>NW_024543834.1:87500-5812500 GCF_018167655.1 Microtus oregoni | reverse complement strand
AGCCAAGCACACATGCTCAGCCCTGATGAGTACAGGGTCAGCAACTAAGAATGAAGCTCGTGTTCACATTCCAGCGTGGGACAGAGCAAATGAAAAATGCAGTAGAACCTGACCCAGAGTGAGACCTTCAGAAATCTTATTTGCAACTATGACTTGACTCTGTCTTAATGCTATTCATGATTGCTTTTATTGAATTGTGGTTGTTTTCAATCTGACATGATTTCTTAGCTCTCTGTTTCTCTTTTCAAATGTGATAATATAGTGAAAACTCTTTTGGAGGGAAATGAAATTTTCTTTCAAATATTCATTTTGTTCTCTGTGTGTATGTGTGCGTGTGTGTGTTTGACTGTGTACATGTATATATATGTACGTGTGTATATGTGTATATGTTTGTGTTGTATGCATATATATCTATGTATGTGTGTATGTCTGACTGTGTGTATATGTGTTGTTGTATGTGCATATATCTATGTATGTGTGTGTATGTGTGCATGCATGTATCTGTGTATTTGTGTGTGTATATATGTGCATGTGTGTGTGGTATGTACATATATAACTATGTATGTGTATATGTCTGATTGTGTGTGTATATATGTATGTGTGTATGTGTGTGGTGTGTGCATATACATATGTGTGTAAATGTGTGTGTGGTGTGTGCATATATATCTATGTATGTGTGTATATGTGTGTGTGCATGTGTTTGTGTGTGTGTGTGTCTGTGTGTATATGTGTGGTATGTGAGCTTCTGACCTCATGAATACAGGTGACTGTAGAACCCAAAGGTGAGTGTCATATCCTCTGGAGCTGGAATCACAGGCATTTGTGAACTACCCTGCCAATCATGGGTGCTGGGCCATGAACTCTAGCTCTGGAAGAGCAGCAAGTACTCTTAACCACTCAGCTGTCCCTCCTGCCTCCAAACTACAATTCTCATGTGGGGGAAAAAAAAAGCAAAACCTTTAACTTCAGTATTCTTCCATCATTTAGCAATGCCTTATAGGGTGTTTTGTATGCCAGAGCCGTGTTCTTTCCTGATGACAGAGGACAAACAAGGCACAGGCTGCATTCTCATTGAACTCACTGCCTGAGACCATGGGAGAGCTAGACCCACTAGCGCTGGTGACGTGACAACTGCCTTAACATAGGGACAGAAGTCAGATCTAAGGCAGCACCAAGGAAGACTCACCTGTGGGAAGAACAGAAAAATCATCGAGGACACAGTTATCCTGTTAGACTGAGTCATGATAATTTCCAACCATCCAAAATGTAATGGGTCCATGTCCCCCAGTGTAAGCTTCTATATGTTAAAAGCGAGTAACACAGAGAGAAATATTAGCATAACTCGGAAGCAAAACAGATTTCAGAAGCCTATGGGTGCCCATGGTAATCAGCACAGTGGTTCTCAATCTGTGGGTTGAATGACTCTTTCACAGGGGCTGCCTAAGACCATTAGAAGACATAGATATTTATTACAATTCATAACAACAGTGAAATTATAAATATGAGGTAGCAACAAAAATAATTGCATGGTTGGGGGTCAACACAACATGAAGAACTGCATGAAAAAGGTCACAGTATTAGGAAGGTTAAGAACCACCAAGCTAGAGGAAGCACTGCCCCGTAGGGGGAATTCTCAGTTGTTGTGACTCTGGTCACACTAATGATACCGCTCTGTTGCAGAACACCGTAGGTGGCCAACATCCTGTAATAGCCATAAAAGAGCAAGTAGAAGAATCTGCACGAACCAGACTATGAGAATGGTTCCATTACTTAAAGATACCTGTGAAGCCTAGAGGTGAGTCAAGACACCAATACCATCCAGGCAGCTATGTGTCATCTATTGTGGCTCAAGACTTCCCCTGACCTAGCCCAAGTCTTCCAATCTCCCTTCCTTGGGTGTGTCAACATCAGTGTCAACCTGGGCCATGAGCCCTCTCACTCATGTGAACACAATCCTACTTTTTCTACCATTAAGCTCAACATTCCAAACCACGACAACCGGCAATTCTAAGTCATAACTTAGGGAAAATATATTGTGCTTTTCCATTCTTTTACAGCTGTCTCAGTTTCTACTGTTTAAAGAAATACCGTCTGTCAACATCCTTCCATCAGTATCCCATCCATCTCCAAAGACCCAAGCCTGTGAAGGTCTCTGTGCCAAAATTAGGAGATTTTTCATTTGAACTTTGTCTTATTGAGCTGTCTATGTGAAACAATTTTTTAAACTGGGAGAATCTGATTTTGCCATTGTTTTTAACTGTGTTACACAGATAGTCAATTTTCAGTCGGTTACAGCCCACACCTCACTAGGAAGCTTCCCACAGGACTGAGGAATTTTGCTTGCACTAACGATGAACATAGGAAAAGTTTAGACCCAGAGAGCACGAAACCTTTACGAGACAGTATTGAACAGAATTTCCCATGGTTATCTACAAATCAATACTACTATCATGACTATGGGGAAAGAATTACCGTAAAAGTCAGAATTATAAAAAACTTCCTCCTGATGGAAAAATCAACATGCTCAATCAGAAATAAAATAGCAAAAGGAAATCGTTTTCTTTAAAAGAAAAATGCTACCCTAGGCTAAACTGCACTTTTTAAACAATACGCATTAATATGTTTGAGTAATTTACAAGTTTGCCGTACTTCTTTGGGTGGTAAACAAATGCGGAAATGATGTATAGACAATATCAGGGTCAACGTCCAATCAGCAGTAAAATCTGCCTTTGTGTACTCTGTATCTGATGCTAAAGACTCAGTTATACACTGATCCCAGAAAGATCTTATTTGATGCCACTGAACCAAGAGGAACAGCCAAGGTCATCCCTTTTGCAGTATGAATGGGAAGTCTCCCAAAGGCTCCTGGGTCTGAACACTAGATTCCCCAGCTGGTGTTACTCTTTGGGAACTTTGTAACCTTATGAAACTTTGCAGGAGGAAGTAGGTCTCTGGGGGTGGGCCTTGAGGTTTTATAGTCTGGTCCCACTTCCTGCTCTTTAAGTACTAATATGATATGAGCGCCTAGGTTGCGCATCTCTTCCACATCCATTCTCTGCCAATAGAATACAACCCATTGAACTGTAAGCCAGAATAGACCATTCCATTTTGTAATTGCTTCTTGTGGGATGTTTTGTCATAGAAACAAGAATAAAGTCACATGATGATTGTTCTGGCAATGAAGAATGAAATGAAATGCTTTATATATAGCCTATCACAAACATCTTTGTGAAAATAAAATATGGAACTGTAAGAAACTTAACTTCTTTCTAGGTGTGAAAATTCTTTTTTCTGAGTTGGAAATATACAGTTCTTTTTTCCCAAATGAATGCCCTATATAAATGAAGAAGCAGAGGCCAATTCCTTTGAACAAATTCACAAAAGGAAACTGTGGGGGAACCAGAAGTGAAGTCCAATTGCTCCCACTGAGTTATAGAACCAAAGTCAGAAACAAATGAACAGTACCTGTCACCACAGAGCCAGCATCAGCACCCTTGGGCCTCTTGTCTTCTTCATTCTGATCCCCAGTCCAAGGCCAAGTCACGATTCCATGGTCTACGAACAAGTGAAGAGAAAGGATGTTGATGGAATGTACTAAAAAACTGGAGAATTTGGAACTGGAGAAATGGGGGTACTCATTGCTTTTCAAAAGACCTGGGTTTGGTTCCCAGCACCCACATGGTTCACAACCATCTGTGACTCCAGTTTTAAGAGACCTGACAGCCTCTTCGGACCTCCTTGGGCACCAGGCACATGGATGGTACAAGTGCAAACATTGACAATGTAAACCAATTTTAAGATCTAAAGCACTGTTAAGGATGGAGTGGACACTATGTTGAGTGAGATTAAATCATCCTTCACACCTAGGACACTAATTTCCCCCTTTTCACGAAAAAAAAAATCCCAATTATTAATTTTAAAATCAGCTTTCAAAGTTTCGTTGTAACAACTTCATACATGTGTCCTGTTGTACTTTGTTTCCATTTGTCCCTCTCCCTCGCTGCCCAGCCCCGAATCCCCTCATCCTTTTTATCTGCTTTTCTTCCTTTGCCCATTTACTTTTCTCTGTTTTCTTATTACATATATTTCATTGCTCTATTTCCTACTTCCTTAAGATCTCTTTCTCCCCGGTCACAATTCACCCTTCCAGTTTTATGGCCTACATATGTGCATAAATAAATACACAAAGACACACACACACAATTTTAAATCTAGTTTATACATCTAAAGAGAAAAATACAGCTTTCTTTTTTTTTCTTCCTTCCTTCCTTCCTTCCTTCCTCCTTCCTTCCTTCCTCCCTCCCTCCCTTTTAAGGCTGGCTAATTTTAACGATTTCTAGTTGCCTCCACTTGGCTGGATTTTCAGGGCTAAATTTGAGATTGGCTTTAATGTGATTGTTTTTCCCTTTTGCAGTAGAATGTATGTGACAAAAAAAATAGGAGTCCATAGTTAAGAGACTTGGATTTTTAAAGATACTTTGGACTCTTAAAGGTGTACAGTATTTTTATGTGATAATATTAACATGAAATCTTGCAGAGAAGAAACCGAAAAGTTATGCTTTAAAGTAATGCATTTGTCATGTTAATAAGGGAGTAGAATGCCCTAATTTGATTCGTGTCAACTTGATGGCTAGAGAGTTATCTAAGAGGATAGCTTCAGTGGAAGAACTGCCTAGAACAGATTGCCCTGTGGGCATGCCTGTGGGGGATTAACTGTTCAGTACAGGTAGGCAGACCTACCCCACTGTGGGTGGTACCATTCCCTAGGAGAATATCCTTAATGGCTCTGGACTCTATAAGAAAGCAGGGAGCTAGTGAATGAGCCAACAAGCAGTATTCCTCCATGATTTCTGCTTAAGTGCTCACTCTAACTTCTCTCAGTAATGGACTTTCACCTCTCAGATGACATAAACTTTTGCCTCCCCAAAGTTACTTTTGGTCGTGGTGTTTGTCACGGCGAGAGAGAGGAAAGTAGGATACCCTGATTGGTGTTCAAAGATCTCTCCCCTTTCTATAGGCTGTTTCCTTTACTGTGCAGAAGTCTTGAAAGTCTATGCAATCTCCTTTCCCAATTCCTGAGATTATTTCTTGTGCTACTGGAGAGAACATTCATTTCAAGTAAGTTAGAAGCTATGATGGTTAATCTCAATTGTCATGTGGTTGAGATCTAGAATTACCTGGGACACAGGCCTCTAGGCCCATTTATGAAGTGTTATCTTCATTAGATTAACTGAGGTGTGAAGACCTGACCATTGTGGGCCGCACCATTCCCTGGGCTAATATCCTAGATCATACAAAAAGAGAGAAAGTTGAACACAGGAATTCATCAATGTCATGTTTCCTGATGGTGGGTGTGATGTTGTGATGTGACTAGCTACGCCAAGCCCCTGCTTCCTGGACTTCCGTGTCACAAAGCAGTATTGAACTCTGAGGTGAAATCAACCCTCCCTGGAGTAGATCTTGTCAAATGATGGGAAAAGAAACTACGAAAGTCGTTGTAGCAACTTTTAAATTTTTTTATGCTTAATACACTGAACACCTGTGAAGCTAAGTATACAAAAGAGAAACAAGCATGTTTCCAACCACATTTGGAAATCTCAACACATCTCTATTGGACCTGACTTCTGTAGTTTTATATTTTATATATATGAAATATATATATATATATATATATTAAAGATAGCATTGTCTAGTTACCAAAGAAACAAATGTTGCACAATATGTTTTCATACTCCCCACTTCGCTAGTAAGTGTTTTATAAAAATGTTTATAAAAAATTTTGAACAATGAAGGTAATCACATTTTGGCCCAGGAAATATAATTTGGGTGAGTCTTAGGCCAAGAGATTGTCTAAGTAAGTCTGACTACAGTTTTGCCTCAAACCCACATTGCATCCGTCTATCTCAAAGTCACAAAATGTGCAAAGCATCTTTAGACTCAAATTTGGCCTTCTAGGATCCCATTTCCTTTTCTAAGATGGTAAAAACATACAATAATGTATACACATTACCATTTTAGCCATCTTGAAGCATATAGTTCAGTGGAATTAAGTACATTCATAGTGTTGTACATCCATCTCCAGAAGATTGTCCTCATCCCAACTGACCTTTGGTACCTGATCAACAGCTATCTCAATTGCCACCATTCTTTCTCTAAGAACTGGACTGTTCTATATAGATCAGGTTGTATGACATAGTACGTGTCCTTTGGTGTTTATTTTACTCGATGTCATGTTTCCAAGGTTGACTAGAGTTTTGGCACCTATAAGAATTTCTGTCTTTTTCCAGGTTGAATAGAAGTCCATCATATGAATATGCTACATTGTGTTATGATTTCATTCATTGCTCAACATTTTGTTACATTTTCCTTTCCACTATAATGAAAAACGCTGCTATGAAACAGATGTACAAATACCTCATCAAGCGCCTGCTTTCATTTATTTGGGGTATAAATGTAGACCTGAGCCTGTTGAAACACCCAGTAATTCCACATTCATTTTTTTAAAAAGAACAGTAGGATTATTTTCACGGCATTGCACCATTTAAAATTCCTACCAGCAAGACACGAGTGCTTCCATTTGCCCACACCTGTGCAAAAGGGAATTACGCCACATTATTCTTAGGTACACAGAGGGACTCAACCCTCTTCTTGCCTGCTGGGTTCTCCCCAAATTACCAACCAAAGTAGTGGCATCGATACCAAAATAAAACCAAACAAGTTTGCTCTAAAATGACCCGTCTGACTTAGAAGCTTCCTCAGATGAGGCTTGGTGACATCGCTAAGCTTGGAAGATGCAAGGACAGGCTGTAGTTGCTGTTCTTAAACCTAGCAAAAGCCTAGCTTCTGCATGGTATACTGTGACATTCAAGAGGACTTAGTTACACCGTAAGCACTTTGCTTGGTTTCTTGAATCCCTTAAGAGCTATGTTTTTGAAAGGAGAAAGCCTGGTACCTACATGACAGCAGGGACCAGAGTGGGCTTGGGCAAAGCCCAGCCCTTCAGATTTTAGTTTCCTCATCGGTGATGTAAAGTATCTCTTGAGTCCCACCCCTACCCCCACCCATCCCTTCTAGCATTCCACAGTTCTCTAAGGAGTCACTAAGAAAATGGAGATCCAGTCACCAAAGGGCCACCAGGAAGGCAGACCAGAGGGTGTGTGCCTGATGACCCTGTGGTAATCGGCAACAACCTACTTCTCCTTTTATACTTTCCAAGAATTCTAATGGACCATCAAGTGTCCAATCAGGACCACTGAAACGTCCTTGAATGAGTTATCTTTCATCTTCCTTCCATTCTTAAGGCTCTGCTTGTTTCAGTTCAGCTGAAATTGCATCCTACCCTGTGGTTTACAGAAAAAGTCCACAGTGTTTTTTGTCTCCTGTTTTCAATTTAGGGCCCTCTCTCCTCTAATCACCAGATGCCAGTATGTTTTCTAATAATTCCTGCTCTGCCAGTTTCTGGGTTAACAAACTTCCCCTGCCCCCGGGTCTGAAGCCCTGCCCTGGCAGTGGTAGCCCAGACACTTCAGGTTTCATTAGGAGCCGTCTCTCAAAGCCACGAATAAAGCCCAAATAACAATTTGCCTCATGTAAATATTGAGCTATGGCATTTCCTTCTGGTGCTCTGGTGAGGGCCTCCGCTTGTCCTAGCGAACCATCTGGGTGTGAGGGCTTTCATTCCTTATGGATGCAGAATTCTCTAACCAGGGATCCGTAAATAGGTTCCTTGTGGCACTTGAGATGAGAGGCAGAACCGCTTTGTGGGTGGATCTCCCATATCACTCATGCAGGGCATTTTGAAGTTGAGATGACTTTTCCTAGTATTCCATGGTGCCTGATAGGGGTTTTGAGATAGTCTCTGTCTCCTTCTAATAAATCAGTTGGTTCTGAAATAAATCTCTTTTTTGGGGGGGAGGGGAGGAGGATCTACTGGTCCCAAGGGAGAACAGTTTGCTTGGTTTGGTTTGTTTTCTTTGCAAATGCAACCCCCAACCCCAGGCTATTTTTCAGCTTTGAATTGGCCTTTGGGCTTTGTTGACTAAGGTTTCTGTCCTGCCCAGTTCTGCAGTTTTTATGTCCCAAAGAATTCACACAGTGGTCTACATTAGTTATAAACTGATTGGCCCATTAGCTCAGACTTCTTATTAACTCCTATAACTTTTATTAGCCCATTATTATTGTCTATGTTAGCCATGTGGCTCGGTACCTTATTCTGCAAGGCAGTCATATCTTGCTTCTTCTGTGGCTGGGTCATGACTGCAGATTGCCCTTCCCTCTTGCCAGCATTCTTGTTGCCCTGTCCCTACTTTCTGCCTGGTTGTCCGGCCTATACTTCCTGCCCAGTTACTGGCCAATCAGCGTTTTATTAAAATACAGTTAAACAGGGTAAAAACCATTGTCCCACAACAGGGCTTAATTCAATTCATTTAGAAGCCATTGCCTATCTAGATTCCTCTGCTTGCATCCTCCAGAAGCCTCTACTCAGAGCAATCTGCTGAACACCTCTGTGTTAGGACTTAACTCATGACACTACTAACACTCAGTCCCTGTTCTCTGCTATTCCAGGGGTCCAGGCACACAATGGACAGGTCCAAAGAAGTCCATCCCTGAGGCTCCCAGACCATGCCCAGAAGTGCTTCAGGTTATATACAGGAACAAAATAGTCTCAGCTCTCTAATATGTAAGTATGCTCTGCAAAGATGATTTTATAGGTGGGATCTTACTGCTAATGCTTACAGGTGGGGGGGGCGGGGCTAAATGACCAGAAATTGATTGTTCTCATTGAGTCCTCTGGAAACTGACACAAGGTATTTGCAAAGCAAGATGTTATATTAGAGATCGGTGCTTTCAAAGGACTGGAGGCAATGCGGGCAGGGGAAGATGATATGCTGGGATGTGGGCTCACTGCCCAGTATTGGCTCTCTGGGGACAGCCTTGGCTCTCTGGGGACATGCTGATATAGCTTCTTAAGAAAGATATGACTCTGGTACGAAACAGGTCTCTTTGCTCTTGCAGCAGCCTTGAAGGAGGTACAGGTGTCCTTTGACCTCATTCCCAATCACTGGGTCAGCAGGAGGGAGCCTCTTTGGATGATCTAGGTAGCATGTCCTCATGTCTGCCTCTCCTAGTGATGAACCCTATGCTGCTCATTGGCCCTAGTGATTACTATTGATTCCACCAATGTCTCACCTATAACTCTTTCCTCTCCATCAGACTCGGCACTGAAGGACCAATAGAAGAAGCTGGCCTGAGTAATGCATCCATCCCAAACTGTGACCAGCGGCAGGCCTGTATCCGTCAAGAGTGATAACTTCAAGAACTGCCCAGTCCTCTGAACCTCTGATGAGTCCCAGGACCAGGAACTCAGAGGGCTTCCTCCTGAACACAATGCTGGGTGGGCGTACCTCCTACTTAGCTCAGCTCAAGTTTCTGCATCCAGCAGCCAACATGACAGCAATAGTAGAGAGAGGCGGATTTCTCTGCTTTAGCTCCATGTGACACTTGCAAAACAGTTGGAAATGAGCGCGGTTTACTATCTCCAAGTAGTCACTGTGTGATGTGAAACGAATAGCATTCGCTTTCTTTGGACTTGTGCAGAGGTGTTTATTTTTACAAAGAGAGTCCGTCAAACTGCAAATCAGCATGCACGCTGCTCTTCCTGTCCCCTCCTCCCATCTGGCTTACGTGCAGAAATTACACTCCTTCTCAGCTTGCCCAGACTGTTAGCACACAATCCAGCTCCCATTCGCTTGGTGTCGATTTAATATTGCATTAATTAGACAATTAGAGAGGGGCCAAAGAAGATTCAAGCGCAATGTATCTTAAGTGGGAGTCACGTTGATTAGCAACGGCTCCTTCTCATTTTAGAGTGGCTTGTTTGGTTTTGCCTTAGCACTAAGAATTTTAGTCGATTAAGGTCTTAGAAGCTACCAGTGAAATGACTCGGTGAGATTAAGGTATTCCATGCAATCAGAACTGCAGGAACAACACTGGCCTTTCCCACAGTCACTAGATACCACCTGAAAGGAAAGAGTAACCCCTGGTATTGTTGGTAACGTTCAGATGAATAGAGAAAAGGAAAACCGCAGCCCCATTTCCGCCTGACAACAGTGGATTTTCATCAGGATTCTGCACCGCCTATGTGAGAGCCGGCTGGGCACGGGGCTCAGGACACCTGGTATCAGCACTCCATGGCTGGTTAGACGGTAGACATGTTCTCTCTCTCTCAGCCTCCATTTCCTCGCTTGGGACAGGTGAGATTGCAGACTTGCCTGGACTATCACCAGGATCTGACAGAGTTGGATTACACTCTAGCCAGAAGATACCTAACAAGGGAACGATGATGGGGGGGAGGGGGGGTATAAAAACAGACTTAAGGGAAAAAAAAGCCTTGTCTTTGTGCTGTTGTTATTCAAATACTTGGCAACCTGGGGACTATCATGTTTAATAATGATAATTAAACTATTCCATGTGTGCTGGTGCCCAAGCAATATCGTGAAGCGTTCACTCTGGAACACATCTTCAGGCTAATCTATTCTAATTGCTTCATTTTAGAAATACTCAAAAGACTTAGGGGCCGAGAAACACATGCACATGTGGAATGCATGGCCAGCAGCTTGGGATCGGGCTCGGGCTCTTCCCTGGCCAGCGCGTCCTCCAACCTGACTCTCCCGACTGCTCCTCCGACAGTAGCTTTGCCTTGGGGATTTCTTCCAGCAGATACCATAGGATCCCCTAAAGTGAGTGTTCAGCAGATAAAAGGGTGCAGGTCTGGGGCTTGCTTACTCACTGGGGTGCCATTTCCTGCTACGACCCTTCCCTTCTCTGCTTGTAAGGAAACACTTAGGCTGTCAGACCTCAGAGAAAAGTGTAGCCAAATCTAATTCAGCTCCCAAACCCTGAGTCTTCCCATCTCATAGCTGAGCTGCAGGCTTTGATGCCGAGGGTCAAACCTCACGTTCCATCAAGACCAGTTCACCACCCTGCTTTGTGCCTGGAAAGTGAGTATAGTCAAACGCAGGCTTCATATCCGTGGAGTAGCCCAATTGGTGACATAAGGCAGAAACGGTGTCTCAACCGGAAACGGCGACAAGTATTCAGACGGTGTCGGTTAGGCACAGTCTCTCTAACACAAGCATGTGATCAAAGGCGCCTGATGGGACTCCTGGCCACTTGACCATTTTTACTCTTCATACTTAAAGCAGCAGATACTATGATTTGGCTAGAACAGCACATGCTTATAAGCCGAGCTCTTTAGAGGTTGAGGCAGGAGGATTGCTACAAGTTCAAGGCCAGCCTGGGCTCCTTGAGACACTATCTTGAAAATAAACAAATAAACCAAACAAAAACTGAACAAAGCGGATGTCAGCTCCACCCCACCCCTTTTTCTGTTTGACAGAAGGCAACGGCATAAAAACACGGAATGTGCGGTCCTCTATTCTGGCCTCAAGCAGGAAAGCAATGAGTATGGCTTGAGCAAAGGAGTGAGTGAATGGGTCTCCTCCAAGCAGCCATCAATTCCTTTGTGCTTATTAATCAAAAGAAGGAACCTTAGGATCGAGAATGTACTGAATCGAGTTGGGTTGCTTCAGATTTTGGTTTAGCAGAGTCCAACTGTAGAAAGTCTAAATGAGAAAATTGTATTCATGTGCAGTTTATCAGATAGTTGGTGCCTGTGACTCCATCAGAGTGACCCCTTCAGAGACCTCCAGGAGCCTCGTAGACATTTCCCCAATCTCTGCACCGACAGAAACTTAACCATCTTCATATTAGTCCAAAGGCAGTCAAGAGCCCAGTGCTGTGGGGAGACAGCCCCTACCCCTGGGTCCAGAAACACAGGGGGACTTGATGCTGGTAGCAGAACCCTGAAAAATCTTGTTATTCAAATGTTACCAGGGATCAGATACTTCATAGAGAGATTTCTGCCCTCATCACTCCAGGCTTCACTGTCTTTGCCCTGAAGGATGCAGCCAGTTTCCCTTCCTAGCCCCCTTTCCAGGGGGGCTATACTTTCTGCTCGATCCACAATGACTTTGCTGACCCGAGAATCTGTGTCTGTCTCCCTGTTCTGTCTTATACAAATTCTTTTACCCTTCCTATGCCTTCTCTATGGTGCCAAACCACGCCAAGCATGCTAGCTAGCTTGCCTCCTCTCTCAGTTAGGAGTCACTCTGTGAGGACAAGAACCCATTTCTACTGTCTTGCACCCTCGGGCTCTGCCCTCTGCCCCAGGAGGTGACTTAATCCAGCCTATTGTTCACGGCTCTAGGGATTATATGTAAATTCTATTTCTCAAATCGCAGCTGCTCATGCCACCACCCGCCTCTGACTGAAGAGAGGCAAAGAGATGTGTGCACAGTGTGTCCCTTCTCTGGGGTCAGAAGTGTTAGTTTATGGACCGACTTTGCCACCAGCTCCCTGAAGGGGGGGGGGGGACCGTGAGCAAGTCACTTTCCCTTTCAGGGCTTGGGGTTCTGGCTGTGAAATGAAGAGGCCACACTAAAGGGTTACACTGGGGGATGCTGGGGAAGGAGAGCCACATTCCTGGGGAGTGACACAATCCCAAACAGAGAGATCAAAGGGGCTCCACGGGAGAGGCCCCAACCAGGAGCTTGCAAGCCTGTGTCTGGGGTCGGTAATTAGCTCCTGCCGCCACCTTCCTCTCCTGTGGGTGAGCTGTGGGCTCTGAGACAAGCCCACCCCCACCCCGGGACCCGAGGGAAGGGACTGGAGGAGGGCAGGGAGGGAACCCACCAGGAACTGTGACATGTGTGGTGAGCTTCATGTTAGACAGACGCAAAGTTTAAACATTTTAACAAAAAGCAGTGCACTCTGCACTCGGTCGGCACCAGTGTGAGAACGCACTGTGTGGATACCTCTTAAAGTATTTGATGAGAGACTAAAAGGCTGACAGGCTAACACTTCACTTCCTTCCAATTAGGGGCCTTTAACATCAAAGGCCCAAGCCCCACTCAGCCGGGCTTACTTGAATGAATTAGGGAAGAGAATGAGCCCAAGGATTGCTGGTTCTCTCCCTCGCCGAGGCTGGGGCTCTAGGGGCTTTAATAAGATGTTTGAGGTCAAAAGGGGTCAGGCCTTTGACTGGGAGCACCGGGAAACTGCCAGACTGTTTCAATATGCGTGGTGTTTGTCATGCAATCAGGCCCCGCCAAAAGCTCCCCTTGTGGGGCCTGTCTTTGGGGGACCCTTCTGGAGATGGAGTATTCAAGCCGCCAGGGGTCCCACCTTGGTGAGTACGCTGGAAACCAGGACCGCCTGTCAATCTAACTTAAGAGGCTGGAGTCCAGGTGAGGTGAAGCAATCATAGGCTGTGCTTGACTGACGCCCGCTTTCAGGGGTCATGAGGGAGATATAGAGAGACTTTGAGAGGAGAAGAAACCTTAGCCACAGAGCTGGTTCATTCACCAGAGAAAGAATGCAACTCTGTGAGCCTCAGAATCAGAAGCCAAAACAAGCTTCTATTGATTTCACCTACATTCATGACCGCAGGAGAGTGGAAGATGACAACCACCAAAAAGGCCACCTCTCTGTGGTGAGCAGCCACCTTAAGAAAAGGTGGCCTTGTGAGATGCAGCAGGTGCGCTCCTGTGTGGCCCACCCACCACACTGTCCTGCTCTGTGTAACTATACAAAAACTTGGCTCTCCGACGCCAGACAGAGCTGGGTCCATCCAAACCAGCCCCAGCACGTTCACTACAGCCTGGACAGGGTAGAAGGCTAGAAGGCTACTGTGTGAGACTGTTCCTTCTTTGTCGTGGGGTGGAGGTGTTTACGTTGATGGAGGATAACCTTTGGTAAAAGGCTTATCTGAAAATCTGCCACATAGTGGGAAGCTCTTAATCTGTTACTTGTTATGGGCTATGTTTTACTTCTATATAAGAGTCTCCACTGACCTTCGTAGAGGGACCTCTAGCCTGGTACAGGAGATAAAGTGTAGAAAGATCTAATTCCAAAATGTCCAGAAGGTGAATGAAATGGAGAAGTTTACAGTATGGATAGGAATGATTATAGCATGGAGGATTCAGAAATGGACAATGGGTAAGTGGGGTTGTCACAGTCATGGCCACTGGAGGGGAGGAAGTCACAGAGCTGGACTTGGGGCTGTGGGGGGGGGGGGAACTCTGAGTTCACAGCAGAGATTTCACGGGAGCATCTCCTGTATGTGTAGCTGTGAACATGTGATCACCTTCTACCCTGCAGAGAGAGCAAAGATGCATTCTGATGTCCCCATTGGACCAACGGAAACACAGATGGTATTTCAGCAACTTGTCCCACCCACAGTCCAGAGTAGAGCTCCGTGGAACCTGCTCTTTCTAGCCTCAAATCCAGATCTGCTAAGTGGTTCAAGTTCTTGCTGAAAGCTCAAACCAAGGCCAGCTGGTAATGGACAGGAGAGAGCAGATTGTTGGAGGGAGGGCTGGGCTGTAAGGCAAAGGTTCCTGAGAAAGGGGTATTATTTTTAGCGTGTTTCCCACTGCTCTCCACTGACCCTTTAAAATATGGTACCAGTCACTAGCCCTCTGCTTCAATAGAAAGGCAGTTCCCCCATCGGAGTCTAGAAGGTACCTTCAGTGATGCTATGTCACATGACTGTCAAATGATGGAGGTGACTTGAGGGTGTCCATGGGTATCTGTGTGAAGCATCATTTGGCTAGGAGCTTCTTCTCTGGGTCCGTTTTCTCCCATCTTGGGTGGCTGGCTATCTGGGTAAGCAAGCTGAGCTGATGCAAAGGTTAAGTTACCTTCCCAGAGTCTCACCGGAGTCTAACACGTGGAACTTGTGAGTTATCTCTGCCTCTGTGTTTTGGTTTGGAATCTAGGAGTTGATTTTCTCATTCCCCCCCCCCCACTTTACTTAATTACTGAGGATGGAAATAAGAACCCAATGTGTGCCTAGCAAGAGTGCACTCTGAGATCTCTGTTTCGCTGTAGAATGTGCATACGTGTGTATGTGCTTACGTGTGTATTTGGTACACAAATATATCTGTGCGTGTGCTTGGGGGCTAGGAAATTGGTATAGGGTACTTTCTTCGATCATTCTGCACTATATAACCGAGGCAAGAGCTCTCATGTAAACAGAGCTTGTGGATTTGGCTCGGCTAGCCAGCCAGCTTGTCCAGAGCTCCCTGTCCCTGACTCGCACATCCATGTGGGGACTATACGTGGGCTGCCACATCTCCCTGGCATTTATCTGGATGCTGAGGGTTTCAAACTCTTGTCCTCATGCTTACCCTGTAAGTTCGCTGAACCATCTTCCTAAACCCACATCGCTACTTTTGAGCCCAGATGTGGTATTTTATCTGGAATACCAGTGTACGCATTGCGTGGCCAATGGCCAGCAGCGCAGAATCATAGAGGACACAGAGTAACCCTCACCTCTTGGTGTGCAAGCTGGGGGTGAGCGCCTGCCTTCTCAACCACTTCCACTTCCTGTTTATGTTGTAAAGAAAAAGGTCCAGAGTCATTATTTTTAAATCCTCATCGATATTTCCCTGTGGCCATGTCCGCCTTAACCCATGGCATTTGTAGAATTTGCAGTGTGTCCCCCACCAGGAACAGCCAATGGTGTCGCTCCACGCCCTCCTTTTTTGTAGCAGCAATGAAGGGGAGCTTCAGAGTGGATGGAGCTTGCATCATTCCCAGGAATCCTGGGCCCATGGGAAACTAGAGACTCAGACCTTACAGAAGCTCATCTTCTGACTGCAGGTGCATGCCTACAATTCCTGGACTCAGAGGCCAAAGCAGACAGATCTCTTTGAGTTCAAAGCCAGCCTGGTCTACATAGACAGTAGACAGTAAAGCAATGTAGTGAGACTCTGTCTTTTAAAAAAAAAAAAAAAAAAAAAAAAAAAAAAAAAAAAAGCAAACAACAAAAAAGGAGCTGTGAGCAGAACAAAAGCAAAAGCAAACAAAGGCATAAAGCATACATGGGGCGCTTTGTTGTGCTGCACATGCGGACTCTGGCTGTTTTCAGAATTGCATAATGCAAGAGATCCAATACGTAGAATTTCTGAGAATCCATTAGATTGAAACAATGGGGAGCAGTAGGAGGCTTAGTCCAGTAGGTTTTACCATCACCAAAAAGGACAGCAATGACCCAATCATGCCGTCAAGCACCAAGGTGTGGCGAGCCTTCCCTATCTTTTTCTTGTCGCCATGACAATCTTGTCTCATACCAATCAATTGAGACCCGGTATTCTATGCATCTTATCAGGCACTGGTCAAGACATGGTATTCTATGGAACGAGAGTATGGCAGGAGACAATATTTACTATATGAGGACAGAGTGAAGTCAGAAGAGGAAGCTGTTTATATGTCAATTATATGTGATGAATAACTTTTATAGCATATATAGTTATTTTGCACCTCAATATTATTGGAGTTATGACCATTTGATAATTGAGTGTGGCAAGATCAGAGAGTCCCTGATAGTAGATGGTGTTCCTAAAAGCCATGGGCTAGGCTTTGGGAGGTGTATTCTCAAGGACACACGAAGGGGAAACAAGAAGAGATTGACATAACACATCAGCAGTGAAGTGCTGCCTGGGGAAATAGACTGTGACCTAGGACCTCAAAAAGGTGCATGCTGGGAAAAAACAGTAGCATGACAACTCATCTGAGGGTTCCTTCGGGAGCATCCTACTCTACAAAGGTGATTTGATGAGACATTCTGTGTGGAATGCCATGGCCAGAGAGTGTCGGCCCCCAAGTGACATCACAGAAACCCTCCTCTCCAGCCAGTGCTGTTTCTATGGGACGCTCAGCTGCCTTAGGATGCCAGCTCCTGGGATGGTGCTCTTTGCCCTCCCAGCTAGAGACAATCTCTCTTTTTAGGCCACCCAAGGCTTGATCTCTTTCCAAGCCTGCTTCAACTGGTCCTCCTCCACTTTTCCACGTCGTCACATGTTCATCAATAAAATGAGAGCAATGGCCCTCCTCTGCCCTTTGGGAGAAGGATGACCTCTGTGGGGGAAATGAGTCCCTTGCACAGGTGACGGTATTGGAATGGAGTGAGGAAGCTGAAGATAGAGCCCCCAAAACTCAGCCTGGAAATTCAAGAAATCCCAGCCCTGCATACTCCTTGGGAAGTCCAGAGAAGGCACAAGGATCTGCTGGCCCCTTAAAGTCACCAGCTGCCCAAGCTTCCCCTACTGCCTACTTCTAGGACATGCTGAGCTGTTGATGGGGATGGAAGAAGTGTTCTGACTCAGCATCCTTCCTTGGCAGAAATGCCTGTCTCTGTCAGTCTTATCCTCTTCTCTCTCTTGCTATCAGTGGCTCTTCTTTTCCTCTGCTCTCTGAAGATGGAGTCAAAGTCTGCATCCCATTCTCCTGGTCTAGATGGAAACATGCTGACTGACAGGTGCATCCCAATCCTTTAGCCTAGATAGCAACCACACTGCTTGACAGATTATAGAGCTGGCCCCTGGAGTGTCTCTATTTCCATTTTCCCCTTCAAACTCTGATTCCTGAAACAAGTGATTACCTGGGAACACTGGCCTAATGACAAGACATTGCCAAGGCCCCGTGTCCCCGCCTCCACCTGCATCAGCGTGCTGGCCTCTATGGCAACCATCAAACAACAAACTCATAAAGCTGGCTCATCTTCCAGGGAGCAGGGCAGCTCCAGGGGCCATATTGCAAATGCTTGACCCCCAGGTACCTCCAGGTCACGGGGATTTATTAGTTGGAATCTGTAGTGCAGCGGATGACATTTTAAAAGGCGTTTTATTACTTCATGACCTGTGTGCATTGCAGGGTAATTCCGAGGCTTTGTGTCTGCAATGACAGTCCAAGATGCAAGGCACCAATGAACCACAGCCCTGCCTGGCCAAAACAGGCAACCTCGGAGTAGCTACCCTCTTCTAACACACCACATTTAAAATTGCACACCCCTTCCACCTCCAAACTGAGACTTTGCCAACACAGTGAGAGGCCTTTATTGCATAAAACCTGACATAGGGAATTTTCTCGAGGGCTATTGAAGTCAGAATATGGAATGTATATTGGGAAACTAAGACTCAGGGAATATGGCGGGGGGGGGACTTAATCAAAGCAAAATAAGCTAACTGCAGAACCCAACAAGACAGCAATTAACATTGCATATAAGCAGGCACATCTGCAAAATATATCTATTTTGCCCTTGCCTTAAGAGCAATGGTCCTTAAGCAGTGTCTGGAAGAACACTGACAAGGGCCCCACTGCAAAGGGGGGCAGAAGGCTGTTTAGAAACCTCCAAGAGGTCCAGGAAAATGTCTCAAGATCCCCCCTCCTCTCTCTCTCTAGCAGTTAAGATGAGGTGGCCGTGGCCTACATTACCTGAAGCCTTTTTAAGCAACACGACACAGTGTTCATTGAAGCTTACAAGTTGGCCAACTGGACGGCTGGCTGTTCTTTTGCCCAGTGCCCTTGGTTTATTCTAATAGTTCTTTGAACTCAGAAGTGCCCTTTTCTAGACCACACAGTTAGATGTAAAACCCTTCCTTCAGCCCCTGAGATATCTTTGGGTGACAATATTTTCCCCGAGTATTATTATCATCCATGCCACCTAGCCATGAGCTATCCTACCCTGAACCTAAGTACGGACATCTGTGGGCAAAGGTGGGGGATTGTTCATTCCTCTTTCCCCAAGGAGTCCCTTGTCCTGTGCTCAACACTGATGCCCATATTGTGGTGGTCTTACTGAATTCGGCTCCAAATATGTCACCCTCAGGGAATGATGTCTCTTGCTTTGGGATTCCTGTAGCAAGGAATAAAAATGTTGAAGAAGATGCTTCCAATCCTGAGATATGACCAACTCCTAAGAACCGGATCCTACCAAGCTCATTCAGTTCTGTCTCGGTTTAAGGCTGAGATGATGGACAGACACAGACACACACACACACACACACACACACACACGAGAGGGGGTGAGATCTTATGGAATACCAACCATCCTGTGACAAGAGACAAATGGCTTCCTTTTTTGACTTTCTATATTTGCAGTTGGTCCAACACATAGATGATCTCAACGTGCTAAATATCTCGTTCCCAGAGTACCAGCTGTTCCTTTTTACCTGCGAAACTCAGGCTGGATCAATTCAGCAGGCTTTTATTGAACAAATAAACTAAACCAGTAACTGAATAAGACATCAGAACTACAAAAATTTTACTAAGAAATAGAGCCTACTCATCAAAATCCATCAACCAACCGGAAGTGAAGAACTGAGACAACAAATCATTGGCGTGTAAGAAAAGTACGATTGCCTAAAGAATCCTCCCAACACAGAAGCACAAACAGGGGGGCGTGAACTTGGGTGAGTGGGCTGTGTATCAGGGAACAACTAGAACTTGATTTGTCAAGAACTTGGAAGAACAGATGGTATGAACAAGGAATGAAGGCACGAAAGGGCTTGGTATCCACAGGTAACATGCTGCTTGGTGCTGCCAGGTCAAAGGTCACATAAGGAAGAAGCAGACACAGAAACTGGGCTGAGTGCCACTATAAATGCCAGTATTTGAGCCCAAGAAGATTTAGATCATAGACAACAGGGAGTCACTGGTAGAATTTAGATGCCTTGGGTTTCAGAACTCCAGAAAACCCTTTAGGTGACCATGTAAAGTTAGATTGAGGTTAGAGATGGTGGTAGAAGAAAGAAAGTCACTCAGGAACTATTGTCACATACATCTTAGAATAGAGACAATCAAGTCCTAACTGGGGGACCTGTGATGTTGGAACAAGGGGTTGGAGAAGGCTCAGAAGCTATCCAGAGAGCAACTGGGCTTACATAAACATTTCAGTCTTCCTCTTACAAAAGCCAGCATCACTTTAGGGCTATGAACTTGCCCTGGTTTGTGGACCTCTAGGTAAGCATGTGTGATTAGAGGACTCTAGTGAGAAGTTTGCCAGGTGGAACCCCTGTCCTTGTCCAGTCCCTGGCCTGGAAGAATATTGGGCATCAGGAGTGGAGGGGGAACAGTTGGTGTCTTGGTGGGTAGGAACCATGTCATAAAGACCACATGTGCCGGCCTGTCAGCTACAGAGGTTGTAACTCGCTCGCTCTCCAGAGGTGAACTGTGGTTATAGACTTGGCAGGGTTCATTTAATTGGTAGCCTTTGAAATGATTTTTGCTGCCCAATCTTCATGAAAAGGAAGTGAGGGCGGTGGTGGGTGGACGAGGTGTTGAGCTGTTCTGGCTACAAGGCAAGAGATCGGGCCTTTGATGAGCCGGGGAAATAATCAGAAGCACATGTTCACTGGCCAGCTCCCGCAGGACTCTAGGAATGCTGGCGGAAGTCCTGAGGAGAGGCGCAGGGAGCAAGACATTGGCAGGTGGCTAACTGGATCACTTGCTAACAGTAGACAGGACGTTTCCAGTTTAAGGCAATGGACTCAGAGAACGCTTGCCCTCGAATTTGGGATAAGTCAACATGGAGGTCACTTGCCTCTAGTAACTAGCCACTGGGCATCATAGTGGGCATCGTCTTTCTCTGAACCTGTCATCATGAAGAGCATTGCTCTGAGTGTAACAGCCATTGTCATTTTTAGCAGAGGAGCTGTGATGATTCCTAAGAGCCTCTCAAGACCAGCACTGCTGACCTTCCTTCATCGAAGGAAGGGTTGGGCAGGGTCATAAGGTCTGTATCTGAGATTCCAGAAAGTCTCTCCTGCACCCCCTCACCTCTGAGAGCCGAATACAATTCTGCCTCATCTGCATGGCGTCTTGGGGTAGGCTACAATATGTGGAGTTTAGAAGGTTAACTGAAAAGGACATGCCATTTATATAGCTATGGGGAAGGCTTCATTTATCCAGGCTGGGATGAGCTGTGTTAGTGACACTGCTGTCTGGGAGTTACCCACACTCTTGGACGTCATCTTCCACCCATGCTTGAAAAGGAGCTCACTGCTTTTCCAAGCTGGGCTATGGTGGCAGGGTCACGTCAGTCTGTGCTTGGTGCCCTAGTTGGGGCGAATAGACCTTTGTCTCTGTCTCCCCAAGAAGAATTCATGTAATTCACATCTGCTCACATCTGTACTTCAGTGGACTATATGACGAAGCCCTGTTTCAAAGAATGAGTAGGGACCTGAATTCTGCCTCACAGATTTTCAACATTTCAGTGAGAGGCAGCACAGTGTAGGGGTTCAGAAAAACCACAGGGCTGCAGTGAAGCCATGCTCCAATCCTGGTCCACTTCAAGCAGAGCAACCTTGGCTGAGGCACCTTACCTCTCCAGATCTGTGCCTATGCTTCTTATGAGCGGGAGGAGGATGGGACTCATGTGGCAGAGGGGATGGCAGGATTATAGAAGATGGTGTGTGTGTGTGTCTGTGTGTGTGTGTGTCAGCACCAGGTAACCTCTCATTCTTCAGAAAGGTGACCAGAGCTGAAGCGGTGTTGTGCCGTTTCTAGACTGAGGAGCTTGTTGTATTCTAAGCACAGACAGACTTCGGGAGCATCAAGGCTAACCTGGGATTCCACCCCTCTTCTACACAATTTGGAGATAGGACTAATAGCATGAAGAAATTAACTGGGTTCCACTGAGAACAGTAAAACGACCTCAAAGCACACGTCCGAATCCATGCTCTTAATCACTGCACAGCAGGCATGGTCCGCTCAGTTGGCTGGCAGCTGGCCCCTGTCCTGAGAGCCCTGAAAGATCCTCCCATTGTCCTGCATTTCCTGAGAGGCTATTGTGTGTCCCATACATCACGCGATTTCACACAGCATGTTCACTGCCATGCGAACCAATGGACACTGTCTCCATCATACATACTAGGTAAGAAATCCATGGATTTCATTCATCGCCTGCCTCACGGCCATAACCTAGTCCTTGGCCAACCAGGTAAAGCTCAGGCTTCCTCCTCCTGGCCCCTCTCTCTTCATACCTTTGTAAATAGATACAGCAGAAATGTGGGGACACTAGGCATGCTCCCTTGCATTCTGTGCAGGTGCTTTCATTGCCTTTCTTTTTCTGTGGGAGACAGATATTGTCACCTCAGTTATACACGAGGGACTTGAGAATGAAACACAGTAAGCAACTTGCTGGATGTCACAAAGGCTTCTGTACCTGACAAACCACCTTCCCCTCTAAAAGCACAGACAAAGTCACATTTGATTATCCCTTTCCAAAATGAAGGCATTTTCTGAGTCATATCCTGAACTACCAACTCCCATTCAGAATCTGGAAAGCCCCTCAGGAGTAGGAAGATGTGTGCCTGCCCCCCAACCACTGAGAGCTGTACACACAGCTCCTACCTTGGGGCTGGCAGCATCCAATGCTGCTTTAATTAGATCGCCATGGTAACAAGCTGCAGAAGAACAATAGACAGTTGTGTACTTGGGAGAATCATCAGCCTCAGACAAGGCCCTGCTAACTGTAATTATACTGGAGTGGGGGCCGATCTTTGCTTCTGGGGGAGAATAAATCGCCATCTTTGCTTGCCTTGCTACCTTCCTTCCGATGGCATTGGAACATCAGGGTTCAAAACTCCAAGTGGGTTTATTGTCTGCATTCATTTTGTGAAAGTTTCAAACCCATGTGAAAATGAAAATCCTCCCATTCTAGGTTCTGGCCTGTCTTAGTCCCAAAGGAGCACCATGAGCAAGGTAAAGAAAGGAATAATAGTCCTGTCGATAGTGTTTATTCAGTATACAAAGGCCAGATGTTTTCTGAAATTCCTCTTCTGCTGCTTCAAGCATCATAGTGGGTGTCATGAACCTTACCACCCAGGATTCAAACTCAGGGCAGTGCTTTGTGCTGTGAGTCATTAAAGAGCCAGAGGAAGGTGTGGCCTCTGTACAGCCAGAGACCCGAGTGTCCCTGAGCACAGTTGCTCTTCGAGGACAAAGGGAGTCAAGGCATTAGCTATACCTCTGAGACAGCCGGCATTCTGGCTCTTCCCTATGATGAAATGCATGAGCTTTCTCTTAATCGGGTTAGTTTTTCTAGTCTGATAAGAGGCAGTTCACTCTGGCCACCAGAGTCATTGAGACCCATAAATAACAGAAAGATCATTTAAAAATAAATTACCAACAGAAGGCTGGGGAAATGCATCCCTGGATTGTTGCTCTCGGGCTCGCCATAAATCCGTTGTCTTTTTGGCCCTGCGGTGACCAGAGCCACGGGCCATAAAGATCTTCCACAGAGAAATTTAAAAAATAAAAATCCCAGCAAGACAGGGCATGCAGGAGTCATTAGAAAGGCCTTTGAGTCTCTACTGTCAGCCTGATTGGAGGATGGTGGCTGAAGGCTGGGAGGGCAAGGCACAGAGGGTCCAAACTAAAAGCATCCATCTTTGGTTTCGAGGCCATGGCAGAAAGACCCCAGGCCCTAAAACATTCTGCTCCCCTACCCAGTTTTACCACAAGGAAGATAATTGCTATTCTGCAGCGCCAAGCAGCATTTCCCTCTAGAGAAGGGACCTGGTGTGCCCAATTCATACAGATTGATTTTTCGGGACAGTTCTACTATGTGGCAAGAGAGGGGAGACAGAAATGAGTCTGGAGGGAGGCATATGCCAGGGGTAAAGACCAGTGAGACAGGTACTCACAGTGGCCAGTAGTCAGGACGAGCTTCCTGAAGGCTTCTTGTATGAGGTGGTGGGTCTTATGGTGACTTCAGAAGGCTTTGGACAAGTGACAGGCCAGTATGGAGCCATCTCATCTGCTGCCGGGCTGGGTTGGGAGGTGTTAGTGAACAAGTGTCCTCTGGTCTTTCAGTAAAGGCCATAAGCAATGGAGTGGTTGTCTCTGTGTGTGTGCAGAGAACAATTCTGAGGGGTGGTCAGTCACCTCTAGAAAGTCAGCACACACTTCTCAGGCAATGGAATGCTGAGGATCCAACTCCCAGAACAACCCAGCATTTTTAGCTAGTGGCAATCACTGCAAGTGTGTTGTGGGGCTATTTGGACGAGGCATTGGGGGTTCGCACCTTTCTGGAGAATGTGAGGGACAGTCCTTTTCCCTGTGGGTCAGTATGTAGACAGTGGGCCACTCATTTGCACACAAGGCCCAATCTCTGCTGTCCGTGTTGCACATCCAGGGATGAACACGCTTTTGAAAACCATGTGTGGGATGGTACCGTTTAGAACATACTAACTACACAGAGCCCCAAGGCCCTCCAAGGTATAGCCTGACTCACATACCCTTCCAACCTTTGAAGGCTTTTCCACTCCATACCCTCCCTATTCTGGTAATGAGGAAGTATCTTCACACTGCAGCAAGTGTCCTCATATTGCAGGAAATGATGTCACGCTGCAGGAAGTGACATCACACTGCAGCAGGTGCCCCCACACTGCAGGAAGTGACATCACACTGCAGCAGGCGCCCTCACGCTGCAGGAAGTGACGTCACGCTGCAGGAAGTGACGTCACACTGCAGCAGTTACCCTCACACTACAGGGAGTGATGTCATACTGCAGCAGATGCCCTCACACTCCAGGAAGTTCCTTCACAATGCAGCAAGTGCTGGCACACTGCTGGAATCTGGCTCGTGTTTTTTTCCTCCTTCTGGCCACTCTTCCTCCCCTCCTTTCCTCCTCCTCTTCATTGCCCAATGCTCAGTTTTGTCACTTTCTTAAGAAAGCTTTCCCCAAGTTTAGTTTCCTTAAACCAATCAAAGCCTTGTGAGACCCTAGAAGCTTATTCCACATTAAGGTTATTTAGTGTCAGTTAGACAGGGTTGGAAAGCTAGAATAAGGGTTTCCACAACTGGTATGGAGTTTATTCAGGAAGCAATGACCAGCTCTATGTTTGAAGAAGAGAAAGGATGAGGTAGGGTTTCCAGGAGCTATAACTCCAGTGTAGGGGCATGCGCTGAACATAAGTACCTGTCACATAGGTATGGCCAGGACATCTACAAGGGCTCAAAATAGTTCTTGGATATCTAAGTGTGGCAAGAGTATGGTTGGTCACAGGAAACGCTGAAATTTGGGGTGCTACTGTCCCTAGATGACTGAGGCTGGGTGTAGCGTAATGCAGAGGACACAATGTGCATCCGAGTCCCCACAAACCACGAGGGCCAGACCTCTCTACTGCTACTGTAAGAGCTACAGAAGCAAGAGGGAAGTTCCATGTCACCCACAGGTGCCAGGTTGTAACCACACTCTCAAGAGATGCTGGGAAATGTTATTTCCAGACCCCATCTCCAGGGTTGCAGAGTGTGGGATAAGTAACTGACTCAGTCCCATATGATGTGTTATTTATCTTGACTTTGGTTGTGTGGGCTGGCAAAAATTACCACCTATTCACTGTGGGGCTAAGATCTTCAACTATCAACATCCAAAATATGTCTACTGGCCAACAGAACATGAAGGGTAAGGGATTTCTTGGTCTTAATTTCCCCAACTGCAAAGACGACGAGAATCCCTCTCCACAGAATGTTTGACACAATCCTAAATTCATGAGTGGTCCATGTGGCATTTGGACTCATGTTCTAACAGAACATGAGAGCCCTCTATGGCTAACGTCCACTTTCACCAGGAGTCAGGCTCTGATCTTGTTTTGGACAGTGTGTGAGGAGGCCGAGGAACGTGTGTGCAGCCCACTTACCACCTATCTTCCCCCAAAGCGTTTCCAAAGCTCCTCCAGCTATTTCTGTCCTGTGGTACTTGAGTGACTACATAGTTATCACCCACGACATACATTTTCATATGAGTGCTGACATTTCTGGTGTTTCCTGATAGGACCACGTCACCTATGGCGCCCTGTGAAAGCAATCAACAAATGTTCTGACCTCAAGGTGTTGAGGGTGGAGGCAGTAGACAGAAAGAAGGACATCCATGCCCCAAATTCCTCACTGGTGTCCAGAGAATGAGAAACAGTGGAATGTTTAGGACTTCTCTGTGAAAACTGCCAGGCAGCACATGGTACAGAACATTTCAGAGACCACCAGAATGATTGATCAAAGATGTATATACACACACTGGAGACATGGAAATCCTAGAGAGTTGGGTGAAGGGACTATCACCTTCAAATCTTCCTAATAAACAAGGCTCCTGAAACACCAAGTTAGGGACTTGGGGATCTGGTTCTTCCTTGCTGGCTTCCCCTACAAGCCTGTCTGAATCCCTCTCCTTCTGTTTGTCTTGACTGGCTCTCAGCTTGGGTTGTGTCTTTTCAGTCACCTGGTCTTTGCTGCCAGTGCTGATTTCACTGGTCTGGTGGGGGACAATAGACAGCTGTCACAGCTTCCCAGGTGATATTCTACTGCCCTGTGGACAAGAAAATATGATTCTTTCATCATTTAAAGTCCCGAGAACTACCTGTAGTGCATGGTAAAACACAAGCACTTCGGCAGACCTGGTGGTGGCCCTGAAAACCAGCATTCGTGACAAGTTCCCAGGTATGTTCGGGTGGCAGCTGGCGCCACGTGGTGAGAAAGCCGGCTCTAAAGCAGTGATTGTCAAGGATAAGGTGATTTGGCTCATCAGGGGACATTTGGAGATGTCCAGCAATATTGGCCTTCACAACTCGAGAGGACATGCTGCTGGCATCTAGTGGATAGGGTCCAAGGACGCAGCTAAGCATTTTGCAATACACAGGGCACAGCCCTCTCTTCTCAACAAAGAATTACCCAGTCCAGTTACCAACAGTGTGCATGCAATCCTAACATGCATATGAATCGCCTGAAGACTGATTCGATGGCAGATTCTGGTGCACTCAACCTAGAAAAGGCTGGAGCGTTTTGGATTTCCTTGAACTCCAAGGTAACATTCAAGGTACCACTCCTGAAGACATTCTAAATTAGGGATGGAGCTTGGTGGTAGAGTTGTTTTGAATAAAGGTATTCTACCTGAGCTGATGGCAATTACCACTTGCTACTCTATCTTCAGAGGCTATGACAGGGTTATCCCTAATATCTGGAGTGGTCACAGCATCAGAAGAATATATGCTTGTCGATGCTAAGTGGGTGGACTGGCTTTATCATCCCAAAGTTTCTGTAGCAAGGATTCCTGAGAGTTAAGGATCTTGTTGATCTCCTATGCTTCCAAACAGAGTTCAGCAACTGTCAGGAGCCCAAGTATGTCTCTGTAAGGACTTAGGTGGTTGCAGTAGTAACTATTGGTCCTGCAATGAGGAGAATCCTCTTGTGAGCCTTGGAGGTTGGTGCAATGCTCGACATTTGCTCCTTTCCTTTCCTGTGGCCTTCCTGTACCAGACACTTCCACCTACAGCATCTCATCATTCTTCAGCAGAAAGTGAGGCAGGGAGCAGGACTGAGTCCCGGTCATGCCTGGGAAAATGAAGCTGGAGAATCTTCAGCAATAGAAAAAGCCCAAGAGCCCTGCCATCTAGGAAGGCTCCCCCACCTCCAATTCCACAACACCTTCCTCCTCTCTTGTGCCATCTTTTCCCAATCAGCAAGTATAACCCTCTCTTTTGCATCATAGAAGGCACCATGTTGGGTCCTGAGACCACTCAAGGTGTTTTGTTGAGACTGGGATGTGCGGAACTATTTCTGACAAATGTCTTTGTTATACTAGCAAGATGTTTGTACAGTTTCTACACGCTCATATTGCACCAATATAATCCATGCTCTTTTCACAAGTACACACTAATCACACAAGCTGGCAGATCTGAACAATAAAGTCCAGAGCAGTGGTTCTCAAACTTCCGAATGCTGTGACCCTTTGACACAGTTCTTCATGTTGTGGCGATCCCTGCCATAAAATCATTGCCATTGCTACCTCATAACTGCAATTCTGCAACTGTTATGAATCATAACTACCTGATATGTAGGATATCTGATAGGTGGCCCCAAAAGGGGTCATGATCATCATCTTGCAAACCTGCTCTAGAGAACACAACCAGACATATTACGCATACTAAGTGATACCAGTGCAGAGACTAGAATCTAAGCAGAAGTTCAGGACTTCTCCGAGACTACAGGATCAGACACATTTCATTTTCATACTAGTAACCTTATATATATGTAGAGTCAAAGGTCAACATCAGATGTCCGCCTCGGTCACTCCCCAATCAATGTTTTAAGACAGAGTCTCTCGCTGGGGCCAGCAGCTCAAATTGGGCAGAATGAGTGACTGACTGGATAATAAGCTTTAAGAGTCCTCCTGTCTCCACTGCTCAAGTGCTAGAGGAACAAACACACGCTGTCACACACTTCCACAACCAATTTTTGATGGGTTCTGGGGATTCAAACTCAGGTCCTCATGCCTATGGGGCAAGCACCTCACCAGCTGTGCCTTCTCTCCAGTCTTCTTGCTCTAGTGTCTATGATGACTCCTAGCCTGGTTCTAACAATCTGGTCTGGTTTCTTTCCACCCTCACCCAAGACCCAACATGCACATGGAATTTTTGATCCAGTCATGAGCTGCTATGGCTTATTACTACTCTTATGAGTTTGTGTCTGCCATTCTTGCTTCTCACAGCCAGACAGGCATGGCCTTTGTCAATGCATCTACCTGGGAGATTCCTGCTTATCTCCAATGACCAAAATCAAGCCTCCTCTTCCTTATGAAGACTGCAAATACCCAGAAGAAAGTCTGTCTCTTCGACTGCACTCTCCATCCCTCATATAGCTTCCATTGCAACACCACTTCTATTGTTTTGTGGAAATTATACTTTCTATATTTCCAGCTTCACATAGACTCCAAGGCCTTATCCATTTCTTTATTGCAAACACTAGGCACCGCATCTAGAAAACAACGGACATTCAATACATATTCTCTGTGTGTGTTTGTGTGTATGTGTGTTTCTGTCTGTCTCTCTCTCATGCACATTATTTCTCTCTCTGTGTGTCTGTCTGTGTGTATATGTGGCTGTATATGCGTGTATACATGTGTCTATCTCTGTGTGTGTATGTGTGAAAGCCACATGCATGTGGGTACATGTGTGCACATTTATGTGGAGGTCAGAAGACAACTTTGGGTGCCATTTTCAGGAGCAATCTACCATATTTTTAAAAACAAGATCTCTTTTTACAGTATAGAACCTGCTAGGTTGACTGACCAGCAAGTCTCAAGGCTTGCTCTGTGTCTTCCTGCCTAGGGCTCAGATTAGAAGCATGTACCACCACACCTAACCTTTTATTTAAAAAAAAAAAAAAAAGGTGTGGGTCTTAGAAACCAAACTCAGGTCATCATGTTTACACAGCATGTGTTGTACTGATATAGATATCCCTGCAGCTCCAATGATAAATTTTATTCTGAAAGAAAGACTAAATAGTAAGTGAGTGGGTGGGTGGGTGGATGCCAGTGATTTGAAATCTGAGCTTCTTCTGTCATGGAATCAGTACAAACCCCTTTTTGGAGATACACTCTAAATAGCCTTTGCTGTTTGAGGACCACGTGCTGAGAGTCCCGCTACCTTAGAAGAACCACTGGTGTTTCCTCCTTTGCTTGGCCTGGCTGTCCCAGTGTCACTTGACTTCATCAGACAGATGACAAAAATCAGACAAGGAGCAACACTAGCATCTGTGGATAAATACTGCATCAACCCTGGGGTCTGTCTTGGTGACAATGATGCATCCGCGCACATAAAGTGCTCGAACTCTCCCTGTCCTCCGCCCTCACCTTTAGAACTGGACTTCATTATTCCTTTCTTATTTGATGAGAAAGAAGATGTCTGATGAAAAAGAAACAAGCTTACATCTAGAAATTGTAGAGTCCCTGCCCCACAGCACAAGCATCGCCTGAGACGGCAGCTCACCTTACCCTTGGGTTCCTTGTCTGAAAATCAAATCAAACTGTCAGTGTCTAAAGCACAGCTCTGTTCAGTGTATCTGCTCTTTCCCTCTGCCCTCCCAAAGCCCTTCTTTACCCAGAACACCCTCACTTCTGCTCCCACTCTCTACCTCTCTTTGATTTATGCTCTGAGCCTGTCACCTGTCCAAGTGGAGAGACTCTGAGTAGGTGTGACCAAGGACAATGTCACTTAGAAGAGCGTCTGGAAAATGCAGAGATGGGCAGGCCCGACCTGCAGACATCTGGATACACACCTACATCCACTTCCTGGGGATACTCAGAGTACATCGATGACCATGCTGGCCAGGGTCATGACCTCTGCGAGTGCAGCAAAGGGAAGCTGCAATGTTGGGTCAGAAATGGGGTGGGGACTGTTTCCTGTTGTTTATAAGCTTTACATTGTTTGCTTACTTTGGTAAGTGATGTGCATACACAATGTAGGTGAGTGGAAAACACGATTGGTTTTTGATCTTTTATCATAATGATAAATAGATATGACAGGTGACTGTAGAAATGGAAATCAGCATGGAAAGGTTAGTTAGGTAAGTATTAAAACTTTATGTGAAGAAAGCAACATGCTTAAGTTTCTGTGTTTAGATACCCAATCCCTGAGGAGCCTCGTAAGCAGATGGGGTAAGGCTCTCACCAAGGCTGGCTTGATTTAAGACGATGGAAGATACCCCTGGTAGTCCAGCTTCTTAATAGACATCCCATGTCACATGCATGGCACCCAAAGACCTTAACCCAAAGACATCAAGACTAGAAACAGGGATAGCTTCAGAGAGAAGCCATGTTTGGGTTTTATAGCCACAGCCGTGAAACTTCTGGCACTGCTCTGTGGACTGAAAATTTCAGACATTTCTGTTTGTCAACTTTTTCAAATTGGGTTGAACCCAATTTTGGTCAGGAAATCAGGATGGTTTTCATGGGTCCACCTACTCATCTGTGACTGTCTGTGTAAAACGAAAGAGGTGTTTCTTCTACCTGCTGATCCACCTGGGGGGTTAGCACTCCCTGAACACTTATTAGAGTCGATACATTATACACACAGAGGTCAACAAGCCAAAATCCCTGACCTAAAAGAGTTCCTATCATTTCTTTTCTTTCTCAAGCCTCCAAGTTGCATGTATTCCTTGGCTAACGGTCTCATATGACTCTGACTTCTGCTATATCTTCATACCCTCTGACCCTGATCCATATGCTTCCCCTTATCTGTCTTTTGTGACTGACTCCACTGAATCCATCAAGATCATATAAGGACATCACAAGGTCCTTAACTTCATCACGTTAGCAAACTTTCTTTTGTTTTTGCTATTGAAAATGACAGGTTCACCATGGCCATGGATTTGACTCTGGGCAGCTCCGGGGTTGTTATTCTGACTACCACTGTGGTGGTTGGAATGAAAGTGGCCCTCATTGGTCCATAGGGAGTGGCATTATTAGGAGGTGTCACCTTGTTGAAAGAAGTGTGACACTAGGGGCAGGTTTTAAGGTTTCAGATGTTCAAGCCAGGCCCGGTGTCTTTCATTCTCTCTTCTTGCTGCCTGCTGATCCAGATGTAGAACTCTCAGCTACCTCTCCAAAACCATGTCCATGTACAATACCACCTTGCTTCCAACCATAGCAATAATAGACTAAACCTTTGAACTGTAAGCCAGCCCCAGTTAAATGTTTTCTTTTATAAGAGTTGCTGTGGCCATGATGTCTCTTCACAGCAACAGAAACTGTAACTAAGACAATCATGCATCATCATCTTTGGACACAGCTTGTATACTGAAAACTGTTAAAGGAATGGATGAAATATGTATCTCATCTTTTAGCTACAAACTATAGCTTAGAGTAGCCAGGTAGTTGACAAAGCAAAAGTTACCTTTTAAAATCTGTATAGCTAACCAATTTTAAAGGGCAGAAAAATCAGATATCGTCCACGTGAGACCTTAAGGAAGTAATGGATCTAAGCATTGATCATTAGTGAATACTGACTCCATTTATTGAAAATCTCTTGGTAAACCTTATAACAATTCAGTCACCTAAATGAATGCTTTGAGCAGTATGGAAGAAGATAACTAGTTATTGTTAATGAAAAATTAAAACAGCTCAAACAAATACAGGATCTAATAAAAAATGAGAACAGAAATATAGATTTATTTTGCCTCATGGTTTCAGAGATATCAGTTCATTCATGGTCCCTTGGTCCACTGCTTCTGGGTCCCTGAACTATGAGGCAAGACATCAAGATGAGGTCATGTGATGAAGCAAATTGGTTTTCATTAGGGAGGACAGGAGGTTTAAAACCACAAGTAAAATACCAGGTTCTAGGGACAGAATATATCATTTAAAGGAGCACCCCCAATGACCTACTTCTGCCTCCTAGTGTTCTGTTCAGCTATGGACTTTCCAATGGATTAACCCACTGACAAAGTGGTGCCAATGTCACTCCATTGCCTCTCAGTAGTTCCGCCACTAAGGGACCAAGCTGAGAACACATGATCCTTTTGAAGGAACTCTCCAAATCCAACTCACGACAAAAGTGCACAGAATTATCTTGAAGGCATTCTTGAAAAAAAAAAAAAAACCAAGCCTGGATATAAGGTTTCTAGAGCTAATTTCCAATGCGCAAGATCGATGAGGAAGCAGAGAGGTGGTATAGAGACAGGTCAAGCAACTCCCCGCCCCCAAAAGCAATTTAGAAAACAAAGAGTTTATTTGGTTTAAGTCTATTCAGGTCACAGTCCATTATTGAGGAAAGCTGGCCAGAGCTCAAGGCAGGAGTCATGGAGGAACACTCCCTGCTGCCTGGATCACTAGAACATTCATAGGCTCATGTTAATCTGTCTTTCTTATGCTGCCCACAGTGGACTGGGGCCTCCTATGCCAATTACCAATAAAGACAACCCCCACAGATATGGCCACAGGGAAATCTGATCTAGGCAATTCCTCAGTGGAGACACTCCTCTCAGTTGATTCGAGGCTGGGTCAAGTTGAGAATCAGAGCTAACTAGAACAAGCAGCAGAACATAGGACGTGGGCAACTATAGAACAATCCAGATTCTCCAACAAGTAAACTGCAATACAAGCAAACCAAAAAAACAAAAACTGGGGAGGTTTAAGAAGCCTGTGATTTCTAGGCTGGTTTACAATCCCCGAGAACCTAGACAACAACGAGGACGCTAAGAGAGACATATATGGATCTAATCTACATGGGAAGTAGAAAAAGACAAGATCTCCTGAGTAAATTGGGAGCATGGGGACAATGGGAGTGGGCTGAAAAGGAGGGAAGAGCCAGGGAGGGGAGCAGAGAAAAATGTATGGCTCAATAAAATGAATTTAAAAAAAAAAAGAAGCCTATGAGCCAGGACAGGAGAGGTGGCTAAGGGATTGAGAGCAGGGCTGTTCTCCTAAGGACTTAAATTTCATTCCTAGCACATCAGGCAGCTTACAACCACCTGTCACTCTAGCTCCAGGGAATCTGATCTATCTAATCTGTATCTATCTATCTATCTATCTATCTATCTATCTATCTACCTACCTACCTATCTATCTACGTATCTACGTATCTATCTACGTATCTATCTATCTATCTATCTATCTATCTATCTATCTATCTATCTATCGATTGATTGTAGGCCCATATTTCTATATGGTATGGCAGCGAGGCTCTAAAGCCATAGGCCCCACCTGAGGTGGTCAGTAGCCCTGCAGATAGGCTGTCTCTGCCTAACAAAAGGTCAGGATATTGTTGCTCCTTTCTCTGTAATTTGGAGGATGCCTTATAGAGACGCTGATTCAAGCCTATGTGTCAGCTAGCATACACAGCAGACAGGTAGATGCGGACGTGACAAAACGGCATTCACCTGGTTACCTAGGAGACAGGTATTTTCCCGCTCAGTTTGTGTGTTGATATAAAAGTTGGTTGGATAATAAATGTGGGGTGATCCTCAAGAGATTGTCAGGAGAAAGGACCCTGAGATGCCCTTCTGTGATGACCATGTAAGCTGTGTCTGATTATTCCTTGCGGCTCCGTACCAGTCCAGTTAGGGAAAATAGTTATCTATGTTGGGGCCACAGGAGCTCTAACAATCTCTCTCTCTCTCTCTCTCTCTCTCTCTCTCTCTCTCTCTCTCTGTCCATCGGTCCATTGGTCCACCCACCCACCCACCCATATCTAATCTATCTATCTATCTATCTACCTACCTACCTACCTATGTACCTATCTGTCTGTCTATTTTTTGAGACAGGGTTTCTCTGTATAGCCCCGGCTGCCCTGGAACTTACTCTGAAGACCAGGCTAACTTCAAACTTAGCAATTCTCCTGCCTCTGCCTCCCAAGTACTGGGACTAAAGGTGTGCACCACCACAGCTGGCTTGATACCTTCTTCTGGACTCCATGGGAACTATATTTACATGGACAACTCCCTCGCAGGCATATACACATAAATAAAATCTAGAATAAAATCATTTTATAAAGCAAAATGTATAAGCCTAATACACTGTCAGAATCTAGTTTGATTTATGTTGAACAAATCGACTATGAAATATTATTAAATCATCAGATAACTTTGAGGATTGATAATATTAAGGACGTGTGGACGTGTGACAGATTTTATAGTATAATAATGACAGCATCATGATTATTGTCTTAGTGTCCGTGTCTTTTTTTAAAGTCACGTACTGAGGTATTTCCAGAATAAATAAGGTACAATGTCTTATGTGGGTATCTGAACAATACAGTTCAAGAGGGATGGCCAGGTACAGAAAGCAAGATTAGCCTCAAATTGAGGATGATTGAAGCTGGAGGCTGGCTACACTGGAGTTCATTATTCTCTTCTATTCTTGTATTAGCTTGAAGTTTCTCATTATGGCAAGTTTTTCAGGGAAAAAACTTGAACATATGCACCCAGAAATAAAATTATTGGCTATGAGCGTTTCCAGGGTATTTAAAATGCATTGTCAAGTTGCTTTCTACCAAGCTTGCAGCCATTTATAGCCCCACTAGTGGCGTGTGAGAACGCCGAGGATATAATATTTTAAGAGAATAGTCATTTGCATAGATGTGAGACTGTGTATATCTCAGTTGCCTGTGCCTTTAGAAAGACTAATGGCTTATTATGGGATATTATAGCCCAGTTGTGATGGCACACCTGGGGCTTTATACCTGAAGAGCAAGGAAAACAATCAGTGAGTGAGTTCCATGCGACATCATCGCCAACTCGAGTTTACACAAATCCAAATTTCCCTCGCGATGGGTTCCCGTGTCGCTCCTGATGGCGTCCTGAATGTCCACTGAAGTATTACTTTAACAGAGAAATTCACAAATTGTATCTTCTCAGTAAAATCTGATTATCTTCAAGAGGCTTCCTCACATGAAGTTAAGGGGGAAAGAAAAAAAATCAATGCCTGGGATTCTCTGCCTAGCATGAAAGAGAGGTTTTTTTGCAATAGGGTAATTCTGAGATCCTGTAATTTTCCAATTATGTTTGATTGCAGTGCCGCTTTCCTGTCTCGGTATTAAAGGATGGTCAGCGTTTTCTTTCTTTCTTTTTTTTTTTTTCAGCAACCAAAACCGACTTTCAGATGAAGCAGCCACTTAGTTCAATGGCTTGTTTACACTCCTCAGTTCTCTGGGCGTACGGCACATCCGACCTTCAATGAGGACCCACCCTAGCCCCTCACGTCACTGTCAGCCACCAGAGAGCAGGTGCTGGTGATCTCCTATGTGGAGGTGAGCCACTGCACACAGAGTGGGGGTGCCAAGGATAACAAGCCATATTATATGCCCTCTACACTGACCCCCTGCTGTGAGACAAGGATAGGTGTGTGAATAGAGAGAGTCATCCAGCTCATACCATCAGCTGGGGACCAATTGTTCAAACACAAGAACTTAGGATGGACATTACATACCTAAAGCATCGCATCCCACCTCCAGCCCCCAATAGGCGCACAGCATAACCATCTAATGTCTCAGCCAGTTGTTCACTGGAGGCATGAAACATCAGCTACTGTGCCTAGAAACAGAGAAAAAAATAAGGAATAAAAATCAAACCTTTGCCCTCAAAAATGCTCATTCTACAGAGACAGGTGAATGAACAAATAAGGAAAATAACACTTGAGAAGGATCGAGGAATAGAACAAGTAAGCTTAGGGTGCTGTACCAGGGATTTATCTCATTGTTAGTCACCAGTTTTCATCTGGCAAAGCAACATGAGGAATATTTATTTTGCCTCACAGTTCAGAGATATCACTGGATTCACCCTGGTCCATGGCAGGCTGAGCAGAAGATGGCCGCTCACATTGCAGCAGAAGGCAGAAAGCACAGACCACAGCTAGAAGCAGACATTTTCTTCAAGGCCCATCCGACTCCTGCTATCTAAAGTCCACTGTCCCCAAGGCTTCCATTAACCTCCCAGTGCCAGCATCATGCACTGGGTCTTCGAGGATCTCTCTGCCATCTGAGTTCTGACACTGTTCTAAAGTCCAGGCTCTTCTGTCAAACTCTTAGCAATGAATGGCCTGGTGGGAAAACTGGTGGCTGGGGGTGGAGGCGGGGAGTTGTACACTAGTGATGTACAAAGGCACAAAGTAAACATTCCCATTCTAAAAGAAAGAAGGAGAGACTAGCCAGGAAGGATGAGACCAAATCAGAATAGAAGCCAGCAAGGTGAACATGAAAGCAAATGGTTCCATGTCCAGCATCTGAGTTTGTGGTAACATCATCTGGGTCCTTTTCTAACATTGCCAATGGCAGCATCTCGTGCTGCCCCTGTATGGTGCTTGTAACTTCCAGAGGCAAATGTCTCATGTTCCCATCACATCATGCTTGAGCTCACAACTGCAACAAAGACCACACCATCATAACCTCATGCATGGGCCTCTCTGCTTCTCTTTAATGAATCCAGCTTTGCTACACATTGCCTGGACTCAGCTTTTTTTCTTTCTTTTTTTCCCAGAGCCCCAGTGACCTGAAAATTCTTGCATTCTATATAACTACAAAGGTAGCATCCTATGAGTGGTGCCAAGTTTTGCTACCAGCATGCAATATGCCCCTTCCCTCCTCAGCTATGGCTCTTCAAGGACCGGAGAATGAAATAGAGATGGGGGCTGTTGGAGCAGGACAATCGGGGGGCTCAATTTCTTTGTGCACTCCATTTTGAAGGAATGTGCAAAGTGTTCTCCAAGCGTTCTGTGTTTTCGCATCCTGAAGTCTTCAGTGAATAGAATCTCGTTCTCAGACATCATTTCTATTGTCCTGTTACAAAGCATGCGGTCCCTTTGCGATGCTGTTTATCTGTTTAACAACTTCCTTTGTCCTCGGGTGCCTTGTCTGCCAACTTGAAGTGTTCTCACAACCCTTTCCTTGCCAAACCACATATTTTAAAAACTTTCTGTCCTACTTGTTGCTCACTGTAAATCTGACTAAAAGCAGCCGTAACCGTGCCACAACCCAAACGCTACGCTGTCTTTGAATTTCTCCTGCCAACAGAATTAGTCCATTACTTGTGAATGCAGTTTCACTCAAAACTTTAAGACATGGGAAGAATGCAGCCAAATTCATTTTCAGAATACAACGTGAAATGGCCTCTAGCCCAGTGCTTGGCACATTTCTTTAGTCGACGCCTCGAGAAGCTGGTCCACACTCTCTGCTTTTCTCTTGGCATCCTGATCACCCACGTTCCCACCAGAAGTGCTTCATGACTCCTGCTGACAGCATCGCTGGGCTGTAGCCTACAGCACCAAACTCTTCCTCCTCCCTCCCACAAACCAGTTCCGAAGGCCCACAAACCCCGCTGTCAGGTTGATCACAGAAGCCGTGTCCATTTTTGGTGGCAACTGTTATTTTTTGAGAAGACTCAACATTTCTGTGCAGAATTCACTAATTTCAAATTGCTGTTCTAAGTGTTCTGCCTTCAATGTTTGTGTACAGCTCTTTACTCCTTAGGTCAGCAATTCTCAACTTGTGGGTCAGGACTCCCCCAGGGGTCACATGTCAGATATCCTACATTGATTCATACCAGTAGCAAAATGACAGCTATGAAGTAACAATGAAATCATTTTTTTGGTTGGGGGGTCACCACAACGTGAGGAAGTGTATGGAAGGGTGGCAGAATTAGGAAAGTTGAGAGCCACTATATGAGGTAAAGCCCACTTAGGGTGGGTGACTTTGTCCCTGAGGAGACAATATGGGATGTTGGGAGGGATCATTTTAAAACAGAGCAACCTGAAAAATACACTTCTTCAACCAGGTGAGCCAGGTCAGTGTCGACAATCATTAATCACACCGAGACAACACAATGGTCATTCTACCTCAGTAGTCTTCCTCCCAGCAGCCCGCAACCTTAGCTTAATTATGAGGCAGAACATTAGACAAATCCCAGGGCGGAGGAGGGGCACGTGTCTACAAAATGCTACACAGGTGTTCCCCAAACCCACAAGGTGATCAAAAAGAAGAAACCTCGGAGGTGGCACAAGCTGTGATGCAGTGTCCAAGCTGAGATTATCATGGATGAGCAACAGAAATCTGCAGAAATGCATGCTTCAGCTGTTTAGTAATGGACCAGTGTTGGTTTTTTAATTATAGCTTATCCGGTGATATTCTGAGAGACTGAGTAGGGTCTCTACTATCATATCAGCTTCTCTAGGAATCTAAAACTGTTCTTAAACAATTAAGTATGTCAGGACTGGGCATATGGTTTGCTTGGTAGGCTAAGGATGTGAATCGAGTCAGAGGCCCAGCACCTCTGTTAAAGCTGTGTGCAGACCCCAGAGATGCAAACAGGCAGATCCCCAGAATCCTCTGGCCAGCCATTCCAGATGAATTGGTGAGCGCCAGGTTCAGTGAGAGAGTCTCTCAAAAACTCAAGTGGAGAAGAGCAGAGTGAAACAGGAAGAACAGACCCCCCAGGGCCTACCACACACAGCTTAGCATTGCTAACAAGGCTAAAGCCTCCAATTCAGCACCCATGTTCCTTCACCCTCCTCCCTACACCCCGGAGAAGGCGGATGTTGAAGGTGATAAAGCCAAGATGAAGGGCAGGCCACAGACAAGATCACCAAGGTTGTCTGTTACACTGGTTTTTCCAAAGCTGCTGCCCAAGCCTGAAAGGGCCCCCGCAAAGAAGGGAAAGAAGGTATACGAAGGGCAAGTGATGCTGGCAAGCATGGGAACAACCCTGCAGGAAATGCAAATGCAGAAACAGACCAGGCACGGAATGCTGACGGTGCAGAAGCCGCATGTGAAGCATGCATTTTTGATAACTGTGTGCTTCTGGGGACCGCACAGCCAGGAATACTATTTTTATCAAGTTTTTTTAAAAAAAAAAAAAAAGAAAAGAAAGAAAGAAAAAAAAGGCACACTTTTGTTTCCCTTTTATTTATTTCTTTTAAAAGGAGCTATGTTGATAACACAGACGATGTCACTCTTTGGGATGAAGGAGCATGTGTCACCAACAGAATATGTCTCCCAAACTGAATTGATATGGGGATGGGGGAGGACTCCTTTCCCTGTTAGCTTTGAAGAGAGTCCTCAGGCTGATGTGCTGGCTCAGCCCCTAAATCTGGAGGCCTGGGTTCAAGCCCCGGAATCCACATAGTGTAAGGAGAGAGCTAATTCCAGTAAGCTGTTCCCAGGCTTCCACACACATACAGTGGCACCTACCTTCACACACATAATAATACCAACAAAAAGGAGGGCCAGGTGGTGGTGGCAAACACCTATATTCCCAGCACTTGGGAGGCAGAGGCAGGCTGAGTTCTACAAAGCAAGTTCCAGGATGGCTAGAACTTTTGCACAGAAAAAGCTGTCTCGAAAAACAGAAAGAAAGAAAGAAAGAAAGAAAGAAAGAGAAAGAAGGAAGCAAAGAAAGAAAGAAAAGAAATAAAAAAGGAGGAAAAGGATGAAGAGAAGGATTTTCTGATGTCACACATAGCCACCTTGCTACGAAAATACCTTGTCTTGTGAGAAAACTCAAAATTCACTTTTATATCCCCCCCTCCCTCTCCACCTTCAGCACAGACTTAGCTACCTTAAAATTGGAGACCTATTGGATCTGAGCCCTTTAAGCTGGGATTTCCCTGTGTGTTGGGCGACCTAGACTTTGCAGTGGCATCACTGAACTGCAATCCTTGAGAGAGCAGCGGTTCCTTTTCTAAAAAACGGTGGATCTTTGGATCAACAATTTCGCTGTTTTCATTTCATTTTTTTGAAAGTTGGTATTGGCTGTGAGAAATTGCCAAACAGAATACTAAATGCAAAATGTAATGTCAGCCCCCACTCTAAGCTTGCCCTGTTCAAAGAATCAAATGAAGACTTGCTTGGACTTTGTAGTGTCATTCTGAGTTAGGTGGTCCGTAAAAGAAAACAATTTGAAGCGGGGCAGTGGCATAGCAGCACATGCCTTTAATCCCCTACAGCAGCAGGTAGGTTTCCGAGTTCAAGGCCTGCCTGATCTACAGAGTGAGTTTCAGGACAGCCAGAGCTAAATGGAGAAACCCTGTCTTGAAAAACAAAAAGCAAAAAACAAAAAAGAAGAAGAGGAAGGAGAGGAAGAGGAAGAGGAAGAAGGAGGAGGAGTTTTTTTTTAATATTTATTTATTTATTTATTATGTATACAATATTCTGTCTGTGTGTATGCTCGAAGGCCAGAAGAGGGCACCAGACCTCATTGCAGATGGTTGTGAGTCACCATGTGGTTGCTGGGAATTGAACTCAGGACCTTTGGAAGAGCAGGCAATGCTCTTAACCATTGAGCCGTCTCTCCAGCCCCAGGAGGAGTTTTTAAAAGTTCTTGGGCCAATTATTTTCTGCCCATATCCTACCTGAAGTATGATCCGTGTTTACAAAAAGTATCCTAAATAAAACTGGGTCCAGTGTGGCTTGGAGAAGGAAAGATGGGACGTGACAAAAGCAGGTGCCCAACACCAACCTCTGCCTCCTATGTACGCACAAACACATGCAGGCAGTTCCACGGGCATATATGCACACGTATGTAACATATACTCAGAGATAGAATAATACACTATGCTAACTTTTAAAATTGAGCTGGAAGCCACAGCCGAGTCAACACATGGACTTGATCCCATATGTAGGCAGAGAGAGAAGTAAGGGGACTTCATGAGACAAAGGATTGACCAGACTGGAAGAAGCCGATAATAAGGGGAGGTAGAAGGGTGCAGAAGAAGAAAGGGACCCTAGAGAGAGTCTCAAAGTGTGAGGCAAGACAGCTAGAGATGGATGCAGCCACTTACGGGTTTAGAAAGTCGGGTGGGGATGAAAAGATACAGTTCAGCAGTTAAGAGCAATTGCTGCTTTTGCAGCACCCACCCGGTGGCTCACAATCACCTATATGTAACTCTAGTTCCTAGGAGACCAGACAGGTCTTCTGGCCTCCGTAGGCACTGGCACGCACATGGTACAGATACATATGTTCAGACAAATACTTGTCCACATAAAATAATGCATGAATAAATATCTTTTTTTTTAAAAAAAATGAATAGAGAAAATGATGGAAAGGTCTAGGGAAAATATGCCATATTTGACTAGAAAAATCCATAGCTCTGCATGGCCTTAAGTGGCTTTTTTCAGTGTTGACTTGAGCATGAGGAAAGCCACTTTTGACAGGTAAAAGATGCTGAGTAGGAGAAGAAGGAGGAATAATCTGGTAAGGACTTTTATCCACACAGAACTTCAGTTCAATATATTAACCCTGGAGACAGAAAATTGCTGGGTCAAATGGGGCAGAATGAATTCTGAAATCTCGTGGGGATCTCTAAACATGAACTCCCCTTTTTCCTTTCCTGGTGAAGTTTGAGAGACAGTTCATCTTCCCTGACAGAGGTAAAAAACCATCGACATATAGAGGCTAACCAAAATGTCTGTATCAACTGAATTATGAATTAATAGCAATCTCCAAAAGCCCCGAATTTATCTATTCTCATAAGATGCTTTGCAACAATGAACTGAAATAAAAATTAATAGACTTAACCCTTTCTTGTAAATCTGGTGTCACTGTGAGTTTCATATATGAGTATCTTTTTAAGAGGAAATAGTTAGCCTGGCATTGGTGGCCTACGCCTTTAATCCCAGTACTTAGGAGGCAAAGCAGTTGGATCTCTGTGAGTCTGAGGCCAGACTAGTCTACAGAGTGAGTTCCAGAACAGCCAGGGCTGTTACACAGAGAAGCCCTGTCTCAAAAAATAAAGAAAGAAGAAATAGTTGGTTTAAATTGCCTTCTTGTATGTCTTTTTATTAAGAGAAACAGTGCTTATAAAAATAACAACAATAGTAACTGCAGAAATCTTTCTATCTACAATGATCAAGTTGGCTTGTCTGATTTTGTTGAACATGATCACCTTAATATATCCAGCCAGGAATAGATCTCTCCTCCCACCCCTACAGTCAAAAGTTTAAACCCAGCCCAGATTCAGCAGGTAGGGTCTACAGAGGGGCCCCTGCCTTTCCACCCATGCTTTGTTCCAACATATATCCACATTTAAGCCAGAGAAAGGGAGAAGGATAAGCGATTATTATTCAGAACCGAATAACGCATCCAACAATCTAGAACTTCCGATTGTTTCCCTTCCGATCAGAACTGATTAGCTCTAAGTAGCCCTGACATTTATCGGACGGTCGTGAAAAGAAAGCAAAACTGGTCATGGCCAAAAGGCCCGTTTCTGCAGAAGTTCACATGCAGTGCACCCACCCAGTTGGCAGTTCCCCACCACCCCCACCCTGGGGGGAGAGGAGAAAGAGAAGGTCTGTGATGCAGCTGCCACACAGTGATCAGACCCATCACAGGGCTGCCGGGGCTGATCTGGTGTCCAGATAAACATGGCATTCATGCTAGCCATCTGTCCACAGGTCAGTGGGGACAGAGACTCAAAATCATTATCTCTAATGAATGAATATACAATGACAGTCTTGTGTGTGGCGAAGGGATCATCACATAGGAATATGGTCGCGAGGAAATCAGGCAACGCTAATCTTGCAAGGGGAAGCAGTTGTGTGTGCCTATATGTATGTTTTTGCCTTTAACCCTCTAATATCTGAGATCGGCTTGTACAAGACATTTTTTTTTTCATTTGGTGTCACGGTCCTTTCTTTGCCCAAAGAAGCACAGAGAGAGTTTGAACTATGAACTTCAGGATCCCATCTATTCTTCCTCCGGCATTCCTGTCCGTCCTGTTTTGTTTTTACTCTCCTGGGATAAGGAGCTGATCGAATTCCTCCCTGCTCTCTGCACAGCACCATATACACAAACCTTCAAATACTGCTCTTCTTGCTATACCGTGCCCTTACCTGGAACAACAAGACCTGGCTTCATTTTCACTGCTTTCCAAAGTGAATGCGTACATTATGTATATGCATACCGTATATAAACGATAACAATGATTTCAATTCTGACCATCAGAAATTCACGCAGCCACCTACTTCCAGTTAAGCATAGAAGAACAACTTTTCTGGTTATAAAGAAAAATTAAACAGAGACCAAGACAGAAGGAAAACCAACATAGTTGAAACCAAGGAAAGCAGACAAAGAAAAGGGCAGGAAAAATACGGTAACTTTTACTTCCTTCCAAAGTAGGGATGGCTGTTTCTGTTTCAACGTTGGGCAGGCTGAACCCCAGATGGGTTAAGAAGAATGAAAGAAAGAAAGAAAGAAAGAAAGAAAGAAAGAAAGAAAGAAAGAAAGAAAATACAAGGTACATTCAAGCAGATCTGGAATTTGAACTGTCTCATGTTAGAACCTGTGCTGGTGGGGATCTTCCAGGTACTGGAGCCAGGGAAGCCTGAAAAGACTCCCTGGGCTGCAGAAAGAGTTTGTGAGCAAAGATCTGGAGAGGGGCTCACACTTGACCCTCAGGAACAATCAGGGCCCATGATGGGGAGATGCGGAGGACCAGACTAGAAGACGCACATTGTGGAAGACCACAGATGCTGTGCTGAGGAAAGTAGATTCCATTCATTCTGGACAGGGGACACAGAGCTGTGGACATCATAGATTTCAGGGCTACCTAGGTCCATGCTGTAAATGTGGTCAAGTTCAAGGCTGTGTGGACAGCGAAAGAGACAGATTCATCAGGGCCTGTGTGTTTGAGCAGGGGAAGGCCACAAGTCCTAACAGGAATGACAGTAAACTCTTGGCAACTAGTCTTTTGTCATGACCTTCTACAGCAGTGGTTCTCAACCTATGGGTCGAGACCCCCATCTGGGGCCACCTATCAGATGTCCTGCTATCAGATTCATGACAGTAGCAAAATTACAGTTATGAAGCAGCAACGAAATAATTCTATGTTTTGGGGTTACCACGACATGAGGAGCTGAATTAAAGGGTTGCCGCATTAGAAAGGTTGAGAGCCACTGCTCTACAGAAAGTAACACTCTCTGGTGTCCAACAGGATCCCTAGCCATGGGCAGATGGGGGGAGGCACACAAATCACATGGAAAAACACCCAAGATTAAAAGGAGACCATTATGGACATCACAAAATGCTGGCCCAGATTTCTGGATCAAGCTCAGTCTCTAGGGGTGCTGTGATGTGTGCCAGTCAGTCATCTTTCTACCATCATACCAGTTTGTCTGCGTGAGGGCAGAAGTGATGCCAGTCTGGGGCATCACCATGGGGACTTCTCAGGCAGACAAGGATGTCATCGTATATTCACAGGTGGGCCAGTGGATGTAGGAGGGGTAAGGCCACGTTACCTGAGTGAAAAGGCATGCCCAGGACATTTAACAGGCGCCGAAGAATTTGGAAAAGATCACCACAGAGAGACTACAGACCACCCACATAGCTTTTGGCTACTACCCTGGGCAAGCTGGACTTTGTTCTGTGAACAGGAGCAACCCACTGTGAAAGGTCACTAATGATGTCCATGACAAATCCTGGCAGCTGGCAGGAGAAGCAGGACAACTCAGGGGATGCCCTAGTACTCCACACTGGAGCTTTAGAACGCCATATGGGAAGGATGCAACTCCAAGGAACCCAGTGCTTCTCAAGTGTGGTCCCCAGAACCCTGGCGATTCCCAGTGGCCTCACAGGTGCCTACAGGTGATGGAATGGTGCCAGATAACAATGAGACAAAACAGCCATGTTCGCACACATTTCACAAATTTGAAATGGAGGTCTGTTTCCGATTTGTCAAATAAGTTTTCTCTATAATCACTGTATGCTTAACAATTGTGTGCTTTGCTTAAGATAGTCTGTTACTAGGATATGTTGGCAAATGTTTTCTTCATCCCATTGCAAGCGATTATATATATATATATATATATATATATATATATATATATATATATATATGTATGTATATACACATATTTTCCTGTTTGGTTATGCAAATTCCAAAATCCTAAAGAGATCAATTATATACGCAGAGGTAGAACATAGAAGTAGCAAGTATGGAAGTTGCCATGAATGTAGTAAATAATTATGTCACAGTAAAGCAATATGTTATTATTAGACATACAGTTGATCTTCATCTCCATTTGCTTACACATAGCCCCTAAAATGTTTGGGAGCACCAATACAAGAAATGTCTTTTGCCGGGCGGTGGTGGCGCACGCCTTTAATCCCAGCACTCGGGAGGCAGAGGCAGGCGGATCTCTGTGAGTTCGAGACCAGCCTGGTCTACAAGAGCTAGTTCCAGGACAGGCTCCAAAACCACAGAGAAACCCTGTCTCGAAAAACCAAAAAAAAAAAAAAAAAAAAAAAAGAAATGTCTTTTGTGTGCCATGAAGTGACTGGTAGGTAGCATTCCTAGAGATTTGCTCAGGGTGGCAGCTGAAACCAAGAAAGAACAAGGCAGGATAATAGGCATTCACTTTTAACCCCAACCCCAGGCTCTGAGAGGGAACAAAGACTGGAGGTCAACATCATTCCCCCTGATGCCAATACATAGTAAAAACCTCTACCAAAAAGACAGCCCAGGGGCCTTATGGATTGGCTTCCAAAGTACCATGAACTGACACTTTCTAGAACTCTCTTTGGCATCTTTTTTATTTTTATTGATTTTATTGAGTTATATATTTTTCTCTGCTTCTTTCCCTTCCTCTTCCCTCCCCACACCAACCCTCTCCCAAGGTCCCCATGCTCCCAATTTACTCAGGAGATCTTGTCTTTTTCTTTTTCCCATGCAGATTAGATTCATGTATGTCTCTCTTAGGGTACTCACTGTTGTCTATGTTCTCTGAGATTGTGAATTGTAAACTGGTTTTTCTTTGCTTTATGTCGAAAAGTCACTTATGAGTAAATACATATGATATTTATCTTTCTGGGTCTAGGTTACCTCACTATGATGTTTTCTAGATCCATCCATTTGCCCACAAATTTCAAGATGTCATTATTTTTTCTGCTATGTAGTACTCCATTGTGTAAATATACCATATTTTCCTTATCCATTCTTCAGTTGAGGGGCATTTAGGTTGTTTCCAGGTCCTGGCTATGACAAACAATGCTGCTATGAACATAGTTGAGCATATGTCCTTGTGGTACAATTGAGCATCCTTTGGATATATACCTAAAAGTGGTATTTCTGGGTCTTGAGGAAGCTTATTTATTAATATTCTGAGAAATTACCATACTGATAAACAAAGGGTATGCATCAGCTTGCGAATCAGCAAGCAATGCAGGAGTGTTCCCTTTACCCTACATCCTCTCCAGTATAAGTTGTCATCAGTGTTTTTGATCTTGGCCATTCAGACAGAATCTCAGAGTTATTTTGATTTGCATTCTCTGATCACTAAGAATGTTGAGCATTTCCTTAAGTGTCTTTCAGCCATTTTAGATTCTTCTGTTGAAAGTTCCCTGTTTAGGTCTATACCCCAATTTTTTTATTGGATTATTTGGGTTTTTTTTTTGGTTTTTTTTTTTTTTTTGTTTTTTTTTTGGTTTTTCGAGACAGGGTTTCTCTGTGGTTTTGGAGCCTGTCCTGGAACTAGCTCTGTCTCCCAAGTGCTGGGATTAAAGGCGTGCGCCACCACCGCCCGGCTGGATTATTTGTTTTTTGATGACCAATTTCATGAGTTATTTATTTTGGAGATCAGCCCTCTGTCCAATGTGGGGTTAGTGAAGATCTTTTCCCATTCTATAGGCTACCGCTTTGTCTTGTTGACCATGTCCTTTGCTTTACAGAAGCTTCTTAGTTTCAGGAGGTCCCATTTATTAATTATTTCTCCCAGTGTCTGTGCTGCTCGGGTTATATTTAGGAAGAAGTCTCCTGCGCCTATGCGTTCAAGTATACTTTCCACTTTCTCTTCTATGAGGTTCAGTGTGGTTGGTTTTATGTTGAGGTCTTTGATCCATTTAGACTTGAGTTTTGTGCATAGAGATAGATACGGATCTATTTTCGTTCTTCTACATGTTGATATCCAGTTATGCCAGCACCATTTGTTAAATATGCTTTCTTTTTTCCATTTTATATTTTTTTTTGCTTCTTTGTCAAAAATCAGGTGTTTGTAGGTGTGTGGATTGATATCTGGGTCTTTGATGGCACCTCTTTCTCTGGCTATTCAATTGGTTCTCTCATTATGCCTTCTGTTAATAAACTCGTCAATGTATTTTCTCATGTTCTGTGAACCATTCTAGTATGTCGGTTGACCCCAGTGAAGGAATCTCAAGAGCCTAGACCAGACTTTCATAAGCCTTACACACTGGCTTCTCAGTGTGGGACTATGTCCTCAACCTAGGGGACTCTGAAGCTAAACCCTGTGGATGGTGTCAGAATTGGATTGAATGCAGGACACTCAGCTGGTGCCCACTAGGCTGCTGTAGATCAATATTTCTCATTTGGTATGCTGATAGAAAAAAATCCCACACACGGTGTCACATTCTATATGATGGGAGCATACGAGGAGACAGAGGGTTTGTTTTTCCCACATTGCTACTGTCTTAAATGAAATGAACCAGGGCAGCCATGCCTACTAGGGAGGGTGAGGCCAGCCTGAGCTACATGGAAAGACCTTGTCTGAAGAACAAAGCAAAACAGAGACCAAACAAATAAACTTGAGTCAGAATATGATTCCACACATGGGGACATTTCCACCGACAATGGTTTATTCAAGCAGACAAAAGGAGGAAAGAAGAAAAGGACACAACTAGTAAGGATAATGACTTAAACTAAAAATAACAGATTTTTTTTTTGGATGGAGGACCTATTCATCCTTAGTTCTTAGCACAATGTAACGGAACTTTGTCATAGCATGGCATGAAGGAGCTCTTCAGTGAAGTCTATTGACATTTCTGCTAATCCAGTAGAGCCTTTCAGCACAGACTAGATAAAACACGTCTCTATGGAAAATTAACAAGTTGTATTACCAAATGCAGAAGAGAAAAAGAAAACCTAAGAAGCATTATTTGAAGTGAATTTTTCATAGCTGAAAAGCAGGTACAATTACACGGTTGCCAAGGTGTTTGTAAGCCACCCACAAAGTTAACGACAAACACTGTGCTCAGAGAGAGGAGGGGGGATCCGCCTACTTCCTGCAAGAGCTAATATGGATGGATGAACAGTCCTAGCAGCAACAGGATGAGAAAGAATAATGGCCACCATTGATCATGCCAAGTCGGCAAAGTACTGTATATGTATTTGTCACTGAGAGCCATGCTACAGTGAGTCTGGAGAGATGGCTCAGTGGTTAAAAGCACTGGTTACTTTTCCACAGGACCTGGGTTCGATTCCTAACATCCACATGGTGGCTCACAACTGTCTGTTCGCTTCAGTTCCAAAAGATTTGATGCCCCTTCTGGCCTCTGTGGGCACTTGGTGTGTACATAGTAAACATATATGCAGGCAAAACACAGAGAATTAAAAAAAATACTATTTTTTAAAAAAATGCTACAGGTCACCTGTTATTTCATGGTGGTGATGGTTGCCTAGGGAGCTGTGATAAAGGTCTCAAACAGGCAGAAGTCTTACCCTGAATGCCACATGAAGGACACAATCACATAGGAAAGGGTGGTGCCCAGGGGTCAACTCAGCTCTTGCTTATCCACAGCTGGACCTTAACTGCATGTCTCCTGAGCTTGGGGGGGGGGGGGTGGATTGAAGAAATCTTGAAGAGACTGTGCTCATTCTTCTTGTCCACATCGACCTGATCCTTTGGGGGAACAGATGCAAGTTCAAGCTTTGAAAGAAGTGACCGGATTAAAATGTTTCTTCAATGGATAATATGAAAGAAGAGATCGCTTCCGTTATCTGGAACAGCTTTTCTAAGTTCAGCAATATCTTGGAATTGTGAAATCTGTCACTTCAGAGACAGAAATCTTGTGGATGTGTGTGTGTCTGTCTGCTGTCTGTGTGCACGGGTGCATGGGTGTGTTCTCTCTGAGAATAAAACGCCAAGATTGAGTTTTGCTGCATCTTTTGGTGATGCTTTTTTGATGACTTCTTTTGCACTTGTCTAACAAAGAAACCAATCTTGGGATATTTGAAACAATATCTTAATGACATAACAAGGGAAGAAGTGCCTTTCCCAACTAAAGACCCTCGAAGAGCCGCCGAGAAACCCCTCTGCAAGTTGTGACACTGAGCCTACAAAAAACATCTATCTAACTGGTATGAAAAGAGGCCAGGTACAAGATTATTGTTTATCATTACTTCTTGTTCTACTGTTGGACCCGTTGCCAGGGAAACGCCTGTGAGAGAAGGCTGCCCTGTACCCTCTTGGCTTCTCACAGAGTTGGTGCACAAATAGTCTCCCAGAAATACATCATTAAATGCACAAGTGAAGGGGCCATTAAGAGCTCCAGCTCGAACGTTCTGTGATAATATGGTACTTCTCCTAATGCTGTTAATCTTTTGCTCCTATTTATATTCCATCTGTAGCTTTATCCTCCATCTCTAGGTCTCCCTTCCCTCTGAGTCGTTCCAAAGCCACTGTTTCCAGTACCTTTCAGATTCCCAAGTGGGACAAACGAAAGACTTGTCCCTAATCATTCTGCTGGGTGTGACACCTGAGAACCCCTCCCTCAGAAGTAGCAGCTGCTCCTTATCTCCACAACAGACCCCGTATGAGTCTTTGTCACTTTCTGACATTGCAAGACATGGTGATGTTTCTTTGGCTCCACATCCCTAACCATCTCTGGAATTTTGAGGATGGAAGGGAAGGTGTTTCGTGATAAATCAGTCTTCACTTCTGTACCCAAATACCTTAATTCTGTAGCAAACCACGTTTTTCTTCAAAGTAATTGTGCCTCATACTCTAGTCTCCCTCTCCTCCTCCTAAGACTTATTAATTCTACGTGAATGAATGTTTTGCTTTCGTGTACATATGTCGTCTGAATTCAGTGCCAGAGGAGACCAGAAGCCGGCGTCAGGATCCCTGTAGCTGGAGTTACAGACAGTTGTGAGTCACCATGTGGGTGTTAGGGACCAAACTCGGCAAAGTGTGCTGGCTAGTTTTGATGTCAGTTTGACACGGGCTCGAGTCATTTTGGAAGAGAACCTCAATTAAGAAAAGGCCTCCACCAGAATGGTCTATAGCCAAGTATGTGGTGAAATGTCCTGACTGGTGATTGAGAGGGATGAACCTATCCCACAGGGAATGGTGCCACTGTGGGTGGGTGGTCCCACGTGGTATAAGAAAACAGGCTGAGCAAGCCATGAGGGGCAAGCCAGCAGGCAGCAATCCTCTGGCCAACCCTCCAACTCCTGTCTCCAGTTTCTTACTTTGATCTCCCTCGGAGAGGGAAGGAGTTCTACAACTGTAAGCTGAAATAAACCCTTTCCTACCCAGATTGCTTTGGTCTTGGCATTTTACCACAGCAGTAGAAATCCTGAAGAAGACACCCTCCTCTCCAGACCATCCCACTTTCATTTACAAGGACCCTTTGGGTTGGCAGATTCAGATTGCCCGGGATAATCTCTCATTTCAAGGTCCTTCATTCAGTCCCCTCTACAGCATCCTTTTTACCACCTAAGTAACAAATTTACAGCACCCTGGCACTTCGTAAGAACATTTAGAACACAGACTGCACATCCCAGTAAGTTACAAGAAAGGTGTATATCATGGGCTTGATCCCCCCCCCCCCAGTAATAATTTAAACTGTGCATAACAAAACTAAGACTTTGATGGCTGGAGAGGCAGCTCAACGGTTAAGAGTATTTACTGCTCTTACAGAAGACCTGGGTTCATATTAGACAGCCCACAACCACCTGTAACTCCAGTTCTGGGGAATTCAGTGTCGTCTTCTGGCTTCTGTGGGTACATGCACACATGTACACACACACAGACAGAGAGAGAGAGAGAGAGAGAGAGAGAGAGAGAGAGAGAGAGAGAGAGATCTTTAAGAAACAAGGCTTCTAACAGAGTGTCTCTAGCTTGTTTGTCTCTCTCAATTATGAACTCCTGGCAGGAGGGTGGGGATAGGAGACATAAGACCTATGATTCAATCAGGCTTGCCATCTTGACCTGTGGGCACAATCTCAGACCATTTATTGAACTTAACCAGTTCTTTACTGAGATCAGCATCTTCACAAGGTTGCTTGGGGAAGCCTGCTGAGCTCTGATCTTTATTCCCAAGACTGGTTTAAGTTCTGCTGCTGCATTCAGCACTCTCCCCACATCCTAATCAGACCAGAATCTCAAGGCAAGTGGCTAAGGGGAACTGGTTTCGGCCCTTCAGCCTCCACTACTGGACCAAGAAAGAGACACACCTGGCAATTCAAAAGCAGCATCCTCAGCTGAGGAAACAGAATGACTTCTGAAATGCCAGCCACCTGGAGCCATCTCAGGCTTGCAAAGGCACCTTCTCCAGTCACTGGGAGAGATGTGCCTAACTCTCCGTAGCCCCCACTTCACCTCTTTACTTGCAGGAACCCCTCCTGGCCAGGCTCTGTGACCTCTGTCTACAAAAACCCTTTCCTTTTGGGAAGCTGCGTGGTACGGATGCCATTTCTGCTTTTAGCATCTCGGGATCGATCACTTCCGTGGAGGGCACCTTGGTGTATGGTACAGGGGTGAGAGCCATGGAAACCATGTTCCTTAGGAGGATGTGCCAGCACTGCAGCTGAACCAGATGGAGTACCAAATAGGGTAGGCTTGCCAGTCCCATCTTCCACTGTCCTGGATGCCACCACATAGAAAGCTGGGGTGATATCCTTCATCACTGGGACAAAATACTTGACAAGGGAGGAAGGGTTTGTTTTGTCTCCTGGCTTTGAAAGATCCTAATCTATCACAGCAGTGAAGGCATGGAAGTATCAGTGGGGTTGGGGGGTTGTCAGGAGTTTATGGCAGAATTCTCCACACGGTGACCAGTCCAGGAAGCAGAGCATTAGACAGGCAAGTATAACTCCCCAAAACCCTGCCCCTTGTCACCACTAACTAGACCTTACATCTCAAAGTTTCCATGACCTCCCCTAAACAGCTTACCAACTTGGAACCAAATGCTCAAGTCTGGGTGGAACAGTCTAGATTTAAATATACAATCACCAGGTTCCTAAATAAGCCCCTGTACATAACGCCGTGAGTACACACGTACATGTACGAGTGTGGTCTCACCTGCCAAGAGCATCACTGGCACCACCAATAGACCTGCAGTTGCATCTCGGATACCTACTTTCCTCATCTGCATAATGGATGGGATAATAAATCCCTAAAGGGGCTCTTGAAGAAAATGAATAAAATAATAGATTTAAGTAGCCTGGTGTGTCATTTGACATATAGCCGACAATTGATAAATCGGTAGTGTTGTGGTATAATACGTTGGTATTCTTGTATTATTATCGTTTCTAATTCTACCAGTGCCTTTCGCATGGTCTTTTTCAGTTTGGGTTATAGGGAAGTAGTTTGGGAACTTAGCCCCAACACAGCCCCCCAACCATCCCTTCATAGGCAGCCCCTGGTGACAACAGCAACTTTCTTCACTCATCAGAGTTAATCTCTACAAGAGCGGGATTAGCCCGAGTCCCCTCACCACTGGGCCATATGTTCCTGCATGACAGCTGTTTGACAGCCTCTGTCGAGGGAATGGGGGTCTTCTCCTCCCAAACTTGATAAATGTTCACTTCTTCTGTCTGTTCTACTTAGGGCCATCTGTCAGTGTGGCACGGTGTCTCTGCTTGGTTGGGCTGGCAAGACGCTGAAGCTGGACCACCAAAGAAGGTTCAGAGACAACGCTGGTGCCAGAAAAGGATGGAGGTGGTGGAAGGGGGTGGGTTGGGAGGAAAGGCTGTCTTCTGGGCCAAGGAAGCCAAGATTCGGGGTGTTCAGCCATGGGTTGAATGAACAAGCACACCTCGGAGACAACTGGTGCTTCTTACACTTGCACGTGGTCAAAAACTGCAGGAGCTCTTGCTTGAGCACAGATTCGGATGCAGAAGATTGGGGCTGGGCACTCCTCATAAGCCCTTTCATATTACACGACAGTGCAGCTGAAGGTTGCGAGCCCATACTAGCAAGATCGTGAAGAGTGGCTGGTTCCAGATCCACTGACTCATGATCAGAGAATGCTTTACCATTGTGGTACCCAGCGTGCAGAAAACAGAGAACCGAGAGGCTAAAGAGCTTCCAAAATGAGCACTGGTCAGCTAGCTGCTCCTTCCAGAGAGAGCACTGGTCAGCTAGCTGCTCCTTCCAGAGTGAGCACTGGTCAGCTAGCTGCTCCTTCCAGAATGAGCACTGGTCAGCTAGCTGCTCCTGCTCTCAGTCTTTCCCTGACTAAATCCCCCTGCCACAGATAAACAGCACCATGGCCATCTTTCCACTTATGGTGTCTCATAAAGAAGTATAGAATGAATACAAGGGAAAGGGAGTTAGAAAATCAAAAATGACACACACCTCCAACAATGTCCACAGAGCTTCAACAGTGGCAGAATCAGTGTGGGACAGGGAGGTAGAGCTCCAGAGCCCTAAAGACAGAATTTCGCCATTCCCCTCCAGCCTTGGGCTCTGAAGGAATGACGCCCTTTGGGGCTATAGGAAAGCGTATGCATTTGCCTGGAAGCAGTGGAATGTAAGTAATCCCCCAAATCACTTTGGCAGCCCCTCATTTCGGGGGAGACATCAACCAATGACGTCAACACGTTCAGATTGCTCTCAAAGCCAAAAAGCTCAAACTGAAGATCTCATAAATCATCTTTAATTGTTAAGGAGCCCATGAAACCCTAGCATCTCCATTAACGGAGTTTCGTGATGTTAATTTCTCCATTGGCCAAGCTAAGTCTTTTCTGGGGCAACTGCACTGTCAGCTTCTGGCTCCCCACAAAAGGTGTTAATAATCTTCAATGAGCATGACGAGGTACCTGCAGAATTTCAAGCGATTTGCCGCCAGCTCCTGCCCATCGCCACAGGGCTGAGACTGGCAGCAGAGCATCCCCCTGCTGGTCTTCATCACTGTGGGTCTCTTCATTAGCGTCTGTGCACACAGGTGTGTCTGTGCAGGACCACCAGACTGAACGGAGACGCGCAATGGCATCGTTTGAAACCATTTACACGTCCTCTCAAACTGTTCACAAGTCCTGCAGGAGAACGATGATGGGAGCCTTAGTGGTGGTCACTGGTGACTCTAAGTGCAGGACCAAGTACAACCCCAGAGGGCTTTCTGACACCCTGCCACACAGGTCCATCCAGGCCTAGGTACCCGTATGTGACAAAAGATCCCATTAGCAGCAGTGGTACTTCACCATATAGCACCCACGGCACAGCTCCCCAGAACCCTGCAAGCAGGTAGAATCCGTATGCTTAATCCTGCACAGGGCCTGAAAACTCCCCAGGCAATGAGCTCCTAGAACCATGGACTGGAAAGAAGCATTTTTAGGAAACTGGGAAATCTTGTTTTCACTTTCCTTGTAGAGCAAAGTGCCAGGGCTGTCAGAGGGAAGAGGCTGGCCAACACAGAAAGCAGGGACTACACGGAAATTCCGGGACCAAAGCTCCTTCCTACCTGTTAGTCTAAACTTCATTTAGCAAACGTCCCCAGATGAATGCTGAGTGTACATTCGGGTCCTTAAAGCCACACATAGCCTATCTTGTCAGAGGACAATTGAGTGTCTCCAACATAAAGACGAGTCCAAACTCTATCCCCACAGGTTATTAGCAGAGAGCTAGCTCCTGGGATAAAAGCCCACAGCAGCTGAGCCCTCGGTTCATCCTGGGTAGGAGACCCTCGGAGTAGCTCCTTAGGCATGCTTAAGAGACAGACGCCAGATGGACAAAGGCCAGGTGCTCTGAGACAACTCCAAACATACCCCTCCTAATGTCTTTTGTCTTGAATGTTTTTTTCTAACTGAATACAATAAATAAATAATAAATAAATGAATAAATAAATAAATAAATAAATAAATAAATCTGAGAGCATCTGGGACTCGGTTCATTAGATGCTTCTGACGCCCACTTCCACTGCTCAAACAAAAATGAAAAGGAAAGTGTGCCGGGGCCCCTACCTACTTCTCCCTTTGATTTCTAAAGGAACACATCCCTTCTGGGACTCAGTATGCGTCTAGCAGCCGTGTCATGCCCCCCCCACCTCGCCACACACACACACACACACACACACACACACACCACCCCAGCTCTTAGCTACTGGAAAGACATGATGATCTCTGGATGAAAGAAAGCCATAGCTCACCACTGGCTCTGCCTAGCAAGCTTGGAAGAATGGTGCCCACAGCCAGCAGACAGTGACTACTCATTAGGTTTTCAGTCTGGCATTTGGAGAAGGGAGGAACGGGAGCCAGACACTAGCCAAAAAGGGTGTGTGTGTGTGTGGGGGGGACCATAGTCACCTCATTACCAGAAGGTGGCGCTATGCTTTAAGACAGACTAGCCCGAGGGATGAAGCATCTGCGAGAGACTAGGATTTCTGAAAAAGGAAGGTGCAATGCAGAGCGATGGAGATCCTGTAATAGCATTTTAGAGTAACTTTAGATCACCATCAAGGAAACTGGAGCCCAGAGGAAGATGAGTTTTCTCTGCCGTTGTGCAGACCAACATGTAGAACTCAGGCTTTCGACTCTGAAGGTTCTACATTGCCCACCTCATCTGCTCTGGGTGAAATGGAAATAAAAGAATAAGACTGAGAACAGGCTTGCCATAGAGAAAGTCTGGTTCAAACATGGATGCTTCGAAGAGAAGGAACCAGTGATCCCTCTGGGAAGCCTGCCTGGTGAAGGCACCAGGGTTCCTGGGCTGACAGCATCAATATTCATGGCTCAGAAATCTTCACAGGAAAACAAAGTAAAAGCCCTGGGCTCCCCATGGGTGATCTCTGTGCTACAACTGGTTACTCACCTCCCATCTCTGAGTTGTCATTATTGCGTTAGTGAAAGGGGAAGGAAGCAGCCTCTCCTAGAGTCCTAGCTAAGAATGGAAGATTCTAGTGTCTAGCACAAGGTTGGAGGCAGTATGATGCAGTCAGGACTAACTCCTTTTCCCTTCTTGGCTACACTGTGAGCTGCTTTCATCCAGTGAGTGTCACACATGTGGACTGGGAGTGCTCAGAGCATGGTGGATACAAGCCCCTGCTCCCTGCACAAGGAATATCCCCCATGACATCCCCATGGTGGATGTAAGCCCCTGCTCCCTACACAAGGAATATCCCCCCACGACATCCCCATGAGTCAGTAATGGGAAGGCAGAGTTAAAGGAGCCCAGGGCTTGGAAGATGTTTCAAACAGTAAAGTGTTTACTTACAAGCACAAGGATCAGAGTTCACGTAGACCCAATAACAAAAGGAAATCTGACTTTTGTGGAGCTTGCAGAACCCTACCCCTGGAAGAATGGATCTTGGGAACCCACAAGCCTGTCCCATCTATAGGGCCAGTCTAGGTTAGTAGGAGGCTATGTCTTAAGAACAAGAGGGATGATGAACAGTACCTGAGCAACCACAGCCTAGTTGTTCTCTGGATTCCATGTATGTACTTACACACACACACACACACACACACACACACACACACACACACACACACAATGGATGCCAGGCAATACAGTCCACTTAGGGGAGAAAGTTTATCCTATAGAGTTAGAAAACCTCCAGTGATCAGATTTTCTATCCCTCCCACAAGCCCTGGTTGCAGCACTGAACATCCTCAGACATCTGCACACTCAAGTACAAACACACACGTACATACGCACACACGCATGCACCAATATATGAAGGGAGTGGCGTGGTCGCCAAAGCACTGGGTGACACAGCCCTGCTTTCACAGAGGCTGGCAGGCCGCAGGGATCCTCCCGTGGTTGCCTCCCCACTCGAGCTACTCACGTGCTCTTTTCAACCGCTGACTTTCATTCAGGGTCCACCAGAGCAGGGATGCTTTATCACCATCCTCTCCACATACAAAAGACGAAGCCTTGAAAGGGTTTCCCGGGGACCACACAGCTCGGCAGCTCACCGGTAGGTGAAGTGTGCTGCGAACAGTCTCTCCAGGCGCTGCCTGCCTTTTTCTTCCTAATCTTGATTTCTAAAAGGCTACTGAGTCTCAGGAGAGAGGGGATGAGACAATGGGAGCACAGACCCAAGGGAGACAGCTCCCATCTCTGCCCCTCAGCCTGATTATTTTGGCCAATCCCTTGGCCACCTACAAGCTCACTTGCTCTACAGTAGGGCACACTTTACGCAGGCAGGACTTTTGAGGCTATTGTTTTGGATAGCAAGCTATCATCTACAAGGGTGAGGGGAAACAGGCTTTTCCCCAACCACCTCCATTCAGTGACGCTTGGGCTTCTGCACCTCTACATTGGGGCTTTTCTTGGAGCTCCCACTGTTACAGGTGGTTAGTAATTTCTCCTAGGGAGCATCATTCTGGCCCCTTGAATGGAGAGAAGCCCCCAGGAAAGGATGCTCCTGGGATACTTCCATGGATCCATAACATTGCAGTCACAGCCAACTAACGACGGGTATGTGATCAGGTTCAGACCCCTCTTGCTCCCTGCCATCTGTATGGTCACCCCCATCACCCCCATCATCCCCATCCCCCAGAATGCCAATTTTCTCCAGCTTCACGATAATCTATTATATGACCAAAACTCTTAGTGGAACTAGCTTAGAGGAAGGGCTTGGACAAATATTCAAACTCTCGGCATCTCTCACAAGTATCATTTACAGTATGCCGACCGTACACTGGTGTTATGAGGTACCTCAGCTGGTGGCCTGGTCGCCGGGGCACCCCAAGAGGAAGGCAGGCTGGGCAGTGCATACACTAAACAGAGGTGTCCTTCTTTCTTCTCTTCACTCCTCTCTCCCCTGGAGAATGTTCCGGAGAAAAAACCTGCAAGCTCACTCTAATATTTCCTTGGAATTCTTTACCGTCCTTTCTCTATGGCAGCTGCCCTCTTTTCCTGAACGAGCTAAGTCTTTGTGAACCCAAGACCCAGAAGTGAATATTCTTCTTTTTCACTTCTACTTCAAAAACCTTTTGATGGTGCCACCAGAGCCTGAGGCCACCTTGTGGCCACTGCTCTTGAAAAGCTCACATGACTCCACCTACTCCTTCTCCTCAAAAAGCATTCATCTACCACTGGCTAGGTGTGGGGTCCATGGACGGCTGTGAACAAGATGACCACCTGGAGCTTGTAATCAAATGGGGATCAAGCTCTATGCAGAGAAAGAGAACAATGATGCGGATACGGGACAGCACCAAGCTGATACAGTATCCACAAACAGAAGCCAGGACTAGGGAGAGATGAGATAGGCATAGAAGCCAAATGAGCACTATCAACTGGAGACCAGGCAAGTCTGTGGGAAGCCTTACCCCTCTAAATCCTAACAGTGACCCACAGAACGCATTCCCACTTACAAAATCTAACAAGATCCCAGTCTTAACTTCGGTACTTCCATTTACTACTGAAGGAATTCCAGTCCCCAGTGTTCGAAGAAAAAAAAAATCTGTGTTGCTGTGCCTACTGGCACCTAGTGTTCTTGATCCGTGTTCACCCTTATCACTGCCATTGAGTGAGATATGCAACAAAATTAGAGGTTGTGTCCAAGCAATCGTGGAGCAAAGCATTCTGTATTTACCCTGAAAGGGGTCCCTCGTCTTGAGCAACTCTGAGCTTTAATTTCCCCATCTATGAAATAAGCAGGTTTGATGCCTTACTGAGGTCTCTTTCTGCCATCAAATGCTGTGACCTTGCTATGCTCTGACCTTTTGAAGTCTATGATCACACAGAATAACCATTCTTTTGCATAGCTGCTCAATACCTGCATTTATACAGACCATGGTCAAAGCCACATCCGTGGTGTTGGCACAGTTGCCAGTATCAAAGACCTGACATGGCACGGTGAAGACTATATTCACACAATCCGGCCCTTGGTACCGGTGTGCTAACAGGGCTTTCTCTGTGCTCAGGCTCAGGAAAATCTTCACAGTCAAGTCTTTAGCTAAAAGTGCAGGTGCCCAAGAGAAGTGAAGACAGGCCCGTCATAACATGTATTCCCATTCAGGAGGCATGTGGTTTCAATAAGCCTCGCTGTGCTCATGACATTGTGGTCAATACTTTATTATCAACCTTTCAACAGAATCCTTCCTCCAGAGTTCTGGCCAAGCAGATCAAACCACACAAATACAACTGTATATTGAATTATTCTCTGGCTTTTTTTTTTTTTTTTTTTTTTGGTTTGAAGAGAAAAAAAAAGGTGGGGACTTTCTATGTTTTCTATCTTGTTAAATAAGGTTGGTATCTACCTAAATCAGAAGCTGGGAATCACCTCTGAGTTCTTACTCTCATAACTCAATATCAGTGGCCAAGCACTGTAAATTCAATCCCCTTACCATCTTTTAGATGGAGTTGATCTAGCCCCCATTGCTACATCCTGGCTCAGACACTCACCATATCCTTACAGACATTCTGCAATTAGGTTGGTTGACTTGGCACAACCGGCTCCAGTGTCTCTCCCATTTTGGAGGAGAAATTCCTAAATGCACACACATGACCCTTTTGCTCACTGCCTTGCACGTTTCTTCAGGCTCTTATTCCTTACAGTAGGGGTTCACAAGCTAAGAGAAGCTTAGAGGTGCCTTAAAGACCTGTTGAAGACATCGTGGTAGAACCCATCCTCCCAATCTCACACACAGTTGGTCTAGGACAGAGGCTGTAAAACTTGGTTTGTAGCAGTTTTCCAGATGGTCTTGGTGCTATCTCTGGAACCACACTGCCCTGTCCTGAAAGGTATAAGCTCAGTCTGGCACCTAGGATCTTCAACTGTGTGCTTTTAGAGTTGCTTTTCATGTTAGTTCACGTCAGGCCACACACATATGCACTTCGAATGTATGGCTCTCAACGCCATATCTGGTAGCAAAGAGACTCTCTGTGTTTTGAACGGAGACACTAGACTGCAGACATGAAGCTTACAGCCTCACGAGGCGCTTGATAGAGATCAGGCAGAATTCAGTGGGCATCTTAGGACTCAGCCAACCAGCCAGGGGCTGGCAAGCATTGACACCCAAGCTTTGTAGCTATGCTTCAATGTAGACGCCATCCAAAACTCTGTCTTCGTCTGATACTTTCCATCCATGTGGCAAAATAAACTCCACCGCCAATTCGTTACTTAAGCCAAACATAAACAAGATCTAAAACAGAATAAAATGGAGGAAAGCCAAGTGGGAAGGTAGTTTAAGGTTATGAAATCTGGCTTAGAAACCACACGCTGTCTGAACTTGTAAATATCAAAGAGGCAGACTGGAAAACTATAATAGTATAATAATAATTAATAATAATAAAGTCGTGCCATCCCCACTGTTACTCCAAGAATATAAAATTATAAAAAAATTAAGGCATGAAATGCTTATTATGTTCTTCTGTGCTAGAGAACTGTTCAATTTCCAGGCCTGGAAAAAGCTACGTCTGTTCCTGGGAAGACTCACAGAGCCCAGGAGGCCATGTGAACCTCAGAGGCTAGGAGGTTTCTAGAATCTTAGACCCTTCAGCCTTTGCTTCCCCTGCTTCTGAAATTCAGGTTCCCTGCAAAAGGAAACAAGACCCATTCCCATCTCCCTGGAAACACAAAGAAAGCCTTAACCTTTTCACCACTGGGCACCAGCAGCTCCCTCTTGAAGAGGTGTTGTCTGGCGGACAGAGGATGAGACCCTGAAGATCATACCTGTTGGTAGGTGAGGCTTTCTGAGGTGGAATTGCTACAGTTGGCCATTGCTCGGAAGCCAAGGAGGGTTAGTCTCGACTTGTAACACATTTATATATTTGCCCCAGGTTTGGGGGGGGGGTTGTTGTTGTTATTTTCCTGGCCTCAAAATGAACAACTTGAAATTTCAGTTGACCTTGTAATAAATTATTCTCATGTTAATGAATGGATACTCACTCTTTTAGGGTGAACATTCCAAATACCAGATATAAATGAATTTTCCTTTGTCTCTTCCTTCACGCCCACTCCCAAATGACAACAGAGGCCCAACGACCTGGTGGACACCATCACCCAACAGTGTTTGAATAAACTTCTGTTTACAAGACTAATTGTGGATACTTATCTAAAATTAACCAGGGGTGTTCTCTTCTGCTGTTTTACCTATCATAAACTCTTAACTCAGGTGGTACCTGTGAATCCATGAAGATTTCTTTTACTTATAATTTAACCATCACAGCTGTTGACAAGCCTCTGATAAAAAGTGGATTTAGAATATTTTCTGCTTTTTAATGTAATTTGATTGACTTATTGATGTGATCTGGCCTCGGGGTCTATGTGTAGCCCAGTAAGACCTTGATCTTTTACAAGTGTTGGCAGTATAGGCATACATCTTTATTGCTTGGCTCATGAATTCTTGGAGTAGAACTCAGGGCTTTGTGAATATGAGGCAAACCACTAATCTACATCATCTAGCCCATACTTCTTCAAATAGAGCAATTCCATCCAACATGGTCGTTCCTAGCCACACACTTCAATTTAAGTTTAAATTTACATAAATTAAATAAAGCAAAAAGTGCAGTCCCTTTGTTACACTGTCCACAAATTAAATATTCTATCAACACATGTAGCCATTGGCCACTACATTAAAGGGAATGACTATTTGCAAAAAAAAAAAAAAAAAAATCCTCCATTATCATAGAAAGGCCAGACCAGCCCTGCTTCAGAAGTTTAATTTCCCCTACAGAACTCAAGTCATCATTCTTCTTAGAAACTCTTCCAGTATATTTTAGGGCTAATTCTGTGACCTATTGCTCCCTACCCACATTCCCTTGGCCAGAGCCCAACTTCCCTACCAACATTTCCAACTCCTCAATGACCAGTGATCATTTTCCCCGAGTGCTTATAGACTCAGGCCCATCAGACTCTCCAAAATCTTCAACCCTGGGAGAGCATATCAGACACCTGCCTGATTCAATTCATGATTCTAAACTATGCTCACATGCCACCTAGATATCAGCATTGTGACCCCATGAATATGTGTGATATCATCTCCTCTCTCCTCTGCTCTCCTCCTGTTCACCTCAACCGCTGTTGTTTTACTTGCTCACATAGGGAGTAACTGGAGACTGAAAGTATTTGAGAATTGCTCTGCCCTCTAGGCATATCCATGTTGTCTCTTGGTCAATGTCGGGGCATGGGCTTAATGTCATTAATATCACAGCTGCCAAGTGTGGAGGATGAAGATCAAGACTGTGAATGTTCGCTGGTTTTAAACCGAAGGTCCTTTTGTCTGCTCAGTTGAGCAGACAATAAAACAGAAAGCCCCTGACTCCAGGTCTCTGGACTCCAGATGGGCTTGGGCAAGCTTCAGGGCATCCCTGAGAACTGTTCTCGGCCATGGGGATAACTTCATGAGTTTATGGTGACAAAGCTTAGATGAAAAAAAGGATATTATCCAGCCAGCCCAGCTGATAAGTTTATGCACATCTAAATACCCAATAAAAGCATTCCATCTTCATGTTTCTCTTTAGGAATATTCGAACTAATGGCAACACGATAATGCAATGGTTAGGTTTTTTTCTCCCAGGCTAGTAAATGACTGAGCTCTTAAAAGTAACTATTTAATTAACATCTCATTTTTGTTTATATTACTCAAAAAAAATCTGTGTTATCCCAGCTTTACAAAGTTAATCATTCAGAACAAATGTGTGCCATTTGAAATCTTCATGAAAAGCAATCCCTTCGAAGGCACTAGGGAAGCACAAATCTCCCTGGTCCCCTTTAGGTCTCTAATCACTCAGGTTATTCTTGCTCCAAACATGGCCATAAACACAAAAGCGAGGGGTAAAGACAGTCAGTCAAGTATGCTGGACCTGGAGCCACTGCCTGAGTTCAGATCTTGATGTGTGCTTTCTAGTTGGGGAATAAATTAATCTATATATACCGCGTGTGTGTGTGTGTGTGTGTGCATGTGTGCGTGCGTGCGCGTGTGTGTGTGTGTGTGCGTGTGTGTGTGTGTGCGTGTGTGTGTGTGTGTGCGCGTGTGTGCGTGCGTGTGTGCGTGCGTGTATGTGCGTGTGTGCGTGCGTGTGTGCGTGCGTGCGTGTGCGCGCGCGTGTATGTGTGCGTGCGTGCGTGCGTGCGTGCGTGTGTGTGTGTGTGTACTGGCCAGTGCTTTCTCCCAAGACGGGCATATGACATTTTACTCAACAGACTGTCTCCATCAAGTTGACTCCCCCCCCAACACATACACAAACACACATGCCTGGAAATTCTGGGACCACTTGAGGCTGGGAGGATTGATCGTGACAATTCTTGTGGTAATGGCACAATGTATTTGAAAGAAAAAAAAATGAGGCTATGACAGCTCCTGAGAACCCAGAGACCAAGAGAATCAAGAGAACTCAATCAAGGTAGCCAAAATGGCTGGGCTGCATAGGAATCAAAGAAGCTTGGAGAAGGGGAATGAGTTCAGAGGCTGGAGATGTTCAGGGTGGGGGAGTATGCCAGCCAGAAGGACTCTGTAACAGGTATTGGCAAGGCTGAGAGACCACTAGGGCCAGCATCTGCTTTGAAATGTTAAATAGACACCTCAGTTACCATTTGTCCTGAGTTCGAGACCTAACAGCACTGACCATCCATTTAGAATGGGTCCTGAGTTCGAGACCTAACAGCACTGACCGTCCATTTAGAATGGGTCCTTTGAGTATTTACCTGCACTGTTGTATTACACGTGTGTTCCTGCCTATGTGCCCCTGAGCAGAGTCCACAGCTAATCTGTCAGATAGGGTTGCTATTGCTGCAACAAAACACCATGTCCAAACGCAAGTTGGGGAGGAAAGGGTTTCATGGCCACATTGAAGGAAGTCAGGACAGGAACTCAAACAGAGTAGGGACCTGGAAGCAGGAGCTGATGCAGAGGTCATGGAGGGGTGCTGCTTACTCCTTGCCCCACATAGCTTGCTCAGCCTGCTTTCTTATAGAACCCGGAATCACCAGCCCAGGGATGACACCTCCCACCATGGGCTGAGCACTCCCCCGCCCCCATCAATCACTAATTAAGAAAATGTCTTAAGGCTCTTGTCAGCACTCAGGCATTTTCACCAGGCTGCATCAGGAACCAAGGGCAGCAGGATAGGTCATTATCAGTCACCAAAACGCCACACTGTTGCTATGCCTCATGCCCTCTCCCTATGCACAGACACCATGCCCCATTATTAAAAGCAAGTGCCTTCTCTCTGTGCTTTTCTTCTCTCTTCCCACCCTCCCCAGCTCTCTTTTTCTCTCTTGACCACCTCTGCAACCCCCGCTAGTAAAATTCTCATGGGGGATTTGTTGCATGGTGTGACTTTGTAGAGCCCCTTGGCTCCGCCCTGCCAAGGTACCTTCCGTTGTTAAAGCATTACAGCTATGAGTTTTCCTTCTTTCAGCTAACTCTAGCTTGTATCAAGTTGACATAAGACTAGACGGCACAATTGACCCCCTCGCCCACCTGACACACAAATACATCACTAAGTTAAAACCCTTCCTTTCATATTCATCCCCAAGATCTCGAATGAAAATAATAACTTGCACATCATAAGTAACTTTAAAAGTCCCACGATCTTGACAAATTCAAACACATTAAAAGTTCAGTCACTTTAAAAATAACCAATCTCTTTTCAAATCAAAAGTATTTAAATTCAAAGTCTCTCAGCTGTGGGCTCCAGTAAAATCAAAAATAAATGAAGTTCTTTCTTACTTCAGGAGGGAAGAGCCAGGGCACAGTCACAATCTGACCAAAGCAAAACCACACCACCCGCAGTGTGAATAACAGAATGCTCAGGGTCTGGGATCCACTCACTGGTTTCGGGGCTGCTCCAAAGGTCTGGGTCACTTCTCCGGCTCCGCCCTCTGCAGCACACACAGCTTGTCTTCTGGGCTCTGGCGGGCTCCACTCCACCACCACTGAAGTGCTTGGTGTTCATTTTATGGTACTGGCATCTCCAAAACACTGGGGTCTTCTGCTGCAACTGGGCTGCACTTTTCCAACAGCCTCTCCTAGGCTCTCTTCACGGTGCCAAGTCTCAACTTCTCAGCATAACCCTTCAGTCCTGGGCCTTCAACTGCCACTGAGGCTGCAGCTTCACCAATCGCCTCTCCTGTCCTCTCTCAGTGCCAAGCCTCAGCTGCTCTTCGTGACCTATACATGATTTCACAACCAGTACCACCTGGGTGACTCTTTAAGTCGAGCTTCTAGAATGTGGTATAACATAAGCTTGGCTGCCTCTGGAACATGGCTTCTGTGTGCTCTCAGGAAACATTTCCCAGAAGACTTCACCTCAGTGATGCTGGTCTCTTCTTAATCGCGGCTAATTTCTCAGCTCCAGCCAACCAGCACTGAGTATCCCTGCAAAGCCAAGGTTTCACTTTAGTGGTTCTGATATCTTGTTAATCACAGCTGATTCTTCAGCCCCGGCTAACCAGAACCACGGAGCTTCACACAAAGACCCTGGTAGAGTCTTTGCTTCCCTCTGAAATCTCACAAGCCAGGCTCCATCGTCTGCACTGCTCTCAACATGAAGTGACTTTTCTAGCCCAAAGTTCCAAAGTCCTTCCACAATCCTCCCCAAAACAACATGGCCAGGTCTGTCACAGCAACACCCATTGTCCTGACACCAACTTGTCTTAGTTAGGGTTTCTATTGCTGCAATAAAATACCAAGGCCAAAAGCAAGCTGGGGAGGAAAGGGTTTATTTACTTACTCATCCCTGAGGTCAAGACAGAAACTTAAGCAGGAACCTGAAGGCAGAAGCTGATGCAGAGGCCATGGAGGGGTGCTTCTTACTGGCTTGCTTCCCCTGCCTTGCTCACCCTGCTTTCTTATAAAACCCAGGACCACCAGGGATGCGTACGCCCACCCACAACGGGCTGGGCTCTCCCCCATCAATCACCAATTACGAAAATGCCCTACAGCTGGACCTTATGGCAGGCTTCCTCAATTGAGCTTCACTCCTTGTGTCTAGCTCGTGTCAAGTTGACACGAAACTAGCCAGCACAGATGGCGTGTGCCAAAGGTAGAAGTCAAGGCTGGGGCGATGGCTCAGTAGGTAGAGCCATCACCACACGAGTGAGGACTGAGCTTTAAACTCCAGGACCCACGTGTGGCCAGTCAGAGCGCATTCCTGCAGTCTCAGCACTCCTATGTCAAGATGGGAGGTAGAGAATTCCCAGAATTCACAAGACAGCTAGTTTGTCATATACAGTGGTTACCTAACTATATCAGCCCTGTCTCAAACGAGGGGGAAGGTGAAGACCTGCACCAAAGGTTGACCTCTGACCTTCATATACACACACACACACACAAACACACACACAGTGGCACACACATACAAAGATAAAAGTAAGTAACTAAAATAAATGAATAAATAAATAAATATATGGCAGAGTTGATGCAAGAAAGTTTGACTCCGAAGGCCAGAGTTTTATCTTTGGGGTGTTTCTTTTTTTTTTTTTAATTTTATTTATTTATTAAGGATTTCTGCCTCCTCCCCACCACCGCCTCCCATTTCTCTCACCCTCCCACGATCAAGTCCCCCTCCCTCATCAGCCCGAAGAGCAATCAGGGTTCCCTGACCTGTGGGAAGTCCAAGGACCGCCCACCTCCATCCAGGTTTAGTAAGGTGAGCATCCAAACTGCCTAGGATCCCACAAAGCCAGTACATGCAGTAGGATCAAAAACCCATTGCCATTGTCCTTGAGTTCTCAGTAGTCCTCATTGTCCGCTATGTTCAGCAAGTCCGGTTTTATCCCATGCTTTTTCAGACCCAGGCCAGCTGGCCTTGGTGAGTTCCTGATAGAACATCCCCATTGTGTGTGGGTGTACCCCTCGCGGTCCTGAGTTCTTTGCTCGTGCTCCCTCTCCTTCTGGACCTGATTTGGACCTTGAGATTTCTGTCCGGTGCTCCAATGTGGGTCTCTGTCTCTGTCTCCTTTCATCGCCTAATGAAGGTTAATATTCAGGAGGATGCCTATATGTTTGTCTTTGGATTCACCTTCTTATTTAGCTTCTCTAGGATCGTGAATTATAAGCTCAATGTCCTTTATTTATGGCTAGAAACCAAATATGAGTGAGTACATCCCATGTTCCTCTTTTTGGGTCTGGCTTACCTCACTCAGGATAGTGTTTTCTATTTCTGTCCATTTGTATGCAAAATTCAAGAAGTCCTTGTTTTTTACTGCTGAGTAATACTCTAATATGTATATATTCCATACTTTCTTCATCCATTCTTCCATTGAAGGGCATCTAGATTGTTTCCAGGTTCTGGCTATTACAAACAATGATGCTATGAACATAGTAGAGCATATACTTTTGTTGTATGATAAGGCCTCTCTTGGGTATATTCCCAAGAGTGGTATTGCTGGGTCCAGGGGTAGGTTGATCCCGAATTTCCTGAGAAACTGCCACACTGCTTTCCAAAGTGGTTGCACAAGTTTGCATTCCCACCAGCAATGGATGAGTGTATCCCTTTCTCCACAACCTCTCCAGCAAAGGCTATCATTGGTGTTTTTTATTTTAGCCATTCTGACAGGTGTAAGATGGTATCTTAAAGTTGTCTTGATTTGCATTTCCCTGATCACTAAGGAAGTTGAGCATGACCTTAAGTGTCTTTTGGCCATTTGAACTTCTTCTGTTGAGAATTCTCTGTTCAGCTCAGTGCCCCATTTTATAATTGGGTTGATTAGCCTTTTACGGTCTAGTTTCTTGAGTTCTTTATATATTTTGGAGATCAGACCTTTGTCAGTTGTGGGGTTGGTGAAGATCTTCTCCCAGTAAGTGGGTTGCCTTTTTGTCTTAGTGACAGTGTCCTTTGCTTTACAGAAGCTTCTCAGTCTCAGGAGGTCCCATTTATTCAATGAGGCCCTTAATGTCTGTGCTGCTGGGGTTAAACGTAGGAAGTGGTCTCCTATACCCATGTGTTTTAGAGTACTTCCCACTTTCTCTTCTATCAGGTTCAGTGTGTTCGGACTGATATTGAGGTCTTTAATCCATTTGGACTTGAGTTTTGTGCATGGCGATAGATATGGATCTATTTTCATTCTTCTACAGATTGACATCCAATTTTGCCAGCACAATTTGTTGAAGATGCTCTCTTTTTTCCATTGTATACTTTTAGCTCCTTTATCGAAAATCAGGTGTTCATAGGTTTGTGGGTTAAAGTCAGGGTCTTCTATTCGATTCCATTGGTCAACTTCTCTGTTTTTATGCCAATACCAAGCTGTTTTCAATACTGTAGCTCTGTAATAGAGTTTGAAGTCAGGGATGGTAATGCCTCCAGACAATCCTTTATTGTATAAGATTGTTTTGGCTATCCTGGGTTTTTTGTTTTTCCATAAAAAGTTGATTATTGTCTTCTCCAGATCTGTGAAGAATTTTGATGGGATTTTGATGGGGATTGCATTGAATCTATAGATTGCTTTTGGTAGAACTGCCATTTTTACTATGTTGATCCTCCCAATCCAAGAGCAAGGGAGGTCCTTCCATTTTCTGGTGTCTTCTTCAATTTCTTTCTTCAAAGACTTATAGTTCTTGTCAAGTAGATCTTTCACTTCCTTGGTCAGTGTTACCCCAAGATATTTTATGCTATTTGTGGCTATCGTGAAAGGTGATGCTTCTCTGATTTCCCTCTCTGCTTCCTTATCCTTAGTGTATAGGAAGGCAACTGATTTTTTGGAGTTGATCTTGTATCCTGCCACATTACTAAAGGAGTTTATCAGCTGTAGGAGTTCTTTGGTAGAGTTTTTGGGTTCGCTTATGTATACTATCATATCATCTGCAAATAACGAAAGCTTAACTTCTTCTTTTCCAATAAGAATCTGGGGTGTTTCTTTCTCTGCTTATGAGGCCTCATGTACCCCAAAGACACAGTATGCTGCATTAGCAGCCCGCTTGTACAGCTCACAGTCCCTGTGAATTGCAGATTTAGCTGGTGTGATTTGCCTTCTCCTGTTTAAAATGAGAATGATGCTACCGTGGGGAGTCAGGTAGCTGCATGTGAGAATTCAATGCAAAGCCCGTAGACCCTCGGGAGAGGGGCAATGAACAGGAAGTCTAAACAAAGAGCAGTGTGCCCACAGTTTGCAGAGGGAAATAAATTGCTTCTGCACCCCAGGAGTTGACAGTGGTCTAAGCTCTCACTGGAGCAGCTAAGTGGATAATTACTTTTTGAAAAAGAAGAAGAAGAAGAAGAAGAAGAAGAAGAAGAAGAAGAAGAAGAAGAAGACCCATTATAAACGTGGCAGTGCTACAATACTGAGCTTCACACACATCTGCCTAGCTTCACAGGCACAGCTACTTTTGAGCTACTATGTTTGCCATTTGCGGGGCTCTGTAGAGATTCTGAAGCTCTTGGGAGATGGCAAAAGGGCCATACTGGTTGTTGGTGGTTATGCTGGTGACGGTGGTGGTTTGTTTTTGTTTTGAGGTAGGGTTTCATGTATCCCAGGCTGGCCTAGAACTCACGATCCAGTTGAGATTGGCATAGAACTTCTCCACCTCTCAAGTCCAGAGTTTCAAGCATGTGCCACCACATCTGACTAGCTAGATGTTTTTAAAGCCATCCTTTGAAGACTGTAGTAAGCTTCAGCAACAGTCCATGCCCTCAGAACACGGGTGCTGATGCTCACTGGTACTTGAGGATATCTTTGGTTTTATTATTAATGCATCGTTCCCTCGATCCATCCAAAGGATGCCCTAGTGGATGAGACATCACAGTGCTTCCCTGCTCACTGTTCTCGTCCCTTGAACTCTGCCTTCCACATCAGCACCAATAAGCAGGCCTAGCTATCATCCTAAAGCACCATACACTGCCAAACCTTCACTTAATTGATTCCCTGTTGCCTAGAGAAGAAAGTTCAGCTCTCTCCTTTGCTAGCCCCCTCCATGATTTCTCCCACTAATAAGATACCCAGTTCCTCTGGACCATCTATGATAAGTCACTGCTCTTTTGGAAAGGTCTGTGTGTTCCCCCTTTTCTGGACATTCTCTTTTCTCCTTTGCATGCAGTCAGTTAACCAACAGATTCCTTGAAATCAAGCTCACTATCACCCGGAGGTGGATTGAAGGCCCCTCCTTGGTGTTTCCACATCATCCGGTGGCATTTTTATTATGACTTGAGTAGCACGTAAAACCTTCAAGAGCAAAAAAATTGTGTTGTACTCCTGGGTAGAGGAGATGTTCAGAAAATGCTTATGGAAACAGTAAGGGAAAGGCATGGAAGGACCAGGGGATGTGAATTAGTCAGATCTCCGGCCTGTGACAAAATGCCTGCAGGAAAGTAATGCAATGGAGGAAAGGGTATTTGGGCTCACGGCTTCAAGATTTCAACCCAAGGTCACTTGGGCTCCATCACTTTGGGCTGGAGACAAAACTGAACATGTGGCAGAGCACAGCTGCTCCTGTTGTGGTGGGAAGAAGTGGTCCAGAGATAAATGATATCCTTCAAGGGCATCCTCGTAATAAACCACTTCTTCTAACTAGATTCCCATCCCTACAGTTTGTACTTCCCCGCAACAGTGCCATCAGCCAGGGACCCAAGCTTCACCACATGAGTCCTTGGGAGACATCGATGAATCAATGGCATTAGGAGAATGGGGATGGTAAGTTTATGTCGCAAAGAGAGTCAAAGACAAGACTCTGAAGTCTGGCTTGAGGGGTCTTTGACTCCCTCTGGGCTCAGGTATATGGAAACCTGCACCTTCCTGGGCTCATCTGGCTTAACAACCATGTTGGTTTCCAGCTGCACCAGCAAAGTCTGGATCCTATTATTTCACTTATGTACGTACAGACTTCGGACTTTTAAAATAAAACAACAGATCAAATGTTGGCAATGCTGATAGAACATTTAAATCTCTGGCAACCCACCCATGCTAGGAGCAGTCACCAATTGGGAATGAACTATATACAGTCCTGATAACCATGGGCAATGGCTTCAGATTCCTGACCCTGAAATCTCATGGGCTGCCGACATTCTCTTTTAAGTCTACAGGCTGAGTCATGCCCAGACACTACAGAGACTTCTTAGTGGTTGGTCTTTAAATAATTCCTCCTGAGAATTGGCCTTTCACTAAGGTTTTGTTTGGACCTTCCCAGTCTGTGCCTGGGTATAGAATGACTACAGAACCAGACATCTCTTTAGCCCTAGGTTGTTCAGTGGCAGGCAGATAGGCAAAATGGGAAGGAAGGAGGGAGCGAGGGAGAGAAAAAGAATGGAGAGCAGGCTTAGACTCCTTATTTTCGAGGAGGTTAATAAAAGATGCCTGGCATATGATAGACCATGAGATTTGTCATTACTAAAAGTTTGCCTGCATTCTGCCTCTAGCACCTTCCCTAAGAGCCTGTTTCCTTGCCCACAACCTGAACTGAAGGCCAGCCTCACAGGGCTGCTGGACCTACCGAGTGCAAAATTGCTGGCAAAGATCTCACATATGGCAGGCATTTACCCAAGTACACCTTAAACAACAATCATTACTGAAATAGTTTAAAACATTTGAAATTATGAAATAACCAGTCCCCACTAGGTAAGTCATAATTTACAAATGCGGTTAACATGTAGTAGCTACAGAGGTTCAAGGACTTTAATATTCTCCTCATGACCATTGCTCTCAAACGCATCCCAGTTCTCTTAGACTTTTCCTCCTCAATTCGAATCAAGTCATCCTCAGCTCCATACAGTCACACGGAGCAGATGACCTTCACCCACACAGTGCTTTCTTCCTGGCGTAGAAATTCAGGAGAGCCATTGAGTGTTATGTGTGTGTGTGTGTATGTACGTGTGTATGTGTATACATATGTGTGTGTGTGTATCCATCACACAAGAGCTTATTCACTTGTGTGAATATATGTGCGTATATGAGCATGTATATATTACATACATATATATATACATACACATTAATTGAATAAGCTTATGAGTATGGACACTTGTTTTTGTTTTGTATTAGTGTTCAGGTCTGTAGCCAATCACAACTGACACATAATTGTGTTTTGTTTCTTGAGACAGGGTCTCTCCAGATAGTCCTGGCTCTCCTGGAACTGACTGTGTAAACCATCTCAAACTGACAGAGATCCTCCTGACTCGGCCTCCTGAGTGCAAAAATAATAGAAACAAACAAACCAACAAAGATAGAAGGGTCAGCAGGGACAGACTGGAGAGCTTTAGAAAGACATCACAAGACTGAGATTTTCCTATTCTTTCACCCAAGGGTGCAGCACTTGCTGGTGACCAAGCAGTGTGTAGAGATTCCTCCTCACTAGCAGTCAGTTAACAAATGACTACCGCAAGTAACAAGACCAAGGAAAGGACACAAACTGGGAAGGATGTGATGCGCCTCACAGATTTGTAGGATGCTTTCTGTCACAACTGTCCAAGCCCAGATAGGTAATACTTCTATTTTTGATCTCTGAAACTCCATTTTGGTGAGTTATCTAGGACCCTAATCATAATAGACGTGTGGTGCACTGATCTTATGTTCCCCCTATACACTGGTTGATAATCCCTGTCAGAAGGGCGGAGCCTTTAACTCTGCCTGGCTTACCCAGAGTGGCAGTCTTTCTCCAACTAGTCCCATCTATTTTATTCAATGGCCACTCATCCTGGCTGTCCTCCCTAACTCCCAAAACATCAGCTCTCTGGGTCCGCTAGGCTTTTACCTCACACTCACTGGCAGGTCTGACAACTTCTGCTAGGTTTTTACCTCACATGCTGTCTTTGGCTCATGTCTTTATAACAAGAGAAAACCAGAGTTGGTAGGAGCTTGTTTGTGCTTTGTTTTGTTTTGTGCCTAAAAATGACGAAAAATTAGTTCCCTTGCAAAGAGGTATGGAGACAATTTCACTTGCAATCTAAAATTAGGAATTTTAATTTAATTTAATTTAATTAGGAATTAACCTGCACTTTGCAATTTGTTGTAACTATTCAAGGTGCACGCTACTCCTCGAACTGCCTAATCTTATGTTTTTAATTCCTTAAAAATGTTTTCTTTTTATTTTTTAACTTCATGCTTTTATGGGTTTTTTTTTCTTATTTTATGTTCATTGGTGTTTTGCCTACAGTGTATCTGTGTGAAGGCGTCAGATCCCCTGAAACTGGCTTTAAAGACAGTTGTGAGCTACCATGTGGGTGCTGAGAGTTGACCATGGGTCCTCTGGAACAGCAGACAGTGCTCTTAACTGCCAAGCCATCTCTCCAGCTCCACCTAATCTTATATAGTCACTCTTAAAGACACATCACTCTAAAGCCATCTCTTCAAAGAAGTGTCCCAGATGACCAGTGTTGGGCTAGGAGCCTCGAGACCTGCCAAGCATCCTGGGCCTGGTTTTATATCCGACTTCTCACCACGCACTTTCCAAGTTTCCATGTGTCTACCCTGTAAACTCCTAAGCATCTATGAATCACCCCCTCACACACACACACACACACACACACACACACACACACACACTTCTTTTTTTTCTTGGGTTTAGCACAGCATCTGGAACATGACCGAAAGTCAACAGTTGTGAAGTTTCACGGATAAATGACGTTCAGTTTCAGAAAGCTATCTCTGTATGCTTTGGGTCCCTTTCCCAGGTTTGTTTCTACCTCCGTGAACTGGACAGGGTAAGATGTGCCTCACAGATACGGTATCACACAGACACACACATGACACACATGTGGAGAGCCTTGTACATGATAAGAACCATGAAGCAGGAGTCATTCGTTGGCGGCATTACCCATAACAGACCTTACTAGCTAAATGACTGAGAGAATTAACCGAATCAGTGATTTCTTTATTAGTGACTACTCCTTTTACTTATGTCGTATTTTCTCTAAGCCTCTGCCTTTCCTTTCAAGTGGGCAAGTGAGAGCAAAAATGGTTCGGCATCCAGAAGCTTCCAAACATCCTAGGGCAAGGCTGTCTACACATGCCAAGTTTGGGTGTTTGGCCAGAGTTTTGCTGACTTCAGCAGCTTTTCATCCAATCCATCATGGCCTCTGGAAAGTGGCTATTTAAAGCACAGGAAGAGCATAGTCCTGCAAAGTAGAGGACAAAGTGAAGCCCAGCCTACTTCAGGTATAAGTTTCTTCCACGGAGCAGCCTGCCTCTGCTGTGGAGCACCCGCTTAGCAGACTCACTTTTCTCTGCCTGGGGAAGCAAGACTCCTGGACTGATCTAGGGAGTGGATCCTAAGATTGGCTTCTAGTATCTTAGCTGAACAGAATCAGAAACAGCCCACAGAGCAGAGAAGGTGGAAAGGAGATACCCATATATATAGTAGGCTGGAGGACAGAGATATTCCCAACGGGAGATACAGATAGTTGTAAAGACAGGCTAAGGGTCACTTAGCTCAGGAAAAATTAAAGAAGACAAGATTGGGTGTGTGACAGAAAAAAAAAAAAAGTCATGAAGTGTTTCCTAATGATATTCTGTTATACTCATAGATGGTGCCTAGTCCAGTCATCAGAGAGTATCATCCAGCAACTGATAGGAACAAAAGAAGAGACTCACAGCCAGACATTAGGTGGATCTCAGAACCCTGCTAAAGAGGAGGAGGAAGAATTGATTGTAGGGGCCAGAGGAGTTGAGGGCAGCATGGGAACACAGCCCACAGAATCAACTAAGCAGGACTTACAGAGACTGAAGCAACTCATGAACCCTGTATGGATCTGAGTTAGGCACTCTGCATGTATGTTAGGGCTGTGTAGCTTGGTGTTCTTGTGGGATGCCTAACAGGAAGAGCTGGAGGGTCTCTGACTTTACTGCCTGCTCTTGGGACCCTTTTTCTCCTCCTGGGTTGCATCATCCAGCCATGATAGGAGGTTTGTGCCTAGTCTTATTGTAACTTGATATGCCATGTTTGGTTGATATCACTAGAGGCCTGCTCTTTTCTGAAGAGAAATGGAGGAGGAGGAGATGAGGGGGTCGAGGAGAGGTGGTTGTGGGGTGGTCTGTGAGGAGAGGAGGAAAGGGAAACTGTGTTTGTGTTGTAATGTATGAGTGAAGAAAAAATTTTTAAATGAAGAAAAAGAAAAGAAAAATCAGAGAAGAGCAATTTAACTGCAGTGTTTGGCTACACACACACACACACACACACACACACACACGTCACTAAAACTCTCTGAGAATCTGCTGGCCTCCAGGGTGGATGCAGTCAAATGTCACTGCTACTCTAAGATTCAGATGGCTCGAGCCTGATGGTCTGAGTTAAATCCCTGGAATCCATGCAGAGGTGGGAGGAGGGAACCAACCTCCACGCGCTCCGTGCACATGTGTCCCCAAGCCCGCGACAATCATGCATACATGCTCCATAGTAGTAAATAAGGCAAAATAAAATTCTGATGACATCATTGAACAAGTTCCCTCTGTGGGAACTTATGGAATAACAGGTGGCAAAGGTCTTTATGTTCCTTTCCAGGTTTTCATTGCTGAAAATGATATGGATGATACAATATACTGCATTTCAGCCATAACTGGGAAGATGCCAAACATTTTACATATTCTCTAATGGAAAAATGGCCATCCACATAGCCACATATATAAATAACAGGTTCTATCAAACACAGTAATTTTCAAGCCATACTAAAATATTCCTAGTATAATACTAAAAATGAAAAATCGAGACACAGATGGCTACTTTTAGGATGGAGAGAGAGAGACTACACTTTCAATTGTTAGGGGAAGGCGTATGTTCTTTCCATCCTAAAACCTTATTTGGGGGGGGGCGGGGTGTTAAACCAAACTCACCTTATCTATCCAGGATGACTGTGGACCAGAGTCACAGTCTTAGGCTGCCAGGGGTCATGGTTTTGAACTCATGCTCACAGAATAGCTGGATAGAAGTCTCAGGTTCGTCTTCATGTTGTTTGGGAAACTCAGGACCAACTCATGGAACGTGCAAGACGTCAGAGCACATTATAAACATTATTTTAGACCTAGCAGGAAAAATAACAATCAACACAACCCTATGTTCAGCAACTGTCAGTTCTAAAGGTAACACGCATTCACATACGGCTCATCCCCCAAAAGAACCAAGTGCTCTCTCTCTAAGCCTGTAAGTGTTCTTACAAGTTGTTTCAACCACCTTGAATCACGAGGCTCCATTTACAGCTGATAATTCTGACTTGAGATGGGTGCTTCTAGCCACTCTTTGATTTGAGGACAATAGACAATAGCTATTGATTAAACAAATGCCAGTTTTGGGGCCTCTGGAAACTGATCAGGGACACTTGGGCATTTCCATGCCGCCAAACCTCTTGAGGTGAGGCGTTTGCTTCTGTTTAAGACAAGGGCTCTTTAAAATTCCACTGCATCTCAGGAAACGGGGAGGTTTCCAAGCCCAGAACGTCCCCCCTGGACTCTTATTCACCAGCTTGTCAATCAGATGTTCAACCTTCCTTTAAAGTTTAAGCCTTATTAACCTACACACTGAATTTGAGTGGCGATAGGCCACCGCAGACAAAAAGACGCCCTCTCAGGTTCCAAATCCTGTCGTCCTGGTTCAGCTCCCCACAAACTCCCTGGACGGGATGAAAGGCTCCCTCACAGTTCTGATCCCTCCAACACAAGCAATGAGAGGACAGTGTTAAAGAAAAAGAAAAGAATAGAAGTTGTTGGAGGCCTTGTTGATTGAGACGTCTTGGAGGAAGAACAGCTTCGCGGCTAACCAAACTCTGCCAGAGCAGGCCTGCGTGGCTAGCCTCTGTCCTGCAGCTCCATGGCAAGCATGCTGTGCACACCATATGCAAGATCCGAACCAAACATATAGTTGGCAAAAGTGCCGGTTTCCGGGGGAAGGCATGCCAGGGTTGCCCAGATACTGGTTAGATCCAGAGTTTGACATGTTCTAGTTAAGATTTCTTTTAACTAGAAAAGTCAGTCAAATTACTAATGCAGGCATCTTAGATGTCCAAAATATGATGAGTTAGGTGGAGCTGGAGAAACGGGGCAACCTGGAGTGGGCTAACCCCACCCCAGCTCCCAGGATCCTGTGCCCCTTTCTTTCTCTTTGTTCTCTCCGAGTGGAAGTTCATCTCATTTCTAAACCACTACGCAGTCTCTTTCCGCCAGGTTTGACACCTCTGTCAGGTTCCACAAATGTCCACTCACAAAGCCCAGGGCCAGCACACTTCCTTAGTGAGTAGAACACAGCTGCGAAAGACTGAAGCACACACGATTGGAGCTAAAGAACTGTACAAAGAAGGGTCCATTGGTCCCTTTCCAGAACGCTGCTCCCTTCTGAAGCAAGGTGCGGCAGGTGGAGAAAGGGGAGCTGCATTTTCACTGTCTTGATATTTATTTTGTCTGCCTTTTAAAACACCATGGGCTGCCCTGTGAGATGGCTTGGCTGGCAAGGGTGCTTGCTGCAGAGACTGACAACCTGAACTCAATGCCTGGAATGCCCTTGGCGGAAGGAGAGAAACTAACTCCCGGAGTGTGCAAGTGCACACACATGAACACACACACACAATAAATTTGGTAATTATTTTTAAGCTCCACTAGACAACCTAAGAATAGAAAGCAGCAGAGAATCTATCAAAGTCTATTCATTCTTTAAACCAGTCTTGGACACTGGTCTCCAAAGCCTCCTCCAAAAACTTGGGAAGATCCATCCAGCAACCTCCATGACCTCCAGATCCTATTTCTATCCCAGACGTAGTACAATAGGGAGAAGCTGAGAACACACGTTAACACACATGTTATTCTATCTACTTCCTGTTTCTTCCCATTTGAGTCCATAGCAAAGATCAATTACCAATGCAGTTACTTTGTAAAGTTACTATGTAAAGTGATGGAGAGAGAAGAGGGTTTAAATCAGCTGTTCTCAATCTATGGGCCATGACCCCTCTGGTCACCTAAAACCATCAGAAAACACAGATATTTACTCGATGATTCATAACAATAGCAAAACTACAGTTACGAAGTAGCAATGAAAATAGTTTTAGTGTTGGGGGGTCACCACAACATGAGGAACTATATTAAAGAATCACAGTTTTAGGAAGGTTGAGAATCAGTGGCCTAAATCAAAAGCATATTGCTTCATCTACTAAGCGGAGCCTGTGAAAATGAGCCCTGGCCCAGCCTCATCCCCCTCAAGGCCAGCTGTATCTTTACCAAGCAACTTGGTGTGGTATAGTGTGCCCTGTGGAGGTCCAGGGATGGGGTACCGCCCCCAACTTATAGCACAGGTTGTTAATACTGAAACACTTCAGTACCTTCTGGCAATAAAGTTGCTGTCTTGGGCCCCCTGAGCTCCTTGATCAGTGTGTGCTAAGTGACACAGGGCATTGAGGATATTTTATGTTGCTGCCAAATCTTCAGTTCCACCAGTTCCCCCAGTTTAGGCCTGAGGGGTCCCCTGATCACATGACCCAGACTCCCCTCCCCACAAATCCCTACTAAGGGAGTGTCCCAAGTTAATGGCCCCCTCAGAAAAATCTACAGAATTGTTACTAATGAACAATTACTGGAATTGCTTGGTGAGTCCTCTTCCCTCAGAAGTAATAAATTTGGGTAAAACATTAAAATTTCATACTTTTATAAGTCAAAAAAATAAACCTGACTTTATTCCCTACACCTTTTTAGAAATATTGTGTTTTAAGGAAAACAATTATAAAATTCAAATCACGTTTGTTTTTTGTTGGTGGTGGGGTTTTTTGTTGTTGGTGGTGGTTTGTTAAGATGGGGCCTCAGTGTAGAGCTGGAACTCTCTCCATGAACCAGGCTGGTCTCCAGCCACTGAGATCTGCCTGTTCGTTTCTCCAGTCCTGAAGTGAAAGGCGTGTGTTACCATGCCCAGAGTTTGGATTTTCGGCAACATGGGATCAAATTGGTGATTGTTCTGATCCCTCTCATTGGCTTTTGATCAAGAAGAAGAATAAAATAAATCTTAACAAAATTAACACAAGTAGCATTCATTCAGGGCTCATTGAAATTATAAAGATTCTCCTGGATATCTGGGGTTTTGATTTTTTTTTTTTTTTTGGTTTTGTTTCATTTTTAGGAAGAAAGTTATAAAAAAGAGAAAAAAAGAATTAGTCTCCTCTACCTTATTAAGTCAGTCTAGTTCTTGGAATCAAGTTAGACTATTTGTAGAGATGAGGAATTAAAATTTAAGTAAGGCCCCAAAAGGCCCTACTGCCTCGGCCGCAGCACACTTTCCCATGGCTCAATGTCGTCTTCATGGCTGTACACCCAAAAGGCAGGGAGGCAATGACACCGTGTCTCTTGCTGAGTCAAGACTCAGTACGCAGGGCGGTATGAAAGAGGCAAGGGTGGCTGAAGATTGGTAGCGGTGGTACAGGCATCTGCGGGTCACCGCAAGCTGTCCTTCGCCCCATGGGCTCCGCATCCTTCAAGACATTTACAGACTAGTGAAACATCTCCCTCCCACTGGGGACCCCTGTGCAGTCAAATGTACTGGGTCCTGAACCCTCAGGATTCACAGAGTGTACGTGTGGCAGGGAGAGGGAAATACGTTATCCTGGGAGGAATTTTCAGCCTGCTGCTCGGAACCCACTATAACAGAATGGTCTCGCCTTTCACAGTTATGTAGACCAACAGATCTGACCAGAGTAAGTCAGGCCACGGTAAGAGGAGAGAGCGGATTCCCCAGAAAAAGCACATGTGTAAAGAATCCAGGCATGGCTGCACAAAGGGTGGGTCCTGGAAACTCGCTGCTCAGTTGATCTAATCATTGAACTCCAGATTCTATCATTGAATTCCAGGTTCAGTGAGAAACCCTGTATCAAAAAAATAACGATAATGAAATAGTGCTGCCGGTAAAGGGGCTTGCTGCCAAAATTGATGACCTGAGTTCGATCCCGGGAACCACTTGATAAAAAGGGGAAATTGACTCCTGCAAGCTGTCCTCTGGTTGTCACACACACACACACACAGTACAAATTATGATGTAATTTTAATAAGCAAGCTGGACAATAATTGTGTTGCTCTCTGTACTCCTGAGGTACACTTGCATACATACACACATGCACACACATATACATATGTGCAAATACACCCACATGCGATATAAACCAAGATGGAATTTTAAAAACCAAGATGGACAATGATTGAGAAAAACACTCACTGTTGCTCTCTGGGCTCCACATGTGTATACACACGTACACCCACACATCACACACACATACACCTGAGCATGATGTACACACACTCACACAAAATGATCAACAAGGGAATATTTCAATGAGCATCAGACAGAAGCTTCGTGTAAGATGTATAAATGTTCTAAAAGGATGTGGGGGGGGGAGTACACTCTCATTGAGTATCCAAGGATTTTAAACTATTCGAAAATATGATCCATATTTAACCTTTCAAATCAAAACAATAATTTTAAAATACCAAATATGACGAAGATGAAAGAAAATGTGCACGTTCTCCACTGTAAGAGGAAGTGAGATTGATATCACGAGTTGGACGCTCTCCAAATGTCTTAAAGATGGCCATCCTCCCTAACCACTTAATTCCACTCTTGAGGATTGCTCTCAAGGAAATAATTGGGACGTGTTAATGATTTAGCTAAACGGATGTTTGCCACCGTGCTGTTTGCAACCGCAAATATTTAGAAACAAAACCCAACTATTCAGCATTCATTCATGTAAGTCATTCAACAAATATTTACTAAGCACTTAGTAAACTGAGCCAGGGACCCAGTAGTCCTTTTAAATAGAGGCATTTCATTAGGACGGACGATTCTAGAAATATTACAATAACAAGAGACTACTTACTAACAGGCACAAGGAGGTCATTATATTAACTAGAAGAAGATTTTTAAAAGTTAGGGCATGTATGGTTGAATAAAACAGACAATGTGATCTCATAAAACTTGCAGAGTGCTGTGGGTTTTCAGGAGGTAACTTCTAGATGATGGAACGTGTTTGCCTGGATTTCCCCCTTTGTCACCACGTCCCAACTTCTTTCTACTATCGTGAATTTTTTTTTAAGTCGGGAATTTATTGAACACACCTACGCTGGTTTTGAAGAGGCATCTGATATAGGAAACACGCCAGCAGAGCTTGACTTTGTCTGCTGGTAGAGTGCTCCAGAACCTGCAGAGGCCTCACCGAGGGCATCAGCTCCTGTGCTGATGAGGAACGGGCACTTCGAGAATGAAGCCCTGGACGCTGAGCTGGTGAAATCCCCGCAGTGCGGCACCACGCATACCACTGCGCCTGCGCGGAAAGATGGATCTGCCTGGCTATTGCTCTTGCTTTTTAATTAGCTGAGATATATTTTATCTCTGGGCTAGTTTTACTTTCTGTTTCTTTCCTAAACTCTGGGGACTTGTTTTTAATCTCCTTCTGTTGACTTTAATCCAATCTTTGAAGACTTGACCCTGGGGGTGTCTTTTAACATAAACAGTAATGAAATGTCAGAGAACAGAGATACACACGCCTCCAAACAGCACAGAAGCAGGGGATCAGGAGGTCAAGGTCGTCCTTGGCTACACAGTAACGTTTGAGGCCATCCTGAGCACCTGAGACGCTAGTTCAAAGACAAGCAAATAATAACCACGTAAAAAAAGCACTGTCAGTGATGTTTCTAAAAATCAGAGGAAGTTATCTGGACTTGTCTTTTGTTTTCTTAAATGATGTTTTCTCTGCCCTAAGGTTCCGTCCCTTTTTCTTCACAACACCTAAGTGTGCATGTGCGCTATGTCTCTTCTCTTTACATGTGACCAGATATTGATCGAGTAAACACATGTGAGAGAGAAACGGAAGTGATCTAAGTCAAACAAATGGTTTCGTTTTCAGCCTCCCACCTCATCATCTGCTCCTTGATCTATTGTTCCGCCTCCTCATATCTTTGTTTTGCAGGGCTGAGGGTGGGGGTGGGGTGTCAAACCCACAGCCTTGTACATGCTAGGCCGGCACTCTAACGGCGAACGACATCCCACCCCCAATTCCCGTAATGTCTGTGCCTATAGCATGGCCTAGCTCACCTCCAGGGCCTTTAAGATGGACAATCTCAAAGTTTCTAGCAGACAGGCTAGTTCCCTGGAGACACAGTGAGCCCAATTCTGATCTGTGTGGTTTATGATGAGATCTGATATTTTGCGTCCGTACCATGTTAGCAGGCAGAGTCAATGTTACGGGTTTTGAGACCAGCCTTTGAAGTAGCAAAGCTTTGTACCCCCAAACTCAGGACACCTTGTCTCTGAAGGCAGCAACAACCCCCACGAGGGAAGCCGATAGTCAGAATGAACCTGGTGTGCCCAACAGTATCTTCTACTGCGCATTTCCACCCATTACCCCCAGAATTTCATTTTTACGTTTATTTCTTTGTTTCATGTGTATGAGTGATCTATATGCATGTATTCCTGCGTGCCAGAGGAGGGTATCAGATCCCGTTAGAGATGTAGGTGCTGGGAATTGAACTCAGGACCTCTGGGAGAGCAGCCAGTGTTCTCAACTACTGGGCCATCTCTTCAGCCCCACCCATAACATTTGTACTGGGCTCCTCCCCTTCCCTGGAAGGGTCCAGCTTCCCTCTGCCATGTGGCTCTAATCAGAGACTGCTGTTTAAACTCCTGAGACCCCGATGGTCGCTTGTAGAACAATGTGCTCCAAGCTCAAGATCTGAGCAGATACGCGAAGACGACATGCCTTTACTTCATGGAGGTACAGAGGTATCTGGCTAAAACACCTAGGTAGTAGCGTTTGTTTAGACAGCATAGCACATAGCCCAGGCTGGCCCTCCACCTCACTCTATAGTCAAGGATGAACTTGCACTTCTGATCACCTGGCCTCCACCTCTCAGTGCTGAGAGTACGGGTGTGTGCCACCACACTTGGCTTCCGTCGCCCTGGGTCTCAGACAAGGTAGGTGAGCACACTGTTCACTGAACTACCACTATTACACACTCACACACACCGCCAGCCCCCACACACTCTTTTCTCGTGTGCATAAAAATAAGGTTTGGGTTATTTACTTAACTGCTTTCATTCTCCCTCCTGGGGGAGGAAAAGAGACTTCTGTGGAAATTCTGCCAGGGAATTGCTTCCACGGCCTGCTGCAGGGAGGCACCCTGGTGGGAAGAGCCTACCAGCAGCCTCCTCCTGCCTCAGCTGGTTCTTCAGCTGTCCCTGCCAGTCTCCTCTCCTGCTCTGCCCAACCCCCTGCCATTCTCCTCAGCATCGGCTCCAACTGCCGGTCCTTCCTCCAAAGCCTGCTCCATGCTCCAGCCTTCCTGCCTCCTCCCAGAAGCTTCTGGCTTTTGTTTCAAAGAAAACGTTAGTCCCCCGATTCCCACAATCAGTGTCTCGACTTTCGTTCCCCTTGCCACAAACTTAAAGGTCATCAAAGCCTTGCTATTCATGGTTTTTTTTTTTTTTTTTACTTACTAGTTCACCTGCTCACTGAAATGTGTTTCAAATCCCTCACCCTGGGTTCAGACACTTTTGCCATCGTTCCTGAACTACAGAATGTAGTAAAAACCTGAGCCCTGACATTCACATCGCACCAGGGTAGAATGAGCCCCACACCCTGGCTTTTTGGCTTCAGCACTCACACAGTAACTGTATGTTTTGTGGTAAATAGGATTCTGTTTTTTGGTATTTTTGTTTCTTTTATTGGTGGTTTTGCCTTTTCAGTTGTTCACAAAGGCACCACAGAGATGCTGCCTAGGACTGCTAAGCCATGATGTGTCTTATGGAGAAACCAGCCTGTGCTAGCTAGACAAGCACCTTGCAGAGGTGGGTCGGTAATGGTGGTTAAGAAGTCAGTGCTAGAGAGTCAACAGTGTGTGTGTGTGTGTGTGTGTGTGTGTGTGTGTGTGTGTGAAGCACGGTGTCTTTAACCCAAACCACACATCAAATAACAGCTACATATTAATTGGCTGACCGAAATGTGTTTTGAAAAAAAGAAACTCACAAGAAAAATTCACTTTGCATTTCCCTCGGGAGCCAGGCTCTCCAAAATCTCTACATCAGCATTCGCGCTGCTTTCATGGAACGTTAACTACCGCAAACAATGAGAACTGGTTGCCGAGCTTTGATGCCTCTCACTGTTCATCCATGTGTACAGAGTCAAGGCTATCCTCTCCTAGCCTCTCCAAGAACCAGGGCCACCCTGTACCCTGCATCCCCGTCCTAGGCTCACTCTGCCAGTTTGCCCATGCTCCACAGTTCTTCTCCTCCTTCTTGTTCCATCTACTGACACATATGTTCAAGTTTTTCTTCTCCTGAGAAAGTCATTAGTTGGTCATAGCCTGCCTTCAATAGCACTCTAATGCAGTAAATGCTTGGTATCATTGTGTCCTTATCATATGTGAGGGAAGTTCAACCCCTGTTTTGAAGATGAGAAAAACACAGTGAAAACCTGCTAAGCAATTGATCCAGCCCTCCTACTGGAGATGGAAGGAGCCCCAAATAACGAAGCAATGCAAGACGGTGTCTTCGAGGAGCATGCTGTGGCCTTGTAGGTCTCAGAGGAGCTGGCTACAAAGTCACAGGAGGAGAGACATGCCAGGAGGGAAGTCACAGGATGAAGAACAGAAAGGCTCCATTCCCCTGCCTTCATTCTGCCCTATTCTAGACAGCCCCACGCAGAAGGTTGTCACTTCTAAGCCATGGCAGTCAGTGCTGGTGGCTTTTGCCCCTATATGCACATTGACCTCCTTCATTTTGTGTGGTTGTGTCCCGTCATATGTGGGTGCTCCAAGATACAGGAAGCTGCTTGGAGTTGTGGCGAAGTAGGCAGATGGTACTGTGTGGTACACAGGGTACAGCCCTGAAGGTCAGGGAACGCAGCTCAGGATTTCACCTTGACCATTTACCAGAGTTTACGAAGAGTCCAGTTACCTCTCTCAGCATCTGTTTCCCCCGTATTGTTCAAAGTGGCCACCCAGCTGACGACGGAAAAGTAAAGCAGCTTAAATACCGTGGCTGGTGTGAAAGTCTCAGCTAGTGTTTGACACCATGAGTCACCTCCGAGTCTTTGTGTATGTGTGTGTCCAGCCTTATTCCAAACCTAGCACACAAAAAAGCTAGCATTTCCTTCACTGGCCAGCTCAGTCTCTCAAGTGGACAACAACCACATATTCGTCTTAGTGTTCCTTGTGGTGATTGTGCAGGGTTTTCCGGAGGGGGCAAATAAAGAAAGGAAGAAGCGACTGCAGATGCCCAGAGAAAGAGAAAGGCTGGGAGCGGCTTTGTGTAGTCCTCGTGACAAGCTGCCCTATGCTTCTCCAGCCATACAAGGTTCGGCAATATCTGCACAGGATCTCGGGCCATGGTCAGAGCCTCTCAGCTGGGGTGGTGGGGTGCAGTGGGCTCCCAGATCCTCCACCTAAAGAACCCATGCTTGCGAGCTGGCTCTATATGTCATCCACACTGAGACTTTCCCGGGAGGGGGCGGCCTCTTTAAAGGGAGAGCCAGGCGCATCTCTCTCTCCCAGATTTCTTAAAACATGGGGGCCCCACAATAACCATTAACCCCCGTGAAAGCGGAGGAGGAAAGGGTGGGTACAAAAAGCATAAATTCCTGGAGAGAGCACTCCCAGCCCCCGCCCCACAAAACTATTTCCAATCTGGTGGAAACGGCTCTCCAGATGCGCTTTCCCCGGCAGAGTGACCCTCCAGAGGTGACAGCAGTGACAGCGATGAGTCTTCCCATAGGCAGGAACACAAAGCTGGTGTTGTTGAAATGAGAGCCGTGTAATCAGCTAAGAAATTCCTGAGCAGAGCCAAGGGCAGCACATACCCCAACCTTGAACCGTTTTCCCTCCCTGCATTTTTCTAATGCTTCCTGGAGAAAGGAGCACCCAGGGGCCTGGATTCCCTTTTAACTTAATTAGACGCTCACAGGAGCTGATGCTGAGAACTGACCATCATGGGGGGGGGGGGCACTTTGAGAGTGAACCCTCCCAGGCTGCAGGAACCCTGGTAAGGTGTTGGTGTCACAGAGACCTTGGCTTCCCGGATGCTGGGGAGACAGATGGGTGTTGCCAGCAGGTTTGCACAAGAGGCTGACGTCTCCCTCCAGCACCCATGCTCTATGGACACATGCATTCACTTTTCACGCCTCCTGTTACCAAACCCAGGCCAGGCGTTCTTCAAACACAGAGAAGCCAGCAGCACATGCTATGACGCGGGGTCACCGTCATGGGAGTAGGGATGGGAGACAGGGATGTCGATTCTACTACTAGCTCTGTGGCCTTGGCCTAGTCACCGTGGCCTCCCTGTGTGCAGATCGTCCTGGCGACTAACACCTAAGAACTGTGTGGCAGTTACAGGAGAGACAGGTGCAAGAGTGCATAGTAGCACCCAGCGATTAGGCGCTGCCCCGTGAAGGCCAGCCGTCACTAGGACCACTTTATCCTGCTTGATTTTTTCCTAAGAGAGGAAACCTATGAAACTTGTCTTCAGTCCTCCAGCAAGACACACGCCAGCATCCGAAGCACTCAGACACGCTAGCTTGTCCTGCTGGAGGACAGTTCACCTAGGACCCTCCCTTCGTGCAAAATCCAATTCATTTACACAGAGATTATCTAAGAGACTAGTTCTCCTGAGTCAGTCTGAGTCAGGAGGGGCTATGGGGTCTGCGGAATCCTGCCTCCAGGGGCTCTCCATCTTCTGCAGAAGCTGCCACCTAAATAAGAAACCATAAGCAATGGCCATGCAGCCGGCAGGGGTGCAATCCCAGCAGAGCCGTGGGAGAGAACAGAAACCCACTGGGACCTTGCATTCTGTGGATGACACCCAGAGCATAGCAAAGTCATTTGACTTTTGGTGGCTGCTTCTTAGGGGTGTCCCTATATTTGCCTGACCAAACCTCATTTTCCACTGGTATTGTTATCTGACCCCCATCCTCCTCCACTGCCAGCCTCTCTCACGTTCCCTTCACAGAGGGCTCTGACCTTGGTGAGGCGGGGGGGGGGGGGGGGGGGGGGCGCTCTCTAGGTCTGGGGAGGGGAGCTGTGGCTCTGTTCTGAGTGTCCAGGTCTTGCTTTAAAGACAGGGCTCCCAGGGAGGTACAGCAACCTTCTAGGATGAGTCAGTGTGTTTGGGGGGTTGGGGTCTGGTGGGGTAGAAGGGTTTCAATTCCTAGCACCTTCGAGGTAGCTAACAACTGTCTGTAACTCCAGTTGCAAGAGATATAGCGCCATCTTCTGGCCTGCGTAGGAACTGCATACATATGATGCACAGACATACACGCAGTCTTAATACCCACACAGAAAATAAAATAAACAAGTCCTTAAAAAAAATTAGATCAGCACAATTAAAAAAAGCATAGGTAATTTTAAAAAAAAAGCTTCGTGTCAGTTACACCCCCTAAATGACCACTAAAAAGAATGGAAAAGAGTGTCTCCTAAGTAAGACATGAGTGCACGCTAGACCTAGAAATTGAGGTGATCCAGGACTGTGGTGTAGTCCCCACAAGCTCCCAGTCAGGAAGGTGTTCCCATGTGTGTCTGGAACATGTGGTTTAGCTACCCCACCAAATCTCAACCATCCTTTTCTGAATCTTCAGGGTACTTCCAACTCGGATGTGAGTCTCAGTTCTGTCTACAGTTTGGATGCAGGCTAGAGACACACAAGAAGGCAAGAGAAGAGCCAAATGAAGCCAAACACAAATGATGAGAACTGAGTCTTGGAAGTAGACACTCTGCCTCTGCCTCTACCCATGCCTGTGCCCAGCCTCTGCCCCTGCCCATGCCCCAGCTCCTGCCTTTGCCCATACCCAGCCTCTCCCCCAAACCATGTTCATGACTTGCCTCTGCCCCTTCCCAAGATTTGGGGTTCAGAAGCAGGGAGGCTAAAAATACTGAGTTCTAGCCCTTCACAGACCAAAGAACCCCGAGCCTCAGTTTCTCCATCCCCCATCGGTTAACTTGACAGGCTAACCAAGCTGCTCTTTCTTGGAATACTCTCCCAGCTGCGAACATCTGGAGAACTACCTCCCTTGTGATTCACCCGCCCTGGTAGCAGTCACAACAACACATTCCCGTCTCCAAGGTGGATGGCACAGAGGATATGCAAACATGTCTAATTAAGGCGGGAAGTCAAAACAGCCTTTCCCTATGCGATTCCAGGATCCCCATAACATTCTGCAGAGGCAAAGGGCTGTTCTGCCGCATGCCTGATCAGAGTGTGGGCACCGAGGCAAAAGAACGATTTCTCTGGTCCCGAACATGTTGGGGGGCAGTGCCGCATACCGCTGTCAGCTCGCCTTACCGTCTCCTCCCCATCTCTGGGCACTTGATTACCCCCTGCCCCCAGAAGCATTCACAGTCTTGAACTTTCTAATCATGGCCCGTCTTTGTCTGGGCACTCGGGATCATATGGCATCAATTGAGAACGTAACCCGACTCAGGTTTGGTATTTAACATACCTGCTGCTGAGGAAGTGTCTTTGAAGGGGAGGCCATGTGCGGTGGCCCTCGACCCTCCCTTCTGCACAGCCGTGCCCCGCACCTCCTAATCAGTCTCCCCAACTCACCACGGAGGAGGTCTCGCAATGGAGGGCAATTATGAGGGCGAGGAGATGAAAGAGGCAGGCCCAATGGTCCTAAAGGTTCTTTTGCTTTTAAATTATCCATGATTTACCTGCATAAAAGGAGAGGAAGTGCCCAGAGATTATTCTAATTGAGCCAGACTTTTCAAATCATGGAAATACCAGCATTTCCAAGGGGAAATCCAATCCGTTCAAATTGCCCCCGTGAGTAACTCATACAAACAGAAGGAAAGAGGGGCTTTCATTCGCCAATGTGGGTCTGATCAGTGTAAATTGGATAAATGGCAGGGCCAGGAGGGCAGGGAGCGCTCAGCGTCCTCACCCGTGTTTTCTTAGCCACGTTTGTAAAAGAGATCATTCTGGAAAAGAGGCTGTCAGAGGAAATGCCTCCAGTTCGCCACCAAGCCTCCGTCCCTGGTTATTGAAAACAGGCAGAAGTATGTTCCTGTCACTGTCCATCCCCGGGTCTCCTGATTTCCCACCCCAGAGGTCTGCAGAAATCCTTTCACAGAGGACATGTTTCACTGTGGCAGTATTTCCATTAGCCCTTATGACAAGAAGACGGAATCTTGGTGTGCTTGCTTGGCAACTCTCCTGAGACGGGGTGAAACGCCCCAATGAATGGCCACCTCTGTGAGGGAAAAAGTCTGGAGGAGGAATTTGAGGCAGAGAAATTAAGTACCTTCCAGAAGGTCAGAGTTCAAATCCCTGGAAAGCTGGGGCAAGACCTTTCTGCTTTTGGGTTCCTGTTCATCCCAAATTGAGACAATAGGCCTTTTCTTTGGCCCACTCAAAGCTCCCATATATGTGTGTGTGTGTGTGTGTGTGTGTGTGTGTGTGTGTGTGTGTGCGTGTGTGTATGTGTGTGTATGTATATATGTATGTATGCATATACACAAAGACATATGTACATATATATGTATATACACACATATAAGAATATCTGTACAAAGATCCTATGTATGTGCACATGGGTTGCCTTGTATGCTTAATGATTTCCAAGGAAACAGAAATGCTATCTACAAATACATACATATATATGCAATATATATATGTATATATATGTATATATATATATATTCATTCTGCATTGGAGTTCTCCCTTTCCAAAAAGAAGTATACATCCATAAGCTGATAAACACACAATTCGCATGTGTCTACTTATGCATAAAGTCACACTTATTTCATATCTGTACATCTCAGAATCACAAAACAAATTCCAGACACCAACACTAATACCTAAGGTCATAGTTGAATGCACAGATTTTCCTTATTAATCGAAGATCAAACCCTACTTTCGTGAATCCAACATGCTGTTCCTTTCATCCAAAGTTGATAACCTCAACTTTGTTAGATGCTAGAACCAGGCTTCTGTTTAACAAAAATAAAGATAGTACGGCGCTTCATGCCTCCCAGGCTGCAATCACACACATTGATCAGTGTTGGGAGCCTCACAACAAGACTGGAAAGAAAACAAGAGCTGTCTCTGGTCCCTCTTTGCAGAAGAGAGGCCTTCGGAGAGATGGCCAGCCATATACCCAAATCATTGAACCCATTCTCTGTAGTGAAAATCAACAGAGTACCTAGAATTCCGCAGTTGTCATATTCAGAAGGACCAGTGAGGCAATTCCAAAGTTACCCAGTTGTCCACTGACCCTATCTTTCTTTGAAATGATGTCAACTCCCAAGCAGATAGCCCAGCTTACAGGCTGCAGGTCAGGGAGACGTTGAGGCCTTTCCCAGAGCTGGAGAGCACTAAGAAATGACCCTAGACATGGCTGTTGCACTCAGGAACTCCAGGCAGCTGTTGTTACATGTGTCACATCTACACAAGATCCAGCCCATTGGGATTCTGGCAAGGATCCAGAGGGACTCAACGGCCCTACAATTAGGTGAGAAGCTACCTCCAGTCCATGGTTGCTGGGGAAGGGAAAGCTGATTTTCTACTGTTTCTGGTAGGTTGCCCATGCTCCAGTGGATGGCCCCACACCTATCTATGCACACAGAGGAAGTTCCAATTGGACTCAATGAGTAAGAAAGGAAAAGGAAAGAGATAGAGAAATGTGGCAGGGGGAGAGGGAATCCAGAAGAAGAGTGGTTATAATCAAGCTATACTGTGTGCATGTATAAGATTGCCCACGAAGAAAGAAAGAAAGAAAGAAAGAAAGAAAGAAAGAAAAGAAAGAAAGATTTATTAAACAGAAGTGACCCTGCAAAGAAGTGAAGATCCAGCTCAATGGTCATCAGAGGATACACACATATAGACGCACTGTTCACTTAAACAGTGGCAACCACAGATCCACTCCTGAGATACTTTCAGAGTATAAATAAATTTTGTCTCTAGGAACAATAATAGACCTACTCAGGACTTACTCTATCGGTGTCAGGAACACACTAAAGATCCTGGTCAGAATCTAGGATGTGAGTCTATGGCCCTCATTCTTGCCTTACAAGTGGACTTACCCAAGTTCTCTTTCTAGGCAAGGGAACAAAATCCTCCTGCTTAAAGCATCATTTCGCCTGAAGGCTTGAGAAATGAGGATGACAGAAAGAATGCCAGCTCACTCCTTAGAGAATGACATTTGCTGCCAGCTTTTCTCCTGTTGGGCAGTGAAGCCTTGGGCATCAATCTTCAGCAGAGCCCAGTTTCCATCCTCTAGAGCAGTGGTTGTCAACCTGCGGGTCATGACCCCTGCGGGGTCAAAGGACCCTTTCACAGGGGTTGTCTAAGACCATGGGAAAACATAGATATTTACATTACAATTTATAATAGTAACAAAATTACAGTTATAAACTAGGTGGTGGTGGTGGTGCGCACCTTTAATCCCAGCACTCAGGAGGCAGAGGTGAGCAGATCTCTGTGAGTTCAAGGTCAGCCTGGTCTACAGAGCAAGTTCCAGGACAAAAAAAAACAAAAAACCCTGTCTCAAAAAACTAAAAAAAAAAATTATAGTTATAAAGTAACAACAAAAATATTTTTAAGGTTGGAGGGGGTCACCACAACATGAGGGACTGTATTAAAGGGTTGCAGCATTAAGATGGCTGAGAACCACTGAACTAAAGCCTCTAATGGCTCTGGGAATATTTAAAGACAAGGTTTAACATTGCACTACCAACAAAAATCCCCTAACCATTTGCCTCAGGAGCATGAAGAAGATTCCAGGGGAGGGACGTGGAGGGTCCCACCCCAGCACCTCTGAGAGATTATGTGTTCAGGGTTCCAGTGACCCAAAGCTGTCTGTGTGGACAAAACACCGAAAGCTCGGCTCTGGTACTGAATTGACCATCAGCCACCCTAGCCATTCACATAGTCTGTGATTGTAAAATAGGTTTACTGTCCAGAAAGTAAATAATACCCATGGCACTTGCACTGCTAATCATGAGCGTCTGAGGAACAGAAAACATTGAGGTCACACACACACAACTGCTATCAAAAGGGACACTTTGTTTCCGCCCTCAGACTCAACAAGCAGGCCCTTTTGTCATTTGTTTAGTGCTCTATTTTATTGTTTTTTTTTTCCTTTCTTCTTCTTTTTTTTTTAAAAGCCGTTGTGTTGTTTGCTAGTGATTTTAATGTTTAAAGTGGACTCCAAGAGCAGAGCTGAAGGGTTTTCCAGGGGCCTTGGTCCAGGAGGCTGTTATGTGTTAAGAGGAAACAGGGAGTCCAGTACACTTGATCAGGCTGGGATTCAGGGCTGCGGGCCATCAGTCCGGCGTGTCTGCCAGGAGCCTAGTGTGTGAGAACCCGTAGTATACACTGAAGTATCTTCAAACAGAAGCACAAACAGTACAAGTTTCTGTGCTAATAGGTTGGCAGAGCCACTGTAGCCAGAGGTCCTGGGCTTTCTCTAGGAGCCATGGCTCAGTGTTGGCTGCTTCCAAGGTTTCAGTGGCATGGAGCATACACTAATTGCTCTTATCCAACATCTCATTCCTAAACAGTCAAGGATAAGCCCCCCCCCCCCCCCCGTTGGCTTGCCTTTGGGCCCTTGCTGATGTTCAGGCCGCTGTGCATCCCCATGTGTCCGGCATTATCTGATCATTGGCCTTTTCTGCTGTCTGTCTCATGCCATGTAGAAGCCATCTCACGCTTTTAAGGCTTAGAGTCCAACTCCAGGCAGCCTTTGGACTTCTGGCTGACCCCTTTGACTAGGCTAATTTCTCTCCTGTACAGGGTGCCAGGTATGAGACTTGGCTTCACACGATTGGTCTCAGAAGGTAGAGAGCAGGCTGCCCCACGCAGGATGGTAGACTAATGACTGCACACCCTTACAAGGTGTATGATTGGATCTAGAAGTCCAGAAGGTAAGGAGGCACCATGATGGTGTGTCTGACATCTGGGTAAGGCTGAGTATGCTGTGTTGTTCACTCACCTCCTTCTGCAGCCTTGGCTTCGTGTGACCAAGTTCTAGTCCCACCTACACATCCGCTAAGGGTTAGAGAGGAAGCACTCAATGGCTCCTTCATTCCGTCATAAAAGCCACAGCTATTTTAAAAATCAAATGCAAACAATGGACATGTGTCCCCCAGTGAGGGCGCATCTCAGGTACATCTCAGAACTGGGCACCATAGGCTGTGAGGATCATTAGGAAGGTGTACAGTGTGTTTCTAGTGTTTGGGGACACTCTCAAATTGAGGTAGTTAGCCCCCTTGTTTAGGAAGTCCCACAGGCATATTAGTGATTGGTGACAGAAGGCAGGTCTTGTTGTAACGGTAAGTCAGCTACTAGAAGGAAGACTAAGGCGGATGAGCAGGTGGAAGAGGATGGAGCAGGGACTGTGTGCAAGTGGAAAAGGACTTTATAAGATAGAGCATGGAGGTGTGGACATATGAGGAGAATGTTGCCAAGTGAGGAGGCGGCCCAGGCATTTATGTATACCAGTCTCAGAGAATCTGGGTCTGAAAGAGCCATTTACCTCTTGAATTCTGGTCTGCAGGTAGCTCTTCCCACAGTACACCATCTTCTCTTCTAGAGTCTAGAGTGCAAAGGGGCTTCATCCTGCCTCACCTGGATAAAGCTAGGTAGGAGCATTGAGAACCGATATGACTCTAAACCCAGATATAATTAGATAGATAGATAGATAGATAGATAGATAGATAAATTAATCAAATATAATCACATCATTAGTCCTAATTCCTACTTTGGTGTGAGGAAAGAGTCTGCTGAGTTTCCACATAGCTGACTTGCTGGAACGTTTCCAAGAGATGGAAAGCACTGCCCATCACCAGTCAGAACAAAACCATCAAAACTCAGCAGGTCTGAAGACACACGTCTGAGGACACACGTCTACTTCTGTAGACAAGAGGCAAGGATAGTGAGCATCCCAGAACTGCCTGGGAGGAGAAGACACAGGCCTTCGGTCTCTCTCAGGGCTTCTGAGATGCAGTAGAAGCAGAACAAGGAAGGAGTCAGGTACCTGAAGGCCTGGGAGACTGTGGAGCTCGCCTCCCCGTCTCAATGGCCTCTTAGCATCCACACATGCCCTGACCCATTCAATGATCTAGGCTGTACTGTCCTCAGTTCTGACGACACAAACCCAACAGTTTGCTCTGATCTAGCCCTTTAAAGGGTGAAAATACTTCTCAATCAAATCTTTCCTTGCTCTGTTGAAACAAGAGCTTTTCTCATGGTCAAAATGCTTGTTCTAGACAGTTCAGATAGTCCCATGGGCAAAGCCTATGGTAATAGCCAAAATGTGCAATATTTATTACCTGGGAACTTGTTGTGGTTTGATTGTGAAATACCCCTCCCAGCTAAGAGACTCTGGTCTTTTAAACTGCTAAGATTTAGGGGACTTTTGAAGTTAGACTAAATGCATTTTTGTGTTATTAAATGGTCTAGAGTGTATGGGAGCCAGAGGCAGAGCGTTATAATTTGAGTGCCCCCCACCGAAAGGCTCTTGTATTTGAACATTGGGACCTTCTCTGATAGTATTATTTTCAGGTATTGGGAAACCTTTCAAACATGAGACCAGGCTGACCGAAGTCATTCCATGGGGACTGGTCTTAAGCATTGTAAGCTAGCTCTCTACTTCCTGGTGGGACACCCAAATATGAGTAAGCGCTGCCACCTGTTCTTATCACCACGGATGGAGCCCTAGCTTCTACGCCTTCCTCATCATGATGGGATGCATCCCCTTGATCTGCGAACCCAAATAAATGCTTTCTCACTTAAATCACGGCTGACGAGTGGTCTCTCGGAGCAATGGGGAAAGTGAGAAAAGCAAAGCAGAGTTGGAAAAGACGCCACGAGGAAGTGCCAACTGAAGATCTGTTTCCAAACCACGGCACCTTAATAAATCGCTTGTCTACAGGCATGTCGTCTCATTATACACACATGCCGACAAAACCCAGGCCTCAAGACGACACGCATTGTCTTCTCGTGTGCACAGATGCATGTATCTTCACCATCTGACCTCCTCTACACGCCATTCACTGGAAGCAACCCACGGTACAAGCCCCTCTATGTACATCAAGCACATGAATGCATTCTAGAAACACATGAGAAGGTGCACGAGGACACACACACCACACACACACACACAAAGGCTGTGCCCGTCTCCCTGGCATCTTCTTGCTGATACTAGAACAAAAATGAGCTGCAGAAGGGTTATCAAGTAGCCCCATGACCTGTTTGTTCCAAACTAGATGTCAGCCCCTCCATAAGACGACAAAATGTCGGCTTCCTTAATTCTGAACCCAGAATATTCCCATCTAAGACCTCAGAATTCTTCTTCCCCTCCAATCAGGGAATGCCCACGAGGCATGTCCCTCACAGGGGCCACTTTCCTTTTCTGAGTACAGAAATTAATTTTGTTGCCAGGTTCATTCTGGGCCACCTGGTACCACAATATCATTGTCCTACATGGGGGCTCCCGGGTACAGAGTCAGGGCTCACCCCAGGGCAGCAGTCCCTTGTCTGGACCAGAGGAGAGAGCCATTTGGAACAGCTAAATCAGGCCTCCAAGATAAGAGGCAGAATGTAGTGGGAATTCATTTGGCCAGTAGCCTTTGGGGGACTGGATTTAAGGGCATTGTCTTCTGTCTGCAAATGTGATTGCTTTTAAGAGAGAGGAGTGGGCCTCTCTAGTTCTCTTGGTGTGGTTGTAGCTCGGTTCACAGCTCCCATTGACCACAGAGCAGAGGACCTTACAGAGTAAGAGCAGTGGCTTACTCTACCTTTATTGTGTGAGAATTCCTGAAATAAATATGTATTATCCTTTATTCTGGGCTCTCGTGGACTTCCTTATTTGTACCTACAAATGGCACCCAACATGAGCACAAACCCATGACCCTGAGATTAAGACTCTCGGGCTCTACTAACTGAGCATTTGGTAACCTGGTTGTCCTGAAAATTTGTTTCCATCCATTAACATGTTTATTCTTATTCCCTTCTAAGACAATAACAATGATACTCCCACTGATCTGTAAGACGGCCGAATGGAGCAATCCTGTGAGACTCAGCTCTTTGCCTACTCTCAAGGAGGAAGGTAACAGATATTAACACCATACATTTTCCTTCCCTGAAAACCAGACTACACAGGACTCTCGATTCATAAAGCTAAGGCGGGTGAATGAAGCCTTCAGGTCATCTTGTCCAACCATCTGCCATGAAGGAATGATGCTACTTGAGGCCTCGCAACTATGAGTTAGGGGTGTGAATTTTAGATGAGTTCACAAGATCAGGGGAAGTCTTGGAAATCACTCTAGCCTCTAGGTATGATGAGCCTTGCTTTCTTTTGACCTCTTCTTCAAGAAGGAGAGGCGGGCTAACAGGAGCCATAGCTATCTCCATCCTACATCAATCATTTCAACTGCTCTTATGCCACCATCCTGCCAAAACAGCCCCGATCTCTCATTTCATGACGAAACTATGAAACTAAGCCAAACCCAGACAAGGGAAATGAGGAATCACCTAAATCTGGGTTTTTCATCACTAGATCGGAGTATCTCTCATCGGCATGACAATTTACAGGATGGACGGACATATTTAACACCCTCCTGTGTTCAGAGAGGAACCATGCACAAGGCTTGGCTCAGGCTCTGTGAGCAGAATACAAAGTTTAAAGCCATTACGTAGCACATCTGGATTCCGACGTCAGTGGGTCTGTTTCCAATGGTAACTTCTGAACTGCAGTTCAAACACCACCTCCTCCGTGAAGCCTCTTAGAAGCACTGATCTAAGGAGAACAGATGACTTCTGGCACAATGCCTTACCTCCAACCCTCCAGATCTTAAGCCAGGTCCCATAATTCTACTTTGCCCCCAAATTGTACCATCTTCTTTCCTGGGATCTTATAGGTCTTTGTTCTCTGAAAAGTAGAAGGACACAGGACCTGGCACAGAGTGCATGCTTGGTAAGTGTCTGAATGAAAGACTCAATCAAACAGTGAGAGAATCGGTGCTGTGAACACAGGGTCCCCGAAGCCCATCACCCATACACAGTAACATCTCATGGTGCAGCAGCCAAACATAGGGAAGTCATTAACGGGTCCCCTGACACTCGGTGCCAACAGGTCCCAAAAGAGGCCAGTGCCAAGCCTGGCACTCAAGCTCTAAGCAGTCTGATGCTCTGCCCTAGGGTATCACACAGAAGCCCAATGCCACCCACACCGAGTGAAGAGGGTGAAAACACTTTACCCCCATTAATAATGGGCCCATTTCTCATCTGGCTTCAGAGCCTGTGAAGCTGATCCAGGCTCAGAAACTTCAAAGGGAAGTCGGTGCTGGAATTGGCCCCAGAGGGTACAGAGCAAGACAAAACATAGGCCACAGTTTTTATACTGTGGATGGTATATAGGAAGTCATTGTTACTGAGAGCTTGCCCTGCCAAGCCTACTAGACTGAAGGAGCCGAATCTCTCCTATCTCTGAATAGCTTAAGAATCAGTTCATAAACTATTTTGGTCCCAGGGCCCACCAGATTGAAGTGGGAATTGCAACATGGTGTTTCTCCCCCCTCCTGAGAAGTCTCCCTCTACCCCCAAAACATATACAAACACACAAAATAAGCAAATAATGAATTAAAACAGACTCCAAACCCAGTCAACCCAACATGTTCCTACAAACCACACAATAGCCAGAGTGAAGACAGACAAGAAAACTATTTGAGATGGGTAACGGGCTCTCTCCCCATGCAAACAAAGCCAGATTCAGGAGAGAAGAGTCCTTCCCTGGCACTCCACAGTCCTGCAACAAGCCTTGGTCTCAGCGTTAGTGCTGTCAGATGAGAACTATGGTTTTGAATGAGTATCTCCTCTAGCCTGTGTCTTTTCATCCCCTATCCTGGAATACCTTGCAAAGTATTTGAGCCTCCACACTGAAATGATTCCTTTTCTCATTGGTTGACTTGCCTCTTACCTGTCTTCAAGATCCACAAAAGAAGGTCCGTTCCAGTTTGCATGCCACATATTCTCAAGACCCAGGGAAGAGACTGGAATGCAGGAGGCACGGAGAATGGTTTTAGGAAGAGCTGTCAAATGCTTGGCATATGACGTGTGCAAGACAGTTTCCTGGGGGGCCTTTACCAAGCCCGGACTCCCTTGCCTTTCATACTTAGTCCTCAGGAAGAATGGCAGAACGTGTGAGGAATGCAGGATTTGGAGCTAGGGAAGGATAAGTCACAACAGCTGGGTCTCCGTCTCCTCCCCACCCCACTGACTAGATGCTGTATATCCTTCAAGGTTTTAGCATGCCAGGTCATGTGACCTGAGGTGTAGCACCTGTGGAAAGCTGCTTCATGGACTCCCTCAGCTGTCATGCAATTGAAGCCTATGTGGTTGAGGTTCCGTCTACCTCAGGCAGGGTTCCTGAGCCATGGGTAGCTAGCTTACCATAACTACTGAGTGTGTATTATTTTTTCTAACCTGTCAGTAAGAGATAGGCCCTCATCGTTTAGCCTAGAAATGTAGATCTGTTTTATAATGTAGTCAAGTTCATCAAGACATAGTGAGACACCTAAGCAGTGTGCACCAACAGCTATGGGGCTACATCAACTGACAAAGCACCCACCTATGGAATGGTACAGGTTATGGACAACTTTTGCAAATAGGGAAGGAAACCCAAGGAGGTTATTCAGAAAATGGTTGAAAAACTCGGGGTGATTCTAACCAAGGAGCCTAAGACTGGTGGGAACCAGTGTGGCTGTTTCCAGATACTTAAGGTCATCCTGAGGAAAGTGGCAAGGGTAGCTTTGAGGGCTGCACAGTCTAGAGCATCATTGTACACAGCACGAGATAAAGGAGGAAGAGGGACAAAATGTGAGCACACATTGTCCGTGATTAGGAGAGCTATGTCAAGAACAGTCCCATGGGACCATTCATTAGAAACATCCCTTAACAAACCAACAGTGTGGGTTCCTTCACCATGCCCTACTCACCTATTCAAATTGAGCCCTAGTGGACACCAAAAAAGGTGTCTCCCTATGTCGATGTAGCTCTAAAGATACCACCCACCCCCAAGCTGATGGGTCACACAAACCAAGTGTCCCTGATGGGGGCACAGGCTGTATTTCGATCCCAGCATGCTCCATTGGCTGTGTGCTGAGCTGAAACTGTACAGATTTGGACAGACCCATGTTTACAGAGCCCACCCCACAGATGTGCCACAGATCCCAGAGATATTCACTTACTCTTCCCTCCCTGGCTATTTTGATAGCTCTCCCTACCTCTGAAGCTTCCACATGATTCTGGGGATAGTTTTGATTGGGGGACCACTAGACTGTGTGACCCCTATGAACACATTTAAATCATAGTTGCTGTGGATGTGGTGTACAGACCTCCAGGCTCTTCTGAAAGGGTATTTTATTTAGAATCCAACAAGTCGCTTCTTCTTTTAGGAAAAGTCAATAAAAAGCTTTTCAAAGAAAAATTCCCTAAAGCAATACAAAGTTGAGAGACAAAAAAAGAGACCATTGATTTAACCTAGCACAGAACTTAGCAAAGATCAGCACAGGGCAGATGGCATCAATTATCTGCTGAATGATGTCAAATACCCAGTTTTTAGGGTCATACAGACAAAAATAAAAAGCTGCCACTAGCCCTCTTAGTCCACTACACAGAGCATGTGTAGAGAGTGCTGCTTCTCCTGAACCAGTGGTTCTCAACGTTCCTAATGCCATGACCCTTTAACATGGTTCCTCATGTTATGTTGCCTCCCCTAAACACACCATAATATTTTTTCATCACTACTTCATAACTATAATTTTGCTACTGTTATGAGTCATAATGTAAATATCTTATTTGCAGGCTATCAGATATGTGACTCCTTTGAAGGATCTGTGACCCACAGGCTGAGAGCCACTGACCTACACACTCTCCATCTGGACCAGAGTCATAAAACGCACCCAATGGCCAGGTTCTAGGGTCTGCCCATCTTTTTTGAAAGCCAGCCTCATACAGAGTTCAGGAGTATGGCTGTTCTCCCAGGGTGGAAAAGAAAGGAGAGAGACAAGAAAGCAGTTAAAACAAGCTACTAAGCTACCAAGAACCCTTACCTTAACCCACATTGTTCCTGCTTTCAGGGAACCCCAGCAACTGCAGACATCCTAAGCAAACTTCTGTTTACACACACACACACACACACACACACACACACACACACACACACACCACTCACCTTCATCTGATCATGCCAACAACCTCACTCGCTGTCCCAGATGTGTAAGATGCCCACTTTTCTCCCCTAGAATATCAGGTTTATAAGAGCTTTGAACCCAACCAGGGCCACTTGACAGCCATGGCATGCCCCTCCATAGTCGAAAGGGCTACTAAATGTACCACCTTCAAGGTAGGATAATAGAGACCCAAGTGGGTCATGCAGATCGTTGCTTGCAAACAGTGCAGGGTGTATAGTTGGGGTGACTGAGGGTTTGCCGCAGTGATATTAAATCCATCTTCTCTAGATTCCTGATGTTCCCTGCTCTGGATCCTCTTACTGTGCTTCTCAGTCTTTCCAGCAATTGGTCCATGTCTACCACTCTCTCTCAGCTTTGTGATCCCCTTAGGAAGAACCTAACTAAAACCCAACACTAGCACAGAGCCTGCCCCAACAAGTAAATTCTTAGCAAATACACAGTTAAGATGTCTGAACGTTTACTTGAACCTCACAACTGTTCTTCCTCTGTTTCCCATGCTGTAGCTTAGATAACTGAGACCCTGAGAACTTACACGATTGTTTTTCAGAGTAACATAGGTCATGGAAAGTAAGCAGGATTTTGGGTGGGGGTGGGAGGTGGGGCTTTCCTGAGTCATTGAGGTTTGCTGCTGTTGTTTTGGCTTTGTTCATTTGCTTTTTATTTTGCACACATTGTTGCTTTGTGCATTTGCCTGACTTCACATCTTTCAGACACATAGGGTCTGAGAAAAATAAGTTCAGTGAGGTAGTCTCTAGATAGAGAGTATGAATCATGGCATTCTGGGTAGAGAGCATTGCATGGCCTTGGGCAATGAGCAAGTGTGTTGGGGGCAATAACCACTGTCTCATTAAAGTCTAAGCTCCATGAGGCCAGAGATTAGAGTTTTCTCTAATGTTTTACCACCACTGACCTCAAATGTTTGGTATAAAACAAGCAAGCAAATAATTGTTAAAAGGATAAATGAATGGATGGATAAGTGTGTGGTATGGATGGATGGATGTGTGGGATGGATGGGTGGATGGATGGATAGATGGATGGAATGGATGCGAAAAACCAGAAGGAAAAAAAGCTACTCTGGTTATAAAAAATTCAAGTATGTTCTTAAATCTATTTATTCTTAAAGGCTTTTTTTCCCAAGACAGGATTTCTCTGTATAACAGCTCTGGCTATCCTGGAACTAGCTTTGTAAACTAGGCTGGCCTTGAACTCACAGAGATGAGAGATATGCCTGCCTCTGCCTCACCAGCGTTGGGATTAAAAGTATGAGCCACCACCCCTGTCCTGCTTGTTCTGAAGTAATAACTGACATTTTACGAGTGCTTTCTCATGCTGTTTGTGGTAGCCAGGCTGATGCATTTGCTTCAGCTGCATTCCTGTTTCCATCGTCATTAGAAAGTACACCATTGAGAAATATCACACTGGACTGCTGCATTAAAAGGCAGATTGTCACCCGACTAACCAACCCTATTTTAGAAGTATCACTTAGGCTCGAGTGCAAATGGCAAATTATGAGGGAATACATTAGGCAGGATACCATGAACAGACATGGAAACTGGGTCTGAGAAACAATCCAGGATACCAAGTCCATAGCTATTTCTAGGTGTGCACGAAGACGTGCAAAGCTAAGTGCTATGATGTCACTGAAGGCAGTGTCTGGGAGTGGGTTGGCCCCATATACTCTTCTTTCCAGTCATTCTTTACCCCCACCAACTCTCAAAGGATGGAATTTGAATAGCAGAAGAGAATTCAAACCTCCAACATTGGCAAAGCACATCTGGGGACAAGTTTCACAGCTCCCAAATGGACAATTTTATGGTTCATTTACTGCTTTGGGACAATTTGCCTAATAACAAGTTCATGTAGGAAGATTGAAAACGAGTTTTCTGCAAAAATGCCTGGAGTAACAGGCATTTGGCCCGTGACACATCATCAACATCTAAGGCCACACTCCGACCCCATGATGGCCAGCAGTTTCTATTTTTGGCAAATTGATCAAGTCATTTCTACAGGTTCTTTTTGTTTTCCTGAGACTTGCAGGGACATATCACAGAACGTACGAAGAGAGAGCCTCTCCCTGAGAAAAGACACATTACCGGGCATCTCGGTGGACTCTCTGACAGGTAGACTTGAGGTGCCCAACACTGCACGTCCACAGAGCAGTGACACACTGCACAGAATGTACTGCCAATTACAAACTGTTTGTGATAATAAAGCTACAAAAATAAACAAACAACAACAAACCCCAAAACCCTACTGACAATTGTTTGAGGGTAAGAAGAGAAACTCTGGACCAGCCACTATAAGACAGGGATTAACACCATTTCTACAACCATGTTCACAGCTGCTCCAAAGTGTGAAATGGGTATTCCGGGGTCAGCGACTTATTCAGATAACTGGAATTTCCTTGATTCAAGCATCTATTAACTTTCCTTTTGCTACCCTTCATGAAAATATACCCAAGCAATTAGACTGTTAATCAATTTATTTTTTTCCTTTCTCTGAACTATTAAGACTCACCCTTGGCCTGACATGCATTCTGCTGGCAGAGAAAGTCAACGAATGCCTGCGTATTTACAAACAATTATGCTAGAGAGTTGTAAAGTAACCTGCCAACACTCGCAAGGTAATCTGAGTAAGCCGTTTGTCTCTACGGACCCGATTTTCTCAGATCTAAAATTAGAGGCTAAAATTACAGGGTCATTCAGACCCCTTCAAGCGCTAATACTTTGTGTTTGAACTTATCAATTTGCTTCCAAGAGTGGCTGTCATTTTAATAAAGCTAGCTGTGAAAAATTAAGAAGGAGTTAGAAGACACACTGCGTAGTTTACAAGATGGCTCAGGATCTGTTTTCTACTGAAAACGAACTTATTTACACTCTTGCATCAAGTGTGATGATGTAGCTGCAAGCGGAAGACAGCGTTTTCTCACTCCCACTGATTCTTCTCCTTTTTGTTCTGGTTTTCCTGCTCATCTGCCTCCAAAAATGAAGCTATGAGCTCCACAACTCTAGGAGACCAAGTCCCGGAAGCAGAATGAATACAGAACGAACATGGCAGGAAACTAAGTCAGACAGAATGGCATCTGAGGAAGCCTGGGAGAACTCAGAGAAGAAGTGAAAAGTTGCGGCTTGGTGGGGACCTATGAAGAAGAAGCCATGGTTGCATTAAATAATTAATAAAATGGATGTACAGAAACACAGAAAGCATCCTTGATGTTTGAGAAATGCCATTCATGAAACAATGGAATATTTTTGTCATGAATAAGCAGGCATATCTACTTTGGCTGTAAAGTCTCAAAAGCAATTAATTTGAGACTTACTGGTCTGCATCTCCAAAAGCCTACACACAGTATATACTCATTAATGATGGGTGGATTTCATGAATGAATGAATGATCGTGGGAAGACTTGGAATGGCCGACTTCTCTTGGTTGATGCCTATCTGGCACATAATAAGATAGATACATGTGATGAAAGTTTAGCAGATCTTAAATTCAGATTTAAAAACTCAGGCCTGACCTCTAATGACGGGGGCCCCTGTGAATTTCCATAGGACTCCACTTAGAAAACACAGTTCAAGAAATAAAACAGAAGGATCAGGCACACAGGAGAAGAAACTGACAGCAAGTGTCTATATTTTTAGTCTAATGCTGGAGAATTTCAGTAGTATTTCAAACAAGCAGAGTACAAGGATGAGATGAAGTTGATGGGTCAAGAAAGGGTTAAAGACATCATCAGTAGCTGGAGAAATTTTTTTCTTGAGAAATTGAAGGTAGCCCCATAGTTCATGTCCTGCATTAGAAAATGGTTAACACAGTAACGGGTGAGTCCAGTCTCTTGTCTAGGAAGAGCAGAAAGAATGGAAGCACCTGAGCTTCACTGGTACGGCCAGACACTGAGCTGCCTGCTGCCTGTCACTCCTCAAGACAGTTTCAGCTACAGCAGTTACTTCTCTTGGTCTCTTCTCTGCACCAGGTACAATGATTGACAGGGCAGACTCAGGAGCCAGGTGACCTAGGTACACAGTATGCAGGCCCTCCTACTTATTGTATGAGATGAGACGAAGTTCCCTCAAATCCACTAAAGTCCTGGAACTTACTCTTAGCTGGCAGACAGGTCCCTTCCCGACACCATGTCCAGGGACGTCCCTTTGCGATCTTGACATTGAACATGTTAGGTCTGTAGACACCACAGAAATAGCAAATGCTGTGCTTTTCAGGACTGACTGATATTTTTGTCAAAATAATGAATAACCCTAAAAACTGAATCTGTGTCCCCCAAGAGCAGAACAACAATGTAATAACAGGTGAGCAAACTTCATGGGATTTTTAGGATTGTTTCATTGATTGATGTGAATCCAGTGCTTAGAACAGCTTCCAGCACATAATACATACTTAACAAGAATAGCATTCACTACCCAAGGTTTTCTTAATGTCTGTGCTCTTCGGGATGGGGACCTGATGTACCCCTCACAGCAAACACAATTGCTCCCTTCTACCTTACATACCTGCATCAACTTGGTGCCTGGAACCAGTAGATTCTCAGAACTCAGAGGGATTGAACTCAGGATGCGCTAAAGTCTCTTTGGGAACAATCTTAGCACTAGAGGACCATCCTCCTTTAATTAACAAGCCAGCCATAGCTTTGCCTCCATCTCCCGTTCTTCCTTTCAACTCAGATTTTTTTTTTAAACAAATCCCTCTTTTCAGGAACAGGGAAGCTGCTCCATCCTGGGGACGTGCCAACGGAGCGGTGTGTGTTGGCTCCACCAGCGGCTGTCACTCTCGGGAGACAATGGGATTGCAGCGCCAAGGGGGAGAGTTCTCCATGCAGAATTTCCCTGCTTAATCCACTCTTGTGCGCTGGCACCAAGTCAACAAAGGAAAGGAACCAAATTACCCGGGCGGCTTTGGCAGGCTGTGCCACTGTCAGCGGGCCAGAAGTTAATTCCCTCATCTTCCCCCGTGCCACCAACTGAGGGGGCAGGTCTGGCCAGCCTGGCTTTCTGTGTAAGTCTGTCAGGTGGTGTGAAGAGGAGAGAGCGGATGAGCAGAGGGTGGTCCATCACCCATGCAGCTCCACAGACAGGCAGATGGACAGGTGCTTTCCTGCTGTACAGAACTTGTCCCCCACCCATGCCAAGACTCAACACAGGTTTAGAGGAATGAAGGATGGCTGAAGGACCAATGGTACCCAGCCCATAATGCCCACAGTTGATATCTGGAAATGAGAAGGTAACCGTAGCTAGAAAGAGAGATAAAACATAAAGACCTCTCTCTGATAGAGTGGTCAGCCTGGCACTAAAGGAGACTACAATAGAAGGCAATGGTCACCTACCTCATTAGAGCCATTCTGCCTCACTATAAATCTATCACCTGGGTAGGGGAAGGGGTCAGTGAGTCCTCCCATGACGCTTGTGTGTGCTGTGCATGCTACGCTATGTACGTTCTGTCTCCCGTGAGCGGCACAGTGGCTCTGTTGGTGTCTTTGTTGTTCTGTTGGTCTCATCAGAAAGGTAGGGAAGTTGAAGAACAAGAGAGAGCAATTTGCTGCAGAAGAAGCTGTTGGAGCCGAAACAGAAACCAGCTTGCTGTTAGTACAGAAATAACGCATCCCTTACTGTGTTCATGGGCTCTAATACCTTAACTATTATCTACCCCTCCATAGTTTGTGTGTGCGTGTACAGGTGTGTGTGTGTCGTGGAAGTCAGAGGACAACTTTTGGGAATGACCCTTGCCCTCCACCTTGTTGAGGCAGGGGCTCTCCTGCCGTCTCTGTTGCTACACTGAGTACTCAAGCTAGCTGGCCCAAAAGCTCCCAGGCGATTCTTACGCCTCTTTCATCTTACCCAACAGGAGTGCCAGGATGGGCAGATGCATCCTGCCTCATCTGGCTTTTCCTCAGGGGAGCTGGGAATTGAACTCTGGTCATTAGGCTTGTGCAGCAAGGACTTGTACTTGCTGAACTGTCTCCCCAGACTCCCCATGTTTGTTGTGTTGTTCTTGCTGTTTTTGTTGTTGTTTTGGTTTGGTTTTAGTTTTTTATTTTTATCTAGATCTATTTCACTTGCAAATGTAGTCTAGAACCCATGTGATTAACACCCACGGCCTGAAAAACTGTGCCCCCCCCCCCCCACTACATAAAATGTAATCTCTGGAAGAACCATCTCCCTCACAAGAGTCCCTGAAGATCAGTTCAGCCACAGATGCCAGAATGGCAACACCCAGAATTGCAGTGTCTAGGACCGAACCTACATGTTCTCCAAGCAGCAGACTGGGGGCAAGTTCTGCAGTGTAAGGAATGTCCAGTTCTATCTTATTTCCAGATGTTTTCCATGAGCCTCTTAGACCCTTAACTTCTTGAACCCACCTCGAATCCCCAGTTTTCTCCAACTCTTCTTCCTACATCAGAACTGCTCTTACGAAAAACTTACTGCTCTGCACACTAGACCCACAGACACGCATGCATACATACACACACGTACACACACGCACACACATACAGGTGCAAACATGGCCATGTAAACACGAGCACATACATGTGTGCACATACATGCACACCCAGGCATGTGCAAACAGAACATAAAGTCACAATATGCCACAAAGTGCTCATCGGCACCCAAGGACATCAAGTTATTGGTTACACTCAATCCTGGTTTAATTCTGACCCCCAGCTGTAGTGTGCTGCAAATGACCCCAGGAACTACAAGTCTTCTTGAGACTCCCCACATAAGCTCGCCTGACAAGTTGGTTATGGGAAGCTAGAGAGGCGGAGTATGAAGCAGAAAGCATGGCCATGGACGATGAGGCCAACCTGGTCAATGGAGACTGTCAGGGACCGTACCACCCCTAGAAGTACTGGTCTACTCTACTCGGCCTTGCCAGTTGCCTGCACCCTGGGAAACTGCTGAAGTCTAGAGAAGGAAAATGGGTTCAGATAGCTATGTTGCTGCATGGGCTTAAAAGGCATGGCCTAGAGGAGAACACAGCTCTGCAGAAAAGTTTTCAACTTCCTTTGGGGGTAAAGGTCAGGTCTAATGTGCTTTGGGGACTCTATTTCATTAAGGTCTCTAGGTTGCTTGTTCTCAGGATCCCCTGGGAATTGTGGAGTCCTCGAGAACCCCTGCCCACTGCCCTAGCTCAACATAGATAGAAAGTCTCCAGAGGAAAAGAACATAGACCCTTGTCTCTGCCTGTAGAAGCTGAGGTGCCTCATTTTCCCCTTTCAGCCTTATCTTACCTACCCCCACTGTCTGAAGACATCCAATGACTTTTCCCCATGGTAGAAGGAGATTAGACAGATACACACAGACACAGTGGTACTCGCTAACCTGCCTGACAAACTATGTTTGCTATCCTAATGATTTAAAATATCACCAGTGCCATAAAGTAGAATATTCCAGACATGATTAGGATTCGCTTTTAAAGCTTTATTTACTAGTGTTGTTGCTATCTGTGCATGTGTACAATGTATGTGTGTCTCTTCCCACCTTTACATGGGTTGCAAAGACAGAACTTAGGCCATCAAGCTTGTGTGGCAAGCACCTTTGCCTGCTGAGCCATCTTACTGGCCCCAGAATTCTTTTTCATCCTTATAGACTGATTAACAATTTGCTACTGCTGAAGCACAGAGAGATTCAATAACACCCAATGTCACCAAGCCAGGAGGATGAGATGAGTGGTCTCCAAAGTAACTGCTTCTCAACACATCTTCAGCAGGTATCTGTCTGCATTGTTCACCCAAGGTATGGCTCCTGTTTCTATAGCTAACTCTTTGCCTCTCTCTAAATACATTAAAGATATGGTCTTATTCATCTCCAGGTGAAGAATTCATAAATACCAAGCAGTATATGATGTGCAAGAGCAGTCACCAGGATTCTGTGAAGGCCACTGGGTTCTTTGTGCACATGCATGTATATGTGTGCACGTTCATGTGTATTCAGGCCCACTTGTGTGCATAACTGTGCGTGTGTGTGTCTGCAAACAGTTGGGGATCAAAGAGAAACCTCAGGTGTCAGTCCATAGGTGCCCTCTACTTTTTATGGCAGGTCTTTTAGAGTCCCACAATTTTCTGAGGAGGCTAGAGAGACTGGCTAATAAGCCCCAGAGACCAGCCAGTCTCCTCCCGAGCACAGGGATTATAAGTGGATATAACCATGCCCAGTTTATATATATATATATATATATATATATATATATATATATATATATATATATGTGTGTGTGTGTGTGTGTGTGTGTGTGTGTGTGTGTGCTCTAAGGATGGAACTCACATCCTGTGCTCACAAAGCAAGCTTACTGATGAGCTATTTCTCAAGCTCCACCACTGAATTCCTAGTGGATCACCAAATGGCTTATTCAAAAGCAATAATCTTGGCCAAAGATGGGAACTTTTCCCAGAAGATGTTTCACTGTCCTCCAAAGACAAGACTCCTCGGTGTTATCAAGAGGTTTCCATTCCACAAACTGAAGAGATGCTACCTGGTTCTGCAATAGCATTTGCCACCATCCTTTCTGCCTATCAGAAAATGCCTGCAGCCTTACCTACACACACAAATACGCACACACACACACACACACACACACACACACACACACACACACACTGGAAGCTAGCAGGCAGCCTAGCCCACTTGATCTCCCTTCTGTTCAAACCCAAAAAGTCCTTACTGCCTCCACGATCGATGGTCTACGTCCTGGCTGTGGGCAACCCTTGCCTGGCAGGGCTGCAAGCCAGCATATCTTTGTAGGGAACAATGCCCTGCCAGGCTGGCCTGTAACCTGCTGATGCAGTGTGACCTCACCAGCATCGTGGAGATGCCACATCTGGAGTCTTTCCCGGGATTTTTCACTCTAGAGTTCCGTTCAGTAGACTCCGTCTTTGGGACCAGCACATTGAGGCTGGCACTCTGTTCAGACATTCAGCCTATCTCTTTTCCAGGGCTGCCTGACTCCCGTGACTCCTCCTCCAGACACAAGCCTCCTTTCAGCCGCGCTGAGACTCTAAGCCCTCTCCCCTTCAGCTAAGAGCCATTGTATCAGCTGTGATTTATGTCCAGGCCTTTGTTGGACTCCTGGTTTTGACAGTCTCTGTGTTGTCGAATGGTAATAATTACGGAGCTCTTTCATCCTTTATTTACAGGATTGCTCTGGGGGGAGAGAGGCCTGGCTATGGGGGGGAGGGCTGCTGGGAGGAGGGAGGTCGGGCTCCTTTTCTGAACCTCGATACAGAACCAAAGAAGTAGGGGTGCTTTGGAAGTTATAAATAGCAGCTCAGAGAATAAAGAAGTCACCTCTGCAGGCAAGGGAGCTTACAGAGGACAAAGGACGCCGAGAGCTGGGAACACTGTGCTTCTTGAAGACTGACAGTGCTAAATCGGGCGTTTCCAGGGCCCTGCCCCTTGTTTTCAGGCAGCGGATTCATCTGAACTCAGGTCTCTGATTGAGGTGACAGGGATGTAACTTCATTTCACTCAGCCTGCCTCTCCAGTTGCACGGGTGCTCTCCCCTACTGAAGTTGAAGCCCACCTCCATGAGTCTCTCTCAGAGAAATCTAGAGGTGATGAAGGGCCCAGTGCTCCTGGGTATTCCCCGCGTTCACTTGTGAGTAGGGCCAGGTCGCATAGCTGCTTCTGGACAATAGGAGTGGATAGAAGTGACACTGGGAATGTAGGCCATACGCTCAAGGGCCATGCTCAAAGAGACATAGCTGGGGGAAATTGCAAAACCAGCAATGAACTTGAATGTGTGAAATTAACTTTAAAGTCCTGAGCCCCTGAGATTTCTGGGCTTACTGGTTCCTAGACAGAATCACTTGTCTGACCAGGGCTATTGGTTCCCCAGGCTCTGAAATGGCTTGAACATACAGATACCAGAAAGCCATCCTCTGCCCTCAAGGTGTTCGCAGTCTGAGGGAGGAAACAGTAACAGGATTGCCACATTAGAAGACCAGAGCTGTGTGAACACAGAGAAGGGCATCTTACCAGATTTGTGGGTCCAGGAGTGAAGGAGTCAAGTATATTTTGAGTGATCTAGAAAAGCAGGACCTAGCTAGTGGAGCAGAGATAGGGATGAGAATGTCAGGCAGAAAAATAACACAGGCAAGGCATGGCCAAGATTGGTGTCACTGTTCTAGAAGACACCCCCAGCATCTCAAAGCCAGTTTAGTGCTGACTCAAACCCTGAGATCACCTGTGCTGGGGGAAAGGAGCAATTACTACAGCAGGTTTTTGTGGAAGGGGGGATGTGTTCTAGCGCCAAACCTTGGGGAGGATGCAGGTGAGAAAGTAGATGCGGACCCTGAGGAGAAGGGGAGAGGATGTGGAGAGGATGTGGCTGTCGGACTGGATGCGGACCAGATAAAGACGATCACAGGGAAGGATGTGGCCTGTGGGCATGATAAGGATTCAAGGAAGGAAAAGGATCAAGCAATGATGGGCACATAAACAGAGAAATCACAGACTAAGGAAGGATGGAGATTAAGGGGAATGGTGGACCAGAAAGAAGACACGGATCATTGAGGATGGCAAGAATGTGGGGAAGATATAGATCTCATAGAGGGCCTAGGAGCACCTTATACGTGTCAGTTGCCACTGGCTTCAGAGAGCTCATCTCTTGGTCTTTTAGTTTCTAAAGGCCAGAGACCTCATCTAGGAAGACAAATGATCAAAGACACCACATATACATGAGGATCATAGACTAGAGCTTTTAACCTTATTACCAGTCTTCAATTCTCCCACCTGAGTACTAACTAAAACCCACTACTTAGCTTTTAAGAGTGGGTGTGTATAGGGTGGTATGCCCACAGACCAGGTTTTGTACTCTTTCCCCTTTGTCTAAAGAATACTAAGTGACTTCAACACACACACACACACACACACACACACACACACACACAGAGAGAGTTAGCTCTATCTGCAGTCATGTGGACTTTGAGCCACATTATCCTTGAGAAGCCAAGCTCCTGAATGACGACCCTCCTAGGCAGGAGTAAGCAGGAATAATGAGCTGAGAGGCAGCAGCTAGACCATGACCTTGGAAAAAAGACTCCCTGAAGCAAAAAGGCCTTTCTACAGAAGTGATGGCTGGTAGAATATTTACTTAGGATCCAAAAATGCAGAAGACACAAAAGGGGGTATCTATTATATGTCCAGCCCCAAATTCAGGTGATTTGCTTTACCCTTCAAACAAACCTAGGGGCAAGGTGCCAATAGCCTTGCCTTACCGCTGGGGCATCTTAGACCCAGACAGGGTAGATAATATGTCCATGATCACACAGCTAAGACAGATTTCAATTCTCACCCAGGTTACCACAGGCTTCCCTCCTTAGATTTCTATACAGATAAGCAAATGGGGAATCTAGGTCCTGAACACAGTTTTAGAGAAATCTCTTTAAAACTAAATGGGGGGGGGGGTAGCATGGAACACTTGCTATTGTTAATCTTGCATATATACGAGCAATGACGAAGGGCAGGGAAGAATGAGAAGATGGGCTGCTATCTGTATCACTTACCTACTCAGGCACATACTCGCAAACAGATAGGATGTGGTCTCTCTTTGGCAGGTGGGGAAACAGACTCAGAGCAGTTGAAATGTTTGTCAGGTTTAACAGGGAGCTAGACTTGAGCCCACCTGGCCTGGTACTCAAGAGAAAGACTTCTATACATGCTTCCAGAAAAGGCCAAAGGCACAGTTTACTGCTGCAACTCCAGGGTCCACCATTCAGAAAGCAACCTACCAGGGTCAAGCAGAGTTAGTATCTGTCTTGTGTCTGTTCCCAACTTCCTCCAAAAGTATTTATCAGGGCACATGGACCCCATTTCTAATGGCCTGGTTTGCCTGTTTCTGTTTTTGTGGAGGACTGAGAGTCTTGGCATCTTTGTGATCTGTCTCCCCTTGGACATTCAGTGGATGAACAAGAGCAAGAATGGGCGGAAAGCTGCATTCTGGGTCTCTCCCGCCCATCTCTGCTGTGACTCAAATAATAGTGCATATGATTTCCAATCCCTGAAGACATAGCCAATTACACCGGGATCCATCCCACTAGCCTTCTTCTTCCCTTTCCAATCTGAGAGAAGAGGCAGCTCCTTTAATGCCAATTGTCCATTTAAAGCATGGTCCAGCCTCCCATTTCCCGCTTTGTGTCACTGAGTAGGTGGCCTACCCTTCCTGCATCAGGGTAACTGCCTGACACAGTGAGCTCTCCAATGACAGCAGGTATGAATGGGAAGGGCCTACTGATGATAGAAAGCGGGTATCCGTCCTTCTGAATTCTTGGGTCACCATCCCATAATTGAGCCTTACTTCCTCCCTGGAACTGAAAGTGCAGGGGCTTTCTTGACTCACTTGCCGAGGAAGGAGACATAGGCTCAGCTCTCATGTCATATTTCTTCCTCAGATTCAAATCAGCATTTGTCCCCTGTTCCTCACAGGTGACTCGCTGACCTGACTTGTGTTGGGATTTTGTGACCATGTCCAAGGTTTCCCATAAAAGCCTAATTGAAGTGAAGACACTGCCGGGAGACTCAGAGCAAGGAGGCCCCTCCTTTCTTTGGAGTAAATGACATCAGAGGCTTTGTTGCCCTCCAGGTTCCGAGGTACATTTTCCCTGAGAGATGACAGCAAGTGACAGTGAAAGGAAGCGTCCCCTGAGAGTTTACTAGAAAACCAATTCTCTGTCTCAGCAGAAAGAAGGGATCATTTGAAGACACCCTGCTCTCGGGCCCCCGCTATGTTTCCTGCCTCGTGTCTATGTTCAGCCCTCTGTAAGCCAGCAGCTCCGCCTGTGAGATCAGCATTAATTAAACTGGGCTCAGTTCAAGCTTTTCCTGCCATTACAGTCAGAGAGCTGAGCAACTTGAAGCAAGACTCCCGCTGATGAATGAGGCATACAGCTATTGTTTTCACAGCCCCTGGGGATGCCACCTGGCAGGGAGGTAAATCAGACCTGGGACAGGCTCCTGTAGACTCCCCAGTACAACACAGGATTCCCCACAGTCGAGATCTTCTCTTGGTAAGAAGGGAAAGGCAGCTTCAGGAGCCTGCCAGTGTCCACAGCCATGGCATGAGTGACTGAGCCTCGCACCTGGGCTCAGGTTCTGCTTCTCTACATTTGTAGAGCACAGATGCCCTGGAACGTCTCTGAGCCTCGGTTTCCTGTTCTGTCAACGGAGGATCATGTCTCTGCCACACAGGTTGTGGTAAAGAGTAAAGATTACATCAGAAAGGAAACAGCAGCTCCATGGGTGCTTTGCACAGTGCCCGGCACTAATTCGAGTGGCTGCCCCATGACGTCAGCCTGCAGCAGCACTTCTGAGAGCCCCCTTCCTGTCTCATGAATGAAGACAGATTCCAACAGCTGGGGCTAGACAAAGAAACATGTGTCAAGCTCCGGAAACCCATTTCCAAAAGAGCCCAGGGAAAGGGAGGAATATGGATGAAGGGCTGGGCAGCGCAGCCAAAGCATGGGCCACCAGCCTGCTTCCCGTTCCAAGGATGCCTGAGCCTCCATTGGTTCAGAGGGACTCTGTCCTCGGTCAGAGTAGTGAGGACTAGAACCACAGAATGCATGAAGCTTCCTCTGCCAGGCAGAAAGAGACTTCCGATCCACGAATAGCATGTTTCGTGTGACTATCTATCCACAGAAGGGACTGTGGTGCTGCTTTTAGTATTTCAGTTGGGAGTCTGAGGCAGAGATACTCTCAACAATTCATCAGAGAGGATTTTAGAAATCACTTCATAAAGGGATAGTGGCTTTTGTAGGAATCGGATGTCTGTCACATCTAAAAGATCCTCACCTGTTCAACAGAGAGAATCAGGTCTAGACAACGACATCACTGTGTCCTGCCCACCTCATCATATTCAAGGCTGCCAGGGATCTTTCTCAGTACTGTGTCATGGTAGAGAAAGTATTTGCCCTCTTAGAGATATGGTTCCTCCTTCTCGAATGAGCTGCCCCAAGATCAAAGTGCAGACAAGTACCTGAAACAAGCTTGTCGCCTGCTCTAGCTTTCTTTAGCCTCACCGCCAAGAGACATTTATAATATTTGTGAACTGGGGGTGGGGGGGGTCACGGTTCTCTTTGATAATATCTGAACAAGCGGAGGAGACCTGTGGCTGTAGAGAGACATGCTAAAGTGTTTTGGGTGCTCAGCAGTTGTCAAGGGGGGACTCGCTCTACTACACTTTAGAAGCAGGGATATGTCTTAAGGATCTGTTTCAGTGAACTCTAAGTGTGTCTCCCAGGATGATCAGTGGTGTGAAGACTGGCAAATCCTGTGGACGTGGATACTTACTTCCCTCTCTAGGCACAGAGTAGGTGAGACTTGCTCCCCACAATGGCAGACCCACTGCAAAATCAAAATGGAGGAGGTCTTGTTCAAATAGCAAGAATGTCACCAGGTGGTGGTACACACCTTTAATCCCACCACTTGGGATGCAGAGGCAGGCAGATCTCTGTGAGTTTGAGGTCAGCCTGATCTACAAAGCTAGTTCCAGGACAGCCAGGGCTACACAAAAGAAAACAAAAGAAGGTCAGGGCATCAACAACAAGGCATGAGAAAAAGTACAAACAAAAACATAGAGCTCTGAGAGACTTCCCTGGTTGACATCTGGGAAACCAACTCTGGTATAGGACTTGGGGTAGATGGCTGTACTACAAAAGGAGGTCTTAGCCACCAAGACCAAAGACTTGAGTTTCTATCACAGATGGTATTATTATAACCCAATCACTGGCCAGGCTTATTTATCCATGGGTTTACTGTCTAGCTGTCTACTCTAGAACATGATTTTCTTAGAGTCTTTTATCTTATGTGCAAAGGAGAACTCTGCTCATGGTAGGTGCTTGATAACCAATCTCAGAAGGCTGCTGTGAAAAGAATGCTGAAGTCTAGTACATCTCTCCTAGGACATGATGGTGGAACCTGTTAGGGATCTGATACAGATGTCTGCTAACAGAGCAGTAAGCCGTGGGTGCTGGGATGAAGATGGGAAACGCTGGGATGACTATGGGAAAGCCTCGGCGGTGCTTACCTTTCTATCTACCATTTCAAGGCCATCTCACATAAACACGTGTCTAAACACCATCTAGAGCAGTGGTTCTTAACCTTCTGAACGTGATGCACCTTTAATATAGTTCCTCATGTTGTAGTGACACCCCAACCACAAAATTATTTTCATTGTTTCCTCATAACTATAATTTTGAAACTGTTATGAATTATTATATAAATACCTAGGATGCAGGATATCTGATATGCGACCCCTGTGAAAACACCTAAGGGGTTGTGACCCACAGGTTGAGAACTGTTGAGTGATCTGGCGACCATTTGCCCATTACAATGGTTTTGTCTTTTCTAGAATGCTATACAAACAGAGGCATTAAGCAAATAACCTTTCAAGGCTGATTTCTTTCACTTGACGCAATGCATGCGACCTCTGTATCAGTTGCTGTATGAATACCAATAGCTCATTTCTCTCTGTAGCTGAGTAGTATTTTATGTTGAAATGTTAAAAGACAATGGAGTTGTTTCTAGTGTGTAACATTTATCAACAGACTTACTAAAGGTCCCCTAGGAAGGTGTCTGAACTCAAGTTTTTAATTTTGTAGTAATAAATAATTTCATTTCTGTAGGATAAACACCTAGGTTGTGGGGTTGTTGACTTAAATGGCAGTGTATTAAATTTTGTGGTTAAAGATACTATCAAACAGATTTCTGGAGTATTGGCACCATTTTGCATGGATACTGGCAGTGTATGAGAAAACCACTTGTTCTGTATCCTTGTCAGCTCTTAGTATGGTCAGGATTTTGAAGTTTAGTCACTGTAATGGCTATGTGCACTGCCTCCTTGTTTTTTTTACCATGTTGTCAGTGGCTAATAAAGAGGCTTGTCATTTCTTGTGCTCATTTGTCATGTGTATCCATTAATTTTCTTGTTGCTGTGATTAAAAACGTGACAAGAAGCAACTTGACCTCTGCTTTCAGCAACCCCAGAGCCTTCCAGGTGCTCTTCCTGGGTAAAAAATTGTGAGGACTCCTGGGCCGCAGGAGTGGGAGAACAGAAGTGTGATGAGAAGCAGTGAGGTTGCAGACACACAACCAACACCAATGGGCTCTATAGACCATGTCCAGGGTGGCCTTCCATAGACTCAAGATCACTCCCACCCTTAGCTCAAAAGGAAAAAGTACCTATCAGACTGAAGGGATGGTTCGGCGGTTAAGAACATTTACTGCTCTTGCAGAAGAATGGGGTTCTGTTCCTGGCACCCACAAAATAATCACAACAACCTGTAACTTCAGCCCCAAGGGATCTGACACCACTGCCAACATCTGTGGGCTCCTTGCATACATTTAGATACACAAAAAGGAAAGAGGATTTTTAAAAAGCAACACTTGTGATCTTTCCAAATTCAGCTCCTATAACTTGCAAAATGGCTAGAAGGGAAAGGTATCAGTTACTCGAGCAAACGCATTCAGCTCCATACTGTGGGAGATGGTGCCCTCGATCTAGCAGACTACCTGGCAGGTCCTAGGAAGGTAGGGAAGGAAGCTCGGCAGAGCCAGGTCCCACTGACTACTGATGTGAAGAAAAGCAGGAGGTGGAAGTAAACTTTCTTCAGCACATCCATCCACAAAAGAGACAGCCCCGAGGCCCTGTGATGACTGTCTTCTGTAGAGTAATAACCTCAGTGGTCAGGTAATTCAGGGAAGTTTGGGGGAGGTGATGAAATCTGACTGGGCTACAACAGCCGCATGGTTTTCTACCACCTGGAGGAAGGTATAGAGCAAACAAAAAGTAAATCTGAGATCAAGGAAGACAGACTCAGAAAATCCTCCAGGGTGAATTAGAACAAGTGAAAATGGGCAGGGCTGACAGAGTCAAGGGGAGCCAAGGCAGACTGTGGGTGGAGGACGTCAGATTAGAAGACGAGACTTTGGGAACTCCTTACCTCTTATAGGATGTATTTGGTACAGTGCAGAACAGGAATAAATGCCCTAAAGCTATAAAGTAAGGTAGAAAGAAAACCCAGCCTATTTCTGGGTCCAACTGAAAGCCATTTCCCACCTTTTGTTGGACCACTTAGCCTGAAGGCATTTGAGCCCTTGGCATTTCAAAACAAGTTTTCTAAGCCTCATCCAGCTGTCGCGGAATGAGAGATGGCAAGGAAAACGGCACCTTTGGTGGGATTGGTGCTCATATTGCAAAGGTATTTTGTATATATGTGCCATTGAGGCCCCAGAGGTTCCGATTTCCTGGGATTAATGTATCCATGACCATGATGAGCCCTGACGGGAGATAAGATATTCTACAGAGGCACCTGGATTCCTCCCCTCACTTATTAGACCTTTTTAACAGGCAGAATAAGTATAGATGAGAACATACAAGAGTTGCAGCTGAAGCGGGTCTCCAAAGAAAAGATTCAAAAAGCTTCTATTTTCCACCTATCAAACGAATGGACCCAGAGACAAAGAGACTATGCCCAGCCCAAAAAGGGTGAGAATCTTACACTCTCAGACCCCAGAAATTTCTCTCTGAAAAATAGGGCATCTCTACCCATATTCAAGACCTCTGGGACTCGAGTAAAAAATCTGTCCTTATACAGATGATGAAGGCAGCCTGAGACCGAGGTTCTCCTCCACACAGCAAAGGGCTGGCTGGATGATCTTTCTGTTAATAAGATGACCAGTATGGAAAGGTCTTTACTACTCTTTTGGCCAAACTAAATAAATCCATTTCCTTCACGAATTTCATGTCTTATTGTCTTGTAAATACAGAGAAACGGACGCAACAGGCTTATGGACCTCAGTACCTGGTAACACAAAGTTGACTCATCCTATGAATGTCTCTCAAAAAGGCAGAGTACTCACTATGATTTGGGGACGTCATGAAGAGCCTGGAAAATTTGCAGGGCCTTAGCTGTTTGATCTCCATTTGTCTGAGTTCTTCCACTTCACTTAGAGTGCAAATGAGTGAAAGAGCTGTCTGCTACAGAGCAATCGTTTCCCTTCTGTTAGACACAACTCAAGTGTGTAGCATAGGAGATGGCTTGGCATTGCATGTACTGGAGAGCTCCAGCAGGATCTGTCATGGAAAAGAAATCTAACTTACTTTGAATAAATGGATGCTTGAGTGGGGCATTTGGATGGATGGATGGATGGATGGATGGTGGATGGATGGTGGATGGATAAATGGATAGATGGATGGATGGATGGTGGATGGATGGATAAATGGATGGATGGAGGATGGATGGATGGTGGATGGATGGTGGATGGATAAATGGATGGATAAATGGATGGATGGATGGATGGATGGATGATGGATGGATGGTGGATGGATGGATGAATGGATGGTGGATGGATGGTGGATGGATGGATAAATGGATGGATGGATGGATGGATGATGGATGGATGGTGGATGGATAAATGGATGGATGGAGGATGGATGAATGGATGGTGGATGGATGGATGGATGGATGGATGGTGGATGGATGGATGGTGGATGGATGGATGGATGGATGGATGGATGATGGATGGATGGTGGATGGATAAATGGATGGATGGATGGATGGGTGGATGGAGGATGGATGGATGGATGTGAGCTACTCAAGGGCAAAAGAAGTGTCTTCATGTAGCATTCCTTGAGGACCTAGTGTCTGGATTCAAACAGGAATCTGGGCTTACTTTTGGGTGGATGGCATGGTAAGTGGCAGATGGATGGGCGTGTAGAGAAGTGAGCGGAAGAATGGGCAGATGGTTGAGAGTGGTACCCAAACCCACTTCTCTCCATGGCTTAGCCTCTGAACTCCCAGCCCATCAAGGACTTCAGAGAGATGAGCTCCCCATTTTACTCAACTCCTTTGGTATCCTCATAACTTGAGTGGTGATGGAAAGAAGCAACTCCATAACAGAATAAAAGTTCCTGAGAATAAGAGAGATTTCTGCAGTGTTAGAAATGCCTCCCAATAGAGAAAGCAAGCTCTCTTTTTTGGCGCTGTGGGGTTTTTATTTATTATTTTTTAAATTTCATTTTGCATTCCATCCACAGTTCTCCCCCCGCCAGCTCCTGCCCCAGCCCAGCTCCCCATCCACTCCTTCCAAGGAGTAAGGGCTCCCAAGATGTCAGAGAATCAACAAAGTCTGACACATTACATTGGAGCAGGACCAAGCCCCTCCCCCCCTTGCATTAAGGCTAAACATGGCATTCCACCATAGAGAACAGGCTCCAATAAGCTCACTCATAACCCAGGGGTTTTACTGTGTTTTATGAAGGTAAACAGAGAGTTCTGAGATTTGCTATTTCATTTTCTCTGCAAAATTTTTCACTGTGCTTGTCCACTCTGTTAAAATCCTGCATGTCTATATCTTGTTTTCCTGTATCTGTCTTGAAAAAGAGGTTAGCTTCAGCTCTCCCATTGCCCCCATGGCTTTGCAACAGAGACCACTGACTTGATAACAAAGCGATAATGAAGGGATCAAATCTGAACTCCCTAATATAGCACCCAGACCCTCCTAGCCTGTCTCTCTTGGCTCCCATTGCCTTCCTTTGGAATTCTCCGTGGCTCTGTTTAGTTCTGCCAGAATCACCCACAGAGCTGAAGGACCATGTTCTTTCACACCTTTCTGACCCCAGTGCCCCATTCTCTGTGATAGCCAGTGTCATTTTTTTTCATGATAACCCCTACCATGGTTCCCCATCCATGACTCACACTCCAGCCTTTCAATGCAATACCATTGCCAACACACTGTTACACCGTTGTGGATTACAACGAACTTGGGTGGCTCAAAATGACAGAAATTATCCTCTCACAGTTCAGGAAGCCAAAAGTCCGAAATCCAGGTGTAAAGATTGTTACCACCTGGAGATGCTAAGGGAGACCGTACTTCACGGGTTTTCTTTGGTTTTGGTGGTGGCCTGAGGTCCTTGGCTTGCTGCAACTTCAGTCCAGTCTCCAGTTTCATTATAACGAATTACATTTGCAAAGCATGCTACTTCTAGACAAGGCCACATTTTGGCTCTGAGTGGGCACGGATTTGGGTAGCACCATCCTGCCCAATATACCAGACTTGATCCTGTGCTCTGCAAATCAATTCAATTACAGTTCTTCCTTCACGATCCTGAAAGTACCAGTGTGTCCGTGAGATGCTTCTTCATAATGCTCACAATACATGCTTGTGTTCATCTATGTGTTAGTGTGTCCCCATCACAGGAAGAGACCAAGTCCCGTTTTACATGTCGGATTATGTTTCGTATTCCTGTGCAGGACCTGACCCTCAGCAGTCTTGCTAAGTCAATTATTGACTGGTGGTTCAGGAGAATGATTTACTGGATCCATACTCCCTTGGATTCCGTTATATAAAACTCGCCTGCCCTCAGCTTGCAGACAATTCCATCCCCTCCAGGAGTCCCTACAGCCAAGAGAGTCTTCACTCATGTGCCTAGACTGAACCTGAAGGTGGCCATGCATGATCCATTTAGGGATCTCAGAGTCCAGGCCCTATACCAGCTATGACAACTGCCCCCCCCCCCCAGATCACATACTTGGCTCACGTCTCCCCTCTTCTTCAGGACTGGTCCCAGAACTAGTGTGTGAAGGAGCAATGGAACTGGCTCCTTCGTGGGTTGTCTCTAGTCAGTGAAATAAGTACTATCATACCTGGCTTTTTGTGGGTTCTGGGGATTTGAACCCAGATCCCCATATTTGCTCAGTAAGCACTTTGCCCATAGAGCCACCTCTCTAGACCCTCATATTTCTATCAACAGTCAAAGGAAACTAACCAGAGCCCAATTAGGGGAGTCACCATCCCAGACTCACGGCTCACACGCGGGATACTGCAGGAGCAGGGTTTCTCAACCTGCGGGTCGCAAACCTTAGAAACCCCATATTGCCAATGATCGTAGGAAATGAGACACCCTCAGTAGTAAAGCTGCAGTTATGCTGTGGAAACGGAAACAAACGTAGGGTTCGGGGTTCCTAAGGCCATCGGAAATATTTGGGTTTTGATGGTCGCCATCCACGGGTTGAAAATGGTTGCTACAGTCAGAGGTCAAGGATGAGAAGGGTTCAGGAAGCAAGTGATGTTTCTCCCGAGCCCGGATCTGTTCCCTGGGACTCTGAGTCAAGGCTGCAGCTCCACGGATGTGTGGCCCTGCAGGCATTCTCTGAAGGAATGCTTGCCTCCTTCTCACCGCAGCGTGTGGACTTTATTTTAAACAGGAGTGTGTTGTTCTTTGGACAACGGAAAGAATATGTGCAGCTTTTGGGGAGCGGCAACAGCTGAGAACCCCACACTGGTTCTGGGTGAAATTCAATGCGGGCCGACCTAATCGCCATGACCGGGAATTTGGAAGGAGTCTGAAGCGCCTTCGTGTTATTGGACAAACACTGCCTCTTCCCAAGCAGGCTGGAGCATTGCGGTGAAAAGCCTTTGATAAGAAGAGGCAGGCCCCTGGGAGGCGAGGCAAGCCACCCACCACTTTCTTAGGCGCTATTGTCCCAGGCTGGGGATTGTGATGTGGGGCTCCGGGTGCACACAATGCCGCACCTCCCGCAATGGGCCATTCATTGGGCCTCAAGGTTCCCTGATGGGAGGGAGCCCGTTGACCCCGGATAATAGATGAAAGTGTTTCTCACTTGCCTTCGCCTCCTGACCTTTTGCCACCATTTTTCATGCACTGTCTCCTCTCCAGCCAGACAGGCAAATTCTTCCTCTGATGCTGCAAGCCCGGTGACCCTCTTCTGCATGCATGCAGAAGCCCACTGCTTGTAGAGGATTGCCAGAGACCTTGCCTGATGTGTCCCAAGCAAGCCAGGGTCATTTCCTCCCCGGTCCCATTCCTGAATGTATGCATACGTGTTTGTGAACCTACAGACCCAATCCTTGCACTGGTATACCACCTACATACCAAAGATCAAACTGGTCCTCTTTGTTTGCTCATTTTGCTACTCTGTTGTCTACTGTCTTTAACTCCAGGTGGAAAATAGTTCTGAAGACACTGCTGAACCTCTCCCCTTCCTACGTCTTCTCAGAAGGACCGAGTCACAAACAGCATGTGTAAAGGAGATGGCAGAGCTAGCCATACAAAGTGTGCCCTGGACCACCACCACTGAAGGGACCTCAGGTAGTGCAGGGAAGACCCAGTAGTCAGCTGTGTTATAATGAACAACACAGAGTCGGGTCGATGTCCCCTGCATCCAGCACCCAGGCTTCCTTCCAAATGCCTCTCAAAAGGGTAAATTCTCTTCACTGACAGTAAGACAGCATTCGGGCCTTGATACGGGTATCATCCTATAGCTGCAAATCAACCAATTGGGACTGGAGATGCAGCTCTGCTGGTGCAGGGCTCGCCTACCATACCCAAAGACTGAGCTCAGCCTGGGGAAATGGCTTAGTGGGTAGGAGTGCTTGTTTGCCATGAAAACAGAAAACCTGAGCTCAGGTCCCCGGCACTCGGGTGAAAGCCGGGCAAAGCCACACATGCTATAACTCCATGGTTGGATGACAAAGATAGGTGAGCTCTCTGAGTCAGCCAGGTGAGCCAAAAAACAGTATATTTAAGGTAGAGAGAGAGATTTCTATCCCCAGCAGTCCATAAAACCCAGTGTGCTTGCACATGACTGTAATCATAGCACTTGAGAGAGAAGCAAGAGAATCAGAAGTTCAACACCAGTCTCATCTCCATAGTGACTTTGAGGACAGCTGGGAATATGTTATTACCTCCCCTAGAAAGCAAACCAGAAGTGCTCTCCCAGTCTCTACATGTCTTTGTGTCCTTACAAACTCCAGGTAATGTCTCCTAGAAAGGAACCAACTGTCATGAGCTCAGATGAAGACAGAATATATGGATGGACTAGGAATAGGTGTGTGTGTGTGTGTGTGTGTGTGTGTGTGTGTGTGTGTGTAGATGCGGGTCCTTGGGTCCTTCAGCCTGGCTGCAGGTCCTTCCATGCAGCTGCCTGTTGCTTCATTAGCTTGTTTACTATGTGGCTCACGGCTATGGAGATGATGGCAGTAAGACCAGAAGCTCTGGCCCACGCTCTCTAAGCAAACTACTCAGGGGAACTTACAGGAGGGAGCCACGGTGGCCATGATGTGCAGATCTGTGCGTGGAGGCCTCACTCCCACACTCAGAGCTCACAGGGGTCAACACTCAACACCTGCTGAGGACAAGAGGGTCAGATTCCCAGGGAGGACTTCACAACACAGTCAACAGCTCCAAAGCATCGGAGATTGTCAATTGCATTTCCCAGAGGAAGAGAACCCATTGGAGGTGGAGAGATGGATGGACAGAGGAGATGAGAGCCAAGAAAACAATGGGTTTGGAGGAATTGAAGAGGCTTTGGTACATTCGTTAGTTTTCCAATTAGTCTGTCACCACTGTGATAAAATACCTGGAAAAAGCAGCAGAAGGACAGAAGGGTTTGTGCTGGCTCACGGTGTGAAGGTACAGCCCACCCTGTCGGGGAAGATGTGTGGCAGCCAGGTGGCTCTAGCCGGGGTGACAGGACCATGAGCTGACTGACCTCACTGTACTGCAGTCTAGACTCAGTCATGAGCAGTGGTGCTCAGCTCAATTTCTTCTTTTCCTTCAGTTGAGGACTCCTTCCCATGGGATGGCACCACCCACATTCAGGCTTAAACCCCTGCAGAAATAGCCTCATAGACATCCCCTGTCCCGAAGGCTCTCTGCTAGTAGAGTTCCCTCTTCATCGGGTGGTCAATCATTTCTACATCAACATCTTCCACAGACTAGATGTGACCCAGCTACACACATGTGCTACAACCTGCATTCCTCAGAAGTCCACAGATGCCAACGTTAGCTTCATCTACAATCAGAAGAATGTCCCAAAAGACACAATCCCAAACTCCTTGAGTGTGTCATCCCCTAGCAACTTAGGTAACTGTGGAGTTTCCTCATTAGATTGAAAGTCGAGGGGGAAAAAGAGCAAGGGCAATGGGGACAATGGGGACAATGGTTCTAAGGTCTGAGAGATTCCGAATGGTAGCCAGTGAGACTGGGAAAGTAAGACACACTTTCTCAGGTGATGAGAGCGGCCATACATAGCCAATGTGTCTGGTAGGGATGGAGCAGGTGACAATACTCAAACATGTCAGACCCGGAATGTCCCATGCTGACCCATGTCCAGCACACTCTAGTCCCATGGAGACTTTCTTATCTGTCTCTGGACCAGAGAGGGAAAGCGACTTCACTGAGAACAAAGTTAGTGATGGGGCAGGGATGATTGGTTGCCCCGTCGACCATCATTCCCCACATTGCCTTGTGGGTTAGACTCCCCTCCACTCAGAGTTCAGGGAACAGGACCTAATGACTGTGACCAACAGAGATCCTAGTGTGTCTATGCTCCTTTGCTGGCATGGACTGGTCACAAGTTCACAAGGGATTTACCTGGGGACTTGTGAGAAAAATTTCTTCCTTAATTTAAAAATAGGAAGAATAGATCTCTGTAATGGACATATCTAACCCTTCCCCTCTTGGGGGATAAAAGAGGAGGAGGGAGATGGTGCATATCCCAGCCCCACCGTGCTCAGACTTAGGCAGACACCTTGCTTTGGTCTATAATAGGATATGAACAGGCTAGAAGAGCAAATCTGAACCTGGCCGAAAGTCTCAATCAAAGGAGCAGGCTCCTGGTTTATGCAGAAATACAGCCCATAAGAAACAAAACCATGAGAATGGGTGGTTCGTCACACGTTACCCTAACAATAGCTATCTTATTATGGTAGATTGAATGTAATTGGCCCCCATAAGCTCATATGGTGCGGCACTATTAGGAGGTGTGGCTTTGTTGGAGGAGGTGTGTCACTGTAGAGGGTGGGTTTTGTGGTTTCCTATGCTCAGGACACTGGCCAGTATCTCAGTCAACTTCCAACTTGCCTGCAAGATGCAGGATTCTCAGCTACTTCTCCAGGACCACATCTGCCTACATGCCACCATGTACCCCACCATGATGACAATGGACTAAACCTCTGAAGCTGTGAGTCACTCCAATTAAATGTTTTTCTTTATAAGAGTTTCCATGGTCAACCAAGTGGTGGTGGTATTTTCTGCCTATCTCCAGCCTCTTTAATGTGATCTGATGAGAGTTCTAAGAGTTTAAAATGTCTGCTAATTTTCCTTGCATTTTATCGACTGGGCATGACCCAAATAAGCTTTTAAATCAGTTACAGTCTCTGTCCCCTAGCTGTGATCAACTCGGGTAAGGACGGGTTTGCTGAGAGTAGGAAGGAGGAGAATGAAATAATGAGAACTGGTTTCTAAAGTCAGACCAAGGACAGTTTGCTAAGTCAGGCCAGGAGACTGGAGCTTTGGCCAATAGGCAATGGTCAAGAGGAAGGGCCACCTCAGTCAACTTCAGTCCATAAGAGAGTATATGAGACTGAAGGAGTAACAGTGTGAAGGAAACTGGCCAAGTGGGTGTCAGTAAGGTGTGTGTGTGTTTGTGTGTGTGTGTGTGTGTGTTTATAAAGATCAAACCCAGGGCCTCATGCATAATACTCCTCCGGACTCTATCCCAAAGGGATTTTTAACACCATACAATACTGCATTTTTCCAGGGTCCTTCAGGAATCTTGCCATATAAGTATAATCCACAGAACTCAACACACAAGGCTTAAGCGAGTTGGTTGTGAAACTGTCACCAGAAACCCTCTCAACAGATGAGGCAACACTCTGCAGATGGATGGAAACCAGGCTTTGCCAGAAAACGAGGGAGCCAAACATTTGCTGAACGAGCTCTTCCCAATATGCTGGAGAGGAGGCACAGGTGCTAAAGAACATTTGGCTCGCAGAATTGTGGTCAAAGAGGGAGAATGAAGGAGTTTCCTAGTGTTCAGGATGCTAGGAGAGAGTACTACAGACTGGGGGCCTGCAAGCACCAGACACTCAGTCCTCTCAGTTCCCATGGCTTGCAAGTCCAAATGGAGGCACCAGTGGATGTCGTCCTAGGTGGGAGACCTCTTCGTTGATACCAAGGAGATGAATTTCTGCCCTGTCCTCACACTGGAGAGCAGGAGGGAGGAAAGGAAGCAGGAACAGAGGAGAAGAGAGGGAAGAGGAGGGAAAAGGAAGGCAGAGCTGGTCAGAAGAAAAAGAAAGAGGAAAGAGAGAGAAAGAAAGAGGAAAAGAGAGAATGGGAAGGGGAGAGAAAAGAGAAGAATCTCAGGAAACTCAAGCCTTTTTCTACTTGAAGGATACACATCCCATGGGCAAAGGACCCCCTTATGGTCTCATCTAGCTTGAATCCTTCTGATATCTTTACCTGCAAATCCTATTACAAAGTTGAGCTTCACCAGACAAATTTGAGGAGGACACACACACATTCAGCCAAAAACAAGGGATCCAGTAGAAATAGCTGGCATCCACCCTAAGCTGCAGGCAGTTGCTGGTACCCCATCCATCCCCAGATTCCCCATTTATCACACTCCACTGCATCTCGCAGCACAAAGCTCCCCTATCTTGTTTCTGTTAAGGTTTTGGGCAGAATCAGTCTCCATTTTAGAGGCTGTCCTGGGCACTACAGGGTGTCTAGGACTGTCCCAGCTTCTACTCACTGGTCTCCAATAACATCTCCCCCCAAACCCCTGAGTCAGAGGACTAGTATCTTCCCCCAGAAGGAAGAATTGCCCTCATCAAGAATGACCAGATTAAGAAAAGCCAAAGTGCACACTAGCCCCGACAGGGTTGTTGCAGCCAGAAAATTTCAACGACATGGCTGCCCAGACTGGACCTGAACAGCTCTAATAATAACTGACATCCCAACATAGATGGGGAAAATCTACGGGGACCATAGCCCTAGATGGAGAGATTAATAGTTAACAGCTGCTGAGATGAGGAGAAGAGTTTTCTCCAAGAATGAGTCCCTGATTGGCTATCCATCAGTCATCCAAGTGTTATCCAAGTGTCAGCCCTGGGAACACATACTTGTAGTGTGCTCATCAGGTTGTACGTCTATGCGGATTCATTTATATGCAAAAGTCACACCAATGGTTAAAGAAGAGGATGCCATGACTTTGATGATGGTGGGAATCCTGGAACAGGCAGGAGGGAGGAAAGTGAGGGAAGAAATGATACAATATATTTAAATAAAATAAAAACTATGTTTTAAAAACAAAAGAGAAAAAATGGTCAAGGAATCAAGGAAAGATAAAGAGAATGGCTGTCTCTGCCCCGACATTATGCAAAGATGGCCTTTGTGCTCAGTTTTCTGCCACACTCTCTCCCAGATCTGAATGGTTACTTCCTGCTCTGACCTCATCTCTATCATAAAGATAAGTATTTATCCCATTAGAGTTTTATGATTCTATTAGAGGATTTAACCAATTATAGTCTCATCACTCTTTAGCTTTCTGTCTGCCACAACTAAACCGTAGGCTCTTTGAAGACAGGATTGAAAAGCACTTCTCTTTGGAATCCCCAGTACACAGGGCAAAACCCAGCCTGAAGGGATGAGTAATGGGCTAACTCCACACCCACGAGACACTCTATAGCCAGGAAACCGCGTAGCCCTTCTGTGTCCCCCAAAGACCCCGCTCACGGTTCACCAAACGTACCACGACTTCTACTGGCCTACACCTTGCTAACCCCTTTCTTTCCTGGGGATCCCTTTCACACCTCACTTCACCCCACCTTCTGAAGTCCTGACTTCCTCCTAGGCCCACCTCAAATGCATCTTCCTCTAGAAAGACTTTCCAAACCTTCTAATTAAAAATAATCAACCACCCACGCCTCCCCCATTACCCCAGCCACTGATCCTCAAGTGCTTTTTAATTCTGTTAAAACCATTTCCGGATACATCCTGTGTCCCTTACTAGACAGCCAACTCCCCAAAGGCAGGAACTGTCATTATTTATTTCCATATCTTCCCTGGAGCCTAGCAGAAGCCTGGCACACAACAAACATCACTCAAATTTAATTCAAGTCTCAGCTAGGGGACAGGCTGGCTGGAGAGAATAATACACATGGCTCACTGTGTGTCCCTCCTGTGCCTGCAAGGGAAAGACCATGACTCCTGGAAGACTCTAAATAATATCACTGAAAAACAAGCTGCCGTACAAAATTAACACTCTCCATGAAAAATTGGTTTCCTTTCTGTTGTTGTTGTTGTTTGTTTAGAGGCAGTTATCCTAAATGATAGATTTGGTCAGGTCAGAAGGAGTCCTCTGAGGTTGTGTAGATCAGGTTGGGGGTTGCACAGACTCACAAGTATCCACGGTACAAGTCCTTGGCTCTCTAAGAACATGAAATTTTCGTGGTTTCTCCTCTAATGAGCTTGTGCTCATTCCAATTCTGTAGCATAATAATACGGTGCATGCTGGCAACTGCATCCATACTTTATAATGCATAATTAGAAATTGTATTAATAATTGGTTCTATTTCAGTACTTCTTCCAAAGGGGAGAAACCTAAATGATGGGATTATGTAACAAATAATGGTACTAAATTTTATACCGGGTTCTAGAAATGACAAACCATTCCCTTCCCAGTAATCTCGCTGGCTCCTCCTTGAAGACATTGAAGGAAGTCGATCAGGCTGTCCAGAGAGCCCCTTGTCACTAGTCGGCTCCATCAGACTACCCCCCCCCATTGGCAGGGGAGGAATGAGGAGGCCCCTAAAAGTGGAACCATAATAGACGTTGCTGGGAGGTGGGTGTAAGATGAAAGTCCAGGAAGGGAGGCAAGGACTAAGTTTCTCACCACCACCTTGAATATTGCGCCCTGGGTCGTGTGGATCCTAGGCAAGCGATATACTACTAAGCTGTATTGCGACATGCTCTTCTGTCTTCAGACATACGAGCTCTGGAAAGTCCCAGCGCTACAGGCAGTGAGGAGCTTGACCAAAGACAGGGAATGCATTCTAGCAGGACTTGAAGTCGCTCATCTCTGCAGGGCATCTGGCCAGCCAGGGAAGCAGCAGCCAGTTCCGCCAAAGGCTGAGACTAGGCCCCAGTGGCTCAGGAACCCTCCATTGGAGCTTTAGGGATCAGAGTGGTCTAAGGAGTGTCAGGGCTAAGCATGTAATAAAGGAGACAGACTTCTGTTGTTCTCATTTAAATCGGTCAAGTTGGTGTCAGAGTGCCTTCTCGAGACCCTTTGGAGTTTTTGATTTGTAATAATGGTGGCTTTATCTCAAAACCTCTTCCAATCAGGCATATTGGGATCCTGGGGTTTCTAAAGAACACAAAGTTTGACTCCTAAGTAACTTAGGGTGTTTGAAGACCTGCCCTACATGAAAGCTGACAATCCTCCCCCTGCCTGTTTGAAGACTAAACCCAATACACACACACACACACACACACACACACACACACTCACACACACACACACACACACACACACACACACACACACTCTCCCCATCATGAGGAAGTTCAAGGTTGGCAAAACATATCCTCCTCCCACTGACATGGACCTTGGTCACATGACTTATTTGGTTTGCCCAACCTGCACTGAAATGATCTGCCTACATTTGACAGAGTTACATGACTTATTTTCTGGCTCAGTCAATTTCCTTTTATCTCCTCGGTCAAGATTAACGTAATGGATTGTTTTTGTAGTCCCAAATTGAGAAAGTTCTAGATCAGAACCTCAGCTGACTTGGTAACTCGTAAGCAAAGGTTAACATTTACTTGGTTTATTCACTAAAATATTAGTGAGGTTTGTTAGTATAACATAACCCAACAAGGACTGAGCGATACAGCCTGCTGTGTATTACTTAAAGAAAATGTAATTGGTCTGAAATGAACTGCGTCGCCACTGTTAAGGTTAAAAACAAATCACCTCCTTCTGCCTTCTCCCCTGTTATCCTCAGTAGATTACGTGGATAGAGACATGATGTCTTGCTGCCTTCGCCCACCTGTATACCAGCCTAAATTTGCCACATTTTTTCCATTTGTATTTATTAATCATCTATTAATATGCCCAGTGTTTTAGTGTTAAGTCCACAGGGGTGAACAAAGGTGATTGTCTGCTCCCTGGAGCTAACAAGTCAAGAGGAGCAGACCTTTACAAGGTCCATTTGGAAGGTCATCGTCACCAAATCCCTTGTAAGGGCCAAGTCATAAAGTCATATTCCCTCTTATCCCATAAAGGAACTCGGTGTCCCCAGATTATGATGGCTGGTGCACAGATTAGTTCAGCAGCAGGGCACTGACCTAGCATGCCTGAGGACCCAACCTGATCCTCAACGCTGCAAAATAACAATAATCATAATATAAAACTATAGAAGTAGCCGAGAGCCTAACCTGTCATGAGTGATTCAGTCCTTCTGAAAGCCTCGGGAGCCATGGAAAGATTCTAGTACATGCACAGTGGTCCAGAGTTAGCCAGTTGATAGTGTCCGGCAGCAATCCCCCAGTGCTCACAAGGGATAGCTTATGAACTCTTCTCATCTCCCTTTCTCTGAGCAAAGATTCCTCTCTGAAGTTCAAGCTGGTCTGGAACTCAAGGTGTTCCTACCTCAGCCTCCTGAAGTGGGGATTACAGGTGTGTAGTGGTGTCTTCCCCTTTTTACAAAGCAGGAACCTGAGGCCTGGGTGAGCGAAAAGGCAGATTCTCCTTCAAATGGCCAGTTAGAGAGAAACTGGGCTGGTGCTCTAAGGTACCATGACACCTTTTCCCCACATACTATAGTCCACTACCATTTTTTTCTTTTCTGTTTCTCCTTTTTTGTTGTTTTTTGTTTGTTTGTTTGTTTATGTTTTGTTTTGTCTTTTCAAGACAGAGTCTCATTAGGTAGTTCCTCAAACTCACATAGATCCGCCTACCTCTGCTCTCAAGTGTTGGGAATAAAGGCGTGCATCACTACACTCAGCTCTACAAAGCATGTAAAGAAAGCAGTTATTTCATAAGTAGATGATAAATATTAGGAGAGAAGTTTCTTATTTGCAACATGTCTTCTAACAGTTAAACATAAAGAATGTATACCAGTAACACGCACACACACACATGCTGATGAGAGAGAATACAATAAGCGAAGATGCTAATTGATGCAGCCAGATAAAGAACGCACAAGGGCTCATTGTCCACTTCTTTCAGTTCTTACATAGTGTGAAAATTTCAAACTGAAATGAGGGAAGAGAGCCCCATTTGAATCACAAACCACGAGGCCACCCTTCTGAGGCTTCCTACTCTTTCTGGGGTCTCTGTCCCTGCCCAGGTGCTCCTCTAACTGCCTGGGGACACCCCTCCACATTTTATCCAACCATGCATAGTGCTACAGTCGCATCCCTTCTGGGATGCCCTGGGACCCAAGGCCTACCCCGGATAGGCATAGCATCTACCGTCATTACCCACTCTCACAGAGCCAGTCCCTACAGATGCAGATGCTTAGATGGGAGGCCGAGTTTTCTCCACATCCCAGCCAGTGGAGCCAGCAAATAATGCATTGACCCTGACCATGCGTTTCAAAACCTTTCCCACAAGCAACAGCGGACAGGGCATTTCTTTATACCAAGCTCAAGTTTAGAGGGGAGACGCTGAGCGTGGTGAGTTCCACTGTCACAAGGTTCAAATCCCGCTCTACTTACAAGCCTAATTCAAACTGATACCTTTCACTTGACCTCTCCATACCTCAGGCTTCTCCCCTCAACATAAAAGGAGGCGATACACTCCTGCATTTTAGGAGCTTAGATGGGACACTTATAAAATACTTAACTTGGGGAGTGGGGAGGTAGCCTGGTTGATAGGATGCTTGCCCAGTGTGAATGAAGTTCTGGGTCCAATTCACTTGAAGAGTGAGGTAGAAGCATCAGGAGTTGAAGGTCATCCTCAGTTACATAGCAAATCTGATGCCAGCCTGGGTTCCATACCACCCTACCTAGAAAACATGAGAAGAATAAAAGAAGTATTTATCTTAGTACCCGGCATACGAAGGGATGAAGCATGGCCCTCCAAGGATACTGGGGACTGTCCTTTCACCAAGTCACTCCCTTCTCCCAGGATGACTTGTGTCCCCAAAAGAGACTAAAGACACAGTGTGGACCATGCAGCCTAATGTGTACACGTATGCTTGTATGTGTCCCAGTGTGCGTGTAGCTATAGACAGATAAAGGCTGTAGATGTAGATCAATATAGATGATATGGATATGGATAGATAGGGTGAGATGTGAGCCACCATTTTCCTGAGACATGTCCAGTTGGGTCAGCCAAGTCTACTGCAGCCACCTGACCGGAGTCTCACTGGCTCCCGACAGGATTATAAATCATTTATTTCATTATGAATTTGAGGAGCCGCTGTGTGTTTGAAGTGGGATTTGAAGCAAAAAGAAATGGGCAGATTAATGGAGCTTGAAGAAAGCTAAGTAGCCCTCTTCGTTCCTGCCAGCGCGCGCAGTCAGCTGGCAGCTGAACAGCATTTGAAAAGCACATCTCTCAATTAAACACATTTCCTCGTGTGTGCTTCCTGCTGGCTCTCGCCTACGTTAATTGCATCTGAGTCCACCCACCAGTGTTCCGGGCTGCAAAGGGGTCTATGCTTATGCAGGTCTCTCCCAGTGCAGAGCTCAATGCCACCTGAGCACACGGCACCGGTTCACACGCTTTCTGTCGCTTCTATACACCCCCTCTGCTGGGAAGATGTCTGCACTGATGTCTCTATGAAGCTGACGCTCCCTGAGAAGGTGAGTGGATAGATATCCCGCCCTGCTGATCGTTGCTGTCAGAATGCCATGTTGTTCTGTCCCCCATCCCGAGGTCCCCTTGAGAACAAAAAGTATCGTCTCTGTAGCCTGCAAGTATCTGCTGGCCAATAAACTTATGTTGACCAACTAAGTGGGTAAATAGTGTCCGTGATTAAAGAAGAATCTCGGGGCGGGAAAATAACAACTATGTTCTCCAAAGCTTGCTAAGCCCCCCAAAGAGAAAAAGCATACTTTAAAAAAATAAATTTATTTTCCTTTTATGTGTATGTGTTTGCCTAAGTGCATGCCTGTGTACTGTGTTTATGTAGTGCCCTCAGGGGCCCAAAGAGGGCGCTGTAACCTCCAGAACTGGAATTGTGAGCCACCAAGAGGGCAATAAGAACTGAACCCAGGTTCTTTTCAAGAGAAACTGGGTGTCAACACCATTGAGCCATCTCTTCAACCTCAGAAAAGAAGCATGCTTTTCTGATCGTGTGCCCAAACTGTTTCCTCCTGACTTCCAAAAGATCACCCTCTGTCTCCATCCAGCACTGAGCAACCCATGTTAAACATGGGCACCTTCCATTCTCCCCGGGGTGCAGTGTTCTTAGGGGACATTTAGCCTTTTCCCTGCACTGAGGCCTCAACTCTCATCCCTTCCAGGCTAGCCCAGGCCAGACCAGAGGAGGACTAGAGATGCCATGAAGAACTCAGTCATGTCCCCAAGGCAAGCTTCCAACCAGGTGAAGAGCTGGAGAGGCCCAGAGAAGAGAGAGCTCCCCAAGATAAGACAGTAGATGGCTCCGAGCATCAGTCAGGCTGATACACACGTTCAAAGGCCAGCCCAACTCTGAGAGATGACATGTAGGCTGGGAACCTGCGTCCTTTCTAGCTGGGTCTGTCCTAACTCATACTTGTCACCTGGCATGGTTATGGTGAGTTGCTAATCACTGTTCCTCACAATATCCTGCTTTGGATGTAATTACCTGTTTCCAGGGACCTTAGTCTGCTTGGCAAAGGATAAATTTTCTGTTTTTGTTTGTGGATATGCATTAGGTGATGTGCATGTATACATGTGCACTTGTGTGTGAGTGTGCATTGCATGCGTGTATGTGTGTGTGTGTATACAGATGGAGACAGGTTCTCTCTCTCTCTTTCTCTCTCCCTTCCCCCCTCCCGCCATTCCTCTCTCTATCCCCAGGGATCTGAAGCTCTCCCCCTCCCAAGTGATGGGATTATAGATAAAAGTAGCCCACCACACCCACTCAGCATTTACCTGAGTACTAGAGATCCAAATTCACCCTGTGCTTCCAAAGCTTATACAATAAGCCATCTATCCAACCTCAAGATGGGATTCTGCATCAACGAGAGCTGTCTGTTCTAGGAGCAAAGCCGTATTCATCTCTAGGGCCCAGCACTGAGCAAATGGCCTGTACATGGGGTGTGTTCATGGGTAGCAGCTGAATGAATGGCTCTCAACTCTCATACTCTGAGAATTCAGACATCCTCCCAGGACAGGCTGTCCTGAAGGTGAAAGGTTGGGGAGGACCAGAGCAGAGAAAGCTTTGCAAGATAAGACAGTAGGTGGACTCTGGATGGCAAAGGAAAGGGATTCCCTGGTGCCAAAAGACTAGCAAGGGATGTGCGTACCACATGGAAATTAAACTATAAGATCTTTTAGGGATGTTACATACCAGTCAGGTTCAAAAGCACAAAGCATCTGGGCTTGATGACACATGCCTGTTGTCCCAGCATGTGGGAGATAGAAGCAGAAAGATCAGGAGTGCAAGACCAACTTTAGCTATGTGGTGAGTTCGAAGGCAATGTGAGCATGTAAAGAGAGAGGAAGATGGAGGACCAGAAAGAGAGAGAGTAATAAAAAATAAAAACCAGGCCTTGTGGTACTTGTCTGTAAATTCAGGGCCCAGAAGGCTGAAACAGGACCATTGCTGGCTTGAGGCCAGCCTGAGCAACATAGCAACTTCCAGGTCAACTTGGGCTACATAGTGAGACCCCATGGCAAAACAATACAGAAACAAATGAAAGACCCACACACACCGGAGAACAGATTAAAGAGCAAAGGACGACAGCGCAGTAGACAGCTTGAGTAGGCCGGCGAGGTGAACAAATTAACCTGTAACCTGTGCAAAGTTACAAAGGAAGGGTCTCCATCCCAGTCTTCCGTTTCTCAGTCAACAAAGTGTATATAAGGCGGAAGCATATCTCCAACCAGAGTCTGGGCAATTTCTGAAAATTAATACATACAAAAGCCTGGCTATTGTTTCTATGGTTGTGGTGGTGGTGCTTGGGGGCTTTGTCCTGCAAAGGGGAAATCTCTGGGAGTGTTGGCCGAAGACTCGCTTCTTCCCAGTAAAGGCTGTGGAAGGTTAATCAGATGGTGAGCCCAGTCACCAAGATTAGGAGAAAGAAAATCCCTCCAACCGCCTTTGAATTCCAGCTATGTGTACGTTCTCTTTGAACTGGCGATTCGACTCTCTCTCTCTTGGAGCGAGAACAAAGCGGGTGGTGTGGAGCTCAAATCTCATTTACAACTTAATTTTGAAACTGAGGAGATTTGCAATGTTGGAAAGGCAGGGAGCAGGAAATCAACTTCAGAATAATTGCTCCGTCGTCTTTTAAACATAAGGCGGTGCACTGCTATTTTTTGCTGATGTATTCAAATGAGAGGATGCCACAGCTGCAGGGTGTCTCAGGGATCACGGGATGGCACTGCCTGCCACTGGGAGGAAACCATGGGCCAAAGTGGGTCTGTCTCCCGACTCCAGCAAGCTGGAGGCCAGAGGAGGGTTAGATTTCCCCCAGCTCCAGATACTGCCGAGTGCCAAGAGCAGAAAAAAATGACTGAGAGCAGCAACCTTGCTACACGACTCCACAAAGAGGTAACATGTATCGTGTTTACAGAGGCACAAAGGCAATGCCCAGGGGGCCACTTTCCCAGGAATATCTACATTGCCCTTGCAAGTGCCCACTACAAAAACTCCTGAGCCTGAAAAGTCACATATTAATACATAAGTCCATTAAATGGTTAAGTAAGTTGAGGCCAAAGGGCACCATCAATTTTCTAAACTCCACAAGGCACCTGGCACCCTTGTCATGGCTAAGGGCTCTCACCAAAGAAGTCTAATGCAGCAGCCCAGAAAATACCTGAGTTCTGATTCTCCCAGTGTACCCTGAACTTGACTTCTCTGGCTGTGTCCTGCATCCCAGGTGGAGCAAACAGGAGCTGGTCCCTAGCCTGGCTCTGATGCCAACCAAAGACATCTCACTTTCCATTCTATCAGCTCAACATAAGATTTTCTTGTTTAAAAAAAAGTTTTAAAGGATGATGCTAAATAAAACACCATCTGAGAAAATTCAAAGACTCCTGGTACACCAGGTCTCAACCTGAAGGTATCTGAAGCCCATGGATTTCCAGGGATGCTTCTGCTCTGGCCACAGGACTAACTGGTCACCGGAGAAAAGGGATTGTGTCAGGAGGGCCCCATCCCGCTTTCCAGCTGTCTTTGTGTCTGCTGGTGTACTGGATGGCCCTGCGTGCTGCAGGAGACCCGGATGCAGGCAGACCAGGCCTCTGAGGCTTCCTGACAGTGTGTCAACACTGGGCCCATTGGAATAAGGTGTCTCCTCTGCTGCTACCCCTGTTAGTAGACACAGTCAGGGCCATTCCGATGAACCCTTCCCAGCCACTCCACTCTGGGCATGCATGTGCTCTGTTCTTTTCGCTGATTTAATTAACATAATATAATGGAAATAAAATAATTGAAGGGGCTGCCACTTCAGTAAAGATCATCACGGGGCTGCTTGGGAGGCATTGTTGCATGGTTTCCAGGCAACGCCAATGAGGCCCCGAGAGGGGTTGGTGGTCCCCGAAGCAGCCAGACAGCTGGGCCTCACCCCCACAGTCCCAACACAACTGGTCCAGGCCTGGCTATATAGACTTAGAAGCACATGGACTTTTCTTGCGGCTTCTTTCTTCATATGTGTGTGCCTTCAGGTCCTGAAATGGGATCCCTCACTTTAGGATACTATGAAAGCGAGAGCAGAGCAACCAGACACAATGACTTCCTTCAATCAGACACTTGTCGTAAGAAATTAGCAACAGTTATTTGCAAGTGTGAAGATCTAAAAAAAAAAGAGAGAGAGTACGATTTGATTTACAGAGACTACTATGAGGGTACTTTCTGAACCCTGATTTTCAGTGGATAGCATGCATGCATGTAGCACTCTGCCTCAGGTGTCATTCCTGAGGTTGCTGTCCCCCTGGGTTTTGCTGTTTTCTGATACTCTTTCACCTTTACCTGGAGCTTGGCAAGGCTGGCCAGCCAGTGACCTCCAGGAATCTCTGTCCCTGCCTCCCACACACTGGGATGACGAGCGCATGCCACCTTCCCCAGGTGTTTTATGTGGGCTCTGCGGATCAGACTCAGGTGTTCATATTGGCTCAGGAAGCACTTTATCAACTGTCTACCCAGCATCCAGAGGATGGTTTTTGAGCTGGTGAACATCTTGATTCTCTGAGGATCTGTCCAGTGGTTGAGGGATTTGGCCTGCCATTCAGTTCCACTGTATCTCTTCTTGTCCTGATGCTCAACAGCCCTGATGGGAACTCAAGATTCCACAGAGGATCTGAAGACCAATGATGACCAACTCTGGTCTCGTGATGGAAAATTCTGCTCCAGGTCTTGGGGACGCTGGACCAGGTCACGTACCTTCTTGTGTCTTTGAGTGGAATACAGAGTGAGGCTCCCCCATAAGTTGGAAAGCCCCTTGCATCTACACGGGAGAGGTCAAGGCAGCTGGTGAAGGGGAGAGAGCAGGAAAGCAGGGTCACAAAGGGATTGACACCGACTTGACAGCCTGCACCACACAGTACCACAAATCCTTCCTCAAAAATACCTTTAAAGCCACTCCAGTCCAGAAAGAAAAAACAAAAAGCATGCTCCTGTGACTTATCCAATAGATGCACAATTGCAGGCTACAGAGAGATGACAACCAGTAGGTACTCTAGAAAAGAAAAGACTACGGTTTTTTCTTTCAAATTTTGCCAAGTCATAAAACAAAAGAAAAAAATTGCTGCTCACACACAAAGATTTCGAGCTGCCTCATAGTGTTTGATGATGACTTTCCTTAAAGCTGGAAATGCAAAGACCATGGAAATGCAGAAAAGGCTTCAACCGCTTCCTTTCTACCACTCCTGCCATATTGGTTCCTCGTCATTATTCCAATGCAATGGAGAAGTCCATTATGCAATATTAATGCCACTTGTTGTAGAAATGACTAAATTAATTAATGCAGATGGATAACAGATTCATTACGATAAGCATTTGATAAGTTCCTCAGCCGGTCTCCAAGATTAATTTGGCTTGAAGTATCCAAAACATGGCTCGACTTCCCGCAGGACAAGAGAAGCTGATTACAGATTGGAAAGGAATATGAAGATCAGATTTGAATTTAAAAAAAAAAAACAACTTAATAATGAAATTGAAAAGCTCTCCCTTCCAATCCATCTGGATAAGAGTTGGGGGCCATGGGCTTTACCTCTGATCATGACACAGATCACATCTTATCTCTGATTGTTGGTATCTAAATGGAAATACCCAGTCCCTGTTTTTTGTTTTTGTTTTTTGTTTGTTTTGTTTGTTTTTCAAGACAGGGTTTCTCTGTGTAGTCCTAGCTGTCCTGAAACTTGCTCTGTAGTAGCCTGTAGACCAGACTGCCCTCAGACTCGGAGACTGGCCTGTCTTCTTAGTGCTGGTTTAGAGGTATGTGCCACCAGCACCCGGCTTTGTCTTTCTTTTTAAGTTTGATTCATTTTTATTTCATGAGCACTGGTGTTTTGCCTGAATGTATAACTGGGTGAGGTTGTCGGTTCTCCTAAAACTGGATATACAGATGGTTGTGAGATGCCATGTGGGTGCTGGGAATTGAACTCAGGACCTCTGAAAGAGCATCCAGTGCTCTTAACCACTGAACCATCTCTCCAGCACCTGAACCTCTTTTCTTATAGCAGCCAACAAGGTTTTGTTTAAAAAGGGCATGGAGGCCTGGAGAGAGGGCTCAGTGGTTAAGAGCACTGACTGCTCTTTCAGAGGACCTGGGTTCAATTCCCAGCAGCCACATGGTGGCTCACAACCATATCTAGTAGGACCTGATGCCCTCTTCTGGTATAAAGGTATTCATGCAGATAGAGCACTCATATACATAAAATAAAGCTATAATTCTTAAAAAAAAAAAACCAAAAAGATTCTTCCTAAGAGAAAGAAAAAGAAAATGAGAGAAAGAAAAGAGAAGAGGTTCAACCATCACCCCAACTCTGAGCAAGGGTAATGAGTTTACCACACGTGTGTTCAGTGCAGTAGATTACACTTTGTTACTAAGCTTTCTGGTCACCATAGCACCCCATTGCCTCCCTTGGTCCAAGCCAGAATATTTTTGTTCTTCCTTCCCCATGCCTGCCTCCATCATCAAGAACGTTAAGTCTGATGGAAGCCACCCTCCTTGTGCCTAAATTACAGCATTCATAAGATTACCAAACAAATACAGAGCTGAAAACAATCAAATGGCTGTGAAGAGATGCTTCATATACACACGCTTGTTTCTAAGTCAGAAAGGCCATGCTGTGCAACAAAGGACAAAGGAGAGGATTTGCAAAAGAAGTACATAAAGTAAATAAATACCTGGAAATGTTTGGACTTCTGTAAAACAAATAAAGTCCAATGAGTGTAACCAAAGATGATTTCCTCTCCCTCTAATGACTGCACTCCTTGTGCGTGAGGACTCATCCGTGCTTCAGGTATGACGCCCTGGAGGTACAGACTAGAAAGGTGCTGGCTCACTGAGGAAACACTCTAACAACAGGCATCAAACACCTTTAAAATGTCCACGCTGACTTGAGGTGATAGCTCGGTTGGCCTTGCAAGCATGAGGCCCTGAGTTCAAGTCCCCTAGAACTCAAATTTATACGCCAGGCTTGAGAGCATACTTGGGGATGCAGAGAAAAGTAGCTTGCAGGCTAGTCAGTCTAGACTCCCTGGTGAGCTCCAGGCCAATGGGAGGCACTGGCCCCAAAAACAAAGTGGATGATTCATGAGGGCTGACAGCTGAAGTTGTGTTCTCTGTTCCTCTGGCCTCAACACCCATGCACACATGCATGCACATGCGCACACACAAACACACACACAATGCTGATGGGTCTTCAGCCAGGAACTTTCCCTCTAAGCATCAATCCGAGGAAATAACTAGAGACACAGAGCAAAGACATATGCATCGGGTGTTTATTACCACATTATTGTTAGTATTTTTTTTATAAAAAAAATGAAGACAAGTTAAATATCAAAAGCTTGGGGGAAATGGTCAACACATTTGATATGCCTATTTGATGGCCTGTTTCTTCTGCAGTTTCAGAGAGCATCCATGGAGGATTTCCACGGGTGAAAAAGCCTCCAATGATGTAATAGAAAAAGAGGCTGGAAACCAGATACAGTGGGAGCTCTAATTTTGTTTTTGCTTTTTCAATTTGTAGCTTATCCTCAACATCGTAATGGGACTACGGGAGCCTTCAGGGTTTGTCTGGGATGTCTGAACTTGTGTTATTGTGGGGGACCATTTGGAGTCCACCCCTGGCACCTCTCCAGCCTAAGTCTTTTCCACGCTTCCTCCTCCCTAAGCTTGCATCCCAGCAGCTTCAGCTCCTAACGTCCACTCAGCAGCTCTCCTCCCTGTTTGCTGCTGAATCCTTCCATGTTTGTGAGTCATTCCCTCACCTTGAAATACGTCCCCTCCCACCAGCCACTTCTTGTTGGTAGCCTAAAAAAGCCCATTAGCCATTCCAGCCATAAGTGATGGAAACAGACAAACGAGCCCTGAAACCAAGTCAGTGGTATGGGAGAGTTCCCACTCCACGGCCAGGGTCCTGATGCCTGAAAATGCATGACTCTGTGCTTCTCTTCCTTTGGCAGACTCTTGGTGAGGGCCACGACACAAACACACACACCCGAGAGAATCAAAGGTCCCCTTCGGATCAACCTAATACCCACCGGAGCTTGTCCAGAATCCTTCCCAATGACTGCCAATCGCTTAGCAGTAACTCTTGGCCTTCCACTGGCCCAGGAGAACTCAAACCAAAGCCAATGTTCTCGAACCATTTGTGTCTCCAGCTAGAGAGCACACTTGAGTAAGCTCTGTCTCCAGGACAGGGACGCTCAGCGAGGCCCTGAGGATGCTTTGGTTCCTGGAACTATCCTGCTTCCCTCTAGAGTTCAGGCAATTTTCAAATTTCGAAGGCTTCTGAAGAGCTTAAGAAAGTACCACAGCAAATAAGGAAGGAAGAACCTGACTTAGAGTCAAGCAGGCAGGGATCATCTGTCTGAAAGAGTCCCTCGGAGATGGTAGAAACAGGTGTCTGCTGAAGTTAGGAGGCCTGGGAGGAGGTGGCTCCCAGACAATGGGAACCCTTGCCCACCCACGCCCCGGAAAGTCTGCCTCAGGCAGGTTCCGGCAGGAGCCTGCAAGCATGTTTCTCTCCCTCTACCACCCACTTCCTTTCTAGTCTCCCCGGGATCCTCCCTCAGCCCTCCCTGGAGTCAGGAATGAGAGCCTTCCTCCATCTCTAGATGCCAAGGGCCCTGCTTAAACTCGCTGGCTCCCCAGACAGAACTCCCAAGGGATCACATTTTCATTAAACATTCCAGCCGGTGTCTCTTTGGTCAGGAATTAGCCATTCCAACCAGAAATGATGAAAATAGACAAGGGAGCCCCCGAGCCAGGTCAGCGGTCAGGGAGTGTTCCCACCCCACAGTCAGGGTCCTGCTGCCTGAGCAGTGTGCCTCTTCACCTGCAACGTTCGGAGCGACCTTTCCTGGACCAAACCTCCCTGTGGCTCCCTAGCCAACTCCCCAGACTAATCCTCCCCAGCTAGCCCATCTGAGCTCTGCTGGCAGCCTCCTACACACAGCCACATGCCACAGAACCCTGCTCACTGCCATCTGTTGTCACCAGCCAGGCTGCAAGAGCCATGGGAGCAAGAGCCAGACCCTGAGCGCCCTGTCCCCCTCTCCATGCACATAGAATGTCAACAGACGTCTCCAGTTGCTGAGAAACGGTATCCAACAAGTCACTCAGCTCTCTAGGAAAGGTCTCATCTGTCGACAGGCTAGAAGGCTCTGAACATCTAGGGGAGCTGAGTCAGGCTGAGAAGGGTTTGCCTTTAATTCCCAGAACCCATTCAAAACAAGCCAAGCATGGTGGTGTATGCCTAGTATCCCAACAATGGGGAGCCAGAGACAGGCAGAGAGCTCCCTGGGACTCACTAGCCATCCAATATAACTTACTGAGCAAGATCCAAGCCAGGGAGACAACTTACAGGCAAAATCAAAGTGTACATCATCTAAGGAACAACAGCTGAGGTTGTCCTCTGGCCACACACACACACGTAAACAAGTGCATATACACACACATGCACACCATAAGGAATGAAAGAAACACCTGAATAGAAGCTATACCGCTCAGGCCTACATCGACTAACTTTTTTTTTTTTTAAAAAAAAAATACATCTTACTCTTCAAGAATATACACAAGTCAATTTTGCTTCTCTGCACTTTCAGGATCTAAAAAGCTCAAGGTTTTTTCTCCTACGACAGAGAAGTGAGGCACATTTGGCAACGAGAACCACGTTGAGCTACAATTACTTTAAAGAAAACACTGGCAGCATTTAATCTGTGCAAAAGTTAGGCTTCTCTTTGCCGGGCTGTGTGTTTGTCTGAAAAAATATTAAGGTATTAATTACAAGATGCTCCCGGGATCCTGCTGGGGATGTTACATAATCAACGTGCAGCAAGTGAACTATATTTCTTCTTCTAAATTGCAAACACTTCTGAATTCCAAAGCCATCTGGCCAGAGAGGTTTTACATAAGGGATTCCAGTGATGTGCCTGTAGAACGCCTGAAGAGACAAGAGGTCCCTGCAGGTGAATATTCTCTCTCTCTAACTCTCTCTCTCTCCTTCTGCTTCTCCCTCTGCCTCTCCCTCTTCTTCTCCTTCTCCCTCTTCTTCTCTGCCTTTCTCTCTTCATGTATGATTTTTAGGGAATATAGAAAAGATCCCATATTTTTTCTCCCAATTCTTTGCTTCTGTCTCCCCGAAGACGAAAGACTCCTGTCCTCTCCAGTGGCTTTTGAGTAGCTCCCTGTACGATAGTCTCTTCTCTATTGTCACCAGCCTTGACCAAGCTTGGAGAGAATGTGTCATTTTTTCCCTCACTGTGACAAAGTGTCTGAACCAAGCAGCTTCAGAGACGAGCTGTTCATTTTGGCTCATGATTTCAGAGGTTCCTGTCTGTCTTGAAAAGGAAAACAGAGAGTTAAACAGTTCACAATAGGCAGGACAGAGAGGGAGAGTCCTGGGACAAGATATAGCCCCCAACGATATATCCCAGTGAACTATTTCCCCCAACTGAGCCACACTTTCTAAAGTTTCTAGATCCCCTGAAAATGGCCTTCAACCATGAGCCTGTGACATCACACAGCTGACATGCCAGGTAAATACATCACGTGATACATCAGAGCTATGGCAGGGCCCAGATGGAGGCTGTTCCTCTCACGTGGACCCCAGAGTGAAGGAGACACCATAACTTCACATCACATATAAAAACACGCTCAAAAAATAAACTAGTAGCCCAAACTGTAGAACTAAAACCTCAAAACTCAAAAAAGAAACAAAGGGGTAAATTCTTGTGACCTTGGACTTGACAATGGATTCTGATAGGTGACATCAAGTACAAAGAACAACAGGAAAGTAAATTGGACCACATCACACATGTAAAGGTTTATTCTTAGAGGAAATTATGAAGGAAGAAAAACACAGTAGCTATCGTATACACAATAAAAAGACAGGCTAGTGGAAAACTGGGCTTGAATTGCCATTTGTCCACAGGTATACAAATACCAACCAGCCCATGAAAATATACTCAACATTATTAGTTGATAACGAAATGCAAGAGCACTTCACATTCATGAGGTTAGCCAGCAGTTTAAATTTTGAAAACAACAAGCAGTAGACTATGGAAAGCTCAGAATGCTGGCAAACGGCTGGTGTACTTACAAACCAGCACAACCTCTACAGAAAATAATCTTGGGATTCTTCAAAGCAGTTAAGGCCTGAGGTATAGCTCAGTCCAAGGCCCTGGGTTCAATGCCCAACACAGAAAGAAAAATTTAAAAAAGAAGGACAAAGAGAGGTTGGGGCCTGGCATGGTGGTGCATGCTTTAATCCCAGCACTTAGGAGGCAGAGGCAAGCAGGTCTCTGTGAGTTCGAGGCCAGCCTGAAATACATAATGAGATCTAGACAAGCCAAGGCTACATGGTAAGACCTTGTCTTAGGAGGGAAAAAAGGAAGAAAGAAAAAAAGAAAGGAAATAGGAGAGGAAAGGAGAGATGGGAAAAAGATAAGGAAGAGGGAGGGAAGGGAGGAGGAGGAAAGAGAAAAGAGGAAAGTAACAAAAATCAACCATATAACTTCATGACTCTACCCAGGTACCCCTAACTGTATACCCGGAAGTGGAAAACAAGCATTACAATAAGTACATGGGGCTGGCAGGGTGGCTCAGGGGGTAAGGGCTCTTGCCATCAAGTGGGTTTAATCAGTGGAATTTATGCAGTCAGAAGTATTTACCACAGGTAAAAAGTGGAACCGTCATTATGTCCATCGGTGGAAAAATGCATAATCAAATTGTTTACATGCAAAAGAGTATTATTCAGCCATGAAGAAGAATAGAGCACCAGCAGATGTTACAATATAAATGCTTCTTTAAAACAAAGGCTGAGTAAAGGCTGAGTAAAGTGAGATGCCAAATTCACTCATGATTTATGATCCCATTTCTATAGGATCTTTAGGGTAGAGGAAAGCAGAGACGGGTCTCCAGTCAGTAGCTGCTAGAGGGTAACAGAGGAAACAGAGAGCGGCTGCTTAGCAGGTGTGGGGGTTCCCTTTGCAGAGATGAAAGCGTGGTTTCCACTAAATGGCAGTGGTGGGTCTACAGCAATGCAAGGCACTAAACTCACCGATGTGTTTGCTTTATTGCAGTTGCTATAATGTCTTCTCCATGGCCCTTCAATTTTAAAGGAGAGATGGAGGAAGATAAAGAGTTGCCCATTGTGCAACCTCACAAATATTCCAACAAGTGACCAAGACTGGTCATAGGTGTGGAGAGACATGGATGTCCTGAATTTGAGATACAGCCAGGAAGGATCACATTTCCCTCACTTGTAGAACCTAGACTACAAGCCCAAGGTCAGGTGACCTGATGATCATTGTCCCATGAGTCAAGGTGTGGGAAGGTTGGACACACTGGTTTTCATGCCCATCTACCATTTCCTAGAGATAGGCATTAGCTGCTAAGTACTGAGAAGGTCCTGGCAAGTCTCTTTGCCACATGGTTGGCTCTGGCATCTGCTGTGGTCATTCAGGGTCCTGGCATGCTAAGGGGCTACACCAGTGGCCTTGGGAATAGCAGAGCGTCCCCGATGTCCCTGACATTCGGAGTAATGCTGACAATGGGGACCCCGTGCCAAGCAGTGATGGTGTGACCAGAAAACCCAGCTCAAGCAGAAATGCCAAAGACCATGTGGGAGATGATGAGTCTGTAGACACAGAGGGAGTCTTTGTGTTGAAAACTTTGTATTACTCTTCAAGGACAGAGAACTAGCTGTTGGAGCCTCTATCTTTCCAGGAGAAAGACATCAGATTTGTAACAGGGTCAGCGACAAAGGAGAACGTGGGGACTTGGATTGAACTATCTGAGAAGTTCCGAGACTCAAGGGCAAAGGATCAGACACAGGGAATGTGAAAGCTGGGGACAGGTAACTGAGGCTACAGCTCCTTCCTTGGCCTTCAAACAGATTCTGGGGCCCGAGCATGTTCATGAGGGTGGATCGCTCTCGGGTGTCATTCCTCAGGTCCTCTGTCCACCTTAGCTTGTTGGCTTGGAGACAGAGCCTCTCACTTTGTACCTGAAAGTCACTGATTCCTCTAGGCTGGCAGTGAGCGCCTAAGATCCACCCGGCTCTGCCTCTCCAGTGGAATTAGGGTGCAAGCCCCTTGCCCAGTATATTTTCAGGGTGTGTGGAGGGGGTGAGGTTGAGGAACACACTTGGTCCTCACGTGTGCGTGCCCAGCACTTTGCTCATCCAGCCGTCTCTCCCCATACAATAGGATCTTAGTGGGAAGAATGCATAAAGTTGAGCTGGTGCCCTCAGTGACAAGTCAGTCACAGTCCCCAGAAGACTCAGCTAAGTCAATCTGACAGCCAATGGCTGCCTGAGGGGCTTCATTCCACACTGCGGGGAAGGTGGGGAACAGCTTGAAGGTCACCCAGAGACACTTTGCAGGAAACCTCCCATCTGCAGAGAAGCATGAAGCTGCTTTCACAGGATCTGGGAGATGGAGGGAGGAGAGGAAGTGCCACTAAAAAGGAAAACAAAATTAGCCTGTCTGTGAGCCGGGCTCACCTCCTCATTCACCCGTCTTCTGCTACATCTACTTTGAAGACCCAGAACAAATACAAGATGTTTCTGTTTCACTACAAGAAAAATACCTTTTAATTTGGTCTCTTTTATTGTGTTCTGTTCTCATTTTTGTCTTTCCTGCGAAGGGATTATACAATGGCTCAATTGAAAACAAGAGAGGCTGTATTATTAGTTGGACGCATTAGAGAATGGTGGGTTATGTCATTGGCTAACTGCTCCCCCATCACTCAGTTGTAAATATTCTACATGTTTGTTGCTGTTAGCTTAAAGAATTCAGAACCACAGTGCACTACCTCTTACCATTCAACAGGTCCCTCCTAACATTAGCGGGAATGTGTTTTTACATATGATGTTTCATTACTGAAAGCCTTCAAAAGTCGAGGTTTATAGCTATAGAACAAGAATGTAATATCTGCCGCTAAGGAGATAATATTTTCCCAATTAGAAAATCTGAATAATACAAAAAGGCCAGAGAGCATACGGAGCAGGAGGAGGCTTGTAAACCTGTTGCCAATGGCCAAAGGGAGTGAATAGGAAGTCCCAGCTGTCATGAGCTGCTGGTATTTGAGAACTGTCCATCTCCCCCACACACATAAAGGAAGCCAGTTAATGTAGCATGCTTGGTACCAAGTGAAGACAACATCAAAACCGGAATTCAGGAGGCTGGGGAGATGGCTTAGTGGATAAGAACAGCTGCTGCTTTTTCAGAGGACTGGAGTTCAGTTCCCAGCACCCCTATGGGTAGTTCATTAATTCTTATAACTCCAACTCCAGGGAAGATGAACCCTCTCTCTTCGGGCCTTCATTGGCACCCTTACACACATGTGCGTACAACCACACAGACAAGTTTTAATAAAAATCCATTTAAATCCAGCACTGTAAAAACTGAATGGTGATGACGCTTCCACCCTTAGCCCCAGCTCTACTTCCCAGACCACCACATCCCAGGCAAGCATGACTGTGAGTCTCTCTCTGCTCAGTGATGGCACGTGCAGTCAATGCCAATGTATGGTAGTGACAGGGAGAGAGGGAGAAAGGGGCGGGGGAGAGAGAAAGAGAGAGAGATAGAGATCAGATACTGACTTCCTGTCCTTGAAGGCCAGAACTGCTCAAATACTGTTTCCTGGAGTGAGCCTTCTAGGAACCTGAAGCATCTCCAGCCAATCTCTCCTCATTCTCACCCTTTCTCCTACTTTGCTCCCCACTCCTTTGCCAAGGAACCTTTAGAAAAACAGCTTGTTTCTTTTAGCCCTGCCTATGTGCCAGGTCCTGTTTCCTTCTTAAGCACTTCTGTTAGCATGTATTAATCGTACATAGTAACAGATTTTATGACAATGTCTCAGACTTGTATATGCATATGTATTTTGACTATTCTTCATTGTCCCTTCCTACTGCTGCTAGTCTCTTTCTGTTCTTGCATCTCTAGTGTCTGTGACCCAAGGAGTTTCTTTCGGAGTGCTTACAAGAGCATGTGTGAGGGACAGACATCTTACACATAGCTACGCCACTGAAGAAAATGTCTCTCCCTCCTCCAGCAACATTAATTGTTCATAGAATCTGAGGGCCAGTGGGGCCTTGTGAGTCACATCCTCCTCCATGGTGGAATATTGATGGGCCCCCTCTTCAATAAGTAGTCACGTTGCTGAATGTCTAAGTATGTAATGGCTAGGTCATGCCCCAAGGACAGAGTTCCAAAGTATTCCATATCTTCTTAAATCCTTTGTGTCCTCTCTTCTACAATAAAGTTTCCCTGAGCCTTGGGGATGTAGAGACAGATGGCCCATTTGTAGCGGAGCATCTAATAGCCAGCTCCTCATTCTGCTGAGCACTGTGATCATCTCTACGGGAATCAGTACTGGACACTGTTCTAAGAGCCCATAAATACAACTTCCAAGCATTGGTGAAGAGGTTTCTACAGTCCCAGGTCATACAGAAAGTATCCAAGGTATCGCCCCCTGATGCCCTATCCACAATGAGGACAGACTTAGGCTCCACAGCCTATGGATGCTGCCCACTCAGCCTGCTCAGCACAAGTACTCTCCTGCTTACATTTTCCTCATGGAACTTTCTTCTTTGTTTGGGCTTTTTGTTTTGTTTTGGTATGAGTGCTCTGTCTCCATGTATGCCTGCATGCCAGAAGAGGGCATCAGGTCCCATTAGAGATGGTTGTGAGCCACCGTGTGGTTGCTGGAAATTGAACTCAGAACCTCTGGAAGATCAACCAGAGCTCTTAACCCCTGAGCCATGTCTCCAACCCTTCCCCATGGAGCTTTCTATCACCCTGTCTCTTTCTATCCTCACCAGAGCTCCTAGGTATTTATTTATATCCTTATCCTAGAAAGCCAAGCCCAAAGCAGTTCTGGAACTGCCCTGCTGGGTGTGCACAATGGGACACTGGTCACCAAGGTGTCTTATTCACAGCTTACTGTCTTAGTGACAAAGCTCACAGCCTCAGAGGAACCGTGACCTGGAATTACTGTGAGGGGGAACCCAAGGACAGATGAAGCAACTGTGGAAGGCCCCTCTCCTTACTGTATGAAGGAGAAACATGCCAGGCAAGGGTGTTCTCAGAGTGAAATCCTGCATGGCATGTACCGGCTCCACGCACTAAGACCTAAAAACTCTGGAACGATGAAACTTCCTTCCCTTGAAGATGCCCAGACCTCTTTCCACTGTGGACTTAAATCTAGAGAGGCGAGCAGAGTCTGGCAGTAAGAAGAGGAAATGAGTGAAGCAGAGAGGAAGTAGGGGAGGGAATTACAGATAAGGCAGAGAAAGAACATCTGTTTAAATTAGAGAGGTTAGGCACAGTGGCTCACACCTCTAATCCCAACTACCCAGGAGGCTGAAGCAGGCAGATCACAAGTCCGAGGGCCATCACGGTAAAACAAAGTGAGACTGTCCCAAAACCAATTTTTAAACAGTTAGGATGTGGCACAGCTGGAGAACACTTGCATGGCATGTGTAAGACCCTGAATTCAGTCTCCACCAACCGACCCCAAAAGGCCGGCATGATTTTAGTAAGCACATTAGCATGTCATTTCCACTGGATACTCGTTCAGAAGGAATGATGACTTTCAAGTGTGTCACCTACATTCTTCGTCTGAAATCCCATTTTTGAACTCAGTACTTCTGCTTACTTTGAAGTGGGTAAGAGCAGGCGAACCATTGGTGACCTTTTGTAACCAAACAGAACCTTGACCTTAGGGGTAAACTTCACAAAAGGACTTGGGGGTCTGAAAATATTCGTTATTAGGTGGATTTTGAGTTACCCATTTTTTATCAAAAGAAAATCAGGAAATAATAAATATGATATTTTCTCATTTTAAAAACTGCACGTACAATTTGAACACTGCGGTGATTATTGCCTTGCTCTGCTTTTCCCTGAGGAGGGAGACCTGGCCTGCCTCACTCCCGTGCACTTCTGTGTAATATTCTGATGTAGAAAGAGCCTTAAGTAAACTGATGGTTGCATCTTGCAGGCAACAGTGTGCTTAGAGCTTTGCAGGAGAGAAACAAAATTTGGAGCCACAAAGGCCTTGTGTCCAGACCATCAGTAGGCTGTACTGGACTTGAACTCAGAGCCAGCAACTTATAGGCTAAAGGTTTTGTGCACATTTCCTAACTGAGTATTGAGAGCCCAAGGGCATGGTGTTCGATGAAATAGGATAGTGCGCATTTAAGAAAAGACCCACAGACTGACAATGCAGTTCATTGGTGCAGGACTTGCTGAGGGTGCACAAGGCCCTAAGTTCCACCCTCAGCACCAACATCCTCAACAATAAGAACGGCAATTGCAGAAAGAACACATTTCTATCACCTCCACAGATAAGTCCTTTCCTGAAGTCTTGTGGGCTGGCTTGCAGGAACCAAGGTCTTTCTCTCACTGAAGAAAAAAAAAAAAAAGGAAGAAAACATTACAGGAGTATTTTGCTGTTCAAACACACCCAGCCCAACAGTGTCCTGTTTGTCCCATGTGTTTGGGCAGTGGATGGGTACTCAGCAAGCCCAGGCTTTTGGCATTTCTATTTGAGAATGTGGGGTGAGTTTATTGGGTTAAAATCAGCTTTGTTTAGGTTTACACTGGCCTTGTTCCCCGGGAGCCCCATATGGGGCGCCAACATGGCCTGGAAGAGGGGCATGTCAAGTGCCCCCCACCTCGCATTGTTGCTGCGCAGTGAACTGGAGTCTCCGAGGGGAAGGAGGAAAAAAGGAATTCCTCACTTCCATCCTGACTGGGATTCCCCTTTTCTTCAGCAGCTCCAAGCTGCAGTAATCCGTATTCAGCGTGCCCAACCCCGGGTTCTCCGGAGTTCTCTGGCTCTCTGTCATTGTAGTCTTATCTGCGCCTGCTTCTTCCAATGGTGCTTCTTGGGAGCGCTTTCACAAATAAAAAAAAAAAAAAAAAAAAGGGCCAGCTCCATAATGGCCGGCGTGGCCCCTTTCTTCTCTCTCTCCCTCTCTCTTTCTCTCACTCTTTTCTTAAGCTTTCCGACGGAGCTGGGCTATTTAATCTTCCTGAGCTGTTCAAGATGTCACTTACCTCTGATGGTGGGGACAAAGGAAATACTTCCACAGTGAATGCCCGGCGGAGCTGAATGCCTCCGGCTGCTTTGAAGAGGGCTCTTGGAAGTCTGTTTCAGCAGAGTGGCCCGAGCATAGATCTTTTTGTGCTGTGGCCTGCGTGCCTCCCAGCCAGCCATACCAGAGGCGTTTAGCATAAAGGACAGTGAAGGGCTTTGTCGATGGCAGAACCCAGTTCAAACCCCAGCTCAGGCTTGGGCAAATCAATCACTTAATTGTCCTGGGCCTCAGTTTCCCCCTCTGTGAAGATGTAGGAATGATGGCATCTGTTTCTTTCCTTCTAAAACACAAGCGTGAAGAGTTCCCATGTGAGCTTTGGAGAACTGAGTGCTTACTGGAAGGTGCACACACTCTATCCCTCCCTGGAAATCTATGGTGCAATTACGTGATTGATTACGTAAGTTCTTGGCAACGATTGGGCTAGCCTGTGGAATTTTGGAAAGAAATACAAAGTTGCATTAATTAATGAATGAGCGTCAGAGTCAAAGGCTCACAAAGTTTGCCACCTTTGACCTCTCTCCCCACATCAAATGTGTCACTGAGCCTTGATGGTTCTGCTTTGGACAAGCCATTCTGTGCCTCTACCCCACACCAGCCAGCATACAACCTCAGGGTCTTTCCAGTGCACAAACAAAAAGGCAGCCCGTTGCTCCTGAATGTTTTTTTTTATTTTTTTTTAATTTATTTATTTATTAAAGATTTCTGCCTCCTCCTAGCCACCGCCTCCCATTTCCCTCCCCCTCCCCCGATCAAGTTCCCCTCCCTTGTCAGCCCATAGAGCTATCAGGGTTCCCTGACCTGTGGGAAGTCCAAGGACCACCCACCTCCATCCAGGTCTAGTAAGGTGAGCATCCAAACTGCCTAGGCTCCCACAAAGCCAGTACGTGCAGTAGGATCAAAAACCCATTGCCATTGTTCTTGAGTTCTCAGTAGTCCTCATTGTCCGCTATGTTCAGCAAGTCCGGTTTTATCCCATGCTTTTTCAGACCCAGGCCAGCTGACCTTAGTGGGTTCCCGATAGAACATCCCCATTGTCTCAGTGTGTGGGTGCACCCCTCGCGGTCCTGAGTTTCTTGCTCGTGCTCTCTCTTTGGTTTCTAGCCATAAATAAAGGACATTGAGCTGATAATTCATGATCCTAGAGAAGCTAAATAAGAAGGTGAATCCAAAGACAAACATATAGGCATCCTCCTGAATATTAACCTTCATCAGGCAATGAAAGGAGACAGAGACAGAGACCCACATTGAAGCACCGGACTGAAATCTCAAGGTCCAAATCAGGAGCTCCTGAATGTTTTGTGACTTCCTGTTACCTATCAGGTAAAAGGCCCTTCGTGACGCGCTTATTTCTCCCATCTTCACTCTCCCTTTCCGTGAATCCTGCACTTGAGCCAAGAGGCCCTATAACCACTGCTTTCTCAACCTTTAGAGATTTTTCCATAGCATCAAACAAGTACTTTCCTTGCCACAAGTGACACTCAAATGTCACCATCATCCTTCCAGGCCCAGCTCCTTCTGATACTATACTGTTTCCTTCTGTGACTCAGTTTCCCTCAGCAGTTTACTAATTTCTCCCTGGGAAAAGGACCACCACAGCCCCTGCCCTTGAACTGGACATGGACACCATTTGCCCGGTCCCTGTATTCTCCTTCTTGCTTTTAGATGCTCCTGGTCAGCGCCTGGAAGCAGTCTGAGGCACCTGTTCACTGGTGCACATCCTCCTGCCCCAGCTGTGATGATAAATCCAAGCTCTAAGATACTGAACTGCAGAATAAAACAGTTCCTCCCTTTTGCAGGCTTAGCAAGTGCATGTTTGCATGCTTTGATGGGATGCAGGCCCTGTTCCCATTCTTCAGGTGACAAAACTGAGACCCAGACAGATAAGCTCCACTGGACTCAAGCCATGCAGGGGTATCTAATACTTTTCCCACCTACAAAGCAATGCTCTGGCCTTGCCCAAGACCAAAGGAGGAGACGCTGGCGTAACTGAAATAACTGTTGTAGTATACAATACTAACCTACGTAAATGCCCCCAGGCCTCAGTCTGACCAGCGAGGACTGCCCGGCTCTGGCGCTAACCTGGGTGGTGGGCTGCTTACGCCCTGTATATGAAGAGCACATCACGCACCTTCTCCAAGGCCTTGCACGCAGCCAGGGCCAGCGGACCCTTCCCGAGCAGTGTACAACTTTTCATTTCCCATATCAATCATGAGAACAAGTTGAAGTTCAGATAAAGGCAGCTTGGTTTCCCCTAATTGTTCAGGATTTAGACTGACTGTTTGCACTGCAGACTGTGGCCACTGGGTTCCCGGCGGGAGGCCGTGGCCAGCTCTTTCTCTAACAAACCCGTGTTCATGCGTCCATTCAGATCCATCACCCTGAGATAAACTGTGAATATTGCCCTTTGTCGCCGCCGCATTCTTCCCGGCATTGTGGGGGCACTATTTACGGACTTAAAGGTTCATTTGCACAATTCTTTTGTCAGCAGCCCGGGCCCGCAGAATGGCAAAGCGAGGGCTACCTCTCCTTTCTGGGTTACTGCCCCAACTCTCTCTGAGCAGAATGGACATGCCTGCCCTGGACTTAGCATGAAGAATGTCATTTCGAAAATTACATTTTTTAAATGACCTGTCTGCTTCCGTCGCCGGGGGGGGGGGGGGGGGGTCACCAGTTCATAGAGGGCAGGATTTAGGTGCTGTCCCTATCTGTTCCGCCAGGAGCCTCTGAAAAACAGCACGGGGGCAAAATGTGCCAAGCGATACAGAAGGGCGTCCTGACTACGCCCTGGACTGAGCACTTCGTGCTGTCGGGTCTTTACCCGACACTACTCAGGTCTCACTCTTTTAGATTAGTATTATTAGTCTTATTTTTGCAGAGAAGGAAACGGAGTCTTTGAAAGTTCGGGATCACTCAAGAAGAAAAAGGCAGAGTAGAGTTTGAACTCCGGGGTTTTCCGATTCCAATCTGTGCTCTCAGCCTGTCCCTCGCTATTGCCTAAGGTTTCCTTTGGGCAATCCAAGGATTCTGAATAAAGCAGTAGGGTTTGAACCAGAAACAATACAACCAGAAGATGCGTGTGGCCAGCTTGCAGGGAACATAAGCGCGCTATTGTCTCTGTGACTCCCGCAGCTCTGGGACCTCCCTCAGGAGCCTCCTCCTCCTCTGGGATCTTACTCTGCTTTCCCTGCCTGGGACAGCTCTGGAATGGCATCCTGTCCCCTTTGTGGTGACTCCTAATTACATGTTCTGTCTGTCCATTAGTCTGTCTGTCCTCCACCCCACTCTCCCACCCCCGCTAGCATGCGGGCCCCCTGAGGATAGGTTTGCTCTTTCTTCTCTGGGTCTCCAGTGGCCAGCTTCATCCTCAGCTCAAACCAACATGGTGAACACATATTGCAGATGAATGGTTTTTGTGCAATCTGAGGGCTCCTGGAAACCTCACAGAGAAAAATACATATTGGTCATGGGTGGTCACAAGTCCTGCAGCTCTGCTGGAAGAGGTAGGAACAAACCAGGAGGCACAGATGAGTCTGTGGGTTTACTTGCAGAAGATGGAAGGAGAAAACAAAATTGAAAAAGAAAAAAAAGGAAAAAAATTTACCCACCAAAAGTGTTAATCCAATTTATAGTAAAAATTGGCTTTTATCTCTTTTGTGAAACTACCCCAAACTTTCTTGGACTCACAGTGCAGCCTGTACCACACAGGTGTCTCTCTTTCGTGAGAGTGGAGTGGATGAAATGAAAGGGGAAAAAGTATAGTGTATATGTAGTATATGTAGTGTGTGCTGTGTATATATAGTGTGTGTGGTATATGTGTGTATGTAGTGTGTGTAGTGTTTGTATATATAGTAGATGTGTACTATTTGTGCATGTAGTGTATATATAGTATGTGTGTAGTATTTGTGTATGTAGTGTATGAGTAATATGTGTGCATGTGTTGTGTGTGTATATAGTATATGTATGTGGTGTGTGTGTATGTGTTGTGTGTACATGGATATGTGTTTGAACATGGGGAGATCAAAGGACAATTTCTCGGGAGCCTCTAATCTTTGTCACTGAGACAGGGTCTTTCTGTTTGCCACTGCCCAGTATATTCTAGCCCCTCTAGCTCACAAGCATCCAGACACTTCTGTTGTCTTCGATTCCCATCTTGCCTTAGGGTGCATATTACAGCATCTAGCTTCTTCCATGGATTCTGAGGATTCAGTTTGAGCCAGTGGGATTTCTGGACAGGTGCTGAGCCATCTCTCTAGCCCAAGAACTGTAGTATTCATTTTAAAATGAATAATACCATGCACAACTGCATAATGGAGTAATGAATTCAATGCCAACTTGATGCAAAGGACATTTTTAGGGTCCCCATTACTACTTCCACATGAAGGTTAATAAGAGTGTGTGCTACTCTTCAATGCTGTTATCACCATGCGTTGCAGATGACTGTGAGGTCCAGGCTCTGGCCTGTAAAGTATGTGTGTTTGTAGTGTGTGTGTTGAATGTGTGTGTAATGTGTTTATATAGTATGGGTGGATAATGTCTGTGGAGTGTGTGTAATGCATCCACTTTCAAGAACACGCTAAACTATGTAGAAGACTGTTGTTTGAGAAGACTTCAGTAGGGTTTAGTGCGCAAGCATGAAGCTGTGAGTTCAAATCCCAGCGTCTGAGTGATTACACACATGCTGCAACCCCAGCACAGCAAGGCAGAAAAGATAGGATGGTCAGTGAAGCTTGCTGGCCCCCAGCCTAGCTCCAAGTTCAGTAAGAGACCCCGTCTCAAGGGAATAAGGTGGAGGGCGATAGAACAGGATGCCCCGCCCACCTCTGGTCTCCACATTCCAATTTATAACAAAATTTATCTGTTCTTCCACAGTTTCAAACACATATATAAAGTTCTTTAATTGTACCTTCCCCATTACCGTCTCTACCTCACCCCACCCCACTTGAACCCCTTTTCTTTCCAAAAAGGTCCCTTCCTACTGTCATGTTTTGCTTTGTTTCTTTTTTGTGACCCACTGCAATGAATCACGGCTGCCCCTTGAGCTGGTGTCAAGAGCCACTTGCTAGTGGCTACATACTGAGGACTACTGACCCTCCTCCCTCAACTCACCATTAATTACTGTGGTTCTTCTCCCAGGAGTGGGGCTGGATCAGCTCCACTGATGGAATGTTGATGGGCCCAGACTTGTGACGGTCATATACAAGTAGCCCCTGTTGCTGGGGGTTCATGTGCACAACAAATATGTCATGTCTAGAAGGCAGGCGTTTGCTGCACTCCTTCCCATCTTCCAGATCTTACAATCTCTTTACATCCTTCCTCACCATGTACCCTAATCCCTGGAATGGGAGACTAGAGATGTCATGTTTGGGGCTAAGCACTCAACAGTCACTTATTCTCGCCACGTTGAATAGTTACAGGTCTCTTCATCAACTGTTATCATTGTAACATAAGCACCTGACCAAGGCTAATCTGTGGGCATTAACATGTCCGCATAGCAAAACAACAGTCGGTTCCCCAATAGAGCCTATGACGTCTCCAGACATGGGGTTTTGACCAGGTTTTAGAGCACCAGGTATGAATTCCCTCCTGTGGAGTGGGCCTCAAATTTATTCAGAGAGCAATTGGTTACCCCAAAAACAATGGTGCCACAATTGTACCTATGGACACAGCTTGTCTGGTAAGTCAGTGTTCTAGTTTCCAGAGTTTAGGTCAGACCTCTCCCATCAGCCTGCATTGCAGCTTCTTAAACTAGATTACCTAAGCTTGTTGATAAAGACCTTCATAAATATATCAGTGCTATGATGTCAATCTTTAAAATCCTCTGAAAACATGTAAACTTCCCTAGAATCCATCAAAAGTAAAAAGTATCAGGGTTGGAGATGGGTTCACTGGTTAAGAGCAGTTGCCGCTCTTGCAGAAGAACTGGATTTGGTTCCCAGTGCCCACGTGGCAGCTCACAAACATCTGAAACTCCAGTCCCCAGATTTCCACTGCCCTCTTTTGACTTCCAAGGGTATCAGACACACAAGTAGTTTACATACATGAATGCAGACAAAACACACACATTAAATAAAATAAACCTTTAAAAATTGTTCATACCATCATGGACATAAAGAAAAGTTGGCATTGACACTGATGGCCTTCAAACAGGGATCCAAGTTGTTATGGTTCTGTCCTTTGCCAATATACTAATTACATTAGTTTGCTCAGCACATTTTTCATGAGTGTCTATGATGTGCAAGATACTACACTAGTCACTAAGGGACTATCATAAGAAAGGTAGCCCTGGCCCCTGGCTCTGTCCTTCTGGACCTTGCACAGGAGATGGACTGGATCAGTTACTCACCAAGATGGCAGTGGCTGCACCAAGACAGTAGCCAGCAGACTCCATTCGAACATAACAGAATGACAGAATATATAATGACCATTGAGAAGGGTTCAGGAGCGTACTGTGAGCACACAATGTTTATGTCAAGCATTACGAGTAGGGCATCAGCATCCCATGGGATTTAATGCTGTGACTTCTTTGACCTTCTTGCATGCCACCCACAAAGCTGGAAATGCCAGGTGACTGATTTGACCTGAAGGGTTATGATGGAAGGGAGATTAACCTTACCCCTGTGTCCAGAAGTACATCCTGGCTATGTTTAACTCCTGGTCTTGGAGTTTTTATTGCTGCCATGAAACACCATGAGTAAAGCAACCTGAGTGGAGGAGAGGCCTCATTTCAGCTCACAATTGCTAGTGAAAGTCCAACATTGACGAAGCATAGGAGGAATTCACACAGGGCAGGAATCTGGAGGCAGAACCTGATACAGAGGCCATGGAGGAGTGCTGCTTACTGGCTTACTCCTCCTAGCTTGCTCAGTCTAATTTCTTATAGAACCCAGGACCACCAGGCCAGGGATGGCACCACCTATAATGGGCTGGGCCCTTCCCCATCAATCACTAATTAAGAAAATGCCCTACAGGCTTGCTTATAGCCATAGCATATGAAAGCATTTTCTCAACTGAGGCTTCCTCCTCTCATAAGACTCTAGCGTGCAACAAGGTGACATAAAAACTAGCCAGCACACCCTTTAATCTGCTTTCTGACATTGTAATGAATACCTGAGGCCATCATTTTATAAAGAGAATAAGTTACTTGTACTCTGGATGGTAGAGGCTTCCCTCAGTTGCTCAGGTATATCACAGAATATGATGGCAGATTTTATATAAAGGAAAACACTCACCTCATAGCTAAGAAGCTAAGGAGAAAGGGGGAGATAGAACCAAGGTACCACAATCCCCTTGAAAGTCACACCTCCGATAATGTGAAGACCTCCGGGTATAGCAGAGGCTGAGAATAAAGCCGCTAACCCAATGGTTCTCAACCTTCCTAATGTGGCAACCCTTTAATACGGTTCCTCATGTTGTGCTGAACACAACCATAAAACTGCTTTTGCTGCTACTTCATAACCGTAATTTTGCTAATGTTATGGATCTTAATATAATTATCTCTTATGCAGGATATTTGATACAGGACCCTTGTGAAAGAGTTACTTGACATACCCCAAGGGGGTTGCGATCCACAGGTTGAGAACTGCCGTTCTAACCCATGGGACATTCCAGCCCCAAACAAGAGCAGCAGGCCACTCTGACAGATGTTAACCTACCTTCCCCATTCATCCATCTTGTGATCCAGGCCTATGTGACATACCAGCAACGCTCGGTCAGTTGAGTTCTTAGCTCTGTAATTCGCAGTGTGCCGGCAACATCTGAAGTGGGGCTGGCCATTAGTTCTTAAAGAGAGTGATGAGCATGTCAGAGTGGTGCAGACCTTCAAAGTCAGCACTAGGGAGGCAGAGGCAGGCAGATCTCTGTGAGTTCAAGGCCAGCCTGTACATAGCAAGTTCCATGCCACCCAGGGCCACACAATGAGACCCATTTCTTAGAAGGAAGATAAGGAGGGTGCCTAGGAATCTCCGCTATCATGAAGCAAGCGATCCAGCTGTGATTCTCGCTCTGGGCAGGATAGAAGGTGAATGTAAACCCTGAAAGGATTTCTGCACCCATAAGGGCATCATGAATAAACCAGCGCAGGGGTGCAAGGCAGAAAGACAGAAGGAGAGTGAAAAATGTGCACACGCACACAGATATGTGTACATGTGTGCTTGCTGGTGTGTATAAAATTAGCCATTGTTGAAGGAGGTTAGAAAAAGATGTGGCTTTAATGAGTTTCATACCCTTAAAAAGCTGACGATCATCTTCAAAAAACGGCCTCGGAGGTGGGAAGGCAGGAGATGGCTAAAAGTAACACAATTGAGAGCAATGGCGGGAAAGGCTGATCAAAGGAGAGGAATTGCTGAGATGCGAAAGAAAGCAAAAGGCAGACAGCCGTCACTGAACCTGCAAGCCCCCCATCATTGGATTCAACCACCCATGACTGAACACATGACGCTACATGCAAACACAGTGCTGTTTTACATCAAGATACTTGAACGTCTGAGGATTTGGGGGTCTTGGGGTTCCTCGGGTCGATTTCAGAGATACAGAGGGAAGACGTAGTAGAACTGAGTGACCAGATGAGAAAGGGAGAAAGAAGGAAGCAAAATGAAGTGAGAAAGATGACCTCTCTGAGATGTGCGACTTCTGGCGGGGGGGGGGGTGGATGCTGGGGGGATAGACGAGGTGATGGAGACCCCCAAGGATAATCATCCTGAAGGGAACATGGTTCACTTCTGTGTCAGACAGACCGAGCCCTGTGGTTGTGCCAGTGGTGCCTTCTTGTGAGTGGCTGGCTGAACTCAGGGGTTTTGAAACTTGCCAAGTGATCAGTATTCATTCAGCATCTGGTGTTCTGGTTTCTCCAAGTGTTCTGGATGCAGAGATCTACAGACAAATGGATCCTCTTTGTTTCCACTTCCTCTGGTGTGTCTGCTTATGTTGTATATATTACTTATACCACGTAGAAAAATCCAACCTGCAAGAGGGAGAATTCTCTCTATTCCTATTTCTAGGTACGTTTCTTGCCCTATGGCTGTGTAACAAAGTGTCACAAATGAGGTAATTTAATACAAAAGAAATTTATTCTGAAATCTAGAAACCCAAAATCAAGGTCTTTGCTCCTTCCAGTTGGTGGGGATATGATTTTCCTTGCCTATTCCTCATGTGGGTAACTCCAGGCATTCTGTGTATGACTAAATAGTTTCTGCTTCTCTCTTCATACAGCCATATTTCCCTGTGTGCATCTTGATCCAAATTTTCTTCTTGGAAAATTGTAGATTTTTCACAAGGTTTGAATATGGAGTGATATTTCAAGACATGTATACCATGCATAAGATCAAATCATGATAATTAGCATATTCATCATCTCCAATACTCCCCACTATGTATTGGGAACGTTCAAAACTCTTCCTACTTGTAACTATAGGATATAGAAGCCATTGGTGTCAACCATCGTTGTCCTAACTACCATGGGTCATTAGCATTATCTTTCCTTCCTAACAGTCCTTTGATCTGTAACTTCCCTCTCCCCATCCATACTTCCCCTACATCGTCACCAGATTCTGCCAACCAACATTCATTCTCTCTACTTCTGTGAAGTCAACTCCTCAGCTTCCACACTCGTGTGAAGGGGATTTATTAGAATGACTTACAGGCTTTGGTCCAGCTAATCCAGTAATGGTTGCCTATGAATGGAAGGTCCAAGGATCCAGTAGTTATTCAATCCATGAGGTTGAACATCTCAGCTGGTCTTCAGTAGACACTGGAATCCCAAAGAAGTAATCTCTAACGCCAGTGAAGGAGTGGACTTGCTGGCAAAGGTGAGAGCAATCAGGCAAAGACAGAAAAGCTTCCTTCTTCCAAGCCCTTTATACAGGCTTTCAAAAGGAGGTGTGGCCCAGTCTTCTCATCTCAGACATCCAGATTGGAAGTAGATCTTCCCACTTTAAGTGATATAATAAAAAAAACAATCCCTTGCAGGTGTGCCCAGCCAGTTGGGGCTTTTAGTTCATTCTAGATGTAGTCGAGTAGACACCAGTAATAGCCATCACAGTCCATTTTCTCACCTGTGTGACACATGCCTGAGAGAAACAACTTAAAGGTGGGAGAAAACTGGGATGATTTGTTTTGGTTCAGGGCAAGGTTAGGCAACTCTATGTTTTGAATCAAGGGAAGGCAGAATATCATGGCAGTAAGAATGTGTGGTAAGAGTTTTAGATCATGATGGTCAGGAAGTAGAAAGCAAGGGGAGAGTACTGGGGACCAGCTATAGCCTTCAAAGCCACACCGTCATGATTTACAGCCTCCTACCAGGTCCCGTCTCCTTACAGCCCACTAAGTCACAAACACAATAAATGCACGAATCCATTGCAGACAGTGATGTCCTCTTGATCCAATCACCTCCACCAGCTAGTAACCAGTGTTCCCCATGAGAACCTTTTGGGAGAATTATTCATACACAAATCATAACCTGTGGGTCTGTCTTCCTGTGGCTGACTAACTCATTGATGTCAACATCTTCTATTCCATTCATGTTCCTTCAAACGACAAAATCGCATGCTTTCTCTAACAGCTAAAAACATTATACCCTGTGTGTAGATGCTGCATTCTGTTACCCATTCATCTACTGCTAGGCATATAGACTGAATTGATATGTTGGCTGTAAACATATAATGCAGCTATCTCTTTAATACACTGACCTCACTTCCTTTGCATCTCCCCAGTACAAGGATCAGATCATATGGTCATTGCTATGCCTACTTTTGGAGGAACCACCCTACTATCTTATGTGATGGCTGCCCTCGCTAAATTTCCTACTGACATTTGGAACTTTCATCTGCATCCTCACCTGCATTTAGGAAAACCTCCTCCCCCCACTTTGTTGTTATTTGTATTTTTGAAGCGGCCATTGAAAAGCAGTTAGATGATACACCACTTGGCTTCGCTTAGCATTCCCATGATAGCTCACAATGTGAGCATTTTGTTCTGTATACTTATCGTCATGGGTACAACTCTCAGAACTCTTCAGAGGCTGCAGAGAGAGCTCATGAATGAAGAGTCCTGACTGTTCTTACAAAGGACCTTGATTCCCAGTAACCACATGGCAACCCACAGCTATCTGTAACTCCAGTTCCAATGATCTGATAACCTCTTTTGCTTTCCAAGGTTATCTGGCATATACACGGAACATATACATACATGAAGTCAAAATACTCATACACATAAAATTAAATAAACAAATGCTTTTTAAAAACCAAAAAAAAATTGTCTATTGAGGTCCTTTGCCCATTTCTTTACAAAATATTAGTTAATCGAACCCTTTTACAATTTCATGCGTTTTTATAGTTCATTCCGTTACTCTCTCTCCAACATACCCTCTCTTACTGCTGTAACATTCCTCAAACCCACCCCTAACCCCACCAGTCCTTTGGTTTTGTTTTATAACCATTTTATCTAACCAGGACCATCTGTGTGAGAACTGTCCAATAGAACCTAGTGGGATCCCCAGTAGGTACAGAACTGAATGCAATGACTCCCTCTATCCCTGAATCTATCCGTAGCAAATAGCTCAGCAGTGAGGGACGGAACCTGCTGAGCCTTTCCTCCATCCATGCCTGACTTCACAGGTTTATTCTTACACAGACCTAGTGTTGACAACCACAGCTGCTGAATGCATGATTGTCATGGCTGTGTCTTGCCCAAAAAGTCATGTCCTCATTTTTGAAATCAAATTGTCTCTTACTATTAAACTTCCATACTATAGATATTATTCTCTGATCAGATGAGTGGGTTGGAAATATTTTCTCTCCCCCATCTTCCCCCTTCTTATAAGGACACTACTCATGTGTATATAAATTAGAAGCTTTGCTATAATATGACCTTATAATACTCATAAAATCAAAAACAGCTTTATTTCCAAACAAGGTCATGTTTGCAGAGTAAGAGTTGGGCCTTTAACAAAACTTTTTGGGGGAGAGGGAGTGGTGTTATAACCATATAACATTGAGTAAAAAATGTTCACTATAGAATTTGAAAACATATAATAGAACCATAAGATAGGGGCCAGTTTTCCCATCTGTACTTCAGTCCAGAGTCATTCTTGGTGAATTCATTGTTCCACAATGAGAAGACTGATTTTGGTTCTTGGGCATATAGCCAACAAAGGAGCTAATGTTGGTAAGGTTGCAGATTTAAGAACCGTCTTCACAGAGTCATCTTAGCCACACTGGTCCTCTCTCCCAAGTTTCTTCCCAGCACATTTTCAAAAAAAAGAACTACAAGCCTGCTGGTTACAGTGATATAGAACTGTATTCTAAGGTATAGGTAGGATTGTGGGTTCTAAACCAGCCTACACTACATAGGGAGACTTTCTCTCTCTCTTTCTCTCTCTTTCTCTCTCTCTCTCTTTCTCTCTCTCTCTCTCTCTTTCACATAAACACACACATACATGCACACACAAAGAGAGAGAGGGAGAGAATGGAAAACAAGAAACCACAAGCTCTTCCCTAATTTTCTAAATGCTAGAGAAGAGACAAGATGTCATGAGGCTATTCCACAAACACCTACTATATGCGTCCCTACATCTACCCCAGGGTACAGATGGGATCTAGGTGTGAGCCCTGATACATACATGTCATAAAACAAGCCCAGAGCGTTCTGTACTCAGCGCTGTGATTTGAGAGTTATTTGTCCAGCTGAACTCATGCTGGAGTTTAAGCCCCAAAGTCATAGCTAATGCTATTAGGGAGGTAGAGACTTAATCCGCCTATTGTATTTAAAGGTGAGGCTTTCGGGAAGTGATTAGATTATTAGATTAAGCCACTAGGGTGGAACCCACCCACGCTCCTCCCATAAAGTAATCCTAATGGCTTCCTAAGGAAGAGAGGGCTCTACACAGAGACACAGAGTTGCCTTGCTATAGCATGTGATGTATCGTTAGAAGAGTCTTCTGTAGAAGCCACATTATGTCACTAGACCTTTCCGTCTTCAAAGCTACAGGTCAGCTGGGTGCGGTGGCACATACACCTTTGATCCCAGCACTTGGAAGGCAGAGACAGGTGGATTTCTGTAATTTTGAGGCCAGTCTGGTCTTACGCACATTGAGCCTGGATACACATCCAAGTCCCTCGCCCTCAGAGCTTTGATTTGAATCTGATTTGTTCCACTAAACTCATGCTGAAGTTTAAGCCTCAAAATCATAGTTAATGAGCTCCAGGCCAACCAGGGCTACATAGTGAGACCCTATCTCAAAGGAGAAAGAAAAGAAGAAGGAATGAGAAAAAAAAATTATGTAGTCAATAAACTTCTTTCCTTTATAAACTAGGCCGTCTGAGATATTCTGTTACAGTCATGAAAAACAAGCTAATATACAGAGCAATAGAGGCCGGATGAAGCCAGAAAGAGTCAGGTGTGTGCTAAGCAGGCAGAACTATTATCAGAAAGAACATTTGCTCTATTTTCACCCAAGCACAAGTGTGAGCACAGCCCAGTTCTATGCATTACTTTCCCCATGAATGTCACCAAGAAACTTCCAGAAGGGGCTGATTTTCACTCACCAGCAGTCACTATGGTGATGAAGGGACAGTCACAGGTGACACCATGACAGCAGGGAGGTGTAGTTGGAAAGCCGCCCATCCTCACATCTTGTCAGAATGGGAAGCAGAGGCCCGGCAGGGAGTAGGCAGAGGCTATACGCTTCAAGTCCCTGTGACCCATTTGGGACAGCTGAGCTCCATCTCTCAGGGTTCCACAACCTCAACACAGAGCCACCTGCCGGCCACTAAGTGTTCAAACATGTGAGCCTGTGGGAGATATTTCACATCCAGCCTGAAGATATCCCAAGTCATGGCCAACTAGGACAGTGTTCCCTGCCCCTTTTGAAAAGTGTCTTTACTTAATAATTTTTTAAATTTTTTTTTAAAAAAATCTCTTTTAATTATATGTAGGCATGTGTGTCTGTGTGGAGGCATGGGCCCATGAGTGCAGCTGCCAGTGGAGGCCAGAAGAGGGCAGCAGATCCCCAGGACCTGGAATTATAGACTGTTGTAAACTGCCCCACATGGGTGCTGGAAACCACCCATAGCAATAGCAGTGCTTGCTTTTAGGCACCTAGCAATCTCTCCTTCCCCTAAATATTTCTTTTTATAGTTTTCTGGTTCATTGTTTGTGTGTGAGCTGCCAGCTGTTTCCTCGGAGAACAAAGTGTCTTTTTCTCATGGCGTGTGCTCTCTACTGATGAGTTCTAGAGAACAGCTAAAGGGCCTGTTACCTGCACTATACACAGTACAGCCCACAGCTTCAGAGTCCTGCAACCCCATGTCCTGAGAGTGGATTGAAAATGGCAAATCTTTATACCTTAGTAAACCTTTCCAAGACTTCATTTACTCCTCTGTGTGCCATGGACTAAAATAACCTAGAATTGTTGGAAGGTTAAAGAAAAGAAGAGATTAAAATATTGTCACTTAAGATCTTCAGAAATGGGCCTGGTCTTCCTTCCTTTATCCCCTTGGTTCAGTCACCAATATACACTCAACGTCTATTGCATACTGGACTGTGTAGACGTTGGTGACACTACAGTGAATAGAGCCACCATTTTCTTGTTTCCTCAGAGTTTACGATCTTCTGGGGAGAAGACAGACTCTGGAGAAGTGGGGATATGTACCAGAAAGACAGAAAGGAAAGAACAATCCCATCCGAGTTCCTTGATAAGACAGAACCAGGGAATACTTATTTAGGGAGTCAGGGATCCACTATTAGAGGTTTGCAAGGTTCTGGAGGATCAATAAGACCCTATCTTGGGCAAGGCCAGAGCAGCCTAGGGCCAGGATGAGGTAAGCATACCTCAAGGGGACCAACAGGGATGAGGCATGGCAAATTCTCAGCTGAAAGAGGCAGAGAGGGTAACAAGATGAACCGAGGCATGACCGTGCAGGACTTCATGATCAACGTGGCCAATGATATTTTCCTTTAGCAGTGATGGATGTTAAACAAGGGACATGACGTCAGACTGTACTGGGCTACCCTCCGGATGGGTTGTCTGCAGCTCAGGTGGCAGGGACTAGGAAGATGCTAGAAGGCTGTGCTATTGCCTGGCACCTTCATTTACTAAAGCTTCTGCAACAAGATCCTGCAGCCTGGCTAGCTTGCAAACACTTATTTCTCACAGTTCTTGAAGGCAGGAAAGTCTAAGATCAACAACACATTGGTTGGCTCTGTGTCTCCTCAGAACCCATTTTCTGGGTCCAAAGTGATGCCTTCTCACCATGTGCTCACCTGGGGTTGAGGCAAGGCCTTCTCTGATCTCTCTAGTGAAGAAGGCACGCACGACAGATGTGAGGGTTCGCCTTCATACTCTAATCACTGCCTGAAATGTGCCAACTGAGAAGAGCATCCCCTTGGGAGTTAGAATTCAACCAGCGATACTGAATGGATAAGTTCATTCAAACCTAAGCCCAGAATATGAGCTGCAGATGCAGATGTCCTGAGAAGAGGGTGGATTCAAAGATGCTGTGGGGATAGAGATGTAGGAGAAGTAAAAGTTCAAGTTAGAGCCTGGGATGTGGTCTTTCATACTTGCAAGAAAAATACTCTCAAACCAACTGAAGAGACTTTCTAAAGCTGGGCAGGGTGGTACACACGTACGATTCTACCATTTGGGAGGCGGAGGCAGGAAGATCATGGGTTTAAAGACAGCCAGGACTACATAGCAAGACTTTGCCTCAAAATCATAGTAATGAGCAAGGCGGTGGTGGTGCACACCTTTAATCCCAGCACTCAGGAGACAGAGGCAAATGGGTCTCTGTGAGTTCAAAGCCAGCATGGTCTACAGAGTGAGTTCCAAGTCAGGCAGAGGGCTACACAGAGAGATCCTGTCTTGAAAAACAAAAAAAGAAAGAAAGGAAGGAAGGAAGAAAGAAAGAAAAAAAGAAAGAAAGAAAGAAATCATAGTAATGGTAATAATGATAACAATAGCAATATAAAGTCTTCATCAAGTAAACCATGAAATTGATGGGATATAATAACTAACCAGATAATTCAGATGGACATTAAGCTTCACAAGATACAGGTCACCGTCATATGGCATCTGTTTTCCATAGATGAAAACCATGCAGATGAGTTAGGCACAGGAACACACTCCTACAATTCCACCCCTTGGGAGGCTGAGGCAGGAGAATGGCCATAGCTGTGAGGTCAGCCTGGGCTCCACAGTGAGATCCAGCTAGCCTGGGCTACAGAGTTAAACCTTGTAGGAGGTGGCACACAAGCGGAATTCCGGATGCTCCATGAGCTCACACAAACATTGCACAACCCATGAGAATCCTGCATTTCTAGAACCTGCTACTTATGTATTCAGTGCCAGTGCTTACCAGCAAGCAATCCGTTCTCTCTGAACATCTACCGACTGGTCCTCTTAACTTCCTGTGTGGTGTCAGACATCCAGATTCACTGTTAGATCAAACGGAAGTGTGCGGTGTTGACGGCATCTCTGTCTCGTGAAAGCAGAGTGCAGTCACCCTCTCATTAGAGAGAGTGATATTAAACTGGCATCTTTAATTTTCTCACCAGAGAAGGGTACCATTTCAACACAGAAGTGTTGGGTTGGGCAAAGCTCCAGGCCAATCTGAAAGCTTGGATGTCTTTCTCTACCACTGACTGTGTGCCCTTACCCAAGTCACTATGCCTCTCTGGTTCTTACTCTGCCCACTAACGGATACTCCAGCATTTTGTCTATGCACCCCCACAGCCTAGGAAAGATCACATGAGCTTTCAAGTCTATAAAAGACTTTGAAAACAAGGTCATGTTCAGCTGAAGAAAGGGACTGTTTACCTTGCTCACAGCCGGCATCTGACAGCGCTCGCCCTGGGACATGCTTTTGCACTGTTAGTGCAGGCTTGGAGCTGAAGGATAACACCTGTGTCTTCCTGCCAACACCCTCGCAGAGCAGGGCTAGACCAGCTCTGGGGAGCCCCTACAGTTAAGAGGCACGCTCTCGGGGTGCCAGGCTCTGCTCGCCATGGCCCACTCTCAAGGTTTTGCGGTTAAGATGTTCGGAATGTGAAAAGCGAGCACCTTAACTGTTGAAAACACAAAGATTCCAAACTTGTAAATCATGAAAGGCCACTGTTTAGCAGGCTGGAATGCTTTTGAAAAAGGCCAGCGATCAGAGATTGGCCTCGTTAATAACCACAGTAAAACTCGCTCTTGAAGCTCAAAGACACAGCTAATTAGGGCAGAAAAATTCAACCTCAAATTAAGTGTGTGTATGTGTGTCTGTGTGTGTGTGTGTGTGTGTGTTTCTGAAGTGTAAAAGCCTTTCTCCCTGAGAAGTATGTCTAAGTAGATTTTGGACACGTTCCAAAACCCACTCTAAGACAAAGCCAAGACTGCAAAAATGTCAGGGTGGGGTTAATCAGCTCCAGAGCGTCTGTGTGTCCATCTGTCCAGGAAAAGGAATCAGGCTGTCCTTACCTCAAGGGTTTCTTAATACCAAACTTTTAAAAGGACATGTTAGGAAATTCTCCCACACCGCATTTCTCTTTTTTAAAAGAAGCTAATAACATATGTACATGGCCCAGCCCAGTTGATATTTGCGAATTTATTGAGCGCGCCTACAAGGTCTAGATAATGAGATTTAGATAGGTGAATCCACTGGTCCATCCCTGCTGGAAGCTGGTGCCTGTGGCCCACCACAGCTTACTACAGCCAAGAATCTCAACATATGTCTAGGTTTATCGAGAAGAGGGCTTTTTTCAGCGGGGGGTCCCCAAAGTAAAGGTCAGCTGCCAACTAGGAATTTGCCAGTTATGGAGATTAGACAAAGACTCCAATCTGTCCTATCTGGTGACACTCAGAGTAGCCCAGCAGCCCACAAGTGCCCTTGCCGCTGCAGCACTGCTCAAAGATCATGTCTATTAGTGAACTGTGCCAGCAAAGAAACGGAGAAAAGAACGCACTGCGCACAGCCCCCTGCTGCCCAACGGAAGCAGCCTATGTATGTGACTGGTTAACAATAAAGGGGAGGAGTAAGCAGGGGGCAGGCAAGACAGCTCAGCAGGCAAAGATACTCACCACCAAACCTGACAACCTGAGTTAGATTCCTGGAACCCGCAGGTGGAAGGAGAGAACTGACTCCTACACGTTTTCCTCTAGCCTCCATAAATGTACAGACACACACACACACACACATACACATATACATACATACACACACACAAACACACACATACACAATTTTCTTTTTAAATAATGGTGCTGGAGAGATAGTTCAGTGGCTAAAAATACTTGCTGTTCCTGCAGAGGATTAGGGTTCCGTTCCCAGCACCCACACAGCTGCTCACAACCATCTGTAACTCCAGTTCCAGGGATCGCACATCCTCTCATGGACTCCCGGAACACCAGGTACACACATGATGCCATACACATATGTGAGCAAAATACTTACACACTAAAATCAAAGTTTAAAAACATAAGAGTAATGACATGAAACTTCAGTCCTGATCTGAGCCCAGTCCAGTGAGGGTTGGCCATAGAAGGGTACCTGAAATCCCAAGTTACTTTACCCTCAGAGGAAAGCCAACCCTGAGCAGGGTCCTCAGGGAGAAAGTATCATGAGGGACTTTGTCAACCTCAGGCATCCTGGGTCTGCATGTTCCATACATGACGACCAGGGCGCTAATGTTGAAAAGGGACAGAAAGTGTGCCATGGAGCAGCAGTGTGGGCCTCACCCTGATGCTGATCAGAAACAGAGACCCTCAGTTGCCATACAGAAATAAAGAATGAAGATTTGCAGCAAACACAGGGAAGTCTAGGTGACTTGCATGCTCAGGATAGACCATACGTGGTCTAGGCTAGAACATCTAGAGTTCTGATTCAGAATGTGACCTAGAGACAGTTGTTACAAAGAGCTGTGTCTCAGAAGCAGAATTCCCACAGTTTCTGGAGGGATAGTGTCTTAGTTTGGATTTTTATTGCTATGAAGAGACACCATGACCACGGCAGCTTTTATCAATGAAAACATTTAATTGAGGGATCTCACTTACCGTTTCAGAGTTTCAGTCCATTATCATCATGGCAGGAAGCATGGTGGCATGCAGGCAGATGTGGTGTTGGAGCTGAGAGTCCTACATCTCAACTCCGAGGCAACCAGGAATCGAGTGACTGCCACTCTGAGGAAAGCATGAGAAAGAAGACCTCAGAGTCCAATCCCGCGGTGACACACTTCCTCTAACAAGACCACACCTACTCCAACAAGGTCACACCTCCTAATAGTGCCACTCCCTTCGGGGGTCATGTTCTTTCAAATCACCATAGATCAACAAGACTCTCTCTACCTGCATCATGGTGTCTGTGTGCACAACTGACCAGTATTCTCTAGTCTTCCTACCTTGTAGGGCTATCCCATAGCTTGAAGAAAGAGCCAATGAAAGTATTTTAGGTCTGAGGACCCATTTTTTTCTGACAAAGCACCAAGACTTCTCTCTCTACTTTTTGTTTTGTGACAAGACCCCACAAGTCCCAGATTGATCTTGAACTAGCTATGCTATAATGTAGCTATGCTATATGTAGCTATGCTATGTGTAGCTATGTTATATGTAGCTATGCTATATGCAGTTATGCTAGAATGTAGCTATGCTATATAGCTATGTTATAGTAGCTATGCTATATGTAGCTATGCTATGTGTAGCTATGCTATATGTAGCTATGCTATATGCAGTTATGCTAGAATGTAGCTATGCTATATAGCTATGTTATAGTAGCTATGCTATATGTAGCTGTGCTATAGCAGTTACATTAGTACATCCATAGTGATGAAAAGAATTGAATCCAGAGCCTTTTACCTGCTAAACAAGCTTTCAACCAACTGAGCCGCATCCCTGGTTCAACCACGAACTCTCTGACAGTGGGAGTTTGAATGACTTGCCCCTGCACATTTTCAGTACCCAGAATAGTGACCGGCACAAAGGAAGTGCTTAATAAGAGTCCGTTGAATGGATGAGTAAATATTAACATTCCTAGGCCAGATATGGATCTTTCTGGAGCTCATTTAAACTTTCATGTTCTCAATTAGAATTACACTCCCCAATGATCCCCGTCTCTTGCTATTTCCACCTTACCCTTTGATCCAGGGTTGATCTGTGTGGCCCACAGTGTGACTAAAGGAGCCGTTAGAGGCTACAATTGTTCATTCATGTGGCACTGTTCCTGTCTTATTCTTGGTCACTTACTCTGAGGAAAGCCATGTTGTGAATTGCCTCCAAGGGGACAGCCACATCCAGAGGATCTGAAGTCTTCCACCAACAACCTGGAAGTGAGCTTTGAAATGAGCGAGCCCTAAGAGTCATCTAAGTAAACAGAGGCAGAGGACCCTGCTGCACCTCTGCCCATGCCAGATCCAGAGTCAAGCCACAGCCAATTCCTGGGACTTAAAACGGTGGGCAGAAAAATAAACAATGGGTGTTTAAATTGCTGGGTTTGGCGGTGATTGTGTTGGGGTTGATGAGGGGAACAGAACCAATAAAGTAAATATTAGAAGGAGTTTTATTAGATTGGCTTGCACAGTATAGTCTGGGTAGTCAAAAAAAAAATGGTTGTTCCCATACTGAGAAACCAGTAGTTGTTCAGTCCATATGGCCAGGAGCTTCAAATCCTGATAAAGCACAGGAGAGTTGTTGGTCCTTGGTCCATAATGGAAGTCAGAAGATTCTGAGTTTTTGCATCAGCAAAGAAATACAATGGCAACAGGGTGAATCCACTCACAGAGTAGATGACCTCACTAATGAGACAGAAAGTCAAGCAGGCAAAAAACAAAAGTTTTTTTCCTCAAACCTCCTTGTGTCTGATCCCCCACCAAAAAATCTTCATTTAGGGTGGGCCTTCCCACTTCGGTTAACCCTATCAAAAACATCCTTCACAGTCAGGAGGGGGTGGTGCACAGCTTCAATCCCAGCACTCCAACAGCAGAGGCAGGTGGACCTCTCTAAGTCTGAGATCAGTCTGTTTCCAGTACAGTCAGTGCTGTTACACAAAGAATCCCTGTCTGGGGGGTGGGACACGCTTCCTAGGGATATTCAGACACTTGTCTCTTAATTGATTAAGGTCGACCAGTGCACACACAGCGACAGACACACTCTACACAACCACTGAATAACTTCCATATCCCTACAATGGTTTCAGAGGCCTTGGCTATTAGGAAGGAGTGACCCTGTCACCAGCTCAGGTGCAGTAACACAGAAAGAAGCGGCTAAGACATTTGTATATGTACTCTCGCCCCTAAGAAGACTGACCTGTTTCCTTAGTAAAATGCTACCGATGGCCTTTCCAAGTGACACCGAAGGAAACACTTCCGGACTAGGGCTCTTTCCTTGCGTGTAGATATTTCGGAGTCCCATTGGTGCCAACAGGGATCTTTCATTAAGTCCTAATGTTCCTTGTCATTCTACCTTCTGCTTTTAACATGAACAACCACAGTGAGGCCTGTCTAGAACAGTGTGGCAAAACCTTACACAGGCTTTGGGGAAAACATGGTGAAATACAGGGTCCTCCTACATGAGAAAATTTGACTTACAAAGAAAGACACTTTCATCTTCATACTCTAACATTGCACTGCCATAATCCAGAACCCTAGAACACCTGGGCAGAATCTCAGTTCCTGGACATAGAGCTCAGAAGAGAACTGTAGAGTTCTAACTCCATCCACCTTAAGTATCTATTGCTGCCTGAGGTCTACCGTGCACTTATTCATCACTGGGAACAGCCAGCCTGGAGGCAAGGCTTGCCTCTAATGGGCCGCACCTAGAGATCAGCACCTTCAGATACCAGAATATCATATTAACATGATCTTCTACATACATTCCTTGTCGCTGGGCGGCAGTGTAAGTGAGGAGAGGTTTATTCTGGCTTATCTTCTGAACAGATCATTTCATCGTGGTTGGGAAGACAAGGCAGGAGGCAGCGAAGGCATGACAATGGGGAGCAGCTAGGGCCTGCTAGGTCAGGAAGCAGCTATAAAGTTTTGGGGATCCACACTTCTTCTAGCAAGGCTCCACCTCTTAAAGGCGCCACAGCCTTCCCAAACAGCACTGTTAGCTGGAGACCAAGTGTTCAAACACATGAGTCAATGGGAATAATTCACATTCAAATCACAATACATACTCAAGAGTACTATAGTCCTATGGAGACAGTGGAAGGGGTAGTTTTCCTATAACCTGTCAGTCAAGCAAGAAAAAAAAAAGCCTTCACCGTTGTCTTCAACTTTCTTTTCCACCATTCAGACAATAGAAAAACCAAAGACAAATTGATGCTCCTGATCACAGAGCCAATAGAGAAGCCAAGTCTGTGAGCAGTGAGCACCTCTAAAACGTCTCCTAAGGAAACACAAGAGTCTTGCCTCTAATTGGTTCTCCCAATAACAAGTACATTACATGTACTGCCCCATGCTTGTGAAGCCTTAGACCATAGACTGCCCAACCATTCATATGGTGATAGAAGCCCCACTCCAGACTATTCTTGGACAAGTCAAATAACCAGATGTTTATTACCTTTGGAGACCACTGATCCCATTAGAGGACCCCTCCACCCTAAAAGCTGTCTCCTAAGAGCTCACCTCTCATTCCATCCAAAGCATACACCTAACCACTCAGTCCTCTGGACTAATACATTACCTTGTACTTCTGTTTTGTGACAGCCCATCAAAGACACAGCAGCAGCAGCCGTGGATTTGCCCCAACATCTTCTCTTCATCAACCACTCTTGAAATGACATAGTTTGAAGGGCTTTCATCAAATAATTCACATTCCTCCTCTCCTACTCTCTGTGTACGCTTCATTGCATCAGAAGTTGGCATACACATCACCCTCTAACTAGGTCTAGACAATGGCTTTCCACTGCCTCTGATCTTGTTATCATAATTCTACGAAAACAACACAGGTTTGCACCAACTTGCTTAGAAATTGCATCACCCCTGTTAGTTCACCATAATCACTATTAAAAACAAATAAAATCTATTGGCTCCTTTCATATAAACTGCTCTTAATCCAAGCAACTGCACACAACTGAAAAAAATAATAATGATCACCAGAACAACACTAACAACACACTCTTGAGGGGATGCCTCCCTGTCTTGCTCACTTGGGACTGTACTTTTACAATTGAACAAAAAGTAGCTTTAAACAAACATTTCAATGGGCATCTACATGCAAAATAATTTTAACAGTACTTAAAATGCACCTCTGTCACAAAGATGAACACACCACACTAAAAGTGAACAAGAAGAAAACACAAACCCTAAGCACAGATTCAAATGCAAATGAAGCTATTCCTCTGTCTCCTCAAGAGTCAAAACTCCACCAGTCTCTCATTCATTCTCTTGGACATTACTCTCTAGCTGTAGTCAGTGAATCTGATTGTCCCCTGGGTTTATCTAGCTATAGTCAGTGAATCTGCTTGTCCCCTGGGTTTATCTAGCTATAGTCAGTGAATCTGCTTGTCCCCTGGGTTTTATTTCAGTGTCTGTGTGGCTTTCTCATGGATATGCGGATCACCAGATGTGTCAAAATTTACTCACTGGCCATCCTACAATCTCAGTCTCCACAGATCTTTCTAGTTAAATATTTCAGACGTGTCCCCAAAAAAATGTAGATAAAAGGTTTCACTCCATCTATTCTAGCCCCATACTTAAATCTCTACCAATTTTTAATGAAATATTTTAGGCTTGCTAAACAACATAGATGATGGCATAATGACTGCCACCTGTCGCAGGTCCTGTTCTGAAGGAATTCCCTGGAGTTCTCACTGGGGTGCTGGAGGTGGCCTCTGTAGCCTGAAAGGAACTCATGTTCGGAACATGCTTGAAATGCCAGGGAATTTCTTTATCCCTCCACCCCAATATTAATATCGCTCTAATTTGCTTTCTGTTCCTCTGATAAAACACTAACCAAAAGCAACATAGGAGGGAAGGATTTAGTTAGCTTACACATTACAGCCCCTTATCAAAAGAAGCCACGGGAGGAATCTGGAGACAGGAGTTGAAGCAGAGACGACAAAGGAACACCACTCGCTGGCTTGTCCTGCCTCTAGCTTGGTCAACTACCTTTAGTATATAGAACAGGCCCGCTACCACAGGATGACGGCTCGCTGTGATGATATTTTGTTTGTGCTTTAACAAATAAAGCTTACCTGAGGATCAGAGTGCAGAGCTAGCCACTAGGTAGCCATAGAGGCCAGGCAGTGGTGGCATACACCTTTAATCCTGGCACATGGGAAGCAGAGGCAAGCGGATCTCTGTGAGTTCAAGGCCCACCCTGGGCTATGGAGATTTATCCAATCTCAAAGAGAAACAGCCAGGCAGTGGTGGCTCACACCTTTATTCACAGTACTTGGGAGGCACATGCCTTTAATCCCAACACTAGGGAGGTGGAGACTGGAAGGGATATGGCTGAACAGGGAGAGGCAGGAGCTGAAGACTCCTGTCTGAGGATTTGTAGAGAAAGGATCTTGCCTATTCAGTCTGAGCATTCAGACAGGTAAGAACTCTAGGGGCTGGCTGTTCTGCTTCTCTGATCTTTCAGCATTTACCCCTGTAACTGACTTGAAATTTTTAATAGTAAAACCAATCAGAATTCATATAACAGCCCACATTCATATAATTCATATAATGGCCCTCCTACTTAATTGACAATCAAGAAAATGCCCCACAACTCAAACATGGTAGCACATGCATGTGTTTAATCCCAGCACGCTAGAGGCAGAGGCTAGGCAGATCTATTGTGTTTGAGGCCAACCTGGTCTACAAAGCAAGTTCCAGGACATCCAGGGTTACACAGAGAAACCCAATATCAAAAAAACAAACAAAAAAGAAAAGGGGGAACAAAAGGAAGGATATGCTCACAAGGAATAGGACTGATTCCTCGGTTGAGATTCCCCTTTCCCAGATATGTCTATGCTTGTGTCAAAAAACAAAGCAGCAGGAGAAGCCAACCCCAAAGCATTCCTTTACAGTTTCACGTCTATACCTTTGGCTCAGGGAATATCACAGAAGAGGGGTAGAAAGATTGTGCAAGCCAGAGGACTGTGAAGTCTACTGTGAGATTGTCTCCTAAGAATGACAGGGAAGCGTCACCTATGCTACCCCAACAATATGGTTGCCCAAACAAGACCTGAACAATGACAACTCTAGGCATGCTGATGTAGGCGGGGGACATCTCACAGTGTCCATCCCTAGACAAAGAACAATAAGCAAATAAGGACTGCTGAAAGATGAAGAATTAGTCTCTCGCAGGGATGAGATCCCTAATCAGCCACCCATCAACAAACACACCCCTCCGCTTGAAACCATCTACCCATGAACAGCATCAAACGGACTTAGTACGCTGTATTTTCACACTTATGCATATGTGTGCATATGTGTAACAATAATAATAAAGCAAAAGAGGCCATGCCTTTGAGAGGGAGTAGGGGGATGGGAGGAACTGGAAGGAGGAAAGAGAAAGGGGGAAGTGATGTGATTATATTTAAATTATTTTAAAAAACTAACCATCACAATTATCATGTGTATGGTTTTAAAATTCAATTGAACAACTTCAGATCCTGCATTTGCCTTTGAGACTTTATTCCACTCAAAACTATGTGTCTATATATATACATATGTATATATGTAGCTATAAATTATTTATTGTACCCATTCTATAATAGCCCCGGATCTGTCTGTCTGGGTATGTGACTTACTTGTTTTCTAGTTGACAATTGCAAAGACTTGTGTCTTAGGGTTTCTATGGCTGTGACAAAACGCTATGTCCAAGAGCAACTTGTAGAGAAAACAGTTTATTCCAGTTCACATCTCAGGTCTCCTTCCATCACTGAGGGAAGCCACTGCAGGAATTTGAGACAGGAACCTGGAGGCGCCACCAGGGAGGTATGCTGCTACTGTCTTGTTTAATTGACTTGCTCAGACACTCTTGCTCTTACACCAGCCCAAAGCCATGGGACGTTCCCACATCCATCACTAATGAAGAAAATGTCCTGCAGACTTGCCTACATCCTGATCTTAGAGAGGCATTTCCTCAGTTGAGATTCCCTCCTCTCTGATGACTCTAGCTTGTGTCAAGTTGACATAAAAACTAGCCGGCACAGCTTGTCTGCAGCAACTTCCATTCGTATGCATGTATTGGAGCTTCTCTGGTCATCGCTCGTAGGACACACTTATTTTCTGTTTGCCAGTTTGTTCCCTGAACTGATTCGGCGAGCATAGGAGAGGATCCTGGACCTCCACACACTCGTCAGGGGTCAACAGAGGTCAGGCTTAATTATTAGTCAACTCAGAGGCTGTGAAAAGATTTCCTATTCTCTTATTTGTCTTTCATCTTTATCTTGTCACCTCCCCTAATCTCATGGCACATTAATTCAAATGTTTCTCACCACACAGGACAAAACATTCAAAGCAGGTGAAACGTGGAAGGAGAAATTTAGTGGTGGGTAAGCTCCAAATTGGAGACAGGAATGTTGAGACACCACATTGGACCAAGTGATTCCATCCTCCATTCTCTTCCACCTTCGGCTTTCGTCTTTAACTTGTCTTCTCAGGACAGCAAAGTTCTGGAAAGTTCCTGTTCTATAGCCCTGCATACTGCCAGAGATAGGAGATCAGGGTTTCCCCTGAGTTTCTTCACATCACTGAAGAACTTGACCCAGGGGCTCGTGACCTTGGTGGTGTTTCTTTTATAATATGATCATTGGAGTTGCTTTGTATTCCTCTGACTAAAGCAGCAGCAGAGAAAAGGAAATGGAATATTCATAGCTTTGATAGATTTGTTCTTGGGGATGGACTGCCCCACTCCCTCAAGCCCATTAGAGGGCAACTACCCCCACCCCGACAAATTCAGGGCTCTAGTATTAAGGAAAAATTAGGCTATAATGGCCGTTGGGTAGCCACGACAAGTGTCAACTACAGTGAGTAAAATCCATTGAGGCTGAATTCCACAAACTTCCTTTTATTGACTTGAAAGATTTTTTTTCTTTTCTTTTCAATTTTATTTACTTTTATCTAATTTTGAGACAGGGTCTTACTATGTAGTCCTGCTTTCCTAGAACACACTTAGGTAGGCCAGACTGGCATCAGACTCACAGAGATCCACCTATCTCAGCCTCTCATTCCCTGGGACTAAAGCTGTATGTCACCACACCCAGCATTCAGTTTTGAGAGAGCATGTTAAATTTCTGGAATAGAAGAAACAAAATTGAAGAAACAAAAATTATTTGTTATCCGGGCTGAAGAAATGGTTCATTGGTTAAGCGGGCATACTGCTCTTGTAGAAGACTTACATTTGATTTCCAGTATCCTTATCAGACAGATTCCAAACTTTCTGTAATTCCAACTCCAGGGGACCCAATGCCCCTGGCCTCTGTTGGCACCTGCGCTCACCTGCACATAGTCATGAACAGACACATAAGTTAAAAAAAATTCTAAAAATATATCCTAAAAGATTTCAGAAAGAAATGAAGGGAGAGGAGAGGGAGAGAGGGAGGGAGGGAAGGAGGGAGGGAGGGAGGGAAGGAGGGAAGAGAGAACTGAGGGAGGGAGGACAATAGACTTGCTATTGGTCCTTCTATCCTCTGAGACCCAAACCAAAGAGCCTTTAAAACTGGGACCAGCAACCAAATGTTTTCCTGGGCACTGACTCATTACTCATCAGTCACATCAGTGATTAAATATTTAAGTACCAAGGAGTCTGTGATTAAATATTAATTCCCAGCCAGTCTGCTATGAAATATTTAAGGACTGGTAAGTCTGAAGCATGTGGCTTTCAGCCCAGAACAGAAAGAACCCATCAAAAGCCGGAGACTGGATGATGGAGCAGATACAGAAGGATGGGTTGGTGAGGAAGGAAGTGGGCCAGGCTGAAGCTCACCCAGACGCTCTGGCTATCCAGCACTGTGTCTATGAGCAGTCACCTGGGGCCTCTCAAGGTAAGTAATCACTAACCTGCAATGAAGAATGGAGACATGAACTTATTAGCATTTGGGCACTGGAAAAGCTGAGGCACGGACATCCGTGGCCTTGAAGTGGGCCTTGATATTGTGGGGTGGGGCTAGAGAGATGGCTTGGCAGATAAAGTATTTGCTGCACAATCAGGAGGACCTGAGTCTGGATCACCAATACCTTCGTTAAAAAAAAAAAAATTCTAGACATAAGATCACATGCCTCCCAGCACTAGAAGGTTCTCTGCAACTTGCTGACAGGTCGTCTAAGTCAATGGGTAAACTTCAGACCAGCGAGGTACTCTGACTCAAGGACTAAGGTAGAGAAGACATTGAGGAAAGCATCTGAAGTTGAACTCTACCCTGCACATGCACACACGTGCACACACACACTACACACACTTGCACATGCACGCGCACATGCGCACGCATTCATATACACACACATACACATGAGATTCAACTTCTTTAAGGAATTATTTTCTTTTCAGTATCAGGAACACTGTGGACAGAGTATTGTGTCCAGTCCTTGTATCAGGAAGAAATCATATACTCCAGAGTTTGAAATGTTGGGAGATTAATATAGGCAATTGGTCACAGTATATGAGCTGAAGGAACTGGAAAAGAACGCGAATGAGTGAGACTCAACTGTGTCTGTGCACTGGAAGGACAGAAAGGGTGGTGTCTAGCGCTCAGAACACTGCTCTTGCTGCTGAATCCTTCAGGATGGTGTCTCAGGTGGCTCCAGATAAGTAGCATCTTCTCAACTGGAAGGAAGGGCTACGGAGGATGACCCTTCTTCCAACTGCCGCTCTGTTCCTGTTGCTACCGCAGCAGCAACCACAGTCACCTACCTGATGACCGCAGTATCTCTTGTTGGAGCAAAGCAGGGTCCTCCTGTGGTTTTCTCCCTGAGAGATCTCCTGATGGTGGCTCCTGTCGGCAGAGACAGGCATATTCCTGCTGACTAGATGATCTAATAAATGTAAATTATAGACATCTAACTTGTGGTAGTTTGAAAGAAAATGGCCCCCAAAGGGAGTGTCATTATTAGGAATTGTGTCCTTGTTGGATGAAGTGTGTCTCTAGGGGCTGGGGGGACTTTGAGGTCTTTTTTTCAAGCTTCCCTCAGTGTGACAATCAGTCGGCTTCCTGCTGCCTTCTGGCCACAACAGCTACCTGCACGCCACCATGCTCCCCATCATGACAATAATGGACTGAACCTCTGAAACTGTAAACCACCACCTCAATTAAATGTTTTCTTTGTAAGAGTTGCCATGGTCATGCTGTCTCTTCACAGCAATAAAAAAAAATGCTAACTAAGGCATAACTCCAAGGAAATATTTTTAAAAGGGGAATAAAGAGTATACAGTGTTCCTGAGCTAGCTGAAGAAGATGGCACCTGCCTTGTTCCTTGCTCCCTGGTCTACTGTGCTGTGAACAGCCTCTTCCCCTACCACCATGGATTGATCTACTCCACGTACACTCCTGGCATTATGGACTGAGAGTCCTGTCAAACTGTGAGCGCCGGGTTAACAAAGTGAAGCTGGACTTCCTTCTTTACTCTGTTCTTTTTTGCCATAAGGTAGAACCTTCCTAAATCCAGAACATTTTCTGCAGTCTGGTCTTAAAATATGAACAGAAAGCTGCCATGTAAGTCTTAGTCAACCCTTAAACCAAAAGAACATTTGAGAGATTGGGGAAGATTGTCAGGGTTCGTTTTTGTGGCTAGTTCTCAAATTATCCCAAATCGTTCTGGTTATGAGATTTGCAGAAGAAAACGTAGAAAGAAACCAGCCCAGGAGGCTTCATGGGAAGCTTGAACTTAACAGCGCTCAGAGATCAGAATGACACCTCAGTCTGTCCTCTGGGATTTGTCCAACATGGTTCAGGCTCGACACCTCAGGAGAACTTGCCCAAGGTGACTCAGGCTGGATCACCACTATCACAGACCCCTCTGGTCACACACGGGAAACTGTCCAAGTTGGCCCAGGCTGGATCACCACAGACCCCTCTGGTCACACACGGGAAACTGCCCAAGTTGGCTCAGGTTGGACCGCCACAGACCCCTTTAGTCATACAGTCCTCTCTAGGTTCTCCCCATGCTCCATGCTTGGCACGTTCATCTTTCAAAATAGATTAATCATTGCTGTTCATTGTTCCTTATGCAACCCTTTCATCTCCTCAGTGAAGAAAAAATATAAAGAGAATAACTCATCTCACATATTTTGGAGTTTGTAAGGCATTTCTAAAATATCCATTTTCTCCATTGATCCCCGAAAGAACCCAATTGACTGAAAAGCCAAGGCACTTACTCCGTCTCTGAATGTGTAAGGCATAGGAAAGTTGAACTTGCTCAAGGACACACAGTGGTATGTTTGCCCTTTAGGAATTACCAGAATGTTCTTGTTGACTTGATCATCAAATAGAAAACAGAATGGTTTGAATCTGAAATTTCCCTATAGGTTTGTTCTCTGAACACTTGTCCCCCAGACCATTGCACTATTTTGAGGGGCTGTGAAATCTGTAGGAGGTAGGCCTAGCTGGCAGGAGAAGTCATTAGGGGCAGGGCTTTGGAGGTTCCAGCCTGGTCCCTGGTTCTTGCCTCCGTTCTTTTCTTCTCAGTCTACTGTGATGTTGACAGCCTCTTTCTTCCTGCTGCCGCAAGCTGAGCTGTTTTGCCATGCATTCCTTGCCATGATGGACTGAAACCATTAATTGAAATAAATTTCCCTTAAGTTGTTTCTGTAGAGTATTATGGTCATGGTGATATAAAAGCACCTATTATGGGGTTATATTCATCATCCATTAAGAATCAGGACCGAGGAAGTGTATCATTGAAATTCAACAAGAGGCAAAGGCAGGAGACAAATGAGGTGGTAGCAAGAGAGAGCGTGAGGGGGAGGCATCAGTCTCTTGGCACGTCAAACAGAAAAGCAGCTCTCAGAGTCCACAGAGGCCTTGTCACCTGTTTCAAGGTCTGACAGGACAAGGATTCTAATTATGACATTCATGAAACCAGGAGGCCAGTTCTAGAATTGACCTCTTGCCCATCGTCTATGCACAGTTGGCAACTGACACGGTTTTGGGGGCTGGAGGCCACTGAAAGTTCCCAGTGCCAGGTTTCCGATTATCCACAGTATTTACCTCGTTACCCCCGTCACTCTGCTCCCTACAGAAAGCTGTCCCTCTATTACCCCTGAGTCTCACGGGTGCCTGCTCTCCCTGTCCCTTTGACACGCCCCCTCCACCCCCATATCAAAACGCAGAGTGCCCTCTTCCTGATCCCTGCTCCGGGGTGACATTCCAGGCAAGCCTCCACCAGGTCGTTTCTCTTTCCCCTAACTGGGGCTTGCTTTATGCTGACTCCACTACAGAGCTTGTTTTGAGACAAGGGGGAAGATGTGCAATCTTTTACCCTTATAAACCAGCTCCTTTCTTCCTCTCCCTGCCATTTAAAAGGGCCTTTCTATTTGACTGAACAAGAAAAGGAACTCTAAGAGAGGAATTAACATCGCCCCCATTATATTGTCCAATTAACGCTTGTCCCGTCAAAGACTGAGTAGGAAGCCCGGAGCCTCCGTCAATGAGAACTTTTAATCCCTCAGGTAAATGCAAAGTCGCATTGAACACGATCAAAGGGCAGATCTCAATGTATTCTCTCCCCTTCCCCTCCTCCATCTTGTACGGGACTGTATGTGGCTGCTGAGTTCTGGTTTGAATTAGCTTCAACCTTCCTTTGTGGCCGGTTGGGTGAAAGTGTTGGGAGGGGGCGGACGCTTAGAGAGACATTTGAACCCTCACACCAAGGCTCTCAGTTCCCTTCCACACAAAGACATCGACACAGACAGGCTGAAGTAATGTCGACCCCACCATCTTCTTTTTTAAAACTCGATTTCCTCCCTGCAGGTACTAGGCCAAGGCACCATTATTAACAAAGTAAATTATGCAAATGGCTAATCCCTTCCAGGGCTGGAATTTGGGGGTCAGTTTCCTCATTCTATAGAACGCTGGTGTTCATTGAGATCTGACCCATGAGAAACTGAGGGACAGAATAAGGACTTAAGCTGGGGGGCAGGGATGTTTTCTGGTCCCTCCTGCTGGGCCTAAGGCTTCCTTTCACATAGTAGGTGCCCAAAACTCACTTGCAAAGGACCAAGTCTAGAAATGCCATTTCTCAAGGGATCTGTTTAAGACCTAGACCCCTTAAAACTTTCAAATTGGGTAAGATTTAAAAAGGAAAAAAAATGTAAAACAGACAAAAAGTAAGAGCGGCATTATAAATTAAAGTCCAGGGTGGGTTAATCTAGAGAAATTCAGACTGGAGGTTCATGCCCACAGTCCTATGGATGATTCACGGGACTGAAGAGGAGCTTCCTGGCAGCCAGGGAAAAAGAGAAATGTGATCAATGGCACAATCTGTATTGTCCAGAGAACAGTTATTAGTATATATACTTAAAACCAATAATAAAATATTAACACATTTAATGGCTAGAGCAACACCAAGGAACGTCTATTAAACAGGGGAGTTTCTCTCTTCTTATCCTGGGTTCTCTTCCTGGTAATGGCCTACCAAAATTATACAGAACCAGTATCAAGTAAGGATCCCAAGCCCCTGGGATGAGTCTCAATCAAAGTCTATAGAGCAGACTCATCTGAAGAGGTACCATGGACTCTCTGGAAGCTGACACCATCAATGCATGTCAGGGGGTGTGGCTTAGTCCTCAGGTGCCATGGGAACCTCTATATGCCTATAACAGGTCTGCAGCATGACCACATTGCTCTAGCTAGACCTGGTTGTCCTGGAAAGCTTTGATTCTGACCCACTATCGCCAAGAGAACAGATAGGGAAATGAACCAATCACTGTCCCTCAAGGCCATCAAGACATGGCATTAATGCCAGGCAACCGCAGGGAAGACAAGACCTTGGGTCATGCAATCCCAGTGTACTCTGAACCACTGACTGGCATTGGCACCAGCCATTCAATAGTCTTCCTCTTTATTTCTTGGAACTTAGGCACCTGCTCCTTTCCCTGAAAAGCCTTCTCCCCACCAAAGTCGTTTACACACTGCATCTGACTTGGTTTAGAGAGCATCATAGTAGACAAACTGCCCTGCTTACCTTGTAGATAAGACTCACACATGCTCACCTCTCCCAGCCCTACCCATCATGGCCCTATTATCTTTGTCTTTACTATTAACAAACATTTGTGCACACTTTAACTTAATACACGCTTTTAACGGGAATTAGATAATATATATTATATATTATATATGTTATATATAATATATATGGGTCTCACTATATAGCTTTGACTGGTCTAGAACTCATAGAAATTGATCCACCTGCCTCTTAAGTGCTAAGAGTAAAGGTGTACCACCCACCACACCAAGTTCCCCATTTAAATACATTAAGTATACTTGGGCCTGATGGGCACAACATAATTGGAATTCCAGCTATTTGTGTGACTGAGCAGTAAGACCACAAGTTGAAGGCTGGCTTGTGCTACATACTGAGCACAGGCCTGCCTGGACAACTTAGTGAGACATTATCTTATAAAGCAAAACGAGCTATACACAGAGATCAGCGGTAGAATGCTTGTCCAGCACACACAAGGCTATTGTTTCGGTCATAGGTGTGTGTCTGAGAAACAGCACATGGGCACAGGGATCATCCTGGCTTCGGGAATCCACTGAGGGGAGGGGATAAATGAGGTCACTGTGCATTTTTCACACCTCAGTCTTTCGGGAGCAGAATGGTTATATGTTTATGTGTTTTTAGTCTGTCTTCCTTCTACTACTCTTGCTGCCTAGTGCCTTGGGAATGCCCTGGTATGTTGTAGGTGGGCATGGAATCCTCATTGAATGGTGGCAGGGAGGACTGGAAATACACATGGAAGAGCGGAGAGGAGACTCCTAGGCACATGGGTGGTCAGTTGTCTGGAGGATCAGCTCAAGGTAGCGTGGCAGGAGGTAAGCATCAGTGGTCACTGAAGCTGAGAAAGCACTCTGATCTTAATCAGGACAATTAAGGGGACCATATAATTTATCACCCTAAATAGGACACTTTGTGGGTGAAAGGGAAGCTATTAATAATTACACCAGGGCAACAGGCATAAAATAGGACTGTCCCAGGCAAGCTGGAATTTATGGTCACCCTGTGATCATTAACTAAGAGAAAGAGAGAGACCCTCCTGTGGGAATGAGTGAGCCTGGGAAGTGGGCATTCTATTTGCTAGGTAATATTCGAAGGTTTGCCCTGTAGGGGTCTCCAAGATTATATCCCACTAGACAGAAGGGGCCTTTCCTGAAAGGGGTGGGCAGGCATCCTAAGTCATCCATCCCAGAAAGAAGCAGGCCTCACACTAACAGACAATGGGGCTGTGAAGGCAAAGAAGAGGAGATGGCTTATCCATGCTTTCAGGCCCCACTCTGAGCTGAGAACCCTGCGTAGGTACTGAGACAGCAGCCACCAGGTGGGAAGCTTTAGCAGTAGCGATTAAACGGATCTTAGGCCCCAGGTACCCTCCATACAAGTCTGCACGTGTGTATGTCCCCAGTGTCATCTCAGATGTGTGAGTAAGGTCCATTCTTAGTTCTCTAATGGATGAGAGAAATAGCCATTCACCCCATATAGATTAAAACAAGAAAGAGGAGGTGGGCACAGGGAAAACAGTTAATGAAAAGAGCTCGTGTTGGCTAGACTTATCTGTAGGCTTGACACAGTCTAGAGTCATTTGGGAACGGTGTCTCAGTCAGGAATCATAGAGGTCAGGTGGGTCAGCACTTGTCTCTGGGGAACTGTTTTATGTTTTGACTGTATGAATTGGTGTAGAACAGCCCAGCCCACTATGGGGGATACCATGCTGTAGGCAGAGGATCCTTGACTGTGTGAGTGTAGAAAGGGTGCTTAACAAATGAACAAACAAAAAGACATGCACACCTTCACTTCTCTCTGCTCTTGACGGTGAATGCGATGGGATTAGCTGCTTCAAGTTCTGGCCTACACGTCCCTACAACAATGGACTTTAACCTAGAATTCCATGCCGAGTAACCTTCTTCTCGCCTAAGATGCTTTTTTTTTGCCAGGATTTTTTTATCACAGCATTGGAAATGAAGTTGGGATATGCATTCTCAAAGGTAGTTATGAAAAGTATCTCTTAGGACAATGATTTTCAGACATTGAGTACAGGAAAAATAAATTAATTGTTTAGAATGCCAAGGTAAAAGCTGATGAGACCGAAGGCCCTTGGATCCAACTTTCCACTTCCCTTCCTCTTCGGTGTTCTATCCTCATGAAATGGTGCTAACAAATACACTAAATGCTGCTCCCTGGAGCAAAGCTCAAGCACAGTTACCTGTACAGAGAGGACTGTCCCAAACACTACTTTCCATGGCAGTATAGGGTAGAGGTGTGAATACCGGGCTTAGAGGTCACGTGGCACTTTGTTCTGCTCATGTCTTATTAACCGTCCCATTTCACACTTCAAATCAAAAAGCTGGTACCAGTACAGCATCAAGAAGAATGACTAGCCAATTCCCACTGACTGAGACCAGAATCTAACAAACAAACTGTGTTTGTTCCAGGATCACCCAATGATCTAACACGGGCCCGAACTCTTGTCTCTCGAGTTCTCTTACCCTCTCCTGTAGAGCAACACAAATGCCCTATCTGTAAGGTCAAGGTTACTCAGGTCTCCAGGGTTGGCTGCCACAGCTCCCATCACAAGTAGGTTTTGAGATCTTATGACTGGGGTGAGGCCCAAGAGGCACTTGGGTAGGAAATTTAAATGGAGTCTCTGTCAAGATGGAGTCATCCATTGTTTGGCCCTTCACTGGCGTCATCCCTTTCCAAGCCTTGCCAAAATGTCCATCTTGTTAAATATCCACCCTTCCATACCAGAGTGGAGCCCCTTCCTAATATCTGTTGCTCTTGCCAATACTGACGGCACCAGTTGAGTGGCCGTGTTCGAGACACCCACTGTTGGCTATATAAATAGTTGGTTCCCAACTGGTGGCACTGTTTTGGGAGGTGACAGGACCTTTTGGACACAGAGCTTAGCTGGCAGATGTAGGGCCATAGGGCTAGAGCCATGTCCACTTCCTACTGCCCTATTTCTGTGTGTCCAGGCTTGTCCAAACGTTAGCCATGTTCTCCCTGCCTTTCACACGAGTGAAACAGAATAAGCCAATCCTCCCTCAAATTACTTTTGTAGGGAATTTATTTGTTAGAAACATGCTCTCCCTAGGGGATGGGTCCAGTGAACACTGAAGGCAGAGCTTCCAGTTTCTTACCAGGAAAGGCAGGCTGCCCATGGGTGGGGCGGATAATAAACTATGCACACACAGCCAGAGGCATTGCGGTGGCTGCTGGGCCTGGCCACATTTTCTCCATTTCTCTGGGTCCATAAATGCCATGTTGGAGGAGGCTGGGTTGGAACAGACACTAAAGTTTGTGACCCATCTGTTTCAAAAGCATTACAGTGCTCCCACAGCTGTCGAAGAATGCCAGTGGAGAAAATGAACTGTAAGAAGGGGCATCATTCTTGTCTTTGTTACTTTTTATTATTATGGCTGTAAAGAAACGCCATGACCAAGGCGACTTGTAAAGCATCCGATCGGGGGCTTGCTTATAGTCTCGGGGGTGAATCCAGGACCATCATATTGGGGAGTGCGGCAGCAGGCAGGCATAGCCCTGGAGCAGTAGCTGAGAGCTAACGCTGATCCCTGGGCAAGAGGCAAAGGGAAAGCTAACTGGGGATACCATGGGTTTCTGAAACCTCAAAGCCCACCCCCAGTGACACGCCTCTGCCAACAAGGCCACACCTTCTAACCCTTTCAAAACTGTCCCACAAACAAGGGACCAAGCATTCAAATATGTGAGCCTATGGGGGCCATTCTCACTCAGACCACACAATTCTGAATGTCGGGCTGCTATCCACACCTTGGGTAGGGCAAGATTAACGGCAACAGGGAAATAATCAAATTATGAACTCCATCAAGGGCCTTCTGCTTTAAAAAAAAAATAAATGACTTATTTATTTTTATTTTGTATGTGTTGGTGTTTTGCCCGCATGTGTGTCTGTGTGAGGTTGCTAGACCCTCTGGGACTGGAGGTCCAGACAGTTGTGACCTGCCATGTGGGTACTGCAGGGTCCTTTGAAAGAGCAGCCAGCTCTCTTAACAGCCGAGTCATCTCTCCAGCTCCCTGTCTTGTACTCATTCTTTCTTTCTTCAAAACTAACATTTCCCAGCATTTTTCAAGGACTTGCCCAGGTTGAAACATCCCAGCTGCATTGCTGCCCTCAGGATTCGGCCTCTTTCCTCCATTGTATTTCACAGCCTTGGGTGAAAGATGAGCATTCAACACAAGTGCCGAGAGTATTGATCACTGGTTATTGATCCATGTCACCTGAAATTTTTGTTTGGTGTTTCTTAACGAAGTCTGGTGGGGGCCAGGGGCAGCTCAAAAGCAGTAAACAGAGGCCACTCGTCCTGGCCTTCAGAGTCTGGCGTTATGAGACACTATGCTAATCAAAGGGTGAGAGGGTGAGTTCTCCACAGCCTAGAGATCCGGGGTGCTCCCTGGACGAGGTGTCCTTTCAAAAGGATTTTGAAGGAAACACAATTTTAAAAATGCAAACATGAGAGAAAATGCATTGCAAGTACAAAAAGTCTCATGAAGAAATGGCCCAAGGCAAAAGCATACTAAAAGATTTCTGGACTTAGCTAGAAAACAAACAGGATCGGCTGCTGGGGTGAGCACATGTGAAATCTAATTTATAAAGTTCATTCATCCCGCAAGTGTTATGTGTGATTTTTCAAGGGCAGAGAAGCAAGCGGGATTTTAAGGCTGGGTGCCACTATTACGAGATACGTTCCTGGCCAATTGGGAGCCAGCAACAGATTCATTAGGAGCTTGCCAGGTAGGGCCACACTGGGGCTTGAAAGAAACCTCAGAGGCAGATATTGGGGAGGTTAGGATGGGATGAAACTCAACCACACAAAATGGTCACAAAGAGCTGGTGGATTTCTGACCCAAGGCAGGAAGATACTTCAGCGACCAAACTGTCCTTGTGGGGACTTATAAAACAAAGCAGTAACCACAGAGTGTGGAGCCAAGAGAACCTGGCTGCACAGTTACAAAGACACCATACTCCCCCAGCCACTTATTTACTTTTCCTGAGGACTTTGGGCTCAGTTTGCCACTGGTATGAAGAAGCCAGTGCCTCCTGTGCCTGCTGGCTATAAGGGCTAAATAAAATTCCAAAGCACTGCCAGAATATTGCCAGTGTCTGGTGGTTCCTTCTTTACCACAAATCAAAATCTGGGAAGGGAGCATCCTTGCCCAGAGGCCACATTTGGGGTACATGCTCTTGTCATCAGCCAACCTGTTTCCAGACCTCCGTGACCCTTCTTTTATCATCTGATTTGTGTAAGTCTCCTTAGTAATTCATGAACAGAATAAAGAAACTAAAGGAGGAAAAAAGTATTGTCAATCACATTTAGAAATTACTCCTTGTGAGATCTAACAAGGGAAGAAAGAAAAGAGAGAGAGAGAGATAAGGAGGAAGGGAGGAAGGAAGGAAGGTTTAAAAAAAAAAACCAACATGTCCTTCCAATCCGACAAAACTGATATTTACCTGATTCATTAGGGACAAGTGACATTCTCACTGTGTCTGGCCAATGCTTTGCCCTTGGGTGATGCAGGAGGCAAAAGAGACATTTCCAGATAGCTACTGTCTAGCAACCAGGCAGCAAAACAAGGTCCTTCAGGCTCCTTGTGACCAAAAGGGAACTGACGCTTCCTTTGTCAGACTAAGCAGACCTCTGGCTGCTAGGAACCCACGTTCCTTCATCAGCCACAGCTTACAGAGTGAAGGAGCCCACCACTGGGGACCAGAGGGTTTACTGCCAGCTAGAAATGAAGGGATGCCAAGATCTCCAGCTTAGATGGGCCAGGAGTGTTGGCCTTGAATGGAAGGAGCAGAAGCAGGGGTGTAGATCTCCTAGCTGCTGGACGTGTTCCTGGCCAGCCCAGCTTGCCTAGGATTCTACAGCTTTCTTAGAGAAATATTGATGACAGTATCCACTGTTCAGTGAAGTAAAGAAGAGGGTTGGTATGAAATGCCTTGAAGAGAAAGTGTGTTCTAAAGGAGATAAGATTTTGACGGACATTGACTCCCAGAGCACTGGTTTTTCCTGGAAGGTTCAAGGAGGGGAGAGTTGTCAGAATGAATAGACAACTTGGAACCTTCCTCAAGCCTCCATTCTACCCTCACTTCTGCTCCACATTTTGCGTTCCCAACACACATGTGCACACAAACACACACATACACACACACACAAACGCACACACATGCACACTCACACACTCACTCCCAGGCATCCTCCGAATCTACCACCCTCTCAACCATGCCATCCGAAGTGTGTCCCTTTTTCTGTCTTAGCATTGCTTCCCACCCCCTCTTGAGTGTCCACAGGGATACCAGCTCTGCTCACCATGACAACCTGTGGCTAAGAGCCTTTAGAGGATCCAAATGCTCATCTCGTCAGTGGCTAAAATGTCACCACTGCCCACACTACCTAATAAAACTGTGTGGACCGGTGCGAGCTGAAGGACCATGCTGGGCCTCACTCTGAATGGAAACTAAAAGCAGTTAGTGAGCAGGACCTTATGATACATAATTCAAGAAATAAAGTGTCAAACACCATGCTTGATACATTCCCGCCTATATACTTCTGACCAGGGATGGCCTCAATTCTTACTTCCAATTCCATAAATCTTTGGTGACCCATAAATAGACCTAAAATGTTTCCTTGGTCCTTTGACACAGGGTTTTGAATCCTGCCTCGAACAGAAAACGCTGTGTGGGAAACGTTCTTTCAGAAAAAAAAAAAAAAATCAAAATTCTAGAACCACTCAGCAGTTCAGGGAGGTGACCAGATAAAAACCTTTCTGCTAAGTCCAGTAGCCAGGATCCACACAATGACGTTCCAGTCAGTGAAACACTGCCTGGAGGACAGGGATCTTATGAACACTTTTTCCATTGACACGGTGCCCATTTAAGCTTGTGTAATGCATTCTATGATGTTTTTGCAAGAATCATGTAACAATAAATGTGTTAAGGGACCGCTCCTTCATTAAGCAAGCACTACTGTATTTGAGTACAATCATGCATAGAAAGACTTATCCACAAGCCCAACCTTAGGAGTCAGAAAAAAAGGGGGGGAAAAAGGAAGGAAGGAAGGAAGGGAGGGAGGGAAAGAGGGAGGGAGGGAGGGAAAGAGGGAGGGAGGGAGGGAAGGAGGGAGACAGAAAGAAAGAAAGAAAGAAAGAGGGAGGGAGAGAGAGAGAGAGAGAGAGAGAGACCTGCCGAGACATCAACCTGGCTTTACTGTAATATGTGGATCTGACTCCCCTCCCACCTCGAGTAGTGGATGGAAAGCTATAGGACTCCCTTAAGGTTAATGTCATGTCAAACTAAGCACAGGGCTAGTCAAGCTAAGCAAGGGGGTACAGCGGTAAACGACATAGTCAGAGAGGGCTGTCCTCAGAGCGACAACTAACAATAAAGCTATAAGCACCATGTATGTCAGGAAAAGGAGGGTATAGGGGATCAGAACATAAACTCTCCTTGGAGGCTCCTCAAGGCAAATGCTGAGGCCTGGAGGTTGCCAGCTATACTTGGGAACACCCTGGGCAGGCAAATGCTGCAGTCAGATAAACAGATGGGCACCAAATAGGATGTAGAAGTACAGAGAAGCCTGAATTCACAGACTGGGCTCAGGCCAGTGTGAGGGAGCACTAGCAAGAACCAGGAGACCCAGTGGGACTATCTAAGAAGCAGACACATCCACACAGTCCCCTGCACTGACCACAGGTGGCAGGCAGCATGGCTCCGTGTACATCCTCCTGGGTAGAAGCTAATGGCTCTCAGGAGCTCCCCCTCGTTGCTCTGTCATCATCTGGGAAACCAGGACTCACCATGCCCATCCCAGAAGCTCTGTGTTGGTAGAAGTGCAACGTGGAAAGGATGCACCTCGGAGGGATAGCAGGGTCACTAATGGGGGGCATGTGTCTCCCCAGAACCATCTCTAAGAGCTCGTAGATTATTCATGGCTAGTAAGAGGCCAAGTTTGCCCCCAAAGGAGAAACCCACTGGCTGAGAGCTAGCAGTTCAGGCTGGATGGGAACGTCCCAAAAACGGCCCAGAGTGTGACAGGCAGGTGGCATGAAGTGCTCATCCCAGAAGCCTGGGGGCTAAAAGAGACCTCAAGGGAGCTGGGAGCCAGGCAGGGGCCAGGTCTGCCAGCCCCACCTCCTCCCACAGCAGGCACTGACGGCGCCCCAGCCTGCAGGCAGATGTGGCCATCTAATAAATAATTTACACTCTCCAGGAAATGGACCGCAGAGATGCCAAAGCCATTAGAGGCCCTGCTGATGGGGAAAGAGAGAAGGAAGAGAAGAAAACACCGAAGGCTTGAGTTGGAGCAGCAGCCATTTGAGGACTGGATTCTTCTTAGGTCCTAGCCATAGCATCTCCATGTGAGCTTATATGTCGCATTCTCATCTGAATTCACAGCAGTCCTGAAGAGTCCGGATTGGTACTTGTACTATCCAGAAAAGGAAGAAAGATGTTCTGAGATGGGGAACCTCCCATTGGGATGCTGGTCGATAGCCAAATCAGAAAACTGGGACCACAGACTCTGACTTTCTCTTTGAGAAGGAGGTATTTTAACAAGAAATCATGGTTTTAACTTTATTGCTGTTATTATCCTAAAACAAATGCTTGGAAACCGTTGGGTGTTGTTCCTGGACGAGAGCCAGGGTTTGCTTTTCCCTCAGCCCTCCCTATCAGGTCCAAAGTACCCACGGCGCTGCTCATGGGTCCATCTATAAAGACCACAAGATGTGACCATTGTATCCATGGGAACCTGAGGTAAAGCGGGGAGTACCTTGCTAAGAATCTCAGGCTTAAAAAGAAGGAGGGCACAAAAATTCAGACTTGATAACCTAGTCCCCTGCCTTTTAGAATGGCCGCCTCTTGTGTCTGACCTGGTCCCCAACTCCAATGTTTACAACACCTCATTTAGGAGTACATGGGGACGAGTTCTACCAGAGAGGCATTATAAAATGATCTTAGCACCTGCACAGAGTCCAAGAATACACTGCCACTGCCTCCACAAACCCAGTAATAACACATCTGCATATGCCCTGTGCCCACAGCAAAGACAGTCCCAGATTCCTCTATACAAACAGAGAGAGGAGGTGAAAACAGAGCTGTGGCTGCAAGCACAAGCTGCAGCTTTCTTCACGGCAGAGAAACGCAATGCGTCTCCAGGGGAGCTAGAAGGGCCTGAGGTTTTATTGATCATTTCTCAGAAATGAGGCCAGTGCTGCTGGAGAAGTGTTGATGTGTGTGTGTGTGTGTGTGTGTGTGTGTGTGTGTGTGTGTGTACACTCTTATGCACTACAGACACATGTATGCATCACAGAGGTACCAACTCCTTGGGCGGGTGGGTAATACTAAGCCCAGAATAACATCTTCCAAGGCTGCTGCAACAAAGTACAGCAAACATCAGAGATGTCGTCTATCATAGTTCTAAAGCAGCTAGTCTCAAGGTGTCAGATGTCTGTATGTGCCCTACAGAGCCCTGAGGGGAAGATCATTCCTAGCATCTTTCAGCTTGTCACAGGATCCCCTCTAGGATCTGTCCCAGGAGTCAGATGCCTTCTCTTGGTGTTTCTGGGTCCACATTTCACTCTTGTAATAAAGACACCAGTCATCCTTAGTTGGGGACTCAACCTACTACACTGTGACCTCAGCTTAGCTTCTGACAATCTGCAGTGACCTCGCTGCCAAGGAAAGGTACATTCTAAGGTCCTGGGAGTTAAGACTCAGACATCTCTTTCTGGGGAGCATAATCCAAGTTCAATACTGTATCAAAAATGTGAACATCTTGACTGTAAGGGTTAGGCAAGAATCAGTTGGCCAAGGCTTCCTTGACCTTCCTGCCAGGAACTATGATGGCTTCTTTGCAACAGCCTCAGGCAAAGGAATACCTGCCATACACAGGAGAGCACTGGACAAAGGTCACAGGAACAGTGGGGTAGAGCCCACCACCTGTCACCAGCAGCTTTTGAAAAACTGGCCAATGACTTGTTCGCCTAAGGTGTCACAGATTTTTTTTATTTTCTTTTGCATTCTGGATCCAAATGAGGGCACTTCCTTGATTCAGTAAATTCCATACACTGTTATTTTCTTTGAGACAGGCTCTCCTGTACCCCAAGTCACTCTTCTTCTCAAATGATTCCATGTCTGGATTCTAAGACCCTACCTCAAAGTAAACAAACTAAACAACAACAACAACAAACACAAATTAACTAAAAATGATAAAGAAAGAGGTCTGGAGAGATGATGGCTCAGCGGTTAAGAGGACTGGCGGCTTCTCTCGAGGATGCAGGTTCGATTCCCAGCACCCATGTGGCAGCTGACAACAGTCTGGAACTCCAGTTCTAGGGGATCCAATGCGCTTTTCTGGTCTCTGTACCTGATCTCGGTGGGTATCCAGGCACGCCCGTGGTGAGCAGTTGTACACACTGGAGAAATATTCATACACATAAATTAAATACGTACATTTTTAAAAAGAAAGGGGGAAGAAGCCAGGTGTGTTGGCTGTCAATGGGTACCGAACGGAAACAAGCTGACCTCCACATGTTTTCTAGTTCTCATATTGCCTAGGTCTCTCTGTCTGTTCCAATACAGATGCATAGCCAGTAAATATACACACATCTGGGTTCTTTTGACAAGCGGTGGTTTGACAGCAGGTAGCATGCTGAGCCATCCCATGACCTTCTGGGTAGGTAATGACACCCAGAAGGTCTCCAGCATTTCAAGCCATGAAGCTGGACAGCAAATGGCCACTTTCCATCTACACAAGGCACAATATTCTTGAAAAATCCCAAGTCACACAGCCTAATGGGGCTTACTTTTCTCTTGGTCATAGGAGGCCCTTGCACTGCTTGGAAAAGGAAGGGCACCAAAATGTTTCTACCATTTGTATAAAACAAGTACCAATAAAACAAGTACCAGGGCACAGTGCCACCAAGTTCAGGACCCTGCAGAATACTACACATCTTGGGTTCCAGGTCTCTGTGTGTAGAGGGACTGGGTGGCAGAACCCTGGCAGTGCCACCATCTCGACAGCTGCGACAATGGCCAGGACAGGCAGTCTATTTGATCGGTTCTTACAGGAGATGACAGCGTCCCCACCACACAGCCTATGTCCCATGGGAGAACAGCAGTAGCTCCGCTATCTACAAAGACCCTTGATGTCAATATCAATCAGCAAGCAGTCCACCAGCACGGAAAACAAAAGCCCAGAAGCGCATTGGAAATGTTCAATCAATCTCAGACTCAAAAAGATGTAACAGAAAGTGACAACTCATTATCCATTTGTATTTATGAAAATATCCGTACTGGGAGCCAGTGATGTGGCTGGGTGAGTGAGGCTCTTGCCACCAACGCTGACGACCTGGATTTGATCCCTGGGATCAACTCGGTGGGAGGAGGGAACTGACTCCTACAGGTTGGCCTCTGACCTCCTCCTGTGGGCTGTGGGCTCATGTGTGTGTATATGTGCACTAACTAAATAAAAACATAATTTGGAAGATAAAGATCTGGAGACACAGTTCAGCAGTTAAGGGTCCTTGTTGCTTTACTGGAGGGCCAGAGGTATTTTCCCAACACTCACCCGGACTGGCTCACAGCCACCTGTAGATCCAGCTCTAGAGAATCAAACGCCTTCTTTTGTCCTCCACAGGCACAGGCAGACACACAGAGAGACACGTGACTAAATAATAAAATGACTATTTTTGAAAACAGATACTAGAAATAAAGGTCCTAGAACAAAGTGATGGATGCTACAAATGAGTTTATAGATAAAAGGCAGGTTTCTTAGTTTCTTCAATGACTGTGGTCTACTGGGGTTTGCCACTTAAGTACTGTGTGCACACATCTGTGTGTTTTGTCTCACAAACAGCACCGAGATACAGTCTGACAAGACTTTACTCAGGTAGGTGAAAGAGAAGGTAATAATGACTTCTTTGAATCCTTCCTCACTCCTTTAGACTTCTGTACTAACTTCTTAATTTCCATGCCTACTTTCTCATCTGGTCATCTGAACTTATTGTTTTTTGGGTTTTGATTTGTTTGGAGTTTTCTGTTTGTTTGTTGCTTTTTTTTTTTTTAATGAAACAAGGGTCTCACTAGTAGCTCCAGTAGTCTGGAACTCACTTTGCAGACAAAGCTGGCCTGGAACTCACAGAGATCTTCCCGCCTCTACCTGCCAAGAGCTAGGATGAAAGGCATGCGCTACTATGCCTGGCTAATGTTTTTCTCATTTTTCCCAAGTCTACTTCAAGTTCAGTGCTTGCTACAAGACTCATTGAAGACCTAGGCCACTGAAATTTCTCCCTTCTTGGAAACCCATCAAATGTGACATACTATATAGCTTATTGGAGAGGGCATACACACTGTTTTCTTATTGGTGTCTGTTCTGTGCATGTTGTCTCCTTGCCAAACATCATCTTTGGGATCAGATGTATCAGTTAGTAATTGTTGAAAAACAAGCAGTCCAAAAGGCACTGGCATAAAACCACAAGTCTGTGATTGGCTCTAAGTCTGGAATGGTCTGTACCCCATTTTTTATTAGATTATTTGCTCTTTTGATGACAAATTTCTTGAGTTCTTTGTATATTTTGGAGATCAGCCCTCTGTCAGATGTGGGGTTGGTAAAGATCTTTCCCCATCTGTAGGCTGCCATTTTGTCTTGTTGACTGTGTCTTTTGCTTTACAGAAGCTTTTTAGTTTTAGGAGGTCCCATTTCTTAATTGTTTCTCTCGGTGTCTGTGCTACTGGGGTTATATTTAGGAAGTAGTCTCCTGTGTCAATGTGTTCAAGTGTACTTCCCACTTTCTCTTCTATGAGGTTCAGTGTTGGCTTTATGTTGAGGTCTTTGATCCATTTGGACTTGAGTTTTTTGCATGGTGATAGATATGGATCTATTTTCATTCTTTTACATGTTGATATCCAGTTATGCCAGCACCACTTGTTAAATATGCTTTCTTTTTCCAGAGAACTCTCAACAGAGGAATCTAAAATGGCTGAAAGACACTTAAGGAAATGTTCAATATTTTTAGCCATCAGAGAAATGCAAATCAAAACAACTCTGAGATTCCACCTTACACCTGTAAGAATGGCCAAGATCAAAAACACCCATGACAACTTATGCTAGAGAGGATGTGGGGTAAAGGAAACACTCCTCTATTGTTGGTGGGAGTGCAAATTGGTACAGTCCCTTTGAATATTAGTATGGCACTGTCTCAGAAAATTAGGAAACAACCTACCTCAAGATCCAGCAATAATGCTGTTGGGTATATACCCAAAGGATACTCAATCATACCACAAGGACATGAGCTCAACTATGTTTATTGAAACACTGCTTGTCATAGCCAGAACCTGGAAACAACCTAAATGCCCCCGACTGGAGAATGAAAAAGGAAAATATGGTACATTTACACAATGGAGTAATACACCACAGAAAAAAATGACATCTTGAAATTTGTGGGCAAATGGATGAATCAAAAAAATATCATATTGAATAAGATAACCCAGACCCAGAAAGACAAATATCATATATACTCACTCATAAGTGACTTTTAGACATAAAGCAAAGAAAAACCAACCTAAAATTCACAATCCCAGAGAACCTAGACAATAATGAGGACCCTAAGAAAGATATACATGGATCTAATCTACATGGGAAGTAGAAAAAGATAAGATCTTCTGAGTAAATTAGGAGCATGGGGACCATGGGAGGGGGCTGAAGGTGAGGGGAGAGGATGACAGGATAGTAGAGAAAAATATATAGCTCAATAAAATCAATTTGTTAAAAAAGACTGGAATGGGCTTTCTTCTCTGTTTAGCTGCTATATCAATGAAGCCAGTGGTTTTCAACCTTCCTAATGCTGCAACCCTTTAATACAATTCCTCATGTTGCCGTGACCCCCCATACACACACACACCATAAACATTATTTTTGTTGCTACTTCATAACTGTAATTTTGCTATTGTTATGAATTATAATGTAAATATGTGATGTACAGATGATCTTAGGCCATCCCTATGGAAGGTCATTTGACTGTCCCCAAAGGGTCACAACCCACAAATTGAGAACCACTGGAGTAAGCTCTATGGGTCTGGAATAAAACTTCCACTGATGGATGCTACCTGTCTCTGAGAGCTCCACGTTGGCTCTTCCTCACAACACGCTGGCATATGTGTTTTCCCAGGTGAAAGCATAGTTCAAAGAGAGTTAAATGGAAACACGCAGGGCCTTTGAGATTTGGCTCAGAACTGGGGCAACTTCCCTTCTGCTAAACATTATTCTGTCCACCAAAGGAAGCCATAGGGGAACGTCAGATCTAAGCCATGTGGAAGCAGACCCCCATCCCGGAGTGAGAGGGACTGAGAAGAGACATCACATGAAATCAAGAAGAGAGACAATTTGGCTCAACCTTTGCTGTGGAGGCTCCACTGTTTTACAGTTCTGTATTGTGCCCCGTAATTGTTCTGCTCTGAATTGCAAGAGGCTAGCAACCTGGAGACTTCACACAGCCCAGATTCCCTTCTCAGCTGGCCTTAGATTTTGAGGCATTGCCAGGCGATTGAAAGGCGGAGGGGGAGAAAACGCCGCTTGCTTTGCCTACATTGTCTCTCAGCAGCGGCAACAGAGTGGGAGACAGGTGCGGGCTCCCGGGACGCTACTCTGGCAGCACAAACCCAAGGGTGATGGACAAAGGACAGCTGTGCCAGAGGCACCCATGGCTCTCACTGGGAAGGCGCCTGGTGGTAGCGGGCAGCAGCTCTTGTGGGGCTGACTGGAACAGGGAAGAAGCAGCAACTGTGGCCCGGCAGGACCTGAGGTGTTAACGGGAAAGGCTTGTAGCTTCCCAAAACAGCCTCCACTGCCACGGTTTGTGGTATCCGTAGTCTAGGACTCTAAACAAGCTCACGGCTGTGAACCTGAGACTGGTCATCCGCAGAGCAGGTAAACATGGCACATTGGTAGAAAACAACCAATGGCTTTTAAAGGTCAAGATAATGAAGCTGCAACAGTGACTGTCTATGTCAGCTAACTTACTAAAGGCAATGTGCTGCGCTGGGTGGTGGTGGTGCACACGCCTTTAAGCCCAACACTTGGGAGGCAGAGGCAGGCGGATCTCTGTAAGTTCAAAGCCAATCTGGTCTATGAAGCAAGTTGCAGGACAGCCAGGGCTACACAGAGAAATCCTGTCTTAGGAAGAAAAAAAAAAAAAGATCAAGCTGGTGGCTGACAACTATCATTCCAGCCACTTTGATGGATAGGCTGCTTCCGGTTCTGCTTGCTGGTTACCTGAGAAGAATGGCACATTCAGTTCTAAGTGCTTAGCTGAGGCCAGTCGTGGTGGTACATGCCTGTAATCCCAGTACTTATAATACAGAAGCAGGAGGACGGAGGCCAGCCTGAGCTACATTGTGAGTAAACACTTAGTGGAAAGGCTTGATCTGGAAATGAGAAAGTCCTAAAAAAAAAAAAAATTAGTTAATTAGTTACACTCTCTTAGATCCTCAGAGTAGGGAAAAAAAAAAAAAGGTGGGAACACCATTCAATCCTACAGAATTATATTATAAATTGAATAGACAGCCTTGCTAGGTTTGTCTATGACCTTGACTACGGGAGAATAGAATTCTACAAACATTATGACATTGACTACGAGAGAGTAGAATTCTGCAAACGTTAGAGAAATGTGAGGATCTAGACTCTAGAAACATCGGCTATGCCCTAGTGTTCTTCTTGTTCTCCAGATGCACCCTCTTTTCCCATTGCTGAGAGAAACTGATGCAATATGACCATCTCACACAGCACGTAAAATAACTACATACCAAGGCTGGGGATATAGCTCCGTTGTCAGAAGGTTTCTCTGGCATGCATGAAGCCTTGGATTCAATACCTATTACCACATAAACTGAACATGGTAGCACACATGTGTAATCAGTCACAGTGTAAGGGAGATGTGCTGGAATCTGAAAATGGTCCCTAAGACAGCATCTTGCTAGACAAAACCCTTGGGTTCGCTGACCTTCCAGCTTCAACGTGGACCGTCTCCAAATTGTTTTGCCATGAAAGATGTGCCAAAGTAGATCTTTTAAGAGGCTACTTTGTGTATGTGTGTGACAGACAGAGATACAGACAGGCAGACAGACACACAAGCACAGAGATCAGCTTGACCTGAACTTGCCCAAACTAGCCTAGAACTCATGATCACCCTGCCTCTGTTTTTGAGTACTGGGCATGTTCTATCCACACCTGACTGAGGATTCGACCTCTACACTCTTGAAAGTCAGTCACCATTTAAAAGTTCAGTGACGTTGCTGAAAACATGCCATAATTAAGAGTAGGAGGGGAACAAGAGAGGGTAGCGGAGTGACTCTGAGTGAAATTATGCACATGTATGAAAATGTCATAATGAAACCCATTATTGTGTATAATTAATATATGGTAATAAAAGCACGTTTAAAACAAAGAGAACAGTTAATAATAAAATAAAACCCTGAAAATGAAAGTCTATCCCTGTGGATGAACTACCAAACCATGTAAGAGAAGATGAAGGTACTAGATGAGCCACTAAACACTGTAAGAGAAGATGAAGGTTTACCCCTGTGGCTAAACCACTGAACCATGTAAGAGAGGATGAAGGTCCACCCCCATCCTACTCCTTTGCGATTCTAGAGCTGGGTCTGACCTAAATGCAACCCCATGAGAGATGTAAAATGGTCAACAAAAGAACCACTCACTGAACCCCAAAGTAACCCATGAGATCACAAGAAGCTACCTTATATTGTTGTAAGATACTCAACTTTACGGTGACTTCTCATTCACTACAAACAACTAGAAAAAAAATTTTAAAAATGATTATTCCTTTCTTTGGGAATAGGGATTAAGTCTTTTTTTTTTTAATCTCTAGATTTCAGCATGCCACACGGCAACTGATGATGTAAGTGTATGTTAGATACATGATTCACAGAATGAAATTAACTTCATTTACTCTTCTCTTTTATAGAGCGTAGGACCATTGAAAAGGAAGGGAAAGTATCACATTAGCAAAGACATCTGAATGATGCCTGAGAAGCCATTTCCTCCTATTTCCAAAGTACAATAATCTGCTATGTCTGTTTGTCTGTCTCTGTGTCTCTCCCTCTCTCTGTCTCTGTGTATGTGTCTTCTCTGTCTGTGTGTGTGTCTGTATGTCTCTCTCTCTCTCTCTCTGGGTCTCTCTATGGTGTGGGAGGTCCTTCTGTCTATGTGCTGCTTTCATTGATTAATGAATAAAGAAACTGCCTTGGCTGTTGATAGGGCAGAGCTTAGGTAGACAGAACTGAATGCTGGGAGAAAGAAGGGCGGAGTCAGGAGACACCATGGATCTGCACCAGAATAAGACATGCTGCTGAATCTTTGCCGGTAAGCCACTGTCACGTGTGATAGACAGATTACTAGAAACGGGTTAAACTGAGATGTAAGAGTTAGCCAATAAGAAATTAGAGCTAATGGGCCAAGTAGTGATTTAATGAATACAGTTTCTGTGTGGTTATTTGGGGGCTAAGCTAGCCAGACTGCCGGGATGAACAAGCGGGCCCTCCTCCTACATCTCTATGTCTCTGTGTGTCTCTATTTCCCTCCTTCCCCTTTCCTCCCTCCTTCTTTCTCTCTCATTTCCTTCTTTTCTCCCTCCCCATTTTCCATTTTAGGTCTCAAATGCAGCTCTTCTTTCACTGCTTTCTAGAAGCAGCTAAGCTACTTGGAGTGGGTAACTCTTTTCCTTTTGCTTGCATCAGCACAAGCATCTAAAGATCTTTAGGGCACTACCACCCCCTCTCCACCCTGACCCAGGCTGGGTTTCTGAAAATAACAATTGTCCATGTACACTTCCTCATTGTCTTCTGAAGGAGGCATGGCCCTCATGATAAGACTGTCATCTCCTGTGCTCCCAGAATAAATCTGTCCTGGACTGGATCCAGGATTTCTGGGACATCCCAGGACATGCCAGTAGCTGATGCTCTTAGAATCTGAGACGAGATGGTTTAGGTGTCATCAAACTATGCTAAAAGTATAAACTTGGACTTGCTGAGAATATCACAGGGATTGCCAATCCTGAGGGGGCTGTGCTTTGAGAAGATCTTTTCTAGAACTAAAAGAGATCGTCGACTGGAAGCTTGTTCTTACCTTTTCCATACTACTCATTCCTCTCATTCTCTGTGCATTTTTATCAGATTAGAAGCAATGCCACATTTCTCTATCCAGCTCAGAAATTTGGGCTTTATTTTTCAGGCTCCTCCATATATATACATCCAGTAAGTACCTGTCCCCATCACTACCATCACCACATTCATGCTGTCAATTCCACCCCACGCCACCCCCACCAAGACACACAAGGTCTTCTGTGTCCCTGCTGACCTCCAACTGCCTAAGTAGCCAAGGATGACCTTGAACTTCTAACTTGGAATTCTCCTATTTTATGAATACTGGTAATCAAGGCTTTCACCACAACCACCCAGTTTTTGTGCCGTGATCGGGACTGAACCCAGGACTTACTGCATTCTAGGCAAGCAGTCTGCCACCTGAGCTGCATCCCCAGCCTGTACTTACCACTTCTCAAGCATATACCATAAGAACAGCACCCTTAGGAGATGGTAGCGATTTTATTAAGATGGACATTTTGTAGAGGGGCACACGAAAGACGCCTGACCTAGATCACAGTCAGACTCGAAAGACTATTCAAAGCCTGACCCCACATTGCTGCAACCTGAATGACGTAGAGATGGATCTAACTGTTGTGACAAATAATTTTTTAAAAAATTAAAGATGTGCGTAGAGAAAAGTTTAGATCAGATGGGCCGTGTGCTCTGATGGAGGAGATTTAACAGCTGCAGCTTGGAAGGGGTTTGTTACTTAGGGTATGAAGGAGGGAGGCAGGTTAGCCAATCCCAGCAGGAGGTCCCGGTAGGGAAGCAGTCATCTGGAGGAGGAAGCTGCTGTTGATACCTTAATGCACACACTGCTCTTACCTAAATGCCAACCATCCCTACTCCACCTGGCCAAGGCTCTGTCGTTTCCACTGGTCTGAGGCACTGGGGTCTTATACATGGTGGCATTCGTCGCATTCATGTCAAAACATACGTTGCCTTAAGACTTCATCTCCTCCCCACACTTTACTGTCTGTCAAATAATGATATGGTTGAACTTTGGTTTGGTGTTGGTTTCAGGAAGCTGGTGTTTAGAGACAGGGCTTTGCTATGTGGCTCAGGCTGACTTGGAACTTATACTCCTTAGCCCACAAATTGCTGGTAATACAGGCATTGTGCCAGCAGGCCTAGTTCCTAAAGTATTTCTTTTTTTTTTTTTTTAAAGATTTATTTATTATGTACACAGTGTTCAGCCTCCATGCCTGAAGGCCAGAAGAGGGCGCCAGATCTCATTACAGATGGTTGTGAGCCACCATGTGGTTGCTGGGAATTGAACTCAGGACCTTTGGAAGAGCAGGCAATGCTCTTAACCGCTGAGCCATCTCTCCAGCCCCCTAAAGTATTTCTTTGTGGCATCCGGTCTTCTCCACTTTCAGTGCTGGATTGTTCCAATAAATCTTTAGCTAGTCCTCTGAAGTCTCCTCCACAGCAACATTCTTCGTTCAGCTTCCAAAGTAGGCTTTCTAACACCCCAGTCCAACCAACTCCCCACAATGGTTTAACAGGCAGGCCTGCAGGCTGACCTACAAACAGGACACAAATCCTTCCATGACCTTACCCCTGATCGCACACCTGCTAAGAGCTCTGACTTCCAGCAGTACAGAAAGACGTGTGTACCCCATATTACCTCATTGTACCCCACTGCCAGCATTACTCCCACCAAGAACAGCCCACCTTTACCTATATTTCTCCATTTCCATCTAGATGACAATCAAGCATCCTCCCATCTTCCTACTTCACCACTGGGTGTAGGTCTAACCCAAAGCCCAGCAGGACATCATAATCACCATACATTTCTTATTTACATGGTTTCCTCTTCCGTTAAGTTCTCTCTCTCTCTCTCTCTCTCTCTCTCTCTCTCTCCCCGCCCCCCTCCACAAAGCAGGTGTTCAGTGCTATCTACCAGATGGATGGAAGAATAGAAGGATGAATGAGTGGACGGATAGACAGATGCCTAACACACTATTTTCTTCTGCTGAAAGAGAATTATCTCTTTCTCACCCAGATCTGATCCAACTAGAGCATCTCCCCCTCAGTTGTGCAAATGAGGGGATATTATTGCTATCAGTGATCATTTAGAACTGTAAAGACTAATAGTCACTTGGAGCAGCAAATGCTTCCTCCTTAAGGTACCGCGGGAAGAACATTTGCTAATTTGTATTTACATTTGAAATTGAAACACAAATTGGCACAAGAACTATTACACATCCCAGCTAATTAATGTTCTAAAAATGAATTATGCAAATCAGCCTCAACAGACCTCAGCAAGCTCTTCCCATGGATAATAAACAGCGTGGAATGTGAACTTTGTTGAGTTGATTCTGACCAGGCTATATAGTGAGGAGAGCAGTTCCCGAATGGCAGCTCTGTACTCTCTGAGCCTTGGTTCCTATACCTGTGAATTAGAATTGGAATCAGATTAGAGTCGTTAAAGAATTAGGCTGATGGGAAAAAAAAAAAACTTTGACCTAAAGTCACTGTTTCTAAGCTGCATCCGTAATGTTACCATTCTAGAATCACCTGAGTGCTTCTGGGAATCTTAGTGGTTTGTCTTCATGACATGTTCCCTCCCTACCTTCTTTGCTCTTGTCTTGCCTCAGACATTGTCTTCCCCAAAGCAGAGGCCTCAAAGCCATGTGTATTTTTGTTTCACGAACCAGGAACCCACAGAACGGTGTAAACATCTAACTTGGCCACAGACCATTCTGTGGGCCTTGAGAACAGAGCATCGGACCAGCTGGGAGGAGGTCACTGTGACTGATTGGGTAGCGGAGCAGACAGCAAGGGAGCTCCAGCCAGCTGTGTGTGTGGTCTGTGGTAAGGCTCTGATAACCTATCACTGTGACCGTGACCACTGGCTAGCTCCTGGCTCAGCTGGGAGACAGCCCAGCCTCACAACACCATCTGAACAGTGCAAAAGTGTGGGCTGGGGACACCGCTCCGAGAGGCCTTGGCACCAGAGCCCACAGCAGGCAAGCCTGACGATGACCACTGTCATAGCAACAATTGGTCTATGGACTTCCAGGAGCCTGAGAAGAGCAATGCTGAGTCTTGATTTATCCCTCTCTCTGCTTCCAGCATGTGGTCAGAAAACTCTATCCACTCTTACACAATGGCATGAGGTAAATTTCATGAGTAGCTATTGCAGAGTTGGAAACTAAGATCGGCAGTGAGGGGGAGCTCGCGCCAGGGGCTGCTAAGGAGCAGAAGTTGAATTGGATCTCAAGTCCCCCGACTAATGCTGGTGTTGTTCCCCTGTGTACACGGGTCATGTGCTCCTGCAGTACAATGTTGGATCTGTTTATATCACCATCCTATAGGACCCAACCATGCCAAGCTCAGTAGAGGCCTGGTAAACTGAGACCAGGCAGGCACCACCCATGAACAGATATCCAAAGGAAATTCCTAACGTTCCAACCATTGTAGATAGGATCACTTGCCAGCATACACCCATCCCTCTTCACCAGGACATCCCTAGACAATTGTCAGCCAATCAGGGTTAGAAATCCTGAACCCTGAACCTTAGAAATTCCTCACCCCAACCTCAGCTATTATTAAAAAAAAAAAAAAAAAAAAACACCCCAACTGAGTTGGGGGCTCTGTTTGTACCAATACATTGAACACATGGAGAGTCGAATTCATGCTTGAATAAGAGTAAAGGCTCTTTGCTTTCACATACAGAACTCAGTTCCCTAGTTGATTTTTGGGGTGACTCCGTGATCTGAGCATAACACATCCCTTTCACCTAGCATAATGACTGACCATGGTGGATATTGATCAGAGGATAGAGTCCCCATCTGTACTCTACAGGGAGCCTACATTTCACTCACCAACATCCTTACACATCCCAAACATATGCAGAAAAACTTCATCCTGAGCCACTGAACCTGCCACCCTTCTCTGTTCCCATCCCTGAAGGCCAAAGACCACCAAAGGCAAAGTCACCAAAACTAAGAAAACCATTGCATTATCAACACAGCCCTTGGTGGCCAACCTCTAACATTGCCCAAGAATCTCTCAGTCTATCTCTGGCAAGCTCCCTTGACTCTTCAAAGACCAGTCTAAGCCTCAATGGAAGCCCATAGTTGAAGGCCCCACCCTGTTCTGCTACAGGTATCCATCCTGCTGATTAAATCAAGAAAATTGAAGCCATTAGGATAGACCGTCAATTTTTTTTTCATCTCCAAATACTGTTATGTCTTGTGCCTGGTTAATGCTTCCACACATGATTTTGTCTTTATCCTTTCCTGTCTCCTCTGAAATGTTGACCTAGCATGCACTTGCAAACACACACACACACACACACACACACACACACACAGAGAGAGAGAGAGAGAGAGAGAGAGAGAGAGAGACTGTAACTCCTTCCTCAGTTCTCTTTTTCTTTATTGCAGAGCATATGTACACGTCTCTCCAAACAGAACAGCCTCTAACTTCCTTTCTATGTGAGCCATTCTCTAGTAAGGCTGCTGGTTATGCTCAGTCTCTAATGACAATCCATTCACCCAGGTCACCAGGCACTACTCATTTAGCAAACACAATAGGACACTCTCAGCTCTTATCTCACGGGACCCTCTAGAGTGATTGACTCTCGTCACTTGTCTTGCTGATATGACAAAACACTCTAACAAAAGCAGCTTAAGAAAGCCAGGGTTTATTTTGGCTCCAAGTTCTGGGTTAGGACTCATCATGATGTGATGGGGAAGGCGTGGTGACAGGAGCTGAAGGCATCGCATTGTGTCCACAGTCAGAAAGCAGAGAGAGGTGAATGTTGATACTCTGCTAGCTTCCTCCTTTCCAGTCAGCCTGCGAGCCCATCCCATTTTCCGGATGGATCCTCCCATTTCAGTTAGTCTAATCTAGAGAATCCCTCTCAGACATCCCCAGAAATTTGTTTCCATGGTAATTCCAAATCCCAGCAAGTGAAAACCCAAGATTATCCCTGTTGTCCTTGTAGGAGCCAACCATAATAAGCTAAATATGAACAGATCACCCAAAGGAAGTTCTTTACTTTCAACCAGTATCACCTGCCAGAGTAGGACTCAGCCATTAATAAGTTTAATGGAGGCCTGAGTCTCAGTAGTTTACCCTGAAGCGATACCTGGTTGCAAAAATGACCACAAACTGAGATTATCCTAGCATCACCCAGGAACAGACCATCCAAAGGAAATGCCTAATGTTCCAACTGCTGTAGATAGGATCACCTGCCAGAACACACTTACCAGGACACCCCTAGACAAATGAAGCCAATCAGGAGTCCTGAACCTAAGAAACCCCTCACCTCTACCTTTACTACTATAAAAACCCAAATCTAACTAACTGATCTTGGGGCTCTCCATTTATCACTAAACATTGGACATGAGGAGAGACCAAGTTTGCAAACTTGCATAAAATAAAGGCTTTTTGCTTACATATGGGATTCAGTCTCCTTGTTGGCTTTTGTGGGTCTTCATGGATTTGGGCATAACATATGGTGAACTCTATCCCTAGAGCTTTTGGAGGTCGTACCCTCTAGGTCCTTCTGTTAGGATCCAGGCATTATGCTGGCCTGTCCTGTCATCTGGTAGGATATACCCAGGCTGCACCCTGGCCAGCTCAGGGTCCTAGTCTGTACACAGGAGCAAAGTTCCCTTAAGAGACAAGCTCTGTCCACTCCCTTCTCTCTTCCTTTCTGCCATTCTATCTGAGGAGGCAGCTTTCTGTCTCCCTCTCTCTGTGTCTCTGTCTTTCTCTCTCATTCTTTCTTCCCTTCCTATTTCCTTTATCTCAGTAAACCCCACATCCAAACTCTGCCTGTATGGTGTATTTTTCTGTCCCTCACCCACTGCAGACCAGCCACAAAGGTCTCGCGTGCACTGTCCTCACCCGCCATGGCAGGGTCCCACTCACGCCATAGCAACACCTTCTATGTGCCCCTTCAGTAGAGATATCCCTCTCAGTCTTTCTTGTGTCTGAGCAGTGTCTGCTTATTCCAAAAGCTTCTGTCAGATTAGTCCACCCACAGTCAGGATAGCTAACCTCCACGTGCATGTCGGCTGCCTAGGAAGCAGTCCCATCCACATGAGGCCACTGTTAACCTCCACATGTCCCGGGTTAAACTCATCCTGCTCTTGATAGGCTGTGTTTTCTGAGTGAACTGGAAATGCTACCAAAGGAAGGACTCTGAAAGCTGTACTCTCTGTACTCGCTGCTCCTTATGTCTAAACTCAAACTGAACAGCACTATTTTACTCCCTAAGTATGTCTGTCTACAAGGCCTAGCCACTTCTCCCCTTCTTGCCTCACTGCCTTGACTCAAGCCCTTCTCTCTTATTTAATGTCACTGTGACACTTCCCTGCTGGTCCCTGCTTCCGGTGTCTTCTGTTTTGTTCCCCTTCTACAACAGGCTGCCTCTCTCCCCATTGAAAGCCTTTTGAAGATTCCACTTCAGCTCTGAGACAAACCCAACTTCTCAACCCTTACACGGAAGCCTGTGACCTGGCCACACCGGATGCTGCAGCAGCTCCTCCTTCTGCCCAGATGCTTTTGCTCCTCGTCACTGAGCTGCTTCAGGACACACTGAAATCTGCCACCATCTCAGCAGAGAAAGTCTTCCTGTGATCTGACTCATCCTCCTATCACTCCCATTACCGGGAGAATTACTCCTCACACTAAAAACTAGTGGGCGGTCACATATACATCATCGAGCTTGGGCATTGAGAAGCTGCTGTTTCCTCTCTGTTCAGTCATAACTCCAAGGCCAAAAAAAAGCCGATTCAGGATCACCCCACTTACCATCATATTTTACCGATTTGGGAGTAAATAAACAAACATCACCACTCATGAGAGGCTATCTCAGAGGTCACCTTGCTGGTGACGGAGTGAAATTAGAATCAGGGTCTCCAGGCTTCCAGTAGAGTGTTTTCATTACCTCCAATGTCAGATTTTCCAAAAGATCCGCAATTTAAATCAAAGCAAAATTAAAACAAAGAAAGAAGCAACTGATCCATTAAAAAAGATAAAACAAATCAGTAAATAACCCCAAAGAAAAGTATAATAAGCAAAACAAAAATAGAGAAACTCAACCTTGGGGCTTCATTCCAAATTTCTATGAGCTGCAAAGGAAAAGCCCTTAAATAAAGACCTACTTTCCACGGAGTTGAGCTGTAAAATAAATGAAAATCTATCACTGTCTTCCTTTGTTTCCTATTCATTCATTCATTTATTCATTCACTGAGGATGCTCTAAACACTTGCACTGTACCAGATTTCAGTAGACACTGACACACTTTCACTGCCTGGGGAAACTGGTCTTGACCTCACCTGCACAGCTGAGAGACAAGGCAGAGCATGTCCAACGCAGGACAGTCTAAATATGTGCTCTGCAAACTGGGGTGAGGGTGGGTGGGTTGCAGGAGAGTGACTGAGAGGGGACCCATTCATATGCAGTTGTGCCCATTATCTGTCACCAGATGTGAGGAGGAGGGGAGAACAGGAAAGGCGATGGTGACTGCTTGTAGCGTTTGCAGCACCTAGGTGAGCTCTGTTTTCTTCCCTCCCAGTTCTGTGATGAAGGAAACGGAATTCTGAAACAGGAGAGCCAAGGGCAGCTCCCACGAAAGAGGGGGTCACAGCTACATTTCTACAAAGTAAAGCCATCCACACTGGTGGAGCTGTGGAGCCGAAGAGATAGGGTAGCAGCGATGAAAAGATCAACTCTTCCCCTGGTCACTCACCCACTTCTGGGCTAAAGAGGTTTCCCAAGCTCCTGCTGAGGAAGCAAGGCTATTGAAATAAGCATCATCTATCCGGGATAACTGCCATTCATCAGCACTCAGGGGCATTGCCTAGACAGAGACAGTGACAGCACCCGGGAGGCAGCTGTCCCTGCCACAGCTCTGTCGCAAGTCAGGCCTAGGAAGAAAACTCGGGGATGCTGGGGAGGATCTGCACCATACAGGAGGAGCTGTATATGGACTGAAATACTTCTAATGAGGATTAATCTATCATTTATAGTCAGTTCTTCGGAGTTTCATTTTTCTTTTTTGACAAGAATTTCTACTTCAGGGCCAGATACTCTGGTGCATTCTTGTAGATTTTGTTTTGTTATTTTAAATCTGTTCTATCATTTGTGGCGTATGTGACCTTGGAAGTGTCATGTGGTTTCTAGATGTGGTGCTGCACACCTCTAATCCCTGAACTCAGGAGACTCAAGCAGTAAAATTCCAGGACTAGCCAGTAGGAAATTTGTCAGAGATTTTATTAAACATTTTTAAATTAATTAATTTAACCCGTTTAAGTATTTTGTCTACATGTATGTTCGTGTCCTATGTGCATGCCTATTACCCTCAAAGGCCAGAAGAGGGCATCAGATCTCCTAGGATTGGAGTTAGAGATGGTTGTGAGCCAACATGTAGGGAGTGGGAATTGAACCCTGGTTCTCTGGAACAGCAGCCCCTGTTCTTAAACACTGAGCCATCTTTCCAGTCCCTGAAACATGTTTTAATAGAGACTTTAAGCACAGGGGTTAGGAGGAAGAGAGGCACCCAGAAAGAATGTAAGGCATGCCCAAAGTGTGAACCTGGGCCCGAGAGAGAACTGTAATTATCTTAGAATTAGCCATGTACAGTTTGGTGACTCTAAAGTCACACCTCAAAAGAGCCGCTGAAAAGGCATTTCCCCCTTCCTCTCTCTTTTGATAGGAGAGATTATCCAGGGGTTCTGGGATGAGATAAAGTAAAACAGGTACCATTAGGTTGCACAAGGTTTCAAATACATCCCTGTGTCTGGAGTTCTGGCGAAATTGCTAGGAAATTCCAGGTTTCAAAGCTGGGAGAGGAGAACCCGAAGCTGTTGCTAATTGCTAATTGCAATTCTAGCTTCTCTGTGGCAAGAGGCTGCAACCAGATTCCAGGATGAAGGGTTCCTTTCCCTGCAAGTTTCTATCCTACCCCAGAGAGAGGCCCCTTCTCCCCAGAGTGGGGGTGTTGCTCCCTATTTAGAGAAGATTTGAAAAATTCTGCTTCAGAAAGTTGTCTTGGGTCTGCAGTTTCCACAGATGCCAAAGTGGCAAGCTTTGCAGCAGCACACCCCAAACCTCACCACTGCTGTCTGAAAGAACTGATTGGAAGGAAACTTCCAGAGCTTGAATCTGACTCCAATTCTCTCTTGTGACCTTTTTTTTTTTTTTAAACTGAGAACACTTTTATTTATTCATTTATTTTTATTTTATGAGCATTAGTGTTTTGCCTGCATATATGTCTGTGTGAGGGTGGATCCCCCTGGAACTGCAGTTACAGACAATTTTGAGCTGCCATGTGGGTGCTGGGAATTGAAACCAGGTCTTCTGGAAGAGCAGCCAGTGCTCTTAACGTCTTTGCCATCTTGCCAGCCCCCACCCCCACCACCTTGTAACCTTTGCAGCTTTCTTCATTGTCCCTGTTTCCTCTGGAGCAAAATGAAGACACTGCCCCCCAAGAATTAATAGGAATGCTGCAGTAATGTGTCAGTCTGGGGCCTGGTGGACATTAGGCTTGTCTGTGTCAACTGCTGGCACTGCTGACTTTTCCTGCCAGCCTTTGCCTCCTCCAAGCCTGGTATTGCATTGCAAGCTGGAACACAGAAATGAACTCATGAGGACTGTTCAGGATTTTCTTTGTCTAGTAGACAAGATGGTGCAGATACGGATAACTGCATGCATTGACAGGCTCCCCAGGGAAAGCTAGTCCCATCAACAAAAGACCTCAGAAAAAGTGATGTTGGAGTAAACTTTGAAAGTAAAAAAATAAAAAGTCCAAGCAGGTACAAAGGTAAATGTGCATTCTCCCGGACAAGAACCATTTGTGGACAGTACGGAGAGGAGAAAACGAGGCAGGGAGAAGAACAGGGCACTTGGGAGCTGCAAGTGGCTTAAAGTCTGCTAAGAGGGATGAGGCCTGAGCCTGATCCAGCTCAGGAGGACTTGAATTGGACTTTATCCCGAGTGAGTGCAAATAGACAGACTTTGATTCCAAGCTCAGTGCCGGATCTGAGAACGTGGATTAACTTCCCAATTGTAGAGGTTCTGAAAGGATCCTTGAGTCCCTCTGAACTGCTGGGAGATATGTCACAACTCTGCAATCATGGCTTCCCTGTGACGTGACAAAGAGGGGTAGCATGGCAGGGGAGTGAGGGTTGAAAGGGACATCAAGTTAAACGTGAGAGAAGCCAGTGGGTAGAGGACGGTAAACCTTTCTTCACTTGGGTGACGTGCAACCAGGAACGTTCAGAAAAAAAGCTTGCAAGAAACAAGCAATAAACAAATGCAGAAGAGGTGGGGGCTGTGCCAGTGACCTCTAAAGGGTCATGAGTCTCTTGGTCCAGCTTTTCCCTCCCTTACTAGCCCGCTCTCATTCTCGATCCTAATAAATTACGTCTGTTGGCGTCGCTGTGTGTCCCTGTGTAACTCCCCGTCCTGGGACACTGGAGTCTTCGCATTTCTAGACTCTGACCCACACCTAGAATGGCAGGACTTAATGCCTAAGACCAGCCTTCTCTTCTTTTCTCCATATCAAAGGCCTTGTTGCTTGGCAACCTCTCATCTCAGTGGTCCTCTCACAAACGGGTCCCAGAAAATACTCATTGACAAAACATAGCAGCTTTGCATCTCTATTCTGTGTTTTCTCATGAAAACATTTTTGTTTTAAGTGCAGGTGATGTCAAGGCTACACCTAGTCAGTGGAAGGGCACCAAATCTTCCCGATTCCAAGTCAACAGAGCTATTGAATTATTGGGGATTGCTGAGACCTGGGTGGCTCTTTGGAAGAAGACACGCTGGGATGCTACAAGGTAGAGAGCCCGAGAAACAAGCCAGAGATGATGCTTTCAGCCCTGGCTCCTGAGCCCGATAAAATTAACCAAAAGATGATTTCCATGGCAACAAGAAATTTGTTTCTTAAAGAAGGTTAGAAAGAATGCTTTGGGAAGAAACTCTATGACAGATAGAATATTCTCAGATTACACATAAATGCCATCTACGCCAATAAAATGAAGGACCAGGCGGCTCAATTATCTGGATAATTGAGGCCTGAACCAGTGATTTGTAAGAGAATAGGAGGTTTTAATCCTGAAGAATGCGATGTGGCAGGTATGGGCCCCCGACTCAGGGGAAACCCCCGCCTGTCTCTGCCTGCAGCTTCCCTAGGCCCGGGCCCTGGGGGACTGCTTAGGAGGATTACCTGGAAATCCTGGCAGTGGGGGAGTTGCTGGAGGAAGCTACCTCCAGGAGGCCTTGTGTCTTGAGTGTTGGGGGCAGGGGAGGTTACATCCCAAACAAGACTTCCCTCATCCCAAAGGAAAGGGCCTCCCCCTTTCTTCCAGCATTCCTTGGAAGCTTAAAGGTGCTTTGGCAAGCCGGAACTCATTTGAGAGGCAACACAGAGAGAGGACCTTGAAGGGACATAGAAATACACAAAATACTTATTCTAATACTCAAAGACTTTCTGATGTGTTTTGTTTTTAATTTTGGGTTTTTTGTTTTTTTAAGACAGGGTTTTTCTGTGTAGCTCTTACTGTCCTAGAACTCACTTTGTAAACCAAGCTGGCCTGCCTCCTCCTCCTAAGTGCTGGAATTAAAAGCTAATGGCGTACCCAGGAAAGTGCTCGATCTGCATGAACATCTTTATGTCAGAAGGGGGCATCCGATCCCACTACAGATGGTTGTGAGCCACCATGTGCGTGCTGGGAATTGAACTCAGGACCTCTGGGAGAGGAGCCAGTGCTCCTAATCACAGAGCCATCTCCCCAGCCCTCCCCTCAGGAACATTTTTTTTTTTAATTAATCCCAAATTTTCAAGTCATACATCCTGATACATACCTATAATCTCAGCACTTGGGAGAGGATGGCAGGAGGATTGCCATGAATTCAAGGCCAGCCTGGACTAAATAGTAAATACCAAGCCAGCCTACCCTACAGAGTGATGCCCTACCAAAGAAAAGAAAAAGGAAAGGGGGGCTGGAGAGGAAGTTATAAAATTAAAACCTCTAACTCCTATCAAAGCCAGACTGGCCTCACAGATGCAGGGGCACCATGGTGACCTAGGCTGCGATTTCTTTCACTGTAAGCCTCTAACAAATTCCAGATGATGGGAAGTGTCCCCTATCTTTTGTCTTCTGTTACATGTTTAAAAAAAAAAAAAAGACTAATGCCAGGAGCTGCAGAAATGGCTCAGTGGTTAAGAGACCCAGTTGCTCTTACAGAAAACAAGAATTTGTTCCCAGCACCTAAATTAGGTAGCCTATAATCACGTCTAACTCCAGCTTCAGAGTCTGTGTCTTCTGGCCCCATCAGGCACCTGACACACACACACACAGAGACACACACACACACATGCACAATTAGACACACTTAAGTATTTTCAACATACTCGTACACACATTCACTTGCACATACACTTAAATATTTTTAATCTTAAAAAATGCTTTATTTTATGCGTAAGGGTGTTTTTATCTACATTTAAGTCATTACACCACAGAGGACAGAAGAGGGCACTGAGGCCCCTGAGACCAGAGTTAACTGTCATGCGGGTGCTTGGAATTGAACCTGGGCCCTCTGTAAGAGAAGCCAGCGCAACTAACCACCGGGCCTTCTCTGCAGTCCCTAAAAAGTAAACTTAAAAAAAAAAAAAAAGTAGTGAGGAGAGGGGTGGGGACTGGGATTGGTATATAAAATAAGAAAAGATGGTTTGTTTTCTTTTATTTTTAAAATAAAAGGAAGGAAGGAAGGAAGGAAGGAAGGAAGGAAGGAAGGAAGGAAGGAAAAATGATGTCAGGCTGTGATGGTCAGGGATTTGCAAATGCTAAGTGCCCAGAGGAGCATCAGCAGGGCCTGGGCTCACCTGCAAACCTGCATAGCCTGCTTCCCACCTGCAGAGGCCTCCAGAGCAGAGCCTTCCTTTTGTTTGTTTATTTTCCTCTTTGCTTGTTATTTATGGAATGAAGGCATCTGTCAGCTAAAGACAAAGATCTCTGTGGCCCAATTAACCGTTTTCTATTGCCTCTCATTGTGGGACTGTATCTCTGCAGGTGTTTTGTTTTGTTTTGATGGCAGCATCTGGCCATAAAGCCTTAGACCCTGTGGCCCTACGGATTCCCGAAAGCTACCCTAGAGAGCCCTGGGCAGCTCTAGAACCCTGTGACCCAGGCTCAACTTTGGAAGCAAACGGGGAACCTAGGCAACGCCACTTTTCAGCATTAGGAAAAACCTCTCACTTGCCTTCATCCTTAATTGTGGAACTACCCGCTGCATACTGAATGCGTAAAATTTGCCCATAACTGTTGGCTGCAGCTTTAGACATTCATTCTTATCAGATTCTTACCTTTTGTTTCTAGGAGAAAAGAGGGACACAAAAGATTTATTCCCCCCCCAGCAAAGAACTCACCCAGAAGAAATTTACTTATCAATTAAGGAATGGCTGCCACAGCCTGAGCTTCCCTCCCCTGAGTTCTCCTGGGAGTTATGAGGATTGCGCTGTGCATGGTAGAGACTGGAGTCAACAAATGTCCAGAAACTACTGGATTTGGGAGGGGGACCAGTGGCCCTGTGCCCACCCTCCTTCCGTTCTTTCTCAGTTCTTTCTTTTGTCCCCCTTTCTTCTCTTCCTATTTCTTGTCCCCTCACACACTTATTGAAAGCATTCTCAGCCATCTACAGTAGCTTCCTTAGGAAGAGCTTAGTATACAAAACTCACCTGGGTAGGGCAGCCTGGCTCCCTGGGATCTTAGTCCTTTGTTTCTCCCTAACTCTGCGAAGAAAACACAGAGAGGGGCAGAGATCCTGTTTCCTCTGGAGTTGATTCCATTGTGCTGTTAATAAAAGGAAGAAAACTCCAGCACCTCACAGAGTCAGATGGCCCCAACCCCCCAATCTTACCTAGGCCACTCAGCCCTCCTCTGAGGACTATTACTAGACCTTTTTTTTAAATATATATAATATTTAATATATAAAATATGTAATATGTGTGCGTGTTCCTTAGTGTTTTGCCTGCATGAACGTCTCTGTGAGGTCATCAGAAGCCCTGGAACTGGACAGGTGTGAGCTGTCACGTGGGAATTGAACCTGGGTCCTCTGGAAGAGCAGCCAGTGCTTTAAACCTACTGAGCCATCTCCCAAGACCCCACTATGCCTGTTTTTAAGTAAGAGCAGGGTCTCTTCCTACAAGCGCAGTGAGTAAGAAACCAAGTAGAAGCCTAGCCCCTCTGTCTTCACTGACCCCCCCCCCCCACACACACACACACCTCTTCCTCCGCAGCCCAGGGCTTCTCCATACCCGTCTCTATTGATTTTGCAAATGGTGGTTATTAAGATTTCTGGGAAAATGTCCTCGTTTCAGAAAAAAAAAATCAGTCAATGACATTTCCACACATAAACCCTTTCCTCCTGAATGATCCCAGTTCCCTTTCCCACAGATCAGCAGGAGTGGGAGGTGAGGCAGGCGCTGAGGTCCTGGGCTGCCCCTGAGCTGCCTCCCGCTGGGGCAAGCTTGTTGGAGTGGCCTCCCAGCTAGCCACCGCTTTAGGGCCAGCAGCACAGCTGTTTCCAGCCGAAGTGAGGACTTCATCTTTAATGGTGTCGTTTACAAGTCAATAAAGCCAGGATGGAGCACCGTTTCCTCTGCTGGTCCCACCTCTCTGGGTTCTGTTGTTTCATGCCTGCAGTCAGGGTGCTGAGGGCTGGGCCCTGGGGACTCATTTCTCCCTAATGACTCCGCTCTCCCACCATCCTCCCTCACAACCTCCCCCCCAAACAGCCTGGCCATAAAGCAAGCCCTAACCCTTCAGAAGGCAGAGTTCAAAGCTCTGATGCCCCAGGACCCTAAACTGCCAGCCCCTCCTTGCTTTATGGCTCCTGCCAGCAGGGTGTTATCTTTGCAAGGAGATAAAGGTACAGGCTGGGGGCTGTGGGCCTGAAAATGAGGCCCCCTGGACTGGGACTCATCCACCCTGTCCTGGAGGTTATTAAGTAAGCTGCTGGAAAGATGGCCTTTTTCTACCTCACTGTGAAGACATTCCCTCTGGGTTCTGGGGGGTTCCCAGATCCGACCGACCTGCAGGGGCCTCACCTCCTCTGGCGGGCTTGGAAGGCCACAACACTCCAGGGTATTCCTAGCAGCAGAGGTGAAACTCTCTCAAACCTAGGTGATAATGAGGTGGGAGAGGATGAAGATTTAACGACACTCAGGCTGGCTGGCAGGCCAAGCCAACCCAAGGTCACGACAGCCGGGCAGTGACAGAGCAAGGTCAGGACCTTGCCCAGTCAACCATCTGTTGCCAGAGCAGTGCTGAGCACCCAGGGTGAGCTGGGGCTGTCCTGGGTGCTAAGGTTCACCGGGCTGAGACACAGTGAGAATGCTCTGGCAGTGGGAGGTGTGAATTTCCGTAAGAACTTAAGCCTGACAGAGTGGTAAGTCTGGTGTCAGCTCCCATTCCTGACTGGAACACTCATAAGATCCAAGCCACAGGCTTTCTACTCCCTCTCTCCTGGTTTGTGGCTTCCTCCGCACACTTTTCTCCATGTAATGGCTACAAGAAGCCAGGCAATGAGAAAGTCAACAACTCCTCACCCAGACGTTCCGGCCAGGGACAACCTCTATAGGCCCATACCCAACTGGAGCCCTAGAGCGGCTAGAGAAAGAAAAAGACAGAAGGCAAAGCAGGAGTGGCTACTTCATATATACCAGGGTAGAAACTTCTGCGAGAATATGGTACATCCCACAGTCCAGCACTGACTCCATCTGGAACATGGTTACAGTACAGTCCTCTCTCCAGGGAGAAAACTGAGGCACAGTGGAGTTAAAGCAACACTAACTACTCAAAAGTCACCGTCAGCCTGTTTGGCACTTGGATTTCATATATTTCATGGTGAGGTTAAAACACACCTTAAACAACTTAAGGAAGGGAGGGGTTTTATTAGCTCACCCTTCAAGGATCACACTTCAGTCCATCCTGACAAGGAAGGCTCGACAGCAGGACCCTGGGACAGCTGGTCACATCACACCCAGGAAATAGAGAATGATGAAGGTTGATGTTAAGATTTATACAATATGGAGTAATCAGAGGAGGGATAGCCTGTTTGGTGGTGCGGATAGACTCTTGTGTTTCAATGTTTGGCCCATAGACAGAGTGGCATTATTTGGAGGCATGGCCTTGTTGGAGTAGCTGTGGCCCTATTGGAGTAAGGGTGTCACTCTGGGAGCAAGTGTTGAGGTCTCATATATGCTCAAGTCACACCCAGTAGGGCAGTGTCTCCTTCTGCTGCCTTCAGATCAAGATACAGAACTGTCAGCAGCCTCTCCAGCACCATATCTGCCAGTATACCTCCATGTTCCCTGCCATGAAGATAATGGACTAAACCTCTGAAATGGTAAGCCAGCCCCAATTAAATGTCTTCCTTTATAAGAGTTGTCTCGGCCGGGCGATGGTGGCGCACGCCTTTAATCCCAGCACTTGGGAGGCACAGGCAGGCAGATCTCTGTGAGTTCGAGACCAGCCTGGTCTACAGAGCTAGTTCCAGGACAGGCTCCAAAGCCGCAGAGAAACCCTGTCTCGAAAAACCAAAAAAAAAAAAAAGAGTTGTCTCTGTCCTGGTGCCTCTTCACAGCAATAGAAACCCTAACTGAGACAGCCTAATCTCAACACCTGACACTCAACAGTCTTCTTGTTATTCCTTCAAGGATGGTGCTACCCACAGTGAAGGTGGCTCTTCTCACCTCAGTCAACCCAGTCTAGAAACTCTCACACAGACATGTCCAGAGTTGCTATCATCACAGCAGTCAGTATTAACTCATCATGGTCCCTTAGTACTGTTGTGTGCCCTTTCAAGTGGATTCAACCTGAGCCATGGCTGTGAGTTGGCTTCAGTGTGCAAAAGGAACATGTGTCCCTCCTCTCCCCAAGATACACAGTTGCAGAAACTTAGCAAATACACAAGTCTGCGAGGAAGGTCAGGGTTGATGCCAGACCCCCGTCCCCATCACCTCTCATGCGCTTGTTACCAAAATCGCTAGGGTCATCCTGGACCCACACTAAACAGGTAAGCAATAGTGGCAACACAGGAAAGTTTGTGCACTGTCACATCAAGAAGAGGAAGAAATAAAGAGATTCAGGGATTGCCCCCATCGACCAACAACAACTTCAGGGTCCTGACATGAGGCATAGGATTAAATAAAGAGCCGTTATATGCATAGCTAAGCAGTCCTAGCCAAAGTATGCTCACGCACATCATTGGCTCATCACTGTCCCGGCTCCAGTCTCTCCTGCAAGGTGGTCTGACAAGCTGTCAGAATTGTGCGAAATCTCTTCCTTGGACTTGGCATCAGGCTTCAGCTTCTTTCTTCTCCCAGTGTGAAATCCCTGGGGAAATTCCAATTTCGTGGGGGGATCGTCATTTCAATAGTCAGATAGCCAGAGGGAGGGGCACGAGTATCTCTTTAGAATATCTTCACTCCTTCCAGGATGGTTAAAAGCTAACAGGGCAAAATGCCCTCTCCACGCCTGCACCGTGTGAGGTAGACGTGGGCAGGGGTGAGGGGGCATGGAGAGGGCGGCGGCTTAAGAATCAGGCACAAGTGCGATTCAGGTCCAGCTTCCAGATACCACTTGCAAGTTTGCAGCCCTGCCTGACCGCCATGCCTGCATCTGCAGACGAGGGCTCAAGTACCTACTTCAGGGGCTTGGTAAAGATTGAAGAGCAGCTAGCTCTGCTTGTTATTCCAGTGCTGAAGAACAGAAACTGGAGGCTCTCCAGAGCCTGGATGTTTTCCTTCCTTCCTCACTTAGCGAAATGTCTCCGTTATTTGTTTCCTGCCGGCGTCTAATTACAGTGCCAGAGCCCCATTCTCCAATCTGGGTTCAGTGGAAGAGGAAGGAAGTCACGGCTTTTCAGAGCAAAGCCCCGTGCTGCTCAGAGATGCCAGCTGGGAGTCGGCCTTACCCACAACAAGAGACTTGCACAGGCCGGGTCGCCCGTGCCGTCATCCGAATGCAGGGGACCTAGCCTTCTCCAGTGGGCTCGCAAGTACACAGATGGAGGAGTAAGGAAGTCTCTCCACCTACACACTGGGAACGAAGAATGTCAGGGCCACTTTGGCTCACAACGCCTGCTCTGCCCACCAGCGTGTCCATGAAGACAGCCATTGTGCTTATCCCTCTGGAGGGCCATGGGGGCCCCAGTACCAGGAAAGCACTTACAATCTTGGCAAAGTCAAGGCGGGGGGGGGGGGGGGCGCTCTTAACTCTTCCATTTGCTTTAGAGCCCAAGATGTCTAAGCAGGACTGCTGGCTTAGTCCTAGGAAGTCCTGGAAGGAACTAATTAATATTCAGTCAAAGGACAAAGTCACAATGCCAAGGCCATCTCTGTTCTACAACTTGATCAAGTCTCTTCTTACTCTACACCAACTCCTCTGTAAACCAGAGGATTGTGGGTAGGTAAGCCCCAAAGTCTTTCTCAAAGATGGACTGTCTGTGATCTTGTGATTCGGAGAGGTTAAGGATCGCCGCACGATTCTGTGCTCATTAAAAGAAAAGAGCTATCTGTAAAACCACAGCTGCTTCCTTTTCAGGGGGATGGTCAGTCCGCCTGCTCGAAGACTTTCCACAGAAAGTCTGATCTGGCAAATTCACACCGTTGACCCTGATGAAGCATATTCAGCCAGCTCCGAGAAGAGAGTCCAGGGGACTAGGAATTCCACGAATGCGCTTGCTGCGTGAACATGAGGACTAAGGCTGGATCCCACAAAAAGCCAGCCAGGGCAGTGTACCTTTAATCCCAGGGCTAGGCAGTCAGAGTCAGAAGGGCGGCTGGGGCTCGCTCACCAGTCTTTTGAATGAATCAGTAAGATCTCAAAAAATTAAGGTGAAGAGTGACTGAGGAAGATCCCTAATATCAGCCTGCGTGTTGACACACACACACACACACACACACACACACACACAAACAAACATGTACATATGTGAGCAGGAGTAAGTGCAAGATTCTGCTGGCCTCCAGGTCAGTTGGAGTGTGTTTGCCTTGCACGCATGAATGCATGAGGTCCTAGGTTCAGTTCACAGCACTGAAGGACAGAGGAGATTCCAGGTAAGTGCAACGAGAAATGGGAACCTTGCTGGAAGCATAAGAAAAGCTGGAAAGATACGGGCTACCGATGTAGCCAGTACTGATTAGCAGAGATGCAAAAAGTCATTGGCCTTACTTACCCATCTTGCATTCCCACAATGCTTACCTACCTACCGTGGGCCAGGACCCGTGCTGACACCTCTCCTGCACTCGGTATGGCTGGCTTAAGGAAATTTTCATTCTTTGGTTTATCAAACACCTTTGGCATTGCAGTGAGGACCTCGTTTGAAGAGAAATCTCTATCTTTATCAAATAATTAACTGAGTGTTGGAGAAATGTGTTCATTTGTCTTAGGGCCATGGGGCCAGGAAAGGAGTGGTGCGGTCTGTGAATTCCGATCTTCTGACTGTGCTGTGCTCTGTGTCTGGGTAGCGAAGGGTCCGGGTCCAAAAGGTTATCACGTGTGTAGGCCCCTATGTGAAGGAGATCCTCTGTGAATTTGTAGATAAAAACAACTTGTTTCTTAGCTTCAGGACTTGGTTGCCGTTTCTAAAGTCCTAAGTTACTTCTAATTCTTTCATCTTGAGTGTTTGTGACAGGATAATGGCTTTTGGAAATGGAAAATTCTAGAAGATACCTCTCCTAGGATTCTGCTCACCATGCTACTGTTTGCACCAAAGACTCAGAAAGCATTCTGTCTGTCCATGAGAGCAGAGGACCAAGTAGATCCTGGGAGTGAGGCCAATTTCCTTTCCTGCCCTTGGGTTACTAGGGGGAAGAAATCATTTTTTTTCTGACCCCAAGCCATTGGTTCTATAAAATGGGGTGAATATTCTCTTTGAGAAGACGCTGGGAGAGTGAAATGCAATTCTTGAGAGTTCTGTCACATCACAGCTTGGGTGAGGCTTGTGACTGCGTGGACTCATATGAACAAGTCCCTTTCTTGGCCTGTATCCTCTCAGAGCAATTTCCCGCCATCCTCTCTGCTCTGTTCGTATTCAGGGCCTTTAGCCTTCAGGTAAGGGATCCTTAACCAGCAGGTTCCACTGGCTGAGCTGCTGAGAGTCCAGCTACTCGAAAGACGCCTGTGCAGATTGTACACAGGAAACAGCCATGGGGTCTTCAAGGGTTCTTTTGTTCCAGCCTCAAAAAAATATATGTCACATTTGGGGTGGGCAAACAGAGGTGTGTGTTGATTAGAAGACAAGCTTGTGGAATTTGTTCTCTTTCCATTTTACACAGGGGCCAGGAATCAAACTCAGATCAGCAGGCTTTTGAGGCAAGCGTCATCACCCCCGAACCATCTTACTGACCCTCAAAGGTCATCTTATGACACCAGCATAGGTCTCTCTCAGGCAAATCATCATGTCTGTTAGGCCACACAGCTCCAGGCCGGCCTGAAGAGCTTCAGAAAACTCTACACAAATGTTTGAGATCTGACCGCACAAAAACAACTGTCCATATATACAAAATCAAAACTGCCAACACAAAAGAAAACATGTTCAGTTCAGTGACTGACCATTGCAATGTTGCATCCTATTCCAGTGCCCTCTTATACTTATTATCTGTGAAGGTTTCATGGCAGTAGAAATCAGCCTGTAGGTTATATGCGTCCACTTTACGTGAGTTTCCAAATAACTGAGAGAAAAAAGAATACTAGTAACTAATGAAATGACCGAGAATTCGAAAATTTGAAAGAAAAATTTAGAGTTTGAGACAAACCTAGTTTATATTGAGACCTTGCAGAGGGGTGTGTGTATGTTTGTGGGAGAAAGAGGGAGAGGGAGAGAGAGAGAGAGAGAGATAAGTAGACAGAGATTCATTGCCTGTGGGACCGGATGGTATACACACCTGTAATCTTAGCACATGGAAGGTAGAGGCAGGATAATGAGGTTGCTTAATTCTTTTAGACTTCTTTTCTTATCTATAATTCTAAATTTTTTGTAGAAAACATTATCCTCTAAAAAAAAATAGTTGTTTAAAAAAACCGTTTTTGCCGGGCAATGGTGGCACACACCTTCAATTCCAGCACTTGAGAGGCAAAAGCAGGCGGATCTCTGAGTTCGAGATAGCCTGATCTAGAGAGCTCGTTCAAGGACAGCCAGGGCTACACAGAGAAATTGTCAGGGAGAGAGAGAAAGGTTTTCTACATCCCACAGAATCACCAGGTCCAGGTCAAAATCAACATAGAATTCCAACAACTTGACTACATAACTCAGAAAAATGCTGATTTCCCCGGGATTCTAACCAGCATACATAGCCAGACAAAAGACAGGAATACAGTACACCTCTGCTGAGCTATGGGTCCAAGGCTCAGATATATTGTGTGGCCACCGAGGCAAAAGCAAACATCCTCCCACTTGAGTGATTTTGCTTTTTTTTAATCACAGGAAAGTAAATCCTTCCTTGCCTCCCTCCTTCCTTCCTACTTCCTTCCTTTCTAGCTGCCTTTCAACTTCCCACCACACACACTTTTCTTTCTTCATTAAATATTCCACGATCCATGTGCCCAGGATCAAAGCCAGGAACATCGCTAAGAGCAGAGGCCAAGGCTTTGCACACCTTGGGATCTGAAGTGTTCCTTCTGCTGGAGGAAGGGACGCATGCCCAGAGATGCCTAGCAACCAGCCCAGTCAGAGTGGTTTAGGCATCTGAGCTCAGGTACTAAAAGACCAAGGCATCATGAGGTAAGACGGGCCATCTCAGAAAAAGGGATAGCACAGCAAAGGAGTTTCCCTGGGTCCCAAAAAGTTCTAGTACCCACACACTGCCTGAGAAGTTGTTCTCTTGGTGATTGCAAAAGGGTTTCCCAGAACTAAAGGAAGAAATAGAATATGGATCTGCTTCTACCCTAACCATTTATTCCTAGGACCCCAGAGTCACCCCAAACATCCTAAGGTACCTCAAACATGCCCCCTATCTCTCTCTGGGCCCCAGGATTCCCGAGGAAAGTCTCAGAGAAGTTATAGTGGGCACCAGGATTCTGTCTTCGTCTCCTGCTGCCTGGTCTGTGACCAGTGCAACTGAACAAGCACCAAGGCCTGAATCAAAACTTCAGGCATGGCTACCTCTGTTACAACTCTACCACGTCTCCATCTGTCTCTGGGGATGAGTCAGTCATCCAGGTGTCACAGGGTGTTGTGAGGTCAAATGGGACGCTGTTGATGAAGGAAGGACAAACTGTGGCTGTCTGTCTACCACTCCTAAAAGCCCCCTGGCTGGGGCCTCAGAGCTATGGCTCTGCTCTGGCTGAGGAGTCTTCTTCCTCCACCTCTGTGAACAGTGAACACCTTAGAACAGACGGTACCCACAACACAGGGCATCGCCTATGGCACCCCCATCCTCTCTACTGTCCACCACCAGCCATGGCAGGACAAGCTGCTGGGCTCTCAGACCAGAAACCAATGTCCAGTATGCTGAGAGTGACATTGGGGCCCAGTGCAGCTGGTGAGACAAGTGTCCTTAATTTGGTCTGATATCCAGCCAAGGGAAACATTGGTTCTCCTGGGACCATGAAGAGCTTGCCATGTTACTTGTGACTAAAACGGCACTTGGTGCCAGAACTCTGTCCTTTGCCCCTAGCCGTCTGCATCACTCGGCTCATGCCTCCCTCTACCTCTGTGACCTTCATACATCCCTCTCTGCCTGACTCCCAGGGAAAGTTTCGGCACCCCTCTCGAGACCCTCCATACTTCCTTGGTTCAAGGAAGCCCAGATTAACTAGTCAGACAGTCTGGGCCCCGCTCCCACCAGCTGCCTGGATCGCAGCCATTTGTCCCACCCACAGCTCCCTCGGACCATTTGGTCCTTCCAAACTCCAAGAGGACCCCACACCTCCCCATTCATAAAACTCTTGTTTATCTTTTCAATTACAGCTGATGTGTCACTTCCTCCAAGAAGCCTCCCTGGACCGGGGAACCTTTTGTCTTTCCTGATACACATTCATCATGCTGTACGGCCATTGCCTGCTACCCCGTGGCAGGCAGAATACACTCTTCTTTCGCACCGCACCCGCACCCTCCGTCCTGGTATACTGGCAGGTGGGAGTGTCCTTTGTTCACACAGATGGAATGCGATGGCAGGAAATAGATTGCAGCAAAGAGTGCTCTGTCCATCTCTGGGGGCACCCCGTCCAGAGGCTGTGCAGGCTGAAGGGGTGTGTGCTGTGTCTCTAGGTTGCAGGCAGGGGCTTCTATCAGAAGAGAGAGTTCAGGTGCCTCGTAGAAAAATAGCTTATGAGAGCCTGTGAGCAAGACAGTATCACTGGAGGAAAAAAAAAAAAGCAATACTGCCTCAAAGACTTGGGGAATATCCCTCATCTCTCCAGTGTCTGGTTCTTTAGTCAAAGGTGTTTGGGAGATGACTGGGTAAAAGGAAGCAGGTTACCATCTGTGCAGACTCCTCAACAGAGATCTTCCAGAAAGAGACGACGGTGTTTGGGTGGATGGTAAGAACTCCATACTGCCTGTGTCTGAGGAAACCTTCTCTGAGACTGAATCACTATTTCATGGACTACAGTGGAAACCACTGCCCAGGGGCTATTTATGAACTCTGGAGTTTCCCAAGGCTGTGTTTCCTAATGTCCCAAACTGCGGGGACACTATTGGTAATTTTCTCTGCCATATCAATGTCTCCTGTAACTGAGACAGTGTCGGTTTTTGCTGATGCTGTGATTTATGTGTTTCTCTCATGACTGTGGCTCCCAGGATGCTCAGAAGTGAGTTCCAGGCACTGCCCAAAGGGCTATTTTCCTAGAATGCATCTCTTTTCAACTCAGAGGAATCGTACATATTTGTGGGGTGTGGTGTGGTATTTCAATACATGCATAACATCTGTTGCCACCAGATTGGGTCCATTAGCATATCTCCTGCCTCAGACACATATCTTGCTTTGGGAGCATTCGAAAGCCTCTGTAATAACTATTTTGAAATATTGAACTCAGAATTATTAACCAGTGATTTTTATTGTGCCATAGAATATGAGCATTATTCCTTCTTTGTGATTTCTTTTTAAGACCAAGACTCATGTATCCCATGCTAGCCTTGACATCATTCCGTATCCAAGGATGACCTTAAATTCCTAATCCTTACATCGACTCCCCAAGTCTTAGAGTAGCAGGCATTACTACCACACTGAGTATCAAAGACAATACTATGTACATTCTAGACAAGGTCTCTACCAACTGATCTACAACCCCAGCAAGAAATTATCTCTCCTGTCCCCTGAAACTAGCTATCTACACTCTATCCGGGGGGGTGGGGGGGTGGACTTCTGACTGTCTTCACAGTTCCCTCAGCTTTTTCTCCTGACCTGGGGATTCTTTATTTGCTGCAAATCTGTTCCACTGATAATGTTAAGAACCTTTAGGAAAAGAGGCAAGATTGATACAACCAAGATGATGTGATCATTAGCAATAATAATCACAGACACACCTTCCTACCGAGCAGCAGGAGACCGCCCCCAGGGGCAGCCACCAGTTCTTCTCTGAAAGGGAGAAGTAAGACCGGCTGAGGGGTCCTGCTTAACCCTTTCTTTCCTCTTCAAAGTCGGAAGTTATACTCCTTTCTGCCCCCTGGCCCCCAAGAGGCTGAAACAAAACCCCCTTCCAGATTGCAAAGATTAGGCCCTCGACAAAGGAAAGAGGAGATGGCTTGTGTCCACTCCCACAGCCCAGCCAGACAAGAGGCCTTTGTGTTCCAGGGAAAGGGGCCAGGGGCACCCGGTAAGTTGCATCCACTGTACAAGGTCTTCAGGCTGATGCTTCAGCCCTAGATGGTTTCATAGGGTAGAATGGAGGGCTAGCCTGACTGCTTACTCAGGTATGACTAGTACTAACTTCCAACACGCAGGGTACTCCATGACAGCCGAGCGCTCAGAAGCCCTTGCTTGCACAAGCTCCCGTCCTTCCACCTTCTGATGTCTTGACAGGAAAATAAACCTGTCAAAACCCTCCATTGATCTTTTTTCTTGGGCTGGAGTAACGTGTCGCCGGTGTAGACAGCCCTCTTTCCAGGCCATTAGCAGGTGCTTCCAGGTGCTGGAGCACGGAGTCTGCTCCCTGTGGCCTTGGAGTTTTGATATTTTTGTTTTGTTTAGTTCTGTTTTTGTTTTTCTAGACAGGGTTTCACTGTGTAACAGCCCTAGCTGTCCTGGAACTTTCTCTGTAGACCAGGCTGGCCTTGAACTCATAGATATCCACCTGCTTCTGCCTCTCCAGTGCTGGGATTAAAGGCATGTGCTACCGCCACCTGGTAATTTCATCTTCTTAAATAGGACACCGCCCATACTCAAAGGACATTCTTTATAAAAAGAGGCAAGATAGATAGATAGATAGATAGATAGATAGATAGATAGATAAAAACTGGACTGGAGCCACAAAGTAAGGGACAGTGTCACCTGACCTCAGAAAAATAGTTTCTCCTCTTAGCCAGGCATACACTGTCTTTCCTGTCGTTTTGTTTGTCCATCACTGCCTGCACCAGGGGCGTCTTCCTGAAGGACAGGAGCCCGGCCGAACTCACTGCCATTCCTCAGTGTCTAAGGCCTGCTTCTGAGTATGCCTCAATAAAGTAAGAAGAAACAGCCAAGAGCCATGGTGTATGCCCATAATCCTATCACCCAGGAAACTAAGGCAGGAGAATCATTATCATTAGTTTGTGGCCAGTCTAGCATACATACTGTCTTAAAAAGAAAAGAAAGTGGAAGCAAAAAACAAGGTCTGAGAAGGGCTTGGAAAAGGAAAAAGAAGGAAAGAAATAAGATCACGGGTATTGGGGTGCCACGGTATTTTGTTCATTGTCTCTCCTTGAGTCTTCATTACCACCTCAGGAGTTTAGGTCAGTGGTACTCAACCGGTGGGCCATGACCCCCACAGACCATTGGAAAACACAGATATTTACATATTTACATTTTGATTCATAGCCAAATGACAGTTATGAATCTTATGGCTGGGGGCCACTACAACTTGAGGCACTGTATTAAAGAGCCATAGCATGGGGATGGTTGAGAACCCGTGGTTCGGATAATGTCATCACCCTGTCATGGAGATGAGGGCACTGTGCTTCTGAGAGTGTGGTTTGCCTATGAGGTAAGCTTGAAATTTTCTACAGTTTGGACCAAGTTCAAGCTACGGCCGCAGCCCTGTATCCTGGAACTAGGCTGTGCATGGCTAGCCTAGCGTTCTAACCTCATCCCACAGGCAGCCAGACTAAAACTCCTTCAGAGAGCTTGTAAGCTGAATTGGCAAAGCAGTGTTAAAGCATAAACAGGGCCTTTTACACCAAGGCCTGCTCTGCTTTTGGCTGCAGCCAGAGCTGGTACAAAAACCTACTCTTGGAAGCTGGGACAGTGGTGGCACATGCTTGTAATCGCAGACTTAGGAGTCAGAGGCAGAGACAAGCAGATTTCTGTGAATTCGAGGCCAACCTGGTCTACAGAATGTGTTCTAGGGCAGTCAGGGCTACACAGAGAAACAATGCCTCATAAAAAAAAAAAAGAAAGAAAAGAAAAGAAAAGAAAAAGAAAGAAAGAAAGAAAGAAAGAGAAAAAAACCAAACCACTTGGAAGTAGAGGGCTAGTTCAGTAATGAACTTGCTTCACAAGTACGGATACCAAGTTCAAATACCAGAACCCACATTGAAAATGCCAGGCGTGGTGGCACATGTTTGAAATCCCACAGCTGGGGAGACAGAGACAGGCAGATCCCTCGGGCTCACTGGTCAGCTAGCCTAACATACTTGTCAAGTCCAAGGTCAGGGAGAAACAGCATCTTGAAAAACACAAACAGGATGGCCTAGTGAGAGTTGAGCTCTGGCCTCCATCCAGACAGCTGAGCACCCAAGTGCATGCTCACTCCCCATGATCGAAATCGAACGGCTACACATGTAAATGGACTCACACACGAGAGAGAGAGAGAGAGAGAGAGAGAGAGAGAGAGACAGAGACAGAGACAGACAGAGACAGACAGAGAGAGAGAGAGAGACAGAGAGAGAGCTGCTCTGAAAGAGAAGGCATGCTGGCCACCTGAATCAGAAAACTCATGGTTCTCTGAAACAGAGATCCCTTGGCATGGGTTCAGCTAAAAACCCAGACTCCCCCTCTCTAGCCTCCCAGGGAAAACAAGAAAGGAAATACAAGCTTATCAGCCAGGTCAGCTCTCTGCATTCTAACAAATGAGGCTTCACTAGGGAAACGCAGCCACCTCTCATCAAGGAGATACCCACGCCCAACCCCAGCCACGGACCCACAGGGTCCCAGACAGGAAGCCGAGAGCAGGAACAGTGTTCGGAGGTTCCTAGTGCTCAGTGAACAATATGGGAGGCCTATGAAAACTGGACAAATCCCCAACTATCTATAGGTTTGGCTCTATGGTTTTTCAGCGCTCCTAAAGTGTACAGTATTAGAGGAACTGGCAGGATGTGGCTGGGGCGGGGGGGGGGGGGGGGGGGGGGAGAAGGGGGCAGTGAAGGGGAAGGAAGTAGGGTCTGAGATGTTATAACTTTCTTATTTCCCACTCTATGCCTTTGGACAGGGCATCATTCCTCCCACCACCATCCCAATGGCCACCGAGAACCCCAGTTACCTCATGTGGATGGTAACATCTGCTACACCCAGTGTGACATTCTCAACAGTGCGAGGCAGACACCTGGGATGAGCTATTTGAGCGTCACCAGCATCACGGCTGTTTGGTTACTGCAGACCCTGGTACTAGGAGGCCTGGTGCCAGGTACAGTTCTGTTCCGTGCCATATCTTGGACAAGCTACTTTTCTTCCAACCAGAACCCACATCTGTCAAATAAAAAGGGTGAGAACTGGATGTTCTCCATCCCTCAGACTCTGTGAGCAGTCACCAGACTGGGAGGGGCTAGGATTGTAGTAGAATGCTCCTCAGTAATCTGCTTCCTTAGCCTTAGTCTGGAAAACCCTCGTGTGTGTGTGTGTGTGTGTGTGTGTGTGTGTGTGTGTTAGAGAGAGAGAGAGAGAGAGAGAGAGAGAGAGAGAGAGAGAGAACTGAGTCTTGGCTGAAGACTGTTGAGGGAAACGGAAGACAACATGCTGAGAAATTACTCTTGGGAGGCCAAGGGAGTAGCAGGAGTTCCCTTTGCATCCATGTTCCATCCATGTTTGGCATTTGAACGTTGTCATTCCCTTGCAGTAAGCATATCGGGGCATGAGCCAAGCTCTGTGAGTGCTTCTACTCAGAGCAGCACCGACTGTGTGAGCCTGGGACCAAATGACAAGCTTCCCCCCACACCCTCATTCTACTTTTGACACAAACAGGAACCTAGGACGTTCATGAGATTCAGGTTTATTGGTATCCAGCCTTGGCCTCCTTTCTTTTACTCGGACAATAGGGTCTTACCAAAGACCTGTTTGAGTCCAGCCCAAGGACCCTACCCAGGAGCCTCCACACCAAAGGAGGAGGTTAAGACATGAGCAAGAAACATGAACTAGCCAAATTCTCAGCTGAGGGATGGGCAACAGACAGTCCTGCCTGGGACACATCAAGCGAAAAGAGCGTGGAATAAAATGTCATTGCCACAGAGAAGTTGGGGAAGGCTTCCTGAGGGAGGTGACTTTACCCCTATGTTGGCTGGTGAAGTTAACTGAGTTAACAGAAATATGTGGAGAACCCAAGAACACTAAGCCGTAGGCATCCTATACTGTGCGCATTTCCAGGACTCTGAGAAGGACAGAAAGACAATGTGCTCACACCTTCCCTGTCAAGCCTAGGCTCTGAGAAGCTTCCTGGCCACTTCTCTCAGGCAGGCAATCATGGCTTCTCTCACCGAGTTCCATTTTAGCTCACACTTTGATACGATGCTTGAGAATTGTGGCAACCACACAGCAGGACCCCGAACCCTTTGGGCTTCAGGTCACCTGTTCAAACAGTGACTCCTGCCTCAGTTGCCCCATCTTTATCTGGGACTCAGACTTCCTGTGCATACCAACTGTTCCAGGGCACAATGGACCATCCTCTGCTGGGTTTGCTGCAGCGGCTGCAGAGCTAAGCAGGTACACAACAGAGCCTTTGTTCCTCTCTCCTCCTTCACTGTGCAGGGCAAGAAATTATTCCTGGAAATATTTAGGCCAATCTGCTGGAAGACTCCTGTCTCCTCTCCAGCTCAGAATCACACTCAGGGGGATGTCATCAGACTTAAAGCTAGCCGCTGGTAGAAGTGGGGCTGCCCACACAGAGTCCTGTCCCTCTGGTTTCTGGCATGAGCTTTGTTGCCTCCGAATGTCTGTCATTTTGCTAATTGGTCTATCTTTTAATAGGCTGTCTGTCTTTCTTTACATCTTTCTCGTCTTTCTCTGCAATTTGTTGGTCGAGTTATCTTTCACATTTAACTTCCAGCTTTCAATTGACTGTGTTTTTCTATGTCTAAAGAGGAAACAGTCCCATGGGAAAAGATAAGCATGAGACAGGGGTGGCTAGGGTCCTATCTTTGAGGTGTCCCGCCTTATACAAAGAACTTTTTAATGAATTGTTTTTCCTTCCCAAAGGAAGACATGTGTAATCTCCCCCCAAAGGGTTCTCAGTTCTTAGCCAAGGCAGATAGAGACAGACCAACCCTTTGCTTCTGAATCCCCAGTCTTTGAAAGCTAAATTTGGGTAAAGAGACTTTCTGGTAAATGTTGTAATAAGAATTCTGGACTCCAGTGTAAGGCATGCCTGCATATTCTCACCAGGAAGTGAATCGCCTTGGATTTTTATAGGCCAGTCTAGAATTCTTGGGAAGGGCTCCCTTTATCCCTAGACTGCCTTTGATGACACACAACCTTTGACCCTGATCAATGCATCCTCCTCCCCAGTCGCAAAGGCCAGAGCGGCTCTCTCAGCGCCCAGAGGAAGAGCGGGCATTCGGCCCTGACCTCTCCCCTTGCCCCTAACCTCACTGATAATTGAGCTTTCCATCCGTGCTCACCAGCAGGCTCGCCACACAAAGGAACTGACCCCTCCTTACTCTGTCTTTCCCAAGATGAAACCATGAGCCGAATCTGTTCAGCTAACACCAGCATCCGGTAGGGAACACACACAGGAGGGTCAGATCTAGGGACCCTGGCCCCTCCATTCCATCCTGGCCCTCCCAGCACCTCCCACGCCCCCAAACACAGGCTGCTTGACCCAACAGTGTTTGTCTCTCCAATTGTAAGCCTTGGACAGAGGGCAAGGTCTCCTTGCAAGATGTTCATTATTGTGGAGCAGTTTAGAAAACACACACACACCATACACATACTGCAGACAATGCGTACATATGCATGCCACACATTGCACACACCCATATATGTATATAAATACCACATGCTCACCACACACATCAATCAAGTACACGCGCACACACCCCTCACATGTACACCACACCACATACATGCACACACATATACATGCACACATATACCACATACACTACACATACCACATACATACTTACAATATGCATTGTGTGTGCATGCACATACCACATATACATACATGTACACCATACACACATACTATAACACATCATACACATATGCACAGCACACACACATCAAACATATGTGCACATGCATCTCATATGCATACCACATACACATATCAGATACCGCACACACACTTTATAGATCACATTACACCACACACAACATACGATATCTTTAAAGTATATTTCCCTAAAATCATGTGTCCCAACACTTCACTCCCCTTTCGATCTCTGTAAATAGCTTTGTTTTAAAATAAAGTGATAAATAAGCCCTTTAGACACAATCTGGGTTTGTCTTGTCCCAGCAGGACACGATGGATAGCTAAGGTCACTGCGCTGCCTACTGCTGAAGAAACATAGTGCTAGCGTGGGAGCCAAGGTCATGACCAAAGCATCTGTGGAGCCCAGGCAGACTTGCTGCCTGAGAAAGACAGGACGTGGAGAGTCCTAAGGTGCCCTCCCTGCCCCTGGGAGCTCTGTTTGCTGTGTGATGAATAGTAATGACTTCATTTGCATGATGGCCTCCTCTAAGGCCTGTTGCTCTTACATACCTATATTCTGCTCCAAGAAATCAAAGGGCAGAGATCTAGCTCAAGGTGACCCAATTACTTGGCGCCAAGTTGTCAGGCTCTGTCTGGGATGAAGAGCTATCTGGAGCTATCTGGAGCATCTCAAGGCTTCCACAGGACGTAGGAGGAAGAGGAAGTGTCTAAGATAAGACACACAGGGGAGAAAACACAAAGCAAAGTCAGAGCTGAGGCTGTCAGGGAAGTAGACACCTGACTTCAGAGGATGGCTTGCCATGGGAGAGGAGGGAGACCTCTTTGGGTCTTAAGGACATCACCCCATCAGGAGTTTCTGAGAGAAGGAGAAGGAGAGATGCTGTTAGTGGGGGCCTGTCTGAGAAGATGCCAAAGATCCCAGGTCCATGGTGTGCCACGACGCCAGTGGGTGCTCAGGCTGTTCAGGAAAAACAAGATGCCATAGATTCTATCACATCGAGAACTGAAGTTTGAATGAATGAAGCCCAGGCATGCTGGTCTAGGCATCGATCAGTTATGTTATAAAGGAATAAGGCAGAGAATGACAGAGGAGGACATCTGACATCTGGCCTTCACACAGTTGCACATGTGAATACACCACATGGAATGCATCACACACACACACACACATGAATTCCTGCCAGGCATGATTCCTGTGCAAACTGGTGAGTCTAAATTTTACAGGTCAGACTGGAGACCCAGAGTCAATGCTACAGTCTTGAGGGAGAAGTCCTTCCTCCAAAAGGAAGTACATATTTTCTCTGGAGACCCGAAGGTTAATACAGTTTCTTTAAGAGTTACTGACTTTAATGTTAATCTTATCTAAAAATATCTTCGCAACCAGCACCGTTACCTTGGTCTGGACACTGTGGCGTAGTCAAGACAACATACAAAATCAGTGCTCACGCTTCTTGGGTTTGCAGTATGAAAAGCGACTCAGCCTAACTGAGAGTCAGTGGGATGGGGCCTTAGAAACAGCGGAGTTGATGGCACAATATTGTCTACGACCCTTCAAAAGTCCCTGAGAGTTGCTTTGAAGGTACAGAGCAGGTGCCTTGAGACACTCACCTATTCAGAGAGGATCATGGGAATGGCAAGAGACACTTACACACAGAAGAACTTGGAACATACTAACAAGTAGCATAGAGTGGAGCTCAGCTCTCTGCACTCTAGCCCAGATACAGGGAGAAGAATCACATTAACAGAGATTACAGCTACCTTCTGGGACTTATTCCGTGTCTAGCTCTCCTTTTAGACCAGCAGTTGACAAACTCTGAGCCATGCGCCGAAGCTAGCCCACCATTCTGTCCTGACAGCCTTGTTGGTGCTCATCTACACTCTTGCTTAGCTGGTGACTGTAGCTGCTTTCGCTCTTCTTGCAGTTGAGGTGAGGAGCTAAGACCAAGCCTCTATGGGCTGCAACACCTAGAGACTTTATGAACTGACTCTTTAAAGAAAATGCCACCTGTGTCTGCTCCAGATGGAAAGTTCCACGGTGGCAAGAACCTGCAGAACAAGTGCAGCCAAGTGGCCCTGGGAGGAGAAGAGACAAGGCAGATTGCAAAGACAGTGAAACACAGGCATCCTTGTGTGATGTTGAGTGGATGAGACGACGTGATGTTTTACCCCACCGTTCACTCACATGCACTGGAGACCCTTCAGGCTGAGGCATTTGCATCTTTAGTTTTTGTTTTCTGCAAGGGACGCTTTCTTACCTGCCTCTTCTCTAATAAGGCCTTCTCGATAAGACCCTTTCTGGTGGCTTGCTCACAGACTGGTCGTTATGTATTCTACGAGACCACTCAGCACTTTCTGATGATGCGCCTGGGCTCTGGGCGTTGCTCATCCATCCATCTGCTGTCTTCCCTAGGGCAAGATCATGAACCAAGTTCTCCTTGGGTCTAAATCCCTGGTCCCTAAGACATAACCTCTAGCACATAGTAGGTGCTCAATAAACATTTCTTAAATAAATCAACAAATTTAGGAGTGCATAAATAAAAAGGTTTGGCTTGGAGACTATAAACAGGACAGATCTGGCTAGAGAGGACAGATGGTGAGCCCTGCAGATCAACCTCCAGAGAACATTGCTATTACAGATTAGTGCCACAACACCCCGATTTTTCACATGGGTTCTGGGGGATCAAGCTCAGGTCATCATACTTGCACAGCAGGAATGAAGGACTTCCAGGGGGAAGGAGAGCAACTGAGGTTAGGAGTGGGAGAAAGTGTGCTATGGCGACGCATGACTGGAATCTCAAAACTGTGAGAACTATACCCGCCTGGAATATATAGTGAGACCCTGTTTTGGGAAAACAAGAGGAAAGATGAGAAGGGGAGAGGAGGAGAGGAAGAAGGGATTGGAGACGGATGCCAAATGTCCCGGAATAACAAGAAGTTGCTTTCTCCTCCAGAACATGGCTCAGGCCTGGCTTAGCCACATGGAGACTGCCCACTGGATGACTAGGAGCTAGAAGGAGCCAGTCCCAGGCTAATCCAGCCCCTTTTGACTGTGTAATCTTTTTTTCCATCTTTATCACCAGATGACATGCCTGGTGCCCCTTTCTGGGCACACCGAAGCATATCCCATTTACAAGGAGGACTTGGAATAGATGCTTGTGAGTATCTAGTCTGGACAGCGCATGTGTAGCCTCTCACAGATCCTGGAAGCCAAGGTTCTATTCTTTGTAGAACTCTGAGCCTACAGGCCTCTCACCTGCTAGATCTGTGGTCAAGTGTCCTCCTCTTCTGTAGCGTATAAAGTAAATGATGAAACAGAGTCTAGAAGATGCCTACAGAGCCCTGTCTCCAGACAAAAACCATGCATGCGTTATTTCCACTGTCCACAGCTGCATGTCCAATGGGGAAAGGTTCCTGGGTGACTTTCTCAGCCCAACCTTATTCTAGAGGTAAATCGGAATGTGATGGGTGACCCACACACGCTAAGCATGTGGTATTGTAAGTCTTTGATGACTATCCAAGACATTTAGAAGCAGCCAAACATAGCGCTTGCCATCCAGCTTTGCCAGGAGGCGCTGTAACAGACTGGAACAAAGCTTGCTGAGACCTTCATTCGAAAGTCCCACCTAGGATGACCAAATCTACAGAAATGGATTTCTTCATGACACGGAGACCAGGAGTTTGAAATCAACACATTGGCTGGGTTGGTTTCTCCTCCTAAGGCCTTTTTCCCTTAACATCTTCTTTCCCTTGTGCAAGCAAGCAAGCGTGTGTGTGTGTGTGTGTGTGTGTGTGTGTGTGTGTGTGTGTGTAGGGCTGCACATGTGTGGACATGTAGATGGTGGCCAGAGGCTGACATCAGGTCACAGGGTCTCTTACCCGGAACTCACAGATCCAGCTAGACTGGCTAGCTGGGAAGTGACAGAGAGTATCTTCCCAGAACATTGGTATTACAGGCCAGGGTCACAACACCAAGATTTTTCACATGGGTGCTGAGGGTCGAGCTCAGGCTGTCATACTTGTACAGCAAACACTTTACCAACTGAATCATCAGCAGTTTTAGACTCTTAGAAGGACACTAGTTGACTTAGGGCACTGATTCCCAACCTTCCCAATGCTGTGACCCTTTAGTACAGTTCCTACCATAACATTATTTTCGTTACTTTGTAACTGTGACTTTGTTATGAGTTGTAATGTAAAGATCTGCTATCCAGAATCTCTGGTAAGGTGGCGCCTGTGAAAGGGTTATTCAGCCTGTGAGAAGCACTGACTTAAGGCTTGTCAATGGTGTCATTTGAACTCTCTTCCCTGCATTAAAACCTAATCTCCAAATGCCTCCTGACTTTCCAGCGGTTAGTCCTGCAGTATGTGGACTGGGGGGAGTGAGGTTCACTTCAATCATAACAACTGGAAAGAGACAGGTTAGGAGCTGGGTGAGAGAAGCTAAAAGTCTAGCACCAGCTCACAGTAAGAAGATGGGAGGGCAGGGATCCACATCCTTGCCATGTGAGACCGTGAAGGTGCAGGGCCAATCTCTAAGGGCACAAATAGGCTTCCTCTAGAGCATCAGGGAGACTACATCAAATGCACCAAAGGGCACCTCTCAGCCTGTGACCAACAAAAAGATAACATGGCTTTCTCAGCAGTCATGTGGGCTCCTCACCAGATCCCATTTCCCTGAAGCCAGAGTCTCCAAAGAGTCTAAATGTGGCGACTCCAGCTGTCCTCTGGGGCTGAGACCTCCCTGGACCAGGAGATCCTGATCAGATCGCAGCTTCTTAGACTTAACCCAGGGCATACAGACCTACGAGACCCTGATGAATAATGCAAATTTTGAATCGGCTGATGAGGCCTGAAATTCTTCCCCTTCATCCCTCCCTGCTACCACGCCCCTCCTTCCCTCTATCCCTCCCTCCTTCCTTTACACAGAATCCCCCATAGGTAGCCCCAGAACTCCTCCTAGGATCCTCCACAGTGTTCCCATCCCAGCTCCCATTTATGCAGCCTCACCAGATTGAGATTCCGCATCTCTAAGCAGCTCCTAGCCCTGTTGATGCCCTGGGTCCTGGGATAACTCTTTGAATAAGACGGGCCTCGACAGCTTTATCCCTGAAAACATGTCCCCCCTCTACCAAAGGGGGTCTATTTGAGAGTTTGACAGACACATGCTGATGGCCAGGCCACCGGTTCAGAAGGCTTAGCCGTCTCAGGCATAAGTGAACCTTCAGTTTTGGATTGGAGCAGGGAGGAAGCTGGGGGTGGGGCAGCCTAGAAGAGAGCCAGGCTGTTTACGCTAGGCAGAGGCGAGTTTCCATGGTTAAGAGCTGGCACCAATCTCCAGTGTCTGCCAGCTGCCTGCCCTCCTGGCCCGACAGCACCCATAGCCAGGGACAAGCCAAAACAGCCTGGCCAGCGGGTATATCCGAATGCAACAAACATTAGAATCTGCGTTGGCAGGAGCTGCCTGCTGGGTAAACATCATTCTGAGTTGTTTTTTTTTTTTTTCTCTTCAAACAAGCCCTCCTCAACACTGGCCACATAACCCTCCAGAAGGCCTCTCGGTGCTGTTGACACAAAGGCAAGAATGGTGTCATTCCAACCCAGAGATAAAAGGGACCCTCCCTCCCGTGGTGGTGGGCACTTCCTCCCCGGAGGAACACCAGCCATCAGGAAATTGACCAGGCCAGTCCGAGCCTCCTCTGAGGCGGGGCTTGGGGTTTTGTTATTTCTAGTGGATTGCTTTCTCCCCAAAGCTCCCCTTGTTTCATGGGGCTCGGTCAGCAGATATGTCAGTGGGAGACAATGGCCTCTTTCTACAGACAATGGTTAGCAGGAGGAATGTCACAGGAGACAGGGCTTCATGTGGGACAATCCAGCTTTCAGAAGCAGAGGCCGAGTGGGTGCTACAGGGAGGGTCCCCGCAGTCCCCGGGGCAGCCGCTTCAAAGAAGCCATTTATGGGACTGCAGCCCCCAGGGTGGGGGGGGGGGCGGGAATATGGATTCCTCAGGCCACAGTTAATTGAGGTTGCTTGCATGCAGGTTCACTTGCCCGCCTGTCAGAGGAGAATCAGTAGTACCTGCTCTGTCGGGCTCCAGATCACCTGTGACCACAAGCCCTGCCATGTAGACTTTGTTTAATGAAAAAGCAAACAGCTATTCAGCCCTCCCCTCCACAGCAGGCCAGACCTACCCCTTTAGCCTGGGTCTGCACTGGCCAGGGCTAGAGAGAAGAAAGGATTTATTCATGGCCAAGGTGGAAATGTGCCTTCTCCCGGGAAACTATGTAACTGGTTTGTTGTGGGATCAAATATAGTCCTCAACATCTTTGTGTGTGTGTGTGTGGGGGGGGGTGAATGTATAAGATTAGCAGAGGCTGGAGCCAGCCCTGAAATCTTTGTGTTAGATTGGCTCCCTGCTGAATGACTGTCCCTACCAGAAGTCCTATTGTCACATCAGCTGGTGGCTGGATCTTAAGGTCCTCTGCAGTGACTAGAAAAGGAAATGATTGGCATGTAGGCATTGCGCTAGCTCAGTGGTTCTCAGCCTGTGGGTCGCGACCCCCTTGGGAGGGTCACATTTACATTATGACTCACAACAGTAGACATTTTATAGTTATGAAGTGGCAACTAAATAATTTTATGGTGGGGGGGGTGGTCACTGCAACATGAGGAACTGCATTAAAGAGTGAGAACCATTGCTCTAGCACACTTCGTGCATAATAGTTGTGGAGGAAGCATTTCTTGAATGAACGAAACACTCGGTCATCTCTAACTCTTTCTCTTCCTGCTTAAAAGAAAAGAAAAACAAAGCAAAAAAAATATTCCATAGTGCAAGTTTCCTCTGGATATGAACTATGCCTTACCAATTAGCGCCTAACGTGTCTTTCCAATGCTACAAACCTTGTATGTCTCCAGTATTCCCTACTCTCTGCCTATAATGTCTTGAACCAGGAATTGTTATGCAAATATGAAGGGCTTTGCCCCAACTATCCCAGCCTCCAGTAACTGTAAAACATCTCCCAATCTGGTGAGTTCCTCCCAAAGAATCTCACTTCCAGTGTTTGGCCCTCCTGTGAGAAGCTGCCAGCCAAGGTCCAGGCACAGCCTCTTCAGGTCACTTGCCACAATGGCTTGCACATGCTCTGGAAGCAGGGACTGAGTCTGGCTTTCTGCTACCATGCACTGAAGCTAAGGGGATGCTTAAGCATCCATCAACAGAGAAGAAGGGGACTCGCAAAGTCCTGGTTTGCCCACATCCCTCCATCCGTGGCAGAGGAAACCATTGGTCCTTCAACACTGAGGGAATGTTAACTCGGTAAATGGATGGATTTCTATTCGTTTGCTAGATAACTTCAGAGGCTTGTAGTACCAGATTCCTACCCATCAACTAGAGGGAATTTCCGAATGGCCATATCTACCAGATTAATATGTGCTATTGGATGGTCATGGATCCAGGAGGCCCCTGTTGGGCCCTTGTTTATCTTTGCCTGGGCCCTTGGGCCTTCCTAGGACAATGCCACATTGTTCACAATGCACCGGTTGACATCTGTCTTATTGGCCTGCACTTGCTCTGGGTCTCTGTTGCTCTCAGAAAGGATGAGTCCACTAGCCTTACCACTAAATTCCCAGCACAGATTAAGTCCAAAGGCGCCCATCGGAGTCCTGTCGTAAGGCCAGCAGGCCCGAGGCCCTCAGTAGCAGCGGCAGCAGAGGCAGCAGTGACAGGCAGGACTCATGTGTACTCAGGCTCCCACAGACCCTGGGGCAATGTGGTCCCATCTGTTTCCCAGTTCTAGGTCAAATCAAGCTGAGAAAGGATCAGGCTTCATCTGACCTGAGATGGCTAGAGCATCTGGCTTCTCCCCTCCCCCTCCCCCATCCTCAGAAACAAGTGCCCTCCGTCTATTCTGCAGCTTCCGGAGATACCATGCTTCTTTGGTGAGGATTTCAGGGCTTCTGGAAAGTGGGATCCAGTAGGAGCCACAAGACAGACACATCTTCCTTGAACAGCAATTCGGCTACTCAGCTGTTGGATTTTGGATAATTGCTGCACTGTCCTGTGGTCGTTTAAATGGTTTTTCCTATTGCACATTTTGTACTATTGTCATAGATTATAGGAGATCTTTAAGGCATCGAACTCAGTGTCCGATGGCGGATATGACAAAACCTTTTTTTTTTCTTTCTGGTTTTTCGAGACACAGTTTCTTTGTGTAGCCCTAGCTGCCTGGAACTAGTTCTGTAGACCAGGCTGGCCTTGAACTCACAGAGATCCACCTGCCTCTGCCTCCCAAGTGCTAGGATTAAAGGCGTGCGCCACTACCACTCAGCTCCAAAATCAATTTTTTTTCCATCTGCTAACCGAAGGGAGGAAGCCAGTACATGGAGTACAACTCCTTCAGTAGTGTGGAGTCAGGCCCATGCTGTTTGATGTCCCTCTCTGCCCACAAGAGAAAGGGCAGTATCACTAGGATAGGAGAGTCCAGTCATCCCTTTTCTAAAGTGTTCTCCACCTCCAAAATGCCGAAGCCACCTCAAGCCCTGTGGGACACAGTTCTTATGAATCAGAATGTCACTGTGAATGTTTGATTAACAAAATACCAGCAAAACCAATATTTACAGATACAGTTCTGTTCGCCCTTGTTTCAAAGACTCACAATAGAAACATTGTTTTAAAAAAAAAAAAGAAGAAGGAATTTCAAAGATTAGTTAACTCAAGGCATTTTGATATGGAACCATCAGGGGCCATTGTTAAAAAAAAAAAAAATTCTGTCTAGAGATTCTCATTCTTGGGGAAACGCCGCTTACTTTCACTGCTGAGCAACTAGCTGGCTCACCGGAAAGCAAAGCCCACGAGACTTGTGTGCAGTGACCCTCCCCGTCCCCAAAACTCAGGCCTATGTGAGCAGCCACAACACTGGGACCTGGTCACACACACCATTGCTTGGTGAGCTTTTCATGTCAGGCTTCCCATAGGACCTCGTTGTCCCCATCTGGGGCTTCCTGTTTCTAGAAACACTTTGACTCTGTACTGAATCAAAACTGGTAGATTTACACCCCAAGGGATGAAGACTGCGCTGCAAAGCTCTGATACTACTAAAAAGTTCTCTGAGTGATTTCTTTCTCTCAGCGGCGGCCCTGTATTCATTAGTCTCAGAGAATCCTTCCGCCATGACACCTTGGAACTGTGTCTCCTGGTGTGTGAGCACTCACAGACTCTGGAGAAAGAAGGATACTCCAGCAGCGATTGGTGAAGCCGCAGCGGAGACCAGAGCACCAACTCAACAACGCTGACTGTCTTACTTTTGGCAGGGTGCAGTAGAACATGCCTTGAATTCTAGCACTCAGGAGGGAGAAGTAGGCAGATCTCTGTGAGTTCGAGGCCAGACTGGTCTGCAGAGTGAGTTCCAGGACAGCCGGAGCTACATGGTAAGACCCTGCCTTGAAAGAAACAAAAAACAAAATCAAAGTAAGAAAGAAAAAGGAGTCAAGTTGAAGGAAAACTAGAAAGGCCTCAGGACGGCTAGAAAGATGGAGAGGCGGCCCCGCACAAGCCATTCTCATCTTTTTCCAATTAGGCCTTTGAAGCGATTCCCTTTGTCCCACACTAATTGCTGGGTAATTGTCCACTTTAGCACTCTTACCAAGCGGGTAGGTATTTGAGAACCATGATGACCTCTGGCCTTTGACCCAAGGTGATCTTTGCCAGGAGAACCCATGAAAGATTGATTTGAGCAGAGCCGAGTTAGACAAACAAGCCATTCAAATAAACTTCAGATCTGGAGGCAAAGCAGGTAAAAATGTAAGCAACCTTTGTGGCCTGGAATTTCCTGTCCCTGGTGGAGTGATGGACAATTTTCTGGTTTCAAAAGGTTTCCCTGCAGCTCGGTAGAACAATCCGATGAAGCGTGGGGTCCCAGGCACAGGTGAACTAGGCTTGCCCAAGGCCCTTGAAAAGGAAATGAACTAATGAGTCTTCAACACCGTTTAGAACAGTTGCTCTTTTTTTCTTTCTTTCTTGGCTATCGGAGACAGAGACTCGCTTTGTAGCCCAGATAGACTGGCGCTCACTCTGTAGCCCAGGCTAGCCTCCTGCCCAGAGCAACCCTCCCATGTCAGCCTCCTAAGTACTGGGATTGCAGATGTGAGGCACCTCAACAGCTGGGAACTACTTCCTTCCCTCTCTGGTCTTTGTCTTTTCCCTTCAACTAAGCCCACTCGGAAGACTTTCTATATTAGAACTGCACCATTTTAACTAATTTATTTCTCCCAGTTTCCACCTAAATGAGAGAAACTGCGTATCACAAACTGTGTATCCCATGGGGCTGTGGTCAAGAGAGGAATTTCAGTGTGAACAGGGTGTGATTACCAGTGAGAACCCGATTTGGTGAAATGGAACAGAGGCAGGGGTCAACAATATTAAGGTGTCGTTCTCAACCCTTCACAGCTCCTCTGCTTGGCACAGAGGAGCCCACGCTGGCGCCTGCTAACCCCAACACTGCCACCCACTGTGCCCTGGCTATTCATTGAAGTTCCAAAGACAAAGAAGGTAGTGGAAAAGAGTTTATCAAGCATTGTTCTTTTTTTTTTTTTAACCTGAAGTGTATTACTGTTTAAGAAGAGGGACAAGGAGTAGCACCATTAATAAACATTTTAAAACAGAATTTTAAAATAGCAAAAGCTAGGGGTGTGACTTAGTGGTAGACCGCTTGCCTGCTATGTACAAGGAGAAAAGAGAGGAGGGGCTCGATAAGGATAAAGGGGGTCTAGAGAAATGATGCTATGATTGAGAACACTGGCTCCTCTTCCAGAGGACTGGGCTTCAATTCCCAGTACCCACAGGGCAGCTTACAACTATCTGTAGCTCCGTGTCCAGGGTGTCTGACTGCTTGGACATGGAGCTCCATCACCAGGCACATACATGGTGCACAGACATACATGAAGGCAAAATAACCCCCCCCCACACACACACACAAAATAAAACATGTTCTAAAGCCGGGAGATGGTGGCGCACACCTTTAATCTCAACACTCGGGAGGCAGAGGCAGGTGGATCTCTGTGAGTTCGAGACCAGCCTGGTCTACAGAGCTAGTTCCAGGACAGGCTCCAAAGCCACAGAGAAACCCTGTCTCAAAAAAAATGTTCTAAAAAAACAAAGTAATAAATATGAAAATTTATTATAGTATGCAAAGGCACTAATATAATCTATTTTGTATGTAAACTTACAAAACTGATTTTAAAAAAAAGCATCACTTATGATTTCCCAGCATGGTGGTACAAACCTTTAATCTTACTTAGCACTTGGGAGTTGGAGGCAGGAAGACCAGAAGTTCAAAATTCAAGGTCATCCTCTTCTACAAGATGAGATCCTAACTCAAAAAAGAAGGAAAGAAAAGAAAAAAGAAGAGAAAACAGAAAATATTAATAAAAACAAAGATAAAAAGAAGAAAATAGTAATCCTGTAATTGTTGCTTAGTTTGAGACCCCAGGTTCAATCCACAGCATCAGTAAAAGACAGAACAAAAGAGAACTTCATCTGTGTTAGGTCTAGACTGATCCTTATTTGTGGAGTTTAAGCTTGCAAACTCACCTACTGGCTAAAAGGCCTTTGCAACCCCAAAGTCAACACACTCCCACAGCACTGTAACTATGATTCTACGTGTGCACAAAGCTCTAGAAAATCGAGCTGCCCTTGCTTGCCAGAGCTCCCTCTCATGCCCTTCATCGCCACTCTCAAACTGCCGGCAGGTACCCACCCCTCTCTCCTCCAGGGAGGGTACTCAACCTTGGGGACAGAGCTGGAAAGGTATCTTCATGCTCAGAATGTACTGGTTCTGCAAAGATACATGGTCATCTCACTCTGTGCCACATTCCGGAACATTCTCAATATGTACTCGGCCTACAGTTTTATCTCAGCAATGTTTATTGAGTGAGTGAATGACCTAAGGTTGGGCCATAGTGATCAGTTATCATCAGTCCAGCACAGGGCTTGAGATGGAGTTATCTGATGTGCGTTATCTGATGTGTTCATAACTAGTACTATGGGTAGACTCTGCCTTTCATCAGGCTGCTCAGTCCTCACTGCATCTGGGTGCAAGGTTTGTAGCCTCGTTTTACTTGGAAGGAAAATGGGACTTCCTAAAGTCGCATGTTCTCATCCTAGGGCCCCACCGGGATGCTACCCTCAATGCTGGAGATTGTATGTATCTGCATCCGGCAGAGGCTATCTGTGCTCCTGAGACCAGCTGTGCGGCTTCTGTGGTCACCTGATCATTGGGAGCTAGATCAGAGAGCCTCCCATAAAGCCCACAGGGGCATGTAATCCCTGGGGCTCTGCTTTCTCCTCTCAGCCCACAGTGCTGTCCCTGAGTGTCTCCTTTCTCCTGCACTTACATGTGTCTGGCATCATAGCTGTTTCTATTCTCCAGTCCCAGACTCCGCCTTTGTCATCCCGCAGTGCCTGGTCTCCCCATTAACTGAAACCCACACCTCACTTGACCGAAGTGTGGGAGTAGGGACAATGGTTCATGAAGGGCAGACAGGGCTGGACTCTGCATGAATTCAGGGAGTTTTTCATGTGCTCTCTTGATTAGAATCAACTTGAATTAGGGTAGAGGTGGAGCAATCTGAGGTGAATCTTCATTATTACTTATAAAAGAAGATATAAGGGGTCTAGGAATGTGGCTCAGTTAGTCAAATGCTCGCCATACAATCCTGAGGACCAGAGTTCAAATCCCAGCACCCCTGTAAAAGGCATGTAACCACAGTGTGTAAAATCCCAGTTCTGGGGAAGCAGAGACAGGGGGATCCCTGGGGCTTGCTAGCCAAGTCCAGCTGAATTAGCGAGTTTCAGGTTGAGTGAGAGACCCAGCTTCAGGAAAGAGAGTGCAAGTCATAGAGGAAGACACCTACCATGACCCTCTGAATGGGGAGATGCACTAAGGATCAGTTCATCTGAGAAGAGGTGGAAGGCCTTATTACATGTTAATTTAGACACTCAAAGAATTCACAGTGTTGTCTGGGAACAGGGAATGGACACTAGCTTCAGTTTACCCTTCCACACAGGTTCTATCTTCAGTGTCCTTGTGGTGGTTTGAAAGATATGGTCCCCAAAGGGAGAGGCACTATTAGGAGGTGTGGCCTTGTTGGAGGTTGCGTGTCACTGTAGGATGGACTTTAAGGCCTCTTTTGCTAAAGCTTTCCTTAGTGTGACAGTCAGTTGACTTTTGCAAGGTGTCTCACTCTCAGCTCCAGCACCACATCTGCCACCATTCCACCAAGCTCCCTATCATGGTGATAAGGGACGGAACCTCCGAAACTATAAAAGAGACATTCCAATTAAATGTTTCCTTGATAGGAGTTGCCGTAGTCATGGTGTCTCTTCACAGCAATAGAAACCCTCACTAAAACAGTTCTAGCAAAGGTTCAGCATTTTCCTGGGCTTCTCCAGCTTTGGCAAACTGAAAGAACTTTCCAATAACTACTAAATTATAACTCTTTTTCACATTGCCTTTCTCTTCCTGCTTTCTGAAAGATTGGTGTATAGGTGGTACATACGTGTATGCATGCATGTGAGGGGCACACACCCGTGTGCATGCATCAGAGGCCGGGAGTGTTTACCCCTGTTATTGTCCACCTTTTCCCCGTAAGACAGGGTCTCTGAAGAGAACTTGAGGCTTATTGTTTCAGCTAGGTTGCTCAACAGTGAGCTTCTGGGATCCACCCCTCTCTCTTCCCAAACACTGGAGTTATGTGTCTGGCTTTCTTTATATGTGAGCGTTGGGGTTTGAGCTCAGTTCCTCATGGTGTCTCTTCTTCACAGCAATAGAAAACCAACTATGAAACCAGGAACCTAACCAAATCCAGGCGATCCAGTCTTGGTGAGAGTCCCTGTCTGAAAACCCACTGTGGGGAACAACTGAAGAAGGTGACATTGACCCCTGGCCTCCACAGGCACATCCCCATCCGGGAAAGGGGAGAACAGAGAAGAAAATGAAACAAGGGGGGAAAAGATGGAAACCATGGAAAAAATGAAAGGAATCTCTACAGACAGCCTCGAATTCTGTTCTCTACCTCAATGAATGCAAAGTCCTGTATAGCCCTCCCCCACCTCCTGAACAGTTTTGAGAGCCAGCTCTTCTGGTGATGCTTCCAGGTGACAGAGAGAGGTGGCAAGGGCATGTGCCCCTTCTACCTCAACAAAGGACTCCTAAGTCCCCTCTCTCCCAAACAGCAAGCATCCCTGCTCCCTAGCTCTTTTCTGACAGCTGCCCTCAAGGGAATCTACCAAGGGAGGACAGGTATGTGGGAGAGTGGGGGAGGTGTCCCTCAGACTAGCATCCCTGAGCCACCACGGAAGCTTGAAACTGCATCTGAAGAGCAGATGGAGCCAACTGCTCTAGGCACGAGCCTGCTCACCTGCCACCTTGGCAACCGCCTTGATGCTGGGACAATGCTGAGGAATCCCTGCTTTGTTAGCGTGTTGTGGTTTGGGCTTCTGCCGTAGCAAAAACCGGCCCCAAGCTGTCTCAGTGAAAAATGAGGTACAGGGCTATAAAAAGGCCTCTGTTGAGAGCAAGGGTGAAGTGGGTGCTTCCTCGTTTTCTCTCCTTCTGCTTCTCTAAGGAAGGGGCAGTAGCTAGCTGCCTGTGAGGAAGGTGTGCTTGCTCAGCAGTTCCTGGACCCTCCTGACCAGCTAGTAAGATCTTTTGGTGGGATCAGCATTGGAAGGTCAGAAACTGAACCGAAGCCTCCTCTTTGTCGCCCAGATGAGCTTGACAGGACAGGGCAACAAACGTGGGAAACCAGGCACCCTGGCTCAGTGCCCACCCCTTTACTTGGGTGAGCTATCTTATACAAACTTGGGAACTGAGCTTAAACCAATCTATAGCCATAGATCCAGACCTAGCTTGCTGCCAGCTCAGACTTGATCCTCCACCTGCTGGACCCTTGTTTGACTATGGCTGCCCCAACTCTAGAGATGAATGGCCACCGCCTTCTGTTCATGTCAGGAGAAACAGTGGAGCTCAAACTCACCTGTCCCGACTCACACCTTTCATCAGGTGAGCCCAGATGCATGATACACACCTCTTCCCACAACCTCAGGAAAGGGAACTCCTTCACTTCCTAGGCTCTCAATGCCATAGTGCCCGCTTCCCTGGGTGGAGGTATTGCCTGGCACACAGCAGTCACTCCCTGGGAGCTCACACCCAGGTGTCCCCTTCATACAAAGAAGAACGGGAAGGGAGGACTCAGGTCTTTTGACAAACTGCTGGGTCCCAGTGTGGCTTCCCCTGAGACCCACTTCAGAATGCAGAGTATACTAAGGTCAAGGTGAAATGGAACTGGAACCCAGGAGGGACCTTCACTCCCCTTATTCCAATACTGGTGTGAAGTCACCTACTGGGAGGGAGGAGCAGTCATTCAAAGAACTTCCTCATAACTCCAAATGGTGGGACACAGGGAAGGTGGACCAGTGCCCAAAGCAACTTACCACAGAGATGCTGTTATGTGATGATGTTCAGCCAGGACAGAACATAGCGGCACAGAATGGAGGGAGAGGAGAGAGACTCCAATCCTCGGAATCTGTCATCGTCTGCTGCCTCTTCCCTTGGCCAAGTGTCAGGCAGACATAGATTAATAGCAATCAACAATGAAACTTCAGCGTTCTAATGAACTTGGAGGAGTGTGACTTCTATTTTTAACTGGCCCAATTTCTCCCTGATATCACATGACTCCTATTGTCTTGGCTTAGAATTATGAGACAAAGAAGAGAGGCGGGGAGAGAGAGAGAGAGAGAGAGAGAGAGAGAGAGAGAGAGAGAGGCGAGGAAGAAATTGGGCCATACTTTCTAGTTCGCTAAGGTGATGAACTCCCTACCAAATGTGTATTTCCCCTTTCATTTGACTTTTGCTAAATAACCTTAGAGGAAGTAGCTCCCTTTGGCTGCCTTCTGATTCTATCTCCGTGGTTCTCACCCTTCCAAACCCTTTAACACAGTTCCTCCTGCTGTGCTGACCCCCAACCATAAAATTATTCTCATTGCTACTTCCTAACTGTAGATTTGCTACTGTTATGAATCATAATTCAAATATCTGCTATGCAAGATCATCTTCGAAAGGGTCGTGACACACAGGTTGAGAATCCCTGTTATTTAAAGAAGCTAAAGGCCAGAAAGTAACCTTACTGAGGCCATATGAAATGTTCTGAGATAAATAAGTTGCTTTGGGAAATATGTCAATGTTAATGATTATATTTATGTTTTATGTTCGTGGGGCTTGGGGGGTTTCAGAAATCGCTTGGTTTGGAGCTTCAATGGGTTCCTCTGACATTTTTATAGTTCATATATGAACTATATATATACATATATACTTATACTGGATGGCATTATGGAAAGATAAACAATTATTGACTTAAACTTGTGATGAGAGAGGGAGAGAGAAGGAATATCAAGTAAATGCCTTAAAAATTCCATGGTTAGAGCCAGGCAGTGGTGGCGCATGCATTTAATCCCAGCACTCAGGAGGCAGAGGCAGACAGATCTCTGTGAGTTCAAGGCCAGCCTGGTCTACAGAACAAGTTCCAGGACTGGCTCCATAGCTACAGAGAAACCCTGTCTCGAAAAAAAAATTCAGTGGTTAGAAAGGCTCTGTCTCCTCCCTTAGAGACACTTGCACATCCATGTTTATTGCTGCTCTATTCACAATGGAAAAGAAAATCAGGGAGAATCCCAACAACAGACAAGCGGGTAATGAAGTATACCACATAAGCAGAATAAAATTTTATTCAGCTGTAAAGAAAAACGAGATGTGCAGAAAAATAGATGGATCTGAAAATCCCCTTAGTAAGATAACACAAATTCAGAAAGATAAATCACTCATGTTCTTCCTCATGTTCAGATTCCAGCTTCTAAGCTTTATATGTGTGTGTTGACATGGGTTTGAGCTTGGGCACAGGTCGTGAAATGAGGAAGGGAACCACGAGAGGAAGCAAAGGGGCTTTGTGGAAGATGGGAAGGAAAATTGAATATGTGAGACATGAGCATGGAAAAAAAACTGCTGGGGGTGGAAAGGCATAAGGGGGTGCAGAAGGAGAGGGGAGAGGAGCCAGGAAGGAGGGTGGAGCAGAACAGGGTAAGGAGTGCCATCATGAAACCCATCACTTTGTACATTTGATTTGGTGATGGAGGAAGGTCATTGGTTAAATAATAAAGAAACTGCTTGGCCCTAATAGGTTAAAACATAGGTGGGTGGAGTAAACAGAACAGAATTCTGGGAGGAAGAGGAAGTGAGCTCAGATGCCATGCTCCCCTCTCCCGGGCAGACGCGATAAAGCTCCAACCCAGGATGGACGTGGTTAAGATCTTCCCTGGTAAGCCACCTCGTGGGCTACACGGATTATTAGAAATGGGCTAGTCCAGGTGTGAGAGTTAGCCGAGAAAAGGCTAGATATAATGGGCCAAGCAGTGTTTAAAAGAATACAATTTGTGTGTTGTTATTTCGGGTAAAGCTAGCCGGTGGCAAGAGCTGGGTGGCAGAATGCAACCCACAGCTCCTACTACAATTTGGGGTTTTTTTTGAAACATGCTTTTAATCCCAGCATTTGGAAGACAGAGTCAGGCGGATCTCTGTGAGTTCGAGGCCAGCCTGGTCTACAAGAGCTAGTTCCAGGAAAGGCTCCAAAGCTACAGAGAAACCCTGTCTTGAAATAAAAAAAATTAAAAAGTTCACTTGGTCACATTTATTTCACCACCCAGTAGTCAGAATTATCCAAGTTTAGTCTGTCCTAAAAAGTGAAATCTGGGTGAGCAAACAGTACGCATGTCACCTACGTGTCACGTCAGCTCCTTATTCTGGACCTGTCTACTCAAGCCCTGCTTTCCAAATTTGGCACCAATGAACCCCCAAGTCCACCGCAACCTCTTGGAAGCACTGAGCATGGCTCACATTTAGGAGAATTGCTAGGCATCTGTGGGACTATTCACAGCTAAGAGTCTTCCTGTGAGTCACGTTCTTTTCAGTGGCATCCACTCAGAGCAGAAATCAGCACGGAGCAAGCCGAAAGGCAGTGCTGTCCAGTCAGAGAGCAAGATCAAAAAAGGTGTACAATGCCCAGCAGGCTCATGGTGCTCCATGGTTGGCAGGAGTAAGAGCAACCCAAAGAAAAACGGGGAGGTGTTTCACACCTGAAATCTAAGCCCCCAGAAGACTAAAGCAAAAGGACACTAGGCTAGTGTGAAACCTCACAAAACAAACAAACAGAAAGCTTTAGAAAAAGAAAACAGCAAATGTATTCACTCTTTCCATTTACAGGTTTTCTTTCTCCTTCTTTTTAGTGTTTTGAGACAGGGCTTCTCTGTGTAGCCCTAGCTGTCCTAGAACCACTGACCGATCTTATTATTTCAAATAGCCACTAATTCTTTTTTAGGAACTAAATACTCAATAAGTTTTTGACTGTAACTACTTAGTGAACAGAACTGCTATTCCTTCCCTGCCTTCTGGCTGAGTTCCAGCCTAAAACAAAACAAAACAAGCAGGAGGTAATACTTATGATGTAGACCTACTATAAACCAGTCCTAGTATGGGCCTTTCAGCCTCCTGCTACTTTGTAACACAATAATAATGAATGATTGTGGCAGTTTTTCCTTTTTAAATAAATAAAAGAAGCAGCAGCTAACGTTCTGGCCCCAAGTGCTTTTCAGGAACTCATGTCTCTTAGTTTGAGCTTGGGATGGAATTGTAGCTGAGTGGAAAAATATCACACTTTCCTGTCCTGTGAAAAGCCCTGACTTCAGTGATCCCTAGTGCCACAAAAGGACAGGGGGAAAGGAGCTTGTGTTTATTTTTTTTTCCCCTCTCTCTCTCTTTGAACATGAGCCAACTGTAGTAATTTGCTCCAAATGAAAAGTGTCTAATATAAACGTGCGGAGATGATGCTGCGCAGCTTTCCAGGCTGTGTGGAATGAGCTTCAGTGCTAGTCTGCTTCTCTCTAGGACACTCATACTCAGAACCCAGCCACCAGGCTGTCATGGAGCCCCAGCTGCTCACATGGGACCCATCTGGTCCATGTGGGAGGAACGGAGGCTCTGCCCCAACCAACTGCCAGCATCAACCACCAGGCCTGTGACCAAGCCAGCCTTGGAATATATATATATATATTAAAACCAAAGGTTGGATATAGAATTATGTATATATACATACATACATAATTGTTTTCTGTGTATGAGTACTTGGCCTGCATCTATGTATGTGCACCAGGTGTATGCCTAGTGCCCGAAGAGATCTAAAGGAGGTATTAGAACCCTGGGACTCAAGTTACAGACTGTTGTGAGCCATCATGTGATTGCTCAGAATAGAGCCCGGTCTTCTGCAAGACAAATAATGTTCTTACCCACTGGTCCATCTCTCCAGCTCTCCAACCTTTATTCTTGCAGCAGAATTCCAGGAATCCCAAGGCAAACACAATCTAGCCCCCGAGTGTTGAGAGCCAGAGATGGGAGGAAAGGGCATGGGCAGAATCAATCCTAGTGTCTCAGTCAGTGTTCTATTGCCGTGAAGAGACACCATGACCACAGCAACTCTTATAAAGGAAAACATTCTACTGGGGCTGGCTTATAGTTCAGAGGTTTAGTCTATGGGCATCATGGTGGGGAGCACGGCAGCACACAAACAGACATGGTGGTGGAGAAGAAGCTGAGAGTTCTACATCCAGTTCTGCAGGCAGCAGGAAAGAGAGGGATACTGGGGCTGGCTTAGACTTTTGAAACCTCAAAGCCCATGCCCAGTTACACCCTTACAAGGCCATACCTCCCAATATCTGTCAAGTAGTGTTGCTCCCGACTGATCACCATTCAAATATAGAGGTTTATGGGGTCATTCCTAGTCAAAGTCCACCACACGGACTTTGAGTCTTCTATCTGCTATGCATTTACTTTGTAAGCTTAAATAACCCAAACCCCAGTTTTCTCATCTATTTTCTTTGAGATATTGTAGAGCTAAGAGAGTAGTGTCAAAGGCATGAAAAGACAGCGGCAACTTAGTCCGGTATAGTGTATAAGTGATCTCAGACAATCCATTCAACTTTAGACAGTTGATGAGTGTGGTGGGCTCAAAGAAAATGCCCCGCATGGGGAACGTCACTATTAGGAGGTGTGACCTTGTTGGAGGAAGTGAGTTACTGTGGAGGTGGGCTTTGAGGTCTCATATAAGCTCAGGCTTCACTCAGTGTGATACTCAGAACATTCCCTGTTGCCTGCAAGATGTAGGACTCTCAGCGACATCTCCAGCACCATGTCTGCCTCCACGTCACCGTGGCCCACCATGAGGATAATGGACTGAACCTCTAAACTGTAAGTGAGCCACTCCAATGAAATGGTTTCCTTTCTAAGAGCTGCCATGGTCATGGTGTCTCTTCACAGAAATAGAAACCCCAACTAAGACATTGACTTCGAACACCTTCTTCTGCATACATAGAAGAGCTAAGTCTCTGCCTGCCTGGAAAGGCCCAGTAAGAATGTCAGTCCCTAGAAAGGGACCAGAAGAAGATAGACCCACCCACCCCAGCTGCCTAGACCACCCATCTCCTACTCTGCCCTCCCTCTGGTACTCCACAGGAAGCTTTAGGAGGATGCAGAGGCCTATGTGCTTGTGCTAGGCCCGGCTAAGCATGTAGAAAGTGTGTCCACATGATAACTCCCCTCTCAGTCTCTGGCTTCTACCAATGCGGCTTTCAGATACAATTCAGTAACTTCCAGTGTTTGGTGCCCGGAGCAAAGGGCTACAACTAGATCCTCCATCCCTGGTGGAAGCCTACCCTCTTCCCTCCGGGGCCTGCCCTCACACCACACCAACAGAAGCTGGGGAGGAAGGTCCAATTATTCCACAGAGATTTAGCTACCGTATTGACAAAACTCAGCATTAATTCCCAGAAAGCATTCAGGCCCTGGGGTGGGGGTAGTTGGTAGAGGGAGGCAGGAGGGGCTGGCTCTGTAACTGCGTGAGAGTCAGCCTCTTTTCAGTCTGACCTACTTTAATGAAATCAGGTCATCTCTGAGCTCTTCATTACCCTCAGACTAAACAGGACCCAACAGAGCAGCCAATGTCCCCGGACTTTTTGAATCCTGCTCATTCGAATTGTGACATTTGGATATTGGGTCTTAATGTGGGCTGACTTTGTGACCTGACCCCTTGCAAGGTAGTAAACAGTCCAGGCTGAAGGCAGGGAGGTAAACAGAGGACCCAGTTTTCAAAGCGTAGGCACACAAAGGCTAGGCAAACACCGCAGGTCCCCAGCCTGCATCCTCAGGGATATCCGGAGACAAAAGGAGATTCTGGTGTCTGTGACCATGGCGGCTGATGGATGGATGGAGTCTACCTATTATCTGCGGCCTTCTCAGACCAAACTTGCTGTTTCAGCAGATCTTGGAGGCAGGAGGCGGGGTTGGAGGGAAATGAAATTGTCAGTTTAAGAATGGCAGAGGATTCAAGGGCAAATTGCTCTCCGGCTACAATTGCAGAGGACAGGGACGGTTACCTCTCTTGAGACTGTCCTTGCACTGGTGACGGCTTTATTTAACTCAGTGCCCAATGTGCATTGTCTGGAAGCCAAAGCCTGTGGCCTGGGGCGGGGCGGGAGCTGGGGCGTGGGGGCAGGGTGGGGGCGGGGCGGAATGCTGGATTGCTATCCTCCTTCTCTCTGGTGAACTAATAGTTACAGACGTAGAAAACGGTGTGAGTGTCCAGCTCCCGGGAGAGCCCCAAACTCACATCTTCAGAATGTGCAGCATTCTCTATGAGGAAAAAGTATAAGAGAATTTAGCATGGAGATTGCCCAAGGACTGTGTTGCTGGGATGTGAGCTGCTTGCTGGTAATCTCTCTCTCTCCCTCCCTCCTTTCTTTCTTCTTCCCTCTCCCCTTTTCTTCTTGTGTTTTGTTGTTATTGTTGTTGTTTGTATGTTTTCTGTTTTTTGAAACAAGGTTTCACTGTGCAGCATCTCTGGAGGATGGTCTTAAATGCACAGACACCCTCTTGCTTCAACCCCAAACACACTGAGAAAGAAGATAAGCTTGAGCCACCATGCGCAGGTGGTTAGTTGATTTGGAGAGGGGGATGCAAAAGTGCAGCCACAGTGGAACAGAGACTTGGGCAGAAAAGACCCTTTGCCATTCCGCCAAGCCCATGCCATCCTCAGCAAAACTTCGTTTTTTGCTAAGTCCCAAGACCCAGATCAGATGTGACTGGGGACTACACACAGGTGGATCTGGAAAAAGGCAAGAATGACTGTGGGTGACATGAGCAAGGAGCGTCTTTTCTTCGTTATGTCACCCAGGCTGCCCTTGAACTTATAGCAACCCCTCTGCCTCAGCTTCCCAAGTTCTGGGATTATATACGTAAGTCACAACACCTGGTTTAGGTTTCTGTTGCTCTGAACCACAAACTGGGTAAGTTACCTAAGGCATTGCATGGGCTCAGAGTTCAAGAGGTGAAAGGTCAAAGGCCTCATCCGACATTCTTGCTGACAGGGGACTACACGGCAAGTGGCAAGTATAGATGTATAGATGTATTCACATGTATGCGTGTCTGGTTCTCTTGTCTTGAAAAAAAAAAGTCACCAGGATTCAGGCAGGGGGAATCAACCTTAAGGACTTTTAGTTAACCATAATTTCCCAGAAAGCCTCCAGTCTACATAACTTAAATGTTCATCCTAATACCTCATGATAGGGATTAAATCCCGACACTTAAAGTCTGAAGGGGACTCAAACCCTGTCCGACCCACAACACTTTTCTTAAGATTTTGTCTCTCCCTATTTGTGGTGAGGCATCTCTACTGCAGGCTCCAGGGGGTTCCAAGGACAGCTCTCATTTTAATGAATTCAAAAGCTACTTCTTGGTTGGTTTATTTATTTGTAACAGGGTCTCACTATGTAGCTCTGTCTGTCCTGGAACCCACTTTATAGATCAAGCTGGCCTCAACTTTACAGAGACCCATGTGCCTCTGCCTCCTGAGTGCTAGGACTAAGGGTGTGTGTCACCACACACAGCTGCTTCTTGTACTGTTTCCCTGCTCACCCCAGTGTGTCCCTTGCTCTTTTTCAGAGCAGTTTGGCCCCACACAAGCCTCTCCTAACCTCTGTCTGAGGCATCCTCTGCTGACTTTGGCCTCCTTAACCTTGTTCCCACCCAACCAGCTCACTCTCTATCCAGGCATGAGATACAGCATTAGCCCGGTGCCTGTTGTTTTCCTTCGAGCTTAGTAAGCATGGCTAGACAGAGCTAACTCCTTTCCCGAGGCTGAGGGACTACAAGATGGGCAGTTGTGGTCTTCCAGAGGAAAAGAAATAACAGGTGGGAGTCTGGGTCTGTGCCTGGCCTGATATCCTGACTCTCTTTCTACAGAAGGAAGCAGAGCCAGCCCCCAGGGTGAGGACAATGACGGGCATTCTGACTATGCATCCGAAAAGTGGAGAATGGAGTTTCCTGTCTTGCTGGTGTTCAACTTTCTCCAGTGAGCAGTTTCGCCTGTGATGAGACGACGGGTGGAGGAGCAGGTTATAGACTCGGAATTCCAGAAAGGTGATTGATTATCTAATGTGCATCTTAATTTATTGGAACTTCAGTGAGCTCAACAACATAGAGATTGAAGCCCAAGTGAGCGTTAAAAACCCAGAGAACCAGAAAAGCAACCTGTAAATGAAAATCTGACAGTTTCCTCCAGTGACTCTAACATAATCATAGGTTTTTCCCCTCTTCCTTTGGCATGTGTGTGTATCGTATGTGTATATGTGTGCTTGTATGTGTATATGCCTCTGTGCGTAGATACACAAGCCCATGCAAACAGGTATGAGGTCAAAAGTTTACCAAGAATGTCTTCCTCTATCACTCACCATTTTATTTTATTATTATTTTTCTAGTGATTTAGTTACTTTTATTTTATGTGTTTTTGTTTTGTTTTGTTTTACTTGCATGTTTGTCTGTATGAGGGTGTTGGATTCCCTGTAACTGGAGTCGCAGACAGTTGTGAGCTACCATATGGGTACTGGGAATTGAACCCGGGTTCTTTGGAAGAGCAGTCAGTGTTATTAAACACTGAGCCATCACCCCAGCCCCATATCTTTTTTTAATTTTCATTTTCATTTTGGTAGTTACAAGAGTCTTACCAAATCTGTAGCTCTCCTGTCCTGCTGGATTGGCGGGCCAGCAAGCATGCTCTCTCCATTGGCCCTGACAGCTGGGGTTGCAGCTGTGTGCTTCTTTGCCCAGCTTTTACACAGATGTTTGGAGTCTGCACTCAGGTTCTCAGGCTTGCACACCAAGTACACATTATCCTCTGAGCCACCTCTCTAGCCGTGGATTGGTGTTTGGTTAATAAAAGCTTATGTAATTTCATATGTAGAGGGTAATGACTTTCTCAGTATACATATACATTGTTAATAAATATTAGATTAAATTACCAAAGAGGAATTCTTCTTTAACAAATAGACATGTTAAACTTTGTTCTTTTTAATCTTAAAAATACATTCTAGGCAAAAACAAGAAATAAAACAGATCCAAACAAGACTGGCCAGGGGGACTAGGGAAGTTCCTGAGCTGCCTGCCTTTCCGTCCTTCAAACTTTCCCCCAAGTTATCAAGGTCCAGGACAGCCCAGGGGAAATTCAGGGCCTTGGTGTAGGAGGTTCTTCTGTCTATGTGTTGCTTTCATTGGTTGAATAAAGAAACTGCATTGGCCTTTTGATAGGACAGCAGCTTAGATAGGTGGAGTAGACAGAACAGAATGCTGGGAGAAAGGAGGCAGAAGAAGAGAGAGCTGCTATGAAGCTGCCAGGTCAGACATGCTGAATCTTTCCCAGTAAGCCATGACCTCTTGGTGACATACAGATTATTAGAAATGGGTTGAATCAAGATCTGAGAGTTAGCCAATAAGAGGCTAGAAATAATGGGCCAGGCAGTGTTTAAATGAATGCAGTTTCTGTGTGATTATTTCAGGTGTAAGCTAGTTGGGCAGCCGGGACAAAAATCAGGGCCCACGTTCCCTACAACAGGGCCTATAATCTGAAAGGCAGTGACTTGCTCTCTTCAGGCCTAGAAAGGTGAAATGACCTGCCAGCTATGGTAAGAGACAGAAATAATCTTGGACTCTCTTTAGTATCTCCAATCGCCAGTCATTGGCCTGCCTCTGTATCTGACCCAATTACCGTTTGATTGCTGAGTGAAATCTTTGGACTATATTCTTAGCTTTCTTTAACCCCAAACCTATGAATGTCACTAGATAATACCACAAACTCACAGCAGAAACGACCCTGCTTAGACATACCTCTTCTACCTAAGATCTCCACCAATGTATTTGACAGGAATATTGATTACTTTCCTTTGTTCTGGGACTATAAAAAGCTCGAGTAACTGTTCCCACATGGGAACATGCCACTTGCATCAACCTGAATCCATGTTGCTGAGCCATGATCACTCAGATTTGCCTACAAATAACTGTCTGAACAATAAATTATTATCTCTTCTGGAGGGTGAGTTAGCTGTATTTGCCTGGATGGTTTTCAGGAGCTCTTGTTCTTGAGTGATAGTCACTTGCTTTCATTTTGGGTGCCTGTTTTGCAAGGATGCCACAACACGCAACCGGCAATTGTCATTGTCACTACTCTGAAGTGCCTGCTAAGTGTCCCTTTACTAGAATTGCAACCAATTTTCAGGATGATAAGCTGAAAAGGCGCAGTACTGCGATGAGAAGAAGACACGCTGCCTTGGAATTAGAAAGAAATGCCAGATTGCTTTAGCTAAGTCGCTTTCCAGAAAGTCCCGTCCTCTCTGGAAAGGATCCTCCTCAGCTGTCAAGCTGGGGGTGGAACTGGAGGGTGGAGATGCTGATATCAGTAATTACAGTTCAGAGACATTTCAAAGCTAAACATCACAGCTTCAGGTCACCAAAGACATCTCCGCTCTGTTCCTCTGCAAATTACTCCTCTGAATAAACAAAACCGCTAAAGCAGAAAGCTGCAATGGAAAGACCAAGAAAATAAAGTTACAGAGACTTCCGAATTACACATATTTTAATGTTGAAGAGTTAGAATATAGTAGAGAAAAGATAAAACATTGAGATCAATCTTGTCTACTCAAAACCAGACTGCTGGTAAATTTTAGAAAGAGAAATCAGAAGAAATTAACAAATCAGGAGCTATTTGGCATGACAGATTTAGGAAAGGAACTGGGTGTGGCGGAGCCTGCCTGTAATTTCCATGCATGCACTTGGGAATAGGGGCAGGAAGATCCGCAGTTCAGGGTCAGCTTTAGCTATAGAGCAAGTCCAAGGCTAGCCTGGGCTTCCTGAGACCCTGTCACTGCGAAAGGGGGAGGCAGTAGGATGGCTCAGTGGGTAAAGTGTTTGCTGTTCAATCCCCAGGAGGTGTTTAAAGGAAGAAGAGGAGAATCAACATCACCAAGTTGTCCTTTGACTTAAACACGAGTGTCATAGCAACACACACAGAGTAACCAATAATAGCGTTTTAGAAATATTTAGAGAAGATTTAGAAAGATATAGAAGGACATGACGCTTAGCACCTCACAACAAGATTTCCAGCACTTCAGAAGAAGTCATACCGGGACAGTCTTCCAAGAAGAAGACGAAAAATCCTCAAAGGGTAGCTGCTCAGAATGACTCCATAGTAGCAGAGAACAAAGGAACAGAGCCTTCAAGATTCTGACAGTATTTTGTTTTGCTGTTTGTTATTTGGTTTTGACACTAGGCCTCACACGATGCCAGCTCGGAGAGCCTGGAACTTTGAATGTAGACCAGGCTGACCTCAAATTCAGAGAGATCCACCAGCCTCTGCCTCCAGAGGGCTAGGATGGAAAGGGTAGACCACCATGCCCAGCTTTGAAACTGCCTTTTAACACAGATCTCTGGATCCAACTGCATTAGCAAAATACAGATGTGAAGACAGAATGGAAGGCATTTTAGTGATGCGTGAACAGAAAAGTTTTGTCCCCTGTACACTTAGGACACTCTATCGCCACAAAGAGAAACGTGTAAAGTAAACAAAATGCAGAAAAGCCAGTCTGTATGTTGAGACTACCATAACAAAATTCCCCAACAGAAAGTTGGCCATTTTTATAGGAGCCAAAATGGCCAGGATCAAGGCATCAGCAGATGCAGAACCTCCTGAGGCCCCGTTCCTTATAGAGTTCTCACCGGGTTCACAAGCCCAAAGGTTTCTTTTAGAAGAATACATCCGTGGGGCCTAAGAATTTCCCAAGGGCCTACCTCTTAGCCCTATTGCATTGGAAATGAGGTCTCAGTAAGTGATATGGAAAGGACACCATGATAAGCTTTGGAGAGGCATCCTTCTTTCTGGCTTACATATCCACCCTGGGTTAGTTATGGCTCTGCTCCATTGTGACTTCATCACAAGTCTGACTGATTGTAACGCATCTGAAAAATGGGTGGTCATAATGACTAGGAATGAGATCATGGCGAACCTCACTCTGACCCTAAAATTCTCTTCTTAGAAGACACACACACTATACACACTAATCCCTCTCAAATTTCATCAGAGAAAAAACAACAAAAGAAGAACTAAGCCAGGTGTCAGTGAGCTATATCTTCAAAAAGAGGGGATACATTTGAATGCAGAGTTTACTACACCCTAGTAAGAGAGCTGTGTATCAGAGAGGAAAGCGGTCTTGGCTGAGGCAGACGATGAGGCACTGAGGGGGAGAATTTCACAGAGAAAGAAGGACACTGTTTGATTGTCTGCTTTGTAGAAACTCTCCAAAATAAATGACTGACAAACTTTAAAGATAGAAAAATTTAAGCTACTAACACAAACCTATACAAAGAAGAGGAAGGTAACAAAATAACCCCAGAAGAAGCCAAAGGAAACTGGATACCAAAAAAAAAAAAAAAAATTAAGGTTTGGAGAGGTCATTCTACAGAGCTTGGATGGACCCTGGGACCTCTAACTGCTCTGTTCCTGATCACATCCATCCCCAGCCCTCAAAACACTTTTTTTTTTCTTTTCGTTTGTTTGCTTGTTTTTTTGAGACAGGGTTTCTCCGTGTAGCCCTGGCTGTCCCAGAATTTTTCTCTGTAGATCAGGCTGGCCTCAAACTCAGAGATCTTCCTGCCTCTGCCTTCCGAGTGTTGAAATTAACAGAGTACCCCACCAACACCTGACCCTCAGAGTGTTTTTAATACAGAACTTGACTCTTCACTGAGCAATATTTTCAGGACAAAATGAAAATACTATCCCTTTAATTTCAGACTGTAGAATAATTCTACTGGGAGGATGAAAAGAGAAGAAATTACAGGCACTGATTGTAAGAATTTGTTTGTCTGTTTGCTAATTAATTTTGTTACCGGGAGGGGGTCACGAGTAGGTCAGAAGACACCTTTGGGTCCAGGGATTCAACTCAAGTCATGATCCTTGGCATAAGTGCCTCTACCCATTGGGCCACCTCACTGGACATTAGTTATAAGAAATTTAGATTTGCAGGTCTCCAAGCAATGTACAGTTTATATATTCCTTCCCAGCATGCAATTGTGTAAAACTTCTTCTAGATGACCCCCATCAAGAATCAATAGGGTGTGCCAACCAGTCCAAAGATGCCGGCAGTCAATACAGAGTGCCTGACACTAGTCAATTTTAAAATTACAGTGTGAATAAATAAACAAAATGATTAAATAAGCAAAAGCCCAGACCTCAGGCACAGGTGACCAGAGGCAGGAGAATAGAAAAGCCTAAATCCTGATTATGTTACAGAGTGACTTCCCGGTCGACTCTTGCAACTTAATCAGACTCTTTCTCTAGATACGAATTCTAGAAAGACAAGTAAAGGGTCCAGGAAGAACTGCAGATGCCATGCAGGAAAAGAATATTTCACATAACACGAAAGAGGTCCCCTAGATTCAACCCCAGTACCACACTCACACACACACACACACACACACACACACACACACGAAATATGGACATAAATATGCCCTGGAATGGGGTGTACATGTGTGATCACAACACTAGGGAACAGAAGGAATGTGACTGACATCTTGGACAACCCGGATATATTAGCTCCTCTTCTGCTGCTGTGACCAAAGGTAACTCAGAGATGAAATCACTTGCTTTAGCCCGAGAGATGATGTCATTTTGATGGACAAGCATGGCAGTATACAATAGGAACAGGAAGCTGAGAGATGACCTCTCAGTAGCAAAGAGGAAGTAGGGAGAGTGAATGGGAAGTGGGGCAGGGCTGTAAACTCTCCTATCTCAACCCTAGTGCCAGACTTTCTCCAGCGAGACTCCACACACTAAAAGTTAAAGAGCTTCCTGAAGCAGTACCACCAACTCCAGTGTCCAAATATCTGAGCCTCAGGGAGGCAGTTCTCATTCTAAACACCACATCAGGCTACGCAGTGACACCTCATCTCAAAACAAAATTATCACAAAGCATCACGGAAAAATGGCTATGACTTATATCACAGGTAACTTAACTACTACAATGGATTGCCTTCAGAGAGTGAGAGTGAGCGACAGAGCAGAGAATTATTTTTGTTGATAATGACGTTGAGACAATGAGCATTTTACTTTCACATGAAATCCAAACAAAATCCCATATGTTTATTCACATATATATATGGCATGCTACCTGTGACTTGCTTCTGAAGTCATCAGCATGTGAGCGTAAATAAGTATGGGATACGTGTCCTTAAATGATTCACCTCTGAGGCTTCCAGACATCATAAACCAGGTCTGGTATTACAACCACTCTGGCAGTAATGCAATCTTTCTTTGATGATTGGGAAGGCATTTGGAGGACTTGACCTGGGCCCAAGGTCACCTAGCTCAGCATCCTCCTTATTCTTTCCTAATTTGTTAGTCTCGTTAGAACCAAGTCGATGTTGGTTACTCTGAAAATCCTGAAGACTGCTTTCTCATTGGTCAAAGAAAAAATAATGTCTTCATTCTTCAGGTGCCGAAAAACACAAGGAAGGCCTTTGGCTCCTTCAGAGAGGCCCGTGTTGCCTGGAGAAATGAGGCTTGGTCCTCATATCCTTAGGGGTGGAGAGGTCCAGCCTAGGAACACGCTCTAAGGGAGCCAGAGACTTCAGATCTCTGTGTGGGGAGTCGAGATAAGCTCTCAGAACCACACAGTTTTTCTAAAGCTGCATTCCTTTAAAAGACAGGGCTAAGCCTATTACACATGGCTTTAAAGGATTTTTCTTTGAGAAAAATATAGCCAAACTTTTAAACTAAAAACAAGCATTTATGTATATGATATATATATATTATGTTGTATATGATATATATATATATATAATCATGTATGTATGTATATATGTATGTATGTATACTTGGGTTATAAAATAGCTACCACACAAAAAACACACTGGTGGTTTGAATGAAAAGGTCCCCATAAGCTCATAGGGGATGGCACTACTAAGAGGTGTGGCCATGTTGGAGGAAGGGTGTCACTCTGGGGGCTGGCTTTGAGGTCTCATGTATGCTCAAGTCACACCCAGTATGGCAATGAGTCTTTCTGCTGCCTTCAGATCAAGATGTCAAACTCTCAGCTCCTTCTCCAGCACCCTGTCTGTCTGCGTGCGCTAATGCTTCTCGCCATTGATGATAATGGACTAAAGCTCTGAACTCTAAACCAGCCTTAATGGAATGTTTTCCTTTATAAGAGTCACAGCAATAGAAACTCTCAGATAAACACATACAAATAAGTAAATTAACAAAAGTTCATGTCCTAAGGTGACACTATTAGGAAGTGATAGAACCTTCAGGGATAGGGATCTGGAGGAGGACCTTAGGGCATTTGAGGAAAGTCCCCAGGGAAGATAAGGGATGCTGATTTCCTCCCCCATTTCTTTGCTTTGTGACTTGTGGTGGGAGCAAAAGCACTCAGTCAGTGCATCTACCACAGTGTGCAGCCTCACCACAGGCATTCCAATGCTATGAGACAGCATTAACTACTTCTCTTGATAAGTTAATTACCCCAAGCATTTTGTTATAGTGAAGTTGACTACCACACTGTCCATCTCTAAATGATAAGGCTGGTCAATCCTCCTCCGGTGTGCCATCTGGATATGGAGCTATAGCACCAATAATCGCAGCAGCTTGCAGGGTTGCAGGGCGTGACTGCATCGTGAGAACCTGTCAAAAAGCAAACTGAGAAAAGGCTTGAGCTGCTAACGGGGGCCTGAAGAGCCAACTGTTCGCTGAAGCAGAAGGTTTGAAAGTTCAAGTCCTATGTGGGTACCAGACCAGTGTGCACAACCTGGTGAAATCGTGATTCAAAGCAAAAGGCAAAAGGAGCACAGGGGACATAGATAAGTGGGAGGGCATTTGCCTGGCATGCCTAAGAACCTAAGTTCAAACTCTATAAAACAAAAGTAATAAATACATAAACACATACATTCAAAAATGAAGGAAAGGAGGTGAGTGGTGGTGCACACCTTTGATCCTAGCACTCGGGACACAGAGGCAGACAGATCTCTAAATTCAAGACCACCATGGTCTACAGAGTGAATTCCTAGACAGCCAGGGCCGTACAAAGAAATGCTGTTTCAAAAATAAATAAAGGGGGGGCTGGAGAGATGGCTCAGTGGTTAAGAGCACTGACTGCTCTTCCAAAGGTCCTGAGTTCAATTCCCAGCAGCCACATGGTGACTTACAACCATCTGTAATGAGATCTGGCACCATCCTCTGGTGTGTGGGCATACAGGGAGGCAGAATGTTGTATATACAATAAATAAATAAATCTTAAAAAAAAATAAATAAAGGAATGGATGGAAAAGGAAGGCGATGTCACCTAAATAATCACTTGTTATTATAGACAGATTACTAGATGAAGCAGGGAGAGGACCTTGAAATTAGCCCTGCTTCACTAAGCAATCAACTTGGTGCTTTGCAAATCCATTTGCCTCTGCTGTTCTTCACATGAGGTGGAGCATCTGAACGAGGAAAGTGATGGAGTTTTCCATCTATGTGCACAGTTACATAATCTCTAAAGTCACTACATACTATGTTTTATGTTGTTTTTCTTTCGTTTCTGTTTTTATGATATAGCATCTCGCTACGCAGCCTTAGCTGACCTGGACCTTACTATGTAGACCATCCTCTAAACTGACAGAACTCCACCTGCCTCTGCCTCTGCGTGCAGGGATCACAGGAATGTACCAACAGACCCCGCTGGTTTCTGTAATAGCAAAGACTGTGGTATAATCCAGCCTTTCTCCTTGCCTTGGGATCAGCAGACTCAAGGCCAAAGGCGGTCTTGCTGTGGGGTCACTACTACATTCCAATGGCTTATTATGTCTGGTCTTTCACTACTACACAGGAGATTCAAATGCCTCTTTGGGTTTTTATCTGTCCCCCTCCTTTATCCTTTATCTTTATTTTCCTTTTTTTGCCGTTTTTTAGAGAATGTTTCACTATGTGGTCCAGGAAAATTTAAGATGTGAGGCCTACTGAAACCAGGAGGTCATGGGGCACCTGTCCTTGAGGACTGCAACCTGCCCTGAGTGCTCTCTTCTCCTTTCTTCCCTATCCACTTTGAAGAAGGTACAATCTACCTCTGGCTAACACCAACATGTTTTGCCATGGTCTAGAAGCAACAGGGTGAAGGGCTAGGACTATATTCTCTAACACCATCAACCAAAATAACTAACTCTTCCATTATATAGTTTCTCTTATATATTCATTGTAATTATCTGTAATTATCATACCCACTCCTTCCCCATCTGCTGGACAGGCTGATCTTCAGCTTCCAGCCTGAATTCCTTCTCTTTTCCATCACCTTCCTGAAGAGGCAGCTTCTGCCTCTCCCCACTTCTCCCCTTCCCCCGCTTCTCTCCTCTCTCTCTCTCTCTCTCTCTCTCTCTCTCTCTCTCTCTGTTCTTCTACCCTTTTCCCTTCCCCTCCATAACCCACCTAATAAATATCCAACCTCACTCTGTGTGGTGTGTCTCTCACCCGCTACCACATGGCTTGCCGCCAGGGACCAGCCACCTTCGGAGACCTTCTGCATGGTCTCCTGAACTGTCCCTGCCTGGGACTGGCTGCTCTCAGGACCCCCTTCCCACTGCCTGCCGCCACCAGGGATCCCACAGCAAGTTACTCAGGGATCCGCAGCAATTTTTAATAATCCATTCGTTACACTTGTCCCATCAGCAGAGAAAGTAAGACATCCTTGAATTCTGATTCTGCACTATCCTGTTCTGGTTAATCTCCATCTAGAAGCAGCACACATCATTTTTCCCTGGATGCCCATAAATGTTCCATGTAAGAAGAACTAACATTCAACAAGGTATCATCTTACCCAGTGTTGAGGACCAGCCTCGACAAAAATACCTCTCGCCAGGGTAGAGGAATGGGGATTTAGAAATATAGTAAAGAATATGAAGACACGAATGAAAATAATAAAATGGAGAAACATATAAGATAGTATCGGGAGGGAGTTCCAGTGAGTACTGAAAATTCGCCCATGTTTAATTTCCAACTGCTTAAAATACCCCTGACCCCAAAAGGTAGGAGTAAGATAAAAAAACTACTTTAACATGATACAAGGAAATGAATATTCCAATTGAAGGTTGTGGAACTACATTCATAGTTAAATGGTTTGTTGCTAGAACAAAACAAGTCACATTTACACCCTGGACCAAAACATTCTGTAGGCAAACCACTCTCTGGGTGGAATCCAAAGTTATCTCCTTAAGGGAACTGGAACTTAGTTGGATCCTTAGATTTTTGTTTGAAGTAGAAAGAGATCATCAACTTCCCTGTTTCTGTAATACAAGGTCTGGCTATTAGCCACACCTGTTGACAACAACCTTGAAAGAGCAGAACTCTCTCTGGTCTGCATCTTGGTGGGACCTTTGTTTGAATGAACTAGAGGTAAGTTCCAACTCTCTGAATTTTGGTCAATGGGGAAGTAGGCTCATATTTTCAGACCTCTACACCCCAAGAAGCAGGAATGGATCCTAGTTCCTCTTCAGTGAAAGTGGCTTGTCCCAAGTCCAGCTTTCCAAGGGGTCTTCTCATTAAGTTGGGGCACTAGGCCAGAGAGATCTCCTCTAGGGGTGGATTTCCCACCCACCATTCCTTTCACACAGCCTTTTGCCAAGGTCACCTAAGACTACACTGTCAAACACAGTGGTCTTTCCCTCTCTGTACTTCCTGTTTATACCAGTCCTGCTGACTGCCACCTCCTTCCTCACATCTATTCTTCCCTTTGAGAGGAATTCCTCCTACATCTCTGGATCTTCTATGTAAACTCCTTCAGGAGCCATTGTGTGCCTTAGATGTTCCTCATGGTTCCGACCTCAACCTACCCCTTCCACGAACACCTACTTAAGTCCCATCTGTCTGCACGCTCATCACCCCTCCAGTTCTCTCCTCTGTGGTTATAATCCCGAACTTTAAATGATTGCTGTATAGTTTCCACTTATATCAGACGCCTGTCAGATACCACAAGTTCAAACCTAGAGTCATCCTTTTTCTCCTCCCTTTCATCTCCTCTCCCATTAAATGGCATCATCACTCAGATAAATCAGGAAGCTGGGTATAGCCTAGGCCTAAACTTTCTCTCTGCATCCAGTCACCGCCTTGTTATATCAGTTGCTAGGTCAAAATGTTGCTTACATTCTCCTTCTCTAAGCTCTCCCTTCCCTTTTATTGTTCTGCTTTTTTTTAAAGTTCTGTGTACTTATGTGTCTATGTGTGACGCATGGGTACTGCATGCGAGTGCAGTTGCCCTCTGAGGCCAGAAGGGGGCGTCAGGTCTCCTGGACTTGCAGGCTCTCTTTAGCTGCAAAACAGAAGCCACCAAACTCAGGAGACTTGAAAGAGCACTATGAGACATCTCTCCAGGCCCTGGCCTGCTTCTTCAGACCTAGATCTCCTCCTCCACAGGTACCAGACCCTCCTTTCCCTGACTCCAGATTCTTCCCTCCTAGTTGTCCCAGCATATTCTGCCTGATACCCCATGAAAAATGCCAGATCTTCTTCTGGGTTAGTATTTAACTCCTCCGCAACTTCCACTTTCTCTAAAAGCCTTCCATAATTACTAATGTCAATGTATCCCTTCCTGACTTCCCAAAGAAGGAAGGGAGAGAGAGAGGGCAAAGTTTGTCTTTGAGTCTCACTATTGATCAGCTGTATAACTGGGAGTATGATGCTGGTTCTTGGAGTCTCCGTTCGCACATCTGCAAAGTGAGGCATTTCATGTCTAAAGACAGGTACACTTTGGGCACCATCCTTTGAATCAAGCACAAGCCTCTTCTTGGTACCTATTGTAAATGTAAACAGACCCTCTTCTGTGCTGGGACCATGCAGTGAGGGTCATGTTTTCATGGCACCATTCTGCACCAGAGACAGATGGCTCCTTCGAAAGCCTTTTCCTCAGCTCTTCCATTATTTATGTGCCCCCTGCACACCTCTCCAGGGTATCTCAAGCTCTGAGAGAAGCATGTTTCCAATCCCAGCTAGCTTTCTCTCCCACAGCACGACAAGGGATAGAAAGGGCAGTTTTTCCAGACCTGTCCTGCCCTGAGGAATACATCTGACTGACTGGGAGGTGTACATGCCATGCATCCTTTTCTTGGATAATTTTAGCCTCAAATTCCATGTTTTCTACAAGTTACCAAGAAACAGTTTTATCTTGCCCTGACTTCAAGTTTCTGGATTCTTCCTTCTGATTCTCCTGTCCATTTCCCTTTTCCATATGGTCAGTGGGAAGGAACATTCTTAGGAGAAATACAATGTTTATGCCACTCAAAAGCACTATAATAAACATTATTTTTTTAAAAAATTGATTCATTTCTATTTTGTGTGTTTTGCCATGAGTGTCAGGTCCCCTGAAACTGGAGTTATAGACAGTTGTGAGTTGTTATGTAGGTGCTGAGAAATGAACCCAGGTCCTCTGAAGAAGCAGCCAGTGCTCTTAACCACTGGGTCATTTCCAGCCCCTAAACATACTATTTTTAAATGAAAAAAAAAAAAAAAAACATGTTCCCAAAAAATTTAGAGTCCAGATTTGAAACAACGAAAGCCCTTTCTTTGCTTCAGAGTTAGCAAGAAAATGGACATGCTGAGAAAACCCAGGATAGGGCACTGAGTTCCCACTACCCCATTTTACCCTTGAGCACCCAAATACCACCAGACCATTCAACTACAGTAGCTAATTTCAGAATGTTATCAGTGAGAAATTGCTTAGGATCATAACCCTAACATGAGCACTGAGAACCAGAAACAACAGAAACAGCCCAGAAGGTGCATGTTGGCACATCTTGCAATCCTAGTCCTCAGGAGGCTGAGGCAGCAGGCTCAACTTGGATTTCTTAGTGAGACTCTGCCTCAAAGCACCAAGTGATGGGAATAATAGAGCTCTTGCCTAGCATGCACAGGGCCTTGGGGTCCAGCCTAGCATTGCCAAAATAACAAAGGAAGGAATGGAATGGGATGGATGGATGGATGGGCTGACAGACAGATGAGCAATCAGGCTGTGGCAGAGGTAGTAACAGAAAAGGGGAGAGTTACGAGAGACTTCTCACACACACCCACCATGATGTTTAACTGTCACCTTGAAATAACCTAGCTCACCTGATGTCTTCATTAGGATTTCTATTGCTGTGACAAAACACTGTGCTTAAGGAAACTAATAAAAAAAATGTTTACTTGTGCTTATGGTTTCAGAGTCCATGATGGCAGAGCAAAGGCATGGCTTTAAGAACAGCTAAGAGCTCATACCTTCACCCATCAGCGGGAGGAAGAAAGCACAAGGGGAGTGGCGAGAGTCTTTTGAAACTTCCAAGCTCCCCTACAGTGACAGACCATCTCCAACAAAGCCATACCTCCCAATCCTTCCCAAAGAGTTCCACCAACTCGGGACCAAGTATTCAAACATATGAGCCTGGGACTGGAGAGATGGCTCAGAGGTTAAGAGCACTGACTGCTCTTCCAGAGGTCCTGAGTTCAATTCCCAGCAACCACATGGTGGCTCACAACCATCTGTAATGCGATCTGGTGCCCTCTTCTGTCCTGCAGGCATACATGGAGGCAAAATACTGTATACATGATTAATAAATAAATAAATAAATAAATAAATCTTTAAAAAAAACCCACAAAACTAACATATGAACCTACGGGAGTTATTCTCATTTAAGCCACCATATCTAGGAAGAGTTTCAACCAGACATGGTCTACATTTGAGCTGATCTTTGTGCATGTCTATGGATGATTATCTTAATTCAGTTAGTTGACATGGGAAGACCAAGTCCACCATGAACTGCACCATTCCCTAGGCAAGCAGTTCTGGCTTTCTTGTTCTTGTCTTCTGTTCTTTGTTGTTGTTATTTTGTTTTTGAAGACTAGGTTCGGCTGTGGACTAATCCATCTGTCAAGATGTTTTGTTCTCATTGGGTTAATAAAGAGCCAACTGACCAGTAGCTAGGGAGAAAGAGGGCAGGCAGGAGAGCCAGACTGAGAGAATGCTGCAAAGAACGAGGGCAGAGTTGCCAGCAAGATGCAAAGGAAGCAGGGAATGAACATGCCATACTGATAGAAAGTATTGCCACATGGTAGAGTGTCGATAAAAAATATGAGCTAATTTAAGTTGGGAGAGCTAGCTAGTAATGAGTCTAAGCTATTGGCCAAGCATTTATAATTAATAATAAGTCTCTGTGTGGTTATTTGGAGAGCTTGCTGGCAGGACGGGAAAACTCTGCCTACAGGGTTTCTCTTTGTAACAAAGCCCTGGGTATCCTGGTACTCATTTTGCAGACTCACCTACCTCTGCACAACTGGCAAGCAGTTCTTAACTATGAAAGAGTGGCTAAATCTGCATCAGTAGAGCTCAGCACAAGTCAGCAAGCCAGTATGCACGCATTCACACCTCCGCTCCTGGTTTGCGGTGTGCTATGACTACCCGTTTTAAGGTCCTGCCTCCACTTCCCTGCTATGACGAACAGGACCACAACCTGGATTTTTGAGCTAAAATAAACCATTTCCTTCCTTAAGTTGCTTCTTGTCAAGGTATTTTATCCCAGCAACAGAAACAAAATTAGCATACCCATATCAAGATGCTAACAGGTTGTTCCTTAAACTGTCACATTGAGATACAGTATGCTGCTATGGGAAGTGGAAGGAAGTGGCAGGAGTCAACAAAGAGTTCAAAGCTGTCACCTCCCGGGAGAAAGAGAGAGGGAGAGGCAGAGGGAAGAATTCCTGCGTCTCCAAAGCCTTGCAGAAGGTTTCAAGTGTGATGCTTTTGTAACTTTGAGGAACAATAAATGAGAGGAAAATAAATCCTCATCAGAAAGGTGAAGTCTGTAGCCTGGACTGTCTCTCACTGACTTCCGGAGGAAACAGCTGTTTGGGAAAGCCCACCTCCCCCACCCTACAGCCCCTTCTCTCCCCCACACCCACTCCCTCCCCAGTTTCACCAGTCTCAGTTTGAGAATCTTGTGTGCTAGCGAGGCACATGCTCCCTCCCAGGCTTTGCAGGATGTAGAATGGGTTCCTTCCTGAGGAGTCCAGCTGCCCTTAGTCTTGGGGTCTTTGGAGGCTGTGGGTGGGGCAGGTCTGGCCAGAGCAGGCATAGCTGAAATACAGAGTGGGCATTCTCGAAGGAGTGGTTGGTGAGTTTCTCACTGCCGGAAGCCCCACCCGCGCATCGGCTTCTAGGAATCTAAGCAAACAAATTCCACCCCTGTTGGAAGCAGCAAATCTTCATTTATGGGTGAAATTTGCCAGTGCCTACAGCAGAGAACAATTTCTCTCCTTACACCGACTCCTGGAGCTCTGGCTGGTGGCAGCTGCTGCCCCATTAGGAACGCATTTTCCACGGTGTAACCCACCCTGCCACCCGCCGGGCGACCACCAGCTTCAGAGCTACAGCCAGAAACAGCTGGAACTGGTCACTCAAATCCGCAGGACTGTGGCGCCTAGAGAAACATTAGCCCCCAGATACAGTGTCCCCTGCTCACGGGACGAAAAGCACTGTGGCTGGGAAGAGAGGCGGGTGAAGGGTTGTGATGGGCCTCCCACAATGCCCTGCTCCCACACACATCACTGCCCCACACTCAGGCACACTCACACAGAGACACATGCATCTGCCTGCACACGCATACACACCCACATAGATACACAGGCCTCTGTTCCCACATACATGCACATCTCCACAGACATCTAAATCCCTGCCCCCCTCACATACACACACACACACACACACACACAAATACACAGGCCCCTGCATCCACGCCCATGAGCATCCATGTAGACATGTGTACCTCTGCTCGCACACATTTGCACACCTACAATAGACACACAATTCCCTGCCCACCCATTTGTACACAGACACAAAGGCATGGATCCCTGCTTCCACACATATGTACATCCATGCAGACATACGTACCTCTGCTCCCACACACACACACAGCTACAGAGACACACATGTCCTAATCCCAGACATATGCACACCCACAGAGATACACAAGTCCCTGCTTCCCCTGCACATACTCACAGAGACACACAGGCCCTTGCCCTCACACATGTACACACCCACACAGACACACAGGTCCCTAGTCCCACATACATGCACACACCCACATACAAACACAGAGGCCCCTGCCTGTACACACATGTATACCTACGCAGACAAAAGATCCTGTTTACACACACACACACACACACACACACACAAGGCCCTGCTCCTTCATACATGTACACCCACAAAGACTCATATCCTATTCCTGGAGTCCTCAGAGATGCTAGGCAGAGCCTAATCCTTCATCCTGACACAAACAAGAAGATGCCCTGTGTTAGCCACAGTAACCACAGGCTAGCACAGCCTGGGTTCATCCTTCACTTCTATTCTGAAGGGAGTAAACAATTTGTTAAAATGTGCTAAACAGTTCTTTTAAATGTGAATCCTATAAATAAAATGGCGAGAACCAGGAGACAACAACATCCTCTTTACAACCTTCACGTCTGCTTTCCTGCCAGTATCATTCCTGAAAGCCTGGCTGCTCAGAGTCTCACTTGCATTTGGCTTGAAGATACTCTTTGATTTGAACATCCCGGCCTTAAACAGCTAGTTTGGTCCTGTCCCAGCAGCCTGTCCACTGGCTTCAGTGTGCGCCACTGCATTTTCAAAAATCCCCCTGGAAAAGCTCCTGCATTGTGAGCAGGTCCTGCTGACCTGGCTGAGTTTACAGCCCAGCTCCCCAACAATGCCATTTATTGCACACGAAAGATCACAGCGGCAGATGTGGGCGGCCTCGCTCTAGCCTCTTGAAATTGCATCTGTTTTGAAATTCAACTCGACTTCAATCCGAAGCTGACCATAACATCCATGGCATGGGTGGGAGGTGTTTACTAGATAAGCTTTTGATATTTGATGTTCGCTAATCATATTAAACGCTTGAAACAAAATCCCAGCTACAATAAATCCTCGCAATTGTACACGAGGCAGGAAACGCTGCAGAGCCCTGCCTGGGGTGTGATCAGATCGAGGGTGGCTGGGGAGAAGAACTTGGGTTTACAGGTCAAGAAACAGACACCTGGGGACCCTCTGGCACCCATACTAGGGTTGGAACTTCCCAGGGTCTTACCCATACTAGCTGAACACCCTGCCATTGAGGCATACCTCCAGCTTCCCCAGTTTGCAAAGCTGGCAGCTAGGCGCTGCAGAGTCTCCATGTATAAAATAAAGCATGACTCAGACCTATAGGGGCACTTGCCCTAGTTATGGTGCCTGGGGTAGACGGAAATATCAGGAACCCTCACAGGTCAGAATTACAGGCAGATATGTGGATAGTCACCTGGTTCTTAGTTAGGCTTTGCAGTGACTCAATCTGTTTCCTCATTCAGCTCCATGACAACCCAGTGCTTCAGTGTCAATAAATGCACAGAAGACTGTCGTACCTGTCATGAAGTCTGGGCATTGAAAGGAAGGGTCTTCAAAGGTCATCTCAGCGGCGGGCCTCTTTCCTTGACGAAAAGCTCACCCCTCCCGGCATCCTGTACATCATACATCTAGCTAATATTGTCTTGCCAACTCCATCCTATGCCTACCCAATCCTAACAGGATAGACCCCTAGATTCTTTCCTCTTCCATCCGAATCACACTCAGGCTTAAAATCATACTTCAAAGGAAATGAGAGGCTAAGGAATGCAGCACAATGATAGATCACAGGCTTCATATGCATTAGACCTTGGGTTCCGGGCCCCAGCAACAATATAACAAACAAATGAAACACAAATTCCAGAGGATCTGGGGCTGGCCTCTGGTATCTCCACTATTCTCATACTCCCTGCTTTTACCTTTGCACCGCTCTGCTTCTCAGAACAAAGCAAGCATTTCATCCTTCATTATCCCTATGAATCTGACCTAGTAACAGTACAAGCAGTGCTTACCAGTGTGACCTCCCACGTCAGTCTAGCTATGCAAAGGGACCATGATGCCTAAGAACTTTGAAGACTCTGCAGCATTGGGAGTGTAGTGGTAGAGTGGAGTCACTGTTCCTAGCCAAGGCAGTTTCCCTCATAACCTTCCAGATTTTGATCATCTAATTATCTATCCCAACTGAGGCGCCCAGGGTTTCTCTCAGCCATCTGGTCTACCCACCCCTGCGAAACACCTATATAGTAACAATGAGCAACTTTTGCTCATAACCAAGAAACCTCAAAGTATTTGTGAAAGTGGTATCAAGCAGGTGAAAGATCAGTGGAAGACCCTTAAGCTCACTTTCCTGGGAGCCCAACTGCCAACTGTGAATGACCTGCCCACCCCCACACACAAAATGAATTTTATTTACCTCAACCTCTTAGATCCTGTGAAAGACCCCAGTTGTGTGCTGTAGTGACTAGCTGCCTTCTTTGTTCTGTAGGGGGACATTCTCATTGGTGCCAGCACAGGCAGTCTCCTTTGTGGGACTAATCTACTATTTGCACACACAATAAAGGCTGCCTGCTCTGCCATACCACTAACCACACTGGCCCATTTAAAACTGGGAACGTCATAGCCAGGGCTTGCAACCAGTGAACTTCTTCCAGCAACAAGGAAAAAGTAGCTGACAATTCAGCTCTCTGGTGGCTAAGAACCCCCAAATAGAAACCAACAGATGTTGAGTCATTCCTTGGCAGCAAGTGCTCTACACACAGATGTTTGAATATCTGTGCCTATGGTACTGGGGCTAGTTCTAGCTCTTCATCTTCAGACCAAGCACGGTGGCACACACCTTTAATCCCAGCACTCAGAAGGCAGAGGTAGGTGAATCTCTGAGTTCAAATTCCAGGACAGCCAGCGATGTATACAGAGAGACCTTGTCTCAATCAAACAAAAAACTTAATCTTTATTAGATAAAATCCCAAATTCCAAAAGGAATAAGAAAGAGCAAGATTTAAGTCTAGACTTGGCCACTTAGGGTTCCCATTTCTCCAAAACCTTAAACTTAGAAATTCAACAGTTTTATCATTTTGCAAAACTTTGGACAGTCCAGATGTAATGGCGACATCTTTAACACCAGCAGCCTTTTAGGAAGCAGAGGCAGGCTGATCTCCATGAACTCAAGGACAACTTTTCTTCATGCCCTGTTCGAGCCTAGCTGAGATTACATAATGAATGAGGCTCTGTTTTAAAAAATAAGTTTTCTTCTTACAAGGTCAAGGTCTTATATGTCCTGGTGAGTCCTGGAACTCGTTATGAGCCACTAGTGTAGTGCAAGCATCTGGGAAGTAGAAGCTTACAAGCAATTAGCTGTCAGCCACGTGATGTAGGTGTTGAAAACCTAAGTCAGGTCCTTTGCAAGAGTACCATGCACTGAGCCATCTCTCTAGCTCCAAACTGAAGGATTTTGGGATGTGGTATGACTGGGTCTTGAGGAACCTGACATAATCAATAGATTTATCCCTTCATAATCTGATGGCATTATCAAGAGTTGGTTAAAGTGGGTGATGGTGGCGCACACCTTTAATCCCAGGACTGGCGAGGCAGAGGCAAATAGATCTTTGTGAGTTCAAGGCCAGCCTGGTCTACAAAGTGAGTTCCAGGACAGTCAGGGATGTTATACAGAGAAACCCTGTCTCCCCCCCCCCAAAAAAAAAGAGTTGGTTAAAAAAAACATAGGTGGTAGGCTCTCTCTAGATGGAGTATGTGTCAAGTTCTTTTCCATCTCCTCTCTGCTCTCTGACTACCATGATCTAAGCTTCGATGTTCACCTTGCCCTCGTTACAATACTGGGCTAAGTAACTCCTCTGAAACCATGAGCTGAAAGGTTTTCTCTCTCTTTAGTTATTATACTAGACTATTTTGCAGTGATGAAGAAGAGTGGGTCTTACACTCGTGTTTAATGTTTTATCAGCATTATTTGCAAATTCTTTGCAAGTCCAGCAGAGACACCTAACACCTCTAGTGTTTTCCATGTATAACTACATTGCTCTTGCTTTGCTGCATTGTCTTCACAATTGTGATTAAATGTCCAATTTTATATCCTGTTTTTTCTCTTTAATATAACATAACCATTTCCCTGTATTTTTAACCAAATCCATAAACATCCTTTAAATTAGTGTAAAAGAAAACCAACATCTATTATGAGGATGTAGCAAAGTGAATTCCCCATTCTTGTAGCCTTATCTTATTCCCAACTTTTCCATAATATATAAACAATGCTGTACATCCTTGTTTATGCACCTATTTCCTTCCAAAATTTTTCTGAAGTAGAAACACTAGGTGAAAGGTTGACCTTTAGCTGAATGGTTTAAGATAGTTCATGTGAAAAGACAGCACGCTAAGTATCATTAAGGACTTGGATGGTAGAAGAATACTTGCTTGATGTACACAAAGCTCTGGGTTTGATCCCCAGTACCATTCAAACTACGTCTGGTGGCCCCTGCCCCAACTGCAGACTTGACTTCAGGAAGATCAGAAGTTGAAGGTCACACTTAGCTATGTAACAAGTGTGATGACAACTTAGGCTACCTGAGACCTTGTCTCCTGAAATAAATAAACAAGGGACTAGGAGGATGGCTCCAGCACTAGAGCAATTGCCTTGCAAGTGTGAGAACCTCAATTTAGATCATCAACACTCATTCAAAAAGTCAGCCCAGACAAATAGGAGGATCCCTGGATGGTCAATCAGTTGAGCTCAATCTGTGAACTACAGAACCTGAGGGAGAACTTATTTCCAAGTATGTGGGCCCAAAGGCACTTGCTGACAAGCCTAACAACCCAAATTTAATCCCAGGGATCCCCATAATGGAAGAAAAGAACCAACTCCCCTAGTTGTCCTCTGATTTCAACATGTACACACACAAAGACACACACATCCAGGCACATGCACAGACACGTACACAGATGGGAACAATAAACAAATGTAAAATGAAGTTGAGGTGGAGAGGACTGGGGGAAGACACCTAATATCAGTTTCTGACCTCCACACACACATGCATACACATGTACATGCATTCACACATACACGTGTATGAACACACATTCACATATGCACACACAATAAATACATGTACTTGAAAAAGCATGGGATAAAACTGGACTCGCTGAACATAGCAGACAATGAGGACTACTGAGAACTCAAGAACAATGGCAATGGGTTTTTGATCCTACTGCACGTACTGGCTTTGGGGGAGCCTAGTCAGTTTGGACGCTCACCTTACTAGACCTGGATGGAGGTGGGAGGTCCTTGGACTTCCCACAGGTCATGGAACCCTGATTGCTCTTCGAGCTGATGAGGGAGGGGGACTTGATCGGGGGAGGGGGAGGGAAATGGGAGGCGGTGGCCGGGAGGAGGAAGAAATCCTTAATAAAAAAACAAATTTTAAATAATAATAATAATGATAGTAAAAAAAAGATTATACACAATATCAAAATAGGAAGAAGTGCTTCAAATCCCTGGTTCATTCTCTGCTCTCCCATATGAAGAGCCAAGAGTGCTACACAATTGTGGCCAAGAGTTACTACCAATTCAACCCAACAGGCCCTCTCCTCCAGCTCATGCTTCATACACTTCAAGAAACACGGTTGCACTGAGCCTTCATCTATCTGGCCATCTTGGCCCATTTCTCCTTATAGAGAAAGCCACTGAGACATCAAACCTAGCAGACAGTCCTCAATAGCTCTTTGCCTATCTGTTAGCATTGGTCCTGGTTTGTGGCTGGGCAAGAATTGGCTCTCTGGTGACACCCCTCACCACTGTACCCCCACCCCACCCAGCTGAGAACACTACTGCCCTTGGTTGGAGACCATTCCCCTTGATACCACCCTCCTAATTGAGGGGCAACTGCTTCACCCTTTGGACAGAACAAGTGTGGAAAGATGCTTCTTGTCTTGGCCCAAACCCACCAAAAACCAGATTCCTCCTTTCTTTCCTCATCATGGGTGAAAGGGCCAGCTGTCCAGACTCAAGTTCTACACAAACTCCCACTGGCAAGGAGAGGTCACAACATGGCAGGTAGAATGAGTCACATTCAGAGGACTAGGACACAGAGTGTGTGATCCTCTAGGGGTGCCTTTTTCACTGTGACCTGTAAGAAGGTCTCCCTTTCCTAATCCTCACAATGTGACTCAGTCTACCTACTGATCCCCAGTGGTCATCTATCAATCAGGGGCAGGCAAAGGGGTGGGAATTCGAAAGACAATCAGAAATGGTAGTTCCCCCCTCCTCCAACAATGGCTTTTGGCTAACTGGGACATCTTTGCCAGGAAGCAAGATGTACAAAGACACTGAGCCTAACAGTGTAATTACGCTGGGATCCTTTCTAATAATTAGCTTTCCCTTACGAGAACGGCAAATAATTATCTTTCTACACGGATCCCCGACAGCACGTTTAGAGGCAACTATCCACACATCCGGGGCGGGGTAGGGAGGTGGAGGCGAGGGGGGGATGCCACCCAACAGAACACAAGGGCAGTTTGGAAGCAAGCAGTAAGTGTTCTCAAAATTTATTTGCAGATAATGAAAACCATTTGGCAGAATGGTGAGGTTTGGTGTTTGGCTGGGACATTTTGTAAATGATACCCTGGGGTAGCTGTTAAGAGATTATGGGTGTGTGTGTGTGTGTGTGTGTGTGTGTGTGTGTGTGTGTGTGCTCATCCCCAGGACACCGTGGGTGAGTCCAGCTCAGAGGCCATATTGACAGAATGGACTCTCCATGTGCCTAAAGGGCATATCAATCAAGGGTTGGAGACTCTTTCATTTATACTCCTACCCCTTCCTTAATCCCAAGGTCTTCCCATAACCTACCTTCTTTATGATCACAAATACAATTCTCTTTCCATGTTTTCCTTCCCTAGCTAGGGTTCTTCCTTAACCTTCCTGAAACCTTCAAGGGTAGTGTCATCCACCAAAGCTCGTGTCTTCTTTGCCCACTCCTATGCACAGTTCCGGCCCCTTCCAAGGACACCCACTGAAGTGTTTTGTCTTCCTCATCGAAAAACACCCCAGATGGCCTCATCACGGACCACCCTAAAATCATTTTCTTCCTGGTAGAGACCACCCTGCCTTCACTTTTTATCTCCTAAAAACTAACACCGTTCCAAGTGTTTAAACAACACGTTTCTGGAAGGGATGCATGAAAACAATGCATTGGCTGAGGAATAATTCTTTCTAGACTGTGAATGGCAAAATGGATGTGGGATGAGCTCAGTGACGGGCAGGAGGGGGCCACAATCCTGCTTATCTTTTTGGATCCTAGTAAGTTGGGGGCCGAAGTGGGTAGCTAATAGAAGGGGCTCTGGCTCTACCACAGAGAGGACTCTAGGTGGATTCCTAGAGCGTTGGCACGGAACGTGTCTGGCACAGATCTGGGACAGATCTGGCAGGCTGCCTATAGACAAACCCAAATTTCCCGAAGAGGTACAGAGACAAACATCGATACCCTAATCTAGAGCGGATAGAAGGACGCGCTTGGCTGCTGTTTCAGGCTTTGGTGGATTCCCCACAGCCATTAATTGGCATTTCTATTGGAGGAAGCAGATTGATGCTCCCAAACTGCTCGCTATTGCCTACTAAATTTCTTGTGATCATTTCCATCTGTCTCGGTGGGTTCAGTCTCGGCCTTTCGGGTGCAGCTTTAGTCCTCTAGGTGGACTTCCACAGGCCCAGAGTTTATCTGCCGCTACGCCTCCTGGGAGATTGTAATATAGAGTATGTGTCGTGTTGGCATCGGTAGCACCGATGGAGCAAACCCTAGGGAAGCATCCCATTCCTGTTTGTTTAAATTAAGAAACATGGCTGGGCACGAAGCTCAGTGCAGCTTAGTCGGGAGAGCACTTATCTAGCATGAACGAGGCCCTGGGCTGGATCTCCAGCACCATATGAATTATGGCATACACGTTGTGGTGGCCCACGCTGAGCTGGAACTTGCTGTGTACGCAAGAATGCTTTTGAACTTCTTGTCCTCTTGCGTATACTTCCTGAGGGCTGGAATTCTAGAAGTGCAAAAGACTGGGGATCCTAGATGATGCCTGTGTTGGGCTCCCCATCTGGTGAGGTGACATCCTGTCTAAAAAACTAGACAAAAAGGAAAGAAAAAATGAATTGAGCCTTTCATTGGTTTTGAAAATTTACCAAATATGGTGTGACACCAAATAAGGTCGGTATGTGACAGAAATGAAAAAAGATTAATTAATAGAAAAAAAATTCATCAACTGCTTCTCATTATCTCTGTCACTCCATCCTGACCCTAGATCTTAATTCAAAAAGTTAGGTCCATTCACCACATTTATTACTGTTTATGCTATCAAATTTCTTCTTCTTCTTCTTTTTTTTTTTTTGTTTGTTTTTGGTTTTTGGAGACAGGGTTTCTCTGTGTAATATCCCTGGCTGACCTGGAACCCACTCTGTAGACCAGAGTGACCTCAGACACAAAAAGATCCATCTGCCTCTGACTCCTGAGTGCTGGGATTAAAGGTGTGCACCACCACTGCCCGGGCACTTTTCCTTTTTAGAATTATGTTATGTGCATGGGTGCTTTGCCCACAGGTGTGCCTAGTGCTCATGGAGGCCAGAAGAGGCACTGGATCCCCTGGAACTGGAGTTACAGATGCTGTGAGCTGCCATATGGGTGTAGGGAATTGAACTCAGGTCCTCTAGAGGAGTGAACACTATTAATTGCCGAGCCATCTCTGCAACTTCTAAAATACCTTCTAAAGACATCAGAAGCCGTCCTACAGCTGGCTGGAAATGATGACACCTTGCATGGATTTTGTCCTTATTGGGACGATGCTAGAGCAGCAAGTGGCAGCCTCCGACAAAGACAGGGTACGTGGCTTCACTGAGCTCAGCTGTGAGGGGTCCTGGCAACACTGGAGGAAATCACAGAAGCCTTGTCAAGAAAAAAATCCTGTGTCGTAGAGGGGGTGAGGTGGGGGTTACACTAATGAGGGCCTGAGGACAGAGTGTGGCAGAAAGTTGGGAGCTGAGCATTCCTGGTTCTCAACCTTCCTAATGTTGGGACCCTTTAACATAGTCCCTCATGTTGTGTGACCCCCCCCACCATAAAATTACTTTATAGCTACTTCATAACTGTACTTCTGCTACTGTTGTAGATCATACTGTAAATATCTGTGTTTTCTGACAGTCTGAGGGAGACCCCTGTGCAAAGGTCATGTGAACCCTTCCAAAAGGGTTGGGATCTACAGGTTGAGAACGGCTGCTCTGGATGGGAAGGTGTGGGAAAGGACAGAGTCCTGGGAGGGTTTAAAGCTAACGGGGGAGAATGAGACGAACTGGCTAACAGGCACCATCAGGACAGGTTGGAAGTCTTTAAGCCAAGTCCTTCATCCTGTCCTTGAAGACACTCAGGCTTTGACTGTGGTGGAGGAGGCAAGAAGGCTCAATCCGAGCTTTTAACCCAAAGGGGGATTTGCACACCCCTTCTCATGAAGCCAATCCTACCTGGTCCCCAAGCCTCAGGTAGCTAAGTGCTTCCTAACTCCTGACTCTGCCATTCCCAAGGCACCCCTCACATTGTAGTGGTTGGTTCACTCCAATGGCATCTTGGAAGCTAGACTCTAGGTAGGAAAGATCAAAGTCCCAAGTAACCCCTGGGGTCACAGTGACAAAGTGCTTATGAACTGGAAGAGGAGGTCGCCACTGGTGTGAGGAAACTGAGGCAAGTGTTTCCCCCTGAGTAGGCACAAAGGGAGCCAAGGAGAGGAAACAAAGCTGGCTGGCTTGGGCTGGAGGGACACAGTGCTGTGGGGAGCCGGCCAGCTTGTTCTTTGGCCCGGCAGTTAATGCAGGCAACAGAACAATGGGAGCGCTGACCTGGCTGTAACTCTGGGGTGAGAACACAGCTAGGTCAGAGCAGCCTGACCCTGGAAAGGTTAACCAGATCAAAGCCACTGCTGACTGCACAGTACACCAGTGACCCAAACTGCTAGACAGTGCCGTTTCCCCAGGACTTCTCCCTAGCTACCCTGCCAGATAGCTCTAGAGGAAGGAGACAGGAGTCACTGGGTTAGGGACCATCTTCCATCAACATCTCTGACTTGTTCCTCTGTAATCCACCCCTACACCTCCTCCCCCACATACATACACACACATACACCACACACACACACACACACACACACTTGGGTACTTTCCTGCTCTGTTTTAGGTGGCAAAAATAACACCCAGCTTTGAACTTTATATAGCTTTTGTTTTGTCTATTATAAAAGTCAGACACACCCATGCTAAAAGATAGAAAAAAAGGAAGGAAAATAAAATGATAGCCAGCCTAGAAGAAAGACCTGGCTGATGCTATGCTGGCTGTGTGCTGTCAACCTCTGAGTATTCGTATTCACCCAGTTCCAGTCATTTGTGTTCATCATATAATACTGTGCATGTCACATCTTTTTCCTGATACTTATTTTTTTTTACTAATGCTTTTTAATAAATGTACAAAATAGTAAGTTTCAATATAGCACTTCCAGACCTTATCATATGGTCTTTGTATATCATTGTATCATTGGTCATATTCACCTTCCATTCTCCTACATTGTCCCTTCCTGTTGGTCCTCCTTTTTCCCTATTAATGCCTCCCCTGATTTTGTTTGTATAGCTTCAGCAAAGGAGAGAGAACACACAATATTTACATTTCTGAATGTGGTTTAATTTGGTTCATATCATGACACCAGTTCTATCCATTCTCCTGCAAAAGACAGAACTTCATTCTTCTTTGCAACTAAATAAAACTTTACTACACACACACACACACACACACACACACGAGTACTCTCATCTGGTTACAAATATTCCATAAACATACTATTTAATATCTATATCGAGTTCCACTACAATCATGCTAACAATAGTATAAAATGAAAATAATATGGTATAGTACCATCAGGCCATGGTGGCACAAGCCTTTAATGCAAGCTTTTAGGAGAAAGAGGCGGGTGGACTCTGTGAGTTCGAGGCTAGCCTGGTCTACCCAAATCTGGTATGAAGTTCTACCAAGTTCTGGTATGAAGCAGAAATTTATTGGTTGATAGCCCTGGGGGAACTCCAACCATAAGTCATCAGCATCTGGCAATGGCTTCTTGCTTTGCCATCGTGAAGAAAGCATGAGCCTATGGAGAGTCAGGGAGCATAACAGGAGACAAGCCCATGTCAATGGTCACAAGCGCACCTGCTGGCGCAATTCTTCCAGTCCATTAGATGATGCTCTCATGACTAGACAGCTCTTAAAGATCCCATGCTCAGCCCTATTCCAAGAACTGTTACAACTGCAGAGAGCCCTACAGGAACATGCCACCTCCCACTCCCACCCCAAGAACAGGTGCAACCACAGTGAGCCTTGCAGAGGTCAAGACTTGAAATCACAGACCTGCTTAGTTAGTTGTTTGGTTTGGCTTTTGGTTTTTGGAGACATGGTTTCTCTTTATAGCCTTGGCTGACCTGGAACTCACTCTGTAGTCCAGGCTGGCCTCAAACTCAGAGATCTGCCTGCCTCTGCCTCCTGAGTGGTGGGACTAAAGAGGTGTGTCACCACACCCAGCCTTAATTATTTCTTTTGTGCTTCTCTGACCTTTTCAAATAGTCTGGAGCTGATAGATGAAGATCAAACCCCAGCTTCACTGTCTGCCATTGGCCACGTGGGCTACAGCATCTTCTATTTCATCACTGAGAATACAGATGGTAACAACATCTCTCTTTGGAATGTTTGTGGTTTGTTTCTTTGCTTATTTTGACGAGGTCTTGTGTAGCCTGGGGTAACCTCAAACTCACCATAGAGTCAAGAATGACCTTAAACTTCGGGTCTGTCAGCTCTGCCTTCTGAGTGCTAGGATTGTGCGTCCCTACCATCATGTCCATTTGGATGTGGGGCTGGGGATTGAACCCAAGGCTTCATGCATGTTAGATAGGCACTCTATCAGCTGAACTCCCTTCCAGTCCTGTTTGTGTTTAGCTAGGCTGACCTTGAACTCACTACATAGTTGAAACTGGCCTTAAACTTCTGATCCTCCTGCCTCTACTTCCTACGTGCTAGGATTCCAAGCATATGATCACACCTGGTTCTCTTTTGGTACTTTTGTATCATAAAGTATGTTGCAGCAAGCAGAACGACTCCAAGAGTAAAGGGCAGAGGAGCCAATATAAAGGATTGCCCACAAGTAAAAATGACACAGTTTGAGCATTAAAGGAAGACCCACCAGCAACAGAAAAACAGAGAGCTGAAATGTAAAATACATAACAATCTATCTGTTCAGAAAAATAATTTTTAAAAGCCTCATTGTTTAGCTTACAAGTTGTTTGGAATTCAAGGTCTTTCTGAAACTGATAAAGGAAGAAGTATCTGGCATTTAAAAAGAGAGTTGAACACGCAACATACTTACCGCACATTTGTTTGTGAGCACACACCGAGAGGTCAGCAATGTTATGCTTGACTAGACAATGAGAGCGTAAAAGCAGGAAGTGAATCATCTTTCTTTTTTTTTTTAATTCCTTGCTTCTTTTGGTTAATCATCTCCCATTCACCAATAGCTTGAGTTTGGGCTTTTAGTAGGTGCTCAACAAGCCCCTGTCAGCTCCCACTTCTGAAGGCACGCAGAGCCCCTATGGGCAGGATGAAGGATCGCCCACAGGCTCCAGGGATGGCTCTGGGAGGCAGCACTGTGATGCAGGCAGATCCTTCCTACCTCTCTCTGCCTCTCTCCCTTAATAGGAGCACAGGAAAGACTCTGCTACAAGAAATGCCATCATTAGAGCCACAGAGTGCATAGCCAGCATCCCTCCGACCTCCTCGTTTTGCAGATAAAGAGACTGTGACTCCCAAAGGTTAAGTGACTTGCCCAAGATCACAAAGCCAGCCAGCTGGGCTCCCAGGTGACAGCCTTTCTCCCGTGCAACTTTCTGTAAGTTGTTGGAAAAGAAATTCAAAGCTTAGCTTTGAGTTGGCAGAGATAGGTCTGCTAAGGCAGCCAGCTTAGCTCGGCTTCTGGAGAAAGGGAGAAGAAAACTGGGACTGCTCTGGACTGCACTTCTTCCTGGCTGATAGTCTGCACAGCTTGGCCCGTGATGTCATCAGTGAGACTCCCATAGCTATGTCCAGGGGAGACCACAGCTGCTCTCAAATGTCCCTGGGACTTAAGGACACATGAAAGACTGTGGAGGGCTAGACTCAAAGTCCCTCACTAGCTTGATCACGTAAAGCAGCTCCAGACTTCCACACTAAGCAGAGAGGAGGGCGCAGAGCAGATCCACAGGAAAGGGACCTACAATGATAGGACAGGAGCTCATTCAGAGGGCCAACGGTGGCCACACTGAGGTTGGGGTGTAGAAAACAAACTTCCACCAGTGCCACGGTTTCTGTAGCATCCCTGAATGAATCCACCTCTACCCAGGCCTCAGTCACATTCCCTGAGCTTCAGACATCTCCTCCTGGGTGACTACATGTCTCACCGACCTCCTGTCTCCCTTCTCCCATCTTACTCTTGCAATAGTCTTTTCGAGTTACTCTTCCCTCATTCTTGCCTGTCTAGAAATGACACCTTCCACTGTGCAGGCAAAACCTCAAGGAGTTACTATGCTCTATGCCTTTTTGTAACTTCTGGGTCTCAACTACCAAAACCTGCATCTCTTCCTCCAAAGCCCACTGGCTTCCAGGTTTCTCCACCACTTCATCTTTCCATTCATACCAATGTCCTCCCTAGCCTTGGTGCACCTTCAATCCCTCAGGTCCTCTCCCTGCACACATCCCATAGGCTCTAAACCAGACCTGGTCCCCTCCCCGTAAAGACCCGACACCTCCCATGAGAGTTCAAACAAATTCTCAGCATCCCCCAAAGGCCCTGACTTTCTCTTCAGTGTGAGTCTTCCTTCCTCACTCAGTGCTGGCTCTCCTGCCTCCTGTCCTTTGCCAATGTGAACCACAGCCTCTCCCAGGGGGCTGCTCGCACAGGATAGCTCCTCTCTGGGCATGTTTATTATTGTCTCAACTTCAAGGCTCTCCTGGCACTAGAATTTGTCTTCCCCATATGAGTCTGCATTCACAGTCTAGGGTCATCTCCATGGAGATAAAATTTCTGTGGCCTTGCTGAATGACACACCCTCTGTACTAAAACCAAACCAAACCAAACCAAACCAACCAAACGAACAAAAACAGGCGCCAGTAATGATTTGTCCAAGGTTCAGCTGAATAGAGCTGAGGGACAACTCTCCATGTTAATAAGAGCTCCACTGAGAATCCATCTCTGGCAGGGCCTGCTGGAACCTGACAGTTTGTGGACACTTGGTTCTCATCTTGACTTGAATGCTAAGGTTATGAAATGAGGTGCTTTTGTTACTCTGTTATTTATGTGTTTATTGATTTATTCATTTTTTTTACCTATTTATTTGCTCATTTATTTATTTATCTGTTTTTGGTTGACTTCTTTATCTGTTTGTCTGTATGTCTGTTTGTTTGAGCAGGATCACCAATGCAGTCCAGGCTGACTCACCCTTCTGAAGGCTGGGGTCACAGATGTGTGCCACCACAAGAAGCACAAGGTTTTGTTTTTTGAGGGTTGAAGCATGAGTTCATGTTCCTGGCTACAAGGTTTGAAAGGTAAGACTAGACACACGGTATTAGTTGAATGTTGTATGCATAGTTCTGTAGTCGGTAACCTTGTGCGCTATTCCATTAAACATTGTAAGCAGTACTGTGAAATAGATTCTGCTTATTTATCAAGCTTTTGACCTTTTCACTATGTGCGTGTGCATATGTATGTACAGATACACATGTGCACGTGTGGAAACTAAAGGTTGATATCCCATGTCTTCAATTACTTTACACCTTATGTTTGGCTATTTTTATTTGCTTTGGTTTTTGTTTTTTTCAAGCCAGGGTTTCCTCTGTGTAGCATTAGCTGTCCTGAAACTTGCTTTGTAGACCAGGCTGACCTTGAACTCAGAAATCCCGCCTGCCTTTGTCTCCTGAGTGCTGGAATTAAAGGTGCGTTCCACCACTACCTTATCCCACCTCAAGTTTTGAAATTAGGACCTCTCCCTGACCCTGGAGGTCACTGATTCAGCTGGACTGGCTGGACAGGAAGTTTCAGGGCTCCTCCTGCCTCTGCCTCCCTGGCTCTGGGATTATAGACACACGTCACGTCTCCTGGCTTTTTCCTTATTATTCTCATTACAATTATTTACTTATGCTTTGTTTATAGAGGGGTGGGTATATACATGTCATGATTAAAGGACAACTTAAAGAAGTTAGGGCTCATCTTTTACCATGGGGGACGGGGCTTGAACTCAGATTGTCAGGCTTGCCAGCAAGGACCTTTGTTTGCTGAGCCACTTCATTTCTCCACATGCTAGGGACCCACACCCAGATCCTCATACTGTGACTGGTGACTAAGCTGTCTCCACCACATCCCCCAAACCTTTAGTTTTTACCAGGCCCCCTTCTTAGCTCTTTATACCATTAGCTCATCTAATTGTCATAGCAATTTCATGAAGCAGGAATGATCCACTATCCTCATTTCCACATAGAAACCTGAGGTGCAGAGAGGCTAAATCCCACGTCTGGGATCAAACAGCTGAGAGATACCAGAACCCTATCTGTTTCCGGAGTCTGAGTGTGTAAACTCTTGTTATCCTGCCTCTATTACTATCTCTCGTTGATAACAAAACTGCAGCTGAATGGCAGACAGTAATCCCTTCGAGGTCCCACAGAACACGCAGTCATGTCTGACTTCAAATCCTGCTCCCTGTTGTTCTCATACTCTCTGACACTGAGATCTGATAGCGGTGACACGTTTGCGGTATCTTCTCCATCCCCTAAGCCAGCCGAGGTGCAGAGAACACAGTAGCTGCTTAATAAACAGCTGGAGAAGTGGAGATTACACGAGTGCTCCAAACCCACGGTGTCAGATCAATTTCCAGTACTTGCGGTATTTCCAGGCTGGCTCTCCACCCACCCGAAGTTGTTCTTTAATAATAAGATTAGAATGATTTGCAATTAACACATCAAAGCGTCAGCTGACGGGACCCAAATCAGCGCTCATTAATGGAAGCCCCTTCTGTCTACAGCAATGAGAGCCTTGCGGTTGCGGAAGCACTTGTGTAAATTGGTAAACAATGATAATCATGATTTTAATAATTGTATTAGTGCCTTGTCATCATAACAAGGATATCATGACAGAGGAAGCGCAGCGACCCCCCACTGTGGGGAGAAGCACCGATATCAGATTCTGCTTCCTAAAACCGGTTAACCTTCCTCTTCTCTCCTTCTGCGTTTAAGCTCCCTGAACTGCTGGTTTAGTGACAGAAGGACAGTTTCAGAAGCCAAACATCCATGTCCTTCTCATTTGTGCAGCCATTGCTATGGTGTTCAGGAGAGAGCTTGGGATCTAGGGGAGTCTTCTCTCCTGTTCTCAGGCCAGTCACTGGGATTTCTCTGCTCCTTAAAGAGTCTACTACTCGGGTTGGAAAGATGGTTCAGCAATTAAGAGCCCTGGCCGCTCTTTCAGAGAACCAGGGTTCGATTCCCAGCACCTACAGGGTGGCTCACAACTGTTCATAACTCCAGTGCTAGGGGAATTGAACACCCTCACACAGCCAGACGTGTGAGGCACCAAAGCACATAAAAATAAATAAATACATAATAATAAATAAATAAATCTTTAAAAAAGAAGATTCTAAGTCTCAGCTAGGATGCTCTTGTCCATATGCCTGGCATGGCTCTCTCTTGCTTCTCTCTCACTCATGTGTGTGTGAGTGTGTGTGTGTGTGTGTGTGTGTGTGTGTGCGTGTGTGTGTCTGATGGGTTACTTCATCTTATAGCTTCCAGTCCATCCCAAAGGGAAGTCAGGGCAGGAACTCAAGATAGGAAAATGAAGACAGGAACCGAAGAAGAGACCATGGGAAATGCTGCTTATTGGTTTGCTCCCTCTGGTTTCTTCAGCTTCCCTTTCTTATGCAACCCAGGACTAGCAGCCTAGGCATGGGGCCACCCATGGTAGACTGGTCCTTCCCACATCAATCATTAAATAAAATACCCCAGCGGCTGCCTATCCGACCATCTGATAGGGACATTTTCTCATTGAGTTTCTCTTCTTAGATGACCTGAGCTTGTGCCAACCTACACACCAGGTATCTTCTGCAAGTCACATGGAATTCTCTGCTTTTCCTTACTTGCTCTTCAGAGACAGTATCCCAGTATCCCATAGATCTTTCCTCCTCAGGCTCCTGAATGCTGGGATTACAGGTTATATACCACCAAGCTCAGCTGAGAATCTCCTCTTCTAGAGATTCTAGAGAAGCCTCTCTGGGTCTCAGGTTTCTTGACATATCATGCAGGAGCTGAAGTAACTCCCTAGGAAGGCTATTTGTGGAGATGAACTAGATCCACCAACTGCCACTCAGGCAGACATGTGTTTCAAGCCTAAATCTTCTGGCTGTATGACCCCTGAGAGTTATTTAACATCTCTGGCCTCAGTTTCTTCATCTATAAAACGGGGATAGAAACATTATATTCTTTGGGGTTCCATGGCCATTATGTGAAGTAACATATTCGAAGAGCTTAAAGCCAGTAAAACCAGTAAACAGAAGTTCAATAGACTTCATTGTTACTGTCGTCATCATCATCCTCACTCTCTCCCTTTGGTCCAGGGCTTGTGTTTTCTGGTTTCATCAGCATCAATGAATTGTCTCATTCTCTGTTGTCTGTGTGGAGCCCACGTCTTGGTCATTCTTCTAGAGTCTCTGTGTTGGGTTGCTATCATCGCCATGGATGTTATTGGAAAAATAGGGTCCCGTGCCCCACAGATTCCACACGCAACTGGAGTTTGTGTAATCCCACAGGCAAGACGTTTCAAGATGGCATTAACCTTCTGATCCTCCCGACCTCCCCACCAGGGTGCTGGAGTGACAGGCATGTGCCAGCATAGCCAGTTTTTGCGGTAAGGGGAAGCAGAATCGAGCACTTCCTGGGAGCCAGGCGAGCCTTCTATGACTGTGCTCCGTCCCAAACACTGCCTCTGAAAATATTTTACTTAAAAAAAAAAGCATGTTTATTAAGAGAGATTTTAATATAGACTTTAGGCACAAGAATCAAGAGAAAAAGACTCTCAAAAAGAAAGATAGATTATGGATGTGCGCTTATCAAAGAGAGTCGCTAGGCTATTCTGGTTGCTCGTTCATTTTGATTGCCATTTTAACTACAGTGGGGGAGGTTATCAAGAGGCTCACTCACATCTTCTCATGGATTTTCATTTCAAAGAGCATCCCATGAGCTTTGGGGTCTTCAGGATACACGCGCATGCATGCAGGCACACATGTACGTATACACACAAACACATTCTATTCCCCAGGCTCAGGAAAGCTCAAGCACAGTATGACACCTACCTATAACTAAGTTTAAGGGAAGTGTTTCACTAACTTGTGGTGGGGAAGAAACCAATTTCATCCGAAGAGAAACTTAGATTGTCAAACTGAGTACGCACCTAACGCTGCCTGCTGGCAAACTTGAACCAGAGTCCTAAAGACCAGAATGAGAGAGCATCCTGGTGACCTTCAGGCTCTTGATGTCACCTTATGGATGTGGAAACAGGGGTTCAAGGGCAGAGGAAAGTTGTCATACAGCACCGTGGTGATGTTAGGGGAACGAAGACCTTCTTTGCTGCCTAGTCAGAACAAAGCAAAAGCAGGGGACTTCCTATTGGGAAAGGTGTCCTCCAGGCTCAATACCAGGGGCTCCATGGACCTGGGTGGTGACTGTACCTCTCTGACCTCCATCACCAAGTGCAGAAGCTTTTAGGATACCTAAGGGTTTAAGGATATAGCTCAGTGAAGAGTGTTTACCTATCATGTGCAAGGCCCTTGGTTCAGTTCCTAGCACTGAAAAAATAAAACAGCTAGTAAAACCATGAAACATGTTCTCAATTTAGAAAGAGTTCATTTAAAATTAAAAATAAAATAAAAAATAAAAAGGCAGGTGGCAGGGGATATGGAGCTGACTCAGTCAGTAAAACACTCACCTTGCAAGCACGAGGGCCTGAGTTTGGTCCCCAGAGCCCACACAGAAAAAGCCATCTGTGTTCCATGTACCTGTAATCCCAGCATCGGGAGACACAGATAGACAGATCTGGCATACTTAGCAAGTTCCAGGCCAAGGAAAAACCATCTGTAAAGAAGAACACCTGAGATCAAATCCCTCGGGCCTCCACACACAGTGCCCACGCATCAGGCACAGACGACTGTGTCCGCACATACAAACAGATTATACAGAGCAGAGGTTGCTAGCATTTAAGAATTGGGATCAAATAAAACCCACCATATGCTCTTCGAAGCATTTTCTTCCTTATTTTCATTGCAGCCTAGTGCTGGCCCAGCTGATGCAGGATATAGGTTCAAGGGGAAGACGAATCCAACTCCAGCTGCCTCTGCTGAGGCCACCGGCACCACCTCACTCTACCAAGGCATCTTTGTTTCTCACCATTGTTTTTTGAGGTTTTGTGACTGTTGTAATTCGCACATCACACCCCAGAGTTCACTTCTGCGCTGCAGAGCATTCGAACAGCATCAGTAAGTTAAAGAAATTCATGTGTGTGTCTCTGTGTGTGTGTGCACATATGTGTATGTATATGAAAAGTCAGAGGTCAGATCCTACAGAAATTCTTATACATTCAAGATTCAAGAGTATTAATATCATTATTTAATTTCAATTCTTTAAAGGTATTATCAGTAACTGTGTAAACCCCAGGAAACACTTTGGCCATCTGCGTATTAAAAAATTAAACACAGCCCTGGTTCACTGATGGTTCTGAGTCCTGGCTCCAATGAAGGAGGCAACAACCAGGTCTGGGCACTTTCAAAGCACCACGGGGACAAAGGTGTCAAGAACCTGGAAGTCAGGTTTTCTCTGTCCTTCTCAATGGCAGAAGTCCCCAGGGAAGGGATGCTGGAGCTCTGGGCTTCCTTTGAAGTTTCTGAGAGGGAGGCCCTCTGGGAAATTCCTGGAACGCCCTCAAACTGGCTCCTTGTCAAACCCCCAAGACCAAGCAGGCATTCAAAGGGAGGTCCTGCAGGCACCATTTATATGGAGATCTCCTCACAGGCTGTTCAGGGGCTTGGACGCGGTCCACAACTAACAGGCAATTTCTGCTCCAACCCAAAGACGCCTAACCAACTCGGGCTTCTAACCAGGTGTAATGACCAAATACACCCACTTAAAGAAAAGAACAGGGAAGAAAGAAGGGGGAAAGGGGGAGAGGCGAGAGAAAGGGGGGGGGGAGAAGGAGAAAGAGACATTTCCCTCTAGCTTTGCACATGGAGCATCGCATATAGCTGAGGACTTTCCATCTTTAGTTCGTCCAGATGTGCAGATGTTTGAAGCTGTCAAATCCTAATTTCTCTCCTTTTTAAAAAAAATTTTGTTTTGTTTTGGGGGGTTCTGGTTTTTTTGTTTGTTTGGCTTTTTTTGGGGGGGGGGGTTGTTTTGCCTTTTTCAGGATAGAATTTCTCTGTGTAGCCATGGCTGTCCCAGAACTTGCTCTGTAGACCAGGTTGGCCTCAAACTCATAGAGACATACCTCCTGAGTGCTGGGATTAAAGCACTGCCCTGCTATATCCTGATTTCTAACCCAGAAAAATCCACTGACCTATAGCAATGCCAAGGGTATGAATGGTGCACACTAGAAATCACCATGTGTGCCCACTCCCAAACTGGGCTTCCCGGAGCGTCCATGAGCTCAAGCAGGAAGCACCAGTCTTGAACAGGGCATCATTTTCCACCCTCCTGCCCTGTACCTTTCACTTCAGTGAGTCTTGTGGGGTAGAAAGAACAAAGCCAGGAGCTGGAGAATGTCATACAAAAACAAAACAAACAAACAAATGAACAACTTCATCACATCTTGGTTTTTGTTTTTGTATGTAAAAAGTACAGTCATCCTGACTTACAGAAGTCCTTATAAAGATTCCATATATCAGTCTCTACAACATACCAGCTGCTAAGGAGGTGTCCTGCCCTAATTGCATAGACTTCTCGAGAGCACAGTACTCACTGAGGGCGTGTGTGTGTGTGTGTGTGTGTGTGTGCGTGTGTGCGCGCGCGCGTGCCTATATATGATGGTGGTGTGTACATGTTTGTGTGTGCATGCCTGTGGAGACCAGAGGTCAACCTCACATGTTGTCTGCCTTTTTTAAACAGAACCTCCCATTGGCCCACAGATTAGGGAGACTAGATTGGTTGGCCAGCGAGTCCCATGGATCTTCCTTTTCCTCGCAGCCCTCTTCAGTGTTAAGATCACATGCCTGTGCTACCGTGCCCAGCTTTTCTTCACACAGGTTCTAGGGATCAAAGTCAGGTCATTGATCTTGCATGGCAAGCACTTTCCCCACAGAGCCATCTGCCCAGCCAGAAGGTTAGCTTTGGGAAATACATTCCCTTCTTCCTTTTCTGGCCCTTAGCTTCCAGGTGTTGTCTTTGTTTCCTGCTAAAAGTCAAATTAGGACCTTCTGCATGCTAGGCAAGCACTCTACTATTGAGCTCCGCCCAAAGCTGCTGGGACTGAGATGATGGTCACAACTGAGTTATGTATTACAGTCTAAGCCCCTATTATGCACGAAGTAAAGAAGAAAATGTGGGTCCAAGGTGTAGCATGAATTCCAACTGTTCTTAATAATAAAACTCAGAGTCAGATATTAGGGGGTGAAAGCTGAAAGATCAAGAAGCAGAGCAGCCAGCCACTAAAGAGTTCTTACCTCTACCAATGCTCAGACCAAAACAGTGATCCTGTCTCTACGAAACCTCAGACTGCATCTCAGACTGAATCCTCAGACTGGATCTAAGACTGAATCCTCAAATTGCATCTGAGCTCCTATTTCTCTCTCTGCCCAGCCATATCACTCCTTGTCTCTACCTTTCTAGTAGTGCGGGAATTAAAGGCATGTGATCCCAAGTGCTAGGATCACCTTTGTGTGAACTCATACAAAAATAGATTCAACCTCTTGTAGCCCAGGGTGGCCTTGAACTCACAGAGATCCATCTGCCTCTGTCTCCTGAGTGCTGGGATTAAAAGTGTGTGCCACCACTACCTGGCCTCTGTGACTAACTAGTGATTTAGCTCTGCCCTCTGATCTTCAGGCAAGCTTTATTTGTTAGATCCCAAACAAAATATGACTACGCCAAGGTTTCCAGGTAAACAAACCCCAGGACAACATGTAAGAAAGCCGGAATCCACTTTGGTGGGCAGCAGGTCCACCTCTAATTCATTCTGCAATAGCAAAAATGTCAGCTTGCCATTCTACACAGTCAGCCCAGCCATCAAGAGGTACAAGTTGACCTAATGATTAACTAGCTGATAGCGGTGAGTTCCTAAGAGTTCCAAAACTCGGTCTCCTCATTAGAAACCTTTGTGATATCAACTGAGCTAAGTAGACCTTGAAAAGAATGCAGCCTCTCCCAGGCCTGCTGTTCTGGTCAGATTTCTTTGCAGTACTCCAGGCAAGCTTATCCCAGGAATGATGTGAGATCGGGGGGGGGGGGTACCCCCACACTGGGGAAGTTGCATCCCAGAGAGTAGTCGCAGCAGTTCCAGGGCTTTCCAGCCGTTTGATGGAAGATGTCCCTCACTTCCTCTGTCTTCATTGTTTACAGTTCGTTCTGACATCAGTCCAAGCAACCCAAAACTCTGGAAGGGGTGAGGCACACGAACTTTATCCTCCTAGCCATACATAGCACTTCTGGTCTCTGTTCTGTTTTAACCCCAAGGCTGGAGAAGAGTGCTTCTTTAATTTGTCCACCAACATGGAGTATTAGGTTAAAAGCGGTGATCGAGGCTGGAAAGATAGTTCACCTCTTAACAGCACGGGTTGCTCGTTCAGAGGACTTGGCTTCTGTTCTCAGTACCCACATGGTGACTTCCAGCTATCGATAACTCCGGTTCGAGGGGATTCAGTCCTTTCTTCTGACCTCTGTGACGACATTTACAGTATACATGTATAGTGTACATATATACATGCAACATCATACACATAAAATAAACAAATCTTTTTTATGTTATTATTATATACTATGGGTGATTGGGAATGGGCAATCCCCCTCCTCCAGGGGTGATGATGAAACATTAATCTAGTTCATCTTAATCAATAAAAACCAGGAGTCAGATATTGGGATAAAGACCCGGAAGATCGGAGAACGGGGAGCAGCCACCATTTGTTTCCTACCTCTCCCCTTCCTTCCTGTATCCAAAAGGCTAAGATCCCATCTATACCCCCACCCCATCATTCCCTATCTCCACCTCCCGGGTGCTGCCACTACCCAGTTTCTAAGGTTAACTATTGGCTGACTCCACCCTCTGATCTCCAGGCAACCTTCATCAGAACACAAACAAAATAGCATACGACAGCGTGGTACCTATGGAAGCCCATGAAGGACAGAGGCTGACACTTGGGTGCCTTCCTCCGCCACTCTCCACCTCATTTTTTGAGACACGGTCTCTCACTAAAGCTGGAACTCCCAGATTCAGTTAGACTGGCTAACCAAGAAACTGCAGACTAGGCGAGCTTCCCTGCGTGAGCTCTAGGATTTCAGGCATATGCTGAAATTAGACTACACCCAGCTGTTTACATGGGTCCTAGGGATTTAGACCCAGGTCTTCAGGCTTGTACACCAAATACTGGGCCATCTCCCACTCCCAAGTTTTGTATGTCTAACAATCTCCCAGCTAAGGCTTCAAGTCCAAGGACCCCACTCTGCGTATGAAGGTTGTAGATCAAAATAGCAATGCTCCTCATCCGCTCACTGTGACAAAATCTCCTCCTGAAATAACAGAGCTCACGAAGCTCATTGACAGGATTTTCTTCAGACCTCCTTTTCAGATAGGGCAACGGTCCTCTACACTGGTTAGAGCAGCTTCCTGCTCACAAAGTCTTTTCCGCTCTGCCTTCTCCTTTCTCTTTTGGGAAAATTCAAGGAGAGAATTGACCACTTGTTAACAGGAGCAAAGTCTGAGGATCACCGCATTTGCCAAACGGCGCAGGTGCACGCAACACTGCAGCGCTGACTCACGCCTCCCATGCTTGTGGCCACTGGCTCACAGCCCACAGCCCAGGCTGCCTCTGACTTCTAGGAAAGCGGTGACAGAAAATGACTTGGTCTATTACTCGTTACTATAACAAAACATCTAAGATTGGATAATTTAGAAAGAAAAAAAATTTCTTTAACTCACACTTTTGTAGGTCAGGCGGTTCAAGAACATGGTCCCATCTGATTGGTATATGGTAAGAACCTTCTGGCTAGATCACAGTAGAGCAGGGTCACGTGATGAGATGGAGCATAAGATCCTTACCCTCTTCCCAATTCCTACCCTTTCTGCTTGCTTAGGGTTTTGTTTTCTTTGATTATTATTATGTTTGTTTGGGTTTTTTTGAGACAGGGTTTTTAGAATCCTTTAGAACCTGTCCTGCAACTTGCTCTGTAGACCAGGCTGGACTTGTACAGAGATCCACCTGCCTCTGCCTCCCAAGTGCCAAGATTAAAGGCGTGCACAAATACCACCCAGCTCTTTTTTTTTTTTTTTTTTTTTTTTTTTTTGGTTTTTCAATGCAGGATTTCTTTGTGTAGTCTTGACTGTCATGGAAGTAGCTCTGTACACTAGGCTGGCCTTGTACTCAGATATCTACCTTTGCTTCCCAAGTGCTGGGAATAAAGGTGAGTTTTTTTTTGTTGTTGTTGTTTTTGTTTTTTTTTTTTTGAAGTTGTCAAATCCTAATTTCTCTCCTTTTCAAACTTTTTTAAAAAAATTTGTTTTGTTTTTTGGGTTTCTGGTTTTTTGTTTGTCTTTTTTTTTTTTTTCAATTTTATTTTGAGTTAGGGACTTTTTATAACCCAAGCTGGTGTGGAATTTGCCACATAGCCAAAGAAGATCTCAAACTTCTGACCCTCCTGCCTTCTTCATCTCTTGGGTGCTAGCATTACAGACAAACATAATGTCAGTATGCCTATTGCATGCAGGGTTTGGAATCAAACCCAGGACTTTGCTCATGCTGGGCAAACACTCTACCAATTGAGCTACATCCCATCCTTCTTACCCTTTTCTTGTTAAACTAATGTCATCAGAGGATCTCAGTTTCATGACCATATCTAGTCTTAATCACTTCTCAGAGCCTCCCCCCCATAAAATACAACTGAAGATTGTTTTTTATGTAGATATTTGTTTATTTAATGTGCACTGGCGTTTTGCCTGTATATACTCAGTGTAAGGGTATCACATCCCCTAGAGCTGAAGTTACAGACAGTTGTGAGCTGCCATGTGGGTGCTAGGAATTGAATTTGGGTCCTCTGGGAAAGTAGCCTCTTAACCGCTGAGCCTCTTCTCCAGTCCTGAAGATTAAGTTTTAAACATATGATTTCCATGGGAATTCATTCACACATCGTAGCAGAGATATTTGCATTGCGTATACCCGGTTCTTTCCTTGCTCTGAAGAACCAAATCCCTGCTGACAAACAGCAGGGAGGAATGTGTTCTTCTGGCCCAACGGCTGAGAACACAGTCCATCACAATGGCGGGAACAGCTGGAGCCTGTGGGAGCAGGAGCATCAGGCTGCTTGCTCACATCTGGCCGGATCAAGGCAGTGGGGTAGGGACAATACAGATGCTCAATGGGATTTTTCCCATTTCTCTTTTTTCCCACCCTGGGACCCCAAGTGCACTCACCCTCAAGGGTAGATTAATCCTCTCTGGAGACCCCTCCACAGACCCACTTAAAGGTGCACCTCCATCATAGCCTAGGCCTTTATTAATACAAGCAAGTGGACAATCAAAACATAAAGGTCAGTGAAAGAGGCTTTCACCATGCCCACCGAAGTGAAGTCGATGCCACCATGTTCCCTAAACCACCCCATCTTTGTAAGGAACTCAGTAGCCTTGCCTACACTTTCAAGTAGCTGATCTTATGCCTCTGCAGTCATCTTCAGAGCAGCCCTTCAGGAACAGATTCTCCTCCTCCCTTGTACAAATATCAAAAAATTTAGCTACTGTCTACAGCGGTGGTGACACACACCTTTAACCTCAGAGCTCAGGAGATAGAGTCAGGCGAATCTCTGTGAGTTTGAGGCCAGCCTGGTCTACAGAACTAGTCCCAGAATGGCCAGGGCTGTTACACAGAGAAATTCTGTCTTGGAAAAAAAAAAAAAAAAAGGAAAGTTCAGTTACTGATCAAAGTCACACAGTAAGCTACGGAGCAGGGCTCAGAGTCAAGGTCCCTAGACACCCACATCTGCATCCCAATTGAGATCTGATTTTGTCTTTTACGCATGTTAGCTATGATATTCATTGTTTCCCACCATATAGTGCCCCCAACTTCTAGAAATGTCTACAAACATCTGTTGACTTGAGTTATATTGAGTTGCACTGAATGATGCTTTCTAAGCTATTTCAGGAGCCTCTTACTCCCAGGTGACCAGGAAATAGAAACGCAGAGATTCACATAGGGCTCCCGGCCTGTGGGATTACAGAGGAAATTTATGAATGGAAATGTCATACATTTGGAATCTGGGCAGCACACACATGACAGTCATTTGTCTCTGCTTCACATTTTTTCAGGGGTAAGAAGTCTGTGCTGGCTGGTTTTATGTCAACTTGACACAAGCTAGAGTCTTCTGAAAGGAGGGAACCTCAATTGAGAAAATGTCTCCAGCTGGGCAGTGGTGGCTCACCCCTTTAATCCCAGCACTCAGGAGGCAGAGAAGTGTTCGAGGCCAGCCTGATCTACAAAATGAGATCTAGGACAGCCAAGGCTACATTTTCTTTTCTGTTTCAGAAAAGAAAGAAAGGGGGAGGGAGGGAAGGAAGGAGGGAAAGAGGGAGAGAGAGAAAAAAAATACCTCTGTAAGATCTGGCTGTAGGGAGTTTTCTTAATTAGTGATTGATGGGGGAGAAGGGGAGTCAAGACCATGGTGGGTATTACCATCCCTGGGCTGGTGGCCCTGGGTTCTATAAGAAAGCAGGCTGAGCAAGCCATGAGGAGCAAGCGACTCCATGACCTCTGCATCAGTCCCAGTCTCGAGGTTCCTGCCCTGTTTGATTTCCTGTCCTGGCTTCCTTCAGTGGTGAATTACGATGTGGAAGTGTAAGCCCAAGAAACCCTTTCCTCCTCAACTTGGTTTTGGTTGTGGTGTTTCATTACAGAAATAGAAACCTTGACTAAGACAAGGTCCAACCTGTTCATGAATTTATGTCATCTTTTTTATTTCATTCTTAATAATGACAAGTATAAATAATAACTCCCCCTCACACTGTTCCCCCAGATGGTTTACAGCAAGTATTATTTCATGTAACTTTGCAAAAATCCCAGTGTGCTGGTGTTATTGTCAAGGAAACAAATGGACAGCAAGCTGAAATACCTGGTTCCAGGTCACGATCATCACAACTGCAGGTTCTCACAGTCCCCTGACATCAGTTCTCGATTTTCACCACACCTTCCCAATATCGAGTCAAATAGGATCAAACTTACAGCATCTATGATGTGGGGGTGTTTTCTCGAGTTTATTATCTCATCCTCTCCATTCTCAGCCATCCACTCTAACCCCCAGCCTTTGACGCTGTTGCGCCTGTTGCTAAGTTAAAGAGGAACACAGTGGAGTCCAGAGAAAGGTTCTCATAAACCGAAAGCCACCAAACCCAGCCACCAAAGAGATGACTTGCCTTGGAGATTCCATTTTTGGTCACCTATTTCTAACAACTCTTTTTCCTCCCTGTCCCTTCCCTTTCTTCTTCCTTCCTTCCTCCCTCGCTTCTTCCTTCCATCCATCTCTCCCTCCTTCCTATCTGAGTTTTTCTGAGACAAGGTCTCACATAACCTGGCTTAGCCTCACACTCACTATGAAGCTAAGGATAACCTTGAACATCTGGTCTTTCAGCCTCCACCTTCTGATTTTCTGGCCTATCCTCTTCTTCCTGAGACCTAATCATGTTGCTTAGGAGCAGATTTCACAGAAGACCAAGAGGCGTGAAGTTATTTGGAAAAATTTGCTAGATGGGTATGGATTTGTGAAAATGACACTGTGAACATTTTGGGACTGCATGAACACCTCGCTGCTTCATCCACTTAACTATTGACTGAACGAATAAATACAGCACCTAAAAGGAGTTTTGCTCTGGTTCTTTCGGGGGAGGGAGAAAGAGATTGTGACAGCTATGCTCCTACCTGGGTCATTTCTCTTCTCTTGGAGCTGACTCCCATGATGGGTCTTCTGGGGATGATGTCCTCTGGTGTCCATGGGGAGACTCAGAATGGAAACACTGAGAAAGCTCCTCACGGTGTCTTACTGTTCTATTGCTGTGAAGAGACAACCATGACCAAGGCAACGCTTGGAAAGGAAAGCATTTGACTTGGCCTGGCTTACAATTTCGGAGGTTTAGTCCATTAGCATCATGGGAAGGGAGCATGGTGGCACACAGGCAGGATGATGAGGTTGGAAAAGTAAGAAAAATAGTTGAGAGCTTTGCATCCTTATCCTCAGGCAGAAGGCAGATGCAAGGGTAGGACACAGAGAGAGGGAGGGGACAGGGAGCTGTGGGCTTCAGAAACCTTAAGTCCCACTACCAGTGACACACCTACTCCAACAAAGCCATGCCTCCCAATCCTTCCCTGACAGCTCATCATCTGGGGACTAAACATGCACATATATGAGCCCATGGGGGCCAATCTTATTCAAATCACCATACACGGGTCGTTGGTCTCAAGGGCATCTCTCTGTGGCTGATTAAAAACAAACAACAATAACAACCACCACCAACGTCTCCAGCTAGCTGGGAGAGGATCTTACAGTACCATGGCAGGGGACTCTACAGTGACGCATCTCCCAGCAATTGAACGGATGAAGAGAAGGGGAGATGAGGGAGGAGAAACCTCATCTTGTTCGAAGGGACTGAAGAAGTATCACAAAGACATGGATCTGGGAGAGCAAACAGACAGAAAGTGAGCCACAGAAGATCTCAGTGGCTCATGACCTGGCTGTGAGGGACAGTGGAGTGAGAGAAGGCTAGGGAGGTCGCAGAAGCTGGACCACAGGCATTTCCATGCCAACCTGGTGACTTCTGTCTTGATCTTCTGGGTGACAGCAGTCAGTCATTCAGTGCTTTCAACAAAGAGGAATAAAATGAAGTTGAGTTTTTCCACTGGAGACAAAGGCAGAGTCTGGGTTGGGGAGGGTTAAAGACAGAAAGGGTTCCCCAGTCTTCAGGGGGTTGTGAACCATCTCATGAGGAGTCATCAGGCTGTACTGCAGGAGAACGTGAGGTCTTGGTGTCTGCTTGGCTGGAAGGAGAAGAACGGGGAGCCAGGGCTCACCCACAAACTTCTCCTCTCAGAGCCACCAGAGAAGAAGCAGGTTTCCTCATGCAATTGCGAACGGGTGAGATCTCCATCCTGTTGCTATTCTATTTCCCTTTCATTTAGTTTGGACAAGGGAGGCCACACTCCTTCAATAAGGCCTTTCTTTCCCCTAGCCGAGTGGGTTATTCACTGAAGTTGGTGGCAGGGGAGCTGACGGGAGGGCTGAGGGCCAGGAATATTAGTAAACATAGAGCAAAGACTTAGATGGTTGTTAAACAGAGAGCTCGGCTGAACTGGGAGGTGGCAGCACCTGCCCTGTGCCCTATGTTTCAGATGCCCAGAGCCCTGGCAGAAGCCTAGGTTGGCCACTCATTCTCTCACCCAGCAGGCAGCGAGAAGCTGTCTCCAAACCCAGGGAGACAGGGGCACAAAAATCCAAAAGCAGTGTCCCAGGGGTCAGGTTCTGGGCTCCAGGATGCAAGGTGGAGTCGGTTCTTCCAGCTCAGGCCTCAGTGGACCTTTTTTATGACAATGGGCTTCCATTTGTTTTTCTGTTTTCAAAATGTCTACACATTTCAGACTCTGTAAGGCCCTCAGTCCAGTGACCAGGAGGCCAAAGCACCACACAGTTCAGGATGCATCCCAGAATAGCAGTGCTCAGCCCCTAACTTCCAGCGACTGGCTCAGAGGCTGGACCCTGGTTCCCTTCCCAACACATCCTAGCTTCACAACAGGAAGAGCGGGGAAACCCTCTCCTCCTTTTTTCTTTACTTCCTTTCAAACTTTTTTTTTAATTTTTATTTTATCCAAGGGTCTCTCCTTTCTCTCTCTTTTTCTCCATTTCCCTATCTTATACCAGTACTGGGGGCTCCGTTCTGTGATCACGGTACTTAGGAGGCTGAGGCAAGAAGATTGCTGGATTCTTGGCCAATCTAGGCTATGTAGCAAGTTCCAGGCCAGCCTGGGCTACAGAGTAAGACTCTGATTCAAAACAGCATCAAATCTCCTTGTCTGTCTGTCTGTCTGTCTGTCTGTCTGTGCTTATCCCTATCGCTCTGTCTTGCTCTCAAGTGTATGTGTGTGTGTCTTTCTCTTTCTTCAAATTTCAAAGAAACCCCACTGAATAGCTGACTATTCATGACCTGTGGAACGAGGCCTCTTTGGGCTGGGCTGTAGTCCTTTGACTACAAGTCTCAAAGGGGTTGCAGGCTGATCAACCCAGAGCAAGGCAGTGGCTGTGGCAGCAATGCTCCCTGCACCCGAGACTGGCCATCTGTATGCAAATCTCAGCGGCCCAGCAAACTTGCATCAGCCTAACTGGCCTGGCGGGCTGTGCCTCAGCAATTATCAGTGCACATCGGGCCTTTGTGCCCGCGGCCGGGCTTTGTGGGCGCCGAGGCTGCCCAGCACCTGCATCTCGGAGGTGGCAGATGGCAGGACTTGGCAGCAATATGGAAGTTTGCCTGAATGTGGCTGAGCCACAAATGGACATCTTTTATTTCTTCCTGGGGGTGGGGAGCTCAAGAGAGGATTAGTGTTAGATTACCACCTATTCTTTCACTTGGCAAATATTTATTGAGTGCCTACTATGTGTCCTGCCACCAGTGGCCTAAGAAGGAGCCCCTCAAAGGACACAGTATGACTATTAAGAGAAAGAAAAGGACCTGAGAATGGACTATTGACATTCAAAATCACTACATAGGCAGTTGACATTCCTGGGGACTGTGACCAACACAGTATAACACAGGGGCTCCTCCCCTCCTGTAGGCCCACAGAGCCCAGTCAGTTCCTGCCTGGTTGACTCATGCATTGACTATGGTCAGGCACACGCAAGACCACAGCTCCACAGATGTGGTCTTCCCACCCAGCTGTTGAAGTAGCATGGAACCAGCATGATGGTTCAGGCCTTTAATCCCAGCACTCAGGCAGAGGCAAGTGGATCTCTGAGTCTGAGGCCAGTCTGGTCTACAGAGTGAGTTCCAGGACAGCCAGGGCTACTACTACACAGAAAAAACCTGCCTTGAAAATGGAAACAACAACAACAACAACAACAAAAATCCAGCAGCAGCATCATTGAAAGTCCAGTAAGTGAAAACTGTTGCCCCCTAGACAATAGGATGGAAACCACCTCAGGGCAGACACAGGCCATGGTCTGTTCCCTAAAGAGCTGATCCAAAGAGTACCCCTTAGGAAGGGCTACATCTGAAGCCATGCTAAAAAGATGGGAAGAATAGTTAGACCTTTAATGAGATGATGCACCCTTTCTTCCCAGAATTCCCAGCTCATTCTCAGTCGCCATGCTCTGCCACGAACTTCCACTGGGTCGGCATCATTTTTCCCTTTTTCTTCTGCACTTTTCTTCCGGGTGCTGAGCAGACCGTAAGTACGCTTTCTCTGGTACACTGATGTTTTCTTCAGTCTTTCTCTTCTGCTCCCCTCCCGATACACGGCTGCTTGTCCAATGTCTAGCTGACCTCCCTGCCAGTGAAAATGGCATGGCTTTCCTTCTTCTGGCTCTCTCCTGGCAGCTGCTATATTTACAGCTTGCCTCTTTGGGAGTTTCCCTTCTAAAATTGTCTTTAAGCCTCCATTTGAGTCTGTTCTTAAATTCTTCTGTTAATGAGGCTGTGAACCTCAAGAGAGGACCCCAATTTCCCAGTATCCTATAGCTGCATATATTCTTTAAATTACATTATTGTGCATGGGGATGCACACGTGCCAGATGAGCTTGTGGAGGTCAAGAGAACAGCTTGTGGGAACTGTTCATCTCCTTACACCATGTGGGTCCCAGGTATTGAACTCAGAACATCAGGCTTGGCTGCAAGTACTTCTACCCACAGAGCCATCTCACTAGCCCAGAGGTGCATATTCTCTTGAGCTAGGGCTGGCAGCTAAGATGATTGGCGTCTGCTTTGGAGACAGCTGTAGCCACTCATCTTCTAGAAATGGGCTGATCTTCTCATTCAACCTTTCTGGATAAACTTTTGCAGATTCACATCCTTCTGCAGAGTGCGGCCGGCTGACGCTGGCTATATTTGTTATCTTCTTGTTGATGAGATGAAACACCGATCAGAAAAGAGCCCCGTGGAAGGGAGGGTTTATCTGGGCTCACAGTTTGAGGGTACCGTCTGCCATGGTGGGATAGGCACAGTATGAGGTCATATCACATCTGCTGTCAAAGTACCAGCGGATGAATGAGGTGCTTGGCTCCCTGCTTGATTCATTCTGGGATCCTTGCTCATGGGATGTCTGTTGTTCGTTTATTTGTTGTAGAGGGTACCGGGAACCAAATTCAGAGCTCTGTTTATACTAAGCAAGCACTCTACCACTCTGCCAAGTTCTACTCCATAAATTTGTTCAACATGGCACTTTCTGGATGAACTGAACACATATTCCTTGAAGGACAAGGGATCTCTACTTTATATGGCTATTACAATGTTAGGATACTTTAAGGAATCACTCTAATAAGGCTTAAAGTTTTTTGTTTTTTTTTATTTTTTAGCTCAAAATGAAGAATGTACTTGCTGTCACTCCATACATCTGAGCCTGGGTTTCTGTACAACTGTACTCGCCACCCCATCCCTGGGTCCATGGCTTCGCATCACCTTGCTGTGTCACACCGGCCTTGAACCCCCTCCTGTAGAAGCTGAGCGTTTTGATGCTGTGTCTGTAAAACTCCTGCTTTAGATTATGAAGGTGTGGGAACATGAACGAAAACCCACTCGGGAGGAATGCTGTCCGATCTTACTGTTCCATTTGTCTTGGTCCATTAGGGCTGCTATGACAGATGACCATAGATGAAGTGATCCCAACCACAAGTATTTACTTCTCCTCGCTGCAGCTGCTGCAGGTCCGAGGTGAGGGATGAGGAGGTGACATCTGGGAAAGCCCCCATCCCTGGCCTATAGGAGTTCTTGTTGTGGTCTCTTACAGCGGAGAACTGGGAGGAGGTTCACTGCCATGGACAGGCACAGTGCGGTTCAACATTGTATTCAGTGTGTGGTACCATGGGGAAGAAAAACGAGGCTGAAGAAAACACACAAGTCAGACGGAAACCTTGCATGGCAGTCAAGACTTGCAGAATGAAGGTAAATCTAACAGTGGGATGAGGTCTGGCAGTTAAAGAAGAAACCACTCCTCACCTTCACCCCCACCCTCACACTTCCGCACCCCTACAAGGTGCTGTTGCCTGTATCTCCTGATAAGTACGATTTGGTGCCATTTGGGGAAATGGAGTCAAACTACTTGTTGGCGTGGCCGAGTGTGAGGGCTGTTGCCAACGTGGAGGCACTGAACCTGAGAACTAGGCTCTACCTGATTCTCATGGCCAGTAGGAAGTCGCTTCCTGCTCCCTGTCAATTGAGTTAGGAGCTGGATCACACACAGTCCTACGCCCTAGAGGCTCCGGATACCACCTTCTGGGCATTTCCAGAAGGAAGAACAGTGGATCGCCAGGATGGGAGTTCAGCATAACAGTTCACTCTGCATGGGGAGTTGTTTTGTTTGCTTGTCTTGTTTATGGTTTTGTTGCGTCGTGTTTTGAGACAAGGTTCCACTACATAGCCCAGGCTGGGCTCCACCTCACTGCACCCCTTTCTCAGGTTCCTGAACTGAAAGGATTACAGGCCTGAGTCATCGCCACATCCTGTTAGAGGCCAGTTTAAGAGAGGCCAGCAATCCTAAAGGAAATATTCACGAAGGGGGAGGGGGGCTCCTACCTCAATTGACATCAGTGTGAAGGAGAAGAGAGGTGAGAATTTTAAAAATTAAAAAAAAAAGAGGGGGGGGGGAGTAAAATGAGTTGAAGATCAGTCCAGTAGCTCACACAGGATCTTGAATTCAGGATGGGACTTGGATGCTGGTCAGTGAAAAACTGTGTTAGGTCCTGGGCTTCCTCAGACCCATTTAGACTGGGGAGTAACGGCTTGAAAGGATTGGAAATGGGAAGTAAACTTGAAGGTAAACCAGGGTGCTAAAGTCAGGGGAAGGGGAAGGGGCTCTTAAAGATAAGTAGGTGCTTCTTCCTTAATGGGAGATGAGGTAGACGGAAAGGGGAAGACTTCTGTATGCCTGGAGTCGTCATCCCTATCTCCCAATCTGCTGTGGTAGGACTGGATGGATAGAATTGCTCTAATTAAACAAGAAGTGTGTGTAAAGGAACCCAGTGCAGTCCCTGGCACATAGCAGGGTCATAATAGCTGTTTGATAAATGACTCACCCTGCAGATGAATGAGAACGTGGAGGAATGGTGGGAGAGATTAATGAGTGCCAGGCCGGAGAGATTCGGGCATGCGTGAAGAGAGGGAAGAAGGGAGGGGGAGATAATTGCTAAGTGTATTCTTTAAGATCCTGCTCAAATGCTGTCTCCTCCAAGAGGAAGAAGCCCCCAAGGACTTCCTCTTACCCATACCCATCTACCCACACCCCAAGGGAACTCTTTGACCATGCCCCTCGCTGATATAAAGGTTGCTGCTTCCTGAATGACTTGGGGAAGATATTCAAAGGCTAGATATAAGATTATATATGCTTGAAGCGGGTCTCACCTACATACTGAGTAGCCATGGTGTGAGGCTGTAAGGGAGACAAGGTTTTCCATGATGAGCATAGCTTCAAGCATTTACCAACACACCCTGCCTCCCACCCCTCATTCTCAACCTCAACATGAAGACGGGGGTGTAACCTGGAAAGCCCCCAAGGGTCATAGGTGAGTTATCCCCTAGAAACTTGGTTGCCACCAATTCTCATAAAGATCCAGCCCACATTTTTTGCACCCTGGTTTTATTAGGCTTGTTGGTTTGTTTGCTTGTTTTCTTTTGACTTTTTGGTTTATTGGCTTTATTAGGCCCTTTGGTTATAAGTTAGTTATGATGTTTAGATCTCTAGGCACTCAGAGAAACCAAGGTAAGGGCCATTTTGAATCCTTGCCTTTATCTGCTCCCTACTGTTGGGCTAGCCGCGAGTCCCCAAGTGTCTGAGCCTTCTACTTATCAGAGTCTCTTTCTTTTGAGTAAGTCCACACGGTAAAGTGGCAGAGCAAACCCTTCAGGGGAGAGAGCAGTGACTCCCATAGATGAAGGGGAAAGAATGGACTGCATTGTTACAATGTGATTCTTAGCCAGATGTCATGTTTTGGGAAAACAGAAAGCAGTGTGTGTGAGAAGGGGAGAAAGGAGCGGAGTGGTGGTGGTGGTGGTCGGGCGGGGGGGGGGGGGTGTACATGTGTGTGAGAGAGTATGCTTGCAAAATGTTGGAGAGAATGAACAGTGTCAGCCATGGTGATGCCTTGAACAAATCTCTTTCTCTGGGACACAACTCAGATGTTAAGCGGTCAGACAAGGCAGCTCCTTTGCTTTTGCTCCTGCATAGGAGTAGATCCTATAAATGCTGAGTCCCTTCTCAGACCACACGTGTTTGTATCCATGCTTAATCCTGTGACCACCCAAACTCCTCATGCTTCCTGGCTTAACTAAGCCAGGAGTTTTCCCAGTAGTCTCCATAAGAGAGCTTGCTTTTACCTACTTCATATGGAAAGGTGATTACCAAACAAATAAAACTAAAGTCAAGAAAGCGAAAAGGAAGGAAAAATCATTTTGGAGCATGCACTATACATCAGGTTTTAGACCCAGAAGTTTCATATGTTAAGCCTCACAATAACCCTGAGAGATCAAGAGGTCATATTTTGACTTTGTTGTTGTTGTAATAGAAGACGTAATTGAAGACTTCCCTCAACCTTAGGTCTAGCCTAATTCCAAGTCTGTGCCCCCTCCTGGACACAATGCAGGAAATCGGGATAGCTCTGTAAGCGGAAGACACTTCACGAGAGCCCTTCTGCTAAGACGCCTGCTCACAGTTGGCTCAGTCCCCTACCACTGAGCCAGTTCCCAGAGAAGAGAACCATTGTGAATCTGACCTGCTCCCCACACGCTCCTGTTTTAAATTCTCGTCCCTGGCTTGTGGTCCTACTTTGAACACTGTGGAGCCTTCAGAATGTGTTGGCTTGGTGAAAGTCGCTAGAGAGGGTTTTTATGGTTATACCCACCCCTGGGTCTAGCCTGAGCTCACTGTTTCCTGTCTCCCACCAACTAAACAAGCAACAACCTTATGCTCCTATTATATGTAAGAACCACCTCTGCAACCATGTTTTCACCCTGACATGGTAGTTTAAAAATTTTGAAACATACCTCTCCTATCTGATTTTCTCTGTGGGATGTTCTGGTCACCAAGACAAGAAAAGTAACTAAGGATAGTTATTATTTTCTTTTTAAACAAAGACTCAGTTCTATAAACACTTGATGAGAGGTAAGAGCTCACTAGAAGAGTGCTTGCCTAGCTGTCTATGAAGCACTAGGGTGTCATAGTCATGCAAATTCTTGGGGTTCAATAGACAACCACCCTATCTTAATGGGCAAGCTACAGGCCAGAGAAAAACAGACCTCCTCAAAAATAAATACAGGATGGGTACTGGAGAAACAGCTCTTCTGGCAAGGGCACTTGCTCTTCTCTCAGAAGACCAGAGTTTGGTTCCCAGAACCTAAATATGATGGCTCACACCATCCATAGCTGCAGTTCCAGGTGATCCAAACCTACCCAGCCAGGCCTCAGGTATGCACGCATATACTCAAAAATAAATAAGCCTAAAAAGTCAAACAAACAAAAAACACCAAGATGGGTGGCACCTGAGGAATGACACACCCAAGGTTGACATCTGGCTTCCATAAGTATGTGCATACATGTGCATGAACTGAGTGTTTTCTCAAAAATAAAACAGAACATGCATATACAGAGAGAAGGTAGGGGTGAGGGAAAGGGAGGGAGGAAGGAAGAGGAGAGGGAGAGAGAGAGAGAAGGAGGAAGGAAGAGATGGAGGGAGGGAGGGAGAGAGAGAGAGAGAGAGAGAGAGAGAGAGAGAGAGATTGAGAGATTGTACAGAGAGCTCATCCCTGCCTTTGGAAATGGATAGCTTCCTTTGAAGCTGAGCCCCATGAACCCACACTGGAGCCAGTGGTTCCTAGATCTGCATTCAGGAACCTGAATCCACTTTTGTGGTGATCCCAGGTCAGTGTTCTTGGCAGGGCTCTCTTGCTTGGCCTGCCTCAGGCTTCCAGCTCCTGAGAAAATCACTCAGTTGCCCTCCTTATAAGTCCTTGGTACCCAATTGCTCGTATTTGCTAGGGCCTCTGGACCATAGAATGGTAGAGATATCTGAGGAAATTAGCACCCAAGGCTACCTGAGCTTTTGTCCAGTGAGGCTCCTTCCTATGAAATCAGTCTACCGAGGGTAACAAGACTTCTTAGCTCATCTCCAAAGATGCCATGTCATCTCTCAAGGACAGCTTACCTATACCATTTCCTTCCTGCTCGGCTCCATCCTCCTCAGCCTCCAAAGACAAAGCTGGTCTTTTTCCTGAACAGCCCTCGCATCCTGCACTGCTGTGATTAGATGACCCCTTGGGCTGACCTGCTTCAGGTTAAATGAGTCTATTCATTGAACTTTTCCTTCCCTGAACTATATACGGCCCCCGTATCAGTTTCCTGGCTCCTTTTCGAACGACACAAGGTGAAGGATAGAATTCAGAAACTGTTCCTTGTCTTGAGGCCCCTCCCATCTTTAACTTTATCCTGAGAAGCCAGACACACGCCACACCCCACTCTTTTAGAAAAGGAGCGAATACTCTTTTCATTCGTTACCTTGGCTTCACCCTGCTCAATGTATGTGCGATGTGAGGCTTTGAAGAAACCTTGCTCTCGCCAGTGTGAAGCTATGGAGCATATCTGAAGATAATCAGTTCATTTCTGGGTAGGGAGCATGCTAGCGACAAGTCTATACAATTTCTATACTTAAGACCCAGAAACCGCCACAAGGAAAGGCTGGTTCCTGTTTCTAATTAATCTATTAACTCCCCTCTTTCCTGACTCGATTGCTCTCCTCCACTTTTGTGACAGACACATATCCAACACTCTTCCATTAATCCATGGCGCTTGGAGCCGTCATTGTAGGCTCTCCCTTCCAGGTGTCATTTACTGTAATCACCACAGAAAATGAAAGTCATTTTCCAGAAGCCGGGGAGTAGGAGACTCATTTGTATCCTTTTCAAGTCCTAGATGACTGCCTGGTTCCCCAGAGGTCAAATGACAGCAGTGCTTGTCATTTCACTCCTCTCACGTGCCCGACTCTCTCAGCATCCTGGTGGCCGCCCTGGGAAAGAGAACATTTAATCCTAGATCTCTTCCCATGCTCCGGATGATTGAAAAATGCCCATGGATTTTTGTTTGTTTTGTTTTGGTTTGGTTTGGCGGGTTTTTTTTTTTTGCCTCAATCTAATAAAGAACAATTGACCACATAAGTATTAAACGTAGTCAATCACCAAGATGGACAGAGGCATGGTGATACAACTGTATTCGGGCTACAAACTCTTGTAAGCCTAGCACTCCAATCTGAATGCACAATGTCTGCCACAGGCTCCTGTGTTTGAACACTTGGCCTCCAGCTGACTGTGCTTTTGGGGGACATTTAGAACCTTTAGGAGAAGAGATCTACTGAAGGAAATTAATTGAGCGGGGGGGGGGGGGCACAGACCTTGAGGTTCCTGCCCTGTTTGAGTTCCTGTCCTGACTTTTTTTGACAACAAACTATGATGTGGGCAAACTCCTTTCTTCCCCAACTTGTTTTTGGTCGTGGTGTTTCACTATAGCAATAGAAACTCTTAAGTAAGGCAGCTGTGATGTAATATTATTGTAAGAACAGTTATTTTGGGAGCTGGACTAGCTGTAACTCAGTTCCTGATATGACATCTCTCCTAACATGGTCAGGAAACATATTTGTCTATCGGCATGAAGGGGCCTTTGGTTCTTGATTCTCTCTGGAGACAGGCAGGCAAGCTTTAGGAGGGTTCATAAAAACCAGCTAAAAGCCTGTAGTCACTGAGAACTGTTTCTCCAGCCTGGAGAATGTCTGGGAGCCAGGGGGCTATGGCTTGATGGTTTCTTCTTTAAGAGTGCTGGATAAATGATGGTTGGTCCTACTGAACAAGCGGGAGAGTCAGGAAGCCTCGTACTACGTACTCCCGAGGGTTACGGTGGAGTACATAACTCAACCCAGATGAAAACAAATCTCACTAAGCAAGTGCCAGGCAAGGGTCTGAATTCTTTAGCCCCTTGCAACTATCTGTAACTAGCAGTTGTAGAAGTATGAGTATTGAGTATGGGCCTTAAGTAACAACTCAGATGTGGCATTGAAGGTAGCACGGGTCTTTGTTCAAAGTTGGGGGGCTTTCTCAGAACTTTGTTCTGTTTCTGTTTCTCATGGTGTAAACATTCGCAGAAAATGCTTTTGCTCAGTGCCTAGCCAAGGCCGCATGGCTGCAAGTTTAAGACCAGTTACAAGAGCAAGACTATGTGTCAAGAAATGTATTTGTTACCTGTGAGCTCTACTATGTGCTGATATTTTACACACCTTATTCAAGGGGTCATCAGATTGAACAGGTGGAGGAGAGTCTCTAGGGCACAAAGTGGGAATCTAGGCCTTGCTACCCTCACTTACCCTCCCCCATTCCCAGGCCTGCACCCAAACATCTCAGATTTAACAGGAGATTTATTTGGACCTCCCAAGTCAGCTTTTGTGTCTGTTTGCTTGTAAAGAACTTCTAATCACATAGAGGACCGCGTGCTCTTGCGTGGTGCTGCAGGTGAGCCAAGACGAGCACATGCACCAGTTAGAGCCTTGGCAAGAGCTGATGACCCAGGAGAATGCGGAGGGTCACTTTCATCAGGTGGAGGGCTTCACATCAGCTCCACCTGGGCTACACCAGCCTCCATCTTTGTGGTATAGCAAGGTGATTTTGGCACCAGCTACAAACAGCTGTGCTGGGGGAAAGGCGCTGCCCAACCCTCCCCCGCCCCCATCCCCAGCCTAATGAGAACGAAGCAAGGCTCAGACTGTAATCCACCCGCGGCAGAAGCCAATCATTCCTCCTCGTTACTGAGCGAAGAAATGCCTCTCAGGGCGCCTTTGGCTCCTTACAAACAAAATAAAACAAATCCTTCCTATGGATTTCATTTGCCATTTAATGCAACCTAATGATTTCCAATTGAAACCATATTCATGTTTGTATTGACTTATTAATAGCACATCCATTTTCCACACAATAAAGCCTGAACATGAACTGGTGACTTTGACCAAAATGCATTAGGTAGCATTAAAGATTAAATAAACACTGTTTCTATGAGTAATGTTTAATGTCCTCTATTTGTCAGTCTATTGAAAAGTGATCTCTGGGTATTTTGAGCAGGGGTTCCACAGGGTGCATTTTGAACATATTATGAGTCATGACTATGTATTAGGACGTGGAATGTTTTCCAGGCCGTCGGTGGAGCTCGTTACAACTTTAGAATATTCTGGTTAATTTGCACAAATTGTTCCAATGTTGATGGCAAAAGCCGAATACTAAAAGGGCAGAACTGAAACACATGCGTGATTATAACAGCCACTCAGAAATGGCTCCGAGGGGCATGAGGAACCAGCCTTGCTTTCTCCCTCTGGGCCAGCGGCGGTATCTGCCTACGTGGTTCATCTTTGCTGGAGTTGTCTGGGTGGACTGAGTTCAGAAGTGGGTTCCCTTGCTACTGGAGAAGGGATAAAGCCTGGGGAGACCTTGTCTGCTTCCTGCCGTTCTCATCCTGCACCTATTCTGCAAGGGAAGAGATGGTGTTTTCTCTGATTTTTGTATTCCCCAGGCTTAAGCGATTTAATACCCAAGAGAAGCATACAGAGCCAGGCCCTGGCAAAGTCCTATAATCCCAACTCTAGCAGAGGTTGAAGTAGGAGCGTCCAAAGTTCTAGGCAACCCTAGGCTACTGAGCAAGTTTGAATCACCTTGACAACTCAGGGAGATCTTATCCTAAAATAAAAGATAAAAAGAAGGCTAAAGCTAGAGCTTAGGGGGAAAGCATTTGCCGAGCACACTCAGGGCCAAAGGTACAAGCCCCCAAAATCTACAACAAGGAAGGCAGAAAGTAGGTGTGATGGTAAAACATCTGTAACCCCAGCACTTGGGAGGTAGAGACAGGAGAATCAGGAGTTCAAGATCAGCCTGGACTACACGAAACTCTCCCATACATATAAACAAGAAAAAGAGACAGAAGGAAGACTTCAACAGACCGATTATAATAATTACAATTACAATAATTACTACATATTGAACACCGTCTTAGGACAGTCAAGATGCTAAGTATGTGATACTCATTACCTCTGATTATCTCACTGTTACCCCAAACAGATTCTTCCCTGTATATACACTAGATGATTTGTCATAGTTGGTTTTACCACTGAGACCATTATCCAGGTGCTATGGTTGAACATGAACTGTTTCCCGACAGGCATGTGAATCACACACTTGTTCTGTAACTGTTCACCAAAGCCCCAATATCCTCCTATTAGTTAGAAGTTCTCTTGTCTTTGGCCACAGCTGTAAGAAAGATTACTAACACAAAGAAGCACACTTCTTTACTGAATCTTTTCATTCTTACTATGGAATGACTAGGTTGGGTAAGTTTTCGCAGGCATTTTGCAAATGTAAGTTTAGAACCCAGACAAGTGAGATCATCGGTATTTTCTCCCTACTCTGTTTATCTTCCTGTCTTCCCTGACTCCTTGTATTGGATGTGTATGTTCTTGGGTAATAAAATATCCTGACAGAAAACAACATAAGAGAGAAAGGGCTTATTTTAAAGGTAAGCAATCCATTATGGAAGACATACCTGCAGGGAGAGAAAGCATGGTGGCAGGAACAGGAGGCTGGCTGGTCACATTGTGTCTGTTAGCAGGAAGCAGAGTGAACAGGAAGTGGGTCCAAGCCATAAAACCTCAAAAGCCAGCCGGTGGTGGCACATGCCTTTAATCCCAGCACTGGGGCAGATGGGTCTCAGAGTTCAAGGCCAGCCTGGTCTACAGAATGAGTTCCAGGACAGCCAAGACTACATAGAGAAACCCTGTCTCAAAAAACAAAAACAAAACAACAGAAAAAAAATGGGGCTGGAGATATGGCTCAGAGATTAAAAGCACTGGCTGCTCTTCCAGTGGTCCTGAGTTTAATTCCCAGCAACCACATGGTGGCTCACAACCATCTGTAATGAGATCTGGTGCCCTCCTCTGGAATGCAGGCATACTTGGAGGCAGAATGTTGTATACATAATAAATAAATCTTTTTAAAAAAATTTCAAATGTGTTGTTTCTTAAAGAGAGAGAGAGAGAGAGAGAGAGAGAGAGAGAGAGAGAGAAAGCCCTCATGTCCTGCTCCTGATGACCCACTTCCTCCAGTGCAGATCCCAGGCTCTACGACCTTTCCAAACATGTCACTGACTGACTGGAGACCAAGTGTTCAAACACATGCGCCTCAGGAATCATTTCACATCCAACCACAGTACTGCCTCTCGTCTCTCTTCCTCTTTGATGATGTATCATTATCCTTCCCATGTACTTCCCAAGCACCCCAAATGCACCCCTCACCTTCTCTTTTTGATGTGAGAGGTCTTCATTATCTCTGGGGGCCAGGCAAGGCAAACCTTAACACTTCTCACTGCGAAACAGTCAGACAGACCCAGGCCGAGGGACTCCCAGGTACGCACCCTAAAGGGGTACCTGACCTGGGAACAGAAGCAGGAGCTAGAGCACTGGTTTTCAACCTGTGAGTCTTGGCGCCCTTGGGAGTCACATATCAGGTATCACATATTAGATATTTACATCAGATTCATAATAGTAGCAAGATTACACTTATGAAGTAGCAACAGAATAATTTTATTGTCGGGGTCATCACAACATGAAGAACTGTATTAAAGTCTTACCACCTTAGGAAGGTTGAGAACCACTCCTCTAGAGGCTTCCAGTTCCAAATGATGAGAGAAAGGAGGAAAGAACGCAATGTCATGGGCGAGGGACAGCCTTGAGAGGTATAAACCGAAGGAGTGACACTGTCGGATGAACTTGGAGCCGATGAAATGTTCCTGGCAAGAGTCATCTCAACCACAGTCTTTAAAAGCTGCCAGCTGTATGTGGGTGGCATCTGGCTTCATCTCAGCATGTTGGATCCGTGAACTACCCTAATTCATTAGGAAGGCAAGGCAAGGGGACGTTAATCCTCTCAGATACCTCTTCTAAGTGATCCCTACTTCCTTGTGGCCAACCTCCCCTTAAAGCTTTTTATTGCCAATATTTCTATTTCCCTCTGTTCTTTCTCTGGTCTAGGTTACAGGCGATGAGGATTGCGGCTCTCCCATGGGACTACCAGTGTGGTCTAGAACCACCTGTCCCGTAGGGAATGGCATCGACAATGGGCAGGTTGCCGGTTACAGTTGCATACAGACAACTGTATTAGTGTGCCTCTTACCATTGGCTATAGAAACATGCCAGCAAGTCAGCCGGCCCCAGAAGAGCCTCGGGCCTCACCTATTCCCAGATCATCACTCCCTCTAAAGCCAGTGTTGGAATCCCCACAAAAGGAACCAAAGGAAAACAGAAACAAAACATGGCCACTGTAATTGTCTGGGCCGTTGTCTAGACTACTCAGAATAGGCTTGCGCAGGCTTCCACAAGGGAGGTTGGCATCGTTATCTGATTTCCAGGTCAAGAACCTGAGACGAGCGATGGAGCTGCTCACAGGCACAGAGTAGGTAGGAGTCAGTCCTAAGATTTGGACCCAACCAAAGCTGCTTCCCCTGCTTGTGGATTCCTGATGCCTGTTTTCTGGTAACATTGCTCATGACTCTGTTCCATACCCCGTTCACCCTTGGGTAACCTTTCCTGCCTGCTAATTCAACAACAGACCCCACCCTCCGCTTTCTGAACACCTGTAGTCCAATCAGAATGATAATAGGTGGGAGAGGGCTCCCTCATTTCAGTCTTGCCAATTAAGTTTAGGACCAGATTTAAACCCTCTAGTATGCCTAGTAATTCAGTGTTGAAGAGCTGGACACAGCAGGATCCCTTGGAATCTCTGGTCAGTAACTATCACCGACTGGTACGCCCCCAGTAAAAGTGAGAAACTTCGTCTCAAAAGAGCCAAGTGTGTGGCACCTGAGGAATTAAATCGGAAGCTCACACACACACATACACACACACACACACACACACACACACACACACACTCTGTACGTGTGTAGACAAAACACACTGTAAAATAATAACAGGGCTGGTGAGTTGAATCATTAAGTCAAGGCATTTGCCACCCAGCTTTCCTGCCTGAGTCTGATCCCTGGGACCCACATGGTAGAGGCAGGGAAGTGACTCCCACCCGCGGGTTTCTGAAGTCCACATGCAAACTTCGGTATGCATGCACATGTGCACACACACACACATTCATAAATGTCATAAAACTTATACTAGGCGTTTACTGAGTGACCATTTGGAGTCAGACACCGCTTCACACATGGTCTGACTAGTTTCTGCAGAAGGTCCTTACCATCATCTTCTTTTTCAAGATGAGGAAATCGACACGAAACTGGTGGGGTGGGCATGTACCGTGGTCACATGACACGGAGATTTATTTTGTCTTTTTTTTTTTTTTTTTCTGAAGCTGAGGACCGAACCCAGGGCCTTGCGCTTGCTAGGCAAGCGCTCTACCACTGAGCTAAATCCCCAACCCCTGACACGGAGATTTAAAGGCTAGCGTTTCCTTTCCTTTCCACCACAAGATTGGGAGAGGGGGTGATGCCATGGGAAGACAAGCACCTCACACTATGTGGCCTGTACGCATCACAGGCTCTGTTCCTTAGGGAAGCAAGGATGGGTCATTGAAGCTAAGTCTCAGTTCTGAGCAATATTTCACAGACCTGGGGCCAAAAGTCACCTAAACCAGCTGGATGGTAAGAACCAGAAGGGACCAGGGAAGACTGGCTTGTTGGAAAACAGCTTACCCCATAATCTGATGTAGGCAAAGGAGCCTCATGAGCACGTGCCCACACACGGCTCATGCCTGCTATCTGCAGACATTATAACCTGTCGCGTTTTCACTCCCAGCCCTTGAGGATGACTTCCTCCGTTCCTCTACACAGAACCTACAGGAGCAAAGAAGTTACATAACTCAGCCCATAAGACAGAGCAGGCCTCGTTGCAGAACTCTGGGCTCCTCTGGTTAACCCCTCTGCCTTCCAAGACGCAGTATATAAGAGAAAGAATCATCTGCTTGAACTCAGGGGCTTTGAACCCACTGAGCCTTAGGCGGCTGTCAATTCTAACTCCCCGCGCAGGTCTAGCTGCAGGGGCCAGCGCTAGATCCCAGCCTGATCTTGTCCTTCTGTTCTTGGGGACAGAGGGCATCTGTATACACACTGGAAACTGAGAGGACACAGTTGGTGTTCCTCTGAGGTTTTCCTGTTGGATCAATAGATCTGTCCATGGGTGAAGGGCATAGGGCTGAAGGCAAGAGAGCCGTACCCAAAGGGCTGGGCGTTCAAGAAGAGGGTCACCTCCCTCCCAGTTCACCTTTGTCTCTAAATCATACAGGTTTTCCATGTCAAAATCCAGTTTGAAGGTTTATGTTTGTCATTTTAGATTTGTGTGTGTGTGTGTATGTGTGTTTATGTATACATGTTTTGCCTGTTTGTATTCCTGAGCACTGTACTCATGCCTGGTGAAAGCAAAGGTCGGAACAAGGTGTGGGATCCCTTGGACCTGGAGTTACAGATGGTTGGGAGGTACTGTGTGGATGCTGGGAATTGTGTGTAGGTCCTCTATAAATAAATGCTCTTAGCTGTTGAGCTAGCTCATTGGCCCCTGGATATGTTTGTTTGTTTTTTATGTTTTTGTTTTTCTGAGACAGGATTTCTCTGCATAGCCCTAGCTGTCCTGGAATTCGCTCTTTAGACCACGCTGGCCTCGAATTCACAGAGATCTGCCTCCCTCTGCCTCCCAAGTGCTGTGATTAAAGGCGTGTGCTTCCACCGCCCGGTTCCCCCATGAATCTTTCATATGCCACCACTGCCCAGCTGTTCTGTTTTTCTTTGTAAAAAGATGATCTTTTATGACAGATTATGATAGGCTGAACAATTAATGTGGCCAACGTTTCTCCCTCACATTTGTCTAATCTGAAAGTTGAAAATTGAGTGACAAGAAAGTCTGAGGTCTGGGAAAGTCCTGGCAAACAGAGCTGGCCAAACTCCCTGGTCTCTTTTTAGAATCATTCGTGAGTCTCAGCCCTCCTGGTTACCCATCAAAGAACCTATCTCCAGACACAACCGTACTGGGATTGGGATATCAGCAGATGCCTTTGCGACCGCAAACATTTCATCTACTGCAGAAGACAGCAAATGACATCCCAAATGGTTATAGGTCTCCAGTGTGGATACCCACTCTTGACATCATCCTGTTCCCAGTTCCCAAACCAGGAGGGAAGTCCCCAGCTTCCCTAGGTTGTCCCTGAGCATGCCACACAGCCTGGTCATCAATGTAGCACCCTATCTCCAAGCCCCTGCCCCCCCCCACACACACACACACACCAGCATGGAAGAAAACACTTTCCTCCTACTCTTCCTGTGCACAGCAGCCCTTTCCCTCAGGCTTCCGCTCCACCCTCCACCCCCCTCCCCTTCTCCCTCCCCACCCATGCAGTAACAGCATGGCCACTTGGTGATTTCTCTGCAGGGAACCCTAAGCCTGACTCTGAAACTGGACCGGGCTTTGTCCCTAGTAGAGAATGCCAGAAATCTTTATGACTGTCTGGCTACTGTCCCTAACATCACAATCCCCCACCCATACCCCATGGAGGGAGAAGAGCATCCATGGCATGGATCCCAACGAGCTTGGTCTCCTGGGCTCGCTCGCGCGCTCTCTCTCTCTCTCTCTCTCTCTCTCTCTCTCTCTCTCTCTCTCTCACACACACACACACACACACACACACACACACACTTTCCTAAACTAAGGGCTTGGTTTAGATATTTCTAAGTCGTCCCCTCCCAAGTCACCAACTGGAAACAGTGTTCACAGGCTGTGACCAGCCACAGCAGCGGTTAGCACAGCAGACTTCGAGAATGTCGCCTGACCGGTATTGTGGGAACACTTGGCCCTTCCAAACCTCACAAGAAAGAAAATGCCTGGGTGAGATTTCCTCGAAGGCTCCTTGCCAAAGGGCTTCTTGGTCACAAGAATCAAGTCCCAGGGGGTCTCTCCCACCCACCAATAACCACTTTAAAAATAGGTCCTTTAGAACTCAAGCTGTAACAACACCTGATCGGCAAGGAGGAGGAAGGTGATGCCTCCTGTAGAAATTTCAAACTTTTTTTTGGTATAATCTCATTTTCTTTATGTATTTCAGGCAAAGAAAGACACAGCAGGGAAAAAGAAAGTTTGGGAGTTTTTGTTGTTTGTTGGTTGGTTGGTGGGTGGTTTTGTTTCTGTTTTTCCTAAAAATTTGACTTCAGAGTTAGTTAAAAAGGATTTTCCCACCAATAAGCATGAACACTATATTCCCTGGATTGATTTCCTTCAGTTTATATACCAACTGCAATGTCTCCCAGTTCCTCACATGATGTCAGCTCACTTTGAATAGTAACAACCAAAATATATAGAGATGTATAATGTAAGTACTTTAACACACACACACACACTCACATATGCCGACAGTTGGCTCACTTCCTTCCTAAACTCTTACAGCATTCTGGAATGATTTCAATATTCCTGTGTGAAAACACACCTTTGCTTCCAACGCAAGTTGCTGACTGGCTCCTTCGTGCAGGTGGTCCTCCTGTGTGTGCCTCAACGTCAAGCTACTTGCTTTAATTCCATTTCCTTTCTATTAAAGGAGTTGCAGGTTTTTCTTTTGGCAATGCTGTTGCAGACAAGACACCTTTCAAAAGGGACAATCCTTCCAATGTCAGTGACTTGGCGCTTTTAGAAAGAAGCGAAGTGTGAGCAGAGGAGAAAACTGAGATCCTGAGAGGGAACAGCTTATCCAACCTCATCATGAGCAAGCTAGCAAGAAAACTCTGATATCCTAGCTGCTGCTGCTGAGGGATTGGTGTTACCAAGGCCTTCTCAAATCTTAGACAAACAAACAAACAGTACCTTCTTTCATGGACCCATTTATCTAGTCCTTAAAAAGTTTTTCTCTTTCTTTAATATGTCCGCATGGGTGTATGTGTGTGTGTGTGTGTGTGTGTGTGTGCGCGCGCGCGTGTGTGTGCGCGCGCGCGCGCATGTGTGCTGCTTGTGTGCACATGCAGCTATTCACCTCTGGGTCTGGAGGTATTGGCAGTTATGAGGCACTTGATATGGGTGCTGGGAACCAAACTCTGATCTTCTACAAAAGCCACAAAAGCCTTTAGCTATGGAGTCATCTCTAGCCCCTGGGGGCCTTCATCACGTTGTTTTGACCCCTTGCTTGAAAACACTGACTGCTTTTACACAGACATCATCCTTGTTTAGTGTATAATACCACAGATAACCCCATTCTGGCACTAGAGTGGCCCAGCTACGGGGACCTTAATCTGCGACATCTGGTATGACCAGATATGTCATGCTTTGTCCTCAGAATTGTCCCTATATCATTGACTGGCCATCTGGTCCTTCTAGCAAGACACTGTGCAAAAACCAATTCTGCACTAACTGTCGATGATGATTTGTGTCTGTGATATCATCACCTAGGAGGGTAACATTAGACAATTGTGATTTCAAGTCTAGCCTGGGCCACAGGGTGAAACCCTGTCTCAAAACACAAAACAACAGTTAAACAAACAAACAAACAAAACCCCTAAAACAAGGAAGATAAAAAAATTCTTTCAGTGTTTTTCCTCACATAAGACACCTTCCCTAAACATCTTTCCTCCCCAACCAACAATGTCTTTTAACTCACATCTCACCCCATCTCAGATAAACATAACCACAGTTTATCATGAAGAGGCAAAGAAAGAAAAGTCCTCAGGAGGCTATGAGTATAGTGCTGGGGTATGACAAGCAGACACAGTAGAGACACTGATGGAATTTACTCTGGTTAGAGAAGGCATGACAATCAGGCATGGTGAAGCAGACAGCAGCTGGAATCAGAGTCCAAAAAGCCCTGTGATCCATGTTAAGTTTGGATGGTATCCTGTCAACTGTGGGGGCTATGGGAGCATTAAATAACAAGGCACAAAGTGAGACTGGGCTTTAGAATTTTTAAAGTTACTGAAATAGCAGGTAAAGCTGAGTATGTCAACACGTACCTGTCACTTCTGTATTTGGGAAGTAAGGATAATGTGAGTTCAAGGTCAACCTCAGCTACATAGTAAGACTGTGTCCCAAAAAGAAAGGAAGAAAGGAAGAAAGGAAAGCAGGAAGGCAGGAAGGCAGGAAGGCAGGAAGGCAGGAAGGCAGGAAGGCAGGAAGGAAGGAAGGAAGGAAGGAAAAAGAAATAAGATACACATTTTAAGTACCTGAGAATATAACTCAGTTTATACAGAGCTATCATGAATCCAAGTACTGGGCTTGACTCCCTGCACTGCATACAGCCAGGTGTGGAAGGCAGAGGCATAAGGGTGGGGAGTTCAAGACCAGGCTAGTTACGGAGTGAGTTTGAGGCCAGCCTATGCTAAATGAGACCCTACTGCAAATAATAACAATAACTTTAAAAGTAGACTATGTAGGTGTTAACAAATGACATTAATACAGAGATAAATTAAGAAAAAAAAATCTGTCTATTTACCAATTCTCTCCTGTCCCTTACCCCCAGGTAACTGCCATTGACATCCTCGAATGCCCTAGAGTTTTATAGGGCTTTCTTTTTGATTTCAACATTTACGACATACACTTATATATGCGGGTGCTCAGTTTGTGATACAAAAAGAACCACTCTGTTCATTTTCCTCCGTGGCTTGATTCATTTAACTCTACACTGCAGAATGGCATATCTAAATCAGTGATCTCCCTCTGTCTCTAGGGGAGATACTTTTACAAACATAATTATTTTGTATAAGTTGGTAATGTCAAATATACTAGGTAACGATTACTAACATTTTGTTTGAGACAATTTTTATAGCCTAGGCTGGCCTTGAACTCACGAGTCTTCCTGCCTCCGTCTTCACGAATGCTTGGATTATACGACAGTGCTCTTTGCTTTGTTGTGTTTGAGTGCTCGGGATTTTAGGGCTCCCCGTTGACATACAAAATAAGCCAGAGACAGGAGAAAAATGGAAACTTGGAGCTAGGAGACTGCTCTCGGATTCCAGTCAAAAGATGGGCTGGCATGCCTAGGGGAAGGGAGGCTTGAAGTAGCCTTGAGTCCTCCGGTTAAGAGCTGATTCTGAGCTTTGCAGTTTCAAAGGGTCAACAAATCATTCTGTGAGGTAAGATGATCCAGGAAGGAGAGGTGGCTACCACAGTTGGGTTCTGTACCATAGCTGGGTGGTCTTGGGTAAGTCACTTAAACTCTCTGATTTTCCATTTTCTACTTGCAAAATATGGTCATTTCTATCACATAGGATCCCTGGCAGCAGTTTTTTTTTTAATTTTTTAAAATATCTGATATGAATAGAACCTTCTTCTATTCCTAGCATGTTTCAGTTACTTGGTAAATGTTTGCACCAAGTCCTGCTGCCAGAGGACCTCAAAATGAATTCTTTCTTTCCATTCCCACTCCTAGTCAGCACTCTCTCAGTGGGGCCTCACTCACAGCTCTCTATGCTGAACCTATGGCTTTATCCAGGATATTCGGAACCTAGAATCCCCCCCCCCCCCGAAGAAATATTCCCTTGTGTTTGCTGGGGCCTGAGGACTCTTCTCAGAACACGGGCACCTCCTCACTCCCTGCAGAAACCAGAGTTTGAGTGCCAATGTGATAAGAGATGGCACAGCTATGGGCTGTATTCTCTGTGGCTTGCTAGTGGCTGAGCTCAGATCTCTTCCAATGGAGATGCAGTCTGTAGCAGGGTGTGGCCGGGAATTGGCTTAAATGTGGACGGAATGACCTTGGTGTGGCAGAGTTTTCAGTGAGTCCCCAGTGAACGGTTGACACTGCCAGGTGCGTGCTAGATGTATGGATGTGATCTTATTGACTCTTGCTTTCGGGTTTGTGGCCAACACCAATTTCTTAGGGAAAATGTAGTGTGAAGGCTTGCCGTGTGCACAGCAGAGGACCATAGACTCTGAGAAAGCCACGTCTCTCCTGCTGAGAAGAGCAGACCTCATAGTCCCTGAGGGTCCCAGGTGGGTGGAGTCACCAAGAGGACTGGAGGAAGAGAGACAATGAAAGTGGGCTACAGCTCCAAGATTCTGAGAGCATCCTTTGGGAACTGGATCTCAACAAGGGTCAGTGGGGAGATTTCCAAGAAGGACTGTTCTTAACCTCCTGTGGGTGTCCCTGACTTTCTCTCCTATGCGCAGACAGACACAGATGGAGATGTAAATAGTTATACAGAGTGAGAAACACACACACATAGACACACCAAGCACACTGACACACACATAGAGCTAGAAACACACACAAAGATACACACAGGAACAAGGACACGCCCAGATGGAGATGCACATGGAATGCCGACACATTCACAGATGGAGACAGACACACACACACACAAGAACACTCATACACAAGGGAGACACACACACAAGCACATATGGACACACAGACACATATAAAGGGAAAAAGGATGGGGAGAAGATAGGAGGGAGGAGAGGCAGAGAAGATGTGTGGAAAGGGAGGCAGTGGAGGGGGAGAAAAGAGAGGGGGAAGAAGGGAAAAGTTCTCAAAACTCAAAGGGACCACACAGGACAGTCCTCCCCGGCCTCCCAGGGCAGACAGGTTGTGGCTACAACCCTGCCCTCCCTCCTGACTATATCCACTGGGTCACTCCCACTTGGCAGTTCCTAATTTATGCTTGTGAAGGTGTTAGATAAGATAATCCCACTTTGGGGACCAGAGGAGACTGCCAGAAGTAATACGATCAGGTGGGGTACCACAGCACCCACTCAACACTGAGAAGAGAATTGTAAAGTATGCCAGGAAGGGGAAAGAACACTCTGGAGAGAGTTTCTGTGAGGCCCCTGAACCCAGTGCCTGCAACCCTGCCTGGAGGCTGGGAGTGCTGGCAGGCCCGGGCAGCAGCCGGCCAGCCTGATTTCCCTGGGCTACAGACAGCCTGGCTCCAGGCCCACCTCCCAGTGCCCTGGGCCTGACATCTTCTGGGCAGAGGCACAGTGCCCCAGGAGCCATGTGGATGGTGTTAGTAAACACACTTTCTTGCGCCCAGCCTGGCAAGGCCTGTGGGCAGCGGGAGGGCGTAGAGCTGGCAGCTCTCATGGCTGGGCAGGAGGATGGGAGGGCGGATGGGGCAGGCAGACGGGCGGGCAGGCCGCCCTGCACAGCCAAGCCAAGGCCCAGAATGGAGCAGCTGCTCCTGTTGCCATGGAGACAGAACTGAACAATGAGCAGCCAGAAATGCGGCATGGCTGCCTGGCACTGTGGCCACACACCCACCAGGCCCTCACACCTACACACAGGAGCTCGTACACTCACGCTCACGTATGCATGCGTGCATTCATGCATGCATGGACATGCACATGTGTGCACACATTGCACACAGGGTTGCAGGAAGGAGAAGGAAATAGAGAAACAGAATAAGGACAGGAGTGTCCACAGGGAAGGAAAAAGACTGTGAGATGGGGAACTGAGGAGTTCACAGCTTCAGGGTTGTAAAGTTGAACAATAAATAAATAAATAAATAAATAAATAAATAAATATTTCACCCTTTGATTCTGACTAAAAATACCTTTAAAAAAGCTTTTCGGAGGGTCATGTGGGTGCCCTGGATTCTTGTGTAACAGGAGAGTTGAAGGGGTTCTAATTAGCAAAAGGCATCTTGAGTCAAACCACCTTCTTAGACAGGCACTGCTGAGAGAGCCTCACAAAGCTGTTAGTCCCTGGAAATGAGGATACATTTTTAAAATGGGCCTAAATCCCATGTGATCCCTCTCTCTGAGAAGATACAGAAAGTAGGCTGACCGGCTCAGCCATGGGCTAGAGATGAGCCTGAGAAACACCTGGTCCAAGTCCTTCAAGGAAAGTAGGCAGGGGCATCCAGAGACCTGGGTGGGGAAGGTCCGTGGGTATCGGCTTGGGTGGGCATCACTCATGGGTACTTTCTGAGCACCAAGTTTCTCTTCTGAGGACTGGTGAGGTCCTGTCCCCAGGAACTCCAAGATCCCCAGTGAGTACTGACTCCTGCCACTCAGAAGAGCAAGCAGAAGGCTGTACCAATACTGGAGAAACAGAGGCAAGAGGATTACCATGAGTTCAAGCCCAGCCTGGGTCACAAAATGAGACCTTGTCTCAAAAAGCATAAAAAAAAAAAAAAAAGAAAGAAAGAAAGAAAAGAGGGGGAGGGGGAAAAAGAGCAAGCAGACATGATGTGGGATTCCCCTCTGTATGCTGTGAATATCATTGGTTAATAAGGAAACTGCTTTGGGCCTGTAGCAGAGCTATAGGGGAACAGAACTAGGTGGGGAAAACTAAACGGAATGCTGGGAGAAAGGAAATAGAGTCAGAGAGAAGCCATGGAGACCTGCCAGAGTCAGACAGAACTTTACCCAGTAAGCCACAACCACATGGCGATACAGATTTCTAGAAATGGGTTGACTTAAGATGTAAGTGTTAGCCAATAAGAAGCTAGAACTAATGAGCCAAGCAGTGTTTTTTTTTTTTTTTTTTTTGGTTTTTCGAGACAGGGTTTCTCTGTGGCTTTGGAGCCTGTCCTGGAACTAGCTCTGTAGACCAGGCTGGTCTCGAACTCACAGAGATCCGCCTGCCTCTGCCTCCCGAGTGCTGGGATTAAAGGCGTGCGCCACCATCGCCCGGCCAAGCAGTGTTTTAAATAGTATGGTTCCTGTGTGATTATTTCTATCTGGGCAGTGGGAACTAACTATCGGCCCCCTCACTACACAGACCCAGCAGTAGAATGAAGATGCCCTATTCCTCCAGCAGAGTATCTACAGTAGAAACCAGGTTCCTTCTCCTCAGCACTTTACCTCCCAGCAGGCTACTTGATGTTTCTGGGCTTTGCCTGTTTCTTTTCTTCCTTCTGAGCAGGTGAGTGCCCCAGGGAGATAGGTATCCTGAAGTCCCTGCTGAATCTTTTCAGTGGAAACTAAGAACACACAGCCGCGGACCTGGGGTGGTGTCTACGCCAACCTCCAGTCCAGAAAGAACAGACTCTCAAGAAGTAATGTTGTCACCACAGCTGCGTAGTTCCAAGGCTCAGGGCAGAGAATAGTGGGGATGTAAGGGCCTGAATATTTTTCTGGACGTGGAGTTTTTTAAAAAGTGAATGGAGAGAGGAAGCAAAAGGAACAGGGCACACTGGGAACAAGGAAAGGCTTGGAAAGTGAAAGGAAGACTGGGCAGGAAAAGGGGCCATGAAACCAGAAAACTAGGAGGTCTCAAGCATCCCCATATAGCCAGCACAGCACACAGAAGAACCAGCCTCCCAGCATCTACTCCACAAGGCGTCATGACAGATAAACAGCAGTAGACATCAAAAGCACAGTTGGCTGGAGCCAGGTTCTTTCCCCAACACCCTGCATCCCCTCCCCCTTCAGGATCCATCCCTTCTAGAAGAGTCTCAAACTCAGGGGGAGCCATCTGCACTGGCTCAGACATGGTAAAGGAGGAATTAAAATGGGAAAGGAAGGACCAGCAAGAGAGACTTGCTCCCCCTCAAGAACTGCCTTAGTAGATTAAGAAAAAAGCCAGGCGATTTTTGATCATGGTGAATTGCTTAAACTTGGGATTTTCATCTCCTTCGAAGCCGGGGCAGCCTCCACTCAGGCTGGTACTCAGCTGCAGTCCAAGCTTAGCCCAGCCAGGATACCTTGACCCACCCACCCCCAACACTCACAAACAGTTGCTGGTCCTCCCAGGGTCCCAGCAAGGCCAGGCCAACAGGACCCTGCTTATCTAAGGAGATCTGACAGGACGGCAGCCCTGGGGGTATGGCCGCTGGCTAAACATATGGTACGTCGTAAATAGGACTTCCTTTTAGGAAATGAGCTGCTGTAATTAAATCCCCATTCATTTTTTTGTAACATACACACAGAGACAAATAGATCTTTATCCTTGTGAGGCTCTGAAGAGAAAAGGCCTGTGGCGAGCTAAGATTCTCAAGTGTGACTTTTATAAAAGACTGTCTAGAGCCAGGTGAAATATGAAGTTAAAATTCCTCTCTCTCTCTCTCTCTCTCTCTCTCTCTCTCTCTCTCTGGTTTGAGACAGAGAGACACAGGGTTTCTCTGTGTCTCCTTTTGTAGACCAGGCTGGCCTCAAACTCACAGAGATCTGCCTGTCTCTGCCTCCCAAATGCGGATTAAAGGCATGCGCCACCCACACCCGGCTAAAGTCCACATCGTTAAGCCAGAGTAGTGGGTGAGTGGGTGGGTGAAGGAGCAGCTCTTCCCCAACAGGAAATGAGGAAGCAATCAAAGCGAAAAGATTGTGTTGGCCTTGGCTTTGGGCCAAGGCAAAAAAACTGATTCTTCCCACTCCACCTACAGCAGTGGAAACTGCAAAGTATCATGAAACTCAGTTCTTATTTCCACTAGGGTAGAGTGGATTGGGTTCAAACCCAGTGAGCCCCCACCATGAGTGGCACACTGGGCTTGGCACTGTGCTGGGACACAGGAGTGAGTAGATGCTGGGGACTGCCTGGCCATGGATGCTGAGCCGCTTACTAGGGCCCGTGGTTGTATTCCACATGGGATGTGGTGGGGGGCAACTGGGACCAAGGGGATTCCAGGAAACAGTGGGTTGTCCTGATGTGATACGAGTAGGTGCTCCTCCCAGGGGAAGGAATAGTGCTGAGGTTGGCTGGGGTCAGGCACCAGAGACCCAGATGCAGAAAAGAGGCACATCTCTCATCTTTGGCAATCGGCAAGACCCGGTATTTGAACTTTTGCTGCAAGAAACTGTGAAGCATCTGTGAACTGGTACACAGGGGACAAGAACAAAACATCATGCTGCTCGAAGTTCAAGGGTGTCTCCTACTGAATGTGGTAGACCCAGGGTTAAGTACAGTATGGGTACTGTGCTGTACTGTAATGAGATTTGCAGACCCTCTAAACTGCAAATACCAGGGCCCCTTCTTTCCCTAGTCACCCTTAAAGTCAGTGGGAAGGAAATATAAATGTTGGAAAGTGGGCTAGATTCCCTCCTAATTCAGATCTCTATCAGATCAGAAAACACTGTCTGCAGCATCCCCCCACACCCCTCCCACACATACAATGTCCAACAGCAACCTCTACACACACACACACAGACACACAAACTCCCTCCACAAACATACAGTCCAGCTTGAGTTGGTTTACCCCAAGAAGGTAAAACCCTCAATACCACTCAATACCAAGGCCTCATAGCATGTTAGAAAGGGATGGAGCTGTAGAGATGGTTCAGTGGGTGAGAACTCAGCTCTCCATCCCTAAAAAGCTGGATGTGACCTCTAATACACATACAGCCCCCAAGCTGTAGGGAACAGAAACAGAAGAATTGCTGAGGTTTGTTGATCGGAGTCCAGTCTAACTCCAAGTTCAGAAAGAGCAGAGGAACAAGATAAAGGAAAAGAGAGAAAAACACCCAACATCTCCTAACCTCCAAACATGTGTCTGGGCATGAGTACCTGAACAAAATGCTCACGCACGATCCGTAACAGGGTAAGATAATGCAGAGTTTCCTCCATCTAATATTCTTGCTGAGGCCATTTCAGGTTTAATTAGGATTTAATCTCCTTGATGGAGCATCCCGTAGAAAATTACTCAACTCTATTTTAGGAACTTGAGGTCAGAATGCCCCAGCTGACTTCCCTTAACTTCTCTTAAATTGCCTGTTTGTACGAACCACCCTCTGGAGCTGCCAAGTGACACACCAAGGTATGGTTTTCCCTTTCAAAACCCCTTACCCATGGTGGGGTTGGGACCAGTAATAGCATACACCTTTAATTCTAGTACTTGGGAGGCAGAACAGGTGGATCTCTGTGAGTTTGAGGCTAACCTGGTCTACAAAGTGAGTTCCAGGACAGCCAGAGTTGTTGCACCAAGAAACTCTGTCTCAAAACAAAAGCAAAAACCAAAACAACAACAACAACAAAAAACTTACCCAAAACACTTAATGCTATCTATGCTTGGGTCCGGAATACCTGAGTGTATTCCCAGCCGGCTGAAATAAAGACTTTCATTTGGTTATAAGCTGTCTGAATGGTCATCTCTGGTGGGCCTCATAATACATGTTCATGCAGAATACACACACACAGTAAGAAAGGCCATTGGAAAGGACACCAGTACTGCTAGTTTGACAAACCTGTTCCCCCCATGGGGGACCAAAGCAGGTCATAAAAAAGCGAAGGAGTACAAGACCTCTGACTGACCCATATCAAAGTCCCGACTCCACAGCCTTTAACCATGCATCTTTTTGTCAGAGTTCCCCTTTCTGTGCTCTCAGAGACATCCTAGGTTTGTCTTAAAGACCACATGGTCAGAAAGTCCTTAAAGCTCTAGACACAGAGAAGCTCTCCGTCTGTGCTTGCAGAAGCTGCCAAGAATCGAACAATTGAAAAAGACGGAGCACAAGATCCATCCCAGCCTGAAATCCTGTGCCCTCCGTTCCATCACGTGTGCAAGGAGTCTTCCGAGTTTCCTGGGTTGTGGGGAGGGAGTGGCAGAGCACCATGGTTGTGAATTGCCCTCCACATGCAGTCCAAGTTTCTGCCATAACACCACACGTGTGCAGAATGATCACACAGAATAGAACGGAACTCATTCTCCACACAACAGTCAGCAGCCCTGTGGTTCTCCTGGCACTCGGGACCTGGGGACCTGAGGTACTGAAGAGGAAGGAAGGAAAGGCCCCAGTCACGGCTCTCATTTCTCTCAGTCTCACTGCTAGGCTTCTCCCAAGGTTAGCTCACTCAAGTGTCTTCTGTCCTCTCATTTAAAGAAGGAAACTGAGAGACGGGCGGTGGTGGCGCACGCCTTTAATCCCAGCACTTGGGAGGCAGAGGTAGGCGGATCTCTGTGAGTTCGAGTACAGCCTGGTCTACAAGAGCTAGTTCCAGGACAGGCTCCAAAACCACAGAAAAACCCTGTCTCGAAAAAACAAAAAAAAAAAGTAGAAGAAGAAGAAGAAGAAGAAGAAGAAGGAGAAGGAGGAGGAGGAGGAGGAGGAGGAGGAGGAGGAGGAGGAGGAGGAAACTGAGGCCGAGGGCTTTTCCCAAAGTCTCAGGTAGCTACTCATGGGCTGTCTTGCTCCCTAACCTGTACCTACAGGGTCAGCCTCCTAGTTCACAAAGGGCATATAGAACAGACTCAGGGGGCCCATCTTAGAGTAGACAAGCCAAGGCCCCGATGAATTCTGTACATCAGAAACTCAGCCAGTGAGGGACAGGGTCTTCTCATTCCAAGTCTGTGGGGTTGTTTTTGCATTCACTCCCTCCTCCCTGTCACCTCTGAGAAGGTCACTGTCCCTGCCACTGCCTTTTGAGTAGTATCTTGGTTCCAGTATCCCCCTACCCATGGACAGCTTCTCGGTCTACAGGACCGTTGTCATGCAGAAGAGACCCAACGCCCGTAAAGCGCCTCCTTGGGGCACCTCACCAGCCTTCCCATCGATTTCCCCTGTTTTACACTGAACGAAGCAGCAATTGTCACATGCATAATTATGCTGTGCATCCACTTAGCACTCCCAAAGCTCCATGGTGCTCTCTCCTCTATTACCTTGCGCTATGCTAATGAGTCCAAGAGATTGACAGCGAACCCACTTCCGCATGGAAAAAGGAAAAGCACACGGAAATGCCAGCCTGGTGCTGCCTGGGTGAAGAACTTGGGGACATTTTCTCTCCTATACTCTACAGTCTTTCTGTGGAGCCTTATTCCAAAGGAGGAATAATGTGGAGGCCTGTAGTTCAGGAGAGTGCTTAGCTCGAGTCCCCAAAGCCCGGGGTTCAACTCTAAACACAATGAACTGAACATGAGGGCCCTACGTCAGCATGTGAAGCAAGAGGCTAAGAAGTCCTTAAGATGACTCGGTGAGCAACTTTGTCACCAAGCTTGGCAGCCTGAGTTTAAACCCCTGAACTCATGACTTGAACTCCGAAGATTGTCCTCTGACTTCACACAGACACACACACACACACATACACAAATAATTCTTTTTTGTTTGTTTTTACTTTTCATTATAGGATTTCTCTGTGTGGCCCTGGCTAGCCTAGAACTCTATCTGCAGACCAAGCTGGCCTTAAACTCATAGAAATCCACCTGCCTCTGCCTCCCAAGTGCTGGGATTAAAGGCATGCGCCACCACTGCCTGGCTTAAACAAATGATTTTTAAGATGGAATTCAATTTTTTTAAAGATCCTATTTTACTACATTAAGGAGTTTGAGGCCAGCCTAGGTAGGCTACATGAGATCCTGTCTCAAAAATCAAACAAAACAAAACAAAAAAAAAACGAAAAAGCAGGCGTCATGAATCACTTTGCAGAAAGGCAGAAGGAATATCATTTTGAGTTTGAGGAATGGCAAAACTGGCAGTTGAAAAAAAAACGCCAACCTGGAGTCTCCATGAGCCAGGAACATTCTGACCTCTGCGTGCCTCTGGCCCTGGTTGTGAGCCTGTGCAGGTCGTACCTCTCTTAGCCTTACTTTGCTACCTACAGGATGACGGAGGAGGACCACGCACTCTAGAGCCAGCCAGGAGCCCCTTCCAGTTTGCAGACTCTGGATTCCGTCTTTGGATTCCGCTGGTGGGGCGTTTCCTTTATTTCTGTGTGGGGAAGGCTTTTATGGTACGGGAAAGCTAGAGCAAGTCGTTCTTGACAGAGTCACCTAGCTGTGGGTAAAACTTAGAGGGAGGCTGGAATGCCTGGTAAATGATTAAAATGTGAGCAGACATTGTTCTGGTTTCTTCGTGATGCAGTCATTTAATCCCAACACCGCTGTGTGAAACCTATTCCTGCTTGAGTGGGGGGAGGCCCATAGGTTTTTAATTCTTTGGGGTGGGGGAACAAAGGCCCTCATTCACTCAACAGTAACTCAAGAGGGTGGTTTCTGCACTTACCAGTCAAAAAATGTTGTCTGGCCACGAGATTCCATCATCAAACTGAAGAGGCAGGAGAAAGTTCCCTTTACACTGGGTCCTTTTATGCACAGTAGAGCTTGCCTCTGCATTTCCCTCCATATGAATAAGGTCTCAGGTTTATTTTATAGGGAAATGCACCAAGCCAGAGGTTTTAATGACAAGATAATGAGCAGGAGAGGACGCTATTTTTTTTGCAGAGGGTTTGTATTACAGAAAACAAAGCGATCTCGCCATTTGTTTCGGGGAAAGACTTGGCAGTGCCGTTCAGTCCTCCATAGGAAAGTGACTTCACACATGCACAGGACAAATTTCTACCTAATTTACCAAAGTTCACAGAAAGCGCTCCCTCTGTTCCCAGGAGAGTTCAAGGAAGATGTGCAATTCATGGCTTGATGATGCGATACAAATTTCTTCATGGAAGATGAATCGGCCAACTTCAGATGATTCCTGAGGTGTACGAGATGGAATGTTAACTGTGTGTGGTGATGTGTGTCTGTAATCCCTGCAAGCAGAGGACTGCCACATTGTAAGGCAGCTACATAGTTGAGTATCAGGTCAGGTGGGGCTACATATAGCAAGACCCTGTCTCACTCAGGGGCTGGGGAAATGGTTTCATGGTTAGAGAACTTCTCTGGAAAGTGTGAGGGCTGGAATTTGAATACCCAGAACCTAGGTTCGCTTATCCATGATTCAAAGTGGAGATGGGACCCTTGGAGCAAGCTGGCTAGCCAGACTAGCGATAGCGGTAAATATCTGGGTTCAACCGAGAAAGCCTGTCTCGGTAAAAAAAAAAAAAAAAAAAAAATGGAGGCAGATAAACACGTGCACCTAAATATGTACATGCACACACACATATGTCTAAACATGTACACTCACAGAGGCATATGCTCACAAATAAATAAATACATAAATGAAGGTAGAGTGTTGTTCAAGGAAGGTTCTCGATGGCAACTTTGGACCTCCACGTACATGCCCATATTCAGACATGTGACCATGCACTACTATGCAATTAAAAAAATCATTCCGACAGACAGGATTGTTCCCAATTCTTCTAGGCCCACTTACGTCTTAGAATTTTCCTCGAAGCTCCATCAGTGTGATTATTCCCTCCTTGGGATTCTTGGAATTGTGTTTCCCTCTTTCCAGGTTTTATCCTACTCTTTGTTGTATGGCATTGCATTGCATGTGTACTTGAATGACTTCCAGGCAAAACTGAATGCCAGTGGAGGGCTGTAGGAAGTTTCAAATATCTGAGCATGCTGGTCCTACCATCTCTCCAGTCCCCAGCAAACTAATGGGCCCTAATCAAATAGGTTCCCCAAAAGGAGTGGATGATTCTAGAAGCTCCTTGCCCTGCTATTTTCCATGAATAAATAATAAACAAGCCCTCCCCTCTTCTTCTTCTACGTTTATATGGATTTTCGTGGTCAAACTCAGGTCACCAGGTTTGCACAGTTGAGCAGTAATTGCCTTAACCCTCTGAACCACCTTGCTAACCTTCTACTAGAAGCTTCTGCAGTGATGAAGAATACAGTACCTCCGAGTGTCTATCACAGCATGTGAGACCAAGGGGGTGGCTTTTACCCTTCTTTGTTTTGGTTTGCAGACAGGGTATTAGTCTACTATAGCTCAGGCTGCCTGTGAGCTCACAAAAGTCTTCCTGCTTCTGCCTCCCAAGAATAAAGGCATGTACTACCATTCCCAGGCAGTTTGAATTTTTCTTGGGGTGGAATATGTATAAAATAAAATTTCTCAGCCAGGTGGTGGTGGTGCACATCTTTAATTACAGCACACGAAAGGCAGAGACAGGCAAATTTCTCTGAGAGTTTGAAACCAGCCTCATTTAGACCGGGTTCCAGACAGGCAGAGCTGTTATACAGAGAAACTCTGCCCACCTCCCCAAAATTATCTTTTTAATCATTTAAAAAAGATATTTCTTACTTGTTTTGGTACATTTGATTATTTTACTTGCATTAATATTTTGTGTATCATGCCAGAAGGTATCAGATCTCTTGGTACTAGAGTTATATAGATGTTTGGGAGCCATGATATGGGTTCTGGGAACTGAACGAAGGTCCTCTTTAAGAGCAGTAGGTGCAGTTGGGTGGTGATGACACATGCCTTTAATCCCAGCACTCGGGAGGCTGAGACAGGTGGATCTCTGTGAGTTTGAGGCCACAGATGGTCTACAGAGTGCATTCCAGGACAGGCTCCAAAGCTACAAAGAAACCCTGTCTTGAAAAACCAGAGAGAGAGAAAGAAAGAGCAGCAAATGCTCTTAATTCGTGAGTCATTTCTCTGTCCCTCATTTTATCTTATTTGATTGTTTGAGACAGGGTCTCACTATGTAGCCCTGTCTGCTTTACTTGGAACTCGCTATGTACACCAGGCATTGAACTCATAGAGATCCACCTGCCTCTGCCTCTGGAGTCCTGAGATCAAAGGTGTGAGCCATCACATCCAGCTAACCATTTTTAAATGTTCAGGAGAAAGTCCTCACTCTACAACAAGGATAGTTAAGGTCTTCCTTTAGAGAGTCCCTGATTAGGGACTGGCTCTATTTTTACAATTCATGGCTTGCCCTCCCAGGCCCATGTTGACAGACATGGCACACACAAAGTACCCTTGTAGAATCCTGCTTCTGGTACAGTCAAATCACAGTGGCTGAGCGATCATTCTCCAGACTGATTGACACAAAGAGAGGCAGGAAACAAATGTTGCTGAACCTTGAAAAATGGCTGCTCTTCTGCCAAGTGAGGGATTCGGGTCAGTTGCAGGTCTTCATGAAAGACACCCACCCAACATCCAGCAGAGGGAAAGAACACGCCAAGCGGGTGATCGCGGAGTGCTGTGGAAGTTGTTTGATCACATCGCAGGCAGAAACTGAAATGGACTAAGGGTTGCCAAGGCCGAGGTCAACACACAGGACGTGTGAACGCACATTCATGGTGAGAGGAGGCAACAGAGAAGAGTGGAAGCTTCCAACCATCAGTGGAGCGAAGTGGGCGGAAAGACTCAAGTTAGTGCTGAGAGAACTGGGGGACAGACAGGAAGTCTTATTAGTAAGGATGCGGGGCTGGGGTCAGGTGCTCAGCAGGTAAAGGGAGCTTGCTGTGAAAGTTGACAACCTGAGTTTCATCTCTTGAGCCCACCTAAGAAGGCAGATGTGATGGTGCACATCTGTAATCCCAGCACTTCTCGGGTGAGATGGGAGACAGAGACAGGAAGATCACCTGTCTGCCCATGGGCCAATTAGCCTTGAGTTCGCAGCACAAGAGCAGAAACAAGAGAGACAGTAAAAGTCAGAAAGTAAAAACCCAATCCTCAAAGTTGCCCTCCGACCTTTGTTTTCTGCCTGTGTGCATGCACATGCATGCAAAATAATAATAATGATTTTTAAATTGAAAATACAATACATTCTCTCATGCAATATATCCTGACTACAGTTTTCCCTCCCTCCACTCCCCCAACCTCCCCTCTCCCCCAGATCGACTCCTTCTCTGTTTCTGCTTCAGAAAAGAGCAGGCCTCCAGTAGACAACAACGAAACTAGACAAACTCAGGTACAATAAGACAAGGCAAAAGCCACCATATACAGGCCGGACAAGGCAGCCCATTTTTTCATTTCCAATAGGAGGAAAAGATTCCAAGAGCAGAGCTGGGCGGTGGTGGCGCACGCCTTTAATCCCAGCACTCAAGAGGCAGAGGCAGGCGGATCTCTGTGAGTTCGAGGCCAGCCTGGTCTACAAGAGCTAGTTCCAGGACAGGAACCAAAAGCTACGGAGAAACCCTGTCTCGAAAATAAAAAACATAAAAAAATAAAAAATTAAAAAAAAAAAAAGATTCCAAGAGCAGACAGACAAAGGAATCAGAGATGCACCAGTTCCCACTGTTAGGGGTTCCACAAAAACACCAAGCTAACAGCCATAACATATAGGACCTGCTGCAGACCCTTGCAGGCCCTGTACTAGCCGCTTCAGTCTCTAGGAGCCCATGTGAGCCCTGCTTAGCTGATTCTGTGGACCATGTTCTCCTGCTATCCTCCACCCCCTCTGACTCCTACAATCTTTTCTCCCCCTCTTCCATGGGGTTCCCCGATCTCTGAGGGGAGGGACCCAAAGGAGACTTCCCCTTTAAAAAGACATCTTGGCAATTACCTTTGGCAAATGTGGAAATCTAGTTCAGACCGTAGTTCCTCCTGAGAGAAAACAGAGTCTGCTGGGAACAGAACATGGAATTTACAGAGATGCCCTGGGAAGGCACAGCCACGTCTTTCCCACCTGCCTTGCTCTGGCTTCTCCTGGCCCACATGACAGCAAACCCTCAGTAACTGACTAGCAGGAGAGGCGAAGGCGGTGTCAGGGCCTTGGGGTGACCCAGGTGTTGCAGGTTCAGTGAGAAGAAAAGCGTGCGTGAAGTCTGAAAGCTTTCGTTAGGAAACATCATGCAGGGTGTGGGAGAGAAGACTGAGCTGCCAAGTGTGCAACCCAGGTGACGACCAACCATTGCCAAAGAGATTCCCAACTCAACACCTTTTCCTCGTAGAAAGCCATGCAGGAGCACGTGGAGGTGAGGAGTTTCCATTTTTCCCAGGGTGGAGCCCCACTCTGATCTTTCTGTCAGCAATTCTTTCCATTGCTTAGGATCGAATCAAGGTCCTAGCCCACGCTGCCATTGAACCCTTTTTAAAAATAGATTTATTTTCCTTTTCTTATTTTTCTTTTTTTTGAAGCGGGGTTTCTCTGGGTAGCCCTGGTTCACCTGGAACTCACTCAGTGGCTCAGGTTGGCCTCAAACTCACATAGCTCTGCCTGCCTCTGCCTCCCAAGTGCTGGAATTAAAGGTGTGTGCCACCACCGCCCAGCTTTTTTTGTTATTTTTAATAATGTGTATATGCATGGGTATGTGTACACTATGTGGGTGCCTGTGGAAGTGTTCTTGGATCTGGAGTTACAGGCAGTTGTGAGCTGCCTGACGTCAACACAGGGAGCCAAACTTAGGTCATCTGCAGGAGCAGTATGTGCTATTAAATGCTAACCCATCTCTCCAGAAGTATGTACTTGTCTTCCAGTTGAAGGAGAAGCAGAAACAGGTGGATCCCTGGGAGGCTCCGGCCAGCCAGACAAGCCCATTTAGTGAGTTCCAGGCAAATAAGAGGCTGTATCTCAACAAGCAAGGTGGGGTGCACCTAAGAAATGACAGGCAGAGGTCCTCTGCCTCCTGCCGTGCTTATGCACAGGTGCACAAATGTGCCCATACACAGGCAACCTCATGCATGTACTGCACCAAAGAAGCATGCACCTCCATTTGGAACTGGTGAATCCCGAGCCTACCCAGCCCGCTCCACGGAGGGGCCCGCCGAGCACCAGGGTAGTATTTCCTCTGCTCGAGGCTTAGCAGAGGGCCAGCTTTAAAGGGATCTGGAAGTTCGTAAGTGAGCATGTCTTTCCCGTTGTATCAGTTTCTAATTGCGCAGGGGAAGGGTCACAAGGATGTCGGGAGTATGCTTTCATCCCAGGCTTGGGTTTTATTTCGTTTCCTTCCTCCTTTCCAATTGCTCTTCCAGCTCCCTGTCATAAAGTTGCAGGGCTTTTAGAATTATTTATAATCTCATTTTAAGTCGAAGTGAACCCTTAAAAGCCTCCCATTCCTCCTCTGTGTTTATTTAGGCACAGGCACTGGTATAATCCGCAATGTGTAGTGGGAAGGAACTGCCCTGTAAATATTTATCCGACGGACCCTAATTGGCTGTGGGCTACTTAGAGGGAAAAATCATTTTAGAGGAGACCCGATGCTGGGATGTGTGACGCTCTTGAAAGAGCTCCCACGGGGTGCCCTTGAGAAGCCGATGCTCCATGGAACCAGAGATGGTCAGTGTGGGACCCGGGTGCCCCCAGGAGTCTAGAATGCAGGAGAGGATAAAATGCAAGTCATTAGCGTGACAACGACATGCTTTAGAAAGGACACAAACAGGAGGAACAACACTTGGGACTGAAGTAAGCCATGTGTGAGGGAATCCTGGAAGCTAAATTAAACTTGGTCGATGAAGATGACAGGGGTGGGGTAGGTGGCATTGGGACAGCCAGGTACCAAATGTGAGAGGGCCGAATGGGACCTGGGCACAGGAACAGGAAATAAGTGACAGCCTCCGTTCTAGAAGAGTTCGGTGGAGGCCAAGATGGGGAAGCTGGGATAGGATGCTGAAAGGAAAACCAAGGGACAGGAAAGGGAAATGTTGATCTGATGGCCAGTGACAAAGGACACACTTTCTGTCCTATATAACCATAGGGGAATTGTTCCAGGACACTCTGCAGATAATGAAATCCTTGCACGTTAAGGACTTCATATATGATGACGCAGGCTCTTTGCTTCCTGGATGTGTGGATCTGCTTCACCAATGTTTGCGCACTCTGTTTCATGCCATCACCACCTTGGATAGGAGCTTGTCGGGCCACCATGCCTTCTCCATCACAATAAGCTAAAAACTCTTAAACACACGCATGCATGCCATAATTTTCTTTCAAACAGTTCCTTTCAAACACATGGCAACTCCCCTGGCATAGGTGCGTGGGTCACCAGATTTTTTTGCCATATCACAAATTGATATGAAATATTTACTCCATTGAGAGTCCCAAACTTTTATCACACCACTACAAAAATGATACTAATGCAAACTTGTTAATGAAAGTTAACAACCTAGAGTATCTAAGATTAACCGAGGTACGAGAACACCTTGAAATCTAACAGCTAATCCAGAAAAGACACCCAGGAGGGGTTTTTCCAAAAATTTCAATTGTTAAACAATTTTGTAAAGTACATATCTTACTCAAGAAAGATTATCTATTTCGTACTTGAGAAAAGATTTCTCTTCCTTTACTGCCTCTATTGTAGATGGAAATTTCTGTCCTGTCTGGCCCTGCAGCTGTTCAGTCCCAAAGAAACACACAGAGGCTTATATTAATTATAAACGGTTTGGCCTATTTCTCAGGCTTATTACTAACCAATTCTTAGAACTTAAATTAACCCATAATTCTTAACTCTGTGTAGCCACATGGCTTGGTACCTTTTCTCAGTAAGGCATTCTCATCTTGCTTCTTCTGCATCTGGCTGGTAACTGCTTCTCTGACTTTCATTTTCCCAGAATTCTCCTAGTCTGATTTCCCTGCCTATACTTCCTGCCTAGCTGATGGTCAATCAGTGTTTTATTAAACTAATACAAGTGACAAATCTTTACAGTGTACAAGAGCATTATCCCACAGTACTCTATGGGGAATATTATTACAAAATTGTTGTTACGTAAGAAACGTTTTAAGACAGATGACATACAGCTAGGCATGGTTGCACACACCTGTAATCCCAGCACTAAGGAAGCAGAGGCAAGAGAATTTGCTGCTAGTGTAAGGCCAGCGTGGCTTACATAGTTAGAATCTATCTCAAAAAGAGCCAGCTAAACAAATGAAAAAGATATATCAATCACAGTCAACTTGGTGTGAATGCCTGCAATTCCTGCTACTTAGGGGCTGAGGAAGGAGGAATGTCAATGCAAGATCAACCAGGGAAATTGACTGAGATATTCTTTCTCTTCTTATGGATGCATGTATGTATGTATGTATGCATTTTAAAAGGTTGGGATATCTCAGAATGGTAGAACACTTGCCTAGAATGTGTAAAGGAGTGGGTTCAATCCCCAGCATAGGAGAAACATACACGCATATACATACTGAGAAAAAAATACATATAATACAAATAAAGAGTTGGCAAGGTAGCTCTTTTGGCAAGGCCTGAGTTTGAGCCCAATGGCCCATATAAAAAGCTAGGTGCAGCGCTATGCATTTGTAACCACAGCACTGGGGAGGCGGAGACAACTAAATCCTTGCAGCAAACTGGCCAGCCAGTTTAGGAGATTGGTCTATCTCCAAGTCAAGTGAGGGGTTCTGTCCCAGAAGACAGTGTGGATTGCTCCTGAGGAAAACACCTTCGGTAGATTTCTATATACACACCTTCACCACCACCCCCACCACCCCCCTGCCCACACGCCCCCCCACCCCCCACCGAACAACTAAATAAACCCAGCACAGAATTCCTGGGTCTTGTGATAATTGTTTCAGTCAGATTTTGTGTTTTTATGTGCCGGGTATTGAAGACAGTCCTCCCTCATGCTAGGCAGGAGTTCTATTACCCAACCGTGCCCTCCAGTCCTGTGTATGTTTTTGTGTGTATATATTTCTGAAATGTTACCTTCCGAACCTGATCTTGTTGTCCTAACTCTGTAGAGAGGATCTCAACTCTGCTCCGGGGGATAAGCTCAGATGTATCCAGTTTTCAGTCTACCTCCCACTATGTTCAGAAATGTAGCCAATGCATGGCCAGTGGAGGCAGCTGGGTGGTTAGGGCACGTGATGCTTTTCCAAAGGACCAGGTTCAGTTCAGATCAGACCCTCCTCACTTTGTTAGGCGCCAACTCCCTATCCAGGAAACAACTAAACACATCTCTGGATAAAATGATGCATAACTTCAGTTAACAATTCTTGGAGAAGGCTAACCCAGTCCTGAGGAATCTGGTTTTCTGGTGGGAAATGTGTCAAGTCCAGCCTGCAACTGGGGTTGTTCCAGTCCCAGGCTTTCACTCCCATGTCGCTCTGCTCCTCTGCCCTGATACACTGTTACCACCTCGCCAGTAAGCAGAACACCGTCTATTTCCAGGTAGATACGCCACTCATTTCCCCGTGTGGAATGAGTCATCATTCACAGCTCCGAAAAAAGGATCAGAGGAATGTATTAAGGTGGTTGTGGAAATATCACATCCAACTTGGGTGCTGCGGTTTCAGCCCCCCCTTTCCCTTGGGGAATGGACTGTTGAGGGGTGAGAGAAGTGTCTGCCCAGACCCAAGGCCAACATAGTGGGACTGGAGATCGATCGACAAAGAGCAAAGAAAAGGGGCTGGGGTGGAGCTCCATGTATAGAGACTGTGGGCTCTGAGTTCCTTACTCAGCACTGCAAAGAAAGCAAGAGCAACAGAAGGGGGAGGAGGAAGAAGAGGAGGAGAAGGAAGAGAGGAGAAGAAAAGCAAGATGTTAGAGGGAAGTGATCTCTAGGTCACACAGTAGACAGAAATTTCCTTCCTTTTGAAGTAGTGGCTTTCAACCTTACTACTGCTGCCACGCTCTAATACAGTTCCTCAGCTATAAAATTTTTCTTCTTGGTACTTCATAACTGTAATTTTGCTAGTGTTGTGAACTGTAATGCAAATACCTTTGTTTTCTGATGGTCTCATAGGCGATCCCTGTGAAAGGGTCATTCGACCCCCCCAGAAGGGGTCGCAACCCACAGGTTGAGGACCCCACCAGGCTTCTTGGGGTCAGATAGTTTAAACTGTCCATTTGGCATAACTTAAAACCACCTTGGAAGAGAGGAAGAGAAGCCGCCTAGATCAAGGCCTGTAGTCATACCTGTGAGAGTTTGCGATGGGGGCGGCTGTCTTAATTGGACCCTAAATGGTGTAAGAGTGAGGAGGGCAAGGGTAGCAGGAAACGTGCATGTGTTTATTTCTGTCCTACTCTTGGGTGGGGAGTGACTAGCTTTAAGTTCCTGCCCTGATGATCATCTGCCATCTGGAATTGTAAACAGCAATAAACCCTTTCTCCCCTCAGGTTTTTGTTTTGTTTCTTTTTCTTTTCTTTTCTTTTCTTTCTTTTTTTAAAAAAGATATTTAGTTCAAATAGGGAATGGGTCTGGGTGGAAGTGGTCCTCCTAAGCCCCCTGCAAAGTTTGCCCTCAGAGTCGGGAGCATGCTTTTCATTTTGCTTGAGACAGAGTTTCATTATGTAGCCAGGCTGACTTCAAACCCGAGTCAACCCTCTCGCCTCGGCCTTACAAGTAAGTGCTGAGAGCACGGAGGTGTGTAACTATGCCCAGCCAAAAGACACTTCTGTTTTACTCCTATTCCTGCCCCTTTAAGTCATTGCCTGTAGTCTGTAGGTTGTCATTGCCCTCCTTCTGTAGGCTGTCACCTTTTCTGAGAAACACCAATCACCACACAATGGGTAGAGGACCCTTTCAAGGATCCTTGTCAGCCAGGTTGAACCCTCAGATCTCCAGCACACTGTTGTCCTGTACAATGACACTTATTTCTGGCCTCTGTCTCTTCCTGCTAGACAGGGAGTACCGAAGGCTGATGGCTGTCTTTAGCAGACCTGTAGCTTGGCAAGAATAGACAGCAAACAAAAAGTCACTAACCTGAGTCCCTGCTATGCAGTGGACCTATTGAAGCCCTAGCCCCAAGACCTTAGGGTGGCTGCAGCTATAACCATTTTAGATGAGGTCAAACTGGAGTAGGGTTGGCCCCTAATGTGGTATGACTGGCATCCTTAAAAGAAAAAAGGAAGGAAGGAAGGAAGGAAGGAAGGAAGGAATCTGGATCTAAACAGTGAAGTCATATTTGGGGAAAACGCCACCAGATGACAGAGGGCAAGAATGGAAACACAAGCCAAGGACACTAGGGATTACCAGCTGCCCACAGGAGGAGAAGGTTGCAACAGACTGTCCCTCAAGGCCTCAAGGAGCTACCTCCCTCAGGCAGATGTCCAGTCCCCAGAAGGATGAAGACGGAATTTCTTGATTTTATGTCTTGCTGTGTGAGGTACTTTGTTACAATATGTCAAAGGAATTAATACTACCTCCCATACATGCCCCACATCAACCCAGTTCCTTCCCTTAGCAGGGCTTTCTCTCTAGATTCTTCATTTCTTAGTTCCTTCCTACTACCAAAAACTTAGTCACTTTTCTTTTGTGTTGCATAACCTGGGATGTAAATGAGGTGAAGGAAACTGGCATTTGAGTATGGTTTCATGGAATCTATCATCTATCTATCTATCTATCTAATTTATGTAAACACAAATTTATTATTATTAGGGGTGTATGTGTGCATGTGCATGATGGAGGGTACACATGTGTTGTGGTATGTTTGTCAAGGTCAGAAACAGTTTTGGGAGTCCGTTTGTTCCTTCCACCATGGGATCTGGAGAATAAATACAGGTTGTCAGGTTTTTGAAAAGCAAGAGCTCTCACCTGCTGAGCCACAGAATTGATCCTCTTTTCTTTTCCTTTTTCATGTATATATGAATATATATATATATATTATTCCGAGTTATATTTAGCATGCTTTTAGACATCAAATCCTGTAAGAAATAGTTTTTTTTAAAAAAAAAATATTTGTGTCTAAAAGCAAACAAACAAAAACATCATTTGTGGCTGGGTGATGGCGGTGAACACCATTCATCCCAGCAGAGGAGGCAGAGGCAGAGGCAAGCAGATCTCTCTGAGTCTGTGAGATCCAGGGCAGCCAGGAAACCCTGTCTTGAAAAGGCATTAAAAAACAAACACACAAACAAACAAACAAAACCAGTGTGTGTGTGTGTGTGTGTGTGTGTGTGTGTGTGTGTATGTGTGGTATGGTCAAGGTCTTTTGTGTGTGTGGTGGTGTGTGTTTATGTGTGTGAGAGGGCAGCTATGTATTTGCAATGGCACTCACACGTATTATTGAGACACAGTCTCTTGGCTGGCACTGCATTCACCAAGGCCGCCTGCCTTTTGAGCTTCTAGCTTTGGGGGCTTCTCCTGTCTCCTCTCCTCTCGTCATATGAGTTCAGGGTTACAGAGACATGCTACCAAGTCTGGCTCTGTATGGGTGAGGGGTAGCCAAACTCAGGCTCTTGTGCTTAGACCGCAAACATTTTCCGTACTCAGCCATCTGCCCAGCCTTTAGAATTCATTTGCAACGACCAGGAGACCTCAAAAAATGTTCCACAATAGGAAGGTCTGAGCAGTTGGGCATGAAGGCAGATCCTCTGTCTTCCTGTTCCAAAAAGGATTTCCCAGCCTCCTGGAGTGGGCTGGTGCCAGGACAGGGAAGCCCCGGTGCAGAAATGACAGGAAACTGGGTGGTATAATCTATCGTCCACGCCACAAAAGACAGGAAATCCAGAGCCAAAGGTTGAAAATCTGACCTCAGCTCACCCGGGCTTTGTGTCGGGCCCCAGTGAAAGACAGCAACACAAAGGCTGTGAAAGAAGCGATTAGGGCTTGGGCTCCAGGGCAGGAAGAGACGATAAGCCACTAACCCTGAAGAGGTGGACAGAGGCCTGTCCACCCACCCTGAGAGAGTGTCTAAGAAAGAGCCTCCCTGGGAAAGGTGTATATGAGGCCCTCTAAAAATGTCTACTTAGGTCTGTTTCAGCCTGTCCAGTTCCTGGGCTCAAGGGCAGAAGGGGGAATGTTGGGAAGTTCTGAGAGCGAGGGCTGCAAGCTCTGTCTTGGAATAATACCTCTCCCCATCTCAGAAGATTATGCAAACTGAGCTAATAATTCACATAACCCATTGCATTTGTTAGCATTTGCAATTTACCTTAGGTTCCTTATTCTGTTTACTCATGTGAGGTTGGAATTCTTATGCCTTTTAGAGAAAAGGCCCCTGGCTCAAGAGTGGTCTAATGCGCCAGGCTGGAAGAAGGAGCTAAGAGCTCCTCAGTGCCATATTATATAGTGCTTGCAGCTCTGGACTGCCTGCCGCAGAGGCTCTGAGCTGGCTGGGGCCTCTCCCATCTCCTTGCCCAGGGCCTGGTCGGAGGATTGACATGAATTGATGGGACAATCAAAGAGGCCACATACCTGGCAGGTATGGGATCTCCAAGTTTTGGCTACATCTTCTAGGGTCATTTCTGCAAATTCTTGCCAGGTTCGCTAGGTTTTTTTAAACATTGTCAAAATAATCGCCAGCATTGATTGAGAGAATGCTTATTATGAATGTTCCCACTGTATTAATTCATCTCCTCACAATAATTCAAACCTACTAGGTGCTCTCTCTCTCTTTCTCATTATCTCAAGACAGGTTTTTATGTAACCCAGACTGCTTTGCTCTCCCTTACGTAGTAGAGGATGACCTTGGACCTTAGCTCACCTCACCGCTACCACCCAAGTGTGGCAATTACAGGCTCAGGACATCATGAAGTACCGGTTAATCAGTTCTCTGGTCTATGGTTCAGAACACCCAACCAAGCTTACCTTCTTCCTGCAGGGCAGCTGCATGAACGAGTACTATTAGCTGCTGCAGGCCCCTCTCTTTGGGGTGCCTGCAAGCATCCTGCTACATGAGCGGCAACTCCAGCCCTTACTTTAACATGAAAGAAACGGAGGCAGCTTTGGAAATACTAGTCTGATCCGTCTAACAGCAGCTAAGCCTGTGGCCTTCACCTTCAGAAAGGCAGCAATGCACGAAGGGACAGGCAGCCATTCTCCCGTTACACCTGCGCAGGTCAACACACCCCACAGAAGCACTGGACAAACAGAAGACAGACAGAAACCGGAAGGGATAAAAATCTCATTTATCGGCAACAAATTGGGTTGATACCACCACCCTCAAGAAGCTCATAGTCCACCTGGAGAAGACAACGAGCACAGGATCTCAAGACCGGAAGACCACAGAGACTGTTCAGAGGGGTGTCGTGTGAATATACTCTAGGGAGAAGTAGTTCTGCCCAGCATGGCTGCAGAGAGCAGAAGTGAGGGCCTGCGAAGAGCCAAGGGTTGTTTACCCAGGCGAAAGTAGAGAAAACAACACTCGGAAGAGAGTGGTCAGCAACAGCCAGCGCTGTACAGTGAGCAGGTGAGCTTGGTTGGAGACTCTGACAGATGAGAGAGTGGATTAAAGCTTTCTTATGTACCTGGCCAAACCTACCTCTCTTGGTTACCACTTTGACACCTAACACTTAGAACCCTGTGTTGGACACCCCCTCCAGGTACACCTGCCCCCTACTCCCCAGGAGCCCAGAGCATCTGCCTCTGAGATTCGGGTTGACATTCATGATAGAGGAAAAGAAGGTAAGAGAGGCAGGGGTATCACATGTGTTCTTAAACCAGCCCCACAAATGTTGGCATGGCATCTCTTGCTCTATGGTGCCAGAACACATACAAGGCCACGGGAGAGGGCAGTTCATTCTCCCAAGGATGGTCTCATTGATGTGGATGGGTGAAAGACCCCCAGTGTGGGGAAACTCTCACTCAAGTTTTGGGATAACACGACCCCCCAGTAACTCATGAGAGACCGTCCTTGCTGCAATCACACGAGGTTTATTTGACAGGTACCAGCGCACTGGGGCCGAGACTCATAACCCACGCAGGGGAGGAGTTCGACCCCAAGTCACTGGGAGAAGGGGTTTTTAAGGGAAGAAACCACAGCCCAGGGAATTCAAAGCCAGCCTGGTAACCTTGCATAGATCAGGAGTTCAAAACCAGAGAAACCCTTCAAAAATGAGCAGGTCTTCCAGGGATATCCACAATAAAACAAGATACAATAAGACTGGGCACAAACCCTTATGTCAAGGAGAGGGGAAGCAACCCTGTAGGAAGAAAAGGGTCCCAAGAGCAAACAGAAGAGTCAGAAACACCCCCACTTCCACTATTAGGAGTCCCACAAGAACACCAAGCTACATAAACATACACAGATACACAGATGGCCTAGTGCAAACCCGTGTAGGCTCCATGAGGGCTGCTTCAGTCTCTCTGAGTCCTGTGAGTCTCTGAGCTGATTTTTTTTTTTTTTTTGAGACAGGTTTCTCTGTGTCGCTTTGGAGCCTGTCCTGGAACTTGCTCTGTGCATGAGACTAGCCTTGAACTCACAGAGTTCCTCCTGTTTCTGTCTCCCTGGTGCTGGGATTAAAGGCGTGTGCCACCACTGCTAGACCAACCTCTTTATTTTTAATGAGAGATTAAACCCCCATATAATTACTTTCAGAATATTAAGGACTGACTTTCCACAGATACAGAACAGATGTTTTTATGTGTGTTTATGTGGATATGAAAAAATCTAGAAAGACTGGCACCAAAATGTCAACAGTAGGTATCTCTGAGGGTGAGTTACTTGTCACAGTTTCCTTTCTCTTTTTTCAATATTGCACTGTCCAGATTTTTTGTAATGACCATGAGTAAAGAGGAAGGGATACTCTCGCTTTTATAGACACAAAGAGCTACAAGAAAAGCACTTGGCGAAGTTAGTGCTCAGAAGAGAGCAAAACTTCTTGGGAAGCATGAGGACTTGGTGGAGTTGGTGTCCTTCACCTGATCTGTAGAAGACGGATGGGCAAAGGGTCCCCTGAGATAAGGGTGGAGCAGAAAGAAGAGAGGAGCGCATCATGGACCAAGCCTTAAGGAAGCAGAAACTCTGTGGTGGTCAAACCTACCCCCAGGGCACCTGACACCCACATCTGGATCTCTCCACTGTGACTGGGGATGACCCACCTGCACCCCTAGAAGGAGGTGCAATGCCTCCTTGCTGGTGAGACCCCTGAGCACCAGTGAGGCAATGGTATGGGAATGAAACTTTAGTCTGTGAAGCAGCAAATTCCGCCACAGCATCAAGGGGCACCTCGTTTTTGCTCAGAATGATCCTCTTGCCAACTAGGAGGACCCATGAGCACATTCATCTCTTTCTGCCTCTCTGGGATTTACTTGTGCCTCGGACACATGCTGCAATCCATGCCCCTACGTCAAGTCTGCCTCTCCATCCACCAGGCCCTTTCTCCCCAACTCCCAAGGCCCTCACACTGGTGCCATGACAAGGCTCTCTGGATCCAGCTTCTGTTTTGCAGGCTTCACCTTCCCCAAGTATGCTGGCTAGTTTTATATCAACTTGACACAAGGTAGAGTGACCAGAGAAGAAGGAACCTCAACTGAGAAAATGACTCCCAAAGATCAGGCTTGTAGGCAAGTCTGTAGGGCATTTTCTTAATTAGTGGTTGATGGAGGGATCCAGTCCATTATGGGTGGGGCTGCCCTTGGGTTGGTGGTCCTGGGTGCTGTAAGAAAGCAGGATGATCAACCCATGAGGAATAAGCCAGGAAAGGAGAGCCCCCATCACGCTCTTTGCATCATCTCCTGCCTCCAGGATTCTGACCTGTTTGAGTTCCTGTCCTGACTTCCTTCAATGACAAACAGTGATGTAGAAACATAAACCAAAAATCCTTTCCTCCCCAAGTTGCTTGGTCATGGTGTTTCATCCCAGCAATAATGACCCAAACTAGGACATCAAGAGATAGGCAGAGTCAAGTCAGCAGTGACACCAAGGCCCTTCTCCCCTCTCCCCCACCCCTACCCACCTCATTCACAAGCTCACACCCCACCTTCCCTAGCAGGGTTGAAAAGAGGAGCTTGGGGTTTAATAATCTCTGTTAAACCTGTTTCAGCAGGAAGCGAGAAGTGGCTCTGGAGAGGCTGGGGAGCCTGTTGTTTTCCTAAGTTGCTGAAACATAGCATCATTTCTTCTGCTGGCTTCTGTGACTTTTTAATATGTAAAAAGGAGAGCCGAAAATGAAAGGCGCACCAGATGTGTTGTGAGTCTCAAACACATCCCTTCATGCCAGGCTGGGTAGGAAATGTTTGTGGGACGACTCCAGAACCCTCCTCCTTACCCTTGGAAAGTCATCTCCACGTTAAAGAACTCCAAAACAAACTCTCATCCCCCAACTCCAGGCCCTTCAGGTCCTGTCCTTCGTAAAACGTGAGTCATTAACATGATAGATCTCATTCTCTCCAGGAGGCCTTGGATCTGAGTACTTTTCCTTTCTAAGTGCTCGAGTCCCCTGGAATAAGGATTCTCTCATTTACAAGCACTGAGGTAGCCACAGGTTTTCCCCCAAGTTAAATACATATAAATACTCTTGCTAAAGGCCCTTGGAAGGTCTACTTACTTCCTATCCTGAGCTTTTTGTGAAGGGGTCCATTTTCTAATTCTGAGGGATGCACCCCTCCACCCACAACTGGCTTACACCCAGGTGGTCTCATCCTGAGAGACCAAAGAACACAGGAAGCAAGTACACCCAGGGTTTGCACTCCTGGGGCTATGATCCCAGTGGAGGAAGGTCCTGACCTACATACAATTTGCAAATTCCTTTGCAAAATAGGGCTCCCTTTTCCCTAGAAACCGTGGGAGCATTTCATTCCATGTGCTTCTCCGAGAACTTCCTCCCAGGTTGTTTTGGGCTATTTCATTTGACAACTCTTTCTTTTAGCAGCTTTTGAAGACGGAAGGTTGAAGGAGACTCGAGCTAGCAGAAGGCCAGGCATAGTAGCATACAGACTCCTTTAATTCCAGAATTTGGAGGAGGTAGAGACAGGTGGATCTTTGTGAGTTGCAGACCAGCTAGAGCTACAGAGTGAAAACTCTGTCAAGAAAAAAAAAAGATGGGGGGGTTGGGACGGGGGGTAGCAGGAACATTGGGTGTGGTTGTCCATGCCTGAAACTACAGCACCTATAACACTTTGGGAAACTGAGGTAGGATGATTGCCGTGAGTTCAACCCAACCTCATCTATATAGGTACTAAACTAGTTGGGGCTAGAAAGCAAGACCTTGTCAAAAGATGAAATAAAGGGGGGGGGGAGGGGAGGAAGAGGAGGGTGGGGAGAATGCTGGACTGAGAAGAGGGAGCAGCAAACTGTGCATTAGGTCTCCAACATTTACGTGAGACCCACCAGCTTCACAGTCAACGTTTCCGAGCAAAAAAATAGATTTCTCTGCTTTTATGGCCCTTGGATGGTTTCCAGATCTCTAATCTGTGAGCTAACACCATAGTTCATGATCATCCCAGTCTGTCCTGGACTGGGCCAGTCACTACTTTCCACGTCCCTTAGCTGACCCTCAAACAGGGCAGTGCAGGGGACCTACGAAAGGCGGCTTAGCAAAGCTGAAACTACTGTATGATGATGAAGCGGTGTGTGTGTGTGTGTGTGTGTGTGTGAATATCTCCCAGGACCTCAGTTTGAAAACCTTCAGTCAGCGGAGATGCCGAGATAAAGAAGGAAAAGGAAACAACAGCCCTGAAAGATACATCTTCTTGTCAAGAGATTTATTTTTATTTAATTTAAATACATTTAAATGTATGAAGGACAGAAGAGGGTGCCAGATCCCCTGGAGCTGGGGTTGTAGGCAGTTGTGAATCACCCCTTGTGTGTGCTGGGAACCAAGCTTGGCTCTTCTACAAGAGCTGCCCGCCCTCTACACCCTTAAGTCTTTTAAGCATTGCGTGGTGTTTGCCACACCACTGAGCGTGGAAATTACCTAGTGAGGTTGCACTCTTGGAAAGATCACCTGCCACCATAATAAAACATAATAAAACAGCCACCATAGCCAACCTGGAAGTTTGTTCTTAAAGACACTCAAGAAAATCTCTGACTTCAGTATTCTAATGTAGACATGCAGGGCTTTCAGGCAGAGAGACGGTGTTCCATCAAGACAGATTATAAACTACTAGTTCAGTAAACCCCGGGAAAGATTTCCTTTCTTTGTTTTGTTTGCGATGCAGTCTCATGTGCTAGTCCCAGCTGGTCTAGAAATCACACATTGGCCAGTCTGAGCAATCCTCCTGCCTCAGCTTCCCAAGTGCTGGGATTATAGATATGCTCCTCCATGCTACGTGTTAAAGATTTCTTTGCAGTTAAATCATTTACAAGAGTAAACTTGGGGTGTCCTTTCTTAGTGCTTCTCCCACTCTTGGGGCTTCTTTCTCATTTTTCCTCGGGGGGGGGGCAGACTTGTACCCAAAGCCTGCCTGCCTTTCCAATAAAAAGGGACCTAAGAAAAGCTTCTACATCTCACATCTCTACTCTCTTTTTAAAGCCCTTCTTCTTTCTGGCTTTGTGCCAAAAAGAAGCAAGCGGCTAACTCAACCCAAGCAAAGACTCAAGGTATGAAGTGTTTGTTGCCATAGTCTGTTTTCTTTGGAGTAACCGAATCAAACATCGGCTTAACCACACTTCTCTCCAGTTTCAGAGGAAACAAACCTGTGTACCCATTTGCACAAATTATGGCTGTTATCCCACGAGGGGCGGCGGGTGATTCAAAGCCGGGTGGGTGGGACACAGACAGATACACACCATGCGGAGGGAGCTTGGGTACAGAGTTTATTTAGCGGGTATTTGCGAATGGTGTAGGAGTAAGGGAAGGGAGAGGGGGAGAAAGAGATGGGGGGGGGATAGAGAAAGAGAGAAAAAGAGATGAAAAATGGGGTAAAGGGAGAAGGAAGAGAGAAGCTACCTCTTCACGGGGGGGGGGGGGGGTGGCGGGGGAGGGGGAAGCGGAGAGGAACAGAGAGGGGGAGGGGGAGGAGGGGAAGGAAGTGATGAAGTGGACCAGAGATCCTCTTGCCTAGGCAGGAAGGGAAGAGGAGGCGACATTGGGAGTGGGTGGGGCTTGTCTCTTAAAGGGACTTTGTACCCAGGTGACAGGGCACGCCTGCAGATTACAGCAATGACTCTAGCTGGCTTAAAATAACTAAAATTAATTTAAATAACTTAAAAGTATAGTTTCCCCTATAATAACAACAATTAGACTAATGAGGAAGCACTGTACCAAGGAAAGCCCTGGTCTAGGGACAGTGGGTCAACCAGAAGAAGCCTACTGTGTGTAGAAAGAAGTTTGTTGCCCGGGGAAACCCACTGAGGTTGGAATCCCAAAAACAAACTGTAAAGAGAAAGGGTTGCTGTCTTGCTGCCGAAGCCCGGGCTGAATATGGTCCCCAATGAGAGCTCATAGATGACATTCTTGTTTCCAAAGTCTGTCGCCTCCCTCGCATGGTTTATGGCACTTGATCCTTGCGAGAATCTTGCAAAGTTAGGACTTTTTATTTTATATTTGTAACACTGGGGACTGGACCTCGGCTCCCCTGCAAAGCTAGGGAAGCACTCCATGGATGAAAAACATGCCCAGCTCTCTTAACTCTGGGAGTTGAAACCAGCGCGGGCCTCAAGGGAAGCGAATGACCTTCCTTTCGGGAGAAGGTGACCAGCGGAACCTGGAAAGGGTCTCAGGGTTTCCAACCACGGTGCCGCTATTCACCAGCACTGCAGACATTTGTGGTGTTTTTTTTTTTTGTTTGTTTGTTTTTTAATGTACAGTCCCGGCTCACTTCTTCATCTTATGTTAAAGGATAACCAACCTTGAACACCCGATCCTTCTGCCTCTACTAGGATTCCATGCTTGCACCTCAGTCTGGAGTTTATGTTTCCAGCACTCTAGCCAAATATTCTTCCAGCTGAGCTATGTTCCTCTCAGTCATCTTTTATTTTTAAGGTAGCATCTTTCTATGTAGCACTGGCGATCCTGGAACTTGTTATGTCGAGCAGGCTATGCTTGAATTCACAGAGATCCCCCTGCCTCTGCCTTCCCAGTGCTGGGATTAATGGTGTCCTGAAATGATCTTGAAGACTGTAGCCATTCCTCAGGATGAATGACTCTCATTCCTCAGAGTTGCAAACTGAGACTCGGAGCTCACCAACTCCAACCTGCTCCGCTCCCAGTCAGGGAATGGATGCAGCCAGAGTGAATTTCCCAGCCCAGAGTAAAATGCTGAGGAGCTGAGCGGTGAGTCAAGTCCAGTTGCTTCTTCCACACTGTCTCCTACAGACCTGCCTCCCGGACAGCTCAGTATGATTGTTGTGCGTGCATGAAGTTCTAAGTTTTAGGTTCAACTCCCAGTATCGAAGCACATACTCTCTCTCTTTCTCTCTTGCTTCAGAAAAACTTTATAAAGAGCTGTTTGCTTTCCTAGACCTCACAGATTCTTTAACACGGGCCAGTGAGATGGTTGTCTCAGCAACAATAGGCTCTCACCCTTGAGCCTGATGGCTTGAGTTCCATTCCCGAGACTCACCTGGTGGAAGTTCCGAGCTGAGTCCCTCAGGTTGTTCCTCTGCCCTCTGTACTTCCAGTGTGGCGTGAACCCCACCACCACCACATGCACATACAAAATGAATAAATAAATATGCTAAAAAGATCATAGGATAGAGCTCAACAGTTAAGAGCTCTTGCTGCTTTTCCTGGGGGACCTGAGTTCGATTCCCAGCACCCACATTGAGTGGCTCTCAACTACCTGGAAATCAGCTCTAGGAGATCTGATACCTTCTCTTGACATTTGAGAATGTATGCGCACACAAACACACACACACACACACACACACACACACACAAATAATCCTTAAGATAAAATCCTTTAATTCTAACGGCCTGAAAAATCCCAAGCCTGCTAGACAGCAAAGGGAAGGCCTTGCTCCACCACAGCTCAGCACACATGCTCCTGCCAATCACTTTTATCCCAGCAGCCCGGGTTGTGTGTGTGTTCCCCAAATATTCATTGTCCCAGCCAGTGCCCATGCTTCCACCATAAAAAAGACTCTGTTTCTTCTGGTCAAAGGTTTCAGGATGGATGCCTTGTATTATGATCCGCCAGTATCAAAAGAGATCAGGTAGCCCTGGTCAGTGGCCTATGAAGAGATTTCCTTTACAAGCAGAGAGAACTAATAAACCATTGTCGGAGGCGTAGATGTTCCGAGGCACTCAGATGCCTAAGCTCTGTCTCTGTCTTAAAATATCCAAAGCTTATATTCACTTCTTTCCTTGGCACCCATTTTTAGGTTTCATACAGCCTCTTTTGGGGAACAAAAGTCTGCAAAGTTCTCATTGAGGTCAGGCTTGTAAATTTGCTGTAGTCATTTTTTAAAAGTAATTTTTTTTCCTAGTAACATATAGAGGAAACACAGGAAAAATCCTATTAATACCAAATCTCTCTCTCTCTTCTTCCTCTATAACAGTGGTTCTCAACCTGTGGGGTGCGATACCTCAAGACTTGAACAACCCTTTTACAGGGGTCACACGTAAGAGATGCTGCATATCAGATATTGACATTATGACTCATAACAGTAGCAACGTTACAGTTATGAAGTAGCACCAAGACTAATCTTATGGTTGGATGATCCCCACAACACGAAGTAGGGTGTATTAAAGGGTCATGACATTAGGAAGGTTGAGAACCACGGCTCTATAATTTTATTTACTTATTTATTTAAGATATATATATATATATATATATATATATATATATATATATATATATATTGCCGTATTTTGAGGCAGGGTTTCCTCCCTGAACCCAGAGCTCAGCAATAATTAAGTAGAGGGCCATGAGTTCCCAGGATCCATCTATCTGCCCCCTACAATGCCCACCATCCTTGGGTTGTAGACATGGCCACTTTTTTTTGAACGTGCTGAGGACCTCAGCTCAGGCCCTTATGCTTACAGCAAGTGCTGCAGAATGAGCCCGTCTCCTCCTCCAATGATGTGATTCAACAAGCTTCTAGTACTCTCTCCATCCATCAAACATGACTGTCAATGTTGGGTGGACTTGAGGTGATTCAGTCTGACAGCCTGGTCATCATCCCCCTGTACTAGTGGGGGACTCTTCAACCCAGAACTTATGAGTGTGAGGGTCAGACTTGGTCCTGCAGATCCATCATGTTCGGATGCTTCTCTTTGAGAAGATGGGCAAAGGAATTAGTGGGAAACAATTACTCGTGTCCGGGGTGAGAGGAAGGAAGACAGACTCTGAATGGAGAATCCGAGTGCCCTTGTTCTGGTGGCCGAACCGTCTTATCAATCATCTTGGATTTTTTCCCACAGGCCCAAGGACCAGGTACATCTGCACTAGCTTACTTCTGCAATCCTCTGTGACATTCTTGACTTCCTCTACACTGGTTCACTTCTTTTTTTATAGCTCTCACCACCGTATTGATGCTTTTTTGTTTTGTTTTGTTTGTATGGCTGCTCTCCCTGGCTCCTAGATTATAAACAACAAAGAGGCAGGACGTGGGTGCAGTTTGCAATGTTGTTTGGTTCACTGATCTCTCCCAAGCACGGCCACTTCTGACACGTTAGCATCTAAGTTAATAACATTAGTTGAGAGGAAAGAGCTGGAGAATTCTGTTGGCAAGGGGGCTCCGGATGTCACTCAGTAACAAGCACGAAGTCCTTGGTTCTATCCACAACACTACATATAGATAGCTGGGAGTATTGGCTCACTTCTCTTAAGTGGTCCCCTGGAGATGGAGGCCACGGGATCAAGATCATCCTCAGATACATACTGAGATGGAGGCCAGCCTAGGCTACAAGAGACCCAAAGCACTGGGCTATGAGGACCTCAATGCCGGTCCTGTGTCCTGCGTTGGTCCAAGATTGCCCTACCTGTGTTCTGAGAAAGGAAGTGATTGAAAGATTGAACACCCCATCTACACTCTGACCTAATCTTCCCTACCGGGTGAAGTTTCTCAATTTTGGTACTGAAGTCTTCCGGTATTCAGACAATTGCTTCAGCTCTTTTCTCGCTACAGTTTTGTACAGATAACTGTAGAGTTCAGACAGGAACACTTTCCTTCAGCTAGGTGAGGAGAAGCAAACCTGTCTTAAGCTAAGCTCCAATATTTTTAGTGAGTTTTGATTTATTTTAAGTTTATTTTTATTTGTGTGTGGGTATGAAGGTCAGTGGAGTTCAGATATATCGGATCCTCAGATCCCCTGGAGATGTAGGTACAGGCAGCTCAGTCATCCGACATGGGATGCTGGGAAGAGCAATAGATATTCTTATCACTGAGCCACCTACTCAGCCCTGATGTGTATTTATGATGCATCAAATGCAGAAAGGTTTATTTTTTATGTTATGTGACATAAAAAAAAAAACTGTCACAAAGGAGGCAGGAATGGACCCCGGAGATGAAAGAGAGCATGGGCTTTATGGATGGGCTTCCCAGAAATCAGCAAAACAAGAACACAGTAGAAATTTCAGCTCAATGCCTTCCGTTCTGTTCTATTTCTTTTTACATACTAGAATTCTAGTTTACATACTAGGGCACACTCAGGCCCCCTTTGGGGGAGACACAAACAGAGCAATTCACTTGACTGAGGTGTGCAATTAATCTAAGGTCATGTAACTTTCCTTTCATTTGGTTCCTGGGTATACAGATGAGGTTCTGAGGTTGGGGGGTGGGGCTTGTAGATCTGTTGGGTAGAACCTTCATAAAGGGTTACTACTTTCCAGTTTGGGATTGGGGACTAGGTAAAGGGCATTTTGCCCAATTTTCGCCTTGTCACACCATCAGAGAAGCTAGGCAGTGCCACAACCCCACAGCAACCATTAAAACAGCATATGTATCACCCAGAATAATGACCCCAATGGCTAACCTCACACCTGTCTGTCCAAGAAGGCATCAGACAAACCACTGTGTTCAGCTCCTCCTGGGGAATCTTTATGTATTAGCTAGCTCCTCTCAAAGAAAACTATTCTCTATTAAAATGTAAAAATCACCTACCAACAAGGCAAGTATCGGTGTAATATACAGGCAAGTTCAATCACTTGCCAGTTTTACAGCTTATTCCAAATTTTGAGTTGGTATCCACATCTCACCTAAAATGATTTAAGAATCAATGTACATGAAAGGGGCTTTGATAAGTGGACATGATTGGCACACAGCTATAATCCCAGCATTTAGGAGAGAAAGGCTATTCAAGCTCATCCTAGGTTCCAGACCATAAGATTCTTGAAGAGCTCTCAAAAAACAGAAGGACTCTAGGGTTAAAAGCACTTGCTGCTTTTGCAGAGGACCCGTGTTTGGTTCCTCACCTTTAACTCCAAATCCAGGGCACACTCACTCAAAATAGCTTTCAAGGGCTTTCACAACACCGATTGATTATTATCCCACAGGTTAGGACAGTTATCTTAATGTTAACTATCTGAAGAAGTGGTTGCTAACCTGTAGAACCCAAAAATCCATCTCCTTCTACCAGGTGGGAATAGCACCCTCCCCCACCAGAATCCCACAAAGGCCCAGAAGTCCACCTAGGAAGGAAAACAGAGACTCGCATCATTTAACTGCTATTTATTTTCATAAACATGAGGTATTTCAAAGTGCTATAAGGTGCAGCACTAAATATATACATTTTGAAGAAATTAAACACAGAACTTTGCCATTTTTACCCAGTTCTATGCACCAAACATGAACAAATACAGTAACAAGGAAGAAACAGGCTAGGAAAAAAAAAAGGAATATATATATAGTAAAATTTCTTTACAAAAGTTTCTTAGTTCAAAAAGTGATAAAGTAATATCTACTCAAAACTTTCACAACTCATTTTCATACGAAAATATAAGTATCAAATTTAGTTATGTATCAGCATCATATTAAAGTATACAGGCCGTGTAGGAATTAGTACAGTACATAACAGATTAACAATATATTTGTATACAAAACATGCTCCTCAAACATTGAGGTATTCTTACAGTACTTAGGTGTGAACTTCCAGTCTAATACTGGCCGCAAGAGCCACCTCTCATTACCCAGGACGTATACAAAAGGCGGTGTATCAATGGTATTTACACAAGTGTTCCCAGGGGCATCAAATGGCAAACCCCCTTCTGTGGCGTCTGCTGGAACTTAAGCACCATTGTAAAAAGAAGGAATGACTGTTTGGAAGCTTGGACCAGAACAAGGTGACTTCACAGCCTCCTGAAGCTCCCAACTGTCCCGGAACTTCCATGGCTGTCACCAGGTGATGTGGAGGAGGAAACAAGCCACCCAGCATCCCAGAACTCAGTTTCCCCACCCCCACCCCCAAGGTCATGGCAGAACCCCGTGTCCTGCCCCCTACTCAGATCCAAACTCGACAGGAGAACGATTTGAAAGTAAACCAACATTCTTAATGTCAACACAATGTTTGTTAAAAAAAAAAAATCAAAATGTGCAAAGTGGCAGTGACTGTCCGTGTGAGAAGCGTTTAGCAAGTCCGAGCATGTTCGATCTTCTTTAGCAGCTGCTGCTGCCTGGCCTGCAGTTTCTCCTTTTCCAGCAGGAGCTGGTGCTCGTTGGCCTGCAGGGCATGGACGTACTCGGTGGCTTTTTTCAAGATGACCACCTTGGCAGCCTTCTCGTTCTTCACCAGCTCAGGCACATGGTCCCTGAGCGTCAGGAAGCTGGAGCGCAGGTCGTTGCGGCGCTGGCGCTCCAGGATGTTGTGGTTGCGGCGTCGCTCGCTGTCCTCCGAGTCCGAGTTTCGGGGGCTCAAGTTCTTAGCTTTCGCCGGGACAACATTCTTGAGGGGGCGTGGAGAAGTCTCGCTCTTGAGTTTCTTCTGCGGTGGTGCGTCCTCGCTCTCAACATAGGGTGAGGGCGCTGCGTAATTGTGCTGCTGGTGGATGGGAACACAGCGCTTGAGGATCAGCTCGCCAGCCTGTGCTCGCCCCACACCCAGAGCTGAGGTCTTGGGACGCACAGTAATGGTGAAGGTGGTGACAGCCTTGTTATTAGAGGAGGAGCGTCTCTTCTCCACGGTGACCACATCTATTTCCTCCTCTTCATCTTCCTCGTCGTCATCTTCATCATCTTTAAGGTAAAAAAAATTCAGGTAAAACATTAATATACACACCATTATTTGGGTCTAGGGACAGAACCTAGATAGGTTTGGACAAGATGCGCACACACACACACACACACACACACACACACACACACAGAGAGAGAGAAAATATTCCTTCCCCAGGTTTCTATTCTCAATTTCTACGGAAGGCTTTAGCAAGTGAGGTGGGGCCAGCAGAACACTTACCTAGCATGGAAGGACAACCCCCAAAACCCTCCACAAGTTAGATCCCTGGTGTCAAAAATAAGACCAAAAAACTTTGACCAGGTGGCAGAACTCCAAGAACCTGGGTTTGAGTCACAAGAAACAATTGGCAGCGGGATTCTGCAAACGGTTAATCTTCCTCCATCCTCAGTTTCCCCAGCTATTCAATGGGGGTAATAGCACAGCGTTTGAGTTTGGCAGACAATATGTAGGCTTGGCGACAGATGCTCTGTAATAGGAGCTTTTAGCATAATCACCAGCCAGTCTGCCCCATGGATTTATTTATACACACTTCCACAGCCACCCTTCAGACTGGAGGCTCCTCATTTGGTGAAAACACATGGCTGCGTTTGATTTTTCCATCCTTAAACTCGAGGAACAATTTCATTGACTACGAATAAACAACCTTTGCTCCAGGAGCTCTACTCAGGAAGCAGTTTTTCATCTCGGCAAAGATCAAATCTCAATTACAAAGCTCTAATCCACAGTAGCTACACCTCATCCCAACGGGAGCAGCGCCCAAGCAGCAACAAAAAAATCCTGTTTTCTGACTCCTCGTTTACGCGCATGCTAGGAGAGAAAATTACGGTTTTAAAAAACTGCAAGCATGAAAATCAAAACATCTTCTGCTTGATCTAGCTAGGACCGGAAAGCTGAACAATTGGGAGGTTTCTTCTGAAGCCGAAATGTTAGGCTGTTCCAGTCTGTGGGTCCCTTTAAGTCAGTGTTTTGGTTTTCAGCCAAGAAGACAGCTGTTGGAAGGAAGTGTTTCCTCACCGAAAGCTGTCAAGGCACAGACATTAAAGGGACAGAGCCCTTTCAAAGTGCAGGCTTATCACCAAGTTTCCTCCCAGGAGCCTCAGCACGATCCCCCTCACAGCCCAGAAGGAAATTTAGACTTTTTATTGTGAAAAACACTGGCTTTCAAGGTCTAAAAGGAGGGTTAGTTACAGCTCCAAGGACAAGGGCACACAGGATTTAAATTGTTTGTGGTGCTTCCCCCACCACCTTCCGAAGAAGACCCAGATAAACGCTCACAATAGAACCGCTGAAGGCTTGCAGGTTGTGTACATTCCTAAGGAGGGGCTGCGGAAGGGACCCGCCCTCACCTTCAAGGGCACTGGGCTGGCGAATACAACTCAAACTCAATTAGGTCAGAAATTCCAACTAGGAAACGCAACTGGACCAGCCCTCACTCAAAACCGGAAAGAGGATCCCTGAAAATGTACACAACCACTAATGCACTTGCTGCCAGCTGCTGAAGTGTGTGTGTGTGGGGGGGAGTGCCCCCACCACCAGGTCTTTCTGATCCTGACTTGCGTCAGGCACAACGCCGCCTGCTGGCCACGCACCAAGCGCAAATAGCCCACCACCCACGGAGGGCCCACAGTCCTGGAGGTGGAGGAGGGGAGGAATGGAAGCTAAGGCATTCTCCTAACTTTTGGAAGCCTAAGTGGGATTGTGCACAGCCCTCATCTTTTGGGAAATCTTTCCCCTTCCCTGTCCTGGACTAGAGGGACCTTTCCAACGCACTTAACAGGTTTCACCCTAGTTAGCTTTCCGAGCCAACATCCTGATTGTGCTGGCCACCAACTTTTCCCACGGTGAGGGCAAGCCTAGAGCAAGGATTTCGGAAATTTAAGGGAAGGTATAGCTGGTGCTTCCAGACTCTGTCCGGGAGAGGTGAATAAAATAGGACCACCGGCACGAACCTACGATAACAAAGGGACCGCAGTCTCCCCGACACGACACACACTCCCCGCACCTCCTGCCCCAGGATCCCAAGGAGGCAACAAGGACCCTGAACCAGGCTTTACCTGAGTCGCTCAAGGTGTCCTCTCCGGAGGTACTGAGGGCCTTATGCTCGCCACTGTTGGCTGGACGGCCGCCTGCACGAGCAGGAGCGGCCACCGGGGCAGCAGCCGGAGCAGACACAGTAGTGACCACAGCGCTGGTCGCAGGGGCACTGATGGGGGCAGCGGACACTGGTGCCGGCTCACGCTTGTTCACTGGGAAGGGGAAGACCACGGCGGGGTCCACGCACTCCGCAGCCGGGTGGGAGAGATCGGTGGGCAGGGTGGCCCCGGTGCGGCCAGCACTCGCCGTCCCATTAAGGGCACGGCCCCCGGGGCTGCTGGCACTCACTCCCGGAGCCGGGCAGGCTGTGCCGGCGCCCGGGGGCCCGTGGCCGTGCTGCAGCTTCTCGTTCACCGCACGCTCCAGCTTCTCGCGGGCGGAAAAGCCGCTCCACATACAGTCCTGAAGGATGACCGGGTTAGGGGTGAGACTACTCAGTCCCCCCAGACCGAATGCATCCTCTTCTGCTGGGTTGCCCCACAGATCGGCCTCCGGCAGCAGCATCTCCGTAGCCCAATTCGAGGGCTCCGGGCTGTGCTCTGGGAAGGCGCGGCTGGGCGACAACGGGGGCGTGGGCAGCAGCTCAAACTTCTTCCAGATGTCCTCCCCCGGTGGGGTCGAATCGGGACCGCCGAAGTAGAAGTCATCTTCGTCCGGATAGAAGCAGGGCTGCAGTGAGTCAAACTCGAGGTCTGGGTTCTTGCAGATCATCCCCGGCATGGTGGACGCGGTGCAGCTGGGCATCTGTTCGCCTCCCGGGCGGTGACTGACCACTTTCCTCTCCGCTCTTTTTAATGTGGGGGAGTGCTTCCTTCCCGTGGGGAGCACAGAGTCGCGCCAACCTCCAACACTACAACCAACAGACAGACCAAGAGAGAATGAGCCAAGGGGGGTGGAATGGTGGGGACAGGCAGTGCCCCCCCAATCTCGCCTACAAGCTTCCCAGCCTTTCCCACTGCTCGAGGTGGAGGAAGTTGAGCCTCTCCTCCACTCCCTCCTTTTGTGTACAAGCTGTCTAAGACTGTGGGTGGGAGGGGGCTTGCAGATGCAGGGGGTGGTGTGGCTCCGCAACTTTGGAAACTGCCGTTTCATTCACACAAGGCACTGCCTGGGGGAGGGGGGGCAGTTCAAGCTGCAGATCCCAGCTCTTACTAGCACCATAGCCCCTCTTGCAATAGTGCAGGACCCAACTGCTCAAAGGAAGTCCAGCTACCGGGCACGAGACGGCACTACCTTCCATTTTTGCAGAAATAAGATGCGGGAGCACAAACGCTAACGGGGTTCTGGAAACTTTATTAATTATTAAGGGCCTTTCTCCAAACAGACCAACAACAGACACTTACATATAATCCCCTTCCATACAACGCCTTAATTCTGGCAGATACCCTTGGTGCTCATCTTCTACCTATATCCTATTTTGACCCTTTGCAATTTCCTCCCTTTGGAACCCCCAGTCTCTTCCACCGAAAAGAGGCTGAACCCCCATTTCTAAGAATGGTGCATGGGCGCCCGCGCGATGAGGGTCGCCGGAGAGAATCGCGTCCCCTAAGCTGGAGCAGCCGTGACCTACATTATCACTCAGCGTCCTAGCTTCGCCTAACCCCTTTTCCTTCCTTCCCGCGGCACCTTTTGGAGAACGCCAGCTTCGGGTGGGGACGCACCGGCTCCCAGTCAGCTCACACTAAGACAAATCTTGTAGAGCCTGGCGAATTTCTTTTCGCTAAAGCTATCTCTCTGCCCGGGCCGGGGCTGTAAAAAGGATTAGGGCGGGTCTCTTCCAGCCAGGGTGCCTACGGGTGCTGAATTAGCTTTTCAGGGAAAGCCCCCAGATGGTTTTGTTTCAAAAGCAGACAAGGTGTGTGTCCCCCACACACTAAAAAAAAATAAAATATAATATAAAAAAAGAAAAAACCCGGCATATTTGGGCGCCGGGTGCAGAGCCCGGTTCAGGGGCTCGCCTAGGCGCAGCGCTCCGGCGTTCCCCCGGCGCTCGGAGCTTTACAAGTACCGCTTCTTACCTCCCGCAGACTGCCGGGGATCCGGAGGCGACTCGGCTCTGGGGTCTCCGGGTGGGCTGAGGGGGCGGCGGCGGGAGGGGGTTGTCCTCGGGCGGCTGCAGTGTGTGCGCGCTTACGCCTGGCTAGCGCTCGTTCAGCTCCAACCCAGTTCCCAGGAGCCCCCCGCATCCACCCAGCGCGTCCAGACAGATGACTGTCACTGGCTGCGCTTTGAAGCTCGGGGGATATTATTAACTGAAAAAAATCTGACACACCCGGGGGGCGGGGAGAGAAGGGGGCTGTGGCGCAGACGAGGGGGAGGGAGAAAGGCAGAGGCAAGCGCTTTTACCCCGCCCTCTTGATTTCCATAAAAATCAGGGGAGGCGCCAAAGCCTTTCGCGCCAAAAGCCATTTGCTTTTTTTTTCCTTCCTTTTTGCAGACTGCAGGCTGCAAAGCTGGGAAACCCGGGGCGTGCTCCTCCCGCCCTTTTGGACCCCCGGGCTTGCATCCGACGCACTCAGCGAGCCAGCTGCGCGCAGAGCGGTGTTGCGCAGCACCCACCCCATGGACCTGGGCATTACTTGGCTTTCCTTTTTCTTTTTTTTAAACCTCTGGTTGTGTGCTGGGGGGCGTGGAGGGGGGGGAGGTTTCTAGCCTGGTCCCTGCTTGCACTGCCTTTGTGTGTGTGTGTGTGTGTGTGTGTGTGTGTGTGTGTGTGCAAGCTGAGCTCCAGGCCAAAGTCGAACAAGGCTGGCTGAGGGACTGTTCGTGTGTGATCTCGAAAGGAGACTGGAGTGCAAAATGGGAGGCCGAGGACGCGCCCACGTAGGAATGAGACCGCAGGAGGTTTCTAGTTTCAAATTGAAAGGAAGGGGCGCCCCCCTTGTTTGAAAATAAATAAGTGCGGGCTACGAGGGTGGCGCCGCATCGCTTTCTTCGGCCGAAGGCGACACCTCGCGGAGACGGAGAGAAAGCGGAGTCGCACCGCTGGGCCTCGAAGTGGGGCCACCCCCGCGAGATAGTTAGCGAATCCTCGGTACCGCGGGAGGGGTTGTGAAACGCTAGGAGACTCGTCCCCCACCTTTCCGAAGCCAGCGTTCACTAAAATTCCGGACAACTGGACTCGGTGCAAGCAGAAGGAACTACACAGTCCACATCGCCCAAAGTACCTCTCAGTAAACCTTGAGTTCACATTGAAGGCATCAAGGAAAGCCACCATCAACTTGGCTTCTTTGTGTCCCCGTTGCCTCACCAAGCGGTGTTAACAGAAAAAGCGTGACATCTTATTAAGACCTGACGGGGTGTATGCATTTTTCATTCACCCCGTGGGGGGCATTTCCCTCCCTCCCGTCTCACTTCCGTTCAGGCAAACATTCTATTTCTTTCCGAAATGATGGGGTTAAAAATAACCGCTCCTGTCCCCCAAAACTTTCCAATAATGGCCCAGGCCTCCTGTGGCGCCTCTTTCACTGCCACATTCCCAGTGGGGTGCGATTCACTCTTAAAAAACATTCCCTTAAGCTTGTTTGTGGGGAAGCTTCTCCATTTCCCTCTAAATTGGAAATGACACCCCTCACTCACCTCCACTGAGGAAGAAGAGAATGCTAGTGAATCAAGTTCAAAATGCTGTGTATTAGCATGTGTGAAGGTTTTCCCATCTGCCCCTGAATGCCTACATAATTCTGGGGACCAAGGCAGATTCTAGGAAGTAGCCCATGAATGGGGGGCGGGGAGATCTCCCTTTCGAGCTCCTTTATTATTTGGATCACATATGTAAAAAGCCATTTACCCTTGCAAAAGCCTTTAACACTCTCATTTCCACACCCCTGGCCTTTTCCATTCCAAGCCCTCCCATGGCATTCTCCCCCAGGTGTTGGCTTTCTGAAACCTTTGCCTCTGTTTGTAATTAGACGTACACAGCAGGAGCTATAAGGTAAGTGCTCCTGGATGTTGATGGAGGAGGGTGTCACTGAAAGGGACCCTTTAAGGAAGCCAGATCTGGCAGGTTAGTTTTGTTTATTAGAGACACAGCGGGAGAGAGATAGGTGTGACTCCAGAACTAGCTCTTTTTAAATTCTTGTTTCTCTTTTTGTTGTTGTTGTTTGCTGGCTTGTGTGTGTTTGGGGGGGGGGGGGCTTTCTGTTTTTGAAATGGGGTCTCGTAGAACCCAAGATTGCTTCAAACTCCTTGTTTTAGCAAGGATGACCTTGAACTCCTCCTGATCCTCTTGCCATTACCCAAATTCTAGGTGTACCAGCCTGTGCCTTCACATGTGGCTTCCAGAATCTTCTTCAGAACCTCAGCACCAGATGCATAAAGGGCACTTAGACATGGCTGCCTGAACTCCCTCAAGGAGCAGAAGGACTAGGAAAACAGGCCAAGACTGCCCAGTTAGTATGGATAAAAGTCTTCCCTCTTCACCGTTAAAAGATAGGACGTTTCAGAAAAGAGAGACCAGGGAGAATGACCTGGTTACTCTGCATGCCTCTGAGCAAATCGTTTATCTTTCTTGGGCCTTAATCTCGAATCTCCTGCTCTTAAGGCAAACCAGCAATTACTGAAATTACCAGCAAGTCTGAATCTGAAGGTTAGAAGAATGATAAAAGTCAGCAAGTATTTATTGGTACCTTCATTGGCAGGTAGAAAGATAAAAGACTGTTCATGGAGAAAAATTACCTAATAGCCCTTCTTGGTGGACTCACCGAGAAGCCCAGCCATTCCTCTTACAGGAAGCACTCGAAGTTTTCAAGGGACACACATAAACGAAAGGAGTCCTTGGCAGGCTTCGAAGCCAAGGCTTAGTCCCACGGCTTGAGACCCAACAAGGATCAGGATGCTTCGTGGATCTCACCTACAACAGGAGGGTAAAAGGTTTCTCATAGCTAGGAGCATCTTACTGGGTCCTAACTTTCCCTGTCTAAATAAAGGTATAGTCTTTTGTGATGGTGCATACTTAACACTTCAGCATTCTGGGGCTGGGTCAGGAAGACTGGGAGTTGAAAGCCAGCCTGGGCTATTCCCAAGATCCTGTCCCAACAAAACAAAACACAGCCCTGCAAAGTTTGCTTATTAAATAATTTTTTAAATCCCTGGGAACAGGCTGCCAAGATGGCTCAGCGGCTAAGGGTGTTGGCTGCCATGTCTAAATACCTCAGTTCGGTCTCCAGGTGGAAGAGAAAACAGATTCCCGCACATTGTCCTCTGACCTCTACAGGCATTTTAGTGCCATATGGGTCACGCATATACACATTCTCAATTTAAAAAAAAAACACTGCTGATTATTTGGATTAATTGTCCGTTCATTTCTTATAAAGGTTTGAGGAAAGAGGAGGTGGAAGATGAGGGAGTGTTATATGGGAAAAAAGAGGAGGAAGAGGAGAAAAAAAATTGCCATTCTGTATTTGTATTGCACACAAAAAGTAAACTATGAAAATAGTTCAGATTTAAGATTTAATTGCAAGAAGTAAAACTACCAAAGAAGATAGATTCAGAATAGGAAATACACTTCATTAAATAGAAATGTATGGGAGTCTCACAAAATATGAGGCTTGAAGAAAGGGCAGATGACAGAAACGCATGCAGTGTCCTCGAGCTACCTGGGGTTCTGAGGAGCTGAGGGAAGGAAACCTGGGCTGGTAACGCCGTCTTCTCAGACCGATAAAGTCTCAGGTATTATTAATGCTGTCTGGAAGCGGCCCACAGAGTAGGTCACGGAAAGTCTACCTTGGCTGGGTGTCACAGAATTAATCTCCACTGGGAGATAAGAAGCCTGGCGAGTAGATTGAGAACAGCTGAGTTACCTTTGGAGGATGTCTTTATGGAGATAAGGGCTACGCAGAACAAGCTGTGCCTACACTTGCAATTTACCGCTCCATTACCCTTGAGTTCATCCACACTCAAGAGTGTCATATTTGGGATGGTACTTCCCAAGTGCCCTCAGAAGTCAGGACTGTACTCCCAGTGCATGAGGGCTCCTCTAAACCGAGTGATGGTGGGGAAGCAGTCAGAGAGAAATCTTCCAGGAGATGAACAGGTAATTTGCCAAACAGGAAATGAAAAGTGAGTACAGCCGTGAGAGGTACAAATTCCCCAGAGTCCAGACAACACAAATGAAATCTCAAGACTAGCAGTTCGGGTCTAGCGTATTGTCTCCAACTGATGGTGAGGCTGGAGAGTGGGAGATAGAAACCCTTTCCTGTGCCGTTGGTGCATCTGCCCCAAGAGGAGAAATAATTCCACTCTCAAACTCACCCAATAAGCGATAATAAAGCCAGGGCTCTTGAAACGGGTCAGTGGGTAAATGCGCCTGTTGCCAAGCCTAGCACCTTGAGCTTGATCCCTGGGTCCTACATTGTGGAAGGAGAAAATTAAAGTTGTCCCATCCCCAACAAAATAGATAAAAATATAATGTAAACTAGTTTTTTAAAAAACTGAGGATGGTGGAACCTATGTGTGACATCAGCACTTGGGAGAGAAAATCTGGAGGATACTCAAGTTTAGGCTAGTGTGCTGTCTATAGCTAGATCCCGTCTCAAAAACAAAAAACAAAACAAAAAACAAACTGAGTCTAGGTTAGTGGCAAACACCTTCAGTAGCAATACTCAGCATTGGGGAGGCAGAAGTACATAGATCTTTGTAAATCTGAGGTTAGTCTAGTCTATACACTGAGATATATCCTAGAAGAGAGAGAGAGAGAGAGAGAGAGAGAGAGAGATCATCAAGAATAAGCACTGCCCCAAAGTTGTCAACAGCAAAAATGCTGTGAGACTTCTCAGTGCCTATCAGCAAGCTAGGTGCTTTGCCTAAAATCCTAACACTAGAAAAGCTGGCTCCAAAGAAATGCAAATTTGGTGTCATACTGAGCTTACTACTAAGACCAGCTTAGGTTATATATAGTGACTGGAAGGTTAACCTGGGTGGTGTAGCAAAATCCCATCTCAAAACAAAAGCTATATACCTGTGAGTGTGTGTGTGTGTGTGTGTGTGTGTGCGCGCGCGCGCGCGCGCGCACACACACACACACACACACACCACACACTGGTGTGCTGGGCCCAGAAAGATGTCTTATTGGGTAAAGCACTTATAAGCCTAGCGACCTGAGTACAATTCCCTGGGGCTTACGTGGTGGAAGGAGAGAACCAACTCCCACAAATTGTCCTTTGATTTCTGTAGGCAAGCTGTGGTGTGAGTGTGATGCCCCTCCCCTCCATTAATAAAGGTATTTCCTCAGGGCCAGCAATCTACGGTACAGTATATTTTAACTGTGCCTTTTAACAATGCTTGCCAGAGATAGCAAGCTCTACTTCCTAGCAAGTCCCACAGACTTGGGGATGAACAGCAGATACTCTCCCCTACACTGTGCTGTCAAGCTATGGTGTTTGCTAAATTTTGAGTTATAGTTCTTTGTTTTTAAGTATGCATATACCTACATATCATACTTATATTTTTTTGATGCTGGGAATTGGACCTAAGGGCCTTCTTCATGCTAAGTCAATACATGCTCCATTACTGAGCTGCTCCCAGTCACTTAAACAAAAACAAAAACCACTTGTAATGGATTTATTGGGATACACACCACTTAAATCAAAAGGCATGGGTAGGGGCTGGAGAGATGGCTCAGCAGTTAAGACCACTAAGTCACTCTTCATGAGGAATTGGGTTTTAATTTCTAGTACCCACATGGCAGCTTATAATTGCCTGTAATTCCAGTTCCATGGAATCCTATGTAAATGATAATAATTATTATTGTTATTTGAAAAGAAGCAAGTATAATAAACCGGCCAATTTAATACAGTCACTAAAAAGAAAACACGCCACACATACTATAACTCCGAAACTCTCTATGACTAGAGAAGACTGGTTAGATGGCTCGGTGGATGAGGCCACGGGCCACCAAGCCTGACATCCTGAGTTTGATCTCAGGATCCAGATAGTGGAAGAAGAGAAACAACTCCAGCAAGGTGTCCTCTGACCCCCAAAAACATACCAGGCCACACACAGTCCCCATAACACACCCGCAATAAATAAATGTTATTAAGAATAAACGGGCAAGGAGTAAGGCATGGGTCAATGTGTCTGGCGTCTGAAATATATGTGTCTTTCTATCTGTCTATAATATCTGCTATGGTTAGATTAATTATGAATGCCACACACACTAGCCTTGTCTGGGAAGAGAGTTGCAACGAGAGGTTGTCTAGATCAGGCTGGCCTGTGGGCCTGTCTGCGAGTGATTGCTTTAATTGACGTGGAGAGACCTACCGCAATGTGGGTGGCACCATTCCCTAAGCAGAGGTTCCTTAACTGTATGAGTGGAGAGGGTGCGCTGGAAGGTAAGCACGCGTGCATCCATTTTCTCTCTGCTCTTGGCTATGGAAGGATCAACTGGTTGAACTTCTTGCTGCCCTCGTCTTCCCTGCTGTGTTGGACTGTACCATGGAATTGTGACCTAAGTCCGATTCTCACCTAAGCGGATGTTTGGGGTGTTTTGTTTTGTTTCGAATATAATAAAACCAAACTGTTATGTATGTGTGAGGGTAGGAAAAGGCTTCTCTTGGTGTAATCTTTTCACAATGGTGGGGTTAGTAGTAGATGTAAACATTTTTTAATGATTTTCAAAATATCTATGTTATGTGTACGTCTTGTCTGTTGGTTTCTGCTACATGAGTGCAAAGGACCACGAAGGACAGAAAAGGGCACGGATCCCTTGGATCTGGAGTTACAGGTAGTTGTGAGCCACCTGATGAGGGTATGGGGAACTGAGCTTGGATTCCCTTCAAGAGCAGAATGCACTCTTAACCCTTGACCCATTTCTTTCCAGTCCCTCTAAGTTTAATTATTTTTCAAAAAAAAAAAAACTTACTTGCATAGTTAATTATTTATGTGAAGCAAAGGGTCCCTTCACAAAGCTTAATCTCACCCTTAAGTCTGTTTTTCTCACTCAGATTTATTGTTATTCTCTCTGACTACCTGCCACTGAACTCAATGTTGAGGGTTCAGAGAGGTTGAGATGAGGCAAAATTAGCTGGTGGTCGAATATGCATCAACAAGGAGAGCACAGCCAAGTAAAGTATATAATGTTAGAGTGTGTTGGTTTGAATAGGAATGGTCCCCATAGACTCGTGTCTGAATGCTTGGCCCACAGGGAATGGCACTATGAGGAGGTATGCCCTCATTGGAGTAGGTGTGGCCTTGTTGGAGGAAGTGTGCCACTGTGGCGGTAGGCTTTGAGGTTTCATATGCTCAAGCCAAGCCCAGTATGGCACACAGTCTCCTTTTGCTGCCTGTGGTCAAGATGTAGAACCTCAGCTACCTCTCCGGCACCATGCCAACCTGCATGCCTCCATGTTTCCCACCATGATGATAATAGACTGAACCTCTGTGCTATAACCCAGACCCAATAAATGTTTTCCTTTATAAGGTTGCAGTATCTCTTCTTAGCAATAGAAACCCAAACTAAGGCACAGAGGTTTTCCAAACTAGGTGCATATTTTTGGTTATTGGAGACTGGAGGAAAATTTCAAAGCCAGCATTGAGAGAATTTGGGGGGGGGGGTGGCAGTAGTGTTGGCTGGGTGGTGAGTAGGTTGGTGGTGAGTGGGTGGGTGAGGGGTTGTATTGGTTACAGCATCCTTAATGCTGGTTCTATCCTGAGTTGTAAGGCAGCCCCAACACCAAGACTTGGCTCTGCATCCTCCAAAGGCCAACGACACAGCCCAGCAATATAATGAGAAACAGACAGAAGAGGAGTCACATTGGGAAGAGGAACAGATAAAGAGGTCCAGTGTCCCCCCACCTCCCAACCGCCCAGTTCATCTTTGAGGTCCTGACAGGTTTAGGATTGAACGGAAGGACAGTGGTCAATGTGTTTCCACGCATCATTGCACCGTCATTGTGTCAGCTCCAGTTTCTCTTGTAAAGTGGCCTAACAATTTGTAAGGACTGTGTGGGACCAGGGAACCCACTGCCTTGAAGATAAGAGCTCTCTCCAGCTAGAACCAGACCTGAGGCTTTTCCTTCCTTTAGCATGACACTGCTAGGGGAATTGAGGAGACACACGTGTCTCTTTAGAATACGCTGGGTTGAGGACAGGACACCCTAAAATGTGGCATTTAGTGTGCTGAGCAATTTGCACTAAGAAACAAGATCTTACTGATTTTCTCCCCCTGCCCTCCCAACTTACTCCAAATCCCCTTTACCCACCTTAGGCAAGATTCTTCTGGATGAATCTAATTACCTGGGACCCCTCTCCTGGACCTTCATCATGAGGGAGACTGGATTACATCACTGTGATGGTAAATACCACACCCCCACTGTGGTTATAGGCTCTTACTTGTTCATAGGGCCCATTCATCCTCCTGTTCCCCCAGCCATCCTTTATTCTCTACCAAGGTGTCAGTTTCTTCTCTTCACTGGAAAAGTCTGTAAGCTTCATAATTTCACTGGCTCGTTGGCCTTTCATAATCTGATCTTGTGATTTTCCCAAGCACACTCTAAACTGCAAGCAAGCAAGCCTGTTATCTCCTTGAATTGAGCTAATATCAGTTTATTTTATAGACCTAGTCATTTGGCTTTCAGAGGATGAAAGGAATTAAAATATAAAGAAAAAAACAACACCAACAAAATCCCTCCAGTCCTATCTTCATTCATTTTATGGATTTAAAAGTGGCAGAGTCCAGCCTGCTATGTACTCAAGGGCCCTGTTTCCTGAACGGTAGCTTTAAGAGACACCCCCCACCTCCACACACAGTGAAGCCTTTTCTCTCAACCTCAGAACATTCCAGATACTTGGGAAGAAGGCAGAGACAAGAGGGTAGGCACTGTGGAAAGCTAAGTGATTGGATGGCAATTTTGTTGGAGGGCTGGAATTTCTATATCCTCATTTTCCTGAAGCTAAAAGTTAAAAGATGTCCCTGGAGACAGGCAGCTTTTGGAGGTGAGGGTGGGGGTGCAGGGTGGCCCCGCAGCCTTTATGTATGTGTGGAGAGCCTCAGGCTCTCCTCTGGTTATGAGAGCACCAGAAAAGGTTATTATGCTCTTGGTACCCATCTCCCGTAGAGATCCTAGAGGGCTACAAGCAATTCTGATTCCAGATCTGGACTTCCAATCTCTTTCTCGAAATCTCCCGGGAGGAACAGCCCGCCTCCACCTGTGTTCCTTATGCGATTATTCCCCTGGTGCTTTCGCAGGATCTGGTCCAGCTTGGTCTGTCCTGTTTTCTCTTCCAGAGGTCAGCACGTTAGATGTCCAATCCCACCCAAGGCTTCTTGCTGACTTCACTCCCCAGCACTCCAGGCTGGATATGGGACCCCTTCCCTGGAGAGATGACTCAGGCCCTCAGAGGAATAGGATGGAATTGGTAGAACCGGCTTGGGAACCTTCCAGCTGTTTTCTGAGTTTTGGTCATGATTGATGATCGGTATCAGTGACTCCTTCAGTTCATCCCAGAAACTGTGGCTTCTGGCCCAGGAACCCTTTCTCTTTCTTCTCTGCTTATTCAAATTCTTTTTTCAGAGCTCAGCCCGAGGCTCTTCTCTTCTCCAGCCTTGCTGTCTTTTCTCCCACATCTAACTCTGCTATTACCTTTATCATTGGGTTCAAGAATGTGTAGCTCCCTTCACAGGACCTACGGTTCCGAGCCTTTGAGCCCTCTACCTCCTTCCTGCCTTGGCGTCTTCTACCCTAGCCACAGAAGCAAATGGTGGGTGGCAAGAACCCAGACCTGAAATCTTGGATCATCACAATGTACTTTTGTGTTATTTATTTGATTGTTTTTAGTATTAGTGATGGAACCCGGGACCTTGCACATAGCAGATGCCGGGCAAGATTTCCACCACTGAGCCCTTATTTCTTCATTTTTAAATTAGTAACTGATGAGAATCAGAACCCCTGATTTGGCTGCCTCCTTCCCTCCGTTCCAGTCCTAGTCCTCCGGCAGGGTCACCAGGAAGCCTATCCCAGAATTCAGCTGTGACTGCAACAATCGTCTGCAATGCTTCTGTATAAAAGCTACTGGCTAGGAATCCACTCTCCAGCCAGGATCTCTCCCGGGCTGCACTCCTTCTTAATGCCAAGTAACCTTAGACCTCGACCTGAAACAAGAAATACAAAGTGTAATCTGGTAACACAAGCAGGAGACCACAGGAACCAGGACTCGAGTTCTTCGAGCCTAGATTGGAGTCTTATTTTTGAAAAATCAATCATGAGTCATTTAGCATCTCTTGTCCTCAGTTTTTCTGGTTTCATCCATGGGAAACATGACCCCACCCCCACCCCAACTCCTGCATGTTTTCCTACCACAGAAGGGAGATGGAATTCTGAGCGGAAAGTTTTTGCCCATTTTGGGTTTCCATAACAAAACACCTGAAACTGAGTACTTTGTGTAGGAAAGAACTCAGTTTCCCCACTTGTGGTTTTTTTCCTTCCAAGAGGGAAGGGCCGCAGCTATTGCTACCTTACTGTCAGGAAAATCCTTTGGAAGTGAAGGACATCACAGGCTAAGAGAAAAGGGGTGAGTGGCTGTGTAACCCAGTAAAACTCATTTTTATAGCAGACATACTTTTGAGATAATCTATTAACTCACTAATCTATTAAGTCATCTATTAATGAGGTAATCTATTAGCCCATCAATGGATCAATCCATTCATGAGGCCAGAGCATTAATCACCTCTTAAAAATATGGTTCTCTTCTTAATAGCTCATAATAGGGATTAAAATTTCATGTGAGTATTATGGTTGAATATTTCCTAAATGCCCATGTGTTAAAGACACAATCCTAAGGGTGGCACTGCTGAAAAATTTAAGGTATCTTAGGAATCTTAGGTGGTCCTTGGGTCACTTCAAAGGAAACTTTGGGGTCCTGGACATCTTTGCTTTTTCTCCCTCTCTAAGAGATGGACAGTGCCACATGTTAACCGTTGTCTTCTGGTATCACCACCACTGCTGCCCCTAACGCCATGAGCCAAAATAAACCTTTCTCTTTATAAAGTTGATTGCCTCTGGCATTTTCTTATGCGACAGAAATCTGCCAGCAACCTCGGCGCTGTGAAGTGGAGCTGTTCGTGACAGCGCTCCTTGTGGTGTGGAGGAATGGCCTGGAGGACCTGAGGAGAGGAAGTCTGGAATAGTAGAGGTGAGTGAGTCTAATTGATTGTCATTAAGGCTTTATTGGTTGCTTTTCTGTTGTTGTGATAAAGCACCGTGACCAGGACAACATACTGAAGGAAGAGTTTATGTGACTTATAGTCCCAGACGGTTAGGAATCTATCCTGGAAAGAGTCATGGCAGCTAGCAGCAGGCATGGTGCCAAGGGCAAGAAGTTGAGCCCATGTCTTCAAATACAAGCATGAAGCAGAGAAAGCAAACTGCAAGCAGCCGGAGGCTTTAAACTCTCAAAGCCTACCCCCAGTGACTATTTCCTATGTCAAGATAATGCCTCTTAAACCTCACCAAATTGTGTTACCAATGAGAGACCAAGTGCTTAAATATTGAGCCTGTGGGGGCATTCCCATTCAAACCACTGAAGAGCTCATGGGAATGTGGACAGTAAAGGTTGTGCTGATGAGAGTTTAGATGAAAATGTGGTCTTTAGGAGGGACTCAAATGAAGTCCATCTTTGTTACAATGTGGCAAAGAATTGGAAGGCTAATCATCCATGCCCCAAGACTTGGCTGGAGGTCAAATTGAAAGTTGATCCATTCCTTTTCACACTGAGGATCTTTCAAGGAAACAAACAAACAAACATGAATGTTACAAACATATCACCAGCTACCTTTAGCCAGTCCCAGAGAGCAACAAAAACAGAAAGAGTTGAGACAGACACAGTGCAGTCACGTGTGTGGGTGCCTTTGCTAATGAAAAGAGGTAATGTGCTCTACCCTGGACTAAAAGGAGAGCATCTCAGAAATCATATATATGTGGTCTGAATGAGAATGGCCTTATAGACTAAGTGTTTGAATGACTGCTTCACCAGCTTGTGGAACAGAGGATTAGAGGGTGTGGCCTTGTTGGGGGAACTGTATCATTAGGGAGTGGGCTTTGAGATTCCAAAAAGCCCATACCATTTCAGGTTAGTTCTCTCTCTCTCTCTCTCTCTCTCTCTCTCTCTCTCTCTCTCTCTCTCCCCCCCCCCCACCCCCCATGCTTGTGGATTGCATGTTAAGTTCTCAGATGCTGCTTCAGGGCTATACCCACCTACCCGCTGCCATTGTGATGCCATGATGGCCATGGGTCATGGACTCTCATCCTCTGGAACTGTGAGTCTCTAATTAAATGCTTTGTTTTTATACATTTCTTTGGTTGTGGTGTTCTGTTACACCAATACAAAAGCACAAGACACTACATTAGCAGAGGGGCTGAGCTGATGTGTTTATATGTTTTCAAGGGTGAATTGTTTCAGCGCATCACTCAAAGTGGTACAGTTTACCCATCATTGCCTCAAGGTTTGTTTCTCTGTGGTCAGCCTACAAAACACCCAGAGGCCACATCAGCAGAGGCTACAGATTCAAGCCTGCTGATCTGCAGCATGTTCTGGGCGCAGATCTGATGTCATCTGCATGACAAAACCATGGCCGGTTTTGTAGACATATAGAACATGAGTGTAATGAAATCGTGCCAGCTTCTTCTAAGATTTGAAGGAAAGACTGAACAACTGGGAAGTCTAATGTAGGACTGGAATCTCTGCAAACGACTACAACAGAGGGATGCTTGGGACCGACCCTACAATGGAGACCCTGGAAGACAGAGCTAAGAAGAGCCTTCTACACCTACCTCCCAAGGGGAACTGCGGGCACCATGAAAAACCTGCCCAACACAGAGCCTGGGATGCTAAATCTTCGTTATCAACTTGACTAGACTTAGGACTCATGGGAACACACTTCTGGGTGTGTCTATGATAGGGTTTCTACAGGAGAGGGATAGTCCTCCCTGAATGTGGGCAGCAGTGTTGGTGGGGCAGGGCTCTGGACTGAAAAAAAAGAGAAAAGGATCTGAATGGCAGAATTCATCTTCCTTTGCTTTCAGATTGAGGAGGAAGGGTAAACAGACACCTCTCGCTCTAGCAGCCATACCTTCTCTTCCATGATAGACTGGATGCCTTAGAACTGTGAGCCAGAGCCAGTCTTTTCCCCCTTATGTTGCTTGTTTTCTGGTGACAATGAGAAAAGTGAGTAACACAGAAAATCGGTGCTGAGACGTGAGGCTGTTGCTGTGATAAGCCTGTGCTGTTCATGGCTTTTGGTCTACAGGAGGAATGTTGAGTTTGGGGACATGGACTAGAGAAACTACAGAATGCTGTAAATAGAACTTAATGAGTCACCGTAGTGCGAGTCCAGAAGACCAAAATGCCGAGAGAAAAGCAGAGAGTAGAGGCTCAGTCATGAGGTTTCAGGGGCAACGAGAACCTATTGTGAATGAATGGACTATAGGTCATTCACGTTGTATTCTAGCAATGACTACGGCTTCACTCTCTCTTTGTCCTGAGAACCTGAAAGAGACTGGTTTAACAAATCGTGGACTAAATGTTTTGGTGTAGGAAATTTTTAAGCTAGCATAACATTCTGGTTGTGGCATGGTTACTGCTTGCTGCTCTTTCTCAATTATGCTGCAAGAGAGAGCAGAAAGACATGAAAATGAGTGATTTGGTGAGGAAAGCATGGGGAGCAAGTGTAAGGTTGCAGAAGAGGAGGGAGCAGACAGGGCAGCTGTGTTTGGTGAAGAGATTCACGACATTAAAGTGACATTGTGAGCTCTTGACTGCACAATGAGCTCTCACTGCCCAACAGGAAAGGTGCCCCGCCCCCTACAAAACCCAACCCACTTGAGACGCTAACTTGTAAAATATACATTAGAAAGGAGAGAGCCCAAACTGAGACTGCTACCTCAGGGCTTCTCTACTGGAAACAACCGCCCAGGAAAACACGCCCGAGAATTAGAACCTCAGAGTCCCAGCAACCTCTGCAACCATGGTCTAGGAGATTAGGTGAAGGCACTGGTGATGCCAGAGTGAGGAGGTCCTGGAGACTCGCATCCAGGTTCCAGGACATCCCTCAAGACAGGCACAGCTGATCTTCTGCACAGAGGTCCTGTGAGGCCACTGTGTAGCAATGCGAAAGGAGAAACGAAGATGGAGGAGATGCCAGGATTATGGGACAATAATGTGTCTCTCTCATTCTATGTATGATTGGTGCCTACGACTAGGCCCATGGCCCACTATTAGATAAATAACAAAGCCACTTGTTACTATACAGTATCAGTCACACAAAAACTATCCCTGATCATTTCTAATCCTTTAATGGTCTTATTTGGATTATGCTGTCTTCTATCTGCCATTCGAGATGAGAAAATCAGAGGTCAGGCTGAAATTTTCAATCAAACTTAGAGAAGTTTGACTTCTCTAAAACCTGTCTTTAAGAGGGGCTCTGCAAGGGGAGTGTTTGCTTGCTCATCTGTTTCTTTTCAGAAATAGTCTTGTGCTTACTCCTCCTGCCTCGGCTGCACAATTCATTGTCTTATCCATACTTTATCATGATTATCAGTTTTCTTTTCCTGCCTTCCTTCCTCTGTTTCTTTCTTCCTGAGCTAGCTTTAATCTGGCTGTGTAGTAGAGCATAACTCTTTTCAAGACAGGGTTTCTCTGTGCACCAGCTCTGGCTTTCCTAGGACTCTCTTTACAGACCAGACTGGCCTCGACCTCGAACTCACAGAGTTCCACCTGTTTCTACCTCCTAAGTGCTGCAATCAAAGGCAGGAGCTACCACTGCCCAGAGTGTAGTTTTAAGTCTCGGATCCTCCTGTCTCTACCTCTCGACTGTTAGGATGACTGGCACATACCACCACAAATAATTTTTTCAACACTGGGACTGGAACCCAAGGCTTCACACTACTAGATAAACTCTAGCAACGGCATTGTATCCGCTGCTGAGGACCAGATTTCAAATGAATAAAATTGTAAGCATCAGCAAATGCTTGAAACATACAGCCTTGAGATGTACTTTAGTTATATCTGTTTATGTCTACTTTTTAAAAAATTATTGCATTTATTTATTTTGTATTATGTGTGTGTGTGCATATGTGTAGGTGCAGGCATGTCACCTCGTGCAGGTAGAAATCGGAGAACAACTTTCTTTGGTCTGTTGTTCCTATTTTCCAGGGATCAAACTCAGGGTGTGAGGCAGAGCGGAAGAGCCTTTGCCCACTGAGCTGTCTTATCAGCCATGTTGACACCAGTGCTTCATGCTAACTTGCTGAGTAAGCTAACTGAGCATCCTCTCGCAATTGGATGAGCTGAGTCTGCGTCCTCACTGCTTCTTTTCTATGTGGCTAAATATGGGTGTCCTTGCTTAGGTCTCACTTCAATGTGCAGGGTTTATTGTTTTCATACTCATTTTCTATCAATGAAAATGACAGCCCCAGACCTCAGTGTTAGCAAATAGCACAATTAGAATTCAAATCTCGTGCACACAATTCAATATGTATTTGTGCATACAATCTGATTTTGTTTTGTTTTGAGATAGTGTCTCTGTTACCCAGGCTGACCTGGAACTCACTATATAGCCCACACTGCCTTCTAATTCACAAAGATCCTCCTGTCTCAGCTTCCCACATGCAATCTAATTTTTAAAAAAGATCTTTAATATTGTATATGGATTTTATTGGTGGTATTGAATAGCTGCTCAGTTCAAACAAGGAAGGCCTCCCAAAGATATTGTTCTGGGTCTTATTATGCAAATAACAAAGTTAGTTATTTTCCTTTTTGTTTTGTCCAAAACATCTTAAGTAAGAAAGAATGTATTGCCAGGTAGTAATGGCACTCGCCTTTAATTCCAGTACTTGGGAGGCAGAAGTGGGTGAATCTCTGTGAGTTCAAGAGTTAGTTCCAGAACAACTAGGGCTATTACACAGAGAAACCCTGTCTTGAAAAACAAAACAAAATAAACAAAAAAAGAACCCCAAAACAACAACAAAAAAAATAGAAAGAAAGAAGAATTTATTTTGGTTCACATTTTAAGGGTTTGGTCAATGATGGTGGAAAAGACAGGGCCTCAAGTGTTTGAGGCTAATGGTCACCCTGCATCCAGAGTCAGGAAGTAGAGTGAAGAGTGATGGTGCACAGATTACGTTTATCTTCTTATTCAGTCTAGGACCCCAGCCCACGGAACGGTACCACTCATATTTAAGGTGGACCGTCCCACCACAATTAAACTCTACTTGGAAACCCCATCACAAATCCAGAGATGTATCTCAAAAATTATTCCAGAACCCATCATGTTGATAATATCAACCATCACCAACCCTACACCTCCCAAGAGCTTCATGCTAATATAATCACTGGGGAGTAGTTTGACTTTGTGGTGAGTATGTTTTGTTTTCTCAGCCACAAGGATTCAAATCTCAAAAGACTCTTTAGGTCAGGGACAGAATTTAGCTCCAGAAATTTACAAGAGGAGAGGATGGGAAGCTATAACCAAAGAAAGAATCTGGGAACACTGAGAATAAAGCCAGCAGTAAGTGGAGATATCTTGACAGGTACTGAGATCCTGTCAACCACAAGCTTCAAGGAATAAGGCCTCATCTCTACAGGAAGAATTCTGTCGCAGAGGGTTGGGCTAAGTTATTTTAAATTGATTCCCACTGGTAGGTTTTGCATTTATTTTAATTTTAATTTTTATTGCTGACAAGACTCGCATGTGGCCTTTGGGAGTTCATCCTTGAGTTGATAAATTCTTTTGTCTAAACTCACTTTGCAGTTGGATTATAAAACTGTTTCATTTCTGAAGGTCTGGGTTTTTAAAGGCCATCAATCAATTGTTTGGCCCTAATTAATTTTGCCTGAAAGCATCTGACGTGTCCACAGAAGCAGCAATTAACTTGGAATGGTAATACAATCACCATCTCAAATATTTAAACAATGTGATTATATAGTATCTATCAACAGAATTCTTGTTTTAAAAAATATGCTCAGAGAAGTAGACGCAGAGGCAAAAAAAATACGTCTTGCTTCAGGGGTCGGAAAATGCAGCTTTAGTTTCTCTCCCCTCCCAGATCTTCAAGGTACAAGACAAGCCTTTGCCAGCCCCCTTGTGCTGACTTCCGACTGGCCCCACACACCTTGGGCACTGGAGCTTAAACATGCCTCCAGTAGTCTGCATAGATCGTATCAGACAAAAGATTCACTGTGCTTTCTCTTGCAGTCAGTCTGCGTGGGGTCCACCAGTCACCCTCCAGGCTCCAGGCAGAAGCATTCACACACTGTGTTTCTCATTTTGCCCAGCGTTTGGGTAGCAGGGAACCAGGACTGATATACCCAGACCCTACTTTGTGCCCATGGGGACCGTCCAAGCCTTCATATTTACACCTAATTTCCCATAGATGTGCACTATCTGTGCAATATTCATAGTTGTTGCTTCATAGAGATGTTTCTACAATGTGTGGCCCCGACCTAGTTTGTGTCTTGCGGGAGGGAAGAGTTTATTTGGCTTCCAAATTACGCTTTCTCCTGAAGGGAAGCCAGGGCAAGAACTCAAAGTAGAAACCGTGGAGGAATGCTGCCTACTGGCTTGCTCTCATGGCTTGTTCAGCTTCCTTATGTGACCCCGGACCACCTGCCCAGCGGTACCACCCACAGTGGGCTGGGCCCTTCCACATCAAAAGTGAATCAATCAAGTGCCCCAAAGACATGCCCACAGGCCAGTCTGATGGAAGGCTCTCAACAGAGTTGACAAAGACTAACTGGCACATTCCCAAACTCAACCCTTGCTCTCCCTCTTCTCCCCTCCACACCACCGAGCTCACTCTGCAACTGAATTCTCCTTCATTATTCTTCAGACCAGAAACCTGGCCACCTCTCTTTTCTTCATTGTGCCTCTTTGTAATCAATGCCCATATTTTATTTCCATATAAACCTGGCAACAGAATGTTCGTGTCTATTTTTTTCCAAACACAGATGCTCTGTACTTAACTAGGGAGCTGGGTTCCAGCACACCTGGCACAGACTGAAAATATCTTAGGTGGGAAAGGCACATAAAGCAGCCCAGACGCCTAATGCCGCAGCCTAGCTCCACACGACAGTGCAGGGAGGGCAGCAGGCACTTCTCATGGCCCAGCTCATTGTCTCCGTGTGTGTGTGTGTGTGTGTGTGTGTGTGTCTGTCTGTCTGTCTGTCTGTCTGTCTGTCTATCGGGGATCGGGGATTTCATATCCCGTCCATCACTAGCCTGGCAAAGCCCTCACATTCAGACTTCAAAGCATGAGTTCTATGGATGCCTATTATTTTCATAAACATAATTGAGTTCAAAATTTACAAGTCTAAACAAAAGTTGAGGGCAGCTTATGTTGAAGTCCATCCACTAAAAACTGATAGGGAACCTTTGCCCCAAATGTCCCATGTTCCCTTCAGCCAGTTTCACCTCCATCCTTTGGCTTTTTCCAACATCCAACCACCACAGTTCTCCATAGCAGCACTCCCTGGGATGAGGTTTTACTTGGTGAGGGATCTAAGCAACACCTTTTCTTCTGAGTTGGCCAACACATGCAAGACAAAGAGAGATTGAGTGAAGTGACATTCACTTGCAAAGTGACGGTGCCTAGCAAGTCCAGGGCCCACAAACTAAAACTTAAGTGACTTTCAAAATTAGGAGGAAAAAATGGAATAAGGATTGGATAGACAATAGTGATGGACATTTGAACTGTTTTATTTATTCAAATTTTTAGTATTTTATTTTTGAGATTGAATACAAGGCACTGCTCATGCTAGACAAGTGCTCTACTGGTGAACGAGATCCCTAATTCTTGGTTTGTTTTTAGATAGAATTTGTGAAGTAGCTTAGGCTAGTATCAGACTCATTACGTATCCCAGGCTGTCTTTGAACTCTTGATTTTCCTGCCTCTGCCTCTCAAATGCCACTTAGGATCACAAGTAAGCGCTACTATGTCTAATGAGTATATGATCTTCTTCTTCTTCTTCTTCTTCTTCTTCTTCTTCTTCTTCTTCTTCTTCTTCTTTTTCTTCTTCTCCTCCTCCCCCTTCCTCCTCCCCCCCTCCCCCTCCCCCTCCTCCTCCTCCTCCTCCTCCTCCTCCTCCTCCTCCTCCTCCTTCTTCAGACAGGTTTTCTCTGTAGCTCTGGATCCTGTCCTAGAACTAGCTCTTGTAGACCAGGCTGGCCTTGAACTCACGGAGATTCACCTGCCTCTTTCTCCTGGGTGCTGGGATTAAATGTGTGTGTATATGATCTTCTTTAATGAGGGAGCCCACAAGGGCAAAAGAGCCCTGAGCCTGGCCACGCACACTCACTGAAGGCCCCGGTCTTGCTTACCACAGCTTATTCTTTTTTCTAGGTCCCTATGCTCTTCTGTCTCTAAGCTATGCACCTTGTGACATCTCTCAAGGTGTGTATGTAGAGAAGCCACACTTCCTACGTGAGTACTGCAGAATCCAGAGTGGGTAAAGACGCAGAACTCACTTCATTCAGTACTGTTCAAATGTTCTCAACGATAATCCTGAAGGCTAAAGAATGGGTTCATCGGAGTCCAGCACAGCAGCAGATTCTCAACAGAAGTGACTCTATTGAGTTCCAGGGCAGCCACGGAACTTAATCAGTGCCTTAATTGGGTAAAGCACTGAGGAGGAGAGAGAACGAGTACTCAGCACGAAATGGAGCCTCTATACCAACCTCTTGTGCTGACCAAGCTCAAGAAACATATTAGGAGAGGGGGCAGAAAGAACATAAGCACTAGAGGATGAGAGGCATGACATGGCCACTGCACACAGAAACTCACAGCAGCTATGACTATCTGCTCAAAACCTGAACAAGATCGGACTGGTCAAAATTTCAGCATGGACTGGGGTTTGGTTCCTGAGACCCCACCCATAGCTGAGGAGCTGGCGGCTACTGGGGAGGTAGAGTCAATTTTTTTTTAGGGGTGAGGTCATTGGTTGGTTGTCCATATTCCCAGTGGATGGCCCCACACCAATGCATGTGTGAGCAGTATTATGGGAATTTGGAGGGAGGAGGAAGAGGGAGAGGGGGAGAAAAAGGAAAATAAACATGAAGTTGGAAAGGGGGCAACTTTGGGGGGAGATCCTGAGAAATTTGGAGATGGGGAGTGGGCATGGATCTGGTCAAAATGCAAAATCCTCAAAGGATAAACCAAAAATAGTCTAAGAGTAAAAGATTAAAATCTCATTCCATTTACAGTTCTGAAGGCTAGTACCTTTAAGATCGAGGTCAGCAGATGGTAAAGTCCATCTTGCTAGAGCAAGTGTCCACGGAGCCCCGGGGTTGTGCAGGGTGTCATGTGGTGAGAGGGACCGAGCATCCTATCTTAGGTGTCCCTTACTAATCTTATCTTAGAAAGCCACAAACTAGCCTCGTGACCTCATTTTACCCCAAATGCTTGCCTTACTTGCAAGTACTATATTTGTACGTTTTCCACCATTTCCTTCTATTCATTCATTGGTTATTTCTTTCTTCTGTGGATTTGTTTTTGAGTGCACATGTTCTCCCATGTGGGGGTAGAAGTCAGAGGACAATCTACAGGAGTCTGTTATCTCCCTTCACCGTATGGACTCTGCTCACTGAGCTTATGTCAGGCTTGGCAGCAAGTTCCTTTACCCGCAGAGACATCTCATTCGTTTTCCACCCTCTTAATCCTCACAATGGCAATTAAATTTCAGCACAGGTTTTTTGTGGGCTCATTCAAACCACAGCGTATGTGACAATCCTTAGGTATTCTGCCATGGCTTAAGTTTAATTGTATACATGTGACATGTTTTGTGCAGTAGACTAGCTTCTCTGAGGTCTGTGATCAAGTGAACTTTGGGTATTTTTTTGTTTGTTTGTTTGCTTGTTCGTTTCTTTCTTATTTTTTGAAACAAGTTTCACTGTGTGGCCCTAGCTACCCTGCAACTTGCCCTGCAGACCAGGCTGGCCTCCAACTCATAGAGATCCTCCTGCTTCTGCCTCCCCAGTGCTGGGATTTAAAGGCGTGCACCACCACTGCCCAGTTTCTTTTTTGTTTGTTTGTTTTGTTTTGTTTGTTTGAGACAATCTCGTGTAGTTCAGGCTGGTCTTGCCCTCTGGATCCTCCTGGCTCAGCCACATGAGTGCTAGGATTATAGGTATGATTCTGGACCCTATGACCCATCATGCTGGGTTCAAGTATGATCTTTGTCTCTGTAGGAGCAAAGAACACAGTCTTCCCTTCTCCCACAGAAGCCTAATCTAAGAGAAACATCATGACTCAGCTCAATCTTTTTGGAATCTTATATTGTCGTGAGGTCCTGAACTATGTTGCTTAATTCCTCTCTAGCCAAATCCAGCTTGCCTTTTAGTCATCTTTGCCCAGAACAAACTTGATCAGAGCAGGACAGTACTACAGCATCTAGGATAAGAGCTTCTTTCACTGATACTCTAGAGTTTTCTTTAAGTAGGCTTGTCATCCCTACTAGTTCCTTTTTTGCTGTTGTAGGAGAATGCCCTGACCAAATCAACGTAAGAAAGGAAGGTTTATTCTGGCTTACTGGTCCAGTTGAGACAGCAGTGATGATGCGGGGATTGGGGGAGAGAGCTGGCAACAGACAGGGCAAGCACGATGGCAGAGACAGAAAGCGGGCTGAGCACAGTTTCATCCACATCTAGGAAGCAGACACGGGGAACAGGAAGTAGGATAATGTCGCGGCGTAAACGAATGCAGACAGAGTGTAAATATATATATATATAGCTTTAATGTAGAAATAGACTTACAAAACCACCGTTCCCGCGGAGACCAGGAATGCAGAAGCGAGAGCTCGGAGCTTGCTCGCCAAATTTATAGGCAGACATTAGCCCGAGGCGAACACGCCCCATAAGGGGCGGGACTTATCCCTACAGGATAAAGCTATAAACCTTCGAAGCTCAGCTCCAGTGATGTACTTCCTCTAGCAAGACTCTGTCTCCTGAAGATTTTGAACCTTTCCTAAGTAGCACCGCGAGCTGGGAAGGTCAAATATGTGAGCCCATCACGAATACTCTTCATCCAAACCACCACAGCATCCAGTGGGTGTTCACGTGACTCCATGAAGGGAGCACAAGTGGAAATCGGAAGCAGCATGCAGGAAGTCCAGCAAGGTACCTTCCCTCCAACTGCCCTGCCAGCAGAAACCTCTGCTGATGTTGAAAGGCCTGTGCACATTCCAGCTCCTCTGTGACACACTGCCTTCATCTTTGCTTGCCTCTTCTTGTCTCTGTTGTGGCTTGAGCCCACGGTGCTCAAATACTTTCCTTTACTGCTTGCTTCTCTCTGCTACAGCAGAGCAGGGCACTTAGCTCTGAAAGCATTGATTGGAAGGAGACAGAAAGAGCAGTGAGTGGCAGGAACGGACCTGGACCCATGCCACACGAGTGAGCCATATGCTTCCTTGGGCCTAGAGATTCTTGGCTTCTACCTGGGTCTCAGTGTCATTAATCGTATCCATTTTCACTCTCAAAAGTGTTGTGGTTGGGTCCATGAACTATGTACAGTGACTATATTTGTGGACCACACAATGAAATGGAAGGTGATGGGTCCACAGGATTCTTAGGGAACCTACCATGTGTTCATACATGTAAAGGGAAGATATTCAGGGTACAGCAACCTTCCTTGGAAACAGCTGTGGCAAATGTCGTTAGTAAAGATGAGCTCATGCAGGAGTGGGAAGGGCTCCTAAACCCACTCAAGTTGACTGGTAGCCTTATGAGAAGACAGCAATCAAGAGTAGAGACAACACTATGTGGGGACAGAGACACAGAGGCAACACCATGCGAAGGCACAGAACAATGCTATGTGAAGATAGATTCACAGAACAATGCTGTGTGGACCAGAGACACAGGGACGATGCTATATGAAGATAGAGACACAGGGACGATGCTGTATGAAGATAGAGACACGGGGACGATGCTATATGAACATAGAGACACGGGGACGATGCTATATGAACATAGAGACACGGGGACGGTGCTATATGAAGATAGAGACATGGGGATGGTGCCATGTGAGGACAGAAGAGACCAAGGCTGAGACTGGCACTTTGCAATTCCAAGTCAAAAATCTCAGTGACTCCAGAAACCAGCCAGAGCATAACAAGAGGTAAGGGTGGATTCTGCCATGGGTTCTGAGTGGAGCCAATGCCTTCATTTGACTGGCACTTTGCAATTCCAAGTCAAAAATCTCAACGACTGTAGAAAGCAGTCAGAGTGTAATAAGAGGTAAGGGTGGGTTCTGCCACGGGTTCCGAGTGCAGCCAAAACCTTAGTTTCACTGTGGGTACAGTCTGTCCACTGCAGCCATCCTGTCTGTCATGGGTGTTAAGACTAATCCCCAAAAACTAATCCAGAAGGGATCTGCCTTGCGTGGGAGCACAAGTGGGATGATGATGGGGATGACTCTCAGAGTGGACTCCATCTTGGAGTCAGGTTGCCTCTGATAGAAGCATATGGCAGAGTCCCATGGTCCACTGTCTGTCCCCATGTCTGGACAGGTGGCTTGCAGCCAAGCAACCTCCACCAGAGCAGCAGACATTGCACGTGGGCATGTCCATTTCGGCTTGAGAAAGCTCCAGCACCCTTCAACTCCTCCCTCTGTTCAGCTGCCCACAGTCTCTTGGATGTCAGTGCTTTGCAGAGACAAGGAAGGCCCCCACTCACTGACAACCCCAGATTCTAGTCCCAGAGGGCATGGGGGATACAGGGACTCTCCCTGCTCGCGAGCTCTTCCTGGTATTTCACAGAATTCCTCTGGGTCTACTCACCGTTCTTGAAATCATCCTCCCACACGTGAGGATCCCCTATGCCAGGAATTCCTCACCCACCTCTCCGTCTCAGCCTGCCAACGCCCAACTTCATCTCAGATCCTCCAGCTACTCTCTGCCAAAGGGAGTGCTCACTCCTCCATCACTCCTCTGCCCCACAATTAGCATCCTCTCTCTTCCTTGATAGCTCCCCCACTACACACTAACTGCATCTCTCTGCTGCTTGCTCTATGATTCAGATAACTGCTCCCCCTCCAAAGCCCATCTTTGAAGTTTCACTCCCTGAGAAGGCAGCTTGGAGTTTACAGAAACATTGAGGTGGGTCCTTCTGTGAGGCTTTAAATTATGGGAGGTCCAACCTCAGGGGGGTTCTGGTCTTTACTCCTTTCTCTCCTCCTTCCCAGTCATGAGGAGACTGTGAGGTATCCCAAAGCAGCAGGCACAGCCAATAAGACTCTTCCTTTTGTAAGCTGATTCCTTGTGGATATTTATTATAGTGAGAGAAAGACAACACTAGGGTCCTTGTCACATGCCACTTCGCATGGCTGTTGATGACTTGTTGTTCCCCCTCCACTGGTGACGCTGTGACTTACCCACATACTTATAAATATTTATTAAGAACCTGGAGAGATCTAAGCATGCCCAAGATACAGAGAGCTTGTGGTGTGGTGGGGAACATGGATACTTAAAATCACAAATAGTCTCATCAAGTGACATCCTGCTCCTTTGGAGGCCACAGGTTGAGGAGGTTTTGAGAGAGTGTCAGGATAACTCAGTGTAAGTACCGCAGGCTTCTTCCCCGGCTTCATCTCCTAGCCCTGTCTCCTCTCTCTGTTCCACTAATTCTGAACTTCCAGCCAATCATAGCATGCTCCTGCCTCATGCTCATCATAGTTTATGCACCTGTTTCTCTAGACCTTTGAAGTTCTGTGTTTCTCACCTTCTACCTTGGTGGGACTGATTCCTTTGCTCAGACCAAAAGCATGGTCCCGTACTGCTCCAGGTCTTTGCCTGCATGGCTCTGACTTGGAGTTATCACTGTAATTGAAATCACACCATGCCCTGTGTTTCTGTGTCTGTTTTGTTCAGAACATGGTCTCATAGGGTCTCAGTAAAGCCAGAACAAAGGAAAGATTGGACAAATGATGTGCCAGGAGTCAAGCTGAGGCAAAAAAGATGCAGAAAGCAGAAGAGATGCTCTTTGTGAGAGGACAAGAAGGCAGACAATGAGAAAGTAACAGAATAGAAGGAAGGAAGGAAAGGATTCCATGGGATCCTGCCAAGATTTAGTTCCAGTGATGGAGAAGCCACTGGAAGGGAACTAAGAGTGTGTGCTCTGGCGACACTCTTCTTCAGAGCTTTTTCAAGATGATGGTGAAGAAAAGAACCAGAGGGGAACAAGAGGCCAGGTGATCAATTCAGAAGCTATGAGTACAGAACCACCAGAGTTAAAACAGGGACTTGGAACAGGCATGGGGTCAAGGAGACAAGGAAAAGTAGACTGAGCACAGAAAGGCAGAGAAGGCAAAATGGCCTGAGCTTGATGACTTGAAAACTCCCATGGAGTAGCCCACAGCGGGGACATCATCCTTGACTGAAGCCAGGGGAGGGTAGGCAACCGTCTATTCAGCTCAGTGGATACACAGTTCAGCTTTTTACCGTTTGCATTATCTTATCTTGTGTGTATGAGTATTTTTGTCTGCATGCATGCCTGTGTGCCACACATGTGTCTGGTTTTTGCAGAAGTCACAAGAAGGCATCCTGCAACTGGAGTTACAGGTGCTTGTGAGCCATCACCATGCAGGTGCTGTAAACGGAACCTGGGTCCTCTGCAAGAGCAACAAGTGCTCTTAGCATCTGAGCCATTCCTCCAGCTTGCCCTGTGCTTCGTTTACCTGACCCCTTTTGGTGGTGATGTTCTTGCCTGCATCTATTCTTTGAGAGCAAAGGAGGAAGGAAGCAAATGAACTTCTGTTTTGAGCGTGTCATTCAATCGGTTGACTTGAGTTATCTTTAGAATTCGACAGGTAAAAATAAGCGTCTGGGAATAACCGCAGGTCTGTGAATAATTTCACATATTCAAGACGGGAAAGCAGATGTCAAACTTATTTCAAACAGTATGGGCCGGCTTCTTTATAATTATTATATCCTCTAGTCCTAGAATGGTTTTTCAGACACAAGAGTGATAGGTCTCACTGTTGCAGGATATTCGCTCACACGGTGACACCCCAGGACTGTGTTAATAAAGTTAATCTTGAATCAGGGGGCAGAGCTAGTGACTTGCTGACCCAAATTAGCCATAGAGAAGACATCATCTTATTTTCCAGGTGAGAGGTCTGGGCCTAGGAACAGCAAAGTGAACCCAGGCTTCTCCAGGGAGAGTTCCAGGATGCCAGCACAGTTCTTCTCAAAACGTACTTTCCCCATACCATGGTGTGATACAGTGCCTGTCCAAGATTTGCCCTACTTCACCCTGCTTCACGGGGATTCTCTTCACCCCACACCATGGGCATCTGTGGGGCAAAGAGAACAGTGGATTTGAAAGCAGGTGTGGTGGTCGTGCTGGGGATAGCCGGGGGTCAGGCAAGTAGCTTTACTGCTTCTCGGTTCACTTCAGCCAGAATGGGATGAGTGACCTCAATCTGAGCAACATCACTGAGTGGAAAATGGTGAAACTTCTCTGGAAAAGCTTTGTAGACTGAGGTCACATGCTTTGATCCTGACCTTGACTATACTCAAGGTAAAGACAGCATAGCAATCTATACCAATACTTCACAATGTGGTTCTTGTTGTTTTGAGAAAGTGTCTCCTATAGTAGCCCTGGTTGGATGACCTTGAGCATCTGATCCTCCTGCCTCCACTTCCCAAGTGCTGGGATTATAGCCATGGGCCACCAATTCTGTTTTTATGGGGTGCTAAGACTGAACCGAGGACTTTATGCATTCTGGGCAAGGACTCTTCCAACTGAGCTACATTCCCAGCCCCCATTATGTGATTTGGAATTCTGTACTGAATGGGGGCTGTAAACACTCCCATTCTATCTTAGCCTACTCTAGCTTACCCTAGCCTAGCCTAGCCTACTCTACCCACCCTATCTTACCTTACCCTGGCCCAGCCTACCCGATGCTTCCCTACCCTAGCCTAGCCTACTCTACCCTAACTTACCTTACCCTAGCCTAGCCTACTCTATGCTCCCCTACCTTATCCTACCCTAGCCTACCCTACCCTATTCTACCTTACCTTAGTCTAGCCTACCCTATGCTCCCCTACCCTATCCTACCCTAGCCTAGCCTATTCTACCCTAGCCTATCCCTAGTCCTCTCCTCTCCTCTCCTACCCTACCCTACCTTAGCCTACTCTATCCCTAGTACTATCCTGACCCTAACAAAACCTTGTAGAAAGCTCTTCTGTTTGTACACTAACTGCTGTACAGGGACAGAGATCAGAAAGTCCAAGAACCAAAAGTAGCCCTTTCTTTTCTACCTGGAGAAATTCCACCCAGCTCTGGACTGCCGAGAGCAGCTCTTCCAAATTCTCCGAGTGTGCAGGTATGAGGGGGTTACTCTAAAGCTGTAGCAGCCCTGCTTTGCAGCTGCTCTTGCTTCTTATCCTAAATGGCTTCCTCATTGCTTGGACATGTATTCACCAAGCTCCTTTGCTTCCTTAGACCCTATGATAGATGGAAAGTCCTTGAACCTTAAAGCCGATCTCAGTTTTCCTGGAGATTCCATCAAGTTGCTTAATCAAGGAGCCTCCCTTTCCTGTTCTAGAATATTAGAATAATTCTGCCATCCTTCCATTTCTACATGTAGTCCCTCTAAGTCTGTAAAATGGCTATTAATAACGACAGCCATCCTACTGTCTGCAGAGTAGGGGCTGGGTAAGCAAGAACACTTACCCAGAGTGGTCCCTTTGAACTCCCACTTACATTCTAGCCCGGCAATGGGGAGGTGGGGAACTCAGGGAAATGTAGCGTATCTAGTGTTGAGCAATGTGGCATCTGAAAACGTCTGTTTGTAAGTCTCATTTCTTTCTTCTCCTGCATCTGTCAGAGTCTAGGATTACACAGGAATCATGGCCAGGTTTGGGAGAGAAGGGTCTGCAGGGAGGGGTGGGAAACTTTCTCAGATGAAAGAGATAACGCACCAGGTCAGTGGTCCCCTCCAGTCACTGTGTCATCTGGCGGAGCAACCGAAGGGAGGTGGAATTTCCCCTGTCCCTGACAGTAACAGTTTTTCAAAGTAAAATATGTTGAAGCTGAGAGGTTTTTCTTGGCGGAGCATTGTACCATTAACTCAAGATTAAATGCATCCTGTCCAAATTCTTTGGCTACTTGTAATGGGCCTCTCTGGCTTGAGGCATCCAGATGTTGATTCCACACCACATGCCCAGGGAAGAGAAGCTAATTGTTCTCTTCTGCCGGTGTGGAAGTGGGGGCTGTGATGGCCGTCCCTTATACCCTCTCTACATTTCCCAGAAGACCAGAAAGATCTGGTTGCTCCAGCTTTCAGCACTGTGGCCAGCTGACAAGACAACACTAAGCTGATTGATGCCCATAGCTGGACTCCTCCCCAGATACTGCTCTTATCTGGAGGCAGGTGCAATCCTCCAAGTTATACCCCAGCAAAGACAGCCTCCATGACTGGCAGATATGAGGCTACAAAAGCCCCACCTCCATGCTCCTGTTTGGGATAACTCAGAAGGGTTATCCCACTCTGGGTTCCTCTCTGTCATAGCTAATCATGATTGTGGCTTTGATATGATTTAGAATCCCCGTAGAAGCAATTTGAGAATCCCTGCGCATATGAGGTTTTAGAGTGGGTAAGTGCAGTGGGAGGACCCATCCTGAGTGTGTGCACTGTTCTATGGGCTAGAATGAATGAGAAGGAGGAAGTGAGCCGATCACCGACATTTATCCATCTCTGCTTCCTGATTGTGGATTCAATGTGACCCTCTGCCTCATGTTCTAGCCATCATGAAATCTCTGGCTTCAAACCCTTCTATCCTTGCGTTGTTCTCTCTCTCTCTCTCTCTCTCTCTCTCTCTCTACACACACACACACACACACACACACACACACACACACACACCTAGTGTTTTTGCCACAGCAAAGAGAAAAGTAACAAATATACCCCCATGAGATTAGCAGAGCCCACGCTTCAAAAGGGGCAGAGTTCATCTTCTGGAGGTCAAGTTCTCTCTCATTCCCTTACCACAGAGGTTGATGGGGAGGGGGGCATTCCCCAGTAAACTGACTATGCATGTAGAGACCTTGGCACCTGGTATGGTTTGAAGACTCTGAGGAAGACCTAATTTAAAGAGGCAGATCTACCAGGCAACTGACTGCGAACATCCATTGACTGCTCCAGGAGGCTATAGACTTGGCTAAAACTCCCACAGTGGATGCGGCCAAAGTATACGGACAGGCACAGATGTGGCATACAATAAATCGGGTTGATATGAGGGGAAGGCAATTGGGTCAGGATGTCTAGGATGAGAATTGTTGACTAGGAGAAGACAAGGAAGGAAGGTTGAGGGAGGTGGATCCTTACAGTCAAGTGTTACTCTCTGCTGTAGCCTATAAATAGACTACTATTTCTTGGGGTCTGAAAGCAGAAAAGGCAACGTGTAAGGCTCAAGGTTAAGGTGTGTGTGTGTACCTCATCATCAAGGCTTGGCCTGGGTATGGGTAGCGTCTTTTCTTCTGCACCTCCCAGTCCCTGCGTACACTACTCGCTGTTTACCAAATGTTGTGCTCCAGCATCTTTCCAACTCAACAAGGTATTACTGTCCAGGTATTGCCTTCATCGTCTGACTTTGCAGCCCTAAAACGTTCATGATATTTTGCTCACTTATTTATTTAATTTCCAGGCATCCTTTATCATAAGAGTTCTGTGAGGCCCAGGTCAGAGTTTAATATTTTACCTGGATGCAGTAGAAATAGTTTTGGAACGAAAGGAAAGAAATAACAGAGGGTGGAGGGATGGAAAGAAAACATGAGGCAAAGAAGCTAGAGGATCTTGGGTTCAAATATTTTACTGGGAACTGAACCCAGGTCCTCCGAATGAGCAGTCATGGTTATTAACTGCTGAACTATTTCTCCACGTTGAATCCCCCAACCTCACCCCCACTTATTACTTCCACCCTAGAGAATGGGTATCAGGTATCTAAAAGACTTAGTTATCAAACAGCAATGTGTGGGTTCTGTTTGGTTTGGTTTTGAGATTGAAGTCATACTCTGTTGACCCAGGCCTGTCTTGAATCAGGCTCAAGTGATCCTCCTTCCTCAGTCTACTGTATAACTGGGACTGGGAACTGGATCACTGTTCCTTACTTAGGAGACTTTTACAGAGAACCAAATCAAGATGATCTTATCAGTGCTGGATCTCCTGGATGGTGTGTGATTGTGCATATATTTGAGTGTGTGTGTGTGTGTGTGGAGGGGGAGTGGCAGTATTGTCATTGTAGTCATATATGTGGGAATATGTATTAGAGGCTGGCCGTCACTGTAGTCAGCATGCCCTAGATTCTCAGGAAGCCAAGCTTCTGGCCTGGAATGATGCCATAGTGATTTCCCATGGGAGGCTGCTTCTAGGCTCTGGGGACCAGGAACTTAGCCAGCTGCTCTTGGCTCCGGCATTTCCCATCGTCATTTGTCTTGTCCTCCACCTGACTCAGAATAGTAAATGGGAAGGGTTTTTGTCTTTGCATTTATTGATCTATGTATCTGATTTTTTTCTTTAAGAAATGAAAGTGATAGTTTTGGGAAACTCTAGATGAAGTGGGAGGGAATGCGGAGTCCAGAGCTTCGGATCATCGTTACCAGTGCTCCCTCAGTGTTTCGGTTTGGTTTTTCCTACACATTCTTTGTGTGTGTGTGTGTGTGTGTGTGTGTGTGTGTGTGTTACTCCTTTATTATTTTTTTGCTTTTTAGAGACAGTCTTGTTATGTAGCTCAGGCTAGCCTACCTATAAATTTACCCAGGATCCTCCTGCCTCACTCTCTCAAGGGCTGCGGTTACAAGTGTGTGCCACTATGCCCGGCTCTACTTTACTTTTTATTGTGCTCATTAATGGTCTGGAAGTCAGGGAAAGGTGCTACTACCACAGGCATATGAGTGCAAATTAGCCCACTGGCCCTTCTCCATCTGAGATACAGTCCATAAGACCTGCATAATACAGTGGAATTCGGCTATATGGATTCAATTTGCTTCCGGACTTTCTCAAGAGCCTCTCTGTCCAGCTGTCGCTGACGAAGGATGACAAGGCACGCGAAGACTAAAGCCGCACCCACCATGGTGCCTTCAAACTTCCAGAACAGGCGCTGTTCCATCAGAGCTGACCGACAGCTTTTGAATTCATTCCTTTTAGAGGAGTGGCATGTGATTTTCTCCACATAGCCCGTAGAACCACACTCAGGCATAGTTTTAATCTGGAAGTTAGAACATGGAGTACACTCTTCAGTCACCACAAACTCTTCCACCAGCCAACATGGCGAAGTTGAGGTGCTCACTGACAGCTTCTCCTCGCGCATGGGAGCCTCTGCTTCACAGAGCTTCGCCTCCACAAAGACCTCGCGCTTCTCGCCATCAAATTCCCATGGATTATTCTCGCTGTGGTCGCGAGGCCGTTCCAATAGAGCCTTAGTTGGCCCAGGGAGAGAACTCTGGCACAGCGCTGCTCTGAGCTGGAACCTCAGGGAGGTCTGCTGCAACAGGTGCGACACTGACTGCTCCATGCTTGTGGGTGCGGGGAGGCGTGGCCTCCCCCGGGGCCGCTACCTATGCTGTTTGCTGTGTGCTTTCCTACACATTCTTGAATCTAATTGTGTCTTGCCCAAGGCAAAGAGCACAGCAATGGTCGAGTACTCCCCACCCTGTTCCTACAGGCACCCACAGTGTTATCTCTTGCAGCTACGTCTCGGATGTCCACGTCCATCTGCCCCACAGAATACCCACGTTGCTATTTCTTCTTATGCTACTTTTAGGGTTTTTTTTTTCTTCCAACTCCTTGGAAGTCAGAATTTTAGCTCTAACATAGTCTGCCACCAGCTGCTAAGCTATGATCCAATTCCCATTTTTGTCTCTTTTTTTCCAGTGAACCCAAGATTGGCTAAATAAATGATCTCTACTTCCCTTTTCAGGCCTCGGTGAATATAACTAGAATGTAGCCACGTTTCCTACTATGATCACATCTCTCATACACCTTTCTTTGCTTTCCTAGGATTCAAAAAAAGGTCCATTCTGTCTCCTCGGCTTTTTGTGGCCCTCTCACATCTCCAGCTAGACCGCTGGTTCATAACCTGTGGATCGCGACCCCTTGGGTCTTTTCACAGCGGTCACATATCAGATATCCTGCATATCAGATGATTCTGCATACATGATGATTCATAAGAGTAGCAAAATTAGAGTTATAAAATAGCAACAAAATAATTATATGGTTGGGGGTCACCACCACACGAGGAACTGTTTTAAAGGGTCACAGCATTAGGAAGGTTGAGAACCACTGACTTAGATGGTATTTCCATCATGTGTTAACTAGTGCATTCAAATGCAAGCAGCTAAGTCTTCCTCTTGGTCCTTGGAGACCCCTCTCTGGAGCACTCTGTCTTCTTGCAGAGTCTGGCTTGACAGCTCTTCACACTCAACGTGTTCTGAGTCTTCTGTCTTTACTAGTGCAGTGACTCTTCTAATTGTCCATCTCTTGTGTTGGATTCCCAGAGTCCTGGAGATTGTATTTTCCAAGGCTTTCTGTCCTCTCTCTTTTATACTGTGTGTATATGCACGAGCATGCGCTGAGGGTGCAGGTGTGCTTGTATGTATGAGTGTGTGTGTGTGTGTGTGTGCAAAAGCCAGAGGTTAACCTTCCATGCCGTACCTCAGAAACTGTCCACACTGCTTTTCTAAGACAGGGTTTCTCTGTTACCTGTTGTTTTCCACTTTTCCCTTTTCTTCTGTATTCTTCTGAGTTCATTGAGATTTCTTTGTCTGTGACTCTATTCTAACTCCCTTGCTAACCTGATAACTAAAACTCTTTGTTGCGTGACTTTAAAGCTTGCTTTACTTTCCACTGTGTGTGCAGACACTTTTGTTTGTGATGCTGAGATACAGTTTCATATGTGTATTGTAGCTCAGGAGTCAGTGAACTCACCACTGCTGAGATTATAGGCTCCACCAGACCCAGCTCACAGTGTGTGTGTGTGTCTGTGTGTGTGTGTGTGTGTGTGTGTGTCTGTGTGTTTTGAGACAGGGTTTCTCTGTGTAATCCTGGCTGTCCTGGAACTCTTTCTGTAGACCAGGCTGTCCTTGAACCCAGAGATCCCATCCACTTGCCTCCACTTCTCAAATGCTGGGATTAGACACGTCCACCCCCACTGCCCAGACACAGAATATATTTTTAATTTACACAGCTACTTTAAAGTAATGTTAAGCCAGGTGGTGGTGGCGGCACATGCCTTTAGTCCTAGCACTTGGATGGCAGAGGCAGGTGGATCTCTAGAAATTTGCAGTCAGCCTGGTCTACAGAACTAGTTCCAGAACAGACAGGGCTACACAAAGAAACCCTGTCTTGAAAAACCAAAAAATAAAATAAAATAAAAATAAATATAAAATGATGGAATTGTAGGAGCCAGCCATGATAAACTAAATATGAACAGATCACCTAAAGGAAGTTCTTTACTTCCAACCATTATCACCTGCCAGAGTAGGACTCAGTCATCAATAAGTTTAATAGAGGCCTGAGTCTCAGTAGTTTACCCTGAAGCAATACCTGGTTGCAGGAAGGACCATAAACTAAGATTACCTGAGCACCACCCAGGAACAGACCATCCAAAGGAAATGCCTAATGTCCCAACCGCTGTAGATAGGATCACCTGCCAGTACACACTCACCAAGACACCCCTAGACAAATGTCAGCCAATCAGGGGTCCTCAACCTCACAAACCCCTCACCTCCCCCTTTACTACTATAAAAAAACCAATTCTAACTGAGCTCGGGGCTCTCTGTTTATTTCAATACGTTGTACATGCAGAGAGACCGAGTTTGCAAACTTGCATAAAATAAAGGCTCTTTGCTTTTACATACGGGACTCAGTCTCCTTGTTTGCTTTCGGGGGACTTTGCAGATTTGGGCATAACAGTATACTGCTCGATCAGTATATCAGAGCCTTACAGTTATATAGTTCCATATATATTTTATGTAGACCTTTGTGTGAGTCTTACCGTTTTACTAATAAATCACCAATTTATTAATATTTTAGCTTTGGTTTATTTTATCTTTTTAGGAGATTTTAATAACAATAATTAAAATAGTTTGTTATAGCTAATCATGATAGCACAGGCATGTATTCCCAGCACTTGGGAGGCTGAGGCAGGAGGATTGCCAAAAGATTGAAGCAGCCTGGTCTTCATAGAGAATGCCAGCACCAAGGACACATGGTAAACAAAAACACCAATCCTAAACCGCATCCTAGTCATCCCCATAGCGGGCCTTCCCAGTGTTTCTCATCCCTGTTCGGATCCACATTCCCATCTCCCTCACTTGTCCTCTTGAAGCCCCTCCTTCAGCATCTCTGGCAGTGCGGGCATGCTGCTCGGTTCGTTCATGCTTTCCTTGACAAAGCATTGCATCCTTGATTGTTTTGAAAAATTATATTGTTGTTATTATTATTATTGCAAGTGTCTGCCTGCCTACCTGCCTTCTCTGCATCTAGGATCCCCTATCTGCATGTCTGTGCTGTGTGTGAGAGTCTTATGTGCACACCAGCTCTGTGGAGTCAGGTCTCTCCTTCCACCTTCTTGTGGCTTCTGAAGATGGAATGCAAATGACCGGGCTTCTGCAGTACACCCAAGCCGAGCCATCTTACCCACCCGCATCTTTGATTTTTGAAAGATAATTCACTGCATGAAGAATTCTGCACCGGCCGTTTTTTTTTTTTTCATTCTCTTCTTGCTTAAGAATGTTACTTTGTGTTTTGAGCTTGCATTACTTAGTTGAGAAATCTTTGCTTCTCCTTATCTCTTTTTCCTTGTATAGAGATGAATTTCCCCTGCGGCCCCTCTTAAATTTTTTCTTCTTATCATTAGCTTTAAGACGTCTGATGATCCCATGGTTTGGATAACTATTTTCTCCATGTTCATTTCAGTTTCTTGCATTTGTGAGTTTATACATTTCCTCAAATCTGGGTGGAGTATTTTTCTGTCTCCAAATTTTTCCTTTCCTTTGGAAGATATTAGCATCTGGGCTACTCACTTCAACACCTGCCTTTTGTCTTTCTTTAAAAGTGAGTCATTAAACCCAGTTCCCATTCAGTGTGGAAGACTCACCCAGTGGCTTACACAGTAGGGAATCCTTTACTATTTGGAGTCCACTCCTCAGCAATCCTTACTTTTGTTTCAATGCTTAGATCTTTGTTTTGTTGGGAACCGAGCTGGTTCCAAACTCCTGAGCTCAAGTAATCCTGCCATGGCTTGATTTCTCAAGAAGTAGTAGTAGCTCACACCTGTAATCCCAGTTGCTGGAAGCTAAGGCAGGAGGATTGCCGTGAGTTTGACAGAGGCTGGGTTAATGAGTGAGACTCTGTAAGAGAAAGAGAGGAAAGAGGAGAGAATTGTAACTAGTATGGCATCACATTCAGCTTGTGTTCCTTTTTGACAATTCTTTCACTTTTCATTCTGCAGTCTTTCTGTGGCAGTGCCTCCAAGTTCATTGCTATATTCTGGCCTTCGTCATACAAGGATACAAGAAAGGAAGACCCTTAAACATGCAGTCTCTCTATTCTGAATGCCTATCCCAAACCATGAGGCTCATAAATTTCCGTTACTTACAATCCATGCAGACTGTGGTATTCTAATGTAGGAATGGGAAGTGAATGAAGATATTTATAGATCTTTTTGTCTACAACACACAATGTGCCATTAATCCTATCCAAGGTAGTTTTCATATTTGATATGAAAAATCGGCCCTCCAGTTACACTAAAGAGGTCTTTAGTTACCTCTTCTATTGACTTTCCACGTCCAATCTTACCTCTAATTTGTGCTACTTGGAAATTTAAAATGCAGTTTTCACCACTGCCTGTGCCTTCATCTAGAGCTGTCTCTGTGCCGTTTCTGAGTCGGTCCCCCTCCACTAATTTTCTTTTCCCTGGTATAATGTCCAGCCTCTGACTTCTTTCCATGGTGGTATTTTTTTTTTTAATTAGATGCCAGGCATCGTATGTTTACTCTACATTGTCTAGATATCCTTGCATTCTTGGGAAAACAAGCGAAGGTAAATTACATGGGAGACTTGTGATCTTTTTGATTCTTGCTTTTAATCTTTGTTAGACTGGAACCAAGCAGTAGTTAGTCTGGGAGTGACGTCCCCCAAAGCCAGAAGCAAACTACTCCTTAGCATCCTCGCTGATGCCTCAAGAATTGTGAAATGCTCCAGGAGGGAGTGGGCTCTGGTCCCAGCACCAGGCCCTCTAATCTTCTCAAGGCCTTTCTTTACCATGGCCGGTTTTTCTCACCCATACACAGCAGCTAGGCACTCACCTGAGTGCTTGAGCAGGGGCCTCCAGCTCTCTGAATTTCCCTTCCTGTGTGTCCCACAAGTGCCCTTCTAGGCTTCCAGCTCCTTCTCCGCAGCCGAGGGAAGCCCTGGCTTCTGCCCAACTCCACCCGCTCAGCGCCATGAGCACACTGTGTATTTCACCCACTTGATCGGTAGTCTTTGTCACCTAACAGCTAATGTCCCGAGAACTGTTGTCTGGTGTATTATATTTGGTCTTATGTTGGCTTCAGGTAGGAGGATAATTAAAATCTCATTACTCCATTTTTGCCACATCCTATGTCTCCTTTACACCTCCCTCCCTCCCTCCCTTCCTTTCTTCTTCTCTTCTCTTCCTGTTTTATTCTGTTTCCCTAGCATCAGAGACCCCAAACCAGGACATCACATTAGGAACTTAGTGCTCGGCTACTAACCTATCTATACTTCAGTCCCTCTTTTCCTCTCTTTTCTAATTACTTTGTTATTGTTGTTGTTTTGAGATAGGGTCTTTTTCTGCAGCCCAGACTGGCCTTGAACTCATGTCCTTCCTGCCTAGGCCTCCCAGATACTGAGTTCACAGGCAGGCCTCACTGTACCCTGCTTCTTTTGCTTTTTTTTTACTATTTAGTGGGGGCTGGTACTATGACTTACAGGGTGAGGACACCTGCTGCCAACCTCCATCACATGAGTTCAGTCCCAGCAACCCACCCATCTGTTGGAAGGAGAGGACCAACACCACAGGTTGTCTTCTTGTCCTCTGCTCTTCACACACAAGCTGTGGTGCATACCTGTGCCTACACACACAGACAAAAATGTAAAGCTCAGAAAGATTTTTCGTGATAGTGTTCCGTAGTTACTTCCCTGTGGAAGGATTTTTGCTAGATGAGTTTCAGAGACCTTTCAAATCTAGCTTTCTCTTCCTTTCCTTTCCTTTCCTTTCCTTTCCTTTCCTTTCCTTTCCTTTCCTTTCCCTTCCCTTCCCTTCCCTTCCCTTCCCTTCCCTTCCCTCCCTCCCTCCCTCCCTCCCTCCCTTCCTTCCTTCCTTCCTCCCTCTCCTCCTTTTCTCTCCCTTTCTTTCTTTCTTTCTTTCTTTCTTTCTTTCTTTTTCTTGGTGTTCGAGACAGGGTTTCTATGTGTAATAGTCCTGCCTTTCCTGGAATTTGCTCTTGTAGACCAAGCTGACCTCCAATTCACAGAGATCCATCTGCCTCTGCCTCCCAAGTGCTGGGATTAAAGGCCTAGCTCTGGCTTTCTTTCTCAACTCACATTTGATCAGCGCTTGGACGGGGTCAAGCTCCCTGTTTTTGGAAACTGTTTCTGTCAGAAATGTTAAGACAATGGTTTCATGTGGTTTCAGCTATGACATTGTTTTATCTATTGTTATTAAATTTTGTACCATTGGATTTTCTTTCCCCATTGGATTTTTTTAAAATACACTTTCTGGGCACTTGGAGGACTCAAAAAAAATTTTTTTAAGTCATTTTTTAGCTTTGGAAAATTGACTCTGGAAATCTTAAATCTGGCTGAAGATCTTCTGAATGGTGCATGTAGATTTATTTCTTTCTCTCAAATTGTTGGGATTTCTTCCTCCTTGTGTTTGCAGGCCTCTGCTCGCCATGTTCCTCAGAATGAAGCCCCTCAGCACTTCAGTGCAGGGAATCTGCTCAGTGGTTGGCTGCACCACAACGGGACCAGAATGGGGGCCTGTCTGGGTCATTGGGTGAACTTTCAATATCCATGAGCCTCCCTCCCCACTTCTTGTTTTAATCAGTTTCTGCAAATAACCCCACCTTTGCCAAGGAGGCATGGGGAGGTGTGGTATGGGCCAGCATTTGGAGAGTCAGGTGGAGGGGGGCACTGAAGTTGAAGGCGCTGTCACCGTGGGGGTCTGTGCCCTTTGTCCTTTGAGCTTTGCAGATCAAATTACTCTCTGCCCTCACCTGTGCCTGGAGTCTCCAAGATGACACTGTCTACATCTCAACTTCCTTAGTGGGGGAGGCTATGCCCTTCAGCCAGAATGGAAGCACAGGATACGAGTAGGCAACTGGAGGGCATGTTGCTCCTTAGGTAGAGTCTATGCTAACACCCTAGCATTTAGCTCCACTCTGAATTTCAAGAAAGAAGGGGCCCCACCGATTCCGAGCCTGTCCACTGTGCTTGGGCTTGCTTTGGCTGCCTTTGAAGGCCCCTCTTGAAAAGAATTAGAATTCCCTTTCTCCTCTCTCCTCCCTACATCAGACACAGTTAATCCATTGATTTCATTGGAACTTTGCTGACACCTCTTGTGGGCTGTTGTCTCCTCCACGCATTGTTCAGCCCACAGGAGAAAGTTCTGTGGTCGGCTGAATCAGGCACCGTTTGCTTATCTGTGTTCCAGCTTCCATAATTTTGTCTCTATCTCTGGTCTGTTCCCTCTCCTCCTGGGTTCTCTTTGTCCTCAAGGCCTGTGCCTTTTACATTCCTGGGCTGCCGTTTCAGTGGGATTCCAGAGGCTGTGGAGATAATGTGTGTGGCCACCAGGCATTTACTGGAAAAGAAAGGCAGGGGCCCAGGCAATCTAGCAGGAAGTTTGAAGGTGGCGACCAGGCCAAGCTGAGGACATTCTCTTTTCTGGCTACAGCCGGTGAAGCTCCATTTTCAGGGTTAGCTCGAAGAAGGGCGTGACAGAGACAGATTTTTCGCAGTTGGAGCACTCCTTACCTAGCCATAGCTGTGGGGACCCCATTCATTGCAACCCCCTGCCTCCACGCCAGTGCCCTTTGACCGCAGATCCCTCATTTTTAACCGCCCTGGAAGCCCAGAGAGCAACTTGACTTGATTTCTTGACTCTCTGGAAAGCCGAATTCACTTCTCTTTTTGAGCTACCTGGGCCCAGTGACCAGAGAAAGTCATAGTAACAGAAGTTTGATATTAAAGACTGACGGGGTGGGGGGGGAGCGGAATTACTGACTAATCTAGGTTTTCTGGTGGAGAACTTTAGTTGAACAATGCCCCTTTGATCTTCGGAAGCAGGCCGAGGGATCCTGCCTACTCTAGGCTTCGAGCAGACCCTGGAGGCCAGTTGGAGGCCCGGTAGAGTCCAGTTTCCAGAGCTCCAGGTTGGAGCGATTTGCATTTCAAAGGCTTCAGGATCTACTGCAGAGGGAAGGACACTGGGGAAAGCTTATTTCTAAGGCTGAGCGACTCAAAAGGCTTGGTAATTCTTGGCCACCCAGCTGAAGACTTTCCAAGAAAGAATTTCAGAGTGAAACAGGAGAAGTTTAGCAAAGTGCAGTCAAGCACAGGGGAAGCGAGGGGGGAGATGGAGGAGAGCAGGAAAAAAAGTGCGGGCGCGGAAATCTGAAGTACCGCAGCCATGATTTACCTGTATTTCTAGCTTATCAGATTCCGGCTGAGCCAGAGTTTTAAAAAAACAGAGGAACGTAAGTGTTAGAGGACAGAGGTTCCATTAATGGCCGGGTTCCTGATGTCTCCATCAGGATCAGAAGCTAGGTAGGTGTCTCATGCAGTATTGTGTTCCCCTCTAGCGCCTACCTCCCTGGAAACGTGGAAGATGCTGACTGGTGAGGCTTAGGAAATATCATGAGACAGAGGAAATGGGTTATGGAGAAGGTGTTCTCTTATGTTTATTTTGAAGGTTTTCATTTTTTTTTTTTTTTTAAAGAAGACATGTGTTTAGTTTGTGAGCGTGAGCACACAAGCACTCTGAAGAGGTCAGAGGACAACTTGGGAGGGTTGGTTCTGGATAGAATTCAAGTTGCCAGGCAGCTGAACCATCTTGTCAGTGTGATTTTAGTGTGTGTGTGTGTGTGTGTGTGTGTGTGTGTGTGTGTGATGGGGAGGACTGTATCATAACACGTGTGGGAGTCAGAGGACAGCTTTGGGGAGCATGTGGGAGGCCAGGCTCAAGCTCAGGTTGTCTGGTTTGTGTGGTGAGTGACTTTACCCACCGAGCCACCTCATTAGCCCCTACAAGATATATACACATACTTATTTAAGGAAATGCGGTAGGAGGTAGGGAAGTATTACAACTTAATGAGAGAGGAAGAAGAGAATAAGAAGGCTGTAAAAGGGAAGGTAATACATGATCCTATTTTTGAATGAATAACATGTACTCAAATGCACAAAAAAAAAATGTTAAATTCTCAACAAAAGTTAGTAGTGGTTATCCTGGACAACAGAATTATTGTCTTCAGTGTTAGTCTATGTTTTCTTGTCATATATATATATATATATATATATATATATATATATATATTATCTATTATCTATATAATTTGTAGGCCAAATAAAAACATTTAAAGCCTTCGATGTGAAATAAGTTATCGAAGTATTTCGCAGAGCTCTGTGGCATGATGTGAAGCTGCGAGTCAGATCCAGGACCCCGGTAGTGTGCTACACAAAAGCTCTACCACTGACTTCTCAGGATCCATCTCTCCAGGTCAGCCATTACGTGCATGCTGGCTGCCCCATGCTTAGATTAAAAAAAAATTACTTAAACTGAGCTGTGTTGTTTTCTTATTTTGATCGCAGAACAATCCCTACCAGACAATACATATAAGAGATTTTATAAGCTTTGAAGCAGAACCAAAGAGATCTTGGGTTACAAGTTTTAAACAAAGGTGTGTGTCACTGTCTCCATTGAGCTACTTTACAATGAAGCCAATCACACTTGATTATCTTTGATGACATTATTATTATTATTATTTTGGATAACTTTACTTTTTTGGGGGGATGACTTTACTTTTTAGGCTCCAAACCAAACACTCATTAAAATTTTTATAAGAAGTCAAATGTGGAGGCTCACACCTGTAATCCTAGCCCTTGGGAGGCTGAGGCAGAAGGATGGCTGTAAGCTCCATGCCAGCCTGAGCTATCGTGTGAGAGACCCTGTCTTTAAAAAGTTGGAATAGGATGAGGAGGGGAAGGAGCAAGAAGAGGAGGAGCGGGGAGGAGAAACAGGAGGAAAAGGAGGATGAACGATTTGTAAGAGGCAACTCTGAGCGTGAGATCCAAAGTCAAATGCGACCAAAACAAAGAAAGCACATTGGTAAGTATATAGGGGAAGCATTTCATCCAAACCAGGACATTTGCCCAATGAAGAAGATGACCCCAAGGCTCTCCACAGCAGAGTGGGACTTTCCATCAATCTTCTTTTAGGAAGAGAACCTTGCCTGAGAGGCTCTGTGGTATCAAGTGTTGAACGAGGGTGGCTGTGCTTTTGAGGTTGGTCCTCAGGTCATCCGTTTCATTGCTTGATAGAGAAGCTGGGGTGCAGGAGAGTGGGGGAAATCACTCCAGTCACAATGAGTGCCCACTAGAGGCTCTTCTAACTAACAATCCAATGCAAAATGCTTTTCAATGGTTGTTTTCTGTAAAAGAGACAAAATCCTTCCTCTGAAGCCATGAAGAGGGAAGTTAAGCAACCCAAGGAAGCGACCTGCCACAAAGACCTGGCCTTGCTACTCAACCTCACTTCTGTCATCCGTCAGGAGCTGTCACTTCGTCTTAGTCAACTTCAGCTTGTTCATCTGCAAAGCTCAGAGAGTGACGGCTCCTTCACATGACAGACCGACTGTTCGCTGCAGAGTGACCAACACTGCTGCTCTCGTTGAGCTGATGACTTTTCATGGGGTCGTATGGACACAGCGTACACTTTCCTGTCTCAACTATGCCATGCTACAGACAGTCCAGTGACCTTAAGTGACTCAACTGAAATTATTCATCTCCCCAGCTTTCCTCTTTTCTTAAATTAGTTCTCTCTCTTAGAATACAGAGTGGTGGGTTGCGTCATGACATTTTCATATATATGTACCCTCATGTGTAGCTTAGGCTAGGCTTTCATGTGTCCTCTCATCCACGCTCTCTACTTCCCACCCGTTCCCTTTATCGTCCTCTGATGGAGGAAGGTCATTGGTAATAAACAAACTGCCTTGGCCCATTTTGATAGGCCATCCCTTAGGTGGGTAGAGTAGGCAGAACAGAATGCTGGGAGGAAGAGGAAGTGAGCTCAGACTCGATTAGCTCTGCTCTCTGGAGCAGACATGATGACGCTCCAAGCTCCAACCCAGGATGGACGTAGGCTAGAATCTTCCCGGTAAGTGCACCTTTGGGTGCTACACACATTATTAGAAATGGGCTAGTCCAGGTGCGAGAGTTAGCCAAGAAGAGGCTAGATATAATGGGCCAAGCAGTGTTTAAAATGAATACAGTTTGTGTGTTGTTATTTCTGGTGTAAAGCTAGCCGTGTGGGAGCTGGGTGGGATGAAAAGCAGGCCCGCAGCTCCCACAACAGTCCCCCAAACAGCGTTCCTTCTGCTTTTGTGACACTTAAGTATCCATATAAACACACACACATATATTCAAATCTAAATTCCACATACGAGAGAAACTGTAAAATTTTGTCTTTCTCCTTTGTGCTTATTATCACTTGTTTCCCCCTCTCCCTTTAGACTTCTCCCTCCCCTGACATTCCTCCCTCTATTTTCATGTCTCATATGTGCATATACATACACATTTCAATATAGATTTGCATACGAAAGAAAGCACGTATTTGTCTTTTTGAATCTGACTTTTTTGAGAGTGAATTTGCTGCCCACGATGGAGCTCCACTCTACCCATTGTCTCACAAAGGTCACAATTTCAGTTTTCTTTCCAAGTGAATAAAATTCTACATAGTATGTACTGTATAAACTATATACAAATACTGTGTTTTCTTTGCCTTTTTATCGGTTGGTGACCATCTAGACTGGTTCTTTATCTTGGCTATTATGATTAGTGCATCAAGAAACACAGAAGTTCCACTTTCTCTGTGGGACTGGGACTTAGATTCCTTGCCCAGGAGCAGTTTAGCTGGATTATATGGTTGCTCTAGTGCCAGTTTTTTTTTTTGTAGTAAACAAATTAATTAATTTTATGTGCATTGGTGCTTGCCTGCAAGTATGTCCATTTGAGTTGGAACTGGAGTTACAGTTGTGGCTGCCATGTGGATACTAGGAATTGGACCTGGGTCTTCAGGAACAGCAGCCAGGCAACCTCTGAGTTATTTCTCCAGCCACCTAGTGTCAGTTTTTAAAGGGACTTTCCATATTGATTTCCACAGTGAACACCAGTTTACAGTCCCACTGTCTGGGATAGGGGTTGCTGTTGCCCACATTCTCACCGCTGTTTGTTGCGATTCTTTTTCTTTGCTTGCTTGCCTTTCTTCTTTCCTTCCTTCCTTACTTCCCTCCCTCCCTCTCTTCCTTTCTTCCTAACTCCATAATCCAGGCTGGCCTAGAATTTAATTTATAGCCCGGAATCCACATCAGTTCTCCTGTGCCAGCCTCCTGTTCAGGTTGTTCCTGTTGAGGTTACAGATGTGAACCTCTATACTTCTTCTCTTGACAACCACATTGACAGGGATGAACAGACTCTCAAAGAACCTTTAATTTGTAATTTCCTGATGGCTAAAAATGTGGACCATGTTCCCACACGCTTGTTGGCCACTCGCAGTTATGCTCTTGAGAACTCTCTCTCATTTCTTGCTTACTGATTGCAGGATTATTGTGGCGTTTGTTTTTGGCAGCCTGAGGGATTCTTGCTATTAATCATCAGTCAGATGTGCAGGTGGAAGATTTTCCTTTCATTCCTTCTCCTCCCTTTGTTGGTTGATGGTGTCCTTTGCTAAGCTGGAGACTTTAATTTAATGCACTCACGAAATTAAATCAGTCTGAGGACTAGTTCTTAACTATAAGACAGCTTGCCTCTGCCTAGACTGTCTCCTGCTTTTACTGTGAGGTTTCAGAGTTTCAGACCTTACATTAAGATCTTTTTGTTCAGGGTAGACATACAGATCTAACACCAGCCATTTATATGGGAATATCCCATTTCCCAGTATGAAATATTACAGAGACTGTCTTTTCACCAATATATATTTTTGGTAATTTTGTCCAAAATTAAGTGGTCATAGGTGTGCGAATTTATTTCTGGGTCCTCTATTCTATTCCTCTGGCTTCTGTGTCTATTTTTGTGCCAGTTCCATGTTATTTTTGCCATTCTAGTCATATAGTGTAATTTGAGGTCAGGTATTGTGATTCTTTCTGTGGAGGATGGGTTTGGCTGTTGGGGGTCTTTCGTGCTTCTGTGTGAATTTTAAGAGCGTGTCCATTTCTTCAGACAGAAGCTCCATGTAATCCCCCACTCTTCCCTGCTCTCGGTTTCTCGAAACCAGTAGTCTATTTTTTGTTTCTAGGATTTAAGATCTCTAGGTGTCTCATGTGAGTGAAATTGCACAGCCTTTGCTCCATTGTCTCTGTCTCTTCTCTCCTTCGGAACAATGTCTTCAAGGTTAACTCCTGTTTCAGCATCTATCAGAACTGCAATCCTTTTTAAGACTTAATAATATTTCATTGTGTGTTCATGCCCTGTTTTGTTTATCCGGCTGTCAATGGACATTTGGGTTATGTCCATCACCTTTTCACTGTGATAAATAATGTCCCTATCAACATAGGTGCATACAGCAGATTTGTTCATATCTAATTTGATATGTATATATGGAAGTGAATTTTCTTATAAACCATATGCTTGAACGTTGACTCTGCTTTCATGTCTGTCATGTGACCTTGGGTAGGTGACTGCTTCTTCCTGTATGTCACTATAAATAAAAAACTCAGTTAGGCATCCTTTACTCTGTGGACAGAGATGCTATATAGATACAACACAGGTCAAAAATAATCGACTGTCCCAGAGTTGTTTCCAAGTTAGAGTGGCCAGAAAGCGTTTGTCCTGTTTGGCCTCCCAGCATTGCCTCTGGCCTGTGCAGAACCCTGGCTACAGATCTTCGTTCTCCAGTCCACAGTGACCTCTACTTCCTTTAGCAGATTGTGTTCCTGGAAAGTTGTGTTCAGTTCTATTTTCAAGCTCATTATTCAAGGAACCCTGCGGTGGTTCCTTCTGGAAAAGCAAGGCTCTGCTGGCGGAGGAAATAACATGTTCTAAACGACTTGTCATAAATCTGAGCCTTGGTGTATACGCCTCAGCCTAGCGCTGGACTCCACGGTTGACACGCTCCTCTAACCTCTGCCCGTCTCTGTTGCCTGCTGCCTTGTACAAAACGGACTTTTTCCTTTGGAAAAGAAGCAATGGGTTAGCTTCTGATCTAGCCTTGCTGGTCTCTGAGTAATACTGACCAGGTTGCTTATCCTTTCTGGACTCTCGTTTCCTCATCGGGAAAATGCGGACGGATGGTGTGCGGGAGAGATGGAGTAAGATCAAGCTGCTTAGCCCATGACACAGACCCATCCAGCATGCTGCCTTCAGCCGGCCTCTGAATAACATACACGTGAAATCTCAGATTTCTCGTTTCGTAATTGTTTTGATGAGGCTTTCAGACCAGCAAACTTATTTTTTTCTTTTTCTTTTCTTTTCTTTCTTTCTTTTTTTTTTTTTTTTTTTTTCAGTGATGTCAGGATGAAAGGTCTTTCCCATGCGAGGATAGCTTTCTCCAGGCCTCCCTAGTGGAGCACCCCTGGCTGATTTGTCTCATCTGCTTTGCAAGTCACGCCTTCATTTCACTGTTCTTACTGTGAGCTCCTGTCCCTTTTGTCATTTGTCCTTTATACAAACAAGAGCCAGAGAACGTGGAAACTGTGACCGGTGTAATACAAACTGTGCTTCCCGAGCAATGGATTAAAAAAGAATCCATAAAATAAAAACTGAAAGTAGTTTTTCCCAAGAGGCGACTGCTGCTGTCCCTCAGAGTCAGGGCAGAGCCTCGTCATCTGTCTGGTGCATTGTGGAACTACACATTCCTCACATTCCCTCAGCCCTCGAGATAGGCAGGATGGCGGACCATTGTCCTCCTTTAGAACCTGCAGAACTGAGTTCCACTCAGTAAACTCAGTTGCCCCAGGAAACGAGCTGATGGGCAGATGAGGCCGTATCTCTTCAGGCCACAGCAGGCCACTGGCCCCAGAGCCACTCCACAGACCTACAGTGGGGGTTTGCACTCTAATCAGTAGCAAGCATTAACATGTCTGAGGACGGAGAGTCCCCGACCCGTGCATGTGTGCATGTGTGTGTGTGTGTGTGTGTGTGTGTGTGTGTGTGTGTTTGTGTAAAACCATGCAGATGCTGAACTCATTAGTATATAATAACCACCATTCTAGACATTTTCAGGGCTAGTTGTGCAACAGCTGGAGACAGGATTCCCGGTGCGGGAAATAGCCTGCAGAACAAAGCACTCTTATCTCAGGGAGGCAGCTGAGATTTCTTGGGCTCCTGCTCCTTCCCTGGCTTGGCTAGTTCCACCCTCAGGGGCCCATCATCGGAGAGCACCAGAGCCTAGAGATGGGTAGGGCTTGCAGACTGGCTGAACCCCAACCTGGCACATACTCAATATCCGCAAACATCTGTGGAACAAGGATGAACCAATTCTCGGCCTTGTCATTCCCGTCTGAGAAATGGGATGACAATAGCATTTGAGTCTGTGCATTCTGAGGACCAAGGGGGAGGTCAACCCAGCATTCTAGGGAGTGGAAACCAGGCATTAGACTGGTAGAGTGATGGCTTTGCCTGTTGGCTTAGCTGGGAGAGAGAGAAGACAAACCTTTAGGGCTTAAGCAAGAGGGCCTCAGTGAATCCAAGATCAGGTAACAAGGAAACCACAGATACAATCCTCGTCAACAGGGTCTACAGGATTCCAGGTGGAGGAGTTTTGGGACAGAAGTTGCTTAGAAAGCAGCTCTGCTGCATGCCATCCTTGGCCCTCTCTCAGAGTCCACTGGGACCATCCCTTTCTTTTGTTGGCCAGGACTTTCAGCTCACACCGCCTGAGAAATTGTAGACACTTAAACCAGCAGCCTTTCACTTCCTGCCTGGGAGGCAGTCGGCACTCACAGCAGAGTGATTCAGGCTAGCACGAACATCAATTTCTGTGTTCTCATGACGAGGCAGGTTGGTCCTGCTGCTCTAAGCTGGCCTCATGCTCTTCTAGGCTCCCGGGAACCCCTGGTTCTGCTCTCTCGGAAAGAGGATGATGCCCCAGGACTTTCTGGAGCCCTTTCTGTGACTCAGTCAGTAAAAAGTGAGTCTTGGCTCCCATGTGTGACCAGGATGACCTCCACTCCCAGTCATTTTGGCAAGCGTCTTTGCGTGCACATGCATAAATGTGTGTGCGCGTGCGCACATGTGTGTGTGTGTGTGTGTGCGCGCGCACACGCACGTGCGCGTGTGTTTTCTAGTGTGTTTTTCTTCATCTGTTCCTTTCTGCTCCTTTCCAGTGGGTCTGTTTCTATCATACTTCAAAAATTGCTTCTCTGGGTACCTGTCTGTGGGGTTCATCTCCATGAGCAGTTCCAGGGAGTCTTCACCTGCCTGTAGTTGATCAGGGCCTCCCAAGCCGCCTGCCCTTTAGCCTGCCTGTCAGAAAGCTCTTCTGGGCTCTGGCTGAGGTCAGGCGTTGTCACGTGGCAGGGAGAAGAGCAGAGTGCTAACAACTGGCTGACAGCTGGTCACAGCTGGTGACAGCTAGGCTGGCTTGGGCGTGGGAAACACTATTCAGGCAGCAACAGCTGGGAAGGGGACCACACTCAGAAGATGAGATGACAGGCTACTGGGTCTTGTGCAAAGAGCAGGACCCTGTTCCTACCAGTCTCATCACTGTCTCTTGGACAGGAGCCAGCCGAAGCCATGGCTACACTCCCAACATTCCTTGCATGGTCGGAGACGGTACTGTCCTGAGTTCCACGGGGCTCCTCCTTGTTCCTGCTCAAGAACAACATGGGTTTTATTTGTGGGCTCTACAGGGTAAGAAGGGAACGTATGTGCACATCTTGAAGAAGGCTAACTGGGGAGCTGTGCATGTGAACATGCAGACAGGTGAAGGTCATGTCAGAAAGCTGACCTGGCTAAAGGGCCGGCAAGGGGCTATGGTAATGATTCAGTCGTGAGCATGGGGTCTGGCAAGCAGTGGATACCAAATCTACAAATGTTGCCTATCGTCTTGATGATGGTTGCTTTTCCTTCATACCATGAAGTTGTACCTTCGTGGAACAGACAGTGAACAAACGCACAAATATCCTGCTTTCTCAGTCCAGTGGCCTTGAGCACAAGTAAACCAAGAGCATGGCGTGTGTGTGGCTGCAAAGGGATGCCGGGTCTAGAGGAATGGGTAAACCTGTCCTTGCATCAGCTTAAGCGTGGGCAGTTCTACGGCCTCCACTCCATAAGTAGCTAAGGCAACTTGTGGATTCCTGGGAATCCCTTCTACTTTAGAGACCAAATGACAGGGTGAGCAGAAACGGGTATCAGGTCAGAGCTACTATTCCATCAGAAAACTCAGACATTGAAGGCCTCTTCAGTGAAGCTCAGGGGCTATGGACTTTGCTAGGCATGCCTAAGGCTCTGGGTTCAGTCTGTAGAACAGCCAAAACTGAACAGAACAACAGCAACAATAGCCAAGCAATAATGGAGGTGGTATTTGATGGCCATAATGGGTTTGCTTTGGCCTTTTTTCTTTATGTACTTGGGGTTGAAGTGCGTATGTGTGTGTGTGTGCATTTGTGTGTGTGCGTGTGTGTGTGTGTATCTTTGTGAGAGAGAAAGAGAAAAACAGGATAGACACAGAGAAGAGAGAATTGATGTGCTTTGTATGCGTGAATCTTCCTAAAATCTTTAAAAATCTGAAGTCTGAAACACTCATGACCCCAAGTAACTCACAGAAGGGATGAACAATGTGTGTGCATCACACTTGGAATACTTCGGACTGTTCTCTCTTCTCCCCTCCCCTCCTCTTCCCCTCTTGCCACCCCCCACAGGGTCTACATATGTGTCCCAGGCTGACTTTGACTCAAGTCCCTCTCGCCTCAACCTCTTGAGTGGTAGGACCGCAGGACCCTGTTACCACACCTGGCTAGACTCTGAGTTTTTAAGGTTTATTCTTTATTGCTTTGTTTATGTGTGTCTTTGTGGGTCTATACTATGTGTGTGCAGGTACCTGAGGCCGCCAGAATGGAGCATCAGATCCCTTGGGGCTGCAGTTACAGGCAGCTGAGAGCTGCCCAACCTGAGTGCTGGGAACTGAATTCATGTCCTTTGGAAAAGAAACAGCCGGTGTTCTCCAGCTCCTAATTTTTTTTTTTTTAAACTGTTTTGGGATTGAATACAATCCCAAATGCAAGCAAACCAAGCAAGGCTAGGGATGAGCTAAACGCTAACAACCCACGTGCTGTGCCTCCCTAAAGGCTGCCCTCCCTGCCGCTTTCTTGCAACTCAGACTGTCTCGTTTTTACTGCACAGGGAGACCTTCAGAAGCACTTTGAGAAGGTTTATTTTCCAGCTGCTGCCAAGGACCTACAGGGACGTGTGTGCGACCACAAGCCTCTGTCACTATTCTGGTCTTTCAGCCACAGCTGCTACTGGAAGGAACCATGGTATGAGGTAAACTCTTGAAAACCATACCGACACCAATATACTTAAAATCTTCCAGTAGCACCCCCTATCTTTAGAAGGAAATGCCAACAGCTGGGCAGGGTCAGCCTGGCTCCGTGGCTGAGCAGCTTCCAAGACTGACCCCTTCTCCCTTCTCCAGCTTCTGGGTCTGGTAATGGCACTTCAGCCCTAACACTGGTCATCTTTCATTTGCCTCAAACATTTCAAGCTTTTTCTGCTCACAAATCTTAGCATTTATTATTCCACCCACTGGGAATGTTCTTTACCCCCATCCCCCACTCCCTCCCAAGGCTCAGGCGTCTCTAAAATTCACTACTACTTTTGCTGAGGAGCGTTTTCTAATCATCTTGCCCACTGAGCCAATTTCCTTTCATGGGACAGGTATGGTGGCCATTCCAGCACTCAAAAAACCGAGGCAGGAGCATTGCCGCGAGTGAGTCCAGCACACATGCATGATGAGTTTCGGGAGGGTCAAAGCTAAGTAGCACAGCCTGAACTCAAAAGGCAGGGAGGGGCAAAGCGGAGAGAAAAAAAAAAAATCCAGAATCCCAAATTTGAAATGCTTCAATATCCCAGAGCTTTAGAGCGTGAAACGACATCATAAGGAAAAGCTGCACACCTGACTTCATGGACAGATTACAGTCAGCATGCAAACAGCCTAAAGATACTGTGTAGATGACCTTCAGGGATGATCCAAGAGCACACCAGTGACCTTCAGGAATGATCTGAGCACACACCCGTGATCCCAGAACTCCAGAGGTTTCAAAAAAGTATTTCAAGTTTAAGGCCAGCCTGGGCTACAAAGCAAGATTTTTATCTCAGGCTGAGTTGCTGGCCCAGCAGCTTGCCATGCAGGCAAGAAGACTGAAGTTTGGATCCCCCAAATCTACATCAGTACTGTGTTAGCATGGAATCTGTGTTTAAATCCAACCTTAGAACACAGAAATGGCATTCTAGAGCAAGCTGGGTACCAGACTACCATACTAGTGAACTCTATGTTTGAGCGAGAAATTCTTCCTCTTAGAATACGGTGGAAGAGTGATTGAGGAGACTCTCAGCACTCGCCTTGGACCTCTGCACTCATACACACACATGTATACATGGCCCCCAAGTGCACACACTTGCACATACACACACACACACACACACACACACACACGATTGCACGCCGTATATACATACACAAAAAAATTAGAAAAAGGAAAAACAACATTTTGCCTCAAAAACCAAAAAGCGGCTGGACAGTGGTGGCACACACCTTTAATCCTAGCACTCCAGAGGCAGAGGCAGGAGGATCTCTGATCTCTGAGTTCAAGGTCAGCCTGCTCAACAGAGTCAGTCGAGGACAGTAAGGGCTACACAGAGAAACCTTGTCTCAAAACAAACAAACAAACAATAACAACAACAACAAAGCAAAGATATCATCATTATGTTCAGTTATGATTTTATATGCAACGCAAATGGATTTCATGTTAGACCTGGGTCTCATCTCCCAAACAACTCTCTCTCTCTTTCTCTCACACACAGACAAACATATATGCATATATATATATATGTGTGTGTGTGTGTGTGTGTGTGTGTGTGTGTGTGTGTATGACCCTTTAAAACAATCCCCTGTGTTGTGGTGATGCCCAATTACAAAATTATTTTGTGGCTACTTCAAAACTGTAATGTTCTATTGTTATGAATTGTAATATAAATACCTGATGTGCAGAATATCTGACATGTTATTCCCATACAGTTTTCATATATATATATTTACATATATATATATATACACACAAGTATGGTTTTTCATATATATACACACACGCACACACACACAAACATAAGAAAGGGAGTGGTTGGTTATTCATGATCCAATAGATGATGCCATTCCCATACACAAATTGACAGTACTGATTGGATTCAATGGGCTAAAATAAAATTAATTGAAAAAAGGGACATGAAGTTAGGAGGGAAATGAGGTATAGACAAAAATACACTGCCTACACATGTGAAATTCTCGAAGAAAAGATAAAAATTAGAAAAAGATTTATTTATTTTTATTGTACATATGTAGGTGTTAGCCGGTGTGTATGTCTGTGCACTGCATCATATATGGTACCTGATAAGTCCAGAAAAGGGTGTCAGATTTTCTGGAATTGGAGTTATAGATGGTTGTGAGCCGCCATGTAGGAAAGTAAATCCTTTGCTAGAGCAATAAATGCTCTCAACCTCGGATCCATGTCTCCTAGTAAAAGGAAAATATTTTAAAAATCCAAAATTTGAAATGCTTCTTGTCCTGAACATGTATTTATCACAATCTAAAATAATTTCACATACTTTTTTTTTTGAAATTTGTAATCTATTCCCCACATCCCCCAGATGCCTATAGCCTGCTGAGGTATGAGCTAGTGTGGTTTGTCCACAGGGTTCTATCTAACCCAGCATCCAGCCAGCTCTTCTCATCATGAGCATCCAGTAAATGTTTATGGACAGAATAAATGAGTGTAACACACTCATATCTTGGAATTCTGGTCTCACTGAGCCAAGAGGCATTCCAACACGATGAAAAGCAACATTGACTGTCCTTTAAAAGAGGCATGGCCCCCGCTGTTTGCTCAACCCTTCCTCTACTCACCTTGTTCAGGCTGGGGGAAGGTAATCCAGCCTCCTCCCTTAGGATGTCCACTGTCTGTGGAAGGAGGAGCACGGTTACTGTGCCTGCACCAACCAGACCTTCTAACTTAGAGTCGCAAGGCAAGACAAAACAGCGCGAGAAGACTGCATTCTCTCCTATTGCCTCAGTAACGGAGAGGAACCAGACTTTTCTATGATGTCTCAACCTAGAGGACTCGATGTCCGAGGCCTTGAATCATTCATAGTTTCGCTTCCTTGCATGTGTGGAAAATGATGTCCTGGCTCTCTTTCTGTGGAACTGTCCGTGTAGCTAGCTACCGTGGGATCCCTTACAACATGGTAGCTGATTCTAAAGATAAGACTTATGAATTAACCTAGAAATCATAGGGCATCACTATTAGTCCCCCTCCCCTCCCCCATCTCTCTCTCTACCCTCTCTCCCAACCTCTTGTTCATTTGCTCATTCATTCTTTTTCTTTCTGTGTGAGTATGAACACTGGTGCACGTGTGTGCACGTGTGCGTGCAAGCCAGCGGTTCTCAACCTTCCTAGTGCTGCAACCCTTTAATACAGTTCCTCATGGTGTGGTGACCCCCAACCATAAAATTACTTTTGTTATTACTTCATGACTGTAATTTTGCTACTGTTATGAATCGTAATGTAAATATTGAATATGCAGGATATTTGATATGCTACCGCTAGTATAAGCCAAAGGATGACCTGGGTTATTATTCCTCAGAGACCATCCTTCTTGTGGGACTTTGTTTGTTTGTTTATTTGTTTGTTTGTTTTGAGACAGGGTTGCTCTACTGGTCTGGAACTCAGCAAACTGAATAGGCTGTCTGGCCAGTGAGCCCCAGGAATCAACCTGTCTTTATTTTCTTTGTAGGGTTTTTTTTTTTTTTGTTGTTGTTGTTGTTTGTTGTTTGTTTTTAACACAGGTTATGGAGATCAAACTCAGTTCTCCCCCACTTATCACTTTTAACATTCATCCAGCAAGGTAGGCACAGGGCCCCTCAAAGATGGAGTGAGGGGAGGGAGTAAATTCCATCTCTGGACAGAGGCGGCCACATGCTGCAAGACTGAATATTTCTGTGGTCACTTTGAAAGCACATCTGTCCTCACAGCTTTTTTTAGTATTTGTAATATGGGATCAAAGGGGACCAAATCCCTTCTGAGTTTTCACACCGCGAAGGCGGATTTGATGAGAGAGAGTCTCCAGGGTGGAGATGACAGAAGGAGGACACAGAAGCCTTGCAGGATGACCACTGTGGTACCAAACAGGCCTTCTGTGCACTGCGCACCCTATCATCTCATTTAGCGAAGGAACATTTGCTGAGTCTTTCACCGCTCACAAAGCGTCTGACATAGCATTTTAAAATCCAGCCCTGGGCTGGAGAGATGGCTCAGTGGTTAAGAGCATTGCCTGCTCTTCCAAAGGTCCTGAGTTCAATTCCCAGCAACCACATGGTGGCTCACAACCATCTGTAATGGGGTCTGGTGCCCTCTTCTGGACTGCAGGCACACACAGACAGAATATTGTATACTAAATAAATAAATAAATAAATAAATAAATAAAATCCAGCCCTGAGACCAGCACTTTCCCCAGGAGGAAAGTGGGATTCCGAATGGAGGCAGGGAGACCACCCCACAGCTCAGTCGGCAGAAGGTGGAAAGCATGGTGCCTACTCCAGATCCAAAGTGTCGAATGTTCTGGTCCCTGCCTCCCAGCAGACTTTATGGCTGACAGACTTGGTTAGGATTTCAGATTCTTCAGATAACGGGAAGAGATTGTCGCTTTAATATTTTTCTACACTTTTTTTTTTTTTTTGAGACAGGGTTTCTGTGTTGCTTTGGAGCTTGTCCTGGAACTAGCTCTTGTAGACCAGGCTGGCCTCAAACTCACAAAGATCCACCTGCCTCTGCCTCCCAAGTGCTGGGATTAAAGGCGTGCGCAACCACTGCCAAGCTCTTTCTACACTTTGAAGCTGGTGTGAAAGGGGGCATTTTGCTGGGGCGGTTCCTGCCATTTCTTTTCACTACTGTCTACTGGCTGCTTTTGTCCTTGAAGGGGGTCCCCGTTGGCTCACCCTAGCCAAATTGGAGGAAACCCTGTCTGAAGAGTCAACCTTGCTTTCTCTCTACATACAGGCTCAATCTGGCGTTTCTGGGTTGCCAATTGTTTGTGCAAAGTGGTTATCGCAGTCCACACTCCCACCACCGGTTTATAAATACCCTGGCTCCTCCGACCTTACCACCACTCAATATTTCCAGACTTTAAGCTGCTTCCCACTCTCGTGTGGAATGGTGGATTTGTTATGAGTTAAAAATGCATTTTCCTAATTAGTAAGTAAATTGAACAGCTTTTCATATGTTTAGTGAACATAGAAGATTCTCGTTAGATAAAGTGGCTTTTTTAGCCCTTTGCCAAATTAGCTATGCAGTTTACTTTATTATGTGGATGATAACTTAATGCTTTATCTATTAGACTTGTAGACAAATTATCAAAGAATGGTGAGCCAGTTATTCACTGTAATTGGATTGGTTTGTGCTATTCGGTTACAGCAACATGACAGATTAAAGACACCTTTGAATAATATCTGGATGATCCAAATTTAACATATTCTGTCAAACCAAAATATATCTTAAATTTAATATTATTTAACACAAGGACATGTGATAGAGGAATAAAATGAAGTACAAAGGTGGTTGGGGTTAAACAACCTTCTTTTGAAAATGTTACCTATAGGGCTGGAGAGGTAGCTCAGAGGATAAGAGCACTGGCTGCTCTTCCAGAGGTCCTGAGTTCAATTCCCAGCAACCACATGGTGGCTCACAAACATCTGAAATGAGATCTGGTGCCCTCTTCTGGCCCACAGGGATACATGCAGACAGAATATTGTATATATAATAAATAAATAAATTTAAAAAAAAGAAAGAAAGAAAATGTTTCCTGCCAGGTAGTGATGGTGCACTCCTTTAATCCCAGCACTTGGGAGGCAAAGGCAGGTCTCTATGAGTTTGAGACCAGCCTGATCTACAAAGCAAGTTCCAGGCCAGCCCGCCAGGGCTGTTATATAGAGATACTCTGTCTTAAAAAACCAAAGAGAGAGAAAACAAAATGTTACCTGCTGAGACACATAACCACACCATCATTTCCCTGGCCCTGAAGAAGCATGCAAGAGAATGACCTCAAACTTGAATTTCTTTCTCTGTTTACCTTTGCACGTTTGCTAGATGGGTTCTCTAGCTCAGAACTTGTAGCGTAGAATCTGATTCTGTTAGTGCTTTATACTCTCCGGGTGGATTTTGCTGGAACCCTTAAAAGACGTCAGGTGTGCTACATATCCTCAGCCAAAAGCAGGCCACATCATGGGCATCCCAGGACCTTTGTGAAATGGGAATATTTTGCCCTGATTCTTCTGATTTCCTTGGTAGGGAATAGGGTGACAGGATCTCATTCAAAAACTGGCTTTGAATGCATTGTAGTCCAGGACAGCTTCAAACTCTCTGTAAGGAAGAGAGCATTGGATCCCTTGGAACTGGAGTTTCGTGTGGTTGTGAGCTGCCCGGTGTGGGTGCTGGGAGCAGAACCCAGATCCTCTGCAAGAGCAGTAAGTACTCTTAACCAGTGAGTCATCTCTCCATCAGGAACCCCTCCAGTCTTCCAAACAGAGTCTTGCAAAGGTGGTTTATTCTCTGCCTCTTCCTGTTTCATTTTGAGGCAGGATCTCACATACAGCCCAGGTTGCCCTCAAACTCCCGATCCTTCTGCCTCTGCTTCCTAAGTGCTAAGTGCTACCATTACAGGCAGGCATGCACCTCCATGTCTGGCTTTTTTTTTTTTTTTATGGTTTTGGCAAAGTAAAGGGAGAGATTGACACATAAATGAAGGTCATTGGGCTGGAGGTAAAAGGTGTCAGGTAAAGCAACAGGGCATTGACAGAGAGACCCTGCAGTTCATGGGTAAGAAGCCAGGATAATAGACAGCTATGGAGAGTGTTCAAGTTCTTTGAACTTCCTCTTAATCTTTGTTCTAATCACAGTCTATAACATACATAGAAACAAAGTTTACCAATGAGCGGCAAGATCCATATTGAGAGCGTGCACCATGTATTTCATTTGATTGCATTCACTTTCGGGAGGTTGCTGGAGGAAGCAGGTCACTGGGGCTGGCGCTGAGAGTTTAATGCCTTGTCTACTTCTAGTTTGCTCTCTCAGCTTCGTGCTTGGGTTTGAGGATGTGAGCTCTCTGCTCCCTGCTTCTGCTGCTGTGTCTGCCCCTTGCTGCCTGCTATGCCCAAATCCGTGAAGTCCCCCAAAAGCCAACAAGGAGACCGAGGCCTGTAAGTAAAAGCAAAGAGCCTTTATTTTATGCAAGTTTGCAAACTCGGTCTCTCCGCATGCATGTCCAAGGTATTGGAATAAACGGAGAGCCCCGAGCTCAGAGCTGGGTTTTTATAGTAGTAAAGGTAGCAGTGAGGGGTTTCTGAGGTTCAGGACCCTTGATTGGTTGACATTTGTCTAAGGGTGTCCTGGTGAGGGTGTGCTGGCAGGTGGCCCTACTATCTACAGCAGTTGGAACTTCAGGCATTTCCTTTGGATGGTCTGTTCTTGGGTGGTGCTTTGTTAATCTTAGTTTATGATCCTTCCTGCAACCAGGTATTGCTTCAGGGTAAACTACTGAGACTCAGGCCTCTATTAAACTTATCGATGACTGAGTCCTACTCTGGCAGGTGATAATGGTTGGAAGTAAAGAACTTTTTTTGGGTGACCTGTTCATATTCAGCTTATCATGGTTGGCTGCTACACTGCCAGCCTTTCCTTCCATGATGGATTGATTTTCATCCTTCTGGAATCATAAGCCAAAATAAACTCCCTCTTCCATAACTTGCCTTGGTTGTGGTATTTCTTATCCCAGCTACAGAAAATTAACTAAGACATAGTCATTTGGACATTTTACACCTGGGCTGTCTAGCTCTTCCTGGTTGATATTTTGATACTGTTTTGTTCATATGCTGATAATCTTCCCATTCCTTGGCTTTCTTTCTTTCTTTCTTTCTTCTTCCTTTCTTCCTTCTTTCCTTCCTTTCTCTTGACACTGGTGTTTTGCCTGCTTGTATATCTCTGTGGGGGTGTCATATCTTGGAGTTACAGACAGGTGTGAGCTGCCACGTGGGTGCTGGGAATTGAACCCCAAGTCCTCTGAAAGAGCAATCATTGCTCTCAACAGCTGAGCCATCTCTCCAGTCCCATAGTTCACATTTTTTTTTGTTTTGTTTTGTTTTTCAAGACAGGGTTTCTCTGTAGCTTTGGGCCTGCTCTGGAACTAGCTCTTGTAGACCAGGCTGGCCTTGAACTCACAGAGATCCACACGCGTCTGTCTCCTGAGTGAGTGCTAGAATTAAAGGCATGTGCCACCATCACGTAGCTGATTTCACATTCTTAATGATGCTTTTAGAGCTGAAGTGTTTTGATTTTCATACCTTCATATTTATCACTATTTTTGTAGATAATGATTTTAAATTTTAATTTAAAAACTCCATACCCAGAAACCATGTCAATGCCCATCTAGTTTATTTTCACTGAAGGCAGTTACTCTTTTAACTTATTAAACATCTATCTTTGCATAAGGTTTTCCGGCTGTCCTTTGTCTTTCATTGGCTGTGCTGTCAGGGGCCAGTTTTCTCTTCCCCCTTTTTGATGCGCCTACGCCAATGTTTTGTCTGTGTGTGTCTGTGAACATACAAACATTAGAGAAAGTTAAAGGATAAAGCAATGAAGACCACACTCTTGCCCTAGGGTTTCGGAATTCTTAAAATATTTTCCTGGCAGAGTGTAGGATCTTGGCTTTGTCTTCCATGTTTTCTGGTTGCATAGATGAGTCTGGTCTCAAGCTCATAGGATTCCGACTGCCCCTGTCTCCCAAGTGTTGGGGTAAAAGCAGTGTACCATCATGCCAAACTCTGCTGGGACTTTTGCTATTTGTTTTGTTCTTTGAGAGAGAGTCTCATATAGCCATATGCTAACTTTAAATTTACTCTGTAGCCAAGGCTAGCCTTTAACTCTCAACCTTCCTGCTTCAACCTTAAGTGCTGAGATTATTGGCATAGGCCCTCATGTCTGGCTCATCTGCTTAGGAATGGCTGACTTCTGGGGTCTTGTGGATTGTTATTTTTTATCAATTCTGGAGAAAAGAAATTTCAATTGCAGTTTTCTTTTGCTGTTTTATTAGCCATCTCAAAATTAGAGGCTTAAGACAATGTTGATTTATTTTTGCATACAAATCTGTAGTGTTGAGTTCCTGTGGGGACAGGTTGCCAGCTTGCCTCTGCTCCATATAAGGGTCATCAGGGACAGACATAAACCCTCAGATAATCTCTCTCTCCACACGTTGACATTGGTATGAGAGAGAGAAAGAGAGAGAGAGAGAGAGAGAGAGAGAGAGAGAGAGAGAGAAGTGTTGGAGTGTTCGTTTTCAGCCCTAGGTGATGAAATTCCTTTAAAAACTTAGCGGCTTTTTTGATCAATTGTTAATCTATTATTCCACTGAACAAAAGAGATACCCACAAATTTCACAGAGGTAACTATTTCAGAGAGATAACTTTGCCTTGGGCTGCTTATGAGAGTTGTAGAAGCCTAATTTTTCAACAGTAATCTGCTTCAGAAGGCCCTTAAAGGCCTTTGTATGTCTGAAAGGGCCCACAGGATGCCCATCACCTTGAATTTGAGCTTTAATAAGAGTGATATAGTCAGGGCTGGAGAGATGGCTCAGAGGTTAAGAGCATTGCCTGCTCTTCCAAAGGTCCTGAGTTCAATTCCCAGCAACCACATGGTGGCTCACAACCATCTGTGATGAGGTCTGGTGCCATCTTCTGGCCTGCAGGCATACACATTAATTGTATACATATTAAATAAATAAATAAATAAATAAATAAATATTTTTTTTTTTTTAAAAAAAAAGAGTGATATAGTCAAATCCTTGACTTCACCTTTAGATCGAAGTTTTTCGGCAGACCCTTGAGCTTATTCTTTGCCCGGCACTCATTCTTACTGTGAGAAGGGTTTGCTGTATGCAAACAATAGGGACTAAGTGCTCTGGTTCTCACATAGGCTCTGCCCTACCCCATTCACAGATGTTTAGACCTGTAATAGATATTGTTTTAAAGAGCAGTTTGGGGCTCAGCATAAAATCCAGCGGAAGGTGCAGAGTTTCCGTGTAGTGGCTGCCCCGCTGTTACACAGGACATCCCCCCTGCAGGAGCTGAGAGCTTTAGTCACAACTGGGGAGCTCACTCAGACCTGTCCTGAGCAGCTGAAGCTCAGTTTACATGAGATCACCCTGTGTTCATACAATTTTGATGAAATTGTCATACAGGTTTTGACAAATGAATCATGGTGTGTCCCCATGGTTGCAGAGTCCCAGAGAATAGTTCCGCTGGCAAAAAATGTCTCCTGAGCCTCACTTGTTCATTCCACCCTCCTCTAAAAGCTGTGGCAACCACCGATCGATCTTTTTAGTCCTGTCCTTTCCAGAACGACATGCTGTTGGGGTGTAGTTCACTATATAGCCTTCCCAGCTTGACTTCTCTCACTTAGAATTATCATTCAGGGCTTTCCTGTGTCTTTTCATGCCTCGATCATTCATTTATTTTTATCGTTGCATAATGTTCCATTCCATTGTTACCAAAATTTGTTTGAGCCAGGCTTTGGGGGAGCAGGTATTCAAGGTCATTCTTAGCTATGTGTGTGTGGAATTTAAGGCCAGCCTCAGCTACACAAGAATATGCCTCAAAAACCCAAGCTAAGCCGAGCAGTGGCGCTGACCGACTTTAATCCCAGCACTTAGAGGAGGCAGGTGGAGCTCTATGAGTTTGAGGCCAGCCTGGTCTACAAAGCAAGATCTAGGACTTCCATAGCTGTTATACAAAAAAAGCCAAACACAGACAGACAAAATTTCCGTTCAGTTATCCTACTGTTTCATTGAAAAAATCTCAAATTTGTGGCCTAAAACAACAGGATTTATTTTGCCCATGAACTTGCAATATGGGCAAAGTCAGTAAGGACATAGCCTCAGTCATGGTATTTCTTACCTGTCCCCAGTACAGTGGTTCTCAGCCTTCCTAATGCTGCAACCCTTTATACAGTTCCTCATGTTGTGGTGACCCCCAACAATAAATTATTTTTGTTGCTACTTCATCACTGTAATTTTGCCACTGTTATGAATTGTAATATAAATGCTTGTGTTCTCTGATGGTCTTAGGGGGACCTGTGAAAGGATCTTTTGACCCCCAAAGGGGTCACGACCCACAGATTGAGAACCACTGCTCAAGTGGCTCACTAAGCAGAATCTATTAGTCCTTTTTGTCCTGTCCTTCACGCCTCCACCTCTCTTGGTCTCTCTGATGCATCCTAAAGCTTTTTTTTTTTTTTTAAATATATATTCCATTTGCCACTCTCTCTTGTTGGGATTAATTTCCATTTGAAGGCATCTATTTAATTTTCAAAATTTAACATCCTTTTTTTTTTAAAGAAGTTATGTAATTTACTATAATTAGTAGCAGTACGCATGTGTGAACATGTGCTATGATGTGTGTGAGGTCTGAGGACAGCTTTTAGGGGTGAACTCTTTCCTCCCATGGTGGTTTCGAGGGATGGGGCTCACACCTGTGCTGTGAATACCTTTTCACCTGCAGTGTTACCCTCCCCCCACCTTGGACCTGCAGTGAGTGCTACCCTCCCCCCAGCCCCTGGACCTGCAATGAGTGCTACCCTCCCCCCAGCCCCTGGACCTGTAGTGAGTGCTACCTTTCCCCCAGCCCCTGGACCTGCAGTGTTACCCACCCCCCCACCTGCAGTGAGTGCTACCCTCCCCCCAGCCCCTGGACCTGTAGTGAGTGCTACCCTTCCCCCAGCCCCTGGACCTGCAGTGTTACCCACCCCCCCACCTGCAGTGAGTGCTACCCTTCCCCCAGCCCCTGGACCTGTAGTGAGTGCTACCCTCCCCCCAGCCCCTGGACCTGTAGTGAGTGCTACCCTCCCCCCAGCCCCTGGACCTGCAGTGTTACCCCCCCCCACCTGCAGTGAGTGCTACCCTCCCCCCAGCCCCTGGACCTGTAGTGAGTGCCTCCCTCCCCCCAGCCCCTGGACCTGCAGTGTTACCCACCCCACCTGCAGTGAGTGCTACCCTCCCCCCAGCCCCTGGTTGGACCTGCAGTGTTACCCTTCCCCCACCCCCTGGACCTGCAGTGTTACCCTTCCCCCACCCCCTGGACATATAGTGTTACCCTCCCCCCAGCCCCTGGACTTTCTTCTTTTAAAATCTATTCATATTTTATTAAAGAATTATGTGCAAACTGTGGAAGGAATAGATTTCATTGAGCAGTCTGGTGAGTTTTGACAAATATGTATACTAGGTAATCTCCCTCCCAACAACTAAAACATAGGCATCTGTACCTTTCTGAAGATCCACCTATAAATGTACTTACAGAGTATATTTCATTTAACACATTGTAAATCCCATTTATTTTAGGTCTGGGTACGCATGGGTAAGTGTGTGTGTGGGGGGGGGGCTGTGCACCCTGACACAAATGTGGAGGTCAACTTGTGGATGTCAGTCGCTTCTCTCCTTCCACCAGGTAGGTCCCAGCAATCAAACTCAGGTCCTCAAGCTTGGTGGCAAGAGTCCACCTTGTTTACACATAGAATATTTTACCGGCTACATAAATGTAGACTTTATGCCTTTTTACCCTCAGTAGCAACCACCATACCTCGCCTCCCTCCTTCTCCGCCAGCTCTATTCACACCCCCCCCATTACCTATCAGCGTTTCCTGCTCTAGACCCTGTTATCAATGATATAGAACGGCATATGCTCTTTGGAATCGGGCATCTCTTCTCCTGTGCATAACTTCAAGTTTACTGATTCAGATCGTATCAATAGTTTCTTCTGCATTATATTAGAATAACAATTTATTTATTCATTTCCCATTCACAGACATTCATAGATTTTTTTTCACCCCCATTCCCTTTTGTCATTTTGAGTAGAGTAACCCTGCCTCTCACATCGAAATGCTTTCCTGGGCATATGCTTTCCACTTGGTAACTACCCCAGAGTAAAACTGGTAGATGAGGGGAAGTTTATGTTTAACTCGAGAGAAAAATAAAGCTATTTTTCGAAGTATTTATGACAATCTACACTCTCGCCAGCTCTGCACAATTCTGCTGCTCCACGGGCCTTGCCAATGCTTGGCACTCAAAGACTTAAAAAGTTTTACTCGGCTTCCTTAACTTCTAGTGGCACCGCACTGTAGTGTTAATTTGCATTTCCCCACAGCTCAAGATGTCAAACAACTTTTACAGGCTTATTGATCACTCACATTCCTTCTTTATGAAAACTGTGTTGGCTCTTCTGCCCAATTTAAAATTGGGTTATTTTTCTTTTGATTTCTGAACTATGAAGCTGCTATTCATATTCTAGATATAAGTGGTGGTAGTTAATACTGGCCGTGATGATCAAAAGCAGTGTAGGAACGGAAGGATTTATTTTGCCTGACAGTTCGGCAGGGGTGGGGTGTGGTGGGGTCGTGGTGGTTTACAGTCCCTTGTGACCAGAAAAACATGGTAGTTTGGAGGACAATGGATGACATTTCCTGAGCACACAGGAAGCAGAGAATGAGAACAGGAAGTGAGGGTGATGTACATCCTCCAGCAAGGCTCCACCTCTTAAAGGTTCCATGAGCTTTCCAAACAGCATCACCAACAGGGGACCCGGTGTTTACAAATACATGAACATATAGGAAGCATTTTTCTTTCAAACTAAGACAGACATTATCTAGAGTGACCTGGGAGACACACTTCTGGGCATGTCTGTGAAAGGGTTTCTGGAGTTGATTAGTTTAGGTAGGTGCACCACCCAATCTGTGTGACCCCATGGGCTGGGGTCCTGTAGTGGATAAACAAGAATGAAGACCAGCACCACCTATCTCTCTCTGTTTCCCTATTATAGTTGTCATGTGACCAGCTGCTTATGCCCCTTGCTGCCGTCATGGGCTAGATCTTTGCTTGTTAGTAAAAAATAAGTCCCTCTTGCTTAAATTGCCTTTGTCATAGCAATGAGAAAAGTGAGCAATACAAAGGCCTTCCTCTGTTATAGTGTCTGCATGGCTTCCTTTTCCTTTCTTCTTAAGATTTTGATGGAATTTGATCATGCTGTCGGGCTGGCCTCCTGTCTACAATCCTCCTCCCTCAGACTCTTGAGGAACTGGGGTGGCAGGCAGGCACCATTAGGTCCAGCTCCTTATCCTTGATTTCCTGAGAGGAAGAGGGGTTTTAAAAAACACCTCTTTGCTCTCGCTCACCCTACCTTGCTGTTTTTGTTTGAGTCCCTGCATCTAACATCTTGAAATACACGTTTATGAACTCTATCTCTCCTACCAGAACATAAATTTAACAGATACAGGGAAGGAATTTGTCTGTTTCCTAAGTGTCAAAGCCTTCTCAACTGGACCACTGATATGTAACGGGCATTGAAGAACTCTTTAAGTAAATGCCTGAAGTCCTACTGCTTTCTTTCTTAGCGGGATAATAGAAGCTAAATCAAAATTTTATTGTAAATGCATGTGCATTTACTTGTCAATTGATATCTAAGATAAAAATTTAAAGGACTTACCTAGCAAAAAGAATTTGAAAGAATTGCCTAGGCAGAAACCACACTGGATTCTTACAGAGTTAAGGAACGCGCTTCAGAAAAAACAAAAAAAAACAAAAAAAAACCCTGCCCCTTTAGAGAGATTGTAGAAGCTATTGTCTTGAATCATCTTTCTCTAGGCTGTTGAGCTCTTTAAGAGAGAAGTTGAGACAATTTCCACACCAGGAGATACAAAATGAATGAACAGCCATTATCTGTGCACGGCGTCTGACAATTGCAGGGTTGAATAACGCCATTCATTGAGAGAACTTCAGAGCCAGAGAGAGAGGCTGCCATAACAAAATATATTTATAGAATCCTCTTGCCTTGACTTCAAACAAGCTTGTTATCAGTATAAAACTCTTAGCTTTAACCCTTTGATCAGAATCCCACACATGCTCCCTCCACCCTACCGTGCATTTGGACCAGGCTCCAAGTCTTTTTCTTTTCTTTTCTTTTTGGTTTTCGAGACAGGGTTTCTCTGTGTAACAGTCCTGGCTGTCCTGGAACTCGCTTGCTAGACCAGACTGGCCTCAAATTCACTGAGATCCGCCTGCCTCTGCCTTGCAAGTGACGGGATCAAAGGTGTGCACCACCACAGCCTGACATATTCCAAGTGTTTTCATGTGCAGCCTTTTGATGTATGAATTCAGAAGTATCTGCAAATTACATAGAAGATACTGTCATTGTTTCCTTGAAGGCTCCAGAGTGAACCTCAGCTGAGCTACGCGTGATTTTATCACTCAGTTAAGACTCTCACCCAGGAACTCCACCTGCCCCATCTAACCAGTTCTGTTGTCCTGGAGGCATCCATAGGGCTGGTTTAAGTGGGCACTTCATGATTTGGTTTAATTCACAGACTGCGTCACGTACAGGTTTGCTGACAGTTCATGGCATGTATCTGTGTGTTCACCTACACACTTAAAATGACACATAGTCCTAACTGTGAAATGGTTCTAGACACATACATCTAGCTGTGAAATGCGAATTAGCTCTGATCTGGTACAGATCTGTACTGCTTTCCCCTTAAAACATGAGCTAGGTAAAATCCCAATCCAGATCACACTTGCTGCCTTTGCAAGGCTGATGGCTGTACCAACACCGCCCCCTGGAGTTCAGGGTGTGCCTGGTGCTTTGCTAAGGTGTGCAGCCTGGCAGTACTATCTTTGAACATAGCCTTTTCATCATTTTATTTTATTTTATTTTAGCCATCAGCTTTCCAGTGTCGATGGCATGTGCTTCCTGTGGAGTGCTCTCAAAATTCTACTTGCAAAGGCTCTTCGATTAATATTTAGAGACCCAGTGGAGGCTGGGGGTGCGGCTCAGTTGGCAGAGTGCTTGCCTAGCATGCATAAAGCTCTAGGTTTGATCATCAGCACTTAAGAATCTGTGTGGTGGCGCACACCTGTAATCCGAGCACTGAAGAAATGGAGACGGGGAGGAGGGCGATCAGGAGTTCAAGGGGGTCATCCTTGGAAATAATTGAGGGCAACCTGGTCTACCCAGTCTCAAACAAAAACAAACAATAAGCCAGCCACTACATGGGCTCTATCCAAACATGAATCAAAACACCCTTCATTCCTGTTGCTTTGACTATAGATATTCTATGTACCCCTGGGCCTTTTAGGATGATGACAGTCCAGTTGGGACTTCTATCATTGCTTCTGCATTATGCAACTGATTTGCTGTGGTCCTCAGTAGAAGAAAGAATCTTCTAGGTCACATCCTCCTTGGAAAGGATGTCTCTAATTTTCAGTTGTCTTTCACTTCCCAGGTGTTTCAAATGCTCTTCTATGGAAACATGATTTCTGGCCACTGGTTACAGTTTTACTATTCAGTAGGAGAATTATATTTGTAAACCAAGTTATTTTATAAACCAGGCATGCATCTCTTAATATCATAAATGCACACCAACTACCATGCTCGGCACTAACCCAGGGCTTTTTAAAATTAAGATGGAAACTTTGCAGGAACTGGAGAAATGGCTTGGCAGTGAGGAGTGCTTGCTGTTCGTCCAGGGGACCAGCACTTGGTCCTTAGCACTCCCATCATATGGCTCAGCCCCGCCCACAACTCTAGAGGATCCAACAGCTCTGGAGGTATTATGGGTACCTGTACTAGAGTGTACATACCCCTGTTTTCAAACATACACATAATTTAAAATAGTAAAAGAAAAATCCTTCAAAACTTTGTAAACTAGAAAAAAGCTGGCATCGTGGTAGAAACAGCAGCATGATGCTCGCCCAGGGAAAATACTGGCTCACTCACCTGGTCTGAGTTGGCTAAAATGATTACATTAGCGTTCACTGCACGTCTCTATTCCACAGAGATTCATAGGAAGCTGGGTGAAGTTTTGTCTTAAAGATTTTCCTTCCTGGGGCTGGAGAGATGGCTCAGCGGTTAAGAGCATTGCCTGCTCTCCCAAAGGTCCTGAGTTCAATTCCCAGCAACCGCATGGTGGCTCACAACCATCTGTAATAAGGTCTGGTGCCCTCTTTGGGCCTGCAGGCATACATAGACTATTGTATACATAACAAATAAATAAATATTAAAAAAAAAAAAAGATTTTCCTTCCTGAGCAACAAAGCTGTTAGCTCTTAACAGTTACCTGAATCCTGGAAGTGAACCCAGGATTCACTTAGAATAATCTTAGAATAGAGGAATTGATAATTGTGTGGTTATCTCAAGTGATGTCAAGGAAAATTTTAAACTAGTATCTAAAGAAATAAAAGTAGATAACCTAATAAGAAAATAACACATTACTAATGAATTTGGATGGCATTTGCTTTGATGTAGGGGACTGAACCCATGGCCTTTCACATGTCACACTGTAAACCGCCTTGTCGGGTCACTGAGTCTAGGGATTGTAACCCGCCTGGCAGTTAGTAATTCCAGGGTACCGGAGAGGCGCTATCTGAAAGACATGGGCGGAGAGAAGAAGAAGGCCAGGCAGTTCATCGTCCAAACTCCAGCTAAACGAAGCCATGCACTAATCTAAAAAGAGTGACTTAGTCGCACTCCCATTTTGAAAGGGAGAAAAATAGGCTCCAAAAGACAAAACTGATTGGTCTAGACACACACAGCTGAGGAGTGGATTTCTGAAGCAATATTCTTCATACTGCATTCCACGCCGTCAGTCATTCGAATGTCATCGTTGAAAATGGTGATTTGTATCATCAGCCTGGTGATTACCATGGCAAAATGTTGTCCCAGGTTTTGGAGAGAAACCCCTCAAGGACTGCAGCATCTGTGGGTGCAGTGATGGCACAAGTTGGTGACTGTTGCATATGGTAACACCTGGTGCAACCAAGCGCAGCTTCCGAGCGGATGCTGGGCTCAGCACCCCCCTCAGGCTTCTCAAAGACAAAGCAAGACCACACTGCTTTTCCAACTCCTCAAATGCTTAGACACATAGAGCACCTTGTTAATTAATTTATAAAGAAGGATTTTAGTGACAGAAACAATCACACTGCGGTGACATAGAAAAAGAATGACCTCTGGGTCTGTTGGAGTAGGCCCATGATCTTAGCTGCTCAGGTAGCGGAGGCAGGAGGATGGAAAGTTCAGAGCATGAGCTCAAGGCCAGTTAGCCTGCGCAACTTAACAAGACCCTATCACAAAATAAAAAATCAAGCAATGGCTGGGGATATAGCTTAGTGGGAGAGCACTTGCCTACCAGGTACAGTACATGGGTTGAATCAAGACTGGGAGGGAAAAAAAGACAACAGTAAAACAGTTGACTCCTGGATCTCCACAAAGGCAGCAGTCTCCTAAGGCATTCCAGGCAGAAGAGGTAGGAAGGTCTCTGCACCGTTGAAGGTCATTCAGTTTATAGAACAGGCACCTGGACTGGAGATGCGCGTGTACCCTGAGATAATAGGAGACGCCATCTTTACCCAGTACGTCATTCATTGTGTAGAGATGAGCACAGACTCTCCAGGCCTGTCCATCTTTCTCTGAAGGTGCTGCAGAATTCCACCACCATAAAAAAGCACGCTAGAGACATTGTTCTCCTTTTGTCTCTTGCCTTTAAACTCCTGCGCTACCTTTCCATTACTGTGAAGTGCTGCTCTTGAGAGAATCTCTATTTCCGAGTGATTCGTTGAGAACATTCAGTGCCAGACCACATGCTAATTAAGGCTTGTCACATACCATAATGGCACCTTAGCAATACACCAATTAACAGTTACTTTAATTACACCACTTACATGAAATTAATGAAGAGTCTAGCTGATGAGAAATGAGAGCCTGCACAGTAGAGCAAGGCAGAGCATTCGTGAAGCCTCTGGTGAAACAGCCTTCGAGAAATCTGTTCCTTCCCCTTGCCTAGTTAAAAGAAAAATACATATAGTCTCGGGTGGGGGAGTGGCTCTTTGTAAAATGAGCTGTCAATAAATAAAGGAAGAGGGCTCACTTTTAGTGCTAGAAGAGTCAGATACCCAGGCTTTGGAGACTGAGAGACTGAGTTCAAATCTTACATCTGCCATTTCTAATTGTATGCTCAGTGAACCAGGTGCAGAGGAGAGTTTCTTCAGCCCAATGAAGGGAACCTAGAAGCACCGGGAGATAACAACTTAATTGTGATGAGGGACTATATGCCCTCCCCTGAACTCACAACATTGACAATGGTGTGCATCCTTCCACTTCTGTTGAGAGTTATAATGCTGTATGTGGTAGTCCATAGCTAATGTGGCAAGGGAAAAAAATGCGTCTGAAAATAAAGGAAAAAAAAGAGGACACTTTCTTAATTGTAGACTGCTTGATCGTTGTGATGGTAAAACTTGTCAGCTTGATGGGATTAGGAATCGGTGTGGGAAGGAAACTTGCGGGCACTTGCTAAAAGCCACGCGCCAGAGTAAACCCTTTCTTCCTTAAGTTGCTTTTCTCAGGAATTTTATCACAGCACCATGATAAGTCACTGAAACAACCACTTATGTAGAAAAGCCAGTGAATTCTTTTTTACGTTACTACAGGGGGATGGCTCAGTTAGGAAAGTGATCATGACACAGGCTTGAGGACCTGAGCTTGACCCTCAGTGCCCACAAGCCAGGAAGGTGGTATCCACCAAGAAGAGGGACACAGGATTAACTCTGGGGCTCAGTGGCCAGGGAGTTGAGTCAAAATGACCAAACCCCAGGTCCCAGTGAAAGACCCTGTATGAAAAAAACAGGATGGATGATAGCTCTTGATGATTGACACCCAAGTCTCACCTCTGGTTTCCCCCCACACACGTGCACCCACGCATTTGACCACCAATGCCCCAACACCCACATAAACAAAGCATCTACAATTAACAACTGATTCTTACAAGGATGCAGCATACAAGATCAATATACAAAAGAAAAATGGTTGTATTTCTATCAAACTTGGGCAACTCTTTTAGCCTCCCTGGATCAGTTCTCTGTGTTCCATGGCAACAGACCTTTATGTAGTTGTTTTGAAGGGTAAGAAAATGTTAAGTGTCTAAGACAAAAGTCAACAAACGCCGGTTTCCATTTTTAGCATATGCCAGATGCAAAGTCTCGTGGGCCTGGTGCAGTAACTTATCTTCCCAATAAGTATGAAAGAATGAACAAGGCGCTAGAGCAGAGGTTCTCAACCTGTGGGTTTCCACTCCTGGGTTTAAATGCCCCTTTCGCAGGGGTTGCCTAAGACCATCGGAAATAACCAGATATATTTACATTATGATTCATAAGAGTAGCAAAGTGACAGTTATGAAGTAGCAACCAAAATCATTTCATGGTTGGGGGTCACCACACCATGAGAAAGTGTATTAAAGGGTCACAGCGTTAGTTAGATCCCAGGCATTGCCATCTAGAAACATCCAGGAGCCCTATAGATGGAACTCACACAGATGGAGCAATTGTCAAGAAACATTCCAAGCTCATAGCCCAGGCTACCCACATCGGACCTCCTTTTTCCCATCTACTATCCTGTCATTTCCATATTCTGAGCTCAAGTCTGGACTTCATGACAACCGCCTATTTGATGTTTCTATTCTCAGGGGTGGCTCCTCTTAATCCAGTCTACCCCTGGGAGTCAGTGCAGTCTCTTCAGAATGTAAATCCTACCCCTTTCTTGTTCTAGTTTCCCTCAGCGCAAAGACTAAAAGTGCTTCCTGGTGCAAGCCACTTGCCCTTGGTCCACACACCAAGCACAGTCTGTGTCCCTGGTCTCCTGAGTTGACTGCAGTTCCCTACAACCTTACTCCATTCTCTACCACCTCCCAGCCCTTGCCCACCCTGAGTCCTGAAGTCTGCTTCCAGGCCATCTCTCTGAAGTCTCTAGACTGCTGGAGACAGGGAGAGCTTCCAAAGTCTGTGCTGTCTTCTATCGGAGTGCTTATCGTATTCTGTTGCAATCTATCACCTGCCTTTCTCTACCTGGAGGGCACAGCTGCCCCTGCTTATCTCCACACCTTGTACACAGGGAGACTGAGACTGTGAAAGTGTTTGCTGAATATCTACATCCTGCTTCCGAACTTGTTGCCTTTGCTCTACTCAGGCATGAACACCTGAGGACACCTTTCCACCTCGATGGTTTTTATTCCTTTCCTCAATTTCATCCTATCTCCGGGATTGATGGTGAAATTCTGATCCCTTCTGAAACCTACCCCAGAGTCCACAGTGGCAGATTCTGCTCTCCGGGTGATCCAGCATTTTCTCCTGTTGGTGTCTTGCATGAGTTACCCTGCTTTCTTAGTACTAGGTTATAAAGGAAAGGGGGACTGCATTTCAAAACAGCTTTCCAATTGTGCATAAACCACTGGATGCTTCCTCCACTTCATGTTTTGTTGTTGTTGTTATTTGAGACAGGCTCTCCCTGTGCAACTCTTGTTGCAACTCAATATGTAGACTAGACTGACCCCAAACACACAGAGATCCATCTCCCTCTACCTCCTGAGTTTGTCATTAAAGGTATGCTCTGCCATGCTGGGTGACTCCTCACCTTTTTTCCCCCTGAGACAGGGTTTCTTTGTATCTTTGGAGCCTGTCCTGGAACTAGCTCTTGTAGACCACCCTGGCCTCGAATTCACTCTGCCTTCTGAATGCTGGATTAGAGGCATGCACCACCACTGCCCAGCAACCCCTCACCTTTCTAATGCCTAATTTCGGACCTGGCTTGGCATTAAGAACCATCCAAAGATACTAGTCAACATTTCTAGGTCCATCCCTTGGAAATTCTGGACCCTTCTGGAGAGTCTGATTGTCCAGGTCTGAGTTGGATTTAGAATGGAGACAGGGTTCCCAATGATTCCTGTCAACAGTCATGTTGGAAAATAGTGCCTGCCATTGTACCTTAGGGATACACTGACTGGCCAGACCTGCTGGCAGATGGAAGAGGGGATTTCCTGTTGTACCCTTCTTCCACTAGGATTTGTTTGGCTACTTTTCAAGTTTCTGTGACTCAGATTGCTCCATTTCTGAACAAAGAGGAAGGTCAGTGCTCGCAGCTATGATGTTCCTCTACCTGGATGGTTCGAGGGCTGAAAGGGACATAGCAAGAAGAGGACATAACTCCACCTTGGGAGAAAAATTTTCAAAGGAAAGCCTGTCTAATCTCTGTAGCCTAGGTAGCTGCTCCAAGCAACTGAGACACAGAGTCCAGAGGTGTCTGAGCTGGAACTGCCCTGAAGCTTCTTCACTGAGGACTAGCCTTCTTGGTACCAAAAGGCACCATGGAAACTTCCAAAAAAGGACAGCAACCAATGATAGTACTACCAACGGCTCTCTAATTGTACTTAAGGCCTGCCCAGTAAAAGGGAAATCATACCTGGTACTGGAAATCTCACAGATTCTTTGTGGTTGGTGAAGTCACGGATCTTAGGAGACCCTACAACCACCACTTTACACTCTAAATGTTTGCCATTTTACTCCCAGATAAGTCTAGTTCTCACCCTCATCAAACAAACTTCTCTTGGCAACAGATGGAAACCATTACAGAAAACCACAATCAACCAAACCTTAGTTTTGAAGCTTAGTCCCCCTGAATACATCCACATCCACAATTCTGCATTGAAGGCTGAGGGAACATTCCAGAAGAGGGGATGGAAAGTTTGCAAGAGTCAGAGGATCAATGTGAGATCATATTTCCTGGTAGTGTCAGGAGCTACACGCACAAAGTCTCCCCAACATGAATGCCTAAGTGTGAGCTGAACACTAGGCATGGTAAAGTAGGTGGGGGAAAGACGTGAGGCCTCATTTCCATGCAAAGAACCGTGGGTGACTAAGGAATGCCAAGTCTTCCTCAGGGACGAGCATGCTAGCTGGTTATCCAACATCAAACAGTCAGTCCTGAATGCATACATACAAGTAACATTGTACGGACAGAGCAGGTTGTATCTATAAACTTAGGAATACATATCTAAATATATACCTATATATGAATATAACTATAATGAATAAAATAGAGGGCAGGAATTTGAAAGAGAGCAAGGAAATATATGGGAGGGCTTAGAGGGACGAAATGGAAGGGGAAAATTATGTAATTATATCATAACCTCAAAAATAAGAGAAATCATTAAAAAAAAAATCTCATGGCTGAGGACAGCATAGGCCTGAGCAGGGAAGCAGACATGATATGCCTGTCAATCGTGCCTCAAAATAGCCATGATTATGCATATTAATTAGTGCAGTTGCCAGCTCTGGTCAGAGGACTTTCAGAGACCCACAACTGGTCAAAGTACGTTGGTATGTTCAGCCATTAGAGGGACATCTATAATGTTCCCTCTAAGACTTAGAAAGCATCAACCAAGGAAGGGATAGAAGGAGCATATTAGCTGAAGGAATGGAGGGACAGTGGTGTGGACTGCTAACTTCTGGGTATATATGCCCGTGGCCCTCCTGATCTCATATCAGCTGTGATTATCTCCAATGATACCTGTACAAGAGTGGGCCTATGTTTGAAGGGGGAGGGCCTCTTCAGGCCCCTTCACTCCTGATGATTTACACATGGGCAGGAAAGGACGTTTTCTTTGGTGTTAAAACTTCTTAGTCACTGTCCTATTGCAGTGAAGAGACACCATGATCCCACAATTCTTATAACAGGAAGCCTTTAATTGGGGGCTTGCTTGCAATTTCAGAGGGTTAGTTCATGGTCATCATAGTGGGGAGCATGGTGATATGCAGGCAGACCTAGTGCTGGAGAAGTAACTGAGAGTTCGACATCCAGATCCGCAGGCATAAAGAAGAGAGAATGACACTGGGCTTGGCTTGGGGTTTTGAAACCTCAAAGTCCGCCCCTAGTGACACATCTCCTCAAAGTTACTGCAACAAGGCCACACCTCCTCATCCCTTTCTGGTAGTACTACTCTCTGATGACCAAGCATTCACCTATGTGAGCCTATGGGGACCTTTCTTATTCAAACCACAACAGTACAACTGTTCCTGTAAACAACCTTGAGGAAGTTATTTGGAAAACACACACACACAAATAGAAGGAGGGCTCACTGGAAAGAAGAAGGTTAAAGGACAAGAGAGGATAACAATGTGGGGCCCAAATATGATGGCAATCCGTTACATTATCTTACCTGTCTGTAAAAAAATGTCATCATGAAGCCTATGATGAGTTACCATTATGCAGGACATCTCTGGTGAGTGTGACTCATGGTGTGGAATTTGAGACATTACATTTGTCTGACCCTTTATTTTGGTTAGTATCTACAAAAAGCACAGGTTAACTTTATAACCAGTTGAAGTTTCATTAGAAGCTAAAAAAAAAAAAACAAAAAAACCTCTCTAGTCTTTAGCCCAGTAATTTAAAAATCACAAAATCTATTTGGAGGAAATTGCCCAAGATGGTGGAAATGATGAATTATAATGCTATTTACCATCGCTAAAAGGTATCCCAGATAGGGTAACTGATAGTTGTCCACCAAATGAAGAAGAATTTATAATAACACAAAAACATGCTTACCCCTTTTCCTGTTTTCTCCTCATTTGTGAAGCTAAAACAACTGAAAGCCATATAGTCTGCCTGTACCACGTCTACTATGGTCCTGTAGAGCCTGCTCTATGGGACAGCATGGGAGCCGGGAAAGGGGCCTGGAGATTTAAACACACAAAGACATACAGACAGATGGAGACAGAGACGTGGGGACATGGGTCATCCTTGAAACAAGAATGCCAAGAATGCCCACTTTATTGTGTTCTGGGGTAGCTTATATAGTGCTCTGACTACACCCCAGCTCTCAGGATCTTTCAGCTGCATTTCCAGCAGTAACTACTCCCCTGCCATCAGACACTCCTGAGGGTCTCCTGCTCAGAGCAGCTGCAAACACAGGAAAACAAGTTGATTTGCTCAGAGAAGCTACAAGCAAGTTGTTTACAGGAAATTCAGGGTCTGTGGGTCCATAGCTCCCAACAGAAAGCCTCTGTTCCTAGTTTGAAGTTCTGGAGGTATGACATTAGGATGCCAGCAGGACTAGAGTCTTGGGGCAGAGGAGGGTGATGTAGGTGGGTCTTCTATCTATCTGTTGCTTTCATTGGTTAATTAATAAAGAAAACTGCTTGGCCTGATAGGTCAGAACATAGGTAGGTGGGGAAGACAGAACAGTCAGGGCATAAGCTAGCTAGGCGGCCGGGAGTCGGGCGGCAGGAGCTCAGCCTGCTGTTCCTTCTACAGAAGGGAAGAGCTGTGAAGGAGAATCTGCTCCAGCACACATTCTGATCTGCTGATAGCTAGTGGCAATTCCTGGTATTTCTTGGATTGGTGGTTTAAATGTAACTGACCCCCATGAGCTCACAGGGAGTGGCATTATACTAGGAGGTGTGGCCTTGTTGGAGGAAATGTGCCACTATGGTCTTCTTTGATATCACCTTTGCTCAAGCTTCACTCAGTGTGTCACTCAGTTTACTTCCTGTTGCCTGTGGACCACGATGTGGGATTCTCAGCTCCTTCTCCAGCACCATATCTGTCTGCATGTTGCATATCATGCCATGATGATAATGGACTAAGCCTCTAAACTATAAGCCTCTCCAATTAAATGTTTTCCTTTATAAAAATACATTGCTGTGGTCATGGTGTCTCACACAGCAATAGATACCCTAATGAGGACACTTGGCAGTCGGATTCAATCTCCACATGGCATTCTGTCTGTCCTTTTATAACGACATCAGTTATGTCAAGTCAGAATTCTCTGTGATAACTGATTCCTAGTTTGGCCATCTTCAACAACTCCATTTACAAAAGAAGTCCCACTCATATTTACTAGGGATTTCAGGAAGCCAATGTCATTTGTATCAGGTTTTTTTCCTTTTGGCCACCAACAACCAGCTCCCAAATGATGACATGGAGATTTATTATTAGTTTTGAATGCTCAGCCTAGCTTAGGCTCATCTCTGGCTAGCTGTTTTAGTTAAATTAATCTGTTTCTCTTTATCTACCTTTTGCTTTGGGGCTCATTACCTTTTGCATTTCTGAATATCTTACTTTCACTGCTTCTCTATGTCTGGCTGGCTGGTGTTTCTCGTTCTCTCTTTATTCTCTCATTCTTCTTTCTCTTCTCTCTTAAGCCTAGATTTCTCCTCCTATTTATTCTCTCCGCCCACCAGCCCTGCCTATCCTTTCTCCTGCCTAGCTATTGACTTTTCATCTCTTTGTTAGCCCAATCAGGTGCCTTAGGCAGGCAAAGTGAAACAGATGCAACACATCTTTTCATAATTAAACACACATCCTTACATCTTTAAACAAATGCAGCGTAAACAAAAGTAACACATCTTTACACAGTTCAAGTAATATTCTGCAATGTAAACAAATGTAGCACATCTTTGCTGAATTAAAATATTATCCTACAACAGCCATTTGTGGAGGAGGGGACACCATTTGTTCTGTGATGTGATGTGCAAATATATATGCATGGACATATATAATAGGATGTAAAACTATGTGGAACCAAAGCCATAGTTCAAGATGATCCATTGCAAGATGTGTGCAGACCATACACAAGATGTTAACAGAGGCCATGTGGGGGAGGAAAACTGCCAAGTGATTTTCTTCCTCTTCTCTCCCTCACATTTTCCACATTGTCTATGCAGAAAGCTATTAATAGTTCCTCTTCTGAGGTGAGCCTTGCCTAAACTTTCCAGCCCCCAGCAGAAAAGGTCTGTGTCTGGCTGCTAAGTTTTAATCATGTAATCTCTCAGCTCCAAATGTACTACGGAATCAGCTTCTGGTTAAGGGCTTGGATTAGGCACCAACTAACTGGCACCCTCTGACAGGGAGCCAACGGGGAGCATGATGGGAAACTGGAAGGAGGCTGGAGGCTGTACTTTAATTGAGAGATAGTTTGTAGGATGTCTAGAGGATATGCATGGGATAAATGCAAATGCCAGACTATTTTAATAAGAGGCTTAAACACCTTTGGATTTTGGTATGTGCAGGACCCTTGAACTAATTTCCTGGGGGTGCCAAGAGATGACTGTGTTCTTATGACTTGTGTTGTACAGGACAGAAAAAGAAGTCATTTCTGAAAAGTTGTGGGACCTTCTACCATGCTGCCGAGAAGCAGCCCTTTTCTTTGCACCCTTCCGATTTCTCAGCAGGTATTAGTATTCTGAATTTACAGAGAAAGGGGTAGTTTCAAAGAGAATTAGCAATGGCTTGAGACAGTGAAAACTAACGAGGTTGATATATGTACAGTATATTTCGCATCATATGAAATGCATTTTAATACAGAAATGTGAAGGGGGTAAGGAAGGCTTTTTTTGTTGTTGTTGTCGTTTTTTGTTTTTTTGTTTTTGGTTTTTTGAGACAGGGTTTCTCTGTGGTTTTGGAGCCTGTCCTGGAACTAGCTCTTGTAGACCAGGCTGGTCTCGAACTCACAGAGATCCACCTGCCTCTGCCTTCCAAGTGCTGGGATTAAAGGCATACACCACCACTGCCTGACTGAGAAGGCTTAAAGAGGGATCGTGGGAAGATCACAAGGGAAGTGTCCTGGAGTCACATCCTTTAAGGTTAAAGGGTTTTTACAGGATAAACAGGTTGAGGGGTGGCGCTCTTTCATGTAAATACAGGAAGACAGAAGATCATGGTGTGGCATCCTCAAAGACCAGAAGCAGTGGCTGAAGGAGAATGAGTAGGGGGAGGGGGATAGGAGAGGAGAAACTGACCTTCCTGGGAAAAATTTTCGTTCTCTTTCAGAGACCTTAGACTTCATCCTAGAGACCCAGAGACCCTGACCAGACAGCACCTGCACATTGTGGTCTTGGGACAAGGGGGTGGCAGGGATGGACAGGGAAGGCCCAGATGGCAACCTTCCCTCTGCATCTCCAGCCTGCTGCAAGATTTGCATGTGACTCCTGCGGGGCAGACTGAAGCTGCTTCCTGCAGATTTAATTCAGTGTCAGCTGCAAAGCTCTATTAACTAAATTGGCCATTAACCTGCGTGCCTGTTCCACATAATGGGCTTTTATACAAAAACGAGTTTTTCACTGCGTTCAAAAGTGTCATGTCTGAATCAAAACTTATTCCAACACTCAAGCTAATGAAAGCCTCGAACGAGAGCTGATCAATGGGTCCTAAGGTGTTTCCATGGAAACAGGAGCAGAGAGGCAGTGCGCCTAGGTGATGCTCCAGGGTGCTCCTTGGCAGGACCCCTTCCCCCATCTTTTCCAGCTGAGGTGCTAAGACCTGGAGGTTCACGGAACAGGCACCTAGATGCAGTGCTACGTGCAAGAGGTCCCTCAGCTGATTAAAAGCTCCGAGTGAAGCCTTGTAATAAAAACCTCCAAGCCCAGCAAGACCTATCCAACTAGCAACCGAGAGGAGGATGGCAGGTTCAGAATCTGCCCAGGCTCCAGCCTGGACTGGACAACTCGGTAAGAAAGCAGCTAGGTGGCAGAGAGCTTGCCTAGCATGCACAAGGCATTAAATCTAATCTCTAGTACTACCAAAATGTCAAACAAACAGAAAACCCTAAGTGTACAATTTTGCGTTTCTACTGGGACTTCAAATGTTTCAACTTAAATGCCCCTCGCATGCTGCCTGTTCAATGAGTGGGTCCTTGCCTTATGGCATTTACCACACTAAATTGGGGCCAGAGCAGCCAGAGCTGGCATCAAGATTTAGCACGGCACCTCACTGCAGGTCTGGGGAGTCACTGCCCGTCTCTGGCTGTAGGTTCCCCATCTTGTAACATGAGGTGTAAGTGGGCTGCTATAGTTCGACCTCAGATTCAAATTCCAGTCTTCTTGTGCAGATGATAGCCTCTCTGAGGGCTAGCGCCTCCACCCATGGTCCCACACATCCTGCTTCTTCTCTCTAGGATGATGTCACTGGGGTAGGCATCCTTTTGGACTTGGGCCAGCACATATGCTGCCTAGATGGCAGGGTGACTCCCACCTAGGCTTCGGAAATAGGAGAGGGTGTAGCTTATGTTCTGCCTGGGTATTGATATCATGGTTGAAAGAGGTAGGGCCTTTTTCAAATATAGATCAGAGAAGCTTCAGGTTACCGTCTATGCCTACTCAGAACCACTGCGTCTTGGGATTTGGTCCCTGTCTTACGTCAATTTCATACTCTCTAGCCAAGGGAGGCCTTGAACTTGAACTCCCACCTCTGTCTCCAGAGTCCCTGGGATCAAAGGCCTGTACCGCCAGGTCTGGCTAAAAACCATATTCTCTTCCAAGGGGCAGTCAAGATGAGAGCAACAATTGCCCTCTCTCTCTCTCTCTCTCTCTCTCTCTCTCTCTCTCTCACACACACACACACACACACACACACACACACACACACACACGAGGCTGACACAGGGTGGGGGGCCATTCTGAAAGCTTCTTCCACCACTAAGCTTTCTTCCTTTTTTCCTTCCTTCCTTCCTTCCTTCCTTCCTTCCTTCCTTTCTACCTTCCTCCCTTCGTCCCTTCCTTCCTCCTTTCTTTCATCAACTATAGTGGACCCCAAACCCAGCATTGTCCCCCCAGCCAGGCTTTGACTGGCTTTGAAGCCAGCCTTCTCGTCTGGCCTGTGCAACATGCTGTGAGCCCTGGCCGCTTGCCACAAGTCCTCTCAATTTACCCACATGACCACATGGTCGGGGCCTGTCTTGTGTGTGGAACGTAAGGCCAGTGAATGGCCCACTCTGTACCAGGAACCAGGGGCTGATTCAATTTAAACCTGCCTGTTCAGGGACCAGCCTGGGGCAAGAAAGCCTGCTTTCTTTCTGAGAAGCGTAGGCAAGCTGCAGCCAGAGGCCCTGTAATCAGGTTTGTAGGGGTAACATCAGACCCAGCACCGGTCCCCCACCCCATTATCACCCGCCTCTGTGGGGTCAGTGTGGTGGCACGCCTGCCCTGTGGCCTCATAAGACTCCTCTTTCCCCCTTAATCAAATCCGGCCTCCAGCCTGGCATTCCCCTGGCCTGAAGTCATCTCCGTGGGGAGGGGAGCTGTGCCGGCATTAGGCATACAGAGCTAAAGGGAAGGATGGCTGAGAGAGAGAAAGAGAGAGAGAGAGAGAGAGAGAGAGAGAGAGAGAGACCAAAGAAATCACTCATGGCACACCCGTCAGAGGCAAGAGCCGAGGCCAGAATGGGGCAATTTGCTTTTGCAAATGTCACAAGGAAGGCCACGGAAGAACAAGGACCCCGAGAACTTAGGACCTGAGTACCCATGAAAGCAAGGAATGTCGCCTCATTTCTGGTATAAAAACTCATGCAAGTTGAGAAGAGAATAACAAATTTACTGCTCCCCAAGACATGCTGAACCTCTCAGAATAAGAGTGAGAACAAAAAGCACCGAGGGTACACTCTATTATCATCAAGACCAGTGGCTCTCAACATGTGGGGCGCAACCCCTCGAGGGTCACATGACCCTTTCTCGGTGGCTGACTAAGACCATCAGAAAGCACAGATATTTATATTACAATTTATACCAGTAGCAAAATTGCAGTAGCAACAACAAAATGGTTTTATGGTTGGGGGTACAAAATGGTTTTATGGTTGGGGGTCACTACAACATGAGGAACTATATTAAAGGGTTACAGCATTAGGAAGGTTGAGAGCCACTGCTCTAGACAAAGGTCAGCTGTGAGACCAATCTGTGGTTTGTTCTATAAGAGAGGGAACTCTGTTTTTCCAGGGAATTGGCTACAGGTCCTACCTGTTGGGGTCAGGAGAGTCAAGAACCAATGACCTATGTGCATTTACTTTGTGCCGATCAATCAGGCCATATACATTGGATTTATAGATCTTCCTCTATGCATGTTACATGCTCATCTGCAAAGAGTCCTTAATATCAGACTTAATATCAGCAAGCTGGGAGAGACTGTTGTGTAAAGAAGTGTTTGCTGTGTGTCTGTCCTGCTAGGACCCACTGCCAAGTGCTCAGGGGAGGAAAGCAGGGTCAGCGATTATAAGAAGCCCAGATTCCAGTCAATTGTAAGATATGGCAGGGGGACATTTGGATCGAGGGACAGACGGATGCTGAGCATGGGGAGATTACACAAAGACAAGAAACTCCCGAGAAAGGAAAGGTGTTGCCGAGCTCTCTAGAAACTGGGGATCCTGTAGGAAGAGGTAGAGAAGCAGGGTATACCCAATACAGGGAAGAATATTTTAGTTACAGAGGCTCAGGGTGCAGAAAGTTGTGCCAGATAGATTCTGTACCCCATCCCCTCCCCCGTGCCCCAAAGGGCCAGATTGAGGAAGCCGCAATGAACAAGGGATTGGTGATTTGTGTTTGCCAAGAATCCGATTCTCCTGGTGTGGTACAATGACAGCAAAAACCTCCATATGGGGACTGTTGATGAAATTTCAACAAGAGAGAGCAGTTGATCAGGATCAGCTGGCCAGTCAGGGTGGCAGCACAAACCTGTGACCCTTACCTGTGGGGATAGAGTGGGAGGATCAGGAGTTCAAGGTGATGCTTAACTACATAAGGAGCTTAAGACCATCTTGGGCTTCAGGAGACCTTGCCTCAAAAACCAGCTAGATTAGATCACATTAAAATGTTATCTCTTTGGAGATATTGGAAAAGCTCTATTTCTGACTAGAGGAGGGCTGCGATGCTCAGACAGGGAAGAGACTCAGAGCTTGGGGTTACGGTGACATGTGACAGCTGGGACCTAGGGGGAGGGTATGCTGGGATACTAGAATGCACTTGAAGAATGACAGAAGAGACTGTGAGGATAATGCCCATATTTCTAGATGGGGGAGGGGGCAGCATCGCCAGACAGAAAGTCACCATGAAGCATACACGAGTAAGCTGTAGATGTAGAAGTTGGGAAAGCTATGGTGAAAACTCAGTAGCCCTGAACAGCATGTGTGGTGATCAGAATTAGAACTTAAAACCTGGAAGGACCATCCAAGTGCAAAAATGTATACAGACTTTCTGAGAGAGAGGGAGAGAGAGAGAGAGAGAGAGAGAGATATGGAGGAAGGTCATTGGCTAATAAAGGCACTGCCCTGGGCCATTTTATTGGTTAGAGGATAGGTGGGAGGAGAAAACAGGACAGAACACTGGGAGGAAGAGGAAGTGAGGTCAGAGACTCCACAGCTCGCTCGGGAGCAGACGCCTCAGAGAGAGACGCCATGCCCCGCTCCCGGGATGAAGCTCCGACCCATGATGGACTAGGCTAGAATCTCCCCGGTAAGCGCACCTTGGGGTGCTACACACAGATGATTAGAAATGGGCTAAATTAATATGTGAGAATTAGCCTAGAAGAGAATGGGCCAAGCAGTGATTAAATGAATACAGTTTGTGTGTAGTTATTTCGGGCATAAGCTAGCCGGGCAGGCGGCTGGGGTGTTGGGGACGCAGCCCTGCCGCCCCTATTACTACAAGAGAGAGAGAGAGAGAGAGAGAGAGAGAGAGAGAGAGAGACAGAGAGAGAGAGACTTCCAATGTACATTGATAAAGTGCACGATGAGGGTAAAGGGAAGCTGGAGCCTCAGGGCATCTGGGTTTGGCTGGAGCTCAGCCACTCCAGTGGAGGTTGCTTTCCTTCTTGAGAGAGAATATAAATGGCTCCTGTAAAAAGCTCCCAGCACACAGCACAGAATTGGCATGAATCAATGCCAAGACTCATTCTTGCTTCCTGCTCTATACATGAACCCAACAACATGGTGTGCCCTTTTATTACTTACTGATCTACCTAGCAGAGGCATTGTGAACCTTTCCCCAGCAGAGGCAGATAGCCCCTTTGATGACTACCAGAGCTATCTGGGAGCTGTCCAAGGTGTTTCCTCCAAGGAAAGTTCTTAAAGCTGGCAAGAACCCTGCTCTACTGCTAGACTCTGGAGACTTGTCGTCACTTGACTTCAGCTGCACCCCTGAGACAGTTTGAGCCAATGGCTCCTATTAATACCAACTTGATACATGGCACTTTGTGAGCACCAGAGCCTACCAGGAGTACTCAACACATCGCTTCTTTCCCAGGAAAGAGACTCAGAAGACGGCAGTTCCTTCCTAATCTTAAAGCCCAGATTTAGAAAGCCAGGGTGTGCCCTCTGCTTCCCCCTGTGCAACAGGTTCTCCCGACTCATCTCTGCCTGAAGGAGACACAAGCAGAGATCAACTGTGAGTTCTGTGTTTTCTTTCTCCATCTCTCTCCATCTCTGAGTTGTATGTGGGCTGAAAATGCTTTCTCTGATAAGACTCACAGTCCCGGTGTTGATGGACATTTCAGAGGACGGCTGTTTAGTTAACGGTCAGCTTTGGAGAAGACAGGCCTGGAGACTGCTCAGGGTGTGTGGGCCAGAAGAGTTGATCACATGCATGTTCTTGAGTGACAGTGACTTGAAACTGAGTGATAATAGACTATGGTTCCTTCCCATTTGCCCAGACTTTCCAAGGGTGATCACATCTATTCTCTAATGATCACTCTTTTCATTTTATAATCAGGACACAATTCAGCATAGTAAAATTCTCCTTTATTGCACACACTTTCATGAATTTTGAGAAATACATGGGGTCATGAAAGTGTCAGGACAAACTCTGGAACAGTTGCCTTGCACCCTAGCAACCTTAACTTGTTTTCGGTTCCTATGGTTTTACCTCTTCTAGAGTGTCACCTGTCCCATCACATGAGCATAACATCTTCGGGCTATCCTTCCTGTCGTTAGGTGAAGGTCATTGAGTTTGCTTCAGGATAATCATACAAGCCTAACAGTTAAGTCATGGTAAACCGTACCACCACAGTGATCTCCTGAGACGTCAGCAAAGCTGTGTTTCTATGGCCTATAACATTGCAGCCATTGTACGTTGCATTGCAATGCATTCTCCACCCCCTAGTAGAGTGTTGTAATAATCTGCCAACCAGATGGAAGTTGAATATGTGCACTTATACACAGTCTGACATACTTGATAGCAATCATAAAGGACTATGTGTTAGCTGTATGATTTTTCTTTATTTTAGGGCATTGACCTGTCTGTCTGTCTGTCTGTCCGTCTGTTGGCTTGTTTCCGTGATGCTGGGGATCAAACTAGGTAAGTACTCCACTACTGACTTACCTCCTGTTCTATTTCTTACCCTTTGAAAGAAGGTTTACTGGGCTAGTGTTGTTTAACAGTTTCCTTAGAGATTGAAACAGTCCATCTTGCAAGGAAACTCTTTAAGCAGGAAGGTTCAGGAAGATCCTGAAACTGACCAGATTCACTAAGGTCCGCCCTGCTAGAGTTAGCAGAGTTAAGCTGAAAAGAAGACACTCAGACTGGCCCAGCTGCCAAGAAGACTCAGATAAGCTGAGCTATAAAAGAAGCCTCTGAGACCAGACCTGCTGCCTGGATGAAGCAGACACCAGCTGAGAAACTTGAGGTGGTTTCAACCAACTGATGTGCCAGTAAACAAACACTTATTGAGCTGTCTACAGGCTGTGCAGTGTGCTCCAGGTGCCCAGCTTTGTGAACTGTCACAAATGCTGCTGTGGGTTTTGGTGATGCAGCTATCTTTGAGTCATTTCTACTCCTGTAAGTAATGCCAATAAAACAAACTCCTTGTTCACCAAGTTGGACTTTGATCTATATCTGTACTTTGGTCTATTGTGAGCTCTGGGTTCAGTGAGAGACCGTGCCTTGTGTGATAAAGAAAGATACCTGCTGTTGACCTCCAGCACACACACACGCACACACACACACACACACATAGCTGAGCAAACAACCTCCACACACACGCACACACACACAGTGGAGCAGTCTACATACACATGTGCACACACATGCACATGCAAGGCTTAGTATAAAAACTGTCTAACGTGTGACATCAGCATCAGTCTCGGATTTCTTGGGCTTGTCTCTTGGTTGAATCATTTTCCTGCAAGAGCTTGATTTAATCTCATGTTGTTGTCTCTGTCACGGACCTATACAAGCTCTTCCAAATGCACATACCATGTGGCCTAGACATGTCGTGGGTTCTACAAGTCTTTTTTTTTTTAAATTTTTTTTACTCATCTCAGAGAAAATTTTACACCTGTTGCATTATTTAGGCAAAAAAAATATACAAATCAAAATTTACTCATAATAAATCATGAAGGAATTTATTTTAAAATAATTCTTATAAATAAATATATATGCCACCATTTATTATAGACTAAAGCAAATTTACATACTAATGAGGTAGACATACTTGTTTAGTTTTACACATAGAATTAAATCTTGGCTGGATAGTTGATTCTGCAGAATGTAGAGCATCTTCAACATTTTTCAGGGTTGATCGATATTTTGATTTTGTAATTGTCAAGGCTGTGAACGCCGCTTCACATAATTATGCAGTACAAGCTAGCAGAAGCATGTTCTGGGTCCATTTCAGAAATGGTTGGAAATTCTGTTTTAATCTCAAGCCAAAATTCATGTAACAATTTTTGTTAAAATATGAAACTCAAGTCAGCAACTCAAACAGCCATTTTTAAAAATTAAACATTTTCACACAATGCAAATGGAAGATATACTAATTTTATTACCTACATGGAAGAGGAGCGGTGGTGGGAAAACTGCAAAATGTCCTTGTTTTCCATAATTAAACCATGGTGCTTCTTCAGGAACAGAAATCTCTGTATATGCTCTAGAAAACACCGCAGTGTGTAGCATACAATAGTCTCGGATATGAGCCGAGATGTTTAAGGCAGGGTTTGTTGACACTGTGGTGTGATGGTATGCGCTGGGCCCCGTGTGCGTGTTGTACGTTCGGGACCATGGGTGCAGTCAGCGTGTGGTAGAATACAGGCAAACACTGCCACTTCATTTGTACATTTGATTTGAATTTGTTTTTGATCACGGCATATTCAGAAATGCCTCATCATTGCCAGCATTTCCACAATCCCCACATTCAGTTACCCCACCCCAGTACTTCCAGTTAGGAAGCTGTAGCTCATGTTATCTCAGCTCAAGGAGAGTGGAGGATGTTCTCATCACCAAAGCACCAACAAGCCGTCTCGCAGACCATGTCCTCATCTGACAGTGGATGGTAGAATTTGCTTAGAGATTAGGAATAAACCCCGTGCCAGCAATCACACGTTGGCTTTTATGACGGTGTACATGTTCCATTCTCTGGGGTAAGAGTGGAAAGTGACCTGGTTGGATCACGTGGTAAGTGTATGTCTTACTTGATGAGACACTACCAGCTTCAGTTCAAAGTGGCAGCCTGCTTTTTGTTCGCTAGTCAAGAGTTAGGAGAGTCCCAGCTTCTTCATCAGGCTCCTGCTCCGCCATTTCTCCTCAGCCATTTGCATAAACACACGATATGTAGTCTCACTTTGATTTGAAAACTAGCATAAAAAAACAGCCCGCGTTGATCCTTTCCTCATCTTCAGAGGTCCAAACTGAAGCTCAGAGCAAGCCGTGACGACCCACAGCATACAAAGCTTTCAAAGTCAAGACACCCACTGGAATCTTCCTTCTGGGTCTAGGGCTGGGGCTCTCACTATGTGCTAAGTAGAAGACATTCTCCAGGCAGTGGTGTGGGCCTAACAGGGACATGAGGGGAACGGAGGAGACCAGGGGGAACCCTGGGGTGAGAGAGGTGATGGCTCAACAGTTAGGAGGTCTTGTAGAAGGTGTATGTTCAGTTCCTAGTCCCCATATTGGGTGGCTCATGACCACTTGTAACTTCAGCTGCAGGGGATCTCCACACATGTACAAATACATATGTGCAGACATGTATGTACACATTTTCTTTCTTTCTTTCTTTCTTTCTTTCTTTCTTTCTTTCTTTCCTTCCTTCCTTTCTTTTTTCTTTTCTTCCTCCCTCCCTCCCTCCCTCCCTCCCTCCCTTTCTTTCTTTTTAAAGAAAGCACATGAGCTGAGTTTAGACCCACTTGGCCCCTAGTATGTCTTAAGAGGACATCACACTGAAGGGATCTGCTGGGTCTGGACCACAGAGGAATGGCAGAATCCAGGGGACTGTGATGTTGGGAAATGTTCCTCGCCTTGTCTGCAAGGTGGAGAATATGATCACTCCCCTAGCCCCCCTCCCCCCTGCCTCCAAATCCCATGAAGTCAAAGACGCTCTAAGGAAGTCAGGTATGAAGGCTGCATGACCTGTGATGCCGAAGGAATACCACCAAGGGCACAGCGCCCCAAAGTCAATTTCCTCAGTAGTTTTCCATTTAATTTTTCTGAGACCGGGTCTCGGAGATTTAGCCCACATGAGAGCTCCTCACATCTATTCCAGATCAATACTTCCTGGTTCTGAGGTTTTCATATGCTCTGACTTCTCTGTGGCCCCTAAACATCCGGTTCCTCAGAGTTACTGATGAAATCCACCAATTCTTCCAGACTCATCCCTTCCAAAAAGCTGCCTGGGATTGACAGCTCCAGCCATCAAAATCCATCTCTCCCTGCCCAGGACCCCACAGAGCTCTGCATGAAATATGTCCTCTCTCTCTCTGTAAGTTAAAAAAGACGTAAAATTATAACATAAATTGAGCATTTTAGCTGTTTCAAGTGACAACCAGATGAGAAGTAGCATTAAGCACACTCATAATGCACTGAACATTTCTGGAGCGTTTCATCTCATAGCTGAGCTCCCATATCCCGCACACTCCCCATGTATACATTTCCACCCTCCCCACAGACCCTGGCAATGGCTACCTCACTTTCTGTGACCTTGACAACACTTGGTACCTAGTGTGAGCAGCATCAAGTGGCATCTGTCAGTTCCCTGCCCGGGTTCTCGCATTTACCATAATGTCCTCAGGGTTCACCTCTGCTGCCACCATGTCAGCGCTTCGTTGATCTAAACGACACCCCACGGCACACAGGCCCATAGCTGTTTGTTCATTCATCTGTCGGTGGAAGCCCTGGCCGAGACTCCTGCCACTATGTGACCACTGTACCTTGAGTCCTTGCTTTCAATTCTTTCAGGTGTCTACCTAGGAGTGGTGTTGCTGGGCGACGTGACAATCTGTGTTGAGTTTTTTGGAGAATTTTCACCAACCCAAGAACATGAGGAGAGGGCAGAGCCCACACTGCCCCCACCTCCCTTGTGGGACGATCTAAAGAGGACTTTGGGATAATCTTCGGTTCAAAGGTCACCTCTACTTATTAAAGATGTTTATTTTATTTTGCATATATTTGTTTTGTGCACATGTGTGTGCACACACACACTCATTTCACAGCATGCAAATGGAGATCAGAGGACAGCTTGGGGAAGTGAATTCTCGCCTTCTACTACGTGGGTCCCAGAGATTGAACTCAGGTCATCAGGTTTGGTGACATCACCTCTGCTCACTGACTCATGTGTCTCCAGCCCCACACCCAGCTCTACTTCTTAACAACTGTATCTCCATTTCCTTGTTTATAATCATAACACCCCCTCAAAGGGTTGCCATAATTACTGTTCTTATTTATTTATTTAGCCAGGGTCTCATGCAACCCCAGCTGGCTTTCAACTCAACCTGCAGACAAAAGTGACTTAGAATACCTAATCCTCCTGTCTCTGTGTCCCTTGTTCCGGGATGACTGGCACGCACTATAATGCCTAGTTTTCGTTGCAGTTATTTAAGATGCTAACAATGCGATGGGCCTGGCACACTGTGGGTGCTCAGGACATCCACCCTGTCACCCTTCACTTCTGTCTCCTCTTCCACAGAAAGGGGAAAGAAAAAAAAATCCTATTTACCGTTGCCTCCAAATCCCAAGTGCTTTTGAGACAACTGGGTAGAAGCGTTTTGTGGCAACTTTCTTTAGAAAACATCTCCCCCCTTTTAAAAGAAGCCCACAATTCCTCCACATGCTCTCCCATCTGTTCCCCCAAATGTGATAATTAGGAAATGATGCTGTCACTTTCCAAAGTGCGAAAGCTGCCCCTCCCCTCCCATCTTTGAGTGACATGGCAGAAGGATGGACAGACTCATGCACTCAGTCAGCCTCATCTCCAGGCCCCCAGAGCACATGTGGCCCAGATTTCGATGGGGTCACAAACCAGGCCTCTGAGGCAACCTGGCTTGAGAAAGACTAGACTAAAGCATGTTTTCTTGGTAGCAACAATTTCTCGGGTTTGCTCTGCCTGCTAGAGGCAAGTAAGCGCTCTCATCTAAGAGAGGCTTCCTGACTCAGCTTTAGCTGCAAACCTTGCAACTCTTTTAAGAGGTCTTGTCATGAAACACTTAAACAGTATTGATGAAAAGCTGAAGGCATGCTTTTCGGTTTTCAGCCATAGCAGGAAAAAAGCTGCGCCATTTAAAAATGCCGGCTTTCTGGGCCGTCCTGCCAGGGCAAACTCTGTCTGTTTGAGGCAGGAGGGCCGGCTACAGAGAGAGGACTTGAGTGTTGTCTGTGGACATAATGCTTCAGCTTGTTTGCTGGCAGGGACCTTGAAACGCCATAGACTTGTGGCAATAAAAATGGCTACAGTCGATACCTCTGCCATGAGGCTGAAAGCTAAGGAATGGGCTGGATCTAGCCGGCAAAGCCACGGCTTTAATCCTACCCATATTGCTCAGTAATTTAAAGGCTCATGTGGTCAGAAAAAGAGAGAGAGATACAGTAAAGAGAGATTCAAAAACAAAGAAAACCTTTAAATGATTTACAGTGTGTTAAAAATATATGCAGGCTAAAAGTTAAAGTTCTCAAAGTAAAAAAAAAAAAAGGAAGAAAGGGAATAGTTGGGTGTGGTAGTACACACCTTTAATCCCAATGCCTGGGAGGCAGAGACAGACGGATCTCTAAGAGTTCAAGGGCAGCCTGGTCTACAGAGTTATTCCAGGAAAAAGATATACAGAGAACCTGTCTCAAAAAGTAAAAATAAACGAAATAGAGGTTAAAATAAAGCGCACAAAGATGGAAAATACACAGAGAATTTTGATACTGTATGCTATTATGCTCTGTTTGAATTGTTTGAATGCTGAGGAAGGAGCAACAGCTGCTAAAAGATATTTGTTTATAAATGCTGCTGAACTAATCCAACATAGATATTTTGAAAATACCTTGACTTCAGGTTTAGATCTAAGGATATGATACTTTGGGAAAGAGATTCTTCTTTTGTTTTCACAGAGGACGAAACCCTGTGGATTGCTTCTATCCCAATATGGTATGATAGACCACGCCCTCCCGAAAGGTTGCTCTGAACACCTTCAAAAAATTACTTCACTTTACTACTGACTGAGATGAATCTAGCACACAGGTTATACCATGAAAGATCTGAATAACAGGGCTCCTATACAGCAGGAAGCAGTTTGGAGAGAAATAACTGCGCCCATGTTCCCAAATGTTGTTTATAAATGTTCTTTTACATTTAAAGGGGGATATGATATAGGTCTGAATAATTTACATTGATATGGATTTTGCTTTAGTGGTTTAAATTTAAGGTTAATTTTGTTATATGTATATATATTTCTGATCTTGATTAAGGTATTGTGATTGTGTAGTTAATTTAAAAATGTAATGTATGTAGGTTGTTAATGGATAATCATTAATAATAGTCAAGTTTGTAGTCATGTTAGTTAGATTTTCTAGATGTACATAGATATATTTTAGATAGGCATTCTTCATATCTTTCGAAGACTACAGAATATGACATTTCTTTGTCATTCTCACTTACCAATCATACATCCCTTTGAAGCCAAACAGATTCCACTCTAGCCCTGAAACCTGTCTCTACTGCCTGCCTCCCAGCCTTCATGTGGACATGCTCAGGTGTTTGTCTGGGGGCTACTAATCCCAGGGGCAGAACATTTTCACAGAGCTTATTGCAAGGCTGACTCCAAGACTGGCCTGAAGAATTAAGGACAGCAACAAGACTGGAAGCAATAACCCTACTCCATTTGCCAGTGTGACTGAGAGGCTCATGGGGGACAAAGAGTCTCTCAATCCAATTTGAAGAGAGGTCTGTACCAGGCTTTTTTTTTCGGGGGGCACAACCAGCTACCAAATCATGAAGCAGATTATTAGTTTCTTCTTATTAGTTTTGAATACTCGGCCTTGCTTAGGCTCACTTCTAGCTTGTTCTTTTAACTTAAATTAACCTGTTTCTCTTTATCCACCATTTGCCTCAGGACCTTTCTTACTTCTGTTTATTTTACTTTCACTACTTCTTCATGTCAGGTTGGCTGGCATCTGCCTGGTGTCTTGCCCTGGGCATGTCCCTCATTCTCTCCTCCTTCTTCTTCCTTTTGTTCTTCCTTTCTTCTCTCTCAAGCCCAGATTTCTTCTCCTATTTTTTGCTTTGCCTGCTAGCCCTGGCTAATCTTTTTCCTGCCTAGCTTTTGGCTGTTCAACTTTTTATTAGACCATTCAGGTGCCTTAGGCAGGCAAGATGAAACAGATACAACACATCTTTACATAATTAGACACACATCCTTACATTGTTAAACAAATGCAGCATAAACAAAAACAACACACTTTTTACATAGTTAAAGTAATATTCTGCAGCATGAACAAATGTAACACATCTTGGCCTAGTGAAAATAACCTTCCACAACAGAGGTTTGCTGGAGGCTTCTGGGAAAAGTGTCCTGCCTTATCACAGAGACACAAGAAAACACTCCTCATCTATCCATCTGGAGTCAGTGTTGTCAAGAAGTATACTCTCTAAGGTACTAGTTGTCATTTGCAGACACACAGAGGTTGAACTGCCCAGCAAGCAAGTCCTCCCAGGTCAAACAAAGTGAAGCCTTATTCTGCCTTCTTGTCTCAACTCTGTTGCTGTCGCTGAGGCACATTACTGTCATTGCGTTACACTACAGTCACTGAGGAATACGACAGTCACTGAGGTAACACTACAGTCACTACAGTCAGTGCATCATGATAAGGTTTTTATGCTTGTTTGTTTGCATTTTTGTACTTTATGTTGACAATTTGGAAATGACCCCTAAGTGTGCTGGTGTTCCTAAGCAAGGAGATATGGTGGCAAGGATAATAAGTAATAAAGGAACATTCCATATCCCATATCCATAACAGGTCATGGCTGTTTATGGGGTCATTGTGTACCCAAATTAGGTTCTAGATCCTCAATATTTCTCTAGTTTGTTCCATTTGTCATGGAACATTCTCCTCCTCTCTCTTGTATTCTAGGCTTTTGATTGACACATATCTCATATACAGAAGGCACATAAAGCATACATGAAAATAACACCCACACAGCTGTCATCCACATCAAGGTTTAAGGCACCATGGACCCTCCCAGCGGCTCTCTCATGCCCCGTTCCAGTTACCATACCCCTAGGGTAATTTTCTGTCTGACTTCTGCCATAATTCATTGCTTTGCCTGCTTTTGAAGTTCTCATACACAAAACAGTGTAGCATGTATTCTTTTGTGCTGGCTCCTTTGACCAGCTTGTAGTTTGGAAAGTGAAACCATGCTGCTACACGAAGCCCTATGCTCTACTATGTGATATTTCTCTATATTCATGCACCATCATTTATTTGAGCAATCTGGTTCCCACAGTTATGTGTGTTGTGTTTAATTCTGCTATGAACATTTTGTGCTGTTCCTTTGGTGAACACAAACATTCGTTTTTACTCCATGTACAACCTTAGAAGGAATCGTTGGCCACAGAGGAAGCATATATTTGGTAGTTACTACCAAATGCTTCCAAAGGAGGTGTAGGGTTTCACACTCCCACCAGGAATATGCCAATGAATGCCTCAGCACACTGGCCATTCTCCCTGTACTTTGGACACTTTCCTAAAAGTGTTCTCTCTTTATTTAGTCAATCTTTGTCATTTGAAAAATCTGTTCTCGAAAATTCACCTGTTGCTAAAATATAAACATAGCCCCAGACACAATAGTCACCATACTGCTGCGGTCATTGGCAGACACATACAGAGGTTGAGCTGCCCAACATGAAAGTCACCCCAGGACAAATAAGGTGAAGCCTCATTCCACCTTCTTGTTTCAACTCTGCCACATGAGTTCAGTGTTAGTGAATCCGTAGTACATGCCTAATAAGTTGTTAAATTAGTGAATGAATCTTTGCAGCACTGAGGTTGATCCTGAGGTCTTAGACATGCTATGTAAGGGCTTTATTCCTAGACACCTTTCTCCCTCTCTTCCTCCCTCCTTTTCTCCCTTCCTTCCTTCCTCCCTTTCTTTTTGAAGACTAGGTCTCATGTAGCTCAGATCATCTTCAAACTCATGATGTAGCCAAGGTCATCAAGAAATGGAACTGGGCAGAACTCCTGAGTTCTGGGGTTATAGGTGTCATCATCATGTCTGGCCTATACAGTGCTAATTAACCCACATGGGTGGAAATTTTAATTATTTATCTCCATTCAAAATGTTTATTTAGACAGCAACTTAGAAAAGGGGTGTGTTTTCCAGGGTTCTGCATACCCTAAAATGACCTCAGAATCTCAGGAGCAATGTGCAGAATTTTCAACTCTGGAGCCCAATTCACCTGTAAAGAATTGAAGAAAATCCCATGCATACACATCTGTCATTCACATACCACCATAGATCTCAAAATATTTTTTTTTTGGAAATTTTCAAAAGGAAATTTTTAAAATGAGGCAATATGAACAAGAAGAAATGGAACTGGGCAGTGGTAGCTCACACCTTTGGTTCCAGTACTTAGGAGGCAGAGGCAGGTGGATCTCTAAGTTTGAGGCTAGCTTGGTCTACAGAGAGAATTACAGGACAACCAGGGATGCTATACAGAGAAACCCTGTCTCAAGAAGAAGGAAGAGGAGAATAAAGAAGAAAAAAAAAAGAGTAGGATGAAGAAGGAGGAGGAGGAGGACAGGGAGAGGGAGAAGAAGAGAAGGGGAGGATGAAGAAGGAGGAGGAGGAGGACAGGGAGAGGGAGAAGAAGAAGAGGAGAAGGGGGAGGATGAAGAAGGAGGAGGAGTAAGCATCAAGGTCAGGTGGTATTGTCAAGAAACCCATACTATAACTGGTTAAAAAATATAATGAAACATTTCTCTGTAAAATCATGAAATATAAAAAAAAAACATGGAAAGAGGCAACATAGAAGGTGATGCCTACTGTAAAACTTTTAGTATATTTCATAAAAGTGACAGTTTAATGGCTTTTATAACACTTAATGTTCACAGAATTAAAAATTTTAAAAAATAAACACTTAGGAAAACTTACAAGCTAATGGCACAACCAAGCAAACAGTCTCAACCACTCTCTCCGTGCTCAGTTTGCCTTGATCTGGGTGTTCTTTTTCCTTTATCTCTCTGTCCTGCCGCATATTTATCCCCAGAAGATTAGCCTAGAACTCAAATCCACCATTAATAACCTGCAATTGACCAATTAGGTTGAGCTTCGAAGTTGGAATTACACAGTTGAAATTTTAAAACGTTCCGGTGGCAGCTTAGGAAACAAATGAGACCAGAAAGCCCCGTTTTACTTAATGAGGCAAATTTAGCATCATTAGTGGTAATTAAGATTAAAGTGTTAATGACTCTGTTTACCATGGTGGGAAAACAGGCAGGGCGCATATCTGCAGGCGAGGTAGAAGCCGGACACAGGGCTCTGCCAGGGATGGAAAGTCCCTAGGCTTTGGAGAATACTACCTTTCCTCTCCTAGAATGCGGAGAGATGGACAGGTCCTTTGTAAATAATGTTTATTCTGGGGAAACTGAGGCTTAAAGTGTGGATAGGGCTTACTTGTCCACCTGTAGTCCCAAAGCAAACTGCAACCCCTACTTGGAAACTGGCGCCAGTGACAAGCTAAGCTTTTACTGATGGGAAGTGTGAAGAAGAAAAAAAAAAGGAAACTATTTACAGAGCACACCTAGGGGCCAGGCGTATTGATCACCTGCATGCAGGATCTGAAACAAACTAAGTTAACCTCAACAACTATAGCCACTCGCATTCCATCGTCCCATTTTACAGATGAGAACAACGGAGGCGGGGGAAGCCAAACAGCTTATGCAAAATAACACAGTCCGTATATCTTAATCCCAGTTTGATCCACTTTATCTTCACAGCCTCAAAGGTCCCCAGCTTCCCTGCCTCCCATCTTCCCTGCCGTGGTCAGCCGAAGTCCTCTGGAGGGAGTCTGGAAAAGGAAGACAGGGATCAAAGAGTGTTTGGGACCTGATGGGGCCTGCCTACCATTCCTGGGGCTGCCCTGCGTGTGAGGACCAGTCCCACCCAAGTTCCTCTGCGGCTGCAGGGTGGGAAAGGACAGGGCCCTGGTATTTCTGAGCTCAGGGGTGGAAGGCAGCAGGGAGCTAATTAAGGGGTAGACAGCGGTAAGGAATTGAAACAATTACCCAGTTAATTGAAGCCCAGTGGCCCACTTTCCCTGAACATCTGGGGGCCAGGTCCAGACGCTTGACAGCCCCTACCATCCAGCTAATGGCAACTGAACCATCCATGCGCAGGGGGCACTGGGAACCCACAGTGCTGGTGCAGAGTTCATCTTTGGCCATCTCTGCTGAGGTGAGGGAGGGCTGTGTGACAGGTTGCTGTTCACCTGCTCGGCCACAGGCTCTTGACATCCTGGGATCAAAAGAGACTGCTTTTCTTCAGGGACATTGGATTTGGCGACTTCTTGTCACTTGGACACCTCTCTTTGAGTTGGCACAGCGATTTCGTTTATAGCTATTTGCCCAGACTCACAGCCAAACATGAGATAGCAAATTTTACCTGGGGTCTTTCCATATCTGGTCTAGTCATTATATCCACCCCACCCCATCCCACCCCACTCCACCCCACCTCCCGCCCTCGTAGCTCTTACTTGTCCTCTGAGTTTGGTCAAGCATCTCCCATCTCCAGCCCTTCCGACAGAGACAAGACTCTCTGCCATCCCCCCAAAACGAATGCCTTTGTATTTGTTGTGTATACAAAGGCAGCCCAAGTTAGCCCACGTGTTCCAGCAACTTCCTCCCCCAACTCCTCTCTGAGGACCCACGGGGAATTCTGCTAAGATAATTATCTCCAACTGGGGTTTTGTTCGGTCCGCTGGTAAGACAAGCCCCCTGTTTAGAATAATAAGGCTATGCTATTGAAGGCTAGCTGGGAGATATTTTTCAAACAAGCATTTCACGGATGTGTTTCACATATGCGCTCATTAAGGTTTATAAGGCCTTTTGGTCTTCACAATAAAGCTTGTTTTTTTAAAGGTTAAAATCAGCATGGCCCTTGGTTACTGCCAGCACCCTGCTTCTCTCTTTAGATGGGAAGTGTTGAAAGGGAATCTAAGAAGCTGATGTCTGCAAGCCCAAAGGAAGGAATCATGTCCCCAAGAAGCTGTCATTCCCACCAAGAGGAGCGGAGCCCTCCTGGCTCCCACAGGCTCACAGGGCTCTCCCGTGTGGAAAACAAGTGCATCTGTCATTTAATGATTCTCAGCCTGGCAGCATCTTGGACCAGAGGTTTTTGAATATCTAGTCTTCCAAATCCAGGCTAAGGTGGCTAGCGGTTGGATCTTGGTGTTGCTTTGGGTTCAAAGGTCCGGAGGTAGGTGTACTTTCTGGCCAGGGTAAAGGCTGTGAGTTTTCTCCTCGGTCCCTGAACAATGTTGCAAGCAGACAAGCAAGGGATCCTGACGATTCTAGGAAGAAGGAAGCAGGCTACTTGAGCTGATGCCTCCAGTCTACAGTGCTGGTCTGGGGCTGGAGCCTGAACCTTCCAAGTTCCTTGTTTGTGGTCCACTGAAGGTGCTGACTGCCAAATTCTGAACCCAGGCCTTAGTAGCCAAACTCACTCAGTCCTGAAAAACCAGTGACCTCTCATCTACCACTGGGCAGATGAGAGCCTCGGCCTGGAAAGAGTGTGTGATGCTACGCCAAACACAGAGACTCTGATTCCTGAGAATTTCCCGAAGTCAGGGAGGGAACTGGGGCCTAAGGAATTTGTCCATTATGTTCTTACCTTCAGGCAAAGCAACATCTCCTTCCCATGTCTAAAGAGTCTGTAAATACCTTACACAGAATGGCAAATCTCTGCGTGTCAACGTACTAGAAATGGGATATAGAAATCCACTATCGCCTGGATGCTATACCAGATTGCACCTGCATTTCCAAGACTTGGCCATTTGAGACAGATATTACCTTCTCCAACTTAGAAGGAAGGCAAGGCCAGATGAGTGACTTGTCATCACAGAGCCAAGAGGTGAGCACAGGTTACCCTCCGAGGTTTCCGGCTCCATGCCATCACACCTTGCAGTCTCATTTCCTGATATCAAAGCAATGTCGGAAGGAGTGCGGGGTTATTGGAGGTGAGAAGAGTATAAAAGAAAGATGAATATGCCTTGAGAATTATTATATACGTGTATGAAATTGTCAAAGAATAAGTTAATAATGAAAATAACAAATAACAAAAAAATAAATTAATAATAGAAGCTAATAAATAACCTGCCCAGATGTAGAATTTTAGACAAATCTGAAAACCACAAAGATAATTTTTTTGAAAAAGAAAAACTTTGCTCATAACATTGGCTGGGTTTTGTTGTTTTTAAAGTCACTGTGAATTTCATACTAGGCTGTGTGAAACAATTAAGTCTAAACTCTGTATTTATGAACCCATGTTGTCCACATTTTTATCACTAATTAAAAACATAGTTCCTTTCAAATAGTCTTTCACCAAACCATTTTTTGCCTCCAGTTTCTTTTCAAGATGTCCCTGGGAGCAATGAATGTCGGACACTATGATTTGGGGGGTGTTCAGCTTGTGGGGAATCCGGTAAGAATATCTACCCAGCATCCCAGCTGAGTGATTCAGTGTAAGTCACGTGACCCTGGAGAGCTTCAGTTTCTTTACTAAATGAGAGAGGATGGTCTCCCTCTCATCTCCCTGTCAAGGGTGCTGTGAAGTGAAAATGAGAGAATCAAAATAAAACATTAAAATCTACAGAGGGTTATGCAAATAGGAGGGCTTGTTGCTACGCAAAGCGTTGCTATTAAAAGCCAGCAACTGTTTACTAACAGTGGTGTGAAACAGGCAGTGTTATTCCCGTTTGGAAGATGTCATCCACCACGGGAAGACAGTGCTGTCCACTGAGTTCCAGGGAACCCTCAGCAATGGACTGTGTAGCTGATGGAACTGGTCCCTCTGTCTCTACTAACGTTTCTTTTATGTCAGACCCTAGGCTAGGGAAGGCATCGTGATCAGATCTAGTGCCTACTCAGGTTGGGGTGGGTGGCTGATGCTCTTGCCCATATACCACCATGCAAGAAGAAGCACAGGCTGGAGGAGAGAGAATGGACGCGTTGGATGAGGGGTGAGTGCACTCTCTGAGATCCTGGGTCTCCCTTATTGGTTAACTTCATGAGTCCTTCTGTGCACTGATGTCCTCAACCCTCAGCTTCATACAGAGTCTCCTATACTGTCTCTCCTAGGGGGCTCTCGGTGGGGTTAGAGTGCCTGTGACTGATTGCTGCACAGAGTACTTCTGTCTGGAGAGTGTGAAGGAGACAAGGGCCTGATGCGACCATAAAGTATGATTTGCTTATTCACCTCCAACTGTTCCGAGCATGTACCTTAAAAACTCCTGAGAGAGAAGCTTCTCCAGGGAGCCACACAGGTCAGGCTGATGTGTGTGTGTCCCACCTATCCGTTCATTTGTCTGTCCTTCTGACCACTTGTTCTTTGCTGGCCAGTTGCCATTGACATGTGGACGTTTGGTCAGCCCGCGGCCATCCCTTTTCAATATCCAGCTTCTGGAGAAGCTGCCTGGAGTTCTCACCCAACGCATTCAACCTGCCCAGATGTAAATTTTCAGACAAATTTGAAAACCACAAATGTAATTTTTTAAAAAGGGAAACGTTTCCCATAGCATTGGCTGGGGTTTGTTATTTTTAAAGTCACTGTTAATTCGATACTAGGATATGTTAATCAATTAAGTCTAAACTCGGTATTTATAAACCCACATTGTCCACATTTTTATCACTAATTAAAAACATGGTTCCTTTTAAATAGTCTTCCACCAAACCACTCTTTGCTTCCAGTTTCTTTTCAACATGACCACGAGAGCAGTGGAAACAGAACATTATAATTTATTGACAATCTGGTACTGACCAGGTTGATTCTCTGTCAAAAATTCATCCAGTTGACCTCTCCGAAAGCCTTCCTAATTCAATTTCCCACAGTAAGGAAGTTCTTTCCTCTTTTCAGTTCACCTAAAGATCTGGGTCTCAGCATTATTGTAATACAACCTGGAAACACCAAGTGCAGTTGGCCAAACTCTTCTTTTTTGGAAAGTGTATTTCCTCCAAACCACTTTTAGTCAACAACTCAGTCATGTTCTCTGGGCCTTTATGCAAAACATTGGCTGGCGTAAAGTCACAAAAGCTGCAGGGAAATCAGTCTGCTTTCCACCCAGACCATAGTGAATCTGTCGGTGGACTTGATCTGATGTCACAACAGCTCTTCCCGAACTCAACTGGTCTGTTCGGAACCTTAGGTAGACTGGCCTGGGGGTGTCTGGGATGATGTTGGACTCAGAGAGACTCTCCCATATGCTGTTCTGGCTTATTCTCTTCTTAGCAGTTTGGTATATTTGAGGTGAACTCTTAGCACCAGCAAAGTGGGTAGAATTCCCTCTGCTATGATCCCAGGTCTTAACCGCATGCATGTCATGCTCCCAGCTCCTGGATGAGACCCTGGTGGGGCCCAGATGGTGCTAGTAGACACCCATTCATGGAACCACGCAGCCATGAGTGGCCAGACTTCATGCAAATTGCTCTAAGAGGTTCCTAGGAAGCCACTCAACCACCAGATGACCAGCAATGTGAAGCCGGTCACTTGCCATGTATATTAACAGCTCACCTGCTGTGGTTGCTTGATAAACAGTCGTTACTTGAATGGACTTCTTAGCACGTGGCTCCTTTTGGCTGTGGGGACAGTAGGCAAAATCACCTTCCATTCTCCGATCTGCAGTTCTCAAGTCAAAATAAGGAAACGAAGAACCCTGGCCTGAGATGGCTCTTCTGAATCTCGCTGAAGCTTCCACGAGAAAATTGTGTTGAATAAGTGCTTTGGAAAGGCAACCCCATGGGAAAAGTGTTAACTCGTGTTACCACCATGGCAAGACAGAGGCTTCAAGGATCTGAGGCAGGGGCGGGAAGGCGGGCAGTCCCATCTTGAAGAAATGCCAAAGGAAATAACGGTGTTTCAGACTTAAAAGGTAAGGCCAATTGCAAAGGACTGGGTCAATCATTTGCTTGGACACTTTTCTATGGGGGAACAACTAGAGACCAAATGAAAGACATTCCCAGTCCAGATGGGGCTTCTGGTAGAAACGGCCTCTTTCCTTCTCCTGTGGCTTGGCGGTTGAATCCAAATGCTAAGGGGGTAACTCACATCTATTAAGACTTTACTGCTCATAGGGCACTTTACATACCTTATCCCATTTAATTAGTCATTTGAGGGAGATTCAAAACTGCTGGCCTGTAGTTATTTGGTTCTGGAATCCAGGGATCTGGGAGGGCTGAGGTCAAAGGTTTCCCATTATCCAAGCGTCCAGAATGACAGAGAGATCCAACGCCCGCTGCCTGACCTCCACCTCCACCTCCGCCTCTCCCCGTTCGCCAGCCCAGCCTCTGCCTTATTCAAATAAACAGTCTTGGGTCCCAAACGGAGTTCCCCTTGAAGCCAGAGCAGAGATCCTAATTGTGGTTTAATGAGGCCCGGCTTTGCTCTCTACCGAGCTGTTTACTGAAGCAATTTTAGTTTGCTCCTTCTGGCCAGAGATCGTAGCCACTCACCTAACCCTGTTTAAGATAAATGTCACCGTGGGCACCAAGGGAAGTTTTGACAGGTTCCCCTCCCAGTGTCAAGCCCAGAGCAAGTGCCTGGCAGCCCTTGTGCACCCACCCAGCAAGAAGTGCCCAGGTCTGTAGAGGGAAGGAGAAATCTTGCTTCCAAGGACTACCGGTTCACCAAGGAAGCGGTTACCAAAAGGGAAATTCTGATTGGGAGTTCTAGGAACTTTGAAGGTGCAAGGACAGCCCTTGAATCCAGCCATTAGATCAAAAGGAGGGTTTCTGAAAAAAAAAAAAAAGTGTGGCTTTGCAGCTTCTAGGGGGACAACTGTTGTGGGACCCAGGATCATCGCACCCAGTAGTGCGTACCTCCTTTGGTCCTCAAAGAGTCCCGTGTACCACTGATTCATGGAACCAACCAATCACTAACCCGGCCAGCAAACACAAGGGGCTGGGCTCTGCGCGTTGTTCTACAAGGTCCACTTACTGAACAAGTTGATGTCAATCGCTTGTCCTTGACTCTTTCAATTGATCAGTTATTAGTTCTAGCATCCAGTGGAGAAGACTGAGGTTCGGAGAGCCAACGACTTGCCCGTGGGTCATAGAACGGTGGAGCATGCCTCTCCGTAATCATTTTTTCACTCCCCGATTATCAAGGGCTGACTAGGAGCCAGGTGTGGGTCTCCATGTTGGGGACAGTTCCAAGAATAATGAAAGACCTGGTCTGGTGGAGGTGTGATTCCAGGCTGGGAAGCAGACCATGAGCACCTTGGTGTAAATATTACATAAGATCGATGATACACGTCTGATTTGTATTCTACTATATACCACCTTGGCTTCCATTCCAGAGCATCTGGCCTCTGACGGTGCTCCGCACTGTGCTTATTACTGGGAGCTGGGCATGCAGGCCTCATAGCGCGCTGCCTATCCACACGCCCTCCATAAACCCTAAATGCTCCTTTGGGGTTTCATGCCATCCCCACAAAGGCAGCCGTGGCATCAAAGAAGAACTGTTTTCTGCCCGATGCCTGCGGAGCAGCTGTCCTCAGCAGGCCTGGAATCCGCCTCCAAAACAAGTCGGCCCCTCGGGTTCTCCCGTCCTTCCTGGAGGTACCCTCTGAAGTTCCTGGCGAGGAAGTTCTGGTTCAGATAAAGGTTACCCAAATAGCTGCAGCCGCCCCAAATGTGGTGGGAGATTTACAGGAAGCAGGGAGGGGCTGCCCGGCAGGAGCTGTAAATCTCTGCTGCTCCAGGCTGGGGAGAGAATGTGCGGCAACCACTAAATCAATTTCATTGGCGTGCTGCAGAGTCTCTGCACTTGGAGACTGGGCCTGGAGTGGAAAGGAAACAGTTGTCAAACACCAGGAATGATGAGGACAAACGCCAGAATACGAGATTTTGATTTCCTGTGGACCAGAGCGTTGGCTTAACTCTAGGTCTTTTCTGTAGGGTTTTGTCCATCAACTCACTAGTCACAGCTTGCCGGTGTTGGGTCCCAGGCAATGTTGACACCCTTTAGGACCTTCTCACCTACTTGCTTCCTCATAAGTTTCCTTGGGCTCTCTGCACATCTAGCTCCTTCTCGTTGGTGACACCTGAGCTCCTATGTCCCTTTAGAGAGAGGCCGTCTCTGGACACTGTCCACAGTGAGCCCAGGTCTCCCACTGCTTGCTCAGGATTGGTCTGGTTCAGCTTCCTTGCAGACAACTTTGTCTGAAAGAATCTGGTCCATTTGGTCCATTGACTATCTGGATGTTTTATGTTCTCTCTGTCCATTCTCCTAGACAACTTATCTACCAACATATTCTGTGCATGTACTGGTAGGTGCTCAGTGCATATTGACTGAGTGGATATTTAATCAAGGACCACATTCCCTCAAGGTACCCACTTCATCTCCATCTTCCACCATGCATAGCAAAGAAGGAGAGTTGAAGTGGCATGGGAAATCCATTGATATTTACTTCTCATCCCCACAGCTAGTTGTGGGGGCTGCTTGGCTCTGTGGGAGACACGCTTACATACTGATTTCTCTCCACAGAAAGAACACGTGGAAACTGAGATATTCATTTTTTTTCCCTATGAAAGACCCAAGACTCTGAGACTTGCTGTTGACTTCTGTCCTTGTGTCTTACTATTTCCCCGATGGGGGCTTCCTAGCCCCTTAGAGGCAATGCAGCTTCAGGGGATGGTGGTACACTCATAGCTAGGACCCTGCAGCCACTGGTAGTCCTCATCTCCCGCTCCCAAGCCTTTCTCTTTCACCAGGGGTGACTCTCATGGGACAGGAGTCCTGGCCTATTTTAGGCAGAATCCTTTAAAGATCCCCTAGCACTTTCTGGCGTTACAAATTAGGATTCCGAGAAGGAAGGGATATTTCAAGGCTACACAGCCGAGATAGGTGTCCCAGACTTAGGTGCTCCTGACTCTAAGGTTAGCATTCTTTGAAGCACATGGATCTTTAACCTCCTGGAGACACAGTGCAGAGCCACCCAGTCCTTCTCACGATAGAGAAAAGTGCATGGCACTAAGGACTAGAACACTCTGGTTCCAGCTACATGGCCTTGATCAGACTGAAGGGTGTCTGTCACATGGTCTTGAGATGATCTTGAGGGGAATTTGAAAGGGAGATGTGTCCCTGTCCGCAACTCAGAGATCTCCGAGCTTTCCTTTCCCTTGTTATACCTGTGGTCTCCCTACAACTACACACACAAGCACACAAATACATACAACTACACACATGTACTCACAATCATACACACAACCACAACATCAACACATATAAGCACACACATACAAGCACATACATACATACAACTACACACACAAGCTCACACATACATATAACTACACACACAAACTCACAACCACACACATATAACTACACAAACACACATACATACACACATGCAGCTACACAAACACAAGCACACACATACATACACAACTACAAATACACATACAACCATATACGTGTGTGAGTATGTGTGCATGTGTGTGTGTGAGTCTGAGTGTGCTTGTGAGGGTGTATGTGTGTGTGTGTGAGTGTGTGTGTGTGTGTGTGTGTGTGTGTGAATGCAGGGGCCTGCAAGGGCTAGAAGAGGCTGTTGGTTCCCCTGAACCTGGAGGTGGTTTCGAGCAGCACAGCCTGGGTACTGGGAACTGAACTCTGTTTCTCGGCAAGAACAGTTAAATGCTCTTACCTGCTAGGCCATCTCTCCAGCCCCAATTTAACTCATGTTAAACAACAAACAAACAAACAGCCCCTCCAAAACCTTGAAACTGTCAAACACTAAAAAAGGAAGAAAGAAAAGAATCAAACCACGTTACTATAGAGAGAGCTGCATACTTTTGTACACTATAACACTGACCCAAATAGACACATTATGGAATCCACCTAGGTGCCCATCAGAGGATAAATAGGTAAAGAAGATGCAGAATAAATATTATAGAGTTATACTCAGTTATAAGGAAGAACAGAATTATTCATTTCAAGGCAAACGAATGGAATCGGAGAGTATACTATCGGGGGTAATAAGCCGGACTCAGATGGACAAACAGCAAGAACTTTCCAGTTACACCTCCCTGGGAGTGTTCTCGGATGTGCTCCCCTCCTCCTGGAAATCATCTTCAAAGAGGAGAACATCACTCGGCATGTTTAACTTCCCTTTCTGGTTACAATTTTAAGTAGCCGCTGTCTGTCAACATTTATTCATTCAACCAACACAGAGACCCAGCTGTGTGGCAGATACAATCACCAGCTCCAGAAATATGCAGACAAATCATGCGGAGCCCCCACTCCGAGAGTTCTCTGTCTAGTGAGAGAGACAGACACGCGCACACACACACACACGAGGTAGAATAAGAAGTTTAAAGAGGAAGCCATAGAGGTTAGTGCTGGTGGCTATGAGGATGCCAATGTTTACTGCGGCGGAGGTGTGACCCTCATGCACATAACAGTCCAGCAGGCACGTTCTGGGAGTGGGGACAGTTTCTGTCAGAGGTTCAGGGAATGCTTCCCCAGCAGGAGCAGCAAGGGGCAGTGTTCAAGGCGGACCAGCGGAACCAGCTCTTACGCTGGTTTAAATTAAAGCATATGTGCTCGGGCAATCCCCTCCAGGTCAAGCGATGGGGGTCTTTTCTAGGTCGGCAATACATAATATTCAAAGAAAACCCCAAGGAGAACTCTCCTCCCATCTGGCCTGCTACCTGCTTCAAGTCAGGTCACTGGACAGTAATGGAGCCATGTGTGGGAAGTTCTTGGAGCTCCATGCCCCATCCTACAGTGTGGTCAGCTTACACCTGAAAGTCACACACCTCAAGAAGACAGCCTCGGGTTAGACCTGTGACATTCACTGGAGAGACTGAGTGTGGACAGATGAGCGTCTCCATTGGGTCACAGTTCGCCTCAGCGAGGGCAGGTGGTTTGGCGGTAAGGGAGCAGCTGCCATGTTAACGTCTCAAGGTGACAGAGACTGCCTAATCTGAATTGCATCCCTACATATAGCCTCTTCAGAGTCAGTTCTCATTTTCTTAGACACTAAACAGTGTCTCTGAAGCCATGCCGGGGCTCTGAGAAACTCTCCTCCATCCGATTTATCCAAACTTGGCTCATGGGGATCTTCTGAGCCCAGATCCCCCGACTCCTCAGCCTCACAGTCTTTGCCCCTCCCTTTAGAATAGAGGAAAGGGAATGGGTAAGTGACTTGCCCAAGACTCTCGGGAAATTCATGCCATGTCTGGGAACAGAATCCAGCTCTCCACCTCAGGAGGGATCTGGTTCTTCCCCTTTGGCGGTGTCAAAACTGTTTACAAAAGAGAAAAACCAAAGGAGTCAGCGCTTCTTCCAGCTTGGTTTTGAATGGCAGAGGTTTTCATGGAGAAGACATAAGGCGCGTGGGAGGCTGAAGGAGGGCCCGCTTCTCCAGGGGAGACCGGAGGTGTCAGGGAGAAGTGACATGAGGAAATACATTTGCACAGAATGAAGATGGGGCTGGCGGAGGAGCGATTTCCAAACCACCTTCCAGCAATGGGGGGGGGGGGGAGGGAGGCATCTCAGGAAATAAAAAATGACCCTTTTAGGAACATTCTTTCGGAGAGTGTGCAGGAAGCCCACACAACTATTACATAAAGTAAATAGTCTGCGTACCTGATGCTCTGCATAACTGACGGCATAGCAACACAATCACTCTGGCATTGTGAACAGATCCTGAAAACTAGCTTTAACACTTGCCACACACCAAAAAAAAAAAAAAAAAAAAAAAAAAAATGAAAGAGACCGGGGCTGGGGGAGTAAGGCAAATCCCTCTAGAAGGAATTTATTTCATCGCCCCACAAAAGGGTTGGTATAGATAACAGCTCCCACGAAAAGGGGCTCACTTTGCTCATGTCTGCCCTTGCTCCACTGCCGAGGACAAGTTCAGCTGAATTTTAGGTCCAGATGCCGAGTGATCCTGCCCTGGATGCTCGGACTGCTTTTCCTGCGGGATGTTCTGACTGGTACTGAGGCTGGGAGGGACGGACAGGCTGCAAAGGAGATGTTTCCTAGGGGAGAAATGACAAGCAGACCTCAGGCTTTAGAGACAGGCAGGCTGACTGCCAAGCTGCTGTGACCTCACTGTGTCACTCCAAGTCTCAGTGCCGTCCCTGATGTGAGATGGATCAAGCACGGTACCCAGTGCATGAAGTCGCGGACACGGCAGAGTCAGCACACAGCCAAGTGTGTGGCTAGCATACAATTTCTTTGTGCAGATCCCTTCTCTTTCCTGAAAGAGCTTCAGGCACCAGGAAAGAGACAATTAGAACGCAGTGTGCTAAGTGCTTTGTGGGTGAATCTTGAAATAGAAGCAGAGCTGCAGAGAGGAGAGAGTGATTAGTTAGTTATCTCTGGAAGGGGGGAGGGGGAGTGTGGGTTCATCTGATCAGGTGAGACTCCGAAGGAGGCATGTGAGGGAGCGGGGAGGCATTCTAGGTTTGACAAGAAGCTTGGGGAGGAAAGTTGCTGGGAAGACAGCAGACCTGGTACACGAGGGTGGGCTAAACTCACCTAGTGGACAGGAAGAGGTGGCGATTGGCTCATCCAGTGTCCAGCAGTGACCATCGCATCTGTCCTGCTGCTGAGGAGTTGCTCTGGCGCTCTGGAGCCTCAAAGCTGATGAGAGGATGCCCTGCGGGAGGCATCCTACCAACTCTGCCCACTCGGTCAGAAGGGCCACTCTGGTTTTGCAGCTCCAAGAAACCAACTCCAGTTGCCTAGATGGCACCAGGTGGTAAAGAAAACAGAAGCTTCCTAGGCTGCAGGCACATGGGATAATGAACGCTGGTGACAGAAGAACATTTGGGGGCAGTGGAGCAGGCACATCGGGGCCCTGGTACACCCAGACCGGGGGAGGGGATCCGAAAGGTACCCTTCAAGGGAGACAGTGACACATCCTGGCAAAAACTGAGAAGAAGAGGCTTGGAGGGGGATGTGAAAGAGAGGGAGGAAGAGAGGACGAGAACAGAAGGAGGGAGTGACCTTCCAAATCTTAGCCAGTCTTCTTGTTTATTTCTTTCCCCAGCTAGAGCCATGGTGCTAGGTCATGCTTCCTGTGCTCAACCAGAGGGCAGCTGTGCAGGACACAGCCTGTGTGGCCATAGGCCTTGCTAGAGGTCCAGCTCCCTCTCTGTTTGAGCTGAGTTTTTGCTCTCCAATGATGACTCCCCTGTCTTGGGAGCAAAGCGTTACCAACCACGGGGCAAAAACTGAGAGCTCACTTGTCCAAGGTCAGGAACAGATAGAGCAAGAGTTCGCTGCCCAACGACTAGAAGCCATGGAACCAGCTGTTTGCACAAAGAAAGAGTTGTTCTGTGGGTCAGCTGACAAAGAGATGGGAGGCACCCTCAAATCTGCCTCCCTATTGGGCTGGAGAGATAGTTCCATGGTTAAAGCACTCACTGCACAATGAGAGGACTGGAGTTTGGATCCCCAAATTTCACACAAAACTGGGTGGGCATAGTAGCCTGCCTAGAATTCCAGCTCTGTGAAGGCAAAAACAGAATTCCTGGAGTAGCTGGCTATCTAGGATAACTGTATCCATCAACACTGGGGTCAGTTGAGACATCCTGCCTAAATGAGTAAGGTATAATAATCAAGATCTAAGGTTCTTACATCAGCCTTAGATCTCTAAATATATGTATGGGTGCATGCATACCTGCATACACGCATGCCACATACATGTGAACATGCATACATAGATGCATACATACCACACAAACACATACATAGGAAAACAATGTTTAAAATCTGCTTCCCCAATTGACCAGTAGCGAAGGAACTTAAGGGTTGAGAGATATGGTAGATTAGTCTATACCCGTTACATCAGACCAGTCAAACTCCTAGGTGACTAAAAATGCCAGGACCTTTCGCTTCTAATCTAGGTTCCTGAGGTCATGTCCTCATCCCTCAGCATCCAGAGATTTGGGGTACAACCTGGCTCCTGGGGTTGTTTAGTTCAAGTCGTAGAAGTTTCGGACCTGTACCTCAAAAGACCATGAAAAGCTTCAGCAGCTGAGAAATTGGCATTTTGTGTCCAAAACTATGATGCTTTCATGAAGCCCTTGCCACGTCCTCACGTGTCCATGGCCAATCCTGCTGAGTACTCACTACAGACATCCTACTGAGCCCAGATGATGCCTACTGGTTCTTCTGTAGACGATGATCCGGGCACAGCTAACACAGCCATTCGAAAGATAACCTTTAGTGCCAGTCAGCCCTGGGTGCTGCTTGCAGTCAACCTTGATGTAGATGTTTTGACCAATTTCCAATTATTAGTCCTGTGTGTCCACATACAGTGTTCGCCAATAAATAGAACCTCATCTCTGGACTCCAGTTCTGTTTCTCATCAGCGTGATGCCATCTCTATGAGTTACTTTGTGTGTTACTGGACAGGAGAAAACACCTGACAAAAGCATTTGAGGAAGGAATGGTTTAGCTCAGCTCACAATTCAGTAGCGCAGCCCACTATGGTAGGGAAATCATGGCGGCAAGAGCTTGAAACAGCAATCCGGAAGCAGAGAGAAATGAATGCTGCTCCTCACCCCCGCCTCCGCCCCCCCCCCCTCCCGCTCCTTCTGGTCAGTGCAGGACCTCAGGTCATGGGATGGTGCCACCCACAGTTAAGGAGGGTTCCTGACTTCAATTAACTCCGTCTTGAAATTCCCTCAGACTCGCCCAGGGCTTTTCTGCTTGGTGATTGTAGATTCTGTGAAGTTGACAATCAGGCTTAGCCATCGCACCTCCCACACGCTACCCTTTGGGTGCAGTAACTGTCCTGGGGACTGCTAGGACAGCCCCACCCCATGTGAGCCACACCACTTTCCTCCCGTTTCACCGTTTCTCACCGTGAAAGCACCCCGAGAAAGCCTTTGTAAAAACTAGCTAAATCCTCAGCACCACAGGCTGCCATATCAGTAACAGAAAAAGTTGGCACAAGTACTGAGCCACACATCCCCTAAAAGTAAACTTGAGCAAGTCCTTTTCACCCACAGGGATGGTGAGGCTCCTAAGAGTGGGGTGAGTTGTCCTCGGGGGGGGGGGAGGGATGAGGGGTGGGTGGGGCAACTGCCTGCAGGTGTAGAGAGATCGAAGCCAGATGACAGACCATACCCTGGATGTCTCTATCCACACACCATTGCTTCTCTAGGCAGACTGAGGAACGGTGTTTGCGTGCACCAGGCCTCTCGCCCTCTGAGTTGTCGGGCTGGGTTTAAGTCGTTAGCTTTCTCCTTGGAGGGAGCCTGCTTTCATTTGGCATTGGCTTCTGCAACTGTGCAGTTTGAGAACAATATGAAAATCAGCATTTCATCAAGATATAGTGCTTGTTAAGCGAGATCTCAGAGTCTCTGGAATTATTCCTCCAGGATCGAGTGGAATAGAAGACACTTCGGTTTTAAACATTCATTTCGGAGAAGAGAATGTAACATATATGTGCAAAAATTTCTCAAAATCAAGCCCAAACAAGTGGGTGAGTCTTCTGCCCTGTGTGGGATTTGTCATGAAATTTACCTCTGTGCAGCCATATGTTAAACGTGGAGCAATGAGATATGGAAATGGGGACCAGCTCCTGCCGCACTCTGGGTCCATGCTTTTTCATGAAGAGGAACACACGATCTTCCCAAGAGGCTCTTGGGCCGGGAACCTCTGTGTCTCCCCTCACCTGCGTCTGTTGGCAAACGTGGCTGCCAGTACTGCAGGGTTTGCAAGAAGACACAGCTGTCTACCCGAATGTCTCCTCTGCAGCTCTGTCTCAGCTTCCCCTCTGGGAAATTAAGTCCCTTGCACATCCACAGAGATGCGAACTGTGGCAGGGTCAGCCTGAAGGTCAGCTACTTAAAGAGGCTAGCTTGGGTCATGCCAACATCCACCCCGCATCTACCCACAGGAGAGCGCTGTGCAGGCAGGGGCCTGGCAACTTTTCCAGGTGGTGGGGAACATGTGCTTCCCAGCTGCGCAGTGCCTGCAGGGAGCTGCAGGCAGTTCAGTCCTTCAGTGCCTCCACCTTAAGACAACATCCCTGAGGGGAGAGGAAGAAGGAAGACAGCATGTTGGAACCAGGAAACCCACCCAAGACCTCAACAAATGGGCTCAAAAACCAAAACCAAGAACAGAAACAAAACATCAACAACAAAATGGGCCCAGCTAAACTTGTAGCTGTCTGGAAGCCAGAGCTGGTCACAGTTAGGGTGTAGTTGCAGTCCAATGGGTATTTTGCGCCTGCCCATGCAGGCAGAGGCAAAGATGTTCCCAATGGAACCGCTGGAAGATTTCAACTAAACAGGTTTTGCAAAGTTATCATTATTAGTGTGTGCACGTGTGCACCATTGAGAACACACACACTTGGCAAGCAGGTCCCAGGGGCATGTGTGCTGGTCAGAGGATCAGTTTTCTCATCTGATTGCATGGCAAGCGCCATGTCACTGTCCCTGAATCCGAGTGTTGTGTGCAATAGGCATGAGCAACGTTTTGACCCTGTGACACAATGCTGCCCTCTATGAAGTTCATGCCTGAGAACTGCTCAGCGGAGTGACCAATGCCCCATTCCCCTCATCATGTATTACATTTGTAATGTTTTAAGTAAGTTTTGATTGGGACGGCACTCACAGCTGTCCTCACCTACTGAAGACAGCCCATCAGCTCCAGGTTGGCCATGACTGAAGGCTCCTAGACCAGTTTCAGTCACATAGCAGGGAGCCCCCTATAGGTTTGTCCAGGGAAGGTGGGGTGATGCGGTGATGGTGGATGCATATAAAAACCACTAAGGAGACTCCTCCTCTCCATTCCCTCCCCCGCCCCAACTCCATTCTTATATTAGTGCATAGAACAAAAGTAAAAATGGGGATTTGGCTGAATTGTTTTTGAGACCAAAATAACTGTTCTTGTCCTCCATGCCTGGAGCTCCAGCTGTGTGTGCTCAACCCTAGACGTTTTGGAAAGGGAGTGTCTCCTGTTGTTTTAAAAATGAAAATTAAGGGGCTTGGGGGTGTATGTACAAGGCCTTGGGTTTAGGCCACAGTAAGGGGGGGGGGACCAAATGGACATGGTGGTGAATACCTTTTATTACAAGGATTGGGAAAACTGAGGCAGGAGGATGGCCTTGAATTGGGGATCTGTCTTAGATATTCATCGAGCTCAAGATAAGCCTGTCTCCAGAAGAAGAAAAAGAACAGGGAGAGGAAGAGGAAGGAAGAGAAGGAGGAAGAGAAAAACAAACAAACAACTAACTAGTACCTGAGAAAATACAATTCTGTACAAGTCAGTTCCTCATAAAATGTATTTGAAGCCCCAGGTATGTCCTCTGAGAAAGCACATGAGATCCCCGAGTGTCAAAGGACAGACTGGAGCCCTGCTGGACACCCTGGACTGGGTGCTCTAGTATCTCGGCTAGACCACCCTCATCCCCACGAACAGAATTTGGTGGTGCTTTGTGTCTCAACTCTCCTCAGCTTCTGGGAAAGCAAGGCTTAGTTTGATGGCATCAGTAGCCCTCCTTCCTGGTACTTTGGTCCACATATGTCTTTACCCAGGACCCGAAGCAGAGGCTGTGGGCAGGACAACAGCTCTGTCCCTGAGCTCCCGGAAGCTGGCACACACTCTTCTTCCTCAGTCGCTCTCTGTCACAGGCGGAGTCACCGAGGCTTCAGTGCAGGCCTTGCTCCTGTGGAGTGCCATGCCCTCTCAGACTGGATGCTGCTTAGTTGCAGGGTCGGGCCCACTGCAGACTGGCAACGAAAGGTCCCTCACACCTAACCCTTCCCTACACTGATGAAGAGAACTAGGCTAGCTAGGCTAGCCTCTGCCATTTACCCTGATCAGGAAGGAACAAAAGCAGACAGGTAAGAAAGTGCCCCGGCTAAGGCTCTGGGGAATAATACACATTCTAGCAAAGGCGGGGTAGCAGGCGAGCGTGAGGCAATTGGAAGGGACTGAAATCACTTCATTTGAAAAGGATTCTTGAAGCTCTTTAGGCCCTAAAGATGCAGCCTCGACCTCCATACACAGTGAAGTTGTGATTTCTTCTTCGTTTTGAGCACTGTGAAGAAAAGGTGTGTTTGCTAAATGAGACAGGCCTCAGCACGGCTTGGAGCTGCTGTGTTTAGTCTTGGGCTCACCATGTGACCACATGAATTACATGGTCCTCACCTTCCGTCCTCAGCTGTGTGCTTCTAGAGGGCATTTGAAGTCGTGACGGTTTGAATAAAAGTAGCCTCTACAGGCCCATAGGGCGTGGCACTACTAGGAGGTGTGGCCTCATTGGAGTAGGTGTGGCCTTGTTGGAGAAAGTCTGTCACTGTGTGCATACTTAGAGGTCTCAGATGCTCAAGCCGTGCCCAGTGTGGCAGTCACTTCCTGCTGCCATCAGATTCAAATGTAGAACTCTCAGCTCCTTCTCCATTTTCATGTCTGTCTGCGCACCATCATTCTTCCTGCCATGATGATAATGAACTAAGCCTCCGAAATGTAAGCCAGCCCCAATTAAACATTTACCTTTATTTATTTATTTTGGTTTTTCTAGACAGGGTTTCTCTGTAGCTTTGAAACCTGTCCTGGAACTAGCTCTTGTAGACCAGGCTGGCCTCAAACTCACAGAGAACCACCTGTCTCTGCCTCTCTAGTTCTGGGATTAAAGGTGCGCGCCACCATCGCCTGGCTTACATTTTCCTTTATAAGAGTCGCCTTTGTCATGGTGTCTGTACAGCAATAGTAACCTTAAATGAGACAGAAGTCTTGCTGTCTTTGTCTCGCTAGCCACAACAAACCGTCATTCAGGATTTTAAAGAAGTATCAAGGACAAAAGCCAGAAAGCTGAAAGTGGGGTGTGGGGGGGATTATGTTAGGGGCTTTACTCTCTGTTTCTTCCTTCTCATTGGCAAGCAGCTACTAAGCTTCTGCAAATGCTGGAGATGAATGCTTCAGACGATGGTTTGGAGCCAGGCACGGTGATGCAGGCCTATAATCCCACTCAAGAGGTTGAACTGGGAAGATCTCAAGTTCAAGACCTGCCTGGACTACAAAATTAAATTCAACTTGGGAAAATTAGTGAGCTACTTGAAATAAAAAGTGAAAAGAGGCGGAGGGAATAGATTAGTGGTGGAGGGCTTGTGTAGCATGTGCTAGGCTCTAGTTTCAGTTTCTAGTACTGGGGAGAGGGTAGTGGGGAGGATTGGAAGGGCTGAAGAAAAGATGTGAGTTAAGAAAGTTGGAAAAGCTGACAGAGTCTTCCAAAGGCTTTGAAGATCTGCCAAGATCAAAGCTATGAAGAGTTAAAACATGAGCCGGAAGGTGACAGCAGGTTGGCAGGGAATAAGGAAGGCAAGAAAAAGGAAGAGGAAAGCTAAAGTCAAACACACAAAAAAGGAAGATGAAGAGATGAGAGACAATGAGGAAAGAAGAGAAGCAGGCCCTAAAAGCTGAAGAACAAAAGAAGACCCAGATCAAACTCATGTCCTCCATGAAGAATTACCTGAGACCTGTAGTTTCCCTTTAACTCCTGGTCTTCCTTGCACAAGGACCAGGTTTTCATTCCATCCTCCCATCTGCCCATCTACCCACCCATCCATCTACCCACCTATCTATCAATCATTCCTCCATCCATCCATCTACCCACCCATCTAATATCCATCATCCATCCATCCATCCATCCATCCATCCATCGATCCATCCATCCACTCACCCACCTACCCATCCATCTGTCCATCCATTTATCTACCCATCTACTCATCCATCCATTCATTCATCTATTCATCCACCCTTTTATACATTTGTCTACCCATCTCTCCATCCATCCATGCATCCATTCATGCATTCACTCAGCAATCCTAGTAGATCCATGTGATGAGGCCCTGGATACATTTTCCTCGAGTCCCAAGTCCTGGTTAACCTGCAGGCTCCATCAATGTTGTTTCTCATTTCTAGAATTCTCTCACTCTCCTTACCCATCCAGAGCAGCCCCGCCTGCCCATGAAGATCTTCCTCAAGTACTATGTCCATCAAAACCTCCCTTTGCCTCTGCTTCTCTGTTTGGGGAGCCATTCCCATGTCATTCTTTCTGCCTTCACTTGGGGTCTCCACTTATGTCCCTTTTTCCGGTTAAGAGTCAGCTAGCTGGAGCCATGTTCTTAGCATGGCTGGGGGTCCACTTTCTGTAACAAAGCAGTGATTTCCTGCAGTACACCCCACACTCCCCAAGTCCTCAGGGAAGGGCAATTTGTGGAGAGGAAGCTGCTGGGTAATAGATTTCTCTGTCAACATGATGAGTGAAAGAGAGGACTAGGTAATTACTAGTAACGCACGTCAATTATGGCCCTGCCTCCCATCCCCCCCACCAACCTCAGCTCCTTGTCCCCATTTAATTTTCATCTAAAACAAAACAGTTGCCGCAGACCCCAAAGCTAAAAACAGAAATCCCTTTCAGCTCAAGGCAAATTAGCAGGAATGTCTTATTATGGAAGCTGTGGGCGACAAACGTCTTCCAGGGTCATACAGGAAACAGGGCCTTCTCTCACTAACCACTCGCCAATGCTCTAAGCAATTAACCTTGTCCCTGCAGGCCCCAGATCACCCTCCCCTCAAAAGCATGGCCCAGCCTCTTTCAAAGCTCTTGCTTGAGGAATTCTGTCAAAAATCAGTGGCACCTTCGAGGAGGCCCCAGGTCAAGGGACTTCCTTGCTACACAGGAAGGCCCGTCCTATTAGAAAAGGGAAATGCTCCCAATCTCTCAGATCTTGGGCAACTAAAAATAAACTAATAGGCCTTAAATTAAGTTTTTCTTTCTTTTGCCCCACCCCCACCCTTCCCTTCCCTCTAAGACTTTTGAACTAGGAGGAAAAGCATTTATTATTGGAGAGTGACATACAGGAAATTAGACTTATAAAATGTGCTTAAAATGTTATAGTTTCCAACTTTCTTTAATGCTAATCTTAATGCTAATAGGTTGTGAGATATGTGTTTTGACTCAAGAAGTTTTTTTTTCCTTCTAATTAATTCTCAGCTACACCACATGAAACATTTGTGGTGGAGGAGTTCCAGGAGCTTACACACTGCTTGAGAAAGGGATTGCCTGCTGGGTCTACAGAGACTTTCAGAAGAATGCTTCTTGGAGAGTGTTGTTTATTTAGTCCATCCGGAGATTCAAACGCACTTCTCCATCGGCAAAGACGAGATAAAGGCTTTGTATTGCCCGAATGCTGAGTCCCTCTCCCCCCAACCCCTTCGTACTCCAACAGCTATGTATTCTGAAGTTCTAAACCAATACTTTCTGTTCCTGTCTGGAACTCTCTCAGCCTTACCATGTGTGCCAGGCTCACACAATTCCCCTCCCTGGAATGCTGCCATTTCCATGGGATTCTAACAACTGTGGCCCCGTGAAACTCCTTCAGTTTTGATAATTATTTGCTCTTCCATACAGTTATTATGTGACTTGGGCTCTCTCAAAAATAGGGCGAGTTCGACCCCTAAGCCTGGGCAGCGCTCTCATGGTAGTGTTGTGGGGAAGCAAGGATATCCAGGTCTCCTTAGGTTAATCCTTGTCGTCCTAGAAAGAAGAAAGGGGTAATATGGGAGGAAAAGGGTAGGAGAATGTGTTTCATAGCTTTTTAAAACCTTCTAGGAAATCTAACTTTCAGATTAGGGGAACACACACGCACACACTATATGTAATCTTTAAGATGAAAATTAATGCTGGAAAGCATAAATGCCCATGCAAGACTGGTTATCTAGTCCCTAAGTCAGTTGTCTTTCTAGGCACAGTGATATACCATCTGTCCTGCCCTCTTGCAATCAGCTGTGGGCATATGACTAAGTCTGTTCAAATAGAATCCAAGAAGATAGGGTGTCTGTCATCTACCATCCCTACTACAAAGTTTCCTGGGCAGGCAGCCCACAGGGCTCTTTCCTTACCTCAGAGCCTGGGTAAACGTGGAGGTGGCCATCTTAGCCACTGTTCTATTGCTGTGAAGAGACACCATGACCAAGACAACTCTTATAAAAGAAAACATTTTACTGGGGACTTTATTACAGTTTCACAAGTTTAGTCCATTGCCATCATGATGGGGGAGCGTGGAGGCACACATGACTCTGGAGCAGTAAGTAGCTTGGTGTTGCATCCTGCCCTGCTGGTGGAGATAGAAGGACTAGGCCTGGCATGGACTACCGAAATCTCAAGGCCCACCCCCAGGGACACACTTCTTCCAACAAGGCCACACCTCCTAATCCTTGTAATTCTGTCAAAAAGTCCCACTCCCTGGTGACCAAGCATTCAAATGTAGGAACCTATGGAGGCTATTTTTATTCAAATCACCATAGATACTTTCTGTCTCAGGGTTTCTATTGCTGTGATGGAACACCATGACCAAAAGCAAATTGGGGAGGAAAGGGTTTATTTGACTTACTCTTCCACACCATAGACCAACACTGAAGGAAGTCAGGAAAGAAACTCAAGCCCAGCAGGAAGCTGGAGGCAGGAACTGAAGCAGAGGCCATGGAGGGTGCTGCTTGCTGGCTTGCTCTTCATAGCTTACTCAACCTTATACACCTAGGTTGACCAGCCCAGAAATAGCACCATTCACATTGGGCTGGGCCTTCCCTCATTAATTACTAATTAAGAAAATGCCCTATAGTCATATCTTATGGAGGCATTTTCTCAATTGAAGTTTCCTCCTTGCAGATGACTCTAGCTTGAGACGTTGACATAGAACTAGCCAATTGACCCCTTGTCAACTGGACACACGAACATGTCATTGTTAAGAGGTAACCTTTCTAAGATCACACACAAATGTTATTATATGATAAACATTCCAAAATATTAAAATAAAAATATCCCACCATCTTTAAAAATTCAAACACTTAAAAATTCGGTCTCTTTAAAATATTTAGTTGCTTTTAAAATGCAAAGCCTTTGTAAAATTCTAAAATCTCTTTAAAAGTTCAGTATTTCAGCTATGTCAAGAATAGAGCTGGGAAGTTACCTGTGGCTAAACCAACCAGAGGAGAGTGAGGGAACAATGAAAAGTTACCAAGGTTTTGAGCAGGGAGGAGAAGGCTGTAGAACACTGGTTCTCAACCTGTGGGTCGTGATCCCTTTGGGAGGCTCAAATGACCCTTTCACAGGGGCCACATCCCAGATGTCCTACATATCAGATATTTACATTATGATTCATAACAGTAGCAAAATTACAGTCATGGAGGAGCAATGAAATAATTTTATGGTTGGGGTTCACCACAACCTGAGGAACTCTACTAATGGGTCCCAGCACTAGGAAGATGGGAGAACAGAGCAGGGACAAGATGTTGATGTGGGAGTCCCCTCTGTGTGCTGTGATCAGCATTAATGAATAAAGAATATCAACTGCTCTGGCCTGTTGATAGGGCAGAACTTAGGTTGGTGGGGAGATGGAACTGAATTCTGGGAGGAAGAGGGCAGAGCCAGAGACTCCATGGATCCACCACCAGAGTAAGACATGCTGCCGAAACTTAGCCAGTAAGCCACTGCCATGTGGCAATACACAGGTTATTAGATATGGGTTAAGTTAAGATGTAAGAGTTAGCCAATAAGAAGTTAGAGCTAATGGGCTAAGCAGTGTTTTAATTAATACAGTTTCTGTGTGATTATTTCGGTTCTAGGCGACCAGGATGAATAAGTAGCCCCCAGGCTCCCTGCAACAAGATGTTACTAAGAATCTCATCTCAAGCCAACACACTCGTGTCTGATCCAAGTCCAGTTCCTGGGCATGTAGGAAGATGACATGGCTCTCACGTGAGGTCATGTGACCCAGCTACCCATAGAAATGGGTGCAGAATACCTAGGTTACTTTTTCCAAGGCATTTAAGGGCCACTGTGCCATGACGATTTTGTATGCAAGTAATGACTGTGACATCACAGAACAGAGCCCGAAGTATGAGTCTGAAGGGACCATACAATTTATCACCAAAACAGAGACATTTTTAATGATAGTGATGTGTATTTGTGTGTGCACAGGTGTGCACTAATGATAATTGTGCCAGAAGGGAAATTATAAACCAGCATGACCCCAGAAATGTGGGCTAGCTTTGGACTTACTAGGTCAGAGGTGAAGCCTGCATTACCTGCCAGGCTGTGGAGTAGACTGCCTAGGTAACAGATTGGGATTTTTATTTTTATTTATTTATTTGTTTGTTTGTTTATTTCTTTCTTTCTTTATTTATTTAAGATTTCTGTCTCTTCCCCGCTACCGCCTCCCATTTCCTTCCCCCTCCCCCAATCAAATCCCCCTCCCTCGTCAGTCCAAAGAGCAATCAGGGTTCCCTGCCCTGTGGGAAGTCCAAGGACCACTCACCTCCATCCAGGTCTAGTAAGGTAAGCATCTAAACTGCCTAGGCTCCCACAAAGCCAGTACGTGCAGTAGGATCAAAATAGCCAAAACCTGGAAACAACCTAGATGCCCTTCAATGGAAGAATGGATGAAGAAAGTATGGAATATATACATAGAGTATTACTCAGCACTAAAAAACAAGGACTTCTTGAATTTTGCATGCAAATGGATGGAAATAGAAAACACTATCCTGAGTGAGGTAAGCCAGACCCAAAAAGAGGAACATGGGATGTACTCACTCATATTTGATTTCTAGCCATAAACAAAGGACATTGAACCTATAATTAGTGATCCTACAGATTGGGATTTTTAAAATCCATCTATGGTGAGAATACTTACTGTGATTAAGATAGTCAGTCACATGACCAACTTGGTTTGCACAAACCCTCTGCAAGGTAGTGTCATTTCCTTCAGGTGAGACAAAGGAAACTTACGTAAGGTTTAGATAATGAAGAACTTGCCTAACATTCCAAGACATTGCGACTGGTTCAGATCTTCATTTGGTCTTATTCCAAAGGTCACGTTCTGTCTGCTCCATGTTGTTTTTCTCCTCATTGCTAGGCTGAGACTTTTAAATTCCTACTTCCCCCACCCTGAATGACTCAACCAGAAGAGGCCGTAGCTCGAAAGAGACACATACAGGCCCCCCAACCCTTTCGTCATAACCAGTAAGGTGGAACCCTCCTGGCGTTGTCCCCTACCTGTGGAGTTCTAAGGGAAAATGCTCATATTTCATTTATTAAAAAAAAGGAGAAAAAGAAAGATCAAACACCCTCCATCAGTGACTGTAACTTATTTATGGGTTTGAGTTTTTTTTCTTGGATCACTTCCCTTCGTTCCTGCCAGAAGCCCTCGCCTGCAATCCTCCCAAGTTCTTAATAAAGGCAGTCAAACGGTAGCGGGTGCTACGGAAGGTTCTTGGCTCCTGCTGCTGTGTTTGGTTTGTGCTGGAAGCAGATGCTTTCACCCAGATCCCAGACACTTGCCAGGCCCTTCACATCTGTCTTGTTCTCAGATGAGGACAAAAGAATTCAGGGGACCAAGTCTCTCTCCAAATCACATAGGAGGAAATGAAGAATAAGGATTTATACTCAGTGTAATGCATTGCATGTGCACTTGCTCACACGCACTCGCACGCATGCTCAGCCACGGGGTTTCTGGCGTTGCACGATTACTAAGGACCCCCTAGTGAGCACACCATCCATAAACACTCACCCTGCTTTTCTTCCTGCCTCAATGGAGTGCAGCCTGTTAGTGGTTTCTGGAATGAGGCTGTAAAGATGGTTATACTTTCCTATTGTGTTACCCAGCTTTCCTAATACAATTGCAGTGGTGATAGTGAGTGTGTGCATGTTCGTGTGTGTGTGTGTGTGTGTGTGTGAGAGAGAGAGAGAGAGAGACAGACAGAGAGACAGACAGTGATAGTGTGTGCATGTTCATATGTATGTGTGTGTGTGTGTGTGTGTGTGTGTGAGAGAGAGAGAGAGAGAGACAGACAGAGAGACAGAGAGACAGACAGTGATAGTGTGTGCATGTTCATATGTATGTGTGTGTGTGTGTGTGTGTGTGAGAGAGAGAGAGAGAGAGATTTTTTTCTTCTGTAGTTCTGTATTTTAAAAGAAAAAAAAATCCACTGAAGGCTTCTTAGATAGGGGCTGAAGAGATGTCTCAGTAGTTAAAAGTGTGCACCGCTCTTCCGGAGGACCTGAGTTTGATTTCCAGCACCCACATCAGACAGATCACAACTGCCTGTAACTACAGCTCCAGGGGGATCTGAAATCTCTAGCTCCTTCAGGCACCTCCCCCATTCACACATGTAAAAAAATATATAACAAATATTTTAAAAAATTGTTTCTTTGTTCATTTGTCAGAGGCTTTTTTCCTCCTGAGATTTTATTTTTATTTTATAAATAGTTACCTGAGTGTGTATTTGAGTATAAGAGCTACCAGAGGGCATTGGAATCTTTGGGACTTGAGTTAGAGAGGGTTGTGAGCTGCCATGGGTGCGAGGAACTGAATTGTAGTCGTTTGGAGGAACAGTCAGTGTTCTTAACCACAGAGCCATCTCTCCAGCCCAATATAGATATACGCATACAAATATACATCTGAAGATCTCTTTCTATCATTCATCTATCTATCTATCTATCTATCTATCTATCTATCATCTATCAATCATCTATCTATCTATCTATCTATCTATCTATCTATCTATCATCTATCTTTCTATCATCTATCAATCATCTATCTATCTATCTTTCTATCTATCTATCTATCTATCTATCTATCTATCTATCTATCTGTCATCTACCTGCATGTTTAGGCCACAAATAACCAATATCTTGTAGCTAAAATTCCAGTGTTCAGAGGGTAAACTAGGGCACTAAGCCCTCTTAGACAACTTTATCTTGACCAGGATTTTGTTCTCTATCCCCCTGCTTCTACCATGCAAATCAGAGCATGTGGAAAGTTTCTTCTTGCCTGTGTGGGCAGCACACTCTTTTGTCATAACCAGACCTAAATATTCTCTCTTGCTCTAAGTGGCATGACTATGTGTGCTATTGCATGCCTGTAATCCCAGTAGCTGGGAGACTGAAGCAGGACAGTCAAGAGGTTCAGGCTAGCCTGAGCTACAGTTATGTTTTAAATACAATAATGAAAATAAACAAACAAACAAAGAACAACAAAAGAAGTCTTCCATTGAATCATCCCAGGCACAGAAAACCCAGCTATATTAAAAAGGGCCAGGATGGGAAAGCTTGTAGCAGAACATAGCTGGTTTATAAGCTGAGGGAACAATACAAGACTGATAGCTGGAGGAGGCAGAAGACAGCTCACACAGCCTAAATGGAAGGGCATGACCCAGACTCAAGGCAATAGGGCGGGCCCCAAGAAACTTCCAAGCAGGGCCACAAAACCCTGCTCCTAGTGGTGGCTTTGCCACTAAGCAACTTTTGTTTCTTCATCTGGAAAAGATGCTTTGGGGTAAGGGGTTGGTCATTTTCTGGGTCACCAAAGGTGACTGACCGTGAGACTGAGATATCAGAAAAGAAATGGCCATTTTGATTGGCAGGTTGGTGTAAACGCGAAGGTCATTCCACAGTTGTTTGGCCGTTGGGAACTGATTGTGCCAAGGGGCATACCTAAACAGGAATCGCTCAGATTTCCACATGTGCATTGTCTTAGTCACTGTTTTGCTGCTGTGAAGAGACAACATGGCCAAGTCAACTCTCATAAGGGAAGGCATTTAATTGGGGGCTCGCTTACAGTTTCAGAGCTAGTACACTGTCATCACAGTGGGAGCATGGTAGCATACATGGCAATGGAGAAGTAGCTAAGAGCTCCACATCCTCATCAATGGGAAAGAGAAAGAGAGAGAGAGAGAGAGAGAGAGAGAGAGAGAGAGAGAGAGAGACAGACAGACTCTGGTCCTGGAATGAGCTTTTAAAACCTCAAAGCCCACCTTCATTGACACACTTCCTTCAGCAAGGCCACACCTCCCAATCCTTGTAATCATTTCAAACAGTTCCACTCCCAGGTAACTAAGTATCCAAATATATGAACCTATTGGTGTGTGCCTATGTGAATACTCCAGATTTGGACTGTGGAGGGGAGTAGTGAGAGAAAGGTTTTTCACTTCTTCCAGCATTGCCAGTGAGCCCTTTATGGGTGAACCAGGCTGGGTAACCTTCTCTCAAGCCCTGTTCTGTCACAGGCCAAGTTCCCAAGCTTCTCCAGATCTGCTCTTCTATTTGGTTGACTCCTGACCTGTAGCCACCTGTCCACACCCCCCCACCCCCAACTATTGACTTGTTTGTACGTGTCTCCTATGGGAGCCTGTGACAGATGTACCCACAATGAGATAGTTGTACCCCTGCTTCTAACCCCTAGCATCCACCCTAGGTCTCTTTCTCCCTATGGGCTCATTCATCTTAAAGGACATACAGCCAGAGGCTGCTGAGGGCCTATGTTATACAGGCAACATTGCTCAGATTCCTGGGGGAGGAGTGGAAAGGCGGCTGGGGGCCGGGGGCGGTCTGCAAAGCTTCTTCCTGTCTTGGTCACAGTTCAGCCTTACTTCCTGGTTCTTGCATTCTGTTTGCATCACCCCAGGGTGGGCAATCCTCTATTGGGGCCTTCTGTTTTTCAGAGAGAATACACACCCTTATACGACAGGTTGACTGAGTTCCAGGTCTATCTGCCACTCGCCAGAAGCAGGATCATGGAGAAATGTCTTTGTCTCCTATGGCCTTCCTTGCTCCATTTGTACAGTGAGGAAATCAATTCTGCCACGGAAGATGGTGGTGGCAGTGAAACAGGCAGTGTTGTTCCTGGCATTGGGTGGAAATGGATAAAGGGTAGTGCAATTGAATAAATTCTGTAGCTTTGGGCTAGGCACTTATCTCTCTGGGCTTGCTCTCTTCCAGGGAAGAGGGATGACCATCCCGAGAGCAGAGCACAGGAACATTGTGTGGCCAGAGTCTACTGAATGGACAGAGGTGAAACTGCTCTCTAGACTTTTTGGTTTTGTGCTTGATCTGTGGGATGTTTCCATGATTTTTACTCTTCATGGCTAGAAATGAGGGATAGACATGGGGCTATGGCAGGGGATAAGGGCCGTGCAAAACAAACATGGTGACAATTTCAGAAATTGTAATGGTCTCTTCGCAGCATAGACTCTCAAGCTCCCTGAGCCTGTGCTACCCTTGGTGCATGTGTTTCTGATTCAGATTACACGGGCTGACCTCACTGGAACGCTATGCCTGGGTTGAGCTCCCGACCACCGGCTGGGAGTGCAGGAATTTCTGTGCCAGAAAAATTAGATAATATGGGACAGTCTGCTTTGCTCTCCAGCGTTCAACCCTCTCTGGATGCTTCTGAGCTTGCCTCATCGGTCTTTGGCACTGGCAGAGAGAGGGTCAGACCTGGGCCCAGGGTCACCAGACACCTGTCTCTCTGCTCCAGAAGTAGCCAGGACTCCACTGCTCATGCGCCGAGGACACTCTTCTCTGGAGAGTGTTTTGACGACATTCAGGGAGGAGCACAGAGACTCCCCTCTACTCTAGAGACAACCCTGGAAACAGTAAGGACATTAGGAACATGGAGGGAGAATCTTGAATTAGAAATAAAACCTCCAGCATATGACACCAGACACCAGATCTTCGCTTTAAGCTTTGCTCTTTCCTCTAGACAGTGACCTGGACACACAACGTCGACATATCTATAGCACGTACAGAGTACAGGCCAGCGCTGGGAGAGGCCATAAAGGCATTGATGGTGGGAATTGATTTCTGTGGCCTGTTGCTCCACACTGTGCCTGGTATTCACAGTTTAACACAGGCAAGTTGGATCATTGAGGGCCTGCCCAGCTCTGCAGGGATAGCCTGAAGACAAGTCACTGTTTCTGGGAACTGCACACTAGAAACAAGGGAGCCACCAGGCTCACACTTGGGTGGCCATAAACAGAGAGCTGACACCTGGACTGGAACTCACCTCGTGGACAGGACTGCCACGAGGGGGACGATTAGGGCCTCAGTGGGGAGAAATTGTCTAGATGAAACCTAAGCAAGAGAATTGAGATCAAAAGGGTCTCACTCAACCTGGAACATGATACCCCTCTGTCCTGGACACATGTATGTATTCAGGAGCTCTTTCACCCTCCTAGTTCAGTCCAAATTTTCCTTCCTCCCTCCCTCCCTTCCTTCCTTTCATTCATCCATCTCTTCTTCCTTCTCATTTTTTCTTCCAGCAAAGCTCCCTCTGACCCAGGCTTGGGTGTCCCCTCTTATGTCAAAACAGTCCTTTCCCATACTGCCCATGAGCTTTCTTCTTCCTGTGTCTTCTCAGAGTTATGTCTCCTTTATGCTGGATGTCACAGACAGACCCTAGAAACTTAGCAAGAAATCCACGTATGACGGAAAGAAAGGACAGTGGGTTACTGATGGGCCAGGCTGTGGACCAAATGTATGGTGTGTGTGTGAGGGGGGGGGGTATGAGTATGTGGTATGTGTGTGTATGGTGTATGTGTGTGTGCACCAGTGTGTGGTCTCTGTGTGGTGTGTTTGGGGGATATGAGTATGGTGTATGTGTGTGTATGGTGTATGTGTGTGTGGTGTGTGTGCACGAGTGTGTGGTCTGTGTGTGGTGTGTTTGGGGGGTATGAATATGTGGTATGTGTGTGTATGGTGTATGTGTGTGGTGTGTGTGTGTGATGTGTCTGTGTGTATTATTCATTCATCATGGAGATGGGACTGGAAATAACTATCCTAGTAGTCACCAGATCACCAGGACTTTGTCGCTTGCTTAGGAAATTGGTCTCTCTCCCAGCAGTATCCGAGTTGGCTCAATTTCGTTTGCTCTTTGAAACACCCCACCTGAGCCATGACCAAGTCACTTCCTGAGGCGCCTCGGGACCTTACGACTTTTCTTCCCTCTCTCCTTTCCTTCCTGACTCCTTCATCTGCCCTTCCTTCCTTGTTCCCTCCTTCTTCCTTCTCTCTTTTGCTCTCTCCCGTTCCAGAATCAAATAGAAACCTTTCCTCAAGAAGCTCACAATGTACTGGGGGGTGGGGGTGGGGTGGGGTGGGAGTGTGCTAAATTCTGCAGCTGAAGCTGATTCTGTGGGAGTGCAGAGTGTGGAACCCAAATCCACAATCAATAAAGCGGATGCCCATAGTAGAAAGGTCTCTTGTCTCCGTGAACTTCTGGGTAGGCAGACAGGAGACCCCGGGGTGAGCATTCCCGGTTAGGAGGACAGAATGACAGCAAAAGACAAAAGTATGAGAGGAGTGAGCTAAGTCACCAGCCAGATCTTGGCAATGAGGGACAGAGAGTGGGAACTAGAGAGGCCGAGGCGTCAGGTTCCCGCTGTTAAAGGAGGTGCAGGGAATCCACGGTGGATGAGGGCAAGCAGCTTTGTCACGTGGACGGTGCGGCTGAGTGCTATGAATTCCATTTGTGTGTGTTGGTGAGGGAGGGTGAGGCAGTGCAAAGGGGAGGGTAGAGAGTCCTCTAAGGGGAGATGAGAGCCGAAAGGCCGAGGTGACCTGTGGTAGCCAGGCAGTGAAGGTGGGCCTCCTAGAACAAAGAGAAGAACCACAAGCATTAGGAACTGAGCCTCTAGGTATTGAGACCTGGGAAGACGGACAGGGGGGCTTGGGATCAACACGAGGCTGTGCCTCCCCAGGGATGACTTCAACCTGGCCTCTTCTTTGCTTCATATCCCCAGCTCTGTAGTTTCCTAATTTATTTAGCTTCAAATTTGGGTCAAACTTTTTTTTTTTTTGCAGTTGCGGGGGGTGGGGGGTGCATAATTGAAACCAAACCTCTAAATGCTTGCTCATTCCTGAAGGAAATTAAAGGTGATTTCAAGCACTAAGATCACAGAATTCAAAGGGGGGGCACTGAGGGAGAAGGGGACATGTGTTCTAAACTGGAACTCAACAGGGAAAGGAGGGGGGCAACAAGCAGGATTCAATTAGCTGCAGTTGATTAGCCTTTCCAAAGGAGAAGTGTTGCCTACTGGAGCCGGGCCTACACCCGCACGGCGTGGGGGCTCAGGGAACACAAGGAGGTCTGTCAGCTCCAAGGCATGAAGCAAAGCCGGAGTTCTGGTGCCACCTACTCCACTCCTCCTTGTCCTGGAAGACCCAAGGTTGGGACTGGTCACTCAGCTCAGATGTCCTTCTCTGCAAGCCTTTGTGATCTGTCCTAGAAGGAGGTGTATGGGGACCCTAGAGGAAAGTATCTTTCTTGGTCTCCTTACTCAGGAGCTAGGCCACCTCTCAGGTTCTCACCCAACCTCCCTGAACCTTCTGCATCTTAGTTGCCTTCTTCACACACAGGGCTTGGGAATACTACCCCAGAGAGAAGGAGGAGAGGAAATGAACACTACACGTGAAATCCCAAGGGTCTGCGTTATTGTGAGGCACAGCAGGGAGAGATGGAATCCAGCTGACCTTGGGTTACAAATAGGCACTCGAGAAATGCATTTTATTCAAGAAGTGTGCAGGGTGTCGAAGAAGCAAGCTATGTGTTCCTGCCCTCCAAAAGGCCTTCGATATCTGCTTCCACATGCCAGCCCCTGCTGCCTCTATCCCATGAATGGAAACACTTGAGACAACTGGAGATTGTCCTATCTTAAAACAGAGAAAGGGACGGTCCAAACAAAGTCATGTGACTCTTTCTCAGTGCCCACAGCCAGGCTGGGGGAGAACCCGGATAAGCATGCCCACTCCCTGAACTTCCTTGCATGTCAGCTCAGAGTGCTTCTGTAGATCTGAGTGTATTCCTGAAACTCCCAAGGGGGTGCCTCTGCCTCCCACCCCAGAGAAGCACTGCCGATGAGCATATTATGGTCTTTCTCTGTGCTGCTGTCTGCTCTCAGCCTCCCTGCCTCTCCTCTCGTCCTCATCATCCCGCTAGGATGTGCAACCAACACCTGCCTTCCACCAGGCTCCTCGCAGGTGCTTGCCGGCAAGGCTACCTCGGGGGTTACAGACAGCACACCTGCCAACCAACTGCTGAGACCCTCTTCCATGAACATCATGAGGTTAGGTGGCTCATATCCAACCCTCAGACCTGAACCAGATACCAGCGCCCCATATTTGAATTGCTATCATGTGGCTAATTGAAACCGTGTCTCCAAGGCAGAGTCTGGAAGCTGCAGTAGTACTTCAGCTAGTCTCCCAGAATGCTTTTTCGATTCTGGGGTCTTCAGCATTGGCTACAAGGCCAGCCTGCATTGGGATGAAAGGATTTCCCTAGTCCTGCAAGTATACGGGCTAAAAGGTGCAAGCAGATGGTTCCTGGGCAAGAGGCCACACGGAGAGCAGCCTGACAGCCTCCTGGGAAAACTTTACACAATACGAAGGCTGACCTACCTGGGAGGCATCCAAGTTATTCAAATGAAGCACACAGCAACCACCACTCCTCAGTCCTTGCCTATCTGTCACTAGTCACGTCTGGGGACACTGCCTATTCGATCCCAGCTCTGTTCTTGGCCTGTCTACACCTGATGGGGGGATGCTTTGTGACACTAAGGCAAAGATCCCAGGCAGATGTTCACAGCTAGCCAGCAGTTCACTGGCCCCTATCTTAGAGCACCTCCTCTCCACAGTTTCACCAGACTGTGCACCTGACCCCGAAACTCAATAAGTTCCCAGGTTCCTTAAAGGCCATGAATGCTGTGGGAGACACTCTCGGCTTGGCACTGGCATCCTGGGCTCAGGTCTCCATCTCCGTGTGTCTTCCCATGTAGCCTCAGAGGTCTATGTTCCAGCTAACGTGGCTTCCTCATCAACCACAGGAGGCCACGTGAGCTAATGATACAGTTCAGGCATAGGCAGGAGTGAGTGACTCTGTGTGTGTGTGTGTCTTTCTGTCTATCTGTGTCTCTATGTGTGTGTGGTGTATGTGAGACTGTATGTCTCTGTGTGTGTATGTACGTCTCCTTCTCTGTATGTGTATGTAAGTGTATATTGTGTGTGTGTGTATCTGTCTGTCTGTCTGACTGTCCATCTATCTATCCGTGTGTGTGTGTGTGTGTGTCTGGACGGTGTGTGTGTGAGTCTCAGTGTGTGTATGTGTGTCTCTTTCTCTCTGTGTGTAAGTGTGTATTGTGTGTGTGAGTGTATGTGTCGTGTGTGTGAGTGTCTGTCTATGTGTCTCTGTGTGTGTGAGTATGTGAGTCTGTGTATGTGTGTGTGTGAGTGTGTGGTACTTGTGAAAATGCACAACTTCTTCAGCAGATCTGGAACCCAGCCTGAGACATTACTAACTATTTCCATGGGATGCTCCTGCTGCCCGTCAGGAAGCATTGAGACTTGGCTAAATGGAAGGAAGCAAGAGACACTGACCATAAGACCCTTGGGTGTTAGACAAGGGCAGAGGCCAGAATTCCATGGTGCCCACTCACCGGCCGTGCCAGTTTAGAACAACTCATTAAATACACATGCCTCAGTTTCCCTACATGTGAAATAAGCTAATTACAGTAACTAGCCCCAAAGTGATGGCCACAATAGCCAATACAAAGCACTTAGGAACGTTACCTGCGGAAGTGCTTGGGAGTTTGCTTGTTTCATTTTGCTTTAATGTAAAAGGATAAGTTGATGTCTTTGATTTTTTTAACGGTGTACCATGGCTGCTCAATAAATGTTTGTGACATTGAAAAATCAGGGGATTGGTGACAAATGACCCAGATCTTCACTCCTTCACCACGAACTTACACGAGAACTTCGAACTGGCTTTAGGGGAAATACTCCACTAATTCTATCATTCCCCAAATGCAAAGATTCACATTTTTTTTCCCTCTTAAATCTCAGCAAGTTAGAACCTGCAAAGATTTCAGAGCTGGCAAATCCCTATCTTCTGATCCAGCTTCTTGACCATGCAGCTAAAGACGACAAGGGGAGGAAGAAGACACGCCAGGCTCCAGGGGACCTCACACGACTAACAGGTGGCTGCTGCCGGTATGCAAAACAACCCACGACCAGTCTTTTTAGACTAACCAAGCCAAACTTCACTGTTTTATTGGGAAGGAAGGGACTGGGCTTCAGTCACCACAGAAGGCGCAGCATCGGCTCCTTTTAATTATTTGGAGTCCTGGTGCTTCCTGGAGGCTTCACATTCTGCTGGCAAACTGCTTAAGCAGCTCGTTGTCATTGTTCAAAGAACTGCCAACTATTCCAGCAGCAGCTCCTGGGGTGACACACAGTTAGGTTACTGTGAGGGTCCTGTCCCTGCCTCATCAACCCGCAAAGTATAATATTGTCTGATGTGTGTTCCTGGGAAAGGATAAGGTATGTGGTAGATGCTGTTGACTCACCGGCTCTGAACCGCAGCCAACAGCTCATAGCTGACGGAAAAATGTCTGACACCAGCACCTTCCCCGTAGGGCACATCACAGCTCCTGTGCTTAGGAACTATGGATGGCATTTCAGCAAGGTGCTTGCAGTCCATTTCTAAACACAACAAAAACAATAAAACTATGAAAACAGCAGCCCTTCCCAGACAGGTTGTGCTTTGAAAGCTGGAAGAAACCAGGGCTCACACTGCTGAACTTGGCTGGGAACAGGAACATTTGATGATTTGGGATGTTTGCTACTCTAGACATATTCACAAATAGCACACACATGCGTGCATGCACACACACACACACATGAATTCATGCACACAGACACACATACTTCTGATGTGGGTAATATATATAATTGTTAAGGAGGCACATTTACCAAAACACACACACATGTACACATGCATGTCCACACACACGCACACCTTTGATGTGGGTGATGAATACAATTGTTGAGGAGGCACATTCACCAACACACACATGAACACACACACACACCTTTGATGTGGGTGATGAATACAATTGTTGAGGAGGCACATTCACCAACACACACATGAACACACACACACCTTTGATGTGGGTGATGAATACAATTGTTGAAGAGGCACATTCACCAACACACACATGAACACACACACACACACACACACACCTTTGATGTTGGTGATGAATACAATTGTTGAAGAGGCACATTCACCAACACACACATGAACACACACACACACACACACACACACACACCTTTGATGTGGGTGATGAATACAATTGTTGAAGAGGCACATTCACCAACACACACACACATGAACACACACACACACACACCTTTGATGTTGGTGATGAATGCAATTGTTGAAGAGGCACATTCACCAACACACACATGAACACACACACACACAAACACACACACACACACACACCTTTGATGTGGGTGATGAATGCAATTGTTGAGGAGGCACATTCACCAAAATGGAAGCTGAGCATGACGGGAGTGGGCTGCACGTGTGGGTTGTAACACCCAGTACCGGACCAGGAGCTGTGAGAGAGACAGTCTCTGTTTATTGTCCTCTTTTGTCCCCAAGCCCTGGAGTCAGGAACAAGAAAGGAGGGGGGGAGGAAGAATGGAGTTGGCTACAACTTCCCAGCATTCAGGAACAGGCAGCAAGCTGGCACTTTGGGAGAAACCATTCTCTTTAATGGGTGATGCTGAGAGAAAAGGTAAAGACGGGCCACTCTCTAGGCACCAGCGACACTTCCCAGCTGTGGGCAGAGCTGCTCTCCAGGCCTTAGCTCTCACCCTCCCTGTCATTGCTGCCTGGCGTCTCAGCAAACCAGCCACTATGGTGGCGTGTAAGATATGGTTCATCTAGCGGTGTCTCTGTTTTCATTAACTGTTGTTATTATGCACACATACACACACACACACCTAAATACATGAACACAACCTGTTCATCCTGTATATTATTCATTGTATGCATGTTTCCAGGGCTGACCGTTTGGTATTGGACAGCCAATTGGTGTGCTCTTCCCTGGGGAAGACTCCTTCTCCCACTCTGCACAATCCTCGGATGTCTGGAGGTCTTTGTTTCGGGCCAAGTCTCATGGTCTTTCCCCATCCACAGTGTCCTGTCTACTGTTGCCCTTGTTTCAGATCATGTTTAGGCATGTAGGTGGGTGAGACTTCGTGGGTGAAGCTTCTGATGTTACGAGAGATAATCTCACAGCCACCCCCTGATCCTCTGCCCCCTCTTCCGCAATGCTCCCTGAGCCTTAGGTGCAGGAGTTCTTTGCAGTTACATCCATTGGGTTTGGGCTCCACAACTTTGCATTTTGATTGACAGTGGTTTTCTGCAGTGATTGCCATCTGTTGCAAAGAGTTTTCTTGTTGAGGTGTCTTTATCTGTGTATATAAAGACAATATTTGGGTTTTATGAATGCTCCAGTGTGCAATGCTTAGACAACTATTTAAAACAGTGGTTCTCAGCCCTCCTCGTTCTGCCACCCTTTAATACTGTTACTTATGTTGTAGCCATGACCCCAACTATAAAATTATTTTGTTGCTACTTCGCAACTATAATTTTGCTACTGTTATGAATCATAACGTAAATATCTGATTTTCGACCTCTGTGAAAGGGTCATTCAACCCCAAAGGACAGCTGATTTAGAGTGTGTTAGATTATGGTGGCTTAGTTACTGTACTTCTTTTCTTTCTTTCTTTCTTTCTTTCTTTCTTTCTTTCTTTCGTATCACAGGCTAAGCTACAACAGCCTTTACCAGCTAGACTGGGCCACCAGTTCCCAACATACCAGTGAAATGGGCAAGTAACAGTGAAAAACAAAAAAGAAAATTGATTCAACAGGAGCATCGTGGAGGGTGGGGCAGAGAATAAACAAGAGGTCCAGTGACAGCCCCTCCCCCACTTAGGGATTCTGATGTGAGGGTTAAGTTTCCACAGAGGCCAAGATATGTACACAACTAAGCAGAAGAAGGATGGTAACTCCCACCATCATTGCTTTACCTCTCTAGACAGTGGTGGGAGAAGTTGCCAGAACCCTGGGGAATCTCTTCCTGGAAGATATGTTTCCTCTTGGGCTAGCCCTAGGCTTCAATCTTTCCCTTCTTCTAGGAATGTCTAGGGAATTTTTAACTCCTTGGGGACCACTTGTACAGTATGAGAGACACAGGGCCCGACCACATGCATTTAGGATATTTCATCCTGGACAGGACAAGGTCCACAGTCACAGCCAAAGCCTGGCTTCTGGTCCCAACTCTTATGCCCACTCCACCTCCTCATCTGCCTCTCCTGATGCTGGCCCAGGCCAAGTCACAGTGACCAGTCTGTGCTACAGCCTTAATACCACAAAGGGAGGCCGAGCTGCGGTGGCTGAGGTTCATCCCGCATGAGGAATCAGGGTGGAAAGAGAGAGCAGGCTTCTAGCTCCAAGTGTGGGCCACAGCTACCAGCAGGAGGGACAGCCACAAAGGTCAGTGGAAGGTCAGCCCTGAAACCTCCGGCCCCTGACACCTCCCACTAAGGAACGAAGGACATCTGTGGATTCTCCATTCTGGCTCAGTAAGGGTACCCCAACCATGGTGACTTTTCGGAGCTCTTCAAGGGCCTCCGTGGATTTTACCACCCATAAGCAGGCAGCAGATGGGTTCAGCTCCTTCATCCACCTCCTCATACTTCCCTTTTCCACCCCTCAAGTGTTCGGTAACCCTAAGCTACCAGGGCACAAGTTCAAATGTCATGGCTCCTGAGCTCCCCTGGCTATGCAGAGGCAAGCAGGAACGTGTCAGAGGAATGGGCCACTGTTGACATTAACTGGGGGTTAATGTTGAGTTAAGTCAGGATAGAGGGAGAAGAAAACATTGCTCCTCAGGCATCCTCGTCATGGCCACTGAACAGACAAGTCCTGCTGATAACCACCGAATGGCACTGGGGTCTACTGGGGATACGGAGGTTCTGGCAGAGCAAGAGGCCTTTCCTCTAGTCCAAGATCCCAGCTTCATTGGTTCTCACAAGCTCCATCCAGCCCAGGAGTAGGAGAAGATATAGACATGAAGGTGAGGGGAAGGTATCAGGGATGGGTTGCGTGTCTGTTACAGGCAGAGCCCAACTCAGAAGTCTTCAGACCTTGACCCCAAGTTTTCCACCAGATCCAGATTGCCTGGAGAATATGGGATTCCCAACTCCAGCCTGGAATTCAAAGACGGTCTCCAGCCCAGACTTCCCAATATTCCCCACTGCTCTTGTCCGGAATACCGGACAATGCCCAGGACAACTGAAATTCTGGTTGACCGGATAAGGACTTGACCACTTGCCGCAGCTGCGAGCACATCCTCATCCTCAAAGTGTCTGTTCCTGCGCTGGACCAGAGTCATGACAAACTCACAGGCAGATGAAAATGCCGTGTGGTCCTGATCTGGCATTGTGCCAGTGGGATGGGCACGAGAGAACATAAAACATGATGTGAACAGACCGAGAGAGTGGCTGGAAGTTTTCTCATGAAAGAAAGAGAGAGTAAATGCTGTAGGTTTGGGGCCTCAGAAGCAACTGAGCAGTAATGTGCAAACAGCCATAGATAATAGGCAAACACAGAAGCTTGTCTATGTCCTAATAAAACTTTATTGACAAAAGCAGGCAGCATGCCAGATTTGGGCTGCAGACCTGGTCCGTAATTCAGGATATAAGTTAAACAATAAATTATTTTTAAACACAGAGGAGGAGTGATTTCCCTGGGATGGTGATGAAGTGTGGAAAATGTAACTTTCTTGGGAAACAGAGTGAGTTGTTCAAAACAGAAACGGGGGGTGGGGGGAGGCAGAGAGAGGGAGAATATGGATGAGCAGCTCAGGCCCAGAAAACACCTGAGAAAAAGCTGATAAACACGAAACCGCAAGGAGGCTCAGAGCACATGAAATATTCTGTCTTGAAAGGTGTTATGGTAAGAGCTGGGGGTGGATGGGAAGTGAGGCAGGTTACTCACCATGGGGCGAGATTATAAAGACCTTCAGACTCCAAGATAAAGCCTTCATAACCGATCTGATAGGCAACACGAGGCACAGCCATCTCCCATTCACCGTGGCGAGGTGTTGACGGCACGATCAGAACTGGGCTTTTGATCTGCCAAGCACATCTGGAGGTATTCTCTTCAACAGCCCCTCTCCAGCCTGTTGGAATGACACAGAACGGAAGGTCAGGTCACAGGGCCTTCTGTGAGCCTCTGCGGTGCAAATTTGCCAGTTGGCACCCGCGATTCTTGTATACTAGCCACTGGCTCCTGCCATTCAGTCACAGCGGTCTCTGAGCCTGTTCTGTGTGTGTGTCAGGCTGTATTGTTTGACCAAGGCACTGTTCTAGGCTCATCGCATGCATGCCGTATCTAAGTGCACTCCTGAGTTCCAGTGTACACGATCATGTGTATTGGGGCGGGGGGCAGAGGTCAACCTGGGATATTGTTTCTCCAAGGCTGTCCATTCTGTTTGGGGGACAAACTGGAACTTGGGTCTCCCTGAATTGGACACACTGACCGGCCAGGGAGTCCCTGGTGTCTCTGTCCTCCAGTGCGGAGCTTACAAGCATATGTAACCAGGTCTGACTTTTTTGTGTTTTTTTTTTTTTTCATGAATTCTGGAACTCCAACTCAAGCTCTCATGCTTGAGCAGCAGTTTACTCGCCCGTCTCCCCAGCCTGAGTTGCTGTGTGTGTAACCTTCACACAGTCCCAGCGGACAGTTCCTCTGTGCACTGACCTCGTTTTCAAACAAAGACACTGAGAAGGAAACCAGATTTAGCAGAGCTACCCAGCGCAAACCTTGCTGCTCCAGGAGAAGCCAGGAAGATGCTCTCATTCTGAGGCCGCCGCTGTTTCAGGCACACGGTCCTCTATTGTGCCCTTTTTTTTTCCACACTGGGGAAGATGGCTTCCCTGATATCACTTCCCCATGAGTAAGCGAAGAGGTGAGATGCCCTCACAGGGTTTCCCAGAGAACTAGAGGGCTAGCCATGACGCAGAGGAAGGGTGTAATTCCTTGCCTGACGGAGTAAGTGCCTGTGGCATACACTATCGAGGAATGGCACAGGAGCCTGGTGGCTAAGAGCGTGACTGCTCTTGCAGAGAATTCCACTTCATTCTATCTCCCAGCCATAGGTATTGGACTGCATGTAACTGCCTGTAACTCCAGCTCTGGGTGATTTGTCGCCCTCTTCTGGACTCCTTGGGTACCTGCACTCATGAGTCCATACCCATACATAGAACACAAGCCTATACATACTTTAAAGAAAAAATGTCTAAAGATAAATGGACCAGGACTGAAGAAAAGGACAGCCATCCTGAGTCATGCAGAGCTTGCACGGTATGCCCTTTGCAAGCCTCCTGCTTCCTTGTAGGAAGGACTCTTGGGCTGACCTGGGATCAGGGCAGAGCCCCACTTCCATGTGGTTACAATTGGCCCTTTGAGGGGCCATAACCCGAGGGGACAGAACCAGCTTTCCTTCTCCACGCCAAGTGGTCCGATTAGAGTCAGCCAGTCACAAGAGAGAGGCATCCGGGGGCAGAGGCCGGGCAATGATGGATAACCCCATCCAGGGACACACATATATAGCTATTTTGGGGCCTCCTGCCTGGGAGGCAGCCTCCTTGGGGCACAGGGGCCAATGACCCGGAAACAAATTAAAGGCACATCTGTTGGGAGGCCATTTCCAGCAGTGGCTCCAAGCAGCCGTCTGGATTCCAGGAACAAGGGTTCTGTGTGTGGTGAGCTGGGCACAGGCTGTTGGAGCAGAGAAATGCAGGCCACGGCCTCTGGCCAGGAAAAAGCAGGGTGTGAGCGAGACAGAAGGAAAGAGTCATTTCTGGGCCCTGCCTGTGTCCATCAGAAGGGGTTATTTTTTGGGTGATCAATGTACAAGTATCAGGACATTGGATACTGAGTGACCCCAACACTAAGATCCAAAAAGCAACTCTCACATGAGAAGACATGAGACCACAGTCTCCTTCAATTTCTTGTCAACACCCAAGGCATCGTTATATTTGCTCAAGAGGTATGTTGTTTAACACATGGCTTAGGCCAGGAGCTCAGGAGCTCTGCAGACTGACTATAGGGTACCTGGGAATTTAGAGTCTGACTGTGGACATTACATTTTTGTCTCCGGTGGCTCCTTCCATTGTCCTAGTGTTCTCTGGGTGGATGGAAAGTGGGATGAAGGATAGACGGATGCCGGATGATGGATGGACAGTAGATAGATTGATGAAGAGGAAGCTGGCTGGGTGAGGGTTAGACAGATGGATGATGGATGGATCAATGGATGGATGGATTGATGGATGGATAGATGGATGAATGACAGATGACCAAAGGGAGACTGAGCTGAATGAAGAGTCTGTGTCTACACAGACAAGAAAAAAAGATAAAAAGCTGTCCAGGGCAGAACCTCCTCGAATCCTAGACGCTGATGGTGTGATCTTCACGTGAAAAGAAATCTGACAGGAGCTCCATCACCCCCTCCACACACACACACACACACACTTCATGACTCAGCACAAACACCATGTCCTCCATGGGACTTGCTGATGTGCTCCACTCCCACACCCAAGCCCTGCTGTGATGGGGACAGGCAGGGAAGCCGGGAAGACCATCCCCAAAAGGCACATATGAAAAACGCCTAAAATTTTGCTGACTGACTATTGAACTTCAAAGCCCAGATAGGGTGAAAGTCTTCATTGACCGTGCTCATTGATCCATTTGTTGAACAAATACATTCTGTAGGCATTCACTGGGCCTGTCTTTGTGTAAAGGCTCCAGGAACCAAACATAAATCATCCAGGTCCTCGTCTCCAGGGGCACACAATCTGGTGGAAGAGGTGAATAAATTCACAGACAGAGTCTATGATGGCATCAGCACTGTGGGGAATAAAAACCAGCATGCCTAGATGTGAGTCTTGGCTCCATCATTGACAAGTTGCATAGCTTTGGAAAAGTTCTCAATTTCTCTATGCCCCATCTGTAAAATGGGTATAATTGTGGACTAGAAAGAACTATTATTCATTAAAAAAGATTCTACTTGTTCAATAAAATAGCAGCATGCAGAAGAGATTTTTCTAGAGCATTCCATCAGAACAGGAACTACTGAATGTACAGTTTCATGTTTAGCTGTTCCTTAAGTTCACCTAAGGAACCTACTGTATTCTGGACGCTGTTAGGCTCATCATCCGCTTGGTCTGTCATCCTTCAAAAGGCAGGTGTGAATGTCATGTGCGCTTCACACATAAGAAAATGGATTCAAGCCAGGTGGTGGTGGTGCACACCTGTAATCGCCAGCCCTTGGGAAGCAGGATCTCAGTGAGTTCGAGGCTAGTCTGCTCTACAAGGCAAGTTACAGGAAAGCCAGAACTGTTACACAGAGAAACCCTGTCTAGGAAAAAGAAAGGAAGAAAGAAAGAAAGAAAGAAAGAGAGAGAGAGAGGGAGGGAGGGAGGGAAAGCAAAGGAAAGGAAAGAAAAGAAAAGAGAAGAGAAAGAAAAGAAAAGAAAAGAAAGAAAAGAAAAGAAAAGAAAAGAAAAGAAAAGAAAATGGATTCAGCAGGGCTGAGGATCTTAACAAAAGTCATCCATCCAATAGGTCAATGGAAGAGCTAGGCTGCAAACTCATATTTTGGCTCTGCCATGGTATGAAGAAAGTTGCTTTGTGGTCAGCAGGGTTACAACTTTGAGACTTAAGCCTTCATTTAAAACCACACAGGCAGAGCTGTGCATGACTCTCTTCCTCAAACTCTACCATCCAGTTTTCAACCGCCTTGCTCCACGTGTTTCGGCACTTTGGGCACTAGGCAGCAGATATCTACTTCTGGAGAATTGGTGTCTGTGCCTCTTGCTAGGGTGGCTGTGTGTGTGTGCGTGGGCGCGCGCGCACGTGCATGAGTGTGTGTGTGTTCTTTGAGAGGAGAGTGTGGTTGTATTTACTTCACCCAAGCAGAGGCAGCAAGGGTAAATGGGTGCCTTTTCATCAGAAAACATCACAGCGTGTGCCCAGTGTGTCCAGTGCCTGCTCCCCACGAGCTCTGTATCTTTTCCTAAGTCGCTTGTTATCTTCATCTCAGGCCCTGCACATCCAGGTGAGATGATGTAGCTGGCTGGAGTTCTTCCCCCACCCTCTCTTGTCTTTTTTTCCTGTGAAGGGCCTTGGACCAGAGCCAGGAGATACAGCTCAAGCCTGGGTAGCCTCTCCTCTCACCTGGAAGCACAGACTAGCTTCCCTCCCCAAGGCCATGCCCAGGATGAGTTCCGAGGCTGCTCACGTGCTAGAAATAAGTCTAGCATCTTGGCCACAGAGAGCCAGTGAGGACGAAAGGTGGCCCTGATGCCTGGTCGGCTCTCATGTCTTAAGTGTTGGTCTTGTGATGTAGAAGTTAAGGGTGGAAGAAGGTTCCATTCTCAGCTGCTGGCAATGATAGACAGGCGTCGGGGTTGACCCCGGCCACTTTCTACAACAGGGTATGCTTCCATCTTTAGAGTGTGTCTCTGTACCTGCCAGGACCAAGTTCCCACTGCAGTCAATCTATGGGCATCACATCTGTCTTCCCCAGAGGCTTCTGGGGCTTCCAGAGGGACTGCTAGAACCATCTCTGCAGCATTCAGATACAGGGTGGAGAAGTCAAAGGACCTGGTCAGGGTCCCACAGTGAGGCATTCTCATTAGAACATGGCTAAGTCCTTCTCTGGCCCCCAAGCTCACTGTCTGTCCCAGCACAAGAACCAAGAACAACAGGATTGGAAGTAAGAAGTGCTGTGAGCAGTACAGTTGAGCACGTGGAATGGCTGTATGTACAATATACATTATGAGTTGTGTGTTTCATTTGTTATATATATGATGCATGTTGTTTGCATCTTCTGTAGTACATTATATATGTGCAGTGCGTCACATACACATGTTTATATTGAGTGTGAGTTGCACATATTGTGTCTATCATGTGTCATGCATGCTGTGGCATTGTATGTATCATGTGTGGTATGCTTTGCAATGTGTGCTGTGTAACACGTGCATGTTATATATGCTGGTTGTGTTGTATGCTTCAAGTTTCATATCGGCTCCCGGTATGTGCATCATATGTGCTGAATACTGTGTGTCACACAAGCGCTCTGTACATATCAGATGTGTATTGTGTTGTGTTGCATATATAGTGTGCTCATTATGGGTATTGCATATATCTCATGAGATGAGTGATGTGTGTTTTGTGTGGGATGAGCACCACATGCATTGTGTGTCACTTATATGTTACATATACAGGGCATAGGTTGTATATGTTGTACTTTACATGTAACTCATATGTTACATAAATATGCTGTATGGATTGGGTGTTATTGATATTATGCATTATCATACTGTATGTTGTATGTATCATGTGTGGCGCATGTTACATGTGTTGTATATGATCTATTGCATGCTTTATGACTATTGTATATATTGTGTGTTGGTATTGTGTTGTACTGTGTATGCTGGTGTGTTATGTGTTATTGGTATTGCATGTAATATATGTGAAACCTTGCAGGTGTTCTGTGTTACATGAGTATACTATGTGAATTTTGTACTATGTGTTGTGCATGCTGTGTGCTGTATGGGTCATATGTATGGGTCATACGTATGGGTCATATGTGAAACATAGGCTGTGTGTCCATTGAATGTGGGTCATATATTTCATGTGTGTTGAATATACTGCATCTACGTTGCATACATTGTTTGTTCTGTGCATATTGTGTATGTTGTGGGCTGTGTAGTGAGTACTGTATGTGTTGTATGTAATATACATCGTATGTATGCTCTGTCACGTATATATGTTGCTTGTTTGGTGTTGTTCTAATTGTATATTATTTATTTTGCATGTTGTACATGTTATGTTCATTGTGTACACCATATGTGATGTATATGGCACATGTATGATATGTGTCCTGGAGAGTCTTATGTCAACTTGACACAAGCTAGAGTCATCAGTGAGGAGGGAGCCTCCTAAAGATCAGGCCGTAGGTAAGCCTATAGGGCATTTTCTTAACTAGAGATTGATGGGGGGCAACCCATTATGGGTGGCATCATTCCTGGGATGCTGATGCTGGGTTCTATACGAAAGCAGGCTGAGCAATAGGTAGAAAGCCAGCAAGCAGCACCCTTGCTGGCCTCTGCATCATCTCCTGCATCCAGGTTTCTGCCCTGCTTGAGTTCCTGTCCTGACTTTTTTCAGTGAGGATCAGTGAAATGGAAATGTAAGCCAAATAAATCCTTTTCTTCCCCAAGTTGCTTTGGTCCTGATGTTTCATCACAACAATGGAACTCTAGCTAGTGCAGTATATTATACAAGCATATTATTTTGAGTGCTGTACGTATTGTGTGTGGTATATGTAATGTACTTCCGTGTGTGTATTGTGTACCTTACGCATGTCTGATATTATACGTATGTGTGGTATGTAGTGTGTGCATGCTGTTATGTAGTGTATGTGCTGTGTGTTTCTGTGTGTTGTCATGGCCCAGTAGGGCTGGGACTGGTAGGCCAGGCATCTCCTCATGAACAGAGCATCTGTATTGAGTCTGGAAAGAGGAGCAGCAGGCTCTACCAGCAGAGCCCTGGAACAGCTGCTCCGGGGGCCTAAACTGTGAAGCGTCAGTGGACTGATGTGCTGGAGATGGAAGGAGAGATGAATAACCATAACAGATCCAAGAAGGTTCTAACTGTCCAGTCTTGGGGGCTGTTGTGTTACTGAAACTGGATTTGCACGAGCAATAGGGCCAGCCATGTGTGCAAGCCCTCTGTGGGTAGCAGGATGGGTGCTGAGACTTGAGGTGGAGCTTCCTGCTCTGGACCGTCCTGGTTCCTATGCTATCAGCACTGGGAGGCTCTGAGAAGGCCTGACCAGGAGGCAGGCTCAGGACAACCCAAGGACACTAGGATGAGCCCCCACAGAAGGGTCAACCATCTGGGAGGGTCACCTGCAGGAATCTAAGAGAGCACGCAAAGGTGATGGTGGACAGGCACATTTGATTAAGGAAAGGACTGTGTGTCTAAGAACCCTGCGGGTAGGCTGAGGGCCTACCTTGCTGCAAGGATAATGGTCACTAGGAAGTATTGAGGGATGTCAGTGAAGCCCCAAATGAAGCAGTAGTGACTTGTGACATATTCTTGTACTCTCCATAATAAGCTTCCCTATGGCAGCCCCCAAATCTGAGCTGAGGACAGAGCCTGGAGGACCCAGAAGTCTTCCACAGTGGAAAGAAGACTTCCACAGGAAACCTTAGCATCGTACACTCCTACCACCGCAGTGGTTCTCAGATGCTTGCTCATCTCTGCTAGGTCTGGACCCAGTTCCACACATGGAGATCTCATGGCTTCTCGGGGCGCTCTCAATCTGCCAACTCAATTTCTGGTTGTCGGTGAGGAACATTGTTAGTAGCACCCACTATAGAAAAATTGGTTGTCCATCCAACAAAATGAAATTAGTGTATACACCCATTTCACAGACAGCTAGGATAAGCCAAGAGCCCCTCGGGTGTGAAGGCATGGTGAAGAGCCCCATCAGTCTTTGTCACCAGTAGGGACCATTGTCATTCCCACTGGTAGTGAGCGCAATAATCGCACACCCATTGGAAAGTTTCTCTCTGACTCCTGAGTGACCTAGAGCCCATAGCCATGGGGAGGATGCGGCTCTGCCCTGGTCTTGTTTCATTCTTATGCTGCCATGCATAGGACAGACTCTCTTGGAGGAATGAGTCTCCCATCACCGGTAGTGTTCAAGTCCTCTGGATCTTCCATGTCTCTGATAATATAGAGAGGACTCCTATTTTAGGAGGGAGTTTAGGGCAGAGATCTGTACACTTTGCTCAGCAAGGGCCATTGAAGCTGAGAATCCATTGCCTCCACCATTCCCACTTACCATGTCCCCTTAGCATCCATAGACACATCTAGAAAGATTTGCTTTTTCACTCTTTGGTTTCTTTAGAGCCCCTGCTCTCCCCCTTCTTCCTCTTACCCCAGTGGCCCTGCTAAATTTCTCTGTGAGAAGCCCGAGAAAGGCCTCTGGGACAGCTGGAACATGAGGGTGGTCAGGGAACTTCCTCCCCCCACCCCAAGGTGGACAGAAGATGTCCTGTGACCTTCCTCTGTGGTTATCTCCTTCATCTGTAAACAGCGCGCAGCCTCCCTGGACAGCCGCAGCCTCACACTCAGGGTGACAGGCTGTTTGGATGTACCTCACCGGGCTGCCTTTGTTCTCTGGGCTTAATGAAGGGACTGCTAAAACCTCAGCTTCGAGATAAGATGACAGGGCCATCTTTTAGGGTTACAGATGGTACACAAGAGGTGACAGGATGAATTCCTGTGTGCAGAGGGGTCTGGCAGCCCTGCCTGCCAGCCAGAGGATATGCTCATCCTCATGGCTGCAAGCTTAGCCCTTCGATTCCCAAAACAAACATACCAGAAGATCAGAGGGAAACCGTGGTGGCATGCACTTGGGGCGGGGGCAGCAGAGGACATCACCCCACCAAAGCCAGACCTGAACACACCTAGGAGGGGTGCTTTCACACCAGCCCACCTTCAGACCAACCCGTGCTGGTTTCTTTCTCTCAGTAAGAGCCACATCGCAGCGAGCACAGTTTAGTTTACAAAGCGCTTCTACTTGGGTTAACACGATCGTCCCCACTCCTTGAGAAAGGAGACAAGAAGAGAGGGCTGGGAGGCCAGCGTCAGCTTCGTTTATCAGCTCTTTGAACTTGAGTTACTAGCCCTCTGTTGCCTTCATTGGGAAGGGGGTGATTGTCCCAGGATGCTTTGGGAAGACCATGAGTAGTATGCTGGGAAACTAAATCTTTACAGACCTTCCAAGTATGAGCTGTGGTTTCATGCCTGCCACATAAATGGCCTTCAGGGAGGCAGCCTTCGTCTGCTTTCTTCTCTGTCATACATGGTACCTGGAATTGGTTGATGATATGTATGTGTGCATGTATGCATGTATGTATGTTTGCATCTGTGTATGTGCAAACATACATATATGCTTCTGCTTTGTGTGTGTGTGTGTGTGTGTGTGTGTGTGTGTGTGCGTGTGTGTGTGTGTGTGCCAGAGGTTGACTTCAGGCATCTTTCACTCTCCTTAAGCTTTGAGACAAGGTCTCTCACTGGAGCTAGACTGTTTTGTTTGATTTTCAAGACAGGGTTTCTCTGTGTAACAGTCCTGACTGTCCTGTAACTCACTTTGTAGACCAGGCTGGCCTCAAACTCAGAGATCCACCTGCCTCTGCCTCCCAAGTGCTGGGATTAAAGGTATGCGCCACCACCGCTTGGAGCTTTCCCACTTAACATTCCTTGATTTCCCTGCCTCGTGCCCCTCCCCCTCACATAGGCAGGCCTGCGTGGGAGCAAAGAAGATGGATAAGGAGAAGGAGGAGGAGGGGGAAGAGGAGGAGAAGGAAGAGGAGAAGGGATAGAGGAAGGGGAAGGGGAAAAGGAAGACGAAGAAGAAGAAGAAGAAGAAGAAGAGGAAGAGGAAGAGGAAGAGGAAGAAGAAGAGTGCTATCTGATCTACCCATTACCCACCTTTCAAGCTCTAACTAAAACCCTTTAGCTCGTGAGTCTCACCAGAGCTTATACCTTCTGCTCCTGAGGCTACCTCCCCAATCACCAACACCAACCAAGTAGCAGGACTGTGACTTAGTCCTTGTTTTGTGCCTGTTCCATCCTGGAACTCCTCAGATCAAGGAAGGGAGATACCCAAACAAGAGCACAGCAGCGCGTCAGAGCCGCTGCTGAGAAATGCAGTGCGTTCGTTTGAGTTGCTGTGTAGGCCCTGTCTTTGTGGCAACGAGCTCAGCTCTGCTGGGCTGTTCCTGGGAGAGATGGCAGCCTTGGATGTAAAACTCGCAGTGTCCTTTGGGGAATGTGACCCTTCAGAGGTCTTTATTCATTACAAACCATAATTGATATTCCCAATATCAATAAATATGATAAATCCTCCCTATCAGAAGTTAAATCTCTATTGAGCTAAGAGAGAAAAAAACCCCAACAAATCCAAAGAAAAACAGGAGCAGATTAAGGAGAACCTGAGAAACCCAAGGAATTTGGGTCATGTGCTCAGAGGTCACTGCTAAGCAACAAGAAAAAGGCACCCAGAGCTCTTGTACCTCCTTGCTCCTGAGCCACCAAACGGGAGGAAGTGGGAGGGAGGAAGCAGCAAAGATCGCAGGAGACCACGATGGGAAAGAGGTTTAGGGGAAATCAATCAATAGCCTCAAATGAAAGGGAAAAGGTTGACAGGCCAATGACAGAACCCACACACATATACACATACACACATGTACAATGCACAACACACATGCCTTCGCATAAGCGCACATACTTGGGACACACATGCACACACATACACACATATACACTGAACATACACTTGCGAACATGCATATACACATGCATAAAACACAAACATGCACACACATACATACAAAGACACTAAACATACACTTGCATATACACATGTGCACACACATACATGAACCACACTCATGCATACACAAACATGCACACATATACACACAGACACTGAACATACATTGCATGCACACACACAAACACAAACATGCACACACGTGCACACATTGACATACACAAGAGCTAATGAGATAATGGTGTTGAGGCGCAGATAGCATGGCACAAGACAGGAAAGAAACAACAAGCCTGTTCAGTGACAGCGAGAACATGGACACCCAGTGAGCCCACTGCTGTCCCCACTTGTTCAAGATGTATATAGAAAAATGAACAGTTTACAAGAGGGACTACTAGGTCACCTCCCAAGTCCCCAATTAGAGCAACTCTCAGAGCGTGTCCTTCCCCCAGCCAGTGTTATCATCGTTTGGTATTACTCTGACTCAACTATTCCCTATGAACCCAGACTTCCCGGGCCAACAAAGACATCACGTTTAGTATTCCCGTGGGGCCACTCGCCCACATACCACAGTGCCAGACATGTCCTGGTGATAGCACATGCGATCCACACGTACAATGGAATAAGAGTCAGTCCTCCTGTGGGTAAGAATTCTGCTACATACTACACAATGGCTTTGGAAGACATGGGGTTCAGCGAAATTAGCTAGACACAAAAGAAGAAAGATTACATCATCCCACTTAAAGGATCCTCAAGTTTTCAAATCCACAGAGGTGGGAAATGGGGTGAGCATCACCAGGGATTGGAGAAGGGGTGACAATTATTGCTTACTGAAAATAGAAAGGTTATGGGACATGGAGGGCCAGTTGCAAGCCAACATGAATTAACTTGATTTTTTTTTTGTTGTTGTTTTTTGTTTTTCGAGACAGAGTTTCGCTGTTGCTTTGGAGCCTGTCCTGGAACTAGCTCTGTAGACCAGGCTGATCTCGAACTCACAGAGATCCACCTGCCTCTGCCTCCCAAGTGCTGGGATTAAAGGAATGCGCCATCATCGCCTGGCAACATGAATTAACTTAATGTCACGGAACAATAATCTTAGAAATGGTTCAAATGATGTATTTTACACAGTACATATTTTGCTGTACATACAGTTAAGTGCTGGATACCAGTAAATCAACAGGTTCCAATAAGCCGAGCCAGCGCATACACAGCTTGTCACTCCGGCTTTGCTTTCTCCCACAGAACACAGTCAACTTCCTAACTGGATAGATCCAAAGAAAACTGGCTCCTGCTTTCCCTGCCTCCTGCCTACTCTAGCCAAAAAAACCAAATAATTGACCAGAACTGGTGTACAACATTACTGGGACAATCAGAGTCCCTCTAGTAGCCAGGAAGGAAAGCAGGACCCACAAGGAATCGTGTAGACAGAAAAGGATCTCTCTGCAATACCAGCAATCGTGAGATGCAAGCTCTTGCGCAGTTACATGAATATGTATTCAGAGATCATGCGGGAACCAGACATAGGTGAAGTGTCCTGAACTTCATTGTTCTGAGAAACACCTCACCCTCCCCAGTCACACAGCCAAGAGCACAGTCCCACAGTTGCCCCCTTCCTGCCTCGCTGCTACCCTTTCAAGTTTGGCTGTGAGGCTAGTGGAATTAAACCACACACACACACACACACACACACACACACACACACACACGAAAACCATCTCTACCAGTCAATCACCTGAGGTGGCAGTTTGAATAGAGCTGAAGATGCTGACCTTCTTCTCTGAGCTGCCCACAGATAGAGCATCCACACAGTCTGGTGAACATGTGGTCTTTCACCGTGACATGACATTTTACCATCTGTCTCCCTTTTATTTCCTTTTGTTTTCATGTAGTATCCAACTTTCTAACATCTGACGTAGGACCGATCTCTGGCTTGAATAACAGCCGCAGTGTGTCTAACTCAGTTCTAATTCATTGTCCCAGCTGGTTTGAGCTACTGTCACGAAAATACCACCAGGTCAGCGGTTGAAACCAGAAATGGTTTTCTGTCTTCCTTGTGCTTCTCAGGGCTGAAAACTCCAACATCGAGTTAGGGACAGATTTGGTGCCTGGCAAGGATCCACCGCCTGGTTCATGGGTGGGCAGCTTTTCTAGGTGACTCCCCACAGTGGAAGGACAAGGCAACCAACTCTATGGGGCCATTACTAGAGCGCTAATCCCACTCCTAGGGGCTTCATCATTGTGACTGAATCTCTCTATAAAAGTCACGCCTCCTAACATCCCCTTGAAGGTTAAAATCATAAAGTATGGACAAGACACAGGGCTGCAAGCAGGGTACGCCACCCTGGCACGGTCAACACCATAACCAGAGCTGCTCGCTCTGTCTACTGAGCTGTTATGAGGATCCCCTGTGAGAAAAGCAAGACTTCAGGTCATTTATGTGTGGTGCTAGTAGAATTTAAGTTATTAAGTAACTTTTATTAGAAAATTTTAAAAAATTCTAAACATTATTAATGATGATTAAGAATTAAATAATCTCTGGGGGGGTTAATATTGCATATTTTAACAGCTCTGTTGAGTTGTAAGTGGCAGGTTTACATTGCACCCCCTTAAAAATTTACAATTCAATGGTTACTTAATTATTCACAGAGCCATGTATCCATACCACGTAGACTAGACATCTCCATCAGCCTCCAAAGAATTAAGGGATGGGGAATAAGGAACTATGCAGAAAAGGACTAATCGTATGACATGCATAGCAGACCATACCTCATAAAAAGGCAGGCACCGCAGCAACCTTGAGGTTGGGGACACAGAACTGAAAATGGCCAGAGAAAGGCATGCTTCCTATCTCTATACCCCATCCCACCCACATGACTCTGCAGAGCTAGCTCTCACCCTAACACAGAAGGGCTACGATAAGCATTCAGGGAGGTGATAATTCCAGATAGTCAGGCTCAAAGTCAACAGAGAATCCTCCAATCTGACTCTTCAGTTGGAGAGAACAGAACTAGAGCGGTTCATGAGAAAACCAAAGGCAGTATGCGTGGTAGACACGAATTCACGGAAGAAAGCTAGGCACACCCTCCGCTCCGGCAGGGTATGGCAACATAGGAAAGCCAGGTCAGGGCCTCAGGTGAGGACCATGCCAGCAGCGTAGAGTGTGGGGGTTTTCAGGCCCTGTCCTTCTGATCCCTGCCAGCACATTTGGTGCTCCTTCCCATGGTCACTACCAGAACTTCATTACAAGCCTACCCATGATGCCACTACATCCCCTGCCCCTTCCCACCTTCAACTTTCCCATCTGGAAAATAAAGGTTGGGACTCAAGGTCTCACAAGAATTGCCCAGCTCTGGTTTTCCTGGTTCTATTACTTTAAAGGTCATAAAGCATGGAGATTGGTGACTTGATGGGTCCCTGGCTTTTGATGCCAGCTCGCTATTTATTGTCTATGTACTTTTGACATCCCACATAAAACCCCAGGCCTCAGCCTCCTTATCTGTAGGCCATTCTCATGACTGTGATGGCTGTGATGATTCTGTGAGGCTCACGGGAACTTGGACATTTTTTTTTCTCCTCCAGTCCTGGTAATTAAAGCCAGGGCCTCATACCTGTGAGGCAGACACCGTTCCCCTGAGCCACAGCCCCGACCCCAGGAGCTTGCACTTTTAAAGGTCTCTGCCACATGGAGTTGCTGCCAGGAATTCCTCCCCAGACATTGCTTATCGGCTCAGATCAGGCTCCCCAGAGGGCAGCTCTTTTCTGGAGGAGAGCCAGGGAGGCGTGGAAAATGATTCTTCTTCCCACAGTTCTCTGGTTGCCCCCTGGAGAAGTTGGCATGGCTGAGGAGATGAGGCTGGCTTGGAGGGATAATCATCAGCCGGGCCAGGCTTGAGACTGCTGGAAAGAGAAATAAACATGGTGGACCAGAAGGAAGCTCAGAGGTGCAGAGCAGCGGCTGGCTCCGGACTCTCCTTCATTCTGACAGCCCAGTGAAGAAGGATGGCAGTGGGGGAAGAAGAAAGGAAGATGGGTTTCAGTGGCTTGGAGGAAGCTCAGTAGCTGCCTGGGGCCCTCGAATGCCAAGGAGCCAGCTAGGGGGAGACACTGTTTCCGGATGCTTGGCTATTAACGCTCATTACCCATAAAATGGGCAGTTTTCAAATAGCCAGATAATTGAGGCTGTTGGGGGAAGGGGGCTGCAATTGCTTGATTAATCGCCTCACTTGTTTAGACACAGTCTAGGAGAAGCTGCCGGAGCTTTGAAGTCCTGCAGCACTTTCCCCGGTTTCCCTCCGTCCAAGCATCCAGTCCTGCTGCCCGAGTTTCCCAGGAGCCCGCGCACCTCATCCGTCAACATGCAACAACTATAAACGTTTCTTTTTAATCCTAGCTTTAAAAACCAACCCTTTTCGGCAGGTTCTGTGCTTTAATCTGGCTCCAAATTCTGTAGATCCACTCATCCCGCTCTCACCACCCCCCCCATTCATTTCATAAAATTATATCAAATGCTTATCACCCACAGAGTTCTGTCAGTGAATCCAGACAGAAACAACAACAACAACGACAAAATAAAGGCAGAAATGGGAGAGGGCCACCCAGCTTAGGGATGATGAGCCTATGTTTCCCCCTGTTCAAATCACCATGGGGACCACACCACCTATCCTTTGTGGGTGATTGGGAAAGGGGGTACTTAGTCTAAAAAGAAAGAAAATTTTCTTCCATGCCTGTTGGAAAGGCAACATAGGTAAGTAAATAAACAAACTATGAAGGGAACAGACAGGAAAGGAAGGCACAGATGTGGGATGGTCAGAGCAGGCCCGAATAGAGACCAGGAAGTACAGCTGAAGCAAGCCTTTCTCCGCTCAAAGGAATGTAGCCTGCTTAGATGGCTCCAGACATCAACAACAGAAGGCCCACATCTGAGGACACTCCTCTGTCCCAGGAGAAAGAATCAGTATGCACAGTGTCCTGAATGGGGCCTGGACTTGGATGGTAAGAAACAGCATTCAACAGAATGAGCAACATGGTGAGCAGGGGACAGGGCCTGGACAGGGTGGGGGTGGGGCCCCTCTTCCCCATTCCTACCTCCAGGAACCTATCCTGAGGCTCCAGCTCTGGAACGCACTCAGGTAAGAGGGGAGATTTTCCAAGGATGAGGAGAGGTGTTTTATTGTTATTGTTGTTATTGTTTTTCCATATAATACCTAGTACGTGCCCAGTGTGTTTTAGGTCAATCTTCCAACTAACCCAAGGAAATATACACTGTCACTATCCTTTACAGAGAAGCAAACAGAGGCCTAGAAGGTTTCATTCCTTTCCTTGACTGCACTGGAAACAGAGTCAGGGGGTGAATACTGGGACCCAGAGCAGAGAGAGCATCCCTCCCAGCATGTACCAGAGAGCTACAGTCTTCACTCATACATTGCTGCTTTCATTAGAGAGGTAGGCAGCTCAGAGATTGACTTCTCATTTTATAATGCGAGAAACTGAGGTCTGCATCTTTGCATGCACACCAGCCATCAGACCATGAATGATGCTTTGAGGCCCAGATGCTTCTTGCGAGGCCAGCCCTATCTCCTTCCTTGCCACCACGTTGTCGAGTAAGCAGTGATACCCATAGGAAACACTTCCAACCCCAGGCACAGGCTCAGCCCTTGGACAGGATCCAGTGGTCACCTGATGCCTTGGCTCAAATGCAGCTGAACAATGGATTCCCTCAGAGGTTCGGCCACCATAGCACCTGAGTCCCTGACCCTGCCTGGCACTCCCGGCCTTTCTCACCTCTGCTCAGGTGCACAGTGGGGTCACTACAGCAGGAAGAGCCCAAAGGGAACCCGCCTGGACACCAACCCCCACTCACACAGGCAAGCCTGCCTGCTCCTTTCCCAAGGGAGAGAAGTATTTGTTTTCCCTGTCTCCCTGATTTATGGGCCACTTTGTTCTTTATCTGTTTGCACAAACTCAGTAGAGTGACCTGTTTTTTCCCAGAGGGTGGGATGCTGTCAGCACCTCAGGGTCATAGGTCAGTCGACCTGTCTAAGGAAGAAGGGGTTACAGGAGGTCACCTGGGAACCAGTTGCAGGTACGGATCTCGCCTGGCTCCACGTTGCTTCCTTGGGACTCAAGAGGGCAGAACAGAATGGTGACCCTGACAGGGGAAGTACAGTGTCTGCACTTGTCACTGGGGAGAACTGCGACATGGCAATTTATCCAACATGGCACAAGCAGAGAGGACTTGACTCAAGGCCTTCGATGACCAATCCTGTCACTTACCCATGGGCTTGTCTTGCTCTGGGGATGTAAGTCAGAAAGCTCCAAGATATCCAGTTCTTTCAGCTGGAAGCTTAGGTAGAGAGGCCAACTGCATGCCCTCTTCATCTCTGGACTCCCGCCTGTGAGCCTCAGGGAAGCTAAATATGCCAAGGGAAGGTCAGATTTGAGCCTCTTGGGGACCCCATTTTGTGGGCCACATTCTTGGCGTATTCCTTTGCAGGCTGCTTTTTTTCCCTCTCCAACCTGCCCCAAGGTGACTCTAAAGGGCCGGCAGGTATACAGGCAGGGAGTAAAGATCCCTCAGCAAGCAACAGTGTCTCTCTAGCGGTCTTGAAGGACCTCACTCTCAGAGCGCCCTCAATGTCCTCAGCATGGACGTGTGTCGGTCCTGTGTCAACTCCAAAAGACTGTACCTCTTTATTTCACAGGTAAGAGGAGGCTGTGAGGTCAGGCGCAAACAGTAAGAAGCCAATGTCGCTTGAGATGCGGTCACGCCAGTCCCCAGGACTCCATAACATGACCTGTCTCTATCTTACCGCTATAAGAAGGTCTGAAGACATGTATTGTTTTGGGGGGGGGACCCTCACTTTAGTGAGACAGCTTCCAAATATGCCATGAGGGGCTGAAGCAATTATTCAGATAATTAACATCAGATACTCCCACAGAATTTTCTCCCCAATTATTAGCATATTTCAGGTGTAAAGTGGTGGGGTTTTCACTTAAATTACTTAGTTAATTGTCGTACAGGTGTAGACACATTCTCAGAGGGAAGAGACTGCCAAAACTGTGTGCCCAGCCCCCAGCCCCAGGCACCTTGGCACTGCAAAACCTTTGTGAGTGAACCATCTAGCAGAAATAACAGTTATTATTATCTGAAAACACGAGATGTTGGAAAAATGGCATGCGTCCAAGTACCAAAAATGTCCCCCCAGGGGTTGCCCACACTGATGATTTCCCTGGTCATTATTTCAAAACTGACCTGGTAGGAGATTTAGCCCCTGGAAGTTCTGCCAGGAGTTTTGAAACTAACGCATTTAAAGAATTGTTCAAACATCAGAGATGCAAGAGCTTTTAAAATTGTCTAAGCAAACACCCTCGTTATATAGAGGGAAGCATCAAGGCCAGAGGAGCCGTTTCTTCACAGCCTGAGGTCCACAGCACAAGAAAGAAAAAGAGGACATCCCCCTGAAGTGACCTCTCTCACCTTTCACCTTGCTGAGTCTTCCTTTGGTTTTCCTGACCCCTCCTCGGCCCCACCCACTGACTGTCCTGCAACCAAGTAGAGCAGTGGTTCCCAGCAGCAGAAGTCTTGATTTCCGTGTTCAGCATCATCCGGGGCTTTCTTTTGTCCTCATACTGTCTGCAAGCCTTATGTACTTAATCTTCACAGAGATTTTCAGTATGTCTCCTCCATGTTGCTCTGAAAGGGATTTGAGGTCTAGAAAGCAAGGTGGTTTAGACAATGCTAAGCAATGTCAATGCTAGGCTTACCAATCTGAAATGATTGAAATGGTACATCTGGGCCTCACCAGGCTGACAGCTTGGGAGAGCCTTAGGGTTCAGATACGGCCCCTATAACTGGTGGGCCACTCCTGGACCAGAAAGTTTCCTCGCTGGGGCTAGAGGCCGAGAGCCAGGAAGCCTCCTACTGCTTGTGACAACTGATCTATACTTCCTAGCCTTGGCACCAACCACGCATATCCGTGGCCTCCCTCTTATGTTCTGGGTAGATAATCTGTGTATTGAACTCAGAATCGGGAGCAGCCCTGTAACTCCTAACATCTTAAAAGCTCCTAGCTGTAGCCTTGGAGAACCACATCAAAAGATTCCCCCAAATACACATTCACACCCAAGGAGTACATGGGGTCCTCCCCGTGGATAAAAGGTGCCTTGATCCCACCACACTCTCCAGGGAGAAGCAGAAAAAAGTGATGGAATAAGTTCAGTCGCAACAAACATGGGGAACACTGTTAGCCTGATATCTCCAATCCGACTCAAAGTCCTGAGCCCTCTGTTCTAGCCCAGAGTGAGGTCACGTGGGGGCGAACTGGTTCTAAGAGATTTCACTGGCTCTGTGATTTGTGGGCAGTGCTTTGGGAAGAATATGATGTCTGGCCAGCTGCTTTCATGATCTTCAAGGTCTTGGGCAGGTCACTTCCACGCAGCCTGTTCCCTCATATTTACAATGAGTTTGGTGAGTCATCCGGCCCACCTTGCTGAGGTCTACCTTGCTGTGTGTCTGGTTTTGGTTTGTTTTGATTTTCATCTCTTCCATCTCCTTGAATAATCAGGCTTCTACTATGTGTATTGGGTAATGATGTTGGAGGGACATCTGTCCTTCTCAGTGACTAATAATAACCATAGTAATAGCCACTACTCCTCTCTGGGTCCCCTGAGTCTTGCCGGGGAGCAGAATTTGCGTGACTCCAGCTGGCACCTCCAGCCCCAACTTGTCAGCCTATATCCCATCCAAACCTGGAGCTGTTCCCTGGCCTAGATCTGACGTGGGACTGGAGACACAGGAAGTGGACACCCTCACTAGTGGTAGGTGTGTTAGGTGGGATGACACCAGGGGAGCTGTCTTCACATCCTTGACACCTGCCACTTGGATTCCATCTACTCAAAAATCCAGAAGCAGTAGTTATGATGCACAGAACTCCTGGGGCAGAAGTGGCCTCCTGCCAGGTGACCATAGCCTTGTCCAGTGTGTACTAAGAAGGGACGTGCCAGTGGGGCAGATGACAGCTATGGTTCCTGATGTGAAGATGTCTTTCCCATTGTTCGATTTTTGTTTTAGCTTCCTAGTCCTTCTGAATGCATTAATTCCCCCCTCGTGTGTGTGTGTGTGTGTGTGTGTGTGTGTGTGTGTGGCCTTAGGAGCTGTCCATCTTGTTTGTTTGAGACAGGGTCTCTCATTGGACTGGAGCTTGCTAACTGACCAGTAAACCCCAATGATTCCTTTGTCTCTACCTACCTAGATCTGGGGAACATGTTATTTGGCTAAACCTTTCCTTCTTTCCTTCCTTCCTTCCTTCCTTCCTTCCTTCCTTCCTTCCTTTCTTCTTCCCTTTCTCTTTTTCCATGGGTTCTGGAGCTTGAATGCAGGTCTTCTTCTTTTCAAGACAAGTCCTTTAGCAACTAGACTATCCCTTCAGCCTCTTTTCTGCCCTTATTGGTCAGTATCAACTCAGTTACTGGCAGTAAAACTGATTAGATACCACTGACCAATCGTGTCCTAAACCATCCTAAATCATGAGTTTTGCTCTCAGCCTTATGTATGCATCCCTGTGCCCATCTTTAACTCTTGCTATGAGAAGTCTCAGAAGAGTAACCAAGAGAGTTTGTCAGCTCAATGGCAGTTCCTGGCACCGAGCATGTCATATGACCAGACTTCAAGAATTCCTCCTCCCTTTCCCTCCCTGCTTCCTTGACAGAAACAGTACGAGGTGTTTCGGATGATTTGTAATTCTGAAGACTGAAGCACCCCCTGCTCGTCGCTCTTTTACCTCGCTTCAAGCAATCCCTGCTTGATGACCCTCTTAGCTCTTCGACACTCACATCAGTCAGATCACATGCCTGTCCACTGTCTCCTGCTGTCTTGACCGGCTCTGACCCCACCTCTGCTCAGCTGAGAATAATTCTGATTTCTGATCTCCCACCGATTCATGTGCCCATCCACCTACTCTGCTCTTTTTCTCTTTGCTTACCTATGCAGTCACCATGATGACTAATACTGACTGTCAACCTGGCAGAATCTAGTATCACCTAGGAGACAGATCTTTGTGCATGTCTGTGAGTGACAGTCTAGACTGGTTTGAGGCAGGGATGCTTACTTTGAATACAAGGTAGCACTATCCCAGGGGCTGAGGTCCATTAATAAAAAGGAGACAATGAGCTGGTCACCAGCATTTGGTACCTTTTGCATCCTTAGGGTGGATGCAGCGCTCCTTACAAATGCAGGGTTACCAGTGGCCTCAGCTCCAGTTGCCATGAGGGACCGCAGTTTGAAGCCATGAGCCAAACAAGTGCTTCTTTCCTTCAGTTGCTTGTGTTGCTGCTACAAGAAAAGTAGCAGATATACGTATGCACTCCGCTCGCCACCCCAATTTCACTCCCTTCTATAGGGGACACTCCTCATCGGCCTCTTTCAATGGCCCAGCAGAAGAGGGTAGATGTCAGGTTCTCCATCTACTTTATCCATATCTAAGTTCATACCCTAAGGCTGTCATCTGACTCTGAGCGGCCTGAAGCAGTTATCCCTGGGCATACGACTGGGTCCCTTTTGATGGATCTTGTAATTTAGGACCAATTGAGATTACGAACCTCATTTAAAGGAGGAGAGTCTCAGAACCAGGAATGAATTGCCCACAGTCAGCACAGGCCTGTTTTCTGAGCCCACTGAGTGTGCAGGTCAGCACCACACCTCCTCATTCTTTCCAAGACTGGTGGGAGGTCTCTGTGGTCCAGGGGGACGATGGCTTTGAGATAATACGGTCATGTCACAACTTGGTGGTTAGCATAATTTTGACATGTCCTATGAATTTGTGCTTTAAAAAAGATTAAGCGTCTTAGTGGGGAGGAAACAAATTGCTGCCTATGGAGAATTAGGAATCTATTTTTGTTCCAAAGCAAGGAAGAGGTTGAAGAAGGTGACAAAGAATTGCACTCAGAAGTGATGTGTCAAAATTTCTCTTGAAGCAAGAGCATCTCTGTTCTTTCCAGAAATGAACTCTCCACCAACCTAGGCTGACATAAGTCTCCATAAAAGACAAGTCGTAAGGATAGATGGTCACTCTCCATAAAGGACAAACCCAGGGAGTGGATCCTTGGTTAGCATTCAGACTGAGCCCTCTATGCAGGAAGGGAAAGCTGAGGTGACACAGACAGACACCTTGTCTGACACTTCCCAGGAAGGGAGAAGTAGAATGTTATGTAAGACTCATGGATCATAGAGCTACCGTTGAACAGACTGCTCCCCCGACCCCAACCTCATCAGTCCAGACCCAGAACTTGAATCTCCACTTGTACCTGTGCTGGGTGTTGGCAGTGGCTCTGGATGATGCATCTTTGAATGGGAAATACTCATGCTATGGATTTGTGTTAGTCTGATCCCTGTTACAATAGCCAATTCCTGAGGGTTGGTGCTTTATATTACAAAAGAACTTGACTGAGGAACTCACGATTTGGGGCAGTAGTGTCAAAGGGATGATACTGGCATGGTCTCAGCTACAGTCACGATCTCATGGTAGACGGCAGCACAGTAAGAGGGTGTGCATAAGAGGGAGAGTCCATGGTAACACAGGAAGACGAGGAGGCCAGTGATGACCTCCCAGTAGGCTCTACCTCTATGGAGCCCACTACTTCTTAAGACCGCCACTCTGAGGACCAAGCTTCTGGTGCGCTGACGGCTGTGGGTGTGTTTGTCGCTTTTCTTGTTTCTGTGACAAGATAGCTGACATCACAACTTAAGGAAGAAGGGGTTTATTTTAGCTCACAGTTTAGGGGTCCAGCTTCTCATGGTGGGGGAAATCATGGCAGCAGGGACTTCTGGGTAACTGGGCCATACTTTCCATTGTTAGGAAGCACAGAGTAATAAATGCTGGCGCTCAGCTCACTTTCTTTTTTTATTTTTCAGACTGAAGTCTGTGCGACAGTGCCACCAAAGTTAGAGTAGCTGTTCCCACTTCAGTTAACCTCTCTAAAAACTCCCTCACAGACATGCCAAGGAGGCTTGTCTTCTAGGTGAGTCTAGCTCCTTCTGTGGTGGTTTGAAAAAGATGCTTCTCACGGCCTTGGGCATTTGAATACTTGATCCCCAGTCAACACTACTTGAGGGGGCTTAGGAGGCATAGTCTTGCTTAAGGAATTATGTCACTTGGAGGCAGACCCTACAAGTACAAAGATTTTATGCCATTCATGATTTGCTCTTGGCTTTCTGCTTGCAGTTCAAGAGGTGAGTTCTCAGCCTGCTGCTCGGGACACCATGCCTGCTGCCTGCCACACATTCCTGTCATGATAGTGATGGGCTTTTAGACCTCTGGAACCGTAAGTCCAAACGAACCCTCCCTCTGGAAGCTGCCTTGGTCATCGTGTTTTATCACAGCAATAGAAAAGTAATTAAGATACCTTTCCTGGTGACAGTCAGGATCAAATGTTCCACGAGACAAACTGCCCCTGTACCCAAACAACAATGGGGCTAATCCTGAAGCCCCGGGAAATTCAGGGTCACTAGCATCTGAAATATAGTCTTGATTGGTGGCTTGTCTAGTGCCCTTGACACTCAGGGTTTATCAAGTTGTTTTGTTGGTTTTTTTTTTTAAATCATTCCCTCTTCTACACAAACCCTTTAGTCATAGGCAATGTTTGCTTGATCATCTCTTGTTCCAAAACAGGTAATGAACAACTAAAAAAAAATCCATTTCATTTTCAAAAAGACAATCAGAATTTGGTAAAATAGTTTATGTGCAAATTAAAACTTACATTACCAAAGCAAAATATTTTACCTCACAGCTCCTGTTATGCTGCTGTTTTAAAATTTAAACCCTAACTAAAAGTGAGTATTTACAGAGGGTAGAAGAAAGAATCTCAGTCCTGTTTTTTCTCATGAATATTTCCTTCTAATGTATTATAACTTCAATAGAGAGTGGTCCAAGCAGATCAGAGAAGTACACCATAGCAAGTGAAGACAAGATTCAGCACTTGCAAGGCAGATGCAGGAGGATTACTATGAGTTCAGGGACAGCTTAGACTATATAGCAAGTTCAAGGCAAACCTGGACTACAGAACGAGAGCGTGTCTAAATAATAAACAGATACCACCACGAACAGCTCACAGCTTTTTCAGTCTATCCCACAAAGAAATTACTCTTTTCTCTCCCGCTGCCAAAATCTATGAATCAGGCAGAGGTGGGTAACGAGAATAGGAAATAAAAATTAAAATAAGGCAGACTCCTGCGGACACAGAAACATTATGGCTCAAGAAATAACTTCAGCCAGCAGTAAAATGTCATTTGTCTTGGCATTGATCAAGTCTGCTGAGGCTGCTGTATCACAAATACCTTAGGCTGGAATTTTCACAAACAACAGACACTGCTGCTCACAGTTCTGGAAGCGGGGAAATCTCCAAAGTTAGGTGCCAGCAGAGTGGGTACTTAGTGAGGACCTGTCAATCATGAAAGGTACCTGTGTGCACCCTGTTATGATGGGAGGGAGAAGCTCCTTGGAACCCTTTTACAAGGACATCAATCCAATGATGCTGGTCCTGCTTCTTAAAATGATAACACATGGAAGATGCATTTCAAAATATAGATTTCGGTTGGCTATAAAATTCAGATCATGCCAGTAGCTTTTAATCTCCATCTTTAAATTAATTTAATGGCTGAGATGTTTAGCTTAATGCTCGTTCCCATGTCTATAACACAGGGAAGCTTTCCAAGCCCTTTAACATTGATTTTTTTTTTAACAGACTGACCATCTTTATTTGTGAGACATGAAAGGAGCTAGAATCCAAGTTGTGTCATGAAAGCTTCACAGAGAAGGTGTAAGATGAGCATGTTGACACATCCAAGGCACAGGTTTCTTCCACGAGCAATGCCAGGCAGTTCTTTTTATATGAGAATTATATTATTGATTATCATTATTTGATCATAAATTTACGTTTAGCATTTTGTGAGGTGCCACTTTTTAAATAAATTCTGTTCATTCACAGTTACTTCACTGGATTTTTCTCCATAACTTTATTGTCTTGATCTATTCTTGGCCTTGTCTTGGTCTACTTTGTGAAAAATGTAAATGAGGTGGCTTATACACCATAAAAATAGATTTCTTACAGCTCTGGAGACTGCAAAGTCCAAGACCAAGCGGTTGATAGATTTGGCAAGAGCCCATTTCTAGTTCAAGGCTGCTGTTCCCTACCTTGTCTTCTCAGGCTGAAAGGGCAGGCAAGACTATCTGAGGCTTCTCTCATAAAAGTGTTATTCTTTTCAGTGTTGTGACAGGGTCTCTCGCAGACACAACTTGAGCCAGTGCTTCTCAACCTTCCTAATTCTGCGACCCTTTAATACAGTTCCTCATGACGTGGTGAGCCCTGACCATAAAACTATTTTTCATTGCTACTTCATAACTGTAATTTGATACTGTTATGAATCACTGTGTGAACAAATATCTGATATATATGAGATCTGATGCGTAACTGCTGTGAAAGGCTGTGTGACCCCTTGAAGGGGCCACAACCCATGGATTGAGAACCACTGAGTTAAGGGATGAGATGTTCATTTTGGTCTGTGATTTCAAAGAGTTTCAGCCCATCAAATCAAGGAAGGCATACTCCCACAGCCCCGTCCACTCAGTGAGCATCTGAGGTAGAGGCTGGCATCATGGCAGACTAAGAAGAGAAAGTAGGCTCAGAACCAGGGCTCGGATATACCCTTCAGATGCCTGCCTCCAGTAATCTCCTTCTGACAGGTAGGGTCCACCAAAGAAAGGCTCGGTATCTTCCCAAAGCAGCAGCTCTGCATAGGGAACACATGCTCTAAACATGAGTCGATGGCGGTCGTTTCCAATTTAAGCCATAAGATTTTACCTCTGACCACCAAATGTTCATGGCCATCTCTCTTACTCCCTTTGCTGTAATAAACACCATACATAACCAAAACCAACTTGGAGAAGAAAGGGTTTATTTTAGCATACAGGCTAAAGTCCATTATCAAAGGGGGCCAAGGCAGGAACACAAGGCAGGAGCATGAAGCAAAAGTCAATGAAGAACACTGCTTACTCGTTTGGTCTCCTGGTACATACTAGTTCTTACTGAGCTTTCTTATAAATCTAGAATTACCTACCCAGAGTTGACATCATCCACAGCAAGATAGGCTCTCTTAGACACTCGATCATAAAGACAGTTCCCCACAGATATGTCTACAGGCCAATCTGATAAGGGCAATCCCAGTAATGAAACCACCTCTTCTTAGGTAACTCTAGGTTGTGGAAAGTTGATGATGATAATAATAATAATAATAATAAACCAAAACATTATCCCATAATGCAAAGATGCATTTTAGCCCAATTCCAAAGGTCCCCATATTCTTAATTTCCAACACTCTTCAAAAGTCCAAAGTCGGCTGGGCAGTGGTGGCTCACACCTTTAATCCCAGCACTTGGGAGGCAGAGGCAGGTGGATCTTTGTGAGTTCAAGGCCAGCCTGGTCTACAAGATCTAGTTCCAGGACAGACTCCAAAGCAACAGAGAAACCCTGTCTCGAAAAACCAAAAAAAAAAAAAAAAATCCAATGTCTATTCTGAGGCACAAACTCTTAGTTAAGAGTTCTGATAAAATGGAAAAACAGTGGCATGTGACTGAGCATGCCTGCTGTGGCTGTGTCAGTTTTCTCTAAGACAGAGACATTCCACCCTTCAGGGAAACTCTTTAAACAGGAAGGGAAAGAACTCAACGTTGCTTCAGGAAGCCCCCGAAATAGGTTTGAATGAGAACCATTACTCTCGGACTCATATACTTGAAGACTTGGTGCCCAGCTGGTATCTTTGTTTGGGGAGGTTATGGAACCTTCCAAGAGGTGGGGCCTCACTGGAAGAAGGACATCAATGGGGTGGGCTATGATGGTTTATATCTGTGTCCTACTTCCTCCCTGATCCCTCTACTTCCTGCTTCTACCACCGTGCCATAATGTCCCGTTATTATAGGCACCTGTTCTTCTGGAACCTTAGGCCAAAATAACGACTCCTTAAATTGCTTTTGAACATGGTATTTTATCACAAAAACAAACAAACAAAAAGTAGCGAACACACTCACTTTATGGTCACTTGTTATAGCATCCCAAGAAAGTAGTACATGGAGAAAAGGGGCTAAGACAGACAGGAGACACTACTATAGAAGGATGTCTGTCTGTGGGGGCAGCATTGCTGAGGTGGTTTGGATGAAATGAGGGTGATGGCATTGCAGCCATCTAGGGACAAGCAGCTAAGTCAGAAAGAGAACGATTGTGATTTCTGCCCTTGCTCTCAGGCTGTCGTTCACAGGGTCATTGCAGAGGATGTCATAAGCTTATTAATGTCTCTAGGCTTCGCACAAAGTGGTCCTTCTGCTTGAGCCCTTCATCCTCAAAGACATTGTGTGCTGTCTCTTCTTGGAAGGTTTCCCCAATCCATTCATTTCTTCGAAAATGATTGCTGACTTCTACAACGTGCCTGCATGTCCCTCAGCGGTGGAAATCCTGACAGATGGGTCTTCTCGCTTCACACTGTTTCTATGCTTGTGTTTCTTCATTCTGTATATAGGAAAGCAAGGTCTAAAGAGAACACGTGACGAGAGTCCAGACGATATCATCAAAGAGGAAATGACGTCTGTGTGGGGTTGGCTACAAATGGTTTTTGAAATCACACTATTCTTGATTGCCGAAAATGCAGCCGACTCATTGAAACTAGGCACTTGTTGACGGCTGCTTATTTTTGATCTTGCTCATCACTCTGGCCCAGGACTCAAAGGGGTTGGGATGACATTACCACGTTTATGCCCCACCTGCCTCTGCCTTATGTTTGTTTTTATTTCCCCCTTGTCAGGGGCTGTTGTCCTAATGCCAGGAAACACACATTTCACACTTTGCTGGACGGGACAAAAGAATTTAGAGAGCCAAAACAGAAGTCAGATTGTCACATTGTTCTAAACAAGAATGTGTTGAGCTGATGCCAGAGATTCAAGAATGACGAGAATGGCTATGTGTATTTTGCTGCTGGACAGTCAAAATGTTTTCTTTGGGAGGTATCCTGTGGGTTCTCCCTCCACGGCATATCCGGAAATAAAATGCTCCGGTTAATGTGCTCTTGGCATTGAGAGACAAAGGGATGGATGACCAGCAGGCTGTGAGTCCAATCTTGGTAGAGCAGGCCGGGGAGCCAAGTCCTGTCCACCACACCCACTCATAGACCATGTGACCTATCTACGTCACTTCTCTTCTCCTGACTGCAAGTTCCTCAGAGTTAAATAACAAAGAAAAATAGGAGTTCCCCCAACAAGACCTTTGTCTCTGATCAAATGGAGTTCAAGTTCTCTCATGTTCCTGAAACAGCAGTCTGTTCCTAACATTGATTTTTCCTTCAAGTTCATAGACAGTCATAAAAACAGTAACAGGGCTGAATGTTTGTCTTCATCATCTTGTTTAATCCTCACCGGAGTATCTGATGCAGGTGGTAGCGCTTTCTGCCCTGTATGGATGAGCAAATGGAGGGTTAGGAAGGGGGCTGTGACATCCTTTAGAATTCAGGAAGCACATTCATTTGTTTACTGTTAGGCTCCAAAATATTACAGACCCCCTAAAATGTTAATCCAATATTATTTCTTTTTTAAAAAAAATTTCCCCCTTAAGACAAATTTTCTTGCATCCCAAGGTGACTTTGAACTCTTTAGGTAGCTGAGGATGACCTTGAACATCTCATCTTCCTGCCTTTGCCCTCCCTCCTGGAGTGCCAGGATCACAGGCAATCACCACCACATGCCAGCTATGTCCCAGCCCAGTATTAATCTTTAGCTCTAAAGTATGTTTTATCTTATAGAGCTGTTCTAGATCTCCTCAAGCAGAAGGCAACAGACATTTTCATATTGTAGTAGCCTCCACCTAGCCGCTTCTTGAGGCCTGGGAAACTCTTCATTCACTGCGACTCATTCCTGCCCTCTACTGAGTGAGGTGAGATGACTGTTTCACTGTTGTGAGGAGGGCCGCTTGTTGGTTCCCAGCTGCTCAGCCCCGAAATAATCACACAGAAACCATGTTATTTAAATCACTTGCTTGGCCCATTAGCTCTAGCTTCTTATTGGCTAACTTTTACATCTTAATTTAACCAATCTCCATTAATCTGTGTATCACCAAGAGGTCGTGGCCTGCCAGCAAAGTTTCAGCACATCTGTCTCCAGTGGGGGCTCCATGGCTTCTTTCCAACTCCACCTCCTTTCTCCCAGCATTCAGTTTAGTTTTCCCCACCTAGCTCTGATCCCCTATAGCTCTGCTATAGGCCCAAAGCAGTTCCTTTATTAACCAACGATATTCACAGCATACAGAGGGGAATGCCACACCATCTCACAAACACCAATTATTATTTTTTTAATCTCTAAAATTCTCCATCTGAAGAAACTAGCTTCTCTATTTTGAACTCCTTAAATTTGTAATAGAAGATGGACCATGTGCCTTCTTGACTAATTGAACATTGTCCACAGAGCATTGGTGACTCTGGACAGGCTTTAAGACACAATGGGATATGGTGTCATATAGGGTGGCTGCCTTTGCAGTGTGTCCTGCAGTTAATGGTTGGGTTTTGTTCTGTTCCTTCCCTCTTCCAGCTACTGTGTCTCTGTTCCTCAGTGTGTTGCCAGTTACTTCAGAACTGTCCTTACCAATGAGGAAAGGAGTTAGGGGTTTCTGAAGAAGTCAGATAGCAAACTGATTAAACCAGAGATGTCAACTTCACACACAGTTCTATACCACCAGACCCTGCCAAGACCGTCGGAAATTGGTTCATGTTTGCTCCATGCAAATCTAGGATGTGCATGTGGACTTTATTTGTGTGCTGTTACTTGTGTATCTTCTAGGCTTTTTCTTCCTGATCATGATGAGGCTCTGACTAAGGCAGCAGATGAACGGAGTGCTGATAAATCTTATGCAATTCACTCTGTCCGGCTAGCCAGGGGCACTTCTGAACTGTCAGTGTGTTGGCCCCGGGCAGGCATAAGAATTGCGTGAACTAGAGCTAGAGTAGAGAGGCAGGCACTGACACTTGCAGACAGGCACACCGAGAAAGAAACCGAGGGTCAGGATGAGTGTGGCTCATGTCAGAGGAGGAGATAGAAACTAACGTGTCTAGAATTCTCTCCACTGAGCTCCAGGAAACATTACCAAGCCACTCACCTGCTATACTGAGAGGGCCACATCAAGCTATGTAGGTGTCCTTGGCAGCTAATTTTCAGAGTGATCAGAGATGCCCACTTGAAGTACAGTTCTATGCCTCCTTAATCTCTTCCAACTGACCTTAAATAGAGGTCAGTCCACAGTTTATATGTAGAGAGAAAGTTGCTATTTTAATGACTTCAAGAGGCATAGAGAAAGTAACTCAGAGGGTAGTTCATCCTCTGTCCTCCATGAAGTCCAAGGCACCTGACTGGCTGCATCATGCCTACATCTCTAACAGAATGAACCAGAGCCATACTTCTGAAAGATACTAGACATGGCTTGGGTAGACCTCTTAAAGCCGTCTCCTTACCTTAAGTGTCTTGGCACATACCTTCTTCTACATACTTCTAAGAAAAATCCAGAGAAATTCAAGGGTCTTTATTTCACAACATTCCTCATGCCCCTGTTTGTGAGACTGCCCAGATGTCCCAGCCTCTGAGATCGAGCTTTTGCATCATCCAAAGGCAAAAGTCCAGATAGCTCTCAAAAGTACAAGTACATAGAAGCATACAAGCACCCACATAGCCATGGCCAGGTTCAAGTCTCAAATGTTTAAATGAGTGAATGCCTTAACTTAAGTCATTTCAACCTCCCACTAAAGAGCAAAAGGCACAGAATCACCAAGAAATCAATAAAAGCATGGCAGATCACACTGGGAGAGATTAGAGAGCTGGGTTTTGACCCTAGGTTTCCTTGTATGCAAAGGTACCACTTCCCCATAGTGTCCTTGTCATGTCCTGGAATTAACAGCAGATCTGTACCCCTAGTGACTGGCACAGAGATGAGGTCTTTAAATTGTTCACACAGCCACGTGAAATGGGTGTTCCAGATTCACTTTCATCTGGAGAAACTGAGGCTGAGAGGGGGTAAATTGTTGAGTGCATTAAGGAAAGTGGGGGCTAATCCTTGATTAAGGAGTTAGTGAGAACCAGAGCCAGGACCCCCACCCAGCCTAGCAAGCATTCAGCCAGGGCATGCTGCACACCAGTCCACAGCCTCACAGTGCTTTTACGTGGGCTTCCTCCTTCTCGACTCTTGACCTCTGCCAAGTGTGTGACAATGTGAAATTGGAAACTGAGTCATCTGTTTGGCGAGGGATCCCGATTAACACTAGGCTAATCTTAGATTCCCTCACAATTACTCCTCCTAATATAGAACATCCCTAAAGATAATGTTGGCAGGTGTTTTGTTTTTGTTTGATTTGACCAGAAAAAAAAAAAGAGGACCACAAAGGAGATGAAGTCATGGGGATAGTATTGATTTGATTCTCTGTTGCTTTGTACAGCCCCAGGAAGCTCTGATAGGGTCAGTGCCAGGAATTGCCTTGGGTTTTTCCAGCTAATTGTCAAAGGTCTTTCTCCTCAGGAGATGCAGCCCCGAGCTTCCTGGCTGGAGACTAATAGAAAAATGATCCAACCCGGCCTTTCTGAATCCTGGAACTGTAATGAATGTTTTTAGACGGCAGGCACTGGGGAATGGGGAGCAGGTAGATGCCAGATGAACACAACACCTCAACGGACCTACACATGCAAGCCCCAACCCCAAATTCAGCTTCCAGCCACAACGGCAAATGAAATTAGGCTGTTTGTCTTCTACCCCTGAAGAACACTGCCATGGAAAACCACCAAGCACAGATATTATGAATGAGTCTGTCTTCTAGTTAGGATTTCTATTGCTGTGATGAAACACCTTGAATGAAAAGCAACTTGGGGAGGTTTCTTCGATTTACATGTCCACATTGCTGTCCATCACTGAAGGAAGTCAGGACAGGAACTCAAACAGGGCAGGAACCTAGAGGCAGGAGTTGATGCAGAGGCCATGGTGGGGTGCTGCTTACTGGCTTGCTTCTCATGATTTTTTTCAGCCTGCTTTTTTTCAGGAACCCAGGACCTCCAGCCCAGGGATGACACCACCTATAACGGGCTGGGCCCTCTCCCATCAATTATTAATTAAGAAAATAATTACAATTGGATCTTATGACGGCATTTTTCTCAACTGAAATTCCCTCCTTTGGGATAGCTCTACCTTGTGTCAAGCTGACATAAAACCACACCACATAGCATCTGGGAGTGGTCATGACTAGCAGAGCTTTAATTTATTTTTTTTGAGACAGGGTCTCATGCATCCCCAAAACTTACTATGTATCAGAAAAATATATTGATCTTCCTGCCCCCATCTTCTGAGTGCTCAAATTAGAGGTACTCACCACCTTGCTAGGTCTATGCAATATTGGGAATAAACCCAGAGCTTTGTACATGCTAGGCAAGCATTCTACCAACCGAGCTACAGCCCCGGTTCAGGAATATAATCATTTCAGAAGGAACTGACCTGTCCATTTCCTTCAGAGAAATCACAGAGTTTCCACAAGCTAAGAGTTCTACCTTCTCCAAGGCGTAGGGTAGGCCATGCAACCACAGGTGTTCTGGGTTAAAGCAGACACCCCTGTAGCTCCCCGACAGCACCCTCACTTCTGGCTTGTGCTAGCTGTGTGGACTTGAACGAATACATTCTTTCAGGCCTCAGTTTGTCTATCTGCAAGTCAGGTTTGAGTGCCTACTTCAAAGAACAGTCAGGAGGAGGCAAGGCGAAATGAGGTCGCACAGTTGTTTGAAAGAAAATAGCCCCCATAGGCCTACAGGGAACAACACTACTAGGAGGTGTGGTCTTATCAGAGTGGGTGTGGCCTTGTTGGAAGAAGTGTATCATTAGGGCAAGATTTGAGGTCTCAGATGCTCACGGTAGGCCCAGTGTGACTCTTCCTTCCTGCTGCCTGCTGATTCGGATGTAGAACTCTCAGCTACCTCTCCAGCACCATGTCTGCCTGCCTGCCGCCATGCTTCCCGCCATGATGATAATGAACTATACTGCTAAACTAAAGCCAGCCCCAGTTAAGTGTTTTCCTTTATGAGAGTTACAATGGTCACGGCATCTCTTCACCGAGATCGTAACCCCAACTAAGATAGGCCACTATCTTAACTTGGTCCTGGTCATCTGGGCCTCTATGAGGGTAGGAGAGACCTTAAAGCTCTGATTCTCAGGTTCTCTTTGGTACGTGTGTGGAGGTCAGGGGACAATGTTGGATGTCAGTCCTCATAGTTCCCCTTACTTGACATAGGGTCTCATAAAGAACTTGGGTACTCCTGGAGCTACGGTTCCCTTGTTGGAACCTTCCAGAGACCACTATGAGGGCCGATCTACAGCCAGATAGGATTGGGAATAGATTTGACTTGGAGGCATTCCAGTTAGAGAACCAAACCCTGGAGAAACTTCTCTGACCTTATCCAACCAGGAGTCACTATCATGACCCTGTTTGTAGTTAAAAAATTAGAGGCTCAGAGAAGCTGAGTTACTTTTCCAAAGTCACACAGCTGTCTGCTGGGAGCTAACTTGAGCATGACACTTCTCTGCTTGCCCAGTGCCTCAAGAGCTAGGGTTTCTGTGAAGTAAGCTTCAGGACCCCCACCCCATTCAAGGTTATTCAGAGATCTTTCCAGGCAAAGCATGAGACCCCACACCATAGCTCTTCCTTCATCCCACACCTGTTTGCTAACCTCTACCTTACAAGTGGTCACCAGGTAAGTCTTGGAAGGCCAAGACTACCAGAAGAGTCTTTAAAAATTGCTATATCCAAACCTGTCATTTCCACAGTTGGGGAAACTGAGGTCAAGGCAAAGAAAGAATGTCGAGCACAAAATACAAGAGAAGGAGTTGTGAATGCCAGTCTTGGCTCTACATGTAAGTGAGGGTGCCTAAGATGCCTATAGTCACACAATAAAGTCAGGGACAAAGGAGATGCCACACTCATATTCACAAACGAGAAGCCGTTGCTTCAGTTTGTGGGTGTCATCCGCAATGCATGTGGGTGGGATTGGGGGAGCTCCAGCTCTCTGACCCTCCCTACCACACCCCCAGCTTGCACCCCACACTGAGACACAGAGCCGAGCTTTCGTGGGGTTTGCATCCTTTTCCCTGGCCTGGGAGTGATTAGAAGAGAGATAACATTCCGGCTAGGGGGTAGAGGATGCAGAAGGAGTCTCATCTGGCCCCAGCCTGCGGGGCTTCTCTCCTCAGCTGTCTGTCTGTCCATCATTGGAAGGCCCCAGCCCCCAGCCCTAGGAATGTAAGGAATCCCCCTCCCAAACTCCACTGTGCTCCTCTCCTCAAAGCATCCCCTCCCTCCCAGGCATCCATCAGCTCAGGCCTTTCTGGAATGCTCTTGCTCCTGGCACCGCCAGCCTCCGGAAGAGTCTCAAGCTAATCCCTCCACGCATTCATCACTCCTCTCAGGCTCTGCCTCGACCTGCCAAGTCCCAAGGCCAACTGGACAGATGGCTGAAAGGACAGACAGCCCAGAGGGGCAGGAAAGTGGCTACGCAGGACACAGTGGATGCGGCGAAGCGGGGAGCTGTTCTTGAGCTCTCGGCAAAGCTGTAGAACTCTGGAAACCCCAACCTCCCCAAACGCACTTTGTTAGACGGTCAAGAAGGTGAAGAAAGGCTAGCACCAAGGAGTGCGTGAGGCTTGAGAGACAGACACAGAGCTCGCTCTGTAAGAAGGGGAGCAGCCCTGGCACACAGGAGGAGGAGGGCTGGAAGGGATCAGAATGCCAATTGCCTGGATTTGATCATACACATCATTTGCAACCATCCTCACAATACTATGCCCCATAACTATGTGAAAATGTACATGTAAATTAAGAAGTAGAAAGTTTAAAAGAGGACCACAGGCTTCGGAAAAATGTCTCGGTCCATAGAACCCAACAGTTTGGGTCCCCTTGCCTCCTAAATACTGTTCCAGGGTCTCCCCGGGTCTGGTTGGTTTGCCAGGCTCCACCATGCCTTTGGCACTTCTCCCTTCTTTCTGCCAGGGTGTAATCCAACAGATGGACCCTTGTTTAGGTACCTGTGTCTTTAGCATTCACAGAAGTTTCCTTATGGTAATGAAGTATTGCCAAAGGTGATATACTTCCTGACTGGACAGTCATCAGCCACTCTGATAGCTCCTTGAGCTTCTATTCCTCACTCTGTGAAATAAAGACCTCCCTACTCAGTGAGATAAAGACCTCTCAGAGTAGTAACAACCTAAAGGCTTATCTTCAAGGCTGCCTTTCAGAAAGGAAGCATAGATATTGTCAGAAACAATGGAGACACAGCAAAGCCTAAAGCAATGCACTTCAAAAGACACTTTGCCTATAGACTAAAGTCTAGGACTTCCTTATGTACACAGATATCATCGAACCTAACCTATAAGGGAAGTGTAACATTTACTCTTTGTTCTTTACACCTGTGCTTAAATTAATTCAGCCAACAATGACTGTGTCCTATGCATAGGACACAGTGATAGGAATTAGGGACAGAATGGAGAGCATAATAATCCCTTTTCTAGAGGAGAGAAATTCATGACTAGACCGATGCTGAGTGATGTGACAAGTGATATGGTGGAGGACAGCATTTATCTAGAACTGCTGCAGGAGGGAGGCATGCTAAGAAGGCTTCCTGGAGGAGATGGTATGCCACGAACCCCTGTGCGATAAACAGGTGTGAGTCAAGCAATGGATCTGAGGAAAGGGAGCACAAAGGTGTGGAGAGTGTCTGATCGCTCCAATGAAACCCTGCTGAATAGGGGGAGACCATCTCCAAGGTGGGGGTGGGGATGGGGAGCACTCTTAGACAGATCCTGCAGTTCCCTGGAGGCTGCCACACCTCTCTAGGCAGCCACATGGCTGGGAGCACAACCCTAGACATAAATCACCAAGATCCACAAAGGCCCACTGGCCTCCCTGACTTTAAGGAGGAATGCAGGAAGGGTGGAGGGTGTACAGCCTTCAGCGGGGTAATTTTAGACCATTGTCATGCCTGCCCTGAGCCACCCCTTGAGTCTGTCTTGGCTAAACAGGGAAAGGCTTCTAGTCTGGAGCCCTTAAGAGGATGTGGGCTTTGGAGAGAAGCCAGACTACAAGGCCTTTCCCCCATGATGGCAGAACATTCAGCGGGAGGACCTGGAGTCAGTACCTTGCCAGGTTGTTCACACCATAGATCCTCCATTTACTGATATGGTATCCACAAAGGGAAGGAAACACAGCAAATCAAAGCCACCATTTTGATTTCAGAGGAATCCTGAAGCTGTATAACAAGGGAAGAGTAGAAGAGCCTTGAGCCAGTAGGTAGTTTGGGGGAGACCCAAAGACACCCAGCTTTCTGGCTGCCCTGAGCACTAATTGCACGAGCATGGACCAATATGCTTCCCTACGCCTTAGTTTTCTCCTCTGTGAAATGAGGTCCTTCATTCTGGGTTTTTAGCAGTATGTCCTGCATGGGTGAATGCCAAAATAAACATCAAGTAAGGTCCCAGATCCTCACCTCTGGCCTCAGTTCTTAGTGTCGTCCCCTCGCTAGGCTTGGGCTTCAGGTCTCAAACGAAATTAGCGTTCTATCTTCCAGGTACAAGGACAGGAGGTGTGCCTTCCAAAGCAGGTGTTGTTTTTCAGACTGACCTCTGAGTTACTCATCTATCCTCCTGGAGACTTTAGTGTCCCCTTGAAGGACAGATACATGCAGGCAAGCCACTATCTCCTACCAGAAAGGCTCTGTGGTGAAGCCATGGCTGGACAGCGGTCTGAAAAGAGAAAAACAAAAAGTGAAAAGCCCCGAGGACTTCTAGGGGATTAGGAGGATACTCTAGCTAGGAGGAAGGGAGCATGACTTCTGTGTCATGGTCATGGGGTGTCTGGGTACAGGGGCACTCATACCATTTCCCCTTGTTCCTCAGGAAAGGGGGAAATAAGGCATGGAGAAAGAACTCCCGTGAAAGTGACTTCCTCACTCTGGTGCTTAGCACAGAGGGCAGAGTTCAGGTCCTGTGCTCTGCGGTCCCAAGAAATGACCTGCGGAGCAGCCAGCCATACCCCTATGCCTGGGTTTATCCTCAGTGGCACTGGCTGTTTAGATCCGCTTTTCTGCCGTCTTTCCTGCCCTTCTTTACCCTCATGTAAGCGTTCCTTGCTCTGGGATTACTCTGCTACAGGAAGGCTTTTGAAGGTGAGGGGACTTTGTCATGAAGGCAGAGATTGGGAGAACCCTTTCTAGAGGCAACCCGAGACCCCCACTCTTCTGCTGGTCCTTTCTCAAGCTCCGCCCCCGCATCAGTTAGTCACACAGAGAGCAAAAAGACGGTAGCACTCCTATGCCCATCCGACCAGCAGTGGGGACAAACGTTAGCGGAACAAACCCGAAAATGAGGTCTAAATATATCCAACCCAAGCCGGAAACTGGTAAAGTGGATTGAAAAAGTGACGCTCATCATAATGAGGGGAAACTAATTTTCATAGATGGCATCCATCTTATTTCAGTTCTGGGGCCTTGACTGCATTGATGGTCACACACACACTTCTATACGGGTGACAGGAGGTGTCAGACTGTATACATGCCTACAGACACTTTCTCAATGACATATCAAGCTCATTGTTTGGGCCTTGGCTGCATGGTGCCCCCCGCCCCCAAAACACACATCTGTGCAACTGACCGGAGGCATCAGACTGTTCACATGGCCACAGTCACTTTATCGATTGGATACTGAGCTCATCATTTGCGGGCACCAAGGGAATCTGGCATTCTCGGGAATGTCTTGTTTTATCTACTGGTTCCTGCAAACCTGTAATGATTTCAACATAAAGAAGCAAAAGCAGATTCCCCTGAGAGAATTAAACCATGAGCCACCAAGCGGAGAAGTTGGAAATGTTGCCAAATCACACATCTGAGAAAGACGATTGTCTAGAATACATTAAGAACTCAGGTGAGAGTACAGGTAACAAAATAAAGATGGGCAAAAGTTTTAAACACATACTCCAGGAAAATAAAGGAGAGATGGGGATGGAGAGACAGTTCAGTGGCGAAGAGCATCTGTTATTGCGGAGAACTCTAATATCCTCCATATCCCCTGCCCTTATGCACAGTTTTCCTTCCAGCCAGTTCATATCTGGACCCCAAGCCGAGAATCCCAGCCCACCTTGTTGCTAACAACGGGTTAAAATCTCAACCCTCCTTCTTCTTGGTGACCAAGCGATGGGTTTGGGGAAGGAGTCTAATGTTGAGCAGCCATGCCCAAAATATAGTGTTAAGGATCAGATTCAACGTCGTGAAGATACTTTGTGACATTTGGAGCCAGCTCTGTGTCATGCATTGTCACTGGGTCACAGAAGTGATTCTCGCCCACTGCATGGAGTGATTCAGTCACAGAAATCCCTTCCTCCCAACAGCTCTTGTTAAGCATGCGCTCTCCAGGTGTCCCTGAGGCAAAGAACATGGAAGTCTGCAGGCGTTGATTTGGTTTGGTTCAGTTTGATGCTGATGACCAGGGCTTAAAGCAGTGGTTCTCAACCTTCCTAACACTGCCGCCCTTTAATACAGTTGTGGTGACCCCCACCCCCATCCACAAAATTATTTCATTGCTACTTCATAACTGTAACTTTGCTACTGTTAAGAATCTCAATGTAAATATCTGCTATGGGACCCCCACCCCCAAAAGGGGCCTCACCCTACAGGTTGAGAACCACTGGCTTAAAGGGATATTCACATATTATTGGCTAGAGCCCCATCCATGACTCCATAGGAAGCCAGAAAATCTCTGCAATGCAAAGGAAGGAAAAATGAAGGCAGCAGTCTCTGCTACAGCCCTGTTAAATCCTGTACTTTCCTATCAAGGGAGGCTTTCCCTACTTCCCCAGTACCCTCTGGGCTCCATCCAGTGTTCCTCTCAGGGCTCCATCCTCCTCTGGGCCCCATCCAGAGTTCCTCTCAGGTACACACTCACTTTGGACCTTTTCACCTCCTCTGGTGCTTGGCCTTTCTGCTCTTAAGGGACTGGAATGGCCGAGCCTAACAATGCTGCATTTTCAAAGACAATCAAGTTTGCAAGTAAGTTTCTCCAGTCAGGGGAGTGATTACTAGGAACAGGGTGTTTTGCTGAGGCGAGACTCCTGTGGTAACCCAGTCTTCAGAATACGCTGAGCAGCTGAGGTTCCAGTGGGAAGCTGATGGCACCCGATGACCCAAACATTCTACTGTACCTCTGTTCATGCTTCTGTGTTCCAGGCAGACTGGATGAGCCCAGGTTCAGGAGGGAGGCTGTTAAGCCCTCTGTGGAATGAAGGGGGCCACTCTACCCTCTGTCCTGTAGAGACTCCTATTTTCTCAGTTCGACCCGATTCAGTCACAGAGAAGGGAATGTAGGATGCAGCTGGGCCAGACAGGCAGGCAACTGAGGACATAATAGTTACTATGAAGAAGCTGAATCTGAATCTTCTCCCAGTTTTTTCCTTTACTAAAAGGAATCTGAAAGATTAACTCATTCTGCAAGCCTCAGTTTCCTCATCTACAAAATGGGCATAATACTTTACTAGCATCATTGCAATGACAAATTAAGAGTATATAGAAATATTTCGTACCTGTTCCTAACTGCTGCTATTGTTGCAGATTTCTCCAAAGGAAGCTCTGCTTATTCCCCACCCCCACCCCCACCTCCACTTCATTCCTCCATTTACCCATTGGCCACTTACGCATCTATCAACAAACAGCTGAGCATCCATGCAGCCTGAGACGATTCACACCAGCCGACGCACAACTGGGCAATCCCTGTACTCGTAGTGACAGACGCTATGACAGTTTTTGCTTGGGTGTTTTGGGGTACCCAGGGAAGCATGAAGATGAGGACTCTGCCAGGGGCACACAGAGAAGGAGGGCCCTTTGAGATATAGGTAGGGATAAGGATGGGTACCTTACTAGGTGACCAGGACATTTCGGAAGAGGAGCACATGCAAAGATACTGAAGCATTTAGGAACATGGTACACGTGAACAACGAGGGGGGGGGGGAAGTGCATCATGGGACAGAGAAGTCAGGGAACAGACTGGAGATGCTATAAGGTGCGTGGACCTTAGGACACGATTCACTATGTACTGTTACCCCATGCTAAGGATTCTGAACTTGACCCTGAAAGCCGTGAGGCACTGCCAAGATGACTGAGGCACAGTCTGATTCATTTCTCAGGAAGGTCGTCTGACAGCCGGAGGGGACACTCATGCCTAGGGCAGACGCCTGGGGAAAGGAGGGAGCTGTCCGAGAGCATCGGAATGATGAGAGCTAAGGAAACTCGGTGACATTGGAATGGAGAGAAGAGAACCAAGTGGGATAGCGCTGTTCCGTCTTCTGCTGCCCACAAAAGTCTCAGCTCTGTCTCCCTAGGGGAAAGGACCAGTAAGTCTAGGATGCTCACCTGTGCTTCTTTGGCAAAGGCCTTTAGGGAAAGTGTGTGTACCACAGGAGCCTATTTGGCTCTCACATCCTGCCCTTCTGACTGATTAGTCTCTTCCCTGAAAGCCACCAGTACCCCAACTATAAACAACCTTTGTTACCTGCTCACCTCACAACAATCGGCTGTTCATTTGTCCCTGTGGAGGTTGTTGGGGCCGGGCGGGAGGAGCACGGATAGCATGACCGCGTGCTGAGAGCAAGAGAGGATCACCTGAGGACTTTAGATGCTTCCCCAGCAGGCTTCTTTTCCACTCCTGTGAGCTGTACAGCGTTGCATGGGGGGCATGCTTAGAGCTCCCTGAGACTTAGGCTCTGGCTTTCAAGAACCCGAGGAATGCTAATACTCCCTGCATCGTCTTGTCTAGCCTGGGGTTTGGCACACAGCAACTGTCAGTAGTATCTGTGATACTGAGACAAGAGCTTCTCTTGGTCAGAGAGGTGACTTGGAGCAGATAGGGATGATCACTAAATGGCTCCTTGGAGGAGGGATATACCCACAGCTGCTCAAGTCTTTTCTTCATCCACACATGGGGAGCCCATCGGGTGACAGGCTATCAGAGGAAGACACAGAATGGAAAGAGGTTAAGGTCCTGTCAAGACCCCTTGGACCTTCCTTCTGCCTTCAGGGAAGAGCTACCATCCACAGTCTGATTAGCCGCTTTAGTAATTTCCCAGTGCCTTCTTGGGAATGGGAGGGGGGAAAAAGACTCAGCCAGATGCACACTTTAAAAATAAACCATGCATGAGAAAGAAAAATAAGATTGTGAGTTTGTTCCCAAGCTGATCTGAAATATTTGAGATACACAGATTCCAATCTGTTTTCAGGGATCCGCAGCACAGTCTTTGATTTGTTTCAGCACTGGGATTAGACACAAAGAGACTGGAATCTGGTCTTTGGAAGCTCCCGCAACCGCATTTGGGATTGTCATCCCAATAGGTGTGTTCCTCCATCAAAAGAGAAAAGCAGGGCAGACTCCGCACACGAGAACGGGAACTCTCATTTGGACCCCGCCGGCGAAGCATTTGAAATCCCTCAGAGGAGGCTGGTTCAATCGTTTACATGATTGGGAAGAGAGGCTTTTCTCTGTGTCCAAGTGAAAAGACAGTTTGGAGAAAAAAAGAAGAAGAGAAAAAAAATCACATAGAGCTTTAGTGGTTTACATCAAACACTCTGGTGCCAGACGGCCCCAGCCAGAGTGCCGGCTCCACCACTCCAACTGCATGACCTTGGCCAGTGATGTAACCTCGCCAGACCTCTACCCGCTTCCACGAAGATTAAATGAGCAAATATTTACAGGGCATAACGTCAGGCTCAGGGTAAGTGCAATGAAAGTGTTTGTAAAATAATAAACAAATAACGTTAAAGTTGAAATGAAAGGTAAGGATTGTGAACATCTATCTTGGGACCATTCGCCTGCCCTCTAAGTTTAGTCTTAGGAACATGGTCCTCTGGGTTGCCTGTCCTCTCGCATCCAAAGAAAAGGTACTATAAATTGACTCTACAACCCTTTCTCCCTTCAGATCCTCTCTGTTGGTAAAAGTGGGAAGGGTCGGACAATGGAGATGGCTCAGTCGGTCCAGCTCTTGATGTGTAGCCGTGAGGACTGGAGTCCAGGTGCCCAGCAGTCAGGTAAAACTGGATGAAACAGCGCATGTCTAAAACCCTGGTATTCTTACTGGAACATGGGAGGTGGAGACAGAAGAATTCCCAGAAGCCCTGAGCACGCTAAGCTGCTCTGTGTCCAACAACAGGGAAGGTAAATACCCTGGTGGTAGTCCTCTGACTTTCATATACGTCCCATGGCACACCTCTGCATACACACATGATCTCATAGAGAGAGGGGGGAGGCTGAGAGAGAGACAGACAGACAGAGAGACAGAGAAAGGGGAGAGACTTTTAGAAGGTGGGAGAAGAAGGCACTTGTATTGTTAAAATATATTTTTTCAACTTCCTCCCAGGATTGCAATCAAGCGAGCTTTACTAAGTAAGTTTAGTAACCACTAACTCCTAGAGGAAATTTCATATTAGTTAGTAGGAATCACACATTTGGTAGCCTGCTTTTCTTGGTGCCAGAATTTTTCCCATCTTCCTCTTAACCCCAAAACATCAGGCCCCAAACCCTCCCCTAAGTGGCCTTCCTACCCCTAAGCCACACCCCGAACAACCTCCTTTAGGACACCAAGCCAGAGGCCCCAGAGATGTCAGGTCCCACGACTTTGACTGTGTACCCTAGTCTTACTCAGATAAAGCTTAGAACCTTCACAGGTATTGGTAAAATTCAGGCCTCCCTGGATAGCTCAGTCACAAAAATTAACAGGAACATGCTGATAGATTATTCAGTCTTAAATACTTCTTAAAGATATTCTGGATGAGAAAAAAGATGTAAATTGAAACCATGGCTGGGAGAGATAAGGGAAGATTTTTTTTTTTTTTATCTTTGAAGGCCTCCCTTGCATCAGGGAAGTGGTAGAGTCAACAGGAGCACTGAGATTATTGGGGTCACAAGGCCTGGCTGTGTGGTCCTGGATTTATCTCCTTACCATGATAGGCTCCTGTATGGAGAAATGGACCTGTTTCACTGTCATGAAATACCTAGGGAATCAGCAGATGCTGGGAAGTTAAAACCCAAGTGGGATGATGTCACTCAGATGGTACCTAAATGCTAATCAGAGGCTCCTCTCTTCTCCAGCTTGAGAAAGGAACTCTGATGGGAAGGGAATCTGATCCTAGGACAAGCCAGTGGGATGATGGGAACCTTGCATTCTCCCTGCACTCAGGAGAAAGAGAAAGAAGGTACTTGGTAAGTGGGTACCACAAGAGGTGTAGACTGAAAGTGGCTTATTTATGAGAATTACACAGAAAACTGAAAAGGTGACCTGTTTTGTTTTCACCCTTGTTAGAGAAGTTGAGTCTGACCATCCATCCATCCTTCAATCCATCCATCCATCCATCCATCCATCCATCCATCCATATATCCATCCATCCGTCCATCCATCCATTCATCCATCCACCGCCTAACAGACAACTTGTTGCATGCCAAGCATGAAGGGATTAAAAATAAATAAATGAATGAACCCAATCTGTATTCCAGGGAGTGGGAGGTCCACTGTAGTAAGGAGGGCAGCCCTCAAACATGTGTCTCAGAACAGTGGTGTGAAGTGTGTCCACGGGTTGAGAGCTTTATTATGGAGGCTGTAGGCTACAGGTTGCCCGCAATGAGGGAAAGTTACAGCAGGAAGATGAAGCAAATAAGAGATGTTGGAGGAAAGGAAAGGACCCATCCAAAGCAGGATGGTGTGCAGCCATGGTTGAAGCAGGAAGAGGCAGAGTCTGGACCTGCTGGACCAAGGATCAAAACACAAAGCTCTAAAGCTATAGGGAAATGCCTAGAAATCTGAATCAGATACAGAATGTTGAGGACACCCCAGGTCATCAGTTTCACCCCCAAACTCTAAAAGTGATCACCTCCGCAGTCTACTCCCTTCACATGTCAGACAAGCACTGAGCTTGATTTCTGCTTCTCTCTCTCTCTCTCTCTCTCTCTCTCTCTCTCTCTCTCTCTCTCTTTCTCTCTCCTGGATCTCAGCTCATTCTGTCCCTTCTCTGCACCTAAGCAGAGGGAGGAGGGAGTTAAAGGGGCCTCTCTATTGAAAAAAGGAGAAAACATCCAACCACCCTGGGACCCGAGACTGTACAGTGAGGCTTCAGAGGAGATGAAGGCTTTCAGGAGATGTAACACCTAAGGTGAGTGGTCACAAGGCTTGCAGTTGGCAGGCGAATAAAGAGCTGGGAGACCTTGTCTTAGACAGGATCCCATCACAGAGGGTTACAGAGGGCTGCCACAGCCCAAGGAGATGGAAGAATAGGCAGGGTAGAAGCGTATTCACTAGGGACAAGACCCTAGGCGCAGGTTTTCCCATCTGTAGTGCTTGGACATAGTTTTGGGTTTGCAGGAGGGCTCGTTGGGTGGAATGACTTCTGTGATGTAAAGTGAGGCTTCTTGACAGGGAGGCACACCAGTGCCATAAAACGGACCCCTTCAGCCCTTAGAACAGTAATGGGACCCAGATGTGTCGCTCCCCACTTGCCTAGTGAACACCTTCAAGAAGCCCTGGGTTAGGACTGTCTTTTTGGGTGTCTGGGAATTGACAGGTTGTGCTAGTCCTGAGCCAGGGCATGTGTTTTGACCCTGAGGTGGTGGTTAGCAAGTACTGACTGAATTGGCAATGCTGAGGAGGCTTAGTAGCAAAGAAAGCTAGCAACACTGCCTCTGAGCCAAGTCTGCGCGCAGCTTTTGCCTCCCAGTGGCCATCTCGCCATTCTTCCCTTCCCCCAGGCAGCTGTTTTGAAAGGGTTCTGGAGCCGGGATTCTATAGACCCTGCCACAGGTCAGCCTCTGGGGCACCTCCCAGCCGCTGCCCTGTTGCCAAACCACAGCGGCCGGCACCTGTCACTGAAGCTGGAGAGTGGCCTGGCCCTGTGCCCAGCTTGCACAGCTGGGGAAAAGCATTCAGCAGTGTCTTGTCTAGCTCAGTGACCTAAAGGCCACAGGAAGTAAATTACTCCCAAATGGTCCCAGCAGGGACCTCCCTAAAGCCCGGAGGGACTCAGGGCTGGAAACGTCATCAGAAGAGTCCTCCTGCCCAACTCAGCGCAACTCAGGAGCCAAGGTGTTTGAGTCTGAATCCTAACAAACCCATGAGCAAGTTAGCAGCCCCTGGTGCCTCAGTTTTCCCATCTACCGGCTAAGACTGATAATTGTAATAAGAGTTGTGCAAATTGAGTTAGTATAAGTAAGGCCTAATACACACTAGCTATTGTCATTGTGGTTCTTCTTTGGGTTGGGAGCCTCTGACCTAACAGTCCTGACTTTAAAGGCTAGCTGGGTGGTGGTACAAACTTTTAATACCAGCATTTGAGGCAGAGGTAGGCAGATCTCTGAGTCTGAAGCTTGCCTGGTCTACAGAGTGAGTTCCAGGAGAGCCAGGGCTCCATAGAGAAACCCTGTCTCAAAAAACAAAAAGCAGCCAGTCCACACGCCAAACTCTCTCTGGCCCTGACAGATTCATCATCCAATCTCTTCTTGCTCTTCCTCAATGCTAGAATGAATCTCTTGCTTCCTTCCAAGCTTCACTAGAGGAGAGAACTTACATTTTCTCTGCTTCTTCTGGTTCCAGTCTTTTCATGATGGATTCATTTGTCCGTTTTGCCTCTGGACCACTGAACTTAACATCCCAGGAGAGGATGTACTGGCAGTGGCTAGAGTTAGACCATCATGTCCTGTGCCTGACTCTAGATGTGCACTCTCTGGCAAGGCAGCTTGGCACTACTACAGCTTGACCAACTGCCCTCATATACAGCTGGCTCATGGAACTGAACTTGTCCTTCTCCAGAAACTTGTAGAAGCCTGCATTCCCCCATGTACCAAGAAACCTTATATCTATATCACCACGAGAGCTTGTTTACTTGAGGTTTTAATATTTTCTTATTTTTTTAATTTATTCTTTTTAATTGAGCTAAATATATTTTCCCTACTCCCCTTCTTTCCTCCCCTCTCCCCTTCCACCCTCCCCCCTGCCCCTCATGCCCGGGGTTTTAAGACTCGAAGACAAGACCTTTATGCTCAGCATATAAATTTTCACTGATACACTCTGTCTTCATTTGATGTCAATTGTGACAGCCATTGGTTTTCAATTCATAGTCTAAGAGACTGATCCCTGTTGTTGCATGCCAGCCACAACATCCCTCTTTATTAAAGCAGCACCGACGGACCTGAGTATCCTGCTTTCTTATGTTGCCATGATAAAATACTCTAGACAAAAAGCAACTTAGGGGAGAACAGGGTTTATTCCTGCTTATAACTCCAGGTTATTCAGATCATCTTGCAGCAGCTGGCCATTCTGCATCCACAGTCAAGAGCAGAGAGAGACAAACCCGTGCATGCTTACTCGCTTGCTTGCCATGCTCAGCTCAGTTTCTCTGTGCTTATAAGATCAGGGACCCCTTGCCTAGGGAATGGTGTCCCCCAGAGTGGCTGGGTCTTCTCACATCAATCAGCTTCATCAAGACAATCTCTATGTAGATAATCCTCATTAAGGTTCTTCCCAGGTGGTTCAAGGTTGTATTGACTTGACACTAAAAGGCAACCATCACAGGGAGTCATTTCAGATGAAGACAGCATCCCCTGCATTTCACTGCATACATGAGGTCCAAAGGATGAACTTCTCAGCCTCCCAGATCCATGGCATCCAGGATTTGTCAAAGGGACTCGAATAGCAATAAGTTGGCCAAGAGGAGCAGGAGGTGGTTTGTAGACCTCTAAGGTTTGCTCCCATTTTGTCACTGGCTTTGAGCAGGAATCTAGGTGTAAGACCTCTACTCCAGGCCTTGCTCTCCTGTACTGTTGAACTCAACACTGTGGAGTTTTCTTGCCTAGTGGGTCTGACACCTCCTGGAAAGCCTGTTACCCAAAGAGTTCCACTGAATTTCTTCACTCTAAAGATTAGGGGGTGTGATGATCCTCCCACACTGTGTCACAAGACTGAAAGTGATCTGGAGGCCCAGGGCCTCCCTCAGATTCTGGCCTGAGATGAGCAGTGAGAGACTTGTGTCCATTCCAGACCTGTAGAAATTGGCCTTTTTTGGAACTGGGATTACAGCAAATCCTGCTAGTTAAGTGGATCTGCCTTCAATAGGCTGAACCCTAAATCTACTATGGCAAATACTCTCAAAGAAAATGGTCAGGAAGTCCGTGGGATGTTGGAATGAGTCTAAAATGACGTGTCTGTATCCATAAGACAAAGGATGCCGAGATGCTAACAGAGGCTAAATTAAGACTTCCAGCCTCCGTCACAGCATGAGATTTGGTACCCATGGTCCCAAGCATCAGCTTCACTGTGCCTTGTCCTGGAGGCCACTTTCCACTGCCTTTCCCACCTCTCCGAGTCTCCAAACTTCAGGCCCCCTCTCTGTTCCTAGCTCGCCCCTCCACAGCCTGTTCCTGCCAGCCTGAGCCTCCTATCCAGAGAGTTGTCTGCTAGCATCTTCCAGATGTTCCTCACTGTTATCTGAAAGACCCTAGCACCCTGGCAACAAGTCCAGACTTAGGACTCCCTCCTTTCTGAGACTCTGACCCATGGGGATCTAGGCAACTGGTCTAGGCTGACATGTCAGTTGCAAACTTTAGCTACAGCAGAGTTGGGTTTCTGTGGATAGTCCCTTGGACAGACTGAGGCAGGGGAGCAAAGGGAACAAACTGAGCTGGTTGGGGGGCTTAGTGAAGGGGGCTTAGTGAGAGGTCTCAGCAGAGGACAGATGACCACTGGCTGCAGCTCTGAGACCTCTAAACGTTTATCATCCATGCTTCCTCTCAAGAGTATTAAAGTCCCCTGTCCAGGTGACATGGAAGATCCAGTGGCAGGTGGAAGGCGCAGGCATATAGATGCCACTTTCTTTCCTTTCACAATGATGGTAAATGGGAATGACCATGCTCTTTCTGTCTCCACAATGTGAGACTTTGCCCAGACAGAAGAAAGAGGGTAGGACATACATAGGTAGATGGGGACTGGTGTGCATGGGCAGGTCTGTGTGATGGGGAGACATTGATGGGGTATGCTGTGCACAGGCAGGCCCCTGTGATGAGGCAAGCATAGATGAGGGATGGTGTCCATGGTCAGGCCCATGCGATGGGGCAGGTATGGATGGGGATTGGTGTTCATAGGCAGGTCTGTGTGATGGAGCAGGTGCAGACGGGGCTGGGGTGAGTGAGCAAGCCATTGTGATGTGTGGGGAAAGCAGAACTTATTTGTGTTGGGTTTGAGTTTTCCTACTGAAATGGGCTTTAGAACACAACCCCTAAGTTAGGGGGTTCACTCCCCTTCCCACTCAGCATTCCCCTAAGGTTACCCTCAGTGTCTTCCCTTCCTTTTAGGAAATACGTATAAATTCCTAACCCTGTCTGCTCCGGACCTCAGAACGTGACTGAATGTGGAGACAGCACCTTTAAAGGAATTTGTGCCCAACCTACTACGACAGATGTCCTTATAAAAAGTAGACATTTCTACCCAAACATATTCAGAGCAAAGATTCTGTGAGACACAACAAAAGGTACACTCTACTAGCCGGGAGAGGAGGCCCATGGAAGTCACTCTGTTCACATCTGGATCGTGGACTTCCAGATCCTCTTGGAGACTCCAGAATTCCAGATGAGAATTTCTGCTCATTGAACCACCCATTCAGTGTGTCTTGAATATAGAAGCTTTAACTACTATGTCAGCTCTCTCACTGTCTCTTCCCAATACTTCACCACCACCACTGCCAGCACCGCCACCACAACCACCATCACCACCATCACCACCATCACCACCACTATAACCATCACCACCATCACCACCATCACCACCACTATAACCATCACCACCACTATAACCATCACCACCACTGCTACCACCACCTGTTGTAAGAAAGCCACTTTTTGTTCATTTCCTGGCTGCCCAGCGGCTCAGACCTGAAATAACCACACAGAAACTGTATTAATTAAATCACTGCTTGACCTATTAGCTCTAACTTCTTATTGGCTAAGTCTTATATCTTAATTTAACCCATTTTTAATAATCTGTGTATCGCCGTGAGGCTGTGACTTACTGGGAAAAGTTCCTGCATCTGTTTCCGGTGGGGCTACATGGCTTCCCTTCACTCTGCATTCTTCCTCCCAGCATTCAGTTTAGTTTTCCCCACCTCACTAAGTTCTGCCCTACTATAGATCCAAAGCAGTTTCTTTATTCATTAATGGTAATCACAGTATACAGAAGGGAATCCTACATTACCTCCCCTTTTCTATTCAAATAAAAAGGAAGGTTTTAACTCTAACAGTAAAATTACATATAACAAAAGAGTCATCAAGCAAGAATTTGAGTTACAATATTTATATCTACTTTCTATCTATTCTTCAACTCCATCAAAGACTCCAAAAGGATATAATATTATCTAAGTAAACAGGAAGTACATTCTCAGCAACTTCCAAAACTCAAGAGTTGACAGAGACATCTCACTGCCTGGACAGTCATCCAGTTCTTCTGTAATGCTGGGGCATCCATCTTCAGCCTATAGGCGATAGTATACCGCAGACTTTTCCAATGAAGCAGGAAATTTCAAAGACAGTTCAGCCTTTATTGGAAGTTTGTTATTCACTTTCTTCTGTACCCTGCAGAACATCTAGCGGACTCTTTGATGAAGCAGGAACCCCAAAGGATTGTCTCATCTTTAGGCAAGTTCAGCAGTCATTTCTCTGTGGTTCCTGCATGTCCAGTTCATGAAGAGGTCCAGGTAAGAGCAGTTTCTTGTCCAAATGGCTAAAAAACACTATAAGGAGCCTCCTCAATGCCCATCTTCCTCTTGAAGTGATTGGTGCTGCCAGAAGCAGATGTGTCTCATTGTCATGAAAAGTCCTTAAGTTCTTAAACACCTAAATGCCATATTCTGTAGTCTTTGAAAGGTTTGAAGAATACCTATCCATCTGAAATACATCTCTGTACATCTAGAAAATCTAACTAACATGACTACAAGCTTGACTATTATATATGATTATCTATTAACCTACATTTCTAAATTATACATTACATTTTTAAATGAGCTGGAAAAACACAATACCTTAATCAAATCATAAATACATATACACAGTATAACAAACTTGACCTTAAATTTGTATCAAAAACCCAAAATTCATACTAATGCAAATCTCTATACATAGCCCCCTTTAAATGTAAGCAAACATTTATAAATAATCATTTAGGGAACTTGGGTGTAGTTTTCTCCAAACTGCTTCCTGTTTTTTGCTGGGCAAAGTATTTTTGGGGGTATTCACAGCAACCTTTCAGGGGGTTTCAGTGTATCAAACTGCATTAGCCTGGAATGAATCCACAGGTTCTCATCTTCTATGGAAACAAAAGAAGAACCTCTTTTCCAAAGCAACATGTCTTTAGACCCATATTTTTAATCAAGATACCTTTAAAGTATATATGTTGGCTTGACTTAGCAGTCCCCAGTATCAAATGTCTCTCTTCAGTCAAAAAATTCAAAGACAACACAATAGTATCCATAATCTAGATGATCTGTATATATTCCATCTTTATGTGACTTATTCTTTTTTACTTCTTTTAATTTATGACTGTCTGTACTCTATCTCTTTAAAGACTTTACTTTTTTTTTAAAACCATTTTCTTCTTTTTATACCTCTCTATACTCTTTTTCTTCTCTCTCCCAAGCCTATGTACATTTTTCCAACACTGTGACCCATTTAGAGGTCTTTTATGTCTGAATCTGTCCTATTGTGGGTCTGTAATTCTTTACTGTGCAAGAGCACTTAAAATGCTAAGTGCTTCTTAAAAACTTAAGCTGCAGCACTGCTAGGACAAATATGGCATTTCCTGCTTGCCCCACACAGTCTAGCATGGCTGAGCTGTTTGCTGCCTCTGAAAACCAGCCATGCTCACAGCCCCATTTTTAGGCACACAGCTAGTCTATGTTGCTATTAAGCAAGATGTAGCATTCTGTTCACAAACCCCACTTAAATGCTTCATAGCTGGACCTCCAGAAAGAGTCAGAGTTTGCGCTGACAGCATGGCCCAGAAAGCAAGCATTTCAAAATGGCTACCTCTGAATCAGGAAAAGATCTCTTAAGGGAGCTGTGCCTCTACTTGCTTTTAGCAAACAGAGACCACCCAAGAAAATGCCGCTACCAAACCATGCTTAACTCTGTTCTTTTGTGTCTAGGATTCCTTTTTAAGTTTTCCCAGGGTTCCCTGACCTGTGGGAAGTCCAAGGGAGGGAAATGGGAGGCGGTGGCGGGGAGGAGGCAGAAATATTTAATAAATAAATAAATAAATAAATAAATAAAAGTTTTCCCAGGTTTTAAGTGGATTTTAGTTGTCCACGTAGGCACCAATTTGTTGTAGAGGCTGCTCATTGGTTCCTGGCTGCTCAGCTTTGAAATAGACACACAGAAACTGTATTAATTAAATCATTGCTTGGCCTAATAGCTCTAAGTTCTTTACAGCTAACTCATATCTTAATTTGACCCATTTTTAGTAATCTATGTATCACGATCAGGCTGTGGCTTACTGGGAAAAGTTCCAGTGTCTGTGAATGGCAGGGGCTGCATGGCTTCCCTTCACTCCACATTCTTCCTCCTATCATTCAGTTTAATTTTCCCTGCCTAGCTAAGTTCTGCCCTGCTTTAGGTCTGAAGCAGTTTCTTTATTCATTAATGGTAATCACAGCATACAGAGGGAAATCCCACATTAACCACCACCACCACTACTACTACCACCGTTATCCCATATACATCACCACAGCTACCACCAATTGCAATAACATCTGGAGCCAGAGAGTGTCTCAGGAGCCAAGCACTGGGCTCGGTACCAAGCCAACCACTGACTTGTCGTATAGCTTTAATGACCTTGCTTTCCCTCTGTGGGATTTATTTCCTCTCAAAACCAGGCAAGGCATGACCTGGCTTGTATGAGGATTAACGTTAACTCAGGTGGAACCGTAGTTTGTGAAGTGGGTGAAGAATCACACAGCAAAGGGATTATCTATGTAGCTAACAGCATTAAAGGTATAATTAAACATGCAGTCACCAGGTAGAAACTCTCATTTTTAAACGGTGGCAACAATATTCAATAACTAGAACCAAGCATTGAGATATTTTAGATTTGGTTTCCAATTAGACACCCTTCAGACACAGACACCGTGACACCCCCATGCTGTGCCAGCGGGATGTGGGATGTCACGCCTGTATGTGACAATGGGAAACAAAGAGCATGAGCAGAGATGAGTGTCATCTCTCAGTCAGACGTGGTTAGCACACACCACTTCCTCTAGCGGCTAACAACAGGGAGAACTGATACTGTATCCATCCTACAGTTGGCAAAACATAGCTAGCATGGTAGTGACTGACAGCCTGCATCAAAATTCACATCAGTCTAGTTCAAAATCCATTTTCTTCCACTGCATTATAATGCTGGGCATTGTCCTAGGAATTCTGAGTGATCCTAGGGCGGGATTTCTACGAGTGCTGGGTGGGTGTGTGGTTTGAATAAGAATGCCCCCATGGGCACACGGGCAGTGGCGCAATTAGGAAGTGTGACTTTGTTGGAGTAGGTATATGGTTTTAGAGGAAGTAGACATTGAGTGTGGACTTTGAGGTCTCAGATGGTCAAGCCAGGCCCAGTATGGCATTCTTTTCTTGCTGCCTGATGATCCGAATGTAGAACTCCCAGCTTCTTCTGCAGCTTCATGTCTGCCTGCATGCCGCCATGCTTCCCGCTGTTTCCCACCATGACGATAATGGGCTAAACCTCTGAAACTGTAAGCCAGTGCCAATTAAACATTTTTCTTTATAAGGGTTGCTGTGGTCCTGGTGTTCCTTCCCTGTAACAGAAACCCTATGTAAGACACTGGGGGTGGGAATTACGGATCCAGAGAAATGCTGGTTTTGTCTGGGGCTACCTTGTTATTGTGTGAGTTGGAGCAGCGTTCCAGTTTAACTTTCTATTGCTATGGTAACACATCCCGACAAAAGCAACTCAGGGAGAAAGGGTTCATTTCTGCTCATAATTTCAGGTTACAGTCCATTATAGCAGGAAAGCCAATGTGGCAGAAACTTCAAACAGCTAGCACACCCATAGTCAAGAGATGAGAGAGAGTGAATGCATGAATGATATTACTTGTCCTCAGGACCCTTTTCCTAGGGAATGGTGCTCCTCACAGTAAGGTAGGTCTTCCCATATCAATCAACTTTATTAAGATAATTCCCCATAGACATACCTACCCATTAGCTTAGTATAGACAATCTCTCTGTCCAGGTCATTCTCAGTTGTATTAAGTTGACAAATAAAGCTAACTATCCTAGGGATGTATAACTATGTCATCTGGTATGTAGAAGCCAAGGCCAAGCATCCTGTGATGCACAGGACAGCACCCATGACAACTGGGGCGGGGTTTAGAAGCTCTGTATTTAGGTAGTAGTATAACCATCTGGCTGAGCATTGACTATGTGTGAGGGTCATACATAGAACATATAATACACACAACCAACCCAGAGAGAGGGAGAAGCAGGGAATGGAACCCCAGCCTAGCTGATCCCAGCACTATACTCACACAGAACTGCAGCTCCATCAGACACAACACCATCACGGGGATGACCCGAGGGCACACTGATGGTCTCTGGGACACCTCAGGAGGCTACACTGGCTTTGTTCTTAGTCACAGAGTGTTGACTCTTCTTGTCCACACTAGGATTTAATAATGACTGGTCTTTAATTCAGCCCTGCGATTGATGATGGAGGTGGGATTTTCTTTTTTTACAAGTGCTTTGAAAGTCTGTACATAACTTGGGAGCTTCTTGAAATTTTAACTTGAGGCTGCGTGTCGTAAAACACCATGCGGTTTTCTTGCCGTTGCTTCATTTCCTACAAAATGCTACACATGGAATGTTCTTGAGAATGAACACGCAGGAATGAAAACATGGTGATCTTTACTAAATGGCTCGCTCTTCTTTCAACCCAGGATTGCCTGTCAGTAACCTGAGAGAGGCAGATGCAATGGGCTGTCAAGTCCTTCCCTTGGGGGCATTTCCTAAGCCTTCTTCTCTTCATAAGTTTGGCAAGATTTTATTAAAAAGAAGTATCCGAGTCGGTGGCTTTAGGAAATTCTAACTTTCTAGTGTTCAATCCAAAAATAAACAGTCAACTAAGTTCAGAAGGAGGAACCTTCCACAGGGTGGGCTCATTTGATATCAAAAGCTGCTCTAAGAACAGTGTTGAGGAGCTGAATGTAGAAATACCAGAGCCAATTGGAATGCTTTGTTTCCCAGTGACAAGAAAGAGTTCCAAGCATGGTGTGGCAGAGGTTTTGGCAACCTTGAAACATTTACTCCTGAGCCAAACTTTCATCGCTGACTCACGAGTCTCAGACCTTTCCCGGGGGACAAAGTGAAACAGATTCCCTGTGTGCTCCAGAGTCAGCTTTATTGCCCTTCCAGGAGGGGCAGAAGGCAGAAGGCCCACAAAACCTGGAACAGTGATCCAGAAGGAGTCTGAAAAGTGAAATGAGAGGTTGTCCTCTGCACAAGGGGTTAATGCTGCATCTACAAACCAGACACTAAGCCTGTCAGTTCCACAACCCGTCTAGCCTTACACAAATGGTATTTTGGAAAACTTCTACAATACAGACAAAGGAAAGGCTTGGGAGAAGGCTCAGTCAGTAAAGTGCTTATCTTACAGGCAAGATTTGTAGTTTATCCCCCAGAATCCAAGCTACAAAAAGAAAAGAAGAGGAAGAGGAAGAAGGGAAGGAAGGAAGGAAGGAAGGAAGGAAGGAAGGAAGGAAGGACAAGGGAGGCAGATATAGATGGATCCCTGGGGCTCACTGGCCAGACGGCCCAACCTACCCGGTGAGATCCAGGACAGAGATAAACTGTTAAAACAGCAATCAGACAAACCCGAGGTGGACACACACTGAGAAGAATGATAGCCATGGTTGTCCTCTGACCTGTATTTGCATGTACATATACATACACGTGCACTAACATACATGAACCTGTACATACATACACACATAAATAAAAAAGAAAGGGAGAGAGGGAAAGAATATCACAGATAGGGTAAGAAGCAATATCAGTAAGCACTGACCTTGTCGCTTTGGCCTGTTACAATTTCTGGCCGTGACTCACTTTTCTCCATCTTTCTGTGTCCCTCCTCTCCCCTGATCTCATGCAATCATGGTCCAGAAAGTGTCAGTTGCACCCTATTTGAAACAGGTGAGTAAGCAAGCAGATGTTTGGCAACTGCCTGGGAAGAAAGCAAGGAGAGAGCTGTACCCTGGGAACAATCACACAATAAGTTACTTTTAAATTGTATTTCTTTCGTCTTGGGCCCCCTGGACTTGGGTATCGGGAAGATTTAGTAGAAGAGATGAATGTATATTAAAGCTAAACATTTGACAAAATAAGTCTTGTTCTCCTTAGGGACATGCAGGAAAATAGCATGGCTGCACGAATCACTTTTTGATGAATCACAGAAATCTAGTCAGGGATTTCTCCTGGGCTCAGCTTCTACAAGAATTCTGAGACTTGGTCAGAGAAGTGAGTATCATTCTGGTCGGATATGAGGGTGATGCCTATTTAGGAGAAATACAACCTTGTGTGACCCTGAAGTCAGGGTCCACAGGCCCTGACCTGAGAAAATTCAACGAAATAGCTCTGGACGTGAGCCCAAGCACCCTGCCCACCTAAGAGGTAGGAGAAAGGGTGGAGGGAATTAGAACGGCTTTTTGTCAACATGAGCCCCAGGTAGGTCAGCAGGAAAGTCAATTAAATCCCCTGTTGATTAAGTTGTTAGACAGAGAATAAAGGATAGGCTAGGCAGGTCATCCATGTGATAAGGGACCCAAAGGATAAGTGAACACTAAGCTGGAGCTCATTCCAAACACTGTGTTCCAACATGTAGCAGAGATTTCTTCAGCCAGAGACAAGAGGGTAGGGGTGGGAACTCAGCTGTATAAGTCCTAGAGAATAAGAACATGCTGGGTAGCATAACGACAAGCACTAGATGAGGCTAGCCCTGTGTAGAGAAATTAGATGAGGTTAACCCTGCATAGAGAAGGATTTGAGCAGTGTGAGTCATTCTCTGTGGAATGACCCACCGTCATCACAGAGGTTAAGTCCTCGTCGTGGGAGGCCTTCAAGTGTAAGCAGAACAGAAGAACTTAGGAGAGGCATGGTGGTTCCATGGGTGCACCGGAGAAGTTCAATCATTCATCTCACTGTTGCTTCCAGCTTCAAAGCTGGCACGCAGTAGGTAGGCAGAAATAGTTATTAAACATACCGATAAATGATTGAGCTACTCAGCGAGTCCCAGACCAAGTGGTTTTGTCTACATCTTTACCTCTTGTGGCTCCTGTGAAGATCAAATTAAAAGGAATGTGAGGTTGTGAAGTTCCGATGAATGGATATGGCTGTGCTTTCAAAGAAAAATAGTGCTGCAAAAAGCCCGGCGTGTCTCTCATTCCCAGCCCTGCATGCAAGTCTCAGGGCGACTATCGTTCTATTCATAACAGTTCTGACAAGAAAAGGACCCCCAAAGAATTTGGCTCGAGCTCTTTCAAGGAAAAGACATGGAAGTCTTCAAAGGCAGATAAAGTAATTGATATTTATATGGAGTCAGAAAATCCCCCCCCTTTCTCTTCAGTTCCCACAATTTAGATGGTTAGAAGAACCATATTACAAAACAAACCACTCTAAATAAAGAGCGGAAATCAATCCCAGTGTAGACCTTGTTTAAAGAAATCATTTCAAATCCCACACAAGAAAAACATACACAGGCCCTGATAAACGCCCTGGAAGCCAGTGTGCCCAGGAGGAGCATGGGGCCTGAGGGACAGGACATAAACATATCTGCTGAGAAGAAATTCACAGCCGCCTCCTGATGCCTTGGGTGGTAACAGGGTAACCTGGCAGGATGGGCTTCCAGGGTTGGTGAGGCCAGCAAAGAGGGAAGGCAGTGAAGATTCCGTGAGTTGGCACCAAGAATTAGGGTCCAGGAATAATAAAATATAGGTCAAGGGGCATGGCTTAGAAGCCTTAAGGGAGCCTTGACAACTTTCAGAAAACACACACACACACACACAACACACATGCACACAGGCACGCGTGCGCACACACACAAATACACGCACACACGCCTGTACCCACATACACAGAGTCAGTGGTGAATACAGGAATAGAGAGATCCGAGGTCATATTCCTGTGCCTACCTGTATGAGACCTTGGCTTATGCATATGCCACACTCTTGAGGTTCTCATCCTCTGGGCAGAAGCATACCCAATCCTTCTATGTCATAGCTCCCACTATGAGTCACTGAAACTCTACATAAGCTAAACCAAAGGAATTCGGTCAGAAAGACGCCAGGCGCATCTCATAAGGACAGCAGCTGGGGAAGGAAGCAGAAGAGTGTCCAGGACCGAAAGTGGGATACGGGACACACAGCAACTTGTCCTTGTCTGGCCCATCCAACATTGCCAAGCAGGATCTGTAAGCTGCCCTTGATCACCTGTACCTGCTCACTCAAGAGCAACCCAGGCTCAACATCCTGGGAGATATGGCCAGACCATTCCCTGCTATATTGTGGCATCAGGAAAGACAGCTGATGTTCACCTATGGGCTTGCCCCTGGTATTTCAACAAGACCGCACACTGGAAACCATCGTTCGTTCACGGAAAACAGTTGTTTTTTCAGGAAGGGGTGTTACATATGGACAGCCATCAGGTCGTCGGATGCTGCCCTTTGAGGAGGCCCGAGATAATCCATTCAGTCGTTCAATATTTTGTTAATCAGGTGAACCAACTAGGAAGACAATTGACCAATAGAAAGTATAAATTTTGAGTTGGGCATGTTGGCACACACCTTTAATTCCTCCATTTGGAAGGCAGAGGCAGAGTGGGTCTCTGTAAGTTTAAGGCCAGCGTGGTCTACAAAGTGAGGTCAAGGAATCTAGGGATACATAAATAAATAGTAAATTTCCATCTCTACACAAATAAATATTAAATTTCCCTTTTAGGATATTATGAAATAATTTGTGAAAGCATGTGATTTTACTATTTATTCATTTTAAATTAGTTAAGGTTTTTGGTTTGGTTTGTTGTTTGCTGCCTTTGCCTCCTGAGTGCATGAGTATGGTGAGTGAGTGGTACCATCTACAACTGAAAGGCGTGGCATGGTTGGTACAGAAGAGGGACTCAACCAAATGATGTGTGTGTGTGTGTGTGTGTGTGATGTATACAATATGTATGTGGAGGCCACACATGCTATGGTACATGTGTGGGGATCCTAGAACAGCATTGGGTGTCAGTCCTCTCCTTTTACGTTGTTTGAGGCAGGATATCTTTGTTGTTCATCTCTGCTTATGCCAGGCTAGCTAACGTGAGCTCCCAGGGATTCTCCTGCCTCAGCCTCCAGCCTCACCACAGGAACACTGACATTACAGACATGTGCCACTACACGCAGCTTTCTGTGACTTGGGATATTCGCATGCAGAGCGTCACCTTGACCCAACAAACACTGTACCCGCGAGTCTTCCCCTCAGGCTCTCCAATGGCATTTCTTAAACAGAAAACACAACCGTATCCAGTTTCACATCTATGCATCTGGCAAGAATTTAAAGCTCTGATAACATCAAGTGTTGGTGAAGACACACAGCGAGGAGAACTCAATTAGAATGCTGAAAATCCATGGAACCGCCTTGGAGAACAAGTTGCCAATATCTAACAGTATTGAGAAGGGATCCAGTCTACCAGCCAGATGTCCCAGTCCAGAAATACATGTATATATTTAGAGATCTAGTGAATACACCCAAGCCCACGCACAGGCGCGGGTGACTCACGACAGCTCAGAGCCTCTGGATTCTTGCAGGATCTTCCTGAAAGGCATCTAGTAGCACAAATAGTCACAGAGAAGTGGAGATGTTTATTTCTTAGGGTTTTGTTTTTTTTTTTGGGGGGGGGGTGCCTAAAATGGAACACATCTGTCCTTTAGGGTTTCCATGACTTTAGAAAGTGCTCTGGTCCTCTCTAACAGATTGGGACATTTTCTATTGTTGTTATAGTGTGTGTGTGTGTGTGTGTGTGTGTGTGTGTGTTTGATGCAGGCATACATTCACATGTGTGGGGATGCCAGATATTTTCTATTGTAATTACAGGGTGTGTGTGTGTGTGTGTGTGTGTGTGCTGATGCAGGCATACATTCACATGTGTGGGGGTACCAGACGTCAACTCTGGATGTCATACCTCAGGAGCAATCCACTTTTAGAAGCAACATTGTTTGATTATTTTATGTTATGTAAATATTTACCTGGACATATGTCTGTTATGTCATGTGTATGTCTAGTAACTACAGGGGTCAGAGACAGGGTTACAATCCCCTGGAACTGGAGTTACAGATGTGAGCCTCCATATAGGGACTGGGAACCAAACCTGAGCCCCCACTGCCACGTATTATTTACCCCATGCTTGTGCTGGGCTTCCTGTCTCAACACTCTTTCCTCCTGTGCTTGTGCCACAGACTTCAGAAGTGAGAATCCCAGGATGCCATCTTGTCTGCAGGAGAGGAATACAAGATCTTAAGTGTCCTTATGCCCTGTTCCTCCGTGGCACCACAAACGCCATTTTCTGTTGTTCTTTTCTACATTAACTTCTTTACTGAGAATAGAATTCGCGTGTGCTGCAGCATCAGACGGCCACTCTTTACCCTTCCTAGAATCCCCCTGTAGCCTGATACTCATGGAAAATGCTCAGAACCTACTCCCCGCAGCGTGCCTCCCTGCGCCCATGTCTGTGAGGACTACATACATTCCCTGTGTGTAGCTTCCATGTCAGTGGCCCTGCACGACTTAGGCTCTGCCACTTCTGCTGGACCGTGTGACATCCTAGAATCTGTCCATTGTCTCTCAGTCCCCACAGAGCTCACGAAATGCTTGTTGGGAGTCTTTCTTACAAATATAGGAAGTAAATGTGAGAGCCCTTGATGACTGGCTAATAATTGCTCCTGAGGTCAGCAGATAATAACTATGAGATGAGAGCCCAGAACAACGGCCCTTCGCCAAAATTCCATAGGTGATGGATGGAAATGTGTGCAGATAATCTACTTAAAATGGAAGCAACCTAACTACGCATCCATCACTTCTGCTTCTCTGGAGTTCCCTGGTCAACAAGCCAGGGACAATGGATAGTCCTGCACTGCTGCTGCCCTGGGCCTTGTGACGATGGCATCAGTGGCATAACGTCAAGAGCTCTATTGGATGTGTTAGTTAGCCTTCTGCTGGAATCAGTGCACACTGGAGGAGCGCAGTGTTTTCACTTCAGCAGGGCTGGGGAGGGGAGCACACAGACTCATCTCCCCCCATCTGAACCCATCACTAACAGCAAGGCCGCTCCACACCATGGGCCGTGGTGGAGCCTGGTGACCCACCCTTCCCAAATCCTTTCTTACCATCTTTCAAGTCCATCCCTTCAAGGATAGCCTTCCTTGGTGGCTTCTTTGCACAGCCGGCCATACACCCGAGCTACCTGCTTAGTAGTAATACACAATACCACATGTCCCCATGTCCTCCCATCTGCCCCCACTCACTGCCTATTCAGAGTGCAAGGTTGTCTCTGACCTGCGATTTGAAAGCTCTGTTAGCCAGCCCTTCCTTGCCCCCAACTGTCTTAGTTTGCTTTCTATTGCTGTGATAAAACGCCATGACCAAAAGCATGTTGGGAGGGAAAGGGTTAGTTTGGCTTCCATGCTGCAGTCCTTCAGGAAGGGAAGTCGGAACAAGAACGGAAGATGAGAACACAAAGGAATGCTGCTTACTTCTTATGCTCCATGGTCTCCCCACTTTGTGTTCTTAAACAACCCAGGACCAACCACTCGGGGTGGCATTACCTATAGTGGGCTGGCTCCTCCCACATTAATGATTAATCAAGAAATGTCCCCAGATGTGTCCACAGTCCAATCTGATGGAGGCAATTCCTCGACTGACATTCCTTCTTCTTAGATGACTCTAGCTTGTGTCAAGTTGACAAAGACTAGCCGATACAGGTACATTTGACAATGGGCCCTTTGGTCGTGAGCCTCAGGAATGGGTAGGTCCCTATGGCCTATAGCCCAGGTCTCTAATAACTCTTCCAGAATGGAGATTGTCTTCTAGGACCAAGAATTTATGCTAGAAAATGACCATTTTCAAACAGCCCATTGTCCCTTTTCACTAACGTCATCTACATATTCCCAAAGACCCTGTCCCGTGGTCCTGTCCTGCTGGTCAATAAGCCACGGTCCAGGGAGTCACACAGGGAGACGCTGCTCTTCCAAAGACCATAATCCTGGTCTCCTGACTCTCTTTAGGCTATCACCACTGTCTCCTTGACTCGGGGTGGGCGTGGAGTGGAGGGGTTGAGTGGGCGTAGGCGTGGGATGGAGGCGTCGGATGGGTGGGGAAGTAAATAAAAGGAAGACAGCACAGCTTTCACATATGCTCTAACATGCTTCTTTCCCTCAGCAAGTTAAGCGAGGACAATGATACCTACCCTGTTCCCCCGTCCCAGGTGTTTCGAGGATCTGCTGAGATAGTGTGTGTGACAGCTCTTTGGAAAGCCTAAAGAGCTGCAGAAACTCCAGAGTCTATTATAGCTGAGCCTCTCCTGAGTCACGTGCCATTGGCAGCATTTTTATTTGTCTAACTGCAGAAAAGAATGCAGCAGAGCCCTCCCTGAAAGAAGCTTCTAACACCTCGAACATAAGGAAACCCTTCCCCAGCCGAGCCAGCTCCAAGTTAAACAGGAGAGGATTGTTTGCAAGAAGCTTCTCACTTCCTCCTTCCCGTCCCCACACGCCCCCCTCTACCCCCACACCGCCCATGCAGAGCATTTAACCGGGCCCTAATTTCACTTTATAAATGGAAACTGAATCACTGCATTCCAGACTGGAAAATGATTGGAAATGAGAGTATGTCTGAGGTCAAGACCTAGCCACTTCCTCTCTGGACAGGAAGTAGACTCTCCAAATGGTTCTTGCAGGACCTCATATGATAAAAGGCCTGCTTTGGACCGGAGCTGGGAGAAGCTGTATGGTGTTTGCAAACAGCACTTTAAAGGGGCGAGAGGGAAATGAAAAACCCGGATGTCCCTCTCTAAACAGGAGTTGTCAGCTCAGGAAGGAGGGGCTGTGCAGCTGCCTTTTTGCAGGGGGTTGTCGACAGCATGAGAATTGTTTAAAATCTCTTATAAACACAGGCATAGAGTTATGGTGAGTCAGGGAGTGGTAGTCAGTCTCTGCAAGAATGCACAGGGTCTCTCAGGGCATCCGGGCCCTGCTTCGCACAGCTGGCCAGTCCGTAACTCTATAGATACCAGAACATTTGGGCATGTGGAGGACACAGCTAATCCCTCCCATCTCCATGTTGGACATAGTGACACCAGGAACGCTGTGGAGCAGAATCTGAAGTTAAAGAGAAACATTTGGTGGCTTCTACCCTGTGAACCAAGGAATAGAAAAAAAAAAATAAAACCATGGGGAGGATTCCCAGAAGGTCACTCAGGTGGGATCCATAAGGCTTGAAGGGAAGAAACCTTTAGGAGGCTGGAAAAGGAGATTGTGTGAACAAGAATGAGAGAGCCAGGGCTTGGCAGATAGCACATTGGCATGAGAACAGTTGGGAGACTCCTGTGGATTAGCTGTTGGGATCTCTGATGGAGTCACCAAGGCAGATGGGAACTCTGCTTCCATACCCACAACCTGGGCATAGTGCTCCTCATTTATGGAGGTACCTGTCTGAATCAAAGGTTGAGATATAAACCCTGGTTAGCTTGGAAAGCTGAATTGGTACATGAAAATATCTATTGAACTAGTCAACAAGATTGAGCAGCCAGGCTTGAAGAAATCTGATCTTAATAAAAAAAGAAAGAGAGTAGAGAAGAAACACTATAGAACCCAGACAGAACAGAGACCAAAGGCAGCCACTGTTAACACACTGGCATTTTCTTCTTGTTTTCAATTTTTAAGCCTTACCGTCCTTTGCCTTTCTGTTGTTGCAGAACAACTTCCCCAAGTATTGAAGGACTTAAAGCAATGCCCCTTTACTGTCTCTTCGTTGGTCAGGTCAGAGTCCAGAAAGGCTCACCTAGGTTGTCTGTCTAAAATCTACAGGCTAAAATAAAGATGGCAGACATCTGAGCTTTTCCAGAGGTCAGAGAAATGTCCTTCCAGGCTAGCGTCGGGCTGTTGGCTGAATTCTGTTCTGTTTCTGGAAGCTGTAGGACCAGTTGTCTCTGTTTCCTTGCCAGTTTCTCTAGAAGCTTGTCTACCTCAGAGTTCCTCTTCCTTTATGCCAGCAAGGCTGAGTCAAGTTGTCTTTGTGTCCTGCATTTCTTTGGCTCAGTGACTAGCTAGAGAGAATGTTTAGATTCCACCTGGTTTGGGTGATTAGGCCCATGTGGACAATCTCTATTTGTATCATATGCATTAGGTACTTTCCTCATTATGGCATTGACAAGCAACAACCTGAGGAAGGAAACATTTATTTTTTTGGCTCATGGTTCAAAATAAAATACAATTCATTATGTCAGGGAAGGCATGGCAGCAGGAACCTCAGATGGTCGGTCATACCAAGGCAGGAAGCAGAGAGTGAACAAGAAGTAGGGCTAGGCTATCAAACCTTGAATCCCACCCTCCTAGAAACTCAATTCCCCTGCAAGTCTCCACTTCTGAAAGGTTATGCAACCCAACTTTCTCAAAGTATACCGCCAACTGGGGTCCAAGAGTACCATCACCTGAGCCGGTGGAGGTTGCTTCACTTTTGGACCACAGACCACTATATTCTGTAATCTTAGGAGTAACACCAGGTTAAAGATCATGGGAGACCATTTTTTGAGTTGTGTCTGACACATTGTACATTCAATTCGGATTCCTAATATCAAGATGAAGAAAACATCATTGTAATGTTCCTCATTAATTGCTAGAAATTATTTGGGGGATGTTCTGTTCAATTGATTAGCTCTGATTAGTCAATTATTAAGTATTTTGAACACAGCCCCTGCTGACAAACATTTTAGCTATTAATGGCATTGCATTTTCTGATGTGGCTATGTGACTGGGCTAAGGATGGTTAGTAACAGAAGAAACATTTGTGTCTAGGGACACAGAGGAGTCTAGCATTTGCATTATCAGACAGAATAAAGATGGCCTGCCCCCACTGTGGGTGGACAGCATCCAATTCTCTGAGGTCCTGGGTAGATGAATCAGGCAGGAAAAGTATTTTTGAGGTGGGGCACCCATCTTCTCTTGCCTTCAGATGTCAGATCAAATTCCTGACCCCGAATCTTTTTCTACCAGTTCGCAGGTCCTCAGACTCAGACTGGATCATATCACTGGGTTCCTTACTTCTTCAGCTGACCCAGAGCCCGTGGGAAAATGGCCCTCCACATTCACGGAAGCCAATTCTGTGCATGCTCGTGCCTGTGGGTGTGTATAAAGTTTGTTTATATTGTCATTCATTTATCCTGCAGGCAAACACTGAACACACCTATTCACTCCAGGGAAGGGCACTGTCATTCTTGTATTTACACAGATTGCTTCATCTAAATTGGGAATGTTGGGGGATCAGAGACCAGTCAGCTGCCATGGAAACCAAGTGGGACCCTAGAGGAAATCAGGTGAGAGGAACATTGGTCAATTCACTTCGTCACTAAGAGCTTCATGCATCCGACACTTCGTGGCTCCAGCAACAACTGCTAAGCACCTGTGGTGTATTTGGCATCGTCCCAGGGGCTGGGGACATAAACAGGCTTCTCCTGGTTGTGAAGGAACTCAGTCTGATAGGGAAAATGAACATGACTTAAGTCGATAACCCAGCTTTGGTGCCTCGGTGGTCTTTAATAAGGATCCAGAACAGACAAAAACAGAAGCAGCCTTGTCTTCCTAGGGCATCAGGGACAGGGAAGAGGTCAGAAAAATTTGCTGGACTTTTCAGTATTTTAAATTTTATTTTATTTAGCGGGGGGAGAGGGTTAGTCTATTCAAGCCACAGAGTATATGTGGAAGTCAGTAGACAATTTACAGGAATCAATTCTCTCCTTCTATCATGTGGGTCTAGAGGACTAGATTTATGCCACCAGGTTTAGCAGCAGGCACCTTCACCTACTAAGTCCTCATTTCGAGAAATCTTAAATAGAAAGTATTATGGGTTAGTTATGTCCCTTTCCCCTACCTCCAAGACTTCAGAATACAGCCTTATTAGGAGATAGGGTCTTTATAGAGAGAATCCAGATCAAAAGAAACCATTAGAATGGATTCCAATCAAACAGATCTGGTGTTTGTACCAAAGTGTGAGAGCGTATGTGCATATACACACAGGAGACGATGCATGTGATGCCCAGAGCCATTCTTCTACAGACAAGGAACCAAAATCTGCCAGCCGTCAACAGGAGTTAAGATAGGGACCTGAGACTGTTCAACCCTAAAGCCTTCAGGAAGACGAAGTCTCTTCTCACATCCTGACCATGGACTTGTAGTCTGCGGCACTGCGAGACAATATGTTTCTGCTGTCTAAGCTGTTTTGTTCATGTTCTTTGTAAAGTAATATTAGTAGAGAAATCCAGTTAAGTGGCTACAGGGAAAGTCTATTCTGGAACACAGTGTGCATAGAGAGGGTTCTCCATTTTGGGATGTGGGTGGGAAAGGGGAGCTGAAATGCAGACAGTAGCCTCCTTTACCTGGAAGGTGATGGCCGCTCATGGCAGTTTCAAGGCATGGTCCCATCTCCTTGGTGTCTGTGTGGAGGGCACAATAAAAAGAAGCAAGGTAGTGAAGTTCATTAAGGTTTCTGGGAACACCAAGACAAAAATGGACAGGTGGTGATCTGGGTTAATAGTAAAGAGATCTAACAGAGAGTTGGAAAGAAGGAGATGGAGCCACAGGGCTTGGTCACCAAGGCATTTGACAAGGAAGGGAGGGTTTAAGACAGCACTGAACTTCTATTTACAGCTTACACAGAGGAGTCCACCATTTCTCCCACTCAGTAAAATGCAGCCTTTGGCTAAGATGAGTCGCTGGGCAGTTAATTCCTCCTCCTGGCAGGAGAGGCAGAAGCATCAGTTACCGTGATAGGAGTGGACTTGCCCATTTCAGGTCGCCTACTCTGATAACAGCATCTGTCATCCCTGTCCAGAAAGGGGACATGATGACTCTGACTGTCATTTGACCCCCCCCCCCCAACAGCCCGGTGTTTCCATGGTCACAGTCTTGGGAATGGCCAGGAAGTTCCGACAGGAAACTCCCTTTTGGAAGTGTTTTGTTTTCATTAGAGTGTGTTTATTCCCTTCCAAGGATGCTCTCCAAAACGGAGCCAAGCCTGGAGCTTGCCCCTGATACTCCAAAAGGGGGACCTCAGTCACCTTTCAGAGTCTGGCTGAGCTCTATACGAGCAAGTTAGGGGACCAGAATCACCTCAATCCTGACACCCAGAGAGGGTCTATGCTGGTTTTTGTCAGCTTGACACAAACCTACACGCACCATGAAGAGGAACTCTTAAGTGAGAAAATGCCTCCATAGGATTAGCCTGTAGGCAAGGCAAGTCTGTAGGGTATTGTCCTGATTAATGATTGATGTGGGAGGGCCCACCTCACTGTGGACTGGGTAGGTGGTCCTGGGGTGTATAATAAAGCAGGATGAACAAGCGACGAGGAACAAGCCAATAGCTAGTACTACTCTGCATCAGTTCCTATCTCCAGGTTCAGCCCCGAGTTTCTTGCTATGACTTCCCTGAATGATGGACTGCATGCTGTAAGATAAACTAAGTTTATCCCTCCCCAAAGTTGCTTGTGGTCATGGTATTTTATCAAAGCAATAGAAACCCTAACTAAGATAGGGAACCTTGGTAAGCTGGGAAAGCCACTTAGAGAGGTGGCAGATACTTTGCAGTTGAACTGGGGATTCCAGAGGCCCAGCAGAGCCCTGCTGTAATCACCATAGGGTTGATGATGACAACAGAGACCCAGGAGAAGATGAGGAGTCAGCGTCAGGTCTTTGTGTACAAGGATGACCCCACCCCGGGAGCAGAAGAGAATTAAGACTGCAGGACCACGTTCCTGTATCCTCATCACTCCTTTCTGCCATGGTGAAGTCGGCCACACCAAAGACTAGCAGTTACTGCCTGCATTCTCCCTTGCCCCTTCCATCCCCTGAGCACCAGATCAGAGCTCCCCAGAGCCCCAATTCAGTATCAACCTCCGGGCATCCATGCACAAAGAGCCCCTCATAGACTTTGGAAAGGGCAGCTGCTGTCAGCATCTTCCAGATAGAAATGAAAGTCCCAAACATGAGCCTTGAAGGCCTCTATAAATTAAACGACCCAGGAAAGTGAGTCCCAGGCACAGCAACTGACCCCTGGCTGGAAAAAAAATGGCTTAGAAAATCTAATATGTGTACCCATTACCATTCTCAAGGTGTCTGGGATTACCAACTGCTTTGCACAGTGCACGCAGGGTGTCCAGTCTCTGACAGGATCAGCTTCACAACCAGCATCCCAAGGCTAGAAGAGAGTGATGTGTCAAGGTCTCACAGAAAAGAGATGTCTTACCAGCCCTGTCTCACTCAGTAACCCATCCTGCCCTCTCAGCTTCAAACTCAAATCTTCCTCCCACCTCAGCCTCCTGGGCTACGGATGGGGGCCATTATACTCAGCTACTTGAATCACTTTCTATCTCTGAGAATTGACTGACCCTGGGATGGCAGGCTGCCCTTCACATTCATCAAGGGATGACAGATGCCCAAGATGTCACTATGGGACTACAAGGTCCCCAAAAGCGGACACTAAGCGCAGTCATTTAAGTGGGCAGTAAGAGTCCTACAAAGACACACACCACATAATACTCTTGGTTTCCCAGGGTCTCAAGGCAGTTTGGGGCAGTTGGGACAGAATGATCATCCCCATATTACAGGAGACTGAAGTATAGTGGAAAAAGTGTCCCGAGAGCCAATGAGAGCTGGGCTTCCTTTGTGTCTTCTTGGGAATGTCTATGAAATCCCCATCCAGGTATATCGTACCTTTATGGGAAGTGAGAGATAACCGTTGTATATAGGGGAGAACTTGATCTTGTTGCTAAAACTGTTATTATGGAAGATGTCTAAATCAGGGCTTTTATTACTGTGATAAAACACCATGACCACGAGCAACTTGGGGGGAAAAAGGGTTTGTTTTATCTTACAGCTTGTAGTCCATCATTCAGGGAAGTCAGGGAAAAACTCAAGGCAGGAACCCAAGGGCAAGAACCTAAGGGCAGGAACCTAGGGGCAGGAACCTGGAGGAAGAAACTGCTGCAGAAGCCACGGAAAAGCATTACTTACTGGCCTGTTCCTTTTGGCTTGCTCAGTTCTTACACTTCCTACAACCACCTGCCTGGGGTGGTACTACCCACAATAGACTGGATCTCCTGGCATTGATCACTAATTCAAAAAATGTCCCACAGACTTGCTACAGGCCAATCATGTATGGAGCCATTTTGTTAACTGTGGTGCCCTCTTCTCAGATACTCTAGCTTGTGTCAAGTTGAAGGAGAAGAAGAAGAAGAAGAAGAAAAAGAGTAAGAAAAAGCAACCAACTAACCAGGAGAGAGGGAGAAAGATCAGAAAACATCTGTTTTCTTTAACTGTTAATACCAACATCAATGGCTAAGTAACTGCTTAAGTGAACATAGCCCATTAAAAAGGAAGTAATGTCAGTGACTTTATTACCAACTAAGCTCTGTCCAGTGTTGTTTCTTGCTCTATAATCACTGAACCTCTCATTCCTTGAGCCACTTGATTCAATTCAATCCAATCCAAGTTTCTATGCTAACAACAACAGAAAGAGGTGAGTAAGATTCTCCACCAGCTCTCAAGATCCAATGAGGATAAAAGGGGAGACAGAGTCCCAAACCATCTCAAGCAATGTTTTACTACAGCATTTGGGCCTTTGAACCTGACCTCCTGTTTCCTTGGTGACCTTAGAAATGTAAACACCAACTTTTGCCTCTTCATAGGATTTAAATTACCATATGAAAATGGGGAGGGATCTGGAGACTGATGAAGGACTAATGAAGCAAAGTCACTTCCTCTTGGTTAAAAAGTAGAATCTAAGTTCTACCTCTGGTCATGGGGGAAGACTGAATATTCGAAGATACTGGGACATGAAAAGTTAATCAAGCTAGACCAATCAATCACCTGGCAAAGTGATCACACCTCAGGAAGGCTGATTCACCTTTACACCATGCTAAAGAATGGGAGGAATAATTATCCCTTAACTGAGATAATATACTTTCCCTTCCCACAAACTCTACCCTGGGATGCAGTCTCTACAGGAAACACAAACCACCTTTTTTTTCTAGCCAGGGAAATTTAACTATTCCTTTTTCTTCTCTCCCTTTTTCTTTCAGAGACAAGTCAGAGCCTGAGTGTGTTTTCCTGCACATTCTCATTTTTCTCCTCTCAGTCTTTTTCTGCTATGGAACTGTTTATAAATAGCATGGTTTTCTCTCTTCCTCTCTTCTATCTTCTTTCTGGGCAGCCACCAATACTTACAGCTTGCCTGCCCTAGGATTTTTCTTTCAAGTTTAATGAAGTTGTTCTGGTGCTTCCTTCTGAGTTTGCTCTTAATGTTTTTTATCAATGAAACTAAGAGCCAAAGAGGGAACACATTTTTCCTAGCAACATGTGGCACCCTAGGTGAAGCTCCCCAAAGGTTCCAGTAACACAAACCATATAGAAATAGACCTGGGGCTGTGAGTGTGTACAGGTAAAAATGATCACTTTCTACACAATAACTTTCAGGGGAAGGTTCCAAAGGAAGCAACAATTGTGCTGGTTTTTAGGGACAAGTTCATCAGATGGATAAGGAAATAATACGTTGTTTTTTGTTTTGTTTTGTTGTTGATGATGGGAATAACCTGGGCAAAGACCCAGCATAAATAGATTCTCTATCATTGAATCATTTTGATTGTTCTCAGCTTTGAGGAAAAGACTCAGCTAAAGACAGCTTAAACAATTAAGAAAAAAAACCCCACAAAACCAAAAGTTATTTTAATGTAGTACTAAATTTACCTCACTAATAAGCCAGAGGGAGGATGGAGTGGGCCAGTCCAGCAGTTTAAGGGCATCATTGAAGACCCGGGTTCCTTCTTGCTGGTCTCAACAAGACTTTATTTCCAGACCTTTCCTCCTCATGGTCACAAGATAGTCTCAGTAAACCCAAAGATCACAACCTAAGGCAGCAATTTCAAAAGACCAGAAGCAAGCCTGTCCCTTTCTCACGTCCCCTTTCAAAGGTGAAGACACATTTCAGAGCCTTTTCCAGAAGCCCTAACAGGGTTCCTTTACTTTTCCTTTGCCAGAATTTCATCACACGACCACGTCTTTAGTTAAAATAGCTACTTAGCCAGGAAAACAAAATGAAGGAGACTAGCTCTGACTATTTAAGGTCCTTTTATAGGACCTCAGAGAGGCAAGATTGTCCTTCTCCACATGGCCTCCTAGACCCGGAGAGAAGTGACCCTATGTGGTAACTCTGATGGATTATAGCCACTGCCCCAAGCAAGACCTAGTTTAGGAGTGGGAACACTTGGGTTTTAGTGGTCACTCGCTGAGTGGCTTTAGGAAACCTCTTTTTGTGTCTGAACACATATTGCTGCCTGAAACAGGAACTTATTATGTGACTGAGTGTAGGAGGAGGGCCTGCTTGTTAATCCCAGCTGCCCAGCTAGCTTAGTTCCAAAACAATCACACAGAAATTGTATTAATTAAATCACTACTTGGCCCATTAGCTCTAGCATCTTATTGATTCAGCATCTCTATTCCTGGCAGCTCCATGGCATCTCCCTGACTCTGCCTTCTTTCTTTCTTCTTTAGTTCCCCACCCCACCTACCAAAGTTCTTCCCTATCAACAGGCCAAGGCCGTTTCTTTATTCATTGATGAATTCTTTATTCATTAATTCAAGCATACAGAGGGAAATCCCACATCAACTAAACTAACATCACTTTGCTAAAGTGAGAACTGGACCTTTGGTCTTCCTAGAGTTCTAGGCTTCCTAGTGACTGATTATGAAGATAAGAGCCCACTAAGGATCCAAGGGCTCCTCTCCATCTCTTGTCCCCCATAGTAGAATGGAACTGGGTTCTTAGCCAGATGTGGCCAAGACTTACAACCTGTACACTTCTTCAGTTCATACGTGTTAAGTTGACAGGTCCCAAATAATTCAAACTGTCCAGTGGTATGACACTTCCCCAGGTATGAGCAGGGTCAGGGGATACATTTGTCAGTGAGGAAGTGATATTAGCATGTGGACAAATAGCAGTGTTAGGAGGATGGTGTTGTTCCCATGGCAACAACAGGGCTAGCAATGGTATCAGACCTGGCTAGGGGGCAAGTGGCAGGGATGTTGAAAGTTCCAGAGGAAAATTAAAACAGTTAGCAAGGGTGGAGTAGTGGCAGTGGGGGCAGTGCTGCAGCGGTGTTACGGGGACAGTGGAAGTGGTGGTGGCAGGTCTGGGAAGGGGTAGGCATGGTGTGACCACAGCAGCTTTAGGAGACATGTGTTATTCTGAGCCATCCAGTAGAACCCAGCTCATTCAGGCATTAGGTGACCCTCAGACCTGATCATGAATGCTTTTGGCCCCTACTCCTACCCAGAGAAATTGGTTTATTTCACATGGAACCATCTAGAGCTAGTGTGGTAACTCACAATGTAATCGTTACCTTTGGGAGGTTAAGGTAGGAAGACCAGTCAGACTAGACAGCAGAGGGAGAACCGGATTCAAGTGAGGAAAGAAAACAGGGAAGGGTGGGTTGGGGAGATGGCTCCATCCATAAAGTCCTTGTGCAATGATGAGGACCTGAGTTTGGATGCCGAGCCATGTGCATCGTTACATATTTGTAATCCCCACAAGGGAGGCAGAGCGGCAGATGTTGGAATCTTACTGGCTAGCCAGCCTAACTGCATCTGTGAACTCCAGGTTCCATGAGAGACCCTGTCTCAAAACGTAAAGTGAAGAGCAGTTGAGGAAGACACCCAACATTGGTCTCTAGCTTCCATATCCATGTGGTGCAGCTAGCTGTGCAAGCTGCAAGTACATGCATTTACCCACAAGAACATGAACACACACAAGTACATGCATGCTTACATGCATGCACACATGCATACACACACTGAAAAATGAGGGAGGATGAAAGGATGTGCAGGGTGTGTCTGGTAGACCCAGTATTTACCATGGCTCATGACTGAAGCCACTACAGTCAGGAATAACTGAGTAGAGTAGCAAGGAAGGGGTCTTCCCACACCTACCTATGGCTTGAACAACCTCTGGGTTCTGATGTCAGGAGGGTCTCCAATGCATGATGGGTGCCAGATGTTGTCTCTCTTCTCTAAAACCAAAGGCCTGGAAAACACACACACACACACACAATTCTGCAGGCCAAGAGATTGGAACACCAGGCCTGGGGCTGTCACCACCTGTGGCTGATGGGCTACGGCCTCCAGGGACACAGGGGCATGAGGGCCTAGCACTAATGACTCAGGCCTGCCAACATTTCCGCAGCTCCACGGGCCATAGCGTCTCCCTTGAAAAACAACAATTATTATTTTAAAGAGAAGCAACAGAGAGAAGACTGACAGGTGGAAACGAGAGGCCTTGCTCTTTGGCCTGAGCAGATGTTCTGGTAGCACCCCGCAGCGAAAGGGCGCTGGGCTAGGGGCTGCTCCCCCACGGAGTCCAACTGCTCATGACTGAGTGGCCGTACAGGGCACTAGGAAGTTCAGGTGATGTTCAAGAACAAAGACTCAAGTAGGCCCAAGCTCAGGCTCCTGGGGTTGTGACCAACAAGGGAGCCCCATATACAAGGCCGGCAAAGGTTCTCTTCTAGCTAACAGAAGGAAAAGGAGAAGTTGTCAATGCCTTTGTCTTCTGTAAGGCAAAGTCCTAAGCATGGCCTGAGGGCTGTCTGGGATGGGATCCCACATCTCATGGGGAAGGGTCTCCTGCTTAGCTTCCTGCTTTACTCCTATATTCAAGAAAGGCCTCTTTGCTCCTCCCACGTGTACCTGGTCCCTGTGTCTGAAAATTCTTCAGAGCCTCCGCTTCTCAGAAGTCTGCGGCCCCTTCCTAGGAAGTGTTCCTTGGGTGCTGTGTTTAGGGGAGTACTACCTGGTTGCATGTCCTTTCCAGAACTGCAAAAATCCCTTTCGCTCAAAACACAGGCCCACCTTCTACTCACTGATGTGCTGACGTCTTGTCTTGTGAACCTCTTCACCTACAGTGGGATCTCTACAGCACATGGAATGGCGATGCCTCAAAGCTGAATGACGGACAGACCAACAAGCAGAGGTGCAGACTTCTCACTGAGGGACAGTATCTGTGAAAGGCCTCTTCTGTTCCTGTGAGGGCCTCCATAGGGAAGGGCCCCTCCCTGGGGTCTGGGGAAGGGCTTTCCCTCTGCCACTAATGTTAACCATGTGCACCGCTGGGCGGGCCGGCGGGACACTTCATTACTTTGTGCTTAAGGAAATGCCTCCCAGCTCGGCACTTGCCTCTTTAAATTTCACAACCACTAAATTCACTCCCAGTGGTTTGGTCTTTTTTTTTTTTTCTTAGAGCAAATGAAAGTAGTGTGTGCAGTGGTGGAGGGGTGAGCCCTCCCGTGAGAGAAGCCTGAGGTACTTCGATGCTGCCCAGCTCTGCAAGATGGCCAAAGGGACAAAAGCTTTGTCTGCTCCAGCAGCAGGGCTAGTGAAAAATGGACCACTTGGGCTGGAAGGGCAGATATTAACCCACCTCAGAAGTGCCCTGCGCAAAGTATCTATTGGTGGCTGCGGTTTTCTGGGATCTACTTGTGGCCTGGCAATTACTCATGACTTGGGGCTTCCTCTGATTTTATGCAGAATAGAGTATTGCGAGCACTGACTCCCCTGTCCTTGGATCCAGCATTTAGCCTTCCTTGCCATGGACCTAGAGGGAAAGCCAGCATGTTTGGAGTTCCAGCTGTTGTTCCCACTGGACCCCAGCTGTGGCTCCTGCACTTCAGTCTACCCCAAGCTGCTTGATCTGTTCCCTCTTCTGCTCACCAACGTTTCCCAAGTCTTTCCTTGACAAAGGCGCCAAGATGTAGGAGGGGTTAGACATAGTTCTCACCAATGGAAGTCAGGCCCACGGAAGCAATCTCTCTCATGAGTGAGGTGACTGTCTCTTCCAGCCTCACCATCCTGGCACTTTCTCAGCATTCTGCTTACATGGGCCATGCTAGGAAAGAATGAGAGGGTAAAAGGAAAAGCAGGGCAGGTGTTTAAGAAACTCCCAAAAACAACTTCACCATCTGTCCAAGGCTATCCACTACCCGCCTCATTAAGAACCAGGTAGCGGGGGCCAAGGGATGGAGGAAAATTCCTGAAACTGCTACCTCTGAATACTCTTTGATGGCCCATTGGTTGAGCCCCTGAATGCCACCTCCTGGACTTATCAACATCTGGAAGGCACATCTGTCTATGCCATCACAAGTATGGCCTTTCCAGCTTCCAGCTGTAATGGGGCTGCTCAATAAAGACATAGTCTATAGATCACAAAGAGCATCATAGTCCCCAAGAACTAGAGCCCTGCCCTGAGTCTGGCTCTGGGTACCCACGGACCCCTTGAAGCAAGGCTCTCCCCCACTGTGGAATCTGTCCGGAAAGGATGCATGCTCGCCCTGAAGCCTGCATTCTCCTCCCTTCCCCCCAACCCCAATATCTCTGAGCTCACTGCCACATTCCATTCTCCTCAAGGACGACTGAGATGTTCACCCCTTGCTCCAAGGCAAGGAAAGGAGGTGACTGCTTGAGACCAGTGTGAAAGGGGCCTAGAAAAAGTGTTTAATGAAGTAGCCGCCCTGCAGGAGACAGAGCCAGGGTTATACAAAGTAAAAAGAGGCAGGGTGCAGACCTAGGGCCTCAAGGTCCCCTTTTCATTCATGAGGAGGGAACAAAAGGCAACACTCTCAGCCTCCTCATTCCCCTCAGGGCAGGTGCCACCTCCCAAGCAGCCATCCTTTGCTTAGCAACCAGGGTCTTTCAGCTGCTTCTCCCGTTGCCTCTGGTTGCTATGGAAGCTGCTTCAGCAAATCTTGCCTGCCAACAGTCAAGGCTTCTTTGTCAGAGGCTGTCTCAGAGCACCTTCCCCTGTCAGCACAGGGCAGCACACACCCAGAGGGCACAGGGTAGAGATGGAGAAGGCAGCTGTCATGCCAGGAAAACAGCAGAGCGGATGGTGCTCTGGCAACCCCAGCAACATTTTCCAAAATCGCCCTCCTCCCAGGTCCTCTTTGACCTATTTGTTTTCCTCTAAGAAGTCTTCTCCTAACCGCCCTCCCACATTCCTAGCCTTGTTTTGTCTCTGTCTCTCAGCCATGCTGTCTGCAGTGGACTTGCAAGCCTGTATCCTCCGAGCATCAAATGGTTTCCATGGTGAATAGGAAACCAAAAATGAAAAAAAAAAAAGTCAGCCTTCTGTCAGGACCAGTACCTTTACAGAGTCATTTTTATAACATGGTATGGCAATGACTCCTGTTCCAGCACTTAGAATTCTAAGGCAGGAGGATTACTACGAGTTTCAGGCCTATCTGAGCCATACAATTAAGATCTAAGAGAATCTGAGCTACAGTGAGCTCCTCCTATCTCAAAACCAAGCAAACAAAACCCATCTTCTTCCTGCTAAGAAGGACCAGCTCTTGGTGACATTCCTGGGTGTTTTGTTAAGAGATTCTGTTTCTCCTCTCTTTGTGTCACCTTCCACTAGAGCTTCGTGGGAACCATGGCCCCCTGGAGTGCATAGGACGTGAGCCAGGCAGGAGGCAGAGATAGGAGAGTGCTCATTCTACCTCTGGCTTTACCCAAACATATTCTGCTAGGTTTCTACAAAGGCACCATCCTCCATCCTGCAGTGGGGATGGCGGTAGGGGTGGGAGAGGTGGAGTGGTAGGGTAGGTGGGGGTTAGGGCATCACAGTGCATATCTGACCCACGGACAGCTAGTTGACAAAGTATTGACCTTCAAAGAGAGGAAGCTAGGAAATTTGTTCAGGTCCATCTCTGCCACACAGAGCAGAGCCCAGAGGATGAGAAACAGAAGGTCTGGCCACTAGAGGAGTGTCCCTACCTGGTGGCTCTGTGACCTGGGCAGGGACTTCTGCTACTCTGAGCCTCTACTTGCTTGTCTTCACAGTGATGACATACTTCTCGTGTGCCAGTTTGAAGGGTCAAATGGAGCAAGAGCTGGCCCAAAGGAGGCCTCTATCAAGACTTCTCCATGAGCTGTTGACTTCCGGTGACATTCTGCAGTTATGGGATCTGTGTGACAAGTGACTAGGGTGGGAGACCTATGATCAAGATGTGCTCAAGTGGGCTAGAGAGCCGATAAGAATCTGGGACCCAAAACACAGTAAGCACTCATTTGTGAAATGAATGGTGTCATCTCAGGACTCAAGACCACAGCACTCCAAGGTTCCATATGTCTGAAGGCAAAGATTCTGTTTCAATGGGTTTATTTTCATCAGAGACAAAGAAAACAAAAACAAAAAACAAACCCAACCTACTCGCACTTGAATGGCGAACTGCACAAATGAGCAAAACAATATCCAAGAAATGAAGAGCTGAAAGAGACAAAGCCAGATCCTGCCGGATTCACCAGGTGTCCATTTCCGGTGTTTTCTCGTGGTGCCCAGAAGGTGGGTCCCCACCCAAGGACGAATCCCCCACCCAAAGACAGATTCCCCCACCCACTCACCCCCCATTTGCTGCAGAGAGCTCAGCTAAATCACAATCCGTTTCTTTCTTGGCTCAATGTGATTTGGGCTAAAAGTACCTGTTGAAAACCTTTTTAATTTTTTTTTTACCCTCCAAAGAAGAATCAGAATTGTCCTGTGAGAGAAGTAAGATACGGCCATTGCCAAAAATACCGAGTAATTGCAAAGTGCCTCAATTAAAGCAGCAGAAAGGACGATCGCGATTGATTTCTGGAAAGTCAGTTTATTGTTAGACTTTTGCTTTGAATTTGGGATTGAAAAGCTTCAAGAGGAAAAGCTATAATAAGTCAGTCCTGTAGCATGGCTTCGCTTCTAAAGAAACCACTCAGCCTCCTCACGGCTCCGAAGACATTCAGTTAAATATTTGAAAACATTTTCTTAAACTGCCAAACCTGTCTCCAGCATCTTCGTAGACTTTCAAAGCTGGAAATAATATTCAAAGGCTCTGAAGTTCAAAATGCCAGTCCATTCTCTAGTCCCTTTAGGTGAAAGAGAGAGTAGGGGCTTTGAGTTTGGACTGGCCAGGGTTGAAATCCCAGTTTTATCTTCTGCTCCAGCAATGGTTTGGGGTAAGTCACTCAACTACTTTGAAACAAGGTAAACGCTTCTGTGAAAATGCCTGGGTTAGTTATTTTCCTTTGCTATGAAAAAATTCCATGACTGAGGCAGTTTACGGTTCTCAAGCTTCCTAGCACTGAGACCCTTCTCTGCAGTTCCTCATGTTGTGGTGACTCCCCAACCAGGAAACCACTTTTGTTGCTACTTCACAACTGTAATTTTGCTACTATCATAAATCATAATGTAAATTTCTGATATACAGGATATCCGATTTGCAAAGTGGTCACAACCCACGCAGTTTGGGAACCGCTGTTAGAGAAAGACGCATTTATTTAGGCTTACAGTTCCAGCGGCTTAGAGTCTGTCGTGATGGGGAAGCAGGACGGCAGGCAGAGTAACAGGACTGGGAAGTTGAGAGATGGCATCTCCAGCCACAGGCAGAAAGAAGAAAGCAGACTGGAAGTAGGGTGATAAAATCAAATTCAAATCCCTGCGATGTACTTCCTCTAGCAAGATTGTACCTACCCATAGAGCCACCTCTCCAAATAATGTCACCACCTAGGCACTGTGTGGCCAAATACCTGAGCCTAGGCTAAACAGTTCTCGTTCAAACCATACCTGTAACCATCCCTACCCTCGCGTGCAGACTGAAGAAAAAACTTACCCCAGGCTGGAAGATGGCTTGGTGGTTAAAGTGTTTGCTTTGCGACTATGAGAACCTGAGTTTGGATGTCCGGTACCCACACAAAAAGGCGGGCAGAGGTAGCATCAATGCATCTATAATCCAAGTTCTAAGAGGTGGAGACAGGAAGATTCCTAGGGTTTACTGGCAACCAATCCAACCAAACAGTGAGCTACAGGTTTAATGATATACCCTGTCTTTCAAAATAAGGTAGAGACTGATAGAGGTAGACACCTGATAACAACCAAGACAGCACACCCACAAGCACAAGTCCACACATGTGTGTGTCACACAAGAGAGAAAGGAGCATTGTTAACCCACAGTCTATGTGAGTCTTTAGACTAATGAAGGGGTTCCTTCTGGAAGAGTCATGAGGTGGTCCTTGATGACAACAGAGAGGGCTGTTTCTGGTATGTTTGAGGAGTATGAATAGTTCACTATTCTTCCTGGCCCTGCTAAGATCAAGTGGTCTGCATAGACAGCATTTAGTGTCAGCAGCTACAGAAATCCTAATTCCTTTTAAGTTATTATTCTCCATGATTTACTGTGTCTCTATTACCTTAAGGAATCCCTAAGCAATATAATTAACAGAGTACAAAGGTTAAGAAAGTAGTGTCTGGAGGTTCACATCCTAAGTTTAAATTTTGAATTATAATACATCACTTGGTATGTTTGACTCACCATTATGTGTCTCAGTTTCTATAAAATCAGATCAACAATATTATCTCTCTCATAGATAGTTAAGAGGTATGAATGATTTATACATACAAAACCATTGGAAGAGCATTTACCACATATATGGCATTTTTGCAACTGTCATCTTTTTGTCTTTTAAAACATGAGATAAACATATTATTGTATTTGCCCACCAAAAGAGCTTAAATAACTTTCTAGGCCCATTTGACTGGCAAGTAATAGAGCTGGATTCAAACCTAGTGAGTCTGTAACTACACTAGGCAAGAGAAAGTTACATTTTTCTGTTTCTTCATTTCTAATCCCTTTGAGGAAGCATCTTCTTGGAAAGCTTCCAAACTCTCGCTTCATAAGGACCCTTAATCATCTTAATCAAGAACGGAAATATTCATCAACTCGTGCCTTTTTAGACAGACTGAAAGAACTTGCAGAAGTGATCATTCTTCTTTCAATGTGGAGTCCTTTTCTGAGCATAGTACAAGATAGCTCTTGACTAATTTAGAATTTCAATTAATTTATGAGTGTTTATTCAGCACTAGTCTCTACCCAGTATTGCACTAAACATCGTGAGATGATCAGGAAGAATGGATGGAACAGTGGGAAATTTATTGGATATAAATTTGAAAAAAAAAACCTACATTGGCCTATTCACTCTGCAGTTTTCTCTTTACTAGAAAACAAGTGATAATGGGAGCTTATTTCTATATAGTTATTTTATTTCCATCACTGAGGAGGCTGAGGGAGGTGGGTCTTAAGTTCCAAGCCAGACTCAAACCTAGGCAATACATGATGAGACTATCTCAGAAACATAGAAGTTGGGTCTACAGCTCATGAGTAGAGGGGTTGCTTGCTGTACGCAAAGCCATTGGCTCAGTCTCCAGTACAGGGGAAAAAAAAGATACACTTACATCTTAATGCCTGGACTCTGCTATTGTAAACGTACTTGAACAAGGGTCTAGATTATCAATCTAGGTGGGCCCTATGTTCAATGACTATCTTTAGGTGGGAAAAGAGAAAGAAACAGACACGGAAGGAAAGGGCTCGAGGGAAAAGTCTAGTGTGTGTGACAGAGTCTGAAGGATGAAGTTTTCCAAAGCTGTTGACTCTCAGATCATTCTATCACAAAGCTCTATATGCTGGACATGAAGCTGCAGGATTTGCAGATTTGACTGCTGAGGTTTGGTCTTCCTTTGGTCTCATCCTTCCTTGATATGCTCCCACCCCTCCCTCACAGAATGAGAACATTTGCTTTGTGCTGTTCAATATCTGAAAGAGGTAACTCGTTTGTTTTCCTTTCATGGGGCTTTGTAGTTAAGAGTTTGTCTTAAGCCTTTGGGAAGACTTTGGATTCTCAACAGTCTTGGGACTGCTATGGACTATGTGGGGTACTTAGAGATAAACTATGTGCCATTTGCATTAAGGCATGAAAAAATCAGACTTTAGGAACCAAGAGTGGAATATGTGTAAGGATGGGAAAATTGAGCTGGGCATAAGCTAGCATGTGAGCAAGCAGGCAGTCATGCATTCTCTACTCTTGACTGTTGATGTGATGTGATCGGTTGTTCTCTCTCTCTCTCTCTCTCTCTCTCTCTCTCTCTCTCAGGTCTTTAGATGGAAACCCAGGCACAGCATAACTGGGCTCCTTCAAGGCCTTACCTGTTTCGCCTTGCACAGTTTCCTACAGCTAGGAATTCACTTTCAACTCGCAACTCCGTTCTTTGGGCATAGAGCCGAAATCCTCATTTCTTTACTAATACTGCCCAGAGACTAGGCTCCATTCCTGTAAATCATTTGCATCCACGTAGTCTCCCCACCTGCCATGTCGCCAATGTCACATTGCTTTCTGACTGTCTTCTGTCACACATCAATCAGATCTCTGCTTTTGCCTTCTCTGCCCATTATATCCTAATTTTAGAACTCACAAGATACTTGGCCCTGCCCCGATAGTCTCCCTTCAACTGTGCCTTGTAACTTGCCCAGATTCAAATTTGTTCTGCTCCTAGTCCAAGGCTTTGTATGCCTTGGGAACAGGAATTTGGCAGGCCATCTTAGAATTTTGCCCAACTTCCTTTCATCTTTTCTCTGGTTTGTGTTTGTTATTTTGTATTTGAGTCAGGGTCTTATTCTATAACCCAGCCTGGCCTGAAACTTGCAAAAACCCAAAGGCCTTGTCTTAATGGTCCTTCCTATATGTCTTCATTTGGCAGAAGTCACCAACCCCATTCCAAAGAACAGAGAACCCTCATTATCTATTGAGTTCATGGAGATCCCATCTCTTTACACTACCATCTTGGGGATTAGGAGGACATCACTTTGGAGGATATCAAAATTCACTCCATAGTAGGTATTATCATAAACTCCATTTTATAGGTGAGAAGCCTGGATTATTGGAAGAACCAAAGTAAACTGCTTAGAATCACAGACATCTGATAAGCAGAAGAGGTTAGTTGGAGTGAGTGCCAAGCAGCCCAGCTATAAAGTATTAGCCGGGTATAATGCACCTGCACTTTTATCTTCTTGTGGAAGGAAACATGAGTCATGGAGAGAGCTGGAATTGGTGGGTAACACAGCTACAGCCGACAAGGAACTGAGTGGGAGGGAAGCAGGACAAAATGATGAATGAATGGAAGGCGGGAGTAGGCGGGGTAGGGGGTGAGCTGAGACGTCCCCCTCATACAGGAAGTTTGGAAGGTACCACAGTCAGTTTGTAGGACGGACTGAACACTGGTTCAGCAAGCAGGGAACTTGCTTGTCTGCTGGTTGTAGTAACCTTTGCAGAAAGGAAATCCGATGTATGGAGAAATCCATGTGGTAGAGGAGGACGAAACCCAACGTGGCATAGGATGAGCCTTCTTAAGGCAGGAGCTACAGCCTTGTTGTAGTCCCAGGGCACAGAGATGATGAGATGACCCTTCTCAGTTCTTTCCGAAATGTAGACAAATGAAAGAAATGAATAGCTGCCCCAACTCTGTGTGTGTGTGTGTGTGTGTGTGTGTGTGTGTGTGTGTGTGTGTATGTACACACGCATGTGCTAATGTGGGCACATACGTATATGAGAACACATGTGTACATGTATTGATGGGAAGGCCAGAGGACACCCTCATGTGCCATCCTATTTTTGCTTGCTTCATCAGAAAATTCCAAGTATTCACCACCATGCCTAGCTTTCTTTTTAGCACGACTTCTGGGATTCCAATTCAGATCCTTATGCTTAAGTGGTAAGCATTTTATCCACTGAGTCTTTCCCCCAGCCCTAATAGTTGCACAAAGCCACTAAATTTTAGGGTTGTTACATGGAATATGTATTTGTACCTAGAAGTCAAGTGCAGTCATAATAAAATCCTAAAACATATGTCATTGGCTTTAGGACTTAAGAACCTACAAGAGGATATTAGTGAAAACCCGGAGGAACTTGGGGAACTTGAGAAGTTTATCAGAGAGGCTTTCAGGGACTCTGTGGCTATGTGATGGAAGTCTTCACCGAAAAGTGTCCTTTGTGTTGTGGTGGCTGCAAGTCTGGCCGCCCAGTAGCCTGCAGTAACCGAGCAGAGGCGGTGCCTGGTGGTCTAAAGCCAACCGAGAAGATGCCAGGCAACACACTGAAGGTGCCATCACACTTTTTGCTAGTGCAAGAAAACGTGAGAGGAAAAGCAGGTCAAGAAGCCAGAATTTGTTAGGTTCAAATATTAACATGTGTTTTATTTCCGAGTCCTCCCAGGTAGAAAACTGAGATTCCAGCCTTGAAGGTACTCTGAGACCCCAGAGCTGTCTAAGATGGTATTTCTTAGAACTTTGTGGACAGACAAAGGTCTTCTAAGAATTCTAAGAGTTCATCCTAGTGAAGCTGCTTTAGCTGAAACGGCAGGACACAAATCAACTGCCCTGGAAGCACTACTTTGTTGAAATAGGAGCGGCGGGGCTGCATCCCGGCACCCGGCAGCCCCCACGGCTAGCTTTACCCAAAATAATTACACGGAAACTGTATTCTTTTAAACACTGCTTGGCCCTTTAGCTCTAGCCCTTACTGGCTAATTCTGATATCCCGAACAACCCATCTCTAATAATCTGTGGGCACCGGTCTTACTGGGAAGATTCTAGCCTACGTCCATCCTGGGTTGGAGCTTCATCGCGTGCATCTTCCCAGGAGCGGGGAGCATGGCGTCTCTCTGAGGTGTCTGATCCCGAGAGGAGAGCTGTGGAGTCTGAGCTCACTTCCTCTTCCTCCCAGCGTTCTGTTCTGTTTACTCCTCCCACCTATCTTCTAACCAATGAGGGCCAAGCAGTTTCTTTTTATTTAACCAATGACCTTCCTCCATCACTACTTAGCTCAGAAAGTCCAAAGCAAAACCAGTGATTGCATTGCTTTACATCCCTTGAGTTGGGGATGGCTGTTTATGCAGCAACTGATAACTGTCCCAGAAAAGAGTCACCGGTTCTCCATGACACAGTGATCTCTTTCATTTCAGAACTTGGGTACTGACCCTCAGAGTCTTACCTAAGGGAAAGTTCTGGCTGTCTTCTGCAACAGGAAAGTCTCCCCTTATGTTGTGGCTTGTCTGAATGCTGGAGCCTGACCTCTGCCCAGAGAGGTGTGATGGAGGTTACAGCCAGGGCTTCAGCCTCAGGAAGGATGCAGTAGAGCAAACACAGAGAAGGAGGTTACCAAGATGCTAGGAGGGGGCACGGCCCAACCCCAAGGACACAAGTATGTTCTCTGCAAGGAACTTCATACCTGCCTTCTTCCCTTCTTTGACCAGGCTTTAGTGAAGCATCCTAGGGTTATTTTCAGATGAAGTACTTCAAACCATTCTCCTTTCTGCTGATAAAGAAGCATGCTTCCTTCTGTGAGCAATCTGGAGACCATGCCTGTCAAAGGCCTTTCCCTCCTTCCATCTTTTTTACTTGTAATTGGATAGTCCCTGATGAAGGCATCCTCCAGGTTAGCTATGTGGGGAGAACATCATTCAGGGAGCCATCAGTCTGGTTGGGGAAAGTAGGAAGGACACAGACAACCACTGGAGCGTTGTGGGGCTTGGAGTGTCCTGAACCATGAGGATTTGTGGAGCAAGTGTAAAGACGAGAGGACATGGGGAAAGAGCTCCGATGTTGGACACACACAGGTAGACAAGCTTGGAAACATCACCACCAGTAAGTCAAGACTTCGGCTCTCAGTGGTGACTTCTTCCCTCCCTTGTGCTCTGATATGAGAGGATGTGACAAGAGAGATGGACTGTCATCTTGACAGGATCTAAAACCACCTAAGGGACAAGCCTCCAAGGCAGGACCATAAGCCTTTTCTTGGATAGGTTTAACAGAGGTGGGAAGACCCACACTGAGTGTGGTTTGCACCATTCCGCGGGATAAAGTCCAAGACCCAGGAGAGAAAAGATGAAGCTGAGCTGAGCACCAACATCTGCTTCCTGACTACAGATACAATAGGAACAGCCACCCAGGTTCCTACTGGCGAGGCTTCTCCTCCATGATGAATTTCCTGTGGAGTGTTGCTTTTGGTAAGTGCTTTGTCACAGCAGTAAGTGACTAGCACAGGGAACTAGCGCTATTTCTCCCGGGCTGTGACTCTGGCTTTCTTCCCTTGGGATTCTTCTACTGGCCTCTATGACACCATCACTTTATCTGGTTATCTTCTGAGATTCGTTGAATCTCTTCTGCCTCACTTAAGACCAAAGAAAATCAGAGAACTTAAGATACTTGTCCAATGTCTGTTCTGAGAGATACAGTGCATTCAGAGCCATGAGCAGAGCTGAGAAGCCAATCTCAGTTAAAGCTCAGTTCCTTTGTCTCTCTGAAAGTTATTAGTATAAATGGATGCTAAAGGAAAAATGACTAAATTATTAAACAAATAAATCCCTACTTTTTTAACCAAAGGGGCTTCAGTTATGTCTATAGCACTATAATTTTAGTATGCAAACCAAACCTGTATTAAAATACTCATATCTGATAGGCAGTAGATAAATATTTGTTTGTTGTATTATTCTCTCTTCATTTTTTGTCTTTCTGTTTACTTTAGTAAGCCTTAATTATGTCTGACATATTTAAGCTCAAAATAATTCAACAAGGATGGAGAAACAATAAAAGTAGCATCTCTTTTGGTTCACTGATCAACAATCAGAGGAAATAATATAAATATGATCTTTTTCTGCCTCCTTCTTACTTGTTATTATCTTTTTCACCTTCATACTTCTAGTCTTGATTCATACAGGGACAATATTTTTTATAAACTCAATCACAGGGTGTATTGCAACCTGTGCAATTTGAATCCCATTTCTAGACCTCCATCATGAACACTTTTGGCCTAAGATTATAATTTGAACAGTAATCATAATTATCCTTTCTGATGGCTACAACCTCCTGTAGCATAGTAATCACTCTTCCTCTTTCATGCTATATCAGTCACTTCTAGCCTTTCACTCCTTTCAAAACTACCCTCACAAATATTTTTATGGGCAAAATTTTTAGCTTTCCTTTAAAGCATATATCTTCATATAGTGTACAAAATATGTTTAATCATAATATTCTTCAGTTATGAAAATTTATAAAGTACATACGTGTGATTGACTTCGCTTTGCCCTTGTCTCACCTTGCTGCTTATTGGAGGTTTGTGCAGAAATGTCTTCTGTTGTTAGTAAACTTATTTCTTATTTACAAGCACAGATAAAATTTTCAGGTCAGTTAACTTTAAAGCAATAAGAGAATTTCATAATCTGCACCCCCACACTGAAAGAATTCCCAATTGCTATTTGTACTCTTTTTCAGATTCTTTACTCATCCAAACAAGGTGCTATCCAGGCCCATCCTTGTATGCGTTTCTTGTTGCTCCTGTTGGGGACAGGGTGCTAAAACAGACAGAAGGGAGTGGCAAGGGATGGCAAAGACAGCAAGCTTGGAAGAGAGGGATCTGGCAGCTCAGTACCTCACAGAGGAGTTCCATACAGCAGCTCAAGAAGTCATAGTGACGTTACTTTTGGTCTTTGGACAAGACTAGAAACTGAAAGAAGGAATGATGCCTTTGACAAGAAGACACTTTATAAAGTACAACCTTTGACTTACAGAAGGAAGTCTGGGTCCATTGTTCCCTTTTCAAGAACTATCTGGAATTTACAGACTTACCTAAAATGATCCAGTCCCTTCTATGCCTCAGACTGCTTAGGAACCAAGTCATGGTTTTCATAACTGATAAGAAAAAGTCCTACCTGCTCTCAGTTTCTCTGACTAGTGGTCTTCCGTATGGGAAGGACATGGAACTGATGAAGACTTCAGGAGTAGTGAGGACCTTCAGGGTCATCCTTAACCTCCCAGCATGGATGTAAAGACTGTCTGGTGGGTGGAATACACACATACTGCCGCAACTGTGTGATGTGTCTGTGGATACAGATGAGGTTGTGTAAGTTGAGAATGGTGATGAAGAGGTACAAGCCCCAGTTACTTAGAATATCAAGATTTAAGTTGCAGGTCCAGTGTGACTTTCCACATTGTCTTCCTCCAGAATTCTGCTAATGGAACAGCCACTATCCAGAACTGCATATCCAATATAGTATCTGTTATATGTATGGAGTCGTTCCCTAGACATGTGTAATTGACTAGTGGCTACCATGCTGGACAGCATGAATATTAGAGAATATTTCCAGCACTATGTTAAGTACCATTGGCCAGCTTGGTCTGGAATAGGGGGTCTATAAACTATAGCCTAGGAGCCCAACGTAATCTTTAAATAAAACCTTATTGCAACACAGCTGTGCGCATTGAAATTGCACATTATCTTTGATTACTTTCACATGCCGGCTACAGAGCTCAGACACTGTAGTCAGGCCATGTGGACTATGTAGCATTGAATATACTCTCTGGAGAAGTTAGTGAAGGTCTGATGTATACCACTTCCCCGTTGTTCAGAGGGGGGCGGTGCTCACCTCAGCTCAGGACTTTTTGGCCACAGCTAGCAGCTCTGTGTCCAGCTGAGCACCAGGAGCAGCGACTCACTTTTTGCAAATGTTATGCAAACACTCACCTTTTGTCTAGAAGGAAGGGAAATTGGAAGCTTTGTTTGCCTTGTATGACAAGCACAGGGTTGGATGTGGCCCAGAAAATCTAACCTGGAATTCTAGAATGTCTAGAGGAACCCCAGAAGTTTGAACTTTCTCTTAAAAGAAATAGAGCATTACCAGGATTTGGAGAGGAAGAAAGGAACTGATCCAAAAAGCATGTTAGTAAAGGGACTGATGGAATGGACTGGGGTAACTACTCCTGGAAGAAAGGAAGTCAAGAAAAATAGACAAAGAAACAGAGAAATAGAATAGAATAGAGAAAGAATCCATAAAGACTTTTCGAGAGAGTCTGGAAATGCTCCCCAAGATGACCTAGTCCAAAGGAATGGCACTGTTGATCTTCCCTGGAACTAGCCCATGTCCAAAGAGCAGAACTGAGGAAGCAAGCATCTACTTGAGCTCTCCCCTGCACCAGACAGAATACTTAACTCTCCCAACACCCCGAGAAGGAGAAGGAGGTACTACTGTGTGAGCACATATGCTCACGCGTGTGTGGGGGTGCACATGCACACATCTGCATACACACATAGAGGAAAGAGGATCACCTCAGACACGGTTCTCTCACTGACCTAGGAGTTACTAAGTCGACCAGGCTGACTGGCCATGGAACCCCACTGATCCTTCTGCTTGTGTTTCCCATCCCCAACCTGAACCAGTGCTGGGATTACAACTATACACTACTACACCTAAGTATTTTTTAAACATGGATTTGGAGTATTGAGTTCAGGTCCTCATGCTTGCAAGACAAGTTCCTTACTGTCTGAGCTATCTCTCCAGCTGAACATGAGCATAATTTCATCCCTATTTTCCATACGAGGAAACTGAGGTTAAGCAGGATGAATCACTTGTTCAAGGTCACACATTGCAATAGATAATACAGAGATTCAAAGTCAAGAGTCCTGTGTCCAGAGTAGGCAGTGCCCAGAGCATCCACCAGTGTGAACCCCTCCCTGACCATCTTTCTACGTCTTCCATCCAACTCCAGTGACTTTCTAGCAAACTGTCCAAATGGAAGGATTATGCGGACTGTTGCTTTTTACTCTCCAAACACATTAAGTGATTTTGTCTGGAAATGTTTTACAAGCCCCAATTACGCCTCCTACATTCCCTCCGCAGTTCGGCCCAGGTCCCCAGCCAGGACTGTAAAAGAGCCTTTTCTTCTTTGCAAAGCTCTTAACTCTCTGCCCCCAGAGAGGGCCAGTCCTCCCTCGTCTGGGAACAGCAAAGCTCCCGTCCTGGCTCACAGGGAGTTTTTAGACCGACCGTCATGTCTCAGTCCTGCCCTTGCTCTTTTCATAGGGCTCTTTAATTAGGTTCTGAAACATGTTTATGATCCTGAGAACCAGCCCGTGTTATATTAGGCAAGTTCAAAGCTTTGTTTCTCCCCATAACTCTTAGAACATTTCAGTAAACTCGGATGCCTGGGAAACAGCCATCTCTGAATAAAATCAGACCATGGGCAAATGGTACCCCCCAGCACCCTGCCCTGGGCAGCTTTGGGATGAGGGTTGGAGTTGGGACTTGTGCAGGCTGGGGTTCTATTTAGGCCCCGCCCATTTCTGGCCCAGTGACCTCCAGTGCATTCACTTCTCTAGTTTTGAGAACACGGAGTTGGGATGGGAAGAGTGGTAGCTCTGATGATTACACAGACTCAATGATGCATAAACTTAGGAGTGAGGAGAAGAAGGGGGATAGCTAGGTTAGCAAAGGGCTGACTTAGCACACAGACACACCTGAGTTTCGATCCCCAGCAACCATGTAAACAGCTAGGTGTAGCAGCACATCATTGATATCCAAGGATGGGGGAGGTAGAGACAGGTGGATCCTCAGAGCTCTCCATCCAGCTATATTGCCCACTCCAGATTTGGTGAGAGACTCTATCTCAAAAAATAGGTGGAAAACAATAGAGGAAGGCATTCAATATCAACATCTGGTCTCTTGTACCTGCACACATACCCATGCACATAAAAGAATGAGACCCCCCGCCAACACACATATATACACGGGGGGGGGGGGGACATATTTAAACAACAAGTCAAAGCAACACAAGATGTAGTGGCTCATACCTTGCAAACCTAATGTTTGTAGAAGGATCGGGAGTTCAACATCAATCTCGGGTATGTTGAGAGTTGAGCCAGTCTTTGTTAAATGAAAACCTGTCTCAAAAAACAAATGGGCATATACTTTTGTTGTATGATAAGGCCTCTCTTGGGTATATTCCCAAGAGTGGTATTGCTGGGTCCAGGGGTAAGCCATAAACAAAGGACATTGAGCCTATGATTAGTGATCCTAGAGAAGCTAAATAAGGAGAACCCAAAGAAAAACATATAGGCATCCTCCTAAATATTAACCTTCATCAGGCGATGAAAGGAGACAGAGACAGAGACCCACATTGGAGCACCGGACATAATTCTCAAGGTCCAAATGAGGAGCAGAAGGAGAGAGAGCACGAGCAAGGAACTCAGGACCGCGAGGGGTGCACCCACACACTGAGACATTGGGGATGTTCTCTTGGGAACTCACCAAGGCCAGCTGGCCTGGATCTGAAAAAGCCTGGGATAAAACTGGACTCTCTGAACATAGTGGACAATGAGGACTACTGAGAACTCAAGAACAATGGCAATGAGTTTCTGATGCTACTGCACGTACTGGCTTTGTAGGAGCCTAGGCAGTTTGGATACTCAACTTACTAGACCTGGATGGAGGTGGGTGGTCCTTGGACTTCTCACAGGGCAGGGAACCCTGATTGCTCTTCGGGCTGAGGAGGGAGGGGGACTTGATTGGGGGAGGGGGAAGGAAATGGGAGGCGGTGGCAGGGAAGAGACAGAAATCTTTAATAAATAAATAAATAATAAAAAAAGGAAAAAAACAAATGAGCAAACAAAACAAAGTTCTGGACATCAGTTTAATTTTAATCAATGAAGATATCCAACTCTTGAAGTCAGGAAAGTTGCCACTTGGCCAATGCAGGGTGAATGTACATTCTGCAATGTGATGTACATTTATTGCCAGCCTCACGATAGCTTACAGGTCCGTCTCCAACATATTTTTTTATGCCGGGTGTTTGCCATTGATCTTGTATACTATGCTGAGTGAGTTTTTTTTTTGTGTGTGTGTGTGTGTTTACACTTAAGGCGAGACTAAGAAGTTTTGTTTTTTGTCTTCTTCCTTTCTTAATCTTGTTATTCGGTGTGTGTGTGTGTGTGTGTGTGTGTGTGTGTGTGTGTGTGTGTTTATTTCAGTTTTTGTTTGGGAGAAGTTTATTAGATTGTTCTGTCAATGAAAATTTCATTAAAATAACTGCAAAGTTCCATGAATTTTGAAACCACATTGGGAAAGACCATTTGGAGTAGGAGTAGAGCCTGGGCACAGAGGCATTCATTCCTTGTGACGTCAGGCTGTGTGTCTGTTCTGCAGCAGGAGAACAGTGAACACTCAGCAGAGTGTTATCAAAGATTGATACAATGGCACACAGATTCCTAGGTGTGATACAGTGGTGCACAGATTCTTGAGTAGAAACTCACAGAATCCTTATGACCTAGAAAGATGGTTTGGTTCTTCTTTCTATTTGATGCATAATGCATCTGTGAAAGAGATTGCCTAAGACATCTGAAGGAGTCAGAGATGAAAGTAAGGACAGAATCCAAGTCTAAGCCACCCTAACTTTATGACCACCAAAGTTGGGCACTGGTACTTCTCTTTCCTTTCCTAAGACTTGGGAAAAGCCAAGAAGAACTGTCTAGAAGTATTGTTAACCACTGTTCTGTTCTGTTCTTCTCAGCATCTACTTTCCTCTTATCCCAAAGCATGGACCATGACTGAAAATTTATGAGGACCCCAGCACCCTTTTGCTTGCCTCTTCATGCCCCCTCCTACCTATTTCCTAACCAGAGATTTTCCTTTTATCTCCTATAACACATCCTCCAAATGAGAACTTCCTGCTTCTATACTTTCCTGTGCGCCCTTCCATCTCGAGGGCATACCCAGTAGTCCCTGTCTTCCTGTCTACTCCTATTTGCACTCAAGGGGCTCCCAACACAGTATGGATGAAACATTGGGCTGAGATTCAAAAGACTTGACTCCAAACTTAAATTCATTCCAGCTGTCTTTGTGACCAAGGGGAAATCTCCTTCCTCTGGACTTCACATCCTATTCATTTAAAACTAAAGTAAACCCTGGCTCTCTGTCATGCTCACAATGACCTGGCCTTGATCTCCTACTCAGGCAGAAACTTTTCATTCTAACTCCATCACTGGCTGACCTCAGCCCTAAGGACCCAGCCCCATCATTGGCTGACCTCAGCCCTAAGGACCCAGCTCCATCATTGGCTGACCTCAGCCCTAAGGACCCAGCTCCATCATTGGCTGACCTCAGCCCTAAGGACCCAGCTCCATCATTGGTGGACCTCAGCCCTAAGGATCCAGCTCCATTATTGACTGACCTCAGCCCTAAGGACCCAGCCCCATCACTGGCTGACCTCAGCCCTAAGGACCCAGCTCCATCATTGGCTGACCTCAGCCCTAAGGACCCAGCTCCATCATTGGCTGACCTCAGCCCTAAGGACCCAGCTCCATCATTGGCTGACCTCAGCCCTAAGGATCCAGCTCCATCATTGGCTGACCTCAGCCCTAAGGACCCAGCTCCATCATTGGCTGACCTCAGCCCTAAGGACCCAGCTCCATCACTGACTGACCTCAGCCCTAAGGACCATTCACAGGAGAGTTTAATAATAGAAAGCCTAGGTCTGGGGTCTAGAGGTTACTTCTGGCCTTACAGAGAGAATCCTATGTCTCAGGAGATCCCTCAACTTAAAGAAAGAACCAAACTAGAGTCAGAACATGTTCTCCCTTTAGTAGCCTTATATTCCCAAGTACATTAAATGCACCAAAGTAAGAATAACTATGGGTGTTAGTGGAGTTTGTGTGATACTGGTGGAGTTTATACACAGATCTCAGCAGGTTGCATTGCATTTTCCTGGCCCCAAGTGGCAGCAAAAATGAAGCGGGTTAAACTGTTTAGAGTTTTGTCTCTACTCAATGATATATATACTTTACTAGGGGAATTTCCTTGGGCTCTTTCTCCAAACTGCTTTTGCATAAAGGCTCTCTTGTGCTCTCTCTCTCTCTCTCTCTCTCTCTCTCTCTCTCTCTCGTGTATGTGTGTGTGTAGAATATGATTCACTTGTCAATTATGTTCAGTAAGTTTTAGCTTATCTATAGAGTCGTATATCTCCTCCAGCAAATGTATGAAGTTGTATCTGTTGAGACAAGATTCACACAAAATTTGGTCCCATGCAATGAGTTCCTACATCTGCAGATGTACACAGCCAACCCTACAGCAGATTTTGGGAAGTTTCCCACCTTGCCATCCCCAAAGGGTCTGCATTCATTAGAACTCCTCCCCATTCCCATGCTGGGACAAGCACGAATCTACTTTCTGCCCGGATTCCCCTAATCCGGAATTTCCTATCAAGGGGATCCCTCACTCTATGTTCTAGGTGCCTGGCTTCTCTCACTTAGCATAAAGGCCCAGGGCTCACCCACGTCGCAGCCTGTGTCTGTGCCTCTGTGCTTCCTGTCTCTCCTTCCCCTGGCCTCACTCTGCCTGCTTGGTGGCCACTGACTCACCTCTCTTTCAGGCTGCCCTAGCCTCTGCCCACCCCTCTGGAATGCTCCTCACGCTGAGCGGTTGCCTGTACAGGCAATCCCCGAAGTGCACAACCCCCTCGGCACACTCGGCACACTACCTCCAGCCCCAGGAAATACATTTCTCAGCCCTTTCCACAATTTGAAAGGTTTTAAGACAAACTGACCCGCCGTTGACAGCACTAATTCCTTTCTTCCTCTCCAATGCTCCTGTCTCTGCTCTTTCTCTCTCTCTTTTTTTATCCTAAAGGAATTTTCTTAGATGTGTGTATGGGTTTTTTCCCTGCCTCCAGCTGTCACTTTGGTATGGGGATTGATGTTAAGTAGCACTTTCCACCGGCGTTATATATACAAGATCTCCTTTGCTCTCCGCAGGGTGGGCATTATTCTGCCCATACTGTAATAATGACAGGGAGACTTGGGGAAAGATGGGGTTCACTTCAGGACTCACCCAGGAGACAGAGAACTTGAACCCATGTCTCTTTGGCTTGTTCTGTTGACGCAGAGATCAAAATTAATGAACACCTGGTAGTGGTTCTAACAATTTCTTTCAGAGCCTTAGACATGACTGAGCCTGCTGCAAGTCACAGACTCCGGCAAAGCAGCTACAGGTCAAAGACAGCCAACCCATTGTTCCTCCAAATCTCCCTAACACAGAGACCCCCAAGAGCAAGCTCTATTTGTACAAATCAGCTCAGAGGGAGAGCATAAGGATCTGCCTTCTAGCACAAGGTGACATTGATGGGAGCTAAAAAGGGAAGATACCATTTACTTATTTTCCTATACTCTTTCTGGCTCCGAAGTCTTTGACAGATCTCTGTTCATCTACTCTTCCTCTCTTTGGTACAAGAAGGTACTTCCTTGGCACATGATCTCTGTATCGTCCTCCACACAATGTTTCCCACTTCTCAGACTCTTCCAGCTGCAAGACTGTAGGAAAAGCATCACTAACAAAGATCAGTCACATGGAGGTGCAAGAGGAGGCTGGGTGACAAGACTTTTCCCAAGAAAAAGAACCGATGCCATCTCTCAGGACGTATGAGAACTGCGTGTGTGGGGGGAAGGAGGAGGGCTTACAGATCACTCACCATGGTTACCAGACCTGAAAGTATAAATTTGCTCAACAGCTAATGAATGAGCCAGGCCTGCTGGTGGCCTCTGTTCTCCCTGAGAAACTGCAGGTAAGACAGCTGGAGGAGAGGATGGGTAAGCACAAAGCAGCAGGAGAATGTGGGTGAGGGCAGAAGGGGCAGTTATACTAAATGCTACCCAATGTCTATGGGCCATCCGCTGAGGCAGCCATCCGCTGAGGCAGCCATCCGCTGAGGCAGCCATCCGCTGAGGCAGCCAGCCGCTGAGGCAGCCAGCCGCTGAGGCAGCCAGCCGCTGAGGATGAGATGAGCAGTGGGGCCTTTTCTAAGTGTGCTTCTTGGCTCCCCAGAAAGGAGTCAGTACGGAGCGTCTCTCAGTTAGTGGCCCTTTGTAAGAGCTGACGTCTGAGCCCCCAGATGGTGGCACACAAGTTTAATCCCAGCAGTCAAGAGGCGGAGGCAGGTGGATCACTGTGAGTTGGAGGCCAGCCTGGTCTACATACCAAGTTCTAGGACAGTCAGTTACATAATAGAGAGACCCTGTCAGAGAGAGAGAGAGAGAGAGAGAGAGAGAGAGAGAGAGAGAGAGAGTCTGAAGACCAAGGCTTCCTATGGGGGGCAGCCCAAGTTGATCAAGGAAAGCATAGTGTCATGTGTTTACATGCTCGTCAGTTCTACCTGTGTCTTTTCACTTCCTGTACACAACTCCTGGAAGACAATTCCTGACTTTCCTCCCTCAGGAACTTCTGGTTGCAGAGCCGGGGGCTCCTGCAAGGTCACAGAGGAAGTTCAGGACCCAGGGGACTGACTTAGTCCACCCTTGAGTTAAACTCTTCCTTTCCAAAGGGGATTGGAAATCCCCACTTCCTGCTGTATCCCTGGCAATCTCCCCGGCAGGGCCTTCCAGGCCACACTTCTGACTGCGCCAGAGAGGTCCAGCCTTGCCTTCAGCTGCCCCTCAGCTCCCCTCCTGGCTCAGTATCTCCTCCTTATGAAGAGAGCTGGAGCAAGGGTAAGGCAGGTTGGGTTCCTACCCTCTCTATCACCGAATTTTCGCTTACAAGCTACCTAATGTCTAGGACCATTACTTTCATAGGTTAACACACACACACACACACACACACACACACACAAGCAGGTATTGGAGAAGATGTGGTGGGACGGGAACTCTTGCACGCTCTCGTGAGGAATGCAAAACGGCCTAGCAGCTGTGGAGAAGAGCGTAGAAGCTATTTACAAATTAAAGCTGCTTCTTGGTCTCGAGCCAAAATAATTGACATCAGGATCCCGAAGAGATATATACACATCCTTGTTCATTGAGATACTGTTCACAATAACACAGAAGTGGAAACAACCTAAATTTCCATTATTGAGTGAACAGTTAGAGAAAATGCAGCATATAGACACAAACGGAGATTATTCAGACATAAAAATAAAGGAAATCCTAAAATAGGCAAAAGCACGGGTGAAGCAGGAAGGCATGAGATAAGATGTGTGACTCCACATCTGAGAGGGATCTAAAGCAATTGTCAACACCGCAGGGCTTGTCCCACGTTAGCAAGGGTCTGGGTTGATCCACATCATTGCAGAAAATTAGGCAGGGTGACATACACCTGTTATCCCAGCACCTGGGAAGCGGAGGCAGGAGGATCAGAAGTTCAAGCGCGTCTTTGACCAAGTATCCAGCTTGAGGCTGGCCTGGGCTACATGAGACCCCCGTCTGAAATACAAAACAAAACAAAAAACAAACGAAAAAAGGTCACACACACAAGCACAAAGAGGACCGTGGTGGCTTTCCTGGATGGAGAAGCAGAGAGCAGGAAGTGTTTAATGAGATGTCAAGCATGCCCCGTAAATAACGTCTCCAGACCCACTGTACAGCATGCATTTCTACTTAACAATATGGTATCGTATACTTACCATGCTGGAGAGTTTCACTTTGCGAAACTCCTAATGTAGCCAAGGCTGTCCTGGATTTGCCTTGAACTCAAAATCCTCCTGCCTCAGCCTTTCGAGTCTCAAAATGACAGGTATACATTGTCATGTCAACTTTTACAACTTGTTTCTGAGGTGGATCTCTGGTAAGTGTTCTTCATGAAGACAAAAAAAAGGGATGAAGGAATTTAAGTAAAGTTCAGATGTCTCTACTGCAGTGCCGAGACTGTAGTAGCATGGGTGCTTGTTCTGTCCAAACTTGTTTTGTAGTGTGTGTATCTGTGTGTATGTTGTATATTAATGATACCACCACAAAGCTAGTTCTAAAACTGACCCCTCAAAAGGACAAAAATGGGGCTGGAGAGATGGCTCAGTCAGTAAAGTGCTTGCCTTGAACATGTAAGGAGCTGAGTGGGCTGCTCCAGTTCAATCCCCGAGTCCATGCATCAGTGACGGGAGGGGTGGTATGTTCCTGCGATCACCTGGGAGGCAGAGACAGGTGGATCCCTGAAGCTTGGCAGTCAGCCAGTCTGTACTAATGAATGACCAAGGAGAGCCTGTCTCACAAATTGATGTGGTGGAAGAGTTGGTGAGCTGGCACAGTGGGCAAAGGGGCTTGCCTCCAAACCGGATGACGTGAGTTCAATTCCCAGGATCCACACGGCAGAAAGAGAGAACCAGCTCCTGCAGGTGTTGACCTCTGACTTCCCCACATGCATCTATGAATGGATATAATCGTAATTTTGCTTAAAATTGATTTTTAAAAAAAGAAAAAAGGAAAGAGATGGGCCGTGCATCTGAGAATGTTTGAAGTTGTCCTCTGCCCTCATACACATGGGCATGCATCATTCTGCATGACCACTGATTCCACATGCATCCATACACATATCAACACACACACATCAGAGCCACTGACATCCTTGAGAGTCTGAGCAGGTTCCAAGGTTCACATCTGCCAAGAGACTTTGTGCCATTTGATGCCCCCTGTGGGTTCTAGTAGATTTGGGGGTGCCAGTGTTTATGGGGTGAATTCATGAGTGAGCGCGAACACCTCCAAGACCAAGGGTTGCTGATGGTCTGGATGGAACTGAGGAGAGCCGGCACCCCTGTTCTGTCTCCTTTGCCCCTCCTGCCCCCACTCTCCCCTTCCCCACACCACCTCCATCTCCCTTTCCCTGTTCTCATTTATACTCTCAGCTGCTTTCTACGGGGCAAGGCAGATCATGTGACCCCCCACAGCACAGCAGGCACGCAGTCCTTCCATGCTGAGGTAGGTCTGTGACACAGCTCCAGGAGGAGACCTCCCCGCAGCCTTTACCTTGTTAAATGAAGCAGGGCTTCCACACGGTGCCTCTGATGCTGCTCGGACAGAATAAAACATTCTTTTTTTTTTTCCTGGGTTGGAATTTGCTTCCACCCTGATCCACCTCCACTAAAATGAACCCCAGGCATGCCTGCTTTCCCCAGCAAGCCAGGCTAACCCAAGGACAGTCATTAACTTGTTATTCTAAGTAATCCTCTGCTGAAAGCTCTGAGCCGCCTGTGGTGGACAAGAACAGAGCTTTCCAGTACAAAATAAAAGCTGGACTTGCTGGCTCGTCTGAAGACAGACAGTTTCCAAGGAGGAGGGAGGGCCCCTGAGGCCGGCTGGCTCCAAACAGCACAGAAGAACCAGTACAGAGCCAGCCTTATTCAGCTGGCTGCGCTGGCTTCTGTAGTCGTGTGGAGAACACAGCATCGGCCCACCGCTCATGAGCGCCACCATCTTTGTGGTCAACGGAAGATGCTGCTCTGCTTACCACATCAGATGGACAGTGGGTGTGGCCCTTGGGTTTCTAAAACATCACATGTTATTATTTGCCCTGACCCAGATAAGATCCCCAACACCAGACCAGCTCCTGTGGGGACACTGCCCCCCCCCATTTCTCCAACCACATCTTCCTCTTATCATTCCTCCATCCTATTAGGCACTTAACTGTCACAATTGTGTTTGTTCCCTAGTCCCAGGAGTGTCCTCCTCCCTTCTCCCCATGAGCATAACCTGGCCAGGATTCGCTGCTTCCAAACAGGCATCTTGCTGGGGTGTAGCTCAGGGGTAGAGCCCTTTCTTTGAGTGCCCCAGGCCCTGGGTTCCATTTCCGGCAGAGGGAACGCAAACACCCACCTCGGTCACTGCATTTCACATGCTGTGCAGGCTCCTGGTTGACTTCCATGAGGTTATGTGAGGCCGCAGCCCCTCTCCCCAAGACTACCTGAAAGCTGAAACCCAAGCCCCTGAGTGATCCCCAAAAGTTACCTCTTCTTTTACTTCTAAAGTGCTCAGATCTTGGCAAGAGCAAACTTCCTGGGAGAAGAGTCGTTCTTAACATTTGTCTTTGGCAGGTTTTTGTTTTTTGGCCCCTTCCTAAGCTTGTTTCTAAGAACATGCTGTATGCCTTTTTTGGGTCCCTTGATACCCACAAATTCATTTCCTCTCTACAACTTCAGGGGTCCCAATACGCAGTCTTTGATAGACAAATCCACACACAGCTGCTGCCTTGGAGACCAGAAACCCGGAAGCCTCCACTGCCTGCCTGGTTCTTCTCTTGCAAACGTCTGAGAAGGCGTCCAGAAGGAGGCAGGGGCTATTCCAGCCTGATGAAGACTGGAGTTTCTGCAGGGAGTGGGAGAAAGTTCAGACCACGACCACCAAGCTTTTATATCCTTTCTCTTACAAGTAAAGTACCTCCTGGAAAATATGACGGCGCTGGCTTTGGCAGACCTGTGGGTCTTTTGCAAGCAAAGACGTGTTCCTTCCAGGCTTGGAATCTGAGCCAGCTCCACCCCGCCCCCCCCCCCCCCCCCATAGTAACAAACATAAAGTTAGGTACCACATTTTTCTTACTGCCTACCATGTTCCCGGCACTGTCCAAAGAGATGGACATGAACTTTGGCCAAATGATGAGTATGGCTCCGGAACCCACCCCACCCTCTTTTTGGAGCGGAGCAACTGGCACGTCCTTCAGCTACCCTGTAAATAAACAACACACAGTGGCCGCCTGGCACGGGAAACGTATGGTTCCACGGGGAAAATCATTCACCTAGACAAACCCCTGCTGGAAGCACTCAGCTGTGGAGTCCATTGTCACCAGCCCAAGTGTGACAACACCCAGCCAGGCCAGACCCAGGAAATGAAAGCCCAGGGTTCAACAGGAAGTTTCCCATGCCTCCCTTGCCTGCTCCAAGGGATGCAGCTGCTCAGAAGTGGGCATGGACTTCCTTTTCTGTTCTCTGGAGAAAAGAGACAGCATGGCTTTCTCTCCAAAGTCTTGGGATACTGAACAGGTGGATGACAACCCACTGTGAAGGACCACACTAGGCCACATGCATCTGTGAGCACGTGACATGGCAGGGATCTTCGTATGTTTTGCTCCCTGCAGCATACAGTCACCGAATCGATACTTTCTGACTGGCTGAGTGAATGAATGAATGAGCGAACGAACGAGGTAAGTATCTTGACTACAAACAGCCAACAGACTCAGCTATTGAGAACAACGGTTATCTACAGAGGAAGCTAAAGCAGCTCCCACCAGGGATATCTAGACACATGGGATTGGGTAGAGCCTGAAGAATAGAGCGTGAATCTATTAGCTTCTGGACAAATGTCTGGTATCTAGTGACAAAGCTACTAACCAACAAGTCCGTGACAACCCCAGACTTAGTCCTGCCTCTGCCACGCCTGGCACTGGTGATTAAATAGAACTTTTCAGCAGGGGGTTCATTTTATCCACATGTGGCTTTAGTTCACAGTGCCTGTCCATCTCCACAATGAGAGCCAAATGAGACAAGGCATGCCAAAGCATTTTAGCAACAGCAAAGATGAACTGAACATAGTTATCCCATCTTCCCTGAGGCTGGCTCTGCTCACCGTACTGTACTCACTTCTAACCCTTCCATGACTGGGAGCTTGATTCTCTTCCAGGTATAGTCACACTCTCTCACCTCTGCCCAGGAACCACTGGTGCCCGGCATGCACAGTTCCAGAACAGGGACCTCCAGAGAAGGCACGGGTTTGGCATGAAGTGATGAGAGGACCAGAAGACATGTAAGCCTGCACCAATGATTGGAGAGGGCAGGACTAGGGTGGTCACTCTGGTTTGCTTCGTGTTTCCTAGACCATCATTGAACAATGGAGAGAGGTAGAGGAAGAAATGCATCGTTGCACCAGGAAACCAGATCTTTGAACTGGAAAGAATTTGGAACTTGGCCCTGCTCCCTTCCTGCTCAGGGTTAGAGAGAGGGCTCAAGAGAGGTTTCTTTCTGAGCCCTGCTCTCCCCTGGGTCTCCTTGTGGTAACCCCCAGGGAGCTAGGCACTACTCTGACCCCGAGAGCATAAGCACAGAGGTCACCCAACCCAGGACCAGGAAACCCCTAAGGCCTTCCCTCAGTGCAAAACCTGGGTGTCCTTTCTCATGGGTGAGTGGGTGTCTGTCTACTGTCCCACCTCATATAATTGTAACCACTGGACTTTCAGAATGCCCATGGAGGAAATTACAGCCTTTCTTAAAACATCAACACATCCTTAACATCCTTAGTTAGAGATGCTCCCATTGGCCTATGGGGAGGATGTTTGGGAGGTGGGTAGAACCTAGAGGGTATATTTTCTGTATTTCTGGTCACACCTCTGCTGTGGGGCCCAAGACTCCAGCTAAGCCTCATTGCCCACCAAAATAATAATAATAATAATAATCTCGGTGCTTGACACACCTGTCTCTGCATGTCCTTTGTGACTATCTACCTATGTCATTCCAGGCAGTGTCCTGCCAGCCTGGTCCAGGTCCCCTCTATCAGGTGCAAACCTTAACCCTGAGTGGGGGTGGGTACAACCTCCCTCATGCCTTGCCCACACCCTCAGGGCTGGCACAACATCAAGGTTAGTTAAAAGGGGCCTCCAAAGCTCTTGCATGTGGCCCAGGGTCCGAGCGACTCATTAGGCGGTGGCGGCTCTCACACACGGCCTTTAATGTGGGGCGATGGTATTTTTCAGGATTCTTTTCAGAAGGAAAAAGTTAATAACGTGAAGGCTTTATTAGCTCTCTCTTCCCCCCTCTGAGACGTGCCCTTTGGTAGCGCAATGCCGGGGCTAGTTAAGGCCGAGGCCCGGGGATTTCCTCCTCTCTGGGAAAGACTGTAATTACACACACACGGGGGCCAAGGCAGTGAAGTGGTAACACACCAAGGTCTTAACCTCAGAGGCGGGAGGGGAGCTAGGTGTGAGCCGTCGTGGCCCGGCCTGCAAAGCAGAACCATATGGGAAATCCATTACCTGCTCTACAAAGGCGGCCTTGCTAATAAACGTATTTACTGGGTTAAATAAATATGCGCAGGGTTGTTAAAAGCCTGGCCCTGTGACTTCAAGTCACCAACATTTTTCACTTGTCAGAAAGAGCCTTTTGGAAGCTTTCAAGCAGCCTGCCTTCCTGCCCGTGTTTATGCATCCACTGTGCCCCTGCCCACGGAGAAAGAAAGGGTCTTTGTGTAGCACTGTGGAGACCTTACAGGTAGTTAGGGGCACACACAGGCTGTGTGTGCCGAGCCTCAGGAGCCCAGGTCAATGCTCGGAGCCCATGTGAGGAAACACATCCCCACACAGCTTTGTGTCCAAGGAGAGGGAGGGCTCTGCTCACACTGCATCATGGAATCTTCATGACTGTAATTTTCCGTCTATTTTTGCTGTCAAAAACATGTGATATAAAATCACGGTTTCCATCATTTTCAAGTGTACATTTTCAGTGCGTCTAGTATGTTCGTCACTGCTACTTTCTGCTTCAGAACCTTTTCACCACCCCAGTGGAAACACTCACCCCCTTGCTGGAGGCCTCCTCTCCTCTCCCCTCTAAGCCCCTAGCAACCTCTCACCTGGCCCCTGTTCTGCGGGTGTAGCTATTCCAGACCTATGGGATCTTTTGTGTCTTCAACAGTCACTCACTAAGTGATTTCCATTTCACCCATGTTACAGTTTGTATCCATACTTCATCCTTTGTTACAGTTAAGTAGTATTCCATTGTGTGGTTAGATCGCATTTTGCTATATATGCACCAACTTCATGGGTATCTTGATTGTTTCTTTCTTTTTGGATATTGCACATGATTCTACTGTGAACATTCTTTTTTCTCTTTTTTATTTTTTAAACAATCTTTTCTCATTTTACATACCAATCCCAGTTTCCTCTCCCAGCCTCTATGGACATTCTTTTTTTTTTTTTTTGTTTTTGTTTTTTTTTTGTTTTTCAAGGCAGGGTTTCTCTGTGTTTTGGAGCCTGTCCTGGAACTAGCTCTTGTAGACCAGGCTGGTCTCGAACTCACAGAGATCCGCCTGCTTCTGCCTCCTGAGTGCTGGGATTAAAGGCGTGCGCCACCACCGCCCGGCCTCTATGGACATTCTTACATAGTGTTTTTGAACACCTGTTTTTGTTTTGTGGGGGGAATATACCTAGGAGTGGAAATCCAGGGGGTCAGGGCAACTTTCTATTTAAAAAATATTGGTGGCCAATCCTTTTGCACTTGGGAGAAAATCAAGGAACCAAAATTTTTTTTTCTTATAAAACTCTAGTTCACTCAGCAGTAAAAAACAATGACTTCTTGAATTTTGCATGCAAATGGACGGAAATAGAAAACACTATCCTGAGTGAGGTAAGCCAGACCCAAAAAGAGGAACACGGGATGTACTCACTCATATTTGGTTTCTAGCCATAAATAAAGGACATTGAGCCTATAATTTGTGATCCTAGAGAAGCTAAATAAGAAGGTGAACCCAAAGAAAAACATATAGGCATCCTCCTGAATATTAACTTTCATCAGGCGATGAAAGGAGACAGAGACAGAGACCCACATTGGAGCACCGGACATAATTCTCAAGGTCCAAATGAGGAGCAGAAGGAGAGAGAGCACGAGCAAGGAACTCAGGACCGCGAGGGGTGCACCCACACACTGAGACAATGGGGATGTTCTATCGGGAACTCACCAAGGCCAGCTGGCCTGGGTCTGAAAAAGCATGGGATAAAACCGGACTCGCTGAACATAGCGGATAATGAGGACTACTGAGAACTCAAGAACAATGGCAATGGGTTTTTGATCCTACTGCATGTACTGGCTTTGGGGGAGCCTAGGCAGCTCGGATGCTCACCTTACTAGACCTGGATGGAGGTGGGTGGTCCTTGGACTTCTCACAGGGCAGGGAACCCTGATTGCTCTTCGGGCTGACGAGGGAGGGGGACTTGATGGGGGAGGGGGAGGGAAATGGGAGGCGGTGGCGGGGAGGAGGCAGAAATCTTAAATAAATAAATAAATTAATTAATTAATTAATAAAAATAAAACTCTAGTTCTTGTAGCTCTGCCCCAATGTTGGGCATATTCTCTTCATCTTGCAGACAAGTGTGAAAACCGAGGGACTGAGATTCATATCAAATATGGGTGCTTGGGATTTGAAAGCTGGTTCTTCAGACCATGGAATGAATAGTCTCCCTTCTTGCCATCTCCCCACTCGGCTGCGGCTCTATAGGAAATGGTGTGCACTTCCAGAGCCCCAAGAAGATCTCAAGAAATTGTTAAGTCGCCCTTCTGTAGAAACGTCACAGAGAACATGAACTTAGGGCCCCCAAAACACAGGGCTTCTCACATCCTCAGGTCACCAACAGTGAGAGTGTGGAGGGGGGCAGCTCATTTCTTCTCAAGCAGAAAGGCTTCTTTCTCTCCAAGAGGAAAGGTTCCTTTATTCCCATAGCGTTTTCTGGCTCTTGAAAACAGTATGTGATGCCTGCTGCCTGACTCTGTACGGATGACCTCGTATTCCGTGAGCGGAGCACCCCAAGAATTGATACAAGGAAAACAGCAGTCCTTTCACGCCTACTCTGCTTTTGATTTCACTGTCACGAAAATCTTATTGTTATCAGCCGGGTCATTCCTTACCGTATAGTCCAACCTAGTGTTTCTCATCAAGCCTTTGATTCTATGTATGTCAGTCATCACACACACACACACACACACACACACACACACACACACACACACACACCCCTGGCAGGACTGTGGTTACCACATGTAATCTCAGTCACTGGTCATTTCCTCTGCACTGAAGATCTAGTCAAGGCAATACAAACAGCCTCTGAGACCAACAAAGGTGGGCTTGACACCAACTGCGAGTTCTTCATTAGTGGGTTTAAGCAACACTAAGAGCCCATCTCAACCTTTATGCCCTTACCTGTAATTAAAGGCATGAGAGGCTATAATGTTTGGGGGGGGCGGGGCATTGTGTGGTGTGTTTTTGGCATGTGTGTGGTGTGGGTGCACATGGGTGGGGAACAAGTGTGTGTTAGAGTGTGTGTGTACATGTGTGTAGAGGCCAGAGATTGACATCTGGTGTCTTCTCCATCTCTCCCAACCTTACATCTATTGAGATAGGGTCTCTCAGTTTAACCTAGATTCTACACTCCAGGTGCTGAGATGATAGGCAGGTTGCTCTGCCCACCTGTCATTGTATGTGGGTGCTGGGGTCCAAACTCTGGTCCTTATGCTTACGTAGCAAGCACTTTACCTGCTGAGCCACCTCTCCATCGTCCTGTGATGATGTTTAATGAAATATCGCATTTTCTAGGATTCCCACACCCATTCCAGTTTTGGCTTAGGACAAGTCAGCAACCTTTCACCTACTCCTTCATTTGGTGATGGTGGGGAGGACTGGAGGGTGCAATGAAGAAAGGAGCAACACGCTCTAAATGGAACCATTCTCCGAACAGGGGGACATGGTTTTCTTTTCTGTACATTGCAGAGATCGCACCACTTGGTAAGATATTACAGTTCCAAGCCAGGCGGTGGTAGCACACACCTTTAATCCTACCAATCTGGAGGCAGAGGCAGGCAGATCTTTGAGTTTGAGGCTAGCCTGGTTTACAGAGCTAGTTCCAGGATAGCCTGGGCTACCCAGAGAAACCCTGTCTTAACAAAACAAAAGATATTACATATCCATTATGACAATTCTATTGCAGTCAAGTCGTAGACACAAAGTCAGTTGGGAACCGTTGAGGGTTTGGTCAAACTGCATAGAGCAAGGACCGCCGAGTCCGGTGAGCCATTTCCTGATCACTAGGCCCATGGAGGTGGAAAAGGAACTCTCAACGGCCCAGGCCATTCGGGGTAGAGGCGACTTTCTGGCTCATATCCATGCTCTCGGTCCATTCTCGGTGGCAGAAAACTAGTGAGTTTCCCGGGGTCAGTGGCTCCCTCTGGGAACAGACCCGGGAGGGGAGTAGAAAAAGTGTCTTCAGATAATGAGCAGAAGTTTCCAATCAACTTGATGCGTGTCAGATTCTCAAAAGATGAGTTATGTGTGGCAAAGTCGCTTCTTTCAAGTCCTGTTTATGGCTGGCTAAATAAGCAACAGGATAATCTGTCACTTCGGGTCTCAGCTGGTGAGCGCAGAGAGTAACAAGCTAATCTGATGTGAAATGATTTGGACAGTAAATAAATAAATCCCACCTTGATAAGCTAGTCTCCCCGGGAGCTCTCCCACGGGTCCTAAACATTCTGAATAAGGGTTGATGAGGGCTTCCCAGGGAGAGGCCAGAGACATCTTCCCTGGAGGTCCCCACAAGCGGAGCCACATTCCATCTGTTGGGGAGGGGCGGGGACAGTTTAGCTTGATGGAGGGCAAGCGGGTGAAGGGGTGAACCAGGTGACCTTTCCTCATCTCATCCACCAAGAAGGCTCAGAAACTTATCTCCAGGCAACTGACACATTTGGAGCCTGCACCCAGTATAAGATTCACCCTGAATTTCAGCGGCGTCAATAGGCGTGACTGGAGATACACATGAAGGGGGAAGTGCGTGCGTGCGTGCGTGCGTGCGTGCGTGCGTGCGTGTGTGTGTTAGTGGGGCATGGGTAATGCCTAAACAATCTTCATAGATGTCGTAAAGATGCAACTACTCCCTGGAAGGCAGCTTAGCAGAGCGGAGCGTCTGAACACTAAGTCACCACACTGCTGGGAAAGGAGTGATGATATTCCAGCTCACATAGTCCTGTGGCCCTGGGCAAGCGTTTTCTTTTTCTTTTTTCCTTTTTTTTCGGTAGCATCTTTTTGCAGTGTGAGATGGAAATATTTATTTATGTGTACCCTTTCCTGGTTTTATACCCATCCCTACTTGCTACCCATTTTAAAAAGCAAGCAAACAAACAAAAACCATTGCTCCAACAGTCACGTGCTTTAGAAGCCCCTCAAGGCAACAGCTTCTCGTGGTTAAGCACTTCAGTCTCTTCCACATCGCCTCTGGAGAAAAACCGGGAGCTACCCCTTGGTGGGATGCTCACAGCCCATGCTGTTCTCTGGATTTGATTCTTCACTTCCAAGGTTGGGTAGGTTACTGTCTGTACCTCGGTTTCCTCATCTATGCAATGGATGCAGATGGTACCTAACAGAGAGGGTTGTCCTGAAGCAGAAATGGCTCCACTGTTGAAAGTTCCAGCAAGGTTTGTGAGGAAATGGGACTCAGCCACTTCTCACAAAGGCAGACCCCCTCGGAGCCCGCCAGCCAGCATTGTCTGCTCTCGCTCTGTTTTCTTTTCTGTTTGAATTTTGTTTCTTCTTTTCATCATCTTCTTTTCTAGTAATAGGATTGCTCCTAGTTTTATTTTTAGAAAAATGGAATTTACATTTTCTTACATTGTAACAGTGACTTCCCTTGTAGGGAGTTTGAAAGAGATTTTAAAAAGTACGAAGAAAGAAAGGAAACGAAAGGAAAGAAGGAAGGGAGGAAGGAAAGAAAAAAGGAAGGAGGAAATGAAGAAAAAAATCAAGTAATTAAAAATTCTATCAAGTTGAGACAATTATTTGGGGGATGTTCCTATCATATTTCCCCCTGTGGGTATAGTAAAGGTCTGTACATTTTTTTCTTATTAGCATATTTGGTAGAGGTGGTTTATGCAACCTACTGCACACATTTTGTTCATTATCTTTTAACTACTCTGGGAACACATTATGGATGTAACTCTCAAATAGGAGGAACATTTTGGTAATGGCAATAACCATTTCCTGATTGCCAATTATGTACCAGATGCTGGCTGCTTCGGGAGCTCCACTAAAATTACTTCATTCATTTCTATAAGCCCCTAGGAGAGAGTCGTTAGGTTCTCCTACATATTAAGAACTGGATCTCTGAGGGAACAAATGATATACCAAAGTTCACACAAGTCAGAAAACGATAAAACCAAGATTTAAAACCAGGTCTGGGTCCAGCAAGGTGGCTCGGCGTGTAAAAGCATTCAGTGCCCCATAGTGCAAGCCTGACATTCGAGTTTGATCCTCAGAAGCCACATACAGGTGGGAGGAGAGAACCAGCTTCACAGGGCTATTCTCTGATCTCCACACACACTGTGGTGTATGATGTTCACACACATGTGCCAAAGGTAATCATAAATACAATTCAAAGGAAAACAACAGCCAGGTCCTGCGTACTCCATAGTGTAACCCTTGCATTCATTCAGTGGTTGGCCTAGAGATCTTCAGTAAGCACAGAGGTATGAGCCTTCTCAACATAAAGAATAGATGTGCAAGGGGACAAAGACAGGTGTGATGAGAAACCCAGAGACTTAGAGGAAGGTTTTCAATTCAATAAAAGAACCTTGATTTTCTCATAGGGTCCACGGAAGGAATTAAAGAATCAGAAGCAGGAATGACGTTAGGGACCTAACTTGAGGAACCACCATGGTCTCCACAGCGATGTTATACTGGGAGAAGTCGGGGCAGACACGCTGGGGGAGTGATGACTGCAGCTTGGACCAAGGTATGGGTGGACATGGAGAAAATAGAGTCAAAGAGCATCTTGGGAAATACACTCTACAGAGCTTGTCAATGATTAGCTGTGGCAAGAGAGGGCAGGATCCAGATTAACCCAATGGATCACCAGTTCAGTGTTTGGTTACAGCAGGGTTGAGATGCCAGAGAGGGCAAGATCATCACATGGAGGTCTGCCCCTGCCTCCTTTTCTATTAAGAACCAGATTGACAGCTGCATCTTAGTTATGAGCACAGTAACTCTTTACCACAGTTAGAGTGGTTACAAAGCCTAGCAAGTGAATGCTAGCTGCAACCCCATCGACTTGGGGTTATCAGTTGCACAGAGAGGAAGAAAGTGGACTGGAAGCTGTGATCCAGGTTCCCTACCTGGAGAAGCCACTCACTGAAGGGCGAATGGTGAATATGACGAGCCCAGAATTGTGAGCACCTGAAACCTCACCATGGTCCCTGGTAAGTCTTGCAATATGAAGGTCTGCCGTGGGGCAATAGCTTGTACCGTCAATCATATTTTAATAAAATGCTGATTGGCCAGTAGCCAGGCAGGAAGTAGAGGCGGGGCAAAGAGAATTCTGGAAGAGGAAAGCTCAGTCTGCAGTGGTGACCCAGCCACAGAGGAAGCAAGATGTGATTGTCTTGCCAAATAAGGTACCAAGCCACGTGGCTAACTCAGACAAGAATTATGGGCTAATGTAAGTATAAGAATGAGTAAATAAGAAGCCTGAGCTAATGGGCCAATCAGTTTATAACTAATATAGACCTCTGTGTGATTCTTTGGGACTGAACAACTGTGGGAACCTGGCAGGTCAGAAACCTCTGTCAACAAAGCACAGATGGGAGCCGGTTAGGGGAGCTTTCTGGAGTTTACACCATAGCTTTGCTCTAAAGAAAGAGTTGCCTCTCCTGCCTCTTAACTCTCAGATCTCGGCTGAAGCATGGGTTTGAATGTTACCAGCCACCAGTCACCCAGTGTACCCGGCCAGTTTAAGCCACACCTACCTGGGCCACTAGACACTAGAGTATTCATTCTGCATGCGGCTCAGTGAGAGAAAAGATCTCTTTTCATTGTACCCAAGCCCGTGGATTAGAGCAAGGGGAGCTACAGAAAGACTCACGTTATGGTGTCCAGTTGGAAGCAAAGTCAACACAGCCTTTCTGAACCATTACTTTAGATAGATGGAGGATGGAGCATGACAATTACCACCTCTGAAAGTGGTGGACATGATTCATTCACCAGCTGTGCAAATCTCAAAGGAGGCCACAAGAAAAAGAGAAAAACAAGGTAACGTGAACCCTACAGACAACATGGTAACTCTTCAGCAACAGACCTCCAGGATAGCAAAATACCCGGCAAAGAACTCAGAAGAGTGACCGAAAGGGGACAGTGGGATTAGGGAAAACACAAACTTCAGCAGAGCCAAGAAAACAACACGTGATACACGAGAAAGTTGGCGCAGACACAGGGGGTTGAAAAAGGTCTGATGGTCTCAACATGTCCAAACCAGAATGCCACTGAAGGCCTGACTAGCTCAAGTAGAAGAGAGGAATTTCAAACTTGAAATCAGCCATATAGATAGCTAAAAGAAGCATTTGAAATACCACTCAATGTACAAATAGCACCTGAGGAAAGAAACAAATTCTAGAAAATCCTTTCAATAAAGTCATAGCTAAAAGAGTTCCCTAGTCTTGGTAAAGATAAAAGACACCAAGGCACAGGATGGGTATAAGGCTCCAGCTAGATTTGAGCAGAAAAGATCTTCATCGTAACTTATAATAGTCAAGATATCAGAAGGAGAAGGCAAAGAGAGAGTGCTAAGAATTGGAAAAGAGATTGCCAAGCCTTATTTAAATCTGCAGCCATTGGAGTAAGCGCATACTTCTCAGCAGAAAACATACATACCACGGGGAATGGGATGCATTCCAAGTTCTAAAAGAAACTATGCCAATTATGACTACTTATACCCAGTCAAGATATCCTTCAGAAATGAAAGAAAAATAAAGACATTCTCAAACAGGCAAAAAAAAAAAAAAAAAAAAAAAAAAAAAAAAAAGAAGAGGGAATCCATCATTGCTGTACCAGCTTTTCAGACTTATGGAAGTCCCATATTCAGATATGAAAGACAGCGAAAACCAGGAGAGTGTAAAAACCCACTAGAGGATGTACAAAAGAGAATCAAAATGTAGCAATACAATAAGTACACCATCACTTTCATAGCGCATGTCTGTCCCCACCCAGGTACCAACACCTCCCCTCCCCCATGCAAAAGTAATTTAGATCTTGGATACTGCCTCCCAGAGTTGCTTCAATCCCATACATTTTTTGGCTCAGCACTGAACAGCTTCCCCTCTGCTACAAAGATGAACAACAACAAAACAAAATAAGAGCATTTAGCAAACATTAGTAGATTAAGAAAATGACATATAAATTGGTACTCACCTACGACAAGTTTGAAGAGAAAGAAACTTAAGTTCCTAAATAAAAGATACAAGCTAACTGTGCTTACAACATTCAGTTTACCAAGGAAGATGCAACTCTCACACGAAATGCCAGAGATGCTGTTTATAACATCTTCAACCAAGGGAGGGGGGGTTACATGTGTAGTATGATATAGAATTTATAATGAATGCTTGGAATGGAATTATCTGAGTGTTTCTATTACCTATGTGGGAAAGCCAATAGATATTTGTCATTCTTCTAGGCTATCCTACACCTGAACCCCTTTCTCATGATTAGGAAACCCTTTGTCTAATGGGGCCAAGTCCAACTGTAAAAGTTAAAAGATCAGTCTTTGCAGTGACTTAGAGCTGGGAAGGTGGCTCCCCTGGTAAAGGGCTTACTATGCATCACAAGGACCTGAATATGGACCCCCAGAACCATGTAAATGGCAATTTTAGTATATGTCTGTAAGCATAGTGCCAGAGAAGGGGCAGACACAGGCAGGTCCCAGGGCTCCCTGACTACCTGGTCTAACCAACAGGTAAACTCTGAGCTCAGTGAGAGAAATCCTGATTCAAAAAATAAGGTGGAAGACATCCAACATAAACCTTTGGCCTCCATTTGCTTAAGTGAGTGTGTGTTGTGTATATACATCTCTCTCTCTCTCTCTCTCTCTCTCTCTCTCTCTCTCTCTCACACACACACACGCACACGCACACGCACACACTCACACACCACTCATTAGACTGAGGATTGTCTCCTAGGACTGTTTCGATCCCACACATTTTTGCCTAGAGAGTCACCCCCTAAGAAGAAAAGCCTGCCCTGCTAAAAGCCAGCCATGTGGCTTGACTAATCCCTTGCTCCTCCTCTGGCCACCTGTCCAGGAGACTATGACGGTCATCAGAGAGTTCCAGGCTTACTTTACTGCCCTTTCTAACCTCTCACGTGTCCACGTCGCTGATCGCCAGCGTAATTACCTGGTTAATTCAGACAGATCAATTATCTCATGAGGATGAGAAAGCAGATTCTCTTTTCTGGCCTTGGATAATGAAGATTGTTCTTCCTCGAAGCTGTAAATATAACACCCAAAATAGCATGGAGTTGAGAGAAACTGGAGCTCATCAGCAGATTTAAAATTAAGTGCCCTTCTTTCCCATTGACAATAGGGTTTCGTTTTCATCTATATTTTTGCTATGAACTTCACTTCATCATGCTTAATTAGATGGATGTAATAGCTCAGACCAACGGGAGATATCACTATTGATAATGAGGAGACAACAGAAACAATGTGTACCTTGAGAGGTCCTGCCTAAGAGACTTGTACCATTTATGTTGGACAACACAAAATGGACTTGTTTTGTTTGTTTGTTTGTTAGTTTTTTTTGGTGGGGGCAGACTGTGGTGTATGATATGAGATTCCCAAATAACCAATGAAAAAAGACCTATTCCATAAACTTTTTGTGTGACAGAAATGTTATGTGTTACACTGTAACTGAATCATTTCTGGCAATGTGTGGCTACTGAGCCCTTGAAATGGAGATAAAGAATAAAAACATTGGGGGCTGGAGAGATGGCTCAGTGGTTAGGAGTACTGGCTACTCTTCCAGAGGATGTGGGTTCAAGTTCCAGCTACAAGGCAGCTCACAACTGTAATTCCAGTTCCAGGAGATCCAACACTGTCACACAGACATACACGCAGTCAGAACAGCAATGCACATAAAGTAAAAAATAAATAGGTTCTTAAAAAAACATCCATCTATTAAAAAACAAAAATGATAAATTCACTTATCACTAAAGTAAGTTTTTATGTATGACTAGTGACTATAGAATTATACAGGACAGGGGATATCTGTGACCAGATCTCTCTCACTGTGACCTCAACAAGAAGCCCCCAAGTAAATCAAGATTTCCCAAAGTTAGTCATTTGGCTGGAGATTGTTTGGAGACATGAGATGTGGAACAGAACTCCCCTTTCCCAGTACTGTATAGGGGTTTATTAATTGTCTACACAATTGCTTTTGTAAAGGATCTACTTCTGTTAGCACAGAGTGAGGAGCTCTGAATTTGAAGCCATTTATTAGGCTTAAATTTATGTGGTGTGAAATCTGTTAGATCATTTGCTCATCAGTAGGTTGTCTAGAAGAAAGGCCCATCTACAAAGGGCTTGGAGGGTGAGGGTCACTGGTGTAATCAGAAACATACCAAGCCTGCCCTGCAGCTAACGGGTCTGTGCTTTCAAGTAAATCTTGAGTTTGAGAAGTGGCCTTTTAAAGACCTTCCTATTGCTAACATTTCCTTTCTTATTAAACAAGAAGAAGGAAAAAAAACAAAAGTAATTATTTTTCACTATTCTTTAACTTAAAAACGGAAAGGTAGAAGCCTCTAGAAGTTCACATCTAAAATTGTGGGGCACGTGAGGTTGCCACAGTGGAACAAAACCTTTGAACCTAATAGGCAGGGGATGGGAATTAAGAAGGCTTGAGTAGGGTTTGGACAGAATGGTAATAGGAACGTCCAGCCAACCCCAGCCATCAGAGGACTGTACCACACTTCAGCATTCAAGAGGGAATTGTCAGTGTTGGTTTGGAGGCCAGCTCATTCATCCAACAAATGCCAGCCACAGGCCATACAGGACCTGAGCTGCATTCTGGGGAAATAAAGATGATAATGTAGCTGTTGCTTGGGGATTCACCCTTCTAGGAAAGCCCCCAGTGGGAACCTGCAGTGTGCCATCATGGGGGACGGTGTGCCTCAAAGTCAGCTGGAGGAATCTTCTGCTTAGTCAGTTGAATGTCTGTCTAGCATGCTCAAAGTCCCCCATCTGTTCCCCAGCACTGCACAAACCAGGCATGTTTGCCCATACTTGTAATCCCATGATTCAGCAGGTACAGGGGGGAGAATAGAAGTTTGAGACCATCCTTAGCTACATGGAGAGTTTCAGGGAGGCTGGACTGGAGACACTGTCTCAAGTAAATAGGTAAAATTAATTAAATAACAACAAACAAACAAACAACAAAAAAAATCAATGGATCGTCTGAACAGCAATTTGAAAAGCAATTTTTTTTTCTCCCTCTCAAATATTCTCATTTCCCAGTTCTGAGGCAACCCATGAGAATGACAGAGAATTATTTGGCATCTTTCTTTCTTTGTTTTGAGATAACAGGTCTTGATATATAGCATAGTATATGACATTTCACAGTCATGATCCTTTGCTTCAGCCTCCCAAATGCTAGGGTTACAGGTGTGTGGCAGTGCATCCATCAGTGAGAAAGAAGGCATTTACACTAGGAGTATTCAGGGACGGATAAGCTCTTAGAAGAGTCAGGTTAAGAGACAACCTGGGAAGCTTGGACAGAGGGAATGTGTCAGTTCTCAATCCTCATTATCCCAATTGCTTCAGCAAGACGCCCTAAACACCCACATCACTAAAGCCCAGGAATTTCACCCCATTGGGCTCCCCAAATCGTTCCTTCAGTATGTTTCACATGGAAGGCTACAACCATCCCCCTTCCTTGGCCATCTCTATCTTGCTATAAAGTCATCCATGGGAGCCATTGTGACTTCCCCAAAACATGAAATTGAATGTGTGTAATTATTGCTCATAACCCCCATTCTTCAGGCCTGACTCCTGGGAATATCTGTGGGTTGACGCTGTGCTCTGGACAATTTCTTCTCTGCACTTCCTTCTTCATGTGTTCAACAGAAGAAGGGTATACCTCTTTCTGAACCCATCAAGGCCCACCACTGATGCACAGTCTTTCTGTGAAGTCCCTCTTCATCCTGCTCCCATTGTGACACTTGCCCTCCTACCTCTGCTGGTATATCTACCTATTGGGTTTGAAGGTTTCATTTCATTGTGAGAATATCTCAGAATGGTCAGAACATAGGTCATGGGGACAGTCCCACCGGGACACAATCAGAGACATCAAGGAAATATGAGTCACAAAGAATGTTAAAGACAGTCTATAGAGTTAGTCTCATTCTGTAGAAATGGGAAAGACGTGGACAGAGAACTCCCAAGAAGAGGGGAGTAGAGAGCCCCAGACAGTTCTCTGGCTGTTGTCTGATCAGTCTTCCTACTACAGATTTTGAAAAGTGTCAGAAAAGTTCCCCAAAGTAGACCAAACGCTATAAGCAAACTTCATGATGAACGAAGCATGAAGGATTCCGCTCATTCCCGGGACATGGAAACTCGTGTGTATGGTAAACCTTGTCGATACCCAGGCCTTGCCCTTGCTGCCGTGTCTGTCTATTTCTGACTCAAGTCTCCCTCCCAGGCTCCCATTCCACCTAGCAGAGGTTGACCGTGGAGCAAGCATGGAAGAGCACTACATCAGCCTGGTTAGAAGCTATCACCCATGACATCTGGCCAAGTTGGTGAGTCCCACTCTGGCACCCTCTCCTCCTCTCCGGTCACTATGTGTGGGAAGTTGGAAAAGAATTAGCTATTGAGAGCATTAAAATAGTGGTCATCTCAGTGAAGCTGGAGAGGGGAGAAAGGATTGAAGCCCTGATGCTAAGCAAGGTAGCATCGAGGCTGTAAATAGGCAGCCCAGAAAGGATTGAAGTCAGCAAGGTATTTTGAGGACAGGTGACTTAAGAATCGAAGTCACATCATTCTTGTGAGGCAGGGAAGAGGGGGAAATGGTAGATCGATATCAAGAGCCCGGAGGCTCTCCTTGGCCAAGAGCTGAAGTTTGGCAGCCAGCTAGCAGTAGCGCCTGAAGCCAAACCTCTAGAGTCAAGCCCTTGCCCCCCACAGCCTCTCTATTAATGCTAACCACCTGGCACCTGCCATTTGGTGGCCTGATGCTAGCCAGGCCTCCTCGGGCACCTTTCATGTGACATTCCTCTCTCCTCAGCTTTCACAGGACACAGGGTTACTGCCTGCAGTGCTGGGAGATGAGAAGCAGGCCTCGGGGGTGAAGAGGAGGCTATGGTGATGCCCCAGGCCTCCCTGAGGGCAACGTTAGTAACCCTGGTTCCCACAGAGCTGAGCTTCAGCAGTGGTTCCCACTGCTGGGGCAGTAACAGGAGGTGTGAAGTCCATGGAAGGGGGGAGTTGGTGCGGGGAGGGGCCCAGGGCTTATCTGTAATGAAACCTCAGCGCTGGAGCCAAAGGAGCCTGCAGCTCCTGATGACCCAAAGTGCAACCACTGATGTGTCACCAATGACCTAGGGAAGGGCTTCTCCCGGCACTATTATCTACCCATGTTGGCAGAGGATCCCAGGATCCCAGGACAGGCCTTGAACGGTCATTGGCTATGAAGGCTCTGTTTCTTTCCAAGGATATGTTTTATCTCTACAAAGCATATATGCAAAACTGTCCATTCTCCCAGGGTCTCCAGACAGCTCTGGGCTCAAAGTATAAGGTATAGTTGCCAATGATGGTATTGGTGGGAAACAAACCTGCTTAGAGATTATTAACAGTCTTAGGCAATGTCCTCTCTTAGACCCAATGCGAGTCAGGAAATAGGCAGAGGGGCCCCTTGTGGGTCAGAGAGAGCTCTCCAAATTGCAACTTAGCTTGAAATCTCTTTAATTCCTCTAAGGATGAAGATAATGCCAAAGATTTTTCATTTTAAATAGGTAATGTGGAAAAATAGAAAATATTTGTGATGAGCTAGAACAGAGACAGAACTTGCGTTTTCTGTCATGTGTCACGCATGGACGGTTCTGCGCACTACTGAACAAAGTCATTAGGGCCACCCCTTGCACGTTCTTCCCCTGTGTCCAGCTAATCCCACACCATTTTGCAAACTGCATGCCCATATTGGGTCCCGTAGAGATCCCAATTTGAGCTTTGCCTGAGAGAGACACTTAAGTGGGAAGAGTAGGTCTGTGAAGGTCCTGGGTAGCGAGGTTCCCAGGGTGTGCTCAGCCCCCACTTGTGGGACAGCAGGGAGGCACAGAGTGTGGTGTAGGGTGTCCATGGGAATCTGTATGTGCTGGTCATTTGGAACTGTTTGTCTCTGAGGGTGATTTACATCTCATCCTGCTGGCTGTTTGATCTCCAGCCTGAAGGCTGAACACATTAGCGTGTCCACTCCACCCCCACCTCATGAGGCCCTTATGACCAGCCTTGGATGGTGTGGTTGGCATGGTCTGAGAGCACTGGGTGGCAAGCCTGCCTTGGGCCAGCAGAAATGGCAGAGCATGGAGAAGGGACATCCATCAGTGCTCTTTCCAGGAAGGCAGGGCAATGAGTTGAAAAGCAAGAGCACTCTGAGCCAGAGAAGTCACAGTACCAATCCCAGGCCCATAATTCACCCTTTACCCTTTGTGTAAATTCTCTGAGCCTTCCATTTCCTTATTTGTAAAGTGAGGGCAGTACAGCCTCCTTGAAGAGATTTGGGGGCAATAAAGATAGATAATGGGTCCAGAGCCCCTGGTTTAGGCAAAGCACTCATAAAAATCCCTATAAATTTTGTTGTTATTTACTTGGGGAAAAACTGACCCTATTACTAGGGCTCATCCTTCAACATCAAGCTGGGTGTTAGGCTCACACTAGTCACCAAAAAGAAGGCAGAAGGGGACTTTCTTTCCCAATGGAAGCCAGGGTTCTCACTACTGAGAACAGCAGTCACACGAGGATGAAAAACTAGGGAGGTAGGTGTATGCAATGGATTAAGTAGAATGCTGCAGATCCCCAAGTGGCTGCAGTGGCAGAAATGCTGCAGGTCACGCAGCTGCAGCCGGTCCTGAGAGCAGGCAGTCCCAGGCAGGGATGGTGCAGTTTCCAAGTGGCTGCATTGGGCCATGAGGGGCAGCGAGTCCCATGAGGAGAGACAGACACCACGAGACCACACCACAAGTCTCTGAAGACAGCTGGTCCCAGGCAGGGAGCCACGCTGCAGGCGAAAGACAGAGACATGGATAGGCACACTATGTAGAGTGACGTTGGATATTTATTTATTTGGTTATGGAAGGGAAAGGGAGAGGGGGTAAAAGAAGAAGGAGGAAAAGCAGAGAAAAACAGAGAGAGAGAGAGAGAGAGAGAGAGAGAGAGAGACAGAGAGAGAGACAGAGACAGAGTGGGTAGGGGAGAAGTGGGGAGAATGGAGCGAGACAGAAGCTGCCTCTTTGGGGGAGAGACAGAAAAGGGAAGGGTCTCAGGATGGAAGCTGAAGATCAGTTTGCCTCAGTGAATGGGGGGTAGGTGTGGCTTGTCTCTTAAAGGAACAGAGCAGACCATTATAATAGGTAGGGTATAGGGAAAGCAAACAGTTGGGGAACTGAGGTTCCAACTGTTTCTTCTGCTCTGCATCTTAACTTTCTCTGCCCAGAGTAGAGAGGCAGGGAGGTTGGTCCAGGAAGGGTAGGGTAGAAAGGGACCTAGATGATTCTCTGCCAACACAGTCTGCCTGCAAAGATGCTCCGTGCCCAAGCACTACCTTACCCTGTGAGAGCCTTTGTCATTGCCATTTAGTCATCCCCAGGTTAGTGATGGCTAGGACCTTACCTGAGCATGGTGGTGAGCCTGCTGTCCCAACACCTGGGAGCTGAGGCCAAAGAGTCTCTTGAGAATCAGAGATCAAGACAGCCTAGGAAACTCAGAGAGATGTCAGAATGAAGTTAGAAATTACGGGTGTGGAGAACTTTTGCAGAGAAGGCCAGAGAACTGGCAGGGATACCACCTGGGAAATTAGCTGGATTTTAAAAAAAAGAAGGAAGAATACAAACGTGGAAGCCCCAAAATATGAGCCTATTTCCACCTTGTCTGAAGGTCAGAGAGTTTTAGCCTGTTCAAAGTTGTTGACAACTGTGGCTATACACCCTGACCAAGGGTATGGTTATTTGGTGTTTTAGACATCAAGATGGCCTGTACAGGTACATCCAGTCCACTCTGACCAAAGGTCAGAGAATTCAAGCATACTTTTATTCCTTCTTTTGAATTAGGAGGTTTGACCTATGGAGTTACTACTTTCAGGATACTTGGTCTAGGGTAGGTTTACTGCCTAAACAACAGAATGCTTTTTTCAATAAGTAATGACATGATGTATCAAGTATTGGGGCAAGTAACTGTTCTAGTTGTCTTTGTGTCATGTTAAAGAGTCTTTTGCCTTCTTTTGCCTTCCTCCCCCTTTTGTATTGGGCATAAAAATGTATGGAAAAGTAAACACTGGTGAACTCCTCAGAACTAAGAATTCAGCATTCAGTATTTGCTGAGTTGCCTTCCCAATACTATCCTATGTCTCTGTGATTCCTTCTTATATCTATTCCTCCTACCTAACATTTCTAATCCTCATGCCCCTACCATGGAAGGTGCAAACCCGCCATTCCAGGATGGCAGCAGAAGTCACCCCAAAAAGGTGGCTCTCGACATATGGCAGCCCATCATGGCACAGCTTACAACATACAAAGGCCTAATGGAATGGGCAAAGAAAGTGTTACAAACAACATAATCTACCGGACCAAAGCTACTGTCTCAGGAGAGTGAGCCCAGGATACCCCTTCCCAATCTGATGAGCATCAGAATATGTGCCCTCCCTGTAATGGAAAAAATAAAATGGCGCAGATCCCCAAAGGGCAGCAGGCCACGAGGGGCAGCAGGTCCCAGGCAGAGAGCCACACAAAATCAGCCAGTCCCATGAGGAACTGCAGTGGGTAAAAGACAGAGATGAATAGGTATACCATGCAGAGTGAGGTTGAATGTTTATTTAGAGGGTTATGGAGGGGAAGGGAAAAGGGGAGAGGGAGGGAGAAGGGGGACAAAGAGAGAAAGGAAGAGAGAGAAACAGTGAAAGAGAGGCGGGAGGAGAGGAGAAGAGAAGCTACCTCTTCAGGAGAGAGACAGAAAGGAGGAGAGCTCAGGAGAGAAGCAGAAGGAAGATCTGCTTGCCGCAGTGGACAGGGGAGGGAGTGGGCAGGACTTGTCTCTTTTTTTTTTAAATGTTTATTTATTTATTATGTATACAATATTCTTTCAGCGCGTATGCCTGAAGGCCAGAAGAGGGCACCAGACCTCATTACAGATGGTTGTGAGCCACCATGTGGTTGCTGGGAATTGAACTCAGGACCTTTGGTAGAGCACACAATGCTCTCAACCGCTGAGCCATCTCTCCAGCCCCAGGACTTGTCTCTTAAAGGGACAGGACAGACCAATACATTCCCATATCTTTTTTATAAAAAAAAAAAAAAAAAGGAGGGAGGTTAGGTACAACAGGTTAAAGGAATCAGGGCAGTGGATTCTCAAGACTGCTTCCCACTTATTTGTGGGTGTCATCTTGAGGGGGGACTTGAGAAAGCTGGGTGTTGGTCACATCCTAGGGTAGCTGGTCTCTTTGCTCCTTTCTGGTGTTTGTGGTATGGAAATGACTGATGTCTCTAACACCGTTTAAGGTATTGACAGAACAGATGACAAAGTTAAGCTTAGGGGAAAAAAATTTAGGACCAGGAAATTGAGAGGGGTGTATCTGACTTATTTAAGGTGGATCCTTTAATTTTGCTCCCTAAAACTCACAACAATTTTTTGGGGTTGTGAAAACATAAGTTTTAGTTTATTTATGTCAGAATGACTGTGACAGATGTTTTTGTACAATGAAAAGTATTTCTAAGACTATGAAAGGCAGCGTGAAAGAGAAATTTGATAGTGTGCACTTGTCCTCACACCTTTATAACTTGCAGGTACACACCTAATAACTTGTATTTGTATTTTGCTAAAATTTGTTTGGTGAGGTTGTCCTTTTAAACTGACAAAACCTCTCAGCTGTCAAATTGCATTAGAGATCTTTGAGAAGAATAAAAGTTTACTTGAGTTATTGATTAAAAAATGACAGAGGACTTACTTGCTTGGCACCTAAAGCTACCCCTCAGGGGTCCTCCATAGTCGCTGAAGGTTGTATTTGCCTTTTGCTGTTTAGCACAGGGTTTGCCAGGCTCCAGAAGATCCTGTGGGCTAAAAAAATTTGTGAGAAGACAAGCCTACCTTGACCTGAGCAGCTAGGCTGTCAATTCCAGTGATTCTGTCCACTGTCTGGAGATCTTCATTTTAGATGAAAGGCAGTTTTTCCCAGTGGTCAGTGCTTGGCAGTTGAAGTGAATTATGGATAGACATTGTTCTGTGCCCATTTGTCTTCTGTCTTCTTTGGGAGAAGTAGAGTGCTGCTGCTGTTTCTGTTATAAAAAGTCTTTTAATAATTAAATATTTAAATGCCATATTCCCCAGATCTCTGAGTAGTTGAGGATTGTTTACCACATATAGATAAGCTATAACTATAGTATAGAATCTGCCTTTAGAACTGGGTCCAAGTTTGACTGTACTGGCTCTCAACTTAACAGGTAGGATTTATACTTGTAAAAGACAGAAAGAAGAAAACAACTACTTCCATTGAAGATTAATGGCAGAACTGACAATAGCAGAGAACAGCTTGATATATTTTAAAGCAGAGTTGGATTACATATATAGTATTTTTTGTAAGAGACTTAAAAGTACATACCAATTTAAAACATGAGACCTATTGTTTTTACAGTCTGAAGTGAGATACAATGAACTAATTAAAACATTTAACAGTAAACATGGGTACATTTAAGTTACATGTATGCACACACACACACACAGTGAACAGGAATTGGGTGAAATGGATGTTTTTGGTGGATCCTACCAAAGGCATACCACTGCACAAAACACACATGGAACAGAGTCAGCAAGAGGAATTTAGACACAATTCTAAACCAGGGGACCAGGCAGCGTATACCTCAGTAAAGATGGCCAGACATGGTCACCTGATCTGGCCCTCAGTTAAGATGGTGGTAAGGTCACCTGACCTCAGTCAAAATGGCGGCAGTCACGTGTTATGTGGAGAAGCCACATTTTCTGAGTCACAGGAGTTTTAAGCATAATAACAAGAGAGACCTAGAGGTGTGATCCACCCTGTCACTGAGCCACTTTGCCACAAGCAGTGGTGGGGGAAAAAGGCTGGAATTGACAAAAACAGCCCTGTGGATCTGACTAATCTTTTTGGTTTCTGTAGGACCAGTGGTAGCAGTGGCAGGGATACTTTGAGGAAAAGCAGAGCTGGCAGGACACTGGCAGAGCATTTAGAGGCAGGTGGCTGATAGTTTAGCTGAAAATGTGGAAACCTGTGAAAACAGCAAACAAACACCACAAGACCTGTAGAAGAATTTCTTCTCTCTATAGACAGAGCATTAATGAAGCTGGACTGGCTCCGGGTCCAGGCTACTTGGAAGCCAGAGGTTAGAGGCTGTCATGGATGGTCTCTCACAACAAGAACTACTTGTAAGCAGTCCAAACGAAAAGAAAAGAAAAAGAAAAATCTGAGGGACCCCTGGCCCCAAAGTGCACACACTGCTCAGTGTGTGCAGTGCTAGCATGGGTGGACCACCCTGGGTTGTCTGATCATGTTTTTGAGCTATGGGAAGCAACCATAGATAAATGTCAGCAAAGGGCTCAACCGTAGCCATGAAGTCTGTGGTTTGGGGGCAATATGGTTAAGCTGACTGGAAGGGGAAAACGCACCACCAAAGCTGCTGGTGTGCATAGAGGCTGGCATTCAGGCAGATAGAACATGGGGCTGCTGTAAAGAAACCCAGTTCCTGAGCCCAGGGTTCCACACGTCCTCAGCTGGCCCGCATGCAGGCAGGAGGGGACATGGAGAGAACCTGGCTGAGTCATAGAGCACCAATGTAAGGGTTTAGATAAGATTCCCCAGGGGGTACAGTGGACCTCAAGGGGTGGTGGGTCCCAGGCAGGGAGCTGCACAGTGGGTGGGAGATCTTGGTGGGTCAGCAGCGGGACAGCCAGGAGCCATGAAGAATGAGGTTGGATATTTATTAGTGGGTTACGGAAGGGAAGGGGAAAGGTGAGAGGGAGGCAGAAGGGGGATGAGGAGGGGGGAGGAGAGAAGAAAAGAGAAGCTACCTTTTAGGGAGAGAGACAGAAAGGAAGGAGCTCAGGCTAGAAGCTGAAGGAAGATCCACTTGCTTTGGCCAATGGGGGAGGGAGTGGGTGGGGCTTGTCTCTTAAAGGGACAGGGCAGACCATTGCACTCCTGCCTCACAAAAATAAAAGGCATTTGCTGTGACCTCCTCTCCCAAGTGAGTATCCATCAGTCTTAAATAGAAGACCCTGTTCTGTCCTTCATTGCCCAAGGTATGTCAAAACTGGAGCCTGCCTTTTGTTGTCTGAAGACCCTCTGAGAGGTGTCATCCTGGTCCTTCTGGGTCTGTTCCAGCTTCCTCCGATTTCAGGTGAGATCTCATGCAGAGATGAGTAAGGGGGAAAAGACCACCCTGTCTTCTGCCTTGACAAGCGGGTGGTTAGATAGAGCGGCAGTGCTTGGTAGGTGAGCAGGTGGCAGAATGAAGGTGTCACTGAGCTAGGAGAAACACAGGTAAATTATGGAGGAAGAGGGAGGAGGAGGGAGAAGGAGGAGGGAGGAGGAGGAGAAAGAAATAAGGAGTTGGAGGGAGGAGGGAAGTGGGAGGGGGAGGCAAGTAAGAGCAAGGAGAGTGAGTGGGAGAGAAAATGGATTGTCCCTGTCTTACACAGGAATAAGGTGGTCTGGGCTGTAAGGTGTATGTGTAACCAGGAAGCCCATAGAACACATAGAGCCTCAATCCTGACCTCACTTCTAGCTGCTAGGTGAGACTCTCAACATAGTGTGCCCCACTGTTCAGGGGATACAAACTGCTGATGATCTTAGGGAAGATAGGATGTTAGCTTGTAAGTTAGACGATCAGAAAATGAGAAACATCATCATATTTTTTTCTTGCCTTTCATATGATTTTATTTCCTCTCTTCATTCACAGAAATGTGATTCTAAAATGTTGTCTTTCCTGTAAACACAAGTTTCTCTCTCCTGCTTCTGGGCAAGGCAAGTGGGGCTTGGTGAAATGGTTCCACCGTGGGCCCATCCAGTCATCCAGCCCAAGCCACCCCTTTGCCTGGTGTTACACTTGCTATATTCTGTAGCTGTCTCAATGAATCCCATCCAAGACTTTTAACTTCTCAATGGCTTCCATGATTTTGCCATATTTTCCCCCACAGAATGTGCCTGATCTTTACTACATTACCATCACCTCTGTGGCCTGGAGATGTCTTATCAACATGGCCACTCCAAAGAGGCTGCCCATTTCTAGAACCTTTTCTCTTTCTTTCTTTCTTTCTTTCTTTCTTTCTTTCTTTTTTATTTTGGGTGCATCCTCTTAACTTGCTGTTGAACTCTCAGCCATGACCATCGTTCTTTGTAAGCTTGAAGCCAACACACTGGAAAGACGAACTGAAGTTTAGTTTCCCCTGGGGTTGGGCAGTTGTTAAGACCTCAGCCTCCCATCCTTGACGGCTGTATTAATAGAAGTGAGGTGTTCATGTCTGGGCATGTGTGGACCCTACTTTATTCCACACCTCCCAGTTGGTGCACTGGGTTGGGTATGGGTTCTATCTTTGATCCTTTTGACCTAAGAGGGGGCTTGGATGTCACATTAAAGAGGCAGAATTCAAAGGGCCACTGGTGGTTTGATGTGGGAAAGAGAAACCCTGGAAGAGGGGTGATTGGAGGGCTTCGTGGAGTGCTGAGGGACTCTCTGGTCTGAGGGAGCAGACAGTGAAGAGCAGAGAGAACAGGAATTGCTAGTGTGAGCATTGGTCTGCCTGTGGAATCAGGCCTGCACTGTGTGAAAATCTAACCCTAGAAGCCTGCACAATGCTGCCTGCTCTGGAACAGCTGCTGCGTGGGGGTGGGAGACCAGGTTCTTTCCACCCTATAACATTGACATTCTATGGCGCTATGAGATCCCCACTGGGGAAACCCTTAAGTTCCTACTCTGAGAATGCCTGCCCACATGCAGAAGCATGTCAGCTGCTTGAGTATCTCTGAGTCCCATTCAATCTGTGCAGTTGTTTTGTCCAGGGTGTGGTCCCCAGCAAGGGTGATGTCACTATAAAAGTATGAACATCATGTCCCACACCTTTCCAGGTCACTGGGCTGTTCCTGTAGCAGGAAGACAAATTTCCTGGCTCTGGTCTCCTCTCAGGGATCCCTGGTCCTAGTATCCTGTCTCTGAGCTAGCAGAGCATCCTGTGCTGCTCCCTGGGCTCGCTGGAGTCTTGACTGAAGCTTGGTGTCAGTCACGTGAAAAGACAGTGTTTGGGTCAGCTAGATGAGGAGATGGAAGTGGCAGTCCCGTGAGGACGGCCTGAGGTGCAGCATGCACTTCCCAGGGCAGAAGGACCATAGCTGTGTCTACAAGACAGGGGCAGCCAGAGCTGCTAGGCCTGGCACAGAATGAGATGATTGCAAAGATGCCCTCCCTCCCTCCAACCACTGTTCTTATTCCTCCTCAGTTGATTTTCCCATAAAATCTCCTCCATGTTCTCAACGCACTTCAGAAAACTCTTCCCCTGACCTTTCATAATCTGGGCCACATATTAGTATGGAAGTCCCAATATGGCAGGCTTAGATTCAGGCTTTTTCAAAGTTACTCTGAATTCTGATTCCAGGCAATGCTCCATGTTGAACGAATCTCAGTCCTGGGGTCAGAGAAAGGTTATGTGTTTCTTCAGAACGAAATCGGAGGAAGGCAGATGTAGCTCAGTGGTCAAGCACTTCTGGAGGCCATGTGCGAGGCTCCGGATGCCATTCCCAGCACTGCCACAGGAAGTGGGGTATAGGAGGAGCTGAGTGGCTCTGCTCTGTCTGTCAGACCCTTCCCCAAGAGATCTGTCAGCTCTGAGATCACAACACTCAGGCCTATGGACTGAGGACATGCGATGGGGCTTCCCAGGCTGGGAGGGTAGAGGTGGGAAGACACAGAGGGTAGAGACAGACATGGCATGTCGGGGTTGTTGTGGAATATTATTTAAACTGGGCAAAGATGTGTCATGTTTGTTTATGCTGCTTTTGTTTAATTATGAAAAGATGTGCTGCATTTGTTTCTCTTTGCCTGCCTAAGGCACCTGACTGGTCTAATCAAAAGCTAAATAGCCACTAGCTAGGCAAGAGAAGAATAGGTGGTGGCGGGCATAAAGAATAAATAGGAGGAGAAATCTAGGCTCAGGAAGGACTGAGAGAAAGAAGATGAGGAGAGACCAAGGGACACGCCAGGGGCAGAAGCCAGTCAGCATCCAGTAAGACATGAGAAGCAGTGAAAGTAAGATACACAGAAAGAAAAAAAAGTAAAAAGTCCTGAGGCAAAAGGTAAATGAAGAGAAACAGGTTAATTTAAGTTAAAAGAGCCAGCCCGAAATGAGCCTGAGCTAGGCTAGACATTCATAACTATCATAACTAGTAAGAAGTCTGCTTGTCGAGATTTGGGAGCTGGTTGGTGGTCCAAAAGGAAAAGTCTGGTTCAAGGGAGAGAGAGGGAAAGAGAGGGAGAGAGAGAGAGAGAGGAGAGAGAGAGAGAGAGAGAGAGAGAGAGAGAGAGAGAGACAGACAGACGGGGGGGGGGAGGGAGAGAGGAGAGAAAGAATCATTTTGTTTCACTGGGGAAGATAACACCTTGGTCAACACAACCTCAGCGTCACCAAGCCCTATGGGTGAAGGTCACCACCTCTCTTCCATAGAAACCTAGGATCACTCTTTCCTGCAGTATGGTTCCACGCATGCTGCAGGCCACAGTAGTTGTCTTCCTACTTCTCTACAGGGCCTGAGCCCTGGGATGGTCCCTGGCAGGTGTAAGCTCTCCTGGATGGCCATTCTGTAGGGATTGTCAAACCAGGGGAACTATAGGAATGTAATTCCAAAGATATTGCCAAAGCCCAGGAGGGTATGGTGTGCCCCTGCTTGCCCCATGCGTACCCAGTGCCCCATGCAGAAGATTCGTTTCCATGACAGCTTTGCTGAGTGGCAGTGCACGGGCCCTGTAGTCGCCAAGAGACAATTCGATGGCTTTTAATAAAGGCACATATCTACAACCAGCGCTGCTGTCATAAAACACTCTTTAGGAGGGTTCTCTGGGAGTTGGGTTGGCACTTTTATTCCTTTTTTTAATTAATTAATTAATTTATTTATTTTTGTTGTTGTTTTTGTTTTTTTCGAGACATGGTTTCTCTGCAGCTTTGGAGCCTGTCCCGGAACTAGCTCTTGTAGACCAGGCTGGCCTCAAACTCACAGAGATCCGTCTGCCTCTATCTCCCTAGTGGTGGGATTAAACATTGCCCAGCCCTTTTATATTGCTTTTTAAAAAGTAATTTTAGCCATTTTAAAAATGAGTAGGCCAGGAGCTCTAGATCCATCTGTAACATCGTCCAGTAATCTCTGTTCTCTGTCTCTAAACTTCTTATCTTCCAAGAACAAACTTCCCTCTCCCCACCCCTAATGATCTCTATCCTAGTTTGTACCACTAAAAGTTGGGTGGCCGTAGGCACAGCACATATGTGGAATCCTTTTGTATTCAACCTTTTGTGTCTGGTTTATTTCACTTAGCGCAAGATCCAAGAAGGTTGTTGCAGGGGTCAGAATTTCAGTTTTGTATCATGAACAATAAAAACCCAGAGACAGATATTGGGGTTCAACCCAAAAACCAGAAAAGCAAAGCAGCCAAGCCACTAGAGAAGTCTTACCTCTACCAAAGCTGGGTGACCTCAGACTAAGTCTCTCTCTCTCCCCATTTCATATTCCCTGTAGTGCTGGGATTAAGAGCATGTAATTCCCCAGGACTGGGATTAAAGGTGTGAGCCGCTACCACCTCGATTGGTTTCTTCATTGACACTGTGAGGCCCCGAATGGCCTTGAGCTCACAGAGTCTCTGTCTCCCAAATCCTGGGATTAAAGGTGCGTGTCACCACTGCCTGACCTCTAGTGGCTTAGCTTCACCCTTCTGATCTTTAGGCAAGCTTTATTTATTAAAACATAAATAAAATATTACTATATTTCACCTAAGTAAAAAACAAAGGCTATAAATAATATAAGAAAAACTATACACAGTAAGCACAATAACTATATACAATATACACAGGCAATAAATACATCAACAATGTCTAGTCCATTTGCACTTAACAAGTTCAGAGAAAATACTCCATAGCTATCCTATCTTGATGAGTCCAAAGTCTTGTACCTAAAGTAAAAGCCCCACAGTCTTCACAAATTTAAACACATTAAAAATCAGTCCCTTTGGGCTGGACAGATGGAGCATTGCCTGCTCTTCCAAAGGTCCTGAGTTCAATTCCCAGCAATCACATGTGTTCACAACCATATGTAATGAGATTTAGTGCCTTCTTCTGACCTGCAGCGATACATACAGGCAGCACACCGAATACGTAATAAATAAATAAAATCTTAAAAAAAAAATCAGTCCCTTTAAAAACATCCAGTCTCTTTAAAAATCCAAACTCTCTTAAAAGTTTAAAATTTCTCAACTGTGGGCTCCCATTAAAGTCAAAATTGAGTTAAATACTTTCTTATTTCAAGAGGGAAGAACCAGGGAACAGTCACAGTCTGAGGAAGGAAAAACCTTACTCTAACAATGTAAATAATTCAACAGCCAATATCTGGGATTCATTCGCCATCTTCTGGGCTCCTCCAAAGGACTTGGGTCACTTCTCCAGCTCTGCCCTCTGCAGCACACACAGCTTGTCTTCTAGGCTCTGGCTGGCTCTACTCCACAGTTACTGCCGTTCCTTGTCACTCTCCCATGTCATCTTCAAAACTCTGGGCTCTTCGGCTGCGAGTGAACTGCATCCTGGGCTCTCTTCAGGGACTCCAGCCCAACCGCACAGCACTAAGTCTCAGCTGTTCTCCATAACTCCCTCACACCTTCAAAACCAGTACCACCTGGGTGACTCTTAGGCTGCCAAGTTTGGCTGCCAGCAGGAGGTAAAACCTTGGCTACCTCTGGAACACAGCTTCTGTGCCTTAGGGCACTCTTCCAAAAAGACTTCACCTCAATGTTGTTGGTCTCTTGCGATTTTTCAGCGCCGGCTAACCAGAACCACAGAGTATGAACTCAAGCGGCCAGGGAGTCTTTGCTTCCCTCTGAAACCTCACAGGCCAGGCCTCCATGGTCTGCCCTGCTCTCAACATTCTTATCTCCCAAGCGCCACAGAACACAGCTCACCATGCTCTCAACACTTAATAGTATTCCTAGCCTGAAGCTCTTCCACAATCCTTCTCCAAACAAGGCCAGGTCTGTGACAGCTGCACCATACTATCCTGGTACCAATTTCTGTCCTAGTTAGGGTCACTACTGTTGTGATGAGACATCACGACCAAAAGGAAGAAGATGAGAGGAAAGGGTTTGGTTGTTTGGTTTGACACTTCCTTATCACTGTCCCTAAGTGAAAGAAGTCAGGGCAGTAACACAAACACAGGGCAGGGGCTGATGCACAGCCCATAGAGGAGTGCTGCTTACTGGCTTGCTCCCCATGGCTTGCTCGGTATGTTTTCTTATAGAACCCAGGCCCCGCTGCCCAGGGATGACACCACCCACAGTGGGCCGGCCTTCCCCCATCAATCAGTCATTAAGACAATGCCCTACAGGCTTGCCTACAGTTTGATCTTATGGAGTCATTTCTCTCTTTTCCAGTGACTCTCGCTTGTATCGAGTTAACATAAAATTAGTCAGTACACACAGATAATTTTAGAATAAGTAAATCTTTAAAAAAAAATGAAAGAGAATAACTTGGGAGTGCTGAGCCCTAACAAGGATATCCATCAGAGAGAGAGAGAGAGAGAGAGAGAGAGAATGAACGAACAAGCCCAGGAAACAGTATAGGAAAGGGGACACTAAGATTGTTTGGCAAGAACTACGGTGAAACAATGTCTTCCGGGTATGACATGGCCATTGCACTGATGTACTTCCACTGAATAAGATCAAGCCATTCTAGCATGGATGGGGAAAAGACTCTTGAAGCCCCATCCCCAGCTGAGGAGCTTTGGAAGTTGAGAGCTCCTGGCGGCATAGGGAGACTTCCTTTGTTTGGGGGGAAGTGGCCTGTGCTCCCATGGGTGGTCTTAACACCTGTGCACACACGGACAGCACTGATCGGACTCAGTGGGCTGTGAAATGAGGAGCTGAAGTCAAGGTGAGGGTGCGGTGAGGGCTTTGGGAGGACTTCACAGGGGAGGATGGGGTTCGTATGATCAAGATACATTGTATCCAAGCATGAAATTATCAAAAAATTAGTAAAGAGGTGAACTTCAGAAAGGCCAAGAGTCATTGCTGACAGTGCAGAGCGTTCAGTGACAGCCATTGCTTGGAACAAGCTTTATTTTCCCGTCTCTTTTGTAACCTCCTGGAGGTTACACAGATCATGATAAACTTGCGATTTTTCAACTCCACAGCTTCCAGCACAGATCAAGACAAGAATCATTATTTATTTATTCAAAAGTGATGTATTGAACATCTCTATCATGCCAGGAGTGAGTGACCTGTGGTTACCCTAGCAATAACGTCAGCTGAACCCAGGCAGGAGCTGCCAGCACCAAACCAATTAGCTGAGTGGGACCCAGGACAGGATGCTGGTAGGCAGTGGTGCTGGGCAAAAGAGCGCAAGCTTTGCAGTCTGAGAAACCCTTGCTCAGAGCTTGCTTGCCAATCAGTTATGTGTGGCCAAGTTATTGTACGACCTTCTCATAGTTGTCGAGGTCTCCATAGCAACCCCCTCCACACCTGCCGAGATGTACCTTACCTGTCATTGTCGCACCTTCTGCTTTTCCAGTCATTGCTTGCCAAATCCCACTGTGAGAGAGACTTGGTTTCCAGTGGGCGCTCCAGTTTTAAAGGTGGAATGGGCATATGATCTGGTCTGGCTGAACATTACCAAATCCCCTAAGTGCCAACTCACCACAGGACCTAAAAGCTAGCTGTTCCAATTGTCATACTGTATCCTGGGTCTTGTTTAAAAGCAGCTTTGTTTCTTCTGCTGGATCCAGGAGCCACATGCCTGGGATTGGCCACCATATAAATGTGAATAAAACCACCCAGAGGACAGCAGAGCCAAGGAAGGCAGAGAAACCAAGTGCCATGGCCGTCACCTGTTGTTAGGTCTCTTCTGTGGCGACTCTTGTTGGGGTTCCTTCAGCCTCCCTGGTAGAGAGGTGGTGTCAAGGGCTGGTGAACGAAACTCAGATAGAAGCAGGTCTTTTTGTTTGTTTTGATTTTTTTGTTTTGTTTTGTTTTTCCTTGAGACAAGGTCTTACTGTGTATCCCTGGCTAGCCCGAAACTCACAATATAGATCAAGATGCCTTTGAACTCACAGAGATCCACCTGCCTATGCCTCCTGAATATTGATTGGGCAGACAGAAGTTCTTACACTAGCCTGGGGAAATTCTCTAGATCAGTGGTTCTCAGCCTTCCGGACGCTGTGACCCTTTAATACAATTCCTCATGTTGTGGTGATCCCAACCATAAAATGATTTCATTGCTACTTCATAACTGTGACTTTGCTACTGTTATATTGTAAAGTAAATATCTGATCTGCAATATATCTGTTAGGCGACCCCTATGAAAGGGGTGTCCCACCCACCAAGGGGTCACGACCCACAGGTTGAGAACCACTGCTCTACAGGGACACAACCTCCAAGAGACTCAGTCTTTGTCTTGCTTTCTTCTGTAATTCAGAGGTGACCGCTAGAGTTCCAGTTGCAGGGTTGTGGCTGGGTATGTGTTCGTGTGTGTTCATGTGTGTGTTTGCATGTGTTCTCGTATGCAGGTGCATGTTAGCGTGGACATGTGTCCGTGTAGAGGCCAGAGACCAACACAGAACCTGGAGCTCTCAGACTCTGCTAGACTGGCAGGCCAGAGAATTGCGGGCATCCTCCTGTTCTGTTGCCCTGGTGCTGAAACTTTTATGGCACTGTGGTGTGTGCCCCCCAAGACCAGCTTTTTACCTGGATGTTGGGGATCTGAACCCATGTCCTCACACCTGCGTAGGAAGGGCTTTGCCCACTGAGCCGTCTCCCTCAGCCCTGAAGGAGCTTCCTTGAGGCAGGCGTGAGCTTGAGATAAGTACAGAGCAGAAAGCCAGAATGAACCGGATAACTGACGACAGAGGGTCAACTTTATCAGCCCCAAACTACCTGAGGCCTCTATGTCTTTTTCAAGAGGACACACAATAGAACCTTTGTGCCGAGTTATGGCTGGCAACGCTGTGGTATGCGGCTGCACCGCGCAATAACTGATAATTCACGACTCACACCGGTGTTCATGGGTTATTGTCTCTTCCTTTCGTTCTCGTCACCAAATGAACTAACTCCGTGTCTGACAGCTTGAGCAATGGACATGGGCGAGGCCTCGAGGTGGCACCCTCTGGGAGACACAGCCATTTCTCAGCTGGTCAGATACAAGCTCTTCTTCATCACTTTCTCTGGGGCAAAAAGTGCATCACCATCATCATCATCATCAATTTTACTAACTTTATGATATGGAAATTTGAGATCACTAATTCCAAAACGGAATTAAAACTCCCATTTGAAAAAAAAAATTAAATGAAAGGCCCTTTTCCCCATGCCATAACAACCTCTTTGACAGCAGGTGGGAAGGCTGTGGGGATCAGATCCATTGCCTGGCCCCTTCCTGTCCACAGCCCCAGTGGATCAAAAGGCCCAGAGAATGGGGAGGCTCTGCTTCTGCAGGACAGCCCCCGGCTCTTAAAATGAATGACCAACTTCTTTAACAGACTTCCCCCTTAACCCCCACCTCTGAGTCTCACATTCCCCATGGTTGGTGAGGCAGAAAATTTGTAAGAACAAAGCTCTTGCCCTAAAAAGATCTTTTCAACTTAGGGTCAGTTCCACATCCGAGGCTTCCAGAGGAGTCACCTTTAATTGAAGAAAGGGAGCAAAGAAGCCGTTGCATTTAAGCTCCAGGAGAACCACACACGGATGTGCATGGTATCTGCCTGCCCCCCCCCCCCATATTCTTCGTGGGAACCTGGCAGGTTTGGAGGCCCAGAGTAGCCCGAGGAGGTGGGGCAGTACCCAGAGGGCAAGGGAATCCTAATCCCTGGACTCCTTGCCCTCACACGGTGGGTTGAGTGCAAGGTTACTTCCACAAGCCTCGGCTGGCACTCTGCACCCTCCTAGCTCCAATTAGGCAGAGAAGAAGACATCTATAAGACTTTGTCATCTCCGCTGGTCCTGAGCTGGCCGCATGCCACTCTAGTCCTGGCAAGTGGTGGCATCCATCCCACTGCACAGTTAGCTGGGGTGAGCCAGTAGAATATACACACCTGGGCGCACGAAAGTCAATACTGCACACATTTTTAATCCTTAGGAAATGGCAGAAATCTAGGTTCTATACATGGACCTGAGATCTTGATCCCTGTTCCTAACCTATAACTATGCAGAAAAGCGGCTAGGTTTGAGGGCTCCCTTGAATCGGCTCCATCTGAGGAGGGGCCAGTCCTGAGTGTGGGCAGTATCCATTTCTCTGGGAGCCCAGAATGGGGACAGGGCAGATGAGCTTCCCCGCCTGGTACCCAAGGCCAGGTCAAGGTGATCAAGTTTCTCTTCAGGCATAGACACCACCCCTCAGGCTCCAGGGTAATAAACTCGGTGTCAGGGCTTCAGCTCTAGCCCAGTTCATTTCTGGGCCAAATCTCTGAAGGCGAAGGGTTTATTTTTAAGGACTAGCAGTTTGCTGCTTCCAGCTTCTCTCATCAGAAATTGTGCGATTCAGCTCGATCTGCATGGGAAGCATAATTTATCATTGTACACAGATGGCAGCTAAGGATGGGGAGGAGTGCGCTTTTCATTTTAGTTCAGCAAACATTTCCGGAGCCTTTCTTGTGTGCCAGGCACAGAGTAAAACCACTAGGGATGTGCAGGTGAGTGACAGGAGTCCCTGGTCCTTGAGCACTTACAGGCAGAGTGGGGAGACAGAGCCATGTCTGAACCTGGCCACAAACCTTGTCTTATTTCTGACATTCCCTGTCGGAGTCACCTTGGGAAAAGGACCTCTTCTCTTTCTAGACAAAGCCTTGCCAGCTTTGTTGATCTTGCTGAAACATGAATCTTTGGTTCCATTGATTTTCTTCTGTTGTTTCCATTTTCTGTTTATTAACATCTGCTCTGATCTTTATTATTTCCTTCCATCTGCTTGCTTTGGGATTTATTTTCTACTTTCTTTCACCCTGGTTCCTTAAGATGGGAATTTAACTTAGATTCTTTTTTTTTTTATTATTAAAAAATTGTGTGTGGGGGGGGGGGAGAGGGAGAGGGAGAGGGAGGGAGAGAGAGAGAGCCTACATGTGCCTTGTGCTGTCTATTGTCCTCAGAGGCAGAAGGGGCATCAGATCCCCTGGAACTGAGTTACAAGTGACTGTGAGCCACCACCTAGGTGCTGGGAACCCAACTCAGGTCCTCTGCAAAAACAGCAAGTCCTCTTAAGGCCTGAGCTGTCTCCTTAGGGTCCCTCTCTTTCCCTTTTAAATAGGGTGATTCATAGCTACAGAATTCTCTCTAAACACAGCTTCGTTACCTCCCATATCTGTCTTTGCCTTTTCCACTTTCCCCTTTGTCAAAGCAGTTTCTAATTCCCTTCATGATTTCTTCCTTGGCATAGGGGCCTTTTGTTCCTTGTGTTACGAGCTCAGCGCTTTCTGTTATTGACTTCTGAGTTCAGTCTGGTGTGTTTGGTGGATGTGCTTTGTATGGCTTTAATCCTTGTAAGTAGACTGAGGCATTGTGGACTAGCTGTTGCCGGGTCCTCTAAAGATTGGGTCTTGTCAGTTTATATTCTGTTAATGTAATTAAACCTTTCCTGTTCTTGTTGAAAGTCTGGTATTTAAGTATCCAGCTAGACTTCTTGACTTGTTACCTTGTTACTTCAAGTCATCGTTTTCCTTAAAGGACAATAATTATTCCTGCTTGACAGAGGGGTAAGAAACTCAAAACAGTGGTGACACATATCTTTAATGCCAGCACTTGCCTTTAATCCCCACACTCAGGAGGCAGAGGTAGGCAGATCCTGAGTTTGAGACCAGCCTGGTCTACAAAGTGAGTTCCAGGATAGGTAGGGCTACATAAAGAAACCTAGTCTCAAAAAAACCAAAATAAATAAACTAGTGAATGAACCTAAACATAAACAAATGAACTGAAAACACCAGGACCCAGCCTGCCACACAGTGAAGCCTGCTGCAGGGGCTGAGAACAAGGGGCAGTGCAGCACAGTGTGCGAAAAAGATTTCCCCCAGTGTAACTGGATGGTTCTGTTGCATAGACACTGCTCCATTCTGGAAAAACACAACCCACTTGGAAGAATCATCAGCCCTGGATGTTCCTACAACCTTGGAAATTTCCAAGACCTTCCATCTAAAATAATAACTAAAGTTCTAATTTCTCATCCTAACTAGATGACTCCTCAGGAGTTTCTGGTCGCTTACACTGTCTACTCCTCTCTCCTCCCTGCCTTTTTCCAGTTTAACAGGTGCTTCCCAGCAGCCTTTGCGGGGCCAGACTGCCCTCTGTCCCAAGGATCCTGACCCTAGGCCTGCGGTAACTGTCTAGACAGGTGAATCACAGGAACCGTACACTGTGGTGAGAGAAGGAACAGAAAGGCTTGCAGCACTGCCCGGTAGGGACAGAGGAGAAGCAGTAGGAGCGGTTCCCAACACAGCAGTATTAAACACTGACAAGTGCAGTCCTCCAGTTTCAGAACCCTCCCTGGCCCTGCCAGCCCTCTGAGGTGGGAGGGGCCCAGGGGAGGAAAAGGAGGAAAACAAGAGGATGTTACACCGAGTGAGTCATCCAGCCTCAAATAAAGGAGAGCTGCTAAGGCAGAAAGTTCTCGACTTGGCACTTTGCCAACTCCAGTGCTGCAAAAATAGCCATGATGAATTCACATATTTCTTTGCGAGTGTCGGTCCTTCGAACCAGTGAGATCTCAGTCAGAGCAAACTGGAACTTGGGACCCATATGCTCAAAATCATGCTCAGATTTTAGTCAAAGGTTTTTATTTTCTTGAGAAAGCTAGAAAGCTGTATTTCCTACTGAAAAGTTGTCTATTCTCCCATCCTGCTGGGGTTATTGGACTATGGGATATTGTTTCCTGTTTGGAGTGAAAACTCCTGTTTTCTTGTTGGAGGTTTCTAATACCTCAGCAGAATATTCCTGTCAGTCAGAAAGCTCCCCATGATAGGAGAGATAATGTCCTGCCTGTACCCACTCTGAACATAGTAGAGGGCGAAAAGGGGGTGTAGCCCATTCGCCTTTCCCTAGAGGGCACCTTGATCCATCTGGAATAGGGAGGGGGCATGGAGCTAATTAGAGTGTGTAGAGGTGACAAAGGGATGTGCTGAGGTGTTCCCAGAGGCCCACAGCATAGCAGGAAAGCCCACCTTCGAGGGCTTGACCAACTCAATACATAAGATCCAGCTTGACCTCCATTGAGCCTCAGGTTTCTTACTTTCAAAAAAGCTAGCACTGGTTCTTCCATGAGTCAGAACACAAACTATCTGGCTTCTGGGTGGCATTCCAGAGCATAGTTTCCAGAGTCTCTCAGCGGGGTGGAAAGGATGACTCAGGTCCCTGATCGGCAAGAAAGTGGGAAGATCTCTCAGCAGGCAACAGCACAAGAATAGAGACAGAGCCCCATTACTTCCCAGCCATGCGATCTCTAAACTAATCACTACCCTGCTGGTGTTTAAGCTTCCTCATCTGCAGAAGGGCAGAGTGATGATAACTCAGCTCCTGGGTCATCAGGACTGAACGAAGATGGGCACTTACAATGATGCCAGTTCACAGTCTAGACCAATAAATGTGGCCCTGTTATTTTTACATATGGAGGGGGCTGGAAAGACCAGAGGGTTGGTATGAAGTGAGAGGGAGTAAGGAGTGCTGAGAAATAGATTATAATGGACTTTAAGTGCCCATCTGAGTTGGGAGCCAAGTAACACAAGAGAGTCCTACCTCAGGTTCTTGAGTGGGTTTGACACTGAATAATAGGTCCAGCAGAGGATGCTATAGAGACAGTGTCGTAGTTAGGGTTTCTATTAGTGTGAAGAGACACTGTGATCACACCAACGCTTATAAAGGAAACACATCTGAGGTGGCGGCTTACATTTTCAGAGTTCAGTCTATTATCATCATGGCGGGAAACACACTGGCATGCAGGCAGACATGGTGCCCACTACATCTTGATTGGAAGGCAACAGGAAGTGAATTGTCAAACTGAGTAAAGCTTAAGCCAAAGAAACCTCCAAGCCTGCATCCACAGTGAGTGACACACTTCCTTCAACAAGGCCACACCTTGCTGGGCTGTGGTGGTGTATGCCTTTAATCCCAGCACTTGTGGAGACAGAAATTTCTGTCCTGCCGGTCCCCCAGCCATTCAGTCCCCACAAAACACACAGAGGCTTATATTAATTATAAACTGTTAGGCTTATTATCTCAGGCTTATTATCAACTAGCTCTTATAACTTAAATTAACCCATAATTCTTGTCTGTTTAGCCATGTGGCCTGGTACCTTTTCTCAATAAGGCATTCTCATCTTGCTTCTTCTTGCAACTGCATCTCTTTGCCTTTCCTCATCCCAGAATTCTCCTAGTCTGGTTGCCCTGCCTATACTATTCCTGCCTGGCTACTGGCCAATCAGTTTTTTATTAAACCAATATGAGTGATAAATCTTTACACTGTAGAAGAGCATTATCCCACAGCACACTTGAGAGGCAGAGGCAGGCAGAGCTCCATGAGTTCCAGGCCAGCCTGGTCTACAAAGTGAGCCAATTCCAGGCCAGGCTCAAAGCTACACAAAGAAACCCTGTCTCAAAAAACCAAAACCAACCAAAAAACAAAACCCACCACCACTACCACCACCACCGCCACACAACAACAACAAAAACAGAAACAAGGCCATAATTCCCTATAGTGCCAACCCTATGAGCTTATGCGGGTCAATTATATTCAAAGCACCACAGTTAACAACAAGCCTCCTGCTTCCAGCACCCAAGATAGCAGAAGGATGGGAGCTGATGGGATGGCTCAGCACTTAAAAGCATTTGTTGCTATTGCAAAGAACTGGGTTTGGTTTTCAGTACCCATATTTTGGCTCACAATCATCTGTAACTTCAGTTTCAGGGGATATAACACCATCTTAGGACCTCCACAGGTACCAGGCACACAAAACATGAATATACATCAAATAAAATAAAAACAGAAAACAGAAGTCACTTGCTGAGGAGTGAGATTCTGGAAGAGCACCACTGGGATGACCAACATTCTCATTTTTTCAGAATAGAGCTCATGCACTGCCATGTGAAGTGACTAGACTCATTGTGCTGGGTGAGCCCACGCAGCCTGCCCTTGTCCTCACCCACACCCACCCACTGGCAGGCAAGTCCACAAACTTCTACATCAGCTGTAGAAGAGGCAGGAAGTATGGCGGGAGTCGGCAATTAGTTAACATGATACCCACCTCTCTCCATTTGGAGCAGGCCTTTCAGAGACAGGCAGAGTCAAAGGAAACAACTGAGAAAAAAGCACTCCAGGTTCTAGAGATGCTAATGAGCACAGCAATTAGCCTAAGCACGATCCTGACATGTATGAAGTTCTGTATACAGAGAAGTCTCCAGTGATGGGCCCTGGAGAAGGCAGGGGTGGTGGTTCACCATCATGTGACAGGAGGAACCACCCAGGCACTAACCATGTGGGGCCAATTCATGGGGGAAAAAAAATCCCAATACACATTTCTTGGCCTTCAAGATCTAGGGGAAAAAAAAAAGACCACAGCCTCTGTCAAATGTAATGGGGAAATAATTCCTTTGAATCTGTGAATTTGCTTAGATGGGAAAAAAGGGAAGTCAGGTGATCCTTAAGTGACCCCAGGTGGCAAAAATACACCAGCACACGTGTTCAGGCCTTTGTGGGTACTCATGGTGTGACACTAGCGCCACCTAGTGTACACAACTGGGACACAAGCCACAAACCCACAAACCTGACTCTGGTCCTCTCCGTTGTCACATCTGTTTTGTTTTGCGGTGTTTTCTTGCTGCTGGGTTGTGAGCCAATAGCAGTGGGAAAATGAGCAGCAGTTTATGGATGGACATGCATTACAAGATTTGTTATCACAGCCTATAGCACTAATACTAGTATGCCAGTAAACAGTATGTAACTGTACAGAGAGGATCCAATCTCTCCACATTGCCTGCATTTTAAGCACCGAACAAAATACCTCAAACTCTAGTCTGGGTCTGCAGGCTAATGGTTCTCATGCCAGCACGTCTAAGAATTCTTCAGCGAGTCCTTACTAAGTCTGACTGCTGCTAAGCACGTCATTTCATCAACCTTAAATGGCTTCTCCAGAGCTTTCTTGCTCGCTCCCCTTGTACCCAGCCTCTCCTACTACAGTACTTTGCCCAAACACAGAAAGGACTTTCTCTTCTATACCCAAATCATACCGACATAGTTGGCTGTTAACACAAAGTAGCAAGCATGTGAGGGTCTCCAGGGATTCACAATGTGGGAAAGAAAGCCAAGCTCAGGCCAGACATCACCATGATGGACACGCAACAGTCAAGTAGAGTGGTCTCTCTCCTGTTCTATCAGGGTTTCCAGCCCAGATTCTTCTCCACAAGACCCTGCAAACACGCACATGCACACATGCGCACAGGTATGGCAGCTAAGGCGTGTGCGGAGGAGGAATCAGACTCCATGTACAGCAGCTTGGGACATCCGGGGCTCCAGTCCCGAGAGCAGCTAAAGCCAAGTTCCTAGAGGTGAGGTCCAGACACTGGCATGTCACTTAGAGCACAATCAGCTGTCATGCCCTTTGAGTCCACCTTTGTGTAAAACCATGCCGTGAGAACAAAAGCTCTGGGAGCTACTTCTTCAAGTGCTTCTCCAATCGTTCATGGTCCCTCAGCAATCCCGACTGGTTAAAATGCAGACATTGTGCGTCCCCCCTTTGGGCTGACAGACTCTGCATATGGGGAGGCTAAAGAGAAGTCTGTAACTATAACCGCAATCAAATGCAGGTCTCCTAGATTCCAAAGCCTTCCAGATTTCCCCAATAGTTTAACCAGAAGTGTACTATCAGAAAGAACCTAACTAGAGCTTTAGAGGACTTTACATGAACCTGAAACTGAAATGGACAGCAAAAATCTCACCCCTAAGGGAACCTCCTGTAACCCCCACCTTCTCATCCCCCTAAAGAAACCCTCTACAATGCCCAATCTCTGGCCCCAGAGGAACCCTGTAAAACCCATCTCCTCCTTCCCTAAAGGAACCCCATGCCCCCTCCTTCCTCCCTTGAAAGGGATCCTCCACAATTACTTTGGATTAGAAAAATAACATTCTTCCCTCTTCATCCTGCACCGTTTTGTTTTTGCTCTGACAGACTCCTCCCTGCCCTCACAAAAGATCACTTCAGCGTGCCTGGCAGTACTGTAGAAAACGCCTGTCTAGAGTCAAATGATGAGAGGGACGGGAGAGTTTACCCTGAGCTCCCTTGTATGTTTCCCCCACATTGTCTTCGTTCCACACCTCTCACTCAGACGGCAATGGGGCGCATATTGTCTAAGCCAGAAAGTGAGTAAATGGCTCTGCCCCTTGGATTGGCCAGGAACCAATTCTTTTCTTTAAGTCTGGGGCAGTTCTGAGTCATTGCCACAGTTCTACTTTGGGAAGGGTGGTGTGTGGGGTGTGTGTGAAAAAAGAAAGCTAAGTGCAAGCCTAGATCTTAGTTTATATTATAACTCAACACAGTGGTGGTGGTAGAAGCCACAGGGACGGAGGGTCAGGGCTAAGGGGACAAACGGGAAGGTCTTCTGTCTTCCACTCACTGGCACTGATCTACACACTCTAAACAGGCAACAGGAAAGCAAAGCTTAGGGGCAATGAGCTCTATTTTCGCTCATAAAATGTATTGCATAGGTTCTTTCTGTGTTGTTAATGTGAACGCCAAACAGCACAACCCTTTCAGAAAGTAATTTGGCACTGGCAGCCTTGAAAGATATCCATAATGTTCATACTCTTGAATTCCATGTTTAGGAAAGCATTCTGAAACAGAAGCGGCACACTGCAGTACTGTATGTAACACAAGGACACTGAAAACAATGCGAACACTGAGAAACAGGGTATGAGTGCCTCTCATCTACTGAACTTCGCTGAATGCTTGACAGACTACTGAATAATGCAAATTATTTTCATGAAGGAACCACAGCTTACAGAAGCTAGTGCCCGTGCCCTCTACTGTACTGAAAGTATGGGTTCAAACTAGATTCCATCCAGGCCTACATGAAGTCCACATGCTTTTCAGTTCCCATTGGTTCTCATCAACATTGGGGTGCACTGTGACATAATCATTGCTCTGCTTCAGTGGGTTACAAGTTTAGTAAGGCTGGAAACATCCCCCAACCCCCCAAGCACAGAACCATCCAGTCACCAAGCAGGAGATGCCCTCACAATCAAAGGCTGAAGACAGTGGGTGCTGGAGTGGAGAAAGCTGTAGAGAGGACTGACCTGAGATCTGTGAGTAGCATCTCAGTTCCTGTAGAATTTAATAAACAAGGGACAACAAAAAAGTTGGGTCAGAAACACTACCATTTACAAGTTAATATTTAACATGTTCTAGCCTTTCAAAGGCTTCTAGTGTTCTATGAGGCAGAGGCCAAAGTTCTGTGACCAAGATCTGATCATACGCGCTCAGATAAGATCCAGTTACTTATCAGACAATTCACAGAGAATGGGCAGCTCTTTTCCAGGGTCAGCCAGGTCCCTTATTAGGTCTCTGCCATTTCCCACTATCACACTGAACTAATGATTTATCTACTGGCTCACTAGAACTGCCTCCAAGGTCCAGCCTGAGTGAGAGGAAGGACAGAAAGAGGAGGCCAAGAATGACACAGGCTCGGTCATCAGTGGGCACCAGACTTAAAGAATGACTACAGGCTCACCACCGACAAAGCAGAAGGAGACAGCATCTAATAGGGAGCCAACAGAATGCACCAGTGAAGAGGTGGGGAAAGAGACAGTGGGTCAGGTCAGACCTCCAAAGAGCACCCCACAACCCCCTCCATCCTCACGTTGGGTCCATTTACCTGAAGCTTTCTCCTGAAGTGAGACAGCAATTTGAACTGCAGACAAAGTTAAGCAACCCTCAGCTGCCACTCAGCTCAACTCAGCACTGCTCTTAGCTGCCGGGGAATGTCAGAATCATTTTCAAAAGGGGTTTGGAGAGCGAACAATGAAACCAAAAATTTGAGTTCTGTTTATAGCTCTATCAACCAAAGGTTTGTTAAGCTCAGGTCTGTAACAGGAGGATTAGGTAGGGTCTTTCTGGCTCTTAGCATTTAGCCAACCTGAACTTCAGTCCTGTTGTACTATGATGCATCAAACATCCATTTCTAAAGTGGTTAAAGTGAGCAGCCTTCGGAGATCCCTTGGATCTGTGTCTTGCTTCAACAGTGTTTGGACGGAACAGACCCGGGGCCTCCCTTTGTTAGCTTCCACCGCTCCTCATCTGCAGCCGCAGCCTCTGGGACCATCACCTAGCCGCCTTCTGCTCCCAGGACCAACCAGCACCGCCTCTTAGAGGGTAGCTCCAGACTATGTCTCAACCATGACCTCCCAGATTCGTCAGAATTATTCCACTGAAGTGGAGGCTGCTGTGAACCACCCGGTCAACCTGCACCTGCGGGCCTCCTACACCTACCTCTCGCTGGGCTACTATTTTGACCGGGATGACGTGGCTCTGGAGGGTGTAGGCCACTTCTTCAGCGAATTGGCGGAGGAGAAGCGCGAGGGCGCCGAGCATCTCCTCAAGTTGCAGAACGATCGCGGAGGCCGTGCACTCTTTCAGGATGTGCAGAAGCCATCTCAAGATGAATGGGGTAAAACCCAGGAGGCCATGGAAGCTGCCCTGGCCTTGGAGAAGAACTTGAACCAGGCCCTCTTGGATCTTCATTCCCTGGACTCTGCCTGCATAGATCCTCATCTGTGACTTCCTTGAAAATCACTTCCTGGATAAGGAGGTGAAGGTCATCAAGAAGATGGGCAACCACCTGACCAACCTCCGCAGGTTGGCTACTGGGCCCCAGGCGTTTCTGTGCGAGTACCTCTTTGAGTGGCTCACTCTCAAGCATGACTAGGAGGCCTCTCCTTCCAAGGGGCTCCCACCTCTGCTCTGTACCAGCCCGCCTCAGGACCTTCACCCGAACCTCTCAAGAAGCCACTAAGCAGCTTTGTAACGCCCTGGAGCCCCTCTCAAGTCTTGGACCAAGTAAAAATAAAGCCTTTGAAACAGAAAAAAAAAAAAAGTGGTTAAAGTGCTGAGCATGCAAAGGCTGCCACCATATAGCCATAAGAAGTGATAGGACATCTCTAAAGAAACTCGTCTAGAAGCTAAAGACTGGCATCCTCAAATCATTTGGCACAGAGCTTGGGAACTGAAGCATCAGTGATGGCTTTCTCACTAATCTGTTTCTATACTGGATTTCACTCAAGATATTGCTGTATGATCTCATTGCTAAAAGGTCTGAAATAAAATCCCATGCTCTTAGGGAATCCCTAGGATGAGAATAACCCTACCCCCAAAACTACTCCATCAACTAAAAGTCCAAAGGCACAAAAGACCAATTCAATAGTCTTTCTCCTTGAGGTATTATAATCAAGGGGCAGAAATTAACTGGTTTTAGAACACAGAAGAACAGCAAAGCTGTTTTGTCCTTCCTTGCATCATCTGCAAAGGAAGGTTCGTGAAAAAAAGAAAGTCCAGAGACACCTTCACTGGCATTAGTTATCAATCCACATATACCAAACCATACCCAAGCCCTAAGCAATCCCCTGGCTTCCCAATTAGTCAAAAAGTCCTTCTACCTTGAGATCCTTGGCTTTTCTTTCATGTTGCAACTCTCCTCAGTTTCATGTACTTAGAAAGCCTTAAGTATCTGAAAAATCACATGAACCTAGCATTGCTCCTGTAAAAAATTCTACTTAAAGGATATTTGATCTGGTTTCATATGAATCCTGGGTCACATTCATGCATCCATAAAATATATTTCACAAGCCCATAGTATTCTTAAAAGAAAAAAAATGTAACTTTAAAAGAAGACACAAACCTTCATTAAAATATAGTTGTCAAATTTATTTTCATTAGGTTGCCATTTTATGAAGAATTCCTAAGATTTGTGTTTCTTGACATGCAAGAGTTAGCAGTCATAGCTCAGTTACTATAAATACTGCTGCTTGGAAGCAGCACCACCATGTTAGAGACTTTATTACTGAGACCCTATTCCGTCTACATGGAATCAGAAGGTTCTGAACAGCTGGTTGGGAAGGTAGCCAAGGTGCAGGAAAGATGTCTGTGCTTCCTTCTCAAGGGCAGCCAACTCCTGAACAGTAGGTGCCAGGATATCCACATGGCCTTTATAGTTTCCACCTGTACCACACACACAAATCATAAAGCAACGTAAATGACACGCTTGAAGACTTGTCAGGAAGACGTAGGCTCAAGTATCACTTCATACACTGTTTCCAGCATTAAGCTTCTGGGTGAGTTATCTGCAGCACATTTAGCTTTAACTTTTAAAGTCAAGAACTTCAATATAAATTAGTATTCAAGCTTCACTAATATAACAGTTGCCTCAATAGCCACACCCACCATTCCCTTGGTTTGCAAACCACTAGTTTACCCTGAATCAGAGACATTCTGGGCAAAGAGAACATTAAACAGGTTGCCAATTACATTAAAGACTTCTGATTCTTTGTTCAAAATCACCTAAAATACCCATTTTCTAATATTTCATTAAAAGTTCAAGTACTCTTGATATGAATACTTCAAGACAATCAGCTAAATTGCTGTCCCTCATTCACATACAGATCACATAATAAAATGCTGCAAGCCAAGCAATAAAGCACTGGAGAATAATTAGTAGAAAATAATTAACATGCTAATAATATACTATTAGCATAATGGAACAAAATCATTGTCTTCATAAACTGACATTCAAAGAGGCAAATTTAGCTAGGTGTGTTAGTACAGGCCTATAATCTCAGCATTCAGAAGGCCGAGGCAGGAAGATCCTGAGTTTCAGGCCAGTCTGGGGGTCTGGGCTACAAAACAGCGGTGCAAAGTGGAAAGGCAGGCAGGTGGACAATACACTGATAGGTCTGACAGCTTACCGCCAGCAGCCCTCTTTTGACCGTAGGTAACTTTCCCATCAAACTCATCCACTGGAACCTTTATATCTGGCTCAACCTGGGAAATAGTGCAGTTCAGGTGTTCTTCTATCTCGGAAAGTAGCTAAGAAAGAATGAGAAAATGAAAATATTTCAAATAAGAATTTCACTTTAATAGTTTCACTGTAGCTGTACTAACTAAAATTAGGCAGGCCTGATGCTTGGACAAACGGAAGCTAGATCTCTGAATCACAACTCACAAACAGCATTATTAGCCAATACCGCTATCTCATCGCTGACAAATATATCAAAGTAGAGTTGTAATTTTTCTTTTCTTTTTATTTAATAATTTATTTAACTTTACTTTATTTACTTTATGTGCATTGGTGTGAAGGTATCAGATCCCCTGGAACTGGAGTTACAGACAGTTGTGAGCTGTCATGTGGGTGCTAGGAATTGAACCAGGGTCATCAGGAAGAGCAGCCAGTGCACTACCACTGAGCCACTTATCCAGCCCCGAGATGTAAGTTTTATAGATGAATGCACTGTTTATCAAGGTCTCACCTGCATTTCATTGTACCAGATGGTACAGCCACCATCTTCCTTGAGCCTCGTGTTATAGCATCCTTTCCCACGGTTGCTGCATACATGATACCAAACCTACAGTAAAGGAAGAAAAAAATATCAACATGCATAGAGACAAAGAGAAATAATTTGCTCTAAATTTTGGGGTTTTTAACTTTTTATTTCCTTAAAACACTAAAAAAAAAAAAAGGATTATGTGTTTCATGCAATGGCTCATTGTATTTTGTATTCTGAAAATACAAAAGGGCGAGAGCTACAGAAAGAAATTTTCAGAGTGACCGAACAGTGAACTGACATCACAACCTGAGGTCCAAGGGGCGCAGGCGGCTAGGTGTGGCGGAGCATGCCTGCAAACCAGCACTCAGGCCTCGGCAGGGAGGACTGAGTCTGAGGCCTGCCTGAACCACAAAAAGGTGGGTATGGGTAGGAAGGGGATAAATACTGGAGAAGGTTACATCAAAATTAATATTCTGAAGACTGTTATAGGCAAGAACAATAAAGTACATAAGGGACATGTGCACATGAATTTGAGAAAAAGATGTATGAGATCTTATAAAAGTTTTTCTACAAATCCCTCATTACATTTATAAAGAGCCTGTGTCACCCCCAAAGTGTCCTATACTACAATGTTTAGAGAGTTTTTGTTGACAACTATATTAAGGCTATTAGGAATATTCATATATTGCCCTTTTTACTATAAATCATATGCTATTATTTATCTATTCAATCCATGCAGAGGAAAGAAATGCCATAAAATGTTCACTTAACCCAGACCTACAAAGACAAATATGGTATGCGCTCACTCATAAGTGGGTATTAGATGTAAAGTAAAGGATAACCAGGCTACAATTCACAACCCCAGAGAAGCTAGGTAAAAGAGGACCCTAAAAGGGACACACACACAGAGCCCCAGGAAAGGCAAATAGTAGAAGGGAGGGGATGGGGGATGGGAACATGAGGGTGAGATGGTCAAGTTGAGGGAGGGACAGAGGAGAGGAGCAATGAAAGAGATATCTTGATAGAGGGAGACATTGCGGGATTAGGGAAGTTCTCAGGAATTCACAAGGATGACCCCAATGAAGACTCCTAGCAATAGTGGAAAGGGTGCTTGAACTGGCCTTCCTCTATAATCAGTAACTAATGGAAGCAGTTGCAGGGATCCACAGCCAAGCACTGAGCTGAGCTCCCGGAGTTCAGGAGTTCAACTGAAGAGGGAAAAAGGATAGTATGAGCCAGGGTGTGTGTGGGTGTGTCAAGATCATCATTGGGAAAACCAGAGGACAGCTGACCCGAGCTAGTGAGCGCTCTGGACTAACAGCTGAGGATCCTGCATGGGAGACTCAACTAAGTCCTCTGAATGTGGGTGACAGTTATGTGACTTGATCTGGGGGCAGGGACTGGCAGTGGGACCAGAACTTATCCTGAGTGCATTAACTGGCTTTTTGGAATCCATTTCCTATAGTGGGATATCTTGCTCAGCCTTGATACGGGGGAGGGGCTTAGTCCTGCCTCAATTTGTCATACCAGACTTGCCAAGGGAGGGCTTACCTCCTCTGAGGAGTAGATAGGGGGTGGAATGGGGGCAAGTGGGGGAGGGTAGGAGGAGGGGAAAGAGGGGGAACTGGGGCTAGTATGTAAAATTTAAAAAAAATTTTAAATAATAATAAAAAACCATTCACTCACTTCCATTTGTGACTGACTCCAGTTTCAGAGGGAAAACCAAACTGCTTTTACTTCCCAATCAAACCACAACTCACAATGACTCTAAGAGAACACTGGGAAGATTACCTTTTCTTTCTCTGTTGCCACCAGGGAAATGGCCAGGCCCATTCTGAAAGATTTTAAAGCCTGTATTAGACCTTAGTTCTGAAACACAGGAGCTCAAAGGGGGAAGAACCTGGGCAGTACCTTTCAGCTCGCCCTACTCTGCCAATCCGGTGCACGTAGTTCTGTTTTTCATCAGGCAGGGTGACATTTATAACTGCAAATAAAGACAATGGTTAACAGCTGCCACGGTTTGTAAGGTTAGAGTGTAGGGCAGTAAGTCTCTTCTTACCATAAGGAACACCATGGATGTCAATGCCTCTAGCAGCTACATCTGTGCAAATCAAAAATCTTACGTCTCCTTTCTAAAAGAACCAAGAAAAAGGAGTCTGTCAGTGAACACACTAGACATAAAAACAATCTTTCCACTAACAGAGCTAAATGCTACTTTCAGATTAGCTTTTGGACATAATCTACTGGACCAAGTGTTGGTGTTTTCCTCTATTATCTGCAGAAACACAGTATGAATGTCTGGCCTTGTTTTCTTTACAGCAGTGTTATTAAACCTGGCTTTATCTTTAGAAATATTCTTGGAAACTCAAAACTATACAATAGAACAGAACATAGAAACTTAGGTGTTGTCCTTACTCATATTAAACTAAATCTAGGGGCTGGAGAGATGGCTCAGTGGTTAAGTGCACTGACTGATTTCTGGTGCTCCGTTCCCAGTGCCTACACAGCACTAACAACAATCTGTAATGTCAACTCTAGAGGACCCAACACCCTCTTCTGACTTCTGTGAGCACTGCACACATGTGGTGCAGGAAAAATACCCATACACATTCAAAAGAAAACTTCAAAACCAAAACCAAATCCACACTACTAGATGTTTTACCCCAAAAGTCACAAAGTAACAGACAAATCCCAAAAGAGTGGCAGGGAATGAGCCCCTAGTGCTTACAAAAGACAGACAAACTAGCCTTTGGAAGCCTTTGTGCAGAGGAAACTTGAGATTTGGCAGTGAGAGGAGCACAGTGATTTTTGGTCTAGTATAATCCCCGAATGGTGGTGTACTTGTGTAATGAGACCAGGGAACACCAGCGATACACAGTATGGAAGCATGAACCAATCTAAGCCCAGTAAGTCCCACATTTTCCCATACCACGGGTCTTAGAAAAAAAAAAAAAAACCTGCTCTGGTGAACTGGAATGTCAGTGGGAAGAAACTGCTGATGTTTATCTAAAAAGCTGAGGCCTACTAAACACACCAGGAGCTCTGAAAGCCATTAGTATGCAGAAGCACATGGAAGTGCACCTCAAACAACAGTAAAACACTACTAAACTCTAATGACAATTCCTTTAATAACAAAGTAAATTCTCTGTAAGTATTCATGTCCTCTCTAAAAAACTTCCACAGACATGGTTTACCTATGCCATATTTCCACAAAGTACCTATGTGAGGAAAGCAAGTATGTATTTATGTATGTCAAAGAGCAGGTTACCGAACACACCATCCAGGAGCAGTGGACCAGGTACTAACTACAGTGCTGTCTGCCTACCTGATGGGGAACATGACATTTTTTTATCTGAGTGTCAAAGGACTAATTCCTGCTACAATGAAGATGTATGGGTAAGAGTTCAGTCTCTAGGATGAGAAAAGTTGTAATGTTAAGTGACACAAGGAACACTATAATCAGCCAGTTTAAATAATAAGGAAATACAGGCAACCAGGCCCCGTACCTTAAATCTTTCCAAGTTCTGCTTTCTCTCATGAGGCTTTCTGTCACCGTGAAGACATACACATGAGAACTGGTGTCCTTTTTTATCAGGTCCTAATGAAAAGCATATTGAACAACTGACCTTGAAAAGCATTATGCAGAAGACTACAGACTAACAGCACCTGCCTATAAAGATCTGTATACCCAAGTTTGGCACAAATGAAAGCAACAGCTTTTCTGTCATAGGCAAAATGCCATTAAAATAAATTCCATGAAAGGCTGGGGAGGCAGCTTAGTTGGTAAACGTAAGCATGGGCAGTGGCGGCATCTTTAACCCCAGCTGAGAGTGTGGATGGACAGGTGGACTGGCGGAACTCGCTGGCTAGCAAGCCTAGCTGAATCCATTAGCTCCAGGTCCAGGGCGAGAGCAAGAAGATGGGAAGTAATCAAAAAAAGACCCCTTTGGCCTCCACAGGCATGTGTACACCCTACAGGAACATACACACCTCCCCTCCTCTCACACACACAAAACACAAGTCAGCAAATGGTTTTTAATAATTTCCTTGAGTTTTTGGTATGTTCTTTGTAACGACATATGCCTAATGTTTGTCTAGAGTAATACTCTATGTGACCTTAGCATAAGACTTCAGTCCACTGAATTACTGAATATGTAATATATATTAAATATATATGAATTAAATATATTCAAGATTTTTACAATACTGATCTTATTCTGTGATTTCTAATATGTATTTTCTCCTCCAGGACTAGAGATGGAACTCAGAGCCTTACTCATAACCAGGCAAGTTCTATCATTGAGCTCTCTTATCTCCTGTTCTTTGGGTTTCTGAGATACCATCTCATTATGCAGCTCAGGCTGCCCTTAAGTGACCTCACAATCCTCCAGCCTCTGCCTCCCAAGTGCTGGGATTACAGGTGTGTGCCGCAAGGCCTGGCTTCTTTCTTCCTTTAGTCTTATTTAAGGCTTCCCCCTCATTCCTCTTTTTCCTCTTTACCAGTTTAGAAAATACACATTCTGTATTAGTCATTATTCTTTAAATGTTAGTATTAATCCGTAACCTAGATCTACAGCCTTAGACTTCTGTGGTTCAGGTTTACTCTAATGAAGACTGCAGCAGTGCGGAAACGTTCTCACTATTTACCCCAGGGTTCATCCATGAAAATGTAGATAGACACTGCTAAGTTACACTGTGCCATCACTGCTTCCAGCTCTGTGCATGCATTCTGGCTTTCATCAATGTGACCTCAACAGTCTATGAAATGAGGATATAAGTGAGAAAAATTTACCTCCTCCTTGTTGCATAAAGTACTGCTCCAAGTTATCACAGTCAATTTTAGTTCTACAGAAGATAATTGCTTGATCCATCTTGTGTTCCTTGATTGCTCGGACAGCATACTCCCCCTTAAGTATTTTAATAGCTTCAGACCACATCTCTTGATTACCATAGCAACAGAACAAGCAACAGAATGTCAATATGAAGCTATCATGAGCACACATTATCGGTCAGACATACTTAACTCTCCTAAAAATCTCTGCTGTACAATAGATAAGGCAGAGTATGGGAGTGAAATACTGAGTTAATTCATTACTTCATTTACTTTTGTTTCCGTCAAGGTCAATGTTACCTACTTTTAGGTCTCTCTCTCTCTCTCTCTCTCTCTCTCTCTCTCTCACACACACACACACACACACACACACACACACAAAACCACAACCATTATAAACACAAATGTGCAAACAGACTAGCACAAAAGGCACACACATCAAAACTTGCTACTTTCCTCTCAGGCATTAGTTATAATTGGTCTTGCATTAACTTCCCTTCCTGCACAAGACATGATTATTGGATTATCTTAAGACTTAAGGAAATTAATAAATCTAACCAGCCTAACAGCACTCCACAAAATGAGAACCTGGCTAGAAGTTTCAGCCATGGGAAGTGGTGCTATCATGTTACCTGTCTGCTGATGCCCAACCTGTTTCTAAATGCTCTCTGGTCGTCTCCAGCTGCAGGGCAATACAGTAAAATGGGTATTTGGGAAGTGCATTCTCTATCCATGGGTTAACAGTATGGGCTTAACTAGTACTTTCTCTACTTTTCTCTCACAGGGAGGAAAAGTGAGTATAAATAATGCTAATCTGGAGTTACACATAAAACTGAATTCAAAGAAACTCCAATCAAGATTTCAGTCAATCCACCTTTCAGAAGTATATCACAAACCTCTCGGTGAACTCAACCAAGAAGCAAAACAGCTCTGGCCTCTTCTAAGGATCCACTCAAGACATCCGGTGTCAGACATGCAGTCTGATGAGTCTAAGGTCCTTCCCTTAGGTCTTAGCATCTTATATCCTACCGCACCTTCATAAATTCTTGGAACATTATGAACACGAAACAAATTGTCTCATAGGCTATCTTCACTGAGTTCAGACTAATGTTAATGCTTTTCAGAACTGATCACTGAGTAGAGTTTCTTGTTTGAGAATATGAAGTGTATGATTGAACAATACAAATGTGTTTAATGCCTTGAATCACATACCAAAAAAGTCACAATGATCACAAAAATAATCAAGAAAGCCAGATTGTCTTTCAACATTATAGCTAAAGGCATTTCCCCCTACCATCCCTCTTCCTCATTTTTCTAGAATTTCAAAGTCAATATAAATCTGTCACGACAAATTTGTTGGTTTTTCTATAATCTATAATCCAAGACTTATAATTTTGAAGTCATAAAACCAATGTCTAAGTTCACTGATTAACATTCCCCTCCCCAAGCTAAATGGATTATTGTGCCCCATTTTTCAATTATTCTTATTGCTTTTATTTTTCCCATTCTAACTTTGTAGGTCATATCTCACATCTTTTGGGAGACTAGTTGGAGCAGAAACTCAACAGAGCAAACAAGTTATTTCCCAGATCTCTAACACATTTTAGGAATTTTTCAGCTCACCTGGACTGTTAGCACCAGGTCTTGTGTTATCTTTTGCGTGTACATCATCAGTCTGTTGGAAGGGAGAGATAGAAAGGGATGTGGATATTAAAGAGTGATTAAGAGCAGGTGCCATTCTATTCAAAGGAAGAAATTTATCTGTCTTTGGACTGAATTTCAAGCATGTCTTTATAATCTGTACACAAAACCATTTTCAGTTCAGAAAATTTCTTCATTAACTAAGGAAATTAAGTATAAATGTAACAAAAATAAAAATGTGGCTTTCAATCTATTATATTTAATAGTTGAAACACACTTTTATTACATAAAAATAAATGTAGCAAAAGTGGAGAAAAGGACAAGATGGGCAAGTGAAACTGACTTTTATGAGAACAGGGCACATCAAATAACACAAGGCAGCTCCTACTGAAATGTTACTAAAATGGAAGTTTCTGCACCTGAAATTTGACATAGGTAATCTTTTTTACAAAAATTTTATCAAGGAAGCTAATCACAAAGAAAAAAGTTAAAGATGAAATTTGCCATTTATTTGGTGCCTTTTGCACGCCTAAGCTTTCACAGTCAAGACACGGCTTAATGTGAGGCTTTGGTACAAAAGCTCCGTGCTTTCAGCACCACTGAGCGCCCAGGAGACTCGTTCACCACACCAATGTTCACCACACAGCACTTACTCGAATGTGGTTCTTCCCCAGCCTTTCCCAGAGCTTGTCAGTTTTCGGATTTACAGGGACGACTACATGGTGCACAGTGTCTGGAACAGAATCTTCCCCTTTCAAATCGACCCATGTGGGAAAATGCATTATCTTCTCGGATAGTTTCTTTACATCGAAAGAATGCAGAGTAGCAGAGCAAACAATCACCTAAGACAGGAGAATATGGGTGTAGATCAACTCTATAACAATCAGCATCACATTACACTCATTTTTAAAATTTATTTCTTTTATATTTTGAGACTCACACTAATAATGAATAATATGAGAACAAAGTATAGTAACCAGAGGATCCAAAATACATCCAGTACCTGACTCCATGTACTAAAGAATAACAGTGTGACACTGGCAGGCTGTCGGCCAAGACAAATCCAATACCCCATTGCATGTAGTAACTATTAACTATGTGACACCGGCATGCCATCGGTACCCTCACTGTCAAACACAGAGCATGCTAGCTCTCCCTCTAGGAAGTTTTTTGTCTTGTTTATTTTAAAAGTCAGAGTTCACAAGTTATTAATCTTCCCGTTCTCTAAAAAGTCTCTCTTCTCAAACCACTTCCTATGGAAGGATGAAGAAAGGAAGGACAATGTTTTCAGAAACAACCACGACAAAGATGAGTGACTTCAATAGCTGAACCTACTTCCGCGCTGCACAGGAAGCAGCACTGAGAATGTCTTAGGGTCATCAGTGGTGACTAAGAAATCACCTTTATTTCTAAAAGCAGCTTTTAAGCTGTGTGTGCATGTGTACTACTCGGTAACTAGATGATAACAAAGTGTTTAATCAGCGAACTTATTCAAAACTCTTGGTTCCTCCATCAGTGGTACCGCTGGCTACACATAGTTGGAGAGGCACTGGCCACCTGATACCTGGAGTCTTTTCCCATCAGAAGTAATCTGAGGAATCTGACTGTGCATCCTGTTAATGAAGTCAGAGTAACCTTGAGAGAGAAGCCCATCCTGCAAAAGAAAAGAGTTTCTAATCAGTATTAAAATCTTTTAATTTTAAAATTTAAAATGCAAGGTAACCAAACAAACATATAAACATACATATCCCTGTATTTACAAAATAATTATGATCCGTTAAATACTTAAAGACAAGTTATAAATTCAACTTTAGTTTCCTTGTGACTACAATATGAAAAAGGTATAATAAATAAACCCAAACCATACTCCAATATTCAAAAATTAATACAACAGTTTATAACATATGTCTTTAAGATAATGACTTTAATTTGAAAACTGAGAAAGTTTCAGTGATGGGAAATTAACCCAACCATCTTGAGAATAATTTGGAAGAGTATTTCAAAGCTTCAAACACATTTATGTTCTTCCAGATGGTCCACATTTTGCATCTCTGATATAAATAATTTGTTGTATAAGAAATAATGTATGCACAAAAAATCATTAGGAATAAAAAAGGCAAACTACCTATGTAAATAATTTGTTGTATAAGAATAATGTATGCAGAGTTATTAGGAATAAAAAAAGCAAACTATGTAACTAGTCAGATAATAAACATACCATGATATATCCATATAACAGAACATTAAATAGCCTTCAAAGAGTAATTACGAATAGTGATGTGAAAAGTTTATGATTTTTTTTTATAAATGTTTGCAAAACTCCCCAAAGTCGAATTTTAATGACCTACAGTAAGTCAGTGCCAGAACCCCTACTGGATCCCGAAATTCAGCTGCTCAAGGTCTTGGTGTAAAGCTATGTATATTCCTATGTATATTCTCCATCTACTTGAAAGCAGGCTTAGATTTCTCATACCTGTGTGCAATGTAAATAGTTGTTACACTGCATTAGTTATGCAAAATTATAAGTCTATATATGTTCAATATAAACGGGATTTTTTTCTAATATTTTCTTTCAAGCTTGATTTAATATGCATATATAAAAAGCCAACTGCATGTATATCAATATGTAGTGTATGAAAATGTGTTTAACTGTGATATTTAGATAGTAGGATCATGGCTAAAGTGTATTTTTTTCATCTTATAAATCTTATATGAAAAAGCACAAGCATATTCTAAAGAAAATATGAACATATTTCAACATACTGCTTCATCCAGAACCAAGAATCTAACTTGAGACAAGTTGAGCTTTCCCGTTGATACCAAATCATCTAATCTTCCCGGAGTACCGACGACAATATCAACCTGAAAAGCCAAAAGCAACACCCAAGGCAAACTGAAAAATTACTATGATTACTTTAAACAGCTAAGTGTCCTTTTCCACTCACAACAAAACATACAGAGTATTGACATAGTGACAGTGAACGCAAAGGACATTTAAGGTCACTACGAATAAATAATGCTACACATACATCATCTGTGCTTCATGTGAAGTTAATATGATGACTTTGGCAACTGATTTTGGACAGCTTTAACTTTTAAACATAATCTAATACGTAAAATTTGCATTTTACAAGAAGAAACATATGAATTTACATGAATTCTAAAATTCCCAAATGACAACTTCAATACCAGCTCCACCATTATCCCACTATGAGGCCATGAATGATGTCATTCAGTATCAATTTCCCATTTTGAGCAGGGGAATATCTTTATCTTACAAGATAGTTTTGATAATTAAGAGAAGGCCCACAGAGCACTGGATGCCTTGTGTGTGCTGAGTGCTCACTGTATTTTCTTATAATAAAGAGTAATTGTGATTAGACTGGTCAGGAAATAATTATAGGGTCTGTCAAGTAGTCAGAGTGAACAGACACAATGCTCAATTTCTTCCAGGTTCCATCCCTGTGACACAATTGAAGGAGTAGATTATAGTGTGGACCCATTACTACGGTCACAGTACTGGATATGCCACTAGTAAGTGCCCACACTGAGATTCAAACTGAATCTATTAAGAGGTCTGTGGGGCTGGAGAGGTGGCTTAGGTTAAGAGCACTTATTGAATTTGTCGAGTACTGGGTTTGGTTTCCAGTGTCCAAAGAACAGCTCATAACCATCCCATAGCTTAGTGCCAGCAGAAAGAACACTCTCTTCTCACTTCCACAGGTGGAGACAACAGTGGAAAATGTGGGAAGGGAAACAAAGAGAGCACAGCACCTCCTTTAACAAAACAATGGAATAATACTGCCTTTCCTTTGCCACTGGCTTCAGTAGTATCCTGAGCGTGTGAATGTCCATGCGTGTGCACATGCACTGTAGGTCAGAGGCTGACATCAGCTATCTTCCACCTTATTTTTTGAGACGGGGTCTCTTACTGAGTAGGCTACGGCAACAGGCCCTAGGGATCTTCCTGTGGTTACTTTTCTAGCACAGGGATTATACGTTCAGGCCACCATGTCTGACTTTGTCCAAGATGCTTTTCCTCCACCTCCCAAGTGCTGGGATGACAGGTGTGTCCCTCCATGCATGACTTATGCAGTGGTGGATATTGAACCCAGGGATTCATGCATGCTAGGAGAGCTCTCTGCCAACTGAGATTCATTCCCAGCCTCACATCTGGCTTTTATGCTGGGGTTGGGGACTGAACTCACATCCTCATGCTTGCATAGCAAACGCTCTACTGCAGTCTAAGCCACAAACTACGAAACATGACTGATGGAAGCAGATCTAATGCTCTCAAAATTCCACAGCTGGAAAACATAAGGTGAAAAGCCCAGTACATTATGGGAAAACTGAATTGAGTTTGAAAAACAAGGGCCATGAATGAAACTATTAAATTTACTAACCAATAAAAAACAAACAAACAAATAAAAATCACATAAGAACATAGCAGAGAAACACTATCCATTTTAAAATAGCATTGGCAAGTACATTATTATGATGCCTTGTTCTTAATATACTGTCAAGCCAAATTTACAGTTCATTCAACATCAAATTTAGTTTGGCAAGGATGGAACTGAAAGGAACCGGAGATGGTCTAGATTTCACAATTAGATATTAAGGAAAGGAAATAAAAGGGAAATCTGTAAGATGTTCATTTCATAAACATAAATATAGAATTTTATAAAGTCCCAAATAATAGGGACCAGAGAATCTTGGCTTTGTCCTACACAATGGCACATCTAAGCAGTTTATAAGACTTTCTTCATGTGTCTGAGCTCAGAGGCTGTCTCGGTATTCTTCATCATTTCAAGGCTTGCAGAAACTTTGACATTTAATCTCCATATTTATATTGGTTATACTTAGCATTGGGCTTTTTTGTTGTTGTTGTTAAATAAATAATAAATACATCAGGCAGTGATGGCGCACGCCTTTGATCCCAGCACTTGGTAGGCAGAGGCAGACAGATCTCTTTGAATTTGAGGCCAGGCTGGCCTACAATGTGAGTTCAAGGATAGCCAGGACTGTTATATGGAGAAACCCTGTCTCAAAAAAAAAAAAGAAAGAAAAAGAATAAATAACTAAACATTGACTTTTAATCAGAAAGTCTAGAAGGAAATTTCCAGGGAACCAAAGCATAAACAAACAGCATGGTGGAATTTTGGATGAGGAATTTAAAAAGGACCACTGCCCTCTAACTTCTGGGTAAAAAGTAGGTGTGCCCACAAGGTGTCTTCCAGCATTTGGTCTTGTGCTCATTTAAGCTTCAGTCGATTTTTCTTGGAAAAAACAGAATTTATTCCCAAGTTAAAAGTACAACTTACCCCATTATCCAAAACTGAGAGCTGATCCCGAGCCGCCACTCCCCCAATTATGAGCAGTTCCCTGAAGTGAACAACAGAATAAGGGGGAGATTAAAGTCTGTCCTGCAGTTTGCTCTACACTCTTTTCAGGCAAGGTCACTGAAGAAGGGCTGCATTAACGTGAGTCCAGGAACATGGAAGCTGAGCACTTCACCCCCAAAACCAGAAATGGCGCTGGGGCAACTGAGCGCTTACAGTTAGTCAGTCCTCATCTACACAGCCTACCCCACGGAAGCTCTTCAAAACCAGACTTCCACCTTTTAAAACACACTTGTCTGTAGTATAGAGAATAGGAGTCAGGGTAAAAAGAGGTTGCCTTCAGGAAGGATAATCAGAAACTGAAGGTAAGACTTGTATTTAGTGTTACTCATAGCTTGTTAAAAGACAGAAAATTTCTCATTAAAAAAAGATTTTTAAGCTGAGTGGTGGTGGTGCACACCTTTAATTCCAACACTTGAGAGGCGGAGACAGACAGAACTCTCTGAATTCGGGACCAGCCTGGTTTACAGACTGAGTTCCAGGACAGCCAGAGCTACAAAGAAAAACCCTGTCTTGAGAAACAAATAAACAAACAAAAATATTTTATATGTATGAATGTCTTGCCAACACGCATGTATGTGTACCACACACGTCAGCTGCCCATGGAAGGGTGTGTCAGATGTGCTGAAACTGGAGTTACAGATGGGTGTGACCCACCATGTGAGTGCTGGAAAGCCTCTTGATGGGTTGCCTGGTGCTCTTTACCACTGAGCCATGTCTCTAGCCACCTCATCCCCCCTTTTTGAAACTGGGTCTAATTATGTAGTCCTGGCTGGCCTCAGACTCACTGTGTAGGATGGGTAGGGTAGTTTCAAATAGTCACTAGGGCTTCAAGTAAGGCAAGGGCTTATTTGTATTAAATACCAAATAAGTAATCTATAACCCATAATTTCACCATCCTCCCCAGTGAACTGTTTTCTACCATCCACTTCCCCTTGCGGACTTTGTCTAAACACATTCATTTTATAGATAATGACAGCAGCAAATCAAACTACAAAGGCATTTTACCTTTACAAAGGCTTCCAAAACTGCTCCTCTGAAGGTCAAGACTCTTACACTGAACAGGAGCTCTGTTATCAACTCCTTAGGAGCTTCCTTTTCCACATGCTCAAAATGCTTCCCCCAGTTTTCGTATTTTTCTCCTCTCCACACTATCCCACAATCCCACAATGAGTTCTGTGAAGGTGGGGGCAACTCTCACTACTGGAGCCCAGTCTAGATCTTAGGCACAGACTTTACAACACAGGGTTCTTAATATCTGCCAAATAAGTAATGTGTCAATCCATTCAATGAAATTAAGGATTATTTTGCCTAGTATAATTCATAACTAAATCAGTCTGCTTAACTTGTAAGTAAGGTCACTATTAACACCAGAACCTCTAAATTTCTGGAATAAAGAGAGTAGCTATGATCACATAACATTGTTAATATACCAAAACCCACCTAAATGTACATTTCTGAACATGAGCTTTATCACCCAAATTGCTCCAAGAAAAAAAAAATTAAAAAAAAAGTTAAAAACAAAGTAACAAAAATTATTAAGCATGAAATCCACAAGTAGTTTTCTTACAGGATTTGGCTTTTCACAAATTAAAAAGGATTCTGAGCTGAATATGGTGGCTCACACATGTAATCTTAGTACTTAAAATGCAGGAGGATGGTGAGTTTGAGGCCAGCATGATTACACAGCAAGATTCTATCTCACAAAAGGAATAAAGGAACAAAGAAAGTCTCCCTCCACGGAACACCTGGAGATGGAGAAGACAACACCGCAAGAGTCTTAGAGTCACTCTCAGGTTAGGGCTACTGACAACCTTCACTGAGCCACACATTTTCTAAGCAGTGAAGAGATGAAATTAATTTAACACTGAATGAAATCAGCCTCTGCCCAAAGGAGGACAGTCTCAGTGGAAACACCGCTACTACAAAGTTATAGTGTTTTATGTTGTACACCGATGCCTCCTTTTGTTTAACTTTCCTCTTCCAGAACACTTTAAACAAAGACAATAAGCATCTGAGCTCGAAAGGAAGGCTTACCGTAACTTAGGGTTATCAATATATTTCTTAAACTGCTTGACGTTGTTCAGGGTTTGCTCTGCTAACTCCCGGGAGGGTTCCACAATGAGAGCTTTTGGAGCATTAGGGAGAAATTTTGTTTGTGAAACCTGTGCATTACCTTAGGAGAACAGAAAGGACCACAGGTCACATAAAACACACCTGAAAACACGTCAGTTAAAAACATGAGTGCTAATGTTTCAGTTATCAAACTTTAAGTAATAATTGTAAAATATAGGAGACAATCCAACAAAATAAAGCTAAAATTCCTAAAATAACTTGTGGGTTTTTTTTTTTAAAGTCAAGTTGGGCTGAGTACAGTTGATTGAGGCTGTTATCTTGTGACAAGGCAGGAAATGTACTTTAAGTGGGTGAACTATACCAGGCAATCATACAGAAAATAACGTAAGCTTTCAAGTCAAAACTGCTTGGATCTGAATTCAGTTCTAGCACTTATCTGCTCTGAGACTTTGGGCAAATGATTTCAAATCCGTATTCCGCAGGCCCCCTGTAAAATGTAAAGGCTACCTCAGAGCGCTGTGGAAAGATCAAACAATCTGTGGCAAGCCCTCAGCAGGCTGCTATGGCACTTCAGAAGCACAGGAGCCAAGCACATCACTGCCATCAAGACTGAGATAGCCTAAATGCCTTAACAGACACAAAATAGCTAGCTCATCAATTGTGTTTGAAACTGAAGTTTACTAATCTGTTAATCACAGGGGTGGATTAAACTAGAGCAGGAGAAAAATGAGACTTACTAAGAGAAGCCCTTCCCATTCGGGTTCTCTAAAACCCTCACCCTCTCCGGTGCAGTAAGTACCTGTGTGCTGCGACTTGACAATATAACTATCAGGGGCCTTGGAAATAGCAACAAAACCATCTTTTGGTGGAAACTTAAATTCTTCTTCACCAAAGTTAAATTTCAATTCAGCATTCTGGCAGTGAATAAAAGGGAAAAAAAAAGGTTTAACATAATGGCAAACTGCCCAGTAAAATATAATAAAAATCAAACAGTTTAGATCACAGCAAAACTTCTAAATACCTTCAAAACACAGGCGGGGAAGAGAGCTTGATTTTTTATATGTGCTGGTATTTCAAATGCTAGACCAAGGTCTTTTCCTTTAAAACAAGCAAACAAAACCAGAGAAATTAAAATGAAAAAGAATTTCCACATACACACTAAAATCTACCAACCTGCCTCTCTTTCTCATGCTCTCTGGAACCTATGGATAAAGGTGGGCTGCCCAGAGCCAACCTGCTCAGTGTTTGACTTCACTAACTGTCCCCTCTTCGTGTCTACATGTCTAATTACTCCCTATCTCCAAGACCTCTGCCTCTAGAGACATCATAGCTCACATACTCCACATTAGACACAAAATCCTCCCTTGGATCCACAGTTCCTTCCATTTCACTTGTATTTTTCTTCTCACTTATGAAGTAAAATCCCTGATTTCCATTTTTAGGACATCCTTCCTTCTGCTCATCTCACTGTCTACATGTCTGACTCATGATCACCTACCACCTTTCCCTACCAAATTAGCTACCAAGTACCAAATTCTGAGGCAAACTTACTCCTGTCTCTCTTGACAATACCTTCAGTAGTACTGGGCACAAACCAACTTCTCCCTTGAGTAGCTGGAGCCCATGCGCCCCATTCTCTCCTTCTCTTCTTCTCTGCTAGATTCTCCTCAGTTAGCCAGCCTTTAGCCACAGGAAAGCAGGCCTTGGATCTTTACTATTATTTATGTCCAGTTCCCACCTCCTCATCTGTTTTCGACACGGCTGGCCCATGCTGCTGAGAACCCCGGGGTTTCCCACTTACTCTATCTCACTGAGCTAGCACTTCAGCCCCTCACACCTGCACCTCCTCACTGTTGCTAAGGCAGTGTGGACACTTACACCTAGAACCTTCCTTTGCCCTTCCCTCTTCCTGAAATGCTCTTCAGTTCTCTGCACAAACCCTCCCCCCTCCATGAGTTCTCATCAGCAGAGCCTTCTCTGAGCGCCATCTAGAAAAGCACATATCCCCACACAGCAACTGACTCCTTTGCCTTGCTCTTCCTCTCTTCCCCACTCACTACCACCTAATGTTTTATTTGTAAATAATGGCTGTCTGCCTCTCCTCATCAGTGTGAAAGCACCACAGAGCTACCCTTCATTTGTTCCACCTTCTGCTGCGGTTTCATCACTTTCCCGTGCACATGGCACACAGCAAACACTCAACAGAACAAATACCTACTGAAATGAAAGGTAGGTGAATAGGATAGAGGATTTAAGAACAGAGTAAGACAAGTAAGAAACAAGAATCATAAATATTCTTACCATTCTTAGAGAACTTCACATGCCCTTTATCAATATCTAAGTAGCACCCAATGGTATCATGCATAGTGAATTCCTGAAAACCCAGAAAGTGAAACGTCATGAACAGAAAGCTCTGAAACGAGGTTAACAAAGCACAAGCAGCAGCAGCAAAAACAATGGTGGTGTCTCTAAAGACTTTAAATGAAATGAGGGTATCTAAACGACTATCACAGGTGGGGATGGAGACTCACTCCTGTAATGTTGGAAAGGCTGAGGCAGAAGGATCACCAGGCTCCTAGGTTACAGAGTAAGATTTTGTCTTAAAAAAATAAACCACTAAAAACTTGTCAGAGCACATATCATATCTAATAGTAGATATATCTGACATACTTCTCAGAATCAACATGATATTAAAGATTACTGCCATGGACTTAGACACAGAAAACTATATTTAAAGTCTTCATAATCAAAACTAAAAATTGAGATGTAAGCGGACATTTCCTGTACTGACTGCCCGCTCCCCTATAGATATATTGGTTTTTTCAAGACAGGGTTTCTCTGTGTAACAGCAGTGGCTGTTCTGAAACTCACTCTGTAGATCAGGCTGGCCTTGAACTCACAGAGATCCATCTGTCTCTGCTTCCTGAGTGATCAGGTTAAAGGGGCATGCACTACCACCACCTGGCTCCCAATAAAAATTTAAGCCCTATCTACTTATTTAGTCTTAAATATATAAATTTCTTTCTCAAGTCCAAACCTGAACTATCTCAATCATGTCTTAAGTGATCAAGAATGTAAGACTTACAAATGCTGTTTCAATAAACAGCATCAAAGCTTACCTCTCCGTAATTATCAAACTGTTTATTATGAGATTTCTTTCCTGTTCCACCGAAGCCAAATCCAAACTTGTCAGTACCTAGATTTTAAAAGTAGTTTACTAGAGGTCTGAGCTCACCAGGAGAATTAAAAGCCCTGTGAAAGAAGTGATTTTGTCCTTGCAGTCTGAGAGTCCAGACAAGTCTCCCTGGGTTTCGGAGCCCTGCATCATCTGGGGCATTTTCAGCCAATGCAGAATATGCAACAGACACAAGTGACACCACCTCACTACTGGCTATGGTCACTAAACGAACTCACAATAATCTGAAGTGTCTCTGCAGTATGCTCATTCTAGCCTGATCTTCATTCATTTTTAGTCTCTCTTATTCCATATTGTCAGAACAAGGAATGGGGTGCAAACAGGAAGCAAGCAGTAACTTATTTCAAGTCTTTTCTGGAACCGAGTGAAGTACAGATAAATATTTTTTGTGTTCATAAAATTAAGTTCTAATGCAATGAAGCTCATTCATTCATCTGTCTCCAAAAAAAATTAAGATGTTAAAAATGTATAAATATAAGACAGCTCAGTTATTAAAGAAACACTTACCCAGGTCTAAGGAGGCCTGCATGGTAGACCACCCAACTCTGCACAGGCCTTGGTCATGACAGGATACCTCATAGTAGTGTTTCCCTGTAATGGTAAAATTCCATGAGATTAACACAAACTGCATACATATGACCCATTTACCAACCGCTTCTGAGTTACATTTGTATGTGACAGAAGAACTGTGGGTCTTTCTGTACCATGAAGATTGTCAGATCTCTGCATTAAAGTGCCTATGGAGAATTCACATACTGACAGTTCAACCTTAAGCAGTTATGAAGGCTGGTGCAATACCTTTCAGCAGTCCTCTGGTCGCTCTGCACCCGTGCCACTCCTTCACTTCTCTGCTCTGACAACACAGGCCATCTGACCCAATAGCTAGATGTGGGGAAACACAGAGATGTACATAAGTACAGGCCACACAAACCATTCTTCAGGAAATAAAATAATTACTCAGTCTCATCAATAAGAGCTTTACTTCTCAGAGTGTTCCAGACTTTAGATTCCTAGATGACAGCAGTCTTCCCCTTTATCCCTGCATCTCCTGGGCTTCTATACTGTCACTGTTAGGACAAGAATTCACCTGAGTCCAGGAAGACGAGTATAACTCCTAGAATATTCTGCCTGAATAACAGCCTCAAGGCCAATATGCGTGTTTGTCCTTCTTCAGTGGTGGGAGAACAAGACTGCTAAGGAATAACATGGGACTATTCGTTACAATTTGCTGCTCTGACTATTTAGTAAGAAGCATACAAATGACCAGAGTGTGTTACTGGGTAGTACTGGGGACTCTAAGAAATGAGGTTTTACATTACACACCAGAGTCAGACAGATGCAGATTAATAAAGATTTAGTTTTTGTCTATACTGGAAAAAAAAACTGTATCTTTAGCCACATTCATGTTTTTCCAAGTCATGTTTAGTACCTGGTAAAGAACAAACTTGTAAAATACCACTTTTTTCATTTTTCAATTACCTAATTTTTCAAAAATTTTAAGTTCTTATTCATGTGATAATATTAGAAATATATGTAAAAGGATCTCTAGTGAGCTGCCTGCAATCCCAGCACTTGGGAGATAGAGAGAAAGGAAAATCAAGAGTTCAAGAAGGAAATCAAGAGGAGAAAGGTAGATGGATGCTTGTAATTAAAACATAACGTCTGGGGCTGGAGAGATGGCTCAGTGGTTAAGAGTGCAGTCTGCTCTTCCAGAGGTCCTGAGTTCAATTCCCAGCAACCACATGGTGGCTCAAAACCATCTGTAATGAGATCTGGTGCCCTCCTCTGGCGTTTGGGTATACATGGAGGCAGAAAGTTGTATACATAATAAATATATATATCTTTTTAAAAAAAAAACACAATGTCTGTACAAATGGAATCCCAATAAATCCTAATAGTTTACACAATTAATGTGTCAATTAAAATAATAAAACAATAAACACAAACATTCTTTTATAATTTCTAAGTCTTCTACTTGAATTAGAAAAGCTTCTCTTCTACTAAATGATACATGCTAAATTGTACATGCACATATACGTCCACACATATTTTTTGTGTGTATGCACGAACACATATATATAATTTAAATCTCAAGTACATGTGAAATCTATTTCTAGTTAAGATACATAGAAGCCAGTTTTTGGTTGTTTCAGATGGATCGTCAATGTCGCCCGTGTCTTTCACCATATAAATCTCCCTTCCCCATGGAAACACAATACTACAATACTCCATTTTTTGTGTACATTACACTGTCATTTCCACTAGGATTTATTTCCATCATATTCTACTGTCTATTTCTAGTTCAGCACTATACTATTTAAATTTAGTGACTATACTATAATCTCTGGAAATTAAATCATGCACAATACTTTTTCATAATTTTTTTGGTATTTTCATTTTTTTTAAAGTTTCTGAATTATCAATGAGTAGGCAGAATTTATCCACTTACCAAAAGCAGATCCTCTGTCATATGGGTTCATCTGCCATTTGTTGAGCACTAGACAAATTAATGTAAGAAAAGTGAGTCAAACCATATGCTACATAGCTCTATGAAAACAGAAGATAGTTTGTACTTTATACACCAATGCCTTTGATTCAACATGGTTTTGTACATCATTTGTAATGTTCACATATATATGCAGCTGTTTTTATTAAAGACAAACTAGCCCTGAAAAATCAAAAGGTATCGATGAAAACCACTGGCCCACTCGGGACTGCAACCCAGTCTCCCCTTGTTTCAGTGCACTCTGGGTACAGGACACTGATCTCTGTCACTGATAAAGTGAAACTTAAGTATCTAAGCAACTCAACCTTGAACATAGAGGAAATAAACGATCTTATCAGCCAGTCCTTTATTTTAATTCAATATGAAATTTCAAGTCATACTTTTATTTTTCTTCCTGTTTTATATGATTGGTATTTTTCCTTTTCTAAAATCTTGTTGGACCATGAATAATAAAAAATTACAGTAATTAAGGAGACTTTATATGCATTTTAGCCCATTTCCCTGTTCATGGTCGAAATCCTTTCTGGATCAGGTCTGTCTATCTGTCTTTCTGAGCAAGAGCTGTCTATGAAGTTTATATACTATGAATGCTGGAGACCTATCTTCCTTAGGGCTCTCCCTTATCAGCTCATCCTAACCACTAGCAAGTCCTAAAGGTAAGAGATCCTACACATTATCCGTAAGCCTTTCTGGGCCTTGTTCCCCAGAGCAACCATTTTCTTTCCACATGTCTTTAGTCATCGGCTGTCATCGTCTCCCTTATCCTTCATGTTTACAATGTAGGTTTGTGTTCCCTCATCAGAGATGAGTTTTAGACCCACCCTACTTCTGTCTGGCCACCTCAGAAACATTCCTGTCTTGTATCATCTCTCATAAATGATGGCATATGGCTGTTAAAAGTTCTGAAACTATTTTAAAATAGGCCAATATTACAATGAATGTGTAATTACATTCATTTTTATCTCTCACAATTCATTTATTCATTCATTCATCCTTTATATATCAAAACTAAAAAGTTGATATGCCAAGTTCATTCAAACTTGTTATTTTTCATAATTCTGTTTTGTATCATAAAACAAGTTACTTCAAAATATATAATACATTTGTTAAAACATAACAGAAGCAGAGATGAAGAATAAAATTTAGGAACCCTGGAAGGAAAAAGATCGTTACTTAAAGATAAGGAAATGAAGGTGAGATTATTCATAATAGGATCAACACCCAGTAAGAGGATCAGCCTCCGTGTAAGGAAGACAAATACCACTTTGCACAATATTCATCCTTACTCGTAGACATACACAGTTATATATGGTTAAGAAAAACACAAAAACAACTAAAGGTAAATTCCAAATGCCAGTGTATTCTCAAAAGACACACCATTTGCATTTTAGAATGGACGATTTGCTAATTAGGTCATAAATGTCACTTTTTATCCTTGTTTCCAGGACACAACACTGCAATGCTGTACTGTGTACACAGCAATAAAATGCATACCCCAAACCAAACCAGCAAACAAGAGAATGACTAATTTTCAAAAAAGAAAGTATCAATATAATAGTTACCCGAAGCACCGGTTTTAATAGTAGTTTTCCCTTTCTTTCCTTCCTGTTGGTCTTTCAGGGTCTCATACACTATCTGGATAACTGGAATACTAAAGGCCTGTCAGAGAAACAGTTTCTGTTAGCAGTCGGCTGCTGAGGATAGTAGTCAATATAATGGCCAAGGCTATGCATGCACATTAGAAATTATCCAGAGAACTGCTATTTCATTTACCCAAACCTAAATGCCAATCAGATAATCAAGAGTTGACAGACAGAAGTCAGCTGATGCCCTGGAACTTCAGAATGAACACAGAGCAAAGCGGGAAGATGTCTACTCAGACGGCTTCTCTAGTCTAGGATAACAGACACACTTTCTGGGTGCAAACTTTTTAAGAGCACTGAAATTCTGAAATGCCTGTAAACATACAGAATTTGTGTCTCTTTCTGTAAGACCGCTTTAAATGACATCCTTAAATCCATACCCTTTACAAAGCTTCATAACTTGTCAACAAGAGAAACAGTACTCCGAATGGCTAGTTTTACATCAGCTGAAATGAGCTACAGTCATTGAGGGGAGGAATCTTAGCTCAGACACTGCCTCCACAGACCCATGGGGCATTTTCTTAATTATGAGATGGGAGGGTCCAAACCATTATGGGTGCAAAAAAAAAAAACCAGTCTGAGCAAGCCATGGGGAGCAAGTCAGTAAGCAATACTCTGTGACCTCTGCTTCAGCTCCTGCCTCCAGGATTCTGCCAGGTTTGAGTTCCTGCACTGGCTTCCCTCAATGGACTGGGATTTAGGATATGTAAGCCAAATAAACCCTTTCCTCCGCAAGCTGTTTTTGGTCATGGTATTTCATCACAGTGATAATAACCATAATTAAGTCAATGACAAACTATCATTTCTTATATATTAGAAGGTGATGTTTGAATTAAAAATTTCAAAATATAAGCTGTTCAAATACACAAATATATACTGTTCAAACATACTTTTAAATTCAGGTTTTAATTAAATGTAAATGTATTACTTACACCAGTCTTTCCACTTCCTGTTTCTGCTGCCTGAATAAGTGGGGGAAATTGTAGTTTAAATTGTGAATTAAAAGAGATTAAACTTAGCATAATAGCATGTAGAAACCTTGTAATACTTGACTAGCCAACTTTATTTCTAGTGTGTCAAGATTACTCTGTCTCAGTCAATTTTGATTCCTGTCAATCGGGTCACCTCTACCAATTCATTAAGAATCTGCCCTTTTCTTTCCTTTCCCATTACTACCACCCAACGGAGGCCCATGTCATTTTAACCTAATTATTAGAGTATACTAAGAGTATCTAACCGCACAGATCTATACTACAATCTGCTATACAACTGATATTCACAAAACCATAATTCTAACCTACACCTACCTGGCAGCTTTCCATACTCCCCACTGCGCAAATTATTTAACTTGAAAAAGAATCCAATCTGATTAAATGTATATTTCCTATTGTTATCGCAAGTGATACCACCATTCCAGCTATATATTTTATGCTCCCACCCACCATTACCTTCAATAAAAACTGTTAAGTCACTGCAAGCCTATCCCTACCACTTTTATAGAATACGCTGACCACAGTATACATGTTAAAAATGCCGGTTAGTGAATAAAAATAATTTGGTAAAACAATTCCAGACTCAAGCTTCTGAGATATCTTAAACAGGGTCACACAGCTCCAGAACATGTGTGCCCCGTACAACCAACCACCTTATTAGATGTAAACCTACCATAAGTACATCTCCTCCTCCTAGGATCAATGGGATAGATTCTGCCTGGATATCAGTTGGTAGACTAAAAGAATCACATTTGAAGAACTGTAGTTAGTTAAGAATAGAGAATTATCCAGGCTAATTAAGTCATGCTAAATCAACCTAAAAGAAACTGTACGTGGCAATCCAACCATTTTTTTTCCAGCTAGAATTAAAAATTCAAAGGAGACATTTATGACGTAAAGAATCACCATGAACTAAATTTCACTTACTCAGCTAGATAAAAATATATTTGACAAAAATTACTGTTCACATTAGGAGATTTCTGATACAAACACATTCAAGTTTTATATACTTACAGCCAATCCATTTCTTCCACAGCTTGTGCAATCTCAGGCATAACACCCATCTCTGAAAACAAAAAGTCATTTTAATAATCAAACCTATTAATAAGCCATCTTTTCTTAAAGCTGATTTATAGAACTGGGGAAAGGCTTTGAAGTTTAGCTCTTATATTGGTCCTTTGTATGGTATTGCTGAGTGTTGAGCTTTGGAGACAGATTTGAGTTCAATCCAAGGTCTCATTTACTAGAACAGGACCTTGGGAAAGAACTATAAACCTGTTTTCTCTGCAGAAAATGGGACTTGTCGTACCTGCTTTTGTGGGGGTATAGGAAAATGTTCCTGTAATACTGCTGACATGGTGCCATTAGCCCGTGGTAGCTCGTAGCTCGTGGTGAAAAACCTGGCAGGCTCCTAGCCCTGCACCTCTAGTTTCACCGGGTGAGCTAAGAAAAACAAACAGCCCACCTTCCATGGCAGCCATAGTCAAAATTCTGTTCATCAGGTACTGTGTGCCTCAGACTAGAAGAGGCTTCTTAATGTCCTTACTATAGATTTGACAAGTTTAAGGTAATGCTCACACTATTTACTGAGTTAACTATTATATTATGAAGCATATTCATAGACGAAAACTTCACACTGTACCTTTTAACTACATACAAATACTATATTTCAATTAAAAAAAAAAACTTTAAAAGTTTAAGTAAATCAAAAACTCCCAAATACAGGAGTAACTTTTGGTCACCTGCTCAGAATCTCACTCTACTCAAGCTTGACACTGGGGTCCTTCTTAAGTGTATACAGCCTCTCAGCCCCCAATACACCGCCCAGCACAAGGAGTGTGAGGTGTTTTCACAGTCAAGACACTGCTTCGAGGAGGAATTCCTTTTTCTAAGTTTGAGAAGTGTTTGTATTTTTAACATAAAAAACAAATTCTGATTAACTGATGGCGGGGAGGACAGGAAGCCTGAACAACGGGAGCTGTCAGGTGAAGACCTGCTTTGTCAATTGTCTGTTTAAATACTTCTGCATTAAGGCCAGCCATAAATGGACAAAGTGGGCAGTTCCTGAGTGTTCTGTCATTTTATCCTTCCTCAAGTGAAATCAATTATAGTAGGTAGATTACTTAACCTTCCCTTCCAAAGATAAACTAATGAAGCCCAAAAGATGACCAACTAGACTGGTCTAATAAACTATGCCTAGAGTCTATTCCTATTCTGACCCCTAGAATGCAAACTACTGGGAAAAATGGGGGAGCAATGGGCCAGGCTCAGGAGCTTAAGGCACTTGCCACCAAGTCTGAAGACCCAAGTTCAAGTCCCTGCTCCCACATGGTAGAGGATCAACTGCAGAAAGTTGACCTGACCTCCACTGGGAAACGTCCATGTTCAACCCCTACCACAAAAATATAAATTAAAAAGAAAGTGATAGCCTTAAATATGTTACACATGGAAAACTGCAAGCTCGAGCTGCTTGCAGGACTGATACAAGCAGCAACCATGGATTGCTTTTAGCAAATTTTAGACATTTTCCCCCAGATCCTAGTCATGTGCTGGGCATATTTTCTACAGAAACCTTATCTTTAAAAAAGTGCAACAGTTAACCTTTTAAGGGAAACAGGTACATGTTTAAATTCTTTCATTTAACTTTTGTCTGAAATTTGAGCATTTCTCCCAAAGATGTGTGCCCATAAAACAACGACCCACAACTTCCTGGCAGATTTCAGGTCTAAAGTGAGAGGATTCCTCTTGGAAGACGTGACTTTAACAGAAATGAAATGTTTCCCCTGTAGCCTGAGATTTGGAATTCCTGATATTCTTACAGAAGAAAATGGAAAAAGCAAATGATAGTAAAATGCCATTTAAATAGGTTAACAACATGAAAAGATAGCATACCAAACTCATTGCTATACATAAGCATACACACACACACATACACACATATACATACACACACATATATAGATCATATTTAGTATATTCAAGGCTGGTTGGAATTTTGCAAAACTGTGGGTGCATAAAGAAAGGTTGATTGAGAAAGTGAGAAACATCAACTGGAGAGTTCAATACCCCATCCCAAATCCTGTTTGCTATCACAAAGCAAGTAACTAATTCTAAAAAGTTTTAGTTAGTATGTTCATGAGGGGGGGAAAATTGCTTTAGCTTTGACACTGAACGTTAACCCTCAGTGTGCTGTTTAGCAAATGACGATTTGACTTATTCTTGATAGTTTTACTCGTGGAAAGGCTTGTGTGTGGACAGGGGACCCCCCCCCCCAACAGGACAATCATCCTTTTCCCTCAAAATATCCCTTCCCCACGCTACTTGCTTCTTGGCCTGGCCAGGACCAGATGTGTCGCGGGGCAGAAAAATGTTCTTGGTCACTGCCACGTCAAAGAGGCAGGAGGCCGGGCTCCGCGAGCGCAGACACCACGGTCGGGATTTGGCAGGTGGCGGCAAGGCCCACGGCAGAATGGGGGAAGAAAAAGCGGCTTGGCGAAGATTCCCGGGCAGCGCCCGCGGGAAAAAGCCCGGCCTGCACCGGCCGCCCCTGCCCGACAGCGCGGGTGCCCGGAGGACGGCATCCCTCCGGTCTCCCGCCACCCCACCGCCGCAACAGTAGTCCCCACCAACTCCCCGTGGACCGAGACGAGCCGCTCGCAACCCCTCAGCTTCCCACCACGCACCGGAGAAGGCCGCCATCTTCGCTCACTCCTCCGCCGCTCGCTCGGTCGTTCCTTCTCTCCCTCCCTGCAGACACGCCGACCTGCGACGGCCCGCGCTTCCGGTCCGCGCCCTATGGTTTTCCCTCTCTGGGCGAGGACGCAGACCCAGGACAAAGGTTCCGAGAAAGAAAAGACCCGCCGGTCTGCTCAAGCAAGGCTGAGGGACTTTGGTTTCCCCAATAACCATGTCTGGTTATTATCAGCCACGTTTAGAGTTACGATTGTACCTAGAGGAAGTCGTGTGCTATTGAGGTCATCCTTCCTCGATTAAGAAGCCACGATCCTCAAACAAGGAACTAACATACCCTGACAGCAAAACTGTGCCCTCTGACCTCAATTTCACAAGGATGACAAGGACAAACGGTTTGGGAATGACTTGGGAAAACACTGAATTCATTGCCCATTTAACCAGGACTAGCAAATGTTGTCACCCATAGGACCTATTAAATATTTTTATTGAAAAACTAGAGGTGTAGTTTCGTTTACTTACTTCAATCATGTTTAATGTAGTATTGATAATTTTAGGCTTGACTTCCAAGCTATTTTAAGTCCCCTTTCTTTTCAGAGTGATGGATCAGTAAAGGAATGATGGCTCCTCCCCATACTATGTGTGTTAGAATCTTTAAATATTCATCCATGATTCTGGAAAAGTTAATAGTTTATGTAATGCCACAAAACTACTGCTAAATTGTATCGTGGGATCTATCTCTGGAGACCATTCCACACTTTCTTCCCCAGAAATCAGGGAGATACATGAAACCTTTAGTCAACGTAGGACTAGAAGCACAGATTTGAGAGCTGGACATCCTGAGTCTGAATTCTAGCCTTATCACTGGCTAGCTTTGTAATCTTAAAAAATCATACAACATCTCTGAGTTCCATTTTATTCATCTGTAAAATAGAGATGAATGCTAACATGAATGGCTATATCATGGTAGATAGCTTGATAGATAAAGTTCAGAGTAGAGAGAGAATAGTGGACTGAACATGAATGACCAGCAGATTCAACTGGGCCGTGAGAGGAGAGGGGCATGGAGATCAAGAAAAGAAGAGGAGAGAGAGGGGCAGAAGAGGGGAACAAGAGAGAGCCGAGGGGACCAAGGGAACCAAGAGAACCAAGAAGACCAAGAAGGCAAAAGAGGACAAGATAACCAAGAGAGGGAGAAGAACCAAGAGAGTGCATGGCTGAAATGGCAGGTGTTATAGGAATCTGAAGCTGGGGGGGGGGGACAAAGCCCCTGGGATGGAAAGGTTTAGGGTAGGGGGCAGGAGTAAGAAGAGGAGGGAGGAGTCACAGGTACTGAGTGAGCCCACAGGCTATCATGTCCTTTGTTATATGATAATAGCCACACACTTAGCCATTTGTCCTGGGTGTCTTTGGAACCTGACCCAAAGCTCTTAGAAGAGTAAATAACACATGATAATAATGAATGTGGTGTTCTAATTATCACAAATAAACGGAACAGAATTCACCTGAATCTCCAAAGGCAATGGAGAATCTATTCAGGCCTGTAGCTTCACACTCCCAGAGGCCACCACTCACATAATTTGTAATAGTTATATACTTTGTGGAAATGATACTCCTAAGAGTTATGTAATGCAAACCTTGTGAGCATACACCAAATATGACCATGGACCAAAGAGAAGTACCAGGTCGCATACTGGGCCACATGCCAAAGTAGAATCTGAAACTTGGTATTTGTGCCTTTAGCTAGCACTCACCCTAAAACCATGTAAGTATTAAGAGATGAGGTGATATGGATGAGAAACGTCTCCACCAGTGTGTGTCTTGGAACATGTGGTCCTGGCTGGTGGCACTGCTTGAGAGATGTTTGTGTGCTACAACGTTGTCAGAGGAGAGGCTTTTGAAACTAAAAACCTCATGCCGCTTGCAGTTTCCCCTCTGTTTTGTGATTGCAGTTCAAGATATTAGCTCTTGACTTCCTGTTCCTGCTGTCATGCCTGCCACCTGCTGCTGTGCCTCTACCCCTCTATCATGGACTCTTAGCTATCTGGAATATCAAGCCAAATATACTCTCTCTTTCTTACGTTTTATTTGGTCATGGTGTTTTATCACAGCCACAGACCAGAGGCAAGTGAAGTATTTTTCTAAAAAGGAGCTGTTGATGTCCTGTTGTGTTTTATCTTTCAAAGGAAAAAGCATTTCCCAGGGTTCCATTCAGAGAACCTTTAATCTCAGGAGTTTGAGTCTTATAGATGGAGAGAAGAGAAGAGAAGAGAAGAGAAGAGAAGAGAAGAGAAGAGAAGGCTGTTGGAAGAACACAGTGCATTTTACATAACTGTGGAAGAAACATGACTTTTCCCAGCAAAGGCCAATTGAACACATAAGAAGTGAACTTCAAAGGAAAGGCATTTAAAATGAATTGTGCACAGAGGCTGAGTAGTTCATCAGATAAACTCTCGAGGACCCAGACTGTTTCCACACCATCCAGGGGGAGCAGGGACATCACCCACAAAGAGTCATGCCCTCGGGACTGCAGTAGGAGAAGTGCCAAGATATGCCCTTTGAGGGAAAGAATAAGCCTTTGTTACCAAAGCTGTTAGAGTCGGAGCTTGGGTTTTGACATCCCTCATAAGTTAGCATCAGCCACTAGTCCTCTACAAGTCAAGCAATCACACAAGTGACAGTGAAAAGAAGAAAAAAGATATCTGTTCAATATGGACACATTGGGAGGAACAACAAAGTAGTCTGGAGATGTTCCCTTCATGGCCATCCTTGGCATCCTGCCATGAAGTATGGGTTTAAATAGAAGGCACAAACTGTGTAGAACTAGGCAAGTCTTGTCAAGGTGTAGTTCTGCCCATCATCATTGTCTCAGCTCCAGTCTTTGGTAGCCTGATGGGCCTTCAGGACTGATTGAAATCTGTTGCCGGGATACAAGTTCTTCCTCTGCAGGCACCAGGGCTTTGTCATTTTTCTCCTTTTCCCAGCGTGAGATTCCAGGGGAGATTGCAAGTTCTCGGGATGCTTCATTTCACTGGTCTTATTTCCAAAGACATGGAAACCTGTGTCTCTTCAGAGTGATTTTATTCTATGTGCCGTATGCATGACGGAATCAGGGCTTTGCTAAGAGGAATTTAGATTCTCTCTTGACTTATGTGTCAGAAACAAGACTGTGGTGGTTTGAATGAAAATGGCCCCATGGCTCAGGGACTGGCACTATGAGGAGGTCTGTTCTTGTTGGAGAAGGTGTGGCCTTATTGGAGGAAATGTGCCACTGGTGGGGGTGGGGTCTTTGGGGTTTCAGAGACTCAACCCAGGCCAAGTGGCTCACTGTCTCTTCCTGCTGCCTACAGATCCAGATGTAGAACTCTCAACCACCCCTCCAACACTATGCCTACCTTTATACAACCTCTTCCTACCATGACTATCATGAACTAAACCTCTGAACTGTAAACCAACCCCAGTTCAATGTTTCCCTTTATGAGAGGTGCCGTGGTTATGATCTCTCTTCACAGCCATAAAACCCTAAGTCAGAGTCTTAATCTGAGAGTGGAGAACAGAGGAGAACAAATGCCCTGTCCCCTGCACTGCAGGCTTGGAATAAGCCAAGCTAGGAGCAGAAAAGCTATGCCTTGTTAAAGTAATCACTCTTAACCACTGTACCAAACTTCACAGTGTTAGGTCCTAAAGAAACTCAGGACAGTTAGCTGAGGTGACTGTTAACATCCCAAAGCAGACATTGGCAGCCAGGTTTACCCAGCATCCACATACTTGTTACAGAATCCTGGCTTCTCTCAGAACTTCTCACCTCAACCCCCTACCTTTTCATTCCCTGGGCTTCCCTTCCCTTCCACCAGCTTCAGATTCCTATATAACCCAGTCATTTGGCCATACATTGTTGGTTTTTCTCCTCTCCTTGTCCTCCTTCTCTGGGTTCTTCTCCCTCTCTTGGTCCCCTCTCTCGCCCCTGTTTCCCCTCCCCCATGTCCATGACCTCATCTATTCTCCTAGCCATGCTCATTCTGGACTCTTCCAGATGCCTTTGACTATTCTCTCACTCATATCTACAATAAAACTCTTCTCAACCATACCCAGGAGTGGTCACGTCCTCATTTTCTTTCAGAAAGATAGCTTAATTATAGAAATAAAGCTGTGGTTGTGATTATAATTAAAGTAACCAAAACACCAATTAGTTGAAAATGACCAGAAAAGCTTTAGAAGTAGGCCAAGGATTACATTTAGGTCATGGAAAGAAATGAACCTCAGAGGGTCAGTGAGATGACCCAGCAGGAAAATCAGCTAGAAGTAGGCAGAGAGAATGGGCTTCATAAGGTTTTCCTCAAACTTCCACATATATACTGTGGCGTTGCATGTACACATACAATCATACATATTCTAATTTAAGAAAGAAAAACACATAGATTATATCTTAGTGTAATTGACATATTTTATATGAGCTCATGTAATATATTGCTCTAGTTATAAATGTGTGAGTGTGTGTGTTGCAATGCCTTCAAGAATGCAAATAAAAATTCAGTGTGTATTGTTTCTTTAGCTGTTGGATTTGAAAAAACCAGGTAGAGATGTTCCAGGCAATCAAAGGACTAGAAACCAGAAAAAAAAACCAGTCTTATGAAAAAATTCTGATTAAATGTGTCTGCAGAAGGAGATTTCTAGAAACTCTTGATCCCACAAATCCAGTTAGCAAAAGACAGGTACCACGGTTGGTTCCAAGTGGCAGGTACACAGGGAAGACATTATCCTGAACTATCCAAACTCCAAATGTAGTTTTGTCCCCAGCGTTTATTTCTGTGGCCTCGTAATAAACTAACAGTTTATGTAATTAATCATGATACAGAATCTTACTATACCATCCATATCAATCATACCCCATTAGGTATTTGTTGAGTAAGCTATGCTCCACTACAGAACAGATGGTTTTTGCAAAGGCAAGAAATCCTAAGGAAAACAACATTAAAATACCCAGGATAGTGCATAGAGATTGGACTTTGCAAAGCACCTTAAATTGGCCACCACAAACCATGAAAAATGGTTTTATATATAAAAGCCTACGTCAGTTCATTTATATTGTAATAACAAAATACAACTTCCCAAATGATGAGTTTTTAAAAATATGTTGGGCAGCTACCAAAAGAGAAAAAATTAAATGGTTTAACTAATGGAGAAATTTTCCATTAGTTAAGAAACAACAGTTTAATCCTTCACAGCTCTTTAGGCTGAAAAATAAATCCAAGATTTAGATGTTGGTATGTTTGTTCATTGGCGAGGAATAAATCTCAACTTGAGAAATGGCCTTTTGAATACTGCACCCTCTGAAGCGCTGGAATGGTGGGTGTATCCTAACATGACAGAAGATGAAAGGGCAAGCCCCCAGTGCTGCATAAAGCCTCTTTGGAAAGCTTTAATCACATTCATGAGGGAAGACTATATTCACCTTTTGAGAGTCTTGTCCTTTAGTAGTGTCACAAGACAATGCCTGAATTTGGTGGGGTTACATTCAAACTGTGATAGTGTTCCCCTCTCCCAATTTCTCTATCTTTGCTATAGAGGTTGGAAAGGAAAACAGCAATAACAAATCAAACAAAGTAAGCAAACAGACAAAACAAACAAACAAAAACATTTCCCCCGACTCTTTTGAATCATCAGAGTCTTGAGACCCAGTTTTGCCTAGAGAGGTAAATGTAGTTCCACACTGGGTCTTCTATGAACATTGCACAAAAGATGACAATCTGATCAGATTTTTTTTCTTTTCCTCTTGAAACATTGACATGATACAGAAAAAGATAACATAAAAAATATTGTCCATAAGGCTGTTGTAGCACAATATAAAAGAAAACTAGATTCTTCATGATGATGATGAGTTAAGTTACCAGTACAGGTATTTCTACTTTGAAAGATCTCTTTTTTATTTTAATTATTCATTGTTTAAACATTTATTTATGCACTTATTATGGGAAGGCATACCATGACCTGTGTGTGTCAGGTCATGAGGAGATATTGCAGGATTGGTTCTTTCTTTCCATTAAGTAGGTCCAGAGAATTGAACTCAGGTCGTCAGACTTGGCAATAAACACCTTTACAAGCTAAAACACCTCAAAAAACCTCTCGAGACCCCTCATGGTTTGAAAAATCTCTCCATCAGTTAAACCATTTAAACTTTTCTTTTGTCAGCTGCCAGACATACTAAGAAAACTCATCATTTTGGAAGCTGTATAATCAATCTATTGAAAAAGTTCAAGAGAGGGTTGGGAAGATGGTTCATTAGGTAAAAATGCTTGCTGTGCCAGCACGAGGACCCGAGTTTGCATCCTCTACACCCACTTGTGTGCCAGGCATGGTGGTGTGTGTCTGTAACCTCAGCACTAGGAGGTGGAGAGGGTTAGCTCCTACAGGTGCCACTCAGCAGCCAGCTTAGCCAAATCATCAATCTCTAGATTCAGTGAGACACCTTATCTTAAAAGATGAGGGGGAGAGAGAGAGAGGGAGAGAGAGAGAAAGAGAGAGAGAGAGAGAGAGAGAGAGAGAGAGAGAGAGAGCTGACATTCACCACCTCTGGTCTTCACATGAGTATGCATGGGCCAGTGTACCTCTCAAAGAAATCTATTGTGGATCCAAGAGAAGCTGATATGTGGCTTGAGTTGTGAATGTACCATTAAAATGATCCTTAAATGTTTGTTTTTTCTTCACAACCAAATGGGAAAACAAAAACAAAAAACAAGCAAACAAACAAAAAAGGAAGTGTGCCATTCCTTGTGAGAGCTGTGACTCTGAACCCAGCTGAAGAACTATAAAGCAAGCTGCTGGTTTAATGCTTCCTTTTATAAGTTATTAACTTGCTGCCTAGTTCCTAGTCTCGGGTTCTTCTTGGAAGAGGAAAAAAAGCTGCCAAGTTCCTGAAGATTTAGCCAAGAATGAAACAGCAAGGGAAGATACTGTTTTAAACTAAAACAAACCCAGTAGACTATGTCTTCCATACACGTTCTCCCAGTCCCTACTCATAGTACCTGATACACACTCATCTGTCATCCTACAAGATAACAGCAATCTTCTCCCTCTTAAACACTGCCCATGAAAATTGCCCTCAGATCCATGAGTTAGTGAAAAGAACTCAGGGAGCCCTTGCTGTTCATATTGAATCTTGACCTTCCCTCAGCCTTCTCTCCTTCATGACACGTCTTGATAGATGAGGCTCTTGAGTTTGTGTTTGTAAGAACAGCACATACCAGATCTTCCACTTCTAGACTCCCGATGACTTATTACCCATCACTGTCTTCCATAAATTTTACTTTCTAGCCTATCAAACTAAGTAGAACCCATTGCACACACCAGATTGTTTCGTGGCACCATATATTTTTCTATGTATGCTCTTCCTTGCAACAAGAATAGCCTTCCTTTCTAGTTCTTGGTATCAAAACAGTGTAACAATCACTGAAAACTTAGTGGCATAATGTAACAGCCAGTTTCTTAGCTCATAATTCTGTAGGCCAAAATATGGGGCTAAGCTTCGACTGGGTAGTTCTCCTCTATGTGATAGTCCTAGGATCCTTCATGCTGTTGCATTTAGATGGTATAGGGTAGGTTAGGAGGTATGAGAGGACCGTTTCTGTGGATGGTGCCTCAGCCTTCTGTTTCATGGCCTTTGTTCCATGCATGTGATCAGTCTGGGTGTTCTCACAGCAGGATTAATACCAGGGATGACAGACTTACTACTCACTAACTGGGTTCCATCAATATGTGTTCCTCTAATGCGGACTGCTTAACTCTTGAGCCTACACAGTGTCACTTCAGACAAAGTCTATTGCTGTGGGAGAATGCTCTTGTGCACGATAAAGATTTATCACTTGTATTAGTCTAATAAAATGCTGATTGGCCAATAGCCATGCAGGAAGTATAGGCGGAGTGACCAGACTAAGAGAATTCTGGGAAGGCAAAAGGCAGACAGTCATCAGTCAGAAGCAGAGGAAGAAAGATGAGAATGCCTTACTGAGAAAAGGTACCAAGCCACATGGCTAAACATAGGCAAGAATTTTGGGCTATTTAAGTGGTAAGAACTAGTTAATAATAAGCCTAAACTAAGAGGCCAAACAGTTTATAATTAATATAAGCCTCTGTGTTTTTCTTTAGTACTGAACAGCTGCAGGACCAGGCGGGACAGAAACTTCTGTCTATATTCTACTGGTCATACAATCAACCTTTACTCTTGTAGCAGGGACAGAAATACATTCTTTCCCCTCGGGGTAATCAATGGCAAAGAGTCTGCAATAATTTATAATAAAATTATCATGCATAAACTCATTGGGCATATAAAATATGTCTGTTATATCTTCCCATTATATTTTCTTAGAATTGTCATTCTGATTCAGATAAGCTAGCATTTTGCTGAAATTCTGTTACTCCAGTGTTCACTTCTCATTTCCCTTATAATTGGGACTTCTGTCTATACACAAAGCTACCCATGATGAAGATTGCTTTTCCATCAGCTAATTCCAGTCACTAGACATGGATGTATTCACCGGTTCTAGTAAGTGATGTATAAACAGCAGTGTCATATGGACCTCAGGGAAATATCTTTAAGTAAGGTATTACATGCTTCTTCCTCCTTGTGGGCTAAAAATGGGATATAGTAGCCATATTGCACCAAGTAAGTGGAGCCCCACATGGAGTATTCCCCACAATAGGAGAGTGTAGTAAGAAGCTGCGGGTTGCATTCCTGCCACCAGCTCCTGGCCGCCTGGCTAGCTTAGGCCCTGAAATAACAACACACAAATTGTATTCTTTTAAACACTGCTTGGCCCATTATATCTAGCCTCTTCTCGGCTAACTCTCGCACCTGGACTAGCCCATTTCTAATAATGTGTGTAGCACCCCAAGATGCGCTTACCGGGAATATTCTAGCCTATGTCCATCCTGGGTCGGAGCTTCAACATGTCTGCCCTGGAGAAGAGTGGTGGCCTGGCATCTGAGCTCACTTCCTCTTCCTCCAAGCATTCTGTTCTGTTTACTCCACCCACCTATGCTCTAACCCATCAGGGTCAAGCAGTTTCTTTATTAATTAACCAATGACCTTCCTCCATCAGGAGAGACATAGTCTGAGTCACAGATGCCATGGAACACCAAGTCAACCCAAAATTATAATGACATATTTCTTGTGTGACTCTCTTCATATTGGGGTCTCTGTTCCATGAAACCAAATGATTTTATCCTGTGGACCTCCTCTAAGTTATGTATTACTACAAAACAAGTTACCTCCACATCAGTCACTTAACCTAATATGTGTTTATCATTGCTCAGTCTCTGTGGACCAGGGGCAGCTTGGTTGGGCAGTTCTGCTTTGATCCTTCTTTTAGTGACTGTCACTGGTAGGGATTGAAACCATCCATCTAACCATCTGACTGTAGCTGGAGATCAGCTCTAAAGGATCACTCAGTCACGTGACTGTGTTGTTAGTTGGCCGAAGGCTCCTATTCTTCAGCTGTAGCTGGTCTCTTATGATGTCATGCTATGACTGGTGGCACATTTCCCTGCCTTCACCATTAAAGCCAGTCACCCCAGAGAACAAAACCGAGAGGTATCTTTGTAGGCAAAACCATCAGAGTCACGTGTGGTCACTTCTAGATGTGGGATTCCCCTCTGTATGCTGTGATTACCATTTGTTAACAAAGAAACTGCTTTGGGCCTATAGCAGGGCAGAACAGAGCTGGCGGGGGGGGGGGGGGGACTAAACTAAACTGAATTCTGGGAGAAAGAAGGTGGAGTCAGAAAGAAGTCATGTAGCCACCGCTGGGAACAGATGCCATGGGACCTTGCCAGTAAGCCACAGCCATGTGGGGATGCACAGATTAAAGGATATGGGTTAGTTTAGGTTATAAGGACTAGCTAAAAATATGCTTAAACTATTGGCCAAACAGTATTGCAAATAATATGGTTTCTGTGTGACTATTTCGGGTCTGGGCATCCGGGAGCAAACTAAAAGCCTCCGCCAACAACGTCTGCAATCTCTTAGTTGCCCACAGATTTGTGTAGTGTGGAAGGGGACTATACAAAAAGTTGCTATAATTGTCAAATAAAGAGAACCTTCCAGGCCATATTCCACGGGCTGTCACACACCCTCATTTCCGTAACAGACTCCGTGTTGCATTCACTTGCAAGCAGTAACCCTTCCATTCTGGAAGGACACTGACGCACAATATCCTCTGGAATAAATCCTGGTGCTTTTAAACCATCCATTCTCATTAAATTTGTTGCTTTACCTTCCCATGCTTTTAACAATTTACCTGACTCAGAGCAATTTGGATAAGGGGAGGGTCGAATGTAAACCTTCTCTTTCGTCTTCTTCTTCTTGTTGTTGTTTTTTTTTTTTTTTATCACTGTATTTTCTCCAGCTTCTGAGCTGAACAACCATCATTGAATTTTATGCTTTTGTCAAAATAAGCTGTCAGAAACTGGCCCAGATCTATTAGAAGAGAGCATCATTCTCTCTGCCCCGGAATTCACCTTATGGTATCGGGACCAGAGGGGGGCTGGCAAATACACATAAATCCAGAGATCTATAACTCTGTATCCCCTGAAGTAGTGGCCATAAAGTCCTTCACTCCAGATATATGGAGGGAGGGAGACAAAGGGGCAGCCAGGAAGAGCTGCAGAGGGACTGTAAAACAGAAAAAAAGAGATCTCACTAACTGTCGGGCTCATTATAAGGAAGCCTGGCCGGGCCATTATTTATGGCTTGATGCTTACTGGCAGGCAGGCAGGCAGGCAGGCAGGCAGGCAGGCAGGCAGGCAGAATTGCAGTTCTCGCTCCCCCACGCCTGCGGTCTGTCTCCTCAGCCCGCCATCTTGCAGGCTCATCAGGCCCCGTGAGTGATGCTGCTGAGTACGTGAGAACAGAGTGTGCACCTGGCAAACATTCTAAATCCCAGCATCCCAGAGGCTTCTTATATCTCTCTCTCTCTCATATCGCTTGCTGAAGAGAGCCATTTTATATCCATACATGGGAATTGTGGCTTGCTTTCTCCTTCCCAGAGTCCTCATTCACGGCACCTCCTATGCACCTGTGACACTGATTGCATGGGCTGTATGTTAACTTAGCTTGTGATTACCTATCTGGTTAAAATAAGACAACTTGCTGTATCCAAAAAGGGGCTACCTAACAAATAGGATGGTCACAAATGCTTCAAAATATCTAGCAAGAATAATCCTAAATATAAAAATTCACGTTACCTCTTCCCCTTGCTACAGTAATAAGAAGGGGAATTTGCAAAGGCTGATTCAACTGTAGCTCTGAGTGACAATGTTCCAGTTACTATGGCTGCATAATAAATCACCAGCGTGGCTTATTTTGTTCATGAAGTCTGTGGGTGAAGAAGCCAGTCACGGTACAGTCTGGATACATCAACTTTATTCTTCAATGCCTACCAGCTCCACTGAAAGACTCCAAGGCTGGGCTAGACTCAAGAGAAGACTCAGATACATCACTTGGGTGACGTTCATGTTCATGAACTCCTGGCTGGGGCTGGGGCTGGAGTTGGTTGAAGCATTACATTTGGCCCAGGCCCCGGAGAGTTTGGGGTCCAAAGGTAGATGTTCAAGCATACACACCATGTGGGGCTTTTCTAACCGAGCTTTAGAATTCAAGCAGAGTCAGTTCCCCAAATTCTATTAATTAAGACAATTATTAAGGTCAGCTCAGTTTCAAGAGAGCAATCTTTATTCCAAGAGCTCTCCATTCCAGAACAGTAATCCAATTTCTTCCTGGTAATTAGAAAAAAAAAAGCACCCTACCTAGCACAGTTAATCCCTTCTTTGCCTATTGGTTCAGAAGCATAAGCATCTAGAAATGGCCATATGGTTGTGCTAACTTCTCATTTGCTGGACTCAAGAAAGCTATGAATAAATCAGGCTAGCAATACAAATTTATCCAAGGCATACTTTCAAGTTGAGGGTGCAGAGATTAAAAAGACATTCTTGGCTAGATGTGGCGTAATCCTTAAATCCTAGCACTTGGAGGCAGAGGCAGGCAGTTTCCTGCAAGTTCCAGCCTAGCCTGGTCTATATAGTGAGTTCCAGGCAAGCCAGGCTACATAGTAGGACCTTGTCTTAAAACAATTGTCACTACTTACAAAGAAATGTATCTCCTTTTTAAGATTTCCCCTTGAATTTCTGCGTTGCTGGTGTTATTTGAGTCTCCCTAGGTACCCCCACATCTGTAGACATAAGTGGAAGCCACTTTGATGGGAAGCAGTGTAATTTCATTGATCCTGTTCCCTGTTGAAGACATGAGATGCCATGTCACTAATAAAATCTTCTACCACATACTTCTGGGGAACTCCAGAGGTGGTTGGGGCGTGTTGGCAAACAAATTCATTCCTTTTGGACTCTGTCAACTATTTTCTTTAGAAGCTACTATTGCTTTGTTTGGTCAGTGCATCTGCAAGCTGCATGGCTCTCTGAGGTAAAGCTGAGGAGAAGCCAGTTGTTTTCCTCTGCTAGGTTTAGTGAGCTTCTCAGGCAAGCTGACAGACAAATTTTAAAAGAGTTCCCCAAATACCCAGACGACATGCTAAAACACAGAAACAAAAGCAGAGCTTTAAAAGTGAATGAGTGTGAAGTCTCAGGAGAGAGAGAGAGAGGGAGAGAGAGAGAGAGAGAGAGAGAGAGAGAGCTCTTCCAAGAATCTATTTGCAATTGATACCATACCTGTTGGTAAAGGAAAAATCAGTTTTCTTCAATGAAGTGTCAGTAGGTAAATGAATCACACTCCAAAGCAGTCTCCATGCCCAGGGGTAGCTGACCAAAAGAAATGAACTCTGCGTATTGTTGACTTTTTGTTTTGACACACACATGCTGTGTGTGCACGTGTGTTACTTTTTTGTTTTTTTATTTTTATTTTTGATAGATTTGTTTGTTTGTTTTGGAGATTATAAACTTAAAGATTATTTAAGAATTTCCACCAAAATTTCAAGAGAAGTTTTACTTTATCCCTCTTTATCTTTTTTAAAACATTTATTTATTTTAAAATTCATTTTACATTTCAACCAAGGTTCTCCCTCTCACCTCTCCTTCTGGCCCCTGCCGCTTCCCTCCCCAGCCCAGCCCACCTCCCATTCACTCCTTCCAACAGGTAAGGTCTCTCATAGGCATTGACACAGTTTGGCACCTTAATTTGGGGCAGGACCAATTCCCCACCCTCTGCATTAAGGCTGAGTATGGCATCCCCTCATAGGAAATGGGTTCCAACAAGCTAGCTCCCTCACCAGGGATAGATCCTAGGCCTACTGCCAGGGGCCCCTCAGACAGCCCAAGTTCCACAACTGACTTCCACATACGGAGGGCCTAGTTCGGACCCATAGAGGCATCACAGCTGTCTATGCAGAGTTCATGAGTTTCCACGATCTTGGCTCAGCTGTCTCTGTAGATTTCTCCATCATGATCTTGCTCTCACTTGTTCATGTATTCCCTCTTCCCTTTGAATGGCTTCCTGGAGTTCAGCCTGGTGCTTGGTTGTGGATCTTTGCATCTGGTTCCATCAGTTACAGAAAGAAGGTTCTAGCTTCTCTGGACCAGTGAAATGTAGACTGAATATCTTTTGCTTTGTTTTATAGTTTCTATCCACTTAAGAGTGAGCATATATTGTGTTTGTCTTTCTGAGTTTGGGTTACCTCACTCAGAATTTTTTTCTAGTTCTATCCATTTGCCTGAAAATTACATAATATTGTTTTTTACAGCTGAGTAACAGTTCATTGTGTAAATATACTCCTTTTCTTTATTCATTCTTCAGTTGAGGGGCATCTAGGTTGTTTCCAAGTTTTGGCTATTTGCAAATAATGCTGCTATGAATATTGTTGAGCAAATATTCTTGTGGTATGATTGAGTATCCTTTGGATATATGCCCAAGAGTGATATCACTAGGTCTTGAGGTAGATTGATTCCCAATTTTTTAAGACGCCACCATACTGATTTCCAGAATGGCTGTACTAGGTGTAGAGGAGTGTTCTCTAGCCTCCACATCCTCTCCAAAAGAAGCTGTGCTCAGTATTTTTGATCTTGACTGATGGAGGAAGGTCATTGGCTAATAAAGGAACTGCCCTGGCCCATTTTATTGGTTAGAGGATAGGTGGGAGGAGTAAACAGAACAGAACGCTGGGAGGAAGAGGAAGTGAGCTCAGAGACTCCACAGCTCTCTCGGGAGCAGACGCCTCAGAGAGACGCCATGCCCCGCTCCCGGGCAGACACACGCCATGAAGCTCCGACCCAGGATGGACATAGGCTAGAATCTTCCTGGTAAGCGCACCTTGGGGTGCCATACACAGATGATTAGAAATGGGCTAAATTAATATGTGAGAATTAGCCTAGAAGAGAATGGGCCAAGCAGTGTTTAAATGAATACTGTTTGTGTGTTGTTATTTCGGGCATAAGCTAGCCGAGCAGGTGCCTGGGGTGTTGGGGACGCAGCCCCGCCGCCCTTATTACTGCATATGGCGCCCACGTGGACAACTGCTTCCAGATAAATCCTGAGACAGTTTGGGAAGTAATTCTAGAACAAAATGAAAGCATTGTGCCTGGTTTCTTGGTAGCAGCAATTTCTTGGTTCTACTCTGCTTGCTAGAGGCAAGCAAGCGCCTCATCTAAGAGAGGCTTCCTGACTCAGCTTTAGCTGCAAAGCCTGCAGCTCATTAAGAGGTCCTGCCACAAAACACTTAAACGGTGTTGACGAAAAGCTGACCGCATGCTTTTCGGTTTTCAGCTGTAGCAAAAAAAAAAAAAAAAAAAAAAAAAAAAAAAAAAAAAAAACTGCGCCGTTTAAAAATGCCGGCTTTCTGGGCTGTCCTGCCAGGACAAACTCTGACTCTTTTACGCAGGCGGTTTGTGCGGTTTGCGCGGTTTGCAAGCACAGGCTGCTGAAGCTCGCTTGCTGGCTACAGCCAGTACCTCAGCCATGAGGCTGGAAAGCTAAGGAATGGGCTGGATCCAGCCGGCAAAGCCACACCTTTAATCCTACTGATATTGCTTGGTAAATTAAAGACTTGTGTGGTCAGAAAAAGAGAGATATACAGTAAAGAGAGATTCAAAGACAAAGAAAATTTCTAAATGGTTTGAAGTGTGTTAAAAATATATGCAGACTAAAATTTAAAGTTCTTAAAGTAACAAAAAAAAGGAAGAGAGTTGTTGTGTGTGGTACACACCTTTAATCCCAACACTTGGGTAGGCAGAGGGAGATAGACCTCTGTGACTTCAAGGTGTGGTAGCACACGCCTTTAATCCCAGTGCCTAGAAGGCAGAGACAAACAGATCTCTGTGAGTTCAAGGTGTAGTAGTGTACACCTTTAATCCCAGTGCCTGGGAGGCAGAGACAGGCGGATCTCTGAGAGTTCAAAGACAGCCTGGTCTACAGAGTTACTTCAGGTCAAAGATACAGAGAATCTGTCTCAAAAAGCAAAGAGTTAAAAGTAAAAATAAACAAAATAGAGATTAAAACAAAGCTGCACAAAGATGGAAAATACACAGAGAATTTTGATAATGTATGCTATTGTGCTCTCTTTGAATTGTTTGAATGCTGAGGAAAGAGCAAAAGCTACTAAAAGATATTTATTTATAAATGTTGCTGAGCTAATCCAACATAGATATTTTGATGCCTTGACTTTGAAATTTGGATCTAAGGACATGATGCTTTGGAAAGGAGTTTCTTATTTTGTTTTCACAGAGGATGAGACGCTGTTCATTTCTTCTATTCCGATTTGGTATGATGGACCACGCCCTCCTGAAGGATTGTTGTGAACATCTTCAGAAAATTGCTTCGCTCAACTGCCAACTGAGATGAAACTAACACACAGGTTATACCATGAAAGACCTAATTAATGACGCCCCCATTCAGCAGGAAGCAGTTTGGAGAGAAATAACTGCGCCCATATTCCCAAATATTGTTTATAAATGTTCTTTTACATTTAAAGGGGGATATGATAGAGATATGGATAATTTACATTGATATGGATTTTGTTTTAGTGATTTAAGGTCAATTTTGTTATATGTATATGTGTTTCTGATCTTGATTAAGGAACTGTGATTGTGTAGTTCATTTAAAAATGTAATGTATAATTAGAAATATAGATTGTTAATAGATAATCATAATAGTCAAGTTTGTAGTCATGTTAGTTAAGATTTTCTAGATGTACATAGATATATTTTAGATAGGCATTCTTCATATTTTTCAAAGATTACAGAATAGGACATTTAATGTTTTAATAATTTAGGACTTTTCATGACAATGAGACACTCTGCTCCTGGCAGCACCAATCTACTTCAAGAGGAAGATGGGCATCGAAGAGGATCCTTATGGAGTTTGATAGCCATTTGGGCAAGAAACTGCTCTTGCCTGGACTATTGCATAAACTGGACACAGAGAACCCGCAGAGAGAGGACTACTGAACTTGCCTAAGGTGAGATGATCTTTCGGGCTCCTGATTCATGAGAGAATCTGCGAGACATTCTTCAGGAAAGCAGATAGTGACTGCCTTTGGAATTTCCTGCTTGATGAAAATGTCTGCTGGATACTATGGGCCTGAAGGCTGAAGATGGATGCCCCAACGGTACAAAAGAACTTTGGGTGACTGTCCAGGCAGTCATTTCTAGAGTTTGAAGTTTCTTAGTTCTTGTTTACTTAGGTAATATTATATCTTTCTGGTGTCTTTGATGGAGTTAAGAATAGTTAGTTATAGTTATAGTTTTCCTTAGTTATGATAAAGATTATTGTAATTTTTACTTGATAACTGCTTTGTTATATGTAATTTTGCTATGTTAAAGTTAAAGCCTTCTTTTTTTGTTTAAACCAAAAAAGGGGAAATGATGGAGGAAGGTCATTGGCTAATAAAGGAACTGCCCTGGCCCATTTTATTGGTTAGAGAATAGGTGGGAGGAGTAAACAGAACAGAATGCTGGGAGGAAGAGGAAGTGAGCTCAGAGACTCCACAGCTCTCTCGGGAGCAGATGCCTCAGAGAGACGCCATGCCCCGCTCCCAGGCAGATATACGCCATGAAGCTCCAACCCAGGATGGACATAGGCTAGAATCTTCCTGGTAAGCGCACCTTGGGGTGCCATACACAGATGATTAGAAATGGGCTAATTTAATATGTGAGAATTAGCCTAGAAGAGAATGGGCCAAGCAGTGATTAAAAGGATACAGTGTCCATGTAATTATTTTGGGTAAAGCTAGCCGTGGGGGCGGCCGGGTGCCGGGGACGCAGCCCCGCCGCCCCTATTACTTCACTTGGTCATTTTGACTTGTGTAAGAGAGTATCTCAGAGTTATTTTGATCATCCCTGATGATAAAGGATGTTGTGCAATTCCTTAAATGACTTTCTGTTATTTTAGTTTCTTCTGTTGAGAATTCTCTGTTTAGTACTTCATCTCATTTAAAACATTGGATTATTTGGTATTTTGTTGTCTAGTTTCTTGAGTTCTTTATATATTTTGGAGATCAGCCGTCTATCTGATGTGGGGTTGGTGATGCTGTTTTGTCTTATTGACCATGTTCTCGCTTTATAGAAGCTTTTTGATTTCAGGAGATTCCATTTATTAATTGTTGCTCTCAATGTGTGTGCTACTGGTGCTCTATTTAGGAAGTGTTCTCCTGTGCCAGTGCATTCAAGGCTACTTCCCATTTTCTCTTCTATCAGGTTCAATGTAACTGGCTTTATGTTGAGGTCCTTGATTCACTTGGACTTGAGTTTTGTGCAGGATGATAGATATGGATCTACTTGCAATCTTCTACATGTTGACATCCAGTTATATCATCACCATTTTTAAAGATGTTTTCCTTTTTTATTGTTCCTTTTTGGCTTGTTCATCAAAAAGGTGTTAGGTGTTCATATGTGAATGGATAAATATCAGGGTTTTCAATTTGATTCCATTCATCCATATATCTGTTTTTACATCAATACCATGCTCTTTTTATTACTATAGCTCTATAATAGAGCTTGAGGTTAGGGATGGTGATACCTCCGAAAGTTCCTTTATTGTACAGGATTGTTTTTAGCTACACTGGGTTTTTTGTTTTTCCATCTGAAGTTGAGTGTAGCATCTGTACTACTATGTGTACTATGGTCCTGTAGAACCTGTACTATGTGTACTATGGTATTATGCCTGTAGTGTACTGCCTGCACTACAGGACCATACACGAGCTGAACAAGGGCCTGGAGATTGACACACACAGAGAAAGAGACATGGGTCATCCTTGAATTCACCAAGAATGTTCCCTTTGTTGTGTCTCAGGGGAGCTTATATAGGGATCCTTAACTGATTATCACACCCCAACCAAACCCACCAGAACCCACTCTCCTGCTCAGAGCAGCTTCAAACATAGGAAAACAAATTGTTTTGCTCAGAGCAGCATAACAATTTGTTTACATCAAATTCAGGGTCTCAGGGTCCACAGTTCCCAACAGTTGAGTAATGTTCTCAAAACATCTGTGAAGAATTGTGTTGAGATTTTGATGGGGAGTGCATTGAATCTGTACATTGCTTTTAGTAAGATTGTCATTTTTATTATGTTGATCTTACCTATCCAAAAGCATCAGAAAATTTCCATTTTCTGATGTCTTCTCCAATTTCTTTCTTTAGAGAATTAAATTTCTTGTCATACATGTTTGGTTAGGGTTACCCCAAGTTATTTTATGTTATTGGTAGCTATTGTAAAGAGTAATGTTTCTCTGATTTCTTTCTCAGCCCATTTGTATATAGGAGGGCTACCTATTTTTTTTTTTGAGTTAATCTTGCATCCCTCCACATTACTGAAGGTGTTTATCAGTTGTAGGAGTTCTTGGGTAGGCTTTTCAGGATCACTATGTATACTATTATATTATCTGTGAAAAGTGATAGTTTGACTTCTTCTTGTATCCCCTTGATCTTCTTTTGTTGTCTTACTACTCTAGCCAGAACTTCATGAACTATGTTGAATAGATACAGAGAGAGTGGACAGCCTTGTCTTGTTCCTGATTTTAGTGGAATCATTTGTGTTCTCCATTTAATTTGATGTTGGCTGTCAGCTTGCTATAAGTTGCTTTTAATATGTTTAGATATGTTCCTTGTGCCACGCCAGCACGGGCTGGAACCAAGAGTCTCGGCGGAGGGTGTCCAGGTTGAATGAATACACAGAGCACGAGCTTGAGGTGGAACAGCTTCTCTTTATTGTCTGCTGGGCTGGTTTTATAACATGGCAACAAATGAGGAGGGGGCTGCGAAGGGACTGTAACCTGACCCTGGCAGGGATCAAGGACCAGTCACCATGCACTTAAAATTCCTTCCTTCCCCGCTCCAGGAGCAGAGGGAATTTATTATGTTTTCCTTGCAGATAAGCACCTCAAATGGGGGCAGAGATATCAACTCGGGGCTGCAGTTCCCACACCTTGTATCCTTGATTTCTAAAAGATTTTTATCATGAAGGAGTATTGGATTTTGTCAAAAGCTTCTTTGGCATCTAATGAGATGATCATGTGTGTTTTCCCCCCCTTTCACTTTGTTTATATGGTAGATTACGTGGACAGATTTCCATATGTAGAGCCAATGCTGAATCTCTGGGATGAAGCCTACTTGATTAGGGTGGATGTTTTTTTGATGCGTTGTTAGATTTGGTTTACGAGTATTTTATTGAGTATTTTTGCATCAATGTTCATGTGGAAGATTGGTCTGGGTATTAGGTATCTTTGTGTGGTTTGGGTATTAGGGTAACTGTAGCCTCGTAAAAAGAGTTTGGCAATGTTCTTTCTGTTTCTATTGTTTGTAGTACTTTAAGGAGTATTAGCTCTTCTTTGAAGTTCTGGTAGAATTCTGGGCTGAAGACATCTGGTCCTGGACTTTTTTTGGTTGGGAGACTTTTAACGACTGCTTCTATTTCCTTTGGGGTTATAGGTCTATTTAAATGATCTCATCTTGACTTAATTTTAGTAAGTGGTACCTATCATAGGTATAACCTTCTTTAGGTTGGAAAGGTTTTCTTCTATAATTTTGTTGAATATATTTTCTGTGCCTTTGAGCTGGACTTTTTCTTCTTCTTCTAACCCTATTATTTTTAGATTCGGTCTTTCCATGGTGTCCCAGATTTCCTGGATATTTTGTGTTGAGAATTTGTTTGCTTTAACATTTTCTTTGACTGATGAATCCATTTCCTCTATGGTATCTTCAACACTTGAGAGTTTCTCTTTTATTTCTTGTATTTTGTTGTTTATGCTTGTCCCTGCAGTTCCCGATCATTTACTTAGCTTTTCCATTTCCAGAATTCCCTGTTTGTGTTTTCTTTATTACCTCTATTTCAGTTTTTAAGTCTTTAACCATTTCCTTCACCTGTTTGATTGCTTTTTCTTGGCTTTCTTTAAGGGGTTTGTTGATTTCTTCTAAGTTTTTGTTTGTCTTTTCTTCCATTTCATTAGGAAAATTTTCATTTCCTTTTTAAGGACCTCAATCATCTTCATAAAGTCATTTTTAAGGTTGTTTTCTTCTGCTTCATCTGCGTTGGTATGCTCAGGTCTTGCTATTATAGAACCATTAGTTTCTGGTGGCGTGGCATTGCTCTTTATGTTGTTGAGTGCATTCTTGCCCTGTTGTCTACCCATCTCTTCCTCCGGTTGGTACAGGTGGATCCTGTGCTTCAGGTAGGCCCTCTTCCTCCAATTGGTGCAGGTGGTGGCCTTTGATGGCTCCTCCAGATGCAGATGGATTCATGCTCTGCTCATCATTTCTCTTGGTGCACAGGGGTCTGTGGCTCCTACTGTCAATGCTTCCAGGCCACCAAGGCCGTCACTCCATCTCTGATACTTCTGGGCAGGTACTGGGGTCACTGTTGCTCTCCCTTTCTCTCCGATGCTTCCAGGCTGGGGCCCTATCCCTCTTTATCTTAGTGCATTCAGTCACACCCTGCTCAAATTGATACATTTTCTTTATTTTCCATATTCCATCCCATGTTTTGGGAGCTGCATGTTACTTTTTCTCATTTGTAGCAAACATATGACTACTTTCTCAATAGGTATGAAGTTATTTAGTGCCTGCAGCATTCCCTTGATCCCAGAGAGACCATCTTCCCCTACTCCTAATATTGAAGATTTACCCTTTTCCAGCATTTTCATATGTAACAAAGTTGAAAGAATTTTGTGATGGATTCTCATACTCATACCGAGATTCTACCATTAATATTTCATATATATGAAGAAATCCCCAGTCCCTTATTTGAATTTTGTTTACTCTAATCAACTGTATTTTCATGCAGGTCATTTCTTCCTCTATTTTTGTCAGTCTGAAATTAAATTGGATGTTACTGGGGAACATGTCCTCCCAAAGCCATACACAATGACAAGTGCATGTATGGTATCCACTAACTCATTTTATATGTTTTATATTTTGAGACACATCAATTATGTTGTTGTTCTGAAATAGAATTTTAAAAAGCGATTCTAAATTCTAAGTCAGCAACTTTTAATTTACCCATATGTTTTATTTGCACTATTTATTTGTCTATTGTTTCCATTTCCATCTGGTCATCCACAGCAGGACATTTCACCTCTTCACCACGTGAGTGCAGCTTTGTCATTTTTGCCAAGCATTCTCTGGGATGTGCCATCCTGTGGAAAAGAAAACACAGAACTCAAACCTGAAGAGACATGTATGGAATTTGCTCTGTAGTGATCTTGGAATTCTGTCTGCCTTGCTTTCCATGTCTGTGAATGGATTTCCAAGCTTCGGTCTGTCTTTCCAAGTGTCAGTCTGTCCATTCCAGGAGAGACTATAAAGATCAGAGAACAATTTAAAGCACACGTAGCATCTATCAATAGCCAATAAAACAGTCAGTCAGCTTGGAAGCGCATTGAATAGCACGTGGTGGCTGTTGCACTTGCCATTGCTTGGGGCTCTGGGAGATCTGTTCTCCAGGGACATCCCATTTAATTTCTGAGTGACAGAAATAGAGGAAGAAATGACCTGATTGAAAGTATAGTGGATTAGAGTAAACAAAATTCAAGTAGGGGGCTGGGGATTTCTTCTTGGCTCAAGTTATGCCTGAACTTTGTATTGTTTTGCCTGCCAAGAGATATTATAGCAGTCTTAGGATATTTATGGACGGTTTGACTTGGATCTTTAGACTTTTGGAGAAAAAAGAATTTCTTGAATGACGCTTTGCAATCAGGTAGGAATGCGTGGCACCTAAGAGAGAATTTCCATGCCTTAATTCAATTTTGTTACACAGTTGTAAATTTAAAATGGAAGGAACTCCAACGACTAACCAATTTCTTTGGTCTCTAATGTGCAGAAGCACAAAAGGGTTAACTGCTGAATCATTGATGGCTTTTTAGCTTAATGGGCCTCTTTGCGGACAGGGACTAAAAAGCTGAGCCTCATGAGAAATGAGACTATGTCTTAATGATAGCTCTACATGGAAGAATTAAGAGACACAAATTGCGTCTTCTGCGACATCATTAAGCTATTCCTGCCTGATGGTAAGGTATAAATGTGTATGACCATCAGCAAAGTCAATTCTAGTTACATTTTAATTGATTTGAGATGTATTTGATGTGTGGTAAGGGTCGAAGGAGGTGGGGAAATATTACTATTCCCAGCTCCTTTCTGCTCCTCCCCATCAAAAGCTTTTATAAGCATCAGATCATTGCTCTTCAGATGAATATGCCCCAATGCCTTCTCTTAGGAATTTGAACCATCAGTATAGGCCCTCGGCTGGACCACCATGATGTAGAGCTTCAGTGTCCTCTTACAAATCTTTCAACATGGAGGGGGCAGGAGCAGGCACACTCCTATTGTGTATCTGTCTCAGTTTTTATTTGTCTTAAATCCTTATGTTCTTCACAGAGTTACAATTCGCGTTTAGTATCTGCAGTAATCTTTCTTTTAAAAATGATTTATTTGTGACTTAAAGTGTCTCTGAATTATAGGCATATCCGTAGTCTCTTGGGTTGCTACAATAAAATATCTAGAAGAACATTTTCTAAACAAAAGAAATTGATTTCCGACAGTTCTTGAGGCTGAGTTCAAGATCAGAGTACATCTGTTTGGAACTCTTTTTCACATATATTGCACTTTCTTCCTGTGTCCTTACATCATAGAAGGAATAGAAAAAGATCGCTCAATTATTTTGTGTATATACGATGTGTGTGTGTGTGTGTGTGTGTGTGTGTGCATGCACACACAGAGGCAGAGGGGCAAGCTGCGAGTCCTATCTATCACCCTCTGCCAATTCTCCTAAGACATTATTTCTGTGAAACTGGACCTACGTAGTAGCCAGTAAGTCCCAGCGATCCTCCTGTGCAGCCATTCCTAGCTTTGTATTATGTGTTTGTGCTGGGACAGGTCCTTAGGCATGTGCAGCAACCCTTCACCCGCTCTGAACATCTCTGCAGCCACCTTAGTCATCTTTCCTGAACCTTACTTCATTACCCACCAGTTCAGAATATTTAACATATGAATTTGGAGGGAAGACATACTCAGACCATAGAAGATAGAATTTCAACTGCAGGATGATGTTGATTAGATGGCTATCGTAGCACTCAGCAACCAAACTCTTACACAGCACACTTAATAGAGCAGGCTGGTAATAATATAAGTCCATCTGCTGGCATAGCACTCCTGGTCAACATTTCATTTACTTCTTCAACTGTTGGATTGCTTTGTCTACAGTATTGAGTTATCCTTTGCATTACAAATATCTGCCATGTGCTGCCCTATGGAGAAAAGAACATATGGATCTCAAGAACTATGTTTGCTTGTTTGTTTAAAGGCTCACTATGCAGCTCAGGCTGATTTTGAACTCAGGAGGATCCTCCTGTCTCAATCTCCCAAGTGCTAGGATTACAGATGTGATCCACTGTGCCTTGCTGAAACACTGGATCCGTTTTGCTCTATTGTGATCATGGAGTTTTATAAATTTGTAGTTTCCCTCTGAGAATGGAGGTTCATCTCTCAAGTCCAAGAACACATCCTTTGTTCATCGCAGCTGTATGATCAGGTAGACATGACAAAGAAAATGGAAGAAGCCAAAAGTCATTACAATTTCTGTCGAAGGAAAGACAGGGGAGAGGTTGGACCAGGAAAGTTGGTATGCCGTTGAAGGTGGGTGCTCTTTTGAGGTACTGTATGGGAACCCTACCATTTCCCCTGCCCAGTATTCAGATCTCTGCCTTCTCTGGTGTGCCATGTGAGACATGCTCTTTGTAGTGGTGTAACTTGTTATGTTCTGCAGAGTAGATAGAAAGAATGCTGGGGTTTGTGGTTGGGAACTCGATGAAAAGACCCAGATGCTGTAAAAGAAATACTCTGAGCGTGTAAAAGTAAGTCGTTTGAAAATCCCTGTGTAGTGAGAACTCCACCGAATATAGATGCAAGAGGTTTGCTTGACAGTAAGAGTTCCAAGCTTGCTGGTGCCACGTGGTAGGAGTTTGTTAAAAAAATGTTGTTTGAAAATTCTTCTTTTACTCAACAGCAATATAAATTTTGTCCCCTGCTCTGTGCTTGGTATTGTTATAAATGCTGGGAACACAGTGCAGCTGTGTATTGAATTTATTATACAAGATGATGATGCTCTCTATCAGGTCGGAACTTTCATTTTGGAGGTTGGGGACAGAGAGTGCACAGAGACGATACATTATACATCACATAGCCTTTCCAGTGATGACATGTGTCATGAAAAAAGAACACTAAATAACTGAGCAGGCGTGGAGAAGGCCGTGAAGCTGAAGTAGTGGTGAAGTGCTTGCAAATTTACACACAGGCAGGTGGTGTGGGAGGTCCTTCTGTATATGTGTCGTTTTTATTGGTTAATGAATAAAGAAGGGGGAGACAAGGAGATGCCATGTAGCCGCTGCTGGGGACAGACATGGTGGAACCTTGCCGGTAAGCCACAGCCATGTGGCAATGCACAGATTAATAGTAATGGGTTGATTTAAGATATAAGAGTAAGCTAGAAATACACTTAAGCTATTGGCCAAACAGTATTGCAAATAATAGAGTTTCTGTGCGGTTATTTTAAGTGTGGACAACTGGGAACAAACAAGAGGCTCTTCTACTACAGGCAGGCATGGTAGAGTTCAGAAGGGAGGTGACATTTAAACAGAAACTGGAAGGATATGAGAAAGCCACCATATATCAGGTAGAACCTCCATGATAGGGAACATCCCTGTCAAAGTGCCTGCTGTTTATATGTGTGTAGTGTCTCAGAAGCAGTAAGAGTCTAGCTAAATGTGTGTGTGTGTGTGTGTGTGTGTGTGTGTAACAGAAGTTTAGCTGTGAGAACACAAGGTGCAGGCAAAAGATATATGGCTTTGAGTTAATTTAACTTGGAGAGAAATGGGAACTATTAGACACGCTCCAGTTGTGCCTTTTAATTATATCATTGCCTAATGTGCAGAGATGGTTATTGTACAGTATCATTTCTGAAAGGTATGTTGGGAAATTGTGCTTCTTCTTAATGCAGCCCATGTGGTCATTCAGGTCACAGTTGGCTCTGTTTTCAGTAAACGGCCTTCCACAGAGAGACATTTGTTCAGGAATAAGCAAATGAACAAATGAGGTAAGTACCCCATTTAGGGAATCCTCCAGCTGTTGTATTTTTATTGTCCTGTACCCCCTTTCCCAGCTTGGCCTCTCTCTATTCACCCTGTCTGTCATTGCAACTCAATTTTTCTATCTATGTCTTTATGTGCTGCAGTCGCTTCTAACATAAATATTCTTTCCAGACCTTCTCCATCAGATCCAGTTTTTATCTATAGTTGAAGATCCACGGCTGGTCATGGTGGCACATATCTGAACTCTGAGTCCTGGGGAGGACTGAGTCTAAGGCTAGTCCATGTTGTACAGTGATTTCTAGGACATCCTCTGTTACATAGCTGGCAAGCTCTACCTGCTACAGGAAGTCTCCATCAGACCCTCTTGCGCTCACTGGGTGTTTTAGGAGCCTAAAAACACCATCCATGTGATATTCAACCGTTAGTTTATTCTGTAGATCTGGATAACTCCTTGGTATATTTAAAGCCCTCTGGCCGAACATTTTCTGTGTTAGAGGATGGCTACCTAAATGAACACCAGCATTTCTGGAGGTATTTGTTTCTAGTCTTTTGTTGAAACTGACTGGGTAAGAATGGTTCTGGGTCTCTGTCTCTGTCTCCTTTCATTGCCTGATGAAGGTTAATATTCTGGAGGATGCCTATATGTTTTTCTTTGGGTTCTCCTTCTTATTTAGCTTCTCTAGGATCACTAATTATAGGTTCAATGTCCTTTATTTATGGCAATGGGTTTTTTTTTAAATTTATTTATTTATTAAGATTTCTGTCTCTTCCCCGCCACCGCCTCCCATTTCCCTCCCCCTCCCCCAACTAAGTACCCCCCCCCCCCCCCTCCTCAGCCCGAAAAGCAATCAGGGTTCCCTGTCCTGTGGGAAGTCCAAGGAACCCCCACCTCCATCCAGGTCTAGTAAGTTGAGCATCCAAACTGCCTAGACTCCCACAAAGCCAGTGCGTGCAGTAGGATCAGAAACCCATTGCCATTGTTCTTGAGTTCTCAGTAATCCTCATTGTCTGCTATGTTTAGAGAGTCCGGTTTTATCCCAGACTTTTCCAGACCCAGACCAGCTGGCCTTGGTGAGTTCCCAGTAGAACATCCCCATTGTCTCAGTGTGTGGGTGTACCCCTTGCGGTCCTGAGTTCCTTGCTCGTGCTCTTTCTCCTTCTGCTCCTGATTTGGACCTTGAGATTTATGTCCGGTGTTCCAATGTGGGTCTCTGTCTCCTTTCATCGCCTGATGAAGGTTAATATTCAGGAGGATGCCTATATGTTTTTCTTTGGGTTCTCCTTATTTAGCTTCTCTAGGATCACTAATTATAGGCTCAATGTCCTTGGTTTATGGCTAGAAACCAAATATGAGTGAGTACATCCCATGTTCCTCTTTTTGGGTCTGGCTCACCTCACTCAGGATAGTGTTTTCTATTTCCATCCATTTGTATGCAAAATTCAAGAAGCCCTTGTTTTTTACTGCTGAGTAATACTCTAATATGTATATATTCCATACTTTCTTCATCCATTCTTCCATTGAAGGGCATCTAGGTTGTTTCCAGGTTCTGGCTATCACAAACAATGCTGCTATGAACATAGTAGAGCATATACTTTGGTTGTATGATAAGGCCTCTCTTGGGTATATTCCCAAGAGTGGTATTGTTGGGTCCAGGGGTAAGTTGATTCCGAATTTCCTGAGAAACTGCCACACTGCTTTCCAAAGTGGTTGCACAAGTTTACATTCCCACCAGCAATGGATGAGTGTACTCCTTTCTCCACAACCTCTCCAACAAAGGCTATCATTGGTGTTTTTTATTTTAGCCATTCTGACAGGTGTAAGATGGTATCTTAAAGTTGTCTTGATTTGCATTTCCCTGATCACTAATGAAGTTGAGCATGACCTTAAGTGTCTTTTGGCCATTTGAAGTTCTTCTGTTGAGAATTCTCTGTTCAGCTCAATGCCCCATTTTATAATTGGGTTGATTTACCTTTTCCTACTGCACGTACTGGCTTTGTGGGAGCCTAGGCAGTTTGGATGCTCACCTTACTAGACCTTGAAGGAGGTGGGTGGTCCTTGGACTTCCCACAGGGCAAGGAACCCTGTTCGTTCTTTGGGCTGACGAGGGAGGGGGACTTGATTGGGGGAGGGGGAGAGAAATGGGAGGCGGTGGTGGGGAAGAGACAGAAATCTTTAATAAATAAATAAATTAAAAAAAAAGAATGGTTCTGGGACTTGAGTCATGTTAGGCACAAATGAGCACAGAACGGACAGAGTCCAAGATCTACCTTACACATGGACACCGTCATTTTTCTACCCATAGTATGCCCTTTCAGCAGCCAATTAATTCACTTCACTCTCTTCCAATCAGCAGTGGCCGCGTCCCGGAAAGTTTGACCCGCGTGAGCTACCGTAGGGCCCCTCCTTCCGCCACTCTGTTCCGGGCCAACATGGCGGCCTCCGAGTCAGTGCCGGCTTCGAGTCCCGACTCTGCAGACGAGGAGGAGACGATCCTCTATGACTTGCTGGTCAACACCGAGTGGCCACCCGAGACAGAAGTGCAGGTGAGCCGGACCCTCCTTGAAGGCGGTAGGCGTGACGCGGGCGCTTGGAGCGTGGAGCCACGTAGCGGTGCCACGCAGCCCGGTGGAGCGGGGATGGCAGCTGTGCTGTCGCCTGGCAACGGCGGGGCAGCTGGGTCTGGGGCTCTCTGAGGGGTGTCTCTGGAGTCAGAGTTCGGCTGTCGGTCCTCAGTCAGGCTGTCACCCGCTCGGGTGGTCGGTGTCACTCGCCTGCCTTAGAGGGAGGGAGTCCTTGCCACATCCGGACTTGGCTTGCTTTCTTGTTCTCCGTGGCGGGAGAATTTTTTTTGCAGGACCCTACGGTCTTCTCGACATCTCAGTAAGAGGCTTGTAAGTGTGTGGTTTGTCTGTGTGTGCACACGGTCTTCTTGACATCTCAGAAATAGGCGTGTACGTGTGTGTGTGTGTGTGTGTGTGTGAGAGAGAGAGAGAGAGAGAGAGAGAGAGAGAGAGAGAGAGAGATCAGAAATCTGCCTGCTTGCCTTCCTGTCTGTCCGTCTGTCCTGGGTCCCAAAGATGAGTTGTCTTCATGGAACTTCCACTGTGGAGGAGAGAAAACCGACCAGTGACCAAGCTTTAAGTGGCCTGTCTGAGCAAAATGCGAAGGGAGTGAAAAGAAAGAAAGAAGCTGTGGTCGTTCTCCAGTTCTGCAGGAGACGAAGTACGGTGTTTGCTAACTTATAGACCCTGGAGTTACTCATTTCCTAGGGAGAGCCTGCTAGTCCTAGGGAGAAGAACAGGAGCCTGAGGACCATTTATTTGGCATATCATACAGAGGGCCTGACATGCCAGTGTATTAGGTCTAGTGTATTAGCATGCACGAAGGACTTTTATTAAAGATTTCTGAATCCAGCCTACTGACCTTCATTGCCATCTTTTCTGAGTGTTTATTCCCCTTGTCTTGAATTATGTCTTGTATGGCAGAGATCTCCATATATTGTTTTCATTATTTCCTGCTTCTCCTGAATAATGTGGACATTTTGTAGATCATGAAATTAAGAGGCTGTTTCGTGCTGCCTTTTAGTTGGATAAAGACACCTGACACTTCTGACAACATCTGTAATAATGTCTCAGCATGCTTAACATTACACATTGATTTAAAAACAGCACAGCGTCACCTTGTACGGAAACCTCTTTGTACTTTGCCCTCTCGCGTCTGTCTTTATTACAGATTTCCATATCTACTCAACACAGCTATTGACCTTTAGGCTCTGCGTCTGATTCACTTTTCTATACCCCCGCGGTGCCAAATTGTCTTCTGATGATTGCTTCATGTTTGTTGAGTGGGCTTCTTAGGGAATAATCTACTTGCTCTTGCTGATGCTTTTATTCATTATATTCTTGGTAGGAGTTTAATAGTGTACTTACTATACTTTCATATAGTACTCACCATAGGAAATATTGTTGTTCTTTATCCTACAACATTCAGTTTATAATTATGGAGTCAAATTATTTAATGTACTAGTTATATCTGTGTTTTGTTAATAACATTGTCTCAGTGGATACACAATAGATAACTACTTTTCCTCTGAGTAAAATTTGTTTAAGGTTTCTGTGGTCTACTTAAGTCAACTGTACTGACTTGTCAACCAGTATAGTCTTGAATGGTCAAACCCTGACCTCGTCTGGCCCTACACATGATAGGCAAGTTTCCTACCATTTAGATACACCTCAGCCCTGTCCCTGGTCTTTTTTTGTCTTTTTATTTGTGTTTTGATTTGAAAACAGTTTCTAACCTCATTTTTGTGTTTTTTCTGACATGTACCTGTAATTGTCAGTTTCACTCTTAAGCCACAGAAACACAGTCTAGATGATGTTATTTCAGTCTGGAAGAAGTTTTAAAATACTGATAGTACTCAATTCTCTGGATAGAAATAAAGAAGTTTAAATTAATATGTTGTGAGTATTGTAAAATTAAAAAATGTAAGTTTAAAACATTTTAAATTTTTTTTTTAAATTGTAGCTTAGAGGCAACCGAAAGCATGGGGCATCATTCATCATCACAAAAGCCATCAGAGGTAAATATGATTCGTGTTTTATGTATTACATAGTTAGTGGGCTGTTTTTTCTCAATTCACAACTGTGCAATTCTAGACAGCCTAGTGATTTAAAAAGGTTCTTTTAGACTTCTGATATAAAACCTAATGAAGGTAGTTAGCATACATATTATCTGGCTTTAATCTTGTATGTAAATATTTCTACAGATTCATGTATGTATGTGTGTGTGCGTACGTAGGTTTTCAGTCTTACATATCTCTAACTCAGTGTAGAACTAAACTGTAGCCTAGGTTTAGCCATTACCTGTGTTGTACCAGGAGGTGATGAGGAAGCCCAATGTGAGATACCATTGCACATGTTTACACAGAGGTTCAGATAGAATGTGAAAAATATTCAAATTACAAGTGTGATTAAATTGAGCATTCATTTAACCAATGATAGACTTTATATATAAACCAGCAAGAGTCTGAAAAAGAATTGAGGACCAGCCTTTTTGAGCTATGAGGACTTTATTATATTAACAGATTAATGTAATTCTCCCAGCACACTGTTAGGGTAGGTGCTGTCTTATATTTATTTATTTCATATTATATGTATGTATAAATGTATGTGGGTGTCCCTGTGTGTGTGTACCATGTGTGTGCAGGAACCCATGGATGTCTGAGGAGATGTAGGGTTTGCTGGAGCTGAAGTTATAGATGGTTGTGCGCCACCATGCCTGTGCTGGGAATCAAACCCAGGTCTTAACCACCAAGCATCTTTCTAGCCCCTACCTTTAATGTTTTCAGATGTGGAAATTTGTTCACATCGTTCTTTGGGAATGTGATTACCTGTCTGTCCTTCTGGCCTTTTAGGCCATCCTTATGTTGGGTATGAGTTCCTTATGAAGAGAAGAATCAGTTCAAAAAAATTGAAAACTTATGAATAACTAAGGTTGTGGTGTATTCAGTTTTCATTATCACAAACAAAGTTTTGACTTAATTTAGAAAACATATATAACTGATTAAAATAATTTAGAAAAAATTTGAAAGTATAAGTAACTACATATCATAATAAAAATTTCTTCATTTTACAACCTAGATATGATGTTCTTCTTCAGACTTTTCTCCCTCACTCTATACCTAGCTGTATGTACAGGAGTGTGTGTGTCTTTCTGTGTCTCTCAAACACACACACACACACGATATAAAGCAGTCTTAAACCTGTGTTTGAAATTTTGTTTATCACAGACTTCTCCAGGTATTACTTACATAGTTGTTGCAAAGTTCAAATTACTATCTTGATTTAGATTTTATACTTCATACCAATAGATTTGTTTTAAAGAGCAATCTACTGTAATTCCTAGTAATGATTTGAATAAGGTTTCATAGATTAAATTTAGCATCTCATAAACCATTTTTTAAAATTAGTAGTTGGAAAATATTTCAGTGTTTGAGTAATGTAAGCGTGGACTTTAATATAAACAAATATATGGTCTTATAAAAGTTATAGTGTATATTAGGTTGGTCTCATTTTATAAGTTGTTTGCAAATGGCTGCTTCTTTTTCTTACAGATCACCTGTTATTTTTTCGTCAGTACATCTGGTACAGGTGAGCCTTCAGTTTTTACAAAGATTGTCATTTGTGATTTAATGTTTTGAATATCAGATTAAGGTAAAGATATATATATCTCCAATATATATGGAAATTCAGGCTTTGGAAGTTTGTTCAAATTTGTTGTTGCCGTTTCAGTTTCTTAATGGTGTGTTTGAAAAGCTCAAGTTTTTTTTTTCATTTTTTTTATTAATTAACTTATTTTACATCCCAACCATGGCGTCCCCTACCTTCACCCCTCCCCCATCCTCCTCTGTAATCACTCAGAAAGGGGCATGCCTCCCATGGCAAACCTAGTTTTTAATAGGCATTTCACAGAATTTGGTGTAAGCTGCTGATGTCTCAGTACACTCATTGTTCCCCTAGTCCATAGTGATCATATTCTGCTCGCTTCCATTCCTCTGAAGAGCATCCGTAACTGCATAGGAGACGCCCCTATGCTGCATGTGTGTCTTGTATATGATAAGCAGCACTTTTGTTCTTGTTGTTGCATCAACTCTGTGGTCAAAAGCTGGCTTGCTGTGTTGTAGGTCTTCAGATTTTACCTCTTGTGCTTTTTTTTTTTAATTCTTTGAATGTTGTTATGTTCAACTATGATGCTGATTTTTCAGGTTCAACAAGGACAAGGAAATAATTAATCTGATAAAATAATATAATTCAGCATTTAGCAATGTTTGTAGTGTTTTTTAAAAGTAGACTTATTAATTGCATGTTGCTTTCTCTAAACCTTAAACTTAACAGTTCTAAAGATAAGATAGTTCTAAAATAGAGACCTTTGATCACTTGTAGAACTATTTGCTCAGTGTTTTTTTTTATTTTATTCTCTCTGTCTCTGTTTGTGTGTGTGTGCACGCAAGTGTGTGTATGTGATATGTTTGTTTTTGTTAGTTTTGATTTTTGAGGATGTAGGGCGCAATAGGGTAGAGATGGTTGAGGAAATTGGCTGCATTGGTAATTGTATGAACTATAAGTATGCCATTGGGTCTTTATCTCGTACTTATGAAGTTTCATATATCATATTAGTAGTTTTTGAACTGGGGAGATGGCTCAGCCATTAAGAGCACTGCTTGCTCTTTTAAAGGTCCTGAGTTAAAGTCCCAGCAACTACATGGTGGTTCACAACCATCTATTATGAGATTTTGTGCCCTCTTCTGACCTGCAGGCAGATCACTGTATATATAATAAATAAGATCTTTTAAAAATTGTAAAAATTTGGTAGTTTTTGGATTTAGGTTTACTAATATTCAAGTTTTTTAATATAAAACCCTCTCTTTTAATTTTTCCTCCTTTCCATATGATTTTCATGATTCATTCTTAAGCTAGCTTATGTGCTGTGCTTTCAGCCCTGCTCCGTTTTTGCTTCCCGAGGGACTGGTTCGCTTGGTCAATAAGCAGATAAACTGGCATTTGGTTCTTGCGAAGTAAGTATGTATAAATTCACTTCAAACTTCTGTCTGCATGTCTCCTAAATCTAGATTCAGACATGGATTTTAGGGGTCCTTGTGGCTTTCATTCTTGATTTGTATTAAATTCCCTTTTGTTACATATGGTCATTGTTGCTTGAACATATTAATTTAAGCTGTATTGAATCATTTCTATGATTTTGTACTTGTATAGTTGTCAAGTCAGAAGGTAGATAATGAAAGCAAAACTTTAAAAAACTTACTGGAGAGGGAGGGGGAGAGGAGTGGGGGGAGGAGGAGAAGGGTGGGAGGAGGGGGAGAAGGGTGGGAGGAGGGGAAGGGAAATGGGAGGCTGGGAGGAGGTGGAAACTTGTTTTTTGTTTATGGTTTTTTTATTTTTTTTTTCTTCTTTTCGCAATAAAAAAAACCACAAAAAAAAAAAATGAAAGAAGAAAAAAAAACTTACTGTAAAATAATCCCATCAAAGTAAAGACTCCAATACTCACAGCAGAATTTCTTTCTCTTTTCTCCCATGAAGCAATGGCAAGCTTTTGGCAGCTGTCCAAGACCAGTGTGTGGAAATCAGGTAATTGTTAATGTAGGCTCTATGGAAAATTTCTTTTGAGGAGAAAAACCCTCATTCCTTATACATAAGAGCTAAAGTTTTAATCTTTTCATAGGTGATATTTGAAGGGATTTTACTTTTGTGACGTATCAAAGACTGACTTACAAATGACGCTCTCTTAGTGTGGTTTGCTCATCTCTGTACTTATCTGCTGGCTCCCGAGAAGTGATACCTTCTTGCTACATGAAGATAATATTCTAGAAGTCTGGAAGTAACTGTTGTTGGACTAGTTACTGATGAAATAGTTATTTAGACCAATGTAAGATGTCTCAAGATATGAAACAAAGCAGGGCAATGTTGTGATATTTAACTCCTTTGCTTTTTGAGGGGCCTACCACCTAGCTCCCAGATAAATCACAAATGGAGACTTATTTTAGTTATGAATGCCCAGTCTTAGCTTGGCTTGTTTTTTTTTTTTTCTGCCATTTTCTTAAGTTATCCCATCTATCTTTGTCCTTGGGGCTTTTTCCTTTTCTTACATTGGTATATCTTATTTTTCCCTCATTCCGTGGCTGACTGTGTAGCTGGGTAGTTGGTTCCTGATGTCCTCCTCTCCTTGTTCTCTTAATGCTCATCCTCTCTCCTCCCACATTTCCCCTTCTATTTATTCTCTCTGCCTGCCAGGCCCACCTATCTTTGCTCCTGCCTTGCTATTGGCTGTTTATCTTTTTATTAGACCATCAGGTGTTTTATACACGCAAGGAACCACAGCTTTATAGAGTTAAACAAATGAAGCATAAACATAAGTCACACACCTTAAAATAATATTCCCCAGCAGGGCAGCTTTGCAATAATGGCATAAGTGTGGGAATATAGAACTGTGAATGACCAAGGTGATTACTGGAGATCTGTGTGGTGTCCACTCAGTACATTCAATGATACTATGTTCTTATCTAAAATATCCCTCTAGGGGTTGGAGAGATGGCTCAGTGGTTAAAACTGCTTATTGCTCTTGCAGGGACCTGGGTTCTGTTCCCAGCACCTGACCTTCATGGTGGCTCACAACTGCCCATGGCTTCATTTCCAGGGACTTTAATGCCTTCTTCTTCTTCTCACATAGACACACACATATGTACATTAAAAAACGTACTTTTTAAGCTGGCCTGGGTTGCAAACTCAGGAGTAGTTGGTTTGTTTTGGAATTTGCATCAATCCACCAAATATTTGCCATTTCTAATATTGAGGGTCCCCCTTTTAGTAGGCAAAGCCTACCTATTGGTTGTCAGATATAAGTGGAGGGCTTGGGTGATAGCTGAGCAGATAAACAGCTTGCCATGCCATCTAAAGGAGGGGAGTTTGGATTCATAGAACCTATGTAAAAGATGGGTGGGCATAGTGTCCTACCTGTAATCCACTTCCTGTGGTAGGTGGAAATGGGATCCCCACAGCAATGCAGTTAGCCACAGAAACTGAGAGCGTTAGCTCTGGTTTGAACATGAGACCCTGTGGCAGCATATGAGGTAGAGACTGGTAAGGAAGACACCTGTTGTCACTTTTGGGCCTCCCTATGTGCACATGTCCACCTACACATATGTGGGTGTGGATGCATACTGACATGCACAGCACACATATAAATACTTAGATACTAATAGAAATGTCTTCTGCTGTTCCACTGTTCTCACTAAAATAGCACTAGTGCCCATTCAGTTGCTCTTGCGTTGGTGTTCATTTTCTGCCCGTTTTCGGTTTTTTTCTTCCTGTGTATCCAAGCAGAACTGGATTCTCGCAGCTCTTTGGAGGAGTAGAAAAGTCTTTCCCTGTCAGGTACTGGCTTCAAGTGGGGAGGCTTTCTGAGTCCTTTCAAGCCACCAGGGAAATAATGGCAGTGATGACAATCTTCCCTTGCTCAGCACTTGAACCAGATATGGCTACATAGATCCTTCTGTGTTGTTTTTAAGCACGTTGTTAAGCATCCATTTGGCAGCATTTGAATTTATACCATTAGTAGGGATGGCTAGATTCTCCTATTCCGTTTGTTGCAGTTCTGTGAAGTGTTTTGAGAAACAAGCTTATAGTATATACCTTACTTATAAACAGCAGTCAGAACACAACATTCACTTTTCCCTTGAAAAGAGAAGATGGATGAAGTGATTTTTGATATAAGAGTCAGGGCATGTATGTGCGATCAACATATTTGGGTCTGAGAGGGAGAGCTTGACCAAAGATCCATGGAACTTGCCAATGAAAATTTAGGAGAAAGGATAATTTGCAAAAGCTTTGTAATACACACAAATTTTGGTATGAGATGAGCTCCACCAGGAAGCCTTTGAGAGCACACTATGTGTGGGGAGCTCCTCACCCCATGACACCGGTAACATTGAGCACATGTTGGGTTACTCTTATTAAGTTGATGCCAGTGCTGGGTGTTAGGTACTCCTGTTAACTCATGATATTCTCGTAGGTCTGAAATGTTGGGTAGATTTTCCTCTGCTTTGGAAATGAAGGATAAATGATACATGTAAGAATTCAGGATCCATTTTTGTAGCTTCAGGTTTTATGCACTGTGTTTCTGATGTGGGATTCCCCTCTGTATGCTATGAATATGTTTTATTACTATTAGTTAATGAAGAAGTTGCTTTGGCCTATGACAGGGCAGAATTTAGCTAGTGGAGAAAACTAAAGTGAATGCAGGAAGAAAGGAGGCGGAGTCAGGCAGACACCATGTAACCACCCAAGAAACAAGATGTGAGGTAACAACCCACAAATCTTGTGGTAAAATATAAAATAATAGAAATGGGTTAATTTAAGATGTGAGAGCTAGCTAGGATACGCCTGAGCTGTTGGCCAAAAAGATTTATTTATTTATTTATTTATTTATTTATTTATTTATTATGTATACAATATTCTGTCTGTGCATATGCCTGCAGGTCAGAAGAGGGCACCAGACCCCATTACAGATGGTTGTGAGACACCATGTGGTGGCTGGGAATTGAACTCAGGACCTTTGGAAGAGCAGGCAATGCGCTTAACCTCTGAGCTATCTCTCCAGCCCCGCCAAAAAGTTTTTGTGTGATTATTCAGGTCTGAGTGGCCAGGAAACGAAAGTACAGTTTCCATTTCCATTCCAGCCATGCTGTGCTTTGGTATGGATGCTGGCTGTCCCCCTCATTATGATTAGCACTTCTGTTTTCTACAGATCCAGCATGTGCCATTTTCAAGGAATGCATTGTGAATGAGGCCTGGGACCTGCAGCTCTGATTTTATTGTGTTTTCTTTATAGTTAGGGATCGTCTCCCTCAGTATGATATATTCCCACAAATATAAGGGTGGAGATGTAGCACAGTGATAGAGCTCTTGTCTACCTGGGGCAAAGCCCCAAGTTCAATTCCCTCCGCTCAAAAAAGGTCACTTGACCTCCACTTGTTCCATTTCTCTGAACATAATAGGAGTTGCTAGTCTCCATGTGATGAACAATGCCAGTGCAAGAGGAGGAACAGATGCTAAGAGGGGATTATGGGGTGTAGCTTTGTTCAGAGTTGCTGTTTAGCTGCTTTTGTGTTGAATGGATACAGGCACAGGTCTGGACTTGGCAGTGACCTGAAAGGAAGTGTTTTCTAGTAAATGAGGAATAACCAGCAAAGTACAGTGTATATAGCGATTGTCTTGCAGCTTTTCTTTGAGATGGGATCTCTCTGTGTGACCCCAGCTAGCCTAGAACTTTTAATTCTCTGCCTCTGCCTTCTCAGTGCTGGGGTTACAGGTGTGTGCCACCATGTTGGGCTGTTTTTGAATTTTAAAGTCACTTTCTCTCTTCTCTCTGTGTGTATTCTATCCACAACAGTGATGAACACAAGTGGCTTAATTATTTCAAACATTGCTGAGATAAAATACCTAACTAAAGCAGCTTAGGATCAAGGAGTTCATTCTGGTTTCTGGGAGCTGTAGTCTGTCGTAGTGGGGAAGGCGTGATGGCAGGAGCCTGAGGCAGGCTGGGCGAACCGCATGAGTGGTCAGGGACAGGGAGAGGACAGGAAGGAGGGCTGGGCTCCACAACCTTCACTTCCTTCAGCAAATGTCCACCTCCTAAAGGTCACACAACTTTCCCAAACAGCCCCCAACTGGGGACTAAGTGGTAAAGCTCGTGGGCTTATGCAGGGCAATTCCTATTTAAACCACATATACAATGTGAAACCTGTTCAGTGGTAGCTGTAGCAACACCGCGCATGTGTTTAAGGAGTAGTTCTTTTTTTTTTTTTTTTTTTTGATTCAAGTCAACTGTGGGAGTTGGTGCTAGTGTTAAGACCTAAGGGTCATTATTTGCCATAGGAGTAATTGTGAACCTGAAATGGTTCCTGAGAAAAGAAACACCGAAGCAGTTTAATTTTTGAGAGGTAGCCCTGCTTTCTGCAATAGTATTTGGGTTGTTGTTTTCCAGTGTTATTGTATTAAATGCTGGTCACTAACTTACTCTACTGTCCTTAACTTGCTTGTGTTAGGGGCTGATTTTGGATAAAATAACAATGTGTGAATTCTTCTTTAATTTGCATGTTGGCAGTAGCTACAGTTTTTGAGTGGTTAATAGATGTTTACTTTATTCAAATAGTGAAGTAATAATTCCATATGGTTGTGGGCTGCTGCTAGTAGGGGAACTAGTTAGAAGTTGTGAAAGACCCCAACAAAGACAGGAAGAAACTGAAGAAAATGTGTAAATATCCCTACCACAAGTTTGCTCTATGAAAGTGAATAAAGTATGATGGTTTTAGCAAAGCTGTTAGGTCCATCCCTCTTTCCTCTTCCCATTCATTTGCTGTCACGTGTAGGATGGATTCTATATTCACTGACATCTCCTTCAGTTTTCTCTGGGCTGTGTGAGGCGCTGTCATCCCATTGTCTGAAGGGAAGGTTATGCTCATCCTTTGTCTCAGCCCCTGAGATGGAGTCGGAATCAGGTCAGCTTCATTTCTGAGCCGGTTCTCTCTGCCTCGTCCCACTTGGGAGCTAAGAAGGGTGTTGTCTTGGATACTTATTTCTGTATTTATGTCTGTAGTCATAGCTAACATTATTTGAAAAATAGCTAAAATATGAAAAGTTTTGTAAATTATTTAAAAAACAGTGCTCAGTTAGTCCCTTTAGAAATAATAGAAGATATAGTTAAATAGAAAGAATTAGTAATTACCTTTTTGACTATCCAACTTGTTTACTATTAATATTTTGATATATGTTGTTTGAAACTTGTCTTTCTATCTGTGTGTATGTGTGTGTATCATTAGTGGATAATATTGTTTATTCTACTTGGTGTCAACTTGTGAATTACTCTTGTGATTTATAAATTTAATTTACACTTTAAAATTTATATCACTTTTTTTCCTTGGTAACACTTGAAATCAATTTATTATGAAATTGTTCCATGTCAGGTATAGTAATTGAATAATATTTCATTGGATGTGCACAGCAAAATTTAATTAATCTCCCATACTTGGTATGTTTTTCTTCTTTATAAATTGGATTACCTTAGTTTCCTTGATAACTATATAAATCTGTAATTACTTCCTGGGAATAACTTCATAGAAGTGAAATTGGTTAGTCAAGTTCTATAGATATTAAAGTTTTAGGTAATTATTTTAAAATTATGTTCTTAAAAGTTCACCAGTTTTTGTTTTGAACATAGTTTGTACTAATTATGCTACTACATTCTATATTTCAGGATTATAGATTGTAAACAGGTCACTGCTTTATGTATTATAACATATTTAGGTTATGTGATTTATTAAGTTACTGATTTGTGATCAGGCTTTGTAATATGCTACATATCAGTGGTTCTTAACTGATACAGTGTGTGGAGCTTTAGTCTATAATCTTACTTGGGTCCCATCCTAGATTTATTGAATCACATCTTTTGAGCCGGTGGTGCAGACTCCTACTGTATCATAAGATCATGCTTAAGCCCACTTCTGCTATATCATAATATTCCTCTTCTAGCCCCATTTCCGTAATAAGAAGATTGCTAATGACAGAATCCAGTTTGGGACACTAAACCACCTGTCTTTGTGACAGAGGGATTACCTACTATTATGTACAGGTGTTGTCTAGATCACAGTGTTTCGTAGACTTACATATCAGTTTATTATGGTAAAACTATTGTTTTTATTTTTCATTTGTAGGTCTGCAAAAGATGATTTTACATCAATTATTGGGAAATGTCAAGGTAAGAGTTTCCAAAATATTGAAATATGAAAATTTAAATTTTGTAATGATTTACAATGTTTCTGTAAAGTTTGAATAGATATTCCCAAAGTACTTACTAGTAAGATCTTATCATGACTTTATTAAACTTATTTAAAAAATTATAATTATTCTTTAATCTTTAAATGTTTTGATTTAGCATATATACTTTTTAGGGCTTTGAACTTAAATTGTGTTTTAAAATATTCAAGTCCATTTTTTTTGAAAGTATTTGTAAGTACTGTAGTCTTTTGTAGTACAGGGATAAATACTTAGTTATAATTTTAAAGTTGTTCAGATAAAAACTAATAAAAATGTTTGTGATTTGATCTTTCTTACTAATTCTTCTAAGTTCAATATTAGATATTTTGTTTTATTGACAGAAAGCTAACACATTCTGGCCTCATTTGTGTTTTCTGTTCTAGAGATATTTTGTTTATGATCTAACAAAGTTTCTGAAGATTAGAGTGCAAAGCTAGCCACACTAGTCAGCCATACAGTTTAGGCAGTGGTGACAAACATCTTTAATTCCAGCAGCTACATTAGTTAGTCATAGAGGCTGGGAAGTACTGGTCATGCCTTTAATCCCAGCACTAGAGAGGAATATAAGGCAGGATGAGATAGGAACTCGTCTTTTTCAGTCTGAAGGTTTCATAGAGGTAAGAGCTCTTTAGAGGCTTGGCTACTTTGCTTTTCTGATCTTCAACTTGAACTCCAATATCTGTTTCTGGGTTTTTATTAGTCATGCTACATCTAATGCCCAATGTTTGGGGTACAAATTTATAAAAAAAGCCATTTGTCTGTAGCTTTGCAGCCACCTGCCTAGGCTAGAGCTACATGTGACTGGAGTCACCGCCTTACAGCCTTGTTTTTCCTTACCATCTCATGGTGGACTTTCCTTGAACCCCCTTCTTGCACTGCTGCCAAAATAGGTAGCTGCCTTGAAATCTAATCAGACTTTTACTCTTCTATGCAATGAGAAAATTGGGAATTCTTAAGGGAGGAATTAGTTAAAAGGGAGAGTTTGTTTCCCATGTTAAAAAATGGGGAACACAGTTACAATAGAGAAAATCTGTCTCTATATGATTATGTAATTCATAAATTAAAAATGAAACAACTAAATGAAGGGATACTCAACTGGGATTGATATACTGTTAATTGTCATTTTGATAATCCTTGTTGTTTTGATAATTTATTCGTTTATCTCTTAAAAAGTTGTTTGGTTTGACTGCCAAGATAAAGGCCTTAGAAAAACTTAATAAAACAGATCACAGAGATATCCAAATTTAGACATAGGAATTTAATGGAGAATCAGTTTCAGCATTACACTATAAGGTTAGAGATAAACAGCCTAAGGTTTTTAAAAAATCTAGTAACCTTACAGGAACATCTGCCAAATGATAGATATACCCAAGGTTATGCAAGAGTTAAATGGACTCCTTTGGAAATGTTGGATTTAAGGAGATTCAAGGAAGTAATAGTCTCAAATGGCAAGCATTCACCTTTTGTGAAGCAAATGTTAAACTCAAGGTCAGTTTGTAATAGAAGTATTCCTAAAGGCTGGATAGACTTGGTTAAAGCTGCTTTAGAGCCTGATCCACATTTACAATGGAGTACCTGGTTCAGAGAAGAGGCTAAGACAGTTGAACAATGGAGTAAAGCTAGACGTAGGGAAATCTCCCAAGATCAACTTCTTGGAGAAGGAAATTATGCTATTGTAGAAAGGCAATCTTTATATGATGACCGCATCCTGGCTTTATGCTGTATAGCAGCTTTGAATGCTTGGGACAGAATTGGAGAAGTAGGAAAGGAAACTAAGTCATTTACTAAAGTTATACAGGGCCCAAAGAAAGCCTTTATGGATTTCTTACAAAGATTGACTTCAGGAGTAAATAGAATGATACAAAATTCAGAGCTTAGACAAATAATAATTGAATCTTTGGCTTTTGAAAATGTTAATTCTCAATGCAGAAGGATAATTAGGTCTTATAGTCAAGATCAGCACCCTTAGAGGAATGGATCCAAGAGACAATCAATAATGACTCTCATGACCATGATGATTCATGTATAGGAAAGGTGATTTCCAGAGGTTTAAGGTAAAATAAAAATGTCAAGTGTTATAATTGTGGCAAACAAGGTCACCTTAAAAGTGATTGTAAACAAGGCATTCTTAGAAACAATGTTTATTCTAATCAAAACAAAATGCCCTTTCCTTCTGGATTATGCAGAAGGTATAGCAAAGGCAGGCATTGAAGTATAGATCAACAAGAGATTTTCAGGGTAACACTTTGCCATCAGGAAACTCTGTGAAGGCGGGCCTTTTGCAGGCCTCTATGCCAAATCCAGTTTAGCCATTTACTGCCATCTAGAAGAAACTCCTTCCCGGATTAATTGAAGAGCCTAATGCCTACTTTAAGAAACCATACTGTTCTGGATAATAGAACAGCTATAGAAGAGACAACAAAAAAATTTAGGGTAAGCCATAAAGCGAGGATTTTGGCAAACTTCTATAAATGGACAAAGACCAGAATTAAAAATACAAATAAATGACATTATTGTCTGGTAGACATAGGTGTGATGTAGCAATAATTTCACCAAAATCTTGGCATCCAAATTGGCCTCTTCAGGAGGTAAATATTCAGCTTTTAGAGACTGAAACTTTATCTCAGGTAAAACAGAGCACGAATTTGGTCAAATATATAGACCCGGAAGGACAGAGAGGAAAATTAAAGCCACATGTGGCTATCATTGCAATGAATTTTTGGGGATGTGATTTGTTACAGTAATAGAATACTCATATTAATATTTCCCCAGTCTTAGAAACAAACCGTAAATTAACATGTTTCTGGGAAAAATATTAGAAGGTATTATAAAGAATAGTCGCTGACCATTGAGGTTGTATAAGAACAGGGCACAAGAGCTGCTAATATTCCAAAGGCACCAACAGTCCTACCTTTTAAATGGTTGACAGACAAACCTGTATGGGTTGCATAATGGCTTTTAACAATAGAAAACTGCAAACTTTATTATAGCTGGTGCAGGAACAATTAAATGTTCAGCATATTGAAGAATTAACCAGTCCTTGGAATTCTTCTGTATTTGTTGTTAAAAAGATATCTGGGAAATGGAGAATGATAACTCACCAAGATAGGATAGAGAATGGAGTATTTTCTTTGAGTTTGTCAAATGCAAATGGACTAAACATTGTTGATGCACTTATTGCCTGTATATGTTGTATATAGTTACTGTACTTATTGTATATAGTTTTTCTTATATTAGTTATAACCTTTTTATATTAAACAAAAGAGGGGAAATATAGTGATATTTTGTTTATGATATATCAAATAATGTTTGCCTGAAGATCAGAGTGCAAAGCTAGCCGTACTAGTCAGCCATACAGGCCATGCAGTGGCGGCACACACCTTTAGTCCCAGCAGCCACACCAGTTAGCCATAGAGGTCAGGTGGTGGTGGTGCATGCCTTTAATCCCAGCACTAGAGAGGAATATAAAGTGAGATGAGACAGGAACTCACTGCCTTTTTCAGTGAAGATTTCATAGAGGTAAGAGCTCTCTAGTGACTTGGCTACTTTGTTTTTCTGATCTTCAGCTTGAACCCCAATATCTGTCCCTGGGTTTTTATTATTTATGCTGCAATCTGTAATATGCACATAATTTTTAAATAATAGAGAAATTTTGTGTTTTTTTTTTTTGTTTTTTCGAGACAGGGTTTCTCTGTGGTTTTGGAGCCTGTCCTCCTGGAACTAGCTCTTGTAGACCAGGCTGGTCTCGAACTCACAGAGATCCGCCTGCCTCTGCCTCCCAAGTGCTGAGATTAAAGGCTTGCGCCACCACCGCCCAGCTAATAGAGAAAGTTTGAATTAACATGTATAACCTTTACTCAGTGGTGCATGATCGCTACTTAGGAAGTGCTAAAGAGTAACTACTAGGTACTATGATTATACCTAAAAATTCTCAGTTGATTGATTCTAACTGTGGAACATGGTTTTTATTTTGTTACTCAAGGTCATTCTTAGCCTACCCATCTATCTTAGTCAGGGATTCTATTGCTGTGATAACTCTGTGACCAAAGCAGTGTGGAGTGGAATGTGTTTATTAGGCTTACACTTCCATATCATTGTTTACCATCAAAGTAAGTCAGGACAGGAACTCAAACAGACCAGGAACCTGGAGGCAGGAGCTGATGGAGAGGTCATAGAGGGGTGTTGCTTACAGGTTCCCCACGGCATGCTCAAGTTACTTTATTATAGACCCACCCATGGCCACCTGCCCAGGAATGGCACCACCTCCAATGGGCTGGGCCCTTCTCTTTGATTAATTAAGAAAATACTTTAAAGGCTTGCCTGCAGCCTGATCTCATGGAAGCATTTTCATAATTAAGGTTTACTTTTAGTTTGAGTTGTTGATGTTAAGTCGAGCCAGCACACCATCCTGTGACAGTTTTTTTTTTTTTTTTTTTTTGGCCAGGTGTTCTGTGTTGTAGTGAACAGTTGTGAGCAGTTTTCTCAGCCCCTCTGTGCCCTCTTCCCTTGATACAGTTCCTTCTGCCACCCAGCTGCTGCTGTTACACTGCATTGGTTCATTAGCCTGCCCTTGTAAGGTCAAGTGCAGCTCCTTCTGCAGACCTTTCCTCTACTCCCCTCCTCACCAGTTTGCGACTCTGATACTCGTCTGCCTGTAGCGACCCTTGTCCTGATTTTTCTTTTCCAACTTAGATTATGTGTTACTTCTAATTGCTATAATGAGAATATTTGACCAAAAGAACTTAAGGAAGAAAGCATTTATTCTAGGTGGCTCAGGTTTTACAGTTCGTTGTGGAGGTGGGAGTGTGTGACCACTCATTCCATTAGCTAAGTAGTCAGGAAGCAGAGAGAGGAGAGTGCAGGCAAGGTGGGGTTGTAAGAGCTCAAGGCCCACCCTTCACTGGTACACTTCCATTGGATGACTCACTTACAAAACATCTACAGATTTTCCAATAGTACCATTGCCTGGGGACCAAATGTTCAAGTACACGAGTTTGTGGAGAATATTTCTCAATCAAACTGTAACAGATTGTAAAGTCTCTGAAGGCAGGGTTCCTCTGTTACTCAGCTTAAAAAAAGATTTCTAGTGCTCCCCATACTTGGTAGTTACATACATTTCTAGAGTCTAGCATGCTTTCCCACACAGGATCGACACACATGACAGTTACATACATTTCCAGTTACACATGGTAGTCACATAGATTTTTTTTGTCTCTGTTAAATTGTGGGGGCTATAAAATTATTTTTTATGAATGAGTATGTATTTGTCTGTTCTTGGCTAATTTTGGAAACTTTTGAGAGTAAATTGTAGGAGACTGCTCTTTAGTTTCCCAGTGCCCAGACCCGAATAATTACACAGAAACTATATTAATTATAACACTGCTTGGCAAATGACTTAGGTGTTGAAATAAGAGCAGTGGGCTGTGTCCCGCCACCTGGCTAGCTTTACCCGAAATAATTACACGGAAACTGTATTCTTTTAAACACTGCCTGACCCATTAGTTTCAGTTTCTTATTGGCTAGCTTTTACATATTGATCTAACCCATTTCTATTAATCTGTGTAGCCCAAGAGCTGGCTTACCAGGAATGATCTTAACCTGCGTCTGTCTGGAGTGGGAGAACCATGGCGACTCTCTGGCTCAGCTTCTTTCTCCCAGCATTCCGTTCTGTTTACTCCGCCTACCTAAGGGTTGGCCTATCAAATGGGTCTAGGCAGTTTCTTTATTAATAAGAAATCACTCCCACATCATTTCCCCTTTTTCTGTTTAAACAAAAAAGAAAGGCTTTAACTTTAACATAGTAAAATTACATATAGCAAAACAGTTATCAAGCAAGAATTACAGTTACAATATTTATATCTATTTTATCTTTTATCATAACTAAGGAAAACTATAACTATCTATTTATTCTTTAACTCCATCAAAGACTCCAGAAGGATATAATACTACCTAAGTAAACAAGAAATAAGAAAACTCTAGAAATGACAGAGACATCTTGCTGCCTGGACAGTCACCCAAAGTTCTTTTGTATGGTTGGGGCATCCATCTTCAGCCTTCAGGCCCATAGTATCCAGCAGACATTTTCATGAAGCAGGAAATTTCAAAGACAGTTCAGTCACTATCTGCTGTGTCCTGCAGAATGTCTCACAGACTCTTTCATGAGTCATGAACCCCAAAAGACCGTCTCACCTTTAGGCAAGTTCAGCAGTCCTCTCTCTGCGGGTTCTCTGTGTCCATTTTATGCAACAGTCCAGGCAAGAGCAGTTTCTTGCCCAAATGGCTATCCAACTCCATAAGGATCCTCTTCGATGCCCATCTTCCTCTCGAAGTAGATTGGTGCCACCAGGAACAGATATGTCTCATTGTCATGAAAAGTCCTAAGTTATTAAAATATTTTAAATGCCATATTCTGTAGCCTTTGAGAGATATGAAGAATGCCTATCTGAAATATATCTCTATATATCTAGAAAATCTAAGTAACATGACTACAAACTTTACTATCATCGATGATTATCCATTAGCAACCTATATTTCCTATTATACATTACATTTTAAAAGAACTACACAATCACAATACCTTAATCAATATCAGAAATACATATACATATAACAAAATTGACCTTAAAATCCACACCAATTCAAATTATTCATACCTATATCATTTCCCCCTTTAAATGTAAAAGAACATTTATAAACAATATTTTGGGAACATGGGCGCAGTTTTTTCTCTCCAAACTGCTTCCTGCTGAATGGGGGCGCTGTTAATCAGATCATTTAGGGTGTAACCTGTGTGCCAGGTTTATCTCAGTTGGCAGTTGAGTGAAGTAATTTCTTGAGGGTGTTCACAGGAACTTTTCAGGAGGTCGTGGTCTATCATACCATATCGGGATAGATGCAATCCACAGGGTCTGGTCCTCTGTGAAAACAAAAGAAGACCCTTTCCAAAGCATCATATCCTTAGATCCAAATTCTGAAGTCATACCCTCATGATATCCGTTTTGGTTCCATTTGGCAGCCCATAGAATGAAATGTCTCTCTGTACTTAGCTCCTTCATAGTCAAAAATTTTAAAGAAAACACAATGTACATAATCCAGACTCTCTGTGAATTTTCCATTTTTACGTGGCTTATTTTTCTTTATTTCTTTTAATCTCTTAACTATCTCTACTCTGTCTCTTTAAAGACTTTACCTTTTTTTTTAAACCATTAACTTTATTTTTTATATTCTTTTTCTTCTCCCTCTCAAGTCTATGTGCATTCATCCAACAGTGTGGTCTTTTATGTCTGAATCTGTTTTATTGTGAATCTGTAACATTTTTTTACTATCCAGGAACATTTCTTAAAATGTTAAGCAGTTCTTAAAAACTTAAGTTGCGCCATGTACAGGTAATACGGTACCGCCTGTGTCTTGCCCAGTTGAAACCTTAAATGCACTGTTTTTATGGTAATTACGGTAGTTCCTGCCTGAGACCATCACAGTTCAGCATGGCAGAGCTGAGCCAAGCCGCTCCTGCCTCAGAGCCATTTGGTGCCCCTGAGCCACACACAGTTCCAGGCACACAGCAGTCCACATTGCCATCAAGCAAGCCGTAGAGCTTTACTCCAAATGCTCCATTCAAAAGCTCTGTCTCCCACAGGAGCCAGACAGAGATCGCAATGGCGGCACAGCCCAGAAAGCCTGCATTTTAAAACAGCCAGTTTTTTTCCTGTTGCTGAGTCAGGACAATTTCTTTGCGGCAAACAACCCACAAACAGCAAAAAGCTGTCTTAAATTCCCTTTCTCTCCTTTTTAAGCCCTCTCAGGTTTTATGTGGAGTTCATTAGCACGTTGGGTGCCACTCTGTTAAAATACGGAGCGGCGGGCTGTGTCCCGCCACCTGGCTAGCTTTACCCGAAATAATTACACGGAAACTGTATTCTTTTAAACACTGCCTGACCCATTAGTTTCAGTTTCTTATTGGCTAGCTTTTACATATTGATCTAACCCATTTCTATTAATCTGTGTAGCCCAAGAGCTGGCTTACCAGGAATGATCTTAACCTGCGTCTGTCTGGAGTGGGAGAACCATGGCGACTCTCTGGCTCAGCTTCTTTCTCCCAGCATTCCGTTCTGTTTACTCCGCCTACCTAAGGGTTGGCCTATCAAATGGGTCTAGGCAGTTTCTTTATTAATAAGAAATCACTCCCACATCAACTTAGGCACCTTCCTGGCTAACTCTTACATCTTAAATTAATCCATTTCTATTATTTTATATTTTACAATGAAGCTTGTGGTTTGTTACCTCTTGTTTCTTGGGCAGCTACATGGTATCTGCCTCCTTTGGCAGCTACATGGCATCTCCTTGACTCCACCTGCTCTCTCTCTATAGCCATTCCAGCCTGGCTATATTCTGCCAAAGCAGCTTCATTCATTGACCAGTAAAAGCAACACATAGACAGAAGGTCATCTCACATCAGTAAATGTATATTTATTTTATATTTTGTATACTATAGTATATATGTACATTTTTGAATAGCATCAGTCAGGCTTTGTATTTCTCTCTATTTAGTGTATATACAAACCACATTAGGACCTTGCGCATTGGTAAGGTCTTTCTGTGGAGTAACTTTTTCAAGATAATGAGAAGCAGTGTTTAAATGTTGACTGTCAACTTGGAACTCAGGTATATCCTGAATTAACTTCATGTACTTCTCTCGTTGATAGTTGCTAGATTAGGTCAGATCTGCATGGGTCAAGAAGTCTACAGAAGAGTCATGTGGGATGTTCAATCGCCTATTTGCCAGTGTAGTTTTCTTGCTGGTGGAAGACTTAGGGAGTCTGAGACAGGCCTCTTCTGAGCATGCTCACTCAGTGTTGGCGTGATCCTGATACACAGGGAGGGCCCCTTTGAGTGTTTGCATTAGGGACCTGCTCTTAGCCAGCAGGTAAACTAAGATGCCACAAGTTAACATGAAAATAGGAAGCTTCAACTGTTCTGTATTTTGTACATAGTGTATTTGTTAGAGTTTTTTAGTGCGTACAGTTAATGTGGCAGCCTAGATGAGATAATGTGGTGAGAACTAATGGTTTATTTTGTGGGCTTCTGAATGTCAGAATTTATGACCTTAATGTTGCATTAATAGCTTCTCTCCATTTCATATAATGCAAGGCAATGATCATTTGCTTATTATTTGACTCATCTTTATGGGAATCACTCCCATATGCCAAATGATATTTCATGTGTGTGCCTGGAGAAGAGGGGCCAGATTGTCGTTAATGCATTTTTGAGACTGCATATTGCAGAGTCTGCAAACTGAAATAGGAGTTATTTGGTTCCACTTTGATATTTTTCAATTATTGTTTTATAAAAGATAGGCCATTTGAGAATGATTGAAATCTGGGCTGGAAGTTGTTTGACTCTGTTCACCAGACCATTGATGGCAATTCAGTCTTCTTCTTCTGCCTTAAAATGGCAGATGGGATTAGACTTTTGAAGAGCTGTGGTGTTGAGTTTTTGTCCTCTTGCCTACTGCAGGAACACCGAGAGAGCCTATTGGCCTATTGATGCAGGCTGGGCAGGCTGATGGCTCCTGGTTGCCACTTACTTTTTGAAGCCTCCTCAGCTTACTGTTAGATGCTGTGCAAGCACGGTTTCTTTAAATATGTGTCTACATGAAAAATATCAGGAATATAAACTATTTGAAATGCCCAGACTTTGAAACAAACTACTCAGTTTTTAAAATGTGAGTCCAGTGTCTCAGGTTATCCAACATCCCTTTGCTCTCTCTTTCTTTATTTTTGTATTTTTAGTGAATTTTTTTATTATTGAAAGCATAGTATACATTCTTAGTAGCAACCAAGGATGAACAAAAATAGACATTAAAATCCATCTGATTTTTAGGAGTTTTTCTCTAATAATGTAGCACAATATATTCTACACAAGTAAACTGTAATGAAATCTGGGATACTTGCTTGTTGATGGCCATGAACATTTTTTAAGGCTGACGTTTTAGACAGACTTTCTCAGGTTGTCTTTTCAACCCAGTTTTCATGCTAGCTGTAGGTATTTGGACACAGGTATTCTAATTATCAACAGAACCCTAAGCATTTCGATAAACTTGATCTCTGAGTAGCAAGCGACTCAGTATCATATTTGATTACCTTTAGATCAAGATCATTATTAGACCTTTATGCAGATACATTCATCAAAATACTGCACCTATATTCATGAGGAATATAGGTGTGTACTTGTTTTCACATCCTGGTTTTATACTTTGTTAGTGATGGTCTTAAAATTGGAGTGGGTGTTGTTGCTTTTTTATTTTCTGAAGAGTTTGCATGGAATCTTTTTATAAGCAGGATTTGATTCAGTTTTAAAAACAGATGTTAAAAATTTTGACTTTTGCATGAAATTTTTCATACAATTCATAGCTATAAAGTAGTTTATAACATTCTAACATTCTCTGTTTTATGTTTTCTGTTATCACTTTACTATCCACTGGAATCTGTACTGATACCACTTTTGTTGTTTCTAATATTTGTAGCTTACATCATCTTCTCTTTCTCTTCATTCAAGCCAGATTTTTGTCAGTTTACTAATGTTCCTCAGTCATAAAAATTTGGTTGTTGGTTTCTTTTTTGTTGTTGTTGTTTATTTTCTTTGACTTTTGGCTTTATCTTTTTTCCTTTGCATGCAGATTTTAAGTTGCTTTCATTTTGCTAGGTAGAAGATGGAAATTTAGATAATTAATTTCAAACCATCATTATTTAATTATATTTGCTATTTATTTGAGGCAGGGATTGCTACTTAACCTAGACTGGCCTGGAGCTCACCATCCTCTGTGTGCTTTTATTTAATAAAGTAGCTGTCTATTCTTATTTAGTATATGTGCCTGATAGGCAGCATTTGATTGGATTTTACCTTTTTTATCCTCTAAGTAGTTCCGTCATTTAATTGGAATGTTTAGAATATTTATATTTAATACAGTTATTGATTTGGTTAGGATTAAGTCTGTCTACTTTGTTTTTCTATCTCTTCCATTTGTGATGTACAGTCCAGCTTGAAACTTATTATTTGATTCATTTTAATAATAAATGTGATAACATAGTTGTAATGAATAATACAGGAAAGTTGAAAAAGGTAATAATACTTTTCATTTTAATTTGCTCTCTTCTTATATATTGAAATTAATAACTTGAAATAACCCTTCTATAATCCTGTGTACACATGAATTGGCTTTTTAGATAATGGAGTAGGATCATGCAATTTATTTCGTTTTCTTCAATATATTGTGTTGATAGTGTCCCATTTCTTAATTAGTTGGTTGATTTCTTTAGCCAGGTCTCAGTCTGTTGTGCATGCTCCCCTAGAATGCACTTTTGGGCAGGTTTCCTGCTTTAGCGCCTCCGACACCAGCCTCACCTGTTCATTAGCTTATGCTCTAGTCATTTTGTGTTGTGTGACCAAATATGCTGATGGAAACCATGTAGGATGAAGGGTGGGTGGCTGCCTTGTCAGCGTGATGGTGTTTAGAATGAGCTCACAGACAAATGTCTGAGTGTCTGTTCGGGGGTTTACAGACATGTTTAGCAAAGGAGGGAAATCCTGAGATGGTAACTCCAAATAGGACAATTTCTTCAATTTTAAGGACATCAGAGATCCATGGGACATTCAATTATGTAAGCAACATGATATGATGTGGTAAATACTTCAGAAGGGTTTGTGCTCAGCATATTTGGTGCACAGAGACCACTGTCTGTATTGAAGAGTCAAGGAAGGAGAGATGCAGCTGGAAAGGGACCATCTAGCAGAGGTAGTGAAGTGTGTGGAGGGCACAGGTTTGTTTATTTCCCAGGGGGTGAGGCTGGTGTTGGGAGTATGAGGGGGATGCGATGGAGGGGAAGCTAGAATACCATGATGGGCTCTTTTGTGAAGGATCGTCTGTGTATATTGAGAAGTCAGTGCTTGTGTTGTTGGAAGCAGAGCCATCAGGGATTTTAGGACAACAGGAAGATGTGATCTGTTTATCTTCCTATTTGAAAAGTTACCTTTGGAAAATGTCAAGGTGGAAAGAGAAGAGAGACACACGTGTGAAGAGTAGGTACAAGTAGGTAAGAGTCAGAGCAAGAGGAGATGAGACCTGGCTGCAGGGACGAATCAGAGGCCGCATTTGTAACTTAGTACCCATCAATCAGCATGTCTGCATCTCACCCTCTCCACCGTCCTCTCTCTGGAGCCACTTTTGTGTGCTCAGATTTTGTGAGATCAACTTTCTAAGATTTCATGTATGAATGAGATTGTACAGTATTGTCTGTGCCTGCTCATCTCATTTAACATAAAGATTGTCAGTTTCTCCATGTTGATGCAAATGATGGGACTGTATTCTTTTATGGCTGAAAAGTATTCCATTAAACACATGTATATATCTGATTTTACTTATCTATCATCACTTGATAAATATATTTTCTGTTCCTTGTCTGTTATAAATAATGAAGTAACAACGTGGGAGCGTAGTTATCTCATAGATCTCATTTGCTTTGAAAATAATCAGGAATGAGACTTCAGAGTCATAAGGAAGATTTATTTGTAATTTTAAAATCAATTTGCATATGGTTTTTATTACGACTATTAAGATATTTATTATCAAAATTTTAAAACTTTATGATTAGAAATAGCCCTTAATTTATCTGCCTTTATATATACATATATGTATATATAATTTATTTTCATATTTATTTCTTAGATTGTATCTTCTGATAATATACTCTGCCTTTACTTAAAAACTCTCGGTTGTACTTTTAATGTTGTGGATTTTTAGAGGAGCTGAACTCAGTGGCTTGGAATAATTACTGATTTTACTAACTTTAGGCTAATGCTGCTTAAATTTTTTTTTACTTATGACTCTAATTTGTCTGTGAAATTTATTGTCCCCAGGTATATAGATATAGAAACTAGATCTACAAATAAAATATTTATTGAAAATAAACCATACAAAATGTATTTATAAATATTTTGGTATGTGTATGTATATATGTAAATATATAATTTTATCTTTTATTAAAGAGGAAAACAAACCTTCATACTAATGAGATACATGTACTTGCTTATGTGGTACTGCACAATGTCAAACATCTTTAGTGTTTTTCAGAGTTTGGCTGACATTTTGATTTTGTAGTCATCAATGCTGAGAATATGCTTCACAAAAATACATAGTACCAAATGACAGAAGTATGTTTAATACCATTTAAAATTGTGCCCTAATTCTAAACCAAAATTCTTTGAAGTTTCTAAACTGTCAACTCAACTAACAATTTTAAAACCAAACATTCAAACACAGTACAGTCCAAATATTTGATACATCCTGAGAAATAATAGGAAAGTATTAGAAGTCTTTGTTTTCTGTAAAAATGTTTTTCTATAAGAGCAGGCAATTTTGTGTGTATAGTAAAGAGACTAGTTCATTGTATGCTGTCATTTTTGAGTCCTAGTGAGTATTTCAGGCTGTCTTCCTTGGTGTTGCATGGTCTGACATGTCGTGCATGTCCAAGGCGAGTGTGCTGTACAGCTAGGGAGTGCAGTATGGGTGAACACTGCCAGGGACACTTCAAATTTATTGTGTGTTTGATTTTGATTCAATTTTTGGTCATTGTGTGCCCAAAATATTTTTATCATCCTCACATTTTTCTTGACTCCCACAGTTAGGTTTGCCACCCCATTACAGCAGCACAGTTTAATAACTTGTGCTCTGGGCTTTTGATTACTCTCAATTTCATCAGTATTTGGAGTAGCTTATTCTTGAGCCCTTACTAGTCTAGGGCATGTTCAGCAATTATTAGAGCTCTGGCATCAGTAAGCTGCTTTGCTTATGAAGTAACGGAGCCAAAGTTTGCCATGGTTTGTGCCCTGAAGTAGGTTTCTGGGAACTATTGTTTTGACTGAGCATTAGATCACTTTAGGAGATGAGGTACTTACCGATTATTTATGCTAGCTACAGTCATTTAAACTATTTTCTCTCTTTATTATGTATTGTTTAAAATGCCTCCTTTCTTTTTGCTCTAGTTCCAAAGGACCCGAAGCCCCAGTGGAGACGGGTAGCATGGAGTTATGACTGCACGCTCCTGGCTTATGCTGAAAGTACCGGGACTGTAAGGGTGTTTGACCTCATGGGAAGTGAGCTCTTCGTCATTTCCCCGGTGTGTGTACATTTCAAATCACCCGCCACATGTTTCTTCTCTGTATAAGTTGCAGTGGATGAGTGTGAAGAGAGGCGAAATACAAGTATAAATGAGAATAATAAGCTATGATCTTAAAATATTAGCATCTAGTTAATAATTGTACTTATGTGGTTTTTATTCTTTGTATTTGTTAATGCACCTTGTAGGCATAAGCCATTTTACAACAAGAACTGAACAGAAATGATTAAAGTCTTTGGTTTTTGTTTTTTAAGACAGGGTTTCTTTGGAGCCTGTCCTGGAGCTCTGCCTGCCTCTGCCTTCTGAGTGCTGGGATTAAAGGTGTGCACCACCACTGCCCGGCTCAGAAATGATTAAACTCTTAAGATTAGGGGATGTCTGAATTTAAAAGGTTTTTTTTTTTTTTTTTTTCAGTCAATGAGGTAGAGACTAGCAAAGGATCAGGTCCAGGGAAAATTTCTCCTGTCTTTCAGGAGCAAGGCTCCAGTTAGAAACTGTCTCCTGGACTCAGAGTGAAGGGTTGTGTGGTAGTCTCAGGAGAATGGAAGCATGGTTTCAGTGGATCTACATTGCTATAGAAAGGAGGGATGGGATAATGTCGTTGAAGGAGCTGTGGGCTGCGTTCCTGCCACCCAGCTCCCAGCCGACTGGCTAGCTTATGCCCCAAAATAACAACACACAAATTATATTCATTTAAACTTTGCTTGGCCCATTAGTTTCTAGCCTCTTCTTGGCTCTCATATCTTGTTTAACCCATCTCTAATAATCTGTGTAGCACCAGTCTTACCGGGAAAGATTCAGCATGTCTGACCTGGTGGCTTGCTTCATCGCGTCTGCCCAGAGAGGAGAGGAGGTGTCTACCTCACTTCCTCTTCCTCCCAGCATTCTGTTCTGTTTACTCCACCCACCTATGTTCTAACCTATCAGGCCAAGCAGTTTCTTTATTAATTAACCAATGACCTTCCTCCATCATAATGTGAAGCAGGGAAGCTTAGGATGTGAGGACCATCTGTAAGGAGAAGCAGTCCTTGTTTATGGACTTGAACAGTCAAGCTACATTGTGTGTGGGCCTGGTGGTTGGTCCTGATGGGGTTTAAGTCACAGTGGGAGCATGAACAGTGTGTGGGCCTCAGGCACTGCTTCCTCCATCTCTGGCCCTCATCGTTTCATTTAGGACATCTCAGTTTCTCTTTTATCATGGTATGGATTGTTGATAGGCTATTGTGAGGGAAGAAACCCGTGAGTTGTTGCAACTGAGTCAACATCTAGAGCAGCTGGACTTTGTTACCTTAAAAGGGAGAGTAGAGAAAAAGCAATGGACTGACTTAGGAAGTTAATGTTGAGAGCCAATGATAGGGAATGATTTTCCTAAGAAATAACAAGTGGAAACATGGAAAGACTGAACAGAGCTCAGATTATAGAAGTTCCACAAAACCTAACTAAGGTTCAAATTACCATTTAACAGGCAAGTGCTGTCCAGTGGGACTGTAATGAGCGCTATCTATGCGGTCAAGGGTAATTTTACCTTTTCAAGTGGTTGTCATGGGGATGTGTAAAATTTATGGAGATTGTGTTTTATTTAATTACAGTACATCCAACACATGATCATTTTATCATGTAATCATTTTTAAATGTTGTGAGGTGTTTGCATTTTTTGCTTTGGTACTAAGTGTGAAATTTGGCAAGGGCTTTGATATTCATATTTGTAGACTCTGTGTCTGGATTAGGCCTTTGTGGGTGTTTGTTGAACAGTTCTAGATCATGAAGAATTCTTTGAAATGTTGGAACAAAACTTTTTTTCTCCATTTTCTTGAATTAATTTCTGTGGGCCTGCAAATTAATTTTTAAAAGAGATAGATTAGCATAATAAAATGTTTATTTGGTACCTGTATTTCTGAATGCATGGGGCTTGATAGAAAAGTGAAAAACCTAAAGAAACAGTTTGAGCCAGGAGCTTATATCCTGTAAACTGTGGAGATGTGGCTTTACAAGGGCAATGGAGTGTGGGTTGCTCGGGTTGTTGCGCTGTGGGAAATGATGTGGAGATACATGAAGGACTGACTAATCTTTAAAAGACTCACATGCTTATTTAGATGTGCCTCTTTTTTCTCTGCCTACTTCAGAGGGACACTATCACCAAAAGAAATTTGTGCCTCATTTTTAAGTAATGGAAGAATAGAGGGCCTTGTCTGTCCATTGATTTTTAGTTGCTTTAGCCTAAAATAGTCTTGCCAAGATGGAGCATTCTGATCACGTTCTAGGTAGATACTGTTATGTATGCCTCCAAATGTGCTTAGACTTTCAGATCTCCATCAACATGGTTAGATAGGTGCTTGATGGAAAGGCTGACATTGAGTGTGCATTCTCCCCTCTGAATTGTTGAGTAGGCATGTGGAAAGTGCCTGAAGTCTTTTTAGCATAGACTGTTGCAGTGGAGATTAATACTTGACAGCTTATGTCTGGGAAGAGGCTGAATGGTGGCATCTCCTGCTTTTCCCCCCCTCTTGATTTTACAGGGAATTTTAATAGGAATGTGCTTATTTGGCTGAGCATTTCAAGGAGCCTGCTGTGGTCTAAACTTGGTTTCATAGCCAGTGTCTGGGATATTGTCTAGTTATGTGCTATTTTTCTGCTACCTCTATAATAACTTAATTTCCTATTTCAGGCATCTCTTTTTCCTGGTGACTTGAGCTATGCCATAGCTGGATTAGTATTTTTAGAATACAAAGCAAGTGCACAGTGGTCTGCAGAGCTCTTGGTCATCAATTACCGAGGAGAACTTAGAAGTTACCTTGTCAGGTAAAAATGCATTGGACATCATTTTGATGTGATGTTTATTCTTCTGAGCTAGTGTCTGATATTGATATTTTTTTGTCAAACTATGAAAAATTGCAAATACATTAGTCACTTCTAAAGACTTGTATAGTGAATACTCATACATTTATTTCTTGTATTTCATAGTGCATTAGAAGCATCAAATGCTTGAGAATGCATATTATTAAGAGTTCATTATGTTATCATAGTTTTTTCAGAGATGCACTTTGCAGACAGTGGTATGCACATATCTTAATTGTAGCTCTCTGTGAGTTTGATTAGTGCACTGATTTGTACCATTCAGACCACTGTCAAGAAATAGAACATTGTCACCATACGAGAGAGCTCCCTCCTCCCTCCCTTTTCCACATCTACCCATGACAACTACTATTTTCAAAGACTTTATTTTTAATCATAAATTAGCTTTGCTTATTGAGACAGTTCACATCAATGGAATCATATATATATATATATATATATAATATTTATTTTGGTATATCGTTACTTTATTCCCTTTTAACCAATGATTCATCTTTCATGAATTATACAAATATATTTACATTTATATACACAAGTATCTCATGGTTTGTTTATTCATTCCTTTTTAGATAGACTTTTCAATTTGGGGCTGTGGCAAACTGGACCATTCTTGACCATTGGATCATGACACAGATTGTATGATGGCCATTCGTGCATAAGTCTTTATGGATAACCATTTTTATTCTTCCTGGGCCATTATCTTCCAATGGGATTGCTGGGTCATAGGGTCATGTAGTTTATTTTTATATGAAACTTTCAGACTTTTAAACAATATGATTGTATCAGTCATCTTCCCACTGTAGTGTGTTTGGTTGTTTTATGTCTTCAATAATGGCTGGTGTTGTCTGTCCCTAAAGCCTAGCTGCTACAGTATCTACTGGTGTCCGTGGTGGTTTAATGTTACTTATTTCTGTTTTTCTTTCTTTAACTTAGTGTTGGAACAAATCAGAGCTACCAAGAGAGTCACAGTTTCAGCTTCAGTGGTCATTATCCTCATGGGATAAATACTGCTGTTTACCACCCTGGTCATAGGTAAGCAGCCCTCTGTTCTCTTGTTTACTGGACTATTAGGTGCATATATAAATCTTGGTGTCTTCAGTCTGTACTTGTGTATAATTACATTTAGTATCTATGACATTGTATTTATATTCTGGTCCTTCTGCCTCTGGGCCAGACACTGGAAATTTCATTGAGAAGTTTGTCCTGTTCTATTAGCCTTCTAGACCTTCTCTCTCTTTTCTGTATGCAATACCTGTCACTATTTGGAGGACTAAGGAAGGACCGCGTCTGCAGTGCTTTCCTACGAAAGGGTCTCAGTGGACATCACCTGTCCACTTACAGAGTCAGGTTAACTTGTTGCTTGCGTTGTATCTCTCAGTACGTCTGCCCTCTTCTTCACCGTTACTCTGCTTCTTTATTTACCCACCATCCCCACTGGGGTTTACTTGAAACCATGAATGTTTCTACTGTTGGTGATGTTTCCTCTTTGTAACTGGAGACTGAAATTGACATGTGTTTTGTTAGTTGGCCAAGTTACGTGTCTGGTTCTCTAAATGGATAGAGTATCAGATTTTTAGTCAGATGAACAAAACATGAGATCTAAATTTTTAGTTTAATTTGTGTCTACTAGTGAGTCTTAAATGTTCTGTCATTATGCTTGAATGTCAGGCCAAGAATGTGTACAAGTTTTGTATGCCAGTCACAGGTAAGTCTATAGCTTTTTGTTCAGGATTTTATAAAATTTTTATAAGGTAGAAGAGCTTGCATACATCTGGTCATGGACACATAGACACATATACACAGTATAGACACACACAGACACATAGACACAGGCACACACACATAGTCACAAACACACAGATACACACACACATAGATACATACACACAGACACAGGCACACACACATAGACACAAACACACAGACACATGCACACATACATAGATGCACACACACAGATACGTACACACAGACATACAGGCAAATACAGGCACACACACACAGACACAGGCATACAGACACACAGGCAGACGCAGGCATATACACATAGATGCACACACACAGACACACAGGCAAACACAGGCACATACACATAGATGCACACACACAGACACACAGGCAAACACAGGCACACAAGACACGCAGACACAGGCATACAGACACACAGGCAAACACAGGCATATACACATAGATGCACACACATAGACACACAGACACAGGCACACACACAGACACAGGGACACACACTCACATACACACACCCCCACGTTCATGATCCCGTTGGCTTGTCAGAGAGGAAACACTAAACATTACTGTTAGTTATAACTCTTAGTCTCTCTCCTTCCTCACAGTGTTATCACTTCCTCATATTTAATTGTCTTGTTTTCATTTCATATCCATGGAATCACATAGAAGATACAGCAGTCTTGCTCTCTGACTTGATGTTTGATTTATATTGCTCTAGTTCATTTATTAACACTAGTAGGGAATTTCATTTTATCTTGACTATGCATCATGTTTCTTCATTCTCCTGTAGATAAAAATTTGATTTTTTTCAGGATGTTTTAAAAGTTGTAAAGTTGTAGTGTGCTAACAGACATTGCATATTACTTTGGCACATATGTGCATGAGTATCTGCAGGATGCAGAACCAAGATTTGATTGGCTGGACTATTGGGAACATCTCCAAGTTCATCAGATAATGCCACCATTTTTCACAGTAGTTGTACCAATTTACCATCAGCATATGAGCCTTTCTGTTATTTCTCATTTCTTTTTGTTGTCTGTAATAAGGCCTGCTTGTTTGTTCCCAGCTGTCAGCCCAGAAATAATCACACAGAAACTATATATTTTTTTTTTACTTTTTGAAGTTTTATTTTTTGTTTTTTTTTCTTTTTCTGTTTCTCTGTTTTTTTTCTTTTTTTCTTTTTTATTTTTTTTTAGAAACTATTATTTACAATACTGTTTGGCCAATTAGCTCTAGCTTCTTATTGGCTAACTCTTATATCTTAATTTAACCCATTTCTATTAATCTGTATGTTGCCATGAGGCTATGACTTACAGGGTAAAGTTCCAGCGTCTGTGTCTGGTGGGGCTACACGGCTTCTCTCTGACTCCACCTCCTTTCTCCCAGCATTCAGTTTAGCTTTCCCTGCCCATCTAAGTTCTGCCCTATCAACAGGCCAAGGCAGTTTCTTTATTCACCAATGGTATTCACAGCATACAGAGGGGAATCCCTCATCAGTTGTTGCTGTGTTTTTTCCCTTTTATTGAAAGTAGATTATTTTTCATACAATATGTTCTGATATTTTCCCTTCCTCCTATTCCTCCCAATTCCTCACCATCTTCCTTCCCATCTCAATTCACACCCTTTATGTCTCTTCTTTTAGAAAACAGGGAGGCATCTAAGGAATAATAAGATAAATAAAACAAAGACAACCAAATTGAAATAGGACAAAACAACCAAATAAGAAAAAGAGCCAAAGAAAAAGCACAAGAACTGCATTTAGATGCAGAGGCACATGTTTGTACACATGGGAATCCCATAGAAACACAAAACCAAAAGACAGAATATATAAGCAAAGGACTTGTGAGGTTTAAAATAAAAAAATGTCCTGACTTAACACTCTGAGACAAAGAGCCTCCAAAGATGCCAGTGAGTTTATTTTGTGTTGACCATTTACTACTGGGCATTCTGCCTCCCCTTTGGAGTGGTTTGTTTCTCCAGTGAGACTTCCTGAAAGGAAACTCCTTTATTTGTAAGATAGAGATGGATCCCTGTTTAGGTGTGTGTGTGTGTGTGTGTGTGTGTGTGTGTGTGTGTGTGTGTTCCTTCTCCTTTCAGCTCTAGGACCCTATCTGGTGCAGACCTGTGCAGGTCCTGGGCACGCTGCCTCAGTCTCTGTGAGTTCATATGTGCATTTATTCTTTTATTTATAGGGCCTTGTTTTCTTGGCTTTTTCCATCCCTTCTTGCTCTTAGACTCTTTATGCCTCCTTTTTCAAAGGGTTCCTTGAACCCTTGAGGGGAGGGATTTGATGGACACATCATGTTTAGGGCTGAGTATTCCAAGGTCTCTCACTCTCTTCATTGTTTGGTTCTTGTTTTCTGGTTTTGTTCCGTCTGCTGCAGGAAGAAGCTTCTCTGATGATGACTAAGTAAGGCACAGATCTATGAGTATAGCAGATTGTCATTAGGAGCCATTTTACTGCTCTGTCCTTTCAGTAGAACAGTAGTATTTGGGGTTTCCCACTCTTGGAGAGCAAGGGCTTTGTAGCTGGGTTGATATTTACCTTCCTCTTTTGGTAGTATGTCGAGTACCTGCCAATACCAAAAGCACTAATCCAAAGGGTGAAGGCTCTAGGTAGGCACCAGCTCCATTTTTAATGAGTTATGTAGGTGTTGTCTTCAGCAATAAGCCTTACCATCAGTTTGTGGGGAGCCATGAAAATAACCTTGGTAATTTGTACTCTTGGTTGATATCACATTGAATACCTATTATGAAAGAATTACTTCTGGGATGGAAAAGGTGCAGTGCAGAGGTATAAGTGTATGGTCTTCCGTTCATCCTCAGCTCTGCAAGAACCCAATAACAAAAAATATTCCATTCTAGTTTTAATTTGCATTTCCTTGTCTACTAATGCTGTTGAACAGCTCTTTGTATGCTAATTGACTAGTCACGCTTATTCACTATGAAATGCTTATCATAGGGCTTATTTTATTAGGTACTTTGGTTGTGGCATTTTGTATAATCTATATAATCTGCATATTAATTCTGGATGTGTGGGACACATGGTGAATACTTCCCAAGATGTCACTTACCATTACAGTTTTTTCTTTTATGTTTTATTTTTATGAATGATGTTTAGATATAATTTTAAGTGTTAAGTAGTTCTAAAATATCCCTTGCTTCAAATTCTTGCTTTCTACAGGTAGACACTCTTAGGTACTACTTGATTCTTTGATTTTAAGATTGAAGTAAAATGCTCACATTCCTACTTTTTTATTTCCAATTTCACCAGTTATATATTGACTTGTGTTTGTGGACAATGGTATTTATTTTTCTTACCCACTCTGCAGGTCTGCACAGTGCTTTGCTGCTCTTCTTTACTGCTCCTATTATAGTTTGTGAGTGAATCCTGGTGTGGCTAGAACGTGCTGGCTGTGGTGTGATTGAACTGCTCATGTATCGCACTAGTACATTTCCGTTCTTCCCTCTGTACCCTCTGCTAGACCATATGTAACCTGCTGTAGAGGGGACCATGAGTGACAAGTAAAGGACATATAGGGTGGGAGAAGCTGATAAGTACTCCTGAAAAAGGTTGTCAGAGATGGAGAGTAAAGAACAGATGGCAGGTTAGAGTGTCTAGCTGGTGAGATGTGTGGGCAGGCCAAGTGCTTATCATGACACCTGATGACTGGAGTACCCTGACATGGTGGAAGGAGATGACTGACTCCTACAAACTGCCCTCTGCTGTCCTCACCTGTGCTGCGGCATTGTACTTACACACACACACACACACACACACACACACACGTAATTTTAATAATAATAAACCCAACAAAAATGTGTCTAGGTTACCTCCGTTGACAAAAAAATGACACCTCACCAAAGACCAGCAAGAAGGTGAGGGTAGTTGTTTTTGGATTTCTAGGACCTGAGGGTTCCATGCAGACAGAATAGCTAGCTCTAACTTGGTAATGCCCTTGGTGTTGTCTAGGAAGAGCAGGGAGGCGGGTTTGAAAGGCACGAGCTGACTAGTAGATTAATGACCTGAGGTCAAAACCTAATGCTGAGTGCCAAATCATGTAGAACTTTGTAGGCCAATTAGGGTGACATATGCTCTTTTTAAAATTTACTCTCTGGTTAGTTAAAAATTCTTGTTAATTACCAACCCAGAAATGGTGGTGCATGCCTGTAACACCATGATACAAAAATCTAAGCACCTAACTACTGTTTTAGTGGTAGTGGTCTGCTTAATGAGTTTTAGAAAGTTCGGCATATTCTCTCAGTGAAGGAGATGCTCTTTTGGATTCTACAGTCAAAGGTAACTCCCAAGAGCAGTTGGCTCAGAGATGGATGGCATTGATGTTCCTGGTGGAGAATTGCTGTCAAGCAGGGATGAATGTAAATATCCCACTGGGAATGATAAAACATTTGCCTTGTGGTTTATATTTTCATTGTGTGGTCTTTTTTTTAAATGAAAGAAGGTGAAATATTTATCACAGCTTTGTTTGTTCTGTAGTAATATGAGCATGTGACATTCATCACCTGCGAGGGTTTTATAAGTGCACAATAAATCAGCCATAGAGGAGTTGGAATGAATTGATAACATACGAACTCATGGTTTTTATGAAATTCACTATGTTGTCTGGTGCTGCAAGCTTTGTTCAAGAAGAGAAATTGAGGTGGTGAATTGGGTAACATAAAACAGGAATTAATTGGGCATCTTGGGAATACACTCTATGGTCATGCTTGTTTATTTCCCCTCCATATCTAAGCCAACCCAAGAAGTATACTTGATCCTCCTTAAACAATCAGAGTTTCTCATCCCTGCTCCCCTTCTCCATCTACCCTGTGTGCCACCACTCTCCTCCTTTTCTTTTTTTTAAAATACTGTTTAATATACATTTTAAATGACACTGAATACTTTAAACAGGGTATAGTCTTTTTTTTGCCTTTGTTCTTAATTTAATTGAATTGTAAATACATGTATGCAAAAATTTGTTCTATTCAACTTTGAATTTCTATCAGGTGTTGTTAACTACAAAATTACTGTTTAGTAGTATTGACCTCTTTAGATTTTAGATCCTCTATATCATGATTTTTTTTTTTTTGTTTTGTTTTTCGAGACAAGGTTTCTCTGTAGCTTTGGAGCCTGTCCTGGAACTAGCTCTTATAGACCAGGCTGGCCTTGAACTCAGAGATCTGCCTGCTACTGCCTCCCGAGTGCTGGGACTAAAGGCGTGCACCACCACCGCCCGCTCGGCTATATCATGAATTTTCAGGATGTATGTCATACTGGAATAAGCTGTTTTTGCCAGTCTATTTGTACTTGCTGTCAGAAAATACCCGAGTGTGCTTTTCTTTTTTCTTTCTTTCTTTCTTTTTCTTTTTTCCATCTTTCCTTTCTTTTTTTCTTTCTAGAAAAGAGCTTTATTTTGGCTTAGAGTCCTAAAGGTCTAAGGTCCGTCGGCCTTATTGGGTAGATAGACTTCATGCTGGAATCCTGTGACCTTTCATGGAAAGAGGGCAGGAGAGAGAGAGAGAGAGGAGGGGAGTTGGGGGTAGGACAGAGAGAGAGGAAGAGGGAAGAAAGCTCCCAGCCACCATCTGGTTTCGCTACCACTAGGTTTGGAGATTTCCCAAATGGAGGTTCCCCTAATTGTTTTATCTATTCCTCATATCATAAAAGCCCCCATCTCTTAGCAATATAGTTAAGTTAATTTTGTTTACCCTCTTAGTACTTCTCAATAGAGATCAAATTTCAACCCATAGAACCAGAGCCTTGGGTTACAATCAAACCATATCCAAGCCATAGCACTATTCCTTATAAATAGTTGAATAAATTAGAAAAAGAGGCCCTTTAGTTTTCAATTGAACATCTTATCTGTAACACTTGTCTTTCATACAGTCCGTGGGAAGTACCTGACTGATGAATAATGCAAGTCAGAGCTGTGCAGAAGGAGAGCTCAAGCCTTTGGATGATTGAAAATATACTGTTCTCGAAGTGAATGTTGTCTTAAGCCAAACTTGACACAGCATTTACAGAGGACAATAGATAGGACATCAGCTTGTCTTGAAGTGGATAATCATCAGCTAAGGGTGACTTGCAATGCTGAAGAGTAGTTATGTCAAATCTGTCCCTTACCACACAGTAGTCGGGGCCGTGCTATTCTAGGAGGCTTTGAAGGTGGAAGAGGACACACATAGTCGTTAGGGAAGTAGGGAACACTTTCAAATAGTGGAGTGTTGAACGCTGAAGAGCTATGCTTTATGGGTGCTGATTTGGTTATTCCGGATGGGTTTCTGTTTGTTTTTTCACTTGATCAAAATATTTTGAATATGTAACTCACTATGCTGGCAGAGTTTGGTCATTAGCGGTCTCCAGATGGATACCAGCTAAGTAGGCTACAACTTGTTAGCCTCTTTATCTTTGTGGTGAGGAATAGTGTATGATTGGTGATATATGGTAATGGTGGTAAGTTTTTGGCAGTTGTGGCTTGACCTTGGCCTATTATTGAAATAAAAAATGGGAATCAGTTTGGGACCCCCTCCCTTGTCATTGCTCCTCTGGAGATTCCTTGGTAGGCTGTGTTGGTTCTTGTGATAGAGTTCAGCTTCATGGGGCTGATGCTGCTCTGCTGCTTGGTTGTTGCTTTGGATCTCATGATTTTTTTCCCTCCCTCCCCCTCCCTCCCTTCCTCCCTCCCTTCCTCCCTCCCATCTTCCATTCTTGTCTTTTGTTTTTTTGAGTGTTTTGATTTAACTTGGCATTTTTTTTTAATGTCTGGATTTTACTAATCTTGAGGAATATTTTTTGTGCTTTGATTATATTTTCTTGTGTAGATGTAAGAGCCATTCTATAATCCCCCTTTCTTCCTTTCTCCCTCTCTCCCTCCTTCCTTCCCTTCTTCCTTCCCTCCTTCCCAGAGAAATTAACTTGGCCAAACTGAATTTCTTTCTGTGCTCTGAATGCTGCCTCTTGCTTATTTTGGGAGTGAATGAAGAACTGCAAGACTTACCTTGACTTATTTTATAGGAATTTTACTTAGTTTTGTTTGAGAGGAACAATGGGTTCGTGTGTGTGTACATATATGAAATATGATGTTATATACTTTTGAGCCTTTTATTATTTTGACAAGTCTGGTCTTTTTTTTTTTTTAATGGTGCTGAGATGTAGCCCCATACCTTCTGTCTGGTAAACAAGTGCTCCACCATTGAGCTCCTCCAGTTCTTTAAGTATTTTAAAATTTTGGGCCATGAGTATCTTTTTCTTTCCTTGTTTCATTTTTGTGTGCATTCTGGTCATTGTATATAATATACACACCAGGAACTGTTGGTTATTTCTTTTTTTTTTGTGGGCCAGAAGGGATTTTACACCACTAGATGGCAGATTCTTCCAACATTTCTAGAATTAAGACCCTTAATAAGCCATTTCTAATTCTTGAAATGCTTTTTCAGTGTGACTCTTCATCAGCATTATATAAAGTCTTGGTACTGAAGGACTTGCATCACCTGCCTGTCCTTTTCTCAGGCAGCTGTGCCTGCTTCTCTGTTGCTGACCCTGTTCTCTGCCCCCTTGCTTTATTTAAGCTCAAGTTAATTCGGCTCCTTACCCCCCCCCCCCCCCCCCCCGTGTGTGTGTGTGTGTGTGTGTGTGTGTACTTTCTTCCCCAGTGTCACTTTATTCATTTATTTTTTTTTCTGGAACCTGTGTTCTTTCTCTGACTTTGAGAGTTGGAGCATTAGAGCTGGAACAGCCTTCATCTGTCATTGGTTAAACTCTTCATTTTTCAGGTGGGAGAGTTGCAGCTTAGAGAGGTTAAGCCAAGGACGAAGACTGTGTCTTATCTTTGTGCAGCTACAGTTCTTTGAACAAACTTCCTAGATAGATTTTTCCAGAGTGAAGCACACTGGGTAAATGCTGTAAAGGATACAGTGATGAAATGGACACCCCAAATGGCTCCAGCTCAGTGATAGAATTATGATTTGATTAACTGTTGCAGTGCATTGTGCTAAGTGCTCAAGGAAGAGATCATGATTAAATATTTGGGAGGCTAAGGGTGCTTCGTCTCCTGTTTCTTCACTTGTTCTTTAGAGACTGCAGACACTCACTGCATTTCCTGAAGTCCTCCGTGCACCGTTGCAGCCTAGCTGTACTATGCAGCATGTTCCCTTGGCCTGAGTGCTATAACTTAACCCACTTGTCTGTCTGGGAACTTTTCAAAGGCTGCATCCCTGTGATGCCCTCCCTAACGTCTTTCTTCATGCCCTTGTCCCTCTGATGCAGTTTTGTACCTAGCTCTAAGGTGGCTGCCAAGGTTCTGTGCAACAGTAGCTAGTGGTTACTAATGGCTACTAATAACTTCATCTGCAGTGGATTGGGTCCTGCTCATTTCTGTGTAAGAGAAGCAAGGAATGTACATAACAGAATGCAAACCTGCTAAGCAGGCTGTGCACTTGATACACATTGACTGTGAAATGGGAGAGTTTAGGTACTCATTGCTGTTAGGAGAGTTAGAAATGGCCTTGTCTGACAGTCCTTCAATTACTTCCTGAACACTTCATATACAAAATTAATGAGAAAGCCATGTCTACAGATTACATACATTTGTGCAAAGGTCTTTGAGCTTCATGCCTTGAGTCCCAAAATCGTGATAGTTTCTGCTAATACCTACATGATTTCATATTGAAGATTATTAAGAAAGAGCCTTTCTCTCTCCATCTTGTTTTTGTGAATGAAAAGTAGTTTTGTTGATGAGTGCTGCGGCCCGGAAAGCGCTGTTTGTGGCATTCCTTCATGACTCCTGGCTCTTACATTCTTTCTGCTTCCTTTCCGATGATGACCCCTGAGTCTTAGGGAGAGCCGTATAATGTAGATGTTCCAACTAAGGCTGAACACTTTATAGCTTCTTATTTTCTGCCTTTTGAGCCTCTGTGAATCTCTGTGAATCAGCTTCTCTGATGATGAGAGCTGCACTAACACGTGGGTGTAAAGATAATTCTTTAGGTCACACTTAGCTTAGCTTAGTGTCCATTTAGCTGAATAGTAGCAGAGTTGTCTCCTAGGGCTTCTGACCCACCCAGCATGGTTTCTTGGCTCACTGAACAGCAGTAGGAGACAGGAATTTGTTACAGCAGCTGTGACTCTGCATAAGACCAAGGCAGCCACAGTTCTGGACTGGATGAGGGAGGATCTCATAGCATCCTACTCACAGCTGAAGGGCTGTTGGCACTTGATGGCTACTGAGGAGGAAGAGTGAGTTTCATTTGGAAATGGCCCATGGTAGGCTGCCCGTTTTCCAGTGGGTGGCCTTACACCCTTGCACATGCTAGCAGTACTATGCTTACCCGGTGGGTTAAATAAAAAGCTCATGAATTTGGGAGGGAAAAGCGATGAGGGTATGGGAGGAGTTGGAGGGGAGTGAGAGTAGATTTGCTTAAAACATTATATTTGTGTATGAAATTCTCAAACAGTAAAAAACAAAAAATAAATAAAAATAAATCTACTTAAAGCAAGGTAAAGAAAGAAAAGCAGCTTTGTGAATCATGTGCTTTAGAGTTTTATTTATAATTAAACATTTAACATTTATCTTTATATAATTCAGTTACATAAATATATGATAATATGGTTGTCGTATATATGACAGTATTACATATGACTTTGAATGTAAACCTCAGCCTGACCCCTCTGCCTATGCCCTGCATCTGAGTATTCTTGGTGGAGGAACTTAACGAAGCAGAAAAGGACATTAGTCTATAAATTATTTCCTACCTATCGCCTGTTTGTAGACTTAATTTCTATAAAAATCTAATAGCAATTTTGGTGTTAAGTCAGAGAATGCTCAAGCTATAGCTATTAAGTTCCTGCTTCTTATATTTAACCCTCCAAGAGGAAGCTTTCATGACTTTGTTTATATTTCTTTGAATTGTATTTTGTGTGTATGGATGTGTCTTCCCTGTACCTATTCCTATGTACTGTGTACATACAGCACCCATGGAGGCCAGCAGAGGGTGTTGGATCCTTTTGGACTGGAGTGTGAACTGCCATGTGGGTGCTGGGAATTGAATTAGGGTCTTTAGGAAGAGCAACCAGTGCTCTAAACCTCAGAGCCAGCTTAGCTTTCATGATTTTAGCATGTGACCTTTTATTATATTAAAAAAATATTTTTCCACTTTACATTGTAAACAGAGCCACACTAATAATGATTGTAGTTTCTACAAACTACAATCTTTTGAGAAAGTCCACAAACTTTCTCACATTGGTAAACATTTTCACTGTAAATGTAATCTCACCAGTTTGTAAGACTTACTAAACCTTTAAGGGGGGTTGGTATAAATCTGCACATTTGGTCTTTGGATTTCTTTTATGTCTTTCCATTGTTTATTTATTCCTTGTCCATTATTCCTTTGAATTGGTGGTGGATCTTTTTAAATCCTTTATACAGATGTACTATTAACTTTATATGTTATAAACTTCCCCCATTTACAATTTTTTAATCTGTAAATACAAGTTTTAAATTTTAAGTAGAATCTTTATTCACACACACATATATGTGTTACATACATATACACACATATGCATATATACATAAATGTTTTTTTTTCCTCAGTATGTATAGCTCAAGCTGTTCTGGAATTTGCTGTCTAGGCCAGCCTGGCCTCAAACTTGCCATCTTCCTGCCTCAGCCTCACGAATATTGCTATTCCAGGAATGCATCATCACCCTTGTCTGTGTGGATGTCTTAATGACACAAAGGCAGGGAAATGCTCTCAAGTTGAGATGCACCAAACCCAGCTTGGCAGGGTGGATTGCCCCATGTGGATTGAGTTGGCACTCCCCTCTCCTCCCATGTAATTCAGTGTGTTCAGTTCTGTGAACAATTCTGCTAGTATTTCCTTTGAAAGTGCCTGCACTTTGTATATTAATTTAAGAAGGGTTTGTGTCATTCACATGTTGATAGTTCAACAGAGAACTTGCTGTCTTGCTTTCTTTCTTCAAGTGTAGCACTTTTCTAATGGGTGTTTTGAACAGTTTTTGTTGGTGAGCTTTACCATACTCTTGTGTTCACATTGTCCTGTACTGTTTAATGAAATGGTTAAAAGAAATAACCAACAGTTCCTGGTGTTGTATATTATATACAATGACCAGAATGCACACAAAAATGAAACAAGGAAAGAAAAAGATACTCATGGCCCAAAATTTTAAAATACTTAAAGAACTGGAGGAGCTCAATGGTGGAGCACTTGTTTACCAGACAGAAGGTATGGGGCTACATCTCAGCACCATTAAAAAAAAAAAAGACCAGACTTGTCAAAATAATAAAAGGCTCAAAAGTATATAACATCGTATTTCATATATGTACACACACACGAACCCATTGTTCCTCTCAAACAAAACTAAGTAAAATTCCTATAAAATAAGTGCGACTGCCACCTCCCACTATCCCCACTGCCCCTACCCCCTTCCTGCCTTAAATACTCCTCTGTTACTGTTGAAATCTATAGTAAAGACTGTCATTGTGGAGATGGCTCGCCCTAGTACCTCTGTGTGTTCTGTGCTGTTTAAGGAGGAGGGAGGAGCTTTCCATTTGCAGGCCACTGGCAGGTATTTACTGAGTGTATCATGTTGGGCCTGAGACTCCTCTCCTCTTCTAGCCATTGGCTGGCTTTTCCTCCATTAGCATGGCTTTACCAGTGCAATGTTGCTCCTCAGCATGTCTGTTGTCCTAGAAACCTCCTCTAATGCTGCAGTCACATGGAGGAATATTTATTTACTCAGCCAAGCAGTGGCCTGCTTTGATTTTCATTTTCATAATCTCTTGCAGGTTAGCTCTCAGTCAGTGTTGCGAACCTTGTGAATCAATAAAGTGATGTCAAAATTAATGTAATGATTTGGGCTGATGTGTGTGTATAAGTTTGCATGTGTCTTGAAGAAATCATGCCTTTTATTTTCTATAGTCTCACTCCTTAGATTTTGTTGATCACAGCTTTGTATTATCATTTAAAGTATTTTTAATTTTTTCATCTGTACTTTTTTTCCAGATTGGTAGTTAGATTTATGAGGGTAATGGTAGTTGGGAACATTTACTTGAGCAGTGATCTGCACAGAGCGAGTGCTCTGGACACATACAGTGCTGTCACTGTGACTGCAGACCCGGTGTGTCTTTGACCTTGGGGAACAAGCAAAATTGTATTTTAGCTCTGAGTGTTCGCCTGGAGTAGAAATAGTCCAGTTAGCTTCCAGCCACCCTCTCGAATTGTTGTCTCTTCATCTTCTGATGTGAACTAGTTAGTACTGCCTGGAAAAAGAGCAGGAGAAAGGATGTGAGCGAAGGCTGAAGTTGTGTTTCTCTCAGTGAGTACTTACCTGACGTCATAGGTTTCTGAGCTGGGATACTGGAGGATTATTACTCAGTTTTGAAGTTCTTACACCTTCTCCCTCCCTCCCTCCCTCCCCCCCTCTCTTTCTGCATTATTGTTGGCTCAGTTCAGAAACAAGTTAGGAAGCAGCTGGGGGCTGAGAAGCACCGTGTGGCACTGGAGTCTGATAGTCGTTGGGGTTTTAGGACTGGCGGTGAAGCATGGTGTGCTGTAGTTTACTGGGACCGCTCTACCATATCGTTGTGAATGTGCTGGTAGAGCTGCACTGATTTTGATTTCAGGAGATCAGAGGTTGAAATGAGCATTGGTGGGCTGCTCAAGGTGCCAGTAGGGCCATTATGGAGGGTTTTCTGGCTTTCCTAGACTCTCCAGATTCCCTGGCTTGTTAGCCTGCCTACCTGCAAAGCTGCCCTGAGCCAGTTGAGTCTGTCACACATTACTTCATTCCGAGCCAGACACTTTTGCTTGCTCCTTCCACTCTTGGGATCCTTGTGATTTCATGGACTCACCTGGAAAGCCAAGATAATTTCTATGTGGGGGCAGTTGATTGGCAATCTACATTTCTTTGCTGCCTAGCACAGAAGCTAGGTTGCTGATACATTTTTAATTTTTACTTTTTTTCCTTTATTTTTTTTAAAAGAAAACTCTTTTTTTTTCATTATACATACCAATCCAAGTTCCACTCCCCTACTCCCATTTCTTCCACATGCCCTCCCACCCAACCCCATCCACTCCTCAGAGAGGGTAAGGCATATTGCTTTGGGGAAGGTCCAAGGCCCTCCCTACTATATCTAGGCTGAGCAGGGTACCCGTTCAAAGAGAATAGGTTCCCCAAAAGCCAGTACATGCAGTAGAGATAAAATCCTGGTGTCGTTTCCAGTGGCCCCTCAGTCTGTCCAGCCATGCAACTGTCAACCACAATCAGAGGGACTAGTTTGGTCCTGTGCTTGTTCCTTCCCAATCTGGCTGCAGTTTGTGAGCTCCCATTAGCTCAGGTAGACTGTTTCAGTGGGTGTACCTGTCATGGTCTTGACCTCTTTGCTCATATTCTCATTCCTCCCACTCTTCAGCTGGACTTTGGGAGCTCAGTCCAGTGCTCTGATGCAGGTCTCTGCCTCTGTTTCCATCAGTTTCTAGATGAAGATTCTATGGTGATATTTAAGATATTCATCAATCTGACTACAGGGCAAGTCAAGATTGGGCCCTCTCTCCTCTATTGCTTAGGGTCTTTGCTGGGGTCATCCTTGTGGATTCCTGGGAATTCTCTAGAGCCAGGTTTCTTGCTAACCCTTTAATGGCTCGGCTCTCTCAATCAAGTTATCTCTTTCCTTGCTCTCATCTCTGTCCTTCCTCCTTCTTGACTATCCCATTTCCTCAAGTTCTCCTCACCCCTCCCCTTTCCCCTCCTTCCTCCCTTCCATTTCCCCCCACCCCCTGCTCCCAATTTTGTCAGGCTATCTTGTCTGTTTTGTCTTTTCCGGTGGATCTATATATGTTTTTTTTTAGGGTTTCAGGTGTCAGTGTTTACAATAGAGTAGTTCTGTTTGACAACCCTTGTATATACCTGTACTAGTCTCAAAGGTGAAATATAAGTGGTCATCATGTGATGTCAAGCTATTGATATTTATAAGTTTATATTACTCAGTTATAAACTTAAATGTGGTACATGTCTGCAGTCCCAGTATTTGTGAGGCAGGGCAGGAGGATTGGGAACTAGAGGTCAGCACTGCCTTTATAGTAAAGTATCTCAAAAAAAAGTATAAGTTAATATGGTTCTATAATTTAGTCTTTTGTTATGTCAGATCTTATAAACCTCATGAAATGCGGTGTTATCCTTACTAAAAACAGACAGACAGACAAAAACCAAAATGTTTCAAGTTGTAGGTTTCCCTTGAATGTGGCCGAGAACAAAGCGGCCGTGTGGTGAAAGCTCACTCTCGTCTCAGCCAGACGGGGGCTTTGTGGTGGGGAGGCTTTGTTGGTTTTGGTTTGGCTGAGTTTGACACAGTGTCCTGTCACTTGAGACAGTGGTAGATGGGGTGGGGACAGCATGTGAGCAGAGGTCCAGGGAACCACTCTCTTTGGTCGTGGGCTCTCTTAAAACATGAAAATTCTTTTCATTCTTATAATTATTAGTTTAACCATTAAGAAATGCGTGGATTATTTTTCTTGTTATTTCTGTTGTCTCTTGTCATTGATGACAGATAAGACATTAACAATGGATGTTTTTCTGTTAGCATATCAAAATTTCACCTTGAGTTTTTATCATTGTTTGTTTAGTAATTATTATTTGTACATGTGCATACATATGTACATGTGGAGGTCAGGGGACAACTCTGTGGAGTCAGTTCTCTTCACCTTTGCCTGGGTCTGGGGTTCGAACTCAGGACATCAGGCTTGCATGGCAAGTGCTTTAGCCACTGATCACCTTCCTGGCTCTACCTTGGTGCCTCCCCCCACTCTCACATAAGTGATTGTAAGGATCACTATCCTGCTACTATGCAGGATTCTGCCAGATGTACTGACCCTGATTTAACTGCAGAAGTGGCGGCTTGGCTTTTATTGTTTACCAGCTCAGTTTTGCTGTGACTGCATAGTGTATCTTTGACTCTCTAGTGTTTAGTAGATTGTTTGCTCTCTTAGTAACTGGCCTGTCCTTTGCTGATGGAGTATGGCAGGCAGAAGTGAATCATGAGTAACATGCGGCTCTCCTCTTACCTCTGAGCAGTTACTGCCGTGTGCTCTTTCCCATGGCACACACCCAGCTGCTGCCACGTCTTTCTAAGGCTGCAGTTGGGCCACATTGCATCGCGTATGGTGTTGGCATCACTGAGTGTGTGTCTGGTTCCTGCCAATGCTTGTTAGGTTTGATAACGCCAGTGTCTGTGAGCTGCATTGCAAATTCCAGACATTTCCCTTTATTTCTAAATTTCTGGATGCATTTAGGTGCCTAAATGTTTACCTTTTGCTTCTCTATCAGTGAAGGTGAAGTTCAAATTGAAAAACCATTAGGTTTCTTTTCTTGAATAGTAATCATCTAGGTATAATGACAGCAATTTTAGCTTTCTGTGTTCAGGGGGCTAATTCTGCACTGTTTTCTTGTTACCTTGTTCATATTTGTAATTTATTAATTCTGTTCTTGTTATTTCTAGACTTTTACTGGTTGGTGGATGTGAAACTACTGAACTGGGCATTTCCAAAGCTTCTAGCTGTGGCCTTTCTGCGTGGAGAGTCCTCTCAGGCTCACCGTATTATAAGCAAGTTACTAGCAGTGGAGATACGGTCACTGAGGTATGTGGTAGTGCAATTATCTAGACTATTTCCTAATTGGTGTTAGACAAGGAAACCTGTGAAAGATATAACCAGCAATGTTTGTCTCACAAAAGAGAAATTAATGGTTCTGTGATCTTAGTGTTTTATTATTCTCACTTGCTTATTAACTCTAACTAAAATGTTCTTAAAATGTATTAATAACAATGAATAGTATATCCCAAATAATATTAATAATATAACTAAAACATCATTTGTTATTACTATATATCAAATATAGTAAAATGTATTGAATTTAACTTGACTTCCCTTTTAGTAATGATATTTTCAGATAATAGAAAAGAAGTGTAGATCAGATGAGGCGACTCAGCAGGTAACTGTTTGTCTCACAAGCTTGGCAGCCTGAGTCCATAGGCAAAAGGTGAGGAATGATTGCATAGTTATTTTTTTGTACACTCTGGCTCGGACCTGTGTGCACACATATATCTGTACACACCCACAAATAATATACAAAAGTGTAAAAAAGAGAAAACAGCATAGCCTGTCTGCTGTCTTATTACTTATATTTTCTCACTTAGTCATTAACATTTAGCATGCTGTTTTTGTGTTGATAACTGTTCAGAGTGCTTTTATCCCAGGCTAGCTCACCTAAGAGTGCTTTCAGTTGGGTTAGCCCATGTCACTTAACCTAACCAGCAAGTGAGACTAGCATGCCAGTTCACATTCTGAACTACCTTGTATACATCCTTCCGTGTTTATAGCAAATGCCCTATTGCTCCGTATTCATTCTTTATCATTTATTAGACCTCTGTTTTGTGCCACACTCTCCTTGAGTTAGCCTTTCACCTTTGACCAAATAAGTTTATTTTGACCTGCAGTTTCAGAGACTTCAGCTGATGGTGGCTTGGTTCTCTTGTGGCATTGTAGCTCGTGATGGGGTCACATGATGTGAGAGTGCTTACTTCATGGCCTCTCTGAGAGGCAGGGAGAAGCAGAGTCAGAGAAAGCATGACCTTGATATGAGTGTCTACCAGGGTCCCCGTGTCTCTCTAGGGTGGTGTGCCTTCCCGCTGTCCTTCTACAACACCCCTTCCTGGAGGGAACACCACCTCCCAATAGCACTGATGCTGGCACTAGCCAGCCTTTAACACTTGGACCGTAGGTGCTTTCCAGATCCCAAGTATAGCACCCTGTTAGTCTGTAGCATTAGAGTAGGCTAGACAGAGTGTGAAAAAAATCATACAGTCATACAAACATATTGGAAGACCTAAAATGTCTGTGGCTTGTCACATCAAAATTCCTGGCCAAGCCTACTGATGCTGCTGTGTCTTTTCTAGGCAGTTTGTTATACCTGAAGATTAGAGAATCTGTGGACTATGACTTCTTGAGGTCCCACTGTCTCTACTGCTGGCTTTAGGAAGGGCAGAGAGGAATTAAAGGTGGAACTTTTCTCAGACTTATCCCAAAAGTGACACCAATTTTGCTTATTTATCAAACTAACCACGTGACCCTTCCTAGCTCCAAGGAAGATTGGAAATAGTTTCTGTGTGTCCAGAAATATGAAATCAGTTAGGTGCCGGTAAATGCTAATTATGTCTACCATGTTGGTCATACTCTACGTATATGTGTCTTGGTTTTTTGGGTAAATTGTGTGAAAGAAGCACTTGATGGCGGTTATGAGCCTGTACTTAGTGTGTGCCTGTCATGCATGAGAGCTGCGTGTTTTTAAAGTGAGGAATAAAACAGGCAAACTAAAGCAGAGTATAAGGGAATATGCTAATTTCATAAGTGATTGTATTTGTCTTGTTATTTTTCTTAAAATATATTGATTTAAAAGTAATCTTCCAAACCAGCAAATGGCTAGGTGTTGGAAAAGATTCTGAAGGATGAGCTTTTGAAAAAGAAATCTTTAGCAGTTACAGTAGTCTTCATTGTTATTGTTAGACTTGGCCTGCATTGTAATAAATAATTGTGATTTAACCCAACAAAATAATTCAAAATGATACCAACCTACTGTTTTTTGTGGCACGAACCTTAAATCAGCTAATATTTGCAGCTCCCATTATGGAATGCTGGTTTTTCTTCTTCCATTTATGATCCATCTACCTGCTTTCCTGCTTGGTCATTTTCCCTTCAGTGCTCAGAGAGGAGGCAGTTGGTTAGCAGCCCCTTTTCTCAGCCCTGGAGTGTTAGGCCAAATAGAGCTTAATGATGGAAGACAGGAAGACATAGCTTGGATCGGATGCCCTGGTTCCTTATCGCATTTCCTCTCAGATTATCTGTGTGTCTGACTGTTAATCTTATCTGCCCCGAAAAGACTGAGGTGGGATTGATTGAAGAAATGGACACATTACTTCATGTTGTAGGAACTTTTTTTTTTTTTTTGGTTTTTCGAGACAGGGTTTCTCTGTGGTTTTGGAGCCTGTCCTGGAACTAGCTCTGTAGACCAGGCTGGTCTCGAACTCACAGAGATCCGCCTGCCTCTGCCTCCCGAGTGCTGGGATTAGAGGCGTGCGCCACCACCGCCCGGCTAAACTCTAATTTTTTTTTTTTATTAGCTGTGTTTTTCACTGACTTTTGTAACTTCTAGTTTTATGTGACATAAATCAAGCAGATCTTGGAAAAATCTTATCCTTCAAATCTGCATAAAACAAGTATGATTCTTACAGCTTATTTTCAGATGGTTCAGTTACAATATGAGAAGCTTTTGCATGTATGAAAAGCAAACTGGTGTAGCAAAATGTAAATGACTGGTCAGCGCAACGAGTACGTTGTCTTTTCTGGAGCTTGAAATTTCTCTACATCAAAAGTGAGAAAAGGACCGCAAGGGGTGCGTCCACCCACTGAGACTGTGTGACTGACCTAATGGGAGCTCACCAAGGCCAGCTGGACTGGGACTGAACGAGCATGTGATCAAACCGGACTCTCTGAATGTGGCTGACAATGAGGGCTGACTGAAAAGCCAATGATAATGGCACTGGGTTTTGGTCCTACTGCATGTACTGGCTTTTTTGGGAGCCTAGTCTGTTTGGATGCACACCTTCCTAGACCTGGATGGAGGGGGGAGGTCCTTGTACTTCCTACAGGACAGGGAACCCTGACTTCTCTTATGACTGGAGAGGGAGGGGAAGTGGGGGGAGTGGGAGGGAAATGGGAGGCGGGGAGGAGGTGGAAATTTTTCATAATAAAAAAAAGGTGAGAAAAGGAAAGAAACAGATGAGTGTGGAGAATACAAGGGAAGACCACGTGGGCTCCGTGAGTCTTTTCGTCCAGCAGCATTGAGGGCATCTATAGAAAGTGGCCCTGCAGAGGGGAGTTTTCTGTGTGCTGTCACCTGGCAGCAGACCTTTCCCCTGGACTCCTTTGGGTTTGTGCGCTTCTGCTCGGCTTCCTTTTGAGTTCTGTATTGTAAAAGTGCTCTGCTGTGTGTACTCTTCCTGTCTCAAGCCCAAGGGGCTTTGATATTGACTTCTCTTAAGAGAAAATTGCTTGTCCACTGACAGAATGAGTTAGGAAAAACATTGAATTGCAGAGTGAATGCCCTGCTGTATGATTGACTTCTTGAAATGCTGCAAATGTATTTTGCTGCCATTAGTAGCTTTCAAGTGTGTTGTGCAGCTAACCTTGCAGCCCTTCTTCATAGCCTTCCCACCTCAGAATCATTGGCGGTTATAACGTTTGTCCCTTTCATCAGGAGGTGGCTGCTGTGCTTAGTGAGCGCCCTCTCCCACAGGCTGCTGGCAGGCTCTAAAACGACTATACAAAATTCAGTATGTGCATTGATCAACACTTCCAGATGAATGCTAGTGTCCTAAATGACTTTCCTTAATCATTGTTCAACATTGAATTATTGCTCCAAGTAATAGGAATATAAAAAAACTTATATAGCTAACTCTACAAATGTGTACAATAAAGTATGACAGTGCCCAGTTAGAATTCAGAAGCTGAGGATAGAATGGGTGTAGGCTCTGGAGTTAGAAGGCTGAAATTCCAGCACCCCCCCCCCCCACACCTTTTCTTGCCACTTGGGTGATGAGGCTTTTGTCAGGACCTTGTGAAGCAATCTCTTTGAAGGCAGTTGATAAACTCTTATGACAATATGCATGGTAATTATTGTTGTCTGTTTGGCGTTTTAAGACTGAACTTTGTATAAAGAAATGTGGAAATGAATGAAAGTCCTGAAGTTTTGTTATTGATGTTGTGCTTTTTCCAATGCTTATCATCCTGTGGAAATAGTGCAGGCACTTTGAGCATATTGTTTTCTTAAAAATCCTTTCTCTGAAAAGAGGGTGCAATCCGAATACTTCCCCTGAGATTCTCCTGTCTGCTCAGCTCTGTCCTGTGTGGGTCTTCCTTTGCTGCTGCCGCCAAGCACCTTTTCCTGTGCCTTTTCCCCCTTTCCCTCCTGCTTGTTTCCCTTCCCGTTCCCAGTGTCTGAGTGTGTAGGCAGCCTGAGCATGAGCTCTCACAGCTCCCTTCATCCTTTCTCTTTCTCCCAGACTCTGTGCTTTCAGATGTGCTAATACTCTTTGCCATTAATATTTCATTATTCTCCTTCCTTTAAAATTTTCTTTTGTCAAATTTCTTTTTAGTTACTGAGTTTTAACTTAGGGCAATTAAAAGTTTCCTGCATCCTTAAATTCTTGTTGAAGCACATTGTTTTTCTTAAAGCAATAATTTTGTTTCCTTATATTTCTTAGTTGTTTTCCGTAGTGCAATCTACCCTTGTTTACATATGTGAATGTTTGTCTTCTGATTTCCTTTTCTTTTTAACTTTATAGAACTTGTTGATCTTTGTGTTTGTCTTTCAATTTCTATGAGATATTTCTGAGTCTTTTTCTTGTTCATTGCAATGATACTAGAATATTTTCCAGGATTCCTGGGTTAGTGGTTCCCTGTGTGATTGGTAGAGTGACCCTCAGGTGCTCTGTCGATGTTGATGGGAAGGGCTATGGGCTCCAGAAACAAAGCTTCTCTCTTGTCTTGCAGCACACTGCATTTCCTTCTTTGCTTCTTCTATTAGTCCACCTCTGTTGTCAAAAGATACTGCCTCTCCTTCGCATTGTTCTTCCTCAGAAACCGTGTGCCTGATAGATAATTTTTCTAATGTGTTCTTGGATTCGGTTTGCCAGTATTTTGTTGAGGATTTTTGCGTCGATGTTCATGAGGCTTTGTGGGAGCCTAGCCAGTTTGGATGTTCACCTTCCTAGATATGGACGGAGGGGGGAGGACCTAGGGCTTACCACAGGGCAGGGAACCCTGACTGCTCTTTGGACTGGAGAGGGAGGGGGAGAGGAGTGGGGAGAAGGGGAGAAGGGTGGGAGGAGGGGGAGAAGGGTGGGAGGAGGGGGAGGGAAATGAGAGGCTGGGAGGAGGCAGAAAATTGTTTTTTTTTTTCCTTTTCTCAATAAAAAAAAAGAGTATAAAAAACACACAAAAAAAGAAAAAAAATAGAAAAAAAAAAAGAAACCGTGTGCCTGTCAGATTGCTCCTTCTAAGGACACTCCTGTCCTTTCCCTTTAGCCCATGTCTTGATGACATGGGTACTCTTTCAGTGTTATCAGGCAGCAAATGGACCTGATAGTTTTGGATTGGACTTAGATGGACCCTTGACTTCTTTTCTGTCTTTCCTTGGTTGTCCTTCTTGGGCCCTGCAGTACTTTTTCCATCTGCTTTGTTCATCACCAAGCAGGAGCAATGAATGTGACAAACTGGTACTGGATAATTTTTCTCTCTTTATGTACAGTTATTTTGGAAGTTATTATCTTCATCATCATCATTTGTTTTCAAGTTAAACTGATTGTATGGTTCTCATTTATATATCTTCATGTATTCTGTTGTTTTTGGAGGAAATATTGGGATGTTTGTGGATAAGCCATCACTGATCTTCAGTGGTTTGGAAGCTCTGGTAGCATAATTGTTAACCTTACCTGCATAATAAGCACTTTTGCTTCTAGTTGTATTTATGTACAGGTATGTATGTTTTTCTATGTGGGTTTACATGCATAGCATGTGAGTATGTTCAGTGCCTGTGGGGGCCGGAAGAGGACATTGCATCCCCTGGAACTGGAGTTGCAAGTGATAATGAGTTACTATGTGGGTGCTGGGAACTGAGCCTGGGTCATTTGTGACAGCAGTGAGCACTCTTAACTAGTGAGCCGTTTCTCTAGTTCCTTTGCCTTGTTTTGTTTTGAGCTTTTGAGACAGGGTGTCCTACTTATCTGAGGCTGGCCTGATGCTTATTGTGTAGCCTAGGATAGACTCACAGTCATGATAGTCTTGTTGTAACCTCCTGAGTATTATAGGTGTGAGCCACCATACTTAGCTTCCATTTTGCTTATTACAATATTGGAGTGAAATTCATATAGTAAAAAATCAGTTGTTTTAAAGTGGACAGTGATAGTGTACACCTAGGAAAGAATCAGTAGGTCATGTTTTAGTTTTGTTTCAGTTTTGAGGATCTACTAAACTTTCCCAGAGTGGCTGTACTACTTGATAATTCCCAAATCAGAGCATGGTGGTTCCAAATTTTCTACATTCTCAATAACACCTTTTCCATTCCAAAAATTATAGTTATCACTTTTCTTGTTTTAAATACTGGTTTCTAAATGTTATTTTTCCCCTTGTATGTTGGAAGAATAGATTCAGTTCCAAATGAATGAAGTTTCTATGGGAACTTTTGAATTTTTTCACAGTGATAGTAAGATAAATGTCAAACTTAGCCTCAGCCAAGAATATGCTTTGATTTCAATTTGCGTGTGCTGTGTTAGACTTGTTATTTGCCTACTGAAGAAAGCATTTGATTGTGACTTTTCTTAGACCTTCCCACTTGGTAGACTCCCTCACCCCATCAGAATGCTGTCAAGATCATTGGCATTCGTTGATTTTACTCACCGTATAGCCTTAGCTGGCTTGGAACTTGCTTTGAAGATCAGGCTGTCCTCAAACTCCCAGAAATCCACCTGCCTCTGCCTCTCGAGTGCTGGGATTAAAGGCTATCAATTTTTTTTAAAAGTCAATTTAATACTGGGCTACTTGGGCCTTGATGACCACATTGTAACTACACTCAACTCTCTATTGCTTTAATTGTGGTATGTTGTCTCAATCATGCGGTGTTCATTTTCTTCACTGAGGCGTATCCTTGACCCACTAGTGTTTTTTTTTAAAACTATTTTAAAAAATACTTAATGTGTGCTTTTTATTCCATCATAAAAGGGTAACAAAGAAAACATTCCATTAAGATTTCTTTATATGATGTATCTTAATTTTGTAGGTGCCGAAGACACTGGGATTATTAAAGCTGTTAAGTGTCAAGTTTTACACTCGTCGGGGACAAGAACAGGTAATGTAAATTTGCCTAAGTTTGTTTTTCAGACACTCTCAGTGGAGTGCCTTTAAGGTCCAAGCTGAGTGATGCTTGGCTGGTCAGGCCTTTGTCACTGTCACCAGATATCTGGCGCACGAGAGGCCGGACATGCTCATGGTTTCAGAGGTTTGAGTCCACCAGGCTCACGGGAGCTGGCGGAGCAGGACTGTTCCTGCAGGCAGCTGGGAAACAGGTAGAGCAGCTCACCTCGGGTGGAGAAGGGGCAAAGTGGAACAGTATCAGAAAGAGGCGTGGCATGCAGCCTCTGTGGCCCCTTGCCTAGGACACTGCTTCCTCCAGCCCGGCCCCACTGGCAGAACCTGCTTCAACAAAATCAGTGGGGGTATGTGGGTAGGAGTGCATAGCCTACCTGTAGTGATGAGGCGAGCAGGCCGCTTTTCGTCCCGCCTGGCTTCCGCACGACTAGCTTTACACCCAAAATAACAACACACAAAGTATATTCATTCAAACACTGCCTGGCCTATTAGCTCTAACCTCTTACTGGCTAACTCTCACACCTTGATTAACCCATTTCTATTAATGTGTATCGCCACTTGACTGTGGCTTATAGGCATGAGTCTAACCACCATCTGTCTTGGGTAGAAGATGTATGGCATCTGCCTGACTCTGCTTTCTTCCTCCCAGAATTCTGTTCGGTCTCCTCCACCCACCTAAGGGCCAGCCTATCAAAAAGCCAGGGCAGTTTCTTTATTAACAAATGAAAGTAACACATAGTCAGATGACCTTCCTACGTCACCTACCTTCCCCAGTTCCACCTATTCCCAATGCTTGGTTCTAAGGTCGAATCCATCAGTATTTTAGACCATTTAATAGTTGGAACCCTGATGAGCTTGTTGTGTCTGGAACAGCCTGGCAGACACATTTGGAGGTGTCCTTGTCACTCACCTGTATGCTTCTCTGTCTGATCAAGAGGACAATCAAGGGAACTATTATAAAGCCTTGAATGATCTAGGCCTTCATCTGGTGTATGCAACAATAGGAGTTTCTAGAGCTATTTATGGAAAATTTGTATATTTTTAGTATGTATTAATTAAAAAAAAATAGAATATATCCAGTCCTCTTGAAGGATGAAAGTATAGTCTGAACAAATCATTCTGCTTAGAAGCCATATATCTTTCCAGATTTCTTCCAAAATTGTATGAGGATTTTATTCTGGCAAGAAATCTCTCTCTCTCTCTCTCTCTCTCTCTCTCTCTCTCTCTGATAAAAATCAGAAGTTCATTCTCAAATGGGAGGCTGGTGATGACTCAGTGGAAGAGTCATGATGAACTAACTGTATTGGCAAGAGAGGTGTGGCTGCCGGGCACAGGCCTTGACTGTGCCCTTGAATAGAGATGGTCACACAACAGCTGCCTCTGAGGGAGGTGGGTACATTGCTGTCCTAGCATGACTCTTACAGCAGGCTCCATCTGTGGGGGACAGCAAATCATACTTTTGTCTTGGCAAGAGTAAAATGGCCTTGTTTTTCTATTTCCTTAATTTCTTCACTAAATTATCAGGATGAATGTAATGAGACTTCTGTTGCTACTTTAGTATCCAGTATATTTTAAGTTTAAATTATTTCTTTGCCCTTGACTTCAGCATAGTCGTGTACTTTGGATAGAGCGGACATCCCGTCTGTAGATTTGAGCGGTAACAGTGCCCGGTGTCTACAGTCTCTTTCATCTTTAATCCTCTGTGTAATTACACTGTATTCTAGTTGGCATCCTCTTTTCTTATTTCCTGGAGCTGTCTTCATTTTTCAGATGAAGAAACATATGTAAGACTAAATGACTTGGCTTCTGTCTTGAAGTTTGTTTGTCCTAATGTGCTGTGTTCCCTGTGTCTGCAGCACCATGCTATTGTTGAGGATACCACTTCCCTTTCTCCCTGACTCCCCTTTGTATTCTCCATGATTTCTAAGACCTTACTCTTTCCTTTAACTAGGCTTCTTTTGCTGTTGTCAATTAAGTCCTGTTGAGGTGTGTGCTAGAGAGTGTGGAGTTTTAGGATTCCTGTTTTTCAGTCTGTAGGTGTGTACTTTAAGACAGCATAATGTCAGCATTGAGAATAAAGGTTGTTTAGTGTAGGCCTCTCTTCAAAGCCCACAGTGTGATAGGTTAGGCCCTGAAGCAGGGCAGAATGGGGCAGGGCAGAGCAGAGCACACACTATTCCCATCTGAAGTGCAGCAGAGGAAGAAGCATCTAGCTCTTGGGGTATCTTGGTTTGAATCTTGAGGTGAGGAAGTTCCCAGACAGGGAAGGAAGGATCAGTCTTCTGGTCAGGGGTGAGATGTGCACAGGCATGTGGAGTGGCAGTGGTACCATTGGAACATACTGTTTGCTCCAGTAGCTAGAGACTCCTCGGGCACTTAGTTTTGGCTTTCCTTGTTATCATTTCCGCATCCTTATATTTAGGATAATATAATTATAGCAATATTTGGAATAAGACCTATCTAGGGGATTGATTTTTTGATTCTTCTCCGTGTCATCTCTGACTCATATTAGAACTGTGTGTGTCAGCTGATTTGATTTAGCAGGAGGTGTGGGTCTGTATGGTTAGTGTAAAGAGACTGTTTTCTTTATGGTCATACCACCTGGAACTTAAGCTGTGGATTGTTTCGGCCCATGCTATTGGTTATTCTCATCAGATGGCTCTCGTTCTTTTTCATTCTGACATGATCCTCTGTGACTGAGCAAAACAGAGAGAAGGAAGCAATTAATTTCGTTGTAATTTGATCCTGCATTTCGACACACTGTCCCCAAATCTTTAACTTGTCTGGGCTTTTAAATTTAGTAGTCTGAACCCAGGGCTTTCCAGAAAATATCTGAATGCTGTGTGTGTCATCTTGTTTGTACCTAGACATTTCTGTTCATGGCCTGGAGATTTTCAGTGCTGTAATTTCAGAGCTGTTGGTGCACAGGGGGACCTAAGGGTTTCTTCCTGTCGTGAGCACAGTGTAACTAGCGGATGACTTCACATGCCGCCCCAGCAAGCTCTGTGACTGGCATGGTAATGTCTGTTTTCTTGATGAAGAAGTTGAAGCCTCAAGACGAGTGACCTGTCCAATACAGTTAACCAGACGTGATGTCCAGGTTTGCTCTTGGAAGGGCTTTGAAAGCTGTTATTTTCTACCACCTCTGGCTGTGGAGGAAGCTGAAGGAATAGAAAGGAAGGCGTACTATACTCAAGAGGAGTCAAGGCCTCCGGTTACATGGATTCTAGAATAATGATCTACTTTACCACTTAAGTTTGACAGTAGTTGTATTATCTTTTAAGATATATTCTGAGGTAGGAGGTTAGGTGTTCAAGCCCCATCTGTATCAAAAATGAAAAAAAATAAAATAAATCCTTTCTTCTTTTAGCTATGAGTATTTTAAAGTGATCTGCCCTTTTTTATGTAACTGTATAGCTACTATTTAGTTCATTCTTTTCTGTATTCACTTGTCAGACTTTAAATCAGTGACTGTCATCTTATAGACACTCAGTTAATGTGTGGTGGTGGCTGTTATAGCTCTCTTAATTTCTTCATGTCCACAATGGTACCAATAATTAATCTGAATTTCAATACTTTTTGTTGGTACGTGTGCATGACATGTATGAGCACATGTATGTGTACATGTTTCTGTGTGTGACTGTGCCTGTGCTCATTCCATGTTCATGTGTAGAGGTCAGAGGACAACAGTGGGTGTCACATCTTGTCTCTGCATTCTTTTAAGAGAGGATCTCAGCCTGGCATTGGTGTTGCACACATTTAATCCCAGCACTCGGGAGACAGAGGAAGGCAGATCTCTGTGAGTTTGAGGCCAGCCTGGTCTACAAAGCAAGTTATAGGACAGCTGGAGCTGTTACACAGAGAAATCCTGTCTCTAAGAAAATAGGAGGGAGAGAGGGAGGAAGGGAGGGAAGGAAGGAGGGAAGGAAGGGAGGGAGGGAGGGAGGGAGCGATCTCTTTGTTATTCCCCACTGTATATGCCTGACTAGCTGGCCCCAGAGCTTCTTGCTGCAGGAGGCCTGGGATAGCAGATGAGTTCTACCATGTCTGTCTAATAGGTGGGTTCTGAGGTTCAGACTCAGTCTTCATGCTTGTGTGGACAACACCATTTCCCACTGAGCCATCCATCCAGCCCTCCATGTTCATTTAAACATTATGGTTTAGTGTGCCTAAATGCCATATGGCTCTAAATAATAAGCTTTTGTTTGTGGTATATATGTCTTAAGACTGTAATGGTAATAATAACTAGATTTATGCATATTTATGAGTGGAATTGGCTTGGAGTGTTTTTATCAAGTATTGTCTATTCCTCATACTCTTTTGTCTTTTGTCTCAGGTTGTTAATCAGGCTATTGAGGATGGCTGTTTCAGTTTGAAAGATCTCTTCCTTTCTCCTTCCTTCCCTCTCTCCTTCCTCCCTTTTTCCTTCCCCCCCTCCCTTCTTTTTTATTCTTTATTCTAAATTACACTAGACTAAAATATATAAACTTAAAAAAGCCCTAAAACTACTTGAAGTCAAATTAAGGGTCTCGTGGATGCCAGGCAAGGGTTGCATCCTTAACATCTGGCAAGCTTCCCAAGGGCAGGGATTTGTGTTTATTTTGTTTACTGCTGATAGCAGAGTGCAAAAACAGGACCTGACATGCAGTATTTATTGCTCAATATGTCATATTCAGCAAGTATTTGTGGAATGTTAGAGGAGCATCACTTAGAAAATTACATTTTATTGATTTGACATTTTTTTCTTTCAGAATATGTAGAAATTTAAAACATTTTGAATGCTTTCAGTAGAGTTCAATACTTTTATTTTAATATCTCTTATGCAATTGAAAGGTGGAGGTAATGGAAACCACTGATTTTTAGTTATTTCACAGAGGTGATAAGCAACTGAAGAAAGTGAAGAGTTTAATATCAATATAGCACTCTATTTGACATCACAGAGCTCCCTTGTCTCAGGGAAGATTGAAGTTTTATTACAGTATTTGAGAGAAGGTACAAGTCCTACTCTAAATATTGATGCCAGTAGCAGAAGCCTTGAATTAGTGCTTTTAGTTAAGAAAAGATACAATGGACATTTGAGCTAGTCCTTTAATGTAAGTGAGCGGTACACGAAATTGTATCAATCCAACATGTGGTTTAATGACTTTGTGAAATAGATATATTGAAATCATATAGTCCCCTTTTAGTGACACACTGGTTCTTATTGTAATTATAGTCCCAGCCTCAATTTTAGAAACAATTTTTCACCTTGAAAAAAACCACACACCCCTTAACCATTACTCCCAAGTATGAGTGTACATTTCAAAGAATTCATAATCTATTCAAGTGCAGCTGTAAAAGTTACTGGGAAATCTCGGTACTTGATTGATGTGAGATTGGCAGAGTTCTCAGCTGCTCATAATAGCTTGTAACATGTAGCCTTGCCGAGTACTGTTTTAATTCTGAACGCTCTTTCTGTCCATACGTCTTCTGCTCTCACCACACTGTTCACGTACAGGATGGAATCTTTAAGATGAGCCTTTCTCCAGACGGGAGCCTCCTTGCAGCGATCCACTTCTCAGGGAAGCTGAGCATCTGGGCCATTCCATCCCTGAAGCAACAAGGTGTCTGGAGTCAAGATGAGCAGGTGTGTCCTCCGTTAGGGTCACTCTCGAGGGTGAGGTCTGAAAATAGTAATAGTAATTTCATTTTGTTGATGTTTTTCTGAACCACACAGCTATTATTTATCCTCATCTTTCGAAACCCACCCTAGTCTTAAGTCAAATCATCGTATCACCTGATAAGGACAAGTCATGAACTGAATGGTTCTCTGCATTCGTTCTAACTTGGAACGTGGCACACTCTACATACCAAGAGTTCTACCGAACTCTGTAATCCTCCTTAATGCTCAGCAAACATAGAGTGGAGATTGTAAAATTCTACCAAACCAGCTTTTAACAAGTCTTTAGATAGTTCAATGCTAAAGGGTTCCTTTTCTTTCTAAATCCTGGAGCCCCGCTCTGTACTCACTTAGGTCTGAAGGCAGTTGCCTTCTGTCCTTGCAGAACGATGGGGCATTTTTAATAGTTTATCCTCATCTTTCTTGAGGTAGCTAATTAAGAATTAGATGAGTTTGTTCTTTAGAATCAGCTAAACTCAACCATTTTAATATATATTAATAATGGAAATATAAATTAAAGATATAATATAATAAAGGGAAAAGTCAGATGTACTCATGGGGAGCCCTGTATTAGGACAGAATAGAGATTATTATTCTTTAAAATTTGTTTTACATGTATTTATTTTATTTTATGTGTATGATAGTTTTTTTTTACTGCATGTATGGATGTGTACTGTGTACACCCTATGAAAGCATAGCTCTGTCGGGATTGCCCCTTAGAGGGCTCAGTGCATTAGCTGTGTGCCTTAGACGTGACCTCTACTAGGTTGCCGTGAACTGGCTGCTGGTTGGAGTAGAGCTTAGGCAATTGACATTTACATCCTGTTGTTTCTGTTTCCTGAAGCCCAAGACAAAGTTTCTACTTTGAATTATTCAGAGAATCCCCCAAATGCAGCGTGTTTTCCTGGCTTTCTATATGTGGTAGTAAAGCTCGGCTTCTTTCATTTGCGAGGCTCATGAGTGCCCCATATTTGGGAAATATCTTTTTAAATGGTGACATTTTAGACAGTGAGGGTACCTCAGCTTTTGTCTCCTTACATTATTTTCTTTCACTTAACAGAAATATTGACCAGCTCTTGAAGCACTCTTAATGTTCTATCTAGAATCTCAAGCATACAGTGCATGCACTATTAGTGGTGGAATTGAGTAGTGGGCTTTTTATGTCTGTTGACATTCCGAAGGGCCTCCTTTGCCTCTGTGCTCCTGATGGCATGTGCTCATCGCTGGTTACAAGCCAACCCTATTATGATTAATTACTCTTCAATATTATTTATTATTTTCTTTTTAGAAATTGAAAATAGTTTTTTTCATACAATATCTTCTTGTTATAATTTTCCCTCCTCCAACTCCTCCCAGATCCTCCTTTAATTTTAATAGTTCCACTATTAAATTTGCTTAAAAACCTTGAAATCTGGGACTGTGTAGGTGATTTATTTTTGTAGCTTTAAATATGTAGTTAAGTAAAATAATGGAGCAGGAAATATGAATTTTCCAAAATGGAGATGTATATAGAAGAGATGACTTGAGCCTAAAAGTTTGTATCAACTAAGTGAGTCATTAGACACAGCTGAACTGAGTATCTGTATGGCAGCAGGGGTGGGGGCTGCCGCCATGCCCATCTGTTGGATATTCACTCCTGTGGCTCCGACTGAATACTCCCCATACCACCCTCAGGTTGAGCATGGTCTCCAGTCTGTGCTAATCACAGGCCTCCTTACTCTCATGGGTGTTGTGTCTGTTTACATGTGTTTACATGCCAGTTTCTTCTCCTGCATGTTGTATATGTTATTAACAGTTTATACTTCGAAATACATGCCAGTATTTTCTGCTTTGGTAAGAATGGTTCCAATTGAACACCTAAGTAAACCAGAAATAGTAGATCTTGTGTTCACACAGTTGAAAACCAGGACCTGTTGCTATCACAGTGGGCTTTGTGTAAGCTGTAGTGTCTTTGCCTTTTGCTGAGGGAGCAGGGTTTAGCCACAGTTGCTAAGCCTAATCCTGAATCAGTTGTTGTCAACTGATGCTTAGTGATATCATTTCCTCCCTTTGTATTCTAGTGCTCAGCCTGCAGAGAGGGATGCTACAGACACCCGCCTCACCTTTGAGGCTGCTGTTGGCTTTAGCTTAAAAAGAAATTTTGGTTTAAATTTGGAAACAATGAATTTATTTATTTATTTATTTATTTATTTATTTATTTATTTTTATGAAAATCCTGCTGTCAAAATGCAAAGCTCTCCACTTTCCTGTCGTCTTAGTGGTCAGTGTACACTTTGCTCCTGTGCTCATCTACCTGCTTCTGTGCAGTCCTTTTGACTGCGTGCTCTAGAGCGTCATTCTATCACAGACGTTCCCGTGAGCTTCAGCTTTTCAGACATATGGGATCCTTAGTGCACTTGTCTCTGGAGAACTGCGGAGCGTGTAGGGCCTGGGCACAATGCTCCGTTGCATTTACAGAATTCACTGAATGTTATGTGATGAACATTTGCTTTGTTTTAGTTTATGCACCAACTAAGTAGTTAGGATAACATCTGGTTCTGTCTCTCTGACTGTGATGCCTGTTCTCTTTCCAAGGTCTTATAGGAAAACACATATTTAAGAAAATGATGGAACTCATTATTAGAGCAGTGAATGCCAGGACACTCAGCATACTCCCACGTTCACACTGTCTTCATGCTCTTCCTTTAGGAGCATTCTGTTATTTGAAAGGTTGGGTTCAAGTGTGTCAGGGTCAGAAATCCCCGATCACTCTTTCCTGGTTCTACTGCTTTACATCAGTTCATTACTTGGTAATCTTAGAAAGCTCAGAGACAAGTTCTATTTCCTTGCACCTTGCAGACTGAACACCGGTTCCATCACTGCCCCTCAGATGGGCTTCATTATTGAAGAACTAGTTAGTGAACACAGGGAGCAGAGTAAATAATTGACGAAGTCACTTTTTGGTAAACTCTTAGTGTTGTTGCAGGTCTCTAGAGGACTCGGGGCATTGATCACTTAGGAAAGATGAAGGTGGTAACTTTTCTGTTGTTTGGACAACTGACTTTGTCAGAGTCTCACCTGTGTCCTGTGACACTAGCTTGTGTATTTTGCATTGGGACTTTAGCTTATGTGGTATTAAACCTGGTGCACTATAGTGAACATAAGGATTAGCTGTAACTGTTCCATTTTAACCATGGTAGCCCTAGCATAAAACCATGATGCTAAATCTGCTGAGCTCTGCAGTAAGAAACATGGTAGGTGCTAGTCTGGTCTCTTAAGATAGTCACAGTCTTGCCATGACAATTATAGAGAAAAAAATTAAAGTAACATTTTAATATTAAAAAGAAAATCTCAAGAAGAGAGATTTGTAACTGTAGTATTGGGGAGTAGTATTCTTGGAACTAAATTTGCACATTGCAGCTTGGGTTCTTACAGAGCAGTTGGACTTATAGCAAATCAGTTTAGCAAAAGTTCCCATTTGAATAGATGTAAAAGAGTGCAAAAAGAAATTAATATGCTATCACTATGTGGTGAAATCAAGATTTCATTCGTCAGAATTTTGACTGGCAGTGTTTCCATTTAGAAGTACAGACGTGTGTTTGAGCAAATGAAGTACTAGTGTATGAGATAATGTACTCGAGGAAGAGATTTCTCCTTGCAGCCTGTCTGGGTGACAGGCGCTGATGTGCAGTTCATATTCAGACACTGAATATGTGCAAATGCAGTAGCCACCAGGGAGGGCATAGTACTGTCATTTACCAGATAGATGAGCATGTGTATGCAAAGTCGCTGGACTTCCTTTGAAGAGGACTCTCTGGTTCTGACAAGTACTTGGACAGTTGGACTTTTCTTATTCCTCTGGCAGTCATCAAGTGAGCCTGGTCCAGCAGGCAGGGCAGAGCTTTGCCTCCCTCTTGGCTATGTTAGGAAAGGAATGGACAGCCCAATGAATGAATTGATATTCAATTATATGGCAGAATGTAATATAGCCGGGTTATAATTGTTGTCTGAGAAGAAAACATTGTTACTACTGCACTGTACTTCTTTATAGTTCTTTACCAAAATTGTGGATTCAGCTCATTTGGGGCTTTCTTCATGCAATTTGCCGCTTTATTAGTTTTTATAATATACTTTGTGTGATTGAGTATTTTCTCTGTGAAGACTAATGATTAGAGATAGTTATGGGAGTGCCTATTCTAATTTACTTTGTATCCAGTTTTGAGTTGATTAAATACTTTGGCTTTCATTGTCAGTGTGAAAAATCCATCTGGCTGGAAATCTCTGTACTAAATTTGTTCATGTCTACAAGAGAGTAAAGTTGTTTCAATAATTTTTGTTTCATACATTTCCCATATGTTATGTTTATATCTTTACATCTTGTTTTTGGTCTTAATTTTTCTCTGAAGTTTTATTACTTTCCAACCTGTACATCTGTGTAGGTGTAGAAAGTGAGATAGAAGCTTATCGTTTTCATTTTGATTGTATTTCTCTTTGATACAGAGTAGGTGTTAGACTAATTTTGTTAAATGATGAATCCATGAAGGACAAGTGGGAAGATGGGAGCTTGTGTGATTAATCTTGTTAGAGCCCATAGCTGTTTTCACAACTTCACTAAACTGTGGACTCTTGTGAGTCAGCACTACGCACATCTCACTCGAAGCTTTTCCTTGGGCTTTGCATATTAAACACTAATAAATATTTGTACAGTGAATACACACTTGAAATATTGCTCCTGTTCTGTGAGAGGCTGAGACTGATTCTAGTGGTTAAAAAAAAATCAGTAAATAAAATCCTTAGATCTAAGAAAACATTGTTTTAGTTCATTCTGGCAATTTAGTTGGTCTATAAACACAACATGACCATGTTCTTAGAAGACCATCTGTTTTGACCACTGCTGTACTGCAAAGGGCTGTGTATTTGCTTTTTACAGACACAAAGTAGAGAGAGATGGGGCAGAAAGGTAGATTCTTCACCTCCCTGGTGCGTGTACATAGGGCCACACAGACCTGGATAACAAAAGGTCAGTCCCTAAGAGAAAGGCACAGCACATTTTGTTAATCAGTGACTTTCTCTTGCAAGGGAGGGAAAATGAGCTGTATTTGGAAAGAAAAAAAATATTGGTTTTCTGTTGTCTAACAGGTTCTGTAGGCAGATCCTGTTTATTTAGTTCTCTTTTTTGTTGGTTTTTGTTAGTACTTCCAGGATCTCATCCACCTCATCCTGAGGTCTTAGAGCAAGTCAGTTTCTCTGCTGACAAACACTAGGTGCCAGAAACTGTGGGAGTGGAATAAGGGTGATGATTGATAACTGTCAGGACAGCCATGCAGAAATGTGATTGGACACAAAGGTTGTAATCTAGTAGTAATAGGCCACAGGCAAGGCCCGCATGGACTCTCTGTCATCCTTTGTGGCCTTTCTGTCAGCATCCTCCACCACAGATATGTGTGGTTAGACCCAGTGGCAAGAGAGTCATTATAGGTGAAGAACCTTGTAGGATGCATGGCTCTCTTTGGAGTAGGAGCCCTAATTTTCTGACCTCCTTGTGGGAGAGGATTTCTGCTTCCTGTGACTCCCTTTTGGGGAGAGTAATGGGCTGGGATAGAGCAGGAGAAGGTCAGAGACACATTGCTTTAGGTGTTTGTCAGTTCGAAGTCACCATTGTAAGGTGATGTACCTTGGGGTGCGGTGTTAATGTTCTGAGCTCCAACAGGTACAAAAGAAGGGAAGCAAGGCTGTTCCTTAGACTGTGTCCATGGAGTTCTAAGAGCAGGTGACCTGGGGTGTCCTTCCTTGTGGCTTGTGAGCACCAGGTGCTCCTGCCCTCGGCATATCCATCTGCATAGATTACATGGTCCTAGTGTGAGGACATGCACATAGAATAAACCAGCGGTGTGTCTAGCTTTCATTTGTTTTGGTTGTCTACTTTCTGACTTATCTTGTATGCATATTGAGGCACAGTTCCTGCCTGTGAGCACTAAGGGCAGTGACATTTGTTTCCCCTCACTGCTATGCCGGGGAACAGAGAGCATGGGCAAACTTCATTTCCACACTTTTTTTTCAATTGTGAAAATTTCCTTGCCGGGCGGTGGTGGCGCACGCCTTTAATCCCAACACTCGGGAGGCAGAGGCAGGCCTGGTCTACAAGAGCTAGTTCTAGGACAGGAACCAAAAGCTTTGGAGAAACCCTGTCTTGAAAATCCAAAAAAAAACCAAAAAAAAAAAAAAAAACCAACAAAAACCCAAAACAACAACAACAAAACAAAACAAAACAAAACAAAAAAAAAAACAAAGAAAATTTCCTGGGTCTTGGGGAACTTCTTGTTTATTTTATATATTATATTGTTCTTTATTTTATATATTTATTTTACATGTTTGACTTAAAATAAATTCAGCACAAATCTTTTTATGTAGCCGGGGCACGATGAGCTTAATCCTGATTGGAGGTCATCTCCTGAGAAAAGGAAGAAAATAAAAGGTGAGTGGGTGTAAGAATTATGTCTGTCACAGCTTTACACGTCCCCTTTTATCACTTATGTATTCTTTAGATATAAAAAGCCTCTAGACTCTCCTGCGTCACCTTGGAATTACCACAGAATTATAGCAAGGCATGTGTTTTTTTTTTTTAAGTTTTTCTTTGTTTGCTAGGTTTATAGGTTTTCCTCTCTAAATTTATATACACTTTTATATTTGAAATAATTTGTTTTGTAAAGTGAGCAAGATATACTATTATGTGAAAGTAATTTTTAAATAGTAGATTGAAACTAAAGAAATGAGAGCTCCTTTGACTTTTTTGCTCTAGATATATGACCTTTTTCATGGGCTATTGAATTTGGTTTGCAAGTACTTTATTAAGAACTTCAGTTTACAGTTTTCTCTTTTGTCCATCCTTATTGTGATTTGGTGTCAGGCTAATTCTGGCATGATGGGAGGCATTTGCTGCTGTTCTTTTCCCTGAGACTTTAATAACATTCCCTCTTGTTTATCTGAGATCACTCTGAGTGCACATGCAAAAGCTTATAGCTATAAACTTTCATTTTAATAAAAACCACCTTTGCTGGATCTCAAAGATTCTAAGTTGTGCTTTTATTTTTATGTAATTCTAGGAATTTAAAAAATTTCCTTCCTAATTTCTTTAGTGGTGTGCTTATCCTTCAGGAACGCTCAGTCTGTGGATTTTGTGGTTTCTTTGGTTTCCCAGATGTTGAAGTCTCCCTTACTATACCATGATCGAATAAGATGCAAGAGATGGTTTTATTTTAAGTTTTATAAACTTTATTATTTTTCTCTTCTTTTTTATTTTATTGTTTTAATTCATTTTACATTCCAACTACAGTTCACCCTCCTTCCTTTCCTCTTGTTCCCCCTTCCCTGTCTCTCTCCACCCCCCACCCACTCCTCAGAGAGGGTAAGGCCTCCCATGGGGAGTCAACAAAGCCTGGCTTTTCAAGTAGAAGCAGGACCAAACCCCTATCCCCTGTTTCAAGGCTGAGCAAGATATATCATCATAGGGAACGGGCTCCAAATAGCCAGTGCATGCGCCATCTGGTTCCTATGCCGGAAGCCCCACAAACAGACCAAGCTACACAACTGTCCCCCACATGCAGAGCCCTAGTTCAGTCCAATGCAGGCTCCCCAGCTGTTAGTACAGAGTCCATGAGCTCCAGCTCAGGTCAGCTGGAGATGATTATATTTCTTGTTTTGGTTTTTGATAAGATTTGTTTTGTAACCTAATACATAATCTATTTTAGAGAGAGCTCCATGGGCTGTTGAGAAGAATGCATATTCCAGAGATGTTAGGTGGAATGTATTTAGATGTCTGTTCAATCTATTCGATATGGTGAAGTTTGACTCTGAAGTTTATGTATTACTTGGTTTTGAAGGGGTGTGTGTGGATGATCTGTCTGTTGATTTAGTAAGGTATTAAAATGGCATATTGTTGAATCTGGACCTGTCTCATCTGTTTACTGTCTAATAGTTTTATTTTTGAAGTTGTGTTCACTAATGTTCAGTTCATGTACTTAGAACTTTTGCATATTCTGCATGGATTGCTTCCATTATTAATATATAGTAGTCTCTTAAAAATTTCTTTGACGAATTTGGACTCGATGTCCCCTTTATCAGATTTGGGTATAGTTCCTCTTGCTTGTTTTGGATTATTGTATTTTCAGCCTTTTATATGAGATGTGTTTTTTAGACAAACAAATGATACATCTTGTCTCTTACTCCAACCAGCAACTGAGTTTTTAATTGAAAAGTTATGGCCATTTATCTTTAGTCTTTTTTAGAATGATTTATTTATTTTTATTGTATATACATTAGTGTTCTGCCTGCATGTGTGTCTGTGTGAAGGTGTCGATCTCTCAGAACTGAAGTTACAGACAGTTGTGAGCTGCCATGTGAGTGCTGAGAACTGAACCTGGGTCCTTTGGAAGAGCAGCCTGTGCTCTTAACCACTGAACCATCTGTTCTGCCTGTATCTCTGTTCTTGTTATTAGTAGTGGTGTGCTGATTTGTGTGGTTTTGTGGGTTATTCACCTAGTTGGTCCGATTATTGTTGGCTTTTTCTTTCTCCCTTTGTTCATTTCAGGGATTTCCTGAGTTGGACATGGCTGATTCTTTTTCTTTTATTCTTCTCTTCCTCTCATGAAATTTACTCTTTCCTATGCTCTTATGATTAAAGCTGCCCTTATGTGTAGACCTCCATTAAGTACCTGCTGCAGAGCTGGCTAGGTACTTAGGAATTTTTTCAGTTGACACTTACCTTGAAATGCCTTCTTTTCTCTATTGATCTTTTTAAAGATAACTTTATTGGATGGAGTGGTCACGGCTGGCAGCTATTTATTTCCAGGCCTTCACACATCTCTTTGTTGCATTCTGCTTTCTTCTGCTCAGAGGTTGGACAGGAGTTCTGTTTTTTGCCTTTGAGAGTGAAGTTTTAATTCTTGTAACTTTTCATATTGTTTGTGTGTTAGCTTTAGCATCTTGAATACAATATGTAATGGAGTTGGTGGGTTTTCAGTTCCAGTTTCTTTGGGACTGTAGCTGCCTCATGCCTTTCCTTTATTCTGCGGTACTTTGATTGACTAGGCTGCCTCTGCTGTCATTTGTGTCTCCTTTCCCCTTCTGGCACATGGTGTTTATGTTTTGTTGCTTCAGCATTTCCCAGCGTTCCTGCATTTGAAGTCATGATCATTTATTTATTTTTCTTTTTTGTTGATATCTGAATGTAGTAGTTTTTTTCTTTTATTTTTTCTTTTTTTTAAATTCCACCTGCTTGGAACATAAGCCCCAGATGCAAGCATGATTCTAGAAACTTCTAATTTAAACAAACTATCTGAGGCTTCCATCTGAAGAAATGTGTTAGGGTCGCCCCCCCCCCCCCCCTTTTTTTTAATTAGTGAGTTGTTTTCAGTCTGACTAACTAGTTTAAACATCTTTTCTTTTTGAGTTTAAGTATACTTTAAATATCTTCTCTTTTTGAGTTTAAGTATACTTTAAATATCTTCTCTTTTTGAGTTTAAGCATGCTTTAAATTTTATGACGTACTCTTATAGGCATCATCGTTAAGCAATATCATATCCATTGTGGAATAATCATCATTAAAAATGTGCTATGAAATCATAACAAAATATCATGACATTTCCTTTTAAATCCCTCAGTTTGGTAAACCATAATTCATTTTATTATCAGAACTCTTTATTGATTTTTTTTCTCTGTTAGCTAAATGTTTAGGAGCATATCTCCCTGGAAGCTGTTATTTTTTTTAATATTATTCATTTTTATTTTTAAATGTCTCTGAAAGTGATAGGAATACATTTTAAAAGATCTTTTATAACATTGTATCTCTGAGATTTATATACCTCTACTTCTCAATTTACTATGCTGAAAATGGTTGTATATCTCTTTCTTGAGTATATAATTATGTCTTTGATGAATTGTGTGCTGTCCTGTGTCGTGTCCACATACCCCTGCCCCTTGGTTTCCAACCCAGGGTCTTACAAATGCTAAGGAAGAGTTCAGCACTGAACTCCAGTTGACAACTGTGTGTCTTTGTTTTGAAGAGAAGACCTTTCTTTGCTTTCTTTTATAGCTTTATAGCTTTGCCTGGTCATTGCCACTTAGGCATTTCTTGAATGAATTACTGTACCTTTTCTATCTTTACCTGGGTAAGAATTTGAAGGATGGTTTCAGGTTTATTTTTTTTCTTCCTTTTTTAAGGCATCTTTGAAGTCCCCCAAATATGAAATAGCTTGGAGTTTAAAATATTACGTTAAGTGATTTGCACTTAAACCACGTTTGCAGATGTACTCACAGCTTCTCTCCCTCTAGATAAAGAGTCCTTCTACCCATTGATTGATGTCAATTGGTGGGCAGATGGCGCAGTGACCTTGGCTCGGTGCTCTGGTGCATTAACTGTCTCATCAGCGAAAACCTTGAAGAATTTACTGGGAAAATCTTGTGAATGGTTTGAGCCGTCCCCACAAGTCACTGCTACCCACGATGGGGGTTTCTTAAGTTTGGAGGTGAGCTTTCTCTCTTTGAGAATACATTTCTCAAAGTGCCTCTCTTTGAGGCACTAAACTGACTATTTGGCTTTTTAATTGTGTGTGATACTGTTCTCTGTTGGAATAGAAGGCTGTTATTGAAATAAAATATTGAGTCTAATGTGATAAACCCCATCACCATGAATCAAATGCATTGCATTGCTAAGAGAATAAAGAACATTTATAGCAATTTTGTTTCCTTTAAAACATTTCATCTTTGCTGGACATGATAGATTTTTCTTTTTCTCTGGGATGAATCATTTGAAAATGTAGAATGCTATCATTACTTCCTGGTTAGGAACTACTTAATGTTTATATTATTATTTCTTCAAAGTATGGTAACCTAAAGTTTTTTCCTTTCAGAAAAAAGTTGTTATTATGAAAGAGTTGAAAGTAGAGGCTCTTTCTTTTTTCTTTCTCTCTCTCTCTTGTTTTCTTTTCTTTCTTTGTTTTTTTTTTTTTTTTTTTTTTTTTTGAAAAAAAAGTTTCTCTGTAGCTTTGGAGCCTGTCCTGGAACTAGCTCTTGTACACCAGGCTGGCCTCGAACTCACAGAGGTCCACCTGCTTCTGCCTCCCGAGTGCTGGGATTAAAGGCGTGTGGCTCCACTGTTCAGCAAGGCTGTTTCTCTATAGCTGCATTTGCTTGTTTAGAGTTCGTATTTCTTTCAGGGGTGCAGTCTTTTGCAGCTTTACTTCGGCGGGCACAGTGAAAGGCATTCTTAGGTCTGAAGTTTATCATCCAATCAAAGATCTTCCTTACAGAAAACCATGGATTCAACATCAACCCAGTTCTATTAAGTCTCAGTGGAATTGTCCTAGCAACCAGCCCTTCACCAATCAGCCCTTCACCCTCAGCATTTGTGAAGCTGGTGGGCAGGGACATCCTAAGATTGTTCCTGGCAACAAAAATAAATACCTTCATGTCATTTTCTAAATTATCTTCTTGTTTTTCTACGGCAAGTACAGACTTATTAAAAGTTAAAGAAACTCATATTTCTAATTTTTTACTCTGTGAACTAGTTATAGATATTTATATTAATGTCCTGTTTTAAAAGTGGTTTTCAGCTTTAAAGATTTGGAAACCATATAAATGTGTATATTTTAGGCCTTTGATTTTCTTTGTTTCCTTTGGATCCGTTGTGAATGACACATAATGAATCAAACCAGAGTATAATTAAATTAAGTTTTTCATTGCCTCTTAAAAATCTGTCTTTTGTTTCCTATAATTAATTTTACATCTCTCTTTTCAATTTAGTGTGAAATTAAACTTGCCCCCAAACGATCTCGTGTGGAGTTGAGGGCTGGGGAAGAAGATGAAGGAGAAGAGGATTCTGACTCTGATCATGACATGTCTGCCAAGGCTCGCTATTTTGGTTACGTCAAACAAGGTCTTTACTTAGTGACAGAGATGGAGAGGTTTGCACCTCCAAGGAAACGGCCGCGAGCTATTACTAAGAACTACCGCCTTGTGAGTCTGCGCTCCACAACTCCAGAGGAGCTTTATCAGAGAAAGGTGAGCCATCCTGCTGCTTCTTGCTGTGTTTATTGCAGAGCTATACTATTTCAATAAGAAAAGAAATTCAAGGAGGGCATGTGCATGTCGTCTCTGACACGTTAGAAATACCAGTTCTGTAAGCTTTTAGAATGATGCCTTCTTTCTAACTGAGTAATCAGAATCAAAGCAGTGGATACAGAACTCAGGGGCTGGAAGACAGCCCAGAGGACTAAGCATGAGGTCAGAGTTCACATGCCAGCATTCAGTTTAATGCCTGGTGGGCATGCAGTCTGCATGGAACTCAGTGCTCCTGAGGTGAAGCTGGAATCCCCAAAGCCAGTTAGCTAGAATAGTTGAATCCATGAGCTCTGAGTTCAAGTGACAGACCTTGCCTTAGTGTGTAAGGTAGAAAGCAACTGAAGAAGACATTTATCTTGTTTTGGCCTGCAAGCATGTGTGCCTTACACACACACACACACACACACACACACACACACACACACACACAAAGAAAACAATTGACGCTGTTTAGTTATCCACTTTGTGGCCTAAATTTTTTCATTACATTTATTTATTTAATTTATTTAGCGTGTGTGTGTGTGTGTGTGTGTGTGTGTGTGTGTATGTGTGTTTGAGTGGTTCCACGGTGCATATTTGAAGGTCAGAGGACAATGTGCAGGATTCAGTTCTCTCCTTCTACTATGATTAAATTTAAGTTGTCAGACTTGGCGCCAAGCACCTTTACCCACTGAGCCATCATTGGTCCTAGCCTGAGGTTTTTGCTACCTCTTTGTGTTTTCAGTTGTCCCTCTTACCTGCCCTTAGGTACAGCTCTCTACTAGATCACAGATGGTGAGGGAAGCATTCAGCAGCTGCCCTGGAAGCCTGTGTGGCCAACACCACCTCTCAGAATGACTCGCTGTGCTCTGGCAATTGTTTGAATGATGTTGATCTGAACCAGACTACTGCCTACTCTGGTCTCAGTTTTGTATCCATTTGACTGTATAAGCTAAAACTTTTTATCATATTTGTTAAAGTGCAAAAGGAAGTCAGCAGACTTAGCTGCTTCTTAGAATTCTAGGTGCTTCTGGTAACATTGCATGTGTATTCATAACTTGTCGCATAGGTCATGTGACTGTCTTGACCCTTCCTCTAACCAGAACAGCCTCATGGGTAATTCATGTCTGTTTCTTTGACAAAGATTGAAAGTGAAGAGTATGAAGAAGCCTTGTCTTTGGCTCACACGTATGGCCTGGATACCGACCTTGTCTATCAGAGGCAGTGGAGGAAGTCAGCTGTCAACATTGCTTCAATTCAGAATTACTTGGTATGTGTCAATATTTGTGGTAACTTGATGAAATTAATATTTATGGATTATCTTTTGTTTATAGAGTATTTCACACTGCTAATTTTTGTAAAGAAGTGCTACCTTGGAAAAATTGTCAAAACATCTTTTTTCTGCAGCAGGATTTTGATGCTAAAGATATTAAATGTACACTTTCCAATAAACCAGTCATCTCTGTGATTATTTCCATTATTGAATTTCTCTTCAACTAACATTGGTCAAGACCTACTTAAGAACCATTAGGAGAATCTCAGTGATGAGATTTGCATTTCTGCTAACCAGAGATTAATGATAAAGAGGTGAAGAGAACTTGAAGGAACCTTCACACCAAGAGGCTTCATTTAGGAGAAGAGTAGTTGGGACAGATTGCATGGAAAGATGTTCTAGGATTGTTTTGGACCTCACTGATCTCTAATGATTTGAGATGGGGAGAGAAGCTGGCCGTCTCCTGCCTGGGTGCCAGTAAGCTGAGGTGGTGTTCAGAAAGTTTAAGTCCTAGCAAGCAGTACATGCCCCAGAAGCAGGATATAGGTCAGATTTGGCAAGTTGGTAGAGACAATGGCCAGGATTGGCAAGAAAAACTTTTTAAAGAACAGCTTACCATGATTTTGTATGATATGAGTTTGACCTCACAGTCAAATTAAGATGTAACCACTGTACATGGTGCTCTTGTAGTTCTGTTTTGAAGCTAAGTATGTTTCCCACTCTGGAAAATACCTGATTTTACTCCTCTACTTTATATTCTCTTCTGTACAACCAGAACACAATCTAGAGGCAGCTACAAAAGATCTTTTTTTTATACTTCTAGAGAAGGGTAAGAGAGCTTTGTGTTTCACTGTGGCTCATCAGAGTTAAACAGAATGATGCCGGTGCAAATTTCTTGGTGTGGATCCAAGGCCACCACCCATCCCCAGTTCTTTCTCCACACCTTCCAGCCTTTTCTTCTAACCCAGCTCTATTCTTTTGTGACTCCCACTGACCCCCAGAGCTGTTCTCTGCCAGGGACCCATAGCTGTCACCATTCTCTGCTTGGGCTCAGACTCAAGTATCTGTGTAGAAGAGGAAGAGGAAGGCTGTAAGGAGGTAGAAGATTAGGGAACTAAGGTTCTTCTAGACACAGCAAGTCTGATTCATGTGTGAACTCGCAGACATGCACAAGTCCCACACAGGTCTAAACCACACAGGATCTTAGCACTGAGAAGGAAGTAGACACAAAGTCCCTCCCCTAACCAAGAAGCTATTTGTAACTGATACCTGCTGGGAAAGGGAAAATCAGTTTTTTCTTATGGATGTCACTAAGTGTATCAATGACACTCCAGGGCATGCCACGCCCAGCAGTAGTTGTTCAACACATAAAGGACTACGCTTTTTTTTTTTCCACGTAGTGTTTTCATTTTGGTACTTTTTCTTATTGGGTTCCCATCACCTTTGGAGAGACAAACACAGAAAGACACGGAGCTGAGTTGGTAGGGGAGTCTGGAGCATCTGGAAGGAGTTGGGGATGGAGAAACAATATGATGAGTATATTGTATGAAAAGTTTAAACAAACAAACTAAAAATCCTGAATGCTGCTTGGACTCACACCTCCCATATCCAGTTGCATTCACCAATAGTGAACTAAGTTTGTGGTTTTTAGATCGTCATCAAGGAGCTACCTAGGACCAAGTTCTTTAGTGACCCTAATACAAAAGGTCTAGTTATTATCTATAATTATCTAGTTATTACCTATAATTCCAGATAGCAGTCATTTGGTTTTATATGATGGCATCTGTTGTTAAATGCCTGTGTATTTTTCTTTGTATGTAGAGCAAAATAAAGAAGCGGTCCTGGGTTCTCCATGAGTGTTTGGAGAGGGTTCCTGAAAATGTGGATGCTGCCAAGGAGCTGCTACAGTATGGCTTGAAAGGCACTGACCTGGAGGCTCTCGTGGCGATAGGGAAGGGGGCAGACGACGGCAGGTTAGTTTTGGAGATTTATGCTCACCGCAAAGTTGATGTGGAGCAAAGGTCAGCTGAGGCATTGAGCCAGGTAACTATAAAGGCACACTGTTGAAGCTGTTGCAGTTGGCCAGGGCTTGCTTTTCTTTCGGTCACATATATTTGCCGGTGGTGGTTTGGTGCTAAGGGCACATCATGCTCCATACATACTCACTAAATGCTGGGGCTTGTGGCACCAACAGGGTTGGCTTCACATGTCAGCCTGTGGGGTCCTACTAAATACTTTTAGTGTTTACCTGGAGCTCACCAACTCCACCTGGACTGGGAATGAACGAGCATGGGATCAAACTGGTCCCTCTGAATGAGGTTGACAGTTGGGGCAGACTGAGGGGCCAATGACAATGGCACTAGGATTTATCTCTACTGCATGTACTGGCTTTTGGGGATCCTATTCTCTTTGGATGCATACTTTGCTCAGCCTGGATGTAGTGGGGAGGGCCTTTGACTTCCCACAGGGCAGGGTGCCTTGCCCTCTCTTAGGACTGGAGGGAGTTGGGGGGAAAAATGGGTGGGGGGAGTGGGAGAGAAGTGGGAGGAAGTGGCAAATTTGATTGGTATTATTTTTAAAGTAATAAAAAATAAAATAATAAAAAAGAAAGTACCCACAGACATTTAACACTAAGTGCTAGTTAGTAATATAATAAAAGTGTTAAATTGTTGGACAAGCTATTGCTTACACGATATTTGGGACTTCGTTGAGATATAAATTATAGTATATACCTGATAATTAAAGCATTTTAATGAGACTAACATTTTTTTACTCTGTTAAGATCATAAATCATGTGATATTCCTATCTATGAAATGCAAATCAAAATCACATAACTTATTATTTAAATCTAGTTATAATGGTTGTTATAAAAATAGCAAGTGTTAGTGACACTGAGAAAGAAAAACTCTTATGCAATTTTAGGGAGAATGTAAATTGATATAACCACCATGGAAAATGAAATATAGGTTCTTCAAGAATTACAGAAGAGAAATACCAGATGATCTAGTAATTCTGTTAGTGTATATTTATAAAAAGGAAATGAAAATGTATACCCCTATTTAAAACCACATTGTTCACAGTTGCTGAGACATGGAATCAACTAAGATGTCTATCTACAAATAAGCAGATAAAGAAAGTGCGGCACATTCACACAATAGAATACTAGAATCATTATTTTGGCCATAACAGTCAGAAAGCTGGTTAAGAGCTTTCAGTGGTTAAGAGCACTTACTGCTGTGCAGAGATCCTGAGCTCGGTTCCCAGCATGCACGCCATACACACTCACTGATGTGCAGAGGTCCTAAACTGGGTTCCCAGCATGCACACTGTGCACCTCACAATGGCCTTTAACTCTAGTTTCAGGGGATCCAATCACATGTGCTCAGGAGCGTGCGTGTGCGCGCTCGTGCGTGCACGCGTGCGCACACACACACACACACACACACAAAATTAGTCTTTAAATCACAAATAGATGAGTGCTTACTGCTTTAGTAGATGACCTGGGTTTGGTTCTCAGATGCAAATGGTATCTTAGAACTGCTTGTAACTTCAGTTCTAGGGATCTGATGGTCTCTTCTGGCCTCCACAGGTACCAGGTGTGCTCATGGTACACATAGGTAGATGCAGGCACTCATACATACAAATAACATGACATAAATAAGTCATAGAAAAGGGGACAAAGGCTTGTTATTTGTAGCAGGGTAAATGGAACTGAGTGTCAGTCACAAGGCTGAGTGAGGTAACTGATGCTGCATGTGGACTTAACTCCCATGTGCAGGAGAGAAGAACTGAGCTCTCTTAGCCAGTGAGAGGAACAGTGGGTCCCAGAGCAGAAGGACGGGAAAGGGGAACGGAGGTGGGAGGTTGTTTGAGAGGAACAAAATCATGACCAGGTTCAAGGAATGAGCTTTGGAGTTCACATAGTAATGTATATAGTTCAGGAAAAATACAAAAGACGATGCCAGTGTTCTCATCACAAATGTCAGAATCATGTCACATGGTGGGGAAGTATCTTGAGTTAATCAATACACAGTGTGGAAAGGTACTGTGATCTAAAGTTTCCTACGAAAGTCACACCTGTGTGTACAATTCTGCCGACTAACTGGATAGGAAGAATTTCCTCTGATTGTGGAGGATGGAGTAATGCAGATCCTAAACTGAAGTTACCTTGGGCTCTCTTTAGTGCCCGGAAAAGCCATTTATCACCACCTCTGCATTTGATGTAACTTCCATCCTTTGAATATCAAGTAAAACCTTAGTAATGCAGTAAATTCACTATTTGTTCACACGCACACACACACACACAATTATAGACAGAAGTGGTTCAAATAGTAAAACCTGTTTTATGCCAGGTGAATGCACTTCTATTCGACTCCTTATGTTTCCCTAGGTAGATACGCCCTCCCCCCCCCCCCCCTTTTTTTTGAGAGGTCTGCCATCACTACTTACCCTTATTACTTATCCTGTGGATATAGTGTTTTTCCTTTGGTTCACCTTCTTATTTAGCTTCTTTAGGTTCACCAATTGTAGACTCTGTGACCCTTATTTATGGCTAGAAACCAATTATGAGTGAGTACACCCAATGTTCATCTTTTTGGGTCTGGGTTACCTCACTCAGGATAGTGTTTTCTATTTCCATCCATTTGCGTGCAAAATTCGAGAAGTCATTGTTTTTTACCGCAGCATAGTATTCTAATGTGTATATATTCCACACTTTCTTCATCCATTCTTCCATTGAAGGGCATCTAGGTTGTTTCCAGGTTCTGGCTATTACAAATAATACTGCTATGAACATAGTTGAACAAATGCTTTTGTAATATGATAGGGCATCTCTTGGGTATATTCCCAGGAGTGGTATTGCTGGGTCCAGGGGTAGGTTGATCCCGAATTTCCTGAGAAACCGAAACACTGATTTCCAAAGTGGGTTGCACAAGATTGCATTCCCACCAGCAATGGATGAATGAATGAATCCTGCTGTTTGGCAGAAATTTAAAAAGCGATCTTTTCTGTTTTGGTGGAAACTAACTTAGTTGAATAAATATAGGAGAAAGCAACTTTTCATCACATGGAAGAAACAAACTAAGCTAATAGAAGTCAACTGAATTCTTTTCTCTTTGCAGATTCACGTTGCCGGGTGATGTAGACATTGAGAGCATTGCCTATGAGGAGCTTACTCCAGCTGACAAAGAGTCTGCCAAGAGCAAACGTCAGAAAGAGCTCAAGAAGAGACGCGAGCTCCTCAAATTAGTGAACTTTTCAACGTGAGTCGTTCATTACTGCTCACTGGAGGTAAAATCCCTGGCAGTTTCCCTGTGCTCTTTGCTGTGCGACTCACTAAGCTACTGCAGCAACTTGAGCGGTCACTTTTTGTTTAGCCTCAGGATTTTGCATACAGTTTTAAGAACTGTCGACAAAGGGAACAAGGGCTATTTTCTTGCTGTTTTCCCTCCTAGAGAAGAGTGTGTCTGTAAATGTGAGCTGCTCAATCGAATTCTTCCACACAGGTTGACCCTGGAACAAAAGGAACTGTGCCGTTGTAGACTGAAGTTATTAACCTTCTTAGATCGACTTGCAACGTATGAGGTGAGGAATGAGCTTAGCCCAGCAGTCATGCTCATCATCTTCTCTGACACATGCATTGCTGCCCTAGTGTCTGATATTTTGGTCTCTGAGGTTATGTATATGGGAAAATTAATTTATTGAAAAATCAGATTCTCTATTAGACTGCTTTTGACAAAAATTAGAAATTATAAAAGGCCAAAAGTTGTTTTGTTAGACTACAGGATAAAAGGGCTTTATCTATTTGTGTGCACATCTGCTTTCTAGATTTAAAATCCTTTTTAATGTACTAATTGTTTATTTCCTGGTAACGGCACAGACTTGACTCTAGTATTGAGTTTCAGGGCATACTAAGTGTCAATACTTACAGAATGAACATTGTCGCCCATTTTAATAACTTGCTAGTGAACTGAGTTTAGTTGATTGGTCTTTGATCTTTATTAGAGCCACTCTTGAATTTAATAGCAATATAATTCTTTGTTCTTTGGGAACACGAGCACATATATCCCATGTTGGTCATTTTAACGTTGTGTTGTACCAGTTCCATGTTAAGCATGGAAGTAGAAGCTGGATATCTGGTAACCCATGCTTGTCATGGCGGTAATTTTTTTGGAAGTTGAGTCAGGGAAATTGTCTTGAGTTTGAAAGTAGCCTGGGCTGTAGAATGAGACTTTATTTCAGAAGACAAAATGTAATCAAAAATACTAGGTGGAAGTGATCACTTTCAATGGCTAGGAACAGTTTAGTTTGTGTGTGTGTGTGTTTTATGGGATCCTCTTATCTAAACTTGCTCGGGTTTCTTCTTTTTTTCCCATCTGGGGCTAGGCAGCTGCCCTCTGCTGAGCAGTGTGCCGAGGCTCTCTTCTGTGGCCACGCCCTTGGCCTAAGAGTGCTGAAGGAATTTAACACGTCTGATCATGCAAACTCAGAAGCATTGGATTCCCCAACCCCTATAACGTTATCAAACAAAACAGTGAAAGAAAAACTGATGCTGGCGGAGTGGAGATCACATGGAGACATATTAGATCCCTGTCGCTCCCACCAAGCATTTAAAAAAATGCTGGGCATGGTGGGCATGGGCTGAGCACTCGGTAGATAGAGGCAGATGGATCCGTGTGAGCCTGAGGCTAGCCTGATCTACTAAGTGGGTGGTGGTATCAGGACAGCCAGAGCTACATAGTGAGACCGAAGAAGGAGGAGGAGGTGGAAGAAAAGGAAGAGGAGGAAAAAGAGGAGGAGGAGAAGAAAACACTAAAAACAACTTCTTCCCGTGGCTGTTCACAGTGAGGGTATAATTTTAACGAGAAAGCTGTGAGGAGCTCCTGGTGAGTCCATTGGCTGCCGCTGGCTTGGTTGTTGGCTGGTCATTTTCCTTTAGAGCATTTCCTTTTTCAGTCCAGTTCTGGGACATTTTGAGGTAATATTAAGAATAAACATATTGGAAACTGCCTATGTCGTACAGTATGGTTCATTATTTTCATAATCCACTTGAATTTTATTGAATGATAAAATCTTTGAAAAGGTCCTTGTAACGTTGAGTTTGACTGTGCACTTAATTTTCTTTCATTATTCATTGGCTATTGAATTGCTAATCTCTGTATGACAATAGTAAGTGTATTGTTATTATATTGTGATAGTGACCTTTAAAGTCCTTTTGAGACCACTCTTTTTAGGAAATGAACCTTTTAGAAGTAGATGTCTTGGACAAACTTGCTATTAATACTGTGTGATGAGAATGTTTGGGTGTCATGTTTGCCAGTTACATAGTGGTAGAGACAGGCTTTGCATTTTCATCATCGGGCATGGCTAATTTTTTAATTCCATGTAAATAAGATAATTCATTTACATTTTACGTAGGTGCTTCCTACATGCTAGCTATGATGCCTTTGATGGACATAGGGAGACATATGAGCCACAGTTTTCCTGGAGTCCTCAAGATACAGACTTTTAGTGAAAGTCACAGTGTGAAGAATCGGTGCAGCAGAGGAGAGAAGCATACTGAATTCTCAGAGATACTCAGGACATCTCTATAAGGAAGTCACTATCTGCTAGTCCTTGACAAGTGAAGGTAGATTTATAAGAGACAGGAAGGTAGAATTCAGAATTTGGTCTTCTTGATTTCCTTAAGTCCAGAGCTCAGCATGGTATCTGACTCACTGTAGACCTTGTAAATATTTGTTCAGAAACACCCGTGAAATTACCTTCATAGTTCATCAGCCAATGTCCCATGTGCTTAGTCCCAACAAGCTGGTAATTTTCTAGCAGTCCTTTGTGGCCATCATTGCTATCCTTTTTACTGACAACATGAAAACCGAGAAGTTATGGCTTGTCCAGATAGGTCAGAAGCATAAGCAGATCCCACTGATGGGAAGCTTATGTTGATAATTGGAGTTTGGACAAAGGCATGATCAAAGATAGCGTGTCCTTGAGACTGTGTGCTTGCTTGGTGTTTTATAGCAGAGGGAGGAAGGGACATTGTTTGGACATTAATGGGAATGAGTCAGTAGAGGGATGAGGAGGAGTTTATTGAGTGGAAGAAAAAAGGCATACCTACATGTTCATAGAAAGAGTTGAGATGGGGTCCAGAGCGTGGGTGGAGTGTGAGACATTAAAGGTTCAGAGCTGTTTGTTTTGGCCATTCCTGAAGGAAGGAGAGTCATACTGGTGGAGATGTAGGCAGATTTGCAGTTTTGGTAGGTTGGAAACTGAGTGTCCATCAAGTAGTACCAGTTTAAAAGAATGTTTTTACCTAAGAATGGTGGCTGAGGAACACGTCGGCAGTTTAGAAAAATGTATAGAAGTTTGTAAACAACTAGGAAAGAAAAGCTATATAAGCAGTGCCTACTTTCCATTTGAACATTTCATTGTAAGTTTGTCAGAATGTTTTTAGCCTTTCATTATAAAAAATTCAAACTGGAAGAATGGTGTAGAGGATAGTGTTACGGACCCAGAGGGACTCCTTCCCAACTTCAAACATTTTCAACATTGTCAGTCTCACAGCCTTTATGTTTTGCATTCCTACATCTGTAGCCTTTTTTCACAATCCATAAACCGTATCATTTTTACCCATGTGTCTATAGCTGTAACTAATATGGACCTGGAGAAACAACAATGGCATTGCTACTTGTAACAAAATCAACCCGAGTTTCCTTATATCATCTAATATGCAGTTCATGTTCAGAGGTCTCTGATGCTGGGCAAATGCTATTAAAGATACCCTTGGCTCAGCCAGGCAGTGGTGTCTCATGTCTTTAATCCCAGCACTCAAGAGGCAGAGGCAAGCAGATCTTGTGAGTTTCAGGCCAACCTGGTATATAAGAGCTAGTACCAGGACAGACTCTCCAAAGCTACAGAGAGACCCTGTCTAAAAAAAAAAAAAAAAAAAAAAAAAAAAAAGATACATTTGGTTCATTTCCTATGAATTTGTTTGTGAGCTATTTGCTGCATCTCCAGTGCTTTTCACAGTGGTCCTAGGGCATGGTGGACTCTTAGTTCATTTGTGTTTGCTGAGTGAACGAAAGCCTCACTTGTATTAACACCACTTACTGTAGCAGTATTAAAATTCATGGCATTCTCATGTAGCAATGGCGGGTCCCCACAACAGTAGCCATGGTAACTGTTACTTATGTGCTGTTTTCAGGTGATTTTTGGTTGTCCTACAGAAACCAATTTAATTTTTACTATTTCATTTACTTATAGATCTGAAATGTTAATAGCACTTACAAACTAATATAGTCCTTAAAAAGGTAAGGAACTTAAGTTAGCAGTTAGTAGTTGAAATAAACTAATTTGGGCCATATTTATTTCGGCAGGCAGCGGCATAATGGATTGTAATATTTTCTTGTCATCCATTTTTAGAAGCCTATTTATTGTCATTGTTTCCCTCAGGAAATCCTAGGGGCACCTCATGCATCTGAGCAGAGATATGATGCTGAATTTTTTAAGAAGTTCAGAAGTCAGAATATTGTTCTCTCAGCAAGAACGTATGCTCGGGTAATTACTTTTTGTAAATAGAGTAATTATGGTTATTACCACTAAATCTGCGAGCTGTGTAGTTAATGTTAGTGCATGCATATACTCTTACACTCTGCTTTTCTATTGTAATATTAACAACTGTACAGAAAATAGGGTATGTTTTGAAATTGTTACCATTAGAGCTTTAAAATAAATAATTTTATACTGTTAGATTGAGAAAGATGTAAATAAGAAAAAACAAAGGGTATTTCAAAATAACATCAGAACTGTATTCAAAATTTAGTTTTAAGTTTTGAATATTGCCATAAAAATCAGTCTTTCTGAAGTTCCTAGTAGACACTTGTGCCTTGCCTTCCATCCAGGAGAGTAATGTCCAAGCCCTGGAGATCCTGCTGACATACCATGGCTCCGATCTGCTCCCTCATCGCCTTGCCATCCTCTCCAACTTCCCAGAAACCACTTCTCCACATGAGTACTCAGTCTTGTTGCCTGAGGCTTGGTATGCTACCCTTTGATCAATTATGACTGTGCGTGTGTTTTATGTTAGACACCTTATGTTTCAAAAAAAAAATAATCTTTTAAAACTTAGTTAGAATGAACAAAAATGTATTTACCAAATAGGATCCCCTTCACATGGACTTGTTTTCTGCCTAAAAACTGCTTAGGCTGACAATGCCTGCTTGAATTAGTTATCTCTCAGGAATTGAACTGAAGTTCTGATAAGATTAGGGACCCTGCAGTGTCTGCATCCTGGCTGCTCCATAGCCTTGTCTCTCATTGAAATTCTAGAGACAGAAAGGTGAATTCATAATATGATTAGCTGGACTAATGCTCTTTATTTCACGTCAAGGCTGTTTGTAAGTGGTCACAGCAGGCATCTAAATTCTAAGCCAGTATAGACATCAAACCCCACTGTTACCACTTATTCTCTCCTGGAGACCTCAATATCTTTTTATTTATTTTATTTGTACTTCTGTTTTTGAGATAAGAGTCTCACTAGGAAGCTCTCACTGGCTTGGGACTCAACAGGCAGAACAGGACAGCCTCCTGCATGCAGTGACCTCCTGCCTTGAGACGTCTGAGTACTGGGGTCCTAGGCCATGACACATCCACACACCAGCTCCTCTTTAAACACACAGGGCAGCTGTGTAAGTTCAGTCCCTCCATTGAAATAAGAGGCTCCTTGTGTCCTTAGCAGACAGGAGGAAGCTCCATGTGAGTGTTTTATCCAGGATCCATTGATCTGAATGGTCTATTCTTGTTTTAACCCACTGAAAAGGCATTTCCATCTCTTTATTGAATTCCTCATTTATGTCTTATTCTGAATTGCTTATTTCATTCACCTGCTTATTGTATTCTCTTTGAATTCAGTCAGAAGTTTTTTGCTTATTTGAGTTCATTGAGCTGTCTTGCAATCATTCTTTTGAATTCTTTGTTTGGGATTTAGTTTAATTAACTCTGGTAATCTGTTAGTACAGTGTTGGTCAATTTACAAGGAGTCCTAGTGCCTGAATTCTTTCATGCTTCTTTGGGTCTCTGCATTTTGGATTAGATTATTGGTTGGAATTTTTGAAATCAGCTGTTATTTTAGGTGAAGGATTTATGGAGTTGAAGTGGGATTTGTATGTTTGGTGTGTCAATCCTACCTGTGACATTTTTTTTCTCAGTAGCTAAACCTTGACCCATATTATATCCATAACACTGGATATAATCTCCAAAGATTAGGCTCCCCAAACTGCAAAAGCAGCCATAAGTGATATACTCAATACTAAATGTACTAGTAGCTAATTCAAAATAATTGCCCCTTCAACTCTAGTAGTTGTTAGAGAATGAAGAAGCCTAGAGAGTGCTTGTACTGATTTTAGTTAAGGGTTGTAGGAATGAAAAGGGAATCAGTTAGGTTGACTAGGAAGTAATATTAGAGCAACAGGAAAAGTAGAAGGGAGCAGAGTGAATAAAGGAGAGCGGCAGGAGCAGGTGACACAGGCGCCCCAGCTCCAGGCCGAATGGCAGTGGGACGCTGGAGAGAAAAGCACTTACAGAACTTCGGTCGACCCCAGCACTGATGACTGAGACAAGGGTCCTCATTTCCAGTCTAACCCGATCTCTGGGGAGAGTCAGCCTTAGCAAGGCAAGGCGGTGGGGGATGGAACAATATAGAACAAAGCAGTGTACAAATCATAATTGATTACGTTGTGTCTTTTTCTGAGACTTTTCCTGAGTGCACTTTCTGTGTTTGCCTGGCTTTTCCTTCTTGGGCTCATGGGCTGGTGTTTTCTGATCAGAGCAGAACCTCTAGTGATGTTTTGCTTCTTACACTGATCTTCATGTTTTGTCTTGCAACCAAAGTGGATCAGACAGTGGGTACTTCCTCAATCTGGGATTTTATTTGACCAAATCGGATATATGCTTTTCTTTTTCAGAAAGTGTCCTAATAAAGTTGTAAGGAGCTTCATTTGAAGGGTTTAGAGTACCATTAACAGTGTGCTTGCCAGTTCTGCAGTCTGGCCCTTGTTTGTAGGTGCATCTATTTGTCTGTCTCATGAGCCTGGGACGATGCCTGCTTCTCTCCCTCCTCTCCCAAACTTCTTTTGGTTGGGTAACTGGAAGGACTCAGGAGAGGTGCTGAAGTAACCGTGCCTCACCAAGTGCCTTTGTAGCACCCAGGCCCAGAGTTTACCTCTGGAGGACACACTGCACTCATTGGCTGGGCCAGACTGGCCCTGATTAGCCAGTGTTTTTGTAAAGAATTGTTTTTCATTTCAATGATTTATGGGTATGTGTGTGTGCACAGGGACAGGAGCACGTATTTGCAATTGTCTCTGTTGGCCAGATGTGTCTGATCCCCTGGAGCTGCAATGTCTGTGTTAGCCAGATGTGTCTGATCCCCTGGAGATGGAATTACAGGCCATTGTGAGCCTCCTGACAGGGTGCTAAGATCTGAACCAAGGTCCTATGGGAGAGCAGTGAGCACTCTAAACTTCTGAGCTATCTCTCTAGTCCCCAATTAGCCGGTTATCATTTCTGTGGCCAGAAAGCAGCCTATTTTGTGTTTTATTTAGTTATTTTTAAGTCATCAGGTGTACGCAACATTGATGAAATGTGACCAAGTGGTGCAAAGCTTTGAAATCACGTTTCTCTGTCACATGTGATGTATCATTTCATTAGCTACCTATTTTCCTCACTTCTGCCAGTCCGCTTACGGTTGTATTCCACCTATTTCAGGTCAGTTTGCAAGTCCATTTACGTCTGTATTCCCAGTGCTGTTTCTCAAGCTCTTGAGCACATCTCTTTGTTAGGATTCTTGTTTACTTAGTAGAGAGACTCATTATGTAAGTGAGTTTTTATTTTTCATAATTTTGAGTATGTAGAGCACATTTAAGAAAGAATTTTCTTTATTTCAATCTAGATTTCTTTATTTTATCACCTTTTTCTTTCCTATAAAATCTTTTCAGAATGATCACTAAAACCTGATTGTAGGGGTCCGAGAAAACACCGAAGAAGACCCCACACTCAAATATATTGTAAAAGCAAAGAGCTTTTATTTACCAGCATGAGGGGGTCGACCAGCTCTACAATACGGCAACTGCAACGAAGGCACGCAGGGCCTTTTTTTAAATTTTTAGTTAATTTATTTTTTTATTAATTTTTTTTATTAAAAATTTCTGCCTCCTCCCCGCCTCCCCCCTCCCTCTCCAGTCCAAAGAGCAGTCAGGGTTCCCTGCCCTGTGGGCAGTCCAAGGTCCTCCCCCATCCAAAAAAAAAAAAAAAGGGGAAAAAAAAGAGAAAAGAAAATGAGGTGATTATAGCAATTAGTTCTTCCTATAGTGAGAATGAATGGGAGAATGACTCTGATATTGTAGTTAGCATTTTTATTGTTGTAGTAAAGCACTGATAAAAGCAATTTGGGGAGAAAAGGGTTTATTTCATTTTAAAGTTTATATTCCATCATCCAGGGAAGTCATAACAGGTACCTGGAGGCAAGAACTGAAACAGAAGCCATGAGGAACTCTGCTTTCTGGCTTGTTCAAATGACTTGCTCAGCGTGCTTTCCTTTACAATTAAGGACCACGTGTCCACGAATGGTAGTGCCACCGTGCACGGAGGGAGCCCTTCTACATCAGTTGCCAACAAAGAAGATGTCCACAGGCTTGCCTACAGAGCAAGCTGATGGAATAGTTTTCTCAATTAAGGTTCCCTCTTCTCAGCTGACTCTAGCTGTCAAACTGACAAAACTAACCAACACATGTGCAGGCAGAAGCCACCAGCAGTGCCTGGAGTGCATGCTGTTGGCAGTTATCAACAGAGCTTTCTACTAAGTTCGGCCTTAGACTCTGTGTATCCTTACTGGCTTAGACTTCTCCTTGGAGTAAGTGTATATTTTCAGAAACATCAAAAGGAAAATGGAGAATTTTTGTGTTCTGTTAGTCTGAAGTCCCATCTCATTCATACATATAGAGCACATTTTTCAAAATAAGAAATCGAGTTATCATTTCTGCCATATGGTGACAATGCATTACTAAAAAATCTCTGTGCACATCATTCAAAGAAACTGTAGAAACTGTAGTGCATGTTAGAGAAATGAGGGTAGTGGCATTTGTCACACTGACGGAAAGTAAGTAGCTGATAAAACTTTGCATGGTTTGATACATGTAACCTGGTAATCACACATAAGACTAAAGCATAGCACTGACGAGAACTGAGGACAAGCTTCCATTGGGACAGGACGCTGCAGGTTCTGAGTTCTAGGGATGTGGAAGGAGAAGGTAACAGAAACCTGATGGGAACTTGAAATTCTAGGTGTGTTTGCAATGGCATCCGATGTACTTGCTGAAAGAGGAAGCTGGTTGCCATTGCAGAGTATGCATATACGTGGGGGCTGGTGCTGTTTTTGTCATCTAGCTGGCATATGCTTAAAACATTGTGCGGTTCTTTTGATGGGAGGTATCATTGAAAGTGCAGTTCGCTAGTATGGGCTTTGCAGATGATACCGTTTTTGTCTCACTGTCAAAAGGCTGGACATGCCAGAAGCATCCCACAGAGAAACTTGTGCATTGGCAAAATGAAATAGGCCATCTCTAATTTGTTTGCTAATGCATCAGTTTATTGGGAATATTTATATTTGCAACCATTATAGCCAACTTGTTATACAGTATAATGAAGTAGCTGCAGGTTTATTTATCTAGTGTTTCACTAATATCTCTTTTCTGTTTGAAGAGCCTGTCTCATATTACTGCATTTACATATAGACTTGATTTGCTTGAATTTAAAAAAAATTACTTATTACTTTTTAACTTTTTTTGTGTGTGCAAGTGTTTTGCTGGCATGTACATATACATACCACCTGCATGCCTTGTGCCCATGGAGGCCAGAAGAAGTCATTGTACCCCTAGAATTGGATGGTTGTGAGCTGCCAGGTGGGTACTGGGAACCGAACACAGGTCTGCTGCAAGAGCAGCAGGTTCTCTTAACCACTGGGTCACCATCTCTCCAGGCCTCTTCCTGTACCCGTAGCTCAGGAAAGTGAGCACTGTACTTCAGTATCTGTCAGCTGTGAAATCCTTTGACAGAGTTGCCAGTTAATAAAAATATTCATTATGATATACTCCTGGATAATCATAAGAAAAGACCAAATATTTATTTTGTGCTATTATTGCAAAGTATTTATCGTGTAAGTGTTGTGATTTTATTAATGGGCTCAGATGTCAGCAGCACGTTCTTATGACTGTGGCAGCTCTGCAGTGTGCGTGTCTTTAACTGTGGACATTTAGTGATGTCATTTGCAGTTGAAGATTAAACTCTGAAAAGTGTCCTTCCCTATGCAGAAGGACTACGAATGGTCACTGCATTGCAGATGTTCCCATTTCCACCCCCTCCCGGTTTTGTGGTATTAATGTTCTAGTTCCATGTTTCTGATTACTATGTTAGTTTAGTTCCCCAATGATTTATATGCCATATTATCAATTCTAAATGTAAAATGACTATAGAGCAATTTCAGAACAAATTTGATAATGTCAAATTGATTTACCTCATATTTTAAATCGTTATTGTAATTTTTGGTGGGGAGTGTTGAGTCAAAGGTGCTATGAATTCACTATGTAGCTCAGGCTAGCCTCAGACTCACAGTGTTCCTCCTGTCTTAGCCTCCTGAGTGTGCCGCCATCTCTGACTCCAAATCATTCACACACCCTATATCACTAAGTCATTAGTAATACCCTGAATGTCTCTGAAAGGCGACAACTGGAACATTTTTAGTGACGTCAGTGTCATCTCTGGGCAGTTTCTGTTCAGAAGGTGTAGAAGTATTGTTTTCATCTTCCTTGAGAAGCAACAGGAGATCTTTCCACAGATGGTTCCTGTAGATTTAATTTTAAAGTTTTATAAACATTCTGGAAGGTCATTTGCTATAAAGAACATATTAATGGTATCTTATAAAGCAGATATTTCTTTTCTTTCTTTCTTTCTTTCTTTCTTTCTTCAGTTTTAACCTTTTTTCATTGAAATTTGTAACTAGACATGAGTATATGTGAACTGATTTAAAATTAAGATCTTTTAAAATGATTTTCCTTTCAAAAGACAGCTTAAAGGAGACATGAGTCACACAAATGTATGATTTATTTTAGTAGAAATTTTAGCTAGTGTTTTTGTTTCATACATAGGTATTATATTAGCTTGAATAGGTAGATATAAATATGAGTGCAATATGTTCTCTTTCACCACATAAAATATAATCTAGTAGGGAAGACCGGAGAGATAGGTGTAGAGATAGGTATCTGGTCAACTATATAATATGAGAGGATGCAGTGAAGCAGCCTGCTCAGTGGGTAAAGACCTTGTTACTAAGCCTTATGAGCAACATAATGGAATGAGAGAATCGACTCCTGCGTGTTGTCCTTTGACCCTCACACTTGAGCCATGGCAGGTGTCTGCCCAAATACATACACCTATGTATATAAATAATGCAATTTAATAAAAGTTTAAATGATTGTTTCACATTAGGAATGCAGATATATTTAGAGATAGGAGAGACTGCATTCTATTGAAGTCAGGACCAGAAAAAGCCTTCTTGGAGAAGGCAATGTTTGGATCTAAGTATTGAAAATCCAGTGTGTGACTCTGGAAAGTCTGAGTAGAAAAGGGATAGTTGGAAAATATTTAATTTGAGATTGTTCATATATTCAACAATATTATATTATTTCTTCACAAGGTGCGAATGATATCCCCAATTAGCTTCTTAGTTGGAAATGAATTAGCAGCCAGGCAGGCCTACTGGCTCATGTTTGTAATTGCTCTTGGCAATTACAGCTCTTGGCAGCCTGAGGAATGGAAAACACATGCCATGAGTTTGAGGCTAGCCTGGGTTATAACGAAGGAAAAACTGTATTTTTTTCTAACAAAGAAATACGAGATCTTAGTTTACTTATGGTTTTACTAGTGTTTTTCTTTTATTATTATTATTTTTTAATTATTGAAAAAATTTCTGCCTCCTCCTGACTCCCGTTTCCCTCCCCACCTCCCATTTTCCTCACCCTCCCCCCATTCCTCTCCTCCTCCCCCTATTCCTCTCCTCTTCCCCCCACTCCTTTCCTCTTCCCTCTCCAGCCCAAAGAGCAGTCAGGGTTCCTGGCCCTGTGGGAAATCCAAGGTCCTCCCCCCTCCATCCAGGTCTAGGAAGGTGAGCATCCAAACAGGCTAGGCTCCCACAAAGCCAGTACAAGCAGTAGGATCAAAACCCAGTGCCATTGTCCTTGGCTTCTCATCAGCCCTCATTGTCTGCCATGTTCAGAGAGTTCGGTTTTATCCCATGCTTTTTCAGTCCCAGTCCAGCTGGCCTTGGTGAGCTCCCAATAGATCAGCTCCACTGTCTCAGTGGGTGGGTGCACCCCTCGTGGTCCTGACTTCCTTGCTCATGTTCTCCCTCCTTTCTGCTCCTCATTGGGACCATGGGAGCTCAGTCTGCTGCTCCAGTGTGGGTCTCTGTCTCTATCTCCATCCATCGCCAGATGAAGGTTCTATGGTGATATGCAAGATATTCATCAGTATGGCTATAGGATAGGGCCATTTCAGGTTCCCTATCCTCAGCTGCCCAAGGAACTAACTGGGGACATCTCCCTGGACACCTGGGAGCCCCTCTAGAGTCAAGACTTTTGCCAACCCTAAGATGGCTCCCTTAATTAGGATATATACTTCCCTGCTCCCATATCCACCCTTCCTTTATCCCAACCATCCAATTCCCCCAAGCTCCCCCCATCCTCCCCTTCTCACTTTTCTCTCCCCATTTCCCCTTATCCCCATCCCACCCCCAAGTTCCCAATTTTTGCCCGGCAATCTTGTCTACTTCCAATATCCAGGAGGGTGACTATATGTTTTTCTTTGGGTTCACCTTCTTATTTAGCTTCCCTAGGATCACAAATTATAGGCTCAATGTTCTTTATTTATGGCTATAAACCAATTATGAGTGAGTACATCCCATGTTTATCTTTTTGGGTCTGGCTTACCTCACTCAGGATAGTGTTTTCTATTTCCATCCATTTGCATGCAAAATTCAAGAAGTCGTTTTTTACCGCTGAGTAGTACTCCAATATGTATGTATTCCACACTTTCTTCATCCATTCTTCCATTGAAGGGCATCTAGGTTGTTTCCAGGTTCTGGCTATTACAAATAATGCTGCTATGAACAAAGTTGAACAAATCCTTTTGTAGTATGATAGGGCATCTCTTGGGTATATTCCTAAGAGTGGTATTGCTGGGTCCTGGGGTAGGTTGATCCCAAATTTCCTGAGAAACCACTACACTGCTTTCCAAAGTGGTTGCACAAGTTTGCATTCCCACCAGCAATGGATGAGTGTACCCCTTTCTCCACAACCTCTCCAACAAAGGCTATCAGTGGTGTTTTTGATTTTAGCCATTCTGACAGGTGTAAGATGATATCTCAAAGTTGTTTTGATTTGCATTTCCCTGATTGGTAAGGAGGTTGAGCATGACCTTAAGTGTCTTTTGGCCATTTGAACTTCTTCTGTAAAGAATTTTCTGTTCAGTTCAGTGCCCCATTTTTTAATTGGGTTAATTAGCATTTTAAAGTCTAGTTTCTTGAGTTCTTTATATATTTTGGAGATCAGACCTTTTTCTGTTGTGGGGTTGGTGAAGATCTTCTCCCAGTCAGTAGGTTGCCTTTTTGTCATAGTGACAGTGTCCTTTGCTTTACAGAAGCTTCTCAGTTTCAGGAGGTCCCATTTATTCAATGTTGCCCTTAATGTCTGTGCTGCTGGGGTTATACGTAGGTATTTGTAATAAGAAAAATGCTGTCAGCAATCAGAGTCATTTGATAATAAAACATGCATTAAGATGTCTTGATTTGGACTGGAGAGATAGCTCAGAGGTTCAGAGCACTGGCTGCTCTTCCAGAGGTCCTGAGTTCAATTCCCAGCAACCACATGGTGGTTCATAACCATCTATACTAAGATATGATGCCTTCTGACCTGCAGGGATAAATGTAGACAAAACACTGTATACATAATAAAATAATAAAAAAATGTCTTGATTCATTGTGTACCCATTTTATTTAATGTTACAATTGTGGATATTGTTCACAAAACCCGAGAAAAACTTACTACATATTATTGGGTTCATGACCTGGTGCTGATGTGGGGAGATGGTGCTGTGTTTCCTGAAAATGCAGAGCTTTCTAGGTGAGAGTTTAGAAGTTTGGACTTGTTCTTGGGACTGAGCCTGGCTAACTGGGTTACCCCAGTTCCAAATACTTTTATGGTGTTCAAGGGATGATGATGGTGCTCACAGGGAGGCTGAGGTCACAGTGAGGCTGAAGTCACAGTGAGGCTGAGGTCATAGGGAGGCTGAGGTCACAGTGAGGCTGAAGTCACAGTGAGGCTGAGGTCACAGTGAGGCTGAGGTCACAGTGAGGCTGAGGTCACAGTGAGGCTGAGGTCACAGTGAGGCTGAGGTCACAGTGAGGCTGAGGTCACAGTGAGGCTGAGGTCACAGTGAGGCTGAGGTCACAGTGAGGCTGAGGTCATAGTGAGGCTGAGGTCACAGTGAGGCTGAGGTCACAGTGAGGCTGAGGTCACAGTGAGGCTGAAGTCACAGTGAGGCTGAGGTAACAGAGGCAGAAGTCACAGTGTTATTGAAGAGGTCACACCGAGACAGTTGGCATTTTCTAGAAATGATTTTGGTGTAGATGCAGTCATTTAGGAGAGGTGAGGATGTGTAGTAAAAGCACATGAATGAGATGGGTGTGGGTTTTTCAGGACAAGTTGTACTTTAGTATCTTAAGAGTTGCCTTATATATTTTGGACCTTTATTTTTTACTTTTGGATGTTGCTGAGAATTGAACTTAGAGTGTCATGCATCTAGGAATATTGCAGAGCTGGATCACCATCCTGAATTTGGTGACTTTAAAAATTGCATCTCTAGTGTGCTTACTATTTATTTGAAATGTGTATGTACACGAGGGTGCTCACCCTTGAGCAGGTATGGAGACAAAGTTCACCTGTGGTGTTCTCTTTTGCTCGTCATGGCAATTTTTTGAGATCTGGTCCATCAGTGAACTTGGAACTTGCTATTTCAGCGGCACTAGCTGGCCAGTGCGTTTTCAGGATCTGCCTGTCTATACTTGCTCTCTCCCTAGTGCTGTGGTCATAGGGCATGAGCCATCTATCCAGCTTTTCCCATGGGGGCTGAGGATCTCAGGTTCTCATGCATGCTTAGCCTGTTCTTTACCCATCTTGTCAGTCCTAGGAATTTACATGTATGTACTGGAGACCCTAGGCTAGTACCTGATGTGTAGTGGGAAGAAATATAAACTAAAAAGACAAAGCCAGTAATCACAAGTCAAATGAGTCCTTTCTGTAGTAGATCTCAAGGGAGTTAAGATGTGTTTTGACAGTGAACTGTTTTTGATCTTGTGAGATTCTCAGGCAGGTACAGGTTCACGGCTGACAAATGAGCAAGGTTAAAACCACAGGATACATACACTTAGGCATTGCCCTTATTTTAATATTCCTAGCAATTTTAGATATTTGTATAAAAAAGGAATATTATCTCTACATAGGACATCTTTTTGGAATATGTGTAAAATTCTCAACTCTCATCTCCAAGAAATTTCACCTAGACTCTTGGTTGAGGCCTCCTTTCTCTTCCAAAGTCCTCTTAACTTTCCTGTCCTTATCCTATATCACAGTATTTCGCCCCTCCCTCCCTTCCTCTCTCCCTCCCTCCATTGCACCTTCTTCTCTTCTCACTTCTTTTGTCATTGGAGGATCCTTCAAACATTGGAGTAGTCATATGCATGTTGGGTAACAAACTCCTATGCACTGTTTTGTATTTTATTGTATCCTTGTTTGAAAGCTGTGTATTCAAATGAAATAGCTCACATGCAGAGGTTTTGAAGGTAGCAATGAAGAAATTACTCTTCCTATGGTATGTAGTTTTCTTTAGACATTATATTATTTGTGCTGAATTTTGGTTATATGATGAATAGGATATAAAGACATCATTACCCCCCATACTATTTCAAATCTGTGAGCACTTTAAACATATACAGGGTTCCAGTTAGTAATGCCCACCTGTACACTTGCTGAGTCTTTCGGAATGTTTCAGGTTTGTAGTTGATAATTCAGATGTCATCTATTTGTATCTTTATTCTGGCAGTGGTTTCCTTGGTATAGTTAATAGACCAAATAAGATTGGTCAGGGTCTGGTTGGTATTAAGTAATGTTGAATAAAGACTTCATTATTTTCTCTAACAGTTTTGTATTAACCTAGGCCATAAAGGTTAGGAAGCAAGATTTATTGGGCTTTTCTATTTGGTTCCTTTTTATTTGGTAGCAGGTGCTTTTTGATGAGAATGGTCCTCATCATGAGTCCTTACATTTTAGCTCTCCAACACCATCACATTTGATAGATTTGACAGCCTTGAATATAGTTGACTAGTTTACATGAAAATTCTTAAGCAATTTTGAGTTGGTCTCCTAATTCTTTTTGATGCATGTGACATGTAATGATATTAGCTTGATTGCACTGAGTCACTCCAGGAGACTAGTAAAGCCCAGACAGCTGTGTAGGAGGGCTTTCCTGGGATGACTGTATCCTGTGGGAGCTGAGCTGAAATGGTTTGTTGTAGGAGGCCACTTGTTTGTTCCCAGCCACTGAGCCCCGAAATAATCGCACAGACACCATATTATTTGCAATACTGTTTAGCCAATAGCTTAAGCATATTTCTGGCTAACTCTTAAATTAATCCATCTTCACTAATCTGTGTATTGTCACATGGCTGTGGCTTACTGGATAAAGTTCCATCTGACTTCTGTCTCCAGTGCGGTCTACATGGCTTCTCCCTGACTCTGCTTTCCTTCTCCCAGCATTCAGTTTAGTTTTCCCCACCTAGCTCTTCTCTGCCCTATCAGGCCAAACCTGTTTCTTTATTCATTAACCAATAAAAACAGCACATAGACAGAAGGACCTCCCAATCAATGGTTGAATGTGTTAATGGTTCCAAATCTGAATAGACTTTTGGGACTCAGTAGAGCTGTAGGTAGGACCTTGTTGGAGGAAGGTGTCTTGGTCTCAGCCCATTGTGTTATTCTGCTCTCTTGGCTTTTGTAAATTGGCAGTCCTGCTTCCATCCTGCCCTCTCTCTCTGAGGCTGTGCCTCATCCCAGGCCCAAAGCGTTTGGAGTCAGTGTGAAACCGTTGAAACCACAGACCAAATAAACCTTGTTGTCTTGGATATTTGTGATTGTATCAAAAAGTCTGACTAATAAAATGTAATATTACAAATATGACTTTTGAAAAATAAATAAAGAACGTGTTTATATATTTCTTATTTCTGTAATGCTAATTTATTGTAAGGCTTACTGCATGAATGATTTATTTTTGAGATGTTTCAGCTATTTCCAGTTGGGCTTATTTTTGACAAAGTTAAAAAAAGATTGCACCAGCCAGGCAGTGGTGGCACACATCTTTAATCCCAGCACTCGGGAGACAGAGGCAGCAGATTTCTGTGAGTTCAAGGCCAGCCTGGTCTGCAAGAGCTACTTCTAGGACAGGCTCCAAAGCTACAGAGAATCCCTGTCTCAAAAAACCAAACCAAACCAAACCAAACAAAAATTTCCAAAGCATTGCACCTAGGTTTGTGGATGCTGTCCTTTCATTTTTTCCTTGTAACTTCCCTTATGGCCAGTCAAGTTATCTCACTCGGGTCCCAGAACCTTTATTGTCTCTTTTTCAAAATTAGAGCCAGCTTTTCATTATGCTGTAGGTAGTAATGGTAGAAGATACCAATTTTATTCTAGTGATGTCTTTACCAATTTCTTGTTGACATTAATCATCTTATCTAGAACAGTCTTAATTACATAACTGACTTTTCTGGAAAGTTCTGTAGTTGGAATTCAATTGGACTTCGTTTAATGTTTCTTTCAAACTAGTACTGTGAGATAGTCAAATAATTTTCTTTCTCATTTTTATACTTGCATTTGTCAGGAAGACCAGTATTTTGGGTAATTAATTATTAGTATATTATTATAGCTTACTATTCATTACATCTTGCAATGTTAACTAAAATCATATTTATCTTATATTTACTACTTAGGAATAACTTTATTGCTGTTGTTAGAAATAATATAATGGTTAGTACTAAACATTTCCTATGTGCTGGGTGCCATTTAAGAATGTATGTACTAGTTTAATATTGTATGTCTGAACTCAGAATGATACCTTTGGTTAGGTCTTTTTTTGGTCTTGGTGCTGTGAGTGGTAACGGCTCTGTGATGGGCTTTCCAACAAGTCTTTGATCATCTCGGCATGTTTAGTGATGATAACCTGAAGTAGTTATATGTGTATTCCAAATTATCCTTATTTTGGAGGCTTTGTTAAATAATAAAAATAAATAGAAGTCTACATCTTAAAAGCAATGCATACAAGTTGGCAATTAGTAGCAATAAGCTGTCTACCCAGCCTTTGGTTCTAAGGCATAGAACATGTACAAAAGAATTTTTGGAAGTCTGCTCTTCGTACAGTTTGCTTGAAATAAAACACTTACTTATATTTAGTGGAAGAAGTATTTGGTGAGAGGATTGTTGACTATAATAGGACTTATTATATTCATTCCTTTCCTGCTGACAGATAAATGCTACCTTCAAATGAAACCAGCATAGTTAATTATTCAGAAAAATATATGAACAGGGCTCAAATTCAAAGAATCCTAAAGTCAAACAAAAGCCGCCATTGCTTTGTAAAGAGAAAACTTTAATCTACTATGTTATTTTTTTTAACTGGGGATGATGCATTTAAATTCTGAATTTAAGTGGAGTGTGTAGAAGAAGAGAAAGATGAACAAAGAAGGCATGTGTATGTGCCGCTTTGTGTTCCCAGAGCTTGGCTTAAAGGCTTCCTGTTTAGCTGAGATTTCTACAGTTGCGGGTGGCAGCAATAGGATTTCTGAACTGTAATTTCACATTGGCGATGGACTTAGATGATTAGTATTTTAGAAGTAAACTCAATTAATGAAAAGGCTTTTCTCTAAATTTCCTTAAACATTCTGACATTCTGTTTATCTTGTGAATGATTAAGTTGTTTTGAATTGTGAAGAATACCTAGTATGTTGCTTTGCTCTTCAGTGTGATGTAAGATTGACTAGAAACCCTGTACAGAGGGAGATTTATTCAGGCCTGTGAGTGGGATGCAGTCCATTATGGTGGGAAGGGATGAACGTGTGGTAGCTGGTCTTACACAATGGCATTCAGGAAGAAGAAGGGGAGGAGTTGGGAGACAGACTCAGACAGGAAAAGACAGATGGATCAACCACTTTTTTCCAGCAGGCCCTACCTCCTAAAGAGTTCCACATTTTCCCCAAACAGTTGTCATCACCTGGGGACCAAGTGTACCAATGCATGAGTCTGTGGTGGCGTTTTACATCTGAACTGTGGCAGTGAGTTTTAGAGATGACTCTGTTGTCTTCCCTTCCCCGTGTGACATGCCCATCTGTTTTTACAGTCAAATACAAATGCTCTAAACACTTGTGATCCTAAGCATCCTAAACCAGACGTATAGCTTTGCCTTCCGTTGGTGTAATAGTAAGATTAGGAGGTCGTTCCGTATCTCATTCTGGTCTGTACTGTGTAGGCATAACTGTTATTGTTAATAGAGTATTTGCTTCTGTTGCCATATTATAGTTCTCACTTTTTATATTATTCATGAGAACCTTTTTAAAATTCTTTGTTGTTCTGTTAATTACTTAACTCAGTAAACACATATTTTTTAGAGTCTGCTAAATGCCAGATACTGTTTTAGTTGCTAAGGATGTAGCAATAGATAAAATAAATAAAAACCCTGTGTTAGTTACTTTTTTGAGTTGCTGTGATAAAACACTTGGATAAAAGCAACCTAAGAGAGAATGGCTTATTTTGCTCTTGATTCTTAGGTACACCCTATCGTGCCTGAGGAGTTGGGATGGCCGGAGCTTGAAGTGGCTGGTCATGTTTAATCCACAATCAGGAAGCAGAATGTGGTTAATGAATGCTTATTTCATTTTATTTCCTCTTTCATAAAATCCAGTGTCTTATCGCAGGGAGCAGTACCATCTGCAGTGGGTGGATCTTTCACCTCAATTAATCAAATAAAGGTAGCCCCAAACATCCTGAGAAGCCTGTTCCCCATTACTCCAAACCTCAAGTTGACAACTGAAACCAATCCTCAAGCCTGTCCTGAGGTGTCTTGATTTTGGTTTGGGAAAAGACCCTTTCTTCTCTTAGAAGCTATTATTTGAGGTCACATTAAGAATGTACTATTCTCTTTGAGCCTATACTGAACTATGATCTTCTAAAAGGGAATATAAAATAATTTGTAGTAACAGCTGCAAGAAAACCAAGCAGCAAAAAGAAGTTTGGCTTGTTTTTCTTTGGCCTGTTCTCTTTCTTTGAGACAGAGTCTCACTGTGTAGCCTGAGATGACCAGAATGTATCATGTGTTCAGTGTTCGTTTTGACATACCCCGTGCTTGGATTTTGTTTTTCATTGTATAAGCATTGGTGATCAGATCTGAAAGTAAGCCATGTTTGGTAGAAATTCTTTTCTAAGACTAGTAATTCACTGATTCTGTCACTGGAAGCTGAGGAAAATATTATGGCTGGCTTTTTTTTTTTTTTTTTTTTTTTTTTTTTTTTTTTTTGGTGGGTAGGATGAGTGAAGGTATTGCAGTTTAAAAGCACCATGTACTGTTTAGGCCATAGTAAGAGAAAAGGAAATACTGAAGAGTATTGCTGGTCATTGCTGACATGATAAGGAGACAGCAACTGTGCTTTGGTAATAAAATAAAACACATTATTACTAACAGGCCTCTCTGGGTCTCCCTTTCACTGTGGGCCTCTGAGCAGAATTATTTGTGCAGTTTTAATGGGTTTCTTACTCATTTCATTCAACAAATACCCATAAAAGTGACCTTTTTGTCTAAAGTGTATTACACATTCAGCTTGCCTGGCCCAGGACCCTGTCTTTACCTACCATTGTAGTAAGGACTTTTGGGTTTCATATATCCTCTGTAGAAAATACAAATATCAGCTTGTAACATGTTTTTCTGAAATCTTTTTGAAAACATTTTGTGTAGCTTAAGGAAGCGTGTCTGTTTTGATTTGAAAAGTTACAATAGCTGCTGAGATGTGTTTTTCTGCTTCTCGATTCATTGCACTAATTTGTTGTTCAGTTGACGGAGTGGGCATCATCATCATCTCCAGTCAAATGTTATCTTTCTCACTTTTCATCCCAGCAGTTTGCAATAAAATATTTCTGACATGAATGGGAATAAAATAGTCTGTTTGGTGTCAAATGGATAGTACTGTGGCTTTTGCCCTGTGTCAGCATCTGACTGATTCCATACTTAAAAATCTGAGCATAAATATGTTCACAGTGTGTCTTTGGCACCTGGTTTACTAGTCTAGTCTATTATGTTTTGGCTGAAAGTGGTACTCTTAGTAGAGCATCTAATCAGCTTATTTAATATTGGGGGACCTCGTCTTCGCCTGATTTATTCCCGCAATATCTGGTGGCATGCTGTTGTTGATTGGTGAGCCATTGCTGCTTCATTCCTAACCCCCTCAGCTCTGCCTCCACTGCAGGACCCTCAGGAACCTTCCTTTTCCTTTTCACATGGAATCTCTTTACCAGTGCAGTTTCCCTGTGTGTATGGAGTGTTTCATGTATAGAGCATGTCTCACAGCATAGGAGCATTTGTCCCTTTCTCCAGGGTAGTGGTACATTTTAGGAAAATGCCACAATTGATAGTCTGAAATATTTTACTAAACTGCACAAGCATGGCAATTCAAGTTTTTTTTTCTTTTTAAAGTTTTGTCTTTATTTTTAATTGAGCATGTTTCTATCTTTCACATGGATCTGTTATAATGAAAGGGGACTCTGCAGATATTGTTTAAAACCCGTCCCTGTTTCTGTTTTCTGTGATTGTTATTTCTAGCAAGTTGCTGTCTATGTTAACATGTTTGTTCACTTCCATTTTCCTTTAAGCGGATTCTTTTTTTTTTAATTTTTTTATTTTTTTTTATTTTTTTTAAGTGGATTCTTTAAAAAATATGCTATTATGCATTTAGAGATCAGAGGACATTTGTTTGAAGTGGGTTTTCTCCTTCTAGATTGGTGACAGCATCTGATCGTATGTGGCTATTGAAATTGACATTAATAATAATAAATAAATTTATAATTAACTTTCTTAGAGTCAGTTGCCTGATTTCCAGTGGTTAATATATGCCTGTGGAGATTGTGAGGCACTGAACTAGGACAACACAGACAGACCATTTCCATAGTTGCTGGAATCTCAGTGAAATAGCATCGGACAGGCTGCTGGTGTGTGCAGAAGACTCTGGGTTGAAATCTTGATTATTCTTTAGACACACAAGTGACTGTGTACTCCTGTCATCCTTTAGCTTATCACTGTATTTTTTCTTTGGAATTTTCCTTTTAAATAGCTAAAGGATGAACAAAAAAGAGGGCAGTGTGCTAGCTTAGTTATATAGTGTATGCTCTGTATCGTGTGCCACTTAGACTAGTGTAACCAGAAATCCTCATGGCAATTCCTTCTCTGTATTCCTAGTCGTATGCGTTATGAAGGTAGGTAGCCTGTATTTTAAAGTCTGTGCATGTTTTTTATTTTTAAATTTTAGTTGGAATGGTGGCTCCTTGAAGATCATTCCTTGGGCTGAGCATAAACACCGAGCTGAAGATTGGTGTGAGGAACCGGACTGCAGGCCAGTATGAACTAGCACAAGGCGTCATTGTTCTTTGTGCCATGGACTCACGTGACTCTGTGACAAACTTTTGTGACCCGTCGTATTCTGTTAAGAGGAATTTAGAGGAGTTTTTAGAAAACACAAATGACTTGGGATATAGTAAAAGAATTAATGAGAATGTAGCAAATGTTGAGGGGGAACTGTTTAAACAATGATCTTTATTACAACTCTTCCCTTTAGCATATTGGCTTCCAGTCTACCAAATGAGCTGATACATTTGCATAGTTTTGTCCTGGTGTATATGCAATTTTATTCTCGGTTAAATTTTTGTTCTTATTTTCCCAAGACTGTTCTTAGGGAAGCCTCAGAATGGAGATGAAAATGCTACAAAAGGGGGGTTGTGTGCATATAGTGGGGAGGAGAGTCAGTAGGAGGCACACTTAGTACCTGTAGTCTCCACCCTTCATTTGTCCTCCTTTAATTGCCTTTATGAGATAAGAGCTTTATCCTTCCGGCCTGCAGACTGCTTTTTAGTTACCTGTCCTCCATGGTCCTGGATGTCAGTCTGGGCATCTGGAGAAGAGATGGTAAAGTGAAGCTCTGAAGATCCAGACTTCTAGAAAATTTACACATTTTCATATCCCTTTATCCCCCAGAGGCAGGGGATTACCCATGTAGAAGTTTGTAGAGTTCTTTTCTGGAGAAACAAAGTGGCCTCAGAAAAGAGGCCTTTAGATCCTGAGGTGTGGTCCTCAAAAGTTTGTGCACAACCACAACAGTGGAGCTGACAAATGAACAGGTCCTGTCACATCCATAGAGCTTTCTGGACATCGAGGATAGATTCTGCTTGATGGAACAGAGAGGACAAAATACAGAAAATGGAACAACACTTCAAAGGAGACATTATGCAGAAGAAGAAAATTTCAAAAATTATAGTTAATGTCATCCAGAAGATAAGTTGCTGTAGTTTGTATAATTAAAATAATAGAATTACACAAATAAAAATCCATAGCCACCATTCTCCAGTGGATAATTCCACACCATGGCCACATACCATTGGCTGTTGTTCACTTGGTGGGCCACAAAATACAAAGAATGAGTGTGGGAAAGGACTTGTGCAGTGGGACCCGGGGGGGCGGGGGGGAGGACTAAGAGAGAAGAGGGACAGTGAGCAGACTGCATTAGAGATGCATGTGATGCTGTCAAAGAAGAGCAAAATCTACAAACAATCTATTTCTAAATACCACAGGACTGTATAAAATAGTACCAGAAAGTAAGAGAGCTTTACTTACTTAGGAGCATTTAAAAACAGCATAGTATACAAAAATTAGATAGGAGTCTCCGGTAGACTCAAGGTAAAATCAAGGCATTTTCTTAGACATTAGAATAAATATGCAGAGCTAGAATAGAATACCAAATATTTAATGAAAAAAGTCTACTTACAATTCAAGTTACAGGTATTAAAAAGATGACATAGGTGACTGAGGAGAAAAATTTAAGAATAATTATTGGAGGAGGCCACTAGTTAGTTCCTGGCTGCTCAGCCCTGAAATAATCACACAGAAATTATATTATTTAAAACATTGCTTGGCCCATTAGTTCTAGCTTCTTATTGGCTAACTCTTACATATTAATTTAACCCATTTCTATTAATCTGTGTATTGTCATGAGGCTGTGACTTACTGGGTAAAGTTCCAAGTTCTGTCTGGCGTCTGTCTCTGGCAGGGCTACATGACTTCTTCCTCATTCTGCCTTCTTTCTCCCAGCATTCAGTTTAGCTTTCTCCGCCTACCTAATTTCTGCCCTATCAACAGGCCAAGGCAGATTTTTATTCATCAATGATATTCACAGCATACAGAGGCGAATATTGTAACTCTAATTCTTGTTTGATACCTGTTTTGTTGTATGTAATTTTACTATGTTAAAGTTAAATTCTTTCTTTTTTTTTTTTTTAAACAGAAAAGGGGAGGTAATGTTTGGATTCCCCAAACAGTATTGCAAATAATATGGTTTCTATGTGATTATTTCGGGGCTGAGCAGCCAGGAACCAATAAGCAGCCTTCTTCCAACAAATAATCAAGTCAATAATTAGAATTTGAAGCCTTCGATTGAAATGTTCTTTAAAGTATTTCACCCCAAGGTTCTAAAATATCAAGGATATGTTCATTTAAAGAGAATGACCTCATTTCATGAAAGGAAATCAAAGTCAGAATGACCTTGAATCTGGATATGTGATGGTGTTGAAGGGGAGTCCAGAGAGAGTGAGAGAAAGAGAAAGAGAATGGGAGGGAGGATGCTCCCTGAGAAGAGTAGAGAGCTGGGAGCGCCAGTGTTTAATGTTTTATAGAGCAGAATGTTTTAGCAAGGACAGTTGAAAAAGAGCATCCAGAAAAGATGAGAAGAGCCATAGCTTCTATGGCTCGATAAAAGGCAAGTGGCTTCCTGTGAGTGCTGCATTCACTATCAAAGGATGTGAGGGGCTGACCCGGGAGAGTTGAAATAGTGTCCCAGGAACTCGGAGTCGCCACTGGCTGTTCCTGCTGAAATGAGGCGGAGTTCACAGAGTCCAGGGTGGCCATTGTGGCAGTGTGTGCAGCACTGGACAGGAATCTCTGGGAAGCGTGGGAGTCACGCCAGGAGAGGGGCTGAGGAAAGGACTCTCCTGCAGATGGAACGTTCTTGCAACATGTGTCACATGCACAGTGAGTGGTCTTAGGTGTGTGGATAAACCACCTCAATATTAGGGTGACTTTAACAATCTCAACAACAACAACAAATAGCAGTTATAAATAAAATCAAGAGCCTGGTTGTGCTGCCCTTCTAACTTCTCACAGCAGTTTGCATAGATTACCCCCATGACTTTGAAGAATGAAAGGAGTGAAGGACGTTTTAAAGCCATGTGCACGGGTTTGCCAGCCTTCGCTGGTGGACTTGTTCTTTGGATTTGGTTTGGAGCCCCAAGCTCTCCTCAGCTGTTGAGTACTCGCAGCTGTCAGCCTCTGCGCTCCTGCAGCAAGTCACTTGAGGGGCCCGGAAGTTCTTCTGAGACCCTTAGCTTACTTTTCATTCCTTTGTTAATCTTTAGTGTAGAAAGCAGTCATCCACTGTTCCCCTTGTATTTGTGGTCCTTGTGTGGGTTCCCTGAAGATGTCTGATCCTCAGTGGACAGGGCGCGCTGTCAGGAGGCCTGTGCTGCGCACTTGTCAGCACAGGTGAGGTGCATTTCTTATTTCCCTGAAAACTGGAAACGAGATTTCAGAATTCCAGTTCCAGCTGGATTCTTTCGGGTATAGTTCCTGCGGTGGTGACTCTTGGCCTGCGGAAGAGCTTTGATTTGGGCAGCCGGCAGAAGCACCAGTGGGGTGCGCTCTGTAAAGCTCTTTAGTTTCTGTCAGTTCCTGTCTGGTTGAGCTGTGGCATACCTGTTTTATTTTCTGTTCTGAACTTTGAAGTCAGAAAAACCAGTTAGAAAATGTTAAATTTCCTCAAATGTCCCATTAACCTGCAAGTGAGCACATACACGGAGACACAGACACCCCCACCTCTGTAAGCCGCTCTCTTCTCATCCCTGTCTCTGTCCTTTTCTGCCGCACTCCTGACAGTTATTAATTGTTCCTCCTGTGCTTTGCAGAACGGTGGTGGAGCCTGGCCTCCAGGATGACAGTGAGTTCCTGTATGCTGAGCAGCCTGAGCTGCTGCAGTATAAGATGCCCCAGCTGACGGTGGAGAAGGCAATGGACTGGTACCGGAGCAGAGCAGAGGAGATAGAGCACCATGCTGGTCAGGTGAGGCGAGAGAGCACTGCTGTTCAGTGGTGATGGCGATTCAGTCCACATAGTGCACATGACCAGAAATCTCAGGTGTGATTCAGAGGGCTGAAAGGAGCAGTTCTTAGTGCTTCTGTCCATTTGCCCTTTGCCCAGAAGTCTTTGTAACTTTTAGATTCTTACAAAGCAAATGAATACAAGAAATGTTCAAAATCTTTCTTTAAAACAGGAACACAAAATAACTGCATACTGTGCCTGATTTTTTCCATGTATTTTAATAGATGAATTACACCTTAATTGTTCAGATTGTATCAACTTAAAAACTATTTGCTTAGTCCCCAGTTACAGTGTACGACCACAGGTGATTGTGACTGTGCCTTTCAGGAACTCTGGTCCCGTGTGCCTTCTGTTTTCCTTCGGCTTAGGCCTGACCTCACAACTCTGCTTTTCTATTGGCTGTGGTCTTCTGTAGTGGTCTCTGTCTGTTGCTAAGAGAAGTCCTTGATGAGGGTGATGACTACACTTGCCTGTGGGTTGTTAGGGATGATGCCGGTTTAGTAAATGGCAGCTGTAGATTCTCTTCCAAGGTCTCTGACCTCATGAATCCCTAGTACTTGGCTGGGTTTCCAATACTAGGTGTGATTTTCCTTTTGTTGCACAGCTCTTGATTCAAGTTAGAGAGCTCTTGGTTTCATCCAGAGTGTGCGTGCCACTACTGTGCCATGCTGGTCCTGTGGTTCACGGGTGTTAGGGCTGGGTAGGACTATTGGTCTATTGGTTGCTTCCCTCTTTTGGAAGCCTGCACAGTTCCTCCTGCTGCTGTGTTAGCTAGTCCTCATGGAGGAGACTTTTTGGTGAGTTTCAGCTCGGGGGGCCTCTGGGTCCCGTGTCTAAAGTGCACGGTGTCATCGGCAGGGCAGACTTACTCCTTTCCTTGGTGGGGCAGGAGTCTTAGCAGCTGTATGGACACTGGGTTCTGCCCAGTTTTGTGATGAATCTGAAGCTGCTCTGTCAGAGGTTGTACTAGGCATCCCGAGACATCATGGCTTCCCTTTAGGAGACCAGGGGCGATGATGAAGCAAGGCCGTTGGGTGCTTTTCTTATATTTAGTTGGATTATGTCCTGTTCTGTCTTTCATTATTTAAAAACTCTCATAATGGCTTTTATTTTTTTTTGACTTCATGTGAAGTAATGACATTTCATGTCAGTTGTGATGCAATCAAAGTGATATCTAACATGGATTTTACAGTTTTCATTTTTAGAGGTTTAATTGATGTGGAACTTCTTTTTCCTCAGTGCCTATAAATGCCTTCAGCAAAACTTGTTTGTTGGTGAAGGAAGTGTTTATGGTGGTGACTTCCCCCACTTGAAGGCTCAGCATGCGGACCACTCCTGTTAGCTTCACTGGTGCCTCTTTCCTATCCGCCTTTGGTAGCTAGATTTTAAACCCGTGTACTTTGGTAAACGTTGGGGACGACAACAAATGTGCTGTTTTCCAACTGTTCCTCATGTAGTTTTGTGTGCTGTGTATCAGGTTTTCTGCAAATTCTTCTGAGGTTTTTAGAATTGTTTTGAAGATGGAAGTGTACATTCAGATGTGACTCGTTTGCTTAAATCATTATTAAGTATCGGTGGTCCTACTTTTGCTTGAGCCTTGCCCCTCACACTCTCTCCCTTTGATTTATTAGTACCAGTCTTCCCATGGCATCACACCTTGCCTCTCCCTTCTTCACCTGTCTGCCAATCCAGTGGTTTTGGGGATATGGCTGCTCTTTTTCGTTGCTTTCTGTGAATGTTTTTCATTCCTTCGCTGTTCCTCCTCTTACCCCATTGTTTTCTTCCCCACGCTCAGAAAGTAATTTGTTTTGTAGCTCATTTGGGAGACTGAGAACTTCCTTCCATCAGGACCTTTTCTGGCTTTTCCCAGAGGAAGAAGCCTCTCTCCTTGAGTTCACAGCCACCGTTTTTTGCCCTGTGCTCTCGATTCTACACCTGCACGCCCGTGTACTTAGTCTTCCTTCCGCGCACACCTTTAACTTCTCCTTCCCTAGGTCTGCTGTTCCTCACCTTCAGTTCTACACATGCAGAATGTGAAGCTGTCTACTTCCAGGCTTCTGCTGTGTTTCTTGTTTCCCTATAGCTGGCCCAGAATTAGTCCCTCTGCTTCTGGACACAGTCTGCCTGTGCCTGCCACCGTCCGCAAGTTGTGACAGTGAAGCCAGCGGTCCTCTCTTATCCTAACTTTACATCCTTTCTGTTGCTGCTGTTTTCTTTTCTTTGCAGAAATTTCCTCCTGGACTTCTGTGATCCAGCTCAAGTTTTTTGTTCTTGTCATTCATTTTAGCATGCTCCTGTTTTTTTGGCTTGCCCCTTATCACTATTCCCCAGGGAACTACTGTTGACACTAATCTTGTCTACACATGTGGCCCATTCAGGGCTTCTTCTCAAATGTTGCTCCATGATTTATGTTCCCAAGTGTCCATTCTAGGCATGGAAATTGCTTTCATTATAGATTTTGTTTTGTTTATTTCATTTGGACCATCAATTGAGGGTCTTGCACCAAGGTACTGCATGGGCTACATAGACTCCTCAGCAGCACACATGCAGTACAGAATTCACTTACTTCTCTTGAGTGTTCTTGAGTTCTCAGCACTCTCATCTTCCCACTGAGAGGAGAAGCCAGGCCATCATCCTTCTTACCCATGCTCTGTGGACCGAGGTTTCTGGTCCTGCAGTCATTCAGTCCCAAAGAAAAACACAGAGGTCTACAGTAATCATAAACTGATTACCCTATTAGCTCAGACCTCTTATTAACTCTTATAACTTATATTTGCCCAAAATTCTTGTGTGTGTCAGCCATGTGGCATGGTAACTTTTTCAGTGAGGCAGTCTCATCTTGCTTCCTCTGTATCTGGGTGACGGCTGCAGACTGACTGTTTCCTCTTTCCAGAATTCTCCTGTTCTCATTGCCCTGTCTCTGTTTCCTGCCTGGTCACCCCACCTCTACTTCCTTCCTAGTTGCCCCACCTATACTTCCTGCCTTGTCCCACAACAATGCTCTTTATCTGCTCTACCCAAATTCTGTCTTCTAATGACTTATATGTCTGTCTTATATGTCTGATGTCACACTGCCCCTATCTTTTTGTCCAGCCCATGTGGGAGTGTTCAGCAAATGTTTCCTCAGTGTGGGCAAGAGAATCCACTGAGAAGTGAGTGAGCAGCACACTTCTGCCAGGATTCCCCACACCTAGAGCTACAGTGCTCCTGAATGCTCCTTCTGCTTTCAGTCCATCTTTGATTCGTTATTCACATTAGCTCATCCAGCCGTTCATACTGAGTATTCCTCTCAGTGTAAACCCTGTGGACACTGTCCTTTGGGTCCACATGGTTAGTGCCACCCGAAAACAAGAGCACTTATGATCCCCTACACGAGCTTCTCGTAGGGTGGGCTCACTAACCTTTCCTTGCCGATGTGAGGTGTTTGCTCCTCAGACCCAGTTCTTCCCTGGATGCATAAGCAAGGAACAGCTCCTGGAAGAGGAGGAGACTCTTGCATATAGTTGCTCTGAGTTACCCATTTTCCTGAAAGAGTCCTGGGTTGAAATCATTGGGTCATTAATCTTGACATGGCAGAATCTTTCCCTGCTCTGTCATCAGTGCCCTGTCTGGGGTGAACGGATATTTGTTATGTCTCTCTGGGGAAGTCACATAGTACATGCCTCAGTGGAAACTTTCAGTCAGGTGTTAGCTGGTATCTTCTCAGTCTAGGGGTCAGAGACCTCATTTGTATCTCTGACACCTAGATTGACATTACCTCCTGTCGTAGGAGGCAGCTTGTTCATTCCTGGCTGCCCAGACCCGCAATAATCACTCAGAAACTATATTATTTGCAATACTGTTTGGCCAATGGCTTAAACATATTTCTGGCTAATTCTTATATCCTAAACTAACCCATCTCCTTTAATCTGTGCATCCCAAGGTCATGGCCTACTGGCAAAGTTTCGGTATGCTCCAGCAGAGGCGTCTGTCCCTGGCAGTGCTACATGGCTCTCATTGACTCCGCCTTCTTTCTTCCAGCATTCAGTTTGGTTTTCTTGTCTAGCTCTATTCTGCTAAGCCACTAGCCAAAACAGATTTATTCATTAGACAATAAAAGCAACACATAGACAGGACTTCACATACCAAGCTCCCTATAGGCCCTTCATGTATTTTAGAGTAGGAATGGAAGAGGAACGTTAGTGTGGGCTACAACTGATGATTTCCCATCAACCAGAGGATGTTCGTTTATAATTGTGATGAGGGAATAGGAGATAAATGTCAGTTTATTGCTCAAGTAAAGGAAATGTTGTTCTTTGTTTTAGCTAAGAAATAAATATTTATTGGGTGACTGAATTTATTGGGTGGCATGGAGCAGGAAAGCCTGCGGAGCAAAGCTTCATTTAGGAAGCACAGTGCTGTAGTGAACGTACAATTAATTTGGCATTGTCACTGCTACTTATGCCACATTTCTCTCTCCTTTTGTTACTCTGAAAGAATTAAGATACCTCTCTCCCTTCATATCTGTATCGTCAGTACATCTTGCTGATTGATGCATTTGAAACATTTTGATCCTGATATGTTTGATAAAGGACTCCAGTCCTTTTGTAGTGAGACACATTCTGACTATGGAATTTTATAGAAATGGTTACATGCTCAATTCTACGCTGGAAGTTTCCACTTTGCCTTAGTGAGTAGCTTACTGTCTCTTTTCTCTTTTAGGTTGACTGTTCCTTGTCCCTTATACGTCTTGGAGTGGAGCGCCATATTCCTGGCTTGCTGACTCTCTGTGACGATTTGGTTACCCTGGAAACACTGGTTTATGAAGCCGGGTGTGACTTCACCCTCACTCTGAAAGACCTGCAGCAGAAGAAAGACTTTGAAAAACTCAGATTGCTGATGGAGCGTGTAGGTGCCCTCTGCCCTTCTGAGCATCCCTGAGCTTCTATCGCTGTGTGTGTTACAAGCCAGATAGGAAATGTAAGAGCCCAGTAAGGAGACTTGTGGGCACATTCCAGCAGGAATACACTGCTGACTAGCTTTATCCTCGCTTTATCCTTCACTCACCTTTGCTGCTTCTGTCTGTTCTCTCCCTCATCTTCATCTCCCGTGTCTTCCCTTCATGTTCCTTAGCAGCCATCCAGTGAGATTTCATTGTATTATGTCAGTCCCTTCTTAAGAGTGGTAGGTTTGTGCTGGGCGTAGTGGCACATGCCTTTATTCCAGCACTTCAGAGGCAGAGACAGGTAGATCTCTATGAGTCTGAGGCCAGGTTGTTCTACATAGAGAGTTTCAGCCAGGACTGTGTAGAAAGCGTCTCCTCAAAAACAGATAAGACTATTGAAAAGAGTTATGGGTTTATGTCCTAGAATGATTATGAGAAGTGATGGTATTCTTTTAGAAATGATGGATGAAATGACCCGTGTCATAAAGGAGAAACAATGAAAAAGAAAAGCCATGATGGGGAAGACTTGAGGCTTTTACAAGTGGGATTCTGTTCTTGAGCAGCTCCTTTATTGGGCCCGTCTGCTCATCTGTCTCAGAGTCCCTGGCCTCAGCTGTCTCTCTCTTTCCCCCTTTCACATTTTTTTTTATTCTTTCTCTGGGTAGACTCTTTCTCTGCTATGGAGAACCTCATGGCTGTACAGTAGCCACAGCATATATGTTTCCCAGAGCAGTCACTAGGCCTGTGGGACCCTAGGCCGGTTCCAGTCTGCATAGATGGTGTGCACAGTTATAGTCACTGTATCCAACCGGCCCCAGAGGAAGGTACACATTGTTCTGCTCGTGGTTAGGTCAGAAGTGAGTGGGGATCTGCAGTGCTTCAGGAAGTATGGGGCTTCCACTGTTTGATATTAGACTGGTTATCTAGTACTGTACAGTTTTTAATTTATCGTTTGCTTTCTGTGGTTAATTATCCTTACAGTGTTCTGAGGACAATTATGTGACCAGTGCTTACCAATGGATGGTTCCCTTTCTTCACCGCTGTGAGAAACAGTCTCCTGGTGCGGCCAATGAGCTATTGAAGGAATATCTAGTAACTTTAGCTAAAGAAGACTTGAAATTTCCCTTGAAGATATTTCAGCATTCTAAGCCTGATGTAAGTAGCAACTCTAATTTCTTCAGAGTCTTTTCATTTTCTTTTTCATTAGTCTGTAGTATTAGGCTTAGGTATAAGTTTTTATAATTGGGTCTTGTAAAGAGATTCCAGTAAGTAGAAGAAAATTGTCTTTTTTTTTTTTTTTTTTTCCTCGAGGGTTTCTCTTTAGCTTTGGAGCCTGTCCTGGAATTAACTCTTGTAGACCAGGTTAGCCTTGAACTCACAAAGATCCTCCTGCCTCTGCCTCCCAGTGCTGGGATTAAAGGAATGCACCACCACCGCCCAGCAAAATTGTTATTTAAAAAAATGTTTCAATATTGTTGATGTACATTTTTCCAAAGTTTATGCAGTTACAGTTATTTCGGCTCATTCATTCCATAGTTCTCGTGTGTTGGAACATGTGAGTACAAAGATCTGTAGTTCCAGATGTTGCACTCTAACTGTGAAGACTTTTCACTAACCTCAACTCCTTCCGTTTCTTTAGTAAGGGGAGGAAGTGGAAGGGGATTCATGCTATGAGGTCTTCACGCTTTTGCCTAGATCTCCTTATTCTGTACCTGTGTTCTTGTCCAGTGTATTTATGATGTCACCAATAATCAAAAGTGTCTTCTCTCAGAGATATTCAAGGAGTTTATGAAGGTTTTTATGTTTTCATAAGGACATACTCAATCACCCTGGTGATTCTTATAGCAGTAGAAGAAGATTGCTTCTGTGCTGTTTGGGTTCCCTGGAGTAAAAACCATTTTGTTAGGCATAACTACTTTTGCACTGTGAAAATCTCTTAATTTTGTGGTAGATTAAAATATGCTATTCCAGGCAGTGCAGTGGCTCTCCTGTCTTTGGAGTAGGGACTTTAAGCAAGGTAACACAGTCCCTGGAACATGGTCATGAGACCAGTATTTAAGCAAAAGGCACTTCAAATTCAGGCTTCTTCCAGGTGTTAGTTCTGATTGAGTCTACTTCATATTGGCCACAGTTAGCACCTTGAACGTCACTCACTAAGATAAGCAGTCGTGGCACTGAGTAACCTAAACAGGAAGGAAAACATTGCTCTGTCTTAGGCCTTTCTGGGTTTATAAGATGGTTGTCTGTCTGAAATGCCTCTGCTCATTGATTACTTAAAGTTTTCATTCCCTTAAAATCAGCTTCCACTTAGTGGCAGGTTTTACATTTGTGGTGAGCCCTAGTGGGCACTGATGGCTGCAGAATACCACATGCGATGCAGAACGGGTTGACAATGAATGTTTTGTGAGGAACGAAGAATTAACTTTAAATTCTTCCTGCAATCTTGTTTCTGATAGGTCTTCCATATGGGATCTTGTAAATCCTTTGTATATAGTCAGCTTTTTCTTGTTTTTACCTGGAAATTTAGCAGGTGTTTTTTTTTTTCCCAGAAAGAATTTTTTGGTTTTTTTATTGTTTGCATTGAGCTATACGTTTTTGTCTGCTCCCCTCACTTCCTCCCCTCTCCCTTTTACCTGCTCCCATGACCCCCACACTTCCAATTTACTCAAATCTTGTGTTTTTCAACTTCCTAAGTAGATCCATGTATATCTCTCTTACAGTCCTCTTTGTTGTCTAGGTTCTCTGGGGCTGTGGACTGTAGGGTTGATTTTCTTTGCTTTATGTCTAAAAGTCACTTATGAGTGAGTTCATATTATATTTGTCTCTCCAGGTCTGGGTTACCTCACTCAATGTTTTTTTCTAGATCCATCCATTTGCCTGTAAATTGCAAGACATCATTGTTTTTTATCACTGAGTAGTACTCCATTGTATAAAGGTACCACATTTTCTGTATCCACTCTTTGGTTGTGGAGCATTAACATTGTTTCCAGGTTCTGACTATTACAAATAATGCTGCTATGAACATAGTTGAACATATGTTCTTGTGGTATGATAGAACATTCTTTGGGTATATGCCCAAAAGTGATTTTCTGAGAAATCATCACACTGATACCCAAAGGGATTCTACCAGTTTGTACTCCCAACAGAAATGCAGGAGTGTTCCCCTTACCCTACATCCTCTCCAGCATAAGTTGTCATCAGTGTTTTTGATCTTGGCCATTCTTACAGGTATAAGATGGAATCTCAGAGTTGTTTCGATTTACATTTCTCTGATGGCTAACGACGTCGAACATTTCCTTAAGTATCTTTCAGCCATTTGAGATTCATCTGTTGAGAGTTCTCTGTTTAGGTCTGTACTTCATTTTTTATTAGATTATTTGTTCTTTTGTTTTCAAGTTTCTTCAGTTCTTTGTATATTTTGGAGATCAGTCCTGTGTCTGGTGTGGGTTGGTGAAGATCTTTTCCCATTCTGTAGGCTGCATTTTGTCTTATTGACTGTGTCCTTTGCTTTACAAAAGCTTTTCAGTTTCAGGAGGTCGCATTTATTAATTGTCTCTTTCAGTGTCTGTGCTGCTGGGTTATATCTAGGAAGTGGTCTCCTGTGCCAATGCATCCAAGTGTACTGCCCATTTTCTCTTCTATGAGGTTCAGTGTGGTTGGCTTTATGTTGAGGTCTTTGATCCATTTGGACTTGAGTTTTTTGCATGGTGATAGACATGGATCTATTTTCATTCTTCTACATGTTGATATCCAATTATGCCAGCACCATTTATTGAATATGCTTTTTTTCCATTTTATATTTTTTGCTTCTTTGTCAAAAATCAGGTGTTAGTAAGTGTGTAAATTAATATTAAAATTGGACTTGCCATTTCAAGGGGTTAGAGTCAGTCCATGATAATAAATCAAAGGCATGGTGGCAGGAACAGCTGGGAGCTCACATCTTGATTCACCATAGCAGGTGTTTTTGAATAAACACCAATGATAGCCTTTGCTGGAGAGGTTGTGGAGAAAGGGGTACACTCATCCATTGCTGGTGGGAATGCAAACTTGTGCAACCACTTTGGAAAGCAGTGTGGAGGTTTCTCAGGAAATTCAGGATCAACCTACCCCTGGACCCAGCAATACCACTCTTGGGAATATTCCCAAGAGAGGCCTTATCATACAACAAAAGTATATGCTCTACTATGTTCATAGCAGCATTGTTTGTAATAGCCAGAACCTGGAAACAACCTAGATGCCCTTCAACGGAAGAATGGATGAAGAAAGTATGGAATATATACATATTAGAATACTACTCAGCAGTAAAAAACAATGACTTCTTGAATTTTGCATGCAAATGGATGGAAATAGAAAACACTATCCTGAGTGAGGTAAGCCAGACCCAAAATGATGAACATGGGATGTACTCACTCACATTTGGTTTCTAGCCATAAATAAAGGACATTGAGCCTATAATTAGTGATCCTAGAGAAGCTAAATAAGAAGGAGAACCCAAAGAAAAACATATAGGCATCCTCCTGAATATTAACCTTCATCAGGCGATGAAAGGAGACAGAGACAGAGACCCACATTGGAGCACTGGACAGAAATCTCAAGGTCCAAATCAGGAGCAGAAGGAGAGAGAGCATGAGCAAGGAACTCAGGACCACGAGGGGTGCACCCACACACTGAGACAATGGGTATGTTCTACTGGGAACTCACCAAGGCTAGCTGGCCTGGGTCTGAAAAAGCCTGGGATAAAACCAGACTAGCTGAACATAGCGGACAATGAGGACTACTGAGAACTCAAGAATAATGGCAATGGGTTTTTGATCCTACTGCACGTACTGGCTTTGTTGGAGCCTAGGAAGTTTGGATGCTTATCTTACTAGACCTGGATAGAGGTGGGTGGTCCTTGGACTTCCCAGAGGGCAGGGAACCCTGATTGCTCTTTGGGCGGATGAGGGAGGGGGACTTGATTGTGGAAGGGGGAGGGAAATGGGAGGCGGTGGCGGGAAAGAGACAGAAATCTTAAATAAATAAATTAATAATAATAATAAAAAAACATGTAGCCATTTGCTTGTCTTGAAATACGTGAACACTAGACAGGTAGCAGGGATATTAGGCTCCTTCTTTCCAGGACTGTCTCCATATTTCTCGGTGTTACCTTCCTGCAGCTCAGATTTTTACCATGTCATTAATCTATGGAAATATCCCCGGTGGCTTGTGGTTGTAGACTTGCTAGCATTGGGCCCTCTAGAGTGACTTGGATAGGACTTGGCTTCCAGTTGGCCTCTTCATCCTTACTTCTCTCCATGACATAAGGCTATTGGCAGGAAACTTACCTTTACCTCTCCAGGGCTCTTTCTGGGCCTCTCAGCTAGTCGGTTAATTCCTTTGTGTACAGTTGGTTCCCTCCCTCCTCGTTTATTTGATAAGTAGCTGTCTATTTTGTGGGCCTACTCATTTAGCGACTCTGGAACCCGTGATTTCTCTGTGTACCGTCTCTAGTGTTACATCTTTTCTCATTCACTGTCATGTGAAATTCTTATTTTCCATTTCTGTGTCATCAGATTCATCAGCCTTTGTGGTTTGAGTCATGTTGAAGATGGTTTTTCCACTTAAAGCTTGTAGTAGAATTTTGTTTTCTTTGAGTACTTATATAATTTTATTCTTTTTGAGACCCCTAATCTATGAAGTTTGTACTTTTATATAGTATGAGTTATAGATATAGCTTTATGCTATCTCAAATAGCTACATATTTATCCTAGCAGAATTTATTAAAATGCATGTCTTTACCCTAGTGACCTGATGTGTCACCGTTCTTATAAACTTAAATTTTCATTTGCATGTACATCTAATTCTAGAATGTCCCCAATATCTGGTGCCCTGTTTATTATGACACTAGTTCTCTGGTGATTAGAGATTGCGTGAGATGTTCCAGGAGCTGATGAGTATAATATTTCTTTTAAGTTTTGTTTGGTTCCCACTGTTTTGTCAAAGTTGTATTGGACAGTTTCTTATCTGAATCTTAATATCAGCTTATCAAATTTCACAACATAGCTTATTTACATTTTGACTAATTTTTGTTGATTTATACGTTATTTTATGGAGACTGATAGACTCATTTGTTTATAAAGTTCAACCTCTTTTTCAAGAATAGGTTGTATTATTCTATTTGTTTTTGTGTCTTAGAATAAGGTGTATTTATATTACCAGGCATGAATTTCCGTTCCATCAATTGGTCTTATGCTTAATTAGGCATCTTGTTACCACAGATCTTGCTGGGGAATCAGTGTGTGGTTTTGTGGACTTTACAGCTGGGTGGGACTACTGATTGCTCCTCTCTCTCAGCAGCTTACATAGCACTTTCAGCTAGTATAAGAGCTAGTCCTCAGGGAGGAAACTTCCAGGTCAGGTTCTTCCATTTTCTGTGTCCAAGATAGCCAGGGACAGTGGCAATAGCTCAATCTGCTTTAGGAGACCAGCAGCTGGACAACAGGTTTCCATGACTTACACTCTGGTTTTTGTTAGATAGTCCATAGCTCTTGGGGACAGTCACCCTGTGTGTCATGACTGCATACACACACACACACACACACACATACACACACACACACTCACACACACCACCCACCTACCCACCCACTCGTATATTCATGATATATATGTTTTAAACAAGTTTAATAAAGTTTCTTCTACAGATAATATCCATTTGTTAGTAAATTAATGTTTAAGTTTTTAATGCAATGTTTCTGTTTCTCTAACTTCTTTTCCTTTGACTACTATTTGGGTTTATAAAAACTTGAGTTTCTATATTAGTTTTATATCCTGTTATTTCATGACTCTTCTATTACTTGGTTCTCTGATATTTCATTTTTATCAATTATGTGTTTTCTAGTTGTCCATAGTGTATAATTTTAAGACTTTATTTTTTAAAATTCTAATTCTCGTAGATTTTATTGCTGCCACATAGCTCAGCTGCTAACCTAGTGCTGATGGTGGGAGGACCCACTTCTTAGGATTTCTGTACAGATGCTCTTCTTTTGCTTTGAGAAGGAAGAAATGATGCTTTCTTGCTGACTACAGGGATACCAAGGAAGGAATGATGAGAGCAAGAAGTATCTCTTAGGCTGTGTAAGTTGAGACATCATGTAGGAAGTACTTACCGGCAAGAATCGGTAGTGTCTTTAGAGTGCTGTGATTTATTTATACAACGCCTTGTTTTAATAAAGAAATGCACACTGCTTTGAAGAGAAAATATCATATTCAAGGATACAGAGAGCAAAAGGATCTTTCTCTAAGTAGTGAAGTGGTGCCCATTAAGACCCACATGTGCAGGACACACACCAGGAACCTCAGTATCTGGGGGCGTCCTGTTGAATTCTGTGACAAGTGAAAATAAACCCGTGTTCCTCGTAGACTTTAGACCTGGGCAGAATGAATCCTTGAGAACATATCTTGGGTGAAATATGGCTAAGACAAGGAGAATTCGTCAGCCCTGTGTCTAGGGGAGAAGAATATTGTGGTGTCTGTACTGCAGATTTTGCATCCTTTGTATTAATCAAATGAATTCAGCCAAGCCTGGATCAAAATGTGTGAAGAAAAATTTTGTGTATACTGAACATGTAAAGTTTCTTTTTGGTTTCATTCTTGTGTAGTGTCCACATTCTACTATTACATGTAATCAAGAGATGACACAAAATCTGTGGTGGAATAACATAAGCTCTCTATGTATATTAAAGTCTTTATTCCTTCCTATTCCCTCATAGGATGGTGCTGGTAATACCTTGGCCTTAGAGATGAGAAAATAAGGCACCGTTTAGTTATTTTTTGTATTTCATAAAATACTCTAAGAATAGGAATCCTTGCTTTGCTGTGAGAAAGAAATATTCTATGTGGACAGAGGCCTGAAGTGGCCATCTTTGTACTTCAGAAGTAGAGTGTGCTCTGTGGTTGTGCCATGCGGTGGTCAACTCAGTAGCAAGGCAGTGCAGTGTGGAAAACAATAGGCTCTAATGTCTGTAACATTACTTCAGGGATTTCATATGTTTTGTAATTGAAACACACAGAGTTTGGCTTTCGGGGATAGAAATATTATTTTTAATGTTGCTGTCGTTATAATTCACTGTGTCATTTGTTTCTTGCATCTACTTTATTTGAAATGGGCCATAAATTGAAGAGTCTGATTTTAGCAGATGAAGCTTATGGGTTACAAATGATCTTTTCTAGCTGATTCTGTAATTAAAATGTGAATTCATTTAGAATTATTAAATACCTCAAAAGTCTGTAAGCTACAGAAAAATCAAGAGTTGTTTCTTTGGCTGATTAATAGCACTGTTTAATATTCTATTGACATTGGTGCTGGGAGAAACCGACACTGAGTACAACATGCTTTATTTTCTCTAGCTGCAGCAAAAATTTATTCCTGACCAGGACCAGCTGATGGCCATAGCACTCGAGTGCATCTATAACTGTGAACGGAGTGACCAGCTCTCTCTCTGCTATGACATCTTAGAATGCCTTCCACAGAGGGGAAGTGGGTAAGAAGCCAAGGATGCCGATCTCACTGAGTCTTCTTATTCTAGTGTTTAAAGCAAAGGCACCGCTTTTCGAAGTGCTTATCCACAGAAAACTTCAAAACTACAAAGAAAAAATGGGGAGTGCACGCTTAGTATTCATGTGGCCCTGAGTCTACCTTAGCCCTGCAAACCATAAAGGTTTATGGTTTATAAACCATACAGAGAAGACATGAAAACTGTATGTCAGCTTGGTGTCTGGAGATAGCCTTCATTCTTTTGTTACTAAATGGATGTTTACTGTAATTGTAATTTCTATGATCATTCCCTTAACCGTGGTCATCACACACTGGAAGCAAGAAACAGCAGCTCTGTGACAAGAATTCTCTAAAATTCTGCAGCAGTGATTTCTTTGTTCATTAACTGAGCTTTAAGTATTTATGGACTAACAGTATTTATTTTGTGAATTCTTTCTTCTTCATTCATATTTAGTAGTTCTCTCCCGGGATGTCATGTAGCTGTCATTCCCTGGCTCTTCCTTGCCGTCTCGTTCCTAAGCATCCCACATGATGCTCACTACAAGTTAGCCTCCTTGTCTGCACGCCTCTGGTACTTGAGCCAAAGTGCTCAACCTCTGTCTTAACGTCTTCCATGACATTAAATATTTAGACAGGAAGGCTTCCTTGCTGTAAATTCAGTCTGTCCCTCAATTTTCTACTTCTCTTCTCATGTTAGGGAAGTGTTTACTTTGTGTTAGATGGATGGTAGCAGTTACCATGTTTTCAAACCACCCTGAAACACTGATTCCCATAGACTTGGATACAAGGAAAGGAAGAAAATTTTTAGATAGTAGCAGAGTATTATCCAGAATCTGGCCTTTTCATATTCAAACTTCAAAGGTGAAGTTTGTCTTTTTGTCTTCACAGAGTCACAGATCGGCAGCCATCATGTTCACCCAGCTTTCACAGTAGCATCACTAATAGTTACCCTCCTTGTGTGGGGACCCAAGGCACGCTGCATGCCACAGCCTCCCTTAGGAAGAGAGGACTCTCGTTCACACAGTTTGACCCAAGTCCTACCAGTTCTTTGGACTGAACTTGACTTACAACTAATGCAGGTGCTATGAGAGCTTTTCCTGCACAGATGCAACTAAGTGATTTCCCTACATAGGGTTTGATCGACTGAACAAAGGACGATTCTGAGTTCAGCCTCATGAACTAATGTGTTTATTTGCCTTCCTTATGGGGTATAGGCATCAGACACATGAGTGACCCCAAAGCAGCCACACTGTTGTAAAGTCTGATCTAGGTGATGCCTCCTGTCCACATGGAGTCTGCCCTTCCGCTAGCCTCCTACAGTTTATGTAGGTCTAGTGCCCTCTTAGACTGCAGGCCATGTGCAGCTGGGGCAGAATCACTTACTGCTGGCGTGGAGGTGCAGTGGGTGGCTGAGACTTCAGGTGAGGGTCTGCTCAACTGCTCCATTCCTCCCTTCTTTGAGAGACTGTCACCAGTCCAGTGTCAGGTTTGCTTCTGAGTCATGACAACATCTCCAGATGAAAGTGGTGATAGATGTCATGCTCGGGGGAGTGTCCCACAGCGGGCACAGAGAGGCCTATGTGTCACCTCAGGAAAGCAGTTTGCTGTGCATAGGATGCCACACCATCTAGGAGGTTCTTGCCCTTCCACTGGGAAGATTAGTGCCATTTAGAAAAACATGTTGGTAGAGAGGCTCCATTGTATTATGAAGGAGCCCATGGGGACATATTCCTTTTCTAATTTGCAAGTATAAGGTAAGGCAAGAAAACAGTTGAAATGAAGCATTTTAAGACAGCAAACAGCTGTTTGGTGCCCACTTTCCCAGTATTGTATAACAAAGTAAATACTCTCCCCCCACTCTTTTTGATGGGGTAAGTATTTTTGACATAGAATTTTATGTAGCACAGGCTTGCTGCCTTGGACTCTCTGTGGGTCATGCTGGCCCTGAACTTGTGCTGGTTTAATCTCTATCATCCAGGTGCCTTGGTTATCACCCTGTCTACCTTAAAAAGCAAAAAGTTTCAAGAAAATTTCTTTGTTTTCTCTTTGCCTGCCTTCTGTGTCGGTTAGTTTTGGTCACCCTGAAAAAAGGGAATCCCATTTAAGAAACTGTCTCCATTAGATTGGCCAGCGGGGATGCCTGTGGGACACTTTCTTTTTTTTTTTTTAATTTATTTATTTATTAAGGATTTCTGCCTCCTCCCCGCAACCGCTTCCCATTTCCCTCCCCCTCCCCCGATCAAGTCCCCCTCCCTCATCTGCTCGAAGAGCAATCAGGGTTCCCTGACCTGTGGGAAGTCCAAGGACCGCCCACCTCTATCCAGGTCTCCTAAGGTGAGCATCCAAACTGCTTAGGCTCCCACAAAGCCAGTGCATGCAGTAGGATCAAAATCCCACTGCGATTGTTCTTGAGTTCTCAGTATTCCTCATTGTCCGCTATGTTCAGCTAGTCCGGATTTATCCCATGCTTTTTCAGACCTAGGCCAGCTGGCCTTGGTGAGTTCCCGATAGAACATCCCCATTGTCTCAGTGTGTGGGTGCACCCCTCGTGGTCCTGAGTTCCTTGCTCGTGCTCCGTCTCCTTCTGCTCCTGATTTGGACCTTGAGATTTCTGTCCGGTGCTCCCATGTGGGTCTCTGTCTCTGTCTCCTTTCATCGCCTGATGAAGGTTAATATTCAGGAGGATGCCTATGTGTTTGTCTTTGGATTCACCTTCTTATTTAGCTTCTCTAGGAACATGAATTATAAGCTCAATGTCCTTTATTTATGGCTAGAAACCAAATATGAGTGAGTACATCCCATGTTCCTCTTTTTGGGTCTGGCTTACCTCACTCAGGATAGTGTTTTCTATTTCCATCCATTTGTATGCAAAATTCAAGAAGTCCTTGTTTTTTACTGCTGAGTAATACTCTAATATGTATATATTCCATACTTTCTTCATCCATTCTTCCGTTGAAGGGCATCTAGGTTGTTTCCAGGTTCTGGCTATTACAAACAATGCTGCCATGAACATAGTTGAGCATATACTGGGACACTTTCTTGATTGTTACTTGATATCGAAGGGCCCAGCCCATCCTGGGTGGTGTTATCCATAGGTGGTGGGTCTGGCTATGTAAGGAAGATCACCAAGTAAGTAGTGGAAGCTCCAGTAAGTAACATCCTCTGTAGTTTCTCTTAATTTTTGCTTCCAGATTCGTGATTTGAAGTCCTGTGTGGCCCCTCTTGATGACTAGCAGTTTCCTATAAACCAGATAAGCCCCCTCTTCCCTGAACTGCTCTGTTCATTGTGTTCCCTTAAAAGCAGAAAACAAGCCAGGACTCTTTCTTTATAGTCTTAGACTTTTAATTTCATAGTTGAACTATAAGTGATGTGGTGGTTGTTATTGGATAGTCTTCCTCCCACTCTAGTGTTTCCACCATCATCGTGGTAGTGTAACCTTGTCAGAACAAGGTGAGACTTTTCTCTTTAGCTTTCTCTTTCCCCTGGGTTGTATCATTACTGCTTTCTTTCTTTTTCTTCTTTTTTCCCCTTAGGCTCCTGACAGAACCATAAAGTAGTCAGAAGAACTTGATAATCTCTCAGCTCCCTTTTTTCCTTGGCTCTCCCCACTTCTGAATCCCTCCTCATTGGATTTGCCCTTCGTCTTTCTTTGGTGTGACCCATCAACTGTGCTCTTACCTGGGGACTTGGCCTCGCGTCTGTGTTATTTTCTGCCTTTTACCTTCCTTTGTGATATAGCTTCTTATTTTAATGGTGTCCAATCTCAAATAGCTCCTCATCAAACACGGTAATGTCATAATTATACCTCTACACTAATGTCTGTGTTTTGACTTTCCCTGGAATTCTCAATTGATCTTTCATTTCCCGTGGTCTCTCAAGGTCTTGCTTTTGTCCTGTCCATGCTGCAGAGAAATCTGATGCCATTCTGAATTAGGCTTTTCCCTTTGTAGACTAGTAGTATCTTGTGGTCTTCCTTAGTGTTCTCAAATATCCCGAGCTTGTATTTTTGCTGTGTATTCTGCCTCATTGTGCTGTTCATTGGCCTGTATTTTTCTACTTCTGACCTGGGAGGATAAGGCCCAGTGGTGCATTCCTAAATAGTTCTCTTTTTTCTTTGATGAGTTTATTTGTACTCCCCTCTCCACTGCCTCCAAGTCTTGTTATTCAAAGGTTAGGTCTTCCAGCTTTGATATTTAATTCTAGATCTTATTTGTTCATGTATTTGTTTGCTTTTTTTTTATTCTTTTCCTCACATTTTGACCTTTTATGAATTGATCTGATAGTTCCTCAATTTTATCTTCTAATCCAGCTTTTGAATTTCAATATTTATTTTGGTTTCTTAAGGTCAACAAACTGTTTCTTGTTCATTAAAAACAAAACATAGAGTTCTAGTTCCAGATGTGTAGATGGATGCCCTCTTTCCTTCTTCTTCTCCTCCCCATTACCCAACTCTCCCAAGAGCATATGTGGGCACCATCCTCCCTGTTCCCCAGCTGTCCCAAGAGCATAGATTGACACCTTCCTTTCCATTCCCCAGCTGTCCCGAGAGCATAAGTGGGTACCTTTCTCCCTCTTACCCAGCTGTCCTGGGAGCATAGGTGGACACCCTCCTCCCTGTTACCCAGCTGTCCTGGGAGCATAGGTGGACACCCTCCTCCCTGTTACCCAGCTGTCCCGAGAGCATAGGTGGGTACCTTCCTCCCTGTTACCCAGCTGTCCTGGGAGCATAGGTGGACACCCTCCTCCCTGTTACCCAGCTGTCCTGGGAGCATAGGTGGACACCCTCCTCCCTGTTACCCAGCTGTCCTGGGAGCATAGGTGGACACCCTCCTCCCTGTTACCCAGCTGTTCTGAGAGCATAGGTGGGTACCTTCCTCCCTGTTACCCAGCTGTCCTGAGAGTATAGATGGACACCCTCTTTCCTGTTCCCAGCTGTCCTAAGAGTATAGGTGGACACCCTCTTCCCTGTTCCCAGCTGTCCTAAGAGTATAGGTGGACACCCTCTTTCCTGTTACCCAGCTGTTTTGAGAACTCTGTCTAGAATTCAGTAGGTACATGATTCTAAAGTACCTGTGAGGGTCCAGTCAGTGGTTGTTAGTGGAGAATGGCCGGGGCCCATGTAGAGAGGACCTCTGACAGCTGCTGAGCCCTGCAGCCACATGACAACTCACACGTGTGTGTTGTGCCACCTTTATGTGGCTTTCCTGATACAGTTTTATTAATCTGTCGTCTCTTTGATACTGATTATCTTAAAAGTTCTTCCCCAGTGGCTCCCTTTATAGTTGTTCCCTGATAGGGATGATCTGATGGGTGAACTTGCCCTGGTTCCTTACCACTGAAGTTGATGTGATTCTCTTCCAGGAGAAGAAATGGTTAAAGCACTCCTGAGAGTCTACTAAGTGTACCCCCTGAGTATTAGTCCTAGTAGGACTGCTTTGGGAGGTTGCAGCACTTGATAGGCATAGCAGAAGGCCAGCGTGTGGGTCATGCTCCCTAGTGTCTTTTTCCATGGTACATGATGTTTTTACTCTTTGCCCTTTCTCCATTGCTGGTTAGCCTTTTGACTAAGACCAACTGTGACTCTATTTTTAAAATTGTTATTTTGCAAATTTTATATATTAGTACTGTGTTTATATCATTTATATCCCTTCCTCTCCAACTCTAACTTCTCCTGTGTCCCCCTATTCCCTCTCAGATTATTGACCTCTTGTTCTTTACTATTATACAAACACACCCACACACACATGCTCACACATGCACACCTACACTCAGATTATTGACCTCTTGTTCTTTACTATTATACACACACACACACACACGCACACCTACACTCAGATTATTGACCTCTTGTTCTTTACTATTATACACACACACACACACACACACACACACACACGCACACCTACACTCAGATTATTGACCTCTTGTTCTTTACTATTATACACACACACACACATGCTCGCACATGCACACCTACACTCACATTATTGACCTCTTGTTCTTTACTATTATACACACACACACACATGCTCGCACATGCACACCTACACTCACATTATTGACCTCTTGTTCTTTACTATTATACACACACACACACACATGCTCGCACATGCACACACACACACACACACATGCTCGCACATGCACACACACATACACACACATGCTCGCACATGCACACCCACACTCACACCTACACCCCAGTAAACAACTCTTCATAATTCTTTTTTACCTTGAAGCAGAATCGGCTCAAAAGTGCCTTAGAAATTGGTTGCTCACATCTTATTAATCTCTAACAGAGAGTGATGTTTGATTACACTAATTTTCATTTTAGTCCATTGATTTGATTTGGTGAAATAGGTACAAATAATTTCACTGTATGCTTCTGGGTGTGACCAGAGATAGGCCTGATAGTCATATTATGCTATTGGCACTTCAAGGATATAGTGTAGGACCCTGGGGGTCTTTGGATGGTACATAGGAAATAAGCCTCAAATTTTACTTGGACAGTGTAATATTGTTCTATGTAAGAGAAATTTGCTTTTTTTTTTACGATATAGTTGTTTTATATTTTATTAAAAACCTATTTCTAAACCTAAATTTTATGTTTTTTAGCCAATCAACAAAAGTGACCACAGCTCTTCATGACATGGTAGACCAACTGGAAAAAATTCTCAGGTGAATAAAAAAGACAAGTCTTTTTGTTCTATGCTTATTATGGTGTGTATCCGGCAATGCAGCTATGGCCTGTTATTCATGTACAGTTTGAATGCTTAGTCCCGTGACTCTCTTGAATGTTTTCTCAATGATGTGAGTACTGTCTTACAGTAGCCGAGTGCTGGGGTAGGAGCAGGATACCTGAGGAGCCTGAGTGTGTGCATACACAGCTGCTTGTGCTCCTCAGTCTAGTCTTTCTCCACCCCTATGCAGTTTTGCTGGGGTCCATGGATGATCCTCCTGCCTCTACTGTTCCTGTGCTGTTCTTACAGTTGTGTGCTGTTTTTGTTTGTTTTTTAAAAAGCATCTTTCCATGTAGCTCAGGCTAGCTTCAAACTCAGTTATCCTCCTGCCTCAGCCTTCCTGTGTTGGAATAATAGGTATGAGATGCCATGCCAGATAAGTGTGTATCCAAGTCCAAGCATTTTTTCTCACTAGCTAGATGATCTTTGAACTTAAGTTTTTCTTATATATAATAATTAATTCATGAGATGATGAAAGTTCTATTACATTAAGAAATTAAAATCCCTCATACTGTCTAGGTACACAGAAATGTTAATTTATATAGCAACAATTTCATCAGTCAGTAAATAGTGTCTATTACACTCATAAGACTTGGAGCACAATAGCGTGTTTGAGTGATGTTGGGATAATACCAAACTGTGTTGGAACTTTGATGCATTTTTGGTGGGATATTCTTACTTTTATAATGGAATGTTGAGCTTGTGTTGTCTTTCTTTGAGACAGAATAGTCTTAATTACCCCTGTAGGGAGTTTGGTGTTATTTACTAGCATTCATTTTTATGTATGCATGTATGTATGAATGTATGTATGTATGTGTTTCATGCATACATAAAAAATGTAAGTGTATACATACATACATACATATATATAAACAATTCTTAAATATGCTATAAATACAAATTGAATAAACTAGGATCTGGGAATGCAGCTCAGCTGATAGAGTGCTTGCTCAGCAGGCACAAAGCTCTGGATTTGATCCCCAGCTCCATAAAATGTGTATGTGGTGGTCTGTGCTGGTTATCCTGGCACTAGGAGATGGAGGTAGGAGGATCAGAAGTTCAAGATCATCCTCGGATATATGAGTTGATGGTCAGCCTGGAGTATGTGAGACCTTGTATTGAAAGGAAGGAAGAAAGGAAGAAATGGAGAAAGGGAAGGCAGAAGGAAGTAAGGAACAAAATAATAACCAACTATCCTTTTAATGTATAATTGCTGATGATACCATTTTAGTAAGAGTGTATATATAGAAAAGGATCATTATTTGGAGACCATCTACTCATTCACTCAAACTAGAGATGGTAGTATAAAAATATTTTAAGTTGCATTTAATGGAACAGAGTGCTCCATACACCATAGTGCTGTGTACTGACAAGCGTTGAAGCCTAGTACTTAAGCCACACATTTGCCTGATTACTGTGTGTGCTCTTAGAGTGGAGGCAGCTTGCCAGAAAGGTTTTCAGTTAGATATTTCATGTTTTAAAGAATAGATCATTTATTCCAAGTATAGTCTAATAAAAGCTGATGAGAAATATGCAGCTTGATATGTAATTATGTGCTTTATTTTTGGTACGAATTAACGCAATATGTATTACTGGATCATATGTATATGTGATACCTTTTATTTTTCTACCAAATGTCTAAGTATAATTTAAATGCTTAAAAGCTTTGTCTCTTTGCTTGGACAATGTTCAACATTTCTTTTTTCACTTATAGTGTGTCAGAACTTTTGAAAAAACATGGACTGGAGAAGCCAGTTTCATTTGTTAAGAACACGCAGTCCAGCTCAGAAGAGGCACGCAGCTTGATGGTTCGTCTGACTAGGCACATTGGACGGAAGTAAGTGACAAACACACTTGATAGATGCTTATAGATATTGATATTTTCTTTATTGAAAACTCCGATGAATTATATAGTTGATCAATGACATAATGTAGCTATAAGATATATAATTTGATAAGTTTTTTTCTGCATTAGATAAACTGATTGGCGCATTAGCTCAGGCTTCTTATTAGCTCTTGTAACTTTATTAACCCATTATCCTTTTCTATGTTAGCCACAAGGCTCAGTACCTTTTTCAGCCAGGCACGTCACATCTTGCTTCTTCGGTGGTCTGCACTAGACTGGGAGGAATGGGCTTTCTTCCCTGAATTCTCCTGTTCTCATCGTCCCGCCTCTACTTCCTGTCTGGTTGACCTGCCTATACTTCCTGCCTGACTAATCAGTGTTTATTTAAAATATAATTGACAGAATACAGATAATTATTCCACACCCCTTCCCCCTCTCCCCCTCTTTTTTTTTTTTTTTTTAAACAAAGGAAAATATCCATAGGCCATTTTTGGGGAATGTGGGCAGAGTATTCCAGGCTACTTCTGTCTGGTTGGAGGCACTGATAATCTTATGGGGACCTAAAGAAAATTTAGAGTTATGATCAAGTCTTGACTGGAATATCCTGTGAGGCTTGATCGTCTCAGGCAGCATCTTGAATCCTTTCTGGATGTACAACTCTGATAACTGGGCCATCTGTTCCTGCCGGAGATTTCTCAGGTGGTCTTCCTTGATGAAACCTGATTTTTCTTACCTCAGAATGAATCCACAGCCTCTCATTTCCTGTGGAAACCAAAGCAAAATGTCTTCTCCAAAGTAACATACCTTTTGACTTTAATTTTGAAGTCAAGTATTTTCAAAATACCTATCTTGGATTAATTCAGCAGCATACATAAGAAAATATCTTTCTGGGCCGTCCTGCCACTGCAAACTCTGACTCTTTGAACCAGGAGGTCTGACAACAGAGAGAGCATTTCAGTGTTTTTTTTTTTTTTGGACACACTGTTGCAGTTTGCTTGCTGGCAAGGACCTTGAAATGCCATACAGTTGTGGTGATAAATGTGGCTACAGCCGATACCTGAGCCACAAGGCTGAAATCTCAGAAAGCTAAGAAATGGGCTGGATCTAGCCGTCAAAGCCACGGCTTTAATCCTCTCCATACTGCTTAGCAAATTAAAGACTCATGTAGTCAGAAAAAGAGAGATATCCAGTAAACAGAGATTCAAAGACAAAGAAAACCTCTAAATGGTTTACCCCGTGTTAAAAATATATGCAGGCTAAAGGTTAAAGTTCTTAAAGTAAAAAAGAAAGAAAGAGAGTAGTTGGGTGTGGTGGTACACACCTTTAATCCCAGCACTTGGAAGGCAGAGGTAGATTGACCTCTGTGACTTCAAGGTGTCCTGCACACAGCTTTAATTCCAATGCCTGGGAGGCAGAGACAGACAGATCTCTGTGAGTTCGAGGTGTTGCTGTGTACACCTTTAATCCCAGAGGTGGAGAGGCAGAGTTGGTAAGATCTCTGTGAGTTCAAGAACAGCCTGGTCCACAGAGTGAGTTCCTGGACAAAGAGACACAGAAACCCTGTCTCAAAAAGCCAAAAGTTAAAAGTAAAAATAAAAGAAATAGAGGTTAAAGTAAAGCCACATAAAGGTGGAAAATACACAGAAAATCTTGATGCTGTATATTATTATGCTCTCTTTGAATTGTTTGAATGCTGAGGAAGGAGCAACAGCTGCTAAAAGATAAGTTTTGATATATGCACATTCTCATGGTCTACACTGTCACTCCATCGAGAATAATGGCCAAAAGAGACAGTGACCCTTACAAGTTTCCTCTTCCTTCTCCATTGTCCCTTTCCTCCTACTTGCTAGGCCACTCATGGCTGCTACCTGTCTATTGTATATCCCTTTAAGTGTTATTTTCAGTTTCTTAGACTCTTATGTAACTGAGCCAGACATTATTTTGTTATTTGATTTACATTGATTTAGCATAATTGCTTTGATTTATCCGCCTTGTACCATGACTTAAAAGATTAAAGTTTTATTTGCAGAATAGAAATCCATGTGTTAGGTTTTTTTTTCTTTCACATCCTGTGTTTGCTCACCTGTTAGTGGACACTGGAGTTGTTTTGAGTTTTGATGTTTATAAACATAGATTTTATAGATACTTTTGATTTCAAAGGACTATATTTAATTTTTTTGAATACATAAAGATAGACTGCAGGATTATATGTTGGGAACAAAACAAAACAAAACCCCTGCCTAATAGTCTTTTCAGTATTCATTCCATTTAGTTTGAAACCAGACTTTAGGGATTGGGTTTGTTGCTTGTACCCTCATCAACTCAGGTGCATTAATGTACGTTTCTCTCCTAATGGGTGTGTGCTTGGACCTCTTTGGGTGACAGCAGGAAGCATAGTTCTGGTCTTTTCTGTCCATCCTTCAACACCAAGCTGCTTTCTCCTTACTGCATCTGAGGATTTTTTCACCGTTCGGGGCCCACTTTGCCTTTAAAGCACTGACTGAGTCTCCCATCATCACCGTTTGGGACCCACTTTACCTTTAAGGCATTGATGGAGTCTCCCATGTGCACCTTGCCCTTTCCATTTTCTTACCTACAGTTTCTGATGAACAGGCTTAAAAAAAACCGTTTTCATTGGTGAGAATTATTATTTGATGAAGTTCTACACATCTGCAATGCATTCTGCATACTCTCACCTTAGCATTCCACAGTCTGTTATCTGTCCCCTCACCCCTGGCTGGCTTCATCTCCCTCATTCATCTCTAAACCCAGGACTGGCTCTAGGTACACACCTGAAGGTGACAGTTGACTCTTCTCCACAACCCAGTACTTCACCAGGGGCCCAGGAGCCCAGAGCCCCTCCTGGACCCATGTGTCTTGCTCGGTCTGGTGCAAGCGCCCATAGTGCTGGGACTGACTGCAGTGTCCATGTCCTGCTTCAAAGATGGCATTTCGCAGCTGTCTCTGTCCTTCCGAGTTTACATTCTTTCTCTTCTCTCACCTAGAATATTCTCCGAGCCTCAGAAGGAGTAGTGGAAATGTTCTGGTTGTGACTGAGCACTGAACTCACGTTTTTCTGAGCTCCTAGATTTCTTGAACAGCCATAGTCTTGGAATAGACTCCTTTTTTCTTTACATAACGTCAGAAGCCAATCTGTGCTCTGTGATTGTGGTTGTATTAGTTTTACAGGAAGTTTATTTTTACCTTTTTTTAAGCCAAACTTTCAAATTCACACAAATTAAATTTATGATTTGTTTTCACAGTTTTTGATTATTTTTCCAGCTATGGGTCAAAATTTTTCTACTGTTTGGCTAGTCTCACACTATTTGTTGAAAACTCTAGCCTTTCTCTACTGAATTGCCTTTGTAACCTTATTGAAAATCAGTTTTCCACACAGGTCAGGCTGGGTTTTGACAATTTTATTGTGTCTCTTCTACCTATTTATTTATTTTCAAGTAACACACTGTGTTAGTTATCTTAGATGTATTATAAATTTTGAAATTAGGTAATATTCGTCTTTTGACATTACTTTTTTTTACATTTGTTTTGTTTATATGTTATAGGGTTTTTGTATTTCTAATATAAAGTTTAGAATCAACTTTTCTGATACATTATTTGTGATTTTCTTTCTAATTCAAGAAAGAATCTTGCTACCTAACCCAGAACTCAACATTTAGCTCAGGCTGGGCTCAACCCTACTATATTCTCCTGTGTTAGTCTCCTGATCCCTGAGTTTACAGGTGTATGCTAGCATGCCCACCTTCATTTGGGGTGGTGATAATGGTGTCAGGTCTGTCCCCAGTTGGGGAGTATGGCTGTGCTAAACCCTTTTTAGGCTCTCAGTCCACGGGCACAGAACGGATGCCTTTCTGTTCCATTCAGTGTTTCATAGTTTGAGTATGCAAGTCTTGTAATTATTGTGTGAAATTGATTGCTAGGTATGTTACGTGGTAATTTGTATTAGATTCATTTGACATAGTTCATTCTTAATATATAGATATGCAATCTGTGTTTGTGTGTGTTTATGTGTGTGTACACGTGTGTGTGTTCACTTGTGAGTTGGGGTATTCCTGTGTAGCTCATACTGGTTTCAATCTTCTAATTCTCATGTCTCACCTTTTGAGTACTAAGGTCACAGGTATTCACCATCAGAACTGATCAATTGTTCTTTCATATATTGATCTTTAGTCTTACAATCTTGCTGAATTCACTTATATATTATTGACTATATAATTTAATTATTATTCTTGTTTCATAACAAAGTTTCTAACAAATTATAGATACTCATATTTTCAAATGAATAGGTGAATAAAACATAGTAATGATAACAATTTTTTTCCTAGTCAGTGTTTCTCTCTGTATAGCATTGGCTGTCCTGGAATTTGCTTTGTAGACCGTGCTGGCCTTGAGCTCACAGAGATCTACCAGCATGCACCACCACCACTCAGCATGATAGCAATTTTTAAAGTAAAGTATTTGTGTTTTGTGATTTTTTTTTGCTCTTTCTATGTTGTTATCATTTAAAGTACATTTATTCTGATGGAGGTATGAATTTTGCCGTTCCTTTTTGGAGATTCAAAAGTTATAAGAGAGCTAGCAAGCTGAATTTATTAGTTAACAATTGCATCTTCCTCATATTTAGTTGTACTTTTCTTAATTATGCATTTATTTGTAAATTTTTATTCACATTATTTTTTGATTATTTTGTTAATATTCACATTTCTTAATCATGAATAAATGAATTTTTCATTCACATTGTTTATGAATATTTCGTTATAGGTTTGGACAATTTTTTGTCAGCCTGTGTAAAAGCAAGAAATATTGTATCTCCTTCATCTGTCCAAGCTGTCCAGTTAAATATGAGGGAGAAAATAGAAAATTTGCCTTGTAGAAAAATTTTCAAGGCAAAAGACTTACTTTCAAAGGCTTTTCCAACTATGTGGGATCCAAATGGCACACATTTGGCCCATTCTAATAGTTCTGGTGGGAAGGACCTGTGAATTTTCACTGGTTGTCAGGCAGTAGCTGGAGAGCCTGACTTGGAGAGGCTGGTGTAACAAATGGAGATAGTCAGAGCTTTGAGGGTGGTCCCCAGGTATGTATGAGGAAGTTACCTTCTGAATCTGTCACACGGGGAAGGTGTGAAAATGTAAAGATATCTGGAGGGGAATAATAAATCGTAATCAACTGGGAACAAGCTTGCTGGCAGTAGGATTAAATAATGAATGGTTAGAGATACAGTTGAGCCGGATAAAAGAAGAAATGAAATTCCAATATTGATAAGATAGTGCTTGTTTTCAGCTCCTCGAGCAGAGCCAGACTCTGTCCTGGGAACGTCTCACATCTTGCATCTTTCTCTCATCACTGTCTCCCTCTCTTGCAGCACTGTGCTGTCTTTATTATACATGTATTTGTGCCTTAGGTTTTCTTCTAGTTTTTAAGCTAGAGATACTGGCAAGGAACTTACAAACTATGGCCCGGGCAATTGCTGACTGAGTGACTGTTGTAGTCTTATGACAACTTTACAAGGGGTCAGTGCCCCTAGGGTGATGCTGCTTTTGCTAGGACCAGCACCTCCACAGCTGGAAAGCCTTGCTCCAGCTGCTGAGCTGTGTATGTGCTTCTGATGTGCCCAGCGTAAATTTCTCCATGTGGCAGTCTGCTTACTGTGAATGTTTAGGAGAACATGGTCTCACCTTCAAAGTTGTCAGCTTGATATCAGTCTCAACATGTGAGTGTGCTCAAGCTTTCAGTACCTCTAAAACAGTCTTCTGGGCATCGTAAACAATGGCAGAGCCCATCATGTTAGTCTGAGTCTAGGTTTTACCATCTTGAATGTGGTAATGTTTATACTTGAGTTGGAGGAAAATCTATCTCCACTACTGGCTTGTAACTAATACTTTGTATTCAGACATCTTGTTGGTTTGCTAAATTCTGCTTTCTTTAAATCCCACTTTTGATTTTTATTTATGGGATGCATTATGAAAAAGGCCATTGTAAATGATGTGTTATAATTTATTTTAATTAGAATCTCCACTTATGGTTAGCCATGTGTGAGGGAACATTTATACCATCTGCCCTAGTGCTGATGGCTTCCAGAGGAACAGCTGGGCTGTGAGACGTGCGTTCAGCCTGACAAGACCAAGGTCTGACTTTGTTAAGCTAATTACTTGGACACTGACTTCAAACATTTTGTTACTCCTCTGCCTTCAAGTCAAATCTGAAAGGAGTCCTGCAATTCTTTGAAGCCCATCAAAAAAGTTCAATGAGCAAGATGAAAATACTGAATATACTTTATAGGTTGTCATAGGAAACTTGCAGAAGCAACAGTGTGTTTTCTGTGTGTGTGTGCCAGAAAAGTACTGTGTCTTCATGTGCCTTGTTGCACATGGAGCAAGAAGAAGTGTTTATTTCAGGTAGTAAATAGAAAACGGCACTGACAGTGAGGCATGTGCTTGTTAACATTTTAGGGTTTGCAAAGCCTTCCTGCCGTGTGACCCTGCTCCGGTTTATAAATTGCTACTGTGTGTGTTGTAATTGCTCTGCTCTGAGCATAAGAGCCATCTTCTTTAGAACATCTGTGATTCTTTGCTTGTTGACTGTTGATGTTCTCCCATAGAAGGAGGGGAAGAGGAGGGTCACTGGATCATTACTTGAGGACATTTCTTCCTGCACTTTCCATCATCTGTCTGTCATTCTGCCCTGAATTCATGTAGACTCCTGGTCTGGGGAGGCACTAGAGTGTTTGTTTATACCGTAGAAGGTTAATGGAAGAGTCTGACTTCTCATTTTTGCAATTTTTCATTTTTCAAAGCTTGATACTTTTCCAAAAGTATCACATTGTTACTTTTCAGTGCTATGTTTGCTTTGGGTTGTCATATGCTCCTCTAAGTAACCTTAATAAATTTCTGGGTTCACCAAGCTAAACTGGTTTGTTGTTGAAGCTCTTTAAGGAGGGAAGTATATGTCTATGGAGAGAATTTCCACAACACTTATGTAGGTGGCAGGAATCAATGAAGCTGAAGATGAGTTTGGAAAGAGCAGTGGTGTTTATCTGAGGGTGGGCTGTCTACAGGAGCATCAGAAGAGCAGTGATGTTTTTTGCTGTGAGTGATAGACAGCTAACTATCTGAGGGTGGGTTGTCTACAGGAGCGTCAGGTATGAATCCTCTCATATGGTGTGGGATGCTGTGTCAGCTTCTGTGCTCTTATAGTCATCACAAGGTTGCTATTTTACATAAGATGTGGGACTGAGGCCTGGATGGATACCCTGAGGAACTTGCATTTATAAAGGTGAAATTACAGTGGGGCATACAGCTAGTGTTTTTCACTTTAGCCTGTTGTTTCTAAAAGGTGGACGAGAATACAGATATGTGTTAAAAACCCTTCCTGGAATTGGAGAATTGGAATTCATGGGAACTGTCTGACAGTATAAAAGAAAAGCATGAGGTAGCGGTGATAGTGAATAGCTGAGAATGAGAGGGATGGGATGTGGTAACCACTCACCAGGCAGGGCAGTGCTGTGTTCATCACAGTGAAGCAAGGTTCGTTTCATTTTGCATGGCTTTGATGAACCCCATAGTACAACTATTTTGCTGAGGTAGGAATACTATGTGGAATTTGACTAGTATAAAATGAATAAACCAGTCAAGTAGAGGCAGAAAACGGAAGGGAAATGGGGTCATTCTTAGTCTCTGTCTGAATGTCTAGCAAAATCTATGTTGAATTTGTCTCCTTAGGGGGCAAAATTGGTGGAAAACATTTTGGAGGTTTTAGAGTCTTAGTTGGTAGTTCAGTAAGGGTGGACTGCTGGGAGATGGCCAGTGAGCCCCACTGTACTTGCCTTTGTGGAGGAGGAGGCTCTTTTGGGGGTGGAAATACAACAGCTGTTAGCTCCCCTATGTTGTCTGAGGGGTTTCTGTCCTACCTGGTTCCTGTAATCGTTAAGTCCCAAACAAATCACACAGAGGTCTATATTAACTATAAACTGATTGGCCCATTATTAGGTTTCTTATTAACTCTTATAACTTATATTAGCCCATTATTCTTGTCTGTGCTAGCCATGTGACTTGCTACCTTTTTTGGCAAGGCAGTTACATCTTGCTTGTTCTGAGGCTGGGCAAAGGACTGCAGAAGAAACTTCCTTCTTCCCAGAATTCTCCTGTTTTCATTGTCACGCCTCTACTTCCTGTCTGGTTGTCCCACCTATACTTCCTGCCTGGCTACTAACCAATCAGCGTTTATTTAAAATATAATTGACAGAATACAGTTGTCCCACACCACCCCTAAGCAGGAGGCATGTGACTGCAATGAGGGCTCTGCAGGACGATTGGAAGCGCCATGCTGACCTGTTTGTTTATTAATCATCTATTTGCAGATTATCTGGGGAGAGATTATTGATGCACAGTTATTATTTCCTATTGCTGAACACTGGGACAGGGGATGTTTGAATCAGATATTCTCCTATTCCTTGGTTCTTTGCAACTTCAGGACAGTGAATATTAGTATGGAGATAGTGGGTACAGACAGAAGTATTAAGCATGGCCTAGGGATGGTAAAGGCATTTCTCTCCTGTGGTAGATTGTTTGCCCACCCAGCCCGTCTTCTTAATGAGTATGTGGCCAATGGAAGAGTTGACTGTCTGCAGCTGCTATGCAAGGGCAGTTAAGATTCTGTAAAAGTCTAAGGGACCAGGGCTGAGCATGAGTACAGTCTCCTCAACAGCAGGGATGAGCTATAACCATACACTGTCTGGATAGGAGCTGAATGCTTTGTTCTTTTGTGAGCATGTTACTGACCTCTCTTTTGAGGGGATCTTGAAAATTATGTCTCAGGAATTGTGGCAAAAGAGACTGTCTTTTTTGGAGCTTGATGTTTCTTCCTAAGGCAGCTGGCAATGCCTGCAACCACTCTGAGGTTCTGGCAGCTTGTGCCTGGGCTGTCACCTAAGAAGGTAACTCCTCAAGGTCTCTGTTTATTGCTTGTGAACTGCTGCCTAATATTCCACTTAAAGCAGTGGTTCTCACCCTGTGGGCCATTGTCCTGACCAGTGGGACATGAATCAGGAACCGGATACTGGAGGGGAGAAATGAAGGGGAAAGGAATATGAGAAATGGACAGCAAGTCTGCATTCTGATCAAGCTGCCAACTTTATTTTTTCTCAGGAGCATAATATAGCAAAAGGGGAGGGGGTAGGTAGGTTGCTAAGTCTTTGTTCTTACTGGAATGTCAGTTCTGGAGACCTCCCTAGCTGATAGGAAGAGATAAGGAAATGTAAATGTTTACTAACAGGGGGAATGCTAATGACTTCAGAGTCCTGGGTCCTGCAAGTCAGTAGACACTCTTTACTCACAGGGAGAGGTTATTTCCTGGGCCCGGAACTCACCCCACAGAGGTGAATAGCTTTCTTAACTTGTGAACTACTAAGATGCTTTGACTATAACCAAAATACAGGTCTTTACTCCCAGCAGGTCCTCCCTTTTCATGAGGCGAGCAGGCCATGCCTTCTTTGGGGGTGATTACATATCAGATATTCACATTACAACTCATAACAGTAGTGAACTTACAGGTATGAAGTAGCAACAAAAATAGTTTTATCGTTGGGGTCACCATGATGTGATGAGGAACTGTATTAAAAGGTCACAATATTAGGAAGGTTGAAAGTCACTGATTTACTGCAAAGTCTCCAGCTATAATGCTAGCGGTAGGTGGTTCCTGTTCCCCAGACCTGTGCTAATAGCAGTCTATGGTTGCCTCCTATGTCTTTTTTTAATAATTAAATTTATTTTTTAAAACAATCTTTTCTCATTTTACACACCTATCACAGTTCCCGCCCTTCCTCTCCTCCTGCTTTCCCCACTTCAGCCCTCCATCCACTCCTCAAAGAGGGTAAGACTTCCCAAGTGGAGTCAACAAAGTCTGACATATCACTTTGAGGCAGGACTGAGGCCCTTCCCCCATCTAGGCTGAGCAAAATATCCCTCCAAAAAGAATGGGTTCCAAAATGCCAGTTCAAGCACTGGGGATATATCCTGGTCCCACTGCCAGTGGCCTACCCAAACCACACCACTGTCACCCACATTCAGTGGACCTACTTTGGTCCTATGCTGGTTTCCTTGCTATAAGTCCAGAGTCAGTGAGCTCTCACTAGCTCAGGTCAGCTGTTTCTCTGGGTATCCCCATTATGGGCTTCACCCCTTTGCTCATGTTATCACTCTTTCCTCTCTTGGATTGGCCTCTGTAAGCTTGGTCCAGTGCTTAGCTATGGATTTCTACATTTGCTTCCATCAGTTGATGGATGAAGTTTCTATGATGACAATTAAGATATTCATCAATCTGACTGGCAAGGTCAGTTCAGGCACCCTCTCCTCTATTGCTTAGGATTTTAGCTGGGGTCATTCTTGTGGGTTCCTGACAGTTTCTCTAGTGCCAGGTTTTTTATACTGCATAATGGCTCCCTCCCTCTCTGTCCTTCTCCCATTTCAACCATCAAGTTCCCTCATGTTCGTCTCTTCTCTTTCCTTTCCCCTCCCCTCTTTCACCCTCTCATCTCCCCCTCTCTCATACTCCCAATTTTTTTAGATCTTGTTGAATTCTGCTTCCCAGGGGGATCCGTGTTCTCCTTGTTACCTAATTCTCTCTGGATTTGTGGACTATAAACTGGTTATTCTCTGCTTTACATCTAATATCCACTTATGAGTGAGTACATACCATGTTTGTCTTTTCTGGTTCTGGGTTACCTCACGCAGGATGTTTTTTCTAGTTCCATCCATTTGCATGGAAATTTCAAGATGCCATTGTTTTTTTGTTTTTTTGTTTTTTTTTTTTTACCGCTGTGTAGTATGCCTTTGCATAAATGTACCACATTTTATTTATCCATTCTTCAGTTGAGGGGTATCTAGGTTGTTTCCAGGTTCTGGCTATTATGAATAATGCTGCTGTGAACACAGTTGAACAAATGTCCTTGTAGTATGATTGAGCATCTTTTGGGTGTATTCCCAATAGTGGTATTGCTGGATCTTAAGTAGATTGATTCCCAGTTTTCTGAGAAACCACCACACTGATTTCCAAAGTGGCTGTACAAGTTTGCACTCCCATCAACAATGGAGGAGTGTTCCCTTTACCCCACATCCTCTCCAGCATAAGTTGTCATCCGTGTTTTTTAATTTTAGTCATTCTGACAGGTGTAAGATGGTGTCTTAGAGTCATTTTGATTTTTATTTCCCTGATGGCTAAGGATGTTGAGCAATTTCTTAAGTATCTTTTGGCCATTTGCAATTCTTCTGTTGAGAATTCTCTGTTTAGATCTTTACCCCATTTTTTTGATTGGATTTTTTTTTTTTGGTCTTTTGATGTCTAGTTTTTTGAATTCTTTATGTATTTTGGAGATCAGTCTCTCTCTGATGTAGGGTGAGTGAAGATCTTCTCCCATTTGTAGCTGCCTTTTTATCTTATTGACTATGCCGTTTGCCTTACAGAAGCTTCTCAGTTTCAGGAGGTCTCATTTATTAATTGTTGCTCTCAGTGTCTGTGCTGTTGGTGTTGTATTAGGAAGTGGTCTCCTGTACCCATGTGTTCAAGGCTACTTCTTACTTTTCCTTCAATGAGGTTCAGTGTGGCTGGATTTATATTGAGGTCTTTGATCCATTTGGACTTGAGTCTTGTGCATGGGGTTAGACAAGGACCTATTTGCATTCTTCTTCATGGCAACATCCAGCCATATCAGCACCATTTTGAGGATGGATTTGAAGCTCTTACTTGTCTCTGTTTTTTCTGCTTTATTTTGCTGTGGGATTTCTCTCCACGTGGGAACTCTGTCTACATTTTCCTATAAATTTAAATTAATTTAGCCCTATTGTTTGTTAAAGCATTGTTGTGCCTGGAGTAGTAGTACCTGTGCCTTTGGAGTCTGGTTTCATGTGTTATTTTTTTCCTTCCCCAGGCAGCCTCCTGTTGGCGAGTCTCAGTGGAGAGTGCTGCTGCAGGACATGCTGACCATGCAGCAGCATGTGTACACATGCCTCGATGCCGATGCCTGCTATGAGGTAATGCAGCTGTAACTGTTTTTTTTTTATTTAGAAATTTTAATTGTGTTTGCCACAAGGGAGAGACTGAAAGAGACACTGTATATAATGTGATTGATGATTGATCAACTAGTGCTATGGATTTAAGCCTTATCATATCCCTCTTCTGCCTTCCCCTTGTTTTTTGCGGTGCCATCTATTTTGCAGATCAGTCTTCTGAAACCCTGAATATGATATGATTTCTCCCTATATGTTTTGGTGGTCACTAAAACTATAGCTCTTGTGGGGGCCTACCACCCAGCTCCAGAATAAATTAAAAACAGAGGTTTATTATGTCTTGTGAAATAAGCTTGGCCTTAGCTTGGCTTGTTTCTAGCCAGATTTTCTGTTTTTATTTATTTATTTATTAAAAATTTCCACCTCCTCCTCTCCTCCCATTACCCTCCCACTCCTCCTACTCCCTCTCCAGTCCTAAGAGCAGTCAGTGTTTCCTGCCCTGTGGGAAGTCCAAGGTCCTCCACCCTCCATCCAGGTCTAGGAAAGTGAGCACCCAAACAGGCCTAGTCTTCCACAAGGCCAGTCCATGCAGTAGAATCAAAACTCAGTGCCATTGTCCTTGGCTTCTCAGTCAGCCCTCATTGTCAGCCACATTCAGAGAGTCCGGTTTGATCACATGCTCCATCAGTCCCAGTCTAGCTGGCCTTGGTGAGCTCCCATTAGATCAGTCCCATGGTCCTGACTTCCTTGCTCATGTTCTGGAGTCATTACCGTCCCTGACTTCAAACTCTATTACAGAGCTACAATAATGAAAACAGCTTGGTATTGGCATAAAAACAGAGATGTTGATCAATGGAATCGAATCGAAGACCCGGATATTAGCCCACAAACCTATGAACACCTGATTTTTGACAAGGGAGCTAAAAGTATGCAATGGAATGATGTAGGTGGGTCGGTCATCTGTCTATGTGTTGCTTTCATTGGTTAATAAAGAAACTGCCTTGGCCCTTTGATAGGACAGAAAATTAGGTAGGCAGAGTAAATAGAACAGAATGCTGGGAGGAAGAAGGCAGTGAGGCAGATGCGATGAAGCTCCAGCCCAAGATGGATGTAGGCTAGAATCTTTCCCGGTAAGCTACCACCTCGTGGTGCTACACAGATTATTACAAATGGGTTAATCAAGATGTGAGAATTAGCCAATAAGAGGCTAGAGCTAATGGGCCAGGAATGTTTAAATGAATACAATTTGTGTGTTGTTATTTTGGGTGTAAAGCTAGCCGTGCTGGAGCTTTGGGCGGGACAAAAAGCAGGCCTGCTCTGCCTCAATACTATAATGGAAGAAAGAAAGCATCTTCAACAAATGGTGCTGGCACAACTGGATGTCAACCTGTAGAAGAATGAAAATAGATCTATATCTATCACCGTGCACAAAACTCAAGTCCAAATGAATTAAAGACCTCAATATAAATCTGACCACGCTGAACCTGATAGAAGAGAAAGTGGGAAGTAGTCTACAACACATGGGCACAGGAGACCAATTCCTACGTATAACCCCAGTAATACAGACAATAAGAGAAACAATGAATAAATGGGACCTCCTGAAAATGAGAAGCTTCTGTAATGCAAAGGACACTGTCACTAAGACAAAAAGGCAACCTACTGAATGGGAGAAGATCTTCACCAACCCCACAACAGACAAAGGTCTGATCTCTAAAATATATAAAGAACTCAAGAAACTAGACATTAAAACTCTAATTAACCCAATTAAAAAAATGGGGTACTGAACTGTACAGAGAATTCTCAACAGAAGTAGTTCAAATGGCCAAAAGACACTTAAGGTCATGCTCAACCTCCTTATTGATCAGGGAAATGCAAATCAAAACATCTTTGAGATACCGTCTTACACCTGTCAGAATGGCTAAAATCAAATCACCAATGATAGCCTTTGCTGGAGAGGTTGTGGAGTAAGGGGAACACTCATCCATTGTTGGTGGGAATGCAAACTTGTACAACCACTTTGGAAATCAGTGTGGTGGTTTTTCAGGAAACTGGGAGTCAACCTACCTCAGGATCCAGCAATACCACTCTTGGGAATATACCCAAGAGATGCCCAATCATACTACAAAAGCATTTTGTTCAACTATGTTCATAGCAGCACTATTTGTAATAGCCAGTTTTTCTGATCTTATCACCGCTAACTTTTACCTCTGGGCTCTTTCCTTTTCTTACTTCTGTGTATTTTACTTTCACTCTGACTCTGTGGCTGGGCTGGGTGGTTGGCCTTTGGAATCCTCTTATTCCCTTGCTCCTTCCTTCTCATCTCCCAGGTTTCTCCTCCTGTTTATTCTCTCTGCCTGCCAACCCTGCCTATCCGTTCCCCTGCCTTGCTATTAGCCATTCAGCTCTTTATTAGACCATCAGGTGTCTTAGACAGGCACTGTAACACAGCTTCACAGAGTTAAACAAATGCAACATGAATGAACGCAACACATCTTTTTATCATTATTTGCACATGTTCCATAGCATAAAAAATGTAACACATCTTAAAATAATATTTTGCAACATGCTTCTACTTCATTTCCTGTGTTTATATCTTCTTTTGCTTTACATTTGTTAACACCTGATGCTCTCCTTCATACACTCTTTTTCTTGTTCCAAATCACTCTATAGGTGCCTACACTTGTGTCCTGAAGAACCACAATGGCCCGAGCCTCCTAGGTTCCTCTTGGTCACTCCACAGTGTTCCACAGTCTGTTCAAGTAGCTCCCTCAAGTAGGATGTATATCGACCCTTCCTGTGACTGTGTGTATAATGTTCCCTCTATCTGGAATATAGTCTTTTTTCTTACTTGGAAAACTCCTGATAAATTTTCATGACTAGGCTGACTGTGCTTGCTAAGATCTCATAGAACTTGCCTCTACTGTAGCCTTCCTTTAAAATGGAGCTGTTTGCAGATAAGATGGGTTCTTTCGGCTTTGGGCTTGTGGTCCTAGGTAGGCATTTTACTATCACATATTTGAATGAATATCTTTCTGCAAAAGAACATTAGAAAGCATTTATATGTTTTTAAAAGCTCTAGAAGACAGTAATGCAGACTTTTCAAAACTAACATTTTAATTTGCACCTTTTGACAATTTCTGTATTTGCTGTTAAGTTTTGTTGTCCCTTGGAAAATAATTTGAGAGCACAGTGGCCTAACTTTGAACATGGTAGACAAAGGCTTGACATTCTGCCTCTAGAATGACGTCCAGATTGTCATTGTAGGGTGAGTAAAGTGCCTTTTCCAACATGGATCATGATGCTCTATGCATGGCAGTGCTTCTCAACCTTCCCATCGCTGTGCCCTTTTGCTAGAGTGCCTCACATTGTGGTGACTCCAACCATAAAGTTATTTTTGTTGCTACTTCATAACTGTAATTTTGCTACTGTTATGAACTGTAGTATAAATATCTGTATTTTCTAATGCTCTTTAGTGACCCCTGTGAAAGTCATTTGACTCCCAAAGGGTCACAACCCGCAGATTGAGAACCACTGCTCTATAACTAGCATGAATACATCATTGGAAGCTCATTTGGCTTGTGCTCAGTGTGCCAGTTTGACCTGGCAGAACCTAGTGAGGAGCGCCAGCAGGTCAAATGTGCTCTCACCAGAGCTTCCATTTCATAGCCTCTCTTGTTATGTTAAGTGAGTTTTCTGCCCCAGACATCAAAATAAAGGCTCCTCTAAAGAGCAGTGATTAGGTAATATAGGGAAAGCCGGGGGAAACTCCTGTTCCCCATCAAGTTGTTCCTGTCTCATCAGTTTCTTCACTGTCCTCATCCACCTATGAATGGCAGGGAAAGAATGTCACATTGTCAATAATAGGCTTGGCAGTCACATTGTTTAATACTTTTCTGGCACAAGTAATCTCAAATACTTTTAATATATTCAGTGCCATTAGTACAATAAATTCTTTGTAAGATACCTCCTGTCAGTGTTTCTTATTTTATTGAGATACATTTTTTTTCTTTTTTTTTTATTGCGAAAAGAAGAAAAAAAAACATAAACAAAAAACAAGTTTCCACCTCCTCCCAGCCTCCCATTTCCCTTCCCCTCCTCCCACCCTTCTCCCCCTCCTCCCACCCTTCTCCCCCTCCCCCCACTCCTCTCCCCCTCCCTCTCCAGTCCACAGAGCAGTCCGGGTTCCCTGCCCTGTGTTAAGTCCTAGGTCCTCCCCCCTCCGTCCATATCTAGGAAGGTGAACATCCAAACTGGCTAGGCTCCCACAAAGCCAGCACATTAAGTAGGATCAAAACCCCGTGCCATTGTCCTTGGTGTCTCATCAGCCCTCATTGTTCGCCATGTTCAGAGAGTCCGGTTTTATCCCATGCTTTTTCGGTCACAGTCCAGCTGGCCTTGGTGAGCTCCCCGTAGATCAGCTCCACTGTCTCAGTGGGTGGATGCACACCTCGTGGTCCCGAATTCTTTGCTCATGTTCTCCCTCCTTCTGCTCCTCCTTGGGACCTTGGGAGCTCAGTCCAGTGCTCCTGTGTGGGTCTCTGTCTCTATCTCTATCCATCACCAGATGAAGATTCTATGATGATATGCAAGATATTCGTCAGTATTGCTCTAGGATAGGGTCATTTCAGGTTCCCAATCCTCAGCTGCCCAAGGAACTAACTGGGAACCTCATCTTGGGCTCTAGGGAGCCCCTCTAGGGTCAAAACACTATCCTGAGTGAGGTGTCCCAGACCCAAAAAGATGAATATGGGATGTACTCACTCATAATTGGTTTCTAGCCATAAATAAGGACCACGGAGTCTACAATAGGTGAACCTAAAGAAGCTAAGTAAGAAGGTGAACCCAAGGAAAAACATATAGTTGTCCTCTTGGCTAAGGGAAGTAGACCAAATTTCCAGGGAGAAAATGGGATCTTGGGGGTGGGGTGGGATGGGGATAAGGGGAGATGGGGAGAGAAAAGGTAGAAGGGAAGGAGGGGGGACCTGGGAAACAGGAGAATTGGGATAAAGGAAAGGTGGATAGGGGAGCACGGAACCACAATTCTTAGTTAAGGGAGCCACTTTAGGGTGGGCAAGAGAATTGAGATACATTTTAATATCCAAGTTAGAAAAAAGTCTCATTGCTCCATGCTATCATTTTAATGTTTATGTGTAAGTTAACATTTACAGTCTAACTCATTCATAAGGGTGAATTCAGATGAGGTTGGGGGTGTAGCTTATTGGGCCAGTACCTGCCTATCACACACAGACACTGGTTTGATCCTGCTCCACAGCGACAGAGAATGTGAATGTCTGTGTTATCAGCAATGACATATTATGGGTGTCAGATCTTGTCACAGTCTGTTACAGTCGGCAGAATGCGTCCATTTTGAGTAGCTCACTGCCTGTAGTAGTTGACCAGTGCGTTTTACTGATTGATTATTTACTTTATTTATAGGACATCCATGTAATCTAGGATGGCCTAGGGCTCAATTATCTTCCCTGAATCTCTCAAGTGCTGTTATTACGGCTGTGTGCCATCATACCCCGCTTCAGTTTTGTTTTCTAATGAATAAACTTTACATACTTAAGTTTTTATTGTAATGACTTAGATAGCATGATTTACTTGTTTCATCCTCTAAAATTTATTCTGAAAGCTAATTTTTCTTTTATTGAGGTGGAATTAATAGAACAGTTAGGTAGCTGCTTTAACGTAGGCAGTGTGTGCTTACTTACTACATACACTATGTCATACAAACCCCAGGTATAGGATAGATATAGTTTTGACTTGAAATCTTTTGGATTTCAGAGCCTTCATTTTGTTGAACAGAGCCTCTCTTCTTTATCAATAACTGTGGAGTCTTCTTTTCCCAGATATTTACTGAAAGCCTTCTCTGCTCCAGTCGCCTGGAGAATATCCACCTTGCCGGGCAGATGATGCACTGCAGCGCTTCTTCGGTTAATCTTTCAGCTGTTGCACCCCATAAGGGACGAGCCCAGTTCAGGGTCGAGTACGGGAGGAGTATTGACTTGGTGTTGGCTGCCAGCAGAGAGTACTTCAACTCTTCCACCAACCTCACTGACAGCTGCATGGACTTGGCCAGGTAGGAAGTCCGTGTTCTGGGAGCGCTGTGTGCATGTCCAATGCAGGTCGTCTCAGATGCAGGCTGTGTACACTGCACAGGTTTCTGTTGTGTACTGCTTTACTATAGAATGCGACCAGTGAATTTTGAAGTGCCTGAATTCTTCTTGATTCCCCATAAACATTCTTTTGATTGAGTCATTTTGTTCATTATCTATAAGCCTCTATTCCTCTGAAGCTTTGTAGGTGATATTTATCTCTTTTGCATAGCATGTGCTCCAAAGTCAACTCTGGATAGAAATTTCTAGATTTAAATTCAGTTCCTTTCTTGGCCTATCATTAGTCCTTTCCTCTTAGTTGACATGAAAAACCGGTATACTTGGCTTCTGAATTTAATAGTCTTATTAAAGAATTTCATCGTTCTTGAGGGAAGATTTTATGAATTGAAATTAATATTTATAAAGTAAATTTTTATAAAACTCAGAATTCAATAAATCTTATCCCCAAATTTATGTTACTTCTGAAACTTAAATGCTTCAGGAAAGCCTTTTGTATTAGTCCCTTATTCTATTGTTACAAAAACTCTTGAGCTTTTACTCTCAAACTGTATAAGCAGTATGAGATGGGAGGTCATGGTGGAGGAAGGTACTCTATGCTAAGACAGAAAGCCAGCAGGGAGTATCCTATTTTAAGACGTCTAGGCTCTGGCTTTTAATGGTCATGTTCTGTTTAGAGCAGTGGTTCTCACGCTTCCTACCACGGTGAGCCTTTAATACAGTTCATCATGAACTCCCAACCATAAAACTATTTTTATTGCTACTTCATAACTGTAATTTTTCTACTGTTATAAGTTGTAATATAAATATCTGACATGCAAGATATCTTACTGACCCTTCAACATGATAACGTCTTTTGACTCCCAAAGGAGTTATGACCCACAGGTTGAGAACTGCTGGTTTAGATAGTGCTTTCCTGGGGAACAAGCTGACAAGTCATAAACCCTAGAGGGACACATGCACAATCTCATGTCCAAACCAATGCAATAACTGCATGTTTCACTCTGCATAAACAGTGGCTTAGTTATGTTTCTCCTGGCGCTCTTCTGCCATCTGATCATCAGTTTGCCTCTGGTCAGCATCTTTTAGGGCACACCATGGAAGTCCTATTCTGCTGTTTTCTTGGAGTTCTACCTTTTAGACCACACTGAGCTTTTCTTTCCTCCACTCTAGAGACACATGAAACTTGCTTCCTTTTGTGATATTACTTACTTTGCAAGTACACATATAATTTTATAAAATGGAGACATTGTACATTTCTTGTTATGACTTTTTAATGTTTTATTAAGCCAGTATGTGAACTGAAGCATTGCCATGCACTTTACAACATTGTGTTAAATGATTTCACTACATTTGTGCCTGAATTTAGCTGGTTGTAGTTCTCCTCTTTGCATTGTTGGAGTGACAGTAAAGCTGAAGTTAAGATGTCTTCTGGATCCAGATGCCTGTATGTCAGCCCAGTCCCAGCCATCCCGCAGCCTTCTGACATTGGCTTCTTTTGAAAGCAGACTTGAGAGAGCTGTTGTGATTGCGTGTCTGTGTTTGTGAAGGTGCAGTGCCTATGTGCATGTGTGGACAAAGGATGCTGTCCTTCTCTATTGAGCTCCATCTTGATCCCTCAAGGAAGAGTCTTTTTCCTGACCTTAGAGCCCACCAATTTTTGGCAATTCACACAACAGCCAGCAGGCCCCAGTGGAGTTAATGCTGAAGTCCTCTAGTGCCTTCCTCCCACAGTACTGGGGACATTGTATCATGTACCAATACATAGCTTTTCACATGTGTGTTGGGGTTCAAGTTCTCATGCCTGTGTTGCAAGCAGTCTCATCCAGTGAGCCATCTCCCCAGTCCCCTCCTTTTCACTATTGTGATCTTAAGTGGGTTTCTAAGTGGTCAGAACTGTTGCTGTTTTGTGAACAGCTAAGAGTAGTTGGTAGTCACCAGATGAACACTTGCGAAGCTTCCTTTATGTTGCCAAGTGGTTCTCGTTTATTTCCCATTGCACGTTATATGCTGAAATGCCTATTCTCTAAGCATAATGTGCACCTCCACTTGAACTTATTTTGAAACCTGTTTCTAGCCCTAAATTTAATCGTTTGGTGGTGGTGGTGTTCATCTTTTCTTGATTCTTGGGGACTTTTCGTTTTTCATAAAAAGTATTGAGTTTGGGAGATTCTCAGTCAATGAAGTAGTTGCCATGCAAGCTTGCAGGCTTGAGTTTGGAGCCCTGGTACACATATAAAAGCAGTGTGCAGTGACGTGTGTACCTCATGCGGGGTGGAGTGTGCGGCTAGACACAGGCAGACCTCTAGAGTTGGCTGGTTGGCTCTCTAGCTCTATTAGTTAGTTTCAGAGTCAATGAGAAAACCTGTTTTAAGGTTACTGAGGTAGCAAACAGCTGAGACACCAGCTGTCGTCAGCCTCTGACCCCTGTGCGTCAATGTGCACACATACAGAACTCTTTCTATAACACAAGGATATTTGGGCTTGTCTTTCTTAGTTTGACTCATTGCCCAGTCTTCTAGGTGTAATTTCTCTTGTTTTCTCTTTTTTAAAGACTGTATGTGCATATGAATGTGAAAGCTTGTGGAGGCCCGAAGTTGTGGTCAGATCCCTTAGGTCTGGAGTTACGGACAGTTGTGAGCTGCCTGACATGGGTACTGGGAAGTGAGCTTCAGTTGTCCTCAAAATCAGCAAGGGCTCTTAATCTCAGAGCTATCTCACCAGCCCTGGTTTTTTTTTTTTTTTTTATGCCATTCTTTGAAATACTAATTGTCATAAAATTCTCATATACTTTGATGCTTTTCAGTTAATCTTCAAGCTTATTGAACATGGTCTTAACTGCGATAGCTGTCTGGATTCATTTCCCCCTTAAATGACTGGTAGTTTCTTCAACTCTAGCAAAGGTGAAAAACAACCCTTTTCCCTCGTGGTAACTTATGTCAGAGTCATGCTCCCTCGTTTCTTTCTTCAAACTGTTACTGAACTTGACAGAGTCCTTTAAAGTAGTTAGTAAGCCTTTTTCTTTCTCTCTAGGGATCCTATTTTTATTTCAAATGCTGGAAATATCAAATAGAATAGCCTTTGAAATTCCAACTTGTGTTTGACCTAAAGCTTCTAGGCAGGTGTTTCTGGGTGATTATAAAATCCCCTTGCTGCATTGTGCCCTCACTATATCCCTTCCCATCCCACAAGGATGCACTTTGATTTTCATCCCATGTGTATGATGCTGTGCTGGACTAATTGTGGCCTATGAGCCCTAAGGCATCTGTGTTTACCATGGTATGGAGTATAGGAAATATTTCTTTCATTCTTATTTATTAGGAATTTGTTATTCCTTGAGGAAGCAAAAGGTATGTGTGCTGGAAGTTTCATGTCAGTTTGCCTGAAGCTAGAGTCACTGGAGCAAAGGGAACTTCAGTTGAGAAAATGCAGCCTCCATTGAGAAAATGCTTCCATAAGATCTGAATGTAGGCAAGCTTGTAGGACATTTTCTTAATTAGTGATTGATGGGCCCAGCATGCATGTATGTATGTATGTGTATGCACAAATATATACAGATACAACCTGATGAGTACATTTTTTATTTGTGCATATATGGTTATATATGGTTTCAAGGGTGATCACTATGTAGCAGACAACTAAGCAGCAACAGTCAGTGACTCATGGTGCTTTTGCCCTTCATTGCTAACATTTCATTTGTGTCCATACTCTTGTTCTGGTCTTATTTATGCAGCTCTTAGTAAGAGAGACTGTTTCACAGCAGACCTTCTGGTTTTCTGCCTCTTACAGCTGTTCTTTTCCCTCTTCTGTGAAGATCAGGAGCTGTGATGTAGGAGTGTTTGTTGGGACTGGGCTCTTCATGATCTGTTTTGTTTAGTTGTGGTTTTATGTGCTGATTTCCATTTGCTATAAAGAGGATGGTCTTTGGTGGTAGCTGCACTTTGCTGTGGATAAGATTTAGAATGTAGTAAGGAATATTAACGGTCTAGCAGAGGGTGGTAGTCGATTTCTATGGTCATCGACCTCCTTAGCCTAGAGAAGCTGGCCTGGATCAGCACCAGTTACCCAATTGTTTGTTGCCACCAGCATATGGGTACCACTTCATGCACCTTAATGTGTTTCTTGTCATGGATCATAGGTGTTGCATCTAGGTAGGATTGTTTACCTGCATCCCTTCCTTGGCAGCTTGTGTAGTATTTTCTGGAAGCACAGAAGTAGACCCTAGAAAACAGGCTCTCAGGTCATTGGTTGCCTCTCAGGTATTAAAGGTGAATTCCCTCCCACCCCTATTGCTGAAGACACCACACACGAAGGACACATGGCTCAAATGAATTGAGGTGGATATGCCCTTTATTATTTGGAGAATTTTGCCTACTTTGCAACTTTTTTCTGAAACAAAGAAAATGCAGCAATCTAGTAATAGGGATGTATAAGCCTTTCTGTTGAGTAAATTTCCTGCCTAGAATTCGTGGGTTCGAGGGTAAGTGCATGTAAAGTGTTGTACAAATCAGAGTTTATAATCCTTACGTTAGAATCAGCAGAACTTGTGAGTGCTCACAGATGGAAATCTTCCAACTGTGCACGATCAAGTTCTGCTTCTTGCCATTGAGTCATACTTACCCTTGAGTGACGGCAGTGCCCTCCTGGTGCCTCAATTCCTTTAAATGTGCTGTCGCTGTCAGCATATAATAGCCCTTGTCGGCTAAATGGTCTTACATAGGCACCTTTCCAAAATAAGTTTATGCATTAGAGAAAACTTCTTAAAAGTGAATTTTTTTATGAATTAAAAAAGAAAAACATGAAAACTTCTTAAAAGTGAATTTTTTTTATGAATTAAAAAAGAAAAACATTGAAAGTATTCTACATGATCAGATGTTAAATGAGAAGGACAGGTCATCCAATGCCACACAGAAAGGTGCTGTCTCAAAGCAAAGAAAGCAAATGTCACTCACCTGTTGATTACCAATCACATTCTCTCTTTTGACAGTGCTGTATTACCAACTGATTCTTCTCTTCTGTTAAAGTTCTTTGATTGTATAGGACTGTTTTAGCTATTCTGGATTTTTCATTTTCCCATATAAAGTTGAATATTATCCTTTCAAGGTCTATAAAGAACTCCATTGGAATTTTTATGGAATTGTTTTGGGGATTGCATTGAATCTGTAGATTCCTTTAGGTAGGATGGCCATTTTTACTGTTGTAATCCTACCAATCCATGAGTGTGGGAGATCTTTCCATCATTTGATAACGTTTTCAATTTCTTTCTTAAAAGGCTTGAAGCTGGCCAGATGGTGGTATCCCATACCTTTACTTCCAGGATTGTTATACAGAGAAACCCTATCTTAAAACACACACACACACACACACACCCACACCCACACCCACACACACACACAAAGGCATACAGTCATACAGTTTTGGAGCAAGTCTTTCACTTGCTTGATTAGAGTTACTCCAAGATATTTTATGTTTTTTTTTTGTGGCTGCTGTGAAGGGTATTGTTTCCCCAATTTCTTTTTCAGCTTGTTTGTCATTTGTGTATAGGAGGGCTACTGATTCTTTTTTTTGTGTGTGTGTGAGTTAATTTTGTGTCTAGCCACTTCACTGAAGGTTTTTTTTTATCAGCTGTAGGAATTCCCTGGTAGAATTTTTTGGGGTCATTTATTTATACTATCATATCATCTGCTAATTATGATATTTTGACTTCTTCCTTTCCAGTTTATATCTCCTTGATCTCCTTCCATTGTCTTATTGTTTCATCTAGAACTTCAGGTCCTATATTGAATCAATATGGAGAAAATGGACAACCTTTTAGCAGTCTGACAGGTGTTAGAGAAATATGTGTTCGAGCACTTCTTGTTCACTATAGAAAAGTAACTGGGTGAATTTATGCTGCTGGGTTTCAAAATCTATGTGATTTGTTTTAGGTGCTGCTTGCAGCTCATAACAGACAGGCCGGCTGCCATTCAAGAGGAACTAGACCTCATTGAAGCTCTGGGGTATCTTGAAGAATTTGGGGTAAAGATCCTGCCTTTGCAAGGTGCGTCTTCTGCTTGGTATTGCATTGCTAACTTATTTTGCACCAATTAAGTATTGTTCCTTTTATTTTTTTCAATGAAAGTAACTTTGATAATCTGAATATATTATTAATATATAATATTGTCTTTTTTAATTTTTGCAATGAAATCTCAAGTTAAAACATTTTGCAGTGAATTAAAAAAATCTTGTTTATAACCTTTAAAGATGTAATAGTAGTGACAGAGCAACTGAACAGTGAGGCCATTGGATCAAAGCAAACATAGATACTTCTTATTTTTATGAATGACAGTTGTAGATTTATTTCAGTTTTGGCATATAGCTTATTCCTGTATTTTACTTTCATAAATTATTAACTAGGTGATCACCTCCCAATCTTGACTTAAAAGTAATGGGAGACAATTCTTTCTTAGAACTTAATTGCCAATGATGTTTTCATTTTGCTCAGGTTCTTTTGTCTAAGTTTAACAGGTATGTTGGAGTCATCTGGACAGACGTCACACAGCTTGTCCTAAACTGTAAGGATGATACATTGTAACATTCCAGGCCTTAGCTGATCATAGCTGACCATAGACTCTTTAAATCCATATCTGGTCCCTGAATGAAAAGGTGGTTGCCTAGGGAGAAGTATACTTGGCTGGCTGCTATAGTCTACCATTCCTCACTCTAGAACTGGCTGGAACTAGTGACGAGGAAATATAACAGTTCATTGTAGCACAAAATTGCTGTCTCCTACCCAGTCCACAGCCATTCAATCCCAAAGAAACACACAGAGGCTTATATTAATTATAAACTGGTTGGCTAATTGCTCAGGCTTATTGCTAACTAGCTCTTATGACTTAAGTTCACACAGAATTTTTGTCTATTTATCCACATGGCTTGGTACCTTTTGTAAGTAAGGCATTCTCATTTTGTTTCCTCTGCCTCTGGCTGGACTGACTCTGCCTTTCCTCTTCCCAGAATGCTCTTAGTCTAGTCACCCTGTCTATCTTTTCTGCCTGACTACTGGCCAATCATTGTTTTATTAAATTAATATGAGTGACAAATCTTTACATTGTACAAGAGCATTATCCCACAGCAGTTTATTTCATCTTTTTCTTTTTTGTAAGTTTCCACCATAGTTGTGCTCTTTCATTTAAAAAAATAATATTGCATCAGAAGCCTCAGTTCCTCCAGGTGCTAGTGGCTGTGTTCCTTAGTCCCCTGCAGTGTCAGCAATAACTGGGACTGAGGAAGAGCCAGGAGTTGCCGTGTCACAGTTTGAAATTTTATATGGATTTTCTTTATGGTTTTACTCAAAGTTTCACTTCTCAGTAAAAGCTACTGTGCTGGAAAGACATAGACTATTATTACTCCGAGTATCATTGTTGGACCTAATTATTATACAGGCGTAAGTAGCAGACTGAGTATATATGGAAGGTGATGGTTAGATTGTTAGGTCATAGACAATCTATTCAGATGCACCATTAATGCAACTTTTGAACTCAAAACTTTTTAAATATTATGAAAATTAATCAAAGTTGCTAAAAACCATTTTAGCTTATTCTAAAATGTTTGATTATTAACTATTTTCCCTCCATAATATATTTGTTAATTTTAGCAGAGCAAGATTCTAGAACATAATAAGTTTTTTTCTCCTTTATGTTTCATTAGGATAAATATTGCAGCATTGGTATGTGTGTGTACATGTGTCTGCATGTGTGTGTGCACATTCAGCTGTGTATGTATTTTTGCTACTTAAATAATCTGAGCTGAGTGATGTATAAAAAAACTGTTCTGCATGCTGTGATCCTTTAGAATGCTAAGTGAGTTCTGAGCTCTTGTGGTGGTCAGTTAGATGTGATTTTGATGATACACAACCAAGACTGTTAAGACTATACCTTCTGGGAAGTTTCTGAGTGGAGGAGTCGCTGCTGTGATACTGGGGTTTAGTCACCCTAAGATGGTCAGTAAAAGGAACTGTTGTACCAGCAGTTCAAAGAGGAGTTAAAAAGTGTTGACTTGTATGTGCTAATTACAATCACTTAGACTCTTGCTGTCCAATTGAATATACTTATCTATTATTAGTAACCATTGCTCAGGCTGAATGGATAAAACAAGTGTTTCATTGAATGGAAAAATGGGTTGATGAGGATCTAGCACTACAGTTTCCTACCCTGGTTGTGGTTAGGAGGAGGATGATAATAGTAGGGAAGTCAGCCCCTGAAAGCTAGAACTTTTATTTGAAGCACGCAAGGCATATGGCATATAAGACCCAGCCTCTTTTTTTGTGTGTAGAAGTATTATATCCATAACAGGCTTTGATTTAAACATCTATTTAGAATTTAAAAAAGTAGCTGTTTCATAGTCATTGTGTTATTGAATCTGGAGGAAAACATGTAAAATGACAGCAGATACTGAGGAGAAAGCCCACACTTTAAAAAATCAAGTTATAGAGACGTTATATACAGTCCTTTAAAACCTTGACCGCCCTGTGTTATAAAGGCTGATGGAAATAACCAGCAGCTCACGGGCTGGGTTGCGTGACTGGAGCTGCCCACTGTGATCAGCTCTGCGTGCCTTGAGACAGCGTTCCCATACAGGGGAACATCAGTGGGGAGTCTAGTGATGTGGCCTTTACTCACACATGGCATATAGCTTTTCCACTCTCGTTCACTGTCCAAAGAAGTTACAGTGTAGATGGAGCGGCGGGTTGCGTTCCCACCCGATTCCTGCATGGCTAGCTTTACACCTAAATAACAACATACAAATTGTATTCTTTTGAACACTGCCAGGCCCATTATATCTAGCCTCTTCTTGGCTAACTTTCATATCTTGCTTAACCCATTTCTATTAATGTGTGTAGCACCACAAGGTTGTGGCTTAGTGGGAAAGATTCTAGCCTACATCTGTCTCAGGTTGAAGAATCATGGTGACTGCCTGAATCTGCTTCTTTCTCCCAGCATCCTGTCCTGTTTACTCCACCTACCTAATTTTCTGTCCTATCAAAGGGCCAAGGCAGTGTCTTTATTAACCAATGAAAGTAATACATAGACAGATGACCCTCCTCCATCATTACAGCATGACTTTAGCAAGGTCAGCAAGGTAGACATTTGGGATATAAAACTGGGGTGGATACAAGTGTTCATCTGCAAACATCCTGCACTTGAGGATGTGCATATACTGGAACACTGAGGTATAAAGGGCATGTGCTTTGCAATTTTTCCTCAAATGGTTAACAAAAGTATTGGTCTGTGTGTGTGAATATGCATATAGAGGAAGACAGGAGTGAGTGTATGCGTGTATGATTGTGTATATATGTATAAGATTAAAAGGAATTAAGAGCTGGTGAATCCAATTAATACAGTATTACAATGTAGATATTTTTGCAACTTGCAACCTTTCTGTAAGTTCCAAATTCAATTGCAATAAAAAAATGTAGAAAATAACAGACTAATTCCAATGAAAAACCACAATATCTTCATTTCAATAAGATTTATGTCACTCTCAGCCAACTACATATGAGACATTTCCAAAGAGCAGGCTATGTAAGGATTTACTAGGGATTTAGGAATAAAGATGAAAGCCACAGGCAAAATTTAGAGACTTGGGTTGAATTCAGGATCCACCTCTTTTTGGTGGGTCTTTGTTAAAGTATCTTAAGCTCTCTATACCCCAGTTTTTTTCCCTTTGGGAAAATAACCTGTTTATTAGGTGGGTGTTGTGTGGTTGTTATACATAAGTCAGTTCTGGAGACACAATTCATCTCCATTTTATGTTAGCTGCTGATGCAGTTGTCATGGTTACTGCAAGTCAGCTGCCTAGGCAATACCGTCTTCTTTGCCCTTGCTACTCTGAGTAAGAATTACTTACCCTTAGAGCTCACTTGATGCCCTTTGACATTTTCCCTTTAAATACTGTTTGCTCTATGATATGAACTGGTTAATTAGGCATTTCATTTTCTTGAGTGCTAGTTTAAGTGAGAGGACTGGGCTTAGCCATAGGAGATGTGAAACTTGGTGCCCTCCATCCTGGGGTGAGGTTGCCTTAGACAAACTTAGTTGTACTTCCCTGTAAACCCAGTACTCAGGAGGCAGGCAGGAGGATTTCTGCACAACCAGGCTCTCTCTCTCTCTCTCTCTCTCTCTCTCTCTCTCTCTCTCTCTCTCTCTCTCTCTGTGTGTGTGTGTGTGTGTGTTTGTGTGTACTCATACACACTAAAGTATATTTTGAACTTGGGCATGGGGAGATGAGTCTTTATTGTATAGTCCATGCTGGACTCAAATGTGTGATCATCCTGCCTTAGCCTCAACACTGTTGAATTACAGGGGTATGTCACTGCAGCCACTCTGAGATCATCTGAGATCAGTAATTACATTTTGGTTCCCTAATGCTTGAACATTTGTGGCACCCCTTCTTGTGTTCATGAAGTTCTTCACTGTCTGTTTTTAGTGCGCTTGTGTTCTGATCGGATCAGCCTCATCAAGGAGTGTGTTTTGCAGTCTCCCACATGCTACAAACAGTCAGCCAAGCTGCTAGGCCTTGCTGAGTTGCTGAGGGTTGCAGGTAAGTCTCTGAGTGCTAAACTCCTGTCCCATTTATCACATCAGTCTATATGAGCATCAGGATTTGCTCAGTTGCTCAGAAGAACTTTTTTTTTCTTTTTAAAGCAAGGAACAATATTTTCTAGAAATCTTGGCCTGTTATTAAAGTGTGTGTTCACTGAAGTTTTGGGAAAATCAGATGCCCTTGAGTGAAAAGGACTTAATTAGGGTGTACAGTTGTGAAGTCAGCAGAAGTTCTTGTTGTCATTCAAAGGAGACTGCTGTGTGAAGCACCTACTGTACCAGCACACTCACGAGCCAGACTGAGTCTGATAGTTCTGATAAACTTGGTAGAAAGTTTTGTGCACTTACTATTTGGCAAAGTTATCATACATTTTAGCTCATTAATTTTTTTTCGAAATTGTTACAGTGTTGGTTAGCTTCCCATTTTATAATAGAAATTCAGAAGTTAAGCGTGATGCTTACCAGGATGAAGTAGGAGCCTGACTTTCAAGGAAAATCTCTGACTCTGCGTTTTATGCTCCATTAACTATAGTGCTCCTACCTACCAGAATATTTTAGTGCTAGTTTTGTATTTTTTTGAAATATATTCACATATATACACATACATATACATGTATATATGTGTGTGTGTGAATATATATACATACATATATGTATATTTATATTTATATAAGAATAATTGTTGGGTATTTTGTTCTTTAATAGTGGTTTGAGTTTGTCGTAGTCTAAACCATGAAACAGACTCAAAAGTAAAGAAAATTTGTTTTTATTTTTAGCCTTTATAAATTCAATATATTTAATAGACACATAGGTTAATATTTCGAAGTACTAATAGGTAGAACTCTTATTAAGGTCTTTCTTCTAATAAATATGTATCACTTCTCAGCTTGGAGCACAACGCTGACATCTGCTACACACTCGGAAAGGTCTTGGGACCTGGCTTCTCTGTGAGGCATATTGGGCTCCCTGGGAGAACATTGAATGTAGACTCAGAAAAATTGTTTGATCCTGATTGTGTGTGTGTGTGTGTGTGTGTGTGTGTGTGTTTATAAGCGCGTGTGCGTGTGTGCTATAAGTTTGCAAGCTTTATTTGTCTAGAGCGCATATCTAGGAAACAGGAAAGCTGTCCCTTTTGGTTACCCATAGTCTAGTAATAAGAGAACCAACTGAGTGCATGCATAGAAAAGCTCTTCCAACATGAAGGGTAGATTTCATGAGGGCCTAGCTCTTACAGATGTGCTGTTCGTCACCTCCGCACCTGTTAGAATAGTGTCTTGCTTTGATTGTGACATATAATGAATGGACCAGCCAGCCCTCAAACAGTTCTATAGGAGAGCATTCCTCCTGAGGATACTGTAGAAGCGTGTGGAGATGCATTGTTCTTGGATCTATTTTCCTTATTGCAGCTAATTTAGTTCTAAAACTTCAGATCATCTCAGATTGGCCACACTTCACTTCCCAAATGCTAACATGCTATGTCTTGTATGATATTCCAACTCGGAGCAGTATCGTTGAAACATAAGACTAAAGTATAAAAATTGTTCAACAGATTGATCTTGTGAGCTGTGTGCATTTACACAAAAGTCTCTATCAGGTACAGATTTAGTGTCTTTTCTGCCTTAACCCCACACCTGCTCCAGAGACTGCAGCTTTTACAGTTTGAAGTGTGATTTTAGAACTACAGTGACGTTTCCCTTTCCCAGCTTCACAGGCCAAAGGCTCGTTATTACTATGCTCACTAAATCCAGACCTTTTACCTTTTCCTTAAAGCTTGCCCTTGATGGCTTCATTTTGTTTCTGGCATTCTCAAATGGTAACCATTTTCATTTTGGCACTTTAGGACCCCACTAAGTAACTGACGGGTACATGAACACTATATTGTGACAGTGGGACTGATAACCAGAATGGTGCAGAGTGACTGGAGACTGTAGTGATGAGGCAAGCAGGCCTGCTTTTTGTCCTGCCCTGCTCCTGCACAGCTAGCTTAGCCCTGGAATAATTACATGGAACTGTATTCATTTAAACACTGCCTGACCCATTAGTTCTAGCCTCTTATCGGCTAACTCTCACATCTTGCTTAACCCATATTTAGTAATCTGTGTAGCACCGTGAGGTGGCGGCTTACCAGGAAAGATCCTATCCTGCGTCCATCTCGGGTTGGAGAATCATGGCGTCTGCCTCACTGCCTTCTTCCTCCCAGGATTCTGTTCTGTCTTCCCCTCCTACCTATGTTCTGATCTATCAGGCCAAGCAATTTTCTTTATTAATTAGCCAATGAAAGCAACAGATAGATAGAAGACCCACGTACATCAGGAGACCAGCTTACATAGACGTGTCTTATTGTACAGTGGATACAGGGATGACTTGTGTCTTGAGTACAGACATGGGGCAGTGTTCAACTCCATCATGTTACTCAAAACATGCAGAAATAAACTGTGGGAACAGGAGAGTCATCATAAATAATCAAGACTCATTGTTGGTGGAGGGGAGTTTGGCCCCTTACTTGAAGGGAACATATAGCTATTAGCAGACATATTTTATGTTGTACTTCAGTACTCAAAGCTGTTTGTTATGGAACCATTAATGTTCTTCAGACAATCCATGGAAGGAATAGTCTTGGTTTGTAGCCCAGTTTTGCTTCTCATCTAATCTGTAGCCTCCTGAGGTCAGAATGACACACATGAGCACCACAGCCATGAATGGTTTCTTTCATCATTCTCCATGAGCCCCCACACTCCTGGCTCTTGTCTCTGAGAATATACTTGCTTAATAACATTTTCTAGGACTGCTCTTAACCATGTTGAGTTTTGGATTACCTGATCAACTTTTAACTTTCAACTAAATAACTTTGGGCTTCATGATTGCTATTTGGCTATTCTTCACATAAAATTTATCAACAATAATGATTTCAATTTTATTTTTTAATATTTCATACAGCTTCATTCTTTAATATCTATCTCTAATCCTTGTTACTGTGTGCCTATGTGTACATAGGCAGAGAGGTGAATCTCATTTTGAAAGTGAAGACATAGGATTAGAGAAATCAGTTTGTTTTTTAGCCAGGCAATTGCCTTTCTACCTTCTGCTTTTATCTGTGTGTATACTCTTTCTGATGTTGTGTGATGGCTCTCAGTGGCCTCTGTGTACTTCATTCTCCTTTGTAACACTTTTATAAGTGTATGACTCTTTGTGCAGAAATCATCAGATATGGAGTTTTTTGATCTTAATAAGAGAAAATAATGTGTAAAGGTATTGACACATGTAAATAAATATTCATATTTCCTGGGAAGGCTGAGACAGGAAGGTTGCAATTTGGAGCTCAATTTATATTGCTTATTGAGACCCTGTCCATTTAAAAACATGTATAAAAAGAGAAGTAATAGGTGAAATCCCTTGTTTTATTACTCCTGCTCCTACCAGAGAAGTAAAGCAAATATAGCATGAGAGACAGCTGTACAAGATTGGCTTCTGCTACCATGAGGTGGGTTGGTTGAGTCTGAAATTCCTGTGGCTGGGTGAGAAGATTAGGACCTGGTCTAGTTCCACAGGTATGGCCTAAGACTGCTCTGCATAGGAGTCTTTCACCCTCACCCACCCCCATCCCTTTCATCTGTGAATCTTTTTCTGTGACTCTGTCTGCCTCCCAAGATTATCCAGGATTAACCTTTTCTCTTAGCTGCTAGGGGCTTGCACATTGTCTTCAACAATGAGTTTAGTATTTAGAGCCTAGCCAAGACACATGAGAAAAAATGCACTTGACTCTTTCACTATTGTATATAGTGTGCACAAATGCAAGCATTTCAAGAGTATTAGGTAGGGAATGTGTTTACATTAAACATGGTATGTGCATTTCCTCATGTGTGTATATATGGTTAGTCAGGAGTAAGTCTCTGGAAATCAAGAAGTAAAGGAGTATATGACAGTTTAACAGAGAATGTCTGGGCAGGCTTCCTTCAAGAGGAAGGTGAGGGAGGGTCTTCCTTTGTGTCTGTCGGTGTGCTGTGTTCAAGAGGCTGTCTTGTGGTTTGTTTCTTGCTGGGGCACCCCACGCATGTAGGAAGTGTGCATGTTGTTCACCTTCTGTACATTTTCTTTTAGTTAAGTTGTCTTTTCACAGGAAGTATTCTCAAATAAGAATTATTAAATTAGAGGGAAGATTGTTTTTCAGTTTCTAAGTGAAAAATAGAGCATGTTGTGAACCATATGGATGTAAGTTTGAGTTAGTTTATATTGTATTTAAAGTGAACTATTGTATCATTACTTGTTGATCTATGGTTTCTTTCATGCTGCTACCTTTTAAGGACAGCTAAGACAAAAATGTCATGTGGCTTACCTAGAGTTGGGGGTGGTGGTGAAGTTACATTATAAAAGTGCCTTTGACATCTATAAGTAGCGTAATACTTTTTTATTCAATGAAATTTATAATCTAGGTTTTCATAATGTCCTTGGCTTGGACCGTGCTAACTTCCTGGTTATCATTATAGTGGCAGTGTATACTCAGTTGAATTGAGCATATGATTTTTAAAACAATAGAAATTTTTATTAGTATATTAGAAAAAAATGTCCTTGCCATTCTTGACATACTTATGTCTGCGTTGCTGAAATATGTGCATGCTGTTTTAAAAAGGTCTTAATATTTGCTAAAATGTTGAGGGAGACTATTTCAAATAATTTATATTTCAGTTTGCTACACTGAGGTCTTTGTAGTAGGAAACTTAAAGGGCTTATTAAAAGCTAAGTGGAGATGCATTAAAATTGTAATCAGTTAATTTAGCAGATAGCCTCATGAATCAGGTAGAATCAAACCTGGATTGGTTCAGAGTCCTGTAGACTAAAATAGGAAAACTTTTAAGGTGTTTAAGAAAAAAGCAAATATATATTTATATATGTATATATATTGAAGTGGAAACCTCCTACTTAGAGGCTAACTGGAAGCTCTGATTCCTGGCCTTGATTAGTAGAGCCCTGAAATGAAGTCTCAACTCTGAATCTATCTACATATTAGGTATGGCCACCTGTCCCCAAACCAAAAGGAGTAAAGGTGAAAAGTTGGAAAAGCATCTTATTCACTGTATCTAAATTGGTCCTATAAAGAGGACTAATGATGCTCCTTCAGTATTCCAGGGAAACATCCAGAGCTCCTAGATTATACAGGGAAGGGAGCAGAGTCGGGCTCTGGCCTGTTGATCATTATCTTATGACTGATCCAGGAGGCCTTGTTTCAGTACCACAATCACAGCTGCTTGGGGATGGAACCTACTCCTGCCAGCTGTTTATCCATTAGACCCCTTGTTTCTGGAGCCTGAGGTGACTGAAGGACAAAATGACTTGGAGTGAAAGAGATGGATGTAGTGGAGACAGAGAGACCAGCGTTTATTGAGCTTTCAGGCACTTACTGGACATTTGCGGGCCCAGGAAAGAGTCAGTGCTTTAACAAAAACCCGCCCCTAAGTCCTTGTGAGTATTACTGAATAGGTAGTGGTCTCTGATGTTCTCAGCTAAAGTTTTTCATTGTCTGAGCGCTTTGTACTCAGATGTTTATGTCTCAGGCATTCCTTTCAAATACAAGAAATATATCACACATTTTTATAAAGATGAATTCAAAACAAAATCCCTTCACTATAGTCTCTATAATCGTTGGGTGCTGGGTCCCTTCTGACATTAAATGTTCAACGCTGAAAATGAGGTCTTCTTATTAAAAGTCTGTGTTCATACTGTCCCACAGTTCTTCAAAGTTTATATCAGCAAATTCAGGTAGGTGCAAGATAGGAAATGGGTGTCCATTGAGCACAAAGTAAAGAACTAAGATGTCAAGTTCATAGTGAACACAGTGGTTCTCATGACCATACGGTCTTGAGGAAAGTGCTCTGAGAGGGTGCTGTGCACTCAGGATGATGAGCACTCAGGGTTCTGGTGCCCAGGCTGACTGTGTTCTAGTAACAGCTCTCAGGCCATGGAGGGCTGCCAGACATATCTGTTTCTATAGAAGCCATCTTAAACATCGGAGACCATACACAGCTCAGTAGGGAATTGAAATCCTTAAACTCTGATGGATATGTGTTGTTCCACAATAGCTAGCTGTGTTCAGGGTTCTGTGCATTCAGACATCTTCAAAGAGTATGTTGCAGTACCAATTCAGTCTTACTGTTGTACCACTTTATTGAAACACAAGGAATGTTTTTTTTAAATACTTTGTTCAGTAACCATGTATTCATTAAGTCAAAGAATACCATGAAAGCCACACACATTTCTGAGGTAGTAACTATAGTAGTTGGGCATACAAACTTTGTTTAGCATTTTCTGATTTTTGAGAAGCCCAATAGTCTCAATTATTTTGGCAATTTTAACTGAATGGTTCTATTATATCTCTGTGGCATTTTACTGCTTCCCATTAGTTGGGTTTCTGTTGGCTCTCTAGGAAGTCAAGGTGGAGTTTCTCCTGCTATTGGCTTCTCAATGACAGTCAGAAGTGCAAATACTAGTGTGTTCTTTGTGTGTGTGTGCACATGTGTGTGTGCGCATGGTTAAGTGTCTTGTGTGTGAGAGTATGTGTATGAATCTCTCTCTCTTTCTCGTGTGTGTGTGTGTGTGTGTGTAAGATTATCAGGAACACCCATCAAGGGTAAGAGAGGATTCCACTCTCTGAACCTAACAGGATATGGTTCTTTTTTAAGAGTCCAAAATGGCCAAATATTAGCAGAAGAGAAATGAACATCGAGGCAGTACAGTATACCCATAGTGGGGATTCTGGCTTACCTAGTTGGTGAGGACTTTGCTAAGACTGAAGTGTGGAGGGCAGTCACAGAGTTGAGGTTTAGCTATGCTTACAGATTGTTCAAAGATTTGATTGGTGGTGGTGGTCTGGTTTAGAGACAAGTCAGCAGTTCTCCATCAATTTGGACTGTCTTTGTTTGGGTTTTACATTTTATTTATTGTGTGTGGCATGAGAGCAGAGGTCAAATACAACTTGGATGAGCTAATTTCCTCCATCATATGGGGCCTGGTGATTGACCTGAGGTCATTAGGACTCATTTAATAACCTGTTTTTGAAATAAAGACTTTTTCCTTAGTAAAGGAAAATTCAAGTCCTTTGTAGGACTGTAGACTATCCTTTATATGTGTGTGTGTGTGCATGTGTGTGTGTGTGCATGTGTGTGTGTGCATGTGTGTGTGTGTGTATGTGTGTGTGTGTGTGTGTGTGTGTGTGAGAGAGAGAGAGAGAGAGAGAGAGAGAGAGAGAGAGAGAGGGAGGTTTGGATATCTTATGAACTAATATTAATCAATGATCTCTTCAGAGACTGAGGAGGACTTCCATGCATAATAAGTAGATAAGAAGGTAAAAACTATGATAACCTTTATCCTCCAATCACTAAAAATTAATTTAATCCTTTTTACTTGTTCATTTGATACACACTGTTACTTAACTTGATCAGTTGGGGCTGATCTAATCATGTCGTCTGCATCTGTGTACAGGGGAAGACCCAGAAGAAAGGCGTGGCCAGGTTCTGATCCTGTTAGTTGAACAAGCACTGCATGTCCAGGACTACAAAGCAGCCAGTATGTACTGTCAGGATCTGATGGCCGCAGGTGAGTATACAGCTTTGTGCTTTGCTTGCATCCTCTCTACATGATGAATAATGGAAATGGGTTCTTCCGAAATCTGTCAGCCTGGTTGGTAAGCCAGGCATGTGTTTGTTTGATTTTGTTATGCCCAGATCACAGTGTCTCCCCAAAATCAACTAGGAGACCAAGTCCTATATGTAATAGCAAAGAACCTTTATTCTTACATAAGTTTTTAAGCTCAGGCTCTCCAAGTTTTCAGTATATTGGAAGTGATTGAAGAGCCCCTAATGCAGTTGGAGTTGGGTTTTATAATAGCAAGGGTAGTGGTGAAGGATTTCTATGGTTCATGATTCCCGATTTGTAGATAGAGGCTGCTCGTTTGTTTCCCAGCTGCCCAGACCCAAATAATCACACAGAAACTGTATTAATTCCAACACTGTTTGGCCAATAGCTTAGGTAATTTTTAGCTAACTCTTACATCTTAAATTAACCCATTTGTATTAATCTGTGTATTGCCATGAGGCTGTAGCTGTAAAGATCTGGCTGGTGGCTGGAATGTTTCTTCTTTGGCAACTATATGGTGTCTCCTTGACTCTGCCTACTTCATCTTTATATCTCTCTTCTCTATATCTTTTTTTTTTTTTTTGATTTTCAAGACAGGGTTTCTCTGAAGTTTTTGGTACCTGTCCTGGAACTAGCTCTTATAGACCAGGCTGGCCTTGAACTCACAGAGATCCGCCTGCCTCTGCCTCCCGAGTGCTGGGATTAAAGGCGTGCGCCACCACCGCCCAGATCCTCTCTATATCTTTATATCTCTGTTTGGGCTTCCCACCTGGCTTTGCTCTGGTAAGCCATTGCTCAAAACAGCTTCTTTAATAACCAATGTTAACAAAACATATTCACAGCGTACAGACGGGAATCCTACATCATTTCCTCTTTTCTGTCTAAAAAAAGAAAGGTTTTAACTTTAACAGAGTAACATTACATATACAAAACAGGTATCAAGCAAGAATTACAGTTGCAATATTTATATATGCTTTATCTTTATTATAACTAAGGAAAACTATAACTATCTATTCTTCAACTCCATCAAAGACCCCAGAAGGATATAATATTACCTAAGTTAACAGGAAGTGCATTGTAAGCAACTTCCAAAACTCTAGAATTGACACAGACATCTCACTGCCTGGACAGTTACTCAAAGTTCTTCTGTAACAATGGGGCATTCATCTTCAGCCTACAGGCCCATAGTATCTGGCAGACTTTTCCTTGAATCAGGAAATTTGAAAGACAGTTTTACTTCTATTGGCAGTTTATTAGTCACTTCTTCTGTATCATGCAGAATGTCTGGCAGACTCTTTTATGAAGCAGGAACCCTGAAGGACCGTCTCACTTTTAGGCAAGTTCAACAGTCATTTTTCTGCATGTCCAGTTCATACAGCATACCATCAAGCATTCTAGGCAAGAGCAGTTTCTTGCCCAAATGGCTAAACAACTCAATAAGAAGCCTGCTCAATGTTTGTCATCCTCTTGAAGTAGATTGGTGCTGAGAGAAGCAGATGTGTCTCTTTGTCCTGAAAAGTCCTAAGTTCTTAAAATATTTTAAATGCCATATTCTGTTAGTCTTTGAAAGGTTTGAAGAATACCTATCCATCTGAAATATATCTCTGTATGTCTAGAAAACCTAACTAACATGCCTACAAGCTTGACTATTATAGATGACTATCTATTAATCTGTAATTCTTAATTAATTATACATTACATTTTTAAATGAACTGTACAAACACAATATCTTAATCAAGGACAGAAATATACAGATAGCAAAATTGACCTTAAATTTTTATCAATAAACCAAAATTCATACCAATCCAAAGTTTTCATCTCTATATCATATCCCCCTTTAAATGTAAACAAACATTTATAAATAATTGGACATTGTTCTCTAGACTACTTCCTGCTGATTGGGGGTACTGTTAATCAGGTCTTTCATGGAGTATCTTGTATGGTAGGTCCATCTCAGCCAACATTCCTGAAGCTGTCATGGATATTGGACCATCTGGGCCATTGCTTCAGGGGGGGGTTTGTTTGATCAAACCATATTAGCTGGCAAGGAATTCCCAGCTTTCTATACTCTGTGGAACCAAAAGCAGAATCTCTTTTCCAAAGTAGCATATCCTTAGACCCAAATTTTGACGTCAAGACACCTTTAAAATATGTATGTTGGTTTAGCTTAGCAGTCCGTACAATGAAATGTCTCTCTGTTCTTAGCTCATTCATAGTCAAAAAATTAAAAGAAAACACAATAATACACATAATCCAGAAACTTTGTGTATTTTCCATCTTATGTGGCCTGTTTTCTTTACTCCTTTAATCTATGACTGTACTGTGTTTTTTTAAAGACTTTATTTTTTAAAACTATTTTTTATAACTGTCTGTACTCATCTTTTTCTCTCGAGCCTATGTACATTTTAAAAAATACACTGTGACCAGTTCAGAGATTTATTTTTGTTTGAATCTGTCTTTTTTAAGTATCTGTAATTATTTTCAGACCAGCAGTGCTTTTAAAATTGTAAGCAGCTAGTCACAGTGGCCCTGGATGTTAGCTCCACTTCTCTCAGCCTTTCAATATGCCAGAGGTACCTTTATGGTCACCCCTGGGTCTGCTAGGTGGGAACCATCATCACCACCTCAACTTTCGGTTGCAGTTGGTCCATGCTGCCACTAACTTGCAGCACGCTGCCCTCAAACCTCATTCAAGTGATCGGCCTTCTGAAAGAGCCAGAGCTGTTCATGAAACTAGTGTGAACCAGGAAGCCTTCTTAGAGGAGCTGTACAGTTTTTGCTGCTACTGCTGAGTCAGGAAGCCTTCTCTTATAGTAACCATGCCTCTATTTGCTTCTAGCAAACCGAGTCCACCTGAGAAATTGCTGCTACTATGAAGCTGTTGCCTAACTATGGTTTATTTGTGTGTGTGTGTGTGTGTCTAGAATTTCTTCCCAAGCTCTCTCAGGTTTTATGTGGTTGTAGTTGGCCCATGTTGTGCACCATTGTATAGGCAGAGACTGCTTGTTCATCTCCCAGCCGCTCAGAACTGAATAATAACACAGAAACTCTTACATCTTAAATTCACCCATTTCTATGAATCTGTGAATTACCACAAGGCTGTGGCCTACCAGCAAGATTCTGGCTGGCAGCTGGTGTCTTTCTCCTTTGGCAGCTATATTATATCTCCTTGACTCTGCCTACTTTCTGTATCTCTGTTCAGATTTTCTGCCTGGCTTTGCTCTGCTAAGCCATTGGCCAAAACAGCTTCTTTAATAAACAATGGTAATGAAACATATTCACAGAATGCAGAGGGGAATCCCACATCTCTGATTGGCTGACATTTGTCTGTGTGTGTCCTGGGGAAAAGCAATGGGTGGGTGCTGGCAGGTGATCCCATCTACAATGGTTTGAATCTTAGGAATTTCCTGTTCCTTGGTGGTGTCTGGGTAGTCTCAGTTATGGTCTTTCTTGGAATCATGTATTGTCTTAGGGTAAACTACTGAGACTTGGGCCTTTATTGAGCTTGTCATGGCTGGGTCCTATAGTAATTATTTTATAAGCAGCAAGCATGTATGCTTTGTATTTATAGATTTATATCAATATTTTAATGGGCTCAGATATAATAGACTATCTTTAATTTTGTTTACTTTATATTCCCTGACTAGAATATGTTAATCATTTAAGAACAATAGTATTTGAAGCATTTTAATGCTATTTTTTATATTATACAAAATAAAATTTGGTAGAATATCTACAATTTGCTGGATAGTCAGTATTTCTATATCTTAATGTAAGAAAAAAAATGGTATTGACAAATTGGGAAGGCATTTGGCCTAAATATTTTCTAAATTGAATTTAAAGTTTCTGTCTTGAAAGAATAGTGAAACTTTATTGAAGAATAATTTCTTATCCAAAGTACACATTACTTACTGGAAGAGAGCACAGTACCCTCTATCATGATCCTTCCATGGGAAAACCTTTGTACTCCAATAGGGCAGTGAGTGCAGCATGCTATACTGTGGTGATTCCTGCACTGCTCACTCCGCATTCCTGCACTTGTTTGTTGCTGGGGATTCACTCTGGACTCCTTGTGTCTAGTGAACTTCAGCCCTGTGTCTGTACTGTACCTGTTAGTGCCTAGTAACTGTCAGGAAGGCTGTTTAGGATTACTGTGTTAGAGAAAGTAAACCCAGCTCCTCACATCATGGACAGATGGGCATTACATCTTACAAACTGACTGAAGTTGGTTATTTGATGGAAAATGAGAAGAAGAGAGGTTTGGGGAGAGGAAGCATCTCTGAGTTGTTTGAAGTCAAGTCCAGGAGAAAGGGCAGAAGGTGACAATATTTGATTTGCTGTCAAGGACGTGGATTATGCTCAGCCTTCAAGAGTTTCGGAAACCTGAGCTGTGAGGGCCAGAATGAAACCCGGCCTACAATACGGGAACCTGGTTAAAGTTCTGGTCAAGCACATGATCTTTGGCAAGAAATATACAAATACATTTATATTCTGGAAGTCAACACAGACCATCTTAACCTTATCATTAGAAAGAATTTTCAATGCTGGATGGTGGCAGAGCACACCTTTAATCCCAGCACACAGGAGGCAGAGGCAAGCAGATCTCTGTGAGTTCAAGGCCAGCCTGGTCTACAGAATGAGTTCCAGGACAGCCAGGGCTACACAGATAAACCCTGTTTGAAAAACCAAAACCAACCAAACAAACAAACAAACAAAAAAAAGCAAAAAACAAAAAAAGATGTTCCATGAAAGCCTGCATTCTTTACAGTTAATTGTGATGTTGCCACATGAAATTCAGAGTCATTGTTTTCTATACAAATGTTAATGTATCCAAAATTACTTTTAAAACTCTTCATATTAATTTTATTTCTATAGGGTTAATTCCAGAATTAATTTTTAGTGTATATATTTAGAAATATGTTTCTGGGTGGATGCCTTTAATCCTTAGAGCAAAATCTTCAGTCAGCCCGGAGCACCTTCAAATGAGAATATGTGTATTTGAGGAATTCATAGTGTGACATTATTGTAGAAAAACATCTACTGGGGCTTTTGCTAGCTCCATTTGGCCCTGACCTTAGATGTCTGTCCTCTATGAAGTGGGTGTTTCTATGTGAGTACCTGCTTTAGTTCACTTTATAACAGGCTGCAAATTCTGTTGCATTTTCCAGTACAAATGTGCTTTAGTCCTTTCAACAACTCTAGAGAAAAAGGGTTGCTTTTATTGTCTCTTTGTAGTTGTAATGGAAGGTGTGGTATTGGAGCTTTTTCCAGTTTACAGAAATGCCAAGTAGTTGCACAGTGTCAAACTCTTGGTTGAAGTAATAAGGGCGGCGGGGCTGCGTTCCCAGCACCCCGGCCGCCTGCTCGGCTAGCTTATGCCCCGAAATAACAACATACAAACTGTATTCATTTAATCACTGCTTGGCCCTTTAGCCTTAGCCCTTACTGGCTAATTCTCACATCCCGATCAACCCATCTCTAATAATCTGTGAGAACCGGTCTTACCGGGAAGATTCTAGCCTAGTCCATCCTGGGTCGGAGCTTCATGCCGGGCGCGGGGCATGGCGTCTCTCTCAGGCGTCTGCTCCCGAGAGAGCTGTGGAGTCTCTGACCTCACTTCCTCTTCCTCCCAGTGTTCTGTCCTGTTTTCTCCTCCCACCTATCCTCTAACCAATAAAATGGGCCAGGGCAGTGCCTTTATTAGCCAATGACCTTCCTCCATCACTTGGTATTTTGAATTCAGAATCCACTTTTCTATTGAACATTAAGTTCCGTGAATAATTTGCATTCATTTATCAATTCTGAAATTTAAAGTGTTCTGTCCAAAACTCTTGTCTCGAGTAGCCCTGAATTTTGTGGATAATGAATCAGTCAAATCTTTTTTTTCCACCTTGGATATTCATGCCTTGTGCACATTGTGGTGTTAATGACTGCTTTGTTGCCTTGGTACCACAAGCCCAAGTTAGGACTCTGCTGGACCCCTTGCCTTTGCTTGCATTACTCTTGTTGCAAATCACGTTTTCTTCTTTTTTCCTCTTTGCTAATTTTTCAGGATATCCGAAAAGTTGGGCTGTTTGCAGCCAGCTGGGCCAATCAGAAGGCTTCCAGGACCTAGCCACTCGTCAGGAGCTCATGGCTTTTGCTATGACACATTGTCCTCCCAGCAGCATTGAACTACTTTTGGCAGCTAGCAGCTCTCTTCAAACAGAGGTAAGTGGACACAAATACACTAAATCCATACGTGTGTGAGATTCATTTTGTTGAGTGTATGTATGTGAGAGACATGGGGTCAGTGTTGTTTGTTTTTGTAGCATACAGATGATCTAGAAGAATCACAATTGTCACCCAAGAGGAATTTGAAAACCTGAGGATTTTAAAGTATTGTTGGCTTTATTATAGTAAGGTAGAAAGGGTGTCAGAGGTTTGAGTAAAACTACAAGTATGTTAAGAAATAAGTAATTGAAAAATGAAGGAAATGTAGAATCAAATAGATGGGAAAAAATCATATGAATTGTGTCTAAAACCATGTTAGTTAAAACAACTGTTATATATTCCTTCTGGTGTCCTTGAGAAATCAAGAGTGGAAATTGGCCTTGGAGAGATGCTAAATTCTCTAAAATCAAACTAAGTTGGGTGGAGACCCTTCTCTATGAGATACAGCTGGCAGAGGGAGGGCACAGTGAACCTTCCATTTCATGCCATAGACATCCATCAGTGGCAGGCTTCTCACAGACCATTCCCACTCCTGGAACTGTCCCTTTCTTGTGCAACTCCTCCCAAACTCCTGATTTGTTTTGCTTGTTTGGGCAATAGTTTGTTGCCCAAAACTGTAGGTTATCAAATAACACCCCCACCCTTTGAGGAAGAACCTATTACTTCTTAAATTTCAAGTCTACAATGTGAAAAGCAGGAAATTAAAACAAAAATGCAACCTTTCTTGTTTCAGATTCTTTATCAAAGGGTAAATTTCCAGATCCATCCGGAAGGAGAAAATATTAGTGTCTCACCCTTAGCTGGTAAAGTTCTTCAAGAGGTATGCTAAAAGTGTGTAAGGAGTGAGCTTGAAGGATGCTGTGGGTGGAATGCAATGAGAGCAGTTGCTGTGTGCCTCGATGGGCAGGTGTGTGCGCGTACTATGTCTCAGTTGTGTGTGTTGTGCGAAATACAGCCTTCACATGGAAAACGACTCAAAAGTGTCCTGCTCACACTTAACAAAGGAAGCTTTCAAAACCCCCATGGAGATGAAGAAATAGCATGTGGCTAATTTCCTACCGCTCTCCCAGTTTAGCTTCTGTCCTGCTGTCTGCTCTCAGAGACCCTCATGGTCCTGCTGAGTCCTAGAAACTCATCCTCATACAGCTTAGTAGTCATATGGTGTGCTGTTTCTAGGAGCTGTGTTTCCTCCAGACCCAAAGCAGCTCTAATTGGAGGCAGTGGACACTCCACCTTGTGTTGTAGTAGGAGTCGTCTCTTGGGTCTAGTTGAAGACTAACTCTGTTGATTAATGAAGACTTGACTCTGTTGATTGTCCACCATCTGCCCACGTGACTAGGCACAACCATCTGGTGGTCTCCTAGCCATCTCCTGTTGGTGCTTTTCAAACTGTGAGTCATGGGAGACCCATCCTCGTTCTCTGAGTAGGTTCTGTCACACATCTTCCCTTCCCACCCTTCTTGTTTATGCTCTGAATTTGAGCCCTTCCTTACAAAATATTTTCTAATACTTTTCTGGATTCCTCTCACAGTTTCTTCCACTGTGTTCTATGAGTATCCTTCACATTTTTCTATTGTATCACTTTACAGTAGATGTGGTGTTTTGTTTGGCCAATAAAGGTGATACTATGTCTTTACACCTTCTTCACCGTGTGCTTGTCAGTGGATGCCTAATGTTAGCTAGAGCTGTTGGCAATATCCGCTGCTTTATGCTTAGTTTGTGACTAACAGAAATGAGGAGCTAAATAAAGAATATAAAGTCTTATGTGGTGGTTTCTCAGGTCTTGTCATGGTTTGGTCAGTATGAGAGGGTTTTCATTTTTCTGTTTCCTGTAGAATCAGATTATTTGTCTGCTGAGCACAGCTCCCTAGGCTTGTTCTGAATCCCTATCCTCCTTTAAGACAGATTCAAATCCTTTTGTGACTGTGGGGTTTCCTGGTTTCTGGTATTATGATGAATTAGAAAGTGTCAGCCTGGCCCCACAATGACTTCTTTGAATTAAGCGGTGCTGTGCTGCCACAAGTGTGCACACACTGCTCCGGTAGACTCTTGTTGGCAATGAAGCCAGCCATAGCAGTCCTCTGTGTCTACTTAGACAGGAAAGGCATCCTCCGAAAGTGATTATTTTTTCCTTAAAAGCTTTTCTGTCTTCCTCCTTTCTCTTTTAGGCACTTATAATAGATCTAGATTTCATGAAGTACTAGTCCAAACCCTCCTATAACTTTGATGAATGAAGCACATTTCAGAATACTGTAGCTACTATTATCACAGTATAATGTAGTATTTAGTTTTAAGCTGCCATGCATTACACATTAACAGTAAAGGTAATAACCGTATTAAATTATAACTCATAAATGAAGTCAGATTTCATATATAACCTGCCTCATACTTAATACTTCTATTACTTAATTGTGAGAATTATTTTTATTATATATATTCAGGAAAAATAATGATAGTGTTCTGTAGTAACATCCATGTGAATAGAGTGGACTGTACATACATGTTAGATGCTATGGTTGTTCCTGTGTGCAAAATTGTTTATAATAGAACAAAATGCAAACTCTATGAATAATTACAAGATTACAGATTTCCAGTTCTTATTGATGTTGGTTATTAGACTTTTTAGATTGAACAGTTTTATACCATTTTGAGTATATTATTGTTTTGCTTAGCTAGTATCACTTAGCTGGTGGGATTTTCTCTAGATAAATTTAATTAAAGATTGAAATGGATTGTATACTAGGTTTCCATTTAAAAAAATGTTTCACCATGGGAAGAATTGTTTATGAGCATTTGATGTTATACGTTACATGTTTGAACTATTTAGTGTTTAGGGAACAAACATGTTCTTAGCATATTGCTGCTTTCAATAAATAGAAGGACTATTTAGAAATAGTTGAGTAAAAGCAAGCATATGGCAGTTAGTTTCAATACCATGGCAAGTACTATGTTTTTCCATTGATTTAGCAATGAGCCCTTGGATAGTTTCCACCTCTTACTTACTGTGAATGAGGCCTCTCTGAACATTGATATTCAATGTTAGTATGGAAGCGTTTTTATTTCTCACATAGATGCCCTGGAATAGACTGCTATATGCTGTGTTCTTGATATCCAAATATGCTAATGTCCAAATTGGCTGCATATTTGTCTTAGTTTGTCATAGTTGTGATAAAATAGCTGATTAAAAGCAGCTGAAAATAAAGAAAAGCATTGACATGTTTTCAGAATTTGGGAGCTTTGGACATTTGGTTTTGTTGCTTCTGGCTTGAGGCTTGTGAGGCAGCACACTTTATAGGAATCTATGGTGGAGGACAGGGGCTAACATGTGGCTCAGAAAAGCTAGGGACAGACCAAGGAAGAGGCCTGGATGAGGCTACAGCCACCAGGACCATGTCCTTACTGATGTGCTTCCTTTTAGCAGGTCTCATCTCTGGGTGGGCTCACCAGTCCAGTTGTGCCATCAAATGATGAGTATGTCATTGGGTCAGTCCAAAGGGAAGACAAAGTCCCTGGTCTAGTTGTGTCTCAGGATCTCTTGTCTGAATAGTACAAACCTTTCTTAATGATACTTATTTTTAAAGATTATCATAAAATTAGACTATTTTCCCCCTCATTTTCTTTCATATACCACTCTTTATTCTCTTTCAAATTCACGTCCTCTTCTTTTATCAGTTGTTGTTATATGCATATATATATATATATATAGTGATATTGCATTTATATTTTAATAAATAAAGCTTGCCTGAAGTTCAGAGAGTAAAACACCTCACTGATCAGCCTTACAGACCAGGCAGTGGTGACACTCACCTTTAATCCAAGTAGCCACACTAGTTTGCCATAAAACTGGGTGGTAGTGTTTCATGTCCTAGTTGCAGCCCTAGAGAGGAATATAAGATGTGAGGAGACAGCTCTCACTCAGTCTCATTTTGAGATTCCTAAAGGCGGGATCACCATTTTTATTTGAGGTAGAGGTAAGAGCCAATACCTGGCTGTTTTGCTTTTCTGACCTCCAAGTAGAGCCCCAATTTCTGTCTCTGGGTTTTATTAATTGTGATACACACACACACACACACACACACACACACACACACACACACTACTGTTTTCATATATATATTCCCAAATACAACAACCTAGTTGGTTGGTATAATGTTACTTACATGTGTGGTTTTGGGGCTGACTGGTAGTGGGATAATCGGTTGGTATGCTCTTCCCTGGGAGAGACTATGTCTTCCACGCTCAGCATTCAGTTTACCCGCCCAGCAGGTCCTAAGTTATTCCAGGGTCTGAAGAGGCACTATCTGAAAGACGTGGGCGAGAGACAGACGCCAAGCAGTATTCTTTTGTCGAGGCATTTTTTTATTGAAGCAAGTTCTATGTCTTATATACTCCTCAGTGAGGAGCTTGGGCAGGGTGAACTGAGGAAGGGGGAAGGAAAGGAGGGGCTTGGCAGCTTAACAGCTAAGGGGGGGCAGTTGCAAGGTCGGTGGCTAAAACACCTGCTGTTAGTGATAAGCAGCAAACAAAGAAGACACTCTGTGGTGCCATCTGAAGCTTGAATCTCCAAGGTTAACACACAATGTTTTAGTTAACTTTAAGTTTTCTGTCTCAAGGTTTTTACTTCAAGGCCCTGTGAGATGTGAGAAAGGAGAAGCCTGAAATGGCTCCTGACATTCAGTTGTGCAGGGTGAGGCCTTGTGGTCTTTCCTTTGTCTGATTTAGCATGTCTGTTGGTGTTGGCCTTGTTCATCTCATCTTTAGGCAGTCAGTCATGTTGGTGAGTCTTAATGGTTGTTGCCTCGGACATCACTAGGAGACATAATCTCGCAGCAAACTTTTTCATCCTTTAGATCTTGCAGTCTTTCTGCTCCATCTTCTTCAATGCCTCTTGGGCCTTAGGTGTGGAAATGTTTTGTAGATGTATCCATTGGGACTGGGCTCTAGCCTGCATTTGGATCAGGTGTGGTTTTATGTAATGATTTCTGTATGTTACAAAGTGGCATTCCCTTGACGGAAGATGAAGGAACTGACAGTGTGAGGACAAATATTATTAGGATACAGTTAGGGAGTATACTGGCTAAGAAAAGCTGTAGTAATAAGAGGAGCGGCGGGGCTGCCTCCCCGGCACCCCGGCCGCCTGCTCGGCTTATGCCCCGAAATAACAACACACAAACTGTATTCATTTAATCACTGCTTGGCCCATTTCTATCTAGCCTCTTCTAGGCTAATTCTCACATATTAATTTAGCCCATTTCTAATCATCTGTGTAGCGCCCCTAGGTGCGCTTACCGGGAAGATTCTAGCCTAGTCCATCCTGGGTCGGAGCTTCATGGCGTGTGTCTGCCCGGGAGCGGGGCATGGCATCTCTCTGAGGCGTCTGCTCCCGAGAAGAGAGCTGTGGAGTCTGAGCTCACTTCCTCTTCCTCCCAGCGTTCTGTTCTGTTTACTCCACCCACCTAAGGGTGGGCCTATCAAATGGGCCTAGCAGTTTCTTTATTGCTTAACCAATGAAATCAATAGATTGATATATGACACTCCCACATCAAAAAGCAGGGGTTGTAGGTTCTGCTCTAAGATCTACTGTACTACACTGGGTAGTTGGCTAGGTTTCCAGTACCAGGCATGAATTGCCCCTTGTTAAGTAAATCTTCGGTTCAAATAGAAAGCTGTTGGTTACCACTGAGGTATGTTTGCCAGTACGGGGTGGGCCCTTAGGGTCCCACACTTGTCGTTGTTGTTCACTGGTGTTGTAACTAGATAGGACTGTTGCTTCCCTTCTTTGGAAACTTGCTTGGCACCTACTATGAAAACTAGACCTCAGGGAGGATGCATTCTGGTCAGTTCCAGTCAGGGGCCTCTGGGTCCTGTACTAAGACCAAAACTTTAGTACCTAACCCTTTGATGTACCAATTAATATCCAGACCACCCCAATATTTTTATTTAATGTTTGTGCTTTTCCACTGGATTTTTATTTTATATGTGTGCTATCTTATTATGCATCTGATATACTGAGGACATAATTGTATCCTATGCAGTTGATAGCTGTGAGCACATTTTCATATGCTAATGGTCATGTTGAAAGGGCCATTCACATATTTCTTGTTTTATTTTCCAACTTTGTTTCTTGTCTTGTGACTAAGCTGGTAATAAATTTTCAATTAATATTTTGGATACTAGATAGAAGTAGTTTATCTAGATTTGTTTCAGATTTGTGGTTTGTAAGTCTTTTTCAGTCCATGTGTGATAGGAATTTTTATTTTCTTGCTGGTTTCTTGCAAAGTACTGATGTTTTTCATGTTGTCTAAGGTCTTCTTATAGCATTTTCATTTATCGGTTATGCCTTTCACGTATCTAAGAAATCTGTGTCTGACTCAGTGTTGTGAAGATTTACTCCTAGGCTTTTTTTTCTAAGAGTTTCTTCTTAAATTTATAGGTCAATGAATAGTTAAAAAGCACTTTAATATAAATATTGTTGTGTAGAAGTATCCACATGCAATTGGATAAATTTATAAAGTAACTTGCATCTCATTTGAAGATTACCTGGAAACTATATTTGGTTAGTTTCTTTTATGTTATGTAATCATTTGTTCTCTGTTAATAGGTTTCTGAGAAATTTTATTTCTTACAGGTAAAAAATTAGATATGAACCATTTATGATAAAATAGTAGCATCTGTTACCTTCTATTAAGTGGTACATAGATGGACCTTGTATCTTACATATTTTGCCTCTTTTAATAAATTATTTAATCAACAATCTGTTATCAATTGTATTAAAGTTTATTTCTCTCCTTCTTTCTGTCTATATAGCTCATGAGTCACTGCCTAGCTAGAAACATTTTAAGCTGTATATGTTACTCAATGTTGTTTTGTTTCCTAGACCTTATGATCCTCTCATGTTCTGGATCAGCCTGTGATTGCTCCATGATACATAGCCTGGCCTTCCACATTTTTCATGAATATGTACAAAGCTTCTGTGTGGCTCTCTTGGCTCATGGGGATTTTTTGTTACTAAAGCTATATTATATATGCACACACATTACTGGTATTTCTTTGCAGTTAAGATGTTCTTGTACTGTTCTATTTGGAGACAGTGCTTCACTAGACAATCTAGGCTGACCTCTGAGCATCTTTAGCAGTAATGAGGGTTGCAGTCTTAAGACTCCATACTGGAAAGAAAGTGCTGCAGGTGTTACTTGAAGAAAAGTGTTCTCTATTATTTAAGGATGTTTTCGAGAAGGGTCACTGGCTAAGCCCTGCCAGAGTTGTTTATATTCCTTAAGTAGCCTATGGATACCATGAGCTCAGTTTAACTGAGGTCGACTGGTTTCTCTGAAATTAGTCTTCATTAACTGACGTAAGAGGAGCCTCTCCTTAAGTCTTGATAGCAGCAGACTGGGAGCCATATTTGATGCATAAAGTAATCCTGTTCTCAGGAGTCATTTCGGTAATGGTGTTTTTTTGTTTTTTGTTTTTGTTTGAAAGGTGGCTATTACTATTGAGTAACTTCAAACTGTGGAGCATGCTTAATATTTATGAGATTTCATGCTAAATTTTATGCTGGCAACTGTTGCTGTGTTTTTGGTTTCTAAACTGTTTCTGCTGTTACACAGTCTAAAGTAATTAGCATTGCGCCACTATGAATATGACAAATGTCATTTTAGGACTAAATGTTTAGCTCCCTCTTTTCTATTATTCTTAGTGTATGAAGGTGAATGAAAATGGCTTTTCTCACTAATGAGTCTGGCTGTACTAAGATTGTGGTAGACTACCTTGCTGGTGAAGTTTGCCCATCCTCCTTTTCACGATGCTGAAAGAGAATGTTTTCTTTTCTTTTTTTTATTGAGAAAAGGGAAAAAAGTATCCGCCTCCTCCCAGCCTCCCATTTCCCTCCCCCTCCTCCCACCCCTCTACCCCTCCCCCCACTCCTCTCCCCCTCCCTCTCCAGTCCAAAGAGCAGTCAGGGTTCCCTGTCCTGTGGAAAGTCCAAGGTCCGCCCCCCTCCGTCCATGTCTAGGAAGGTGAACATCCAACCTGGCTAGGCTCTCACAAAGCCAGAACATGAAGTAGGATCAAAACCCCGTGCCATTGTCCTTGGCTTCTCATCAGCCCTGATTGTTCGCCATGTTCAGAGAGTCTGGTTTTATCCCATGCTTTTTCAGTCACAGTCCAGCTGGCCTTGGTGAGCTCCCAATAGATCAGCCCCACTGTCTCAGTGGGTGGGTGCACCCCTCGTGGTCCTGACTTCCTTGCTCATGTTCTCCCTCCTTCTGCTCCTCATTGGGACCTTGGGAGCTCAGTCCAGTTCTCCAGTGTGGGTCTCTGTCTCTATCTCCATCCATCACCAGATGAAGGTTCTATGGTGATATGCAAGATATTCGTCAGTATTGCTATAGGATAGGGTCATTTCAGGTTCCCTATCTTCAGCTGCCCAAGGGACTAACTGGGGACAACACCTTGGGCTCCTGGGAGCACTCTAGGTTCAAGTCTCTTGCCAACCCTAAGGTGGCTGGCTCCCTTAACTAAGAATTGTGCTTCTGTGCTCCCCTATCCAACCTTCCTTTATCCCAATTATCCTGTTTCCCCAAGTTCCCCCCATCCTCCCCTTCTCACTTTTCTCTCCCCATCTCTCCTTACCCCCATCCCACCCCGCCCCAAGATCCCAATTTTCTCCCCGGCAATTTTGTCTACTTCCCATAGCCAAGAGGATAACTATATGTTTTTCCTTGGGTTCACCTTCTTATTTAGCTTCTTTAGGTTCACCAATTGTAGTCTCTGTGACCCTTATTTATGGCTAGAAACCAATTATGAGTGAGTACATCCCATGTTCATCTTTTTGGGTCTGGCTTACCTCACTCAGGATAGTGTTTTCTATTTCCATCCATTTGCATGCAAAATTTGAGAAGTCATTGTTTTTTACCTCAGCATAGTACTCTAATGTGTATATATTCCACACTTTCTTCATCCATTCTTCCATTGAAGGGCATCTAGGTTGTTTCAAGGTTCTGGCTATTACAAATAATACTGCTATGAACATAGTTGAACAAATAAATGCTTTTGTCATATGATAGGGCATCTCTTGGGTATATTCCCAAGAATGGTATTGCTGGGTCCAGGGGTAGGTTGATCCTGAATTTCCTGAGAAACCTCCACACTGCTTTCCAAAGTGGTTGTACAAGTTTGCATTACCACCAGCAATGGATGAGTGTACCCCTTTCTCCATAACCTCTCCAACAAAGGCTATCAGTGGTGTTTTTGATTTTAGCCATTCTGACAGGTGTAAGATGGTGTCTCAAAGTTGTTTTGATTTGCATTTCCCTGATCGGTAAGGAGGTTGAGCATGAAATTCTATTTGAGTAGTGTTTATTCTAGACACATCTTGAAATTGTATCTCAAACATTTAAATGGTACAGTAAACCCAACTTCATACAGTTTTTTATAGCTCCAACCGTGGAGATTCTCACATACCCTGTAATAACGAATCAACAGTGGCCTTACTCTTGAACAGCTTCCTCTGCAGTAAATGAAAAATTATTCCAGTGTGTTCTGTAAATACTACATTAACTAAGCATATAATGCCACAAGTGGATCGGAGGGCAGTAATCCCTGCCACTTAAAGGAATACAATCTTTCATGTTAAGGTAAACTGAGAAGAATACTTTGTGACGTTAGAGTAGGCAAATACTTCTCAGTTAGATATAAAAGTAGCAAACATGTCTAATCAAATTAACTTTTTTCCTAAGACACCAGTGAGAAAATGGAATGATAATTCACAGAGGCCTAGAAATACCATTGTTTGCATGTTCAGTGAGGTCTGTGAACCCAAAATGTGTACGACTTCAACTGAGTAAGCTTGCCCTGTTTGCAGTAGCCTGACTATGAATTACTACGTAGCTTAGAGTAGCTTCTGCCTCCCAAATGTTGCTGTTACCCTTGTGTCCCAGTCATGCCCCAGTGAAACAGCAATGGGTGTGTTAAGCTCTCTTTTAGTGTTTACACAGTGTATTAAGTGAAGCGCTGTGTAAAGTAGACTTTCTGTTGCAACAGTCGGCCAGTTTTGTTTTTCTGCCTGACTGGTAGGCCTGCTGTTTCCCCTCTACATGGGGATTTCATAAGTTGATGCATTGCTCTAGTTTGTTAGTAGTGTCGGTGCATTCTACCTAATTCTGCTCAATGCCTGATTGAGGTCAAGAACATTCACCTTGGTCTTTATTTTCCTCCTCTCTTGTCTTTATAACCAACAGGGGGTGCTAGAGAGTTGACTCAGCAGTTAAAAGTACTTGCTGTTCTTGTAGAGAACCAGAGTTCAGTCACAACACTCAGTCTGGCAGTTCACAACCTGCAATCCCAGCTCCAAAGTGCCCAGCACCCTCCTCTGGCCCCCATGGGTACCTGCACTTTGAGCATATACTCCTGCACAGGCACCAACATGTATACATAATTAAAAAAATACACCACCCACACAAAACCACAGCCTGCTGGTTTTTGTTGCTGGTTTTTTTTTTTTCAGCACTTCTCCATTTGTAACAACCACGTGTTGTGTGCTGCAGGCCCGTAGACCAGAGCTGTGTGGTGTTGGAGGTCACAGGCAGCTCTGGGTGTGTTTCTGCCCAGTTTCCCACTGGTGCTCTGACAGTGGTGATGGCAGCTAACCATGTCTGCCCTGTACACTGAACACTTGGAAAGCTTTCCTCAAGATACTGGCTTGTAAATGGCTTTTTAGCCAACTATTGCTTCTTTATCGTTATCTCCAATGTCGAATGAAGACAGTGTTTCTTATCTCCTGGCTACTCTGTTATCAGGTTGTTCTTCTTATTTTTTTTTTTTTTATGAATCAAGTTCAGTTATAGATCCCAGAAAGCCTTCTCACTGTTATAGGTGGAAGGTGAATTTTTTTAATGGTTTAGAAAGTTGCTTAAGTACTAAAGTTATAGGTGTTGGTAGTAGTTACTTCTTGTTGCAGGTCAGTGTTTCCGAGCTTCCTTTCTGGGGAGCTACAGTCTACCTTTGGAGCCAAAAGGTGAGTTTCCAGGCTTTGCCAACTCCACCAAGATGGAAGTCGGCAGCTCAGAAGTTCATGGTTGTCATTTAACTTCCTTTCTTAATGTGGCAACAGGGTTCACTGATACAGTTTTATAGTTGTATATATATAGTTTGTTAGTCATATATCTATGTATTTCTTGCCAGTAGAAGAATCATAGAGATGGTAAAACATCAGCCTCTAAAATAACTTTCTAGTAGTATTTATGTAGGTGAAATGTGAATAAAGTGGGTCATGTATGCAGGACCAGTTACAAGTGAGTGTAAGAAGTGTATTATTTAGCTTTAAACAGGCACACCAGTACAGTTTGTAGAGAGACCCAAATACATGTAAGGCAATGATGCCACAGTACCTGACCCAACTAAGCCTAGAGAAACATTGTATTGGGCTGGAGAGATGGCTCAAGGTTAAGAGCACTGGCTGCTCTTCCAGAGGTCCTGAGTTCAATTCCCAGCAACTACATGGTGGCTCACAGCCATCTATAGTGAGATCTGGTGCCCTCTTCTGGTATGCAGGTAGAATACTATATACATAATAAATAAATAAATAAATAAATAATAAAAAAGAAACACTGTATTTATTGCTACATAAGCCTCAGTTATATTTTGTGTGATTATCTTATAATGTACAAGCAATATAGCATGTTTTTCTACTGCCATTGTATCTGTTTTCATAATTTAATCTGTAATGTTGCATTGAGTTTATGGATATATATTTTCTAATGTCAAAAATGCAGTAAAACGTGCACAGTGCATTTTAGAGGAAGCAGCCTCCGGCAGTGGGGAGTAGGTAAATTCTGGGCTTTGGTTAATGTAGCTTCAAGGCTTCTTTTTAGTTTCCCTTTAGAAATACTAAAATGCACATTTAAGTTTCCTAGCATGATCTCTTCTTTGCTCTTGCCATAATCCCACGGCTTTTAGAAAACAGTTAATTATTTTAGGGTTCCCATAAGATAGGAATTTTGCAGGCTCTGATGGAGAATCTGTTTCTGTCCTTCTTCATGTTGTTGGCCAAATTTCATTCCTTGTGTTTGTGGACTGAGGTCCACATTCCCTTCCTGGTTATCACCTGACAGTTGTGCTCAAGTTTCTGGAATATACTCTGATTCTTTGGATCATGGCTCTCAGCCTTCATTTTGAAGAGCAGAAGCTGTGGGTTGAGTCTCTTTACATTTTAGATCTCACATGCACCCCACCCAGCTTCTCCCTTACAAGCTCTCTAACTCTAGCAGATTTTCTGCTTTGTGGGCTCAAGTCATAATACTGGTCAAGTGTCCTGTTTTGGTTTAATCTTTCTGCTTCCAGGGTGGTGTCCTCAATCATCCGCTAAATTTCATTGCTGTAGAGTAGTCCCACAGGTTCCAGGGCAAGAACAGGGATGCCCTGTCCTTAGTTCTGCTCCCGAGGCTGCTGTTAGGTAGAACTAGAGCCTGCTCCTGTCTGAGTGCTCCCTGTGAGAGAGTATCCTGAGAATTTTTGAGTAATTTTATGATCTATTACTTTTATTACTTCAGTGTATGGTATGACCCAGAATTAAATGACAAACCCAGGCTAGCTGCTATTAGTATCAAGAAGGCCAAGCCACTTATTTGAATCAGAGGATTACAAATTAGTTTTTAACTCTTACTGGAATAACTTAAGAAAAACCTGTGAGTAGTCATTAACCTAAAAGTTTACTTTTACAGAATAATTTTGAATAAGAACAGATGCAGTCTTTGTTATTTTTGCTTAAAAGACTTAACGTGTGTGATTTTTCTCCTTCTTTCAGTTTTTAAAAGGATAGGTAACATTTTTGTTAAATGCCTCAAAATTGGCAGGAGGTTTCATCTTTTAAATAATATTAATCATCTACTTGTTTGGAGAAAAGCAATTCCTTTTGTGTTGAAAGCAGATGTTGGAGTCTTGTACTTTTGTCAGGGCCATAGAAGCATTGATTACTTAACTGATTTTCTTTGTAATTTAAAAACCACTTAGAATGCATGGCTGTTAGATTGGTAATAATAGAGCCCATCCCGTCTTGGCAGGTCTTCTGAAAGGGAGTGTTGACTGAAGGCCTGAGGTTCTTTCTGTTTTCTTTTGTAAACAGCTGAGTGGGGAATGATGCACTGTTAGCATTTCTTTCTCATTTGTTTAGTTACTCACAAAGATAGACTTTAAGTTTGTTTGTGCTGGACTCTAATGAGTCTGATTGCTGTCTGCAGTCTCTATCTCTGCTCTGTCTACCGATGACCATTTTACACTTGCTTTTTCTCACTGCAGGATGATGGAAGTGCTTTGGGCAGCAGTTCTGCTGACCTGCTACACTGGACCACTGCAACCACCATGAAAGTCTTGTCTAACACCACGACAACCACCAAGGCTGTCCTGCAGGCCGTCAGTGACGGGCAGTGGTGGAAGAAGTCTTTAGCGTACCTGCGGCCTCTCCAAGTAAGCAGGGGATCTTCATAAAAATTGGTTTTATGATTGGCACCAGTTTATCAGGGCTGCTGTCTAGTTGTTGTCACAATAAATCTGTGGTTGTCAAATGGCTTACGAAATCTGGTCCTCACATTGGGTAAGGAATGAGCAATCTATTTCATAGAATGTAATTTTCTTCCATGCATTCCTTGCAAAGAAACTGAGATTCATTTGAGTGACACCTGTTTTATATATATCAGGATTAAAATCCAGGGAGATGAAATAAGAAAGGGCCTCTGAGTACTCAGTTGCTTCTGTTGTATTTCTGTGAGCTGGTAGTTGAGGACAGGCAGTGTCATCTTTGGGACAACTCTACAGACTCCTACTTCTGCACTAGAGTTACAGATAAGGCTAACAGTAGAACAGTTGAGGCTGCTTTGCTGGTGTCTTTAATAAGTGTTTCATTTGCTGCTTCTCTTCTTTGCCACACTGCAGTTCTTTGTACTGTACCAGAAAATAAAGGATAAAGAAATGTTGGTGCAGTACCAGTGCATCCCAGACACTCAGGGAACTGTCAATCTTCATCCACACTTTCTTCACCCAGCTACTTATTCGTCCATTTAGCATATACTTAGTAGTCATTTTCTGTGTGTCAGCAGTTTTAAATACTGGGAATAGAATGAGGAAAGACCTCAGTGTAGTTTTGTTCTCTACAATGGTGGAAAAGATGGAATATCTACGTAATAGTGAAATGATTTTGCTATATAAGGATAACTTTAATATGGTGGACTGGTAGTCACCATTATCTTGAATGGGAAAAAAGAAAGCAATCTTCCAAAAATCAGTATGAGACAGTGTTGTCTTCTAGTCAGATGTTAGTTAGTCAAATGCATAAGGCAAGGGAGAGAAATAGAAAGGATGTATACAAGCAGGGAAGCGACAAATTGTCCTTGTTTTAAGATGATGTTGCTACAATTAAAAGTTCAGATTCAGCCAGTGAAATTCTTCAGAAACAAACAAACAAACAAACAAACAAACAAACAAAAAATCCTGACGTTCACATGGGAACATAAAGACCTGAAATACCCAAAGCAGTCTTGAGCTAATGAACAACTCGGGATGCATTGCAATACTTGACATAGACTTATAGTGCAGAGATGCGATAATAAAAACAGCATGGTAGTGGCCCCCAAACAGACACACAGCCTACTACCCAGAGGACTAGGGTAGGAAATTTAGAAATAAGACCATGCCCCTAAGGCTGCCTGACTCTTAATTATGATACTGAAGTGAGACAGTGTGAGGGATTAGCCTCTTCAGCACGAGGTGCTGGGGAACTGAATATCCACACACACAAGAGTGAAACTGCATCCCTGTCTCTCTGTGAGATTCAGGGACCCGAAACCCTGAGGCTACTGGAGGAGAATAGGCTTACATGGTAAGAGCCAGAGTGGACACTTGGGACTCTGTCAAACGGGAAAACTTCTTGAGAGCCAAGAAAGGATGAGCATTCTGATAAGAATGCTCACCAGATGGAGAAGTCCTTACCAAATAGGCAGCCGTCTGACAAAGATTATCTGGAATTATAAGCATCTCTAATATTTAAATAAAGTGGTAATAATCAAATTGAGGAGTGGACAGTGGACAGACATTTCTAGCAAATACAGCTGGATAATGAGTACATGAAAAAAATGTTCAACATTTTTATCTATTACATGAATGCAAATCAAAACTACATATAGTATACAATTCAAACCAGAATGGCTACCTCCAAAGAATAACAGATAACTGGCAAGAACATGGGGAAGAAAGAAACTTACTCCTGTTGGTGGGAATATAAATCACAGCCAATATGGAAATTGGTACAGAGGTTTCTATAATTTAAGACAGCGCCCATATGGTCCACTGTGACAGGCTGCCTGCTTGTGTTTCTGTGACACCATTCACATTGCCAAATTATGGACTCAGCCTAGTGCCTGTCAACGGAGAAACAGGTAAATAAGGAAGTATGGTTTGTACTTTAAATGAAGTTTGCCCACTTATAAGGGACAAAGCTGATATTTTCAGAAAGAGAGACAGAACTGGCAAGGACCGTAGTAATTGAAATAAGCCATGCTCAAAAAGACAATAATTAGGACGTTTCCTTTCCTGGTTGAAAGCTTGAGAGAGAACCTGAACTAAAAGTGGACATGTGGAAGATGAGGGAGTGGACCATAAAGAATACATAATGATAGGCTCTGTGTATTAATATGTACCATAGCATGCACTTCTGAGGAAAACGAGTGAGATGACCAACAAAGATAGCGTGAGCAGGCCAAGTGAAGAAAGACTTTAGTGAGAGAGGAAAGTTTTCATTAGAGGGATGTTAGGTTTTTCAGAAAATAATCATTTCACAGAGAAATGTGATTGAGCTGACCCACAGCCCTGGTGTGGACATACAGCAGAGAGTGGCCGTTAGTGGGGACGTCAGAGCTGAAAGCCGCTTGCAGAGTATGATGCGACTGTGGGCCTTGTCTGCACCAGACGGAAAGCATTGGATAGTGTGGTTGTGTGTTGCACCTTTTCTTAATGAGCGCATGTAACTGCTGTGTGGAAGGGCAATGCTCAGGGTGGAAGCAAAGACAGATCCCAGCTACCTTGCTCTCTGCTGTCTCGGTGGGAGGTGCCAGTCATTTGAAACAGTTGTGAAGAGTGAAAGTGGCTGTTGGGGGAAGTGTTTTAAGTACGCCCTGATGGTCTCTGTGGGTTTATTCAGGAAAGGAACTGTAGGGGCAGAGGTCTGCAGAGTTGGTAAAGGAGGTTCCACTTACTGACTTGCTGGCCTTGCCTTGGGACAGACCTGTCTCTTCATGTGTCACACTGGGTTATGATTGTCGTAGTTTCCTTTCTTTTACCTGGTGGATTTTCTTTTCTTTTTTTTTTTCGAGACAGGGTTTCTCTGTGGATTTAGAGCCTGTCCTGGAACTAGCTCTGTAGACCAGGCTGGTCTTGAACTCACAGAGATCCGCCTGCCTCTGCCTCCTGAGTGCTGGGATTAAAGGCGTGCGTCACCATCGCCTGGCTGGATTTTCTTTTTTACTTTTTTTTTTGAAGGCTTATGTGTTAAAAGTGTCCAACACTGTTTTTTTTGATGATCTAACATATCCTATTTATTTATTTTTATTTATATATTAAAAATTTCTACCTCCTCCCATTCCCCCATTTTCCTCCCACTCTCTCCAGTCCTAAGAGAAGTCAGGGTGCCCTGCCCTGTTGGAAGTCCAAGGCCCTCCCCCCTCTATCCAGGTTTAGGAAGGTGTGCATCTAAACAGACTAGGCTCCCAAAAAGCCAGTACATACAGTAGAATCAAAACCCAGTGCCTTTATCATTGGCTTCTCAGTCTGCCCTCATTGTCAGCCACATTCAGAGAGTCCCATTTGATCACTCCCAGTCCAGCTGGCTTTGGTGAGCTCCCATTAGATCAGTCCCACCGTCTCTGGGAGTGGACACACCCCTCGTGGTCCTTACTTCCTTGCTCATGTTCTCCCTCCTTCTGTAACATTTTTTTTTTTTTTAAAATAGCAGCTTCATTGTTTCTTGGGCTGTGCCTGGCAGGAAGTCTGCCATAATCTGTGCAAGAATATGTTTGACTTAACTTTCCCCATGAGGAGTTTTTGCATCTATTAGAGGAGAGCAGAGAGTGTAGTGAGTGTAGATGGGCAATAGATACTTGGTAATCATGTCTGATGAAAATAAACCAAAGGATCTTTGGACGGGGAATGATAGTGGAGGAGTCCAGCTGGGGAAAGGAGCACAGTCAGACTGTGCTGTGATTTGCTAAGACTTTAGCATGTGGACCTGAGCCGGGCCTAGAGAAACAGTCAGACCTCCTTGAGGGGACCGTTTCAGTAGAGGGTCATAGGCCCATGACAGCAAGGGCCACCACCTTTGGTGTTATCACTCAATGTCTTGGCTGCTCGCCTTACTCAGAGCCACTGCAGTTTGTCAGTAGAGCAACACAGGGTGGGCTTTTAGAGTGGTTATTCTAATGCCACTGTTCTCCAGGACTTCTGAGTCATTGATGTCCACATGGCCAAGGAGGTCAGGAGGCATCAGGGTGGCTGCAACTGCTGACCTTAGGTCCTCTGCTGGGCATCTGTGTCATGCTGCCTTAATTGTACAAAACCCACTGCTTGCTTTCTCCTGAAAGCAGCACCCCCACTTCCCACCCTTCTCTTCCTTTCTGCCTATCCTTGATCTCTCTTTTAATCGAACTTTCTTCACATTGTTCTTTCTAGGGGCAGGATTTTGGTGGAGCATATCGAATGGGAACTGTAGCCAACGACAACCTAGAGCAACAAGGATGCCATCCTTTTTATGAGTCGGTCATCACTAATCCCTTTGTCACTGAGGTAAGGACAGTGTGCTTAAGAAGAGGATTTAATTGCCATGAATAAGGAGAAACTAAAATTTTCCTGAACTACATCTTGGGCTTGGCTCTTGCCATGGTGGTCGTTGGTTCTGGGATTTGTTTCATATAGATCATAATATTTTATAAGTTGAAAATCTTCCCAACTGTTAAATAAAACAATGTACATTAGTGAGAAATAGTTATCCATCTCACCAAGCGCCATGAAGTCATGCAATCGTGTTTTCTAAGTGAAACTTCTGCTGTTGTGTCCTCTGAAGTGACCCCTGCTGCCTATCATCAGGTCCCCGTCGAGAGCTTCGCTGAAGTGTTGCTGAGAGCTGGGAAGTTGGCAGAGGCCAAAACAGAAGTGTTTCCAACCACGGAAGGTAAGGCAGGCTGCGGCCACTCAGAGGTCACAGGTCCTAGTGGAAAGCAGTGAGCGTGACTGGGTGGGCAGTTCAGAAAGAAGTCATTTTCAGTCACTCTGAATTGCCTAATGGCATATCCCTTTGTGGAAAGAATTTATTGAGTTCTTACTGTTTTCCGGATTCACATTTAAAAGATTGAATACCCTACAATTACTGTCTTTAGGATGTTAATTGACATAGTGGATGGTGTGCTCTGCTCAGTGTTTCTCTTCTTTGAAAGTAGAGCTAGTGTTGATCTACAGGGCTTTCTATGTAGTAACATATTTCCAGGGAGGATGCTTTGGAAAAGAAAGAAATGTGCAAGTTTACTAAATACAGTTTATTTGTCTTTTTTCCCCACTTCTCTTTTTAGTTTGCTATTTCTTTTGGAGTTTCTAAGCATTTTTAATAAGTATTTTTAAAATATATATACATATATATTTTATGTATGTATGTATGCATATATATATATATATATATATATATATATATATATATATATATATTGTGTGTGTGTGTGTGTGTGTGTGTGTGTGTACAACTTGTGAGTCAGTGCTTGCTCCTACCCTCTGGACCTTTTTCCTGGCAGGACAGGAAGCTCCCTGCATTGTTTCTGTCAGCTCTGTTCAACTTTAAGTTCAGCCTCCACTTGCTGCATCTACTAGCAGTCCTGCTAGAAGCTGCAGGATGGTCTGTTTGGGACATGCAAAGTACTTGTCCGTGTGGTGGTGAAGGGGCAGTGTGGGTACCATGACTGTCAGGTCAGGTTGTAGACTGTGCTCTTCATTGATCTGAATGCATGTTTGTGAGCTGTTTGTGGGGTCAGTAGGATATCAGGGTAAAGGGCTTTATATGTGTGTCCTGGTATTTTTTTTTAATATCCAATATGACTGCTTAAAAAAATTTTAGAGCTAAGAAAGGACATTTTGTACATACCCTTAATTTGCTGTGAATATTCGGTATAGGCATGGTTTTAATAATAGCTTCTTTTATTTGGATTTATCTTTTGTGAACTAGCAAATATGGTGTCTTTGAACAACGCTATCACATAGAGAAACTATGCACAATAGTTTTATAACATGTGATAATGGCCAGGTACCCAGCCAAAATGAGGAATCATAGAAACTAAATTTAATTAAATTTAAAATCATGATAGGAATGTGATTCCTGATGACTTCTGATGTGGATTATAACACACATTAAACTTTCCTGGATGATTTGGATTTTTAGACTCTTTAAATAAAGGTGATGAAAAAGTTTTTATATAAACCAACTGAAGAAAGTAATCATTATTTATTTAGCTGAATGAATGATTTAATGGCTAATGATTTCCAAATCAATAATAAGGGTGTCTTTGCTTTGAGCATTTAGTTCTGGAATGGAATTCACCATGGAAAGCATTGTAGAGGTTTTTAAACAGATCATCTGCTTTTGGATGTTTAACTTGTTTGGAAAAATGCATTGCCTTCAAGGGTTGTAGGCTAGCATTGCAAATTAAACTCAAACACACTGCTAAAAAGTAGAGCAGTTCTTTTTAAAATTTGTATATTTCAAATTGTGATATAAAGTTCCCGTGATTGATTTTCTTTAGCCAGTATGGAATTTTGTGGGTCCTTGTGAAACCCCTTGTGTTTATTTTTTTCTCTGAGAAGGGTCCGATGTTGATTCTGAGACTGCTATGTCTCCTTTATGTGTGGCTTGACTGGCCCTTTGTAGCAACATTTGATTCCCAATGAGAGCTGTAAGAAAGTATAAGGCATGATTCCCTCCCCTTCCAGTCCTCCCATCAATATACTTTAATGGCTGGTCTGTTAGGAGAGGCACCAAGCTAGGGTGGAAGAGAATAATGAGTTATGATCTTATGTTGAAGAAAAATGTTATGTTATACTAGCAGCTTTGTTGTGGTTGGGAAGAGACATGATCTGTCCCACCTGGGCTTGTGATCAGATAGTCCCGGGACTCCTGTGATTCTAGTAGAAAGTACTTGGGTGGTTATGAGCCTAGTTGGCTGAGTGCTGGGGACCAGATCTGGAAAGCTGTTCTAGAAGGGAGCTTCTGTGAAGAATCGGTGAACAACAGCAAGATTGAACGTTTGACGTATTTAAGTATAAGAGAAGCCTTCTCCTCCCAAAATTTTATTAAAACATTTACTATTCTTAATAAAATTGAAAAATTCTACATTGATTATACCCATAGACCTTCATCTACATTTGGCAATTTATCTTTTACTATACATACTGTGGTTTTATTTCTTCACCCTTCTACACCAAATCCAAGTTATTTTTTCATGTATTGCAAGGTAAGTTGAAGACTTGACTCTTTCCTCCTCCACGTAATATTGTTAGGTTTGAGATAGGGTTAATATTTACTGCTTTTTCAACAAATAAGGATTATAAATGGTGGAACAGAAAAATAGTCCAGCCAAGTGCTGCGTGACGCCCTGCCCTGTCCAGAAACATAATGTTGTTGTCCCCCTTCTCCTAGCCAGTGCACGTCCCACCCTCCTAGAGCACATACGTGTCTGATTTGCCTACTGCACACACATTTTTGGCAGTTGTAGAATGCATGCAGTGGAATCATTTGGTGTGTAAACCTTATGTAAAACTTAATTTGAGAGGTTTTGAAATCTTTTCTCGCCATGCCTTTTAGTACATTATTTTTGTTTACTGCTGTTGAATATTGATTTGTTATATGACTATGAAACAGTTTGCCTATTTTTTTTTTTTTGGATTTTCGAGACAGGGTTTCTCCGTAGCTTTTTGGTTCCTGTCCTGGAACTAGCTCTTGTAGACCAGGCTGGCCTCGAACTCACAGAGATCCACCTGCCTCTGCCTCCCGAGTGCTGGGATTAAAGGCGTGCGCCACCACCGCCTGGCTAGTTTGTCTATTTTGTTGTGGAAGGACATGGCAGATTCAGATCAGAGGCTCTCACAAAAAGCTGCTGTGGACTCCCTGATGCAAATGTCTTGTAGCTGTTGAAGGGAGTAGACTGCTTGTTTGTCCCGACCGCTCAGAACTGAAATAATCAAGCAGAAACTATGTTAATTAAAACACCGCTTGGCCAATTAGCTGTAACTTCTTATTGGCTAACTCTTACATCTTAGTTTAACCCATTTCTATTAATCTGTGTATCATCACGTGGCAGTGGCTTACCGGCTAAGTCTCAGGAGCATGTCTTACTCTGGTGGCAGATCCATGGTGTCTCTGACTCCGCCCTTCTTCCTTCTTGTATTCAGTCCTGTCTTCCCTGTCTACCTAAGTTCTGCCCTATCAACAGGCCAAGGCAGTTTCTTTATAAATGCTAATTGCAACACAAAGAGGGGACTCCCACATCATGTAGCCATAATTTTGTTTCAGTTAAACAGGTTTTCATTTGGAAATGCTGGATTAGAGATTATACATTTGTTTCATTTAATAAGAAAATGTTGGGCCTCTCTTAGTGTTTAAATGTGGTGCATTCCTGTCCTTTAGTTCTTCAGTCTGGCAGACTCTGACCAGCACCACATTTGGCATATCCTCTGTATCGGATACACCCTACATTCTGGCCTTGGGCATCACTCATTAGCTGTTTCAACTCTCAGACACAGCTCTCAGAGTCTCACCCATAGGCAGCCATTTTGATTTTTTTGGCTGTGTTGCAGTTCTTCATGTTTGTTAAGAAATGCAAGCCGTGTGCGGGGTGAGGGGTGCCTTTCCCTTCCGGTGCACCCCTCACTTCCTTGTTCTGTCCTACCTTGTCTTCCTGGTATGTTGTTCAACCTTTATTTTGGATTTTCTTTTATAGAGTGGTTTGACAAGGAGAACCCCAACCGCAGAGACTTTTGCATTGTCGGTGCATTCAGTTCTTAAAATCATGGTTCTCCAGAAAGGAATGGAAATCTCTAGGGCCTTTTATTAGGGTCAATTTTAGGAGGTTATCCCATGAGTGAAGACTTACCTTGTGCACAGAGTTTTGGACATGTTTCCCTCGTCTTGGGCAGTTGAAATAGATGTTAAAAAGCCTAGTACGATGGGTCAGGATGTTCAAGTGTGAATGAACTGGCCCAGCTCTGAAGCCGTCCTAGCAGTGGTGCTGCAGAGAGCGAGGGCTAAAGTGGAGACGTAAGAAACACAGGCCACTTATGGCCATTTACTAACAGCATGCAGATTATAGTTGTGTGTACTTCCATCCCCTAATGCTCCCTATAGTAATTTGTCCTGTGAATCTTAGCAACACACACTAACAAACAGATAGGGCTGGTTCATTGCTTGTAATAGCATGGGATATCAACAACCGGGTGTGTACTTATAGTAACTGTCTTACTTGGCTTTCCTGTTTCCTATCTGTACACATAACTGGTTTTTAAATTTGGGCCTATGTTCATAAGGTTTGAGATAGTATTATTCAGAGGGTTTTTGTGTGTGTGTGTGTGTGTGTGTGTGTGTGTGTGTGTATGTGTATGTGTGTGTGTTGGGAGAAACTAATTCATTCAAAGTATCAGTTCCATATGTATCCCATCAGGGAAGATATTTTAAAAATGATAGGCAGTTTAGTCAGTGCCTCTTGTTACATGCAGGAATGCCATGAGCAAAGGCCACCTGTGAATGTCAGGTTGATTTATCTGGTGTATGTGAGAGTGGCATTTGAAACCACAATTAAAAGTCACCACACACTCAGCCCAGATAAGAAATTTTAACTTTAATTGTTTAAACAATGGGTAGATCTGGAAAAGGTTTGTTATTTTTTGATATGGAGACGGCCAGTTATACTGGCTTAGTTAACACTACAGTAGTCCTACTGTGTGAAGAGGACATGGAAGGAGGACTGAAGGTGCTAACTACAATAGTCCTACTGTGTGGAGAGGACATGGAAGGAGGAGGACTGAAGGTGCTAACTACAATAGTCCTACTGTGTGAAGAGGACATGGAAGGAGGAGGACTGAAGGTGCTGACACTGCAGTAGTCCTACTGTGTGAAGAGGACATGGAAGGAGGAGGACTGAAGGTGCTAACTACAATAGTCCTACTGTGTGAAGAGGACATGGAAGGAGGAGGACTGAAGGTGCTAACTACAATAGTCCTACTGTGTGAAGAGGACACGGAAGGAGGAGGACTGAAGGTGCTGACACTACAGTAGTCCTACTGTGTGAAGAGGACATGGAAGGAGGAGGAATGAAGGTGCTGACACTGCAGTAGTCCTACTGTGTGAAGAGGACATGGAAGGAGGAGGACTGAAGGTGCTAACTACAATAGTCCTACTGTGTGAAGAGGACACGGAAGGAGGAGGACTGAAGGTGCTAACTACAGTAGTTCTACTGTGTGAAGAGGACACGGAAGGAGGAAGACTGAAGGTGCCAGGTAGAGGGTTGGAAGGTTGTTAAGAGTCATTCTTTTAAGCCGGTCGGTGGTGGCGCATGCCTTTAATCCCAGCACTTTGGAAGCAGAGGCAGGTGGATCTCTGTGAGTTTGAGACCAGCCTGGTCTACAAGAGCTAGTTCCAGGACAGGCTCCAAAGCTACAGAGAAACCCTGTCTCGAAAAACCAAAAAAAAAAAAAAAAAAAAAAAAGAGTCATTCTTTTAAAGGACAAAAAACTTGAATCCGGATATTGTAGCATGGAAAGAAAGGTGTGTGTGAAAGCCCTTTGGTGGTGACCCATCAGGAGTTTTGATTACTTCCCGCAGAGCAGGGAGCAAAGAAGAGACTGGGGTCCTAGATGCCTCTTGAATTTTAAGTCTGGTTTACAGGGATGAGTGAAAGGTTTCAGAAATACTGAAGTCATTGTGTAAAGAGGAAGAAGTTGGGGCAGGATGTTTGTGCCATCATCAACATATACTTAGCAATGTCAAGTCTTCTGAGATGGGTTGAAGGAGAAGGGAAATAGACCAGAGTGTCCGTTGACATCAAGATTCTGGGGGTTTATCCACAGGATAAACTGTAAAGTGGGACTAAGATAAAGATATGACAGCAACCTCATCCACCATCTAGGGGAGAAGAGGTAGAGGAGAGACCATTTGAGGACAGGTGGAGGAAAAGTCATGTTGTTGGAGCCCACAGACAGAATCATCTAACCTTGTGCAGTGCCACAGTGAGAGCTGAAAAACGTAAAGGAAAAGGAAGAAAATTAGGTTTCACAGCCTGTGGTCTCATATCAGTTGGGATGTAGTTGGGATGCAGGGATGCAGAACTCAGGAAGTGGACATGAAGGCAGTGAATACCATGAACTGGACCACTCATTTAAGATGAGCAATGAAAAGGAAGGAACACAGCTGAGGTGTTAGCATGGCTAGTTGCCAAAGGAAGGATGTTTTCCCCCAGCCATCCATGGCATGTGTGTTGGCTGACGGCACATAGGAAAGGAAGGACTTACTGAGACTCTGCGATGTCCTTTGCAGATGCATGGAAAGCCCTGCCATCTTCCACAGAGAAGATGAGGGGCGACTGGTACAGCTGCTGTGGAGAGCTGCATAGGAGTGGTAGGCAACAGCAAGCAGCTGCGGGTTGACACACCCCCATTAATCAGGCGTGGCTGTTAGAGTGTACAGTTCCTTCGGAATGAAATTGGTCTTCCTGCTTAAATGCAGTTACTAATTTGTTAAGAATTGTGATTTATCGCCGGGCGATGGTGGCGCACGCCTTTAATCCCAGCACTTGGGAGGCAGAGGCAGGCGGATCTCTGTGAGTTCGAGACCAGCCTGGTCTAGAGAGCTAGTTCCAGGACAGGCTCCAAAGCCACAGAGAAACCCTGTCTCGAAAAAACAAAAAACAAAAAAACAAAAAAAAACAAAGAATTGTGATTTATATAAAATGGAAGCAATTGCCTCTTTTACCTGTGGTACTTACCTGTTATAGGAAAGACTTACCATTCAATCAATGTTTGAGGAGAAATTAAAACAAGTCCTACTGAAAAACAGCACTTCAAGCCAGTCGCTGATGGAGGAAGTGGGCTCCTGCCTGCTAGAGACTGCTCTGCACTTTCCCTGCCTTGCTTCACTTACTCTTCGCTTAGAAGGCCAATATTCTCAGACCCCAAATCCAAAATGCTTTGAAAGCCAAAGGGACTTTTTGTAACTTGTTTCTAAGCCTGAACTAAGCAGACACGAGGCTTTTACTGTCTGCTTATCCCCTGAAGTTGAGAGTCTGAAATGCTTTGTAGCTCATTTACTCATGCCAGCGGTTACTGAGTGTGCTGCTGGTAAGGGTGTCTTACGCCATGTCCAGCAGAGTCTCCTGGAGTCTGAAACATTCTCTGCGCTGCAGCTCGGATCAGGAGGACCTGGTCATTTTCCTGGTGCTGTCTAATTCTAGAGATGGTGCTCTTCTTCCTCTATCATTTGTCTGAGGTTCACTGTGCAGTTCTAGATTTTTGCCCTAGTTATTCCAGGCTACAGCAGGGATTTTAGGTTTCCTTGAGTGTGCAGACACATAGGTATGAAAATAATTGTCATGAAGGGAGGTGGTCGATACAGACCCTAAAACATGGGTAAAAGCAGCTGGTAGGCAGCAGTGGCTAGAGGGATCAGGGAAGGCATGTGTAAAGGTCGTTATTGATGTTCTGATAAGAGGAGAGGGGAGCATGTGCAAGGTTAACTTTGAGTAGAATGGATAGCCCAAGGCTATCAGTTTAGATTCTAATTGTCTAGACCAGGCCCTGGAGTGATTAAGATTGATAATCATGGGACAGTATATTACAACCAAGTCAGAGAAACTGGTGCAGAGCCTTGAGTCTGGGTTTGTTTTACATGTCAAATCTAGGCTCACGGGCTACTCACCATCTCCAGCATCAGCTAGCTCCAGGAGGACGGCCTCTCTGGGATAAGCAAGGATTCCATAATGTCAAAGCAATATAAAGATAGAAGATAGTGTAATCAGCATAGTTGTGTGTCCGGTGTCTGTGCGGGTGGTGTTGTGTTGTAGCAAACATTCGTGTCCACAGTGTTGGCTTTCACAGCAAGGGCAATGATGACCCTTAGAAAAAGCTTCAAGTGGCGTTTTTGTTAGTACTCATAGTGAATGAGAATTGCCCATTTCTTGTTCTATTGTTATTTGGTATAAACTGTGTATGTATATTATTTAAGTTCAGAGATGTTATTAACAGTTTGGGACATAGTATAGCTTTTTTAGAATAAATTTTCTGGAATTTCTAATGCAGATGAAGACTTTCCCAGTTTTAAATTGTTTGTTGGAGGCTGTTTATTCTAAGTGCCAGCATTCCTCTTATGATGCCTTGTTTGTTTGCTCTGGAGCATCTTCCACATTGTGAGCATATGCCTAGTTACACCCCCTGTGGAAACAAACTTTAATCCCTTAGTGGTGCTTTGGTTTTTGGAAACCAGGAGCTGCACAGTAAATCAAGGAAAAGTTGAGTTGATGCGCCAATAAAGATGTGATGACAAGACTGTCAGTAACGGGGCTTAATTTCCCAGGTGGGACTGAGCTTGGCTCTAACCACGGCTCTGGAAAGCCAGGTCCTGCGCTAGCTAGCTGGAGCAAAGCCACTACCTGTGAGGCAGATGCACCTGAGGGATCCTGGGAAGAGATGAGTGGATTCAGATAATGGAGTGAGATAATCTGAAGAAAATTGGAGTAGAATTGGAAATCAACTAGGTCAGGTTTCAATTAAAGGTCACGTTTGAAGACTTCAAGAAATAAAACTAATAGGGAACAATTCTCAGTGTGTGAAACACTGGAATTTCCTTAAAAGGAGGTTTCCAGAGAACTGGTAGACTCCACTGAATTGTAGACAATGTCAGATAGACATTGGTCAGAACTGCAGCTCCCCCCCCCTCCCCCCCCCCTCCCCCCCCCCCCCCCCCCCCCGCTTCCCAGAGAGCTCCCTGGGAAATGAAGTCCATTGCTGACCATTGTGTGTGGAGTTTCTGTAATATGCAATTAAAGTTTTCTTAAGTAATCCCGAATCTTCTGCAACCTAAGCTTTGCATACTTTCTTCTATTATTTTCAGTGTGTAAAACATAAAGCTTGTGCTGTAGTTCATCCTTAGGCTTGAAGTCTTCAGGGACACATCGTCACCTTGGGCTTCTGTTTTGCTTCTATAATTGTTGGTAAAATCGGATTCAGGCTTTTTATGTTGTACTTTAAAATTATTTGTTTAGAGACTTGCTCTTGTCCTCACCCATTCATTCCGGAATGACAAGGAATTTGCTTCTTGTCTTTGAGAATGGCTGCTTAGAGAAGATTTCCCTTAATGCTGAGTGAAGGGATGAGTTTGGAAGTGGGTTTTGAAAGGAAGATCTTTTGACTGAAAATGTTCTTAGAATTTATGATTTCTTTGGAGGCCTGAACATGGTTCCTAAGGCCTGGAGAAACGTTAGGGATGCATCTTTTCTTTACAGAAATGGGACACTCTGGAAAGGGCAGACTAGAGAAAGCACAGTGTTTTCTCCAGTGAATCACCACAGGAAAATTTGAATTTGAAGTGGCAACCTTTGACACTTGTGGGCTCTTCCTCCTTCTTCTTGCCATCAGCTAAGCTCAGATTATACTAATAACTTAAATATTTGTCCACGTAAGGCAAGTTTCCTGTGGGAATCCTGCAATGCATTTCCAGAATCAAATTCCGTTTTCTTTGTGCTGTTCATACAGTGTTCTCTTCCATTTTACACACACATACACACTGAAATTAGAAGTTACAGTAGCCATTCCCCGTGGAAGCGGCCGAGCCACACATGGGCCTTTTCACTTGCACTGTGCAATGTATTTGTATGTACTTCCCCAGCACAAGAGATGAGAAATTCATAACAGTGAGAGCCAGCCAGAGTAACTGCGCATCTTCCCTTAGAGTTCACGCTCATTGCTGCACCCTGCCCATCTCCTCCCCTAAGAGCCTGTCTGCTACATATGTACTTATGTGCTTATATTATTGTCTAGATTTTACAAACGAAAGAAAGCATGTAGATTTTCCTAAGATTGTCTGACCATGTTTAATATTATACATTCTAAGTCTGTCCATTTTCTTGTATATTTTGTGATTTCATTGATAAAATGCTATTCAGCCATCAATTTGATGCATATCTGTATATAATTTGGTATACATCCACACACGTATATATAAAACTTTCCCCATTCATCTGTTGATGGACATCTAGGTTGATTCCAGTTCATTGCTATAGTGGATAATGCAGGAATAAACATGAGGTGCAGATATCTCTATGATGGCATTTGAGACTATATGTTTTTTAAACAGTGAATTCACACTGTGAGCATACATAAAGCCACAAATAAATAGAATGCATCCTTATCAAAATAAATCGTGTGTAAACCCAGAACTGATTGGCAATGTACTGGTCTGTTAAAGTTATGGCATTAAGCCGGTTGTTGCTTGTAATAATTCTTGTGGAAAAACTCTTAATGGTTAGAGAACTTTAGTGCATGAGGAAAGCAAATGGCTGGTTTGCTTTTTGTGAACAATGAGGAGGAGTGTGGTTCTTGTAAAGAACAAAATTGCCGTCATTTTGTTCATAATCTAGGGACTTTTCCTAGATTACAAAGCTATGTATTTTTTTATTTTTAAATTTTATTTTATGTGTATGAGTGTTTTGCAGAAGTGCATGTTTGTCTGTGTACCATATATGTGTCTTGTGCTCACAGAAGGCAGAAGAGGGCCTTGGATCCCATGGAATTGGCATTATCGGTAATTGTGAGTTATCATGTAGGTTTGGGGAATTGAAACTGGGTTCTATGGAAGAACAGCCAGTGCTCTAACTATTGAACCATCTCTGCAGCCGCTTATTAAGCTGTCCCACTGTTCTGGTCTTATGGTATTCATGTAATCACCGCAGTTAGTTGTTCTGGATACAGAGGGTTTTGCAGCAAGATCCTTGTCTTTGAAAAGGCTGCGTTCTGAGGACCCATCATGGATGTCTTTATGCTTGAACTTTACAAGACCTGCTCTGTCAGGGATACCTCAAGTGTTAGTAACACACACTCTAGATTTTCCCAGTTACAGAGAGATGGACGTAGTTAACATAGTTTGATGTGATCTGTGTTAAGTCAGTGCCAAGTTACAGTTTCATGAGCAGGTAAATTGTGTTAAGCTGTTTTTTCATACAAGGCTAAAAGCATGACACTTTTGACTAAGTGCCATGTGGTTCTAAAGCAATGTAAGGTAATTTTAAAGATTTTTTTTATTCTCAAGAATATCATACATATATACAGTAACCATATTTTTACCACCTATTTTCCTCCCGTTTTCCACACTGGCCCCCCTTCTAGTTCCATGCTCCCCCCATTTTATTTTATTTTTCTGTATTTCATTAACTCTAATTAGTGTTACCGCTATGTGCATGGGAAATCCTCCTGGTGGCCACATTCTTAAAAAAGAGTGATTCCCCCTCCCCAGTTGCTCTCAGCTGCAGAAGGCAGTGTTTCCCAGGACTCCTCCCCTCTCCTGTCTGCCTCCTCTTCCTCTGTGGTCCCTGCACCTGGCAGGTGGGGGTGATGCTGTAGATGTTTCCGTTGGCACTGAGCACTCATGGCTCATTCTCAGCACTATACCAGGTGAGCATCTGTTCGCTGACTGCAGCAGAGAGCAGCGCAGGTCCATGCGTACGAACATAAATATTCAGTGGGAATTTTACAGCATGGCTTTTTAGCAAAATAACTATAGCAAGTTCCATCCTGAGTAATGCAGTTTTTGTGTTTATCCCCTCTACATTCAGTTCTTTTGCAGCTAGCAAGTGATGCTTTGCCGCATGACATGACGCTGGCTCTTGCTTATCTTCTTGCCTTACCACAGGTAAGCTCACCTTAGCAACAGAGAACTTAAAAACACAAAAGCCTAACTTGGGAATCATTGTCAGTGAAACTGTGTATGGTATATGTCTTCCTTTCCTGATAATGTCTAGGTACCAGAGCTCAGTCAGTATCCAGAGACCAAACTGTATAATGCTAATTCAATGTTCAGTTTGTCTTTCAATCTGCTTTTATATAGTGAGGTCTACTTTATTTCTGAACTTTCTTACTGCCTGTTATGATGGACTCAAGCTGATATGATAGGAAGTTTGTATTATAATCCTAGGGTAATCAGTGTGTGATAACTTCTGAGTTGATTCTCCACCACTTCTTCCTAGGTGTTAGATGCTAACAAGTGTTTTGAGAAGCAGGCTCACTCGGCATTGTCTCTCCAGCTGGCAGCGTACTACTACAGCCTTCAGATCTATGCCCGATTGGTTCCATGTTTCAGGGACAAGTGCCATCCTCTTTACAGGGTGAGTCCTTATGGTTTCTGCTCTACTATTGAGTTGAATTATAGCCTTTCTGAAATAGTCAAAATAAGCTTTTATATACAATGGTTTTCCACAAACAGCTCTATCCTTTTCTATGAGACATAGCTGCTTCCGGATAGCATAAAGAGACAATTGTCTAATACCAATGGTAAATCTTTATCCTCTCTCACTTCTTCAAAGGTGATTTTACTAAGCTCTTAGGAGAGACTAAAAGGCAAAATTGGTTTTTTACTTCCCATCTCCCAACGAGACTGACTCTCTAAATTGCATAGTAGACACCTTCGTTTCTTTTCCTATTCTTGTGATAAATACTGACACATGTTACAGGATAGAAGGTTTACCTTTAGTTCACAGCTCAAGGTGCATGCCATGTTGGTGGAAATGGGCAGGAGGAGCTTGAAGCAGCTACTCCCATTCTGTCCATAGTTGGTGCATACATGCTGTTTAGTCTCCTCTGTTTATAAGTCCAGGATCACAGCCCGGGGAAATGTGATCTGTGGTGGTGAGTCTTCCCATCTCAGGTGACACAGTCAAGGTAATCCCCCTTAGGGATGTCCAGAGGCCCACCTCCCAGATGATTCTAGATTCTGTGGTTGTAAGCTCTCAGTCACCATCACAGCGAGCGGTGTGATCTGTGAATGATACTGCACCTTCCTTTGTGATCCCAAGGTGAGGAGGCACCAAGTGTACAGATGTAATCCTGTCTACATTTGCCACAAGCTCCAGGTGCTCCTCATTGCTAAGTTCTGAGTGACAGGACTAGTTGCATGCCTGTTGTTGACCAAAAGTGTGGCTGTCACTACTGGGAAATCCTGCAGTTTACTTGTGTGAAGCACATGTAAGGATCAGCATTAAAAAATGATCTATTATTTGATTTGGATCGCTTTAAGAGAACTTCAATGCATAGTTAAATAGATCAGACTTTCACAGCCACAGTGTGTACACACCTAATGTCTACTGAAGCAAGATTCTCCTTTTCTGGCCAAGGCAGACTATGAAGAAATAATTTCAAATTTCACAGGTTTATCAAAATTTTAGCTGTCATAACCATTCTAAATGCACTAGTCCCTTAAAGCATGTGGATTCTACATGTGAGAACAGTTGCTCTCATCTTTCAGTTTTTATTTAAAAGACGAGTGGGTGTACCAGTCTATCACGGTATAGGGTTATCTTCCTAGGACCTGGCCACTGTTGGGTGTGCATTGTTCCTAGGTCTGTTTTAATACCTTAGTAGCGTTTGGCTAAGCAAGCACTGTGTTCTTACCCCACTAAGTGTGAGGCATTCATTTAGGGACTGTACCTGATCTATGTAGCAGAAATGGCTAACTAGTCAAGGCCTGGAGGCAATATATACTTCTCCTTTTGTTCCAAGGTCCATGTTTTCTGATCTTTCAAGATGTGAACAAACCACACTGCAAGCCACCACTTCCATGCACGGAGCAGTTCTAGCATGCTTGCTCCCTACTGTGGTGAACCAGATTCTTTGAAAGTATATGCCAACGCAAAGCTTTCCTCACTCGAGATTCTTTAGTGAGGTGTTATATTAGTTTCCTTTCTACTGCTGTGACAAAATTCCATGACCAAGGCAACTTAGAAAAGAAAGCATTTAATCAGTCATCTGGTCCCAAGGGACTGGAATCCTGATGGCAGAGTTAAGGCATGGAGGAAGGAGCAGCTGAGGGGACATATTTCAGACTGCAAGCAGCAGGCACTGAGAATGGCTTGCATCTTTTGAAAGCTCAAAGGCTATCCTGAGTGACACACCTCCACAACAGTGCCACTCCAGCTACTCCTTCCCAAACAGTTCCACTCATTCAAACCAGAGCAGGTGTCTTATCATAGAGATTAAGTGGAGGCTAAGTGGGGATTTGTAGTGAGTTTATTTTTTGCTTGTTTTCATTAGTACTTTATTATACCCAATAGGAACAAGTAATTTGCTTTAAGACACCAATTTGTTGAAGCACAGTGATGCTTTACTTTGCCAAATGCATTGTACCTTGTTATAAACGTGACTATTTTCCCAGAAGGTGAGTTGACTCTTGAAGCACAGTTGACTGTGTTCTGGATGTCATTGGCATGCAGCACAGGTGCTGTGTGAAGGGGACCTCTCTCCATTTCACTCAGTCATTGTGTTCATCAGCTTTTGGTTATGGCTGCAGTCACCCAAGAGAAACATTTTTAAAAAAGGGAAGATTTCTGCTGCTATTGTTTGTAATTTCCAAGGGTTGAGTTCTTATTGGGTTGACCTCACTGCTGGAAGGAGGCATCCCACAACCTGATGGTAGTAGCACTTGGGGGAGGTTGCAGAGAGGACTATGGGTTTCTCCTGCTCCCTGTTATCCCGTCTTCTCTCCTAGCCTTGGGGATACAAGTCCATTTCTTATCAATGTGACACCCAAACACATCTCCCTAGATCACAGCTTTACATCCCTGACCCCCAAAGAGGTCATATCTACAGTATAATGTTGACTGCATCCAGTCCAGCACCAAGAGTCTCTCTCCATTGTCTTAATAGGTCTAACATTATTTGAAGTCCCACATTCCAACTGTCTTCCCGACGCTAAAGGCATCTCTTAGCTTCCAGTTTTAGATCTTAGTCCATGGTTGGTTGATTCCATTGTTTAGAGTATGAAACAATCAGAATACCAAGGTGGCAGGAGTGTGTGGCAGAGGCTGTCCTCCTCCAGACAACAGGGAAGCAGAGAAATGAGGCTGTGGTCCTGCTACAGGATTCCCTCTTTCCCCCACTTTATTCAACTCAGACCTCTAACCTTTGGCACAGTATCATCCACATTCAGGGCAGGCGTCTCACTTAATGCCTACTGGAAACACAGATACGCTCAGAGTTACAGTTTACGAATCTCCTGAGAACTTAAGCTTTCACATCCAATCAAGATAGCAATGAACATTAACCATTATAGCCATCTATATATCAGCTTCCCACCACATGCAATGTATTCTGCTGCATTTTCCTTGAATTCAGAAAATGCCAAAGCTCTCAGCACACTTATCACTAACTACCTATAACACCTCTTACTCTGGCCTTCCCATTGGGATGTAAAAGGAAGATTCCTGACCTCATTGATCTACAAGTGTTCTCCCCATCTGTTAAGTGATGCACAAGGTGGCTGCAAAGATGGCCAGGAATTAAGAACATATCCTGCTTTTGCAGAGGACCTGGATTTGGTTGCCAGCACCTGTGCCAGATAGCTAACCATCACCTGTAACTCCAGCTCCCGGGATCCAACATCTTCTGGCATCTGCAGGCACCTATCGTCATTTGCATATCCTTGTATATTTAGATCCATATATACAAATTAAAAAAATCATTAGTCAGGGAGAAGAGAGAGCACGCTATGTGAGCTGCAGTATGCAGGAGCTGGAAGACTGTGTGCCGAACAAGGAAACACCATTCCCTAGACCCAGTACAGCTTCTGTAGCCTTTAATTCTCAGCATCGGCAGCAGTCACCTGCACCGGGCACACAAAAGACTAGCTTCATTAACAGTCAGTCAGGAAAGGCAGAGATCTTGTGGCCCTTACCTTGCACCTCTGGATGGTTGTTTTATCTGTAGAGTCTGGAAGAGAGTCACTGTCTTTAGTCATGTGCATGCTGCTGAGCCCTCCATGCTTCAACCTGTAACTCCAAACCCACTGTCACCAAATGATGCTGCTTAACCTTGGGTCACAAAACAAAACACAATACATGTAAGAGATTTTGGGGAGGGGAAAGTGTTGACATAGTTGGTAGGGAGGGAAGAGGGGTTGGTATGCAAAGCACACACTTGTGAAATTGTAAAAATATGAAAGTAAAACTTTTTAAAAAGATAGTTGTATGATGTGTGGATCAGAGTACTGAATGCTAGAGACAAGAGGACCAAAGAGAGATTCAGTATATACTCCACATAACAGCTCTGAGACAGCCGGAGACCTGGCCCCGGAGCTGCACCTTGACCCCTTCTGTTTCACTTTCAGAAAAATCTCTAAAGCATTCTTTGGAGGAAAATTCTGATTAAAGTTTTCTTTGCTCTTCTCCCCCATACTGAAAGCTCCAAGTTCTATGTATACGCAGTCCCTGATAGGTGTGACTGAGTGTGCAGAAAACTTTCCCATCTGGCCCTCACTTGGTCCTTTCTCAGAATTGTTTTCCGTCTCACTGGAGCACCTTCCTGGAGTCCTCCCTGTCTGTGCGGGCATTGCTTGCACACTGGAGCACCTTCCTGGAGTCCTCCCTGTCTGTGTGGGCATTGCTTACACACTGGAGCACCTTCCTGGAGTCCTCGCTGTCTGTGTGGGCATTGCTTACACACTGGAGCACTTTCCTGGAGTCCTCGCTGTCTGTGCGGGCATTGCTTACACACTGGAGCACTTTCCTGGAGTCCTCCCTGTCTGTGTGGGCAATGCTTAACACTTAGCCTGTGCCTGCCCCTTCATGGTGTGCATACTATGTTATAGAGAGTTTATCATTAGATAATGAGGTATTTGAAGGCATGGTCTGTTGTGTATAGTAGATTTCCCAGTGCTTAGAGCAGACCCTGGAATATGAAGGGGTAATAATAAATGTTTCTTGGGAAGATGGCTGAAAACTCATACTTGTATAGTATATCTTAAACGCTGGAGCCGTGTGTTTTCAGTCACATGTGCCGCGGTGTTCTGGAGGGAGCAGCAGTGAGCACATAAAGCACCCCCACTTAGGAGTTACGTTTTCCTGGGGACCCAGGTCTGTGTTAGTCACTGTTTGTGGCTTCAATAAAACACTATGACCTAAAGCTACTTACGTAAGAGTTTATTTTGGCTTAGGATTCCAGAGAGTGTCTGTAGTGGCAGGGCAGGCACAGCAGCAGGAGGCCTGAGCAGGAAGCTGAGAGATCACATCTTCCACATAAACACAAAGCAGAGGGTGAACTAGAAGTGGAATGTGGCTAAACTCAAAGCCAGCCCCAATGATGTACTTCCTCCAACAAGACTGTACCTCCTAAACGTTCACTAACTTTCAACAGTGCCACCATTGGTAGGCCACATGTTCAGATACATGTTCAAACTCCCCCATAATATCAAGAGTAAAATGTAAAGGTAAGTAATGGGAAGTAGAGGTGTGTGTGTGTGTGTGTGTGTGTGTGTGTGTGTATGTGTGTGTGTGTATGTGCGTGTGTGTGTGTATGTTTGTGTGTATGTGTGTGTGTATGTGTGTGTGTATGTGTATGTGTGTGTATGTGTGTGTGTATGTGTGTGCATGTGTGTGTATATGTGTGTGTATGTGTGTGTATGTGTGCGTATGTGTGTATGTGTGTGTATGTGTGTGTATGTGTGTGTATGTGTGTATGTGTGTGTGTATGTGTGTGTGTATGTGTGTGTGTATATGTGTGTGTATGTGTGTGTGTATGTGTATGTATGTGTGTGTGTATGTGTGTGTATGTGTGTGTATGTGTGTGTATGTATGTGTGTGTGTATGTGTGTGTATGTGTGTGTATGTATGTGTGTGTATGTGTATGTGTGTGCGCGTGTGTGTGCGCGTGTGTGTGTATGTGTGTGTATGTGTGTGTATGTGTGTATGTGTGTGTATGTGTGTGTTTGTGTATGTATGTGCATGTGTGTGTATGTGCGTGTGTGTGTATATGCGTGTGTGTGTATGTGTGTATGTGCGTATGTGTGTGTATGTGCGTGTGTGTGTGTATGTGTGTGTGTATGTATGTGAGTGTGTATGTGTGTGTATGTGTGTGTGTATGTGTGTGTATGTGTGTGTGTATGTGAGTGTGTGTGTATGTGTGTGTATGTATGTGAGTGTGTATGTGTGTGTATGTGTGTGTATGTGTGTGTGTATGTGTATGTATGTGAGTGTGTATGTGTGTGTGTATGTGTGTGTATGTGTGTGTATGTGTGTGTATGTATGTATGTGTGTGTGTATGTGTGTGTATGTGTGTGTGTATGTATTTATGTGTGTGTGTGTGTGTGTGTATATGTGTGTGTGTGTGTGTGTGTGTGTGTGTGGTACTGAGAAGGGTCAGGAAAGGTGGCAGTTGGTGAAGGTTATCGTTGAGTAAAGACAGAACCATTAGCGTCCCTGTGCAGCCGCGGATCGGAAGAGCTTTCTGGGCAGGAAGCAGCAGCACCAAAGTCACAGAAGGGTCATTGTTCAGCCATACATGCTGTAGTGTTTTATCTCAAGGTATGTGAGTTGGTCTTAAATTTCTACTCTATAGAATTCAAAGCATAAAAGAGTTGCCTTTTTATGTAAAAGTATGTTTAAAAAATTATGGAAAAGGTCTTCCTAGTTGTTCCAGGGACTGTCAGGAAGGGTTGTAACAATAGTCAGCTGAGCGACTTGTTTTTCGGAGCTTCCAGTGCTCAGTAGAAATATAAAGTGTACCATATAGCCACGTGTCTGCTTTAAAATGCCTTCACTCCTGTCTTCCATTGGGCCTTGTGAGCAGCTCCATTGTGCAGGGGACAGCTGTGCTCAAAATGGCTCAGAGGACTGTGCTGCCTGCTCAAGGTTACCCTAGGATAGACGGCATCCTGTCATGGCTTTTTCTGCTCATTACTTGGGCATGCTGCCACTCTGGCTTTTTTGCAAAAGAAGGAGTGTCACATTTTTTTGGACCTGAGTGATCTTTCTGGCATACAAGTCTAATGGAATTTCCCAGTGGGATATTTTCATGTGCTGCTGTGTCTGTAATATGAATTCTAAGCTCCTGTGCATGACAGATAAACCCCCAGTGAACTGCCTCTCTTTCCTATCCCTCAGGCCTGCTTCCCGACATTGCCTCTTTCAGAGATTGTATTCTAGCTGTTCTGATATTTTATTTCTCAGAACTAAAATCTTGTGTGTACCTGTGTCGATATGTGGATATAATCCTTTCTGCCCAGCTATCTACTCCCCACTGTGGACAAATGAATCTGAGCCAAGGTACCTTCTCTGATGCCCTTCTTGCCTCCTCCATAGGCATGGGCCACTTTCACTCATCTCTTTATTCCTTGCTTGTGTGCTCAGGGTAAAAGGTTCTTTTAGGATATTATAGGTGATGCCAATGTGTCTCCTCTCAAGTCAGTGACTGTATTTGAGGACAGAAATCCCGTTTTTTCCTGTATCTTTAGGACCTAATTCCCTATGCATTCTCAGTGACTGCTAACTGGTATGTACATAAATTAAGAACTCTAGTTCACTGCTGTGCAGTGGGACATTAGGACACTAGGAGCTTCAGATGAGCAAATGTGAGGCCTGACCTGCCCAGACTGGAGGAAGGAGGGGCAGTTGGGTGAGCTGGAGGCTTGGAGTACACAGGAGTGTTCTGAAGACTGATGACCCATTCCTTGACTCATCAGCGGCTTCCCCTGCATCAGACAGCACTGCTGAGTTTGGAATTAAATATGACAAAGTCCTGATGAGTCATCCTGGAAAGTGAGATGAAAGTGGTTTCAGTTTGTTGTCTCCACATAAGAATACCCAGTGAAGCTTGCCTTTCCCTCTTTGTCAGTGCAGTGGTTCTGGTTTCCCAGTCTTTTCATGCTCTCTACTCCCTGAGGCTCTGTGTGCGGGGACCCCCCTCTCCCTGGTAGATGATAGGATCCTGCCTGTGCACTATGAAAGTGGTGCTGTCCTGAGCCAGGCTGCAGCAGCTGGAACTCACCAGGATTTTTAGGTGGCATTTGGGGCAGCCTCTTGCCAATAGTTCTCTTCAGTTTTTTACAATGATTGATAAATGAATAATAGAAAATTACTCCTTCTTCTAATGTTTGTCCTAATTTGATCTCTTTTACTACATAATCCACATGTAGGCAAACGTACAGCTACAGAAGATGGTGTTCAGTAAATTCTGTTTCCATTTCATACCTGTCCAACTGCAGATCGGAAATTCACATTTAAGAGAAGTTTATTTCGGATAGATTGTGCTGTGCCTTGCTTTTCACTCTCATCTGACCTTTGTGGTTGTGGTAAATGTGTTTGGAAGTGTGGTCTTGCTGTCATTTGTAAATTCCTGAGCCAATATCAGTTAAAAATGGAGACATGTCCTTTAGCTTTATAGGCTAGAGAAGCAAATGCAACAGGGATTATATCCCAAATTTCATGAAAAATTATTTCTAAAGTGTGTGTGTATGTGTGTGTGTGTGTAAGATACTAATAGAAATTACTAAGTAGAACACTGTCTCAAAATAACAGCCCTAACGGTGATCCCATACCACTTACAATATCTCAAGCAGTGTTACCAAGAAATGGAGACTGTCAAACACAATAGACTAACTCCTTTTTTGCTGCTTCAGTAGTATCAGTGAGTAGACATTTTTGTAAATACTTGTGTATACCTTGGTGTCGTAAGACCTTGACTATATTCTTTAAAGAACTATTTTATTCACCCCTTGAAGAATTTTTACTGCTTTGGAGGTAAATAGAATGACTCTTTATACTTTCCTTTTTAGAGGTTTTGGTGCCTTTTTATGCTGCTAGGCTTTTCTAGCCTGTGTGATATTTTGCATTATCACTTGAACATTGAGTATGGAAGATTTCAAAGCTAACCACAATATCTTTTAGCCTTCTTAGAGGCTGAAAGCTTCCACATTTGTCTTCAGACTTCTGGGAGAACAGGGTGGGGTGGAAAGACAAGAAAAATGGATGTTAGAGAATACTCTAAACAGCAAGAATTCCCAAGTAAAGTTAGGTGTAAGGCTGGTTGTAGAGCACTCAGAGACATGACTGAGTGGCATAGAGAAAGAGTGTGGAAGGCCGTGTGCTTTGAGTTTTCTTCCCAGCTATAGGACTGCAGCTGCAGGCCCCTGAAGTACAAAGCAGGCACAGAAGATTAAAACAGCTTGTCTGCCGCCCTGCCCCTACTTCACCCCTTTTCTGCTGCCCTGCCCCTACTTCACCCCTTGTCTGCCGCCCTGCCCCTACTTCACCCCTTGTCTGCCGCCCTGCCCCTACTTCACCCCTTTTCTGCCGCCCTGCCCCTACTTCACCCCTTGTCTGCCGCCCTGCCCCTACTTCACCCCTTGTCTGCCGCCCTGCCCCTACTTCACCCCTTGCTGGGTTATATGAAGTTCCTGTGAAAACACTTTTCAAAGTTTCAAATGTTTGCATTTGGAGAAATGACTGAATGTGTGTACCAAATAAAATATTGGAGTGATTCAAAAATTACTTTGGAATATTTTGAGAAAAGTCATAATTGCACGGGGAAATTTTCACTAAAATTTAAGTTGAGTTTTAGAAGTAATAATAACCAGCTAAGTCCCTTTAGAAAGAGAGGAGATAATGGTGTCAGTAGGCAAGTAATCCACAGAGCAGGTGAGTTTACAGTAGTCATCCTGCTTGCTGCGTATGGTCTTTAGGAGGATTGTATTGAAGAAATCACTTCAAGTTTAAAACCATATGACTTGATGAGGAAGAAATGCCAGGAATCAAGGCCTTTGAGGCCAATTCAGTTATTTCTCCTGTAGAAGAAATTTTACTTTTTCTTAGAATGTTTTTGTGAAAACTTGTCTCTTTTTCTCATGTTTTCCACAGTCATTTGAAATATTGAAAAATATGTCAAATGTAACAGATATTATGGTAATTCATACACTTGTCATGCATAATTCCCTAAAGAGGTATACTCAGGGAGCCAAGCATAAAGTGCTGTTATTGTTTGAGCAGGAAAGACTGGTTGGGAAATGAAACTATTCTCAACCTTCCCACACTCACATAGGTATGTAAACAGCTCTACCTGTACTATAGAATGGCACTAAGAAGATCTGTTATTTGTAAATCTGTCATTCGTGAAAGGACTGCAGTGACTGGTCTCATTTATGTGTCATGGGGAACGTGTATGCACTGGTCTTAAAGCTTTAAGAGAATACCTTCCCTGAATATCATGTATAAAAGGATGCTTCTAGAATGCATTGTGCTTGGGAGTCAGGCCCTTGCATACTCTGCTACCTGCCTAGCAGTCTCATATGGCCCTAGGAGACACCTGTCCTCTGGGTTGTTCTGTTAGCAAGGGCTCACTCAGCACAGGTGTATGAAGTCTCAGCCTTCCATCCTGAACACTTCGGTACTGGGGTTTTGTTCTTAAACATTTCATAAGTAATGTGAATAAATTTGATGTACAAAGTTGTGAAATAAGAACTATTCATACAGGACTAGTTTCACAGTAAAGTAGATGAGATTAAGCTGTTTCAGCTTGTGCGACTCTATTAACTATCATCTGTTGTTCTGAAAATATGTCTTACAAAGAAATCGGTTCTGAATACTTAGTGGAAGCATGCAGTAGAGTTGTACCCTCATTTCCATACCTGGAGGGATTTGCGAGGATTTATCTTATTTTAATGATTGAATTTGTGTGCACTCATAGGAGTTTAATCTTAGGAAGGTGATCATCCAGTACAGCTTACCCTGCCCCCCCTCCCCTTGTAGAAACTGAGCACCAGGAGAATCAAGAAAAGGAGATAATTCCTCCCTTCATGGCATTCCCCGGACTGGTAGCCTCTGGTTCTGCACTGAGCATCTATTCAGATCCTCCTGTGAACTGCTTAAGAGTACCTGTAGTCAGTTGCTACTTTTTAATTCCTTGAAAATAAGCTATGGGTGTAACTTGTTTTCATAAACAGTAGAGAGAAAGGAGTGGTTTGTTAAGTAAGCTTCTGTTTGCCATAGATGACAGCCAGCACAGAGACCACAACAGTCCCAAGTACAGAAACTGAGACTAGAAGAGTCAGCCCCCAAGAGTCATGTATTCTGTACCCTGTCTTCCAAAGACTCAGGGATCAGTGAAAAAGGGGGGGGGGGGGAGTGTAAGAGCTAGAGGCAGTGCATGACTATAAGGAGGTACTCACCTTGGTGATGTCAGCGTGCACATGACCCAGAGAAGCCCAAACCAGACCAGTTTCCAGCATAGAGAACAGAGTTGGCCATGAGGTTCCACCCAGTGAGGGAGCTTTTGGCAGTTATTAGCTCTGAGGAAGGAAGGGACCATGTTCTCTAAGAGATAAAGTCAGCAAAGCTCTAGTAGAAAACCACACATTCATGACTATTTGGGCAGCATAAATTAGCACAGAACATGCTAATTTGGATAGGAATAGAAGGGGGTTAGATTTGGAAAGTCTTAGGGAAGGGAGGGTAAATATGATTGAAATGTACAAAATTCTCAAAAAACTAATAAAAATTTAAAAAATACCTTATTTGTGTTTTCCAAAAAACCAAAGAGGGTGTTGACTAACAGTCTTTCTTAGTGAAGAAACAGGGAAAATGAACTCTGAATTACCCCTCTACCAGGTGGGGAAGAAGAATGTAAACTATAACTCCTGACTTAAAACTCAGAACACTTTACCAAGCACCTTATTTTTGTAGAAGATTCTGTTGTGTTCTAGAAAAGATGGATTTATGACATGCTCATGGACTCTTTCCTCCAGAAATTATGATATAATAAGAGAAGGGAAGCACAAATTATGTAACAACAGTTGCCATGAGGTTTTTCAAATATCTTTCAGCATGCTTTACATTACTTTTTTATTTTGGAGCCCTCCTTTATGCCATCTTGGTTTGTATATTTTCTCTTAGGCTTCTAAAGCTGTTTGAACCTTGCTTCCAATTTTCTAATTTATTTATTATTCATCCATTCAGTCAGTCAGTTTTTATTAATAATTCTAGACACTAAAATGTTTATATCTAACCTTTGCTGGAATATATCTTTATATTTCTTGGGGCCTTTCTGATGCTAGTCCCTGATGTTAGCATAGCTATAACTCTTCCGAGAAGATTTTTTTTTGTTGTGTTCTGTTTCTCTGTAGCATCCCAAGCTCATTGTGTTTACCATCTTACTAATGCTTGCTTCCTTGTCTCTCTCAGTAGGTTGCATCTCTAGAGTAGCAGGGCACATTCTCATAATACATTGTTTGGTACTTATTGTGTAACATGAGTGGGCCTGCTTGTTGGGGTTTCTGCCCTTTCCAGTTCCCCACAGCCGGCACCTGTTAGAATCCAGTATTTCTCTATTTGGTTTTTATCTATGCCTCCAGACTGTTCCATAATAGGATGAAGAGAGCCACTGACAGGCCAGGGTTGGTTGAATAAACTCAACATTGACAAATCTCCAGTGTAGCTCAGAATAATGGGTTTTCTTGTTAAAATGTTGACAGCTTACCATCATTAAGAATGGAGTTCTGAGAAACAAAGACTGTGTGTGTGTTTTTTCTTCCTAAACTTATTATAAAATATGTAGTTTGTCTCCTAACAATCAGAATAGAGTGAGTTAGTGTCATAGTATGATGGTATTTGTGTTTCCAGAATCATGACTGAGTCTGTTTTGCTTTATTGAGTTTCAATACACACACACACACACACACACACACACACACACACACACACATTTCAATCAATAAGTATAACCACTTAATCACTAATTTACCTGCTCTTATATCTGTTGGATTCGCTGTTATATTCTATTTGAATAATAATATTGCTTTTTGAGATGCTACCAAGAACCATAGGCCCTATGTCCTTTTGAGCGACAAATCAGAGTCAATAGTCAAATCCATTGATAATTGCAATACTTTCTTTATATCTAGAAGTTCTTTTGACTTTTGCAAGTGTGAGTAAGTTTTTATTTTTGTTTTCTTCACCTGTTCCTTGAAAAGAACATTCTTCTCCTTTGCTGTCTACCTTCTATAGGGAGGTTATTAATCTGTATCTTTCTTACTGAGAGTATTTAGGGTATATACAGAGGCTATGGGAGGAGGAGAATGTCTTCGCAGAGTGAATTATTAAAAGTGATCAGCAAGTTAGAACAAAAATGTGATATAGGTTTATAATAGTTGAAAAGCTGAAAATATTAATCCTTAAGTTGTTCAGAAAGTTTTTAAGATGGAAAAAAAGATCAAAGCAGGAGTCCAGAAAGCTCAGCTCTGCATCCTTTCTTTGAGTTGCATTAAGTGCTACCTCTGCAGCTGGCTTTTAGGAGACTATGACTAATGTACCCAGCAGTGGGAAGTACCATTTAGATTTCCAGGAGCTGTCTTCTACTCTTTTTATATACCTGTTCATATTGTATGCCCCAAAATGTATAAAATACATTTTTCTTCAACTTTCACAGGTTGACCCCAAAATGTTAATCAAGATGGTTACCAGGCATGTGGCTCAACATGGACATGAGTCCTGGCCTGAAGACCTCGTGTCCCTGACCAAGCAGCTTCACTACTACAACGAGCGTCTCCTAGATTTCACCCAGGCTCAGCTCCTTCAGGGCCTGCGGAAGGGTGTGGATGTGCAACGGTTTACTGCTGATGACCAATACAAAAGAGAAACCATCCTGGGCCTTGCAGAGTAAGTGCTTACCTTGTTTCCTGAGGGGGTGGGTTCACAATGCAGAAGAATGAGTTGAATTCATAAATTAGCACGCATAGTTGTTAGGAACCTTTCTCCAACCTTCCCAGTCCTGTGAGGAATAGATAGCACATAGACTCTCTAAGTAGTCTTAAGCTAGAGAAGTCTATCATAAGCAGACACAGACTTATAAGCCTATTAATTTCGGTAGTAGCTCTGAATTGTGTTGGGGTTTTGTTGTTGGTTGCTATTAAGCATCTCAGCCTTGGTAACCCAGTTCCAGAATTGTGTCAGTTCTGGGGACCTGGGCAATGCCTTGGTAAAGAAGGATGGTGTCTGTGATGGGACTTTAAAAATGAGATGGCCTCTTATCCTTGGCTGAGAATCTCCCATCTCAGAGTACTTTGAATTGATATTCTTTAGTGTGTTTATAGACACTGTGGTGGTTTGAAAAAAATAGCCCCCAAAGGGAGTGGCATTATGAGGAAGTATAGCTTTTTTGAAGTGGGTGTAGCCTTGTTGGAGGAAGTGTGTCACTGTGGAGGTGGGCTTTGCGGTCTCATATGTGCTCAAGCCATACACAGTGTCTAAGATCACTTCCTGTTGTCTCTGAGTCAAGATATAGGACACTCAGCTACTTCTCCAGCTTGCACACTACCATATCAGTTTGCACACCACCACGTCTCACCATGATGATAATGGAGTAAACCTCTGTAACTTTAAGCCACCCTAATTAAATGTTTTCTCTTATAAGAGTTGCTATGGTCACAACAATAGAAATCTTAACTAAGATAGTTACAGTTGCTCTCAGTTTAGAAAATCAAGTGTTGTAGGGACAGGTGTCTACATCCCATTTTCTAGAAAAACAAGCCATTTTCAGCTCAGTCTCCTCACAGAGCAGGGAAAAACTGCCATTTGCCTTTGTGAGTGAAGAGGAGGTCCTACGTGAGAAGGGGGTACAATTTAAGCACAGTTGCAAGAGTGGCTCTCCAAGAATGGAGGAATGGAATTTATTTCCTTGTGTTTTATTTCTGGCTTGCTGCGTTTTAATAAATTAGATCCAGTGAGTAATAGTGACTGTCCTGAAGATGTGAGAAGACGGCCACCCACGTGATTAACGGTAGAAACTGATTTTAACTCCTCCACACAACCATCGCATACTCACTGTGGAGCACACCCAAAGTGTTATGTGTGATGCTCTTCAGGCTTCATCTGAAGTTTTCCATCCTATAGACAGCCCTGTGATATCAAAGTATTCTTATCTGCATTTATTAAATTAAAAAGAAGTTGCTGCTTAGGGATGGTCAGTGGCAAAGTTTACATGAGTGATAAAATCTCGAAGCTTGATCTTAATTTGAGTCTGTCACATCTCTACCACAACGTGGTGTGCCTTCTTGTACATTGTTTCCACTCTCAAGGAAGCTCTAGCGGGCCATGCAGGTTAGTATTATGGTATTGAGACTTTGGTTAGATTGTGTGTTTGCTGATAGGATAGTTATTTGTGTCTCCTGAGAAATTCCTTTGAAATACCAAAAATTATTTTGATGGTGGTAATGGTATGATATTGTTCAATATGATCCTTTAAATTCTTACAAAGTGGCAAAGAAGTATAGCCAGTCTCTGGTAACTATATTATCCTGGACCTCTTTGCTCTTGGAGGTATCTGGATCTTCTGTGAGGTCTGAGGTCTGGATCTTCCTTCAGGCAGTGTGTGAGAGATCCGAAGGAAAGAGTGGAGAAAGCCTGTACCAGTCTCATTTAAGAAGTGGCTTCCTCTTAATCATTTCACCTGAAAGGTCAGCTTCAGAGTCAATTAATGTCTGACTTGACGGTATCCTAAGTTAGTGCACAGCCCAACTTCGTTGCTTCTAGAAGAATCTGAGAAACAGGTTTTTAAGGAGTTGTTCAAGGTCACACAGCCAGGACGTGAGCCTGGGTTTCCTTCTAGACCCAGTGTGCTTTTCTTTTGGCCATTTGTAATCTTGCTGGCATGTTGATGGTTTTTTTATGAGAAGATGATTATGCAGAATACAATATTGTGAGGTGGAAAGTGTCTTAGATTATTAGTTACATTTTGCTGGAGTTTTTCTATGTATGCAGCTAGCTTATGCTATTTGAAGTATGTCCTCAAGGATAAATGTATGCTTTTGATAAATATATAATAGATTCTTTTATATTCTGTAGCTTAGAGAGATTCACTGTGGTCCTTGGATGGTTTGTTTAAATTCTCTCATAGTGTCACTGGGGTTTGAGCTTTGCCATTTCTGAGTTGGTGGAGATTCTAGTGTTTAGGGCAGTATTAAGAAATAGTTTCTCCTGATTTTTGCCATTCTATCTCCAATTATGCACAATGCGGCCATACTTCTTCCCACCCCTTGTCGTTTGTAAGTTAGTGTTTGCTTTTTGGGTCTTACATTGCCTGCATGTCTTTGGGAAGGCAGGCAACTTTGAAGAGGGTGGAACATAATTTCGTTCCTTCTCATCCCCACAAAGTGATAAACACACCAGTGCAGGGCTGGAGTGCTAGCTCAGCTGGTAAAGTGCTTGCCTTGTGGGAATCTGAATTTGATTTCCCAGAATCTATGTAAAAAGCCAGACATTGTGACATTGTCTTACAATCCCAGTGATGGTGAAAAGGCAGGTAAAGATGACAGCTCTCAGAGAGCTTGGGGACCAACTACCCTTAGTCCTTAGTGTGTGGCAAAGACCCAGGCCAGTGAGAGACCTTGACTCAAAAGGTAGTAGGCAACTGGAGACTGACCACTGAGATTGTCCTCAGATCTCCTCATGTGTACTGTGTATGACTGTACCCTCATCCCCTTACACACACACATATGCACACACGCGCGCGCGCGCGCACACACACACACACACACACTCACACAAAGGTGCTAATCCATATCCAACATATATCTCTGCTAGTTTCCTATAGTAGAAAGGGAACATTAGTAATGTTCCCTAGTGGTTTCTCATTTCATCACATAGGCACTGTATTTAATTAGAAAAACGTTCAACTAACGGTAACATACTGCATGGGATAACACACTTTTGAAGCACTAAATAGTTCTCTTCTGTAGTCTGTGAGAACACTTTTGAAGGTTGATAGAAAAACAAGCAAGAATCCCAAAAGAATACAAAAGAAGGTGGGCACAGGCACTGTGCAGCAGCAAAATCAATATACTTATCAGGGCCCTTTCCAGAAAGCATTTGCCAACCCCCAGCTAAAAAACCTCTCAATGCTGTGACTCGCTTAGCTAGAGATGTAATCCTCGCTGTGTTCACTGGAACAGATTTCCTTGATGCTTCTGTGGTTGCTCCAAGAACCTTCCATCCAAGAGTTCCATCTTCTATTTCTCTGCCATAGGAAGCAGAATCCCTGCAGTATCTTTCATGTTACTACTCTGAACCATTTTCTTTGACTCTTTATATCCCTTTCCAATGTGAGGCCATTTCTTAGCTTAAACCTCCCACCAGATCTTTGTTGACTGCAGAGAAAGTTATAGGTCCTTTAGGCATGAGGACTGTGCACTTTTCTTAAGGATGATCTACTTGCTCCATTTATCAAAATCTCTCAGACTGGTCTGTTGGCACTTGTGCATGGGTAATCTTGGTTTGTTCTTCATTCTTCAGGTCAAATGGGTTACTCTTACTTCCAATTCTCACAATATTTTAGAATTAAAAAAAAAACGATTGCTATTTCATGTCTCATTTCCTATTCAACTGCAACTGTGTGTGCCCAAAACATCTTGCTTGTTTTTATGACCGAAACAGCATAATACCTGACAATGCAGAAAACAAACAGAAGTCATTTTTATAGTTCACTTCTGTAGACATAAATTTCTGTCCTGACTGGTCCCTGCAGTCGTTCAGTCCCAAAGAAACACACAGAGGCTTATACTAATTATAGATTGTTTGTCCTATTAGCACAGTCTTATTACTAAATAGCTTTTCAAGTTAAATTACCCATAATTCTTATCTATGTTTAGCTACATGGCTTGGAACTTTGTCTCAGTAAGAGATTCTTATCTTGCTTCCTCTGCTTCTGGATGGTGACTGCATCTCTGCCTTTCATCTTCCCAGAATTTTCCTAGTCTGATTTCCTTGCCTATCCTTCCTGCCTGGCTACTAGCCAATCAGTGTTTTCTTAAACCAGTGAGCAAGTGAAAAATCTTTACAGTGTACAAGAGCTTTATCTGTTGAAGAACAGCTTCAGCAAAACTCATGTATTCGAGGGTAGGAGCATGAGGATTAGAATTATTAAGCAAAAGGAACAGAGCTATAAGAGAAACACAGATACATAAGATAGTACTGGGAGGGCAACTCAGTGGATACTGAATACTGAATTCACCCATGTTTAATTTTCAAATGCTCTTATACCCCAATACAAAAGGGGGAGAAGAAGGCAAAAACTGCTTTAACATATCACAAAGGACAACCAGAACAGATCCTTACTTCAATACTTGAGACATCAAGCCATTGTTTTCTGAGTAAAGCATTTGATGTTTTGGGCATGAATATGTTGTGAACACACCCTAGACCAAGTATCCTGTAGGCAGCCCCTCCCTATGTCAACCTCCTGTTTGTTTGTTTATTTATTTATTTATCTATTTACTTATTTACTTCCTTCCTTCTTTTTTTATTTTTTGTTTTTATTTTTTTGAGCCAGGGTTTCTCTGTAGTTTCGGAGCCTGTCCTGGAACTAGCTCTTGTAGACCAGGCTGGCCTTGAACTCACAGAGATCCACCTGCCTCTGCCTCCCAAGTGCTGAGATTAAAGGTGTGCACCACCACTGCCTGGCTTCAACCTCCTATTTTAAGTGAAAGAGCAGAAGTATGCTTGAATTCTCTGACCTTTGGTCATTGCAGAAAGGATCCACCTTTATGGGCCATCTTAATGTCCAAAACACCAAGTAAGCACACCCTAAGTTGGGATATCTTGTTTTGTAGCTATACCTGTTATCAACAACTTTGAAACAGCAAAAAGAAGCTCAGACACTCTGACCTCTAGTCAAGGTGGAAGAGGCTCACATCTGTTTCTGTTCCCACAATTATCCCATAGAATTTTGCCCTTTTTTCTTTTCAGAGCAAGACCCTGAATCTAATTAACTTTGTTTAGCTTCTTTTTTTCCTGATCATTATCCATAACATCTTGTAACCAACACACTAAACAAAGGCAAACATTCATAATTCATTTTTTTTTGGAAATGTGGACATAGTTTTCTAGGTTACTTCCTGTTGATTGAGGGTGCTGATCATCTTATAGGGACCCAAAGAAAATTTAGAATTATGGTCAAGTTCTGACTGGAGTATTCTGTGAGGCTGGATCATCTCAGCTGACAGTTTTGAAGCTGTGCTGGATGTAGAACTCAGAGGAAACTGCAACAGAGGTGCTCTGAAACACTAGATGATCTAGGTAGCCCATTCCTATTGGAAAATTTTCAGGGGTTTTCCTTGATCAAATCTTATTTTTCTTAATCCATAATATATCCACAACCTCTCATTTCCAGTGGGGGGGGGGGGAAGCAAAACCTCTTCTCCAAAGTAACATATCTTTTGACTTAAATTTTGAAGTCAAGGCATTTTCAAAATATATAGGTTGGATAAATTCAGCAGCATGTTTTAGCAGCTGTTGCCCCTTCCTCACCAGTCAAAGACAATCTAATAACATACAGTATCCAGGTTCTCTGTGTGTTTTCCATCTTTATGTGGCTTTTTAAAAACTCTGTTTATTTTATTTTTTATGTTTTGTCTTTTGAGACACGGTTTCTCTATATATCTTTGACTGTCCTAGAACGTACTCTGCTGACCAGGTTAGTCTTGAACTCACAGAGATCTGCCTGCCTCTGCCTCCCTAGTGCTGGGATTAAAAGCATGTGCTATCACATCTGACTACTCTATTTTTTCATTTTTAGGGACTGCTATCCATTTTCTTTTCTCTCCCAAGCCTATGTATTTTTTTTTTAAATATTGTAAACTGGATAGAGGTTTGTTATTTTCCTCTGAATCTATCTTTACTGAATATTTCTATCTTTTCTGACGACATGAGTCTTTCATCTGCTATGTGGTATGGCTGGGATTAAAACTGCAACTATGGTAGCAGGCTCTAGTCCATTCCTTAGCTTTTTGAGAGTCTTCATGGCAGATGCACTAACAGGAGCCACATTTATTGCCACAACTCTGTGGAGTTTTGGGTCCCTGCCACCACCAAGAACCCTGATGTGGGCAGCTCATAACCATCATGCAGTGTTTGGTGGCAGAGCCTCTTAAAATAGCTGCGAGGTTTTTGCCCCAACACTGATTCAGGAAGCCTCTCTCAAAGGAGCTGTGCCTGTGCTTGAGGCCAATAGAGGCTACTGGAAAAAAGACGGTTAACAAAAAGCTGCACTTGAGTATGTTCTTGTCTGTCTAGATTCCTTTTCTTTTTAAATCTTTATTAGACTTTATATAGAAATTCTTGCCAAATATTTGGGCACCCTTTGTAGACAGAAGTTTCTGTCCTGCCTGGCTCTGCAGCTGTTCAATCCCAAAGAAACACACAGAGGCTTATATTAATTATAAACTGTTTGGCCTGTTAGCTCAGGCTTAATATTAACTAGCTCTTACATTTTAAATTAATCCATAATTCTTATCTATGTTTAGCCACTTGGTTTGGTACCTTGTCTCAGTAAGCATTCTTATCTTGCCTTCTCTACATCTGGCTGGTGACCACATCTCTGCCTTTCTTTTTCCCAGTACTCTCTTAGTCTGGTTTCCCCGCCTATACTTCCTGCCTGGCTACTGATCAATCAGTATTTTATTAAACCAATATGAGTGACAAATCTTTACAATGTACAAGAGCGTTATCCCACAGCATACTTCTATGCTTTTAAATGTTTCTGTGACTATAGAGTCTGAATCAGAATACTTACTATTTATTCCTCAGCACTATTGCCATTTGACTGGGGAATCCTGTCTTGGGGAAGACCATACTATGCTTGGCAGGATATTCAATATCATACCTGGTTTATGACTACAAATCCAATCCTATTTGTGGCAATTAGAATGTTTCCTCACATGGTCAGGTGTCTCCTGGAGTCAGAATTACCTTTTGACAGGGAGCCGCTGGCAAATAGGTTCCTGCTAACCTGCCTTGCAGTCCTGTGAGTGGGAGCTGGGAAGCCTTTTTACTGCATTCTCAAGAGCTATGAATACAAAATACACAGTCCTCTCTGACATGGCTCTATGTCCTAAAGAGAATTTTCTTTGCTGATTAGGGTCATCTATTTTTTCTCTTTCCCCTTTCTGTGCTTGGCGGACACTCCTGAAGGACCCTTGAGGAAAATGTCTACAGCATCGCCCTTTCACTGGCACAGCGGTATGGCATCTCACAGTGGGAAGTCTTCATGACCCATTTGGAGTTCCTGTTCAGTGACAGTGGGTAAGTACAGTTGACATGCACATTGATGTCCATGCCTATCTCTTCAGACTCTTGTTTAAAACACAGTAATTTCAGTATTCCTCTTAGCTGTAAATTAGGATGTTGATGTTGGATGTTCTTCTGTGTATGTGTGGGTTTTATTGATGTATAAAGCTGTTTTGGTCAGTGCCTTAGCATAATAAAGCCAGGCTGGAAATGTGATAAAAGATAGAGAGTAGGAGGAGTTGGGGACATCATGTAGCTGCTGAAGGAGTAACCTGCCACACTGGTAAGTTCCAGCCCTGTGGCAATACACAGATTAATAAAAATGGGCTAATTTAATAGTTAGATCTAGCCTATAAGAAGTCTAAGACATTGACCAAACAATTGTAACTAATAATGAGCATTAGAGTGGTTATTTCATAAGCAGCTTCAGGAACAGGTGGGCAGAAAAAAACCAGTCCAGGGGAACCAGCAGGATAGAGAGTATGCCTAGCTACATCTGGCATTCTATGTGGGGCTTGAACCCACGGCCCTGGGATTAAGAGTCCCATTCTCTACCGACTGAGCTAGCCAGGCTGGTACTGGGTGTGATATGGTGCTTTAGTAATGGGAGAAAAGGGTGGGTATCTTGGCATCGTTGAGTCTACAGTGGAAGTTACAAGACAATTTGAGTAATGACTTAGGCAAGTATGAAAATAAAATTTTTATGCTCTATGTAGAAAATCCAGTTAGGAAAGTAGAATACTTAGGGAAGGCTTTCCTGAGAGCATAATATTTGAGCTGTGCTATGGTTTGGGTATGGTTTTGATAGCCTCCAAGTGTTTACTTGTTGAAATTTAATCCCACTGGGGGACAGTAAAGGAGCAATAATCCTGCTGTGCTGTTTAGATCAGCCTTGGGAAGGTGATTGGGATTGGATTAAGTCAGCACAGTAGAGCAACTATATAGGCTGGTGTAGACGTGTGCACTGTCTTTCCTTCACCCTGCAGTGCTCTGTCAGACTTAGGACTCTGCCAGCTAGCATGAAGGACTTGAGCATATAGATCTGTGATCTGAATAAACTTTTGTATCATGAAGTAGTCTGTTCTGGGCATTTTATTATAGCAATTCAAAATGAAATATTGTAAGCTGAAATCTCAATATTGAGTCAGGCTTAACTATACTACAAATGGAAGGGAGCCATTTGGGGTGATTAGTAAACCCAGAGGTCCTTAGATTAGAAGCATGATGAGTCAGAGGGCCTGGCAGGGAGTCACTGTGATAGGACAGACGTGGGGAATGATTGTGGGTGAGGTGTAGGAACTAGATCATGCTGTGCTCATGATTTGGCATCTTGAAATTATATTAGTCACTGAAATATTAACATCTACATTGTAAGCATTTATCAATACAGTGTACTGTATTGATATTATAGACGGTAAATGCTCTCCTAAGTACACAGTTTTTTCAGGGCCTCAAAAGGACCATTGACATCTCTCTAAGAACCACAGGCTATTTAAACATTTGAATGAAATAGAAGGTGAAAAGTAATTTACCAAAGTTTCACTTCAATAAGATCTCTTTGGTTAGTGTGTGGGAGAAAGATTATGGTAAGGTAGGGAATTGTTGTAGGAATAGCATGCAGGACAGGTTGTCCCAGCTTAGAGTGGGGCTTTGAGAGTATAGGAGAGGCAAGAATTAGTTCTATAAACACTTGAAAGGCAAAATAGTGTACTTAGCATGTGGGTAAACTGGGATGAAGTAAACACAGGAACAGTGAGGGAAAGTCTGTGGCTTCACCTGTTGTATGGCAGCTCCCCTGAGGGAGTAAGGGAGCTCTACTAAGGTAAAGCAGGTTGAAGGAGTGACTTGTACCTGAAAAGGGCAGGGCAAGGTTTCAGTTGCCACAGGGAGAGCTGATGTCAGGAGACTGAGCACAGGGCTGACCTGAGAGCTCTGAGCATGTACTCTGTGCAGTAGTACTCTTGTCAGGGACTCACATGACAAAGGGAGGGAGACCTGAGACAGTGTCGTGGTTAGTTTCATGTTAACACAAGCTGCAGTTATCTGAAAGGAGGAAACTATAAGGTCTGCCTGTAGGGTATTTTCTTATTTTCTTAACTAGTGATCAATAAGGGAAGGCCCAGTTTATTTGAGGTGGTGCTGTCCCTGGGGTTGGTGGTCCTGGGTTCTATAAGAAAGCAGTCTGAGCAAGCCATGAGGAGCAAGTCAGCAATCAGCCCCCCTCCATGGCCTCTCCATCAGCTCCTGCTTCCAGGTTCCTGCCCTGCTTGAGTTCCTGATGCTTTTGATGATGAACTTTTATGTAGAACTGTGAGTTGAAACAAACCCTTTCCTCTCCCAAGGTCTTTTTAGTCATAGTTTTTCATTACAGCAATAGAAACCTAACTAACATGGACAGATGTTGAGGCCTTCTGTATGCCCTGGGAGAGAATTAGCATTTGACAAAAGGTTTAAAGATACGTGAAAACAGGGTCTTACTGTCAGGAAGCCATGTCAAGAGTATTCCAGGAATGGAGAGATATGAAGGGGTCAAATCCTGCAAAAGGCCAAAAGTTCTTTGTAACCTAAGCATGTTTAATTTCTAGTAATCATTGAAATGTTAATGTCTACATTTGAGCATTTATCGGATTCTTCCCTGATGATGGCGCTATGGGGTAAACATTGTTCTGAATTCACCAATTCTTTTTTTAGGTTTTGTTTTGTTTGTTTGTTTGTTTGTTTTTTGAGACAGGATTTCTCTGTAGCTTTGGAGCCTGTCCTAGAATAGCTCTTGTAGACCACGACCAAAATCTGCCTGACTCTGCTTCCTGAGTGGTGGAATTAAAGGCATGCATTACCACTGCCCAGCTGAATCCACCAATTCTTAGGCACAGTAATATTGTTAGATAAATATTTTCTGTGATATGTGTGGCGTTTAAAAATATACCATGGCATTTTTATTATGTATCTTTTTCTCTTTTATTGACTGGTACACAAGGGATGTTGTCTGTGCAAACAGGATGAGTCCTTGGTCTCTGAATATGTTACAAATTATCAGGCAATTGAGGAGCAGGCAAGGCTTCTCCTGGCATATCATTATACCTGAGAGCAGTGTGATTATGCAGATGCACAGCAATTACAAAGCAGGAAATCGCTACCTCCCGGCATCATTACGTGTGAGTGGCAGTGCACTTAATATTGATTTACCAAGTGCTGTTTGGGTCTGTTTCTTGCTCAGAAGGGCAGCACTTTGCCTGACGACTTCATCAAACACACTAACTGGTTATTAGAAATCAGCCTTGTAAATACTGTCAAAGTTGCCCAACATTTAGTTAAACCAGTGCCATTGGGCAGTTAACCAGTAGAACAACAGAAATACTATCCTTGGCTGTAGGGTATTTCTTTACTGTTCCCTAAAGTTTCCCTGATCCACCCATGAAGTTCATTTTTTCACTGGTCCTTTTCCTTCCTCTGCCTCATTTTAACCTGCAGCACAACCTTGACAGATAGGTAAAGGTATGGCAGTGTTATGCATAGGGTGTCATCCCCCAGACCAGATGGCTGGACCAGTTCCTGTGAGTGCTGTGTGTATGTGTCTTTAAACTAGATGATCCCCTCCTCTGGAGCCTGTTTTCCTCAACCATAAGCAAGTGATTAAGTGCTAAAAACCTAATCTGCTCCTTAACTTATGGTCCCTATATCTGGAAGCTGATCCTCCTGCGCATCCAGGTACACTTGAGTTCTCGAGCTCCATCTTCGCTATTGCCCCCTTTATTCCTATTACTGGTTTTAAACAAAATACTGCTTTTTCTTGGTTGCAAGGACATAGGGTCCCTCCCACCCGACAGACACTGGTTCTCCTGGCCTCTCTATTCTGCTTTGGCATGCTCTCCCTTCACCTTCCAAACTGATGAGTTACTTATGCAGACATATTGATGCTGTACCGTGGGACATCTCTAGTCAGGTTAGAGGACCCTGTAGATGACAGTAACTGTGTGAATGTGTGGCCTAGTAGCAAGGGCATGGGACTTGAAAAAGATCTTCTTTCAAAATGCAGAGCTACTGCCCAGAGCCACCTACTGCTAGCCTTGAGTGTGTATCTTAATTCTCCAAATCACTGCCTTCTCAGTGAGGGGGTGTCGCTGTCCTTACCTGCAGGGTTGTGAAACTTAAAGCCAGAACTGCGAGGCCTGTATAACCCAGTGGTTCTTTGTTTGCTGTTGTCACCATTCCTCTTATCTTTGCTCTTGTTAATTCTTATTTTTCAGCTTCAAGCTTTAGACAGGTATTTTTTTTTCATACCAGAGATTATTTCTAGCTGATGAATTAGCACTATATTTATTCATTACATGTTAATATTTTTGTGACTTTGTATACTAAACAGTTTTAGGTACTAGACAAGTTAGAAACTTGTGGAACTCATACTCTGATAAGGAGTTGTCTCTCCCCCCCCCATCCAAAATATCAGGTGCAGTGCATAATGGAGAACTCAGTACAGTATGGGGAAGGCTCTCATGTGTGAAAAGAGATGCCCGCCTTTGAAGAGTGATAAAGGGAGAGCATTCTTTCCATCTCAAGGGGACTGTGGGCGAGTGTGAGTTCTTGATGTTCCATAGCTAAAGGAAGGCCCCATAGCAGACCGTGGTGAGCCAAGGAGACCTAAGGAAGGTGGGCACAGACATCAGTGTGTCAGACTCATTCTCCATCTCTGTCTTCTTATTAAATTTACTGTGCTTTGCTCTCAGTCTCTCTAGCCCTTGGGGTGATGGTCCAGGTGCTTTTTCTTGGCTGATACACAGCACAAAACTGTCTTCTTGTTGGTGAGTTAGGTACTGTCCCTTTTGCACACACAGGCAAAGGCCTCTGATCTTGAAGACTTTGAGTAACTGCACTGGTTTTTAGTCGATTTCATTTTGAGGAAGTTTCCTTCCATCTCAGGTAGAGATGTGGATGAGTAAGCTGTCTCTTTGGGGAGCAGAATAAACTGTAAAGAATATAGCTGCTTTGTTCTGAAGGAAACAATAGATGCAGAATTATGTTGGGGAATATTGTTTTCAGGTGTGTGACTTTTGTTTACAGTGCATTTGTTTAACTCTGTGAAGCTGTGTTACTGTGCCTGTCTAACACCTGGTGGTCCTAACAATGAGATGAACAACCAATAGTGAGTCAGGAGCAATGATAGGTGGAGGTGGCAGGCAGAGAATAGAAAAACAAAGGAAATAGAAGGAGAAACAAGGAAGAAGAGGAGCAAGAGAAAAAGGAGAGGAGGACACCAGGGCCAGCCACCCAGCTACACAACAAGCCACACAGAAAGAAGTAAAGAAAGGTATGTAGAAATAGAGAAAGAAAAGCCCAGAGGTAAAAGGTAGGATAATTTAAGAAGAGCTGGCTAGAAACAGGTCAGGCTAAGGCTGGGTATTTATAACTAAGAATAAGCCTTTGTGTGTGATTTATTTGGGAGCTGGGTGGCAGGCCTCCAAAAGCCAAAAGAGTAAAACATCATATAACAGAATTATGCCAGAGGGTTGCTGTCACTCACACAGGGAGACTTTGTGCCTGATCTGCCACATTGGAACAATCCTGAATACTGACCTGGTCTTCCAGCCTCACTCTAAAAGGCCCCCGTGCAGAAAGAAGTTAGTGCCAGCATGGCTAGTAGATGGAGAAGGAACAACTGAGTTCATACAAGCTTCTCAAGATTTAAAGTAACTTAGTTTATTATATGGTATGCCGGATCATTGAAAATAATCAAACAAGCAGAAATGCAGAGCCAGCACTAGCCTGTTCCTGAGGTGCTGTGTTGTATGTGAATACCCAGGTCACATATCTCAGTATTTAAAATTGGTCTTGGTTCACCTCAAGGCCCTAGAGAAGTTGACCAGGGCTGTGATTTGTGCTTTGCATAAAAATAAATCTACTAGCTTCAAGAGGAACAAAAACTAATTTCTACCATTGCCAAGATAGAAGCATCCTGCAACACTCATCTCTGTATTGTAATTTTTTTAAAGTTTAAATCTTTGGCGAGTTTGCATATGTATACCAGGTATTTATTCTTGTTTTCCCTATTACCCTTTCTCCTCCACCATTCCTGCAGTTCTTCTTCATAGCCGGTACCCTCCCTTCTTCCTTGCCTTTTGTGCCGTGCTTGTTTTTTTGTGCAGATAGCCCCTGCTGGTTTTGTCTGTGGTTGCAATGACCATGTCACATGCAGTAGCAAGGAATTCAGTCTCTCTACCTCCTCCTTCACAGTGTTTCCTGGGTCTTGGAGGAGGTGATATGGATGTCCTGTTTAGGACTGAGCATGAATGTGGTGTGATTCTTAAAGTTCCCTTTTTACACATAGCCAACAAGTTCCTGAAGTAGATATAATCAAAACAGTCTATTTGGGTCAGTGTATGTCCTGTGCCAGGCACAGCCCTGGTGCTGGGACTCCCCTAATGCAAGCCTGGCCAGGCCCCAACACTCCCCTCGTTTAAAATGTTCCTGATAAAATTCTTTGAGCCCTCTAAGTACATTTTCCTCCCTGCAAAATATACTTTTTTTTTTTTTTTGCAAAAATGCCATGAAATTAGAGACTTGTTTTTGGTTTTTTGAGACAGGGTGTGAAATTAGAGATCTATATAGAGTATCTGTCATATAGGAGTGTTTTCAAAAGCATCTATTACTGTTGATTTTAAAAATAATCTACATTTACCCAATTCATCCTATGACCCCTACAGTCCATCTGAGCAATTGCTCTTCAAGTCAGTGTGGATATCAGTAACTGCCATGAGGATAGTGACACTACAGGACAAGATGACTGTTTTTAGTTGGTGCCTGTTACTGTATCTGTGCTATTGTACTTTCGGAATATTGTTAAAGACGCAAATAGTATGAAGTTTTATAAACTTGTCAAAATTGACCTTTTATTGTCAAATTGTCTCCTTGGGAAGCATACAAAACTTACTCATGGGTCTCAGTATTACCACTGTATTTATATAATAAAATATTTGATAAAGGAACTCACTGAATACCATTGTTAGAAAAAAAATAGAATCTCAGACACTCACTATCAGTTCTTTCAGCAACTGTCTACCTTACCCATGCCTTACTTGAGGCCTTCTTGTGCTAGACACCTCAGTTTGCCCCCCTTCTCCGGTGTGGCTGTAATTCAGAGGGTATGTGTGTCATTTCACAGTAGCCAGTGCTAAAGCCACCTGTCCATTGGAGTCACCCATTGGAATTCATGGATCCTCATTCTGTGGAGATTAGTTTCTGTGGGAATGCCCAATCGCTATGTCTCAACTGTGCCGAGCAAAATTCTTGGATGGACACATTGCCTTATTGTAGAGTATTAACAGAGAGAGCTATCTCTCGGAGGTCTAACTTGGGACCAGCTCCTACTTCCTTCCAGTTAGATTACTTTTGTTTGAGTTTTGGCTTCTTTCAGAGAATAGAAACAAGACCTTCTGTGAAGAGTAGTTATCAAGGCCAAGAGGTGTTGTAGACATAAAGTATTGCTGGGTTGCCTGTAAATTTCATGTCACCCTACCCCCATCCCCTCTCTGTGCTCCCTCTAATTCTCCCAGGAACCTTCCTTTGTCTCCTTTCTCGTTCCTCCGCTTTCTTCTCTTATCTCTATTCCTTTTAGGCTAATGGAATTGTATTGTTTCTCAGTCTCAGACTAAATAAAGTAAAATGTATTTAAATAAATTCATTTTCTTGTACAAATGAAAGTCCCTTTAGTGCATGCTATTTTGAATCAGTTTTGAGTTATTGACAACTCGAAAGCATTGCAGAGTATCTTAATCATAGGATTATTCATAATAATTCTACTCCTTGTACATTAAGTACAACCAATGCCCACGCCTTTCAGTAGTTAGCCCCTGAAAGATAAGTAGGCAACACACAGAGTATAAGCTGCTCCATAGCTAAACTTCAGTGCAGGAAAAAAAGCACCTAAACCATTTTTAAAGGTAATTATTAGTTAGATTAGAGAAAAGAATACAATGGTTTTATAGTATTTTATTGGCTTTTTTGAGTGGGGTCCTTTAGAATTGTTTTCTAAGCAAAGATTTAATTTCTTGTTCCAAAGAGAAGATAACAGTTTGTTTCTCTGAAGTCATTAAAATGGACTATTGGTTACTGGCATCTACAGAAGATCTTAACACATTGTAATTTATTGGAGAGAGATGCTTGATTTTTTTTTAATCTTGTGTCAGTACAGGTATTCCAGGATCTGTCTTGACAAGATAATCAGGTGAAACTGTGTATGAGACAGACTGATCTGTCAGCTCAGAACGGGAAGTGAGTGGATGAGGAGACAGTCATGTTGAGACAGACCGCACTCAGAATTAAGTCCAGATGAAGCTAAATAAGCTTGGAGCCCTTGTCCATGCTGTAGACTGCTTTATCCCGGACACTGTTGATTGGGCTGTTAGGCGTGAAGTGTGGCAGGATGACTCTTAGCATATTGTTGCTAGAAGGGAGAACTGGTAAATGGATTCCTGTTTGTAAGACAGTGTTAGTATGGGTGCTTGGCCTTCATGACACACAGCCTCTCTGTGAGGTAATGAGCAAATATACTCTGAGGTCAAGTGGGTCAGTCTTCCGTGTGGTGATAATTAAGCCGCTGCAAGTTACTAACATAGGAGTCGACATAGTGAGTAGAAAGCTCTTTCTTCCTCTCCACCGCCTTCACCTTCTCTCTTTTCATCTGGGTGGCTCATCTTAGGCTATATACAGTGTGTGGGTCATGTTAGTGAGATTATACAGTATGGGTCGTTAGTGGGGTTACACAGTGTGTGGGTCATCTTAGTGGGGTTACACAGTGTGTGGGTCATCTTAGTGGTGTTACGCAGATAGTGGGGTTATGCAGAGTGTGGTTGTCTTAGTGGGATTACGCAGTGTGTGGGTCGTCTTAATGGGGTTACACAGTTTACAGTTTTCTTTCTCACTTCATCATTCTCAGACTTCATTTTTTTTCAAATTATGAAGAAGCTTGTTTGTGATTTTACTATATGACTAAGTACAGTGTCCCCCAAGTATTGAAAGCACCATTTCTATTAGTGTGGTGGAGTGCCCTAAGGAGTCACACACATTCCAGGGCCCTGAGATTTTCAGAGACCTGAGTTGATTGTCTAGAGGAAAACAGGAGACCAAATGAAGTCTTCTTATCTCTCCAGTTAAACAAATCTAGACAACTCATTCAGCAAACAAATATCCTGATCTTTTCTTTACCTCATCAGATTAACCTTAAATAACTCTTATTAAAGTTTATGTTAGAATTTGAGTTCTTATAAAAAGATACTTAAATTAGTATGAAAATATTAAGATGAATCTTTTATTCAAGAAGCAGTTCTATAGATAGTATTGAAAGCATCATTATCTCTTTCCTGTTTTAACTTGAACATGGCATGAAGTTGATGTTTATTGAATATTATTAATTCAATACTTTTAGATGTAAGACATGCCAAATGTTGAAATTTTATTCTTCCCCTTACTAGTTTATTCTTACATTTTAAATTTGCATTTTTATTTATTGCTTATTTTGTATGTACTTCTGCACATATGTGTGGAGATCGTAAATTATTTAGAATAAATTTCCTATCTTATGAGCTAGCTGGCAAGAATAGACAGTCCTGGAACTTTCGAAATGCCTGTTTCTCAAGGCAGCTATGGCTCTGCCTGTGGTGACATGTGAGAAAGGTTACATAGTAGGATGGCAGACCTCTACTTCTTGTTTGTTTCACTTTATACCCACGGCATAGGTCTTGTGGCTAATAAGAAAAGACTTATTATCTCTGGGCCAACAAGATGGCTCACCTTGTGGCCTGAATTGCATCACAGGACCCATGGTGGAAGGAAAGAACCAGTTCCTAGAAGTTGTTCTTTGACTTCCATGTGCTCACTGTATCAGGCATCTCTGTGAGCTCCTTCCACAGCACCACACACACACACACACACACACACACACACACACACACACACACACTAAATTAGCCTTTCCTCCAGGGCTTATTATCATGTTTATTAAGGGAACAACATGATAACAGAGACTGTTTGATTCTTGATTTCAGTTTGTCCACAGGAGAAATTGAAAAGCGAGCCCAAACCCTTCATCTCTTTGACACTTTGAAGACAGATCCTGAGTCCTTTCATAAGCACATGGTCAAGTACATCTACCCCACCATCGCGGGCCTCGATCATGAAAGGCTGCTGTATTACTTCACTCTCCTGGAAGCGTGTGGCTGCGCGGACTTCGAGACAGCTTCTATTAAACCAGAAACCCACATTCGCCTACTGAAGAAATTTAAAGTCGTTGCATCAGGTAGGACACGTATGTTCCTGCTGACCCCTCCCTTCTAAATGAAACCTTGGGATTAATCTTGCGCTCGCATCCAGCTGTGTTTGTAAACTGTCGCTGAGAGTGAATCCACAGTCTGTGGAGGAGATTGACGTTAGCTAGCATCTTCCAGCTCCTTTGCCCTGCAGTGAGAACATTCTGCATCAGGAAAAGACAGACGTCTCCTGAAATTTCCTAGTGATTTCAGGTGGATCTGCTGTGGACAACCTTCTTTTGTCATATTTGCTATTTTAAAATGACATGATTGGGCCACTAGTTTTAGGCAGTTTGGCAGAATTTCACTTTAGTAGAACCATTTATTTAAAATAGTCATGGCGCTTGTAGGGCTGGAAAGGTAGGTCAGCATTAGAGCGCTTGCTGCTCTTTCTTACTGAATTCCTAGGTTGGTTCCCAGCATGCTCGTTAGGCAGTTTACAATTTCCTAGACAACCTCAGCTCCACAAGCTCCAACATCTTCTTCTGGCCTCCATGGCCACCTACACATGTTGTGCACAGACATGGATGCTGGTACTCACACATTCACATAAAAGAAGTAAAGCCTTAAACATATATGTGCAATATTAACTATGTAAATTTTATATATATATATATATATACATACAAAATAAAATATTTGCAGGACATGTAAAGAGGAAGCTTTGCACCTTGATGCATTTTAGAAGTGGGTAGTGTGGTGTCCATGCACTTATAGCTGGAAAATGAAAGGGGTCACCTACCTTAATTCTCTGCAGTGCTCCATACTTTATGTGGCACTTTGGTTTATATTCATCTTCTTTCCATGGCAACTGTGAGAATGTCCTTTAGGTTATCAGTTGTTCTGAGAGCTGTCTTAAGTAGCCAGTGACAAATGGGCAGACTGGTGACTGTCCTTATGGAAGACAGCGTAGGTGCAGAGGGGGCATGAGCTGTAGGCAAGGCAAGAGTACAGAGAAGGACCCGGAGAGTTGTGTAAATTGAGTGATGTGGGATTGTACAGTGTAGGTCCAGGCTGGGGCTAGAACTAGAATCTGATCTTCTCTTTAAAGCCTAAAGCTCACAGTATAAATTGCTGTCTTTTAATTTAGCCATCCAAGGGGCTCTGTGTGTTTGAGGCATGTGCGTGTTTCCACCTGAGTCATCCACTTCCTCCCATTCTCTTCTCCCCATAGGTCTTAATTATAAGAAGTTGACAGATGAAAGCGGGGATGCACTGGGAGCACTGGAGCCAGTGCTCACGAGTCAGAACATCCTATCTATTTCCAAACTTGTTCCCAGAATCCCTGAGAAGGATGGGCGGATGCTTTCCCCCAGCTCTCTATACACTGTCTGGTTGCAGAAGTTGTTCTGGACTGGAGATCCTCAGCTCATCAAGCAGGCCCCGCAGTCCTCCCCGGAGTGGCTGCATGCCTATGACGTCTGCCTGAAGTACTTTGATCGCCTGTGTCCAGATGACCTCATCACTGTTGTGGATGCAATTACATTTTCTCCAGAAGCTGTGTCCAAGGTAACTGAAAAAGTATTTGAAGGCAGATTGAGAGTACTTGGGGAGAAAAGAAAATTGTACTTACATTCTATAGATTGGGTTTTATTTTCTTCCTTGAAGTAGAAAAAGATACATTTGACTGCTCTTTTTTACTGAGCTTAATTGAGAAATCACTTTCTCCAATTACATATAAAGAAACAATAAAAGCAGTGATTTACTCGTATATTTTGAGCTGTTATAGTTCTTATGGGTGTGTCATCATTATTATAGCAACATCCTTCTTTTTTTTTTTTTTAAACTGTGAAGTGTAAGGGAGTCTGTTGTCCATCCTTGTTTCATTTTACTGAGAACCTAGTCTGACACCTTTCTGGACTCTGGTGGAGCCCTTAGGGTCTTCTCCATGAATTTGAATGATGCAGAGTAGGACATGGTGATTGGGTGTCTTTGGGAATGCATGCCATCCTTGCTGGTGCTCTGTGTTGGTATCTGATCCCTTCGACTCCCTAAACCAACCTTAATCATAGGCTTTCAAGGTTTTGTGAACTATTTGAAAGTGTGTGACACAGTTGTTTGTGTGTGTAATTTTATGAAGAAAAAGCACATGGCTGGCTCAGAAGATTTGGTCAATTACTATGTTGTTTCCTTAACTCAGGTGGAGTAATCCAGGTGCAGCATTGCTTTCTCATGGACTGTTCTCAAAAGTGAGATTTCTAGTGCGACAGGAAAATTATAAACGTAAAATAATTGCCTTACAATCTGTATCTTTAGTCTAGGTTTAAAATCTCTCCCCATTTTCTTAATTGTTTGGCTTTTTATTTTCTGGTTAGAGCTGCTATTTATGGCATTTAGATAAAGTGGGTATTCAAAACTATGCAGGACTGAGACATGGAGGGAGGAAAGAGAGAGAGTGTGTGATATGAGACACAAGCCCCACATGTTAGAAGACACATTTGGAAGATGGAATACAACTGGATTTGTTGAAATTTTCAAAACACCAGATGTTCCCACAGCTTGTGCACGATGCTGCAAGTGTACAGTGAGTGTGTGTTACTCATCCACGGTATGCAGTTTTCAGGAGCGTGCCCACAGTTAATTCAGAGAGAAATCTTTAGAAAGAATACGTAAGCTTTTTCTAGAGCGCCTAGCAAGACAGTCAGCAATTGTTCAGATACTAAAATTCAGACAGGAATTTCCTGACGTCTGCATTATGGGCTGAATCCACAGCGATCATGCCAATGGTCTCTTTCCCTACTTGTCCCAACAGTTGTTTAATTAACATTTGCATTAGCAGAATTCTCAGATGCTCTGGAGACATCATTCTCCAAATAGCATTATGCCGTATGTAGTGGCTACCCTTTTCCAGTGCTTGAGGTGACGGGTATGCAGAGGAGAAAAGGACAAGATGTGTATCTGCTGCAGCCTGAATTGCTGAGTTGGTTGGAGTGGCCCCACCTTGTTAACTTCAGCAACTGGAAACACTTTTGTCTCAGGTACAGACATGCGAGGGTGGCTAACACTGTTCCCAGGGATTTGTGAGCACGTGCCTCCTCACCCCAGAAAGAGAACCAGCAATAGTAGGTCTGGCTGTCACCAAAGCCTGACTTGGTAAGCCAATTTGTTTATTAGGGGTTCTTACAGAAGTGTGGGTAGCAGGCAGTTACAGGAGTGGTGGTGAAGGGTCATTTATGGCTGAGAGGTGACTCGAATGGTGACTGCATCAGCAAGACACTGAAGCCTGGGCCACAGCTCCCCACAGCTGGAAGCAGGGAGTTCAGAGCCTCACAGGCAGCAGCAGCTGGACAATTGGGGAGGGCCGTCTCAGGCAGCTGGCTTGGACTCTGTGCCCTGTTTCTACATTTAGACTGTTGTTCTGACTGCAGTCGTAAAGAAAAGTCAGTGTACACAGACGTGGTTAGGAAAGAGCATGGTGTAGTAGCCACTACTTTGGGGTGTATTTTGATATTCTACTCAAGCATGAAACATTTTAAATACTAGCTGCAGTAAGAAATCTAAAATAAAAATGTAATTGCATTTGGAAGTATTGGTGCACTGGATGATGAAGATCACTCAAATGTTGAGACATTGCATTGTTCAGTGTCAAGAAGTTGCATGTGGTACCATGAGCACCAGGCTTTCATCAGATAAATCTTGATTTTTTTTTTTCAGATACTGTCAAGCTAAGAGTGAGAGATGTAAGATTCCTTTTTTTTTTCATTTTGTTTTTCAAACTTTATCATTAAAAACAAATATTTTGCACTGTTTTCCTTGAATTGGTAGACTTTTTCAGTTTGAAGAAAGTATGTACCAGATATTTGTCAGCTGCTTTCTGAAGGAAAAAAAAAAAAGTTGCTCACAAAGCTCAGGCTGTGAACTCCCGGTTCACATGATTGCACAGATTCAGTGTCCTGATGACACTTGTCTACACAGTGACATGCACAGATCTCACTTCTTCACGTGGAATATTGATGGATAGACACAGTGAATTTTACTTAATAAACTTAACTACTTCTTACATGGAATGTCAGTGTCCTGCAGTGACTTTTATGTAAGTCCTCACAGCTTCACCTACGATTGCATTTACATTTTGAGTATGACGTCAACACGCTGGAAATAGGTAAATAATACATTACTTTCATTATGAAAACAATTTTTACTTTTAAAATTCTTTGAAGTAATTAAGAATTCCTTATAGTTTACACACCACACTTTGACATTGTTTTGGGACCCCTGATACTTTATGGACTTTACTAAAAGTTACCATCTCTAGTAAGAATAACTTTCACAGTTCTGTTTGGTGTTTGCACAAAAGATAGTTTCAAATTTCTAAGACTCGTTTATTATTTTTATGCATATGTTTGTAGCCACATGAATTTATGTGCACCACATGAGTGCAGGACCATAAATATATAAAAATAGTTTAGTAGAAATTTCAGCATTATTATTGGTAGGAACTGGAGAGGGGAATGTGGCTTACTTCTCCTGTCAACCTTGTTCATCGTGAACTATCTAGATCTTCACCCAACCCTGCGAGACACACAGGCAGGCCTGTAGCTCACACCATGTTCATGGAAAGGGCTATCTTATTTCTATTCACAGGCTCCAGAGAGGGAAATTCTAGTTAGTGCTTACCGTAGATCTAGATACCTAGGGAGTTTGAAATGTAACGTAGGTGAAGTTGTCCTTTGTTTTATTGTCCCAACATGTGGCCAGTGTAAGATGTGAAGGGGAATTTGCGAGTGAGAATGGATCACAAAACACACAACAGAATTCACTTTAGGAGGTTATTGAGAGAAAGACACGTGTGCAGGCCTGGGAAAGTTGGTTCAAGAAGAAAGCATGGAGCAGGCGGGTTCAGCTTTTAAAGGCTGCCTAACGCATGCACACAGGGGCTTACATAGCTGTCCCATGCATAGACCATGTGAGCATGCTGCACATAGGTCACATAGGGCTTGAGGGCCCTGGGTGTCTATATAAGTTGCCTAAGCACCCGGAAGTGCCAGAACTTGGGGTGGCTAGACATTTTGCCAAAGTGCTAGGTGATGGAAATGATGACATTTCACCCTTTTGTTTATTATAAAAATTTGGGGGTGGTTACAGGTAGTTGATGGGTGGGAATGGAGTATTGGGTCTCTGGAGACTACTTTCTGCTGGCTTGTGGATGTTAGAGAGTTGGGGTACTTGGCCATGTCCTGTGGTAGCTAGTTACTTCAGTGTTTTCTGGGCTCTGTGGAACTATCCCGCTGGCAGCTTGGACTTGACAAGATGGTGGCAAGGCAGATTATGTTTAAAAAAGTTTTAAATCCTGGGGATTGAGGGAGGAGGGTCCTAAGATGAAAAATTGAGGAGGGTTCCTAAGATGGAGGAGAGAGTTTCCCAGGAATTCTGAGAGATGGAGGGGGTTCCCAAGATGAAGGAGGGAGTTTCCCAGGGGTCTCAAGACCAAGGAAAAATTAAATGATACTTGTCCTGGGAGACCAGGGAAGAGTTAAATGATAGTTGTCCTGGGCAAGTCTGGTCTGTTCAGGTAGGTCCAATTTGGCTCTCTGAACTTTATGAGAATGTTTAAATTTATAAAAATAGATAAATTTAGACGCATTAGAAGCTCATGGTTATGGTAGTAAGGTGTTGGAATAGAAGATTATGAATAGTTGTACAGTGAGCAAGGAGGGAGGGGAAGAAAGGGAATTATTGGACCTTTTGATATTTTCCCTGAAGCAAACCTTAAGGCACTTGTTTCTTTTAGCATCATGGTATTACCTTAACATCCAGGAGACACCGCTGTAGTCAATGTTAAACATGTTATATTAACATCTTTTCTGTGAGTCTCCCTTTTGAATCTGGGGGTGTGAATATCCCCAGACTGTTATTGTTTCTTACTACCTTGGCATCTGACAGTCTTTGCACCTCCGGCTCTGTGTTTAATGGTGTTCTCTCCAGCAATAGCTGAATAGTTAACTGGAAATTTCAATATGACATTGGAGATACAGCCTAGAGGGATAGTGGAAAGAAGTGTGTAAGGGTTAGGCACTACAGGATAAAAAGGGACCACTGCAGAATTAATGAGCCAGAGGTCTTGAACCAGGCCGTAGTTTCCGTTAGGTTTTTTAGCTGCAAGAATAAAGGTATTAAAAGGAGAAGAGGTGGGACAAAGTAGCTTTTTTCATAGAAGGTCAGAGATGATAGGCTTAAGTCCCCTAAGGCTCTGGAGTGAGAAAGGGTACTGAGCTTGGGTAATGCACCTGGTAGGATCCTATAATTAGATGGCTATGGGGTGATGGGGTTTAGCAATAGAGAGGTTTTGGGTGTCCCAGAGTAGGGGGTCCACCTGAGAGGCCGGCAAAGGAAATGACATATTGGAGCTAGGAGGAAGAGGAGAGGGGCTGCTGGCAAGCCTGGGGTCAGACGAATGGAAGGGGCAAACGAAATAGATGCTACCAATTTAACCAAAAAACCTCTTCCCATAAGAGGTACAGGACAGGTTAGCATGACTAAAAAAATGAATACAATTGAGTGGTGGAGTCTGATGAGGTAGGTAAGGCTGTCCTCCTACCCCAACAATAGGGAAACTAGAAAGAGAGGTAGGTCCCCCAAACTCCCTCAGTACCAAGTATGTGGCTCCGGTGTCCAAGAGAAAGTAGATGGACTGTCCTGATACCGTGATATTTACCTACGGCTCCTATTACAGATGATGGTTGTGGTTGTGTCAAGGGAGCCCAGGCAGCCTCAATCATCCATGGCCAAACCTAGAAAGTCTGTTTGGGAGTCATCTGTGTCTGATGTCTCCATGTAACAATGTGCACAAGGACAATTGATTGCCCAGTGCCCTTCCCTATGGCACTTTGGACACAGTCTCATGGGACCAATGTGAAGATTAGGACACATCTGGGCCCACTGCCCAGTTTTACCTCATTTGAACATGGGCCTGGCAGCCTTTGCGCCTCGAGGGGCAAGCAAGTGGCACAGGCAGGACAGTCAGTCACCTCAGCCAGTCGGATGGCCTTGGCCAGCATTTGACATTTCTCTCTACAGTTCTTATCATGCCCTCCATGGCACACCTTAAAAGCCAGCTCTAAGATTTCTGCCTGTGGGGTCAAGGGGCCTTTCTCCAAACTCTTAAGTTTAGACGTAATATCGGGGAAGCTCTGGGAAAGGAAATGTATCCTGAGGAGCTGTTTGCCCTCTGTAGTCTCTGGATCTAAATTTAGTATACTGCAAGGGAACCTTTGTGCGGCATTCTAAGAATGCAGAAGGATTTTTATTTGTATCCTGAACAACATCTAATAGTTTATTATAGCTTTCTGGTTTGAGGGTAGCCTTATGGAGACCTGCCAAGAGGCAAATCATAAACTGGTCTCTAGCTAAAATACCACCTGGGTGTTATAATCCCAGTGTGAATCTTGCTTTGGGACACCTCTGCCCTGGGGTGTGGGCGGTATGCTGCATTAATCTGGGGAACCTCATCTGTATGTACTTTGACCTGCACCCAAACTCCCCTGCACTCCTCAGGAAGTAGGTAATTACTTAGGACCATAAAAATATCATGAAAGGTGAGACAGTAAGAATGGATAATATATTGGAATAGTTTTATGAAAGAGGTAGAATTAGACATATAAAAACCCAGTTTTTGTTCTGTGTAAGAGAGTTCTGAGAGAGAGAAAGGAGCGTGTACCTTGACCAGCCCATCCACACTGACTACCCCTTGCAATGGGAGAAGTGCGGCCAGCTAGGTTGTGTCAGGATTGGGTTCCTTAGCATCATGCAAGCCCATGAGAGGAGGGGTAAAAGTGGGTGCTAGAGTTGGGTGGCTGCTGCGGCATGGCATAAGAGAGGAGGAAGGATCCAGAGGGCCTGATGGAGCAACTCATGAGGGGAGAGAGAGAACTGGAGAGGTAGAAGTACCTGTCTGCTGAGGTTGGAAAGGTGAAGGTTTGTTAACAGGGTTGAGATTGGAAGCAGGATGTTCCTCAGGCTCAGGTGGCATAGCCAGGAACATGTGAGCAGATGAACAGCTTGCAAGGACAGAGAGCTTCGAGCTTAGACAGACAAAGACTTGGATATAAGAAAATTCTTTCCATCTGCCTGTGCGCTGACAAGTCAGAGAGCTCCCGCAGAATATTCGGGATCTAAGGTGCCATTAGGTGGTCACTTTCAGTTATTATCTAAAGGATACTTGCACCATTTCTTAGTACAAGGGTGAATAAGCTTGTGAATCTGTAAGGCATTATTAAGCTTTGAGGTTTCAGGGTCTCTAAATGACATCCTGGGGGTGGGGAAGTTGAACTTGATAGTTTTGAGAGTTTATTTCCCATAGCTAAGAATGTAAGAAAGGTGAGGACCAAATGGCAATTAACTACAAACTTCTTTGGGATAATGCAAGGGTCAAGGGCTAGGTCAAATCAACGTAAGGCCCATTGGTACAGGAATTGAGGACGAGATAGGACCATTCCAAGTGGCCTGAGAGAGGACACCAGTCCAAGAGAGACACAGAACCAATGAAACTACCAAGAACGGATTACAAGACACACCACAGAACCCACTTTAAGAGTTTATTGAGAAAGAGACGTGCACAGGCCTGAGGAAGTTGGTGCAGGAAAAGAGCATGGAGCAGGTTTGTCCAGCTCTTAAAGGCTGTCTAACGCTTGCACACAGGGGCTTATGTAGCTGTGTCATGTGTAGATCACGTGACCATGCTGCATATAGGTCATGTCGGGCTTCAGGGCCCTGGGTGACTATGTAAGTTGCCTGAGCGCTTGGTGGTGCATGCACAGCCCTGGAACCCAGAAGTGCCAAAGCACTGGGTGATGGAAATGATAACACATTATAAGTTCACCGAGACACAAGGTCCTTTGAAATGGTCAGTATCCACATGAACATGTTAGATGTACTCTTGAACCTGTGTGACCCTGAACCATACATGACTGCCAGTGAAGGACACAAGTAATAGAAGAGCTCTCTGTCACAACAACCAGGTAGACCCTTAGGGGGAAGGGCAGGGCTAGGTGTAGACATCAGTGTCTTCCCCGCCATGTCACTTGCAGGGTGAGAGAGGAAAGTGTAAAGCGGCATTTGCTTTCTTTAGACTCATAATGAAAAGTTCCTGGTTTATAGGCAAAAGAAGAAACTGAAGAAAGAGAAAGCTCCTTTTCAAAGGAGTGTCACACTGACCCTAACTAAGGCCTCAGAGCTCTTCTGTCCCGTGTGACGTACAGTGGTGGCTACGGTTTATTGACCACTTACTGTGTACCAGGACTGACCTAACAGTTTCCATTATCACCAGTAAATACTGCAAGTGTTATAATCTCCTTTGCAAAGTCACCTCAAGGTCAGGGGTTAGATAATTTCAAAGTGAGAAGTAAGTTTGTAGCTAAGCCAGAATTCCAATTCTGGCTTTATCTCCTCCACTGTTTGAGGACTTCACCAGATAAGGAGCTTTTGCTTTTTAAGGAGCCTACAATTTTAGAGGCAATGTATTCATTTTTGGATGTGTCACTGCTCTTCGTATATGGAGTCCGCATCTACCTGCGGCGTTTGTTTTTTCTGTAACAAGAAATAGTGCCTCTTCTTCCTCCACTGTGGCAGGTTTTCGCTAGAGTAGAAAATCAGCCCCCCTCGGGTCCTCATCATCGTATTCCAAATCTAATCACATTCTTGGTCCACTTTATTTTGTGTCCCTCTGAAAAGATATTTATTGACTTAAATAGCACAAATCTATATTGTCTATAGCAGTATAGTTTAGATGTAAGGCTATAGTTTCACTGGGCTAAAATCAAAACATAGGGAAAACGGCAGTGATTTCTGGAGGCTCTATGGTAATCCCTCTTTGTCTCCTCTGATGTCTGGTGGCCACTGTCATTCATTGACTCACAGTCTTTTTCCATCTTCAGAGACAGGAACCACTGTCCCTCCCTGCTTTTCTGCTGTGCATATTCTCTCTGTTCAAAGACAAGGGAGTTTCCATTGTGAGACCTGGGGTGCTTACGCTGACTCAGGATGGTCTCCCCTCTCAGTGCCCATGCATTCTCAAGGATGGGGACATTGGAGGGGTAGGTGTGTGTGCATGACTTCACTTTCCCCTGGCTCTATATAAAATAAGGGTTTTATAGAATTTATAGGCCCAGGAAAACTTTGTAAAAGTATTCAAATTGAGACCAAAATGATAAGAACCTTAAAAGATTGCCAAAGTTCTGTAGAAGGAGCGGCGGGCTGCGTTCCTGCCACCCCTCTTCTGGCCGCCTGGCTAGCTTATGCCCCGAAATAACAACACACAAATTGTATTCATTTAAACACTGCTTGGCCCCTTAGCTCTAGTCTCTTACTGGCTAACTCTCATATCTTGCTTTAACCCATATCTAATAATCTGTGTAGCACCACGAGGTGGTGGCTTACCAGGAAGATTCTAGTGTACGTCCATCTTGGGCTGGAGCTTCATAGTGTCTGACCTCACTTCCTTCTACCCAGCATTCTGTTCTGTCTACTCCACCCTATCAAATGGGTCAAGGCAGTTTCTTTATTAACCAATGAAATTAACTCCTCCATCAAAGTTCAAATATGCTTTCATAACTAATATATTTATAGTTTGAGATATATTTTTTAATTTCAAGCAAGATAGTCTAGAATGTTATATATTACTTAGAAATAGTCTGATATTCATAATTCCATTTATAGAAATAAAAATTTCTTTAAACCACTAAGTTTTAAAGCTGCCCATTAGTACATAGAAGATTGCATGCTGATGGCTGCTGCCTTATATTAAGCCTGAACTCAGATGTGGAGTGTGGTAAAGTGGTTTCCAGGGCTCTAAATCTGCTAAGTGCTAATTCGTGGTCTTTTGTTAATCTCTAATTAATTTCCTTTGCACATTGACCTCTGTTTTTTTCTGATTCCCCTGATTTCTGAATGAAAGTATCATTCTAAATACTTTCAGGAAATTTGATTGGAGAACCTCTTCATTGCCATTCTTCGCAATATTCGCCATGCTCCTTGTCTTCAAGCTGCTCTTGGTTTCTTGTGCATGAATAGCAAATGAAGTATGATTCAATGGAAGCACAGTCCCAGTAAAAACTATTTCAGAGGTATCCCGTTCTAGCCTGACCTTCATCTAGCTTCTGTATTACAGCCCTAAACATTGTTGCTCCATTCTTACTGAGTGTTTATGCTTTTGTATAACAAACTGTCTTCTGTTATTGAAGGTAAGAATTTAGCTCAGTAAGGATATTCTATCTAGACAGAAATGCAGACAACCATCAACTTAGGAGATATGAAGACAAAAACAAATCTAAACTGGAATTTTTTTCCCAGTATGACTGTCAACACCACCAAATAGATAGGAGCAAGAATTCTTGAGGAATGGAGAATATAATCGTTAAAGTATGATATAATAAAAGAGTACGAACTTTTTACATACATACATACATACGTGTGTGTGTGTGTGTGTGTGTAAGTATGAAGTTGTATGTGCATCATGCCATAATGAATGTATATACATCATATGACAACTTGGTTGTTCTTAGTTCTTTCTCCATTGTCTGTTTTAGCATCAAACTAAGTCAGTTTGACTTGGTGGTGAGCGCCTTCATCCATCAGTGTCTGGCTGGCCCAGAATTAAATCTTAAATAAATGCAGACAGCCCTGAGGAAAAAGACACTTGCTAAGACTGGAGAGTGGAAAGCTTTCCTAGAAAAGGTTACACATGGCATTACCTGTTCCTCAGTAGTTGGTTTTGTCTGGTTTATTCGTTTTCCATTTGCTTAAAGTCATCGTCATCGTTGTTGGCAGAGACTGCTCCTTCGTTTCCTGACTGCTCAGACCATTAAGGTTCTTAAGGTTCCCTCAGCTGGGCTTAACTCTGTTATTTTGTGTCTAGCATTCCTTCCCAAGCTCTCTCAGGTTTTATGTTTATGTATTTGCTCCTCACTTTTTGCATAGACGGAGACTATTCATTCATTTCCTGGCTGCCCAGACCTGAATAAGCACACAAAACTATATTAATTACAACACTGTTTGGTCAATGGCTTAGGTATCTTTCTAGTTAGCTCTTACATCTTAAATTAACCCATTTCTATTAATCTATGTATTATTGCGAGGTTGTGGCCTACCAGTAAGGTTTTGGTTCCTGCAGCGTCTGTCTACTTTGACAGTTACATGGCATCTCCCTGACTCTACCTACTCTTTCTATATATATATCCCTTCCAACCTGACTATATTCTGCCCTGCCATAGGCCAAAGTAGTTTTATCATTAACCAATAAAAGTAACACATATACAGGAGGACATCCTACATCAGTTGTCCTCATTGTCATCGTAGGAGGTTCTTGGAGAAGTCGGTCTGGTTTTCCATTTGGCTAGTCTTTCCTTTCTTCAAGTATATATTATTCCTTAGTTCATCCATTCAATAAACAAGTTTTTCAACAGTACTGTGACTTGACTTCCAGGCTTTGTGCCTGGTAGGCGATATTCTGCAACCTCGGAGCTCTGTTCCTAGCTCTGAACAGTGGGTCATTGAGGATTGCTGTGTGTGAGTTTCCAAGATGGCCTCACTAGGATTTAAGCCACTGTGTAATTTCCACTTTTAGAAAGTGGGTAGGACTTGCTGATGTTCCTCAAACAAATAGAGTGGAAGGGACAGCCAGCGAGGTGAGAAGGATATTAATAACCAGGCTATACAGAGTCTGAGCCTGTTTATGTTACACACATTGGAGAACCTAGCTGCCATGTTTGAGCAACTTACTGAAGAAGCCCCATGACTAGGGAGCACAGATGGCAGCAACCATGTGACTAGGCATGGAGTCAGGTTTTTTCTCTATACCAGTCATGTATATGGAATATTCCATGTAGATGGAAGTTAATCCGAGCCATTTCCAGATTTATGCCTCATAGAAGCTCTTGTGGAATATGGATTTTAACCTTCAAATTTAGATAATTTGTAATGCACTAGTAGATTATATCCACTACACACCAGGAATCAGTCTCAATGCTTGGCATATATCGCTGAACAGAATAGGCAAACATCTCTAGCATTAGGAATATACTCTAGTGGGAGATAGAAACTAAACTAAAATATAAAATGATTGCATTCAGACATGTGAAATAATCATGGATACAAGTGAGGAATAAACTAGGGAAAGATTCAGGCTGCAAGGCAACAGGGCTGTTGTCAAGGAAGATGTCCAAAGAAGCCCTCAGTGTGAGAGCCATTCGAGAAAAGACTGGCAAAGTAAGGCCACAGGACAGGATTTGCTGAGCACAGAGAAGATGGATATGCTGTAGGTTCCCCAGCAGGGAGCATGCTGGGGTTATTTGAGGAAAAGGAGGCCAGCGTATTGATGTAGAATGAAAGAGAAGAATAATGGGGGCAGGTGAGGTCAACAAGGGATAAAATGGTTACCAGCTTGAATAGAAGTTTAAATGAAGGAGAAGCCACTGGAGGTGTTGGTCTAAACTGGTGTTTTTAACAGAATTTCTTGGCCTCTATGTGGGAGATGTTATAGCAGGTAGCAGCAGAAGCCAACTTCTTCCTAGGTCTGCTTCTGGATGATGGACTTTTATGAGCAAGAACCCTCTTACCTGTGATCACATTAGGAAGGATTCTTGTTGTCAGACAGGTGGCCTGTTTGTGACATGCTTTTCTTGCCTTCTTCAAAGATTATTCCATTCCTTCTGAGTTTCACAAACTTTCCTTAGAAGACAGCTAAGTACTGTCCTTCACAGCTTGCATAGAGCTTGATCTACACCAGTTGTGGTCCTAGAGCTTAAAGGAGAAGGGGACACACATGCCCATCCCTAACCTTACCAGGCAAGAAAGAGATTCAGAACAGTTAGCTAACTGGTAGACATGATAGGCCAGGACTCAGGCCCATGCCTGCCTCAAAGCCTTGCATTGCATATTTCCTTTGCTTGCCGATTTGGCTGCAGAGGTGCATCTGGGATGATCATAATTCCTTGCCCAGCTAGCAAGCTGAACTCATTCTCTGCTTTTGCTTGGGAAATCATTTCAAATTGACGAAGGTGATAATTGAGCGAGAAATGGGAAATTGGTCAGCAATCGTGTGCACCATATAGTCACAAATGGCAATTCCCCCTACCCCTGGAGAGGGTCTGGAGGGATGCACGCTCAGAGTTGTCTTTATTAATAAGGCAGGGAAAGCTGCAGCCCCCTTCCCATGAAGCTTAGAGGCTTTAAATGCATTGTGGTGTAAATCCTTGAAAGGACAGAGAAGTAAATAAATCTCAGAATAATACACAGCCAATATTAAAACATATTTAACATGAAAAGGAACAGAGGGGGACAGGAGGTCTGGAAATAACCCCCTCCAAGCTGTGCCTTTCCTTGGCAGGCCTCATCAGTCGGCACCACTGACTCTTCAGTGGCCTGCCTCTCGCTGCTCCACTGTGTTCATCCTGCAGGCTCCCTTCCTGCCATTTACTGCTTTTCAAACTTACAGCCAGATTTAACTCCTGTTTGCTGTATATGAGTATGTCCCCCAGCCTGTGCAGTGGAGGAATTGTGATAAAAAGCCCTGCTTTGTCCTTCCAGATAATTGCAGCTCTTTGCCAGGTTGTGAGCAAGAACCCTCAGAATTTAAGGTCTTGGGGTGCCACTTGCTCTTACTTGTTTGGCGGTCATGAGGAGCACTCGTAGGTGAAGGTGTTAAGTGGATGAAGAAAGTATAAGCAGTTAACACTTAAGTCAGTTGGGCCTGAGACACTCCAGGAAGCGCACCATTGTAGAAGAGGTACTGCTCCTGAGTCTGTGTGTGTGCTGTCTGTGCCTGTCATGGCCCCACAGCAGGACAGACTTGAAAGAGACTGTATTCCAGACAAATGTAGTAAGAAATAACCGAGGACTTTCAGCTGACTACGGATAGATACCCTATAGTGGAATCAGAGGGCTGTAAGCTAGAGAGAAGAGGAGGAGGCTGACTTAAAGGTTTGAACTTCATCGTGGAAGTGATTGGTTAGACCTGAGTTTTAAGGTAGATTGTTGTACTTTCACCTCAGGAGTGACTCTGTACTGACTGCAGAAGGGAACAGAGGGCATCAGTCTGGAAACCAGGACACCCCACTGTGAAGGCCATCACAGAATTTGATGGGACAAGTCGGGAGGGGCTTGGCTGTGGTTGTTACTGTGGTACAGCCATGTGCCTGTTTATATGGCCTTATGTTGTATTTCTAGAAACTGCCCCTTAGGACTTTGTATTGTCTTGTCAACACTGTTAGCTGACTCACTCAGCAAAGCTCCTTAGCCACAGTGTGGCCATTTCATCTCCAGTTCACCTGATGGGTTCTCCATGCCATATTTATGTGGAAAAGCCTGAGGGATCAATGTGTGGGTTTTATACATTGTCATGAGCATAGATCAAATCAGTTGAAATTTACATGGTCCCGGGGATGCATAGGAAGTTTCATACTTAACATCGCAGCCCCTCAGTCTGGTGAATTGAGGTGCTGAGATACACAATAGCGTGGTCCTGTCAGAAGCCGACCTTAAGTCTCAACCAGGCCCAATTGGCAAAGTTCCTCTGCTGAGATAACATTCTCCCTTGTACATAAGGGGCCTCATCTCTCCTGTGTGAATACACATCAATTTGAGAATGATTTTAGACACAAGTATACATCTGATAAAAATGACCCTTTAGCTGATGGAAACATTACCAGCTCATGTGACTCAGAGATGAGGCCAATGACTTGGTTAATTATCTCAGTGGTATTTGCTGTCATGGAGCCCCCTGTCTGTCTGCTGTAGTCTGTGATGTTAGCCTCATCATAAGACTTTGTGCTGCAAATAGTCCTAGAATACTCTCCCCAATCGGTGAGTGAGTGATGTTGCTTTCTAATTTGTGTTCAAAGAGATATGGTGTGAGTACACACACGCATGCATGCATGTAACAAGCAGAAAGTTCCCACTGTGCATACTCCCATGCCCTCGGTCAGCCTCTGTATCCCTGGCTTGCAAGGTGCTCATTACCTCAAGTCTGGATTGCCTGAGTTTATCTACCAGTGTTAGCTCTGAGTCAGTTCTACACGGCTTCAGGGGCACTTATAGAGACACAGTGTGTGTGTGTGTATGTGTGTGTGAGGGGAGGGAGGGGGAGAGACAAGTGGGACAAACATTAGCAACTATTGTGAGGCTATATAAGAGTGTGTGTAAAAGTCCTATTACATACAGTAAGGTATTTGGTGATTCACCTCTTTATTCCTCTTCCCATGAAGCTAAAACATTGCCCTTTCAGTTCAGCTCTAAAAAGTTGTGCCTGATTAGACGGTTTTAAATGGTAATTTAAAGTTGGGGTATCTGAATTTTCATATTTGTACTTGGTTTTGACAGAAGTATAGTGAATCTACTTTCAATGATCACAGCCACCACAGTGTGCAGTAAGCGTTTCTTGCGTGCATGTGGGTAAGTTCTCTGGACAGTGTGAGGGAATGCTTTCTAGTTTCTTAACACTGTGTATGTACAGTAACAATAGAAAGCATGGTACTGTTTGCACCTTCACGTTGCCTCATTTCTAACACTCCTTGGGCTCCATCCATTGAGTAAAGATGGCCTTCAAACTCTGGAAAACCGAAAGCGATCAGTGAAAATAAGTAGGGAGGTGTAATGGTTCAATTAAAGACACCACAAATAGCTAAAGGGGGCTAAAAATCCGAGGTTAAAGATCTGAGGGGTAAGAAATCTACTCACAATGGGAATCGTCTGTCTGTGTTCCTTTATTCTTCTCTCAATCCTTATTCTTCCTTGTTCTCTTTTGTTCTACATCATTCTTCATTATCCTACCCTGTTAGAAATGTTCCCAGTCATATAAACTGAAGCAGCAAATCCCCAGCCCCAGCAGGTTGCAGGTTCCAGGGCTGAAATTCTTTTGCTTCATAGGAAATCAGATAATGGTTTTCACACACACACACACACACACACACACACACACACACACACACGGAGAGAGAGAGGGAGAGAGAGGGAGGGAGAGAGAGAAATAGACAGACAGACAGACAGAGGCAGACAGACATCTGGTAAACTTCTAAACTCCTTAATGGAGATAACTAGTTAAGAAAGGAATTAAATCATCAAGGAATTCTACAGGGAAGGTTAGTGTGTTATAGTACATTTTTAGGTGGTTAGAAAGAGCTAAAACCTTTATTTCTAGTAAAATTATAAATAGGGCACGGTTATTTAAATCAGTGTGCCACTTCTTTTCTCCCAGTATACATAGAGGCTACCAAGTGAACAGGTAACCTACATAAACGATCAACGGTACACTGATGGCTCTTGATCAGATAACACGTACACCAGATACTGCAGTTTCTACAGGCCTAGGTCTAGAATTAGACTTACTGCTGTAAGAGAAGAAGAGACCCAGGCCTCTAAATTATCAGTTCCGTGCTGTGCTGTTATCAACCATTCTGATTGTGGGTGTTGTGGGTTGCAGTTAATTATCTCTTCTGCTGTCCTTGAGAGTCCTGAACCAAAATCATCAGTAACTAAGGTGAAAGTGAGCATAAGGAGTTAGGAATCTTTTAAGTGGAGTAAAACCAGAACAGCAGCTTGGGCAGGTAGTAATTCTATGTCCTTGGATATCTGTGCATATCTTAAGTGGGATGCTTTATGCCTGGACCCAAATGCCTGGTGATAAAGATAAATGCAGGAAGGCAGATCTCGCACCTACCTACGGGAGAGGAACGGAGACCTGCCAGTGGGAAACTGTTCTGAACTAGGGAATTAATTCCCAAATATGTAACAGAAAGGTAGTTAGCTACAGTGAAAAATCTACAGCAAAGGACAGCCACTTATTCACAAAGCAATAACGCCCAAAAGCCTTGCCTATTGGTTTAGCATATACCAGATCCCTTGGTTCTGATAAGTGGGTCAGGAAAAGATGGCTGAGCAATTACTGGATAATTCTGCAGTTTGCTGAAGAGCAACCCTGTTTCTGTGCTTCCTGTGCAAGGCTAAGGGCAAAGAAAACGGCCTCTGTGGTTTGGATTCATTTTTATTATGTAAGTAATTGACAGTTAAGGCATAAGAGCACAGCTGTGATAATGATTTTAAATCATACAAGGATAGACAGAGGCATCTATGTTTTGTCTGAATATCTGACTTGTTCTAGTAATGCAGAGTTAATATTTACCTACAGTTGTGCTGCTTTATCGTGTGTGTGTGTGTGTGTGTGTGTGTGTGTGGTGTGGTGTGAAATTTAAGATTAGTGCCTGGCATACTGTAACATGGAGACTCAGTTTGGTCCTGCTCTTGTGCCCTACAGTCAGTCCTGTGCTAAAACCACGTGTAGCATTTGGTAGCAGCACACACAGCAAGCGATGAGGTGTTTGGCTAGGGCAGAGCAGAAAGTGATCAATCAAGCCTGTTAAAGGTAGCTGAAGTGACTGCTGTCTCCCTTGTAGCCCCATGTTTGCTGGCTCCTGTAAGTTATTCTGCCACCAGAGCCCAGTTACATGTATTTTAAAATTATGCATTATAAAGCATTGGCAGGTATTGTAATTAGGTTAAGCCATTGTAGTTAGCATTGAAAAGAAAACAAGAAACAGAACACAGACTGGAGATTAGAACAAGAGGTATCATATTGCATCTCATCTTAGGGGTTGTATGCTTCATCAAAGTTCTATTTACTTTTAATATATGCATGTGTTTCTGAATATATGTGTACTCTCTAATTGAATTTTGATATACAGTCTTTCTTGTTCTGGGTATTGAACAAAATATTTGAAGCTGCTGATGCAACTAATTGGCAAGTGGCTGAGTAACAAAACATACCCAGGAATTAGCTTAAGCTATCCTTCAGGTTTTTTTACACATGCCATTGAAGTCCAGGCTTCCTTTCTTTCTTCCTTCAGTTCCATGCACCCCATCTAGACTTTCCCTGGGTCCCAGAGCAGCCCCTCCCATCTCCCACATTTGCCACTGGGTCAGTCATTGAGTCGTTCAGAGACTTGGATCCCCAGAGCTTTTCATAGCAGTCACACACTTCCATTACTACTGAAATTAGCCAGGAGAAGCTCAGCAATATAGGGTGTCTTTCTTCTTTGGCAGTGTCTCTCCCAACCTGGCATAATACTCAGAGTGCCCAGGAATAGATGTCTCTGTTGTCAGACTTAGCTATTTCAACACAGGTGACAATACATTAGCAAAATGGCCCTGAACCCTGTGCTCTGTGTACCTAAGGGATCCTAAGATGGCTCGCTTACCCTCTCCTGTGCTGGATATATAAAAATTGTATCCTACTTAGAGCTGGTTACAAAGAGGGCATAAGTCCCAGCACATTGTAAATAGTGACCTCTCCTTTGAAACTATTATGCAGTATAACAAATAGAAATTTGGGATCTACCTGTCCTTTTACTCTACAAGGACAAATGCATCTTTGACGCACAGGATGAGTGCCCCTTCTCAGACTGTCCCCAATTCATCCAAGTGAAGTGAAGCCGGAATGTGAGTAAAAGAGGTAAAGATAGATTCCATTTGGTAATACCGAACAGAAGGACGGGCACAGAGGAAATCGAGTTCCATTTTGCCTACACAGCAGGCGGAGGAGTTCAAATGCTGCTCTGGACTGAAGGAAGATACTGAGGATACTGGGAGCCAAGGGTGGAGCAACTACACCACCTGACTCTGCCTACTGGAAACAAACTTTTTGTTTATTTGACAGATGGTAGGTTTTCAGAAGTAGGGCTAGCAACATCAGACCCGTCCGCTGCCTGTAAGGACTGCCAGTGGTAAGAGTTGCCTCCTTGCGTGTTTTGGAGAAGCATTATGTTTTCTGAGAGGATGCTGGGTGCTAGGAGAGTTGCAGTGCAAAACGGGCAGGGTTTATAACTGCATGCCTCTAAGGAACGTCTCTTGAGAGTGAGGGCTACATGAGCCTAACACAAGGTGTCGGCTAGAACAACAGTAAATCGGCCTAGAAGCTTTGAGCTTGTCATTAGACCTTTTAAAGGGCCCTCCGTGGAGAGATGAGCCATGCTAGGGTTCGGTCTCTTCAGGATTTAGATAGTCATTTTGTGCTCAGAGTTTTGTTGTTTTCACTTTCATGTGATTTCATCACCATGCAGCATGGTGATTTTTTGAGTCTGTTTTCTGTATGAGATGTGATTATGTCAATAAAAATTAACTTGGAAACATTTCTGAGACCATCAGCTTCTAATGTTTTCTTTTTAAAATTTTGTGTTGAGCTACTACTACAATTATTGTATTTATTTAATAAGAGAAACATAGGTAAGCTGAATTTTTGCTGTTCAATAAATAACACGAAAATAAATTGCAATTTCAAGTATACATCTTAGGCGGTGGGTGGGGTTTAATATTAGTCTTAATTAGTCTGTGAGTCCTTGAGTGACTATCATTTAATGCTAGATTGAGATCAGGATCAGCATCAATTCATTTATAATCTATATTTCTTTTTGTTTGGAGTACATGTTTCCTAGTTGAAGACCACTAGCCAGAGTAGACAGTATCAATTGCTCAACATTTCCCACGAGGCAGCCTTAACCTTCCCTGACTCTCTTCTAACCCACGCACGCAAACACGCTTTATACTACTAGCAAGAACTTTTCCAGGATAGTGTGGAATTGAGACTGGCATAGGAATAGTATTTCTCTTTGAGCATCAAACTTTGGGGATATTTTGAAAACCGATTTCCCCCATTTTCCTCTAATGTGCTGCCAGCTGCTGCTTTGCATCCATTTCTGGGCCCAGGAGGTTCCTTCAAATAGTGAGCCAGTGTTTTTGTTGAGAGTATGTTATCTCCCTAAGGTGTTTTAGAGCTCAGTAAAAGAGCAGGAGTAATGCTCATAGACCATTCTCTTTTATACTAGCCTTTGTTTAATTTCTTAATATGCTTCTCTACCCAAAAGTCATCCCCTCCCTTTGCTCCCCCGAGCTATTTGTCCCCATCAAGTCCTAGGTCAGCCATAGCCTCCGTTTGATAGACTTCTGTTTCCCTAAGGCAGACTTTTTTCTCCTTTACTATCTACATACTTCATTTATATTCCTGTACCTCTTAGAAATATTTAATTGTACCTCATCTTTCCTTTAGCGTGCATGTTCGAAGGTAGAGTGTCTTAGACTGCACTTGCTTCCCTGTGTGCCAAGGCCGGTCCTAGCACATGGTCCGTGTTGCAGTGTTGGGCATAAACATGGAGGAGGGAGGGAGGGAAGGAGTGAGGTGGGCTTGTAAATAGGAGCATGAAAAAAAAGACTGTCTATGCAATCATACTTAAATAAATTGTAATCAGTTTCAAATGAACTGGTGCTGAGAACATCTGAGTCCAATACATTTTCTCGTGGCTTTCCTAATATTTTATAGAGCTGCTGTTGGCAGTGGAAACCACCGAGCCCAGTTTTCCACCATAGGAAGCAACTGGGTTTTCTTAAGCAACTCCCCTGCCTTTTTTTTTCTTCCAAATGCCAGCTTTATGATAAAGTCCAGCCAGGCTCACTTTTTTTTTTTTTTTTTTTTTTTTGGTTTTTCAAGACAGGGTTTCTCTGTGGCTTTGGAGCCTGTCCTGGAACTAGCTCTGTAGACCAGGCTGGTCTCGAACTCACAGAGATCCACCTGCCTCTGCCTCCCGAGTGCTGGGATTAAAGGCGTGCGCCACCATCGCCCGGCGCAGGCTCACTTTTGAAAGCATGTCTTCCTGGCGGGATGTCTCAGCCTTAAGGTACCTGCAACTGAACGCTGTCCCTGTGAATTTTGCATCAAGGCATTTCCCAAAAGCTCCAGGACTAGATGTGTCTTTCTCTGTCAGAGCTCCTTTCTCTGCATCCCAGGAATCAAGATCTAAGAACAGTGCTTTTAGCCTGATTCTTAGGGCTCTGGTGATGTCACCCCGTCTCTTTCCTCTTCTTCTCTGGCATGTCTTTGTTGTGCCGTGCTTTCCAGCCAAGCTTGTGTGCTTGCAGCTGCCTGTGTGGTATTGACTGGTGACCTCTTCAGATCCTCTTTTCTGCCTGAGTTCCCACTGGCTCTTTGGCCTCTCCTTTGGAAGGTCTCTCTCCAGCAGCTCCTTCCTGCCTCCGCTCTGGATGGAGTGCTCCTCTAAAGACCTCAGTAGCTCCCTATAGCTGCCCTAGTTACAGAGTAGCCACGCTTCTTTGTAATGCCTTGTACGTCTTCATGTTTCCAACTAGACTGTGACATAGCCAGGGGCAAGGGCTTGATCTAATTCTGTGTTTTACCAGTACCCTGCCTGAGACAAAGGAACACCGTGTCTTGGAAAATGTCTGTCAGGTAAATAAATGGAACATTGCCAGTTGGCCTTCCTTGCACTCTTCCCATGCGACTTCTGATCCCTCTGGCCTGTCACTGTCCTGATGGTGTTTTGTTATAGCTCAGTTCGTATTATTGTATCACATTCTTTAAACTGTTCTTTTTGTAGTTCTTGACTTCTTGCAGCCTTCCAGTGGGGTAGTGCACCGTTTTGATAATTTGCAGCCATTTGAGCATTCTGGACCATGAGTATTTAGGGAACATGGTGCTTCATTGTACTTTTTAGAGGTCCTTTTCTCTCCTGCTTGTTTATTAGAGTTGCTAAGCAGTTTCGCTGTAGTTCTTTTACCACGAAGGGATACAAACTTAATAAACAGTTTTTATCCTGAAGGGCATTGCTTCAACGGTAAAAATACTGTGCCTATGAACTGCATAGAAGGAGTCGATGAGCATGGAGGTGACATCAGGGGTCAGGAAAGTTCCTAGAACCGAGTTTCTAAACTTATTGTAGAAGGACAAGGATGGAGGTCAGAGAAAAAGTGATGCTTGCCAAGGTAGTTCCCAGTGGGCTACATTTCCCATCCAGTCTGATCTGGACCAGGAACTTAGTGGTCAAAGCTCTGCGGTGTTGCCCCAGTCCCACCAGCACATAGATGGCTCCTTTAGACACTGCGTGGCAGTTGTACATTCTGGCCTGTGGGGTTTGGAGACTTCTCTGTATGAAATGGGGGTGAAGTCCTTAAGTAGTCTAGACCCACATTCTGGGTCTCACCGTCTTTGTCTCTGTGAACCTACTCCCTCCTTCCACTTCAGTGGGGTTCTTCCTACCTCATTCCACAGTTCCATGTATAGTGCTATGAAAGGCCTGAGTCCTTGAAAATGTGCCCTCTTCCCTCAGACTGTGGGACAAGGTCAAAGCCTCAGAACATCTGAGATGTCCACAAGCATCTAAGTTGTGGCTGTGGCAGGTACCGCCATACCAGAAACTTAGCTCAATTCATGTGGGCCTGATATCTATTAGCAATGTGTACACAAGCTGCCATCTTTGGAGTCTTTTATTTGCTTACTTGTTTTGAGACATTTTCTTCAATTCCAAATTGAATTCCAAGATGTATCCTCCTTTCCATAATCTCTCTCCGTTTAAAGGGAGCTGCCTTCAAGCTATCAGGTTCCCATGGTGATCTACCTCCTTAGTTGGATCGCTATCAGGGTCCCGTATGATTCATATCCTTAGTTGGATGGCTATCAGGTTCCCATGGTGATCCATATCCTTAGTTGGATAGCTATCAGGTTCTCGTGTGATCCATATCTTTAGTTGGATTGTGGCAAAAGAATCAGCAAATGTCATACCCTTGGTTTATCTTCCCCTGAAGCATTTTAATCTTCTGAGGGTTTTACCTGCCATTTGCTGTCTGTGGATTTCTCAGAATTATCTTCTACCACTGGTGTGTGAATAACAATTGTTTAACCATCTAAAGCCCTGAATTTCTGTGATATTTTTCTACTCTATTTGGTTCCTATATATAATCTGGATAGTAGTTTGATAGTATAATTTCTTATTTATAGTATTTGACCATAGAATCCTGTAACATCCAACACATACTGCTAATTTTGATATTCCAGCTTCTGTAGACTTTGATATTCATTAATATCCATATGCTATGTAGATAAATGCTCTGTTATACTATATAAGTATATGACATATGATATACTATATAAATAAAGGATATATAACTACACTATATGGATATGTGGTGTATGATAGACTGTGTGGATAAATGGTATATGATATGCTATATGGGTATATGGTATAAGATAAACTATATGGTATATGACATACTATATGGATATATGCTATATGAGCTGCACCCCTAATGTAAATACAGTTTTACAGTGTCTGACTTGGCAACAAAACTACCCATGGCATTACTATTATCACCTGTTGTTTGTCAGAAACAGCAGTGCAAAAACTCATGGTCCTCCCTTGTCCAAATGGAATAAGAGACCTAAACCATGAATCACGTAGGACCCATGCTGGTGGGAGCCCTACCATCTTGTGTCAGTACCACATAAGTCCCACATGCTCTTAACTGCTATGGCTGAGGTAGAAAAAATGGACAACCATAATCCATGCATATTTTTCTTGCCTTCCTTCAAAATGGCACAAGTCATATCTGGTCAGATCTCATTGACTGGAATATGGCTGATCTCAACTGCAAGGAAGCCAACCAGCCCAGCTGGTAGAAGGGATGCTGGTGTCTTATGAACATGCCATCCATCCGTCACACTAGGGGACAAGTCATCATCGTGGCAACACTCCAGGAGAGGCCATGGTGTCTCCCAGTGCACTGACAGTGAAGCTAGACACTCCATAGAGTTGTCGTATTCTGAACATAGATCCGGGAAAATGTGCTGATGTCATTTCATCTCAACCCTTTCTCCTCCTCATATTCTGGTCACACATGCCTTCTTTATGAGCCAAGTTCATGCTTTTAATCTTATTTTTTTGAAACCTAGAAAACATATTATCAGTACCTATTTTTCAGTAGTAAAAAACTCAGTTGTTTACTTTAAAAGCTTTCTACAATTATTACTGTGTGTATGTGGAGGTCAGAGGGCTACCTGTGGGGTTCAGCTCCCCGCCCCCCCAGCTCTTTCCTTCCACTTTGTGAGTTTCAGGGATTGAATGCTGCCTTAACCACAAGCACCTTCACTCACTTGGGCCATCTCACCTGTCCCAGCTAGCTACCTTTTTTAATTTCACAAACTCTACATTATTTTAATAGCAGTTATTACTACAGAGGATAGCAAAAAAATATTATCTGTGTTATCATGTTAAAACTGTGTATTAATGACATGTTGATGGACCTTAAAAGTAATTTTAGTAATGAAGATATTGTGTGACTACCAGGTACAGTAAAGAAGCTGTTGTTTTTTACTTTGGTAAATTTTATTTTTCCCTTTATTCCTATCCCCTTGATCATAGTAAAATGTAAAGAAAATAAATGTCTAAATAAAGGTTTAGTGGTGAACTTCCAGTTCTTAACCAGGCTCTGGAGTATCCCCTGGTGAACTTGTCCTTATAAAAAAAAAATGGAGAAATCATGAGTTAAGTCAAATGCATGGTGGGATAAAAACTCTCCCATCCTTTAGCATAGAACTGTTTCTTACAGTCCTAGATAGCTCAGAACAATTACCTTAGGTTGTTTATTCACATTCAGTACAGTGCTATTTAGTTATTTTCAAATAGTTATTCTGAATCTGTTAAAACAGGAAAAAGAAAGTGTCTTTTGTGATAATGCTGCAGTATGAGGATCAGCGTTTAAGCTGTTGATGGCAGTCAGGGCCACCGCCATACATTGTATGAGAGTGTGTAGTGCAGAGAGAGACAATGCTGGGTGATGCTGGGAACATCAGCTTACTGGACACTTAAGAAGCTGGGTTGCACATGGCTTCCGGAGCAGAGGGCTTTTCAGTCGACTGAAGTGGGAGCTGAAGAACCTGCTGGATCTAGATTGACTGCATGTGTATGCTGTTGAAGTATGATTAGAGATTTCTCTTGCCATAAAAAAGGAGCAAATACCCCATTGAGGCACCAGTGACACCCAGGAGTTACAGACTCTGCATGTGACTGGAGACTGGAATATGAGTTGTCTTGAATTAGCCTGAGTTTCATGCTATGCAACTTGATGAGTTCATTTTAAAGGGGGTGGTATAAGAGTGTTACATGAGAAGTAGGAATATGAAAAGCTGGTGGGTAGGGAGGAGGGCCTTTGTTGGAGTAAAACTCAGGCTTATTTATTGAGCTCTTTCTGTAGACTCTGAACTATAATGATTGTGTTATATACTGTGTTAATTGTTTAATACTGTATGTGTTAGATACCAGTGTTCACATCTTGTTGATGAAGGAACTAGAGCTTAAAAGTCTTTGTGAAGTTGTCAGACAGCTGGGACTACGTAGTACATCTTAGACATAAATTACCTGACTTTACTCCCTTCCAGTTACCTGTGCCTTCATCCCAGTGTTTGTCACTGTCAGTGAAACCTTGGTTGTCAACAACGTGCCTGGACCTACATGCTCAGGACCCTGCCATTTCTCCCACCTCCACACATAACTCCCTGCCTTTTCCTATCCTCTGGCTAGTTTTCTCTCAAGACTTCCCTCTACTGCACACCAGGTTGAAGACTGTTAGACAAGCTGGCATATTCAGATAAATCTCCAATTTTGTTTGTGGGGCAAAAAAGCATAAATGAGTTGAAAGAAGAGACTCACAGCACTGCTGTTCAGCCTTGATTTTGTCGCAGTGCTCAGCCAGTTGTGTGCTCTGGGACAGTGTCAGACCTAGGATGCAGAGAGGAGGCCAGAAGCAAGTTGTGTGCTCTGGGACAGTGTCAGACCTAGGATGCAGAGAGGAGGCCAGAAGCAAGTTGTGTGCTCTGGGACAGTGTCAGACCTAGGATGCAGAGAGGAGGCCAGAAGCAAGTTGTGTGGTCTGTGTCAGGACACACTCTCTGGATGGCATGTGGTGTGGATTCCAGGTTTCCGTTTTGTATTTTCTCTGAGACAGAGTCTCAGTGTGGAGGCCAGGTGAGTCGAGTTTTCAGTTCCCATGCTTCAGCCTCTTGATTGGGCTCTGTTCATGCACTGGATTCAAGTTTCATTCCTCTCTACTTTCCCCGACTTTGCATGCTCAGGGTAGAGGAGGGGAAGGTCTGCTGAGCAAACATATATGACATACTTGTAGTTTCTTGTATTACTTATAGTTTTGGTTTTGAGCCTCGCCTTTAATGGCTGAGCCATCTCTCCAGCCCAGTGTCTTGTGTTTCTAAACCACAGAGAGGAGCGCCATACTGACTGAGAGGAAGGGCTAATGCCGCAGTTAATCCTGTCTAGTTAGGGCAGTGGTTCTCAGCCTTCCTCTGCTGCAGCCCTTTAATACAGTTCATGCTGTGTGACCCCAGCCATACAGTTATTTTGTTGCTACTACATAACTGCAATTTTGCTACTGTTATGAACTGTAATATAAATTACAGTATAAATTTTGGACATAGAAGTTTGCCAGGGGTCATAACCCACAGGTTGAGAACCACTTGAGTTGGAAGCGTGTGGATCTCATGCCATCAGCTTAGCAGAACCCAGGGGGTAGAATTTAGACAATGTCAGCTGTCAACATTCAAACTAATCCTCTGAAATAGCCTGGAGTTTGGGTAGGGGAACATTGACTTTGTAGTGTAATCACTGGTGCCTGCGTTTTACTTTACTTCCATCTTTCAGAAATGGATCACTGACTAATTTTAAGAAGTAATCTGTAAATTTAAGATGTTGTCAAATACAAAACACTAAATCCTTTTGAGGATCTAGAAAAATTGGGCTCGGGTGGTCAACAGGAGACAGTGTCGGAACTTGTCTGCAGGCACCTAGAGGTGCTCAGAGGAACTCCTCCTCCATCCCAGAAGGGGAAGCTTGGCTTTCTTTTATATTCTTGAAATGAGATGAATGCGATAGGAAACTATAAGCCCTGTATGCTTAATGTGCAAGCTGCCTGCCGCATGTGGGGAACGAGGGAATGAGCACAACACTGTTAGACAGCCAGGAAAGCAGGCAGGAAAGCTACTCAGAACCTGCACACTTTGTCACTAGTACCTTGTCATAGTAGTAGATATAGTATTAGGTGTAATATGTATTTGTACTATATATATAAATGGCCAGACATATTTTTCTGCAGATATTTTATAGACATGTTTATATGCACAGAAAATGTAGAATATATGGAAAAATTGGTTTTGTGTATAGATATAATTTAAGTTTTACTATAATTATGGTACAGATGATTTTCTGTCCTGATTCCTAAAATTTAATGTTTTGTGGAAGCACTGTAAAATTGCTCTCCTGGTTTCAGAGCTCTAGTTTTGATAACTGTACAGTATGCTGACCACTAATGCATTCTAACCTAGGTACTGTTATTCTTGTCAACTAGATTGCTTTTGAATTTTCCCTTTGGTAGTCTTATTCTAGTTAAAATCTTCATGACTCTGTGTCTGTGTCTCTCCCTCCGTCTTTCAACCCATCTCAGTTACTTTAGGAGTTTTTTTTTTTTTTTTTGAGACAAGATTTTAGTACTTAGCCCGTGATGACTTCAAACTTAAAATACTTCTGCCTCCACCTAGAAAGAGCTGGGTTGCTGACATGCACCAGCTCACCCAGCAGACCATGGGTCTTAATTTTTTTACTTGACAGTGAGTAAATGCTCAGAGCTGGAAATTCTAACTATAAATGGCTCTGTGTCTTTGCCCTTCGGCCAAGAGTCAATGTGATGTCTAGTTTCATCCTTTCCATTCTTAACCTTCTCTGACTGTTGCCATTGTTTACACTGTCTTTACAACTGAGGAGAAGAAATAGTATGTCACCATTTTTGTTTCCTCCACAGGAGGAAAGAAAACCCAAGCCAAAACAAATCAGTGGAAGTGCTGACCACTGGTTAATTTATGTTAAAATTTAGCTTTTCTTCTATCCCTCAATACCTACTGAATGTGCCAAATATAATACTGGCTTTTATTCCTGACTTTTATTATTGCATTTTTGAAGCTGTCTGTAGAAGCACGTGAAGAGATGACCAGAAAGGCCATTAAGACAGTCAGGCATTTCATAGAGAAACCAAGGAAAAGAAATTCAGAAGACGACCCCCAGGAAAGTCGCGAATCTCAGGTCACCTATGCAGATGCCTTGGCTCACCTGGAGACATCACTTGCCCACCTGGAAACCCTCAACCACAGCTTCATCCTCGGTCTGAAGAACAGTGAGCAGGTATGAAATACAAACCTGGGGATGACTGGGGTGGCGCCATGTCTGTTCTGTTTACCTCAAAGCCACATTTGTAGCTCTGTTAGCTCCTAGCTCCTGGAAGAGACACGTGAAATAATCATTTTATAAGTGGAAAGACCTTATTTCTGCCATGGTTTTAAAGGTTTCAGTCTGTGGGCCTCTTTGCTGAAAGGCCTGTGGTAGCTCTGATGGAGCAAAACCACTCCGGTCATCATTAAGAAGGGGGACAGAGACAAAAGACAGGAGTCCCACTGTGCTCTTCAGCCCTACTGCCCTCTCGCTGGATCATGTCTCCTAAAAGGTCTCACCGCCTTATCCTTCAATAGAGTCCTCTGTGGGATGTGAAGACCCAGCCGGAACAATGTGCTGTTAGGACTGTAGAATGAAAAGTGGTCCTTGAGTCTTCACTTTATATTCCTATCACGTATATGTCCTTGTGCCTGGAGGTTGGCCCATCCTAGTCAGCCTTTCACTTTGTCCACAAGGACTCTTCTGTCTTCCTTGAGAAGATTACACTTAAGTGTAGCCACTGCAATATATCATAATAAACACTGGTATTCTATAATATCATTGAAATTTTGCTAATGTTCAGATTTCATGTGGGGGTTTTAAAAAACGAAGTATTGTTCAGGGTTATTTGTTGCAGAATATTATTTTAAGGTGTGTTGCTTTTGTTTATGCTGCATTTGTTTAACTCTGTGAAGCTGTGATTCTTTGCCTGTTTAAAGCACCTGATGGTCTAATAAAGTGCTGAATGGCCAATAGCAAGGCAGGAGAGAGGATAGGCAAGGATGGCAGGCAGAGAGAATAAATAGAAGGAGAAATCTGGCAGAGCAAAAAGAGCAGGTAGAAGAAGAAGAGGAGGACTTGAGCGCGGCCGGCGTGGAGCGAGAGTGGAAGTGACACACAGGTGAGAAGAGGAAAGGCTCGGAGGAGAGAGGCAGTCGGGATCATTTAAATGAAGGCTGGCAAGAAACAAGCCAAGCTAAGGCCAGGTGGTCATAAGTAATAATAAGCCTCCGTGTGTGTTTGCTTAGGAATTGGGTGTTGGGCCCCCAAAAGAGCAAACACAGCCAACAGTTATCAGGGAAACTACACAGACTGGAAAGCGGTGCTGTTGTCTAGTGGCCGTGTGCAATTATATGTGACCACGGCAACGTGCTGGAAACCACAGCTGGGGCTGCCTTCCTCAGTTATTTCTTGTAATGTTGGTTTTTACAGATACGTTTAAAGAGCAACAATACAGCATGGAGTGGAAAATGACTTCTAAGTCCTAATCTCAGCTCCTTTCTTGAGTAGCCATGTGTCTTTAGGCATGCTGTTTAGTGCCTTGGATCTTTGGTTACTTTTTGGATAAGACAGAACTAATAAAACGTACTTGTACGACTATTTTTGGAAATATTTAATTAAATACCATCTATATAACACTTGGGATTATATAGTTGTTGTCCAAAACACCTGTAATGCTTCAGAGTTCAGTAAAAACCAGTGCGGTCCAGCTTCCCTACTGTCTGCGCCTGACACTGCAAATGGCCTGATTTTTCTGTCGTCCTTTGCTGGTGGCCTTGTCAGAGGAGCAGCAGGTGGCACTAGAATTCAGGAGTTTGGCCCACCGGGATGCAAAGTATTGATGGGTAGATCTTGGATAGGCAAGGCCCTGAGGGCTTTGGCTTCAGAACGTCTCTTGCTACTGCTGTGCCATTACGTTTGCCACTGCCATTTTCCTCTGGTATCTGGCATGGTGTGACTGAGTCGGGGGTAAGGAAGGTCGATCCCCACTGTCTTTAATGAAGTGTGACTATCTCAAAGAAATATCCTGTTGCACGGGGCATTTTTACCAGTGGATTATTATGAAGATAATTTCCTCTTAAGCTGTACTGTTTAACTGAAGTAATGGTTTTATATAGTGTTGGTTTAAATAGAATTTTGATGATTAAGAGTTTTTCTAACAAACATAGTAAGGGATTGTGATGAAGGTTAGTTTAGTGGGATAATTAATATAGGTAGGGTATAGTGTTGCCTCCACCCTGATAAAACAGGAGTTGAAGAAGATAGAAAATGGGAACAAGGAATTGTCATGCAGCTAGGACTTATGAGTTTCTTTTGAGAGCCATATACACTGTGGTTTAGGTTACTGATTAGGGACAATCAAGTCCTAGGAGTTAGTTCAAGTTCTTCTGATATCGGGAGATGAGTTCATGGGTTTCAGTGTGCATCAAGCTAAAACAAGCTTTAAATAATGGACTTGGAAAACAAAGAATTGGATGGTTAGTTAAGATAATTGGACTGGCCGGGGGCAATAGAAGGGAGTCATCAGGAAGCAGTGGATAAGGAAGTGATTAGGAAGTAATGAAAAGGGAGGCCTCAGGAAGTAGTGGAAGAAAGTCTTCAGAAAAGAGAAGAAGGAAAAAAACCAAGGTAGAAGAACAGAACAGATAACAAACAGAGTAGAACAAGCAACCGAAAGAATAATAAAACAGAAGAGAAGCTTTTATCCCTCAGAAAAGAAATCTGTGTATTTTTTTTCTTGCTGACTCAAAATCTGGTTTCCAGTCTCTCCAAACTGTGGAAGGCTGTACCTTGGTAGAATTCACAACACCCTCTGTTCACAAGACCATTCTGTCCCTTGGTGTGCTATTGATCATAGGAATATATTTTGTTTGTGGACCTTCAAAATATACTTTGTGTATGTAACACATTTAACTTTTTAAAATTTCAGTGCTGATTGCTTTTTTCCCCCTCAGGAAATACTACAGAAATACAGTTACCGCTACGATCTATCCCGCTCAGAAAAAGGGAAACTTCATGAGCAAGCTGTAGCTATGTGTTTAGATGGCCAGCCTCTAAGGATGATTCAGCAGCTGCTAGAAGTGGCCATTGGTCCTATCAACATCTCACCCAAGGATGTAGTGCATAGTGCAATCACAAAAATAATTTCTGCATTGAGGTAAGCTATAAAATAACAATTACAGAAGACCTCAGGTTGTATTTCACCAATAGTAATACCTACCCCATAATCATTATGGTGCTAAACCCTCCTCATGCATTTCGAAGTATATCATATTTTCAAATGTTTTACAAACCTGAGTGATTACTTCTAGTGTATTCAAACTCTTAATGGAGAACCATGAATATGTCCTCCCTGGTTTTATATATATATATATATATATATATATATATATATATATATATATATATATAACATGCTATGAAGTCAATTCCTGGTTGGACTCCTTCACTGCTACACATTATCGAGAGGCAAGAGAAAGGCCAAATGTCATGTAAAGTGGGTAGCCAAGAGCCAGATTGCCCCATCACTTCAATGTGGCTACTCATCTCCTTCGTTTTCTAATTCCCCTTCTTGGAGACAGTGAGAAATGGTGTCCAAGTGGTTCTTTTGATGAACTCAAGTCACAACTGATCCAGGTAAGAAGTTAGACACTGGCTGTGTTGGGGCATCGTTTGCCTGCCGTGAGTGGTGTAAGCTTGGCAGTGGAGAAGTTCTTGCTTCCTGTTCCCACACAGGCCCTTTAGTGCACAGCAAACAAGAAGACTGGGAAGGAGAAAAGTGAAGCTAAAGGGAATAATGAGGCACCATGCGCTTTTTGTGAATAATGTAATTAGGCTAAGAGATTTAGTTGTATTTAATTTATTCTCCTTTTAAGCATTCTTTGTAATTCTGTATTGCTCTTGAGGAACTTTTTGATTAAATGCATGTCAGTTTTCTGAAGCTAAACTGAAATCAAATGAGCCTTTATCAGTTTAATTACCCCAGCCTCATCCAGTTTTCACATTAGTGCTCTGAGCTACCTAGTAATTTTATGCAGAGGAGACAGAATGCGGCAGCACTTCACTTTAGAAATAACAAATTCCACATTAATAACGCTTTGTTCTATTAGTCTGTTGTGATTTCTCTGCTGTTACTTAGAGGAACCACTCATTGCCAAATGATAACAGATATTTATTTGCCATGTTTTGTACCTTTTAGTTTATAATTATAGTTTCTTAACCAGATAAAGCTTATAAAATAAACATTTAGAAAAATGATCGCCTTTATGGCGTTTCTGCTCCTAGAGACTTGGTTTGAATCTCGTCTGTTTGATCAGATTGCTTCTAATGGCAGTGCACTGAAGACATTTGACCAATGTGAGTTTAAAACTTTCAGTGTTGGAGGGCTCAGGATCATGGAGAGATCAAATTCTGCACTCTCAGGGCCAAGGACACTGTTGGGGGAGGCCCCTGCATGTACCTCAATTAAGTTTAGTGGGCGTAAGCACAAAATGACAAAGACCTGGAAATAACTGAAGTCCAGCAGGTGGTTTAAATCCAAAAGTATTCTGGAAATACATATAAAATTTCTTTTTCCTCCTTTGTACTTCGAGAATTTGTGAGAGTTCTAGTCAGTGTGTAAATACTGTTCCGTTTTATTTTCTTTAACTTTCTTTTTATTTATTCTTTGTGTCTTTAACAGTATGCCTCCCAATCCTACCCATCACCCCCAAAATAAAAGAAAATAAAATTTAAGAGAGAGAAAAAAAAAGAGAATCTCATCATAGAAACCCATCTGTAATCTGTTGGAACATGGGGTGGGAGTAGAGATGTGGGGGAAGGGGTCAGTCCTGTGGACCCAGGGCTTGAAGTCCAGGAAGAGTCCAAGTGAAGACCTGTTGTTGATGGTGTAGCAGAGACCAGGGAAGTCAAACCAAAACAATGATTTTTTGCAAAGAATGCCTGCATGTAAAAATGTGTGGATAAAGGGGTCTACTGCATAAATATTGTTTTGTAAAAGCCCCAAGCTGGTGGATTTAAAATATTAATATATTTAATGTTTAAAATGCTTTAATGTTCAGTTGCTTTTGAATGACAAAGCAGGGTAAATTGTTCTGGTAGAAATGTGTTCATGGATTAAATCTTAAGGGCCTTAAGGGAAGCCAACTTTTCCATCCTCGACACTTCCCTCGAGCACAGAGCGGTGAGAGAGCACCACACCACACCATAATCCACCTGGGTTTACCTGAGTGTGCCAATAGAAAGTGTAATTTTGAGGATTCGATTGATTGACCCTTTCTGACTCAAGTATTCTCTTTCTCATCACAGTGGCAGTAGTGCTGAACTCTTTGGGCCACGTGACCCCCTCCAGGTTCTGGAAGGTGTTGTTGGGGCAGTCCATACCAGTGTGGACAACGGGTAAGATCAGGACTGCTTGTCCACCTCCCCTGAACAGCTTTTCTCATGCTTTAGTTACTTTACTATTGCTGTGAAGAGACACCATGACCATGACAACTTTTAAAGTGAGCATTTTACTGCATACAGTTTCAGAGGGTTAGTTCATAACCATCATGGCTGGGAGCATGGCAGCAGGCAGGTGAACAGGCGGGTGCTGAAGCAGCTGCTAGGAGTTAGAGGGTGAGAGGGGGAGCTAGAATGGGCATGGCTTGTGACATAGGTCATCAGGAAGGCCACACTTCCTAGTCCTTCTCAAAACAGTTCCACCAACTAGGGACCAGTAATTCAAATATATGAGCCAATGGAGGGCATTTTCATTTGAACCACTACATTTTACTCCCTGACTCCCATAGGCTTGTAGCCATATCATATTGCAAAAATGTGTTTAGTCCAACTTTAAAAGTATCCATTGCTTTCCACAGTTTGAACACATTTCAATGTCAAAATTCTCTTCTGAGACTCAAGGCAATCTGTTACCTACAACCTCCTGTAAATTCACAAAGCAGATTCCCTGCTTGCAGCATGCAATGTCATAAGAATGTTCATTAATTACCATTTCAAAATTGAGGAAAGGGCTCAGAGTGTGGAAATATTGGAATGTTCATGGTCTGGTTTGTCTGCTGTGCATATACAGCTGAACTTTTAACCTGCTTTCTCCCTTCTATTTATAATAACTACCTTTTCCATATTTTAGGAGTAGTCATGTCCTTTTATTTTATTTTTTTTTTCTTTTTTCATTCATGGACCAAAGTAATAACAAAACCCAGCAGGGTAAGCTCCAAACTCCATGTCCCATGTCAAAGGGATTAGATGGCTCTTTAGATCTTCCCTTCATTCCAGGATTGTTGACTGTAACACATTTGTCTCTCTTGGGCTGGATCCAATCCTTGTATGTAGCTCTCACTGACAGATCTCTCATGGCTCTGACATCTACAACATCTTGAAGATGTTGAAAATCTAGGCTTCACCTTCACATCCTCACAAAATAGCATCTTTGGGCATCCATGTAGGGACTCCCCTGGCACATACCTGGACTCAGTGGCCTTCCTTAACTGTGATAGAAGATTCCAGAACCCCTCTACTCCTGTATCTTTCAGGACTTTAAAGGCAGAAGCAGGGCACTGATGCTTGGGGTGGAACCTGATCCCTCCTTGAATTACATTTGCATAAGTTTTGATTTGTTGATATAATTCTTGTTGAATAAGCTTGCCCTTGCTTGAGGAGAGGATTCCTTAGGCATTTTGCTTTTACAATGTGGGTGTTTGACCGGATAGAGTCTTGCCCTGAAGGTGCCTTTTATTCCACTAAACTTTCGGCTTTTCATTATATTTCTTGTCTCTTTGAAAATAAGACTTGGTTCCAACATTACATTTCTTGGTTCCCTTTTCCTTCTTGATATTTCTTTTGCCCTACTCATTCTCTTTCATTATAGATCTACATAAGGGTGATCATGAACAGCTACATGATACATTCGATAAATCTTTTCTGCCAATATTAGTCCAAAAACTTCAGTTTTAGTCTCAGAAATATTATTAGGACAAGACCAAAAATCAGCTGCATTCTTGGTCAAAATATTACTGTTTCTTATATTGTTCCCCTCCAAAATGTCTTGAACTGGGTGTCACTACTTACATTGTTCTTTGCACTTCTGTCTTTCAAGTTCCTACTAGGGTGGTCCATTAAGCTCTACTTAAAGTACTCAATCACTTTTCTAGTTCAAAGTCCCAGTGTCTTGCATTTGGCTCCAAAACAACAGCATGGTCAGGCCTATTAAAGTAATATTCTAGTCCCTGGTACCAATTTCTGTCTTAGTTACTCTTCTATAACTGTGAAGAGACACCATGACAAAATCAACTTATAAAAGAAAGCATGTACTTGGGGGCTTGATTACAGTTTCAGAGGTTGAGTCCATGACCATTGTGGTAGGGAGTAGTGAAGGAGGCAGTCAGGCCTGGTATTAAAGCTGTAACTTTGAACTTATCTACAATCAGGAGGTAAAACAGGAGTGAGGTGGTCCTCAGAGCCCACCCCCAGTGTCACACCTTCTCCAGTAAAGCCACCCCTCCTAATGCTTCCCAAACAGCTCTACCAATTTGAGACCAACTATTCAAACATGAGCCTGGGAGGAAATACTCATTCAAACCACAACAACCACTTAACAAGTGTGCAAATACTTGGAGATTCCAGTAGTCTTTGTTCAGTAGTGTAGATGGAGACTGCTTGTTCATTTCCTGACCAACTTGACACAAATAATCACACAGAAACTGTATTAGTTAATACTGCTTGGACAATAGCTTAGGCTTCTTATTAACTAACTCTTACATTTTAAATTAATTCATTCCTATTATTTTATATTTTACCAGTAAGATTCCTGGGCAACTGTCTCCTTCAGCAGCTACATGGTATCTCCTTGACTCATCCTTCTTTTCTCTTCTATTTCTGCTTCGAATTCCCCCCTTGTTCTGTTCTCCTGTCATAGGCCCAAGCAGCTTTTTTATTCATTAGCCAATAAAAACAACACTTATGCAGAAGGACTTCCCACACCACAGTAGTCTTTGTTCCAGCTGATACCCACATCTATCCTGCCTGGTCTCTCCTCAGCTAGCAGGTTTTCTATTGAAAATAATAGCAAAGAGGGGTTTAGGAAGCTTCCTCACTGAGTAATAAAATGCCTTTCTGTCTAATTATTAATTAAGTACACATATGTTTCACATAGTTTCAATAAAGATAAATGGGCACTTATGTGTTCTACTCTGTTGGCTTATAACCCTTCTCACTTATCTTTGTGAATTTAATTCTTAGGATGGTTAGTCTAGCTACATATGTTATTGCTGCATTCAGGAATTGATATAAAAGTTCACCACTTGCCAGGGGCAATAGAACCAAGCTCTGCTTGACTCTAAAGTTCAGGGTTAGTATGTAAATGCTGTGACAGTATGCCTTTATGAGCTTGATTTTTCCCCAGGCTTGATAGGATATAAGATAAGCTGTGTCAATGAATATGAGAAAGTATTGCAAGCAGGACCCTCTGTTTTCTCTGCCCCTTACCTTGTATAGTTTTCTAAACCTCCTTTGCTTGTGGATTTTCAAGTAAAGATACGTGAAAATAGCTGTAGTGATGCCCAATTCAGATCTCTTATTTGAGGAGGTATATGTTTATTCTCTACTGTGTCTCCTGCACTACTAAGTCATACAAAGTTATAGATGGTATAGGAGTAACTTCTAAGCCCAGGGATCTATCAGTTTTGCAGAGAAGACAAGCTTACACATAACCCTGGTAACTACTGTAGACTGGGAAGTACCATGCTGGACACAGAATGGAGGACAAGAGAGGGCAGAATTGGAAATGCAGTGGGTAACAGGGGCCCAGTCTCTGAATGGAGTCTGTTGGGAGGAGAGGGTGATGGTATTCTACCTGAGACTCTGCCTGGACATGGCAGATGCATCAGGTGGGAAAGCAGGTACACTGAGTCACCTTCTCGGCATTGCACACACTGCTGCCGTTTTAGTGCCAGCCAGCACCCAGGGAAGGAACCCTTGTCAGCAGCCAGCTTATCTCAAGTGGGGTTGGCTCTGGGTTCTGGGCTGTCAAGATGACGTGTAGACCAAGACTGCATTTTGTTTCCCATCTGTCCCGACCTGAATAATCACACAGAATCTTTATTAATTACAACACTACTTGGCCGATGGCTCAGGCATATTTCTAGCTAGCTCTTACATCTTAAGTTAACTTGTTTCTATTATTCTATGTATCACCACGAAGTTGTGGTCTACTGGTAAGGTTTCGACACCTTTCTCCTTCGTCAGCTACATGATGTCTGCCCAACTCTGCCTTCTTTCTCCCCTGTCTCTACTTGGATTTCCTGCCTTGCTATATTCTGCCCTGTCATAGATCAAAACAGTGTCTTTATTAACCAATGGTAATAAAAAATATTCACAGCATACAGAGGGGAATCCCACATCATCAAGGCTCTCTCTGCTACTGTGTAAGGCCTCTGCAAGTAAATTCTAAAATCTTGTCTACCTGATGTCATCTCGCAGTTAAAGACAATGTTTTTCCCCATGAACTTCTAGCTAGATACACTGAAGAATGTACCTGGGGACTTCGGAATACAGGCTATTTATTTTTTAAAGCTCCAAAAAGACTTTAGGGAGTAGAGAAGCAGAACAAGATCATCCTTTGCATTCCAGAGACAGACTAACAAAAGATTTTTTGGGAAAAGCTTCAGTGGATTTGTCTGTCTTTAAAAAAAAGAAAGAGAAGAAAAATAATATTGTAACTTCTATTTCTAGCAAGTATTCTTGAATTTCAGGTACTATTTGCTTGGTTTTCCATTCCCCAGCTACCTGTCCAAGTTCCTGCTCATCCATGTCATCAATCAGCACACACATTTACATGTGTATGCTCTTTATGATGTATGTAAACTATCTCAATGTTTTTTCCACAGAGAATGAAGAGAAGATTAAGAATTAGAGTATGTGTGAAGTAACTACCAAGTGTTTGGTTGTGTGGCTGTTATTTTTCAGGCGTTCTGTTTTCTTGAGATAGGTTTATATGTGTCTCAGGCTGGCCACAACCTCACTATTCCCCAGGGATGACCTTTAACTTCTGTTCTTTCTGCCTGTACTTCCCAAGTGCAAGGATTATAGGTATGTTCCACCATGCCTGTGTGGCTGTGTAACACAAGTGATAAAAACCCAGAGACAGATATTGGGGTTCAATACAAAGATCAGAAAAGCAAAGCAGCCAACCACTAGAGAGATTTTACCTCTATCAAGGCTCAGACAAACAAAGGGCAATCATGCCTCTACAAATCCTCAGTTTTGTAGTTGAGACCTGTCTCCTCCCGTTTTATGTTCCTCTCTAGTGCTAGGATTAAAGGCATGTTTCACCACCACCCAACCATGGCTAACTAGTGTGGCTGCTGGGATTAAATGTGTGTGCCATGACTGCCTGGCTTGTATGGCTGACTAGTGTGGCTGTTTCGCATTTTGGTCTTCCGGCAAGCTCTATTTATTTATTTATTTATTTATTTATTTATTTTCCCCCTGGGAGTTCTTCATCTCCTTTTTTTAATTAATTAATTAATTTATTAAAGATTTCTGTCTCTTCCCCGCCACCGCCTCCCATTTCCTTCCCCCTCCCCATGGGAGCCTAGGCAGTTTGGAAGCTTTATTTATTAAAATACAAATGACATATCACTATATGACTATCTTCAATACATAGTCCATTCTATACCAGCATAAATTCTTGCTTATCCTAGAACAAGTGTCAGTTGCTTTCTGACTACAACATGCCTTTTCTGGGCAACTCTCTCTCCTGTGCTGGTTTTAAATCCTATGAACACACAGCACTTAGGCAATACTAACAGAACCTTAACCATCTCACCAGACATGGCTATCTATACTAGCATGACAAAATTTTTGATAGAATCAACTGAAAGGAGAAAGGGTTACTTTATCTCATGGTTTGAGAAGCAGTCTTAGCACAGAAGAGAACACATAGGTGAGAGCAGCTTGGAACTGAGGCGCCCAAATGTGAGCCTGCTTGCTCACATCTGGGCAGATCAAAAAGCAGAGATCAGGTAGGAAGCAGAACCAGATTATACATCAAGGCCAGTCCCTAGTCACCTTTCTCCACTGGGACTCTGCCCCCTAAATGTTCTCCAACCTTCCAAACTGGTGCCACTAGCTGGAGGCTAATGTTCAAAAGCGTGACCCTGGGGGACAATGCACAGCATTGTGTTCATTCCTCCTCTGTACATCAGGGTTTACTCTCCCAAGGGTTTTAAATCATGCTCTAGACTTTTGCTAACATCTGAAGGAATAGCACATATAGCAGATAGGAAAGAGTAATGAATCAGTTAGAGGTTCATGCCTCTTTCATTTACATTATGATAGTATCTGCTCTCCCCTATTTTGATACATATCTGTAAGGTCATCTTTTGAGATTATACTCTAAATTTCTAGTTTATGTGAAATATTAGGTTATTACATAGCTTACAGAATAAGTTTTTTTGGAAATATGCACCAGCTGGAATGATGAATGATTCAGTGGGTAAAAGTGCTTGACTCCAAGACTGACATATGTGTTCTATCCCTAGAACCCATGTGGTGGAAGAGAGACTGACAAATGGTGCTCTGACTTCCACATGCATATCATAGCATGTAGGTACTACCTTCCCCGTCCTATAAACAGACCCTCATAGACAGATAAATAAAAAATCCATCCAATGATGAAAATAATTTTCTAAAATAGTGTATTAAACCTAGAATTAACAAAATGCTGTTAACATCTAGTTTAAGAAAATAACTTCTCCTAATGAACAGCTTCATTCTATGGCAAGACCTTGAGAAGGTGTGGTCCAGTCACTCTGAACAACCACGTGGCATATATTTTCCCCACCCTATAAATGAAGTTATGAAACTGGAGGGGTTAGAGAACCTGTTTGAGATCAGCCAGTGAGGATGTGCTATGCATCACCTGATCTCAAAGCCATCTCAGGGTATATTTGGCTTCTCAGTTCTTTGTCTAGGGATGAGGCCCCATTTAACCCCTCTCCCTCCCAGTTGCATGTTAGCTTATGTATGGATATTGTCATTGTCCAGGACTTATTTGGGCAGTCACATTGTTACAGTATCCTGGTTATAGCTTCTCAACCCAGCCTCACAACAGACTTCCTATTCCAATGTCTCTTAGAATCCTTCACCCCCTGCTTCTTGATGTTCCCTGAGCCTTAAGTACAGGAGTTATGTTATAGGTGTATCCATTTGGGCTGCCTATGTCAGTTATTCTCTGTATTCTGACCAGCTCTTGTTTTCTGTGAAGATCTCCATCTGCTACAGAGGGAAGCCTCTTTGATGTAGAGTGAGAGCTACATTTTTCTTTGTATGTAAAAAGAAGTGTTGGTAGAGGTTTCTGTCCCACCCGGTCCTGTAGCCATTCAGTCCCAAAGAAACACACAGAGGCCTACATTAATTATAATCTGGTTTGTCTATTAGCTTAGGCTTCTCATTAACTAACTCTTACATCTTAAATTAACCCATAATTCTTATCTGTTTTAGCCATGTGGCTTGGTACGTTTTATCAATGAGGCATTCTTATCTTGCTTCCTCTGCATCTGGGTGACAACTGAAAACTGAGCCTTTCTTCTCAGAATTCTCCTATTCTGGTCACCCCACCTATACTTTGTGCCTGATTACTGGCCAATTAGTGTTTTATTAAGGCAGCACAAGTGACAAAATTTATAGGATACAGGACCATTGTCCCATAGCAGAGAAGTATGTAGTTAGGAAATACACAGTGTAATAAGGTGTTGTTTGACTAGTTCATACATGTGTAAGTATATCTTGATTTCTGTTACACACATATAAAACTACCTTACCCCTTTGACCTGCCCTCCTCTCTACAAATCATTTCCCCAGAATCATGTCTTTTGTTGATAAGTTTAACCAGGACTATCTTTGTGATCATGGATTTGGAACTAAGCCCTTGGATCCTGGTAGTGTCATAAGTGGGTAAATAAAAGAAAATGTCTTCTCCTCATGCAGAATCCATCAGTAGTCAGTAGTTCATCAGGCAAGGTTAGGGCCCAATGAGCCTCTTCCTGATCCATGATTTATTGTTGTCAGACCCTTTGTAAGCAGCCATAGTTACTGTGAGATCATGATAGGTTGGTTGAGTCATTCCCAGAAGATGGCACTTCAGCCCTTTTCCCTGTCTTTGCCACTTCCTTTCTTTCCTACCTCTCCTTGTTGATATACTGTGAGCCTTCAAGGGGATTGTATAAATATCTTAATTAGGGCCATGCACTAAATTATCACTTATTCTCACTCAGCACCTTGAGTAGCCATGCTATTCAAAGTTATCTGAGTGGAGGAAACCTCAATAAAGAAAATGCCTTTGTAGTTTGGGCTCTAGGTAGGCCTGTAGGACATTTTCTTAATTAATGATTTATGTGGAAGGGCCTAGCCCATGTGGATGGTGCTATTCCTGGACTGGTGGACCTAGGTTCCATAAGAAAGCAGACTGAGCAAGCCATGGAGATCAAGCCAGTAAGCAGCACCCCTCCATGGCCTCTGCATCAGCTCCTGCCTCCAGGTTCTTGACCTGTTTTAGTTCCTGTCCTAATTTCCTCCAGTGATCTACTATAATGTGGAAATGTAAGCCAAATAAACCCTTTCCTCCCTAAGTTGCTTTTGGGCATGGTGTTTCATCAAAGCAATAGTAACCCTATCTAAGCTATTTTATGAAAGATTATTTCTTTTATATTCTAAAAATCTTGTCTTGATTCAATTGCTCTTTTGTTGACATCCCCTTCCATTCTTTTGTACTTGCACAAATGTCTTTTCATGCTACAGAAGCAATAGAGAAGAGTGGATGAGCACTCCACCCCACCCTGGAGTGTCAGTCCTCAAATAAGCACTCAGCATGCTTGTGCTGCTGCTGCTGCTGCTCTTTCTTGTTAGTAGAGTAGTTGTTAAGTAGATGACCCCTTATCTGTTGAGCCACAGCTGATCATGTGACTGTGTGTCTTTGTTAGTGGATTGTTTTTAAATAAGGTGCCAGATGGGCTCTTTACAGTGTGGTAGAAGTAATTGCCTGTTTGTTTGTTTATTGTTGTTGTTTTATAGTGAAACTATAGAGCTTTTCCTTTTAGCTATTTAATAACTTTTACTAATCATTTTTATAATAAAGTAAATGTGTTTTGAAATGATTTTCTCCTTTTATTATTATTCTCATTAAGCCTTCTTTCCTTCACCAGAGACTACAAAAACTAGAATCATTTGTCTTCTTCTCCTTCTGGATCTCTACATTTCTGACATCATGCTTTTTATCTCTACTTATTTTTATCCCCCATCTCACATATTTATCTTGACAAGTTTCCAACTCACAGGAAAATGTTAAGGTTAGAAAATACTCACCTGTTTCCTTTTACCATTGTTTGGTCAAGCGTGCACATGCGCATGTATGTGTGCGCATGTGTTTCTCTGTAAGAACGGCTGTGAGTTTTAAAAACTATCTTTAGACTATCTGACCCATGGCTTTGACATTGCTTTATAAAAGTCCTTTTCTTTCCGTGTGGTCATTGTGACGCCTGTGTTCAGCTGGATGTGCGGTGATGCTTGTTCAAGACATGGTGCCTTTGGAACAGTGTTTGAATTTTAGAAATGAGCTCCTATTATTTGATTATGTATTTGAAACATCAATTAAAAAATTAGATTAAGTCTCTCTAAAATATCAGATGTTATTAACTGAACAATAAACTTAGGAATAAAAGAGTCCAACACAACTGTTTGGAAAGTGTTACGATCATCTTTCTGTATCTCTTCAGTAACTGAAGTTTCTGCTGTAGTATGAGGTAATATGTCTCAAATGACTTAGTTGCAAGATACAGTAATTGACAAGGCAAGCAAGCAGTAGCTCAAGGCAGTAAGGTAGACCCACTGCAGGCCATATGACCTTGGGGGATCATTTCCTTGCGTGTACTTTGCAGTGAGGCCAGTATACCTGAAAAGGGTAGTTGTGATAGTCACTGCTCACAGTAAACCTCCATAAATAATCCTGCATATTTTTAGCATTCACCGTAGTAAGATAGATTATTGTTTCTCTGACTTCCATTTGGTCTTTATGGCTCCAGTTCTCTGACTTTGGAGCTTATCCTACTCACCTTGACACTTGGGTATGAGGGTTAAAACACCAGCTTCAGGTTGTGCAAAACTAGTTGGATTTGTTGGTAGAAATGAAGTTCATACAACTTTCTACCTGCTTTTTACGAGGGCGGTGGTGCGGAGTACTTTCTCTGTGCCATGGACTGTGCAAGGTGCTTTGCATATGTTGTCTTGGTTACATGGATTCTAACAGATGCTTTCCCAAGACCTTTAACTATAGAGGGAGCATGACAGTCATGGTTGTTGTTTAGACTTAGAAAATGATGGCGCTGAGAACAAGTCTAAAATGATCTTGTTGATACAGGTCTACAGACAGGAAGTATTCAGGGAATACCTGTGCATTCTCTTTCTTGCATAAATATTTTTCAGTTTCTGTGTATGTCTACATACACATAGAATTATGTCTTCTCTTGTATGTACAATGTGCATACATGTGTGTGTGCACATTCACATAGATGTATGTCTTCACTTGTGTGTACAGGTGTACATACATATATGTGTGTTTATATACACAAAGCTGTACATATTTTCAGCTGTGTACAGGTGTGTATGCATGTATGTGTGTACATATACATGACTATATATGTTTCCACTCATGTATGGATTTTCGTGCATGTAGCTGTGTGTGTGTACATACACAGATTTAAGTATGTCTTCACTTGTGTGTACACATGTGTGTAAATGGAGATAAGCAGTTCTTTTTAGGTGCCTTCCTCAACCCCTGTCCTCCTTATTGTTTTTAAGTTTTATTAGTTGTGTGTATATGTATGTGCCTGATTGTCTATGTATAATATTTGTACTATGTGTGTGCAGTGACTAGAAAAGCTACAAGGGCATCCTCCTGGAAGCTGCCTGGTGTTGGTGCTGAAAACCATGCTCAGATCCTCTGCAAGACCAGCTAGTGCTCTTAATCACCGAGCTTCCTCGCCAGCCCTTCCACCAAAGTCTGTGTGCCTGCCTCCAGGCCTGCCTTTTCCACATGGTCTCTGAGGATTGAAATCAGTTCCTCATGTGTGTTGGCAAGCACTTTTCTGACTGAGCTATCTCCCACCCCTAGTTTTTCTCATTTCTAACAAGTACTGAGAAGAAAGGGTAGCTATTGGTAAAATTAGCAGATAATTCATAAATTTAGAAATGTTTAAGCCAATTCTTTACATTTTATAATTTCCTTTTTCTCTAATTCTATTTTTAATGTAAGTTGCCATAAGACAGCATTTGTCAGTATATGTATGTGCCTGATTGTCTGTGTATAATATTTGTACAGTGTGCTGTGGTAGATGCTGAGAGACATGTTCAATGGCAATACAGAACCTAAATTTTGAAGAGTTTTTTTTTTGTTTTTAAATATATTATTTTGGTCTTGTTAGAGTAGGAATTGGCATAATGTTTGACCTGGTCTGCAGTTCAATTTAGGAGATTTATGCGAAGAACTTTGTAAGGATGTGATTGTACAAACATTGCATAATGCAGGGCCTTGGGGAAGGGAGTCTGCCATGGGTAACACTTAGCAGCTATCACTGACATCAGCAAGTGAGTGAGTTCACTGACATGGCCCTTTCGGGGTTACGGGAAAACAGATCCTAGGTTGGGAGGAGAGGTGTGCAGAACATCCCCTTCACTTCATCCTTCTGGACCACGCAGCCGTATAGTAGCTAAGCATTCACATTCTGTTTCTAGATGATACTAAGTGATTACGTATCCACATGCGTAAATTGTGGTCAAAGTGAGAAGTGATGGAGAAACACAGGCAGTGGGATCAAACCACTATACATGACAGATCCTGGGGACGTTTTACCACCTCCCCGAAGCTACATCTGTCCTGGCAAATGTAATTGGTGATGTCTTGTTTACACAGCTGTTGCCAACTAGTAACCAAGTATATAAAATTACTAGCCTGGGACCTGACACTTAGTACAAGCAATTAGACAAGCTTTCCAACTTGTTAAATTTTCAAAGAAATAAACTAAGAGCGCAGTAGTTAGTGGTTACGTCTTATCAGCTTTATGAAGCTCAGTTTTCAGTTTAATAGGCTACTGTTTAAGAATTCCATTTATTTTACATAGTTTTTAGGTCTTCCAGTATGGTTTACTGTATGTCACTTTAAACGTTTTGTTTTTTGTTTTTTGTTTTTTGTTTTTTTTTCTCATTAGAAAACAAAGTCAGTGGTGGCATTTGATTATAAGAAGGACACAAAAGCCTCAGGAGTTTCTCTTCCCATCTTGTCTTGATCTGCAGGGAGGAGCTGGTGTCTGCTGAGGACCTGCTGCAGTGGCTGCGGCCTTTCTGTGCTGACGACACCTGCCCTGTGAGGCCTCGAATCCAGGCGCTCCAGATCTTGGGGCAGTCTTTCCATTTGAGTGAGGAGGACAGCAAGCTTCTGGTGTTCTTCCGAACAGAAGCCATTCTCAGAGCTGCATGGCCTCAGAGACAGGTAAGCCGCATCTACGTTCACATCCTTCCTCAACCAGCTTCAGTTGCTAATAGTAACCGTTTTGGTAATGCAGACTTCCATTAGGTTCAGTGTGCTGGCTGCAGACTGGTACCAACTGCTTAGTGATAGATTCTGGGTAATAAAGTCTATTCTGATTTTCGTACATGGCTGAACATGACTGTGCTTACTAAACACATGTCCATCATGTCCACATGCCCATCTTCAGGACTGTTGATGATGTTGGTTAAATGGACTTTGACTTTTTCCAGAAGAAATGCCTGGAAAGGCAGGTGGCTTTCCTGTGACCTTTTGACATGACCTTCCTTCTCCTGTACCACTGTGGGCTAGGAAGACAAATGTCTTCGTTCCTCAGACCTTTGGAGGCTCCCACAGGCCTCCACTCTGGAACTTCTCTGATGACTGCAAACTTTACTGAACTTTGAATTCTCAAAAGTTAGAACTCCTTTAGTTATCTTTTCTTTCTCCATCCTTCCTTTCCCCTTCTTCCTTTTTAAAGTTTGTCTCCCTGTATCATAGAAACTCTGGAAGATACAGGTCCTAGCTAGCTTTATCTTCAATTGGACACAACCTAAAATCATCTGAGGGAGCTCAGTTACGGGATTGGCAAGGAGGCCAGAGCCCACTGTGGGCAGCACTGTCCCTAGGTAGGCAGATCTGTGCTCCATACGAGGGTGAGCTGGAAAGCATGTTAGTAATCTGGTCCTCCGTGATCTCTGCTTGAAGCTCCCGCCTTGGCTTCCCTTGATGGACAACGACTGAAAAAACCCTTAGCCTCTCCAGGGGGCTCTTCCTCAGATTCTCAGTCACTGTTTCTACTTTGTTGCTGTGGCTGTAGCCTGTTTGCTGTCATCCTTGAGGTCCATGAACTTCATTTCAGGAGTATTTGCTCTGTGAAGGAGCAAATGTTCTGGCCCTCTGGAAGTCTTAGAGTGACAAGTGAAAGTTATCCTGTGTCTCATTTACATTTTTATTTTCTCCCTGTGTCTACTTTCCTCTCAGAAAAGAGCAGCTTTCCTGCTTCTGGCAGGTAAGGGTCAGGTTCCTTAAATATTTGGTAGTGGAATTGAGCACACCCCATGCTGGCGTTGCTCGGCTTTTGTCCTGGGTATTATCTGAGGAACAGTGTGGTGACTGCATCTCCTCTGTGTCTGCCTGGCCTTTTCAGAGTACAAGGGAATTGGATGAGGAATTTTCCCTTCTAGCTGAAGAGCCTTCTTGGTCTTTGGGAAAGGAAGCAGCGGTTTCAGAATGAAACATGATCTGCATCTGGAATGTTGTTTTAACTGTGTCTATGGTTTAAATCATCTCTTCAATTGCCAGTTTTCAGAGACCGTGTTATCTTTCTCTAGAAGTCTGGGGAGATTGGGCACTTGTGGGCAGTGCATGTTTCCATCAGCCTTCTTCCACTAGGTCTGTCACCCTGGGGAGGAGACCTTCACACTTTGTGTGCAAAGTAGAACCTTGAGCTAAGGTATACAATGGTTCACCTCACCTACTCAGTCATTCTGTTCTTGCCATCTCTGCATCCCAGGTACCTGGAGAACAGTGTTTCCTGTTTCGCCTTGGCCTCTTTCTCCTTCAGGAGCCTTTACAGTTCTCTTGCTGATAGACCCACTCTACAGACTGGAGATGAGAATAGATAATGATACCACAGTGTTCCATTATAAGAACAAAATGTGGGTGCCACGTTCGCCATGCTGGTAATCCTCTTAGGCAGACTTTGCATACATCAAAGAGGGGCTTAATATTTAATTATCCTCAAAGTGCCCAAAGTAGTGGCCCCACAAACCATTGTGTTGCTGGGAAACCACCAGTGCCTGCAAGATCCAACATGGCTGTGCCGCCTGCCCTCACCGCTTCACAGAGAGATAGCAATTTCTAGTTTTCTAATGGTTAGTTAATGGAATTAAAAATTCAGAGACCCTCAGTTTTCAGCAGTTTGAGAGGCTTTAATTTCCTTCCCAGAAACGCAGCTCTGCATGGTATGAGTGGGAAGGAGGAGGGGAGGGCGTATTATATTAATCCCTTGGTACAGTTTATCAGAGGTTTTCAGCTTTTGTAATTTTCTAGTTAACTGGTGCATGAAAAATGTGGGTCAAAATACTGATGTTTCCTTTGAAAGCTTCCATACCTCAGCACCTCAGGTTTTCCCATACTTTTATATAAAGGGGGACATGGAGTTAAGTTTTGCCTTTTTTACTTTTCAGTACATCTGGATTTTGTGGTGTATGGTATTGCTAGAAAGATTTAGTTTAAGATAACACTCATGTTATGAAGTCACATGACTGCCTGGTCTGAAAAAGCGAATCCATGCTAACACTCCTGTGAGGGCCCAGCTGACCTTCATTGGGCAAATATTAGTAAAGTATAAACTTCTCAGGTAGACCTAAAGAAATTCAGTATGCAAAACCATATGGAGTTTGCTGAAAATAATTTACTATTGCAGTAAATGCCTTCAAAGCTAAGAGTCCACATTTGATCTGATTAACCTAGTACAGGTGCTGAGCTGTGCACGTTGTTCCCAGAGATAATGTATCTCCAACAGCCGTGATGTCTTGCTATCCTGGAGCTATGAGAGGCTTTCGTTACCTCCCTGCTCAGCTGTTTTGTAGGAAAATATATGGATGTCCAAAACTGAGGAGTTGCTGGAGCTTTGCTTGTCTCAAGTGTGACCTTTGTGAATGACTCCGCAGTTCAGTACAATCTGTTTCCTTGCTGTCTTCATTCTTGTCATTTGCCACTATCTGAAAACTTCCTCCCCAACTCTCTGCCTGTTTGTTATATCATATCTTTCTTCTGCCATTAGAATATAAATTCTTTGAGGGTAGGGATCTGAAAGATACTCTGTAAATATTTGTTGAATAAATGAATATTAAGTCTTTAAGAACCTGACCAAGGTCATGCTTCAAATGGCAAGACAGAGCTCCAGCTTTCAGAGTGCTGTTCTTGCCTTTACCGCCTACTCTTATCTGGAGGCAAATGATTTACCTGGGGTGATGGGAAGATGTCCTTTAAGAGTGACCTGCTGCATCTGGGTTGATGTGATTTAGTTTGCCACACTGTTCTCATGATGACTTCTGACTAGCTTGCTGCTTTCAAATGGCAGCAAGCATCATTTTATAGACATGAGCAGGAGAGCTAATATTCCCAAAGGTAATTTTGATCTCTTTTCCCCAAGATGATTAAAGTCAAGAGAGCAGCCATGTTAACCACTTGTAGATCTATAGAATCTCCCAGTGTGACCCCTTTGGTTCCCTTCCTCTAGAGATCCTCCCTCTCAGTGCTGTGGGAGTTATTTGGGGCAGAGCAGGAGACTGTGAGTTTGATCTGTGTGTGCGTTAGAACTGTCATAGGGAGTGATTAGCATCCTCCCTAATTTAGGTGATACTGTGTGACTGGCTTGTGAGGGCTGAGGCAGGAATTTCACCTCGGTTCTCTGTAGTCCCAGAGGCTGTGTTCTTGGCTACGTGCTGGAAATCTCCATTTGCTGGGGACATGCATGTACTCAGCACCTGCACTGAGTCATCATTCATGTACTCAGAACCCAGTCCTGTTGCACGACTTGCAGTATGTTCCAGAAGCCTTTTCTCCTCCCATGTATCGGGTTTTGTTAGACATGAGAAATCAGGAGTTTGAAGGATAACAGAAAGCATTTCTTTGTCATTTCACAAAGTCTCCCAGCAGTGCTGTATGTGTTAACTACTGTTCACATGGAATGTTGGGAAACTCTGTGCCTGCTCACTAATGATTGTTGTGATAAAGCACTATGGAAATATTTATCAGACATTCTTCAGGCCAGTGGTATATCCTATGAACTGTAAGTGCTGTGGGTGTGGAAATAAGTAAGATACTTGCTTCTGGAGCCCATGAGTTTTCATATACAGAGACCTGAATTCAAACCCCAGTTTCACTACTCACTAGCTGTGAGCTGGAGAAACTTAGTAATTCTCTCATCTATAAGTGGGAATAGCATAATCATTGTGAAGATGAAATGGCATAAAAATTGTAATGTTCTCACTTCAAACAAGGTAATGGTCCTTGTTGGGTGGGGACTTCTTACTGCCAGCAGTCAGTAAAGTGTCCAGACACCAAGATAAGTGTTGACATGTAACACAAGCCTCAAGGATCACATGTAGCATATGTCAAGGCAGCGAGACCACTTCTCTGATTAGTTCATCAGAACCAGACAGTTGTGTGAAAATAGCGAGACGCCATTGGCTTCAGGTGACATGGGGTGGGCAGGCTTTCAGGAGCCACGTGTGTTCTGATCAGGGAATGTGGGAACACGATGGCGTGGTGGCATGTGAGCAGATTGCTGTTTGGGGAAATGAGCTGACCATGAGGAGGAGGACTGAGACAGTGGTCTGGTTGCTGAGCTTTGCTCTTGCAGTGGAGATGGGCATGGGTGGAGAAGAGAGCCTGATACCATGCTCACATGTGGGCAGAGGAGGAGGCAGTTACTGTTGCTCCTAATTTTGCCTGTGAGTAGAAGGGACGTGGGCCACTTAACTTGCTGGACAGTGCTGGAGGAGAATCTAGGTCCTGAGTTCAGCAAGTTATCAGTATGCTTTAATCTAGCCGTCAGTTTGCTCTATTTCTAAACAGCATTTTCTGTAGCATGCTGGAGCAGCAGTGACGCAGGGAGGCTCAGTTGGTCTCCACAAAGACAATGTCTTTGTAGGCTTAATGTGCCCTCGTAATGGTCACTTCCCAGGAATAGACTTGAATTTACCAAATGTCCCCAGATGTGACTCCCGGCTTCCCGGACTCAGGTCAGGTCAGTTGTCTGTGTAGTGGATAACTGTATCCAGTGACTTTTAAAATGTCATTACTGTGTGTTTGTTGTCCCTAGTGAGAGTTTCATTAGGACACTGCCCACAGCAGTGTGAGGATTGATCTTACCCTCCCGTTGCCTCTTGCCCTTCTCCCCATTCTCACTGGCCCCCTTCCTCTTCTCCAGCAGTCTTCTGTCTGCCCGCATGTCTTGTGTAGATTTGAAATTCTGGGTCTACATATGAGAAACAAGGCACACTGTTTGCCTTTCTGGGCCTGGTGTATTTTGCTTAACCTATAGATCTCTATTTCTATTTGTTTCTCATTGGTGATATAGTTTCATTCTTCTTTATGGCTTCATAGACCTCCATTGTGTGTGCATCACATTTACATTATCCACTCGTCTCGATGGGCATGTAAGCTAATCCCATCCCTTGATCACTGTGATATGCAGATCCCTCTGCTGGGCTCCGATGTAGAATATCTCAGCTCTTTTGCCTAGGAGAGGTGTAGCCGGATCATAAGGTAGCCCTGTGTCTAGTTTTATAAAGATCTCTATGCTGACTTCCTTGGTGTCTGGCCTATTTGCATTCCTACCACTAGTGCCTAATGGTTTATTTTGCCCTGCATCCTTACTAGCATTTATTTTCATTATTTGAGCCATTTTGACCAGGGTGGAATAGAATCTCAGTATGGCTTTTATTTGTTTTTCCCTGGTGAGTAAGGATGTTGAACATTTTCTATATATCTATTGGTAATTTGCATTTTCTCTTTTGAGAACTGTCTATTTAATTCGTTTTTTCCAGTTTGTGGTTGGATTTAGCGAGTTGAAGTTTCTTGGTTGCAGATTTAGTCGGATGTCAGATGAGCAGCTAGCCAAGACTCCCTCCTGTTATACTCTTCACTCCGCTATTTCCTTTCTGTGCAGAAGCTTTCTAATTGCATGATTTCAGTAATCTCCTCACACTGGCCATGCTGTACAAGGAGACTTGTCTTCTGTGCTCATGTGGGCTGCAGAGAACTAAAGGGAAAGAAAAAATAAGAGCGTTTGACTGTTGGGCATTGAGAAGCAGTGCAGCTGAGGTTTGTACTTTTATTTTGAAGTGATGTGAGACTTACAAAAAGGTGTGTAAATTGTACATAAATTTCTGTGTATTTTTCAGTTCAATGCTGCAAATAGTAATGGCTCAATCATAGCCACACGAGTTTAGTACCGCTTCCTGACTGATACCCAGCTCCTCTGCTCCTCCTCTAGTCCCTTTTCTGAACCACATCCACCCAAGTCACACACTGCGCTGTCCTATCTCCTTAAATCTGTAACAACTTTTTAGTCTGTTTATGTGTTTGGTCTTTTATGATCTTGTTATTTGTAAAAAGCAGTGGGAAATTATTTTGTAAAATGTCACTTAATTTGACATTTCGTGTTTTCAGGTTTTGTGTTTTTAGTAGGAGACCACAGAAGTGATGTGTCTTTCTTGGTGCGTTACATCAGGACTTGTTTCGTGACTAATAGTATCAACCTGAAGTACTATGAAGGAGTACTTTTTTATGATTATTAGGTAGTTTATTAGTTTGAGGTTATTATTATTATTATTATTATGTTCTCTCATCGTTCTTTCGTGTACTTATTTTAGCATGAATTGGTGATTACTGCATGAGAATAATATTTCTATGATTGGATTTTCTTCCATCACTTGTCCACCTAAACATATTATTTTACTTGCTTATTTATTTCAGTGTGGTCATAAGTGTTTTTGTTTTGTTTCATGGCTCTAATCCATCAAAATTATTTGTTTTTGCTTAAATCTTCCAGAGCTGGTCTTTGGGATTTCTCTTCAAGTCTTCTTCTTTTCTAGCATGCCCATCATTTCTGAAGCACTTACTGTCTGATATTCTTCCTGAACTGATAAATCCATAGAAGCCCCAACTTGTTTCCATGCTTTTGAGAGCCTCCCATGCACTGGACGTCAGTGCACACAAATATAGTTCTCAGGCACAGGTGTTCTTGCTGTCCCGCTCCTCACATGGGGAATGAGGCTAAGGCTGGTTAAGAAAGCTGTGTGTCTCAACACTGAAATATGTCACTTAGATCAGTGGGGGAGACTCTAGTTAACACTTGGTGATGGGATGGGGTTTTCACAATCTTCTCCACATTCCATTTCCACAGGAGGCCACACTCCCCCACGGATCATCACAGGTCTGGTTTTGCCTAGAGCTCAGCCCTGTTAACCTTTTGTGTTTCTGTTTTTCTACTGTGCCTACAATTTTTTGTTTGTATTTGAAGCTCTTTGTATGAGTGTCACAGCATGACATCATCAAATTTGTGAACAGAATCACATAATTATTTTGCCTCTTTACATTAATCATCCTGTTATTTGTGAGGAGTCACAGGAGCAGAGCTCAGTATCACTCTTACCGAAGGTACACAGGTTTGTAGCAGTTCTACCCATAGAGTACTTGGATGTTCTGTGGTAGCGCTTGTGTAGTCGTGCCTGCAGCAACAGTGAGCTGCTGTCAGTGCCTGAAGGAAGAGAAATAATCAGGTGCACTGCCCGGTTCATGTCCAGTAGACCAGAAAGTTTAAGGTAAAAATGGCTTCGGCTGAGAACAGTGTGTTAGGCCTTCTCCTTCAAGGACAATGAGTCTGTCTGATAAGCAGCTGCAGCCACTTGACAAACTGACTTAGAGGAAAGGACGAAAGTCCCCTAATTCAACATGGAAGAAAGCAGCAATACTTAGAAACCAAAACAGTACTCTCGTGTTTGAGTCACATCTGTCTTTTGCCCTTTTCAGTTTTATAACATTTAGTTAGTGTCAGTAGCAAATAGACACTAAATATGCAGGTGCTTGTGAAATATTGCCAGTTTTCTCAGATACTTCTGGGACTAGGATGGAGGGAATGATACGCCGAGCATGTGCAGGTCAGTTCCATCGGGGGAACAGCGTAGTGGGTTAAATTCTTGTCCCCTAAGCATGAGGGCCAGAGTTCAGATCTTCAGAACTTGTGGAAATACCAGGTAGGTGTGTAGCTGGCCTGTAATTGTAGCACTGGAAAGGAAGGCTGAGACAGGGGTTGGACTAGCTCATCCGTGACCTCTGTGTTAAGTTAGAGGCTGCATCAGTAACTTAGACTGCACTCAAGGGAGCTTTTGTTTGGACTATTCCACATCATGGAAGCTGGAGGTTGTCATTACTGCCTAGATCCCCATCCTGATCGAGCCAGGAGCATTGATTTCAGGTATTTTAGAGAGAGAAATTCTCAAAATGCTCGTACTAACCATCTGTCCTCACACTTCCGGAAGCCTGTATAATACCCACATAATTAAACTTTTTGGGCTCAGGTAAATCCTTCCTTCATTTTTGCTTTGATAACTTGTCAATTTTATGAAATGGTGATTTTTTTTCAGCTTAAAATTACTTAATTTTTCTGACTCTTCAACTAATATTCCTAAATATATTCTGCAAATATATTGGAACAAAGCTGTCTGCTAGAAAGTTATCATTATTTTAATTATACCGTTTGTACACACACACATATATACAAACACACACAAAGTGTACATTGATCATATGATGTTCAATTTTCTGTGCTGACTACTCGATTTGATCATGACTAACAATTTTTAACTGAAAATCTGAAGCATAGTCATCATAACTGGAAGTAAGTAGTTTGCTGATGGCATCTTAGCACTGTTCTCAACCAGGATAGGGACAAACAGAGCCTCTAAGTTTTTGAAAACCTAAACTGCCATTATTTTCTTATGGTTTTCTAATTTCTAGATTCCCAAGGAAAAGGAGTGGACTTACTAAAGGGAATATGTAACTGGACTGACAAGAGCTAAAAGAGCATGTGTTGACATATATGAGCATAAGTGTAAGTCCCTGTCATGTGGGCTCATGAGTCTAAATACAGAGACATAGCTTTTCAAATTTAAGTGTGTCAAATGTCAGAGTAAATGTTGCTCTTCCCAAGTTCATTAGCACTTAGATCTGGAAAGCTGTGTCTAAGAACCTGCATTTTATGTTCTTTACTAAAGAGTTTGACAGCAGTAAGATAGTCCTGGCTGTGCTGAGGAGGCAGCTCAGCAGTTAAAGAACTTGCTATCCAAGCAAGAGAACCCTATCAACCTGCAGTTCCAGCCGTGTACGATGAAAATGGTATCCCTAAAGCAAACTCGCCAGACTAGCCCTATGGGCAAGCTCCGGGTTTGTCTCGGGGACTCTAGCACGAAGAATAAGGCGGAAAAGTGATAGAGAAGGATTCTCTGCATCAACTTTGGGCCTCCACACTCATACACACCTGCACTCATAAGTATACAGATGCATCAGGGAAGACTTAAAGATATTAAAAGATAGTTTTGGACTCTTTCCCAACATAATAATTATAGGAATTTCAAAAGGCTTCTGGAAAGTAATTTTCTACAGATCTCTTGCACTTCAGCGAGGCTCGTGCGCAGAGGAACTGACTAAAGATTGCTTCAAGATTCTTTTCATTGGCATTTTATAGACATGGCCTGGGAAGGTACTGTCTCCTATGAGCAGGTCACATACACGTGCCGTTCAGTACAGCAGGCTCATAGTCTTTGAGTGTAGGGCTCTTTGCAACCTGTACCTCATGTGTGTGTCGCTTTCTAAGTACTGCTTCTGAGCCTAAGGACTTGGGGAACTGACGCAGAAAATGCTGGTGACTGCCACTTTTCCTGTGAGTATAAAAGGTCTTTGTTTCTGACCCAACAGTCTCTTGTCTTCTGTCAGAACCTCTAGACACTCTATCCTGCCAGCTTGGCAGGAAGAGTCTTTCTTATCTTTAACAAAAGCTATGTCTTTCAAAATCCACTCCAGGGTCTTGTTTCTATAACACATAACACAATGCAGGGAGCAGGCCATGACCCATCCGTTTTCATATACAGTCAGATGCCTGGGAGTTTACTCCAGGAATGGGGTCAGCCTAAGAGACACTTTGCATGGGAACTTCCTTAGAAGCCTGATGTGTCTCCCTTTGTGTGTAGTGGGGATCCTAGCCATTATCACTCCTTTGAGCAGAGCAGAGCCAAAGTCTGGTATGACCCAGGTTGATTTCAGTGAGAAAGCAAAGTGGCACAGCCCCTGGGACCAACAGTGTGAGCTGTGAAGAGGTGGTGCTAGCCTTGCTTTCTCTCCTTTAATCTTTCCAGTGACTTGAGAAGGGATTTGCCTCTTATTTCTAGAGCCCCACCATTAGGGCCTGGCTCTGGGTTTAGCTGCTTGTTTATGTTAAGAGAAAAAAAGTTAAAATATACACAATAAAAACTGGATTTCCTTAGAGCTTTGGCCATGGCTGGAGGGAGCTACGCTCAGTCCACTGCTCTTCTAGTAGCCATGCTGCAGTTTGTAGGCAGAACAACAGTGCACAGATTCAGTTGTGGGGCCAGGGAGTCCAGCTGGGAAATAATCTTAGAATTCACAATTCCGACTCTTGGGAACTTATTGCACCCTAGTGCTGGAGGCTAAGCTGTTGGGTAGGAGGTCATTGAATTCACTCTTAATATACCGGGGGCTAGGGCTGACCTAGTTAAAACACAAATCCTTATTTCAAGGAAGCTATTATACTTCAGCTCTACCTTACCATTGGGAGTAGAGGCTTAACCCCGAGTATATAGGTGAGTAAATGTTCACACTTAACACTCGCCCCTCCCCTCTGTAAGCCACTGAGGAATGCACTGCTTTTGCATCTTTTCCTGTCTAAAACTATCAGTTACAGAAGCACGAGGGATTTCTACAGTCCCCGTCTGTGTGGTTCACTTCCACTTCTACCATTGCAAATTCCAGCAGGAAGGAGACTCCTCAGAACATATGAGTGGTGTTAGCTGGTAATTTTAACAATGTCCTGTTATCTGTCCATGCATGTCGTTAGTCATTTTACCATCTGAATGCCACAGCCTTCCAGATCAACAAAATTTCTCTGGTTCTCCTCTGATAATATATTAAATGTGCTTTATTTTCATTCAGTGTCTTTCCATCTCATTACGTGTCATGTGTTGTGCAAGAATCTAGGAGGAATGTAAGAATCTTCTGGGTTTTCAGGATTCACTCTACCCATATCTTAATTTCTTCTATTTCATCTTTTAAGTCTTCTTTCTAAAATCCAATCTCTGTGAAGTCTTGTTTCTTCCAGACTAGAGCTTCTCTCTTTGTGCTCAGCATATGAAATACAGTGTTGAGGTTGATGTACAAGAGGAAAACCCAAACAGATGCCCAGTCACTGGAGAGGAAGCAAAGGTTTCACTAGTTCTTCTTATAGATGTGGACGCCATTCTTAAGTGCTGTAGCAAATCTACAAGTGCTTCTGTCCTAAATATTAGTTACCGTCTGGAATTTGAAGTCATTGATGGAGGAAGGTCATTGGTTAATAAAGAAACTGCCTTGGCCCATTTGATAGGCCAGCCCTTAGGTGGGTGGAGTAGACAGAACAGAATGCTGGGAGGAGGTGAGGCAATTGCCATGCCTCTCCTCTCTGGAGCAGACACAGTGAAGCTCCAGCCCAAGATGGACGTACGCTAGAATCTTCTCGGTAAGCCACCACCTCGTGGTGCTACAGATTATTAGGTATGGGTTAAAGCAAGATATGAGAGTTAGCCAGTAAGAGGCTAGAGCTAATGGGCCAAGCAGTGTTTAAATGAATACAATTTGTGTGTTGTTATTTCGGGGCATAAGCTAGCCAGGCGTCTGGGAGCCTGGCAGTGGGAAGCACCCCCCAGCTCCTTCTACAAGTCATGGCAGCAGCTTTTTTTTTTCATATTTTTTTTGTAAAACTAGAAAATGAATCCATTGATCTGCCTTTCACTCTGATGTATGTTGATGAAACATGCTGACTGTTTGGAAAATATCTGTTGATTAAGTTAGGTAGCTCCTGAACATTAGGCCATTTCCTATGTAAAATCAATTCTTATGTGTTATATAGTATTAAGAATCCAATTCATGCCATGCTTTTTCAGTCCCAGTCCAGCTGGCCTTGGTGAGCTCCCAATAGATCAGCCCCACTGTCTCAGTGAATGGGTGCACCCCTCGCGGTCCTGACTTCCTTGCTCATGTTCTCCCTCCTTCTGCTCCTCATTGGGACCTTGGGAGCTCAGTCCAGTGCTCCAATGTGGGTCTCTGTCTCTATCTCCATCCATCGCCAGATGAAGGTTTTATGGTGATATGCAAGATATTCATCAGTATGGCAATAGGATAGGGTCATTTCAGGCACCCTCTCCTCAGCTGCCCAAGGAACTAGCTTGGGACATCTCCCTGGACACCTGGGAACCCCTCTAGAGTTAAGTCTGTTGCCAACCCTAAAATGGCCTCCTTAATTAAGATATATACTTCCCTGCTCCCATATCCACCCTTCCTTTATCCCAACCATCCCATTCCCCCAAGCTCTCCCCATCCTCCCCTTCTCACTTTTCTCTCTCCATTTCCCCTTACCCCCACCCCCAAGTTCCCAATTTTTGCCCTGTAGTCTTGTCTACTTCCAATATCCAGGAGGATAATTATGTTTTTCTTTGGGTTCATCTTCTTATTTAGCTTCTCTAGGATCATGAATTATAGGCTCAGTGTCCTTTATTTATGGCTAGAAACCAATTATGAGTGAGTACATCCCATGTTCATCTTTTTTGGGTCTGGGTTACCTTGCTCAGGATAGTAAAACCGGACTCTCTGAACATGGCAGACAATGAGGGCTGATGAGAAGCCAAGGACAATGGCACTGGGTTTTGATCCTACTGCATGTACTGGCTTTGTGGGAGCCTAGCCTGTCTGGATGCTCACCTTCCTAGACCTGGATGGAGGGGGGAGGACCTTGAACTTCCCACAGGGCAGGGAACCCTGACTGCTCTTTGGACTGGAGAGGGAGGGAGGGAGGGAGGGAGGGAGGGAGGGAGGGAGGAGTGGGGGGAGGGAAATGGGAGGTGGGGAGATGGCAGAAATTTTTAATAAAAAAATAAATAAATAAAAAGATTAGAACCAAGACCATGAAAAAAAAAAGAATCCAATTCATGTCGCTGTCAATCTGTGTTATTAGAAACACGTTGTTGGGAAGTGGCAGATACAAGCTTATTAAAGTTCACGTTTCTCACAGAAGTTTTGTTCTTGTCTTTGGCAGCATATGCTGCCCATGGTTTTCCTCAGACTGAAGAGCTCACCTGGCTTGAGGAGTTAGGATACTGAGATGGTTGGCGAGCGTGTGTACAGCAGCTCACACTTGTACTGAGATGGCTGGCGAGCGTGTGTATAGCAGTTCACAATTGTGCTTGTGTCAGCGTTTACACAATATATAGTATATTTACACAAAAATTCTATTAAAGTATTCATAAACTGAAACTATTCTCAAACTAATAAAACATGAAAGTTTAATTTATAGTTAGATTTCCCTTTTTGATGAAATCTTTTCAAATTTTATAAGATTTTACAATTTTTGGAAAGAAATTGAATCTAGATGTTAAAACATAACTTTAAAAGAAATCTCTTCATGAGATACATATCACATATAGAAGCACAACCCACATAGAGCCTGTGCTTTATAATAAAAAGGTAAGCTGCTTATTGTTAATTATCTTCATTTAATCACAGACTCCTTGATCATCGTATTACTGAGCATGTTAGCAGTGCACTGTTTGCTGGGTCTTCAGTGCTTTTCTTTTAAGCACAAACCTCTGCTCAGGAAACTCTAAGTTATGGAGAATGAAGAGGTCAGCCCCGCTCCCTGATGCAGACATCAAGCTGCACCCTCATGACCTGAGACCTCTGGCTTTTTTAAAAGGCCATTGTCCAAGTGAGGAAAACGAGGCCCAGAGCAAGGGGCTTCCCTGAAATCTATTGGGGCACGTAATCGCTGTCGTCTGTTGTTCCAGCAGTGTTCTCTTCCTTGTCTAGCAGCATTTTATTGTTAAGTCTTCTAGCTCCAGTAACAAAACCAACCAAAACTTTATGACAAATCTATGAGGATTTAACATTACTTCTGCTAAATTGTCTTATAAATGATAAATTATCATTTATTTGTAAGTTTGGCCACTCAGTTCTCTCATGCCAAAAGAGCCTCATTTTTTTTAAGTACTAAAAAGGAAAACGAAACAGAAAGATGCTCAGGCATGGGTGTGCATTCAGTCAGGTAAGCAGGGCCGTCACCTGAAGGGTGATGTTCACCGCTTTGAGAAAACGGATCTCTAAGCTTCCACCAGTATCTGGAAGAAGAATGTTCCTGGCCAAGGAGCAGTTCCAGGTAGCCGAGGCAGAATGGGTGTGATTGTCAGTGGGAAACCTCAACAGGCCTTGAGGCTGGAGATGGTTGAAGGTGAGGAGGTTGGGTAATAACTACAGGTCTTGAATTTGGGTTTTACAACCTGTTTCTTTATTCCTGAGACAACTGCCTGCTCTCAGTTGGAAGCCTTGCTTAAATAATGTTGAGCTTTTCTAGTGTTCCGTCCTCTTGCCAGAACATGTAGCTCTGATTACCTTTGGCTCTGTCACTTGAGAGTCCCAGCACTAGGACAGTTGACACAGGTCTATGTTCCTTGAGGTTGCTCACTCTGAGTGTCCCCGTCATGGAGCTGTGATAGGGTCAACTGTCTTGCTATACTGTGAAATTATTTCAAAACCTATGAAGTGCTCTGGGGCTATTCTTCCAGATCTGAATGGCCTAGGGCTTCAAGGTGGGCTTGGGATGACCCAGTGGGTCACTGCCGGACCTGGGCTTTTTGTAGTAATTGCCGATAATTTCAAAGTACAGATGACCATTTACAACATTGCAGAATCTGTGGTGTTACTTCTTCAGATGGTGTCATCCATCAGAGCCATCGTGGCCATTAAATAAATGTTTTGGAAACATGCACTAGTGTATGACAATTTAACAAATGCATAAGTAAAATCCATTCTCATTATCCTTTCAAGGTGTGATTTTCTGAATTCCTGTGAACACATACCATCATGTATTTGCCATTATGATTGTCTGTCCACCCAAATGCTGAGAACCTAAGTGAAGAGAAACTAATAAGGGGAAGCTGACTTACTTTTGTCAAAACCACTTTTTAGTGTAAAATGACTGCCATTTCCCCCAGAGGCTCTACACGGGCACTGTGTTTACAACTGCCCGGATTGGAAGAGAAGCTGTTTGGTTGGCTATGCAGAAAGAGAATGGGCATAAATTGCGTGTTTGGTTTAGTTTGGTTTGTAGCAAAAGCATCATGTGACAAGTGAACTTGCATAGAATCTTTGGGTCAAATAAGAGGACTTTGTAGGCACATGGAAGCAAAACAGTTTTCTGATGAGTATTAGGAGTTAACTTTAGACAATTTAAACATTCTAAATGCATTTGATATTAAGTATACTTAAATACTAGTTTCAAAAGTAAAAGCAATCTGTATTTTAACGTGTTAAATGCCATTGACTGATGTGGAGAAGGCTATTTGTTTGACTTTATTTTGGTAAGGAAAGTTGAGACCTCACTGTAAGTATTTGAACTTCTGAAGCTTTGTGTATTAGGGTGTTTCTTCATTACTGGAATGAAATGCCTGAGGCATTCTGAGTATGTAATGAACAGAGGTTTATGCCGCTGCAGGTACAGAAGATAAAAGACAGTGATGGCACTGGTTCATCTCTGGCAATGGCCTTCTTGACTGTGCCACCTTCTGTTGGGAGTAGTTGGGTAATGGAGTCAGGCAAGAGTAAGGTCCCATAGTCCCTTTCAAAGGCCATTGTGCCAGCAACCTCTAAGGACCAGCCTCTCTACCTGGAAGCTTTCAGATGGCACACATCTGAACCATAGCAGAGTTTTGTTCTGGTTTGGGTTTTGATGCTATTAATTTTCACTCAATATGTGACCAGAATTTTCAAGGTTATTTTCTCATATAGTCACATGCAACCTTCTGTGAACCAACTCTGCATTGCCATGCGCTTCAACTGTATATTGCTTCTTCCAGGTAGACATAGCTGACATTGAGAATGAAGAAAACCGCCACTCTCTGTTCACGGAACTCCTAGAATCTAGTCATAGTGAGATTGAATTTCAGCACTTGATTTTACTCTTGCAAGCTTGGCCACCTATGAAAAGTGAATGTGTGTAAGTATTATGATAAGTTTAGCCTAACTTGACATCCTCTGTCTGAATGTCAGTTTGGAAAATGTAATATCTTCAGCGAAGCTAATGAAAGGAGAGAGAGGAGGTGTGCATGCCTGTGTGTGTCTGTGTGGACTTGCATACACATATATCAAGGTTTCAGACAGACTATTCCTTATATGAGGAGCTTATGTTCTAAGCACTCTGAAAATGTGGATGGTACCACACTCTGCTCTCCGCCATGCTTTTCCTATACATGTTCCTGTACCTCTCTGCACAGATTTAATGTTTTTGTCCATACTAGCTAAGCACTTACTATGTACTGTGGCAGTGATTTTTTTCTCTTTTTATTATTTTTTTAATTTTTTTCTTAAGAATTTCCTACATGTATACAGTGAAATATGATTATGACTATTCCCCATTTTCCTCTCAGTCTCATCTCATACCCCACCACATGCCCCTTCCCAAATCCATCTTTATTTGTATTTTTTTTTTGATAACCCAGTAAGTCCAGATATTGCTGCCCGTATGTGCATGGGTATGGCACTATCCACTGCAGCATGGTGGTCTACCAGTAGCTACATCCTCAGGGAAAAAAACAAACAGAACAGAAAACCATTCCCAGTGTCACCAGCTCCTCTGTAAGTGGTGGGGCCTGGAGATCTACCTACCTATGCTGGGATTTAGGCGGGCTTGATCTTGCTGGATACAGCATTTCACACCCTTCTCCACTTTCTCTGGCTCTTCTACCCTCCCCTACTTCTTCCACAGTATTCTCTGAGCCTTCATGGTGTTGAAACTCCTCTGGCCAAGATTGTGGGCAACTGAGGTCAATGAATACACACATACATGTGTAGAAGACAGTTTGACAGGATGGTCATTAAGCAAAATAACATTAGCAAGTTATACTCTGGGTTCTGTGACCTCCCCAGGCATGGGCTTTTGACCAAATTACAGCACCAGAAATGAATTTGATACAGGATAATTTTTGTTTAAAAATAGATGTGTGTTGTGTTATATCTGTGTGTGTTATATTCATGTAGGTAGGTATGCACACCAATACGAAGGCCAGAGTGCAAGCAAAATTGTCTCTCCCTCTCCATCCTATTGCTTGAAATAGACTGAGTCTAAACTACTTTATCCAGGCTCTCAGTACACACCTCTCTCCAGGCCCTAATTCTGGTGTTGCAGACACATGCAGCCGTGTCAGCACCTCCAGCCGGGCTTGCAGACAAGTGCCTTATGTGGGTACCGGATGTGACCTCATACTTCAGGACCTTATGTTTGCAGGGCAGGCACTGACACCCACTAAGCCATCTCTTTAGTCCCCTGTGGTTGTAACCTTGCAGTTCAGTGTACAATAGAAGCACGGTTGAATTTCGTTTTCCTTCCTGACAGTTTCACAGGTGGAAGATTTGTTTTCACGACAGGTCTTGGCAATGTCAACATACAGGGTTTTTTTCCCTACAGTTGATAACTTTCCAATTTTCACTTAAAGGGGACGCTTTATGGCTTCCCTTTGGCATGTCTGAGCTGCCATTGTCACTATTTCCGCTGGTGCAGGCTACCACCGAATAAGTAAGGATTAGTTAAGTACAGGCACCGGGATACAGTTGACACTCTGTTAGCAGAGGGGGCAGCTAAATGACCGACAGAAAGAAGAACCCTTATGTAGCATGGATACCCTGAATCATCATCATGCAACTGCTTTTGGAATTTTCCTTTTAATGTTTTTTGGATTGTATTTTCATGGGTAACTGAAGAACGCAAGCGTAATTGTAAATCTAAAAAGATATATATTATATGTGTGTGAGAAAGAGATCATTACTTGACTTTTAAGGCAATTTAAATTGTTTCTGAAGTATTAGAGTGTCTCTCTTTTCCCTGTATCTAAGCCCAGTGTCTCCTTCAGAAGTGTCGTACAGTTCGTCACGGCCATGTCTAATATACAGCATGAACACAGCACTTTGTTCTGGTATTTTCACTAGGAAATTTGTTACCTGGTTTTTAAAACAAAGCTTAGAGTGCTCCTTGAGAATTCATATGGAACAAATAATTCCCATTTATTAAGCACTCACAGTATTGAGCTTGCAGTTTAAATACATTACCAATCATTTACACAACAAACATGCAAAGGTAGTTTTACCTGGTTATGTAGATGAAGGAACTGAGTCTCAAAAGTTAAGTCACTTCAGTTTGTTCATAGCTAACGAGGGAAGGAGACGGAGTTCTCACCAGGAGTGGCCCCACCATAGCCTTGGGTTCTCGCCTCTCTGTCCTCAGAGATACTTGGGGTACCTGCCTCATCCTGTGCTGTTGGCCATGTGGCCCCTCTCCTCTGAACACGTCACTGTCTGTCTGAGGCTGCATTTCATTGTTAAGAAGCATGAGGCCCTGGGACCTGCTCGGGCCTGTTCGCTCCAGTACTGATCTTCGGTACTCAGTGAGAAATTCTGCCCTAGACCAGCAAACCTTCCACATCTTGGAATGGGAAGAAGGATGCTTCCCTGAAAATGGTTTCCCTGGAGCAATTCAGGAGCAGGAGAGAACATGTGGGAGAAACTCTTTGCCTGAGCCCTAGGGTGGAACTTTAGGAACTCCTGAAGCAAACTGAGAAGGAGATGGTCTCTGTTTGTCTTATAGCCTGATGCTTTTAGAAAGGAAAAAGAAACATGGCCCAGGTCTCTATCGTCTGTGACAGTGATGGCATGCTGACTGTGTTCTAAAGAGTGCGTTTCACCCTAACTGTTTAGTTTGGGTTTGTGGTTGTTTAAGACAGAGTCTGGTTGTGTAGCCCAGAATGGCCTTGAACTAGTGAGCCCAGTCCCTCATGTCCTACCATGCCTGACTCTGTCACACCAGCTCTGTTCACCGCAGCACCTTCACTGTCCCGGAACTGCTTTCCTGTGGTCTTGCTAAAGCTACCCAGGGCCTGCCAATGCTTGCTAACTGCAGGTTCCTGGGTCCTAGTCGCCAGAGCAGAGAGTGATAAATAGAGATTCTAGTATTGGCAGTACTACCATGGGGTGAGAATTTGAGACTGGGTCTATAAAGTCTTAGGAGCCTGAGCTCTCAGGACATCTGATGCCCCAGGGTGCCCTCTGCTTGTTCATGCCACAGAGGCCTGCACATCTCCTCCATGTCACCTTCTCCACAGGATAGACTAAAGGAGCACATTATGTACTCTCCAGGTGTGAGCCGCCATAAAGACCTTATTTCAGAATTGGAAGGAATTTTTGTTGTTGTTATTGTTTAATGTATCACAGTTGTGAGAGCTTTAATCCCCTCCAATGTTTTGCACATTTCTCTGTGAGGAGCAGCGCAGGCAGCAGCCCATGGGTGAGACTGACGACTGTGATGCTGACCAGATGCACAGCAGAGAACAAGCGGGAGCTAGGGGGTGAGGTGTTGAACATCTGCCGCTCTCTCTACAACACCAAGCAGATGCTGCCTGTGGAGGTGAGTGGACGCTGCGAGCGGCTTCCCCGGGATGGCCTCTTTCTTCTCAGCGCCCTCTCTTCTAGGCAGTTGTAGCTGTACTAGAACACTTAGCTTAAGCAATTCTAGTAAAGACCAATAATTTGTAATAGATCTCATGAGGAAGAGCAGCGCTGCAAGGATGCCTGGAAGGTGTTTTTTTCCTGCCAGCGCTCTGAGTTCCAGGGCATATCCCAGTGCAGTTCCCTCAGGAGGCCTTTTTATGGCCCATCCTGGCGGACGTTCTGAGGGAACTCAGTGACTCAGGTGTTGTCTGTCTAACCGAGCAAGCACTCTGATCTTTGCATACGTCATTGTGTCATTATAAGTCATTATAAGAACACGGGATAGTCACAGCAGTTCTCTCTGTAGCAGAGACAGCAGAGACTCGGCCACCTCCTTTGTCCCAATGACTTAAGTGTCATTGGAGTATTCGTAATACGTGCACCATGGAAACTTTGGTGTTTTCTGTTATAGTAGCCTGCTCTATGTCCACTCAGCAGTATACTGTTGGGGCAACTCATATTCTTAAATTTAAGCATTTGGATAATGCCATTAAATGAATTAATTGGTTTTGAGTTTCTGCCAGGTAAGGCATAAACTTGAAAGCAAAATTATAAATCTGGGCCTATAAATCCTCATTGTGATCACTCAAGAAAACCACTCTTACTTGAATGAACATTTAATGTTGTTTTCCAAATTTGGGACTGAGAAAGTGTTTTTGTTGAATTTTTAAAGGCTTATTTGTTTAAAGAACTCTTCCAACCACTGGAATGACAGAGGAATTCTATAAAATACTTAAAGTACCAGCAGCTAAAATAGTGTAGTGGAGTGTGTGTTTGGAGCTGTGTACCATGGCCCTCTTCATATGAGCTAAGGTGGAGCTCTGACCAATCAGGACCAAATGTCAAGACTGACCCTTAGCTGTTCTGTTGAATTGAATGTTGGTTAGAAAGGTCTGCGTAGGCTCTCGAGTTACTTCCTGGCAGTTCTGTCTCCACCACTGTGTCTCTAGCTCTAAGGCGGGGCTGAACCTCCCTGTGGGCTCCTAACCACCACGCCACCACTCATAGATCCAGACTTCTTGAGGTGGGAAGGGAGTGGATTAATTGCCGCTTCGGAGTAGGTTGCGACAGTCTCTGTCTAACTTGCTGGAGAGAAAAGTAGCTACTGAATGAGTGCTGTTGCCACTGACTGCTTCTTAAGCTCAGCCTCCTTCCTCATGTTGGGCATGCATATAAAAATGTTCCTTGCATGTCATGATTACAGGAGATTAGTAAATGATAAGCATTATTTTTATTGTTAAATGTGCTCAATAAAAAGTTAAAGTGTTACTAGGGAGAGAACGTAATTATTACAAAATAAAAGAGTCTTGAATTTATTTTACATTTCAAAGTTGCTCAGCTTAATCTCAGAGCTCCATAATAATTTTCTTCACCATGGTGCTAAGATTACCCACTCCTCAGTTATTTTATTCTGCCCACGGCTAATGACGTGTGTGCCCAGTTGTGACAGGGCCCTGAGGCGGACCCACCTCTTCCCTTGTCCCTGTTTCTCATCACCTACAAGCCTCATGATTACAGTTTTTTCTCTCCTCCATGACTTATCAGAGCACTTTTGTGTGTGTGTGATTTCACGCTGTTCCTCCTTCTACCTGCTTCTGTACAGCTATGATGGTTTTTCTTGTGAAAAATTACCAGCAAATGAAAATCATTGCTTTTCCAAAGTTGTGCATCCTGTGATTTTGCTAGCTGTGGCCAGTGCTTCTCAGTCTGTATCCATGGCAATATAAAAGTCTCCTCAAGAGCTGAGGGCGTGTGGGATAAGAAATGTAAACAAGATCATGGCATTCCTGAATGGACAGCTCTAAGTCCGCACTTTCTGTCAGCAGCCTGCCAGGAATTAGGGTCCCAGAGGCTGCTGGCTGCTGTGTGGAAGCAGGTCACCCAGATGAGCCTGGCTAAGCCCAGCTTGGGAACCTCAAGAGTGGTCATCCTTCCTCACAACTGAGCACTTTTGACGGTGCTGGGAGCTTGGTTTAAACTCTCCCATGACATCCAAACTATTTCCCTTTTACCTGCTTCTTCCTCAACCTCCTCTCATTAACAGGGCTAAAATGCCTTCTTTAAAGGGTTTTGGAACAAACCAAATGACATGGTGTGTACTAACGCCTGGCAAACATAGCAAGCAGGTGTTTCAGGTCAGAATCCCTGAGTCTCTGGGTGGAGGTGATAGATGGAGGCAGATTTTGCAGTCAGAAGTCAGATCTAGGCCCAGCCTTTCTTGAACAGCTCTGAAGACCAGGAGTCCATGGATAGCCCCATGCCCAGCACAGCCTTCACTGGTATGACACGTCAGAACCTACAACAGAGGGAGCAGACAGCTCCTCTGCATGTGTGAGCAACACACACCTGCACACAGTCCCTCTCAGGCTCTAAAACACCTATTGACACTGATCTGCTGAGTCCCTGCAGGTTGTATAAAGGCCAAAAGGGTGTCAGTGGACTGGTGTGACTTCCCTGGCAACACCAGGCCAAGGCTTATCCCTGAGCTTGGGCCTGCTTATGTGTCCCCTTTCAAGGCCTGTCTTTCTTATGATGTCGTGTCCTGACTGTCTGAACTGTGAAGTTGTCAGCTTCAGTGGTTTTGTGCTCTCTCTGCTGCTTGGTCTTCTTGTAGTTCCCTGTGTAAGTCTCTTAATTCATCTCTTGCAGTACAAGCCCTGGAGAAGATTAGCTAAGAGACTGTACATTCCTAAGTGGGTCACATAAACTGGCATCCTGTGTCCTCACAGTCCTTGCCTGGGCCATGTGCTATCTACCCTGCTTAGATTTTTATCACAAGGTAGAGTCATCTGGGAAGAGAAACCTTAAATGAGAAAACCTGTCAGATTGCCTAAAGGCAAGTCTGAGGGGCGTTTTCGTTTTCTTGATTAATGATTGATGAGAGGGTGCCATTCCTGAGCAGGTGGTCCTGGGTGGTAAAAGAAAGCAGGCTGAGCAAGTCAGCAGACTGCGCTCCTCCATGGTCTCCGCTTCAGTTCCTGGCTCCAGGTTCCTGCTCTAGCGCCCCTTTGTGGTGGACTGTAAGCTTTAGGATGAAATAAACTATTCCCATAGTCACCTTTGCTTATGGTTTTATCACAGCAATAGAAAGAAGCTGACACTATCTATTAATTGTCTTCTCAGATGGTGTCTGTGCTTTTCATTAAAAATTGTCATTTAGAGCTACAGTCAATAAAGAGTTAGTGTAAACATGAAACAATGAGGCTCTATGTCAATTAGTGATAGCTTATTGAATAAACAGCAGACATGAATGCCAAGAGAGACTCATTTATAAATTTTCAGTGTACCTTTAGAGCAGACGAAGCATTGTGCACCCTCACAGGGGGGCATATAGGTGAATAGAGAACTGCAGGAGAGAAGGTAATGAAGAGTACAGCGAGATGTAGAATGGAGGCTGAGCTCGGCAAGTCGGAGGTGCCTGTCATTGTGTAGGTGGAGACTGCTCATGTCCCAGCCACTCAGACCCAAATAATCACACAGAAACTATATTAATTGCAACCCTACTTGGCCAATAGCTCAGGCATATTCCTAGCTAATCCTTACATCTTAACCCATTTCTATTAATCTGTATATTGCCATGAGGCTGTGGCCTACCGTTTAAAGGTTCTGGTGGCATCTGTTTCCTTCGCCAGCTACATGGCATCTCCTCACTCCGCTTACTCTATATATCTCTGTTCAGATTTCCTGCCTGGCTTTACTGTGCTAAGCTATTGGCCAAAATAGGTTGTTTTTTTTTTTTCATGAAAAAGCACCACATATACAAAAGGACATCCCACATCAATTGTGTGTCGCTATTCTTGGGGAGATGTGAACCAGTGTGTACTTAGCCAGATAAGGAGCCAACAGCAGACCAATGATACCACTGACATCCAACTAGGTGAACCAGTGAGTTTTACTGGGGTGCTACTGGAGTGAGAGTGAGGGGTCACCTCCAGGAGCAGAAACTACTCTGGGCCAGCTGTATCCCTAAAAGCCCGCCCCAGTGGGTGGTAGTTCATGAAAGCAGAAACCCTGGAGCTCACTGCTCAACTTCAGGCAGCTCACCAGTTTGGAAACTGTCTCATTCAGTTGATCATCATTGCCTTCCCATCCTGGAATGCTGGGCAGGGATGCTGAGAGTGCCCTGGGTTTGGAATGTTCTCTGCTCTGCTGTGGTGTAGCGCATGCAGGGCTGTGACCCTTCATTCTTTTTCCAAAGTAGGCTTGCTTTAGTATAATGGGCCACACCGTTGTTTCTCTTTGGTCTAGTGTTCAGTTCTTTATGTCATAGATACAGTCAGGACACTTCAAGTAGCCAGCAGTCAAAACAGTTGTGTGTTTTCTGTCTCTTCGTTGTAAAGGATTGCCTTCTGTTACCTTATTCAGAGTTCTTTTCTCTGGGGACAGGTTCAGCAAATAGAATTAAAAACTAAGAATGAAATCCAGGTCTACACTTGTTCACTCTTTTGAACCACAGGTAGTTTTCAAAATGATGATGGAATATCTTAAATATATCAAGAATTCCATTTACTTTAGCATTAGAATTTTGAACATATTTTTAAAACATTGTCTGTGCCGATGTCCTTCATCTCAGTAGATAAGAACTAGATGTCGGCTTCATTAGTGGTGACAGCTGCCATGAAGTCTCTGCTGTGTGCTTAGCGCTGTGCATTTATATTAATTCTCAGGTACACAGCAAAAACTGCAAAACAAATACAGTTGGCTCCATTTTATTTATAGGGAAAACAGGGCTTTGAGAATTAGAATAAATTGTAGCACTAGATCTGTGCTGCAATAGATAGTGAGTGTATCCTGCCACTCAAAGTGATATTATACACAGATAGACCTGGAAAGATGGCCACAGCTTACCAGGAAGGGAATGACATGGACAGCAGCTCTGTCACACAAACATGCACGCACGCACACACACACACACACACACACACACACACACACACGTACACACATATACACATCCATATACATATAACCATAAAAACACACACATATACATACACAATATAAGCACAAATACATAGATACATATATGTACAAATATAACAACACATATAGACACATACATAGAAACAAATATAAACACACATATACACACATACATACACAAATATAAACCCACAATGAATACACAAATATAAACACATACATATACACACATACACACATATATGCACAAACATAGCCACACATATGTATCCACATATACACAATAAGAGGCATGTGAAGGTGCATCCAGAAGTCGCAGCACAGGGTTGCACCTGTTTCCCTGAGTAGAACTCACCTCCTCTGTGATTTCAGGATGTGAAGGAACTGTGTATGCTGCTGTTGGACCAGTCCCTACTGCTCCCGTCCCTGAAGCTTCTGTTGGAGAGTGGAGATGAGAGTCTACAGGCCATGGCCCTGCAGCAAATCTCAACTGTCACTAAGGTATACCCAGCTGATTTACTACTGCTCTTGTTTAAAAAAGTAAATGAGTGCATTTATCCTCATTAACAATAACCATGATCAATTTCCAGCTGCTTTATATATAGTATTCTTTGACTATAGCAGGTGCCTCTCTTCTATCCAGGCAGTGTATGCTTGGATTCATAGGCAGTTCCTGAGCCTCTCCCATGATCCAGGCTCTAGATGACTGCTGAGAACACAGACACATGTGACAAACATCTTTACAGAGAAACAGCAAACAGCATCTCAGTAGCATGAACCAGTGGCCCGGGTGCCTTGCTGCTTGGGATTTGGGTCTGGAAAAATTTGATCTGCTTGAGGCTGGCTTCCATCTCCTGGGTTGTGTGTGGTAGCTGCTCACAGACAGAAACATTTCCCAGCAGCACACACTGCCAACATCTGAAGTCCAGAACTGTGGTCCTCTGGAACCTGAGCCTCAGCAGAAGCAGCGTTTGACCTTGAAAACAAGCGTGCTTAAGTCACCTTTGGAGATTCCTCCCACAAGGCTGGCTGTCTTGTGATGACTGAGGAAAGCAGCGATCTCTCTCTTCCTCTTAAGATGTGCAGTCTTCAGTTAAATAGCTCAGGGCTGTGTTATAGCAAATTCTCATCAAATGATCCTTCCCCAAAGCCTTCTCTACAGACATCCTTGTTTCACGTGAGCATTGTGTTCACGTTCATGTACACACAGAGATGCAAGTGGACTCTATCATTTTACTGTCTGCTGTCTCCCTGTTAACAAGATGTCTTCTGGGGAGCAGAGAGAAGGGAGTTGTAGAACAGAGGTCTGTGCTGGCTGCAGAAGACAGCTAAGAAATAGAAGAAAAGATGGTGTTGATAAAATGTTTTATTAATGCAAAGTACCCAAATGTTACATACATTGGATCTGACAACGGTCATTGAAGATCCGTTGCTTTTGATCAGTTTTATTCTTGAAGTAGTATAAGACTGTCTGCAGAGACTTTGGAATGGCTGCCCTTTGTCACTGATGCTGGCAGGACCTTTGGGCTGCCTGACTGAAGTACTTGGGGGTTGATCTCTTGCTAGCCTCCCATCTCCTTGCTGGTGGGAATATTTCTTGTATCTTCACTAAAATTGAGAATTATAATGAGTTTTTTCTGAGGCTTTTTTTTTTCTTGTAAACCCAGGAAGATAGGACTGGACCAAATCAGTCTGACCGTGATTCTCCATCACATCCTCCTCCATCAACTATCAAAATCAGAAAGTAAATGAGAACTATATGGCACTAGTGGGGCTCCTCCGTAAGAAGGTCCTCAGAGCTTGTGAGGTGCCACATCATGTTAAGACTCCGAGTTCACAACTGCTCTGTATGCTATGGGGAGTTTCCTTGGGGCCATGAAGCTGGGACCAGCCAGTGGTGCCCATCAGGCTTGAGACTGAAAGCCACACGTCTAAATTGTCTCACTTGCTATGTGGAGACACTCGCGTTTAGAAATTCGGTCATAAGAGTCTACCTTAAGGTGTGGGTATATTAGGGCAGCCTACTGTTCGCCTAAATTTACATCACCAAAATGTACATGTCTGGGCATCCTCAGACATGCTACATGTTCTGCATACTCTTATATTCAGTTGTAGGAAATGTATAATAAGGTCTCCGATCCTTGTCACCCATCTTTCCCAAGGTAAAATATGATATAACTACAGCAATCACGACCAAGATTGTAAGCGTTGACATGGCCTATTGGCCTTTTTTCATCTTTCACTAGAACTCCCCACTTCTCTGTGTGTGGAATCTGTAGCAGGTGGGTCTCCTGTGAGAAGTGCCATGGTGTCTCTCTGCCACAGGCCTTCACTCTGCCCTCTGTAGCTGGAGAAACTTTGGCAACATTATCTGCTCTTCATCTCTGTAATTTTGTCATTTCAAGAGATCTGGATAAACGAATATGCAGTTACCATGGTCTGTCATTGTTCTTCAACCCTGAGAAAGGGTCATCTCATACATCCCTCAGAAAAGAGCATCAGCAGGCGATACTGTGTGCCCTGGCCTGCTGATTTTATATCATCCCTGGCTGCTGAGTGAGAACTAGAAACCTCTGCTGCTTCTCTTTGGTTCTGTCCATTAGTAAGGGCTAAGGTTCATCAATAACTTTAGTTTTCCCCTTATTGGTTGTTGATAGGAGTTCCTGTTGACATTAAAAAAATAACATCTGGCAAAGGGATCCTCTGACAGCAATTGGTCCACACAGTGCACAGCTATGAAAGGAGAAAGCCCTGCACTTGTTTGCTGGGAGCATGTATTATTTCGCTGTTCATTATCAGCTGCTGACAGCTTTATAGGTGCTCGCAGTTACAGTGAAGATGCTTAAGTGCTGGTGCTGGCTGCAGCTTTCCCTTCAACAGCGGGACCCACTTCTTTCTCTAAGCACTTCTGGAATGGCACACCTCTAGTCTTCAGTATGTGACCTTATTCAAGTAGGCAGAAGCTTCTATCCTGGGAAGCAAACAGTCTTTCCTGAGCTGGTATTGGTATCATCCTTGGTGATAGTCTGCTGGGTGACTTCTCCACCAGTCTTGGTCAGATTGAGAGCTTGCTCACAATGCAGTGCTCACCATGAAGGCTATTCCTTGGCATGCTTGAAGTTGATTTCCAGGTTCTATCTGTTTAGGTCAAAATCCCCAAAGATAGCAAATGTATTTTACTAGTCTTGTAAACTGAGATTATCTGTGTTTACTATTCCAGAAGCCTGGTGGCTCCTACCACTTATTATGTCCTCCTCTAGTGCTTCCCAGTCCCTCTGTCCCCCAGGCCATAGCCCAGACCCCTAGTGTAAAAGAGTAAACCATGTTTCTGACCTTACCAAGGGCCTCTTTCCTTTCACAGTGCCTGCGTCTCTCAAGTCCCACTTGCTGCCAGGTATGACAGAAAGAACAGCCCCTATCTCCTCAACAACCCTTCACTATTCACAAAGCTTCTGGGATGTGCTGCTCTGTTTTCACAGGGGAGACACTGAGTCACACAGCCAGTGAACAGCCAGGCCTAACATTCAAAGTCAGGCTAAGCCATGCTGCTTTAAAACATGTTGTGTAAGGTGCCTTCAAAGAAACGAGACTGTGGAATCACCCTGAAGTGTGTAGTAATGCTAGGGCTGAAAAAGATGGGATCGGAGCGGCCACTGAGTCACCCATCTAGATTTTCTTTGTAAGCCTCTTATTCCCCTGGGCTAGGGTCAAGCATGGCAGGGGACAGACCATTTCCCTAGCACTGGGCACTGTGCCATTGTGAGTGCCTTAAGCAAGACTTGCACCCTTTACCTTGTGCACATGGACCTTAGTCCTGCCCTGGGGAGTGACTCAGAGTGAGCGGGGCCCTTCTTCCCATGGCAGTACTTCACTGGTCTAGCCAATGTGTTCCTTTCATCTCAGCATCAAGGCACGAGAACCTGGCAGGCCATCCTGTGACAAGTGCCTGAGCTGGAGGGAGAACCTTAAAAGTGCTCAGAAGAGCCTTCATGGGTTGGTAAAACCCATTGAAACCAAGGATCCCAGCTCTCTTTGTCCCTCTAATGCCTCAGTTTCTCCAAGTTTCTCCCCAGTAGGAGTCCCTTTCATGTGGGATTGTTGTTGGTGTTGTCTCTCACTTTCGGTTCTGTTTTGCTGTAGTATGATAGTGGACACACGTGTGAGGGGCTTCATGACCTCCTCTGTGTCTACAGAGCCCTTCTTTGGTGTTGACCCTAATATCAGTTTTTTGTTTGTTTGTTTGTTCTTCCTCTCATGCAGCTGTCTTAATGATAAAGTCTGTGGAGCACATCACAGAGTCTGACTGCTTCCTCCTGGGCCAGAAAGCTGGTTCGCTCATTTTTGAACCCATTTGACTTCTATGCAGCCAGTTTTGAACCGCACCAGTGTCTGGTTGACCTGTGTTGTAGACAGACGTACTGAGCACTATGTGCTCCAGTGCTGTGTAAAGAGTGAAGACATTTGCAAGACATATGTAAAGATGAACCAAGATATCATCCATCACTCTGTTTAAATGGCATATCTCTAGGGCAGAGGGATTCAGAAACAACAGTGAATTGGAGCCCAAAGTCTAGCACTTTGCTCTATTCACAGCCACAAGCAGGCTGGAGTTCTCAAAGGGCCTCTCCCCATGTTTTTAGATAAACCTTATGGCTTAGCCAAAGCATGTTAGACGTTCTTCCAGATGTAGAACTCACGGTCTGCCGAGGAGGTGAGGTCAGAATGTCATGTTCAAATACAGGACACAGGCATTATCTTGCGAGTGTTCTCATTTGAAGTACACACTTGTGTACACTTTTTCTGCAATTGTAGGTTAATATTTTTAATAACTTACGTAGTGTTAGTGTTATGTGAAGAAGAGGCAAATGTGCTCCCTAAGTAAACAGTGAAACGTTAGTAATGATCTCTAAAGTCGCCAAGATGAAGCTCCATACGCATTACGCTGCTGGAGTGCAGCTTCCCTCTTTACTGTAATTACTCTTAGCTGATGGAGATCTATAAATTCAAAGGCTTGAATTCAGAGAAGGCTCATTATGTATTGTTGAGCAAGGAACTAAAGAAATAATGGTTGGAAGACAGTAATACTCTGTCTATAGCTATGCATTTCTTTCCCAAGAAACACAGAGTTTTATTTAGCCTCCAAAGCTGATCACCAACAGGAACACATGAAAGAGAGAAGCTTCTAGAAAATTCCTAATTCCTATTTGTCTGCTATAGCTTCAGCTGAACTGTACACTAGGTACTGTGCTAGGCACATGGAAGTTTGCTTACTGTCAGCCTCAGACCGTGTGCCTTCTTGATGGAACTTGGAGACTTGAGAGAGAGCTCCTGCAAGGCTACACAGACATTTAGAAACAGACCCAGGGCTGGAAATGATCTCTGCCACAAAGGACTGCCTCGCACCCTAAGTCATTTGTTTAGTGGGAAATGAGCCAACCCTTCAGACTTGGCTCATGCTTATTGTAATCATAGCCAAACTGAGACCCAGAACAATATTTTTTCCTTCAAGCCCATACTACACCGGCTAAGCTAATAGCAAGGATATGTGATTATCTAAGCCTGTATACAAAGACAAAGTCAATTCCTAGAGAACTTAAGACCATATTAAACATATTTTAAAAGTCAGAAAATTACACACAAATACTTTTTTGAGAAGTTAAAACTTAAATTTTAAAATAACTAAAGAAATTATAAGATAGTAACTGGTTTGCCAACACTATAAAAATATAAAAATCTCTGTATATGAAAATATAACAAAAATAGAAATTGCAAACAATAAGACAAAGTGTCTATTATAGTGAAGCCAGGGTTGGCACATAAGTCATAAGGAGACCCCAAATTCTATTAAATGAGTGGAGGTCCCAGTCCCTCTGTTAACAACAGTAAGAGTGGTGATAGGAAATATGTGGGGGAAATTTAATTCTGTAAATACACGAATCCAGAATAAAGAAGTCGTGAAATACCATTGCCTAGCTCCCAAATTAACACACCTCACTCAGGTACTGTGTGTGATGGCACCCGTAACAGTTCCCCGAGTTGGACAGCCTCAACAGCAGAGCCTGCTTTTCTTACAGTTCCAGAGATGAGCAGTCTGAAGTCAGAGCCATGGCCAGCTTGTTTTCTTCTGAGGCCTCTCTCTGTCGGGAGGTGACTGTTGTCAGGCATGTAACTGCCGGCTTTCCTGTGTGTCCTCAGCTTTGGTCCTCAAAAAGGCACTAATTATAGTGAAGCCAAGCCCTTCCTGGTGCCTCCAGCTCACCCCTTAGCCCTTATCACCTCTTGCGAGGCCTGGTCTCTAACTAAACCTACTCACTGCGTGTTGAGGGAGCTGCGGGCATCTTCCCACAGCCCGGCTCCTGGCCGCCTGGTTAGCTTATGCCCCGAAATAATTACATGGAAACTGTATTCTCTTAAATACTGCTTGGCCCATTAGTTCTAGCCTCTTAATGGCTAACTCTCATATCTTGCTTTAACCCATCTCTAATAATCTATGTAGCACCAGTCCTACCGGGAAAGATTCAGCATGTCTGACCTGGCGGCTTGCTTCATTGCGTCTGCCCCAGAGAGGAGAGCTATCGAGTCTGTCTGAGGCGTCTTACTTCACTTCCTCTTCCTCCCAGCATTCTGATCTGTTTACTCCACCCACCTATGTTCTAACCTATCAGGGCCAAGCAGTTTCTTTATTAATTAACCAATGACCTTCCTCCATTAACTGCGTGCAGTCTTTGGGTAGAAACTGGGCTCTGTGCAAGTTTAGAATGCAGGAAAGGGACACAACACAGTTCAACTCATAATGACCCAATATTATCTCTCCTAGAGATTTATAGTACGGAAAAGGCAAAGAAGAAAATATGTGCTTAGAATGTATCCCATGTAGTGCTTCAATAATCTCCATTTAAAACAGCTGAAATTCCTAGCAGAAGTTAAATAATGGTGACATCTTTTCAATAGGCTATTTTGCACCCATTAAAGAAAGCAAGTGTGAAAACCATAAAACCATTCTTATAATTCTTAGTGTTATTGAGAAGACTTGTATCATATGATCCCCTGTGAAAAGATTGTCTCAGTTCATAGCTCCTGGAAGGGGAGTGTGGACACCGTCTTGCTCTCTATGAAGACTGCTTTCTTTTCCAAAGTATTTTGCTTTCCTTTTGCTTTTTAATTTGAAGAAGAATAAGTGGTGAGGATACATGAGATGGAGGAAGAGAAACCGCCCTCGGTAGTAGACAGACCAGATCATTAAAGCTTTAGTTAGAATTGTAGACAAAGGCTTTCTGAGGCCTAACAAGTTAACACAATGCGGTTAGTGCCTAGAGTGTTGTGGCCAGTGCGGGGTGAAAGGAGAGCCTGGCTGCTACTGCTGATGAAAGACAAACAGGCAACAGGCGTGGGGAGAGGCGCTGACCTAATGCTGTGGCTGCTCATTTCCTTTCTGGTCGGCGCTTCTCTTTAAAGTAGTTAGAATGGATCAGACAAAAACCGTGTCTGTCGTTACTCTTGCTATAAGTGTGTGTGAGGGCACCCACGCTCCACAGAACAGTGTGGAGGTCACAGTACCACTTTTGGGTGTCAGCCAGGGATGGGACTGAGGTCGTCAGGTCTGGGAGGCAAGCTGTCACCCACTGAGCCATCTCATCACCCCTGTTCCTTTTTTACTTTTCAATATGGCCTTGAACTCACTATGTAGCCCAGGCTGGCCTTGAGCGTCTAATGTTCTGTCTTCCAACAGCTGGAATTACAGCTCCACCATGCTCAGATTTTGTTTACTTTTTCACTCTGCATGTTCCAGATATGCACAGAATGATTGTCTCCACAGCATTTTCCTTACAGAACACTATGCTGAAGCCGTTCTGTGCTTCTAAGAGCAGGCAGGAGGCCACGGGAGAAAATGAAATGAGGCAGTCACTACCATTTTCCCCACACTCCATCCTGAGAGGCAAGAGCAGAATCCCCGCAAGCCTTTCCCCACTCCCTGCCCACGACTCTTGGTCCTGACTCTCCTTTTCCTGGGGGCATCTCAGCGAGGAACACTGAACTCCAACAGGCCTCTGCTCCTCCTGCTCTCTCCCTGCTGGTCTCTGCAGTTCCCGGGAAGGCAGAACCCCACTCACCAGAAGCACGTGTGATGGATATCAGGTCCGGACAAGCAGTGGCAGGGACCAGCTGTGCCAGAGGAACTCTCTCCCTTCAGCTGAACCTATCTAGACACCAGCCTTGAACACTTACCTAGGACTTCTCACTCGACAGGCCTAGACTCAACCTTTCATCCAGGAGCTCTATCAGACATTGGACAGGGCCTGCTGGCATGCGGCTGTTTCCTAAAGGCTATGGTAGAGCCTTTATGTTGAAGGGTAAACCAGAAAATGACATGTGAAGTAGCCCCTAGGGCATGTGCTTGCACTCCGCACAGATAACCATGTGGAGTGAAACAGTAAGACCTCTGCCTGTGGGTGATCTATCCATTCACATCCTTATTCCGCAAATCCTGAGGTGCGACCGTCCTGTGGCCAGCCGCTCCGATCATGGGGGCTGCCTGAGTAGACACAAGCTATGGAGTCTCCACCCTGGAGAGGCTGCTGTTCTAGAAGGAAACCAAGAACAGACAAACTCAGAGCTGAGCTGCTGAGACAGACCCCATCACGAGGCGCCCACACAGTGTTCATTGTTATGTGAGGATACAGCTACCATAGCGGAGTCCTGTGGATGCCGAGAGCATGTCTCTGCAACTGTGCATGTGGTGGGGAGCAGGAGCTCCATGGGATGAAGATTGATGCTTGACAAGTGTGAAAAGCAGGGGTGGGCTTGCGCAGGGTGTGCTGAGTTAGAGAAACCACAGAGCTTACAGACACATGGGCACCCTATCAGGCCATGGTGGGAGCCCTCATAGGGCAAGAGAACCTGGCTCTTACACCAGTTACGTCTCCTGTATAGTATTTGCAAGCAATAAAAGCCCAAAGCCCAATAGAGATAAACTAGATATTTTACTAGGTCAAAGGTATCTGTGCATGAATTTGGAAAGCCCAAGCCAGATGTGGTTTGTACCTGTAACCCCAGCGCTCCAGAACCTGAGATAAGAGGGTTGCTGTGAATTCCAGTTTTAGGCCAGTTTGAGTTACATGTGAGATTCTGCCTCAAAACAAGTGTGTGAAATGAGAAGCCGGAGAAAGAGCCCTGAGGGCTTGGAGATGCCAGGATAGCAGCATCCAATGCCCTTAGGATCGGAGATTGATTTGCTGCCAAAATAGATCTTTATCACATATTTGTACAGTTTACAAAACTGTGACAGCATTTACTGAAGTCAGCTCGCTTGGCTATTTAACCGATGTGAACTGCACTGGGTAGTAAAATAGAAAAACTATGAAACCCTTGTACCCTCCACCATCCCCTGCAGTGGGGAACCAGAAAGGTCACCCCAGAATAGCAGGAAGAGGTGTGTGTCAGGTGTGTAGGGGGCTTGAAGGGAGGAAGGATGAGCCTGGCTAACAGCTTTAGAAAAGGTCACAAGAAAGTTGCACTGGAGCTGATGTTTATGTTGGGCTATGAACAATCCTGATGCATTGTTGATAAAGCCAGCAAATGTTATCATCTCTGCTTCTCTCAGTCTGCGCCAGGAGATAGTGTCTTCCTCCTCAGTACCTCCATCACAAACAGGTAGGAAGAAGCACACTGTGTAGAGTTTTGTGATAGAGTTGATCTAATTAATTATTTCGTTAATTAATTGACTTTGAATGCCACATAATTTTTGAGGTCCATACAACCACAGTTAAAACCTGCCATGACAGTGGATAGAACCAGCCATGCAATGGTCTCATGTTGCCAGAGGGCAGTAATGATTTCCGATATGCTATCCATGTTGACTCAGTTCTTTGCAAGAAGGAATGATAATCCAAAACAGTAAAAATGTAAATAAAGCAACAAAGCCATGGAGAGTCATGTGTAGACATGGAAGATGCGACCTGCGCCTCCCACGGCTTCAGTGAGAAGACTATCACCCACTGCCCCTCAGTGTCTTTCTGCTCACTCTCACAAGAGCAGGAATCAGGCTTTCTTACCCGGACAAGATTTGTCTTCATGTGGCTCTGCATTCAAGAGAGAATTGGGGTTAAAGAACATAGATGAAAAGACAAAGAAAATGGTAAATGTGGTTGTTAGGCTCGCTTGGACTTTAAAGGTGCAGACTGTGGTTCTACAACTTACTACAATGTTAAGCAAACATTTCTTGCACGTTAATTTCCGTACGTGTGAAACTGAGACATGAAAGTGCTGACTTCCCAGGCTGAACTGGAAGGGGGCTCCTTGAAGTGCTGCTTCTGCAGCATTAAACATGATGCATGGTTCAATATATGATTGTTGGAATAGTCAGGGCTCGAGCAAGGGTCTGGTGCATTGTCTGCTTGTGTTAAAAGGAAGCTGTGTCTGTCCATCTCTGACCTTCAAGGTGCTCACTTCCCCCCTGCACTGTTTGGCCTAGGTCACCTTCAGCTGGATGTGCATAATGCAGAAAGCCAGCAGACTGCATGTGACCACCTCGTGGAGAGCACAGGGAATTGTGGGAGATAAGGCTGCAAATGTCCACTCATGGGTTTCTTATTTCTTGAAGGTGGATGACTCCAATTGTGACCAGGAGCTGCTTGACTTGCTTGTGGATGCCAGGCTGTTGGTGAAATGTGTCTCCACACCCTTCTATCCACGTATTGTTGGTCACCTTGTGGCCACCAAGCAGCAAGGACGCTGGGATGCAGAGGAACTGGCTAGCCACCTGCAGGAGGCCGGATATGAAGTCGAAGCTGGGTCACTCCTTCTGGCTGTGCAGGGGACTCACCAGGCCTTCAGAACTTTCAGCACTGCCCTCAGCTCAGTGAGGCAGTGGGTGTGAGCACAGTTTCCCATGACCCTGCCCCTGGAGTGAGAGGCCGTCGGACCCTGAAGCAGAACATGTAGAAGTTACCTGTTCTCAGCATTTCTAACAGTCATGAATAAAGGCATATATAAGTGGCAAGCAGGTGCTCTTAAGTGCTTTCTTCCTCATACTGATGGGTTTGCATATTCTGTTATTACTGTTGAGTACTTTATTTTATTTTTGCCTTTTCTGGTTGGAACACAGTTAACTGAATCAGAAGCTATAGCTCAGAAAATGGGAAATGGTGGCATGTTGTGTGAGAGATCGTAGTATAGCCAGTGGCTTGGCCAGCTGTCGTAGGCTGGAGGATGAATAGTCCTGTGTTCAAGGCTCAAGATGGTCCAGTAGTCAACCTCCTCAAGCCTTGAAGATCAGTTGTATGAAGATCAGTGCTATATTATATAGCTCACAGAGTTAATGAGTATTGTATGAAGGTGTGTGTAGTAAGTCTTTCTCTGTCCTGCCAGCCAGCTCCCAAATAATGACATGGAGACTTCCGATTAATTATGAAAGGTTGACCTTAGTTTAGGGTTGTTTCTAACTAGCTCTTATAACTTAAATTAACCCATTTCTATTCATCTGTGAACTGCCATGTGGCTCATGGCTTTTATCTCTCCTCCTGTGTGTCCTGCTTCCTCTGCATCTGGCTGGTGCCTCCTGCTTTCTTCTTCCCAGAGCTTGCTGTCTGGAAGTCACACCTATACCTCCTGCCTAGCTATTGGCTGTTCAGCTTGTTATTAAACCTATCACGGTGACATATCTTCATGCGATGTGATCAAATATCTTGCCTCAGGTGTGTATAGTGAAGCTCCATCAAGTACATAGAAAAGGTTTAAGTAATAATGATACTAATACTAACTGTCCTGCCTGTTAGCTATTAGAATATGTGGATGTTGTCTATAAGACGCAGCCAGATGATCAGGAATAACACATGGGCTGCTGATCAATTAGCATGATTGTCAGCGTAAGCATATTAAGGCTGACACATTCGCATGTCCGTAAAGTCACAGAAGGGCATCCCACGGTGAAGGGGATAAGGACTCTCACACATTGCTCCTCCTGCCCAAGCATGTGATCAAAGACAGAACCTATGGCCCAGTTTCCTGGATTTGGTTTTCAAAAGAGTCTCATTCAAACCTCACAGCAACAGCCTAGGTCATGGGTTGGGGGAGCATTCATACCAACACCATGTCCTTTCCCATCACTATACTCTGGCTCGAAGGTCCTCCCCCCTGCCAGCACAAAATAATTTGGGAGGGGAGTTAGCTGATAATCAATATGTGTAATATATGTGTAAAAGGGATGACATTTTATTAATCTTTTGTCACGAACAGTAACCTGAAGATGCTGCCCGTGGTCAGTTTCCATTTCCCGCTAAAACCAGTAGGGTGACCATAATTGTGCTCCATGTAAGACTCTGCCTTGTAGCATATTGGAGTAGAATGACGCCACATCCTAAGCCATGGATGCCCATCCAGAGGACAGCAGCCTCTAAGGATGTTGTCTCTTCACCTGCTAGCCTGTGTGCACTGGCGTCCCCTTGCTCCTACTTCTCTGGAAGCAGCTGTGCACTCTAAACAGAACACTCCAGTTGTCTTTGGACACTTGCTGCTAAGTGCACTCTCCCAGCCCATGGCCTCTGAGTTCCTCTCCCTAGATCTTAGTAGCACTTGAGAAAGGTTGTCACAAGCCTCAAGTCCTTGAGGAGAAAGAGATAACCTATGCTTTCACTCCATAGCCTTGCTTGTCTGGAGCCACACTTGAAGGGTTTAAACAGTTGCTATGGATGGGAGGACAAAACCAGAAAGCATCAAATTCACTCCAGATAGATAGCAAACAGTTGCAGAATTGGTCCAGAATAGAGTTGATCTCTGTGTTAGTGTTCAGAACAACCACCATAAATGCCAAATTGAGTAAAATAGCTTGTCTTTCTGGTGAAGAATTCATCAGCTACCTCAGACTTTGCTCTTTGAAAATGAAGCAGAAGTGGCTACAGTGGCCTCCAGATGTGCAGTGTAGAGACCTGGGGTAGAGACTCGATGAGCAAGGGTGGCTTTAAAGTGGTCTTCCTATAAAAATAGCCTAGGTGTGAACTCAGACCTCCACACAGGCTACTTGTCTGTAACCCTGGGTTTCCTCCTCTCTAAGGAGGAGTAATAGTACCTCCCTCAGTTTATTAAATTGACTAATGATGAAAATCAGGGTTTGGCTCAAGAGCAAGCCTTGGCTACAGTGCCACATTCATTTCATCATGAAATATCTTAGACCCTCTACTGAGCAACCTGCATGAACTTTTGGAGAATATTTAAGTGACACACTACTCTGTTTTCCGTTCCCTTCTTCTGGGGAGCATCAAGTGGGCTAGACAGGCTATCTCAAATGAAAACAACACCAAACTGACGCTGACATTTCCAAAATCCCCATCTCACTTATCACTGAGAGGCCTTTATGCAAACCTTCCCTGGTGGCCTAGCCTTCTCCAAGCAGATGTTTGTGATCTGACCACACTGACATGCTCTGTAAGATAGCTGTTATTATAATATCACTTAACTGACCAAGGGCAGATCAAGGACTCTTGAAGTGATTAACAGCCACTTTTGAAGGTCACCTGGACCAGGGGTTACCACAGGCTACACTAACTAAACCCCCCAAGGGCAATTGAAACACTGATGTCTGAACCTGGAGTGCTTTATCGCATCCTCTGACCAACAAATGGAGTCATAACCTCTGGGATAGTCTTCCAGAGACTCCCAGCCACAGCAGGTAGGGGAGCTGAACTCCGTCCCTGGCTTACCATCCCATGTTGGCCACCAATTAGTCACTTGCTTTCATTCAGAAGCAAATAGAAAATTCATTCTCAAATAAAAACTGTCATTGTGTTAGGCATTCTCCAAGACTGATGGATTAAAACTCCAGTGGCTGTGGAGTGCCAGACGTTGCAGGTCCAGAGCCAAATTATCTTGGACTTCCTTCCATTCCTTAAGTAGCCATTTACTGCTCACTTTTGTGTATGACATAATATTCTTGTGACTGCCAGACAAAATCTCCCTTTAAAAAGCATTTTGTGTGTATGGGTGTTTTGTTGGCAAGTACTTCTGTGCACCACACGTGTGCCTGACTTTAACAGAAGAGGACATTAGATCCTCTTGGACTGGAGTTACAAATGGTTCTGAGCTGCCCTTTGGGTGCTGGGAATTGAGCCTGTGTCCTGTAGAAGAGCAATCAGTGCTCTTGACCACTGAGCCATCTTTCTGGAGTATACAGACTCCTATGACCCAACCACTAAGAATATCATCCTATAGCATGTGGAGCCTGTAAACAGAGACTTCCTGAAGCTTTGCTGTAACCCCCTGAGCTGATGTTTCTACCAATGTTTTTGAAACTGTTGGTTTATGACTTTCTTTGTTCTAATCTGTAAAAAGCTTCATGAAACAGCTACCATGTTGAAACATGGAATATGGGGTAAAACAGGATTGTGATCCCAAGCCATTCATTGCTCAGATTTGTGACTCCCTTTGAGGTAAGAGATATATTCTCTTTGTCATCAAAAAGACTGCCAATCTGGCTGGTTTCTCCCTACCAGTCCCATTTTGGAAGGAAGGGCAACTGGAAGGTCCTAGTTCTATTTCTGTTGCTGTCATAAAAATACCCCAACAAAGGCAATTTAAGGGAGTGTGGTGGTCTGAAGAATGCCCCCTGACTCATAGATTTGACTGCTTAGTCATCAAGGAGTAGTACTACTTGAGAGGGATTAGTGGGTGTGGTCTTGTTGGAAGAAGTGTGTCACTGGGAGTAGGCTTTGAGGTCTCAATAGCCCAAGCCAAGCCCAGTGCCTCTCTTCCTGTTGCCTGTGGATCTGGATGTAGAACTCTCAGCTACTTCTCCAACACTATGTCTTCCTATGCGCGAGCCATCATGCTGCCTGCCATGCTGATAATGGACTAAACCTTTGAAACTACAAGCAAACCCCAGTTAAACACTTTCTTTGGTAAGAGGTGCTGAGGTCCTACTATCTCTTCACAACAACAGAACACTGACTAAGACAGGAAGAAAGAGTTTTTATTTCAGCTCATAACTCCATATGACGATCTATCATTGTGAAGAAGTCAGAGCAGGGACTTGATGCCTCTAGTCTCATCTGCAGTCAAGAACAAAGAGAATGAATGCATGCGTGTTTAGTGCTCAGCTCTGCAGGATAAAAGGGCCAGCCAAAAAGACATCCACCCTGGCCCTGAAACTAGAGCCAGTGAAAGAAACACAGTTTGATCCTGAAATCAGAGCCATCTCTGTTCCTGACTAACTAACCAATCCCTGTGCAGGAAAACTAAGCAATTTCTGACCAGAAAATCTTCTCCCTAGGAAATCTCTGCCCCTAAAAAGCCGTGTGTGTGTGTGTGTGTGTGTGTGTGTGTGTGTAGTCTTATATAAAACCCTTCTGCCTATTCAATTACTGTCTGTCCTTTCCCACCCTGGCGGAGGCAGCCATTCTCCTGGACTACTCCTTCCCAAATAAATCACTTTCTTTAAAGAGTTTTGGGTGAAGACTTTCTTTCACCAGCATGAAGCAGTAGAACATTAGCTGAGACATTTTCTTATGGGGGCTGAGCAGAAAAGCAAAGAAGAATTTTTTGAGATGTTTTCTTAGGGGGGCTGAGGGAAAAAAAAACACAGAAGAAACAGCTGGGAAACTCCCTTAGATGTGGAGCAGAAAAAGTAACTTTGCACGGAGCCAGAGGAGATTGGTACATTCCTGCAGGGGTTTCCCTTTAGCAGAGTGAGGCAGAAGAAGTAACATCTTGGATGGGAACTGATCAGAGCTGAAAAAGAAACATAACTCTGCTAGGACGTTCCCTTAGGGGAACAGTAGAGCTCAGCCAGAATGGCTCATTCTCGGAAGAGCAGGATTGCTACATCCTAAGGGAAGGACATTCCCTGTGCACCCCAGCGTCAGGAGTTGCCTGACTTCCCAACAAGTCAGGATACCTTTCTCTCCAGAGCACTAAAGCTTACAAGCTCACTTTCCCTTCTCCAGATCCTAAACCCAGGTAATAGTGATGCCCACAGGGGACTGGGTCTTCCCATCTCAATCAGTATGATTGTGACAGTCATCACAGGCCAACCCAATCTAGACAGTCCCTCATTATGACTCTCTTCCCTTACCAGGTGATTCTAGGTTGTGTCAAGTTGACAGAAGGAACCCTCACAAAAAAGCTGGTGTCTTTATTGCCCGAAGCTATCTGCCACCTCCAGTTCACTCTTTGCCTCTCAGGGGAAAGTGTGTTGGATTGGCTTGAAAAAGAAGGGATCTAATGTCAGAAGTGAAAAGTTCTGTGGTTTATTCAATCGAAGTCCAATTTGGATTGAGAGAGGTTGTTTTGTATTGGGGTTTGGTGGGTTGGTGGTTTTTAAGCAGCTGTCTTTGGTCCCTGGGTCTGAATGGCAGCACCCTTGGAGGGACAGCATGAGTTAAGTTCTCCACCGTTTTCAAATTAGCTCTTACTTTTTTGCAAAGAAAACTCATTATGATATACCTAGCAGGAACTCAGTCAAAGGCAAGCTCGCCCTATGATGTGGAGTGAGCTGGGGTTTCTATAGTTAACTGTAAACGCTAAAACTCCATGCGCGTTTGGCTTCAGCAGCTGGGGATTCAGTCACTCTCCTTAATAACTCAGAGTCATTAAAAACTGAAGATGGCTTATACAATGGCAAAATAGACTTAGGCTTTACAGGAAGAAAAAGAAGCTTCTTCATTTGAGTACTCGTGTGATGGGTTTTCTCACCACTGGCAGACTTGAGTTGGAAGACTGGTTTTCCATTCTGATGAATCCAGAGCTCTCCAGTCTGAGAGCAGCCTTGCACACTTGAGAGCACTGGAGTGCAACCTGCTCACAGCGGCAAGTCCAGGATCACACACACCAAATGGTTGCTGGTGAAATGGGAAGTTCATTCCACTCTGGATCGGTGTTGAACTTCTAGGGTATGATTTCCCCGGAGCTCTGGCTAGCTGCCTGCAGGCACCCAGGCCCATTCCAGAAGCCAGAAGCTTTATAACCCAAGCAGGGGAGAGAAGCCAGGGCTGTGTGATTTGATGCTGGTGGGTTCTGGAAACAGGAATTGTTCTAATGCTAAGGAGAACAGAGGCAGAACAGATGGGAATTTGAACCCGGCTCTCACCCATCCTTAGCCTACTGATGTAGGGGGGTGCTATTCTTGCAAGCAACATACTGTTGCTAAGAGCACATTTAGACTAAAGTCAGGCCTATGAATCTGAAGTCAATTTGGCCAATTTATGACCTTGGTCACCTCTGTTTATCTTCCTCTGTTTCTGTTACCCGCCACACTTCCTCATTGTAAGCCTCAAGTTCATTTTCAGGTAAAGCAGAGGATGAGGCTGGGAAGGAAGAAGAACACCTGGAAGAGAGAGCTAGAGGAGGGTGGACCTAGGCCTTGACCTTGCTCAGCCCTCACTGGGAGGCCAGACAGGAGACTGAAATCCTAAGGATGCACCCTGACTGTTCCCTGTCTCATCTTTGGACACTTGAATCATGACTCTCTCTACATCTGAACTGGGCTAAGGCAGCATTAAGAATCCTGCCCTTCTAGGAGTAAGACAGACATTCATTTTGCTAACCAGGAGACTCAGGACAGGCCTTCCTACCATGTCAAGGTTTGTTGTCCTTTGGTTAAGGTGTAAGCCAGAGTTCAGTGGCTCAGGTCCTGCAATGCGCAGACTCAGCTTGCTTCTCTCTTAGGAAAGGGACTGAACTGCCCTGGATATTTGCTGTGTGTATTCATACTCAGATCCAGACATGTCCCCTTGAGCAGTGTCACTGAACCCTGCCCCACTCTCCTCCCTTGCCACCCATCATGTATTAGGCTGAGTCCTTGGATATTCCTCCTGCCTGTCCCATGCTGCAAACAGTGTCTCCTGTGTCCTCCTGGGTCCTACTCTTTCCTCTCTGGCTGCCTCACCTCAAGTCCATGGCCTCTCTTGACAGCCACATCAGCTGCCTCTTTATTATGGACATCTTCCTTGTCACACTTCAATTTGAAGCCCTTTAGTGATCTCTTGTCTGAAACTCTGTAGCATGATGGTAAAAGCATTCCCTATGCTTGGGTGGGGAGCTGCTTCATGCAACATAAAAATCCTTTCTAAACATTCTCACATTAACCCTATTATATATTATTTTTCATGTATTTTATGAAACATTGTGAGATTTATGGGGATCTCAATGCTGCTCAATCATAGTCAGCAGAACTGAACCAGTACCTGCTTGTCTCCTAACTCTCTTCTGTAGTAGGATGTCCCAGGTAGTGTGTGTCTGTGTGTGAACATCATAAAGACTTTAAGCATACCGTGCAGTAGATTGAAGCCTGTTTGCTTTGTGTGACCCATTATCAGAAATTTCTCCTCATGCATAATTGAAACTTTCTACACATTAAACAGTTTCCCATCTCCCCCGACCCCATTTGAGCTGATGCTGGGCTGTTACATAAGTGAGCACATACAGTATTTGTCTTTTGGTTATAATTTGGCTTACTTAATGCAAGAGGGGGCTTTTGTAATTTTTTTTTAAAAAATCAGAGACTGTGGTATGTTGATTATATCCACTGTACTGACAATTGGAAACTCATTCATTTTCTTTTTTTTTTTTTTTTGAGAAATTGAAAAGATAAATTAAAACTTCCCTAATATTACAATTATGGTGTGCCACCTCAAATTCTTGCATTTGTCAAATAAGTTGGAGGAGTCTTTTAGTAAACCACTGGATGCAGCCATGGGGTTTTATTTAAAAGTCTTACATGGTTTCCTGGTAGCTGAGTCTGCCTTCTTATACAGAAAGCATTTCCCAATGTTTTAAATTAGCTCATTTACCAAGAGTATTCCCTGAACTTGAAAAGTTTGGAAGAGCTGATTCCAAGCCAGATGCCACATCCTTTTGGAGTAAAATCCTTGATAATGTTCTCCCTTGATTTCATGATGTAAATTTCCTACTTTTCAAATATTTTTAAAAATTATGTTCATGTGTGTGTGTGGGTGTATCTTTCTGTCCTGCCAGTCAGCTCTATCCTACCAGCCAACTCCCAAATAAACACACAGAGACTTATTATTAATTATAAATGCTGGACTGATAGCTTAGGCTTGTTACTAGCCAGCTCTTATAACTAAAATCAACCCATGTTTCTTATCTACACTCTGCCATGTGATGGTACCTTTTCCCCACATGACATATTCACCTCCTACTTCTCCTGTGTCTGGCTGGCGACTCGGCCATTCATCCCAACATTCTCTCAGTCTGGCTTTCCTGCCTCACCTCTTCCTGCCCAGCTATTAACCAATTGACCCTTTATTAAACCAATGAGAGTAATACATATTCACAGTGTACAAAAGGATTATTCCGCGGCATCTGTGTGTGGGTTTAAGTGGATGACTGTAGTGCCTATGGGGGCCAGAAGAGGGCATCGAGGATTCCCCTTGGGCTAGAGTTACAGATGATTGTGAGTCTCCCAATGTGGGTCATAGGATCTGAATTCAGGTCATCTGTAAAGGCAGTGCTTAACTACTTGTTCATCTCTCTAGAATCCTTTTTCTAGTTTTTCATCCCGCTGAGACAATCCATGTTTTTCTTAAAAGTCATCTACTTCTCGGAGTTAAATAAAAGTGTTGAATCATAAACAGGTATCACCTTTATGCTTTATTCTGTATATCTTTATATTTTTAGGGTAGTTTTGTTTGTTTAGTTACTTTTCTTGCTGCTGACAGAATACCCTGATAAGAGTAACAAGGGAAGAAGTGTTGATTTTGGCTTATAGTTCCAAGGGGATGCAGTTCATCGTGGTATCTTAGGATGCCTATCGCTGTGAAGAGACACCATGGCCACAGGAACTCCTATCAAGGAAAACACCTAATTTAGATGGCTTAGAGTTTGGAGGTTTAGTCCACTATTGTCATGGTGGGGAGCAGGGCAACACGCAGGAAGACTTGGCCCTGGAGAGTCAGCTGAGCGTTCTCCATCTGGATCCACAGGCAGCAGGAAGAAACTATGAGCCACTGGCCTGGCTTGAGCATTAGAGACCTCAAGGTCTACCCACACAGTGACTTATTCCTCCAACAAAGCCACTCCTACTCCAATAAGACCACACCTCCTAATAGTGTCACTCCCTGTGAGCTTATGGGGGCCATTTCCGTTTAAACCACCATAGGGCGGAAGGCATGGCAGCAGACAGGAGCCAGTCTGTCTTGTCACAGCAACAGCAGGTAGCAGCCAGAGTGCTCTTTATTCACCTTTTACTAAGTCCCAGACGCAGCCCTTGATACCGCACCACCCAGCCCACATTTAGAGTGGGTCTTCCTACTCAGCTAATCTAGAAAACCCCTCACAGCCATGTCCAAAGACTCATTTTCCCTGTGATTCTTAGGTCCTGTCAAGTTGACAGCCAGTGTCACAGCTGTGTACATTTCCGGGGCTAATTTTGTATGTTTTAGACAAACTGAGAGTTCTGTCACCTGATTTTTGTTTGTCTGTTTGTTCGTTGTTATTTTTGGCAGTCGAAAGGTCACCTCCTGTTGTTCAAAGCTTTGATTTCCCAGCATTCCTTTCTTACTCATCACTAACAGGCCCCAGTTGCAGGCTTTGTAAAAGTTCCATAGGGTTTTGCTTTGGAGACAGATTCCATCATTAGCCTCTGTGTCCAGTGTTTCTCCTGGTGCCTGGGAAGACCTCACTCTGTGGATCCAATTGTACTGAAGGAGCCTTTCACGCCCAGCCCTGTTTTCAGAATCAAAGAGTGGTGATTTTTCTGCCCCAATCCCTGGGGGTATCCTGGGTAATGCCCAGTCTCTGGTTCCATCTGCTCTAAATAGAATCATCAAAGTCTATGGCAGGTGCTCTTCCTGGCTTCCACCATTGTATTCTCCAAACATTATCTAAGGACCTGGGCTGGACTGGGGGCTAGACTCTTCTTATTCCGATCAACTAGCCAAACCACTGTTTTCCCTGGATGCCAAAGTGTTGTCTCATTTGCTTCTTACAAAGACTCTGCAAGAAAAGTGTTTTGCATTCTCAGTCTACAGAGGAGGAAGCTTCCAGGCAGTGGGCTGAGCCACTGTTCCCAGCCCCTAGTCCCAGAGGTGGTGAATAGCTACACCGTGCATGTTTCAGGGATCCCTTGAGAAACCCAGTCTCACTACCCCTGTGCCTAGATTCCTCCCTGCTTACTTTTTTCTTTTTATTATTTTTTCATTTATTTTACATCCCTACTGGTTTCCCCTCCCTCCTCTCCTCCAAACCCCACCACCTCCACTCTGCCCCTCCCATCCACTCCTCCACTGTTTCTGTTTAGAGAACATGGGTGTCCACAAAACATGGCTCCCTGCTCATTTTTTATGTTGTCTCAGAATCTCCTCTGGAAGGTGGAGACTTTCAAACCAGAGGAACAAAGGGAAGATTGATCCCCTGAGAGAGGGTGTGGCAATTTACCTTAGGCGGTTGTGCTATTGCAGAAATGTGAATCCCACAGACAGGCTAGCCATGCAAGTGTCATTCTGTAAACCGATAACCAGCCACAGAAGAGCAGGGGCCAAGACCACTGGGCTGGGGACGCAGATGCTACCTCGTGTCTCTTTTGCACTGGTTACCAACAAGCTCTGCCTCTCTCTGTGTCTGGGTTAGGCTCCCTCCTGCTCGTGACCTTCTGCAAGGGCAACACATGATTCCCTAAAGCCTGAGGCATGTCTCACAGTTCAACCAGGGAGAAAAGGGTTTTTTTCTCTCTGCCCCTTTCAGGCAAACAGAGGACCTGGGGCTGATTCTAGATGAGGCTGCTTTCCCAGAAGGATAAGATGAGGTGTGAAGGACCTGGATCTTAATGACCATGGTGATGGAAATCTCATTAGGATGATGACAGGGAATCAGGCAAGTGTATATCTGATCCAGCAGCAACGGGAGGCACATGCGCAACAGACAGTCTTGTCAAGAAGTCTGATGTGTTGCAGAAGGGCCGTAGTGTAGAGAGAGGAGCAGGTGAGGGAGCATGCCAAAGCTGCCACTTGCCACCTGTGTAACCCAGGCAGGGCCTGTGTGCCCCAGGTAGGACCTACGTGCCTGCTGGCATTCAGAGACATCTTACCTTGCTTTCAGACTTGCTGAAGGGAAGGGAAATATCAGCCCAGCCCTTGGCCTTGTCATTCCTTCTGAGAAAACTTACATGGGGTTGTCATGGCAACACCCTGCTTTTTTTTTTTCCAAGCCTGGAGTCAGGCTGGCTGTTAACCGTGCAGACACTGTCAGTCTCAGGGCCAGAGGTCTTCCACTGTTCACACTGGGCTTCTGTCCAGTGGAGGCTTTGGGTTGGGCTGTTCCCAGATCACCTGGATCTCTGTCTCTCAAGGCTCTCCACTTAAGAGAATGGCTTTGGAAAGTGTCTACAAATGAGGTCTTACAGTCCCAAGCTTGCTCAGCCCACTGTTCTCATAAGTTCCAGGCATGCAGAGTAGCTGGGATTCAGGACGATGAAAGGGGTCCTTTTCATCTTCTGTGCCAATGCCCTGCATGGCCCTTTCTCAGTCTTGGATTTGTGTGACACCTTCCTTATTCTGCTGAGGGCACAGAGGCAGGAGGGGTCAAGGGACATAGCTAGGATGCCCACTCAGATACAGTAAAGCTGCAAACGGGGTACTTCCACTTTGGGTCTCACCTTCTTTCCCAGGATTCCACAGTGCTCCCCCAAACTGCTGCTGACTTTGCATGCTAGGACTTGGGCTTTTCCAAGCGATGGTTGCTGTTCTGCTCTTCCTGTGAAATATTCAAATACTGTAATGCTGATAGAAAAGAAAATCCTACATTATTTTCCCTTTGGTGTGTGCATGTATGCATGCGTGCATGCACATGTGTATGTATGTATGTATGTGTGGGAGAGAGAGAGAGAGAGAGAGAGAGAGAGAGAGAGAGAGAGAGAGAGAGATTATACCATAGTATATATGTGGAGGTCAGAAAACAACCTCAGCTATGATTCCCCATCTTTTACCTTGTTTGAGACAGGGTCTCTTGATCATCCCTGCATATGATCACAAGTGAGCTGGGGGATTGTCCTGTGACCACCTCTCAGTTGCCTTTAGGGGCAATCGGATTGTAGACGTGTGCTACTCATCTGGCTGTCCATGGGTTCTCGAACCAAACTGAACTCCTTCATGGAGGGAATTCTGGATGGTGATGGCTTCGTTCAGTAAGTAGGCCATTCTGCACATGATAGAGGCTACAGGGGCTTCTGAGCCAAGCAGTGCAAGGCCAGGTATATCTGTGCTCCTGAGAACTCTGCTCTGGAGTTCTCACAAGGTGCACTGTGGTTCCGTACTCTGTTCGGTGGGCAGAATAAATGTACCAGTCTCCCGTTGCATCCTGGGACACTTTTTGATGAGGACCTCAATGGAGCTCTAATCAACAACAACTGAGTTTGCGGCTGGGGAAGGAGTACAGCAATGATTAGTATTGGTAATCAACTTGAGAGACTCTGAAATCGCTGAAAAGACAAACCTCGTGGCATGAGGAGGTTTCTACAGTGACTTAACTGAGATGAGAAGGTTTAGCCTAGACGTGGGTGGCATCACTGCAGAGGCTGGGATCGTCCACTGGATGAAAAGGGGCATTTCTGCTTCTTGACAATGGATGAGATGTGAGTATCCACTGCAAGGTCCAACCCTTCTCTACCACATCCCAGACTGCACCCTGGAACTGACATAAGAGGAACCCAAATGAACCTTTACGTTGTTTCTCTCGGGTATCCTGTCAGCAAGCATTGCAGTATCATTTTATCCCCAATGGATTACAGTGAGGAAGAGCTCAGTTCCCAGCTTGGATACAGATCAGGATAAGACTATTGGGGATCTCCTAACCTCTCCCCCAGTTTTCATGAATGAGTTTCAGAAGGGTCAAGCCATGGAATTATTCATTGTATGTGTTGTGTGTACAGAAGACACAGAGACTGAGAGAGACAGACAACGTGGAAAAGAAAGTCAAGAAGAAAGAAGTAATGTGGGGGCATGCTGGGGCACGCCTTTAATCCCAGCACTCGGGAGGCAGAAGCAGGCGGATCTCTGTGAGTTCGAGACCAGCCTGGTCTACAGAGTGAGTTCCAGGACAGCAAGGGCTACATAGTGAGACCCTACCTCAAAATGACAACAAAAATTTTTTAAAAAGGGAGAGGAGGATGGAGAAGAAGAGAGAAAAAAGAAGAAACAAGGAGGAAGAAAGGAACAGTTGGAAGGATACAGAGACAGAAAAGAACAGCGAGAAGAGGAAGAAAGAAAAAAAGGAACAGAGGAGAGAGAAAGAGACGGCAGATGGAAAAGAAATAAAGTGAGAAAGGAAATTCTTGGAGCCCTCAGGAAATAAAGAAGAGAACCAAGTCCATAGGCTCCTCCTCTGCACCCCATATATGATTTATGTCTTATCAGTCTACACACACCCACAGTAATAAATGAATAAATAATTTAAAAAAGAACTGAGGGCTTTGAGGGAATGTTATTAGGTCATGAGAGGTTAAGCCCTGATGGGACTTCACCCATCTAAGAAGAGAGCAGAAGGAGCTTGTGGATCCCCTCCCAAATGAGGATACAGTCAGATCAACTCTCTATGAGCAAGAGACCCTCACCAAACCTCAAAGCTATACACAATAAATTCTGATGTATGTAAATATATAAGTCACCTGTCCCTATATACTACTGCATTGGCTGAACAAAGCACATCTTTCTACATGGACAGACTGTAGGGGAGACCCAGCCCAATGGGGGGGGGGTGTTCACATCTGGCTAATGTTTATGTATAAATCTGGTGGGCGTGAGCCCCGCAGGCCTTTTTTTGTATTTGCTGCCCATCGCTGGATCCCTGGTGTTGTAAGCTATCCCTTCATTAAAATTTGCTGTTTCATATTAAGCAAGCCTGGTTATTATGCTGTATACACTTGGCGCCCAACGTGGGGCTTTTTTGCCACCCCCCCCCCCACTCCCTGCGTGGCCCTGGGGCACAAGCTCCATCTTTCCCAGCCTTTGCAAGAAGTCAGCTACCAGAGCTCAGGAAGGGCTACTGGGCTCCAGCGAGCGTAGCCCGCTAGCTTTCACAGCGCACTCCGGGCTTGCTTTCCCTTCCCTCACTCCCATCCAGCTGCATGTTCACAGTCGCAGCTCCAGCAGATGGGTGACCCCACTCAACCCAGCACACCATAGCCTGCGGCCCTGTCCCGCCCCGCCCACCAGACTTGCTCTGATCTAGCAACAATGGTACAAGCACCTCTGTATTCAGCCCCCCCCCCAGCACCTAGCAGTAAAACAGCGTGATCAGTACACAATGCCACTCTGTGCACGTGACTGCTCTGCGTCCCCTCCCTGCGGGTGGCTGAGTCCTGCCTTGGCTCTGCCCGGTTTCCTGGCCCTCCCCACTGCTGCTTACAGTTAACTTTCAGTTTTGGGTTTTGAGTAGACTTTTCAGACCAGCTCTGACTCCTGCCATGTAGACTCATGTGTACTTCGCCAACACAACCATCTGCTGGCAGGAAACGGTCATTACAGGTAAAAATTAATTATATACTTGATATACTTTCTTTGCCTTTCCTCATATCTGTGTCTTTCTTTATATGTCACTATATGTCTTTGTTGTTAATGTTTAAATTTCCCATAACAAACAACAAATTTTCCTACAGTAATCTCTAAAGTTTCCAGGGTGAAGATGGGGCCCCACGACATCAACTCAATCTGGTTTTTATGACGTCATGAATTTTTTTTAAGCGCTAAAATTAGACCTGTTTTTTGGTACCAACTACACGAGACAATTTCAAATGTTGCACATTTTTGACAACACTTTGGCCAAACCTTCTCAAAACGCTCAGAGACTAGTTACAATTTTCTTAGGTCAAAGGTTAATTTGGAAATTTTACCATCATTTGCTTTCACAGGACCCCTAAAAAGAACGTCGCCCCCATGTCAGCTAGAAGCAATCTTAGAGGACGACGTCCCCTCTCCCAACAGAGTTTGCCCTCAGGGTTAGGGACATCATTTATTGGTTTGTCCAGGGTTGAGGGAATGGGGGAGATATTTTATGGAATTAGGGGTATTTTCAAAAAAAAGGGGGGGATTAACTGGTTTGATGGGATGATTGGTATTTGTGAATTACTGTTTTTAGAAAATTGTATTGGTACTGTTTCTTGTATATTGATATATTAAATATTGAATGTGAGTGTTCCTACCTCTATTTTTGTATAAGAATATGCTTATAACTTTGTCTATATTGTATTGATACATCTACCATATTACAATGTACATTTCTACCTCTGATATTATTTATCTAATAACATTGTTTACATTTGATATGTAATGACATTGTTTATAGTTGAAGATCATTGTCTTCATATATTGCACAGTTGTTTATTCTCTTAGTCTTCAAGTTAGATAGGTATTGAAAATTATATGTTTGTCATATTTATTTTTAGGTTAATCAGGTTTTTTAGATATATAAAGATTATATTTAATATAGATAGTATAATATTCAGTCTCTTCGAAGAGCTGTAAAAAATGGCCTTTAATCTAACCTAGAATTCTGTGCCAACGAGCCACAATCACTCCTGGCAACACCGCTCTACTCCCGAGAAAATGTTGAGCACCAAAGACACTCCACTGGGAGCTTGTCTTCTTGGCAGAACTGGCCTTTGGGTTAAGAAAAGCCCATACCTCAACTACTGACAAAGATACAAAATATCCATAAATGGATAAAACAGGATTGTCTTATCTTACCAAGACAGGGTAGGATAGTTCTAAGAAAGTTCCTTGCCTTTAATAATGGTTTTCAGGTATATTAGGCCTTAGCCAAAGTTGGTTGACTCAACATTACAAACAAGACTTTGGGTGATTGCCCAGGTAGTCAATTGTCTCTGTCATTTGTTACACATTTTGGATATCTCTCATTTATTAAGTAATATTAATTCCCTTCTCAGATCTTTAACGAAGTTAAAGATTAGATAATTGTAGTTACTCTCTACATTATTTAGACTCCTTGAGATAGAATGTTTAGCAAAACTTTTGTTATATATTGTTTGTTATATTTATTATTTGTTACTATTGTATATAGTTGTATTTAGTTTAGTTCTGTATTATTTAGACAAAAGGGGGAGATGTAGGAGAGGCCCAGCCCAATGGGGGGCATGTTCGCCTCAGGCTAATGTTTATGTATAAATCTGGCGGGCATGAGCCCCGCAGGCCCTTTTTTGTATTTGCTGCCCATCGCTGGATCCCTGGTGCTATAAGCTATCCCTTCATTAAAATTTGCTGTTTCATATTAAACTAGCCTGGTTATTACACCGCATACAACAGACATTTTCTCTGCCCCTTTGGGTGTGGTGTCTGTGCCTTTCTCTTCCATTCCCAGACTTCAGAAAGTGGCTTTCTAATTTCTTGAGTTCTTTATATATTTTGGAGATCAGCCCTCTGTCTGATGTGGGGTTGGTGAAATCTTTTCCCATTCAGCAGGCTGCCTTTTTGTTTTATTGACTGTGTCCTTTGCTTTACAGAAGCTTCTTAGTTTCAGGAGGTTCCATTTATTAATTGTTGCTCTCAGTGTCTGTGCTACTGGGGTTATATTTAGGATGTGGTCTCCTGTGCCCATGTATTGAAGGCTACTTCTCACTTTCTCTTCTATCAGGTTCCATGTGATCGATTCAAATTGAGGTTTTTGATCCATTTGGACTTGAGTTTTATGCATGGGAATAGATATGGGTCTATTTGCATTCTTCTACATGTTGACATCCAGTTATGCCAGCACCATTTGTTGAAGATGCTTTCTTTTTTCCATTGTATAATTTTAGCTTCTTTGTCTAAAGCTAGGTATTAATAGGTGTGTGGGTTAATTTCCAGGTCTTTGATTCGATTCCATTAGTCTACCTGTCTGCTTTTATGCCAGTACCAGCCTGTTTTCATTACTGTAGCTTTATAAAAGAGCTTGATGTCAGGGATGGTGATGCCTCGAAAGTTCCTTTATTGAATAGTATTGTTTTGGCTATCCTAAGTTTTTTGTTTTTTTTTTTTAATATGAAGTTGAGTATTGTTTTTTCAAGGTCTGTGTCAAAATTCTAAATAATCTAATTTGAAAATGGGGTACACATCTAAACAGAGAATTCTCAACAGAAGAATCTCAAATGGCTGTAAGACACTTCATGAAATGTTCAGCATCCTTAGCCATCAGGGAAATGCAAATCAAAATGACTCTGAGATACCATCTTACACTATCAGAATGGCTAAGGTCAAAAATACCAATAAGTGCTTAGGCTGGAGGGGATGTGGATTAAGAGAAACACTCCTTTATTGCTGGTAGGAATGCAAACTTGTACAACCACTCTGAAAATCAGTATGGTGGTTTCTCAGAAAATTGGGAATCAACTTACCTCAGGACCCAACAATACCACTCTTGGGCATATACTCAAAGGATGCTAATACTGCAAGGACATTTGTTCAACTGTATTCATGGCAGCATTATTTATAATAGCCAGAACCTGGAAACAATCTATATGTCCCTCAACTGAAGAATGGATAAAGAAAATGTGGTACATTTACCCAATGGAGTACTACTCAGTGGTAAAAAAAAAAAAAAAACAATGACATCTTGAAATTTTCATGCAAATGGATGGAACTTAAAAAAATCCATCCTGAGTAAGGTAACCCAGACCCAGAAAGATGAGCATGGTATGTACTAACTTCTAAGTAGATACTATCTGTAAAGCAAATGATAACAAGCCTATAGTCCATGATCCTAGTAACAAGGTGAACCCTAAGAGAAACATATACAGATCCACCTGGGAAGAGGAAATAGACAAGATCTCCTGACAAATTGGGAGCATGGGGGTTGGGGGAGAAGGGAGGGCAGAAGGGAAGGAGGAGGAGAGAAGGGGAAGTGGGAGGAGAATTTGAGGGAATGGAATAGTTGAGATGGGGGAAGGACAGAGACAGAAAAGCAGAAAAGAGATATCTTGATAAAGAGAGCCATTATGGGGGCTAGCAAGAAACCTGACACTAGAGAAATTTCCAGGAATCCACAAGGATGACCCCAGATAAGACTTTAAGCAAAATGGAGAGGGTGCCCAAACTGACCTTGTCCTGTAGTCAGGTTGATAAAAGTCACCATAGAACCTTCATCCAGCAACTGATGAAAATAGAGGCAGAGATCCACAGGGGAACACTGGGCTGAGCCCCAGTCGAAGAGTGGGAGGAGTGAGAATATGAGCAAAGGGGTCAAGACCATGATGGAGACACCCACTGAAACAACTTATCTGAGCTAATGGGAGCTCACCAACTCCAGCCAGACAGGGAAGGAAACAGCGTAAGACCAAACCAGTCCTTCTAAATGTAGGTGACAATTGTATGGCTGGGGTAGACTGAGGGGCCACTGGCAGTGGCACCAGGATTTATCTCTACTGCTTGTACTAGGTTTTTTGGAACCCATTCTCTTTGAATGGATACCTTGCTCAGCCTAGATATAGTAGGGAGGGCCTTGGACCTTCCTCAGAGCAGTGTGCCTTATTTTCTCTGAGGAGTGGATGGGGGTGGGGTGGGGAGAAAGGTGGAGGGAATGGGAGAAGGGCAGGGAATAGAAACTGGGATTGGTATTTAAAATGAAAAAAAGATTGTTTTTGTTGTTATTATTGTTGTTGTTTTAAATCAAGTTTAGAACCTGGAAGACGAGAGAGAGAGAGAGAGAGAGAGAGAGAGAGAGAGAGAGAGAGAGAAAGTGGCTTTCTAAAGTGATGAGCCAGGGTCCCCACAGAGCCACTGTTCCCAGCAGAAACACAATGACCTTTCTCAACCTTTCTGCCTTCCCGTGGAGAGCAGCCTTAGCTTACCTAAGCAAGCTCAGTTCAAGGAAACAAAAACATTTGGGGGGGCCAGGGAACTATTGCCTTTAATGCCTGTCAAGCATCTGCTGAGATTCAGACTAAAACCAACTACTGTGAAAGAGGGAAGGAAATAAAAGGTGCTTTTATTACCCTGGGCACTTACCTTTCCGTTGTGAAACATAGACCTTCTGTGTGTCTTGGCACAGGGAGGCGGCTGAGGAGCTGCTGGTGATTTCCTCCCACAGACCATCTGGGCGCCAGAGTCGTCTTTATAGGAATGCTTACTTGGTGGAAAGGGAGCTGAAGAGCGGGCTGGAACTCTCTTCAGCGGGCCATTTTATGCATGTGTGGCAATGACTTCTGCGGGAGGATGGAAAAAGATTTACTGCCTCTACGATTGCACAGCCCCGTTAATATTGCACCATAAAACTCAGCGTCCAGAACACAAGTAGCACGGCTCTCTGGAGCCCAAGCTGGACACGACACGGTCTACTTCCCGGACCTGAAGCAGGGCGCGCAGTACTCCTCTGCACGCTGGGAACCGGTACCAGCCTCCCAGAAGTGCAGCCAAGATGTAGGGCCACAAGGGCAGATTGGGCTGTCAGAGGGAAGGTGCAGCTGGGAAACTTCTTGGAAATTGGACTAAATGGCAGCCAGAATCTCTCTGCCTTGAGATTGAATTCTTTGCCCTCTGGTCTTTCTATAAATGGGTCCTTACTATTTTGGATAAAAATAAAAATTCTCATCAGAGACCTAGGGGAAGGGTTTGTTATATCCCTACTATGTGCCAGCCAAGCTTTAAGGGGCAGGGGCTTAACATACTTTATCACCGCCCCCCCCCAGTACTTGAATTTGGGTTCGGGAAGATTTCTATCCTCATTTACAGATGGAATATGGAGAATCAGAGGGTCTCAGTACTTGCCCAAGGACATTCTGCTAGCTAAGGCACAATGCCCCGACGCTAGCATTACAGTGGGTGCACTGGGGAAATACTTAGGAGCCGCCTGCTTCACCCGTGTTCTAATGCAGGGAGAACCTCTGCTTCTAGATTAACCCAGCTTCCCCTCTGCAGAGGACAGCTCATAGGAAATTTATCTCTTGCCCCAATGTCAGCTCCTACCCCATCTCTTCCTACCACATGAAGATGTAGCGGGAAAGTCAAAATCGGTGAGCAGGGGACCTTCCCCAGATAGTGTAGTGCTGGTTTTTCACTGTCGGACTTCCCAGCTCCCAGGACTATGCCATGAGTACCAGGCTACAGCCTAGAGGTCCCACAGTGGTAAACAAAGGTGGGCTTGGGGACTTGGCTTTGGTAACTCTGGGGGTCAGAGGATATGTTTGCTCCTGTATGGAACAAGACTAGGCTCAGCTGTTGTTCACAGTGGAGGCAAAGGGCTGGCTTTCCAGAGTAGTTGCTTGATAAATTCTTGCTGGCCTGAATCGGACAAGAAAGTAGAAGCAGGAGTAGAGATGGGTCCGTGGGCAAAATGCTTGCCTTGACCCTGCTTTGATTCCCAGTGACTGGAGGGGGCGGGCGTTGGGGGCAAGGTGTTGTGTGCATGGGATCCTAGCCCTGGAGAAGTAGAGACAGAGAGAGTCCTGAGTTCACTAGCCAGCTGGCTTAACCTGCTTGGCAAGTTCCAGACCAGTGAGAGCCCATTTCAGACACACACACACACACACACACACACACACACACAACGGGGGAGAGGGGGCAAATGGAGGAGGAGGAAGAATAAGATGGGAAAGAAAGAATGATGTGAATGAAATGAATTTGTATGAAATTGTGTCCCTAGACCTCCAGAAATGATGTTTCCAGCTTAAGTCCTGGATAGAAAAATAAAGCAACAGAACTAGATGGCACAGCAAAGAGACAGACCTCAAAACACCCGTGTCTGCACAGCTCCCAAGAGGCACAAAAAGGAAGACAGCCCTAGCTACTGTGGCACCATGGTCCACATCAGGGCCCCTCTTCCAGGCAGCCCTCTTCCCTGCCCAGCTATGAGCCTGGGATAGAATGGAATGCCTTTTCTTCTGCTAATATCTTTAATTAGGAAGGGAATTCCAACAACTCCCTATGGACCCTGAGAGTAGCCAGTATATCGTTTTTTCAAAATTTGAAATAAATCAAAATAAAAAAACATGCCTGCTTCTGAGCAGACATTCAGGCTCAGCCTTGGTGGTTTACAAGAATCATTAGTACTGGATGGGAAGTGCAAGTGACCTCTGTGCCCTGTGTGCCACGGTTGGCTGCCGTGTTGTGCTTCCAAAGCCAGAGTGGAATAATGTAATCCGTAACAAGCGCCATCAGCTTCAAGAGCCTTTTATTTCCAAGCTCTTCAAGTCTTAATGATGATCCACACGAGTACAACACTTTTTAGTTCATAAAATGTGTTTGTGGGGGATATTTTCTCATTGAATTTAGGAGTTACATCCTTCTTATAATTTACAACATCCCTATAATGAATCCTCTTCATTCTGTATCAAGGGATGGATGCTGAGGTTGCGGAAAGGATGAGAATCAAGAAGAGCACAAATGTGGTGTTTGGATGAAATGCCCCCATCAGCTCATAGGGAGCAGCACTATCAGGAGATGTGGCCTTGTTGGAGGAAATGTGTCACCAAGGGGTGGCTGTTGAGGTTTTAGAAGCTCAAGTCATCCCACTGGGTCACCCTCTCTTCCTGCTGATTGCTTCTCTGGGTGAACTCTCAGCTACTTCTCTGTCACCATGTCTGCACTCGGCCATGTTTCCCACCATGATGACAATGGACTAAGTCTCTGAACTGTAAGCCAGCCCCAATTAAATACTTTGCTTTGTTGCCACATTCACATTGTCTCTTCTTAGCCATATAAACCCTAACTAAGAAAACAAAGGCGCTAAATAGTTGAGGAGGCCCTTGCCTCTGAGTCTTCCCACACAACATCTCTGCCACCGGGTCTGTTACCAACAGCAAAAAGGCTGGTTTCAGAGCCTTCAGCCTGCTAGGGGATACCACAGCTCTAGGATGTTAAAGTGGAAGGAACTAGGCCACCTTAGTGTTCAGCAATAGCTCCACTTCCAGAGCTCTGCTTCTCAGAGTTAGCTCTAGTGACAGTGCTCACGCACAGGATTGTTTAAAAGGCAAAAATCTGCCTTCTCTGCCCCACTAAAGGGTCCTGGTCCTCCCTACAGGGGCCTACAGGGGACATCTGTTCTTTCAGATCACCTGCAGGGGGCAGCACTTCCTGTATGTCCCTGTCCAGTCCATCTTTTTCATGCATTCCATAGCAAGCTTTCATCTGTCACCCACATGTTCCAAAGAGAGCTTTAGCATCCACATCACATTACTGACTCTGCCCAGGGAGGGTCTGGGAAGTCACCGTTCATAGGTTTTTGCAGTGACATCAAGCTAACTGGGCTGGTGAGGCTGATTTGTTTATTTGATTTTTGTTTGCCCCACTTTTGGAAATCTTTCTTCAGTTTTCATTTCTGAAATGCTTCTATAAACTCTGGTGATTTTTCCTCAGACTCATAGTGGATTAGTAACCTATGTGGTTCATATTCTCTCTCTCTCTCTCTCTCTCTCTCTCTCTCTCTCTCTCTCCTCTCTCTGTACTGACCTCCCACATGCTAGTAAGGTACTCTACCATTGAGCTAGATATCTCGACCCTTTTCTTACATTTTATTTTGCAACAGAGCCTCATTAGTTGTCAAGGCTGGCCTTGAACCCTCACTGTAGCGCAGTCCTTGAACTTGCCACCTTCCTGTCTTATTCTCTTGAGTAGCTTAGAATGCCAAGCCTGAGCCACCAAGTCCAACTGACACTGTTTCTTGTCTGTCTGTTGTAAGAGGTGGCTTGTTTGTTCCCGGCCACCCAGAACTGAAATAAAAAACCACATAGACACTATATTATTTAAATCACTGCTTGGCCAATCTCTGAAGCATATTATTAGCTAGCTCTTACATATAGGATTAACTCATGTCCATTATTTTATATTTTACCATGAGGCTTGTGGCCTACCAGCAACGTTCTGGCTGGCAGCTTGCGTATTTCTCCTCTGGCGTATTTCTCCTCTGGCGTATTTCTCCTCTGGCGGCGTATTTCTCCTCTGGCGTATTTCTCCTCTGGCGTATTTCTCCTCTGGCGTATTTCTCCTCTGGCGTATTTCTCCTCTGGCGTATTTCTCCTCTGGCGGCTCCATAGTCGCCATGGCTTCTCACTGACTCTGCCTCTCTCTCTCTCTCTCTCTCTCTCTCTCTCTCTCTCTCTCTCCATATGTATATGTATACATATATATTCCATCCAGCCTGGCTATATTCTGTGAAGCTATTGGCCAAAAAAACAGCTTCTTTATTAACCAATAAAAGCCACACAGTGACAGAAGGACCTCCCACGCCATTTCCCCTTTTCCGTTTAAATAAAAAGGAAGGTTTTAACTTTAAAATAGTAAAATTACATATAACAAAATAGGTACCGAATAAGAATTACAGTTACAATATTTATATCTACTTTATGTTTTATCATAACTAACTACAACTATCTATTCTTCAACTTCTTCAAAGACCCCAGGAGGATATAATATTACCTAAGTAAACAAGAAGTGCTTTATAAGCAACCTCTAAAATTCTAGAATTGACAGAGTCATCTTGCTGCCTGGATAGTCACCCAAAGTTCTTTTGTAACATTGGGGCACCCATATTTAGCTTATAGGCCTATAGTATCTGGCAGACTTTTCCATGAGGCAGGGAATTTCAAAGACAGTTCCACCTATATTGGCAGTTTGCCAGTTGCTTTCTTCTGTGTCCTGCAGAATGTCTAGCAGACTCTTTTCATGAAGCAGGAACCCCGAAGGATCATCTCATCTTTAGGCAAGTTTGGAAGTCATTTCTTGGTGGGTCCTGTATGTCTAGTTCATATAGCATAACATCAAGCAGTCCAGGGAAGAGCAGTTTCTTGCCCAAATGGCTAACCGATGCCATAAGAAGCCCCTTCGGTGCCCATCATCCTCTTGAAGTAGATTGGTGCTGCCAGGAGCAGATATCTCATTGTCATGAACAGTCTTAAGTTTTAAAAACATTTTAAATGCCATATTCTATATAGTCTTTGAAAGATTTGAAGAATACCTATCTAACTGAAATATATCTCTATAATATCTAGAAAAATAACTAACTTGATTACAAACTTGACTATTATAGATGATTATCTATTAACCTATATTTCTTAATTATACATTACATTTTTATTTTACTTTACTTTATTTTATTTTTGGTTTTTCGAGACAAGGTTTCTCTGTAGCTTTGGAGCCTGTCTTGGAACTAGTTCTTATAGACCAGGTTGGCTTCTAACTCACAGAGATCCGCCAACCTCTGCCTCCCAAGTGTTGGGATTAAAGGTGTGTGCCACCACCGCCCAGCACATTACATTTTTTTTCTCATTAAACTTGTTTTAATGAGTCTCAAAATTCTGTGACAGATTTTTGGTCAAGTTGTTTCCATTAAAAAGTACTGATTTTGAAAACCAATAACTTAAAACTTCCACGCACACACACACACAAAATGGTCCACAAAACATTCTCCTTTCCTTCTGAAGGTTTTACGATGCATTGTTATCATTAACCAGTCTTTTACTATTAAACTTAAATGGCCAATTGAGACAAACAGTTCTGAGACCGTTCTTCCACATTACGTTTTTAAATGAGCTGCACAAACACAATACTTTAATCAAGAGCAGAAACATATATATATATATATATATATATATATATATATATATATATATATTAAAAGTGGCCTAAAATTTATACTAATATACCAAGATTCATATCAATGCAAATTATTCATATCTATATCATATTACCCTTTAAATGTAAAAAAATATAAACAATCATTTAGGGAATTTGGGCACAGTTCTTTCCAAACTATTTCCTGGTTTTTGTTGGGTGAAGTCATTTTTGGGGGATGTTCATAGCCACATTTCAGGGAGTCTCGGTCCATCAAACCACATTAGTCTGGAAGAGATCCACAGGTTCTCATTTTAGGTACCAGTTTGTTGGGGGAGGCTTCTTGTTCATTCCTGGCTGCCTAGACCACAAAGTAATCATACAGAAACCATATTATTTGCAATACTGTTTGGTCAATAGCTTATGCGTATTTCTGGCTAACTTTTATATCCTAAACTAGACCATCTCCATTAATCTGTGTATCGGCATGTGGCTGTGGCTTACTGGCAAGTTTCCAACCGGTGTCTGTCTCCAGCATGGCTACATGGCTTCTCCTGACTCTGCCTTCTTTGTTCCACCATTCAGTTTAGTTTTCACCTCCTAGCTCTGGTCTGCCCTGCTATAGGCCAGAGCAATTTTTTATTAATCAATGGTAATCACAGCATATAGAGGGGAATCCTACATCATTTGTCCATGAATCTTGCCTGGTCATCTGTCCTACTGTCCTCTTTGGAAACTGTTCTCATTGGAGAAACTAGAGCAAACAGAGAGATGTTCTGTTCTTTATGATATACTTAGCTGGATTCTAACTAGATAAGTATAGGCCTGTGCCTGAAGGAATTGTTCCTCATGCTGCATTGTCCAGCAGACCTCCTGTCATGTCTGTAGAAGACTATAGGGTATTCAGACATTCTTGCTTGCCTCTGCACAGGCCTGCACAGGTGACCCTTTGGCAAATTGAGAAAGGGTTTATAGGCCAGGATAAGAAGGCCCATGCATGTAAATAACCTTTCCTTGTTGTTGCAGCTGCTAAGCTAAAAGGTGGCTCCATTCTCACAACAGAGCATGGAATTCTCAGTTCCTTTGGCCACAGAATTTGCTTTGAGACACAAGACAGACAGTTGCCTTGGAAGGGTCTGGGTATCATTGTACTGACCCATATTTATTATAAGGGCCTGTTGGCTTGATGAGCCCTACAAGGAGCCTCGTTCCCCATGGAGACATGCAATGTCCCACATCTTTGAGCACATGTCCTATGTTCTGTAGTCCTAGGAGAGATTCAGATTTGAGACTCTCTCAAGAAAGAAAGGAGTGAGAAAAATTTCCCATCTTCCAACAGAAGTCAGCCTGAGTATAGTCAAAGTCCATGAAGTGGGGACCTGGACCCCAGGAGCTAAGCCGACCTACTCAAGGCCAGGCAGCAAATGGTAGTGGTGGTAGAGGGTGAACCCAGACATTTCCAGCTCCTGTTCCATTGTTCTGTCTCAGGTTGGGGTGACTGCTGTCACTAATGGGAACCAACAGGACAAAAGGACTCTTTGAGCCTTGTACACTGAGCAGGATCCATAAAGGAATTGGATTCACCTTCATTTTATAGACAATGGCTATAGCTCTGCCCTGGGTTGTTTGCACTGAACTCAATGGGATCTGCTCCCAGGAAACCCCAGGATGCCCTAGCAGTGACTGGTATGTAGACTTGGAACCTCTTCACATTGTTTCTGGCCCAGAAGGAAGAGGAGCCTGAGATGGGACCAGTCAGGAAGGTTTTGTGGCACAGGTGAGGCTCTAGCCCTATGGAGTACTGAGAACCATAGGGATACATCTTTCATGCTGGGTTCCCTGTTGTGTCTGATGCAGGACAGCAGGGCCTGCCCCCACCCAGTCATCTTTTCTGAGGGGTGTCCCAGATCCTCACTGTTGCTTCAACTCTGGATTCTTTGCTAGGTGCTCCACCAACAGTGATACCTTTTCACCAAGTAGGGTAGGGTCCTTGCTCTTGATCAACTGGCGTCTCCACAGTCAGTTCTAAGATTATGACGGCTTCCGCTTATCCTTAGTGGTCTTACTTACATTCCTGTTGATATCATAAAACTCTCTTGGCCAAAACACACTGAGGGAGAAAGAGGTTGTTTTAGCTTACAGTTGAAGAGGACTATAGTCCACCAGAGTGAGAAGACTTGGCAGCTGGCAGGGAAGACATGGCATCAGAAGCAGGAGGCTAGCTGCTCACACAGCACCCATCCTTAGGAAGCAGAAAGTGGGTCTCAAAGCCCACCCTCAGAGACCTACTTCCTCCATGAGGCTGCACCCTCTAAAGATATTGAAACTGGAGACCAAGTTTCAGACACATGGCTCTTTGAGGGACATTTTGTAGGGCAAGGTTGGACGTGTTAGAGTTTTGTTCCATTGTTTTTAAATATTCTAAACATGTCTGAAGAATGTTCCCAGAAGTTCACCATCACATAGCTCTTCTCTGATTTCGTAGTAGCCATTTAAGGTGTTTTATGTTCAACTAAGGTTCAATGTGGGATGGCCTTAGCTATCATACTGTAAGATCTGTTCAGCAGGCAGTTTATGACCCCACAAAGCAGTAACGTTGTCACCCTGTTGTATGGGTTGGAAAACCAAGGCACTGGCATCTAAACAGATTGCCTAAGGGTATACAGCTAGGGAAGAGAGCAGCCAAGATTTGGACAAGGCTGTCGGATCCTAACTTTGACTGATTCCTGATCTAAAGAATACTATTCTCCTTTACCTAGTCTCAGGAACTTAGAACCATATCATCAGATAGGGCCCCATTCCACCTTGCAGAATATAGAGTACTGCATGGCAGCTACTGCTTAGGGAATTTTGTGAGTCATGTCCTCTAACTCACAGAGATTCACTTGTCTCTGTCTTCCAAGTGCTGGTCTTAAAGGCGTGTGCCACCACTGCCGGGCTGTCCATGGCCACTTTAGGTCCAAGATGAGGCTAAATACCATGGCAAAATCAAGAACTAATGGAAACAGAGTTACTTAACCTAAGACATGTTCCTAGGTATCTACTTCCTCCAACCAGTTCTACCTCTTAAAGTTTTCCCCCACTTCCCAATGATGTTGAGAGTACGTATCCATCAGTGGAGTAATCCACAGATGAGGCCAGAACCTTCCAGATCTAATCCTCACTCACTTCTGAATGCTACTGCACTTCAACACCTGAGCTCTGGGAGGACCCTTCATTTCCAAACCACACTGAGGACCAGTGAGCTTACCAAGTCTCAGATTTCTCAGCTGAGAACTAAGGACCCTAGTTGACTTCCCAGAGGACAGTGGGAAATGATACATTTCATGAAGGGCACCTATAGCAACAAACACAGCTTGCTTCCAGAAGCTTCTATTCTATTTGAGGTGACAAAGCACACTTTAAAAGCAGAAAGTAATCATGGGCATATTTCAGAATGCTGATTTTGTGGTTCAGCAAACACTCTATGGCTCAGTTCATTTCCTACGGAAACATTTTCCAACAATCACTTGGTGAAGGAGGGTGGATAGTGAGGCACTGATTTTTCCACAGTTCGTCATAAAATCCATCAGCAATATGGAGAAGTGTTTCTTCTAACGTTTAACATCTTTGTTCTCATCTGCCTGCTACATGGATTTTTCAGAAATTGAACAAAGATACAGTCCTGAGAGACCTAGGCAATGGATTTTCATTTCCACCAGAGAAGGATCTCCAATTCCCCCTCCCTATGGTCCTCAGAGACATCCCTTGAGAGGAAAGGAAAGAAGCTTTCTCAGCAGGCATCCTTGGGAATAGCCCTCCAGAGAATGGCATGCAAGCCGCCAGAATAAACTTGTACTTGAGAGTTTTTAGCAAGGCCGGGCAAGATGTCTAGCCCAGGAAGGGTGCCAATCAATAGCCTTGACAGATATCTCTCTGCCATGGTAGGTGGCCAGCGAAGCGTTCCTTTAAATATTTTCATGTGAGCCCCTCAAAGGACAGCGGTTTTAGCTCTCCAATAGTGTGCATCTTCGTGGCTGCCGCAACTAAGCATGCCTGACGTTATATAGGGGAGACTGATGGAGCTGTAATGAGAAGACATTTCAAGCTGAGAACAACACAAACCTCATTCCAGATGTTACGTTCCATTTGCTGAGCTCAGCTCACACACCTGTGCCCTTCTGCAGAGCCAAGCTTGTCTGTCCCAGGTAGCTGCCGGGGCAGGGCAAGGATGGCTGCTCTCACCTGCTCTCTGCTCTGTCATCCTCCCTGCTGCTGTGCCTCGGGTACCCCGATTGCCACACATTTGCAGTGTCTATGACTTAGGTGCAGAGAGGTGGCTCCCCTGTAGCATGAACACTGCTTGGCATTTTCTGAATATTACCATTTGAGAAGCGAGTGACCCCCAGTACATGGCTAGAAATAAATGGGGTTTCATACTTGGGGGCTGTGGGCAATTCCAGATTTATTCTCTGACATGAGGTGGTGATTGTAAATGTCACAGACTCACACCATTTTTAAATCTGTTCATGACCTCGGCATCAATGGGAATTTGTATTTCAAGCTCACCTCTTCTCTTTCTAGCAAAGGATGAAGGAACTGTGTAGGCACAACCTGCTCGTGGGTTTGAATAGTGACTGGTGTCCCCGGTGTTGGCTTGAAGCTCTTTCTGGTGATCTCTACACCTTGCTTTTTTTTTTTTTTTTTTTTTTTTTGGAGGAATACAGATAATTTGGCAGACTGAGTGCTGGTTCTGTTTCTCTTCTTTGCTTGGCTACACTAATGTCCCTACTGTGAAAAAAATTCAATTTTGCTTATAATTAACAAGGTGATAACCTATTTCATAAAATACCCTTGCTTGTATCACAAATGAGGGTAGCCTTTATAAAATCTAAGTGCTGACTTGGTTTGAAGAGCTAACTGAAATGGTTTGAAATCAAATAGCATCATCTCAGGCTTCCAGAATGAAGAGGATAGCAGCCCAAGCTCCAGCAGGAATAGGGAGCGAGCAGGGCAAAGAGTGAGGTGGCCAGGATCTCGGCTGGTTCAGTAGGTGCCCCTCTAGGCACTTCTGGTTCTTGTGTATCAGAACAAGGAGTTGGCAAGGAAAAACGGGGACAGTTTCCTAGAAAAAGAGGAAGCAGAGTGGAAAGAGAGAAAACTTGTGAGTTTAATGTCACCTGCTGTGCAGTGTGGGGCTTATGCCATACAGTGGGGGCTTATATCACCTAGTAGGGACTTTCTGGCTCCTTTGTATTAGCATGGGTTTCTTTGGGGGGAATCATTTTCATGGTGTGGAATTTCTAGTGCACACTCTTTTGCATGTGATTCTTCATAAACTTCATGTTTCATGTGTCTCATAAGTGTCTTAAATCTTCACCCAGGGGCGTGCACTTAAGTATTATAGTGAGCCACAGGTCGCCATCCCCTGGAGAACCTCTGAGTCTGTGCCAGAAGATTCAGCCAGTTCCTAATAAGCCTATGCAGGGCATTGGCGCGTGGAGGGGGGGGGGGTGTCTTGCATGCTAATTTGCAGCCTTTGAACGTGGCTTTCTGGACTTTAATCTGCCCTGCTCTCCTCCTCGCTGGTACAAGCTGGGTAAGACTCAGAGCCTCTCATCTATCAGATGGGGGCAATGCTTGTTATCTTTTTGGGGTTTTAGCAGGAGATAGACAGACAGAGGGACAGAGAGAGGTGGTATGTGAGCTCAGAGAATGCATTCCATGGGCACGCAACAGGATATCTCATTGTAAAGTTTTAAAGTAACTCAGTACTCTAAGATGTTCAGAGACAGAGGGAAAAGGGAAGAGGCAGGAAGAGGGAAGCTCGAGACAGAGACACAAGTGACAGGGACAGGCAGAGATATGTTGAGGTACAGGTTTAGATAGAGGTAGGAAAGACAGGAAGAGACACATTGATGGAGAGGTGGAGAGAGAGGCAGGAGAGACCTACTACATTCTGAGAAGTCCCTAGAGATGCACTTAAACCCCAAGAAATAACGGGCTGAGGAAGAAGGCGCATTCAGATCAGCCCAGAGTTAGGAGTTCCCATTTCTTGCTCATTCACCCAATGCTATACTCTCTGCATGTCCCTAGGGAGGCATTTCCCAGTTTTCTTCATGGGGTGGGGACAAGCCTGCCTTGCAATTAAGACCAGAGGAATTCCTCAAGAAATGCCACGCGTTCAACCCTAATAAGAATATATTGTGTCATTTAATGTTCCAAGAGGCCCCTTCTGTTGGAGTATGAAGCTGAATGAATTTCACATATGTCTTCATATTCTTCCTGGATTTCTCCTGGCTACCTTCTATGTCACTGTTAAAACAACAGAGGCCTCACGTGGGGGTCTGACAGGGACGCCCTCACCTAGGCACAAGGAAGAATTAAGATTGGACGGCACAAGGCTTCTCTGAAATTTAAAAACAACACTGTTTTTTTTATTTGAAACATCTTTATGTTTACGAAGTGCCTCCTGCATACCAGTTTATATAGTTCTGAACAAAATTCCATGTGCAGATATTAATTTCATTTGTAAATCAAAAGTCTGAGAACCGTAGTCATTAAATGTCTTATTTAAGTTTGCCAGATGATGATCCTGGGATCTGAGTTAGTTTTCCAGTTCGCTATTCTCTTTCTCCACAATAACCTCCCTGGATTGGGCGTTTAGTGTTGCCGAACTACAACACTTGTGTTCAGGAGCCCATGAGATCGGGTGTTTGCAAGGGGACTTATTTCTGCTCTATGTTGTATGGAGCCTCCCTGGGATAACTAGAAGTTGCAAGGGGACTTATTTCTGCTCTATGTTGTATGGAGCCTCCCTGGGATAACTAGAAGTCTAAGGTCCCTCGTGCTAGAAGGAGAAGTGGGCTCATGATTGAAACTGACTGTACTCTGACATCCCTCTGTGCACTGCTGGTGAGAGTATTGTATAGCATTGCGTAACCATGGTGACTTTGTGCTTGCTAACACCATGGCGGCTGGGTACCAAGAGTAGCCTCCCTAAATGAGTCAGGAAGTTGTACTGCCTTATATTACAGCCTCAGAACTTAAACTGTAGTCACACCTGCCTGTACCCATGGAGAGGGACAAGAGTTTCCTTTTCTACTGTCAAAGTCACACAGGACAGAGATCAGGTACGATGGAAGATGTTACTGTGTCTATCTGTGTAAAATATAGTCCATCACTAACTGTTGTATAGCCTTCTGAAGAAACTGATGTGTACACACACACACACACACACACACACACACACACGGGGAGGGGGGAGAGAGAGAGAGAGAAAGAGAGAGAGAGAGAGAGAGAGAGAGAGAGATGGAGAGGCAGAGAATCTGAATCTTAATATGGAGACAGAAAATCTAAAGAAGTAACCCACATGGAAATCATATTTACAGTCTTAGACTCGTACAGTGACTGGACCCTGGGTTAAATACCAGCATCCCAAAGCCAACGATGGTTAAAAATTGGACGTGGGTAGGCTTATATTCCTTATATGTCTCCATCTTCTATTATTTCTCAAAGCCTTTAAAACTGATTCTCAACCTTTGGGGGTTGCATAGCAGATATCCTGCATATCAGATATTTACACTGTGATTCATAGCAGTAGAAAAGTTACAGTTATGAAATAGCATGGAGATAATTTTATGGTTGGGGTCACTACAACATGAGGAACTGTATTAAAGGGCTGCAGCCTTAGGAAGGGTGAGAACCGCTGCTTTACTTTCTTGTATTAAAAAAAATGTGTTTGTGTGTGTGTGTGTGTGTTGTGTGTGTGTGTGTTTTTCAAGATAGAAGCCTGTATAAGTGACATTTCAGAGGAGAAAGGGGAATTGGAAATGCGCAGTTTGACTCACTGTCTTTGTGGTTGGAGCCTCCCCACGGGTGGCCCAATGCTTTTTACCGTCCCTCCTTCAGCTACACCAAACTCTGGCATGAAAATCCCAGCTGGGGCACTGGAGTGGGTGAGAAACCCTTCCTGCCTCCTGCCCTCCAAGAACAAACAAAGAATCAGGAGAAGGATTAAGACTTGAAAAAAAGCAGTTTGACATCTCAGAGGCAAATGGGAAAAGGAAGCAAAGATTGCCTTCTTGTTCTCTTTCCTTTCAAGACAAAGGTGACTTCTCGGAGCTGACTTTTTTTGTTTCCCGCCGGGCTGGCTAATGTGTCTTAATTATCCCGCTCTTTATTCCTCACAGCACCCAAGTTCTCGTTATTATTTCATCAAATCCATTTCATCAGCCGCCCAGAAGTGGTACGTTCTGAGGCCGAAGAAATTAACCATGAAATGAGCATCTCCGAGATATTGGCTATAACACACCCCCACTTGCTTGTTTATTACCTATTCACGGAAGCCTTGTTCCCAAGGCTCTGTCCCAGGCTCTAAATGGAGAGCAGACCTATGATGCTGGGGTTCGCTGGCAGGTGTGTGGCCAAGGTGTGGGCTTCCCTCTTCTTCATCCTTCTGCCAGCATGCTCCTGAGAATAAATGAGGTGGCTTGTCAGAAGCCAGGAGCATGGTCCTGGAACACAGGGAAATGCGTCATGAATTCTAACCATTGCTGTTTCCGTTCGGAAAATCTGCTTCCATTATTTTTCTCTTTAAAAAGCTTCACAAACCCCTTCTGAGTATCAAAATCCAGCCTGAACCACCCGGATTGCCTATGAGTCCTGCTTCTCCCCCCACCTAGGCTCAGTGACGCTCACCTTCTAAAAGATTCTGTGTTTTGTGCCCCAGGAGAGGGTCAGCAATGCCATTTTCCATGATTGAATTTTTTCCTTCCCAGACCCTCTATCTTTCTGTCTTTCTTCTACCATCTCTGTTCTTTCTGCCCTAATTCCCTCGCCACCCTGAGCAGGCTAGGTCTCTACTATACACCAAACCGCTATAGGTCCTGGTTACATCCTGTGCCTTTCTCGGGTATCTTAAGTTGGTGTGCGGGAAGTGCCCCCATTAATGGCAGCAGAGATGGGGTCCTGGTAAATGGTTGAAATGAGTAGGAGCCAGAAAGTCTGCTTACTGGAGACTGAGCACATTTTCCTTCTCAGGGATGGAGAACTGAATTCCCTTAGCAGGCAGGAGGCTTCTGTTATGACGAGACATCTCTGGAGAGGCGCTTTGGTTAGACCAAGGTGAGGCTAAGAACCTCCTTCATCTGCATTTGAAAAATCTGAGTGTCTAGGTCCTGACTTTATATAAACCTTGATGCTTCCACAGGACCTGTCGTTATGTGGACCGTGCCATTTCCATAGGTCTTGCTCTTTCGCAGGACCATCATGCCTTTGTGGTCCTGTCCTCACGTGGATCATGATGCTTCCACAGGGACTCTACTTTGGTTTGGCTATGGTACTTCCGCAGGTGCCCTCACTTTTACTTTCTCTCCAGGTCCCTTCTGTCATCTCTCCACAGCCTTCGCTCTACCCCATCACTACTCTCTCCTCTATAATGAAGAAGGCGTGCCGTGTTTATCACCGTGCCTTGAGCTCTCTGAGAGCCTCCCACTGAACCCTGAGTACACATATTATCAGGATAAATTCAGATCATTATAAAATGACCAAGTGCCACCAACAGATCTCCTCCTCCCCAAGGCAGTGCCACAGAGATGCCCCGCCTAGCTTGCTGTTGAGGTTCACTAAGTGATAGTAACTTTTATTCATCTCAATCTCTGCTTTCATTCCTGGGAATAGACCAGCAGGATGTGAGCAACTGTAAGTTCTCTTCAGGGAAAGCCAGGTCTCATCCACCTCCTCAAACCTCCTGAGAGAGCCAACCTAGCAGTCCCCTCTTTGACTTGAAAATGACACCTTAAGAAGTGGATTGCATAAGAGCCCCCAGTGGAGTAATCTTTTATGACTGTACTTCGGGCTGACAACAGATCTAAATTAGAGGGTGCAGCTGACTGGAATGAGCTTAATTCTCCATACAAATGTGGGTTCTCGGAAAGAAATCGCTTTTTTTCAGGTCTAAAATCTATTTTATCTCCCCCTAATTAGGAGAATATGTATAGCAAGAGTAGGGGAATGGCGTTCAATTTGCCATAAAAAGCAAACCCAGTAGTTTATAAGATCGCACTTCCCAAACAAGCTCCGGCCCATTAGAGGAGATCATACATAATTCAGGACTCACTTGTTACTGCGTGTATCATGCAAATTCACTCAAATTACATTTGGAAAAAAAATGAGGTTCATCTTCCAGCTTTAAATAGACTATTAGCAAAGGGGGAGACCGAAAAGCCTCAGAGATGCAGAGGATTTCAGGGGCTCCTGTGTGAGCATGGGATGGGAGACTTTAACTGAATGGGTGGAAAGCCCCGGGGTGGTAAGTTCCGTGCAGAACAGGGACTTGGCGGCAGTGTCGGCCTCCGTCCATCACACACCCACATCCATCACCCCTGTCTGTTCTGCACAAACATCAGTCAGATCCCATCACGGGGAGGATATCTGTGTTCCAGTCACCTTTCGTTGTTGACATCATGTGAATTGTGTCCTTCTGAAAGACATTATTCAGGTTAATATCATAAAAATATCATGTCATAGTGGGCTTATAAACAACACACATGTATACCACATGGTTCTGGAGGCTGGAAGTCTAAGTAGGATGGGAGAGTTCTATGGGACTGGCTTCTTTGCAGGGTATTGCTTTTTTTTTTTTTTTGGAAGGTGAACTATGGCAAGGGTACTCTCTGGGGTCTCATCTAAGGATACTAATGTCATCATGATGGCTCCATCCCCATGACCTCATCACCTCCTCCCAAAGTCCATCTCTCCTAAAGTTATCACATTGGGCTCTTTATTTATTGAAACCTAAGACCTGTGGGCCTTTTCTTGTGGTCTAAATGGAGACAGCATCTGGAAGACTGGGGTTCACTGGCAGGTATGGGACCAACCAGTCAGTTTCCAGCTTCCCTGCTCGACATCGTCCTGCTAACCCGCGCCTGAGACTGAATGAGGTAGTTTGAGAGTTCACTGACACTGGGCATTAGGATTTCAATGTATAAATTCAGGGGAGCGATAGAAACTTTGCCTCCAAACCAAGATACACGTGGAGATAAATTCGGGTCAAGGAAAAAGAAAGAGACAGAGAGAGGGGAGGCCTGTGTATCTGTGGTAGAGATGGTAGCAGTGGTGAAGGGCTGGGATTTTTGCACAATCCCAGGAGGGCTTTTCAGTTGGAACATGGATCTCATCACCAAATGTGACCACGAATCTTTTCTAACCTATTACAATCTTACATAAAAATCCTTCAAACCGGAAATAAAAGAATTACTTGTAAAAGGAATATGTACAAACTTGAAAATTATAGCCCGCTTTTAGAATACATTATTTCTATCAAACAAATTTTATTTATTTTTATTTTTTTATTGAGCTTTACAATTTTCTCTGCTCCCCTCCCTGCCTCTCACCTCCCCCTTTCAACCCTCCCCCAAGGTCCCCATGTTCCAAATTTACTCAGGAGATCTTGTCTTTTTCTACTTCCCATGTACATATATACTCAAAAGTGGTATTACTGGGTCTTGAGGAAGGTTGTTTCCCAATTTTCTGAGAAATCGCCATACTGACATCCAAAGGGGTTGTACCAGCTTGCATTCCCACCAGCAATGCAGAAGTGTGCCCTTTACCCCACAACCTCTCCATCATAAGTTGTCATCAGTGTTTTTGATTATGGCCATTCTTACAGGTGTAAGATGGAATTCAAACAAATTTTTAAAAAGGCCACTTGATAGCCTGCTCAACACAACCTTCCCTTCAAAGTTTTCAATGGCTTTCCAGAGACATCCAACTACTCATGGTCTCCCTCAGCCACTTCCCAGGGCAGATCAGACCTGGCTCCTTTTCCTACCTTTCAAAGCTACTGGATGTCAATGGTGTTCTCTCTCTCTCTCTCTCTCTCTCTCTCTCTCTCTCTCTCCTCTCTCTTTTCCTCCTTTCCTCCCTCCCTTCTTCCTTCCTGCCCTCCCTCCCCTTCTCTCCTTTTGAGACAGGGTTCTCTGTGTAGTCCTGGATGTCCTGGAACTCTCTCTGTAGACCAGGCTGGTCTTGAACTCAGAATTCTGCCTGCTGCTGCCTCTGGAGTGCTGGGATTAAAAGCATGCACCACTGCCAGTCAATTTCAGTTCCCTTCTCTTTAGACCATTCATGAGGCACTTCCTGGAGTGATGCCTTGTCCATTTTATCCCTACAGCACCATCCAAGTGGGTTTCTCCCCCTGCCTTGGCAGTCTCATCAAAGGGACGCCAAACATCAGCAAGCTTCTTTGGTTCCTCTGCTAGGCTGTGATCTTCTCAGGGTAGAGTACTTCTCGTTGTCCCTTTGAACCCCGTGAGTACCAAGACTTCTGTGTCACGAGCCTTAAATTTCTCATCTTGATGGACAAAGCACACCTGAATTTAAATTTCTACTTCAAAACACAAGATGTATTGCATTTTTCAGAAAAGAAAGTTGACATTTTCTTTTAATAATACCTTATTTCTTACTGGGAATATATTATGTAATTTCTTGCATATGACTTGGAAAATATTACAATCTATAAAATAGTATTTTGCAAAGTTCTAGCTCCTTCCCACACAGAAGTTCTTGTGGTTAAATCAGTTAACTGCCTGTCAGTGCTTTTATGTACATGAGAGTGTGTGTATAAGAGTGTGTGAGTGAATGGGAGCATGTGTGTGTTGTGTATGTAGGCAAATGTGTGTGTACTGTATGATTATAGGTGTGAATGGAAGTGTGTTCTGTGTGTGTTGTATATGTGTGTGCATATGTGTGCATGTGTGTGAGATGTATGTATGTGTGTGAGCATATGCGTGTATATGTGAGAGCATATGTGTATTGTATGTGCATGTGAGCTTATATGTGTAAATGTGTGTGAGTGTGTGTGTGCTCATGGCTTTAAAAACCACAGAGTAGCTTCATGCTAGGGATTAAACCCAGGAGACTTGCAAATCCTGAGTAAGTTCTACTGAGCTGCATCTCCAGCCATCATGAGTTCCAATTATTATATGTTCTGCAGAGTTGCAGAATTACCATTCTAGAAAAATTTGGATTTCACAGCAGAATTCAGAGAAGACAGTAGTGTTTCTCACACACCTGCTCTTCTTCATCTCTGGTGCAGATGGTCCTCGCACACCTGCTCTCCCATTCACAGATGCAGATGGTTCTCACACACCTGCTCTCCCATTCACAGGTGCAGATGGTCCTCACACACCTGCTCTCCCATTCACAGGTGCAGATGGTCCTCGCACACCTGCTCTCCCATTCACAGATGCAGATGGTTCTCACACATCTGCTCTCCATTCACAAGTACAGATGGTTCTCATGCACCTGCTCTCCCATTCATGGTGCAGATGGTTCTCACACACCTGCTCTCTCATTCACAGGTCCAGATGGTTCTCACACACCTGCTCTCCTATTCACAGGTGCAGATGGTTCTCACAACCTGTTCTCCCATTCACAGGTACAGATGGTTCTCATGCACCTGCTTTCCCATTTACAGGTGTGGATGGTTCTCACACACCTGTTCTCCCATTTACAGTTATAGATGGTTCTCACACACCTGCTTTCCCATTCACAGGTAGATCTACACCTACCTACAACCTCACCTGAGTGGTACATCTGTCACACTTGAGATTCCTACATTCACACATGATAGTCACCTATTGCTTATTTGACATTGGTCCTCACTCATGGTGGCATGCATTCTTTGGCTTTTGACAGCTGTGAGAATGGCATTTATCTATTGTTACAGTGCCATACAAAGTAGTATATTTGCCCTAAGAATCTACTGTTCCCCAAATGTCCTTTATTCATTTTTCTCACTGAACCCATGTTCAGCAACCACTTATAAAAATTGTTACTCTAGTTTGGCCTTCTCTATAATATCATATACTTAGATCATGGAGAATTCAGTCTTGTTAGAGAAATATCAGTAACAAGTATATAAAGTGCTTTTGTATCTTCTGGCCTTGAAAATGCATTTCTCTTTAGTGCTGAATGATACTCTCTCGCCTGGCTATCCTAAGCTTATTTAACCTCCCTTCTACTGAAGGTTGTCTCAGATGCTTCCACAGTGCATCAGCTTGAGACAGAGCCAACACAAATGCATAGGCAGGACCTGATGAGACACACATTTTCAACTGGGTTGGCTAAATTACAAGGAGTTGCTGATTCTTAGATGTTAGTTTTTGTTTCTGCAAAATACTTATGAGTTAAAGAAGAAAATGATCCAGGCTTCCTATATGCATTTAAAAAATTTTCTCCCTCTCTTCCTTCCCCTCTTGCCTTCCTCTTCTCTTTCAGACACAAGTCCTCACTATTTCACTATGTAGCCCAGGTTAACACAGAATTCAAGATTTTTCTGCCTTGGCCTCTTAAATGTTGGGGTTATAGGCATTAGATTGGGCACTTACCCTTGTCTGTCTATTTGTTTTTACGCTCTATTTCTTATTTTATTTGTGTGTATTATATGGTTGTAGTTGTAGGCGTTCCTATGTGGTGCACATGTGTGTGAATACATGTGCATATGTTTGCACTGGAGGCCATCAGCCAGTGTCAGGTACCTCTTTCAATTTATTTTTACCTTATGTTTTTGAGACAGGGTATTTAATTGAACCCTGAACTCACCAATTGGCACAGGCTGGCTAGCAAGTGAGCCCTGCTGGTCCTCCTTTCTCTGCTGAGATTACAGGTGTGCGCTTCCATTTTCTGGTTTTTATGTGGGTGCTGGAGATCCCGACTTGGGTCCTCAGGCTTATGTGGTGAACAACATTACCAAGTGAGCCATCTCTCTAGCCCCTGAGGGCGCTGAGGCTCAGTAGAGACATAAGCTAGGACGGAGCAGGGGCAGGACCCAAATCCAGTTCTCTGCATTCTGAGTGGAGCAAGAATTACGTCATCACCATGGCTTTCCAAGATGGCGGGTCCCGGAGGAAGTAGGCCATCTAGTGCAGCTTTCCTTCTTGATGACCTTCGGGGGAGAATTCAGAGATTTCAATGGCAGGAAGCTGCACACATGCACACTGGAGAGGTCTTTGGAAACTACTATTTTAAAAATTAAAAAAAAAACAAAAGTACATCCTCATGACCTAAAGAAAATCGCACTGCTCGAATCCTGTACTTCAGATTCTGCACCAGACTTGCGAATCAAGGCTGATTAGAGTCAGAATCCAAAGAACCTAGGCTAGAATTCAATGGAGTGCTTATCTGAAAACTCTCCTATGCTGTATGATTTATAATGGTGGTTCTCAATCTGAGGGGCGTGACCCCTTCGGCAAAGCTCTGTATCAAAAAGTATTTACATTAGATTCGTAACAAAAGCAAAATTATAGTTACGACATGGCAACAAAAATAATTTTATGGTTGGGGGTGACCAAGACATGAAGAACTGAATTAGAGGGTCTCAGCATTAGGAAGGTTGAGAACCACCGGGCAAAAGATACTCTTCGTTGACACTCCTGACCATGACCATGAACAAATGAGCAAATGTTCAGTTTTTTGTTTTTGTTTTCCAAGACAGGGTTTCTCTGTACAGCCCTGCATATACAATTCATATACCAATATACAACTGGTATATTGGCAGCGGAATATTATCCAGCTATAGTAAAGGACTGAGTACTGGCTTATGTGCCAGAAGTTGACAACATTTAGCCATGTGGAGGAGTCCAGAGGGTGGCCTCCTGCTACGTGGTGGCATCCATTAGAAATATCCAGAATAGACAGATCCTTAGAGACAGAAAGCAGAGGGTGATTGGTAAGGAGTTGGGAGAGGAAAAAACAGGAAGTGACCTGTAATGGGTGTGGTGTATTTTCTTTAGGAAGATGGGCACATTCTAGATCTTGATGTGAGTGGTTGCACAGAATCATAAAGGTGGAAAATGCTGTTAATTGTGAATCCCATGCTGTTAATTGCAAGAAGGGGCCCCTTGTTTGTCCTGGCCGTCCAGCTAGCTTACATCTGAAATAACCACACTTTGGTTGAAATAAGTACACTGCTTGGCCATTAGCTCTGACTTCTTATTGGCTAACTCTTACATATTAGTCTAGCCCATCTCCATTAATCTGCGTATTGCCACGTGGCAGTGGCTAAACTGAGATTCCAACCGGTGTCCGACTCAGGCAGAGGATCCATGGCTTCTCTGACTCCGCCCTTCTTCCTCCCAGCATTCAGTTCTGTTTTCTCTCCACCTAAGTTCTGCCCTATCAAAAGGCCAAGGCAGTTTCTTTATTCATTAAACAATGAAAAGAACACATAAACAGAAGTAACTTTTATATCACCATGCCGCGTGTCTTACCATAAAATTAGAAAGCAGTGTGGGGGCACACTACCGGAGGGAGGTGCTACGAGGGCATTGCAACTTCTGCTCTTAGGAGAAAGGCCAAACGTAGGGGCAGGCAGAGAACTGGCGAGGTTACAGTTACACTCAAGAGAGCGCGAAGGAGGCCTGGTCTCTTCCATGGCTCGCCCGAGCCTTTCTCTGCTGTAGTGTGTCCTGGAGAATACAAGAGGGGGCACAGTGGCCCTTAGAATTTGCTCTGAAGCCTTCCTTCTCCGCCACTCCAGCTGTCAGTTCCCAGCCAGAAGCTTGATGCTCGAGTGATCAATAAACCAAACAAGGCCATGTGCAACCGGGGAGTTTAAAGGAGATAATTAAACAAACTTCTCATGCAAGCACCCTTGCGGGGATTAATTGAGATTTAAATAATTAAGCCTCTCTGGGTATGCTAGAAGAGAAATACAAATGAGGAAGGGCTGTCATGGTACCCAGGCCAGACCCACTGCACTGAGGAGATGCAGTGTGGGTACCAGTTTTACGTCGCAGAATCCCAGCTCCCCTCGCTCTCCTGGTTCTTTTTTGTGTAAGGTCTCAGTAAAAGCATCCATCTTCTACCTGAGTTCAAAGCCACATCTTCCCATTCCACTTCATCTCTGCTTAGATTCTGCCATGCCTCCTGGCCAGTCACCTGCATGGGCTTCCAGATTTTAATATTTTAAGGAACAGCCCCATTGCCTTATCCATCTTTGCCTTACCTGGCCTGCCAGTCCTCTATGGTATGACCCCAGTGAGTTTTCCAGCTCTCCCTCGGGCTCTCTGCTGCTATAGAGGGGAATCTAGTCTTATGTTTCCCTTCAGCTTCCTGCTACATGAGCCGGTGGCAAGCTACTGACATCATTACAACACTTTCTTAGGGTGCATCCCCATCTCCTTCAAAGATAAACATTTCTGTGTAAAGCTCATCTCTTCTTCAATCCCCGGCTTCTCCCATAGGCAGCTATACATGTCCACACCATGAACGGAGTCTTGTAACGTGTGTTAAGGGGAGGGAAGATCCAAAGTCCCAGTAGCAGATGAGCTTTGGAAAGTAGAATGTCTCCATTTGGGATAGGTAGGATGGTGTGTCTATTCCCTCACCGTGTCATAACAGCAGGTGGTCTCTGCCAGGTGCAGCATCCACAGCTTGGCCGCACATGCAGGGACAGTCACATCAGAAGGGGGAAATGTGGATGGTATGTACTCAGGTCAGATCAGGCTTGACCCGTAGTCTGCAAAAAACTCTGCTTTCAGAGTTTGCCTTCAGGAACTGAGGATCCTGAAGCTCGCTCCCTGAGGCATCTCAGGGATGCAGCTAGGGAGAACTGAGCTTGTCAATATACTTTCCCAAGAAGAAAGGAGACCATCTCCAACTCAGCTTTTCTCAACTAGATCCTTCTATGGGCAGAGAAGCTTCCAGTGAATGGAGAATTGCAACAATAAACATTTCTGTTGAGTCTTAGTGGCTCCAGTCTTTTGGGAGACCATTGGGCATTGCTCATATGCATATCAAGGGGGAGGGCAGGGTCTCGGGTGGCGAGGGGATCCCCTCAGCTTCAGCATGGGACTTGAGCACAGCCTCAAGTGTACATATCTGTCTTCAAGACATTCTGACCATGCCTTGGTTTCTGGCTCTTTTTCAGTACCACAGCCACAATCAGCTTCGATAATCCGGCCGCTGGACTTGATTGAGAGAGCAAGGCAGCCTGGCAAGGTTAGATCAAAGGAGAGGTGTAAATGATTAAAGAGAAAGAAACACAAGTCTGGGTGAGAAAGTAGGGACGTAGATCCAGTTCTCAAAAGAAGAGCTACCTTAATATCGGGGGATCCTCGCTGGGCCCAGGTAACCTAGATACCGCCTCTCAGTGAATGTTATAGATTTGTTTCCAAGCTGGATCTTAGTGGCTTTCAAATCACAGCTTCTTGGATTTATTGCAGGTCATTAGCCACTGTGCTGCGACACAGGGAAGGAGTGAGAAGATTAAAGTAACAGCCGGGGTCTTTGAGAAAGAATTTGGCCACTCTCTGCTGCCTGGAGTATGCTGTTAAATCATTATCACCTGTTAATTCTCCGTGTAACGTTAGGGAGGGAAATTATTATCCAAGTGGCAGGGAGTTTTCAATTAATTCTGCAGAGCCAGTCACATGATAACAGGCTGCCTGTGAGCTGGAGACGAGTTTCTTGGGTGAATTAGAATGTGGACAGGCAAGGCTCTCCGAGTCGAGGACCTGGTGTGAAATCCACAGCTTAATGCAAAGTGAATAGCAATGAGTGGCCAAGGAGGCTTATGGAAGGAAGGGTTCATTGTGGCTGCTCACAGTCTGAGGACACAGCCCGTTGTGACTGGGAGTCGTGGTGGCAGGGGTGTGAGGTCACACTGCAGCCAGGGACCAGAGAACAGTGACTGTCTGTGCTCAGCTCACTTCTCATTCAGTTCAGAACCCCAGCCCATGGGGCGGCATTGCTCACATTCAAGGTGACTTGTCCCTTCTCAGTTCAACCTTTCTGGGAACACCCTCATAGACACATCCAGAGGTGTGTTTCCATGGCAATTTTAAAGGCTGTCATGTTGACAACTCCTCTTCCAAATTAGCTGTGTTTCAAGACAGTAGGATTGGGGAGTCGTAAGCCTAGTATGAGAGGTTTCTGAGACCAGGCAATACTGACTCCAGACTCAAAATGCCTGTGACGTAGACTGCTCCACAGCATGCAGTGATGTTGGAGGGAATGCTATGCAGTAGGAAAAAAAAAGCATCTGTCTTCTAAAGCAGGGCAGCTTACATGTTTAGTTTTGCATGGTACTGCTTGGGTGACGAGAAGATAGCCTGTGTGTCCCCATTTGTGACCTTCAGCTAATGTACTGGTCTCATAGTGATAGAAATGCCATGTAACCTATACAGTGTTTAACGAAGCCTGTGATCTTTAGTAAGTTGCTGTTCACGAGCAGCCTTGTGGGTCCTCTGCCACATCCTCTCACACCCCTCCCCCCAGCACTTGTCAGCTGATTTCCAGATGTTAGCATCCGCATCTCTTGGTTGGCACCAGGAATAGCCAATATAATATCATCATCCCTCAACTAGTGACTGAAGAATCAGCATTGCAGTTCTCCAGTTCTGTCACCCCTCAGATGTGAGGACTTAAGTTCTGCGTCTTCAATGGCCCCTGAGTTTGCCCAGGGGACTCAGTCTCCCCTCCCAGCAGAGGGGGCTAGCTTGCCATTCTTTCCTTGCCTGCTGTTTCCTATGGCCCTTGCTATTCTGCTGGTAGGCAGGTCATGTGATCTCTAAATTTGTGTCTAGTGAACTCGCACCCTCTTCATTTTTCCACAGTGGGAAGGGATGTAGATGATGATGCTCAAACACAGAACCCAGGTCTTGGATATGTCAGCTGGGGCTGTGGGGGAAGGAGTGTGAAGAAAGTCTGTTGAGAGCTACTGTGACTTCAACAGAGAGGGCACAGTTTCACTGAATAACTGCAATGGCCCAGGACACTGAATGCCTGGACCCAGCCTACTGATCCCTACTTTACTTCAGTGGAGGTATCTGAATATTTCCAGGAAGAGAAACCACGGGGACCCCTACTTTCCTGTGGGGACACTAGTTGTGTGCCAGACATCAAGGGTCTCCCCATCTGGACCAGACCGTGTCGTCTTCAAGCAAGGAGAGCATATGAGGGGCCTGGTATTTTTCTCCTCTGGCCCTCGCCTTCAGCAGGTCCACACTGACATGGTCCTACAGATAGATAGATACCCGGGCCACACACAGGACGCTCAGACCCTCAATGCGAGGTCACTCTTCAGTGTTGTTGTGTTTTTGCTGTCTGTAGAGTTTGAGGATTTCCTTCCAGCTTCCCTGGCTCACACTTAGGTTTCACTTAGTTTTATTTTGTGTGCTCTTGGGGTAGGTTTGGAAACTGCAGATCTCTCTCTCTCTCTCTCTCTCTCTCTCTCTCTCTCTCTCTTTTCTACTTTTCCTCTTGCTCGTTTTTCCTTTGTCTTTCCCTAGTCTCTGTTCAAAATGGTGGTATAAAGAATGGCAGGCTTCTCTGAGAGACAAAGATCATCAAGGATGCTGTGTGTGGGCCCCTCTGGGGGTCTAAGACAGCCTAAGGGACATCGCAGAGCAGTGTTTCTTAGTGTATAAAATAAGGCATGTAATTACAAAGACAAAACATAATAATGCCTTACTATGGTGATAAATTATAAGACCTCAATTTATGGCCTAACACTATCTGTGGTTTCAGATCATGATTTAAAAACAAGATCTAATGTGGTTGTGCATATAACCTTCATAAACTTGAAGTACTAATGGGCATAAATAATAGTTTTTATATACCAGCAACCACGATAAGATGTCATAAACATGTCTGTTGATGATAAAAATCCCAGAATTATTAATACTAGTCTGGTTGTCTGTTTACTTTCATAACGAAAGGGAAAGCTACATTTCAGTTAGAGATGAATGAAAAGAAATGTGTAGAGGTTTCCCACTCATGTTTTGGGTTGTCTGATTTCTATCCTCTGGCCTCTGTTAAAAGGACATTTTAGAATTTGATGAGCAAGCTGAATCTTCCTCTGCTTTCTCTACCCGTCATAGCAGCTGTCTTGCTCCCCAGTGAGGCAAGTGAGCATAGGGACGAGCTTTGCAGCCTCGGACTCCACTTGGCTTGGGCTGTATATATGTCCCTCTTCTAACAATCATTCGCCTACCTAGGGGTCTCCCCAGCATGTCTAATACACATCTGACTCTGAACAGTTCACCTAGCAACCTGTGGGCAATCTAGGACCCCACCTGCATCAAGCTACATGCAGACCCCACTCTCAACAATGGAGTTGGTTTTTCTTTTCCTTAATAACCATCAGATTTTGACAACTCCTGCTCAAATATTATCCCAATACATCTGGGGGGTCAGAGGCCAATGCAGCCTGAGCTAGTTTAGGGTGCACACACAATAAAGAGAATTATGACCTCAAAGTGAACCCTTTGGGAAAACTCCTATTTATCATCTAAGACCTATGCATAATTTGGCATGCATATAATTAAAATCAGATACATTGTGGGAAGGGACATTTGCCATGAGCAAATTCTTGCCTAACCCAAGCCTGTCAGTCAAAATACAGAACCATTCAAAACTATGCCCCTAGTAACCAAACTCCTTCTCTTGAACCTTATAAATGCAAGCCACATAGAGTAGCCAGGGCCCTGGTACCCTCACTCATGTGGCCTACAGTCAGTCCTGATTGTGGATTCCTTTTTCAACTGCACTGTGTCCTGATCTGTAGCTTCCCTGCTACCTTGCAACAGGTGAACTAATCTGTTTAATTCTTAAATAAGAAATTAAGAATCTGGAAACACCTGGCTTAAACTTGGAGCACCAGGAACACCAACAGAATGACGGCTGAGGGGGCTGGAGAGATGGCTCAGAGGTTAAGAGCACTGGCTGCTCTTCCAGAGGTCCTGAGTTCAATTCCCAGCAACCACATGGTGGCTCACAACCATCTATGATGAAATCTGGTGCCCTCTTCTGGTGTGCAGGCATACATGCAGACAGAATGCTGTATACATAATAAATAAATAAATCTTTAAAAAAAAAAAGAATGAGGGCTGAGTCATGTTGTGGGCCCGTGTCTCTCACCACTACCACCTGTGGACACCCTCGATCACGGCAGCAGCATTGGTCGGCCATCACTGTGTTAGTTAAATACAGAGAGATGAAGGCTGTGTCAAGCTTCTACTTAGGGATGCCAAGCCAGGCCCCTGCCCCCAAATATAATTCCACTAAAGCCCACAATTGCCCATGAGGAAAATCCACCTTTCACACTGGTGGACATATGGGCGGTCTGGAAATCGACAGATAATTGTATCCCACCCCAATTTGGCTTTCCTTCAAGATAGAAGATGAATTAGATACTGAGCAAAATTATTGCCTGAGTGGAAAAATAGATGTTCTTCAGCCAAAAAAAAAAAAAAATAAAAAAAAAATAAAGGAGGCGGAGGAAAGCTGCAAACAGGCCATTAGAGGGTGACAAAGGCGTCCTGTGTGGAGAAAGGTCATATGCAGGAAGAAATATTCAGTCGCCCAGACTGCAGTGTGGAAACAATACTTTCCCGGGGTGCCTCTGGCAGCCCCGCAGTGTGTGGCAGAGAGAAAAGCTGTTGCTGGGCAGGCTGTGTTCATGCCCAAGCCTTCACTCTCGTTTTAAATGCTATTCTTTCTGGAGCCCCTTTGTCCACCCTCTCCTGGCAAAAAGCTGCTTTTTTTAAATTTTTTTATGTCTTTCTGATGGATAGTTCCCGCATTGGCAGAGTACTTGGCCTTAAAGGGACAAGAAGAAAGGAAAAATGGGGGTTCAAATTCTGTCTTTTTCATAGTAACCAGGGGCCTCAGGTAAGTACTCATCCTTGCAATTCTTACCTGAGAAATGAGAGCAAAGAGACAGAGCGTGAGGCGGGCACACTGTGGGGTCAGCATCCAGACAGATGTGGTTGGGGAGGAGTGTGGGAAAGCACCAATAGTCCCAGAAAGGAACGCCAGCATCCGTAGCTGCACCACCTCACACCTGGGAAGAATAGGAAGGGTTCTCATCTCCAGTCTCCAAGATGCATGAGGGCTTGCTGCGTGAAGGATAGTAGGTATTCCAACCGCTTCTTGGCATGGTTCCTCCCCAGGCTTATTAGTAGCCAAGGCCCCACTTCTTAAGCTGTAAAATCTGATGCTGGCCTACAAACCATAGGGCTAGAGGTGTGGATGAACCCGCCATGGTTTTGAAAATGTTCCTGTGAGAGACCCTGCATATTGATTTTACCGTGTGCCTATTTCCAGAGCTTCTGGGGTCTCTGTGCCCAACATCCCTGAGCCTTTGATGCTCACACTCTAAGCTTGGCTACGGCTTCCCTCAGTTCTCCCAAACAGAGGATACCTACCCATCCATCTCTTCTAGCTCAGCCCCCAGGCTAGGTCAGAGTCTCTCAAGAATCCTTTGCCAAGAGGCAAGTTCCTTTGGGTGACTGTGAGTGATACTCGTTTGTCACAGCAGCCCTATCTCTGTCGACGCTGGCCTGCCAGCACGCATTGCCGTAGGATATGTCTCTTCATTTTCCTCTGACTCCACTCTAAACCCCAGGCCCTGCACATCGCTCCATTATTTATACTTGTTAATAAACGGCCCTCTGACATAGTGGCAGATCACAGTAGGCTTATTGCTACTCATAATTCTTGGTGGTCATTCATGATACAGGGCAACTGTTTTAGTCTGGGTATGAAATATCCCTTCCAGGATCAAATGTGGAACACTTGTTCCTCAGCTGGAGGAAGCAGGTCACTAGGGCCATGCTTTTGAAGGTCATTTTTGGTTTGTTCCTTCCTTCTCCCCACTCCCTGTTCACTGTGAAGTGAACAATATCTGTACACATTCCTACTGCCACGCTACTCCACCCATCCTGGGCTCAGGATCAACAGAACCTAGGACTGTGGACTGAGGTCCCTGGAGCACTGAGCAATAATAAAGAATTCCTTTCTTGAAGTTGTTTGCTTATACATTTGGTTATGGCCATCCTAAAACTAATGTGGCAATGTAGAAGGGGTTTTATTTACTCTTCTCATTGTTGAGACAAAATACCTGACAGAAGTGACTTGAGGAAAGGGCAGTTTGCTTAGGCTCAGGGTTTGGAAATACAGTCCATCACAATGACAAAGGCATGGTTGCAGATGCGTGAGGTGGCCAGTCACATTACGCCTATAGTCAGGAAGCAGAAAAAGATGTGTGTTCATAGTCACCCAGCCTTCTCTTTTTTATTTAGTCTAGGATCATGAGCTGGTACTGCCCACATTCAAGGTTAATTTTCCCTCCTCAATAAACCCATTATGAAACACTATCATAGACACATTCAGAGGTGTGTTTCCATGCCAATTCTAAATTCAGTCAGGCTGACAGTCAAGATTAAACGCCATCCGTGGATATTGCTCACCATTCTGTGGGTGAGAACTGAGAACTAGGGTCCTCACACAACTTCTTCACTTGTCTACTGTCTTGGCGAGATAGGCTGCAAGTCTAGGCTCATTTGAGTGCTGTGTCTAGTCAGTGTCCTGTGACCTCTCTATACACGCTCTTTATCTTCCTTCTGCAGCAGAGTGGTCAGACAGCTGATGAAGACCAGTTATAGAGCAGCTCACATCTAACACAAGAGGGAAGGGTCTAAACCTGAGGAGTGTTCATATAGGGCTGAGTCATTGAGACCCCCTTTGGAGACCCACCACAACTAAGTCCTTCCATGGTGGCAGTGGTCAAACACAAGTCTTGCGTGCTGGAGTCTATCCTACGCAGAAACTTTACCAAGTGGTTTTTTCAGTGAGCACCACTGACCAAATGTGTGCCAGGGCCTGCTGCCCTGCAATGCCTGATTAATGACGGTGACGGACATGGGCAGCCATAATGGCAGACACGATGATCAATGGCCTCTGAGACCGGACAGGGCCCCCTGAAGCTAGAGTGTCAAAGGCCTTGTGAAAGAAAGGAGCAGGAAGTACTGAATGGCTAGGGTGAGATGAAAACAAATTGCTTCTCTTCTCCTGTTAATAAAGCCCGACCCTGATAACCCCAGGGGATGTGTGATAATAGCACTAGTGTCTGCTTTTCCATATCGTAGCCCCAAGTGTGACTGCCCTCAGGGTCTTCTAGTATATAACAGAATATTGAAACCCAGCAAAAGAAAGGGAGCCTGATGGTGTAAATGCAGCGTGGGTAAAGATTGGACAGGCTGATCATGTGGCATGCTCGCAGGAGCAGGAGAAGAATTTGTGTCGCCCTGTGTCCCCACTGCTTTGGTTGCCAGACCTTGTCCCTGGTGCCAACAGCTGCAGACTATGTAAAGATGTGTTCTTCCATGAATGGGGCTGTGTAAACAATAAATTTAGAGAATGTTTGTATTCTAGAGAGGCTTTTCTTCCTAAACTACCAGCATACTGGGGTGGGGGGCTATCTAGTTCTGCTTAGCTCATTTTCCAATCACAGAAATTACAAGATCTACAAAAGTTAAAAGATTTGCTTCTGTGATAAGCACCCTAGTTAGCTTTAAGTGTCCACTTGACACAGCCTGGCGTCATCTGAGAAGAGCATCTCAACGGAGGGATTGACCTGTAGGAATATCCACTGGTGGTTGTCCCGATCGTTAATTGACTTCGGAGAGTCCATTCCACCGTGGGTAGCACCATCCCCTGAGTCAGTGCTTCTGAGTTATATAAGGAGGCTACCTAAGCATGAACCTGGGTTCATAAGCATAACCTCACAGGCAACGTTCCTCCATGGTTTCCTCTTCAAGGTCCTGTTTGAGTTCTTGCCTTGACTTCTCTCCATTTATGACCTGGAAGTTTAGGTGTAAATAAACCCATCCTCCCCTTAGGTTGCTTTTGGTTAAAGTTTTATCACAGCAACAGAAAGGGAGCTAGGACAACAGCTAAGCATGGAGACCCGAAAGCAGGTCTCAAAAGCCACCTTCCTGAAGTCCAGGGAAATTTATGGGGCAATGAAACAGGGCAGTCTACAGCATAGAAAAAGGTGGTCAGAGGGAGAAGGACAATAGCTTCCAGCACTGCATGCAGACTCGGATACCATCTCTTGATGGGACTGCACTTTGTGGACTCCATTCTCTAGTTCCTCCACAGGATTTCTTGAGATGGAATGCTTATCATCACTCTTGCACGGAAAGCATCTTTACTCATGGAACCATCTTGCCCACCCTTGGCTTTCTTTTCAACCCCCTCAGTTGAATAAAGATTAGGTCTGGGTGCTTCAGTAGCCATGAGAGGATTGCAAGGTCAGTAAATAGCTGTGGTCATTGTAAAGGTGATTCACAGAGACCCTATGCTGATAGTCCAGTTGGTAATTATTATAAGTAAAATGTCAAGCATCTTCCATCTTATTCCACTTAAGGCAATCTGATCTTGTCCTATAACATCAGGAGTGAAGTAGATTTGTCTAAATAATGAAGAAGAAACAGCATATCCAAAGAAGTGTGTATTTAACACTTCTTAGTTAAATCTTCCCAGATTATAGACGCCTTATGTTCTCAGGAATTAAAACTATTTTCCCCCAAGGGCCAGAGTGGTAGACACAGATTGACATACCAAATCTCTCCAATTCTGGTGTGAAATCAAGTGTTTACTCACCAGAATCCCCTTTACTGAGTATTTCTTCTATGCTTCTGGAACCAAGCAGGACACTGGAAGCACTGAGTTCAAAAGGATACAATTAAACATTAGGAATGGATTTTTTTAAACGAAAATATTTTTACATATGCCATGCTTAAAGTACAGGCATTGCACACACATATAAATGAAATGGGGGAAACTGAATAAATCTTGCATATAGCCCTGGCATCTTAGGGTTTCTATCATTGTGGAGGGGCATCATGACCATGCAATCACTTATTGGGGTCGACTTACATTCCATTCTTGTCATGGTGGAAGACACGGAGGCATGCGGGCTGACATGATGCTGATGAAGGAGCTGAGAGTCCCACATATTGATCCACAGGTAGCAGAAGAAGACTGTGTACCACATGGGGCATAGCTGGAGTACATAAGACCTCAAAGCCTACCCCACAGTGATACACTTCCTCCAACAATGTCACACCTCCACCGACAAGACCATACCTTCTAGTAGTGTCACTCCCTACAGGCCAAGCATTCAAACACGGGAGTTCACAGGTGCTAACCCTTCAAACCGCCACATTTGGTTTTATTGACTGGTAGTTAATTCCTTCTAGTTGATTTTTTAAAAATCACTGTTGTGAGGCTTACCTTTCCTTTCAATGTATAGCTAGCACCCCTCATCAAAGCATCTTCTCTTTGCAGCAAATGGAGACCTTTGCAAGAAACCACAACTGGACATGATGCAGGGATCAATGACTCCTAGGGAGAACAGCCCCTGTAGGATACATCGGCATCACAGTTCCCGCATCCATGGCTCAGGGAACATTGCAGAATATGGTGGGGTGGGAAGATAGACAGCAAGAGCCAGAATACCAGGTAGACTGTGGAAAACTGTCTCCTAGAAATGGATGCATAAACAGTGCCAGGACAATGGCAATATCAATGGACTTGCTAACATGGAGGGAAGAAATCTAATGGAGTCCCACCCCTAGACAAAGACCTACAGGCAGCTATAGACTGATGGGAGGAGGAGAGTTAGCCCCTCCTGGGGATGAGCTCCCTATTGACTGTCTAATGCAGAGTTGTCAGCCTTGGTGTTATATACACACCAACAGCAATAATGGGCTCAGCGGGTTATATGAATTTGTATACCCATATATGTAACACATACAATCAAAGAAAAAGAGATGAATAACTTGAGAGTCAGGGAAATGAGGGGTTCCAGGGAGGGTACCTGGCAGAAGCTAGAGTGAGAAAGGGAGGGGTGAGGAGATATAATCTATTTCAATTAAACACACAGAAATAAATCATCAACTTTAGGCGGGTAATGAGGCTCACACTATCTTTGCTGTAATCCCTTAGCTTATAAGGCCTGCTTGGTGGAGCAGCTGTTTAGTGCTTTCTTCAAGACATAGAGGCCTCTGTGAGCTAGTTCAAATTTCTTGAACCCAGAATCTTTTTGTTTGGGCTGGCATTAATGATCCTTGGGTCTTTTTTGGCATCATCATGCCCTAACGACACCCTCAGGGCTCTCCTGAACAAGCTTGTGACACGGAGCTGTTTGGTTAGATTGTGCATGTGCAGACCGCTAGGTCTGGACTTTGTTCTCCACCCAGTTGCCTCTTCCCATTCCCCACCCTGGTTCTTTAAACCTTACCTTTGTGGGAACACATTGAGACTCTCTTCACCTCTTCTTAGGCAACTTCCTTTTGCAAAACTTGTCATTTCTGTGTTACTGTAAAATGGGCTTGGTCCAGTATTACTCGTTCCTAACTCCGCTCCTCTTGAAGGGAAACACTTCTAACCTGTTCACATCTTCTTCAAGTGCTTATCATCATACTTTACATAAAGACTGTCATCCTCCTGCACCACACAGTGCAGAAAACTACATCAAACAGATTGCAATGAGCTACAAGAAGGGGAAACTTGTGACCACTGCCTTTGTCAGGAGGAAGAGGTTAAAGTCACCCCAGACGCCTTCACAGGCCAGTTCCCGTCTCTACTAGAGAATCAGGTGGCCGTCAGAGGAGCTGAATCAAGGACTAAAACATATCACCTCTGCTTGCTGTTGTGTCTATGGTGTTTTTTCTTTTGTGCCTACATACCGGCCATGAACTCGAGGAATATTCTGTGTGTTTCCAGAATTGCAGCTCAGTGAAAATCAAGTACATTTCTTATTGACGGGTACTAGAGACCATGATATACAAGGGGATCCTGCTTGGTATGAGTGGAGGCATCTGATGGACTGTAGAAATGCAAACATGGCCTTCCTAATGTGGTTTTAATGGCCTTCGCCTCTGGAAATTAGCCAGAGTCTGCATCCTAAGTACTAAAAGATTTGCTCTGCAGGCCAATTTTTCCCTTTAGAGTTTCGCTAAAGATTTGACCTCGACCCCTACGGTTCCTTTATTTTCTTGTTCCAGTGAATTGATTCTCTAGTTTGTGAGGCCTGGAGTCCGGGTGGAGTGGTATTTACCACATTTTAATTGATTGCATTGCCTTGGTCAGCATTAGGGTTGATTTCATGTGAGATCCTAAACGTACCTGAGTGCCTGAATGCTAAGACCAAAAACTCTCTTCAGACAGTGATGGAAAAACGCGGCTCTCTTATTTGTGTTCATTAATTATGAACCAGCTGCATTTTCAGCCTGACAGGAGGCAATTGCTTACAGCTTCCAAAATCACGTACTCCGTACTGGTGGGTCTAAGTCTTTCCCTTTCAATAACTTCTCTGGTAAATACTGATAGCTCCCTGCCTTGGCCCAGAGAAGACCTCTATAAGCCAGCATTCCCCTCTCCCTAGGGTTCCATCTCTCCATTTAGTCACTGACCTTTCCAGTACTAGGTCACTGTAAAAACTACAAGTCTATAAGGAACCCCACATTTTCTTGAGTTCAATGTTATGTCCTTTGGGGAGTCAATGAAGAGAGCAGAGGGTGTTAAGGAAATAACATGGCATCCGGGTGTGTCTATAGCATGACCTGCCTGCTGCTACATGAAAGTAAACAAGTCAGTTCCCTCGATGAAACTCACAGTAGCCAAAAAGTAATGATAATGATAATTTTCTTATAGTAGGGAGGAGGGAAGTCACTTGTTTGTTCCAGCTTCCCAGAACCAAAATAATCACACAGATACTGTATTAATTAAATCACTGCTTGGCCCATTAGCTCTAGCTTCTTATTGGCTAACTCTTTTCTTAATTTAACCCATTTCTATTAATCTGTATATTACCACATGGCTGTGGCTTACCAGGTAAGTTCCCAGCATCTGTCTCAGGTGGCTCAATGGCCTCTCTCTGACTCTGCCCTTCTTCCTCCCAGCATTCAGTTTAGTTTTCCCCACCTAGCTAAGTTCTGCCCTGCTATAGGTCCAAAGCAGTTTCTTTATTCATTAATGTTAAACATAGCATACAGAGGGAAATTCCACACCATTTTCTGTTGTTGAGTAGTCAATAGACTTAAACAAGGTAAATTAAAAATGTGTGGTACAAGCAGAGGCAATGGCTCAGTGGGTAAGAATTCATGAACACTCAGGTTCAAATCCCCAGCACCCATTAAAAAAAGCCAGGCATAGCTGTGCATGTTCACCTGTAACCCCAACGTCTCTGGGTGTGAGAAAAGACAGTAAAATTACTTGGGGCTTGCTAGCTGTTGGCTCTGCTCCAGGTTCAGTGAAAGACCTTGTCTCAAAGGAATGAGGTAGAGAGTGATGGATCAGAGCACATTATGTCTTTTTTTAATCTATGCATTTGTATGGGTGTGTGCATTAGCACATACATAGCAAACCCACAGTAAATAAATGAATTTAATTGACAGCAGCTTTCAATAGCAATAGCACCAACTTGGAGCATGCCCAGAGTCTATCAACAGGTCAATGAATAAACAAATGTGGCACCAACGGTCCTAAACTTATAATAGTTTAGCAATGAATTTTTTAAGCTTTTAAAGATTATTTTTAATTTAATTTAAATGATACAAAACAATACATATTTGGTAGAATCCATACTTTAAAATTTGATTTTTTTTTGTTCTGGTTACATGTAGCATTATACCATGTCTGCAAACAATAGTTCTCAAGCAGCCACGCAATCACATAGATAATTCCTACAATGTTCCGTGTTGTTCAGATCTGATGTTTGATGGACTATGCATGTACATTATGATAGTGATCTTATATTTGATTTATTTTCTGCTTAGCATGTGTTTATCTGGAAGTAACTTCCACTGTTTCTTGATAGCACCTCCACATTCAATCAATGCAGCTAGCTATTCGGCAATGAAGAAAATTGACTTCTGACACATGTAGGCAATGTGGCCAGCAGCAAGACATCTCAGCGGGTAAATGCACTTGCTGCCAAGACTGAAAGCCCGACTATGATCCCCTGGTCCTGCAGGGTGGAAAGCATGAGTAGAATCCTGCAAGTTCTTCCCTGACCTGGTACATTGTGGCACACATGCATTTATACACACAAACACACACACACACACACACACACACACACACACACACACACACTCTCTCTCTCTCTCTCTCTCTCTCTCTCTCACACACACACACACTAAATTAATAAAAATATAATAAATATAAATAAAGGTGTTATGTTGAGAACAAGAAGCCAAACAAAGAAAACTGTACTTTGTCTCTTCTGTGATTTCCTAGACATTCCAGGAAAGACACAGATAATTAGTAGATAGTGATGACCTAGATCCAGGCAAGAGCACTCATTAGAAAAGGGTCCAAGGGATTTGTGTGTGTATGTGTGTTTGTGTATGTGTGTGTATGAGAGAGAGGGGGGAGGGGAGGAAGAAAGAGAGTGAGAGAGAGTCCACCAGTACCCACTTTTATTTCAGACAGAATCTCTCATTGAACCTGAAGTTCATTAGTTTGGCTAGGCTGTATAGCCAGTGTTCTTCAAGAATCTGCCTGCCTTAGTCTTCCCAGGACCGAGTTGCAGGAATGCGCCACCACCTCTGACTTTCATCAAAGTTCTGGGGATTTGGCCTCAGATCCCCAAGCTTGATTGGCAGGCACTTTACTCACTGAGTCATCTCCCCAGCCTTCAGAATAATCTTGGAGTGATTGAACTGTTTTCATCTCTTGATTGTGGCTTCCTAGGAAAGCATGATGGTTGGAATTTGTAGATGGTGCCCTTAAAATGTGTGTATTTTATTGTATGTAAATGATACCTTAATAAAGTTGATTTAAAAATAGCTGGTATGGGACAGAAGAGATGGCCCAATGGTCAAGAGTACTTGCTGTTCTTGCAGAAGACCCAGGTTCAGTTCCCAACACCCATATCAGGCAGATCACATCTCTTTGTAACTCCAGTTTCTGGGGGATCTGACACCCTTTTTGGCCTCCACAGGCACCTGAACACATATGATGCACATACAGACAAGCAGGCATGTACACACAACATGTTAAAGATAATTAATCTTTTTAATATTCTGGTGAAGTATGACACATAGTAAGCTCTCACTAAACATTGCTTCCCTTTCTCATTGGGTGGTTCTGGGGGTGGTGCATATCACCTTATTGTCTCTGTCTCATATTGATTATCTAGGCTCCAAAGCTTGTGACAGAGCCAAGTCTGAATATTTCTGTCTGAATCTGTCTTTATTGCATACCTGTAATTATTTTCTGACTGGGAGTGCTTTTTTTTGAAAAATGTTAATTGGGTGTGGCTAGACCAAATCCGTGGTCCTGCCTGTTGGCTCCACCCAGTCCGACACTGCTGAGGCAAGTTTGCTGTCTCTGAGAGCCACACACACTGCTCTGGCTACAAGGTCACAGTGGGTCTGTGTCATCAAGCAATTTGTTTTTTTTTATTAATTAATTTATTTATTATAGATTTCTGCCTCCTCCCCGCCACCACCTCCCATTTCCCTCCCCCTCCGCCAATCAAGTCCCCCTCCCTCGTCAGCCCGAAGAGCAATCAGGGTTCCCTGCCCTGTGGGAAGTCCAAGGACCATCCATCTCCATTCAGGTCTAGGAAGGTGAGCATCCAAACTGCCTAGGCTCCCACAAAGCCAGTACGTGCAGTAGGATCAAAAACCCATTGCCATTGTTCTTGAGTTCTCAGTAGTCCTCATTGTCCGCTATGTTCAGTGAGTCCAGTTTTATCCCAGGCTTTTTCAGACCCAGGCCAGCTGGCCTTGGTAAGTTCCCAATAGAACATCCCCATTGTCTCAGTGTGTGGGTGCACCCTTCAGGGTCCTGAGTTCCTTGCTCGTGCTCTCTCTCCTGCTCCTGATTTGGACCTTGAGATTTCTGTCCAGTGCTCCAATGCGGGACTCTGTCTCTGTCTCCTTTCATCGCCTGATGAAGGTTAATATTCAGGAGGATGCCTATATGTTTTTCTTTGGGTTCTCCTTCTTATTTAGCTTCTCTAGGATCACTAATTATAGGCTCAATGTCCTTTATTTATGGCTAGAAACCAAATATGAGTGAGAACATCCCATATTCCTCTTTTTGGGTCTGACTTACCTCACTCAGGATAGTGTTTTCTATTTCCATCCATTTGCATGCAAAATTCAAGAAGTCATTGTTTTTTACTGCGGAGTAGTACTCTAATATGTATATATTCCATACTTTCTTCATCCATTCTTCCATTGAAGGGCATCTAGGTTTTTTCCAGGTTCTGGCTATTACAAACAATGCTGCTATGAACATAGTTGAGCAGATACTTTTGTTGTATGATAGGGCATCTCTTGGGTATATTCCCAAGAGTGGTATTGCTGGGTCCAGGGGTAGGTTGATCCCGAATTTCCTGACTGCTCACAGACCCCATTCAAGTGCTTGGCCTCCTGAAAGAGCCAGAACAGAGCTATTCCAGCAACTAGCACAAACCAGGAAGTGACTGTTTTGAAACCACACTTTTTTTTTTTTTTTTTTTTTTTTTTTTTTTGCTGCTACCATTGAATCAGGAAGGATGAGCCATGGTGCCCCTGCTTGCTGCCAGCAAACAGAGTCCATCTGAAAAATAAGAGGCAGCTAAATTTGTTTTTTTTTTTTTGTGTGTGTGTGTGTCTAGAATTCCTTTCCAAGCTTTCTCAGGTTTTATGTGGATTTAGCTGGCACACATTGGCACACCAATCTGTTGTTGGAGACTGCTTATTCATTTCCTGGCCACCCAGACCTGAAATAATCAAACAGAAACTGTATTATTACAACACTGCTTGGTCTATTAGCTTATGCATATTTCTAGCTAGCTCTTATATCTTAAAGTAACCCTTCTCTATTAACCTGTGTCTTACCACATGATTGTGGCTTACCAGTAAGATTCTAACTGGTGTCCGTTTTCTGCAGAGGCTACATGGCTTCTCCCTGACTCCACCTATTCTCTTTCTACATCTCTGTTCAGATTTCCTGCCTGGCTTTACTCTGTTAAGACAATGGCTGAAAGTAGCTTTATTTATTAACCAATAAAAGCAACACATATACAGAAGGATTTCCCACATAATTTCCCCTTTTCTGAATCCCACATCAAAACTCTGGTCATCTAACTCCTCTGGATTCCCCAAGAAGTCTCTCTAGTGCCCACAACTGGAGACAGCTCTCATTGTGGATCTCACGACACAGCTGTAGTAAGAGGGCAGATGGAGTTTCCAGAAAGCCCTTCCCCAGCTTAGTTGCAAAGTTCATAGCAGAGCTTTCCCATCTTGTGTCAGTGGCTTCAACAAAATTCATGTTCATTGCCTGATGTAGAGCTTACAGTGTTGATATCTTGTACCTTGGGTCACTTTTCTAGTAATTTTAATATTTTATTTATTGACTGATTTAACTTTTAACAGTGCCCCAAACCATCTCATTATAGCACAGTGCTGAAAGAGGCCAGTGAAATAGCTATCCTGTTGTTCAATCCAATCTGGACAGATGTAGCCCAAGGCAAAAAGAGAATCATAATATCTGTAATATTTTCAGTCCTATGTTGCAAACAGGTCTTAGCTTGTCTGTTTGTATGATTGGGTATGATAGGTAAATTTCCAAAGATCTTTCAAGATCAGCAGAGGACCAGTCTCTGGACCAGGCTGATGGCCATAGCCACATGATACTGTGCCTGTGTGCTGTGTCCCCATTCCATCCATATTCAGGATGCTTAGAGAGCCTCGTGTTTTGCTGCTTAGTCTTTGAATTTACACTCCACAAGGCAGGGAATTGTGAAATATTTTAATTAAACTGGATCTTAACTTGCATTTTTCTAATCCCCATGTGAGCTCTGTCCTTGGTCCTGAAGAGTTAACCTTTTCAAGCAATGGCTTTGGTGGTTTGGAAGAAATTCTGTGACTTGTAATGTTGGTAAACGCATAGGGGGACATAGATAATATAAAAATGGTTTCTCTGTGGTATGCTATCCTCACTCTATTAGACACTGTAACAGATAAGCAACGCTCTGTACAGAGTGCTCCTGGGAAGTCGTTGCATCATTCTTTTCTGAATATTGGGCCCAGGAGACTGAGTGTGACTATCAAAGGTAGCTCTCAAATGAGTTCATAATTTCAATCCTATATTATGTCCAAGAATATGTTCCTCATAATTAATCATTGGGGACCAGGATGTCTGCTGGGAGATTGTGTCTTCAATATATGACAGGGAAGCTGTTCTCAGGACATCTCAACAATATAGTTGTCTAAACAAGATCTGGGAAATGACAGTACTAGTTGACAAACAAACATATGCAGAAGAATTCTCTCAGGGCTCTACCTCTAGATGGAGAGTTACAAGCAATCTATCGTTTCTGAATGAGGGAGAGTAAGTCTTCTCCAGGGTCAAGACCCCTGTAACTTATCCTAAGAGGTCAACTTTAAATTAAATACATATGAACAATGCTAAATGAACATAGCAGGTTCCATATATATATGGAATATATATATATATTTACATACACATACACATGGTGTGTGTCATCTGTCTGTGTGTACATGTATCTATAACAAAAGAATAAATGACCATGTATTTGAGGACTTGAGCGGGGCCAGATAAAAAGTTGGAAGAGGAGAGGTGGTGGGGATAATGAAAATATAGTATCAATATATTATATCTCAAAAAATAAATAAAAATAGGTAACAGTAAGAGAGGTAGTAAATATGATATAGCATAAAATATTTTAATGTAACACTTTTAAAAACTCATTGAGAATTTCATGCGATGTATTTTGGTCATATTCACCACCTCCCTTCTCCCCTAGCATCACCTGGAGGCACCCACTCCTGCCTAATACCGTGTCCTCTTAATAAACAGGCTTGTAGTTAATGGTCAGTTTAGGAACAGCAGGCTTAAATAGGCATTGAAGAAGCTAAGTTTAATTTTGATTATTGGATGCCAATCAGCTTTGCAAACTGGAGTTGACAGTTCTCCTGTAATTTCATAGCTGTTCCTCAGCCCCAGTCTTGGGATAAGTGTCAGCTTCTTATATTAAACTCTAGAATGAAGTCCTCAGGTGCAAAAATACAACCTCTCTGGGGATATAAAAAATATTACATAACAATGTAACCTAAAAATATTTATTGGGATGTTTTCTGTCTGAGGCATCTCTAGAGAGACATTGGTAAAGCCTTTGGGGATTTTCTGAAAGGAAATAGGAGGGCTTGGCACATGAGCAGGTGCCAGAAGAATATTCTAGACCGGGGATAGCAAGGTTCAAAGTGCAGAGGGAAACTTAGGAGCATAGATCTATGACATTACTGGAATATGCCACCATGCTCAGTTTACAGGGTGTTGGTGATTGAACCCAGGGCTTTCTGCATGCTAGGAAAGTGTGCTACCAGCTGAGCCACAGTCTCAGTCCTTATATAAAATTTTGAATTTGCACATATTAATATGCTAAGAGTATATATTGTGATTTGTAAAATATAGATACAATACACATATTATTGTTTTATATATACAAATATAGAACTTTTAAATTTTAATTTAAATATAATACTGATAGTACCCTAAATTGCCTGAGTTAAAATTATTTTTCTATGTTACTTTCATTTCTAATACTGGAGTTATTAATAATAATGTAAATAAGTATTAAGACAAAATATCCTTCATTATTTATGAAATTTTAACACTTGATATGGTGAGGTATTGAAGTTCTAAGTTTAGTTTTAAAAAATATTTTTAGTTTTAATGGCTTCCAGGGTTCTAACGGATTTCTTACAAAGAGATGTTGATCCCAATGGAAGAACGGCACTGGTGGCTGTATTTACTCAATCATGATTCTCATTTTTCAATGCCACCCACCAATTATGCATTGGGCTCTGTTGAAATTGGTCTAGTAAATTTCCATCTTCCTGGTGTCAGGCAGTTACTCTTGCAAACTAATTGGAAGATATTTCATTCCTACATCTTTAAATAAATGTGTCCCTAACCCACCGAAACTTCCTTGAAAGATTTTTAAGCATTGCTGGAGATCTCGGTTTAAGTGTGCACACGTGACTACGGTTATACTGGCTGCTGTGTGCACTGACTGTATTGGCCAAAAGCATTGCATAGGGACAAGGATGGTTTTTAAAGTACTCTTGAGTACACAGATCTCTTCAGAGAAGCAGTACTTTCTCACTCTTAATCTTGTAGGGTCAGATTAAATGTGTATAATATATATATATACATTGCCGACACATCAGGAAAGCTATTTGTCATCACAGGGAAGGTCTCCAGATTTGATAGCCTGTCTCTTTGTGAAAGAGAAATGCATAACCAAGTTTCAAGCACAGCAGCCATCTCAAGTACATCATACATTGCAGCAGAAGTTCACGGTCATATGCTGAAGCATTCTGAATTTCATTGTTTCCACTCTGTACTATCCTATGAATGACACCATGGGGCACATACGCCTCTCGCTTATATTTGTTGTTGTAACAACATGGCTCCAAGTGACACTCTGGATGGATTTTATGTGTGATGCTCTCTCGAACATTAGTCTAGAATCTTTGTCAAATTCTAAAGGTTGTGTTTCTACAGTGTTCTTGTTAAGCACTTATTGCAGAGAGTTATTGAGAGTGTTTTCTCATAGGTGACATCACACCAGGGTTGATCATAGCAATGTGTGCCACACAGCGTCAGAGACACATGTTACATAAACAACAATAGGAATGACATCCTGGATTTCCATTAAGAGAAAAGCTAAAATATATTATGTAAGTAATATGACCTAACTATATTTTTAATGTCTAAAATATATCAAAGTCTTGCTTATTTTCTTTTTTGATTGTCTTAGGATGGCCATAGCTCAGATAGCAATGAATGTTCCTCCAGAGTCCTATGATTTTTAAAAATATAGTTATTTTCATGAAAGTTATGTGTTTATTATAAATATAAGGTAAGTTAAGAAAAATGTCTATAAAATACAGCTCTCAGAAATTATCATCTGAAACCTTGATATTCATCTCCAAGCTTTTTAGACTTTCTAAAATATACCCAAGACCATAGTATTCATAGAATACATCTCAAATTTTCACTTAATAAATGGTTCCTATCCTTTTAGAAAATCTTGTTTTTGGTTGTTTGAGATGGTACCTCACTAGCCCAGGCTAGCCTTGAATGTGCTACGTAGTCCAGGCTGGTGTTGAACATGTAGTCATGCTTCTGTCATAGGTTCTTGAGTGTTAGGTTTATTCATGCAAACTACCACACCCAACTACAGTCTAGAAACTCTCTGTGTTATTCTGGCAATATTTGACTGGTGTAGAGAATACCTTCTTTTGGTGTCATCTGGATCCTAGTGTGTATCCTGACTGTTGGCCATAATCAGGGGGGCATCTTTGGGCTTGTGATCCAGCCTGACAACTTTAACTCATTTTTGTGCAATACGAGTAGCAATACCCCCTGTAGAGAATAAATAAGGAAACAAACGCCTATTGAGGTTTGTGATTGCAAGGGCTGGAGGTTGAAGTCAAGTCTATCACATAAGGGCTGACCTTAGTTGTACACAGTCTTCTCTTACTTCCTGTTTAGCTACCTCTCTAACAGGAACATCCTTAGGGTTTTGGGGAGTACCGATGATCACACAGAAACTATATTAATTAAAACACTGCTTGGCCTATTAGCGCTCTGGCTTTCTATTAACTAACTCTTACATCTTAAATTAACCTATTTCTTTTCTTTTCTTTTCTTTTTTTTTTTTTTTTTTTTTTTTTTGGTTTTTCGAGACAGGGTTTCTCTGCGGCTTTGGAGCCTGTCCTGGAACTAGCTCTGTAGACCAGGCTGGTCTCGAACTCACAGAGATCCGCCTGCCTCTGCCTCCCGAGTGCTGGGATTAAAGGCGTGCGCCACCATCACCCGGCTAAATTAACCTATTTCTATTATTTTATATTTTACATGAGGCTCGTGGTTTACTGATAAGGTTCCGGTTTGTCTGTCTCCTTTGACAGTGACGTGGTGTCTCTTTGACTCTGCCTTCTTTCTCCCAGCATTCAGTTTAGTTTTCCCACCTAGCTCTATTCTGCCCCACCACAGGCCAAAGCAGCTTCTTTAATTAACCAATGATAATAAAATATATTAACAGCATGCACAGGGGAATCCCACATCATAACCAGCCCCTCTCAAAGCACTCAGTCAGTGTCTGGCAGGAGAAGTTAAGTGAATACCTTGCTCACCACAGATGAAATAACTCATCCCTGGCTGTCAGAGATGTCTGGGGACTAAGCTTTACCCACTCTGTTGCCCCTTACTCTCTTCTCTTCCTACAGCCATTGCCACTCACCCTGTGGTGTTTCCCAGGAGCCCTTCTTTTGCACCCACCGTTTTGCTTCAAGTCTTATACTTGTCATTCTTGATAACGTATTTATCATCAGCCGTGTTAGGATGGTGGCAGACACTAAGCGGGTTACTAACAACACATCACATCTCATCAGAGGTGATGTGACTGATCACTGAGGAGAGCCAGAAAGTGGGAGTAAGATTGAAATGTCACCCTTTCAGGAAACTTCCAACCCTAGCACCTGCTCCTGGTGTCACAAGTGTCAAGTGCTCTGGCACCATCCTGTGTGTGGTGGTACAGGGACCTCCAGACCCAAACACTGGAGGCTACAGAAGCAAGGTGGCATTTGTTTGTGTAACCCATGAGGGCCTAGCAGAGGATAGAAACCGTAACATGGGACTGCTTCTAGCATCTGGCAACAACAAAGGTTGTGCTGGGCTTGCTGGTTTTTAAATTTATTTTGTAGAGACCTTCTTCTTAGCTCTCAGAATGGCTTCATTGAGATCCATTGACAATGGAATTATAAGCCCCAGAGGTTGGTCTAGATGTCAGCTGTAGCCTTGAGTCATGGCAGGAGGGGCAGATAATTACCTAATTCGTCTTTGTCTTGACTTAGCCAGTTGGTAAATGGGGAAGCAATATTGCCTCTTGCTTTAAAGAGCTTGTCAGCTGGTCCCAAGCAAGCATAAAAATGAATGTGGGGTTTGAAATGCTTAGGTTCAGGGCAGCTGGTCTGGGTTGTGTCTGGGCTGAGCTGTTGGGTGTAAGCTAAGGCAGCAAAGACAGAAATGATGCTATTTCTTTGCTATTTCCTTTGAATTGATACATTCTTTCCTGGAGGGAGACTCCTAAGACTTAGGAAATACAGGAAATTCACAAGGTCCAGAAAGTAATGGAAACTTACAGGTCTCAGAGAGCATCTGAAATGCAAATGATTCACAGGGTCCCTCCTTATGGTGATGTAAGTGGTCAAATTTGCCAGAGAGAGGAGACTGCAAGTCATGCAGGGAGCTCCAAGAATGCTGCATTCCTAAGTGATCGATCACCCAGGCTGGAGTGGCCTTCTTGGTAAAACAGCTGTCTTTGGGTTACCATCTCCTTTAAGTAGCATGCCACTTACATTTCTGTAAACTCACTAAATTTGATTTTTGCAGCATTACTTCTTTGGTTTGATGTCAGTACCCTATCTGGAGTCAATACTAGTTCACATCTCCCTCAGTAATAGGCATTCCACAGCAGGACTGGCAGAACTGAGAACTGTGTCGAACCTGTGTGTTGACCGACCTCTTGACAGCCTGCCTTTGCTTAATTTCAAACTGTGATGTTACCAGAGGGAGGTGGCAATGTGTTCCCCATGGAGCATGCTAGCTCCAGGATGGGAGCAACCTGGGAACAGTTAAACTAGATGTTCGTTTTTCATCTTTCTTCTAGAACAGATGTGAGCATTCTCTCTGATTGCCCTCAGACCCAGAAAAGCCCACCATGAACTAGACTTGCCATGCTTTTAAGTGGGAGCACAGGTGCCATGTCAGGGCCTAGAAACCACCGATTGTATGATTCATGCTCACTGGGGAGATGGGGATGGGATCATGGGTGAAGGCAGAGTGTTGCCATGCAAGATAGAGGATGGATGTAGTTCTTTAGACACCATGTCCAGGCATCTGGAGAAGGAGGTGTTAGGCTATGAGCCCTGGTCTAAGCTAGATTTGGGCCAGGAGATGCCAACTTCAAAATGCTCACTGTTGTCTCCCTGGCAATTGTTTGTGTTTGTATAACCTTGTGACTTCAGGCCTTTATGAATCTCCTAACTTTCTGGTCCTCCCTGAGATCTATGAGCTTTCTTTCCTGAACAGTGAAATTTTCATTCTCTTCCTGAGTCTCAAAGAGCCTCCCCATAGGAGGGAATAATTCGGTTCACAGGGAATAGCTCCATGTAGACAGTCTCTGCTGTGTGCGTTGCTTTACAGCCCAACAGGTCAGCACAGACACAAGTTGCCCTCAATCAAAGCATTTTCTAAGCCCACATTCATTACTAGGCTTTCTCCAGACCATCTGACTGGCTCTTTGAAACACAATGCAGCATTGTTTCCTCATTTGCCATCTCTTAAATCTGTTCATTATAGGAAGTTATGACTATATAGAAAAGTTAGGAGGCAAACACTCATACTATTCATCAAATCCATGCCAACTCTAAACACTTTGGCACTATCTTCGCGGCCATTAAAAATGAAATCTCATTTTGAGAGTATAATGGAAGCAGCACTATCAGCGGTTCTGTATTTTACCCCGCCCTCTTTTTTATATTGTTTCTGTTTCTTCACTTTACTAAAAGCCACTGTTAAAAACATCCAGTCCTGGAAAAGACAGCTATGTTTTCCCCTTTGCATTTGGCCAGTGTCCTCACTGTCACAACTTACTGTGTCTGTATCCTTCTTGGAACCTGGTTTATGTGATAAGCTCACAGGATGCCTGTTCTGTCTCTCTGCCTGTGGTTCAAGTATGTCATGGATATAGATACAGAGAGCCTAAGGTAGTGTTTTGGAATTGTGGGCATCACAGAGCTCAGGTGCCTGCAGGAAGCTGGGCACTGTCTTACAGCCCATTCGTCCCTATCTCTTCCCTATCTCTTAAGCCTTAAAAGCACTCAGTCTGTCAGGCTTGAACTTAAGGCCAGAGGCTTGGCTTTGCTTCCATTACAAATGTCTTGAGCCATCCAGGCTCTTAATAAGAAAATTGATTCCAGCCCAGGCTTAATCCCCTAGGTGCATTTCCCCCCCATGACAGCAAGTTCATGACTCTGTCGTATCTGATTTAGATGTTTTGAAAATGTGTTCTTTGACAAGACTTAATTAAAGAGGATTGCACCTAGGTAGGGACACCCCTACCATTTCCATAACAAATACTATTATTACCAGGAGCAATGCGTTTTTTGTTCTATTGATGTCTTTTATGGTGGTGCCATAAAAAGAAGATTATGACTCTTGTTATGAGGCAGATGGAGAGGAAGACGCATTTTGATTACCGGAGAAGGGAATATGTTCTTTCCAAATGTTACCCTAACAGTCAGCGAGGGCCCGACAGGACACAAACTGGAGGGCTAGGCATGATCCTGGTTTTATCGGGACATTTCTTTGTCTGTTTTAAAATGAGATTTGTCAAATGTGAGGCTGGTTTCTCACTTTGGCCCCAAACCATGCCCTCTAAAACTGATATGTCAAAATTCATCCAGTGTGTTTCCCCATTTAGTAACCAGCAAGTAGGCTTATTTTTTTTAAATCCATTATAATTAAGAAGCACTTAAAATATTCAGTGTGTTGTGGGAATCATTCACTAGAAATATGCTTTGAATGGGAAGAGCTGTACTTTTTTTTTTTTTTTGCTGTTACAAATTGGGGGGAAAAGTTTTTATATTTACAAGGCCAGTTGTGACTCCTCCCATTTGAGTATATGCTCCACATCTAATTATCTTTTTTTGTTTGTTTGTTTTGTTTTTTTTTTTTGTTTTTCGAGACAGGGTTTCTCTGTGGTTTTGGAGCCTGTCCTGGAACTAGCTCTCTCTAATTATCTTTTTAAAAACCATTTTACCTAACTTTATGTTTGTTAACTCTGTGGTTATAATGTAACTGATCTGAGCTTCTCTTTCTAAATAGAGCATTTCCCTCCATGTTTCCTACTTATGTAAACAACACAGACAAACCCTGGGTGGAGAAGTCTCTATTGGTTCTTGTTTTCACTAGAGTTTGGAAGGTTGCCTCATGGTTGAAGACTGTTTGGGCATGGGAGGTGGGCTCTGGCTAGGTCCCTAGGGGGTGCCCTTGGAAGGTTCTCTCTGCTTCCTGGTGTACACACCTGCCATCTTGCACTCCCTCTGCCTTGGAGCTGTTCCTTCTGACCCCGCCTTTCTCCATTGTCCTGATTAGTGCTTATTGTCATCTTCAAGGCACCTGGGGGAGGAGGGTCTTTCAACTGAAGAATTACCTAGGTCTCTGGCCTCTGGGCAGTCTGGTAGCATTTTCTTGATTGTTAATTGATATAGGAAGAAGACCCAGCCCACTGTGGGTGGTGCCCTCCCTATGCAGGTAGACTTGGGCTATACTAGAAAGCCAGGGGAGCAGGAGCCTGTAAGCTAGCCAAGAAGCAGAATTCCTCCATAGTTTGTGTTTCAGGTTGTGCCCTAAGTTCCCTCAATGGTGGACTGTGATCTGGAAATGCAGGCAGAATAAACCCTCTCCTCTCTCAGGTTGTGTCTATTGGGTATCCTTTTGGAGTGATGAAAGCACAGCTAACAGGGTCTCTGGGTAACCTCCTGGAATCAACTTAGGAAGAGAACTGACAGGGCTAAATCATTTCAGCATACTGCCAATGAGCTTTACAGAAAGTCATGCCAATTTATACATTTATGAACATATGGGGAATGTGCTAAACCTTTGTCTATATCTACTCAGCAGAAATAAATTGACCCTTATTTTAGTTCTATGTCTTTGATAAGAGACTGTAGAGTTCTGCATTGCACTGTGATAGGAAATTAATATTAATACTAATTAATACTTGTATGTGTGTGGGCATGTGCATGTTTGTGCAAGAGTATATTGTGCTTGCATATGGTGACTATGGTGGTTTGAACAGGTCTGGCCCCATAGACTTACACGTTTGAATGTTTGGCATGTAGGGAAGCACTATTAGGAGGTATGACCTTGTTGGAGGGGGTACGGCCTTGTTGGAAGAAGGGTGTCCCTGTGAGGGTAGGCTTTGAGGTCTCATATGCTCAAGCTATGCCCAGTGTCACAGTTCACTTCCTGTTGCCCATGGACCATGATAAAATCTCAGTGACTTCTCTAGAACCATGTCTACCTGCATGCTGTCATGCTTCTTACCATGACAATAATGGACTTGAAACTGTAAGCCAGCCCCAACTAAATGTGTTCCCTTATAAGAGCTGTTATGGTCATGGTGTCTCTTCACAGCAGTAGAAACCCTGTCTAAGAGAGGCCGAGGTATTGATCCTCTCTGGAAGCTCTCCACCTTACATTTTTTGAAATTTTGTCTTTCAGCTGACCTGGAGCTGGCTTGCCAGTGTGTCCCTGGAATCCTCCTGTCTCTATGTCCCCAATGCTGGGAGTAAAAACATGTCACCACACCTAACTTTTCATGTATGTGCCAGGAATTAAACCAAGGTCCTCAGACTTGCATGGCAACCACTTTATTGACTGCTGCATTTGAGTAACATTTTAGAATATTTTCATTTATATTCCACACTTTGATAAAGTACAGTGTTATGTTGGTTATTTTGCCTCTTCCTTCACAATCAGAATTGATGGTGATGACCAAATAGATGTAAAGAGGGATTTCAATTTGAACCAAGAAATAATCCTATAATATGGAAATCTGTGAAGCCCAAATTGACATTTTGCCTTTTCTTCAAAAACAACAAACAAAAAACCACTGCCTTCATGTAGAGTCAATTATCAAGAGCAGATTATGTTTTTAGTTTGAACTAATTGTCTATGAATTGGACATACTGGAGGAAGCGCCAGCTGTGTCTGTAGATGGGAGAATCCTACCAGCCGGGGAAGAAGCACGTAGTGCAGAGAGAGGAGCTTCAGAGGCAACCTGAAAAGCCTAGAGGAATGTAGAGGCTTGTAATGTCTTTGCAGAATGAAATAGAGGGGGAGGAACAAAGTACCAGAGGCAATTAATACATTTCTTCGGAAGCTAATTCACAAAACTTTATCATGAACTCTGAAGTCTCGTTCTTTGTTTCTGGTCCAATCTCCCTTGTGTTTCACTCAGCTAATTAATTAGAGCATGCATTGAGTACTTGCCAAGGGTGTGCAATTTATCATGCCTGGGATGCCGAAACCATCGTAGGCAAATTTTTGTTTTTTTTAAAGATGTATGCCATTAGCTCCTAGGGGAAACGTTGAAAGTACTCCTTTTTTTACTTGGAGCTCTTTAAAACCAACGGCTAGGTGGGTATTTTATTGACAGGCAGTTGAAATGGAGACACAGTGTGGTGTATTAGAAAAATAATATCTGAGCTCAGAGTCACACTGTGCTTCTGGGACTAGGGCCTCAGGTTTCCCCATTCACAGTTACCTGCATCTAGGTTTAGGTAATTGAATTAGATGGTTTTGGAGGGAGCTCAGTCAGTAGACTCAGGACTCCAGAACAATGAAGAAGGTTTATGCTTTCAGGAACTTATCAGGAATGCAAGAGAAAGCTATTTTGTCTCTAGCATGATTTGCGTTTGTTGACAGTTGTGGATAAGGAATGAATGAGGACCATCCTTTTTGTCAGGGCTCAAGCATCTAAAGCATCCCACTGACATCCCACTGACCCCCGTCATCCTGAAGCTCTTAGCAAGGAGGGAAGCCCCTAAAGACTGTGAAGGCCCCATAATGCTGGAGTGTGAAAACCATTTGAAATGCCTTTTATCTAATGCCACAGGGCTCGGAAATAAAGACCTCTTGCCTGCTGTGGCTTCTTCAGATGTGGTGTGGGGATTTTGCTCAGTGTGACTGTCAGTGTAAATACACCTCTGGTGTCAGCCTCAGAATGACCTATATGGAGGGATTTCCTAGCCTCGGACAGCTCTCAGAGGATGGGAAACACTTGGGTGAGGACACCTTTGCCTGTTCTAACTGCTTTTCTATTTAGAGAATCACTTCAAAGATGCCTTAATAGTTTTGCCAGTAGTGTGGGGGTCAAGTGCAAGGATAGCATCTTCCTTTTCCTTTGGGTTTTTGTAGTTGGGACAGATCTTATTCCATCTCGCAGTGTGTATATTGGAAATATCTACCTGCTTGGGGACTGGATTGGACTATGAATGCTGAGATCAGTGCTGTAAAATTTGTCATGGTTCTCATGCACACAAACTGTGTGTGTGTTTTGTGTGTGTGTTTTGTGTGCGTGCATGCTGTGTTTGTCTGTGTGTGTGTCTCTCTCTCTCTCTCTCTCTGTGTAGACCTGAGAGCTTGATGCCGGGTATCTTCTTCAATTGTTTCACATTAGTCTTTGAGATAGGGTTTCTCTCTGAACCTGAAGCTTATAGGCACTTGTATGGCTGCGATCCCAGGGATACTCTGGCCTTTGCCTCCATGGCTCTGGGACTGTAGACATGTACTGCCATCCCAAGTTGTTTGCATGGGTGCTGGGGATCCATAATCAGGTCTCTTGCTGATGAAGACACACTGTATTGATGGCACCATGTCTCTGGCCCCAGTGTGTATGTCTTATCAAGGTTACTTGTATTCACAGAAATGAAAACCAAGCTCACATTGTCACTTGGGTCTTGCATGCTTTCCCAGAGTTCTCGTGACTTGATACCCAGTGTTGGCTGTATTAGGAACAGTGAGTCTTTCAGGAGGTGGGTGTAGTGGAAGGGATTACATCACTGCCAGGGTGTCATTGAAAGACATACTGGAACTCTGTCCCTTTCCTTTATCCTGTTGCTTCTCAATCTCTACAGTGTGAGTGGTTTCTGTCTAACACATGCTCTCTGTTATGTTGATTTTCCCTGCCACTGGCTGAAAGTGACAGGGTCAAGTAACAGTGGGATAAAACTTTTGAAATCACTGACCGAAGTAAGCCTTTTCACATTTTAAAGCTTATTTTCTTGGGTATTTTGTCATAGCAATGGAAAGCTGGCTAGCACATCTGAGGAAATCCTTACAGAACCAAACTGAATCACTCACAGAGGATAGTGTGTGTGCGTGTGAGTGTGCGTGCATGCATGTGTGTGTGTGTGTGTGTGTGGTCCTCAGTGGAGAAAGGCAAGTTATTACCATGTTCCCAGATTTCCGCAAATGGGTTGAAAGTGACTGCCACGCCCGTGGAAGATCACAGAACCCAAAGTGGCAGACAGGGACTTTGTGCTGTGCTTCTGCTGTCTCTACCTGGGGTCCTCCCTATGTTCTTAGCCTGAACAAAGTTTGACAAACTTAGGTCACTTACTATACCAATCTTCTAAAAAACATCGATTTCACATAAGACCCTGATTTCTAGATTTCCAGACTCTCTTTGAAGAGTTACCTATGACACCGAACCAGCTTTCCCACAGCAATGGCCGTGGAGCTGTGTGTGGGGCTCTTGGTACCTGGCCCAGCCTCTGATGTTCTGGGTGGGGTTTCCTACTCCCAACACTACTTATTGCACATGCCTATGACCGCTATAGTGGTGGCCCTGGCTATGAACCAGTGCTCCGAACACTAGTCTGGACAAGTCTTCTCTCCTCCTTGGGTATCAGTTTCCCCAGAAGCAAAATGAGGAATTGACTGCAAAAGAGGTGCAAACTCAGATTCATGATCCTAGGCTAGTGAAGAATTTAAAAGTACTTCCTCCAGGTATATTTTAGAAGGCAGATGCATTTCTCCATGCATAGGTAAGTCTAATATTAATGAAAAATTTACAAAGCCATTTGTAATGTTATAGCAGAGCTCAGTCTTGCAGGGACAGAGGAGACCTGGAGTTCAGGGTGGTGAATATGTGTGGGAGAGGGGTTTTCTGTGGAATTTGTCATCGGCTTCCCTGCTGCCCAGGTAGTTTCACAGACACCTTTGAATTGTACTTGTCTGGTATTGACTGTAAATATATTGGCTCATATATTTTTTGCTGTTTTGTGGACCTGATTATGATCCTGAATTCTCATATTTTATTTTGCATCCAAGTTGGGTTTGAGGTGTGAAAAGAAGACCTGGACTTGGTCCTGCCTGGGATCTGTCATAGACATATTCTCCTGGTCCCACTTATGTCTTTGTGTTTCTAACTCTGTAAGGCGGAGCACTATTTTTTTCTGTCCCTAGCATTCTGTGTTCTTTTTTTTTTCCATTTTTTTATTGAGAAAAGGAGAAAAAAAAACAAGTTTCCACCTCCTCCCAGCCTCCCATTTCCCTCCCCCTCCTCCCACCCTTCTTCCCTTCCTCCCACCCTTCTCCCCCTCCCCCCACTCCTCTCCCCATCCCTCTCCAGTCCAAAGAGCAGTCAGGGTTTTCTGCACTGTGGTAAGTCCTAGGTCCTCCCCTCTCCGTCCATTTCTAGGAAGGTGAACATCCAAACTGGCTAGGCTCCCACAAAGCCAGCACATTACGTAGGTTCAAAACCCCGTGCCATTGTCCTTGGCTTTTCATCAGTCCTCATTGTTCGCCATGCTCAGAGAGTCCAGTTTTATCCCATGTTTTTTCAGTCGCAGTCCAGCTGGCCTTGGTGAGCTCCCAATAGATCAGCTCCACTGTCTCAGTGGGTGGGTGCACCCCTCGTGGTCCCGACTTCTTTGCTCATGTTCTCCCTCCTTCTGCTCCTCATTGGGACCTTGGGAGCTCAGTCCAGTGCTCCAGTGTGGGTCTCTGTCTCTATCTCCATCCATCACCAGATGAAGGTTCTATGATGATATGCAAGATATTCGTCAGTATTGCAATAGGATAGGGTCATTTCAGGTTCCCTATCCTCAGCTGCCCAAGGAACTAACTGGGGACCTTGGCTTGGGCATCTGGGAGCCAGTCTAGGTTCAAGTCTCTTGCCAACTCTAAGGTGGCTCCCTTAACTGAGAATTGTGCTTCCGTGATCCCCTATCCAGCCTTCCTTTATCCCAATCCTCCTTTTCCCCCAAGTTCCCCCCATTCTCCCCTTCTCCCTTTTCTCTTCCCATCTCCCCTTACCCCCATCCCACCCCACCCCCAAGAGCTCAATTTTCTCCCCGGCCATTTTGTCTACTTCCCATAGCCAAGAGGACAACTATATGTTTTTCCTTTGGTTAACCTTCTTACTTAGCTTCTTTGGGATCACCAATTGTAGACTCCGTGACCCTTGTTTATGGCTAGAAACCAATTATGAGTGAGTACATCCCATATTCATCTTTTTTGGGTCTGGGTTACCTCACTCAGGATAGTGTTTTCTATTTCCATCCATTTGCATGCAAAATTCGAGAAGTCATTGTTTTTTACCGCAGCGTAGTACTCTAATCTTACACCCGTCAGAATGGCTAAAATAAAAAACTCCAATGATAGCCTTTGCTGGAGAGGCTGTGGAGGAAGGGGTACCCTCATCCATTGCTGGTGGGAATGCAATCTTGTGCAACCACTTTGGAAATCGGTGTTTCGGTTTCTCAGGAAATTCGGGATCAACCTACCCCTGGACCCAGCAATACCACTCCTGGGATTATACCCAAGAGATGCCCGATCATATGACAAGAGCATTTGTTCAACTATGTTCATAGCAGTATTATTTGTAATAGCCAGAACCTGGAAACAACCTAGATGCCCTTCAATGGAAGAATGGATGAAGAAAGTATGGAATATATACACATTAGAGTACTACGCATTCTGTGTTCTTAAGGGTCATCTTATGTTCAATGGACATATCAAGGAAACCTCCAGAAGAGAAGTCAGATTTCCATCCCTCAATAGCTCTGCAATGTGTAAGGCTCTATGCAGACCCAACAGTGTTTGTCAGCAAGTTGCGTCTGTTAGCTTTCTGTTGCCAGAAAGAAATTAACAATAATAAGACAAATTCCAGACTCACAATTCCAGACATCTTAGCACACCATCAGGCCAAGCTGCTGGTTTTCAGCCTGTATCTAGGAAGCCCATCTTAGCGGGTAGAGCATGGTGAACCGGGCTGTTCACCTCGCTATGTCAGGAAGCAAAGAGAGCAGAGAAGGAGCAGGCCCACAATTTCCTTTAAGAGCACACTTAGAGTGGCCCAAAATCTTCCTTCCAGACCCCCATCTCTGTATTCCACCACCACTGAATGGCACCAAGTCAGGGCTAAGCTTCTAACATGTGGGCCTTTATCTCTTGTTATGTGGTAGTAAGTGGTGAGTTCATTCCTTACATCCCTGGCTCTGGCTAACTCTAAGTTTTCTGGGATTATTGATTGAATGATTAATCAATAACCTTTTACACAATTTCTCTGATTATGAAGGTACATGCCACTGTTCAAAGTTCTCTTTGTTTCCATCACTATCCTGTATATTTTATTTGTCATAGTCAACCTACACAATATCTTTCCTTCTCTTTTACAAACACCAGAACGACTGCTGGGAGGCATTGAGCACCTTTCCTAGGCTGCAGAGCTGCTAAGTCCAGAGCTGAGAGTGACAGCTAGAGACATTATGGATCCAAATGATAGCACTAAGGTCTCTGGTCTTAAGAGCATTGCATCAAGATTGGGGCTGTCTTTCAGGAGGGCATTCCTTGGCTCTGGGGTGGGTGTTTAACTCGGGGCTCAGGGTGCTGGATGCTCACAGTCACACGGAAGTTTTACTGCGTCTGTAGCTGCTCAGCCACTGAAGCATCAAGAGAAAACACCTTGCATATTTGAAGAATAAAATTCATCAACCATAGAAGGTTCTAGAGAATCTACTCTATTATAGATTCACAGACAGGAGCCAAAGAAAGATAGAGGGCAGAGCTCGCGTCCAGCAGGAGGAGTCCCAGAAAGCAGGATGCGATGGAACAGTCTAGGGGCTGTTTAAGGACACAGGATAGAAACTGGGGTGAGGCATGAGGTAGGGGTGGGCTGATCAGTCAATTGGCCCAACCACCAGATGTCTCCACACAGTTTCGGTCAAGGCCTCATGCACACTTTCCAGTTAAGGATGAGCGATGACAAGGGGCCAGGACCCAGTGTTATTGTAGACTGCTTAGCCACCCTAAGTGCTGGCACTTCCGGGTTCCATGGCCGTGCATGTGCCTTCAAGCATCCAGGCAACCAAATCCTATGTGATCTAGGCGCAGCGTGGTCACGTGATCTATGCTCGATTGGCCACATGAGCCCTTGTGCGCATGCGCTAGATGGCCTTTAAAAGCTGGGCACGCTCCACATTCTCTTCCCTCACCACACTTCAGACAGGCATAAGCACTTACCTCTTATTTCCCTCTCTTAATAAACTTTTAAAGTGGGATTAGTTGTGTGTCTTGGGATCCGTTCTTGTAATTTCCACCCAGAACCCTCTCCTGCCATTCTGACCTCCAACAAGGACATTCTCTGAACTTCTGCCTTGGGGTCTGTGCCCCATGTGGACATTCCCACCTCCTGTCCTCATCAAAGCCAGAGACTCCACCACAGAATCGTTCTTTACCTCCATTGTCTCCACTTTAAAGGGTCACTTGTGTTCCATATCGCAGAGAAAAACAATAAAAAAGAAACGTAGAACATTGAAAAATTAGGTTTCAGATGCACCCCTGACAGCTTGAATTTTTTAACCCGAGCTCCTTTCTCTCGGCTCTCACTGTCCTGCCTGTACTTGTTGACTGGTAAGGACCTTCCCCTCTCTTAGTGTCTGCCGTCTCTGATGCCCATACAATCTACTCAGCCAGAGTTAGCGTTTTGGGCGTAGTAAGGGCTCAGCAAGAATCTGTGGAAAGAACAAATGACTGAATGACTGAAAAGTCCAGCCTGCAGGAATGGGGGCTATCCATGCCACGGGGGAACCCTGCCCCCAGCTGATCCTCTCTGCCCTTTCCCATTTCCCACCAGCTAACCTCGCTTTTTCTTTCTGCGGATGTCTCAGAGGAGTGTTCCTAGCCCAGAGCGCAGTCACACGGAGCTGTCCAGCACCCTTCGAGAATAAAGGGATCTCATTTTCAAGGTGTCTTTTCTTGACGCTTCGCAGGCTGAGCAGCTGATGAATTCTCAGCGAACATTTCCCATTTCCCTTCCCGGGTGCCCTGGAGAGGTGAACTGGGCTGGTCACTCTGTCTTCCTTATCTGTAATGGTGTGGTTAAACATCATTGGTCTGACCAGTTAGGGATGAAGGGCAGGCTGAGGAGAAAGCCTGATGACACACACCACATTCGAGGAGCACATCATTTATCTTCCCTAACTACCTCTTACTAGGTGCCAGCAACGGTGCAGAGATTAGCACCTTAAAAGACATGTCCCAGAAAACTGCAGCAAGGGAAGTCCTTCCTTAGGATTTAAATTACCGAAGGGTGGAGGTTTCTCGGGCTCTGCTGAGGTCCTTTACAAAAAGCCTGGTCAAAAGAACCTTAATTCTGCCACTGACCCTGATCGTCTAAGCTACTCAAAACCTTACGTATTGCTGCTGGCTCGTATTAAGATTAATCAAGGTGTGCCTGCCAATAATTTGAAGCACAGCCTCCAGGACTGCTGGTTCACCTGAAGATGTGCTAAAGAGAGGGGAGGACTAATTAACCACTTAATATGATAATGTGCTTATCTTTCCCAGCAGCCCTTGCTCGCTGGGACAGACACTGACTGTTTCCACGGGGTAGCACTAGAGAACTTTTCTCCTTGTCTGAGTCCTAAAACTGCAACATTCCCTTCCCTCTCCCTTCCTTCCCTCCCTCCCTCTCACTTCCTCCTGTCCTTCCTCTTCTCCCTTCCCTTCCCCTCCCTTCCTCTTTCCCTTTCTCTCTCTCTCTCTCTCTCTCTCTCTCTCTCTCTCTCTCTCTCCCTCTCTCCTTATTTCAGATACTAGCCAAATGTCTAACCACACGCTTTCCCTGGCAAACTGGGCTTTCTCCGAAGTACCCCTTCATCTTCCACGCAGCTGCTTGCTAACCTCCATTGTAGAAGGCATGACCTTTTCTCTTCCTCTTTTCCATTTCTCTCTTCCAGACTGTGGTCAGGATTTACAGCTTTCTAGTCCCATTCTTTTTTTCTCTCAAAGTCTAATAAGATGCCCCCTGATCTTTCTTCTAAGTCTGCTTTTAAATGCTTGTATTAACTAGACTAATAACCCAAAAGGAGACCTCAGTTTTCCTAGTAACAGTAAATGAAGTTTATCCCAGACCTTCCAGGCTAATTTAACACTGGTGTTGCTGAGAATAAATAAACCTATGGATTGGTGTTTTAATTAATTAATTGATAAGCCTTCTATATTATTTCTATGTTAATAAAGGCAAAAGCTATTGTTCAATACTTACCATGTAGTATTCACTATCTCTCTCTTTTTTCTGTGGTGTGTGTGTATGGTGTGTGTGTGTGTGTGTGTGTGTGTGTGTGTGTGTGTGTGTGGTGTGTGTACACTTAACTATGTAAGCACATATGGAGGCCAAAGGTAGACTCTGGGTGTCTTAGTATCTTAGTTAGGGTTCCTATTGCTGTGAAGACACCATTATCACAGCAGTTCTTATAAAGAGAAATGTTTAACTGGGGCTAGCTTACAATTTTAGAAATTTAGTTAATTACTAACATGATGGAACATGGAGGCTTGCCGGCAGAAATGGTACTGGGGAAGTAGCCGATTGTTCCACATCTTGACCCACAGGTAGCAGAATGAGACTGTTTTCCACAATGGGTATAGCTTGAGCATATAATACCTCAAAGTCCACTTCCACCATGACACACTTCCTCCAACAAGGCCACACCTCCTAATAGTGCCACTCCTTATGGCCAGGCTTTCAAACATATAAACCTGTGGGGCCATTCCTACTCAAACCACCACACTGGTTACTATTTTCCTACATTACTCTCCATCTATATTTTGAGACAAGATCACTCTGAACCAGTGCTCATTATTTCAGCTAGACTGGCTGGCCAGCAAGCCCTAGAGACCAGCCTGTGTCTGTCCCATAGCGCTAGTGTGCCCCGTCATGCCCAGCTACTTTCCCCTAGCACCTATTTCTGTCTCGCAGATGTTAAAACTACATATCTGAGTCAAGAGGCTAACCCATCCTTTGTAGGTAGCAGAGCTTATATGTCCAGAGCTGGCCTCTTGACCTCAAAACTCAGGATCTCCTCCTGGGATTTCTACTTGGAGAGGATAAGCCGATGGCTTATACAGGCTGCTCATTCAGTCCCAGAGCCTTCTTAATGGAATCTCTTCCCTCCTCTGGATCTACCCACACGAGTTTGGAAAAGCTATGATTTTGTTGTGATGGATGAAAATGGTTTGATGATCCTGCACGCTATGTTGGTAAAAGCGGACTCTACCTGCATCAAACATCTGTTCATTCCTCATCACAGCATTATTCTGAGACTGAACAAAAATGCAAAAGAGGGCAGACAATTTTAGCTCACAACAATTTTCAATTTCAGAACACTTTTGCAAATGATGCTGAAAGAGGTACATATTCCGTGTGGAATAGACGAGGACATTCTGTTCCTACCAAGCAAACCTGGATAAAAATGAGTGAATCCAATTTTTGCTTTAAAAACATTAGCAGGTAGCTGCTGTATGCTACTCAACTATGAACTTTGGGTATCGTTGCCCATGCAGCTAGACACTGGGGAAATTAAGAGGAAAAGAAGATGGGTTCTGCCTGGTGTCAGTTGACTTAGCAAACACTGTCACAAGAAACAGAATTCCCTTCAGACCAGTTCAAAGATAGTGAGACTCTGAAAGAAAGAAAGCCTTTCCCCAGCTATGTCCCAGGGGTATGATGGGGCTTTGGGAAGGCTGGTGATCTTTGCCTGTCAAGGGTCTCCGGAGTGTACCTTTCTCTCCACTATCTCCACTATCGCCATTATCATAACTACCAACTTCATTACCATTATTACCACTACCACTACGACCAACACTGTACCATGTCCACTACCACCAAGTCCACCACTATCAAATCACCAGCTCCATAGTCATCTCATGAAAGCTAGTTTCTTTAAAAAGCATTTTAAAGAGAACATTCTATATTAAATTATCCTTTTAAATCTAGTTCTTATGGTTCACATAGTCATAGATACTATCACCCTTACTTAATGACTGTGGAAATAGACACTAAGAGATTAAAAATATTCCTGAGGTTTACATGCCTAGTAACTTGAAGAAATATGAGTCAACTCAGATATGCCTGACTCTGTACAATGTTGTGCCTATAATATCTGTCACATACACAAACTCTCTGTATGTAGACAGAAACAATGAGCCTTACAGATAGCAGCCAAAGTCTCAAGAAAACTAGCATATAAGACACATCTTTCCAGAATCACACCAATGACTCAGGGAGCAGATGGTAATCATCTAAAGACAGAGGAGGATGACTTTGGATGTGGATTCATGATATAGCCCTAGCTATAAGTATGCAAAGTAAGAAAGAGCGATGTTGTAACACTCCCTAACTGTAACTCCATTGTGCTCAGTTATCTGCAGAACGGTGTTCTTGGCCAATGCTTTTGGAGGCCAAGGGTTATGAGTAGCAGGAAAGCCCATGCACTGCTGATTGTGTTGAGTAAGAGCTCTTGGCTAGGCTTACTAGACTGATCATAGTCAATACGTAGATATTTATGTCATAAAGGAGTTACCTGACTATTTATCCACCCCACACATCCATCTATCATCTACCCATTTTCAGAAAAGATAAAATGAATTAAAGCAGAATATGTGCATAAACAACCCGAGCAGATGTACTACTGAGCATTTCCCTTTGGACAAGCATCTCTCGGGAATATTCCTTTAAAACTCCCAGGGTTAACTGGGAAAGAATTAGAATGAATGGTGAAGAGCCAACTATTATTCATGTAGGTAACATTAGAGTAAAAAGTCTGAAATCAATGTCAGGATGACCTCATTGTCATCCATAGGCCATTCCGCATTTGTACTATTTGGGTTCATAAGGCAGGTACTCTTTGCTTGGCTCAGAGATTAACTGATTCATCTAGGAGCCGTGGTAGAGTATGAGGAGACCATCAGGAGACAGAAATAATTCAGGAGTACATGTGATGTGACAGCCATTTTCTCTTGATTGATTCTTTATCTACAAGATAAAAGGTGGCTATGTGATCTTTGGCAGTCTCTCAGTCAAGAATTGTAGTTTGAATCCACCATCTGAATCCAGGTAGGTTTATGACTCATGAAGTAGTGTTGAAGTGATATCATTAAAGCCTCCCAAGACATTGTGAACTTCCATTTCTTGAGTCTTAATGATCTCTGGGATCATTAAGCCACCATATGTAGAAGTCTGTCAAGATGACAAGTCACAGGTAGACTCTTCAATATCAGTCTGCCTGAGCTCAATTTTCTAGCGACTCCACCAATGTGGAGACACTACAGTGAAGCCATCAGACCGACCTCTTCCAAGTTGAAGTCCACTCTGCAGTTTTAGTGGTTCCTGGGTGAAACAGAAGGCTAAGCGAGCTGAACCTTGCCCCAATTCTTATGCCACAGTGTCAAGAAAATGGCTAGCTTGTTTCAAAACCCACTGACTTTTAGTGATGTGTGCTTACATCAATAGGTAACTAGAGGAAACACGGCATCACTTGCCTAAAGTCTGGGGAGTTTTTTGTTTTTTCGAGACAGGGTTTCTCTGTAGCTTTGGAGCCTGTCTTGAAACTAGCTCTTGTAGACCAGGCTGGCCTCGAACTCACAGAGATCCACCTGCCTCTGCTTCCCGGGTACTGGGATTAAAGGCATGCATCACCACTATCCGGAAATTCTGGGGAGTTTTAAGTGTTGATCAAACGAGGACAGTGTTTTTGCAGAGGAGCAGAGTGTTGAAATGACACACCAGAGTGTTCAGGGACAACTGTGGCTCCAGCCACGCAGTTCTGGGGACTGACACTTCTGTGTCATCAGCTTGGCCCTAACCAGTTATCCTGAGTGCCTATGAGCCCTTGATGGCTTATGATGACAGGATTGAACAACCCAAGAACCTTAGGGCTCTGGGGTTCTGGAGGAAACTGGACCATACTCTTCATACCAGGGTCTGCTAGTCCTCTGTGCTGAAGGAAACAGCCACCAACCCCCCCCCCCCCCCCCGTCAGGGTCCTGTCCCCGGTGCTGGTTGTATGATGGGACTGGCTTCTTGATCAGAGGGACCGGCTCATAGGGCAGGAGTGGATTTCTTCTCCCCAACTTCCTCATTAAGTCAGAATTCTTAGGGCTGTGAGGTGATGTTCTGTTATTAAAAACGCCATATCAAAATAAAATATTTCTAAGGAAAAGAACTGCCCTTTTGTTATTGTAGCGGCTATAAAGAGCCATGCTAAAGATATTCTAATATGCTCTCAAAATACGTATTGGTTTACTCTGCGTGTTACATTCGGAACTAGGGACTAAGAGACAACTCTATCCCCAAGAGCTCCTAGCCCTTTATGGATTAAGGCTTGTAGGAGAACTGCAATGCTGGGCAATGGATACCATACAGAGGGCAATGACAGGGGCTGCAGAAGGTCAGGGGAGAACGAGACAACTGTTGAGACTGTGCTGAAGATACCAGAAAGGAGGCATATCAGTTACTTTTCTTGCTGTTGTGGCAAGAGTCCCACCTGTTTCTTGGGGCTCACAGTCTGAGGGTCCAGTTCACCGTGGCAGGGCAGGTGCCGCAGCATGTGCCCCAGGCAGTTGGTCACACTGCCTCTGTGGTCAGGAAGCAGAGAGCAGTGGAAGCTGGTGTTCTTCTGTGTTCCTCTTAGTTACAACAGTCTTGGAATCCAGCCTGGGGCAGGATTCTCTTGATGGCAGACCTTCCTGCTTCAACCTAACCTAGACACCGCCTTACAGACATGGCCAGCAGGTATCTCCTGCTGGGTTCCAGAGCCTGTCGAGGTGACTCTCAATATGAACCATCTCATATGTGAGCTAGAACTCTGTTACTACCAGAGCTTCAGATACTGACTGTATCATTTAGCCTTTGACACCTCAGTGGTCCTAACAGTGGGGAGCATGAGAAATTCAGGTTCATAGTGAATGCAATGGGCATCCCATATCCTGCGGAATGTGTGTGCAGACTGTGGATCCCACCAGCTAGCTGGCCCGGAGATGAATGATGGCTTCTGCTCCATTGCTGAGGGACCTGGGGTTGATTGACAAGGATGATGGAGAACATGAGTAATTGGAAGGCTGACTGACAGTTGCAGCTCCGTTTTAATTTCTCAAACATTTATGTTTTAATTTTATGGAGGAAGATACTGAGTCTTGAAGTAACGGAAGTATGGACGCCACTCCGCTAGTTAGTGGCTGAGGGAGGTTCTTATTTTAGCCCAGTTGAGTTTTAAATTCATATCTCCTTTCCACAGAGGAGCCAAAGATGGCCTGAACTAAAGCTCTGCGATTAATCTGCTGCTTTGCCATTTTACAGAGTTTTACAGCCAGCTAATCCAGGATTTGGAGGGAATTCTGAGGTCAAATCAGCCATAACCTAAAACCCCCCTGCGTGCTCCCTGCCTGAAGGGCAATTCACAGAGGAACAGGAAAGATGCCATTCACGGGTCAGCAGTTTGCCAGTTTTCGGACATTATAACGCTCATTATCCAAAACGACTGTGCATTGTGTGTCCCCACTCGTCACGTGATGTGCTCGTTTACACGTCTCTTGCTTCCTCTAGCTGAAATTTACTGGGATCCCAAATTATGTATTCCCTTTGGTGCTGATTTTCTTATGTGGCCAGAAGGAACACACACGCACAGATTAAAAGTCCTCACTTCTGTGTTTTTAATGTCCATCTTTTATGTTGTTTTAAAATACAGTCTAGACTTTTTTTTTTTTTTTTTTTTTTTTTTTTTATAATGAAAGGCCTATTGTTTGGAAATGTTGCATCTTGCAGTCTTTACCCCAGGTCTGGCTTTCCAAGTTCTGCCAACTCAGGGGGTCCAGGGACAGTCGTTCCTTTGGTAGAGAGTGGGTGAAATTGACAGAGATGAAAGGCCCCCTTCGTTGTAATTCACACATCCCGGGCTTGACAGTATTTGTGAGCACCCAGCGGAAGTGTTATTTTTCTCACCCTATCTTTGAGAGCCGCCTGGAAAGATGAAAGAGACCAAGTCCCTGGGTTTCTTTGACTTTCCTGGAAGAATGAACAGATGTGGGACAAAGCACAATTTATTTTGAGCAGGAGACAAAGGTGTTCCTCAAAAGACGTGTGCTGTGCTGGGTTTATTGAAACTCACCCGTTGTGTATAACGTACACTGCAATCCTCTCTCCAGGGCAATTCCGCATCCACCATCGCAAGGAGGCCGCACCTCTGACCTTGTCAGCTCCCCGCTGGAAGAAACTTTCAGGGCTCCAATTCAGTGTTAAGAAATCCCGATCATGTCTTGACTGAGGCTTCTCTAACCCTTTCCAGCAATTCCCACTCCACCTCTGGGTTTGTGCATGTTTGACTGTCTGCCCAAAATGTCTTTTCTTCTCTGGTATACCTTGAGAATTTTGGAGCAATGTTTAAAACTTTCAGAGAGCTCTGTAAATCCTCAGTGGGTCTTTCTATTCCCAGATGAATCACATCAGTAACCCAACACTACATCCATCAGCTCCCACTACTCGTCGGGACAAAGTAAGCTGCGTACATTTGGTCCTTTTCTGTATTCCCAACTGGGTTAGCATCTCTAACTAAAGGCTGGCGTCTCTTTCTCTCTATGTTCAGCAAATGGTTGATTCAGAGATTAGCACCAAGGAAGCCTGTTAAATCGAACTGCTGATTGAAGTCAGGGGAAGCAGGAGGGTCTTTGTAGAGTAAATGCTGACGTGTGTACCAGATCAAACACTTCACTGTGAGAAAAATATAATTTACACTATGTTTTTTTCTTTAACAGTTTGGTTGCATAAATAAACCCTATTGCTTAGCTTCATCCTTGCTTGTGTGAATTCTGACACAGTGAGCTCAAACTTGACTGTTGACAGCTTTGTCCCATGGCGGCTCATTCCACTCTTCAATGCGAGGGAAGGTAAAATGTTGGGATTACAGTCACCACAACTGGCTCTTGTCCTAAGAAAACTGCTGTTCTGTGTATGTGTGGCGTGTGTGCATGCATATCCACATGTGTGCACAAGCATGTATGTGTGAGTGTGTACATGAGTGTATGTGTGTGAGTGTGAGTATGAGGATAAGTGCACGAGTGTTTGTGTATGTTTGTGTGTGTCACGGGAGAGGAGTCTAGACATCCAACTGTAGGCACAATTGTAGTCTTTGCTTAGCAGCAGTGATGGATAGCGAAATACATTCTGCTGTGAGGGAAGGGTGACTTTGAAGCAAGGTCTCTGGGACAACTTTGTTATGAACTTGGTCAACCAACAGTAAGAAATTGTCTCTGATAGGGGGGTGGCTTCTTCACTGGGAAGACTGATGTGGGATAATGCTCTTGTATACTGTAAAGATTTGTCACTTGTATTGGTTTAATAAAACGTTGACTGACCAGTATCCATGCAGTAAGTATAGGTAGGGCAACAACCACCTGTTCTATACTAAGAGAATTCTGGAAAGAGGAAAGGCAGAGATACAGTCACAAGAGAGATACAGAGGAAGTAAGATGAGAATGCCTCACTGAGAAACAGTACCAACCCACATGGCTAAACTTAGACAAGAATTATGGGTTAATTTAAGTTGTAAGAACAAGTTAATAATAGGCCTGAGCTAGTAGGCCAAACCATTTATAATTAATAGAAGCCTCTGTGTGTTTCTTTGGAACTGAATGGGTGTAAAACTACATGGGACAGAAGCTTACATCTACAGAAGACTGATTTGCCGAATCCCAAGAATTAACCTCTGGCTTCATTGGAATTATATGTGGGTGTCTAATGTCATGTGTCAGTCTTTTCTCATTAAGTCTCATCTTTCCCAAGGGGAAGATTATGTACTGAATTCCTATTCACTTCTAATCATAGGAGAGTCAGATTAAACCAATTCCTCTTTTATTTTCTTAAGTTCACCATCCTCCAAATAAGCATACCAAAATAGTATAGTATCAGGAGAGGGACACTTTGATGACATAATTCCCATCAGTTGTGAAAAACTAAGCTTCAAACTCATGGGAATCCTCTCCCAGAAGGTGAAGTGTTGGGGTTACAGGTGTGAGCCACAGTGACTGAGTAAGAAAAGTGCTGTTGTGCTGTTTCTCTCTCTCCCCCTTCCCTCTCTGTGTGTATGCTGTGCACATGTGTGTGTGAGAGAGAGAGATGAGGGGGGAAGAGGGAGTTGGACATCAAGGCTGGGTTCACATGTACCCATCTAACACAGAAATAAATTCCCAGCCCCAGATTTCTGTTTTTTTTATCTTTCAAATATCTTCTGATTAGATCCTTAGGTGAAGTGAATACTCTCATATTCACTTATGAATATGAGTATGGGGAAGAGCTGAGAGACACACTGGCTTTAGGTTCTAAGAGTCACGTGGCTAACTGCAGCAATTATAAGACTAGAGATTTCTAGAATAGAAGTGTTCATTCTGATGGAGGATATGTGTTTAATGTCATTCTATTTTTGATAACATTGCATACTAAAGGCACAGTGACATATTTCTAAGTCTCTTTATCAATATACCTCTATATTTAAATGGAGATACACGTTCATTTGATTGAAAGACCTCAACTGGCATAAATTCATTAAAATGAAAACATAAAACACAGACTATTCTTGATTTCTATTAATGAACTCTTTCATCTAGAGTTTCAATTTTCTGTGTCCTCCCAGGAAGTTTCTATGCATGTATTGAGTCTGTGTACATGTATGTGTATAATAATTTGGGGGATTGCATCATAAATCTCATCATTCTATAGATAGTTATCAATGTTTCAACAGAAAGCAAATGACATTCTTGAATCAATATAAGCTGAAGAGAGTGTAGCTAATTACAGCAATACCATCAACAGAGATCTTAATACACATCAGATTGATCCAACCTTCCCCAAGAACATGTGGTTAGTGGTTAGGAGTTGTTACATAACTCAAGAATGTAATTTCCTGTGGGTTATAATTTACTGAGTACACTTTTGAGTTTGCTATTTATTTTATTTTGTGCATATGTATATGCTTTATGTGTGTGTTCCTGTGTGCATGCACATGCCTGGGTGAGTGTGCATGAGTGCAGGTGGCATTGTGTGTCTCTCTCACACAACGTGTGTGCTTACGGAGGTCACAGGTTGACATCATGTGTCTTTCTCAATTGCTTTCCACCTACTTTATCTTTAAGCCAAGTTCTCCCACTGAACCGGGACATACTGATTTGTCAAAGCTGGCTGGTCAGTGAACTCTGGGGATCTATTAATTGAATATGATTGATGTTACTTGCCATGAAGTATTATTCATTTAGTTTCATATCAAAAATACTTTGGTTAATTCAGATTTTTGCTATTATGAACAGCGCCACAATGTGTTTGTTGTAGAAAAATTTTAGGACACTTGTTCCAGTTTATCAATAAAATTAAACTGTTGAAGGAGAATTACTGATTTAAAGAATTGTTGGATTTTAATGAAGACAGATACTATCAGACCACCATCAACTTTTTATAAAGCCACAATCACCACTGGGCTCTGGTATCATTTATGTCATTCAAATCCCTGCTGTTCTGACAGATAGAAAACACAAACTGTGCCTCTTTCATTGTGAACTCTGCTGACAACTTTTTATACATTCATGGAAGAGTTCATCATATCTGTGTGTAGTATGTTACTTGGTTTTCTGCCTGAATTCATTCATATATAAAAAAAGTGGTTGGAACCCAAGCTTACTGTTACTAACTGGTTGGCCAATCTTCAAGGCAATATTGATTGGATCAGCTTTTATCGTTGGTTCAGAATTTCTGCTTTAATCTTGTGTGTGCCTTCAAATGGACTTGGGTTTATTTTTGAGCTCTTTGAAAATTCCTGTTGCTCTCCCTATTCCTCAACCAATACCCACTTATTTCTATTATTAAAAGTTTATAACGTAATTTTTAATAATTGGTGTTAATGGTCCCATGATTCACAAGAGATTTTTCTATGTTCTTATTTATTTTTTCATTTATTTTGTTCATGTGTATGTGTGTGTACCTTCATGGATTCGTAGGCATCTTGTACATGTGAGTACCTGTGGAGGCTGGAGGGTGCTGAATCTCTTGGACCTAGCGTCACAGGCAGTTGTGAGCCTCCTGTTGACAGTGTTGGGAACAGACCTCAGGTCCTCTGCAAGAACAGTATGCACTTTCCACCACCGAGCCCTCTCTCTAGTTCCTGAAATGTTTTCCCTGAATTTTAAAAGTGTTTTTAATAAATGATAAAATCATCATGTCTCTTTACAAAAGTATCCTGTTGAAATTTTAACTAACTCTTGCAAATTATTTTGGAGGCAGGACAGAGTATTATGTATAAATGTAAAAACAAACAAAGAAACAAACACAAAATCAAAACCCAAAACCCAACCCTGAATACTTGTTAAAAAAATGACATGTTACAATTTATTTAACAATGATTATATTATGATATATATATATCACTTGGGAGAGAAAGGATGTTCCAGTATAATCTGTGTTGTAGTGGAGGACTCTTTCAAAACTGCACTGGGAACAGAGACAGGAGGATTGCGGGGTCTGGCTGGCTGATAGCCCGCCTTCCAGACTTAGGGAGAGATCCTGTCTTAAAGGACAAGGTATAGAGTCATAGGGCAGAATACCCAATGTCTCTCTCTGGCCTCTGTAAGTGTAAGGACAGACCCCCCTCCAACACACCATATGCACATATATCCACCTCATACACATACACAGAGAAAGTATGTCATGGAGGATGACAATGTTACGTATCTGATCTTTGTGTGCACGCAGCCTAAAGAGACATCATAGCACCTGTTTAAACAGTAAATGTGAAAATAATAAAAACACAATTGAGGGTTGTGGCTATTTGCAGTGACTTAGGGAATGAACATAGCTAATAAGTAGACACAGGTTGTGTTTCTTAATGTAAGAGGATGTGTGGCATTACTTTCAATATACTCACCTGCTTGTCATCGATGTTGATAATTGTTTTTCATTTAAAAAGTCCACCAAGCCCATAAATTATCCTCAGATAGGAAGAGAGCTTCTTCTCAGATGAGCAATGTTATACTATGCTTTCCATTCTCTGTGTCTCCTCATCAGGGGATAGGTGATCATTTCCCTTAACACATTGTGTCAAGACTTTTTAAATATTTATGTAATTATCACCTCACAAAAAGTAAATACGAAACCAGGGTTGAAATGGACAAACATTTGCCTAATTGTTTAAAGATGAGCACCTTGTCTATTGGAGAAATCACAGAGAATTAGATGGATTTGATTAGGTGAAGTTAAAAGAAATCTTAATGCTATAAAAATGTGGTAAAAAGTCAAATGAAGGATGATAGAGTAATATTTAAAATAAAAACCATGCTAAATGAATATAAATATTTTCACCAATTAATAATAATAATAATAATAATAAAACAAAAAGTCCTAACATCATGATGTCCAATAGGATGCTAAAATCTTGAACAGGAAATCAGGAAGTGAACTGAAGAATAAATACAGTCACAGAAAACAAAACAAGCTTAATCTTAATAAAATCATTTAAAACAAAGTGAATAGTTTAATAACCTAATAAATAAGGAAGATTAAAGGTGATATAAAAATACTGGAACCAGCCATAAGCAAGTACTCTCATATGCTGTTAAATTAAAACTCTTGGAAGGCAATAAAAATATACCTCCAAAGTCACAAAACAAGTAATTTTAAAAAGTATTATCCCTTCTATAGTGCTATCCAGAGCAACTAGGAAAAACAAGTCAGACAAATGTTAGTTTGCGTGGCAGTCCATCTGAGTTTTCATATTTATTTTCTCCACAAACTCAAGAACAATGATTTAATCAATGCCCTCTCTCCTTGATAATATTTTCATTGTGCCCTTGGTCATTACATCTCTGCTTCTCATAGCCCTGTCCTTCAGGTTTTTAAAAAGACTGAAAGCATATAGAATCCGACATCCCAAGAAGAGCACATGACAAGGGATTACTTTGCAAAACCGGAAGCCTCTGCCTGCCATGTCTACGTTACTGTTGACATACTGGTGAGTTACTGCTCCTCTGTGATATTTTATTGTTTCATCTGGAAGGTGGAATGCTTGATCTTGAATGTGTGGCTTTTGTGAAGTGTGCCAAGGCAGTATAAAAACTGTTGCAAGAGAAGGGGACTTAGCCTTCTCGCTAAGGATATTGAGTTCACATTTTAGTCTTTCAAATGGGTATCCAAACAATGTGACCAAGGGCATGTATTGCAAATACTCCAACATTGCCCTTTCTAACCCTCATGGGAGAGGGGTGGAGTTTTCCATGGGAGCGAAGCAGGGTTCCCAGAAGAGAGCAGTTAGCCATAGGTAGGAAATTTGATTGACATTTAGCCTGATGAAGACTAATGGGCCTGGAGTCAGAGGTCCTGGGGAGCCATGGGATGCCTCTACTCATACTGGTGAGCCAATCTTGATAAGGGGTCAGATGCACATAATCAACCACTTCAAATTACTCTGGTTTCTCCAGGAAACCTCTGCAAATTCTAGAGGCACAGACAGAAGCTGTGAAGTCCTGCAACCTATGACGGACTTGAGTTCATTGTTGGTACAGAAGGAACCAGGCTGGACTCTGTGCACACGTGAAGAGCTGTGGCCTGTTCTCAAAGCCAGATAAGTGGCTTCAGCAGTGGGTAAATGAGGAAACAGCTATGCCGGGTGGAGGATGGAGCTGAGAAACGCTTACTGTATACCTCTTCTTGCTGGCCTTTTGTTTTCCATAGAATGGAAACATTTCCAGAAGCAACTGCAGAGAAGTGCATGGGAAGCAGTGTGGGGCACCGGGGCTGCTCTTCTAAGCACAAATGAAGAAAAGTCCCTGCTAGAGACTGCAGCGTGATGTCCTATTGAAGGGGTGCTCCGTGAGCACTCTTCTCTGAATAAGGAGAACTTGGTTTCACTGCACCCCTTAAAGGAGTCTTGGGTAGTCTGGGTCAAGGTCTACAGAACTTCATGTCCACATATGACATTGTGTATCCTAATGCTTTTCTTTCTTTTCTTGCTGATAGTCACAAACATCGCTCTGCCTTCCTGCACCCCATCAAATGTTTTCCTTATGCAGCTGCTGTCATAGATGGGAACTATCTTTGAAAAGTTACTTTCTTTCTCAATGAGACTGAAGATATTGAAAAGCTAGGAAACCCAGAAGCATTCCAGGACTTTTAAAACATGAAAAATGGAACCAGGTGATGGTGGCACACATCGTTAATCCCAGCACTCAGGAAGCAGAGGCAGGTGAATCTCTGCAAGTTTGAGGCCAACCTGGTCTATGAGAACTAGTTCTAGGACAGCAAGGGCTACACAGAGAAACCTTGTCTTGAACCCCCCCCCCGCTAAAAAAATATGAAAAGTGGTTTGAGTAGTCACTTGCCATCTTTGGTATGCCTTTTCTAGATCCATAGATTTCCCCCCCCCTTTTTTTTCCCCCAGAGTCTCATGGAACCCATGATGAGAACTGCACACGGTTCCCGTGGTGAGCCTAGTGTTCTGGGAGCTGTTGACCCTCCCTGAGAAGAGCACAATGATGTGGGGCCTTTGTCATTTTTGAAGGACTCTCTTCTCCAGGCAATGTGACAGTTTCCAGAGCAGCTTGCCTGCTGAGCACAGCAACCAGAAGCTATTTGAGGGAGTCCCCAGTGTGGCAGCCAAGGATTTTGACAAATTGGATAGGAAAAGGTTGAAGATGTGTGTGTCCTCACATTTTCTCTTCAGGTGGATAAGGAGAGTGTATCTGGGATTTCCAAAAGTCAGAAAAAGACATTATGTCTCAGCTTTGGTCCCTGGATGGGGATGGCAGGACAACTTAGCCTGTCATTTAGAAAAGCAAGTCAGTTGATAATTCCATTGCACAAGTATCTACTAACAACCACTGTTATATGAACATAGCTTATCTGAATGGCCATGGACTAGTATAACAGGCCCCCAGATCTTAGTAGACTCTGAGACCTTAGCACAACTGATGCCATGTTAGAGGTACAATTCTGACCTTAGAACCCAGCACATAGACCCCAACATCTGCTGAAATGGAAACAAAGGGTTAATCCATCAGATACCTAGTCAATATCACCAGGATATGGGAAAGTCCCTCCATGTGCTGCCTTCACCTTCTGGCTTCTGTAATTTTGCTTCTTACTAATTGCTCTTGCTAACCAAGTGTGTAAACCAGGATGTGTATTTTGGTGCATAAAAGGCAAAAGTCACTGAGACTTGGGGTACATGACTTAGGCAAGTTCTCTTGGCTCCAAGAGTCTGTGTGTAACACTAGTCCTTGGGGGTCAAAGACGAGAAGAAGAAGCATGGACTTAGTACTTTTACTGCTTGGTGGTCCTCAGCTATATTCCTTCCCACACTGGGGCAGCATGCAATATCTGTGCTGTTTACAGGGGATTAGGCTAAGAGTAGATGAGGAGATGTTTCAAATATGACGCAAAGCAGAAAGCCAGATTCCAGGGATTTTAAGGAACCAGTCCCATCCTCACAGTTAGTATATGGAAGAGGACCTAGTCAATTTTAAGCCATTGTAGACATTATTAATATGTGTCTCAACTTGGAGACTAATCATCCTCTCTATTTTGTTTTGGCCTTCCAATTACTTTATGTATGTATTTTTCTTCATTGATTTTAAATTGAATCTCAAGACTGTGTCATTTCTCTTTGATTTATTTTTGTTTATTGATTTTCTTCTTCTAGGGGTGAGGGGGTTTCTCAGTGGGTAAAGGGTTTGCTGTGCAAACATGAGGACCTGAGTTTGAGTCTTCAGCACCCACACCAGAAGCTGAACTTTGCAGTACATACTTGCAATTCTGGCTGAGGAGGCAGAGCCAGATCTTGCTATCATGCTGAATCAGGGAGCTCCAGGTTCAGTGGGAGACCTCTCCTCAAAAGCTATGGTGGTGGTGGTGTATGTTTAAGGAAGACATTTGATGTTGGTCTCCGGCCTCCATGTGCATCCTTCCCTGGATCCTGTTCTTAGGCGAGAGGACTTCAGGTTTTCCTTGATAAGGTATTAACTCTGGGCTTTTCTTAGTTGACTTTTGTTCATGTCTAGTAGCTTCATTGAGACATGTCAATGATAACATTTAAGATATACATCTTGGTGTTTTAATATATGTGCGCATTGTAAAATTGTCATACTCAAGCTAATTAAAGTTGTTTTGCATGGCCTATATTATGCTGTAGCAAGTACCTTCTAAGCCTAGTTTCCTAGAAAATTTTTGTGGAAGAACTTGAGTTTTATCGATTTTTTTTGGTAGCTGTTGAGATGGTTTCATGACATTTATCCTTCATCCTTTGAGTGCACTGTCTTACCCTCATCCGTTGTCTTCAGTTGTACCATCCTTGCATGCCAGGAGTCATTCACACTTGGTTTTTGCGTATGATCATTTTTAATGTGCTGTTGAAGTCAGTTTACAAAATGTAATCGAGGAGCTTGGCACTTGTGTTCTTCGGAGACATGACCTGTGTTCTCTGTTAAACTCTGGCTTTGGTGATGGTGGACTCTTTAAAATACATCTGGAAAATGTCTCTCTGTTTCCAATTGTTTAGCAGAGTTTAGAAAGGGTTGATAATAATTCTTCCTTAAATGTTGGTAGACTTCATCAGAGACCCCCACTTGGCCCTGGGTCTTTTTTGTGTTGCCTTTGATTATCTCTTCAAACCCCTTATATTTTACTATCTTGTTCTGATTTTCTTTCCATGACTCAGTACAGGGAGGTTATATAATGTGAGGAATTTATTCACTTCCTCTAGCTTATGTAATTTGTTGATATAAAATTGCTCATAATAGTCTTGCGACTCCCTTTTCCCTGTGGCGTCAGATGTAAGTTCTCTTCTTTTACTTCTGGCTTTATTTATTAGAGTCTTCTTTTGTTCTTAGTTAATCTAGCTGAGGGGCTTGTCAAATTTATCTTTCCAGAAAACCAACTCTTGGTTTCATTGATTTTTTTTCCTATTGTCTTTCTATTTTCAACTTCAATTATTTCTGCTGTAATCTTTATTATTTCCTTCCTTCTACTAACTTTGGGCTTAGTTTGTTGGAGACTTCAATACTCCACTTTCAATAATGGATAGGGCATCCAGACAGAAAATCAATAAGGAGACAGCAGCCTTACACAAACTACCGACCATATGAGCCTAATGGACACACACAACATTCTGTTTCGGTTTTTCTTCCATGTCTCTGCCTCCCATTCAACTGCTAAGAGGAGATGAGACAGCCAAACGGGGATTTTCCATGTCACAACTTATGTATTAGTTTGTTAGAGCTCCCATAACAAAATACAATGGACTAGGTGAATGAGTAGCAGAAATATATCCTCTCATGGTTCTGGAAGATAGAAGTCTGAGAATAAGGCATTTCTTTTGCCGTCCCTTCTAATTGCTTGCCAATGGCCAGCTTCTCTTCAAGTACCCACCTGGCCCCTTTCTGCTGCTGTCTGGTCCCTCTTCCTCTTATAAGGATGCCAATCACATTGAATTAGGGCCCTACTTTTAAGACATCATTTAACCAATTCTTTAGAGGTCCCATCATATAACACATTCATGTTCTGTGATATCCTAGAGTCTGGACTTGAATGTGTAAATTATGGAGAAACTCAGCTGAAGGGCTAACATCAGCATCTCCAACCCCTACCATGTTTCATGCACACTCTCAAGTTATGAGCTTCTTTTTCTTTGATTTTTGTATGTATGTATGTATGTATACACACTAAAAATATCTAAAACCAAACTGAGTCCATTTTTGTTGTTTGTATATAAATGGTTTCAAGGATGACCATTCTTCAATGGACAACCAATTTTCTCAGGCTTATCCCTGAGAAAAGCTAATTCTCCTTCTCCAACCTAGTCACTAATTGCTCATAGTTATTAAAGGCAAATGCTTGTGCGTGCATGCACACGCACACACACACACACAGAGAGAGACACACACACACCTGTCTGTCAGTAACTTACACTATTTATGCAGAGCCTCTAAAGGAAGATAGGGGTAGTGGACCACAGGGGAGGACTGTAGCAGTCAGGGGAAGCTGTGATGAACTGATATTTGGGGAAAGACACTCTGTATTTCTAGAAATCCAGAGACAAGGCAGATCCCACAAGTCAAATAGATGTGAGAAGTCAGTTCTCAATTTCCTACAGCATCAGAAACATTGTTCTGCTAGGCCCTGGGCTGAGGAATGAGAATACAAGGTCTTGCCCCGAGTTTGACTGTCTTTTGGGAGAAGGGTGACATCAAGGTAAGTCAAGGACTGATACTGTATTTGACAGATAGTGGAGATTACAATAAAACCAGATATCCGCCATTGCCTTGTGGGGAGCTGTGTCTCCTAAAAACCTTGCTCAGAGTTCAGTGGTAAACACAGAACACTGCAGGAACTTCTGGCTTCATCTCCATCTTGTCTTCTGAAGCCCTCCTCACAGAAGTTCCTTCTGTGACAGTCCTATTTTGATGGGACACGTTCGCTTTCCCCTCTGTTCTTTAGTCCTCGGCGTGCTCAGATTTTAAAGTCACAGGGGCAGGACCTTGTCTTTTACATTTCCTTATTTGCAAAGTTCAGTGTGCATGTGTGATGCCCTTCATAAACCATGCATGTTAATCAGTTGCGGCTTCAACCACAACAGACTTTGACCTGATAGTGTCCAAATTCTGACAACCAGAATGCAAAACCATTGTCCCCAACAGTCTATCATTTCCACTAATTGCCCTAATATGCTGGCTCCTCTTTTTGATTCTGTGCCCTTTAGAAGAAATCCATTGATACATTAATTATAGCTTTCATCTGGAGGTTCCAGCATTTCTAAACACTTTTTTCAACTTCATGCCAAACTAGGGATAATTGCCTAACAGAGGATCATGCTGGGTTAGAATCTGAGATGGGGTTTTCAGATACTTCACCTCTAGTCTAAATAGCCCCACTGGCAGCCCAGGCTCCTCACGACTTTGTGCTGTGCAGCTTGAACAAGTTCATTTTCTGCTCAGTGATAACACAGGAGAGTAGATGGTGGTCTGAGAGGAAGTAATCTTCAAGGTTGATGGTTAATTCTAGTCCAGTGGTTCTCAACCTGTGGGTCACAACACCTTTGGGGGTCTCATATCAGATATCCTGCATAGAAATTTGCATTACAATTCATAAAAGTAACAAAATAACAGTTATAAATTAAAAATAATTGACTTTATGGTGGGGGAGTCAGCATAACATGAGCATTTGTACTAAGGGGTAACAGCATTAGGAAGATTGAGAACCAATATTCTAACCCAAGAACACAGAAGGTGCGAGTGTAAAGTCCCATCCCATCTTAGAGAATCCCAACCACAGGGGCAAGATACATGATTTTTGTGCAATAAATTCTAGAAAGATGTGTCTTGTTAGTGTTGAATGATGGGATGTTGTCTAGACAGGATAGCCCATTTGAATTCTTGCAGGTAGTAAATTATTGGAGATACTGTCCCTTAAAGTCTGGAGTGTGCTTCTTGGGGTCTTTGCTGACTGTTCATCTTGGGGACACTGATAGTCAATATCTTGCTTTGAGGGTGGGTCCCTACCTTTCTTTCTCTTCCCTTCCCTCCTGGCCTGTGTATATTTCTGCAGGTTCCTTGAGCTCACAGCACTCTTCTCTACGATTTGTTACCTTCCCCTATGAGAATTGAAGACGGAGCCCTTAGTGTTGTATTAAAAAGGAAATGTTGTCATCAAATGTTCCCACATTGTGTCCCTCTGGAATGTGACCACCAAACCAGCTGCTGAGGGATGGGACAGACATCCTGAGCACTCTGACTAGAGTCCTGGGAGCTGTAGGTTGTTTGAAATGTCCTGCCTGTTAGGAACATAGGACTAGAGTGCAGGGTGAATTCCTACTCCAACCTCCACGACTCAAATGGCCTTGATGATGTCATCTGAATGGCCTTCATTTCTTTGAACACCCAGTAGCATTTTAATGTTTATACCATAGTTAACAGATACTGGCTCCTATTCCAAAAGTATATTTCTGAGTACTCTCTGTCCTCAGCATCAGGTTAGGCATTTTATATACATGAGTTGACTTCATCTTCATGACAGCTTTGGAAATTAGTTACGGGCATCAGAAAGAGTAGAAAGTAGTTAGCCTAAAATCATAACTTTACTAAGGAAGCCCTTAACCTGGCTCCCTTCTCTGCTTCAAGGTGTGTCTCAGCCAACAGATTCGATCCAGTGAGTTCAACAATGAGTGTAAAAATGCAGCACGGATGTGTGAGCTTTCACACATGAGCAAGTTTGTGATTAGTGCACACATGAAAAAGACTCATGATTTTACATTAGGGGAGCAAGTGAGTCACTTGTCTGTTTCCTAATGGCCCAGGGCAGAGTTTTGTTCTCTTGCCTTGTGTCCTGGGCCAGTCTTTCTTGGAAGAGATTACTCAAATCCTTTTCATTGTCCTTGTTTGCTGAGTAAAGGGAACACTGGGACTTTTGTTTCCGGTTGTGACAGGATAACGGAGCCCTGTAAATACCTGTCATTAATTATGCAGCTGATTTCTTATCCTTTTGAGAATCCAACTTAGCATTTGACGTTATAATAGTTTTGATTACTGGGAGCTGGGGAAGTGTGGTCCTGCATTGGTAATCTCTGTTCTCACTTAAGCTTTGTCCTTGATTTCCCCCAGGACCTCCGAGGTAACAATTGCTGCCATCTCCCAAATTTCAGAGCTTGGAAACACTGAGGCTCAGATAAGTTACAGTATTTGTTTCAAGTCATCCAGAAGCTTCCAGAACTGGACCTTTGATGTGAAGCCCATCTTCTTCCCTCTGCATCAGCAAATTGGGTGGGTTTTCATCTCCCTCTTCTCTTCTCTGCATGACTATGTGGGTCAGAGGCCCTGGCTGGCCCTGTGTGTGCTCAACTGGTGGCCAATGTCTCTCAAGGTCAGAGGAGGCGTGAGCAGGGGCTCAGCAGGCCTGTGTTCTCCAGTGTTTCAGTAAAACATGATTTCCTGCAGAGAGCCCAGCACTGTTCTCAGATTTCATTAAATTGAGAACTCTCTCAGGACTGTCCTCAGTAAGAGAAAGTTTCACTATGCTCAGAGTGTGGCTTCATGGAGACGTGCGGTGGGGATGCTCAGAGGGTGGCTCAATGAAGACATGCGGTGAGGAGCTGCCACAGAGATGCAAAGTTGTTCCAGAGACACGGCAAGGTGGGTGGACAAGATCTCAGCATAGCCTTGCCATTCCTGTCCCATTCATGCTTTCTCAGTGTAAGCTTGCATGGGTCTGATCATCTCCCTATTATTAACAATGGATGGAGTACCAATATTTTGTGAGGTGACACATTCATGGTCACTCAGCATGGTGGTAGCTGGGGTATGAGTGAGTCTACTCTACACAAGGTATTAGTTTGATATGTTAAATGACAGAGACTTCTGAGTGGACTTTTAATTTTTCTGTTATACTCAGTTCATGATTAATAATACAGACTTTCCTGTAGACTCATGATTATTACTAGCAGGCTCTCTTTATACTGCTCTGGCACCTCCCCTTTTCCCAGTTCAGCCTCCAGACCTTCTCAGAACACATGTGTAGCCCAAATCCTCCTCCTTTAGGGTCAGCACCTTTGACTCATGCAGTGTGCTCTGCTCATAGGAAGTGACCAATTCTATTCTAGGCTTCCTACTGTATGTGGGAACCAGGACATATGTGTCATGGTGAATAAAACCCATTTCCAAGGGTGGAGTCTTCTCAGGTCAGGGCACACAGAGAGCTCTGTAGGGGCCCTGGGATCCAGGGGACGCAGTGTCTGGAGAGGACCTAGGCAGACCACACAACGGTTCATTCTCTGCTGCTTATGGGGACATTATATGTCTTCTGTCTGTGGCAAAATTCTGGGAGAGCAGACAAGATGTTTTGTAGTTCCTTCCTTCCTGCCCTGCCTCGTGCCTCTGTGCCTCATCATCAGCCAAGATTAGGTTCTGAACACCAATTATATACAAGGTGAAGACTCGGTGATTGTCTGAATAATGATCTGTCTATATTGGTCCACACTCTGCCCTCTGTCCACACTCATCAGTTCACAGCCAACCAGGTCCCTCTGCAGGTGGAGCTGTGGAATTGGCCTTGACCCAAGTCTGGTGGCAGACTTTACCTGGGGCAGGGTTTAAAAAAAAATGGAAGATGCTGGAAACAGAGGCCAAAGAAAGGTTTTGAAGCATAGCGTTCAAAGTCAGAAGGAGGATGGAAGGGCATTAAGAGCAGACAATGAAGGTGCCATTTAAGCCACAGTCCACGACAAGGAATTTTAAAGAAGGAGCTGGAGTCAGAGGGACACAGAAAGGACAGAGTTGCTGCTCAAAGCAAATGGTGGGCCTCAAAGTCTGTTCCCATGGCGTCCTGACCTGGGTCTGCAGGATCAGTCTGGGGATGGAGTCAATAACAGTTCAAGGTCATTTGTCACATTTTGCAGAGAGAGAAAGCAGCCATGCCAGAACAGTTGTGAAAGCAATAATACACTCAAAAGTAGATCCTGTCCCTTTTACCACTTCCTCGATCCCTGCCATCTGTCCAACCTGTACAAAGACCTGGAGCAGAATGAGCTGGATGTCCCTTATGAACATGGAGCTATCATGGAGCTGTGGATGAGAGTCAGCGGATGAATATGTCCCGGCTATGGGTTAGTCCACTAAACGTCATCCCTGCCTGCTCAATGGTGCATGATGTGTGCTTATGAGATATATTATCTAAGTTATGCACCTATAACTTTCTTTTACCTTTCTATTTTTTTTCTTTTCAAAACACAGTTTCTCTCTGTAACCCTGGCTACCCTGGAATTCACTCTGTAGACTAGGCTGTCTTCAAACTCAGAGATTCCCCTGCTTCTACATCCTGAGTGCTGGGATTAAAGGTGTGACCCACCACGGCCTGACTTTCTCTTTTTCATTTTTTTCTAAATCATATATTTTTTTTGTTGGATAAGAATTTCTGGTGTTACTTACCCTTTTCACTTTTGAAGCTTTGGCCTGGACAGAGTGTAGCTAAAAGATCAGCACAGACTGGGCACTCGGGGAGTCAACAGATAGTGTGTGATGGTTCTCAGGTTGTCTTCATGAGACAGTCCGTGCAACGATCTCAGTAGCTCCTGTTTGGTTGTGGAAATTATGCCCGACTTCACCATGGTACCCCAGATACCTGACTAAGACTGGACATAGAGTGAAGCTGCCTTGTGTCTTGCTTCCTGGGCTGAAAATTCCTCTTTTTTCTCTCTTTCATTCTCTTACGGGTCTGTGGTAAATTGCATAGCCCCAGAAGCATAGGGAGCCATCAAATGTACCATCAGGTCCTTCCTGATCAGTATATTCTGAACAGGGCCTGGGGTCTGCAGGGAAAATGACACGAGGCCATTTTTGTTCCTATCATCTCTGGAGAATCTAGCCTGAGTGGTTTGGTCCCTGGAGTCTAACTTGGGCACCTGTCACACCCACCTTCCAGTTCTCCCAGGTCTGCTCCCTATTGTGACCCCACCACCAAAAAACAGAAACAAGACAAAACAAACAAAAATCAAAAATAAGCCCAATTTGGGTTTCCTATGTACTCACTGGAACAGGGTCAAACTTGCAGTGGTCAGGTTGACAACTGTGGTCTGTGGTCCACAGAGGAACACATTGGGGTCTGTGGACCTGCTGCAGCTGGTGGGCACATTGATGTCTGTGGTCCATGTAACCCTAAGGAGCACGTAGATGTCCATGATTTGTGCTGCCACCTGGGGCCATGTTGATATCCGTGGGCCAGGTTTCCACCAGAGACCATATTGGTATCTGTGGCTCATACTGCTCCGGAGGTCATGTTGATATTCTTTTTTTCATTGTTATTTTCTTTTTAAATTGATTTTTATTGAGCTCTACATTTTTCTCTGTTCCCCTCCCTGTCTCTCCTCTCCCCTTCAACCCTCTCCCAAGATCCCCATGCTCCCAGTTTACTCAGGAGATCTTGTCTTTTTCTACTTCCCATGTAGATTAGATCTATGCATGTCTCTCTTTGGGTCCTCATTGTTGTCTAGGTTCTCTGGGATTGTGAACTGAGAATCCCAGATTTGTGGGCTGGTTTTCTTTGCTTTATGTTTAAAAACCACTTATGAGTAAGTACATGTGATATTTGTCTTTCTGGGTCTCGGTTACCTCACTCAAAATGATATTTTCTAGCTCCATCCATTTGCCTGCAAAATTCAAAATGTCGTTATTTTTTACTGCTGTGTAGTACTTCATTGTGTAAATGTACCACATTTTCTCTATCCAACATGTTGATATTCTTGTCCTGTGCTGCCAGCAAGGGTTATGATAGTGACCGTGGCCTAAGCCACGGCAGAAGGCGTTGTTGATGTCTGTGGTCTGTACTGCCGAGGGAGACCATGCTGAGGTTCATGGTGCACATGGTCGCCAGAAACCATGTGGAAGTCCATGATCCATGCTCCTGCGGATAGTGAAGGGCAAGGAAGCTACCTTTGCAGTAGATTCACATCTCTCTTTTCAGGAGTAAAGGGCAGTCCCGAGTGGAAGGATAGTCAGCATCACACAGTGACTTAGAGTTAGTGGGGGGGGGGGCAGAATTCGGGTCCTGAGTTCTGCCCTGCCTTCCCCTGCACACATACTGTCTTAATTGCTTTGACCCACATCATGGCCCTGACATTATCTGTGCTTGCTCAGATTTCAACAGATCGTTTGCCCATTAAAGTGTAAAACCCAGGAAATTTATTCCCTAAAATAATTTTAAATTGGTAGACACATATAATCATGCTATTTTTTTTTCTGAGGCATGCGTGGGCAGTCCGTATATGGCGGTTCTGTTGAACTTGTCCATATTGGGTTTCATGACCTAAGTTGATGAGGACCACGGACCAGGTCTCTAGATGATTAGAGGCATGCACATGGCATTTCTGGCTTACTATCAGTCAATGACATGGAATTACAAATGCCTCACCCTTTATTTTAATAGACATAATATAAGAAGCTTAGGGATGTTATAGTCACTATCACTATTACAGTGATAATACGTCAAGTACAGTGGTCCTCGAATGGATGGCTACGATGATGATGATGGTGATGATGATGATGACAATAGAGGTATTGGGGACTAAAGGTAGGCTAATGTTGTATCAGTGAACCACACTTCTAGGCCCATCAATGGACTGTTTTTAAATAGTTGCACCTTTACATTATTATTAATTTTCTCATTGAGTTTAAATTTCTATTTCTCTCCCTTTTGGAATTTAAATGATCATAATATATTTTATATTTAAATACCTTTTAAAATAACTACCCTGTCATACATTCTTGTCTCAAAATATGTACATGATTTGAAACATAAAAACCAATTTTCCCTGTCTATTAAGGCTCTTTTAATGTTATTGTCTTCTGTGTTGGATCCCTATTACAATTGCTTTTAATATGCAATTCATTAGGAAAAAATACACATAATGCAAATGACTGTATCTATTAAATATGAAACATAATTGTGATTGGTAACTATCTATGCCTCTGCAAGATGAGATGGGGGGGTTAGAGAGCCAGGACTCAGAGGTCAGTCAACATTAGTGATTGGAGAGTTTGTTAGGTGCTCTAGAGATGAAACAAACTGGGGACATTTCATATGGGGAGGAGGTCATGTCTATATTTTGTAGAAAGAGTAAGGATGAGCATGTGAGGGAAGGTGAGAGATGACAGCCACGTGGTGCCGTTTCCACCGTGGGGCATTTTGGGAAAGAATTTCAGGCTAAGTATATATAAGTTCAGGACTAAGAAATGGACATCATGGACTCCATTCTCCATGTCCTGGGCGCTTTGGGAATATCTGGTGTTTCTGCAGCTTTTCCTGTTGTCAGCCATGGTGGGTGTGGTCCTCGCACATCACTGTGAACTGAGCAGAGAGGTGACATGCAGCCCATGTTCATCACTTTCTGCGTCCAGCACTCTATGGAGCAGTCCCAATCCACCATTCGAATCTGAGCTAAGGCATCTTTATCCCATTCTGGTCTCTTTTTCACATCCACAGACTTGACTGTGGAATAAGTTAACATGTTTGATGATGGAATGTTCCCTAAGGCCCTGGTGGATGTTACATGATGTATTTTATATGAGCCACATTCTCTTATATATTTATTTGTGTGTGTGAGCACATGTACATGCATCTGTATGTTTTGTGTACATGCACTTCTTTTTTTGGTTTTTCGAGACAGGATTTCTCTTTATATGTGTGTGGAGGTGAAGGTTCAGCCTCAATATGACCCACCTTGTGTTTTAAGGGAGGGTCAGTCTGTTCTGGAGCCCACTGATAGGGCAAGCTGGCTGTCCAGTGAACCCACGGTATCCTCTTGTCTCCCCACAAGTGCTTTGTTATGTGGGTTCAGGAGACCAAAGTCATTTCCTTATGCTTACACGGCGTGCATCTTTCTGAATGAGCCATCTTCCCAGCCCCCATTCCTTTTTAAAGCCAGGAAAACCTGAATTTTGTAGCTCCTTGGGCTCTGAATAAAAGATTATGAACCTGTCACAGACAGTCTGGCTAGAGGAAGTGCAGCTAGTGCAGTTTCAAAGCACAAGAAAGAGGGATGGCGTTAGAAGGAGGTGGACTGGGTTCTAGTATGGTGGTCCCTTAATATGGTTCCAGGATGAGGTTCCTGAGCTTAAATGCAATCCAAACCAAAGCGAGCATGAGTGAAAGAAGTTAAGAGTTCTGGATAGTTCAAGGATGATGCTACCAAACCCCAGTCAGGAAGATTTGCCTGAAGTCACACATCCAGTTAGATCTGCGGCTGTGTAGCTCTGGCTGAAATGGGCTGTCTGTGGTGGCCAAGAGCAGACCCCCACAGCTTCAGTATGGGTGACACCCACAAATGAATGCACGCTGTGAATAAACAAGTCTGTGGTCTGGTTTTTGTTTGTTGTTGTTTCTGTTGCCTCTGTCAGCTCCTCAGCTCTGTAGGTTCCTGCTGGGTTGCCCAGAGCTGCCCTGTTGCCAGCTTCTTCTTTTCCAAGCCTCTCCTCCCTCCTCCACCATGTTCCCTAGCTCAGCTGCCAAAGGCAGGGATGCGTGACTGACCTGCAGTCCCCATGATAGACGCAGCAGGCATACTGGTCTCCATCACCTGCCATCAGCCCCCAGAGCTCTCATGAATCTGTCATACTTTTTATTCTGAATGCTCCCCACTGCTGTGACTGCCATTCAGTGCCACTTCAGAGAGAGAGAGAGAGAGAGAGAGAAAGAGAGCGAGAGAGCTGTGAGTTTCCTGGTCTAGATAAACAGACTGTGGGACTGACATCTGAGGAGGAAGCCTGGTACCCTCACATTCCAAATAATTCTCTCCTTTCCTTGTCACAGCACTTCCAGGGTTCAGGGCCTTGGAGCCGGAAGCTACTGAGCACCAGCCTGGCAACAGAGAATCTCTGGCTGCTGGTGACCTGCGGGACTCAGCAGGAAAGGCCCAAAGAAAAGAATGACAAAGGATGGAGGTGCAGTATGTGTAGGTCAGCTCAGGCTTGTGGGAGGCCTGGCAGGAAGGAATGAGCAGTAGTGGCTCTATAGGTGGTTGAACTTGGCAGTGGGTAAAATTTGAGTTCTTGGTAGGCCGATGGCAGCTCTAAGTTGTGGTATATGTTACCTTCTTTTTACCTGCAAAACCTCTGCATGTGGTCGACTCCCCCACTGGAGATTCTGCCCACGCGGTTTCTCAGTCTGTCCCCAGCTCAGGTGTTTGGGTTGGAGATTCTCTCTTCTGTGTACTATAGCATAACCTGTTATCTATCTACCTATTATCTATCTCTATTATCTATCATCTATAGCTATCTATCTATCTATCTATCATCTATCTATCTATCTATCTATCTATCTATCTATCTCTCTATCTCTCTATCTCTCTGTCTCTCTGTCTCTCTGTCTCTCTGTCTCTCTGTCTCTCTGTCTCTCTGTCTCTCTGTCTCTCTGTCTCTCTATCTATCTCTCTATCTTTTATCTATCATCTATCTATTATCTGTCTGTCTGTCTGTCTATCTTCTGCCGCACTTTTTCCAGTGTGTTGCATACTTAGCTACAACTGATCCAGGCAGTAGGCTCATGAAGGAAGGTAAAGTTGCTTGTCCAACTAAATCTTAACGAGCAGACCAGTCTCTAAGCAGTGTTGGGCTGAGGTTCCCTGTGAAACGGAGCTCTAAGCAGGGCAGGGAATGGAGGCTGATGATCTGTGTGTTAGCCAGACGCTACTGTCACAAAATATCCATGGGAAACCATTTAGAAGAGAGAAGAGGAAGTTTATTCTTGCATGGGGGTTCAGTCCATTGTTGGCTGGAATCATTTGCTTCTGGGTCTCTGAAGCAGAACATTATGGTGGAAGGGAAAATTATGGTGTGGCAGGGAAAATCTACCCACAACATGGTAGCTGGAAGTAGGGGTTGCCACCCCCGAATCCCCTACAAAGGTACAACCCTTCTAACTAGAACTGACTTTCTAAAGCTCTGCCACCTGCCAGTATGCCATGGGCAGGTGAACAATCCTTGAGCACAGGGTCCCTGGGAGTCTTTCCTCCCATCTCTCTCTCCCTTCCTCCCTTCCTCCCTTCTACTCTCTCCATCTTTCTATCTCTCTCTCCTTTCTGCTTCCTCTCCTCTCCCCTCCTTCCATATATCCCTCCCCCATCCCCTTCTCTTTTCTTTTCCTATTCTCTCACCCTCTTCCCCTGTGCTATCTACCCCTTTCATCCCTTCTTTTATCCCTCCCTCCTGGGTCGCTCTCCCTTATCCGCCCCTTCGGTCTCATTTTCTGTTTCGTCCTTACCTGCCGTCCCTTCCCCTGCTCTTCCCTTCCTTCTCCCATCCTTCTCTCCCCTCTTCCTTATTTCCTCTAGAAATAAGGCTTACTTGACTTAAGCAATACAGCATCTGGCAAGCGCCTCCCTTAGCTGTGCCACAGCAGGCTGCGAAGTAGAAAGGGGACCAACCACAGACAGAAAACGCACCTGCGTGGGAGGATGCAGGAGAGAGTCATCTGAGGAGGCTAAATATACTATCAAACAACCCATTCTTACGGGAGCTCATTCAGCCCCAGAGATCTGAACCACTCCTCTGGGGGACATTTCAGATCCAAATACTTGGCTAGGCGGAGGCTCGTCTCTGAAATGAGGAAAGAGCCATGTCGTTGGAACCCAATGGCAAGTCAGATGGGGACACAGCCTGGTCACTTGGTGACTGTGTCTGGCTGTTGAGCTGAGTTACCCTCAGTCTGATCTTGTAAGGAACAGGAATTTGTGCTTGGCTTGGGACCAAGGCTGCCGGTGGTCGTTAGCAATGGGAAGAGGAGCCGGTGACATGCAGGGCAAACCTTGATGCCACTTCACTTCCTAGTGCCATGCTAGAGTACCTCTGTCCCTGGAGAGTAGGTCTGGGGTTTCCCATGCAGAGCTGGTCATTAATTAAGGCCATCTTCTCACTTTCACTTCAGTCAGTGACAAGTTAGGGAGAGAAACCATTTCCTCTCTTGTCTGAGCTCACCCAGATGCTCTTCTGTACAATCAACGGAAATAAAATCTCTTTCAGCATTAAGCTGGCGAAAGGACATATAATAAAAATAGAATATCTTCCCATTTCCACATCACAACACTTCTTGTGGTTTCTGAAGGGAGCTTTTCTTTCTGCCTCCCTTTAAATTATCCTCATTATAAGCATTGCAGGAGCCGAAAGGAAGGCTCAGGGTGTGTTGGATTTAAGTGACAGTCCCCTTAAATTCCGTAACTACGTATACAGCAGTTAAGATGTTTTGCAGCTCTATGGTGAGAATTTTAAAAGTATTTTTAAAAGTTTTAGCTTTTATGTGAATTTCAGCAAGACATTTCAGTTGAGTTTTTAGCCCATTCAAATTAAGCCTCAAGAGCTAAAATAAACATTATCTGTAAAAATATCTCAAACTGAGCTTCGTCAAGGATACAGGAGTCTGGGGAAGAATGGTACCTTACAATGGGGGGAGGGAGCCGGAACTAGTTCAAAGCCATGTCTTTGAGCCTGCAGAAATAGGAACGAGGGGAAACTTCATGGAGAGACAGTGGCTGATGGCAGGAGAAACAAAATTGTGCTCACTCGGGCAGCCACTTGTGGGCGGGAGGAGTTCAGCCAGAAGCCGCAATAAGCTGGTGTTGGTTGAGTGTGGGCTGATGGGACAGAAAGAAGCCCCTGGAGTTGCTGAAAGCCTTTTTGTACAGGTTTCCCTAGCCTTATGGGTATGGACATGATGAGGAGATGGCAGTGGAGCGTTAGAACAAAATGCCATTCTCCCTCCCCCATCTCCACTGCAGCTCCCTGCAGTCAGTGAGGCTGGGCACTGGCATCTCCCACCACAGCACAGGTGACATCCCCTGCTGTAGCTGGAGGAAGGGAGTGTAGAGCCATGCTGTTCCTGGAGGATAGGACAATATGTGCCAATCCCAAGAGGGCAATTGGTCCTTGGCTCCAATGGAGATGGAAGGAAAGATTCTAATTGTATTACAGTGTCTGACCTGACGTCATGAGGCAGGCGGGGGAAATCAGCAAGCAGCAGAATTCAGAAAGCTTTCTGGACAACATTTTACCTGGATTTTAGAAAAGACAGGGCAAATAACTTCTCTTTGTAGTTCTGAGGGGTAAATCTAGTTCTCACAGGGAATGCATATGCTAGGATTAAGCAAATAAGTACTTGAGATGGCTAATCTTGGTTATCAACTTGAAAATACCCAGGAAAAGGGGGTCTCAGTGGAAGCATTGCCTTTCCACCAGACTGACCTTTGGGCCTGTCTATGGGGACATTTTCTTGATTGCCAGTTGATGTAGGAGGGCTCAGCTCCCTGTGGGTGGTACCCCATGTAAGCAGGTGGGCTTGGACTCCCTAAAACAGGTAGATAAATGTGGGTCTGGAAGCAAGCAAGTAAGCAGCATTCCTCTATGGTCTCTGCTTGAGTCTTCACTGAGGTCCTGCCTTGGTTTCCTAGATGATGAGCCTCTGAGTCAGGATGAGCTTGTTCTTCTCCCAAGTTGCTTTAGGTTACTGTTTCATTACAACAATAAGGGAGCAGACAGGGACAGCACTCTCAACTGTGAAGAGTTGGGGGTAGGGGTTTTCTTTGCTAGAGAAAGAAGATAGATAAAAGATCAGAGATTGGCGTGGCACTTGTGTGGCTGGATTAGACTAGAACATTGTATTCTCAGCATCTGCTTATTTTGATATGTGACTATATGTGCACAGCTACATAGATGCAGAAACACAGGTGTCTATAGTAAAGAAAATGGTTCTGGAACCCGTCCAAATGGCACCGACTTTGAGACTATTATGCATGGGAAGTTATTAACAGGAAAGTGAGGTACAAGGTATGTGTGTTCTTACTGAATGGACCTGAGAAGGTTCACAGGATTTAGACATCGGAATGGAGGAGGGGAAATTGGATCAGACAGCAAGGATGAGCTATCCTCTAGGTAGTGTAGCATAGGCTTCTCTAAGCTTGGGGCCCGGGTCTAGAGGAGGACCCAGAGGAGTCAAGCTTACATTTGGTTCAGGAGATTGTTAGTATATGTGGGACTTGAAGATAACCTTCAACCAAGCAAAATAGGCCAGGCAGAGAAAGGCCAACAATATAATCTCACAAATATGATAAATAAATTCCAGAATTTGTGGTATCTAAGGGCTGAGGTGTGAGTGGTTGGGAAAGGAAAGAGGTGGCCAAATGCACACTCTCAGTTGTAGGATGAACATGTTTTGGGGGTGTCAGTTACAGTATAGTGATTGCGGATATGATGCTGGGTTGCGAACGTGAAATTTACCAATGTAATACTTAACGCCCTAGCACATGCACATAGAGGTGACCTGCGAGGCAGGGGATGTGTTTACTAACTTGGTCATGGCGACGATTTCATCATGATGGGCACCCTAACTATAAACATTTTTATTTACCAGTTTATCAGGAAATAATTCCCATCTCCACTCCCACTGGGGCCGCATGCCCATTTCTGTGTGTCACTGAGCCTGCATCTCCCTCTGAGAAGGGCTTGCCATGTGAGCTCCTGTGGAGTGTGCAAAGACTCCGGCTTTGGGGCGGAGTGTCTGTGGTTTGCTAGGGAAACTGCGCTGGCAAAGTCATTTCTAAGCTTCAGGGCCTCTGTAACCATATCAATGTCACATGCCTTGGAGCCCCTCCCTGAGGCCTTCCTGAGCTAAAGAAGATGACACAGTACAAGATGAAGTCAGTCTCAGAATAGACCTTCAGGAAATAGCCCGTGTTTCCTTCTCTAGCATCTTGGGTTCATGTTTGTTTGTTTGTTTGTCATTTTATTTTTCAACTTGACACAAGTTAAACTCATCTGGAAAGAGGAATCTCAGTTGAGAAAATGCCTCCATCACATAGTCCTGAAGCAAAGTCCATGGGGTATTTTCCCATTACTGATTGATATGGGAGGTCTCTGCTCAGTTTGGGTGTGGCTACCCTCCGGCAGGTGATCCGGGGTTGTATAAAAATAGCAGGCACGAGGAGCAAGCCAGTAGGAAGCACCCCTCAATGGCCTCTCCATTAGTTCCTGCCTCCATGTAGGTCCCCAAGTTCCTCCCCTGATTGCCCTTCATGACGGACAGTGACAGGGACATGTGAGATGAAATAAACTCTTTCCTCTCCAAGCTCTGTCTGGTCATGATCTTAATCATAGTAAACAGAAATCTGTGTAGGAGACCCCATCTTGAAGAGATGGAAAAACCCTTGAGTGTGAAGCCCAGCCATGGAAGGGGGCAGGGTTCAGGACCTTGTATTCTGAGTTGGGAAAGGCATTTCTGAGTGGAGAGGGATGAGCGAGGCAGCTGGGCACGGTTTCAGACAACAACGTGAAATCTCTCCAGGCCATTTCAATTGCACCATGTCCAGCTGGCCACTGGGGAGGGGGTGTTGGAAATTATGCAGGAAGGACTAAGAATGGCCTTCCTCTCTGCTTCCTCAGTGCTGTGCTCAGACCCGGCATTAGCGTCTCTCACACACCGGGAGTGCTTTATTTTCTCAATCACTACTTGTTGGTCTATGAGCTCAGGATGGTAACATATGGTATTTTTAGCTCCCAACGCAGGGCCCAACATAATGTTGGCAGTCAATTAGAACTCCCTGGATTGATTTGTCTAATTTGAATGCTCCAGGAATTTTGGAAAATACATGATTGAGATTCTGATATTTACTTTGGGAGAAGATAATATTTAGAAATTGATCAGTCTTTGCTAATTGTGCAGAATAGGCCCTTTCCTTTGACATCTGATTTCGATACACCGTCCCTCAGGGAGCTCCTATTAGCATATGACATTTCATTGCTACGTGTCAGCCTTTTCCCAGTATTGCCTTGGTGCTAGCAAATCCATTTGTATTTCATTCCAAGGCTCCACGCTTCAAGCATTGTTTCTGCGTGGGGGAGATCAAACTATCCTCCAGTGGAACGTGACTGCAGGGTTGGACACAAGTGTGAAGGACAGCGAGCTGGCTAATTTCAGGTTAATTAGACACAGGCTGGAGTCATCAGAGAGGAGGGGACCTCAGTAGAGAAAATGCTTCCATAAGGTTGGGCGGCAGGCAAGACTGTAGGGCACTTTTTAAAGTAGTGATGGATGGGAGAAGGGCCCAACCTATTGTGGTTGGGGCCACCCCTGGAAAACTTGTCCAGTGATCTGTAAGAAGGAACTGAGCAAGCCATGGGGAGCAAGCCAGTAAGTAGCACCCTCCAGGGCCTCTGTATCAGCTCCTGTCTTTGTGTTCCTGCCCTACTTGAGTTCCTCTCCTAGCTTCCTATAGTGATGGACTACAGTGTGGAAGTGTAAGACCAATAACAACCCCCACACACACTTGCTTTTGGTCAGGGGGTTTCATCATAGTAACAGAAACCCTAACTAAGACAAGTTGGCACTTGCATGGTAGGGTGTTGCTGTGACAGGCCTGACCGTGATTTGGGGAGGGTCCTACCAGGACTTTGAAACTTTGCGCTAGAAGAGCCATCAAGTGTTGAGAGTTCAGTTGGAACTTGGAAGATAAGAATGTTGAAAGCAATGCAGATGGTAGAGGCCTGATCCATGAGGTTCAGAGGGAAGCAAAGGCTCTCCCAGGTCATTTGTGGGAAGAATCTGTGGTATCTAGTCAGCTGGAGCTGAAGAATCGGCTGTGTTTAAGAAGAGACCGGCATCGATGAGACGGAGTCATCTGATAAGTGTTTCCTGAGGGTCAGCACACAGAAGCTGTGCTCCAGAGGCCGCCAAGGTTGTACCTCCTGCTGGCAGCCGAACTTGGTAGTGTAAGAGTCACGTAGATGGGGCTGATTTTAAACTCATGAAGGGGTCACGGAGAGCAGCTGAGGCTTGGCACTGTGAGAGGCCAGGAGAGGCCATTGGTGAAAGTGCAGCCCAGCTGCCGCTGAAGAGTCCAGCTTGCTGGAGACACCAGGGGAGGACTGCCCAGAACAGCATCAGCTGTGGAGTGGAGCCAGCGGGAGCCTGGAGGACAAGGTATGCGTGCTGCAGAGGCGGAGCTGGAAAAATGATCCACGCCCCTTCGGGGAGCCCAGAAGATGGTTAGTGAAGCCCAGACATTGGACACTGGGTTATTTACACTGTTGGAGTTTGTATGGTTCAGATTGTGTCTGTGGCCTGATTCTCTCCTCTTGAAGGGAGAAACTATTTAACTTAGTTTTTCATTTTACTTTGTAGGAGCCTAAACTTGAGAGGTTTCGAATTGTTAAAAGAGATCTTAGATTTTAAATGAGACTTTAAAATTTTAGGGAGATTAAATGTTTAAAATGTTTGAATTGGTAAAAACTATGGGATGTTTAAGTTTGTAATATTTTTTCTTTTTATGACATTTTAAAATCTGAGATCACGGAGATGAACCAAAAAAGGGAAAGGTTATGTCTTAAAAAGTGTTGTGTGTTTGTAGTGTGTTAAGTTGACACAGGGTCAAGAGTGCTAGCTAATTTTATGTCAACTTGACACAGGCTAGAGTCATCTGCGGGAACTCTAAGACTGAGCTGTGGGCAAGCCTGTGGGACTTTCTCTTAGTGATTCTAGTGGGGTAGAGCCCAGCTCATTGTGAGTGATGCTATCCCTGGGCTGGTGGTGGTCCCGAGTTCTATAAGAAAGCAGACTGAACAAGCACCCCTCCATGGCCTCTGTATCAGCTCCTGCCTCCAGGTTCTTGCCCTGTCCGAGTTCCTGTGCCGACTTCCTTCAGTGGTGGACTATAGATGTGGAATTGCAAGCCAAATAAAGCCTTTCCTCCTGAACTTATTTTCGGTCATGGTGTTTCATCACAGAATAGTAACCCCAATGAGACAGATATATATATCTCAAAGGATATAGATGACCACACCCATTGCACAGGTGAGAAAAATCAGTCTTAGTAAGTGAATGACTGACCGACCTCTGAATTAGAACAAACCTCCTGCATCCAACCCCGAGGTTCTTCTTTTCTTTCCTGGCCGCATTAGGAAACAACCCTGCTCCTCTCCGTATGCGGCTCTCTGTGGAGCCCCTTGTCAGTACGCTGTGCTGGGGCTTGCCTTTATGTTTCTGACTCACGGAGACCCTCATTACTAGAGCCTTGCTGAGACTCTTCTGAATGTGGGATGTCAATAGGCTTGAACACAGCTGAAATAATTGGCTGTGGGGGTTCTGGGCTGGGAGTTTATTGTTAAGTCAGCTGTCACCGGCTCTTCATCAGTTGGAGGGAACTCAGCCATGCAAAGGACTGCCTCGCCCCTGTCCCGTGCATTGTCGGCACATGAACAGGTGGTCTTAGGGCATGCCCATTCTGTCATCTGGAAACTAGCTAATGAGGAACACTACTTCTTCCGGGTCAGCACGCACTGGGGACTAGTTTGATTTCTGTGTCATGGCCGGGGCTTTTATCCTCTCCTCAGTCTAAGCCCCCCATGAAGGTTAATCTCGACTGTCAAGTTGACAAGATCTAGAACCTCCCAGGAGACAGGGCTTTGGCTGTCTCTATGAGGGATCTACAGATTGTGTTCATGGCAATGAGGAGACCCATCCTGAAGGTGAGTGGCACTGGCCCATGGGCTGATGTTACGGCCTGCATGGAAAGCATCAGGAAAGATGAGCATTTGTAATTCTCTGCTTCCTAACTACAGGAATTCGTAATCACAGTGGGAGCAGCTGTCTCAAGCTCCTGATGCCTTTCCTTTCCCACCGTGACAGATTGCACCTCCAAACCCTCCCTTGTTAAAGTTGCTTTTATTTGGTATTTGTCACAAAAGTTAAGAAAACTAATATATATGTATTACAAGAAAATCCCCATATTTTCAAAATCACTACTAAAAGAATTCCATTCAGTTGTTCCGTCAGTCAACCAACTTTCATTGCTCCTGTGCTCTGGAGCAGGAAGCAGTCACTTTGTGTGGACAGAAAGGAAAGGGGGGGGATTTCTGTTTGATTAGGTCAAGTTTACAGAGAGGACACAGAGACAGACAAGACACTGTAGGGCTTTTGAAAACCTAGGTGTCCTGGCAGCCTAGCGTGGGGTAGAGTCAGTGGCACTGTCCAATGGTACAGCTGAGCTGAGTGGGGAAGACTCTTCTGGCCAGTAGAGGGCCACCAGGGCCTGGTTGAGCCAGATTTACAGCCTGTGTTTCCATAGTTCCTCAGGATTTTGTTAGTCTTTTCCATCTCCCTGGGGTCCTAGTAGAAATTCTGGTGTGAATAAGGCCTTGGGCCAGGGCTTGGGACTCAGGAGAGACTGTGTCTAGTCTCTGCAGGCCAACAGGAGATCTTGAAGAGTTTTTAGCAGAGTTGAACATGGCAGAAATCGAGTGTATGCAGCTGTTCAGCCAGAGGACGCAGAATTCTGGGAGGACGCTTCCTGTGATAGACAAGTAAGAAGCTGGAGTCAGACCATGACACTCATGTCCAGAGAAGCTCCCTTGGCAGGTAGAGTGCAGGCCCAAGAGCCCAATTGTCAGATATGTAGGAGCCCAAGATACAAGGATGTCCCGCTCTGCATTTTGCTGTCCACAAATTGTGTGGTGTCAGATAGGACACTTGGGTTTCGGGAGCCCAGTCTGAATTCTTTGTCAAAGTCAACTGGGGCTCCCCCACTAACTGTCTTCATCACATGCTACTGAGATCAAACAGCGATAAAACCAGCATGGAAGATGTGCAAATAGAAAGGGCTTGCTATTATACTTTAAAGCAGAGCTTGGCAGGCTAGGGTCCAGAGACGAAATGCAGCTGCTGCCTGTTTTCATAAGCCAACAGCCAGACTTCTTTGTGCATGCATTGCCCATAGCTGCCTTCCTCCTGCCGCGATGAAATTGATTCACAGCCCCAGACACCCTGCCGCCCTCCAAGTCTGGAATACCTACTAGCCAGCCTTTAAAGGCTCAAGACTACTTCCTGATTTAAGTCGTGGATTATGCCAAATTTAATTATCGCTTGGTGGTGGAAGATTCCAGAATAGCCTTCATTATGCTCAACCCCTGCTGTGCAGAAGTCAGGGCACCCTCAAGTGTCTGGCTTCCCCTAGCCCTGGGCTGGAAGGGTCTCCTCCAAGGAAAGGCCCAGTGGCTTTGCAGCCCAGCCATACTCCTCCCCTGTTGAGAATTCCCAGGGAATTGGAGGCTAGGTCTTGCTTCGTCAGAAGGAACTCAAACAGGTGCATAGCCTGAGGGGCTTGCTTTGAATGCTCAGCTACTTTGCTCCTTTCCCCCTCTTTTTAGCTGATGGTCACTTTAACCTCATGGCTGGCCATTCACCCACTTCCCAGTGTCCTGGAGTAATTTTGTTTCTCCCAACAATTTTCTTCTCTCTATTCCAATTAACAACCTGTGTAATAATAAATAGAAACTCAGCTAAATTATGGTCATTATTGCCCCGGCATTCATCTCCAGCCGGCAGGGGCACTGTCATTTCTTTAGTTCAAATCTCTTGGCATTTTCTAGCCTCCAAGGATAGCAATTATACATTTATAGTCAGAAAAGAGCAGAGGGAAGGCCACCGCCTCCCAGGTTCACCTCTTCCCCCACCGTTCCTTTTCCTACAAAGGAAACCAATTTGGATTAAGTTTTTATGTGAAGCCTCCAGCAGTCTCCAGCTGCAGAAATATCAGGAAGATTTAGACGTGGCTCATGCTATTAAATATTGCCCGTGTTTAAAGCAAATAATGAAATGTGAAGCCCTGGCACAAATCACCTTTATTCCTCACCTCATTTTCCCTGCTCTGAAGTCAGTGGTGGAAGGCACTCTGGAGCCTAAAGATGCCCTTACTGTCCCAAGTATTATTTCCAATCCATGTCAGAGGAGGGAAAAGGGGGCTTGGTGCTGGCAGAGCCCATGAAAGTGAGACAGTTTGTGGGTCTCACTGTATAGCATGCCAGATGTACCTGTATTGTTACGGAGTCACGTGGAAACTCCCACTGAGCAACTGGACTCGGGAAGGAGTGTTTCCACTTGGCTCAGGACTTATCCATTCACCTGCTGTGTAGACGGAGAACACAGAAGTTCTTTCCTGAGTGGACTCCAGCCCTGGCTGTCCCTGCTGCATGTGGTCAGCTAGGCTGTTTCTGCCTCTGACCAACTTCACTCACAGGGATAGGTGACTTTGAAACATATGTATCACCTTAAGTTTACTAGTAACTTCAGGGTGGTAGGTACCGCATCTGCCAAAGGGCTTGAGCCATGTGTTCTGGAAGCCTTCCATCTACTGTCAAAGGGTGACTCGGGCAACTGCAAGAGTTGGGATAAGGGATACCTGAGGGTGACTTTCAGCAGGCCATTGGCTCACTCTTGAAGCTGCCTGATTACTTTGCAGGACACTGGGCTTGCCAGAGCCAAGTGTTCTGCCACTTGGTAGTACAAGACTACCCTGGGTGTTTCTCCAGTCAGATTTTTTCAGCATCCTTCTCCAAAACTGGATATTTATCCTACCTTCTCCGGTTTTGGGATGGGTCATGCATGTTCAATTCCATATGCACACATTTAAAACTCTCCAAAGCCCCATGAGAACCAGAACGCACCCCTTTCTGAAGTGAATCATGCTATGAGTGATGGAGGGAGAGTCATGGTCACTTTTGAGCCTGTTTTCCCACCTATATCAATAGATTCCTTGTTGGATGGTGGGAAGAATCAGACGAGATGTGTTTTACACTTTACAGTGGGGCAGTCAGGGTGGTAAAGAGTAGGATCATATAGCATAGGGTAGAGGTGGGAGAAGAGGGAAGGAGGAAGGGAGGGAGGGAGAGAGAAGGAGAGGGGGAGAGAGAGGAGAGAGAGAGAGAGAGAGAGGAGAGAGAGAATGAATTCCTTTGCCTATCAGCATCCTCCTCCTTGTGGGAACTCCATGCCCTATGGGACTTCTGAGAATACTTTAGAGGGTCAGTGCAGGCTAATCCCTGCCTGATTCTACCCTGGCTTCAGCCTCCTCTCTCAGTGGATCTGCCTTTCCCTTCTGCGACCGAGAAGATGGATCACCCTCTTGAAGACTCATCAGTCACGTCATCACCCGAATGACCTGTGACAAGACTTGAGCTGTCAGCTAATTTGTTTCTCATTAAGTGCAGACACCTCTTCACCTCTTCACCTTTAGTAGAGCTCCAGGCAGGAATGGGGAAAGAAGCCAGGAGTCAGGGATTCACCAGCCTCCAGGGATGCCCTGTGAACTCTCACAACCTCCGGGGACTATGCAGTGTTTCTCAACCTGTGGGTCACGAGTTCTTGTTCCGTGGTGGGCAGAAGTCAAATGACCCTTCCACAGGGGTCACCTGAGACCATTGGAAAGCACATGTTTACATTATGATTCCTAATAGTAGCAAAATTGTAGTTATGAAGTAGCAGTGAAAATAATTTTATGGCTGGGGGTCACCGTGACGTAAGGAGCTGTATTAAAGGGTCATAGCACTAGGAAGGTGGAGAACCATTGACCTAGGGGAGGACTTGCTTTGCCTCATGGCCTGGGCTATTCTACCCCTCACCGCTCAGAAGAGGTCAGTGAGTTTTTAAAGGGCTAAAGAGAGAACTCTGGGCTTCAGTGGACTCTGTAAAGTCCCAGCTTCCTGGAAATCCTTCTGTCCGATTCCCTCAATGCTTATCTGAAAGATCCTGGCCTGTGTACAGACTACTGAGTAGTATTCACCCCTGGACTCCTGGGATAGGATCTGAAGTAATGAGTCTCTGAATTTCCAGAAGTCCTAAGTCTTCTTTGACCTGCACAGATTAGTCTGTGAAAAATTGCCTGTAATTATTTCTTTCAATTCTCCCTGGCTTATGCTGTGGGGATGCTGGACCATCATTTCTAGGACGACTGGATGCAGAGGGCTGCCTGTGTAGTTACCTCCCCTTGTGTACTCCACCCCCATCGCAGTGAGATGGGTAGTTGTCATCTTTATGATGGCTGCAGAACATGGTGTGATGAGTTCCATTTTTCAGATTAGGAAACAAAATTTCTCTTTAAAATTTAAAGCTTTAATTTGGTGTGTGTGCATGTGGGTGCACTTGGAGATAAGTGCCTTTACCCCCTTGGTCATCATTCTGGGAGATGAAATCTCAAGCTTAAGCAAGTGACTTATGAAAAGACAGCAGTCTCATAAGGGTCAGGGGCTGTGTGAGAATTTAGGCCTACCTGTTCCCATGGTGCCTATAGTCACGCAAAGTCAGTTGCTGCTACAGATGTCTATTTCTAGAGTGTTTCATGGACTCTGGGTTGCTTCTAGAGCCAAAGTAGAGGGGTTTGCCATGAGGCCAAGGAAGTTGAGCTGTGGAGTGAGTCCTAAGGATTTGTTCACAGGACCTGGTCTCTCTGTTGACTTTGCCTAAGGAAGTTGCAAGCTCCTGAATGTGGAGCTGATGAGGAACTGGCTGTCCTTGCAATCCAACATCCTCATATTCTCCTCAGGCCAGGATAGTGGGGTGGCTGTGGACCTTCTGCGACTGGCCAAAGAGGCTTCACGTGGAGACACTTGCTTGGTTGTGATGGGGTATTTCAGCATGGTCTTGGATACTTGGGGAGTGTTATTCAGTTACTGTCTGATGGTCTGGGGGTGGAAGGATTTTCAGAAACTCTCTGTCGTTGTTTGAGTGAGAATGGCTTGCATAAAATATATTTGACTGTTTGATCTCCTGTTGGCAGAACTGTTTGGAAAGGATTCTGGTGGTGTGGCCTGGTTAGAGAGGGGTGTGTCCCTGGAAGTGGGCTTTGAAATTTCAAACACCCATGGCATTCTCTCTCTCTGTCTCTGTCTCTGTCTCTGTCTCTCTTTCTCTCTCTCTCTGTCATCTCTGTCTCAGTTTCTCTGCCTTGTTGTGGATCAGGATGACTCAAGCTATGACTCAAGCGCCATGCATGCTTGCCTGTTACTGGGCTCCATATTCTCTTACCTTCTAGAACCATGAGCCTCTGCCTTACTTTTAAATTGCTAAAATACAGTGTAAAGACACCATGGCTAAGGCAACCTGTAGAAGAAAAAGTTCATATGGGGGCTTTCATCTTGATCTACAAGCACGAGGCAGAAAGAGAGAGTGTGTGAGAGAGACTGGAAATGGTATTGATTTTTGAAACACCAAAGCCTGCCTGCCCCCAGTGACATACCTACAGCCAGAGGTCATATTAATAAGGAGTCTCATGGCACCAGACATGAAACGCTAGTTTACTGGAATATCTTTCAGTAATGAGGTATTCATGATATAATTGAGATGCTTGCTTCTCAGCTATTAAGGCAAGTGGAATTCTCCCTACCTAAGACAGTAGTTGATGCCATTCACATACCCGTCTAAGCTGTTGGCTTCATAACCATTTGTCACACTTTGGTTGCTTTATGAGAACCATGTGAAGTGGGAAATTTCAGACGCTTATGCTGCTGTGCATATTTCAGCCAAAGCTGGGCCTCAGCCACAGTTGATGGAAGAGCTGTCGGTCTAACAGACGTGCAATCTGCAGGTGCATCTGAGCATAGATCCCCATGCTTTCGCCAACACCACTATTTAAAACCAAGTTTTAGTCAACCCCTTTAGAAGAAAGACAGAGCTAATCACTGACCGTTTACACAAAAAATAAATCTAACAAATCATTGTCATATCAGAAGATGATAAAAGCACAGTCACACAGGCTACAAGGAAGATAATGGTGTTTCAAGTAGACAATCATAGATAGAAGGGCTGTGCGGCTTTTTGGATTTTATGGCATTTACTATGTTTCTCTGCTTTAGGAGTTCTGTCATATATGTTTCACTTCCAATTCCACATAATTGTCCACTTGATTTAAATTTTGTCATTTTGGTTTTTTTCTTCTTCCAGTAGAAGGTCTCTTGAGAGGTAAAACCTTGAGGTTTTTAGATGAACAGTACCAACCTCTGGCCCGAGAACTATTGTGTAAATTGTAGAGTGCTTGGGGTGGAGACAGGCTGGAGATGAGAAGATGCAGAGAAGACTAAGACTTGAATCCCGTGTCTCCAGAAATGCCTTGCTCTGCTGTGTGGGTTTCCTTGAGTGAAAGACCAGAGCAGGGTCCAGGAACAGAAATTAATTCATGTAGTGGTACTGAGACTTGAACTTCGGCTGAAGCATGCTTGGAACATGCTCATAGCTGAGTTATGTCTCCGTTCTCATTCTCTTTTTTACTTGTTTATTTCAAGAATCTCACAAAATTGAGAGCCTGATCTTGGACTCCCCCTATAGCCAAGGGGGAGTCTACCTCCCAGGTAGCTGAGATCACATGCCTGTTTTCCCAGGTCCTGGATCAGGACTTCATCGTTCCTGGAGGAAGAGGAGGGAGCTCTGTGCTAGCCCGCTCTCTTTCTGTGGTAAACCCCATGACTGGAAGAAGAAGGTCTATTTCTCTCACATTTTCACATCGCCACCAGTCATCTAAAGCAGACGAGGCAAGAACTGAATGGAGCAGAGGGCATGGAGGAATGATGTCTTGGTTTGCTCCCTATGGCTTGCCAAGCTTCCTTTCTTATATAACCTGGGACCGCCTGCCTTAGGGTGGTTACACCCTCAGTGGTCCGGGTCCTCCCACACCAATCATTAACCAAGAAAGTGTGCTTCTTTCCCATATTCCTACCCATGAGCCATTCTGTTCCCTGCCCTACTTGAGTCCTCCTCCTTCTAGAATGTTCCTTTCATGCCCAGCCTGTAGGCACCTTTCGGAAGTATTCTAATTGTCTTTGTGCCTAGGCTTCCTCTTGGACAGTTGGCAGCTTCTACGTCTGCTGGCTGTGGGCTCTTGCTTTGCTCACTAACTCTCTGTGAGTCAGATTCTAAATTTCAAGTGTCCAAGGAAACCTTGCCCTGTCTCCCTAAAGAGCTGCCTTGGGTTCCAGAGAGTAGGAGAAGAGAAAGGGTTTGGAGAGCTATATGTTGGTGGCTATGGAGACAAATGTCACTCTGCTGATTATCTGCTTCAAATCATCCCTTAGGCCTGGAATGGGTGTGGTGTGAATGATTTTGAGACCTCCTGAAGCATCATGTGTGGAGAAGGCACTCCACCAAGATCTGGGGGTGCCAAAGTGGACTGGAACTCCATTTTTGGAGTCAGACATGCCTGGACTCTTATTTTCCATTGCCCTATTATCTCTATGGCCTTGAGGATTTACTTCATCTTTCCGGCCTTCAATCTCTCTGATTACAAGATAGGAAGAAAAAATGAGTGCTTTGGAGAGAAGTTGAGGGAATCAATGAGGCCACGAATATAATGGGACTAATACACCACCCGGCACTGTCACCCAGAAAAGTCTCTGTTCTTGCAATTGTATTCTTTTATTCAGAAGTTCTGATAAAAGGATGCAAGAAAGAGTGGGGATCAAGGTTACTGGTAATCATGAAAATGAGAATGAAACCAGATTGTTAGAAATAAAGCATATCAGAAAAAAAGCATCAATATTGTCAAGTCTGTGGGAGAGTGTTAGAGTTGCTTGTGGGAATACAAACTGGGTTTTTGGAGGGAAAGTTCATAATTTCTCTCTTTAAATCTTCCCTTTTGGATTTTGAGAACTCATGATCTTTCTGCCTCGGAGTCCTAAAGGCTGGTGTTATATGTGTCGCCTGTAATTTCTACTTGAATTTAAAATGTGCGTGCACTTTGAATCCAGCGATCCCACTCGCTTTATTTGCCCCAAGGAAAACATTTGCATATGTAAATTCTGAAACATTCACAGAAGTTTCTATTGCAGTATTGCTTATGAATAAAACACTGGAAAGATAAAACCCTAAATATTTATCAGCAGGGTAAGGCAATACATGGCCCAATTATACCACAAAAGACTATAAATCCATTAAAACTAAAGATCTGTGTTTGCTAACAGGAGAAGATCTCACAATAATTGTATTAAGCATAGAAATAAAATATAGCATTATCATTGATGAGTTCCCACCGACAGAAAAACAAAACCCTCAAAGCCTTTTGATTCTGGGTGCCTATATAATAACACAGAAAAGCGCAATGGATACTGTCAAACTGGTGCGTTTCCCCTGAGGACTGACTGGAGGAGCAAAGTTACAGTAATTTCTTAACACCGACTTAATGTTTAACAAGTGCTTGCATTCATATATTATTTGAATAATAGCAAAATAATGATAATGAGTAGGCACTCAGGAGTTCTGCTGTAATTATCAATATGATGGGAACATGGATTTGTATCTGGGAGCTGCAGTGATGTTCCTTGCAGTAGAATTTTTTCCTTTGCTGTATGGTTTGTGGAGGTTTGTGCTGCTATCACAAAGTACAGAGACTAAGTAGTTTATAAACAATAGGAATTTAGTTCTCTGAAAATCCAAGATTCAGGTGCTAAGATTCTTGGGTTCTCCTGAGAATTCTCTCTGAGGCTTCAGAGTTCTGAGTCAGGATGAAAGACTAGGGAGAATGAAGTTTCTCCTGTTGCTTCCTATAAAGATCTTAGTCCCATTTTAGGGCTTCTTTGTCATGTGCTAATTGACTTCCAAGGCTCTACCTTCACATATGAACATATTCAATATTAGAAGTAAACATACGTAATTGGGAGCACATAAATATTTATTCAATAATACACTCTCCCAACCCCCAAGTCGATGTCCTCCTTGCCCCCCCCCCAACATATTCATTATGTTCCAACAGTTCTGTCAATCTCATCATGCTTGTCTGTCAGCTCTGAGATCTAAAAATACCACCTCCATCAGCTCTGAGTGAGACTCAAAGCACACAATCCAGAGGCCAAACAGTTCTTTGGCTGTGAGTTCGTGACACCAAACTGGAGATATGCTTCCCCAAGGCAATGATGGGACCGAGGTATGACTGACATTTCCAGTCTAAAAGGAGAAATGGTTGGGAAAGAAGCAGGAAGCTGTTGTTGGCCCCAAGTCAGCCTGTGCTGTCTGACATGAAAACCTTTCTGTATTTCTTCTCTTCTTCAAACCCTTCAATTTAAACTTGAAAACGTCCCGGTGGAGTGCATGAGGAAGAATGTGGCCCACCCAAGAGCCTCTCTTTGTCAAATGTTCTCCAAACCACTGGCTTATCACTACCAATCATGCTTTATGACAAACTGCTATATAAAAAGCCTGAGAATTTCCTAAATACTAATTTGTAGTTCCTTTCATTAGAAATTCTGCTTTCACATTCTTTTCTTACCCTTCACGGTAAGTAATGAAAAGAAGCCAAGTCCATTACTGTGACGTTACAAATTTTCAGAGGACTCTTATTGTCCTGAGTGCCCACATTTCTTGTGTCTCTGCACTGGCCATAGCACATTGGGATTCAGTTTGGGGAGATCCTTTCAGCCAATGCAATTATAATGCTCAAGTGGCCCTAGGTTGCAATGGGGCTGAGATGGTGTCACTTCCGACTGAGCTTGGGTAGAAGTCAGCAGGTCAACCCTCAGCCCACATACTCAGGGTGCTGGGCTCCATCTCTACCATTATTCTGAGAGCCAAAATCTCTCTTTGGAAGCAAGGAAAAATGATGCATAGGCCTATGAGGAAAGCACAGGAGGAGCCAATGAAAAGCACTCTTCAGGGCTTGCAGGGTTTGCTCAGCAGTTAGAGCACTGGCTGCTCTTTCAGGGGATCCTGGTTCAATTCCTAACACCCACACAGTGGCTCATACCCCCTGTCACTACGATGACAGGGTATTTGGAGTCTTCTCCTGCCTCTTATGGTACCAGGCACACACATAGTGTATAGACATACATGAAGGCAAACACTCATAGAAATAATAAAATCAAAATGAAAAAAATCACTGAACTCCAATAATTTTAGGAAATAAATGAACAAGGACTACATGATATGCACTAAGTCATTGGCTACTAAAGGGTAAGAATGGGAGAGAAATAAGATGAGCAGTCTTCTAGTGCTAGAGCAATAGAGGTAAAATAGAAGACAGAAAAGCAAATGGAAAGTGCTTTACTCAGGGTTCTCTAGAGGTTGTCTGTCTGTCTATCTATCTATTCATATATTTATCACCTATCATCTGTCTCCCTATCTCTATTAGCTATCATATATTTATTATCTATCCACATGTATTTATCATCTATTTAAGTATCTATCTATCTATCTATCTATCTATCTATCTATCTATCTATCATGTCTATAACTATCATTTATCTATCTACCTCTGCATGTATTATCCATCGTCTTTCTATCCATCTGTCTGTCCATCTATCTGTCTGTTTATCATCTATCTATCTATCTCTAAGAAGTGGTATATAGTAAGTAGACTTGTGCAGTGTGGCTGAACGAGTCCAGCACTGGTGCATCTGCTTGAGAGCCTGACAATTCTCCTCTCTCAGTCTTTGAGGCTTGTGTCTCAGTGGTTCCAATCTGGTGCCAAAGATCTGCAGTGTTTTTAGAGACCCAGCATGGAAGACAAGAACAGCAGGTTCCTGAGGCAGCAAAGGAATCTTCACTACTGAGCTGCCTTGCGGGTGCAGAGAATTGAACCTGGGTCCTCTGGAAAAGCAGCCAGAGCTCTTAACCACTGCGCCATCTCTCCAGCCTTGAAAAATCATTTTTAATGAAAGGCTTCCAGTTGTGTTCAGAGAAGAAGCGATTCCCCAGGATCACCATTTCTTTTGCTAGTAAGACTGCTGCACAGTCCCTCCCTTCTCCCTCCTTTTTCCCTCCCTCCTCCCTCCCACCTCTTTTGTTCCCTCTTTAAACAATCTTTTACTGAAGTCCAGTACAATTTTGCCGAGACCCTCTGTTTGTTTCAAGCTGTGGTTCTGAGCTCCTATACCAGCAGTTCTCAATCCATTGGGAAACACAGATTTCCTATGGTTTTAGGAACCCTCAACCATAAATTGTTTTTTCATAATTGCTACGTCATAATTGTAATTTTGCTGCTTAGTGGTGTGTCAGTTCCTAAGACCATCAGAAATACGTGTTTCTGAAGGTTGTGGCCCACAGGTTAAGGACCGCTCTACACTTTGATGCGCTCCCACTGGGAGCAGGAGAGCATACCCTAGCGGGGACCAAGTCCTCAGAAGCAGACTCTGGGCTCACTTTCCTGCTCTTCTTTCCTTTGGCTCTCACCTGCCTCACATGATGGCGACCCTCCAACAGCCGTGGACGCTCTAGAAGTCTACGTATGTCTGGGTGTCATCCATCTGAGTAAAGCCCATGTGCTCCTTAGAGGAGAAAAAGTATACTTCAAAAGATCAATTTCCACTCTCTCCCAGAGGATGCCTTTTCTGGAGACAATAGACAGTTGCTTAAATTAATTAAGAGCAAAAACTGCACAAGGATGAGCCTCTTCCCCCATGGGCCTTGGAGTCTAGGAGCCGAAATTATTTTTTATGCTAAAAGGGTTCCTTTTCAGAAGACTAAATTCCTGACTTTTAAAAAGAAGGATCCCTTTGAGCCATGCCATCTTTGAACCCTTCAGCTCTCTCTTGAGAGAAGAGTGAACCGTTTAGACTTGGGAGTGCACGTCACAGGCACCGGATGCTCCCATCCTCCCATCTCTATGTGGCAGAACACGCTGGGGTGGCAGCAGTCAAAGTCTGCCAGGCAGTTGGTGACAGCTGGGCTGGAAGACAGATCTGTGTCCTGCCTGCTCCTTCACTCTGTGTGTGTGGGGCTGGTAAATTGTTGGCTCTCTCAAGTCATCTGATGTGGACAAAACTCACGGTGGAGACAGAAGGGTGGCTCCTTCCCTCCACTCAGCGTGCCATTCCTTCCTGAGTGGCTCCTCCATTGTCCTTGTCTGCTTCCTTACTGCTTCCACTCACTTCTCCCTCCCCACACCTCAGCTACCTCATCTTGTGAGCCATTACTGGAACACATGGCATATAAAAAGCCAGAATCTTTGGGGCAGTGTCAGCACCCCGTACCCCCTAAACCTCTTATCTCTAGACACTAAGGAATTTGCTTTGAGTTCTACCACAGGGATTCTTCAGGTTATTTTTTTTCTCTGTCTCCTGAGTTTGCTGAAATCACTCTGGCTTTTTTTCCTGTGTATTTTCTCTTAATCTTTCTTTCTTAATCCACATTCATCTTTTCTTTTGCTATTGATAAGCTTTATCTGTACAGTAAAAATAACGAAGGGGAGCCAGTCTGAAGGCAGAGGTCTGAACCAGGCAACTGTATACAACTCATTTTGCTAAAGGATTTGCCGTGGTTCTATGGGTGACCACACGTCTAGTAGAATGTGATTAGAATTCTCCTCCCTGTACAACTTGCTTAATCAGGACAGGCTTATCTTGTCTTCTGAGTTCTCCACGACCTTTAAGAGGAACATTTAAATTAACAATTCTTTATTATGAATACTTTTTTGAGCCAAGGAAAGATCAATAAACATTCATTTCCTTTATCTGGGGGCTTTGTCTTGAGCAAGTTTTATACCAGGCTCTAGGTGATGGGCTCAAAGCATACCGTGTTGACTCCCTTTGACACCCAAGATTCATAAGGAATCAGGTCCTGTGTGAATGCTTAGAGTTTAGTGGTATAAAGAAAGTGAGCTCCCTGCTGCTGTGCCTGTTACATTGTGGGCTTAGGAATTATAAAAAGTAAACAAGGACATAACGTAAGAAAACATCGGGTAGCAATAATGAAGGGCCCTTAGCCAGCCCAGGCATAGCAATTAGGGCTCTGGCAGGCCTTTCCCTCTACCTTGCTAAGGACCATTAGATTACATTCCTAAAGCTAGTCACCAAGGTCTATTTCCTTATTTGGCCACTTCCTCCTCGGGAAGCTGACTATCAAGATCCAAATATCAAAGTATTGAGTCCAGCAATCAAAAGTTGCCTTGTGACTGCCCTAATTAACCTGTCCAATCAAAATTAAACACTTCAGTCTAATATGGGATTTACCTTTTTTACCTTTATCAACCGCCATTTGCCTAGGAGCCACATCTGTCTCCTTTTATCCAGAGGCAGTGTTTTGTCCCTCTGGGACAAATGTCCCTTCTCCCTTTTCCTTGTTCTTTTCCCTTTCTCCCTGATCTTCTATTTCCTGTCTTTGTCTTCTATTCCTTTTTCTTTGTCCCTCTGGGGCAAGTAAATCTCCTTTGTGCTGAGAACTTGGTTTGGGGGTGTCTTGTGCTGATGCTGGTCCCTGTAGATAAGGTCTGAAGATATTACCCAGTGGTCTGGGTGGTAGGAGAGTCCCTGGGGTCCACTTTGGAGCACGCTTCATTCAAGGAGGGGATTCCAGTGAGGGAAAGAGCAAGCACTATAATAATGCAGGCCAAGCTCACCTCACTTGATTGGCTCCGCAGAAGCTGTGGCATCAAAAGGTGAGGTCAAGTGAATATAACACGCTGTATTACATCATAAGGAACCCCTTATGGGCTAGAGAAAGGAATCTGGGTTTTAGTTGGGGTTTCAATGGAATAATACTGCTCAAAAGCTTTAAATAGGAAAATAGTTTCTTTTTTTTCTTTTTTCTTTTCCACTTTAAAAAGAAAGCCTGGTCTTCTAGTTTCATCAGGTTTTGGTATTAGAGTTGTGCCAGCTCCACAAAATGAACAAGGAGCTCTATAAACATTTAAGAACAATAGTTCTCAAATTGTTTCATGGGTCAGAATCACCCGGAAAGCCAGAGAAGAACACAGAGACCTAGGCTCACTGAAGTATGCAAGGGCGGGGCCTCTGTTCTTTTCCGTTTCATTTCCCCAGCTTTCCTGGGTGATTCTTATTCATAGCGGAGTCTGGAAATCAGTGGGTCAGAAAGCAATGCAATTATTTGCTATTTAAAGTTTGGATAAAATGCAGCTGTGAACACTGCAGTTCCTGAGGACTCCCCGACGCTGGTCCTTTAATTATGTTTCCAGTGTCTTTTGTGGCAATCAATCTATTCACCACCACCAGAAAACAACTGCATTCGAAAGGCAGAAGTGCTAAACACTAGTCAGCCTGTTCCAACGATGCATCCAAAGGACAGTATGTGATGATTGCTATCGGGAAGGGAGGAAGCCCTGGATGAGTGAAGTCCTGAGTGAATACCATTGACATGGGCACAGCCATGATTCCAAGGCCTACAGAGACCTCCTACTGAGATGACATAGCACCCCACCTCCTTGCTATACCTAATAAACACACTGCGGTTCCTGGTGGCAAAGGTAGTAGGGGTGGCTCCATCTGAGAGCATACCCCAACTTTTTTATATGTGTGCCTGTGTGTCTGTTCTCTCTTCAATCCCTTGCACTACTAGTCAGGATTTCTGGACCCAAGCAGCATGGGATGCAGCAGGTAGAGAGAACTGCTTACCTTTAAACCAAAGTACACCAGTGGAATGCATAAACATTGTTATACCAGCAAAACCAAGAGAGAACGCTGTTATCTGCCAACAAACGCTGTGTTCCCTAATAGCAATCTCTCCAAAGAACCCTGTGGCTACAGAGGCCAGGATACAATAGTTAAATGATATTAACAACAGAAAACTAATGCTAAATATTACTCGAAATGTGAACAAAGTTGAGGTAAAGTTGGAAGCTGCCCTAGGTGCGGTGCCCAGAGATAAGATGTAATCCCAACACGCAAAATGATGTGGCAGGAGCATCATAAGTTTATGGCCAGCCTGGGCTACACAGGGAGATACTGCCGCACAGAAAGAATCAAGAGCTAATGGGCAATGCACCTGTGCTATTCTTTCTTGTAATCGGGGACATGAATGAAGGTGAGACATTGTGGAATAAAATAACTGCTTTTAGTGTTTGATATAAAAGCATCTTTTAGATTATGATGCATTTTATTTGCAGTTCTAGGGGCCTCATGCTTGCTAAGCAAGCACTCTACTGCTGAGCTATCCCTCAGCCCCATGATGTTTCCCTTTCTATTTAAGAACCCAGAAGAACCTGGTAAAGCTACTGAAGTTATTAATAGATTATAGTGCTGGATGTGCTGGCACACATCTGTAATTCCAGCCCTCAGGAGGTCCAATCAAGAGACCTGTCAAGAGTCTGGGTTACCCAGTGAGTATCGGGCCAGTCTCTACAGTGTAACAGGACCCTGTCTCACATAAACAGAAATCAAAGCAAAAATATATTAAGGTCAAGTCTCCCTGTCATAAACACTCTGTTTTAAATTAATAATAAGTTTTAAGCTATGGAAAATAAGCTTTGATACCAGGAATAGGTCAGCATCATGGAGGCTGAAGAGACTGAGAGGAGTCGTAAACAGATAAAATATACTTTCCCAGCACCCAGGCCACAATGCCAGGAGACAGTGGCATGTTCCCAGGTAAAGCCTGACACACAGGCCACACACAGGCAGGCACAAGTATACATGGAGACTGACCCACAGACTCCATGTAGACATGTACAGGCTTGTATAGTTTAGCTGGTGAGGATAGTAGGTGGAGGAAGAGGTGTATGCCACTGACCTCAAGACCACACTTATACAAAACCCCGCAAAGTGGCATTAACCCAAGAATATTTCTACGACACACTGCATACCTGTTTGCCCGGTGTTCCTGCATATTCAATGCTAACTCACAGTTTCCCATATCGTCATTGACAGCCGTGTTATAGCTGGCTCCTACCTACATCAGCGTCATGGTGGCTAAATATGTACTGGCCCATACAGCCTTCTGCTCCTTTTATTGCCTAATTAATATCCCACACTTTTGGGAGCATAGGAATTGAAAAGCCATGATAATAGGAGAATGAAAGCCAGAGAGAAAATACCCAGCAGATATAATGAAGGACAAGAAGTAGGGATTTCCCTCAATAGATGTCATTAATGGTAAAGTCCTTATAAACATGTCAGTAGGTCATTAGCTTATGAGTGGACAAGCAGACTAGTAGGATATAAAATAGAGAACTCATCCCTAATGTATGCAGGGCATGATTTAGGATGTGATACCAGAACAACCGAGTGTTTACCTGCCTAATTTAAACCCTTTTTCCTCTATATCACACATTAATATTGTAGATGAGTTTTAATACCAGGCTCAGGGAAACCTGCAAAACCATGTTGGCTGTATAGGAGTTGGCGAAGCATTCTGGACTATAACTACAAACTCAAATGATGTGCACGGATTTGAGGGTGAATTGAATATTGCGAGATTACAATATTGCTACTGTACATGGAAACATGCCATACATGATACCAACACCAAATCATAATGAGATAACAGTATCAATGATAGTACATATCAGGATTGTGAAAGAGAGCAGCTTTTTAAAGGGGGCCACAGAATCTTTACCAGAAGGAAAGAATCATAAAGCAAAAGGCATATTCTTTCCTTCAGGAAAAAGTAAGAAAACAGCAACTAATGTTTAAATTATTTCTTAGAGAATGAGGTGGAAATTAAATTATTATCATTATAAGATATACTCTTATGCATACTGGTTGGAAATTTTTAAATAAAAAGGATCTACCAAATACACATGTATGTGCTTGCGTGTTGTGACTGGCTCTCGCCACCATCTGGGGTCTGGGGTCTGGGGATCTAACTCTGGCGTCACTCTTAACGGCAAGCCACTTTCCCCACTGAACCATTTCGTCTTGCTAGCCTTGACCAGCAGAGTTTAAAGGGAAATGGAGAAATATAAAGCCGATGGGCGTTGGGGTGAAAGGATGCCGTGCTTTCTGTTTCAGCTCCGAGAAACGTCAAGTTGCCACGGCTTTGGGTAGCAATAAGGACAGCCACAGCCCAGGATGGTGGCTTGACTTCCTTTGCTCTATCAGTCAGTGGAGCTCAGAGAAGGGCATGTTTAAGCTATCTGCCTGCCTAGTCTCCTTTTCAGAGTTTAGTTTCCGGGGCAACTGAGCCCTCACGGTCACAGAGAAGGCGACAGAAATCCAGGTTTTCTGAAAGAAAATGAAGTTTTATTACTTTCTCAAGACTCGAGACTGCCTGGGTAGTCTTTGCCCGTGGTTCTTGGGGTTGGTATTTGCGACTGCTATTGTGCAGAAGCCTTAACGTGGAGATCAGCAGCCAGAAGCTGGCTCACTGTGTCTCATTCTAGGCCACAGAGTTCAGATTGGTTGCCTCAAAGATGACTTTGTGTCCTGTCAGTGCTCAGCTAAGGAGGGTGACTGTTTAAGTCAGCTCTAGGAGAGGGTCTCCAACAGTGCTCCAAACCAGACTGGTTATAGCCTGGGGCCACTCCCCACCTCTTCCTGGATGTGGACTGTGCACCTTCTCTTGTTAAAATGAATTAATTCAGCTAACAACAGATAACAGCGCCCATATTCTACAGGGTAGGTCCCTGAGGTGGTATACTGCTATTCCCTCTGCCATGTTCGCTCCCCATTTTGTTCCTTCTTCAGAGCACATGCCTCGGATCATTGCCTTTTGTCCCTTGATCTCTCCCATGTACTCCAGAGTCAGCACTCTTAGAACGTGGTCTAACACCCTGAGCTGGCTAAGTGCTGGCTAAGTGGTGGTGCAGTTTAATCTGTGGAAGACTAAACTCATTTTTTTCCGCTTTCCGTCTGCATTAGCAGGCTTGTGATGCTCTCTCCCCGGTGCGTGTCAACTCGTTTTGTCTTAGATGTCTGAACACAAAGGAGACACCACCTCACAGTTATTTCCCTGATGAAAGTTACCTCTCATCTCTCAGCTCTGAGGACTCCAAGCCAAAATGGCTGAAATTCTCCCCATCTCTTTGAACTTGCTCTTGGGAACCGAACGCTCTCTTTGCTCTGCCCTGCATCTCTGACTCCCGGGTCCCTTACTTTACTGTGTTCTTCTGCTCTGCCCTCTTATTCTCAGGGTCAACTTCCCTCTAGGTCCACCAAACTTCCCCCCTGGGTCCTTGCTTCATCCATAATCTCCCCCTCCCCCTGCATTCATCTCTATTCCCATCCTGGAGCAAGAACCTTTGAGCTATGCTACTCCTTGGTCTCCTGTTGCATATGCGCCAGAAGAATGGCTTGAGTGTTTGCTTCCATTGTTTCTCATACCGTTCCTTTACAGAAAAGTCCGTTTGCTCATGAAATCTACACACCTGCTCCTGAAAATATTACTGACACTTTAGTAACCCTAACCTTCAGAACAAGTTTTCCTTCATAGAAATCAGACAGTACCTTCTCTCTGTGGTAACTCTTCTTCTCTCAAGGACATCTGCAGCTCTGTGATGGGGTGTAAAAGAACATGAACTCGGGTGTGAGGCGGAAGACAGTCCTTCATCCAGTTCTCTAATGGTAACTGTTGTGACCTGGGCTGGATTGCTTTTTAAGCCTTTATTTTCTCAACTGGAAAAGGGGAGGTAACAGGAAAGATGACGTGGGATCTATTGTATTCCAGGATGCTATTGCTAGGCACTACAGACTGTATGGCTTATAAACAGCAGAATTTATTTTCTGTGGATTGGAAGACAAGACCCTAGTGCCCACACCATCAGGCTCTGAGGGTAAGATCCCAGTGCCCACACCGTCAGGCTCTGAGGGCAAGACCCCAGTGCCCACACCGTCAGGCTCTGAGGGCAAGACTCCAGTGCCCACACTGTCAGGCTCTGATGAATCTCACTTCTAGGTCAGACTGTAGACTTCTTGAATTCCCACACGGTGAAAAGAGTTTTAGATTATCTAGTTCTCTGGTGCATGCTTGCAGTGTGTGTGTGTGTGTGTGTGTGTGTGTGTGTGTGTGTGTGTGTGCTTGTGTAGGTGAGAATTGGTGTTGAGTGTCTTTTTCGGTCACTCCCTATCTACTATTTTGAGACTGTAGGTATCACTGAACCTGGAACTCACTGATTTGGCTAGGTTGACTAGCTAGCTAACCCAGGGATCTGCCCATCTACCTCTCCAGGCATGCATCACCATGCTCTCTTCTTATAGGGCCCTGGGGAACTCAACTATGGACCTCATGCTTGCCGAGCATGCACTTACCAAGAGAGCATTTTCCCCAGCTTCACAAAACTCTATTCTCATGAATAAATCACTTCTCAAAGACATCACCTCTAAATTCTGTCATTTCAGTGGTGGGTTTCAATATGTGTATTTTGTAGGGGATCCAGAGATGCACCCCATAATAGATAATTGTGCAATAAGAATAAGATGCTATAGTAATTTTCCTGGTCCAGAAGCCTTCTGCCAAGCTATTGTCTCCTGACTTGTCTACTCAGACTCTCCTTTCTTTTGACTGCAGTCCCATTTCCTCTAGTTGCTGTCTATCAGAGTGTGTCCAAGAGACAATGCACAAAGTGTTATAAAGAAAGAACTTTGAGCCAGGCGGTGGTGGTGCACGCCTTTAATCCCAGCACTCGGGAGGGAACAGAGGCAGGTGGATCTCTGTGAGTTTGAGTTTGAGGCCAGCCTGGTCTACAAGAGCTAGTTCCAGGACAGGCACCAAAGCTACAGAGAAACCCTGTCAAAAAAAAAAAAAAAAAAAGAAAGAACTTTGACTTTTATAGCAAGAAGCACATGAGCAGTTGTGAATACAAAACATTTGATGAATAATCTCATGATTTTTGTTTTAATTATTTACCTCATGTATAATTATCACCAAAAAAAGTGCTGCTAATATTTCAACATTCTATCCCAATTCAAGCCATTTTGCAACAATTTCTAATGATTTTGCAACAATGTCTGTATCAGGACTCTGATTGTAGAGAACTCTTTAATCTGTTGCCAATTTGACTATTTACTTATTATGCATTCAGGGTAAATGTAAATTGTCTTATGTTCCTCGAGAGGAATTAGACATGGCTTGATACATTAATGAAATCATTACCATTTCATTAGACTTGGTGTTTTGAAGTGGACCGTTCCGTGGCTTATTGATATGCAGAAGGAGCTCCTGACATGCATAATCACATCTGATGGATACATTTACAATATGCAAAAGCTGGAAGGTTGTGCATGAAATACCTTCTTGGAGGTGCATGAAATCCTGTGAAAAATGGCTAAAAGGAAGATTTAAATGAAGAGGAAAATATTCTGCTAAGTACATTTGATTTGACTAAAAGAAGAATTGTTACCTGGGTCTCAGAAGTCAAGTTTCTCTTATTTGGATGAATGTGGAAACTATTACACATAAAAATGGTTCTCAAACTTTCATCGGTAGGACAAAGGGTTAGGAATACTCTTGCATAGTAATTGATACTGCCAGGTCATTGATTAAGTCTTAAATAAAAAAATGAAGTGTGTGCATAATTCAGTCCTTTAATGTTTACACCAAGGTAATTCCCGCAGCTTTCCCCAATACCAAAACTACAGTGTTACTTTGGGCAAACAAACTTTCTTTAGGCAACAATAATAATCAGGTCAATGCTTTGGAAGGTAATTATAACAGTCCACTAACGAAAGTCCTGAGATGAAGTGAAGACTATTACCACAGTTTAGACTCTCATGGCCACACAGCCCAGGACAGACACAAGTAGGCAGTGACACATCAGAGAAAACTGACAGAAGTTGCACATGGCATTGGGCCTAGATCACGCTCACACGACTCTCCATCCATGTGTGATTGCATTGCTCTTAGGCCCTTCAGACTCACGTTTCTTTCTTGTCTGAAGCTGGAATCGTTTTAGTCCCAGGTCTAGAGCTTCACAGCATGGCCGCAAACGTCGGACAATAGGGAAGTTGTAAATGTTTCTTCTAAAATTATGATTTTCCATAAAAACAGGGGGTGTCGTTATGCAGAAACCATGCTGGGCCAGAGCAGTGTTCTGAGTGGCTCCCCATGATGGTCATATGATCGGCGACTGGGACTAGGCTGAGATGCTTTCCTATGGTCTCCCTTCATGTTAGTAGGCAGGTGTTGAAGTTGTAAGGGGAGGAGACCAGTAGTTACCTTCCCTTTCATACTGTGGGATGCAGAGAAGCAGCATCCTCTCAGGCATTCACGTGGAAAGAGGAGCCCTCTGACTCAGAAGATCCCTAATTCAGGGGTATCCGCTCATTCCTTCTTTATTTTATTAGGCTTGAGAGTTGAACACAACACTTCTACTCACCTGCTCTGTAGCCTTCTGTTCTCCGTGATCTCCCCAGAGACTTCTATTCTCATTCCTTCTTTCTCTTCTTTTACCCTCTTCTAGTAATCTTTAAATTTAAACTGGCAAATCTTTACTAATGGGTGTTTCTTAGACCATATAGTGAGTTTTCCATCATCGTAATAAAATACTGTGTACAAGGCACTTAAGGAGTAAAGAAAGAGCTGTTTTGATCCATGGTTCTGAAGGTTTATGTCCAAGACCAGGTAATGGTAAGTATCGTCGTCTCATCATGACATTATGAGAGCATGTTAGAGCCAGTGATCAAGTGTCCAGTGTCAGGTGGTCCAAGGTCACAAGAAGAGAGAGGGAGCAAGAAAGAGACAAATAGACATAGATACACATACAGAGGAGTAAGGAGAGGAGAGGGAGACACATACACACACAGACATACATACATACAGACAGACAGAGATCATGAGGACCCAGAAAGCTTCTGTGGTAAGGAAGCAGGAGATGATGAGACCGAAAGTTGTTTGCTTTTACTGCTACTGATTGTCTTTGTGGTCCTCACGGTTGAAAGAATTGACCCTGGCTAGTAGAGATGTTGTCAGTGGGAATCAGGACTGGAGCATCTTTTGTTCAGTATCATCTTATTGAGGTTGAGGGGCCAAACGATGTCATGTCAAACTTCATTGTAGGCTGTTGTACTATTTAAGTATTATCTGTGAATGATGGTAATCAGGATTTGTCATCTGCCTTTTACAGAGGTAGGGAGCAACCCTAGGGGATCTAATATGACATGGTGGAGTGAAGCTAGATAGTATGTCACAGAACTGGGGTTTGAACTCATGTCAAAACCAAAGCTTAAGATCTTTTATTCTGCAATACATTTTTTTTGTTGGTTGAAGATCTTTAGGCTTTTCCATTAGACCTTTGAAAATTATTTTTGATATCTAGAGTTGGGTAGAGAATTTTTTTTTGTTTCCACTGAAGGGAAAGAATCACCATTTCCCCTCAGACAATCTGATGAGATTAGCAGCTCAGAATGTCTGGGTTGGAGCCCAAGCTTTTAGCAAAGATGCTTTACATAAAGGCAACCAACTGATTCCTGGAAAAACATGTAACTGACAAAGAAAATAACCTAAACAAGAAAATGATTGTTCCATGAAAAAAAAGGAAGTTTTTCCATCTCTTTGAAATAAACAGTGTAGATTTAAAAGTCAGGGTGACAAAGATGCAGAATTACAAGATTTGCCCAAATTTGAAAATCATGAATAAATGAACCACATATTAAAAGGGAAAAATCAAAGCCGTTGATAGAATTGGCTTCCTACCGTGGAACAGCGTGGGACTGAATGAGTCTCAGCACCCGCTGCTGCCTTCTAAGTGGAATTGCCCATTGTGTGGGAAGAAGGATCATGGCAGTGCTCAGAGACTGGCCTCAGATAATTGGCTTGCCTAGTGTATCCTGATAACTTCGTTTTAAAATTGGTCCAAATTCTATGAAGATGAAAATCAGCCCATGTATTGAAAATGCCCTTGGAAGAAAAAGTAGGCCTAAATGATAAATGGTCCCGTGTTCTCGCTTGGCATCTTGTCCACGGTTCCCCTGGGGTGGTTGAGAATTCCTGACTGGCTTAATCTGCTTTAATGATGATAAAGGGGGACTGAGTGGCATTTAATGATGTTTTAAGTAGATCCTAAATGGAAGCTCATGACCAACATCAAGGCATAGGGAAAACACAAGTGAACGCCACAGGCAGAGCAATCAGCAGTAGTCACCTCCTGCGGCAGTGGAATTAATCCAACTCAGGTGGTTCCTGGGACTTGCTAGCACACACAGATCAGAAAACATCTGTTGGCAGTCCCCAAAGCCCTGATGCTGGATGGCCAGGTCATGCCTTTGGGCAGCTGAGTGTGCAAGGGAAGTGCCTAGAGAGCTGGAAGGGACATTCGAATGGTTGTGTTATTCACAGTAATAGTGTCTAAGGAGTATAGAAGATGCAGAGTTGGCATTTGACTCAGTGAACAGAAACCTCTATTTCCTCTTAGTATGGAACTGATTCCTATTCTATTGTGGTATACATTTTAAAAGTAGAGTTGTACCTGTATTATATCTATAACCTTCATTATTTTGTACCATTTTCGTATGCTATCTATATAATTATATATATTCTAGAATATTTATAATACCTTAAATGTAGCATAATATGCTAAATCATGCCTTGTCTAGACTTTTTTTTTAAAAAAATAGATGATTATGAAAATGTCATAAGCAGTGTGATGGTTTGGATAAAAATTGCCCCATAGGTTTGTTTGTTTTTCTTCTTTCTTTCTTTCTTTCTTTCTTCCTTTCTTTCTTTCATTTTTCTTCCTAAACAGTGTTTCTCTGTGTAGCTCCATGTGTCCTGAAATTCCCTCTGTAGACCAGGCTAGTCTTCAACTCAGAGATCTGTCTGCCTTGGCCTCCTGAGTACTGGGATTTAAAGGCCTGTGCAAAGATTTATTTTGTTTTTAAGTATGTGTATGTCTGAATGCATATTTGTGCCCATGAGTGCAGGTGACACAGAGGCCAGAGGCATTGCATCCCCCTGGAGCTGAAGTCATAGGCTGCTGTGAGCCACCAGATATGGGTGCTGGGAACTGAACTCAGGTTCTCTGCAAGAGCAGTCTGTGCTCTTAACCACTGAGCTATCTCTCGAGCCCTGGTTCATATATTTAAATTCTCAGGGAGTGGCGGTATTTACAAGGATTAGGAGAGTTGTTCTTGTTAGAGGAGGCGTGTCACTGAAGGTGGGCTTTGAGGTTTCAGAAACCCAAGCATGGCCCAGTGGCTTTCTTTTCCTGTTGCCTATGGATCTGAATGTAGAACTTTCAGCCCCTCTCCATCACCATGTCTGCCTGATGCCGCCAAGCTTCTTGCCATACTGATAACAGACTAAACCTGAACTGTGACCAAACCTCAGTTAAATGCTTTGCTTCCTAAGAGCTGTTGTGGTCATGGTGTCTCTTTACAACAACAGAACACTGACAAAGATACATCTTAGTACACAGAGATTATTTCTCTGAATACTTATTAATCTTCTGTGTTGAAGAATAGAAGTCCCCATGCATGTTGACTTTGTTTCTTCAAAGGGCAGACTTTTTCTAGTGTAACTATGTGTGTGTGGAACTAACTTCAAACTGGTCTCCCTGCCCAAGTAACCATTTCATCCTCCATATGATTGTTACTGTTATTTCTAAAATTATCACCCTCATTCAGTTTTCTCAAATTCTTACAGTGGGACAGTGAGAGCTTCCCTGAGAGTCAAGACAGCACACATATAATAGCTGTGCTTTGTATCTTTCCTTTACATCCCTCATAGACAGCAGAGCATAGGTCCTCTTGGTACTGCGGAAGCTCCTTTCATTCCTTCAGCCAATAGCCTTTAAGATACCAGCCCACTGGGGCGTGGTCTCTTATACTTTGAAAAGAAGTGGGAACTGGGGTGCCCTCTCTCTTGCTTCTGCTCCCATCCAGCAACTAGTCTCTCTGTTTCCTGTTTGCGATGAGAGGACTGTTGTTAGGGATGGTGATCTGTAAGTTTTTCCTCTTAAATAAATAACTCTTTTTATTATCTAAAATTCTTAACTGGTGTGGGATTGTTTTGGGTTTCACTTTGTCTCGGACCTCTCTAGGCTCTAATGTTACCTTCCCCTGTCATTTAGCCATGGTATGGAACAATCACTTTAATCTACCACAGCCACATTTATCTCTTAATGCTGATGGGAACATAAAAAATATACAAAAACAGTGCACACTAGATTGTTAGTAAACAAATATTTCTAAATGTTTCCCTATCCCTTGAAACAAGAGGCTCTTGGAAGTATGTAAATGAAGAAGGGGAGGGAAGAAAGTTGCCTGCCAGGAACTCAGTTCAGGTGATAGCAGATGTAATTCTTGGATCTCAAGAGACAAACACATTCTACAGATCTGCATGCAGCATTTGTCTAGACAAAGCAATGACTTAGTGCATGCTTCCGGATCTTTTAGAGAGTAACAGCATCCTCAAAATACAAAAACCTCGATTCTCAGGGTTTTATTTTTGTAAGCACGGAAACAGACTTGTTCAAATTCCAGAATGGTAGTACTGAGTGTACTGTTACTGTTTGGCATTAGGATTACTTCTGAGTGTCGGGTGGCTCTCCCAACTGTAGTATCCATATCCTAACTGTCTTATCAATTTTATCTCGTATCGGACACACAGTCTTCAATGTACAACGCAAACTGATATTTGCCACTCAACAGCTTGCTCCTTAAAAGCACTACTGAAAGTGATGAAAATAGCCACCTCCCCACTCCCGGTTTGACTTGTAACACTGTAAAATGTTAGTTTCCGGACTGCATTCAAGGATGCTTGTGTAAGGCAGTGAAATATAAAATCCAAGGACAATCTGCTGGGAGAACACAGGGAGCGTGATTGGTGAGCCATTTCTTTTCCTTATGTGTAAGAGAAGAGATTTTCAAAACACTTAAAAATTATAAATTGTGTACATTTGCAGGCCTAAAAGTCACTTATTTTGAAAACCTAACATTACTCCAGAAAAGTCAGATTTAAAAGCATCACAAAAGCCTATGTTGGGCTAAATGAACTGGATAGTAAAGAAACTGTTTTATTGAAAGGGACTAAGTTTATTTGTGACCGGAGGCCAGGAATCCAATTTGTGAAGATAACACGAGACTGAGCGTATGAATTCTTAGCTCTAAAACATACCGTTAAATGTTATGGATATTGGTGACCTAAGAAGAATTTAAAGTATGTCCCAATTTTTAAAATAGTTTTTAAAAAATAGATGTCTGGAAATGACTGGCAATTTCTCAAGTGGATTTATCGTTCACAAGCCACCAGAGGAAAGCTGAGTTTTCTGATACCGTGTCCTGTAAATTTTTTTGTTCAGGCATGGGAGAGAATTCTAATTAAAACTAATCCAGTCACGAACTTGAAATATCAGGTACTTTAATGTGATTTGCTTCTTAACAGCCAAGACTATCTTGCCATAAATATTTCACACTTGGTTGGTTAGAATCTAATTCAAAAAGTGACAGGGCAGCAATGGCTTGGGGAGGCTGGAGTCTCAGATTCCATCAAATGAACACGGAGTGTAGCATTCGTGAGGGAGATGTGTGTGTGGGGGGGGCTCCGTGATCCTCCTTCAGAGGGCACACACGATGGCTTGTCTTTAGGAAGAAAGAAAGAAAACTCCAGCAGCCTTCTCATAGGCAAAGATACAATTCACCAGACTCTCCTTCTGGCTCCTCATTCTTCCTAGCATCGATAGCTGGAAGATACAGCATGGGTTTTCTGATTTGTTCCATCTTCTCTGCATTGAGGTAGGAGCTCTGTGAATGCAGGAAACGGCCAGGTCTGCTTCCTCCACATTCATGCCGTCTAGGAGCCGCTCCAGGCACGCAGGGGAGGAAGGTAAGGGAGCAATATCTGGGTACCAGAACAACCCCCAAGGCATCTTCATAAATGTAGGCTTTCTTTAATTGTTCAACAGTGCCAAAATTGTGTGTCCTTCTATCCAAACTCTTATTTCTCTTCATTACCGACTTTCACATCTTAAAAGCTCAGTTTAAATGCACATCCTTCAAATATTTGCCTTGGCCTGTGTTCCTAAAACCAATGTCTCCCCACTCCAAATAACCTGAGCATTTAAAATATACTTTATACTACATCAGTGCAACATGCACACATGCCCACACATGTGTGTGCTCATACACACACATACATACACACACACACACACACCCCTCTCACACCTCTTACACTGAAACAAACTATAGTTTTATTTAACACTGCAATATGGTATCTTATTATATTACAATAAAACCATTGTAACTTAAGTAGATTTGTGCTACAACTATGTTCTTCTCCTATTAGACTCTGAAGTTCTCAAAGATAAGAACTGAGTTACGTTTGTCATGTTACCTAATACATCCAGGATTCTCCATCTTACACTGTGGATGTTCTGGAAAGGATTTTGTGACAAGTAGCTAGGTTATGACATGTGCAAGTGCCGGCAGAAGAAAGATCTGGCATGTGGCTCAAGCGCCTAGAGATGTAGAGTACCTTTCAAAGTCTGTTAAGAGAGCAGACCTTATGTCAAGTGTTCTTACTGTCATAAAAGGAAACACGGACGTTAATTCTTCCCCTTGAGTAATCATTGCTTTTAATTTCATGTCACAGATACTCCATCACCCTCTTTCTCCTCTCCCTCTCCTGAGCCTCTTCCTGCCTCCTCAGTCAGAGCCCCCCTCCTACTCCCATGCCCCTCATTTATCTCTATTTAAATCTAAGCTCTCCATATGAGTCAATGTATTTTTCTGAGTTTGATTAATTTCACTCCAGTTCCTTCCATTTTCTTGCAAATACCATGATTTCACTTTTCTTTTAATGGTTGAATAAAGTTCCATTTTATATACATCCCACTTATTTTCTTTGTCTGCCCATCTGTTACTGGCCTCCTAGGGTGCGTGTGTACCCTGGCTACTGTGAATAATGACACAGTAAGCACAGAGGTATTAGTACCTGTGTGGTACACTGACTTAGCATCCTTTGGGTGTGTACACAAGAGTTGAACTGGATGGTACCGTTGTTCTAATTCCACTCTTTCTGAGTCTTATGCTGTCTTTCGCAGCGGTTGTACCAGCTAACATTTCCACATAGTCTGTGGATTTTAACAGTGCCTCAAGCCTCATGAGTTGAAGGCTTGTTTGCCTACAGATTGTACTTTTGGGAGGTGATGGAAAATTTAGGGGTGGGATCCTAATACCTTCAACGAGGCCATTGGAAGAGTTCATTGCCTCAACTGTGTATTGGGACCTTTCTCTCTCAGACCTTCTTTCTCTCCCTCTTTTCCTTCTTTCCCTCCTCTCCAACCACCTGCCATTGGGTGTGCAGATTTTCTCTGCCATGCAATCCTCACCATGATGCCTGACTTTGTTAGAGATCCAAATCAAGGAAGGCAAGGAACCAAGAAGTCTGTGACACCGTGAGCCCAGATAAATGTTTCTTCCACCCCTTCAGGTATTTAGTCACGATGAAGGAAAGCTGGCACTTAGAGTTCCTGTGCTTATAAAAGAGCAAGAGGAATTGTCACTGCAACAGCCCCCACTGGGTGTTAAATGGGACCGTAGACACTGGTGCTCAGCACCTGGGATCCCTGGCCACTTTTGTCATTGGGGGTGGAGCTTTCCAAAGGCCTTGTCTTCGAGGGGAATTTCCACCCTAGGGGATCAGAAATGCAGGGTCTTCATTATCTGTCCCCACTGCTGATTTAATATTCATCACCTGCTTTCTTACAGTTTCTTTGTGACATTCATTCTGGTCATATTACCTGAGAGCAGCTAAGCCCAAAGGAGGCAAGCAGGAAAGTTACACTGAGAAGCATTCGGCTCCGGTTTAAGTTATCAAAGTTGTTTCCATACACAGCTGCCTATGTTCTTTTATGGCGGCCCACACCCATTCCCACTGGGGAGCAGTCACACAGTCTCCTGTCTTTGCTATGACATTGACTCTCTTTTGAACCTCTGGCATGGCTACAATAAACACCATGAAAGCTGACTGGTGCAGGGTTCGCAAGGAGCGCATTGTTCTCAGCAATGGCTCTGCCACTCCCAGCGCCGCCTCCTCCTTTTATGATTATAATCCTCTGAACCACAGGATCAAGAAAAGAAGTGGTAGCTGGGAAGAAGACACAGGCAGTGAAGCACTTGCTGCCTAAGAATGAGTCCAAACCCTCAGACTCCATGCAAAGCTGGGGAAATGCTGACAGCACATTTATAATCTCAGGGCTCCTGCAGGGGTGAGATGGGAAATGCAGATGGGAGAATCTCAGAAGCTAATGGATCAGGTAGGCTAGTGTAGGCAGTGGCAAACAACAGAGACCTGTCTCAAGGTGGAAGGTGAGGACTGATACCCAAGGCTGTCGTCCTCTGACATCCACATGTGTGCACTGTGGTGCACACCCAGAGTCACACACACACACACACACACACACACACACACACACACACACACTCCATTCTGGCACAGCCATTTATTCTCCTTTTGCACAGCCAATAAGCTGACAAGGTCTGTGCGATGAATTCATGTGGCTCCCGATCATCTTTTGCTGTTTTCAGCTAAGGTAAAGAGATCCTAAGCCAGAGCTCAGCTGCTCTCCCCAGGCAGAGGTGCTTCTTTAAGACATTTATAGCTTGCTTCTGGCCCAAGTAAAGCCGCCTGGGCCCACCTCATGTCAGTCTTGCTGGTTGTGATCTTAGTCATTCATTAAAAACCCCTTTTATAGTACAATAAGAGCCATGAGCCCTGCTCAGAGCTTGGCCAGAAAGTCATGCCTCAGTGTGCCATTGTTGGCAACAATGAAGCCAATGCCCTGGTGCTGATTGTAATCTGTCATTTACTCCTCATCTGGCTTCTGCTTCATGCACCCGTAGCTCATCTTTCCAGAAGAGAAACTTGGGAGTCTGGGAATTGAGGATGTTTTTGGTAGCGCACACGGACAGCACATGACAGACATGAGGAATGAGCTCCGCCCCTTCTGACTCCCAACATGCCGAGCTGATGAAGAGATAAAAATAATTTTTAATTTTACGTCAGCTCGAGCTGTCCTGTATCTGCATACACAGCAGTTGCCAGCTAAACTTGTAAATGGGCCGTGCTGAGGTGCCTCAGGATAGGGCTAGCTAATACGGATGGCTTCTCTGCAGTCGCACTTACGAGATTCATCGCAAGGCTCCTTCTCTGTAGAGAGCAAGATATAGTCAAGAAGAACTTTTGCATCATCTCAAAGAGCATTCTTGGAGCCTTGCATAAATGGGCAGCTGACTCCCTCTTCACAGGGGCGTGTGCTTACGTATGTGCCCTAGTCTATGTGGAGGCCAAAGGTCAATCAATGTCCACTATGACTCTATGTATTATCTGTTTTTGACATACTGTCTCACTGCAGCTGGTGATCACCAATGGATTAGGCTGGCTTGTACTCTCTGGAGAGGCTCTGGCCTCTGTCCCACCCCTGGCAGCATGGGAGTCACAGATACATGGTGACCTTTCACAGGGTTTTAGCGGGTGCTGGGGATCCAAACTCAGGTCTGCAGGATTTGCACAGCATGCCCTGTACCCATGAACCATCTTCTCCAGCCCTGTCTTCTAGACGTTCAGAGATTGAATAGAGGCTTAGAAATGTGAGTGATGCAGAGCGGCTCACAAAATGGACACAGGAATTGTGGTCCTATGGGGCTCTTCTCTGTCTGAGAGTAGAGGAGAGAGGGCCTCCCCCGGGAACGGGGCTTTGATGGCTTGCCTATACTTTATTAATTAGAGACAGCTTCATGGTTGCCGGCATACTGTGATTGTCCTGAAAGATCATCAGATTTGGAAAATTCAGCCTGCTGGTCGGCTGTGCATCCCGTCAGGACAGCTTCTGCTTGCTGTCTTCTTGTAAATGGAAGTGTGTTTTGCTTCAAAGATGTGAGGGGGAAATTTTAATAGAATAAAAGGCAGGGAATTCTCCAGGATGGTTCCCATAGCAACTGTGGGGAGCATGTGTGTGTGTGTGTGTGTGTGTGTGTGTGTGTGTGTGTGTGTGTGCATGTGTCTAAGTTATACATTGGCAGAGAAAAAGCAGCTCATTTCAGCACACAAGTCTGAAGTGTGAAACTGGGAGAGCAGGCGGCTGTTAGTGCCCTCAAGAAGACCACGTTGGACTTCCTCCTTTCATTGATGTGTGCATGTTCTCCTCAATGTTGCAGTGGCAAGCTGTATTCTTTTAATTTTTCCTTTTCTTTGGCCTTGCATAGGCAAGATGACATGTTGGCCACAACACTAAAGGGCAGAACAACTGCGTTTAAGAGGTAGACTTGGAAAGCAGGTCTCAATCACACTGACATTTTCTCCTGCAACTTTCTCAGCCACCAGCTCACTCGGAGCGGTGGGACCTGGCTTTGTGCACAGACAGACCAGGTTAGCCCCCAGCTTGCAGTCATCACTTCTACATATTTGGGCATTTCATCCATTACCTGACTACGACTTCCATTTCCTCTTTCAAAAATCCCATTGGCGGAAAAGTAATGCTACTACCTAAGGCAGTACCAGATTTGAAAGAAAGAGACGGGGATCGAGTCTTCCTTCCTTCCCGGGGGCTGGCAACATTGGATCAGAGGCTCCCATGACTTGTAAGATGTTGTCACGTTCACGGATGCACATGAACCATGCAGGCTGACCCTGGTCAGAGAGGAAACATTCTGGGTGGAAGCAAGTGAGGGAAAAGGAACAGGATACAGCCATAAGATGAAAGAAAAAACCTCTGAAGATTAATACATAGCATGATGGGGACAATTACTGATAGACCACAAACCACAAGTATCCCCGCCTAAGGAAAAAGGGACTCTGTTGAGCTGATGACTGTGTCATGCTGCAGGGCTATGGTGACCCTTTCCATGTACCAGAGGACATTATTTTATACACTTCTAATGTGTCCATTTCTAGCAGGTATAGATCAAAGGTGGGCCAGTGTTGTGATGATGCTGGGCTGAGCTGAATATGATACCCAGTTCATGTGCCAGGCTAGAAAGAGAAGAAAACCAACATAAAAAAATCAAGTCATTTGGTGCCATGTTCTTTTCATAAACAGATAAAACTTCTGTTATAGGGTTCAAGGTTGCGGCATTGTAGATTAAAGTTCAGGCTTCTTCATTTCTGTAGTTTCTAAATCAGAGTTAACAATTTTCCTGTTCTCTGAAAAGCTGTTTCCCACGTGATTCTGATGGGCTACTCAGGATAGACAGGAGAGGCTTTTATTTTGTGCACGTCCCTGCTGGAGAGAGACGGAGGTGGCTGTGACTTTTTTCCTGAGTCCTTGAAGCATCTTGTACTTGGTTTACCCAAGAAGTACTTCTCTCTCAAGAGTAGCATCTGCTGTTCCGATCTTTGGAAGGCAGGAGGGGCTCTGGGGTGCCCAGCAGACAGCCTCTTCTTGCAATATTAACTTCAGCCCTGACAAGCCAAGGTTTCTAACATCGTCCTTAGCACCCGAGGGTGTCTGTCATTGCAAAGACGCAGCCGCATCTCCTGACAGCTTGGAGCAATTATGGTAGAAGTGTTTCCCTCTGGGCTGTACAGAGCAGGTGGGCAGTACAGGAACAGATGTCCCCTTGTTGGGCGAGGAGTTTGACCTTGGAGAACAACCTGGTGCTGAGTACAGTCTGGGGTGAAGACAGCCCGGGTTGAATCCAGACTGTACATTCATTGCTCTGTGACCCGGGACAAGTTCTGGCAGACCCTTGGCCTCCATTTGCTAATTTATAAACTGGAATGAGAATGGTCGTCAAGTAAAAAAACCCTGCAGAAAACTGCAAGCTGGCACACAGGAGAGTCTTCATAAAGAGTCACAAATGTCAGTAACTGATGTCATTGTGGGTGTCTTGGTGAACCTAACCAGAAGAGAAAGGCAGTGGGGCCACTTCATTTTTCTCTGGGTACAGACCCCACAGACATTTATTGAAAATCTAACCCTTACGAGACACTTGCTATTCACATTGTTTTTTTTTTAGCTGCTGCTGAGGATAACAAGGAATGTCCCTGGTTTGGGGATAGGTCTGGTCAAGGTAGGATTAGGGACAAGTATAGATATAAGAAAATATTCTGTGTTCTTGAATGGGGTGGGCAAGGGGAGCATGACATAGGTCCTAACCTTGGGTCTTTCAGCTGCCAGGTTGGGCACGGAGAAGGAAAGGGAAGCCGTCTACGTGGACAGGCTCGATGAGAAGAGCTGAAAGGGAGAAGGATGGTAGAAGATGATGAATTGCACCTGAGGTGTGTATCTTGCCAGGAAATACAACCTAGGTGAGGTTGGGCATCATGCAGGCGTGAGGCAGGAACCTCTCTGGTATGATGCTGTGGAGGCAGAGTGGTTGTGAGAGTGGGTGCTTCCAGGTTGGTAAATAGGCTTAGAACATATGCAGAGTGCTCACAACCTGGCCATCTCTCAGAACCTGCTGCGAACTTGTCACAAGGCAGGTTCCTCTGACACGTGTGACCTGCCTGGTCAGAGTCTGTGACTCAGAAGAGGAGCCAAGCACTTTGGATAGGTGCCCGCAGTTGTGCAGCGATGCAGCCCTGAGCTCTATGGGTGGGGTTTAGTCCTAACCATAGATGCAGCAGCTCCCCACAGAGTGGTCCCTGCATGCTCAGACCATGCCAGAGCTGAAGGACACCCAGCCCGTGCTGAAGCCAGAGAATGTCCTGTGTCTGTCCTGGCAGAACTCTGTCCTAGGTAGGGCAGATATGATAAGGAGTCTGGGTACTAGAGGCTCTGGGTGGTACTTGCAGAGCAGGGGCCAAATGCCCAGGGTGTGGATCCTCAGACACATTACTGGAAGAGAGGAGAGCATCAGCCACATGAAAGGCTTCCTGCTCAAAAAGGGGGAGATAGAAGCCCACATGTTCTCAGTTCAATTCTATCCTCACCAAACCTCTGATTTTTTGTTTTGGCTGTCACGGGGCAATGAACCCTTGTACTGGGCATCATATTAGCCAGGCAAGAATACTACCACTGCACTACCAGCCTTAGCCCTGGCTTTTTGATCTTATATCAGCTTCAGGAATCAGATATTATGATTATTGCTATTTTAGAGGCCAGACATACTTTCTTGCTGTATTGCATGGCATTGACCACCTAGAGTGAGTGGTTAAGACTGATCTTCAAGACAACATGGCTGCCGGAGTGGGACCATTCTGAAGGGCTGATGGAGGATGTGCAGATTGGTAGGAGGGCTGCCTTAATATGTCTTGTACACGGCTCCCAGGCCTGAAGTCGTGTCTTCTCCCACCAGTTACAGAGCTTGCTGCCTCCATTCATTTTATTCTGTCAGCCCCTTTGTCCTACATAAGATGTGCTATAGTCAGGGCTGGAGAGATGGCTCAGCAGATAAGAGCACTGACTGCTCTTCCAGAGGATTTGGGTTCAATTCACAGCACCCATATGGCAGCTAACAACTGTCTTTAACACCAAGTTCTGACACCCTCACACAGACATACGTGGAGGCAAAATACTAATGCAAATGAAATAAAAAGTAAATTATATATATAAAAAAAGATGTGCTATAGTCTGCGGACCTTCAAAATTAAAAAAGATTTGTAAATAAAGAGTTTACTAGCCAATAGCATCTACTAATGTTATATTCATTCTATTGAGAGTTCCACCGATGCCATCAGTCAAACACTCTCTTAGTAAACCCAGGCATCTTCTCATGGTTTCTGTGATGTTAGCAGCCATGCCCTATCCATCTTCTGAGTGCTGAAATTATAGATGGTGAGTTTTGGTGATGAGAACTCTGGTCCCCACGCTTGTCTAGCAGGTGCTTTCACCATGGAGCAACCTTCTCCCTAGCCCCCAAATGCAGATCTTTGGAAACTTTTTTGAGCATTCAGCTATTAATGTGTGTTTATGTGTGCATGTGTGTGTGTACATGCAGGTGCGGGTGCATGCACCAGGGCACATGTGTGGAGATCAAGGACATTTTCCAGGAGTCAGTGCTTTCCCTTCACTGTGCAGGTCTCAAGGGTCAAACTCAGGCCAGCAGGCTCAAGAGCTCACAGTATTTCTGTGCATGCTTTTATCTCTTACCTGAGTGCAACCTTTGTAGAGCATCAAGGATGTGTCTCACTCATTTTTAAAGCTAAACCCTTTGAAACAATGGGAGGCACGTGGCTGGCGTTCTCTTCATTGGTGCAGCTTGAGTTGAATTTTTTTATAATATTGTGTCATTGATAAATTTGTTTATTTGACTTGACTCAAGAGATATTTGGAAACTCGAGAATATGCGGTATAATGGACTATTGGAAATATTGATTTAGGAGAGGTTGTGTTGGGTTTAGTTTTATTTCTCACAGAGTGACTGGGTTTTTAGTAAACATGCTGGCTGCAAGGAGTAAAGAGAAAATGTACTTTATGTTTTGACAACTACAAAGTAGAATTTGCCAGCTCTTTGAAAGGGAAACTTTTTGAATACAGAATTACTTGGGACATTTAGAGGACAGACAAAAACTTGTGGATTGTCTTTAGCGAGGGTGTTCTATTGTTCTAGATACAATCACCATCTTCAGATCCTCACTGAGAGCATAAGGGTCCAAGGTCACCCGAGAAAAGGGCAAAGATGTGGCAGAGCAGAACGAGAATAGGAACACCTGGCAGATGGATAGCAAGCTTGCCAAGTCACTCTTCTGTTCCTAGGATTCTTTTCCTTGCTGTGGTCACAATGGAAACATAAATGGAGCAGATGAGAGTGAAAGCTGAGGTTTGCACAACCATAACTTGTGCCTTGGGTAATTTGACTTCCTCCAGGGCCAGTTTTCTTGTGACTGACAGGGAGAGACTGGTGCCTTCTTCCTTGGGATATTTCAAGCGAGCTATGCCACGAGGGGGCACATAAAGTATCCCTTGAGATGCATGGCAAAGCGTATGTGCTCAGTAGATAGACACTCCCTTTCTGTCCCTCCCACCCCCAGAGAACTTAAGAGAGCCCATAAATAATAAAGGAGTCTCTCTAATAAGTCTTATAAAAATGATCTTTCCCAATGAGTGGATTCACAGTTGATTGGCTTCTTCAGAAACAGAATTCAGAGATATGAAGTCAATCCATTGCCAGGTGCTGGCAACTGCTGTCACTGTTGAAGGGGCAGAATGGAGGTGAGGTGCCTATGATCAAGTTGGCATTTGTCTGGAATGGTGTACTGTCCTGCTTGACTCTTCCTTTTTCTTACCCCACAGAAAGCAGTGGCAACAGAAGTTCATCTAACTAGTTTAGAACCGGTGGTGATTGTTGGTGACAGATGTTGTTGTTGGTGGATGGTGGTGGTGGTGGATGGTGGTCCACTGTCTTCTGGAAAGTGTTCACCTCAAATATTTTTAGCTTTTCACTCATACCTAATAGGTTGATGACTTGTGAGTTGTGTGTAAAGTTTGGTCTTTTGGAGACTGATAAGAGTACAACCCCGTGGACTGCACGCCTCTCAGGGTACCTGTGAATGTGGGCCAAAGCACTTCAGGTCATATCGTGCCACAGTGTGAAAAAGCTGGACACCCTTATTCCAGCAAAGAAAATAGCTGGATCTAGGGCTGATTCCACAAAAGCCTGAAAACTGTCCTCAAAATTCTGACCCATCTGCTGGAATCAGAGAAGTCTCCTGTTCCTTTTCAAAGCACTGTTAGGACTGTATTTTAAATTATCTGAGCATGAATGGAGATGATGTTATAAATTGTGCTGGCCTGGCAGGAAAAGCAGGGTGTGTGGTCACACTGGTCAGCTCATCTGGGCAGAGGATGCTATGCGTCAGATCATTCTGCCTCGTGTCAGCTCCATCATTTGAGAAGAATAGAGCACCAGGGGCGCATCCACTCAGAGAAGAATTGAGCACTGGGGACGCATCCACTCAGATCTGGTGATTGCATTTAGGTGTCATTAAGAGTTAAATTTGCCTAAGACTCCTGTAAGATCCACGAAGTCTTGTGTGGGAAAATAGAAACACTCCCATTTGCATAATGATTTACAGTTTACAGAGCATTTTCACACACATTGTATCGCCAATCTGGACCTCCTCCTTACACTTCAAAATTCTAAACTGCGAGTATGCTGCTTCTGATGTAACCTGGCTGATGTGAAACTTGTGATGTCACATGCCCCGGCACCATGCTTCCTCCAGGAGGTCTCTTTTATCAACCCACCATTCCTACTCTTCCAGAGAGGGTAAGCTCTGGAGATCTCAAGGGTTAAGCATATCTTGCTTAATCCTTGAAGATAGAGCTTGGATTCAGGCTCCTCTGTATTCTGAAGGCCAGAAGAGGAGGAACTGGAGTTCCTTATAGCCTTAGCAGATTCATACTGAAAGGTGCCTCTCCAACTTTAAGCTGCATGCTAACTACATGGAGAGTTTATAAAACTAAGAGTCTCACACTGGAGAACTGGGAGGGTCGAGTGGCCATGACTACAAAGTGCCTAGGTGACCTTTATGCCTGTGGTCCTTGACGATGCTTTGATGTCAGAGTTCTTGAGCATGGGACTACAATGTGGCTGGACATTTGCTTCATCAGGGGAGTTTAAATCTGGGCCACACTTGCAGAGTTTCAGATGCAAAAGGTGAGTTTGCACTTGGGCAACAAAACTGTTAGAAGTCTTTAAGGGTTCTGAAGCATAGTGGAATTTGAAGACCTTGACTATAGCAGGAAATCTGTCATGCCATCCAGCTTTCAAACATCTAGAATTAGAGCTCTCTGGTAGAGCTACAGGGAAACACACTAATGGTATTTTGTATTTCTTAGGTTGACAAAGATCGTTAACACAATCTCATCAGTTCTCAACACCCCGAGCAGGAGGCATTTATCTTTCTCCAGATAATCAGACTCCTCCAGGTGATCTCTAGAGCTGAGTCATGGTAGGATTTTAGTTTTAATTACTTCAATATATTCTCCTGTTTCTTCCCTGGATGATGGAAAAAGTCCAAAGCTACTGGACAGAGGTTTTGCGTTCTATTGCTGACCGCTGATTAGGGAATCATCTGGTTTTGGAATACATTGCTTTCTCTAGGCTATGCCTCCCCGCTAGACTTATATGCTCTGGCTCCTCTCCGCCTGGACCCAGATGGAAGGAATATGAACACATCTCATCTCTTGCCTGATCCTTTCTCTACCTCTCAAATTGCCACCCACTCTCCAAGCCCAGGCTCAGCTGCCCCTAGTCTATTAGACAGGCTTAGCCTCTCCCACACTCAACCTCTGTAATTGTCATTAGTGTCTATTTCTTGGGTTGCATCTTGAAAGAAACTTAGGCAAAGTAAAAGCAGGATGCCCAACATAGATACTGACAGTTATCAGTTATTGCAGTCCCTTGTTCATTGAATTTTTTACAATTATACACTATACAATGATGCTTTGGTAAATCATGGACTGGCTATGTCACAATAGTCCTGTAATACTATATGGTCTTGTAACAATATGACCATGTTAATGTGTGGAAGTATACTTTGTGATGTTTATAAATTGACAATTTTTAAAAGCATGTTTTGAATAAAGCCTCAAACAGGTATCCCACTGTAATTTTATCTTATACTGCTTCCAAAATGCTAAATTGCTCATGCGATTTGTCCCTTATGTTTTCTGAGAAGCAAGTATTCCTGCTATTTTTATAATTTAAGTCTTATGAGAAACTAACTAATTAGAATCCTAATTAAATTAGAATCATCAAAAGATAAGGAATAAATGGAAAATAAAAAAATTACCAGCAATATCGTTACACAAGCGTAACTGGATGGAATTCTAATGTGCCCCTGTCTGGTCTGTTAGATGCACACATTTTTAGAAACAGTTTGTAAGGTTGGCATCTGTGCTTTATGCACCTGCTTTCCCTTGGAGCTCTGGCACGTGTGCTTCCTCTTGTTGAACCATTATATCTGTGAACATCCCTTTCAGTGGCCGTGTTCTACACTGTAAAGTGTACAGACCAGATTCTGCACATGCACTACCTGGCCATGAGCCATGGAAGTTGTGTTTTCTTCTCTCCATGTTGAATAAACGATGAAGCGAGGTCTTATGTTAAAGACATGTTTAAATGAATTTGGGGACATTTCTCTGAGCCAATGACAATGTTCTTTGAGCCCTCCTCCTGATGTATGTTATTTATTGCAACATGACTGGGGTTAACAATTTACAACCTTATTTCTACAACCAAGCCATATTCAGTTTTAAATTGTAATAATTCACTAAGTTAAAAAAAAAGCGCTTTTTGTTAGTTTTTATTTCTTTGACTACTAGGGAGTTAGAAGAAGTATCAAAGGTTATTGCATCTTCAAGGGTTGTGTGAGATTTCCTTTGAACTGTCTCCTGGGTGACTTCTCTAGCTAGCTTTAACTGTCAAGTTGACACAGCCCAGAGTCATCTGAGTGGAAAGCCTAGATTGAGAAATTGCCTAGATCAGGTGGGACTCATCTGTGGGGCATTGTTCTGATGCACAAGGTCCCAGGCCGCAGTAGGCAGCACTGTGCTGCTGTGCTTGTTGGCGTGAGACAGAGAGCAAGCCAGCAATCACCAGTCCTCCATGGTTTCCCTTCAGTTGTTGCCAAGGGTTGCGAGAGCAAGCCAGCAATCACCAGTCCTCCATGGTTTCCCTTCAGTTGTTCCCAAGGGTCCTTTGTGGATGTTCCCCACAGTGGACTGTGACCTGGAAAAGTGTGCTGAACAAACCCTGTCCTCACCTAAGCTGCTTTTTGTCATAGTGTCATCCCATCCACAGACGTAGTGGACATTGAACATAGAACAGTGACTATTATATACCTCTGTGTACCATAAGACTCTTAGTCTGGAATACACCAGTATCCTGTTTAATAAACACCCAGTGAGCATGAGCTCGGCTGAATGCATTGATCCCATCTATGAATGCTCAAAAATCCCTGGTCATATTTATTATGTTTGATTTATAAATAGGAAAATGGTGACAAAGTACCAGCTACTGTGGTAGTCTTGCTGTCTGTGCAGTTTTATTACCTCCTTGTTTCCATAACCCACATTAGCTAGTGGTCTTCACAATGGGTGTATCGTGGATGATGGGGTCCCATTACATAAATACAAATGGAATGTTTTACCCTGAATCTCATTTCTAGATGTTTATATTGACCGCGACTTTATTGTTTGGTATATACAAGTTTATTGTTGTTTTCTCATAGTAAGCTTACAGAAGTGAAGTGCCTGGGTCAAATGGGTTAAAACATTCATACGTCACATGTTGTGTACTTTTTTTCTTAAGGAGGCCTGAAAATTGATAGTTGTCTTAGTAACAGGGAATCACTGGTTTAGGAAGCTCAGTGCAAATGGTGAGCTAGGTAAAACTTTGAAAAGTTTGATCAATTAATAATTACACATATGTACCTAGTGTTTTAAACTTATACTTTTTAACTAAATAGGCTAAATATTAAAAAACTGCTTACTGATTGTTGTTTTTCTTCTGTTAAATTAGTTCTTCATCTTTCTTTACCTAACTGCTCTCTTAATTTCCCTGGTTTTTAATTCTTAAGGTTTTGTGGTTTCCTTCTGTTGATTTCTTGGTGGTCCCTGGGAACAATAGACAGAGAAATAAAGGCAACACTCATTGTTTTTCAAGGCTCATACTTGGATCAAGAGAGAAATGACAAGGTCTGTCCCTAACACTTTGATTGGCTCTTGAGAATCTATTCTTCATACTGGCTTGCCTTTCCAGCCTTAACACAACGGAGGTGCTTAGTTTTACCACAACTTGATATATGCCATGTTTTGTGGAAGCCTGTCCCTTTCTGAATAGAAATAGAGGGGGAGTGGATGGGAGGGTTTGTGGTCGGAGGAGGAAATGGGATGAGTGGAGGAAGGGGAAATTGCAGTTAGGTTCCAAAATAAATAAATAAAAGTAATAAAAGAGGGATATGACATTAAGTCATCTTTAACAGTAGTGTTTGTCATAAGTCAGCACTGTCTCTGCCTACAAGGGGATGCTTCCAGCAGGTAGGGTGTCTCATGTGTACTTCAAGGATAAATTTTATACACGAGATGCACTTCCTCCAGTTACTTGAAAATAGTAATTTCTTACAAATGGACATGGGCCACACTCATATGTCTGCTTCAAAATCAAGAGAAGACTTGGTAAAACTTCTTAGGTAAGGTTTCTTGTCCTCTGACCTAATTCTGGAGGAGAATACAGAGAGAAGGAGAGGACATGGGAGGGTACATTATTTATTTCCATAGCAATGCTTTCTTCTTGATGTGTATCAATGCCTCTGGCCCAGAGCTGTTTCAGAGCCAGAATGGACAAGTCTGGATAGACATGAGACAAATCACTTACCACATTAACTAACTGATTACATGCTAATTGGAAAAGAGAGAATGGAGTTCGGTTTAGGAGAAAAGGAGAATAGTTTGGGAAACCACTTAAAATTTTATCCGAATTGATCACTAAGATCAAGTATAAAAAATACATAGAAAAGAAAGCATATGTATTTAAACACATTTAAAATGTATTTAAGTGTTTTCCATTGTTGGTATTTGGATGAACTGTAACTTTAGCTCTGCATGTGAACGAAAACCTGTGCAGAATGAGATTGTGGCTAGTGGGACCTCCTCCATCATGTGTTTCTTTGCTGTCTTTGTTCTCATAAATGGCCCATCTTTAAATATCAAGTAAAATATTATATCTCTGTGGAGAAATTCTTCCTGAATCATTCATTCTGATTTACCCAGAGCAAATTTCTCAAAAGAGATGACCATGGTGCGAGACAGCCTACGTTGCTAAGGTCCTGGTTGTTTAGGATGAGTGTTTTACATTTATTATGAAAACAAATGCTATGTCTGTGAAAAGCAACACTTCACAAGTGTCATTTAGTCTAGAACACAAAGCTCCCCAAATCTGAACTTAGGAAACAACAACCCATAATATCTAATGAAACACACTAATAAAATCCAGCAGTACTACTATGTGAACATAGATGCTATTACTTGTTTTTGCTTTAATAAATTTAATAATTTGCTTCTATGAAGCAACTGCAGTTGGTGTGTGTCAAGTAAGTCTCTTCTAAATGATCGGATGTGCATGGTTGGTAAAGTTAGGTTATCTTAAAAATATGTACTGTTTTAAAGGATCTAATATTTCATGAGCTAACTTATAATAATAAAAGCAACAATAATTACTATTATGAATAGTATTTTATTTAGAGCTGGTTGGGATTTAAAACTGAGTATTTGAAATTACATCATATCTATCTTTAGATCTTCACTTACAGAATAATTAGATAGATAATTAACTTGTCTAAAAATAAACTAATGGCTTCCTTATGACCTTTCTGTGTTTATTTTAATTTTTAAATTCTGTGTGAATTTTTAATTAAAAAATACATAGATATCACTTACAACAAAGTAAGCTATGTGCTTTGGAATGTGAGGGACCCTGTATAGACCTAATGGTGACATTTCTGGGATATATTTTATTTGTAAATAAGTGAAAGTTCTTACATTACTGGATGGATTTTATTGTGACATAGTCACTTTCTGGAACCAGGACCCTGATGGCCAACAAGTCTATTAGAAACAGTTTGCATCGAGCTTCACTATGAAAGCTGGTGTCAAATAATAAGGGGGAGAATGCTTGAGACAGGCATTCCACGTCTGGCGAAGATTGGGCAAGCACACCCACCCACATGCATGTGCACACATGAAACAATCCATACACGCATACGTACATACAAAATTGTTAGGAAATGGCACCCTTTTAAAATAGACTGGTGCAGAGGAAGAATTCTCAACTGTCTAGACACTGAAGTTGGGGGTGGGCTAAGTTCAAGGAAGTGAGCTTGAAGTTAGAGGCTGGACCGTGTTTTCATACAGAGAAATGGGCTTTTAATAATTTCTTCTAGTATACACGAAATCTAGCATGGAGGAAAAGTCTTGGCACAAAAATCCTTGTACTAGTTTCCTTTGAAAAATCGAGACATGATGGGGAATTTAAGTTGTATAAATGTGCTCTGTCTAAAGACCTGGTTTTGTTTCCTTTGGTGGAAGGTGTTACATGGCAAGGAGACTTTATACGGTGTATCCTTACGGGAGGAAGACTCAATGTGTTAGATTAATTTTTTAACAACATTCTACTTGGTAGTGTTAAATGCATTTTCTCTCTGAGCTGTTGTGAATTTAATGGACCATTCTCTGTGTTGGCAGGAGATATTATTTTGGGAATTACAATGGAGCATTCCAATCCATATATTTTTAGAGAGTCAAATACAGCTTTTCCCCCTATTATGCTGCCCTAAGACATACCCATGGGGGATTTAAATGCCTGAAAATGAGCAATGCTATTCTGCACTGGGATGTTTGACAGATAAAACAAACACTGGAAATAGTAATTTAATATAGTGACTAACATCTCTCATTTGCATGTGGATTCTACCCAAGTATCTACTGCTAAAAACTGACATCAACCACCCCAGTGGCTAACCTTAGTTTGACTTATATTTGCCTGAGAATAATATGGAATATTGCATAAATATCAGAAATGTTTTAGATTACTGTTAGATTTCAGTATACCTTTTGAATATGATGTATGATATGTTATATCGAAATATACTAGTTTTACAAATTCTTTGAGAATTAATAATACAAGTTTTTAATTCTCTTTCAGGTTTTAGCATCAGTGTTAATCTTAAATATAGAGGATTCAGACGTTCAAAGCAGAAACCCTTTGATATCACAGCTATTAAACTGATTCTTGTTTATTTTTCTGTTGCCGTGATAAAACATGACCAAGGCAAAGTATAAGAGAAATCATTTAATTTGGCTTACAGTCTCAGTGGGTTAGAGGCCATGATAATGGAACTAAGGAACAGTTGAGAGCTCACGTCTTGATCTAGAATCATATGAGAGAGAGAGAGAGAGAGAGAGAGAGAGAGAGAGAGAGAGAGCTATTATATGAGTCTTCTTAAACCCCAATCTGTCCCCATTGACAAGTCCTCCAAGACCACACCACTAACTTAGGACCAAAGACTCAAACATATGAGCCTATGGAGGTCATTCTCATTCAAACCATCACCTAGACATTCATTGGATTATGTACTTTACTGGTTTCAATCATAAATAAATAATTTCAACACTGAGTCTGTAATGTGTGTGTACCAGGATCTCTCCACAGATTAGTTGCTTCCTTAGAGTTCTTGGGGACTCAGGGTAAAATAATTTATCCTCACTCTCCCGAACAGTACCTTTTCTTAGCTTTTTAGCTGTGCTGCTTTTAGCTATCTTATTCTGGTGGAATGCCAATGGAAGCTTTATTTTCTATCATTTTTATAATTTCATTTCGATCATTTACAGCAGCGTTGCGTTTCTAGCACCCCATTTCTTGTTGCCCTTCTTTCTTCAGGCTGCTAAAAGTATCTTTGATTATTTGAACCTGACCTGTATTTATCTTCATTTTCTCTTTACTGTAGATGGGACTGACAGTGTTTCTGGGGTGCGAGCCCTATCTTTTCTCTTTTGGGCTAGCGATCCAGCCTAGGACCTCACTGATATTAAGCAAGTTCTCCATCTAATCATTTCTCTTTCTCTTTCTCCTGGGCCTGACGTGCCTTCACGATCAATAGTATTCTGTATATTTACCACACATGGAGCCTTCTCTGTCCTTCACTGTGTGCCTAACCTCTGCCTCTGGGGAAACTGGTTCTTTGAACGGTTATATTCCACAGCAAACTCTCAGATGCCACTCTTGTATCATGGTTTATAACAATTTAATGAAGTTTTCTGCCGCCTAAGTCCTCAAAGATGGTCTATTCTTAACACCCTGGGAATGCTATACATCATTTTGATCAGAAATTTCACACTCTCTCTGTAATTCTAGGTTCACAGTCTGAGGATCAAACCTCAATACAAACACACACCTAGAAGACACTGAGGAAGAGGGAAATGTGTTATCAGTGTTCCTGCACATGAACTTTCACATATACCCACGACTGGTCAACATTATGAGTGGAAAATGCCTAATTTGGTGATCCTATCAACTCTGCTAAGGTTGAAGGCTCGAAATAGAGAGAAATGATGGAGGCGGAGTAGGGGAGACAGAATAATTGATGGACCAGGGTTGCCTCTATTCCAAGTTTGTAGTCACTGACACTTAAGGCGTGTTCTATTTCTAAACAGGGTTGTTTCTGGGATGTCCAAATTTTACTTCCGTTCCCTTATTTCCCATTTAAGGAGATGGTCTTCAGAAAGCATTCACTAGTTTTATTGCAGACTGGAATTTTCCCTCATTTCTCCTTCCGTGATTCTGAAGTTGAGACGCAAAGGTCTCACCCTCAAGCCATAGTCAGCTATGGAACAGTGGCACAGTCTTGGTGTCAGGAGGGAGGCCCTTCGCAGAGCCAACTCAGGGAAAGGGGACCACTTCAGGATGAGAGCATGGAGTCTATCTGAAGAGGAAATGAGGAATGACAGGAAACCAGGTGCACGCAGGGGCTTGGACAGAAGGTCCTGGACGACTGACAAGAGCATCAGCTCCCGGGGAATAGGGTAGCTGTATTTCTAGCTTGTGATGGGATTGATCCTGGCAGATGCCCTGTGAAGGCCAACCCCCACCAGGCGAAGTGTTTACGTTCATGAGATTCCAATAGCAGCAGGTCTCAGGGTCTGTTGCTGTCTTGTCAGAACCCTGGCTAGTCAACATGTCTGTGGGGCTGAGCTCTGCCTTCAGACTCCTCAAGAATTGACTTCCAGGGCCCCCTTCCACCATCCACACTAATTTTCTGTGTCTCAGCACAGAATTTGAGAGCACTTCATCTTTTCTCCCTCACATTCTCTTTACCTTGAAAAACCAAACCGAATGCATTTAACCTTTCCTTATTGTATATGTATTTATTCAATGCAAATGTGCTTTCTGTTGACAAATGTTCTATAGCTGGGTAATGGGGTGGAAGTTTCCCTGAACCTGGAGCTCATGGCTTTGACTAGGTAAGCTTCCACACACTTCTGTTCTCAGAGCACTAGAGTGACAAGCAAGACCCCTCAGCATTCGCGTGAATGCTTGGGATCCAAACTCGGGTTTTTGTGACAGTGTTCCAAGCATCTTACCAACTAAGCCATCTCCACAAACCCCTCCTCTCCAGTTTTCATATTTATCAAACAATTCTTACTCATGGGGTAAAATCAAACATGATAAAGGCAATATTGTGGTAGTGCATGCATACACACACACACACTGTTAGGTATGGTTATAAATGCTCTATATATGCCAACTCATTTAATAGTGACTGCTTAATATTATTGTCTTCCAATGGGGCATTGGGTTCAGAGAAGATTATTCACATACAAAAGTCCAAAGATACTACAGTGGTAGTGTTGAAATGCTGATGGGCAGTATAGCATGGAGATTCTTTGTTACTGCTCTTGGACTTACAGAGAAAGTGGCCCCTTCTCTGAACTGATGGCACAATCCCTACCTCCTGATTTCTAGCTCTTTTTCCAAGAGACACTGAAGTTTGTCCAGCATGTATTTTTTCTCTGATGTTAGACTCTATTTCTAAGTAATATACAGTCATGGCTACTTGTTGACTTACTAGCTTTTGATACTGTCTTCGGAATGCCTGAGATGTGAGTTGATGATGGCTTCACTATTACACACACTTCCTTTGTTTCCTCCCTCATAGTCTCATCTTAGAATTACTTATCCCATCAGCATTGACTTTTTGTAATTACGCACATTTTTATTATGACCCAGATCCTATATAATCATTACATTTTCTTTCTTATTTGGTTTATATTACCTGGGGATGAATACATGCCTAACTTTTCATTTATTTGCTTGTATATACAGCTATTATTTTTACCACCCAGTGTTAGAAGCTATTAGATATTTTTTCCTGGATGTTCAAATGTTTGAGATCAGGCACCAAGTCTACACTTCTGCAGAGCTTTCTCTGACAGTGGATGCTTCCATAGATTCTGTTCAGTGTGTTCAGCTATTCCCTGTATCCATCTTACTCTGGACCATTCTTTTCGTTCCCCCTTTCCCCTAGATCCCATGTCTTCATTCTCAGATTGGCTCCCTTGCTGTGTGTTCTTCCCCATCACTGCGTCATAAACCAAGCAAAGATCATTGGCTTAAAGCAATTTCTTTTCTTTCTGCTGTTCAGTTGGTTGACTGGGTTATTCTGTGCCAGGGGAGATAGTGACAGGGTACTGTGACACTGGCAGTCACATGAGCCTGAGTGGTTCTGCAGACTGAAGATGGCTCTCTCACACAGCGGGAAGACAAAGCTGGCTGTTGGTTGGGAGCTTGGCTTGAACAGCCAACTAAGACCCCTACATATGGACTCCCCATGTAGTTTGGGCTTTTCACAGCACAGTTGGTGAGGGAGATTGGGGTTGGTGAGGGAGAATATAAAGAATGAACTTTTAAAGATGTCTAGGAGTTGTCTGCAAGATTTCTCATTGTTAGCTGTGGATGACCTCCAATATCTCTTTGCCTGCATTTGTCTCTTCTAGAGAAATCACAGCTGTGGTTTGGATTTGGAATGCACTCCAAAGTCCCAGGTGTTGCAAGCTGGTCTCCAGCCTGTGATGCTAATGGAAAGTTCTAGAATTTTTAAGAAGCAGGAGGTCTGATATCACTGGGGCATGCCCTCCCGAGCAGCAGTTCTCAATCTGTTGGTTCAGACGTTGGCAAACCTCTATCTCCAAAAATATTTGCATTATGGTTTATAACAGTAGTAAAATTGAAGTTATGAAGCAGCAACACAATAATCTTATGGTTGGGGGTTAGCACGTCATGGACTGCATTAAAGGGCCGCAGCATCAGGAAGGTTGAGAACCGTTGCTCAAACTGGTTACGCAACCCTAGTCTCCTGTATGTGTTTGTTCTCACTCTGTCTCCCTCTTATACACTTCTTGGAGGCCAGGATGTAGGCAGCTTCATCTGCTACACATTCCTACCATGATACAGTGCCTCACCATGGGAAAAAAGGCAGTGAATCCAAGTGGTAATGGACTAATTTTTCAAACCCTGAGTCTGAATAAATCTTTCCCTCATACAAATGAATGGTGGCGTCCGATGGTTTGTCGTTGTTATTGTTGCAATTACATTAACACAATGAAAGAGAAGTACTAACTCCAGAAAAGTTAGTATGTGCGTGGATGGATAGAAAGACTAGTTGGGATGAGGACCCTAAGAGAGAACATACATGGGTCTGATCTACATGGGAAGTAGAAAAAGACAAGATCTTCTGAGTAAATTGGGAGCATGGGGATCATGGGAGAGGGTTGAAGGGGAGCGGGGAGGAAGGAAGGGGAGCAGAGAAAAATGTATAGCTCAATAAAATGAATAAAATAGGAAGACTAGTTGAAAACCATCTTTGAGACCAGCTGCCATAGTCACCTATACTGCTGCTATAAGTGACCTGCAGCACTCTGTTGTTTTAACAATGGCACTTTATGTCCTGCTTCTCTGCTCTCCCCTTCCAATGTTTATCATCACACCACACCAAGGACACTGGAATCATGCTTTTAGGTGAATGATGGAGGGAGAGGGTGTGGGCCCTAGGGGACATCTTTCTGCATCTTCATTCCCCTTCTCAAGAATCAGGCACATGGGTAAATCTAGACACAATGGGAGTTAAGCATGACTTTCTGTGACTAACTAGTTATATCTACTTCTCTCTCTCTTTCTCTCTCTCTCTCTCTCTCTCTCTCTCTCTCTCTCTCTCTCTCTCTGTGTGTGTGTGTGTGTGTGTGTGTGTCTCCTCTCTGATAAATGGCTAGTATTTGCAGAAACCGGTCCCATTTGTTTCCCAAAGTCAGAGCTTGGGAAGTTTTCTGAGCTTACTCCATCAATCTACTTACTTGTTAAACATGGCCCTGAAGTTTTAGTACATGTTTAGAGCAAGACAGTTGGGGTGGTAACTGTGCCTTATTTCTATGTAACCCTTTGTGCCTCAACTTCATATTATTTCTGATTGCTGTCTTGACCTGTAGGGGCCAAAGGTTTAATTTCTTTGGGGGACACATTTCAGGTTCCCTCACTCAGTTGTATGGGTAACATGGTTAATGCCTGGTTTCCTAAGTATAACGAGAGGCCCTAGGGCCTGGCTAAAATTCTCTCAGTACTATGCTGGAGTCCTCTGCTTAACTCTGACTTGCCTAGCAGTTTCCCCTAAGGAAGAATCCTCTTCAGGGTTCTTGTCTTCAGTGCTAATACTTCTTTGGGCTGCGGTTGTAGTCGTCACTTTCGCCTTTGTGATGCTCTGTGTTTGGGGGTAGTTTGCGTGTGGCCGTCCCTTCTTCTATTTAGTTTGCACTTATGGGTTTATAGGCGTTCATTCCTTCAAGATTTTATATCAGAGTCTGGGGAGAGACCACAGGATCTCACAGTTCAGGATGCCCACAATTAGCTCTTTTGTTATCTGTATGTGATAACAAGATAGGCTTAGGTATCTTTTAAAGCATTTCACACCAAGTCATAAGTGACTTCCAATGGCATCTGCACCATGGACTGGGAGTAATTTTCTTCTATTGTAGTATTTGTTTTTCAACTGTTTTTCTTCAGGACAATAAGGAGTTGCTGGATAGAAAGCTCCGACTGAGTGACAGGTTATAGCTGTGTGCTAATTGGTCATATGAAGACTACTGGCAGAAAGGCCAAGTCTTTTGGAATCACAAAGATTTGTGTATGAACCCCACTCCTGCTCATCTCTGGGCAAGGACCAAGCCTTACTTTCCTTATCTGTAAAGTAAGATAATGACACATATAACTGCAAAAACTATTTTGAAGGCTTAAGGTAACAATGAGAAGAAAATGGCCTTATTGTGAAGTTTAGTAAGTTATAACTGATTTTATTTCTACTTAAGTATTGTCTGGACTATCAACATAATCAGAAAGTTTCTAGAGCTACTGGCAAATATTTCTGTCAGTTTCAAACATCAGGATGCAAGCAGACAATGGCTATTTAAAGAAAAACCTCATTTAAATACTTGAGAGGAGCTGGCTCCTTATCTTTCCCATAAATCTTCTTTGCTTCTCATAATGCAGAAATGAGTTCCAGGCTTGGAGATAGCAATATCAGGGCAATATTTTATGGTGTTATTGCATTTTGTATCCAAACATGCCCCGAGGATTTTATAAGCAAAAATGAAATTTCTTCACATCCCTGTGGCACAGGCATTTCATTACTAAATTTATAGACAGATAAACAGTGACTCAGAAAAATGAAAACTTTCTCCCCCAGCCTTGGCTGTGACTAATGGGACCTGGCAAGAAAGTCGTTCTCCACACACCTATGTGCACCACTGATTCACGTTTTGTAACACAAATCCCCCATGTACCTTGAGAGCGGTGGGAAGGTGAGATTAAAGAGAGGACTTTTCATAACAATGCTGGGTGGGATGTGGGATTGGATGTGTGTGTGATGAACGGAGTAGGAATGTGGAGGGAATGTCCCTGAGATGCACTGTAGTGAAGACTGGGTTTTATTGGCGAACAAAGGAATGACTTGGAGTGTACCCAATAGAAAGAGAATCCTGCTACCACTTACTTTATGACTTCACAGATTTGATCAGCCTCTCTGAACTTCTTCTCTATTTGCTTTTAGCCCTTCTGAATTACTAAATGCAGTTCTGATCTTTCTGTTCAATTGGAAAAGTGTTAGCTGTCTACACACAACATTTCAGCTAACCTGAAGGCCATTGCTCTAGTGATTCCCCCTCTCTGCTTTTTTATTCAGAAAAATAACTATTTTTAAAAACTTTCCTCCATAGTTCTTATATGGGAACAGATAGAATTCTTTGAGATTAACCTCTCCTAATAGGAAATTTGCTTTCTTTCCATTAATATTGATGAATTGTCTTGTGGTGGTAGCTTTGCTAGCAGGGACCAATGGAGGTTTCAGAGATAAAGATGCAGCTGTCACTCTTCTCAAGCCAACACTCTAGTGTTGAAGACAGTTGAGGAGGATAAGCCTCAGTGCAGAACATTGGGATGCATTCTGTCTCTGAAAGAGCTCCAAAGCTTCTTCAGTGGAAAGCTGAGGACAAGACCCTGCGAGGACTGTCCTCCGGCACTGTACTAAGAAGATGCTCTTCAGACTGAGCAGCAGCAAAGGTAGGGTTGAAATTTTAGCAGGAGGAGAATGGAAGAGAAGGAGATGTAGGTGAAGGTGTCATGCTGGCCACCATGTAGAGGTGTGACATAAACATAGTCGTGAACAGTTGGGAAAGTCAAGGGCATCCGAATAAAACCAAGAACAGTTGTTAGTTGAGGAGAATCACTTGTGTTTTTAATGTTTCATTTTTGTCAAACTTAAAACGAGACAAAATAAACACATATGATCCAATGGCTCTTCAAATTCTGAAACTTATTCTTTCTGAGCTCCCCAGTCATAGGTAAAGTCACCCACATGCAATGGTAGAGGGGTTCCTTGATACAAAGGCTCAGAGGCTCAGAAACACCTCCTGGCCTCATTCTGAAGGCTCTTCTCATTCTTTGGCTACTGCTGGTATAAACTTCTGATCTCTGCCTTCATCTTCATATAGCCTGCTCTCTCTGTGTCTCCTCCTCCTCCTCCTCTCTCTCACATAAGAATACTTGTCTTTAGACATAGGTCTTCTAAAATATTCCAGGATGATGTCATCTAGAGTAATTCACAAAACCATCATAGCTACAAAAATATGTTTCCAGGTAAAGTCACATTCAGAGGCTTGAAGGTTTGGATTGTAGACATTTTGGGTGTGTGTGTGTGTGTGTGTGTGCACAGAGGGTACACTGAACCCACAAGAGATGTGTCTATAGGATATACACACATCCATTAATACTGGCCCCACAATTTCACTCTTATGGGTCTCACGTAAATCCTTCAAATCTTGGGGAACTCGGTACACATATAGTTAGCAAATGATCCTGTGTGTCTGTGCTTTGGTGGACTTTATTAACCTGTAAATGTTAGTGTTTAGATGCAAGGAAAGTCATTCTGTGGATGTGTAGAGATCTTTATCTCTCCTGCTCCTTGCTCCATGACACCATGAACTGAAAATTCCAGCCACAATCCTCAATTTTTTTTTATTTTTCCATTCAAAAAGTTACACTTCCTCCCCTCCTCCCATTCCCCTCCCACTCCCCCACTCCCCCTTCTCCCTCTTTCTCCTTTCTTAAGAGAGGGCAGGTTACCCTGCCCTGTGGGAAGTCCAAGGCCCTCCCCCCTCCATCCAGTCCTAGGAAGGTGTGCATCCCAATAGACTAGGGTCCCAAAAAGCCAGTACATGCAGTAGAAACAGGTCCCAGTGCCATTATTGATGGGTTCTCAATGGGCCCCGATTGGCAGCGGTGCAGAGTACTGCTCCACGAGGCTCTTGAGGCGGCTTCCTCATACTTTAAGAACACAGCTGGCAGATCCAGGGCTTCATATGGCGCTTTCACCTGTGCCACCTTCTCTGGATCCTCTGCCCATAATTCTCCTCTAAGATCTGACGCTGTTGCGGAGTGGCTCGTAGCAGACACTGAACCACCAGACAGCTGCATTTGTTGTCCTGGATGTCAGTGCCGACCTTTCCAGTCACACTGGGGTCACCGGAGAGATCAAGATAGTCGTCCTGGATCTGAAAGAACTTGCCCATCTTCAGCAGGATCCTCTTGGCATTGGCATGTTCCTTCTCTCCAAAGAGGGGGGAAAACAACTTTGAAGAAACAAGGAAATTGAAATATTCATAAAGAGCATATGCACGGGACTATAATGACATGCATTAAACTTTAACCACAGGTAGTAAACTAAAAATATTCCCAGGGAAGGAAGCAGGGCTTTCTTCCATTCGCTTGTTTCCTTTGCTTTGATTCTCATTGATATTGTTCTGTGGCCCAGAGCTTCTTTTTCTGTTTGTCAATGAAGCTATTGTGATACTATGAATGTCCTGGATACATTTTTTTTTAATTCTCCTCGTTTAGTTTTTCTTAGTTGCTTTCCCTGTATATCTCAAAAGTAAATTGTGAATCTCATGGAATGTACATATTCAAAGGCAGCTTTTATATTCTCCTACAGAATAAAATCAAGTCATTTTTACTTTTAGGTTATTCTCAGGTTGTCATAATGTTGACTGTGAAGAGTTGTTTTATCAAGAACTATAGAAGGCACAATTCAGATCAGTCATACAGGGTTCAAGGTTGATAAGCTACAGCATGCAACCCCTGGAGAGAGTCAAGGGTTTAGGTGACAATTACCTTAATCTTTTGTATAGACCTCTCATCTAGGACTTCTGTCCAGCACCCACTGTCTGTTGCCCTTGTTTGAGTGTCCTTCCAGGTAACTTAGTGAGAACAATGCCATCTTTAAAATCGAAACCAAGATGCTTCTGTAAAGCTAAGGACACAGTCAATAAGATAAACAACAGTCTACAGAATGGGAAAAGATCTTCACCAACCTGACATCTGACAGAGGGCTGATCTCCAAAATACACATAAAAACAAGAACTAGACATAAAAATTCCAAATAATCCAATGAAAAAACGGGGTACAGACCTAAACAGAGAAATCTCAACAGAGGAATCTCAATTTAAGGAAATGTTCAACATCCTTAGCCATCAAGGAAATGCAAATCAAAACAACTCTGAGGTTCCATCACCTGTAATAATGGTTAAGATCAAAAACAGCAATGATAGCTTATGCTGGAAAGGATGTGAAATAAGGGGAACACTAATCCATTGCAGGTGGGAATGCAAACTTGTACAACCACTCTGGAAATCAGTATGGTGAAAATTGGGAATCAACCTACCTCAAGACCCAGCAATACCACTTTTGGGCATATATCCAAAGGCTGCTCTGCTGTGGGAGCTCCTTCTACTCCTTCAGCCAATAGCCTTTAACATACCAACCCACTTGGGTGTGGTCTCTTTTGCTTTAAAAAACAGCAGTAACCCTGCTTCTATCTCTTGCTTCTGGCTCCACTTCCAGCTACTAGACTCTGCTCCTGGTCACACAGAGGGCTTTTGTCTAGGACAGTGATCTGTAAGTTTTCCCCTTAAATAAATAACCCTTTTATTAATCATAATTCCAAACTGGTATGGGATTGTTTTGTGATTGAACACTGTTCAATCATATTACAAGGACATTTATTTAACTATGTTCACAGCAGCATTATTTGTAATAGCCAGAACCTGGAAACAATGTAGATGCCCCACTACCAAAGAATAGATAAAGAAAATGTGGTACATTTATACAATGGAGTTCTACTCAGTGGTAAAAACAATGACATCTTGAAATTGCATGAAAATGAATGGAACTAGAAAAAAAAACATCCTGAGTGAGGTAACTAAGACCCAGAAATATGAAAATAGTATGTACTCATTCATAAGTGGATACTAGCTGGAAAGTAAAGTATAAGGAGCCTATAGTCCATGATCCTAGAGAAGCTAACTAACAAGGTAAACCCTAAGAAAAATATAAATAGACCCCATCTGGAAAGGAGAAATAGATAAGATCACCTGATAAAATTGGGAGCATGAGGATGGGGGGGGGAGACGAGAGGGTGGAAGAGGAAGAGAAGGGGAATAGGGGAGGTGTGAGGAGAACTTGAAGGACTCCTTAGGATAGATGAGATGGAGGAAGGACAGAGATGAGGGCAAGGAAAGAGATATTTTGATTGAGGGAGCTACTATGGGGCTAGCAAGAACCTGGACTAGAGAAATTCTCAGGAATCCATAAGGATGACCCCAGGTAAGACCCCAAGCAGTAGTAGAGAGGGTACCTGAACTGATCTTGTCTTGTAGTCAGATTGATGAATATCTTTTTTTTTATAATTTTTTTTATTAAGAAAAGAAGAAAAAAAACATAAACAAAAAACAAGTTTCCACCTCCTCCCAGCCTCCCATTTCCCTCCCCCTCCTCCCACCCTTCTCCCCCTCCTCCCACCCTTCTACCCCTCCCCCCACTCCTCTCCCCCTCCCTCTCCAGTCCACAGAGCAGTCCAGGTTCCCTGCCCTGTGGTAAGTCCTAGGTCCTCCCCCCTCCGTCCATATCTAGGAAGGTGAACATCCAAACTGGCTAGGCTTCCACAAAGCCAGCACATTAAGTAGGATCAAAACCCCGTGCCATTGTCCTTGGCGTCTCATCAGCCCTCATTGTTCGCCATGTTCAGAGAGTCCGGTTTTATCCCATGCTTTTTCGGTCACAGTCCAGCTGGCCTTGGTGAGCTCCCAGTAGATCAGCTCCACTGTCTCAGTGGGTGGGTGCACGCCTCGTGGTCCCGAATTCTTTGCTCATGTTCTCCCTCCTTCTGCTCCTCATTGGGACCTTGGGAGCTCAGTCCAGTGCTCCAGTGTGGGTCTCTGTCTCTGTCTCCATCCATCACCAGATGAAGGTTCTATGATGATATGCAAGATATTCGTCAGTATTGCTCTCGGATAGGGTCATTTCAGGTTCCCAATCCTCAGCTACCCAAGGAACTAACTGGGAACCTCATGTTGGGCACTTGGGAGCCCCTCTAGGGTCAAATCTCTTGCTCACCCTAAAGTGGTTCCCTTAACTAAGAATTGTGGTTCCCTGCTCCCCTATCCACCTTTCCTTTATCCCAATTCTCCTGATTCCCCAAGTCCCCCCTCCTTCCCTTCTACCTTTTCTCTCCCCATCTCCCCTTACCCCCATCCCACCCCACCCCCAAGATCCTAATTTTCTCCCCGGCAATTGGGTCTACTTCCCTTAGCCAAGAGGATAACTATATGTTTTTCCTTGGGTTCACCTTCTTACTTAGCTTCTTTAGGTTCACCTATTGTAGACTCCGTGGCCCTAATTTATGGCTAGAAACCAATTATGAGCGAGTACATCCCATGTTCATCTTTTTGGGTCTGATGAATATCTTAAATGTTACCATAGAACCTTCATCCAGAACTGATGGAAACAGAGGCAGAAACCCATAGCAGAACACTGGGCTTAGCCCCCAAAGTCCAGTCGAAGAGTGAGAGGAATGAGAATATGAGCAAAGAGGTCAAAACCATGATGGGGACACCCACTGAAACAGTTTACCTGAGCTAATTGGAACTTACCAACTCTAGCTGGATAGGGAAGGAACCAGCACAGGACCAAACATGTCTGATGTGGGTGACAATGGAATGGCTGGGGCAGACTGTGGGGTCACTGGCAATGGCACCAGGATTTATCCCTACTGCTTCTACTGGCTTTTTAAGAACCCATTTTCTTTGGATGGATACGTTGGTCAACCTAGATATAGTAGGGAGGGCCTTGTTCCTTACTCAAAGCAATGCGCCTTACCTTCTTTGAGGAGTGGATGGGGGTGGGGTGGGAGGATAGGTTAAGGGAATGGGAGGAGAAGAGGGAGTGGGAACTAGGACTAGTATGTAGAATGAAAAAAACATAGTTTAAAAATATTTTAAAAATAAAATAAATTATGTATAAAAAAGAAACAGAAGAATTACAGTGTCTTTGATTTATCTCTGGTTACATAGTATACTGGCTTAGGGATTCCTCCATCATCCACTACTTCTTTTAGTTTATTAGGACCAGTTAGACAACAGTCGCACCCATGTCTGGTGCACGGTTCCATCCGTGTTCATTCCATTCATAGAGAATGTGAACTTCCATTCTTAAACCCGTTGTTTGTGGTATTGCTATTCTGATTTCTTCTTTATCAGACTCTATATAGCATTAGGCAAAGATTGATTGGCCTTGTTCTAAGTTTAGATCCCTGCATTTGCTATGGTGAAACATGCTGAGGTATCTAGAATGTGTCTATTTTAAATCTGAACAACTACATTAACTCTGGAGTCTGCTATGTCTGGCTAATGCAGCCATCTCTGGAGACTAAAATTTTAATACCATGCAGAGTGGTTTGCCATAAATAAATGAGTTGTATAGTGTATGTTATCATTACCAAAAGACTCAAATATGTCTCCTAAAATATTTCGTTGAATGCTACATCCACCCGAGGACACAAAATATACAGTAGAGAGGTATTTCTTGAATTTCTCAGGTACAACACTCAAAGGAGATGCATGTTAAGGCATCAGATCATTAAGACTCCTCTATACAGAATATGATTTAGTAGGGGCCTGGATAACTGATTCTTGTGAAAATATATTTTGAGGGATCACTCTGACTTTATGCCTTGGGGAAAGCTACATTAATCGGAGTCTGTGGTCTTGCCTTTGGAGCCCTTCTGATGTCCACACCTTTTGCCCCTTTTCAAACCTGGTTCCTTTCTCCTTTCCTGTCTTTATGTTTCAAAGACCTATAAGTTAATTTACTTTTGTCTGTGACACAAGGAGGTATGGATGGGACACTTTGTACTGCTAATTTTTGCAGCTCTGTCATTTCCCCAGTGGATCTGAAGACAGTTTGATTTCATTGAGGCATGATTTCCACACTGTTCCGTTCATTGTGTACAGTCCAATATGTAAATATAACCACATATTTGTTTTGGTTTCCACCACAATCAATCTTAGAACATTTTGCTCCTCCAGAAGGAAACCCTAAACCCATTAAGCAATTACTGTAACGTTCTTATCCCTCTAGTGCTAAAAAGCTATCCATCTACTTCCTGTCTCTAGATTTTCCTGCTATTTGACATTCCATATAAATGGTGTTATGTACCACATAGTCTTTGGCTCTTAATTTCTTTCATATAACATACATTCACACTTCATCCTTCTCAATTTGCATAAATAGCTCATTTGTGGGTACACCACATTTTACTCGTGCGATTGTTTGTCATCGGGCTTTTAAATCTTTTTCCACTTCGTTGCTGTTGTGAATCACACTCTTGATGTTTTAGTATAGTTTTTATTGTGTGTATCTTTTCTTTTCTGTAGCTGTGCACTTAGGTGTGAAAATGCTGGACCACATGTAAGTGTACATTTAAAGAAGTGAGGGTCTGCCAAAAGAGCCTCCTAGGGAATGTGTCACTGTGCAGGTCACCAGCAGTGGATGAGGATTGAGGTTCCTCATCACCCTTGACAAGACTTATTATTGTCAATTTTTAAAATTACTGTGATTTCAGAAGGCATGAAGAGGATCCCTTTCTGGTTTTGATTTGCATTTCTCAAATGACTCTAATTCTTGTGTGTCTTCTTTGGGTGGCCATTTGCCACTTGTGTATTTTTTTTTGAATAAATGGCTCTTCAAATCCTTTGCCATTAATAAAATGCCTTTGAATTGTGGAGCTTAAGTGTCCTATGTCCCCGCCCCTAATTTGAATGTTAATTTTGATATCAAATGATGGCTTTGATACTGGAGAAATCAGGGTCCTCTTTAGAGTTCTTAGTCTTAATAAAATAATTTAAAAGGGGGATTAAATGGAAACACTAGGGTAGGTAGTTTTATTATGAATTATAAGAGCAACTGCCAGGCAGGCAAGGTGAAACTTCTGCAGCTGCCCAGAGAAAGAGAAGGAAGGAGAGAAAGGAAAAGACCAGGTCATTAAAGCTGGCATTGAGGTCAGCACACAATGAGAAAAGAAGCTTGCGAGAAAGAACAAGGAAGCCTAAACTGTTGGAGAGAAACTCAAACTGTTAATGAAAGCCAGCAAAGAAAAGAGGTTGAAAGAATAAAAGGGAAATTTTTGCTTTTCTGGATAATTATAACGAAGGCTGGCTGAGGTTCGTAAACTTCTGCAAAGGGCAGAGATCTGGAAGGAAAGTACAGTGTCTCATTAAAGGAATTCCACCTATCTCATTAGCATGGCCTCTGGTGAGCCTGCCATTCTGGGTGTGGTCCCTTAGCCTAAGGACTGTCAACCCAGCTGGAACACTAGGTGTCTACCCAGACAGAGGTTTTATTCTCACGGCCAGGAGCTTCTTAGTCTCTAACAGATTGAATATGTTCCCTAAAAGTTCATATTTTATCATCAAAACTTTATCATCACATTGAGATGTTAACAGTGTTTTGACGTGAAGTCTTTAGGGGAGTCATGAAGATCAGATAAGGTGATGAGGACGTGGTCCCCAGTTGATGACAACAATTGCTGTACATGACCTGAGCTAGCAAGCTTGCTCCATTTTGCTGAGCCTCTGGCAGCATCATGGCTTGGGACTTAACAGTTGTTGGAAGTATGGGTCAAACACTGCCTTTTCTACTCACCCAGTGCTGAGGATTGAACCCAGGGCCTTACACATATAGTAGTGAGACTGTTTTTATGGAATGCTGAGTCTCAGGCACTGTGATATAGTAACAGGAAAGAGACCAAGACCTCATACATTCACCACAAATGTGTAAAAGGCTTTATTACGCATGTAATCGAACCTTTTGTGGAGAGTAGAGCTGCCTTCCAAGAAAACCCCAAATGACTCAAGAGCCGGCAAAACAGATTGGTTTATCTTTTACTGTGGTTAGGAGTGGAGGTAAGGGAAGGGTTTCCACATACCTACCAGGGACTTATTTGCTCTAATTTGTACCTGTGGCTGAGAAGGGAGGAAAGGAGGGAGAAGGGCCTGGAGTGAGGAAGGAGGAATGCTCAAGAGTCAAAGTTGTTCATGGTCAGCAATCAAAAACAGAGCCAGTGTAGAGATTTCTTCAGAATCTAAAAGTGTCTTGCCAACCCTAAGGTCTGAACTACTCCTAGGTATATAGCTATCCGGATCAATGGAAGCATGCATTCCATTGTCTAGTCCAAGAAGACTAGAATAAGATGTGTTGATGGATGCCATAATTCCAGCCTTCAGAAAGCTGAGGCAGGAGGATTGCAGTAAGTTTAAGGCTAGTCTGGGCTACATAGTAAATTCCAAGCTTGCCTGGGATAAAGAGCCCCTGTTTCAAAATAATAAAACAACAAGAGATATCCTCTTATCTTTCTTCATTATTATACTATTCACAATAATGGTTATAAAATCAACCAAGACGAAACCCTGTCTCGAAAAACCAAAAAAAAAAAAAAAAAATCAACCAAGACATCAAACAACAGATCAATTGATAAAGAAAATGTGGCATATATAAATAATGGAGTTTTATCTGCTACAATGAAGATAAAATTATGTTATTTGAAGGAAAAAATGCATGAAACTTGAGACCATTATCTTGTTAAGTTAAATAAAAAGACATAGAAAAACAAATAACATATTTTATCTTCTATGCAGAATCTGTAACAAATAAAGACATGGAAATAAAAGGGGGGTCTATATGGGAACTAAAAGGCAGGGGGAGAGAGACATGAGAGGATGATGTGAATGAGCATGATCAAATCATGTTATGTCCATGTCTGAAAAGCCATCATGAAACAGACTGCTTGATATAATATCTATTAACTTAAAAACATTAAGAGGCTGGAGAGATGGCTCAGCTGTTAATAGCACTGTTTGCTCTTCCTGAGATCCTGAGTTCAATTCCCAGCAAACACACTATGGCTCACAACCATCTGTAATGGGATCTGATGCCCTCATCTAACATAAAGTTGGACATACAGAGCCCTTGTATACATAAAAATAAATAAAGACATCCTTTAAAAAAGCACAAAAAAGATGAAAAGAATAGTCACTCTTTACACTTTTGGATCTATTCCCTTTTCAGACAGGTAATAAGGATTTGTCCCATCTCGTGGGTCATTGTCACCTTTTCATTATGTTGTTTGCAGCACAAAATTAAATTCAACTTAAATTGTTCATTCCAGTGTACGTTCTGTTCTTTTCATGTTTGTACTTTTAATGTATCCAAGAGCCCCTTTCACAGTCCAATATCACAAAGATTTACTCCTATACTTACTGCCATTTAATAGACATGCAGTTTTAATTTTGCCTTGAAGTGTGTGATTAATTTTAAGTTAATTTTTACAATTTAATATTCTTCAATGAAGTAATATTGTACTTGGTCAAATGTTGGTTGCTAAAGCCATATGCTTTCTTTTTGTGGATTTTCTCTTCCATTTCTGAAGTAATAAGGGCGGCGGCGGGGCTGCGTTCCCAACACCCCAGCCGCCTGCCCGGCTAGCTTATGCCCCGAAATAATTACACGGACACTGTATTCTTTTAAACACTGCTTGGCCCATTCTCTTCTAGGCTAATTCTCACATATTAGTTTAGCCCATTTCTAATCATCTGTGTATGGCACCCCAAGGTGCGCTTACTGGGGAGATTCTAGCCTAGTCCATCCTGGGTCGGAGCTTCATCCCGGAAGCGGGGCATGGCGTCTCTCTCAGGTGTCTGCTCCCGAGAGCAGAGCAGTCGAGTCTGTGAGCTCACTTCCTTTTCCTCCCAGCGTTCTGTTCTGTTTACTCCTCCCACCTATCCTCTAACCAATAAAATGGGCCAAGGCGGTTCCTTTATTAGCCAATGACCTTCCTCCATCACATTTCCTTGACTTTTTCCTCAATCTTTATGATAGTAGTATCTTCTCTGAGTTATTGTAGCTTTAACAAAATGTCTCAAGCCAATAGAATGGCTCCCCTGAACTTAGTCTCTCCTGAGATCCCATGGTGGAGAGAACCTGAGATTAGCCTCTGACCTCTATATGAGTGTGCCCTATGTCATATATGATGCATGCATGTGGACAGACAGACAGACACACAAATGAGTAGATGTCTTCAAACAAGGCTGTATCATCCCTTGCAAATTGTTCAGTATATTCTGTACCTTCATTTCCATCAGAATTTTGTAAATTTCCGTAAGAAAATCCTTCTGCAGTTTGATTGGAATTGTTTTGGATCCACATACCATTTTAGGGGAGAAGTGAGATCTTGGCAGCCTTTAGCATTGCCAGCCAAGTGCACAGCGTACTTCTCCATCATTCAGTTGTTATATAACCTCAAGAGTGTCTGGTAATTTTCCGAGTCTCGGTCTTACAGATTTTGTGGCAGATGAAATATTAAGTACATATTTTTATATTATTATGACTTGTATTTTTGGGTTCAATTCATAATTCATTATTGCCAGTATAAAGTGAAATTGACATTTGTCTTCAGTCTTGTATTCCCTTGCTTTTCCATTCCATATTAGTTCTAGTAACACTATTGTAGAGCTCATTGGATTTTCTGTATGCTCATGAGTAATATGGACAGAGTTTTGCTCCTCTCATTCCAATATACATGGCTTTTGTTTTATCTACTATTAACATATTGTTATATAACTATTGTCATTCTAGGGGTTTAAATATGATGCTAAGCTGAACTGGTGCAACTGGGTATCCCTGTGTATCTACGGAGAAGTCTTTCAGCCTTTCACCATTTCGTATGGCCTTAGTCGCAGGGTTTTGCAGAGGCTGAGGTCATCCATTTTAATTCCCGCTTTCCTCAATATCTTAACCTATCATAAATGAGACGTTCATATTCCACATATTTCCTTCTTACTGTGGTCATATGGTAAGATCACTTATTGATTTCCAAAGGTTGGCCTAAACCTGTATTGAAGGATCATTTACTAGTTTCTTGGAATATATGTAACAAAGTACCACAAAGTACATAATTTGAAAACCACAACAATAACAAAGTACATTTTCCTCCCAATTCTGGATGCTAAAAGACTATTCTAGTTGTCCATGGCTAAACACCCAGAAAACCACAGGGAGGGTCTGCTCTTGTATCTTCTTATGGTTACTGGTTACTGTCAAACCTGGTTTTTCCTTGACTTGCAGTTGTATCAAACTAGTTTCTGCTCTGTGATCACATGTTGCTTTCCTTTTATATCTTATCTCTGTTAAAAATGCCATACCCCTTTTGAGACATGGTTTCACTGTGGCCCTGGCTGGCCTGGAACCCACTGAGTAGTGCAAGTTGATCTTCAATTCACAGAGATCTGCTTGCCTCTGCCTCCTGAGTTCTGCGATGAAAGAAGTGCGTTGCCACACCTGGAAAATTTCCATTTATAATGAGGACCCTAAGCTCATTCTAACCCACTATGACTTCATCTCAACAAGGCCATATTTACAGAGATCCTCTTTCTAAATAAAATCATCTTCCTACATGTCAAGGTTCAAACACATTTCTATCTGAAAACACAATTTTACCTTTGCAGTCAAGATATATTGATTTCAATTGTATGCTATTGTAATCAATTTGCTAAAAACTTATATCAAATTTTGCATTGTGATCGTGGAGGATATTATTCTGTTTTTACGATGCTGTCTTTTTGAAAACCAGAATAGCGTTAGGCTTGGAAACTGAATGTCAAGTGCCACCTGTATGTGCTGGGATTCTCTGGGTTGGATTAGCAATATTTCTTGCATAAATATTTGACAGCCTTCTCCGGTGAGACCATTGGCTCTGAAGTTTTCTCCCTGCAAAGGCTGTTAACTAAAAATGCACTTGCTTTAAGAGGTATTGAGTCATTGGGTTCATTTCTTCTTGAGTGAACTTTCTGGTGTATGTTCTTCAAGAGCTTTTTGCCCATCTCATTTCAAATGGTTGACTTTATTGACACGTAATCATTTTACATTCTTTTATCCTTTCAACATCTGGAGAGTCTAGGGTGGTCCTGGTTAGTGGTAATTTATGACTTGTTTTTAAATTAGAAATATACTCTATGTGTAGCAATAGAGTTTACATGTTAAATAACTCTGTAATTGAATTATTTTTATATAGTTTCAAACAGATGAAAGGGACAAATTGTGGGTTATGAAACTTTGATCCAAAAGATTTTGTTTTTTAAAAAAAAACACTTTTTAAAAATTGCTTATTTAAGTGTGTGTATTTTTTGGTGTATGTGTGTGTGTATATGTTCATGCCTGTATCACCATATGCTTGTGGAGGTTGGAGGACAACTTGTAGCATCCAGTTCTCTACTTCGACTGTGTTCTGTCATGCCAGGGACAGAACCCAGCCCCCCAGGCTTCTGAATAAAAACCTTCATCGCTGGGCCATTTCATCATCTCATGGCTTCTTTTATAAATAGCTTACCAATCTGGGTAGAGGTGTCAATTTTATTGATTGTTTTTTAGTTACCTGGATTTTTATTTTTTTTAAAAAAATCTGTAAGGCTCTATTGTGATTTCAAATTGCTTTCCTCTTTCTTTTAAGCTAATTTGCATACCATTTGTTAGTTTCTTAAGATGGAGTTTAAGATAAATGATTTGAGGCTCTGTTCATTTCGGTTACAGGTGTTGAGCATTGTGTATGATGCTTGGTCAGTACAGTATTTATTTCCATTCCATTTAAGGTGCTTTCAAATTTCCCTTTGGAGTCATTATTCAAAAAATAGAATATTTTAACATTCCTTAAGTACTTGAGGTCTTAAAAAAGTCTCTCTATTATTGATTCTAACTGTGAGAAAGCTACTGTGGGTTGTTAACTTGGCAGAATCCAGGATCAACCGGGAGACAGGCCTCTAGTTATACTTGATGGGATTATCTTAATGATGATGATGTTGACTGCGGTGAGAAGACCTGTCTGTCCACTGTGGGTGGCACTGTTGCTCGCCTGGGATGCTAGACTCTGAGAGAGGAGAAATGGAGCTGAGCAGCAGCAGGCATTTGGGCAGCTTCTGCCTCTTACTGTCAGTGCCATGGGACCAAATGCCATGGGACCAGCTGCTTTGGGATCAGTTGCCATGGGGGCCAACTGCCATGGGACCAGCTGCCACGGGACCAGCTGCCTTGGGACCAGCTGCCATGGGATCAGTTGCCATGGGGGCCAATTGCAATGGGACCAGCTGCCATGGGATCAGTTGCTACAAGACCAGCTGCCACAGGACCAGCTGCATGGGACTAGCCACATAGAAATCCTCCTGCAGTGGCTTTCCTACACTGACTGATAAATGGTGAGGTTGAGTTGTAGACCCAAACAACCCCTTTCTCTCTTAAGATTCCTTTGTCAGGTGTTTTTCATCACAGCAACTGGCAGAGTAGCCATGGTAGTGCTGCCATGGCAGAGTTGTCACGGTAGGTTAGCCATGGTGGAGTAGCTATGATAGGGAGGGGGGTTTATTTTACTCACAGTGTCAGAAGGTTCTTCTTCACTACCTGCTTGGGCCCTGTAGTAGAACAGAGTATTATGGAAATAAGAATCCATGGCAGCAGGAAGCATAGAGCAAGGCCCAAACCAGGGCTGGGCTGCAACTCTCTTTCTTTTTGGTTTTTCTTTTTATTTATTTATTAAAGATTTCTGCCTCCTCCCCGCCACCGCCCCCCATTTCCCTCCCCCTCCCCCGATCAAGTCCCCCTCCCTCATCAGCTCGAAGAGCAATCAGGGTTCACTGACCTGTGGGAAGTCCAAGGACCACCCACTTTCATTCAGGTCTAGTAAGGTGAGCATCCAAACTGCCTAGGCTCCCCCAAAGCCAGTATGTGCAGTAAGATCAAAAACCCATTGCTATTGTTCTTGAGTTCTCAGTTCTTTTTGGTTTTTCAAGACAGGGTTCCTCTGTATCTTTGAAGCCTGACCTGGAACTAGCTCTTGTAGACCAGGCTGGCCTCGAACTCACAGAGATCCACCTTCCTCTGCCTCCCGAGTATTGGGATTAAATGTGTGTGCCACCACCATCTGGTTAGTCTGTAAACTTTTAAAAACCCATATTTAGTAAGTAAACACAAAGTTTTTACTGACACTTAAGGCTATGTTAGCTTTGAATCCCTACACATTAAAAAAATTAGATACTGCCACTATAAAATAGTGTATTATATATAATATAAAATAGAGTTTATATTTCTGTGATAAAACAGCATCATTCTAAACAACTAGAGGAGGAAAGGGTTGTTTCAGCTCACAATTAGACATCATAGTCTATCATGGAAAGAAGTCAGAGCAGGAACTCAAGGCAGGAACCTGGAAACAGAAACTGAAGCAAAGTCATGGATCAACACTGCTTTCTGACTTGCTCTCTGTGACTTGCTTAGTTTGCTTTCTTGTATAATTGCCCAGTGTTGGTACCACTTAAAGTGAACTGGGCCCTCCTACATAAATTAATTAATCAAGAAAATCCCCACAGGCCTTTTCTCAATTGAGGTTCTCTCATGCCCAGTGACTACTTTACTTCACATTAGCAAAAAGTTAACCATGACAAATGGTATTGAGTAAACGGTCCCATTCCAAAAGGGATCAATGGGAAGATTGCAAGGAAAAACTGGATCAAAGCAAGACTAGAATTCATCAAGGCAAACATTGAATCTTGTAGCTCTGTGTCCAGCATCCAGTTGTCATAATGACATCATTTCCTCTCTAACAGGTTCAATGGCCCTACTTGTTATAACCCACATGACCTGTCTCTTGAGCTGTCTCCCCTTGATGCCTTCAGCTTTCTTTGGCAGATATTCTACAATCTTTTGATCTTCATCACCCTGGAGCGTCCATTACAGTATAGACTTCACCTTCAAAGCTTTATGTATAATCCTCTAAGGCTGTGGTTCTCAACCTGTGGTTCGCAAACCCCTTGGTGTTGCATATTAAGTATCCTACGTATCAGATATTTATATTATAGCTCATAACTGTAACAACATTGCAGTGATAAAGTAACATAATAATGAAGTAATATATTAATGAAATAGAAATACTTGTGTCACCATAACATGAAGAAATGTGTTAAGGGATCATAGCTTAGGAAGTTTGAGAACCACTGCTCTAAGATCTTACAGAACTTGGAATCTCACCAAGGTCCACATTATCTGACCTGTGAGTCCTTCCTTAAAAATATGAATATAAGTCTCCAGTTAGTTATGTAACTGGTGACTACATACCTGCCAAAGCAGCAACAAAGTCAAAGACAGTGGGGTCTATTGCCAGCTCTAATAGTTGCTGGGTCCTCTTGGACCTTGGCTGCAGAACCCAGCCAGTCCCCCACTCCCATGTGGATATATGTGATTGAGAAATCCTGGAGATACTCTTATCAAAGGAAAACATTTCAAGTGAGTTTAGTTTTGCAATGAAACCTAGAAGAAGCCTAATCTCAGTACTTGCTGAAATTCCCTCAGGGCACACGTATGATGGCCTCAGGGCAAAATTCTTGGCTTCTCTTTTATTGCTCAAGTGTCTTTAGTGACTGTGGCTTCTTGGTTTAAAGCTGTAAATGTACCATTATATGCTGGAACTACACTTTCTCCATCTTTTTGTTCTGTTGTTTGGAAACCTGGCTAAAAGCAGTCAGCAGTCACAATGCCACAGCCTGAGTACTTTTCTTTCCTGAATCTGCCTGACAAATTAATTTGTCCATTACTTTTGACTTCAGTCTCACTCACATCTTGAGGATATGAGTGAAACATAATCAAATACTTTGCCAGAATGTAGCATGAGTTGCCTCTACTTAAATCCTCAACATGGTCAGTGTTCCCATGTGAAACTGCATGAACTCTGCTGGTGCAGTACTATTGGTGATCTGGTTTTTCAAGCTCCTACTGGTACCAAGCATTAAGATTGCTCTAAGTATTCTAGGCTTTTTTATCCTGAAGCTCCAGATTCTCCTTAACTCCCCATACACCAGGCATAGAATCACATAGTTTTATTCATAGAAATAATTCATCTCTGGTATCAATTTTCTATATTGATACAGATATTTTTCTCATCATTAAGACCCAAATACCTGACACACACAACTTAAAGGCTTCCTTTATTTTAAGTCATGAGTTTACAAATTTCAGTCCAATTCGGTGGGGTGTTTGTAGCACAGCATGGGCAACTTAAGTCACCATGGAAAGGTTCCAGAGAGAAATCAACACGAAATGCCCAGGGATAATGTTACCCCAATGATCCAACTCCAGTAACATCTAGGTCCAATTTTCTAAAGTTCCCAGAACCCCCTAAAGCAGGGGGACCAAACAGTCAGAACATCAGCTTGTCAGGGACATTTTGGACACAAAAAAACAACAGTTGGAGCATATGCTTTGTAAGACAGAAATTCTTTTAACGTTGGGAAAGTTTGAGAGCTTATAGCATGGCCTATTTTGTTCAAAGTATGCCCACTTGAAAAATATGTGCATTGTACTGTTGTAAGACAGGACAGTCCATAATGCCAAACAAGCTATTTGGAGTTACTTTCATGTCATATGTTTCCTTTTTGTATTCTATATCCTTTTTTTGCTTACTTATTTATTGTCTATTATTAACAAAAAAGTATTGAAAACTCCCCACTATGATTCATACTTGGCTATTGTCCTGAAAAATTCAAGCAGTTTTCCCTTCACTTATTTTGCTTGCATTAAAAAGAATACACACATTTAATATTGCTGTGTCCTCTTAATGAACTGAACCATGAGTGTGTGTATGCCCAAATGTGCATGTTTGTCTCATTTTTAATCATTACTATGGTTATGCTGTTGGATCCTTTTTTGTAACATTCAACCTGATGTTAGTTCTACCCAATGTACTTTATTTAGCTTAGATGCTAAAAATTTTCATTTCTAAAAGTTTTAATTTAAGCTTATCAACATTGTCTTTATGTCCAGTTCTTCAGATATGAGGTATAGCTATAATCATCATCATAATTATTATTCTAATATCTGTCAGTTCTGGGTGTTTTCATTATTGGGTTATCATATGGGTGATGGTTTCTAATTCTTTAAATGACTGGTAACCTTTGATTCAGTGCCAGGTACTCTGAATTTTCCCTTAGTGAGTGTTGAATTTTGTTACCAATAAGTATTATTGATTTTTTTTATTTGCTGTTGGAATCAGTTGAGTTGCTTGGAAACAGTTTGATTCATTTTGTGTCTATCATGCTTTTAAGATTTGTTTTCTAGAATAGAGCAGCTTTTAGTTTCAGACCAATTATTCCCTACTCCTGAGACATGGCCCTCCAAGGACTCTACCCAGTGTTCCATGAATTATGAGGCATTTTGGTCTGTCTGGTAGGAGTCAGGTAGAAGGACTCTTAGGATCAGCACATTGCTATACAAGCAGGATTTACTAGTGTCAAAGAGCCAGAATCTCAAGGAGCAAACAGCACATGGAGCCAAAAGAGCTGAGTAGAGAGGATGCAGATTGACAAGAGTCCCATCTCCGTGGAATCCAACAGGATGTGTTTAATTCCATCATGAAGGTGTGGTGACAAGGAACAGGAGATGCTGTCTACTAGGAGAACCCCTTAGACACTTAGCATCTAAGGCTTTAATGGGAGACCAGTCATATCTGCATCCTCGGCTTGCACAAAGCAGATTTCAGTGTTCCCAGAAGGAAAGCAAATGTTCAGCACAAACCATTGATTTAGTAATCCTTCTTTTCATTTTTAAAGAAAGAAATATGAAAACACATGACTTAAAAAATCACAGAATGACCCTGAATGCTGACACATTGACTTGCAAGTTTTCTTACCTAGCGATGGTAAGTGTTCAATAGGAATCATACTTCAAATTTTGAATTTCAATCTTTCCCTGTCTACAATGTATGATAAAATGTTCTTTCATGATACTGGTACATGCAAGAAGCTGTGAGCATGACATCAGCCTTGTGTCCATGAGGGGATGTCTGGTGCCTTTTAGTGCACTGTGTTGCTAAGTTATGATGGCCGGTAGGTTGTTGCACCTTGAATGTTTGCATGAACTTTTGATGTGTCTCCCCATGATGAACCGAGAAACACCTACTTATATTTTTATAGGGCTACAAATATTTTTTTCCTGTATTTGACCATGTAAAATAAACTTTGTATGCCAAATACTTCATGTTTCAACTAATCAACACTGCTGTTGTTAACAGCAAAGCAGTTGGCCAGTTGTAGCTGGTATGTCTCAGGGTTTCTATTGTTGTGAAGAGACACTATGACCACAGCAACTCTTATAAAATATTTAATCAGGGTGGCTTACTTGTAGTTCAGAGATTTAGTGCCTTATTATTATGGCTGGAAGCAAAGTTGCATGCAGGTAGACATGGTGATGGCGAAAGAACAGATAGTTCTTACATCTTGACCTGCAGACGACAGGAAGTCGTCTTAAGACATGAGATATAGCTTGAGCATATATGAGACCCCAAGGCCTGCCCCCACAGTGACATACTTCTTCCAACAAAGCCACTCTTACTCCAAATAGATCACATTTCCTAATAATGCCACTCACTCTGGGGACCATTTTCTTTCAAACTACCCCATCCTGTAAAGTCTTTTTTTCCCCCTGAGTTCTCTTGGTGGAGGTTATCCTTGCTTTTCAGTGAGTGTTGTCACCTCATCCTAGATAGATGTACATGCACTTGCACCTCCTTTTCACTCCCGATCAGTCCTTGTTGAAAGCTCAGAACAGACACTTGCTTCCTTTCGAGAAAAAGAGCAATAATCTAATTTTCATCTATAAGTTTGAGATTTAGGAAACCAGAGAAATAGTTATATGTACAGAGTTTTGTCTACTCAGCCTCTCTAAATCTTTGCTTCCTTAAATTCAGAATAGGAATCACAACAGGACCTGCAACAGGAACATTTATAAGGGTAAAATAATTTTTATTATTATCTGAGATTTCTTCCCTCCCTTTCCACCTTCCCCTTCACCCTTACTTTTCCAAGACTGGTACAGAGATTTTTTCCCAATATTTCATAGACACTCAGTGTTAAAGATTGTACGGATCATATTGTACGGACTCAATACCTCAAAAGAAAACTGTTGCCCTCAAATGAATTCTGGACCAGCTGTTGGGAAGTCTTTCATCTCTCTTGTTGTCCTCAGTGTTGATGGGTGATGGCTTCTCTGTGTGAACTGTGAATGTTTATGCCTTACTCTTTCTTCTCATTTTGGAAATCAAATCCAGGGCTTGCATATACTGGGCAAACACTATGCATTGACCAGTTTCTGCACCAAACATCTGTTTTTTTTAGTTTGCACCTAGAAAGAGGATCTGCTGTCTCTGGAAGGTTGGCCTCTTAGCTGTCAACATCCTCCTACCTCAAACACAGCCATTTTTATTGGAAAATGTTAATAAGGAGTGGAGTTAGAGAGAAGACTTGTGGAACTCACTTAACTCATCTTAGATTCTATAGAACCTGGGACATATGTTTGCCGCAAAGTGATTGTTTGATGAATGTTCACTGAAGGGGCAATTCAGCACTTAGACTCGCCTGTTTTATTTATTTCTCAGAAGAAATCAAAGGTTAAAGATCTATCATTAGACTGGGACTCATGCATAGCTTATTTATTCAGCTTGAAAGGCAGAAATGGCATGATGGTAGTGTATAGGTTTTCTTTTCCATTTTTCAAATCTTTTAATTTATTTTTTGTGTATTTTACATCATGTCTCTACACTGTATCTCCCAATCTCACTCATCTCTTTCTCCTCTCCAAAATAAAACAAAAAAAATTAATAGAAGAAAGGGGGAGGAATAAAGGGAGAATCTTCTCATGGAAGCTATAGTGTGTCACAGAGTCATGCAGTAAACCTCTTTATTCATAGACTTTTTTACATGCAGGCATTCATCCCAGAGAATCACTAGTCTGGTTCACATTGACACCAGGCCCTCATGGGAACTCTTCCTGGGTATCCTATTATTGCCCTATGTCATGGAGATTATTCACTCCTAGGTTTACAGGACTGACTCCCCCACCTGCTCCAGGAGATCACAGATGGGGTGGATGTTGGAGTGGGTCAAAAAATAACTCTGGTTCTGGGTCTGGGTAGTTTCAGGGTTGGCCAGTTCACCACCCTGTCTTTACTGCCAGGGTGAGCTCTCCAGCACTGTCCTGGCTAGTTTACCCCTTGCAATGATGAGCAAGGGACAGGGTCAGTTCTCTGCCTTTCACATCCTCAGGATCAGTTCTTCCATACTTCCCTTTCAGGACCATCTCTACTGTTTTGCCCAAGTGAGGTGTAGGGGCCTCCTGAGTGCTGGAGCTGATGAGGGACATGGTCAGTTCTCCTGCTCTTATGACTTCAGGGCCAGCATTTCCCCTGTCTCAGGCACAGATGGTTGGTGGTGAGGGACATCTCTCCTCTGCCCATGCTGCCACATGACAGATGAGTAATGGGGATAGCTCGCTCACGTTTACAACATTGCTGGCTGACTCACATCTCTGTCAACCAGGTCAGCTCTTCCTGGCGTGAGGTGCAGGGCCTGCTCTCCAGAGTGTTGTAGCTGACAGGGTGCAGGGGAAGCTCTCCTGATTGTATAACATCAGAGCCCATTCTCTCACCAGGTGTTGATGGGTGGTGAGTCATGGGGAGAACTTCTGTCCTTCACCCATGCCACAAGGAGACAGATGAGTAATGAGGAGAGTCTCCCCATGCTCACTACTTTGGTGCTGGCTTGCCCACACCTGTGCGAACAGGTTTGTCTCTATTGTGATGACCAGGTGAGGTGCAGGGCCTGCTTTCCCAAGTGTTGCAGCAGGTGGAGGGCAGGGATCTCTCTCAGCTCTTATCACTTCATCGTACTTTCACTCACACTACATACCTCAAGCTTTCTTAACTCCAAAGTTGGGATACTTGTAATGCTTCTCTCATTGGGAGCTGTTTTGAGAGCTAAATAAGTCCATCCATAGCATGTGGTATGAATAGCATGATGCCCCCTATACAGATAGTGCTCAGTTGTACCTGATGTGGGAGTCCCCTCTGTGTGCTGTAATTACCATTAGTGAATAAAGAAATTGCTTTGGACCTATAGCAATGCAGAACTTAGGTAGGTAGGGAAAGCTATTCTGAATGCTGGGAGAAAGGAGGCAGAGTCAAGGAGAAGCCATGGATCCGCTGCCTGAGTCAGACATGCCGAAACTTTAGCTGGTAAGCCACAACCATGTGGCAATACACAGATTACTAGAAATGGAATAAATTGAGATGTAAGAGTTAGCCCATAAGAAGCGAGAGCTAATGGGCCAATCAGTGATTTAAATAATACAGTTTCTGTGTGATTATTTTGGGGCCGAGAAACCAGGAACGAACAAGCAGCCTCCCCCAACATGTACCTATTAGTATTTGTCCAGTGGACGTTTCTGACTTGAGTGTCAACATGGCACACAGAGTTGGTTGAGTCCCAGAAACTATGGAGATATGAATTCACAATCTCAGGCGCTACAGCTTTGCCGATTTTCTGCAGGAAGCTGTGAAGGAGATGGCAATGAGAAGCGATCTGTGGAAGCTGTGCTTCAGCTGTGCCGAGAGCAGTGGGAGGGCACAGAAGGGAATTCTCATTCAGATGTTAAGAGTCTCAAATTAACAAAAGCCATTGAAATTTCCCCCTGAATCACTTACATTTACAGAAATGTTCCATATGGCAGATGATGACCTACAAATTATATCCATTTCTTTAAAAAAGCACAATTTAGCCTGACTGAGTAATGTAAGATAAAAGAAACTGCATTTCTATCACATTGACCTTGGAGCTACCTATCAAGTAGAATTTTCAGGGCTACCAAGGAAAGAACAGTTTATGGAACATTTTTCCTCTAAGGGAAACAGTACAAATTCCAGTGTGAACAAATAAATGGGTTTTGGTAAAAATCAAAGGTAACGGAAACATTAATTGCCTGTGGGGACTTGGAGAATGCTTCTTGGGGAAGATTCTATTTGAACTTTGTATTGATTGTGTTTGAACTGAATATGGAGGGTTGAGTTGGGACTAGTCACATGAAAAAGGGCACTCAAGGGAAGGGAGCAAGCATGCAGAGTCCCAGGGTCCCAGAAGATCAAACTGTCTCGAGAAATTTTAAATTGCTCAATTTGACTGCAGGCAAGGGATGGAGGAGGAGGTGATGAGCAATGTTTAGACAGGGAGACTGGAGGACAGGTCATGTAGGGTCTCTCTTGTGAAGCTGTCAATGTCATCTAGGAATTACGGAAAGGGTAGGAAGAAAGGGAGAGCCTTGAATGCAGTCACAATTTGGAAAGATTGCTCTGGTTGGTAATGGATCGAAACTGCAAAATATGAGGCCCTTAACAATAGTCAAGATAAGGAGAGGTGAGTTTCAGAGAAGTGCTGAGGAGAAGAACATTTGCTGGGTTCGATGCCACCAGTCAACAAAATGATCCCCTGCTGCTTTAAGATGTTGTCTGGCACATCTTAACTTACCTGGTTCTTCAGAGACCTTGCTTGCACAGCATTGGGGATGTCCTGTTAGAGCAGGCAGGAATTCATATCACACCATGAAAATTAAGAGGAAGTGCTCATTAAGTAGCCATTACAGAACGTGAGGATGAAGATGAGAATGTGGCCATCTGGGTCCCAACCTGATGATCATTGTCACATGTCCATAGAGTGATGGAGGAAGGTCATTGGTTAATTATAATAAAGAAACTGCTTGGCCCTCATAGGTTAAAACATAGGTGGAAGGAGTAAACAGAACAGAATGCTGGGAGGAAGAGGAAGTGAGCTCAGAGGCCATGCTCCCCTCTCCTGGGCAGATGCAGTGAAGCAAGCCGCCAGGTCAGACATGCTGAATCTTTCCCGGTAAGTGCACCTTGGGGTGCTACACACATTATTAGAAATGGGCTAGTCCAGGTGCGAGAGTTAGCCAAAAAGAGGCTAGATATAATGGGCCAAGCAGTGTTTAAATGTTTGTATGTTGTTATTTCGGGGCATAAGCTAGCCAAGTGGCAGAGCTGGGTAGCAGGAATGCAGCCCACAGCTCCTACTACACATAGAGTTCTTCCCACGTTCTTCATTCACCAGCATGAAAGACATGAATGGCAATACTGAGTGTAGACTACTCAAGCCTCATCAGTGCCATTTTCTAGCCCTTCCTTGGTCCCTTGCACCCATCATTTTCCTGATCCATATTCATTACTTTTTGATTCCTAGTCTTCTAAGTCTTCTGACTTGTTTTTACAGAATCTTAGTATTTATACACCTAGCAATGTCTCATTACCTCATTCCTCCACCCCTTGATGTGAGAACCTATCTTAAAGGACAAGACAAACAACCTGTGTGTCCCTTTAGTTTTTCTACTTATTCTCTATGTAGCATTGACTTCTCCATAACTATCTACTTTATTAAACATGAAGCTCTATAGTAGTGGTTCTCAACCTATATATCAGATATTTACATTAAGAGTCATAACAATAGCAAAATAATAGTTATGAGCAGGAACAAAATAATTTTATGGTTGGGGGTCACCACAGCATGAGGAACTGTATTAAAGGGCTACATAATTTGGACGGTTGGGCTCCACTGCTCTAGAGGAAATGTTTTATAAACAAACTCTTGTGTGAACAACTAAAGTAGATGGCATATTAGATACCCATGCCCCGTTGCCTCTGAACGATTCTGCCCTTCTTCAGGTTCTCTCCACTCATATTTCATTTATGTAACTTCAGTTCAGAGTGGAGTGATGGAAGATTAGCTCATTATTGTCATATAGACCTGCCTCAACTCATTCTCTTTCTTTATGCCACTTGGCAGATTTCTTGGTGATTCCTTGCCTGCGAGCACATCAGCTTCTGTGTTTCTTTGTGTTTTGTGACATAGTATTTGCTGGCTTACTCTTCAAGTATCAAAAGAGCAGCTAGAGATTTTCTACATCTAGCCTTGTTTAAGAGAGAACAGAGGCTCCATGAAAGAAAGGATTCGTGAGTGAAAGGTTTTCTAAGGATACCTGTCTGTGGCAGTTTGAATGAGATGTTCTCTCCTAAGTCTTGGGCATTTGAATACTTGGTCCTCAGTTTCAGCTGTCTGGGGAGTATTGAGACGTGTGACTTTGCCGGAGGAAGTGTGTCACTATGGGTGGGCTTTGAGTTTTCAAAAGACTTCCACTATTTGAATTAGCTCCCTTGGCTTCCCATTTGTGGTTCAAGATGTGAACACTCACTGCTGCTCCAGCTGCCTGCTGTTTGATTCCCCCATTCTACCTTCATGGACCCTCACTCCTTGGAGCTGTGAGTTCAAAATAAATCCTTCCTTCTATAAATTGCCTTGATCATGGTGTTTCATCACAGCAATAGAAAAGAAATGAAGGTATTTGGGTACAACTATGCTCTCCTCTCCTTCTGTGGCCTAAACTTTCCTTATATTTTTTTCCTGCCATGTAGCTCTATGAATAAAACATTAAGTTAAACTGAAGCTGATTTTGAGGCACTCATGAGAAGCAGAAAGCATGGATTCTGATTCCACAGCCTGACAGCGCAACAAGGTCAAAACTCGTGTAAGAAAGGCAAACTCAATATATGAAAGAGATTGACGGAGGGCAGAGATGAGGCACAGGTGTGGAGATTAGACAGCTCCAGAAATGGCCAGCAGCAGACTTCAGAACCAGTGTGATATTGGGTTCAATCCCAAATCTGATACCCCGTAGACAAGAAGACTTGGCATTTCCCCGCTGCTGCTGTGACTTGAATCACTAGTGTTGATGCAATGAAATAACAGGTGTTTCAGAACTTAATTCATGCCTAATAACTGGTAGCTAGGAAGTTCCCTTGGTGAAAAGGATGGAAGAGGCATGAATCAATGTTATATGAAGACAGGAGGGATTAATTGTTGGAAGGGCTGAGGGCTGGAGCCAAAGGGTCAAGAAGACATTGGTATAGCTAGGGACCGAGGAGGGGGCCAGTGTGGTGATGGAGGAGCTTTTGGTAGGAGAGTCATGGAACATGGCTGGAAGAAAGGTAAAACAGATTAGAGAAGGCTTTGAACTTTCCCCGAGAAAAGTTTAGGATTGCCATTCAGTCTAGGAAACTCTTCAATATTTTATTTCTTATTGAGGGCAGAAAGAATGTTTCCAGAGAAGAATTTGCCAGCATCTTATTAGGTGGTCACCATGGTGCCAAGTGTAGGCAGGGGTGATTCTCCTACACTATGCATGGTGGACATTTGCAGTTGGTATACATCCCTCTTTTTCTGTTACACCCCACAACACAGTTTTGAAACACCCTGCTTAATTCATTCAGGTCTAGTCTACTGGAGTAAAGAACTTGACTCAAGGTGTTTCCACTCCTGGTCTTCAACTTGTGCTTCTGATTAGCTATTTACACAGCGATTACAGATTCAGAGGTGATTTCAGCTTTTCTACTGATCACCATTCAATGCATCCACATTCATCATGGGGTGAAAGCAGGACAGGGAATATTGGTCCTGTTTTATTTGTGGAAACTATATATTTTATGGAGGTAAAAATTCCTGATCATCACCTTGGATTCTTGTCCCTCAGGGAAATGTCCTTACCTGTCCAGTCTATGGAGTGACATCAAATTCTGTGAAGCATTTCTTTCTTTGCCTGTATCTTCCCAGTGTGCCTGCCTTTTCCTGATTTCACCTCTTCCTCACACCCCTCTGCCCACTTCCACCCTCTTTGCTTTCTGTTGCATCCTGATTCTTGCTAGGGTTCATTGCTGTGTTAGTTTTTTCTTTCCTTTATCGCCTTGCAGAGTTGACTTTATATTGGCCTCAAACCTGCAAATTCCAGAAGAGAGAGAAACTTGCCAAAGCTTCAGGCGGGACGTCCTACATCTCCTGCACATCCGAGGCAGGCAACTGGATAGCCAGAATCTCTGGGAAAGTTGGAGGCAGCCAAGTACACTTGCCTTCTTGTACCACTCCAGGGGCTGGGAAATGGTCATCCAGGTTGGTAGCTCCATGGTTAGCAGACACCTTTCTTGAACCCAGAAAAGCATGGATGAGTTGTGTCTTCTGTGAAGAGACTCCTGCTGAGACACTTGGCTTACTCAATGCTCTCTTCATTCTTGAAGCCTTTACTGTATATTCCTTAGTATGTCTGTCTCACTCATTGATCGTCTGTTGACTTGCCAACTGTTTTCCTGGGATGGGGATTCATGGCTGGCCATTAAGCATCCTGAGCTCGGCAGTCACCTCCAACTTTGTATATGTTACTGGAATTGGTGAAGTCTGTGTCAGGCTCTCTGTTGGGTGCTACTTTTGCCTAACCTTGAAATTGTTTGCTTTTGAGATGATTAGCCTAAAACACAATTGTCTGGGTTATTGATTTGTTTGGAAGCAGACATTACTAGCGTTGCCAAGGGCAGTGTGGTGTGAAAAGCACCACTAACCTAGGAGACCAACTGAACCATCTCTATCTCCTCACCCCTGAACAATTTACACAGCTATGATCTCAGCTCTTATCTCATTCGACTCTGCTTTTTCTGATTCCAACCCTTTTCTAACTAGACCCTGAATTAGGCCTAGATTTTTCTTGCCTTCCACAGAGTCTGAAATCAACAGACTTTTGCATGATTTAATTTCCAAAGATTCAGAGGGAGAGGAAATCAAGTATGTCCCACATCCTCTGTTGGAAGAAACTAAAGAGACAGAGACATTCTGGGATCCTGTACAATCTTTCTCCTGAAATATGTCTACAACATCAGCATCAATGGCTGGCAGTTATACTTACAGAGCTACTTACTTGTATGGCAGGATGCTGACTCCATTAACATCTTTCTGTGTTGGGTATCAGGTCCCAGGACTGAGGCTGGATGTTGGAGGATGACTTTGACTGTGCTGAATGGGGGATGGGAGATTGGGGTGAGGCAGAAAGTACAATTTTAAGTGAAGAAAGACGAATTAGTTAAAAGGTGTTAAGGATGTTTGACTTCCCCTAGTCAGTGACATGGAAATTTTCTCTTCTTAACTGGATTTCAGGAACATCTAGTGAAGGCGTAAGTCACAAACAATGCCACACCAGTTTGGAATTATGATTAATAGGGTGGTATTTATTTAAAGGGGAAAAAACTTACAGATAACCATCCCAGACAACAGCCCTCTGCGCAATCAAGAAGAAGTCTGGTAGCCGGAACCGGAGCAGGAAGCAAAGAGAGCGAGAAGGGAAGTAGCCGCTTTTTTAAAGGGAGAGAGACCATGCCCCAATGGGCTGGTATCTCAGCGGCTATTGGCTGGAGGAGCGGAAGGACCTCCCGCAACAATCTAGAATGTTTCAACATTCTAGTAAGAAAAAGTCAGAAAAAGAGAGCAAGGGCTTTGTTGTGTGGGTTCAAAAACAACCCCAAGAAGAGTAAAATTTAATTTACAACTTTGCTTCTACTTTAAGGTTCAGAATTTAGTGGCTTAGCTTCCTCTGTTGCATGGGATTCATAATTACTCACTGCATAGATTTGAGGATGACATATGACAATATCAAGCAGTGATATTCTATCTGGTATACAGGTAAGCTTTGATGAAAGGGAGATTTCTCCCTGTCTAATGCAGACATCACAGCTGATATACAAAACAAAGAAGCATTAAACTTTGGGGAAAATTTAAATCCACTGGTTGCTGGGCTGGATAACTAAAAGATTACAGGTCTTTGAACATGGCTGACAAGAAGTGCTGAGCTAATCACACTTAGATCCTCAAACTCATGCCAAGTTCAAACTGGCTTCCCATGCATGTTTCATAGGAAATAATCATGACTACCCAAGGGATGCTCAATAGATAAATATCATCCAGGAAATCCACTGAAGCTGGGACAGTGAGTATGTAGGGTAGGTAAACCATAACTTTGGCTTCTTCAAGGAATTATGTTGTTTGTTTAGGTTTTGTGTGTGCATTGTGGATATGATCCCATGTGAATGCACAAACCAGTAGTCGTGTTTAGAAATAGAAATCAGAGGAAAACATCAGCTGTCCTGATCTGCTACTCTGACATTATTATCTTGAGACAAGGTCTCTTGCTGAACTGGAACTGGATTGAGAAGATAGAAAGTACTAGAGTAGTGGTTCTCAACCTTCCTAATGCTGGGACCTTCAACTACAGTTCCTCATATTGTAATGACCCCCATAAAATTATTTTCATTGCTACTTCATAACTATAATTTTACTACTGTAATGAATCATAATGGAGGAGTTCCATTCACACCATCTTAGCATATGGTACTTATAGGAATTATAATGTAAATATCTGTGTCTTTGGATGGTCTTAGGTGACTCCTTTGAATGGATCATTAGACTCCCAAAGGGGTTGAGTCCCACAGGTTGAGAAATGCTGGCTTAATCATTCTACCCCCTAGCAAATACCTGCCCCGATAATGTGGGGTGTATGAGCAAGCACACATCCATGCTATGCTTTGCATGGGTTCTGGTGGGTTTGAACCAAAGTCTCCATGCTTTCAGAGCAAGCACTGTTATTCCTGAGACATCTCCCCATCTGTGAGGCCCTGGGTTGCAAAACTGGAGAGGACTGGAGGATGTGTTGTGTTTCATGCTATTTCTGGGTAACTTTCCTCCCTCAAATGAGGAAGAGACCTGGTCAGTCATCCTCATCAACTTAGACCTATGAAACCCAATATGGACAAGTTCAATAGAACCACCGTACATGGGCTGTCCATGCGTGCTTTAGCATTGCCAGGGCATACATTTCAAATTTCAATTTTTTTCCCTTGAATAGATCTGCTCTGTTGTAATGACAAATTGGAATCATATTCTACATGTATTTCTTCCACATTTTTCTCTCCCCTGCCCATTCTCTCTTCTCTGATGTGGTAAAGCTGAGAACAAAATGTGGACTCATGAATAGATGCAAAGGGGTGTGGCTTTCAGTATGAAATGGAATGAAATCAAGATAATGACTTTGTAGTGGGAATGGAGAATAGTGAGGGCGAGTCCTCTCTAGTACAGAGAACCTTAATTGAAGACAAACGATTCCTTTCTATGCCTGCAGCAACCTTATGCAGGAGGTGAAATGAGTAACTTTTTTTTTCAAGTGTTATGGAGACAAACATCTAAAATTATTCACGCTTAATAAAGTTAGTGGTATCCATCAGGCACTGTATGCCAGAAGTGTGTTTACGTATTCTTAGGACAGTACTTAAAGAATACTGAGTGTTCCACTCTATTACTCTTCTATTATTGCCTTCCCACTAGGATGGCAGCCAACAAGGCCCAGCAACTCTTCTCCTAGCAAAGATTTCCACCTGCTTAGAGTATTAGGGGATCAAAGCACATGAATACCCATGCCACACTTTTTATGTGGGTTTCGGGGATTTGAACTAAAAGTCTTCATGCTTGGACAGCAAATGCTCTTACCACTGAGCCATCTCCCCATCTTCCAGTGATAGGGTTGGCATGTCTCCTAGAAAGAGATTTCACACAGTTCTGACATGCCTTACAAGAGACACTGGAGCTGAGGCAATAATGATGGACAGAACTGCACCTTTGCCTTTTATTTAAACCAAACCTCAGTTAATGTCTTGAAGACTGACTTGGCTCCTCTTTACAGTGCTGTCACACTCAGTGAATCTTCCTCTATCTTTCAATAGCTTGTTGGCTTCGTTGGCCTATGGAGGATTGGCAGCCTGTTCTGTGTTGTCTGGACAGCCAGAGCCCAGGCTCTGACCACTGACAGCAGCCACTCCCACTGATGAGTCAGGAAATAGAAACTGGTCAGGAAGTTTTGGGGCACAGCAGGGACCCTGAAAGTGAATGTTTCTAATTCTGGTTCTTCACCCAAATCTGGATATATCCTTGTATCTGTCTTAGCCAAGGTGTCAGATGGAAGCTATGCTTCTTGGTCTGGTTTTGTTGTTGCTTGTTTGTTTGTTTGTTTTGTCTGTCTTTCTTCCCCTTATGTCACCAAATGAGTACCACTGCCTAGACCTGTATGGGACCACGTGACCAGAACTGAAGTACCCGAGCACCTTGGAGGTGGATGGACTAGGTTTACTAACTTTTCTCTCCATGACCAACCCACATTCTGTCCCTAGACTAACAGCTTGACAATACCCCATTTTGGGGGAACTGTCTCTTAACATACAGGAGCTTTGCTTTCTGTTAAACTCCTACCTATACTCCTAGAATAGAATGAGTTTCATTGTTTGAGCTTTTGAGACAAGCGACCCCAAAATCACTGGCCCAAGTTGGCCTGGTGGTCATTACCCATTTGAAATCTTAGCACCCCAAGTTAGGCTCACTTGGGGAAAGAAAGAAAGGCCCCGTCATCGCAGAGACTCCAGTTTTCCTGGCACACAAAAGATCAGGGCTTTTTATTTATGTTATATCTGTTGACTTTTGGGGTTATCAATGTAGTACAAGCTTTTAGGCTTGTGGATAATGGGAGCTTTTTTTTGCATAGTCTATCTGTCACATGTAGCTGCGCTACATGCAACTTCATGTATTTTAAGTCTCTACCTAGGGGTGTGGGTTTTAGTGTTAAAACGATTATAAATTGTAAAGACAATCTATAGAGTGATAGATTCTCTTCAGACACTCTGGAGAGCCTCTGAACCTCCAACATCACTGACATCTAGTTGACCAATATCTTGAGTCATAGGTTATCTTCAGAGATATGTGCCCATGACATCTCTGTGCTGGCACAGGTCACTTTTTTCACTCCAGTGTCTACAGATGTTAAACTGGGGTAGAGATATTAATCAGTAATTATGTCAAGATGTTTTGAACACTAACTGCGTGCAAGGAGCTAGGCTAATTACTAGGTGGAATGGCGCATTAATAAATCTAGATGAACTTGAATATTTTCTTCCTAATAGCAAGTTCTGTGAATCTGTGGAATTCATGGCTCAACATTGCAATGAAATCATGAAGCTTTTAGGAATTAAGGCCCATGGCTAATATCACAACACATACAATCATCATTTTCTAATGTTTCTAGCCTATGGCAGGAAGTCTAGCATTAATACAGAAACACATATGAAGTCACTAAGAAATTATGTTGTTAGTGGCCCTTTTATCTCTGCTCGTGCATCAAATTGAGGGAGTAAGCGTCTCTCTGGTACAGGTGTGTTCAGGCTTGCTGCCAGCCCATCTGGCAGTCCTCCATTCTGAAGCTTTCACTGAGTCACTAAGAGTCTCTGATTAGGAACGTGACTAGGAGTCTTTCTTTAGAGCAGTTCACTTGATAACTTATGCATGCATGGCCAAGTTTGGAGGGTGAATATGCCAACAGGCTCATGCTGGGAATGAGTAAAGAGGGAAGTGTTATTCCTCAGCCACAGTAAAACCATGAGGAGACTCAGACACCTTTGTGATCCTTTGCTGGAGGGGCATTCAGAAAAGGTAGCTTTGTTGAGAGATCACTGATTCTACTTTTGAAGTAGTAGAAACCAGGCCTTCACATTCAATATGAGGTTTGCTCTAACTATATCATCAGCATACATAAGAAACCATTGCCCCCTTAGATTCAGGCTCAGCTGTCTTAAGCTGAGTTCCTACTGTATGCCTGAGCCAGGCCTTGCTATGACTGGGTACTCCATTCCTTCCTCTGGTCCTTGGCTTCTCTCTGTGTGGGCCTTCAACACTGCGCAGATGGGACTTGGAGGCCCGTCAACATCACAGCAGTTCTTGACTCTAGGAAACATGGTACTAAATGAGGCAACCAAAATGCTGTGGCTTTAGCGACATGATCAGAGACACTTTTGTAAAAATCACCTCTGCTTTCACCTCAAACTTTATGTTATAAAGTAAGAGATTTGAATCAGAATTCCTTGAGCCACCATGCCCCAATTTGATGCTCAATGTATCATGACCTGGAATATCTTAGAAGTTGCTGGATGAACTCCCAGTTAGCCTGAGAGAAATAGCAAAGTTGCCAAGCACATAAAAGAAGCATTGTAGCTCATCCACCAGCCAGCAGAGCCTGCCCCACTGTTTCTGTGGGTTTTATGTTTGCACACTGAAAACTAAGTCCAGAATGCAGAGACCAGAAGAAGCAGAAACACTGAAGGGAACAGGGATGCTAGATCTGGAGTCAGACACCAATCTGTGGCTCCAAACAGGATGCCAACGCCCAAGCAAAATGATTAGAAAACAGCAACAATCAGATCATCTGTCACCATAACAATAGCAAGTATCTAAATTAAGCTCCATCTTCTGTGGGAGTGGGTGACACCCAGCAGGGACATGAACAGATATCATCCTGTTTTCTATGCTTTGGGAAGTATTTCTGAGCCCATCTGCAAACTAGATATCTGCTCTCTCTTCCTTCTTCCGGGGAAGTCTGTCTGTAAGGAAGCCCAGGGCTGAAGGCCAGAAGGATGGGTTGAAAGCTTCTTGAAATGCTTTGCACTTCAATGAGGAGTGTGTGTCAGTGAGTTCTGAGGCGTTCTTCTGGATCTCCCTGGGAGCGCATATGGGAAGAGTAACAGACAGTTTTTAAAGCTTGCCGGGGTCCACAGGAACATGCTCTGTCAAAATGAGCAGTGTGAGAGGAGGCTCATCATCCTCCAAGAGGCTTCAGAGGAATTCATGCAAATTCAACTCATTCGCAAGTTCTACAGATGGAAGATGGATTGTCCAGAATGTATAATCATCTCACAGCGAACCATGAGACTTCCCTAGCCTTTCACTATACCGTTGACTGACTCCATTTGTTCCTGAAGGTTTTAGATATCACTAGGTGATGAAAAGACCTTGATTCTTCTGAGAATCAAAGTTCCAGGAGAGTAAATATTGTGTCACTTTAGGTCCTTATATTTAGAAGGACCAGGCTAGGGCTCAATATAGTAACATAAATAGAAGAGTCATTCAGCTCTTGAAGAGTTTGTGGTATAATACCTATTTATCACACCGTGATGGATGGGAGAGATGAGAATGTTGGCCATTCCTGATGTGTGCTGGACTTTTATTTAGTGTTGTGTTCAATTAAGAGTTGAAGAACAACCCTGAAAAACAGGCAGTTTCTCAGTATGGGCAGCAAGTGTTTTCAGGGTAATGTTGGAGCACTGTGCTTAAGAAGAGGTGAAGACCCAAGCATACATGAGATCTACTTCGGGCTGGCTAGCTATTGGGCAGAGGGTTTATGAATCTATTGGTAGCTCCTTCTAGTACATAAACATAGAGACTGCTAGATGGAGCATCAAAAAACCAAATCTCCCTTCAGTATGTGTGAGAGCTTCCAGGCAGTAGCATCAGTAAGGTAGCAACTGAATAGATGCCCTGAGACTACCTGGAAAGGTAAAAATGTTTGTACCAGAATAAAATGGAGTTAGAGTAGAGACTGCAAGCTGAGTCTACTGGTCCTGTGCACTGTTGTTTGGCTACCACGAGTGTATGGACAGGACTTTGCCCCATACTCTGACATGTATTGACAGTGGACTAGATTTATTTGAGCCAATGATTCTTCAGATTTTTTTCTTAAACATAGAACCACTTGCCTGCATGTTCCATTCCAAGTCCTTTGCCCATACTAAAGCTAATTTTCAGGTAGTTTATTATAGTAGGAGATTGCTTATTTGTTTTCCAGCCACCTATAGACCTGTAATAATCACACAGAAAATATATAAATTACAATACTATTTGGCCAATGCTTAAGTGTATTCTATCTAGCTCTTACATCTTACATTAACCCATTTCTATTATTTTGTATTTTATTATGAAGATCATGGTTTACCAGTAAAGTTTCCTGGCCATCTGCCTCCTTCGGCAGCTACTTGGTGTTTCCTTGACTCTGCCTTCTTTCTTCTAGCATTCAGTTTAGCTTTCCAGCCTACCTTTATTCTGCCCTGCCTGAGGCCAGTTATTAACCAATGGTAATAAAGTATATTTACAGCATACAGAGGAAAATCCCACATCACCTTACCGTTTCTTTCTAATAAAATGTAATATTGTAACTATAATTTTTACTTGATAACTGTTTTGTTGTATATAATCTTGCTATGTTAAAGTTAAAACATTACATTTAGTACATTTGACAAAGAAAATACTCCATCATCTATCCTATCTTTGTAAATCTAAAGTTTTATATCTAATCTATCTTTTATAATTATAACCATCTTTCCTCAGCTCCATCAAAGACTCCAGAAAAATATAATATTACTTAAGTTAACAGGAAGTTCATTGCAGGCAACTTCTAAAACTCTAGAATTGTCAGAAACACCTCGCTGCCTGGACAGTCACCCAAAGTTCTTCTGTAACATTGGGGCATCCATCTTTAGTCTACAGGCCATAGTATCCAGCAGACTTTTCCATGAAGTAGGAAATTTCAAAGACAGTTCTGCCTCTATTGGCAGTTTGTCAGTCACTTTCTTCTGTGTCCTACAGAAGTCTGGTAGACTCTTTCATGAAGCAGTAACCCTGAAAAACTGCATCATCTTTAGGCAAGTTCAGCAGTCATGTCCAGTTCATATAGCTTACCAGTCAGCAGTCTAGGCAAGAGTAGTTTATTGCCCAAATGGCTAGCAGACTATATAAAGAGCCTCTTCAATGCCCATCACCCTTTTGAAGTAGATTGTTGCTGTCAGGAGCAGATATGTCTCATTGTTGAGAAAAGTCTAAGTTCTTAAAACATTTCAATGCCATATTCTATAAGTTTTTGAAAGTTGAAGAATACCTATCCATCTGAAATATACTCTGTACATCTAGAAAACCTAACATGACTACAAGGTTGACTATTATAGATGACTATCTATTAATCTGTATTTCTTAATTATGCATTGCATTTTAAATGAGCTGCACAAACACAATATCTTAATCAAGAGCATAAATATACATCTAACAAAATTGACCTTAATGAACCAAAATCCATACCGATGCAAAGTATGCATCCTCCTTTAAATGTAAACAAACATTTATAAACAATAATTTAGGGAATGTGGGTATTGTTTTCTAGACTATTTCCTGATTATTGGGGGCACTGTTAATCAGATATTTCATGGGGTATTCTGTGTGGTAGGTCCATCTCAGCCAGCAGCATGAAACTGTCATGGATATTCGACCATCTGGGCCATTGCTTCAGGGGATCTTGCTTGATCAATCCATAATACTTGGTAAGGAATCCACAGCTTTCTAACTTCTGTAGAAACAAAATCAGAACCTCTTTTCCAAAGCATTATATTCTTAGACACAAATTTTGCAGTCAAGATATGTTTTAAACTATATATATTGGTTTAGCTTAGCAATTCGTACAATGAACTGTCTCTCTGCACTTAGCTCATTCACAACCAAAAAGTTCAAATAAAACACATAATATACATAATCCAGATTCTCGGTGTATATTCCATCTTTATGTGGCTCATTTTTCCTTACTCCTTTAATCTATGACTATACTCTGTCTCTTTAAAGACTTTTATTTTTTTAAAACTATTGATTTTTGTTTAGAACTGTCTATGTCTTTTTCTTCTCTCAAGCCTTTGTACATTTTTAAACACATTGACCTGTTCAGAGGTTTATTTCTATCTGAATCTGTCTTTACTGTGTATCTGGAATCATTTTCTGACCAGGAGTGCTTTTAAAATGGTAAACAGCTTAGTCACAGCACGCCTGGATGCTGGCTTTGCTTCTCTCAACCTTTCAATATGGTAGAGGTAGCTTTATTATCAGTTCTGACTCCACTGGGTTGGAGCTGTGCCAACCACCTCAACTCTGGGAAGCAGTTGGCCCATGCTGCCACAAAGTAACTTGCAGCATGCTGCCTACAAACCCCATTCACATCCCCAGCCTCCTGAAATAGAGCTGTTCCTGCAATTAGTACAAACCAGGAAGCCTTCTTAAAGAAGCTGTATAGTTTTTGCTGCTATCACTGAGTCAGGAAGCCCTCTCTTAAAGGAAGTGGGCCTCTACTTGCTTTTAGCAAACAAACTCCCCCAAAGAAAATGCTGCTACCAAGAAGCCATGCTTACCTCTGTTCTTTTGTGTCTAGAATTCCTTCCCCAGTCTCTCTCAGGTTTTATGTGGGTGTAGTCAGGCCACATTGGTGCACCATTTCATAGGTGGAGACTGCTCGTTCATTTCCCAGCCACCCAGACCCAAATGTTCATGGTAGTGTTTTATGTTGGTCTCTAGAATGGGAGTGCCAAGGAGGTCTTTGACATAATTTCTAGAATTGATTCTTGACATTTTGTACATTTTGGGGTTAATTTAAAGTCTCCTGAGAACTGTTTCTTAGGAAATTGCACATTGCTTCTTAACAATGAGATGGCTGTAAGAATGTTGGTAGACTGTGCTTTGTAGAAGTTCACATTGACCTGTGGACTCTAAGCCAAGAGTACAGGGCAAATCACACTTGGAACATTGTGGATGCAGTTATGTATACCAAGAAATGCATTTAGTGAGAAAAGTCTATGAAGCCTCAAAGTACAAGGGTTTTATCCATGTCTTGGTTCTACCTTTCTTAGCGGTGATCTTGGAATAATGAAGAAAGGTTTTACACAGAAGGCAACAAGTAAATTATTAAAAGATTATAAGGAACGCCTTTGCATGTCTTCCTAAAATAGAGATATGAAAAAGATATGCCATGCAGCAATAGAAATAGTGAAGGAAATCTGGTAGATAAGAAAGTAGACACAAAGCCACCACTGCATGTTACTGGAGAGAAAGCTGAATGCCACAGCCCAACAACCTTAATCAGAACCCCTGGATATGATGACACTGGGTGACAAGGCTGAGTCCTGTCTTTTGCTTGAGCGTACCCAAATGATGTACCTTACCCTTCAAGAACACCTAAGTGGCTGCTCTTTGCTTATCATAGGACACAGGAGGATATAAAACCACGCCTACCTAATAGGTGCTATGTTTTAGGGGACTTAGGGCCTGCTGGGATGCATGATGTACCATCTGCAAATATCAGTGAAAGGCGAGGCCTCGAAGGTTTATAAGGCCACATGGGATTGCTCCAGGTTGAGGTGAAATTTCTGCTTGTACTGCTGTGTTGGGGTGCGAGGCTTCTATTGAGTCACAGTGTCTTAATCTCTAAGTCACCCCAATGGCTCCAACAGTGCCGCCTGCACAAAAAAGGTCCCAGAGTTAATAGTTCCAGGCATTTAAACACTAAGAACCTTAGCTTCTTTCTCTGTGAAATACAGTTTGCCACAATGGCCACATTGTGTTAAATGTTAAAGAAGGTAAGCCAGGCACAGATGTGTTAGTTGTTTCTTTGTCCACAGGAGAAGGGTGGAGGGTGGAGGGATATCCCTCCCCCTGTCATTACAGTTCTGTGGCTCAGCAGTAGCCAGGGCAGCATGGAACCTCATCATGTTCTTTGCACGCTATATAAAAATCAGTTAATCTCCCAGAGAAATATTTGCCATCCATTCCTCTTCTTATTAATCCTGTTATTGAATGGAGATTTTGGAATGAGGCTGCTCAGCTTTCAAATTTCAGAAAGCTAACAGTAGAACAAGTATTATAAGCTATTTAATTTACTTAACCCATAGTTTTCTCCTAGGCATAATAGCCCCCACTTCAAAGGGTTGTAGAGGAAACCAAATGAGAATGGATGTGGGTGAGCGTCTCCTTAAACAGCACTGATAATCTGTGTGGATGTGTGTAATTTCTCTCCCAAAGTTTCATGCTGAATTTTAAATTTATGGTTCTTATGAATATTTATTAATAATAATTACAGTAGTAATGCTAGGTGGCTATTGTGTATGTGCATTTTTTCAGTGGTAAGAAAATCATTTATATCACTGACTAAATTACTTTGGGCAACTCTGTGCGGTAATTCCAATACTGACAAGAGAGACTACCACCCAAACCACACCTCTGGCCATTGGCAGAGAAAGGATTTCTATTTCAGAGACAGAGTGTTGGTTAATTCTTTGTCAACTCTACACAGGATATAGTCCTTTGGGAAGAGAGACTCTCAGTTGGAGAAAATGCCAATCTGCTCTTTGTTAGTGATTTCCGTGGAAGGGCCCAGTGCACCATGGGCAGTACCAATTCTGGACAGGTGTTCAGCGTGTGAAAGAAGGCAAATGTGGTAGAGAACACACCAGGAAGTCAGGTTCCTCTGTGGCTTTTGCTTCATTTCCTGCCTGTAGGTTCCTTCCTTGAGTTCTTAGCCTGATTTCCTCAATGACAGACAATAAAGTTGAAGCTGAAGTAAATTTTTTTCCTCTCCAAGTTTCTTTTGCTCACCGTGTTTTTTCACAGCAGCAGAAACCCTAACTAGGACAAGTCTGACCTTGTAGTGTGGGTTCTCTTCTCTGCTCTCACCACCTCCCCATTGGAGAATATCCCTTTACACCGTGTGAATATATATTGCTGTGATTTGTTTAATAAAGAAGGTTACGGATAATAGCCAGACAGGATAAGGTTAGGCAGGAAAACTAGACTAAGGAAGAAGGAGGACAGGATCGGAGGAGCAGCCAGCCAGACACAGAGGAAACAGAAGGTGTGAGGTGAAAGAGAGGTTAACACCATGTGTCAGAATGTAGATGAATAAAAGTGGGTTAAGTTGGAGAGGTTAGCTTGTAACAAGTCTGTGCTATTGGCCGAGCATTTAAAAATAATATTGTGTTGATGTATTTATTTTGGAGCCGATGGTTCCAACAAAATCGATGCCTACAATCCACCTGTTCCTTTGTTACCTTGCTTTTTTCCCCTTAAAGCGATAAATCTGCCAGATATTATTTTTTTCTAGAAGTCACAATCACACATTTTGTGACATCTTTATGCTGGTATTATGTTGTAGTTTTTGCAACCAACCTTAGCATTCATTTCTTAGACGTCTCTGGGAGTTCTGCCTGGGTCTCTGTGTGGTATATCTGGCTCTTTTCTCACTTCTGCAGAGAGGGTATGTTTTGGTAGACCAGGACACCAGATTCTTGTGCTCGTTAGAGCTGGACAGCTTACTCCAATGCCTTCTGTTCTTATTTCGTTGTCTTTCCAGCATTTCTCCTGGCCCATGTGTCAGTCATCTTGTTTGTATCAGTCCTAGTGCTGTTAGGAAAGCATGAGGGACGTGGTTCTGAGAAGATGGCTCTGTCTGCAAAGTGCTCACCGTGTAGATGTGAGGACCAGAGTTAGTATCCTCAGAACCCAAGTCAAAGCTGCTTGTCATCCCAGTCTTCCTACTGTGAGATGGTAAGCAGAGATGGGAGAATGCCCAGGAGGTTTGGATGAGCTGCTGAGCTAGGCTGGTATGCACAGTTGCAAGAGACCCTGTCTCAAAATAAGTGGGGAGGCAAGGAATGATACCCAGGGCATTTCTTTGATCATCACATAGTTGCTGTGGTATGTCACACATACACACACACACACACACACACACACAGAGAGAGAGAGAGAGAGAGAGAGAGAGAGAGAGAGAGAGAAATAGAGAGAGTGTGAGAAAGATGAGAGACAGGAAATATTATAAGACTGGGTATCAGCATCTTTGATTACTTGCTCTGGTTAGACACCAGCAGTGAGGCAGAGAGCATCCTTGGAGCCGAGCTGAGATACTGCCTCACATCCCTTGTGCTGTGTTCTATAGAAGGCCATCACTGAGCTGAATGGATTCCTCATGCTCCTGAAGCAAAATCCATTCATAGAGCCACAGATAAACCTGGTGTGGGAGTCTTAAACATACTGCAGTGTTTGCATTACTGACAGATAGCCTGTGTGCTTTTGAGTAGAGTGTGATTTCTATCCGTTCTTTTTCCTCCAACCAAAATGAAGGCTACATAGATAGAGGTAAGATTTTGTTGGCCTTAAGTCTGGTTGTGCTGTGGCATTTTCTGGATGTCCATAACTCGGCTCTAGGTTTTCCTGCTCCGTGTTTTTTGCAGAGATGGCAAGACACTCATTTGTTTTGATTCATCTGGAGATATTTTAGCTTTTCAGACTGTTTTGGTGGACTCCCAAAGTATTATAAAGCAGTACATACTTCAGGCTAGTGCTGTTTCAGAATGATTTGTGAAGAGAGATGGGACGTTCTATCTGTGCCATTCCTTTTAGCTTCTTTGTTTCAACAAAGTTGAATTGGCTCCTGCTGAACTGAGAACAGACTCTGACTTCATCCCCTCCTTTAGTTTGGCCCTCAGGGATGGGCAAAGGCAAGTCTAGCAGTAGACACAGAGGTGTGTAAGCAAGAGGAGGAGGCTGGAGTAGACACACCATATTCTCTGTGTCTGAACACCTGTGCAAGATCTTCTACTGCAGAATTCTGAAGTATCAGGATCAGCAACATATCTGGTGGGGCCTACAAATTTATAGCAGACATTTAAACATGGTATTGCTCAATCGAGAAGGTTTATAGGCAGATGTATCAGGGAAACTATAGCAATATATTTAGTGAGTCTGCACTGTCCTTTGTTCATAAGTGTGAAAGAAAACTAAGAACTATGAGATATTTGAAGTCTACAAATAGTATCATGGACTAGAGAGTAAAGTCAAGGTGCCCAAGATGTATATAAACAAAAAAATATGTATTTGTTTATTTATTTTTAGATTTAAGAATTTATTGTATCAGCTACAGTATAATATAAGAAGTAGCTAGTTAGTGAATCAACTTTGGGTATGTGGGAAGTTAAAAAACCAATGTGGTGCTAAAATGATAATGTCTGTGGGAATCTAAACAGGCAGGTGAAGGAAACCAAAGACAAATTCCAAGAGCATAGTCAGACAGGAGAGATGGAAAAGAGGTTAAAGTCAGAAACACGAAGGGTAGCTTTAGGGCTTTAACATGCATCCATCTCGAATTCTAGAAGGAATAATACAGAGGTAATACAGGAAACAAAAGTGGAAGATAGTTTGCTGAGCTGAGAGATTTGGTTCTTACTTGGGGATTCATGGGACTAGGTATATGCTGGGTTAGTAGAAATATATATATATATATATATATATATATACATATACATATATATTACTAAGATAGGAAGAAAGCTCTGAGAGATAGAGAAGCATATGGTAGCCTGGGTCATTTGCATGAGCAGCTTGGGTGCTAACCATGCAGAATAATATCTGTAATGTCTGGAGAGGAATAGTTTCAAATCTAGATTATTTTTGTCAAGCTAAAGACAAAATGAAGCACTTCTAGACAAACATTTGAAGCTTGGTTTTCATATCTTTGCAAGACAAAAGAGAAATCAGTCTGAAAAGAATTCCATGAAGACTACCTGTTCTCTGGAAAGGGCACGGCTGCATGGCCTAGATGGGAGGAGACAACACATGGCAAGAGCTGTATTAGAATTGGCAAAGTTCGTTTTCATGTCAGAGAGACCATTTCTGTTTTCTAATGAGAGTGTAATTGAACTCTAAATTACGTCCTCGGTTCTGTGTTTGCATGAGCCTTGATGCTAATATGGAAGACTCTAGGTGTACAGAGAGGATTTACAAGTCCCCAAACTTAGAAGAATATAAATAACAAACTAGTAAAAGAGGGGAGCAAGAAGAGAGAAACAAAGTTGATATTTGAATAATGTGCTGTCTTCATTGTTTATATACACATCTTGGATTCAAAAAATTCTCTGTGAAATTCACAGAGGAAAAAAAAGAGATTCGATTACATCAAGTTGCTAAGATTTAAGCACAGCTGTTAACAGTTGTTATCTACAGGAGCAAGCATTGAGAGCATGGGATGGGTTTTAGTTTTCATTCTGCCTTGCAAGTCTAATCATTATCCTAATGCTATATGACCCAGCCTTTTATTTGACAAGTAGCTAAGGTTTAAATCAAAATTTTCTCTGGCAACCTTGAGCTATGTGCTCCTCAGAAACAGCACGATTTTGTTTTTCAGCAAATAGGGCACAGCGAAGCTACAAGTTAGATTTAACTTTAGAAGGACTGCCCTTCCAAATGCGTGAGTGGGTGAAGCAGCATAGCAGCAAGTCCTGTAAAATAAAGTCCATTTTTTTTCTAGAAGCTAAAATTGCCAATAAAATGCTGGTTTGGAGGTTTTGGCTTTTTTTATTATTCTGACTGTTTCATTCATTTATATAATGTATTTTTCATTTTCATCTTGATTCTCCTCTGTCAGTAAGACCTTTCTTCCCACCAAGTGTCCCCATTGCTTTCATTTCTTCTTTTTTGTGTGTGATTCACTGAGTTTAATTAGTTCCTTGCTTGAATGTGGGTGTAAGGTAATTTACTGGCATGTGGGCAACTTATCAGTAGCTATACCCCTGAAGAAAATGACGCCTCCTCCCTCAACAATCATTGCCGTTCCTTTTTAATTTTCTTTGTAGCTCATTTTGGCCTTAGACTCTTGGAAATGCTCCCCACCCAAGTCACCCTGAACACTGGGATTGCAGATGTGAAACACTGCAAGGGGCAGAATTTTTCATACTGAGATGAAAATAATTGCAGAGCAGACTCCTCAGCTGATCATTATGACATCACAGAGAGGATACAATCCTCTCTTCTTAATGAATCCCCAGTGGGTCTCTCAAAGTTGACCACCCTTCAGGAAGGATACTAATTCCAGTTTTACTAGGCCCTCCAAACAGATTAGAAAGACCAATTTTTCAATCAGTCAATCAATCAATCAATCAATCAGTTGTCAGTCATCAACCTTTCTTTTGTTTTTTTTCCCTCTTTTTAAATCAGAGTAATTTATTCAGAATTCCAAATCAACCAAGCAACCAACAAACAAAAAACCAAACAAATAGAGGAATTAGCAGACTAATGAGTTCTCTATGTGCTTCGCATGCAGCCCAGGAGATTAATCTTTGTTAACTGCTTGTTTAATGTTATAGTTAATAATTAGTTACCTTGTCGCCCTGGACCATTCATCATCTTATTGAGCTGAAGATTTATATTGTGGGCTCTATTTTTAAGCATAGCTGTTCATCTTTTCTTAGCTTGGCTTAGGGTAAAGGAAACCTAGATGTCTCTTAAAGGAATAATTGGTGTTTAAAAAGTAAAATATGCAAACTATCTTGTTCCTTACAGGCTGGATTTGGAGAAGATGATTGGATTAAAGTCAAATTTGGAGAAGATGATTGGATTAAAATTAAGATTGGTCTGGGGACTGGCTGCGAGTCCTAGATTCTCTGTTAGTGCTGTGTTTGTCTGGAACATACCTTCTGAGCTCTCTATAAAATGATAGTGTTGTACTAGAAGACCTCAAAAAAATCGACCCTAACTTTTCCACTGTGGCTGTAAATGGTAAGCCAGGAATAAAGCTCATTCTTAGATACATTTTTCTTTTCACACAAAACAGCTTGCAGGTAGCTGCCTGCCTTAACAATAGCCAGCAGAATGCTGCTCCCATGCCTACAGTATCTTCAGTCCCAACACAACATCCCCACCCCTCTTTTCATGATCAGAAGTAACTATAGAAACCGCACTGACAGTAGTTATTGTAAGACGCCTTTAGCATGTTTTAAAAAGGGATTTAGAAGACGTACCAATAAAAAAGAGGGCGGAGGAATAAACAATGCCTTTTCTGCAGCTGCCTTCACTTTCAGCACGTCTGGCCAGAGGCTGGGCTTGCAGTTGCTTTCAGATGGATTAGGAATACAGGTCAGGCATTTATAGGGAGCTAGAGGTTGTCCTGGTCGTGCTCATCTTCTGCGAACTGAGCAAGGTTCTCTGGCCCCTCTTCGGGTGACCTCTGAAGTACATTAAAGGCAAAGAAACAGAAGGAGAAAGCTGGAAGTCGGGATCTCAGGCTGTTCTGTCTTAGTTGTCAGTTGACTGTGAGCCTAAAGATGTCCCCACTGCAGAACCCAATACAGAAGCATGTAAAACCTTATTGAGAGCTGATATTCATGGACTATTTTTAGGGGGACTCAGAATTTCTCTGTGGGTTATTCCTGTTTATCTTTTACCAGCTTATAAAACATACAGAATTTTGAGGTACCAAGAAATCAGTCTGAAAGCTTTGTCTCGAATGTTCTTTCAAGATAGTTTCTGACAGGGCACTGACAGACAAAGACAAGAACACAGGGTTCCCAAGCAGTTTTATCCAGAGGGTGCTGAGAGGCATTTGAGGTTGGTCTGAGGAACCCAAGCTCCTCATACCACTCTCTGCAAGAGTCCCAAAATAAAAAGGCTACAATTTAGACCTGTGTTGTCGTCTGAAAATCTTTATATTAATGTTTTGGCCCCAAGCATGGCACTACTGGGAAATTGTAGAATGCAGAAGTGAGTCTTGGGAAAGGTCTTTAGGTCATTGGAGCCACGTCTTTTAAGGGGGTTGTGGGACTCCTGCTTCTTCTCTGTCACTGGCTGGCTAATGCAGCGAGTGCTTTTGCTTTGCCATTCATTCTTGCCTGTGCGACACTTTCTTCTGTGGTAGTCCAGATTTATGGAAGTTGACAGTCTGTGATTGGCATCTTAGTTCTCTAACATTTTTGTTAGGTATTCATTTGTTTATTTGTTCATCTGTCTGTCTATCCTTTCCTTTCACCATCAGTCAGTTAACAACCCATCCATTTATTCACTCAGTCATTGGGGTCTTTTGCTCCATAGGATACTAGGGACATTGTCTTATATTGAAAATTCCCTGTACCAACCACTAGTCTACCAAAAACTTTGCTATAGGACTGAGACAATCTCTATCCTACTTTCTGGGAGAAAGGTATAGATACCCAGTGGTGAAGCTTAAGAGACTCAGAAATGCATATGCCTTCATCTCCCTACCCTTTGTCCTACTCTTTCTAATTTTATCATTACCACCATTATCAAATAATTTGAACTATGAATGGGTGGTATTAAGAAAAGAGGTTATTTCATCTTTCAACTGGGCCTGATGGTACAGGCTTGGATTTCTAGCTACTTGAAAGGTTGAGACAGTAGAACCACAAGTTGGAGGCCTGTCTGAGCTACAAAATGAGACCAATGCAAACCATTTAATGAGACCCTACCTTGAAACAAAATAAAATAAATAGTGCTGGGATGTAGCTCAGTGGTGGAGTTTTTCTTAACATGCATAAGACCCCCTAGTTTCAAACTCAAGAACAATAACAAAAAGGCAGTATTGTTTTCCAGGAAGTAGGCCAATAAAATGATCCATTGTTATTTGGAGTCTGTTTGTTATTCTCCCAAGTCAGTGCTCAACCAGATGTCCAGTGTTGACAGCACAGCCTGCATTCAGGTTTATTTGTCCATTCAGAAGCCATTGGCAAGAACCACATGTGAGCCTCTGGTGACTACCGGGTTTTAGTTGGCTTGTAAATAGGAAAGAATCAGGAGAGTACAGCCAGGGTAGAATTTATTGTACTGCTTTTTTTCTCCTCAGCTGTGTCCTGGCCTCAAAACCCTTGGGTGATGTTGCTGTAGCATCTTTTGTAGTCGCTCTCGGGTACAGCAGCAGTCTGACTTTTGTTACTGAAAAGTCCTGTACACTGCAAACCAAGATACGCATCTTTCATCTTAGTCCATGCTTTTCTCCAACCCTGGTTCTGGCTGGCCCCAGGAAGGCATTTAAGTGAGTACATAAGCAATGGTCTCTTTCTTCTTCCTCCTCTATCTTGCTGCTGAGCCTCCTTCCTTGCTTCTTTGATGTTTCCAGACTTTTCAGGACTCAGGTGGAGAACCAGGACAAGGGAAAGAGCTCAGTCTTCACGTGATGGTTGTAGTCAAGTCTAACATGCACAGCTTCTACACTTGGTACTGCCTTTCTCCCCGGGAACATTCTGAGACCTACCTACCTTTTCCCCATTATTCCCTAGCTTGACGGTTGTGCTCCATGGCTGCCATTTGTGTCTCCCCTCAGCTATGCCTTCCACTATTCACCCCACAATCTTCTGTCTTCTACACATTCCTTGTCCTCCCAGGTATAACATGAGCTTTGGGAAAGCTTCTCCTGCTTCCCTTGAAGTTTTCTGTAAGCAAGTTGTGCCAGCCACACTTCTGGAAGAGGGAGGGAAGCAATCAGTCCTTGAGGCCGAGTGACTAAGTTTCTTAAGACATTCCTTCCCTTCTGTTTTACACAGTTCCTCTTCAATAGATGCTTAGAATGAAGCTATGCAATTCAAACATATGGCTATTGAGTAACCACAGCATCAAAAAGATCCTCTGCCTTTCTCAGCTTCGGGTGGGGATGGGGAGCCATCTCCGTGGGAAGAGGAGTGTAAATGCTTCAGTGTTCACGGTGAGCAAATCCCTTCAGCTTTCTCATGTTCCTTTATAGAACTGGATGGTGGATAAAAGGGGCCTGTGGAACTAAATTTGCTGCCGACTAGAAAGGTCTGAGGATGGTCCAGCTCTTCTGTACAGAATCCACATTTGTCATTTCTTGTTCTCAGCACAAGAATTTCATCAAAAACTTAAAACAGAGAACCCCTCGAGCACCTGGTTTTCAGAGAGCTGAAAAAAAATAGCATTTCATTTTTCCATGAAGACTTTGTCACAGTGGAGAAGGTTGTTGACCATGTAAGTGTCAGGGGACACTTTAGCCTGCATTTATGGCAAATATGGCTAGCATTTTTTTGTGTGTGTATGGTGTGTATATACATATATACACGCACATGTGGAGACCAGAAATCAACTTCACATGTCTTTCTTCAGGAATGTTGTCACCTATTTTGTTTTTAGACAAGATTTCTGTCACTGGTGTGGAGCTGTCCAGTTAACTAAGATGTCTAGCCAGAGATCTCTAGGGATCTGCTTCTTTTTATACCCCGGAAACTGAGAACCCCATGCCTAGTTTCTCATATAAGAGTTCTGTCAGTTGAATTCAAGTCTTCATGCCTGTGAGCACATGTACTTTGCAGACTGCACCCACAGCAGGCAATTCTGGTGCTATCTTGCTTAAAGTGGTGGCAAGGTCCCAGTTAGTTCAACCCCATCCTAAGGATAAAATGGAAGGTTGAGTAAAGACTGCTTAACTGGAGCCTCTTGCTATATCAGGTTCTCCTCAAGATGCGGCTTCAGTCCAGGTCTCTGTTGTTCCCTGAGATTATCAAGAGCTTGGTCATAAGTGAGTGGGCAAGTTCTGGGAGACCCATGCTTCTGTTAGACTGACTCTCTGTCCCCCAGAAAATTGATAAAAAAATAGTTTGTAAATAAATATACAGTGATATTCCATTCTCTGTTGAGAAGCCAAAGATCTTTCAATACCTGGCACAAGGCTTTGTTGTTCTTTGGTGCTAATTAACTATAGTATTTCCCAAACTTTATGTGATATAACAGCTGATACAATGTTTGCTCTTTGAAACCAAAAACTAAAACTAAATTTTTAAAAAGAGAAGAAAGAAAACAAAACAAATAAGAAATAAGAGAATTTCCATATGACTGACTCCTTAGATGAATTTGTCTTTAGTATCAAAATGTTTGTGTGCCAAAAATATAAACTCATAAAATTTCTTATCATTTAGTGAACTATACTATTAATACAGTCGTATGGCATCACTATTTTTTCTGGTGTTATTTGCTCAAAGCGTTTTCCATATATGTGACATGGACTATTTTAGCAAAAATAGAAGTTTAGCTTCCATAGTTTTTCCTCCATTGAGGAAAGCTTTTTGTTTGCCATTTATGTGCTCGTGAGAGGTGATCTGCCAGACAGAAAGAACCATTTTGAAATTCCAGGATGGATGCATTTACTGGACCAGCATGTGGGGTCAAAGCAGAGTGTTGGGTCCTTAACTCTTCATGACAGGTTGCTAGGAAAAGCAGAAAACCAGAAATGATTTCCTAGAGAAAATGACTGCTCATTTGCATGTTTGTTAGGTAGTGCAATAGTAGTAAGAAGGTAGCTATTGACTACAAACTAACAGTAGCAGGACTCAGAATTCTTTTAAAAAAGTAACTAACAGGGAAATTCATTATTAAATAGAGAGTAGCAACTGAATAAAAAGTGGATAAAGGACATATACAGATAATTCTCCAAAGAAGATGTTTAATGTCCACAAGTACATGGAAAGTGGACACCAACAGTGCTTAGTGAAATTTCATGGCCACAGTGAGATATTTCTTATAATTATGTCTTATCATCATCATCACCATCATCATCATCATCACAAAAAACCCAGAAAATATGCAGATGAAGCTATGATGAACTTAGATCCTTGGTCAATTACCAGTAGGAATGCAACATGGTGCAATCACTGTGGAACATTGCATGTCATACCTCATAAATAAACCACAGAACTATTATGGACCAGTAATACTGTCTTAAGATATAAATCAAAGAGACGTGAAAGCAAGAATCCAAGTAGATACTTGTGCACTAATATCTGCGGTAGCATTACTCACACTATTCCCTAGTGGGAAACAACCCAGATATCTATCAAAAGAGGAATTGGCAAGTAAAATGAGACAGAAAAACATAGAATGGGATCTTCTTCAGTCTTCACAAGGAAGACCAGTTTGATACTTGCTCAACATGAATCAACACTGAAGACATCCTGCTTAGTGAAATAAGCCAACCACAAGTATTGTATAGTTCTTTTCTTTTCTTTTTTCTTTTTTGTAGAAACTAGGATTCTCCAAAGAAACAGAGCCAACAGGATATATATTTTCATAGGAAGAGATTTATTTTCACAAATTGTTCTGACACAGTCTATAACTTTGGCCAGTCTTGGATATGGTCCTGTAGGAGAGACCAAGAGGATGAAGACCCTGGATTGTAGCAGGTGTAGCTCAAAACCTATTGGCTGGAGGAATTCAGAAAGAGCTACTTTTACTCAGGCCTTCACTAGTTTGGACAAGGATCACCTACGAAAAGGAGGGCAAAGTGCTTTTCATTCAAATTAACAATTGACTATTTAGGTGCTGTGGCCCAGTCAGTTAAAACCACAGTGATAACCACCACACACTGAGTTAGCAGTCATCTTTCTGTTTAAACACTTGAGATAATGAAGAAAAAGCAGAGAGGTTCACTCCATCTTTGCTTCTAAGGTTTCACTCCACTCTGCTGCTGTGGGTACATGGTGCACAGTACATCATGATAAATGCACTTGGTTGAAAAGGCTGGATCATCTCCTGGCAATCAGGAATCAAAGAGACAAGAAGGAATAGAGTTTCATTATAACCTACAAGGACACACTTCCAGTGACCTCACTTCCTCCCACTAGGCCTACCACAAAAGCTTCTGAAGAATAGTACCATTGCCTAGTGACCAGGGACCACTGCATGCGTTTGCACTTATCTATTCAAGTACCAACTAGAATGGTGTTATTCTGATTAATTTTCATACTCCAGGATAAATATTAGTATTGGGGCCAAGATTTCCTATTAAGGATCTTTGTGGTGTATGTGCGTGTGTGTATGTGTGTGTACACACACACTTGTATGGAGGCCAGAAATCAATGGTGTGTGTTCTCCTCAATTGTTGTCTGCCTTATATTTTGAGGCCAGGTTTCTCATTAAAACTGGTACTCACAGCTTCCGCAAGCCTACCTGCCAGCAAATCCAGCGACCCCTTCTCTGATTTCACGGTGCTAGGATTATAGCCACATATCACTGCAACCAACCCTTTTGATGAGTACCAGATATCCAAATGCAGGTCCTCATGCATTCAGGACAATCATTTTAGCAACTTAACCATTTCTCTGTTTTAACGCTCTTTTAACCCACCTAATTGCTGTTTGAAAGGCCTTACGTTCTCCTACAAAATCTAAGACAAAGCAGATATTGGCTGGAGAAGAAGCCACAGTAGTCTCAGGCCTGCATACACTCAATTGAGGTTGTTTTGAGATCTCTATGACCTCTTGGTTTAGATCCTGTATAAAGAATATATTCCAAATGCAAAATCTGGTTGTACCACTCTCTTTCAGGAATTCTGCATTGTCGTCTTACTGGGGGATTCTTAAGCACACTGCATGCCTCCCAGAACTGACAGGACCAGGAGATGGTACAATTAGATATGATAAAGTGTTAGTGGGCCCTAGTCAGAGGACTCTGTGTCTTCCTAGGACCTTAAATACCAGAAGGAAGTTTCTGTGGAGGGCATGGCTAAAAGGGAAGATGGAATCTTTTAATGAATAAATTCAGTTCCATAGTATGTTGTGCTCAGCTTTCCAGTTTTAGTTTCTTTCTCTAGTGTGACAAGCAGCAATATGATCCAGCTCTTGCTCTTTTGCAATTTACCATCTAGTGTCAAAGTTAAGAACATATACCATAAAACTGTAGCAAGTATCTATGAAGCTGTGGACCACAGAGGAAGGAGTGATGAAAGTGTTTCATGTGAGTGGGTCTTGGGAAATACTTAGTTGACATGCTTATGTTGAAGGATAAATGCTGCTTTGCTGTTCTGAAGAGATGGACCTGCATGAGCCAAGCCAAGGAAGTAAGAGCTCACAAAGTGCTTTTATGGACCTCCTAAACACAAAAGCATCATAATTTACATTCTTATGAGTGTGGTTTTTTTTGTTTTAAAATAGGTTCAATGAAACAATTAAATTAATAGAGGGGCTAAGGGGAATAGGTAGTTTAGTAGTCTTGGCAAATACCAGTATAAAAAAGTAGGTTCTAGGGCTTATAAATATTTGTGGTTGAGAAATTACTAGTGTTAGCAACACACACACACACACACACCTGCTTGAGAATTCTTCACATTAAAGTGGGTAGTAAAACATGAAGTCTTTTCTTGGATATATATTTATGATAAACTCAGGATGATCCACTTTGTTGTTCTCTGATTCATGTAACTCAGAATACTGGGCCCTGAGTTAGGAAATGGATCTTGATGATATTTATTTCTGAAAGCACCTCTAATTTTATGAAGTCCTAGGGGATTGAGAGTTGATTTAAGGAACCCCGTCAGAGTGGAGTTTTAATCAGCTATAAGGAAGAGGGCAATGATGACATTTGCAGGCAGTCTGGAACTAGAGATTGCCACAGCAAGAGAGATAAACCAGACTTGGGAAGACAAAAACTGTTTTCCTACACATGAAATTTTGACTTAAATGTACATCTATAGATATATGTCACATGAAAGTATGAGGGGACCATGAAGGGAAAGGAAGAAGTCTAAAGGGAGGGTAGTGAAATAAATATGACAGAAGGAGTTGGCAGAGGATAATTGGAGTGTATAAGAGCAAAATATACAATTTATGTGCATTAAAATGGACAATGAGAAACGAATCACTTTATAGCTTAGTGAAATGTAAATAAAGAAGATGAGGAAAAAGAGAATTAGACAAAAGATCTCCTTCCCATTATTTGAATTCTGCATATGCCTTTATTTTCTGATTTGTCCACACCTGAATGGACAGATTCCAGCCAGGTGCCAGGGGTTATAGGGTTAAAATGGGACAGCAGAGAGACCTCTTGGTCTGATCGTCATAACTACCTTTGAAATGGACCCTTCATGAATTTGAACCCTTCATTAATTTGAACTGGAGACGTTGTAGAAAGAGGGACTATTTTGAGAAAAAGACAGACTCTCAACTCTGAGCTACAAAAGTGAAGCCGGGGCTTTGGCAACCTTCCTAAACTGGCCTGCTGCTGGTGGAGTTAATAGGCCTTTATTTCAGAAAAGGAAAATTGGAGCTCACAGGAGGTCATTTTTCTGGTCAAAAGGAACCCCATAGGTGCTGGTCTTTACAGATAATCAGGGAGTATTATTGTATACGAAATAGCGTAGGACGTCAGAGGTCAGCAGCAGAGTGTCTCGGCGGCACTGGGGAGAGTATTGGGATCGCCTTAAATATGCTCAGATTTCAGTACGGAAGTCTGATAAATTAACTCACACTGGGAAGTCTCTTTTCCATATATTTTGAGAGCCGAGTCAGTAGGTAGGCCCATGGCTCTGTGGATTCAGCTGTGAGGCATCCGTAGTAAAAAGGAATATGAAACAAGGTCTTTCTAGCCATTTATCCCAGCGCAGAATTTCAGATGAGCCCCAGCTAGTCTCTTGCATATTCTTGAATATATTTCAGGGGACGTTGAAATCGCTTCCATCATCTCAATGGCAGTAATTTGCGTTTAACATTTCCTAAAGTTTCAAAGAAAGAAAAACAGAAAAGAAAAGAAGAAAGGGTCTGTGGAAAGCCTCCAGTGGTGTGTGTTGTTTGTAGGCTGGTTTTAGTTCAGATCAGTCAGAGATCCCCTCTTAAATTTCAAATGGTTTCACCCTATACATTGGAATACAAAGTCTTGGAAATACCAGAAGAAAAATCCAGACTAACTTAAATGTGACCAGGGAATTGCATATCAGAGAGAACTGCCTTCGGGTAGTATGGGAAAATAATTGCTTCTATAAGGAAAAGTCCAGGCCAGGAGGGTAACAGAGAGGGAAAAGGGTTGGAAACATGCTATCCTCTCTCACTACAAACCAAAGAAAATTCTTCACTAATGTTTCTCAGTGATTTGGTCATAGCAAAGAGAAAAATAATTAATGTGATCTTATCCACTTCTGCATAGACTAGCGCTGGGATCTCTCGACTCCAACCTGCTCCAGAGACTATACATATAACCTGGAAACCACTGACACTCTTTCTCTATCTGCCTGCAGGTCCCATGCCCCCCACCCTGTCTTCCTGCCTCCATCTGGAAGGTAAGATTCTGAGATTCCAGGCAGTGACTTCTTTCTGGTCTCATCCTGGTATTTCCTAGCCCTCTTGAGGCTAATTTTCTACCACTAATCATTCAGGCAGCTTTGCCCCTTGATGCTCTCTTATCTACACTTCTTGTCTAACCATACGGGCTCTCTAAGGACGTTTCTCTCATTTCTCTCGCTTCTAATTTGGCCCTTTATAATCCTACATCTGCGTTTTCACAGTAAACTTTCAGAGAAAAAGAAAAGTCAATGTAATGATGGATAATGAAAGTCTTCAGGGACTTCCCATTATCCAGTGTAGACTGGTCTGCGAGTTTGGGGAAAGACTGTCTGTCTCCTCTCTGAGACATTGGCTTTTACATCTGCAGTAGAGGTCCAACTGTTAAGATGACCTTGGATAGCCTTCCTTGCCTCTCTCTGCTTAGAATACAGAAATCCACTGTTATGGTCTCACGTTCTATAATTTCAGTTTCTTAAAACTGCTCTGAAAACATTAAATTGAAAACAAGTAAAATTACTAAATTTTCAGTTGTTAATTATGTTTAGTAGCATGATGGCATCGTGAGCCTTCTCACTCCATCCTGTGTTAGACGTGCATTATTCCTCTGTCCACTGTCTGCTCTCTGTTTATAAACCAGCTTTAATCTTTAATCACATAGGCACCATCTGTTATCAGATTGGCTGCCATAGTATTGCAGTACTAGTATTTAGGAATCATTTCTTTTACTTAATAGGGGGCCCAAAGCACAAAGACAATTTGATTGCAAGATATTATTGTCTTTATTCTTTTTCTCTTTTTTTACCATTATGTATTCTTGCCAATCTGTTGTTGTGTCTATTTTATGGGTACATATATACAGGATATAGGGTTTAAGCAGAGATTGCACTGTTGGTAAAAGGTTCCCGAGGAGAGAAGGTGCTAATAATTTAAGTCCTGTCATCTAGAGATAGCATCTCTGCAACATTGTTCGTGGCTACTTCTTGAACACCAAAGGCAGTTTGTGAGAGAGAGTTCCTAAGATGGGGCCACCCTCCCTACACAAAAGTCTAGGACGGGAACTCGGAAGTGGCAGGTCACAAAACAGAAATCACATTTGGAGTTTGGATTACACATCTCATTAGCTTGGACAGGGACAAAAATGTGAGTCCCTTTACTGGAACTCTCTGACTTTATCTCTGCTAGCTCCTTAGTACATGTCTGAAACGGGGCAAATAAATTCTCAAACCATATTCCTTATTTTGCTTGGCTAACGTACTTCCTCGGGTCATGTGACAAAGAGAGGCAAGTGATGTTCATCCTCTCATTGCCCACATCACGTAAGCAAGCTCTGACTCTCACTGTGGCAGGTAAAATCTACGATGGGATCCAGTCACGTCCACTTCCTGGTATTTGTGCCAGGTGTTATTTCCTCTCCTGGATTTGTTTCTAAGTGACATAGTATGCAAAAGGTCATGGGATGGCCATCCTGTGGTTAGGTTCCAAAAGGTCATGGTTTTCATCCGGTTTGTTGGCTCCCTTCCCCGCTCCATGGTGCAGCAAGTTGCCATGGTGCCGAGAGAAAGAAGAGGACTTGGCCTCTGGATAAAAGTCAGGAAGAAGCTGAGGCCCTGAGACTGAACAACTGCCCAAAACAACTTTAACAGTGAGAGCTGTAGGAGAATCTTCCCCAGTGGGGTCCAGCCACAGCGACGCTCATGAGTCGCCGAAGACGCTGGCAACTCATCCTTGATCCTGAGTCATTGCATCTCAGGCATGCATGTTGCCTTAGGATGCTAAATTCAAGGTAGAAGCATTCATTGAATACCTTAATTTTAAAATGTCTGCTTTTTCCTATGTGGAATAAACTCCTAAGAAGGCTTGGTCTGGCCAACATGCAGTTTATTTCCAGCAGGAATATGAAAAAGCATTGTACTGGTCTTGCTTTCTCACGTTGTTCACGGCTGACAAAGGAGGCTGTTGCAATCTGGCCCACCTTCTGGACAGGGAATTAAGAACAGTCTAGGAAAGGAACCACAAACAACTGTTCACTGTGTTGTGTGTGATGTGCTGTCTGCATTGGATGGGGCAGTTGGTAAGGAGACAACCTCGTCGGACTCTGAGACTGTGGGCTCAGTCAGCTCTGAACACATGAGGCATCTGTTGAGACAACAGAAAAGAGCCAATACATTATCAAACAGAGCTTAGTAGCTAACCATCACGTGGTGGTCCATCTGCTAGACAAGATTGCTGAGCAACGTTACCGTAGTGGCTGTGAGAAAGAATTCATTCCTCAGTCTGGGGAAATCCTAGCGTGTGTGTGTGTGTGTGTGTGTGTGTGTGTGTGTGTGTGTGTGCATGTGTGCATGTGTGTGTGTAACTTAAAGCAATCTAAGCATTATATTCAGCTATATTGCAGAATGCTATATATATATATATATATATGTTTATAGCAAATATACTAAAGATGAGATATGTTTTTTATTTTGGTATTAAACAGGAGCTATTTTTAAAAGAAAAATGAGAAAAAAAAACACTAAAATTTCCCTATGTATCTGCACTATGCTTATTTTAAAGCCTGGAGTGTCTAAAGTCTTGGAGTGTTCTCTTCTGCTAGGGTTTGCAACCCGAAGTGTGTCCTTTACATACTGGTGGTAAACAGGCCTAAAGATGTGGGAAAAACTTCTTTACAGATGGGGAAGAAAGCCAGGAGAAAGTCCTGGATTTGCTCTTTACCATTAATCTTTATTTGATCCTTATGACAGCCTGTCAGTACCAGGATTTGTACTTTAAAGATAGAAATAAAAATCTCAAAGGCGTTAGATGACCTGTGCCAGGCCACACAGCCCATGAAGGAGTGGAGAGCCCGGATTCAAACGTATTTCTTCTTGCAGAGTAATTCGGCCTTTAAACCCGGTCAGTATAACCTCCCATGCTGAACTTCTAACTAGCAACTCTACTTCCTCTGAACAACCTAGGTGATACAAAGGTAATTTTTTTTTTCACCAGAAACCTTTGATAACAAATGAGATATAGAAGAACAGGAAGGAATAAAGTTAAATCCACCACTTGGCTCCTTCCTCTCTCTGCTGTTGCCTTTTGAAGGCCAGTCCCATCACTGCCAGAGGAAATTGGCTTTCATTTTCCTTTCCAACCTGTGTCTGCAAGGACAACCTCTGTATCAGTGAGATTTTGCTATATAACAAATACTCCATAATGAGGTTGCTCAAAACAAAAATCACAAAATGCACTGGATAGTGAACAGATAAATAAAAAGACCCAGAAGGTGAAGCGTGAAATATCCCTGACCTTCTGGATGTTTATAACCAATTGCTTCTTTGGTGCCTCCAGCTTGATTCACAAACATCTATACTCAAGCCACTTCTATTCAATGTGCCCCGAATAAACACATGATGATGGTAGCTAATTACCTTCTGAACCCCTATTTGAAAGAAGTACACTATTATCTACCATTTCTCGAGTCAGAAGCAACACCATTGCATTGGCGATTAGGTTTCCAATGCATAGCTTGCTGGGGCTACATCAAAACCATAGCATTGCTCCTTTGCTTTATATCTATTGATGGCTTCCCACAGCTCGTAATGTAGAAATTAATCTTAGTTTAGTTTTCATAGCTTTTAGTGGTCTTGTCTTAGCTTTCCTGTCTCGCTTTACCTGCTAGTCTGGGAAGGTTAATATTGATCATTAACTTAGCAGATCTGGGATCACTCATTAATTAAAGTTTGGCCATATCTGTGATGGAGTTCCTAGGTTAGACTAATCAAGACAAGAAGACTCCCTACTAGTAGGGAACACCATCCCATGGGCTGGGGTTCTGGGCTGATTAAAAGGAAGAAAGCTGGTTAAGTACAAGGATTCATTGCCCTGTGAGTTCCCCACCATGATGAACTGTACCCTTAAACCATGAAGCTAAATAAACCTTTTCTCCCTTTAGTTTCTTTGGCCAGGTGTTTGGTCATAGCAACAAAACAAGCAACCATTACATACTCTGTACTCTGTCTCGCACCTGTTTTACATATGCCTTCACTCCCAACATTTTTACCTTTGGTTTGGGGACTATACTCTTCCTTATGGTTAAGTGTAGTAAGAATGGTGGGCCGCTTCTCGCCACCTGGCTAGCGGAAACTGTATTCTTTTAAACACTGCCTGGCCCATTAGTTCCAGCCTCTTATTGGCTAATTTTCACATCTCGATTAACCCATTTCTAATCATCTGTGTAACACCACAAGGTAGCTTTCCAGGAAAGATCTTAACCTGCATCTGTCTGGAGTGGGAGAATCATGGCGACTGACTGACTCGGCTTCTTTTTCCCAGCATCCTGTTCTGTCTACTCCGCCTACCTAATTTTATGTCCTATCAAGGCCAAGGCAGTTTCTTTATTTAACCAATGAAATCAACACCAAACAGAAGACTCCCACATCAGTTAAGACCTTCTCTTTCCTTGCTTCAAACTCATTCATCTCTAGAGACTGCATCTTGGGGTTTCTTTCCAGGAAACTGTCCTTGATCCCTCCCAGCACCGACTCCTGAACTCCAACCATTCTTCATGCTTAGGTCTACCCAGCACATGCCCATAACCTACTAACTGCTTTCATATGTCCTTCCTCCTCCCCGCCAGTGATGGCGGATACTGATGCTAGCCACAGCCCTTGGATCATGAGAGACTCTCAGTAAATATTTGTGACTTGAATGCCTGGGTGAGAACAAATTCCAACACCTGTGAAAGTTTGTCTTTACCGACAGAAATTTGATTCAGTCACATAAAAAGGTTTTGTCTAAGGTTTAATGCTCTCCCTTTAACTTTTCCCCCATTATTTCATGCCCATATTTTTTGTTTATATTTTGTTTTTTTTAGTTGTTGAAAAAAATTCCGCCTCCTCCCCATTTCCCATTTCCCTCCCCCTCTTCCCACACATTGCCCCCTCTCCCACTCCCCTCCCCCTCTCCCCACTCCATTTCCCCTCCCTCTCGAGACTGAAGAACAGTCCAGATTCCCTGCCCTGCGGGAAGTCCAAGGTCCTCCCACTTCTATCCAGGTCCAGGAAAGTGAGCATCCAAACAGGCTAGGCTCCCACAAAGCCAGTTCATGCATTAGGATCGAAACCTAGTGCCATTGTCCTTGGCTTCTCATCAGCCTTCATTGTCCACCATGTTCAGAGAGTCCGGTCTCATCCCATGCTTATTCAGTCCCAGTCCAGCTGGCCTTGGTGAGCTCCCAATAGATCAGCCCCACTGTCTCAGTGGGTGGATGCACCCCTCATGGTCCTGACTTCCTTGCTCATGTTTTCCCTCCTTCTGCTCCTCATTTGGACCTTAGGAGCTCAGTCTGGTGCTCCAATTTGGGTCTCTGTCTCTATCTTGATCCATTGCCAGATGAAGGTTCATATCCAGGTGGATGACTGTATGTTTTTCTTTGGGTTCACCTTCTTATTTAGCTTCTCTAGAATCACAATACTTGCTTTCAGAAGAAACTATTTTGTACAATTCTATCTTAAGGATGTACATTTATAGGGGCAGAAAATGAGAAATTACTCTTTCAAATGCTCTCAGGAAGGATCACTCTGTTTCTCTTGTGTTGTTTGAAATAAAATAGCTCTGGACTAGGGGATGGGACAGACAGAAAATAAAACAGTGATTTATTCTATTATTTCAACTAAAAACCATCACATGTAGTAAGTAGACATTGTAGGACCCTGGGTTTATTAGCTCAATAAAAAGATATACTAAAGAAAACATAAATACATATAGAGAAATTCCACAGTCTAATACAGAGAAAGCAGGGTTGTATGCGGATGGGTTTCTTGGCTTTGTGGTGACTGATGGGAAAGATATAATCCAAAGAAGTAAGAATGTTGTGGCCATTTGTGATGGCTAATTCTCACCTTCGACTTGGCATGACCAAGAATCAGTGAGGGTTTTATTGGGGGATTAGCTACACAATGGGGTGACCTGTGGTCATGTTTCTGGAAGACTGTTTTGACTGTTAATTGATGTAGGAGGACCCAGTACACTATATGGTGATGTGGGAGTCCCCTCTGTGTATTATTTTTCTTGGTTAATGAATTAAAAAAACTGCCTTGGCCTGTTGATAGAGCTGAACTTAGGTAGTCAGGGAAGACAGAACTGAATGCTTGGAGAAAGAAAGAGTCAGGGAGTCACCATGCAGCTGCTGCCAGAGTAAGACATGCTGAATCTTTGCCGGTAAGCCACTGCCACATGGCAATATACAGATTAATAGAAATGGGTTAAACTAAGATGTAAGAGTTAGCTAATAAGAAGTTAGAGCTAATGGGCCAAGCAGTGATTTAATGGATATAGTTTCTGTGTGGTTATTTTGGGGTTAAGCTAACGGGGCAGCTGGGAAGAACAAGTGGTCAGCCTCCTTCTACAGTATGAAACACCTAGGAGGCAGGGTTCTTCAACTGTGTAAGGGTAGAGGAAGGTAGTTGAGCAGAAAACATGCATATCTCTCGGTTATTCAAGATGCTTCAAGTGTTTGTTGCCTTGTCTTCCCTGCACTAATTTGTTGTAAGTTGTAATTAAAAAGTTAAAGAAAAAAACCCTTTTCTGCCTTAAGGTTGCTTTTGTATATCTGATTGCAGCAACATCAGCAAGACTAGAATGCCATCCAAGCTTTTCCCTTCCAAATTACTGGGTCTTTTGGCATGATAATCAGTTGATAGGACCCTTTGTTTCTGACTTCTGTTTGAACACATATGCTGGGAGTAGATTTTCCCCCAACTGTAATAGTTTGTACTTTTGAGATGATGTAGCAAAGGATGTCATTTCCTAGAACTCACTGTCTCAACTATCGCTGCTTGAACAGAGCAGAGTTTGAATGGATTTTGATGACGGGCACCTCTATTTACACCTTCCCAAACACACTCCACACAGCATGTTCGCTCATCAAACGCTCATGATGACTCTGTGCACTAGGTACCATGAGTCTTTCCATTCTAGAAGAGAAAACAGGTGCTCTGCAAGGCTAGGTACCGTATTAAGAGACACACATAGAAAGATGCCCGAGTGGGATTTGTGTCCAAATCTTGCTATAGAATCTGGGTGCTCAAACATTAGACCCCTGAAGGGAACTTCACTGTATTCTTATTGAATGATAACTAAAAGGGCTTAAATTGTTTCCTTTAGTGGGTAACATCATTCTCGTATTTTATAGTAGAGGCAATTTTGTCCCGGAGGTCACAGGAAGGAGTTGTCAGTGGCGGACCTGGGCTATGGACCCTTGTGACCCTCACTCTACACATTGAACTGTACCACCATTGTTCCACCTGTGTGGTTCCAAAACATTCTGTGCAAACAACTGCCATGTTCATTTGTCTCTCTTGCATCCGTCCCACCGGGGTGGGTTTCCAAGGTATATAGGAAGTGCTGCTTTCTTGTCTTCTGGAGAGAAAAATCTTAAGCTCACTGCAGAAGTGAGTTGTTCAAGGTCAAATAAGCTGGGGATGAGACAAAGCACATTTTGTACTTCAAGACCAATGCAATTTCCACTTCTTCACAGCTCCTTCAGGGCTGCTGAGTGACAGCTGTGTCGAGTGATCTTGAAAAGCTCAGAGATGACTGGAAACTTTGATTTCCACAGCATCTTGAAAGCTAAATGGAAAGGGAAGGTTCAGAAAGGTAACTTTGAGTTTCTTTGTTCAAAGGAAGGAAGAGAGAGAGAGAGAGAGAGAGAGAGAGAGAGAGAGAGAAGCAGGTTTTCAAATCCTCAAGTGATTAACTTGGGGAAGAGGAGTTGATTTTGCTCAACTTTTTCAAAGTTGTAACCCACCCAAATCATTCTGGGTAATCCACTGATTTAACTTCCTGTCCCCCACTGCATACTGGGCTGGTAAATTCCCATGGAATATTGGGACCCTCATCTCTTGATTCATTACTATCTCCACTACAATTTTGAAGTCTCTTATAATTTCAAAAGTCTGCCTTGCCAGACGGTAATAAACAGCCTCACTGAAGGCGAATCCAATTAAATTGGCTTGAGAGCTGTAAACTAAAAAGAAGGGGGAAGATCAGATAATTCCTGAGCATAGATTCTAACCACTATAAACCAAGTTTCCATTTTGACAACTGAATCATCCATTCTAAATGTCAGCTTCTGATCTACCTAACCAAAAAGCTCAAAACCAAATTAAATCTTAGGGCTATTGTTCTGGGGCTCTTCTCTTCCCTTTTTCCCTCCCTCTCCTTTGCTAGGAGCTTGGGATTGCTGAGAGACTGGTTCTATAGGATTAGACTGTAGGGAAAAAATATCCTCTCCTATCACAGTTGAATGAATTTACTTTATAGATCCATAGGGAAAGACTGATGCCCCAGGAGGCAAAAAAATCCTCATTTTATAGAAGACTTTGAGGACCAGAGCGTAAAATCAGACTGAGGAGTAAGAGGCTGGGAAAACTAGGGATGAATCATGACTCATCCTACTGAGTTAGTTACTTTATTTTATTTTATTTTGTAAGTGTGTGTGTGTCCCTGCAGAGACCAGTAGAAGGAGCTGGATACCATAAAGCTGGGATTACAGGCAGTTGTGAACCATCTGATAGGGATGGTGGGAACTGACCTTAATTCCTTTGGGAGAACAGAAACTGTTCTTAGCAAATTACCGGACAATAACAAATTAAAGAAAGGTGTATTTTGACTCCTGGTTTGAGGGGAGAGTTCACTGTGCTCGAGAGGTCACGGTGGCAGGAAATGAAGGCTGCCCATTGCATATGGCACCACAGATGGGAAGTAGAGAGAGGTAAACATTGGTATTTAGTTCACTTTCTCTCTTTTATTCAACCAAGGACCCCAGGCCTTAGAATAGTCTCACCCACAATTTCTTATCTCAATTAACATAATTTCTGAAACTCCTCCCAGCCTTGCCCAGGAGTTTGATTCCGTGACGATTTTAGTCCTCTTCAGTTGACAGTCATCATTAATCATCCGCTTACTTAATGGCTTGGAGCACTTGGTTTTGTTGGCGCCTCAGGCCCCATCTCTTGAAGAAGGAAATGAAGTCATACACTTAAAAGAGACAGTAAACAGAGCAACATATTTTCTTCCTCTGGTGTTAGGCAGAGAGACAATACTAGCCCTGGCTTAGTACTGGCTTAGTTGAAGTCTTTGCCCTTGCCTTTATCCCTCAGAAACAGCCAGCTTCATTTTTTCTTCTCTGCTTTTTATTTTTTTGCCAAATTGCTTTCAATCCAGTCATTTCTCCCTTTTTTGGAGAACAGTTATGGCACATGAAATTTTTCTGTTTTCTTTCTTTCTTTATTTTTTTTTTTTTTTTAGTATGAATCATCTCAGGTGAAACCCCCATTCTCCCATGCAAATAAAGCAGAACTCTCCCTCTAACCTGATTGGCTGTGGAGACTGGTAGTCTCTAGGGCAACCAGGAACCAGAAAAGTCCTCCAGTACAAGGCTCAGGCAAGTGCACCTGTTTTTAATTAGCAGAACAGAAACAATTCTGCCAACACAGTGCAACCGTAGGGTGGATCAGTTTTGGAATGAGTCAACACGTTAGTGCCCCTCTTCCAGAGGACATGGGAAAGAACCAAGTTCATCTGTGCTGTCTGTCACTACTGGACATTCAGATAGCACCATCACATTTCCCCAAAACATTACTGCCCTGCTATATATATATATATATATATATATATATATATATATATATATATATTTTTTTTTTTTTTTTCTATTCAGTATTTAAAAATACTTAAAAGTGTGTGTGTTCAGGAGCCACTCTTTGCTGATTTCCTCTGATTCTGTGAAGATGTACTCTTGAAGAGGGGCGGTAAAGCGTGTTATCTTCCAAGTGATGACACTGTCCTGTCAGGTGAGCATCTGCAGAAGCACAGCATGAGCTAAGGAGCAGGCTGACAGTCTGTGATGGGTGGAGCATCAGGCTGCTTAAGCAGAGTCTTCACTTTCTCTAGCTCTGAATAGAGGAGGTGAGTCTTCTTTATTTAAAGCAGTCTGGACACTGGGCACAGGAAGCAAATGCACTCAGTAGAAGGTTGCTAATTACAGGTTTGTTCCCCAGAGAATGGGTGATTGGCTTGGACTCATCCAAAATATAGTTTGGCTGTGGTTTGTCTGTCCAGGGTTCATATATTGGAAGTTCGGTTCTAGGTGCAGTGATGTTGAGGGGTAGTAGGACCTTGAAGAGCTGGGTCCTAATGGAAGGTTGTTAGGTTGATTGGGCACTTCCTGTAGGAGGCATTAGTGTAGTTTTCCAGAGATTCTGATGTAACATGAGGGGCCGGCTTGCATGTTGTTGGGGTTTTTGTCCCACCTGGTACCCCACAACTGTTTAGCCCTAAAGAAAATCACACATAGATCTCCATAATTTATAAGCTGATTGGCCCATTAGTTCTAGCCTCTCACTAGCTAACTCTCACATCTTGATTAACCCATTTTTTCTGATCTATGTTAGCCATGTGGCTCAGTACCTTTTTCAGTTGGCAGGTCACATCCTGCTGTTTGGTGGTCTGGGCAGGATGTGGAAGGAATCAGCTTCCTCCTTCCCAGAATTCTCCTGTTCTCATTACATCATTTTTACGTCTTGTCTGGTTTCCTGCCTATATTTCCTGCCTGGCCAATCAGCATTTATTTAAAACATGATTGACAGATTACAGGCAATTCTCCTGTACCATTCTGATAGATTCTCCAGAGAGAAATGTATTCAATATTCCACTGCTTTATAATTTTTCTAGCCTTGGGTATTTTCTTATACCTATTAAAAGCTAACTGATCTGCCTCTCAGAAAGAATACTATAGAAAGCCTTTGAGAGATTTAACTCAAAATCATTTTGACAATAGGTTTTTGGTAAGAGGACTGGTTACAGATCAGAATAGAGGAAATAAGCCCAGATTCTGATGCATTTTTCCTTACCATTAACACAGTGAATAACAAGAACCTGCCACTTTATGATTTTGGATTTGATAGTAGGAAATGTGCATTTGCTTGAAGGGTTTCTCTGCACTGAAGATTGAGCTTGCTTTGCATCATAAGAAAAATAGGGGAACAATAAAAAGGCACCATGTCCTGAGAGCTAGGTTTCTTTCTGTTCCATTCTGTCCTGGATTCACACAGGACTCTTGGGTAGGCCATGACACCTTCTTGGCTTCCATTGTATTTAGCTTATATATGAGATATTAGGATTCCAGAATCCAGTTTTTTTTTGGGGGGGGCAAGAGGAAGGAAGCCAGCAACAGGAGCATGAGAGTTTAAGTTGAATCTCAGGAAGTGTGTGTCTTTCGCTTTATACATGAGTCACATTTGGAGTGATTTGTGTTTGTGGGTGCCAAGTCGGTGCATTTGGTCTATTAAGGAGAGAACAGACCCTGGCATTGAAGACACATGAGCATGAATCCTGGTTCTGCCTCAGGAAAGCGCATCATTTGATACTACATTTTTTAAAAAACCCTTCTGTCTTGTATGAAAATGTCTGTAATATGGAGATATTATGCAGCTACTCTTTGGAATTGCTCTTAGAAGGAGATGAAGCAAGCAAATGAAGTCCTTCATAGTTCTAACTTCAGGCAAGGGCAGGTACTCTGTCATGACTGAGGCTGCTACTCACTGTATCTAGAATAGTGGCTCCCTACCTTCCTAAAGCTGTGACCTTATAATAAAGTTTCTCATGTTGTGGTGATTCCCCCAACTTAAAATTATTTGTGGTGACCCCAAATATAAAATTTTTGTTGCTACTTCATAACTGTGATTTTGCTACTATTATGAATCATAATACAAATCTGTGTTTTCCTTAGGCAACCCCTGTGAAAGGATCATTCCACCCCCAAGGGATTCATGACCAACAGGTTGAGAACTACTGGACTAGAGCATTCACTATAATCTAGAAAAGTAATTAGAAAGGAGGACGAAGAGATGGTTGAAGAAATATATCTTTCCTCAAAAAATCACATCAATACACAAAGCTGAGAGGTAGATAGATAGATGTTAGAAAGATAGAGATAGATAGATGATAGAGATAGAAGACAGATGGTAGATAGATGATAGAGATAGAAGACAGATGGTAGATAGATGATAGATAATAGATAGAGATAGATAGATGATAGAGATGGTAGATAGATGATAGAGATAAAAGATAGATGATAGAGATAGATGATAGAGATAGATGATAGAGATAGATGATAGAGATAGATAGATGATAGAGATAGATGATAGAGATAGATACATGATAGAGATAGATAAATGATAGAGATAGAAGATAGATAGATGGTAGATAGATGATAGATAGAGATAGAGACAGAAGATAGAGATAGATAGTTGATAGATAGATGATAGATGATAGAGATAGAAGATAGAGATAGAGAGAACATATGCATGCATACATGCACAGCTGCTACAACATAGGGTATATTTAAGGGAGGGAGGAGGAGACAGTGTGAGTGAATAACAAAAGGCCATGTAGTTTATAGAGATGGAAGATGTCTCAGGTTGAGTCTTTGGACAGTTTCTCCTGGGAAAACTGCCTTTGGACCCTGGCAAGGTTTGCATGGTAAAGGATCCCGTGAGGTGAAGACAGAACACCTTTCAACCTACAGGAATAGGATGTAATCTGCCTTGCATTGAGTTACGGACCTCATGGTAATCTTACATTTCCCAAGTGCGTGGGTTACTTTCCCCACATGACATTCTGTTCATATACAAAGGGGGCAGAGCAATAGACCTGTTGTATGCTACAGACATTTTCTCTTATGTAGTAGTATTTTTTGTTTTGAAGTTCTATGCAGTTATACATAACTTGCATTATATTTGTATTTATATATTCTATATATGTAAAATTTATATTGATCATATCCATACACTTACATCCCCCCCATTTTCTCTAAGCTTCCTGTACTCTTTTAGCTTTTTTTGATTGTTAATGACCGTGGAGTTCAATTAGAGTTGCCTATATGCAAGTGAATCTTGCTTATTTCTTGATTGGTCAGATTTTTGGCTCTTTGCTTCTTGCCTGAGGACCTCCCCGAGAGGGCGCCAAAGCCATGAGGGAAATCTTTGGCTCTGTCTGTGTTCCCAAGCAAGTGGGCAGGTGAGTCAAGTAGGTCTCAGCGGCATGGCTGCAGCATAGGTCTTCCTGGATTCCACCATTATATGTCTGGGTCTGACAACATAATTTTGGTATCTTCATTTAGTGAATTTATTCTTAAAAGCAGCAGCAGAATGGACCATCATTCAGGAAGGAACCTTGGTGTGACTTACAGCTGACATCTTATTAGAAACAATAGGGGCTAGGGCACAATGGGACAACATTCAAAGTATTTGGGTTAAATAACCATCCACAACCATTTCTGGGGTACTCACTACAATCATTCAATTTACCTGGGTGCACTCAGTTTCTTTACAGGAGTTGAGTTCTGAAGGAGAAAAACAGATATAAAAGAATAGGAACATATATTGAGAATTTTTCTTAATTCTTTGAGTGTCCAGAAGGGGGCGCCTAACCCAACATTATGTGGCAGTGCAAGTGAAGGGGAGTTGCTTCCCTGTGCACCTCTGGTGTAGCCTACACTCAATCTGGCATCCTATCAGATGTGACCTTACTGTAGAGGATAGGCATTTCTCTTCTCGGATTTTTCTCCTCTGTAAAAAGTCAGGGTTGACTTCTAACATTCACACATCTTTGATTTGATTAAAACCAAGAATTTTATCATTATGGTGGTCTTATGAAGACAACTATTTGATTTTTCTACTGAGGTAAACCCTTTCCTCAAATGCTTCATCGCTACCCCAGGGAGAAGAGGGCTATGAACATTCTCATATTATTGACCATGCATTTGCACATAGGATTCTGTCCTTGGGCTTTTCTCTTTATGCACTTTAACTTTTGTGACTCGTGAAAACACGTGCTTCTTCAAAGCAGTCCAAGTTCCATGAGGTCAGCTCTTTCCAGAGTGGCTGAAACCAGCCTACTTGTTACCTGGGGGTATCTGCTATAAACATTCAGAGAGAATACTAAATTCTTTTCACTCAGGTTTTCTTTACTAATTTTCCACTATATGTGGAATTCCCCTCTGTATGCTGTGAATACCATTGGTTAATGAATAAAGAAGCTGCTTTGGCCTGTGATAGGGCAGAGTAGAGCTAGTGTGGAAAACTAAACTGACTGCTGGGAAAAGAAGGTGGAGTCAGTGAGAAACCATGGAGCCACCAGAGGAGAAAGATGTGAGCCACCAGCTGGAACCTTTCAGGTAGGCCATGAGTCTCATGGTAATGTATAAAATCATAGAAATGAATTTATTTAAGATGTAAGAGCTAGCCAATAGGAAGCTAGAGATAATAGGCCAAGCAGTGACTTAATTAATACAGTTTCTGTGTAGTTATTTCAAGTCTGGGAATGAATGCCCAGTCTCCAGCAATACCCACTTATGTTAGGAAAGATTATCTCACACACACATGTACACATGCACATGTACACACACACATACACACACACATACACAGAAGGGGGGAGAAAGTGAGAGAAAGGGAGGGAGAGAGACAGAAAAACAGACAGAAACAGACAGACAGAGGAGATTAGATCATGATTGAGTTTAGCCATCTCCTGCAGCTGGATTGCAAATTATCTCTTCAAAAGTCTTGTCCACACTGAAAACAGCTCGTAAAATGCAGTAATTCTTCCTCTTTCCAGGAAGAAAGTCACATGAGAGACATTACGGAGACACTTAGAAAACTTGGTTTGTTTTCATATTCATTCATTCATTCATGAGCATTCTGACCAAAATTGGTTTTCATTGAGTTTGGTCCCCTTAATTGGTTAAAACACTGCCTTTCTTCTCTCTCCTCTTTGTCTTTTCCTGTATGATGGTTTCTTTATTATATGACTGTATAGTGACTTAATCCCCTAAAATAAATACACTATTGTTTTCCTCAGAATAGCTATTTTGCTTCAGTGGGGAGTTCTTCATCCCTTCAGATTTTCTCATTGGTTGATGCCTACCTACCAATTCTAATCCAGGTCACTCCACTTTCATCTTGATTTTTGTTATCCATGTTTCTTCCCTATCTAACCTAGAAGCCTTAAGTTTTCAATATCTTAAGACTTCTTCTAATTATCACCATATTAACCACTGAGGGAAAATTGAAGCAACATTGCCAGGTTATCACTGATGCTGTGGTGGACTATTGTGTTGACTATTTTCCATGTACACATAGAATCCCTTGCCACAAACATGTGTTTATGTGTGTGTTACATATGTATACCTTACATACACATATCATTTCCCCCTTTCCCCTATTGTCTTTTTCTCTTTTCTCCTCTTCCATCTATTTTATAGAAAATATCAGACAGAGAAAACACAAGACATGTGAAGGTTGGAAGAGAGAAAGAACTTGCTGCTGGATGAATCAGCATCCACCTCACAGAAGGAGGTAAACTAGAGTTCAGAAAGGTCATCTGTAGCCTCCGAGTGCAGCTTGAAGGACTCACTAGGTCCTCTAGCAGCAGGAGGAGGTTGTAATCATGAATCTGCCCCAGCATTTTTGTTCCCTGCATGTGGCTGCACCACTCCAGGGCTGTGCTTCTGTGCCATTGTTTTGCTCCAGAACATTTAGTCTGTCTCAGGGACATTGTTTCAGGAGCCAAAGTGAAAGGAGAGATAACTTGCCCCTGATTCCTGGTATAGACATGCAGGGTATGGGCTGTCTATTTACAAATGATGAACTAGATTTAAGGCTTATTCCCTCTTTAGGGTTCTACTGCTATTAAGTATTTTGGAAGAATTTTATTACTCCCTAAGATTCTAAATTATTTTTTCTCATTTTCTCTGTGAAGGATGAGTTCAATATTTCATCTGTTCTCATTTATTGTTAATTCTTTTTTCTAGCTCAGCTATTAGAAGAATCATTTGTGTGTGTGTGTGTGTGTGTGTGTGTGTGTGTGTGTGTGTGGTTTGTTTTCCCCCCTAAAGACTTTACAGAACCCTCTCTAGCTCTTTAACACTTAAAAAAATCATCTTTCCTCTTTCTGTTACCTAAGTCTGTCTGCTTTGGTCTTTTAGCTGAAAAAAAAATCAAATTCCTATGTTCAAATCCTCCTTTCACACTAAACATCTTTATGCTTTCAATTTTGTATGTCTCTGCAGAAACTACAATGACAGTTCTTACTTTTACATTGTCTGGACAAATGATGCTGTAAGTCTAGTTAATTTAATAAGATGCTTTTATTATACATCTAATCAATGCAGAGTCAAGCCTACAGGAAATACTCAATTTATGTCTGTGTGGTTTTTAACATTTCCATGCTCTGTGCTGTCTGATTCAAAAGTTAGACAAATAGGCAAGAAATGATCCATGTCTCTGTTTAAACCTTACAAGTGACTTTTATGCCCAGTCATGGGACTTGTCACTTCTTAAGATGGTCCTTAATGCTGTCTAGATCCCTATCCTCATGAACACTGCCTCTTAAGTCACATGTTGTCATAGAGTCAATCCTTTACATTGACACATGAGGTTTCAGACAGAAACAAGAACTTTCATAGTAACTTGGTTAGGAGGTCATGTTTTGCTATTTTGGTAAAAAATATATCTGCCTTCTGTCCTTGTCCTAAGGACCTGTGTGAAAAAAATTTAAAAGCATTCCGGCATAGCATAACTTTGAGTATGTGGCATGGTTATTATTAATAACTTTTATATGAGTCTATAGTGAAAAAGAGCAAATGGTACAAAAAGAAATAAAAATTGTACAATTTGTGGAGAAAAAGAACACTTGGGAGCTTAACTAGGAAGTCAAAACTTGTGCTGAAAGAAGGGCTGTCATTGCTAAGGGGATTAGTGCCATTAGGTGGAGGCACTAATATTGGAGCAATAATGTGCCCTAAGGGCAAGGCTTTCTGCAACTAAGTTGTCAAAAGTGAATATCTGTTGGAAGGAGGGACTCTACTTGGTGGTTCCCAGCTGCTTAGCCCCAAAATAATCACACAAAAAAACTGTATTAATTAAATCACTGCTTGGCTCATTAGCTCTAGCTTCTTATTGGCCAACTTTTACATATTAATTTAACCCATTTCTATTAATCTGTATATCACCATGAGGTCATGGTGTACCAGCAAAGTTTCAGCATGTTTATCTCTGGTAGTGGCTTTATGGCACCTCTCTGAATCAGCCCTTCTTTTTCCCAGCATTTAGTTTAGTTTTCCCTGCCTACCTCTGTTCTGCCCTGCTACATGCTTAAAGCAGTTCTTTATTCATTAACCAATAAAAGCAACACACAGACAGAAGGACCTCCCACACCATTTCCCCTTTTCTGTTTAAATGAAAAAAGGCTTTAACATAGTAAAATTACATATAATAGAACAGATATCAAACAAGAATTACAGTTACAATGTTTATATCTACTTTACCTTTTATCATAACTAAGGAAAACTATAACTATAACTGTAAATTCTTCAACTCCATCAAAGATTCCAGAAGGATATAATTTTACCTAAGTAAACAGGTAGTGCATTGTAAGCAACTTCCAAAACTCTAGAAGTGACAGAGACATCTCATTGCCTGGACAGTCACCCAAAGTTTTTCTGTACCATTGGGGCATCCATCTTTAGCCTACTGGTCCATAGTATCCAGCAGACTTTTCCATGAACCAGGAAATTTTAAAAACAGTTCCACCTATATTGGCAGTTTGTCAGTCACTTTCTTCTGTGTCCTGCAGAATGTCTGGCAGATTCTTTCATACAGCAGGAACCCTGAAGGACCACCTCACCTTTGGGCAAGTTCAGCAGTCATTTCTCTGTGGGTCCTGCATGTTCAGGTAAGCAGTTCATTCATAAGCAGTTTCTTGCCCAAATGCCTAGCAAACTCCATAAGGAGCCTCTTTGATGTCCATCTTCCTCTTGAAGTAACTCGTGTTGCCAGGAGCAGACGTGTCTCATTGTTGTAAAAAGTTCTAAGTTCTTAAACATTTTAAATGCCATATTCTGTAGTCTTTGAGGGGAGCCACTAAAAGCAAAGGGAGGGAAGGAGGGAGAGACACAGAGAGAGGCAGGATTGGGAGAGCTATGCTGATCCTACTTTTAGGGGTCCTGGATAGAATAAGATGTCAGTATTTTGAAAATAAGCATCCAGTTCCAAGTTAAGTTGGTTGTGGCCATGTCACAGCTTATTCACTATAAAATACTGGGTGCCAGAATCAGCAGTGATTCCTTCAGAAGGGTGTGAATAGTTCTTCAACATAGTTGCTAGTTAAGTGGGTGTAGAAAAATGATCTGTCTTAGAGCCAGTGTGCCACAGAGTTCTTCAGCCTTCTAAAGACAGCTGCAGGTAAGCCAGCCACAGACAGAATACTTCTTGAGTTCACTGAGCCAAGAACAGAAATAAACAAAGAGACAGACAAACCAGAAACTTAAACCTGAATGGAGGGCGATCATTTATGTATTCCTTCAGCCACTTGACATCTATTTAGTGAAGATGCTCTGTGCAGCTGTTGAAGCAGCTAGGCAGAGGTTTCTGACATACCAAGACAACTCTTGACCCCATTCTTATATTTGCAATGGTGTAAGATTTTCCTGCCATAGAATGTGGAGTAAGTAACATTCTTGGACTTTGAGCCAAAGCTATGATGAAAGCCAGTTTTCTAAGCATCTTCTTCCAGAACACCTGCTCTGTGGACTGAGCTACCACATAAAATGCCTGGCTATTCTACTAAAGAGATTAGATGGGGGAGAAGTACTATGTATCAGGAGAAGAAGACAAGAAGCTCAGTCATCTCTCTTTCTCAGTAGAACCTCCACATCGCAGCACATATTGCCACCACATGACTAAACCATGTAAGATTCTAAAGCAAGACATATTTGGGTGCAAGCTTTGGTCCTAGGGAGGCAATGATGTAACACCACTGCTTTAAGATGCTTCAGTATAGAGCAGCTTCTTGAGCAGCAGTGGAGAAACAAGGAAGCTTCCCATGTTAGGCAGCTTCTTCTCTTCCTCTTGATGCTTTCAACAGTGTGTCTTCACAGGCAGACCCATGTCCTCATGGCTATCCATGGAACTTGGGATCAACATGCCTCCTGTGGTTTCCTATAAAATGCTATCCATTTTTCCTTGGAAACAACCCATACATTTTCATTTTCCATCTTTATTCCTTAAGGAAGAGAGGGATTTTATGTATCTCAAGAATTTACAGGCACACAGCTCTAGAAGGAGCCTGCTTGTTAGTTCCCAGCTGCCCAGACCTGAAATAATCACACAGAAACTATATTAATTAAAACAGTGTTTGGCTTGTTAGCTCAGGAATTTTATTAACTAACTCTTATGTCTTACACTAATCCATTTCTCTTAATCTGTGTGTTGGCACAATGCTGTGGCTTACCCGGTAAAGTTCCAGGGTCTGTCTCCTCAGCAGCTACATGATGTCTCCCTGACTCCTCTGTCATCTCTGCTTGGAATTCCCACCTTGCTCTATTCTGCCCTGTCATAGGTCCAAAGAACCTTCTTTATTAACCAATGGTAATAAAACGTATTCACAGCATACAGAGGGGAATCCCACATCACACAGTAGAATGTGACATGGACAACCTGTTTGAGTTCTCATAATGGCATTATTTATCTCTTTTTAAAGTGTTAATCAGGCAAAGATTAACTAAATGATCCAAGCTTGCTGGTTTAGTAGACCATTGAATGGCCTTGGGTCTATTTTTAAAACACCTAATTTTAAATCCTGAGCATTTCCAATCAGATCAGAACTTCTGCTATGTTGCAGGGGCTGACAACTCCTCCTCCTCCTCAGCATTGTTGTCGCCCCAGTGTTCCCCAGCCAGAGATGCCGTGAAGATCGTATAACACCCAGTATTTCTAGGAGTCAATCTTACCCTAATGATAGATCTCAGAATTGGTTCATTCTGTGTCTATCCCGAGTGTCCCATCCCAATGTTTATCTCTTACTTTGTGATGCTGATGATCAAACCCAGGGCCTTAGGCCTTACACATGCTAGATGGGCACTCTACCACTGAGCTATATCCACATCCATAGTCCCCTAGTTTAATGTTTAACTATAGTCTTTCGCAGGTCACATCTCTTGGAGATTGGAAGGTCTAATTAGAGGCCAATAATTTTGTGTGTGTGTGTGTGTGTGTGTGTGTGTGTGTGTGTGTGTGTGTAGTATGTAGGCAAGAGGTCAGCCTTGGGTTAATTCTATGGGTTTTGTGCACCTTGTTTTGTGAGATTTGGTCTTTTACTGGGACCTGGCTAATTAGTCTAGACACGCTGCCAAGTATCAGCCTATTCCTGTTTCCTCATAACTGGGCTTATAAGTGCAGGCACTACCATGCACTGCGTTGTGGGGACTGAACTCAGTTCCTCACGCTTGTACAGCAAGGACGTGACTGAGCCATTTCCCCAGGCACAGTAATGGAATATCCTTGCTGTTGCTGTAACATTTCTGTAGAAGACATAAAACAAAACAAAACAGAAACCAGGAGCTGATGTATCGAAATACTAATGCCCAATTTCCTGCCCAGTGTCACATGATATCTTAAAAAATTGTAGGACCCATTTCTGAATTCGTGCTTCCTGAACAAAAATTATTCTGAAGTTGTGAAATCATTAAACTAGGGTGGAGACAAGAGCGAGGGCAATCAATATCTCATTACATCTCCTGGGGTTTCTAAAGCAATGGATAAGAGAAAAGCAATGCTCTTAAGAAGAAAGATGGTGCATATAAATGGCTTGGTAAAATAAGTGTTTCCACATTTTACTTAGAAATAAAAAAGCATACTGTATGTTTTAGTGGAGAAAAGTGGATATTTAAATAATTTATCAAACTTCTTTCCTTGGGGAAAATGCAGACTGGTAACATCTCCATAATTCTCTAGAATGGGCTCCATTTTTAGTTCCCATAAGTAGAAACAGGCCTGCAGTATGAAAGGAGGAGAAAGACAGTAGAGAAAACCCTGAGCTGCCAGCCAGAAGACTCATGTTTCTTTCACATCGTCACTGGTGACTTAATTAACCATATTAGAGCAATGGAGACATTCAAAAGAGACGCTTGGGCCCTGGTCCCTGGGTGCCACACTACTGGGGTCGTGGACCCCCAAACTGAACTTTCCCCAGGAGCATCATGCTAGGGAAGGAAAAATCTGGGACTCTGGAGTCAGCTTGAAGGGAATCTGTGTGGTGCTGCAAAGAGATCGCAAGCAGCTCTGACAACTTGTTAAATCACCTCACAGGAGACATTGAAGTCAAGTGTTGGGTGGGACCACACCTTGACCTGAACTGCTTAGTTATAAACACCACTGGCCTTCATTTAGACTTCATATTTGAATACCAAAGATGGACAGGATGGTAGTGGATAAGGGCACTGTTCCTCTGTCCCTCTTCCTAACATGTTCACATTAAATAAATTCCCATCTATTTCTTTTTATTACTTTTTGTCTAATTGGTAGGTTGAGGGCAGGTGGCCTGTTCTGGCTCACTGAGTTACCAGGGTCCAGGCTCTGAATCCACCAATTCTGGTAATAGCCAGCCAGTTTCCTTCCCAGAGGTCTTACTTTGTCCATATGAAGAATGATGGGAAAAAGATACATTTAGTCATTTGGGGACTCATGTGTCACAAGGTCCCAGCCCACTCCTCTGACTGCCACAAAGGAGTCCAGGTGTTGGAGGAGGCTGCTAGTTAGTTCCCGGCCACTTATCCCCGAAATTGTCACACAGAAACTGCTAGCTTCTTATTGGCTCACTCTTACATATTAATTTAACCCATCTCCATTAATCTGTGTATCGCCAGTTGGCTGTGGCTTACCGGCTAAAGTTCTGGTGTCTGTCTCTGGCAGGGCTACATGGCTTCTCTCTGCCTCTGCCTCCTTTTTGCTCAGCATTCTGTTTAGTTTCCCCCACCTAGCTCTGTTCCCCTATAGCTCTGCTACAGGCCCAAAGCAGTTCCTTTATTAACCAATGCTATTCATAGCATACAGAGGGGAATCCCACATCATCTAGGTGTTTTCTTAAAGTTCTGGAAGCGTTCAATGGGGGCTTAGAAATCTCAGATTGGAAACCCTGCCTTTTCTTTTGGTGTGTATGAATTCTGTGAAGTTTTATATATCCCCAAGACCTTTGAGGTAAAGTGGTTATAAATTCCCCACAGTGTCTGCATGTACAGTGATGGACACATGTTAATTGTGCTGTACTGAGGTCCTGCAGAGTCTGGAAGAAAACTATGACCACTGCAGTACTGATGCACAGTTGCTGAAGTACTGATGCACAGTCACCCATTTCCTGGGTGCTGAGTTGTGATTCACACCCAAGAATCTGAGTCAAAAGAAATGCCAAGAGCGCTCTGCAGTGCTTTTCTTAGCGGCTAATTGGTGTGTTGTGCTCAGAATGAGCTTCCAGATATATGCTGTGAACCTCCCCCATAATGCTGAGGAAAATGTGTTCTGTGGAGGAGTGGAGGAAGGAGAATGACTAAGGGAAAAAATTAAATTGCTGTGAGAAACAGAATAAAGCTGCTCTTTAATTTTAATCACCACATGATCAAATTCAAAGGTTTGATATTGAGAATATAATGCACATTGATATTATTGGCCTACAGCACAACGTTGTGACTGAGCTGAAATGAGATTTCTAACACACTGTGGGTCGGAGTTAGATCACGCCCCCTCTCCTACTTGTGCTGAAGACCCTTGTGGGAAATCCTGAGCCTTTACACTGTTGAGATTTGGATGCAAAATCTCACTTCCCATAATTCACTCTGTGGCAGTAATGGTTGCACTTTTTTTTTCTAGAACAGTTTTGTTGTTTTGTTTCTGATTATTTGTTAAGAGAGGGTTGGATTTTCTTGATTTTCTTTTTCTATTCTCAGCATCTAATTTCTTTTTTTTAATATTTATTTATTTATTTATTATGTATACAATATTCTGTGTGTATGCCTGAAGGCCAGAAGAGGGAGCCAGACCTCTTTACAGATGGTTGTGAGCCACCATGTGGTTGCTGGGAATTGAACTCAGGACCTTTGGAGGAGCTCTTAACCACTGAGCCATCTCTCCAGCCCAGCATCTAATTTCTTATGAAAGTAATATTTACACATAAAAATTGAAACAAGACTTCTTTCAACAGCTTAACATTGGTTCTTTGTTCCTGTTTTCCACGACCTGAGATCCTGCCCCCTAGAATGAGCTCATTTTAATTTTATGGGATGCTTCTTTTAGTATGTCTCTCCTTGTTTCTGTATAATATACTTCTATGCCATGTTTGACGATCAAGTGACATATTGTGCTTAGACTTTCTCATGTGAGATAAAGGGATTCGTGCCCTCATGTCTCCTGTCTGTGCTAATAGATTTTACCCCCTCTCCTCTACTGTCCTTCACAATGCAGCAGTTTTCAGGTTTGGGTTAAATCCATCTTATGTAACACTGCTCGTAGATGATGTACGTAATTTTCTATGTGTCTTTTGTCATATAATTTTCCTACCCTTCTCATGCTCATCATGACTCCCTTCTGTCAGTTACTTTGCTATGGAGTGTGCTGTCACTCTTAATCTTTAAACTTTGACAGAAGTTAAGCATAGTAGACACAGGCTCCAGTCCTGTTGGTGGTTGCCAGTGTGCCTGCATCTCTGGCATCTGGGATTTCCCTTCCAATCATCTGGGGTGTCTCTTTGCCTCCTGCCTGTTGGACTCCATGTTTTTCTGGATCCCATACATTCTTATTGCTTGGCCTACTTTCTCATTTTTTGAGCATATACTTAAGTAAATTTCTGAGTAAGGCATGTACAAGAGTTATTTTTTGAGTCTCTGAAAGTCTGAGGGTAAAGAAAAAATGATGGATCATAGAGTCTTAAATTTTGAAATTAAATGGATTTCCCAAGGATTTCTTAGATGCTGGGTAAATGTAGAAATTTATTTTAAAAAAAGTGAACTCTTTAAAGAAGAAATTGGGCAAGCCTGTCAGTCCCAGTGGGAAATAAACCTCCATTCAATGTTCCAACTCAAGGGACTTTATTAAAGTGACTACAACTGCTGTCTCCTTCAGTATCTCTATAACACTGATTCTAGTATCTCCCACAGAGACCAAAACCTGAGGATGCTCCAGTGTAGTAATATTTTAATTTGTATTTTCTTATATATTAAATACTCATGTACTTATCACTTCTAGGTCCTTATAATACCTAATATGTTCTAAACACTATATAGTTAGTTGCTACAATATATTGGTTAGGAAGCAGTGATAAGACTAAAGGAATATGATTAGTAGAGACACAACTATGTTCATCTTATACACACAGTGCACATAACCAACAATACAGCATTTAAAACAGTATTTAAATACTGGGGTTTCTTGAACCAAGGATGTTAAACCCATAGGCACAGAGGCCAATATGTTTATAGAGTTTTAAAACAAATTAAGGAATGTTGTAAGGACTAGTTACTCCATGACAGAGTGCACACCTCAAGCTTGAAGGTGAAAGGTAAGGAAATGTTGGGAGAATAAATATTGGGATGTGTTGGGACCAAGGACGAGATGCTCCCTAGAGAAGACAGAACACTAGCACTGTAGGAGCTGTCGCAGTGGACAGGGCCGGGCTTAGCACATCTCTTTCCTTTTGTCCTCTGATTTCCTGCTACTGTTTCTTCTCATGAATAGGCTTTCTGAACCTCAACAGTAAGTTTCTATGCTGATGCAGTAAACCAGAACAAGCTGAACTGAAAAAGTAAAAGAACAGGTTTATTTTGAGCAAAGTGACTCCCAGGTGAGTCCTCCAATCCCTGGAGATGGAGGTGGAAGAAGAAGTAGGAGAAATCATGTGTCTGAACCGAAACAGGGAGTTTAAATACCCTATAAGTGAGGGGTGTTGACATGTCTTCCATAAACCATGTTTGTGCCCATATACGGTATGCTTTAGGAGCAGGCTTTAGGGGAGGAGTCACTGTAGCCACTAAGAATGCAGCACTGGACTTTTGGAGCCCTTCCATTTGTTGGACATCCTTTGAGAGGTTGGAATTTGGAGAGACAGGAATGAGGCTTTCATAGGAGCCAGCTGAAAGGTCCAGCCAAACACTCATTAGCAAAATCAATGGGTTGTTGTCCAGCAAGAGAATGAATTAACAGTCCATGAAGACAGAGAGTGAGTAGCATAGACATAACAGGTAAAACACAGTGTACTTCCTCCTATAACTATAAGACACAGCTTAGTGTGCATCCCTTGGAAAACTGATAACCTCAGGTAAGCATAAAAACAATAGCAACCACAACCAAACAAGCCTATTCTGGAATTACTGACAATCTAAAAATGATTGAAAAATGCAGCAAAAACTCGTAAAAAATTGAAGATAAATTTGGCATAAATTATATAAAAGCAAAACAGTTGCAGAAGGGCTATGTATATCTGAAAACATTTTCCTTGGGAAGGTTAAAAATTAGATAATGACTTTAGAAATTTGTTGCAGGAAAAGAGAGAGAAAATGCTTATAACTTAAGATGAAGTGCATAGCTGTTTGAATGAGAGGAAGTTCATGCAACTCTATCTTTTTACATTATTATTACTTAATTGAAATTTTACATAGAAATCCCAGTTTCTCCCCTCCTCCTGCCCCCTCCACCTTTCTTCCCACCCAACCCCCATCCACTCTTCAGAGAGGGTAAGCATTTCAATGGGGAGTCAACAAAGTCTAGCACATCACTTCGAGGCAGGACCAAACCCTATCTACTATATCTAAGCTAAGCAAGGTATCCCACTAAAGAAAATGGGCTCCAAAAGCCACTTCAAGCAGGAGGGCTAAATCCTGATTCCACTAAAAGTAGCCCCATGGACTGTCCCAGCTGTACAACTGTCACCCACATTCAGTGGGCCTAGTTTGGTCCTATGCTTGTTCCCCCACTGTTAGTTCAGAGCCCGTATCATGGTCTTGACCCTTTGCTTATATTATTGCTGCTCCCTCTCTTCAACTGGACTTTGGGAGCTTAGCTCAGGACTTTGCTGAAGATCTCTGCATCTGCTTCCTTCAGTTGCTGGATGAAGGTTCTATGATGACAATTAAGGTGGTTATCAGTCTGATTGCAGGAGAAGGCCAGTTTAGGCACCTTCTCCACTATGGCTTAGGGTCTTAGGTGGGGTCATCCTTGTGGGTTCCTTGGAATTTCCCTAGTGCCAGGTTTCTTGCTAGCCCCATAATGATTTCTTTGATAAATATATCTCTTTTCTTTTTCTCCCTCTCTGTCTATTCACCATCTTGACCCTCCTGTTGCAACTCATCTTTTTAAGAACATGAGATTTTATTTCCTTACTAATTTCAGAATATCAAGTCTATCCAAGAGTTGGAAAACACAGAGAATTCACCTATTGTAAAAACATGTAGAGACTAATGATTAACAATTTAATAACACTGTAATAAAGCAATGACTTCATAGTTGAGTTTTGTCTGATGTTTAGAGAACAAAGGATTGTAAAGTTGATTACATGGTATTGGACTTTGGAAGACTTCCTGAACTCATTTAAAGAATCTTTGAATCTGTGGTAGTTATAGTGAGTCCAGCGACACTGAAGGGACTTGAGTGAAAAGGAAATAGTAAATTGGTGTTGGGGCTGAGGTTGTTGCACACCTAACTATGATAATAAAGGCAGAGCCAAACTGACTATTTAAAAAATAACATGTTATAGCAAGTGAGTTTATTTCAAGATGCAAGGATGGTTTGATGTCAGAGATACCCATCAATATAATTAGTTACACAAAGGGAATAAAAATAAATATGTGGAGTAAATCAATCAGTGTTGAAAAGGTGTTTGTTAGGCCTGAGCAGAACTTTCCACTTACAAATGTGCAGGATGGAGGCTAGAGAGATGGCTCAGCAGTTCAGAACATGGCTGTTCTTGCAGAGGATCCAAGTTTGCTTCTCAGAACTCATGAGAAGTGGCTCAAAAGTGCCTGTGAGTCTAGTTGCGGGACAGGATTGTGTCAATAGCTGGGACATTGATGGTGACAAAGAGGGGGCTACAGGGACAGTTAGCTAGCACAAGACTGACAGCAATGAAGCTGTGTGGTCAGCCATTGCTGAGATGGAGCCATAGGAATGAGATGGCAGAGGAGGAGCTGTGCAGACTCAGGAGAGCAAGGGCAGTGGAGAAAGCAGCAACAGAAGCTTACATTAGCAACAGCCATAGCCGAAATAGCCATAAGGGCCAAGGGTCTGAAGCATTTTAGCTTGGAAAGCTGCTCTTCTCTCCACTGTCAAGGCCTGGAGAATCTGTCCTCCTGAGGACAACACAAAAGCATAGCATTAGTCACGGAAACACTAAGTATCCTAGCACCCAAGCCTGCAGGAGAACTGTGACGTTCTTGGGTTCCACCTGCTACTGTTCTGGTCGTCCGTCTATTGTTGTCAAAAGTGACATACGCTGCCAGGGCCAGCACTTTAAGAATTTCTTCTCACATACCCACAATTTCTACCCAGGAGAGCAAAATCAAACAGATAAATGAACTAGCCAATTGATTCATGACAGAAGGAGCATACCGAAGTCAAATAACCACCATAGACTATAAACAGAAGAGTTCAAACATATTGTTGTAGAGAGAAAAAAAAGGACTTTGAGAAAGTAAAAAAAAAATTATCAATCAAGCTGGAAACTATGAGACTGCAGTGAAGAGAACATGTAGGGTTCAGTGAAGAGACCCTGTAGGGTTTCCCCTAACATGGTCTTGACTTATCTTCCCCAAGCAGCAGCCACAGCACTATTTGTAGGGTCCAATTTTGTTTATCCTCTAGACTAAAACTGTCACATTTTCTCAGTATGACTTTAAGATCTTACCAATCTGTCTATCTACTCCTTACCTAACTATTTTTATGTTCAGAGAAGATGGAGCAGTGGTGACTGATCTGTCTGGGTGAGTTCCGAGACCATCACAGTCTTCTGTCCGCGTCTCTCTTTCCTAGTCACTCTGTCTCATATGAGCACTGGGATTGCTGATGGCTGCCCGTGTCAGGTCCCTGACTCAATGTAGGCACAGCTACCAATTCTAAGTTTACTTCCTGTGCATTTCTTCCTTATTTCACCTTTTGATTTTGATGGTACTCAGGAGACAAAGGCAAGAATTCCACTGCGGATCTTTCCCCTGAGCCCTTATAAATACTTTAATACTTATAGGCACTTTAATTGAGTGCCTCCGGAACCCTGTGTACCATAACAAGCCATCTTTGTGGCAAATTGATTGGTTTGTGTCATACTGACACTGGGAGGAACTATCAGTCCCGTTCTGCAGTAGAGGGAAGTAGGTTTAAGGTAATGATGGTTAAGTGATTTGTTCCTTGTGCCAGAATGTATTACTCCAAGACCGTATTTGACTTGGCCTTATGTGATTCTGTGTCCAGCACTTTTCATACCACACACACTTGACTCTTGACCACAATAACTTTGGATGGTTATGTGAGTTAAGGTTTTATTAGATCAAGATAGCCATGATTCCATTCTGGTCTTCTTACAGAACTGGATTCTGGGATAGAATTTTGACAACCTGTTGAGTGGAGGGAAGGGTTTGGGCTTGGTAATAGAGTTCCTGCTCCAATTAAAATTGTGCTATTCATTAGGCATGGCTATTTGGACAGCTTTCTTTGCTCCTTCACACTCTATTTCTCATTTGTTAGGTAGGGATGATTGTGTAAATTTCAGAGGTAATTCTGAGAATTCAGTAAAATTATGTCGGCAAAGCATTTGACAAAAATGTTTGTTTAGTAATCTTCAATAGTGAGAATGATTTATTCGTCTTACAACAAATATTTATCCAAGGGCATCTCTTACCACTTTTAAGTGAAAAGAAACAGAAATTAAAATATGCTTCCCAATAACCTAATTGCCTTAACTGTAGCAAAAATAAAAGGAGAGAGAAGAAAGAAACATATCAAAGTGTGTGTGTGTGTGTGTGTGTGTGTGTGTATGTGTGTGTGTGTGTGGCACGGGAACCAGACACCAGGGTGCTCTACGTGCAAGGACAATGATCTACTATTGATCTCTACACACAGCTTTAACGCATTTTTATCTTAATAGTTCCATTTTTATCTCTACATCTTATTTCTGTCAATTCAACTCTCAGAAGACTCCTGTCCTCAACTCAGCCCTCTGTTATGTACATTGATCCATTCTGTCTTTTTTCTTTTTTCTTCCAGTCACCAAGAACAATTGACAAAAGATACAGATGTGGTATACTTATGCTAATATAGCTATTTTAGGCCCATTCTTTCCCCTCAGCTTCAAATCTCTTAGGAAACAAGATGAATAAAAGAAAGGAATAATTTTTCTGGAAATTAGTAGTACTAATCCTTCTATTCTAAAAAAGACTTTCTACTAATAATCTCTTTAATTTACCAATGAATATTTTTGAAGCTGAAGTCTAAGGCAATTTACACTTTAATTTTGTTACCTGCTATTCTAAGAGAACGATTATTACTACCATTAATAAGTTCTTAATGTCAGCAAAATAATTTGCAAATGTGATACATTATAGGTAATACTCTTACTACCAGAAAGCGCTTAACATTGCTTAGTAAATCTAACAGGAGATATGCCATATGCTAAGCATTGTATGTTTTTGTTTAGAGGCCATTTGCTGGCATTGAGAGAGAGTCTTTTTTGCTGTGTGCAAGATATGGAAATTTATATCTTACATCATGATACATTCAACTACTTGGCTAAAAGTCTTTCATTATCTCTTTTGTAAAATGAATCCTTGGGCTCCAGAGAACAAAATACAAACTCTTTAGAAAGTATGAATAAAGGATAAGTCTTTCTTTTCATGGTCTGCTCAAATGAGGGGAAATGAGTCAGAAAAGATAGGTATCAGCACTCACAAACAGTAGGTTTTCTGAGGACAAAATGCCTACAAGTTCTTGAGGATACTGTTTTAGGAGTTTGGACACTAGTGTACTTCAAAGAAATTGTTGAAAGTAGTTAGTTATTTAAGAATATACCGTGGAATGACTTTAATGTATTCAGAATACATGTAATGCCCATTTATTAGGTGACTATATTTTATTCTCCAAGTATTAGTGTGCATTCTCTGTCTGTCTGTCTCTCTTTCTGTGTGAGTGTGGGGGATGTGGGTGTGGGTGTGGCTTCCCGAGTGAAATGCCTCTTAAATTCACTGTTCAGAGGTGGGATAGAAGCTCGGTAGGTAAAATGTTTGCCTTCAGGCTTGATGATTTGAACTCCATAGAATCGACATAACAAGTGAGGCATGTTGGCTCATGCTTAGAATCCCAGCACTGAGGAGGTAGAGGCAGGTAAGGTCTGGAGCTTTGCTGAAGAGCCAGTTCCAGGACAATGAAAGACTCTGTCTTAAGAAATAGTGTAGGAGTAAGAGAGACAACTCAGTAGCTAACAGTATGTATTATTCTTCCAGAGGTCCCAAATTAAATCCCCAGAACCCATGGAGGTGGCTCACAACTTCCTGTAGCTCAAGCTCCACAGGCTCTGATGCCTCTGGCCACCAACAGCACCCATACTCTCATGTACATACCTACACACACTCACATGCATATAAACAGACATACTCACAAGCACACACCCACACATACTCACACAGACACCCACACATACTCACACACAGACACCCACACATACTCACATGCATATAAACAGACACACTCACATGCACACACTCACACATACTCACATGCACACACACCCACACATACTCACATGCACACTCCCACACATACTCACATGCTTATAAACAGACACACTAACATGCACACACCCACACACACTCACATGCACACACCCACACATACTCACATGCACACACCCACACACACTCACATGCACACACCCACCCACACACACTCACATGCACACACACACACTCACATGCACACACACCCACACATACTCACTTGCACACACACCCACACATACTCACATGCACACACCCACACATACTCACATGCACACACACACACACTCACATGCACACACACCCACACATACTCACATGCACACACACACACACTCACATGCACACACACCCACACATACTCACATGCACACACCCACACACACTCATATACACACACACATACTCACATGCACACACCCACACACACTCACATGCACACACACACACTCACATGCACACACTCACACACACTCACATGAACACACACCCACACACACTCACATGCACACCCACACCCACACACACTCACATGCACACACACACATACTCATATGCACACACCCACACATACTCACATGCACATGCCCACACATACTCATATGCACATATCCATTTGCAGACACAGAACTGAAAATAAAATCTTTAAGATCAAAATAAAAAAGTAGACATCCCTGGGGGAATGACACGAAAGTCATTCTTTGACTTCCACTGTCACACTAAAATTAACTGCCCAGTTGATTTCATGCATACACCTTCTTTACAGCCTGCCTTATAAGGCAATTTCCATAATCTCAATTGTATACCTTAGAAGCCCCCAAGGGTTCTGTAACACAAATAGTTGACTACACCAAGCAATTGGAAAACCTGTTTTTAATCTGTTCCAGTTTATTTTGTTGCTGTGATAAGAAAATCTGACCAAAAGCTACTTAGTGCAGAAAGAGGTTTATTTAGCTTACAGTCTCCCATTATAGTTGGGTACTCAGGGAAATTAAGGCAGGAACACAGGCACGTGTTCACATCATATCCACAGTCAAGAAGAGAGGAAATGGATGCACCCATCTTGACTGCTTGCTAAGTTGCTTGTGCCAAGCTACCTCTCTGTCCAGGGAATGGTTCCACTGGCAGCGGGCTGGGTCAGTATCCCACAGACATGTCCACAAGCCAACCTGTTCTAGGCAATCCCTCAACTGAGGCTCTCTCTCCCAGGTAATTCAAGGTTGTGGATAGTTGATAAGTAAAACTAGACAGCACATAATATCATTTACTGACTTTTCTTTGGCAAGCTGAGACATTGAACAATTGGAAATTTCCTTTTTTTTTCTTCCTTCCTTCCTTCCTCCCTTCCTTCCTTCCTTCCTTCCTTCCTTCCTTTCTTTCTTTTTTTTGAGACAGCATTTCTCTGTAGCTTTGGAGCCTGTCCTGGAACTAGCTCTTGTAGACCAGGCAGGCCTAGAACTCACAGAGATCTGCCTGCCTCCACCTTCCGAGTGCTGGGATTAAAGGCGTGCGCCACCACCTCCCGGCTGGAAATTTTCTTAATGCAAGGCAACCCATCTTTCCTCAACCTCCATGCTTGGCAAGGATGTGTGGAGTCTGCATCTTTTTCTTAAAATTTAGAGAGCCTGTAGAATCCCATCTGTGGGGTGGTTTTGTGGACGTATGGTGGTGTCAGAGAGTTCTTCTCATTCCTATGCTTCAGTGTGATGTCTCTGTCTTTGATTTTGAGATTTTTCTGTTCGGTTTTTGTGCTCAAAAGTGTGCTGGGTTGGATGGTTCAGACAAGTATTTCCAGTTAGAACATTCATGCAAAAACAGGGCCAAACTTTTGTTTTCTTTAAGGTACTTACCCCACTTAACTGGTGGGTCAAACAAATGTCTATGGAACAACGGCTTTGTGCCAAGCAGGAGGCAGAGGTTGTGTAGCTCCTAAGCAGGCTTCCAATGTGTCTACTTGCCAGTTGCTCAGGATTCAATCAATCACCATGAAAGCATACACTAGAGGACAGAACTGGGCATGAGATTGTATTGGGGCAGTGGACATGAGAAAAAGAGCACTGACCCATGTATATGAAAGTGCCACAGTGAAACCTACAGATACAATAACATTAAGAGTTAAAAAAAATCCATGATTTTCAAATAGGCCCTTCAGAAGGCATTCAGAATGTTCTAGGGATTGAGAAGGTGATGGGATGGCTCCCTTCACATAGGGAAGAAGGTTCCTCCTTGGGCATGGACAGCGGTGGATCTTGGCAGGATGAGTAATATGCAGACCATGGTGCTGAGGTTCATAGGGTAGCTCTAACAGTTCAAGCCTAAGTACTGATGGGGACGGTGTGGGAATGGGATCAGTGAAAAGTTAAGTCCTGACTCTGCCTGTGGTTCAATTGTAGCTGCTTAGGTCAAATGGTTATGCCTCTTTCCAGACCTATCTGACCTCTCTAGGCATCTGGCCCCCAGACAGATTATTTTGTTCATGTCTCCATCTTCCTATTTAGATCTGAGAGCCAATGACATTGATCTGGATTTGGTTTTTAGAATAAAATAGTCTCATTCATTACCATTTCTGACTTTTTCTCTGTAGACTCATAACTTGAGAGTACCCAGATGCCTTTGTGGTCTAACCTGGTTTGAGGAATCCTGACCAGCAATTCAAACTTACAGGATACTACTCTCTCTGGTTGTGCTAAAGATCTCTGGGGAGACATTGAAGGGGGTATGAAAAGAGATAGGAATGGCCCCTTTAATACTTTTCTAGCTCTTGTTAAGCCTTTGAGAAATGGACCAGCAACAGGGCAGGCTAGTTTGTAGAAGGCTTCTAGCAACAGATAAGTTTGCTCTGCAGATCTGTGAGCTGAAAATTGCTAGTATGGGATGCTGTGTTGAACTGCATTGGGCTTTAGAAGGAACTTTGACTTGTGGAGAAGAAGTGAGAGGTTCTACCAATAGCCCCGAAAGCAGGTAAACTGAATGGCTAAGGAGGTATTAGGGATAAGGTCCTCCATTTCCCAGGAGGCCCTATGCACAGGCAACGGAGATACCATCATATACAGGGCCTGCTCCCCCTTATTTTTGCCTTTCCTGTCTTCTGCATCTCGTGGGTTTCTTCCACTCACAACTTGAGAAGTAGTGAACATTCTAGATTGTCTGTCATCTAAAAAATATGCCAATCAAGAGTAATTTATTCAGAAAAGATTATGAAATTTCTTGGGGTTTCTAAGTAAGTGTGGCATGAAAAGTTCTTTTTCCTGTCAATCAGTTTAAGAAGATTATGATTTTTTTTTTGTGCAGTCACATTTACCCATTTGGATTTCACTTCGAATGAAACAAGGACCACCTCGTAACTCTTGCAGTTAAGTGGCTTTCTCTTGTTCTTGGGAAATGTAGACATGGGTGATAAGAACTTGTATAAAACAGGAGAATGGACCCCAGATCCAGACATGAAGAATTAGGAATTAGGATGTGAACACTCATTTTTGAGATTCTGTTGAGCCCTTAATACTTTCTCCCACCTTTGTTTAGTGAACCTTTTCCATTTACTTTACCTTAGGCCAAGTGATGTTAAAGTTTCTTCAAGGTACAACAGGGACAGTACAGAGTCTCAGGTGATTTAGTAACATAGTTGGTCTTATTTGCTTATCTTACTTATACCTGTAGACTACAGGTCTGTGTTGGTTACAATATACAGAGATGGGATCCTTAGTCATCAGAGAAATGCAACTCAAAACAACTCTGAGATTTCATCTTACACCTGTAAGAATGGCCAAGATCAAAAACATTGATGACAACTTATGCTGGAGAGGTTGTGGGGTAAAGGAAACACTACTGCATTGATGGTGGAAATGCAAGCTGGTACAGGCCCTTTGGATATAAGTATGGCAATTTCTCAGAAAAGTAGGAAACAACCTTCCTCAAGATTCAGCAATACCAGTTTTGGGTATATATCCAAAGGCTGCTCAATCATGCCATAAGGACATGTGTTCAGCTGTGTTCATATCAGCATTGTTTGTCATAGTCAGAACCCGGAAACAACCTAAATGCTCCTCAACCGAAGAATGGATAAGGAAAATGTGGTACATTTACACTATGGAGTACTATACAGCAAGAAAAATAATGACATCTTGAAATTGCAGGCAAATGGATGGAGCTAAAAAACATCGTTTTGAGTGAGGTAACCAAACTCAGACAATTATCATATATACTCACTCATAAGTGGTTTTTAAACATAAAGCAAAGAAAACCAGCCTACAAACCACAATCCCAGAATCTAGACAACAGCAAGGACCCTTAGAGAGATCTAATCTATATGGGAAGTAAAAAGACAAGATCTCCTGAGTAAACTGGAAGCATGGGGGCCATGTGAGAGGGTTGAAGAGGAGGGGAGAGGCGGGGAGAGGAGCAGAGAAAAATATAGAGCTCAATAAAAATCAATAAATAAAGATACAGAGAAGGGAAAACATGTAATTTCTGCAGTGAGTGAGCCCCTTCCCAGGTCATCACAGAGGTGGTAATGGAATGATGGTCAGGGCAAGCAGGTATGAAGCTGCAAAGCTACACACGGAAGACAGTTTGAGATGAACTTGCATTACTGAATTAGGACAGACAACATTTTGGACAAAAGAAACAGCACAGAGGGTCAAAGGAGACAGTAGAAAAGACACTGTTACAAATGTAATACAGAGAGTTGGGCAACAATGAAATGGAGGCAGGGATCATGGTAGAGTCATTTTGAGAGCAGCTGCCAGCTTGAGATGTATGAAGTTTGTCTTGGGGCATCACAAGACAGGAACAAGACTAAAAGAGCCTGCTTTCTATTGTAGAAATCTGATTTGTGCTGGGCCACTTCTCTAGATCCATTTCAGCTTCTGTTCCACTCCCCATCTTTTCACACAATCAACTGCTCAAATCAATTACTGCCTCTTTTATTTCCCGACTTTCCATTTACCCTTTACTCCATTCCAGTCTGGTTTGGGTCTGACAACTTCCCTGAAAATGTCATCAGCGCTGACTAAATCTGAGAGCTAAGATGCTCTCACCCCCTTGTTCTCATCTTCTTCCGCTTTGCAACAGTGTGCCACCAAGAATTCCTCATTTTCCTTCCTACAGATTTCTTCTCCGCCATGTTTCCTCCTTCTTCTGTACTGGAAACTGCAACTTTGATGCTGTGCATGCTTTTCTGTGCCCCGATTCTATGTGAGGAGTCTGTAGGGCTCTATTTTGGTGACTCTTTTTTTGGCATTAGAATCTTCTTTCAGTGAGATTTCACCTACTACTTGGACTTTACATTCCAACTCTAGGCAGATAAATCTCAAATCTCTGTGTTAAGTCCTCATTTGTGTGTGTACTTAGCTGCAGAACATTGTGTTCATGACTCTTGGTTTCCTACTGTGGTAATATAAAGACCATTGAATCACCGATTCTTCTTCCTCATAAAATATCTTACCTCATTTAATAAAAAATAGGTATGATGATATTAGTATTGATCCTTTATTATCTCTTAATCTTTCTGTACTTTTGATTAGCAAATTTTACTCTATATTAACTATATTTAAAATCTACTTTGTTCTATTTCTACCATCAATGCCATGTTCCAAGGTATCCTTACCTCTCACCTAAACAACAAACATAAATTAAGTTTCTGTCCTGCCCTGTCTCACAACCATTCAGTTCCAAGAAACACACAGAGGCTTTTATTAATTATAAACTGTTTATTACAAATTATTATGGATAATGGTAAGGAAAAAAACTAAATAAAGGAGTTTAGATCCAGAGTCCTTGTTTTGAACAAAAATAAAGGGAAGTGCTGTGGGATAATGTTCTTCTACCCTGTAAAGATTTGTTACCCATATTGGTTCAATAAAACACTAATTGGCCAGTAGCAAGGCAAGAAGTATAGGTAGGGTGACCAGACTAGGAGAATTCTGGGAAGAGGAAAAGCTCAGTCTGCAGCTACCAGGCAGTCACAGAGGAAGGAAGATGAGAGTGCCTCACTGATAAAGGGTTCCAAGCCACGTGGCTAGACATGGAAGAGAATTATGGGTTAATTTAAGTTGTAAGAGCCAGTTAATAATAAGTCTGAGCTAATAGGCCAAACAAGCTAACAGGCTTATAAATTTTATAAGCCTCCATGTGTTTCATTGGAACTGAAGGGCTGTGGGACTGGGCAGGACAGAAACTCTGTTTACAAGCAAATATATTATTTTCTTCACAGACCCATTCTATACACAGCAAACAATAAATCAAGTTGTATAATTTTTCATTTTTTCACTTAAAAAGTCTTTTATTTTTTCTCATCAGATTTGAAACAAAATGTCAGCTCTCCAATGTATGTGGTATACAATGAGAGTTCTGCCCCTCCTCTGGCCTTTCAAACCCCTTCTTTCAATGTGTTCTATCTACTAAGACTATCTTTCATCCTCCCACCTCTAGCTTTTGCCATTACTGCTTCAGCTACCTGGACTTTCTTTGTCCTGGTTTCTCTGGGTCTAAATCCCCTCACCTTTCAGATGAAATGACATTGCTTCTGGGGTAGCCTCTCCAATAATCACTTCGCAATGCAATCTTCCAGTTTTCTTTCCTTGCATCATCCTATTTGTTTCCTTCCCAGTGCTGATGAGTGTTCAAGCACACTTGTTTTCTTTTTTATCATGTGCCTTCTCCTGTGGGCAGGTAAATTGGTTGTACAAGAGCTCTGGGTTATGAGGTGCACCATATCATCCTCTGTTGGAGGAGGCTGCTTGTTGGTTCCTGGCTGCTTAGCCCTGAAATAATCACACAGAAACCATATTATTTAAATCACTGCTTGGCCCATTAGCTCTAGCTTCTTATTGGCTAACTCTTACATTCTAATTTAACCCATTTCCATTAATCTGTATCACCACCAGGGCGTGGCCTACCAGCAAAGTTTTAGCAATCTGTCTCTGGCAGTGGCTCCATGGCTTCTCATGATTTCACCTCCTTTCTCCTAGCATTCAGCTTAGATCCCCCATCACCACCTAGGTCTGTTCCCCTACACAAAGCAGTTCCTTTAATCAATGGTAACCACAGCATACAGAGGGGAATCCCACATCATCCTCAGAGGTAGATTAGAAAATGCTTGCAAAATGTTTTTTTTTCCGTAAATGAATACTTATTGATGTTAGGTACTCAACTGATGTGACTTATTTGTAAGCAAAAAAGACTTGATAATCTATTTCCTCTTCACTTTGGCTGCCCTCTTATCCCAGTGTCTTCCACACTGTCTCTCTAGTGAAGGACCATGGTTCTGATGTGGTTAGTTCATAGGAAGGGGATTCCTGGAGACTGGACATTGGGAAGGTGACATGAATGAAGTCACTGTTTTCTCTATGGAAAACAGCTTTCTAGATAATTTTGCTGAAATATTAGTTTTGGCTCCATCTGTGATGCTGGAGCTGGTAGGTTTAGTATGAATAAGTCATCCCCAGAGTCATTTAGGAGACATTGTAGTCTGTTTCCCTCGTTACACAAGTCTATGCATTACCATGAGTATGAAACAGGATTTTATGGGAACTGGTACACTGTGTATATCTTTGGATGAACTTGTCATCATGGGATGATGGCTATACAGGCAGAGGAAGGTGTTGGTTCTGGGAATGTAAAGGAACCTATGTTCTCTTTGCTACCAGATGACCCTTTCTCTGCTGTTGGGTATAGAATAGCATTATCTGTATGGGACCTATTGAAATTTCTTCATTCTCTAGCTGCATGTTTTTGGGGTATTTGAAATATTAATCGATTAATCCATAGATATATTATCCATAGCAATGGATTTGTTAGTAGTCTTGTCCATTGACTCCAAAGATTTCTGAGATTTGACCAAGATATTTTGCCCATGTTGATTTCCCTTCCCTTTGGAGTTATTTCCCAAGTCCCTCTACCCTTGCATGATGAGGTAAAGGTTAATGCTGGTTTAGTTTCTAAGATCAGAACACCTCTGACCAAAACACTCATATGGATTCATTTTTCTCACACATGGAACAAATTCAAAGGAAGTGAAAGAGATTACAACAGAAAGCATTTAAGTAGTTTTAATACACTATTTGGGTTAAAAAATAATGTGCAAATGACGGCATTAGCACTGTGTTTGAGAAACATACTTAAGATTCCTCCTCTGTATTTGTTCGAAATAGGATGACTTTCTTCTTTGAGAAAATTGAAGCAAATTTGCAAAGGGGAAAAATGCCCATCAGCAAGAGAAGTATGCACCCCTTGTACCTGTCTTGTGTTTTATTTATCCTAACAGCACAAAATTACCATATCTTTCAGTTGAATCTTTAATATGTAAATGGGAAATTAGGCAAATGCTAAAGCTGACATATTTTGTGCACATTCTACCAGTTACACACACTGTTGCTGCTGTGCTTATATCTTCTATTACCACTAATGAAGCCTATTTTGGGGCATTTGTAGGCAAATATTATCATCAGGGGATGCAGAGTAGCTCACATACACAATAAAGTATCATATCTGTAGATGGGCAGCTTCAAAGAAGCAAGTAACCTTGACGGGACTCTCTATTGAATGAGCAAGAGAGGATATTGCTGTACTTCTGATGTGATCATTACCATATGCACTGAAGCTCCATGGGTGAACATCACTGTGTTAATACTTTTTTCTTTCTCTGGCTGAAACACAGCTCTTCCCTCTCTCCCTCTGAGGGAGAGGTCAAGATAATATTTTCTTTTATTTTTTTAAGTTTCTTTTTTTATTTTATTATATTTTTCCTCATGCAGAAGAACAAATTTGGAGTTCTTTTGTTTTCTTAATAATTTCTCTTGAGAATTAGCCCCTCTTTCTTTCTCTCTAACATTTTCCCAGGTAGCTGCCAGTATTGGAATATTCTTCTGGAGGAGACCTTTATCATTATCAACCTTTTATTGCCAAGTAGACAAATATAGAACTCTGGAAAAGGAGTTTTGACTGGCTTAGAAAAAGTGTTGTGTGCCCATCCATGTATTTTAGCAATATGGAGAATCCAATAGTTAACAAATTCATTTATCATTTCTTTTGAAATTTATTTTTATTGAAAATTTTCACCTCCTCCCACTTCCCTTCCTTCCCCACACTCCCCTCACCCTCCCTCTCCAGTCCAAGGAGAAGTCAGGATTCCCTACCCTATAGGAAGTCCAAGGTCCTCCCTGTTTTCCCCAGGTCCAGGAATGTGAGCATTCAAACAGATTAGGCTCCCACAAAGCCTGTCCATGCAGTAGAATCAAAACCCAGTGCCATTGTCCTTGGCTTCTCAGTCAGCCTCCACAGTCAGCCACATTCAGAGACTCTGGTTTGATCACATGCTCCATCAGTTCCAGTCCAACTGGCCTTGGTGATCTTCCATTATATCAGCCCCACTGTCTCAGTGGGTGGACACACCCCTTGCGGTCCTGACTTCCTTGCTCATGTTCTCCCTCCTTCTGCTCATCATATGGACCTTGGGAGCTAAGTCCAGTGCTCCAATGTGGGTCTCTGTCTCTATCTCCATCTATCGCCAGATGAAGGTTCTTTGTCTGATGTGGGGTTGGTGAAGATCTTCACCCAATCAGTAGGATGTCTTTTTTTTCTTAATAACAATGTCCTTTGCCCTACAGAAGCTTCTCAGTTTCAGGAGGTACCATTTATTCAATGTTGCTCTTATTGTCTGTGCTACTGGGGTTCTATGTAGGAAGTGGTCTCCTGTGCCCATGTGTTGTAGACTACTTCCAACTTTCTCTTCTATCAGATTCAGTGTGGTCAGATTAATATTGAGGTCTTTGATCCATTTGGACTTGAGTTTTGTACATGGTGATAGATATTCATCTATTTTCATTCCTCTACCGGTTGACATCCAATTATATCAGCACCATTTGTTAAAGATGCTTCCTTTCTTCCATTGTATAATTTTAGCTCCTTTGTCGAAAATGAGGTGTTCATAGGTTTGTGGATTAATATCTGGGTCTTCGATTCAATTGCATTGGTCAACATCTCTGTTTTTGTACCAGTACCAAGGTGTTTTCATTACTGTAGCTCTGTAATAGAGTTTGAAGTCAGGGATGGTAATGCCTCTGGAGGTACTTTTATTGTATAGGATTGTTTTGGCTATCCTGGGTTTTTTGCTTTTCCATATAAAGTTGATTATTTTCCTCTCAAGGTCTGTGAAGAATTTCGTTGGGATTTTGATGGGGATTGCATTGAATCTATAGATTGCTTTTGGTAGAATTGCCATTTTTACTATGTTGATCCTCCCAATCCAAGAGCATGGGAGATTCATTTACCGTTTCTCCTCATGGGTTACTTGATTAGAACATGGAATATTTATGCATTGTTCTTCAACTCTATCATAATTAGCCTTTCCCTCGATTTGCTATAATATTAATTTGATTTCACCAGCAGGAATTTTCACACATTCCGCAGTCCTTGCTAACTTGGTTAATGTGTGCTCTCTGGTGCAATAATCACTTAAAATTTCTGCTAAAATCTTAGCTCAAAATATTTTATGTTTCATAGATAATGTAGTATTGTTAAAACTGCTGGTCTCCATCATTGTCGGGCAAAGATATAAAATCTTACACAGAAATGAATAGCTGCAGCTCTCTGTAGGTAAAACAACCAAGGGGTAGATGGATTTCTTCCATTGGCCCTACCTGGGTAGATAAAATTTAGCACTTGCACCAGGAAAGATGTATTAGTGGAGTTTTTAAACCTGTTAAATAAATTCTGATTTAGACTTGGTTCTTGAAGGGCACCCAGGGTGTATACTAAATCATTATTTCTTCCCTGAGTACAGCATTTGCTTGTCGCTTGTACAGCATGTTAAAGTCTTGAGATCAATTCCAACCACTGAAAAAATGAAAAGGCTGAAAATGTTTGGCAATGGGAATTCCTGGCTAGCATGTCTGGAATCCTTGTTTGTATTCCCAACTTGAAAGAGGAGGAAAAAAAAGGAAGTGATATTTACCTAAAAATATGGTACTGAAGAATGCTTGTATGTCTTCAGAAATAAAAGTTTTAAAGTAATACATCATAAGCCTGGTGGGAACCTATTTATTTGTAAGAATTAAGTTTTGTTTTCTGTCTTATAGGCCCAGAAATTTCATTCTTCTTAGCATCTCTCTCAGTTTAAATTTCAAGAATTTCTCTAGAATATGCTTCAAAACTCCTAGGCAAGCCTGTCTATTTGGAACATTGAACTCTTATTTTCTTTAAAAATGTGTTCTTTGATTATTACCTAGTATATCTGTTTGTTTTCTCTTAGAAACTAACTGTATTATTTATATATATACAATTCATATGCTACATATAAGCTATATACAATGAACCTATAACACACGAATAGCAATGCTGTGTACACTGGTTATCTTTGGTATCTCTAACTTCCAGGTTGCTTAAAGGCCTCTTCATTTTATTTGTCTTTTGGTTGCCTACATTACCCCTTTCCATATCTTTTTTAGTTTCACCAAAACTTGTATTTTTTTTCCTCTGACATAATAATTTAGCTTTTATTTTGAACATTATTTTTTGTCTTTTTCATTTTTTGAGATTGTTCACATTTTCATGCTTGTTGGCAGGTGATGCTTATAGCTTTGTTTGAGTTTCTTTTTAGTCTATGGTTTATTACATTATTCTAGGAGATTAGAACAATAAAATCTTCCCTGCAGTTTCTATTTTTTAAAAGATTTGTATTAAATTTTAATTGTGTCTGTATATGGGTATGCACACTTGGAGGCATGTACCCATAGAGACTAGATATGTTGGTGCCCTGGAATTGGAGGTACAGGAAGTTGTGAGCCACCCAGTATAGGTGCTGGGATCTGAACTTGGGTCGTCTGAAAGATCAGTGCACACTCAACTATCAAGCTGTCTCTCCAGGCTCCTAGGTTTTTAAGACTCTTGACAATCTATTTATATATTACAGCTATCTTTGCATCTTGATTAATAGATCTAAAAATTGTATTATAAAGAAGAAATACTATTATGGTGACTGATAATAAAGATGGGCTCAATTATATAGTTTTGACTTATTATTATCTCATGCATTAACCTTTTTTGTCCAGAGGGGCTTTGTGGGAAGGATATACTCTTCCTGAGCCCTTGGAGAACTGGGAAATCACTGGATATGCCCAGAAATATTTCACATGAATGTTGTTAGAAGTTTTACCCTTAGTTGGTAACCAAAGCAACCAAAATTTTCTATAGTGGATAGATAAGCTCTGATTTGTCCAGACAATATGATGTTATTATTTTTTATATTTATTTATTTATTAAACATTTTCACCTCCTCCCATCCTCCCATTTTCCTCCTACTCCCTCCTCGCCCTCACTCTCCAGTCCTAAGAGAAGTCAGGGTGCCCTGCTCTGTAGGAAGTCCAAGGCCCCCCTCCATTCAGGTCTAGTAAGGTGTGCATCCAAACAGACTAGGCTCTCAAAAAGCCAGTACATGCAGTATAATCAAAATCCAGTGTCATTATCATTTGGCTTCTCAGTCCACCCTCATTGTCAGCCACATTCAGAGAGTCCAGTTTCATCACATGATCCTTCAGTCCCAGTCCAGCTGGCCTTGGTGGTCTCCCATTAGATCAGTCTCACCATCTTCATGGGTGGACACACCCCTCGCAGTCCTGATTTCCTTGCTTATGTTCTCCCTCCTTCTGCTATTCATCTGGGCCTTGGGAGCTCAGTCCAGTGCTCCAATGTGGGTCTCTGTCTCTATCTCCATCCATCTCCAGATGAAGGTTCTATGGTGATATGCAAGATACTCACATGATGTTCTTTAGTGTTGAAATAAAATGCACTCTAAAGTCATGAAAAGACAGAGGAAATTGAAATACATGCTACCAGGTTAAAGAAGTCTTTCTGAAATTTCTCATGCTGAGTAATTCTAACTATATGACATTATAGAAAAGGCGAAAGTCATGAATTCATTAAAGCAATACTTCATTTCTGGGGTTTAGAAGTGTGAACAGTGGGATCACGGGGAATTTTTAGGACAGTGAATCTGTTTTGTGTAACACTGTAAGTGGCAGATATATATCACTACACATTTATTCAGACATGACCAAATAAGTGATTGTCTCATGTGAATTGTGGCCTGGGGTATAGAAATGTAGTGTTGGTTCATTAACTGCAGGAGAAGTGTCATTCTGGGAGCAAAGATTCAGGAGTAGAGGACTGTCGTGGGCAAGGAATCTGGGAGCTACCTACATTTCTCATTCCTTTACTGTCAACCAAAAACTGTTTCTACAAAGTCTATTAGAAAACAAAAACACACCTTGACTTCATGCTCAGATGCCAGCCTTTGACTGAAACCATTTATCTACCCAGCTGCTAAAAATATTGGATATTGATGTTTCAAAACCAAGTTAGTTTGGGAAATTGTCCCTGTCCAAAAGGAAACCGGTTACTCAATATGATGACCACCATCCCGAACTACTAGAAAGAAAATACTCGGGAGAGGAAATAAAATTAACATTGGTTCTTTGACCTCTAAAGCTGAATTTCAGAGTCATTGCTTGTCAACTATCTCATCTCTTTAGGCATTTCTGTTTGTATTTTGAATGTTAGGTTTTATTTGCTGATCTCACATTCTCTAACCATGTTATTATGTTATTTTACTTGTGTGATAAGAATGCTAGATAGAGCTTTTCCCTAGATTTTCTATGTAGACAGTCATGAACTCTGTAATTTTTTTTGTTTCCTTGTCTTCTCAGTTTATCATGACTAGGTTCTCCTTATAACATCACTTCATAAGGTAAATAGTCATGTTGACCTTGGGTATTTGTGCTTTCTGTCTAGGCCATTAAATACGACTTTTTTTTTTTTTTTTTTTTTTTGTAGATTTTGGTACAAGACCTTGTATCACAGGACATAAAGTTCTTCCTTGGAAGTGTTGTGAATGAATGTTACTCGAGTTGAAGTGTTTTTGTTGTTTGTTTTTGCTTTTGTCAGATCCCTTGAGATGATCAAATGATGATCTTTCATTCAAAATTTGTATTATAAAGTTAACAGTATTAGAGATGTTTCTCCTGTTAACACAAACACAGTCTTTAGCCAAATCCCTCTTATTCGTTACCATTGGTTCTGATTTGAATGTGAAATATCTCCTATAGGCACCAGAGTTCGAACTCTTGTTATCTACATGGTGTTGATATCTGGGAGGTTGGAAACTTTTAGATGTAATTCTTCACTAAGAGAGGAAAATCACTAATGGTGGGCCCTGAAGGTATGTGCACCACCAGTTCTAGCTTGTATTTTCGGCTTCTTGGTTTGTCAAATGTGAATGCTAGCTAACCCTGCTCTTTGCCACCACTGTTCCAAAGTAAACTGTGCCTGTCACAGTGTTAAAATGCCTAAAACTGTGACCCACTAGGAATCTCTACTCCTTTAAGTGGCTCCCACCAGACATTTTGGTATGGCAAGAGGAAAGGCACCAACATCTCATATTATTAGTTTACAATATTCTATTTGCCATTTTTTGTAGGACTTTTATTTTCATATATGTTCAGAACAGATACTAGGTTGTAGTTTTCCATTTTATAACCACTTAGGTTTGTTTGTCAGCCAATGCAGAAGAAGCACAGAAAGAGCTGAACATGGTTTCTTCACTATTTTTTCAGAATGTTTTTATGTATGACTACAACATTTTAAATTTAGCTAGTTCTTGAATGAGCTGATATTTTTCAAGAAATTGGTTCTATCTGTCTAAAATCCCAAACTGATCACACTAAAGGTCTTGAAACACCCATGTTAGCCTTTTATCATCTGTCAGATCTGTAATAACTCCCCCCAGTTCATGCCCCACAACAGTAGCCAACAGAACAGCATAGCTTGGCCCTTTGATGAGCATAAAGCTGAGAAGCAGAGAAAAGGAGGAAAATGTAAAGTAAGGTTTACCATTAACAGCAAGGGGGACAATGGGGATAATTTCCAATGCAATACTTTTCCAAACTAAGAGGGAAAGGGGTCTTTTACTGCAGAAACTCATGTATAGTGGAGAGAATGGTCAGTACAGGAAAATATTTCAGTTCCTGGGCATACTCAGTTGGAGATCATGCTTCTCTACATGTGAATGTTCCAAAATAAGATAAGGACATTTTCTGAGGAGAGAATTTAGCATTCCAGTGAGATTACAGTTAGGGGGTTTGTCCTACGTAATTCAGAAGAGGGACTCAGAGGGACTCAACAGCTTTGGATTTGAGCTTGCTCCCTGTGTTATTTTCTCTGGAGGATCTTACCTGAAATCAAGTCTAACCTCACCCCACCACAATGCTGCCCCACAACAACCTCACCCCACCACAACCTTACCCCAGACTAAAAGCCTGTGTAAACTTAACCATGTCAAACAACATTAAAGGAATACTCACAGACATTCAAACTGGCAAAACCTTTTGTGCCCTGCTGTCAGAGCCTGCTGATAAGTTTTTTCCTGAGAGGTAATGACTCTGCTCTCTGAAGGTCTGCCAGTCTTGTCACTCTTTTCAAGGAGTAAGATTTGTCATATTGATATATGCCATATATATATATATGTCAATATCACAAACACATGATATATATTATATATATATATGATATATATGACAAATATATGCTTTCTCTTACACTGGTTCATCCTGTTAGACTTGCCATCCCTTTGAGTACTTTCACATTTAATTTGCTTCTCTTTTCCTGTTCTATTAATTTTTATCACAGCTTTTACTTTTCTTATAATAGCTGGGTACAATGGCATGGGTGTTCTCTGAGTATTACCACAGCTCTATCTTTGGGGTTTTGATATGTCATGCTTCCACAGTTTTTGTTCAAAATACATCTGAAGCTACTTTTTGACTCATAGGTTGTTTTAAATTTTATTCTTGTACAAACACTTGGGGATTATTTTCTGATGTAGTCAGTAAATTAAACTTTTACTATTCCAAGTCTTTTCGTTGTGTCCAAATCTGTTTTCTGACCTGGAGTTCAGTCTGCCATTTTATACTTTTCATATAGACTTAAAGAATATGCATCCTGCTTTTGCTTTGGCTGTCTGTATACAACTATCAACTGGGTTTGTTGAGGGATTCTGTGTGCTTGTTCACTCAGTGTGTACCTTGTTTATAAATGAAAGAATTTCCAAAAGTTTCTATCGCATTTTCTCAAAAAATTGACTCCTTTCATCTCAAATCTCAAATTTGTTGTCCTAAAGATCTTGATACAACAGTGTTAGCCTTTTCTCATCTCTTGGGTCTGTATTAATTCCCCACAGTGCCTTTCTGACAATGGTAGTCAGCAGAACAGGATTTTAGCTTCCTATGTTTTAAGTTTCTATTATTAGGCATTAATATTTTGAATTATTATATACTCTTTAACTTAAGGCAATCATCTTTCCTGAATTTATTTTTACTTAAGATGACTTTACCTGATATTAATAGTCAGCCCAGTTCTTTACTTTTTATTTTTAACACACACACACACACACACACACACACACACACACACACACCAGAGAAAGAGAAAGACAGGTGGGGAGGGCACCTCTGTCAGTGAGTGTGGGTGTGGGTGGGTGTGCCGTGGCATGAGTATGGAGATCTGAGGACAACTTTTGGTATCTTCACCTTTCTTTTTGTATGTGTCAGGGTCTAAATGTGTCACTATACTGCTGGCCTCAGAGCCTCCAGGGCCTCTCTTGTCCCTTTCTTTACTCTGACTAGGAGCTCTGAGAATACAGGAATACATTCTCAGGTCTAAGTTTACTTTGGATCTGGAGAGTCAAACTCCCATGATGGCCTGGTAAGAGTTTTACCACTGAGCCTTCTCCTGAGCCCTCAGGACAATGTTTTGTTGCTACCTATGTTGATCTCTATTTCATAGTTTACCTCTCCTGCCTTATAAATAAGTGTATTCATGTGTGTGAGGGCTGTGTGAGTGTGTGAGAGTGTGCATACATGTGAATGTGCAAGTATACGCAAAAGAATGCGTGACCATTCTAGCAGCAGGAAATGACACCTCAACCTGAACAATCTAATCGCTTCTTGAACACTGTAAGCAATTCCAATGAGTGAACAGGATGATAAAAAAAAAATAAAGGCAACGTGAGTCCTCCAAAAAGTAGCAACTCTATAGCAATGGTTTCTAAAATGTCTCAGAACAGAAATGGTAGGAATATTGCCAAACTCTTCTTCTCTTCTTCTAAAGACATAACAAGGAAAAATTACTGACCAATTCCCCTGTTTAATGCAGATATAAATGTTCTCAAAAACAAAAACAAAAACAAAAACAAAATGCTGGCAAACAGAATTGAAGATCATGCCAAAAAACTCATTCATCACAGCAGAGAGGGAGGGATGATTCAACATACATAAGTCAATATATGAAACAATCACATCAATGGCCTCAAGGAGAGATCACAATTTCATCCCAACAGATGAAGAATGAGTTTTGACAAAATCCAACATCCTTTCACAAAAGCTCTGAAAAGACTTACATATGACAAAAATACAGCCAACATTAATTGTACTAAATAGTAAAATCTGAAAGCACTAAAAATCAAGAAAAACAACAACAAAAAAAGAGTGTGTGAGAATGTTGCATGCATGTGACTGTGAATGTACATAAAAGAGTGTGGGAGTGTGCGTACATATGAGAGAGATGATGATGGTGATGATGATGGTGTGTGTGTGTGTATCAGAATATCTGGTCTTTGCTTTCTATTGGGCTTGAGAATTTCTGCCTTTTGTTTGCATTTTTCCCCAGTAGGAATGGAACTCTGAAACCTGTACATGCTCCTGAGCTGTATCCCTAGTCAGTCTTTGCTTTTAATGCTTGTAACTAGGTAATTACATTTAATAAGATAATTTCTGTTGGGCTTGGAATCTATTATCCTTCTTGTTAGTTTTCCCTCTGTATTACCTTTGCTCTCTTGTCTTTTTGCTTTTTTCCACCTTCTTTTGAACTGCATATCTTAAGAATTCCCTTTAATGTTCAGTTTTAGATTTGATCATGATCTTTTGTTATTTTCAAGTTACTTCACATGGTTTTACAGTACACACAGCCAATATATTCTGTAGGACATTTTGTGAGAGATATTTTATGTAGGCTAAGTGTCTCACAGCAGTGTGCTTGCTGTCTTCTCTCTAGACTTTATCACTGGCTTTGTCATATATTTTTATTCCTACATATGTTAAAAAACTTCAATAAATCATGATGGCTTTTTTTTATCTTTTAAAGACACTTTAAGATGAATTAAAGATATATTTGGCATGCCTTTTGCATTTGGACCATTGCATCTAATGTAAATAAAAGTCTCTGCAAAGCCTGGTTATCTTCTGCCAGAAGCCCTCACTCTCCACATTTCTGGCACTGGCTTGCTGGCAGCGGATTATCTCAGATGTCACATGTCTAAAAGAGTTGTTATTTCACCTGTGGATCTGAGAAATGCTGCTGCTAGATATGGAATTTCAGACTGACAATTCTTCCCTCCAGTGACTTTAACACACTTTGTCGTTCCTTGGTAGTCCGTACCACTTCTCCCGAGAGAGCTGCTGTTCGCTGACCTTCATTCCCGTGTAAACGAATGCTTTCACTCTCCTATGACTGACTATGTATCCATGGTATCTGCTGTTCAGCCACTTGAGTGTGACGTGCATTGGTGCATTTTTGTCTAGTTGCTTTATGCGGCTTGTTGAGTGTGTCCACTGTACCAACTTTATACAATTATTTTAATTGAGATAGAATTACATTATTTTCCTTCTCCCTTTCTTTCTTCCAGCCCTTTCTAGCTATCCCCCCAAGAACACTTTGTGGTGTTGCATAAGAACTCTCAAGCTGATAGGCCCCTTTCCTTGGTTCTTATTGATGTGTGTGTGTGTAAATGGCTGAGTCCATTTTTTGTGTGTATATGGTTTCAAGGCTGACCAATCTGTATTAAACAACCAATAAGTTTGTCCCCGGCAGAGGCTGACTCTCCTCTCAGCCATTATTAATTGTCTGTTTCTAGGTAGGAGACCCCACAACATTTTCCCCTTCCACATTAGCATATCTCTCGATATTGCCATTAGTTCCATCATGTTTATTCCAGCATTTATGACAGCTGTTTCTCAGAGGGAAATGTGATGTTGATGAACCTACCAGGGCTGGGTTCCCCATGACCTATTGATCTCTGCATTGTATCCTGTTGTAGTTTTTTGTGAGGGTCTCTATTTGCTGTCAAGAGAGACTTCTATTATGAAGGGTGGTAGCTGCACTTTTTTGTGGTTATAAGGATAAGATTTAGAATATAGTATGGAGTTACGCTGGTCTAGCAAAGTGGTGATAGTCGATTCTTTTCTAAGATCCATGACCTCACTAGCTCTAGAGGATCAGCTGGGTTTCCAGTACCAAGAGTGATTCCTCGAGGCATTATCATACAGCCTTGGTATTGTTTGCTTTTGCCATCTTTTGCTTAGGTTTACATAAAGTACCTCCTTTTCCTCTTTTACTTCTTCTTTACAACCCGCAGGTATGCCAGGTTATTCAGTAGATCAGCTAACATTTAGAAGGCCAATCCACCAGGGATTGCACATCTGATAGAGGATAAATTCACGTAGACATGGCCCTTGAAAAGTACTGCCTTTTGAATAACTGGATGTCTTTAACTGCAAATTCTGCTGTGTGATAATATGCTCCCCTTCTAACTCAGCTTTGGGACATGTCCCACAATGTTAAGCAGTGTATTCCTCATATGTTGGGCACAATTTTCCTGTTTTCTGTTAGTCGGAAGACTTTCCCCTCAAACTGTGTTTTTCTGGCAAATAAAATAAGATGGGCAAACCTTTTGCAACAATAAAAAAAAAAAACCTTAGAAGCCTGTTCTCTATAATTAACTCTCAGAGAGGATGAATTGGTCAGACAGAAGTCCTTGTGGAGAGATCACAGGAGGAACTTTCACAAAGAGAAATTGCAGGTGTCTGGCCTTGCTAGATCTAAGTCCTTCAAGATTTAGGATGAATTAGGGTGGTATTGCAGGTATCTGTCTTTGTTATATCATAGTCATTCAAAAGATCAATAGCACTTAATTGACTAACCATGTCCAGATATTATTAATCACACTTACGAAATGTACCATAGCATATCTATTCTTTGCCTCTTCCTTAGATCTCTCATAGGTTTAGTTGCTTCCCTTTGTATCCTTTGTAGCTGTTCCTTTAAGAGATAAGCTGAATGTTTATAGCCGGCAGCTGTTGTCAGTCACCAGTAAGCTGACTAAGTCTTTGCTTATAGTTTTTTTCTAACACGTTCATAAAGAATGGATATATATATATATATATATATCCATATATATATCCATATATATATGCTTGTGAATTTGTAGTGGCAGAAGAAATAAGATTGGAAGAGTAAAGAATATAGAAGAATTAAAAGTTTAGGAAAATGAAGAAGAAGAAAAGAAGAAGAAAGAATGAATTGGAACAGAGATTTCTGACAGAGAATAGGAACTAGAATTAGAATTGAGAGAAATAGAGCTAAGAAATTATAGACAATTAGGGCAAGAGAAGGAGAATTAAAGCAGAACAGTGAAGTGACTCGAGTGGAACTGCAAGCATGTGAGTTCATTCCATTGCCTTCTAGACTAGAAATCTTCTAAGTGCCTTTTGCTATGCTGAGGCAACCTTGCCAAACCCTGGGAGGAGGTCAGCAGAGCCGGTCTGGTCTCTACTGGCTCCCGGTAGTTATGTATTGTTAGTTGTTTAGGTGGTGCTCCGAGTTCACTGAGAACTGTTTTCAGCCCTTTTCTCATTATGTTTCACTGTGTAGAATGTCTATTCCTGGTCCTCCAGTGTTGCTGATCATGACTGCCCCGTGGCACAGAATTTGCTTTTAACATCATCATTCATTTTTAAATTTTATCACTTTAAAATTTGTTTTAAATCTCAAATGATGTATGTTTCATTTCCACAAATTATAAGCTGTTTTTTTCTAGTTTCTTTTATTTTTGTCTTATTAGATCTTTACAGTCTACATTCTGGTCTATAAAAGTATGGTTATCATAGAGACATTGATATCTTAGTCTACTGGTGACTGTGATCTGTATAATTTAGGGGTTGTTTCTGTACATAATTTTTTCTCCACACCATGGGTTAATTTTCCAAATTCATCACAACTGTAACTTGTAATGGGTGTCATAAATGATCTGTGTTATGGTATTGCATGCCAAATTTTGAAGGGATTGGAACATTTTTTCCCTTTCATTTTTCTTGGACATATTCAAGTTAGAATAATTGTGATTGGAATAATTGGACATTATTACTATTACTATAGCATTATAATGCAGAGACAGAGACAAATCTCATTGTCTTGAAGTAAGTACAGATAACATCATATACTGTAACATTTGCTCATTTAGTTTGTATCTCTTTTCCATTAGCTTTAAGGACTGTGAAAGGACTGGATTTCTGTCTTTCAAGATCTCCTACGTTTTTATTATGTATAAGCACTTTCAAAATATTTGTGAACTCGAAGATTTACATGTGAGCCTTATTTTTTTCTACAGTGGTAAACAAACTCCAACCAACCAACAAATTCCAAAGTCTAACTTCCAAATTTCTACCTTTGAAAAGACTAATACACATTGTCTTCCTTTGAAATGTTTTCTCTGACTTTAGAATGAAATTCTTCTCCTTTTTCTACATCCCTTATTCTTTTTTTCATAGTATCTTAGGGATTTTATAAATGTCAGTTATGGCTTCTTATGAATATATGTGTGTGCTTCTTTGAGATTTTAATTTCCTCATCTTGTCTTTGAGTTTGGAAATCCTCCATCCATTCTATTTATGGTACTTTCCATGGAGCTTTTTATTTGACTTATGTGTCAGACCTATGGGATCTACAAAGTGTTATAATAAATGACAACCACGCTTTGTTTGCATTTACCTGCATTTCTTTTCATTTATTTATTTATTTATTAAAGATTTCTGTCTCTTCCCCGCCACTGCCTCCAATTTCCCTCCCCCTCCCCTGATCAAGTCCCCCTCCCTCATCAGCCCATAGAGCAATCAGGTTTCCCTGCCCTGTGGGAAGTCCAAGGACCACCCACCTCCATCCAGGTCTAGTAAGGTGAGCATCCAAACTGCCTAGGCTCCCACAAAGCCAGTACGTGCAGTAGGATCAAAAACCCATTGCCATTGTTCTTGAGTTCTCAGTAGTTCTCATTGTCCACTATGTTCAGCAACTCCGGTTTTATACCAGGCTTTTTCAGATCCAGGCCAGCTGGCCTTGGTGAGTTTCCGATAGAACATCCCCATTGTCTCAGTGTGTGGGTGCAACCCTCACGGTCCCGAGTTCCTTGTTCGTGCTCTTTCTCCTTCTGCTCCTGATTTGGACCTTGAGATTTCTGTCCGGTGCTCAAATGTGGGTCTCTGTCTCTGTCTCCTTTCCTCACCTGATGAAGGTTAATATTCAGGAGGGTGCCTATATGTTTTTCTTTGGGTTTTACTTCTTATTTAGCTTCTCTAGGAACACTAATTATAGGCTCAATGTCCTTTATTTATGGCTAGAAACCAAATATGAGTGAGTACATCCCATGTTCCTCTTTTTGGGTCTGGCTTACCTCACTCAGGATAGTGTTTTCTATTTCCACCCATTTGCATGCAAAATTCGAGAAGTCCTTGTTTTTTACTGCTGAGTAGTACTCTAATATTATATATTTCCATACTTTCTTCGTCCATTCTTCCATTGAAGGGCATCTAGGTTGTTTCCACGTTCTGGCTATTACAAACAATGCTGCTATGAACATAGTTGAGCATATACTTTTGATGTATGATAGGGCATCTCTTGGGTATATTCCCAAGAGTGGTATTGCTGGGTCCAGGGGTAGGTTGATCCTGAATTTCCTGAGAAACCGCCACACTGCTTTCGAGAGTGGTTGCACAAGTTTGCATTTGCACCAGCAATGGATGAGTGTACCCCTTTCTCCACAACCTCTCCAGCAAAGGCTATCATTGGTGTTTTTGATTTTAGCCATTTTGACATGTGTAAGATGGTATCTTAAGGTTGTCTTGATTTGCATTTCCCTGATCTCTAAGGAAGTTGAGCATGACCTTAAGTGTCTTTTGGCCATTTGAACTTCTTCTGTTGAGAATTCTCTGTTCAGCTCAGTGCCCCATTTTATAATTGGGTTGATTAGCCTTTTACGGTCTAGTTTCTTAAGTTTTTTATATATTTTAGAGATCAGACCTTTGTCAGTTGCGGGGTTGGTGAAGATCTTCTCCCAGTCAGTGGGTTGCCTTTTTCTCTTAGTGACAGTATCCTTTGCTTTACAGAAGCTTCTCAGTCTCAGGAGGTCCCATTTATTCAATGATGCCCTTAATGTCTGTGCTGCTGGGGTTATACGTAGGAAGTGGTTCCCTCTTCCCAGGTTTTGTAGAGTAATTCCCACTTTCTCTTCTATCAGGTTCAGTGTGTTCGGACTGATATTGAGGTCTTTAATCCATTTGGACTTGAGTTTTGTGCATGATGATAGATATGGATCTATTTTCATTCTCCTACAGAATGACATTCAGTTTTGCCAGCACAATTTGTTGAAGATGCTTTCTTTTTTCCATTGTATACTTTTAGCTCCTTTATCGAAAATCAGGTGTTCATAGGTTTGTGGGTTAAAGTCAGGGTCTTCTAAATGACTCCATTGGTCGACTTCTCTGTTTTTATGCCAATACCAAGCTGTTTTCATTACTATAGCTCTGTAATAGAGTTTGACGTCAGGGATGGTAATGCCTCCAGACGATCCTTTATTGTATAAGATTGTTTTGGCTATCCTGGGTTTTTTGTTTTTCCATATAAAGTTGAATATTGTCTTCTCCAGATCTGTGAAGAATTTTGATGGGGATTGCATTGAATCTATAGATTGCTTTTAGTAGAATTGCCATTTTTACTATGTTGATCCTCCCAATCCAAGAGCAAGGGAGATCCTTCCATTTTCTGATGTCCTCTTCAATTTCTTTCTTCAAAGTCTTAAAGTTCTTGTCAAATAGATCTTTCACTTCCTTGGTCAGAGTTACCCCAAGATATTTTATGCTATTTGTGGCTATCATGAAAGGTGATGCTTCTCTGATTTCCCTCTCTGTTTCCTTATCCTTAGTGTATAGGAAGGCAACTGATTTTTTCGAGTTGATCTTGTATCTTGCCACATTACTAAAGGTGTTTATCAGCTGTAGGAGTTCTTTGGTAGAGTTTTTGGGGTCGCTTATGTATACTATCATATCATCTGCAAATAACGAAAGCTTAACTTCTTCCTTTCCAATACGAATCCCCTTGATACCCTCATGTTGTCTTATTGCTATTGCTAGAACTTCAAGCACTATATTGAAGAGGTATGGAGAGAGTGGACATCCTTGTCGTGTTCCTGATTTTAGTGGGATGGCTTTGAGTTTTTCACTGTTTAATTTAATGTTAGCTGTCGGCTTGCTGTAAATAGCTTTTATTATGTTTATGTATGACCCTTGTATCCCTAATCTCTCCAAGACCTTTATCATAAAGAGGTGTTGAATATTGTCGAATGCTTTTTCAGCACCTAATGAAATGATCATATGGTTTTTCTTTCAGTTTATTTATATTGTGGATTACATTAATAGATTTACATGTGTTGAACCAGCCCTGCATTTCTGGGATGAAGCCTACTTCATCATAATGGATAATTTTTCTAATGTGTTCTTGGATTCGGTTTGCCAGTATTTTATTGAGAATTTTTGCATCGATATTCATGAGTAAGATTGGCCTGTAATTCTCTTTCTTGGTTGGGTCTCTGTGTGGTTTTGGTACCAGGGTAACTGTAGCTTCATAAAAGGAGTTTGGCAATGACTCTTCTGTTTCTATATTGTGAAATACATTAAGGAGTATAGGTATTAGTTCTTCTTGGAAGTTCTGGTAGAATTCTGCATTGAAACCATCTGGTCCTGGGCTTTTTTGGAAGAGAGATTTTTGATAACATTTTCTAATTCTTCATGACTAGCAGGTCTATTTAGATCCTTCACCTGGTCTTGATTTAGCTTTGGTATATGGTACTTATCTAAAAAAATGTCCATTTCTTTTGTATTTTCCAGTTTTGTGGCATACAGGCTTTTGTAGTAAGATCTAATGATTCTCTGAATTTCCCCTGTGTCTGTGGTTATGTCCCCCTTTTCATTTCTGATCTTATTTATTTGCATGTTCTCTCTCTGTTGTTTAATTAGTTTGGATAGGGGTTTGTTGATCTTGTTGATTTTCTCCAGGAACCAGCTTTTTGTTTCATTGATTCTTTGGACTGTTTTCTGTGTTTCTATTTTGTTGATTTCTGCCCTCAGTTTGATTATTTCCAGTCTTCTACTCCTCCTGGGCACGTCTGCTTCTTTTTTTTTCTAAAGCTTTCAGCTGTGCTGTTAAGTTCCCAATGTATGCTTTCTCCGTTTAAAACGCACTTAGTGCTTTGAACTTTCCTCTTAGGACTGCTTTCATAGTGTCCCATAGGTTTGAGTATGTTGTCTCTTTATTTTCATTAAATTCAAGGAAGACTTTAATTTCTTTCTTAATTTCTTCCTTGACCCAGGTGTGGTCCAGTAGTTGACTGTTCAGTTTCCATGAGTTTGTAGGCTTTCTGGGGGTAACATTGTTGTTGCCTTCTAACTTTAATCCGTGGTGATCTGATAAGACACAGGTGAACACTGATATTTTTTTGTACATGTGGAGGTTTGCTTTGTTACCAAGTATATGGTCAATTTTCAAGAAGGTTCCATGAGCTGCAGAGAAGAAGGGATATTCTTTCCTATTTGGGTGGAGTGTTCTATAGATGTCTGTTAAGTCCATTTGCTTCATTACCTCCAATAATTCTCTTAATTCTCTATTAGGTTTCTGTCTGATTGACCTGTCCATTGGAGAGAGAGGTGTGTTGAAGTCTCCTACTATTAGTGTGTGTGGTTTCTTTTTTTCCTTTATTTTTTTTTAAATTTATTTATTTATTAAGGATTTCTGCCTCCTCCCCACCACCGCCTCCCATTTCCCTCCCCCTCCCCCGATCAAGTCCCCTTCCTTCATCAGCTTGAAGAGCAATCGGGGTTCCCTGACCTGTGGGAAGTCCAAGGACCGCCCACCTCCATCCATGTTTAGTAAGGTGAGCATCCAAGTCTGCCTTGAGTTCTAGTAATATTCCTTTTACATAAGTGGGTGCTTTTATATTAGGGGCATAGATATTCAGGATTGAGACATCATACTGGTGAATTTTTCCTGTTATGAGTATAAAGTGTCCATCTCGATCTCTTCTGATTGATTTTAGTTTGAAGTCAGTTTTGTTAGAAATAAGTATGGCCACACCTGCTTTTTTCTTCGGACCATTTGCTTGAAACACCTTTTCCCAACCCTTTACTCTGAGTAGATGCCTGTCTTTGTGGTTGAGATGTGTTTCTTGCAAACAGCAGTATGTTGGATCCTGTTTTCGTATCCAATCTCTTAGCCTGTGCCTTTTTATAGGTGAATTGAGACAATTAATATTAAGTGATATTAATGACCAGTGGTTGTTTACTCCAGTTATTCTTACTGTTTTTGGTAGTAGAGTTTGTCTGTCTCCCTTCTTTGAGATGTGCTGGTGAAGGGTCGCTAGATGCCTGAGTTATTGTAGGCAGTGTTGGCAATGTTGGATTCCTTGGGTTGCGATTTTCCTTCTATTACTTTCTACAGGGCTGGATTTGTGGCTACGTATTGTTTAAATTTGTTCTTATCCTGGAATGTCTTGTTTTCTCCATTGATAGTGAACAATAGCTTGGCTGGGTATAATAGTTTGGGTTTGCATCCATGGTCTCTTAGTTTCTGCAGTACCTCTATCCTGGACCTTCTGGCTTTCATGGTTTCCATAGAGAAGTCAGGTGTAAGTCTGATTGGTTTACCTTTATAAGTCACTTGGCCTTTTTCCTTTGAAGCTCTTAATATTCTCTCTTTAACCTGTATATTTTGTGTTTTGATTATTATATGGCGAGGGGATGTTTTTCTTTGATCCAGTCTGTTTGGTGTTCTGTATGCTTCTTGAATATTCAAAGGAATATCTTTCTTTGTGTTGGGAAAGTTTTCTTCCATAATTTTGTTAAAAATATTTTCTGGGCCTTTGAGCTGTGACTCTTCTCCTTCTTCTATTCCTATTATTCTTAAGTTTGGTCTTTTTATTGTGTCCCATATTTCCTGAATGTTTTGTGATGAGAATTTGTTTGCTTTGCTGTTTTCTTTGATCAGTGCGTTTATTTTCTCTATGGTGTCCTCAGAATCTGAGATTCTTTCTTCTATCTCTTGTATTCTATTGATTATGCTTGTTGCTGTAGACTCTGCTCGTTGACCTAGATTTTCCATATCCACCTGGTCCTCAGTTTGTGTTTCTTCCTTGCTTCCATTTCAGTTTTCAATTCTTGAACTGTTTCCATTACCTGTTTGATTGTTTTTTCTTGGTTTCCCAGGGTATCATGTACATATTTACTCATTTCTTCAAACTTTTTGTTATACTTCCCATCCATATCTATAAGGGTGTTTTTTACATGTTGTTTAAGGGACTCTATTGCTTTCATAAAGTCAATTTTTTCCACTTCTTCTATGTTAGGGTGTTCCAGTCCTTCTTTTGTAAGATCATTGGGTTCTGGTGTTTTCGTGTTGTTTTTCAGATTATTGGGTGAATTCTTGCCTTGGTGCCTGCCCATCTCCTCCTATCGCTGCTATCTAATGGGTCTTTTAAAACCAGATCAGATTTCCCTGCTGGCCAGGGGCTCCTCTTACAAAATGCCCTCGCTCTGTTTCCTGGGTGCTGCTGGGGGCCAAGATCCCTCTCACCCCTCAGAAGGGTCTTCAGGAACAGGACCAGGCTCCCCGTTTGCCAGGGACCTAGCCAACAAAAGGCCTACCTCTTTGATTTAATTGTCGTGGGGCGATCTGCTCTCGGTGTTGCGTGCCGGTCCCTGGTCCTCGTCGCCTGCGTCTGCCGCTGTGCCTGTCCACGCCGGTCCACGCTGGTCCCCGTGGCCTGCATCTGCCGCCGCCTGTGTCTCTTACCTGCATTTCAATATGATTGCTTCCACATCCATCCAGGGCTCAGCATATATTTTCTGATCTGTTCATCTGAAGTTCCAGGGCAGCACCTAAAAGCATCAGATTCAACTAGAGCCCCTGCTTATTGCCCTTGGCTGAGTCTGGAGAAACAACTACTTCATGTATACTAGGTTGCTTAGGTTTTCCCCAACAATGGACAAATGCCATAATTGCTTAGGCAATTTCAGATTGTTCGAAAATATACCTTAAAGAACAGTCAGCAAGTTGTCAGCATGGCACGGGTGTGAAGCCATTGAGGAATGATTTGGACTGCCTTTTATTCAGAAATGACTGTGACTCAATACAGACTTTTTTGGCTCCCAACCTTGCTCCAGAAGAGTCTGTGGTACCACAAGGCAATTGTCATCTTAATTTATGCAACAGAAAATTGATGTATCACTCTCGATAATTTATGATGTTTGCTTTTTATTTCTCTGAAATGACACATAAGTCATTTAAGATCTTTTGGGCATAAATTTGCATACTACCTCTCTGAGTGAAACAGTCAAGTGTACGTAGTTGTATCTCACACAGGCACAGTCAGATGTGTAGTTTGTTAATAATCTCTTAGCCCTGGATTTTTTTTTTAACTTGCTGAATTATGTGAATTTGAAAGTATAAGCACAAGTCTCATCTTGGATAATATTTTTTGTAGTTCAAATGGATATTAGTAGGAGTTGTTGATTGTTATTCAGTCTGCTTGGCAATATTTCTCAAAATGAGCCTCATACGTGGAGAGCAAAAATTTGTACTCTTGGTAGTCAACTTTCAGCCACATGAGTTTGCTTGAACATTATGTTTTAATAAGCACATGGTTGAGTGGAATGGATGAGAACAGTATTTGACTAGGCATATCGAAACATCCATTCATCTTATAGTCTTTCCACTTCAAAGCAAGAGCATCTGTAATTGAACATCTCTGGGGTTTGACTTCTACATCTATAAACTAAAGAAGAGAAACTCCGGAGAAGTATATAAATAGCTAAAAACAGTATTATATCATTGCTATCACAATTTATTCTAGATATATTTGCATTAAAATGTGTAAAAATTTTCCAGTAACCAAATATTTTCTGCCCCATTGCAATGGACAACTACTAAGAAACAGAAAGAGGAGACCGACAGATGGAAAGTGTTCCTACCAGCATCATGAACCTGACTGTGTGATTGACGGATGATTGCTCCAAGAGGACAGAATAGGAATGGCCAAAGGAAATGAGGGCCTGACTGGTGTACTGCAAAGCAAGGTAACCCAAGTCTTTTGTGTATTTGATGAGGAGACACAGCATATCACTTCCCATGGCTGGACTGAGAAACTGGAACTATTATTTTGATAAAAATTTCCCTTAAAATAGGATCACCCAGAAGAAATTTTGTCCAAGGATTTATTCAGTTTAATAAAAGGAAGAGGAGATAGGGAGTGAAGTGAACCCTTTGCCTGAATCTTATTCTCTAGAACTTTCTAAATTGTAGAAAAAAAGTCACTCCCTAAGTTCCAGTTTCCCCAATAACATGGAGAGAATCAGGACACTAGGTCCAGAGGATTGTTTTGAGGGAATCAGTGAGATCATATACAGAAAGTTCCTAGGCCCACTACAAGCACTGCATGTGCCTTACAGGGTTCTGTTATGATTGTATTTGTTTCACTGTAAGATATGTTTTTGAATCAATACCATTATTTATTTAGAATTCCCCTCCACAAAAATAGATGAATATACATATTGTGGTTAAAGCAGTTTCTCACTTCAGAGAAGTTGCAGAACACAATAGTAGGTTTTAATATTATAAGAGATTTTCATTTTATACCCAATGGGAAGTAATCTATCCTTTTCCTTCCTACCTAAGAAACAATGCTTTCTACCACTGACTTGTCCAAGACAGCAAATTGGACACCCATATTCTTATTTGGCCTTGGTTGGACATGACATATGTCCTCATATTCCAAAGTTTTCTCATGCACTTCATCCTCTTCCTTTCTGGACCCCCTATTCCACTTGCTATAATTTCCAGTGACATTGAGAAATAAGTGTCCAAGAAAAGCCTGCATGGTGTTGATGTATGACTGCTATAAAGGAGGTTGCTATTTTCCCCACACCAACCCTTCAGCTGCCATCATTTGGCAGACAGGGCTCTGAAAGACCAGAGAGGTGAGACTGACTTTCCAAAGCTTTGATGTGGTTAAGAAACAAACAGCAAGAGAGAGGGAGGTGGTTTCTGTCTTCAAACAATGCAGAAGCATCTGTTGGAGAAATGCCATCTAAGAAGAAATTCTGACTGATAAAGATAAAAGCAAAGTTACTCATGTCACAGACGAGTAGACAACAAAGAGCTCCTCATACTTCCTGTCCCTCCCAGAATTCTTTGAGGAAACTTCCCAACAGATGACCTTTTTAGGGCAACTTGGTGGCACCTCTAAAGTGGCTATGACTGCGCACTATGTAATTGTGGGAGCTGCCACTTTTGGGTCCTTACAAGATGCCAGGTGTTCTCTTAGTGCATTCGTTCTGTATATCATCTTACCAAGGCCGCTCAAAATGCCAGAATTCAATGTCATCATCATTTTCTGAGTCATAGGTATTTTGTGTGCTCAGACTCCCCCAGCTGATGATGGACAGCTCAAGTGGCAGCCTGTACTTGAGGCTGCTTCCTGCCAGGTGCGGTTATTTACGGCTTTATTGCACGTTTCTTCATCTTGGTGCTCACACCCACACTGAACGTTTATAGAGAAGCGATCTGATGTGGTGTCAAGGTTCTGGTGGAACCCAAATGTCCATCAGACATGGAGAATCTGGATTTGCATCTCCCAGTGGCATGATGGTGTGACCATGAAATGAATGGCTTGCATAGTCAAGAGCAAAGGCGTCTTGAGTTCAAGTCTGGAATTCATTTTTTTTTTTTTAGCAAATGTTCCCAGAGGAATTGTTGTCCATTCCCATTAATAAACATCAAGTTTTTGACCTTGAATGTTACTGCTTCCTAGACTGAAACATGCATTGAGAAAATGGAGGGCAAGGTTGTACTACTTCCTATGCTCCCAATCACTGCTTCCCCTAGAGGAAAATGAGGACTCCTTAAGCTCATCTCTTCACCTAGAAAAAATAGCAATTTTAATAGTGGGAAATATTTTTTTTTTCGAGACAGGGTTTCACTGTAGTTTTAGAATCTGTTCAAGAACTAGCTCTTGTAGACCAGGCTGGCCTCAAACTCACAGAGATCCACCTGCCTCTGCCTCTGCCTCCCGAGCACTGGGATTAAAAGTGTGCACTACCATTGCCCAGCTGTGGGAAATAATTTTCATAAAATCTCCTTGTGTTTACACATTCATATGTTAAAAGCTCATTTGTTTCAGGCTATCCTTTTTAAAAAGGGTTGTGTAGGTGAATGGCCCTGGGAAGACATGGGCCATGACTTCTGTGAGGATCTTAATCACACTGGGGATGGCTGAGAAGTCCTCAGCTCCCTCTCAGAACACAGTTCCACATTTGAGGGCAAATGACCCTCAAGTATCTCCATGGAAGAAAATGGAATACTCTCCTAGAACCTGTGAGTTCCCAGAGTTCTTCCAAACCAGAATTCTTGGAACATGATCCCAGTGTATCATTTGTGGATCACAAAGTATAAGGAGTGCATCTGCCTTCTTCAGGCCCTTTCTCTGCCCTCAATGGAAGGGAATAGCAACAAGTGAGAGAAAAGCAGCCAGCACCCAGGGGTTACCTTGTATGAGAATTTTCAAACATAGCTGTTTAACTTACACTGTGGTAATGAGTGAGCAAAGAGCTTTTTATTGTTCTGACCCTCTTAGAATTCAGGCTTTATCTCTGCAGCATCCAATATCACCAGGATACTACTTGCAGCAGGACAATAACATTAGTAGATTGCTTCCTATGCATGAAACACAATGGTAATAAATTTCACTTCAACCATCTCCCTTATACTGAAATTTAGTTATTAATTTTCATTTCACACACAGAGAACCAGAAACCCAGAAATGTAACATACTAGCTGGTGTTGCTCGCATACAAGATAATGCAGCCAGAGAAGAGAGCAGTGGGATGGAAACCCAGTTTCTCCAATTTCAGAAGTTATGCCATCCCATCCTTCAAAGGCTGAGGATTTGGCCACACATTCTTCCCCAGGCCTGGCTCAGCCTTAGAACTTGGGGAGTGGCTGAATGTAGAGGTCAGTGGCCTCTAGCATCCTCTGCATTTCTCTCCTGGACGCATATTCCTTAAAATGTGGCTCCTGCTCTGTGCGCTTAGCCTTCCCTTCTTGTTGACCCCTCCAGATTCTGCCCCAACCCCTGGAGCATATTATTTTTTTTTCTTGGTGGATTTGGCATGCACTTCTTGGTCTCTTCTTCAACCCTGTTCTTGGTCTTCTGATTTTAAACACAGAGAACGATGAAAGTAGGAAGCATCCTATGCTCCTCTATCTTCCTAGGACCTAGAGTCTCCATGACAACCCTACTTTTTCATGAGAAAAAGTAATACTTGTATCACAGGAGTATTTCCAAGGCATTTCACGTTGCCTGTTTCGCAATGTGATGCCAAGCTCTTACAGAATGCAATGTAAAAATTTAAGTCCTGTTGTAAAGTATAGGTTACCACATAATAGCACACTTAAATTATTGAGGGGATGGCATCTTCCTGAGATTTCTCAAAGGAGCACTTGCCAAAGAGTTATGTCTTCTCAGTGCAAACTCTGAAAGCAATAATGTGATGTAAAGTCTGCGATTTGAAAGAACTAGAAAGGAAAAGTTTTGTTTACATAAACGAGCACCTGCATGTTTGTCTCCTGTACCCATCTTGGAAGCGTCCCCAGGGAGTCACCATGGCTTCCCCTTCCCTTTCCCTCACTCACATCCAGGCTGCAGGTGTGTCTGAACTAGAGGCCTCATAAATTATGTGGCTCTTATTAGTCCTCAGCGAATGTGAAAACTTTCCCCATAAGTGTCAGTGAGATAAACAAGGTTCACAAAACAAAATGCGTGCATATTTTGTTGGGATTCAGTATGCACAAAGAGTCCCCAAAGAATAATGAAGTTATTTCAATTAGATTAATTGGGAATGTGTAATATGCAGCTCCAAACTGGCTTTTGAAATTACAAATGAATAGAGGGTGACGTTTGGATCTTCTTGAAAATGACTTTGCTGGTTGTGTGGTTATGGATGAGTAGGGGCACTTAGCCTTCACATAAGCAAAATTCAAAGACCTATAGAATAGCTTGCATATGCCCTATGACCCCTCCCACATGCATGTGCCTGTCTCTCATCTCCTCTCCTCCTCTCTCTCCCTCCCTCTCTCCCTCCCTCCCTTCCTCTCTCTTACTGCCTCCTCCCTTTCCCCTTCTTGCTCCTTTTGTCTTACATCCCTTTCCCTCAGCAGAGTCTTATATGGCCTAGACTGATCTCAAATGTGAGAAGCAGCTTAGGCTGGCCTTGACCGCCATACCCTGCTTCCTCTCTCTTAAGTACTACAGTTTGGCCATCACCCCCAGCCCTTTTCCAATTCTTTTTTCAATATTCTGTTTTCAGTTTCCAGAAACCTTGTTTTCTCTACTCGTCGGTGGGTACTGTTTGCGAAAATAATAGACATTTAAAATCACTGTATATTTGTTAACCTCTTCCTCTTTCCTCTTCTTCACCATCCTCCCCCTCCTCTTTTCTTCCTCTTGCTCACCCTCTTCTCTTTCTTCTCCCCTTCTCCCCTTTCTTCTTCAATCAGTAGTCTATAAGACAGAGGAAATACCACTTTCTAGAAATTATACTCACATCACTTCGGATTGCTGATCCTGAGAAACAAATTTCTGAGAAACAAATTTCCTGGCATACATCATGTCACCTAGGGATTCAAAATATTCCTACAAACACCCTTTCAACCATGTCAGGCTGCCAATCAAAGATAACAAAGCACATTAGGTGATAAGACAACATAAATGAAACACCAGCCATGACAGTAGACAATGGAGACGGACTTGTGGGAACCCTGACACCAAACTGATTGACTTCCAATAGCAACGCTTGGTAGAACTAACCAGATAAAAGAGCACTTTCTTATCAGCCAGGACTAGAGAAAAGGGAGGCAACATATTTGAAAAGGAACCAAACACAAGTTCTAGAATTTGTAATTTTCAAACTCAAATTCAATCCATTCAATCAAGGCATTGTACTTATAATCCTGACATTTAGGTGCTTTAAAGCAGGAGTATTGCTAAGAGGTCAAGGCCTCCAGAGTTACATAGCGAGGTCTAGGCAGGCTTAAGACAAAAAGGTACTCCAGCAAGCAATTCAAAACTAACAGTTAGTGAGATTAATAGCAAATTGGATACAGCTATGTCCGGTGAAATCGACAGGATGTGGTGGGACCCATCTGAAACAGAGAAGGATGAAGACAGTAGAAAACACAAAACGCATAGCCAGAGGGCTTTTGTGACAGAGGGATGATGGGAAATTGTGTTCTTTGAACGTTAGGAAGAAAAGAGACCCAGTAGCAGTCATGAAAAGCTCAGAGTAGTAATGAGGGAGAGGTTTTCCAAATATATGAAAGTTACTGGGCCACAGATTCAAAACACCCAATGAACTGTATTCAGAAGACAAGCAGAACAAAGAGCACCTAGACATAGCACAGAAAAATTGACCTGTTTGAAGAGGTCAGTGTGGCATCTAGAAAGCCAAACGTATTCTTCAAGAATCCAGATGCAATTGGTATTTTCAGTTAGCAAAGAGAATGTCTCATGAGGTGACCCGAGGGGACCACTGTAAATATTTTAGGAAATAGTAAATGCTGTTCTTTGAGGAAAATGGACATTGTACGATTATATTAGAAAACTTAGACCTTTTCAGTGTGGAAAGAAATTACATGCACACAGTATGGTAAATATTTAAACAATATTCAATAGAATTTTTTATGAGTAAAACTAAATTAAGTCTATAACAAAAGAAAAGAGTCCGGGGCTGGAAGAGATGGCTTAGGGGGTAGAAGCACTCACAGGTCTACCAGAAGGCTAGAGTTTGGTCCCCAGCACCCATGTTAGGTGGCTGACCACTACCTATAACAACAGCTTGGTGCCTTCTTCTGGCTATTTCAGCCACTTATACACATCTAACATACACTTAAATAGAAATAGACACATACAAATTAACAAAAATCAAAATGGAAGGTGATATGTGCTAATAAAATTTACAAATTTCTAGAACAATAGAATAAAATAATAATAATGATAACTATTGTTATTACTGTTAACATTGCTGCTAAAGAATCATAAATAAAACCATATCTACCATAAAACAGCAGGCCCAAAGAACTTCTTCAATAAATTCTATCAAACACATAATAATTGTTATCAAAATTCTCCAAAGTCAAGAGAAATGACATTCTTTACACAGATGCAAGAACCTGGCAAATCTTGGAGAGCAATGGACTGGGGAATGTTATCAAAAAAAGCACCTAAGATGATGGTCATACAGGAATATACTTTTTCAGCTAAGCATGGTGACATACATCCATAGTCCCTGTGTTTGTTTCTTCTGCTGCAGCTGGAGGATAGTCATCAGTTTCAGGCTAGGTAGAGCTATGTTGAAAGAATCTGTTCCAACAGGAAAACAAATGAGAAAAAATTAATATTCTGAAATCCCTAGTTTAGGCATGTTGAATGTAATCATCTTTCAGATACTTTTATATGCAATTCACTTCATTCAAATTTTGTTTAGAATGTGACACTTATACCCACGAGCAAATTCTTCTGTGTAATTTTAGAAAAAAGAATACTTAACTTTAATATTTACTTTAACATTTAGAGACCTGATTTATGCCTGAAAAATTAGAATAATAGATAATGTGTATAAGCCCAAACAAGGAATTAACACTGTCAGTATTTTCCACACATATGATTTTCTACATAACACATCTAAGATAAATTCTTAAAATTAAAGAATGCATTTAACAAGGTTACTTGACACAAGATCAACAGAATAAAACAGTTTTTATATGTTGTAATGAAAATCTGAAAGAAAGATAAAGTTTAGACAGTTGCTACTTGGTATTGGAAAATATTTCTAGTACTGAATTGAGTCTAAGCTCCATGAGTCTTTTTATAAAAAACAGCTAGGATAAGTGAGTGAAATCTGAAATACATGGCAATGTGTTCCATGACCAGAGGTTGAAGACTTAATTTAATCAATCTATGTTATCTCCCTACATTTTTCTGCACACCCAATGTTACCCCTAGCAACATGTGATGACTTACGTTACTGTAGAATTTTTTTAGCGTGCCTTGAAGGGCCCCCGATAGCTAAAATACCCTTGAAAAGGACTTATTCTAATGCATAAGAAGGCTTGTGTTAAAGCCATAATGTTGAGATTAGTCAAATCAGAACAGACAACTCAGAGAAGAGCAGGACATGTTGGAAGAAGAGCACTTGATTGACAGAGCTACAACAAATGGCCCCCTAAAGAGGACAGAAGAAACTGCTGTTAATTTTAAAAGGTACACAAAATCAATTCCAGATGAATAGGAGCCTTACTATTAAAGGTTGAAGCAATTGAACTTACTGAGGAAATTTTATGAAATATATTCTAATCGTTTATTTTTGAGGAAGATAACTCTGTGTGTGTATGTATGTATGTGTGTGTGTGTGGTGTGTGTGATGCTTATGAATTATTTTTTGGTGATTAAGGTCTCTTCTAAAACTGGCTGTCTTGTTCCCACCTCTACACCCCTGGATTTGCTGGCATGTGCTTTTACGTGGGTTCTGAAGATCAGAACTCAATTCTTCAAGCTCATACATTTTTACCAATCATTTCCCATCCCTGTAGTAATTTTTAAATTATGTACAAAAATTAATCATGAGAAAAAATTATTTTCTTACATCAAAATTAAGAACTTTTGTCTGCCAGTGATCACCACAAAGGCTTTGACCAAAATAAAGCAGAATCTTTAGTGAGAATACATGTAACTAATAAAGGGCTGTTGTTTAAAATGTGAAGATGGCCTCTATATTAGTAAGAGGAAGTAGACAGACAAGCCCGTGGGGAAAATTAGGCAAGATGGCAGAGCCAGCATTCCCTAAAGAGCATGTAAAAGATTGGCCATAAGATGGGAAAGAGTCAACTTCATTAGCTACTAGTGAAGCCACACTCATGATGTTCTTGCACACCCACCAGAAAAGCAGAAATAAGAAAGGTACAGTGTCACAAGTCATTGTAATTGCCACCCGACTGGATTCTTATTTACTGCTGGTGGATATGTAACTTGGGACAGTGGTTTGTAAAGTATTCAAAAGTACTGCCACTTTTCTACTCAAGTTAAGGATGCGTGTAATCACGTTACCTGGCAACCATATTCTAAATCATTAATCTGACAGTAATGTCTACCAGGTTTTGAGTGTGTGCTCATAACATCTTGATTCATGTAGCAAAAGATGTGAAGCATCTCAAATGTCCCTCAGCCAACAATGACGGGAGAGCTTCCATAGTCCAGGGAGGACGTGTGAACTACAGCTACCTTGTGCATCATCCTTGAAACTAGGTACTGGCCAGAAAAGAATGTTCCCTATAAATCCCATTTATATAATGGTCAATATAGGTTGAATTAAGCAAGAGTAATCCAGATTGTATAATTAGTTGCAAAAAGTAGATAGGAAGCCAAGAAAATGATTAACAGAAAATTCAAAATCTTGTTAGGTCTTTATTAGATGGGTGGTTTTTTAGAATTTAAAATCGGATTTTTAGAAAAACAGAAATGTCCTGTTTTCTTTTCTGTCTGGGTGATAGTTACATGAATATTTAGCTTACAGTAATACATTAAGCTTTCTATTTATTTTTTTGGTCTGTATGTATGTATGCATTCCTATGCATGTGTGTGTGTGTGTGTGTGTGTGTGTAGAGGCCAGAAGATGCATCTGGTTCTTTCTTCATTGTTCTCCACCTTATTATTGAAATAAAATCTCTCATTGAAACTGCAGCTCACTGATTGGCTAGACAGGCTGGCCAGAGAGAGTTGTGGGAGTCCTCCTCTCTCCTCTATACCTCTTCTCCATGGTTTACACACATGAATATCTGGCTTTTTTTTTTTTTGCATAGTGTTGGGATCTGAACTCAGATCATAATACCGACGAGGCAAATACCAACTGATTCACATCCCTGGCTTCCTTTATATTTATGTGTGTTTTTTTTGTACGAGTATTTATATTTCACCAAGGTATTTAGATAAATGCATCTTCAGCTTCTATCAGTTTATTGTGTATTTTGGTTCCCTTGTCTGATGTTTGATGGGCACTTCCACTGATCTGCTCTTTCCATGCTCCTGATTCAAAATGAATGTGGTTCTTTTGAGCTTTTTTTCCCGGATCTAATCATCATGTTGGCTTTTCAAGTTGGGAATTAAGATTCCAGTGTTGAGTTCACTTCTCTTAGTCACCACACTCAATAATGTTCTGTTTCCATTACCTCTTTATGCCGTTTGGAATGGTCTCTCCCCTATGGCTTTGTAACCTATCCCTGTTCTTTCTAGAACCTTCTGTGCTCCTTTTTCCTGTTGGAGCTTGCCTTCTTCTATCCAATCCTTCTCCCATTGTCAGAGTCCTTTTCTGAAATGCTGATCAGAACAAGTAGACTGACTTTCTCATTAAACTCGGATTGCTCGATGCCATCTCACACAATTTATCCTTAGCCTTTCCCCTAAGCTTATTTATTATGCTCATGTCTGGTCCATACTTCTGGGGCACTATCTGCTTTATGGAGGATTTAGTAACTTAAGAACAAAGCTGTGACCTCACTTTCTCTTTCCTTCTACCTTCTTTTCACCTCTGTACCATTTCCCCAAAATTTATTCATGCAACCTTATCTCAGTCTATCAGCATAAAAGGTAATTTTATAGCTCCATGCATGGACTTCATGGGGCTTTGTAACAAGTTCCTTTGCCATCGGCTTCAGGGATTGTAGAAGAATAGAAACTTAATAGCTAAGTAATGAATAATCTTGACTGAATTAATTCAGAGGCAGGAAGTGTCACGTCTTCCTGGGAGAAGATGCCAGAGACATCATGACCCATTTATCCCACGCCTTGAGAGCTGACAGAGCAATCACAATGGCAGGATTCAAAGAGACAGGTTCAGAGGCAGAAACACGAGTGACTCCTCAATAAGGCCTGGATTCGTTCGGGAATCCACACACACAGGCTTCACGTTGGCAGATTGATTTTTATAAACAAGTCTGCTGTGTTTGCAGTTGGGCTTTTCAGAATTCGCTTTGACTGGAGCTTGATGGGAGGCATTATTTCCCATTGATTCTTTTCATCCAATACGCCATGAGAGGACTGCATTCCTGAGCTGGCAATAAAATCATGCATATTTAAATCACAGTTATTTGCCATGCAGAGGAATAATTAAGTCATGATAGCTAACATATATATTTGGTGACTTGACATTGATTTTTTTTTTATGGCTCTAATTTGAGCTCTGTAACAATTCACTGATGTGTCCTAGAGGAGTCTGGGGTTTGGTATTGTAGCAGATGGTAATCTCATGTTCTCAGGTTCAGTGAAGATGGCTATAGAAAAGAGCAGTATATACCCACTTTACACTCACAATAATGACTTAGTCAGAAACAAATCTGAGCCACCATAGAACTCAGATTTCAAGTAGCACAGTGACAGAGTGAGAGGGTGAGGCGGCTCACTTCCGTACTCACATGTTCCTTGCTGATTAGGTGAGAGTCAAGTTCCCTGGCTTAGTGCGGGGATCTTCTTATTCCATGAATTATAATGAACACATAAATTCTGAGTTGCAGCTCCTTTAAGGAAGAAAGGAACAATGTCTTGCTGTGTTTCTTTTCTGATTCAAACACATGGTCCATGTATGCACATGAATAATAGCAGGTTTTATTATTGGTTGCTTGCCGTGTGTGTGTGTGTGTGTGTGTGTGTGTGTGTGTGTGTGTGTGTGACAGCGAGCGAGCGAGAGAGAGAGAGAGAGAGAGAGAGAGAGAGAGAGAAGCATGTGGAGATCTTTATATATTTTTCCTTGGGTACTGCCCATATTCTTAATAAGACAGTCTCTTGGTGGTCTGGAACTTGCCTAGCAGGCTAGGAAGTCTAGTCAGTCAGCCTTGGAGGCCTGCCTATATCTCTGCTTCCCAGGCACTGGCATTATAAGTAAAGGCTACTAAGCCCAGCCTTTTCACTGACTAAGCTGTTTCCTGTTTTTTTTCTAACATATTTTTAGGCCTACCTTCAAGACCACAAATTGGAACAGTATAATTAAAACATCTGAGTCTTACAAAAGTCAAAGAACTTGCCCAAGGTCAGTCACACAGCTTATAGGATGTCTGGGCTGTTATTCTTTGTTTCAGAATATTATCCTGTAACGTGGATACCTCCAAATAAAGTCCAGTATGCACTAGCACACCTGGGTGAAGAGTAAGACATTTAAGGTCCCTAGTTTATAATACTAAATAGGGTCCCCCTGCCGCATATTCAATGTAGGATTGGAATCCACAGTGTTTAAAACATGGAGAGTTGTGTGGGACAATAATATATTGATGGATTTAATAAGCCTTTATGAAATGCATGCTCTCTGAATGATCTTGAGCTAAGCCCTGACACCACAGAACCAGAGACAGATGACAAAGAAAACTTCAAGTAACAGGGAACCCATGAGTTCTGGCATCTGGGCAGACTACTAGCAGTTCAATTTATCATGTGGTAAAATTGTTTCCGTTTTGGGGGTGTCCTTCCCTCCAGAAAGCACTTGCTAGTGTCTGAGAATGGTTTGATCTCACTATGGGGGAAACCAGAAGCTCCTCACCTGTTAAACAGTACTTGAAATTGCAATAGATGGGACCAGGCAGATATAGGTAGCACTGAGTTTGCGAACTGCTGATGGCGGTTCGTGTGCCCATACACACGGAATCGGGGCAGCATACCTGTGCAGCGTGACTCAAAGGAGAATTGTCTTAGTTTGAGCCGGTCCCAGTGCACTGTGGGTTATCCCAGAAACGTACCCACCCACTTTTCCTCTGGTGTCTTATTGTGCAGGAACAGGATCACTGAAGGATTTGGCCATATGTGGTGAAGAGTGGCGGATGCTCAGCAGACTCAGCCGGTGAAGCATAGCCCAGAATCAGCTTGTTCTCAGCTCCCTGGTCCTCAGGAAGGTGGAGCCCTTGTCTTCCTGTTACCAAGGCTCTCCACCTCTTCTATTTAAAGTAGTAAGGCATGAAATAAAATGAAAACAACAAAAATATTTCTACTAACAAAGCAAAATACCACCAAAATCAAAAATCGAAAGCACCCCAGTCCCTGGCATCCATATACCCAAAGAGTCTGGAATATTCAGGTAGAAATTCCATCCCAAGCCCCCCTCCCCTGGGAGTTGCCTCAGTCCCCTGAGAAAACCCACCAAATAATGACCCCTCCTCAGAGATGCTGAAGACTACTCCCACAGGGTATTTAAACACCCCGCCCCCCGCCCCAGAGAACAATCCTGGTTTTCCTTTCCTGGTTCCTCTCTGAGGGATTGGAAAGCCACCCAGGGAAGTTTAGTATCCATTAAACCTGGGCTTTTCCTAACTCGGTTTGATTTGGTTTGATTCAGATCATTGCGTAGGCAGAGAGGTTTATCGGGGTGCAGAAACTTTTCATCCTGTGTTGGCAAACATGGAAAGAACCTGCTCTTTTGCCACTGAAACGAGAAGCTGTTTCTTTTCCAAATCCTGATGGGTGACTAGCTGTAAAGGAGAGGTTGAGTGGACAGAGTAAAGAACAGAGTGTGAACTGGAGAAGGATGGGAATTGGAAGGAGAGGGGAGGAAGAATAGGCAAAAACAATCACCACCGTAAAAATATGATAAATTAGCATGTCCTGGTCTAGGCTTGCTGTGAACTGCTCAGTGGATGTCAATTCCTGGTTTCCTTCACTCTGAGAAAATGCCTGAAGCACGGCTGTGATGAGCCACTGATCAGTTAGAGATATGACCATATATATTTGGTCTCCAATTCTGTGCAAATGACCGAGTGTTCGCTGCCTATGTTTATGGCTCATTTCTGTGCTGAGGACAGGCATGAATTATTTTATTTACATTCCAGTGATATATGTAGGCATTATTGTTATCTTCATGCTACCCATGTGGGTAGCATGATTCACGGACTAGTAATTGCTTGGTGTATATGTTCCTACCAAGGTCAGAGTTGAATTACTGGTCTAATATCACTGAACATGCAGCTGGGAATAGAAACTTTCAATCTGCTGTCACAACAGTGAGCCAGCTATGGCACGGCCCTGGCCCTGGCCCTGGCCAAACACCATGTGAGATGCACCCTACAGAGGCCAACATTGAAGTCATTCCTTAAATCACACCTGGCTCTACATGGGGGAATATACCAAAATAAACCCCATAATAATATGTCAAGATTTTGTAAAAATAATGAATTCTGAACACAAACTTGGATCATTGTATTTTGAGCACAAGGCCTTTAAATCACGATTTCAGAACCTCTACTTTATATGAATAATATCCCACTTGAAAACTAATAATGGACAGAAACTTCATATGTTTCAGGTAACAGTGATCATTACTACAATTTATTACTCATTAGTGGGAAAGGAAATCTTATATGGAGAAAGTAGAATTCAAAAGAGGCTAAGTAAAGAATTAATCATTTTTATAAATAATGTCAAGGAAAACCATTACACCATTGAGTTTCATTGAAAGCACAAGATTTATATTAGAAAATTTCCTCTCTATGATTTTACTTAATAATATAGGGAAACCTTAAGCAGTGTATTACACAGCCATATAATTTTCCCCTTAGTATGGGGGAACAAATTAAAGCTACTAGGCATAGCCTGGTGGTTAAAAGTATGTTTTAGACTGAGGAGAGGGCTCAGTTGATAAAATTTTACAAGCTTGAGGACCTGAGTTTGATCCCCATAGCCCACATATATAAGCCAGATGTGGACGTGGTAGTGCTATGGTGTGTGTGTGTGTGTGTGTGTGTGTGTGTGTGTGTGTGTATGTATGTGTTCCTAGCACTGGCAAAGCAGAGATAGGTAGATCTCTGTGTCTCAATGACCAGGCAGGCAGTTAAATAGTTCATGAGGAGTTCTAGGTCATAAATATTTTTATCATAAAAGAAATAAAGGGAGAGGAGCAGAGAAAAATGTTCACCTCAATAAAATCCACAAAAAAGAAATAAAAAGGTGGACAGAACATAAGGAATGACACCCACGTTTGTTTTCCAGACACACACATACGTACATTCACACGTACACCCTCACATACACTATGTGTACACACACAAACACGTATACACGCACATACATACAAAGCACGTCTTGTGTTAAGTATACAGTCGCCGCTCTGCCACTTGTCATGAGTGTAAACCAGGTCTGTCCTCCAGCATCTCTTAATATCTGCATACTCCAGGCACAAGGAAGAGAAAGGGACTGGGAGAGACCAGAACTTAGCTCTTGCCCTGCTTGTCGATTGGGTATCTAGCCCATTCCATGAGTTGGGATCAAGATGGGAAAGACAGCTTTGCTCATCCCCCAGAACTGCCCTCTGTCCTAGGTTACAATCATGGGCTCTGTGTCCTGAAGCAGGCACTACCTATTAATCTATGCAAAGCAATAACTATGCTAACACACAAAATCACACTAATTATTCTACAATGGATTTAGGAATTTTAAAGGATTCTTATTTCTTGCATGCGATATCCAATAATGTCACTCTTTTTCCATATTAGCAAAACTTGGTTTTGCCTGTGTCTTTACTGGCTCAGGAGAGGTAATTGAGTCTCAAACTCCAGGAATCAATCATGACTCACATCAACCAATCAGGATAATCACCCATGATTTGTTTAAGGGTGGTTTCATGATCCAGTGTGATTCATTACATGAAGCTGGTTATGTTAATTACAGGAATCTCTTTATGTGAGGCCATGTCTGCTGCAAGGCTTCTAAAGAGGCCCTACCTTCTGGAAAAAGACAAAATGAAAATGTGCCCCTCTAGCCTCTGCTGGATATTGTATAACAGAAGCTATTAGTCCCTCGAATAGTTGCAGCTGAGTTGGACCATGGAGGGGTCAGCTTGATGGCAAAGTTCATGCTCCCAAATGGTGTGATAAATGGATGAAGCAGAGGCATAAAACATGCTTCTCATGTGGCCCAACCGAGGCCTGGGATTAATGAATGTCCTGTGTCTCTAAACTTCCTGCTCACGCTTTAGTCCTTTTCTGATACTTGGGAATCAAGGCAATTTAACCAAGATAATTTATATCTTGGAGAAGGCCTAAAAAGCTGTATATCAAGTGTTTTCCAAATAGTTCCAGTGTTGGGAGGAAATGTATGTTAAGAAGTGAATGCTCTCAGTTCTTATATGCTTAAGTTATCTTTGAGTTAAACACACACACACACACACACACACACACACACACACACACGTGAATAGTATCAGACCAAAAGCATCCTTGTTGTTCATGTGGTATCTGATAAAAGTCTCTGCTTCTATGTATGGTCCAATGTGGAAAAGGTTCAGCAGTGCTGAAAATGCTATGGTGGTGATGGTGGTGGTGGTGGTGGTGGTGGTGTGTGTGTGGTGGTGGTGTGTGTGTGGGTGTGAGTGCCACAGATAATGAAAACAAATCACCACATGATTGTGAAAATCTTTGAAATGCACTTTTTCCATTTGTTTCTCAGGTTTTTTTCCGATATAAAATTACATAAAGGTAATTATTTTGATTAACAAGATTGAAAATGGTGAGGAAACAGCATGACAATTTAGGGGTGACCTCTCTGTCATCTCGTTCTGTGTTCCCTTTCTGATGCTTCGGGTGGTGCCCATATTCACCAATACAGGACCCAGAAATAAGGCGGGTATATGAATTGCTCTTGTTCAGTAGCACAAACAGGTGCTCATTGCTAGAAAGCAGTCCAGGTAGATGTTAGCATCTGAATTCAGGACCCCTTTCCTTCCTTCTCTGGAGCCCTTTTCTACTGTGACATTATTCTTTGTGCTAAACCCCATCTCTGACTTCTAGTCTTTGTCTGCATCTTGTTTTTCTAACAAAACATCAGCCTTCCACAGGTCCCTTTGATCCTTGACTCTGCCAAATAAATTGGTATTAATCAGCAGGCAATTGGATGGAAAGTGTAAATTATGTATATTCCCATCTTAAAATATTATTTATACATGTTTTATTTTTTTATATGTGTGTGTATTTGTATATCTGTTTAGCTAAGGGCTAACTTAAGCATACAAAAAGTGAGAACATTCACTTCTTAGCATACTTGCCCCCAAGCACGAGAACCATTTGGAAAACACCTCAAATTTTACTTATACATGTTTTGGTTTGAAAGTTCAAAGTCCTTCACTCACTCAAGTGTTTAGACACTCGATCTCCAGCTGATCACACTGTTTGGGGACATGAGACCCAGCTGACAACTGTATGGTCATAGCAGTGAAGCCTTTGGTTTATAGATGAACCCCTGTCTAATTTGAGCTTTCTATTCCTTGATCTACTGACAAGTGAGCAAAAAGCCTCGTGTTCCTGCATCTATGCCTTCCCCACCACGAATGGCAATAGTTCCTGAACCCAATATAAATCCTTCCTCCTGGTGTTAGTCTTCTTGTCAGCTTGTCATAAACTCCTATAATCTCGGAAGAGGAAATGTTGATAGAGGAATTGCCTCCACCAGGCTGACCTGTAGACAAGTCTGTGAGGGCATTTTCTTAATGATTGTGGGAGGACCTACCTACTCCTAGGTAGGTGGCTTGGGTTGTTTAAGAAAAAAAAAACCTGGGCAATCTTTGGGGGACAGGCCAGTAAGCAACATTGTCCGATGATCTCTGCTTGAGTTCCTGCCCGTCTGTTCCTGCCCACGTTGCTCTTGGGATGATGTTCATTGCAGCAATAGAAAGCACACTAAAACACTCCCTAGGCTGGATAGTTTTAGCTGTCAACTTGCTACAACCTAAAAAGCAACTGAGAATAAAGAGTTACTGAAAAGTTTTCTACATTCTATTGACATCTCCATGGGTGTTGCTTTGGTTTTCACTGACCCAGCCCAGAGCAGGCAGCGCAGGTGCCCTGAATGGCGTAGTGATGAAAGAAGCTAACTGAGCATAAGCACATATACAGTATGAGTCCATTTCATTTTATTTTTCTTTTGACAGTGGTTGTTGTATGGCTAGAGTTTTTGAGTTCCTACCTTGGCTTCCCATCAATGAAGGACTGTAATTTTCAAGTGTAACCCTTTCTCCTCTAAATTGCTTATGGTTAGGGTGTTTGGTCACAGCAACTCCAATCTTTCCTTTAAGTCATACCCACCAGGTATTCTTTCTCAGCCATGAGATGATTGACTATAATAGTTGAGCATCCTTATTACTGTATTATCTTATTTCCTTTTGATTCTTGCTGTAACCACATTAGTTATCTTTAACTCAGTTCACAAAGTCATGAAACATGGTGATTCTTTCCTTGGTCTCCCTGCTGTTATATATCCTAGGCATCAGCAAGCCTGTGATTTGTATTCGAGGCAAGTCCGATCCACTGCTTCTGTTCCTTTGTATCGACCCCACCTTATCTGCCCCCAGCAGTGTTTTTTTTTTTACTCACTTTGCTCCAGTGAGCCTTCCAGCTTGTCTTATTCTTGTTTCACAGCATCTCTTTTATTTTCACTTAGTCCTCATAGTGATCTTTCCACCTGCTCTTCAGACTTTGTCTTTCCCTCTAAAAAACTTTGCAGCCCTCAAGAGTTTTTGGGTACTCACTCATACCAGTCCAGCTTTCAGCAAATGCTTTTCTCTGCCTTGAACATCACTGCACTTTTCCCCACGTCTACCTGACAAAGGCCCACTGACACAGCTTAGTTCCTCACCCTGTGCAGAGTCTCATCACATCCTCTGATTTAACTGGGAACTCCCTTTCTATGAATTCCCACTAAATGCCATCTTCTTACAGGATGTGCATTTCTGTCTTCAGGGTAAACTAGATGTTGCTTTAATGTAAGAAGTTTCTTCTTCTGACTCCCAAATTTGCAGTATCCTGTGAGATCAACCTCAGTAAACGCTTGTTTTATGAACAACGGAACGGACACCCTGACTTGATTCAGAGGCACATTACTAAGGCAGTCTGCTTGCTGGACTTCTGGATGCTTTGCTCCATTTGCATTGGACTTGAATTTCCCTTCATTTATCCATTTCTCTATATTGATGTTTAGATTTATGATTTTTCCTTTCTGCCTCAATCAGTTCTAACTTCTCTGAATATGGAGAAGCTCGCATAAGCATATATCAAACTGCAGCGCTCATGTCTTTTAGTGCATGTGAGAACTGGGGAAGTCTCACAGCTCAGTTTGACCACTCAAGGTGTGAGGCTGATTGAGCCGTGAGTGGGGGATGGGAGGCTATCTGTAAAGTGCCTGCTTGGCTCCGAAGTTGTCGCCATTGGATCTGGACAGTACCTGGTCTTCCGCCCCTGCCAGAGACTAATCAAGCATCCTAGAAGTTCTACCCTGGAGTTCAAGTTCAAGCCTGAATGTCAGGGAACAATGCCTGTGAGATTTTCTTGTTTTTCTTCTGCTCTGGTTTTCAAGCCAAAACTTTGCTTAAATAATTTCATGGTATGTTGGCACATGTTGACATTTTTCTTACTTTTAAATTTTATTTAAGACAATGCTTTGAAGCTCCCACTTTAACTATGAGGAAGGATGTTTGATATGGCAACTGACCTTGAGGGAAAACTATGTATTTTTTTTAGACTGAGTAAAAGGGAGAAATTGACTTTATTTTTTTAGCACCTGTGAATTTACCACTGAAGCCCAGAGTTTTCTAAACCTATTTGAACATTTTCTGTTATTTCAGTTTGTTCTTGTTTATTTTGTTTACTATTTACTTATATATGTATGTGTCTATATGAGGTAATATATACACACATATGTAGGTGCCCATGGAGGCCAGAAGATGTCATGAGGTCACTTGGAGTTAGAGTTAGTGTGGTAAGTCACCCAATGTGGATGGTGAGAACCAAACTCAGGTTCTCAACTGGAATAGCAAGTGTTCTTAACCCCTGAACAATCTCTTCATCCCCTCTGGCTTTCTCTTAATTCCAGCATACTGAGAAATCACTTAGAAAAGCCTAAAACCTCAGAGAGCTCTAGTGGAGTATGGGATAGTCCTCCGGCTTGCTCCTACAAACAGATTGGAGGTGTAACCCTGGCCTTTGCAATGTTTTACTGTACAGGCTTCATAAAAATCACTTTCTAGTGTACTTCATCTCTCTTTCCTCCTTATAAACCAAGTTGGTTGAAGTAAATGACCCAAGAGCTCCTTTTCTACTCTTAAAGAAAGAAAAGTCAACCATGATTTTATTAATTTAGTTACAAGAGTTAAGGGAATGGAAGCTTCAGCGAAGTAAAGCAACTTTTTCATAAGTTACACAAATGAATGGTGTAAACGAGATCACAGAGAGGAACGTTTAAAATGCTTGAGAGAACACTCTGAAGCAATTGGAAGCAATTGAAGAGCATGGATATAGGTACGGGAAATTGATTGGCTAATTGCAGACCATTCTTAACTACTCATTAATGCACACCGGAGAACACACTCTGCTTAAATTAAGTCCCTATAGATTTTTGACAAGACGAAAAGTATGTTTCACTTGAAAAAAATTCTCTATCTGCAATGCATGCTTCTTTTGCTAATCCAGCTGTGACAGAGCAGTCACACAGGAGTTGAAGACCCCAGAGCCTGATGCTTGACTGTGGGTTTAAATCCAGGCTCTGTTGCTATGTGTAGCATTATTCTGTCACGTAGCACCTCCTGATGACACTTTGTCAGTGTCCCCTTGGAGGGAAGTGGTGGGGACTTTGTAAAAGGTTGAATTTGTCAAGTTGCCTAATGCATAGTGGGTGTTCAGTGGCTGTTGTATTAATAGGCAAGCTTCACTGAAAATTTGTGTGGTCTATATATAATATTATATCTAGTTACAAATTCATATTTCTAATAAAATTTATCATTAGAATGTCATCCATCTGTTTAAGTTGCTCATCTTGGGGGAGTTTTCATTGAGAAAACATGTGTTCAGGAAAAATGAATAGAGACAAGGCCAAGATTTGAAAAGCTAGAGGAGTTTTATTGTTTTATATTTACCTAAAGTTATACACATTACATATAAGTGTATATATAGATATATATATATGTGTATCTATCTATCTATCTATCTATCTATCTATCTATCTATCTATCTATCTATGCCTTAAAGGAAGTTATGCCTCTTGGGCTCCCAATATGAACAGTAGCCTAACAAAATCTCAGTACCATGCATAAGGCATTTCCCTTTGAATGGTTGGTCAGAGTAGTCCAAGTAACTGCCAGAATAGAGACCATTCATATTGTCCCTTGTTTGTTCTCAGAGGTCAAAGATATGAAAATATCATAAATGTAAGACACAGGCATTGAATTATTTAAACTGGCTCTATTTGAAAAGCTCCTTTTTGTGGCTCAGTTTTCCTAGTACCATACAGTGCTATGCAACCAGCTAAGGGAGGCAATTAACTGTCCTATCCATTTGTGAAATCTATGAACCACAACAGTTGCCAACAAGGTAGAAGATCCATAAAGGTGTAAGAAGTGATAGCAGTGACCAACAACTATCAAATTGGACTTAAGTTCCACTCAACAGGGGGGATCATCCTTGGTACTAGAAACCTAGCCAATTTCTTGGGGCTAATGAAGTCATAGATCTTAGAAAAAAAGATCTACTCCTGCCACTTTTTTAGAACAGCACAATTCCTTACTACATTCTAAATCTCATCCTTATACCCACAGGTAAGTGCAGCTATTAGCCCTTATCAAAGGCAGTTCAATTGGAGCGAATGGAGACCTTCACAGGTGATCACCATTGGACACAATGCAGCGATCAAGGGATAATTGGGAGCCTAGCCCAGTGGATACAGCTACACTAAAGCTCCTGAATCTATGACTCAGGGAAAATCACAGAGGAGGGAGCAGAAAGATTATACAAACCAGGATACAAGGAAGTCTGCCAGGATGCAGCTTCTCATAGGAATGGCTGCATAAATAAGACCTGAACAGTGGCAATACGGATAGACAAACTAACATAGAAGGAGAAATATGTCACAGGGTCTATCTCTAGGACAAAACTACAGGCAACTAGGACCTGCATGGTAGGGAACATTATTCTCTCCCAGGGATGCTTTCTCTAACTGGATATCTAATACGTAAGAGTGATAACTAAAACTATGTACACACAAACAAAAATGGACTCAACAGATTGAATTTATATATTTGTTAGTGTACACACACTAACATACATACACACATATAATAACAATAGTAAGAGAAAAAGATGCTATTAATAGGAGGGTGAAGAAGGACGTAGGAGGAGTTGGAGAGTGGGGATTTCGGGAGGGGCTGGATGGAGGAATACAAAAAGGGAAACAGAATTCTACTTTCCTTAACAATGTCTAAAAAAGGAAACTAGATAGACATACAAGTGTCACTTTGGATGAATCCCATTTAGCATGATATTTTAATGCATGAGTAAGATGACAGTTGGAGTAGGTTAGATTTGACTAACTGGGAGTTCAGAGTCTTGAGAAATCTAAGACATACGTAAAACTTATCTGTGACATATTGTGTCTGTGAAGTATTCAAGGTGAATGTCTACACCATATCTTAGATCCTTAACTGAGTGCAGGAAGGATTAAGGGGTATCCCAAGCTGTGGACCTTCCCCTTCCTCTTGGCTCTACAATCCCATGACTATAGAACTCTGGGGTGTTCATAACATAATCAAGGAATAGATTTTCCTAGGAATCTTTTGTCAGATAATTTCCTGATAAAATGGAACACTGGCACTTCATCCATTCTCATTACTGTTATCTATGTCAGTAGTAAAGTCAAGGAAAAGGAGATGCTGTGTTTATTAATTTATTTATTTTGAATTTATTATTTGAAGACTTTGTAGAAATAGGCAATTCATCTTAATGGTACCCACCCTTAGCCCCCGTCTCCTCAATGTCCCTGTCTACCTCCCAGCTTCATGTCATTTGTTTCCATAACTCTGCAAGTCCGGTTAGTGTTGCCCATGTGTGCATGTGTGCTGTCATCTGCTGGGGTAGGAGCAACCTGCCAGTGGCTACCCTCTCCTCAAAGAAAAGTAGCTCCTCCTCCCTCAGCATCCATCAGTTGCCAATTGCTCCTCTGATGTGTTCATTTAATTATTCCTTATCAATAAAAATATTGGGGGTTAGGTATGGGGTAAGAACCCTAAGGATCAGAGAAGAAGCAGAGCTGTCACCAGGACCTCCTCTCTCTTCCATTCCTCCATCCAGAAGGGCTGAGATCCTCTTCCAGCCCGGCCCTACTACTTCCTGTCTCCTCTTTGTCCGCAGTCCTCCAAGATCTCTATGATTAATCTTGGTTAGCTAGTGGCTAACTCCACCCTCTGATTCCAAGAAAACTTTATACTCAGAATGTGATCAAGATATCCCACAACACTCCTCAGTTACAGGTGGGTCCTAAGGAGCCTTCCCCTTTCATATTGCCATTTCTAACTGGTTTACTGTTGTGTAGGTCTTGTGAAAGTTATCATTGTTACTGAGTTCATGCCTGTAAGAGCTGATTGACAAAAGGTTGAACTTGCTCTTCTGTTTAAATGGGATCGACACTGCCTAGCCAGGTTGGTAGCATGATCATCCGGATTTTGGCACACTCTGTAAGTTTGCCTTATTAACATTTTTGAGTTCTCCTCTAGATTGTGAAGCAAGAGAAGAGTGCAGTTTTGCTCATCCCACCAGGAATTGCTGTATGTTGATTAGCTAAAGTTCCTGTTGTTGCCTGTATTGCTATGGAATATTTTCCCTGTGGAATGATGTAGGAAGAAGGACCTGGCAATAATCAAGCCTGGGTCCTGAGCCAGGAAAAAGAGAAAAGTATTTGAAATTCAATAAAGTTGGGACTGGAAGGAGGCCAGGGGAAGTATTCCTGAGCTGAGAGGAATGATGTACACCAAAGCCAGAGGGAAGTGGTGGATATCAGGAGCCAGAGAGCAAGTGGTTAAACTGTGGCATTAAATGTAAAAATAACTAGGGCACTTGACTGTGGCAAGTAGCTCCATTAGATAGCCCTAGTGGTGCCTAAGAATTGTTTATCTCAGATCCCATCAAAACTACCCACAGAGATGAACTGGTCAGCTACTCTGTCCCTGGTACAGATCTGTAAGTGGGGAATGAGCACTGTGATGGGACAAGAGATGCTAAGGTTGCATCTTTGATAAACCATTGCCTTTTTCCGCTGCTTCCTCCCAAGAAAAAATGCCTTATGTTGTTGTAATGTGGCCTCCTGTGCCGTCCTTGTCAGAAATTCCTGAGGGCTGCTTCCTGTTAAATCTCCTATGAGACAAGAAATAGGAGGGCTTTCTAACATCACAATATGATTAGTTATAATTGTTATCTTATGATTATTAAAGAAGAGTATGAATACCATATGGCTCTCTGGAGGTGGTAATGCTGTGGTCCATAAAGTGAGAGGAAGAATCTGTGATCAGCTCCCATTCTGATTTGCTGCTCTTTTGGGCAGTTGAAGTCTTGGGAGTCTCTTCACTTCTATGACTTACATTTCCCTGTGGTCCCTAGCATAACCACCTGACTCCTAATTTCACATGTTGATTCCTTCATGTATACTGGGAAAACACTGAGAACAGGATTTTGTGATTCACATTAAAATTTTCTATCCAACAAAAGAATAAAGTAGAAATCTTAAATGTTGGAGCCCTGATTCTGCAGATATGCTAGCTAAAAACTCACTGTCCTGGGCTGTTTGGTTTGGGAGATTTCTATAGGGCAATGAGGGAGTGGAAAGAGAAAGTAACTTGTATGTGGGATCTACCTAGAAGCATCATTCATTCATTCATTCATTCATTCCTTCATTCCTTCATCCATCCATCTATCCATTCATTCATTCCTTCATCCATCCATCCATCCATCCATTCATTCATTTATTCATCCATAAATATGTTGAAGCACTTAACACTTGTCAGGCATCCAGAATGCCACAAGGAGACAATAATTACTTCTGGTCTTGAGGACCATTGGTCCAAGTGATAAGGAAGATGTTAATTACAAATGGTGACAGCCCAGAATGAAGACTGTGAGGATGGAAGGGGCTTAGAGGAATGAAATAGAACACAGGCTACTTAGGGAAGGCTTTGATCTGAAGAGTAGACACTAGTTTTTCTATATGTAAAAGGAGTAAGTAAGGCATTTCCAGAGTACATAACTGTTAACAACCTGGAAACAGACATAACCTAAGTTCACAGAAATGTCAACGAGCCTCAATTCCTCAGTATAGGGGGAGAGAAAAATTATGAGGTCTCATTTCTGCATGTTACCGCTGAGTATGCTCCATATCTGGCCTTGATTCTACAGGGTTCATTGTTCTTCACTCGCTGCTTTGCAGAAGTTTGGTTCAAGACAACTGCGTGTCCTTCATTCAGATCTTATACTGAGATGGTAGAGATAGTCGTCATAGAATAGTCGAATGACTGAACAACTTTAATGACTCTGCATGAAGACTTTGTTTTCAGTCCTGTGTATATAGTTTACATTGTGAAAAGTTTCTGGGGGGAGTGGATGACAAGAGCTGGAAGCAGAAGTGAGATTAAATCATGATTGTTCCACCCCTCAACCTAGCCCCAAGAGAGTCTACCCAGAATCTCGGCTTCTTTAGAACTTGTGACAAAGAATAGTAACTATCTGAGAATTGTTGGAGGAACTAAACGAGAAGGAGGATGCTGACCCAAGTCTGAGTGGTGGGGATGTTCTAATGGTAGATGCTATTATCACAAGCTGTTCACCACCATACACTTTCACATGCACAAAGACTGGTGGCAAATGGATTTGAGTTTCGGGGAGGCAAGGGACTGTCAGCTCTTTCTGAAGGAGGGTGAGAAGACAGCTCACTGGGCATCGAGTAGGAGGTGGTTCTGAGAGAATCCCTGCTTCCATGGAGCTGACGGACAGCGATGAGTATGCTTGGAGACAAATCGGACCAAACAGATGGAGCAGAGGCAAATGAGGAGGCTGCGTGGAGGTGTGTCGGAACACGGTGGCAGAGTGCTGATGGCCGGGACACCAAGGCTTTGTGGGTGGAAGGGGTGGTGGCATCATGGACTTAGAGATGTTGACAGCAGGAAGGAGTCCAGAGGAATGTGAATATTCACACCTTCATCCTACCAGCGATGGAAATTAGGGTAGCTAATATGCTTGTTGTCACCCACTACGGGCAACGGCAGGGCTGAGGTTCCAGCTTGGGAATTCTAACTTCCATTTTTACTTCTCAGGATTTCATAACACTCTCCTGAAGAACACAATGTAAGTTCACAGCCAGACCTGGCCATCATGACTTCAGAGAATAAATTTGACAGAAGAATATAAAAATATATTTTTGTCTCTCTTGAAATTTATTTTTCATTAATTTCATTCTTTGACAACTTCACACGTGTATAGCCCATTCTTTTTTTCTCACCTCTACCTCTTTTATCTCTCCCTCACTCCTGCTACCCTCCACTGTCCTCCCCAGTGGCACCTTTGCCACATTTATACGTTTTGTTTTGTGACCATCTGCTTTTACCAGAGCAGTCTATGTGGCCACAGGGTGGAAACCATCTGAGTCTGTTGGCCTCACCACTTGTCACACAACTGAGGGCAATGAGTATCCTTCCACCCCAGAATCCATCAGTTGCCAATACATTAGCAGTGGGGGATAGGGTCCCCTGAGACCCCTTTCAATCCTTGAGTGACTATTGACAGACCCAGTTTGATCATGTGGATGTAGTGTAGGCAACCCTAACTGCTAAGAAGCCACGTTTTCCATGGCTGCACAAATCTCTTTTTTGGCTCATCCCTCCAATACGGACGTGTAGTATCAACCTTCATCACCTCTCATGTCATCAAATTATTAAGGGTTCTCACATTCGAGGTGCTATAGGAAGCCGTAGAGATATAAACGTGAATAAGATCCTATTCTTACTCTCAAGAAACTTAAGGTGTCATATGAAAGGCAGACAGATAGATGCCAGGCAGGCAGACAGAGAGACACGTTTGTTCTTGAACACAAAATGAAGGGCACATTAGTTACGAGACAGGCGAAAGGGCACCTTGCAGGTAGGAGTCCTGGGAGTGGTTCCTGGAGACGAGCTAGTTGTCTAGGTAGAAACAGGAGGTGGGTATAAATGCTAAGTTATGAAAGCTCTTCTAATCATACAGGCAATTGTTCATGGCTGAAAGGCAGAGAAACACTTACCTGACAACGTGTGGTACACTTCCACGACAGGAACACTAATAAGCAATTTGGGGAAGCATTAAAGTCTCAACCCTGTGAAAGGTGACTTAATGAAAAAGATAAATGACAAACATTTCCTAGTCCGGAGAAAATCATCTCTCCTATCCCCGGGGAACAGGCTAATTATTTTAAAGAATCACCTTCATCTTATGGACCCCTGCCAGATGGGACTTGCGACTTTTGCTGTTTGATTCAGGAGTAGAAGGAAGACCTTTCATAGGACGAGTTTTCTCCCTATTCGTTAAACTTTGGCAGCAGAGACTGGCTCCACTCATCTAGAGAGTTCTATACCATGATGATGACACAGTTTCTAAACAACCCAAGTGATATTGACTGCTCTTTGGGAATACAGAGCTGTAGGCAAAATGACCTCTGCTCTCTAGGAGTAGATGGTCAGGTGGAAAGATGTATCCAAGGCGAAGCTGGCAAAGCCAAGAGTACATTCCATTGGGAGAGGAGTGTAGTTGCTGAGACCATGCTGAGGTTTGAATGTTGTTTATCCTTCTAAGATGGAATCATAAAAAAGGGGTGGGATCCCAGATCAAGTAAGAAGGCAGACCTCTACCTCATAGAAGAAGCAAGAAGATGTGAATTCTGTACCAGTAAAGGGCTGCGGACAAGAGAGAGAGTGAACTGCAAGGTGCATCTGAAACAGGGGGAGGCTTTAGTCTTAGAGAGTTTAGGCTTCACTGTATGGTTTTAGTGCTTGAAGACTCATTTGACTATATAAAAGAGAAAAAAAAATATAACAGGGAGATTGACTATAGTGGAACCTGTTATCCAGTAGCTGCAACCATCTTGGAAATGCAAAGAAGACTGGGTTAGGATATTTAAAAAGGAAGAAATTAATTGCAGATTGTTGGAGACCTGGGAGTTTATAAAAGAAGTGTAGCAATGCTTAAGATTGACGAGTTTGGGCCTAGAAAGATGTGGCTTGGCAGTGAGGAGGAGCACTTACTGCTCTTTCAGAGAACCTGAGTTTTGTTCCCAGCAGCTACATGGTGGTTCACCACCACTCATAACTCCCAACAGTTATGGAAGATTCAACACCCTCTTCTGACCTCCCCTGCCTTCTATTAAGAATGTGGTCTATAGTTATACACTTACATGCACAGAAATGCACACAAAATAAATAAATTTAAAAAAATTTACAAACTTTGTTGCCTTGAGAAATAGAAGGGAGAAGTGTGCGTGTGTGTGTGTGTGCGCGCATGTGCGTGTGTGTGTACATATGTGGAGTGTATGTGTACGTATGTGGTGTGTATGTGTGTGTTAAACTGACAAACTGATGTTTGGGATTCCTGAATTTGAGGTGCTTGTGGGTTCTCTGGACACATATGCCCTACAGAACATTAAATTACTTACCCTGAATTGGTCAGGAGTCTATAGGAGATACTTGTGCTTGAGTTAAATATTTGCCCTCTACCAACATGTGAAAAATGAGTCATGGAACATTGTGTGCTACAGAGAGAGGGAAGAATCTCAGACACAAATATGGGAAGGGCTGTGAAATGCTGTCATTTGGGAAATACATGACCTGACAGTGGTGGGCTATTTACCATGGATCCACATAAGAGTGGTCCTATGAACAGTTAACCATTGATGAGGAGGGGTGTATGGGGGTCTTGAGTCTCCCTGCTACAATGTTGTTGACTCATGGATTCTAGGGAAGGGTGCTATTGTCTTAAATGTATACCCGCTAGGGAACTAGACTGTTCCAAACTCATGGTCATGTACATAATTCTGGTTAAACTCTGTTAAACTCTGTGTGTCTTGAAAAAAAAATTTGCAAAAACGTGAAAGTGGGAACAGACTTCAGGAAAGAGCAGTGATGATGGGTGTGGGAGTGAGATTAGAGAGGGTAATGGTGGCATAATCAGAATGTGCTAGACACATATAGGAAACTGACAAAGAACAATTTCAATGTAAGTTATTTTTAAAAGTAGAAGTGGATGAGGAAGGGGGAGACCACTGAGATTCTTAAGGCCAATTGAACAGGGAGACTTGGCTGAGCAGCTTTATTAGTCCGACTTCATTCACTGTCGATACAGCTTTCAGAAGTTTCCTCATAGGGTCAACTTTGGTTGACAGTAGTGTGAATTCCAAAAGCTTGAATAAGCCTGTGTGGAAATTCTGTCAGATGTGTGGAATGTTTAACTCTTTCTGGGTCTATGAATCCTCCAGTCTCCAATAACTATCTTCATACTCGTTTGCCGAATGACATACCTTTGGACTGTTGACATATATGAATGTGTTCTAAGCTTCTCAGTCATCTGTTTTTATCTGAATAAGTCTGAAGTTTTATCTGGTATAGGAACCAGAGACCAAATATCTTGTACTTTATTTGTACCTCAAAAATAAAAGGTATGGGAAAAATTTGAGATGGCTTGTTATTCTTCTTCCTTCTTTTCATTTTCTCCTCCTCCTCCTCCTCTTCCTCCTCCTCCTCTTCTTCTTCTTCTTCTTCTTCTTCTTCTTCTTCTTCTTTTTCTTCTTCTCCTCCCCCTCCTCCTCCCCCTCCTCCTCCTCCTCCTCCTTCATCCCTTTCCAACGAGTCAGTGAATCAATAGAAGTAGAATAATTTGTCCCAGGTATTATTGGGATATTTGATGGGTGTAGCCCCATTCTGGCCATTCAGGATGGTGGACCACTAGGGATGGTGGCAATGCCAGCAAAGAGATGCTGAGAAATATGCAACACTGTTGATACCACAGCTGCCTACCAAGTTTGTGTCAGCCACCCATCATCTGGCCAGTTAAAAGATAAGTACTACTAAAAAACAAAGAAGGAATCTTTTCATTCAGTCAGGCCACAATAGGAATAAGAACAAGTAGGAGAACCTTGACCACCCCAGCTCTTAAGTCTATCTTCAGCCTCCTGACATGAGGCTTAGGTATCATCACAGTGCAAAAGATATCTAGGTCAAGGTATGGTACATCCAATTGCATTATTGACCTGTTACTGCCTTGGCTCACCTCTCCTGCGATGTAGAATAAAAAATTGTCAAAATAGTGTGAAATCTATTCCTGGGAGACAAGCCTCCCCTCTCCGGCCTTCAGGCCCTTATTATTCTCCAAATATGATATTCCTAGGGAAAATCTAATTTCTTGGGGAGTCAGTATTTCAGTAGTGTGACAGACAAAGAGAACAGCACACATATCTATCTTCAGACCATCCTTGCTACTGCCAGGGTAGTTACACTGCATTATAGATGGTTTGTGGTGGACTATAATTTTAGTGTCTTGTGATACACTGCCCTGAAGATCACTCCACATGTCATCTCTCATGTCAATGATGGGCTTGGACCTCTTTGTCCCATTGCGCAGTGACAGTAATGATACAAACAGAAGCCTGCTAAGATTAGCACAATGTGTGTTGTCTTCTTGGAGTGGTCCATTTTATAACCTAGTTACCATTCTGTGAGAAAGCCTGTTTAGTTGCCTCACTCAGCCTAGCCTTAATATCCAGCTTTGTGAATGACACTATTTCTGTCCTCTGAGTCTCCTGTGTCCCAGCCAATAGTAAGTGGGAAAAAAGCATCACTTTACCAGCACAGACAATCTCACGGTGAAAACGAATCGATGTTATTTCTAAGCACTGTTCTCTGGGTTGCTGTACTACTGCTGGATTCCTAGACCAGGCTCTTGATTCTTTGTTTATGATTGATTCAGTCACAAAAGCCTCTTAGAATGATGTTTCCTCCACATCACTCCCTAAGGCATATTCTATCCTATCCTATCCTATCCTATCCTATCCTATCCTATCCTACCCACCTCTCTCATATCTAACTTGTTCTGGATTCCATCATTTCTGAACACCAGTTTCTCCCCAGGTTGCTGAATTCTGCTATCCTATGAATTTGCTATTCTGGATTCTTTTGAACCTGGGTTCCTTCCGCATGATATTTTGGCCTAAGTAATTGCATTGTAGTGGGAATTATCTTGGGCATTATAGATGTTCATCTGTGCCTTTACCTAAATACCAGTAGCAACTTTCCAGTCCTTTCAATAAAATTGTATCTAGACAGGGCCAGACATCCACTAAGGAGCAAAACTGCCTCCAGATGGTAGCCTCTAGTTAGTCATTTGAAATTTCATACATATATATATATATATATGTATTTTGATGAAATCCACCCCACCTTCTCTCTTCTAACTCCTCTTACACTTAACTTACATGTACCAAACTCACTTTTCCTGTCGAGCTTCAGGTGCTCATTTTCAAGTCCACTGAACCCACTTAGTACAACCACGGTGTACACGGGTATAATGCAAACCTGTTAGTGTGGCCGGCCTCTCAGGAGCTGCATTCTCAATGAAAACCAGCACTTTTTGTCCCTCGCAGCTGTCGAATGCTAGGAACTTCTCAGCTGGGGTGGAGGGACTTCATGAGCCCTTTCAGTCCCATGCTGAGATTTTGGATGGGCTGTTCTCATGGAGTGAACCTCCATTTAAAACGCTTTTCCAATTCATTTTTTATTTCCTGCTGAAATGAAGACTTTGATGATTCCCTTTTGTAGATTTTCCATGTGAGTGCCATCTCATCACAGGGAAATGAATGGTAAGGAGAGAAGCGGTGATTGGGAGGTTCTTGCTTCACTTCGGAGCTGAAACCCGGAGCTCCATTTAATTGCCTGAGTGGTCGGCTCCTGGGAAGAGGATGGCAGAAATCAAAATAGAGGTGATGTGTCCCACTCATTCTGGCCAGCAGACAGTGTGTCTGGCTCTGAGTGGCAGCTAAGAGACTCTGCTCCTTAGGACCATTCTACCAGCTCCGAGATCCAGGGAAATGTATTTAGCTGTGGAGACCCAAACATGTGTTCCTGTTCCACCTTGTCTGAAGGTCAGACAGTTTGAGTTGATTTTGCCCACCCAAACTTGTTGTCAACAAGTGTGGGTATACACCCTGACGGAGGGTGTGCTTACTTGGTGTTTTAGACATTAAGATGGCCCATAGAGTTGGATCTGCTCTACCCTGACTGCAGGTCAGGGAATATAAAAAGACTTCTGCTCATTCTTTTGAATGTAGGAGATTTGACCTAGGGAGTGACTGCCTGTAGGATACTTGGTCTAGGGTGTTTTCACTGCCCCAAGTATCAAACACTTTTCTCAAGAATTAATGGCTTGATGTCTCAAACATTGGAGCAAATGACTGTTATGGTTATCTTTTGTATCATGTTAAAGCAATCTTTTGCCTTCTTCTCCTCCCCTTTTGTATTGGGATAGAAAAGTGTATGGAAAATGAACACAGGTGAATTTAGCATGTAGTATTTGCTGAGTTGCCTTCCCGGTACTATTCTTTGTTTCTTTCTAAACTCTGTTTCTCCTATGTAACATTTATAATCCTCACACCCCTACCCTGGAATGTGGGAATGCACTACGGCTAGGATTGCTGCGGAAGTCATCCCAAAAAGGTGGCTCCCAACATTTAGCTCTTGTGACTTCTCAAGAGACAAATGAGATATTTATTTCTATTTTTCTGGTGAGGAAGGAAATTTAAATCATACAACTTCCCCAAATAGCATAAACCACCCAGATCAGAATCCAGATGTGAAATAGACCATCAATCTCTCCCTCCCTCCCTCCCTCCCTCCCTCCCTCCCTCCCTCCCTCCCCCTCTTTCTCCCCTTCCCTCTCTCCCTCTCTCTCTCCCCCTCTCTCTTTCTCTCTCTCTCTCTCTCTCTCTCTCTCTCTCGGTCTCTCATCTCTTATTTATCTCTGTCCTCTGCTCTTGCTTTCGTCTGTCTTTCTTTTTGGACCGGAAAAGTTTTCAAACTTTTATTTTATGGGCATTTATTTTATGCTAGAAGTGGCTAGAGAAAACAAAAAAAAATTAAGATGGTTCTGGAACAACTCTACAAGAAGCACAAGCAAAATCTTGTTTCATAAAATGCTAGTGTACTGAGATAATAACATCATAATAATACTTTCTAAAGTTCAACACAAACTAAGAGATAGGGCTGCAGAGGGTGTTTCAGTTGGTAAAATACTTGCCACTCAGACATAATGAATGCTCACCTTACTAGACCTGGATGGAGGTGGGTGGTCCTTGGACTTCCCACACGTCAGGGAACCCTGATTGATCTTCAAGCTGAGGAGGAAGGGGGATTTGATTGGGGGAGGGAAATGGGAAAATAAAAAAAAGCTAAAAATAAAAACAAAAATTTGGTTTCAGCAGCATCATCTACCTGTAATCCTAGCACTACAGAGGCAGAGGACAGAGGACTTCTGAGACTTCTTGGCCAGGAAGCCTAGATATGCCTGCAAATTCTGGCTTCAGTGAGAGACCCTGACTCAAAAATTATGGTGGATTTCTGTCCGGTGCTCCAATATGAGTCTCTGTCTCTGTCTCCTTCCATCGCCTGATGAAGGTTAATATTCAGGAGGATGCCTATATGTTTTTCTTTGGGTTCTCCTTATTTAGCTTCTCTAGGATCACTAATTATAGGCTCAATGTCCTTGGTTTATGGCTAGAAATCAAATATGAGTGAGTACATCCCATGCTCCTCTTTTTGGGTCTGGCTTACCTCACTCAGGATAGTGTTTTCTATTTCCATCCATTTGTATGCAAAATTCAAGAAGCCCTTGTTTTTACTGCTGAGTAGTACTCTAATATGTATATATTCCATACTTTCTTCATCCATTCTTCCATTGAAGGGCATCTAAGCTGTTTCCAGGTTCTGGCTATTACAAACAATGCTGCTATGAACACAGTAGAGCATATACTTTTGTTGTATGATAAGGCCTCTCTTGGGTATATTCCCAAGAGTGGTATTGCTAAATCAGGAGCAGAAGGAGAGAGAGCACGAGCAAGGAACTCAGGACCGCACGGGGTGCACCCACACACTGAGACAATGGGGATGTTCTATTGGGAACTCACCAAGGCCAGCTGGTCAGAAAAAGCCTGGGATAGAACCAGACTCGCTGAACATAGCGGTCAATGAGGACTACTGAGAACTCAAGAACAGTGGCAATGGGTTTCTGATCCTACTGCACGTACTGGCTTTGTGGGAGCCTAGGCAGTTTGGATGCTCACCTTACTAGACCTGGATGGAGGTGGGGGTTCCTTGGACTTCCCACAGGGCAGGGAACCCTGATTGCTCTTCGGTCTGGGGAGGGAGGGGGACTTGATTGGGGGAGGGGGAGGGAAATGGGAGGCAGTGGTGGGGAAGAGGCAGAAATCTTTAATAAATAAATAAATTTAAAAATAAAAACAAATTATGGTGGAGAGGAATGGAGAAGGAGACTGATGTTGCCTCCAGTCATTTTTGTTTGTTTGTTTGTGTTTTGGGAAAGGGTTTCTCTGTAGCTTTGGAGCCTGTCCAGGAACTAGCTCTTGTAGACCAGGCTGGCCTTGAAATCACAGAGATTGCCTGCCTCTGCCTCCTGATTACTGGGATCAAAGGTGTGTGCCCACACTGCCCAAATAAAGACTCCAGGGTGTGTGCCACCACCACCCGGCTAAAGACTCCAGTCTTTGTATGTGTTATATATTCTCTCTCTCTCTCTCTCTCTCTCTCTCTCTCTCTCTCTCTCTCTCTCACACACACACACACACACACTCTCATGTTTGCACAATAAAATCAACTTAAAAATACAGCAGTAAGAAGTAACATTAAGAAGTAAAAGAAAAGACCTTTGCTAGTTGAAGAATTTTATTTTATTTTATTTTTGAGGGGTGCAATGAACTTTATTGATGGTATTCAAGAGAGTAGGGCTTCCCAAGCTCCCTCCTGCTATTCTGGGGGTCTGGGATGGAAACTGTGAGGGAGATGCTCAGTGTCAAGGGTAAGTTAGGCCAGGGACTACTCAGCAGCCGAGGACCTCTCTCTTGCTGTGTCCTTGCTGGGATGGGTGGTCCAGGGCGGGCTTCTTACTCCTTGGAGGCCATGTAGGCCATGAGGTCCACTACTCTGTTGCTATAGCAGAATTCATTGTTGTAACAGGAAATGAGCTTTACAAAGTTGTCATTGAGAGCAATGCCAGCCCCAGCATTGAAGGTGGATGCGTGGGAGTCACTGTTAAAGTCACAGGAGACAACCTGGTCCTCAGTGTAGCCCAGGATGCCCTTTAGTGGGCCCTCGGATGCCTGCTTCACCACCTTCTTGATGTTGTCATACTTGGCAGCTTACTCCAGGTAGCATGTCAGATCCACGACAGACACATTGAGGGTAGGAACATGGAAGACCATGCCTGTGAGCTTCCTGTTCAGCTCTGGAATGACTTTGCCCACAGCCTTGGCAGTGCCAGTGGATGCAGGGATGATGTTCTGGGCAGCGCCACGGCCGTCTCTCCCCAGCTTCCCAGAGGGGCCATCCACAGTCTTCTGGGTGCCCGTGATGGCATGGACTGTGGTCATGAGTCCTTCCACGATGCCAAAGTTGTCATGGATGACCTTGGCCAAGGGGGCTAAGCAGTTGGTGGTGCAGGAAGCGTTGCTGACAATCTTGAGGGAATTGTCATACTTGTCATGGTTCACACCCATCACAAACATGGGGGCATCGGCAGAAGGGATGGAGATGATGACCCTTTTGGCCCCACCCCTCAAGTGGGCCCCAGCCTTCTCCATGGTGGTGAAGACACCAGTCGACTCCACAACATACTTGGCACCGGCATCCCCACATTTGATGTTGGCAGGATCATGCTCCTGGAAGATGGTGATGGCCTTCCCGTTGATGACAAGCTTCCCATTCTCACTCTTAACTGTGCCTTTGAACTTGCCATGGGTGGAGTCATACTGGAACATGTCGACCATGTAGTTGAGGTCGATGAAAGGGTCATTGATAGCAACAACGTCCACTTTGCCAGAAGTGAAGGCAGCCCTGGTAACCAGGTGTCCAATACAGCCAAATCCGTTCACTCCGACCTTCACCATCGTGTCTCTGGAACGAGGCTGGTACTGCACGAAAAGAAGCGGCTGTCTCTAGAACAGGAAGGAGCAGAGAGCCAAGAATTTTAAAATATTTATTTGGACTCACGAACATGGTAGGCCGTAGGCCACTCTCTGATTGAATCCATATAAACCAGAGCTCCATAGACACCTCCTCCTTCTTCTAGCAGAGGTTCTTTGTTATGGTTTTCTGTAGAGAAGCTGGGAAGTTATCAGGAGACTGTAAAGTAAACAAAAGAAAATATGATGCAGAATTTCACAAAAATACGCGAGTGGAGCAGAACATGCACCCCTAGGGAGATCTGACAATGAACCGAAAATGAAATGCAATAGATTTTGTAAAGAAAAACTGTCTCATCGATGTAATGGGATGATCAGCATCGGCTCATACAGGCAAAAGAGTAAACAAAGCAAACAGCATGGAGAGGAGGCTGGGTCATTTAGCAAGCTTTGTTCCATCCCTCCTCTCTGGCAACTTCCTCTAGCTATCTGCCTTTGACCCTTTTAGACATCAGAACAATGGCACATACTTTAAAATATAAGTGATATGGTTCATTATTTTATTCCCTATGGAGTATTGTTTCATGTGAGATTGGTTTTATTTATAGTGGAAAAAATGGAGGCCTAAAACTATAGGATCCATTGCCATGGGTGGGAATCTCCGGGAAGTGCTAAGGCCTCTCCAGGAGAGAGCAGGTAGGAGGTAGCAGGGATATGCAGTCATTCTTTTACTGTATAAGAACATAAGGGAATCCAAATTGCAATGTAAGTAAATTCTTTATTTTGAGAATGTTGTTGGCTATACATCAGAGAAGACTACTCAGACACAGATGTAAGCTAATGGAAAGTCTCTATCAGTCAGCCTGTGTCTACACTTGGTGATTAGGATCCGAATGTAGCCCTGAGACTTTCTTAGGGGGAGTGAGCTTCTTAAGCACAAAAACCATGTCCTAGGTTGACAGACTTCAGTTAGCCAACACAATTAACCAGTTGCAGAACTGCAGAAGCTGAAAAGCAAGATTGGTACATTTAGAAATTTTTCCAGAGCTATGGACTTTGCTAGATTAGGTCTTTGTTTTCATTTTGGTAGGAGATGGGGTCTACCTGTTGAATTTTTTGGCCTGAAAGGTAATTCCATCATGGAGTCAGTTGTGCTAAGATTTGGGGCCTGTTATAATAACAGGTTAGTTGCAGGAAGAAAATGAAAGTGAGCATGCACATTCCAGTCAATATAATTCAGATATGAAGTATCTCTTATGGGCTTACATGTTGCAAAACTTGTTTTTCAGTTTGGGTTGCTATTTAGGAAGACTGAGGAACCTTTAGGAGGTGGAGCCTCCTCACTGTGGGGTCATTGTTATGGAGGAAGGATGGGGGTTTAGAGTCCAGCCCTGATTCATCCCTACTTCCTGATACCCTGGATATGAACAACAGCCTCATGCATCACTGCCGACAAGAGCCACTCCCCATCCTGTGTCTTCCTGATCACTAAGGATTGTCCTTTCAGATCATGATCCCGAATAAAACCCTATGTCTTTAAGTTGCTTCTTATCTGGTATTTGGTATCAACAATATGAACAGAAACTAGTATAGGGAAACTTAGTGTTTTTGATACACATCCATAGAGGCCCATGCACGTGATGGATGGTACACACAACCATGGACCACGGTTCCTATAACTGAAGTTTGAGAGTTGTTGGTCTAAAGTAGCACCTGTTCACTCATGTTGGAGGCATAAAAGGCATAATCCTTAGACTCAAGCACGTTTCCATCAACTCGGCCCCTTAAGTTGATTGACAGATACTTATCAGTTTTGAAGAGTACTGTAGTAAAGCTATAAACATTTGGATTAAATAGAGATGGAAACTGGAGGTGCACTTGAGGATGAAGGAGAGTTTTCCAACCAAGCAAATGAAGGAAATGAAATGGGGGCAAGAGAAAACTGGCATGACCGCTCAGGAAGCCATGAAAGACAGGACCTTTGGGGGTGGGGGCACAGGGGTTTTGTACATTTGAAGCACGGATGAACAGAAACCAATGTGGAAACTCTGTTACTCTGGTCCAGGATACTGTTATCTCACCTGTTGACAGTTGCAACAACTTCTCTACTATCCTTTTGCCTCTAGGATGCTTCCCATCAAACCCACATTCCATGTTCTGTTAATGGTTATTCCAAATTACAACTGTGGCCATTTCATTCTCTACACAAAAGTCCTTCATGCTCTTCTTTGCTAACAGAGCACAACTCAAACCCCTTAGCCCATCTTATAAGGTCTTACATAATTACCCATGTGCCCTTCTTTATCTTTCTGTCTTTGCTTTTGTATCTCCTGTGGGTCTTCAGGAGGTGAATTTTTCCCCCAGTGACATTCCCTTTGGGAACTCATATTATATCTTTCTCCTCTAAAATGTTCCAAGGGCAGTTTTATGCTTTTTATTCCCTCTCTTCTTCTCCAAGACAACAGGAAGATCTCTTCCACAACATTCTGGACCATCTCCTTCACTCATCAACAAGAGACTACACTGTACTGACCTTGTTTCTGGTTCCCCATCTATCCCACATCTCATTCTGATGCCACTGAGGGTGAAGAATTTTGTTTTTCACAGACTCTAGATCTCACACAGGTGCTAATATGCCAGAGAGAGGTGGAATGCATTCTTATTAAACTGATGAACTAGAAGGTGTTCACATCTCTAGCAAGAGATTCTGTGAGGAAAACCTAAGGAATTATTTCTCTCATATAGTGGACAAGGTCATTCATTTTGAAGGACCAGTGATACAGGCAGTGAATTAATAATTCTGAGCACCCTTCAGGCTGTTCTTTTTCCTTGTTAGTTAACCTTTCCAAGTCCTTGACACTAACACAATTATATCCATCTAGCCTGAATGATTTCTTCCCTTTACCAGGCTGAACACAGCATGGGAAGCCTTGGTTAGATTGTGGATATTGATCTTCTTTACATTGAACTAAAATAGACTCTGTTCTCATTATTCCCGGTGCCATGAAGCCAACTGAACACTGAGCTAGCAAGTGCAGGATCATCATTACTTCAGCCATAGATATAGGATGAGATACTGATGATCTCTGGCTATAATATGTTTGTCAACTATATAATGCTTAACCTTGTCTCTTTTTCCCTTCCATATATGTGAACATTGTATGTGCATGCATATGCTTGCATGTGTATGCTCATCCATGTACACATGTATGTGTGCACATGGGATCCAAAGACCTCTCTCGGGTGTTTTCCTCTATTATTCTCTATTGTATTCTTTTATGCAAGGTCTCTCATAGAACCCAGAGCTTGCCATTTCAACCCCTGTCTATCTTTGCTCTGCTCTCCACAGGGAAGACTGACAGATGTGTACCACTGTGCTTGAGTCTTCCATGGGTACTTAGAATCTGAACTCAAATCCCCATGCTTACAAGGCAAGCACTTTACCCACTGGGGCATCTCTCCATCCACCAGCCTTGTCTTTATATGTACGTCTCAATAATGATACCTTTATACAACTGCAAGTTGGTTTATTTTGTTCAGTCACTGGTATTGAACTCACAGCTAAGTGCTTTGTGTATGGATGAAAGAAGCATCTATAAAATACCTATTGTTTCTGTAGTGTGTCTAACATCCTTGTGATAGGGACCTTGAGACAACACTTCACAATTATGCCTGGGGCGCCTTTTGAACAGCAAAGTCACTGGTAAAGAACAAAATCATGGGAAAGTATGGAAATACCGTGGCCATGGAAAAGCTACAATATAAGAATTGAGGAGAGAAGACAAAGGTTAGTCTAGTTGGGCCTTAGGTGGGCACACACTCCTTACATCACTCTGTGATTTCTGTGTTCTGTTCTGTGCATACGTGCAAATGGATCATGTGTGCCACGTTTTAGGCTTTCAGTTGTGTTTCAGTAAAGAAAGCAGTTCACGAACACAGAATCCACAAATTATCAAAATAAGCTATGTATGCATTTGAAATGTTCTAAATGAATGGAGGAGTGTGAAGAGGCAGAGTTACAGAAGCCGGAGACTTTTCTGAATCCCTCCCAGTCTCACAGCCACTAGAAAACCGTCCCCTGACATTCATTACAATTGTTTGGCTGATGGCTCAGACTTATTACTACTGGCTAGCTATGACATATAAATTATCCCGTATCTATTAATCTGTGTACTGCCACATGACCTGTAGCTTCCCGGTAATGCTCTGGGATCTTACTCCTATGGCAGCTGCTGGCATTTCCCTTGACCCCGCCTTCCTTCTCCCTGTATCTCTGCTGGGATTTCCCACCTACCTATATTCAATCCTGCCATAGGCCAAAGCAGCTTTATTCATCAACCAATAAAAGCAACACATATCTGCAGTGCACAGAAGGACATCCCACATCAAGTTACCTTATCTATTAAAGCAAACAGACAAAACATGAACAACGATTTTCTAAAATATGGAGCCCCTGACTGCAGAGAGTGCTGCTCTCTCAGTGATAAAAACCTGCTCAGGTGAGTTCTGTGCTTGTCTCAGCTCACTCCTGGAGGATGGTTTCAGAAGACCCTCAACACTGGTTCAGCAGAGAGTCCAGGCATCTCTAAGGTTTGTGAAGAATTCACACATCTTAGAGAACAATAATATTGGGCAAGTCCAATGACTACCAAAGTAGAATTGCACAAAGAGAACCCCAGGTTTCCAAAGAGGGTCTCCTGAGTGCTTATATGATCATCCTTATGTAGGTGGGAGTCAACTCTGAGAACTGGAGAAGCATGTCAGCAATGATCTAGGGGATAATCGTTATAGTTCAGGAAGGGCCAGGGATAGCGTTTTCTCCCTCTGTTTAGACTAGAAAGCTCATTTCATGAAGTGCTGGATGAAGAGTTAAGAAAGAATTACTCTGAGATTATTTTATTTCTAGTTTAAATGCTCAAGTGATTCTGATTAATAGTCTAAACAGAACTCTAAATTGCTGGGCTATTTTAAAATAACTATGTTCAGAACAAACCTCTAAAATATTTACTGGAATACAAAGAACTCACTATTCTACGTAATAACATTCACATTGCCTAAAATTCAGTAAGAAAAAGTTCCAGGCAGGGGAAAAAGATATGATCTATAATGAAAAGTAAAAAGCTTCCATAAAAATTAACCACAAAATGGCACAGAGGCTCGTGCGGTGGATTATTTATGATTATTGAGCCTATGTGTCAAATAGTCAAGAACCTAAAGCATAAATTGCATATAGAGAAGAAGTTTATGAAAAGATACAAAAGCATTTCTAAAGGAAAATCTGTAAGTGTCTGAAGTTAAATACATAGTGCACGAGGATGGAACACATTCGGCCTTGCAGAAGGCATCGCTGGGGAGTTTGAAGTTCTATCACTATAAAGAACTCAAAATGAAAGACAGAAGACTGGAAAAATGACGAGGGCTTTAGAGCCACCAACTTCAAGCAACCAAATAGAAGAGTAATTGGAGTTTCTAAAGAAATGGGTGAGAAGAAATATATTAGGGGGAAATATTCAATTCCACCCTGAGAGTACCTGCCTCTAATCCCATCGTTGGCCTTGGGTCTGAGTGAAGCTTGGGCTACATGGCAAGATTCTCCTTTCAAACAAATATCTAAAGACCCAATGTCCTGCCTAGTTTTTTTGTTGACTCGATACAAGCTATAGCCTTTTGACAAGAGGGGATCTCTGTGGAGAAAATGCCTCCACTGGATTGTCCAGTGGGCAAGCCTGTGAGACATTTTCTTGATTGATGATTAATATGTGAAAGCTGAGCCCAGTGGGGGGTGATGATCTCCTGGGCAAGTGGTCCTCGGTGCTGCAAGAACGCAAGCTGGATGATCTGGAAGGAAGAAGCCACCAAGCAGTATTCCTCAAAGGCCACTGCTTCAGATCCTGCTTTGACTTTGCTCAGGGATGAGGGTTGCAAAGTGACATAAACCCAGATAAACCCTCTTTTTCCCAAGCTGTTTTTGGTCACAGTGTTTTACTATACAATGAAAAAGTCACTGAGACAGCGGTCCCACAATAACAGCAACAAATCCAAACAAAATCACCCCTCCCCCCAATAAAATAATGAAGTGAATTGTTATCATAGGGTTTGGGAACACAAATGATGTTGACACATAGTTTACAGGGACAAACCAAATCAATTGTAAACAATAAAATAATAGAAGCAGTATGGAATTTCTAAAAAGAAAAATAAGTAGAAGTGAAATGTAAGACATTGGGAACGGGAAAATGCAAATGTGTAAGGAAGTATCCTGACTTGAAGGAATTGTGTGATAGATACATATATCCTGCTAAAATTCAAGGATCCAGTAGCTTATGGGCCAACAAAGATGGAGCATGGAACTCTAAAAATACCCAGTCAAGAAGAGGACTGTAATCTATATTCTTAGTGCAGTAACACTGCTGGTGGAAGTGTAACTTATAATACATTGAAAAGATAATATTTTTATCATCAACATTTCTAAAACATAAATCTTTGGTTCAGAAATCTCACTTTGGGAAATATATTTTCCAAAGTCTATCGTACATATGTAATGTCCTTTGTGCACAAAGTAATTAATTTGGAAGAACAAAATAAAATGCATAAAGCCAAAAAAAGAGGACTGTACATGAGTAAGAAAAGAAAAAGAAAGGAAGAAAGAAATAATATAAATAATTTCCAAAGTGGAAAATTTATATTCATGAATACTAATGAACACATAATCATGAAAGGCTCAAACATTCTGTTGAAAGGGAAAAATACCAGAGTGAATAAAAAAATAAGACTGGAGTAGATATTGACCACAAGACACACGTGTTTAATAGGAAGATAAAGGAGATGAAATTGACAGGAGGAGGAGGATGAAATACCCTGTGCCAGCATATTAACCACCATCAGATTTCAGCCAAGAGCTCTTTGCAGTCAGCATTATTACAAGGGATAAAGTACAAGTTTTAAATAAGAAGTTGTTGATTTATTAAGAATATGTATCCATTAAAAACACTTCAAAACTGGGGTTAAAGTTAAACTGATAAAGTGCTTACCTTGAGAGCCCAAGGACCAGAGTTCAAATCCCTGGAATCCATGAATAAGCAGGGTGTGCCTGGTGACCTAGTTGCAATTCCAGTGCATAGGAGGCCCCGAAAAAGGAAATTTCAGGATCAAGGCTAACTAGCCAGACTAGCCAAAATGGCAAGTTCCAAGGTCATCGGTACACCCTTCCTTAATATAAGGTTAAGAGTGACTGAGGAAGATGCCTAGTATTAACCTTGGGACCCCATATGCATGTGTGTGTAGACACACACATCCAAATACACACACACACTACATATGTATGCAAAAGGGCTTCAAAAATACATAAAGTAAAAATAATATAATTACAACAGAAACAAACATATTAACTGTAATGAGAAATTTTAGTACATTTCTCTCATTAGTTGATAAATCAGTACATATAACTGATAAAGATATAGATTAAATCCTTAAACAGCATTTAAGCCAATTGTATCAAATGATATTTTGACCAGACAACCAACGGCAACACAGACTAGTCAAACTTTTATGTAAAACGGGAACTTCCTCTGAGATCCTAAATTAAAGAACAGAAAGGCTAGAATAAATTGAAAGATTTCAAGTATGACTAAGTTTGTTCTTTGTCTGTATTTTGACTAAATTAGAAATCAGTAGCAGAAAGATAAGTACATGAAAATTTCTTAAACATATGAAAGCTAAATAGCCAACTTCTGGATAATGTTTAGGTCAAGAAAGACATCAAGGGAAAAGTAAAAAACATTCTGAGTTAAACAGATTTGAGCATGAGCTCTGTCCCAATGGTAGTTCCAATGAGGAGAATTAACCAGTGAGTGGGCTTAGAAGTCATGTAATAGACATCTGTGGGTACATCCATTTATATATAACTAAAATTGTCTCAAAACAAAGAGCTTAATTTTCCCTCTAGAAACTAAAACAGGACAGAATAAATGGAGCAGAATAAGCAACAACAACAAAAAGAGTGAAACAAAACATCAATCAATAAGACAATTGAGAAATACAAATAAACCAAAAGCTAATACAATTCTTTGTGAGCGTGAAACAAAATTGGTAAACCTCTGGTCCGACTGGAGAGAGAAAAGTATGACAAATATCAGAAATAAGAATTGATACTATTGTAGACCACATAAATCTTAAAATGATAATTATATGATAATTTAACTACCTATATTAGGGTTAATAGATGCAAAAATGATAAAAATAACTCAAGTAGCGCTATCTGTCTGTCTATTATCTATCTATCTATCTATCTATCTATCATCTATCTATCTATTTATCTATAATCTATCTATCTGGTGTGTGTATTATAAGTGTGCAGGTTCCTGGGATGACAAAAGAGTAGAGTGTTGGATCCCCTGGAGCTGGAGTTACAGCCACTGGGGACTGCCATGTGTGAGAATGGAATACAAGCCATCTCTCCTCTGATAGTTTACCTGAAGGTGGGCAGTATCAACATGTGGGTACCCGCTCTGAAAAGAACAAAGAAGAGAAAGGGAGTCAGGCACCGGGGTACCTCTCTCTGATTAAATGTCTCACTCCTGCCTCCACATCTAGGACTGCCTTCACCCTCACACCTCCCCTGCCATCATAGACTACAGACCCTAGACTGTGAGCCCAAATAAGTTCTCTCTACCCTCACACTATGATTCTGAATAAACCCCTCCCACCTTTTCAAACATGGGCCCAAAGAAACCTGTTCTATTTTAAGCCACAAGCCCAACAAACCTTTTCTATTTTAAGTTGGTTTTGTTTGGCAGTTTGTTACAGTAGTGGAAAAAGAGATATACAAACCTGAAATGATAGCTCAAGACATTGATTCTGACACTTTATGTTTTAAAAGAATATGACCTGGTGACATTTTACCTACAAATCTAAGATGGAATTAACCTTTGAATGCCAATCAATGCAATTCACTGCATTGACAGTTTTTATTAAACTGAAACCATATTACCGTGTTGACAGACTAAGGAAAAGCATCTGGCAGCATCCATGCTCTATTCTGGGAATTCTCTTGGAAGATTAAAAATTAATTGAAAGAAAATAAATGGGATTGGTACGAAAGCTACAGTTAACAGCCCACTCAGTGGTGAAGGCAATCTCTATGAAGTGTAAGGGTGATATACTAATCAACAGTTACAAAGCTTACAGCTAATGTCATATGCATGCATGGCCCTGACACAGTGCTGGAAACAAGGCAAGCATCCCAGTCACTTTGTTTGAAGGGCAGTAGCAGTGGGAAGTGGGGTGCTGTCTCTTCTGATTGGCTGGGTTGGCTGGGGTGTTTTAAACTGTTCTGGCCTCCTGCCAGTAATCCTATACCCCTCAGAGGCCAGGCCAAAGTCACCAGTGCAAGCCTGGATTTACTTAGTTGTTTCTCTTTTCTGCTCAGTCAGGTTTTCTTTCATGTATTTGCAGCCTGTGTTGTTAGTGTAAGCCCATTTATGACTGTTGCGTGATTGTTCTGACACATTTACACTAATCTTTAGCCAGTGTTCCTCTTCGCTTGTGATAGTTTTCTTTATTGGAAAGGTTATTTATTTATTTATTTGTTTGTTTGTTTGTTTATTTATATTTTTTCTATTTTTTTTTGTTTTTTCAAAACAGCGTTTGTCTGTAGTTTTTGGAGTCTGTCCTGGAACTCACTCTGTAGACTAGGCTGGCCTTGAACTCACAGAAATCCACCTGCATCTGCCTCCTGAGTGCTAGGATTAAAGGCATGCACCAAACACCACCACCCGGCCTGGAAAGTTTATTTTATCAGCTATTAATGCATCTACTTCTACTTTAAAAATTGTGCTCTATCTTTTTACTGTGAATCTATCTGTGTAAGAATTTATGGTAACTTATTTGAAGCTACATATCATCAAGCCGTTTATTTTTAATATATTCTGAAAAGTCTGTCCTTTGGTTGGTGTTGTCTGACTTCTAAGATTAATTACAAAGTTGTGTGTCCTGAAGTCTGGCATTGTTATTTCTTTTTTTATTTTTTTCTTGATTATAATTCTTCTGTTTCTCTTTTCTTCCTATGGAATGCTCGAGCTATTTTTAGGAGTTCCTATTGATTTATTCCTAGTGTTTTGAAGGTAGAGTCTTGTGCAGTTTTCATAATGGTAATTCTGGACATGATATCAAACAGAGTAGTGATGGTAACAGTTTATCACCTTTTACGATTTTCTAAGTTGTAGAAATCTCACTTTTATTGAGATTTTTTATTTTTTTATTTTTATATTTATTATTTTATTTTATCTCTTCTACTTTTGAATTCACAGTGTTGGGGGCTGAGATTGTGGGGTCAATTTTTCAGTCCTTACATCAGAAGATATTTCTTTTTTTTAGAGGTAGAAATATATAATGTAATATGATAAATATATCCTAAAATTGTATCAATATACAGAAAAATCTTAAAGAGAGGTAGAAACGTGCATGCATACAATTACAATATCACAAAATAACTTTGCATAGGTGTACAAATATTGTAAAAAGAACTAACAAATATAATTTGAAGTTGTATCAATATAGAAAAAAACTATACCAGTGTAAATTGTATGTAAATATATAGCTCACAAGTATTTACTCTATTACTCACTATTATTACTATTATTAGTGTCAATAAGTACACACTGAATTACCTATTATCCCATCCTGTCTTCCTCCCTTTTTTTATTTCTTTATTTCCACCTCCTCCCCTCCTCCCATTTCCTTTCCACTACCCCCACTCCCTCTCCTTCTCCCTTTCCAGTCCTAAGAGCGGTCAGGGTTTCCTGCCCTGTAAACTGGTCAGAAGATATTTCTAACACTCACAAAGGGCAATGGCTTCAGCCTTTGTATTAAGATCTTCCCGTCTCCCCTTCCTCCCTGTCCATGCTTCCTTCCTGTCCCCCTTCTTCCCTATCCCCCCTCCCTTCCTGTCCCAGTTTCCTTCCTGATGTAATTTTTTTCTGACTTTTTTCCTTATTGAAGAACTTGTTTCAGCTAATCTTCAAGAGTTAAGTCTGCTACCAGTTCTTTCAATTTTTCTTTATCTGAGAATGTTCACCCTTCCATTTTGTTTCTGAAGGACAATCTCTCTAGATGTGGGAATTTGGTTAATCCTCCCTCCCTCCGTCCTTCCCTTTCTCCCTCCCTCCCTCCTTCCTTTCCTCCCTTCCTCCCTCCCTTCCTCCTTTTCCCCCCCTCTCTCCTTTCTTCTCCTCTCTCATTCTCTCTCTCTCTCTCTCTCTCTCTCTCTCTCTCTCTCTCTCTCTTTCTCTATTCCTTCCTTCCTTATACCTGAAAAATATGCTAGTCTTTTCTTCCTGTCTCCAGGATTTCAGATGATAAATCTAATATCTTTCAACTTCTCTAATGTTGACATTGTATCTTTTTCTCCTTTAGTGAGTGACTTCAGTGTTCAAAAGTTTAATTATGATGCAACTTGGCCTGTGTTTCTTTGTGTTTTGTCATCTTATATAAATTTGAGGGAATTTCTCAAATTTGAGGGAATTTCTTCTATATTCTCTTCTATATATAAAAGCCATTTTAAAGTCTCTCTTTTCACACTGTTCTCCTTTTCTGATTCTATGGAATTAAGATGATAAAAGTCTTTGAGTTTTCCAATTGCTCTCAGATCCCCATGGCTGCTAGATACTATGTTTAATGCAGTCAACTTTCTGCTGTTTAGATTGTGTTACTTCTGTTGTTCTGTCCTCAAGCAGTCTGTTTAGAAGTAGAATCCCAACCAGTGTAATTCACTCTGATGACATCTGCATTAAGCCTTTACATCTTTTAAATTTTAGGTTTTGTGTTTTTAATTTAGAATATTTAAAGACTTGTTTTATTTTTCTTTGTGAGTGTGTGTGTGTGTGCGTGTGTGTGTGTGTGTGTGTGTCTGTGTGGGTAGCCACACGTGAATGCAGGTGCTTATGAGACCAAAAAAAGGACATCGGATGCCCTGGGACTATAGTGACACCAGCATTGTCCTCTTTTTTAAATTGTTGCTGTCTTTTAATCCACAGCTGTTGGAATCAGTACAGCTCCATCACTATCAGTAGCTTTAGGTCACAAGGGCCGCAGCTTGAGGGAATTCTGTTCCCTCAGGCACCAGCTCTTTCAAAGCTCTGAAGGGAACTTAACTAAATCTCTGTCTCTCTAAAGAACTCAAGATTCAAGGTCTGAGGTGGGATTCTGCTCCTCAGAGAGGCCCAAATAGCAAGTTGCTCACCTCCTCTCCTTCTTGAGTCGCTCCAGAAGGCCCTCATGCGTCTCCTCACCTCTCCTCTACCTGGTTCCTCTACCACTTCTTGTCAGTTAGCTGCTGATGCAGCCTCCTGACCACAGGTGAATTTTACTTAATCAAACACATCTCCGCATCATTAAACAAATGTTCCAGAGCATAAGCAAAAGTAGCACACTCAAAATAATATTCTGTACACACCAGGCAAAAGTATTGGGATCTAAGCTCAGCTCCTCTGCAAGAGCAGCACCTCTCTCAATTGCTGAGACAGGGCTGCAGCCCTTAGCTGGGAGTTTTCATCTGAGGATGTTCACGACTTCTATGTTGATGCTTCGTTTTGGTCATTTGTTTCAAGAGAGTATTTATCGCTACAGCACGTTAAAGATGATGATTAAGTTTTAGTATTTGGGTTGCCATACAAAAGTACCATGTACTGGCTAGTTTCAGAGATCACTTTTTACCATGATTCTGGAGGCTGCTTTTCATAGCTTTGAACAGTCGTGTCCTGGCTGGCAGATGACTTTTTTCTTGCTTTGCTGTCACAGGTAGAGAGCAATATCAATTGGATGTTCATATAAGAATCCAATGAGCAGATCAAGACTCTGATCTAATGATACTTTTTAGCTTTGCCTCCTTTCCCAAAGGCTATGTTTGAAATGCATTGACACTGGGGGTAAGATTATCACTACCAAAATTTTGATTGACACAGTTCAGTTCATAGTTCTCATTAAGAACCTATGGTGGGCAATGCCAGTGTGTGATGCATTCTCCTGTGGGTGTCAATAATTAGCTTTTCAAGCTGTCATGTTCCTGGTATTAAGCTTGATTCTTTTAAAGCTCATCTATTTTTTCCATTATCACACTGTTTTTCTCATTGACTCCTATTTGATATTTAACATTTTTACTTGTAGTTATTCTATGTTTTATGCGTGTGCAAGTGTACACGTATGTGGGGTGGTATGAATGCGTATGCATGTGCATATAAAGACCAGATGTCAGTCCCAGTCCAGCTGGCCTTGGTGAGTGAAAACCATGGGATCAAACTGGACTCTCGGAACGTGCCGGCCAATGAGGGCTGACTGAGAAGCCAAGGACAATGGCACTGGGTTTTGATCCTACTGCACGTACTGGCTTTGTGGGAGCCTAGCCAGTTTGGATGCTCACCTTTCTAGATCTGGATGGAGGGGGGAGGACCTTGGACTGCCCACAGGGCAGGGAACTCTGACTGCTCTTTGGACTGGAGAAGGAGGGGAAGAGGCAGGGAGGAGGTGGAAATTTAAAAAAAAAAATAAAGAAATAAAATAAAAAAAAATAAAGACCAGATGTCAAATTCTAGTGTCATTCCTCTAGAACCCTGAGGCTTACTGAGTAAACTACATAGGCAAGTGATCCCCAGGATTCTACTTGTCTTTTTCTCCCCAGCACTGAGACTGTGGGTATATGCCATACGTGGGTTCTGGGGCTCAAATTCAGGTCCTTGTGTATGTACAAATAGAACTATACTAACTGAACCATCTCCCTGAGCCCATGGTTAGATTTTGCGTGGAGGCTTTAGTTTTATTTGGGCCACTGTTCCAATGATAGTTCAATTTTAGATTCTGTGCAATATTGACTTTGATCAGCTTAGACTAATAGGTGACACATCCTTGTTCTTATTATTACCACCTGTTTGGCAGAGATGATTTTTCTAGGCCAGATGAAAAGGTTTCCCTCCCATGGGGAAGGTTCAGGTAGAGCTTCCTACTTGATGCCCTTGTCCTGCCTTCTTCACAGGCTACAGTAGCTATGTTTCAGGGTTTGGTTTTGTTGTTCAGTTCTTCCCACTTGTCCCATTCAGACACATTTCATATTCTTTCATTGCCTCTTGGTCCAACCCCCTGCACATGGTAAAGTCTTTATCAGTACTGGCCTTGAATTACTTCATCATTCATCCAGGGTATTGGTAAGACCGACTGTATTTTTACCATCCTCTGTCATACAGAGTTGTTCAGATGACTATGTAGTAGCAGTGAGCCTTTCAATGACTTTAGATATAAAACATGTATTTTGATTTTTCCCACTTGGGGAGGTGCCTGCTTTTGTGGAAATAGAAATGATTTGGACATAATTTCCTGTTCTGTTGTGATTTTTTTGTGTGTTTTTTTCCCTCTTTCACACAGCAAGAAAAAGTACCACTTCCCTTTTTCGGACGTTTGCTAAAAGACTGCTAAAGGATTTGAGAAAGAAGCACAGGCTTTTACATTGCAAAACAGGCTCTTTGGTATGAGAAGAATCCATAAATGGGTAACTGTTTTATCTCTTGTCACAGAGGCTGGCTCTGAAGCAAATGTTCCTTAATTACGGTTGATAGGGCTGTATAATATGAGAACTGGAGGAGACATTAGAGAACAGCTCGTCCAAAGCCTCTTACGTTACCCATGCAGAAAATGGGACTTATTTAAAGTAATGGTTTGTCTAAAATCACAAAGAAGCCAGCAGTAAGTGGAAAGCGTGGCACCGCAGTTAAGGTGCACCTTTGATTCCAGGAGCCTTGAGTTAAAATCCTAACACTACCATTTGCTGCCTTTATTATCTACGACTAGATTACAATTCCTTACTTCATCTCCTTCATTTTTTAAGATTTACTTTATTTAGAGGTGTGTGTGTGTGTGTGTGTGTGTGTGTGTGTGTACCATGAGTATGTGGAAGAATCAGATGAGCTAGAGACACCCAAGGTCGGTGTTGGGAACTTAACTCTCACTGCCGTGAGAGTGCCAAGTGGTCTTATGTGCTAAGCCATCTTTTCATCCCCGCTGTGCCTGTTTTTAAGTGGTGTGGAGAATCAACACGATAAGATTATCCACAGTAATAATTAGAGGGTTTCCCCACCTTACCTGAAACTATTCAGCTTAGCCCAGACGGCTTCAGGCTCTATTGTACAAACAAATTATACTTCTTTTATTAGGTCCAGGTTCTAGTTCCACCTACAAATTCTTCACGCATCTGCTCAGTGTCTTATCTATACAGAAGTGCTCTAGACCCTAAGATGGATGATAAGTCCTCTTCACCATCACTCAGCTTGTGATCTTGTGGGGAAGGGACCCCATAAGTAAGAGGATCAGCAGAGAGACATGGCAGAGGGTGGCAGGTATTCCTCTGCAAAAAAAGTCATTTTATTTCATTTGTTACAATAATATGTCTGAGCTTACATGCATGGGTCATTAGTAGCAAATGACTGTAAGCACTGATAATTTTCAGAAATTAAGATTTTTACTCCATTAAACACCTCTCTTGACCTGTCCCTAGTACTGGGAGGAGATCAGAGGTCGAGAAGTTAGAGAATCTCTCCCTTTGGGGGCATTTGTGTCTGTTTGGGCTTAATACACAAGTAGAAGTTTGCTAGTAAATTAAGTCACAGAAAAGTGCTTAATATTTATTCAAAGTCAACCTGACGTAATGTTTCTGGGGCCAAATGTGGAAAATCCAGTGTTAAGAGTCAGTTCTAATTAAAGAATGATTTGTTTAGGAAGACTCATTGAGTGTCATATGAAGAAGGGACAACATGGGAGGCATTGGTGGGGGCTGGATAAGGCAGGAGTGATGTAGATGCAGTGTTCATTGTGAAATTCTCAAAAAATATTTTAAAAATCTTTGTAACATTTATAAAGTGAGAAAGGGAGTGATACGGAAATGGGGTAAATTTTTATTTATTATTTCAAGATGGTAGCTGGGAAAGCAGTCAAGGGGGTAGGCAAGCGTTAGGAAGATCAAGATACACTGGCCAATGGCACTTTCTAGTCGGTAGCAGATGTCAGGGACAGCCTGTGATTTGGCTTGCTGGAGCATGAACTGAAGGAGGAACAAGAGCAGGAAAGAGTCCGATTTGGGGGATGAAATAATTTGGCTTTGACTAGGATGCTAAAGATGATGACCCTGTTACTTCACACCACAGGAAACAGAACAGAGGCTGAAAGGCAGAGGATTGTGAGAGTAAATTTTCAGCATTACTACCGTCAACTCTCTCCTTGTCTATCCCTTCATTTTAAAGCCCGGGAGAGTGAACGTATTTATGCAGTGCCGAGTTTTGGTTGCCATAACAGCCTTTAAACAGAGAATATTTATAAAACAATGCTTGTCAGGTGTCATGTGTAGCACCTGCACTACGGGATGGTTTGCAAGCCAGGTAAGTGGCTGGAGATTTAAACACATACACACACAGTCAGAGACATGGGGACACGGGTCGTCCTTGAATCAAGAATGCCAACTTTATTGTGCTCTAGGGAAGCTTATATAGGGATCCTAAACTGATAGCCACACCCCAGCTCTTGGGATTTCTAGCTGTAAAACCCACCAGGAACCACTTCCCTGCCATCAGGAACTCATGAGGGTCTCGTGCTCAGAGCAGTTGCAGGCACAGGCAAAAAAGTTGTTTACTCTGTTCACTTCAGCAGGCAAAAGGATCTGAGGCAGGCAAAGAAAGTCAAGGGGCCAGGGGTCTGCAGCACCCAATAGTCATGGGTGCAGAATAAGGAAGGGAGCCTACTCTGGCTGTGGCTCTGAAGATCATCATGGTAAGTACCTTGCTGTGTCCTCATGTTGATTGATAGCAATGTTGACCTGCCTGCTACAGTCCTGTCTTCACACTGAATAATGACATCCTCTGTCATTTTCAAGAAGAGAAATGCCTAGGACATTCCTCAGCCTGTGAAATACTTCCTCCGCAAGTTCTCAGGAGCAGCTTGGGTGGGAAATGAAGAGTCTTTGTGTTGGCTTTTAGCTAGCTTCACCTGAAGTCCAGGCTGGAGACAGCCTTTAGAGAATGAAAGTTGAGGAGCTGTGTTTTAGAGATTAACTGTTTCTGGACTTTATTTGCATAAGCAAATTAATGAGCTGGAAAGTCTCATTTGTACAAGTGCTACATCCTAAAGACACTACAGGGACAGATGCTTCAGTGTTATTGATGTTTGTTCAAGCTCGTGGAATGCCAAGGAAGTTTCTCGATTTAAAACATGTCTCCTAACTGCAGCAGCATTTCACTCTCAACAGAGGAGATGACAACGAAGGATGTCTGTCTTTAATTCTGTTTATTTTGAGTTTTCAAACATGCATGTTTAACCCAAGTTCCAGTGAGGCAGGTTGTCTTGTGAACTATGAATTTCTAAAATTGATTAATTAAAAATTAATGTATCTCCCCCCCAACACAAACAGCCTTCAGTATTTCCCTCTCCTTCCTTCTGTTTTCTCCCTCTGCCCTCCTCCTTTTCTTATTTCCCTCTCCCTTTCTTTTCCTAAATGTTTATTCAGCTCCTGTAAAATGTTAGTCATCATTTGTGACCAAATTTACAAGGATGAGAAATACAAGTTCTGTTCTTCCGGATTCACAAGCTAGTAGAGAAAATGGGTTCATAAAACCCAAGTAAAGAATTATTACACAGCATGGTTAAGAGTTGTTTCCATTGTGCTGGGAAGGTAATTCAACAGGTGAGAGCACTTGCTGCCCAAGTATGAGGATCTGAGTTTGAGTTCCCAGTACCCTTCTAAAGCTGGGCATGGCCTTGCACACACATGTAAAATTAGTGCTATTGGGGATGGGGGCAGGAAGGTTGTGGGGCTTGCTAGCTCTCAGCCTATCTCCATGTTCACCGAGGGATCCTGTATTGATGGATGAGGTATGAAAGAGAGTAGGATTTCTGGCACACTCACACCTAGACTTGTGGACACAAAGACAGACATACACAAACAAACACATAGACACACAGATACACACACAGAGATACACAGACATACACATGTGTATATACATAGACACATATAGATGCACACACACAAACTCTCTTTCTCTCTCTCTCATACACACATGAACATACACAAATTTTGATCTAGATTGCATGAGTTACCCTGTATGCCTAGAAGCAGGTGACACACCTCTTTAAATTGCCTTTGAGTAACTTTAGAATTCCAGAGCAGAATATCTCATCCTCTGGTAAGCATTTGATAGAACAAGCATTCTAAAGATGCTCCAAATGACCATTCTTACCCAAACCATAGTTAACTGGTTCTGATAATTCAGAAGAACCCCTATGGATGACCAATTCATCATGGCTTGCTTTAAAATAGGTATGCTACATCTATGCTCCGGTGTGCAGTGCCATCCTAAGAACTCCAAGCTCTTCAAATCAAGTTACAATAGACTGGCCAGGTCTCCTCCCATGGGATTACATTTCTAAGGGAACACAGAGACTAGACCTCCAGAAGGACTTCCAAAACCAGGTTCAGATCAACTACATTGAGAACAAGCTCATGATTAAGAATGTCTTCCTGGGAGTATCCTGAATGTTGAATTTGGAGCACAAGCCCATACATTTGCAGCTACATTTCACATCACACTTAATCTTCAGATTACTCAGTTAGCAAGTGTAGGAAGAAGGAAGGTTTTCTTCATCTTACTGAGATGTTCCTAGGTGTGGGGTGATTCAGTATTCCAGTTAATGAAACTAGTGAGGAACTAAGCGTGGGTATGCAGGAGTCACAGTCTTCTCCATTCCAGTTCTGTCATAGTCTAGACCTACATATGGTAGGGAAGAGTGGCATCTGAGGAGGATGATATTCGTAAGTCACTATGACAAGCTTTTGTCAGAACATTAGTGTGGATGAGGGATAAATGCTAAAGAAATGTACCTTTCTGGTTATGAGAGAGTTATATACTCTAGCAGTCCACAAACAAAATTCCCACAATGCTGTGGAAACCATCCATTTGTGCATTCAAACAATGTGTTTTAAAAATCCCAGGATACACAAGAAGCCTTGAAGGCACTGGGAAATAGCAGTGAACAAAACAAATAAAATCTGCTCTCATCAGGCAAAAGTCCAGGATAGGGAGTCAGGGCACAAATAAGTTTCAGTGAAACATAATAATAGGCAAGATGAGTTCTATAGAGCCCTGTTGTTGGTGGAGGCTGCTCATTCATTCCTGGCTGCTTAGACCCCAAATAATTGTCCAGAAACTATGTTATTTTCAATACTCTTTGGTCAATAGCTTAAGCGTATTTCTAGCAAGCACTTATATTCTAAACTAACACAGCTCCGTTAATCTGTATATCACCACAAGGTCGTGACCTACTGGCCAAGTTTCAGCAGGCTCTGGTGGAGGCATCTTTATCCTGTTGGCAGCTACATGGCTTTTCCTTGACTCCACCTACTCTCTCCACATCTATCTGCTTAGAATTCCTATTTTGCCCTATTCTGCTAAACCACTGGCAGGAACAGCTTTATTCATTAACTAATAAGTGCAACACATAGACAGAAGGGCTTTCCACACCATTTCCCCTTTCTGTTTAAATAAAAAGGAAGGTTTTAAATTTAATGTAGTAAAATTACATATAACAAACCAGGTATCAAACAAGAATTACAGTTACAATATTTTTATCTACTTTATCTTTTATCATAACTAAGGAAAACTCTAATTATAACTATCCAATCTTCAACTCCATCAAAGATTCCAGGAGGATATAATACTACCTAAGTAAACAGGAAGTGTATTATAAACAACTTCCAAAACTCTAGAATGACAGAGACATTTTGCAAGTTCTTCTGTAACATTGTGGGCACCCATCTTCAACCTACTGTCCCAAAGTATCTGGCAGACTTTTCCATGAAGCAGGAAATTTCAAAGACAGTTTCACCTATATTGTTAGTTTGTCAGTCACTTTCTTCTGTGTCCTGCAGAATGTCTGGTAGACTCTTTCACAAAGCAGGAACCCTGAAGGGCTGTCTCATCTTCTTTTTTAATTTTATTTTTTTAAAGAAAACAAACTATCTTTTTTATTATACATACCAATTCAAGTTCCTACTTCCTTTCCTCCTTTCATTCCTTCCACATACCCTCCCACTCCATCCCTATCTACTCCTCAGAGAGGGCAAGGAACATTGCTTTGGGGAAGGTCCAAGAACCTCTCTACTATATCTAGGCTGAGCAAGGTATCCATCTAAAGAGAATAGATTCCCCAAAAGCCAGTATATGCAGTAGGGATAAATTCTGTTGCCACTGCCAGTGGCCACTCAGTCTGCCTCAGCCATGCAACTGTCAACCATATTCAGAGGGACTAGTTTGGACCTATGCTTGTTCCTTCCCAGTCTGGCTGGTGTTGGTGAGCTCCCATTAACTCAGGTATAATGTTTCAGTGGGTGTTCCCATCTTGACCTCTTTACTCATACTCTTATTCCTCCTACTCTTCAAATGGACTTTGGGAGTTCAGTCCAGTACTCTGATATGGGTCTCTAAATGGGTTACAGAGCTAAACAGAGAATTCTCAACAGAAGAATTTCAAATGGCCTAAAGACACTTAAGAAAATGTTCAACATTCTTAGCCATCAGGGAAATGCAAATCAAATCAATACTGAGATATCAGCCTACACATGTCAGAATGGCTAAGATCAAAAACACCAATGATAGCTTATGCTGGAGAGGATGTGGAGTAAGGGGAATACTCATCCATTGCTATTGTAAATGCAAAATTGTACAACCACTTTGGAAATCAGTATGGTGATTTCTCAAAAAAAAATGGGAATCAACCTACCTCAGGATCCAGCAATACCACTCTTGGGCATATACCCAAAAGATGCTCAGTCATACTACAAAGACATTTGTTCAACTATGTTCACAGTAGCATTATTTGTAATAACCGGAACTGGAAACAACATAGATGCCCCTCAGCTGAAGAATGAATAAAGAAAATGTGGCACATTCATATATTAGAGTACTACTCAGCCAGTGGAAAAAAAATAACATCTTGAATTTTACATGAAAATGGATGGAACTAGAAAATACAATCCTGAGTGAGGTAACCCAGATCCAAAAAGATGAATATGGTATATACTCACTCATAAGTGGATACTAGCTTATCCACAAACAAAGGATATTGAGCCTATAGTTCATGGGCCTAGAGAAACTAAGTAATAAGGTGAACCCTAAAATAAACATCTATAGATCCACCTGAAAATTTGAAAGTGTCAAGATTACCTGACAAAATTGGGAGTGTGGGGGTGAAGGAAAAAGGGAGGGTGGAAGGGGAAAAGGACGGGAGAAAGGGGATGAGGAGAATTTGAGGAAACAGGATAGTTGAAATGGAGGAAGAACAGAGATGAGAGTGAGGAAAGAGACATCTTGATTGAGAGAGCCATTATGGCAAAAAAAAAAAAAAACTAGCTCTAGAGAAATTTCCTGGAATCCACAAGGATGACCCCAGCTAGGTCCCTAAGTAATAGAGGAGAGGGGGCCCAAACTTGCCTTGCACTGTAGTCAGACTAATTAATATCTTACATATCACAATAGAACCTTCATTCAGCAACTGATGGAAAGAGACCCACATTGGAGCACTGGACTGAGCTCCCAAAATCTAGTTGAAGAGTGGCAGGAATGAGAATATGAGTAAAGATGTCAAGACCATGAGGGGGACACCCACTGAAACAGTCTACCTGAGCTAATGGGAATTCACCAACACAAGCCAGACTGGGAAGGAACAAGCATAGGATTAAACTAGTTCCTCTGAATATGGTTGACAGCTGTCTCACTTTCTTTAGTCAGCTTCAGCAGTCATTTTTCTGTGGGTCCTGCAAGTCCAGGCAAGCAGTTCAGACAAGAGCAATTTCTTGTCCAAATGGCTAACAAACTCCATAAGGAGCCTCTTTTATTCCCATCATCCTTTTGAAGTAGATTGTTGCTGCCAGGAGCAGATGTGTCTCATTGTCATGAAAAGTCCTAATTTCTTAAATATTTTAAATGCCATATTCTGAAAAATTTGAAGAATACCTGTTTAATTATATATCTAGAAAACCTAACTAACATGACTAAAAGCTTGACCAGTATAGATGACTATCTATTAACCTATATTTTAATTATACATTATATTTTTAAATGAGCTGCAAAAAAACAATACTTAAATCAAGAGCAGAAATATATTTATATCAATAAACAAAGATCCATACTATTGCAAAGTATCAATCTCTATACCATATCTACCTTTAAATGTAAACAAACATTTATAAACAATATTTTGGAATTTGGGCATAGTTCTCTTAAAACTACTTCCTGTTTTTGTATGGTGAAATAATTTGAAGGGGTGTTCATAGCAACCTTTCAGGGATTCTTGGTCCTGTCTGGAAGGAATTCACAGGTTCTTATCCTCCGTGAAAACAAAAGAAGAATCTCTTTTCCAAAGCAACAAATAGTTGGACCCAAATTTTGAATTCAAGATATCTTTAAAATATATTTGTTGATTTAGCTTAGCAGTCCATACAATAAAATGTCTCTCTGCACTTAGTTCATTCACAGTCAAAAAATTCAAAGAAAACACAATATTATACAAAGTCCAGACTCTTTGTGTATATTCCATCTTTACGTGGCTTATTTTTCTTACTCTATTATTTTTTCTACAACTTTACTTTGCCTCTTTAAAGACTTTATTTTTTTTGTAACCATCTTCTTTTTATAACTGTCTGTACTCTTTTTCTTTTCCCTCTCAATCCTATGTACATTTTTTAAACACAGTAGGTCCCATTCATATGTCTTTTATATTTGAATTTGTCTTTATTGCATGCATCTCTGTAATTATTTTTTGATCAGGATTACTTCTTAAAGTGTAAAGCAGCATGGCTAGGAACAAGGCTGCTTTGCTCCACTCAATTCAACATGGCAGAGGCATGTTCATTGCCTCTGAGACTGCTAGGTAGGAGCCATCCTCACTACCTCAATTCTGGGAATCACTGTGCAGCATATAAACTCTTTTTTTCTGAGTAATAGCTAAATCTTCCGCACAGCACACTGCGCAGCTTAGAAATTTCTCTGTGTATGGCAATGGGAGTACTCTATGCTCTCCTGCCTGTGAACTCTTAGCAGACCTGATATGCTGCCTGCCCAGCTGATCTAGGATCAGGTATCAGCTACTTTCCTCCCAAATCTGAGTGGACACAAAAGCATCTGACCCCGAAGTGGGTAGTGGACATGAGCTCCAAATGTTTCAGATCATGTTGACATGCCATTCTGTTGGTGAAAGCTGATTATTCATTCTGGCTGCTTAGACCTAAAATAATCACTCAGAAACTAAGTTATGTGCAATACTGTTTGGTCAATAGTTTAAATTATTTCATTATTATTATTATTATTATTATTATTATTGGTTTTTTGAGACAGCATTTCTCTGTGGCTTTGGAACTTGTCCTGGAACTAGCTCTTGTAGACCAGGCTGGCCTCGAACTCACAGAGACTCTTGTGATTGCTACATTGAAATGATGCAAAAGGGAACAAGTGGCGATGCTGAGATTTGTGGGCAGTCCACTGAGCTATTGGGGGTGTGGTATGGGAAGTCCTTTTGTATTTGTGTTACTTTTATTGATTAATGAATAATGAAGCTTCTTTGGCCTGAATTTGGCAGAATAGAGCTAGGTGGGGAAAACTAAACTGAATGCTGCGAGAAAGAAGGTGGAGTCAGTGAGACGCCATGTAGCTGCCAGAGGAGAAGGACATGAGCTGCCAGCCTGAAACTTGCTGGTAGGCCACGAGCCTCATGATAAAATATAAAATAAGGGAAATGGATTAATTAAAGTTGTAAGAGTTAGTCAATGAGAAGCCAGAGCTAATAGGCCAAGCAGTGATTTAATTAATACAGTTTCTGTATGGTTATTTTGAGTCTGGGCAGCCAGGAATGAATGAGCAACCTCTACTAATGGTGGGGGGGGGAGATAAGGCATGCTGCAATGGGTAGGAATACTTATGGGTAAGACCAGAGTATAAAGCCTACCACAGAGCTCTAATTCTTTGTCTAGAAAGTTCCATATGTCTTGTGTTTCCTGTTGGTCTTTGGTTGTTGTCTCCTTTTTGATATCTCACTATGCTGATGATCTGAACTCCATAGAGGGATCCAGACTTCTGAATAAAAACAAAAACAAACAAACAAACAAACAAACCAAAAAATGCCAGCAGATCCCTAGAAAGGTTCAGCGTTTTAGACACTCTTGCTTGTGGGACCGTTAGAAAACTTGTGACTGGTTAAGTTCCCGGAGACATTTTGAGACATAGACATGAAAGAAATGTAATGGCAAACACATGGTGCAAATTAGCAGTTCTTACATCCCTCATCACATTGTCCTCAGCTCCATAATGCTGCTTCAGTAGCCTAGGCTGCCCTTAAACCCAGAGTCCTTCTACTTAAGCCTCCAGAGTGTTATGATTTTACAAGTGTGTCTCTGCATCCGACTTCCAACCCTTCTTTCACAGTGTGTCTCCTACATGTCTTTCTTCTGCCATGGGAGTCTAGGTCTTGATTGTGCACTAATGAGACATTTAAATAACTTTAGCTGGGGATTACTTGTCTCCTTTCTATATTTTTCTTTGAAAACTTCATACGTTTATATATTCTCTAACCTCCTACCTCCAACTCTTCCTAGATCCAGCTCCCTTTTATTAGTCATCTAACAGCGTCTTTTGCTCCCAAAACTCACCAAGTTCAATTTATTCTGTCCAAATATTCTTGGATGCATTGTTTTTCACTGAAGTGTGTTTTATGTACTAAAGGCTATACCTTTAAAGGAAACCATCCTGACTTTATCTCTCCCAGCATAGCTTCTCAGCTAGGGGTGGGACTTTGTGCCCAACTACATTTATTTTTTTGTTTTTGAATTTCATGTTCTCTACCCTAATCCCTATATTTTAAGTTCTCAGTTGAGGAATTGTCTCACTTCCCTGGGCAAATTCCCATCTTCTCTAGTTTCATTTCCTCTGGTTCCAATATAAAGCTCATATTTCCATAACGTATGGTCATTGATCATATCCCATGCCTCCCTATTTCTGTCATTCATATTAGTCACTTCTACTTGAAATAATCTCTTTGTTTCCTCTACTGTTTGATGGGAACTAAAGAGATAGCTTAGTAGTTAAAGATGCTCTGCTATACCAGAAAACCAAAGTTTGGTTTCCAGAAGTCACACTAGGTGATTCAGTTTCCTGCGACCCTAGCACCAAAGATTTGATGCTCTTTCTTCTTTCTTATGTGGGCACCCATACATGATGCATGCATTCATACAAACATCCACATAAATAAAATAAAACTGGATTTAAAAACCCTCTCCAATCTTTCCTAATGATTCCCACCTGTCTTAATTTCACATTCAAAGAACAACTGAAAGTTTATGATGCATGATGTCACCTTGCTTATTTGTAAGATCACATCTTACTTCACAGTGAACAGATCCATCTTCAGGCCTGAGACTGTACATGAATCATTTGGAAGGTGAAACTGGTAGGATCTTATAATTCACTGTGTGATCATGGGTAAATGATCTCATATCTCAGAGCCCTGTTGTCCAAGTTTTAAAAGGATTCTAATAGTAGTGAATTTGGTCCAAGAGTTAGAAACTTGAAGTGCCTGTAGAGACTTGTCATAGATATCAATAGCCAATAAATTCCAGATAGATTTAGCCATTACTCTTGTTCTCATCAGATAACCATTTCTTTCCATTGGAGTGAACTTCGGCTTCTGCCTTTGTGCTGGGATCAGCATGTCATTGGTAGGTTGAGGGATGGAACTAGTAGGTGTTTTTCAAGGGACTTACAAAAGCAATGTTATTCCCCCTTCTTTGATAAACTAACATTTTTCCTTCAATATCACAATTCTTTTAAATCATGTAAAGGTGGAATTAAAAGCATCAGGCAATCATTGGAGAGATAAATTTTAAGCTACAACACCAAAAGAGCATTTAAAGAAACATATATCCCATAGGCCCCTCCTAGATTGCACTGATGGCCTAATTTTGTGACTTCAGTAGGGAAGAAATGTTCACCTCAGTCTCATGAGTGCACTTGAGTTCTCTCAACTACTCTCCATTGCTCTAAAACCCTTTTCTGTTGAAATCAGATTTCCATCTTTTCAACAGCCATGAGGCCCATGGAATTTCTTCTTCTCTTTTGGATATCTGCAAGCCAAGGCATGTTCATGTTCAAGCACCAGCCCACATTTCGAGAATCAAAATTTCTTTCTCACAGTGTCTCTGTAGAGAGCACCCATCTTTGAGTTCAAAGCAGTGGGAACTGCTGACGCCGAGGCCACAAAAAAAGAAAAAGAAAAAAAATTTACACATGGTAAGTGCTATTGATTTCCCAGGTCTGGAGATTAATTTAGAAAAAAGAATCTGTTATTAGTATGAAGGTGATGGGCGATGATGGAGAAAGGAAGGGGAGGAATCGATACCTGAGAGCCGCCATTAATGTACTACAGTCCCTATCATTTTGACAGGTTTACAATCAAATACTATCGATTTCTCATCAGCTCTCTCATCTGGCTTCAGAGGTGAGGCTTCGGGGTTTGGGGAAATAAACGACTTTCTAACAGACGTTTGCAGTCTGTCATTTGCACCCAGGAATTGAAGCCTGAGATTTGCTGAGTAAGCCTTCAGTCTCACTTTTGGGTCTGTTCACTGTAGCTCTGGCCTGTTGGGTTGGCAGGGAATTAAGAGGAAGGAGTTGACTCTTGTGGGGAAAATGACATTGCTTCCAGAGCGGGACCTTCTCAGAGGTGTTGTTCAGAGGAGAAGATAATCACCACACTTTGGCAGAAGAGCCCTGAAACAGGATCAGGAACACAGGGTAGACCTGAGCTACTGGAAGGAGAAGTAGGAGACTGCACATCTGGGCACCTCTGTCACCTCATCCAAGTCTCACTGTCTCCAAATCCCTGACAATACACTAAACTTTGCAAAGTTCAAATAACCTTCCTCAAGTCCTGCATCTGAACTGGATCCTAAGAATCATAGAGTAATTTTCATTTTTTCCCCTCCAGGTATTGTAGTTTATTCCCATGTCCATTCTCAGTTAGAGAACTAAGAAACCTGCTATACAATATATGAGACATGGATGAATAACAAAATCCTGGGTGTTATCCCTTTCCACAAGTAGCCCTGATCCTGATTACGTCTTTTGCAGCTCCTATTCTATGTAGGTGATGGTCAGTATCTTGGAATTAGAGGTCCATCTCTGGGATTGCATGAAGAGTGGGAGAAACCTCAATAGCTTTGGACTGAAGTAGGCCTAGATGTTTTTTACTAGGAATTCTGAGAGTTGGCTCCACAGACATTTTGCCTCAGAAAACCTTATCTAGTGACAGAAACACCAGTGAACACCACATAGATGTCAAGCTGGGTGCCAATTCCAATGTGGGAGCAATTGGTACACGGAAGTTTGCATTTATTTTGGACCTGGGAGAAGCCAGGGTAGCTTTTCCAGGCTGTAGCTATAATTGCTGGTAATGACCTTATCTTTCCTGTCTTGACCATGTATTACTCCAGGACAAAGGATTACTGAGTTGAGGTGGAAAACATTGGACTGAGGTCCTGACACAGTTAGCAGCCTCATCTGTCAGTGGTACTGAATTTGCTAACAGAAAAACCAACGTGTTCTCTTCCTTGCTCTCAGCTTCTTTACTTTCCCATCTCCCTTTGCTTAACATATTGTAAGCTGGAATTGGCTGTCTGCATCCCAGGAGAAGTCTTGTAGAAAGGATACAAAGGACCTCCTTTTCCCCAGATCGCAAGGCTCTATAGAATTTATTCTTCGTGAACTTTTTGAGAATGATACTTGATTCTATAAACTACAACTTCCTTGGAATAATTTCCCTTGCCTGATAATAATTCAATAATTGTAATACATTTTGTTTATTTTGTGTGTATTATATTTAATGTTTTGTGTGTGTGTGTGCGTGTGTGTGTTCTTCTTCTACCTTGTAAGTCCCAGGGACCAAATCCAGGGTCGTCAGGCTTGGTGCCAAGTGCCCTTACCCACAGAAAAAAGAACTCAGCCATACAAACACTATTTTTTTATAAATATTTTGAAGAGTTGAAAATAAATTGTTAGTCTCTAACATCTTCTGAAATCAGTGGAGAGCTATTCCATATATAAGCCAAATTAACCAAATAGATAGGATCCAATAATTTCTGGAAATGAATAATAGTTTTAAAGCTTTTAAAATAAGTTAAATAAATAAAAAACCCCACACTTTCTAAGCTATGCTACATATTATCTGTAGGCACATCACATCAGTAGCTCCATTGATTATATTTATAGTCTTAGCAGAGGCATAGAGTTTTCATTGAATAGAAGACGCGTGAATCTCAGAGATAGAGAATGATTTTTTCCCATTATAAAAACTCCTCAAATAAAGGGAAGCTGAAGCGAAAGCTGCTGGCACCTATAAAAATGTCTAGGATAAATGTCCATAGCCATGTTCCCTCAAATAGAACAAATATCTTTGACATGAAAATGTAATATACTTATTTGTGTGTGTGTGTATCGTATTGTGAGACAAAGCCTCAGTTTTATTGTTCAATCTTCTTTTAGAATTCATCTTTGTGATAATTTTTGACTGCTGTGGTTTACCATGTAGCATATAGCCCCAGAATAGCCAGTCACAGATGCTATGCCTGTGTCAACCCCAAGTTCAGTGAAAAGCAGACTATTTTAGCCAAACATCCAGACTAACTGCTGTTCTACTATCTGTGCATTAAACCTGGTGGCTGTAAATGTACATTTGATTTCTTTTTAATGCTTGTTTTCTGAATTTGTGTTTTGAATATACATTTTTCAAAACAGTTTATTTTGTCAAGCTGGGCCTACTCATTGTCATTTTAATGAGTTGTTCAATCTTGGCGGAACTTTTCAGGGTTTGGGAGCCTGCTGTGGTTCCAAAGCTGTCTGGATGTCTATCAGTCAAGATTCTGAATTTTTTAAAATTTTATTTTATTTTTTAATTGAAAATAGATTCTCACCTCATACAATGCATCCTGATGACAGTTTCCCTTCCTTCTACTCCTCCCAGCTTCTACCCATTTCCCCTCTCCTGTCACATCTACTCCCCTTTGTTTCGCTTTCAGAAGAATAGTCCTCCAAGACATAACCAGAGATGACAAAGGAGGATACAGCAAAACTAGGAAAAGGTCTTCAAACTGAGGGCAGATGAGGGAATCCAAAAGAAGGAAAAGAGTCCTAAGAGCAAGCCAAAGAGTCAGAGAAATACTTGTTGCCACTGTTAGGAGTCCCTCAGAAACACCAAGCTAACAGCCACAACATATACACAAAGAGCCTGGTGTAGACCCAGGCAGGTTCTGTGCTTGCAACCTTGGCCTCTGTGATCCCATATAACATGACCTAGGATTTACAATCTCACTCCATTTGCATTCACTAAGGACTCATGACAATGGATCCTATTGTTCTACAATTTGTGTATCCGATCTTCCATTCAGCTTCTGATATGAGAATATTTCATGGTACCTTGGAGCTCGGTGGAGCCTTTTCTGCTTCTGGGTGTGCTAAATTCTGGATATTAGGGTCTCAAAAAAATTTCAGTGGTCACAAAGCCATCCTGAGCCAATGACTTTTGCAATCTTATCTCATGGATTCTAAGAAAAATATAGATTGCAGAGGGTGAGTTAGAGAAAAATGTATTAAATGGTCACAGGTGGAAGCTTAAAAGGAAAGAACATAGCTCATGTATAGCAGGAGAGGCCCTGGGGAATGGGTACCATTGAGCTATTCTGAAAGCTTCTTGAAGGACTTGTAGAATCTGGGATGAGGTACAGGGAGGGGATTATGGAGTCAACCCAGTTGGTCCAATCATGAAAACTCCAGGTATCTCCTTTCAATTCCAGTCATGTCCACAAGAGTAAGTGATCACAGGGAAGCAGAATCCAGCCTTCTCTCTGGAGCTCCTTCCCCTGACAACTCCATTCATAGAAATGCTGTTTTGGTGTCTCTGCCCTTCCTGGCTCATTTCTTTCTCCTTTCTCATTACTTCCACATGTGCCTTCATTACCTTTACCTGTAACTTTCCTCTTCCTTGGGTTTTTATCTTTGATTTTAACTTGATCAGGCCTCAGAGAAATAAACCATGCCCATGCTTCATAGCCAGCCTGTGGCTCAGGCAAGAAGGTAAAGGCAGCTTTCTGAAACTGCACCTGACACAGCCATCTTTGGTAAAAGACCAGAATCTCTAGGAAGCCTATGCCGCTTTGGAATCAACAGTCCTGGGTTAAACTCTCCCCTAGCTGGAGCCTAATGCTTTCTGCAAGGACAGCAACTGGGGCTATTACTTTGGTAGCGTGTTATGGCTAGAATACACAGTAGCATCATGCCACCCAAGAAGTGCAATTCTGATTCTATTGGGAAGGATGTAAAGAATCTGCAATCACTGGTACCAGATGCTGTCTTGAACCAAAGGTAAACGGAGTATTTGTTCTGCTTTACAAAACAAGTGTGGCAACTGGTACGGGACAATTATCTGTATTCTGTCAATTATGCTTTAAACAAACACTGATTGGCCAGTAGCCAGGCAGGAAGTATAGGTGGGACAACCAGACAGGAAGTAGAGGCAGGTCAATGAGAACAGGAGAATTCTGGAAAGGAGGAAAAACATTCCTTCCTAATCCTGTTCCAACCACAGAAGAAGGAAGATGTGATTACCCTGCTGAGAAAGGTACTGAGCCATGTGGCTAACATAGATAAGAATAATGGGTTAATATAAGTTATAAGAGTTAATAAGAAGCCTGAGCTAATGGGCCAGTTTATAACTAATGTAGACTTCTGTGTGATTCTTTGGGACCTAATGACCGTGGGAACCAGGCAGGACAGAAACTCAGACAATAGGTGACTGTGTGCACATGTATGTGTGCCTGGATATGTACCAGCAGAATTCTGTGTGGGAGTTACAGTAATAGTGTGCACATTAACACTCAAGTGTGAGGATTATTTCGTGTTTGGGGAAAGTATCGTATACATTGCTGAATGCTGCCAGCAATTAATGGACATTTGCAGAATGAACAGATTATTCCATTTATCCAATACCATAAATATTTATGAAAGAATTTAATGATAATTGGAAGCCTCGTAACTGATGATGATATAAACAAGGGCAAACCCCCTCTAAAACAATTTTGAGAAGAGGGGGTGTCTCAGTCTCTGCACAGAGACTGTCAGCAAGATGGATGCTTCTCTGAACAAATCAGAATTTACCCTTTCTCTTTTCCCCTTTGCCCACACTCCCTTCTCCCTGCTCAGTACTCACAGATGTGGCTGTTGCGCGGACCCCGTGCACATTCTATGCAAGGACCAACCCTTCTGCTCTCCAGTACTCTGTGAATGTCATTGTCTTGAACAACCACTGATGTTTTGTTAAGGGATGGGGATAAAAGTAAAGAGAATTTTGAAGTTGCAAATAGACCTTTAACAGTAAATGCTAAGTAGACAGTTTTCAGAAAGGTCAGCAGATGTAATGAGCCACACTAAATACACGGGTCTCCATATGGATAACTGCTCAGTGAGATGCCCATTCCCTTCATCATTTACAGTTTGGGTTTCAGGTTTCCACCAGGAAAACCTCATGTCCACCTATAGGGGTTGGTTTCTTCCCTAAGTGTGTCTATCCTGTTGAACCTGGGCCCCAAGCAGCTGTAAATGGCCGATACATCTATGAGTATGATGGAATAAAAAAAAATCTTAAACTATAAATTTTGGTAGTATGGGTGACTTTTTTTTTCATTGAGAACCTTATTGAGAGATACACAGAGGCGGAGCGGCGGCTCGGCCAGACGCACAGAGGTGGAGTGGCAGCTCGGCCAGATGCAGCAGAGCAAGCGGCGGAGTGACACCGCATACAGGAAGAGGCTTTCGGGGTCCGGCGCAGCGGCAGACCCAAGCGGCGGGGACAGGCGTGCAATAAGGAGAGCAGATCGCCCTACTACAATTGAATCAAAGAGGTAGGCCTTTGGTTGGCAGGGTCACTGGCACAAGGGGAGCCTGGTCCTGTCCTGAAGATCCTTCGGAGGGGTGAGAGGGTTCTTGGCCTGCAGCAGGAACCACGAAAGAGAGTGAGGGCATTTTGTAAGCGGAGCCCTTGGCCAGCAGGGAAACCTGATCCGGTTTTTAAAGGACCCATTGGATAGGATCAATAGGAGGAGACGGGCAGGCACCAAGGCAAGAATTCACCCAATAATCTGAAAAACAACATGAAAACACCAAAACCCAATGATCTTACAACAGAAGTATTTGAACAACCTAACACAGAAGAAGTGGAAAAAATCGACTTTATGAAGACAACAGAGTCCCTTAAACAACATGTAAAAAATGCCCTTATAGAAATGGATGAGAAGTATAACAAAAAGTTTGAAGAAATAAGTAAATACGTACATGATACCCTGGGAAACCAAGAAAAAACAATCAAACAGGTAATGGAAACAGTTCAAGAACTGAAAACTGAAATGAAGGCAAGGAAGAAAATACAAACTGAGGACCAGCTGGATATGGAAAATCTAGGCCAACGAGCAGAGTCTACAGAAACAAGCATAATCAATAGAATACAAGAGCTAGAAGAAAGACTCTCAGATGCTGAGGACACCATAGAGAAAATAAACGAACAGATCAAAGAAAACAGCAAAGCCAACAAATTCTCAACACAAAACATTCAGGAACTATGGGACACAATAAAAAAACCAAACCTAGGAATAATAGGAATAGAAGAAGGAGAAGAGTCACAGCTCAAAGGCCCAGAAAATATTTTCAACAAAATTATGGAAGAAAACTTTCCCAACTTAAAGAAAGATATTCATTTAAATATTCAAGAAGCATACAGAACACCAAACAGACTGGATCAAAGAAAAACATCTCCTCGCCATATAATAATCAAACACAAAATATACAGGTTAAAGAAAGAATATTAAGAGCTGCAAAGGAAAAGGGCAAGTAACTTATAAAGGTAAACCGATCAGACTTACACCTGACTTCTCTATGGAAACTATGAAAGCCAGAAGGTCCTGGATAGAGGTTCTGCAGAAGCTAAGAGACCATGGATGCAAAGCCAAACTACTATACCCAGCCAAGCTATCGTTCATTATCAATGGAGAAAACAAGACATTCCAGGATAAGAACAAATTTAAACAATACGTAGCCACAAATCCAGCCCTACAGAAAGTAATAGAAGGAAAATCGCAACCCAAGGAATCCAACACTGCCAACACTGCCTACAATAACCCAGGCATCTAATGACCCTTCACGAGCAAATCTCAAAGAAGGGAGACACACAATCTCTACTACCAAAAGCAATAAGAATAACCAGAGTAAACAACCACTGGTCATTAATATCACTTAATATTAATGGGCTCAATTCACCTATAAAAAGGCACAGGCTAAAAGATTGGATACGAAAACAGGATCCAACATTCTACTGTTTGCAAGAAACACATCTCAACCACAAAGACAGGCACCTACTCAGAGTAAAGGGTTGGGAAAAGGTGTTTCAAGCAAATGGTCCTAAGAAAAAAGCAGGTGTGGCCATACTAATTTCTAACAGAACTGACTTCAAACTAAAATCAATCAGAAGAGACCGAGACGGTCACTTTATACTCATAAGAGGAACAATTCATCAGGAGGATGTCTCAATCCTGAATATATACGCCCCCAATATAAAAGCACCTACTTATGTAAAAGAAATATTACTAGAACCCAAGGCAGACATCAAACCACACACACTAGTAGTAGGAGACTTCAACACACCTCTCTCTCCAAGGGACAGGTCAATCAGACAGAAACCTAATAGAGAATTAAGAGAATCATTGGAGGTAATGAAGCAAATGGACTTAACAGACATCTATAGATCATTCCACCCAAATAGGAAAGAATATACCTTCTTCTCTGCAGCTCATGGAACCTTCTCAAAAATTGACCACATACTCAGAAACAAAGGAAACCTCCACAGATACAAAAAAATATCAGTGTCCACCTGTGTCTTATCAGATTATCACGGATTAAAGTTAGAAGGCAACAACCACGCTGCCCCCAAAAAACCGACAAACTCATGGAAACTGAACAGTCAACTACTGAACCACACCTGGGTTAAGGAAGAAATCAAGAAAGAAATTAAAGTCTTCCTTGAATTTAATGAAAATAAAGGGACAACATACTCAAACCTATGGGACACAATGAAAGCAGTGCTAAGAGGAAAGTTCATAGCACTAAGTGCCCACTTAAAGAAAATGGAGAATGCATACATTGGGGACTTAACAACACACCTGAAAGCTCTAGAAAAAAAAAAAGAAGCAGACGTGCCCAGGAGAAGTAGAAGACTGGAAATAATAAAACTGAGGGCTGAAATCAACAAAATAGAAACACAGAAAACAGTCCAAAGAATCAATGAAACAAAAAGCTGGTTCTTGGAGAAAATCAACAAGATCGACAAACCCCTATCCAAACTAATTAAACGACAGAGCGAGAACACGCAAATAAATAAGATCAGAAATGAAAAGGGGGACATAACCATAGACACAGAGGAAATTCAGAGAATCATTAGATCTTACTACAAAAGCCTGTATGCCACAAAACTGGAAAATACAAAAGAAATGGACATTTTTTAAAATAAGTACCATATACCAATGCTAAACCAAGACCAGGTGAATGATCTAAATAGACCGGTTACTAGCAAAGAATTAGAAATGGTTATCAAAAATCTCCCTTCGAAAAAAAGCCCAGGACCAGATGGTTTCAATGCAGAATTCTACCAGAACTTCCAAGAAGAACTAATACCTATACTCCTTAATGTATTTCACAATATAGAAACAGAAGAGTCATTGACAAATTCCTTTTATGAAGCTACAGTTACCCTGATACCAAAACCACAAAAAGTCCCAACCAAGAAAGAGAATTACAGACCGATCTCACTCATGAACATCGACGCAAAAATTTTCAATAAAATACTGGCAAACCGAATCCAAGAACACATAAGAAAAATTATCCATTATGATCAAGTAGGATTCATCCCAGAGATGCAGGGCTGGTTCAACATACGCAAATCTATCAATGTAATCCACCATATAAATAAACTGAAAGAAAAAAACCATATGATCATTTCATTAGATGCTGAAAAAGCATTCGACAAAATTCAACACCCCTTTATGATAAAGGTCTTGGAGAGAATAGGGATACAAGGGTCCTATCTAAATATAATAGAAGCTATTTACAGCAAGCCAACAGCTAACATTAAATTAAAAGGAGAAAAACTCAAAGCCATCCCACTAAAATCAGGAACACGACAAGGATGTCGACTCTCTCCATACCTCTTCAACATAGTGCTTGAAATTCTAGCAATAGCAATAAGACAACATAAGGAGATCAAGGGGATTCGTATTGGAAAGGAAGAAGTTAAGCTTTCGTTATTTGCAGATGATATGATAGTGTACATAAGCGACCCCAATAATTCTACCAAAGAACTCCTACAGCTGATAAACACCTTTAGTAATGTGGCAGGATAGAAGATCAACTCCAAAAAATCAGTTGCCTTCCTATACACTAAGGATAAGGAAGCAGAGAGGGAAATCAGAGAAGCATCACCTTTCATGATAGCCACAAATAGCATAAAATATCTTGGGGTAACTCTGACCAAGGAAGTGAAAGATCTACTTGACAAGAACTATAAGTCTTTGAAGAAAGAAATTGAAGAAGACACCAGAAAATGGAAAGGCCTCCCTTGCTCTTTGATTGGGAGGATCAACATAGTAAAAATGGCAATTCTACCAAAAGCAATCTATAGATTCAATGCAATCCCCATCAAAATCCCATCAAAATTCTTCACAGATCTGGAGAAGACAATAATCAACTTTATATGGAAAAACAAAAAACCCAGGATAGCCAAAACAATCTTATACAATAAAGGATTGTCTGGAGGCATTACCATCCCTGACTTCAAACTCTATTACAGAGCTACAGTATTGAAAACAGCTTGTTATTGGCATAAAAACAGAGAAGTCGACCAATGGAATCGAATAGAAGACCCTGACATTAACCCACAAACCTATGAACACCTGATTTTCTATAAAGGAGCTAAAAGTATACAATGGAAAAAAGAGAGCATCTTCAACAATTGTGCTGGCAAAACTGGATGTCAATCTGTAGAAAAATGAAAATAGATCTAAATCTATCACTATGCACAAAATTCAAGTCCAAATGGATTAAAGACTTCAATATCAGTCTGAAGACACTGAACCTGACAGAAGAGAAAGTGGGAAGTACTCTACAGCACATGGGCACAGGAGACCACTTCCTACGTATAACCCCAGCAGCACAAGCATTAAGGGCCTCATTGAATAAATGGGACCTACTGAGATTGAGAAGCTTCTGTAAAGCAAAGGACACTGTCACTAAGACAAAAAGGCAACCCACTGACTGGGAGAAGATCTTCACCAACCCCGCAACTGACAAAGGTTTGATCTCCAAAATATATAAAGAACTCAAGAAACTAGACCGCAAAAGGCTAATCAACCCAATTATAAAATGGGGCACTGATCTGAACAGAGAATTCTCAACAGAAGAACTTCAAATGGCCAAAAGACACTTAAGGTCATGCTCAACTTCCTTAGCGATCAGGGAAATGCAAATCAAGACAACTTTAAGATACCACCTTACACCTGTCAGAATGGCTAAAATAAAAAACACCAATGATAGCCTTTGCTGGAGAGGACTTGGAGAAAGGGGTAAACTCACCCATTGCTGGTGGGAATGAAAACTTGTGCAACCACTCTCGAAAGCAGTGTTTCGGTTTCTCAGGAAATTCGGGATCAACCTACCCCTGGACCCAGCAATACCACTCTTGGGAATATACCCAATAGATGCCCTATCATACAACAAAAGTATATGCTCAACTATGTTCATGGCAGCATTGTTTGTAATAGCCAGAACCTGGAAACAACCTAGATGCCCTTCAACGGAAGAATGGATGAGGAAAGTATGGAATATATACATATTAGAGTATTACTCAGCAGTAAAAAACAAGGACTTCTTGAATTTTGCATACAAATGGATGGAAATAGAAAACACTATCCTGAGTGAGGTAAGCCAGACCCAAAAAGAGGAACATGGGATGTACTCACTCATATTTGGTTTCTAGCCATAAATAAAGGACATTGAGCTCTTAATTCATGTTCCTAGAGAAGCTAAATAAGAAGGTGAATCCAAAGACAAACACATAGGCATCCTCATGAATATTAACCTTCATCAGGCAATGAAAGGAGACAGAGACAGAGACCCACATGGGAGCACCGGACAGAAATCTCAAGGTCCAAATCAGGAGCAGAAGGAGACGGAGCACGAGCAAGGAACTCAGGACCACGAGGGGTGCACCCACACACTAAGACAATGGGGATGTTCTATTGGGATCTCACCAAGGCCAGCTGGCCTAGGTCTGAAAAAGCATGGGATAATTCCGGACTAGCTGAACATAGCGGACAATGAGGAATACTGAGAATTCAAGAACAATTGCATTGGGTTTTTGATCCTACTGCACGTACTGGCTTTGTGGGAGCCTAGGCAGTTTGGATGCTCACCTTACGAGACCTGGATAGAGGTGGGGATTCCTTGGGCTTCCTACAGGTCAGGGAACCCTGATTGCTCTTCGAGCAGATGAGGGAGGGGGACTTGATCGGGGGAGGGGGAGGGAAATGGGAAGCGGTTGCGGGGACGAGGCAGAAATCCTTAATAAATAAATAAATTTAAATAAAAAAAAAGAGAACCTTATTGAGCAATTCTTTTTTTTTTTTCTAACAGGGTCTCACTATGTAGCTCTGACTGTTCTTAAAGTTACTATAAACCAGGCTGGCCTTGAACTTACAGAGATCCACCTGCCTCTGCTTCCAGGGTGCTGTGATTGAATGGTTCTTGACATAGACTTTGTAGTTGTCACAATGTCAAAAGTTCAATGGGCATGAGACCCGTGATCCCTCTCCTACTGGAGAGCGAAGATCTAGGAAGGCTTGTGCACCTGAAGATGAGTGGCTCCTCCTGTCTTTCTATCCGTGTAAGACAATAACCATGCTGCTGTTTGGTCCTTAGCAGACCAAGCTTGAGCCAAGCCCCCTTCCCACGTGTCATGCCATCATTCTTAAGACAGGTAGTGATTCTCAGAGTACAGCACAGCTTAAAAAGATACATTAGGGATGTACTTTCGACCGTCCAAAAATATAGGTAAGATGCAAGGATTGGTCTTGTGCTCCAGGCCAGGTTAGCGCTTACATCATGAGATGATTTCCTTTCTTTAATTAATCCTTTTCCTGTCATGCATTGACTCACGACAAGAGATCCATTAAACATACAGAACAGGACTTATATTAATGCCATTCAAGATAGCAATTGTTTATCCTCAATTATCCCTGCTAGCTATGCTTTAATTTATAGCTTTGTCTTTGGCCAGAACACAATCTTAGGCCTTCCTTCTTCTGTAGATTCTGTGAGCAGGAGGGAAGATCTTTAAAGAGACATTTCTCCTTCAACAGGGGACCCTGGGGAAGAGAAACGGTTTTCTTTTCTATGTCAGTTGCTTTCCTTCTTGCTATAAGGAGATATCTGACAGGTGCCACTGAGGGGAAGGAAGGGGTTATTTGGCTTCGAGTTCAAAGGAACTGTCCCATCATTGAGAGAAAGACATCGTGGCAGAAATGGGGGAGACTTGCATCCCTTGTCATGAATCAGAACGTAGAAAGTGGAGCTGTGCAGTAAAACTTCAAGGCCCCTCAGAATGACCTGTGTCCTCCAGCAAGGCTCCGCCTACCCGAATCTTCACAGCCTTCCCAAACAAAGCCACCAGCTGGGACCAAGTATTCAAACTGACTAACCTATGGAGGGCCTTTTACATTTAAACTGCGATTCCACTATATTAAAAGTATTCTTAAACCCTGAAATAGTTAATAGTTATATAGGGAACATTTGTAGATCTCCATACCTTTAAAAAATAAAACTACTTTAAGGTAAAAAAGTGAATTCAAACACATTGTCTCATTCAGCGAATTATCTGATACATGCCTAGCAATTGCAAGTCCCCCTACCACTCCAAGGAAGGATTCCTGTGAGGCCATTAGAGGGTGTCCCAGAGGAGGAATGTTGGAGAGGAAACTGCCTTTCTCATCCTTTTTGAGAATGGCCATGTAATTTCTCAAGTTCTCTGTCCCTTTATTGGCAGTTTTGACATGACCTTATGGCTGTACCTCTCAATTATCTTGGATCCATATGCTGTTAAGATGCTAATAAGGGAGGGGAAAGTCATTGCTTGAAGAAACGACCTCCTGCAGTCTGCGGTCTAGTGGTCGGTGTGATCTTCTTCGGAGCTGTATGTAAGAGTGAGGGGAGCTAACTTCCCTTATTTTCATTCTTAGAAGGTCACTGGTTAGGTACATGAAAGCATGCATCTCCCCCTTTAAAAATATTTTAAAATCATTTAAAAAGATTCAAGTGATCTAGGAGCTTTGGGCCCATTATGTAAAATAGCATTAATGGGGGCTCAGTAGGAAGAGGGCTAAGGCAAAGCAGACACCCAGGGAGCAGAAGCAGGGAAGCTTTATGAGGTTAATAAATTTCACACCTTTATACATTTAATAAAAGGCTTGTGTCTAAATTATGAGAATGCTCTTGAGCGCGAGGCATGGGTTTTTGAAACCTTTCATGTCTAAGGATATTTAAATGGCAGAATAATAATTCGACTGGAACTTCATGGAGTGGGTAGGTAGTAAAAATGACAGGGGATCTTCAGAGATGTTTTCATTGGCCCATTCATCACCTGAAACTCCAATACAGTCAGGATTTACTGAAAGAATAACACACTCCCATATATTCGGTGCTGGAGTGTGATAATGTTGAGTGTTCTCGGGAACTATCCATTCCATCACATATGCTTTCCTGGGACGGCAACCGGTATGGCTGGTGGTGTCCTGAATGGACCCGGTTTCCGGCTATTCCTTTTGTAAGCAATGGCTTCTTCATTCCTTATTTTCTGCTCTAGTTTGTGAATTAGCTATCACTTTGACTCACAGTTACGTGGGATTTTCTGAGGTTAAGGGAGACTCCAGCGCAGCTGCCCGTGAGACAACAAAAGCAGACGCCTTCCCTTGAGCAGCATGTACCCAAACAACATTCCCATGACAAAATTAGCTAATTAATTAAACAAACCATCCCATAGCAAAAGACTATCTATCCAATTTAGATTAAAAAAACAACAGCGAAAGCAGCAACAAGGAGAAAACAAAGCAAAACAACACATGGGTTTGAGTCTTGGCTCTGTCATTTATTCTGTATCTTTGGCAAGCTGTAGTCTCTTCCCCGATTCCCACAGTCTTCAGGAGAAAATAAGGCAAATTGTTTTACAGCAGCATTTTTTAAAATAATTAGGGGGATGAATTAGCAAGTTCTGTATGAGCTATAAATCACTATACAATTGCTAATTATAATCATAATTTGTTAACTCATGCAATATTAATTAGAGCCTTTATGGGCATCACACATTGTGTAAAGCCCTTGTCAACCTACAAAGGCAAGTTGAGGCACCCAAGGTGAGGGAACAAATAGCTGATTTGAACCCAAGTGAGGCTGGTCATTGGGAGTCATCACAAATTGCAGTTGCTTAGAATAAATACTTGAAGGAGAACTGACTTACAATGAGGGGACAAGAAAAGAGTAGCAATAGACTTTTGGTTGCAGTCACCTTACTAGAAAAGAAAACATTCTTGGATGTTGATAATTTGTATTTCACATTTGGTTATAGATGCCAAGAAAGAATTGTGATAAACAAGAGCAAGGTATTCTTTAGCTATTTATTATGCTGACATTAGTATGTCTACAGAGAACTAAGCTCGAGCAGTTAAAAGTTAAAATTAACCAGGTCCTGAAATTGAAATGTAGCAAGTATGCCAGTTATCCCACAGCCCATGTCTGCCAGGCTCCATAAGGACTGGCAGACCCTCTTTTTTGTATTTATGTTTTCATACTCTATTGAAATAGCAAGATAGACAAGCTGCTCAAGAACTACAATCAACGATAATACCAGTGGTTGACATCCACAGGGCACTGTGTGCACAACCATGGATAAAGCATGGCTTACAAAAATGACCAGAAGTAAAAGGGGATAATATATAATAGAGACTTGAAGAAACTAATAAAAAAATACACTGGACCTCACGGGATTCAGGAGATGCTATTGTAAGCTCCAGGAAATTCATAACACACAGCAGCTGTAAAGCCCACATTCCTTTCTCCTAGGACAGTGGTTCTCAACCATTGAGTTGCAACCTCTTTGGGAATGAGCAACCCTTTCACAGGGTTCCTGTATCAGATATCCCATATTTCAGGTATTTACACTATGATTCATAACAGTAGCAAAAATCAGTTATTAAGTAGCAGCAAAAGTAATTTTATGGTAGGGGTCACCACAACATGAGGAACTGTACTAAAAGGTTGCAGCATTAGGAAGGTTGAGAACCACTGTCCTAGGAGACACATCTGCCTTGGATGCAGACTCTGAAAACCTATAGCAGTGGTTTCTCACATCCACTTCAGAGGTCCATGCATGGCTGCATCTAGGTCTTTCTGAACATGGCACCAACTTCCTCTTGATTTCTTAGGCAGCATCTAGCTGGCTGATATGTTGGCACCAACAAAACACAGAAGCAAATATGGCCACAATGGAGCTGTGGAACTTCCAGCAGAAGAGGGGTTGTAAGGCCTTCTTAAAACTAATTTCTCATTTAATATCCTTCTGAAATGAACAGTATAAAAGCCGTGGAGGCTGGAATCTGGGTGAGATGCTCGGGAGAAGGAGACTGGATCAGAGGAATAAGTTGCGTTCAGAGGAAGGTGTTGTTTATTGTCATAGCAAACTGAGTTGGGTATTATTAATGCCTGTGACTGGGGTTGGTGACCCATTACTCTAGTCACTCAGGAAACAGAGACAAAAGTGTCAGCGAGATCTGACACGGGCTTGACTGTGTTATGGATTCCAGCACAGTTAGTGTTATGAAGAGCGGGACCCTTTCAGAATAAACGATATACAAAGAACAAAAACTAAATGCAAAGTCGGTGTCTTAGACATCGAGAAATACAGGTAGTGAGGTGAATTCCAATAGATTCATATGCTCTTCGCCATCGTGTGGCCATATACAATACGAGGGCACTGACTGAACTTGTCTTGGTGATGTTTATGATGTTCTGCTGGGGATGTATTTGCCTAAATGCCTACACTTACTGCAGGGATGGCCGTCTCAGGGTCAGGACCACTCTTCCGTAATGGCAGAGAAAGCAACAATCAGGTAGGCACAGAAGACTGAGGTGAACTTTGTGGTATGTTCAGTGATGCTCAAGTCTAACTTAAGTTGTGGCTTGTTACTTAAAGGAGTGTATTTTCTATATCAGAGAGGAATTTGTCACAGGCTTTTTTTGAGTAGAATTGTGGCAAATTTAAATTTTAAATGTCGAATAATGATCCCGGAGCACTATGAAGAAGTAGTACTGAACGCTGGAGACATGTTAGCAGGAGTACCAGAGGACGCATAAGGAATGATGGACGACTTAACCGTCTTCCCTCTTCACATTTACATAACGGACTAGCCAGAAGGTACAGGGTAGGAACTGATTTAAAGGGTAATGGATTTTTGTTTTTGAACACTGGGAGATTCACTTTCAGTTTGGAGAATTTTGCTGGTTCTGGGTTTTTCACATATTTTATGAATTTTGAACATCACTGTCATACACAGTATTGACAAAATGAATGTCAAGGTTGTTATTACTGAACAGTTGAACCTTTTTCTCCTGTTCACTTCTATATCCATCCAGTCTTCCCCTTCTGTATTTCCTTCAGCACAAAGACTGGCTTTCTTGAGCAGATGAGAAGGCAGGTTGGTGTGTACGCTGTGGTTTTATGATTTGTCACAGGTGTTTTCTTTCCCATACCAGTCACATGGGGCAGGTCTCATTCAGACATGTGTTCTTGCAGGGCTTTCCTCGTATGTACTGGCTGCTCTTTATTCATACATGGTGTGCAAAGTGTTCATGATTTGAAGAAAAGTATCAGCATGTTTCTGGTTCGTTCATTCAGATAAGGTGAATAATTAACAAGTTATATGTACTTATCATTATTTTATTTGGCATCATACATATTGATGATTTTATGTGTCACTAAGAAATAAACAATATTTTACTTACTTTTGAATGGCTAATTCTTGAATAGCCTACAGTGTGTCAGTCTCTCTGACAGCCAGCCACCTCAGGGTAGATGTGGGCTTGCCCATGCATATGCTGGGAGAATTGTGTGTGTAAGCACTGGTTGGGTGGATATGTGGTATGTGCAAATAAATAAGCAAAATATTTCCCATCTTGGTACACTCCCTGATAGTACCCCTTCTTTCTCTGTCATAAAAGCAAGTCAGTGGCAGTAGCCAGAATGGAAATAGATGGAGTGAAGGGATCTATTATTTCAATTATAAAATATTAAACTTTTATGACCTGCCAGACAGGTGAAATTCAAATAGCACAAGAAACTTAAAACCAAAATTATGCTTAACATGTTTCCTCACCAAAAATAATGTAAGTACTATACATTTCACGATTGGTTAAAAAAAAAAAACAATTTTCCTGAATCAAATTGGCGAATTTGTCATTCGGTGAAGTACTGAGCCAATGATTATTGATGAAGAGTTTACTTCTACTTTGATGGACAGCCTCAAGGCAAGGCTACAGAGATCTTTGCAGCAGCAACACAAGTCTTAGTTTATTTGCATCACTACAAAATGATGTGAAAATGATTGAAGATACCAAGGACTGGGATTCTATGAATACTTTCTATTCAAGAAGAAACTAGCAACAAAAAGATGTCTACACCAAGTAACAACAGAACTGCCACCCTCCCCCCCCCCCGGGAGTTCAGAAGGCAAAATCTTTCTAAAAATCTGTAGCAGGCACTTGCTTACCCCTCACTGGTCGGAACTGTGTCAGATAGGGAATCTCTGCTGCATAGAGGTTCTGGGAAACATAGCCTGACACACTGCATCCTTGGGTGTGGCTTAAATTCTAAAGCTAAGGAAAAAAAGAGAAATTGAATTGTGGAAAAGCATCAGGCAGTGTTTCTCTGCCCTCAGCTGAAATTCCTACTCCCTTTTGCTCATTTTTAAACCAAATCACATAAAAAAATTCAACCCCCCCTACAAAAAACGAACTCACTGTAATTCAGGTCTTAAGTTATTTTAAAAGTTGTTGCTGCTCACCTTAAATCTGTGTTACTTAGACTCATGAGGAGCTCTAAGTTGTAATATACCAAGCAAATGATTGCAGTGCTGTATTCAGAAAGCCAAGGTAGATACCTGCTCAAGGCCACAAAATGACACCTAAAACCTAGGGAAGCCTTCCAGGATTTTGTCCAGTGCCATGTCTGTGCCAAAACCAATCAAATGGACATTGTTTTCCCCTAAACGAATATTCCATTTATCAACCATTTCAAATGTTAACTTTATTTGCATTTCTGAAGTAAACTTCCATTGTGGAATTCAGTTTCTTGCTTAGACAAACATAATTTTGATGACAATTACCAATGTTTCATATGGCAATTCTTACATATTTTGTCATAGAATTGAAGGTCTGTCTAAGGGGAAGAGGAATTTATAGGGGCTTCTCTTCGCTCCTTGATTATGAAAATTAAGGGACAGTATATCAAAATCCATCACTACAACATGTTCATGGTAAGACTTGCAGCTTTCTGGTGTGTTTTGATCCATGGTGGGGGGTGCAGTGCCGCTGTAGGCACTGTAGTGCAGTGCTGTGGGGGGTGTGTGCTGTAGTGAGAAGATAAAGGGCAGGAGAACCTGTTCCTCGTTTAATCTCTCTGACACGACGATGGTCCTGCGCAGTCACTACCTTTGTCTCTTACCCTTTGGAACTCTCTTCTGCCTTGAGACATTGGACTGGAGTCAGGATCTCAGCTCTGGCCGTACGCTGAGACTACTGCAGAGTATTTTAGATGGCCAAGGATTTGGGTTTCATTGGCTCTCAGTATTGAGGACAGACATCGGCACTTTGGGAGAAGAGTCTCTGGGTAATGCTGGAAGGCAGAGAACAGACATCGATTAGAGTGCTGATACTGATGCTCAAAGTACGGTTGACTGAAAGCAGCATTAGAGTTGTGTCCAGAATTCAGCATCTCAGTTCCTCCCCAGTCTGCTGAATCAGAATCTACATGGACCTCCTCCAGTGCTTTGGGGTACTGTGAATTTAGAGAGGCACTTCTGGGGTTCCTCCTTGTGTCCTTATGAGCCGAGCATAGCAAATTGCCTTCTGGCTGAAAGGTCTTCAGTAACTCCGCATGCAATCTGAATTCTTCAGTAGCATCCTTTGAAAGCTCATCTTGGTCTAACCTTGTCTGCTCTCCAACTATTCCTGCTTTGCTGATCCTTGCCTTTGGAAACACCTGTTCTCTGTTTGCATCCTGAATGACTCTCAACTGTTTCTAAATGGTTCAGGCTTCTTTGCCTTCTTAGATCCTGCCCAGAGTTGGGCTTGCCTCTACCACTGCACACCACAGCCGAAATCTTTATGCTCTGACTTGTGAATTGCTTGACGCACACTCACAAGTCACCTTTCTATTGGTTTTTCTTCCCGTCTTACTGAGACTGTGAGGCCCTTGAAGACAAACACGACATTCTGATCATCCTCCAATTCAGAGTACATGCTCAAGGAATATGGGAGACATACAAAACATGTTTATTATCTGGGCTGGCTGAAGTGAACTGACCATTGACTTGGAGATCAGGTGGAAAATTTCTCATTATGTCCATACTACTAGCTTCTCTTAGTCCTGCTAGTCTCCTCCCAATGGGACTTAAGGTAATTTCCTGCTTTCACAGTTACAGTGGAGAGCTTTTCTGCATGGTTCAGTTTCAGCTAGTCATGTTTCGTGATTATTGAGTCTTTGATTCTCAGGAATTTACCAGCAATTGTTGACACGTAGGTAGATGTAGTGTTTCTCTCTGTGTCTCTGTCTCCCCACCTCTTTGTGTGTGTGTGTGTGTGTGTGTGTGTGTGTGTGTGTTCTGGCATTCATGTACAATACTGAGCATATGGAGGCCAGACAATACCTTCAATATTAGCCCTCGCATTCCATATTGTTTGGGACAGGATCTCTTGTGCATTGCTATGGATGCCAGGCCAGCAGCCTGATGGACTGATGTCTGAAGCGTCCCCTGTCTGCCTTCCATCTCATCTTTGGAGCACTGGAATGACACATGTGCACTATTGCATCCAGCTTTTCCCAAATTCTGTGGATGTGCATTAAGGTTTGCAAGCTCACGCCACAAGACGTTAGCCACTGAAGTGCCTCTCTAGACCGCTGAAAATGTTTTTCATTTATGTGTTTAGTTAATATGCTTTTGTTCACAGATCTTGGAATAGAGTAAATATACTATATTAGATTCTGTTAGAAATAAGCACTGTCCTGCAGTTCTAAAATTGCATGAAATTAGGATGAATGAATTTAGAATCATGTAGCTGGATGCATGGGGAGCTTCTTATACAGACTTGGTATTTCCAATATCTTACTTGTTTTTCAATGGAATTGTGACTATTTCTTTTTGTTCATGTTCCTTAAGCAGTACTTTGATCAGCTAGAGTGTGTGGGTCTTGAACTGCCTGCATCTCTGATCTCAGCTTCCCAGGTATCTTATAGAACACAATAGGCATTTTTAAAATTTCTCTTTGCCATTTATAGATTGCTATTCTGGTCTGGCTCTTGTAAAATCCCAGTAAAAGGGCTTATAAAGCAGGAATTCAGTTGGGTTGCTCCAGTTTGCAGCTGATAGGCAGGCTTAGAGACATCTAACATTCTTCCAAGAGCTCGTTTCTATTTCATTTCACTTAGAAACGCCTTGATATACTTAGTCCTACAAACTCCTTGACCCCAGAATGACTGGGGCAGTCAGACTGGGGGGCTCATATCCCTAAACATGCTGTAGTTATAGTAACCATCTTTTTTTCTTAAATTAAATTATTTATTTTATATTCTGGTCCCAGTTTCCCCTCTTCCCTATCCTCTCATTTCCTCCCCTGCCCTTTGCCCATTCCTCTATCCAACCCCCCAAATCATACCTCCTCTGTTTCTGTTCAGAAAGAGGCAGACCTCCCATTGGTGTCCCCAAAGCATGGTATATCTAGCTGCTGTAGGGCTGTGCTCCTCTCCTTGTTTTAAGAATGGGCAAAGCAGGCCAGTATGAGGAATAGGTTCCCAAGGGTCAACCAAAGCATTCGGGACAGCTCCTGCTTCCACTATTAGGAGTTCCCACAAGTAGACCAAGCGACATAACTGTCACATGTATGTAGAGGACCTAGGTTGGCCCTGTGCAGGCTCCCTGGCTCCTATAAGCCCAGTTTAGTTGTTTCTGTGGGTTTTCTTGTGATATCATTGACCCCTTTGGCTCTGACAATCCTTCCTCCCTCTCTTCAGCACGATTCCCTGAGCTCAGCCTAATGTTTGGCCGTAGGTCTCTGCATCTGTTTCCATCAGTTACTGGATGAAGGCTCTCTGATGACAGTTGGGGTAGTGACCAATCTGGTCCCAGGAGATGGACAATTCAGGCTACCTATTTATTCACTACTGCTAGGAGTCTTAGCTAGAGTCACCCTTGTCAATTTCTGGCAGGTTCTCGTGCACCAGGTTTCTTTAAGGCAATGTCCTTTGTAGACCATAAAGTCCCCATGTCTCCTTCCCAGATATAGACTGTGAAGCTTAGTGTGTTGTCACAGCCACCATACAGCATGTAGGGAAGAGCATAGCCCTGGGTGTTGCACCTGGATGGCTTCCATGGTGTTTTCCACAGAGAACCTTGATGCCATGGCCCTTACTCTGTAGTCTTTTAATGGATCTCATATTCTGCAAGGCTTCATCCTGACTATCCTCCAGGTCAACTGAAATAGACTAGAATATTTTTAGAGGATAGAAGGCAGCAGAGAGAATAACCAGCTACTAAGAAACTTGACTAGGTCAGATGGGGTCTTGGGTCATCTTCTGCCAGAAGACTTTTACCTGTATCTTTCCAGTAGCCAGTAGGGTACCTCGAGGAATACCTTTAGATTTCCTTACTTAGGCCTTGATGTCTTCAGCACCAAAGAATCTCAGGTAAAATATCCACACTTTGGCTTTCTGTTTGAGATCCTGTCACACACTGGCTCTTCTCACTGAGGACAACATCAGGCTACACACAGGCCAAGGTCCAAGCTACCAGCTCCTGAGAACAGATAGTGAGGCCCTCTAAAAACAGCACTTTCTGGGCAGGACAGCAGGTCACGTGGAAATGTCAGGCCCTTACAGCGGAGGCACTTTCCATTTCCAAAGCTCGTTCACATCTTTTTATCTCATGGATCTTTACAGACATCCTGAGAGATAGACACCATCACCCACATGTTAGACACGATAAAGATCCATGCACACAGAGCACGAGCTGCCTCTAACAGGGTGGGAATCACAGCACATCTGAGATACTGCTCCAGTCTGACGTGGTCTCTGCTGTTTCTTTTTCTTCACCCACTGACCCTAGCCAGCAGCTGATCCACCCTTGTTATCAAAAGGCAAGATAGCAAAGGTGGAGGTGACCAACATTGCCCAGCTAAGAATGGGATGGCTAGGACTCAAACATGATTCTTTGTAACTCTATGAATCTGGCACGGTCCTTAAAGGCTTGAATGATAAACTGTGTTTCCCAAACATTTTGACACATGCCAGTGTGAATCAGCTTAATACATTTAGGTGAACACACAGACGGGCAGACAGAGACACACGGATACACACATATACACACACAGACACACACACATATATAGACACACACAGAGACACAAACACATACAGACACACACATAGACACACACAAACATACACGCACAGACACACACACATACACACAGATAGACTCACCGACACACACATAGACACACATGCACATACATACACACAGACACACACATGCACACAGACATACACACAGACACACAGACACACATAGACAGACTCAAAGACACACAGATACACACATAGATACACATATACACACAGACACACACACAGAGTAAGAAAGAGACAGGGACAGAGAATGAAAGATTTTTGCAAACAAAACACTTCACTTTTCTACCCAATCCTCTCACCTGCGAAATATTCGCTGTGGAAGCATGCTGGCTTACAGTTTCCGAGCAGCCTTCTTCACTGTGCTAAACATTCATTTGTAGTACTTATTGAAATGTTTTCCAGTAAGTCACAAAATTGCAAATAGAATATATGCTTGATGGCAGCTTTGGCAATGATTGGCTTGAACATCACAGCCTGGAATGGTCTGCAGTTTCTTCTGGCCTCTGAGACGGTCACAGACTCCTGGTTAGCCCCCAGACTGATCTGTAGGACTCTGGGCATTCCTGGAGAGGCCACTAGCAGTGGGGAGCCTAAATAATGAGCCCATTCTTCACAGCTTACCCTTCCAGATGACTGTGAGCGGTAATAAAAATGGGAGCAAACAGGGAGAGTTTAGTGTGTTTATTGCTGCTATTGAGAAAATAATGTGATAATAAACAGGGCCAGTAATGGAAATTGCTTCTAAGAATAAAATTATGTTATTATGAGTTACACACCGACAGCAGAAGGCATTTCATCTCCAATTGAGAAGTGCCTGGCTGGTTGGTGTTGTGCAGAGGCCTTTGCTCCTGGGAGCCCCGTGCCTTGCTCTGCTTGCCAATTTGAACTTTTAGCCTCATTGCTTTCTTGGAGTGGCTGATCTTTGAAAATGGGGCAGCTTGGGCTGCATGGCATTTTAATTAGTGTATTTAATCCCCAGGATCGTGTGCGGAAGCACAGTATCTTTCTTTGTGGAGTCTCATTAGGTCTGGTTGGAGAAGCCCCTTTTTTGGTATATGATGAAGTTAGAATTAACCCTGAGCATAGTTTAAATGGTCTGTGTGGAAGACGTCTCCTTTTATATCTGCTAATTGCCAATCATGTCATTAGCACAGGCATGCAGTAAAATTAAGGCTTGAGAGGTCGGTTCTGCTACTAATTAGAGAGAAAATGACAGAGAAGTGTCCAACTTGATAAGCCGAGAAAACTGATGATAACTAGTCCTTAGTGAGCTGGGAGCAAACCTCCTTAGAACCCTTTCGTCCACGTGACAACCCCTTTCCTCCACAGATTGCCTTTGTACCTAGCAAAAGGACCGATATACTTTTTTTTTTTTTCTGCTGGGAGTCTTTCACTTTCCACCTCCATCTATCAAAATCCTGTTCAACCCCCAGCATTCAGCCTTCCTGCAATGTCACTATCGGAAAGCCACATCTGGCCAAATGGGATCTCCCTTGTTCAGGCTGTCCCTGTGAGCTGCCGAGACCTCTGCTAGAGAACATGGCACAGTGCTGGTTTGAGCGCTAAGTAAGCATCCCTGTGGGCCCAACCCTAAGCTTGTCCTTTCGGTCTCTGTCACTGTCTCTCATTCCTCTCTGTTTCCATGGTGAAGGATGGCTATGGTGACAACAGGAGCCGTCTGTGTGCACATTGGAGCAGTAGATGTATATTGGGAGAGGCTGACTATAGGGTTTTTGTGGCATGGAAGAGGCTGTAGCTAGGATCAGTCAGGAGAAACATGGAGCATTCATGCTTTAGAGAATGTACTCTTAAACTTTTTTTCTCTCACAACTTCCTTTGCCCATCCCCTAGAAGCCTGTATATTGGTAGGTATACAAAATATGTATGCAAGTAAGTAGCAAGCAACTGGGGGGGGCATAAAGTAATTTATTTGAATACAATTCTCTAGAATACCCGTAGATTTATCATTTGTTTAAAAAAAACAAATCTGTGTGTTGGTGAAATGGGTAGCTTATTTATTTACCATAAAGAGTAAGATTTTGACTGGGTATTGGCACAGTAGGATAAGGGCATCTTCAGTGTTTTTTATAATTGAGCAACACTTTGAGTTTTTAATTGTCAATATCAAGAGTACACTTTGCAATAATAAAGTGATACCAAATGGCAGAAGCCTGCTTAAGGTCATTTCTGAAATTATTGAATATTTTGTCCTCATCTTAAGCCAAAATTCATTTAATAAATGCTTGAATAAAACTCAAGTCAGCAACATAAATGGCATTTTTTCCCATCTAATGTCCCCCAGCTGGCAAAAAAAAAGCTACACAATTTGATATTTGCATGATGAGGAATGATGGTAGGGAATTATTAAGAATCTTCACTTTCCATATTTAAACCATTATGTTTTTATGAGAGCAGAAAAAACTTTGAATGCACAGGATAAACATAGCCAGTTATCGTTAACCATAGTCTGGAGGCTAAGCCGAGATGCTTCCGGCCGTAACATCACATGTTCTGCTAGTACCTGGCATCACGGCGTGCATGCTGTATTGCACTCATGCTGGGAGCTCCCTCCCAAGGCTGTGGTGAAGCTGCACAAGCTGCACAGGGAGCCCAGTAGAAAAGCACCTCAGGTTCAGGACACATTTGCATTAATTTTTATTTAATGCACATTCCCCACATTTTATAGCAACATTTCCCACAACCCTTACATTGGTCAAGGCCACAGCTGAGTGCCTGAAATCTCGTGTGTATATTTGGAATTGAGAGTGTCTCTGCTGAATGACCCTCTCCTTTCTTGGGCCTGGTTAATGAGCTGAAGAAAGCAGGGAGGGCCCCCTAGAAGAGTCATGGCTTGGTTCTGTTGTGACAATAGCTCCTTCTTTTTATTTGTATGAGTCTGTGTGCGTGTGTGTGGGGGGGTATTATCTAGTGCGTGGTACATCACACAAATGTGTGAGTTGGTATATAGTGGGCATGTCTTTGTGCTTGTGTGTCTAGGCAAAAAGTTAGCCTCAGGCATCTCCCTCAGTTTCTCCCCACCTTATTTTTCTTTGAGACAGGATCTTTAATTTTTACCTGGAGTTCACCAGCCAGTCCAGCTGTGCTGCTTAGTCAGGAACCCAAGGATCCAGCTGTCTCCATCTCCATCACACTCCATCTTCACTCCTCCCTATACCCCTTCCCATTATGAAGTTGGGATCACATATATGTCCCATCATGCTCACCAATATTTTGCCAGGGTTTCTGGAAGTTGATCTTAGCCCCTCATGCCTGAGCAAGAGCACATTCTCAATTGGCCGATCTTGCTATACTCCGATCATCCTTCTCTCCTCATAGAAAAATTCTGCTAAGAGCCAAGATAAGAGAGCATCCTTGTTATTCAAGGAATGGGATTTTACAACTGCCTTTCTTTTCCCACTCTAAGAGGTACCTACCCCATCTCAGTAATTGTTCCTATTAGGAGTGGAAACACTAGGGCAGCAGGCTCTGAGTTAGATTTTCAAAAATTACTGGGGTTTATTTGTAAGATAAATTGTCAATGGTTCCAAATTTCATATAATATTCCCCTTTTTCCAGAAACACTCTAATAAATTTTTTTCTGCTTTTCAGCTTGTATTCATCATATATAGTGATGGGCTTTGTAAACAGATTTTCATTCAAGTGTCATGTACTTTGAACATGTTCGACTCTGATAAAGTCCCATTTTTTCCCCACCTCCACCAGCCTTTTCCTCAGCCCTTTCCCTTATGTGTTTTATGTATATTCTACATGTCTAAACAAAACACAGCTGTTTTAATCATATACACTCACAGAAGATGCCTTGCCTATGTTTTTTGTATGTTTCTACTTAGCTAGAAATATCTTTAATAATAGTTGATTTATTCCCAGTCTGGCATGCAACAATGCAGTTTTACATGCATACAGTACATGCTTGGCTCCTATCTGTGTCCTTTTCTAAGAAAATTGAATGTAAGTCAAGGGGAAGAAGAAGCAGAAAGCATTTCTTTGAATTGGTCACAGAGAAGAACATGTTACTTACTGATGTCAGATTTTATTTGCTGTTTGAAGTAGCTAACATCTTTAGGAGCAAGAATAAATTCTCCCAGACCTTGAACACTATCTATCAAATATAGAATATTCTCTTGGTAAATATAATCTCCAGCCCTTTCTGTGGCAACCAGTGGGGAGGCAATAAAGTTAGCTGCTTTTTTGTAGACTGCTTTTATCTAATATTTTTCTATTGCTCCACCTACCTGCTCCTATACCAATGCCTCCCCACCCTCTCCCTCCCTCCCTCCCTCCCTCCCTCCCTCCCTCCCTCCCTCCCTCTTCCTCCCTCCCGCACCTTGCAAGTATAAGTATAGATAGCAAAACACAGGTGAGGTGTCTGGATAAGTGGGGAGGAAGGGAAAACAAAAGATGTATGTAGTGTATGGTGTATATAGTGTTAGTTTCTTTCTGAGAAGTAAATGGGTTATTCTAAATATAATATATATTGCTGGCCCCCTTACCAGGCTGATGAGCTGTTTTAGGGAACTGGTTAAAATGCTTGGTTGAGATCTCATTATGGTTTGGTGCCCACTTCCACCAGATTCCTCAGTTGTGACCTACCCTTCAAGAGTTCAAAGAGAATCTTGTTTCAAAACAGGTGGTCACAAATATCTTTAGTTAAACATGTGATGAGTTCAACTGAGGGTTGCTTCCTTAACTAATACGACTGCAGTCCTTACATAAAGAGGATACTGAGGTTCAGACACATATGCAAGGAAAATGTATTAGGATGATGAAGTTCATGAAGCTGAAGACAGTGGTGCCAAAGATGGCTACTCGTGGAAACTGAGGGAGATTGTGGGGGGCAGGGAGGAGATTCTCCCTCCTAAACTTCAGAGCCCTGGCTACATCTTCATCTAAAGCAGTGCTTCTCAACCAGCCTGATAGTGCGACTCTTTACTATAGCTCCTCATGTTGGGGTGACCCTCCCTCTACCATAAGATTATATTTTTGCTACCTCATAACTATTATTTTGCTACCGTTATGAATAGTATTATAAATGTCTGTGTTTTCTGACGGTCTTTGGGGATTGTGATCCACAGGTTGAGAACCACTGATCTAAAGCTTCTAGGCTTACAACTGAGATATAATTAATTCGAGGTTCCTTACCTATGGACAATTTTTCTTTATTGGGATTTCAGCTATTTCAGTCAATCATGATCTGAAAATATTATACAAAAGATCCCAGAACTAAAAAGTTTAGACTTCTAAACCCCATGTCACATTTCAGACTTTTAAGTTCTGTGCCATCCTGAGTAGCACAATGGGTTGTTTTACCACCCAGCCCTGCCCTGAGAGAGCACGAATCATCTCTGGCCCGATGTATAGAGGGAGTAGATATCCTGGATATTAGATTGTTGAAGCATCACACATATAACTATTAATCTCTTTCTGTGCTTAACTTATAAATTAAAATTTATCTGATGTATGCATACATATGAAAGTCACAGTACATGTAGAGTTGGTACTATCTTTGATTTCAGACATGTATTGAGGGACTTGGAATCTCAATGTCCCAAGAACATAGGGTGTGCAGTTTCTATAGTAGCTAGAGTGGTGCTAGCAAAATAGTGTACAATGATGTTCAACTCCCACTGAACACAATCTCTGGGTAAGGCCGTGGAACCTTGTCTCTTCTCTAGTTTGTTAGTGTTTTCTGAGGACAGAGTGGTGCTGGAAAGCAGAGGTCTCTTGCCTTGCCTGCTATCCCTCACCACTGGGTCCCGGTTACTATTGTTGACACTATCCATGCCTTCTCAGTCTTGGGGATGTACAGTCATGTTACAACCACTAACCAATTCACATAATATGGGACTGTTGGCTTATGGCAAGAGATATACATTCATGTCCTCCAGATACATGCATATAGATATTACCATCATATTGGATAATTTCACATGCAGAAAAAAAAAACCCACTGTGTTCCCAGAACCTAGCTCTGTGCTGTCTACACATGAGTGCAAAGTTGCTCAAGACAACTGTGTGTCTCATTTCAAGACTTCAAACATCTTCGGAAAACTGTGGTATCTTGGGTCGCTAACCCACTGAAAAGAAACCGCTGTTCTTTCTCAAACGTTAGGACACTGGATTCTCTTTCCCACAAACAGGCCCCACTAGGCCCACTGCTATTTCCTATAGAAGTCAGAAAGCAACATGGAGAATTGTCTTTCCGGGCAAACCCAGTTACCAGTGTACAGAGAGAAGCCAAAGGCTGGAGGGAGCTTTTAATTTTCCTTCAAGCCAGTCTGACCTTAGAGACCAAACCGTTGTAGAACGGACCCCGCTTTGTACTGGTTATCACAGCAGAGTTGTTTTTATTGGAAGTCAGTGGCCAGGGAACCTTTAGCATCCTCAGCTCATCCTTTGGGCTAGAATTTACCAGGCTTTTTCTGAGCTGAAGGGTGATTTTTTTTTTCTCCTTCTGAAAGTTTGGCCAGATTCTGCTCAGCCATTTTTATGCTGTTGAAGCATGACAAACAGTTATCAGGCCCTGAAAATTGTCTAGAGGCTTCCCACCCACCTATAGACAAAGAACAGGAGCAAGATTCTTTTATTTTGTTTTGTTTTTTGAGTAAAATTTTCCACGGAATACTAGGAGTACAAGAAGTACTTCTTTGTCACAGTGGAGCGTTACTGTTCCTGCAGAATTTTAGGAGGTGTGTGGACTGTGCAATATGACAGACTTCAGTCTGAATCTCACTTTTCTGAGCAGCCTTCATGGGATCTGAAGTAAAGCATTTCACTTTCTTTTTTTAAAAAATTATTTATTTATTTATTTATTAAAGATTTCTGCCTTCTCCCCTCCACCGCCTCCGATTTCCCTGCCCCTCCCCCGATCAAGTCCCACTCCCTCATCAGCCCAAAGAGCATTCAGGGTTCCCTGCCCTGTGGGAAGTCCAAGGACCACCCACCTCCTTCCAAGTCTAGTAAGGTGAGCATCCAAACTGCCTAGGCTCCCACAAAGTCAGTACGTGCAGTAGGATCAAAAACCCATTGCCATTGTTCTTGAGTTCTCAGTAGTCCTCATTGTCTGCTATGTTCAGCAAGTCCGGTTTTATCCCAGGCTTTTTCAGACCCGGGCCAGCTGGCCTTGGTGAGTTCCCGATAGAACATCCCTATTGTCTCAGTGTGTGGGTGCAGAAACCTAATAGAGAATTGTTGGAGGTAATGAAGAAAGCATTTCACTTTCAAAAGCCTGTACTCCGCATTCATGAACGGGACAGCACTTCAAGTTTACGACTGAGGGTGCCATTGGTGCCTGTGATCTTAACTTAAGGACATGGCATTGGCTGCCGTCTCAAACCTGAAGGCCTGGAAATCTTTAAAAATAAACTTTATTGTTTAAATTCAGGCCTGACTCACAGCGAAATTAGGTGGAAGGTGCCAAGATTTCTGTTAAGACCCCCTTCTGCTTCCGTACACACTAGCTTCCTCTTTTGTCAGTGCCATCGGTGACAATTGAATAATCTCACAGCTTTTGACAAATGTGAAATGACACATATCTGTAGGTATAACATCTTACTTTGTAGCTTCATTGCCTAAAATGTCTTTTCCTCTCTGCCTTTTCATTCTAAGCCCAGCAAACACTAGTATGTATCCTTCTGCAAGACTCAGATTTCGGAGAATGGCATGGATTTGTAATTTCACAGTAATCTTTTAAATTGGCTTCTTCATTTAAAAATTTACATTTGATCCACATCTTCCTGGATTGACAACTCTTTCCTTTTTTTAAAAAAAAAATTATTTATTTATTAAGGATATTTGCCTCCTCCCCGCCACCGCCTCCCATTTCCCTCCCCCTCCCCCGATCAAGTCCCCCTCCCTCATCAGCCCGAAGAGCAATCAGGGTTCCCTGCCCTGTGGGAAGTCCAAGGACCACCCACCTCCATTCAGGTCTAGTAAGGTGAGCATCCCAACTTCCTAGGCTCTCACAAAGCCAATACGTGCAGTAAGATCAAAGACCCATTGCCATTGTTCTTGAGTTCTCAGTAGTCCTCATTGTCCACTATGTTCAGCAAGTCCAGTTTTATCCCATGCTTTTGCTGACCCAGGCCAGCTGGCCTTGGTGAGTTCCTGATAGAACATCCCCATTGTCTCAGTGTGTGGGTGCAACCCTCGCGGTCCTGAGTTCCTTGCTCCTGCTCTCTCTCCTTCTGCTCCTGATTTGGACCTTGAGATTTCAGTCCTGTGCTCCAATGTGGGTCTCTGTCTCTGTCTCCTTTCATCGCCTGAAGAAGGTTAATATTCGGGAGGGTGCCTATATGTTTTGCTTTGGGTTCACCTTCTAATTTACCTTCTCTAGGATCGGGAATTATAGGCACAATGTCCTTTATTTATGGCTAGAAACCAAATATGAGTGAGTACATCCCATGTTCCTCTTTTTGGGTCTGGCTTACCTCACTCAGGATAGTGTTTTCTATTTCCATCTATTTGTATGCAAAATTCAAGAAGTCCTTGTTTTTTACTGCTGAGTAGTACTCTAATATGTATATATTCCATACTTTCTTCATTCATTCTGCCATTGAAGGACATCTAGGTTGTTTCCAGGTTCTGGCTATTACAAACAATGCTGCTATGAACATAGTTGAGCATATACTTTTGTTGTATGATAGGGCATCTCTTGGGTATATTCCCAAGAGTGGTATTGCTGGGTCCAGGGGTAGGTTGATCCCGAATTTCCTGAGAAACCGCCACACTGCTTTCCAGAGTGGTTGCACAAGTTTGCATTCCCACCAGCAATGGATGAGTGTACCCCTTTCTCCACGTCCTCTCCAGCAAAGGCTATCATTGGTGTTTTTATTTTAGCCATTCTGACAGGTGTAAGATGGTATCTTAAAGTTGTCTTGATTTGCATTTCCCTGATCGCAAAGGAAGTTGAGCATGACCTTAAGTGTCTTTTGGCCATTTGAACTTCTTCTTCTGTTGAGAATTCTCTGTTCAGCTCAATGCCCCATTTTATAATTGGGTTGATTAGCCTTTTACGGTTTAGTTTCTTGAGTTCTTTATATATTTTGGAGATCAGACCTTTGTCAGTTGTGGGGTTGGTGAAGATCTTCTCCCAGTCAGTGGGTTGCCTTTTTGTTTTAGTGACAGTGTCCTTTGCTTTACAGAAGCTTCTCAGTCTCAGGAGGTCCCATTTATTCAATGAGGCCCTTAATGCTTGTGCTGCTGGGGTTATACGTAGGAAGTAGTCTCCTGTGCCCATGTGCTGTAGAGTACTTCCCACTTTCTCTTCTGTCAGGTTCAGAGTCTTCAGACTGATATTGAAGTCTTTAATCCATTTGGACTTGAATTTTGTGCATAGTGATAGATTTAGATCTATTTTCATTTTTCTACAGATTGACATCCAGTTTTGCCAGCACAATTGTTGAAGATGCTCTCTTTTTTCCATTGTATACTTTTAGCTCCTTTATAGAAAATCAGGTGTTCATAGGTTTGTGGGTTGAAGTCAGGGTCTTCTATTCGATTCCATTGGTCGACTTCTCTGTTTTTATGCCAGTACCAAGCTGTTTTCAATATTGTGGCTCTGTAATAGAGGTTGAAGTCAGGGATGGTAATGCTTCCAGACAATCCTTTATTGTATAGGATTGTTTTGGCTATCCTGGGTTTTTTGTTTTTCCGTATAAAGTTGATTATTGTCTTCTCCAGATCTGTGAAGAATTTTGATGGGATTTTGATGGGGATTGCATTGAATCTATAGGTTGCTTTTGGTAGAATTGCCATTTTTACTATGTTGATCCTCCCAATCCAAGAGCAAGGGAGATCCTTCCATTTTCTGGTGTCCTCTTTAATTTCTTTCTTCAAAGACTTAAAGTTCTTGTCAAATAGATCTTTCACTTCCTTGGTCAGAGTTACCCCAAGATATTTTATACTATTTGTGGCTATCGTGAAAGGTCAGGCTTCTCTGATTTCCCTCTCTGCTTCCTTATTCTTAGTGTATAGGAAGGCCACTGATTTTTTGGAGTTGATCTTGTATCCTGCCACATCACTAAAGGTGTTTATCAGCTGTAGGAGTTCTTTGGTAGAGTTTTTGGGGTCGCTTATGTATACTATCATATCATCTGCAAATAACGAAAGCTTAACTTTTTCCTTTCCAATACGAATCCCCTTGATCCCCTTATGTTGTCTTATTGCTATTGCTAGAACTTCAAGCGCTATATTGAAGAGGTATGGAGAGAGTGGACATCCTTGTCGTGTTCCTGATTTTAGTGGGATGGCTTTGAGTTTTTCTCCGTTTAATTTAATGTTAGCTGTCGGCTTGCTGTAAATAGCTTTTATTATATTTAGGTATGACCCTTGTATCCCAAATCTCTCCAAGACCTTTATCATAAAAAGGTTTTGAATTTTGTCGAATGCTTTTTCAGCATCTAATGAAATGATCATATGGTTATTTTCTTTCAACTCTTTCCTTGTGCTAGAATAATAAATTTCCCAGAGAGTCTAAGTCTAATGGTTTATTCACCTACTGAAGGACATACTGGTGGCTTCCAAATTTTGGCATAAAAAGAAATAAATCTGTTCTAAACATAAACATATAGGTTTGTAAAAGCATATACTCTCTAGCTTATTTTGGAAATATGGACAATGGTTATTGGGCCCTATAGGAGGAGTTTACACTGCTGTCTTCCAAATGATTGCAGCATTTTGCGTTCGCACTGCATTGAGTGCACATTCCTGGGGCTCCCTATACTCACTGCCATTTGATGATGTCAATTTTTCTTGTGGATTTCACTTCTACCCATAGGTGTAAATGATATGTTATTTCTTAATTTTGCATTGCATTCATTGCATTTCACAGAAAGCAATATTTCACCGCTTGTTTACCATCTGTGTCCCTTGGGCAAAGTGACTATTAAACTCTTTGGTTAATTTTGCTATCTCTTTTATTATTGTTGATTATTAAATGTTCTCCGTACTTTTGCATTTACTGGTATCCTTTTGCAAATATTTTTTTTCTTTCTGATGCTTATCTCTTCAGTATTTTGGAGGTCACATTTTTTTAAATAGAAGTTTTAATTTGAATAAAGTCCAGTTGATCAGTTTTTCTTTCATGAATCAGGATTTTGGTGTTACATCTAAAATGTCACCACCATACTCATGGTCACTTAAGTATTTTCCTATTTTTTTCATTAGAGTGAATTGGACAAAATGGAAACAAATTAAAATGCTTCCTTTCACTCAGACTATATGAATTTTATTTATAGGAATATAAAACTAAAAATTTAATTTTGAATGCTGCAAAATGTCTGGGATTAAGAAGTAGCAGACCAAATAAACATGAACTTTAGAAACATTATATTAAGATACACAAAAGATCACATTTTATAAATTGCAAAATTGGAGTGATAGAAATTAGGACAGTGGGCATGGGGACTACTTGGGGTAAAAATGTTTAATAATTCTTTTGTGAATATTTATGTACCCACATACTTCATGAAGTAAATTTCATTAGATATGAATTTTATCTAAAATTTTAAAAGGGATTTAGAGAATTGCATCATTGGTTAAGACCAGTTGTTGCTCTTGCAGAAAACCCAGTTTTGATTTCCACCATCTACATGATAATCTACAGTCATTCATCAATCCACTTCCATGGGATCTAACACCCTTTGGTAACCCCCAAGGGCACCAAGCATGCACATGTTACTCATACATACATGCAGGCAAAACACTCATATGTGTCAAATAAAATGAAAACGTCTTTAGAAATAAACAGAAATTTTAAAAGCGATAGTAGGATAGGTGCTCAGTGGAGGGTGTTTTTCTTGTTGGTGATGATGATGATGATGGTGACCTGGCAGGAGGAAGGGAGCAGGTGTTGGAAGACAATCCTCAAAGGTTGTGTTTTTGATGAGTACCAGCTTGAAACTCTTCAGTCGTTACAAGATAGATAACCATGAATCTGTAATTTGAAATGTGCTCATTAAAATGAATGAATTTGTTATGTTCCAAGTTCCAGATGTTCAGGTAAGCATGGAGAATGGAGTTTCCTGACTCTTTCCATTGCTAATGAAGAGAAAATACCAGATGATTAACGTGGCAACACAGGGATGAACATAGGTCATACGCTCAAGCTGTGCCATCAAAAACCCTCTGAAGCTTCCAAGAAAACAATCAGAGAAGCAGATGATCTTTGGAAATTCTTCCCAAAATCATTTTTTACAGGGTCTGAAAGAGAACCACTCATTTTTGCAAAGGAGACTTTGAGAATGTGAGCTATCTGGAGGGCCAAAGAAACATCACAGGATGCAGAAGCCTGCAAAGGAGTTCTGGTATTGGTTTCAGGATCTTGGATCTGGGACCCTTGATCCTGTGTTCACTGGTGGTTAGAAATGGGGTTCACATGCCAACGCATGTAGTTTAGAATTATTCTCTGACACAGAATGCACCAAAGTGTTCCTCACTCTTTTTTTGGTTGTGTAGTGTGGTGGTGATGATCTTTGATTAGAAAACTGAGAAGTCATTTCTGTAAGGACGTGGAATTTTACACAGTAAACTAACAACTCTTTAGTATTCCAGAGAGAGACTTCTCGGCCCCCAGACATCTCTACCCAGCCTGCTTCTTAAACTCTGAGTCCCTTTCCTATTGTTCAGGAAATAGTGAAGATTTGATGACAACTTTGCCTCCCAGACACAGGGGATAAACACTGGGGTCCTTGAGGAAGACGATCCTCAAGTTAAGATAGGAAGTGGATGGTGTGGCCTGGTTTAGAGGAGGGAAGTTGCTACTTGCATATTGGATTTGAAAATTCTTTAATAACAAAATTGCACATCTGTCTATTACCCAGGAGCACATCTGTTTCTTTCCAATAACGATTCTCAGCACTTAGCAAAGCACAACACACAAAGTAGGGGCTTCATAACCTCTTCTGAACTGACTTGAACCTCAGGGAAGCATTGACATGTGCAGACAGCTGTTAAACTCTACAGTAGCCAAAGCCCTGTGAAGTCTGAGTGGAGGTCACTCCTGAAAGCCAGGGCCCTTGCCTGGCAGGAGGTAGAAGGCAGCTCACTCTCTCTGACAAATAGATGGAGACTATTTGCCTGTACCCTGGGGGTTTAATCTTTTCTTTAGCATCTTGAAAGCCCATGGCATTGAGCGCTGAAACACATCACTGAGCAGTTGTCCTTAGTGCTCCAGTTCCCTTCCAATTCTTTTCATGAGAGGCGCATGTGATGGGTACTGACATTATTCCATGAATCTTAGGGACATCTGCTTCAGGCTCTTAGAAATGGTTTTCACCTGCTTGGATCTACCAAGAAATTGAAGTTAATTCTCTTTTCTGTACTCTCCATGTCCTCATGTGTCGGAGAGGTGCTTTTTTTCTGAGTTGACACTGGAAGAATTTGTAATCAACAGGAAAGATAATAGCTGTGAGGTAGGATGCTGAAAAGGTTGGATAATCCAATGAGAGCGAGAACTAGCCAGAGGTTCAGGGAAAGTGAGATCAGGAGCAACTGGGGACAAGGAGGCCTATGGACTAAGAGTCTCATGTAAGCAGCAGGGCTTGAACAGTTTTGCAAGTCCTTCAGTCTTCCATGTTTTCTTGTCAGTCCCATTTCCTCCTCTAAACTCTAGCTCCAGTGTCTTTAACTACATGGAGTTTCCTAAGTTGGGCCTTTTGCTACAATGGACACCTATCCTGTCAAATTACAGCTCCTTCCTGAAGGTTTTTAATTTTGTTAGAACACACAGGGCTTATTAATTAACCATTTGCTTTGATGACAAGGGCTAATATTGGGCTTTCTGCTAGAAAGCCATGTGGCCAAAATCGATTTTTCCAAAAGGTGACTCTATTGGCTTATATAGGAAATAGATCTACAACAGAAAGCATCCTAGGCATGGAGAAGTGTCAGAAACCCCTGGAGTGGTCCAGGGGAAAGGAGAGAGGTTTGCATGAGGATATAAATAAAGCAAATGGTTGGAAGAAAGGTTCTGAGTGAGGGAAGGGGCAGAGCCCTTCCTCCACAGGGCAGTGGTTGGATGTTTTAAGAAGGTTCCTGGCCATGGTACGGAAAGCAGCAGAAGGTGATGAAAGGGGCAGGAACCCTTCAGATGCTCTGTTGATGAATCACCTGGCTGGAAAATTCTCCAAGGCCAAGGAAGTCATATAATCTACTACGGTACATGTTGAGCCAGGTACAAAACACATGCATTGAGAATGGCTGGGCCTCACATCTCTGCCATTCTTTCATGATTCTCCTGCAGGTCCAAACCGTATAATTTGTCATTGTCCTTGATCAGGCCTGGAGTACTGGTGTGTCTTCTTTCAAAGCCTTTGCTCCCTCAGATGCCCATGGCCTCTAGGCATCTGCTGTCAAATTCCTGTCTGGTTTTTCATGCTCAGCTCAGATGTCTACTCTCCCTCAAAGCTGTTAATGCCCTCCATCACAGTGAAAGGCTGCATTTATAGAGGGAGTGAAACATTTTCACCTGCCCTGGGATCTCAGCAAGTTTCTTCAACCACCAATAATTATGAACACCTCTTTCATGGCTTAACTGCAAATGCTGAATGGGAAATTACACGTGGAACATGTCACACAAAGCCTGCTTGTAGTTGGAGAGAATAAAGTTAACATCACTCAGTAGTGACATTTGTCCCCTTCTCCATAGTCCTAATAAGACAGAGCCCTGATTCATAACAAATAATCAGAGCTGCTCTTCAAGAGAAGAGAGATTCTCTAAGTACCAAAAACATTAGAGTTGTGGAGGATGATTGCTTAAACTCTTCTTTTGTTTTCTAAGAAGAATTGAGGGTTTTGAGAGGTCGGCAGAGGCAGCGAGGAGATCTGGGGACAAAGGAACTCATAACGAAGTGAGCATGGTGCACTTGTGAGTGGGGTGTCTGTAACGGTATACTGTGTGTACAGGTATGTGGGTGCAAGTATTGAGTGTGTGCAGTCTTGGGTATGTGAGTGGGATGGAGGAGACCAAGCATGTCAGAAATATTTTGCGGTTGAGTACACACATACTCACCCATCACCTGTTTCCCTCTCTAGGTGAGATCTTTTGGAAAGGTACATATGAAATGCCCAGAAAATGCCTCCATTCAAGGGTTGATGCAGGAGAATGCAGCCACTAAAGCCTACAATGCCTGTAGGAATCCGCTTGGCCTTCTCCCCAAGTTGGCTCTGGGCTTGACACTTCTGCCTCCTTCTGGAATTGGCTTTGGTGATTTGCTGTTAGAACACGATTAATCCTCTTGGTGCCAACCCAGAATTTCAGGGCTCTGTTATGGGTCTGGGCTACCACCTCTGTTCTCTGGATCTGTCCACTGACATTGTGAAACATCCTTGTTTTATCTTTGACTCCTCTCAATGACTCCCTTAAGAGAGTGTTCTTGGAAGTGCCACTTTAGTTATCCTGGCTGTACCATTTATTTTATTACTTTATATGAATTGGAACACACACATAGATTTCCTTACAGTATTTTCATATGTAGTTTCAGTTGACCCTGGTTTCCTGTCCTCTCCCCCAGCTACATGACCACCCTCCCCACTTTTACCTTCCCACCTGGAGTAATCCCCTTTCAATTTTCATATTACATATGTTTATTACCATTACCATACCCTCATTGACATTGCATCCTTTCTCCTATCATGGGCCACCTTCTAGTTTCCCCATCTCAACCAGCATTCACTCCCACAGAAGCACTCACACACATACACACACACAGATACATAAGTATCTCTGTGTGTGCATATGTGAATATATGCATACATACTCACACATATATTATATGTTAGTAGTTAGAATTTACATGGAAGAGAGAACATACAGGGTTTGTATCTCTGAGTTTGAAGTCCCTCATTTAATATATTTTCCAGTCTCATCCATTTTCCTCCAAGTGAAATTTTTCTCACGGCTGAGTAAAATTCTAATGTGCATACATACCACATTTTTATTACATGTTCATCTGTTGACGGACATCCAGACTGATTAATTTTTGAAAAAAAAAACATGAAATGATTTCCAAAGTTCCCTCCTGATCCTGAGGATCTGGGTGATGTCATCTCTTTCTTAAAAGTCTTTACGATAGAGCTCCTTCTAGGAGCAGGACAGATGAGACTGCTGTGGAAAATGACTCAGGACAACATTTCATACTGAAAGCTGCTTTGGGGCATTCTGTGAAATTCTTCCACCCTCATCCCTTGCCAGGCAGGGTTGCGTACTTTCTGTGGATTGTTTATAAGTGATTTTCAACAAAGCCCACAGCACAGGCTTCAGTCATTCACAGGGAAGAAATGTTGCTTTTTGAGAATCACACTTTAACCTCTACACAAAAACAAGCCCAGGGAAGAGGGAAGGTTCAGAAATTGCTTCCCTGCCCTGTGAAAACGGTGAGTGACACAGAATCAAAACAAGCTCTCTAACTGATGCAATGTGGAAAATATCTCCTGCCACCTTCAGAGTTCAACCTGCTAGTAAGCAAATAGGATACACCCTGCCTCATCATCCGTGGGGTCTGGGTCCATTGATTCAGCCAGTTATTCATTAAAGATATTTGGAAAACATTTTGGCTGTAGCTAACATGCACATTTTTTCTTGTAATTATTTCCTGCGAAATTCAATAGGGTTCAGATTTTGATGATATTTACATTATGTCTGGTATCTTAAGTTGCCTAGAGGTGATTTAAAGTCCAGAAGGGGCTGGAGAGGTGGCTCCATGTTTAAGAGTGTGTTCTGTTCTAGCAGAGGACCCAGTTTGCTTCCTAGCATCCACATCAGGTGGTTTACAACTGCCTATAACTCTAGGTCGAGGGGGTTTCTTGCTTTTGGCCTTCCAGTGGTACCTGAACTCTCATTTACAACTGTCCAAACAGACACATACATTTACTTTATTATTTTTAAAATAAAGTACATAAATAAAGAGTTGCACAGGTTACTAAACGATTTTATGCAAGATACTGGAGCATTTGTAGATGGTTGTTTTGTGACCTTGGAGCCAATTCTTTCAGACACTGAAGAACAATTATAGTTCATGCACAATAGATTTATGGTTTAGTTTTTGTCTGCCTAGTAGAGTTTCTTGATGCAAACACCTCAGCTGTTGTTAAGAGTGGGATAATATAGTGGGAAGGGCTATCTGAGAGTTGATTTGGTATTCAAAGTCCTTAATTCTAGGGACTGGATCTTGTGAAAATTTCATTTCCCCAAGGGACTAATATTTCCTGTTCATGTTAGGTTCAGAGAAGTGGTAGACATTCCAGTTTCTACATTGGGATCTTACTACCAGCCTCTGACCAACTAGTATCTTTTCTGCATCCTTTCCTTTTACAGGGCCACCATGAAACCTAGAGAATAGTCTGACCTTCTGCTCTAAGAGTAAATTCTGGTTTGCCTAAGCTGGACCCAGTTAATGTAACATTCCAGCTCTGTCATTGTTGTGGGTGGTCCTGATCTAAATCAGTCATTCAAACCTTGCCTGTATTCTGGCTATGGGGACCAGTTTCTTAATGGCTCATCTCAGATCAATGAGATGTGAGGGGGAAATGTGTTGGAAAATTTAGAGAACAGCTTCCAACTTTCTCTCTCACCCTCTGGAAATGGCAAGTTCAGTTTGTATCTAAGAATCTGAAAAGGGATTCAAAATATATAGGAAACCAGTGTAGAGTGTCCTACAGAGAAGACAGTAGGCACTCTGTAGACAGAGAACCAGGTTCCCCCACTGGGCTTCTCATCTTTAAACCAAATAATGTATCCATTCTTTAAATTAGTCATATCATCTCTCTGTTGTTTGTAGCATGAAACACACTAATTGATACAGAAGGGATGATGAACCTGGGAAGAGGGTATAATACCAAAGATTTCCCAGGCAGGATAATTGCTAAATTGCTTTTAGAGAAGCTTTGAGTGGTTCTGTAAGTCTGGATGGATTGGGTCCTGCTAGGAGTGCTTTGTACACTAGACATTGTACTTCTTGAAGACTCCATATCTTCCCTGCCCTTGATGGTCTAACGCCTTGCATGGTGTTTATGAATGAAGAGACCAACGAAAGAATAGATGCATGTCAAGCCATGCAGATCACAGGGTACAAAATCTACTGCTTGAGAATATAGTGAACAGACACTAGAAAAATCAGTGGCTAATTCCAAGATAGCAGAAACCAAAGGAGGGTGATTCATGCTCTCCTCCAACCTCTGTAGCTGGTACGAGGTTCCAGTGAAGAAGTGGGGTGTCATACCCACTTCTGCAGTTAGAAAAACAGCTTGAGGGTGAATCTTTGTAGATATCATGCCTGCCCATCAGAACATTTTCGGAAGTGTTCCATGTAGAAGCTTGCTAATCGCATATCTTCCTGCTGTGTGTAGTAGTGATAAGGGTGGCGGCGGGGCTGCGTCCCCAACACCCCAGCCGCCTGCCCGGCTTAGCTTATGCCCCGAAATAACAACACACAAACTGTATTCATTTAAACACTGCTTGGCCCATTCTCTTCTAGGCTAATTCTCACATATTAATTTAGCCCATTTCTAATCATCTGTGTGTAGCACCCCAAGGTGTGCTTACCGGGAAGATTCTAGCCTATGTCCATCCTGGGTTGGAGCTTCATCCCGGGAGCAGGGCATGGCGTCTCTCTCAGGCGTCTGCTCCAGGGAGGAGAGCTGTCGAGACTCTGAGCTCACTTCCTCTTCCTCCCAGGATTTTGTTCTGTTTACTCCTCCCACCTATCCTCTAACCAATAAAATGGGCCAAGGCAGTTCCTTTATTAGCCAATGACCTTCCTCCATCAGCTGTGTACATTTTTTTTTCTGGAGGTGGTGGGCAAATCAGACCCTATAAAAAGAGTGACAGCCCTGTCAACTTGCCCAAATGTTGGTTCCAGAAGAATTCTATCTATGGGACTCCCAACGTAATTATGGTACTAACTGCATTACCAGTGCCAGCAAAGTCTCTGGAGAAGGCTACAATCTATCTCTATCATTCTGCTTTTATTTCTTCAGCAACTGCAAATGTAGAAATCAACTGGGAATAACTTAGAATTTAACATGTGCTTCTTGTCTTCTGTGGGTATCATTGAAATAGGAGAGCTCAATTAAGTCATCTAGTGACCAGTTTTAAGTGTAATTCATTGATTCATGGAGAGACGATCTAAAACCCTCCACATCTCTTGAATAATCTTCAGCATCTCATTTCACCCGATTGCAGAACTTACTAGTTCAGAAATATTCAATGGTATAGCTCTACTCCCTTCCCTTTCATTGTGTATTAAGGATCTCTACAACTAGGTCCTACTATTCCAAGTAAAGAAAGGTGGTTCAAGATGTTACTGTCTGTATTCCCAATGACTGGAGGGTTATCTTTGGACACCCATAGATTCTAAATAAGTCCCCTTTACTAAAACCTGGCCACGCAAATGTACTGCTTCAAGTTAGCCCACTGTGCAATGGCTCAGTAAGCATTATCTATGTAACAGCCCTAGAGAACTGCATTCTGCAAGCACTTATCAATGTACTCCAACAATGTGCTGTCATAGTGTTGTGAGGTTCACTCTTGTCATTATCAAACCATGAAACTTGCAATAACCGTGGGATGAGGTGTAAGTAGGGAAAGCAGAGGTTCTAGAAATGTTCATTACAAAAGAATTAGTGTTCAGTTTGCTCCTGTGTAAATACCTTCTGTTGAATTTCCCGTAAGACTAACCCCAATTATTTAATATTCTAAAATGTTCCCTTGAAGTCAAAGTCACATGTAATTATATGGAATCCCAATGGAAGACAAGAAAGACATGATTCTGAAACAGAAGCCCTGCAAACACATCAGGGGTCACATCACACAGTTATTTTATAACCTGGTGTTAGCTGTTTCCTCCAAGATAAAGATTTTAATAATTAAGGGTATTATTGAAAGCATAGAGTACTGTCAATTAATGTAATATATAATCCCCATAGTTGGCCACATTTCATGGTACTGTTACAGCAATAATGCCACTTAATAACACTTAAGGCTTCAACAAAGTCAGCAGCACCTACATCTGCATGGTAATTTGTAAAATCTTCTCCTATCAAATATCTGAAATGAGGTTTGGATAGTAATAAGTATATCTTGGAATATCTCCCGTTATCCGTTAGGTGAATTAAGAGTGCCCCAGAGTGGAGCTGTAATGAGTCCCCAAGAATGTGTCCACTGCTGGAATTCTCAGGAGCTCTAGCTTTCTGTTCTGAGGGAGGTACTGGAGCAAATCTGAACATCCTCCAAAGGAGAAGGGAGAGTGAACAAGTTATGTAAAGAAAGTCATATGCCTTCTGTGACAGAATAAGATCACTGGACCCATATCCCAACGACGTGAGTTAGGTATTACCTCTGCATGTGAAGCAATGATGCATGAGCCAAGCACAGGACTGGTATTGTCATGTAGAGCTATACCACTCTTACAGATATTAGGGATTAAGAAATACCACCATGCAAACTAACATTCACTTGATCCCACTCAAAAGGGGGACTCAGAGTAGTCAAGGGGATTTCCAGCTTATACAACCTGAATCCACACATAACTCAAGCATCCAGAAAATCTGACTCAAGGTAAAAATGCCTCTCCTAAATGGGGCTTTGCTTTTCCTGTGCACCTTGCATAAGGAATTCTAACTAAGCACAGCTGAATATGCCTGCAACCTCAACACTGGAGAGGCAATAGTCAAAGGATCACAAAAATCTTCAGGCTGGCCTGGTCTATAAGTGAGTTTCAGGCATTATAGAGAGACCCTTTCTCAAAAAAGAGATAGTTACACTGATGGCTGATGGATTGGTGGATTATGATAAACAGGCAGACAGACAGATAATAGGGTTTAGTAGATAAAATCAAGTTTTCAGTAGAAGGGATCCAAATTTACAGATATATGCAATTCTCAGTAGCTAACTCTGTAAGATGTACCTAGCAAAATCTGTTGTAGCCAAGCAACCCCACCATGTAGTTTGAGTGGCTCCTCTGACCTGAAGAGAATCAGAGTTTAGACTGAGCAGTCATGAGTGATAGCAGACACCAAGATTTATTTTTTGGAACAGCAATATTAGGTGCCCTGGGCTCCTAACTCTATTGCATTTGGCTGCAGGGTTATATAAATTTAGTTTTCTAAATTTATATCGAATAGACAGTTCAGGTGGTAATGAAATGCTTTGGGTGAGTATAATTTTCTTTTCAAAAGCAAGTGACAAAGAATTGCCAAGGTTTCAGGGGGAAAATAACATATTTTACCTTTAGCTAGTGACAGCCCTCCAAGAAGCTGGAGTTCCTTGGACAAACATTATGGAGACACAGATCTTCATGATGCCCTTGAAAGTAAGGTGGTAATGTTTAGTACCTCTTCTTGCTGTGATGTTTTGGGAGAATGTTCCCTATTGGACAAGTCTAAGAAGAGTGGAGATTTCTCAACATCTGGATTTGGGGGGTCTCATGGATTTGTGGGGTTAGACCATCATCATTATTAATGGTATTGCATTTACAAGTTCACCATTCATCTCTGAATTGTTGTTGGCTTAGGAAAACTAAATCCTATCTATCCTCAGAAGCTTCCAGCTTTTCTATTTGTATACCACTTATATTTAAAGAACTGTCAGGGAGCTTATTTGATTCCCAGGACTACTGCAAAAAAAAAAATGAGAAAAGCTTGGAGCCTTTATAGGACTGAAATGTTTAGCTTTGCACGGCTGAAGCAGAGGATCTCTCCTTGCCCCTTGCAGCTTGCATTAGTTGCCAGCAGCCCCCAACACTCCTGGAGCTGAATCACTCTGGTCTTTGCTTCTATCTCCACATGTCCATTCTCTGTGTACCTCATGTCATGCATTTGCACATGTACATATGTGTGTATGCATGTTTATGTGCATGTGTGCATTTGTGTGGATATGCACATGTGCATCCTTGCATGTGAAGGCCCGAGGTTAATCACTGGTTTCATTTTCAGGAGCTATCAACATTAAGTTTTGAGACAGGATGTCTCAGTATCTCAGAACCTTCCAGGTAAGCTAGTGACACCAGGGATCCAACTGTCTCTGCCTCGCTCATGCTGGAATTATAAACACAAGCCTCCACACCTGGCCTTTATCTGTGGGTTTTTTGGATGGAACTTTGGCCTTCATGCTAGTGTAGCAAACACACTAATGACCAAGTCATCTCCCCAACTCCTTGTGCCATGTCTTAATGTCCCTTTTTTCTTTGTTGACTCAATATGACATCATCTTTACTTCATTTTTGATGGAGGAAGGTCATTGGCTAATAAAGGAACTGCCCTGGCCCATTTTATTGGTTAGAGGATAGGTGGGAGGAGTAAACAGAACAGAACGCTGGGAGGAAGAGGAAGTGAGCTCAGAGACTTGACAGCTCTCCTCTAGGGAGCAGACGCCTGAGAGAGATGCCATGCCCTGCTCCCGGCATGAAGCTCCGACCCAGGATGGACTAGGCTAGAATCTTCCCGGTAAGACGGGTTCTCACAGATTATTAGAGATGGGTTGATTGGGATGTGAGAATTAGCCTGTAAGTGCTAGAGCTAAAGGGCCAAGCAGTGCTTAAAAGAATACAGTGTCTGTGTAATTATTTTGGGGCATAAGCTAGCCGAGCAGGCGGCCGGGGTGCTGGGAACGCAGCCACCGCCCTTATTACTACACATTTTGGCCTTGGTTACACTACCAAATAAGGCCACCTACAGGGATTGGAAATTGGGGCATCAGCATGTCATTGTAGGAAACACTTTTCTGTACATTAGAAACTCTTTGATTTACTGACGCTCATGTATTTCCTGCTTTCTACTGGGGTACTTTGAAGGAGACATACATTGCAATAAATGATACAAACTTGAAATCTTGTGTGTGTGGCTACCAAAGACTCCAGTTCCCCTGGGAGGAATGTCTTTCCCAGCGATGCTGTTAGGGATGATATGATGCTTTGACGGAGGAAAAACTAAACACAAGATTCTGGAAAAACAAACAGGCTAGCAGGGAAAGAGGGAAAGGAAAGGGGCTGACAGAGTGAGCTGCATTGGAAAAAGTTGTCTAGTTGCTGAAACCCGGATCCTCATCTCCACCACTGACAAGATGAAAAGCAATATTGGAGATGAGCACCATGGCCTCATCTCTTCTCCTTCAATACCAACAAACTAATCCCCGTAGCAAGTCAGATAAGCAGCAGCCTTAGGTCTCAGAGCTATTACTCTGGACTCTCTTAAACTGCCTCTAGAGAATGCCTATTTAAGAGGATGTCCTTTCCTTTTATCGAGGGGCCATATAAGAAATGACCGAATAAAGCATGTTTCTATATCGTCTATAAAAATGTGGCCAAAGACAGTCCCCCTTCTATTCTTCCATGTCCCTTAAAGAAAGATCTTTGTAATAATTGCCTCTTAAAAGTGAATTCAGTAAAAGGTCTGTCTTTCCTGGCAGTCTTGTTTTCTGGTAAACACTAACAATTTTAGTGTTTTATGGTTGTTTTCTGATTTTTCTTTTGCTGTCCGAAAAACACTGCCAGACATTCCAGATGTTTTCATATTGCAACCTGACTGTCAAAAAAGGAGATTTTTCTTACAATGACAGGGTCTGGGTGGAGGTAGGCAGATGGCACATGGCCCTACCCTCAGAGCACTAAACTTGACCCCAGCATTTAGACAGGGTCTCAAGCCCAGAAACCTCAGTATAATGGCAAATAATCAATATTATGAATATGACTGTATTAGTGGGTGGAAATGACCTAACCTGTATGTGTGTCAAGTACTGTTCATCTTTTTAGCGTATTCATAGTTATGAGAATTACAAAAGACTTTAAAATAAATGCATAAATGATAAATAGAAAATGAGTGGGCCGTGTGAACGTGGTATCTCATATCTATAATTCTCACACCCAAGGAACTGCAGAAAGAAGTTTTCTGTGACTTTCAGGCCAGCCTTGGCTATATAGTGAGTTACAGGACAGCCTGGGCTACACAATAAGAGCCCATCTCAAAGAAAAACAAAACAAAATTTTGGGTAGGCAACCAAGATTTTGGTCATATTCTCTTGTGACATTGCTTTCTAAGAAACTAATATTTTGTCATTTAATCTTCCAAATGTTCTTATGTTCAATATGTCCCCAGAGAGTATCAGGGAATTAGCATTTCACAAAGCTCCCTCATGTTCGTAAGTCTTGAGGAAACACCTGGCCAGAGGCTGTCTGTAGGAAAACAGTCCAATGTCTAAGGTGTGATGTAAACCAATCACTGGTACACACTCCATCCTTCACTGTGTAGGGCAGGGCTTTCTCAATCCGTGGGTCATGACTCCTTAGGGGGCCAATTGTCCCTTTCACCGGGGTCACATATCAGATATCCTGCACATCAGATATTTACAGTATGATTCATAACAGTATCAAACTTACAGTTATGATAGCAATGAGAATAATTTTATGGTTAAGGGTTACCACAGCATGAGTAACTGTATTAAAGGGTCACATTAGGAAGGTTGGGAACAACTGGTGTAGAGAAAGTTTGTATCCATGTCATTGAATGTGTACGTGTGCTAGTAAACACTTGTTATGAAACATCTTCAGGGATTACTAGCTATAAATAACTTACTTTCAGCTGAGTGGTTACACAAGATAATATATAAGTAAAATTTACTCTACTTAGACATGAATGAAGATACTCATGATCTTATGAGTTTGAAAGAATGCAATGTGAATAGAATTCTTTACATAAAATCAGTGGATCATTGCAGAAGGAGAGAAAAACAATGAATATACTTATAATTGAGAAAATGAAGAACTAGAATATATCTATTCATTCAAATATAGTTTTATTGAGCACATAGTAGGCATTAGCCATTGTGTTAACTATTGTGGTACAAAGTGACCATCAGTTGGTAAGTCAATTGGGTAGCAATTGATCTTATTTAATTAGTGGATTAAGAAGACTTGATTGAATACTTAAATAGGCTACAATTCCTGGTCATTCTATAAATAATAATATATGCTAGTGAAAGCTACTATAGGAGAAATGCCTTGCAAAGTGATTTTGAATTTAAGGTTCTCAGAAGGTCAGCTCATCCACATGCTTCTGGAGGCTCACTGTCGTCATGAAGCATGCCTGTGAGGAAAGTGGCCTACTGCAAGCCTCTCATCACTCATGGAAAAGGCCAGAAGAACCACACCACATCAGAAGTGCTTCCCAACACTTCTGAGCTCCCTCCATTTTATTCCCCAAATTTCTGCCAGTCTTTAAATATTATTTCTATCATCTATATCTCCATCATCTGTATATGAAGATACATTTAACAAACACACCACTTATTTCATTGTATATTATTTGTATTTCTTACCAGAAGGTACTTTCCGTGAAGACAATGTTTTTGTTGTCTTTATGTATTTGTTCCCTGTGTTTCTGTCAGCTACAGGAATGATTGGCACATATATGGACATGCAGTGATGTTTGCTGAATGCCTAAGAATACCAGACCGGGCATGTAGTATTGTCTGTCTGCCCTGTGTCATAACATTGCTGAGATGCCAGTGTGATAGCTTGCATTCCATTCTTGGTTACCTGGTTGTCCAAGAGAAGTGAGGGTGGAGGCTTACCAAAGTGTGTCACTTGGGTGCAATTGCTGGCATCAGCTTTGAGATCAGAAACCAGCTTAGCCAGACATCTGCTGGTTCTGAGACGATGAAGACACCATCATTAAGTCCATAGCATTTGAAGGAGGAGAATGCTCATAGCAGGTTATTCTGGGGTCACATAAGAGGCTGAATCCCAGATCTGGTATGGAGGCTCTCACTGACTGAATCTAGGTTCTTAGAAATACCGGGTAATATTTGGTCATACTTGGAGGTATGTTTTAATTGCAAGGTGCCAAAAGTCACAAAGTAAACAAAAGTAAAAAACAGAAATACTTACGTAGTAATATTGTGGTTGAATGAATGAATGGATCCATCAAATTTATTTTCCTACTGACCTAGAGGAACCATCCCAATAGATGAGTATTGGTTATCTAAGAAAGCAAACTGATCATGAGACAGAGAGTAGAGCAGTAAGCAGAATTTCTCCACGATCTCTGCTTCAGTTCCTGTCGAGTTCCCTTAGTGATGGACTGTGACCTGAAAGAGTAGACCCAATAAGTCCTTTTTTCCCAGGTTTCCTTTGGTCAGACATATAATAGAAATTATAAAGCAAAGTAGAACAGCCATTATGAGATGGTGGCTTCTTCTCTCATCTACGCTGCCTCATGGCTGTAAACTGGTAGTTCTTCCTCATGTACAACATCTGCATTCCAGACAAGAAGAGGACCTAACAAACTAGATAAAGGCCCACATCAGATCAATATTTTCCTCTTCAGCAGGAAAACACATCCTAAAAGATCTGTTATGACTGATCACCTGGAACCCCAAAACTAATCACTAAGTGAGAATGACAAGTCTAAGGTTGGTTTAGTCGATCATGGTTCTTCTCCTATAGAGGACGAGGCAAATCTGCTCTCCTAAAATCTGATGAATCCCTTTGGCCCTTACAATACACTGTGACTCTCCTAAGAAAATGGAAGGGTGGGGTGGTGATTGGTGTTGCTTGGCAACGTGATAGAATCTGGAATCAAGTGGAAGAAGGGCATCTGGGCGTGCCTGTGGATTGCATTAACTGGGGAGGGAAGACCCAGCCAATGGCTGGGATCCTGCACTGTGTAAACAAAGGGAGCTGAGCAGCAGGTATGCATGCATCCCTCAATGCTGCCTGACGATAGATGTGATCCGAGCAGCCTCTCCAAGCTCTTGACCCTTTGACTACCTCACCTGAATGCTTGGATAAACCCTTACTTATTCTTTCAAGCGACATTTCACAAGAGTATTTTATTATAGCTTTGGAGGAAGAAACTAAGACGGGCAGATATTTGATTCTCTATAGCCACAGGTGGTGTCTGTGGGCTTAGGCATCAACCCTGCAGAGGCACTGTTGCTACCAGGCTCTGTTCCTTAGCATGCTTTCCACATGATCACAGGACACGAGGACAAATCTCATGTGTTTGTCATAGAGAGAATGTCTGAAGCTGCCAAATGTAGGCACTCAACTCCACTGAAGCATCCCAAGGTGGTTTCTCTCCTAAATCATGCAGAACATGTCACTGAGAACAGGATTGGAGATATGAATAGCTTTGGACTTTGACATCTGAGCCTCAACTTCATCATCCATGGAAGGAGAATTATATTTATTGCATAGGTTACTACTTGATAAGAAGGAGGCACTATTTACAAAGCCTACAGTCATTGCTCAGGAAATAGCAGACCATTGAAAATAACTATTAGTAGTTAATCACTTTGGGAATTTGAAATAACAGTTATTTTCGATGGTCAGCTTTGGATTGCCTTTTTATCATTGGTGAATCAAATCACTCTACTACTGCCCAACCTGAATTAAATCAACCCACCTGCTGATCCTTGACATTTTACAAGGGCTAAGGGCAGACAAAAATGTCTAAGGGCAGACAATCACCAGAGAAACAAACTACCATAATTTAGAGAATATTAGAAAAATACAAAGCCACTCAGTTGGTCCATAAGGATATTATGTAAGATTATGTGTCTAAGATTGAGTTTGCAATAAAAAGAAGCTCTACATAGCATTGCCAGCCAGAGGTCAGAGTGAAGAGTTGGCAGTTTAGACGAAGAAACACAGAGTTTGCAACAAAACTTCAAGTTTTACTTGTATCTGACTGTCACTGTCAATAACCTTTAAACCATCTTTTATTCAAATGTAGTGTGACCAGGAAAGGTGTCCTGTGGTTGTCTGAATGGAAATGGCCTCCATAGAGTCATATGCTTGAATACTTAGTCCCCAGTTGAAGGAACTATTTGGAAGGAGTGTCTTTGTTGGAAGAACTTGGCAGTGTAGGTGGGCATTGAGGCTTACATAGACTCCCAGTTCTCTCTCCCTCTCATTCCTATTTGCGGATTAGTGTAAGATCTCAGATGCTGCCCCAGGACCCACCTGCTGCCATTTTCCCTACTATAATGACCATGGACATGCTTGTTGAAACTGTGAGCATCAATAAAATTTTTGTATAAATTGCTTTGGTAATGATGTCTTATCACCAGAAATACATAGCTAAGACAGCTTCCAACTGAGGTTGTGTCCTTCCATTTATAACTTGGGGGTAAAATTGATATGTACAGTGTGCAGTATGTGTACTCCAAGACGACAGCTAAACATGAAAACACCCTGGACACACATTTGGAATTTCCTTCAGAGATCCTCTGGGCAACCAAGATATCTTTTCCCCTTTCCCTACCCATTAGGGTAATTGAAACCTTCAATCTAGCCTTGTAACTAATATAATCCTAACCATAAGCTAAACCTTAGTCCCATCCCAGTACATAAACCCAATAAGAACAGCAGGCTTGACACCAAATCTAACCCTAATCCTATCCCTAGACCCATAACTGGGATATTGCATTAAGTCCTTGAACTGTTAACAGTTTGCCAGGAGTGCTCATTTCCGCTGAACTCCACATGTGCTTAGATTGGCAACTTGGACCAGATTGATTCAGACAAGTCTTTCTCCTTGTATTCCTCTCAGCAGCCTGTCTTATCATCCTTGTCACAGCCATTGCTATGACCACATCCCTCCCTCTACACAGGCAGGCTCCATCCTGTTCTCTATCTGTTCGAACCTTAATCATGCCTAGAAGATTCTGGGCACTTACAGTTGACCTGTGGTCTGGTAAGACCTCTGCACCTTCCACTGCCGAACTTAGTCTTCTGAATTTAATCTGTTTTCAAAGATGGATAGTGGTGGAAATTGTCTTCCAAGTCATAAGTGCTTTGCTGTGTTTCACGTGTTCTTTACTGTCCCCTGTTCTTTTCAAAAAACTCTTGCTAAGTTGTATGTATGACCCTACTTCATAAATTGGACATATAATTCTTTCTCTGCCACATAGAGAACCGTCCTTCTTTGGGGGTCCAACACGCTTTTCCTATGGTATTTCATTAGAGTCGACTTGAGGGTACTGCTAACATGAGCTGTGTAGTGTGAATGAGTTCTTTGTTTACTAAAGCATCCAGTCTTAGACAAATGTCACTTACTTCTATCTTCCTGAGACAGGGGTCATCAGCCTGGAACCAGCCTTCTTTTTGTCAAGTATATAACTTAGTATAAACCATGCATTCATTTTAAGACTATCTAATCTTTTCTAATTACAGCATTGGAGTATTAGAAATTTCTTTAGAGGCCTGTACCTTGATAGGAATCCCACATGTATGACAGGTATGTAGAGTGGGAGGTGTAAACTAGTGACACTTGATGTGCTCTATGCAGGTTTCTCACTTTATGTTGGCTCCAATCAGTTCCATCTTTCTGTCAAGGATGTCATAGTTCTTTTGGCACTAAAAGGTTGCTTGCTTAATTGTGCATAAGACGGGCCCCTTTACTGCTTTAAAACACATACATTAGAAGGTCAGTTGTGGGCCTTTTCTAGGATTGGTCATCCCAGAATGCTCAAGTTCTTGTCTCGTTGAGGAAGATAGTATTGTCCCAGAGCCCTGTGCCCATATAGGAATGCTAACCACAATGGAGTGGTTAAAATAGCAATCACATCCCCCTTACCATCCATCTATCTGCCCCTGTGTGGAGGGAGAGGAACTGACTCACTTGTGGGATGCTGGGAGACTCACATTTTGTTGGCTTCTTTTATTTAGACAAAGTTAAGATGAAAAGTAACATGTTCCCTGGGAATTAACTTCTACTCAGCTCCTCAGTCTTCCTTGAGGAATTGCCTTGGCTGCAATGAAAATTCCTTCTTATTTTTCTTATAGGCAGCAAACCTTACAAGGTTCTGTTTCTTCAAGAAAGGAAGGTGCCTACATTTATTTAGGTGCATTGCCTGTGAGTCAGTAGGTGAGTTCAACTAATTCGGGCATGGAGGAAGAATGTAGTAAAAGATGCATGTGACCAGGCTTGAAGCTATGTTTTCTTATCCACAGCATCTAGCAATAATACGAGTATTGTTATATCCTCGACTCGTGCCCTTCTCGGTTTCTCAGTTTGTTTGGAATTCAGAGAAGGAAAAATAGTGTAAGTTATCCAACCAACCTGAGGAGTCTTTCCTAGACCAGATAACTCTCCTCTGATTCATCTGTGCTGACAAGGCATGACCTAAAATGTCTTCTGTCCTATCACTAAAACAAATACCGCCCACCATCATCCCCTATTACCATGCATATTTGGTCTCCTGCCACATTTTTGGTACCCGCCACATCCCTTCATCCCAGGAAGTACCTCTTGCCCTCTGGCTGGATCACAATGGCACTCCTCAGTTTTTGTTTCATTGCTTTGAAGGAATGAACTAAGCAAGCCCTTTCTTCTTTCTTTATGAGTCAATATTATTCATTGAATCTGTTATTAAGTCTGATTTCTAGATGCTAGACGGTTTAAATGTTCACTTCCATTGGGTTTGTTTTTTTCTGTCTTAGTTAAGGAGAATTTTATTAGCCCTGAAAAATAAGGCTCTGTATAATATTTAATAAGCTCTTGGGTGAAACCAAAGCCAAACCAAACTTAATTTGGAGTAAATTAATTTATTGTTTCAGATATCTGGAAATCTAGGGAAAAGTCTGAATTTGGAATTTGTGAAACTCGGGATGCAGCTCCCTCTGCCTCTGTCTTCTGCATTTCTTCTGGACTGGCTTCCTTCATGGTCTTTTTCAGTAGTTTGGGTCTTTATAAACACATAAGACAATCTCTAAATAAATAATATGGTACTGAGCATTTCCTAATGGTTCCAGAAAGACAAAATATTTAAGAATTTTAATAAAGTTTCCAGGGCTTCAAACTTTTCTTCAGATAAAACTGTCATATGTTCTCTCTCTCTCTCTCTCTCTCTCTCTCTCTCTCTCTCTCTCTGTGTGTGTGTGTGTGTGTGTGTGTGTGTGTGTGTGTGTGTGTGGTTATGAGTAATGGTCAGAGGTCAACATAGAGATCCTGTACCATTTTCTACTTTGTTATTGGACACTGGGTCATCTCAAGAATTTGGAATTCCCTGATTTGGCTAACCCAGCTAATCACATAGCCCTCTTTTCTGCAATTTTCCCAGAGCTGGGAGTATAGACATGCATTACTGTCCCTGGCTCTTATATGGTTTTTGAGTAACTGAACTCGGGTCCTCATGCTTGCACAGGAAGCCATGCTTTGCCAGATGAGCCATCTCCTCAGTCATGTGTATTAATTCTTATCTTCATTAGTGATCATTAGGAAAAGGACCACTCCCATGCACAGGAAAGGACATTCATTTTTCTGAGGCGCACAGGGAAAGAAGAAGGTACGGACAATGAGCCGTATATGTGTCACTGATGTATTTTTCTATGTTTCTGTGTTTGAACCCACAGTCAGATCTTTGAAATCCATGATGAGGTACACAAGTTATATTCAGGAACACTGAACACCAAGTAAGGCACCAGTTGCTTCTAAGATCATGGTATAAACAATCCATGTCCAGAAAGCATCAGAAGGTCATCATTAACACTGCAAATAGTTAAAAAAATAAATATTCCATTTGAAGTTGCCTCTTTATAGTACTAGTGTTCAAAGGTAACACCTTCATGTTCTTGGTCAGTAAGTAGCTAGCCTAGGTGTTCCTAGCATACAGGCCCATCTCCATTCACCAGCAAACAAAATACAAAAAAACCCCAAAACCCTCTGTTTGAAAAGAAATTAAATCTTTTTGGAAATCAAGCATTTTTGGTTAGCTTTCTTGTATATGTATGAGTGCTTTGACTACATAGATATATATGTACCACATCCATTTCCAATGCCCAGGGAGACCAGAAGAGAGTGTCAGATACTCTTTAGATGGAGTTATGTATGGCTTTTTGCTACCACAGGGGTGCTGAGAACTGAATTCAGACCCTCTGCCATCGCAGTAAGTTCTCTTATCCACTGAGCCATCTCTCCGGCTTCCCAAATATAGTCATTTCAACTGGTGTTTGTAAACATTTGTACATGTGAACCCTCCCTCCACTGCCACACACACACACACACACACACACACACACACACACACACACCCAAGAGCTTGTTTCATGTCACAGGAGTATCCACACCTATGTGGAGAAAGGAAGAAAGAGAGTACTGACCCCATGGTGCAAGAAGCTTGTCAGTCTCTGCCTGGATGAGAAACATTTTCCCTGTCGTGTCATTCTGAGAAGAAAGAATTCTCTTTGATATTAGTCTGAGTTCTCTAGAAAGTACACCCCCAAGCCTGGATTATATGACCTACTTAGGAAAATCAGTTCCTTTGTAGATGTGGGTGGATGTGGGGCAAGTAAAGAGAACAGTCCAAACACTAGGCCAGTTTGAACTAGAATGAGGTGGATAATGGATAGAGCGAGAATGTTCAGGGCTATGCTGCTGTCTAGAGAAGTTCAGCAAATCTGATGGTGCCAGAATGGAACTGAGCAGATACACCCTGCATTTGTGCGGGAAGAGTTTACCCACCAAGCCTGCTGTGCTCCGTCATTGGAAGCGGAGCCTTATAGAACCCTGTGGCAGCTTGAAAATCAGAAACTCCAATAACAACTTCAGCCATTTGTTCATTTGTTTTGATTTAAAAATAACTAATCAATATTATTTGTACTTATTAATGAAATTTTCTGACACACCTTAAATGGTCTGTCCCTGGCTCAAGCTGTGGTTGGTGTAGCAGAACCCTCCTGAGGAATTCTGGCCTCAGTACACACACTGTGATGGATTTTAAGGCTCAGTGCCTGGGACTCCAGATCGATAATGCTCCCCATGGCTAGAGGCCTGTGAGATGCATTCTCATGGCAACCCTACCTTCTCTCTGAGAAGAAAATGTGAGAACACTAGAAAAAACACCCATGCTAAGCAGCTTGCAATAACCAGCAAGTCTCTAAGAAGCAGGAAGGTTTAGTGACAATTTCTCTTTTATGAGCTAGGACAGTAATGCAAGAGACACTGAGAAGTGCCATGGGTGGGTGGCAGCCTGAGAAACTTTAAGAGGAATAAAATGACATCAAATGCACTGTTGTTTGATAGAGCTTTTATTTTTGGACTTACAGGGGGAAAACCCCTATCATTAAAAGCAGGTGCTTGGATAAATAGAATCAATTATTGCTTAGTATGTCTTTGTCAGCTGTTACACATCTCTGAGAGTGAACTAGCTGATTTTTCCCCACATGCAATACCTGGTGTTAAAGCAAAAGTTGAACTCTGAAACTACAGAAGAGACTAAACAGTTCAAAGATGACATCAGGAGTAACAAGCGTTTGGGGAGTGTGGTGAATTCAGAGTGTGTATGACCTTAGATAAAACTAATATGATTTCCAGAAATCATGGAAGCCAGCAGCATTTCCTTAAGTAACCCACAGCTTATCTTCTTTAGCTCTCTCTGTAAAGTTCCTTTATGTCTAATTAACATCTACACCCCAGCTGCCAAGAAAAACAGACAGTGACATACATTAGACAATCAAACATTTATTGAACGAATAAATGATTGAAAGAACTTGTGAAATGGAATTTTTCCTTCTATAAAAATTTTAATTCTAATTTAATTTGTTATTATTAGTTATCATGACTTCTTCCTTTTTTAAAAATAAACTTGGAGTCAATGAAAAACAGTGATTTGCTTTCTACTTGAGAAAGTAAATGTTGAAAGAAAGCCTATAGCAAAGTCTTCAGTATTGTCACGTCAGGGTCATTATCTGTTCTCTGAGATCATGTTTGGGGGCGTAAAATAAAGTCTCTGAGGCTGTCTGTTGCAGATTCTGCATCCTTTGTCTCAGTACTCAGGCACTTTTGTCCATCTGCCTATCTTCTCTGTTTCTGAATGGTTGCTTCTAACATTTACCCACTAACACACTGAGGAAGCTGTGTTTATTTGTGTGTATGTGTGGCGGGGGGGGGGTGTTCTACTGGGGATTTTGTTTCCATATCACTCACTAGATTTTGCAGAGACGCTGAGCAGACCCTGTGTGGCCCTCCTTGGTTTCTGACACCTGGGATGTAATGTTAGCTTAGTTCTGGAGGATCTGACTTGCTTCACCAAGAGCAAGATGTTAAAGCCAGATGCAGGAGCCCATGCCTGCAACCTCAGTATTTAAAGATTCGAGGCGGGAGGATCTGTTGGCCTAAGCTACACAAGTCTGAGGCCAGCCTGTACTCTATATCTCTTTGTCTAAAAAAGGAAGGAAGGAAGGAAGGAAGGAAGGAAGGAAGGAAGGAAGGAAGGAAAACGAAGGAAGAATTTGGAGGGAGATTTTAACCATGAAATGAGGATATTAAAACATCAAATAAAGAATTAAAGGGCTTAGGGCTTCTTTCAAAATAACATTTTGGTAAGGGTCCAGTTTAGATGATGTACCAGAAGCCAGTGGCCTTGAACCAGTCAAACAACTCACTGCAGAGAATACTTGCAGGTAAAGCTGAATGGACAAAATGGTATACCGCATGACACAGCACAGTTCCCAATGCCACTAAGATGAATAAAGAGCTGGTGGAGAGGTAGGAAAGACAGAGGAGCAAGTGTTTTGTTTTTTGTTTTTCTTTTTGTCTTTTATGTTTTTAATTAATATCTTTTAAATTTTCTTTTAGGGATGATTTGGAAGTGAGGAGGGTATATGGAGGGACTGAGGATGGAGAGGGATTTGGGGTACATGGTGTGAAATTCCCCCAAAAAATCAATAAAAATTATGTTTTAAAAGCCCAAATTTTCAGAATTACAACATCTAAGAACTTTCCTTGAGCATGCTAGGACAGCATCAGAGGGTAATAATAAGCCTCTTGAGACCCCTGGGGCTATCAACCTTGACTTGCCTCATCTGAATCCAGCTGTGTTACTGGATTCAGATAACAGTTATAGATCTTATTTGGGTTCAAGTATTCCCTGATCCTGTGGACTGTAATCTTTCTGCCTCCCATCCATGATGCAAAAAAAAAATGGAGGTCACAGGAAGACTTGGGGGATGGTTGAACTGGATTGTTAACTTGACAAGATTTAGAATCATCCAGGAACCAAATTTCTGGGTATTCTCCTCTGTGAAGATATTTTTTGAAAGCTTTAACAGAGACGGGAAGAGCTACAGTGCATATTTATTTATTTGTTTATTTATTCATTTATTGTGGAGGGGCACATGTGGAGGCCAGAAGAGGCTATGGGCTTTCCTGGAGCTAGAGTAGAAGGTGGTTGGGAACTGCCTGAGGTGGGCACTGAGAACACAGCCTCAAGTCCTCTGCAACTGTAGGCAATCTTTTCTTTAATATTTTATTTTTCATTGATTTTATCACACTATACATTTTTCTCTGCTCTCTTCCCTTCCTCCCCTCTCCCCTTCTACCCTTTCCTGTGACTTATGCTCCCAATTTATTCAGGAGTTCTTGACTTTTTCTACTTCCCATGTAGATTAGAACCATGTATGTCTATCTTGGGGTCTTTTTTGTTCTCTATGTTCTATGGGATTGTGAATTGTAGACTGCTTTTACTTTGCTTTATGTCTAAAAGCCCCTTATGAGTGAGTACATATTATATTTGTATTTCTGGGTATGAGTTACCTCACTCAATATGATGTATTCTAGATCCATTTATTTGCCTGCAAATTTCAAGATGTCATCATTTTTTCCTTCTATGTAGTACTCCATTGTGTGAATGTATCACATCTTCTTTATCCATTCTTTGGTTGAGGCTCATTTAGGCTGTTTCCAGGTTCTGTCGATGAGAAATAAGGCTTCTTTGAACATAGTTGAGCACATATCCTTGTGGTATGATTGAGCAACTTTGGGTATATACCTAAAAGTGATATTACTGAGTCTTGAGGTAGATTGTTTTCTAATTTGCTGAGAAAATTGCTATACTGATTTCCAAAGCATCTTTAATAGGTTGCACTCCTATCAGCAATGGAGGAATGTTCCACTTACCCCACATCCTCTCCAGCATAAGCTGTCAAGAACAAATAATCTAATAAAATAATGGGGTACAGACCAAAACAGAGAACTCTCAACAGATGAATCTCAAATGCCCAAAAGACACCTAAGGAAATGTTCAACATCCTTAGCCACCAGAGAAATGCAAATCAAAATAACTCTGAGATTCTATCTAATACTTGTAAGAATGGCCAAGATCAAGTGCCAAAATCTGAATCACAGGATCAGCTATCTAGTCCCAACTCTTCCTTTTACAAGTTGCTTTTGTCAGGCATTTTTACCAGGGAGAAAAGTAACTAAAATAAAAAAAAAATGACAGTGAAGAGTGGGGCTGTGGCTGTGCTCCACCTGAGCACATGGTTCTTAGGGCTTCTGAACTGGTTGGTGGAAGGACTATCAACTATATTCCATAAAAATGTGATCCAAATAGACTTTCCCTTTTTACACTTTCTTTTGTTGGATGTTTTGTTACAGCATTGAGAGAAATAACTAATTTGTGAGGAGCCTAAGTAGTTCACCCGGTAAGTGGCAGTTTTCCAATCCCAAGACATTTGTCTGACGTGTGCTACTGGCTCTTGGCTCTCCTCTGTCTCACTCTGCTCATCAACAGTGAAAGCCTTACTTACAGGGACACTGATGCTATGTATACGTTTATGTGCACCTGTCTTTTGACTGACGACTGTCTCTGTCCAAGGCCTGTCTAAATAGTATCAGGGACAGGGTCCACCAGTACGGAATAGTGTTTACTACAATTATATTGAGCAGAACACTAATCGAATATGATAATAAATTCCAGCTATCACTCCTGTATCTAGGTGATACTTCTGTCATTTTGATTTTTGAACCTTCTGCTGAATGTCAGTAAAAAAGACTCAAAGCTTCCCTAATTTCATGAGAATCAAAGAAAGATATTTCCAAGTCTCCATGAAAAGAGACCTGGAGGTCACATAGGAAAATATTGTGTGTGTGTGTGTGTGTGTGTGTGTGTGGCTTAAACCGAGTCTAGACCTCTTGTGATAAGAGATGACAGAACACATTTTGAGCTAAAGCTATTAACACTTGGGACTTTGATCACAAACTGTAACTTTCCATTTCAAAGTGTCGCTCTCACGATCATTCTACATGCAGGAAATACCATTCTTCCTTGGGCTCATGAACCTAGAGAAGAACGCAATTTACACTCGGAGAATGCTATGTAATAGCTTGTGCTATTAAAAATGATATGCTCTTAAATATTTATAATGGGAAAAGTAATATTCAGCATCTTACATGTATTATTAACAATCTCTAAATACATCCTCTAAATCAATTACAGTGTGTATTGTGATCCAGCCACTGAAATCTACCTTCTTGTTTTTTGGTTATTGGATTGAGGACAAGAAATGATGAGTCCCCCAGGAATGCTGTGACCTAGATTCAGTTTCCATATGTTCAATGATTCCTGAGGTGTTCATATCTGTTCAGATACCGACTATTCGTTATGTGTCTTCATAGTCATATGAAATTTAAATTTTCCATTATTGGATTTTCAGAAATACAATAGAAGAATGAGACCATTTGACTGGGGTTTGAGCAACCTGCATTCTAGTCCTGGTCTTGACGTTGATTTGCAGTGAACCTTGGCCATGTTGCTCTTGTGTTTCATTTTCGTCAGCTGGAAATAGGTAGCCTGTCCTTCCTAGAGCATAGTGGAACTGGGACCCCAACCTGCCTGGCTGCAGGCAATGCACCTAGTAGGGACTGGAGAGTGTTTTGCTGACACAGCATGCCTATGGGACCAAACAATCAAAACAACCGAAAACAAATCTCAGACAGGAGAATATTTCTGTTTGTTTATTTGAGGCAAGAGCCATGGTTGGATTACAACTTCATGTTTTGGGGACTCAAAAGAAGCAGACTCTTGGGCACTTTGGAATGAGAAACGATAAGGTTCATAGAAGTAAAGAGAAAGAGTATGTAGTCTCCATGGTGAAATAATAGGACCCATACTCATGGTGTGGGGATGCCCATAGTGAGTGCTGTGTATTGAGATGGCTCCATATGGGAAGGCAGTGGTATTTGGCAGAGACTTTAGTTTGGCTCAGGTCTCTGAATCCAAGATAAATTGCTTCTTAAAATCTTTAAAGTCATTCTCCTGCCTTATTTAGATTATCCTTATCATGTCCTCAGGCATAACTATGGTCGGAGTTTTGCTATGGAATAGTGGACAACAGTGTCCCTGTCTCCTATTCAGGCTGATACTGGATGCTAGTGACTGTGGAAAAGGAAGACAAACGCAGTGCTGGGGCTACCAGGAAATAACCAGTGGACTTGTTCCAAGACCAGCGGGCTTTTGGGAAGATCTGAGACATGATGTCAAGAGAGGATACAAGTCTTTGGAAAGTAAGAACCACACGTGTATACTACTGGAAATCTTTTGCAACTTGGGGAAACAGGAGGATACTCAAGTCTCTTGAGTCTCATGTTTCACTGAAGTAACCTTAGAGACAGCAAAGGACACATTAAACATGAGCGGCCGAAAGCAGCCTATTGTCACCCTGCATCCTATGCTGGGTGTAAAAATGCCAGGACCTCAGTTGGGGGCTTTAGATGTCTGGAAGACAACTGTTCTTTTCATCTTTATTTTCATCTTGGACTCTAAGTAGTTCAAAGCCTCCATTCTAGCACTCCCCCATAGAGCACAGAACAATGAAGTCATTTAACATATTGGCAATGATTGCTACCTGAGCCTTCAAAAAACGTAGAGAGAAAATTCAATTCAAAATTTCTATGTATGCATGTGCACATGTAGATGAAGTTTTCTTGTCCTGCAACTGCTCTCAAATAAACACTCAAAGGCTTAATATAAATTATAAATGCTTGGTTGATAGCTCAGACTTTTTACTAATTAACTCTTACATTTAAATTAACCCATTTTCTTATCTATGCTTTGCCATGTGCTCCTGGCTTGTTACTTCACTTTCTACACATCTTGCTTCTTAGCAGCTGGCTGGAGTCTCCTCTGACTTGGACCTTCCTCTTCCCATCTTTCTCAATTTGACTTTCCTGCCTAACCTTATCCTGTTCAGCTATGGGCCAGTCGATTTGTTTATTAAACCAATCATAGTGAAATATAGTCACACGGTGTATAGAAGAAGTATTCCAGAGCATGTACATGTGTGTCTGTCTACAATTCTGCATGGAATAGCATGTATTTGGTAATTGGACTTTAGAGTAGGGAATCTCAGGTTCATGACAGAGAAAGCACCAGGCAGGTGTTAAATTTTTGTTTCTGCCCTTGGCCTAGAACTGTGGCAATTCACTGTTTAATTCTAGATAGAGGCTGGTTCACCTAAGCCTCCACACCCCTTTCTTCCACATGGAGGTGGAAGCTAGACCTCTAAGAGCTTTGCCACATCTAATACTTCTAGCTCATAAGTGATCCTGTCCAAAATCACATCTTAGGGCTAGTATACATTGTACAGATATCAGGAGTTAAGTTCAATGGTAGGCTCTATCTTCATTTTGTAGGAAAAAATGAGAAAAAAAAAAGGAAGAATATATTGAAGTTGACCTTGGCATTTTCGTTTTTGAAAAAAAAATATTTTCAAAATAGTATGAACTAGCAAAAAATAATCTAAGCAAATAATAGATAGATGCTTTGCCATGGAAACAACAAACAATAGAGACTGTTCTAGGGAAGCAAGTGAAGCTGACAGTTTGAACATGTAGCACTTTTTGGGGGAATTTCTGCCTCACCCAAGAATAGAAAAAGTCTGATCTTCTGGTGTCTGTGTATCTATAAGAAATAAAGGTCTGAATTCAAAAATATAATGGTGTTATATTCACTTATATTAAAAGTAGGTATATTTTGTTAAGCCTTTATTGTGAGAGCCTCATCTGTGCTGTGTGGCATGCATAGTGATATCCTGGCCACTTATTAGATACCAGCTACAGACAGTGGGCTCATCTCCTCTTTATGGAGATGTAAAACATGTTGACTATTGAATATCCTCTGGGCATAAATTTGCCTCCTCTGCTGGAAGGGAGATTTCTGTCAAGTCTGTGTGAATAAGCTGCAGAGAGGCAGTGTTGGTGTGAGGCTTGGCTGTCCTGTTTAGCATTGGTAGAAGTTTGTAAGCGGTTTGTAAGCCTTCTTTCTTCGTCTCTGAAGGGAGGGAATGATGCCGACAATCTCCCGGGGTCATGCTAGGATGGGATTCAAGATTATACATGTGAAATGCCTAGAAAGCAAGTGTGTATGAACAAATGTCTGAGGAGCGGGTAGTGGGGGAGGGTTTGAACCTACTCTAGTCCAAAGAAACAAGTCAAGGAAGATGGTGTGCATTCATATTTGGGTGAGGAAATCGACATTATACCACAAAATTATTCTCATTGTGCTTTTAATCAGAGAGTAAAGGGTGAGCCGAGGTGTGTCTCAGCACCTACCAGGCATCAGATACTATAACAGCTCCTTTGTGAGCAGAGCCTCATTTGATCTCTCAGCTCTCATGTGAAGTATTTGTGTAGGGCCAGTTTTCGGAGGCTGTAATGGAGGCTAAGAGAAGAAATTCTATATGGTGCTTTATGGAGATAGAGGATTTGTTCAAGTTTAAAGCTCACGTTCTTTCCACTTCCCCAAAGATAAGGCTAGTACCCAGTCTACTAGAATTGAAAATAATATATTTATATCAAAGGCCATCCAACATGAATTTAAAGGGGAAAAAAGACTTATTCAGCATTGTGTCTTGCCTAGCTGCAAATAATTGTAGCGGAAGTGAGTTTGCTTCATGACACTGAGTTTCAGGGATCATTATAATGGCCCAGAGAGGCCTGTGGCTCAGACTTCAAAACACACATTGGCTGGCAAATACAGCACAGGACAAGAGAATGCTAGAAATCTAAGTTATTCTAACATTCAATTAAAAACGAAGCGATGGTGGTGATTCTTTGCCAGCTCTCTTCTGCTAAATCCATGTGTTTGAGAGGTCTTCCTTTTGGTCCTTTCTGTCCCCAATCTTTCATGCTGGCAGAGGGGAAAACCCTAATTCATGGCTCAGGGAATTGGGTTGCGTTGCTTTTGAAATATTAGTGATGCTAGGAATGGTTTCCAATTACAGTGAACTGAGTGTACAATCCCCACGCTGTTCTATTTAAATAACTGCTGAATCGCCGGGTCTGCCTTCCTGTTTGTAGCTCCCCTGAACAGGTAAATAATGGAAAGCAGAAAGAAAATCAGCACCTGCAATAAATAACCCGCAACCTGGTGGTGGACTCTCCTCCTCTGCCTGCATTTCTTCCCCTCCGCCATGGTTTCCTAATCGTAACAGAAAATAAAAAGTGGCCTTTTCTATGGAGATTGAAGAATCCAAAGTTCTCTTGGGGTTGTGAGGTTAAGAATGTTTATAGCAGTCTGTTGCAGTGGGAAAAAGCATAGACTCTGGAGTCAGAGAGAATTAGTGTTGATTTCCAGCAATATTGTCAGCCAGGATGTCCCATGGAAGTAACTCTCACGTTTGAAGTTTGCCTTCCGCAGAAACTGAGAACCCTGGAGCTTGATCTTTGCGTCTCATCATAGGCAGATGGTGCCCAGGATAGTGTGTGCACAGCCCCCAGCAGAGTTGCTAATGTGTCATGGGCCGGTAGTGCAGGATGGGAGTAGCGCACTGCTCCTGTTAGTTTCTTTGCTAGATGGAGCCACAATCATCAGATTGTGTAAGCTACAAAGCACACAGAGCTGGCAGTACGCAAGCCACAGCAGGTATTCAGAGAATATGCCGCATCGGGAGAATGCCAAGCAGACTGGAGGTTTACCTTGTTATGGGGATGATATATCAACTTTGTGAGATCTTTTATGACAAGTGGGTGATAGTACTTGTTGGTGTCTACGACTCAACACTTCATTAATGAATGGGAGAGGTAGTCTGTGTGTGCCCTTGCGCACGAGCAATCTCGCACATGCGCATGTGTGTGTGTGTGTGTGTGTGTGTGTGTGTGTGATAGAGTTAGATAGAATAATAGAAAATGAACTCACTACTCCATTTCTGTGCAAGATGATTTTTTTTTCAGAGGGACAGAATTTTGTGTTTCCCATAGTGGTCCCTCAGTATCTGAGGATGATCTTGAACCCCACGTACTAGCTGCCTCTACTTCCCAAGTGGCAGGGTTACAAATGTGTATTACAATGCCCGTTTTATGGGGTCCTCAGACCCAAACTTAGCACCTAATACATTCTAACTAATTATTCAACCATCTAAGACACATGCTCATTGATTTGTGAACTTTGAAGACAGTCCCTCTGGCCGGCCCTGGGAAGCAGAGGCAGATATGCTCGTCGGGCAGCAGGATATAGCAATGGACCTCCGAATCACAGTAGATTACAGGGTTTGCAAGGAGCCGCTGACTTTACTGCCCATTACAGTTGTCCAGAGGGATATCCCTAGTCCTTCTGGTACTTTGGTGCCTGGGAGGTCACTGTATCCCGAGGTGAGCAGTTGTAAAGATTAGTGAAGAGTGTTCTTCTCTAGTTAGACTCTAGCCTTGTCCTCCTATGGCTCATTTATGGGTCTTCATCCTTATGACTGGACAATCTGTTCTCCTCATGTATGTGAGTGCTTCTAGATTTTGAAGGCATATATTATCTCCTCAGCTGCAGCATCCCTGCTCTCTGGATGGCTTGTCAGGAACAGAATTGGACTGAAACTGCTTCTTGGAGTTTGCGGTGTAAGACTAGCCACACCTTGCATGATACCGTAAATCACTGGAGCTGAGGGATCTACCACCTCACAGAAAGAGCCTGGCCGCTTACCCACTCCTTGACCTGGTTATGCATTCCTACCCATGAAATAGGAAGAATGCTTGTTAAATTTGTGAGGCTTAAACCAAATCATTATGTGGAAATTCACTGTTAATAATGAACCACTGTACGATTATGTTGTCCGCCCGTAAAGGCATCCATGGAAATAGTTTTATGCCTGTTTCGCTTGGATTTTAATCGGTCCTGGAAGCACTTTGCCGACAGGTTATTGGCTTGAGGAGTGAGTCTCCTTTTTTTTTTGCCTTTTGTTGTTCTGTTTGTAAAGTGTATGTGTGTCTGCACACATCTCAGGCCCTTGCTGTCACTGGACACAGATGTGCACAGACAGATGGCTTTATCACTGTCCTGGTCAAATGCGGTGCGAAGAGATCCAAGTCGAAATGTAGGCCAGTCTCCTTCCTTAATGGTGAAAACAACAGATCTGCTTTTTGAAACAGAATAAAGTGTTCCCATCTTGGACATCAGCTATGTTTGAAAGATTTGTTCATTCAAGTATGACAGCTTTTATGTTTATGTGGAGCTTCGCTGTTGGCTAGCCATCTTGTCACTAGGGGTCTCCTTGACTAATCCAATATTCTTCCCTCTTTGACCCTGGTTTAGTCTTGGGCCTTAGCTGTGGGTCTAAAGTTCAGAAGAGTGAACTCAGGGTACATCCACCTCTGTAAAGACAAGAACGTGGTCACAGTCACCAGGCAAGTGACCAAAGAGTTTGCAAGATGAACTGGGGAGATGGCTTTATTTGTAAGTGCCTGCTGTGCAAGCAGGAGGATCAGCGTTCAAATCCTCACCACCCATACAAAAGACTCAAGCAAGGGTATGTCTGTAACCCCAAGTGGTAGATTTGGCAAGGTCAGTCCTCAGAGTTTGCTGATAAGCCAGTTGATGAAGGGTAGCCATTGGGTTCAGTGAGATACCTTATCCCAAAAGCTAAGTTGGAGAGCCACTGAAAAGACAACAGACATTAGCTTAGATTCTCCACATGTGCAGGCGTGCACACACACACACACACACACACACACACACACACACACACACACAGTTTGCAAGATGCCATGGGAAAGGAATGAGCTTCCAAAGCAGTTTAGGCAGGTTTTGTTTTTTTTTTTTTTTGTTTGTTTGTTTGTTTTTTTGTCTTTTCTCTTTTTGGCTCCACCTTCACAATCTGTGGCTGTGTTTACCACATGACAGTTAATGAGAAACCACACTCTCCTGTTTTCCATCAGCCCGAGCATCTCAAATGCCAGGAATGATGACCAACTTTTATCTTCTTTATTTTTATCTTCTTCCAATTAGCCAGCATGGCTTCTGACACAGCGGTGAGCCAACCAATGTGTAGTAAATGAATGACAAATGGAGGAATGAGGTGACAATTGAGCTTGAAGGAATCTTACTTGAAGAAATATTTAAAGCTCTCCCTTGTAAAAATACAATAAATAAATAAATTAAAAAAATACAATTCCCATTGGCTTAAAGGACAGCAATATATTTCTGGGTTCTTTGAGCCAAGGCTGGGAAGTAGGGTGGACTGATTCCCCTGGTAGAGAATGGAAAATAGGTGACTATAGAGGTTGTCATGAGGTCTCTAAGATTCTCAAGTGACTTTATCATACAATGAGGCAAACTTTATATTGAAATTTATTTTTTATTCTGTGGAAAGCTAGTAAAAAGTTTTAAGCAATAAGGTATATTTTAGGGAGAATGTCACTGAGAATAGATTGTGTTAGGAGAGAGCTTAAAGTTGAAAGTCTAACTAGAAGGATCATAATGCCATAATCCAGGTAAATGTCATGGGATTCAGGAGTAAGGGTCTAAGAACAGAGCAGAGTGGCATCTGACTTATTGCCAAAGTCACTATCACTGTCATTTGTTGAGGGCTTGCCCTATGACATTAGCCACCTTTCTTTCTTTTATTTTCAAGATTTATTTTATTTTTTAAATTTTTATTTAAATAACATTTGTTTCACAAGCTGACTGTAGTTTCCCTTATCTTCTCTCCTCCTGTTTCCTCTCTCCCCATCCATTCCTCCACTGTCTCCATTCAGAAAGGGTCAGTTCTCCCACGGACTTGAACAAAGCATGCCATCAAGTTGAGGCAGGATGAAGCTCGTCTCTTTGCATCAAGGCTGGGCGAGGTAATCAAGCATGAGGAATAGGTTCCCAAGCCAGTGAAGCATCAGGGACAGGTCCTGATCACACTAGACATTAGCCATCTTTAAAAACTCGTTGATGGGGCTGAAGGGATGGCTCGGTAGTTAAAGGCGTGGCTCACAACCAAAAATAAAAACTCATTGATAACAACAAAAATCTTGGGAAGGATGTCTATGTCGTGTGTTGTGCCCATTTTGAAGATGTGTTGGCTAAAGCCTGGGGAGATAAAATAAATTTCTAAACTTCACAAAGCACTTAAGTGGCTGTGTAGGATCTGTCGTGCAGATTTGCTGAGCTGTGAGCTGAGCTCATTGTACCTAAGGTATACATACAAAGGCATCTGAGCTACATCCCTTGGAAACTCACCCCTTCTCTAACACCATGCTTTGAGACTGTGGTGCTGACTCAATTCTCAGTTGTGAGGTTCAGCTCTACCCACTTGCATACTTCTGATCTCTGCCCCTCATTGTGTTGCCCCCTGACTCTCTGTCCACCTCTCTCCACCCATTCAAGCTCAACAGGACTGTTCTGAGGAGCTCTTTTCTCAAACCCCTTGTCATCATCATGCCATGTATATCAGCCTCAGCCGGGATGTTATTCAAGGGAGGTGAGGTCTGAAGTAGAGAAGTGGCCTTCTGAGAGACAGTGAGCACCATTCCTCTCCCAGCTTAATACCAGCTGGCTTTCAAAGAGAGGACATTTTCCCTTGAAAGTTGTCACAGAAGAGAGTTTAACATATGTCAGGTAGTTTAATTATAGAAAACGGGGCCACTATCCTTGGAAGGGGAAACTCACTTTGGAAAAGCGATTTCTATGTTGACAAAATATCTAACTCCATACATCTGCTGCTCTGTGTATTTGAAAAATACCCGTGCCTGTGTCTGTCTGCACTCTGGTTCATCTTAAGCATGAGTTGGATCAATCCTGAACCAGGCTATAGATGCAGAAAATAACAACAAACAAACTACAAACACATGAATAATTCATGAGCATCTCTCTGTGGGGGCTTAAGGTCAAGGGCTATGAAAGGTGCATAATTCATTCTGGCATCTCTGCTACCTTTTAGGACCACACTGCATGTATGGACTATCTACTATAGGCTAGATATTACACTTACGAACTGTCTCAAACTTTTAACTAGCATAGTTATCTGAGAGACTTTGTAAGAAATTAGTTCCTCTATTTCAGATGAGCACGTGGCATTTAGAGAAGCAGAGATATATGCTCAAAGTGGAAAATCTAGCATAATAGCTTTGAACAGAAAAAGGCTGAACAGAAGGCAAAAGGCATGCAAATGGAACAGAAAATATAGGAAGACGTAGGCATGGGGTAAATGCAACTTCTTTGAGATAGACTATCAAGCTGCTGCCTGGTATATATGCTTCTGCTACCCTTCAGGACCACACTGCATGTGTGATGTATCTACTAAAGACTATATACTACCTGGATGAACTGTGTCAAACTTGTTATCTAACAGAGTTAGTCAATCGACTCTGGAATAAACATTAGTTTCTCGATTTCAGATGTGCACTTCCTGATAAAGGAACTAGGAATATCATTTTCGTGGCAGTTCAGTTTCTAGTAAAGTTTGAAAGAGTGGAAAGGATGGTCCTGTGTGCTACAGGCGTCAAAGGAAAAAGGAAGCTAGAAGTTTCATTGTTTGCATTTATTCAGTGTATATGGCATCACAGGGTTCTACACCTTGACGTTAGGGGCCAGAAAACAGACTTCCTGATATTTCCGTGCACACCTAATGCTTGAAGCTAAATACCCACTGATGTGTATTCCAAACAGTATATGAAACAGGCATTTACTTTAAATGGACAATCAGACATGTCCTTTTCCAAGCAAAAAGATAATGATGTGATGTAGGTGAGTCTTCTATCTATCTGTTCCTTTCATTGGTTAATTAATAAAGAAAACTGCTTTGCCTGATAGGGCAGAATTTAGATAGGCAGAGTAGACCAAACAGAATGCTGGGAGAAAAAAGCAGAGTCAGGCAGACGCTATAACTCTCCTCTCCAAGATGGACGCAGGTTAAGATCCTTCCCAGTAAGCCACCACCTCGTGGTGCTACACTCATTATTAGAAATGAGTTAGTCAAGATGTGAGAGTTGGCCAGTAAGAGGCTAGAGATAATGGGCCAGGCAGTGTTTAAAAGAATACAGTTTCCATGTTATTATTTCCAGGTCTAAGCTAGCCATGCGGAGCTGGATGGGACAAAAAGCAGGCCTTTTTGCCTCATTACTACAAAGATGATTGTATCCTCAATAAAAAATACTTTTTTCTCTTTAATATCAAGACAGTCTCAGAACTGTGATCAGAGAAATCTGATAAACTTAGTATTAAGTGAATTTTGCAGGGCAAGTGTTAGAAACATATGGGCTCCAGGCTAAATCTGATGACCTCATACCTTTATTTATAAATAAAGTTTTATTGGAACATAGCCATGCTCAATTTTTTTTTTAAAAAAGATGTCCTTCATTGCCTTTATGTTCCAGTAACAGAGCTGGATAATTGCAGACTATACAGCTTACAAAAGCTTTAAATATTTACTCTCTTGCTTTTTACAAAGATTGCTTTGGAAATCTTTGATATACACTATAGTAAACTTGATGCCCCTTACTTTTTGTTTCTCCATTTCATAATTTAGTGTTTTGCAGGTCTCCCTGTCTTGTCTCTCTTCCCTTGAGTTACAGTGTTTCACTTAACCTCAGAAACTTGCAAATGACTCAACTTCAAAGAAAACTTAGCTAGAATGAAAAGAGCGTTATTGGTCCATATGTTCAAGTCTGAATTGTCTTTATAAACTCTGGAATTGTAGACTATGTAATCAAAACATTTGTGTTCATTCTCTATTTGTATGTGCATGCATGTAAATGTGTGTGTGTGTGTTATTTTCACTTTGGGGACAAACAATGACTGCTAGATGCTATGACTCTTGGTAGGTGGAGTGTTTCTTTACCCTAGATGCTGAGATTCTTGGTAGGTGGAGTGTTTCTTTACCCTTGCCAAAGATGAAAAGTCTCAGAAGACTTTCTTTGGTGTTAGGCTCATGCTCATTTCTGTAACCAGTCACAAAGGTCAACAGTGAAAGATCCTGAGACACAGGCATGGGTCTACTTTGGCTCCTGGGTCTGTGATCTGTCAGAAATGGAAGGAAGATAGCAGGTACAGACTTTCTGGGGTTGAGAGTTTTCTTGTCCTGTGTGTCATCCAGAATGGCTCTCTTGCATTATTAGCAGAACCTGGTGACTCCAGTCCCTTTGTATGTGTAGAGCATGTCTCTGCTCTCTTTTTCAGCTGTGGGGTTCGGTTTCTATTCTTGGTACAAGCAGAGGATTCTGATTTGTGAGTCTAAATAAATAACCATCTATTATTCTCAATTCTGAGCTAGTGTGGGATTTCTTTTAAGCATTCTTCTTCATCAGAATCCTCATCCTATGGTGAAAATGTTTGCAGTAGTTTGCATGCAATTGGCCCCCATGAGCTCATAGGGAGTGGCACTATTAGAGGAGTGGACTTGTTGGAGGAAGTATATCACTGTGCGGGTGGGCTGTGAGGTCTCCTTTTCTCAAGCTACACACAGTGTGACACTTAGTTTACTTCCTGTTGCCTGTGGATCAGCATGTAGGACTCTCAGCTCCTATTCCTAGCACTGTGTGTGCATTCCACTGTGTCCTGCCATGATGACAATGGACTAAACTCTAAGCCACCCCAATTTAATGTTTTCTTTTATAAGCATTGTTGTGGTCATGGTGTCTCTTCACAGCAATAGAAGCGTTGACTAAGGCAATGTCTGTAATACTTTTTAGAGAGGGAAATTTTTTAAATACAGTACTTTAATATATACACCCATGTTGAAGTGGGCATCTATTACAATACAAAATAATGTTTCTAGTATCCTAATTAGATATTCCAAACTCATCTTCACAGAACAACACAAGACCTAGCAAACATGTTATGATCTTGAGAGCCCCAGTTACTTAGTAGTATTTTCTACTTATTTAAACTTTATATTTCATGATAAGATTTAGCAGTAGAAACTCCAGATTTAGGCCTTGCTTCTTCCATTTATGACTAATCATGGAGAATTTTTAATTTAGTTTCTTGGACTTGTCTTTCTATATTTATATACAGCCACCTTTTGCTGGTTACTGACTAAAGATAAGACCTTGCATAAGGGCATAATTTTAAATCCGAAATGCAATAAAAGTACCCAATTATTACTAAAAATAAAAATCAAATCCTTTACACTTATGCTGTTCGATAGATGACTTTCATGGGAAAATATACTTCAATGCTCCCTGCCACAATTTAATATTTTCTCTGATGAGGTGTGGTGTGGAGAATCACGAGCACTTTAATTACGTGGCTGAAAGACAGCTTTGGCAGCACTTAACAACTGCTGGAGGAGGACTCTGACAGGTTTGCTATAGAAACCAAACCAGCATTAACAGATGTGCCTGGCACTTCATGGGCCCAACACTGGAGAGGTGCAGCTGCCTCTCTGTTTTTATGTCCAGTAGTTTGACTTGTGCCTGCCATTTCCTGATGACCCCCCTAACCACTGCAAGCTTTATTATCTTTTCTTTTCCGAAGAATGGACATTTTCTTGACAACTCCATGCTGATGCACAATCACAAAGATGCTCTGCAGACGATTATAGGTACCGAGGGAATAACAGGATGGGAGGCGCAAGCTCCACAGCCAGGCATGCATCTGTAATGCCGAGAGCTGACTGACAGATGCTCACAGTGAAGGCAGCAGTTGTCAACATGGTGATGGGACAGTTCGTCACCGGATTCTGTGAGATGCTTACATATTTGCTGATGTGCCTCACAGTTCCCTCCCCTTCCCTTGAAACAAAGCCAATTCAAGCATCATTTGGAAGAAGACAATGCTTAAAGGTGGCAGGTGAGAAAGTCTAAGCTTCCCAGACATTTTCAGTCCTTACATTCACTCTCTGGCCTTGATCATACGGTATCAATATTTTGAGAAGGCTGGTGCTTTTATTTCAGGTTTTCATAGCTCTTCCCAGCTGACTACACACAGAATGGTATTTGGAGATAACCGCTTGCTAGGTGTTTGGGGCGAAATGTTTATTCTGCTTTTTGCAAACTAGACATTTTTCAAATAGAACTCATTTTACATTCTGAGCCCCAACAAGTGATAAACAGTAAACCAAGCATAGGCAGATGGCCAGTGCCCCATCAATATTAAAAATGCATTAGTAAGTCTAAGTTTTCCTTCTGTGTTTCCCAAGAATTGTCAATCACAAATGAATAGGTCCTATTTGTAGAGAAAGGACAGATTTAAAATGACAAAATCAGAACATTTCTCAGAATCCTGGGAAGGATGGCACTTAAAAAAAATCAATGTCACCAAAACTTCAAGTGAGTTGTCTTGGGTGTCTGTCAGATTTAAGATGCATTGCTCTCTCAGAGCCCGTGTATTCTGGATGAAGCAGTTGCTGAAGAAAAACAATCATGGTGATAGTCATGAAAGTTTACTTGGCAAGAAAAATTAGGATTGAACTCAAGCTGTTATGACATTACGTAGGAATTTATAATTGCGATTTGTTATGCAACAATTGGATTAGCTCCCAAGGATCAATGTTTTAATGCTCCATGGAGACATTGGGAAGAAATATACCATCATCAGGATGGATATGACGACAGAGTACAGGCTCTCTTAGCATTAGCAAGCCCACTGAGGTCCCGTGTGTCCCTTCATCAGCCAGGTCAAGAAACTCAATCTTACTACTGCCACAGAGCTGATTATTGTAAAAGTCGACTCCTGTCTTATCAACCCAGATATTGAAACTCAAAACAATGGGACTTGTTATCCAAGAAGGATAAAACTCTTAGCAAAGCCAGACATTCATCCTTCTTTCCTTTGTATCTCTCTGTCTCTCTTTCTTCCTGTGTGTGTACATGCATGTGAATATAAAAGCCAGAGGTCAATTTGGATGTTGTTTAACAGGAGCCCTTAACCTCATCTTTTGAGACAGGTTGTCTCACTAGCTTGGATCTCAGTACTCCCGGGTAGGGACCAGTCAGTCCCAGAATGCTGTCCATCCCTCTGTGACCAGCACTGTGATTATGAGCATGTGGCACAATCCCTATTTTGCTGTTGTTTTGTTTGTTTGTTTATAATGTAGGTTCTGGAGCTAGAGCTTAAGCCCTCATACCTGCATCACCTGACTGAGCTACCTTCCAGGCTTTCTTTTGGTTTAACCAATGTCCTGCCTATAGGCAAACTCCAGCAGAAGTCAATATTGCCCAGGGATTCAGTATCACAAAAGCTAAGCATCTATGTAAGCAAAACATAACTAGCATTATGATGCACCTTAAGCATAATGCACATTAAGAAAATGGAGTACTGGAGACTCCACCTGATCACCTTCTGCCTAAGGGAGCTCTTGTGTTTCTACTCCAACATCCCCAGAACAGTGCCCCTTTCTCTATTTCTCTGTTGTTAATGATCCTCAAACACAACCTTTGCATCTTTTCTTAACTTATAGTGATGTTTTTGAACTAAAATTAGGACCATGCTGGATGCCTCGCTCTCTGTTCAAACAGATATTCTTTAAATACTTGTTCAGCATTGTGAGCTCTGTGAGTACTGCACAGAGGGAGCTTAAAAGTGGAGCCCGGTGGTGGCACTTGGCCTCCGCTGGTCCAGATCGCCCCTGCCTGGCCCAGTTTTGCATTTCCCACTCAGCAGAAAATGCTCTGCAGGGCACAAGATAGACCTTCCTAAAACAGTAGCATAAAATGACGGTATTACTTGAACTAGGTTTTCTGATCAGAAATTTCTCTGGGAAATAGAATCTCGTATATTAATTTTTGATTCACGTGTGGTTTTTTAACTCTGGGGATGTTTCACAGGTGTTTCATATCTGATGCGTTGTTAGTCACCTGCAGGCATGCTCCTTGTCCAGCTAAATCCAGAGACTTTTGTTTCTCTCGGCATTCAAAGATTGACTCTAGTAATAATGTAAAGTAAGCATAATCTGTAGCCTTCTCAAATGTTCCCTTTCTAAAACCATTCTATTGCTAATATATTCACCTAGGCGATAAATGTTATTACCATCTAGGCAATGAACTATAACCATCATACATAGATATGTGAGGCAGGTCACTTGCTGAAGTCCCTGTTTATGAGGGAGATGGGTCTGTAAGCAGACTAATGTAAATGCATTGATGAAGAAGAGACATGCTGGGAATATAGGGAGAAGCAACCTACTGCAGATCAGAGTGTGGAATTCAAAAAGCCTTCCCTGGTGTGGGGCTACTTTGGGGATGAGAAAGAGACAGGGGACGATGTGCAGGCAGAGGAGAAGTCATCTCACGATTGTGGAGCTGAGTTCATAGCTTCCATCCAAAGGTGTTTTCACTCCTCCATCCTGGGCTTTTCTTTGACAATAATACTTGCTATAAGAGTAGATGCCAGAGTCTTTTTATTAAGTTACAAACACTAGTGATGCTGGCATTTGCTTTTCACTAAGCAACAGCTCGTTATTAAGCATATTCATAACTTCCTTTTGGTTTTCCAAATAAGCTACAAAAATAGAGGTTCTCAATTGGAGTGACGTCATTTGCAGACAACATATAGAGATATTCCTGATTTCCAAACTGGGAAGGTTGTTATTGGCAACCACTGAGTGTGGAGGTGCTGCTAAGAATTCCAGTGTGCCCACTATCTCTCCTCACAACAAAGAATTATCCATCCTGTATTCCTGTGGGACCAAGATTTAAAAAAAAAAAAAAAACAAAACCCCAAACAGAAAAATATGTCTTCATATCTTCTCTATGTAGAAAAGGAACCTATTTTTTATATCTTTCTTTGTCTAATTAAATATGATTATTTTTGACAAACCAGTCTACTGTGTTATAGTTGATTTTCCCATAAAATGAATATAGGGTAAATGACTTATCGAAGTGATTCTTAACCTGCTTAATGCTGAGACTCTTTAATACAGTTCCTCAAGTTGTGATGACCCACAACCATAAAATTATTGATGTTGCTACTTCATAACTGTAGTTTTGCTACTGTTATGAATTGTAATGTAAATATTTTGGGAGACAGGGGCTTACTGAAGGGGTGTGGCCAATAGGTTGCCAGCTCTTTTCCAGTTCTAAGTTCTTGGTTGAAAACTGACCAATTTTCAAATAATCTTATCATTGCAGATATTATTGTTGTAGTATATATTGCTGATTCCAGCTGAAGCTTTATCTATGTGTTAAGAAGGACTCTCTCAGCTAGATCCTGGGATGCCTTCAAGGCATGTGGCTGGGATCCTGTTGTCTGTCTCCAGAAAGGTTCCCTCTCTGGTCCTACAAATGCTGCTTAAGTTCCCTATTATCCTCAACCACTTCCAGAAATGCAAGCATCATACAAGAATCATTGCTATAGTAATAATGTGACTACCATAGCTGCAGCTTGTCAGTGGTCCTCAGTCTCTCCTCTCTCATCCCCAACACCCCATCCCCTGATTCCCTGAACACTATGATCAGAGGCAGGGGATAGAAAATGAGGGTGAGAACAGTACCTCTGCTAAAGAGTACTCCAGTTATAGAATACTGTCTATAGAAAGAATAATGCCACCTGTCAGAGCTTGCTAGACTAATTCTGTGTACCATCCTGAAGAGAAATGCTACAGTTTTCATTCGGAAAGGGAGAAACTGAGGCTCAGAAAAGTTGAGTAATTTGCCCTGACTATTTAAAAAGGAACTAACATAAAGTTAACGAATGCCACAATGTTGCATTGGTTGTTGTTTGGCTCATAATACCCATGAGGAAGCAGTGGCTCCACACCTGTCTTGGGATGGTGAAGCAGGGAGGCATGAGAGGGAAAGCACACCTTCTGTAACCTCAACTTTCTTCACTTAAAACACCAATGCACAGATTTTTGATTCGCGAGTTGGGTGTAAGAATGTAAGAGTGGTTGCTGAATATAAATCACGGCCACAGAATAGCATATGCTCAATATATAATGACAGTTATCATGACTACTCTTTTCTCGTTGGCCCATATGTGATCTCTAATTTCTTCAAATTTAGAAGATGTGGTCAACTTAAAGGATTTGGAATTATAGGACATGAGACTATTAGGTATTAGCATATTTTATAGACTGGATTAATTCCTTGTACATCCATCACAGACAAACAATAGTCTACCCTATAAAACCCATCATAGCTGCTTGCAAAGTCTTGTTAAACTGAATTAAAAAATGTAAACTGTTTAAAAAACTATATTGTCTGCCAATCTATTCAACTATTTTTTGCCATCCTGAATATGCTATTGAAGGAAATATTTCATGTTTATATTTAATGGAAAATAGCTGTAGTTCTTTTTAATCTGTTATGTGAAGCAGCAGCATTCATTGCTTTGGTTCCCATGGAGATACTTACAGTGGGGCTATCAATGAGGACTCTTAGTGATCCCTAGCAATCTAATGCTGTTGTTGAGTCTGATACCTCTCTCTCTCTCTCTCTCTCTTTCTCTCTCTCTCTCCTCCCTCCAATTTCCAAAGAAAAAGAGCAGACTAGTAGAGACAATGGGCATCAGGAGAGAGATGCTTCCTATTATTAGAAATCATTGAGTAAGGTCAACACGAAGAGTCTACAAAATGATTACACTCGGCAGTTTCCAGTCACAGAGCAGAAGTCTTTTTATTGGAGACATAAGAAAGGCTTAAAGAATCACAGTGGATACAACTATGTTGAACATATCTTACAGACAAGTGTTTTCATTTTTCTCAGGAAAAACAGTACTGTATTGAATCATGTTTCATTTAAATCAATGTCCATCAGGAACATTAGACTTTGACTTCCTTTGGAGTTAAGGTCTTTGTATATATGATTAAGATGAGTTTTTTTTTTCTGAGAAGTAGAATGGAACCTAAATCCAGTAAAAAAAAAAGAATAAAAAAGAAAGAACAGAAGGAAGGAAGGAAGGAAGAAAAGAAAGAAAGAAAGAAAGGAAAAGACACATGGACTATAAGAGACACAGAGGCGGACGCTGGTGCATTAGAAACCATTGCACAAGGAAACATTCCACTCAACAGTAGGCTAACAGGTGACACAATTTTTCACAGAAGCTTGGGAAAACTAATATGGAAACATAGTTTTAAACTATATCAGTAAATGACCCTTTTGAGAGGATTTTGAAACAGAAATGCTTGGTTCTGGAATGGATAGACCAAATCAATCACACAGAATTGATTGGGGTTGTCTACTGGGAGCACTACTTACCCTTAACCTTCAAGGGTACCTGAAATATAAAACAGTCCCTCAGACATTCTTTGATACAGACTAAAACCTGGATGGAAATAGCCAGGCCCTTGAAAGTTAACACAACGTGCCTTCCCAGCTTAGAATTCTCCTCTATTTTTCATTTGGCTGTTGTTTCATTTTGCTTTTCAATTGACCTTTGTTTTAAATTGAACTTGAGCAAAAATAATGGGATTTGATATGACAATACGATTTTGGTTCAGTTTTCTATTACCGAGAGAATTCAATTCATAGCGCGCAGGGTGTCAAGGGGTCTTGCTGAAGGTGCTCAATGTTTGATTAGTATTTTAAAGGAGGTATGTTAGATATGAATCCTATTCACCCTAAAAGAAGCCTAGACAAAGGCAAAGTCATTCTCTCCCTGTCAGAACCACCATCCTAATGCAGGACTCAAATTTTTGACCTATTTTATGGTATAGGAGTCACAAAAGAAAGTATATAACTTAAAATTTATTACTTATGAGACTGAAGGATGGCTCAGTGGTTAAGGGCACTGACTTCTCTTTCAGAGGACCCAGGTTTGATTTCCAGTACCCACAAGACAGTTTTAACATTTTATATCTTTGGTCTCAGGAGAGCCAAGGCTCTCCTGGCTCTCATGGGTAGAACTGCATGCATATGACACACAGAGATACATGCAGAAAAAGCACTCACAAAATTTAAAAATGAAATAAAATAAAACCAAAGCAAATCAGAACGCAATACTTAGGTTAGTAATGAATGCCTGCAACTAGTAAGTATGTGGAGGATGGTCTTGCTGGCAACCAGCAAGAACGTGACAGTTTAGGAACTCCCGTTTGGCTAGGTTAAGAAGTCTTGGGGTCAGGCCATTCATTTCTATGGCCATGGCCATTTGATATTTCTATAAGGCTCTGCAAAGTTAAGGAATATAGGGGAAGTGGAGAAGAAATATGGTAGATTATTATGGATATTTGTCTGATTCTTGTCTGGAGGTAAATGTAGACCAAAGATGAGAAGGATCCAACAGTCTACATGCCTTCCCTCCTCCCTGAAGTACAACTGAACTTGACCATCTTCTGTACAGGTATTTCATTACCAGAGATATCCAGTAGACAGTGGGTACTTGTTGCTTTATGCTCACTATTTCACATCACACATTCAGAGAACTGCAGGGATGTAGCTATATTCCTGCTTACCATAGGCTCAGAGGCTAGAGCTGTATCCCTATGTCTCACACCTAGGAAGTAAATGATTCGGGATTTGACTAGTAACACAATTATAAGTCTCAGTTTTTCTCTAATATGTAGTCTGAATATATTTTGAAAACTACTTCCATTGACTGCATGAAAGACTGCTTAGTCTTAATCCAATCCCAGAGCTAGTCATCAATACTGTACTACTAGGAAATAGACTAGGAATGGAATCTATCACGTTGTTAATCTTTTTATTATATATGCATAAATATATATTCCTATTTAATAAAATACATATTTCAATTTTCAAGAATGACACTTTGGACAGATGAGCATATTTCTTTAAAAAACAAAGTAATTTCTGCACTATTTTCTCTGAGGTTGTTCTTATGGGAAAGAACCACATAACTGCATACCTGGACCTGTAGCTTGGCATGTTCGTCGGTGTTGTTCAACTTAACATGAAAGCAATGTTATCAAAATCTTGAAAGTTTGTATTACTAAGTTTTTCTATAGTCATTTAATTAGTTTAAATAAAATGTCATTACTTTATGGTTTGGGAAGTATGAATTCAGGCTTTTTTCTCTAAACTGGTCACATATTCCTCTGGTAGCAGATCAATTCCAGTAGCAACCAATGAATACACTTCCAAGCAAAGGGGTCATAGGGTCATAGTTATAACCCAAAGTAATAATGTGAGTACTCTATGTATTTAGCAGCCTTGAGCTTGCACAAATCTTGTAATTATGTTTGGTTTTGCTTTTTTGTTTTAGTGAATCGGAGATATTTTTGATACTTTAAATAAGAAACTATGTAGGAAAGTTAAAACATGTGCCTGAGATCACATAATTCAATTAAGGTTTGACGTTCTCATTTTCCCAATGCACAGTACATGCTCTTAGCCCTGCTATAAATCAAAACACAAAGACTCAGTGTTTACATCCCTCATAGTGGCCCAAGTACCAGGTTTAGATGGAACCATGTGTGATGTTAGAGAGACCAAGTGATGTGCCAAGGATAGTTATTAATTGCCTGTTGTCTTATGTGTGTGATGAAGAGCCTGTGGTGTAATAATAAATGTCAGATATAAAACCTGATGACTTAAAGTCAATATCCTCAAAATGAACTACCAGCGAAGGAAAATGTTACCAAAGACTGACACTGAAATTGGAGTTGGCATATGATGTCTCTGTATAGTAATTTTCCTCTAATTAAAGCATTCTTTCCAAGTACAATGAACATTTACCAGCCTCAGACAGCAAATGACTCACTCACAAGTCTTAAAAAGCCCCAGAAACTAACAAGATTCACAAGGTGTCATCTTTCTCAAAGTTACATAAGCAGTAAAGACTGTGGGAAAAGGGGAGAGACTCTTCAACCAGGAGAGCTTCCTTCAAGCCGTGCAGAGTTCCAGGAATGTGGCCCTGGTGAGATGTCACACAGGCTGAGATGGAGTTTTGGCGACAGAGCTGTCTTTGAGTTGTCCCTGTTCCTATAAGTAACTTTCTACCTATACTGCTCTAAGCAACTGCAGTAAACTCATTGGTTCGCCAAGCTGGATTCTGGTGTAATTGTTACTTCGTCTGCTGTTGCATCTCTAGCTAAGTTGGGCAGATGTTTCTTCAGGAAAAGTCTTGCACAACAGATAGGCTACTGTCCCTGAGAAAAGAACAGGAGGATTTGACTTACCTGGCATGGTGGCTCAAGCCAAACATCATAGCACTTGGAGGATTGCAGAAAGATTGCCACAAAGATGAGACCAGCTTGGGCTTTAAGAGGACCCTTCCCCTTAATAACTGAGACTAGATATTTTCTATAAGACACGAAGAGTAGTATGTGCAAAGATCCAGGCAAACGAGAGTTGAGAGGTAGAATAGTGCCAAGAAAGACTAAACAGTAAAAGCAGAGAGAAGACGTCTAAAGAGCCACATCCTGCTGCTTTCTGTAATGTGCGGACAGGTCATGGGTTTACTTCTGCTGAGCTCATGAAGGCTCCTTAATTCTTTTCCTCACTGAAGCTTCATCTTTAACCACTTCCCAGGATACTCTGCTAAATCAACATCACTAGCTCTTTTTTTTTTTTTTTTTGGTAGCTTACGTAGGATTTTTCCACATTAAAAACATGTAATTTGCAAATATGGGCACTTTTGTTTCCTTTTTGTATGCCAATTATTCTACTAGAAATTTGTTTTTGCATTTTTGCACTTTTTCTAGTACTGCCAGCAGAACACTGAATTGAAATGATGAGCTGGGTACTCTCTTATTTCTTTGTTTTTTTTTCATTAAGTTTTGATACAAAGTTTTTCAGTATAAGGTTATGAATAAGCTTCCCCAGTATGTATTATCATAATTTTAAAAAGTTTACATTCATTCTTAGTTATAATGAATTTTATGCTGTAATTACTTTTTATATTTTGAGTAGGTGATAGGTTTTTGTCAGTATTTTATACATTGATTGATAATGTCTATTTTCTTTCTTTCTGTAGACTGTTACACCAAATTTCATTCCTAGGATAAAACCAATTTGGTAATGATAAATCATGCAATTGGAATTTTAAGTATTTTGTGCAATTTTGCATAATATTCACAAGGAATATTTGTTTATAATTTTTATAAGTTCTTTGACAAATTTTGCCAAAAAAATGAATAGAGACAAACTTCTCCCACCTCCTAAGTTTATGTGACATAGGATCTCATTTCTTCCTTCAGTGTTTGCTAGAACTTACCAATCAGACTGTGTGGCTTTGAGTTATTTTCATGAAAAGATTTTGATAAATGTAATTCATGTTTTAAATTGATATGGTGGCTTTAAATTCTTCTGTTTCATCCTCTCAAAGTTTTGAGATTCATCCAATTCAGAAGTCTACTTAGAATTAATTTTGTACCACTTCATGTAGGATGTAGAAACCATGATCAGTAGTATTTGGGCTATTTTATACAAGTGCACTAGTGCCCTCAAAGACAATGTAATCTTTTGATGAACAGTCTCGTGTATTTGAGATGAAGTAAGAAAGAAAAGTAATGCTTCTCATTTATGTCTTTCCTGGGTTTGGAACTCCACATTCCTCTCCAAGGTTTATATTTCCATCTAGCATTTGGTTCTATTCAACTGAAGAACTCCACTTAGCATTGCTGTAATTCACTTCTGGTGGCAGACAAAGCCCTGAGCTGTTCTTTCCACTTACCTCGTTCTCTCCATACTTGCAGTATATTTTCTGTAGATGTGGGCTTTGGGGTTAAAATTTCTTCTGCTCTTTAGTGATTATGATCGATCTATTCTCTTTATTTTGTTGTTCCTGATGAAAATTCATTGATAAATGTAAACATTATTTCCATACGCTTAATTCCTCTTTCCTCTGGATATTCCTGAGATTGTCTTTCCTTTTGTCTTCCACTGGTTTGAGCAGAATAAGCAAAGGCTCATTTCCCTTTATCTTTGACTCTCTTGTGAGTCATCTTGAATCTATAGCTATACCTTTCTCTAATGTGTGTGGCCACAGAATTGTCTCTGGATGCTCTGTCCTCTTTTTGGAAACTTCAATTACTTTTTAAAAATTTTTGAAATAAAAATGTCTCAGAGGGTTTGTTGATATTTTTTCCACTCTTTTGTCCCCTTTATGTTGCAAGGAGAGGGCTGTTTGTTTGTTCCAGTTACCCAGCTAGCTTATACCTGAAATAACCACACAGAAAAGTGTATTAATTAAATCACTCCTTGGCCCATTAGCTCTAGTTTCTTATTGGTTAATTCGTACATCTTAATTTAACCCATTTTTATTAATATGTATATCGCCACATGGCAGTGGCTTACCAGGTAAAATTCAGCACATCTATCTCCAGCGGCAGATAGTGTCTCTTCGACTCTGCCCTTCTTTCTCCCAGCATTCAGTTTTGTCTTCCCTGCCTGCCTAAGTTCTGCCCTATCAACAGGCCCAAAACAGTTTCTTTATTAACCAATGAAAGAAACACAAAGACAGAAGGACCTCCCATACCACCTAAATGTCTATGTTGGGTAATTTATGTTAATCTACTTTTAAATTCTATGACTCTTTTGTTGAACCTGTTAAGCCCATTCAGAAAATGTTCTGTTTCAGGCATGTGTTTGTTAGTTCTCAAGGTAGTTTTTCAGTAGTTTACCTTTTGTTACAGTTCTCATATGTATTTCTAATATATATATATATAATGTAACATAATTATGTTTTACATATAACAAATTATGACTGATCTAAAATCTTTGTCTGCAGATTCTAATGTCTCGGCTATTCAATGATTAATCCATTGGAAAAATTTGTTTGGAAAGAGCCAGATTATAGTGAGCTCATATGCTATGAGAAAGACTTATAATTCCTCATTTCTTATTGTATAGCAAACAATCACAATAGAAATTTTATCGTGACAAACTTAATGCAAGTATTTAAGTTCACTTATTTCTGTTATTCACATTCCTTCCTACATACTGACCCCCTTTACTTTCATGTCTTTCCTTTTATATTTCACATATAAGTGAAAAAATATGCTTGTCTTAAATGTGTTTCTCACTACTTGTGTCTCTCTTCCTGCAAATGGCATTTCAGTCTTCACAATATCTGAACACTTTCCTGTTTCATTGCTGTGTTGATGGAAGCCTAGATTGACCTCATGACTCAGATATATGAATAGTGCAGCAATTAATAGTGCGGGTCTCTCTCTCTCTGCTGTGCTGCAATTGGTCCTTTGGAATATTGTCTGCTTCCTTTTATATTGCTATGATAAAACTCCAAGACCAAGGTAAATCAGAGAAGTCAAGGTTTATTGAGCTTAAGGTTCCAGATGGGTAATAGTCCATGATGGTGCAGCAGGTAACAGGCTGCCCAGCAGGCAGCGGGGGTGAGAGTAGAGTGCTCACATTTTGAACCACAGACAAAAAACAGGGGACTCATGGTGCAAGTCTTTCAGCTTTCAACTCAAGCCCCTAGTCATAATCTGCCTTCAGTAAGGCCACACCTCCTAAGTTTCCCCAAATGGAGCCACCAACAGAGCTCTATTCTATTATACAGGACAGCGCACTCAATCACCATTAACACATACCCAAGAGTAGTTGAGTTTGATCACGTGACTTCCACTTTTTCATTTTTAACGAAACACCATAATGATTTCTTTTATGGAGATGCTAATTTACCTTGACATCAACAGTGTATCAGAAATCCTTAATGTTATTTTTTTCTTTCATTTATTATTTTTCTACAACTGTTAAGAAATGTTAAACATATCCATAACTTCCAGGCTATTAATAATTCAGCCATCCCTGGGTTTGTTTTGTATACTTTGCTGACTTACTTCCTAGAAGATGGACCATGTTTCCCTTTTCCTTTGTGTGCCAGATAATTTACTCTTATAACCAGGAAATGGCTTGTTCTGGATGATGAAACATCCATATTCTGCCATATTGTAGTTCAAAGAATTTTTATTTTCTGTGTAAGTTTTGAAGTTTCGGGGATAGAGATTAGCTGGAAGTTTACTTGGTTAGCCTCAGACCCTCTTTTGGCAGCTCAACTTGGGGTCAACTGTCTCATCCTCAGCCCAGTTACTTGGAGTGATCTCTGTTGAAAGCAAAGATAAGGGTTCATCCAAGGATCTGGCGCAGGCCCTACACTTGCAATTAACTGATTGGGCTCAGGCAAATCATTAGCTTTCATTCTTTCCAGTCCTGGGGTGGGGCATGAGGCACACTACTTTTAGGTCTAGCACAAGAAAGCTGAGGCCTTCCCTTAGGCAAAACTACAAAACAGATAGATTCATTCTGTTATTAGGCTCTTTCAAATGTCAGCACCTCTCTAAAATACACTATCTTCGGACTGTTCTCCAGGTATGTTTGTTAATACTGTTTGCATTTTCTCTGATGTTTCCCAGGAACTCCATGCCCCACCACCGCAAGCTTTTTGGTGCTGAGCCTTGTTTAGTTGGGTTGCAGAAGAAACCAAAACATGTATTTTATATGATACATCATTTTTTTTGTTAATTTTTATTGAGCTCTAGATTATTTTCTCCTCTGCTCCCTGCCTCTCTCCTCCCCTTCAACCCTCTCCCAATTTCCCCATGCTCCCAATTTACTCAGGAGAGCTTGTCTTCGTCTACTACCAATGTAGATTAGATATATGTATGTCTTTCTTAGGGTACTCATTTTTGTCTAGGTTCTCTGGGATTGTGATTTGTGGGCTGGTTTTCTTTGCTTTATGTTTCAAAATCACTTATGAGTGAGTACATGTGATAATTGTCTTTCTGGGTCTGGGTTACCTCACTCAAAATTATGTTTTCTTGCTCAATCAATTTGCTTGCAAAATTCAAGATGCTGTTATTTTTTCTGCTGTGTAGTACTCCATTGTGTAAATGTACCACATTTTACTTATCCATTCTTTGGTCAAAGGGCATTTAGGTTGTTTCCAAGTTCTGGCTATGACAACAATGCTGCTATGAACATAATTGAACACATGTCCTTGTGGCACGATTGAGCCCTCCTTTGGATACGCAAAAGTGGTATTGCTGGATCTTGAGAAAAGTTGTTTCCTAATTTTCTGAGAAATTTCCACACTGACATCCAAAGGGGCTGTACCAGCTTCCATTCCGACCAGCAATGCAGGAGTGTTCATGTTACCCCACAACCTCTCCAGCATAAGTTGTCATCAGTGTTTTTGATCTTTTATAGATACGCAACTTGTAACATGAAATCAAGTTAATTGGTTAAATCATTTCAGAGCTGTTTCATGCTCAAAGGTACTTTCGTCAATTTCTGACTTGTGCGGATATCTGCTTTTTCTGTTTTGTTTTTCCATGAAATAGCTTCTGTGCCATCAAAAATATCAGTAGTCTGACATTTCATTAAAACCACTAATGCACTGTCATCTTTAAGACTTTCTTACATATGAACGCTTTTGTTAGTTTTGGAGTCTCATCTTATAGAAGGCTTGTCTCTCTGTGGATAGAAACTGCTTGCATGACAGTGTTTTCTACATGCTATGTCTTCAAGCTGTGATTAATGGTCTTCTAATTGAAACATTTACTAGGTACTACTATCTACTGACAAAGAGGTGTAAGTATCAAGCTTACAGGTACATGTCATGATGATGTCACAAGGGTCACCTGGGCAACAGCATCTATGAGATAACATGATATTTCAAAACTGATGAAGCTGGCTTTTTCAACTCTTAAAGATCTCCACATCACTGGGGAATCTTCATGTCTCCCCTATTTTTAGACAGCTCAGTTTTGACTTGGGTTCACTGGCATACCCTTCTGAACCATACTTCACACTAAGTAATACCAGCAATCTCTCAGACTCAGCCACTTCTTTGAGAGTCACAGCATACTTTACTTCTAGCCAGACATTGATGTGAACCCAGTCACATGGCCAATCTTAACTGCAGTGAAGACTGGGAAATACAGGCCATAATGCGCTCAGGGATAGAACAAGCAAATGATGTCATTGGTTCATAGAGGCTAAAATTTGCCCAAGTTGTTAAGCAAGTAATTATCAGAGCTGAGAATAAAATAGTGATTGAAACAGTATTCTTTGGAATTAGAATTTTTCTTCAGTCTTAGCCTCTTTTTGTTTAAAGATTTATCTAATTTTGTGTATATGTGGGTATATGTCTTTTTGCATGTATGCACATGTACCATGGAGCCAAGAAGAGAATGTTACTTTGTATGAAACTTGAGATGTCAGTATTTGTGCCACCAAGCAGACTTAAATTCAGTCCCTGGGACTCATATGACAGAAGGAGAGAACTAACTTCTACATGTTGTCCTCTGATCTCCACGCATGTACTATACAACGGCACATACCCTTCTATATAATACATATACCCACAGGTACATGAATTAAAAATATAATTAATTTTTTAAAGAAGTAAGGGCTGGATAGAGATGGCTTGATAGTTCAGAGTGCCTGGTGCTCTACCCATATGGGTGAATTTAGTACTCACATGGGGTGAATTACAAATAAAGAAACTATACCAGCAAATAAAGCAGGGTACTGGTACGTGGATTGTATACTCCACCAAAATGTATAAAATACACTTTGTAACAAGTCCTGCACATAGTACGTCCTATACGATATTATTTCAAAGCTCCACAACTTTCCAGTACGTTACAAATGTACTTTTCTCCTGTCTGAATGGATTCTGTTGATTAAGACTTCACTATGAGCTATGTACTTGGTTACATTTTACATGTTTTCCTAATAATCACATAAGATAAGCTTTAGGACTGTCTGCATGGCATAGATAAGGAATTGAGTTTGGAAAGGTTAAATATTCAGATTTCTTTTCTTCCCAATTCCTTTGAGGATTCTGCACAGCTCAACTTAGTCTTTTCTTGAGGAGCATAAGCTGACCACCACATACCATACCGGCCCTGGAGAAATAACTTCTGTGTGTAATCCCTACCCTGCACAGGATACTTGAAGAACTCAAAGGTATTCTAAATATCCATTGTCTTATTAATGAACAAAGCAGGATAGAACACCTACTGCCTTCATCCCCTACAGTCTTTCTCAAACTCGAATATGCTTAAAGCCATCTTATCGCCTGCCTACAGAAGCCCATCCACATTCCTGCTTAGAGAGCACCCTGCCTCCCCCACCAACCGCATCTCCTTTCTGAGTCTGCCTCAGCCGGCAAAGTCAATGGTTGCAATTAACACAGTACCCTATCTCTTTGCTCCTGCTGAGGCCATCTTCCTCCCTCTACCACAAAGTAGATCTTTCAGGACTCATAACAGGAACCTTTATCTCTACAAGGTTCAGCTAATACCTTGAAACACTCCTAAAGTCCCCTACCATCACCCACTCAATCGTGCAGAATATTATCGCAGAAATAACAGGTGCACATATTGATTTTCTTGCCTATCTTGGTAATGTGGCAAATTTGAATATACTCACTTATGTAACATTAAAAACTAGTGACTAGTTAAGACTCTAGTTTCAATTAATAAAGGTTTTTTTTTTTGAGAGCTTCACTCTGTCTACTACACAATTTGGATAATCAATTCATATTCTCCATGTTGTCCAGATAGAATTCCTGTGAGCATTCCTGGCTCTAGACCGCTATGTATTGAATTTCAGCTGCAGAGACTCTGCTGAGTTCACCACCAGTTCCCCATCTGCCAGGGTTGCTTAATCAGCATAACCGTGGGCTGCTGGTGGCTGGTCTTCAACCCAGCTCTGTGGCAGGGTGGCAGTTCAGCGGGACTTCTTGCTGCCTCTCCGTGGGCCACAGAGAAACCAGTGCACATGCTAACTTCAACCACCCAATTCCCTCACATACTTTCCTACCTCTCCCTTTGAACATGTCCATTTCCTCAGATCTCTTCCAGAGAGCTTGCTTTTTCTAAAGCATGTTGAACATTTTATAGTGCTTTACAATTTATAAAGATTATTCTGTTTTATCCAAAAGAAATCCTGTGAATTATCATGATTAGTATCTTGATTATGGGGATTGGCACCTTCCAAACTGTGCTAAGCAACATATCACAGCAGCAAAGGTCTTGGAAGAGGATCTCAAAATGAATTTATTGAATGTTTGTAGCATGGTAAGCTTTGAAAAATCACTGGGCTTAAGGCAATAGGGACTAGAAAGCTGTTCAAAATATAATCCTCATGATCTAAGGGCTAATATTCTACTAGTAGGCAATAAACATACAGTACAGGATTAATAGTAGTAACAATGACAGACAGTTTCGGGTGTCTGCAGTGTGTCACCCACTTACATATATCTAATATGTTTTATTTAATTTGATTATTATGTTTCTTTGAGATAGGCATTGCAATTCCATTCTTAGGCTTATAGGATCTAGTTTAAGTCTAAAAATTTAATTTCAGATTTTAGAGATGTTTGGAGACTTTTTCCAAGTCTCTAGCTATGTTCATGACTATGGCCATCTGGCTTCCAAGTACCTGCTGTTTCTATTGTACCACACAGTTTGGCATGAAGTCAAACATGTTACAGTGTACATGCATGATGGATGGCAGAGAACAAAAAGTTTAGTTCCCAAGAAAAGACTTTAGCATTTGTGTTGGGTTGATGCAAGGGTCGCATTAACTGGGAGAAGATGGGACTAGAGTTGGAAGTTAAAGTACCCAGGTAAAGGAAACAGCCTGTGCTGCAATGTGGGTGTGCAGGAGAAAAATGACTGATCGCCTATGAAATAAGTCCACAAAGGTAAGTAGGAGGTGGACCCATGAGAGGATAAATACAGACCTTAGAAATTCTGAGTGATGATGCAGAGCAGGGGTTTTCAACTTTCCTAGTGCTGCAACCTAAATACAGTTCCTCTTGGGGTGACCCCCAGCTATAACATTATTTTGATTGCTACTTCACAACTGTAGCTTTGTGTTTTGAATCATGATGTAAACATCTATGTTTTTTGATGGTCTTAGGTGACCCCTTTAAGATCAGGTTGATAACCACTGACATTATTCCCATTAGAAAGGGAACTGATTGAGTTCTGGGAGTGATGAAGTGCAAGGGATCATGCAGTGGTTCTGTGATGTTTTTATGTCTGGAAAGCTGAGAAAAAATACAGACAGATACTAATACACCCCCCCCACCCACCCATGCACACACTTCATATGAACAGATATACATGAAAATAAGCATCTGGGGAAGAAAAGACAATAAGTTTTGTTCAGAGCATAAATACTGATTAGTTGATTTTTCGTTGATTATACATGGGAATTGGCCAACATTAAGGACTCATTAAGGCCAATGCCCAAGTTGCTTGCAGTGTGTAATTCAGTGTGTGCCTTGGTGCTCTGGTCTTCTCTACTCCTCCTTTGCTTTGACCAGAACAAGAAGGAAATTTTAAGGCAGTATTGTCAGCTCAAGTTTGATAGATGACTTAGCCCTTCTCCTCCCCCCAGTGTTTTAATAAAGGTACGAGGCTGTCCAGAGATTAGAATCATGCTAAGCAGGCCTGCGGCTGCCCTTAACTCTATAGAAGTAATTGAGATTTATGAACTCTTTATTAGGTCCTTAAAGCAAAATGAGGAACCTGAAATTCCCATCTGTCAAGATTAAGGAAGGAAGGTTTTATGTTTGCTCTTCAAATCCATAATGATTCCTCTTCACCTTTCCCCTCATATCACTGGAGAGTGATATCCCCACGATGAGTTAAAGATGGGTTAGGCACAGAGAACTGGAAGCTTGACTCTTGTTTTCAGTTCCGCATTTAAAGGTTGAACATTCAGCGCATCCCTAAGACTGCCCGATGCTTCAAGGATGAACAAATGGTGTCGGTGGCTCAGATTTGTGTTAAATGAAATCATTATGATTTGTACCTACTATGCATCGGGACAGTCATAGTTTCTCACAAAGTTTGGAAAATTCTCCCTCAAGGTTATGCTAACAAAGAAAGAAAGATGAACCAACTGGCCAGACTTAAACAGTGAAAGTTGGGACTCCATCCCAGATCCAATGCCAGAGTTTTAGAAATCTGGACTGTTCTTTTGTTCAGTGTATACATTCACAGATGGCTACTGAGAACCTTTGGGCTCTGGCTTCCAGTCAAACCAAGTATTTCTGGCTGACTACCCAGAGGCCAGTGCCAGGATTTTGCCTAGGGGATAAAGTGCCCAGTCAGCACGACAAAGGGTATGTGGGTGTGCGTGTGGCTGCATATGTAGAAGGTTTTTCTGTACTCTCACCCTGCAGTGGGCTGTGGTCCTGCTTGTACAGTTTTCCCCAGAGTCTATTTTGTGAGCTATAATTGAAATCGAAACACCAGTGATTTTTAATCATACTCTCAATTTATATCTCATGTAACCATATGCCAGTGTTCTCCGAGTGTTACAGGGATATGAATTATGTTGAAATTGGATTAGGCAAATACACATTTTCCTTAAAAAATAGATACCCAGAGCAGTAATTTAATTCTGCCAACTCTAAAGATTCTCTCCGAAATACTCTGTGTATCTTATCAGCAACTCATTGTGAAATTTCTTCTGGGCTACTTTCTTTGCCTTTTCATTTTCTTCTAGAATGCAATGTATTTAACAAACATTAGTAGCCATATGAAGTCCATTTATATCAAAGCGATCCCTAAATGTAAGAAAATCAGGTCTTTCAAAGGAAGCCATTAGGGTTCTTCTTCCAGTTCTTCAGTCTGGAGGGAGGCAAAATAAAATGCAATTAAGGGCTCTTTCTCTTCTCAGTAGATACATTAAGCTGTTTCATGACCTGAGTATTTAAAGTTATTAGGTAAACCAGAGTTGCAGAATCCAGTAGTTTGTAAAACAGGCATTATCTTAGTGTCTAGAATAGCCTGTACTTTGCTGAGGATACAATTGTCTCAAACCATACATTCTCCTAGAATGATTTTCCAAAACTAACAAATGCAGATATTTAAACATATATCTGAAAAAAAAAACCTTTTTGGTAAATGTTAGATTACAGTTCTCTTGCAAAAGCAATCCCCCAGATTGCTTCTATATTACTTCTGAAGTGAGAGCTTGGTACAACTGTGGCTTCTGGCACCAGAAGGCCCTATTGCATCCTAGCCCATGGAATGGTTACCCACAGTGGGCATGACTTCTCCCCTCAATTAAGCTTATGAGAATTTTCTACAGGCATGCCTAGAAGCCTATCTCCTGCGATAGTCTGCAGCTCATTCACTTGATAATCAAGATGAGCCATCACGGAAACTACATATGGATTTAGGATTTGACCAAAATCCTTTTATTTTGCTCCTTAAATAAAAACGTTTTCATCCCTTCAACTCTACTTCCAAATGGCTCCACAGGAATTTGGTCTTCCCTGATATTTTCTAATAACTCAGAAATCTGTCACAGTCTCACAAGAGACCTGTGCCATGGAAAATGTCCACATAATCAAAGCCTGACTTTTGCCAACCTTTAGATGCTAGGACCTCACTGTTGACCTCAAATGCCTGAGTGTTCTCTAATCCCCACAGCCTAAGGGTTGAATCTATGTATAATACACGAATCTTCTTTATGGAGGCTGATCTTCCTGGGGTGGGCCTTTTTCTGATGTGAGATTTCCCTCTGTATGTTGTGAATACTAGTGGTTAATAAAGAAACTGTCTTGGGCCTGCACATGGAACAGAGCTAGATGAGGAAAACGAAACTGAATGTTGGGAGGAGGAAGGCAGAGTTTAGAGAGAAGCCTTGTAGCCCCGCTAGAGACGGACACCAGAACTTGATTCAGTAAGCCATGGCCTCATGGTGATACATAGATAACTAGAAATTGGTTAAATTAATATGTGTAAGAGTTAGCCAATAAGAAGCTAGAGCTAATGGGCCAAGCAGTGGTTTAAATAATATGGTTTCTGTATGATTATTTTGGGGTTCCAAGCAGCCCAGGACCAACAAGCAGCCCTTCCTCCTACACCTGACAGCATAAGAACTGAATCTATGTATAATATGTGCATCTTCTTTATGGAGGTGGGTCTTGGTGAACCTCTTTCATCTTTTTGTAGGCTGGCAAGATAGAAAATTTGCTTACTTATTCTCAAAGTTCCACCCCCAACTTCTTTGCAACCCCTGATGAGCTCATCTTCTACACTTGAAAAGCTTCAAGCATGCAGGATCATATTTGTCCCTAATAGTCATTCAGTCCTCTTATTTCAAAATCCATCTCCTTCCCACATTTTCCTTTCTCTCCTTTCTCCCTCATACCTGAGAGCTGTGTGAAGGTTCTTATCTGTACATTTTCACATAAAAATCATTACAGTTTGGTGAGCCAGGAAGTGATCACACTGGATAAAAGCCATCTGAGTTTGTTGTTTTGTCCCGAATCTATTCTGGGTAGAGAAGGTCAGTCTAGCACAGAGAATGTGATAGTTTGGGTTTCTCAGTCAAGCTGTAGTTGTACTGAGCACAGGTAGCCCAAGACAGGCAGCTCATTTCGGAGAGCAGACATGGAGGAGCTAAAGATCGAGAAAAGAATTTACCTGCATCATGCAAGAAACACCGAGCATGGGCCACAGTCCTGGCTCTGTACTTCCTTTTCATTCTTCTTCTCTTCCTTTTTCCCCTTCTTTCCTTTCTTCCTCCTTCCTTCCCCTCTCTCCTCTTTGTTCTCTCCACCCCTTTTCCTTCTTCCTTCTTTCCTTATCCCATATCTTTTCCTCCACCTCCTTTTAGTACTGAAAGTATAGATTTATTGAAATGAGAGCAGAAGCATAGTAGTCATTCCACAGGATGAGAACAGGCTCCAGAAAACACGTGGCTGAGATCTAGCTTTCATTTCTGGTAGTACATAGCACCCACCTCTTACCTATTTTGCTTCCATCTGATTCTACCATCTTTTGTCTAAATGTGGGCAGGAAATATGTAGTAATACAGTTTTGTACACTTTAGATCCTGAACTGCAATGTGGTAGAGAAATTATATACTGTAAATAGGACCAGACAACTACTCAAAATTATAAACAATGTTAATTAAAGAATAAGACTTTTGTACCTATATAGAAAATCCTTTCAAGTTACTACCATAAATATAACTACCAAGTGTATGATATTTTCAATGAAAAAGAGGTAGAAAAGTATTGCTTCTACATGTAAAGTATAACCCCACATATTCACCCATACACCACATGCGTTGAAAGCAATGAAAACAATTTGGTGTGTGTGTGTGTGTGTGTGTGTGTGTGTTATAAAGTAGGAGGATATTCTCTGAGGAGGAAATACATGATATGATAGTTACCCAGAGAGTTGAATGACATCAGACTGGACTCAGGTCATGATGAAGAGGTGCAACACACACAAGACTTACAAATCTGACCCATTGTCAAGGTCTTCCCTCTTCTCGAAATGCAGACTGATTGCAAAGAGAAATTAACTATTTAGACGATAAACTCTTTTCTTCATTAATATGGATGAAGATAAAATGATATATTACTAACCCATGCCCATCGCATCTTTAGTGAGATATTCACAGACTACAATGGAGGAAGAAGAACTTACAGGGATGAGGGACAAGAGAGAGTAATTTTGGGGGACAATGCAATAAGGGAAAAGGGAGATGGGAAAGGGAAATAGAGAATTGTCTAAGAACTAGGCTTCATGATGCACATATGTTTAAAAATTTAATAATAGGATTCAGCTTGTTTTTAATGATAACTGAAATTTTAATAATGATATGTACCAAGAAATATTTAAAAATCACGCTAATAAGAAAATATTATATTCATAATTCCCTTTTCCACATAGTTATGAAGTTATATTTGAGGAAGTTTTGACACCCAGCAAATTTCTATCCTGACATTATCTGACTGCAGAGTCAATGGAAGCCATATTACAGAACGGCAAACAGAGACAGCAAAAGAAAAAAAAAATCAGCTCTTCAAATATTTACTAATACCTCCCAGGAAGTAGGGCCTAAGGAAAGTTTTGAAGAGACCAAGAAAAGCAACCTGGACTTTGGTGTTATCTGTACTGTGGCTTGCCGTGTCTTCATGTCTGTGTATGTTGTTTCTCTTCAGGAAGAGTTTTGTCACACCACAAAAGCATGTCACCCTACTTGATGTTTTTGAAATATAGGTTATGGGCATCAAACTCAAGTTTTCATGCTTGCAAGGCAGGCATGTTAGCAACTGAGCCATTTTGCCAGCCCTTATCTATTTTCTTTAATATTTAACAATGTTTTCTAGAATTAAATGCTTATACTTCTTTGAGTTCACCCGAGATCTTATTTTAGTCCTGCCTTTTTGGAATTTTGATACCTCATCATACTCATGCCCCTTGTACTTCGTTTAGGAATATCAAAGATAAATATAGCACTCAGTGGGCTCGCCTTAGTTTTATAATTAAATAGGACTACCATCCACAAAAGATTACTATGTGAATGAGGAATCACTGAATTATCCCTAGGTGACTTCCCACAGTGATGTATGTCTCATGCTACTGTTGACTTTCATTAAATAGATTAAAATAATAATTTTATATTTTCTTCGAGATGTATTTTTTTGCTTTGCTTCAGTTAATTTTTTTACCAGCCTTTTGCTAATTATGACTGAGAAATATTCAGCAACATTGTTCTCAAATTCCAGATCTTGACCTTGACTGATATTACATAAAATTTAGTTTTAAAAGAAGTATGCTATTCAGTAAGGAAGAGGGTGAATCAATTTTCTTTTTAAATATGTTGATTATTTATTGTAAAATTAATGGATACATTGGGCAAAAAGCAAGCTCCTTAAGATAGCTAGTGGTAGAGCGTTCCTGTTATGACTATGGTTTAAAAAGGCTTTCAAGAAATCTTAGGAGATTAGGAAAGTGAGTCACACTCCCGGGTGCATAAAAGTGAAAGTTCTTTAAAATGCAAATGAATGTACAAAAAAATGAGGGTGTATTTTTAAATCTATGGCACAAGCTGAAAGCTCAGGAAATCTATTTCCATTTTGTCATGTAAATTTTGTGAATGGGCTGAAAGGTCTTTATCCGGAAAGTGCAGCCTGTGGGTGCCCCTGCAATCACGTCAAAATCAGAGAAGGGGGCCCTACCCTCAGACAAAGAGAAGGGCCTGGATCAGAGGGCTAGGGGAGCTGCATGGGTCTTTAAAAACCCAGTTGTCTGATCACTCTGAAGAACATTAGCAGGAAAGGCAGCCTGCGTGCTTTGCGTTTTGAATTTTCAAATTAGAATATGTTCATTTATGCGCAGATATTTTAAAAGTCAGCGTTTAAGTTCCCGACATACTTTTAATTTCCCACTCTTTCTCAGAAGAAGTTGCGTTTCACTTGGACTTCCCACAGGGCAGGGAACTCTGACTGCTCTTCGGACTGGAGAGGGAGGGGGAGAGGAGTAGGGGAAGGGGGAGAGGGGCGGGAGGAGGGGGAGGGAAATCGGAGGCTGGGAGGAGGCGGAAATTTTTTTTTCAATAAAAAAAAAAAAAAAAATAACCAAAACCAAAACCGAAAGAAGCCCTTGCCATTCTAGGAGACTCTTCTTCTGGCAAGCTTTTTGAAATTCATGTTCTTGAGTGATGGGGCGCTTTGCACAAGAACCAGAGTCTGGCTTTCGTTTAGTTGGTCTGTCTGAGAAGAAACCCCTTGGTATGTTACACACCAGTGTGGGAAACAGTCCAGGCTGGTTTTAATTGATACTCTTTGCTGTTGTCTTGTCCGTAGATCCTGAGCCACTGCTTACATTTCCCAAAGATTCCCTTGCTTTGTTTTTATTGCCTTTCATTTGAAGAAAGAATGGTAGATGATGAGCAATTTTCAGAATCAGTACTCTGCCTTCCTTCCAAGATAAAATCCTCTGAGAATCAAAACTTAATGAGATGGCTCTGTGCCTAACAGAATTGTCACCTGATTTTTAATCTAAGATTTTTGACAATTTCAGGGAAACGTTAAACCTTCTCTTCTGAACAACAGACATTTGCAACCATACTCAGAATTTTAAGGACTTTAGCTTCCTCTGAAACCCATTCAGGGACTCCCTTGGGGTTCTCAAGGGACCCAGGTGAAGTTTAGTACCTAAATTCGATGACATGCTCACCCAGTGTTCCCTAGTTCTTTAGAAAAACTCTATGACTTCCTTTTATCCTAAGTTTAGTCCATTGTAACATTCTAAATTCTTCTTTTTATTGAGCCAAAATGTATGTACCATCAATTTTATTTAATTGTTTATTTAATTGTATAAATAATTGCTTGATTATTTATTAAACAATTGTAAATAATTGTTTAATAATTTATTTATTTAATGTGCCACAGTCCTTTTATTTCTACTTCCTGAATTCATACAGAACAATCAGTTCCTCTTCCTTAGGCTGCTTTTCCTTGGGTCATGTTTTAAATTCCCTCTGAATTTCGCCAGTCTTCATTTTACCTGATTTCCAACTTTTCTTAGCGACTTTAATATTCAGTATAGAAAGGACTGTGAATTCCATGTGCTTTTGATGAGCTGGTAGGAGGTAAACCTCACGGATGATAGTTTCAATTCAAAGAAAGGGTTTGCATAAGTCAGGCAACCTTAGACAAGCAGCGATCTGATGTCTTCAGAAAATGCTTCAAGATTTCCTGCTAGGGCGCCAATAAGAAGTGAGGGTTGGCACAGGCAAAATTTGTAAACCGGTGTTCTGGGAGATGAAGACAAATTTGTAACAACAGGCAAGCGAAAGGTGAAAACTCCCATGTATTTGTAGGTATTCTCATGGAGACCCAGTGCATAGCCACTGCCGCTTGTCAGCTGTTCCATAAAAGACTCAAAACGACATCTTTTGGAGGCAAAGCAGAAGAATAAATTTCAGTTCAAGAAGGATGTTTTCCAATGAAGCATCTTGACATCAGATTCCGAGCCCAGCTCCGTTCCTTTAGTGTCTTTGTAAAGTAAAGCAAGTTGCTTCTCATTTCACATCCTTGCCTGTCCTATCATGAGCAAACAAACACAAATGGGGAAGACAGGCAGTTCCTAAGGTAGTCATGAAGCGCATTGAATAATATGTTAATCGTTGGCAATATGTAGAGACATGGCAATGGTTACAATTCCTTCCTGATCCAAACTATTATTTCATCTTTGTTTTTACTGATCTGTATCCATGTCACAGGTAGGGCAGGTATAATTATCAATATTTCATGATAGGTGATAGATTGCCCGAGCCACAGAAACCAGAAGTACTGACTGAGGCTGTCTGTCATTGCCTAACGGCTATCAGTCAACTAGGTCCCACATGCTAGGGCCAGCAGTTTCTAAAGATAAAATTACTCTGTCAGAACAGACAAGCTGAGGAGGAGGAGGAGGAAGCTTTGCAAACTATTCATACATCCCCCTCACCCACTCTATCAACTTCCCATACCCAAGTCCCCTGCAACCCCTATAAGCACCCAGCCCAGTTGCCTTCCCTTAGCAGACATTTCATTCTTATGGGAGAGAGGCTGCTTTTGCTGTGTGTGCTAATAAATGCAGACTCCTCTGTTGAGGTCAGACTCTGTTCTCTTTCCTGACTTCAGTTCCTTTACTCTGCACTCCTAAGTCCAACAGTAACTGTGTACATTCGAAATTTTATTATTAGCCGGGTGCTAGGAAGCGAAGCAGCTCTCCCCTCAAAGGTCTTACAGTCTTGTCAGAGAAGTAGTCATCTCAGCAAATATGGGATACTGGTCATGTGGGAAATCAAAATATATTATTTAGAGGATTAAATTTTCGGACCCTACAATATGTGTCCCTTCTGTATGACAATGAATCAAACTTCATCATGGGAAAAAAAAAAAGTAAGAAAAGAGTATAGTTTCTCTTTTTCCCATTTTAAACTTAACAAAGATATTAACACACATCATACCCTCCCACCCTCCCCATTGTAGGCAGGGAGGACTAATCCTTAGAGAAAAGGATAAGCCAGTTTGATAAGGAGCAAAAAAAATCCAACAAGAGGGAAATTGCCACTCCATTTTCTGTCCCTCTTGTCATGCAGAGTAAACTCTAGAGTTCTCATGTGGTCAATGAGTAGTGGTGTGAAGAAGAGAAAAAGCAACAAGGGTATGAAAAACTTAAGTGGAAGACTTTTTTTTTTTTCTGAAGCAAGAGACTTATGTGGATAATGAGAAAAACACTTCATTGTGCCTTATTCCTTGACTCTGGATGTCAAGGTTGTTTCTGCTATAAGCTGTAGAACATGGGAAAACTAAGGCTTGTCTGTGGGCTCAATACACTTATGGTCAGGAGGCAATTATTAGCTTGTATGCTTCCTGAAGGCAATGCATAGAGCAAGCCCTGATGCTCCGCAAAAGAGTGTTGGAAGACGTTGCTGTCTGGTCAAAGGCCGCAGCCTCCTCATGGCCTAACTAGCTTATCTCAGTAAACTCAGCAAAATGGAGCTCTGAAGCTGCCTCCCTCCAGCAAAGCTTCCTGCTCTCTACCTGCCCTTATCTGGAGAATGTCCCTGGGTTTGCAGGACTGGCCTGTCTCTAAAACCAGATGCCTGATCCATATTTAGTTTAACCTTTGGCACAGATCCCTGCTGAGAAGACTTGTACCAGGGGCTCCGCTATAGGATCCTATTACCATGTATGAAGACTTATGATAGCAGTGTGCCACTTAATGCAAATTAGGGCTTGTCCCCAGGCTTCTCAACCCTATACATTCCTTATAACCTGGAATAAAATTGAGCAAATTCACTGAAATCTGTCTCCCGGATGGCTGTCTCCATGCACACAGGCCACCAAAGCTTTCTGTTGCCCCAGCTGCTTTCTTTCCCTTCTTCCCCTGGTGGCCAACAGACCCAGAGGGAATGAGGACTTCCACGGATGTTTTGATTTTATAGGAATTTAAAAGACAAATTTAGAGATTGTGTGGTTAAGAGAAACCCATTCACGTCAATGCTTCTATAGTGATTCTTAAAGTTGTCTGCTAGGTTGAAAGTAGAGTGAGTGCTGGGTGAAAGGCTGGGGGACAATTTGGGAATCTAGTGCAGAATTTTTGGTAAAACATAAGGGGTTGCAGAACTGAGCTATATTTTACAGGGATCCTCCATGAGTTTTTGATGAGTTGGGTATAGAGAGGGAGAGAAGATCGAGCCAGACTGAGCAATGGGAGAATGGAGAGATCATCAGCCTTAACTGGAAAGCCATGGTAGACAGCAGGTTCATAGAGGAAACTGGATGACTTCATTTTACCAAACACAATGATTTTAGGATGGTAAGTAGATAAGAAAATGCAGGCAGCTGTTTGATATATGTATCCTGAACTCAAAGGAGAAATCTAGTGGGAGATATACAATTGAGAATAACCAGGATATATATATATATATATATATATATATATATATATATATATATAATTCTACTTTAAGTCCTAAGTCTGAATGAGGTCATCTAAGGGGTACAGTATGGATTGGAAACAGAAGAGCAATAACAGTATTCCTGGAACATGCCAGTATTTAGAGACTAGGCTGATAAGAGTAAGAAGTTATGGGACTAGCAATTAGAAGACTATGCAAATACCGTATCAATTACTTTCATATAAAGCAGTGGTTCTCAACCTGTGGGCCTTGACTCCCTTGGGGGTTGAATGATGCTTTCATCAGAGGTTGCCTAAGCTATCAGAACACACATATATTTACATTACAATTCAGAACATAGAATTCAGCTATGAAGTAGCTGTAATTGTACTATGAAGTAGTACAAGAGTAATTTTCTGTTTGTTTATTCTGGTGGAGAAGGCATGGCGGTAGTGGGTAGACGGCATGGGTAGTGGGTAGAAAGGGGACAGGAAGCAGGGCCAGGCCATAAAAGTTCAGGCCTCACACCCTAGAGATCCATTCCTTGAGAGAGACTTGTTTGCTAAGGTTCCATGGGCTCCCTAAACAGTGCTACTGTCTGGAGACAAATTGTTTATGTGGATGAGCTTAGAGTGGTCATTTTTCATCATATATTTATATCCAGAAACTCAATGAAGTGCTTGAATGGGGGGAGTGATTAGCTGTCTTCAGAAAGTCGGATGTGATCAGTTGTGTCAAACACTAAGACAGAGAACTGGACCCAGAGTTCAGCAATACGAAGATATCGACAGCAGCTGTCTCCATGCTGTGTTAGATAGGAAAGCCTAATGACAATGGCTTTCAAAGGAGAGGGCAGAAAAACAAAGGAAGCTGATGAAGATAGTGACAAAAGACAGATGTGTGAAGAGGAACAGAAAACTCAGAGACAGAGAATGTGGAAACATAGATTAGTATTATGTCTAAAATCCCTGACTGCATTCTAGTGTATTGACAAAGACAACCAACTTCATATGAGAAATGGGGTCTATACAAGACCAATGAGAATATGGAAGAGAATGGGGTAGACCCCTTAAAGTAGAAAAATCAAGGGGATTCCTGTGCTACAGGATGAGAAAGATCTAAGCTAGAACAGATAGCTTGCTTGTTGCTAAGTAAAGGGAGGGGACATTTTTATAGGTCTATAGCATGCACTGGTATTTTAGTCCTAGGATGGTGTTAGTGCTTAAAGCTGTGGTCTGTCCAGGTCTATTCAATCTCCATGAAATACTACGTGTTAAATTCCTATGACATCTATAACTAAGTACTGAGTGAGGTTGGGTTGATTTATACATGTGCATAATGCAGTAATTCTTGCGGTTATTTTAGTCTTTTTGAAGAAGCATACAGTGCATGTCAATGGCCAAGGTGTTTTGAAGATTGTGGAGAAGCATAAAGGGTGAAGTCATGATCCTGGAGCATGAGAATATGAATGTGATTGTATCTGCATCTGGGGGCACCATCATTGATGCCATATTTGAAGCTTGTGACCATGAATTTAAATTGCGATGGAAAGATTTGAATGTGTTCATATTTACACCTGACCTCAGTTTAGTCTTATGTGGCTACTTAAATGTGCGTATAAAATAGATTGAGAGTTAGATTAGACAAGTTGAGTGTTTGTGCAGCAAAGTATTACAATGGTGGGGCAAAGGTCAATTGGCAAGTAAGGAAATAGGTATGAGGATAGGAGAGAGGAAAGGTGTTGGGTTGGAGCTTTTGGCTGGGTCATAGAGCTTTTGGAGTAACACCATTAAAGAAAATGTGGGGTAAAGATATGTGGGCAGAGACTGAACGGATTACAATAGGAATTTGGGGAGAAGTATGCCACTGACCATTAGAAAGGTCTAAGCGTGTACCAATGAAAGAGAGTGATAAATGAATAAAAATGAAGATTTGTTTAAAACATTGAGAGAAGAGTTATTCATTGGCTTGATTACATACTTGGGTTGCAAATGATCATGAGGGAAGATAGGAACAGAAACAAAGATGTAAATGCCAACCAAGAAGTCTTGAGTGCATTTGAAAGATGCTGTGAGTCCATGGATGACCTCACAGGGAGGTGTAATAGCTGATGGATGTGTCACAAAAGGCACAAGTGTTTCTTTTTCTTTACTTTTTTCAGGGAAAATGAAAATAATAATACCAAAAAGTGTTCATGGACTGTCTAAGCCCTGCTGAATCCCAACTCCAAACCCTGTAATAAGAGAATGTAGGGGACATTGCCTGGGTAGCTGGTTGGTGGTATGAATCTGCTGTTCCTTGCTCCATGTGTTTAGTGAATTGCAGAAAATAAATTAAAGAGTTGAAACTGCACTAACCCGGGTTCACATCTCATCTCTTGTAGTCACTGAGTATAGGTGGTTAGGTTGTTATGTATCACAGAGCTCCGGGCAGCTACTCTGCGCATGGTGTGCCCTTTATGTAGGTGAGATATTATAAAGAGAATATTCTCACCTGCTGGACTTTGTTCTCTCTGGACCCTCTCACCAGTCGATGTGCGTGTTTTTGTGCACTTGATCATTTATTCAAAATTTTGACTGGTCTGCTTTATGCTAGGTCTTGTGGAGATCAATAAAATCTAAGACTTCAAAGGCCCTGAAGTCACTGGCCTTGTTTTTGATGGTTTTTATCCCCTGGTATGTGTAGAGGCACTTACAAAACAGAAGTCACAACTATCACTATGTCTGATCTCTATGAACAGAGTTTTGAGAGTGACTTATCTGTGGTGACAAGTAAGCCAGTCTTGACCCCGGTTCTGAGTCCCCAGCCATAGCCCTCACCTCGGACCACATGACTAATCCTACATAGTCCAGAAGTGCAAATTTCTGCCTCATGTATTTTCCTTCCATGGTGGAAGAGTTTCATCAATTTAAGAAGCCAGTTTGGTCTAAGAAATTTTTTGGACACAAGAAGAACAGCGACTCAATTGCACGGCAGGCCAAGTTCTGTGTAGAAAGCTTTATCCTCTGGATTATTTTACAGAAACAGAGGGCGGATCTCTTTTTATAGCCTGGAACTATAGTAAAGGTCAGAGAAATCAAATTTAAAAAACATCCTGTCAAATGCAATCTAGTTACACTGTTCAAGGAGATCCTGTATGACTCAGGTGATGGAACAGAAATCTTACATTCTGTTACCACTACTGTGTGTTTGATGACTATGTGGGGGCACATGCGTGTGTGCAGATGTTAGAGGAAAAGTTGGCGGGGTCTGCTCTCTCTTCATTCCTTGACTACAGGGATCAAACTCAGTTTCCAAGGCTTGTACAGCAATGGTAGCCTAAGAGTCCAGCTCTTCAAGGCCACCTCCAGGGTTCAAAGAAGAAGATCACAATGAAGCGCAACTGAGCTTACCTTCGTATCTAAGGAGTCACAAACACAATCCGAGGGTCGTGCTTTTTATTGCTCTCTAGGTTGAATTCTACCTCCACAGCTTCTAGTTCTCCTTTGTTTCAATTCTCTCTTCCAATTCTCTCTTGCTCTCTTGCTCACCTGGCCTAAATACATTTTTTTTTTTTAAACAGGAGACTTAGGCCATAGGAAAAAAGGTACAAGAAAATTCCAAGTTATATCATTAGTCATATCACATTCCTTGGGTAAATAATAAAGACCTGAGCCATTTACCATGGCAACGAAAGATTTCAAGGTTCCAGGTGTAAGACTGTGACCAGACGCCAGGGACACAGTGCACAGGTAAGACAAGCTGCAGAGAGATCTGCACAGAGAGTCAAGTTTTTACCAGCCAGACTTGGCAAGCAAAGAACTGGCCTGATGTTTTCAGGTTGCTTTGTGTTAGTAGCCTTGTGTTAGATTTCTGCACCTCTGACCTTGAGCATGTCTGTTAAGTTTTTCATTTATGATCTACATACAGAAACATCTAGTCTCGTTTGAATTTGCTCTGAGATGAAAACGAGTTAATTGTGTGTAGTTTGTCTTAGACTGGGGAGAAATTATTGTTTTCTTGTCTTAGTCTGAGTAAAGGGATCAAAGCAGGCTTTTAAGTGTCTTACAGTACTCATGTAGCAATAGATCTGGTTAAGAAGCATATCCTAGTATGTTTTCTATATATTAAAGAATACAGCTTAATGAGGTATCATCTTCCTGATCATTCACAGATATATGTGCCCATAATATTATAGTGGCATTTCACTTGTATTTTAATAAGTAAAACCAACCTGAAGACCAGAAAAGAAAAAAAAAAAAGTTACTGGCTTTAACCTTGATCTCAGTCTGAAAATGAACATCCTGCCTCCAGGGATTTCAGAATGAGCCTGAGCCTGAGAACTGTCTCTTCCCATTTTATAATAGTCTCTAGTTCTAGGATTAAAGGCATGTACCACTACCTCTGGGTTTCTATGGCAAGCTAGTGTGTCTTCTGGGATTAAAGGTGTGTGTTATTACTGCCTGGTCTATAACGCTGGAGAGTGTAGCTGTCTTATTTTTTTGATCCTCAGGCAAGTTTAATTTATTAAAATACAGATGAAATGCTACTACATGATATTGAGATGCAATTTGAGATTACACATATATATCATATGAAATTGCACACTACACTACAGGTATTGGGGAGCACCATAACTGTTTTAAAAATATGAAATTACAGACATGAACAGCGGTTTTCAGAGTTGGTGGTCCTGTAGGCCCTGCCTGGATGAGACTCTCCTCCATTAGAGAATCATTTCTCTGGCAGGTTGACACCTAAATACTGGTTGTTACCTGTTTCAACTCTCATGGCCTCCAACAGTGCAGTAGGTATCTGGATGGTTGAGCCATCTTGCCAGTCTAGGATAGAATAATTTTTAATTGAATAGTAATCTGCTAAGTGTAGGGCTTAATATTCCTATACTTTAGGAAAAACTATCTTCAAAGAATCAGCCCCTGCCCAGCACCCTTGGTATGAGGAATTCTTTGCAGGATTTCTTTTTTTTTTTATTATTATTATTTTTTTCCATTCAAAAAATTTACACTTCCTCCCCTCCTCCCATTTCCCTCCAGCTCCCCCACTCACCCTCCTCCCTCCCCCTCCCTCCTTAAGAGAGGGCAGGAAACCCTGCCCTGTGGGAAGTCCAAGCCTTCCCCATCCAGTCCTAGGAGGCTTTGCATCCAAATAGACTAGGATTCCAAAAAGCCAGTATGTGCAGTAGAAACAAGTCCCAGTGCCTTTATCAATGGCTTCTCAGTCAGCCCCCATTTTCAGCCACATTCAGAGAGTCCGGTTTTATCCCATGCTTTTTCAGTCCCAGTCCAGCTGGATTTGGAGAACTCCCATTAGAACAGGCGCATTATCTCAGTGGGTGGACCAACCCCTAGCAGTCCAGACTTCCTTGCTCATCTTCTCCCTCCTTCTGCTCTTCAACTGGACCTTGGGGGCTCAGTCCGTTGCTCTGATGAGAGACTTTATCTCCATCTGTCGCCAGATGAAGACTCTATGGTGATATTCGAGATAATCATCAGTGTGATAGTGGGGCAAGGCCAGTTCAGGCACCCTCTACTCTGCTGCCAAAGGACCTATCTGGGGACATCCCCGTGGACACCTGGGATCCCCTCTAGAGCCAAGTCTCTTGCCAACCCTAAAATGGCTCCTTTAATGTAGATATCTTCTTCCCTGCTTCTATATCTGTCCTTCCTCCATCTCCATCTTCCCACTCCCCAAGCACTCTCCAGTCTTTCCCTTTTCCCTTCTCTCTCCCACTCTCCCCTTCCCCTACCCCCACCCCCATGCTCCCAACTTTTGCCCAGCAATCTTGTTTGCTTCCAATTTCCAAGAGGATCTATATATGTTTTTCTTTGGTTTGACCTTGTTATTTGGCTTTTCTAGGCTTGTCAACTATAGGTTTAATGTCCTTTGTTTATGGCTAGAGTCCACTAATAAGTGAGTACATTCCATATTCATCTTTTTGGGTCTGGGTTATCTCACTCAGGATAATATTTTCTATTTTCATCCAATTGCATTCAAAATTCAAAATGCCATTATTTTTTACCGCTGAGTAGTACTCTAATGTGTATCTAGTCCACACTTTATCCATTCTTCCATGCATAAAGTGCATCCATTGAAGGGCATCTAGGTTGTTTCCAGGATCTGGCAATTACAAATAATGCTGCCATGAACATAGTTGAACAAATGTTTTTGTAGTATGGTTGGGCATCTCTTGGGTATATTCCCAAGAGTGGTATTGCTGGATCCTGAGGTAGATTGATTCCTAATTTCCTGAGAAACTTCCACAGTGATTTCCAAAGTGGCTATAGAAGTTTGCATTCCCACCAGCAATGGATGAGTGTTCCTGTTACTCCACATCCTCTCCAGCATAGGCTATCATTGGTGTTTTTGATTTTAGTCATTCTGAAAGGTGTAAAACGGTATCTCAAAGTTGTTTTGATTTGCATTTCCCTGATCGCTAAGGAGGTTGAGCACGACCTTAAGTGTCTTTTGGCCATTTAAATTTCATCTGCTGAGAATACTCTTTTCAGTTCAGTACCCCATTTTTTAATTGGATTAATTAGAATTTTCATGTCCAGTTTCTTGAGTTCTTTATATATTTTGGAGATCAGATCTTTGTCTGATGTGGAGTTGGTGAGGATCTTCTCCCATTCAGTAGAATGTCTTTTTGTCTTAATGACAGTGTCCTTTGCTTTACAGAAGCTTCTCAGTTTCAGGAGGTTCCATTTATTCACTGTTCAGCTCAGTGCCCCATTTTATAATTGGGTTGATTAGCGTTTTACAGTCTAGTTTCTTGAGTTCTTTATATATTTTGGAGATCAGACCTTTGTCAGTTGCGTTGTTGGTGAAGATCTTCTCCCAGTCAGTGGGTTGCCTTTTTGTCTTAGTGACAGTGTCCTTTGCTTTACAGAAGCTTCTCAGTCTCAGGAGGTTCCATTTATTCAATGAGGCCCTTAATGTCTGTGCTGCTGGGGTTATACGTAGGAAGTGGTCTCCTGTGCCCATGTGTTGCAGTCTATTTTCCACTTTCTCTTCTATCAGGTTCAGTGTGGTCGGATTTATATTGAGGTCTTTAATCCATTTGGACTTGAGTTTTGTGCATGGTGATAGATATGGATCTATTTTCATTCTTCTACAGGTTGACATCTAGTTATGCCAGCACCATTTGTTGAAGATGCTCTCTTTCTTCCAGTGTATACTTTTAGCTCCCTTGTCAAAAATCAGGTGTTCATAGGTTTGTGGGTTAATATCCGGGTCTTCAATTTGATTCCATTAGTCAACGTCTCTGTTTTTATGCCAATACCAAGCTGTTTTCATTACTGTAGCTCTGTAATAGAGTTTGAAGTCCGGGATGGTAATGCCTCCAGAAGTTCCTTTATTGTATAGGATTGTTTTGGCTATCCTGGGTTTTTTGTTTTGCCATATAAAGTTGATTATTGTTCTTTCAAGGTCTGTGAAGAATTTTGTTGGGATTTTGATAGAGATTGCATTGAATTTATAAATTGCCTTTGGTAGAATTGCCATTTTTGCTATGTTGATCCTACCCATTCAAGAGCATGGGAGATCCTTCCATTTTTTGGTCTCCTCCTCAATTTCTTTCTTCAAAGCCTTAAAGTTCTTGTCAAATAGACCTTTCACTTCCTTGGTTAGTGTAACCCCAAGATATTTTATGCTATTTGTGGCTGTCGTGAAAGGTGAAGTTTCTCTGATTTCCCTCTCTGCTTCTCTATCCTTTGTGTATAGAAGGGCTACTGATTTTTTTTTTTTTGGAGTTGATCTTGTATCCTGCCACATCACTGAAGGCATTTTTCAGCTGTAGGAGTTCTTTGGTAGAGTTTTTGGGGTCATCAATGTACACAATCATATCATCTTCCTTGCAGGATTTCTTTAAGGAATTCTTTGCAGGCAAACTCAGGGAGAGCTTTTAAGCTGGTATCCTCCCCCCCCCCCATTTGACCACTGTAGATGTATTATAATGATTACCAGGTAGAGAATTATTTCTCCTGAAGACTGACTGGTGGAAGTGCAAGGCTCATCTCTTATCTCTAGGAAGCCCTAGTGGATATACAACAAAACAATTGTAAAGACTGACAAGATGTCAGAGCTCCAAATGAGGACCTTAAGTATGAAGATATGCAGGCAGCTAAAAGGTGATGAGCCAGATACTGCTCTCTTCTGCATACAGCCTTGCTACATAGCATCTCTCCATGGGAGGATTTGATATTTGGAATACTAAAGTCCAAGGAGTCACTCATCAGAGAGAGTGGGAGAAGAGACTACCAGGACCTGGTCTTTGCCCCCGTTCTGTCCTCATCACCCCGCCTGGGTTCTCTGGAAAGCCTCCACTGTTGGCTGATTAAAAGAATATCACAACAAAGCTTCACTCATAAGCGCATTGAAAATCATTCTTTATAGGATCTAGGATGTAATTCAAGGTTACAAATTTGTAGAACAGGTCACTTCACATACTGTATTCTTTAATAAAGGTGTCAGTTTTGTTTCCTTCATAGATAATTTAAATGTTTTCAGCTCATTAATGGAATATATTTAAAATGCCTTTTGCATTTATCTTTTTGTTTTTGTTGTTCATTTCTTTTTTTTCTGACTCCCTTCATGGCTAGGGATAGACCACCAAGACGTGGATGCAAAATTCTGGACAGCAAAGTTTTTCTCCCTTCTTTCTTTCTGCATTTCTTCATGGAGAGGATAAATTTAGCTTTCTCTTCCAAATACTGTGCTGTGCACAGTTGAGCTTGGCACTTTTGCTGAAAACTATGAGTCATTTTTCATAAACAGAGATTGTCGAAAGTGCTTGATTCACATTCTAACAACAAATACAGAAAAAAGCCCCAAACTGAATGAGTTCCAAATTTTTCAGATGTTCTTCAAAGAGATTGAGGTGGGAAAATAATGGTCTTTGAAGATGTGTCTTGGCTTTTTAGTCTCGATTGTTTTCCACGTTTGAAATTAGGAGGATAACTGGCATTTAAAGCCATATTGTCAGCCTCACTGAAACCATCTCAAGGTCATTGTGGGATGTTAGATCCAGGATTGCCTTATTTTCTGTGACTTCTGAAGATTACACATGGAACTGACAGTGCAGTCTGCTGCATTTTATAGGTTATTAAAGTCTAGTACTTCAAACTAAATTAATTTTTAGGGAGGAGTACTTATATACAGCAGCAAAATCTGAATATTTCAAATATTTAAATCAGTAGAATGTCATCCGGCAGTGCAGGCAATTTAATAAAGCAGACAGACCACATCCAATGTAGTCTGTGATGGGCAATTACTTTTCTACCTGGAAGGTGTGATTTCCACATAAAGGTAACTTGAGTTTATTGTGTCCCATCAGTGAAATGAATCCAAGTAGACATTGCATGATAGCTACTTAGAAAGAAATAAAATTATGTACTATATGAGTGCTAAGTTAAGACTCTTGCGTGTCTGTGACAAGCAGAAAGCATATATAATGCAGCTCACTAACTGCCATGCCATTCAGTAGAACCAGTTATCAAAGAACACAACGGACCAGAATTCAACTGATATTCTAAGAGATATGACTAAAGAGTACTACGGTGACAGAAAGATGCTCTGTGGTATTGTAAGAGTAAATGCGGTAAACGCTGGAGGCAGATTTTTCTGTGGAAAGTTTTTGATAATGGATTCATGAGGTTATATTATGAAGAAGCCTATAACCCTAACTGCTGGGTTATTCACTCTCTGTTTTTCTGTATTCATTGAAACAGAACCATCACACACTCATCAGCCTACCCAAATAAAATGTCTTCTTTCTGAGCCAAGTACTTTTAAAGTGATATTCACATGCCCCATTTTTTTTTTTTGTCTCTCACTGAGCAATATCTCAGTTACAAGAGACAAATAAACAACTCAAAGAGGAAATAGAGCATTAACTCATGCCCAGTAAACTGGAAGGGGAAAGTCTTTTATAAAGTCAAAGGTTTCATTTTAAAGTTAAGAGATAGTTGTAGAGAAAAAGTCTACATTTCCAGATTATTTTGCAGCTACAGAAATGCAAAGTTATGTACTCGGTAGTATGAAGACAGCCTTTGGCACAAGCTCCCTGCTACCCAGTCCTTCATTGTGCAATCAAGATTACGGTTGTTAGAGCTCCTGTGGCTAGTTAGTTACCATGAGGTGTCCTTTAGGACAGAAGTCATGTATCCATATATTACACTCAGAATGACAATAGGGTAAATTGCTTCTGAGAACACAGTCCTTACCAGTCAGGAGTTACCTGGGCCTTGAATCACTGTATATTTATTTCCTTTTTATTTTTTCTTATTTTACTGGGTATGACTGCAGCATCAGAACTGATGCTTAGTAACACATCCAGAAAGTGTGAGGAGAAGATGATGCAATGTTTTCAAATACACTGATGAGAGAGAGAAAGAGTGGGGGGAAGGAATGAGGGCTTAGATCCACTCCAGTTCTTCAAAGAGGAAGTATGTATGAGCATTAGCTAATGCTCAAACAACAAAGAGCTCAGCTTTTCATGGTTCTGATCCAAGAATTTGAATTTAAAAATTTAAGTATTGGTGTTTACTTGGTATTTTATGCTTTCAGTGAGTACTTTCTCCATGGAAATCCCTTATGGAAGAGAGTTTGTCAACAGCAAAATCAGAGCATCGAAATTCTAACTTACCACTATCTTGTTAGAATATTGTTAATGGGAGTGACCATAAGTCCTGTAGCAACTCCAACAAATAATCTTGTAGAATGAAGACTTTACCCTTCACATCAAAGACAAACTGATTCCTAGGGATTCTACATTGATCATGGTTGAACTGTTAGTTAACAATAGATCTCTAGAATTCAAATTCATAGCTACATGACTATGAAATCTGTAGATTAGTTATCTCAACACTTCATTGTTAAGCAACAAGATCTGTCAATTATTACAAAACAACTATATCCCAATAATATGTCACACATTACAATGATGTTTTCAATCTAAGAACAGTGTTATAGATAATAAAAATAAATGATACAGAGACTGGGCCATTTGACCAATGTTCAATGGCTAAAGTGTTGCAGTTATACTTCAAGCTCACCACTGACTGAGAACAAGATGCATCTGTTTATACTACAAAATATCAGTCTTCGAACAGAAATCTTGGCAGTGCACATTCTGAGCACCGGAGACAAATCATTAGAATTGAAACAGACACCAAGATATGTGAGGGCAGATGGCATTGAATTTGAGTATGCTGAAGAGAACATGTCCTTGGGTTTGTGATGGGCAGCTGTCTGTGTATCTGCCTGGTACAGTGTGCCATAAGAGGGGAAAGTGACACAGGTTTGAGGGGAAAGGGAAGCTTGCTTTCCCCTCTACTTATGTTGCTTGGCACAGAGCTCTATAATTTCCTAGGTCTGAAAGCATTAGAAAAGATTCACTCTGATGTGTAGAGAAGGGTTGTGCATTTTTGGCATTGGCAAGCTGCTTTTAGGAAAAGGACCTTTCAAGTCTCCCATTTTGCAGTACACTTCTCAGGCTATTCAAGTAGTTCAAAGTAAATTTGAAAGCCTACTTGAATAGTGTAAATAAATAGACACTTAGGATAGATAAAATTCTGTGTTAAACTTCAAGAGAACACTAGGCTGGGAGGTAGGAAGCCCCCATGTGCTGCCAGTTTGACACTTATTTTGGTGGTGACCTTGGAGAACTCATTTCTCTCAGGGGCTCACTTTCCCCCTTTTATTTGTAAACTGAAGTATTAGATACAATAACACCTTCTGACAGTTCCCTCAGTACTGTCTAGACTTTCAGATGGAAGGTATTACATCCTTGGAACACTTCAGTTTTAGTAAAACCAGCTTGGGCTTGGTTGGTCTGTGTCAAAATAAGCTTTACATGATGTTAATTTGCAGGTCTTTGACTCTATATAGTGCCCTCTGTCTTTTTGGGCTTCCCATGTAAACACTTTATATTTCGACTCAATGAACAGATTGAGGTTGGTGTAATCAGTGACTCTTCTTTTCCCAGGCTTGAAATATGTCTTCAGAAATTCCTCAGTCCCAGACAAACAGAGACAGTTGGTAGTCTTTGGAGGCAGGCCCTGCCCTTCAACTTCTACAAGTGCTGCAACTCAAGCCTTACTTGTAGAAGGCTTGACCTATGTTCCTGGCATGGTAGCCCTTGGATCTCATAAAGTTATAAACAGGGAGTAGAGCTGGCATCTCTAAAATTCTGATGACAAACTACCAGGCCAAAAGGAGCAAACCTGGAGTCTTCCTGGTGCTGTCAGAGATCCTGGTCTTGCCTAATCAATGAGGGGGAACTAAGAAATATTGCCTGACAGCCTAGAAACAGGTGCTATCAGAGGTCCTGACTGTTCCTGGCCAATAAAGCTCGGCCACCATGTAATGTCGACTGTCAGTGGATCGAGCACATATAGTTGTCCCTTGTTGCTAAATATGTAAGTCTGTTGTAGGCCTTCTACCTGACTCCTGGAATCTGAGATTTTGACACTGCGCCTTCTCACCCTTCCCCACAAGGAAGTTGTTAGGGCCCAGCAACAAAGATCTTTAAACTTTTCCCATCTTAATCAAGTTTATTCAAAATTACTTAATACAGAACAGCACTCAGACATGCGTTGAATTCATATATTTTCGCACCAAGAAAAGATCACTTAATACCATGAGAATCTATACATCTTCAAAAGAGGACTGTGTGTTTATAATGATGTAAATTCAAATATTTCCTTAACTTTTGAAAGAATTTTATGCTCTCTCATCAAGTGTCTGAGAAGAAGGAGAATACCTTAGCACTTTTCAGAATGACACAGTTTTGACTAGTAGGGATGGTTACCCTTGAAATTCCAAGTTCAGATAGAAATAACATAAGTTTGAGACTGAAAATCTGGGGTCACACACTAGTTCTGCTGGAGTGGTTCTCAAACTTGACAGTCACATATCAGATATCCTATATATCAGCTATTAACATTGCAATTCATAGCAGTATTTAAACTACAGTTATATAGTAGCAATGGAAATAATTTTTTGGTTGTGGGTCACCACAGGACAAGGAGCTGTATTAAAGATCTCAGTATTAGGAAGGCTGAGACCTCAGGTCTGCTAGGGTAATTCTCTTCGAGGACTTAGTTGTCACTGTAGTGTTTCAGGGCAAGAAACCCCAATAGTCACCTGTCTGCCATCATGACATTGCTGTGGCACGTGGAACTATGGCTCAAAATCTTGCTCCTGTTGTATTGTACCTCCCTCTGAAAATACTTGTTGTATGAGAAAGACCCTGTCTGTCCCATTGACATCTGGGTAAGTTCAGTTGTTTGCTTTGTTCCATTGGGTATAGGCAGATTTGGAAGATGCCATGTACTTTGGCTTTGTCTTAATCTCTCCTTTTGTTCTGCAATAAGGCCAGTATATGAATGAGCCTATGTGGGTATCTTAACAAAGTACCATACACAAGGAAACTTAACACTAGACATTTATTATCTCATGGTTTAGGAAGGTGGAAGACCAATATTAAGATATTGCATATACCTTGGAACACTGAGCCCTTAATGGAATTCCTCCATCAAATCCCTCCCTTCATGTCTCATTGAATCCTATGGAAGAGGAGGAGGAAAGAGTAAAGAGTTTTCTTTTCCTTATATTATGGCTTCCAGTTTAGTGTTGCATGGAATTCTTGAGTGTGCGAACAACTGCGTCTCTGTTTCGTGTGCCTTTTTTGGGCTCTCTTCCTTTTGTCTGTTTATTTTGTCCAATTCGGGTGTGTGATTTTTTTTGTTTTATCTTACTTTATTCCATTATTATACCTCAAATGCCTGTTTGTTTTCTAATGACACAGAGTGGGATCTGGTTGGGAGAGAGCGAGGGGATGGGAGGAGTAGAGGGAAAGGACAGCATAATCAAGATATATTATGTGGGAATTCTATTTTCAATAAAAAATTCTTTTTTCAATAAAAAGAAAAAATCTAAAAAACAAATAAGTGATTTGAAATGTTTTCCAACTGGGGGAAAATGACATTGTCTACAGGGCTACTGCTTTTACTCAAGGCTGAGAGGTCAGTATCTATTTTATGTTTCTTTCCTGAATTCCAACATTTGACCGGAAGTCTTTGGTATTCTCAGGCACTCATCAGCAGAAACTTTGTCTCTTCCTTCATCTTTATTTGGTGCTCCCCTTGCATGTGTATCTGCCTGTAGGTTCATACTTTCTCTCTCTCTTTATTAATATCAGACAAGTTGCATTGAACTTCTACCCTAGTGACCTTGCCTGAATTTTTCTGAACAGATTGTATTACTAAATTAGATAGTAGATGTTCAGAGGTTAGGACTTTATAACCAGCCACATCCTGGATCCTTGAGTGAAAATAGTGTGGAAGTCGGGGGTAGTGACACAGCTGGGTGGTGGTGACAAAGTCGGGTGGTGGAGGTGCATGCCTTTAATCCTAGTACCCAGGAGGCAGAGGCAGGCAGATCTCTGTGAGGCCAACCTGGTCAACAGAGTGAGTTCCAGGACAGCCAGGTTATTACACAGATAGACCTGTCTCAAAAACAAAAACTCTGTGGAATATGACCACACTCAAACTAGTCTGTATATGAACATGAACAAAACTGGAAATCTTTGCTGTTGAATTAGGCATTATTTATTGCCCCAAATAAACAAACCAAAAGACTTCTGTAATATGGTTATGAACATTAACTAGATCAGGTGCTTGTTAGAACCTTACGACTTACATATCTTTATTTGGAATGGAGAAATAGGGTAGATTCCTTTTCCAGTAAATCCTGTATCCCAATGGAATCAGACATCCTGTTGCTGAGATCTCCAGATGACTGAATAGGAAAAGCACCAGTCTGTGAGCCAGAAGATCCTTCCTATCCTGGATCAACCTATAGTGGTATATTATTTGTGTTTTAATAAATAAAGCTTGCCTGAAGACAAGAGGGCAAAGTAGCCACACTAGTCAGTCATACAGGCCAGGCAGTGGTGGCACACGCCTTTAATCCAAGAATTTGGTAGATAGAGGTTGATGGATCCCTGTGCGTTCAAGGTTACCCTAGGTGACACAGATAGATCCAGAAACAGGTCTCGGTGGTGGCGGTTCACACCTTGAATCCCAGTATTTGGGAGTCAGACAGCTTTAATCCCAGCACCAGAGACGTAGATGTGGGAGCTGTATGGCTGGGCAGAGAGAGGAATATAAAGGGGGAAGAGATAGGAACTCACTGGAATGTGGAGTCTGAGGATTCACAGAGACAGGATCTCACCCTTTCGCTCTGAAGATTTGATAGAGGTAAAAGGTCTTTCTAGTGGTTGGCTGTTTCACTTCTCTGATTTATCATCTTGAACCCCAATATTTGTCTCTGCGTTATTATTGTTTGTGCTATGTCCACCACTGCTTGATTTTAAACTATGCTTTCCTCCCTCTACTTCAAGTTCCCCACCCCCATGATAAGGACCCGTGGCACTCAGTCATTCATTGCTCTCATCCACCACTCTTGGTTGGGTTAGAGCCGCCCAATGTCTGATTCTCCTGGGCATGTTGCTTTCTGAAGGGCAGCTGTGTCTGAATGATGTAATCAAAGAGGCAGTAAGTACTGCCTCATGAAGATAGGACTGTGTCAAAGCACGGCGTTATTTTAGAAATCTCCATCCCAGGAAATGAGTGGGATTGTCTGGTTTGAGTCAGAAGTAGCCCCAGTGATTGGCATTTATCTGAGGAACAATGTGCTGTGGTGGAAGTGGCCAAGTGTGGGTTGTCTCCGAGAAGATGGGCAGCCTTGGAGCATTCACCCAAGGGCCACCTGGAGCTATGGCAGCCCCGATTCCCATGACCTTCATGATCTTTGCAACAACCTTACACCCGGAAGCTACAATTTGCCCATTTGAAAAGAGGTCTTTGAAACAGTTGGTAGTAGGGATCACAGCAGCACAGTTACATAGCATAGCTGTGAAACTTTAAATAGTGCACAGGTTATTTTTAGATGGGTGTCTGAAAAGTTACCTTTGAAGTTACAGTTTTAACCCCAGCTCCACACATTCTGCAAAAATCACTTCATCCACTAAGAGAGCAAGTTTACTCATTTATGAAATGGGCACACTCGGTAATAAGTGAGCTTGCACAAATAATGTTATTAGAGCTCTTTACACCTAACAGATATGTACCTTCCACACCCAGTGGCTTGTTTAGACTGGATCTAAGAAATGCACAAAACTAAATCTCAGATATTTTCAAGCCTCTGGTTTTATGGTTAAGAAAACTGAAATGTAAAGAAAAATGAAATGTCTTATTCAAGGTGTTATAGCCAAAAATGAAAGAGACATTTGAAGCCAGGTGTCCTGTTACCTCGGTTGAAGGTCTTTCCACCCCACTAACCTTTCTGTGAACATACATTGTTCTAAAAGAGTGAAACAGAAGTGTCATCATTGGACATAAAACCCCCCAAGCTCATTTGTATGAATACTTGGCACTTAGATGGCCATGGTCCTTTGGGTAGCTCTGGAATCTTTAAGAGGTTTAGTGTAGCTGGGGGAAATCATTAGGAGCCAGGGCTTGAGGGTCAGAGCATAGCCCTGCTTCAGGCCTTAGTCTTTCTTCTTGTGTACCTGCTGAGAGGTGAGCAAACAACTTTACACGCTTACTGCCGCAGCCATAGGTTGTTCCCCCATCATACGGTTCATGCTCTAATGTCCTATGCCCTCCACCCTTCAGCTGAGAGAATCATCCCTCCCTTATGTTCCTTCTTGTCAATTATTTTGTCACACCAATGAGAAAATTATTCGTCAAGTTATATTATATCTTACATATAAAACCTTCACTAGGTTCATCACCTCCTTGTAACCATCTCTATTTCAATCCAGGAGATGGCACAGACGGAGACTGGAAACATGGCAATGGCAGAACTCCTCCTAGGTTGGATGGAGAATTTGTCTTGGTTCTCATGTTAGTCTTGACAAATAGGATACACATACTTTATCCCAGAGAAAATAGCTTCTTATTTGTGTTCCTTCCAAGTTGGAGTTGATCTCTGGGACTTGGAAACAATGAATAGACAGGCATTGCCTTGATATTTGGCAAGGAGATTTGGGTGGGAGACGGAGGATGTTTTTCCTGACTAGGGACTGTTTTACCACGGACTACCACCATTATTTTATTATTTTATGCTCCCTAGAGTCACTGCTAGTCATTTTACCCCTATTGAACTCATTACATCCTGAAAAATTCAAGAGTTTTTATGGGACGCTCCAGAATTCGCCATGGAGTCTTTAATGTAGAGGTGTGTGTCAAGAGATGGGTGAAAGACAATAATAGTATATTCACTCATTCCTCTCTAGCGTGTCCTGCTGGCTTGTGTGCAACGATCCTCCAGTTCGGGGAGCCTGAGGAAAAGATAGCTATCATTTTATACACTTTACTCTTTTATCCCCAGAGGAAATGAGGCTGACCTGATTAACCCAACTTAGAAACAGGTCACCACATGAAAAATTCTTTCATTTCTCTCTTCCCTGTGGAATGTATAGGTCTCCAGCTTCTCTTCCACGTGATTAGTCATCCTGAAAAGCTCTTTGCTAGGTGGAGAACCCTAGATTCTCTGACAGGTCCCTGTGGGAGGAAGTAAGTAAATTTAGTTGTAAGGATGGAATGAAGAGGGGCTCCCAGGGGAAAACAAAACAAAACAAAAAACAAACAAACAAAAAAACCAAAAAAAAAAAAAACAAGCTATAACATATGTCCAGATCGATTTCTCTGGTTCAGTTTAATCAGCAATTGAACTTACATTTTTATCCTGACTCCTGTTTAAGTTTTGGTTGGTTCCAGTGAATTGTAGATGTGCCTAAATTCATCCTTCCCTTTTGCACCAAAATATGGGAGAAGGAAGAAAGCTTTCTAAGTCTACTGAGCTTGATTCATGAATGGTTTCCCATGCATTCAAATCATCTATGTTAGGAAGTTATGATATTCTGTCACCAGAAGTGCAGGTGGACAGGACAGGCAGCCTATATGGTCGAGCAATGAATCTTGAAGTATCTGTTCTGGTTCAGGTATCAGTTTTGCACAGCCTTATCTCGTGTCTTGGGTGACACAAGACTGAGCTGCAGGGCCCACAGTGCCTTGTGTATTTATCCTCCACAGTTCTAGGCACTTTAGTGTAATGGAAAACTAGGTGGGTCTTTCCCCCCTTCCCGAGACTTCCTTTCCCTGCATTTCTATGCAAAATGTAATGTGTTTCCTTCTAAATCTAATCACTGCAATGAAGTGCAGGGACAATTGTATTAATAAGTAGAGAATAAGTAGAGAGGGCAAATGTTATGAAAGGGACCACTAAGGCATAAATTTCTTACTTAATGAGAAAAATTGTAGCACAATGATCCAATAAAGATTACAACATGGAACTCAAGTGGCATTGTTCTCATTTACTTAAACAATGTTAGACTTTTTGTTATGTTATCATTTGGGATCCAGTCATGGTAATTCAACCTTTATGCTTTCTTGTCAACGTGAGTCTTTCTTACTTCCTGCATCTTACATTTTCTTCCATTACAAGCAGAATAAGTGATTTTAGAATGTGTTAAAGAATAAAGCTTTAAAACCGGGATTATGGTCAACTACTTAGAAAAAGTAGGACCTAGGAGAAGGTGGTAACACCCGAAAGCACCAGGTTATTATCTAGGTTTTTATTTTCTAGAATTAGCCATGAACTAGAGCCCCTCTGGCTGGCTGTGTGCTCATTCCTCTTTGGGGTTGTTTTATTATACAGATGTGACTGGAACACCACACCCATATATTTTGTCCTATCTTGCCTAAGAACAAGCCTGTAAATCTTTGGCTAGAACCCTAGTTAACCAAGTTTCCACCAGTCCGTGAATTTTTTGTCCGTATTTGTCTCTTACTTGTTCTGTCCATCTGCACAGGTCATTTGCTAAAGAAAGTCTATTTAGATTCACAGGGAGGCCAGATACCATCAGTGAAGTTGCCAGGATAGTAAGAAAATAGAAAACTGTACTTGATATGGGGAAGTGACATTGGGTGCCATCAGACACCCAATGGGATAATTAGGGGAAGTCTGGACCTAAGAAGTATAATCAAAATAGCACAGACTAAAGCAGGGTTGCAAGTGGAGTCTGGGCTCTTTCAAAGGTATGACTCTCCAGGCTTACAAGGCAAGCCCACGGATATTTATTTATTTACTATTTTGTTTCTGCTGCATTATCTTTGTGAAGTTATGGTATTTGCTCTCTGATTCTTACTTTGCCATGCTATCTGATGCTTTCTATTTACCAAATGATTAGATCCTATCCAACTGCACCGATCTCTTAGAGTGGCATCAACAAATAGAGGAGCAAGTGCCTTTTCCCAAATCTCTCGAGAGTATAAAACTGTAAGGATGAATTTTTTTATAAATTTAGATACTATTTTGGTATAATTTACAAAGTCCAGTTTTAAATAACATTTCTCATTAATGTAGGACTAAACTGTTGACAGCATATTTCTAACTGCTTGCTCATTTTTGTCTAATTGAAGTCCATGGCCGTAGTAGCTACAGGAGACTGCTTCTACTCTTTCTCTTGAAGACTGACAAGGACCTCTCCAGACAAGGGATACAGCTTATAAAGTGTCATTTCTCATTCTTTGGTGAAGTGAAGATCACTAGCTATCTCTAGCCAGCCATGACAGTGGGTGCCTACCTAAGGAGTATTGGGTGCTCACATGGTGAGTGTTGGGTGTTCACACGGTGAATGTTGGGTGCTCACATGGTGAGTGTTAGGTGCTCACAGGGTTAGTGTTGGATGCTTTCATAGCGAGTGTTGGGTGCTCACACGATGAGTAATAGGTGCTTGTACAGTGAGTGTTGAGTGCTCACATGATGAATGTGTTAGGTACTCACATGTGTTAGGGGTAGAGAAAGGAAGATATGATTAGTGGGGTGAATTGTCCATTACTGAGTCTTTCTTCTTTTCAAAAAATTAAAGAAATAAATATATTTATCAAAGGTCTTTCTTAAGCTTTTCACTCTAAATCATTAAATGGCCTATAGGTAATCAGTTATGCAAACTTAGGAAGTTGCAAATAAATTTTGTAAAAAACCGTATTTACATTTATTTATTTAGTGCCTGTTTCTCTCTGTATGTATGTCATGACATGCATATGAAAGTCTGTGTATGTGTGTGTATCTGTGCATTCCTTGGTATGTATGTGAGGATCGGAGGACAGCTACCAGAAGCGGGTTCTCTCCTGTCACCGTATGTATCTTGGGATCACACACGCATGCCTTGGGATAAAGTCTTCTAGTTGCAGAGCCAGCCCTCTGGCCTAATAAATTCCTTTTGAAAAATAATTAGCATTTTTCATATAGACCACAGTTTCCCCTCCCTTCTCTCTTGCTGTCCCCTCCCATCTAGCCCTTCCCCATTCACTTTTCCTGCACCTGTACTCCTCTTGTACCTGTCAGAATGACTGAGATCAAAATCACTGATGACCGCCCATATTGTAGAGAAAGTGGACCAAGGAGAATACTCCTCCATTGCTGGTGGGAGTGAAAACTTGTACAGCCACTTTGGAAATTGAAATGGTGGTTTCTCAGAAAACTGGGAATCAATCTAACTCAAGACCCAGATATACTAATCTTGGGCATATACCCAAAGGATGCTCAGTCATACCACAAGGACACTTGCTCAACTATGTTCATAGCAGCATTATATGTAATAGACAGAACCTGAAAACACCCTAGATGTCCCTCAACCAAAGAATGGATAAGGAAAATGTGGCACATTTGCACAGTGAAGTGTTACTCAGCTATAAAAAACAATGACCTCATGAAATTCGCAGGGAAATGGATGAAAGTAGAAAAAATTATTCTGAGTTAACCTTGACCCAGAAAGACAAGCATGGTGTGTACTCACTCATAAGTGGATATTAGGAGTAAAGTATAGGATAATCAACTATAATCTATAGCCCCAGAAAGGCTAGATAACAAGGAGGGTCATAAAAGAGATGGGTGGATTTCCCTGGGGAGGGGAAATAAAACATCTTCCGGGGTAAACTGGGCATTGGGGTGGGGGGATGGGAACTTGATAGGGTGGGTTAGGTGGGCTAGGTGTGGGAGGCAGTTTGGGGGTGGGATGGGGGAAAGTAATAAAAAAGGCCTCTTGATAGGGGGCCCATTTGGGGATTAGGGAAAAACTGAATAAATTCTTAATAAGCTCTCCCCAGAAGAAACTATGTTGCTTATTATCTCTTTGCCTGATGGTCTAACTGTAGTCATAAATGAAAATTAGCAATAACAAATGAAAAGATAACACTACTTAAAAGTAAAACCCGAGCAGTTCCTACTTAAATGAAAACAAAAATGCAACAAGCTTATTTAAAACACATTAAAAACTCCTAGGCAAAGTAGAGAATATGGAAAAGACTATATTTAAAATGAAAAGAACAATACAGAATATTTTCCTTACAGAAAAGATCAAGCACAATGAAAACAAATTGAGTTAATTAAGCACAAAATTTAGAAAGTTTTATTATGGGTAGCAACAATAAAAGAATAAAGAAATGCAAGAGAAAAAGCAACATACATAGAAGTCAAAGAATTTATAAGCCAAAGAGAAGAATGGATAAATTGAAAATAATTTTTTATTGAAAAAACCAAAATGGAACTTTGTTAATGCATGTGGGAATCAAATATATACAAAAATTGTGTGTGTGTGTAAACAGAAGAGATCAAATATATTCTAAGAATGAAAAAAATGAATAAAAATGGAATAAAAAGACTGAGAAATTGTGCTGCTGATTGACACCAGGTTCTCACAGTTTTGTGCATTTCATATTTTTATGGAATGATTCTGTGACTTATGGGTCTTGACTGGGGTTGTCTTCTAAGCTAGTTAAAGAATTAACTGACAGGAAAATATCAAGGGTGACAGGTAGCAGAGGGGAAATTCTCAAGTGTAACAGGAAGAATCCACCAGAAAAGGAAGGCTTTTATTAGGGGTGATACACACACACACACACATACACACACACACACACACACACGCACACACACACACACACACACACGGGGGCAATTAGTGAGAGAGACAGAGAGACAGAGACAGACAGAGAGAACGACCATCTCTATTAAGCAGAGCCTAGACACAGGATCCTGAAACACCTACATTCTCCTTGAGGGCTGAAGGTTTTACAGTCTTTCAAGGGTCTTCCTCTCTAATTTGGAGATGGTTGGAGATGGTCAGTTCAAACAAAGACAGTATGGCTGGTTGGCCTACAGCTATTGTATAAATGCAACCTGAACAGGCCTTGAGTTTGGCAGCCTGGTCAATCAGCATAGTGCTGAAATGAGGGGGGGGGGGGGTGCTTCTTCGTCCCACCCAGCTAGCTTACACCCGAAATAACCACACAGAAATTGTATTCAATTAAATACTGCCTGCCCCATTAGTTCTAGCCTCTTATTGGCTAACTCTCACATCTTGATCTAACCCATTTCTAATAATCTGTGTAGCACCACAAGGTCATGGCTTACCAGGAAAGATTCTAACCATCATCAGTCTCAGACAGGAGCTTCATGGCATCTGCCACACTGCCTTCTTCCTCCCACAATTCAGTTCTCTTTTCCATGCCTACCTAAGCTCTTCCCTATCAAAAGGCCAAGGCAGTTTCTTTATTCAACCAATGAAAGCAACACAAATACAGAAGGACCTCCTACACCAGCATGGTGTTGGTGCTGCTGGTGGGAGATCTTTGTTTTAGTAGCCCAGCTTGTGTCTAAGATGAGGGTGAGGAAGAAGCTCGCCATCTTGGAAACTGGCTATCATTATTACCTGGTCACAGCCCTTCTTCCTAGGTGGCTGTCCATCCATAATCTGTCTAGTTCTCCTCCCTCAACTTCTATGCTATTGAAATTATTCCCGGGCACAGGAAAGCTCGAAATACCACACATCAATTTCACCCAAGCCTGACAAGTGCAGAACAATGAAGCTATGAGTCACCTGTATTTTTGGAAACAAACAAGAAAGAAAAGAAACGAAAAACCTTTAAGTAATGCCAAGAATCTGACACCTAAAATTGCCTAAAGATTAATATAATGTGACCACATGGGTTGTATGATTATAATAAAATTCTTCCATGAAATTTGTTGTATTATTTTTAGTATATCTAATTCATGGATTGAAAGGGAAATATTTGTCAGTTATTTCAAAGGGGGCTGAGATATCATTTAATGGCATTAATGTCCCATTTCAGATGAATGAGTAAAAATAACAACCCCTCCAAACAATGTGGGGCAAACTGGGACTCTAAAGGCATTTCTGCAGTAATATAGAGAACATGTAAAAATCAAAAACCAATTGTATATCACTTGATACATTAGAGGCTTTTCCATTAAAATTGAGAGTAGGTCAAGGCTACACAACCTCATTATCACAGGATTTCACGAAGCCACTAAGGCTAAAAAAAATGTTCCCCTAAGTTCTGTTCAGGCCTAAGGGGTCTGGATGTGGGACAGTGGTCATGCTGTCCCTGATTCCCAATGTTTCATTATTCAGTTAATTTAACCTTTAACCACTTCAACTTAGTGCTTTGTAGAAACCCTGATGCCATCAGAATAATAAATAACTTGATAATGTCCTGTCCCTGTTTATTACTATTCTTACCTGAATACAAGACATGAGTAGCAGATGGCCAATCAACGTTCTGTGCTATTCTTTTAGGCCGGTACAGTTATAAGGAGTCTGCTGTAAGCCTTTTGTTTTGCAAAATCTGTAAAATGAGAGTATGGGTCACTGTCTGTGTGTCCTTAATCTGTGTGACTACAATTATCATTTTATCTGTAAAAACCCTTTATTTTCATAGGTGGCTTGTCCCAACTTGCCTCTTAGTTTGACAAATCTTAGATAATCCAGTAACATATGATGAACAAGCATTTCAGTGATCAAAGAGCCCAGTATCTGGAATATTCAAGAGACTCTACAACGTTAGAATAAAAATATAATTTTAGCAATATGGCTTGATTTTGAAAAGTTGAACTGCTTATATAGCTATTAGATGTTACTAGGTAATGTGGGATTCCCCTCTGTAGGCTGTGAATACCATTGGTGAATAAAGAAACTGCCTTGGCTTGTTGATAGGGCAGAACTTAGGTGGGGAAAAGTAAACTGAATGCTGGGAGAAAGGAGGCAGAATCAGAGAGAAGCCATGGAGCCCTACCAGAGAAGATGCTGGAACTTTAGCCATTAAGCCACAGACATGTGGAGATACAGAGATTAATAGAAATGGGTTAAATTAATATGTAAGATTTAGCCAATAAGAAACTAGAGCTAATGGACCAAGCAGTGATTTAATTAATACAGTTTTGTGTGGTTATTTCGGGTCTGAGCTGCCAGGTGGTCAGGGAACAAAACAAGAGGCCTCCTTTAACAACTAGGTAAAAATTACAGGGCTTCCTTGCCCAACCCTGATATGAGGGTTTGTGCCTAGCTTATTGTCTTCTTATGCCATGTTCTGTTGATATCCTTGGAAGGCCTGCTTCATTCGGAATGGAAATGGAGGAGGAAATGATCTGGGGAAGAGGGTGTATTGTATAAGAGAAGAATAAAAATGCTACAGGAGAGAAAATTAAACTACAACACATCAAACACCTATAACAAATCTGATGTTATGGAACTGGAGAGGTGATTCAGTGGTTACAAGCATTGGCTGTTCTTCCAGAGGTTCCGGTTTCAGTTCCCAGAACCTGTATTGCAGCTCACAACCATCTGGAGCTCCAGTTCCAGGGCATCTGACACCTTCACACCAGTGCGCAGAATATAGATTATTTAGATAGATTATTTAGAAAAACTAATTTTAAGGAAACTGAAATACCGAGAAGTAATAGGAAATATGTAGAACGGTGAGAAGACAAGGTGTTTGCATGGGGTGCAGAAGACATAGAGATGACTATACAGTCACTTCATTCCCTTGGTTGAGAAAATACAATGTTGAAATGAGTTTTTGCTTTAATTGTATTCCAACTTTAAAAATTCAATGCAATGTGTTTTATACCTCAGAACTGTTCTAACTCAGAAGACCAAGAGCAAAGAGAGTTTCAAGTCTGAAGACATCTTGATGATTTCTTGACATAATAGTCCAGACTATGCATGTTACCGACTCACACTGGCAGACAAAAGGTGGCTAAATTGAGGAGACTTTGTTAAAGGGTCTTTTAAGAAAGTATGGACAGATTTTGGAGATCCTATCATGGAATTATATAGAAAGTTCAGGGAAAAGGCCATGGGCAGTGGGGCATCCTTATACTAGAAAGAACAGTGAGCAAGCATCCGTGAGAGTTGGAGGAGGAGGAAGAAAAGGAACACCCACAGCAGCCTAACTCTTAGAGGGGACAAACTAATAAAAAACCATGTGGCTGGGAAGCAGAGACAATAAATACTGCCAATCAATGCTCCTCCCTCCTCTATCCCCTAAACTTAAACCAGACACTAGGAAGCAAAATAGCCCCTTCAAGGACCTTAGGAGATGCCTACTGGAGATAGATCATATTGAGCAAAGTAGCTAGATTCTGACAGTAATTCCTGCATAGCAACAGACATTATCTCGTGACATGCCAAAGCTGACAATGGACCTGAACACAGTCTACAAATACCCTTTCACAGCTATTGATCCAACCAATATTCATTGAGTACCTACCTGATGCACAGGGGCATTAGTATGGTATAAATCAATAAGGAAGGCAAGATTATTGGATAAATGGCATTAGAAAATTGAGTAGCACTTTAGAAAAATTAGATTAGAGCCTTTGCAGGGACTGGGCAAATGGACTCATTCAGCACATGCCTTGGCTTCTGGTTTATGTCACAGAGAAAGGAAGCCTAAGCCCATGGGCTGTGCAGCACAGGACTTCAAAGCACAGACCTCTTCAGCCTGACAGTTTGGGTAGCATTTCTTCAGTCATCCATCAGCTCTGGGATATAAGGGAATGACGTAGCCTCTCTGGTTCCCACTGTTCTTGTATGTAAAGTGGTAATGATATTATTATAAGATGTTGTGAAAATTCAGTTAGATGTGTCTAAAGAAGCACTTAAAGCAATGCATCATATAGTTTTGACTGATGTTAGAACCTTAGCCTTCAGTTTTGGCTTACAGACACAATTTTTATCAGAGAGTAGAATGGTGTCTTGGGGAAGGAGCTACTGTTGTGGGGGTCTACGCCACATACCCCAGTTGGGGCAGTGGGAGATTTTCTCAGAACACACCCACAGTGTGATTGCAGATACCTTGTTCTTGGTTCTGTCATATCCAAAATGGGCTCCTTGGTCCTTTCGCTGAGTTTGCAATGTAGTTTAAACTCTGAAAAAAGAGTCTTGTTAGCACAAACCAGTTAAATGAATGGGCTGTTTGACTAGTGTAGACCCCTGGCTCCTGCCAAAACAAAATGGCACACTCAGACAGAGAAGTACCTGATTATCAAAAACTAAGTAATTTAAGTCAAAAACAAAACAAAGACTAACCCCCGAAAGTTAACGAAAGAAAGAAACGAACACAACTAAAGGACACATGTGTAGTGCATTCCTGCATAGCCCCGGCATGGGAAAAGGAAAAAGAACTGTCAATTCAGGGACAAAAAAATCCTAAAAGAGGTGCCTTCATTGTTTCTATGTTAACGGTCATTTCAGGAATCAAAATGTACGTGGCCATTCAAAAAGAGAATTTCAACAAGGTAATAGCTGCACTCTTAAAAATTAGAATCTATAGAAATTATTATGAAGAGCGAAGCAGCAATAGAATGAGTCAGCAGATACTATGTGTGAAGTAAGGATATAGAGCTAGGTATGCTATAATAATAACTCAACAACAAACAAATTAAAAACAAAGAATCAATTTTTTTCTTTGCCAGGCATTGGCCAAAAATAAAATAAAGATATTCAGGGTTTATCTTCAAGCCAGGAGTGAAGGTAGTGGTTAACTGTGCTCATTCACTGTTGGTGGGAATATAGACTGGCAAAGTCAGTCTGGCAGAAGATTTGGTAATATTTATTGAAGCTTTACGCAACACATTCCTGGCTCTGAAACCTTGCTTCAAGCTGTGGCTGGAACATGGAAAACAGCTTGAAAACCAATTCTATGTCAGGCAATTGCCCTCAGCCACTCCCTGACTATTCCTGACTTTGCGGCTTCCTGCGAATCTCTCCAGCCACCGATCCGCAGCTCCAAGCTCAGAAATTTGGATCTGAGAGGGTTTGGAACCTCACTCATGTCAAACTGTTCAAACTTTGGCTGTCAAATTGTGCCTGGCATTTTTTTTTAACCCAGACATTGTAGCTTGCCCAGGTCACTTACATACTTTGAACCAGACATGCCACCCCAGCCCACCCTGGACATGCCCATATCCAGCCCTGACTAGCTCCCTTGCGTTTCTGCTCATTCTACTATGCTAAAGAGAAAGAGTTGAGCATCCCTCAACTACACTCAAAGTTAATTCCGTTTCCTTTAACACAGACACCAACACACAAAGCTTTCAATCAGCGCCATCAAAGGTTACTTAATGTTAAATTCTTTATTCTTCTTTATTTGATACTATTGCTGTGGTTGAACCCATAAGGTGCTATCTCTTGATAACCACTTTCAAAAAAATGTAATTTCTCTGACTCCATCCTCTGGAGCTTTGATATAAACCTTTTATGTGATTACTATTCTCTTTCAACAGCTTTGAATCTTTCCTTTTCCAGAGGCGTATAATTCCTCCTTTCTCATTTAAAAATCAGTGAATTTTGTAGATTGTGGCTTCAGGAAAATTCCTACCTTCTCCCTCTCTAAATTTCAGGAAAAATATGCGTTGTCTTTAAAGGAAAATTGGAAAAGGTGCTCTTTATATTCCTTCCCTATTCTTTGCTGTGGCTCCACTTAACATGGGTCATTTTGTAACAGTTAATTCTCTGTAACTATCAAAATGAATTTTGAATAGCTCGTGAGTGGGTTTGAATAAATGGCAAGTATAGCCAGGCAGCCAAGGATCTTTACTTTCTCATTTCAGCACCTATAATAGCCTTTCTCAAGTATCGTATTGACTGTCCTGGGGGAGAGGCAGCAGTAGGGTATTTATCTGAAGATTGCCTACTTCTGAAGTTCAAATAGGATAACAATCCCTCAGAGGTGACATACTTTCCTTAAATGTCTGTCTCACACACACATACTTATTCTCTCTCTCTCTCTCTCTTTCTCTCTCTCTCTCTCTCTCTCTCTCTCTGTGTGTCTGTCTGTCAGTCTGTCTGTCTGTCTATCTGTCTCTGTCTGTCTCTGTCTCTGTCTCTCTCTCACATACCTCCCAATGGTTAAAGTTTCCTTACTTTACTAAATGTTCTTATCTATTAGAGAAGTAAGTCCAGATGCCTGATCATCTTAATATCCACTGGCGAAGTTTAACTTGAATCAATGAAGCAAGGCAAAGAAAATAAAATGTTAGGCATATGCACAGCCAGGTAGTACGAAATATGTTTGTTAGAAGGATTTCAAGTTTACCGACAAAATTAGTTTAATATCATCTATGTATCACTTACTGGGGGACATTAAGACTTTAATAAAACTACAGACAGGCAGTGCAGGGGGATAAAAAGAAGAGACAAACTTACAATAGAGGTGACTTTTGTGATGATCAGTGGTGCTAGAAGGGCAGGATGGAGTATGGCAGCTACCAAGACCCGTGAAAACTCAATGGGGGCTTTATAAAGGACATTTGAATTTGAATATAAATATACAAGAAAATCAAGAAGGCCAAAGGGGAAAGTTTACTGAAGATGGCAATCTACAGGGTGAAAATAGTGAGATTAGGCAGAATTAAAATTTCTGGGTTGTTAAACGTAATAGTTGGGACCCCTTGAATAGGTAAGTAGATTGCCAGGCAATATGTGTAGAAATTTTTGTCCAGCAGCATCATTCTTAGAGACTATCTCAAAGAAAGAATGTGGAAGAATTGAAGAAAAAATGTTGTGAGCTATTTATATCGGGTCTTCATAATATTAACATATGAGAAGCACTGCCAAGGTCTGACTAGAAGTCTGCAAAAGGATGTAATTATTGTTCAGGGTTCAAATTGTGTTTTCATCAGATATGAAAACAATTACCCAACATAAATCTAAAGCAATGTGCCTGAACAGTTATAATTTTGTGAAGCACAGAGACAAAAGGATTAAAATAAGACATGATTGTAAAAATGCCACAGAGCAAAATCTTTAGATTTTTTTAAGGTTTTAAATTCAATAATACCTGTTCTAAAAGACCTTTACCCCTCCCCCCCACACACACCCCTAAAAAAAAGAAAATCCAGGTATGCAGAGCTCTGAGTATCTCTGCTTAGTCTTGAACTTGTATTTGAATTTAAACTTCTAATTTGATATAAAGTCTAAGAACTCAACCTGGCCTTGCAAAAAAAAGGTAGATATGATAAATCAGAATTTAAATTAAGTGAGCTTTAATCACAGTATAAAACTATGATAGCTTTTACTGACAAGGAGGTTGGTGTCCTACTAATTTCAATGAGGGTTCATTAGGATGACTTAGCTGGTTTTCTACAAGCCATTGGTTAGGGCTTCACCTTATTGGCCAAGAAGAAAAGTATACAGGGTATAATTCTGTTGCAGCTAATGCCTCAGTAGTAACCAGTTTCTCTTTGAAGATGTGATAAGAAAGAATGGTCTTCATTTTACCTATCCTGTCCCCCTAGCTGATAGGTTAAATTCAGAAGTTATCTGAGACACCCCCCACAATCCTTCATGGGGCTCTCAGTGTCTTAAATGGAAATCTAGAACACCCGGCAGACTGCACCAACATCTCTTGGGATGCATAGTAGAGGCTCATCCTCAGATACTAACAAGCCTTGAGAAAAGTTTGGAGACTTTACTACTAAGAACTACCATTAATGTTGACTCCCTGAATCCTGTATCACAGGATAGTTGGACTGAACCAATGCACCAGCTGGTGATAATTATAAAATATGGAAGAGGGGAAGTAACTGCAGGTCAGTAATGATAGTGACCTCAAATGGGCAGGTACTAGGAGAGGATTCAGCCTCTGGATGGAGAAAACTTCACAAAGGCTATATTTCTATAACATTTTCCCCGGTGTTAGATTCAGACTCTGTAGATGTGGGTGTACAATTCAAGGACAGTGCAGCTGCCTTCCAGGAGTCAGGATCTGAGATCAAAACCACCCTGACTTCTGAGAACTGAGGGGAAGATGTTAAAGAAAGAAATTAGGAACCATGACGACCCTAAAACTCAGATGCGCACGTCCCTGGAAATCTTGTCTGGTCCCCAAGCTGTTGGAGGCATGATTCTAAAGTTCCAAAGTTGAAATGACCCTGGAACGTGAGAAGCTGGGCAGAGAGTGTGTGAGCATTTACTGTCAATCACAGCATCTAACATTAGTCCTAGAGAAGCAAGATCTGTAATAGCTACCCACCAATGATTTATGTGGAGGATGGGAGAATTTACAGAGACAATAACGGTACAAATGGAAAATACTGAAAATTCTAAATTAAATTGTAACTAGCACACACACATATGTATGTATATGGTAAACTTAAACTTAAATGGACAGGTCAATACCTGAGTTTTAGCTAAAGAACTAATATAACGTTAAAAATAATTTCCGCTAGAAAAGAGAAAGTAAAATTAGAAGCTATGAAATTAACTATATGACCTGTAAGAATTTATCAGGCTAATGCACACATAACTGAAGTAGAAGGAACAAAAACATAGAAAGTCAAAAATATCTGAAGAATGAAAAATTTCCAATCATCAAAAATCAGAAACCATAGAAATATCTGTGAAGTTCATAAAAGAAAAACACAAAGAAAGTCATATCCATATGTAAGTATATTGTTACCAAATTTCAGAAATCATTAATTAAAAAATCTTGAAAGAGACTTGGGGCAGATTAAAAGATACACTGTGTTTAGAATAAGAACGACAACTGGGTGACAGAATGGAGTGAGGAATAAAAGGGAAGCATATTACAAATTGCTGAAGCTTTTAAAGTTTTATCCAGCAAAGATATATGTCACAAGTGAAGGAGAAATGGATTTTGTAAAATATGTCACGAGTAGCCCTATATCCCAGCAGCTTTTATGAAGGCTCTGTGTACAAAGCAGACCACCAAATGGAACTAGTTGTCTCTGAGAAGGAATGGGGGCTTAGAGTGGTAAATAGATTATGAATATAAAAGCTTTTAGAAGTCATTTTAGCTGGGCGGTGGAGGCGCACGCCTTTAATCCCAGCACTCGGGAGGCAGAGGCAGGCGGATCTCTGTGAGTTTGAAGCCAGCCTGGTCTACAAAAGCTAGTTTCCAGGACAGGCTCCAAAGCTACAGAGAAACCCTGACTCGAAAAAAAAAAGAAAAAAAAGTCATTTTAAAAGATTTGATTATTTCAGTGCAAAATAATGGCTGAGTAGCTCTGCAGTGGGTTAATGGTGAAATCTGGGACAACAGTAGTGCCAAGAATGGAACAAGTGTGAGGGTTTGCGTTTATTAGTGACACAAGAAAAGATTATGTTCATCCCATGTGAAATCCTGACATTATTCACTGGAGCAAGCTGTGGGTGTGATGTAAAAATACAGAGGTAAAAAATTAAACAGAAGAATGAAAAAACTGTAAAAAAGATTGTCACAAAAAAGGAGAGAGAGCGCGATGGGGGGGTGGAGGGGGGCAAGGAACAAAGAGCTGCATGCATTTATTTAAATTATGAGAGTAAATTTAAAACATTACCAGATCAACAGTGACATTTGAATATAAGTGATAAACAGCTTCAGTTAGGAAGCAGCATCTTCAGAATGAGTTTTCAAAAATAGCATAGCACTGAGGTGCTGTGGGCCCTTCACTTCTGGGGGAAAGCGTCAGTTTTCTTCACGGCTGTAGATTCTGGCAGACCCACCATCCTCCAGTGGATGACTCCATGCTGACTAGTGCACAGACAGCACAAAATGGATTCAAGCTGTTATTAAAATTATAAAGAAGATACAAACTGGGTACTATGGAGGTGGGAATGGACTTTTGGGGGGAGGAGTGGAGGATAGGTATCTTTGAAAGGTGTTGACTGATATTTCTGTCCCACCAGATCCTACATCTGTTTAGTCCCAAATAAACTACAGAGAGGTCTACATTAATCATGAGCTGGTTGGCCTAGTAACTAGCTCAGGTTTCTTATTAACTCTTATAATTTATATTAGCCCATAATTCTTGTTAGCCGTGTGGCTTGGTACTTTTTTAGGCGAGGCAGTCACATCTTGCTTGCTCTGTGTCTGGCTTCCTCTGTGTATGGGTAACAACTGCAGACTGAATCTATTCTCTTCCCAGAATTCTCCTGTTCTTATGGTCCCACTTCTACTTCCTGCCTGTTTGCCCCACCTATACTTCCTGCCTGGCCACTGGCCAATCAGCATTTTATTAAAATACAATTGACAGGGTACAGACCATTGTCCCACAGCAGAAAGACACTGCATAAAAGACTCAAAGTATTAGAAAATATTTATTAAATATAAAAATATAGCTATATAATACTGCTTACAATACACAACCTTTAGATTAAAATGCCTTGTTGAAAGTCCCAGAGTAGCAATACTGTCCATAAGAAAGAGTGCTGCTGACGTACAAAAGAAATGCTCAAGAAGGGGACACAGGAATCAGAGAAGGTTTCATCATGACAAAAGGCCTTTCTTAATCATAGGACACATTAACAGTAAGGATGTGAAAAATTTGAGTAACACAATTAAATGGCTTGCTGCTAATTGACATTAAGAAAATCACTAAGGAAAAAAAGCCTTGTGAAAAACAACTGTAGAGCAAACACTCTTTTGAAGTTCATATGATAGATTCACAAAGAAAGAAAGAAAGAAATGTTTAATAAAACTTTTTAAGACCCCCCCACATAAAATTAAAGCTATGAAATAGATTTATAAACCCCTATAGTTGAAGATTTAAATATGCACACAGTGCAAAGGTAGAACTCAATTACATTAGCTTCCCATTCAAAGTAAATTTTCCCACTGTCTCACTATTTTTTTAACCCAGATATGATTCTTTGTTATTCCATTACACCTTTGTATCACAGACAATTACAAATAAAGATACAATCATGGCTATGCTGCATAAAATTTTTGTTATATAGACAGTCTAATAAATGCAGTTCCATGGTTCTAATTTTTATAGTCTTAGCATAGACTGTTGCTTAATTCTTCTACATAAAATCTTTGCTGAAACAAAAAAAATAAAAAAATAACTCAATAATTATCTATAGGATATCTGAAAATTTGGCTCATATTTCAAAATATTGCTTGGATCAACAAGAAAATATCAATGTGACCAATGCATTACGAACTAGTTGCATCAAGTAAAAAGTACAGTAAACCAAATTTATCATGGGTGAAATAAGTCCATTACTACAGAGTTTACAAACACACAGTAAAACAGTTTACTGAAATGGAAAACTCATCTGACGTCTTCACAGGTGATCTCAATATACAGCTGGGGATCCACTCTCTGCATGTGAAGGATGCTGTGTGTCCATCACTATCATCAGTCTGCCCTGTCTCTAGTCTACCACAACATGTCTCTAAGGATATGGATTATGGGCTAGAAGTCAGAAGGCTGTACTGCAGGGCAGCACAGTAGTTGGCCTTTCTCCTAGACTTACTCTTGGGATTCAGCAGGGGTTTGATGCAGCCATAGCTCTGTGGATACTACATAGATTAATAGCAACATTGACTTTCTTGGCACAAGAGGGAAGGACAGCGGCAATCCTGGCATAGATGCCATCTGCACTTGAAAGAGCTCTTCCCCAGAGTCTTTGCAGCCACTGAATGCTTTGCTTGGGGAGGTCATCTCTGTGTTATGGCTATCTGCCACTCCCTCACTTAGCTCAAATCTGTTTAACTATTATAAAGGCAGACTCCACCTTCCATTCGAGAATAACACAGTTCTCATCCATATCCATTTTCCCTTGCTGGTTCCCCAGTGATAATTATTGCACTTAGCAGCAATTCAGCCATTTCAACTCTTCATGACACATTTGGTTTATTTACTCTTTGTTTCTCTTAGGGAATCATAATGATGGCCAACGTTGCTTTCTGTTCACCCAGCTATTCAGAGAATATGCAGCATAAAATAAATGGTGAATCAATAGCAGATTTAATGAGTACAATATCCTCTGTGTCCTTTTCCCTCTGTGGTCATAATAGCAGAGGGGAAATGTGAGTAAAGATGCTTATGTCCTTTGAGAATTTATTATACTTAATGCAGATCAATTTTGTAAATTCCACAGCACCGAAGACTAATTAATTCTGCATTGCTAAACTGTTTACAGTCCTCTTCTTCTCTCTAGATAGTCGTCTCTCCGCTTTCTCTTTGTCTTATCATTTCTTTCATCTACTGCTTCTCCAAGGGAGACATTCAAAACACTTGAAACTTTCCAGAGCAAGGAATCCTGCTATGCTGTTCACTAATGAATGACTGTCATGAGTTCAGATGACTAACCTGGACATTTTTAATTGCCCTCTTTCCCAAATATTTCCTGTGACTTCCCTGAAAACTGTGGTCCAACCCTGATCTTCTTTGTCTCACAGTGTTGGGCCTCCAGAAAGCTGTAATTTCTGCAGTGTAGAGTGAGCTACATACATGGGAGGCTTTGAATGTTAATCGTGCTTTTAAAAGCCTTGTCCAGTATCTGTATCATAGATGCTTCCTAGTCCCTGAGTTTGGGTCCAAAAACCCATCAAGGAGTATATCAGGTTGGGTATGGTTTTATGACTTTGTGTCTAAAATCTAAATAACAATGATTCACAAGGTGATAGATGTTATTTTACTGTGCTCTCCAGATGTAATCATCTCTGTTAACTATAGGCCATAGATTTTGCATGAAGTCCAACTCCAACATTCCTAGTGTTTCTATCTTTGTTTATTCAGTCTTAAACTGCATACTTTCTCATCCCCATTCCAGAAGGTCTGAAAGGAGGCATGAAATGGACAGGCATGCCCCATCTCTTCAGGAACACAGGGAATTGAACAATGCTTTGGTTTGCATTTTATTAGTCAGAACTTGGTCACCTGACTAAACTCAGCTTAAAGGAAAGCTTAGACACTGCTCCTGGGAAGACGTGCAGACAGTTCAACTTCATAACTGACTTTATTGTAGGAAGGGGCAGTGGTTAGAATAATATAGAGCTCAGTTCTCAAAGTAAAAGACAGTAGATTTGTTTGATTTATTTACCCCAAATCTTCAGTGTCATCCTTGAAATTGAGACCCAACAGCAGAGCCTTTGATGTTCTCATTGAACAGTGCCATGATCTGGTATGTGTATTCTAACACAATTAATTGATCATTTAGGTAGTCACTATGGCCTGCTTTTCAATTTTGCAAGCCCTCAAAGTAAGTGGATACAGGCTTGTGTCGAAGAAACCTTTGGACACAATCTAAAGGTTTATGCCCCTGTCTCCCTGATGCGTTCGTAAGATCCTCATCTCAAGACGATAGTGTTGAGTAATGGGGTCCATGGTAAGATCATCCATTTGGGGACATGAACTCTTTCTAAAAAAGATATCAGAGAACCCCCTCCTGTCACTCATGAAAGATTAATTTGTGGGTGGCCCCTTCAGGGATAGAGACTCATACTAAGCATCCAGCCTGCTGGTACCTTGATCGTGGATTTTTTTAACTTCTAAACGATGAAAAAAATATTTCTGTTCTTCATAATGCATCTAATTTATGGTATTTTTGTTTTAGCGCTGTGGACAGATTACAATATTCTCAAGAGATCATATAAGCCAGAAAAAGAACTTAATTTAGAAGGAGAAAAGTGACTATTGATTTTCCACGGGCTGCTTATGTTGAAGGATCAGAGGAAGTCACAAAAAAAGGATGAAAGAAATCCAGGATGGTGATGTTTGAGTCTAAAGAATAAAAACATCGGATTTCCCAAATAATCAATACAAGAAACTTAGGCAACTTCAGTGGGAATTCTTATTTTACAGAATTGTAGGACTTGGGAGTACTTAAGGATTATTTAGTTCAACCTTCATTTCTGAGAAATTAGGAACAGAAATCCAAATTAAGGAAGTGACTTGCCAAAGAAAAATAAAAGAAGAAAGAAAAATCTCATAGCTCATTAGAAGTGGAATAAGGAATAAACAAAATACGACAAAATAACCACAGTTCCTTATTTCACAGTAGAATGAGCCCCTTTCTGTTTAATTTACAGCACACTTCAACCATCACTTCATTTGTTCATTCAATAAGCTTAAACTTTTTAAAATATGCATATTTATTTGAGCAGATAAAACCACAATTCTATAATAATCATGCAGATCAAGAAACAGAATGTTATCAATGGCTTCGAGGCCCTCCTAATATCCCTCACATTCAACAGTTAAGTTAGCTTAGATAAAATCATTCAATAAATCTTTTAAGATGATACAAAGGTAGCTATGATCTTTATACACATAGCATCTTAGAGTAATTTAGTCACTTTCTTAAAGTAAACAGTCATATGTATTTATTATTTTGTTCAATATTATGTTAATAACATTTGTCTTTATCCCTGAATATAAAATTATTCATTTCATAGCAATAATGCATGTCTCTGTTGAACATAGAATACATTATTTATCCTCTATAGTGTATAAATTATTGTCCACAGCTTCCTGGTGAGTCGAACAATACAACTTTTCAGAGTCCTCTATGTATCTTTGGGTGCACTAATGTATAGATGCTGGGGATGCACACCTGAGAACTTCTTCACAGCAGCTGGCCATTTTGAAGCTTTGCAGACATGGTCCAGAGGCTGCTGTCAATAACCATCAGCAGTAAATGAGAATTCTGGGTGCTTTGTGTTATAACAGTATTTACTCCCAGCATTCCTTACAGTTTACCTTATGGTTGGTGTTTATTGGAAAGAAAATGAAAGAACTCCCTTTATAAAGAGTGTTCACTCAAAGCCTGTGAAGAACCTCAGGCTTGTGTTCAAGTTTTAGGAATTACTCCTTTGCTGTCATGAAAAATACCAAGATACTTGCTGCCGTTACTTCTACTTAACTTGGGTTTAATATTTTAGCCAGCATAGTTAAACAAAATGAGTAAGCAAATGTGGTACTTAATTTTGATCATCAGTCTTGTGGGATTTACGGTCACCATGGAAACAAAACCTCTGTGCATATCTGTGTGGGTTCATCTAGATTAGATTAACTGAGGTGGGAAGATATGAACCAGTCCATGGGATGGGGTCCAGTAGTTAGAAGAACACACTCAGTGTGTGCCAGCCAATGGAAGGGGATCCAGGAGTGGGAAGAGCACACTAAATGTGTAGCAGTCCATGGGATGGGGTCTATAGTAGAAAGAACATGCTAAGTGTATACAAATCACGGGGTTGGGATCCACACAAAAATAAAAATTATATTCATATACATAGACTAGAATGTAGGAAACATCTTAAATTTTCAGAGAAAGATGGCTACTGAAGTGGATAGTTATAATAATAAAGACAGACACCTTATACTAGAATAAACTATATTTTCAGATCTAAACAAATAAAAATATATACCTACTAGATGAAAGCAGAAGATAATTTGATCAAAAGAGGGCCTTTCTAGGCATGATGGTTGGTGAAATAAGATATTGATACGTTCTATCCCATAGTAACAACATGGTCAAATTCACTATATCACTATGTCATTGGTGCAAATATATAAAACTTATGCACAGAGGACAGTTTCTCAAAAGGAGAGTTGACCTGTTACTGTCTAGGGTTCCTGATAGTGCTCATTTTCTCTGCCTATTAAATAATTTAAAAGGAATGAAATAATCTCCAGTGCAACAGGTAGCATCAATAAATTCCTTGAGTGCAGTAAACAAGAGCAGACAGACTCTGTTGGCCAAGAAAGGCTTTTGGAGGGGTGTGGAGACACAGACAAGGCAAGCATATAGATAGAAAATACTCATAGCAGAAGGAACACTCCAGAGACTGAAGTGCAGCTCTCCTTGGGGCTCTATTTTCTTTGTTTGTTTTTTTTAAGTCTCTGAAGAGTCTTCCTCAACTGAATTAGGTTTGGTCTGTTTGAAGGAAGACAGGAAGCTTGATTGGCCCACAGCTATTGTGCAAGCTTGTCTCAGACTGGCCTGAACTTGTTGATCCAGTCTGTCAGCAGTGGCCCTGCTGACAGAGAAAAATCCCATCAGGCCTTTGCTTTCAGCTGCCATGCTTTTGTCTCAGCTATACAGTTGTATAGCTATACAGTTCCCTACATCCTGGGGATGGAGGAGGAATGGATCCAGGGAAATTTACCCCTGGGTGTTGGATAAACCAGTTGGGCACAGTCTGTGAAATTCCACTCGCTAAAGAATAGGGAAGTACCTCACACTATGTGCACAGAATTGAGCATGCAGCCTTCAGAAGTCTTGGATGTCCTTAGAACAAACTAGATAGCTCTTAAAAACCTAGTGTTATGGGGAAAAGAAGGAAGAAATATGTAGTATATAGCATGACATTATTTGTGTACATATACAGTTTATGCAAAACCATTTATGCATAACACAGGAAATGCATAGCAAGAACTAGGGTAGAGTCCTCTGGTGAGGATGAAGGCTGGTAGAAATGGGAATTGGAAATGGAAATCAATCAAGAAAGAACATGTTTAATAAATAGAAGCCTATATTAGACTCCTGAAAAAATCTATCTATCTATCTATCTATCTATCTATCTATCTATCTAGTCCTTAAGTCTTTCATATTATCTCCTTATGCAATAAATCCATATCCTGAAGTATATTCTGATGGGGTGACTAAAAATAAAGAGAAGGTATTCACCCAGATATTCACAGCAGCATTTTTCAGTATAAAGTTGTATAAACTATGCAAATATTTAATAATGAATGCAATGATTAAATAAACCATGGGATATCCATTAGTAGAATCATTTGCAGCCACTAAATCATGTTTACATGAAGTTTGTATTAACATTAGTGACACTGGCAGTATAGTAAGAAATGAAATGTAAGATATAAAATTGTTTTTATGAGCACAATTGAAAATAAGGAATATTTTGAAGTATTATTAAAGAATGATCCACATACATGAATATGATTTTAAATAGTAGGCAGGACTATACACAATTTCTTCTTTCTCTTCAACTTTCAAATTTAATTTAATGAGTAAGTATTACTTCAAAAATATAAGGCAGATTATACCAAGAAAAAGAAAAATTATTTCCAGTGTGAATACAAACATGTTAAGAAATGTGGGCAATTATGGTCTGCATTAGTTTTTCTAAGCATAAGGAAACAGGACAAACTACAAAGCCACTGAGCTTCTGGGCAGGGTGGGCCCCCAGTGCATGCTAGAAGCAGGATATTAAATGGATGATTTGACTAAATCAATCTGATAGAAAAGAGATGGATCACTGTGGTGCAAAGTAGGGAATTCACTGTGGCATGATGGAGGACTCATTTAGACAACCCTCAAATCAATGCTGTAGTTTGTTTGGACTGCTGTAAAAAGTACCACAAACTGAATGGTTTATAAACAGTTCACATTTATGCCTCCCATTTCTAGGAAGCTGGTAAAGTCACCATCAAGGTGCCAGCAGATCCCGCGTCTGGCAAATTTCTGTCTCTTGGTTCATAAGTAACTTTTTTATTCTGTCATCACAGGATAGAAAAGGCATGTCTTAAGAGCATCCATGAGCAGTAGCGTCGGCTATTGCAATCAGGAAATTTTCTGTATTGAGGTGCTAATCATGTTATTCACTTTTCAGTGCTTTACTCTTTCCCCCAGAATCCCCTCTGTATACCTCTGTATAACACCCCCACAACCCTCCACTCATGTGGTCACACCCTGAAGGACTTGGGAATCTCTGCTATCAACATGGAACAACACATAAAAGGCATTTTATATACAAAACACTATAGATAAACTTTTATAGACCACTGGTTCTCACTCTTCCTGGTGCTGTGACCCTTTAATACAGTTCCTGCTGTCATGGTAACCCCAGCCATAAATGTATTTTCAACAATACTTCATAACTGTAATTTTGCTACTGTTACAAATTGTAATGCAAATATCTATGTTTTCTGGTGGTCTTAGGCAATCCCTGTGAAAGAGTCTTTCAATCCCCAAAAGGTCCCGACCCACAGGTTAAGAACCACTGTGACAGACACTAACTGCAGGTACCTGCTGCCCCATGAAAAAGTGAGGGAATGGCTGCTCAAGCCAGTAGAACATCTGAAACTGTACCTCAAAAGCAACAAGTGAGTTTAGTAGCCATCATTTCCAAACTCCTTTGTTCATTCTATTATGCCACTTTTTCCTCCTTCAGTGACTTGATGACTTGGTTCTATTTGTTGGACTCTATTTTATTCTCTTGTCAATCCACGGTTCATAAGCAATAGCGAATCTCATTCGAAAATGGAAATACCATGCGTTGAGTCATCAGATATTCTTTCAGGAGAGTTGTCATAGACAAACATTGATTCACTACAGCCTTTCACAGGACTGCTCTCTTAGCTGAGTTATACAGGCCTCTGTGCACATTAGGGGTCCTTCTGGTAGCTTCGCACCAGGCCTGGCTCTCAGGGGCAGGAACAGGAACATTTTTAATTTTGAAAATTTAATAATATGTGCAGTGTTTCTTTGTCATATCCATACCCAACTTCTTTCGGCTCTCATCTCCCTCCCAATTTCTTGTCTTTGTAAAGGTAACTAACTAGCTCAGTTAGTAATACCTATATGCACCTACATGTGGGGCCACCCTTGAAGTCATAGGCAACCTATCAACAGCTGTTGCTGCATACTGACAAAAAAAATTGACTTCCCACTCCCCCACACAACACACACCCAGCTCATCATCTATCAACTTCCATTACCGCCTCAGGTAGGGATAGGGAAGTATTCCTTCCCTCATCTATGCTGGAATTTTTAACTCTTTTACCCTGTAGATGTTTCACATGGTTATCCATAGCTGATGTGAGTTCATGTGTCATAGAACAACCAGAATTTCACAGCACTTATTCCTGTTCTCTGGCTCTTGTATTCATTCTGTCCTCTCTTTCTCCATATTGCCTGGATCCTGTGAGGAGACATTGAATAAATAGACTTATGTCACTCCCTATTCTCAGCATTGAAACAGTTCTTAGCTACTACACAGTCTTTGCTTCTCTGACTAAACTTGAGAGCAGCACAAATCAAAGGTTATAAACATAAATACTGAAATTCAAGTTTGACACCATGACTATTTATTTACCGAGCAACATCATCTGCTCATTATCCATTCATTCACTCAGGACTTCCTGACTCCTCACAGGCAAACAGGAGTAATGGCCATAGCCTACATTGTCTTGGATACCTCTAAGACATCCTTGACCATTGACTTATAGGGATGTAACTGATACTTGACATTAAGATTTTAATTTAATAACTCATGTCTTCTGGGAGCAGCAGTGTTCATCCATGTTGGGTACTATGTTTAAATTCCTTTTCATTTTTTAAAATATAGCTTACTTCCTTAAACTACTTAAACTACTGGAATTGCTGGGTGATGGTGGTGCATGCCTTTGATCTCAGCACTCGGGAGGCAGAGGCCGTTGAATCTCTGTGAGTTCGAGGCCAGCCTGTTTTACAAGAACTAGTTACAGGACAGGCTCCAAAGTTACAAAGAAACCCTGTCTCAAAAACAAAAACAAAAACAAAAACAAAAACAAACAATCAAACAAAAACAAAAAACACTACTGGAATTTCACATAGCTTATTTAAATATCTTTAGTTTGGGTCAACTTACTGCTACCCCTTATTTCCCATTCCTTTGCTCCTCATCCTCACTTAAACCCTTAGCTTTCAGAATCCAACCTGATATTTCTATCACATGTTATCTACTATTCCATCTTACCATGTTTTCACAAGGGTTTTGAGAGCATAGGTCCCCATGCCACTCCTTCATGCAAACTTCATTGATGAACTCTTTACGTGATCCTTCATTTTCCCATCCCCCTTCCTGTACTAGCTGCCCCCAGCACCCCTTCTTTTTACTGTTATCTCCCCTTTAAACTACTGTACCACTTCCCTAAACACATCTCTCTACTTACTGGCCCATTATTAACTTCCTGGCTAACCACACAAGGCATATTTTTGAAAGTTAGCAGCCACAGATGAGAGAACAACACTTGTCTTTCTGAGCCTGGGTGACCTAAGTATATTTTTTCTCCATTTCCATCCATTTACTTGTAAATATCATTATTTCACTTATTTACCTCTGAAAAATATCCCATGGTGCATATTTATCATATTTTATGTATCATCAGATGATAGACACAGGTGGATACCCTTGCTTAGCTTTTCTGAACAGAGTAACAAAGAACATGGATATACACGGATGCAGGATCTACAGTCTTTGGGAATATGCCTAAGATTGGGTAGAAGGGTCCCATGGTGATACTATTTCAAGTTTATTTGAAAACCTCCAGGCCTATTTCCAAAGTTATCGCACTAGTTTACATTCACAGCAACAGTGTGGACAAGTTTCTTGTCCCCCACATCGAGCAGCAGCTGTCACCTGTATTCCCGAGGACAGTCATTCGGGCTGGAGTGGGATGAGCTCTGCAAGTAGTTTAAGATGCTTTTTCCTGGAACCTGAGGGTGTCGAGCACTTTTTTATTTTGAGACAGTGTCTCACTATGTATCCCTGGCTGGCTGTGACCTCATGGGATCTGCCTGCCTGTGCCTTATAGGCTGGATTCAACAGCATTCACCAGCATGCTTCCTCGAGGGCTTTTTAGCTGGCAAAGATTTTCTCCCATTTTTTTGGCTTATATGATTGACAGTTTCCTTTGCTCCATTTCATGAGATCCTGTTAGTCATTGGATGTTATTTCCTGTGCCATTGATGTCCTATTCAAAAAGTCCTTACCTAGTCTTCTAAGTTGAAGCGTGCTTCCCCATAGTTTTCTTATCAGCTATTTATGGTATTGTGCCTTATGCTGAGATCTTTAATCCACTGCAGTTGAGTTTTGTGCAGGATGAGATGTATGGATCTAGCTTTACCTTACTGTGTATTGAAATCCAGGTTTCCCAGCACTGTTTGTAGATGCTATCTTTTCTCTAAAGTATATTTTGACATGTTTGTCAAAGACCAGGTAGCTGTGGTTGCATGAAGTTATATATGGATTCACCGTTCTATTCCAGTGATTTTTGTGACTGTTTTGTGTAGGGACCATGCTGTTTTTATTACTATGGCTCTGTAGTACAGTTTAAAATCAGGGATGGTGATACATCTCACAGTGTACTTTTTGCTCACGCACGATTGCTTTGCCTCTTTTTGATATTTTGTGCACTAAATACATTTTTGGATTCTTTCTTTTCCCATGTCTGTGAAGAATGACGTTAGAATTTTTACTGGGTTTTCATTGACACTCTAGGTGGCTTTTGGTAGGATGAGCATTCCTAAAATGTTTGTCTCCCCATTCTGTGAGCATGGGGAAGCTTTTGATGGTCTGCTGACTTTCCTTTCTTTTCTCCGTGTTTTAAAGTTTCCATTGCAGTAGAAGTCCCATTTCATTGGTCAGTTTTATTCTGAGGGATTTTATCGTTGTTTGTAGCTATTAAGAAAGGAAGTTGTTTGCTGGTCAGTGGTAGTGCATGCCTTTAATCTCAGCACTCAGGAGGCAGAGGCAGGTGGATTTTTGAGTTTGTGGCCAACATAGTCTACAGATTGACTTTCAGGACAGCCAGGGGTACATGGAGTAATTCTATCTCAACAAACAAACAAGTTGTCTTCCCGATCTCTCTTTCAGTGTCATTTTTATTGGTATAGGGGAAGGCTACTGATTTTTGTGTGCTAATTATCTTATCACTTCGGGTACAGCTATTTTAGGATCTCCAACACACTAATTGAAACCATATAAACCATATAATACTTTTTAATAATCTTTTTAAAAAGCTTTATATAAGAAATTATAAGCATAATATGCAGTTACTTTTTCTATTTTTATAAAGCTTAGTAAATTAACTCCTTTGAAGGTGGATGGGGACTTGCATGCCATTGAACACTAGGAGAGGTCAGAAGACAACTTTTCAGGATGGTTTTCCTCCTTCCATTGAAGGTTCTGAGGCTAGACCTCAAGTGGTCAGGCATGATTTTATATCCACTGAGCCATCTTACTGGCCCTGCTCCACTTTTTTTTTTTTTGAAGAGCTTTTGGCCAGCACATGATAAACAACTTAATATTTTTAACAACACAGGGGAAACCTGCTGACTGAGACCTTGGTCCCACTGTGATAGACATAGGTACTTTAAATATTACCCAATAGAGGGATCTCTGATTCTGAAGTTCAACATAAAAAAGAAAAAAGTCTCAATATAGAAGCCAGATTCTATTTTAACTCTGATATGTACTTGTACTTGGAAATTTTACTGGAGACTGACAACACAGCCTAGGTGATTTTGTATATCTATCACATAGTCCATCCAGGGTTTGTTTGGATTTAAAAACTCTAATGAGGATTTATTTTATGTTCAATGTACATACTGCTCATTTCTCTAATACATATAATTTTAACATTAAAAGAGCTCACTGCTGTTAATCACTGTCTACCAGAGCTTTGCTATAAATACTCTAACACATTAGCAGAACATATTAACTATATTTTTCTCTGTAAGGAGAAGGGAGGCATTAATCATCCTAGGAAATCATATAAATCAGGATAATGGCTTCAGATTAGAATACCTGGATGAAAATGGTGGTGGACTAACTGCAAGACATGTGATCACTGTGTGTGTGTATGTGTGGGGTGTAGGCAGGTATGCATTCACGTGTGTCTCTGTATGGAAGCTAGAGGCTGACCTCTCATGCTCCTCAAGAGCCGTCCAGCTTGTTGGTTGAGATAAGGCCTTCCACTGACCAGTGAGCTCCAGGGACACCTTTGTCACTGTCTCCTCAGGGTTTGTTTGATTTTAAGATTTACTTATTATCTATACAGTGTTCGGCCTGCAGGCCAGAAGAGGGCACCAGATCAAATTAAGGATGGCTGTGAGCCACCATGCGGTTGCTGGGAATTGAACTCAGGACCTCTGGAAGAGTAGCCAGTGATCTTAGCCTCTGAGCCATCTCTCCAGCCCTAGTGTTTTTATATAAACATGTGCCACAGCACCTGTCTTTCTATGTTCTTGGGGTCAAGCTCAGCTCCTCATAGTTGAATGGCAAACATCTTACATCCCAAGTCACCTATTTAGGTTCATAATGTGATCTTGAAGTGGCCTCGTACCAAGTCTCAATGCTCTCATTTGCTCACCAGTGACAGTGAGATCCCAGCTGACCTAAGGTTCACTAAGATGATAACTGATGACCTCAGCTCCAAATCTGCGAGTCTATGTCCACAGTTTCCTTCCTGATGCTGGGGACTTCTCTTCTTAAATTAGTTCATTAGTATAAACAAATACATTTGAGACACCTTTGTAGATAATAGAGTTTTCCAAGGAAGCAAAATCATTCTAGCTAGCCCCGTAAGTTTGGAGAGTTAAAATTATGTTAGAATTTGCTGCTTAAAGTTACTCTGATAGGTGGATTCTTCCCCTAAGTATCCCATATTAAATTCCAAATGTAATCCTACTGTAAAAATAGGGCTCCAATATTAGCCACCCACCTTGAGGGCTCTTGTCATCTTGACAGATTTGACAGGCAGACAAATTTAATTTATTAAAATATTCTGTCTAGCATTTTTAAAAGACAAGGGGTTTTTAGACCGCAAATGGACTGTTTTCACAGGCTTATTAAAATAAATACATAAAGTCAGCTGTTTTCCTTGGAATTCATTAACATAATATTTGCTATAGAAGGAAGTACAGTACAGTCTTGGCACACTTGAACCTGAATTTGTGACAATGTTTTCCACCTTTGCATGGATTATGAAATTTTCCTTTTCCTTTTTTTAAACAAATGGGAATTCCATATAAGAAGGCATGCTTTTTGCTTATACAATGGTCTGGATTTTTATGGAGATATTTGCTGCAATTAGTAGAGGCATTTAGGAAATTCAGGCTTCCTGCCAAGGGCTGCTTTCAAAATAGGAGACAGCTTAGTTTCTTTGGATAACAGACTTAGATTTGATTTATCTAAAAGTTATGTATTTATTTACGGACAAATAAAAAATATCACACCTCATAGATTTCTTTAGCAGAGACCATCTTGAATTAAGCATAACGGTCTTCATAACTGAGTGGTTGTATAAATTGTGAGCCAATATCACTTCTTAGAGTAACTAGTTCTGGCTTAGTAGCCATCCAATTCAAGTAGTGATTTTTCTTTGATTAGTGAGTCTTGACCCTAAAAGACTTTCTGGAGCATGCATCTGACCAGTTCACTGTGGCTGACATATCCTGGAGCTGTCCTGTCTCTCCTTGAATGAGATTATCCCTTCAGAGTTCATAACTTCTTTGGACTCAGCCAACTCCAGGAAGCCTCAATATTTGCAATCTTTCCATTACACAATTCATCCCATTCTTGTGAACGAAGTCTTAATAAACAAACCAATCTACCTATCAATCAAAGATCCTGTCTACAGTGCATGGTAAACTGATTGGTAAATTGTACTTAATAGCATAGTAATTGTGATAGCTCAAGAGCAAAAGGTTTTTGCCACTGTACACTTAAATCTTCCTTCTGAGCTATTTTAGGATCAAATAGGATACAGATAGACTTTTACATAGTAATATCAGATGATAGACTATTATATTTAAGTGACAAGACTAAAATATTTACTTTTATTTTCCAAAACTATTAAAAATCCATCAGAAATGTGTAATTATTTTGGAAACACCATTCAAATCTTCAATGCCTTTAATGCATACATTCTTATGCCCTTTTCTTAGAAGCTATAGAATTAAAAATAATTGTACCTTCATAATTAGCTATGCTTTAGGCTGTAGTAGATTAGAGCTAATGATGTTTCTGTCTCGATCACCAGATCTCCTTCTAATTAATCAATTAATATCAGAGTCCAATTAGTGCCATTCATATGCACATAGGTATGGGGTCATCCAGGTGGACACAAAGAATCTACCAATGTCCACACTCCTAAAGAAAAATGACCTTTTCCCCATTAGCAGCCATCAACTACGCCAATAGCAGCCTCATTTAGGACCCCAGCACATCTAAGTTGGAATTTTTAAGCCACTTGATCTTGCACAGAAACTGGGTGGATAACTACCATTGCTTGGATTTATGTGTGCAACAGATGTATCACATCTAAAACACATCCTTTTCCAACATCCCTCCCTGTGTTCTGGCTCTCTCACTCTCTGGCTCTCCATAATGTTCACCAAGCCTTGAGGAGAGAAGAATTTATTCCATAGCTATGACACTGATGGCGGAGCACAAACTTGTTGCTTATTTTTTATCACTTTGAATAGTAACAGAGAAGTGAGTCTTAAACTGACCAGGAAATTTTCCCTACTGGATAGCTTTCATGGTGTCAGAAGATGCTCTCTGCTGATTGGGGAAGAGATGACACCACCAGCCTTATTCAGTGCTGGACCCCGCATGTTACAATGATGACCTTCCAGGTAAGAAATGCCCACCAGTGTAAGAATGGAAGGCTGTTTACCTGATAACTAGCTTCTCTCTTGATTGGATGTGAGGCCTGTTTATAGTTTTAGTTCTTGAAGTTTGGCTAACTTTGTTATCATGTGACTGAAGACAAAGGATTGGGCTCAAGCCTCACACTCTAATACCAGCAACTGGGAGAAGGAAGAAAGAGATCCGGAGTTCAAGGTCATCTTTGGTTACATAGTAAGCTTGGGCCGCATGAGACTTATCTCAAAATCAGTAACTAGAGGAAGAAATTCATAAATAAATATTACATTTACTGTTGTCATAATAAGGTTTGTTACTTTTGCAAAAAGTTAATGGAGTTGAGTCATATCAGCACCAGCTGAGCATCAAATGTGGATAAGTTAATAACTGCTACTAAAACCAAACGTGGCAGTGCCAGGTCCTGACTCTAGAGTAAATCTATTTCAGAAGGCAAAACGGGTTCCTATTAACTTAACTGTCTTTGACGGAACTTGGATCCTGAAAATTGGAAAAGTATATGGATGAAATACATGTTCAAGGTTTGGATAAACTGTCCTTGGAACTCAATGTGGGAGGATTCACTGGGCTTATTGATTTCATGTTGCCTGTTGCCATTGAAGTGGAGTGACAGGAAGAGGAGCTCCATAGAAGAGCCCTGAGGGGAAACCAGAATCTTACCAAGATGTGGAACAGAGGTGGCTTTGAAATAGGGCCAGGTAGGGGAGAAGGAGTATCTCCAGAAATAAACCAGACACAGTGATAAGTTTTGGGAGTCAGGTAAGGTCTACTGAATATGACTTTCAGTAGTTATAGGTCAGGATGATACTCTGGAGGTTAGAGAAGTTGTAAGGGTTGTAGGGAGGTTGAGTGGGACCAAATAGAATATAATTTTTAGTGCTGTGTAGGAGCCATTTTTTTCTGCATTAAGTTATGGAAAGCCCTTTAAGGCTCCACTTGGATAGCTTTTGAATTTTTTTTTTATTTATTTATTTTAGTATATAGACATTGGTGGAACTTACCAATAGCCTGTTCTTTTTTGTTCTCTTTTGTCAACCCTGTCTCATAAGATCATGCCCAGATAAGGCCAAATTCTGAATTCTGAAATGAGAATGGTGAAGATACTTAATGAAAAACCTCCTCTGTCTACTTTGGAATTCATTGGAAATTGGTCTTTGGGAGAAAGTTATGCCTCACCAGTATCCCCGATTCTTTAGATTTCAAATCTAAAATTAGTATTTGTAGTTCATTCTAAAAATGTCATTCCTGAGCTTACGTAGCCCCCACCTTGCACTTAACAGGATATATAGTTTAAAATACCAAGTTGAAATGGTTTTTCCTTAGGTACTGACAACCACAGCCTGACCCAAACCATATTAAATTCTATTAAACACCTAGGGGTTCGAAGAGAATAATAACTTCTTGGAAAACTCCAGGGCTCTCTTCCTAAGAATTCTGGATAAAAATATTAAATATAGAAGCATATATATTTCATAAGACATTAATTTAGCTACATTTTTTAGTGCTCAACTTCAATTGAAATTGTTCTAGCTGCTCAACCAGCCTGCAGGTCCAAATGACATCAATCAAAGGAGGCTGATTTTCTTCACACCCTGCCACCAACATAGGGATGTCAAGCAAGTAGACTTATCCTTTTTCACGCATGATGTAGGTATAATTGCTTAGGGGTAAGATTGGGAAGGATTTACCTTGCAAGAAGCAAAGAGGTCTTCGGTTTTCAGTAGACTTTTCTATACTGACTGAACATCTTGGGGCAGAGTCTTGAGCCCATTAAGTCACATTTAAAATTTCTCGTTTCATGTCTATATTTTGAAATCCAGTCCTTGGTTGCCTATAAAATTTGCGGTTAAGTTGTGTAACCTAGGCAGAAGTTAAGTTACCAAGAGTGTATTCCCATAGGCATGAAAATCATGAAGGTCATTCATGAAGAAATGTATATATCACTATGCTGAAGACAGAGAAACTTTTATACTATATATAACTAAACTCTTACCCATTTGGAATATAGTGCAATGTATTGTAATATAGTGTAAAATTTGCAATATAGTGCAATAGGAAGCTTTCATGATTTGAGCTAGTTTCCTGAATAGAAAGTAGTCTCTCACTGGGTGATGTATAGAGAGTCCCACAGAAATTCGTGTTCAAATTTGGGTAATTTTATTACCATGGAAAACTATCTCTGCCCTTCTCAGGATTTCCCATCCATTCAATTAGGTAGTGATAGACTTTGCAGCTACACAACATGAGCAAGTACAGGGTCTCCTTGTCCCCTGCAGACCAAACAGGCATGAGAGGAGAGACCCAACTGACATTTACCACAGAAGAAAGAGTGTGTGTCAGTGTCCTAGGCAATGTACAATGGAAATTGCCAGAAGAAAATGACCAAAATTGCTCTATGGATTTGGGTGGATCTTGGTCAGGAAAGGTAAATAAATATGGGTTTGTTGTTCTAGAACTGAGATGGGAGAGCTGGTAAAATGGACAGGATAGGATGTCATGGAAGCCTGCATTAAAACTGCATGTTCAGCCGGGCGATGGTGGCGCACGCCTTTAATCCCAGCACTCGGGAGGCAGAGGCAGGTGGATCTTTGTGAGTTCGAGACCAGCCTGGTCTACAGAGCTAACTCCAGGACAGGCTCCAAAGCCACAGAGAAACTCTGTCTCGAAAAACCAAAAAAAAAAAAAAATAATAATAATAATAAATAAATAATTAATTAAAAAAAAATAAAACTGCATGTTCTACAAAATGTAGATGGCTTGAACTTTACAGCTGTAGGACATGCAGCTGGAAAGGGACAGGTTCATAATGTATAGGATCATGATTGTCCTACTAGCCTCTGTGGTGATGAATTTTGTGAGCAACAAAACTGTGTGTGGAAAAATCACCATGACCACAGGTGTTCAGACAGAAGAACCATGGAGGGGAGACAAGTGAGGAAGCCATGGGAACAACAGGGTATCAGGTGGGGACCCAACTTGAGTAAATAACACATGTAATTAAAACAACTGGTGTAGAGTATTTCTCGTTGTATTCAGGAAATGTTTACACAGAAAAAAAAAAAAAAAACCCTCAATGGCATATCCTGTAATAGGAGGGTAGGTGGGGATGCTTGAAAGCCTTTTGCCAATCCTCTTTCACAAAGACACATGCAACTCTCTCAGTAATTATGGGGCCTGTGAACTAGTCTTTCTAGGGCTCTGAAATCTCTGCTCATTCCTGCATATGAACACGGTTTGGGCCCAAAAGACACGTAAGAGGTGGGAAAGCCCTAGAACTGTGGGTAGGACGTCTGCTCTTAGTTTGACAACTCTGAACCTCACGGTCTACACTAAGGCGACTCCTTAGAGATAGTCCACTTCCTCCTGAATATGACCGGGCACGGTGCGATCACTTACCATCTAGTTTCCCTAAGCATAGCTTCTACTGTTAGCTGTATCATAGATATAATGCATAGATTCTCTAACAACTGTTTGCCATTTATCTGGGATGTAGATCTAATGGAAGCACACTATAGTTCTGTGAGCTGTGTCCTGCAGTACTATCCTGAGCCATGCTTCTTTTGGGCTCAGATCCTGCAACCCCAGACACATGCTACCAGTCGGAAACAAAAGACAGAGTGTGCAATTGGGAACTGCAGCCTATTAAAATTATCCTCAGTGACTCTCACAGATGTGTGCACTGTTTAGGAGCATCTGAAACCTGAAGACAGTGGGCTTCATACTTGGTGAAAAGCTGGCATGCTGTTGGAGGCAGAGAAATAGCTGAACTGATAATAACTTAAATTTGTTGATACAAACATCGGTATACTTACAATGAAATACTCTCATGTTTCCCTCTGGGACATGTACAGGATATTAATATCTGAATTGATGTCACAGACAATTGCTGCTGGAAGCAATAAAAATAATAAATAGAGAAAAAGAAAGAAGAAAGTAAGAATGAGAGAGAGAGAGAGAGAGAGAGAGAGAGAGAGAGAAAAGAATCAAATATGATGTCACTATTGTTGCTTGAACCTTGGATTGTTGTTTTGATGGACTTTCAAAGTGTGGATCAGGCTGGCTCAAGTTTACACTTTTCCTGACTCAGAATCCAGAGGTTTGGACGATATGTGTGTGCCTGGCTTACACTGACTTTCGGAGCATTTATTTTGAACTGGAAATTAAGATATTGGCTCTATTCATACCTAGTATTTCATAAATACCTACTGTTCAGATAAAACTAAGTTTGAAACTTACATTAACATATAAAAGTAAATGGATTATAAAAGCTGACAAGCATAGCAATTATCTTAGTGTCTACTAATGAGTAATGTTTAATTAAAAAAACAAAACAAAAAACCCTGACCAAATGGCATCAAATCTAATTATCCTAGTGAGGTAAGTCTGCATTCTGTCTTTGACTACAAATGAAGAACGTTTTTATGTCTTATGACTGTAGCAAGAGCTGCAATAATAACTTCCTCTGAATGAATAATCTTGTGATTGTGTGCAAGAAAAATCCCTCTTTGAGGTGAGAGAGAGAGACAAATGTGGGAGAAGCCAGAGTCAGAATTAATAGTTTGCTTTCATCTTTATGACCAAATGACAAGAGACAAGCTTTTACATTTTTTGAATCCCTAGATTTTTCTAGAGGCAAAACTAAATATTCCAGACACCCTTGAATATGAAGCCCTCGGGCCCAAGCCTCCTGAGGAGCAGTTCTGTGAGTCCTCAGAGGCGTCCTTGTCAATTTTAGCAATGGAAGCTTATGCCACCTCCATACCTAAGGCAAATGGTATGCTCTTTGAATTTCTGAGTGATCAAGAGTTACTGAAAACCATCAAATCAAGACACCTGTTGTGCCTACTATGTGCCAGCTGCTGTCATCCACACCAGAGAAACTGGTGAAAACCTGAAGCTGGCAGCCCGCTCCCATGGATGTGCTGTACCCAAAGCATGGATCTTAACTCGCCCTCCTAACAAGGGCAGAAAAGACCATTTTCCACCCCCAACATATTCAAACACTTGAAATACTTACACTGTGGCATCCAGTGAGGTAACATACAGCCTCCAAGGCAAACTTTGAGTCATGCAGCGAGAGACCCTCATACGTTATTGACAGGTAAGAAAATAGGGTCTTAGGTTTCCTCTGTTGTCTTCAGTTAGAATGGAGAATAGATATTCCCCATTGTAAAACTTATTAACTCATTACATTTCATAACCTCCACTGTTGCCCCCCTCCTGATCTTTTCAGCTTTCCTTTGAATCTTGCTTTTGATTATGTTTTTCTAGTCAAAAAGGTGAAACTAAGCTGGATATAGCAGTACCTGTTCATAATTCCAGCCTTCAAGAGGTATAGGCAAGAGGACCATTCTGAGGTTGAAGCCAATAGCCTGATCTACATTGAAAGTTCCAGGCCAGCCAGGGTTACATAGTGAGACCCTGTCTCAACAAACAAGTCAAAATTAAAATGATAATTAGCAGTGTGTGGCAGTGTGTGTGTGTGTGTGTGTGTGTGTGTGTGTGTGTGTGTGTGGCCGGGGCGGGGGACAACTAAAAGCTAACTGTTTAAGTTTGTTGTTTGTGCTTGGTTTAGCCACAGCTCTTTGCTGCTCAAGTAAGCATGAAATATGTTAACACTTAACCTCTGGACATTCTGCCTTCTGTTTTTATAAATTTTATGCTACTTTTCATTCTAGTCTTTAAAGAAAAAAATCTTAGGGCTTGTGTGTGTGTCCCTCCATCCACCGTGTGTGTGTGTGTGTGTGTGTGTGTGTGTGTGTGTGTGTGACAAAATGTTTAGCTATTGGCAGAAATCTATATATGGAAATGTACATGAATATCATTATGAACAGTCACATATGTGTATTTCTCTAATAGTTAAAACTTTAACTATTAAAGAAAATGAACTGACAGGGTCTTAGGTGAAATATTCTCCAACAGAAGCTCTTAACATTTCAAGGAGCAGGGAAGTCTGCACTTTTCATCAGTAGTCTTTCCTGCATGCGGCAAATCATCTCTCAAAAGCAAACACAAGCCAGTATCTTCATCTGTTGTAAGAAAAGACATGATGGGCCACAGCTCCATCATGCAAAGGGCCCAAATTCCACTTCAACACCAATAGCAAACATAAAATAAAGCAAAAAACCAGCAAGGAGCTTTAAAAACAGGCATGCGGAGAAGAGAAAATTAGGGGCCTTCTATTGCTGTGTTAGGTACTATTGATTTTCCTTCATTTTTACTTTACTCTCTGTGTTAGGTGACTTGACCCTTTTAATTCTTAGAGATGCTGAAAACAGAAGAGAAACAGTCATCAGGGGATGCTGGAAGAGCATGAGGATAAATAAACTGAGGTCTCAGGAAATTCGTCATTTTGTAAATATCAAAAAATACATTTCTGAAAAATGCCATTATTCATTCAAAAGTGTTCATCAAAGAAACACGATATTGAAAAAGAAACATGAACTTAAAATATCATGTAATATCAATGGACTTAAAACTTGCTTCTGTGTCTGACAAACTATTATATTTTCTAAATGCAGATTAGCATATGTAATTCTTTTACTAACATGTGGTCATAAAGGTCATTTAAATGTTAAATACTGAAGGACATTTTATACCTACCAATTTAGCTCATTGGTACAGCTGATTTTTTCTTTTTAATTTAGCACACACAACTTCTACAGGATTTCTTTTTCAAACAAAAGAGTATACTTTAAGAGTAATGGCATTCGAGAGCTTTATTTTTCAAAAGTATGCCCACTGTACCTTTCACATCTGTTGTTTGCTTGCTTTTTAATGCAGTAAAGCTCTCTGAGAAACATCTGCATTTTAAATTTCTGTTTTCTGATAGTAGTTTGCTTTGGAGATATGCCCCTTTGCAGGGGAGAAAAGGTAGAGGTGGCCTCTGCTTTGGTGAGGGTTGGACAGAACACAGCTTCACCCCCTCCGCATCATGGGACAACAAAAACTAAATTGTCCTAAAACTAAAACATTATTGTCCTTTTGCAAATGGTAGGAGACTCATGGCTTGATTCCTGCAACTAGTACATTCTAGAGAAAACAGTATTCGCCCATAATAAAACTCAAGTGACAGCTACAAAAGGATCTTCAACTTTTGCGGATCTAGCGACAGCAGCCTCAATAATGCTTTAAAATAGAAATCCCTTAGCTAGGCAGTGGTGGCGCACACCTTTAATCCTAGCACTTGAAAGGCAGAAGCAGACAGATCTCTGTGAGTTCATGGCTGCCTGGTCTATAGAGTGAGTTCCAGGACAGGCTCCAAAGCTACAGAGAAACCCAGTCATGAAAAACCAAAAACCAAACATAAATAAATAAATAAAATAGAAACCCCTTTTCCTGATCAAGCAATTAGATAAGATTCTCTCTAAAATGTACTCTGAAAGGTTTGTGCTAACAATCACCAAGAGATAGCAATCATTTCCATAGGAACATGAGAAACCATAAAACTCCCTTTAAAATTTTTGATTGTTGTTTTCTTATTGTGAATTTGAAAAACTATTATCATCCACTAAGTCCTTGGTAAATCAATCTAACCATAAATGGTATTTCTGTCTTGCTTTCGTTTTCATTGTCATCAAATTTCAGCTCGTATGAAGCTGATGAACCAGTCCCCTCTTGGCATGGCATACGTTTCATAAAAGGAGTAATTCAGTTTGGGACCTGATAGAGACCAATGCGCTTCTTTTGCCCACTCACTTACAGGTGGAAGACACAATGTCAAGAAGGAGTCCCAAGGGAACAAGTGCTTAGGATGGTGTTTAATTCAGCAGGAGCCAAGATACAGTAGGAGGACACAGGAAAGGATATGGCGTGTGGAGACACAATAAAGAATTTCGGTTTATGGACACCGATCTGTCATTTGCCAAAAGACTAAGTTAGAGAAAGAAATGACTTTCAGTTCTCCATACATGCAAAGGTTAAGTTTAGTTGTTACGAAGTTTTGCTGTTGGATGTGCTGAAAGGAAAAGCATACACAGTTTTAAAAAATAAATCACTCCGTTGGCTTCAGAAAAATACTTTAGTTCATATTTCATTGATTTGACCTTTTGGACTCAAGATCAGAGGATGAATCCCACATGAAAACAAAACGAAACAAAAGAAAGCAACAAAAAAAAAAAAATCCCCACAAAACAGAAACAAACCCTTTAGCATGGGAAAGGCATTTCCCTGTCTGCTAACTTCCACTAGTTTTTATTGCATTGTTTTCAAACGCCAAGGAACTGGCTTTGGACGTAGTATTTGCTGTTCAATTGAGACACATCTGTCACTACTATGCAATTGCTCACAACCATTAGCTAAACACCGTGATTTGACAAACTCTCTCAGGAGACTGTATATGTTCTCAGGTGTGTCTAGCACATGGAATCAAGTAACGACCAGTTAGGCTGTCGACCTTGGAGAAAAATCCACAACACTTGCCCAAAGGAAGGAGCTTCACATAACTGTGTTTGGAACGACACACATTCTGTCCTGGTTCTAAGAGCGCCTCCCTCTTCTCAGGAATAAACAGCAGGACAGGCTACAGGGGCGGTCCCAAAGCTCACCAACTCTTGATTCCTTTTGAAGGGGACCAAGAGGTGAGGTGCAAAGATGAAATGAGGAAGTTCATGATGATGATGATGATGATATACAACATGAAGAAAAGAACCCTCATGGAACTTGCTAGCAATCACCAAAGCAGCAGACCCTTGAACTGACAAAAATTCAGTACAATATACACACGAATGAACAGCTCCACCATCACAGGGCAACTCCAAAAAGTCAGGGGGAAAAAAAGTAAATATAATATCCCCAAACAGAATTCTCATAAGAGTTGAGAAAAACCAGAGTGAAGGCAATGTCAGCTAAACTCTTAGCTTAATTCCACTCCTAATGGCCCCCAGTATTTAAGCTATCATGGATTAAAGCCATGAAAATAAAAATTTCAATTTGAAATTTCATTAGCAGGTTGCTAAATATGATCAAGAGAAGCATCGACACTGTAGGCTTTGTTGACAACGTTGGAAAACTGCTGTTCCAGTTTTAAAAACAACCTCCACCTCCCCCCTGCCTTCTAAGATCTTCTAGTTAGAAAAAGCCAAACTAAAGACACTGGCTAGGCTGTCCTAATGCTGGTTTCTGGAATGTTGTAGATTCTCCCTGCCTTCTCCTCCAGTCCCTTGGAAAACCAGATTCTCTGAAACTCGGAGCAAGGAGGGAAGCAATCAAGGGGTTCCGAGCAAAAAAGCCTCCTCCTTTTTACATTCAAGAGACCACACACCAGGTGAATTAGCTCCTTTTCCGGAGCGGGCAGGCCCTCCTCCCTCTAAGAGGGACCTAGAAGGCTTCCCTTCAGTCAAGGGTTGGTCAGTCCGGGAGCTGGCGTCTGCTTCCAGCTGTGCAAACAGGGAAGCCAAACCAATCTAGCTCAGTCCAGAGTCTGGAATGCATTGTCAGGAGACCTTGGGCTGGAGAGCTGCAAAACAGTTCCTGGCAGCCTCAGGGTAACCTGGAGTCTCAGAAATGCTCCCGAGTACACAGGACAGGCTCGGTTTCTGAGATCCGGGGACACATCCCCTCGGGAGTTCAATTGAGCCCCCAAAAGAACAATTCTCACCTCCAACTGGTCTGTGTGTGCGCATCTGGGGGGTGACGGTCCCCTGTGACTAAAGGGTATTTGCCCTGTCTGGTGAAAGATCACTGACCATTGGCTCCCGGGAAGGGTCGTGTCCTTGCTCCCCTTTGTCCTTTCCCCGTTTCCCCGTCACAACCCAGGGGAAAGGCGCAGGCTGGGTCACCCCGGCATGGTCACCAACAGCAAGGGCTGTCTTAGGGGAGCATAGCTGTGCCCGCCCAGTGCCGTTGTGAGTTCCTGAAGCTTCCAGCGGCTGGCCCTGGACTGGCAAGCTAGGGGGCGTGGGGTGCAGAGCTGCGGGGACAGGAAAGGAGCTCCGGACGTGAGAAAAAGCGCGGAAGGCTGCTGCTCTGGGCTACTCCTTGTCGTCCACAAAGTCCTCAAGCTCCTGCAGCACTCGCAGACGGCCACTGGCGTCTATGCGGCGCTTCTCGCGGATGAGGTCCTCCAGGCTGTGGAAGCGGGCCGTGTGGACTTTGTTCTCCTCCAGATGCACCTTGAGATAATACTGCTGCTGCGGAGGTGGCGTGCCTGCCGGGACCTCCCCGCCAGCCTTGAACTCGCGCTTTCCAAAGCGGCACCAGGCAGCGAAGCTCTCGGAGTTCGTCCAGCAGATCTCCTCGCTCTTGAGGCCCAGGTGGCCGCAGGCGTTCTGCACCACCAGCTCGGCCACCAGCGGGCGGTAGCGGTACCAGCTATTCACTACCCGGCCCACGTTGGCCGCGCCCGCCTGGTACAGGCTGTCCTGGCGGATCTCGCCTTGGTGCAGGTGGATGATCTGCCCGCCGCCCACGTAGACGGCCCAGTGTGGGGCTGGAGCTGGCTGCTCGGACGCGGGCTGTAACCACAGCAGCTCCAGCAGGTCGCCGGGCTCGCAGATGGCGGGCAGTGCGGTGACCGCGTAGACACTCAAGTCGGCGCCCTGAGGGCCGCCGGTTACTTTGGAAAAGATGCATTCCTGGCCCCGGAAGGCTGAAAACTGAGTCTCGTTGAGGACGAGTTGGTGCAGCAGGTGGTGGTGGTGGCGGCTGGGGCTCTCTGGGCAGGGGCTGCAACCTGGGGGGCCCTTCACACCAAACTTGTCCGGCTGCCCGCGTTCGTCCAGGTCCTCCTCCTCATCCGAGAAAAAGTAGGCAACCCCGACCCGTAGCTCGTCCTTCTCAATCCCAGATGGGTCCCCAGTGGGCAACTCGCTGTAGTTGAGGTGGGTGATGCGGTCCAGTTGGTTGCCCATCAATGACGCGGCGAGGCCAGGGCCAGGAACTAAGATCTAGCAAGGGAGAGAGGACAGACACCATCAGAGTTCGGGATGACCCTCCTGGTGTCCCCTTCCCAGGTTGTTCAGTTTCCCAGGGGCCTGCAGCTTGGCTAAGCACCGGCACCAAAGTCGCCTGCGCCTGTCAACTTTGCAGGTCCTCCCTGGGGTAGGAAAGGGGACACAGAAGAAGCCGCCAGTCTGGAGGGCCAGAGCAGACACCATACCTCTCAACCAGCCTCCGACCTGCCCGGGAACCCTGCCCTGTAACTTCCACAGGAGAAATCACAGGCGGGCTAGAGAACATGCGGGGTTCAAGTGGGCGAAGAGAGCGCAGATTCTGGCAAGGTGGGAGATGGACACCCAGACGGAAAGGTGGGTGTCAAGTGAAGCCCTAAGACCCAAAGCTAGAGCAAGCTGAGCTCACATCGTGGTTGCCAACCTGTGCAGCCCACCTGCCCGTTTTGCGCTGGGTCACACCCCATCCCTGACAGCGACTTGCACAATGACAGACTCGCTAAAAGCATTCACTTGACATCAGCAACATTTTGCACACTTGGAGTCCAGACACTGACAGCCTGGTACATACACCCACAGTGTTAATGTCATACACCCACAATGACACATCTTGGCGACCACACATTGTCAGCCTCCCCCCCCCCCCATTCCTATACAATTCCGGACGTACGCCTGCACACTTGCCAATGCACAGACACTCAAGCACCGGGACACACCTGCCCACGCAGGCAGGTACACTCTGCCCTTTCCTTGCTCGCCTTCTCGCTAGCAGAGTCAATCGGACTGCGCCAGGGCGAGGCAGCTCTGTCTAAAATAACCTAACAAAGAGATGGGGGAAGCAAGGAGAAACCGGTGGTGAGTATTAGTGCGGAGTGTGTGTGTGTGTGTGTGTGTGTGTGTGTGTGTAAAAGAGGTCTGCTTTCAACCCAAAGAGCCCTTCTCTTTCCTACCCCAGCGCACGATCCACACAATCGGACGAAGAAAAACCATTTTTTAAGGCAAAGAAAGCGGCTTATCCGTACCCGTGATTTCCCTGCTCCCGAAACCCCAAACTCCTTTTAAAGTCTCCAGGTCCCCATGGGTGCTGTGGAGGCGGCAGTGGCGAGTGGGTCCTGGAGGCGCGTGGGATTGCGGTTCAGATCTACCCGGAGGCAAGCAGTGCGGTGAGGTGCCCAGAGCGGTGCGGGTGCGCTCCGTGGCTACGCTGGCTTTGGCGTCTGATCCACCTGGCAAGTCCTGGCTCCACTCGGCTTTCCACAGCCGCGCCGACGACTCTTAAATCGCCTGAACAGCCGTTTTCCAGGCCCGCCCCGGAACGCGCCCATTGGCCGGGGCGAGCGCCCGAGCCCTGCCAATCTCTGCTGAGGGTGGGATCAGGGGCGGGTTTCCTTTATGTTCCGCCCTTCCCAGCCCCCGCGTTCCCCAATCTCACTGCCTTGAGAGCGTAGGTGTTAGCACCGTGGGGGAGCGCACCAGGGGCGTGGTTTGTGCACCCAGCTGCTCCTTTGCAACTGAGTCCCTGGCAACTGAGAACACAGTCCGCCCGCGTTCGTGTTCTGTATTCCAAGGGGACAGATTTCAGAAGGAATGCTGAGTTTGGGGGTGGAGGAGAAAAAAAAATCAACTCTGCATGATTCAGGCACTGCGAGTGGCTGGGAACCTGGAACCGCGTCTTTGAGGCTAACACTTGGGGCTTTGATGGGACTTCGGAGTCTTGTTTGGCTCCTGACTGTCGCGGAGTCGCTTCTGTTCCTGTCAGTCACAGACGCCTTAGGAATTGCAGAATGGCGCTCAGCGCCTGTCCTTTGAGCCAAGCGAAAGTGCTGACCCAGCGCCGGCGCCTGAATTTAAAAGGAGAGCCCCCGTAGGAGTCAAAGGCTACCAGAATGTTTGAGCCTTAGCTGCCCCCTTGCCTGAAGGCCTGTGACTTTAACCTCCCATTTCACATGAAAGGATTGAATCTCAAATGCTGCTAGTTGTTACTGGTGCCCGAAATTGCTTCACAATTCTAGAACTAAGGAATTTTGTTTGGTTTGGTTTGGTTTGGGGTGGGGGTGGGGTTGCGGAGGAGGTGTCTGTTAATCCTTGAGGATAGAAACTCAGAGAATGAACGTGCTAAACATACTGGGTGCTACAAGATGACCTTCATAAATGAAATTTCTAGGCTAACATTTTTCCAGACTTCGTTATGGAAGAGTTCTTAGGATTTCTGGTTCCTGTCTTAATGCTACCTTACACTCCAGCCAATGTTTCTATACACCGTACCCCCTTCTGCCCTTTGGGCAGCTGGTACACACTCAGAGCCCGTTTCCTTTCATTACAAACCTGTTTCCATTTACCTGCCTAACTGAACGTGTGTTTAGGCTGCCTACTACACAGCTGAGTTCTGGACTTTCCTCCCATTGGCTGACGCAGGATTGGCTTCGTCAGTAGTAACCAAAGGGAAACTGACCACAGCGGCCACCTTCTCTGCACTGAGAGGTTAAGTGGACCATTTCATCCTCAGACTTCTATAGGGTCTTCCCGAATTATCTGATGGATCCCAAGGTCAGGCAGCACCAACAATCTAGTCAAAGTTTATGGGAAGTCCAGTTAGTTTTTAAACAAACTGTAGTGTTTGTAGACGGACTAAATCTTGTGTCACAGTATTGAAAAAAAAAAAAGCAACAAAAGCCAAGTGTTTCAAAGAAGCTGCCTGGTTGGCCCAGGTTCATAGGAGAATGACGCACGATGTCTGACTCGCTCTGCTAAACTGTCTCCCCGGATCTTTCCAAGGTGCATGGCCTCCACTTGATGCTCTTTTTGGCTTTGTTTTCATGACTGTGCTGCCTACCCTCATTGCCCTGGAGTGTAGTGATTTATCAAAGCAGAAACTTAATAAGTATTGATGAAAGAGATGATTTTAAATCAGCCGTCTGTATAGTTGTTTTTGCTTAAATCATTTCTGAAAATTGGCCATTGTTCAAGTGGTGGCTTGAATAGGAAGGGTCTATATAGGCTCATATTTTTGTGTTCTTGGTTAGTTGGTGGACCTGTTTGAGAAGAATTAGGAGGTGTAGCCATGTTGGAAGAGATGTGTCATTGTGGGTGGACTTTGAGGTTTCAGAAACCCAGGCAATTCCCAGTTCTCTCTGCCTCTCTCTGTCTCTGAGTACCGCCCCCCCCCCCCCCCCCCCCCGCCTCTTTTCCTTGCATTCGTGGATATGGTTGTATAGTCTAAGCTAATGCTCTAGCACCACGCACACGTTCCTACTGCCATGTTCCCGCCATGATGGCCATGGACTCTAACCCTCTGAAACGCTAACCCCTGAATAAATGTTTTTGTTTTATAAATTGCCTTTTGGTCATCGTATCTCTCCACAGCAATAGAATAGTAACTACGACAGTTCACATAGAAGTTGTTAGAAAGCAAGTTGTCCTTGAAAGTACTAACTTCAGGTTTCAATAGCCCTGGTCATATTTTCATACGTAACAAGCAACTCGTGTCTTGGCTAGGAAGTCAAGAGAGTTTAACAATTAATTTCTGAAATCATGAAGTGCTGTTGTTCTTGTTATCGACTGGACTTTGGAATGTTGGGGAGATGGGTTCTGGTCAAATATAGGAGATGAAGTCATTAAAAGCAGTGCAGATTTTGATTTTAAATAACCTTACATTTTAGCCCTCCATTCCCAAGGTCAGCATCACACACCTGGGTAGCCTAGAAGCCATTCAGTCCTACCTGTTGTGTTTTGTATCACCCAGAGTGCAGAATGAGACGGCTGCTCTTTGCTTCTTAGTATCCTACCTCTTCCAAGGATATTTCATGTAAAATAGTGTGTCACTTTCCTTAAAGTTTAAATGCCACTATGCATATTTTGTTTCTCTCTTCCATTCGCTCTCCTCTGCCAGGATGAAAAGCTGATTGCTTTATTCACAAGGGAGAATACATAACCAGGAGGCCCTCGGAAACATAATGAAACCGGGGGAAGAAGGAAGCTAAGAGTAAAGTGAGGTGTAGGCAGAGACTACTTGTTTATTCCCGGTCACCCAGACATGAATAATCAAACAGAAACTTTATTAATTACAACACTACTTGGCCTATTAGCTCAGGCTTCTTATTAACTAGCTCTTACATCTTATACTAACTCATTTCTATTAATCTGTGTATTGGCAAAGGCTGTGGCTACTGGTAAGGATCTGGCATCTGTCTCCTTCGGCAGCTACTTGGCATCTCTCTGACTCTGCTCTCTCTCTCTCTCTCTCTCTCTCTCTCTCTCTCTCTCTCTCTAGCAGGCTGTATTCTGCCCTGCTATAGGTCAAAGCAGCTTCTTTATTAACCAATGGTATAAGACATATTCATAGAATACAGAGGGGAAATCCCATCAGTAATCTGTTCTATATAAACTTTGACAATTACAAAGAGAAAAAATAGAAAGAACCCAGCATTTAGAAATGTTCATGTTCACCAGAAGACAATGTTTGTGAATTGTTTTGTGTTAATTTTTTTAAGCCCACATCCCATGTTTCTACATAGAAGAATTACAGAGGCATCAAAACTAGAAGATAGTAGTTAAAAACTCAACTGGATGTCAGCTAAGTTTGAATTGTGCTTCAACACTTGGAAGCTTACTTTGGCTGTCAGTTTCTTATCTGTATGAAAGGATAGATAATAATAGCATCTGTCTCATGGGGCTGCTGCACATTTGTGGATCTGAGTATAGTACCTGGCACACTGATCCTTCATCATTCCTATCTAGTTATTATTTTTATTATTATTGTTGTTGTTGTTATTGATAGAATCAGTGAGAGAATCCTATGCTTCAGTTATGGTAACAGCTACAGCTTAGGTGTCCAAGGCTCTCCTTACCTAAGGAATGAAATTTCTTCTAAGGGTTTGAAGAACCTTTTGAGCACCCTGAGAGCAGGTCTATATCTAAAACTCTTTGAGCATTTAAATATGTGAACCCTTGGACTAATTACACCTGGGCATCCAGAAGACTTTGAATCATTTAGATGAACATTTCAAGTGTGAGTAACAGAGACAGGGAAATCTTGGAGAGTCTTAATGGTTCTATATCTGCATGTTACTTTTTCTGTTGGTGCCATTTTTCTTCTTCCCTCTTTGCTCCTGCTTCATCACCAGAATAGTCTTTCTTTCAGCTTTTACGACTGAATCCTTGGGTCCTTGGGTTTTTGGGTTCTTGGATTAGGCTGTGTCATCCCTTCAGCTGACTCTGGAGGAAACGACTCAGCAGTGTGTGTTTTCCCTCAACACTGATTTCCATCATTGTCTGCTAAGCAATGCTCTTGTTTTTAATTATCTGTCCTACTTTTAGCATGTATCACTTAGTGAAATAAACTGTCCCATTTCCTGTCCTTGGCTTTCTTAGGCAGTTGGCATGCTTACCAAGATCTGTACTGAAGAATACTTTGTAGCCACTTGGGAGCAGAGGCTGTTGCTTCACCAAGCCCATTGCTTTCTTTAGGACATCTTGCTAAATGCCAAGACCCAGAATGCAGTGTGAATGGATGCAGACTAAATCACTGACTCTCAGATTGATCTTCTGAATGGTTAATGTGATCATCCTTGAAGGACCCATGCTAGAATTCCTAAGATCTCCAAAGATGGAAGCATCATTAGACAGATGGAGACCATAGTTCCTGAGTGGCTGTGTACAGTAGATAATGTCCTTTCCCAAATGTGTTGGACTGTAGTAAAAAGAAACAAACCATATTGGGTGAAGACTCTGGAATATTAGTGCTTATCTGTAATAACAGCTACTCTATAGAGTTTGTTCATCTCAAAATAACAATTGTTTCTATGTTTCTTTTTCTCTTAATATCTTCCTGTTTTCAAAATTGACTTGCCTGGGGTCCCTGAGGTCTTCCAGCAAGTTCACATCACCCAGATAACTTTGAGGTGGTGGTCCTTCACCCATACTGATCTATAATACATAGATCTCAGAATTTAAGGAATCTGCAATGCTGCCTTGCCTTTATTGCGTCCCATCTCAGATCTCCCCAGTGTTCTCTCAAAATTCCCATAGCTCCCCTGCAATGAACTTATTCATGTTCACTAAATATCCTCCCTGCTGTCCTATTCTTTTCGACTACATAAATGGTGGGGTAACCTTATGGCTAAGAGTAACAGGAACCCTGCTTCCTTCACCCATTCTTATGTATGGACATAGAACCCTGCTTCCTTCACATGTTCTCATATATGAACATAGAACCCTGCTTCCTTCACCTGTTCTCATGTATGAACATTCACATGTTCTACTTCTCCTTAGTTGGGAGTTTGAATTTGACTTTCACTATTTGTTGTTATTTTTGCTTGTTTCAGTTTCAATTCCTGTCTATAAAGGAATTCTTATTAAAGTACCTTTAGTGACATCTTACCATTGAATTTCTAAAGACTCATAAATAGTCTCCAAAAAAGCCTTCAGGAGTTATGTGTTTCATATTTTCCAGTGTTTGTATTATGCAAGGATGTCTACACTGAGCATAGGTTTGTCCTCTTGTGTGTCTTCCTGTGTGTCCTCTTGTGTGTCTTCCCATGTGTCCTCTTGTGTGTCTTCCTGTGTGTCCTCTTGTGTATCCTCTTGTGTGTCTTCCCATGTGTCCTCTTGTGTGTCTTCCCATGTGTCCTCTTATGTGTCTTCCCATGTGTCCTCTTGTGTGTCCTCTTGTGCGTCTTCCCATGCTCTTGTGTGTCTTCCTGTGTATCCTCTTGTGTGTCTTCCCATGTGTCCTCTTGTGTGTCTTCCTGTGTGTCCTCTTGTGTGTCCTCTCGTGTGTCTTTCCATACTCTTGTGTGTCTTCCTGTGTATCCTCTCGTGTGTCTTCCCATGTGTCCTCTTGTGTGTCTTCCCATGTGTCCTCTTATGTGTCTTCCCATGTGTCCTCTTGTGTGTCTTCCTGTGTATCCTCTTGTGTGTCTTCCCATGTGTCCTCTTGTGTGTCTTCCCATGTGTCCTCTTATGTGTCTTCCCATGTGTCCTCTTGTGTGTCCTCTTGTGCGTCTTCCCATGCTCTTGTGTGTCTTCCCATGTGTCCTCTTGTGTGTCTTCCCCTGTGTCCTCTTGTGTGTCCTCTCGTGTGTCTTTCCATACTCTTGTGTGTCTTCCTGTGTATCTTCTTGCACTCTCAGGCATGCTTTGGGGCAGGTTTCCTGTATCTTTTTGGGGTTATCCTGGGTTAACTACACATACCTCAGTTATTTCTCTTTTTGTTTGTTTATTTTTGTTTCCTTCTTCATCCAGCTTCCACTCAACATGTACAGCTCTTTCAAGTGCCAGACATTGTAATCTATGTCATTTCAGTCCATTCTAACCACGGCCATCCTTTGTGTTCTTATAGCACGGAGTGTGTGTTGACCATGAGCTGTCAAAGATGTCAAAACACTTCTTCAAAACTTCTTCAAAAAAAAAAAAGCATGTCATAGATGAACTTTTTTATTTCATTTTATTTTCCTGGGCAGACTAAGAAGTCCTTGAGGGAAAACCCCCCAAAATAGTCAAATTTGCATGCCTTCTGTCAAACATAAATGAGACTTGGTACCTACTATAACTTCATGGAATTGGCCAGACTCAGTTCATGCATGCATGATGGTTTCTATCTTAAGCACCATGCTTTCAGTGTTTGTGGTTGTTTCATTTTCTTTTTTTTTTTGACTACCTTGAACACACTAACATCCAACACATGTTTTAAAATAGGTACTGTACAAGAATGACAGCTATGCAATATGCAGCCATTGGGCTTTCAAATGGTCCTCTGACATCATTTTTATGGATGAGAAAAATGCAGAATCTCCATGCTGGACATGGTTCAATGGGCAAGAGTACCATTGAGTAAGTGTGATGACCTGTATTCAAATCCCCAAATTACCTACAAAAATTCAGGCATAGCCCAGTACAATTGTAACACTGGTAAGGTAGTAGGGATGGGTGGACACTGTAGAGAGACAAGAGTATCACTTGTGCTGGCTAACCAACCTACTGAAGAAACAGCAAGCTCCAAGTTCAATGAGAGACTCTGTTATAAGGGAATAAGTTTGACAACAATAGAGACCGATTGATTCTTTCCTCTGAGTTCCATGGGGCACAATGTGCACATTTGCGCATGTACACACACACACACACACACACACACACACACACACACCTTATTAGTCCAGATTCTCTAAGGGAAGAGAACTAGTAGTCCAACAATGGCTGTCTACCAATGGAACAAGAATTCAGTAATTGTTCAGTTCATGAGGCTGGATGCCTCAGCTGGTCTTCAGTATAGCCTGGGATCCTGAAGAAGATGGTTTAATGTCAGTAAAGGAACGGACTTGCAATGAAAGAAAGAGCAAGCAGGCAAATGACAAGGGCTTCCTTTTTCATGTCTTTTATATAGGCTGCCAATAGAAGGTGTGGTCCAGGTTAAAGGTGGATCTCTCTACCTCAAAAGATCTGTATTAAAGTTGGATCTTCCCACTGAAAATCATTTAATTAAGAAAAACAAGTCTATCCATCTGTTTGGGTTTTAGGTAGTTCCAGTTGTCGTCCAGTTGGCAACTAAGAATAGTGATCACAAACACACACCACCACCAATGCCACTGCCGCTACCGCCACCACCACTACTACCACCACCATTACCACTGCCGCCATCTAAAACAACAAATGCAGATTACCAGGCTCATCCCCAACCCATGGAAACAATCTCAGAATTGACTCTACAAAGGGGCTGGAGAGATGGCTCAGCAGTTAAGAGCACTGGCTGCTCTTCTAAAGGACCCAGGTTCAACTCTCAGCATCCGATGGCAGCTCTCAACTACTCCAAGATCCTACACCCTCACACAGCTAGACATGTGGGCAAAACACCAATGCACATGAAATAAAAATAATTAAGTTTAAGAGAAAAGGAAAGAATATGCATTTAAAATAGCATACAAGGCATGCTGTCTAGTGTTTTACACTCACTAGCAAAGCACAAATCATATGTAGGAATCAGTTTTGAACTCTCCAGTACAGCAACAACAGGAGGTAGTTCCTCAGTAAACACTTGGGATTTTGCTCTGCAGCATTTCTGGTCCACTCCAACAGAAGTGAAAGTCATTTTAGACTTGTTCACACTAAGTTGATTTGAAAAGATAACAATTTGCATGCCAAAGCAGTGTGACAAGTCTGGGCTTTGTCCCTTTCTCTTTCTATTCTCTCTCCCTGTGTTGTTCTTCACTGCTGATTGGTTGCATCTGAGAATGCAGCGAGAGTACAGACTCATTAGATATTTGCAATGATCACACTTTTATTCCCATCACTGAGTGCTATCCGGGAGTTAGACAGAAGGTTAATACACAGCGGTGCAAAAAAATTAAATTGGCAATTCTTAACAGCCAAGGTTGCCCCTTTTACTTCCCAGCCATTCCTTTCCCTCCCCACTTTCCTGCTCTCTGCCTTCTTTCTCTACTCCCTTCTTCCCATCATGTTCTTTTTACTCCCAACATCTTCCCTCTACTCCTCTCCCCTCCTCACCTCCTTTTCCTTCCCCCATTTCTCCTCTTCTTTCCCCTTTTCTTCTGCTTCCTTCCTCTCTCCCCTTCCTTCAATATTGCTTATCCTTCTCTACTCCCTGCCTTCAAATTACTTCCTTTTACCAGTTGAACCACAGAGTAAAGAATCAGAGGCAGACTTTAATAACTATTATTTATTGACAGAGACACTTTAATGCCAAATATAAGTGGGTAACTGATTATTATTATTATTATTATAGCAGCAAAAAGAACAGTGGCTGCAGGGATGTGTGCCATAATTGTTCATCAGAGTGCTTTCTTCCTGTGCCATGGGATATTTTTCTAACACTTCATGGTGATTTGTTTGTTTCTTGCTTAACATTTATCTTTCTCATAATGAAGTATTCAAACGTTTTCAAGATGTCAAAGTTTGACTCTAGTCACAGACGACCAGTAGTTAATACAGTTTCTATTTAAACATGTATACTTAGTAACTACTACAAACACATACTCAGTCTGTTGTCTACATTGCCAAGGGCAAGGAACTGAATCTATGTATATCCTATTGTGCCCACTCCATCATTCCTCTAGCACTGATATTGTTTTAATTGTCTTATGTCTTTGCCTCTGATCCTAACATCAGAGCTTGTTCACTTATCACAGAATGGCTTTAGCACAAAGGTCCTATTTTCCCATACATAGTTTGAAGCTGTGGTCTCGCTACTTGACAGCTGTATAGGCTTGCATGAGATACTTGATCCCTAATTCACCTTACCTATAAAATACAGAAGATGATAGCCCTCTATAGGGAGCTTTAATCAGCATTAAATATGAGACTATGTTCATTTATTTAGCACAGTGTCTGCATCAGAAGAAGGTCTCAGTAAGTATTCAGTCTAATTAAAGACTTCTGTCTCATTCATCTTTAACAATAGTCACTATTATCTTTAATAATAATAATTAGTAATCATTCCACAGTGGAGAAGACACATCTCTGTGGAGCCGACATTACATGGGCAGAGAACACTAGGGCATGAACAAATGCAGACTAGAGGAAGCTTATGGGAACCATTCTGTAAAGCCCAGAGGAGGGAGGGAATTGCCAACTGTGTGCGCATTCAGGATAAGGCTGCTTGGAGAAGAGACGTTACCTAAACAGGGCATTCCTGAGCAGGAAATAACGGAAAGGTGCGATAGTATAATGCCCACTCCAAAGCTCAATATTGACGTTTCTTTGTATTAAATTCTGAGTTAGGATTGTAAGAGGACTCCACCTACATGATGGATGAGTGCCTCTGGTGGCATGAGTTGTCACTGAGTCCTCCCTGTTTGTCCCTGTGCTCTCTGGCTTTCTCCCACTGTGTCACAGGCTTATCTGTCCTTTTACTAAGTTATAGGACATGCAGGCCCCCACAAACCTTGACTCTTGGACGTCTACGCTTCTGGTGCTATGACGGTCATAATATGCTCTTGCTCTCATTGACTCTCATGGCAACCTCAGACTAGAAGTCACATCTGTGGAGGTGTGAGTGATTCTGTATGGTGTATGGTTGATGCTGGGTAAGTGTGGAGTAGGCACGATCAAGAAAAAACCTTCTGGGATACCACGTGTCCCGAGGTATACTGAAACAAAGGCACCAGAGGCCTGATATTACTAACGGAACATTGGCAAGATGACCAGAGTCTTAGTCACTTCAGAATGCAGCACCAAAGACCACATAAGTGTTTGTCACCAACAAAAACTTACTTCTGTGTAGGAATCTGGATTTCAAGATAGCATCCTACCCTGGTCCGGTATGAACCCATTTCCAAGCTTATAAATCGCCATTCACTTGCTGTCGGGTTATCCACTGAGGAACGGGAAGAGTTTTCTATGTTAGAGTAACACTAATGTTTTCATGCACCCTACTTTCATAATAATTGTTCTTCCAATGCACATCATCTAAATTCAAAGTGCTACCACAATGAGGATTATTGTTTTAATATATGAATCCTGCATGAACTTAAATGTTTAGCTGGCAGTAACCAGTGAGTCAACCTTAAGGGCCTAGGAGAAAGCATAGGTGGTAGGCTCATAGAGGAGTATGTGTGTTTGAAATCTAGGTAGAAGATATAACCACTGTGGATTAGTGACTATGTGGGTGACTGGGTTTGTGGGATAAGTTTAAGAGAGTGGGTGATTTTCCCAGCCCTAATGTTGCTCCCCCAAAATGTGGTTTTGCGCGTTTTTTCCACATCAACATATGATCCAGTGCCAACTCTCTATGAATACTTTTTTTCCATGTCTCACTCACTGTTCGCCAGTGCCTTTCACCCCCACTAAAAAAGAGCTCTGTAGTGAAGAGGCGAGCAGGCCTGCTTTCTTTCCTGCCTGGCTCCTGCACGGCTAGCTTTACACCCAAAATAACAACACACAAATTGTATTCATTTAAACACTGCCTGTCCCATTATATCTAGCCTCTTCTTGGCTAACTCTCATATCTTGATTAACCCATTTCTATTAATGTGTGTAGCACCACGAGGTGGTGGCTTATCGGGAAGATTCTAACATGCATCCATCTCAGAGAGGAGAGCTATGGCGGTTGCCTGACTCTGCTTTATTTTTCCCAGCATTCTGTTCAGTCTACTCTGCCTATCTAAATTCTGCCCTATCAAAAAGCCAAGGCAGTTTCTTTATTAACCAATGAAAGTAACACATAGACAGATGACCCTCCTACATCAGAGATCCCTACTTCCTATATCCTACACATGGGCTCTTGTCCTCCTTCCACAGGATGTAGGCTCTGGCATCTCCACTAAATCTGTTCCTGAAAGCCACTCTTCGCTTACTCCTTGGAAACTTTTTTGAGTTATAAAGGATGATGCTGCTCTTTTCTGTGTCTGACTCTCACCTTTACTCTCCTCTGTGAGACGGACTTTTCCCTTCCTGGTTAGGCAAGGAGATTGTGTATCTCATCTCCTGTCATTAGAGTCTTAACCCCGTGACCCTCATCACTGGGAGCCTGAGCAGAACAGAGCATGTACGTCACTTTGGGCTTAGACACTTGGGAGCATCCCTTTCTGTCCACGCATCCTGAAGAAAGAACTCCAATATGATGAGGTTGAAAGAGGTAAATGACGGAGGATGACGTCTCTAATTTAAACTTTGTAGGAGGGACCAAGAGCAAAGCAGCATATGAACCTTATTCTGGTTAGCTCCCACGAGCCAGGAGCCAAATTATTATCACAGCAAGGTATATCTGTCATGCACAACCAAACCCCACTTCTTGGTATCTTATGGGATCTAAACTAAATTACATTATGGATACTTTTTTTTTTAAAAAAAAAATCACATTGTCTTTCTTGATTCATAAATACATCTTGCGTATATTTTATGTAAGTAAGTACCACACACTGACAGATTGTGTCGCTGAGGTGCCATATGGATACATTTTGAATGGAATCATATCATGTATTTTTATTATCTAATGAAAATAGATCTCCTCAGATACATGGTAAGTTCATGACCAAGCATTAGTCTTGTCCTATTTCTAGTTTCCCCTACTTTAAAAATAACAGTGGATCCTCTCGTGTACCTGACTTTACTTCTTTATTTCAGGTCAGAAAATGGACAGTGTTAATTATGGCACTTTGAGAAACTCTTAATCATATTCTACTTATTTGACTTATCCTTTGTGTTTGTGACTATAAGGAAAACAGAAGGAACGAAGCTTGTCTGCTTCTGACTGTTAAGCTCATTTGGGAGATTCAGGCATGTACCAGAATCTCCTAGTTATTCAGAAATGCCCATCCCAGACAACACCTTAATAACTGTTTCTGTGGTTCCAGGAAACTGGGCCACTGTTTACCCACTTGCTGGTAACAATGTCTTTTAACATCTTTCCCCTTAATATTTCTGTGTTGGTGTGAAGCCACCAATTTAAAATTTGTGCGAATTGCCTCTTGCTCGTGTGCATTGCTTCTCAACCTGTGGGTTGCAAACCCTTTTGGGCATCAAACAGCTCTCCCACAGGAGTCACCTATCACCACTCGGAAGCATAGAAACTTATATTACAATTCATAACAGTGGTAAAAATTACAGTTATGAATTAGCAACAAAAATAATGATAGAGTTGGGGGTTACCACAACATGAGGAACTGCATAAAATGGTTGCATGGTAGGAAGTTTGAGAACCAATGCTCTTACGGCTCTTCATCAAAAGGAGATGTCTTAACTAAAATGGAACCTTGAACATTTGCTCCTGCCCTGCTGTTTATTTTACAATGAAATCTCCATACATCCATGGGACTTTGATTTTTAAAGTATTATCACCGAGTGATTTTTAGGAACATTACAAATAATCATAGCAATGATTGGAAAGCAAAGGGAAATTCCATCTGGATGACAGCAGCCATGCACCAAGACCCTCATGCAGTCTCCTTGCAGGCTGAGCTGTTGGCAGAAACTCTTAACCTAATTCACAGGATGATTTAATAGAAAATTGCAGCTGCTGTGTCTTCTGTGTCTTTTTATTTTCTTCCTTTCCCAATGAAGTTAAATGTTCAGGGGAAATCTTCCCTCCTGATTATGGCAAACATATGCTCTTAAGACTTTCAAAGTATTTCTGTTTTTATCCCCCTAATGAAGAGGACCTGGAATAAGAAACAGAATTAGGAGATTTGAGCCAGTCTTAGTCACAGAGTCTCTGACTGGCTGGCTTTGAGTTGCCAGTGTATTTTATTGGAACTCTGCCTACTATTGAATTAAACAAGTGTCTGACTACATTTTGGGTCTCACCAGGAGTACACATTAGAACAAAGAGCACCTTAAAACATTCTTAAAGGTAACACTCCTCTGTTCTGTCCAAACTTAAATCACGGTATTTAGGGGAAAGGCTCGAGGCATTTTTTGGTTTGGAAAGTTACTGTGCATTCTATGAACACAGGTATAAAGTGGAAGCTGTCTGAAGCATGGGATGGAACAGGAAGTCAGACTATGGGGAAGTTTTGCAGTCAAGATATCCGTGTGTGGCTGGATGCCCTTGGAAAAGGATTATCACAGTACCTGGAGGAGACAGAGCTAAACCATACCTCCTGTGATTAGGATCAACTAGACAAACTCCAGAATTACTGGGAGTCAAGTGTCCTGGCATGCTTGTAGGAGATTGTCTAAATGACTTAAGTTGATGTGGGAAGACACATGTTAACTATGGTGAGATCATTCCTTGGTTAGGGGATTCTGGACTGTATAAAGTGGGGAAAATAATCTAAGCACACATGCATGCATGCATTGTTCTTTGGTTCATTTATAATGTGATGAGACCAGCTCCCTGAACCTCTTGCTTGCCACTGTGACTGCCCTGCTGTGGTGAATTGTACCCTGCAACTCTGAGACACTGATTCTATCAGAAAATTTGCTCACACCAGAAGAGAAACTAAGACACTTCTGTTCCCATTCTGCCAGACCCAGACTCCCTACTTACTGGCTTTTGCATGATTGCTTTATGGTATGTATGTGATCTATCTATCTATCTATCTATCTATCTATCTATCTATCTATCTATATCTATATCTATCTATCTATATCTATATCTATCTATATATATACATATACATATACAAATATATATATATATATACATATATATATATATATATCTGTTTGTTGTTAGAATGCATTCTGGATTTCCCTCTGCAATCTCCCAGATAATCTGTGGTTGAACTTCCAAGCTACCTTCTTTAGTTTAAATTGATACCTAATAGAGGTATAGGGATATGAAGAAAGGGCAATCAAACTGAAAACTGACAAGTCTGACTTTGTCAAGTAGTCAGTTTTACTAAATTTACCTATTAAATTAAATTTACCTGAGGGTTATTATATACAGTTAAAGTATACATGTGAATTGTAAGGTGAAGGAAGGGGTGAAAAATTAATGAAACAGTTACTATCTTTCTGGGCTAGCAAGAGCAAAGATTTACAAACAACTAAGATAAGTCCAGGAGGTGTAGATACTAAGTAAAGCCCAAGGGAACAATGAGATTCATAAAAGCTGCCAATTGTAACTGGGCTAAGTGGGGAGTCTTAATTTGCTTAAGCCTCTAGGAGGCTTTCTAGAAAAACCAGGCAGAGTAGAATTCCCTTTCTTCCTAGTGAGTGTCAACACAAAAACACAGCTCTCAAAGGGAATCAGAGACGTTTTATTTTGGAGCCAAAACATGAGTGACCATGGCCCTGGAACAAAGTGTTAGGCAACCTTAGGTTCTGTTTTCCAATGTGGAAGCAAGAACATGGAAATTTTATGGTAACAGAACATAGAAAGTTATAAATCAAGCCATTTAAAAATACATTGGTGGAAATATTAAGTGGAGAATATCTTAGACACGGCCTTAGATGTAAACTGAAATAATTCTCCATTCTTGCAGTGGGGGTGGATAGACTTCTGTACAGTTAATACATATATCCCAAGGTTTTCATCTTATTATTATTTTTTAAATTTGCTGTCAGGATTTTAGGTTTGGCTTTTAACAGAACTTTAGATCCGGGAGTGAGGGAGGCAAGGGGTGGATAGTTAGATAGACAGACAGACAGACAGAGAGAGAGACAGAGAGACAGAGAGAGAGAGAGCACTAAAAATTGTCCCTATTGAATAGTAATTGGTATTAGAAATTGCAAAATCCCAACCTCTCACATCTTTGAAATTTTAATTAGTCAATATGCCTAAATAGACGGCTTATTTGCAGAAATTTTCATTTACAGGAGGCACATAGAAAGATGTCTAGTTATTATAATCGCTTTTATGTTTTCCTTCCCCAACAGTAGGAGAATCTGGTCTCTTAAAGGAGTACTGAACGTGGCACATTGCTTGTCATTCTTGGGCAGCTTTGTAAGGACTCTCCTGTCCCTCCACTGTTTCATGAGCTTCTGTCCTGCAATTCTCTGCTTTGTGAAGGTGGGGAAGCAGTTTTCCCCTTCTGTGTGTTTTCTTTTCCCATTGTACCATGCACACAAGAAGAGCAAAGGTGATGCTAGTTAAACAAATAAAGCTCCGTTTCACATAGATCTATGAGATAAGAATGAATAACCAACCAATGGGGGTATTGGTAAGCAGAACGTGTTTTATTTAGAAGAGACGAGGCAGTATTCCTATCTATAGATCCCACAGGAGCATCACGTTCTTTACGAAGGCACAAGATCTCCTTTTACAGACAGGGAAACTGAGATACATAGCGGCCCTGGGGCACAATGAAATCGCACATAGTATAGTTGGTGATGCACACAGGGAAAGCCTTTTCCCTGTTCCCATCTGCGTATGGTGTGGGAGGCACAGGGATCGGGTGCATTTTTTTTTTTTTTCAGGTGAGGACACAAGGCTCAAGGAGAGGAAATTTTAGCTAGGAGTTACTGAGGGAGATGAGGAGCTCTGTTGCATAACACTACAATAAATAGAACACTTTGAGGGATGCTGATGGACCCCTGGCAGCCTGCTCTGTGGGAGTTACTTAAGTGCACACAGGTCAGAGTGCCTCTCTAATGGAAGACAAGGTGGTTGACTTGGGTCACTAGGGCAGAAGAGACCTGGAATCACCACTCTTGAATATGTGTCCTCATCCTGACTCCCTCATGGATTTCTGACAGCTGGGAAAACTTACTTCCCTTTTGCTTGATTTTATTTTCTTCAGCCCTCACCCTACAAAAGAGAGTTGAGCCGAGATAATTTATAAGGTCCCTCATAGTTGAAACATGCTGAGTAGGATATACAGGCATATCACATTACAGAAATTATTTTAGAATAGTAGCCTATTTACCAACGATTCTAAAAATGCTTTTAGCTAAATCATGTTTAAATCTAATTTTCTCTAAAAAAAATATTCAATGTTTCACACATGGAAAGGAACGAAGATGGAGGCACAAATAATTCAAAACATCCTTCGATGCCACCTAATGATGAAGTACAGAATAAAGCACGAGGCATTGTCTCCCCAGCTCCATCGTATGTTACAAAGTATAACAGTGGAGCAGGGGGATCTCCTTGCTTCAATTCAGTTACTTCCTTTGCAAGTAAGAATGAAATACAAGCCTGGCCTCTTCCCAGTGTAATGACATGTTGATCATGTGTAATACTGGATGCGTCAGTAGCTTGTAAACTGTAGAGAGCCTTGCAAGGTATAGAGTGGTGTGTGCACTGTAGAGGTGAAGCATTTTTTATCATCGGTTACCCAGCGACTTCTGGTACATTGGTCTGAGGACAGCAAGCCATCCTTGGCTGGCTTACTCAATTCCAGCCTCAAAGTTGGGCTTAGGGAAAAGAGCAGATCTATTTCTGTTAGCTTTATCTAAATCCTCGAAGTGACCTGGCCGCTTTCCCAGAACTTCATCAAAGCAGAGAGTAAACCAACGGGTCTGGCCGGCCTGAAAAGTGAAGAAAATCCATTATGGCTTCCCTTTTGCTAGGCGCTTGACATGTTCAAGGGGTTTTACATACCTGGTCCATTTCCTGCTTGAGTGGTAACTTGCGTGTTTGACCTTGAAAGAGTCATGCACTGCTCCTTTCTAAGCCTGGGCTTCTTGAGCTGCTCAGCTTAGCTGTGTTGACAGGATGAAGCTGTTTACAACCCCTTGAAATAATAAGATTTTCAAATGAAGGATTTGACATAAACCAGGGTCTAGGCCCCTCCCACAGACTGTTCTCAAAGTCAGTGTCTCCTTCTGTCCGGATAACTGCTGTCTGGACATTTTACTTCTCTCCTCTCCTCTCCTCTCCTCTCCTCTCCTCTCCTCTCCTCTCCTCTCCTCTCCTCTCCTCTCCCCTCTCTCATATATATAGATGAGACACCAAATCAGTCCTTGACTGTGTGTCACTTGGCAGTTACATCTGAGACCTCTGGACACCGACAGAAGCTAAAGATGAAACTGCTTGCCTTCCGCACTCCTTATTTCCCAATGTTCTGGGCCAGCATTTTGAAATCTGTGCTCTAGATTTGTTACCTCTAGGACAGGGCGGTCACTGAAGAATTACAGTTGAGGGAGCTAGAATAATTAGGCAAGGCAATGCGTGGTCATAGGAGGCAAAACCAAAGAGAGCCAAGGACGTTATCCGCATGATGGCAGAACAGCGGAGTCCAGAGGATAGGACTACAGGAAGGGGCACGTATGAAATTCTGGTTCTCAAGGCACGCTGGGTGGGGTTACTTACTTTATAATTAGCTATCTAAAGATAATTTGCTGACTTGGATATCTTCCCATGTCTGTCACATTTTTTTCAGATGTTAAAGTGTCTGATGACTCTGGGGAAGCCTATGATAGGCCTGGAAACAGCTAACGACTCTGTAAGTGTTCTTGAGTGCATCATCCAAAGTGATGGTTCTCTTTTCTCCATCAGACCTCATGTGCTAAAGTGTCCTAAGTCAGAACTAGCTGAACATAGCGGACAATGAGGAATACTGAGAATTCAAGAACAATTGCAGTGGGTTTTTGATCCTACTGCACGTACTGGCTTTGTGGGAGCCTAGGCAGTTTGAATGCTCACCTTACAAGACCTGGATAGAGGTGGGCAGTCCTTGGGCTTCCCACAGGTCAGGGAACCCTGATTGCTCTTCGAGCAGATGAGGGGGGGGGGGGACTTGATCGGGGGAGGGGGAGGGAAATGGGAAGCGGTTGTGGGGACGAGGCAGAAATCCTTAATAAATAAATAAATTAAAAAAAAAAAGAAAATGACACAATCGGAGGAAACTCTGTTTTGTACGTTCTAGCCCCACCCTCAAGCCTTGCTGTCCTCATATAGTATGTTTGAGGCAGCTTTTCTCTCCCGCACTTCCTCTTTTCTTCCTAGTCTGTCTTCCCCCTCCCTCCCTCTCTTCCCCAACCTTTTTTATCTTTCAAAAGTCCTTATTCCTTCACCCTCCCCATTCCTCTCACCTTCCCTTCCTCTTTCTCCCCTCTCCTCCCTCTATCCTCAATCCCTCCCTCCTTCCCTACTCCCTTCACCCTCCCTCTCTCCTTTCCTTTTACTTCCTCCCTCTATCTCTCCATCCCTACTCACTTCCTCCCTTCTTTCTTTTTCTAGAGCAGAGGAAGGGATTTTTCCAGCACTCTGTAAAATGCATAGTGGTTATGTCCTGGCTCCTACCCTTTTCTTTAAACCCATATTCTGCTTCCTGGCTCTTCTACTGACTCTTCAAATCATTCAAGCCCTGCTGCTGAAAGAATTGGTTCAGCTCCTATCATTCCAACTGCTGAACATGTATACCTGGTCTGTAGCTGAACTTCTGCCTCCTACCTGCTTCTTACAAATTCCTTCCTTAGCAGCCTCCCAAGTGTACCTGCCATGCCAGGCCTGTAGAAGAGACTCAGACTCACTGAGCAGCTTAGCATCTCAGAAACCAATGGATCAGCAAAGTGAAATCTTACTGAAAAGAATTCCCTCCCCCATCCATGGAAAGCCACACAGAACCCTTCAGAATGTTTCTGTAGTTTTCTACACTGCACCCAAACTGAGAAGGCTGATAGGAAACAATACAGTAGAAACACAACTGTGGTAGAGGGGGCGTTCCTCCCCAAATTCCTACCCTTCCACTCAAAATTTACTCATGCTTACTGTGAGAAACATGACAAAATAAAAACAAATGAAACATTCGGCAGTAGAAAAGTCTTTGCCAGGGCTGGGGAGATAACATGGTGGTTAAAACGCCTGCAGTTGCAGCATGAGGACCTGGAAAGGATCCCTAGTCCTCAGGACAAGGCTGAGCCTGACAGATACCTGGAACCCTAGCATTGGGTGGCAGAATTGGATCTCATTGGTGGGTTCCTGGAAGGCATTGGCCAGGTGGCTTAGCTGAATCAATGAGCTCCAAATTCAGGGAGATAAAGAAGGTACAGGGCAGTTTAGGAAGACACTCCTCATTGACTTCTGACATCCATGTATGAGTTCATACATGTGCCCCACATGAGCATTTTTATATAACACATGTGTTCAGGCACGCCCACACACATGACATTCTTTATAACTTAGCTTGCATTGCAGCAAAGTAAGCTATTAATTTCAGTAATCAATGAATAGTTGATAAAGACAAATGGACCCCATGTTTTTAGATGAACATTAGTATTAGCTAATATCATCTCCTTTCCCTTCTCTTCTGCACACGTAAGTGTATCTCGGTTTCTTTGTCATTGAACAGAACTGTAAGATTTGTCTCAAGGTGACAACTGGCCTCCCAGGTGGAAGCACTATAAAGCCAGCTTGCACTTCTCTTGCCTTTGACTCTCTTCCCTTTCGTTGTAGGGTATGAAGCCACGTGAAGGGGCTGGAATTCGCGGTTGAGAAGCCATACCAGTGTCACTGTCCCCTGAACTGTGATTTGCACATGTGAAATATGGATGTAAGTGCCATATTCCCAACGTTTCAGAGTTGTTTCCTATGGTATCACCCCCTTTCTCTGAGCCATGACTCTCCCCAGGGTGCTGGTTGATATACACAGACTTTCATTGGGAGCATCCATGCTTCTAAGCAGGATATTTATCCTTATCTACATCCTTTACTCTTCTCCTTTGCAAACCACGGGGCAGAATAAAAACAACAGCACATCCTCATGTCAAAAGAACGTGGCCACGTTTTGACTTCTCTTGTCTGAGAGGTCGGTGACTCTGTGCCTTGTGTGGTCCTGGATAGAAGTGTGTTCTGGTTCTTTCCCCCCAGGAAACTGTGAGTGGCATGCAGAAGTGGAGAGGGTCACCACATGGCCGCTAACGTGATTAATTAAAGTGTTTAGTATAAATGGCTGGTAGTATTTAGTCATCCCTTAGAGGGATTAAAGCTGGTTAAACATATGGGTAGAGGGTAGATTAATGAATGAGTCAGCAGCAGTGAAAGGGGGTAGGTTATTTTTCAGTGGAGCAGTTAATAGACATCCCTACCTCCACATTACATGTGAGGGATCTCAGCTTAATCCTTTAAATACTTTCACCATCTGTAATTAGGTAATTAGTTTGGGGAGAATTGTAGCACATGTAGAAGGAGAGAGGAAAACAACAACTGCATATGAATAAATACGAGCTGTTTATTTCATAGCAAAGCGATGCTATTTGATTCTCCACTGGCTCAGCATTGTATTGGTCCCAGGATTGACTCTGGCCTTTCAGAGATCAAGGAGGACTGCATTATTCTCTGCACAGACTATGGCAGTTACTATAGAACTTTGACTTCTTGATCCAACAGTAGGTGCCCTTGATTAATTTCTAAGCAGGCATCAGAGGAGAACTTAAGGCTATGCTCTGAAGGACTTCTGAGAGCCACCCGGTCTGAAATGAGCCTAGTCTGATATATATATAAAGAATGCCTTGGTTACCCTTAAATTCCATGATGTCTGGTTCTCATCCTGTCTCTCTTTCGTCCTTAATTATTCCCCTCTCGATGACATTCTAGTGCTGTGACCTTTTTATGTTTTCGAGAGAGGCTAAATGCAAGAGGAAGTTGAAGATCTTACCTTTGAGAAGTTTCCAATTTGTTTTTAGTTTGATAAGTAAGACATGTGGATCAGTGAATCATAAGGTAGTGGGAGCATCTTTACCTAATCAACGGGCCATATGTGAGGGGCGTCTCTGTCAGCCTTGAGACACTGGCTTCAATGTCCTTTCTCCTTTGTGCTTTTCTAACCTCCTCCAGAAGATATTTTCATTTTTCTTTTCTAGGTCTGCAGCTGACCTGTGCCTGCCACATTGTACCTTGCGGTTGGCAGCATAATGGAGCTGAAGGTTGTTTTTAAAATACATTGTCACTGTGACATGTCACACACACACACACAAAAAAAAAAAACAAAACAAAACAGGTGCTGCTTGTCTTTATGGCAAAGACAATTTTCAATTAGGCTCAATGGTCTGGGAAAAGCTGTGGATTGTTCTTTATTATTTGAGTTTCAAGAGAAAGAACATCTCATTTTGGAGAAGGAAAGGAAATGCAGAGTTTATAACACAAAGAAATTAGAAGAATTAGGAATGCAAAGAAATTATACCTGATAGTTAGCCTGAGGTGTTCAATTATTTGCTTAATAATGGACAGTGAGAGTTAGTGAAATGAGAAAGAAGATTCAAAAAGTGATGTTATGGATCGCATTAATGATGAAAAGGCATGCGTAAAATATCCATTTTTGCCTCTTAGAGGGAATTTCTCAAGAAAGTGCAATAATTTTAAAACAGACACTCTTCAGTATATAACGGGATTCTGTCTCAATATACCCTTAACATGTCAAACAGAGTTAAATTCCTTTATCCCACTCAGTAGCTCCCACTATTCAACACAGTGTGGTATAGGGAATCTGTAGTTCCCTTGGTGACCATAGGACTGACTCATTACTGCTACCCAGTGCTAAAAAGATGTCCATCAATCGTTGTCATCAATCCATGTCCATCAAGAAGGTTTCATCCTACATATCACTGGTCTTGGAAGATATCACAGTTTAAGGATAGTTGGTATTGAATGTATACTGCACTGTAATATTGTAAAATCCAGAAATGATAAGTCATCCATCATTAAGTCAAATGTTAGCGTTATGAGTCCTGTATTGAATTGTTGATGCCATTTTATCCAAACACTTTTTATAAAGCAAAAAGAACAAATATTTTAAGCAAACTGCATACTTTGATGCTCTGTATTAACTACCTACCTAACCCCATCCTCAGGAGATCAGTCTTATTCTCACTTTATTAGTCCTATGGGTGGATTTGGATGTGCCACATGGTGCTCAGAAAGTGAACAGAATTAGCGTATGTATCCAATTTGTATCCAAACTGTAAACTCAATTTCTCACCAATTTGGAATTAAGTGTATTAGAAGAGGCTTTATAGTATGTCTCCTGATTCAAAAAAAACCTCCAGGATGTTCCCCTGCCAGCTGGTTGGGATGCTGGCTTCTTCCCCTTATATGGCTCAGCAACATTGAGCTCTAGAGAAGTGACATTATAGCTGCATCGGTACTGTAATGCACTAACAATGAACCTAAGTTCCAAGAGTTTATGGTCTACTTTGCAAGATAGGAGTATGATGTGGAAAGGGGGATCCAATGAAAATGATTCTGATAATTGAGTTGGCTCACGCTTTTTCCAAAATTGTATGAGTATGGGCGTTTTGTCTGCATGTATGTCTGTGTACCACATATATGCCCAGTGCCCAAGCAGGCAGGAAGAGAGCATCGGATCCCTTGTGTCCAAAGTTATACATAGCTGTAAGCTACCGTGTTGGTCCTTGGAATTGAATCCAGGTCCTCTTGAAGAGTGCCAGTGCTCTTAACAGCTGAACCATCTCTTTAGGGCCTTGTGCCCATTTTTTACATGTCCTTTTCCTTCATAGAAGCCAACCAGCTCCACTATGCCACATTAACCTAAGAGTTCTTGTTACTTTACCTCCACATCAATCTCCATTATTTCATTATTTAGTTGTTTACCTTTTGTTTCCCTATCTTATTTTTACTTCCTACTGGTTTAACTTCTATACTTTTTACTTAGTAATTTTATTTTGAACTGAAATTTTTATTTTCATTGTCTCTGCACTCATCTGTTCAGGTGACAAGCCTTGATTAGCATTACATTGAGCCTTGGTGACAAAGATATGGAGGATATAAGATGGTGACTTTCAGGAGGCTCATAAATTGTTACTTGAAAGACTCGTAGTTTCTTTTGAAAACGATGTTGTGGTTGGTTTTATGGGGCAACTATATAAAATGAGGCTCAAAAAGGACAAGCTTTAATGAGGACCAGGAAGAAGGCAGGCATAGAAGGGTGGTAGGATAAGTAACCTAATGCCAGTTTATAAGAATGGTGTTTGTGTCCAGAGCTCTCTACTTTTCTGTCTTGGTCACTTCCAGTCAAGCCTTAGCCTCATAAAGACAATGTCACAGGGACACAGTCTTTACTCCTTCTTTAATGGCTTAACAGTTTTTGATTCAAGTGCACCTAGAATTCCAAGAGACAGTATGAAGAACATCTTTAAAGGTTTTGAATTGCAAGTTTTTATCATTTCTTCCTAATGTAAAGAAATACAATTGACTTTTATAAGAACACCATCGCCAGTAGCTTGCTAAACTGATTAGTTCTAATAGAGCATATTGTCTTTTGTATTTCCTACAGTACCATCCAGCATGATCAACAAATAGACTGTCCCATGAGTCTATTATTTACTGTTCTGATCAGATTTCATTCGAATATTATTTCCTCTCTAAATGTTTGAATATTTTTATGAACCAATTATAACTGTGATGAAAACTTAGTCTAATGTGACTACATTTCCCTGTATTGTTTCAGCACATTCACGGTGGCTGTTTTAAAGTCTGTATGAGCTCTCTCTAATTCCTTTAACTCTGTTTTGTTCTGTCTTTCTTCTATTAGGTTTTGGTCACACAGTCCTGTGGGGTTACATGCCTGTTGATTTTAGTTGAGTACCTTATCTATGTTTCTAGCCTTCACCTTAGACCCAGGATCTAAGTAAATCCATCAGTACTCAATGACTTTTGTGCTCTTCTGCCAAGGACTTCCTTCCCTGGAGTTCTACAATCTTTTTTTTTTCCTGATCAATTCTCTGATTCTTTGAGGTGTGCTTACTTGCTTGTTTATTTTAATCTGTCATTTTGGACTATTTATGTGGAATAATTACTATGCCTTGAAGATGTCCTCACATCTGAGATACTCAAAGGATATTTTCAAATTTAATGCAATTGGAGAGTTGATATCCTTGCCTCAAAATAGTAGGCAGGACAAGTAGAGAATAACTAGTAACTGAACCAAGGAACCAAATGTGATGGTTAATCTTGATTGGCATTTTGACTACATCTAGAATAAACTGAGATGCACACAACTGGGCACACCTGTGAAGAACATTTGTTAATTGGATCATTTGAGATCGAAGACTGACTCTAAATCCAAGCCATGCCTTCTCTTTGTAGCCCATATGAAAAGACATATGCTTCTTGCCTGCTTGACCATACTCATGCTGGCAGGCTTATCTATTCTTGTTGCTGGGCTACTCCTTTATTGGTATTAGAACCTCCATCTTTGGGATTCCAATGTAGATCAAGGAACAGAAACTCTCTAGGACCCCAGGACCAGATTGAGACTGCTGAGACATCTGGGCTAGTGGATGCAACAACTACTGGATCCTTGACCTTTCTGTGAGGAGGCATCAGTTGTTGGATTCCTGGGACTACTGCCTGTAAGTCACTCTAAGAAATCCGATATATCAGCCCTGTTCTTCTTGCCAGCCCAGACTAATGCACTGACCAAACTGTCAACCAACCAACCAATTAACCAGTAACCAAGCAACTAGCCAATCCTTAAACAACTGTGGGAGGGTGGTCAGTAAACATTCCACAGGCTGCTCTGAAACTGACCATTTTGAGGTAAACAAATTGATACGCGATATTGTTTGGAATGCCCTGGACATTCTGTTGGACCAAGAGGCACAGCTGTGGTTTTCTTTTAATTAAAATATGTATTTGGAAAAGATGGAACGTTCTTTCTGACTCCATTTTTTAGGAGAAAAGATTGAACAACTCGAACAACAGACAACACCTGTTCTACCCATGACTTTAAAGTATCCCAAAAGAAACAAAGAAAACAGATTAAACTACACAACATTTCATGGAGGTAAACAGCCATTCTTATTTTCTGATTCCCTTAAGATTCGTTCCCTAATTACAATACCGCGCCACTCTGTGATAAATGGCTAGCATTATTTTGGGGGGAGGAGGCTTGCTTGTTTCCTATGTGGAATCTCAATATCCCAGTGTGTAAAATGAGGGAGTTGAAGGAAATGATAGCAAAACTGTCATTTTTTTTTCTAATTCCCATATCGGATGAGGGAGAAGCATATTTTTTTCTTCATGCATGTCTGAATGTATTAATTTACATAACCAGAGTTACCCTTTAAAAATTCTGTATTTAGTGGCTATGAGGATTTCCCCTAAACCTCCATGGTATGCTCACCTCAACCATGCGTTATCCTTAATACATCTTACTGTAGTGAGTTAAACCGTAATGCAGAAAATCATTATCTTTTATTGTGAAATGGCAGGATCCATTTCAGGAACTTTCTGAGGCTATTATACCTAATGGTCACAATTGAGCAGAGCTTTGTCCATTCAAAGCGAAGCCGAAGTTGCTTCAGATGTCAAGGCTGAGCTCATGCAGTGATTAGTTGGATGAAACAGATATTGAACATTTTTTAATGTTAAAAACTATAATTCACTTGAAACTCCATCTTGCATTCTATCTCTTTCTCTCTCTTTAAAATTTGAAATGGGTTTGAACATCAGACATAAACGTTTGATCTCTATCACTTGTGACCATGAAAATTCAGAGCCATGGATAGTCTTCTGTTAGACACCACGGGATCCTTCCTTGAAGTGAACCAGATGCAGTGAAGTCTAGATAATCAGTCTGATGACTCCAGGATGGATCATGAGCCTTTGCAGTTCTTCTTTCAACAAACTCACAGTACTGTGTAATGGATTAAGAGTTGCAGGGCTGGGAAGGATGCTAGCCTAGCTCTCCCATGGAGCAGTTTAAAGACTGTTGAGAATCAGCCTTTTCCTCTCATTCTGACTTCATCTTTCCTGTGAAGAGGGGTGGATATTGCTGGGAGTTTCATAGTCTATGTGACTTTGAAGAGGGGACAGGAAGGACCCAGTGCCACTTTCCTGGGATAGCTTTGGAAAATGATGAAGGTGCTTTTAGTTTCTACCCTAACTGGGAGTGGTTATTACAAGCACTTGGGAAGCCTAGGAAAGCCTAGACATGCTTCCACATGCAGAGTGATTGTACTCACTGATGTGCCCACAAATTCTTTCCACATTAGCAAATGGCATCCAATGTTGTTTCCCTGTTGGTATTCTTCAAAAGACTCCTAAGATTTTCCTCATTCAGATTCTAAACAGATCGCTGCAGAAAGTCAGGCTCAGGATGCCGTCTATGACTCTCTCCTCTTTTCCTTCTTCAGATATTGCTGACACTGTGTCAGGAATTGAAAGTATTTTGGCCCTGTGATTATGTGGTATCCAAATATGTAAAGAGACTTCCTTGTCTGGGCATTTTCTCTTCCCAACTCATCTGAAATGAGTTTCGCTTCCTTCCTTCCTTTTCTCAAAAGGGGAAGGTCAGGAGAAGGAGTCTCCTGAAGCAGAACTGGTTTCAGCAAGCTAAAAGGTCCTTTCGTGATTCTGCCAACATTCTTTTCCTCCATGAGTGAAATCTTTCCTTTCCTTTCTGCCTGAGTCACATAGGAGGCTCGAGGGAACAGGTGGGAGACTCAGGCACCAGCAAGCAACCAGAAACATGTCTGTTTTCCCTTATTTTAACGACTTACTTTTCCTGCTTGTGCTGAAGTTAATAAACCTTTCCCAAAAATTCCCAAAGAGAATACCTATTTCCAAAATAAAATGGGGGGGGGTCTGGAAAGATGCTTCACTGGTTAAGGGTACAGGCTACTCTTCCAGAGGATACAGATGCTATATTTTAGGACTCACATAGTGACTCACAACTGTCTGTAACTCCAGTTCCAGAGGATATGATGCTCTTTTCGGGCCTCTGTGGGCGGGGGTTACATGTGACATGCAGAGAGACATGCAAACAAAATACCCACATCCATAAAATGAACATAAAAGCGTGGAACAAATCACATGAAATTTGTTGACCCAGTCAATCAAGTTGCTACGATTTGGATACATTTTCTCATGGACCATTGTGTGAAAGGCTTGGGTCCTAGTACATGGCTAATTGTGATGAAGTGGGATTCGAGAAGTAGAGGCCAAAGGGAAGAAGTCTGGCTACTGGGGACATTCCTTTGAAGGGGACATAGTAGATTTCTCTCTTCTGTCATCCCACTGTGATGTTCTCCTCTCTGCAGACTCAAAGGCAACAGAGCCGAGAAGCTATACAGTGAAGTCTGTGAAAGCCAGAGTTAAACACTCTTTCTTTCTAAGTTGACTATCTCCGTTATTTTAACACCTGCTCTCAGCAGCATTTTGAGAGATTTTGTTCTTCTCAGTTAGTATCCCAGCCTCCACTTCCTCTAATCATAGAGTGTTATATGTGATGTCTTTTGGTCAGGTTCTGTTACCATGTATGCCTCAGGTCCTCTAAAATGTCATCTCTCTCCCAACATTTTATCTTAAAGGTTTAGAGCTAGGGACCAGTGAGTTGGAGGTGCTTACTGTGTGAGTACGTAGTCCAGCAAGAGAAACAAACGTGATCCTGTATCTAAAAGGTGGAAGGAAAAAACCTGAAGGAGACCTCCGAACAGTGGGTGCTTCCTCCTGGACCCACCCAAACACTTGTTTTCACAGTGAGATTCTTTATTGAGTGGGGAAGAAAAGTTAAACTTTCTGCTTTCTGATTCAGGCAGAAAAATGGCAGCAAAGCACCTTACAGGTGTTATTCTTATGAGACAAAGGGAGGTCTGTGTTAGAACAGGCATGTATGAAGTGGTAAAGGAGACAGAGGGTGAGGGAGAAGGGGACAAGGGAAAGGGGCAGGGATATTTGTCACAGAGGGACAAAGGACTGCCTCTGAATAGAGAGGAGACAGACAGGACACATAGGATGTTGGTAGTTTAGAAAGGTAAAGGAGGAAACACCGTGTTAGGATGAGGTGTTTATTTTATTTGGACATGTTAATTTAGGTGAATCAAAGGGGAGGGTTGATTTCTATACTTTGGTAGCCATCCTCAGGAAGCGTGAGTAGCCAAATAAGGGACTAGACCTTAGTGGGTAGATTTAGGAATGTAATTTAACAGTATTTAGCAAGACAGAGGGAGTGGGGGAGAAGGGCAAGGCCTGCTAGAGCCAAATGTTAGAGTGGGCTGGTATCCCTTCAGAACCAACTCCTGAAAGTTGTCCTATATCTTCCACACATGCACCGTGCACAGGTCTTACTGTACACACACACACACACACACACACACACACACACAATGATGTGAAGATGGTAGTGATAATAATATTTTTTTAAGTGTTTGGAGCATTGATGAACAAAATCTGAGGTGTTCTGAAATAGCCAACTGATTTAATAACTCAGAGAGGAACATCTAAAAAATACAAAACAAATTGTATCTATAATTTTAAATCTTCTAGAACCAAAATAAAAATGATGATGATAAAAAGAGGGAGATTACCTTAAATATACTTTATGATAAACTCAACACATCCAGAATATTTTAATTTCTATTTATCCAGCATAAATTTCTTGGTAAACTATTCATATTTTCATATTAAAAAAGAGTTGATATCTGCTCTGTACCTAGGATCATCTGGAGCTACAGGTGAAGCATTAACTTACTGTATGTGACTATTTTAAAATAGATTGGAAAGCAAAGAGCAAACGCCGGATGCCTTGCTTGGCGTTGGTGGCACGAGGTCCCTGTGGAACTGCTCTTCATTGTTTTGGCAGTCTTTCTCCATCAGCGAGAGACGTGATAGCGCCTCTAGTGTGTGGAACTTCATTTTCTAAAATGGTTTCTAAGAACACTACTCCTAGGAGATAAGTACCAAAAAGGGGTTTTATAGTCATCTGATTTGGGAAATAATCTACAGTAGTAGGTATTCAAATATACAACAGTATTTTAAAGACATTGACAGTATGGCAAAGGAGCAATTTTCTAAATACCTCATTTAAAAATCTTTTGACTAGGGGACTGTTTCATTTTGTTCTCTCCCACTACCTACTCCATGGAATATACTTAGAGAAACATCACAGTGCGTTTTTATTCAAGGTGAGGAAAACTATATTGATGTTTGTAAATGATTATCAAACTTAGGCTAACACACTAATTGTCAGCATTTCAAGTTTATCTTACTATTTTACATATGATGTGGGAGTCCCCTCTATATGCTGTGATTACCATCAATGAATAAAAGAACTGCTTTGGGCCTGTAACAGAGCTGTGGGGAAACAAAGCTAGGTGGGGAAAACTAAACGGAATGCTGGGAGAAAGGAGGTGGAGTTAGAGAGAAGCCATGTAGCCCCACTGGAGCTGGATAGAACTTTACCCAATAAGCCACAGCCACATGACGATACACAGATTACTAGAAATGGGTTAAATTAAGATGTAAGAGTAAGCCAATAAGAAGGTAGAGCTAACGGGCCAAGCAATGTTTTATATCTGTGCAATTATTTTAGGGCTAAGCAGCTAGGAACTAACTAGCAGCTTCTTTATTATATATATATATATATATATATATATATATATATATGAAATTATATAGATGTTTATAGATTAGTCTATAGATGTTTCAGCACTGTACTTTCTTCTAGAGGCATAGAAATTTTAATGCCACCATCCTTTTTACTTCTTCATTATTGTCAATAATAATGCATGTAATGTAGAAGAAAACTTTGGCCACAAAATTCTTATTTTAAGATGGTAATCTCCCATCTTATCTGGGAGCAGCCCAATTGGTTGCTGAGGATATGAACTCGGGTCCTCACGATTACACTGACTGATCCATCAGTGTGGGTCTATCCCTTCATGAATCCCTTTCCACCGTGTCCATTCCCTTTCTGTATCCTAATTTCTCTTTTGCTTTTTCCTCACTATTTCCAATCATCTAAAATAATCTTCTGAGCTGGATAAGCAGCTTCCATAGAATTCTTATTTTTTGAGACAAGACCCACGCCAAATGTTTGGTTGGAGAAGAATTACTGTTTAGACTTAGCTTTCAGAAATGTTGCTTTCTGGTAGATATAATCCATATAAACTGAGATAAGAGTGATCATGAAAGAAGCGAATCCTCTGGAAATTACTGGAAGCCCCCCTAGAGATGGAGTAGTGACTTTTCTGGGGAAGGTGGGAAGAGAAGTGTTTCTGGAATGTGCCACTGACCAGGGCAAAGGAGGGCCATTATACAGGAAACAGGAAGTCTAGTAAGCAGCTTCCAGCACAGAGGGCTCATGGCCAACTGCAGTGGGAGAAGTGGCAACCATGAACTGGGACATTCAAATCCTTCAATACTTAGTGGAAACTGTGAAGTGGGAATCACACCCCCAGTAGCCTTTGGGCAGTGACTTCCCAGCATTTGACATTTTCCCTGGGAGCTAGCATTTCTTTCCTTTCTCTTTCTGGACCAAGAGGAAAGAACTACCTGGCACCTTGTGAATGGGAGTCCAAGCAAAGGAGTTCATATTTGTGGTTTCCAGTGACAAGCCTTTCTATTACGGACATGAAAGGATGAGACTTCCTCAGACCCAGAGAAAGGGGATAACTGAAAACATTTACTTTATCAGATGCTGTTTTAGATGAAAGGCCAGGATTCATCTTCATATTCAGCAAGGCATGCACGAGCTTTCAGGAAAGAGATGTGCTGACAGGCATTCGCTCCCTCGGTTATTAAACGTGCTGGAACATATTTTAAAAACAGTTTAGAACCAAAATCATGCCCATTTATGTCTCCCATTCCTTTGAGGCCTTTTAGTGACAGACAAGTCCGGATTGCATTTATTCATGTGGGAGAAGAATTATCTTTGATTACCAAATGCTTTCTGTGTGCATAAAAGCTATAATAAACCACTTTTTGCGTGTGTTGGAGTAGGTGTGTTCTTGCGAAAGGAAAGAGGGGGAACAGTTAGAAGAAAGGAAATTTCCTGCAAGCATAAAAAGTGCACTTATTCCCACATCTCTCTTCAGTCCTGGCTTTAATTTTTAACATGCAGCCATTTAGAGGGAAACCTTGGAGTTACTTTTGTTGTTGCCGTTGAACCTCTAAGTGGGCCTTTCCGGAGGGATAGACCCACACTTACATAGGTGGTTGTCTGGGGTTTAAGAGAGATGGATAAGCCTCCCAAAGTACTTGCTGTGCAATCAGGAGGCCCTGAGTGTGAATCCCAAGCACCCATAGAAAAGCTGGATGTAGCTGTCTGTGCTTGGTGGGCAATGGAGGTGGAGAGAGGATGATTGCTGGGGAATCACTGGCTGGTTAGTCCATCTCACTAAATACATGGTAGGGTTTGGGTTCAGTCATAGACCCTGTCTCAAGGGAATAAGCTGGCTAGTGATCAGGCAGGACACTGGTGTAAGAAGTAGGCTGCTTGCTTGTTTCCTGGCTTCCCAGACTCCCGAAATAATCACACAGAAACTGTATTAATTAAATCACTGCTTAGCCCATTAGCCCTAGCTTCTTATTGGCTAACTCTTACATATTAATTTAACTCATTTCTATTAATCTGTGTTTGACCACATGGCTGTGACTTCCTGGCTAAAATTCCGGTGTCTGTCTCTGGCTGGGCTACACGGCTTTTCCTTGACTCTGCTCTTTCTTTCTCCCAGCATTCAGTTTAGTTTTCCCTGCCTACCTCTATTCTTGTGCCCTATCAGGCCAAGCCAGTTTTCTTTATTAATTAACCAATCATATTCACAGCATGCAAAGGGGGAATCTCATACCTCCTCCTCCTTTCTGTTTTAAAAAAAAATCACACTGGCATTGTCCTCTGGCTTCTGCATATTTAAGCACACCCCCACACATTTGTAAATATATACATACAACATACACAATTGTAAACATATACATACAGCACACACATATAGGAGAGAGAGAGAGAGAGAGAGAGAGAGAGAGAGAGAGAGAGTTCTGTAAACTGCAACATAGTGAAATAGACATTCGAATCTTTAGCTCTTCTCTGTCATTGCCATGGACAAATGTAATTGATCCCACTGACCAGCTCGATCAGCCTTTTCAGTCACATATTGACTCTTCTCACTTGTAGAGATAGACTTGAAAAACCAAATTTCTGATATGCATGATCATAACTCCATCACATTGAAATTGTTTCTCTTTTTTTCCTCTACAAAGCAATGAATGCTCATTACAGACACACAGAGAATATAGACAGGTAAGGAGAAGAAACTAAAGTTCCCAGGGAGGTCTTACTCCTGAAAAACATCAACATTCAGCAATTATATTATATGATTTTTTTTCTCTTACACATTTTGCAATACTGAAGAAATGAGATTATGTTATAAAAATTATTTTGAAGCCCAACTTTCTCATTTTAAATGTCTAAAATAAAAATATTGTGAAGTTAATAAACATTTCTGACAGACAAAATTTACATAGATGTATGCTATTTCATTATAAAGATAGATCCCAATATACTTAAATCAAATATTACTTTTGGGTATTTGGTTTCCATTCTTGCCATATTGTAAACAAAATTGCAGGAAATACCCTACTCACTATATTCTACTTTGAATTAAATTTGACTTCTTAAAATGGCCTACCAAAGGGAATTTCTTGGTCAAATGCTGCTCATACTTCCTCTTGCTTTTGACATGCTTTGAGAAATACCCCAATAAACATATTCTTGTTTGCATTGCAGGTGTAAGTTCCCAAGAGTGCTTAATTCCAACCAACATGACCAGTTCTACTAACTTGTTTTGGCTAGTTTGTTTAAAATTCTTGGGATTTGCTATTTCCCTTTATATACTGGGTATAATATGATATAGATTAAGGTGGTATGGTTAGGATTAAGTCCTTTAAGGGAGGCAGAGGCACCTCCTCCATAGTAAGAGTCCTGATGTAAATGGGCCTGGGAAAATGGCTCTCAGTGGGTAAGAGAGCTTGTTCTGCAAGTGAGATAACCTGAGTTCAAAGCCTGAGTTCAAAGACTTCATGTGCCTGGAACCTCAGTACATGGGGTTTCAAGTAAGCAGATCTGTAGAACTTTCTGGCCAGCGAGCCCTGAAGAAACCTGAGCTTGTGATTCAGTGACAGACTCTATCTCAAAGCATTCAAATAGAGAGCAGACAGGGGAATGTGGGCACCCAAATTTCTCCTCTGGCTTCCACATGAAAATGTGTGGATATACACAATAGGACTCTAGTGGACATGCAATATGCTCACACACAGATGATGTGGGAAGTTCTTCTGTATATGTGTTGCTTTTATTGGCTAGTGAGTAAAGCTGCTTTGGCCTATGGCAGAGCATAACATAGCCAATTTGGAAGGGACATAGAGGGAGAGTAGGCAGAGTCAAAGTGACACCGTGTAGCTGCCAAAGGAGACAGATGCTGGAACTTTACCCAGTAAGCCACAGCCTTGTGGCAACACACAGAATAACTAGAAATGGGTTAATTTAAGATGTAAGAGTTAGTTAATAAGAAACCTGAGCTAATAAGCCAAACAGTATTGTAATTAATATAGTTTCTGTGTGATTAATCGGATCGGAGTGACCAGGAAATGAGAAAGCAGTCTCTGCCTACACAGCTACACAGAGACACATAGACACACATGCAGGCCCTCAGTGGGGGGAGCTTAAGTTCATGGTGAGCAGTGAGCTCACATATATCCTTAGGTGACTGACAGTCTTTCCACGTGATTTGTAGGAATTTTATGATAAGGACCAGGTTCACCTCTGTGTACCCATGCCCACTGTAAGGTGGAAAGAAAGACATGCTTCAGGAACTCTGAGAATCAATTCAAAACCAAGTGAGACAAGTGGACTTGGGCAGCCATAGGGTCCTAAAGTTGGGTAATTTAAAGTGACTGTAGATATTGGCAAATGACTGGAAAATTCACAAAAATAGAAAGAGGAAAATGATTGCTCATGAGCTCTTTTCATTGAGCTTCATTCAACATTGTGATATTGGTTTGTAGGGAAAAATCACCCCTCCCTTTTTTCTCCCCTGGACTGTGAAGCAATAGAACAGAATGGTAAACCAGGATGGGTATGTGGACCAGCCACTTGATTGCTAATTGAACTTGAATTATTCTCCACGCCTATATTTATGTTTATAAGGGATAGCCACGATGTTGAGAAGAGTCTGAGAGGATAAAACAAGGGAATTCAGGAAGTCACTTAGCAGAGGGCCTGACGATTAAGAACCATCCACCGTGTAGATGCTATTGTGTTTTCTTGCAGTCTGGCCCTTTGCCTTCAGATACACAAAGGACTTACTGACTGAAGATGTTGTAAGCTATTGGCTAGGCTAGAGAGGTCAACAAGCGCTACCCCTGCCATTCATCACTGTCTGCAATGTCCTCTTGAGCAAGAGCATCATGGGAAACACTTGCTCCTTGTTTTCTAAAATGTAATAACACGGTTTATTGTTGTTACTGTCCTTTTAATGCCTTGTTTTGTCTTCCAGAGTTACATAGGCTATTGTGTCTCCCTTTCTGTACTGGTGGCTAGGAAGCTTAGGAGTGAATTTATGACTGATCCCTCTCTGATTTGTAGGGCTTCACAGAATGCATTTCATATACCAGCCACCCTGCCGGCTATATCTTATCTTTCTTATATTCATTCCCCACCTGCTTACATTTTCTCAAATTTAATTTTATCTTGTATATATTTTGTAAGCAACTTCAAATTGCTTTTAGATCAAGGCACAGCAGAACTAAAGAAATAAAAGAGTAAAACATAAAAACTGATCTTGGAAGCATCAACTCTAAGGTAAATCCTACTCCAAGATCTTTGTAATTTCCTTTTCTGCTCCTTCTCCCATGGAACTATCTCTCCCTCCATCATCCATCTGTCCACTCACTCATCTCCCTTACCTGAAGATATGTGATTTGTGTCTTTCCTGTAATATTCGCTTGTAAATATTTTCTTCCATGATTAAAAAAAAATCAGAAGCCAGGTATGATGGCTCTTGCCTAAAATCCCAGCATGCAGGGGGCGAGTCACCATGAGTCTGAGGCCAGCCAAGGCCACATAGTAAATTTTACTTCAGTGTTAGCCACAGAGTAAGAATATTATCTGTAACAACACCAGACAAACAAACCATAACGGTTGCCCTGTCTTATCCTCAAATCATGTAGAGTGAACATAATTTACTTAGCAATTTTTCTGTCATTAAACTTGAGTTTGGGACTGAGGAGATGACTTAGTTGAAAAAAATTCTTAGTCACCTCTGTAAAAAGCCAGGCATGGCAAAAGGCACCTGTGAGTGAGAGGGCTGGGGAGAATGGGACAGGAATGTCCCTGGGACTTGCTCTCCAGGCAGTCTGGCTGAATTGGTGAGCTCCAAGCTCAGTGAGAGACTGTTTCTACAAAGAGGTGGGGTACAAGTGAAGACCTTGACCCCTGGACTCCACACATACTCTACACAGCATGTGCTTCTGTACATAAATAAACTCCAGGGGTTTGTTTCCATAATTTTCCCTTTGCTGTGTAATTTTATTTATTAAAGATTTCTGTCTCTTCCCCGCCAACGCCTCCCATTCCCCTCCCCCTCCTCTGATCAAGTCCCCCTCCCTCATCAGCCCGAAGAGCAATCAGGGTGCCCTGACCTGTGGGAAGTCCAAGGACCACCCACCTCCATCCAGGTCTAGTAAGGTGAGCATCCAAACTGCCTAGGCTCCCATAAAGCCAGTATGTGCAGTAGGATCAAAAACCCTTTGCCATTGTTCTTGAGTTCTCAGTAGTCCTCATTGTCTGCTATGTTCAGCGAGTGCTGTGTAATGTTTATACAGGTTAAATTTTAGTTGTTCATTTCTAATATGTTCTCATAATTTTCTACTCTTTCAAAGACTAGCTTCATCGAGTTCTCTTAGCAATGTTTCTTCCCTATTAAATTAAATAAAGGCTTCTAGTGACTTGTTTTTGGCCTAGAGAACTCAAATATTATTTCTTGAACCAGTTCTCTACAAGTTAAGAAACTTATAAAACATGGGATGAAAATACCTCTTCCTTTGACATTGGAGAGTTTGCTGGAGAAGCCAGTGATGAGCAGATAAGGCTCAACAATTAACGCAGCGTCACAGTGCTTCTTCCCCGAGTTTCCCAAGACACGATGTCTACATCTGATATGTTTGAGGAAGGGGGATAGTCTTTGCTGGTGCCCTTTTCTCGTGTGGTACCTGGGTTCACAAGGCTTCATCAAACCTTCCTCTCAGGCTGGATTCTTCCTCACCTGCCTTTTAATAAAAAAATACAACCATCTCACATGGAAGGTTATTTTGAGGGTTTTTGAGTTGGAGATTTCTCCAGATCAGTTGGCGAGGTGTGAAGGGCATTTAAAAATAGAACATGCTTGAGCTGTTAACTTTTCTCTTTAATTAAGGATAAAGAGCAACATTTTAAATTTGTCTAAGAACTCTGTGTCTTCAGCTTCCCTGCCTTGTGCCTGTACAGGCAAGCCTCTGTATGGATGGTTTCATGTTGTGTCCTTCTTACACTTCCAGACTGCTAAGGAGTCATGCTTATACCTCTCTCAAAATGACCCTGTTTTCCACGTTGATCTTTGTGATGTGAATCTCTGTGTTAGCAAGCATGGCTCTTCTTTGTGATGCTTTCCAAAAAACAAGCCAAGGTGGCTTCAGACCTTAGCGTCTGTCACCATGATCAGCAGGCAGAATTTCTGTCCTCATCTCCACACTGGGGAAGTAATTCACTCTTTACAGTGTTATCATGCAAGTGATCTGTAAGAGATGAGACAGCATGCCAGTCTGCTGACAGATAGACAGACAGACAGACAGACGAAGAGATGGCATGCCAATCCACCGACAGACTGACACTTAAGCATGTCATTCCACACACAGAAAGATGCTTAGCAGAAGTCTACTCCATTGCAACAACTTGCTCTGAATTTGAGGGTTTACCCTGGGCATAGTGGATCAGACTCATGAGAAGGCACTTTCTCTTTCTTCCTCCCTTCCTCCCTTCCTCCCTTCCTTCCTTCCTCCCTCCCCCCCCTCCCTCCCTCCCTCCCTCCCTCCCTCCCTTCCTCCTATCTTTCCTTTTCTCTCTCTGTCTGTTTCTTTCTCTGTCTCTGTCTCTCTCCTCCTCTCTCTGTAGTATGCTGCTGTAATTGTGCAGATGTACATACCTTTTTAAATTCCCAGGAAGGTCAGAGGAGGATGTTAGGTGTGTTAGGTGTCTTACTCTACAGGCTTTCCACCTTCTTGTCCAGAGGCAATGCCACTCACTACACAAGGCGTTTGCTCTTTTGGCATGACTGGCTAGCCAGGGAGCTCTGAGGATCTGCTGGTCTCTAGCTACTAGCACAGGAGTTACTTTGGCTCTGCAGCCTTATCCATGCCAGGTTTTTCCATAGGTGATGGGTATGCAAACTGGTCCTCATGCTGACCAAGCAAGTGGCCCGACCCACAGAGCCATCTCCCTTGTCCCCTCACCACTCTGTTGATGTATGTCCCTGTTAGCATCCACAGACTTTGGTCATCCCTGCATCTATAGACAAGTTAAATGGCTGATGGAAGTGAAGAGCTAGATAAAACCAAAGCCATAATTTGAGTCAGACAGAAAGCTTTATAATCTGTTTTTTTTTCCCCCTATTTGAGTATTTTGCCTAGAGCTGAAAGAAAGGGCCACGACCATGTTTATCTTTAAAGATTAATTGGAGGCATAAACATAGTTAGGCCTGAAGACTGTGGCCTGCTTATGAATCTCACCGCCCACAAATAACCACCCCCTTTGTACCTCCCAGACAATTATACTCCCATCCTAGAACTCATTGCTGTGACCAGCTCTGTTTACTCCTACGGAGTATAAATGGTGACTTTGATCTGCTGAGTGGCCATCATGCTTGCTTTCCTCCCACCAACTGTGAATGACCTGCGGTTAGGCAGCTGGTGTGGGAATGGCGCTTCTTAAAGGTTAGCAATGGTTAAACAAATACCCTTAGAAGATGTCATAATTAATTAATTGATAATACACTCATTAATTTGTTAATTAGTATGTTGATTAATTGATTGATTAATAAATACATTAATTACTGTCTTCCTTCTGAAGCTGATCACTTCCATGTAATCAGGTAATTCACTCATTTTTGCCTTTTCTGCCTCTGCGATTCAAATCTTCAAACACATGGTTCAAACACCCTCTACTATACATTTAAAATCACATGGAGCCATAACAATGCTGATTCTTCAATCTTCTCAGTATCTTTTTCTCCATTCTAAGTTTGTGATACTGATGGGAGGGAAAGGAGTTTTATTTCTGCTTTGGTAAAGTCGAAGTTGAGAAGGATAAGACCTTGGTTAATTGTATCCAGAGAAAATACCTGGAGCAAGTCTTATTTTCTCAATGGACACAGGCCAGTATATCAACAGTCTCTGTAGTAGAGGGCCTAGTTTGGGGCTTCCTGCTCCTAATATTGTACTTAGGGAGAGACAGTGGTCCATTGGAGAAACTACTTTGATTTAAGGAAGCTTGTTAGAAGTTTAGGCTCAGTCAAGCAAAAGTGGCGCTGCTACTTACCGGGCGTGGGATGCTAGTGTGAGCTGGGCACTGTGCAGGAGGTGGTGGCCAGGTCTTTGAAGCCAAAAGCCTGGGCTTCCATGAGTAGGAGCATTGAAGGTGTGTCTACCGCTGGGCCCAGGCTAACTTTATAATATGCTATGTCTCACAATACTAGGTGTGAGCTTTGGGACTTTGCAGTGTAGCTACACTTTCCAATGGCCCAGGCAGGTTCAGACAACACCCACTTTCAGGAACCTAGGATCTTTCCCCTTTCCTGTAGGAAAATGAGCTTTTCCTTGGGAAACTTTGAAATACTAAGGATTCAACTAAATATTCTTTTGTAGTGCTGGCTTTGTGGGAGCCTAGCCAGTTTGGATGTTCACCTTCCTAGATATGGACGGAGGGGGGAGGACCTAGGACTTAACACAGGACAGGGAACCCAGACTGCTCTGTGGACTGGAGAGGGAGGGGGAGAGGAGTGGGGGGAGGGGGAGAAGGGTGGGAGGAGGGGGAGAAGGGTGGGAGGAGGGGGAGAAGGGTGGGAGGAGGGGAAGGGAAATGGGAGGCTGGGAGGAGGTGGAAACTTGTTTTTTGTTTATGTTTTTTTCTTCTTTTCGCAATAAAAAAAAAAAGAGTGAATCTGAGGACCATCATCTGTGTAGGCCACCTTTAGGATTCCAGCATGGCTCCTGCATGCATCTCTGTCAACAGTGTGACTGCTTTGCGATTGATCTCTTGCAAAAGAATGAAGAGAAAAACATGCAGATAGCTACTCAACCTCCACCTCTCTTCTATCTGTTCAAAAGGTAAACTCAAGGGACCAGGATGTAGTAAACAAATCAGAAAGCTCTAAACATGACAGAGAGGGACTTACCGTTTCTTCACACTTCATTCTCCAGAATCTACATAGTGTTTAACACTTAAAATTTATTCTTGAGGGAACAGCCCTCCCACTTGGTTTCTCTCCAGTGATGTTGGGACATAGCTCAGATTCAATTTCCCTGGTCCTTGATACTCTTGACTCCTCTTGAATTCCCTTCCCTGATCTCCATCAGTCTCAGGTCCCAGAACATCACTTGGAGCTAGCCCGGCCCCTTCAGTGATCTAGGGAGGACAGTGCTTGCCTGGTCATGCTGTGTTATAAATTGTTCCGAGTGTCATGAACCCCGGGAAAAAGATAGCCGAGTTAATGTATGCCATCCCAGTGCCTCAATAACTCATTACTTCCTAAGCAATAGGACAGGGTGTTAGCTTGACTTATTGGTAGATTATGAAAAATAAACAAATATTTGAGGAAAAAATTTAAAAGAAGGAATCTTCTTTCTTTTCTATCAACCTTGCCACAGTGTGAAGAAGACCCTTAACTTAGAATCAATAAATCATGAATAATAAAAACAGAAATAAAACCTGTCTGTAAGACGCATACAGATGTACATTCAATGGCTGATTTGAAAGAGAGCTAAGCTACCGTGAGAACGTCCTCAAGGCATGTCTCCATCACCAAGTACATGTGAGGCCTGTACCATCATTAACCTGTGGGACCCTCTTAGCTCTGCCTTGTAAACAGAGGGTAGGGCACTGATATTGTATAATTCTATAAGGATGTCACTTCACAGACAATGTGATAAGAACAAAGAGACCTTCCATTATGCGTAATTTGGTTTTTAGTGTAAGGATAAACCTTGATATTTAGAAAATAACAGAATCATGTTGCTCCCTATATAGCCATTTGAAGTTAATTAGGCAGTGAATCTTAATTACCAGCATTAGCTGAAGCTGCAAAGTAAAATGAGAGAGTTTCTGCATGCTGTCTGTCATTGTCTGTGACGTGCATAGTCAGACAGTCAAACACTCATCGTGCTGGTCAACAGCCACGAACTCCAGGGTGTTTTAAATCAGGGCCATGTTTTCGCCCAAGCTGACACAGTTCCCAGATCAAAAGTAAGCCCCAGTTTCGTACTGGTGAGCTCTCGGCTTGACGGAGAGCCCCTGCCTCAGCGAATGAAGTAGAGGAGAGACAGGAAGAATCCTCATCTTAAGACCCAGGTCTCCACATGCACACACATGTATTTATGTTCACCAGTAACATGTGTCCACTCAAAGACAAACACACAAACACACAAGTGCATCACACACGTGTGAGAATGGAAGGAGAGAAAGAAAATTGTGTGTGTGCAAAATATCTTGGAACTGTGAAATGCCCAGCACGAAAGCCATATACCTTAGACTAACACATATTTCAGTCTCCAGAGCTCAGTGCAGCATTTACTCACTCCCTTCTTCACTATGTAGAGCAAAGGCAGCTAAAGACCAGACATTTCTACTTTCTTGTCTCCTTTTTCGCTAGAAGAAATTCGGGACTTAACAGGGTCGATTATTTTACCTAAAGCCATGGAGCAGCTAGTAGCAAACCCAAATTGGAATGCTGTCTTTTTACTTCAGTGTATTAGGAAATGTCTATGTTTCATTTCATTTTTGTTGTACTCAACAAAAAACAAAACAAAACAAAACAAAACAAAAACACTGTGCATGGAAGGAAAGCCATTTCTAAAGTTTAGTAAAGTTAACACAAATGCTTTCTCCAAAGGGCTCCTAAACTCTTTGATGCAGGTAAAATGTCTGAGTGGGTCCTGGTCATCTTTCATTTTGCCATTGTCCAGGCACAGTTTCTATCACAGTATCTGGAAATAAGGTAATAAGTCATTTAAACAGAATTTGGGTTTTTTTTTTTTGAGACTCAGAAGGAGAAAAAAAATTGGTAAAATTTAGAAATGACATGATTGTGTCTATGCCTTTACATGACACAGATAAGAGGCCATCTGCTGTTAGAGACAGAAGCCTGTCCTTTGAAAAAAGGCTCGGGCAGGACGATAATGAAAGAAGATATATCTATCCATGAGTCTAGAGTCTCCCTGGCCTCGTTCCTCCAGGTGCAATGCTGAGTCACCTCTGGGCTCCACCTTTCAAGGATGACATCACGGAAGAGTTAGATACTTCCCTAAAAACAACTGTGGACGTCATTGCGTTTGAAATGGGAAAAGAAAATATTATCATGGTGGGACACGTTGGAATGTTTTGAGGAGAGAGGCACGGAAGTTTTTTGCAGTGGCAATGTTTGACAATGGAAACTACGACCACGGCATCAGGACATCATTCCTTAATTAGTCAGTACTTGCTTACATTCCAGCACATGCTGGGCTTCACGCTATTAAGTATGCAGGGCAGGATTACCCAACAGGTGATCGACAGGTATAGAGGGCAGGATTACCCAACAGGTGATCGACAGGTATAGAGGGCAGGATTAATCAACAGGTGATCGACAGGTATATAGGGCAGGATTAGTCAACAGGTGATCGACAGGTATATAAGGAAGGATTAGTCAACAGGAGATCGGCAAGCGACTCCTGTATCTGCCCTGCATGTGGCCCTTGGCAAAAGCAGATGCACAGGCCACTTCAGGGCTGTTATGCATGTACATCTGGTAAAGTAGCTCAACAGTTGTTCTGTAACTCCTTCCTTGGGCTTCCCTTTTAAGGAAGCATGAGAGAGGTCCTTTTGCTTTTATTTCTCAAAGCCCCCATCCTCATTTGAGGCACAGAATCCAGGAAGACTGTACATTAAGCTGAGAAGGTTCTAGGTATCTTAGACTTCACCCTATAGAATAGCTAACTACAACCTCCGAGCCAGTGAAATATTCAAAATAACAGCTTTGGTAGCAATGGGGAAATAGAGAGCAGCGAGGAGAGGGATTCAACAATTTGGAATTGTTTCTAAATTTCTCATCCATCTTTTCACTCTATAGGATCATCCTATGGGATGGAAAATGTGTAGTGCATGTGATAGCTGACACAGGATATGGATATGGGTACTGTTTTTTTCTCTTTCCATAAAGGGAAAGGCTTGGAGTGTGTCTCCTCCCTTCTGACATTCGTGTTCCCTTCTAGTGCAGAAGCCATTGGCTCCATTAGTATTTCATGAGTGTGAGGCCGGTGCCTCTTTCATTTTAACGTTAGTGCAGATTGCCTCGAGGTTTGTTGAAAAAAAAAAAAGAGTGATGGCTGGAGATCCACCCTCAGAGGATCTGATTTAGTGGATCTGGTGGAGGCACGATAGCTGCATATGTCTGACAGGTATCCCTGTATAGCGGGAGACGACAGCATGGACCTCAGTGCTTTCGGCAAAATTTTCTTCCTCTTTGGATTTTCAAGTGAGTTGGAGGATGATGGGTTCTACGTTTTGCTTTCCATTCCAGGAGATCAAACTCACCTTAAGTGGCCCTGCTCACCCTTGGGGAAGCAATATCTGCCTGCACAAAGAGAGGACCCAGAGGCATGTACGATTGGCCCAAGAACAAGATGAAAGGAAGCAAAGCTAATGATCCAGCTGCCACGCTTGGTTCCACAAGTGTAGAAGAGTGTAGAAGAGACAGAGGGAACTTTGAAAGTGGGTTAAAGTCTGTTCAACTTCATCCAGCTATTGAGAAAGAAGATGAAAAGAGAAAAAAGAGATCCCTCAGCGACTTAGCTATCTATGATAGAGAAGAGATAGAAGAAATAAATTTGGTTGCAGAAAGAAAAGCTATTTAAAGTCTGAAAAAATGCTAGCATCGAAGGATGGGAGGCGTGGCCAGGAGCATGTGGTCTGGGCATGTTGATTCGACCTGACTGCTGTACCCACGCATGCTTTGACATCTGGGAATTTGCTGAAGGGGATTTTTAAACAGAGACCGATGGAGATGATGGGCAAGATGACCTGTAAGACAAAAGTCCCGTAAATCTACAGACTGTGAGAGGAAGGATTGGAAGCCATGAATGTGGAGGGGAAAATGTGCTTGGGATTCTTGCTGTGAGTGGAGACTAAACAGTCTCAAGGAAAGAAGGGATGGAGGTAGATCTGACGTATAAATGTGGGTAAGCCTCATAAGAGAGAGAGTCTCTGGACAGAGAGCACACAGTTCACTCTTTGGTTCTGGAATGCACAGTTCAACAATGGAGAGAAACTTTCAGAGGGGCTATGCTAAAGAGAGTGTCTGAGACTTGGAAGAGGGCAGGATATGGCACTTGTCCCTCCTGGAGAGGCTTGCCACAGACATTTATTTTTCTTTCAAGAAATCAGAAAGTCATAGTTCCGCTCTCAGTAGGAGATGTCTTCACTGGCATTAGATCTTGACCCTGCTGTTACAAGCAGGGATCTGGAGCCAGAGGGCATGAGCTGAGATTTCCAGGTTTTTATGTCCCAGAACAAAGAATTGGACCAGGGACATGTGTACAGTGCTAGAAGCCGAGTTAATTTATTAAGAAAGAGAGAAGCAGTCTGGAGAAAGGAAATAGGACAGAGCTAGAAATGTAAGGTTAAGAACTTGGATGGTCCCTCAGCCACAAGTATGGCTAGGTTTTATGAGTCATTTACCCTCCCGTGTCTAGAGATGTAAGCTTGTCTTGAGCATGATGTGTTCTCCTACTGGTAGTTTGAAGCGAGGGGAGAGGCATCGGTCTTCGGTCACTGTTTTGTTTTTGAGACAGAGACTCTGTGTAACAGACCTAGCTGCCCTGGAACCATCTCTTAATCCCAGTGCTGGGATTAAGGATGTGTGCCACCACTGCCAGGCACTGATTTCTTTCATACATTAACCTTGATGTCTCTGAAATCTCTCTCTGCCCTATTTTCCTGCCACACTACGTAGACAGTATAGGCATCTATAAAAGTGAGCCCGCCTTTGTGACTGTTGGAGGAAGATAGCACAGTGGACTGTGTACTCTCTGGCTCACATCTGAAGAGCTGGAAGCAGCTCTGTACACGAGAGCTACCTCAGAATGGTGGCCTGTGTCATCTGCCAACTCTGTGTAGGAACTGATGTGCTGCTGTAACTCTTTTCCAAATCTCATGGAAATGGAGCTAAGAAAGTTGGATTTCCTGACACACCATGCCAGAGAGGGGCAAACAGCTATAACTGTTTAGAATAAGGTGGCCCCTACCTCCCAGTGTGCAGCATCTGGCTGAGACAGAAGATGTGAAATGGAAAAAAGTTTAATCATGTTTGGGCAGACCTAAGACATAATTACATATGCCATGGCTTCAAGCAGCCACGTTTATCTTTTGTTTCTATATGCCTGAAATGGGTCTCAATATGCTGGAATTCAGGTTTTAGCAGGTTTACCATTGCCTAGAGTTTTCTGCAGGGAGAATTCTTTACCTTCCGTAGCTTCAAAGAGACTGCCTATACTCACTACCTCTTATTTTCTTCCTCTGTTATCCAAACCAGCAACATAAGGCTAAGTCCTTCCTACACTGTCATTCCCCTGCTTCAGATTCCTCCTTCCCACCCACAGACTGTGACTATTACATTGGGTCCACTCAGGCAATTAAGGATAATTTCTATTATACTCCGATTCTACTTAAAATTTCAAAGTTTCTTTTCCACGTCAGGCTCCAGAAACTTTGGAGGATCACTATATCTCTCACACAGGCTCCAGAGAGTTTGGGGGAATCACTATTTCTCTAACACAGGCTCCAGAGAACTTTGATTTCCGTTCTCTAGCCTTTCAGTGGAAGATTTGTTTTGATTTCGCGTCCTCTGGAATGCAGGAATGGGAAGATCCACATTGAGATGGGACATTTTCACATCTGTGTACAACGCACACCTTGTCTTGCCGTACTCAGATGGAGTGGCTAGAATCTAACTTGAAATGAGTTAGAGAATCATGATGAATTCTCAGCTTCGGTGAGGCTTATTTAGCTAATGTTCTATTCTGGCTCATTGTTAGGACTTCTGGGTAAATGCTTGAATTGTTTATGTCATAGGGAAGAGAACAAGAGGGCCCTTCAATGCACCAGTAGTCTTCTTCTCTAGGTATGCCTGCTGACCAACTTCCTGGTCTTTGACATAATAGTTTAAGAGAATCTGGAAATGAGAGAGGGGGCTTTTCTTCCTATGTCGGAGAAGGCATGCTCTCTTCCCTGCGAACAGAGAACACTGTGTGCAGAAACGCCTGCTTCTTTCTTTCTTTTTTCTTTTTATAAAACTTTCTTTGGGCCCCTACTCTTATGGCTGCTGAGAGCTGTGTTTCTCTTTCTCTTCTTGGTGCACCAATCAGTGAAAGGGAAGCTAGCGGGATAATACTCCATTTATCCACTGTCCTCACATGGTATGCCGCCTGTGAGTGGGTAAGAAACCACGGAAGTTTGTCTATAGACCCCATTATAAGAAAGAACTTGAGAAGGACACTCATTGGTTCTCAGGTCTGTGTAATAGTCTCCAAATTGGTTTTATCAAGAAACCCCAGGTGACTGGTTCTTATACAATTTCTAGAATTAGTAAAGACTTCACATTCCCCCTTTTTACTACTATTTCTTGAAATTACTTTGAATGGTAAAACTCAGCAGGTAGAAGAATGAATTCTTGGCTCCTGCAAGCCTTCATGACACCTGGGACAGAACTGCAAGGATTTTAAGGAGAGGCAAACAGAATGTGTTAAAACACTTCCCCTGTTTTCACCAAACCTGTGACCTGCGTTACTATCCACACCTTTTGGCATATGTATTCACATTTATGGAGTGGATGCTGTAATCCTTTAAGAGAATGTTTGAAAAATTATTGGAATTAAGTGGAGCCGGGGGTGGGTGGGTGGGATGTATCACATTGCTGCAACACATGTGTTGTAATCGGAGGACCACATTTTGGAGTAAATTCTCTCCTTCTACTTTTGTGTTAGTTTTGGGGATCCAACACAGGCCACCAGGCTTGGGCAGCAGACATTTCACCTTTCAAGCCAGCTCGCAAGGCTTTGGAGGCTGTGCTCTTCACCAATACGATCCTCATTCGCAGAGGCAGATGGCGGCAATGCACCTGCCTCCGCATTTAAAGCAGGCTCTGAATCACGGTGGGAAGGTCGGCAGCCTAAAGAGGTCTTTCAAGATCCGTGGTAGAATCTGAGGAGTTTGTGGCCAACAGTCGGACCAATAGATTAATAAATGGTCTAAGCAGGCAAGGAGTTTCTTAACCAGAAAATTGAAGTTCTGTGTACGAAAGTCTTACTAATACACTGACATATGGTTTTTAAATGTTATTGTCTTTTACCTATTTCTCATTGCAATCATTTTAGCTTATTACAGGACATACTACCAAAGAGCCTGCAGGGGAGAATTGTGATTTTGTGTCCTAGCGCATAGCTGGCAGCCCTCTCTCTTCTATTCTCCTGAGCCGGTGTATACCTTTATTATTAGACTGTGCTGTTTCTGGGCATTTTGCTCCAACATGGGCTTCTAATCCAGCTGTCCAGCTTTGTTTTCTGTTCCTTTTTTGAAAAAAAAAAAGCCAGTCTTCAGTAACATTTGTTACCCTTTGGTGAATCCTTCGGGCTGGTCGACCTTGAAGACAGGGTCACTGGATACACAGAGGGGGATGGTCCAACCTGTTGATCCCCTGAGCATTTGTGCTGTTGTCTGAATTCAGTGTATTTTTTTCAGCCTGTTTTTCCTTTTGATGAAACAAGATGCTTTGAACTCTTTGAAACATTCATTTCTGTTTGTTCAGAACAAATGATTAGCCGACAGCTCCTGTTTATAATCTTTTCCCATCCCCAAAAGAATGGAATTAAAACTGACCCACTCCTCCCCTCCACATCACCATTTTGTTTTCTTCTCTACCAGCTAAAAATTGAGCAGAAGGATTTTTTTTTTATTTGTATGTATAAATTTGGGGGCTCAAGTACAAAAACCAGTAGCTTCTACATTGATTCAACTTTAAAGTGACATCCCGGAGGAGCGTTCTGAATTGGATCACATTTTAAAACCCTTGGCCACTTTCTTCCTGTCTTCCATGTCAGATGCTTCTTTATTAGCGGCTGGGCGTTCCCGTCTCTCTCTTCTCCCCCAGTGCTTTTTGCACATTCTTTTTCATAAGCTGCAGATTTACTGAAATAGAGTGGCATGAGCCTGGCTGCATAAAGATGCTATCGGCTGTTTTATGTGGCAACCATTCTCAAGTACTTTGATTTGATCTTTTAAGGCACAATATAGTGTGTGGGCAAATTAAAGGCGATTTCTTCTTTCTGTGGAAGGGAAAAACACACATACCGTTTCTCAACTTTATTTCCCTTCCTTGTTGACTCTATCTCTGACCTCCTATAGCTACAGAAATGCTTGAGGTCTATTAGCAGTTGGTTATTTCTGAGACCTCAAGGCCACACAGCTGGGGAAAGCAGGAGGATTCCGGAGCTTACTATTTAGTACTGGTGTTCCTTGGTCCTGGAGCTGACTTCCCTTTCCTCCTGAAAAGACAGAAATAGTTTGTGTTTAACTGATTGAAGGGACACACAGGATCCTTGACTGAAGGGCTCTCACCGAGCAGGACATTCTTTCTCATGCAAATTGCTCAAGCGGCAGGTGTGACTCCCGGGAAGGAAAGGGAAATCATGGTATTTCTGAAGGGAGCTGTTTGAAAGCGATTTCCCCAAAGCTCTTCATTAGCCCATTCAGCGTGTCTGAAGCACTTTTGCTGGGTCAGGATTGTTCTAGTTCCAGAGATACAGGATGAGACGAAAGTATACAAACAGCCTTGACTCTCATAGCTCAAGTCGAACCAGTGTCTTAGTATCTGATTTGTTGCTATTGTTTATTTGAGGTGACATTCATCAGATCGCTCTTTCTGTAAGCGATAATTTTGTTGGTGGAACAATTGTTATTGTTTTACAGGGAGCTTAGAACCAGTCTGACAGCATGGTCAGCAAGTCATGTTATATGTTCTGAGATATCCACCTACTGGGCTGGCTTCCTAATATCTACTCTGTGTAATTAATGTACGTAGACCTGGACTTTTCACTTAGGACTGTTCGCGTCTCTATGCGGTCCACACAAGCTTACCTTTAAAGCTGTTGTCTTAGATTTGCGTTTTAAGCAAATAATTTGAAGTGAAAATGGAAATAGCATTGTTTTTGTACCAGATGAGTTCAAAATAAATTAGCTTTCCATCAGAGAGAAATATTTATTTGTGTTTGAAGGGCCGTTGGGAGGTGGTAAATTAGATGAACAAAGTTCAGGGCAAACAGTGACACATTTTGTCATTTTTGAGCTTGCTTGCTGTTTGCGTATCTGTTGCTGTTGAAGCATTACAGATAAACATTGTTAGCAACTGTCTTTGGTTCTTTATACTTACCCCAGAATACATAGTAGACAATTGGCTGATGTTCTTGCCAATAGATCTTAGCTTTTATTGTATTTATTTCAGTGGGAAGTACAGGCTTTAGCTTAATGAAGTGCATTCATAATATTGACTATTAAAAGACAGACATTGTGGGAAATAAGTTGCTGCTGACCACATAGACAAGCACGAGCTTTGGGAACTGTTCCCCATCTTTGAGAATCCATATCACCACTGGCTCATATTTTCTTGTAATGTTCAGCTGTCTACCTGTTTTAAGACATGTCAAGTACATTTTATTCAATGTTTCAATCAGAAGTATTTCAGATTTCTTTATTTTTAAATATTTGCATTTATATAATGAGATATTGTGGATGTTGGGGCACAAGAGGAAACAAATTCTTCAGATTTCTTAGACACCCATGCAAATAATCTGACACAAAGTTAAACAATATTTTTAGTCTGCATTTTGATTCCAATCTGTTCAGTGAAGTCAGGAGTGGGGTTTTTGGTGTTTTCTACTTATGACATCTTGGTGTATGCGTGTGTGTGTGTGTGTGTGTGTGTGTGTGTGTGTGCACTTATGTGCGTGTGTGTAGGGGGTAGGTACATGTGAATGTGTGTGTGCCTGACTATGTGATTCAGGGATTGACATCACAAGTCTTCTCCAATTGCTCTCAACCTAATTTTTGAAATTTTAATAGAAAGTGTTCTTTGACAGTTTCATACATCTCTTTTTTTCCCTCCCTCCTTCCCTTCCATCCTTCTTTCCTTCCTCTTTTATTCTTTTTTGAAGCCCATTGAGTCTATCCAGAATTACTAGCATGGCCATGAGTTTGGAAGAGCCCATCAGGCTATAATGGATAGTTTCATATCTAGTTACCTTTCTGAGATAGGACTTCTTATTGAGCCTGGAGTTTGTTGATTCAGCAAGACTGGCTGGCCAGAGATTCCTAGAGATCATCCTGGTTTTCACATCGCCAGCCCTGACATTGTTGGCAGGCACAGGCCAAGCTTTTCTGTGTGTGCCGAGCATCAAATCTGGGTACTCACACTTGTGTGGCAAGCCCTTTGCCAGCAGAACCACTGCCCCAGACTTTTTGACTGTTGGTTCTTGCTGGAGCTAATGACATTTGGAATTCTGAAGCATTTTATATCGTCAGCTTAGGATCCTATTTCCTTCTCCTTTCCTCTCTTCCTACTTTCCTCATTTGATCTCTTGACTGTGCTCCTTCTTTTGCTGGCTTTTATCATGGCTGCTCATGTAACGCTGACAACATTAGGAAGTCAAAACCATGTGTTTGTCTCATTATTCTGACCGCATGCTAGCTGAGATTTTAATGTTATCAGCAGAGGTAGAGAGCTCTTGAAATGTGCAAATAAGATGGGTTGTGGCGCATGCCTTTAATCCCAGCACTCGGGAGGCAGAGGCAGGCGGATCTCTGTGAGTTCGAGACCAGACTGGTCTACAAGAGCTAGTTCCAGGACAGGCTTCAAAGCTACAGAGAGACCCTGTCTCGAAAAACCAAAAAAAAAAAAAAAAAAAATAAAATAAAAATAAAATAGTGCAAATATGTCTGACACACTGGAAAATTGCTGAGGATCCCTGGGAGTACTCACAGCAGCTAATCACCAGGAGTCTGACACACTGGAATTACCGAGGATACCTGGGGGTACTAACAGCAGCTAATCACCAGGAGAGTGTCATGTGAGGCAGTCCTGCTGGGTGACTTGCACACATGCTCCCATCCTATCCCCACAGAACCTACCTGAGAGGCAACCCTGGATGAGGGAGGATCAATACCATGCTTGCGGAAACCCCTGTTTGTAAACACCAAGTCAGAATTAATATGCAGGACATTTAAACTCTAGAACTAGAGATTTTCTACACAAGAAGAAAGATAAAAATTCATATTCAGGGAAGCCAAGGGCAGACTGGATAGATGTTAAAGAAGTCGTCACAGAGGCAACACCTATATACCCAAGTGAAATATTTCTCCTGACATTCCAGTGCGATAGGCATCACTCTGCTGTTGCAGGTGTAATATGACAGCTTCACACATCTTCCTTAATCAGATTAGCTACGTCATACAGCATTCATAATCATAATTAGTTGTTTAATCAAGTAGTCGGAATGACCCTACTTCCCTACATACTGCATGGCTTAGTACCACTCAAATTTATGCACCCCGCCCCCAACTATGGACCTTGTTTGTATTTTCCTTCTCCCACTTGACTTTGAAAGTTATCACTTGCTTCTTATATAGTTTGTTCTCAGATTTGGAAATAGCTCAGCTAAGCCTCCCATTGCATAGGACACCACTAGGTCTTCTTCGGGAGACTTAAGTGTTTTCCAGTCATCTGGGTGCTGGGTGACAATGGTTGGACCTAGTTTCTACTTCTCTTTCTCACTTGTAGGTATCAAAGAAACTGTAGAACATGTCGAGTGTTCTGAAATGTGTATTCCAAGAGCAGAAACCAGCTGTGAGCACTCAGAGCCTATCTTAGTTCCTTCTGGAAATCGATGTCCCTTAATGCTTTATTTCTCTTGTTGTGCTCCTTTTTGTGCTTTCTTTTTTTTTTTTTTTTTTTTTTTTGGTTTTTTCGAGACAGGGTTTCTCTGTGGTTTTGGAGCCTGTCCTGGAACTAGCTCTTGTAGACCAGGCTGGTCTCGAACTCACAGAGATCCGCCGGCCTCTGCCTCCCGAGTGCTGGGATTAAAGGCGTGTGCCACCACTGCCCGGCCTTGTGCTTTCTTGGGATGTGAACTGAAGGCAGCCTTTCTTTCTCATTTTCTTTTTTAAATGTTTTAAATAGTTTTTAAGCAGAAGAGAGTATATCTGCCCTGGCACGATATTCTGAACCTCGACAACACCCTTGTACTGAATGGTAGATCTTCTGTCTCTACTGCGTCCCTGGAAACAACGGACCAAGCTCATATGAGCTGTGAGTGTGTGCCTGTCCCAGCTCTCCAGAGGCAGGCAAGTGCCAGAAGTGTAGATGAAGATGCAGGAGATTACTGTTTTCTGGGACCTAGAACCTCCATGGCAACGGACCTCAGAGTCTGTGTGTCTTTGAGGGTGTTACCAGAAAGTATTGACTGAGAAAAGAATACCCAATCTAATTGTCTGCAGCAACATCCCTTGTACTAGGTTGCAGACTGAATGAAGAAGACAGAAGGAACTGAGCACAGGCCGTGATCTCACTCTCTTTCCTTCCTGAATGTGGATGCATTGTGACTAGCTACCTCAGCTTGTGGCTACTGTCCCACCTGGTGCACTGCATGCCTTCTAAAACTGTAAATCAAAGTGAATCTGTACTCCCTTAGGTTGTTTGCCCCTAGGTAGCAAGTCATGGCAATGAGAGAAGTAACCAGTAAGGTTCACGTGGGAACCTGTGCTCACTGAGCCTGCTTCACAAGTGCCTTTTCATTGGGTTCCTGGTTTCTGCCTCCTACCACACCAATGTCATAGACTTTAGTACATAGGCTTCAGTCTAAAAGGCCTGCTCCTATGTTTTTAATCCTCAAAAGTGGCTTCAACCGACGCTGTGACTGACATTTACTGAAGGTGAGTGAGGGGCGATGGAGGTTACAGAGCAGTGCTTGGGATAACTAGAACCTGAGCATTAGCTATAATCTTAATAACGGAAAAATCCTTTGGCCTCATTTCTCTACCTTAACTTTTACAACCCTCTCCTTTTGATTTTGCGGTGTATTTCAAATCACCCCCTTCACCATTGAAGTGGGGTTTTGTGGATAAACTAGGAGTTTCTATCTAACAGACTATACTAGAGTCCATGGTAACCTTGCCCTCACATTTCACGCTTTAACTACTCTTCCTTCCTTTCTTATTTTTTTTCCCCTCAAATGAACAATTGTCTCAGGGTGTTAAAGAAGTAAAGATGCAGTGATTAGCCTTAGCAGGGATTTTGCTCATGGTTCTTGCTATAGAAGGTACACATAGCTTTTTGAATCTTGGGCCATACTTTCCTCCCATTCTCTGTTTTGAGCACCAAGTCCTCTCTGAGCCTTCGTGGAGTTTGTTTGCTTCTCGGAGCAGCTTGTGGCTAGAGGCTGTGAGGCAGCGAGATGGGGAATAAAACAGACCATTTACAATCAACTACTCCCATTATATCTGAGATGTAATGGCTATTCATATGAGCCTCCTCTGATAAAAGTAATGTGATTCCTGGCTGGTGAGATCCTTCCTAATTCAGACAGAAAACACCTCCCATGTCTGGAGACCTGCTTCAGGTGCCAGAATGCCAACTTTATGCCATGCTCTGATACAAACAGGATGGTTAACTGTCACTAGTCTCTACAGATTGCATCTTCATTGGTTGGCATTAGCATTGGGTGTAGATGATAGGTGCTCCCGTTCTCCAGACAAGGGTCAAGACCCCTTGTGACGAGTAGAAAATTTTTATTTTCCACCATGAGGAAAGACTGAAGCCATATGGTTGAAAAGAAATGTGATGTATCTGAGGGCATGTTAGGCAATGATCAGAATGTCTGTCCCTGTCATGAGGAATGTATTTACAGTCTCCAGAAGGCCCTCCCTTGGTACACTGCTTGTAGAGGCCTGCCGCTTTCCGAGCTCTAATTCAAAAAGGTATAACTTTAGATTTCACTTCCCCTTTTCACACCAGGACACACCCCTAAGGCTTTTGGGCATGTTCACAGTCCAAGAATCCCTGCCTACATCTGCTCCTCCATCGCTGAGGTTGCTTGCTGTCTATCCTCTAAATCAGAAAGCATGAATGGCATTTCTGTTGCTCTTTCCTCTTCTTCAGCGCCTGAAAAAGGCTGACATTTTTCAGTTTGTCAATTCCCACCCCCAACCCTTTAAAGTAATTAGCCTCAAACACCAAAAATATTGTTATTTAAATTCCCTTCTGTGTCTTTAAAAAAGTATTTTATCTCTGAGACCATGACTCTGCCATAAGTACCTGTTGTTCCTGGTGACGTCACCCCAGTCTATTGCAGAGTGAACCCCTCCTAGAAGCCAGTTTTTAGACAGACTCCTCTATATAGGTACACCAGATGTTCTACTTAGGATAGAAGCTTCTGGACTGCATCTTCAAAGGAAGCCATGGTTTTCTTTCCCATGAGAAACAATTCTTTTCAGTACAATGGTCCACTTTCTTCCTGAGGAGCCATGCTCTTAGCCACTGAAACCTTGTGCCAAGTATGCTCTTGAAGCATCATGGAAGTCAGTAAACATCCTACTTAGAAATGAAAAGCAAAGCGAGTTTCTGATTCCATCTCAACAGTGGTCAATCAAGGGCCCCTGTCACTGGATCATTTCTGAGTCTTTACCCATTTCTACTCTTCTAACATTCTATGATTCTATGCCATGGTCTGAAAAACTCAGCAAAAATTTTCACAACGAATAAACAATTTACGATTTATTAGTTGAAAAAATGAAAAATAATAGTCGCAATTCTTTTTTAGATGAAGTCATTTATCTGGAGCACTGTAATCTATTCCAGGTTATAAAAAATACCCCAATTACTACATTTAGCAAATCCATGTGGCATGAATTTTCTGTCATACTTATCTATAATGGGCTTCATTTTATTCTGCTTTATTTTGTCTCATTTGATTTAATTGTTCCTGTAATAACCTCCATTTTTCTATAAATTTAGAGAAATTTATTTTCCCTTACATGTGACAAATCTGTTGTTTAGGAATTGAAGGAAAAAATAACCTGAATTCCATTTTCCATTTCCGTGTGATATTTGTAAAGTTTAGTTAATTTTTAAGAAGCAGTATTTTTCTTTTACTTTGAGATTACAATTATATTAATTCTGCCATCCCTTCTTCCATTCAAACCATCTCATTCACCCCTCCTTGATATCATTCAAATTCATGGTCCTTTTTTAAAATTATGGCTACAAATATATATATTCCCAAATATAACCTGTTTAGTCTGAATAAATTATATCACATGATCTTACATTCTTTTTAATAATCAATCTCTAAGCTGTCAATTATTGTAACTAATTTTTATGAATTCCAATTACTTCAGAGTGGTGTGTTGTAATACGAGCGGCAGGGCTGCGTCCCCGGCACCCGGCTGCCCACATGGCTAGCTCTAGCTTATGCCCCGAAATAATTACACGGAAACTGTATTCATTTAAACACTGCTTGGCCCATTATATCTAGCTTTTTCTCAGCTAACTCTCGCACCTGGACTAGCCCATTTCTTATAATCTGTATAGCCCACAAGCTGGCTTACCAGGAATGATCTTAACCTGCATCTGCGTGGAGTGGGAGAATCATGGCGACTCTCTGACTCAGCTTCTTTCTCCCAGCATTCTGTTCTGTTTACTCCACCCACCTATGTTTTAACCTATGAGGGCCAAGCAGTTTCTTTATTGCTTAAGCAATGAAATCAACAGATTGATATATGACACTCCCCCATCAGTGGTGCTTTCAAATGGCTGCTGCATTATGTATGCTTGGTAGTGACAACAAACAACAGGATAAGCAATGTCACTTTTACCTGCATTTCTCAGAGGCAGCAGAATAAAAGGTACCTGTAATGTAATTCAAGGTATGCAATTGTCATTTCTTCTGTATGTTGTACACAAAATGCATAAAGGTTCATAGTCTGTTAGTATACTGTATTTCCCCATCAAAAATACATTAACATAACAATTGAAATAAGTCAACTGTTCAAAGATTGTTTTGTAAATCACAATTAGAAAAGAAATGTAAAGCTTCAAGGTGTAATAGCAGTCATTAGAGCGTAATTCAATAAAATTCTAGGCTCTTCTATTATCAAATTAATCATGAGATTAAATTGGAAAAACATATGAGCCAGCCTTCAACCTAAAATTGACACTACTACCTTTTTGCAAACAGAAAGCTCAGTTCGTTAGGGAAAGCCATCTTAAGAGGGTCTATAATTTTTAAAAATATCTAGATATGGGTTTGGGCAGTCTTTCATTATACAATTCTGTAGAATTTTAGAGCAAAATGTGATCTTGTATATCTTCTAGTATTATAACAATTCAAGGAATTGCAGTGTTTTAGGGTTGTTGAATAGTTCTTTAGCCTGGGGTCTAGGGAGAGGGTGCAGATGTCAAAATTCTTGCCTTGCAAAATTAAAGATGAAATTTGACCCTGGGAATTTATAAATCATGCATGCTAGTGGATACTTGTAATGCCACTACTGGAGGGGGAAAGGCGGTGGACTTCTTTAACTCTTGGGCTAGCCAGCCCAGTTTAATCTGGAGGTCTAGGACAAATGCACAGATGTGTGACACTATTAAGTCTCTAATAAACTCAACTACCTTGTATTTAAATAATGATTTTCTACCCCTTGAGACATTGAGAATTTTTTAAAGAGTTCAAAAAAGGCATTTTCTGACATCTAAATTGAGAAATAGAATTTGGTAAGCATCTTATTTCCCCTGTTTCTTTTGTTTGGTTGGCTGGCTGTAGAGTACTATGAGTACAACACCAAGTTCTCTGTGGGACTGAGGTGGAGGTCAGGGGGAAAATGTTTGTCCAGTATGGCAAGATTTTCAGCTTGATGCTCACCACTGTATACCAAGAACAAATGATAAATATCCAAGGATATTAGCCATTGCTGGTTACCCCTGCATGTGCAGACAGGTAAAGTGAGGCCTGAATGTCACAATGATCAGCTTAGCTCATTGCTTGGAAACACCACCTCCTGGATCCAGCCAGATGTTCACTATTCTCCACACTGCCCAGAAAATCCAGAAAGGCTGCCTTTTTCTTCCTTGCCAAATTGAACAGTAGGAAGTTGAAGTGCCCATTAAAATTCTGCTCACTAATTCATGATAAGGCATTAAAAATTTAAAATCTATCCCTTTTGTCAAGTACGTTTCCTTTATTAATTATCTAATCACAGCAGGCTCAATTGATTAATCACCCTTGCTACATGCATTTCCAGCTTATTGATAAGGTGCACATGGGTGCGATCATGGACAGGAAGGAAAGTTTATTTAAAAATTATCAGAGAACTTAAAACAAAGGCAGGTCAAACCGAGTCTCAACAGAATTGTGGGAAGCTAATGTGCGATTGGGGTTTCTTTCCAAGGGTGATGTTAAGAAGGTTCATTCCTCAGCATAGAGCCTGCAGAATGTAACATCTTAAATACAAATTTCATTTCCCGGTGGCAGAGGAGCTTAAACAGCTGGAGCCCTAGAACGAAAATAGCCTTGAGTGGTAGGGAGGGTGAAATTCCAATGCACGCCATGAACACAAGCACCTGATACGCTTATTGATGTAAATTATTCTGACGGGAAGCAAGTAAATATTTAAAAAACAGAGTCAATAATTTTCTTTCATATTTGCTCAGACAAATGAAAAGGTCACTCTTCACCCTCCTCCTAAGGAGTGCTCCCAGGAAATATGACCAGTGTAGTGAATTTTCAGTCTGGCAATTACTGTCAGTTTGCAAAGAGCGTTCACATTTGCATAATTATATAAAGCAATGTGTTAGCAATGCAGCCAGTCAGGATACATCAGCCGGATCTTGGAAAATGAGCTAGGCCAAAGGGGGAATGAACTCTTTTAGCCTACACATGATAGTCCCAGGGTCTTCAGAAAGTAGATGCGCTGGAGGTGGGTGGTGGGAACAGATGTTTCCTGCGATGCCTGTAGCCTCTGCAGATGGTGTACAAGGTGTGACAAGACTGAACAGCAGCACATTCGAGATGACCCCTCCTGCTGAGGTACAGAGAATCCAGGATCTTGCCCAAAGCCTGTTATGGTAGAAAATGGTTCAAATGGCCTGGAAGCTTGTTTTATGTGCTTCAGATTAGGTTTGTCTGAGATTTTTTCCATGAAACAAATATGCCATTATTCAGTGTCTTAGGATCTCAAAGTTCACATTATAAGCACCTGCAAGTGGACCCTTGTGTAACGTTTTCCTGAGGCATGTGAATGAATGTCTGTTCATTGCTGAGATGGGAGCAAAAAGCTGACTGAAGTAATGATTCCCACTGTGAAGCAATGAGTTGACTAGGCTTACTTATGGAGCATGCTTGAGGAATTACAAACACAGAAGGCTCAAGAGTGGCTCCATTCACAGAAAGCCCACTGATGCATTGGTGATAACTCCCAAACCTACATCCCCAGGGTACTGTGCCTGACTTCTGTGAGGCTCAGTAGTCGGGCAAAGAGTCTTTTCTTCAAAGTTGTTACTGCATTGAAGACCATGGGGATCTGCCATAGAGGGCTTCTACATCTGAGAAACCTCCTGATGATGATGACGATGATGATGATGATGATGATGATGATGTGTGTGTGTGTGTGTGTGTGTGTGTGTGTGTGTGTGTGTTCTTTCTGGGTCTTAGAGGAGCCTCCCTCCAGGATGTATTGTTTCAAATAATAGGAGATGGTTACACAAGATGACTAATAATTTCTTCTGAATCATGTCACTCCTTTTAACGTAGATACATAAGGCTTAGGTGTGGGACTGTGCAAGAGAGGGCGTGAACCCACAAACCTGTTCAACTTGCAACCCAAGGGCTGTGTGTTATAAAGGAAGACCAATATAAAATTGCAAATGTACTTCAAATGTAACAAGATACTTTTGTGTGATTTTATTTGTTAGTTTATCTCAGTCAGGCAGTTTTTAAAAGTGAACTTTGTAGGTGTTCAGACAGTGTGGTGACACAATGCCCAAATGTTTGGCATTTCTGCAAGTCAAGTGATTTCCCAATCAAGTCTCAACAGTGCCCTGTGGCAATCAGGTCTATTGGCTTTCCTGGCTGATGGTTCCTGGTGACACAAAAACATTGTATTCCTTCCCAAATTGGTTTACTTTTTTTTTTATTGAAAAAAAATTCCTCCTCCTCCCAGCCTCCCACTCCTCTCCCCTCCCCCACTCCTCTCCCCCTCCCCCACTCCTCTCCCCCTCCCCCACTCCCCTCCCCCTCCCCCACTCCCCTCCCCCTCCCCCCACTCCTCTCCCCCACCTTCTCCAGTCCATAGAGTTGTCAGGTTTCCCTGCCCTGTGGGAAGTCCAAGGTCCTCCCCACTCCATCCACATCTAGGAAGGTGAGCGTCCAGACTGGTTAGGCTCCCACAAAGCCAGTACATGCAGTAGGAACAAAACTCAGTGCCATTTCCTTGGCTTCTCATCAGCCCTCATTGTCTGCCATGTTCAGAGAGTCCGGTTTTATTATCCCATGCTTTTTCAGTCCCCGTCCAGCTGGCCCTGGTGAGCTCCCCCAGATTGGTTTACTTTTTGCAAAGGGACTGGTCACACTAGCATGGTCTACTTCTCAGAGGGCAGAACACGGCATGAGATAAATATTTAAGGAAACAATTCAAAAGGCACAAGGACTAAAGGCAGTTCTAAGAAGTGCTAGGGCCAGGTTGCTGTTCAAACTCATCAGTGAATAGACCAATGTTGCCAGATGCTCCATTCCGATCATACCTGGCCTTGCTGGCCTTGACAACTTTCTTTAATCTCCCCTGTGGCTCCACCCTCATCTTCAAATTCCTCAAGCTTTATTTTCTATAATGTTTCCTGTTTGTTAATCTGTGCAAATTGTTAACAGTGCTATGCCCTAAAAGCTGGCTCGTATTTGCATTTTATTCAAAATTTAAAACAAATGTCATGAGTGACATTCAGAATTTCTTTCCTTAAACTCTGAAGACATCTGTGCAATTTCTCCTATTCTATACTTTACCTGGTTCCAAGGATTTTTAAAAAAGACAAAATAAGGATTACATTGCAGATTTTTTAAAAACGTTTAAAAGGAGTTAAGTTATAATTGCTTTGATTTCAAGTAAATTCATCTAAATGTTTTCAAAACTAAATAGAAAAGGACTTAGCCTCAGACTGTTGACTCCACAACTCCACTCTGAGTATCATCCTGAAGTTACTTTATGACTTGGGAAAGTCATTGCTCTGTGAGCTCAAGTATAATGTGATTAGTTGGCTGCTAAGAATCCTGCCAGACTGCAGCCATGTGGACAGTCCATAATGAGAAATCCTGCAACAGAACAAGGGTTTCCATGGCTTAGTGGCAGGTATCTGTTACTCCAGGCTTACGGGGAACATTCTAGGTCTGACCATATGGTTCACTTGAGTATTCTTCACCATGCTCATGAAATAATGATGGATCAGGGTTTCAGAACATTTTGACAGGTTTGTAGTAGTTAACTAGTCCTGAATCTGCAAGTTCACAAAGGCTCAGCACCCACGTTGCCTTTCCTTTATGGTTAGTGGCTAGTTATAAAGTAGCAGATGTCTCAACTGTACTTTAATGATGAACTCACTGCAACCACATGCTTTTCTAAAAATTATGGTTATTTGGTTTTTAAAATATTTTTGACATTATAATTGTATAATTTCACCTTACAAACTCTCCTATGTATCCCATTGCCTCTACTTTTTTTTAACTTACTTTTTAAAAAGCCTATTCTGTCTATATAATTCATGCTTCAAAGGCTGACCATTTAGTATCACTCAACCGGCTGGAGAGCTCTTATCTAAGGAAGACTATTTTATCCTACTCTCAACATTACAAGCTTTTAAACAAAACGTGATTTTAAAAAAATGGATAGGAATTTTAGTGTAAGTAGTTCCCAAAGCTTTTCACATTGAGAAAAGGTGAACTATTGAAGAACTTTAAAGCACAGGCTGCATGAAGAGACTGAAGTGTAGGGAGTACACATCCTTTTGGTGGGCTTCCTCGCCTCCTCTAAGCAGGAAACCTGTCAAGGTTCTTTAGGGAATTAGAAATGGGAGGTAGGCTTCTCTGTTTGCTCACTTTTGTCGAACTGTTGGAACTGAGGGTTCTTACTTATGAAATTGTCGATTTCTACCCTACTTGCCCTTTGAGTTGAGAGACTCAGATGAGATGAAAGATTCAAAATTCTTGGAAATTGTAAACAGCTGTTCACTACTGCTGGTACCAGTCATGAAGTTAATCTTACTACCCAGGGGATGTTTCAGAGAGACAAATTTTTATACAACCGGGAGAGAAAAAGGTGGTGACCACATGCAATACATGGGATATGATTATGGCTTTAAGATGGAAAAGGCAGGAGAGGTTTCTGAGAAGAACTGACTCAAGCTAAACCCTAAAGGAAAAAGTGAGACTCCTATCTAGGGTAGATTGGATACTTCAAGACCTGGACTCCATTCTCCTGTGGTTTCATCTGACTCTTGGCACTGGCATTCATCCTAGGGTTTCACAAGACTCCACTTCTGCTTCCTCAGAATTTTTACTTCCTCTAGCAGAAAATACATGAGCCTTATTTTGTTTTATTTATTTAGGAGCAGTGTGTGTGTGTGTGTGTGTGTGTGTGTGTGTGTGTGTGTGTGTTGGAAGAACAGAGGTCAATTGATGAGAATCTGTTCTCTTCTATCATGTGGGTCCTAGGAATCAAACTCAGATTGTTAGATTTGGTATCAATGCCTTCACCAACAAGACCCTGCACATAGATACATGTACAGATAATCTGTGGCTGAGCTGATGCTGCATTAGGCTGGCTCTACCTCAATAGATTAGCTCCGAGTCTAATCTATTAAATAGCTTGCCCAGGCTGAGGTAGAAGATAATTTTTCTCTTCAAATAGCAGGTGCAGAGATAAAGTTGCCAGACTATGTAAAGGATCCTAAGGAATCCTCTCCCGTAGTCTACATTCCCTCTGATGAAGCCAGACTTAAGAACCAGGAGACATGTTTTCTGCTTCCCCCTTCTCTAGAAATACTATGACCCTACTTTCTGAATCTGTAGCTCTTGAGTATTAGTTTTACATTCTACACAAGGGAGAAAACTTTTTCCAGTTTGTGTGTCAGTCTGTATATATAGAGACTATTGTCAGATGGTTCTCCCCACTTTCTTTCCACGCTTCCTATTCCCTTTTCCTTGTACCTTAGTTCCTGCCGCTTTTGGGAATCAGTGCTATCCCCATTTCTGTTTCATCGTTCTGCTGCTTTTCTTCCACTTCTTCTTTTCCATAGCAACAACAATTTTATCTTTATATCAAGATCAGAGAACACTTGGTAGAGAACTGTTAGATATATAGGCTGTTGCCCAAATGAAAAGTATGGACAATCATGTTCCTTTTGTAGAAGAGGAAATGAAACTCAAGAGCTGTAGCTAAAGAAAATGGGTCCGTACTTCTATTAAGAGATACAGGGACCAGGAAAGCATGGCCTAAACCAAAAGTCTGTGGTGCTATCCACATTTATAATTGAAGATGATTAATCACACAGTGTTCTATGCTCTTTTGCTTCTCTTGATCCGTGGTACTGGAAACTCGTGCATTTTCTTATTTGTGGAATTAAAATGTAGTTGTTTGGTTGCCTGTAACAGGAGCTTGAAATGGAAGAAAGGACTTCAGGGTTCTATGGTCACTCAGCTCTCCCCTTGGGCTCAGTGAGCTCAGGAAGTGGACATGGATGCAGAACTTCTCTGCCAGGTGGTTTATTCACTGTGTGGAGCAGGGCATTGATGTTGTATGTTGTATGTTGAGTTCTCAAGGTATTTAAAATGTTATAGTCAACCATACAGTCAATTCTCTGTTGGCCCCATTTGCTGTATATGATGGCCCTGACTTCTTAGTTGTACAAAATATGCATGACCACATTAAGGGTTTATGTGACCTATAACCGGCAATAACATTAGCTACATCAGTGTCTTCAATTAATTTCTTTCTTGATTTGTGATTTCTTTAATTATTTTAAGATGAACTCTTCCTGGGTTTATAGATAACTCCAAAAAATTTTCAAACCACTATGAGTAATGAGTCTGTAAATCACTCGCCTTCTCTCCCTCCCCCCCCCCTCTTTTTTTCTCTCTCTCTCACTTTTGCCTACCTTCTGTCATGTTGGGAAAATTCTGGGAGGCTGTCAGAACAGAAGACCTTTGCTCTAACTGATCTCTGAAACCAGTCTTCTTACAACAATGACTATCCTTAGCTGCCTATAACAACTTGCATTTTGAACTGCTCATGTGCTCATTCATCCTTTCTACTAGTCACTACCTTTTGTGATGGATTGGCTCTGGCAGGCCCTGCCCTCTGATGAATAACCCAAGATCCTTGTGTGAAAGGAGCTTATGGAATAACATCAATGCAAGAGGCTGAGCAAACTCTCATGAAGTGATGCCTTACATTCTAATGGGAGTGTAAAGCAAGGCATTGAGTAGACAATCAAAGCAGGAGAGACTTCACTGTGCTTACAGCTTTTGAGTTTTCCCAAGAAGGGAACTGTGGTGAATGAGCACAGAGGACTCTCAATAGGAAAATCAACTCAAGATGTGGTGATAATAGTAACTGACGTGTTTTCTTAACCTGTTTTCCTATCTGGAAACTGTGTCTTCTCCAGACAAGAACAAACTAGAACTCTCAGGGGAGATCCAAGATAGCTAGGCTGTCCTGAGAGAATGAGGATGACAGAAGCCAGGTTCTGATGTGTGTGTGTGTGTGTGTGTTCATGAGAAAGAGACATTGACCTTCTCATTGACAAATCTAATTTCTGAGCCCTAAGATTGAGTTCTCAACCCAGATGTTGCCATGCCAGTGTTGGTAGAATCCTGAGTAACAGATAAAAGAGATACCCAGGATGCTAAGCATATTCCAATTTAGCAGAAGAGGCCTCCTGGGGTTTTCTCTAAGATTCTGTGTGTAGAAATGACACTTCCTGGCTTTAAAGTGTGGTTTTGAAACTATCTGGTAAGCTGTTCTCCTTGTGTTGATTGTTTTAACTGTGTGTGAGTACTACCATTGATCTCGATGGGGGTTTATTTTCGTGTGAGCTGAGAAGGACTTTTACTTCCCACCGCCTCATAATCCTGCTCTGGGACATGAAGCCTTGTTTGTCACATAGATAACAAACAGGAAATCGAAGACTCAGGAGGTGACATGGTATCTCTCAGGTGGTCTGTGATTCGCAAGGCCGGTTCAACTTTCTTGGACTTTGGAAAGAAGAATATTAAAACACATAAAACTATATTTCCAGATTTTACACTTTTTTGGTTTTTAGAGAGTTCTTTCTTCCGAGGGCACTGTTGGTGGAGAGTAGATGCCCAAGCGTAACAAAGGTGGGCAGGAGGTGCATGCATTGGGTAAGAATGGACTACAGCGAGATAACTGCCATCCAGGAATGGCTCTGCTGATATTTTACTGCCAGATCCTCTTGCTTGGATGCGCAGGACTGAGATCTACATGTTGTCCAGTGGCAGACATGATGCTGGTACAATACTTTTGCTACCCTATATGCCTGTGTCATCTGGACATGGTTGTTTCCCTGCCTGGTAATGCTTCAGACTTCATTGATGTTACAAGTGAATCCTCCTAGTTGTGTAGTCCAGAGGGGATGTATTATGTCAAATGTCACCTTGATGATTAAACTCACCTGCCTGATCATTCCAGACACAAGGCAACATGCTATCTAACTGGGGCCCTGGGAAAGTATAGTTGTAAAATCTCTACATTTATGTGTGGCAGAAGTGGTTTCATGGTGGATGCGGTGGGTATTTTTATGGCTTACAAATAATCAGTATAAGCCTCAAAAATAGGGCTATGAAAAGGAAAGATGAACTCAATAAAAAACTTACTCTGAACATATAATTTTAGGAACAGTCATCTCAATTAATTGTGAAATTATCATTGGTAAATAACCAATGAAATTTCCTGTTAATTCATTAGTGCTTTTATTTTTTCTTGGTTCTGGAACAGAAAATGCAACCCAAAATAAACATTTATTCCAGCACAACTCTCTGGTATCAAATACCAGTCTTGCTGCCTGCTCATATTTTTCAGGTGAGTCTCCTCCCCCGAGCTTTATTTGACAGGCTTTGAGATTATGCATGAGCAATTAGAATCATGGAACTGGCCGTCAAATGGGCGAGTTTCAGAGATCTGTTTAACAAGAAAGCAAAACAGTGATCAAAGTAGGCAGCTGATTGGGAAGGGAATAGTAAACATTGGGGAGACAGGAAGAGGTGGACATAAAGGGACAGCTTTATTATATGGGTATATGTGATTAAACTCTCAAACAGACAGCAAAGAAACGGAAGAGAAACGGAGGTGCCACTGGGAACTGTGGGTCTAGTGAACACTGGCAGAAGATGCGTCATTCTTTCTGGTTACAAAGTTCCTTCATGTCCCCACTTTGATCTCAGCAGTCTGCAAGGAGAGCTGGGTAGTACAGCCATTCCCATGTCACAGACGGTGAGAAATGTCTTTCCCGGAGAGATCCGGAGAGATCCATCTTGTTTTGAACACAGTGACAACAGAGTCAACTCTTGCCAATAAACTATGGCTAACCTGAGCCATATTATTTTTTTACCTCTGCTCCACTGTCTTCCTAAGAGAGGCTATCATTTGATGGCTGTGAGGCAGCTTGAGAAGAGCTCACACACGTCTGAGTCACCTTTAGTGATCCTCACTCCCAATAGCAGAGTCCGCAGGAATCTCTCAAAAATCATACTTTTGATTCCCTATATTTACTTTAAATGTGATCACAGCTTAAAGAAAATAAAATAAAAGAAAAGAATAATGGGAAGGCTGGCTGAAGGGCTGTGTGGACCCATTATTTGAAAGTAGCTATTAATCTTACTGTGTGTAGAACCATATCAGATGTCTCAGCTTTGCGGTCATCTTCACCCACAGCTTAAGCAAGGTCCATCTCACCATTTGCTGCTCCCTAAACATGCCTGTCATTTTCTCATCCTTGCACACTGGAAAATGCTCACTCAACAAAAACAAAAACATCCAACCCGTTTCTCTCCACCTTCTCCCTTCCTTCCTTTGTCTAACTTACTTCTTACAGTACTTTCAATGTTGTAATTTTTATTGCAATGGATTCTAGCTTTCTTTTTTTTATCCTTCTACAAAGTTAGTGCCTTAAAAATGGTGCTTGATGGAGGGAGGGGGCCACTTCTTCTTCCCAGCCGCCTGGCTAGCCTGCACCCAAAATAATCGCACAGGAACTGTATTAATTAAACCACTGCTTGGCCCGTTAGCTCTAACTTCTTATTGGCTAACTCTTACATATTAATTTAGCCCATCTCCATTAATCTGTGTATCACCACAAGGTCATGGCTTACCAGCAAAGTTTTAGCACGTCTATCTCCAGCGGCTCCATGGCGTGATTCTGCCTTCTTCCTCCCAGCATTCTGTTTAGTTTTCCCTGCCTACCTAAGTTCTGCTCTAACAACAGGCCACTGCAGTGTCTTTATTCGTTAATGGTAACCACAGCACACAGAGAGGAATCCCACATCAGTGCTTTCTATCTTATTGACTGTGTTAAAGGTCTTGAGATGGCTCTGCTACGGTGAATGTCAAGGTGTAGATGGGCTGTGAGTCATTCTGCAGGTTGTAGTGAGAATCTGTTTTTCTTGCCCCTGTCAGTTTTTAGATACTATCAAAATTTTCTTATTCCTTATGCAATGCCAATAATATTAGATAGTGTCCTTATGCTGGTATAGTTCTGCCTTTTTCTAAGCATATGTTGCCTTTTATTGTTAGTGGACAACAAGATAGTCTCACTTCTAAATGTCATCCAATTGGCAAAAGATTTCTACCTTGTAGACTTAATTACCTGTGTGTATAGGGTAACAGAGCCATGAGGTTCAAGGACTTGGATATAGAGAGCTTTGGGTACCATAAGTTTGCCTCCCACATGGTGCATAATGCAAGTTAACATAGGGTTTGTGAATATCATTTCTTTTATCCTCTTAGGAGCTGTTTACAAATAGTGATGGTCCATATTTTCCAAGTTGAAAAAGCAGGGTTGAAGAAGGTTATATAAGTTTCCCCATATATCAAATAACCCTTTTAGGGTCACAGAAAACAGAAAGAGAAGTCGCTGGAACTTGACTGCATTGTGAGCTCAGAGGCAGCTGTGTTTTCCCAGTGAATGGAGAGGATAGCCATCTGGTTACTCAAGCCATTAACAAATTGCTTCCTGCAGAACTTCTGAATTTTCCTCTCTACATTTTCCATTTCATATCCCAAATATATTTTTGAGCCTACATTGTATAAAAGTTTTGAATAGGGTCAATTTTCTTTATCCTCTGCTGTGTGAGAGTCTATGGCATATCCCAGGCACTACTCAAACTTAACCACCTGCTCTGCCTTGTCCTAATTGGTACTCCTCTTGCTCGGAATGACTTTTCTGAACATATCTATTTGTGCACACCCAAGTTAAAGCCCTTCAAGGTATTGTCGACCTCCAAAGTTTCCACTGACTGTAGTGAGTATGGCTTTTATCTGGTGCTTATGGGCATTAACTAATCTCTTGCATTCTATGCTATGGCAAAGCAAACTATTTCACCCTGACAAAGCTTTGAATAAAATACCCCCGGGCCTCTTACCTGCCTCTTTGTTACTGTCCCATATCGTATCACATCAGATGTCACCTTTCTCAAGAGCTTGTGCTCTACATCTTCATTCCTTGCCATCCCAATATGTGGCAGGATTCTCTCATTTTCTGGACCACACAGTAACATGATGATCTTGAACAGCGTGAGCTCCTCTCACCAACATTACCACTGACAGAAAAGACAGAAATGTAGTACACAACCTATAGATGTCTATTGAACAAACAGATGAGTGAGATGCTTTTGCCATTGCTTCAGCCTCTTGCTCATATGGATTCAGTATTTGTGTTGCTATTCTTTCCCAACTCTAAATTTGGAAACCCCTTCATCCGCTAACTTTGATTTCAGGTTACTTTCCTCCTGTGGTTTCTTCTGTTCCACTGTATCTTCAGCATATGCACCCCTAGTCTTAGTTCCTTCATTAAGCTTCAAAATTACAAATTCTACTGCCTGGTAGGAATCTGTGCTTGGACATCTAATTCACCAATTGACTTAATACAATTGTGATGATTACTGATGATATACATCTGGACAGGATCTAGACTCACCTAAGAGATAAAAGACTAACTTCTGGACATGTCTGTGGAGGAAATTCCGCGTGAGATAAGTTAAAAAGAGAAGACCTAACATAAATACAGATAGTGCAATCCCGACGGCTTGGGTCCTGCACTGAATATAAAGGAGAAAGAGAGCTGAGTGCCTTCATTCATCTCTCTCTCTCTCTCTCTCTCTCTCTCTCTCTCTCTTTCCTCTTTCTCTCTCCTTCTCCTTCCTGACCATGTGGTCACAGTGTGATGAGCCTCCTGACTCTTCTGCCACCATGACTTCTCTGCCACAATGAACAGTACTCTTGATCCGCACGTGAGCCTAAAGAAACATTTCCTTAAATTGCCGTTGCCAAGTGTTTTATCAGAGAAACAATACAAGCAGCAAATAGAATGGTTATCTGGGAGCTCTTTATTCTATTCTCTCACCTTCTCAATCTAGTGCTGGAGCAAACTGTTTCTCTGCCTGCTCGGGACAAAGACCTGGCTTCTTTTTAATCCATAAGTTTTCCTTTCTGTATCTATAGCCAATCCATCAGCACATTCTCTCTGCTCTTCTACAGTGCTACATCTCCAGTCTGTCTCCCCAATGTACTCGAGGCAGGCTCATTTTATTTTCTTCCTGAGTAACTCCAATAGTCCTTAAATGATCTCTTCTCCCATTTTGCTCACCTAGCAACTATCCATTCTCCGTGCAGTAGCCAGAATGGTATTTTAAAAACCATAAATCAGATCATATCATCTCCCGACTTCAAATCTTCTTGAGGTTCCCTACTGCTTTTAAAGGGATATGCGAGCTTCTTAGTGTGGCCTGCACTGGCCTTGGGTGAGGCTGTCTTTTCTGTTTATTTTTGCCTCCTCAACACCCGAAGTTTATTTCTCCCTTTAGTTTTGAGTATTTGCTCCCGCTTGTGTTTTAATTCTTCCACTGCAAAATTTTCCTTGTGGGGATTTTCCTGTCACTCCAGGTTTGTGTTCTCCAGATGGCTCTTTGTGGAAGATGACTCACATTTCAGGACCTAATTATCACCCTCCCAATCCTCATTCAAAGACACACTGAAAGCAGGGTCTTCTCGGGGATCATTTCCTTTGCAGTCGCAGGGCCTGACAAGAGCAACTGGAGGCTCACCATATGTGATGTTTCGCCCCTTCCACTGTCCTCAGGTTCATTTAATCTCTTTTGGTAGGCTGTCAGTTCTTCAGACCTATGTTGGTCACACTCCTCAAAATGTGCCTCACAGAACCTAGGATGGTGCAGATGCACAGCTGTGTGCATCTCCATACACAGGGGCTCAACGTTGTGTTAGTTAAGTTTTCCTGTATCTTTCTTCTCTGGACACTGCTAGAAACACACTGGAGTGTGTTTTGTCCAACCACAATTTCTAGTAAGTGTTAACAAAAAAGTAAATATTTGTAAACGTTTTTGAGTCTTCTTTGTATCCCACAATCACCCTGGTCCATTACCAGAAACTAGTCCTGAACTCAGAACTGAAGAATTCCACATACAAAGGCAAGCACTTCACAAAAATGCCTGGTTCATATCCTTCTTAAAGACCATAAGTTGTGTGTATTGCTTGCCAATCTCCCTACATGGAAGTCACATATTGGAATGCTAGTTGTCTTGAAAGCGTTGAAGATAGAGTCTATGTAGAAGTGTCTAATAGATACAATAACCATCTTTTCCCTTCAAGTATTTTAAACATCAATTTTTGATATTTTATTAAATAACTAACACAGCTGTTTAAGAACCAGAAAGTCTTGCATTCAAATCACAGTGGAGACATTCCCAAAGGGTGTCATGTAGCAAGTCACGCTACTATTGTTAGCAGGCTCCCTGGGTACAGTTCTACAGCCATTGCCTATTGAGTATCAAGCAGTGAAGCAGCTCTATTTGGGCTTCACGACTCTGGAAATGTAGATTTGAAACAATTGCCCCACATGCTGGTTCTGGAGATGAATTGAAAGTGGTCTATTTAGACTATTTGGCAGATCACAAGGTCATAATGAATATTCATTTTATTATTTTTAATTTTGCGACGAGGTCCTGGGATGTTGTCAGAAACACTGGTCTGAGAATGGTTTCCACCACCACTTGCAAGAGGGTACTTTCAGCTCTTTAAATTCCCACAAACATATAATTTGGCTCCTGGTAGATTGGGGTTGATTATTGTTTATAGTTGAATGTTGTGCTTTCATCTGTGAAGACTTCATTAGACAGAGAATGAAGCAGGTGCTACTCTGTGGCATGCGGGCACCAGGCAGAGCTTTCCTTATTGTCATTCTGGCTAGACAAAGTACATTCTAGGGCGGAGAGCATTGCTTGAGTGATCAAAGGAATATTCGCCTCAGCAAACTGTCTACATAGTCAACTCATTTCCTGCAGAAAAGAGGCTGAGTCCAGTGTCCACATGTGACCATTCAGTATATCAGCCTTCTTGTCCCCTGGTTTACAAGTGTTATATGGGGAGGGAGGCTGTTAAATGGAGTTTCCTCACGTGAGGGACAGTACTCGCCTCCCGCCAGAAGTTATAGGTTGCCAAATAAAAGTCCCAGTGCTGGATGTAGAATTCTGCTCTTAGAACTGTCAGATAAGGGTGTCCCAACAATCCCCCAAAGTATACAGTCTATTGCCATTGCTCTCGATTGCTCAACAGAACTTGATGCTATAGCTCAGTTGCTGAAGAGACCACACTCTAATTACAGGCCAGGCAGATCAAGGTGGAGCTGGTACTCTGAAAACTATCTACCAGAGAGGAAACTAAAACACCAGATTGCTAGGAAGGAGAATCGTTAACAGTCTTATCCACTGTGAACTCTGTGAGCTACAATCATGACTAGCCAAGTAAGGTATGCCTATGGGTGCAAAAGTGGCATGAATCTCACAGGGGTAGCCAACTACTTTCTGATTGGTTTTAAGACCCACTAAACCCAAGAAAGCTTATTTTTGGTATAGTAAATCTGGCCTCAAACCCATAAGCCATAAAGGTGAATCTACTAGAATTTTTTTTCCCCCCAATGGGCAGATTACCAATTGCCCCAAACTACTGTATCAAAAAAGCTTCTCAGTACAGTGGTGAGGAGTTAATCCATAGGTTCACAACTGGTAAGAGTACAGAGACTAAGTGTCTGTGGTGTACCCAGCCATAAATGTGACATCTATCACCACACCCTCCCTCATCCCAAGGCTCAGAGAACATCACGGATGAGCAAAGAGCGTAAGAGCTGGAAGTTTTCTGAAGAGTTGAGTGGAACTGTTTTCTAGAAACGATAGGACTATTGTAGTCATGAACTCACAGATGTGCTTGCTTGAACAAGAGCAAGCTAGTCAACATTCAGTTACATATGGGGGAAAGGGCACATGAGATCTCACACCCGGCTGAGAGTTATTGGCAGTTGATGTGCTAGGGAGGAAGAGTGAATTTTGTTGGAAGTTTGTTCATAGGTAGACAGACTGTGACCTGGTGTGTGGTCTTACAACCATGCACAATGGAAGCTCAAATTAGACTTAATGGTTACCAAAAAACAAACAAACAAGCAAGCAATCAAACAAACAAACAAGACTTAAAGTATGAGAGGGTATTTGACAGGGAAAGCCGGGAAGGAGTTGGAGGCAGAGAGTAGAGGGTGTATATAATCAAAATATACCATATAGATTTGTGAAATTATCAAAGAATAAATAAAACTATTTACTTTACTAAAAATAAGCAATGGCAAAAATCTAAAGGGCCTATTACAGGGTAATAGGGCAAAGATATAACAGAGAATCAGCAGCCATAATTCCCAAATACCAGTCCAAACTACTTTATAATCTGAGATTCACTATTAAAAGTAGACAAAATCTACAGCAGATCTCGTGACAGATCAAAATCAAAATAAGCCATACTAAAATAATTGTATAAAATTACCTGTGGATTCTGTATGTAAGTTGTGTAGGAAATACAAATCCTGCCTTGATTCTTTAATAGGATGATGATTAGAGTGTGGAACAATAATTTCTAAAGGGTTAATAGTGTACCCACCTAACAGCAGCTACTGTACAAAAGCTAGCCCTTTGCCCTCCCTTGGCTTGGGTTTCTTGTGTCTCGTTAAGAACTTCAGCCATTTTTTTCATTTTCTATTCATTTTGTACTTCTCACTGTTCTACCTTTCTGGAAGAAAATTTATTACAAAAGTGATTTCATGATTTCAGTGCACCTAGGGACTGGACACCTAACCTAAAGAATAGTCTTCAGAGTCTCGGGAGCCATTTCCTCTGAGGCCACTGAAAAAGAACTCACATTTTTGATATTTGAGTTCAACAGAGAGATTGTCTCATGGTAGAGCATTTATGACCTTGTTCAATTGATAAAATGCGTATTTGTACCCAGATTTCATGGAACATTTCAGAAGAAAGAGAAGCAATGAGAGAAATTGAACTTTGAAGTGTGCGTAAGTGGGGCCACCAGAGTCTTAAAAGAAAGGTAATGTTTAGACAAGAAGCTGGAAAGACTTGCAAATGGTTTTGGTTGTAAAAGACTCTATAATTTAGGTGCTTGTAATTTTAAAGACAACATCAAGATAATGACAGTTAGCATGAGCTGGTTTTGGTATGAGGCAATCAAGTCATGGATTTATTTCTAGCTTAGTTTCTCTCAATACCTAATGCTTTGTTATTTTATTTGAGGAGTTTGGTCACCCCTTTCTTGGCCCCAATTTAGAGTGACCTTTCTTCAATGCAGAGGGAATTCCTTCTGTTCAAAGAAATAGTTCAGTTTTATAGACGACTCTACATTATAAAAATATAAGAGTTTAGATTACCAAAACTAGAATGTTCCTTGAGAGTGTCCTAAGTTGTCTATTTCTCTCTAAGAGACTAGGACACTACAGTCTACCTGGATTAAATATCTTAATCAATATAATGCAATCAGATATTGATGAGATGTTTTGCCTTTTATATTTATGTGTTTATATGAAACCTACTTTAAAATGTAATTTCATCATTTCTCCCAGTTCTCTTCCTCTTCCCTCCAACTCCATGCTTCTCCTAATCCCTTTCAAATTCATGGACTCATTTTCTGTAATTATTATTGTTTTACACACAAATAACATGCATACACACAAATATATAAACAGAATCTACTGAGTCTGTTTAATATTGCTTGTATGTATATGTTTTTAGGGTTGAGCACTTGATATTGGATAACCTCTTAGGGGCTCATCCCTAGGGCTGACTAATTCTCTCTCTCTCTCAGCTGTCTTTAATTGCCTATAACTCTCCATCTGCCATGGGTCCCTGTGAGATTCTCCCCATGCATATTAGCACATTAAGACCTGATGCTGTTCAGGTCTTGTTTGAATAGCCGCTGTGCTGAGAATTCCTGGTGTACCTTCACTACCATATCTAGAAGACAATTGACTTCTCAGTCCTCCAGATCACACCATCTTTCCAATCCCCTAGTGCTTTCTGAACTTTTGGCATAGCTGTTGTGTTGTAAAATGTATCAGTTGGGGCCGGTCACCTCACGGTCAGTTCTCTGCCTTTCAGTAATGACTTTCTGTAGCTGTCTTGCTTTCTGATCCATCTTATCATACGCCCTATAACTAGCCATGTTTCTATAAGCGGAGGGAAGTTACTGATCCATTATGTGTAAGATTAAATTGCTCTTTTGATTAAGCTTTCATTTGGGTCACTAGTCATTCATTTAACAACTGATCTTGTCACACTCCGTAGCCTTCCATCAAATCTTCAAATTAGGGGACAACTTGAGAGTGCTGTCCTTAACATCTTTCAGAATATAGTGATACCGTGGGTGGCATTTCTGGAGAGTAAACATGGTAATCCTTTTACAATCCCAGTGACAGGCAGGCAGCTAAGTACAATGCAAGTTAGTGCAGGCCCTGACTTGTTCTTTCTCACTGTCATTTTAAACACAATACCCTATGTCAAAACCGGTTCTACCCCCCCATTCCTCTTTTTTTTTCATTTTTGTTGATTTTGTTTCAAAACTTTAATCCTTTATTCTTAAGCCACAGACATTCTTTCCCCCTCAAGCTTCACATTCTCCTAATGTCTGTGGTCCCTGTTTAAATGTATTTATTTGACTGTGTCCTAAAATGCCTATGTCTTTCTAAAATTTTAGAGTTCGGTGAACGGCTTGTCAAAATGAGCATTCTCCTTTGCTTTGCTTCATTGTGATGGTTTGCAGTTTGACATTATCTCTCTTTAGTGCCATAGCAATGTCATGAAGTGGCAGTTTAGGGACTATCCTACAAATCTGGAAACAGAGGCTGCTTGGTTTACAGACATCCATTTGGTTGGTTTTCAGATGAGAACAGTTTCTCTCTTTGGAGCTTAGTTTCATCATTAACAATAATCTCTATATTCTTTCTAGTAAATCAGGGTCTGGTCCCTGTGACCCCATTTAAGACGATCCAGACACTTTGGAAGTGTCTGGAAACTGTGTAGTTTATTCTACCTCTACATTCAACATCGTGTAGTGTCCCACTTCCAGTCCCTACAGATGTTCCTGATGGACAACACCTTTGCTGAATCCTTTACATTTCCCTTCTTAACTAACGCTCCTTCCTCAGTGTGTCCAGCCTCATGTTTACCCCTGGACTCTGAGGATGACAGAAACAAATTTCCAGCCTGCTCAGAGTTTCCTAAACTGACAGAAACCTTTCTTCTTTGTTTCCCACGCTGGAATCATAGCTGTGAAACTTGTCTAACACCTGTTCCTAGGTGATTTCTCAGTTTTAGACTAATTCCAGTCATGTTGAAACAAAACAGACTTGTGAAACACCAGCTCAGATTTCAGAGGCTAAGAATTAATCGTATTTGCTCTTATTCTTTCATGCAGCCCTAGAATGAGAAATATTGTGTGTGGAATGGATGAGTATTTGTAGATAACTCATTGGAACTGGCACCCTGGTGGTCAGGGGAACTGGAGATGAGCTAGTAACCTGGTTGGACTCTCTCAATCACCTTCAGTACCATCTTCATTAAGAAAGCCATGTTCCAACCATCAACCTGATATTCTTCCTCTATGTTGAGAGAGAATCCCCAAAAAGCAACAGTGCTGTGAACAGGGTGCTCCCTCTGGAACTGGTGGTGTCTTCCTTTATAATAAGGGATCCTCACCCTGAGAAGGGTTCTGTGGACTTTAGAGGTCTCCCATTGTTAGTTCTTCCTTGAGTACCAGTTTCCCTCCGTAATTAGGGACTACTCCCTGGATATTTGGGGACAATATTAAATCACAAAGGTTGCCTTTGATCCCCCTGATAGGTGGCTCCCAGTATTTTAAATACAGCTATAACCCCTGTCTGATCATAATGTAAGTGGTGACAGCCTGCCGCCTCGAGAGAGAGTGGGTGTGAACCAGGGCCCACACCCACCTCTTCAGCTTCTCCATGGCTTCATCACCGCATAAGACCTGGGAGACAAGCCTCTGACTTTCTCCTTTTGAGAGTATTCTTGCAAAGCAGGCCATTCTGGTTATGGAGATTGCACTATGTGGCTTAGTCCCCGAGGGGTGTGTGGAGAAACAAACCCAGGTATTTGCACAGAACTGTAAATCATGAACTTCAGAAACAAGTAGGAAGCTATAAACCCAAGACCAGGCATCCTACTGTGGTAAAGCCAGTGGCAAGTTACTGAGCCATCTTCAGTCTTCTTTTTCTTACTTATGAGGGAGTCTGCATTGCTGACTCCTTTGGTTATGAGCTCAGATGACGTAATGCATGCGAAGTGATGAACTTGTCACATGGTAGATGTTAAATGGATATCAGTTTCCTGCCAGATGATTCACACGTACACTGGTATCTCTTCCTCATCGGCCTGTCCACACTTCCCATGCCTGGACCTGTCCCGTCTCTAGTCCCAGAGAGTACTTCGGTCAAGTGATTCGGCAAAATGAACATGTTCCTCATGTATTTGTTCATTTGTTTACTTAGTCTATTAACTTTCCTTAAGGTCCTCAGATCTAAGATTCAGAAAAATTATGTCCCTGTTACAATGTTGACCAATCTGTAAGAGATACACTAAATTAATAGAGATGTTTTATAATTGAGGAGCAATATAAAATAGTCAGATGCTCACTTGAGACTCGAATTGCCTGCCAAACTATTTTACTGGAATATACTGTTTTTATGTCTTAGTCCATTAGCAATGCTACAACAAAATACCATAATATTGGTAGATCGTAAAAAAGAAAAGTTTATTTCTCATAGTTTCAGAGGCTAGGAATCAAAGAGACAGGCTTAAACAGATTCAGTACTGATGGATCTCCTTGGTTAATAGACATACTTCCCTCTTAAACACAAACACTGTTCCCCAATCAGCTTTCCCATCTCTCTTTCCAAGCTGTCTCATTATTATAGAGTTGCATAGCAGATGGAATATATATACACCCTCTCAGTCCTCTTTGCTAAGGACATAAATCCCAGGGTGCTCATGCCTAAATCATCGCCAAGAGACCATCCTACCCAAATTCTATTCCATGAATTGTGTGTGTGTGGGGGGGGGGGTTATAAAATATTATAATATGTACCTTAATATTGTAGAGTAAATACTGAATATACAAGGAACAATAGAACATACATCTTATATACATATATATGTATATGTTTACAGAAATAAAGGGTAATCTGTTATTTGCTAATGAGAAACTTTCATATTTATATTATTCAAGGATTGTAGCTTACTATACTTCAAATTTTGCACAATTAGCGCACCTTGGAATAGTTTCATTTAAACAAACACTTCCAAAGTAACTGTTATGTAGTCATGACTGTATGACTCTGTTTCCCTAAATGCTTCATTCAGTTGGTCAACTTCCTAAAAATGTGCAAAACTGAAGGTTGAGGGTTGCTAAAATGTTATGGACAGAGTGTCAGAAGTCAAATAGGATCTAAAATTGAATGCTGAACTGAAAATGCAGCAATGCATCTGAGTGGAATTATGAAGTCAAGTGGTGGATGAGAAAAGGGTGCGAAGCGAGACAGGAAAGTCGATTGGGGAACAGTGCTTGTGGCTAAGAGTAAAGTGATACCACTCAATCTCAATCCAGGTTTTATATTTAACTTCCCATTTATATAATAAAACACTAAAGGAAATAATTTGTTACTGAGAAAAAGTTTAATAGAGTTCATAGTTTTGGAAGGTTCATTCCATGATATATTGGGACTTACTGAGATATTCTGTCTTTGGTAGTACTTGGAGATACTAATATAAGAAGCCTGTTCTCCTCATGGATTTTTGTTTAGGGGCTGTGCCTTCTGTGTTTTAAAGTAAAAAGTAGGTAGAAGATAATGTGGTCATAAATGTTTGAGGCTGGCATGCCTTTATTCTATTTGGCATTTAATAGTTAATAACTACATTTTCTTTTTTAATCCATACACACGGAAATTGGCTATAAATGGATTTAATGAATAATGTATTTAGAGGGATAGAACATGTTGGTCAAAATACAGGAACAGATGCTTTCATTGACAGCTGTATTTTTCATCTAAAATTTATTAAATGCCTCAGTATGCTTCCATTTTTGATAGACTGATTCTTTCTTTGCATCCTAGAGGGGGCAGAAATAAAAGCCGAAAATGAAGCAAATACACATCATGAATTTGTAATAGAAAATTATTCCCCAAAACACCTGATCCACTATTTTCATGGAAACCGTGAACTCGGACTCTGGTGCAGGAGAATGGGAACAAATATGTAGGGAGTTGTGGGAAAAGGCACCATGAGGTCTGACCAGGATTTGCGAGGTGGTTCCCACTCTTCATCCTGTAAAAAATTTGTAGTAAGAATCAGAGCAAGTAGCTTGAAGCTCTCTTTTTTCTTCTGATGACAAAAGGATAGTGTTTAGTTTGTGTCTAGAGTCTAAACCAGACAGATGAGACTAACTCATTAGACATCACCAAATATTAATAGGAGCATGTGCTCACCAGCACAGAATGTGAGATTATTATCCTCATAGTGAATTTTAGAATTAACTGTTTTTTTTTGTTTTTCGAGACAGGGTTTCTCCGTAGCTTTTGGTTCCTGTCCTAGAACTAGCTCTTTTAGACCAGGCTGGCCTCAAACTCACAGAGATCTGCTTGCCTCTGCCTCCCGAGTGCTGGGATTAAAGGCGTGCACTACCACACCGGGCTAACTGTGGTGTTTTGTTTTTTTTAAAGAAATCTAAAAGTTAAAAATGAAAACCATGAGTACATAGTTTTCACCTTATACTAATTAAAATCATCTTGAGCCTTGTCCCTCAGCTCCCATAGACAAGAAGAGAATACACTTGAGGGCCCCAGTGGAATAATTTTAAGAAGCATCTACATCAGGTTTCCATATGACTTTTTCAAAATGTCTTATACATTAGATATGTATGTAAATATAAAGAGTTTAAATGGGGCTACCACATACTGGGGTAATGGTGTCCCTGCTGGATACCACAGTCTAATAAATAAAAATCCTAGTGCTACAAAATGGGTTACCCCTATTGGAATTGTTGGCCAGTGGGGTCCCATAGACTCCAAACATTACAGGCTATTGCCAGTACTCTTGTTCACCCTCTAGAACTTGTAAAACCCATGTGCCAGAGCCATAGCTCACAGAGAAATCAAGCTGGTATTTCCTGGGAAATTTTATGCCTACTGGCTAGATTTCCTAGTATTGGGAAGCTTTAGACATGATGCAAAAGGAGAAAAGTAATCACTAATCCTGCTGTCACTTCTGTGACTTCTCTTCAACTTATTTGGCAGGACATAGCCACTGGTACAATAGTGGTAGAGGTGTCATGGCAATATCTCACCATGTTCTGACTGAATTTAAGGCCAGCTCTACAGGTTGAAGCCCTTATGTGGCACTGATTTTGAAGACAAGAGTTTGCAGCTATGCAGGTCCTACGGAAGAAACTACTACTAATGTCCCATTAAATGGGCAAAGTATCGAACCTGTTTCTTGTGGCTTATTATATTTATGGATTAGTGTACCTCCTAACACTTATCAGAGAAGCTTCTGCAGTAGATGGCAGTAAACACAAAGACCCCACAACTGGTCAAGATGCAGAGAACAAGAAACTGTGAAATACTCATCCTTAAAAAGAACATCAGCATCACAGCTCTCATTTCAAAGGCTCAGGGATCATGAAGGAATAGGAACAGAAAAAAGTGTAAGAACCACAGACAGTGAATAACATTAACACACAGTATTTTACATACATACAGCAGAATTGTATATATGAATTCATAGCAGTAGAGGTAGCATACAAAAGACCTGCACAAGCTCAAGATAGCTGAAATCATAGCAAGAAGAGCAAGGGTAGGCAAAAAGTTCCACTGTAGCCTAGGAATTGCTGGCCATTAATAGCTCCTGGGTGATGGAGAGAAGGGTTTCTTTATAGGTTCAGCCACTCTTGGGTTGACCATGTTTGGGTTAACCACAGTCTAGTGGAAGGCCACATGTCTAAGATATATGGGCAGTACAAACTGTATGATGGTTTTTGAAAAATGAGGACAAAAAACCCTGGACGCATAGGAAAGAAGGGTAGATCTGGAGAGGAGTCATCAGGGGTACATGTGATGAAAATATATGATACTGAATCCTCAAAGAGCTAATAAAATGAGAAAAAAAGGCATAGATGGAAAAAACTGTTCTGAACACACACACATAAAACATTTTAAATGATGATTATCAAATATATCAAGCAAAATGATATCCTGTCTAGTTGTGTGTGTGTAGTATGTCTGGGTTTGCTAGTGGCTCATAGTGTTAGACGTGCAGATTTTGCTACTCACAGTAATTTTTAAAATTTTATTTATTTTCCTGACCTTTACTTTCATGAATTTGTATGAGTGCTGAGTTGTTGTGAAATTTTACTTTATGTAAAGGTGTATTGCATTTGGTTATGCTGCATTTGTTTAACTTTGTAAAACTATGTTGCTTTTTCAGCATGCCTGTCTAAGGAACCTGATTGGTCTAATAAAAAACTGAATGACCAATAGCTAGGCAGTAGAGGGTTAGGCAGGTTTGGCAGGCAAAGAGAATAAGTAGGAGGAGGAATCTAGGCTGAAGAGAGAACTAGGAAGAAAGAGAAAGAAATCCCAGGGGCCAACCAGTCAGGCAGACTCCAGTCAGCCAGACACAGAGGAAGCAGGGGAGTAAGACATTCAGATAAAAGAGATGCAAAAAGGTCCTGAGGCAAAACACAGATGAAAAGAAACACATTAAAATAAGTTATAAAGAGCGAGTGGGACAAGCCTAAACTAAGGCGGAGCAATCATAACTAATAATAAGTCTCAGTGTCATGATTTGGGGAACTGGTTGTCTGAGAAAGCCTGCTACAGTGGGCCAAATATTTTCCAAAGCATGGGTGCCACAGGGAAAGATCTGAGCTTGAATTCTGTCGCCAGGACTTATTTTTGACCATGTAAAGCTTTGACAGCACTGCCCTGTGTTCTCCTCTCTCCTCAGAATTGTTGTGTCCCATGTGTCTAAGAGTTCTACTTCCTCATGGTCTACTTCTTTTCTCTACTGTTTGCAATTAGCTATGCAAAGAGATGAGGGTTAATATGTGTTGAATGCAGAGACACAGTCAATGCTGTGATTGGACAGTCTGGTTCTAAAATGTCTTAAAAAAATGTAACCGCCTAAAGTCAGGTCTGTGGAAGGAAATGCTGAAATATTAACTGCCCTGTTGAAGTTATTACAGTTTGCCGAGCACTTTTAGAAATGATTTTTAACATGAAACATTTGAACTTTCCAGCCATTCCTTTCTGTAAGTCAGTCAGGCATTAATTGTGTTTCCAGTTTTCTGGGGTTCTGTTTCAGACCCAGGAATGTTAAATGACCAGACTGAGGGTTTATTGTTATTACAGCAATTGTACCTAAATGCCAATCAGGAATTCTCAATACAATTGTGCCTTCTCTCTTCAGTCTTCCTGTTTGTGTCCACATCATGGCGGATGTAATGAATATGGCATTGTCCATGTTTATATTGTCATATTAACTGTAAAAAATGCATCGATGTATATTTTAATTTCACCAGTCCAATATTAGAAGAGTAGAAACTAGGTTTTCGATTAAATTATTTGCCCAACTTGGTGAGCATAGCAAGTGATAGAATTACTCTTCAATTATCCAAACTCTTGGTGCATGGAAACTATGTCCATAATTTCTTTTCTTAGCTCTGAACTTTTATTCTTTTCTGGTAAAAGTGTTTGATTAAATTTACAAAAATATGACAATAAAAGCCGGGCGATAGTGGCACACGCCTTTAATCCCAGCACTCGCGAGGCAGAGGCAGGCAGATCTCTGTGAGTTCGAGGCCAGCCTGGTCTACAAGAGCTAGTTCCAGTACAGGAACCAAAAAAGCTACGGAGAAACCCTGTCTTGAAAATCAAATATATATATATATATATATGTGACAATAAGTGCTAGTGTGGTGGCAAGGTAGATAAAGGCAATTGTTGCTGAGCCTGAAGGTCTGAGTCCAATCCTGGATATCCACATGGTAGAAGGATAAAATAGACTCCTTCCATGTCAAAGATGCATAGTAACACTCACAAATGCAAGAATATGCACACACACACACACACACACACACCCCACAGAATAAATAAATAGAAAACGACCTGTCATACTATATGTGAAAGTACTAGCTTATTATACAAAAATCTAAGTGACAAATTACTTCACTGTAAGATTGTGGTATACTTCTGAACTATGAATGTTGGTGATTATGACGGTTAGCCTTTCATCTGAAATTTTATTATGCTCATTAATTCATTAAGAATTTCATATATGTATATATTGTGTTTTAATTATATACAACCCCACTCCTCTTCCTAACTCCTCACACATCCACCCCTCTCCCTTCTACCGCCTCCTCCAGGTTCATGTTTTCTTTCTTTATTGTTATTATTATTTTTTTATTATTAATATTATTTGGATTTTCAAGACAGAGTTTCACAGTGTTGGGTAGGAATAGCCATTCTGGATTTCAGAGATCTGTAGACCAGGCTGGGCTTGAACTCACAGAGATCTGCCTGTCTCTGCCTCCTGAGTGCTAGGGTTAAAGGCGTGCGCCACCACAATCCAGCCTTTTATTTTTTGATAACCTATTGAATTTAATTTGTGCTGCTCATATATTCATGAATGTTGGGTCATCTGTTGCAAAGTGGGTGCTACCAAGGATCATACTTTTAAATAAAACTCACTTTCCCTTTCCCCAAAGCCATGAACTGCCCATAACTCCTCAGGTGTTGGGGATTGTGAGCCCCTCACCACTTCACACTGGAATGTTGATTGCTTTGATCCTGTGGATTTTTTTTAATTGTGTGTGTACAGGCAACAACAGTTGCTGTGAGTTCTTGAATCCTGGAACCATTTCAAGTCCAGAACACACTGTTTCAATTGAACTTATCGTCAACTTGACAAACCTAGAATCAATGGGAGTCTTAGTGAAGGACTATCTCCTCATTGACTTAGCCTGTTGGGATGTCTATGTGGAATTGTTTTTATTATATTAATTCACATGGGAAGATGTAGCTAACTATGAGGGGACTCACTCCCTACACAGCCAGCTCATGAAATGTATGGATGGAGAAATAAAACTAGGCATATACAAGTAGGCAAGAGAGCAAGCATGCATTCCTTTCTCTTACCTCTTGATGGTGGATGTGATGGAGCCAGCTGTTTGAAGTTCCTGTCTTGACTTCCCCACAATGAGAGACTATAGCCTGGGATTATAAACTGAAATAAAGCCCCCTCTCTACTAAGTTGATCTCTGTCAAGGTGATTTTATCACAGGAACAGAAATGAAACTAAAACAGGAAAGCTGCTGATCTGGGTTTTGTGATGATTTCTAAGTCCCAAAGTCGTTTCAAAAATTAAGCACTGAAGTTAACTAATTTTATACCTTGCTCATTCATAAATGTCTTTTTTTTCTCTAATGGAACCTCAGTTCATCTTATTATTAATTTGTTGTGTTTCATTCAAACCTTTTCTAAAACCCCTTCCTAATCAAGTTACCTTTTCTGTACTAATCTGGCATCTATCTCTACAGGTTACCAGACATTTACATTACACTTTCCAGTAAAAACACCCGTGTGCATTAATTTATGCAACTTCAACATAGTGGGTGACATGAAAGTAAACATAGTATGAGTCTTGGTTCACATATGAGAGAAACTGATTGGTGCTAATGACAAGAGCCTTTAGAAATTAAGTATGAACTTGTTTCTGCTACTCACAGTACAGTTACACTTATACCTACACTATAAATCCTAAATCTACGAAAGATATTGCTTTCTTTGTCTATGATTTCTGTGTGGTCAATGGACCCATTTTGCAAGCATTTGCGATATAGTGGGCACTTCCCATTTGAGCTGTATGCTCATAACTATAGATCACCGTCCAACCAAAAATATAATAAGAAAGATTCCAGAATGGGTTGTCAGTTCTGTAAAGAAAAATGGTCTGAGCTTATCCAGGTTCCCAAATGTTATGCATTTAATGCATGTTTCTTTTTATGAGTTTCTGCTTTTTCTTGGAGAATTGTTTCGGCTGTTCTCTGTTCTACTTATAGATGTGTTTTGTTGAACCACCAAATAAAAAAAAAGTACAAAGAAGGAGAAAAAGCCCACAACATTTACATGTTATGATTTATTGTCAAAATGGTTCTGGTGGTGAGCAGGGATTCACTCCCGTTTATGAATAATATATTTACACTATTGAGTCTCCCAGTGAATTCATAAGATTGATGTTCAAATGAGAGACTCTAAGTGTGATGAATTGCTACCACATAAAGGCAGTCAATCTTTATCAGCTTCCGTTCAAAGTGAGAGGCAGTGGCTGCAGGATTGCTGGGAAGTTTCCAAGCATTGCTTTCTGCTGTATTCTTGCAATCCCTTTGGGGAGGGGAAATTTATATTGGACAGCACACCCAAGTGTTCTTCTATCTGACATAGGCCCAGCAACAGTATGTGCTGGGACTTATTGTTTGAGAAAGTGAGGCAAAAATCTAAGACCCAGAACTGGAAACTTGGGAGCAAATGAATGGCTCATATTTCAGTTCTTCAAAATACTATATGCACAGAATTAGACAGCAAGTGATGCCATGATTCTAATTGGAATTGGAAAAACTGAGGTGATGAATCCTTGTAGCTAGAAATATCAATGCTTTCTTATTTCTTCATTCAATGTATATTTTTAGTGATATTTCATTTGTATTTTAATAAATAAAGCTTGCCTAAAGATCAGAGAGTAAAACAGTCCCACTGCTCAGCCTTACAGACCAGGTAGTGATGATATGGGAAATCCTTCTGTATATATGTTGCTTTTATTGGTTAATGAATAAAGAAACTGCATAGTCCTGTGATAGGATGGGCAGGAGGGTGATGGGAGGGGGACTAAACTGAATGCTGGGAGGAAGAAAGCAGAGTTTAGAGATACCATGAAGTCACCAGAGGGGAAAGACAGGAGCTGCCAGCTGGAACCTTGCCAGTAGGCCACAAGCCTCATGGTAAATTATAAAATAACAGAAATGGGTTAATTTTAAATGTTAGGGCTAGCCAGCAATATGCTCAAGCTATTGGCTAAACAGCACTGCAAAGAATATAGTTTCAGATTATTTCAGATCTGGGAAGCTGGGAACAAACAAGTAGCCTCTGACAACACAATGGTGACACACACCTTTAATACCAGGGGCCACATTAGTTGCCATAGAAACGGGGTGGTTTGTGCCTTTAATCCCGGTGGTGCACACCTTTAATCCCAGCACTAAAGAGAATTATAAAGTGGGAGGAGACAGCTCTCAGACATAGTCTCATTCTGAGATTCTTGGAGGCAGGATCACCATTTTGGACTGAGGTCAAGGTAAGAGCCAGTGACTGGCTGTTTGGCTTTTTGGGTCTTCAGGTTAAAACCCAATTTCTCTTAGTTGTTATTATCATGCATCATGTATTGATTCAATACCTACTGTGACACAAGCATTGGTATAAGTGTTTTGGATGCATCAAGAATAAAATAAGTAAGTGCCAGGTGGTGGTAGTGCATGCCTTTAATCTCAGCACTCAGGAGGCAGAGGCAGGCGGATCTCTGGGAGTTCGAGGCCAGCCTGTTCTACAAGAGCTAGTTCCAGGACAGGCACCAAAAGCTACAGAGAAACCCTGTCTTGAAAAACCAAAAGAAAAGAAAAGAAAAGAAAAAGAATAAAATAAGCTGAGCCTGTACCTTTAAGTGTCCTGCATGTAAGAGACAGAATGTAACTAGTAAGCAATTTATGATAGAGGATGGAAATGACCATGGAGGAAAATGAAGATTTTTAAGTACATAAAACAAGTGTACTAGGGCGGACACAGAGAAAGATTACTTTTCTATTTCGCTTATTTTAGGTTCAATTTAATTTTTATGTGTTCGTACATGTATATAAAGATGGTCACCCCATGGTGCTTATGTGAAGGTCAGAGGAAAACTTTGCATGCCCACCTTTGCCTCCCATCTGTTGCTTTAACCCAGTTGCTAGGCTATGAACTCCTGGCTGTTTTCCTGTCTCTGTTTCCTTTTATACAGTAGCAGTGATTGGGATTACAGATTCTGGATTTCCATGTCTGGCTACTGTGTGTTCTGGGGATCTGAACTCAGGTTTTCAGGTTTGTATAGTAAGCATTTTACCGACTGGAGTCCCTCACCCCCATTCTTGCTTTTCTGTTTCAATTGATTATTGAAAGCGCCCGATACAGGGAACACGCAGGAAGTATGACTGCTAAGCCACAGGCAAGGGCATTCAGGTAGGGGATGACTATAAACTCTGCATCTAGAAGTGGGCTTGGCTTATCTGAGATGAGTGAACAGGGAGGAGACTTAGAAATAGTGTTAAGATGTCCCTAAAATAAAATAAAAAATAATAAAAATGATGTCTCAGTGTGGGTAGTACTAGGAGCACCAGTGGAACAAGGAAGAAATGAAGGATTGTATGAGGAGAAAGAGCACACACTAAAGCCCTCTTATAGGCTGGGCTCCGAGAATTCCAGTGTCAGCACTCCTGTATACCTCTTCAAAACTCTCCTTACAACTGGGTCTGAGCTACATAATGGAGAAACACATAAAGATGCCCATCAACTGCCCAAGCCCTATGCTTTTAGGCTCCAACTCATTGCTTAGTCCAGATTTCTTCTTCTAAGATTAACCTTTGGCTCCTCAAAGTAGTTAAGACTTTGACTTTAACATTTGACAGTTCCTGTAGTTTGACACAAGATCTGTTTGTTCAGCTTAAAGTAACTCTGATTTTCATTCTTCTTTAGTTCTCTTGATCGGTGATGTTCTTGTTAATAATCTTCCAGACTGTGTCTTCAGAGACTTCTTTCTTGGCATTGCCTCCAGGTCATCTTCTCACATCTGCCCCTGGCCTCAGGGTTGATTGTAGGACAGGGGGAAGACAGAATGTTTGTTCTCAGGAATCCTTTAGAGAAAAGTACCTGCCAAACTCACTGGCAGAGGTTGGCCTGAGACGCAGGCTCAAAGGAACAGATGAAGTGATGCATGAGTTTAAAGGGTGGCAGCTTCACTCCGATAGGAAAGTAATAGAACCTCCTTGGTTTGTATCTTTGAAAATGACAGTAGGCAGCAGAGCCTGAGTGGAGAAAATACCTGAGGAGCCATTCCTAAAAACGTGAGCATGTCTGAAAATACGCCATATGTTCAAGGGCTGTGAATTGCCCTTTCAGCAGGGTAGTGTTGTCTGGGGATGAACAGAAGAATTCAATCACAAGGCATCAAAGTGACAATACATCATCTCCACGGTGACGACAAGCTTTCTAACTGTGTTTTCCCATGATTGTAATTGGCATTCTATGTGATCAGTTTATTTTAATGGAATTATTTTTCCTAACATGTCATTAAGATGATTTAAATTTACATTTGAAAAATAATAACACTTGGGATCCTGCCCTGTATGGGGGACTCAAAAGTTGCCAATTTGACATTCATTGATACTTAATATGTATATATCAAAAATGTTTCTTAACCCTAGAAAGAGAGTTTCATTTAATTCCTACAGAAAGGTTGACCATGTGGCACTACTATGATTTTAATACTACAGACAAGGGTACTGTCACACAGAAAGGGGAACTGTGGTGTGAGCCTGAGAATCACATAGTCAGAGCCTCCCTGAGTGGGGAAATTCAGAGAGAGGGGGTGTGTTCAGTTCACAGTCTCAAGGCAAACAAAGCCCAGAGTTGTGGAAGGACTCTTAGTAGGACAAAACACTTGTCCTTTCGCTCTAGGTTCTGGAATACTCTTATAATTGACATCATTGGAGTATATTTAAACCCTTGTTTTATGTCTTTATGCCCTTTTGTCAAACTATTAGATGAAGTACAGAGAAACACTTCTCTCTAGAACCCAAGAAACCTCAAGAAATCTTCAACACTCCTAGTAATAACTTATGAGCCACCACTAGTGATCAAATCATTCTGATGCTTTACAAGTAGAACAAGTAGAACAAGTGAAAGTTTGGAACATTTCAAAGTTTGAACCACCCAGACATTGTCACAACCCTCTCCTTCTTGCCCCACCGGAGAAAATCTGCTGTGTTGTGCTGGCACCAAAGCTGGCAGGGTAAAAGAGAGCTCAGGGCAGAATGCGTAGGCACAGCATATGATTTTGAGTTGTAAATTTAGAGTTGGCACTGGCTTCTGCCTATCTCATGAATTTCAATCAGTGCCATTCCTCTTAGGACACTGTGCTAAGGCCAACTCACCCACATGTCTAGCCCTGCATGATACATTAGTGACAGTTTTATATAACTTCATCACATGTATCCTTTACTCAGGTGGATTTCTTTCTCCTCCTGCCTGTTCCTCCTCCTCATTTTCTTCTTCTTCTTCCTCCTCCTCCTCTTTTTCCCTCTCTTTCTCTCCTTCTTCTTTTGCATAGGAACTTGTTACTCCCAAGAATTCTCCCCAAATCTATGTTGGCTGATAATAAAAACACCTTTTATAAATTTTTTTAAATTTGTTGTTTATGAATTTTATATATGTACATTTTAAACATGTGCATAAATATACCTTCTGTTCCTCCCCTCTAGTACCTCCTGTGTCCCCCAACAGTTTCTTCAAACTTACTGGGTTTATTTAGTGCTGCCTGTAGTCAGATGTTTCTTTCCCATCCACCTGGTCCCAAATGCCCGATAGTTGCTTCCCAAATTACCGCACAGTGGCTTATATTAATTATTAATGCTCAGCCTGTAGCTCAAGCATGTTACTAGCTAATTCTTACATTTTAAGTTAATCAATATTCCACACTCTGCCACATGACATTGCCTTTATTAGCATGGCATGTTCATCTCCTCTTCCCTCTTTGTCTGTCTGATGACTCTCTGACTCCCCCTTCCTCTTTCCAGAATTCTTTAATTTTGTCACCCTGCCTATACTTTCTGCCTGGTTACTGGCCAATCAACATTTCATTAAACCAATATGAGTGACAAATCTTTGCAGTGTACAGAGTATTATTCCACAGCAGCTTCCTGTGTATATAGGGGGCAGGACCATTTGGGTAGCTTTTCAAGGGGTGCATCTCAGAACAAATCTTGATACCAGGTAATGGTTTGCTGTAACTGTGGGCCCTGTTGTCTGTGAGATCTTCAGAAGTAAGTATTATGAGGTGATAGAACACCTGGGTTCTAGAGACAGATCTCACATTGTTTGTTTATGACAGGTCCCAGTTTCCTCCTTGATTATGTGGCTCACTCACTAAAAAGTGGAGTGTTGTATGAAGCAGCTCTTCAGTATCTAATCTGTATAGTCAGGGTTCATGATTCTAGTACATTGCCACATGCTCAGAGAAACAAAGAGTCCCTGTTCCTGTTGGAGTCTCTTCTAGACTCTGTATTAAAAATTAAATATCCCAGTGTAAAAAACCTCCATCCCAAAGCTGTGGGCTGGGAAATGCTTCTGAAGCTTTCTACACAACCTTGAATGAATCTCCTGGATATCTGTATCTGTCTGTCTGTCTGTATCTATCTATCTATCTATCTATCTATCTATCTATCTATCTATCTATCTCTATATATGTAAGAATACATAACTCACCCAGTGTGGGGTGGATTAAGCACAGTTTAGTGTAACCATATACTATGCACCACGGCTGTCAAAAAACACTGAGCTACAGACACACAGAGTCATGTACCATGGCTATCAAAAATGCCAAATTATAGACACACAAAGGGGATTTTTCAGCATGTGTTATAAGTCAGGGTTTATCTGGTTGAATTTGACATATTTGTAACAAACCCCAGAGTTTTATGATCTGAAATGAAGGCATCTTCTGTTGCAGAGATATACTATAGGACACTCAGAACTCAGTGGCCAGGCCACCGCTAACATCATAGACAAGGGCATCCTAGGGAATCTGTAATTAGCTCGAGCTTAGTAAAGTCACATTCATGCTTCAGAGTCAGCACAAGAGTGTGCGCAGTTACAACCGCAGTTCTGAGTTTTAAAAATCGGAGCCAATGCCCTCATAAACAGATCTATAATCTTGAGATGTTTTCAATAAAACCTAATGAAATTTATTACCATTCCACCTATGAGACTAAGTGGATTTGCAGATGGATAAGGATAAGCTGAGCTCATCTTCTTCGACGAAATTGCCCATCCAGACAGATCTGACCACTGTAATAGATTCAGGAGTGGTTTGCAGCAAATTACCTTAAGTGACTTAACATTGCCAAGTTCTGCTGGAGACATTCTGTGAGGAGTCCTGCTTGCTGGGATTTCTAAGTCTGATTTTGTCTCTGCTCTTGAATTTCTAAAGCTCTTAGCCTGGTGTAAAGTATGCCAATAAAGTGTAATGAAGTTGATAAGGCGTGTAAAGAAAATGAGCTTTGAGGGGCCACAAAAATTAAAACTTGATTATGCTTATAGGAAGGTTGAAACCGCAGCGAGGACACAGGTAGAAGCTGCGTGCGCGCCACAGATGTGCTTCCACATTTATAGACTGAACTCTTACTGGGTGTTAGACATTGGAATTTGAGCAAAAGTTGCCAAGAAGGGATCCCAATCCAGCCAGAGCCACAGCAGTCTCTCCTGTGGTGACAGTACCTATGAAGGATGTGAGACCTGGAGAGGTGTCTTAGTTTCACAGGCTTGTAATTTATCAGAGACATTTTGACTCAAAATCCATTTGTAATCAATGGATTGGGTAGCTCAGAAATTCAGTGCTGGTTTTGCTGTCCGAAAATCAAAGTATCACGAGGGTTTCCTTCCTTCTGGAGGTTCTGGGGGTACCTTTCCCTTTTCCTCCACATTTCAAGGGCAACTCAAGGAACTAAATAGAATTCTGGTCTGTTATTTCATTGCATAGTCCTCTTTGTCAAAGCGAGAGAATGACATATTTCAAGGTCACTGTCTTGAGTTGAAACTTTCAGGATGTGTGTTCTCAAATTTATACTTTTGTTCTGCATCTTGAAAATGTAGAGAAAAGATCTACTCCTTTGCCTAGGCACACGGTCTGACCATCAGCACTGTGTAATAGCCAGCATTTGCTGGATGCTCACAGTGGCAACAGACAGCCTTCTTAGTACTTTATATATATTAGCTCATTTAATTCTCACAGTACCAGATGCCCAGTGACTTGTGCAGTATGTTTGCAGGAGCACAGAGACCTAAAAATGCCTCCTGTCCTCTCTTTATTGTGTCTACCCTTCAATGCAGGATTTATCACAGCTTTGCCTATTTATTCCTATGCTGAATTTTACTGTAGAGGTAAATTTACCCTGCTTCTTATGGGATTACCTCCTGAATTGCTTTTAGGTATTGCTTGTTTGTTTGTGTAATAGTGGTTTATCTAATCCTGATTTCGTCTAGAGGAACAATTAAAAATATTTATAAATATCTAAATTCAGCCTCTCAGTCTGTATAATGTAACTTGTATGCATTTGATTTCAGTTCTGATCACTGGTATTGTATCACCAATTAGGGGGTTCTTCTCTAGCAAAGAAGGTTCTCCAGTTCTCAGATTTTCTTAGTTGCTGTAGGTCTTTATTTAGCTTTCAGGTCTCTTAAGATTTCCCCCTGACACATTGTCATGTCTATTTGTATTGCTGTTGTTCAGGGCTTGTTTAAACAGTCATGTTGATGAGACTTCATGCATATGTGTGTGTATAAAATTTAACCATAATTATAGAAAATTAGACAATGAATTGAAAAGAATAGGAGTACAAGAGGTTGGCGAAAAGGAAATGGGCCAATGATGTAGTTATACTAAATTCAAAAAAATATTAAATTCAAATTACTAAATTCTAAATTACTAAAATACTAAGTTCAAATTAAAAATAGTAAAAATATGTGTTCTTGGGGAAGAATAATAGTTCTTGAAAATGGCTATGTCCTAATCTTCCCAAATGATAACAGTTGCTCAACAGGACAAAATAGATTTTCAGTTGTGATTAAGGACTGTGTGTGTACATGCAGATGTGTTTGTGTGTGTGTGTGTGTGTGTGTGTGTGTGTGTATGTGCTCGTGGAAATCAGAGTCAACCTTGAGTGACATTCTTCAGGCATTGTTCATATGTTCACCGTTTGGGAGGCAGGGTTTCTCCCTGGCCTGGAAGCTAGACCGCCTGTCTCTGCTCCTCAGTTCTGCAGTTGTAAGCATGCAACCTCACATGTGATTTTTGCCTCTTAAAATTTTCATGCCTATAGTTTTGAGGATTTCATGCATATGTAGAATAAAATATGTTTGTATCTGCCCATAAAGCCCTGGTGGGTAACCGAGGGCAATGGCAATAATCTGTGTTGTTTTGAAGATCTCCAGATCCTCCTTGGGCAATAATTCATAGGGAGAGATCTCCTGCCCCATATCACAGTTTCCATTTAATAACCCATGTATAACCCATGTAGGACAATTCTGTTGGGTTTTGAAATTATATTACTAACTTAAGGATTTGCATAAAGCTTTTTCACATACCCTTAGTTTTGGTTAACCTACCTCTTATCTTCCCCTTCTCTATCCTTCCTACCCTAAAATTCTGCTGAATCTTTTAACCCCTAGTACCCCTCTCTCAGTTCTTGTCACTGTGTCCTACTCCCCCTCCACTGAAGCACTAGGCTCGAGGGCACATGGATAAGGACATGTTGAAAGGCTACTGACAGAGCCATCTCCTTTAGTAATTAAGGATCTAAAAATGTGATATTTTCCTGGATTGTGCAGGTGGTGATAGCTAATGGTGAGAAACTGGAGAAATAAATTGGGAAACGGTGACATGATGGTGGAATCTGGAGCCCAGAGTAATATAACAGCTACCTGGGCCAATGAGTCAAGGATTGAAGCTGGAAAAGGCAAGGAGAGTGACCTTAGCCTCCAGGAGGGATGTATAGTTCTGTCTAAATTCTCTCGGTTTGGTGAGATCCACATCAGACTTCTGACCTCCTGCCAGTAAGATAATACATTGTGCTGTTTTAAGTCATAAGGTTTTTTGTTGTTGTTATTTTGTTTTTTTTTTTTAACAGTAGCGGTGGGAAGTTATTTTACTAGGTTTCTTATTTTGTTCAGTATTAGGGAAACAATTGTAGAATAAACACCCTCAGGTTAGGAAACAAAATAAATTCAGCCTTATTAAAAAGTAAGAAGGTATACATGGACAAATCATTTAATTGTTCTCAGCCATGTCTTTGTTGACAAAATCTAATTCTCTTACCTTTCTAAGGAGGGGATTGGGAGTGGTATACACTCTAGTACATTATGGGAATATTAGGAATGACACCTGATAAACCTTTATCATTTTTTGAATAGTTAATTCTTATTTTCCTTTTGCTTCTGACTTCCAGAAAATATTTGCCCAGAGATCTCCCCAGAGAAAAGAAAAACGACCTGGAGCCCATTGCGTTTGCTCATTTTACTCTTCTCATTGAGCATGTGAGTCAAATTATTTTCCTAGTCTTTGTGATTTTTCCAAATTTATGTCTAGATTTACAGGTCATAGATGTAATTAGGCTGTTTATTATTTCTATATAAATTATGTATAGCTATGATAAACAAAGAACACCTTTAAATGGCTCTGACATGTGACTATGTATATTTGTATGTTTATAAAGGTCACAGTTATATCACCCAGTGTACCTTACATCTGTTTCAACGACATCCTCCTTTGTGTTCATTCCTGAATACAGGTTATTTCCTTATTATATGTTATATTCTCTACAACACTTCTGTAAGTTATTTCCATGATTAATTTTTATTTAAAGACTTTAGCTGACAAGAATTCACAGGGCAGCTTTCAGGGGTTGGTTGTCTCGGTCCACTATGTCTCCTGGGCATGACACTCCGGTTATCAGGCTTGGTGGTGGCCTGTTGTGTGTGCTCTGCCCTCTTCCTGGCCATACACTCCCAGTTTCAGATGACAGTGAAATCATGTGACACTTGCATTTCTGTTCCCGACTTAACACGATCTTATCCAGGTCCACGGATGTTGCTGCATATGTCAGCATTTCATTGTCTTTTACGGCTGGGAGATACTCCACTGTGTATACACACCAAAAACTCTCCATTCATCTCGTGATGAATTGGGATGTTTCCATTCCTTGACAATCGCTGGTGCTCCTGGGACAAAGGAGTAGAGCCATATCCCGGAATGATTTCATACCTTTGAATTTATACCTGGGACTGAAGCTCCTGGATCACTTGGGGCTCCACTTTTAAGTTTTGAGGAAATTCTCTGCTGTTTCCAGAATGGCTACATTAATTTACACTCTTTCTAATGGGGTAAAATGGTGCTTTTGTTCCTTCCCATTCTCCTATTGTCTTTTGTTGTATTGGTAATAGTCATTCTTCCTGGAGTACAAGGAACTCCCTTTGTGGGTTTGATTTTCATTTCCCTGATGACTAGCAGTACTGAGCACATTTTATTCAGATCCCTGACAACCCTTCATGTTCAGTCTCTTGAGAAATGTCTATTCAGGCCCTGCCTTCACTGTTTTTTCATTTTATTTTCATGAGACAAGTCTTTTTTATGAGTCCCTGGCTACCCTGGAACTTATCATGTATGCCAGGCTGGCTTTGAACTTACAGAGATTGACCTGTTTTTGTTCTAGAGTGCTGGGATTAGAGATATGTACCCTCAAACTTGGCCTTATTTCCTTTCTTTAAATTGGATATTTTAAATATTATTTATGTAGGTACGAGTGTGACTGCACATGGGTGCCCTGTCCTACTTAGCATTTAAGTCTTTTAAATTCTGTATATGAACCCTTTTCATAAGTAGGTTTCAGTGGGTCTATTGTTACTTCTACTATACCTAGGCTGTTAGTTTGAAGTAATGTTGATTCTCTCCTCCTTCCCTCCCAGGCCCACCTCTCTCATTTGTTTGGCTTGTTTTAGGAAACTTAGCTAAAGCATTCTGCACCATGCCAATGTCCTGATGCTTTATTTATTTATTTGTTCATTTATTTATTTCATCGCCATGGGTGATATACTTAAGCCTTCAATCTTTTCTGAGTTGATTTTTGTAACATGGCAGAAAAAAGGGTCTAGTTTTTTTGTTCTTTTTATGGATAGCCAAGTTCTTAGCACCAATCTGAAGAGACCATTCTTTCTTTTAAAAAATATTTATATTTTGTTTGATTCCATTGTGTGTATGAAGTTGATGGTGGTTTGTAGGAGTAGATGGGCATCTGGTCGTGCATACAGAGGTCAGAGGACAAATGGCAGTAGTTGGTTTGTTCTTTCTTTCCGCAGTGGGATCTGGGTATCAAAGTTAGGTTATCAGGCCTGGAAAACAAGCACTTTTCGCACCAGTACTACGTTACCAGCCCGAAAGTCTTTTCTAAATGCATATTCTCAGGGCTTTAGTAAAAGTTTCTATAGATGTGTAGGCTTGGTGATAAGTCCTCTGTTAGATCCTATTTCATAGTCTCACCCTCTCCTTCTCCATCTCTGTCATCGCTTGATCAATATTATGTTATTTAGATTATCAGAGATTCATAGGATATTTTTAGGTACAAAATTCTACAATTTTGTATAATATCTCCTGCTTTATTAGTTGTGGCAAAACTGCTTTGATGACTCAGGGTTAGGGGTGCGTGTGTGCGTGTGTGTGTGTGTGTGTGTGTACTAGGATGTGCACACGTGTGCTAGCATGTGCATGCACGCACACTTATATTCGTATGCCTATCTTAAATTTTCTATAATTATGTGATGAGTACAATTGGTAACTTTTTAAGGAGCTGAATCAAGTTTGTAGTCAGTGTTTAGTAATACAAACATAAAAAAAACTATTCTTGCAATCCATTGACATAGTATGCCTTTTCTTTGTTTAACATATTCTCTAGTTCCTTTCATCATGGTAGAGATATATCACTGCTTTGGTTATATTTATTATTGGGATTTTGTAGCTTTTTAAAATGAGATTACTCTTTCATTTTCTATCTTGCATAACTGGCTACTTCCAGTAGTACTACTAATTGGTATCATCTTGTGTCTTTCCTGAATTCTTTCAGTAGCTACACTAGGGTTTTGGTATGGTCTACATATAAGACCACATGATCTGTAAACACTGGCGATTTGATACATACATACATATATACAAAATTTGGATACCCTTCTTTTCTTCCACTTGCCTGTTTGTTCTGGCTGAGATTCACCCTGAAATGCTAAAAGCAATTGGTCAAATTGTGGCTCCTGTTCTTTCTCAGATATTTTAGAACATTTTTATGTATATCTCCCATATACTATGATAATAGCTATTGACTTATTATGTGTGGTCTCTATTATGATGAGGTCTGTTCATTATATAACTAATATTGTGTCACTTTCTGTCATGAAGATATGTTAAATTTTATCAAAAACTTCTTCCTTTGTTAAGATGATAATGTTTGTTCTGAATTCTACTGAAATATTTTATATATTTATTGATTTGAGTAGTTTGAGTCTTGCTTTTATTATTTAGATGGAGTCTTATTTGATTATGATAAAACCTTTTGAATTTACTTTTGATATTTTGCTTAGATTTTGTTAAAATTCTAGTATCTATGATGTCTAAGGATGTTGACCTTTATCCCCCTTTCTCCCTCATACTGTCTTAATTTTTATGTCTGGGGAAGGCTGCCTTCATAAAATGAGGTAGATGAATTGTAGGATGAATTATTTTCTCTTAACAAGACAGGGTTTCTCTGTAGCTTTTGGAGCCTATCCTGGAACTAGCTCCTGTAGACCAATTTAATAAGTTTTAAAATTCTTCTACCATGTTTCACTTCCTCTCCATCTTCCTCTTCCTCTCCTCCTCATCTTCCTCCCTCCTTTATTCCCACTCCCATTTTTAAGTGGTACAGCTCAGGGTCTTGTGGGTGTGAGCCAAGAGCTCCATCACCTCCTAATAGACCATTATGCGTCATTGAAACCTTCTCAGAAAGCTTGGTAGAACTAAGTAGTGATTCTTTGAGTCCTGGGCTTTGTTTTGATGAGAACTCTTTATGACAGTTTCAACCCTGTTATTGATTATTGGTTCATTTACATATGTATTTCTACATTATTCCATCTTGGTAAGGTATATTTTCAAATTTATTATTTCAGAGTCTATGTTTTCATTCAATAATTTCATTTTAGATGTTTTAGTGTATAATCATACATACAATAGATTGTATTTGTTTAAGTTATTAATAACTATGATATGCTATTTTAATGTGTAGTTATAACAACATTTTCTTAACAGAAAGAAGAATACTTAGACTTCTGATATTATAAATACATTGTGATTATGCCAATAAAATTTAACAAGAATTTTTAACACTCACAATTTTTTTACATTAATGTTTTTATAGAAATTATGAGGACAAGCCAATTTTTAACCTATAAATTTGTACCAGGTGATCCAAAATTAATTTATACTGAAGGGTAGGATTATTTTTCCCTTGTGTCAGCTTCCTTGGTTGCCTAGGCCTTCATCCTGGACCCCTCAGATTGTCAGTCTGAGCTGAAGGCTGAAGACTGACTGTGTGAGTCTGCCACTCCCAATCTGTGTTCTGCTGTGACACTTTCTGAACGTTTGAATACAAAACCTACGCTCTCTCACCTTGAAGGTAGAATAAAATATCATGCATATCCTTTACTTTAAAACATTCCTTTTAAAATATGTTTCAGGTGAACATTCATTCTTCCCAAGGGTAAGAAGAGCATTTAATTGTAATCTCACCAACATTGTACCATGTCAACCTTCAATTTCGTGAGTCATGGGGAAACATCTTTTTTTGTTTTGTATATATTAGCTTTATAACTGATATATTGAACCGATATGTCTATTGGTGATTTTTACTATTTTAGAGACAGGGTTTCAATATTGAGTCCAGGATGACTTTGAAGTCACTATCCTCCTGCCTCATCCTTTCAAGTGTGGGATTCCAGGTCTGTTCTACCAAGTCCAGATCTTAATAGATATTTTCATTATCATTTTTTCTTTTCATTCCGGTGACAAAGATATATTTCAGGGCCTCATTAATGAAAGAAAAGTACTTTACCACTGAGCTATACTCTAACACATTTGGACATTTTCTTAATATGTGTGAACTTATTTTCATTTTTGCTTATGTATTTTTCCTCCTTTATTTTGGACTGCATGGAATTTTCAAATGTTCTTTCTCCTTTCAATTAAATTTATTGAGGTATAATTGCTCCAACAGCTTTAATGTTACACAATTCAACAACCGTATAATTTCTAATTTAAAGTATGCAATTCAATATATTGAGTACCTTGACAGATCAGAGTAGCCATTGCTTTAACCAATCTTAGGACAATTTCCTTAATAAAAAGAAAAGTTAAGTCTTCTCGGAAGTCATGTCCCCCATTACCTCCCTTTTCACTGGGCTCTGAGAGTCTTTAATTTGCTTTCTACTTCTGTATAGTTGCTAACTATATGTATTTCACATAAATGGAATTTTTTTGTTTTGTTTTTTTTTGTAGCTGCCTAGTTTAACTATGGTAAAGCCTGTTTTCACTGTGTATTATCTTGTAACCTGCATCCGGACATCATTCTTACTATTTTTTGAGATGGCCTTATTGTTGGACACTATTTATTTATTAAATGATAGACATTTGAGTTGCTGCTGTTCTTGGTCTATATGAACAATGCATCTATTTTTATTCATATATGAGGGTATTTTTCTGCAAACATTTCCACTGAGGCTGGCTTAATCAGCAGGAGTGGAGATGGTAACATGTCTTGTATGTTTGACATTTCAAAAAAAAAGCAAAAATGATTTCCAAAGTAGAATTTGCACTATTTTACCAACAATGTTTGAGGGGTTTAATTTTACTGCCCCCTTGTTAGTGTGGGATTTTATGTTTTGGGGATGCGGTTATCACAGTAGGTATTTCATTGTGATTTTGATTTGCATTTTCCAATATCTAATGATAGAAATTGTCTTTCCATGTGCTCATACATTTGTGTCCCTTTGGGGAGTGTCTAGCTATACACTCTTGCCTTATTAAGCTGGGTTGCTCATCTTATTGCTATTGAGTCATAAACATTATGCATGTCTTGATGTTCCGTTCCTCCCTGATCAAAGATTTGAATATATTTTCTCTAATTCTACATGTTTCTCCACTATCTGGGGTTGCTTGTTGTGGCATAATTATATTAACTTTGGTGAGGTCTAATTTGTGTATCTCTGAATTTGTCTTGTGTTATCTGACAAATACAATTACATGCAGTAAAGTTCACTTTTGTTCTCTGTGTGTGCGAGAGAGAGGGCGGAGGGAGGGAAGGAGGGAAAGAGGGAGGAAGAGAGAAAGAGAGAAAGTTTTCAAGATTCTGTTCTCTTCTGCCACTTTATAGGCTTCAGAGATTGGACTTAGGTCATCAGATGTGAATAGAAAATCTTGTACCTGCTGAGCCATCTCACCTGCCCTGCAGACTAAATGTCTTCAGGTTTTGACAAATGCATGCTTTTCAGCACAGTAACCAAGATGCTGAACTGTCCTGTTACAGTCAGTTATTACCTGAATCATTTTGATCTATTTTCTTTCCTTAAGTAGTTATTTTCCTCAAGAATATCCAATCAATAGAGTTACAGACAGCACAGCAGTAAATATGAGGAGGTTTGTAATGGTAATACTGTTTAGTTTTAATGAATTAGATTCTCCTGAACTGTTTTTTAAATATTCAAGCCACTTATTTTTTGAATTACCAGTGTTATTCCTGCTTATGTCTGCATTCATTTTTACATTTTGATCTCACTGTCATTTAGTTTTAGTTGGCTCCTTTATATTACACACACAGTCCATAAAAATCTCAGCATTCTTTCACTCACACTTCTAAATCTCCTAAGCAAAAAGCCCGGAATCACATCTTCAGACTTGGTATAAATTAGAGAAGTTTCCATCCAGACAAAGACATTGCAAATGTGTGAATATAGCAATTGTCCAACTCTTCTTTCTTCTTTGATATTTTGCTATCGGAGAACATGTTCTTCCAATTTCACCTCGAACCTCAGATAGAAGCTTACATATAAATACAAGGAAGCAGAGTTTGTCCTTTGGATTCTGATAAGAATCCCTGCCTTATCTCCTTTGTACCTTTGGAACGCGGCTTAGGTCCCACCCACATAAAGTTAGTCTGTAGACTGAGCTAGGCTCAGTTCTTAAGCCTGGATCATTAGAACAGTGTCAAGACTGGGAAAGAAGGAGAAATGGAGTCATGTAGCGTGGTGATGGGATTCTGATGGCACACAATGGGTTTCTATGTTGCTCCTCACTGCTCTATCCTCACAAGAAGAAATGATGACCACTGTCCCACTGCAGTGAAGAAACAGTTCATGACAATTAACAAGATAATTCCACAATCATTTTTAGAAAACAGGCTCTGAATCAGAATGATGGAATAGAGGAGAGAAAATTGTGGAGATAGGCTCAAAGCTGCAGAGTCCGTTTTTGAAAGTGGTCAAGGTAGATTTTTCTCGACAGCACTGAACTGTTCTGAGCCTAGTGATGACACATGGTCTTCCCATGATAGTTGCCACCCAGCGCTCTCCTTATGCTTGTTAGTCTGACCAGAAGCACAGAAAGAAATCTCTGTAACGATTCGACGCTGTCAACTTGACACAAGCTAGAGTCACCCGAGGAGAGGTACACGCGACTGAAGAACTGCCTCTGTCATATTGGCTTGTGGCCATTGTTTCCATCAATGATTGATATGAGAGGGTCCGGATCTCTGTTGGCAATGCCATCGTAGGAAGATGCTCATGGGTTATATATGAACAGAAGGCGAGCAAGCCATGAAGAGCAAGACAACAAGAATTGCTCCTCCAAACCTTTGCTTCAGTTTCTGCGCCAAGTCTCCATCTTGGCTTCTCTGTATGACTGACAGTGGCACAGAAGGGTAAACCAGCAAACCCTTTACTTTCCCAAGTTTCTTTTGGTCATGCTTTTAACCCAGTAGCGGAAACCAAACTAGGACAGTGTGTCAGAGTAGCCAATTTACTACGAAAATATTTATTCTAACCTTACAGAAATGTAGCACCTCCACCACCACTAGAGTATCCCATGCACTATATTAAGTGGTATCTATTTTCTTAAAGTTTGTCCTCTTGCTTAGGATACTTTTTTTCTTCTACTTTTTCATGAACTGGGGCTTGAATCCAGGGCCATGTGCATACTCCTCAAAAGCGCTACCATCTTCAGGTCTAGAAATTTTTGTAAAAGAATGTGAAAGGGCATTTGTAGTTGTCATGTGTTTCTCTTTCTGTGTGTTCAGTCAGAAAGAACCTTCAGGGGAGACTTTCCTGTTATCGTTCCCGCTGCCCGTGCCTCCATCTTCATGTCCTCCACCGGGATGGGGAGCTGTCTGCCTCTCTGGGAATCCACCAGGGCCTTGCATGCATTTACCCTTCTCGCACCTTTGTATTCTCCTGTCCATTGTGGCCTCATTAGGCGGGGAAAATGCCTATGAGGCTGCTCCAACTTGTCTGTCTAAAGGTTGCTGGCAGTAATGCATTGGGAGGCAGAATCTGGGGACTAAGCAAAATAACAAGCTTTCTAGACCTCAGGTAATAGGGAATATAAACTTATATTTCTGTATTTGGTTTCGATTTTGGTTTGTGTCTTTACTATGGCTTCTTTTACCTTATAACTTACATGCCTGCTCATTGCAATATGGAATTACTTTGGAGTTTTCTCATGACCTGGTTGATTGGCCCATCTGACTGTGGCCAGTTCCTATGGGTCAGGTATCCAGACATGGCCTCCGGGGGTCCTCTGTGCTAAGTCCTGCAGGGTAAAATGGAGATGTGAACAAATTTGTTTCCATGTGAAGCTCCACACAGAGATGAATGCCTTTCCCCACTCAGTCAGTTTGCTGGCAGAATTAATATTTTTGGATGTGAGTGAAGGCATTAGCTTTTGCTGGCTCAAGCCCAACCTCGTATGTTAAGGCTGTCCACAGCTCCTCAATGCACTTGTTTCTTCCATATGCCACTTCCATTGTTGGGCATCCAAGACAGGTTCTTATTTCACTACTAACTAGTACAAAAAAAGACAGCTCCTCTTTTTGAAGTCTTTCAGCTAAGTCAATCTGACCCAGAAGACATTCACTTTGTATTTATTTCCAATGAATTTATTAGGGACCTTTCATTCCACCAGTGAAATCCCCCCTCTACCCTACTATGCAGTCTGGAGAGCATTGATTCTTAACCTGTGAAGTCATGACTCCTTTGTGGGTGAAATGACCCTTTCACAGGGCAGGTCAGAGACCATCAGAAAACACAGATGTTTATATTACAATTCCCGACTAGCAAAATTACAGTTATGAAGTCGCAAGGAAAATAATTTTATGGTTGGTGTCACCACAACATGAGGAACTGTATTAAAGGGTCACAACATTAGGAAGGTTGAGGACCAATGCTGTAAAGGGAGGTCGCACATCTTTACACACACTGAGACATATTTCATGAAGATCAGAATCAGGGAATGTTTTTTCACTGTTCAAAGTGGGGGGAGGTCCCCAAAGACCATCTCATTAGGGAGAGTTTCCTGTCACTGTGATTGTGAGGCAAGGAGTTGGGACAGAATGCAGACAAAAGTCTCTGGGGGAAATATTAACTGAATAGCTATTCTTAAAGCCTAAAATAAAGGTTGTCTGAAGGATGAGACGTGAAACCTAAGAGTCAAAGTTTTCAGTAGAGAGGATTATAGGACATTAAGTTGACCAGCCAAGGTGCTATGGGTTAGGCTCAGTAGAAGATGCACAGAACTACAGCAGGGTTGAACACGACTTTTGACTCCTTCTGTGGGCATATCAGTTGCATCTAGAGCTGTGGGCCATTTTTCATAAGCAGTCACACGCATTTCCTTCATTGTGCGTTTCTGACTAGCCAATGAGAAGACCTGCTCCTTTAAAATTTAGCCTGTCTGGTCTCTTAAGCTAATGCCAAGGTCTTACAGGGAGGCACACAGGCTCTGTTCCTGAATCTCCACTCCTATGGGACCTTTTTAATTAGAAAAGGGACTCTATGCATTCAGGTCACAAATATCCAAGAAGAAGGAATGTGTCTTATGGTGGAGCTGCCCTAATTTCTTCATGTAAGCTTATGTCATTACAGAGTCTGCTCAGGGGGATAAACCAAGTTCATTCATACCATGATTAAAGACTGTGAAAGAGTAAGTAAGTCCTGTTGGATTATTCGTTAATGACATATCAATCCCTCACTAAGAAAACATACAGGTTTTGGCCAGATGAAGAAAGAGCAAATAAAAGAAGGAAACACACATACAAACAAACAGAATTCAGTGGTTATAGTAACTGCAGGGGTGACAAGTTATCAGATATATTTAATATGAGTGTAGGGTATAACAGACCTAACACACACACACAGAAATCACACACACACAGACACATGCACATAGAGACACACACACAGAAAACACACACACATGCACAGACACACACAGAAACACAGACACAGACACATTGAAACACAGACAGACACACATAGAAATCACACACACACAGACACATGCACAGAGAAACACACACAGAAAACACACACACATATGCACAGACACACACAGAAACACAGACACACACAGATACATAGTGAGAGAGGGAGAGAAACACAGATACAAACACAGAACCACAGATAGACAGACAGACAGATACACACACACAGAGAACCACAGAAACACACAAACAGAGAACCATAGACACACACGCAGAGAACCACAGGCACACACAGAGATACTTAGATGAGAGAGAAACACAGACGCACACACAGAACCACAGACAGACAGACAAACAGAACCACAGACACACGCACAGAAAACCACAGACACACACACACACACACACACGCACACACACACAGAGGCTTCCTCCCCCATCTACTACCTCCTCCCCGAGTCATGGTGCAGTATGCACCAGTGTGATCAGAGATGCCATCTGGAAGACTTGCGAGGACTTGCTGAATGTGGACATTATGAGGAGGCACGCCAGTCTCCGGGGACACTTGTTCCCTGAACTGGAGGCTGGGAAACTGGGAGATGGGTTACCAGAGTGGAGGGCAGTATGGGCATGTGGGCCGCATGGAGTCTGAGACTCTAGACTCTGGCAGCCCGCTGTCTCCCTGAGTCCTAGACACAGGGGCAGAGTGGTGCCTCAGGCAGGACTCAGCTCTGAGCACTGGAGGGCAGCATGCCAACCAAGGCAGGAAAATTAACTTAACAAGCACTTACCTGTCATATCGTCAGGCTCATTGAGAGCTTGAGGAATTCACAGTTGGGCGCATGTTCTTACTCTGGAATTGTTCCCAGGCATGAATGCTGTTGTTGGCCATCCAGTCTAAATTGAATCAGATTCTGATCTTAGTTACACAGGAACCAGAAAGGTGCCATAACTGCCAATATGTTACGACAAAACAGGATTGAACATGTCACAGAGATAATGGCCTTAAATTTCACCAAAAGCATTTGAAATCCTCCTTGTTAAAGATTAACAAGATGACCTTGCTCACAATGCTGTCCATATTAAGCTTTCGGTAACATATAAGGAAGCTGTGTGTCGCTCAGAACATAGAGCAATGGGAAAAAAGAAAATGCAACAGAATAGAAGTCTATGCTCGACATGAAATTGATATACAAAAATCCTTTTATGGTAAGGAAGGAGAAAGGAGGGGTTCATCTGTACAGATACATGGCAATAAAACTATTACAAAGATTCTCTGAAAACCATGCTTTGCACACAGGTCCCTGCAATCTCATCCTTATAACGCTTCTGGAAAGAAGCTACCAGCAAACACCTGTTCAGCTTTGGACTGATATCACCTTTGTTATTAATTCTCATTGCCACAAATAATTGTTTCAAAAACTTTATCTTTAAAACATTCCCCCCCCCCCCCTTGGAAGTTGGAGAGATGTCTCAGTGGTTAGGGGCACTTGCTGCTCTGGCAGAGGTACTGAGTTGGGTTCCTGCATGGTGGCTCACAGTCAACTGTAACTGCAGTTCCAGAGGAATTAAAACTCTTAGCATTCACATGCATTAACCCACATTCAGAAACACACACACACACACACACACACACACACACACACACACACAAGCTAAAAACAATACGGAACTACTGTTGGCCACACCAGCCAGGGAAGCAGGTATGCAGGCTTTATTCTCCTTTCAAGCCTCCATCCAAGTCCTCAGTTTCATTTCCAGTCCTGTAGCAGATCCCTGCAGGGTCCAGTCCCCTTTGTGACTCCCTTCCCTATAGGATCCACAGATCCTTTTGACGATTCCATCTTCCCTCCCTCTTTTGAACTGCTCAGATACCCACCTTTGTAGCCCACCCCCATTCCTTCTTGTCAGCTCCCCATACCTAGAAACACTTTATCCCCATTAGCCACACCTAGCATAGACTCAGAAGTACTCCCTACCACGCAATCCACTGTTACTACATGCTCATGATATCCCGAGAGGGCAACAGAATCCCCCCAAATGGAACACCTAAATAACAAAGACAGGACCAATGTCAAAAACTAGACTTACAATATTCCCAATGCCACATTGCTAAAATACTAGCATAAAAACACAATAAATAACTGCAATGACTACACCCAGCAGCCCACTAGAGAAATACAATAAATATAACTGAAGCACAAGACAGGGACTTCAAAAATGCTGTTATGAATATGTTCAAGGGCCTTAAAGAGAATATGAAGAAAATTCATGAACAAAGTCTATGAAAACACAAGTAGTGAAATTAGATGAAGAACACTGGTCAGGTTATGAAAGTGGAGATGGAATCACTAAAGAAAACTCCAACTGAGGTAAAAATAGAAGTGAAATATTTAGGTACTCAAACAGGAACAACAGGGTCAGGCTTTACCAACATAATGTAAGAGATGGAAGAGGACCTCTCAGGCATTTAAGACTTGATAGAAGAAATGGATACCTCAGTCAAAGGAAATGCTAAATCAAAAAAAAAAAAAAAAGAAAGAAAGAAAGAAAAAGAAAAAGAAAAGGAAAGAAAAGAAAAGAAAATTCAGGCACAAAATATCTAGGAAATCTAGAAAACCATGAAAAGACCAAATCTAAGAATAATTTAAATAGAATAAGTATAAGAAACACAGATCAAAAGCACAGAAAATATTTATAACAAAATTATTGAAGAACATTTTTCTAACCTAAAAAAAAGAGATGCCTGTCAAAGTAAAAGAATCATATAGAACCCCAAATACATTGACCCAGAAAAAACTTCCTCATGACACATAATAAACAAAATATTAAATGTATAGAACAAAAAAGACTATTAAAAGCAGCAAGAGAAAAATACCAAGAAACATATAAAGGCAGATCTATTTGAATATCACCTGAGTTTTCAGTGAAGACTAAAAGCCAGAAGGGACTGGACAGATTTTCTCCAAATTCAAAGACACCACATATGCCATACCAGACTACTATACTCAGCAAAAGTTTCAAACATAATAGATGAAGACACAAACAGATTCCATGATAAAGCCAAATTTAATCATTATCTATCTACAAACTCAGTCCCAAAGAAAGTGCTACAAGGAAAATGTTAACAAAGATTTTAGCCACATATAAGAAAACACAAAGAATAAAATATCTCAGACCAGCAGATCAAAAGAGGGGATTAAAAAGCCCTCACCACCACAACAAAATAATGGGAACCAACGAAGAATGTTCATTGATAGCTCTCAACATCAATGGTCTCAATTCCCTAACAAAAAGACCTAGACAAACAGAAAAGGATGGGGAAAAGATATTCAAAATGGAAACAATCTATGGTGGTCATTTAAATATCTGACAAAATAGGCTTCAAACCAAAACTAATTAGAAGAGATAAGGAAGGACACTACATGCTTATCAAAGGAAAAATGCAACAAGAGAATATAAAAGTTATAAAAAAAATTATAAAAATCTATGCACCAAACACAAGGGCACCCAGGTTTATAAAGGAAACAGTACTACAGCTTAAATTGCATACTGTTCCTCACACACTGGTAAGGAGTAACTTTAATACCCCACTCTCACCCAAATAGGTCATCCAGACAAAAAGTAAGCAGAGAAATGCAGTAGCTAACACATTATAAACCAAATTGAACTAAGAGATACTTACATAATATTCCACCTGAACAGGTTCAATGTATCTGGTTTATGTTGAGGTCTTTGTTTCTTTTGTAATTGAGTTTAGTGCTGTGTGGTAAGTAGGAATCTATTTGGATTCTCCTACATGCAGTCATCCAGCTGGACTAACACGATTTGTTGAAGATGTCTTTTCTCCCCCAGTGTTTTTCTGGCTTCTTTACCAAAAATTAGGCATTCATAGGAGCGATGATTCATATTTTGGTCAAGAATTCAATTTTGCTGATCAAAGTTTCTTTTTTTTTATGTCAATTCCATGCTGTTTTTATTATTACAGCTCTGTAGTACAATTTGTGATCAGGGATTGTGATAACTCCAGCATTTCTTTTATTCATAACTTAATAAGCTTTCTTTTGGGCCACCAACTAGCTCTCATATCATGACACAGAGACTTACTATTACTAACAAATATCCAGTCTTACCTTAAGCTCTTATATGAGCTTATAACTTATATTTAATCTTATACCTTATAACTTCATTTAATCTTTTTCTCTTTATCTATATTTTTTTCTCAGGGCTTTTTACCTTTCTTTCATTCTGTATGTAGGTGGGTCTTCTGTCTTTGTGTTACTTCATTGGTTAATTAATAAAGAAAACTGCTTGGCCTGATAGGTCAGAACATAGGTAGGCAGGGAAGACAGAACAGAATTGTGGGAGAAAGAAAGCAGAGTTAGTTAACCGCCATGATTGTTCAACCCGAGATAGATTCAGGTTAGGATCTTTCCTGGTAAGCCACCACCTCGTGGTACTACACAGAGTACTAAATATGGGTCAGAGCAAGATGTGAGAATTAGCCAATAAGAGGCTGAAACTAATGGGCCAGGCAGTGTTTAAATGAATACAGTTTGTGTGTTGTTATTTCTGGGGCTAAGCTAGCCGTGCAGGAGCTGGGCAGGATGAAAAGCAGACCTGCTTGCTCCCGTCACTACAAAATGGCACCCAACATGGATAACTGCATCCACAGAAAGCCTGAGAAAGCTTGGGACAGAATAGAGTAAAGCATGTTTTCTTGGTAGCAGCAATTTCCCGGGTGGGCTCTGCTTGCTAGAGGCAAACAAGTATTCTCATTTAAGAGAGGCTTCCTGACTCAGCTTTAGCTACAACCTTGCAGCTCTTTAAGAGGTCCTGCCACGAAACACTTAAAGGGTGTTGATAAAAAAGGCGACCTCATGCTTTTCGGTTTTCAGCTGTAGCAGCTGTTTTTAAACGTATAGTCCATATTTCTATTCAATTAGTACATTCAATGAAATGTACTGCTTGTTTTCAAATCCTTCTATCATAGCAACTCCCAGCGTGACACGTTGAAAGTAATTGTATTGCCGAGCAATGGTGGTGCACGCCTTTTATCCCATCACTCAGGAGGCAGAGTAGGCAGATCTCCATGAGTTTGAGGCTAGCCTGATCTACAGAGCTAGTTCCAGGACAGCAAGTCAAGACGATTACACAGAGAGACCCTGTCTCAAAAAACTAAAACTAAAACAAAAAAAATAAATAAAACCAAAAACAACAATAAAGTAATTATATCATTCAAATGAGCAAATTATAAAAGTAGTGGGACATTTTTCAATATTTTTTTTAAATATCAGAAGTCAGTTTTCTTCTTCCTGTCAAGTGTAAGCTTTTTACTGATGAGCATTTAGAACATCTTTCTATAAGTACTTTAGAAGCAGTTAATTATGAGTATGAAAGCAGGATTTTTAGATAAAAATAACTTTTCTATTATGGTAAAAACTGAAAAAATTATCTAGATAGTATTTTGAAATTTAATATAATTGAGACTTATTTTAAGATCATAGGGACTTGAGACTGATATCATAGAAATTTCTGTTGGTAGTTAAATTACTAAAAAAGCCAAAATTTTGAAAACATTGACTTGTTATGTATAGAGCTTATTTATGATCTTCATGAACTTATTTGAATTAGTTTATAACTGGCATTGGTAGTGTGCTTACACAATAATTTAAAACATCAAATATATTCTTATTATCATTTTCAGGTAAGATCCACGTTAATATAACTTTACTTGTTTTACTCAAGCAGCTTAACGCGCCTAATACTATAGGATACTGTGCATCCCAGCACCCTTGCTATTCCCAGCTCTCCTGGATCACAAGAATAGAAACAATTGATTCTATCATTATTTTCAGAGACCACTTTTCCATGGTAATTTTCATAAAACCTAAATGGAAATCCAATTTATTAAAAACCCATCTTTTCTTCATGTCCTCATTTTCAATTTAATTGGAACATTAACATGAATTTGAGACTAGACAAAAAATTAAATTAAAAACTGAATAAAAAAAAACCCTCTTCAATGTAATGTGTTGGTATTATCCTTAATGCAATATACCGCTATTTTTGGCCTATGGAGAGCTGAGTCTGGAGGTCCAGTTGCCTCTGCAGAACTCATTTATCTTCGAGACCAAGCTCCCATGCTAATCAGAAGCCAGTCAGATCATGTGTGTCTTCTTTAAAAGGGTATTTTTCATTACTTTTGAGAATTTCATGCATGTATGCCATTTGATCATCTCTACCCTCCATTTCTGTCTTTCTGCTCCCTGTATTCTCCCCAATAGGATTCTTGCCCAACTAGACGATTTTTCTTCCTTCCTTTTTCTCCCCCACACAGTACCATAGGTTATCCTCTGAATCTAGTTAGTGCTGCCCATATGTGCACAAGGGAGGGGGCATCCTACTGAGCAGTGGAAACATATCAATGGCCACATGCTCAAAAAAGGAATGATTTTCCCACACTTGGCAACTCTCCCTTGTCAATACCTCTGAGGGTCTAGAGATCATTTCTTTCATTTATTCCCAGATATTGGCTGATTTGATTTTGTGAGGTCTTATGCAGATAACTATCGCTTCTGTGACTTCCTTGTGGTGATAGCCAAGGCACAGCCAGAGGACTGTTTCACAGTACCCTTTCCCACTTTCCTCTCACATCCTTCCTTCCGTCATGTTCTGGACGTCCAATGGTGTTCCCTGAGCCTTGGTGTTGGTGGTTGTCTGGTTAATAAAGATGGCAAACCTAGGGTTGAACCTTCGCTCTCCATTTCTTTGTACTTTGAATATTTGTGCATCTCTGCAGTAACTGTTGGTTGTCTCCTACAAAAAAAAAAAGCTCCCCTGGCTGAGACTGTGAGTAGCCAGGGTGTATGAATACAAACGTAAATATTTAAGAGGCATTTTGACAGCAGTTTCCAGTCAGCAAAATAGCAATAGCAGTTTTTACCAGATTGTTTTTGATTTCCCCAGCCATGAGTTCTTGAATGGGATCACAGTACCAGGCACGACACAGTATCTTAGTCCTCAGATCCAACATGGAAGCCATTATTTACCCTACAGGAGTTCCTCCTGCTATTTTACCAGTAGACACATCTTTCCTGCCCGGTCAGCACGGCAGCACACAGGGCCCAGCACTAGGTAGAAGCAACTGATGTCTTCTTTGCCTTCAGAGAAGGCATTTTCCCTTCTGCAAGTATGAAAGCCAGCTATCGAGGTGGGAATATCCTGGTTGGCTTGAGATTTATCTTTCCATGTTCTGTAAACAAATGGCTTGCTGTCCAGCAGCAGGACCCCGCCATGTAGGTAAGGTTCAAAACCAAAGGCTACAGAATAACATGTGTTGTCTTGGGGACTTCCCCAGCCCCCATGATCAATAATTTATAGGGAAGTATCCCATGCCCTTTTTTAAAAGAAATATTTTTATAACCTCAGCAATATGAAATTAGACCTTTCAGTCTTCTTATTTAAATATGTATAATTATGAAGCTAGATATCCACCCCTATCTTTTATTTCATAATACTCTAAACTAAAAAACAGAAATACAAACCAAAGCCAAACAATTACAAAGCCAAAAATTAATTTAAATTGTCCACAGTAATTTATTTTGTTGAAACAAAACTGCTGCTTCCAGGCTGTGGCATGGTCTGTCCCTTTGATTTTTAATGTCCTGTCTGACTTCGTTGGATTGAAGTCAATTTTCTCGCCACTTCTTGTGCTCCCTCAGAACCTTCCTCCCTGCAGTTCACAGTGATGTCATTTGGAGTTCACACAGCAAGAATGCATCATTTGCCTACTAAATATGCCTCTGTTCTTTTCTCATTAGCCTGGGACAATTAAAGCAGCACCATTTGACTAGTGACAACTCATTTATAAACATAATTACAAACTTGGACACTGGAGCGGTGAGGGAGGGGTTAGAAATGAAACAGCCATACCAACAATTTAGAATATACTATTTTTAATTTGAAGAATGTTTAACCATGATTCTAAAAAATTTAAAGTGTCTCACAGTGAGATGTAAGACCTCGAAAATGTGTCCTTGGATTTCAGTTTATAAAAACAACCCTAAAATAACTCTGAAACAGTGCTATTTCTCACCCCATGTAATTTCTATCCTCCTTTAGTTTGACTTTGGCGAGAACTGCAGATAAAAGCTGGAGACAGGATAACAGAACCAGAAGAAGTTAAATTAGCAGGATATGGGTGAATGTTGACTGTGTAGCATTGACATCTGGGAGGTCACCATAACTAACAAGAGAAAACTGTATACAACACGGATTTTCGTAACAGAACTGTTTCCCTGAGAACAGCCCTTTGGGATTGTCCCCCAAGGTCCAGTGTTGTCTTGCTGGCCAATATCTTGCATCACTTATAAGTTCAGGATACCTATGTTGGTGAACGATTTATGTGTGAAGATACACATTGATGTGTAATGGACTTTATGCAGAATATTGATAGATGCGGCAATGGAGGCTCCAGAAAGCTTTGATGGGTTCTGCTTTGGAAACAGATGTCTACCAGTGTCCAAGGATGCTGCTGTTATACAAGGAACAAATTCCAGTTCTGACGGATTGTTTTATATCAACCTGATGCAAGTTAAAGTCATCTGAGAGGAAGAAAATGACTCCATAAGGTCATACTGTAGGCAAGCCTGTAGGGCATTTTCTTAATTAGTGATTGATGGGAGGAGGCCCAGCCCATTGTGGGTGGAGCCATCCCTGGGATAGTGGTCCTAGGTTCTATAAGAAAGCAGACTGAGAGAAACCCTGTCTCAAAAAAACCAAAAAACCAAAAAAAAAAAAAAAAAAAAAAAAAAAAAAAAAAAAAGAAAGCAGACTGAGCAAGCCATGGGGAGCAAACCAGTAAGCAACACTCCTCCTGCCTCCAGGTTCCTGCCCTGTTTGAGTTCCTGTTTTGACTTCGCATTGATAATGGATTGTACCTAGAAGCCTAAGTGGTAAGCCAAATAAACCCTTTCCTCCCCACACTGCAGCTGGTATGTAACTACAGCAATTTAAACCCCAGCTGAGACAAGTTGGTACCAGCTTAGTGGGGTACTGCTGTGACTGGCCTGCTATGTTTTAAGGATTGTAGAAGGACTTTGGAAATTTCAACTAGAAAGCACATAAAGAATTAAGAGTTCAGTAGGAGCCTGGAAGACAAAAATGTTGGGAAGCAATACAAATGAAGGAGGCCTGACTTGTGAAGTTTCAGTGGAAAGTTAAAACTCTTCTGGACCATCTAAGTTATGGTTCTGGTCAGCCAGGGCTGAAGAAATCAGGTGTGATTCACAGAGACCAGAATCACCGAAACCTTTGCTTTGCTGGGACAATGGATCCTTGTCAGCTGGGACTGAAGGATCAAGAGACCAGCCTCATCGAGGCGAAGTCTTCTGGGAAGTGTTTCCTCAGATCCAGCACACAGAAGTTGTGCTCCAGAGGAGGCCAAGGTCGTACCTGAATTTGATAAGGTAAGAGGCACCCAGGTGGTGCTTGTTTTGAAAGCACGAAGGAATCATGGAGAGAAGCTTGGCACTGTGTGGTGGGACTGGAATCCCTGAAGAGAGCCCAGGAGAAGCTTTTGGTGAAAATGTAGCTCCTTGGCAAAGAGATCCCAGCGTTTTGGAGACACCAGTAGCATGAGATGGTCACTGAGAACAGCAGCAGGAGTGGAGTGGACCTGGCTTGAGCCTAGAAGACAACCTGTGTTTCTGTAGAGAGCAGAGCTGGAGAAGTGACCCCAGGCCCGTTGGAGGAGCCCAAGTGATGGTGAGTGAATCCCACATATTGGATATTGAGTTTTTACACTGTTGGGGTTTGGTTTTGCTTTGTTCTGATTGTAACTGTGCCCTGGTTCTACTCTCTTGAAATAAGGAAGTATCTAATATGAATTTGATGTTTCACAGGAGACCACAGTTGAAAGATTTTGAATTTTAAAAGTAATTTTCCGTTTTTAAAAAGAGAATGTTTAAAAGAGACTGAACTTTTAAGTGTTTGAATTTGAAAAAGGCTGTGGGATTTCTAAAGCTTTCATTCATTTATTTTTATTTTATTTTCTTAAAAAAGAAAACAAACTATCTTTTTTATTTTACATACCAATCCCAGTTCCCACTTCTTCCCCTCCTCCCATTCCCTCCAACTTCTCCCCCACCGCACCCCAGCATCCACTCCTCAGAAAGAGTAAGACACATTGCTTTCAGGAAGGGCCAAGGCCCTCCCTGCTATATCTAGGCTTAGCAAGGTGTCTATCCAAAGAGAATGAGTTTCAAAAAGCCAGTACAGGCAGGAGGGGCAAATCCTGGTGCCACTGCCAGTGACCCTGCAATGTGCCCCAGCCATGCAACTGTCACCCACGTTGAGAGAGTCTATTTTGGTCCTATACTGGTTCCTTCCCTGTCCGGCTGGAGCTGATGAGCTCCCATTAGCCAGGTAAGCTGTTTCAGTGGGTGTCCCCATCATGGTCTTGACCTCTTTGCCCATGTTCTCACTCCTCCCACTCTTCAACTGGACTTTGGGAGGTCAGCCCAGTGCTCTGCTGCGGGTCTCTGCCCCTGTCTCCACCAGTTGCTGGATGAAGATTCTATGGTGACATTTAATATAGTCATCAATCTGACCACAGGGCAAGGCCAGTTCAGGCACCCTCTCCACTATTGCTTAAGTGTCTTAGCTGGGGACATCCTTGCGGATTCCTGGGAATTTCCTAAAGTTATCAATGTTTTAATGTGAGATCTTGGTAATGAGTGAGAAAGAAAAGATTGTGGCTTAATGGTATTGTGTTTTTGTGTCAAGGTGACAAGGGGTCAATTGAGTGCTTGATTGTTTTATGTCAACTTTGTAAAAGCTGAAGTCTTCTTAGAGGAGGGAACCTTAATCAAGAAAATGTGTAAGATCAGCCTGTAGGCAAACCTGTAGGGTATTTTTTTTTTTTTTACTGAAGATTGGCTCTTTATTTTTTTCTTTTTTCCCCTTTATTTAACCTACTGACCACAGTTTCCCCTCCCTTCTCTTCTCTCTTTCCTCCCTTCCTTAGCCTCCTTCCCATCTACCCACTCCTCCTTCATCTCTATTTAGAAAGGGCCTCCCATGGACTTGAACATAGCATAGTAAGTCAAGTTGAAGCAGGACTGAGCTCCTCCCTTTGTATAAAGGGTTTTCTTGAAGAAAGGGAGGAGGGGGCTTCAAATAATGACTGAGGAGCCCACAGAGACAGCTGTCCTGAGCTTGTGGGAGCCCATGGACTCTGGAGCAGCTGTTAGAGATCCTGCATGGAACCAAACCTAGTTTCTCTGCATATGTGGGACAGTTGTGTAACATGGTCTGGTTGTAGGGCTCCTACCAGTGAGATCAGGACCTGTTCCTGGCATCTAGCTGGCTTTGGGGTATTTTTTCAATTAGTGACTGATTGGAGAGGGCCCAGCCCATTGCCATCCAGGGTTCTATAAGAAAACAGACTGAGCAAGCTTGACAAGCAAGCCAGTAAGCAGCATTCCTTAATGGTTTCTGCATCAGCTCCTGTCTCCAGGTCCCTGTTCTGCTTGACTTCCTGTCCTGTCTTCCTTCGATAATGAACTGTGATATGGAAGCAGAAGCTGAACACATCCTTTCCTCCTCAACAGCAATGATAACTCTAAGACAACAGTTCCCAAGACTCTGGGCTCTACTGTGGACCTGGTGCACTAAACCTGAATATTCTTGAAAAAGTGAGTTAGCCTTATGACAGTGTTTCTCCACATTCCTAATGCTTTAATATTTTATATTAGCCTTTTAATATAGATCCTTATGCTGTGGTGACCCTCAACCATAAAATTATTTTAATTGATGCGTCATAACTGTAATTTTGCTCCTGTTGTGAATTGTAATGTGAATATCTGCTAAGCAGGAGATCTGCTATGCACCCTTAGGAAAAGGTCACTTGCCCCAGAGATTGAGACCCAGTGCTCTAGCATCAAGGGCCTTGCTGATGTAAGGAATATTGTTTGCACTTAGACCTTAAGCTGAGAAGAGTCTTGATGTATTATTAGCCCAGGATGAGCTATTATGAGATATTATTGTTTAATATGGAATTGGACAGTGGCATGTAGACGTGGGAAAATATTATTCTTGAACAGTTGATTACAACCTTCTCGGTCGATAGCTCCAAGAATTTGTACGGAACAAGTTGACCTCAGGGATTCTGAGCCCTTGTTGAGTGATATGGATGGATTGAAAGTTTCAAAATCTTCTAGGTGGTTCAAAGAAGCAAATGTCTGAGATTCAGTTATAGCTACAGAAGAGGTCTTACCTGGTGTCACAAATACTAGAGGTACATCAGGTCTTTTTCTAACCTGACAGTTGCTGACTGGTGTCCTTGGGTAAGACACTACCCCATCCATTTTCTTTCCTTTATGTGGAATAAAAAACAGATCTCATAGATCTGATACCACCTGCTCTAAAAGCTCAGAATAGAGGAAAACAAAATCTTAATAGACCCAAGTTTCTAGCACTGATTATAAATTACTTTACAAAAAACTTCAATCAGTAAAATAGTTATTTTTAAATGACTGGCTTGAGTTGAAATCGAAACAAACATGAAAAAAGGTATTCATATATTTGGTTTTGTTTAAAATATACAAAGATGATTAGATTTTGGTATTTGAAGACATGAAGGTGAGGATTTTAACTGCATATGAGGCAGAAAATAGAAATCTATTTCAGCACATCACTCTGTTATCAAGCTTTCTTCTACCACTTACCACTTAACCAAGAACACCGAAGACTTGAGACTGTCTTGTATAACAATGTGGGTTCTGAGATATGCTAAGGTGACCTTTGTATTATAGGTCCTTGCTGTCAGGATTCTGGATTTTATGAGCAGGTATATTTGTTTAGGGTTTAAGGTCATACATATGTTTGCATTTGATTATAATATCAGGCTCAATTTATTCCAACCCTAGACTATTTTTTTTAACTACCTCTTAGTTGCTGGAGAAATGGCTCAGCAACTAGGCGCACTTGCTCTTACAGAGGATTGTAGTTGTATTCCAGCACCCATGTGTTACTTTCTGTAACTCTTGTTCTAGGGGATCTGATACTATCTGCTCGCCTCCATGGTGTACATACATACAACTGACAAAACACTTAGATACATAAAATAAATAAATCTATACCAAAATAGAAATTGCACTTAATGAAAGTTTCAGTAACCATTAAATGATTCGTGTGTCATATAAAAGTACAATATTCATAGCAATCTATGGCTTATAAAATAATACCTTCAGGCTAAGCCATCACATGGGTTGATAAAAGGCTAGTATTTAAACTACAGTGAGCTATTAAATTGAATAAAGTGAGGGAATTTTGTGATCAAATTCTGAAGACAGTACATTAGCTTCATAGTAAGTCTGTGCATGAAAAGTTTTTATTCCAATTTTATATATGAGAAAATGAGTGTATCTAGAGGTTGGATGATTTTCTCGATGGTACCCATCCTGTAAGTAGCAAGGACCTGTATCCTATGGTAAATTCCAGGCATCTCTGGTACCAGTGGCATGTGGAGTGAGAATTAGTAATTTCATGTGACCCAGACCCCTCAATCCTTCAGCTTTAGCTATAACTTTTTCTTTTTTAACCCCTTGATTGTTTCATATATTCCTTTTCTTTCTTCACTCTCATATCTGTTCATCTCCCGCTTACTCGCATGATCTTGTATTCTGTCTCTGACTTTCTTTATCTCCACCTTCTTTGTCATTTTCCTTAAAAAGAATCTGGTAACTTCACAGGAGGGGGCCTTTTATATCTGCCCTGCGTGTCTATAACTCCTCTGAAGGCTGTCTTGGTGTTCCCTATGTGAGCCTTTCGTTGTCCTGGGTGTGATGATTTCTACTCCAGCCTCAAGCTGCTCAGCTAGGAGTGAATAACCTTCTGAGATGTTTCGTCAAATGCTGCATCCAGATCCCATCTCCCATTGACCTACTGAGAAGAGGAGAGTATTCACAAAGGAATCCTGACTGCTTTCTGCATTGGTCCTTCGATACTTAGACTCTTGTGCATGCAAGCCCTGCCTACTAGGTGCTTGAAGTTTTTATGGACTTTGCATGAAAGGCTGGAGTTTTTGTTTAGTTTGTGAACATGTTTGAGGTTCTTAATCTACTTTTCACACTCTAGTCTTTCCAAGGAAAAGCTACTTTTCCATTGACTCTTTCCTCCCTTTTACATGGGGTCCCAATTGCTAAGATACACATTCTTCTAAGGCAGGATGTACCTTCCTCTCTTTCTGCAAGCTGAATTCTGATCAAAGATCACTTCACGAGGATTTGAGAATGTCCAACTTCTTTAACTGGCAACTCTTAGATGCTGGGATCTTTTAACCTGTATAATGCATTTATTTTAAGATCAAGGATTTTTTTTTTTAATCCTTGGAAATGTTATATAACCATGCTGTTGATCTCTATCCTAGAGGAAGGAAGTAACTACTGTATTTTCCACAGAACTCTCAATTTCATTGTAATATTCTCTACAGGCTTTTACAGAACATGTTTTTCCAGATGGTAAGCTTATGATAATATCATTTGGATTATACCAGAATTTAATTCTGATATTATTCATGCACAGGACTATTTCTGGTTCAGGATGATTTAAGTCAATGATAGTTTTCTATATTCAGTAAAAAAAATGGCATTTTAATTTCTCTTTTCTTCTTTGTTATTTGGTATGTATTTTTTCTTTGAAATTAATGAATCAATTTTTATCAGATACACCTCTTAGCAGATGACTCACTTCTATGAATATTGAGACCCTATAAGTAATAAGGTCCTATAAGTTTGAGTTATACAATACCACCATGGGATGTGAAGTCACTCTTATTCCTTTAGTTTTAAAATTATCTCTATTTCCCATATATTCTTACATCAGAGTCTAATGAGACCTGCCTTGTATATATAACCTTATTTTCTCCTCTATGACAAACTAAATTTACAGTAGATGCTGGCCAATGGCCTTTTTATTTTAGGCAATTTATGTATTTTATATTTATATCATTAAAGCATCTTGTATGACATATGTAAAACACAGTGATTTAGTTTTAAAAAAGAAAAATATATTTTTTTTAATTCTAGGAAGGACTGACAAATGAAATTGTTTCCCTAACTAGGTAAATAATGGTTTCTGTCATTCATACAAGCTGTTTTCTACTTTTGTCCTATTAATTCTCTTTCCTTCTCTCCCTTTTTCGCTGTGATTAAAATATCTTTATTGACACAGACCCTATGGGTCTTTAGAAAAATAAATGTCTTTTAAAACTATGCTTGAATTTTAGAATAAATGTTTAGTAATTCTGATATAGAAGTATGCCTATATTTCTGAATATAACCTAATATGACTTTGAAATATGGCCCACATTTCAAATTTTTTTAAAGAAAATGTTACTTCATCCGAATCAGATACTTTTTGTGGTCATTTGGAGCCTGTGATTGCATCATAATTGGAGAAGCTCAATGAAAAATGTTTGCTATCTTTGGTCCTGTCTGTCTCCTCTTCTTACCTTCAGTCAGAAGATTTGGATTTCATTACAATCAACTACTCCCTGCATGTTGAATATGCTTTAATGTTTAGGGAATTTGGATGCTTGATATTCTAATGGGAGCATAAACTCTTGTGAGCCACCAGGGCTTCTCAGAACTCTTTCAATTCTCAAAGGTCCTTCATTTGAAGAGGTAGTCACTAATGCTTTAGATAAGGTCCTTTAACCTCTCCATCTGCTTGCATTAAAATAAGGAAAATTGCTCCCTCTGCTTCCACAGCCCACAAGCGGGAAGCAGACAAGATTACTGTCCCCATTAATCAGAAGACAGACGTGTATGTGGTCTCTCCTGTTTTCTGCCTCTTTCTTCAGAACTCACAGCACACCACTATTGGAGGGAGTCTGTAGGGGACAAGAGCACATCGGCACACTGCACAGACTTGAAGGAGATTTTCATACAGTTTATAATTGTCCTACTTTGGCTGCTCAGTCTACAGCAAGTGACTTTAGACTGTCCATATTTGTATGAACATTCTCTACTGGTAGGATTGAAATACATATTTTATAATTAAGGTGCTATATTTCTCTTAAGCGTCTAGCAGGCCATTTCGCAGTCCTAGAACCTTGCACACTAAGAACTCATTGGTATTACTGAAAGCTAGAGATCCTTCTCTATAAAAGACTCAGTCTTTTTGAAGATTTATTGTTTGTCATATTCATTTCCTATAGTTCTCGGTATAGCTCTTAGGGTAGCTCACTCTCTCACTCCTCACTCACTCATTGCTTTTGTTTGACCAGTTCTGATGAATATTCCAATTCCTTTGCTATAGGCAGGCTAAGCATTTGAACTAAACATTTGAAACTAGAAAATTATTTCGATGTTATTCACCCTATTTTTATATTTCTATATTTTTATTTTCATATTTCTCTCAGTGTGTATATTGTATATATATATGGTGAAAGTAAAATTGTATCTAGACATCAACAAATTATTAAAATTGATAAAATGTATATCACTATAGGAGAAATTGACAGATTGTGAAAAGGAGGAAGTGGATAGCAGTTTGGTGTGTTTAGAAGAGACAAATTCATTTCACTTAATTTGAATTAAAGCCTAAGCTAGGAGAGACTAGAAATAAAGAAATGAAGTGTTGGGTCAGATTTTGGAAAACTGTCCACCAGTTAAATAGATATTAGATGCACATATTTGAGTATTTGGCTTTTAGGAAAGCAAGAGGAGAAATAGTTTGATATTTTGCATTAAGTATCAAATAATTACAAAATTATTAAAATTGATATTTGATTAGTTTGAGTTCCATCTGGAAATAATTGTACACTCTTTATTAGTCCTAATCACTGATGTCAATAACAATGTCTCTTCTGCATTGTCCTTTCTTCTGGACAAAACTCTGACTAGTAGAGAATCAGATGAGGGAAATACATTGGTTCAAATATTTAGCATGAGGTAATGTTACTGGAATGTAGCAATCATTGATTTATCCATTAAAACTATTTATTGATCTTAAATCAGGAATAGAGAACAAGTATCAGTGAATACAGTTGGGAAAGACATGAGAAATTATACATATTTCAGAAGTGATCATAAAGATATTTCCAGTTTCACATTCACTGCCAGAATATTCTCCCTTGCTCTCAGATGGTAAAAGCTTTACCTTCTCCCACTTGGCCTTGGCCTCTGCTTCGCCTAAACTGATGGGGTAGAGTAACAGTAAATTCTGCGGCCAGGACTCCAATGGGGCACTGTCGCTTCTTGGGGCCCTGGACTTGCGAGCCTGAGTTGTCACTTTTGTGAAATCTAAAGCTACCATCTTTCATCTAAGGTCTTGCCATTAACCCTCTAGGGCTACCATGTCAGCTAACTCAAAGGGGTAAGAGGACGGGATTGATGCTCCGTCAGTCCTTGGGTGGTCTATCTTTCTCTCACTATGATCAGAAATGATGAATGATAAATAAAAGATTATTGTTGCAGACAAGCATGTTGGAACAATAGATAACCGGGATCGACTTTAAGTGTATTCTAATCCAATGGGAGATATTAGTCTCAAAGACGGATGTAAATTGCAACAGTCATTGCTGTGTGGTGAAGGTGGTATAAGTAGTAGAAGAGAGAAGCATGGAAAGCATCCTATGAGCTGAGAAGTGAGAATTCACTGTACTATCACAGACATTGAAAACTACGTGGAGGGTATGCTAGTAGGTTAACTTAGCCTTGACTTAAGGATACAAACTGGGCACAAAAAGAAAACTCTGATAGACTGAATTCATATGTAAGCTCACTTATAGAATCTTATCCGATGCCGGGGGAAGATTAGCACTTCTCTGGGGCCTTGCCACCTGTCAGAATCAACCCCATGTTTTTACATGCTGAAAATTCATGTCTGTTTCCCTTGCTACTTCCTTATGTGAAAGATGCCAGGATTTTTGGCATTCTCTATGTTTGCCAAAACGACACACCCAACACATGTCCCCCAGTCCAGCTCTGAGAAAATGGCGAAATGAGACAATGTCCTTGTTTCAAAGAAACTCACAGCCTGCTGCTCAAAAGATATAAAAGTGCTCAGAGTGGCAATGTAGGAGACCTTGAGTTATGGGAGAGCTTACTTCCGAGAAAATAGGTAGCAGGCAGGCGTAAATGAATAGCTACAGAGGTGAAATTTTATTCTAATGGAATCATTAGGATTCTACTTTCCCTCACTCAAAAGGAAGGGGAGAATTCCTGGTTAGAGGACACAGGAAGAAAAATAGTATCAAACACAAAGTGTGGTTTATTTGATGAATGGCAAGAAGTTTAGAACTCAGAGTACAATAAACAACTATGGCTGAGAGATGAGTCTGGAGAGACAGCAGGAGCTATCTCACAGAGGGGCCTATAATGCCATATGCCGAGGACTCTGGGCTCCTTCTGGAAGGCAGTGGAGGGTGTCTGAAAGATCCTGAGTGGTTGAGCCTGCTCACTCAGATCGTAATTATTTCTCATGTGGTTTTCTTGATGCATGCTTTCTGGGCTGGGACATGCTTTTGGATGAAAAGTCATCTCACTTTTGCCTACTATAGATGCCATCTCTTTTTCCCCGTGGATACCGTTCACTGTAATGATTGGGCCTAATGTAGCCTGAAAGAATTGCCACTGTACAGGAGGTGATCTGTTTCAGAGTGTTTCCCACTCTCTGTTCCTTCTGGAAATGTGGATTTTCATGCTATGAACCTTTCATGATGCCATAAAGACATTAATTGTAATAATTTATAGGCGCTAGTTCAGTCAGACCCATTGATCTCCTAGAGATGAATTAATTACAACATGACGGCCTCCTACTCCCCTATTCAAAACCACATTATTGGTCTATTCCCACTGTGAGGAAATCTGGTGCTAAATAATTCAAGACAAATGCATTCCCAGAGGAAAACTGCAAATGCCTGGATTTCGTGATCTATGACATCCCCTGTGACATGTGGGGTTGTGCCAATGGGACCATGTGCTCTTTAATGAAACTCTGATATTGGTCCCACTTCCATTGGCTCAGGCTATCTGATATGCCTGAAGCCTGGTAATTCATCTGCTACAAAGAACGGCAATTCTTCCAGAAAATACATTTCCACATTTCTCCTCTTTTGTAAGGGGGATAGTGTGTGTGTGTGTGTGTGTGTGTGTGTGTGTGTGTGTTTGCATGTATGTCTCAGATCTTCAAGAATGAGTCAGTGTTAACCACTATTGTCTGCAGACAATTATTTTAGTCTTATTTAATTAGATAATATGTTTTGAACAATTATAGCAATAGATTGCATTGTGAACAACAGAGGTGACGCTAGGTCTCAGGGAGCTTAGAGCTTTTAGCCCAGGGTTATCCAAAGAAGAAAACCGTCGAAAACAAGAGTGTCGTAGAATAGATAAACCTGTTTCACGCATGATGTCCCCCTTGGGACCTCTTCTTGGGCACATTAACAGGCTTCAGGTCTATTCTGTTCTGGGGGTTGCTAAACTAGAGTTGGCATATCTCTGGGTCAGTCTCTGTCGTCTTTCCAGAAGACAAGTGCCTTGAGTGTTGGCTTCTAAAGTAATCAGTTTGCAGTGTACCACGTAACCTGTGCTCTGGCTTTTCAGGAGCAGGACTGTTAACCGCATTTCACCAATGAGGAAACATTTTGAAAAGTTCAGTAACTCGCCCCAGGTTACAGGGTGAGCCAGTGGAGGAGTTCAGCTCCCAGTCCAGAGCATCCTGGCTTCAAAGGCCTTTCTCAAGTACTGTCTCTCAGGCACTCACGTACAATGATTTCTAGAAATTCTTTCAGCTTAGGACTTTGAGAATATGGCAGAGGAACTGTTTAGCGATTATGAAGTCTTCTCATGCAGCTCGGTCATTTTCGTGATAGTTAATATGGAGGACCTATCTTAGCTTCAGTCATCTGTCCTTTGAGATGTAGATAAAATCGACCCAAGTGCCTGCTTGTGCTAAGTGTTCATGTCTTGTGCCTGCTCTCCCCTCACTCACCCAGGAGTGGAAGGCAATCTTTGTTAGTTGATTCTGCCTAAGGGCATCTGTGTGTCTGAAAACAAGCTTAATCTGATTTGGACCAGTGATTGGGTTTTAATTTGTAACGGCGAAAACAATATAAAATTGAGCTTATTAAGCATTCTGTCAAACTAAATATATAAATTTAATTATGGGGAGAATACAGTAGCTAGAGTTTATTACAAGTCATTCTAAATCAAAGAGAAATCAAGGTTTCCTTTCTCTCTATGTGCAGGCTGTACCATCCGTGTGTCATAGCTGCTAGGACAGTCTTAATGGACTGTCAACACTGTCACCCTTGTGCCTGATTCTCCTCGTCAGTGGCAGTCTCAGGCCATACATTTCTCCTCAAACCTACAGCTCCACCCTTCACTTTTGTAGGCATAGATCAATTTTGTTTCATGCCTTTCTGGAACAGTATGCTTTATAAAGTAAAGGGTTTGTTACCTGCAAATACTTAGGTAAAGTTGTCTCTGAGTCTCCATCAATACAAAGATACCTCTCTGCTGTTCTCTTTTCTTACTCTCTAAACACACTTAAAATATTAAAAGAAGAATCTCTAAAATTGACCTTGTTGTGCAACAACAGTTCAGAGACTGTATAAAGAACAAATTCTTTTTTATTTTTTCTGGTTACTTTCCTAATTTAGGCATAGATGAAGGTTACAAGGAACTTCCTTCCACTTCAGGCTTTGGTATTCCCCACTTCTGCTGGGTCTTGCCTTCTCACTTCTCTAACTGTTCATGATTTTTGCACACTTATTTCTACCTACTCGAGTCCAGGCTATACTCACACTTTTCAGATTGCGACTCATATTCGGGAACCCAACAGTGGGGTTCCAAATGGACCAAATAGGTTATCTTAAGGTTTGAGTTACACTGGGAAAGTATATGACCTCTCTCAGCTTCTATGTATCATCTGTATAATGATGATGACTCTATACTGTATTGTGAGAATTTGAAATGAAGTCTTCTGAATTCTGGTTTTCATTGTTGTTTTGTTTTCTTGAGGCAGGGTCTCGGTATGGATCCTTGACTTGCTTATAGCTCATTGACTTGGAACTTGGTATGAAGGTCAGGCTGACCGTTCACTCCTATAGATCTACCTGCTTCTCATTCCTAAGCACTGGGATTAAAGGTGCGCACCACTACACCTGGCCTGATCATTTGTACTTTGAGCTGTTGTGAGTTTCTGTAATGGTCTCTGTCTATTGCAAAAAGAAATCTCTTTGATGAGGAATGAAAGCTGCACATTTTGTGGGTATATATATTTTGAATGAGTTAGAAGCTATACTGCTTTATTCAAATGCCTCCTAATTTGCTATTCAATACTAAGTGATTAGCTCTGAAATAATATGTATGTATGTATATACATATATGTAATATTATACAAACTGAGAAGATTGTAATTAAGTATTTAGAAATATATAAAAATTCCTAGTTATTTGTATACATATTTGATATAGTGATTTTTGTACAATATATTATATAGTAGCATAGTATATACTTATGTGATTATATATTAATATATACTATAAATATATAAATTATACATGCATGTATATATATATAATGAAAAAGAGATCATAATTTGAGATAGGGTGAGGTGGTACATGGGAAGGGATGAAGGGGGAAATGACAAGAGGGTAAATGATGTAGTTCTATTTTAATTTTACAAAAAATTAACTGAGAAAATTCTGAAAGGAGCATATAGAAAGCTTTTCTTCTACTGATGTTATTTTATAGTATTAGTTGCATGACTTAAGGTTGGGGAGATTGTTCAGTGGGCAAATGCTTGCTGTGTAAGTATAAGGAGTAGAGTTTAGATCCTCTGGACATACATTAACATAAGGTGAGTCTGCCAGCCCAGATGTTATCCAAAGACCTAGGATATGAAGACATGCGTCCCTGGAACAAGATGACTGTGCTAGGTAAAGTACTAGGTGAAGTCTGTATTCAAATGAAAAACTCACCCCAACATAAAAGTCTGAGAATGATCAAGTAGTCTACCTGACTTCATCTCTGTGCTTCGTATACATTCTCTCTCTCACACACACCCATGCCCCCTCACACATGAAAGCGCACATACACATATATGTGCAACCTATATACACATGTTTAATTATAAATCATAGCTTATATTATTATGTTGGGTATAATTTCTCACCATCTTCAAAGTACCTCATCCTCGCTTCTCCTTTAAATGTTCCGCTGAGCAACCTACTACCCCTGTGTTCTATGCTTAAAGAAAGAGGGCGCAGGTATTGTTGGGTCTTCTGAATTGAAGCCTACTATGCCTGGGTGGAGAATAATATTCTTCCCCTCATGCTGTCTGAAAATACAATCAATAATTCCTTTTTGAACATTTTTCTGCCTAGTGTTTCAGGAGCACTGCTGCTCAATCATTTCTTCCAGGGGCTGTGTTTGCTGCTCTAATTCTCGCGGTCCCCATTTTACAGAGGCTGAACTGAGAGCTGGAGGGATTGAGTCTTTGGAGGGATGCAGTCATATAACTCGAGAGATTCCCAAAGAGAACCTCAAACATTTTTTCTCTTTGAATAAGTCATTCAGCAAATAATATAGTATATTCAGGTAGTTGCTAAATAAGCAAGTTCTCAGAGAACTTCTGAAGACATGCGTCTATACCATTACTTAATGGAAAGGGATAGCTTATTCTTCTGCTGCCAGTAGATCTTTGCCTGTCTTTGAAGTGCTATCAAGCTGCAAGCAAGGGTTTAAAAATGCATTTACATAGGTCCTTGTGTGTTTCTCATTCTTCCTTGTAAAAACGGTTCTCAAACTACAACAACAACCGAAAACCCAGTGTAAATTGTATGCAACCCAGTAAGGGAATGAAAATGCTAACTAGATTTTCCACCTTGGACCAAGTAAAACAACTCCTGCTGGCCTTACTTCAGTTGGAAAACGTGAACTCCTCCAATCAGGCTGAGCATTGCTGGAAAGACTAAGGTGGCATCTAAATTATGCCTTTTAGTGAGAGGATGATGCTTCACAGAAATTTAGTTCCAAGCAGAGAGAAATAGGTGCTCTCTATGGTCACCTTCACGGACATCACCACAGGGTACAGGTACCCCCAGGAAACACACAGCTTTGCTGAAGGAAGGTCCAGTTTGCTTCTGGTATGGTTCTAAACTTCTCTGAATACTTCTTAGTTTGGTTTCTTACTTCCTTTTGTGACAGTTCATCTACAGGTCTTATATGCATCTGACACACCCTTGCCTGATGTGGAGTCCCAAACCTACTCCACCATAGGTGCCAGACCACTTCTTCTAGCTACAAACCTGGTCAACCTCTTCCCAGTATCATTGAAACTCCATAGCATTGCCAAAAAATGACTTAAAAATTTGGGGTTCTTCCCCTTTATTCTGTTTCATGTTCCTTTCTATATTTTACATTTCCTTAATCCAAATAAAAACAATTCCTTATTCATTTCATGAAGGATGTCTTTGTCTTTCTTCCTCCACCCTGCTCTTCTCATGCCACAGGTGTGCCACACCCAGGGTGATAAAGGGCCATGCATGCAGAACGAACACCTCATGCTGACCTTTCCAAATAAGTACCTTTCCCCTTTAAGAGGAGTAGTTTAGAAGCTACAGATCTTGATGTACCTTTAGCATATTGCCTTAAAAATTTTTTAGAACTTCAGTTTTTAACACACAGTCCTAGAGACAGTTTGTGGCATGGTATAATACTTGTATTTTTAAAGAGATAAACAAGGTTAAAATGAGAATTCTTTAAAATTTCTTGCTTTTCAAAAATATGCTCCCCCCCCCTTCTCTTGAACATTTAAGTAATATTTCCACATGGGGCTCTGCAAGAATTAGACAATAAAGGCCATAAGCAAGAAATACTTAGTTGAGGAAATGCTAAATATACATGGATCAACACACCTAAGAGGTGACGTATCACCTTTTCAAAATTATATTTTTTTGCTTCTCCAGCCACACACTCTGATTTCTCTTCTTTTTTATCCATAGGAAATCAGACTTATGTGAGTTGAAATGTAGCTGCATGGAAGGGAAAGTAAACATGGATGGGGGAGGTAAACAAGTTCTTCCACCAGGCAAAAAAGAGCCTTGATCTGAGGGTTGACTGTCCCCATTGGTGTAAAGTGACTCATACATAGGCACTCAGTAAACACACAGATTACCTTCTCACTGGTGTGAGAACTTGGTTCTTTGAAATTGCTTAGCACCTTGGAAAACTATTAGAAAATATCTAAAGCCAAGCAACAAAAGAGAGAATAAAAGTCTCCTGGAATTTGTCTTTATCCTGATCCTTAGAGACTAGGAATGTATAATCAGCTGTGCACAGCAGAAGGGGAATTCATGTGGTTGATGTGAAGGTCGCCAACTCAACAATCTGGAAATAGTGAGATGTTCCTGGCTTATCTGAACTCGCCCAATAAACATCATAAGAATGTTTAAAAGGGAAAGGTGATGGCAAGAGAGGAGGGTCAGAACAAGAGGTTACATATATATATATATCAAATTTTGAGAATGAATGTAGGAGATCATGAACGAAAATATGCAAATGTTCCAGAGATTGTAAATTGCAAATAATAATTGCTAGATGCCTCCTGAATTTTGGATAATGTGTCAGATTTATGACTGAAAACCATTACCTGCTAATAAATTTGTGGATTTTTGCTGTTATTATGTTGGTGTTAGTTTTGTTCTAGATAAGTCTCATTATATAGCTCAGGGGTGATCTGTAGTTCACTGTGATAACCCAGAATAGCCTCAAACTTGCAGTTCTTGTACTCTTGCCTTGTTGCCACCCTGCCTGGCTCCTTTTGTTTTCTTTTTAAATCACAAAGCGCATGACCATCTATTACAGTTATCAGGAAATTGAAATGGAGCTAAGGTACAAGCTTGAGTTTCTAATGGCCAGTAGTCAGGTGCTTTTAGTCTTGTGGAGCTAAAAATAAGATTTATCAGCTAAGGAACTAAGGAGCTAGGTACACTAGTTCTTGAATTTTCCTAGATCATCAGTTCTACCAACTCAACGGATTCCCATCCTCTACCTGTTGCTTATCAGCAAATCTCAGAGCAAACTGAAGTGTCTTTCTTGGTAATGGAAATGCAAGGTGCCTTCCTGCTCTTGTGGAAGAGACTTTGGCCATCTGTCTTCTATAATTCTGCTTGAAATGTCTCTAGCTAGTTCCAGCATGGAAAACATGGCTCTGGCAGGCCTTGCCCTTCCCTCCCATTTGCTCTGCCTTGCTAAAAACCATCAGGTTAGATTGCTAAAGCTAACCACCAACTTGTATTCAGTTATTTTGCCACTCTCTCTTCCTGAGTTTGGCTCTCAAGGTCCAGTTATTAAAGCACTGAAGTCCAGCAGTCAAAAGGCCCCTTTGACTAATTAATATCCCCAACTAAAATTAAAAATCCTCATCCTAACACAGGTGTGGTGGTTTGAAAGAAAATGGCAGTCAAAGAGAGGGGCACTATTAGGAGCTGTGGCCTTGTTGGAGTAGGTAGGGCCTTGTTGGTGGAAGTGTGTCACTAGGAAGACAGGCTTTGAGGTCTAATAAATGCTCAAGTCATGCCCATTGAGACAGACCACTTCGTGTTGCCTGTAAGATCTAGGACTCTCAGCTACTTCTCCAGCACCGTGTCCCACCATTATGATAACTGACTTAACCTCTGAACTGTGAACAAGCCACTCCAACTAAATGTCTTCCATTGTAAGAGGTGCTGACTTCGTGGTGTCCTTGACAGCAATAGAAACCCTAACTAAGGCAACAGGGTTTTTCCCATTTACTTGTATAAACCACCATTTGCCTATGGGCTACATCTGTTTCCTCTCTATCCAGAGGGCGTCCTTCGTCCCACTTCAGGACAAATAGCCTTTCTCCCTCTCTCTTGTTTCCTTCTCCTTCTCCTCCATCTTCTATGCCCAACTGTTGTCTCTTACTCCCTGACCTCTATTTCTCTGGGTCAAGTAAATCTCCTTTGAATTGAGAATTTGTCTTGGTGGTCCTGAGCCAGTTCCTCTCCTTTCACTGCTCCTCAGGAAATTGCTTGCTTTATGATTAGGAGCACAATAAGCAGAACCAGTAATTCTCTAGTACATTTCTACCAACGGAAGACAAGTGATATACAGCAGATGTGAATACCTGTATTTAAGAAAATTAAAGCCAGGCACACTGATACAAACCAAACTTGGGATGCTTGAGACAAGTACATCTCCTGTTCCAAATTAACCTGATCTATATAGGGAGATTTTGTGTCAAGAAAAATACAAACAAACAAACAGCAACAACACTAGCAATAATAGGAAACTAAAAGCCAGAAATGCCAAGTGAATTATCTTGAGGTAACCTATATACCTCAGTATCTCTGCTGAACTCCCTGCGGGAGCCCAGTCTTTGAGACTGAAGCTTGCTTGTGTTTTGTTTGCCACATCTTCCTGTATTACTGCCTTTCTTACAAGGCACACTTCTTCCTGCTTCTTTCAACAAACAAGCAATTAATGCCGTGCTAAAATATGTATCGCACCTTGGTTGGTGCTATTTCCCCTCCTCTGCCTTGAAACCAATGATATATACAGAGCTGTTTGAGAGATTAGACATCCAAAGCTCACTATTTCCAATAGATGCTGCATGTCAATCTGCGGCTTGTGGTACAGGAGAGCTATTATTTCACTACAATATCATCATATAAAATGCCATTGTGTTTTCCCGGGCACGAGCCTGTGGTACACAGTAACATTGAAATCAGAGGCCATTAGGACATTTTCCCAGAACGAAATGTGTCCCCGAAGAAACAATGCCACGTGGCTCGTCCTGGTGTGTTATTTTCTCCGAATCGCAGGCTGCCTCCCCTGCAAAGCTCACATATTTTAAGCTTCACAAATAACATTTTCAAGAGGACCGTGAAAGAAAAGGCCCACACAGTTATGGAGAACCCTAGGGGGCCATGTGTATGTGTTTGCTTTCCTTAGCCAGACTCTGAAAAGGCACAGATTGTGGGAGGTGTTCTGATGGTAGGGCTTCCCGAGGCCTGGGGAGAATCAAAAGAACTCCTTCATCAGCCTTATTGTTGCAAAACTTCAAAGTGAGGCCAAGGGAGAGTAGGAGTGCAGCAGTCAGCCTGGAAATTCCGCATCTCTTCTGTTTGTTCTAATTGTGTTTCACGTCTCTTGTCCACGTGGCTCTATACAGTGTTGGAAACTGTCAAGGGTGGCAAGCCCACCCGCTTGTCAAACAGAAACGAATGTAAACCGGTACCTTCATTTTTCTTTTTTTCCTCTGAGGATGTTTGCCCTCAAGGCAAGGTGCTGAAGTAAGAAGTGAGAAGAAATCATTTTGTGACCTAAGAGTACATTTTATCCAAGAGATTGTATGTGAGGAAATGCTTATATTCATTTATTAATTTGTATAAGACATTTAAAAAGACCCCGAATTCAAGTGCATCCTGGATTGTGTAGCAATGTTGCCTTTTCTGTCCTCCAGACATCACATTATATATCCACTGGATATAAACACATTTAATAACTGGTTCCAACCTTGAAGACTGGTCACCTAGAGGAGGGAAAGAGTTTCACATATGGAGAAAGTCCCTGGCTAAGGCACATTTAACAATTGATGACATGGACAATAAGCAACATATTTTCAGAATATCAGCTGTGTTCAAAATACCAATCAGTATTTTGGACAAGAGCTAAGCGACACCTATAATGGTCTGGGATGATTTGAAGGACCAGAGCAAATTCGGGACATTGGGTGCTGCTGCCGCTGCTGCTGCTGCTGCTGCTGCTGCTGCATGTTTGCATGCATCCTTCTAGGTAGAGTCCCTAAACAAGCTCTGATGAGGAGGCTTTTCACGGGAAGAATGAATGAAAGAGGTAAGGCAAGGCTCCTGGGAGCCTTCAGTTTAAAGTTTAAAGCTAGTTCTACAGCAGTCTGACAAGTTGTCCTTCAGCCCTGCTTGTGAAATGGCAGGCTTAAAGGATTCTTTGTGTGCAGTGGCTGTCAGGAACACGGTCTTCTGGGGACAGAGTGGCAGGGAGCAGATTCAGACTGGCAGAGGATGTGCAGATGCTATAGGAACAGAAGGAAGCATGGCAGCCTTGAAGGGCTGTGTGCACACAGGGTGGGAGATGCCTCTAATTCCTGATCACAGCTTGCCTTCCATGAGGGAGCTAGTTTTTCCACAGTTTACAATCTGGAACTTGGAAAGACATGAGCCTGTGCTTCCAGTCAAAGGACTACTGTTTTGGAAGAGGTATCCTTGGCTCTGAGTCTGTTGTCCTTTCCGTGTTATCGGGCTGTGGGATAATCACGAGCACAGAATCACTGCATGTCCTGACTCAACCCCCACAGCAAGATACCTGCCAGTAGAGCCCACACCCTTCTTCGGTCCCACCAACATGGTCAGGTCACCCCTCCACCCTGCTAAAAGTTGGGGGAAAAGAATCAAAATGAGAAGCCCGACAATGTCTCTCTCAGTGTCAGCAAGATTGTTGCTGCTAGTCAGCGTTATCGCCTTCAGTCCAGTAGGGGTGATTCCCGTCATGAGATGCATTCAGGAACCTTTCCCACACTATGGATGTTCTTGGGGAAGGGGTCTTTCTTTTTAGATTTTTATTTTTATTTTTTTTTACTTTGGAGATGTGAATGGTGAGTCATAGCTTAGTTTTGGCTCTGCCTATAGAAATCTACTATCACGTGTTCAGTCATAGCCATGTACATAGGCTTTCCATGTGGTGACTAGCCTAAGCAAGGACGATCCAATTTCTGCCTGCCTCTCATAAAACTGAGGGGTCTCTGAGAACAGGGATGGCGGATTTTAAATCTAAGTCCTAGATTTATCTCAAAATTTCACCTTGGCATGCTGAATTAAAGTGCGTTAAGAAGCCTTGTATCTGATGGTACAGGAAATAGCTCACCACTTCAAACATTTCTCATGAAAACAAAATTGGTAGGTGTGATTATTCACAACGATTAACCAATTGGACTAGGGTTTAATTATTAGGGTTTCTTGTTGTGTAGGCTTCCTGCCTACTTATCTCAGAAATAAACAGTTACCAACTGGAAGCAGAATATACTCTGACTGATTTTCTATATCAATTCCTGCTTACCTTTTAATGAGCTTATTTTTAAGATTATTAATTCATATCCCTACAGTGAATATTTATTGCTTTATGTATGCCTATAGTTATAGGTGACATATTTATATTCTTTGTAATTTATTTTGGTCACTTCCATGATAGTGTACTAGTCTGTGACAGGAAGGGTATCAGATAGGAGCATCTGTAATAGGGGGCCTATTACACATCTCTAGCATGGTCAGGGACCTGGGATCCATCTTAGATAAGCACACATACAAATCACCCAATAGATAAGCAACACATACAAATCACCCAATAGGCTCTGTGGACTGGAGAGGGAGGGGGAGAGGAGTGGGGGGAGGGGGAGAAGGGTGGGAGGAGGGGGAGGAAAATGGGAGGCTGGGAGGAGGTGGAAACTTGATTTTTGTTTATGTTTTTTTTCTTCTTTTCTCAATAAAAAAAAATTCCCCTTAAAAAAAAAAAAACAAATCACCCAATAGGATAACAGGCAACTTAGATTTTAGTTGTTCTTAGCCACACACTGATTTTGTGACATTGTATGGATCTTGTTTTGTCCTATATATCAAAGTTGTCTTCTGAAAACAAAAGAGTTCGTTCCTTGAAATCAATGCTAAGAAGTTGTTTTCAACTGGTCTCCAGTGTACAGATAAGGAATGGTGTGGGAACTGTATTGGAGGGTCAGTATTTTGACTACCAGTCTTGGAGTTTCTTAGGAGTCACAAGCTAACTAGGCAGGTTTGACCTGTTTGATATTTTTGCTTCCTGCCTGCTTGTCACTTAGCCTGGGTTATTGGGCTGCCCTTCAAATGCTCCTGGACTTTAATAAGTTAGGTAAATAGGACTTTCTAAACCTGGCCTTGGAGTAGGCATACATGTTAATGTTAAAGTCTCTTGGTTCTGACTTTTGTCCTTTAACAACTAGTTTTATTAAGCTGTTAACCTATAAATGTCAGCATTTAAAGTTTTGCCCATGAGAACATCATTATTCATACAGTGACTCATGTTCTGGTTTATACAAAAAATAAAAATAAAATGCTATCCCACTGTTAATCTAAGCCCTGGCGAAGGAGTAAGAACCGGTGTGGCTGACTCTGCTGGTTAATGCGAGAAGTCTGTAATTGTTTACATGAGATCTGCTGGGAGGTAAATGGATGATGTCTAATTATGGCAAAGCTTTACATAAAGATGATGAAGGAAGATCTGGAGAAATACGGGGTGAGGGAAGGATCCAGACTGCGTGAGTCATTCATCAGAAAGAGCCACAGGGGATAGGGAATTCTCTGAGATGAGCCAGGTTGTAATTAAGACCAGACTAGGATGCCAACAAAGAAGAAGGACAGGTGGGTAAGACTGTTCACCATCAAAAAGCAGAAAGACCAAACCAAAGTAGAGAATGAACCTCAGAACAATCCAAAGGGGCAATATTTGATTTTACGAACTGTGTAGTACCCTAGTCATAGTGTGGAATAACTAACTTTAATATGGAAAATATTATAAAGTGACATGTTTTAATAGAACAGTAATGCAGTGTCAAGTGAAAGAATTCCAGACAATGGAGGGATCTGATAGGCTGTGGCTCGAGCTGGCATGGGAACAAGCTGCGAGTGAATGACAATGGGTTCAGTTGGTCCTGAGACCAATCTGGGGACAGGTTTAAACTCTTCATTTTACTAAGACACAGCTATTAAGAAATATCTGAAGGCTGGTTGACTTAGACTGATTGGTTGGCATTTCCAAAACATTAAATTGAATAAATACATGAATGGTCCATCATGTTTCAAATCACATTACAAGAAAACAAACCCAGGAAAATGTGAATAGAGTAGACTTGTGCTAGAGAGGAGTGGTGAGGAGAGATGTATCATGGATTGAGGCTAAATAAAATAGGAGATACCCCAAGAGTGCCATAGACGGGACAACCCATGAAGCCAATGATAATATGGTGTCGAGGGTTAGAACTTCTTTAATGCAGTGGCCAAGAAGATCTTCAATGGACCAAAGGCCTAGAGTTCTGGTTGTAACTTTGCTACTAGTTTGCTTGAGAGGTGTCTGATAGTCTCTGGGAAGTGTCCTGTGAAATCAGCAATGTTCTTAGAATCCATAGAGATCTTTGAATCACTAACTACCTTTTAGCATACAGTCTAAGTTGAGGCCCTCCGGAATCAAACGAGTACCTCCAGTTCAGGATGACAGACGTGTGGCTTCCACTGGAGCACTCACCCTCCCTTCCTTTCATGGCTTCATGGTCACTGACTCACAAATGAACAGAGACCCTGAGGGGAGGTACTGGGTGTGTGAGATCTCTGAAGTTTCTCCTCTGCCAGAAGACCTTCATTGAAATATTCCGAAAACCCTACTTGCGGATCTTGCTCTTTTTTCCCTCTTAAAGTTAGAACTCTCCTGGTCACATTTGACAAGTGGAGCAGAACTCATAGACTTTGCAAGGCCCTTTCATTAGCCAAATACAGGAAAGTCTCATTAACAAGCAATCAGGGAAAGCTTTATCAGAATGAGATATTGGAGCCAAACTAAGGTAACCCCACACCAGGACAAGCCTCTTAATTGTGAAGAAACCCAAATAGCAATCTATTGAACTACAGCAGTAGATAGTTTCAAGTATTTTCAGGTTTGAATCTCTTGTTACATAATGAATTCATATGAATTATGCAATGCCTAATAGGAAAAAAGTCTTTATTTTCTTCAGTTTATATAGTCACTATTCTCTGGTGTTCATACACTGATAGCTGATGAGTGTTCAACTGGACCTTCATTAGATACTCAATGAGATTATGCACAGAAATATTCATATTTGTGTAAAGAATAAATATTCATTATTATTTCTCTTATATTTTCCATTTAAGCTTCAGTGGATATTTTATGAGCAGAACTCAAATTCAGGTAATTCAGTACAGTGGTCTTTTTTTTTTTAAGTGATACTTGAAGTCCTATTTGGAAGTCACCAAGCTAATCCAAACTCCTTCCAGTGAACAGAAACTGTGCTGTGTCACTTTACATGAAAAATGAAAGAATTGAGTGAATGAGCTTGTAAAATTCCCTCTGTTTCTTGGCATCATTTGAATCACAGTGACTTCTAGATTTTCCTCAAAGAATAGCTACAGGCCATGTGACAAATGCTCTACGCCTTGCGTTACCCTCCAACCTTCTCTAGTGATAGCGATTTATTTTCTGCTCTGTTCTGGTCCCTTTGCATCTTGAAGACCAGGCATTACTAGTTTCCTGAAAGCTGAGCTTGCTTAGGATCTGACAGGCAGAACTTAATCTTGTAGAAGATGCTGTTGTAGAATTTTCACTACTCCAGGCACTCCTTCAAAAAACTGAACTTAGTGCATGATTTATAAAGCAGTGGGCTGACATAAAATAAGACCATTAATAAAATAATGGTAGCAAACATCATCAGAAGCTATAGTAATAATCATAACAGAACAATAGCTAGAACAATTGTTTCTTTTAACCTGGGTTTAACTTCATAAGGTTTTAGCAAACTGTATTCAAGGGCTGTGGAAATATTAATGGGTATATTCCAGAAATAAAACACATCTAAATAGCTTTCATAATGTCTTATTATAATTATTCTATTTATATGTAGCTATTTATGTTTATAACTTAATTTTTCCAAAAATAAATTAATCCTTTCCATAGTATTATATACAGGAAAAACCATAATACATACGGTTTGGCACTATTGTGGTTTCTCACATGAACTGGGTGTCTTGAAATATTTGTTCTATGGATAAGGAAAAGGGCCTGGGTTTAAGTAATATATCTGCAATGCTAGTCAATGTCAGTTTCTTCTATATATAACTTATTTAATTCAATTCTATGAGGTAAACACTTTTACCATCCTAGTTTCTAGATGAGAAATTGAATAGTAAAGAGACAATGTAGTAATTCCTACATAACCTAAGTGTGAAGTATGGAAACTGACTTAGATTTAGTCAATCACAATAGGTAGTCCCTGTTTCTATGAAAATCCCATGTTAATATAATGAGAATATTATAAATGCAGTGAAGAATTTTACATTTCAGTGCTTCAAGTTATTTATATACATGAATTTCTTGTTTGCAGATGAGATGCGTGAGATGAGAAAATAAGGGATTGTGAGTATGTTTATCTTTTGATGGGATTAAGTTCAAATCAATTTTCTCTCCATTTGCATTCACTGTTTATTTGAGCAGACTAACTCAAACCATAAGTCAGACCATGTTAGCAGACGGCCCTGTGGTCCAGATTCAACTAACAATAAAATGTTGGGAAATATCTGCTAATTAGGTAGTGGTCTTGTGATATGCTTCTCCGAGGACCTTTGTTCGGTTTCCCATGCCTCCTCTGTTGCTGCCTCTATCTCAGTGGTTGTGAACCTTCCTAATGCTGTAACCTTTTAATAGTTAGTTCCTCATGTTGTAGTGACCCCCAACCATACAATTATTTCATTGCTACTTCATGCCTGTAATTTTACTGCTGTTATGTTAAGCATTGGATATGCAGAATATCTCACATGCGACACCTGTGAAAAAGGCCTGTGTGACCCCCAGCGGGGTTGCAGCCCACAGGTTGAGATCCACCGCTCTGCTCTGTTTTTCTCATCTTTGGAACTTTCTATTAATTTACCAAGGGTTAATGAAAGCTCCCAGGTGGATTTCAAGGTGGGATCCTCCAAGTTCACCTCTGTTGTGCCTTCCTGACAGACCTCTCTCTGGTAAAGGGACATTTTCAGCACCAACACATCATTTTCAGCATCCAGACGGTACCAGTTATAACTCTGGCTCTGCTTAGAGGGTTTTAAATCTTCTACAAAGCACAGGGTCATAAGTCTCAGACTTACCAGGGCGGAGTTGCGCTCTCTATACTGCCCCTTTTTAACTGTGTGACTGTGGACATGGCATTTAAGAACGATTTTTATTATTGGAAAGCTGGAACTTTATCGCATAGATTGAGAGCTCATGGACACAAAGAATAAATAGTGGTTAGTATTAGTCAGGTAATAAATGAACAGCTAATGAACAGCAGCTTTTGTTTACTCCTTCCTGAAAGAGAAATAGATGATGATTTGTGGGAACTTGGAACATAAAGTCAGAAGGACTGATGATTTAACTTTCCAGAAAGCAAACATTAAGACAAGTCACAAAGTTATAAAAATCATCTTTTGGTTGTTAAACATCTGTTTTCTTCCTCATGGGTATCAGATCAATGCCCCGAAACACAGCTTCAAACATTTCACTGAGGATTTCCTATCTTTCAGTGATTCCTCTTTGACTGCGGGATCAAGTCTAAGCCTTCGGCCAGGCATTCAGAACTGCACAAAGCTGAATAAAATTAAAGCGAAATCGTTATGTCTTGCTCTTCCTCCTTGTGACATTTTGTTCAGCAAAGTCGATCTGTTCTGTATTCCTGGAAGACACTTTCCTCATCCCGTTCATCGTCTATATCTCTCTTGGTGTGTTCTCGCTATATTTATTTTATCATGTTGTTCCTTAAATGCTGCCTTTGAAAGCTGTTACTGTAGGATGTCACATCATCATGTTCCACCAAAGCACAGCCTATTCCTTTTTCCATTTCTCTCTGCTGCTTTTTATCCCCTGCATCTGTTTCCTCTGTTTCATATTGTAATTAATTAGTCAGGTAATCACTTTCCTCCTACATTCTTCACCTGTTTCAGAGCTGGGCTAGCCCTTGCCACATTTCGTCCTTATAAAACTTGACCCATCACCTCGCACAGTTGTCTGTCCTCTGTAAACATCTGTTCAGTGAATGACATATATAATTTTCAACCTCAGGGCTGGGCATCTGGATTCTAATCCTGCGTAATCTTGGAAATGCCATTCATCTACTCTACTTTCAAATTTTGCAGATATTAGAGTAAAAAGGATTATTGATTTTCCAATGGAGCTCCACAGAGCTGAAGAGAATTAGTGAGTCTCTGAAGAGAACACTCTTAGTAGGAAATTATATTCTGGGCTTCCCCTCCATTTTCACTAACAGTGTTCTCCTCTATCTGTTTTCGTCAGATTATCAAAAGAGTTTCCATTGAAACATGTTCCACACATTTATGAAATTCAGCTATGATATTATCTGATAATATGTGCGAAGCTGTTTCTCTGTCTCATTGTTGAGGTTTGTCACTTAAGCACATGAGATGAGACATGCTAAAGACAACTGCTCCATCATAAGTGAGTCAGGCTCTTGAAACTCATCCAATTCAGACATCAAAAGGCATAGAAATGAGGATTTCTTGAGCAATTGATATGCTTCTTTAACATCTACAATGTGCTAAGACCTAGAAATACTAGTTTTTCTCTGATCTTAAAAATCAACAACATGGCTAACTTTCCATTTTATGTAAGCAAAGCTGCAGGCTAAGAATGTCTGATCAAATCACCAAGCAGGACTAGACACCTAGATAAAAGGCAGGAATGCCAAGGCTCAAACATTGTGAGCATTTCCCAACATGACATTTAAATTGATAAATATGGATTCTGGGGATTAAAATGTATAGAAGCCTTTGCAAAACAAAGAAGTAGTTCTGAGAGGCCCCCTCTCCTCCCAGTCTCTGAGATTCAGCCGTTGTTTGGGGGGTGACAGTCACTCAGACAGACTCATTACATTTTCCCATCAGAAGTTTAGCTCAGACCAATGAATGAGATGATTGCAAAGCTGAAGCCGGCTTCTGTTCAGGCCAGAGACCATATGCCGAACCACGAGTTATTTCCATGCAGCCGGCTTGCATCTCTCTGTTGGATTATATTTGCTACCCAGAAAACACACAACAGTGTTTTAGCTAAAAAAAAAAAGTCCAGCAGAAAAGAAAACAAAAAGTGGCCTATTTTTGTTAGGCAGAGAAAGATTGCCACTGATCGAAGGGAGTTCCACAAGTTCAGTTGCTGGCATAGGGGCTACAGGATTGCTATACTGAAGTTTTTATTGGGGGAACTTGGGATACACATAAGGAGATTTAGGTCGATTGTAAAGTGAACTTTAGGGTTTCATATGAGACTATTTTGAAAAAGTGCTTTTATAGCATCTGGTCCAAGACAGAGCTCTATGAGCTGCATCCTTGAGGAAGATATTTATGGGAGAGCTTTAGTTCTCAAGTGTCAAATGGTTTTGATTGTATCTCATGCCGAGGAGGGAAGTGCCCTGGACATCACACATATAATTTCTGTTTCCCGTTGAAAGTGAACTCATTTAGAAAAATATTTGCTCTGACCATAGGCATGAATGATACATGTCACACGAGAACTTTGAGGCTATGATTTGGAGCATTTTTCTCAGTGAAGTGTTCCTGTGTAGAGAATATCACAGAGCTCAAAATGATTGACTTTGTGATTGAAGGAACCTATAAAAACAGGCTTCCATATTTACTTAGAGAACACGTTGAAACCCAGATTATTATTGCTCTAAATATACATCTCTTTACCTTTTAGAGTTAATCAACCACAACAATATTCATCACCAACAAAGAATAATTAAGTCTTTCTTTTTCTTTTGAGACTTTCATTCATGAGTATAGCACATTTCCATCATATCTACCCAAACCCTTTCTATTTGCTACAGAAGACATATAACATAGAGACCCAGTTGGTCAAGGTGCAGAAAATAAGGGTTTGAGTGGTATACAATCATAAATGGGACATTTATATCACCTCTTCTAATCCTGAGACTCTGGAATCATTGCAGAATGAGGGACAAAAGCGGGAGAGTAGCAAATGTGAACTCACAGCAGTCGCAACGGCATGAAGAAGACCTATGAAAGCTCAATACAGACCAAATCCCAGCATGGTGGGGGGAGGTGGTGGGCACTACTGCCCACCCATGGTTAAGGAACAGTTGATAGCTTCACGGAGAGGAAGAGTCAGCTTTTCTTTAAGATCCTGGGCCTTGGTAAGTCAACCCTGCCCTGCTGGATGGCCACACATCCAAGAATATGGACAGCACAAATGTATAGCACATTTCCTCTGCTCGATGGGTTTAATGAAAAGAAGACACAAAGTTGGGTGGGTATGAAAGGCAGGGTGGATCTGGGAGGGACTGGGAAAGAATAAAATATGATCAAAACATATTCTATGAAGTTTTCAAAGCACAAAGAAAAAAAGGTAAAGAGTTGATCTTTCTGGAATGATGAACATGTTGTATTTTGAGTTTTCTGATATGATAAGCACTTATCACATGTTACTATTGAGGATTAGAAATGTGTCTAGTGTGACAGAGGAACTGATTTCTCATTTTGTTTAATTAATTAAAATTTAACTTAAACCATGACGCTTGGCATTTTGTTGACTAGTATAGTATATAAAAAGTACTTAGGAGCTAATTGAAAATGCCCCAAGTCTCATTTAAGATCTGTAAAATCAGAACCTACACCTAAAGAAGATTCTCAGCTGCGCTCTCTATGTGTTAAGTTCACAAGTTATCTCTTCAGCTGTTGAATGTTTAGCAGAATCACAGAAATAATACACAGATGGCTGGGATTCATCTCTTGAATTCTGATTTAGTTTGTCAGTAGAGTTAGTTTGGATACCAAGTTGAATTTTGGGAAAGTTCTCACATAATGGTGATGGCCCCATGAGTGCACTGTGAACCACTATTCTAGTAGGCCTTTCCTTCCACATAAGCTCTGGGTTCTGGTTGACGACACTTTTCCTCAAGAATTGCTCAAAGTATTACTGGGATTTTTAGTAGTTATATGAAGGTTTAAAGAGCATAGTATAAGGAGTGACTTGGGCCCCCATCCTTATCAAGGTTTGTTGAAAGATCTAGCTAACTTCTCTATGAAAATCATTTTATTCAAGATGTGGATTAAGAATGTTACCTAGTAAGGAGAACACCTGGGTCTTAGAGATCATTAAGCAAAGCTTACTTCCCACTGCAGGGCACAATATGAGTGTCGATAGGATTGTGATTATCTCAGAGTGAAATTCTAACCAAAGACACATGGCTCAGGGGATCCTAGCTGTGTGCTGATGAATCTTCTTGTTTTATCTCTCTGTTCTCTTCCTTGTCATTTTCTCAGCCTCTGTGCAATGGAATTTTGAGTTTCCAATTTTAATCCATTGTGTCTTCATTTCCCCCTCCTTTTGTTTTTCATTTCCACGTTTTTATCCTTTCTAATAGCAATTTCCATATTCTTTGATATCATGACTAGTGAATGCCAAGCAAATGTTATTTATATACTAAGTAGGGGCCAAATCAGATAAACAGCTGGTCCTTGGGTTTTGTTTTCTGTAGGCTTGAGACTGTTAGATCAGTGAAAATGACAATGCTTGTCTGTTTTATTTCTACATTTCTTAGGATTATTTCAACTTTGTTCTGTCACTTAAAGACTTTCCAATTGTTGCCTCATGGGTTGTATTTAATAGAAAGTTTACATTGGAAGCAGGTACTTGTTATTTTTTTTATGAGATGAGTTTACTGAATTATTGGCCATGGTATACCCATCAGGAAATCTTATTGAGGGAGTCACTTGCAAGAGAAAGCATTGTTCCTACAAGGGCCCTCAAGTAATAGAGCATATCTAAAAGAATTCTTAGACACAGTATTCTCCTATTCCTTACTTGATTTTATTGGGATATCAAAACTTTGGTAAAAATTGACATGCTCAAGGTCATAAGAATTCATTCTTCTCCTTTGTTCACTTTATCAATACAGCAGAGCTTATTTGAGACATAAAGCCCACTGTTAATAAGCATAAGCTATTGGCAGTTGGCTTGAAGAGACTATTGAGCATCAAGTTCAGGAAGTTGGAGGTTGAGCTGGTCCTCAGCATCAGAGGTACATATGCTGCTAGGATCTATCCGTGTCCCTCACATCCCTGTGTCTTTTAGTATACCCCAGAGTTCTCATTACCTGCTTCTTTGAAGTGTTAGCTGTTATGATTTTATCTTGGAAGTATAAAAGTTGATGCTCTCATGAGAAAACATTTGGAAGAACACTTTGGAATTAACTCACAAAGCTTGTGTCAGTTAACTGTGGCAGGAATGGGGTTTTATACAAGATAACTTGCAATGCCATTTGGTATGATGGGGGGAAAGACAGTTTCAAGGAATAGAACCATGGTGCTTCTGGGTGATAGGCCAGAAAATAATACAAATATAAAACTGTTTTTGCCACTCATGGTAAATGTTTGTAAATGTGATTGTATGGGTTAGGAGCAGAGGGCGTTGTTTAAAAATGCACAACTTTAAGTTGCCTTACAAACCAAAAGGTGGTAAATGGATTGAGTTATATCTATAGAAGTCCTGGGTCTCTGAGGTACAAGTGTTTATTTTTGAATTGTCTCATAAGCCTTGCTCCTTAGGCTTAAAGATAAATGAACACAAAGCTCACTAGACTATCATTTTCTAATGATACCCATTTATATCTATACCCATGCTTACCTACCTACCCTTATCTATGACATTCTATAAATATTTAATATATTTTAGATATTACTACTTCTATAGTATATCAAGCAATGGATCTGTATATAAGTTTTAACTTTTTACATCTATTTGAGGAGTTAAAGAAATTCCCTGACATGTCTATTTAATTAGACTTTAGAAAGAACAGCTAAAGATTTCCTTTGGAATCAGTGCCTAAATTAAAGCAGAAAATCATATGTATGTGCGTACATACAGAAATCTAATTACAGACCTAAGTATATAGCTGAGAGATATAATTACTGATCTCCATAGTGTACATATATATATATATATATATGTTGAGTAGTATTAATATTTTTGGTATAATATTAATACTACCTAATAACTAAGTTAAATAACTAATAGCTAAGCTAAATAGCTCTTATGGCCTTGGTACTGTTTTTCTTGCATGTATTCTATTCCTATTTGTTTCTGTCCTCCATGCCTTCATAAAAAGGATCTTTTTGTTGCTGTAAATCATACAATAGTGGTAGAGCATATAGTCTCTTTAGAGTCAAAAAGTTTTCTTTGTGATCACTGAAGGCAAAAGTGGCCCCAGCTTCAAGTGAGGGTCTATTTGTTTACTGGAGCAAGTGCACTGAAGGATTGTTTTCAGAATATTCAATGGGGCTCCATTCTGCCATCAGGTCAGAGGTCAGGACAGAGACAGTTCTTCAAACTGAATGAAAAAGGGTGATTATTTCTTGTTGCCTGCGTTTCTCATTCTCCTGGCTCAGCAGGAGAGATGAAGAATGGCGTTTCCACATATGATGGGGGTTACATAGTCTCTTAACATTCACATGTAGATCATACTAGCTGCTGTAACGCTTGGTGCTGAAGACTGATGATGCCTTTTATTTATTTATTTATTTATTTATTTTATTATTTTTTAAAGATTTATTTATTTATTAAGCATACAATGTACTGCTGGCAGGTCTCATTACAGATGGCTGTGAGCCACCATGTGGTTGCTGGGAATTGAACTCAGGACCTCTGAAAGAGCAGCCAGTGCTCTTACTCTCTGAGCCATCTCTCCAGATCAGGAATAGGTTAGCACATTTTAGCACCTTTATTCAAAATGAGATTTAAGTACAAGCCAAAGAAATTAGGCAAGAGAAAAATACCACCGTGAAAATTAAAAATGAAAGTTCTCTAGTTTATACATGATATGATACCAAATCTATAAATTTCTGATGATACCAATTTGTTAACACTAATAAACACTAAAATTTCAAAATGTAGAATCGATACACAATTATTAGTTGCATATTCATAGTGTAGCTCACATGCCAAATATAAGTAATTCTAAGGGAACTGAAGACTAAAATACAAGGTAAGCAACAAAAACTGCCGTGTATTAGAAAAGACAAATGTTCCACTTCACTGGTTTAGGGAAAGATCTCTGGATTTAACCACAAAGGTAAAGACAACAAGAGTAGACAATGTGAGTGCGAAAGAGATTGCATTAAACTATAACAATTCTACACTGTAAAGAATCTGACAATACAGTGCAGAGAAAGAATGAATAAATCAGTATATTTATAAGCCATAGATCTCATAAAAGGTTAACATCCAATATTTGTAATGAACACATATAAAGCTTTAATAAGAAAAATCACTCAATTTTAATGTTGAACAAAACCATTAGCACAAACTCAAAACAAGTCATAACTATAGTCAAAAATCATCAGGAAATACAAATTAAAACAAGATGAATTAGAGCCTTGTAACTGTTAGAATAGATATTATCTAAGTGACAAATGGTATCAGCAGTCACAAGGAATTAGAGGAAAGGGGCCATTGTATGCTGGAGGAAACATAAAATACTGTAGCTATTTATGAAAAATATTATATGAGTTTCTCAAAAATTAAAAATAGTTCAATAATATACTTCTGTAATCTTTTATATATAACAAAAACATGTATGTATGTAAATAGTCAACAGAAGAGATATCTGTTTATTTTTCATAATAGTCAAGATACAGAATCAGATTTCTTTGCATTGATAGACAAAGAAAATACAATTCATAGTAGAATAGTATTCGTCCTTAAAAAGAAGCAAACTGTGCCGCTTGCAAGATGAATAAACATGGAAGACATGTTGCATAAAATCTTGCAAGCTCACTATCTGATATCATTTCTGGATGGAATGTAAAATACTGAACTCATGGAAATAAAATGATCACTGGAGGCTGGTTAAGAGAGATTGGTGAGTTTTGGTCAAAATACACACGATTTCAGTTAAATGGACAAATAGGTTTAAGATGCTAAAATCAGCAACAGTGTTTCGCATGTCTGAAATTTGATTCATGTGAATGACTCAACCATGGTTTATCCATGGTTGTGATAAAAAGTTTGATAAAAACCAAAGTAGTTGGCAAGAAAGTTCTAACCCCATATTGGGAAGACATCAGTGAAGTGAGGAAGGAATTATTTGCACAGTGAGAGCCATGTGCTCTCAACCTTCTTTAGTCTGAAGAAAAGATGGGTTAAAGACATGCAACAGTAGTTCTGGGTAAGGGGGAATCATCAGGCCAGAAAGTATTTGAATGAATCTCCAGTGTAGGCTTCAAAGTGTGAGAATATTTATATTTAAATAGATGTTAAACAAGAGCAAAATACAACAACTAACAGCAAGAAAATCACTCTGGAGAGGAACTTCATGATCCGAATTTAATGAATGTAGTTCACACCCATTGTTATCCATCCAAATGGTTTTACAATGGATTCATCTCAGTACTTTTAGTGGAAAGTCATCTACTTTACCTCATAAAAGATGTCCTGTCTTCTTCTGCTGCTGAACACACAACTTTTCATAAATAGGATTCAATTTGAGCTACAGGGAATCCATCAAGCTCTTGTAGGACCTGTCAGATATTCAGTTATAGATATTAGATCCTATTATATTTTCTTCCAATCCTGAAAGATACAGTGCTTCTGAGAGGAAACATTTAGCTATGTCCCCGTCTCAATTTTCTACCAATACTTCAAAGGCACACTGAATGCTATTTGTGCCACCATGGTATACCACGTATGCAAATACACAGTAACCCTATGATCTGAATATGGCCTTTCAATTTCTATTGAAATGTAATTATCAGAGTGATGCCATTGTAGGTAAAATGCGAAATACTCCCTACAGCCCCAGGCAAACAATTTGTTCCTGTTAATGATGGTGTTTTGAGGTGATGTTTGTTGAGACTTTATGAGATAGTGGGTTGCTGAGGGATAAACCTTAGGGCCATGGCCTAGCTTAACTTTTGCTTTTTTTTTTTTTTTTTTTTTTTTTTTTTTTTGAGACAGGGTTTCGCTGTTGCTTTGGAGCCTGTCCTGGAACTAGCTCTGTAGACCAGGCTGGTCTCGAACTCACAGAGATCCGCCTGCCTCTGCCTCCCAAGTGCTGGGATTAAAGGCGTGCGCCACCATCGCCCGACTAGCTTAACTTTTGGAAGAATTTTTCTTCTTTCTGGTTTTGTAATGTGTTATGGGACTCCAACCACATGTTTCTACCACCATGCAGTCTACCATGCTGGCTCTACCAGAACATACTATAACCCCTCAAATCACCAGCCAAAATCAATCTTTCTTCCCTTAAGTTACCTCTGTTGGGTTCTTTGTCACAATGACAAAAAAAGTAGCTAATATGGAGAGTATTGAAGTGCAGAAGTATCTGGTTATGAAAGTGTGGTTCTCATAAGTCACACTTAATCTGATTATTAAACAGATTGATACAACTTTAGAGTTTTCTTAGCCTGTATAGTACCCATTTGCCTTCCCTATGCAAGGACATAGCAAGAAGGGTCATTTTGGAAGCAGAAACCAGCTCTCAGCAACTACGGGATGTGCCTGTACCTTGATCCTAGATGTCTTGGCCTCTAAAGATGTGAAATATTAAACACAGGAGTTGGATGGTGTAATACTGACAATCACTTCATCTAATTACCTAGTATTTTTTTTTAATATTTTTGTACTTTTGCCTTTACTAGTTTACAGAATTTTAGTGCCAGAGAAAAGCTAGCAACAGATCCATTCTACTTAACTTCTAGATTTCTGCCTATCTTGTCAAAAACCTCCTGGCCCTAAAGAAACAAGGTGAAATGAGGATTCTGGTATTGACTTGGTTGATTAAGTGTAGTTTTCCAGAGGACATGGTTGTTACTGTTCAATGGAGCTAATAAAGAGAATGAATAACATTGAGAAGCTTCCCTGGCACCTGGCCCATCCTGTTGTTAAACAAGTTTGTTTCTTTATCATCAGGATTATTCGTATTCACATCTATCCACAAGGAAGTTTTCTGTCTCTTATGTAGATGTTGTTTCTGTTGAAGGATTTGAAGCACAAGGAAGGAAGACAAGTCATGGGTATTGACTAGAATATAGTGATTAGTTGTATGCTTAAGCACACTATAGAATCTGCACATGTTTCCTTCTTACACATTAATTTAGTAATTGTAAAACATAACAGATAAATTTTTATGTTCTACAACATACTCTGAGTAGTTAAAAAGGGACAGCAGGGTAATAGTTATAAAAATATTATGATAAAATCACAAAGTATCACTCAACAGAAAATGGTATAATCAAGAGATACTGGGCATGTATTTTGGTGGACTCATCAATTGATATGGAAATCTCTCTCATTGAATCATAGGTTTATCAATAGATATTTTTCTTTGTCATAGACTTGGAAGGGATGTGTGTTTGAATGCCTTTTGCTAAAGGAGTAAATAGTATCGACTTTGCCAGTTTACCTGTTCAACATTGGAAACCCTGACTATTTAGATTAAACATCTAAACAGATAAATGTAGCAGATGGGAAAGGGAAGATAGTCCCCTTGCCCCCTGACAGAAAAAGTTTGGGTCTGTGAGTTAACTACAGTGGATCAGCTGCTCCCACTGAGAAAAAGGAATCTTGAGTGAATGCAAAGATACAAGGACTCTGTTAAAGGCTATAGCAGCAACAGCAGTGGGGGTAAGAAGGTCTCCTAAAATAATGACTGTTCAAAGGCGGCAGGTATTCCAAATGAACCACCCAAGACTTGACCTCCGCTCTGTTTTCACTATCTTGGCTCATTCCTCAGCCTGGCATGCCAGCCTTCTAATTCTGAGTTACCTGGTAACTTTCTAAAAAATTCCTCTCTTTCTCATATTAGCCAGTACTGTAGTTTGTTATTTTAAATCAAGATTGCTGCCTTGTTCAGGAGATCAAATTGTCAGTAGTCTGAGGGTAATAAACCTAAAGAAGTCTTGGCCCCACTATCAGGAGCTCTCAAGAAGCCTGGAGCAAGAGTTCAAGAGGGGACCATTTGTTCTCAGGAGGGCTAAGAACAAAGGACAGTTTCATAAAGCAGGACTGAGCCAGCCTCAGGATTCTAAAGCCCTGATGACTCACGAACAAGACGGCAGTGAGCTGGAGATTAGTAAGTAGAATTTGCCCAGCGATTCATATTACAGGAAGAATCATTACATTGCAGGTGTTTTATAGACTGTGATAAAGAGACTGCAGGCTTTTAACATGTGGGAAACAGATCCTTTGTTTTTCAGTGATCCTGTGAGGTCAACCTATCTTTGCTCCAACTGAGAAGGTACTTGCCGTTTCCAGTGTTGACATTGCTGGTGACGCAAACAACAGCTATCTGGTTGAAAGGGTGAAGGAAGGCCTTGGCACAGCACAACACAGCTCTAACAGTTTTTTCTTTGTTTTTTTTTTTTTTTTTTAATGAGAGGAAAACAAAAGGCCAATAACCTTTGATTGTGTCATAAAATATTACCTTATTAAATATCTCAACCCTTGGTTCATGCCTGTGATGAAACGGAAAGCTCCCAATGAGGTAGTCTTTTCTAGCTTTGCTTCAACGTTTCCTAGCAACTTTTAAAACATTGTTCTCCTGAACATTCTACAACCAGCACAACCGGACCTACCAGTCCGGCTTCTTTAATAGTTCATTCCGACAACAGGTAGGAACTTGAAGAATCAGTGTTTTGCCATGGGACAGAGATCAGTTAGTCACAGGTTCTGCCCACCAGGTCACTGTACTGCTTCTCAAACCTTGGACTCAGACTGGGTGTTGCCCTCATTTCCTGTTGCCCTTTGAATCTGGTGTGGCATCTTGCATTTTGTCACAGCAGCTTCACGGAATTCAGTTTCACAAGTAGATTACACTCTGAACGAATGCAGGACAGCGAACTTGAATCTGAGCTACCTCACTGTAGCTGTTTTCTAGTGTCAATAGATGTTAGTGCGTTTTCCTTGAGGATTGAGAATACACTGAGGAGTGCCTATGTGTCCAGTGAGATTGCCTTGTGGGTATTCTGGCAAACAGTCAGGGAATTGCAGACAAGAACTATTTGTACTATATTCTGGGGTCCAATGAATGGCTAAAGGAAATGGTCATGTACATTTTTTGAGCTTAAGTTTAATTGGCAACTTTCTCTAAGGAACATTCTTACTTGAAAGACCCAGCATTTGACAGTGGCTTCTTGGCCTTCAACACCTGACAAACATTTTCCCTAAAAAGAGTAAAGTGAACCTATAACATCAAGAGAAACAAATAGCAATGCACTTTGCAATTTTAAGCTTGTAGTTCCAGATAAATATTAGTTAAAATGTATCTATTACAATGAGTTTGATAGAATTACAGTATTTGAGAATTTTATTAATGAAATCCACAGCTGTATTTATGAATGTTGATTTTTGAGTGTTGTATAATGGCATCTGTCCACCTTGTGACTGGCACAAGTCAATAAATCTCTATTTGCTAGGAGATCAATATAGGAAAAAAAGTATGAGTACATTTTTAGTCAAAGAGCCAAATGACACAAAATGTAAAAGAAACAACTGGTTTTTTAATGTGCCAGATTAATAGAAGTTAACTGAAATGGATTCAGATTCTGATTTCAGACTCTGAATTTCAGGTAGGTGTCAGCATCTTTCAGGTTTCCTCCTCTGGTATAGCAGTGAAATGGAAGAATGTTCACAACGATATGAAAAGCTGTTAACATAGTTCACCTTTTTCTAGGTTTGCTTTGTGTGTTTTAAGCAATTGAACATCACAACAGGTCAAATGCAAAAATAAAAATGAGATTTCAGAAGCCTATTGATGAAACCAGGTATTAATAAAATGTTTCCCAAATGCAAAATAGTATCACTACTATTTAAGAATATTTTTTATTTATTGTGAATATGTTTAGTACTTCTTAGGGGATGAATGAGTAAGAGTTCACATGTTCTCAATTTTGACGTGTTTGTAGATAGGCTCGCATTCTGTTTGTCTCAGGTGCTGAGGCCTTGATTCTTCTCAGAACCCTCCCCATGCTGCTGACCTTCTGTCAGTCTGTCACGTCAATAGAGAACTCCATCATCCCATGTTGAAAACTAATATTTGTAGTTTTCAATAGCTAAAACTTTAAAGGGTTCCTAATACCAAATTTTTGGGAACCATGACATTAACCTTTCAGATGAGGGGAAGGAGGATTTTAGACAACTGAAAAAAACCTGCTTGTCACAGTTGTAGGTTCGTCCCAACATCACAGAGTTTACCAGTGATAGTATCAGAATGTGACTTTATTTTCTAGAAGTTTTCCTTGAATTTTTTTTTCATAATTTTTGTATGGTGTAGGGAGCTACAAAACCAAGCAGTCAACATGGGCAGAAGTCAGACTGCATATTACTGAGTCATTGACTTGGATATTATTTAATCCAGACAGTCCACTGTTGAAAAAAAGCCTGAGTTGTCTGAATATAGCATCATGGGAGAGGAGTTCACCAAGTCATTCATGGGTAGATGATGTCATTTTGGAGCCAAGATATGATCAGGAGCCCTGAAATGACAACACAGGAACACACCCTTCAGGACTCTGGAGTGGCTGATGGGACAGGGTTGGCTGAAAGGATTAAGTGTTGCAGTATTTAACCTCTACACTAATGGAGTCATTCTGTCCTGCATTACGTGCCCTGGTTGCTGATGTGTACATGCTCATAAGCATCTCACTGGGCTGTTGGCTACAGATGATTCTAGTTCTCCACTCTAGTGCTGGAAAAATCACTTTTCTAATGGCTGTCCCTTTTTGCTATTTGCAGAGCACTCTCCATCTTGGATTTTTTCTTTTTTTCTTTTCCTTTTTTTTTTTTTTTTTTTTTTTTTGGTTTTTCAAGACAGGGTTTCTCTGTAGCTTTGGTGCTCATCCCGGAACTAGCTCTTGTAGACCAGGCTGGCCTCTAACTCCCAGAGATCTGCCTGCCTCTGCCTTCCGAGTGCTGGGATTAAAGGCGTGCACCACCACTGCCCGGCTCCATCTTGGATTTTATCATTGCTTCCTTTGTGAGAAAGGAAGTGTGTGATGACCGTTCTGTTTTCGCCCCATCCACAGAGGGTGGGAAGCAGCATTTGTAGCTCATCTATGAGAATATTTCATCAACTTTATAGAAATGTCCCAGGAAGGAGTTTGAGAAGTGTCAGGGACAAATGTTCTCAAAGAGTTGTTGGACACAGCAACAGAAAGCAGAATTTCATGAAACATAACCTTTGATTGTAGTATTCTGTTTACATTAAGCCAAACCTTAAGTCTTCCATTTCCCTATCTTTTGAGGTATAATAATCAAATTAAAATCATACACATTTGAGGTAAAAAATAGCTAGGGCTTTGACACATTTAAATATTATGAATTAAACACCACAATCAAACGACCACTCAGCATAGATGTCACTTCACATAGATATGCTTTCTCTCTTCTATTAATATTCTGTGGTGTCTTACAATCTACATCTTAGTAAAAGTTATATAGTCTACTGGTATTGACGAACTACATTCATCGCACGGTACGTTAGACTTCTGTAGCTTGTCTTGCAAAGTGGAAACTTTATACCTTTGACCATTTGTCCATTGCCCACCCCTCAGGGGCTTGCAATCAGCTTTCTCCTCTCCACTTTTCAATGTTAGTATTTCGCTTGCACAGTTAAGTTAGATGATAGGAGACTTGTATTTTCTCTCATCCTTAATTCTGCCAAGCACAATGTCCCCCTTCATACCTGTTATTGCAAAATAAAGAAGATCTTCTAGTTTTAGATCTCTGTGTGTGCATGTGCACGTGTGTGTGTGTGTGTGTTGTATAAACACACAAAGATAAGTTGTCTTTATCCTTTCATGAAGGACATTTAGCACATCCCCCTGTCTTAGCTCTTGTTTTGAATACTATAATTATGACAGGTGTACCGAGAACTCTTTAAGATGATTTTGTTCTCTGTCACAATAAGTCTGGAAAGTATGATTTGTGAACCATATGACAGCTCTCTTATTACTTTTGATGGAAACTTAAAAATTGTTTTCCATAATGGTTCTATAAACATGCGTCTCTAACAACAACAAAACTGACAAGATTCTTTTGTTTTTCCTCCACATCTTCACTAAAGTTTGTCATCTGTTGTTTTTTAAGTAATAGCCACCCTAACAGATGTGAAGCATGTTTAACTTTTGTTTTGATGTGCACTTTGATGGAGACTTGTGATGTGAGGCACCTTTTCAAATACCTGCTGGCCATCTGCATATCTTTGGAGAAGTATCTCTTTCAGCCCTTTATCCATTTCTACTTAGGTTATTTATTTCTACTAAATCAGAGGACTACTTTGTGTATTCTGGACAACATCTTATCAAATATGTGGCTTGGAAATAATGTATTCCATATCATAAATTGTCTCTTTGCTATGTTGATTATTCCTTTTTCTCTGTAGAAGACGTTTTTTGGCCTTAGTTAATCTTACTTGCTTATTTCTACTTCTGTTGCCTTTTTTTTGAGCCATGTAAAGAAATATTGGCAAAGAATATTTTATTTTTTTTTGGTGACAGCAAGGTAAAAGCAACTGACATACCAAGTCTGTTGACCTGAGTTTGATCATACTGGGGATCCACATGGCAAAAGAGAATTAACTCACTTAAGTTGTTCTTCGAGCTCTATGTATGTATGCACACATGTTTGTGCATGCATACATATAAAAATAAATATTTAACTAAAAAAAGATTAATATTTTTATGTTTTATTCAAATGAGTTTGAGTGCTTCAGATTTATATTTAAATGTCTTTAGAACATTTTCAGTTGTTCATGCATGCATGCATGTGTGTTTGTATGTGTGTGTGTATGTGCAAATATATATATGTTATAGTCCAATTTCTTCCCCCATGTGGATGTCTGCTCTACCCAAAATATTTATCAAGGAAACTATTCTTTTCCTGCTGTATTTTCTCATAACTACAAAAAATTAATTGGCAATTTGTTTGGGGACTCTCTTTTGTTATTGATGTTTATGGAGCTCTACATTTTTCTCTGCTCCCCTCCCTGCCTCTCCCCTCCCCTTCAACCCTCCCCCAAGGTCCCCATGCTCCCAATTTACTCAGGAGATCTTGTCTTTTTCTACTTCCCATGCAGGTTAGATCTATGTAAGTCTCTCTTAGTGTCCTCATTGTTGTCTAGGTTTTCTGAGGTTGGGGATTCTTGATTTGGGGTTTTATGCATCTTTCTTTTTTTTTCTTTCTTTCTTTTTTTATTGAGAAAAGAAAAAAAAACAAATTTCCTCCTCCTCCCAGCCTCCCATTTCCCTCCCCCTCCTCCCACCCTTCTCCCCCTCCTCCCACCCTTCTCCCCCTCCCCCCACTCCTCTCCCCCTCCCTCTCCAGCCCAAAGAGCAGTCAGATTTCCCTGCCCTGTGGTAAGTACTAGGTCCTCCCCCCTCCGTCCATTTCTAGGAAGGTGAACATCCAAACTGGCTAGGCTCCCACAACGCCAGCACATTACGTAGGTTCAAAACCCCGTGCCATTGTCCTTGGGTTCTCATCAGCCCTCATTGTTCGCCATGCTCAGAGAGTCCAGTTTTATCCCATGCTTTTTCAGTCACAGTCCAGCTGGCCTTGGTGAGCTCCCAATAGATCAGCTCCACTGTCTCAGTGGGTGGGTGCTCCCCTCGTGGTCCCGACTTCTTTGCTCATGTTCTCCCTCCTTCTGCTCCTCATTGGGACCTTGGGAGCTCAGTCCAGTGCTCCAGTGTGGGTTTCTGTCTCCATCCATCACCAGATGAAGGTTCTATGATGATATGCAAGATATTCGTCAGTATTGCTATAGGATAGGGTCATTTCAGGTTCCCCATCCTCAGCTGCCCAAGGAACTAACTGGGGACCTCGGCTTGGGCATCTGGGAGCCACTCTAGGTTCAAGTCTCTTGCCAACCCTAAATATCTACACATTAGAGTACTATGCTGCGGTAAAAAACAATGACTTCTCAAATTTTGCATGCAAATGGATGGAAATAGAAAACACTATCCTGAGTGAGGTAACCCAGACCCAAAAAGATGAACATGGGATGTACTCACTCATAATTGGGTTCTAGCCATAAACAAGGGTCACGGAGTCTACAATTGGTGATCCCAAAGAAGCTAAGTAAGAAGGTGAACCAAAAGAAAAGCATATAGTTGTCCTCTTGGCTAAGGGAAGTAGACCAAATTGCCGGGGAGAAAATTGAGATCTTGGGGGTGGGGTGGGATGGGGGTAAGGGGAGATGGGGAGAGAGGGGGGATAGGGGGAGAATGGGGGGAGCTTGGGGAAGGGGGAGGATTGGGATGAAGGAAGGTTGGATGGGGGAGCACGGAAGCACGGTTCTTAGTTATGCATGTTTCTTGAGTGTTGAAACATTTTAGGACATGGTTTCTAATCAGAACAGTCAGTGTCAAGTATACTGCTACTTGGGGCTTCTTCATTGGCAGCTGATGAAAAGGAAAAGCTGCCTTGAACCTGAAGAAAATAAAATTGGAGAAATGAAGCAGGAGAAACTCTGAAGAAATGCTTAAGTCACAGGCCAAGTGGAATTTCCACAATAGCAAACCTTCCCTCAGCTTAGGCCCCTTCAGACAAAACCTAGTGTGATTTCTTGCCAAATAGAGCAGGTAGAATTCAGTCCTGAAAGGTTTTCTGGGGCTGCCCTGCTATAGAAAAATCAATAGCTACATAGGATAGGGTATTAGGCCATATTATGGTGCCTAAATTACAAATATTCTTTAACGTCCATGGATCAGGGTTGTTACTAGACAATTGATCTTGGTTTTATTACTTCTCTCATCCCTGCTATATATAAATATAACATCTTGGAACACCCTTGGGAGATGTACTTCCAAACCAACACCAATATTTAGAGAATTTAGATAGCAAAGACCGTATGATTTTTCTTTCTAGATTCATAATTTAGTAAGGAAGAATCTGTTTTCCAAGACCTTCCAGATTGACATTAATCACATTGATAAGCAAGGCTAAGTTGTTTCTAAAAATTTCAGGGAAGATACACTGTATGTCCATGCCAGAATGTCTGAGAAAAAATAGTAAGTGCTAAGGTAATATGGGGAAAGCAGTCCAGTTTTGGGTTGTAGGCCTCCAGTGATGTGTTTTGAAACAGAATATTACCATGGTTCCTGAAATTCACCATTCCTAATGCAGGCTAAGAACTAAATGGTCCAATGAATATTAGCTTGTGTCTTTCAAAGTGTTGACATGTTAAGTCACAGCGACATTATCAAAGCAAGATGCAAGAAAAAACAGTGGGATGAGTGTTACAGGCAAATACATCTTGCTGTCCATAAGGTATATTGAGAATAAGGAAGAGTTGGCAACAGTGAACCACTGTGGAATCTGTCCACAGCTATGGTTTGAAACCAATTGTGATGGACGTTTGCTTTCTGGGAGTTATGTTTACATGGGGAAAGACATATTTATCTCTGTCCAGATGTAGATATGAACAGAAGGAATCTTAAAAAGAAACAGACTTAGCCTTGAGGTTTTTCTATTATTAAAACCTCTATAGAATCAACATCTGTTTGGAAACTTCTCAATCTGCAACTGTGTCTTCTATTTCCCACCACTAGGAAACAGAGCACTGTAAACACACATGGTGTGGGATTCCCTTCTGTATGCTGATATTACAATTAATGAATAAAGAAACTGCTTTGGACCTATAGCAGGGCAGAACTTAGCTAGGCAAAGCAACCTCCCCAACACACACAATCTAGTCATAGGGACTTCCGTGTGCATTGAACACTGCTTCAAACTAAAAGCCACTGATGGCCTGTGTTGCATATTCAACCTGGATGCCATTGTGTGTGCTTGTTATCAGTTTTATTAATCTGGAAGCCTATATGTGAAAACATAACCCCCATTACCTATTCTTCACCTAAAGCCTCCCTCATCCTTTATATATTCAATACATTTACCCCATGGACTGTGTCTTCTGCTCCAGATATGAGTCCCTAAGATATGGTCACTCGCATGATCTCAGTTACTTCCTGGTTATGAGCCTGTATGCCCCAATCTGGCTATTTCTTCATCCTTATTGGCACTCTGGCCATATCTTAGCAAGTTTTGTATTCCTGGCTATTTTATCGGATGAGCAGGCATAGGAACCAATGAGTAACTTTCTAATGGATTAATGTAGTTTTATTTTATGTACATTGGTGTTTTGCCTGCATGTATGTCTGTGTGATGGTATCAGGTCCCCTGGAACTGGAGGTAGTCATTTGTGAGTTGCCATATGTTGCACGAGAAGGGTGGCCCTTTGTTGGTCCCTGCTGCCCAGCTAGTTTACACCTGAAATAACCACACAGAAATTGTATTAATTAAATCACTGCCTGGCCCATTATCTCTAGCCTCCTATTGGCTAACTCTCATATCTTGATTTAACCCATTTCTATTAATCTTTATATCACCACAAGGTCATGGCTTACTGGGAAAGATTCAGCATGTCTGATTCTGGCGGCCCCATGGCTTTTCTCTGACTCTGCTTTCTACCTCCCAGAATTCAGTTCTGTTTTCTCTGCCTATCTAAGTTCTGCCCTATCAACTAGGCCAAGGCAGTGGCTTTATTCATTTACCAATGAAAGCAACACACAAACAGAAGGATCTCCTATATCAACCATATGGGTATTGGGCATTGGCCTGGTTCCTCTGTAAGAGCAGCCAGTGTTTTTAACCACTTAGCAATCTCTCCAGGCCCCAATGCACAAAGTAGAAGGACCAACGTTGTAAGCTAGAAATAATCTTTCTGAGTCAGTGCTGGAATGAACAGCTTTTAGTTGTTATTTCAAAAAATAGACTCAGTAAAATACTCTCAATTTGTTAAACAATATACTTTAATTTACTTCTAAACACTGCATTGGAGTTGAGCTAGAGCAAATGGAAGATCTGATGGAATATGTGCTTGGCATGAGTAAAGGGGGGGAGGAAGTGAATTTAACAATTATCTACTTAAGATTAAGCACAGTTAGTGTTTCAGGTATTAAAATCCTGACGCTAATGACCCACGATAGCTATCATCATCTCCCTTTCAGTGACGAGCATGTTAATTTCGCTTATCTTTAAGATTAGAGAGCAAATGTGTTATAGACTACGAATTTAAGTTGTCTGACACCAAGACTTAAACTTTTGACCTTGAGTTCTAACATTTCTTACTCTGGCAGACTGCATGTTTTATGAAGTCAATACAAGAGTCAAAAGTTCAATCTTAGCTTGGTGACACTCAACATTATGGGGTGAAAGTAGACACTAGGTTGATAGGCCCAAACATTTAAGTGTAGCCTGGTTAACATAGAGACTCTGCCCCAAAAGGGAGGAGTTACGGGGAGAGATTGATAAATTAAGATGCTGTTTTTATTGATAACGGGAAGGACCTTAGTATCTAGAAAAGGTTGGAACACTAGATGTGGTGAAGACAGAGTGTGTTGATTTTTTTTATGCATGTCAGAGGTACTGGGGCAGGGGTCACCTCTGGAAATGACTCTAGGGATTGCCTTTCCTGGCATTTGAAGTAAGCAGAGCCATGCTTTTTTCTGTGTTTGTCCAAAGGCAAAGTTGTTGCTTTTGGAGATGAGAGATTATATTTCTCAGCAGCAGGTTCTTCTAGGTGGATTCCAATGTGAGAGCAGTTTCCATTAGCTGAGTAGAAATGACTCATTACAGCTGAGTTTTGATTACCAGTGTCATCTCCTATTAAACATATTTTAGATATCACACAGTGATCTTAATCTCAAAATCGATTCCTAAAATAAAAACATACTTTATTTATACTTAATACTTATACTTAATAAGAGTGGGACAAATTGAGGGCCATTTGCCTACTGTCCCCAAAGAGTCCTTGTACAAAGTCCCTCTTACTCTTTGTGATGTTCTCCTGGATGTTAATTTGTGGCTTTAGGAAAAGTGGTTCGCTTTGTTTGTTTAATTGTTTTTTTTTTCTCAATTCAGGGCTTATTTTTACTTTGCTGATATCGAATAATAAACAAACCTAGACTTAGGTTATTCAAAGTTTCTGAAAGAAGAAATGGGACTGTAGAAATCAGCACAAGTTTTGATCAGGTGATCCAAGCAATGTTTGTCACCAAGTTCTCAGTGGAAAATACAAGACTTTTGTTTGTGAGAAATAAACATAGCTGGAAAACAAGTATGGGAAAATGAGGTGAAGGCTTGAATGGGTTAAAGTTCAGTCATGTTCTACCAAGAGCCTAGCCCATTATCAGGTTTGTGTGTGGGAAAAAATATTAATGAAATGTGTTCCAGGTTAGGCTGAGGTTAAGATTCAGAGACCTGGAACAAAGAAAGACAATTAAGCAAAACTGGATTAACATATTGTTTTGATTAATCATGGGGATAAACATTCCAGACAATCCTTTAAGAGACAAAAAAACGGGTCTGTGTCTGGTCCTATGCTTAAGTAAAAGAACACCTATCGTTTAGATAGTAAGCAGAAGGCTAATTTTTTTTTTTTTTTTTTTGCCATAAAGTCTTAAGGAATGCAAAGACATGGCTGGATTTCTCTTACCTACCTCTGTGTGATAGGCCCGTAGGACTCAGGTAAAATGTAACATTGATACCCTGTTTATAAGGGTATGAAGTCATATTGGTTCCAGACACAGTGGACCTCTGTCCTATAGCTGTTATGCTAGGTCCAGGGTAGATGCTCTTTGGCAACCATTCTCAAAGAATGTGGGGTGGTTTTGCCCTGTTTTGAAAAGTCCATTTAAAGCCACTCTTTAGATTTTGATAAAATTTTATTGCATGAGAATAAATTGGGATGCTAGGATCCAAAGTAAATAGCATCATAGAGAGTTTCTGGGCCGGCTCACTCACCATGGCTTGTTCAGCCTATATTCTTATGTATCCCAGGACTACTTTTCCAGAATTGACACCACTGACAGTGTGCTGGGGCCTCTGAGATTTATCATTAATCAAGAAAATGCCCTACAGACGTGTCTACAGATCAGTGTGATGAGGTCATTTACCCATCTGAAGATCCTGTTTCCTGGACGACTCTAGTCTTTGTCAAGTTGATAAAACCAAAAAGAAGAAAGCGTCTATCCCAGCACACTACTGCTTCTCTTTTCAATTTCCCCTTAAAAATTCAGGGCTCATGCAAAAGTCTCCTAACTACATAGGGTCCTTCTTTCTGTAGATCTTCACACACTTACTTACCTACTACCTTTGACATACAAGCATCACATTTCTGTAAGTTTTGTGTATGTTTCTCTGCCTGCTCACAGTAACCTGCAAGTCATAGCACCCTCATATGCCAACCCCCAGAACACTGACTTGCCTAGTGAAGAGTGTCCCTAAATATTTGTGGAAAAATTCATACTGAGGGCCACTAAGATGTCCCTATAGGTTAAGTCATTTATCATTAAGATCAATTTGATAATCCCTGGGACTCAAGAAATAGAAGGAGAGGTTTGACCAATGACATTGAAAGGTATACTGTAGGCATGCTTACACCCCTTCTCTCTCTCTCCTTCTCTCTCTCTCTCTCTCTCTCTCTCTCTCTCTCTCACGCATGCGTTCAGTCAATAATTATAATATTTTTAATTAGTCAAGAAAAATCTGAACTCATTTAGATCGAATTGTGTCTTGAAGAAAGAACTAGTTTACTGGTCTGAGACAAATGCATTCATAGTGAATTAGACTTCATTGCCCCCCAAAGCAATAGGTGAAGCCCTGGTTTATATTTGCATAACTATATGGCCCCCTCTCGTGCCATTTGGTTATGCATGTGTATGTGTTTTCTCTAACACAAACCACTACCTGCCTTAAATATAAACCCACCCTTGAGTAGCAAAGAAAAAAAAATCATGAATCTTTGAAGTGGCTTCTATTCCCATCTCAGTGTTTAAAGTAATAATTTAGTCTCAGCTCAAAATCTGGGTTATGCACGTTATTTTCAGAACTAACGATGTATAGTATAATTTGAGTTCTGCAAAATGATAATACCTATATTCATACTATGATTTACCATTTTCGAAGCAATTTCATGTTGGCTCATTTAGTTCTCATGAGTACTTTTTGTGAAAAAACACACTCATTTTAGAAATGAAGAAACTGCCAGCCATATCTTTTACCTGACTTTCCCAATACCCTCCCCAGAGTTCAGAGCCAACTTTGGGACTGGAGCCAGTCGAGGTTTCTTGACTCTTGTCCAGTAGCCACTCCATGACAGCCTGCTGAGTCAGCCACAGGGGTGACTTGGCCTATTTCTATCTTTGTTTTAAATAGATTGTGTCTTTGGCCTGCTTTTCTAAATGAGAACCGTCGGTTGGATTTATCTCAAAGTGGATGGCATTCTTTGGCACAAGGCCTTCTTTTTCTAGGGAATGTTCTGCATTAGAAAGGAACAGAGTACTTATTCCAAGACAATATCCCCACCATGTGGTTGATCAGCCCAAACTTGATTGTCTGAACTGACAGGGAGCTCATTCCTAGTCTATATAGACTCTCCTTTATGTCTACATTTGCTTATGATTTGTGATGATTCCCAAGGCAGATACTTTGATTAGCTTTACAAATGGGGAAGGTGAGGTTCCAAATTAAGGACCGTGTGTAAGGTAAGAGCTGTAGTCAGATTCGGGAGTTGAATCATCCAATTAGATCCCGGAGCTGCTTTATGTAAGGATCTCACCATGCTGACTTTCTACTCAAGTAGTGTGGTTTAATTACTGCAAAGGTCTCTGTTAGTGTTCATTTCTTATACAACGTGAGTGTACATGGATGTGTGTCCAAACCGATGAGGCTTAAAGCAAGGAGCTCATGATTCAGAGGTGTAGGTGTAGGCTATGTTTGCACCGTTTGGCTATGGCAGGATGGAATTGATCTGGTGCAAAGCAAATGTGTTGGCAAGCCTGTTTCTTCTTTAAACACTCCAGTCTCTCCATGGTGGTTCTGGAGATTTCAACTTTGGTGTTAGGCAACAACTGAAGTCAAAAGTAGAGTTTTGGTTACATCCCCGGCTGTGTTTAGACCTTGAAGCAAGCCCTTCATATTGTCTTCAGTGCATTTATCTTTAGAATTGGGTGTGAAGTCTAAACTACACAAAGTATCCCTTTGTGTTTCTCCATATCTACATTAAACCTACCTCATATGTGAGCTATTTTTACCTATGATATAGAAAATGAAACTTTTGAAGCGAAGATAACTCAGTCATTTTAATCTTTAGCCCAGCCGCTCAAATCCAGTTTTCTAAGTTCTTTGCATTATTTCTCCCCCCCCCCCTTAGAGCACCATCATGATTTATAAGTAATCTGAACAGACTTCTGGCTCTAGGTAGGGGTGGACTGGGTGGGGAAGTGATTCCACAGTACTGGCTCATTGGTCTTCTTCCTATTCACTACTAATGTGTGCTTCCTCTCTCTGCCAGCTTTTGGTTATCAACCTTTCCCCTTCAGAATCCACATGCTCTGCCAGCCTAACAGTCTTCCATCATATTATCCCAGCTTTCTTCTTATCCAATATGGAGGTGGGAGAGGGTATTGTTCTGTGCATCCATCAATACACACAGGTACTTCTGAATGTTCCATGGTGGCAGCTAGAGTTCCATGGGACCATCAGGTGCAATCCTCTTGTTCTCCCTGTGTTTCACAAAATGCTTTTGGCATATAAATTCCATAAGTGGTCTGTGCTGACCCCAAGTTGCTACCCAAGGAAAGGAAGAGAGAACCCCAGCCTTACAACCCTTCCAGTTATGATTGGGGATTATCTGATTGATAGATTACTTGTCTAGATAGGCTTGAAGATCAAGTTTTCATGTCTAGCACCCCCCCCACACACAGTTCCCCAAACTTTCTGGATGGTTTCTGTCACTCCTCACTTTTACCCTCAACTGAAGCATGAAGTAAATCTTTCCACTAACGCTCACATATTGAGACCCATTTCATCTCTAAGCTTTCTGCCTTTGCTGTGCTCCAGGGAGACTCTTGTCACTTACAGAGCTGTTTAAAGAATCTACTACCAGAATTTCTTCTTCCAAAGCCTACAGCTGATAACAGAACTCTGTATTCTAAGCACATTCCTAAATGAGCTAGGGACAGCGGCAGTGATAAAAAGACCTTTTCAATTCTCACAGTTGTTAAAATAGGATACTGAATGGGGCTCTTCCTATTGTCTTAGAATTTTGGCTAAAGTCCCAATCCCGAGAACAATAAGTTCTGACATAATGAATAGAGCATCACGTTGCAGCCAGTTACCTCCCTCGGTGCTTGGCCAAGAAGCCATTGCTAAACTAATCTGTGACCTCCATTCTCCCACCCCAAACAATTTAGGCAAAGAATAGAACAAACATTTGAAGAGAAGTGGGTAGAGGACAAGGCAAATTCCACACAGTTATCATCTGAAAGTATTCTCGTTTTTCTTATACTGGGGCAGAGGGCACGCTCAGTGAATGATTCAGAGCATTCCAAGGCATTGGCAAGAAGGGGATGAGAGTCCCACTTTCAGAAGGATGCTGAGCTGTAGAAACCCATTCCTCCTTGTAGTACAGCCCATGAGCCTGTTGGCCAACTCTTGGGGAAGTTGTGTGTCTTCTGGTTACTAAAGCGTGGGAACCCATCACTAGCTAGTGGGGGGCTGAGGATGTTATCAGAGGAAGGAACGAGGGAAGCCTGACTCAAGCTGAGTGCAGTGTGATGTTTGGAGTGACCAAGCGGATGCTCAGGAGTGTGTTTAGACTTGGGTTAGTCACTACAAGTTCATTAGCCTATCTTCAGGAACCAGGGGAGGCTATCAGAATCGGTGGGATGCTTTCTTTGTAAGAAGAGGAGAAGGTGAGAGGGACAGAGGGAAGGGAAACTGTTGAAGTTAGAAGTCTGTGTGGTGAGAGGCATGTGAGGAGGGGTTCTGAGAAACTCATGTACTGGCTTCCTTAGATAATGCCACATAGACACAGAGGTCACACGGGGGCGGAGGCACATGAAGGGTAATGTGGTCAGTCAGCATCAACCTAAGAAGAACAATAGAAACAAACTTTAACATAACAGGAGGAAAGTTCTCCTATGTGCCATCCCATGCCCCCCTCAAGAAAGGACCAGAGAGGGACAAGGACACTGTTGAGCTTATTCTAAGTTCTCTGAGCTGAGTCAGCCATGAGGCAAAGTATAAAGTGGGACTAAAGAGAATATTTTGGATTTGGTCTCAGAGTTATAGCACCTGAAGTTCTTGCTGACTAAATCAACACTTGCTATTAGAGTGAACCAAACATGCACCCAAGTCAGAGTTGGGCTTAAATTGTTGCTAGAGTCCAGGAAATACATTTGGAGACAAAACTGTTTTCTTCACATGAGATAACAGTGTGCTAGTTATTATTACATCCATTTTGTCTAAAAACATATTTCAGGCTGGGTGGTGGTGGTGCACGCCTTTAATCCCAGCACTCGGGAGGCAGAGGCAGGCGGATCTTTGTGAGTTCGAGACTAGCCTGGTCTACAAGAGCTAGTTCCAGGACAGGCTCCAAAAACACAGAGAAACCCTGTCTCAAAAAAACAAAAAATAAATAAATAAATAAATAAATAAAACATATTTCAGGTGTCATTGTTAAGGATTTTACATTGTTCTTATTCATGTCTTTAAGGTATTTCTCTTTTAGGGCCAGCTTCACAACACCATTAAATGGCAGCAATTAAGGAAGAAAAATTGTCCAAAAGAGAAAACGTCAATTGATATTTTAAATAACTTTTTTTTCACGTTGAAATTTGGTCTAGTGGTTATCTGAGAGGTGGCGTTTTAATTTTAGTGCTTTAGGTACATCTTTATTACCTACTGTAGTCTAGGGATCAGTTGAGGGCAATAAGCAGTTTTCTGGGGGTTTCATACTGTTCGAATTTCTCCCTAAATAGTAAATTAGTGCTTACCTGGTTTACTTTCTGAGTATTTGTAGAGATGCAGACTTAATGTCCTTGGCTCTTCAGAACCCTCTCACATACCCCCAGTGTTAATAACATGTCCCTGAGGTGAGTGCTTCAGTGTCAAACAAGCCTCCCTGTCTCTCTTGCACTTGAGTGTGTGTACAGACATGCACATGAGGGGTAATGCGCAAATGTAAGCCAATCTGTGTGCACAATTGTGTGCATGGAAGCCAGAGGAGAGCCCTGGGCATCCTCCTCTATCACTCTCTTATTTCTCTGAAGCAGAGACTCTCAGTGAACATGGAGCCAGGATAGTAGCCAGGAAACCTCATGTATCTTTGTCTGTGCTTCCTTCACACCGGGCTATAGGGGACATTGTGACATCACCTGGCTCTTGATGTGGTATCTGGGGATTTACGTTCAGGTCCTCATGCTTCCAGGGCAAGCACTCTTACCTGCTGTGCCATCTCCCCAGGCCCTTACCGTAGGACCATTCCCTCTAAAATAACTTCCCTGTTGCTGCCAGGGAGCTCCTCCCACTCTATCCTTGTTTAAAACTCACCCAGAGATTCCCACTGCAGGCTATTATGCGTACATCCTGCTTTAAAATAGCCTTCGATTGCAAGCACTTCTCTGTCTCCTGGCTCTCCCCTCTTTATCCTTCCTCCTCCATGTTTGACGTTTTCTTTGCTTTCTGAAAAGCCCATAGAATTTGCTCCTCTTTCATGTAAAAATCTACTTTCTCCCTGTTTTTCTGAATCTTTACTCCTGCCCCTTCACACACCCTGCTCCTCTCCTCCCCTGCAGCTGCTGGCAAACTGCTTTTCAAAACCAACTTCCAGCCCTTTAGGCCAGGTCATTCCTCCTGCAAACCAACACTTCCTCACTGCTACTGTTATGTTCACTGTGTCAGGCATTTCTCCCAGTAACTTGAGTACATCAGAGCAAACATGGAGTTCTTTCTCTCTCTCTCTTTCTCTCTCTCTCTCTCGCTCTCTCTCTCTCATGACTTGATGCCTACATACATACAGGCACATTAGTGGGGGTGCCATCAATTGGAGAGAGACAGAAGATAGTATCAATAAATATCTCAGAATCCCTATTTTGTCAGATACATGCAGTAAAACAGAATCTGGAATAATATGACTTGAAAGAAAGAATTTTCTACACAATGCCTGTGCCCATCTTTGGGATTTTCAGAAATATTTGTGTGCCTGTTTGCTTAGGGAGCAGTTAGAATCTTAAAGAAAAGAAGCAAAACAAGAGAATTGAGAACAGAACCAAAGGCTGTTGCCGAACTAAAAGTTCTTTAACTGGATAAATCAGACAGTACAAACACTGTTCCTATGTGTTGACTTGTTATTGACGATCAGGCAGTACTATTAAAGGTAGGAACACTGGGTGAGAAGGTAAAGGTAAAATTTATTTACCAAGGTCACAGAACTATTCTTCCGTATTTTAACTGGATCCACATTTGGGAAGGAGGATATTAACAGGACCAAATCTCATGCTCCAAATGCTCTTTCTCAGTCTGTTGTTAGAGGCAAGAAGCTGGAGGGGAAGTTTCATCTCTCATCTCCAGGCTCAGTTGGGGAACTGACTTTGCACAAGGGGGTTCAAACAGAGTCCAGTTCCTGAGATGGTGGAATAAGTACAGGTTGCCAGGTGGATAAGACAAAAGGCGGGCTGGAGGATGGGATATCCTTAAGGAAAGGGAAGGTCATTTGGCAACAAGAGCAAAGTGGTCACTGAAGGAAGCTACTTAAGTTTCTTTAAAAAAAAAATAGACTTTATATTTTTATATTTCAGTGCCCAGTGAAAACTGCAGGATATGTGGGAATTTTAATGATACTTTTTGCTTCTAATGCTTATAACTTCCTTAGTCACCAGTTTCCCCCACTTGGGTAGTATATTTGTCACAAGGATCCCACATTGACACTTGGTCATCCCCCAAAGTCTGTACTGACTGTTAGGATTCATTCTTGATGTCATATAATTCATGAGCTTTGACAAAGGTCTAATGACATAATCAGACCATTACAGCATCATATAGTATAGTATCAATGCTAAACATCTTCTGTGTTCTTCCTACTTACCTCCTTGGAACCCCTGAAAACCAATTTTAAAACTATTTCTATGGTTTCTGAATGTTATGCTTTGTATTCACACCCTGTAGCTTTACCTGATGGTCATGTTTTGTTGAGGGATATGCACTTCACTTTCTCCCAGGCATTTTTCATGGCTGCGTCGCTTAACTGAGTTATAACACTTGATTGTTCAGGAGAACAATGGGTTAATTACCCATTTGCCTACCAAAGGACACTTGGGTGATCTAGATGTGTGGAATTAAGGATGAATCAGCTTTAAACATTCATGTTGCTATATAGACAGAGATTTCAGTTCCCCTCGGTAAATACCAAGAGCATAGCTTCTCTAGTCTCTGGAAAAATCATGCTTGGCTTTAGAAGAAGCAGTCAATGTTCTTCCGAGGTGGTTGCACACTGTGCATGTGTAGCGGTAATGGATGAGAGTCCTGGCAACTCACATTCTCACCAGCATTTGGGGAATCAGAACTCTGGACATGGCTCTTTGCGGTAGATGTGTATCAGAAAAGGCAATGACTTGATGCTGGTCCTGCGGATGGGAGGAGCTTGTGGGTCTTCGAAGAGTGGATAAACACTTCTCTTCATTACTGCCTCCAGTTCTCTTCTGTTCCTATCAGGCTGGGGAAGCACACAGTGTGGATCTTTTTTCTACATGGTTTTTTGTAGATTTTGTCCCATGCCAGGCCCAAATTTTGCCTTCATATCTCTTCATTTCCTTTTCCAAAGTATGGTCTTACCAAAATTGAATTTTGCTGACTAATAATCCTCTAAGGCCTGATTTTGCTATTATCTAAAATAGAACACTTATGTGACTCACCCTGGGATTTGAGCTCAAAATATGCCTTTAGAAAAGATGCCAATTATTCTGCAATGGTTTGAAAGGGCATTTGACTTGGCATTTCCACCTGCCATCTGCATTCACTTCCATCCCTGATTTACAAATGTTTGTGTCCTATCTGACAACACAGACTGTCTTCTATCATAGGGATTGTGCGTCTGGCCTGGTGATTTTGGTCCTGGTGAATGACAGTAACCACCCAGAGGCAGTTTATTTGGAAATGAAATGCTATATGTACATATTTATGCCCATGTTTTAATTTTACCTCATTCTAGAAGCCTGATAGAATCTTCCTTGCATTAGAAATTTATAATTCTGATGCAATTGTGTTTATATAACTCTGCAGCAACTTAGGAATTCTCTCAGGGAAGGTAGCAGGATATACCACAGTAATTCTCCATGGTGATTCAGACGATGACAGTGAAGGAGTGGTCAGAGATTCACAAGAACTTACACCGACATTCTGTGAGAAATAGTGAACATGGAGCCCAGACTCTTCTTCGAGCAATGTGGCCATTGTATGCATCAAAGGAGGAGGAAAGCACTTGTTTTCCCCATCATTGCTGCTGTATAAGCTTCCTAGAGCTGCCCAGAACAAAAGTGCCATGGAATGTGTGGATAAAAATGGTATTAGTTTACCCTTATCCCTATCTGGAAGCTGCGTGTCTGACATTAATATTGTTAGAGACTTGGTGCACGCTTTCCTTGTATCCTTGACTTATAACTATATTACTCTAGTTTTTGATTTTTCACTGTATAGTATTCTTCCTGTGTGTCTATTTTCATATAATCTTTGTTTTCCTAATAAGGATGCCAGTCTTGTTGGACTAATGGCTATATTATATTACAGTAATTATGACACTGCAATATATACACTGGCTTATTTCCCTGGATGTCATATTAACAGATACTAGATGGTAGTCCTTCTGGTATACACAATTTGACATTTATCTATAACTTTTGAGACATTTAAAAACAACTGGTACTTGAGAGCTCAACAAATTAAGTACTTCTTCCTCCCATCCAGTTCCAGAATTCAGGGAATGTGATCTCTTTTTTGTCTCAAAAATGTTTGGATCTCATCAACAGTGATACATGTATCTCTAGTCTCCAGTCTCCCTGTGTGTGCATGCATGTGTGTATGTATGTGTGTTAGAGAAGCAATATAAAACATGTGGTTGGTTATTGAGAAGAACAGGGAACAAAGCCCAAAGCCACCCAAGGAGGCTGCTGGTGGGTATCACTCCTGATGTCCAAGCTTCATACATGCAGTCAACCACATGGTTGCAGGGGCTCTAGTGGTTACATTCTGAGGATACATACATAGAAGGAAATGTTTAAATTTTTGTAAATTTAAATGTAGTTTAGATTTAAGAGCTATTTAATTAATTATGTGTCACAGGAGAAAAGAAACAACCAACAAAAATGAAATCTTGTCTTTTCTCCTCATTTTCAGGGAGCTGGAAATTGAGTGTATCTTCCTGGGCCTGAAAGGTTTCTCACCTTTCTGGTCATGGGATGTACTGCTGAAGTAGGAATTCAACGTACCTATTCGAACACCTTTAACAATACCACCTCCAAACTCTTGATAATTTCCAGCTTCTCTAAGTGACAGCTAAACACCCACACAAGTTTCTACTTCCAAATGGGTGGGAATTTATGTCATATATTATGTAATCTCTAGATGGAGTCATAGAGAGGGCCGACTCCAACTGAGACTATGCTCTTGCTTGCCATTGCTTCTGGTAAATGTTGTTGAGAGAGATAGAAAAAGTGGGGTAGGTGATGGGCAACCAGATAGACAGCTAAGAGATAGATGTGGGTGATAGATGATAGGCATCTGCCTGTCATCGGAGACCAATGTTAGTCATGTTTATTTAAACCATCAGACATGTATAATGCACTCATGTGTGAGACTCCTGGCATATATCTATTTTATTACTTGGTAATAATATGCATCATTTTTTTTCACTGGCAATCTGAGTCTGAGATAGATCAATAGGTGATTGATAAGCACATAGTTGGATGTATAAATATATGTCAGAAAGACTAGATTGATGATAGCTTGAGATGGATAGATAGTAGATATCCAGTCATTTTTTTAGGGAAGTTGGTTCATGATTGTGGAATCTAAGACATCCCATGAGACTATTTTCAAGATGAAATACCAATTGGAAACCGTAAAGGTGACTGAAGTCAAACTCAAAGCCCTCTGAACCAAGGAGTCAATGGTAGAAATTCAGGATTGAGGGCAAAGGTCTGAGACTCTTCAGGGGCAGTTGGGCATCGGTATAAATTCTGGGGCCTGAATGGACAAACTCAAGTTTTGATATCCATAAGTCGGAAATGTGTTCTTTCTTGAGAAGAAAGAGTAAACTGTGTTTATATTTCATCCTGCTCCCAGCAGATAGATAGGTATTGCTAGTCTCTATTGACTGTGGATCTTCTCTAAACACAGCCTGGCAGACCCATGATTTACCAACTATCTAGTTATTCTTTGGTCTTGCTAAATTGGCACCTATTTTAGCGTATTCTCTCTCTATTTACGTTTCTCATTACCCTTGTCCCAATAGAAACTCTTTTATTAATAACTTGAACAAGATACTAATTCTGGCTTCACTACTAGAGAAGCCAACCTAAGACAGCATTTTCAGATGTTGATTTAAATCATCTGGTATGTATAGTGTTCCATGGTGTTAGATACAGGGATGTATATCTAGTCCATTATTTAGTAATCATGTCCATTGTTTTTACTGCAATGTGAGTCTGAGAAACTCACAGCTTTGTTGAGCAAAGAACTCAACTTTGTTTTTTACAGATAATCTAATACATTTAAGATGCCCTTACTTCATGATCTGTAAAGACACTAGATTTCCTAGGCAATTACATACAATCAACTTTAAAGAGATTTAAAACACAAAAACTAACCACGCCACCTTTGCAATACTCCTAAGTTCTTGGTCAAAGCTTCTCTTATGCATGTTGTGTGTAGACACCTTTTCCCACCACAGACGTTCAAGGACTTGGCAATGTCTGTCCAGCCTGGCTGTAGTGCTCTAGAAGAAACTCTTCTTACTTCTAAGAGTATATATTTAGTATTAGTTTTTGTTTTTTCTTTAGTACCCAGATTGGGATGATTTAGCCACTTGGTCCATAGTGCTTTTCTATCCATTTACCATGCTGTAGCTGTGAATAAAGCAAGGCATTCATCTTTACCTAATTTCTGTGTCCTCATCTCTACACAGTGTCAGACCATGTTGTCATTTCATGAAAAATGCAAATGACAATGTCCAGGATGCCTGTAAAAATCATAAACACTCTGTCTTGTTACTTTGCTTCTATCAGCACTCCATCACAACAGGTTTTCTATCTGCTGTTTTCTTTGATAGTCTAAAGCATAACCACCTGCAAGACCAAACCCTCATCATCTCCCTGTGAGGACAATAGGGAAGGGTAATGGTTAGGGCTTGTATTCAGCAACTGAAGGTATGCTCTGGTCTTTGTTCTTTGCTGTATACTGCATGCATTGTTTTCCTAGCCAGGAACTCAAAGCTCTTTGGTGGTTAATTTTAAGAAGAAACCAGGACAAAAAAACTATTTTCACCCTGAGTCTGCCTCTCTGGTTGACTGATAATGGGTATGTTATTTTCTGGCTTCATTGTCCTTGATTACAAAATGAAAATAGAAACAGCAAACAATTCTCATCATGATTTAAAGACAAAATGGGAGAGTATGTTTGAGAGTACCTAGCAGGAAAATGATTTTAGTAGTATATAATGACTTACAGAGTGATAAATGCCACTCATTTGTAGGATAGACAAAAAGGAAACACTCTAGAAGTTAGTTTGCAGAAATGAACAGCAATTGAGACAGTAGATTCCACCAAAATAACTGATGACAAATTTCTAATTATCAGGAAAAAGAAAGTTAACTTGCAAACTAACTAGAAAAATGCAAAGGCATCTGTTTCTGCATCCTTAAAGTCATGGTGGCTGCCGGATAAATATGTAGAAACCCTAAGAGAGTTTCCAACTGTCTTAGTCACAGTTCTATGACTGTGCCACAAGCACAACTACTCTTATAAAAGCAATCATTTAATTGGGGCTTGATTACAGTTTCAGAAGTCTAGTCCGTTATCATCATGGTGGGGAGCATAGCAGCATGTAAGCAGAAATGGTACTGGAGAAGCTGACATTTTTATATCCAGTTCCATAAGCAGCAAGAACAGAGAGCCACTAGACCTGGCTTGGGCTTCTGAAATGGCAAAGCCCTCCCCTAGCAACACAGTTCCTCCAAGAAGGCCACACTTTCTAATCCTTTTTACCAAGTGCCACTCCCTGAAGACTAAGCATTCAAATGTATGAGCCTATGGGGACATTCTGATTCATACCACCTCACTAAGCAAGTTTGAGTATAGATAGAATTTTCAGGTGTGTTCCCAGCTGCTCAGTGGCTCAGACCCGAAATAATCACACAAAGACTGTATTAATTAAATCACTGCTTGGCAGATTAGCTCTATCTTCTTATTGGCTAACTCTTGCATATTAATTTATCCCATTTCTATTAATCTTTGTATCGCCATGTGATTGCGGCTTACTGGGTAAAGTTCCAGTGTCTGTCTCCGGCAGGGCTACATGGCTTTTCCCTTCACTCTGCCCTTCTTTCTCCCAGCATTCAGTTTAGTTTTCCACCTAATTAAGTTCTGCCCTACCACAGACTCAAGTTTCTTTACTAACCAAATGGTATTCACAGCATACAGAGGGCAATCCCACATTACAGGTGACCCAGCCAAGGCAGGCAATTTACTTGGTCAAGACAATGATGTGCATTTGGTACGGAAAAGAGTATAAACTAGTGTAGTATAAGAGGAATTTTTCCATGGAAACTGCATTATAAATGAAACATAATAGTATTTGGATTTTGGAAGGGTAAAGATATAAGAACCTAGAATTGGTTCTAGGGAGACAGCAGAAAATTAGGACACTAATTGGTCTGGAAATAATGTGAGTTAGTTTTTGGTATTGCAAGTATCTGTGCAAAATTGTAAAAATGGTTTTATTTTTCTCAACTTTGGTATTTTTTATCATGTAGAGATAGAGATTGTCTAAGCTTAAATTAATATATCAACTATTTCATATATCTAACATAGTATCTCAATAATTTCAATTCAGTATATATATTGGAGCTTATGATTAAGAACTCTGATTGTGGCCGGGCAATGGTGGCGCACGCCTTTAATCCTAGCACTTGGGAGGCAGAGCCAGGTGTATCTCTGTGAATTCGAGACCAGCCTGGTCTACAGAGCTAGTTCCAGGACAGGCTCCAAAGCCACAGAGAAACCCTGTCTCGATTGAATCATGAACTCAATCCAAACTTTAAATGCTGTCAAATTACGGAGGACTTCATAATCTTAAAATATGTCTGTTTCAGTAAACCTACTATGAGAAATACAAACTAGTTAACTATAAACATACATTTGAGGTAGATACAACCAACTCGGAGAGAAGGATAACTAGATCATAATTCACTAAAACATATGTGCCATGCAAAAATTGTACACACAGACAAAATTGGGCAGCTCTCTTTGACTCTTGAAAAAACATTTATTTTTGTCTTATGTATATAAAGGCTTGTCTGGAATATATGTCTGGATACGACATGGGAGTCAGAAAAAGGAAATGAAACTTCTGGAACTGGAATTACAGATGGCTGTGAGTTGCCATGTGTGCCAGAAACCTAACATGAGTCTTCTACAGGACCAAGAAGTACTCTTCACCACTGAGTTATCTCTCCACACCCCAATAAAGTTATCTTTAGTAAATAGCTACAGAGGCTTAATCCATCCTTTTAATATATCACTAGGGGTTATTGTTGTTAAAGATGAGAGGATATGAGAATCACAAGAAAAGAAGGGTTATCTGTAATGCATGCATGGTGCTTCCTTGGCCACTTAACATGTCTAGCCTCATCCTTATAAGGACTCTTTCCCTCTCATTAAAGCATAACAACCTTCCATCTCTTTTAAATCAATTCAGACACTAAATTCAACATCTAAGCTCCCCTCTAACATCTTCCAGCATGGCTAACAAATCCCATGACTCTACTTTTGATAAAATTGAAACATTCTAAACTTCTCATTTTGTAGATACTTTACTGTTTTCTCCACCACAGGGCTTATATGTATGTTTCCCCCCTTTACTTTGTATCCTTTTTTGTCTGTCCCAAACACCTGTTTACCCTCAAGGCCTTGTACAGAAGCATAGATGTTAAGGTTTTGAATGATGATGGAAGTCACAAAATAATTCCGCACCAGTTCAGAATTATGAATAATAAAGGGTTACTTATTTAAGGGAAAAGCTTACAGATCACTGTCCTAGATAACCATCCTCTGAGTGAACAGGGACAGAGTCTAGCAGCTGGAAGCAGGAGCTGGAAGCAAGAGAGAGAGAGAGAGAGTTCATACTTTACAGCTGTTTTCATAGTATCAGAGACCATGCCCAAGTGGACTGGTATCTTAAAGGCTAATGGCTGAAAGAGTAGAATGTGCTCCCATAGCACCTCCTCCTTTTGTTTAAATAAGAGAGTTCCAAACCCAATACAAAACTATATACACTAGGAACAGATATTGAGTATAATTAGAATTACAACCAGCATAAACAATAGTAAGCAAGGAATGTATGCTAAATATTTTAATAAACATTATATCTTAAGGAGTCTAAGTCTTGTACAGGAAAAGCTTGGCTAGATCATAAGAGTACAGTAACTATGACTATCTAATCTTCAACCCCATCAAAGGCCTTGGAAGGGAGATTATATTACTTGAGTAGGCAGGAAGTACAATCAAACAGCTTCCAAAGCCAGTGGTTGATTGTATATATGCATGTTTCTACCTCTGTTTAGGACATTTTGTATATTGGTACAACTTTTAGGATATATTTTCATATTGCTATATATATATATATATATATATATATATATATATATCCTACGTCTGATCTTGATACTTATAGATTGTTTACATTTTGAGGTCATTGTCCTTCTTAGTTGCATATTTGTTTACAGATTATTTAATATTCTGACATAAAGTTTTAGTCTTTAAATTATACAGGTATTAAATATTATAGGTCAATAGTTGTTCATGTTTGCTGTACATACAGTCAGATCAATTAGGTTCTTTAGATACATAGAGATTGTATTCTGTCTAGATAGGTAATCTTCAACCACTTCAAGGATCTTTAGAACATGACATTTAAATAACTTAGAGTTCTGCTGACATGAGACATGATTGCTTCTGACAGCACCAATCTACTCCCAAGAGAATGTTGAGCACAAAAGAAACTCCATTTGAAGTTTGTTTTCTTCTTGGCACAATTGGTCATTGGGCAAGAAACTGCCCACACCTCAACAACTGACAAAGTACATGGTATCCGGAAATGAACAAGCAGGACACAAGGCAAAAGACTGTCAAATCTTGCCAAGGCAGTTCTGAAAAATTTCCTGCCTCTGAAAATGGTCTGTCAGTTACATTAGGCCTTAGCCAAAGTTGGTTGCTTCAACATTGCAAATGAGACTTTGGGTGATTGCTCAGGTAACTAATTGTATCCATCATATATTGCACTCTTTACAGCGGCTTTTACAGTTTAAGAGACTATGCCCAAGTGGGCTGGTATCTTAAAGACTATTGACTGAAGGAGCAGAATGTGCTCCCACAGCATTTGAACACCAGGCAAGACTTTGCTGTTAGCCTTTGAGATATATGGGTCTTGAAGCCCAGCTCTTTCTCCCTAAAATGTTTGGATAGTAATATCTGGCTAAAATTTTAAATAATTCATAATTAAAGCCAATTGATAATTGTAGATAACCAATTATATATAAACCAGTTTCTCATTATATAGTCAGTCCTCAGAAATGTTAACCATAACTTATTTTCCCTATCCTTATTACCATCCCTTACCCTGTGACTCAAAAGGATGGTACCATGAACTTGAAAGGGAGTTAGGATGGATATATGAAAGGGTTTTAAGGGAAGAAAGGGAAGGGAGAAATTTTGCAATTATATTCTAATCTCAATGGGGAAAAGAAAAAAAACATTAACTTCAGACAATCTTCTGGAATACTCTCAGGTAAATTAGCCATTTGTCTCCCACATGCTCCTATAGGCCCAGGCTTTTAACACTTATAACATTCATCACAAAAAGCTGTACTATGATTATGTCTTTGCATCTTCAGTGCTCACAGGAGAAATCAAGCAAATCAACATGAAGTGAAAACGGTCTTGTCTAAATCTGGAGAGGAACTGATGAAAACCCTGTGACTAGATCCAGCAGTCTCTGATTACTGCTGCTGGTTACAATGCTACCACGGAAGGTGTCAAGGCCAATGTTTAAGGACACAGGCCCTCCCTTGGGCCAGATGCCTTGAATTCAAATACTACCTTCCCCACACACTATGTATTTGCTTTAGTAAATTTTCTGGCAAAACCCTCTTGGTTTCAGTTTTATTCTGTGTGAAATAGGAATTAAAACACATACTCACATAGTAGGGCTTCTGAGGGAACAAAATAAATGAAAGATACAATGTATTTTAAAGTATCTACACATATTATAAATATTTAAGAAATAATCAAACAACTTGCAAGAGCAACAATAAATGTTTTCATCCCCAAATCGGCATAAAACTTGGAGACAGAATGACATTTAATGTAATGGCAGAACTTAGCCCCCTAGTCTAGCTAGTTCCATCTATCTTTAATATTTTGCTAACAGAAAAGTTTGATCAGAATATTATATGATAGGACAAATAAGTTGGTAGAGGATAGAAGAATATTTTTTTTTGTTTAGGACATACTGATAGAAGCCTAAGATTCCTTGCCTATAGGATCATAGTTTCAGAAGGGATCCATGTTGAAAATTGAGAAATAATGCCTAAGTGCAAGTGCATTCCTACATATGAAACAAAGGGCAGAAGGAGTTCTGTAATAAAGAGTAATGACTTAAGGGACCACTTTGTGTAGAGGTCACATAATTTTTTAAGTATTGATCTTTGAATTGATTCCTGAAGATGAAAGGATCAAAATGTGTAAAGAATGAAGAGAGTATCTGGGTTGGTGGAGTAGGTATGGATAAGGCTTTTAAATTACATGTCTTGATTGCTCTAGAAGCCAACAAGGAGGCAAAATTACAGAGGCATGTTAGATAATAGGGAAAAGTGGTGCGGGAGAATTGTCTCTATTCTGGTATTCTGTCAATCATGTTTTAAGTAAATGCTGATTGGCCAGGCAGGAAGTATACGTGGGTCAACCAGACAGGAAGTAGAGGTGGGGAGATGAGAATAGGAGAATACTAGGAAGGAGGAATCTCAGTCCTCCCATTCCTGCCCAGACCACAGGGAAGCAACAAGTAACATGTCCTGCTGAAAAAGGTACTAAGCCTCATGGCTAACGTAGATAAGAATAATGGATTAATATAAGTGATAAGAGCTTATAAGAAACCTGAGCTAATGGGCCAATCAGTTTTATATCTAATGCAGACTGTCTGTGTGATTTTCTTTGGGGTTTGCCGGCTGTGGGGTACTGGGCAGGATGGAAACCCCAACAAGCCGGCCTCCATCACTACAGAAAAGGACTTGTTACAATGCCGAAATGGAGGTTTGTTGATCATTCGTAAGTGGCTGAGTGATAGATGCACTTTATATGTTTATAGGAGAAAGAGGTTTGGGAGAAAGACAAATGGGATAGCAAACACACACACACACACACACACACACACACACACACACACACACACGTATCCTTTTAGAAATACAATCAGTGACACCTTCCATTTGGGAAATTAGGCAGAAAGAGAAATACCTAAATGTCTCACCACAAATCTTACTTGATAACTGAATGCGAAGTACCACCACTTAATGTAGTATAAAAGTACTTGGAGTGATTGAGAGTTCAGAAAGCTTCAGAAAGGCAATCAAGAATTAAATATTTCTTATGTTATATTTGAGGTATTAGAGGACCAACTGAAGACATTCAGCAAATATTTGAGATTACAAAACTGGATTCTCAAGAAAGACCAGGAGTGGAGGAAACTTTTGGATTTATTAGCAAGTAGAGGAGTGGCTCTCATCTTGTGGGTCACAACCCCTTTTGTGGGGGTCACATATCACACACCTTGCATATCAGATATTTATATTATAATTCGTAACAGCACCAAAATTACAGTTATGAAGTGCAATGGAATAATTTTGTGGTTGGGGGAGTCATAATAACATAAGGAACTATATTAAAGAGTAGTAGTAGCATGAGGAAGCTTGAGAACCTCTGAAGTAGAGTCTTTATGGTTCTGTAAACAGAGCAAAGAGCCTAGCTGTGAAAACTCACCTTAGCAGGAATCTTGAGGAGAACACTTATTAGGATGGTAACAAGCAGATAGTTGGCGTTTGAAGATTAAAGGGAAAAAAGGTGGATCAGAGAAGCTAGAAAATGGGAGTGTTACAAGAAGTTTAAAGCGATCTGAAAGGTTTAAATGGAGGTGCATTTGATAACACTGATGTGGGAGGTATGTATGCTGTGAATATGTTTTATTACCATTGGTTAATAAAGAAACTGCTTTTGGCAAATATCTTACCAGAGTAAAGACAAGCTGAAAGAGAGATGTAGAGAGAGTAGGTGGAGTCATAAATAAGCCAGGTAGCCACCAGCAGGAGACAACGGCACCAGAATCTTGCCAGTAAGCCACACCACATGTCAACACACAGATTAGTGGAGATGGGTTAGTTTAGGATATAAGAGCTAGCTATAAATATGTTTAAGCTATTGGCCAAACAGTATTGCAAATAATATAGTTTGTGTGTTTGTTGTAGGACCAGACAGTATAGAAACCTCTGCCTATATAACACTAATTAACAGAGAGGAATTTCAGTTGAGGATCATTGGGAGAAGGATGGCAGTGCAGTGAACTATACACAAAATGATGGGGAGAGAAGAGGCAGGCAATTCAAAATGTTTAATTCTGACAGAGATATGGGTATGTTCGGTACCTACGGGAGACTGTGATTTTAGGAATGCCTTTGTGTTTGCTGTGGTTTATAAGAAATCAAACTAAATAAATGAGGAAACTATTATGAATGACCCAGGAGCAGAGAAATAAATAAAAGTACTTGTTCTTGAAGAGGATCTGTGTTCGGTTCCTAGCACCTACATGGTTGTTCACAACCATGTGAATCTACAAGAGATCCAATGGTCTCTTTGACCAAGTGTGCATGTGATTTAAATACATATCTGTAGGCAAAACACCCATACCCATAGAATAAAACTATCAAAAATGTAAAAAGAGTGACCTGGAACAGAGATTAGAAGGGTGGCACCAAAGAAGAATGTAGGAGAATGTAAGGAGCCAAAGAAATCATATTTCTTGTTGAGATACTGAAGAGACAATAGAAACAGAATGAAGAAGGTAACTACAGTGTCCAGATTGCAACAATGCACTGCAATATAGCATGAGCAACTTTGTGGCAACACATTTGGGGTAAAAGTGGACTTGCTGCCTGAGGACAGTTTACAATGGAGACCAGCCCATGCTTATGATTTTTATGATTATATTATCAGCTCAGGCAAACTCTCAGGGCTTCTAAGTTTGGAACAAAGTCTATATGTGATGGCTTTTTCTTCTCTGGACATGTGTCTACAAGTATTTTATTTCTGTCATTTCTTAAACACATTTTAATAATACAGTTTCTTGTGGCATGTATGTTCCAAAGATCCTTGATAAAAATATTATGCATTTGAATCACTGTTCCTGAACATCCCCCAAATCACTCAAGGCATCACTAATAAAACAATGGGAGATGATGGCGGAACCATGGGTTGTGTGAAGTTTGAATGTTTGCCTTGAAATTCTGTATTTGGTATTTTCAAAGTTTATGGTTTTGAGTGAGAACCTATGTTCTAATTTTTCCAATTCCAAGAATGGATTAAGCCAATATTAAATGAATTGTATTCTGTGCAATATTGAAGGTTGGTGAAATTCTTCTGGGGAGTTTCCACAAACACTGTTTGCCACGTTACTGGGCAGTTTTCATAGACTGTGGAAATTTCAGTGACTCCAGATCTCACTAAGAGAAATAAACAAAAATTAGCCTAACTTCATTTAAGGAAACAGTAAACACAGTATTATTAGCTTTTAAGTTGAGAATTCTGTTTTGTACAAATTAAGTATTCATGAAAAACTTTGGATGAACATTGAAGCCATTTTTTTCAGGATAGATTTTTTTTTAGAAAAGAAAATAATTTGCATTTTTCTATGAGTTCTGTGCTAAGTAGCCATTTTTCATTCATAGGACTTCAGACTTTATTTGAAAGAACAAAAAACAAATGGATTAGACTCAACTGTACTTATATCATTTGGCTTATGGTCTCATAAGCAAAGTGAGCCTAATAATTCAAGGAAAACAAATAATAATATTTATCAACAATGATAAAAACTCTCACTTTCTTGTGGAAATCAGTTTTGGAAAATTCATATTCATGTGTGTGGAAGCCTTCCAGTATCTGAGTTTCTTTACTGTTTAAATTAGTAGTGATAATATTGGTAATACCTTTTTTTTTTGATACTGAATGATATAACATGTTTCAATATGTCAACACTCACCTAGCTTGAGGGGCACCCACTTTTCAAATAGCCAGTGCCTATGAGTTAGGTGGTAAAGTTGAATATGAACATGATCCAAATATAATATATGCACATATGAAATTCTCAAAGAATTAATAAAAATATCAAAATAATCATGGAAATTGGGCATGGTAGCTCACCAGTCTGTTTACCCACTTGGGAAACAGAGAGCAGTTTATTGTAAAATGCTTGAGGGACAGCCTAAGCTACAGAATGGCATACTGTCTAGAAGAGGAATGTGTGAAAATATCTATTTCAAGAATAATATACACTAGCAAATCTTTATATACGAAGTTCAAACGTGTTACTCATACATGTTGATTTTCTCATTGCGGCAATGGAGCTCTCATGGGGTATAGTCATGGAAGCTAGTCACATTGCACCCACACTCAGGAAGCTGACAAATAAGAATGCACTGGCCATCACCCCTTTTCTCTGTTTTATTTAGCTTAAAATTCCAGGCCATGCAATGTTTGTATCTACATTTAAGGTGGAAGTTCTCAGGATATGATTGTCCCAATTTAAGGTGGAATTTCTCAGGACAAGTGATCTAATTCAGATAATTCCTCATATTCATGTCCTCATACTCAGCTTCTCTGATAGATTGTTCTAAGTCCTGTCAAGTTGGCACTATTGCCTCTTGCTGTAAGGTTTTTGGTTTACCCTGTACTTTGAGAAATCACCACCTGTCAGTCAATGTAGACAGAGACTGCTCATTCATTCCTGGTCTCCCAGATCTGAAATAATCATACAGAAATTGTATTATTTAAAATACTGCTTGACTAATAGCTTAAGCATATTGCTAGTTATATCATATCTTACATTAACCCATTTCCCATTATTTTATATTTTATCACAAGGAACATGGTTTACTGGTAAAGTTCCGAGACACATCTGTGATTCCACCTTCTTTCTTCCAGCATTCAGTTTAGTTTTCCAGCCTAGCTCTATTCTTCCCTGTTATAGGCCTAAGCAGCTTCCTTAATAACCAATGGCATTCACAGCATACAGAGGGGAATCCCACATCAAGACAGAACTGTAACATAACTGTTACAGAAGAGAAATATTCCAATCGCCACTTGTAAGTTGGGACATATACTATAATCACTATAGAAGAGACATAATCAAATATTCTGTCTTTATAATCACATTTCTAGGTGAGGCTGACTTTTTTTTTTACTTGAACAAAAATGATAGAGCAAAACAGATTGAACGCAAGAGCAGAATTTGACTCAAACATGTAAGTCACTTATGAGCAATGCTGTGAAATTTGAAAGCTATGTCATTCTTCAGATTCATTCTTCCCTATATGGAAAGAGGCTTTTTTTTTTAACAAAGTATATATACCACTTATATCAATATGTTACATAGTATTTAAATATTAATAACATTTAAAGTTCAACTATTTTAATTTCTGTCATGGTAAATAGAATCCACACAATCTAACACAGTTTAGGGGCCTCAGAAATTTACAGCATAGATGCTGTTCTGAGACACAAACACTGTACATCCCTGGTAGGGTTGTTATGTGGTTTGAAACAGTTAATTACTTGTAAAGTCTTCAGAAGAGCTCCCACATAGTGTTGCATGCATGCTTGTTTCATAGAGCATGCAAGGCACTGTGATGTTTTTATTAGATATAAGCAAAAACATGTGGAATTGGAGGAACTGGGGTGCATGGTAATAACTGCAATAATATCCCACCTTTACATTGCTCCTAACTCCTTCTTAATTTGAATCATAAATTCACAGCAATGCATAATTTGTAGAAACTAAATCTTTTAATTTTTATATATGCTTCTTTTCGCCTCTCACTTGTCGCTACTTCATTATTTCTCATTTTTATTGTTTAATTTGAATAAAATTAAAGAATACATTGTATGACTATGCTTCGTGTTATACAATGGCAACTAAGAAAGAAATGGTTTTAAAGACCCAGGATTTTTCTAAATTCAGCCTAGTGGGGGAAATAAAAACACAAATACATAATTATAGGCTTGTAAAAACATATTATTTAGGTGAAAAAGATTAAGTAGTCACAGAGAAGCAGGTGCCTACTTCTGGAACAAATATTTCAAAAGAAGGAATTAACCTTTAACAGAATTGTAAAGACAACAATTTTCCAATTAGACAAGGATGAACGTTTTTCTGAGAATGATTGTGTCATGAACAATAATAACAGAACACCTAAAGTCTGTAAGTTTTCTGTTTCATCTAGAAAGTTGGATAATGTTGGGGGGAGCAGTGAACGACAAGGTGAAACATGTTAGGTGTCTAGATGGGGTGCTCCTGTGGTCCATGCGGGGGAGCCCCCTGGAGCCATGGATACCTGCAGCAAGACAAGTGCCTGAGTAGGAATAATATCTTATTATTTCTTTCTTCCTTGTACCAGAGCTAGTGGTATCCTTTTGCCTAGAACGGGGGAAGCTGTCTGGAATTTGCAATAACCTTCATGTCTGTCCCTAACACCGGTGGACACCCCTAGACCTCTGGACCATTCTGAAGCTCACATTGAGAATTATGTTGGTTTTTGGAAATCTGACTGCTCTTTGGGCTGGAGAGGGAGGGGGAGAGGAGTGGGGGGGAGGGGGAGAAGGGTGAGAGGAGGGGGAGGGAAATGGGAGGCTGGGAGGAGGAGGAAATTTTTTTTTCTCTTTTCTCAATAAAAAAAAAAGTTAAAAAAAAAAAAAAAAGAAAATATGCCTGGCTGGCTCAGAGAAATATATTAGAGGAAACAGCAATAGTAGAGGGACTCCCAGAGAAATGGAGAAACAGCCGCTGGGCTCTCTGTGAAGGCCTGGCTGGTCAGAAAAAAGGTAGAGTAAGGGAGACAACATTTGATGTTGCAACTGGGAAAACTGTAATGGATATGCATATGAAAAGACATTAGTGTTCCAAAGAGACTTACAGGATTAGGAGGTTTATATAGTGGGAGGTGACAGTAACCAGAATGCATTGTGCATTCACACATGCACAAATAACTCACAAACACAAATATGAAATTATCCATGTACGCACAAAAGGCCAGTACAGTGGTGCCCAGCACAGAGTGGCCGTGCCCAGTACACAGGGCTAGTTCCTAGCACACAGTGGAAGCGCAGCATTAATTACCCTGTCACATAGAAGCAGTGCAGCAGTACCTAACATGCAGGGGCAGTGCCCAGCACACAGGGGCAGTGCCCAGCACACAGGGGCAGTACTCAGCACACAGGGGCAGTGCCCAGCACACAGGGGCAGTGCCCAGCACACAGGGGCAGTACTCAGCACAGAGGGGCAGTGCCCAGCACACAGGGGCAGTGCCCAGCACACAGGGGCAGTGCCCAGCACACAGGGGCAGTGCCCAGCACACAGGGGCAGTACTCAGCACACAGGGGCAGTACTCAGCACACAGGGGCAGTACCCATAACACACAGGGGCAGTACCCATAATACACAGGGGCAGTACCCATCACACACAGGGGCAGTACCCATAACACACAGGGGCAGTGCCCAGCACACAGGGGCAGTACTCAGCACACAGGGGCAGTGCCCAGCACACAGGGGCAGTACCCATAACACACAGGGGCAGTGCCCAGCACACAGGGGCAGTACCCAGTACACAGGGGCAGTGCCCAGCACACAGGGGCAGTACCCATAACACACAGGGGCAGTACCCATAACACACAGGGGCAGTACCCATAACACACAGGGGCAGTGCCCAGCACACAGGGGCAGTGCCCAGCACACAGGGGCAGTCCCCTGACACACAGAGGTGGTGTGGTAGTCTCTCAGCACATAGCAGCGTTGGAGCAGTACTCCACCATACCAGTCTGAAACATAGAATTTTTGCTTTGACTTTGATACTTGAGAACAAAATAATATTAAACAAGACAAGAACAGACTAGCTGAGTAGTTGTTTTTTTTAAATGGTGGTTTGTTTGCCCTGCTTTTCCTCACCATTCTCAGAAGTGTCTACATTTACTTTTCCCTTTGATTTCCTCAACGCTGTGACTAGGCAAAACAGCACAGCAAAGCTCTCCTATGGTGTGCCCCACCGAGCACAGCTCCTCCATAGGACACACTGCTACAGCAAGCTTCGTTCCCCCTTTTGAGCCGAGGATGCCAGATGAGCGGGAGGCAGCATTCTGACAGCCAACCCACTTAATCAGAGAGTAACTCAATCTCGCACCACAGGGCTTGTGACAGCGGCTGTTGTCCTTATAATTATGTTTCCTCAGGCAGTGGAGGGGAGTCCTGTGGTCAAGCAGTGTGACTAGCCCATACTCCCTGCCTCAGGCTTGTTTGCAGGGGAGGTGGATAAGGCTAGTCTCTGTTATAAATTACTTTCAGTGAGCTAAGGTCAAAGGCATGGGCAGAATGGAAAGTGACAGGGCTAAGGATTTATATGGCCCCGTTCCTACAAGGAGACCACGCACTTCAGATATATGATCTAATTTGCCCTCCTCTGATCCCTGGGAAATAGAAGGCCCGTGGAAAGGCAGGTATGAAGCCTTTGGTTAACAACTTTGAATTATCAATAAGGCAGCATGGTGTCTCCTCTCTCTCAATTTTCTTTCCTTCTTTAAAGATAGCAAAGCTGATTGACGTTTCCAAGATGGCATCTCACCTTGTTTCCCTGGGTCTATTTGATTGACACGGGGAACCGTCCAACAACACTAATGATCCCACATTTAGCAGAGTGAGTTTGACTTGATTGCTTGGGAAAGTGTCAAATAGGAATCAAGGTATATATTTATTATCAAGCTAAATAAACCAATGGAGCTTGGTATGAAGAAATCCGCAATAAGGTCATTTAAGATAAAACTTATCAAATATTGAAGATTAAATCTGTATAGCTGGAGTATGTGCGCTTGATTGATTTTTCAGGTATTTGCATCTACTATGAACTTTCTGAAACCCTGCCATGAATGAGAACTCCATTTTCTGTTGGTGGTACACACCCAAGCAATCCACAGTCAATTGAGACTTTCAGAAACTTTGACCTTATTCTATGTCTTCTGTTTCTGTCCTTGGTCTCTGTCTCAGTGTCGCACCGACGACTGTTTGCTACCATTCCTCACACGAAGGAAACTAATTCTGAATCAGGTAGAAACCAGCACTGCTGAGGCAAAGTAGTAAGGTAGGATTGGAGGAAATGCACAGGGAAAAAAGTGACAGGCGTTTAAATGTTGGCATACTGCTCTGCTAAGTAGGAGTGGGGTGTGTGTGTGTGTGTGTACCTGTACATGGGCATATGTATGTGCATGTGTGTGTGTATGTGTGTGTGCACCTGTATGTGTTCATGTGCATATGTATGTGCATGTGTGTGTATGTGATGACTGTTTACAGTTGTGTAGTTGTACAGGGCCATAAAATGATGATTTTATGCTTGTAAACATAACTAGGCTCTCAGGAAACTCATCCAAAAGGAGAAATTAATGAGAACCAAAGAAAGTAAAAGCCCACAGATAAGATAATGAACTTGGATAAAAATGCAGTGAAGATTGCACACATTTAGTTTTTAGCTGCTGGTGGAGAGAGGGACTGTTTTCTCTAAGACTATTCCATGATAAATTGAGCATGCTCAGTGGAAGACCACACATCCGAGAATATTTGGGCAGTACACATTGGTCTTGACACAAGTTGTCATGGTATGGAAAGATGTGGAACTGAGATTTGGGGGTGAGAGGGAATATGATCCAATAATCCAAACCCTTTGTTGGATCCTCAAAATTCTCATAGGATGGACTAAAGACATATGGTAAAAATGGCAATATGACAACTATGGTAATATGGCAAATATACACATCACGTATGGGAAATATGGTAATATGGTAAATATAAACACGCCATATATATAAACATGGCAAATATATAAATTACTATCTGTATTTCCACACATGAATAATTCATACATTTAATACACATGGTGAATATATAAATATATAAGCATATATATGTATGTGTGTTTGTGTATTTATCATAGTCATCTAGAAGTATCCCAGTTTTCAATAAAGAAAAAAAGGATAGAAACCCACTGCAATTGATCTTGAATTCTCAGTATTCCTCATTGTCCACTATGTTCAGCTAGTCCGGATATATCTTAATAAATAAATAAATTTAAAAAATAAAAAAAAAAGAAAAAAAGGATACAGTACGACAGAAGGTTAGATGCATATAGCATCTAATGGCAGATGATCAGATGTTAAGGCTGGAATTCAGCTGCTAGCTCTTGTTTTCTAGTTGGTAGAGGTCAGAGTAAAGGTACAGGGTGGAACAAGGGAAGGTACCAGTAGGTAGTGCCTTCCTTGTTCTCAGGGCTACACCGGTGAGCTCACTGGTCCATGTGTGAAGGAGAGATGTTCTAAGATATTTTTTCCACATATCCTGCTTGTAAGTAAGAGAGTGTGCTTCCGAGGAAGTGATTAGAATCCTAGTGTCCTGATACAGTCAGCTAGATAGCAGTATAAATGGACCATTTGCACAGAAATGAAGTCCTTCCAGCATATTGCACATCATAGACACACAATTCTTCAGGAACAGAAGAGAGTACGCCTGGCCCCTGCCACCAGACTCTCCAAATCAGGGCTTTGGGTAAACATTTAGCTTTAACTAGTTGGTGAGTTTTCTTCATTTGGGTTTCTTTTTTACTGTTTTCTTTGGTCTCTGGGTTGATGATGTATATCTAGATGCATTTGTCAGTTAACTTTGGGCTGTTCTCTTGATTTTAATTATGTATTCTAAAATTTTATACTTAATCATTCATAAGGTATTATACTTAATTAGAATTCTTTTTAGCTACACATTTATTGATCAGGCTAGTTAACTGCCATTCTTCATGTTCACGCAAATTCAGGAAATGAGGGAAGGAAAGGCTGTCTCTTTTCTCATAGGAATGAGCCTTATCTGGCAAAAGGCTAAAACTCAAGTGTTGTGTTATCAGAGCTTCCTGACATTCAGTGGGAGACAATAACCTCTGGGGTGAATATAGCCAAGGAAAGTCTGCATTCAAGCCCTTTGTTCCACAAATTTATCGTAACAGTACATCTATATATTGCAGAGTATTCATAGGTGTTCAGTGTAGAAAGTGAGTCCAGATGTACCCTGGAACTCAATGAATCATTTCTAAGGTCATGAATGATGATAATCTTTTAGCACTAGGGACTACAAAATGAGCTGGCTGTACTGTTAACATTTTAGCAGAAAACAGGGAAGTTTTAGATAAATGCCCAATGTCATAACCTTAAAAGGAAACAACTTTCTAAAACTTTCACTGATTATATCAGTTGCAGCTTTGCAATGGCCACTTCTCTTGCCATGGGTAACTGTGTTATAAGGGTCCAGGAGTAGAGGGCGTGGAGCTCAGTTTGGCGCCACTGAGACGTGGTGGAATGTTCCAGAAGTGAGGCTTTCTGGAGCACTGCAGGCCAGGAAGAATATCTGAGTTACTTTTTCTGTGATAAAGCACCTGCCAGAAGTAACATACTAGAGAAAGGGTTTATCTGGGTATCCAGTGTGAGGGTGTGGTTCATCGTGGTTGGAAAGCTCTGGGGTAGGAGCCAAAGGTAGTTGGCTACCTTGAAGCATGATCAGGAAACTGATAATCATAAATGTTAGCACTCAGCTCTATTGTCCCTAGCTATTGTTCTATATTTCTTGTTAGTCATCATACCTCAATGAACCTAATCTAAATAATCCCTTACACATGCACCTAGTCTCTAACTCTACCCACATCCAATCAAGGCAATCCACATGCCCAAATTCCAACCAAAATAGTACACATGACCTGCCTCTAACCCAGTCTAGATAATCCCTTGCACACATACCCAGACTCTAACCTAATCCAGAAAGTTCATTAGATACTCTCCCAGACTCTAACCCAATTATGATTATGGGCCTCACATACAGGTCCAAAATCTAACCGAATATAGAAAATCCTTTATATACATGATCAAACTATAACCCAATCTAGGCAGTCCCTTTCACAAATGACCGGATTCTACCCCAATCTAGGCAATCCCTCCCACACACCCAAGGTCTAACCCAATTTTATAGTTCATGACAGGATTATCCAGATGTTTGTCTTGTAGGTGACTCTAGATGTGTCCTGTAAAGTCAACAGTCAATAATAACTGTCACAGGGTGTGTGCCATTGGCCCCCTCTTCTGCTTTTGTCCCACGGTAGATTAAATTTGTGTCTTTATTCTTCAGTGTGCTCTCCCACAAAAAGAAATATTAGAATCCCAAGGCAATGGGTCCTCTCTGTCTTGGATTGTATCCTCGAAATTTTGAGCCCAAATAAACCTTTTCTTTTCATAGATTAGTTATTTCAGATATTTCATGATAGTAACAGAAAACCAACTAACATGTATCTGCCCAGGGAAACTTTGTTATTTATACCATATTTAGTATTTTGTTGTTATCTTAGACTTCCTTCCCTCTAGTTTTCTTTGTCCTTGACAGACACTGGTCATTTACCAAGGCCGTGAATGTGAAGATATTCCCATTTGAAGTCTGAACACTCAGCAGTCATTATGAGCACTGCCAAGCCATCTACACTCCACTTAGTCAAAACCCATGTGGATTTTGCTTAGGAAGTGGATTCCTAAGTACACTTAGGAAGACTTAATTTCTTCATCAAGTTAACAACACAATGCACAGGAGAATACTTAAGGATTTGGGAGATTCTAAGCCTTTGTAGTTAACCACTGTGATGACTTAAATGGAAGGCACTAATTCAATTAAAAATTATAGGAATATTCTAGTAAATAGGTACTTCATTTTAATTGTTTATGGTCAAGTACTTGTGTATTCCTTTTTCTTTTCCAGTCTGAGACAATGAAAAGGTACAATCAGAATATACTAAACAAGAATATTTTATTATCTGAATAGTGATAAGCAGAACAATTTTTGAATTTTTTTTTGAAAATGTTAACACAGTTGCAAGAGAACGTTCTACATTCATGACAGTCCAAGAAAGGATTTCTGCAGCAAAATGAGTGGGAGGTGTTTATCTTCCTAATGACTCTCTCCATGGAAGGATGTCCCCATGTTCCTTTCTCCTTGCCCATTCCTCTTTCTTCCTCCAGGCAGTTCTTTTCTAGTAATGGTGAACTCCCTGTTCCCTGCAGCTGCAAAAGCAGCATTCTATTAGCTAATCAATTGTGGGAATTGATTGGCCGATAAGTGTTGACCATAACCAGGGAGAGGAAATGAGAGTCTATGGATTTCCCTTCTTCATTATGTTTGTAAAGTAATTTGGGCTTGCTCCTGCCAGCATTAACAGCCTTGCTCATTTTGCTTTTTGCCTTGCAGAAGAGAGGGTACTGTGTACCTCTGACCACGGCCCTGGCTGGCTCATTCTGCTTTGATCCCTGTCTGCAGCTAATGGCTGTGTTGATTTGTTTCTGAAACATCTTTTACTTTGCCTTTCCTGTTTCAAGGAGCATCATTACAGAATTAACTCCCCTGACTAAATCTTAAATGATGGGCAGGAGACAGTTATAAAGAGGAGAAGCCTTTCCTGTAACGTTCATGGGTCTCAGACATTGACGTTGCCACATTTTTAAGCTCTTTTCTCCATAAAAGTAAATATCTGTGTAACTATACTGCTCATATACATTTTCTAAAAAAAAACAGTCTCTAATATATATATATGCATATATTTATGTATATATGCAAACAAGTGCATGTCTTTGTGCTGTGCTTCTTAGCTTTTTGTTATTTTGACACAAGCAGGAGTCATCTGTAAAGAGAGAATTTCAACTGATATAATAACACCTTCGCCACACGGCCTATAAGTAAATCTGGGATGGATCATTTTCTTGATTATTGACGATGTGGGAAGGGCTAGCCCACTGTATGTAGCACTACCCTCTGGGCAAGGGGGTGTATAAAACAACTGTTTGAGCCACAGAGAGCAGTATATTCCTCCATTGTCTCTGTTTTCGTTCCTGCCGCTATGTTCCTGTCTTGCCTTCCTGCCCTGACTTCCCCCAGTGAGAGACTGTGATGAGGAAATGTAAGCCAAATCAAACCCTCCCCTCTGCAAGTTTGTTTTGGTCAGTATTATCTCAGCAACAGAAAATTAAAGTGGAACACACACACAAACACACACACACAGAGCACAGACCCCATACTGGCAAAGTAGCAAAGAAATCGACTTAAGAACATCAAGAAATGACCATTTTCTTCTTTTTAAAATAATTCTTCCTGGTCATTTTAGGAAGGAAACCTGTAAAGTGTTCCATGAGTTCAGGTATTGATACAAAACTCTAACAATGCCTGTTGTTATTTGTTTGTTGTTTTTTACTTGTTGTTTTTTTTTTTGTTTGTTTTGTTTTGTTTTTCGAGACAGGGTTTCTCTGTGGCTTTGGAGCCTGTCCTGGAACTAGCTCTGTAGACCAGGCTGGTATCGAACTCACAGAGATCCGCCTACCTCTGCCTCCCGAGTGCTGGGATTAAAGGCGTGCACCACCATCGCCCGGCTGGTTTTTTTTGTTTTGTTCATTTGTTTTTTTTTTATTTTTTTTTAACTTTTTTTTTATTGAGAAAAGGAAAAAAAAAACAAATTTCCTCCTCCTCCCAGCCTCCCATTTCCCTCCCCCTCCTCCCACCCTTCTCCCCCTCCTCCCACCCTTCTCCCCCTCCCCCCACTCCTCTCCCCCTCCCTCTCCAGCCCAAAGAGCAGTCAGGGTTTAAGAAGGGACAGAGACAAGACTAATCCTCCTCTGGGGAACTATCTACAGCCTGTTATATCTTCAAAGAATATTTCCTGGGTCCTCAGTACCAGCTGTTTTCTAGGGGCACTTTTTATGAAAGCTACATGGGATCTGAATTGATGTTGGCGAAGTCTGCAGTTCAGGAGCTGCAAGGCCATGCCAGCAGAGGAAGAAAGGACAGAGATCCCAATGTTCATGGGTTTCTTTCCAATGATGTCCAGTTTTATAGGATTATCCTCACAGGTGTGCTTGGTGGATATCATGGCTATATGTATAGGCGGGTTTGGTCAGTTTTGACTTCAGAGGAATGTCCCGAGTCATCTGTCCCTTTCTGGACATTTTAAAAGGTGGTTTCAAGATGACATGTACAATAGTTCATAAAGGAAAATGAGCCAAGGAACCCTCTCCATTAAGATACATAAGACTTCAGAAATGTTCCTTTTGTTGAATATCACTTGCTGGGATTGGAATGGTAGTGTCTTTGAGAGTTGGTATATAACTCTGTTGGTAACATGCATGCCTCCCTTGCCTGAGGGTCTGGGTTTGAGCTACAGCACCACATAAGCAGGATATAGAGGCTCACACCCTTAGCCCCAGCACTGTGGACGTAGTGCAAGAAGATCAGAAGTTTAGTGTCATCCTCAGCTACATAGGGATTTCCAGTGCAGCTTGGGATACTGGAAACTCTGTCTAAATAATAATAATAATAAAATTTTTATTATTATTAATATTTTACTGTTTTGATTGCTTCAGACATCACTATGATTATAGATCAGGTTTTCCATAAGGGCAAAAAATAAGAATTACATTGGAATTGGATACTGACCCCAGGCAGTGTCTTAGTCTGACATTTCTTGTGTAAATGTCCCATCTTTTTCTGGCTCCTGCAGAACCTAGAATGCAGTCTTCTCCTTTGGCACTGGCCACTGTGGTGAGAAAGGCCAAAGTCTTCTTTGTCCAAAAAAGGTTGGCCCAGGTGTCTCTCCTCAGTCCTGAAGATGAAGTTAGATGTGAGGGTCAAAGATGGAAAGACCTGACTCCCTGTGTCTGGTTTCACAGAGCCTAATTCTCCTGTGCTTCTTGTGGTGATTTCTGCCTTGACAGGCCACAGGTAATCATCCAGAGGGCTGCAATCCCTGTCATTCAAAGATCCCTTCTCATATCTACACCAGAAATGTATTCACATCAGCTAAAAGTTCTCTTCTACAGAACAGGGTACGCATGATTGAAACCTCTTCCCAAGTCTAATTCTCTTTCCCTAAAGGAGGGGATGAGGGAAGGCAGGGAAGTCATGGCGTTTTAGTGCATTTGTGTTTGTCCAGAAAGTAATAATTTTATTTCACTCAAACAACAGTGGAACTTGAAAGGTTGGCGGGTTGGGTTGCAATGTTTGAAAGGTATATTAGAAACAGCGTTAGCTTTGGGCAAGAAAACATGTTTTAGTGTTTTGGAACTAAGTCAAACCTCTGAGTAGGAATGAACTGAGCCTTTCTTTACTTTAAAAAAAAAAAAGGACCCACCCCTTCACAGCCAACTCTGGTGAGATTACGTGCGTGCGTTCTCTCCTCCTTATATCTGCTGGTGGGAAAAAAAGAGCTGGGTAGCTTCAGGGTCCTAGGATGAATAATGGACCTGGAAGTTCATTCAGAAATCCTTTCATGTTGCAAACGGATGCATTCAGTCGGTCTATCGATGCTTTCGGAAATTGCTGTAGAATTTTAATTTTTGGTAAGGTAAAACCTGGATTGTACTGATGCTTAGTTCTTTTTACTCTAACTTATACATACATGACTATTAGCTCTTAAGGAAAGGGGTGTGAGTGTAAAGAACATGAGATTTCAATCAAGATAAATCCTACAATCTCTGATTTGCTGTAGATTAAGTTTGTCCTTGGGGCACATGCCTTTATCCTGTCTGGATCTTAGTGGTGTTAGTGACATTATTGTCTGCCTAAATGACTTGCAATTTAATGACATTGTGTATATGGACTTTTTAAACCATATACTATAAAAAAATGTGAGCAATCATTTCCTCTTTCTCTTTCAAAATCAGAAATATATTATGGTTTAATTTATAAATTGTTAGATATGCTTATAGATAGGAGAACAGGCATAAAGGAGAACAGGCATAAAGAACCAGGAGTTTAAGAACATCCTTGTCTTCATAACTAATTGATGGTACGACTTAACGGAGAATCTTGCGTTTCGGTGGCCCATACTCCTTCATCACCAAAGCCCAAATTTCATTCTTGCATCCTTGGTAGATTTTTTTTTTCTTTGAGATGGAGAGAGTTGCCCCAGACATGCACCTGACTAGTTGTCTATTCTAAAATGAGATTTGTAATTGATGTATACCTGTTGAAATTTATTGTTTATGAGTGACTATATGTTAGTCGTGTATAGTATGTATATGTGTTCATCTTTGTGAGTACTCATATGCGTGCATTTGTGCATAAGTGCATGTTGGAGAACAGATGTCAACTTTGGGTCCTTTTTTTCTATTGCTCTTCAATTTTTGAGACAGTTTTTTTTTCTCTCACTCTGGTATTCACTGGATTACTAAATTGGTTGTTCAATGAATTCTGAGGATACACTTGTCTTCACTCTCCAGCACTAGCATTATAGATGTGTGTTGGCCCTCCCTGGCTTTTATGTAGATGCTAGAGGATTTGAACTTAAGTCCTCACATTTGCTCAACAGACCGTTATGGACTAAGTCATTAACCCATCCCCTATTCATTCGTTTATTTTTAACTGGCAGTTTTCCATTTTCTTTATACCTCCCTTGAAGAAAATGACATTTCATTTCTTTCCATTTTACCTTTATACCTAAAAATAAGAATATTGCATGCTGTCTAAGGTCATAAAGGAAGGATTTGAAGACATACTGAACATGTCAAACATTTCAAAGTTCAGAGGACAGACGGGTGAGTTCCTGGCTGACCCATTCCTGACTACCTAACATCTTGTGAAAGCCAGGGTTGTCTGATTTTCTGCTTCTGAGTGAGAAAAATACTCATTGGCCCACAGGACATTTCAGCAGGCTTCTAACTCCCCTAAATGCTGGCTGACAACGCTTTGAGAAGAGCAACAAAATCATAATTGCACAGAAAAGGTCCCCAAAAGAGAGTTTCTAAGACATATCCCCAAGAGTCTATGCTTCTAGCTAATGGGTTCCATTCAGAGTTTTCTCAAGATGAATAATGGCCTCACTCCATTCTGATGCCGACAGGAGGAATGTGGGTGTCTTGGAGTTAGACACGGTCACTAAAACAGTGTGATTGCTCTCCTGCCTGGAAAAATAAGGCTGCTCAGAAAAAGCTTGGCCAGCACACAGAGAGACAGTGCTCTCTGACCTTTGTCAGCTGTGAAATCATTTTAAAACTTATTTATTTATTTTATTCTATGTGCTTTTACATCATGTATCTTGATCTTATTCATTTCTCAGTCCCTTTGTACCTGCCCTCCACCACTGCAACCCCCCCCAATAAAACAAAATTTAAGAGAAAAAGGAAAATTAATTAAAATTACATTAAAAAGGGAAACACTTTAAAATCTTGTGATGAAAGCTGCAGTGTGACCCAGGGAGTCACACCGTTAACCCCTTTGTCCAAATATCTTTACTGGCAAGTGTTCATTGCAAAAAGTCATTGGTCTGGCTCAAGGTCTCTGGTTTCTGCTGTGCTATTGAAGGTGGGCCCTCACTAGGCCTCCTCCTGGATAGCCTGTTGTTGACCTGTGTCATGGAGATCCTGCATCTTTGGGTCCTTTCACATGCTCCAGTAGATCCTAGATGGGGTGAATGCTTGGGCAGGCCAAGTCATAACCTTGGGTCTGGGCCTGAGCAGCTGTAGGATTGGTCCATCAGATGTGAAATGGGAAACTCTCCCCTGCTTACAACTTCAGAGCTTATGACTTCAGACCTGGCTCACCCACACCTGTGCTAATAGGTTGGCTTTCCCACTCTTATAACCACAAAGCCAGCTCTCCCACCTACCCCAGATGCTGATTGGCAGGGGTGGAGGTGATGGGGGTTCAACACTGACTCTCCCCTGCCCATGCTGCCACAAGACAGGTAGCTAATGGGGACGTCTCTCCCATCCTCACAATTTCTGGGTTGGCTCATCTACTCCTGTGCTAACAAGGTTGGCTCTATTGTGCTGCCCTGGAGAGGTACAGAGCCTGCTTTCCCGAGTGTTGTGACAGGTGACAATTGTGAATTCTTAACCTAGACATTCGGGTGGTTTAATATTGGTTGTAAACTTGCCAGGCTCTTGAATTCCCCAAGAGACAACCTTGAGGGCATCCCTGTTATGACTTACTTAGACAAGAACATCCTCTGGGCATACCTGGGTGGGAATTTATTGTTTATGTTAAGTGAATGGAGAAGCTCTACCAGGAATATGGGTGACACTTCATTCTGCTGACTCAAATATTAAGAGGACCAAGGGAAAAACTTTTGCTTTTATCCTGCTTGTCTTCAAATAACACCCCATTAAAAGATGAATGTTCTGTCTACTACTGAGAGCAGCCTTTTTATGGTACGGAGAACAATTGTCACCCATCTCTCAGGGGCAATGCATAATAGAACTCTTGGATCTTAGGAAATTCGAGATCCACTCTTGGGGGACTTGACCAGTTGGTAGTTTGTGGGCATGGTGATTCTTGAGGGTTCTGGGCTTTTATTTTTTAATCCAGGAACATGTGAACTAAGATTGTTAAAGACTGTAAACGTGGATAGCCTACTTTTTCTTTTCCTAGTCTGTGTGTAGCGATTGCACTTCACTTTCATGTCTAGGTAAAACTTTTAAATCTGAAACCTGAGGAGACTCACTTAGCTTTCTTAGAGTTTACATTTGCTTACTACCACTGTGTGTTTTTGACTGTTGCACTTATTAAAGAAGGAGAAAGTTTACAGTTAGTCAAATTGAGCTAATCCATGTGAGATTAATTGCTTTCCTTAGCCAGGATTTCAGAACTTCAACACCTTAAGCTAGAAATTTAAATTAGCATGGCCATTGCTTACATTCCTTAAACAAAACACAGAGACAGCAATGCTACCAACAACAAATAAGATAGGAAAAGGTGGGTCAACTTTCTGCTAGTTAAAGAAATCAAGGTTTATTGTAACGCCCTCTTAATTTCATTTATTTTTGTTTTTACATTATTTTCGTTCTTTGTTTTGGCATATTTTGTTCTTTCTAGAGCCTGGTTATTGGCTTGGAAATTTTTCCTTTCTAATACAAGCTTTTGCTATTGTACAATTTCTCTTGGCATTATGTTAGTTTGATCCTACAAATTTTGGTAAATTTAATTTAACTTTCATTTTTGTCCTATTTTTTGTTGTTGCAGATAACAATCATTTCCACTCTGTCCCTACTTCTCCTGTGTCCCTCAATATCCCCTCTCAAATTTATGATCACTTAATATATATTACAACCTACCAAGTTCAATTAATATTGACTTTTTTGTATGAGTTTAGGTTGACTACTTAGGAATGTGTACCTTTCCTTGAATGAGTTGGAAGGAGAGTTGGTTCTTCAAGCCTAAGCAACAATTGGTTATCTTCAGATCCTTCTGTAGGTTGTGACCCTGTGAAATTTTCCTTCATTCATATTGTCATGTCTGTCTTCTCATGTAGTTTTTGACAGTGTTGTGCAGGCAAGTACATGGTTGAGAGTTCATGGGTAAAACATTATTGTCTAACTAAGAAGAAACTATCACATAGTCTTCCTGGTCTTCTACAAGGTATTTCTTTAAGACAAATAGATTACTGTAGTAATAAGGGCGGCGGGGCTGTGTTCCCAGCACCCCGGCTGCCTGCTCGGCTAGCTTATGCCCCAAAATAATTACACGGACACTGTATTCTTTTAAACACTGCTTGGCCCTTTAGCTCTAGCACTTATAGGCTAATTCTGACATCCTGATCAACCCATCTCTAATAATCTGTGAGAACTGGTCTTACCGGGAAGATTCTAGCCTATATCCGTCCTGGGTCGGAGCTTCATCCCGGGAGCAGGGCATGGCGTCTCTCTCAGGCATCTGCTCCCGAGAGGAGAGCTGTCGAGACTGAGCTCACTTTCTCTTCCTCCCAGCGTTCTGTTCTGTTTACTCCTCCCACCTATCTTCTAACCAATAAAATGGGCCAAGGCAGTTCCTTTATTAGCCAATGACCTTCCTCCATCAGATTACTTAGAATTTTCATGTGCTTTGAAGTTGCTGTTCTACTGATTACTAATTTAATTTTAAATGTTTAAAAATGCCTTTAACTAATGCCCTTTAAGTGGTATTTGTGCCTTGTTGGTCCGTGATGGTGAATTTTTATGTGTTCTTAAATATTTTCTTTATAATATTTCCAATTGTTGAGAGAGTAATTCTATTTTATTATATGTATACGTGTATGAGTGTTTGTATGTAGTTCCATGCATTTTATACATGTCTAATACCTGTGAAACCAAAGATAGCTGTGAGTCACCAGGTAAGTGCTGAGAAATGAAATCAGGTAGTTAGGAAGCACAGTCAGTGGGTTTAATTGCTGAGCCATTTCTCCAGCATGAGAGTTGACATTTTAAGTCTCCAGCATATTTTGTTTTGGTTATTCCTTCTCTGGGTTCTATCATCACACTGTATGTCTGAGCTCTGGTGTTTGCTACATACATGTTTAGAAACGCTGCATCTTCTCAGTGTGTTAATCCTTTCACTCCTCTCTAAGGCTCTGATCTGCCTCTGGAATTTTATTTGTTCCTTAGTACTTGATAGTAATGAAGCTAATATACAATAATGCAGCCAAAGTATATCAATGAAATTATTTAATTTTATTTCTAACAATCTAATATTTTATTTGAGGTGGATTGCTGAGTCTCCAGTTGTTTTTCTAATTGATGCAACTGGAATGCTTGCCTTTAATATCATTTGTGCTACACTAGAGAATATAATTTCATTTTGTTCTCTTCTGTTTACCATCTTCTCTCTATTTTGTTTTCATTGCTTTTTAAATATTGTCAGTCACGTGGCTTTTAATTTCACTTAGAGCTGGCTAGTTTTGGGGTTATGTCTGTGTATGATTTTCAGTCATTGTATGAGGTATTCTGTTGAATGGAGGTACTTTGTTAAAAAATACATAATTTTGTGTTCATCTGAAATGTCTTTTTTTATTTTTATTTTTTATTATTGCGAAAAGGAGAAAAAAAACAAGTTTCCACCTCTTCCCAGCCTCCCATTTCCCTCGCCCTCCTCCCACCCTTCTCCCCTCCCCCCACTCTCCCCCCCCCCTCTCCAGTCCAAAGAGCAGTCAGGCTTCCCTGCCCTGTGGTAAGTCCTAGGTCCTCCCCCCTCCGTCCATATCTAGGAAGGTGAACATCCAAACTGGCTAGGCTCCCACAAAGCCAGCACATTACGCAGGATCAAAACCCGTGCCATTGTCCTTGGCGGCTCATCAGCCCTCATTGTTCGCCATGTTCAGAGAGTCCAGTTTTATCCCATGCTTTTTCAGTCACAGTCCAGCTGGCCTTGGTGAGCTCCCAATAGATCAGCTCCACTGTCTCAGTGGGTGGGTGCACCCCTCGTGGTCCCGACTTCTTTGCTCATGTTCTCCCTCCTGCTGCTCATTGGGACCTTGGGAGCTCAGTCCATTGCTCCAGTGTGGGTCTCTGTCTCTATCTCCATCCATCACCAGATGAAGGTTCTATGGTGATATGCAAGATATTCGTCAGTATTGCTCTAGGATAGGGTCATTTCAGGTTCCCTATTCTCAGCTGCCCAGGGAACTAACTGGGGACCTCGGCTTGGGCTCCTGGGAGCCACTCTAGGGTCAAGTTTCTTGCCCACCCTAAAGTGGCTCCCTTAATTAAGAATTGTGGTTCCGTGCTCCCCTATCCAACCTTCCTTTATCCCAATCCTCCTGTTTCCCCAAGTCCCCCCTCCTTCCCTTCTACCTTTTCTCTCTCCATCTCCCCTTACCCCCATCCCACCCCACCCCCAAGTATTATTTGTAATAGCCAGAACCTGGAAACAACCTAGATGCCCTTCAATGGAAGAATGGATGAAGAAAGTATGGAATATATACACACTAGAGTACTACGCTGCGGTAAAAAAAACAATGACTTCGCGAATTTTGCATGCAAATGGATGGAAATAGAAAACACTATCCTGAGTGAGGTGTCCCAGACCCAAAAAGATGAACATGGGATGTACTCACTCATAATTGGTTTCTAGCCATAAATAAGGGTCACGGAGTCTACAATAGGTGAACCTAAAGAAGCTAAGTAAGAAGGTGAACCCAAGGAAAAACATATAGTTATCCTCTTGGCTAAGGGAAGTAGACAAAATTGCTGGGGAGAAAATTGAAATGTCTTTTGGTTTGCTTTGTTTTCCAGTGCTGGAAATTAAGCCACTATATATGCCTGCTTGAGCAGGGCAGTACTCTGTTACTGAGTCTTATCCAAAGCTTCTGGATATTTCCTAACTCCTTTGTTCTTTTTTTTCCTTTCATGTGTATGCATATGTGGCATGCATGTGTGTGGACACATGTGTCTGTAGGCACTCATGCATGTGTGTGTATAAATTGATATTTGGAATAGTCTATGATTGACCCTACATCCAAATTCTTTGAGGCAGGATATCTCAGTCAAAGGCAGGGCTCAGTGATCGCACTAATCTCACGTGGCAGCTTGCTGTGGTGATCCTCAATCTCTACATTGTAAACCTAGAATTACAAGTGAGACCCCCCACCCCCACCCCCACCCCAACCCCAGCCATGGACTTATGTGAGCGCTGGGATCTGAATTCTTTCTGACATGGAAAGTGCTTTAATTGCTGAACCATGTGCCCAGCCAGTCTAAAAGCACATCTTTATTTTTAATTTACTCTGTCTAGAATTTGGGGTTGTTTTCCTTTGTTTAGCAAAAAGTATAATTTCTTTTTGTTCTCTATTTTCTTATGAAAAAATAAGATAGCATTCAGTTTGCTTTTCCTGTGTGGTAGGATGTCATTTTTTCTCATCTCCAAGGTATTTTGCTAGCAGTTTGTTGTTGTTGCTGTACGTTTGTTGGCTTTGTTTTATAATCTGTGCGAATATAACACTCCTCTCGGCTGTCTGCATCCTATTTACTGAATCCTGAATGTGACAACCAGCTTTTCAGACATGTTGAAGAATTTGCAGAAGGGAAGATTAACAAGGTTTGTCTGAGTGGAGCCAACGCGCTAGCAAGAGTTCTTGGAGGAAGAGTGCAAGAGACAGACAGGAAGGGAGGTGGGAGAGCCTAGACAGGGGAAGGGGTGGGACAGGCTAGACGGGGAAGGGGTGGGACAGGCTAGACGGGGAAGGGGTGGGACAGGCTAGACAGGGAAGGGGTGGGACAGGCTAGACAGGGGAAGGGGTGGGACAGGCTAGACAGGGAAGGGGTGGGACAGGCTAGACAGGGAAGGGGTGGGACAGGCTACATGGGGAAGGAGGTGGGAGAGGATAGACAGGAAGATTTGGAAAGCATGACTGGAAAAGTGAGAGGGAGGGCAGAGGATATAAGAGCAAGGTCTAGAAGAGAGAAACTGGAGTGGCCAGTGGTGTGAGTTGAAAGGTCAAGGAAACAGAATCTCCCAAGGAGCTTCAGGGAAGGAACATAGCTGTCTTGATTAAGCTGTATTGATGGGTTTATATTCGTTAGGATACCTGCTAAGCAACGTTTTTAAATGCCTTATGATAAATTATTAAAACAGAAATTGAATGGTAGTATACATAGTTTATATATTCTCTTCGGGGATGTACACAAGGTCTTTAGGCAAAACTAATTTTTTCTTTATGCAGGTATTTCTACTTCCCACCACCATTCCTCTCCCCTTTTTCCTCCTGTGGGGACAGGTGGCGTTCTTTGGTTACAGTTCTGTGGATCTCTGCATCTCTGTAAGAGTCTAGTTCCTATAGATTAACCAGATTCCTTTTCTATAATTTTATTAAATATATCTTCTGGACCATTGAGCTGCACTTCTTCTCCTTCTTCTACTCCTATTATTCTTAGGTTTGGTCTTTTTATTGTGTCCCAGATTTCCTGAATGTTTTGTGATGAGAGTTTGTTGGATTTGCTGTTTTCTTTGATCAGTATGTTTATTTTCTCTATGGTATCTTCAGAATCTGAGATTCTTTCTTCTAACTCTTGTATTCTGTTGGTTATGCTTGTTTCTGTAGACTCTGTTTGTTTACTTAAATTTTTCATGTCCAGCCGGCCCTCTGTTTGTGTTTTCTTCTTTGCCTCCATTTCAGTTTTCAAGTCTTGAACTGTTTCCATTATCTGTTTGATTGTTTTTCCTTGGTTTTCTAGGGTATCATTCACTGATTTATTCAATTCTTCAAACTTTCTGTTATATTTCTCATCCATTTCTATAAAGGCATTTTTTACATGCTGTTTAAGGGCGTCAATCACTTTCATGAAGTCAATCTTTTCTAATTCTTCTTGATTAAGGTGTTCATGTCCTCCCTTTGTGAGATCGCTGGTTTCTGGTGGCTTCATGTTGCTTTTCAGCTTGTTGGGTGAATTCTTGCATTGGTGTCTGCCCATCTCTTCTTCCAAATGCTCCCTTATGGATCTTCTTTTACCGGATCAGGTTTCCTTGCCTACTGATGTACCTTCCCAGTGATGGCTCTCCCCAGTGATGGCTCTCCTGGTGCCAAGATCAGATTTCCATGCCCAATGATGGCTCTCCCCAATGCTGGCTCTCCTGGCACCCAGAACAGATCTCCGTGCTGGTTGGGTAGCTCGTAAACAAAGCACCTACCTTGCTTGGTGCAGGCAGGCTATAGAAACAAAGGAACTCCCGCCCGCTTGGGTGCCCTGAGGATTCTGACCCAGTGCCCAGACAGGCTGGGCTGGGTGATGTTATGTGCCAAAACAGGGCAGTGGGGCAACTAGATGAACACTGTTCCTGCTTGGAAGTTGTCTATTGCTGGAAGTAAGGCAAAGATAGAAGGAAGAATAAGGTTTATAATAGATCTACTGGCTCAGAAAATAAAAGTAGTCTCCCAAATCTGAGGACTCATATTAAAAAATGTCCTCAATAAAATATCACATAATCACAGTCTTTACAGTTTACATGACTCTTATGCCCAAATCTGTGAAATCCCCCAACAGCCAACAAGGAGACAGAGTCCCATATGTACAAGCAAAAAGCCTTTATTTTATGCAAGCTTGAAAATTTGGTCTCTCTGCATGTCCAGTGTATTGGAATAAAGGAAGAGCCCTGAACACAGAATAGGGTTTTATAGTAGTAAAGGTGGGGGTGAGGGGTTTTTGAGGTTTAGGACCCCTGATTTGCTGATATTTGTCTAGGGGTGTCCTGGTGAGCATAAGCTGGCAGGTGATCCTATCTACAGCATTTGGAATGTTAGGCATTTCCTTTGGATGGTCTGTTTTTGGGTGATGCTCAGGTAATCTCAGTTTGTGGTTCTTTCTGCAGCCAGGTATTGCTTCAGGGTAAACTACTGAGACTCAGGCCTTTATTAAATTTATCGATGGCTGAGTCCTACTTTGTCAGGTGATAATAGCTGGAAGTAAAGAACTTCCTTTGGGTGATCTGTACATATTTAGCTTTTCATGGCTGGCTCCTTCAATGACAGTGCCAATAATTTATTGTGAAGCTAAAAACAAAGTTTGTCACTATTAATAACAAAGAAAAATTTAATTCTGTTAACCATTGCAGAGGAAAGATTAAATTACCTTTCTATATGCTAGCCACGGGCACTACAATACAAGCCCTTTTCCTATCAAAAACAGTATTGCAAAATTTTTGTCTTGTGAAGATATAACCAATGAGCATGTTTCCTAAATCCATAGGAAATAAGTCTCATGAACAGATGCCACACAGTTATGTAACTAAACATTTTCTTTGGTTTCTGGGTTCGCTGTTATTTGTGATATTGTTTACCTTTGGAAAAGCCTGTAGCTTGCAGTTTTATTCTTTAGAAGAATATTCATGTCGGTACCTAATTTTATAACTTTAAAAATGTCTTAAAATGACTCCCAAATAATAAGGCTTAGGTTTTGTAAAACTGATCTATCTCTGGGTTCACCTTTCCATCTGGTCACATAAGCAGTTCAGTGAGAGCCATATAAATTATTTTTAAGAAAAACATTAAAATAAGTTACAATTCTCTCACTGAACTGCTTGTGGGACAAAGATTTATTTCTAATGCTAGAACTAGAATCTAAAAGCACATTGTTTTTTAGGGATACCTTGCTCAGCCTGGAAGTGAAGTATCAGACTTTATTGACTTTTTATGGAAAGCCTTACCCTTTCTGAGGAGTGGATGGGAAGGTGGGGTGGGAAAAAGGTAGAGGAAGCAGGAGGAGAGGTAGGAGTAGGAATGGGGATAGCTATGTAAAATGAGAAAAGATTGTATTAAAATTCTTAATAAAAAGGAAGAAAAGCTTAAAAAAGAAAATAATAAGGTATTTAGATGTTTTGTCTTTGATTCATCACATTTTACTAAGTACAATATGTCACTACTTAAAATATTTATTCTAATACCAGAGTTGCTAAATGAGATGTAAACTTTAAATCAATAAAATATGTTATTAGTGTGTATAGCTCACAGACATATGGAGACATATTTGTTTGATTGGCAAAGATGCTTGAAAATCTATAAACAATTTTGAAACAAAACTAATAGTTGAACATATTTGGGGAATTTACCAAAAATTTACCAATAAACATTCTCACTTCGGTCACTTTTAATTCTTTGAAGTAGATCTCTTCATATCACATTGGGAACTATGGGTTGAAGGGTTTTATACTTCTGCTTTTGCTTCGATACATGGGCTATTCTTTCAAAGAAGCTTCAGAACTGTTGGTTTTAAATATTAGTAGCAGCTGACATCAATGTTCAGTTGCACGTACAGTAAATCACCACAAAGTCTGTGGCTAGAAACCACAAAGAATGGCTACCTTTTGGTTCTAGAGTCTGTAGGTCTGATTAGGACTGACATCAGTATAGAAGGAGCACAGTCCTCCTGCAGTCACTAGGGTCATCTGTCTATTCAGTCTCTCAGAGGGCTTAAACATCCCGTCTCCTACTCTTTTTCTTTTCTGTGTTCCCAAGGTGTATTACTTCACCCTCAGGTTGTCTCTCCTCTCTGGTCCTCTTTTTATTCTTTCAAACATTGGCCACTTCTGTGAGAACTTGTGACCTTATAGGGTCTATGAATACTATGTCTTACTTTACTATTTTTTTTAGCTTGTGTTAAATATTCCATTCCTAATTGAAATCGTTGATTCCTTTCCTTAACACTGGCCACAGAGGCACCCCACTCCATCTGAGGAAGTTCACAAGCATAACAGGTTCTGCATTTTTTACATGGCCACTAAGTTGAACTAAGAATCCCCTAGAGCCTGTCTAGGTGTTTCCAACTGTTCTTTTTATCACAGTTCAAGATAAGCACCTCAAATCTAATTCCCTTCTCAAACTCTCCCTTCCGCACTAAATCGATGAGCTAACTTCATATTTCAAACTGAAAACTGAAGCCATCGGATATGAATTGCTTTATCATTTCTGACATGGAAGCTCTCCTCATATATACTGTGTGACAGCTGGTGTTCACCTCTCCAGTGTGTGCTTCTAGGACCATAAATTCTAAAAGCAAGCTGTCCCTCCCATCACATCTTCCAGGTTGTGTATGGGTCTATCCTACATTTCTCATGGAATAAGGTTCTAAGTGGAGCAAAAGCTGATCTTTGGCCATTAACAAATCTGTTTCATCCTCTTCCTCTTAAGACTCTGTTTTCTGGAAGCACCCATTTTCAAGAGGGAGCTAGTATATACCAGAAGTCACCAATCACCTGCATAGAGATGTACATGTGGATCACAGAGGGGGAGCAGTGTAAGGTCATTAAGGCTTTTCTTGGAGGCTCCGTCTCTATAAAGCACACCAGTATATGACATTTCAACAGAGCATCTGGTGAAGTTTGCTTCTCCCACCAGACTCAATTTCAGAGGCACCAATAGAAGATTCCAGCATCTTCTACTTCCAATGGAGACAAAGTCTCTATGCAGGCTTATCTCTGGAAATCTACCAGAAGACTCCCAACATGACTTTACAAACTGTATAAACCTGATCTACATTGTCTATCTCTTTTGTGTATGTAAAGCATTTTCGCTATCGGTGACATTACTGCTATATTGAACTTCTTTCTCTCTTGCTTTTTAGGGGCACCTATGATTGGCTAGTCATTCTCTCACTTGAATCAGAAATGTCTTCAGCATCTTGTTCTCAGTTTCTCAAGAATATTGTTCAGCATTAACCATCTGAAAAATAAGCCCACTGCCTTTGTATCACACAAAGTTTCATCTTACAAACTGTTGTTTCTGTGGTCTCCATTGAATAAAACTCTCAAGAGACAACTTACACATCTTTTTGTTTATCAAAAGTTGGTAGTAGGAACCTATTTACCCTACATCCAGAATCAATAAAAAGATATTATTATTTTTACATTAATTATTATATTTCAGGTATACCAGCCATAATACACTTCCTTTGCTCCACAATTCTAAGTCGAATTCAGTTCTAAGTCCATTAATGTGGCTAACTTAAATTTTTTGCTTCCTATATTCCACTGTGTTTTAGAGGATCCCACGTGTTCATTTGTATGTCACCCAGTAATTATGATTTAATATTGTGAATATAAACAAAAATCATTAGCATATGTTAGTTCCAAAATGGTTTGTTGTGCAAATATATTGCATTATTTGTGTTGCTCTAGGCGTCTTAATACTTTTGTGAATTTTTATATTAGCTCAAACTGAGGGAATGAATTTTACTAGAGTATGACGTATATGTTTCAGTTCAATCAAGCTTTTACTCTCCAAATTAGTTTTATAAATGCCATACATGTGCCATCACCGCTCTTTGCTTCTGTTCATATTTCCCTGGTTTTCCGGGGGCCAGTGTTATTTTCATATTTATTAGTTATTTTGTCTTCTAGGAATGGTCTGTTCAATTCAATTAAATCTTTTTTTATTAAACTACTGCTTTCTTTACCATCTTGACTAGCTGACAATCTTGTTTTTTTACAGACTAAATTTCTTTGATATATACTCATAAGTATGAAATACTTTGTGCCAATTATTTTCTAAAGATTGACTTGTTGACATGTTTTATTCTGGGGGAACCATAATATGTTTACACAAGACAAAAAAAATCTGGTGCGAATTTGAACCACATGAAACTTTGTAGAAAACAAAAGTTTATATGGTAGAGATTTAAATTGTTCCATAACCAAGCATATTGCTTTCATTTTACATACTGTCCTTTCTGAGAAAAGTTTGCTTTCACAGTTTTTCTAAAGATATTTGCCTAGATTTTTCTAAGTTCATCACAGAATCAGTTTTCTTGGTTTGATAGTGAATGTCTTTGGGATGTCTATAGAACAAGACACTAGATCTTTTTCTTTTCTCTTATTGAGCTCTACATTTTTTCTGCTCCCCTCCCTTTCTCTCCCCTCCCCTTCAACCCTCTCCCATGGTCCCAATTTACTCAGGAGATCTTGTCTTTTCCTACTTCCCATGTAGATTAGATCCATGTATGTCTCTCTTAGGGTCCTCATTGTTGTCTAGGCTCTCTGGGATTGTGATTTGTTGGCTGGTTTACTTTGCTTTATGTTTAAAAACCACTTATGAGTAAGTACATATGATAATTGTATTTCTGGATCTGGGTTACCTCACTCAATATGATGTTTTCTTGATCCATCCATTTGCCTACAAATGTCAAGATGTCATTATTTTTTTCTACTGTGTAGTACTCCATTATGTAAATGTACCACATTTTCCTTATGCATTCTTCGATTGAAGGGCATTTAGGTTGTTTCCAGGATCTGGCTATGACAAATAATGCTGTTATGAACATAGTTGAGCACATGTCCTTGTGGTACGATTGAGTGTCCTTTGGATATATACCAAAGTGTTAACCCCAGTAGCACAGACACTGAGAAAAACAGTTAATAAATGGGACTTCCTGAAACTGAAAAGCTTCTGTAAAGCAAAGGACACTGTCAACAAGACAAAACGACAGCCTACAGATAGGGAAAATATCTTCATCAACCCCACATCAAACAGAGGTCTGATCTCCAAAATATACAAAGAACTCAAGAAATTGGTCATCAAAAGAACAAATAATCCAATAAAAAGACAACTGAACCCCATTTATTTTGGCAAACTCAGCATCTCCCAATTGCTCACACACCATAATCGCCTCATACCCTTGTCTGTGACTCATTGTCCTTATTTTTGGGCTTCTCGGGTTCTATGTTGTGTTATTCTTAACACAGTCTTTGGATACGGAGTTTCTGTGTCTAGCTCTGGCTGTCCTGGCACTCACTCTGTCCTCCAGGCTGACTTGAACTCAGAGGTCCACTTGTGCGTGCTTCGCGAGTACTAGGATTAAAGGCATGTGCTGCCACCATCCAGAGCTTATTAAAATCATAAAACGTCTTAAGTCTAGTTGAAAAATATACTTTGTGGCTAGTTTTAGAATTGGTTTTAAAATAGCAAACAATTACTGCTTCAAGTAATGTTAGAATTCATTTGTTTAGTTCCAAGAAAAAAATATATTTTTCTTAGAAAAAAGGTATAAGATTTTGCTACAAATATCCCAGACATAGGAATTGTTCATATGGGAATTATTTATTTTAGGATGATGAAATTTTCTGCTTATGAATGAACTGTGTATATATTGATTTAGATAGATTTTCTTTTCTTTAAACAGTGATTAACTTAAAATTTTTTAGTTGTATTACTGTATATATAAACATTTATGTATGTTGGGCCATCTCTCAGCCCTGAATTGTCCTCTATGTCCTTCCATAACGTTCCATAATTTTTTAATACAGTTTTTCTATTAATTTCACTATGCTCACTTCTATGTACCTTATGTTTAAGTTGCTTTTTATAAATGATGAGATTAGTTAACTGAATGTAGAGTTTACATCTATGGATTCTGATTTTAAGGTTATCAATAGCTCTGCTTTCTTTCTAGCTTATTTTTAAAAATTCTCTATAGTTTTTTTTCAAAAAGGGTTCGGTGATATTTTTATTTAATTTTGAGTTATGAACATTTTTTGCCATTACATAAAAACACGATATGGTTTTATGAATGTTACAAAGTTGTATAAATATCCATGGTGTAAATGATGGGCCTCCCGGAGTAGACAGAGTTTGTGGGTGTTTCTGTTTCTTGGGACTGCTCATCTATGAGCATCTACTAAAAAGCAAAGCCTTAACAATTAAATGGACAGAATATCTCTTTGTGAGAATATTGTTAACTTTCTTGCTTCCACCAACTCAGTGTTTTTAAAGGGCCGTGTGAGCACTGTTGTTATAGAAAATGAAATAGGAACTGTATACAGGCTCAGAGCATTAACTATCTCACCAAGGATGGTGTGGCTATTATCATTGCTGAATGCCTCACTTTCCAACAGCGCAGATTTGTACTGGGGTCTGGTAAGTGAAACTATTCTCTAAGAGAACCAGATGGACATCTAGAAACAGCTTGATTGCAATGGATTCAATCCATAATGGAGTGTGATTAGATTTTTATATTCATAATGATTACCTTAAAATGAATTGCCTTTATAGACATTTGTATTATGCATGCCTTTTCCTATAGGATTCAAAATAGGTATAATACCTTTGACCAAAAAACTAATTTTAAGTGTAAGGAACACAGGTACCAGGCTAAACTGCACTATCCTTTTTATATGCTCTGACACTCACTAGACCTTGAAATGAACAGAATACGGAATAATACACTGCAGGATCAGATCAACTATGACCAATCAACACTTGTGAGGATGCTAGGGTGGTTTCAGTGAGCAGCTAAAATATGATGCCACTCCAATGGCAGGACTTAAACAAAGAGCAGATGGACGGCAACTCACCACTACTTCTTAAGGTTTATTATTTATTTCTTTTTGTATTCTAACAGTTTCAATACCATTCTTGTTTCTCCTGAGACTCCAAGAGAAGAAACCCTGGCAAGAAACTACACAATGGTTTCACTGTTTAGATTGCCACCTTCTAATTTGACCCGATACAGAACTGCTTGGAGAGGATTGCTTTTGTTTGTGATGAATAAAAACTAGGTGAACAGTTTGGGTATAAGATCCTTTAGAAAAAGAATCCTAAACAGGTATAGATTGGGGCAAGAATAAAGGACGAAGTTAGTTGCTGCTAAATAAAGCAGCTTTACTTGTTCACTGATAGTTTCCCAACAATTATGGGCAAGGAAATGTAGCAATATATTCTTTCTTATTTGTATGTGTATATATATATATATATATATATATATATATATATATATGCACACACACATATGTATATATAAGTGTGTGTATGATGCATAATTTTATATAATTATGTTTAACTCTGTTGACAGGGAATATGTTGATACAAGTTTTAGCTGGCATTTCTGAGATCTGGAAAATGAAATAAGAATTCAGTATAGTGCTCACCATTGTAGCACACACACTAAAGCTGGAAGGATACAGAAATTAGCTTGGCATGGTGACAGCATATACTTGCATGTCAGTTGTGTGATGGTTAACTTTAGTTGTCACAATGATTGAATGAAGAAACCACCAACATAATAGTGAGACACACTTTTAGGGTGTGTCTGTGAGTTCATTTTTAGCAATTAAGTGAGAAACATCCTTTCATGGACTGTTCTCCTATACTGAATGCGAAAGGAGAAAGAAGACAGCCAACTGAGTACTGATCTTCTTTCCTTCCTTTTCTCCTTCTTTCCTTCCTTTCTTCCTTCCATATTTCTTCCCTCCTTCCCTCCTTCCCTCCTTCCCTCCCTCCCTCCCTCCCTCCCTCCCTTTCTCCCTTCCTTCCTTCCTTGTGGGAATACTATACCCACAAACCACCAGCCCAAATAAATTCTCATTTCCTAAAGTCACTTCTAGCCATGCAATTGGTCATAGCCATGGAAAAAGCAACTACAAAGAGATGCGATTTCTTTATGTAACATCTTATTATCCAGTATAAGAGTTTTCAATAGATGATATGTGTAAAGATGTACTCCTTTCATTATTATAAAATTTGTTATTTGCTTTTGACTAGATTTCTAATATCTGATCCTTCTTTACAGAAAAATCTAACTCATTCTTCAAAACCCAGCAGGTATCTTTCTTCAAATATCCCTACTGAGAATATTCTCTGAGCTTATGCCCTGCAGTGGTTCTGAAACTCAACTCTGTGTATTTAATATGATGTCTTAAATCATTTAAATTTCTAAGTGAGGTCTTATTGTTTTTAGTTAAATATTGCTTGCTTTATAAATAAACATTGATGTCTGATGAGCCAAGCACACAGGGTACTTTTCAAATAGAATTACATTTTGATTTTGGGTTTGGACTATAAGAGTCTAAAATAGGGCAAGTATTAGCTCTCTTTTATAGTAAAACCTTAATAAATAAAACAGTGACTCTGGGCACGCTATTAAGTTAATAATCCACATTTGTGTCTGAAACTGAACACAACAGTATAAACCCAAGCTTTCCAGAGGAAGGAAAAATAGTTTTACTAATCTTTTGGCTTCTATATGATTTAAATTATCAAAAATTTTTAGCCTTCCCACCTATAGAGGACATACATATTAGTTGGTCATACATTTTGCTTCTCTTAGAGACAAAAAAAGAGTTCTGTGGGACGTAATAGGTGATTGTAAGGTATGGCATGGCAGGATATCTCTCCTGTATTTCCAGACCGGGAAAGGATAGGACTATGCAAAAATTGTTACATTGCACCATGATAGAACAATAATAACTATTGAATGTTTATATGTTTAAATAAAATATTTTTAATAAAGTGATTACTAGCAGGCAGTATTTGAAACCATTGAATGAAGTTGCTTACCAATCCTCATATACTCAAAGCATAGCACACAGTTATGCAGGAGCACAAATTTCAGACACATGGATAAATATGTCTGAGTTACCGAAAGAATGGCAGTATAGGTATGAGGTGGGAGAAGCCAGTGTCAAGTCCTGATATTTCCCATTGCATCTTGCTAGACTTCTGTAGATTTGGAATGCTGGTAGCCATTCACATTTTATTTAAATTTCTAAATTTAAACTTTTAATTTTTAATTGAAAACTTCTAAGCTATTTCATGCTTTTCCTATTTTTAAGAGAGAGGTGTAGTTATTAGTATATAATCTGGGTAGTTCAGTAGAGAATAAAAGTTAGAACCCTTATTATCCTTGGCCAGCATTGTTTGTTTAGGGTTTTTGCATAAACAATGTCATAGTGTATGAATTACACATAGTTAAACTTGGGGAAAAGCAATCCATCTTGTACATTCTTTTATGACTAACAGTGGCAAATTTTTACTTCATTTTCTTATGGAATCTTTACCAGATTTCTGATACTTGCCTCATGCTGTTGGCTTTATGTTACTAGCAAATATTTCGTGGTGGAAAAAAAAGGGGTTTGATGAATTCCGTTGGACACAACATTTTTCTCATTTTCAGATTGCTACACAGTGGTGAAATTACCTGGTCAAAGCCAGCCGCCTCTTATCTGATGCACTGGCTGGCTCCTAGAAACTTAATCATCTCTAGTGTTGCCTTTTTAATAATAAAATATATAATGCCAATCCATCTTCCAGTCCTGAAAACAGGTGCCCTCTACTTGCAAAGGACTTTTATGCTATGCCTGGCATGGGTTAGCTGCAGTGATCAACCTGTTAACCCTCATGCAGGCAACGTGAACATTAACTTTTCATCTCTTCCCCAAGGAGCCTTGCTTGACAGCAGCGACATGAGTAGACTTCTACCCAGACCTTTCTTGGCAGGCTCTTCACTAGCAAAGATTGCAAAATCAGCAGTGCATGAAAGAAAAGAACAAAAATTACTCCATAACCTGAATCCCTTTTTAAAATTAACATCTAGCTATTTTAAATAGTGGAACTCTTTATGATGTTTTTAGAGATGTACACAATATAGTTCAATTATATGATGACTATATTACTATCATTTTTGTCCCATCATGTATTTCCTTGTCTCAAATAAACTCTTTTATATTTAAAGTATCTTATATGTATATGTGTGTGTATGGACTTTTGTGTATGAGACTGTAGGTATTCATAGGTGCCAGAAGAGGGCATTGGATTTCCTGAAGATTACAGGTGGATCTAGGTTCTTGGTACTGAACTTCTATCTTCTACAAGAGCAAACCTTACTTTCAACTGCTGAGCTGACTCAGTAACTATGCTTCACCCCTTAGTTTTATATATTTTATTAAGTCTAGATTTTACACAAGAGGAAATAGACGTTTGTCTTTCTTATTCTTGTGTATCTTGATCAATATTATCAAAAATTCCTTCTACTTTCTTATAAATATTTTGTATTTTTCTCTGTAATTAAGAAAGAAAATTTCATTTTTGAGTCCCTCTTAACTTTCTTTTAAATAGAAGCTAGAATAAAAAGTATAAAACTATTCTTAACTTTACTACTCTATACTATGGCTTAGTAAATTATCTTTCTATTTAGTGATAAACTAATTTAGTACAGATGGTAGGATATATATACATATATATATGTATATATATATATATATATATATATATATGATGTATGCATGCAGCCTTCCCAGTACCTAGACCAGTTTTTCCAAGTCAGTCCTTAGCAGATTACATGCAGGGCTCTAAAACAACCAAGCAGGATCATGTAGACTTATAATTTTGATGTTTAGAAATGACATATGTATCTGATCTAACAAATTCATATTTGTTATAATATATAGAGTAACAATAATAACATCTCTGCTTCATTGTAACCCCAACATCTCAAGTTCTAAAAGAAATAATTTTATAAAAATTGAATTACTTCATATTCATTAAATTCAAATGTTTAATATTTGTGTGATATCAAGCTTATATTGTTAATTTATTGATATTTTATATTTCGAGGAATGAAAAGGATAGCTTTTCTGCTGTCACTCCTCTGGCCAGGCTTTGTCCCATCTCCCTTCCCATTACCTGACTTGATCTTAGGGATGTTAAGCATATCAGATTAGTATAACGATAAAACTTGGAATTTAAAGCTTTCCTCTTGCATCGATTCCACTATACCCTCCAATTTAGACCTACCTCAGGCTTGCATGCTTTTAGTATGAATATCTGGAGTCAGTTTCTACACCTCTACACATTGTTCTATCCATTATTCCTCCACACTGCTCTGAATATTGAACTATTTGAAGCAGAAGCAAGAATCGCAAATATTGACTAGCATTTTTCTTGAGATGGGCAGTTTGCTTGGGGTTGTTGCCCACTGAACAACACAAGGTCACAAGACACTACTGGGATGTTGTCTCAACAGGGCTCTTTTGTGTGTTCCTTGGAAGTCTTCTTGCTGAATGTTTATCTAGTCAGTCACTCCCAAATACCATTGCCTTCCTCACATTCAGTGTCTAGAACACAGCTTCAGCTTCTGGAACCAACTGATCTTGCTAATAGGCATATGTGGATACAGCTCCAGAGATGACTGATGCTGATTTCCACAGGAGATCCACTAAATTCTTATGCAAATCCACAAATGAATTTACAGCTGGAGGAAGAACGAAAGGCTGAACACCATAGACCTTTCTGGTTCCCTGAGCAGCCCCGGTGAACCTCTCAGCTCTGAAATTTAATGCTGGAGAAAATGTAGTCCTTTCCAGAGTTGAAAAGACATGTTTTTGTATTCCCATATCTCAAATATCATGTGGTCCTTTGATAATAAGTTTAAGTGGTATATCCAGAGGGAGCGCTTGGAGAAATGATGTCATCTGAATTAAAACATGCCATGTAGTTGTGATAGTGTCAATTATCAATCTGGAATTATTCACAAGATGGGCTTCTGAGCACGACTGATTAAGATTATGTTCCACTGTTGTGGAAAGACCCATTTGAATTGTGGACAGGACTTGGGCATACAATTTGAAAAAGGGAGTCGGGTACTAGCATGCATTCACTGCTCACTTCTGATTGAGAGAATTCTTCTGATTTTCAATGTGATTAGCTGATTCAAGCTTTATAGCTTGACTTCCCTGTCATGATGGACTATAACTCAGAACTGTGAGCTAAATAAACCCCTTTCTTCTTCAAATGGATAATGTCAGAGTATTACACTGCATCGCTGGAGAAGAAACTAAGGCAGTATGATATTCCTGAGAAAGGTCCAAGCTTCAATAAAACCTAGTATAACTCTGATCTCTACCGTTTTAACATTTTGTGATTTGAAGGCTGTTATTTAATCCTTCAGTCGTCAGTATTTACAGATGTAGTGTCATATTGATTCCCAAATGAAGGGTGTTGTAGGAGAGACAGTGGCACACAGACGTGCTCTCTTTCTATTTTGTGTTGGTCTTTTCCTCCACGAAGTACAGTCTACCTATCTATCTACCTCCTACAAAGGAAGGTAGGGCTTTTTATGAGCGAACCAACTCTCCTCTTCTGGCTTTGGCAAATACGCCATGTCCCCTTCTATTGAAAGTACTTCTGTGGAACTGGCTCGGTGAGTTTTAGCATCTGAGAATGCAATCTCTCATTTCAAAGCTGTCCAGGCTGAAGACTCAGATCCTCATAACTCTGAACATGGAATAAAATGGTGGAATTCTAAGCTTGATGAGTCCTTCATTCGATACCTGACATAGCTATTACATCTGATAGAAACAGATAACCATAGGTTATTCTCCTTACACTATTTAGAATTGTTTCATAGAAATAATAAAGTATTAGGTTCCTTTCAGTATTTCATCCATCTCACAGTATTGAAATCATATCTTGGGCTTGACCAAGGTCATTGCCAGTGAACAAATGAGCCCAACCACATTCTTTAGAATCAGGGTTTGATTTATGTAACCTCTAGTGATAAGAGACATTTTGCGAATCTGTTTGATTAAGACAGGACTTGTTTATCCTTAAACATATTTTCCTTAGTACCTTGGTCTTCCTGTGCCAATCGGAGTTCATTGAGTGCAATGAAGGGTGCTTAACAACGCAAAATTATTTATCTATTCAAATGAAGCCTATGTATCCCCTTGTGAATTCTTTTGTTTGCAGCATTCTTTTCCTAGGATGCTTGGTCCATTATTCACTTATTTATCTAATGCAAATGCATGGACTCTGTGACTGGCATTGTTATGTCAAAATTCAAGGAGTTCTTTACACGATAGAAGTCTCATGACTAGAATCCCAGAATGTGGATGGCATTGGCCACAAGAATTAGAAAGTTCAGCCCTTGATGAGAAACCAAGGACAATGGCAAGGGGTTTTGATCCTACTTAATGTGCTGGCTTTGTGGGAGTTTAGCCAGTTTGGATGTTCACCTTCCTAGATATGGACGGAGTGGGGAGGACCTAGGACTTACCACAGGGCAGGGAACCCGGACTGCTCTGTGGACTGGAGAGGGAGGGGCAGAGGAATGGGGGGAGGGGGAGAAGGGTGGGAGGAGGGGGAGGGAAATGGGAGGCTGGGAGGAGGTGGAAACTTGTTTTTTGTTTATGTTTTTTTAAAAAAATTAAAAAAAACTGTAAAAAAAAAAAAGTTCAGCCCTGCTGAGTGACATAATGTGATCTTGTCTTAACCAACAACTAGAGTGACAGATGTCTTTCAGTGGTAGAACACTTGATTTACACCATGAAGCCATTGGTTCAATCCTTAATATGCCAAAAACGGCGGGAAAATGGTTTCCTGTTCTGCAAGTCTAATCCATTCTGCTTACCTGGAATTAAAATTTCCCCTTTGGCCTGGGGCAGATGATACCTGTCTTTAATCCCAGCAATAGGGAGGCAGAGCCAGGTGGGATATCTGTGAGTTTGAGGCCAGCATGGTCTACAGAACAAGTTCTAGGACAGCCAGGGCTGTTACACAGAAGAACCCTGTCACAAAAAAGAAAAGAATCTTTTTTGCCTGCATTGTTCAATTATAGTCTGTTTGCACACTTGTGTGGTTGTGCCCATAATGTAAAAGTACTCTTATATCTGATTTCACTGATTGGAATTCCCTCTCCATTGAATTCCAATGTAGTTCTGAGACTGCACCAACAGAATAAGCCTGCTCAAGACCTAAGCATGGCCTCTCCTATCTCGTAGCACATAGGACCATCAGGGTAGAGACCTGATTCTCATTTATTTACCCTGTCTTGCAAATCTTTCCCATTCTGTAGTACATAAGAGACATGGAATACACCCTTTTCTAATGAATGTGTTCATGAATTGGATTTTCAGAATATGCCCATATAATACAGTAAAAGGACAATGAGCAGTGCAGAGAACCTCCAGAATTTTTACATTCTAGGAATAGGAATGCAGAACAGGCAGAAGAGACTTGGTTACTGCTGATATTATTATTATTATCACAACATAATTTTCATTAAATTCTTGGTTAATAAATGCTGTAACATAGGTTGTTTTATACTAATTGTAAGTTTTAATATATATTGGTGCTCCATTAACTTGTAACAGGCCCTATATAAATCACAAATTTTTATATAAATTATGGACTTCTACATTATTAACTAACAGATTTGGTTGCCAGCAAACTATTAGGTCTTCTGTATTTGTAAGATCATAAATAGAGGTCATGTGACTCCTGCATGATTACTGAAGCAATAATTCTCTTAATTGACTGACCAAAGACAAAACAACTACACAAAATGTTACATGGAGGAACCAGGTTTCTACCCGGGACATCTCTGTTCTTCACCTCACACATTAGTAGGTATTAGGTATTCAATAAAGTTAGTGGCTTTATTTTCCTGGAAGATTGCCAATGAATGATAATTAAATAGCACACACCTTCTCTGAATAGGTGTTAGCAAGAATAACAGTCCTACAATGCCGCCAAAATATCAAGCCAGGGACCTTGAAAGTTTCGCAGTAACAACAGAGACAAGAAGTAAATGTAATGTTAAAAACTGGACTGGGCCTGTGCTGTGAAGCCAGAGATCCAATCTAAAACAGCATTAATCTGAGAGACTAATTTTTTAACATTCTAGAAGATTTCAAAACCATGACCCTGGATAAATATACCAAAACAACATGTAAACATTTCAGCTAAAAAGAACAATTTAACACATACAACAGTCTCTAGAAACAATTTAAAAACAAGAGAGTGTGTCATGTCCTTTCTTGATAAACTGAAAACTTTGTTTCTGGATAACTCAACCACTAAGACTCAATTGCACAATGGCCTCAGGATGCATGTTCTTTGAAATAAGAGCATATTTTCTCTTCCTGCAGCACCCGCTTTTGCAGGTACATATCCCCACACCCTGTGCCTTCATACTTATCCTTAAGATACTGTCTTTCTTAAAGTGACTTTTACTTACTGAGGCTTGTTGATAATATCAATTAGTTTTTAATGAAATATTATTTTCTTGATGATCTTCTATCTGGAGTGATTTCATGAGCTTACACTTACAGGGGACATTGTTACGAGAGATTTTCCTCCCCAGAGAGAGAACCGTGAAAAGAAATTCAGTTGCTAGCATGCTTTAAAACATGCAAGTCCATCCAGCTCCCCTTCCTCTTAAATTAATGTAGACATATGTTTATAAGGTCTTTTTAGATTCACCCCATGCTCTTATCCACAGAGACTGCATTCTGTAATTTGATGGTGCAGAATAAAATGACAGAGTGTTTTATAAAGGAGGTGAGAAAACCAAAAGTTAGAGAAGGTGGGAGAGTGAGGCTCAGAGGTCAGAGGACAGACAAAATGTTCTTTGGCAGCAAACGAGGGGAACCAACCAAGTAAAAAGAACAAGTGTACAAGCAGGGCTGGTGGGTATTAATTGAAACCCTGATTTATGGAGATGTGCATGTTGCAATGACAGAGTAGATTTACTGTAAGATTATGCTTCAGTTTGACTTAATTAGTAGGTGGGCCATTTAGTGGGCACCTCCTGACTCAGGTCTCAGGATGGAGGCATTGACTTCCCAGCTGTCTGCAACGCTGGCCAGTGAGAGCATAGCTGGACTCTGCTCCTGGCTGAAATCAGCTCTGTGGTCCAGTATTACCCACCTCCCATGAATGCAGACCACACCAATGACTGGAAAATATGGAGTGAAGCACTATGCCTGGCCTCTACTCATAGAGCTGGGGCATCCAGATACTTGTGCGACTGGCTACGACCTGTAGTGAGATGACGTCATTGCAGTTCAACTCCTTTGCCCAGGGCTGCTTTGCTCATGTCTTCACAGGTGACCGTATCAAGGGCATCCCTCATCATCTGCATTCAAATCTCAGTGGAGTCAAGACACCCATAATAACATAGTTTAAGATGCTTTAGATTAGAACACAGTACTCACAGTTCTCAAAATTCCGTCTTCATATCAAGGCAGTGTTTATATATAATTCCATGTATTTATCCAATGCATAATGATCAAATCAGGATAACTATCATTTTCATCTCAAGCAGCAAGCATCTCTGTGTTTGGAAACTTTAGATTCTACTAGTTAATTTGAAACACGTTTTGTAGCAACCTGTAGAGCCCCTGAGCGAATTCCACTTGTTTTACTGAACTTTGATTGTTTTCTGTCCATCCTCTACTTTTGTATCTTACCAGATTCTAGTTCCTAGTGACCATTCTCCTTTCTCTCTTCTGAGATCAATTCGTTCCTACAAGTGAGTGAAAACACACAGTTAGTTGCCCTTTGGTCCTCATCTGTGTTGCTAGACAGGAATTTTCTTCAGTTTCCTGATGTCTCAGATGTCTGTATTCTTTCTATGGTAGCCCATTGCCACATTTTGCTAACCATCCATGGATAGACACCTTGGTTGAATTTGTATTTTGTGTGTTGTGAATAAAGCCGCAAGGCACACACCAGTGCAAGCATCTTCCAACTTGCCGATCGAATTTATTTGGGTATGTTTCCCGTGGCATTGCTGCATCATTTAGCGACGCCCCTTTTTAAACTCCTATGTAGTGCTTAAGTTTACACCCAGGGCTTTGAATATGCTAAGCATTCACTGTAACCTTGAACCACACTTCTAGGTCCATTTTTAGATATTTAAAAATGAGTTTCCATAACGATTGAAGTAACTTATGTACATTCTCACCAAGGATTTAAAGGTCTCCGTTTTTGACATCTACACCAGAATTTGCTGTATTTTGCCTTTTTTTTTTGATTTTAAGTGTTCTACCTGGAATGAGACAGTCTATGTATTTCCTGGCTAATCAGTAATAGTCTCCAGTTTTCATGTGCTTATTGCTATTTGCATGTCTTCTTCTGAGAAATACCTATTGAGAATTTTTGACCATTTTAAAATTTGATTATTGGAGCTTTTGGTGTTGAGTTTTGTAAAAGTCATACAAATCTGTAAAAGAATGCTCTAGATATTCACTCTTGTTAGATGAATAATACTTCAAATGTTTTCAAGTTTTTCTAACTTTTGATTTCTTCCTTGCTTACTTTTTTACATGCAAATTCAGCCTGTATTAATTAAATCACTGCTTAGCCCATTAGCTCTAGCTCCTTCTTGACTAATCTCTTAGATATTAATTTAACCCATTTCTATTAATCTGTATATCACCATGATGTTCTCGTAGCATCTTATCTGAATTAATCAAATTTTTTTTTATGGTCATGGCATTGCACAAAATAATCCCTGACCTAAGTAAACTATTTTTTTTTTTAAAAAATCTGGGTTGTATTCTTCTACTGTTTCAAATGCTGGCTATCAGTACTACTTTGTAATTGTTTAAACTTTCAGTCTCCCACTGATTATTTTATGTTTTTATTAAAACATAATGCAATGAAACCAAAGTGTATGGTGTCTTCCATATAGGATCTTATGCCCTTCTGGAGGAATGGTAAGACTTTGCACTGTTTTCAAGGATTCTATGACCTCCCTAACCATCAACTATATAGAAGGCACCCCACTTCTGGTTCTAGGTATTTTAGCCTAATAACCTCCTGCTTCTAGGATCCGTTTATCAAGGACTCTTGAAGGGTTAATATTTACTGTCCTCTCTAATGTCCATGACTTACCACCTAACACCTCTACCATTTCTCATATTAATTGTTGAACTTACTGACTTTGATTTAAATTTGCTCGTTTTAAAATTAAAACATCTGTTTATGTGTTGAGGTAATAGTAATATTTTCCTCTTAGTTCTGAGGAGTCAGGATTATCACCACAGACACGTGTGTGTGAGATTCTATCTCAAAGTGAGGACAAGTTTTGTTTTGTCAGCTCTGCCCTGCCTTTAAGAATTGGTTTCACCACTTCCATAGTCGTCATTCACTGTCAGTTTGACACAAACCTAGATCACCTGGGAAGAAAGACCTTAACTGAAGAACTGCTCAGATCATTCTGCTCTATGAGGCATTTTCCTAATCACTAAATGATGCAATAGGGCCCAACCCATGGTGGTGCCGTCCCAGGCAGTTGAACCTGGGCTACGTAACAGACGTGGTAAAGCAGGAAAGAGGGAGAGTGCTATTAAGCTGCACTTCCCATGGTTTCTGATTCAAGTTCCTGCCTTTGTGTCCCTAGGTGATGCCGAAATAGGTTGCTATTGGCCGTGCTATTTATCACAGCGACAGAAAGATAACAAGAACAAATGCATTTAATCCATTTTATTCTTTCAGGGTTCTGCTGTATAGACAGTGACTTCCCCAAGTCTGTCAGTAATGTCTAGTCTTTTTTTTTTTTTTTTTTGAACTTGTGGTTTGAATGAGAATGTCCCTAACAGGGATATTTAAACACTGCATCATCACTCGGTGGCACTGTATAGAGAGGTAATACAGATTTGCTGGAAGAAACACATTACTGGGATTGGTTTTGGGGAATCAACAACATTGATTCACTCCTATTCACTCTCTCTGCTTAGTACTTTTGGTTTAAGACATGATATCCAAGCTTTCTCCTACAGACCCTGCTGCCGTGCTTTCTCACTGTATAGACTCTTCCTCAGAAACCTTAAGCAAAAGTAAACTATTTATTTCATGATACTCTTTCAGTCGTGATATCTCATTGTAACAGCAAAGAGTAATGAATATAGGATTCCTTCTCTCTTTCTGTCTCTCTGTCTGTCTCTCTTTCTCTCCCTCTCTCCTTGATATTTGCTTTCTAAATGGCAGTTTTTGTTTTTCTCAGTGTTTGGATTGCTACGAATTGAGAAGTAATGTACTGATTTTGAAATCAATCAAGAATTGAGAGGTAATGTACTGATTTTGAAATCAATCAAGAATTGAAAGGTAATGTACTGATTTTGAAATCAATCAAGAAATCTTTGCTATTCCTATGTTTATTTTCTTCTCAAGACCTACCAAAATATTTTTAATCAACTCAATATCAGTTTAAATATTTTAAGATATTAATGTCTAGGCCGGGCGGTGGTGGCGCACACCTTTAATCCCAGCACTCGGGAGGCAGAGGCAGGTGAATCTCTGTGAGTTCGAGGCCAGCCTGGTCTACAAGAGCTTGTTCCAGGACAGGAAACAAAAACTACAGAGAAACCCTGTCTCGAAAAATCAAAAAAAAAAAAAAAGATATTCATGTCTAGTGTTGCAATATTTTCCATTTTCTTAGCTTCCCTTTCAGTCTTTTGAGTCAAAATTTGTCTTCTCATGTTTTAAATTTCTGAAATATTGTGCTGTCCTTGTTGTTGGTTCATATTTGCATGTATCTGGAAATTCAAGTTTTGAGGTTAATGTAGATTTTCCACTATATTTTTCTTCTGACTGGAGTCCCCTCCATGCTGACAGTGATGACAAGAATCACAGTAACAAGACTCTTTACATCTACAGAATGTTCATAATCCACTAGTGTTCCTTTGTGCAGGCGGCTGCTGGTGGAGCTTCTAGTGTTGACCAAGAGGACTTGATGACATCTCCTTTATCAGTTATTCTTTCTTCAGCATTGAGTGGAGAGATTTAGTTACTGCATCTGGTGGATGATGAGGGTTATGGGGTATAGGATGGAAGTTAAGTAAATAGAGAATGTGCAAATTTTCTTTCTTTCTGGTTCATTAAGCTGCCTGGAACATCTCTCTCTTCACCATGCCTTTTTTTCCTTTTCCTTAAATTTTCTTCCCCCTTCTACTGTTTCTCTGTTACCTCATAGTCATCTTCTCTGCATTAACAGTGTGATGTGTTTCAGATGAATTTTAATTACTGGGAGAATTATGCAACTTCCAAAGTTAAGTTGGCAAGATGTTAACAACAGGCTATATTCCTTTGAAGTTGTGGGCTGTGCCACACCTCTATCTATATGGGACAGAAATTGAGGTAAAGAGAAAGCACAGTACACACAGGCATTTGTATTATTAAGAAAATTTTCTTTTCCGTTTAGTATTAAAAAGTTTGAGAATAATTTGAGTTTGTCGGGGGGAAAAAACTCCAAATGTATTCTCCCTCCCCACTTATTAACACCTTCTGTTTGTGAGCTAATTCACTCACAGCTAATGTGCCAACATTGGTGTGTTTCTATTGACTCATGTTCACACTTCATTCCGATCAGCTTAGGTTTTCCACATGATCTGATTTCCCCTGCAGGATCTCATTCAAGATATCAAAGTGGCTTTTAATAATGTCTCAGTAAAGTCTTCTTAGTTGTTACAGTTTTTCAAATTTCCTTTGATCTTGTTGCTTTGGCAGCTCTGCATAGCTGTGTGCAGAGTCTTAGAAATTACTAAATATCGAGTTGTCACATGGTTCTCTTGATTTGATCAGGGTGGGATTGGTGGGACAAGGATCACAGAGGGAAAGTGTCAAAGGCTCGTGCTGGGGTGATTGATCTGTGACTCTGATCACTTGGCAGAGTTGGAGCCTTTGCCATGTTTCTCAGCCACAGAGTAGGTTTGTTATTGTTGTTATTTGTTAGTTTTTAAATTTCTCTCCTTCGTGGTGTCTTTTTGGAGAGTGACTATATCCAGCTGTTGGGGCAATAACTATATCCAGCCCATATGAACGAGGCTACCAGTTCTGTTTCTTCAGGTGGGGAAACAACATTCAATGAATGTTCTTAACAGGAACATTTTCTCTCATCTTTATTTATCTGTGTATTCAATTTTTAAATTTATATTGCATGTATATTTATTTTTACACTTCATGCTCTTTGCCTCTCTCTCTTTCTTCTTCCTCTCCCTTTCTTTCTCCAGTTCTTCTTCCTTCTCCTCCTCCTCTCCCTTCCAGACACTTCCATTATCTCTACTATCAGATACTTTGGAGATATTCCAAGCTCATTTCACATTTCTTTACCTCGCCAAAATCAGTCATTTCTCTGTGGAACTTTGGCTCTCTCTATTGAGTCATTATTAAAAAACCATGATCTGAATCCTTAGTATGTTACTGAGACTAGGATGATACTTCCAATATCGCTCATGTGATAAAAAGATCTTAATTTTAATATGTAAATAATCCATAAAAAGTTAAAAGGTGAGAAATCAGCCCAGCTGCAGGACTCTGTAGCCTGCCCCAATTTCTATGCAGAGCTGACTGCAGCCACATGAATGCTCAGTGGCAGCTTGAGATTCTTGAGAAATTAAGTGATACTGCAGCCTCATCCTGTCGATACAAAAATCTGCCCCAAAGAGAAGAATAATGTAAAATGTAGATTCACACTTACTCTGGGTATCTCTAGTAAGTACATTGGGTTTCTGCCCAAGCTGTGAACCCTTACTTCTCCTTCAGTGTGGGTTTCCCTTCTGTGCCCCCAAGCTCCCATTTGCTGCAATACTTCCAAGTGAGCAACTTGAAATAGTGGCTTCTTTGATCCTAGAATATTCCTCATTTGCACACTGACCCGTGTCATTGTAGTTTGAGCGCTGCGATTTCTGACTGCTAACCTTCTGTGGTTAGTCCTTCCCCTCAACACCCCACCAGACATTTGGGCTTCTCACTTCTATTGACTGTTTGTAGCTTTGCCCTTCTCAAAAGCTTGGCTAATTTGGCCAAATGTAATAAGCCTCAGTTTGGCATCTTTTGAGTTCAGATAAAATATAATTTTCAATGACCATACATTTGTAACAAGGGGTTTTGAATTTATTCCTTAACTTGTCTCCCTAGAGATTACATCTAAAGGAAACCTCTGATGGAAAGCTGAGAATTTCTTTCAGGTATTCACACTTCAATTTAAACAATAATCATTGAAAAGTTGAAATGTAAATATTAAATCAAGGTCTTACATCACCACCAGTTTTATTTTGGGTGTCTTTGAAGCAAGAAGAACACCCAGATAACAATCTCCTAATTGTTTGTACTTAGAAATTTATCTGTACTGTTAAAATGTCAAAATATTTTCTATCCCTGAGCTCTAGTTTCATGTAATAATATTGGCCAAACATAAAGTCACACCACTACTATGTTTGATCCCTATGCAAAAGGGTCACTCAAATTGCAAATAAAACCATTCATATTCCTACATGGAAAACTTCCCATTACCTCTGAGATGCATCCTCTGTGCTTCTTCTAGTGTTACCTTCCACTTTTCTGGTCAGCATTTCCTGAGCATGGCTGTAGCTATAGCACTGAAGAAAATGTATCTCTTTCCCCTAGCAATCATTAACTTCATTTACATCCTCAGGGAACATTGTAGTATTGTGAGTTCCCCTCCTTCCATGACAGAATGTTGATTATCTCAGTAGATCTCTTGCAGGTCATCAAAGCTTCAGGGAGTTCAGGTATGTAATGGCCTTTATTAGCCTGGAATTCAATGTTCTACAACACTCTACTCCTTCCTCTGGCTCTTACCTTCATTTGTTTGCCACCTCTTCTACAATATCATTTTTCTTATCTGGGTAATATCTCTTTAATCCCTTGGTAATTAGTGGAAGCTTTACCTTTCTTCAACTGCCCCTCCCACTTAGTTATCAACCTAGAGGCCAATTTTGTTATCTCTTACTTGAAATTTTCCAAGAAAATGCAATCCATTTTCTTCACTGTAAATGACTTTGAAGTATTTATTAAGATAACAAAGACTAATTCTATTGGCTAGTCAGTGCATGTAGGTGTGCATGAGTATTCTCACACACATACACATGCACATACTCATAATATATGCATATACACTGAATGAATATCCCATCCAAGACTAACTAATTATGGGAAGAAATGAGATATTGTCATACTGAGCTCTTCAGACTTACGATGTTTGTGTTAGTGAAGATTTCATTTCCTACCCAATCTCTCAAGTTCTGAATGAATGTAGGGATTTCTGCTTCACTGGAGCCATTATATAAATGTTGGCATAATGCCCTCAGGACCATTTCAGATAGAGTCCTTCTTAGATTCAAATTCATATGGTTTTGAGATTTCGTGCTTATATGTGATACAAATGAAAAATACATATGTCATTGCTGTGTATGTTACTTGGGTTTCAATTCATTTCTTTTATGCTAAATTTATCTCTCCTTGCAAGACATGAATGGCTTCATCAATGGCCTCAATTTCATAAATAACAATAGATTTGTGTAATTTATACCTTTGAAACAAACCAATCTCTAATATCTCAAAACACTTCAAATCCCATAGACTAGCCAAGGTGTCACTAGCCCTTAAAACCAATGCAGTGTGATTTTTTTCTATTGACTAAAAAACATTGATAATTATCTAATTGTAATATTAGACATATGAATCCATTTCTTTAAGCACAGTGGCTCAATTCCAACAGCATAGCCTCTTGTTGGATGATGAAGAGTTCAGTTAACAGTATTACTATGAAAGCCTTACTGTACTGCTTGCTCAGCTCTCACAATCTCTTTGTGGATATACCATAACATTTTGATTGTCTGAGACTCCATAAAGATAACTGTATCCTTTTGCAAGATGTAAAATAAAAGCTAAAGCTTTGTCCATGCAAATGAGGGCAATTTTTTCTGTCGCCCCAAGTCTCTCATTAGTGTGCAGTGGAAGTTTATGGAGGTCTGTTTCATCAAAAGTGACACCATGGAAGGCCTGAGTGGAAATGAGCAACTTAATGCACACCTGCAATTTCAGAAGTTAACATTCACTATGTCCAGTCTAGGCTTTCTAAGACCATGTCTTAAAAGAAGAAAAAGGAAAAGAAAGACAAACCAAAACAAGAAGTTGTGTGCAGAAACAGATGTCCAAGTTACGAGGCTTCTTATAAGTCCAGATAGACTCAACAAAATCCAAAATAATGAACCTTCATAATAAATATTTGATAGTTAAATAATAATAAAAATATGTTGACAAAGTGACCCTATAGTTATTAAAAGATGAAATGTAATATTATATTTTTGTCCATAATGCAGTAGTTAATATTGGATATAATAACTTAAATAAAGAAAATTTGTAGAACTCTTCAATTTAGTAGTCCAATTATTTTCTGAGTCTTCACACATGCAGAACAACAACAATCTGTAGTGGTCTTGTGAGGATGGTTTGGTAAAAATCACTGGTAGAGTTCTTTGGGAGTTTCAGTATACACTGTGGCAATCAATGATATTATTCTTTCTAATATTCACTTAGAAAAAGTTAATGGTTATGAGACCCCTGAAATTAAATCAACCTCATACTTCCCTTTTACCTCTTATAGGTGGAGAATAATGATTCTCATCACTGTGTTTAAGTTATGGATTCTCTTCTGGACATTATTTCAAGCAGCTAGATGTAGAACGCATTTCCATGATGGTCTTTTAAACTTTTAATCTAAGTATGTTTTCAGTCAGTGTCTTTTATTATTAGCTCATTTTCTAGACACTAGAAGTGTGGCATACAAACCATTACTTTCCTAAAATATGTTGTAGTGCGATGAAGATGTTCAAATTGCTTTGCTTTTTTGACATGAGATAGACTAAATCAATGAGAAGTGAAGTAGAAATATGGTGGGAGAGTGGAGTAGAACCCACAGAGTTTGCATGGAGAACATTCTGGAACCTGTGATGGTTAGTTTCAATCTCCAACTGGACACGACATAGAACCACCTGTGAAGAAAGTCTCAATTGGAGAATTGTTTAGATTGGGTTGGCATGTGGTCATGTATGTGGGAGATTATCTTGATTACATTGATTGAGGTGGGAAAATCCACCCACTCTGGCCACTGCTCCTTAAGAAGTTGATTCTGAACTGTTTAAGAACAGGGCATGTCCAGTGTGCACAAACATGCATACACTCATTGATCTCTTCTTCCGAGTGCATATATAATATGACCAGATTGGCTAAGCTCTGGCTGCTGTGTCTTCCCCGTCATAATGTACTAACCTGGAACTGTGTGCTAAATGAACCCATTTCCAGTTAATCTGCTTTCAGTGTAGCAGTTAATCACAGCAGTAGGAAAGGTAACTAAGACGTGCTTCTTAGTCATTTGGTCACTGCACTAAACACTTGCAGTCATCCATTTAAGCATGGGACTAAACTAGGCCCTCTGACTGTGGGCAACAGTTGTGTTGCTTGGTGCATTTGACAGGCACCTGGCAGTGGGATCAGCATCTATCGCTGGTGCATGAACTAGCTTTGTGAAGCCCATCACCTATGGTGGGATGCCTTGATCAACCTTGATGCAAGGGGAAAGGGCTTGGTCCTGCCTCAGCTTAAGGTGTTAGGCTTTGTAGACTCCCATAGGAGGCCTTACCCTTTCTGAGGAGTGGATGGCGGGATGGGTTGGAGGGTAGGTGGGGGAGAAAGAGAGAGGAGGGGAAAGAGAGGGAACAGTGATTCGTATATAAAATAAATAAAAATTTAAAATTAAAAAACAGACAAAGAATATGGAAAAAAGAGGGAACAGAAGAATATCATATAGTTGGGACAGAGATTATTATATCTCAAGTCAGCAAAGCACACACTGGATTTGGGAGGATCTATGACAAGCAAATATTTATTGTTTCTACAGTGAAACTGAGAGGCAGTCAACAGTAGAAAAACAACAGACTGGAGACCAAAGATAAAATATTAAATGCTTTGTGGGATCCCATACCTAATACTGTATGTAAAAGAGACAGGAGCTAGTTCCAGGACAGGCTCCAAAGCTACAAAGAAACCCTGTCTCAAACACCCAATTGAATAAATAAATAAATAAATAAATAAATAAATGCCTTGTGGCTCTTTTCAGAATCAAACTAGACTTTTAAATTTAGCATTAACTAAAAGGGATAATTAAATATATAAATAAAGCTGAGAACTTTGAAAGATGTTTGCTGGTAGGATGTTTCACAAGGACTCTCCCAGGTTCACAACCACATAAAAAAAAATCTCTCCAACCCCACAGCAATGAATGGTTTTACAAGGACATCTGCCCAGCATATATTTGTTTCACCTTTCACTGTTGTTAACCTTTATCACTAATTCTGGAATCCAGATATGCTATTTTCAAAATATGTTATATACTATTCCTTACTCTTTCTTTAAAGTGTTCCCTTTGCCTCAACTCCCTTAGATATATCTACAGTTGATTAGAGCAATGCATTTTCATTACAGGCCTCCACATAAGTATCCCTGCATTGTTATTCTTTGAAGAATCTCTTTTTGATTATAATTACATTGATACATTTAAATTGGAAGGGGACTGATATTCTCAGGTTGTCATTTAGACTGATAATGCATCCTACAAAGTCATATGCTTTTTACCCATCAAATGTCTTTGTAGCCGAAATCTTTCTTTAACAGACATAGCTGACTTTGGTTTTGTTAAGTCTAGTAATAACTCACTCCTTATTTAGAGATATATAAATTAACCTCTTAAGAGTCTAAAGAAGCAAAGAAACAAGATGAACCCTAAGAAAATCATACATAGATCCACCTGGAAAGGGGAAATAGACAAGATTGCCTGACAAAATTGAGAGCATGAGGTTGTGGGAAGAAGGGAGGCTGGGAAGGGGAGGGGAGGGAAGAAAGGGAGGGGGTGGAGAACTTAACAGAATGGGATAGTCAAGATGGAGGAAGGAGAGATGAGAGCAAGGAAAGAGATATTTTGATTGAAGGAACCATTATGGGACTAGCAAGAAAACTGGCACTAGAGAAATTCCTAGAAATCCACAAGGATGATCCCATCTAAGACCCTCAACAATAGAGGAGAGGGTGTCTAAACTGGCCTTGTCCTGCAGTCAGACTGATGAATATCTTAAATACCACCAGAGAACTTTCATCCAGCAACTGATAGAAACAGAGGCAGAAACCCTCAGCAGAGCACAGGGCTGAGCTCTCAAAGTTGAAGAGTGGGAGGAGTGAGAATATGAGCAAAGAGATTAAGACCATGATGGGGACACTCACTGAAACAGTTTACCTGAGCTAATGGAAACTCACCAACTCCAGATGCACAGGGAAGGAGCCAGTGTAGTTTCAAACTATTCCCTCTGAATGTGGGTGACAGTTGTATGGCTGGGGCAGGCTACAGGACCACTGGTAGTGGCACCAGAATTTATCCCTACTGCTTTTACTGGCCTTTTTGGAACCTATTCTCTCAGCCTAGATATTGTAGGAAGGGCCTTGGACCTTCCTGAAAGCAATGTGCCTTACCTTCTCTAAGGAGTGGTTGGGGGTGGGGTGGGAGAGGAGGTAGAGGGAATGGGAGGAGAGGAGGGAGTGGGAAGTGGGTTTGGTATGTAAAATGAAAAAAAGAAAGTTTGTTTTTTTTAAAAAAAATAAAATAAATTAATGTAAAATAGAATTTAAATTTAAATAATTAAGAAACAACATAGTACTATAGTACTAATGTTTCTACTTTCTTCTTGCAGATGAATGAGTATAGGAGAGTGTGTATGCATGAATATGCATTTATGCATGTAGGGATGAGAGGGAATTATGAAATATTGTTCTTCAGGTGCTTTCCACTTACTGGAGACTAGGTCTTTCTTTGGCCTGGAACATGCTAAGTTGGTTGACCTGTAGCCTGTTAGGCTGATTGGCCTGTTCTCCTCAGGCATTCACCTAACTCTGCTTCACAGATCCTGCCATGTTCAAATTTTCCCATTGATTTGGGTACTGAACCCAGTACTCTTGCTTTGAAGGCAAACATCTTACTGACTTAACGATTTCCTCAACCTTATGAGAACCATTTGACATGAAGCCTGGAGATGGATCAGTTGTCCATTGTCTTCAGTCTTTGGAATTCCAGTCTTCAACATGACAGTGGGACTCTACTCCCCTACTCAGGTCTACCAGATGACTGCTACAAGTCTAAGCATAGAGACTCTTCCCAATAGACATGAAAACAGGATTGAAATCTCATCCTTGTCTTTCTCTTTGATCACAGAAACTGTCTTAGAAGTCACTTTGTAAACATATTACGCCTCCAAGATAAGAAGTGCATAGCTTCTTCTCTCAAGGATAATCAATTTTTACACAAATTGTGATTCATACAGAAAGAGAGCTATATACCATCCTGCCTGAATAGAATTAGAAACCTGCTGTCAACGAAAAGGAATCGGCCAGATAGATGATACACAAACAACATTTTGCATTATGCCACTTGGACTTGTGAGTAGAAATTTACCCTGTGTTATTAATTATGTATTTTGATTCTGATTTGAACATTCTGGCTCAATTGATTTACTGCTGAGACTTCATTCTGTAGCCTGGTGACACTGCAACATCCATGTTGCTCGCTCTATCCAACTCAGTCGACATGCATATAGCCAGATGCTCCATTGCCTCGCTCAGTAGATTCCACCTTTGGTCTCCTCTTCTTCCAGTATTTTTCCATTGGGTGTTTGTTACCTTTACAAGTCTCATAAAATCTTCATTCAAACAGCAACTAACGCATATTTTTAGTATGAAATACCTAATATTCCTTACAATGTATGCAGAAGACTTTACAAAAATTTATAGTTATTTTGTTGAGATTGATTATTCCAATTATGTCTCCAGTCCTTACTTTTGAATGCTTGAGTATTTGGAAGAACAGAACATTGCAAGTAAATCATGAACCTTGGTCTTATGGTACCATGTGGTGCTGCAGATCTCCTCAAAGTGTAGTTGCTAGAGCAGCATCAGTAGTACCTAGGAGTGGATGATGGGAAACTTAAGATATGAATTGGCATCCCTGGTATGGTACTCATCCATACGGCTTAGTAACTCTACCTGGAAATATTGATAGACATGCCAAGTTGGATTGACATAGGAATAAAGGTTCCATAAATCTATAATTGACACATATGGTTTATATCAAAGCAATGAACCTTTCTGATACTTGGTTGCAACTGAGAAAATAATACCTATTAGTAAAATACTAAGTTTATGAAGATTTAATAACCAACAACTACAAATGTCACTTGTTATTTTTTCTGTTATTTTTCTTTTATCTTGAATGCTATTTATATATTTCAATCAATCATAGAAAATGTTTTATCCTAGCTCCTCCTGGAAAAGATCATTATGTGTTCATCACTGAAACTTTTCTGCTCTTCGCTGCCCCCTCTCAAGCCTGCCTTTTCACTCTTCAATACCCAGTTTGTCGGTGAAATGAGGCAGCTGAGGTCTGGGGAGGTGCATACAAATGATTCTCAAAGTTGCATACTTTCCTTTTCTACTTCTCATCTTTTGGTTGGGATTCATGCAGCTGGTATTTAATTTCCTTAACAGTCATCTTTCTTCAGGGTAAAATTGATGCCTGGATATGCCAAGTTTCATGGCTGTGGGATCGCAGTTGAGAAATATCACCGTCTGTTCATACCCTGCCAGAGGGTTGTTCTCCACTTGGTGTTGATGGTGGCTGCAAAATGGTTTCAGTTAGCAGGACTGTAGGGCCTCATTTATTGATGCCCGATGTCACAGCATAAAATGGGCATCATTTCTGGTGCTACACACATGTTTCCAAGTAATTTCCAGCCCTGACTCTCCTGAGAAGGATGCTGGCTCTTCTCAGTATGGGTAATGAGTGATGCTGTTTCCAAATACTTCTAGAGGAAAGACTAGTGCTTTTTTTCTTTAAAAAGAAAATTATAGTAACTATAGCATATTAAGAGCCTGTATTTTATAAGTCCTTATAATATGTGGATATTATTATACATGCTTTTCCCCTTTTATTAATTAAAAATTACATTTTATTTTACATACCAACTCCGCTTCCCTCACCCTCCCCTTCTCCCAGCCTCCCCGTCTCTTCCCTTCCTGTTCCCCATCCACTCCTTAGGGGGGATAAGGCCTTCCTAGAGACTGACTGGTCTATCTACAATAATGCTCCAAGATAGGTGCCATACCCAAACCTAACCTAACCAGCATTCATAGAAATGGTAAAGTGTTAGAAAATGTCACTGTTTTTCTGAAATTCACAATAACTAGTTAAACCGTTTGTCAAAACTAAATATCTTTGATTCTGCTTTCTCTGTCATGTAGAATGCATGGAAAAAATCATGAACAGGAATGTACAGTGAATACTTACATACTAAATATTTCATCTCTCTCATATATATATATATATATATATATATATATATATATATATATTAACTGAGCAATTCTGAAAACACTTTGCCTTGCTGGCATTAAGCTTCTACCATGTTACATTTCACAGAATTGTATGTCTAGCTAAATGGGAGAGGGAACAAGAACATATTCATTTATTCTACTATTTACTACACAACCATTTATAGAGTTTCCAACAACTGTTATATTCTTATTAGGTAATGCATCCTATACTAAGATCAAAGATGAAAGAACAGTATTTGCCTCTATGAGACTTTGCCCCACTGAATCCTTTAAAGTCATTTAGATGATCATGTTAGGTATTTTAGAAATTAATTTGTGCCTTGATTTTAGGTCTGCCATGCTAAGAGGAGGGACATTTTTATTTATTGTACTTAGTTTCAGTTTATTTACTCATCTGTCACATATAACACAAGAATGACCACACTGGCAATTTCACAGAGTATAAAATAATGTGTGTGAGAGCAATGTGCATTTTAAAGAATAACAAAATAGTTATTATTAATATATTAATAATTTTGTGTGACCATAATTTTGAAAGATCATTGGCTTATGTGTGTATGCAAATTAAAATTCAGAGACGTTTACTAATTGATGTTCTTCACACAGAAATGAAGGACAACTGTATCTTCTCTTTTTAAAATATTTAGAAGTGTTTCTCTCTTGTTCTGATTATCCTTCCTGAAAACTGATGGGAACACTAGATGGAGAAGGAATGAGAGCTAGAAAAGCAAGGAGACCACTTATAATGCCTGACTCAGAGGGGCCAGCATAACTCTCTTAAGAAATGTTCTTGCCAATAAATTTGGTTACCTGAGTTTGCAACCTAGAATCTACATGCTGAAAGCAGAGAAGTAACTCTCCAGTGTTGCCCCTGATCTCCTCATGTACACCGTGGTACATATGTATCCACATATACATACATACATACATACATACATACATACATACATATTATGCCCGTTGGGTTGTTTTGTCAACCTAATACAAACTTGGGCCATTCTTGAAGAATAACTTCAGTTAAGACAAAGTTTTCATCAGATTGGCCAACCAGTCTGTGGGACTTTTTCTCAATTAATGATTGAAAAAGGCAAGCTGAGGGAGCTATGGAGAACTCCGTGGTTCTTGCCTCCAGGACTCTGCTTGAGTTATTCGACTGCCTTCAATGACAGACTGAAACAGGGAAATAATTGTGAGCCAACAAACATTTTTCCCCCAAGTTGCTTTTGTTGTCATAGTTTTTAATCACAGAAATAGAGACGTAAGCTAACACACACACACACACACACACACACACACACAAAATCATCCTGTAATGTGTAAAAGTTGATCACCACTGGTTTCCAAACCACATGTCATATATTGAAAATCAAAGCTGTATGTAGGGTTTGGAGACATCTCAGTTGGAGGTGGCATTTTCTGGGTAAACATGAAGACCTGAGTTCAAATCGCCAGATGAATGGGAAAGACAGGCATGGCCCAGCATTGCTGTAACTTCAGCATCTAGGGCAGGGTGATGACAGACTGAGAGCTCACTGGCCAATCAACATAGCCTCAATAGTGAGCTCCAGGTCCAGTGAGAGACACTGTCTCAAAGGAATAAGGCAGAAAGAAATAAAGGATGCCATTCTATTAATCTTGACGTCTTTCCTTGGCTTTTGCATGAACACTAACAGGTGTGTTAACCTGCACACACATAGGCAAATATGCATATGCAAACAAATGCACATAGGCAATTCACACCTATTTTTGTAAAGTGCAAACTCACATTTGGTACAGATCCTCTCCTTGGCTTTCCAAATATCTGTTCTTTGCTTCAGGTAGCTTTTTCTAGAATTCTTGAATCTGCACAACACCTACTTCTTCCCATCTGTCTTTGATGTCACATTTCCATCCAGATCCCTGCCTTAGGTAACATTGCTTCCTGGCAAAGGAAATGAGCCCTTGTGTGCACTTAAGGAGGCAGCCCAGAAACTTACTGAAGTGTGGGAAAAAGAAAACTACCCAAAACTAATAAAAGTTTTTCTACTAAAATGTGATTCTTAAAATGATTGTTTTGTTCATGTGTAATGTTGTATTTTAACTTAATAACATGGAAATTAATATTAGTTTTCTGAGAAATTTTCAAGTTAATTTAAGAACAGAGTAGGGAGATGTACTGTTAAAGACATCTAACCAAGCAGGTATCTCATCCAAGTAGGGTTTCCTTCAAAAGAGATGACTTGTTCAGGGTAATATGTTCATGTGAAAAACAAATCTTACAATCCTAGAGCTGCACTGGTTACCATAATTAAACCACTATTATGACTGAGGGATTTAAAAAAACTATGCATATATTTCCTATCCCATTTGATAAAATAATGGTGAAATTAAAATTTCTTTTATTGGTTTAAGTTTCCCAGAGTCTCATAGATATTCTTTTAGTGTACATTTCATTAAATGTAGTTAAAAATTCTTGCTTACCTTCTTACCTATAGATCAGCAAACATGACTGGATACTGAAGGTATATGGAATCTAATGGTGTTGCTTCTGCCACTCTTAACTATAGAGCAAACACACATGTACTCTTCAATATTATAGCTTTTTTAAAAATTTTTTATTGAGAAAAAGAAAAAAAAAGTTTCTGCCTCCTCCCAGCCTCCCATTTTCCTCCCCCTCCTCCCACCCTTCTCCCCCTCCCCCCACTCCTCTCCCCCTCCCTCTCCAGTCCAAAGAGCAGTCAGGCTTCCCTGCCCTGTGGAAAGCCCAAGGTCCTACCCCCTCCGTCCATGTCTAGGAAGGTGAACATCCAAACTGGCTAGGCTCCCACAAAGCCAGAACATGAAGTAGGATCAAAACCCCGTGCCATTGTCCTTGGCGTCTCATCAGCCCTCATTGTTCGCCATGTTCAGAGAGTCCAGTTTTATCCCATGCTTTTTCAGTCACAGTCCAGCTGGCCTTGGTGAGCTCCCAATAGATCAGCCCCACTCTCTCAGTGGGTGGGGGCACCCCTCGTGGTCCTGACATCCTTGCTCATCTTCTCCCTCCTTCTGCTCCTCATTGGGACCTTGAGAGCTCAGTCCGGTGGGTCTCTTTCTCTATCTCCATCCATCACCAGATGAAGGTTCTATGGTGATATGCAAGATATTCGTCAGTATTGCTATAGGATAGGGTCATTTCAGGTTCCCTATCCTCAGCTGCCCAAGGAACTAACTGGTGACATCGCCTTGGGCTCCTGGGAGCCACTCTAGGTTCAAGTCTCTTGCCAACCCTAAGGTGGCTCCCTTAACTAAGATTTGTGCTTCCCTGCTCCCCTATCCAACCTTCCTTTATCCTAATCATCCTGTTTCCCCAAGTTCCCCCCATCCTCCCCTTCTCACTTATCTCCCCATCTCCCCTTACCCCCATCCCACCCGCCCCCAAGATCCCAATTTTTTTGCCTGGTTATTTTGTCTACTTCCCATAGCCAGAAGGATAATTATATGTTTTTCTTTGGGTTCACCTTCTTATTTAGCTTCTCTAGGACCACCAATTATAGACTCAGTGACCTTTATTTATGGCTAGAAACCAATTATGAGTGAGTACATCCCATGTTCATCTTTTTGGGTCTGGGTTACCTCACTCAGGATAGTGTTTTCTATTTCCATCCATTTGCATGCAAAATTCGAGAAGTCATTGGTTTTTTTTTTACAGCAGTGTAGTACTCTAATGTGTATATATTCCACACTTTCTTCATCTATTCTTCCATTGAAGGACATCTAGGTTGTTTCCAGGTTCTGGCTATTACAAATAATACTGCTATGAACATAGTTGAACAAATGCTTTTGTCATATGATAAGATATTATAGCTTTTAAAATGGTTTCATCCTGTATTTCAAACAAGCCCTGTCAGTTGGCTGCTAATTTGTGGATCATAAATAATCGTTCTCACATATCTCTTAAAGTGTTGTTTTGTTTGATTTATTTTTTTCCTTCCATTTGGACTTGAGTTTTGTGCATCGTAATAGATATGTGTCTATTTTCATTCTTCTACATGTTGATATCTAGTTATGCCTGTCGGTCTGCTTGCCTTCCTTCCTCCCTCCCTCCCTCCCTCCCCTCTCTCTCTCTCTCTCTCTCTCTCTCTCTCTTTCTCTCTCTCTCTCTTTCTTTCTTTTTGTATTCTGCTCTCAATTTCCATCTCATAGTTTTCTTTCCCACAATCCTGTGCTGAACATTGTCTCTGCCTTCTAGGCTCCCATTTATATTTTGTTATCTTCCAGATTAGCCTTTTTTCCATCGACTTGCTTTTATGAAACTGCCAGAGGTGGCTCTGTCATTTTAAAGTGATTTTAGTATTATTCACTCTTTCTTATGTTGGTCTTGGTAACACTGGCCAGTATGCTTGGCCCATTCATTTCTTGCATTCTTCCTAATGGATTCTCCCATATCTGAGTCTCCAGCATCCTTTGTGGAGATGTGCATGTGGTATTCCTTTTTATTTCAGTGCTTTCTTATTTATTTATTTATTTATTTATTCCTTCAGTTTCCTAACTAACGCACTATAGTTTAAAATCCAGCCAACTGCTGGGTTTTGAGTTGGTTTTCTTAGGTCAGTCACCTGAAGCTCCAGACCTCAGTGGTGATTTGCTGTTGAGACAGCATCTTCTGAGTGCTTTGGAGAGCTTCAGATCAGATCATGCAGATGCAAAGTCGGATCTTTTTCAGGCCCACTTTTCTGTCTGGATCTCATGTTTCTGGTAAGTGTCACCTACAGTTATCCTTGAAAGATTCTTAGCACTGATCCTAGTATACTTGTTCTGCCTTCCATACTTTTGTTAAACCTAAGAACAATAGTAACAGCAAACTGGCATAAAATGTCCAAGAAATCTGGACACTATGAAAGATAAAATCTACGAATAATAGAACTAGAGGAAGGATTAGAAACCCAGGTCAAAGTCACAGAAAATAGCATTAACAAAAAGCATACATGATAATTTTTCTATGGAGATGTCTATCAAGGTACAAAAAGTAAAAAGAATACCAAATAGACTGCACCAGAAAAGAAACTCCCCTCAGCACATAATAATCAAAACACTGAACATATAAAACAAAGACAGGATATTAAAAGCTGGAAGGGAAAATGACTAAGTAACATACACTTATTAGACCTGTTAGAATGACTTCATAATGGAAACTTTAAAAGCCAGATGGTCCTAGATAGATGTTCTACAGCCTTCAAGAGACCACAGATGCCAGCTCAAGACAATTATACCCAGCAAAACTTTCAACCACAATAGATGGAGAAAATAAGACATTCTTTGCTATAAACAGAATTAAACAATATGTATCTACAAGTGCAACCCTAGACATGACACTAGAAAGAAAACTCCAACCTAAAAAGGTTCACTATATCCAAGAAAACAAAATGTATGAATAACCCCATACCAGCATATCAAAAGGTAAATCAAGCCTTGCTCCCCTTTCTCTTCTAAAAAAGGCACACAGAAAGAATAATTGCACACTCCAGTTTGTACCAGAACATGAGGCTTGTCTTGGAGCATGGTTGATATACACAGTTTCATTGCACTGAAGCAAACTGATTTTCCCTCTCCCAGAAGCTATAGGCCAGCAGTGGAACTTTGTGCTCATTTCCATTTCTCTGTATTTTCGGAAGGCCTCTAGAGTTAGTTATTGCTCTCCATATTATCTTGTTGCTTGTCCCCCAGTGCCCCACCCTATTTAATACCCCTGTTTTAATCTCTCCCCTCTCCCTTTAAATTTCTATAGTCTACTTCACTTTCCTTGGCAGATACCTTCCTTCTGCAACCTCTGGTCTTTCCTATTTAACCTCTGTTGGTATTCTAAATAAAACACACATACCTAAAGCTTAGGAGCTACCACTTCTAAGTGATGGGTCTGTCCACAGTAGGCTGGACCCTTCTGCCTCAATCACTGATCAAGACAATGACCCACAGACAAGCATGGGCTAGTCTGAGGGAGAAAATTCTTCATTTGAGGTCATCTCTTGCTAGAGGACACTAGTTTGTATGCAGTGACAACAAAAATAATCAACATTGCCCTGAGTGTGAGTGTATTCCCCTTTGTTCACTCTGCCATTCATTATTATATTTGTGTCATAAATATCTCTTAAGTTATACTAAACTATTTTTATGGAAATAGTGAAAATGTTTTTTTTTTTTTGTTTTTTTTTTTTTTTTTGTTTTTCGAGACAGGGTTTCTCTGTAGCTTTGGTGCCTGTCCCGGAACTAGCTCTTGTAGACCAGGCTGGCTTCGAACTCCCAGAGATCCGCCTGCCTCTGCCTCCCGAGTGCTGGGATTAAAGGCGTGCGCGACCACCGCCCGGCAAGTGAAAATGTATTTTAAAACAGAAAGAAAAAGGAAAAAATAAAGGAAATGGAAAAGGAAAGCAAAAAGAACAATGGGAATAATTTTTCTGGATTTATAAGGAGTTTTAAGAGAGTTGGTTTAGCCACAATTTTCCTGGATGCAGATATCCTCTTGACAGCGTTCCCCTATGACGTTGTCATCTACTATCCTAGGGCTCACTGGTACAGATGATAAAACCACCGCCTCTCTTGTTCCCTCAGAGACAGCCCACTCAGCCTTGCTTATCTGTAAGGTCACCTTTTTGTTCTGTGAAAGCTGCCCAGGATAAAACTTTCATTTCTAAAACCAAAGCATTGAGTTTTATTTAGAATCATAAACACAGGGAAAAATAAACAGCGTTCTATTTTTTTCTTCCTTTGAGATGACATGAAGCCCAAAGCCCAGTTGTTAGAATCAGAGGTGTTAATGGGATCTAGAGAAGAGGCATGCAGTTGGAGATGCTGAGCCAAAGGCAGGCTTGCTGTGCTGTTTCTTCCATCAAATCTTCATTACCTTCCACACTGTGTCATTGCTTGCCCGGCTTAGCACCAACACGCTACTCTGACACTCCTTTTTAGCCCCGTTCCTCTAGTCATAAATGCTTATTGATCAGTAGTAGCCATATCCAAAGCTGATGGGGATCCCTGAACATATTAAGTTTCTTTATTAAACTTGAAGATAATATGGAGTGAATTTGTTGATTTCCCCCTGGATTTGGGGTCATTTATATCTTTCTCTTGTAATCCTCTATTTGTAGCATTCCATTACACATGCCCTCTAGCGCTTGGGGGTATTTTTCTTTGCTGAAGGAATTTTCTATCATGTTGCTTATTTTTTTCCAATCATTAAAATGTTGCTAGAAAGTCTACAGGGAAAGATGCAAAATGTAGCTCTGGATGTCTATGAGCTTAGCGTGTGCTCGATTATATTTGCTTTCATTTGTAAGGGTGATTTGAGGCTGAGTTTCTGACCCAGAGTTTAACTATAATACCCATCCTTTAGTGTCCTTGTGTCTGTCCTATCCATCCTTTTTTCTTTCACATCTCACAAATCGCTCCACAGCCTCATTTCTCCCATGGCATTTAAACATGGGTTTTAATTTCACCAAATCTCCCTTACTTGCTCGCAGACTTTCTTTCTCTTGCCTCTCTGCTTTTCCATCTTTGCCTTTTCTTTCACAAGCAAGGTGATCTTGTGATTTGAAATGTGAGCATGTTTTGCCATACCTCTACACAGAATTGCTATTGCACAGAAACCCACAGCAAAATTGATTGTCCAACTTCAGGTCTCGTTCTCGTTTCTTCAGCTCAGTATCTGGCCAGCCTTTCCACCCTGCCTACTGTACACCTATCTCTTCAATTTTAATAAGACCTTTATGTTCTTCAATGCCTTGTGGCTTTGCCCAGATACTGATTTCTTCTTTATCTGGATGTCTATATTTATCCTCTTAGAGCCATCTTTTCTATGGAATTTTTTCTTCCAAACAGTTCCCATGCATGTGTCCACTTTTGGAACATGTAACACGTTTGAAATTTCTATCCATGGTTGTGAGTCCTGGGGACAGGGAATATGTGCCTCATCATTCCTTCATTGTAGCTGGAGAATTTATATCTTGCATTCAAAATACGCTCTTAATAAAATTCTACTGAATTGCGCATAGGAGGAAGAAATAAATGCAGGAAATAAGATACCTGTGCATTGAATAATTTTTAAATTCCAGAAAGCAAAATGTGTAATAAACTTTTAGGTAAGTGAGATGCACAACTCTTGGAATGTTAATCTAGAAACTATATTAATGATATCCCAAGGAATATATAGTCAATATAATTCAGCTTGTTAGTTGATAGGTATGCACACTGGACTGTGAAAAAGACATGGGATTTCCTGGAGGTGCAGTCCAAACCCTCAGGGTGGGAGCCCAGGACTTTCAACCCCTGTTGTGTGTTACTAGGAAGGTGCAATCACCCCATCTTCACTAGATTTCCAGTGACACATGGTTATTTTCTACCTTCACAAAAGTCTATGTCACTCCTCAACACATATGGCTAGAAGCAGGGATTCTAAAGGAAGACTTTACCTTTCAAGTGGTACCAGAAACAATTTCATCCAATCTCCGTAATATACATTTGATTCATTGTGAACTAAGATGGCAACAACAGGCCCACAAAATGTTACTAAGAATATAGGTTTTACCTAGAGGTATATAATCTAACTAAACCACCAAAGCTGAATCTCCTAGGCTTTTCCTCATGGTTGGTTTTCTTTATGCTATGAATATTCATGTCAGTGAATTACTTAGGCCTCCACAATAAGTATCAGAAGATAGTTAACTTTCTTACCTCCTGGGAACCATAGCGATTATTTGGAATAGAAATTGTTAAGGCTGATTAATGATAATATAGGTGGCCTTAGAGAGTCTTCAATATTTTTAATGCTAAAATAGACATTATATCTTAGCTCTCCACAAAACCACAGACATTGCCTAAAATGTCAAGTTAGCTAGAATGTTTACAGCTGGGACAGATGTAGTGATAGGAACGATTATAAGTATATACATAGTTCTTTGTCATAAACAACCAAAAGTAAAAGGAGTTAATGAATGTGGACACAGCACATAACTGGTAGGCATCAATTTTCTAAATACTCTGTTCATAAACCCCTCCCCCAAACAAAAGCAAGAACCAAACAACAGCAGTAGCCATCCTTAGTAATCACTCTTACTGTTCATTCATCCCTTAGCCACCACACATGTCCTTAGATGTGAGAAGTTTGGTCCACTTGATAGTAACACCACTTCCACTTCCTAGGGCTCATATTTTTGAAGAAAATTCTATGGAAAGTAGCCACAGATGTTCTTATTTTACGGTGGCTGGATCCTGAAGAAGCCCATAGATGACTGAGCAGAATACTAACTGGGAACTACAAGGATCACTAAAGTCCCATATAGCTTGTGTTTACCCAATTATGAGATTTTGAAGGACTTCGGTAAAGTGTCATGATTCAGCAGACTAACACAAAATCGGAGATTCCTTGCTTCTAGTTACACTTCTAATATCAAATGTAAGTAAGTGGATATAAGAGCTTGAGATGGTAGACTTTCTAATTTGCACTTATTCTAACAGTTGATCAGCGGTGGAACACAATCATAAGAAGTGCTGTATGCCCAGGACCTGCAGTGAGGTATCTCTTTAGTTTTACAATGTATGCAAGGCATGGCTCAATGAATGCAAAGATGCTGAGCTTTTGACTCATTCCAGTTCATGATTTGTAATGAATACAGATCACGCAAAAATGCATTTTTCTAATGAAGACATGATGTAGAAAGATAATCTCAGGATGAAGTTATTAATGACAGCCTAGTTTGATGCTTCTGCAAGCTGCTATGTGAGCTTTGATAGGTCCTATCAGCTCTCTAGTCTCTGGGTAATTTGTTACCTTTCAGATTGAATAGGGTATTGCTAAGTGCACTCGGGGGAGACATAGGGCACCTTTAAAGCTACCTTAAGAAAAAGGATGAAGCAGTTCTACTGTAATGAGGCCTCATTATCATCTCTTAAAGGCAGTAGTCACAATGCCCCATTTACATACCCTCCTGGCAAATTACTCAGTTGCATTTTCCTCTTAAATGCTCTCAAGTTGGTGGACACTTTGAACATCTAAACCTTGCATAAATGAGCCACCTCCTTAAACCACGGACAGTTTCTTCTAAGGTGGATGGTTACGTTTTTTTTTTTAAGTTCCAGCTCATGATACTTCCTTTCCTTTTCTGATTGATTGGTGATGGTAGAAAATAAAATTCAAAGGTGTCCCCCAACTGTGAAATGACTCATATAAATGGTTCAGAGTGTTCTACTTTGAAAAGTTCTTTGATTAGGCAAATGCTTCATTGCCTTAAAATATCCTGAATGAACTGCCCAATCCACTTAGACTGATCTAAAGGAGGATAGAGAAGGGCTTTAGTCTCACTTTTCAAGCATCTTTTTATGGACGTAAATTTGAAACCCAGGTTCATTTCTGACTGAAAAGAGGAACAGGACAGAAAAGAAACAGCCCTATAGGATATGTGTTTGCCTGGATGATCTGAATGTGCTCAAGAGAATAGAGGAGCCTCTATTACATGTTCAAAAAACAGAAAGGACATTAATTTAGTTTTAAAACATTTCTTTTTCTTATTTGTTAATGGTAAGGTCTCATTGTACCACACAGAGGCTAGTCTAAAACTCATCATACCCCTGCCTCTCAAGTGCTGGGAGTTCATATGTGCAATATCATGCCGAAAATCAAGGTGGATCTTATTTTTGCAATGATTAAAAGGATGTCAAATAGTTGAATTTATTTATATTTATTTTATTTACTTAAACAATTTGTTCAATAGCTTTATGAGATAGGAAAAGGAAATCAGCCTTTTATTTTATAAATAAAGAGAGGAGGGAACTCAGAGAATTTAGATCATTTACCCATGAACAAGTGAGTGTGAAGTTGATACTTTGAATTATCATTTGTTTAGTTTTCTCCCTGCATATTTATCTCATTTGTGTTCATATTCTTGCCTTGTGCTTCATCTACAACCTAGTTAGCCATTATTGGGGTGGACTCATGTCAATTTCCTCCCTCAGTGGATGAAGAGGATATTGTATGTTCTCCAGGATTTCTAGAAGAAAAATTTTCTAATAAAACTCTATTCATCTTTTATTCCTTTATATGCCTAGTGATTAGTGATTTGATCTAACCCTTTCTGGGAACAGAAAGGCACAGAGGAATCAAAGCCACATATTGGGATGGTGACCTTTCAACATTCCTAACTGCGTTAATATATGCATGGTGTTTTTCTTTTTCAACTAGGCTTTGATGTCAATTCTCATGACAAAAAAAAGTTTTGAACATATCAGTATTCATGTTTTCTTCTCATATTCTAATATAAAGTGACTTGAAAAAAAGAGTAATAATACTATATTTTGCATGACAAGTTAAGTTCCAAGCACTGCTCAGTTGGGTTTCCTGCATCAATTCCAATATTGCTTCTCATATACTTTTGGCAATTGAAAAGTTTAGAGTCAGACTTTGGATTTGACAGTGCTAAGGAAAATGGAAGCATTAAATGGTGACTCTTTGGTATGAGAAGACCCAAAAGGGTGGAAAAAAACTGAATTGGATTGAAGCATGATTTTGAGTCTTTAAAAAACAGATAATAGTAATGTTAGGTTTACTGTCTTCCCTCTTTGGTAGAAAAAGGGTTGAAGTTTTCTGTTTGCCATTGTGAAGATGGGTTTGACCGAAAAAGCATGGGATAAAACCGGACTCTCTGAACATGGCGGACAATGAGGGCTGATGAGACGCCAAGGACAATGGCACGGGGTTTTGATCCTGCTTAATGTGCTGGCTTTGTGGGAGCCTAGCCAGTTTGGTTGTTCACCTTCCTAGATATGGACAGAGAGGGGAGGACCTAGGACTTACCACAGGGCAGGGAAGCCTGACTGCTCTGTGGTCTGGAGAGGGAGGGGGAGAGGAGTGGGGGGAGGGGGAGAAGGGTAGGAGGAGGGGGAGAAGGGTGGGAGGAGGGGGAGGGAAATGGGAGGCTGGGAAGAGGTGGAAACTTGTTTTTTGTTTATGTTTTTTTTCTCCTTTTCTCAATAAAAAAAAAATTTAAAAAAAAAAAAGAAAAGAAAAATGTCAGAAACTGTGAGCTGTTTCACCCTGTAGGAGTTCACTGTATTAAACTAATGGAAGATGGTGGTTATTTAGATGGTTAATCTTAAAATAACTCTCTTTATGAGAAGTGTATAATTTATTTATATCTTTCTTTGAAACATCATCATTAATATAAATACAAAAATTATATCTGTTGCCACCATAATATTTCTAATGGTGAAATGGAAAACAATAGTTAATTTTTATCTCACTTTTATAATAGAAGATCTGTCAAATTGACATATAAGACAAATATGGTTTTTTTATTTTTTTTAAATATTTATTTGTTATGCATACAATATTCTGTTTGTGTGTATGCCTGCAGGCCAGAAGAGGGCACCAGATCTCATTACAGATGGTTGTGAGCCACCATGTGGTTGCTGGGAATTGAACTCAGGACCTTTGGAAGAACAGGCAGTGCTCTTAACCACTGAGCCATCTCTCCAGCCCCGACAAATATGTTTTTATGATATACACATATACGTAAACATTATCATTATACCCAAGGGCAATTAAGGAAATATCATTATCTACATTTTTTCAATTCCTTGAGAAAACTAAAGTCAGCCTGTGGCAGAGACAGTCAGTAGAATATTTTCCATGGTAAGTCTTTTGATTCTTAAACCATGCACGTTCTCCATTGAATAAATGTTATAACTTTAAAGTAAGACATTTGGCTCTTTAACTTTGAAAGTCCAAGACATAACAGATTCAAAGTCTGCAACAGATGCTTAGGAATATTTATTGACTTGAATTTTCTCTTTGAGCTTAGACAGTGGGGTGTCTTTCATCCATAAAGCTGGAGACACAGAAACACTGTGAACACATGGAAAATGTAAATCAAACCACACTCTAAAACTGTTGGTAAGAAAAAGGAAGTGTTCTTTTAAAAAAGACTGTGTGTGTGTGCACGCATGCATCCATATATATGTGTACATGCCTGTGTGCATTGCATATGCTGTGTGTGTGTGTGTGTGTGTGTGTGTGTGTGTGTGTGTGTGTGTGTGAGAGAGAGAGAGAGAGAGAGAGAGAGAGAGAGAGAGAGAGAGAAAGTGCCTTTTGATGCTGGGAATTTAGGAGGTCAGGTCCTCTTAGCTGTTGAACCATCTCTCCAGTCCTATAATAAACAAGCCCCTCTTGAAGTTTGTTTTAACAAACAATGCTGAAACATAAATACTGAAGTATTTGGAGGCTCTTGGGCTCCTGTCTTCTCTCATATCAGTATGCCTATTGATAGCTTATTGTGTCATTCAATCAAGCTAGTGTTATTATCTGGCTTTCCAAGTAGACTCTGATGCTCAATGGGCTCTGGGGCAGGTAAAAGACAATGACCTATTGATTTTTGCTGCCTTTAGCTCTCAGTAATTCCAGGAATCAGGTGGCCAATTCTCTTCTGAAGAGAAATGGAGATTTTTATGTTAGTGTCAGACTAGATCCTATGTCTGGGGTAGGCTCGTCTTTCCCCCTCTGACTTGTCTCATAATATCTATAATAGACCTTATATCCACTCAAGTGTACTAGAATTACTCAACTTTGAAAAGTACAAATAAATACCAAACTTTATTGATGAATGGATCGTTTGATCTATGAAACTTTTGGTATATGGATAAGTTGTTGATAAATATAGAAGGACTTCAAGGCATTGTTCATGTGAATCACAAGGAATATAACACTAGCTTAGCTAAGTATGAAGAAACATCTGACATTAGTAAGTTCATCTATCTATCTATCTATCTATCTATCTATCTATCTATCTAATATCCTGTTTGAATATTCTGTGATCTGAACATTTGTGTGCTCCACATCTTTTACTTAAATATTCAAGTTGTTGACTTGTGGAATATTACTTTAGCTATGCAAAGTTGCATTACACTGATTTATGCTGAATGTTTAAACAAAGATGTGTTACATTTGTTTATGCTGCATTTGTTTAGTTATGTAAAATTGTGTTGCTGTTTATCCTTGCCTGCCTAAGACACCTGATTGGTCTAATACAAAGCTGAACAGCCAATAATGAGGCAGGAGAGGGATAGGCAGGTCTATCAGGGAGAGAGAATACATAGGAGGAGAACAGAAGGGTGAAGGGAGAAGAGAACGTTAGACAAAGAGAGGGAGACACTTCGGGCCATCCAGTCAGCTGTCAGACAGACAGACACAGTAATCAGTAAAAGTGGGACATACAGAATGAAAGAAAAGCAAAAAGGCCTGAGGCAAAACAAAGATGAAGAGAAACAGCTTTGTTTAAGTTATAAGAGCTACTGAAACACACATAGGGCTGAATATTCATAACTAATATTGTCTCCATATCATGATTCGGGAGCTGGTTGGTGGCCTTAAAGGAAACCTGTTACACTGACTTTCAGGAGATGATCCTTTGGGGAGTGGTTAGGTTCTGGGAACAGAGTCTTTGTAAGTAGAGTTAATGCTCTCATGAGAAGAAAGCAAGCTGCTTGCTCTCACTGCTCTGACCTCTATGGATGACATAATGAGAAGATTGTCAATCTAGCAACTAGGTTTTGAATAGCTAATGACATTTCAAGCCAGATCTTGGAGTTTGAAATGTTGTTTATAATGCCTCCCACTGCATATGACATGTTTTCACAAGTGCATGCAATTGATACCTCCCCTTTGCTGTACAGCAGTATAGTAGATTGGGCTAGTAGCTTCCAATTGTACTATGTGTGTGTATGTATGTGTGTGTATACACATGTGTGTGTGTGTATATATATATATATATATACATATATATACATACATATATATGGAATGATTTAAAAGTGCAGAATATTATGTTTCAGCTACATCTTTCTTAGCATTTGGAGGCAGTCTTCGATATCTTATTCTTGTCGTCACTTATGTGAATTCGTGTCTGTGATACTAAACCATGTCTTTTTATTTGCAAATATTGATGTGTATAAAAACATCTAGTCCTCATAAGCAGGTCATATATTGAAGATACTTGTAAATATGCAAAAATTGGTAGTTTTCAATTCTACCAATTAGACAGCAATGTAAAATAGTCTTTTTTTTCAATTCCTTGGCAACATGCATGTATGTATTCTTGCCACAGTGTACCTGTGGAGGTGAGGGATAACTTAGTTCTCTCATTCCACCTTGTGAATCCTCAGGATTGAGGTTAGCCAATGCCAGTATAGCCATCTTATTCACTGAGCCATGCCATGTGTCTTGACTTAGCCTTTCTGATTTCAGGTCTCTGGTTTTCATGTCCACAAGTGGGATGATCTTTGGATCCTAACTCTTGTATTCCATGTCCTTTGTCATAAAATTAAATTCATTCTACCAATTTTGTTTCCTTAATTCCAGTCCAGATAGTGTGTTCTTTGGGACCTAGCACAGGCAAAGGTCTGAGTGGTTATGGCACATTATCTGTACCCAATATTCTTGTTTTTTTGTTATTTTTGTAAACATCTTTTCTGGCCTCTGAGCTGACTTGATTCATCTGAGACGTTTTAACCTAAGCATGGTAAGGTTAGAAAAAGGTCTATGATATAGAGACTTTTATACTCAACAAGACAAAAACAAACAAATGAACAAACAAACGAGTCAACATGAAATAACAAAGTAGCAATAAATCTCATCTTTTACCCACTCTTCCATGTGTCCCTACATACACATACTCGAGTTATGAAATGTAGGAGTTCAGCTATACCCAGTGTCCTGCCACCCAAGCACTCCCTCTGAGTGGAAGTAAGAAGTGGCACACAGGGTAAAACTGTGCTGCTGATGCACAAGGAAGCAGCAAGTGGCAGAAGGCAGGAGCACCTGGGGACAGGTAATTGTGATGATTCACTTTTTTGGGTCGTTCCTCTGTTGGTTCTAAACAAATTTAGAGAAAAGGGCTTTTGGCAAATGCTAATAACTACAAATAAAGCCTCTGTGTTCCTCTCCACTTCATTTTCTAGGTCTGTGTCTCAATCAGTACTTAGAGAAACACAGAGGCAGACTCCACAGGCCTGGAGCTATTCTCCTGGGACATGCAGAAACTGAAAAAGAAAGCAGCTGCCTGGTATCGAATCTGTTCCATATTTGTTTCATAACGATTGCACCAGGTGGAATACTGAAAGTCGGGGAGACATTGGGACCATTTTCAGAAGCAATTTTAAAGTTCACTTTTTAAAGAGGCTGCTGTATTTGGGGGCAGTGATTGATATACGTTTTCACTATAGGAACAGAATAAATACTTAGATTTTTTGTGGTCTATTAAGGCAGATGTAATACATCATCTACACTAGCATAGACGAGAGATACACATCCTCATCTAGGGCTATTTGCCCCTGATGGTTGAGGGCAACCAGGGTTTGGCTACAGTCGGGAATTCTTCAGAATTGGGACACATCTGTCCAGAAATTCAGACTAAAGGAGTTGCTTGCCTCAGTCTCTGTGACTTCAAGATCTAGACAAGCTTCTTTCTCTTCTTGTAATGCACAGCCCTCTCAACTAGGCATTCTGTCTAGGCCAGGATGACTCACTGAATCATTGATTGTAGACTCAAGTTCCCACCACCCATCTTTAGCAGTTGCCAAGCAAAGGAGGCCACCACGTGTTTAGGGCAGGGAAGCCAAGTGTATCTCTGCAGCAAAGTTTAGCTGTATCCTGGCCAGCAAGACATAGGGTGGAATGGAGAATGAAATGAAAGAAAACCTAGCTGGGTTCTCCAGTTCAAGTTGCTCATCCATTGGGGTGGTCCTGGCAGACTGTACAAGATGTAGGATGTAGTTTGCTCAAAGGCAGTTACCTCTGGGTAAGAGTATGGCCAGTGATGGGCAGGATTTCAGTGAGGAGACACACTGAAAGGACATAGAAACCAGAAAGTAATACCCCTATAGAGACAGAGCAAGCTGCAGTTGACTGAGTATAGAACCAAAGGAAGAATGTAAAAGGTTTAGACATGGGACCTGATTAGCGCCACAGGTGCTGACATGAAGGATGAGGGTAATTTCCTAAGCAGGGACTTTACAGTGGCAAGAGTTTAGAAGAAGGCCTACTTCATCATATAAGCTGGTATGTTGCTCTCCATTTACCTATGGAGTGATTATCTATTCTGTCTAGTGTTGTGTGAATTGTAGGAAGCTCTCCGTGAGAGGAGAGTCATTGCCTCATTACTGGGTTTGGCCATACAACTTGCTTTGACTAATGAAGGCTAAGCACAGATGATGTACTGCTAGGTTGGAGCAGAATTTCTCTGAATCTATTTTCTTCTCTGTCGGTAATTATTTTTGCTCCTCTTGGAATTAGAGGTGCCGCTGAAGCATACTGTCATTTAGCCTGTGGACTTGAACTGAAAGACAAATCTCAGGCTTTTTCAGCTTTTGGGAGTTTTATGTACCTTGCTATTGCAACAACACTAGTATGCAAGTCAATTTATTAACCAATTCATTTTTAGTCTTTTAAGTTTTTTGTTCTTTGATAATTTCGGGCATATCTACAATGTTCCTACATCATATATCTACTCTCTACTTTCTCCTACCTTAAACTCTGAATCCTCCAAATTTCAAGTTACTTTGTCTTTTTTGTGATCTTTTTATTAGCTAATGAGTCCAACTAGTGCTGCCCATATGTGCACTGATATAGAAAGGTCCATCAGTGCCTAGACTAGCCTTGAACTCTTTGTGTAACTGAGGATAGCCTTGATTCTCAACCCTTTTACTTCTACCTCTGATGTCCTGGGATCACAGTACTGGTTATCTCTATGCCCAACCTCACTGAAACAATTTCTAATAGAGGAAAGATTGTGCTAATGACACCCATTGCTGGTTCATCAGTTCTCAGATCCCAGCTTGGGACAATAATAAGATGTCCTGAGGGTTTATTCCCTACATATGTGTTTTGATGTCTGGGTAGAGATTTACATTTCAGGAAGATATTTTAACTGAATTATAAGAACAGGGCCATATTAATCTTGACCCAAAGTTGAGTCTTTTGATCATCTGTCTATGCATTGAGATTCTACCTGAGTACTACCGTGAATTCAATCTATAGATAGGATTCAGAGATAGACTGATCTTTGAGGGCTTGGAAATATCTAGTCTCTCCCACAGATTCTATTCAATACTGCATCACTAAGTACAGTAAAAACTCGAGAGTAAGGACCAGTTACTCATGGAGAGGAGATATTATGAAGTTTCTACATATAAAGACAGTTGCTGTGTCTAGATTAAGTGACTAGAATCTACAACAGTGTGGAACCTTAATGATTTCCAAGCTTCTTAGATCCCTCTTGCCTCGCTAAAATTAGTGCAAGAAGTTCTTAAAATGTGGTTCATCGGCTACATACATCAGAAGCAATTTCACAGCACAGTAGATTCCGTGTCCCCAACATCCCAAATCAGATTTTTTACATCAGAAATTTCAGAGTATGCTGTCCCTGTGCACACAGGTACCAGTATACCAGTCCTTTGGATTTCTTGTTACATACTGAAGCCAGACAGCCCAGACAGACTCAGTTTTCTGGGCCTCAAAATTAACTTCGTACTTTACTATTTGAGATGTTTCAAAGCATACAGATGTCTAGACTCCACATAGAAATACTAATTTGACTTGTCTGATATGGGGCTTGGATACTAGCGTGTTTTTAGAAATTTTGTACATTTACTTTGGCACATCATTATAGAGAACCATTAACATAGAAGTAGAATCAGCTCATTGTGGCTGTGGATCTATCCCCTGAGAGATACCATGCAGGACACTGTTGGAGGTATGCCAATCAAATTTATAATAGTCTTTCTTGAAAGAAACTTAAAGTAATAAACTGTAGTGAGAAGATTAAACTTAGAGTGGTGTATCTTTTCAGAGCTGCATGTGGAAAGATTGAATGAGATTTATCCAAAGATTCTTAGCTGCTTAATTAAGCATTCTGGTTTATTCTCCAGTACACTAAGCTCCATAAGAACATAGAAGAAGGGGGAGATAAGAACATAGAAGGGATAAAAAGGGAGTTGAATAGACAAGAAAGAATCCTGATTATGGACTGGGCCCCAGCTGAGGGCACAGGGGTCCATATGAAAACAAACCATGTAGCTCTTGACAGGGCAGTGTGGCTGAAAACATCCTCTTTGCCTTGGGAATGTACGCTTTCCACAGTCTGGCTTTGATAGAACTTATTCTTGGGACACGTGTTACCTGCCAATTTTCAGTTATGCCCATTGCATTTTGGGGATAAAATTTTAAGAGCAATTGCTACAGTATAATTTTTGTGAACTTGGAGAACTGAACATTTCTAATTAGGTTGCTATAGCCCGTAGCCAAATTACTGCAAATGTCATCTCTCTGCTCTCTTTTTGATGTGAAAATGTAGGACAGTCAGCAATATACACAATTTAATCTTAATGCAGGCAGCTGATGATCAGGATGGCAGAAGGGTCTGATTTTCATTAACCCAGATTCTACTTCATCAAGCCATTCCCTCATCACACAGCTTACTTTCAAAACCATGTCTAGGCTTTTCAAGTAGACTGCTGCTTTAGCCATTAACTGTCCAGAAAAAATGTGAGCCTTCTCTCAGGATGCTTAGTGTGGTGGTCACAACCAAGGCCATCCTTGGACTATTTGAGTGGCCTCCGTTGGCAGGGTCCCAGGCTTCAGAGCATCTGTGTTATTGGGACCCTTGATAAGAAAGGCAGTCGGCTTTCAAGTCATGTCATTGACCTTTCCGATTTTTGAAGACAACATTTATGTGTAGATATTTCTATTCTGTCCACTCAGTGACTGAGTTCCTCCTTGTATCGGCTTTCATATCCCAGTATCCCCATGCATAGATCATATATAGTTCCAACACTCTAGCCTAGAATAATTCAAATTCAAATAGTGCATAGTAAAACCAAACGAAAATGACTGAAGAAAACAGCAGTGATCTCTCTCCCCCAAATATTTCTTCTGTATAGGGCTTCACCCAGTCATTGGGAATCTTTAATCCTGTTAATTTTACGTAGCAAGTTCTATGATGCTCCTACAATTTACAGGTAAGGAACTCAAGTCATTGGATATAAGGGACACTCTTTTATTTATTTATTTATTTATTTATTTATTAAAGATTTTTGCCTCCTCCCCGCCACCGCCTCCCATTTCCCTCCCCCTCCCCCAATCAACTCCCTCTCCCTCATCAGCCTGAAGAGCAGTCAGGGTTCCCTGCCCTGTGGGAAGTCCAAGGACCTCCCACTTCCTTCCAGGTCTAGTAAGGTGAGCATCCAAACTGCCTAGGCTCCCACAAAGCCAGTACGTGCAGTAGGATCAAATCCCATTGCCAATATGTTTTTCTTTGGGTTCACCTTCTTATTTAGCTTCTCTAGGATTGCGAATTATAGGCTCAATGTCCTTTATGTATGGCTAGAAACCAATTATGAGTGTGAGTGAGTACATCCCATGTTCCTCTTTTTGGGTCTGGCTTACCTCACTCAGGAGAGTGTTTTCTATTTCCATCCATTTGTATGCAAAATTCAAGAAGTCCTTGTTTTTTACTGTTGAGTAGTACTCTCATATGTATATATTCCATACTTTCTTCATCCATTCTTTTATTGAAGGGCATCTAGGTTGTTTCCAGGTTCTGGCTATTACAAACAATGCTGCTATGAACTCTCAAGAACAATAGCAATGGGTTTTTGATCCTACTGCACATACTGGCTTTGGGGGAGCCTAGGCAGTTTGGATGCTCACCTTACTAGACCGGGATGGAGGTGGGTGGTCCTTGGACTTCCCACAGGTCAGGGAACCCTGATTGCTCTTCGAGCTGATGAGGGAGGGGGACTTGATTAGGAGGAGGGGGAGGGAAATGGGAGGCGGTGGTGGGGAGGAGGCAGAAAACTTTAATAAATAAATAACTAAATAAATAAATTAATTAAAAAGAACCCATTGCCATTGTTCTTGACTTCTCAGCAGTCCTCATTGTCCACTATGTTCAGCGAGTCCAGTTTTATCCCATACTTTTTCAGGCCCAGTCCAGCTGGCCTTGGTGAGTTCCCAATAGAACACCCCCATTGTCTCATTGTGTGGGTGCACCCCTCGTGATCCTGAGTTCCTTGCTCGTGCTCTCTCTCCTTCTGCTCCTGATTTGGACCTTGGGATTTCAGTCTGGTGCTCCAATGTGGGACTCTGTCTCTGTCTCCTTTCATTGCCTGATGAAGGTTAATATCCAGGAGGATGACGAAATATATACCACTCTTGGGAATATACCCAAGAGATGCCCTGTCATACAACAAAAGTATATGCTCAACTATGTTCATAGCAGCATTGTTTGTAATAGCCAGAACCTGGAAACAACCTTGATGCCCTTCAATGGAAGAATGGATGAAGAAAGTATGGAATACATACATATTAGAGTACTACTCAGCAGTAAAAAACAATGACTTCTTGAATTTTGCATGCAAATAGATGGAAATAGAAAACACTCTCCTGAGTGAGGTAAGCCAGACCCAAAAAGAGGAACATGGGATGTACTCACTCATAATTGGTTTCTAGCCATAAATAAAGGACATTGAGCCTATAATTCGCAATCCTAGAGAAGCTAAATAAGAAGGTGAACCCAAAGAAAAACATAAGGGACACTTTTTTTTTTTTTTTTGGTTTTTTGAGACAGGGTTTTTCTGTAGCTTTAGTGCCTGTCCTGGAACTAGCTCTTGTAGACCAGCCTGGCCTCGAACTCCCAAAGATCCACATGCCTCTGCCTCCCGAGTGCTGGGATTAAAGGTGTGCGCCACCACCACCCGGCTAAGGGACACTCTTGATATCAAAAACAAGATATGAAGTGACTTATTCTTTATCAGTCTGATCACAAAGTGATTTCTTTTAACATCCTATCAAACTGATCCTCAATAACTGCGACCTTATCACATGGGATCTTTATCTTCAGATCAAATCAGTGAGCAACATAGTTAAACGTATCAATTATGCTTTCGTGTTTTTGCTAGAGGAAAAGTGTTATATGGAGTTTTTCTCTGAATTGAAACAATCGTGGAGGGAGTAAGGGGCTCTTAAGACATTGAAAGTGAAGTGAAACTTACAAAGCTCAGGAAACAAGCAAAACTTAGAAAGCTCCTCAAACTTACAGTATTTATAAAGCATTTTGGAGAGATTACAAAATCAATAAACAATGTTGGGAAGAGGGAGCTGGAGATACAGTCTACTGTGAGCCACGTGGAATGAATTCTGGGAAGCAAAGCCAGGTCCTCTGCAAGAGCCGCAAGTACTCTTAATCACTGAGCCTCCACTTCTGCTTCCATAGTGTGATTTTGTTTAAATGATAATATCCCTCTGTTTTGGAACCCTTCACTATATAACTAGACTTTTAGAATAAGTTCAATGTCCCTTACAAAAATCCAACAGGAATATTCTTAGTTTAACCTATTGGCAGCCCACCCCATCCCTTCTGAGTACTTATATATCATTTATTATATGATCTTGTAACTGTTTCTTTGTAAATGATTCTGTCACCTTGAGCGTCTTAGAGTCCTCAAGGGATGTATCTAATTAATTGCCACTTCTTCCACTTCTAGAATGTTGCATGGCACTAGGTATTCAGTTTGGCAGATCTTTGTTAAACACACGGATGAATTGGCCAATCAGGACAACCTCGGTCACCACCACCTTCCTCTTCTTTCCTGCTCAGGTAGCATCAGGAGAGTTTCTTTTTTTTCCACATCTACTCATAGGATAATGAGTGATCCCCAAAGGACCCAGAAAACTGCAAAGCGGCTCTCACATCACCTAAATCTAAACTAATGTCAGCTGAACTTTATTCTAGAAAATTAAAAAAAAAAAACTTTCACTCAAAGCAGTGAGTTTTTAAAAGTCAAATTTGAATCTGCCCAAAGATTGTGAAAGCAGAGATGATGTTTCAAATTATTACGAAATTGGTTTTTGCAACTGCAGTAGATAGAGGATAAAAGCAAAGAGGTTGATAATATTGATTCTTTAAAGGAAGTAAAAATTTGGCTGTGAGTAGAGCTAGGAACAGTGAATAATTCTCCCACTACCTCTAATCTCAGTGGCTTTAGGACAGGATAGAACTCTGTGAAAGTCCTTGGGGGTTCTGAGAGCAGACTTACAGCAGCTACTTATTGAATGCCATGCTGTGCAAGGCACTACATGAACCCTTAGGAATAAGGAACCAATCAAGATGTACACCTTGTTCCTGGAGTGTATGTGTGGGAGGGGAGTCGAGCACACAATGGATAATTATAAGGCCATCTGAAGTTTGAGAGATTTGAGAACAAACACAATACTCTTGAGTTTTAGAACAAAGAATCCCTAGAGGCCTTGAGAGCGTTTTTGCAGAAGGAACATTTGACTGAGATGGGGTAAGATGAGTAATGCTTTTCTGAATTGCTTTGGAGAAAACAGCACTCCGAATTGGGGGTGGGGGATGGCTGACAATCTCATGAAGTGAAATAAGTGGTTAAGTAATGATGGAGGGTGACAGTGGCCTGCTGCAGGAAGTCTTACAGCCAGTGGTTACCCGCCCACTGGCGCGTGGCCTCTTATACTATGTACGCCAATGTAGAGCATGTGTCTGCTCTCTTTTCCGGCCTCTCTGTTCCGGTTGCGGATTTTGGTTTCTGATCTCTGTTCAAGCAGAGGATTCTGATTTGTGAGTCTACCCCTAAATAATTTGGAATTTCTTTTAAGTGTCCTTCTTCAGTGGCCTGAAGAAAGTGCTGCACATGTCTTGTGGAGAAAGTTGGGGAGAACCCTTGGTATTTCATATGGTGGGAACGGGGAACCCAGGGAGATTTGAAAGAGGACACTCGGGAATTCTAATATAGTGCATTCAGGCAGTTTCTACAGGCTTAAAGTTTGGGGAACTTTGGATATTCAGAATGAGAAGAGTATTTTATATTTGTATCTTGTACTAATGTTAAACTAAGAACATGCCAATGAAAGACAGGAGCTCTTAAATTTGGCATCAGTTTCAAAAGCAAATGTTTCAGCTACCTAATGGAAGGGAGACCACATTGATGCAATGTGCCCTCAGTCTCCTGTGACTCCTGAGGAGAAAGGCAGACTTGGTTTTGTCTGTAACGACACAGAAAGCAAATAGAAACTCTATTTGTAAGGAGTGACCTGGTCAGCAGAAAAATTACTTCTGACAGCTTCTGAAAATGTGTTTCCTTTTACTTTGTGTGGGAATGACATTGTGCTTCTGATAATCTAATGACCTGTAAATGATACCTTCCACTCCTGAAAGGGACCACTGAGCCAAGAATGTAGGAAGTCAGATGTATAGAACTTTATTATCTAGGTTCACCAGAAATTCTATGCTTAAATGTATGGCATTAACACTTCAACGATTTGTTCCATAAAGGAAAACACCATCCAAAACCACCAGTACCATACTCATTCTCCTGAACAGGATCTGTAATGAGTCATTTGCACACCCGATTCCTTTCATTATCCATGTCTCTCTAGGAAGAAAATATATGTAACTATTACTTATATCTAATATTTTCTGTATCTCTTGTACTTTATAGCAGACACATGCTTTTAATTTCTGATACATTGTGTATCCTTAGAATCTGTGGGGTATTATGCTTTCTAAAACATTTCAACATTCAATACATCAGAAGAGCCTAAAGCAATAGATAATTCTCAGTGATGCAGATAAAAGCAGCTAACTTGACAGAATCGCCACTGGTCATAAACCATCCCTCTTAGCTGAGGACTCATTCTTACAAATGTCCAAATCCAGCCATTTTCTCTTCAAGGATTTTAATTTCTTGAAGGTACTATGTTTTATAGAAGCACCATTATTGACATTGCTTGGGTTCCCACAAAAATTCTAGTCATTTTTGTTTCAGTTGATAGTCTTGAAGATTCACCTAATGGTAATCATGAAAAAATTTAAGGATCAAATAGAGTTATTTTTCTTCACCTTTCAGAGGTTATCCAGTCACCCCATTGAAACCCATATCCTGAACAAAGATGTTCTTTTGACTCACGTTGACCTGCAGCTGTGATCTGATTTGTGAAAATATTGTGTCTCAGCTACTTAATACCAAATGGTTCTTACACTAATTGAACTGTGTGCCTATCTTATATATGTTTACCTGACTTCTTGACCAGAGCACTTAATCCTTCATTTCTATTTTCATTCTGAGCTAGGGTCAGCATTTGCAAGTCATAATGCCTTGACGCATGCGTAGGGCCTGCCTTAAATCATCGTATTTATATGCTCCGGTTCTCAGGTTCTCACCTCCTGTGACTGACTGTGGCTTCATTTACATCTGAGAATCTTTGTGTCTCCCATAGCACAGAATATAGTTCTAGTAAGATTTTCTAATTGCTAGAATGAATGAGTGGATCTGTCAGGTTCAGTGGTCTTTGATAAATCTTACCAGCACTATAACACATCTGCACTATGGGAGTCAGCTAGAGATGGCTCACGATTTTATAAAATCTTTCAAGTTCGACACTCCATGTTCACTCTTCTCTCTAAATGTCATTTATATTCCTTGGTCTTATGACAAGTAGCACATTCTGATGGAGAGATTTATCCATCCAGGTCATCTCACATGTTCTTCATGAGACAGGCAGATATAATCATCTCTTTCAAGGGGAAGAAAAGACAGCTTTTACTAACATTAAGAGTTTTAACCTAAGTGCATGTAAATTACGAACATCTTTGCTATAGATTAAACCTCTAACTTCAATGGCTTCAGGACAAGGCAGAGTCCTGGAACATCCTCGGGGTGTTCCTGTGATCAATATTCTTTCACTTTGACAGGTGCCATAAAGTAGCTTTTGAGAGTCATGTGTGCAGGTATAAAGAAAGAACTCAGTACAAGGGAACAAACGTTTGAACATTAGGAGTACTTGGACAAAGAAGGACAAAAACCTAAGGATATTGCCATCCTCTCTATCCGTAAATCTGGTAAGTCTCATCACCAACGAAGAAAAAGAATTTTACATTTCTCAGAATGCTTCTAGGAACAAGAAAGAGATAGATTCACTTATTCAGTGAAAACAAATATATGCAACTGTGTTCTTTTTTTTTTTTTTTTTTTTTTTTGAATTTTAAAGAAACAATGACTGTCTTTATTCAAGGCATGGCTAATTGTACACAGATAGTATCTAAAGGGATTTGCAAATAACTTTTATTTATTTTTTTTTTTTTATTTATTTATTTTTTTTTCAAGTAGCATCTTTTTATTTATTTATTTATTTTTTAAATTTATTTATTTATTAAGGATTTCTGCCTCGTCCCCACAACCGCTTCCCATTTCCCTCCCCCTCCCCCGATCAATTCCCCCTCCCTCATCTGCTCGAAGAGCAATCAGGGTTCCCTGACCTGTGGGAAGCCCAAGGACTGCCCACCTCTATCCAGGTCTCCTAAGGTGAGCATCCAAACTGCCTAGGCTCCCACAAAGCCAGTACGTGCAGTAGGATCAAAAACCCACTGCAATTGTTCTTGAATTCTCAGTATTCCTCATTGTCCGCTATGTTCAGCTAGTCCGGATTTATCCCATGTTTTTTCAGACCTAGGCCAGCTGGCCTTGGTGAGATCCCAATAGAACATCCCCATTGTCTTAGTGTGTGGGTGCACCCCTCGTGGTCCTGAGTTCCTTGCTCGTGCTCCGTCTCCTTCTGCTCCTGATTTGGACCTTGAGATTTCTGTCCGGTGCTCCCGTGTGGGTCTCTGTCTCTGTCTCCTTTCATCGCCTGATGAAGGTTAATATTCCTGAGGATGCCTATGTGTTTGTCTTTGGATTCACCTTCTTATTTAGCTTCTCTAGGAACATGAATTATAAGCTCAATGTCCTTTATTTATGGCTAGAAACCAAATATGAGTGAGTACATCCCATGTTCCTCTTTTTGGGTCTGAAAATGTTTTTGGTCTAAATTCTTCAAGTCAGTGTTTGCATTGAGAAATAAGTTAAGATCTATATTATCCATTGCATAGAATAAAACTGAGAGAACATCACATGGGAATTATATGGTTATATGTTCCCAGTGAACTGCAAGGAAGGATGTTCTCAATCCCACAGACAAAAAATGAAAATGAAGATACAGAATTTGAAAGTCAGAATGTAAGTTTTTCCTAAAAGCTTTTGAATTGTTGGGATAATTGATAAATCCTTAGCTATCTCTCTAAATACAAAAATACTCATATTGAAAATAATTGGATTTTACATACATGCTTCAGAGAAAAAGACAGAACTAGTGTTATGTATTAATTTAATTAGCAATTAATTGATTTAATTTACTTAACAATCATTTTGTAAACAATGCAATGCTCATAGAAAGACAAATATATCAGAGTAATAACCTCACCTCTTTTACGTGTGTACCCTATTTAAATTAATTGATTTAATTTACTTAACAATCATTTTGTAAACAATGCAATGCTCATAGAAAGACAAATATATCAGAGTAATAACCTCACCTCTTTTACGTGTGTACCCTATTAGTTTTAAGGTCTTTCATAAAATGTACAACATACTGTGGATTATAAACCAGAGAAACATCTTGTCTTTGGAGCTGGATGCTGGACTTTGAGAACACAGTTTCACTGAGATCACAATCTGGTCAGAATTGACTGCTTGTGGTGGTGGTGGAACAATTTATGGTTTATGCAAACATCGCCCTGACCATGCTGACCATGCTTTTACCCACTGTTCTTTCTCTGTAGCCATCTTATTTTCAAAACTGAGTCACAGCAGATCAGGGGCCAATCAAACACCTTGGTTTTAACTAAGGGCATACCACACGTCGTTCCAAGCATCACATTCTAGGGTACTGAGAGTCAGAGCTGCAAGGTATTTGTTTGGAAGGAAACCACTGGACCTAAATATGGTACTTACAAACATTACAAAAATTGTTACAAGCAATCCTAGAATTTAATCAGACTTTCTCTATGATTTTGTTAATGACTAATAAATATTGAAACAATGGTGCACACATTAATTACTCTGTTCGATGCTGTGACAAAATACCTAAAAAGAAGCAGCCTAAGGTAGGAAATATCAATGCTGGGTGACAGTTTAAAGCTCTTTGAAGGCCAGGAAGTCACAGCAATATAAGGCAGCTGAGCAGATGAACACACAGTCAGGGAGGAGAGAGACATGAATTCTGGGCCAAGCTCAATGTCTCCTTCTTATTCAGTCTGGGACTCCAGCCTGTGGGATGGTACCACCTGTAATAAGGTTGATCATCCCATTAGGTTAAGCCAAGCTAGTTCATCCCCCGCCATCATGTCCTGAAGCTAACGGCTCACAGTTGTGTCCAGCATCTTGTTTCCTAGGTGATTATAGAGCCTGTCACATTGATGCTATTAACCATCAGCAAGGTGAAATGGCAAAAGTTTGAAAGAGGTTCATTTAATGATCAAAGAAAAGGAAGTGTGCAGCATTGTGAAAGCAACTCCATGAACTCAGAGGCTCTTTCCTGTTCCTTCACTATTTGCACATAAATGTGTCTTGTTGAGGGGCATTTTCATGTAAATGTACTTATTGTCAGTTCAGCTAGAGTCATAAACAGTTCTTGGAAGGGAAATAGCAATTGTCAAACCTGTATCAATAAGAGCCATTTCCTGTGAAAATGAATTTTGCCTGGTATTTGTTCATCCTATCTCAAGCTTATTCATTGCATTTGCTGGAATAAACCACACCATGAAAATGACTATCACCAAAGTCTTGCATTATAATATTGTACATAGGATGAACTGTGGCTCTTTAAGCAAATCAGTGGATAACTTTAAATCACAGTATATCTCTGAGATCTAGTATTGTTGCACTAAGCATTACACATAACATTCACATGTATACATACGTGTATTCTTTGTATGACAACAGATAACACTAATGAAGATAAATTAAACCAAAACTCCAATGAAAAAAAAACCCTCTAGATGAAAGGAGACATCAAAGTTAATGGAAAAAGGGAGGTGACTAAAATAAAGAACAAAGAAATTCATTTGATTTATAAGGATTGTTTTAATATCATATTTATTAAAATTATTTTGGATGATTAAAGAAACAACTATCAGATTTCAAAAGAACTTAAGCTCTTCTTTGTCTAATATAATGGCTTTAGAATTGCCTTTTGAACCATAAATCATTCTTCATTAAGTCAGCTAAGTATATTGGGATCAGAATAACGGGACTAAGAGGGTAGGAGAGCAGAAAGCACAGAGAAGCAGTGCTGAGATGAGCGTGCACACCACAGCTGGCTGCAACACACAGCACATTTCTAACTGTGGTCTCAGCCTAAAAATTCAAACCAGTGATCATCTGAGGGCAGCACCAGGGAAGATTCATCTTTGAGGTTTGAAATCAACAATAAGCTAAGTGGCCTCAGAAAAAAAGGATAAGAAAGATAAACTAATTATCTTTTTCACCCGTTCTTTTCTCCTTAAAAAATGTTAAACTCACTGGAAATATTAAAAAAAATAGGTACTTTACAGAGGAATATTAAATCACAGTCATTCTAAGTGAGCCCACTTATCCATGGGAACGACACACAAGGATATTAAATATTTTTAATAAAAGGCTGCAGTAAATTTAAAAGTAGACTTTGTTAAGTAGAAAAATGTCAAGCAGTGAAAACCAGATAGCAGTACAATGAGTGGCCAAGAGTCTGTATTCAACTTCAGTGATTTTCAGCTACTTTCTCATCTCTTGGTCTCTTTTTGGGCCCTTCCACTTTCCCAATTTTGTTGATGACAGTTGTTGACAATATCACCAAGCCTATAAACTTGCACCATAATGACTGCTGTTAGTATCTTGTGGTCATATTTTCAGGAAATTCCAAAAAAATTGACAGATCACAATGAGATACTGCTTTTCATATGGAACGACTATAATCAAAATGACAAAATAATAGTGTTGCCAATGATCTGGACAAATTGCATCCTTATATGTGACTGGTGAGAATGTAAAATAGTGTCGCCACTTTGAGATGAAGCTGTGAACCTCCTTGAAGTGTTCAGTGCAGCTACCATACAACCTCATAATTTCTCTCCACTAAAGAGAACTGAATACTTGTTCCTACAGTTAGACTTGTCCCGAACTTAGGAGAGTCAAAAGATAGAAACTGAGCTAACAGGCAGTGAGCCTGGGCACCTGAGGACCTGAATTGGGAGCCTAGAGCTCAGATATTATGGTCAGGGAAGTGATGGCCTGGAACCTCGGAGTTAAGGGGGTGGAGACAGAAACTGGGAGTTTGCTGGCCAGTAGGTCTAGCCAAAATGGCAAGTAGTAGGTCAAGAGAAAACTCAATCTCTCTCTCTCTCTCTCTCTCTCTCTCTCTCTCTCTCTCTCTTTCTCACACACACACACACACACACACACACAAAAGGGAGAATGATAACCCAAGATACCTGGCATTGTCATGTGGCTCCCACATGAGCAAGCACTGCACAGAACCTGCTCACACACCCATACCCACTCAAGTACACAAAGATACAAACAGAAAAAGTGCCCATCACTTGACAACATGGATCAACCAAATATGGTCTGACCATACAGTGGGATGTTATTTTAGAAAGCAAACAAATGAAGAGCTGATTTGTTGTATGATGTGATGAACTGTGATTTACTAGGATAGGGAAACACAAGTCTGAAAACCAACAGAGGAAAACGTCACTTCTGTGAAACATTTCCAACAGGTGATCCATGACCCAGGAAGGAGATTTCTGATTGCCAGAAAATGGAATGAAGAAGTTATAGAGGAAGAGAAAACTTTCCAAGCTCAGTTGCTTTTCTCCCCCTTTTCCTTTTATTTGATAGTGACCATGTTCAAAACTTTATTATGGCAGTGATTGTAAGTACCATGAATATACTAAAATCCACTGACTTGCGTAGATTAGATAGGTAAATTTCATGGTATATAAAACCATTGAATTGTTCTATTTACACGTGTGGATGTGTTAGTATAGGAGATTTACATCAACAACATGGTTGTTTTAATGCATTGTGAGAAAGGAAGCTACGGCAATGATATAAATGTAAGGCTTGCTCTCATTTCCAAAAGGTGGAAGAATGGATGAAGACCCCAAAGTTGATTATCGTATATTTAGGTTGAGTTTAATACACATTTTAAAAAGTGAAAGACTAAGATAAATCTTGCAACCAAGCATTTTCATTGTCTTTGGAAATGGTTGTCAGTTTGCGTAAATCCACACATGTCCACCTGGTAACCTACTCATCTTTATTGTTCTGCTGAAAAAAAAAAAGATCCATTTTGTTGTATGATCACCAGTTGTCCTGTCTGGCCACATTGCTTACTTATCTTCCCAGTGCTGATTCTGATCTCATCACATTGCCATATCCTCCGGGTGTATGGAACCATTCACAGCCCTCTTGTCTGTCTTGGACAATTGCTATAAAATATGACTCAGGAAACCGATATCAAATAAACCTTGAAAATTAGGAGTGGACATTGTATCCACGCTTGTTTATAGTGGTATACAAGGCAGATCATTCACTGAAAGCCAAATCTGAGTTTTGACCCCTAGAGAAGAGTTGCTGTGGTTCCAGTTGGCTTATTGCAGCCTTTGTCTGGACTCTGTCTCTTACCCGGCTGTTACTGAATCTGTTCTGGCAACTGTGCTATGGGGTTCATTTATGAAACATAATAAATGCTATTATGCTCATAGCTGCATCCATGCATATATCAATGTGAGAAGCTTTAGAAAGGATGTTGTTTGTATCTTTAAAGGGCAAGCAGAGCCTCCTTAACAGAGTAGCACTTCAGGTTAGAATCTGCACATTTGCCCCTCTTTAATACATCTCAATCTAAGTGACATATTTATCCGCAGCTTCTCAGGAGCTGGGACAAGAAGTAACTGCCACCTCTCTCTTAACAGAGATGCTAGAAATCCTCACACACCTGCCTCCGATGTCAGAATCAGGGTTAAGTCAACAAAAAACTGCTTTGTTTCTGCCTTTTGTAGCCTTATTGGGACCATGTGACCTTAGAGTGCACCCGGTGGTAGCAGAAAGGGCTCTACAGGCATACCCTGCTTGTGTCTTGTTTCAACAAAGAAATGAACAGCTAGCAGGTAAGAAGCAGATTTTTTTATTTTCTGATTTCTTCCAGAGAACTTGTTAAACAATTTTTGGCATTATTGTCCTTGAGTATGTCAGGCTAAGTTATGTCCTGGCCACCAAAAATATAAGAACAATTTTTAGAAACCAACTCTTAAATATGTATGTGTATATATATAAATATATATGAGTTTGTTTATAATATATGTTTATATATCTTAATCTTGGCTTGACAAGCTTCCACATGAACTGACACAGTTTTACTTCATAATTAAGCAAAATAGACTAGAACTCCTCTTTAGCTATTTATCTCCAACTCGCCATTAGACATGAATATAAGTTAGTGCCAATAGTTATGCCGATTTCTGTTTTCTAGAAACTGTGGATGCTGATGAGGCAGAAGACATAAATGGACTTAAACCGAGTCTGCATGTGAAGTGGTTGCCTGCTTCGCTGCAGGCTTTTATTTCACCCATTAATACTTACTGGAAGTCGGTGGTCTGAGGCCTTTGCTAGAGGGAATGCTTCTCATTTCTATTGACTGATTACCCAAGTGGTCCTGAATAAAAACAGAAATAGCTTGGAGCGATTTCTTTTACTAACTCAGGCTTGTGGTTGTATATTACCCATGGTGCCCTGGAGTCACTTGGAAGATTCTCCTGTGCTTTGCTTTGATGTGTGCAAAACAGTAAGACTGTTTCTCTTCTGTCCCATTGGAAGGGGTGCCATGCAAGGAAGCATGGAGCTGTGAATCCAGGGGCTTTTTCTCAAAAGCTTTGGAGAAGAGACCACGTCAGGATGGAGCCATGGGAACAGGCTGGCACCAGGTACAGCTGAGGAGTGACTCACTGTCTCTGTTTCTAAGGGGGGGGGGACAGTGACAAAGTAGATATGAGCTTAAATTGGTTTCTTGAATGTCTAGCCAAGTTCATGGTAAAGGGTGAGGGGTATCCAGGCAGTGAGGTTACAGGTGACAGTGCATTCTCAGTGTCTGTTGGCTTTCTATTTACTCTGGATCCTTGAATCCTCAAACTAGCCAGTGTCTGAGAGAGGTATGTATATTGGGGGAAGGCAAGCAGCTATTCATGAAAGTGTGTGTATGTGCTTATGTGTGTGAGAGAAAAATGAAGGAGAAGAGAGAGTGCAGGGAGACACAGAGAGGGACTGAAAGACACAGAGAGATATAGACAGACAGGAGGTGGGAGGAGAGGAGAAAGACAGATAGAAAGAGATAGAGAGAGACAAAGATAGATATAGAGAGACAGTGACACAGAAAGACAGAGACACACAGAGATATAGACAAACAGAAGGTGGGATAAAAATAAAAGAGGAGAGAAAAGATAGAAAGAGACACACAGAAAGACAGAGATGGATAGAGAGATAGAAATAGAGAAAGAGAAAGTGATGGAGAGAGAGACAGAGACAGAGAGAGAGGAGAGAGAAGAGACAGGAGGTAGAAAGAGGAGAGAGGAAAGAGCAAGGTTAGAGAGATAAGCATACATAAGATTCTAGCTGTCTTGTGTAGATATTCCATACTTTCTTCATCCATTCTTCTATTGAAGGGCATCTAGGTTGTTTCCAGGTTCTGGCTATTACAAATAATACTGCTATGAACATAGTTGAACAAATGCTTTTGTCATATGATAGGGCATCTCTTGGGTATATTCCCAAGAGTGGTATTGCTGGGTCCAGGGATAGGTTGATCCCGAATTTCCTGAGAAACCAAAACACTGACTTCCATAGTGGTTGCACAAGATTGCATTCCCACCAGCAATGGATGAGGGTACCCCTTCCTCCACAGCCTCTCCAGCAAAGGTTATCGTTGGTGTTTTTGACTTTAGCCATTCTGACAGGTGTAAGATGATGTCTCAAAGTTGTTTTGATTTGCATTTCCCTGATTGCTAAGGAAGTTGAGCATGACCTTAAGTGTCTTTTGGCCATTTGAATTTCTTCTGTTGAGAATTCTCTGTTCAGATCAGTGCCCCATTTTTTAATTGGGTTAATTAGCATTTTAAAATCTAGTTTCTTGAGTTCTCTATATATTTTGGAGATCAGACCTTTGTCTGTTGCAGGGTTGGTGAAGATCTTCTCCCAGTCAGTAGGTTGCCTTTGTGTCTTAGTGACAGTGTCCTTTGCTTTACAGAAGCTTCTCAGTTTTAGTAGGTCCCATTTATTTAATGTTGCCCTTAATGTCTGTGCTTCTGGGGTTATACATAGGAAGCGATCTCCTGTGCCCATCTGTTGTAGGGTATTTCCCACTTTCTCTTCTATCCTTTTCAGTGTGCTTGGGCTGATATTGAGGTCTTTAATCCATTTGGACTTGAGTTTTGTGCACGGTGAAAGATGGAATATCTACACATTAGAGTACTACGCTGCGGTAAAAAACAATGACTTCTCGAATTTTGCATGCAAATGGATGGAAATAGAAAACACTATCCTGAGTGAGGTATCCCAGACCCAAAAAGATGAACATGGGATGTACTCACTCATAATTGGTTTCTAGCCATAAATAAGGGTCACGGAGTCTACAATAGGTGAATCTAAAGAAGCTAAGTAAGAAGGCGAACCCAAGGAAAAACATATAGTTATCCTCTTGGCTAAGGGAAGTAGACAAAATTGCCGGGGAGAAAATTGGGATCTTGGGGGTGGGTTGGGATGGGGGTAAGGGGAGATGGGGAGAGAAAAGTTAGAAGGGAGGGAGGTCAGGCCTTGGGAAAACAGGAGGATTGGGATAAAGGAAGGTTGGACAGGGGAGCACGGAAACACAATTCTTAGTTAAGGGATCCACTTTAAGGTTGGCAAGAGACCTGACCCTAGAGGGGCGCCCAGGTGCCCAAGCCGAGGTCCCCAGTTAGTTCCTTGGGCAGTTTAGGATAGGGAACCTGAACTGACCCTATCCTAGAGCAATACTGACGAATATCTTGCATATCATCATAGAACCTTCATCTGGTGATGGATGGAGATAGAGACAGAGATCCACACTGGAGCACTGGACTGAGCTCCCAAGGTCCCAATGAGGAGCAGAAGGAGGGAGAACATGAGCAAAGAAGTCGGGACCACGAGGGATGCACCCACCCACTGAGACAGTGGAGCTGATCTATTGGGAGCTCACCAAGACCAGCTGGACTGTGACTGAAAAAGCATGGGATAAAACTGGACTCTCTGAACATGGCGAACAATGAGGGCTGATGAGACCCAAAGGACAATGGCACCGGGTTTTGATCCTACATAATGTGATGGCTTTATGGGAGCCTAGCCAGTTTGGATGTTCACCTTCCTAGATATGGACGGAGCTTGGAGGTCCTAGGTCTTACCACAGGGCAGAAAACCCTGACTGCTCTTTGGACTGGAGAGGGAGGAAGAAAGGAGTGGGGGGAGGGGGAGAGGGTGGGAGGAGGAGGAGGGAAATGGGAGGCTGGGAGGAGGTGGAAACTTGTTTTTTTTTTTCTCCTTTTCTCAATAAAAAAAAATGGGAACAATTGCCACCTCATGGAAAAAAATAAAAAATAAAATAAAAACAAGAACCTCAAAAAAAAAAAAAAAAGATTCTAGCTGTCTTGAAGAGAGAGTAACCTATATGAAGCAGCCTGTTCAGTCCATACAGGATAGAAAGAAGGTGAAAAAATTCTAGACAAGGGCTGAGGTCCAGAGGAGCCAAGTAAGGAGTGAACATGTGCTTCACCGGCTTGGAGAACAGAGACGAATCTCAGGCCCTGGTGGCAGGTCTGGGCTGCCTGAACAATAGTCAGGCTCAGCTCTGCTTTCTTAAGGCACATTGTCTTGTGGCTGGAAGTCTTTAGGGCCACTGCTCCCTAGAGCTGATGAGAACAAGGACGTCCTATAGCAATGAACTAGCTGCCTTCATAGAGGAATAAACAACCTTCCCAGGAGGGTTTTTTTCAAGGCTTAACTATTGGCTTTTCAGTGTCTTTCTAAGTTCATTTGGGCCTCACGAGTCAATAAAAATTGGATTCTTGCTTTTGTCCTACAAATTTTGATAATTGTATGGAAAAGTAGATCTTTAAAGAACGAACAAGACAAATGCAAACTAAAACATTTATTCTATTGAGTAGAGCTTTTGGACACAGGCTACCTTTAGAGATTTAATGATGAGCATATGCCATCAAGGTAAAACTCTCAGAGGAAAATCTATTCTTATCTGGATGTGTTAATGCTGGGGATAAAAGGTAAATGTAAAATGTGTGCTGGTGTCAATCAATTGAGAACTCCTCACCGGAGCATATGCTAATGCATTCCCATCCCTCCAAGGTTTCTAATAGAACAGCAGGGAAGGTGGAATGTGAGCATCCAGGGCAAGAGCCAAAATGTGCTGTTCCTGTTTCACTTGCATTGCTTTCTGTCTAGTCTTGCCCTTGGCCTTCTGATCTTTGCTGGTATCTCATCACCGGAAGTATGAGCCTCAGGCTGGAGGACTGGTATGCTATGATAGACTTTGTCTTTAATTCTCAACTGCAGAATTCCTCAAGGCCAGGCATAGGTGGTGGACAGGGACCAAGGTGAGAGCTAGAACTCAGATATCTGGAAGTAAGAGGAACCAGCATTCAGCTAGATAAAGAGGATGTCTTCTGGACACAATAGCAGAGAGTCCGTTTTGAGACTGAGTGTGAGAGGCAGTGATTATAATAACAACTCCTGCCAAGGGTGAGAGGGGGTCATAGCAACTGGGCAGTCTTTCAGGTCATATGTGAGCAAAAGTAAATGGGGAGGATGAGGTCCAAGCGAGAGGCAGCAGGCTGGTTTGTGGCAGGGCAGGGAAAACAGTGGTTATAGAGGTAGCCAGTGTACTCATAGAGTAGAGTGCTCCATAGTCCACCATGTAGTAAGACAGTTGGGTGTTAATACTTTAATCAAAAATTAAGAATTCACTTGAGGTTTACATATGTATACACCCAACTGTCTTACTAGTATTTCTTCTTTGTTAGTTAGAGTGGTCAAGGGTCCTGACTTCTGAAATTTACTATGAACCCAGGATGCCTAGAATTTACAGCCCTCCTGCCTCAACACCCTGAGTTCTATCATTGTAGGTATAAGCCACCATGCTTCCCTGACAGAATTCCCCCCTTGGCATAACTTGGCTTATCACCTCACTAATGCTCCCCTTATTGGTGGTCCTGGGACCTCACCCCCAAAGTAGATGGATTCAATTCTGAGTTCTGCTTACAGAAAAACTACATATGAGGGAGGACAATCTTTTTTATATACTCTTACTAATGGATTTTAAAAACCAGTGCTTGAATTCTTAGAATATTTTAAAATTATTTTAAACCATATTTCCCTAGAAAATTATGCTGTCATGACTGGAGCTGAGAAGTCTTTTCAAAGGTGGATAAAAAACCATTATTTGTCACAGAGAGCTTAATAAATCATGCCATAAATGTTGAAGAACTTTCAAATAAAGTCAACGTATTTCAGTCTGAATGATTATAAAGTTTGACTTGGCAATTATATGAAATCAATCATACAACACATACCTAAATCTAGCTTTATCAGCTTCTGACATATGAAGAAAATGGTGTTTGTTGACTGTCAGGAAACTGCCCAGAAAGTGTCGATATTTCACAAGGAGGCAATCTGCTAGGAAGCTCAGCCTTCACCCTTTGAACCCACAGCATATTTTTTTATATACTTACATTAAAAGTCTGAACATATCACTGAGATTTAACTACCACCAAATATAAAAGGGATTATGCAAAATTTTCCTGGGGATATGAATGCATATATAGTCACCATAGATCAGACACCAATTACATACCAAAAAGACGATTCCAAACAAATCTTGATTGTGAATCAATTAATTTATTTATAGTTACCAGCAGTATGCATGAGGAGTTACTTAACAAATGAAGGAAAAAGATAATTTATAGGAGCATATAGAACTTACAAATAGCTACACCACTGAGGAAAATGGTTGTTTTTTTTTTCCTAGTGACCTTTAACAGCTTATATGCCCTCAGCAAGGGTAGGATCTTGTAAGCCCCTTTCCCTGCTATTATCAACTACAAGGATGCCCTGAGTGATGGGCAGGGCTCACATGAACACCTGCATCTCCTCTATAAGAGAGCATCCCTATCCCAACCTTTTGTGGGTTTAATGCAGGAAGTCAATAGCTACTGAGCATGCAAGAGCACAAAGTCATGTCTTGTCAACAGGGTTTCACAATAGGTCGTAGAAGAATCTGAAACTCAGTCCCAAAAGATAGAGGCTACTGGCTATTTAAGGAGGGATCCACATAGCATTGCAAGCTGCTGAACTAAACAATTTACTGCCTTCCCAGCATGGTTTGAAGGCAATATTCACCTGGACCTGAAATATTACCACTATCATTTTGTTCCACATTACTAATCGCAAAACAGTATTCTTGTTTCTGCTGAAATTGCATCTTTAACATCTGTTTGTTCATTGCTCAAAGGAAAATGTGCTTATTTTTATATCAATGTTTTTTTAATTAGATATTAGAGAATGTCTTGACTAGGGGAAAGCAAACTTTGTGACACCAAGTCCTCAAAAATGAAGCGAATTGCCTTTAAGACCTCTGTGTAAAATGTCAAAGCCAATAGTTTTCTAAGTCTTGAGTTCTTGACTCTTAATTAATCACCTTACAAGAAAGCTAAACCAGCCAGGAAGCCTCTGTTACTGAATAAGCTCAATCAGGGCCATTGTCTGAGAAGTCATTGGTATGTTTTCAGTGGTTCAACAATGTCTACCAAGTGTTCTTGTCCCTCCATCATCTAGTCTGGGCATAGGAACAGAGAAGAATAAAAGTAAGCCAATCCACTGCTAGTGTTGGCTACACACTAAACACTATACCGTCAGTGATTTCTAGGTACACCAATATTGATGCTTCGTTATAAAGAACCTCAGTGGGGAGATGGCTGCAGACATCTAGACTATCACTACCAGAAATACTCCAGTAGTGCCTCCTAAGAATACAGGCCCCTTCCATCCAACCACAAAGCCATTATTAGGCCCATGACTCTATTGTGTTACTTAATAAATAGATCACATTTCAATTCCCCAGTTCATTTCAAAATTATTTTCTAGGTGTTATTTTTTCTGTTAGTTATTTTTTTTTCAATACAGAATCCAGTCTTTTTATTCTTGCATTCTAGAATAATATCCCATATTTTAAATCTGTTCTTCTTATTTTTTCCCAGTCCAGGTAGGTGGTATCCTGGCATGTCTCAAAATATGATTGCACCTGTTTCCCCTTGAATATATTCATGTTATTAAATAATTAGAAGTTTCCTCTACAACCTTCTCTTCAGTGCTCTGCCACTTGCCCCATCTTGATGTAATTTGTCCTTATCATGAATTTACTTTGCCAGCATCTAAAATTTGAACCTATCCTTTATACCATTGATAACAGTTCCTGCTATTGTCTATGTGGCAGAGAGTCCTGTGGATGCCATCTGTTTCCTACTGTCCATTGGAACTACTTCATCCATCCTCACACCAGACAATGTTTGTATAAGATTTGTTTCTACTTTTGCATTTATGTATATAGGTGTTTGTGTTCCCGTCTATGTGCACACAGTCATGCAGTTCCCACAGAGGCCACAAAAAGGCATTGGATCCCCTGGAGCTAGATTTATAGGAGGTTGTAGGTCACCCAGTGTATCCTGGAATTGGACGCTGGTCCTCTACTAGTAGAGCAAACTCTCTAAACTGCTGAGCCACCTCTCATCCAATGCTATGAATGACTGTGTTAATTCAATGTTCTAGGTGTCTTATCAGGCATGGCAAATTGATATATTAATAATAATATGAGCATCAAGATTCTAAAACTGTGAGGTGAGCATGGAGGGGAAAAAAGAACACCTAAGGGCATCTTTGCTTTACACCATGCTTGCTCTATAAAGAATGCTGCTTAGGTGAGCCTGGATCCTATGGAGTTAAGGTTTACTTCACATAAGTCTCACATCTTAATCAACCAAAATATTCAATTGAAATATTTCCTTAGTTTGTAAAAAGTATGTATTGTATGTGTGTATGATTGGGGAAGGGTGTGTGCCACAGCATATCTTTGGAGGTCATGGAACAACCTATGCATTCAATTTCCTTTTTCTTCACCCATATTTATATGGGTTCCAGGGATTGAACTCTGGTCATTAGGCTTATGCAATAAGTGCTTTTTACCACATTGGAGTATTTTCTTTAGAGATCAGATTTGTACATTGTTCTCTTTGATATGGAATGTGTTGTGGTATACCAGGGTTGAATTTTGAGATGGGTGTGTGTGACAAGGTTTTGTAACGGCGTAAATGAATGCAGATAGATTGTAAAAATATATACAGCTTTAATGGGGAAATAGACTTACAGAACCACCTTTCCTGCGGAGACCAGGAAAGCAGAAGCGACAGCTGGGAGCACGCTCGCCAGATTTATAGGTAAACATTAGCCCAAAGCGAACACGGCTCTTAAGGGGCGGGATTTATCCCTACAAGGTTTTCTAAATATGCTGCTTCATTCCTAAGCTTGTTACTGTGATGCCATGGTGGGCGTTAGAGTCGACTATAAATGTAAGACAAGTTTGTACACTATACAACATGGGAACAGATAGAAAACAGGATTTCTTCAATAGCTCTGCTAACCACTAGCATCATGACAATGGATCCCAACTAATAGTTCTCATGAGTAAAGCCCAAACAAGAGAGCGGTATCAGAGGATGTAGTCTCAGTCAGAAGCCAGTGGCATTCACGCCAGAATGCATATCTAAGATGCCCCTTGAGGGATACAGTGCACTCCAGTTTGTGGGTTGGGGACAGTTGCAGATAATTCTGGGGAAACCCTTTGGGGGTATAATTAGATTGTTTCTAGGTCAATCAGCAGGTGATTAGGTCCAGAGTGAGGCTTCCTCATGACTGAAACCTGTGTTGTTTCCCAAGATTCTGTTTGTTTTTGAATGGCCAATGTCAGAAAAGGATACATAGTACAGCTCAACATGGACTCTAGTCCAAACACAGGGCAGAAATAGGAAATCTTGGATCAAGACTTATCATCACTGGAGAATATTCTGCTCATGAGTTGAGGTTATTCATTATGAATTTTCTATCTCCTACCCCATAGCATCTGGAAACCTCTATGGAACTGGGGCTTCTTCCTTCGCTTAGACTTGAAGGTATATTCTAGAACTTTCTGAATTGCATTTGCATGATATCATGGGAGGTTTCAGAACCAAAGCAGCAGAGGATATCTTGGGAAAAGTAAACATTTACCTTAGCATGTTTATTTATGCAGTCCGCAAACTGTGGTTTGTGTTCTGTGTACATGAAACTGTATGTCACTCTGAGGGAAACGTTTTAGGATATAGAAGAAATTGTTCCCACCTTCATAAGTAACATTACTAAAAACTAACCCCACAGGAGACAGAACATTCACTTCAAGAACAACCAGGTGTAGTTAATACCACAACTCTTCCATAATTTTTGAGCACCAGCCAAGAATCCTTCTGCTTCCTGACCTCCTGAAGTCATGGCCTCATCATCACATCATCATCGTTCTGTAGGGTCGTTTGTGTTGTAATTGTTTTCAAAGTTTAAATAGTTCAAGATTTTGGTAGCCTCATTAAATTGGATTCCATCAAGAAAGCTGAATAATCTTTTAAGGACCTAGAAAACCACTTTTCCTTCTCTTTTACTTTCCTGTGTAATTGTCTTGTTGGGTTTTTGTAGTTAGACACAGCTAGGCCCTCGTCTGAGAGCTAAAATAACATGCAAGGCTCCTGTTGTGCTCACATGCCCCCTCCTCCTTCCTGTCAGAAAGAAAGAGCCATAAGTCAGCCATGGCCTTGTGTGTGAACTTTGTCTAGGACCTGCTCAGGCCTGACTAACTGATCCCATTATCCTTCTCCATGCCCTTGGGAACTCGAAACCAGAGTTTACAGCCTTTTAACATTTGAAATATTAAGACTGATGACAGGATGAAGATGAAAAGAAATGGGGATTTTTCTTTTTTATCCCTTAGTCTTGTGTCGATTTATTTTTAAGCAAGCCATGATTTTGTTAATACTCAATCTATGCTGGTCACAGAATCAGATGATTCATATACATTGCTTCAGATAATTACACATGGACACTATTAAGTGGAATCTGCCTGCAGGTTTTCAGAATTAGTAGATTCTCCAGAGCCTAGAGAGTTTCAAGTGTCTCATGCCACACAGTATATTCAGTGTGTCCTTAAAATTCGTGGAAAAGACAAACAACATACTATAAATATACTCTCTTGGGTACTTTAGGTATGAGTACAGAATAAAACAACATATTTCAACATTTTTCAAATGCAAATTGATTTGCTTTCTTAATATCTCAAAAATTGAGATCTCACAATGAAGACTGTTAAAATTACAAGCATCCATTTGACCACTGTGACACAGTTATTTCTTGCTTGAGTATGGATATTCCCGATGTTAGCTTTAGTGGTGGTTTGAATGAGCATGACTCCGATAGGATCATATATTTTAATACTTGGTTCCTAGTTGCTAGAACTGTTTGAGAAGGACTAGGAGGCATAGCTTTTTTGGAGGAAGTATGTCACAGGAGTGGGCTTTGTGATTTCAGGAAACTTCTGTTGTCCCTAGTGCGATCTTTGTCACCTTGCTGCACGAGAAGACAATTCTCAGCTGTTTCTTCTTCCATGTTGCCTTGCTTTTCTTCAGTATCCTGGACTCTTATCCATGCCACCATAGCCAAATTAAATACTTCTCTCGTAAGTTACTTTGGTCAGGTTACTTAATCACAGCAACAGAAAGGTAATTAGACAGGCCTTTTAGTGCTAAACCAATATAAGGATTCTACCTTTCCAGAAGAATAAAGACTTCTAGAGAACAGGAAAATATGCTACAATATTCATTTAACTCTTGGATTTTACTCATGAATCCTTAAGAAGCCCAATTAATAGTTCTTCAACTTTTAAACAGTTACAGCAATAAAATAAGAATTTTCCCCACAGTTTAATTGACAGCTAATTTCCTGTTTCATCAAATACTAGTAACACTTATAATGAGAACTGTCTTGTTTCTATAGAATGCGAGAGGAGATCAAAGCACTTTTATGTATTAGATAGTCAAGAGGATAAAAAGTTGGTTGGGTGGCACAAAGCTCATGAGGATTTAGTGTAGAAATCGGCCATTCTTTTCAAAGGCCTTAAAACATTGGAAATTTGCCACAATGTGATCAACATGGGCCTTCTTAGACAACAAAGGGCAGTTGAGAACGTTGCTTTATATTTCTGACGCTTATTGAAAACTTCCAGAGAGTTCCAAAAGGATTATGTGTGCTTTATCCAATTTTCTAGAGACATAATAATCCATGAGATAATTAATTTATATGTGAAGAATGCACGTTTTGTTGTGATTTTCTAAATTTCTGATAATTTATTGTTATTGGCACGTATCAACTGTGCAAATTATCTTGACCCACTGTTTACCTTTCTTACCATGTTGAAGGGCTCCATGACTGACTGTTGATGCCATTGCTTGGAGTCCTGTGAGGAGGTAGCCCATCACAGTGAGTAGTGAATGCTGGAGCAGACCATCACTACCTACTTCATGACCTGGAATAGAAAGGGGCAGGAATCCCATAGTGCCCTTCACAGACAGGCTCCTAATCATCCAAAACCTTGCACCAGGTTCTCTTAAAGTTTCTGCTCTTACTGAAAGTGTATACTTTGCCATTAACACATTGGCTTTGGGAATCATTTTGGTTCCAAACAATAGCAATAAATGTAAACATCCATACATACCCACGTATATATGTATATGTTAATATAAATTCATATGAAATATAAACACAAGTAACATGAATATATGTGTGTTAGTACTTTCTTAGTATTCTATCTCCTAATGCCTATTTTGATACTGGCAATGAGCTAGATATGAGGCAGTCAAGGAAAGCTGCAAATTTATCATGACAGCTGTCTCTTTTTGGTCGTATTTTTTTTGTGTGGTTAAACATTCTTGATACTTCATTTGTTTTTTTCTGTGCTGCCCAGAAATTAAGTACCAGGACAATTTCCCAGTTGCCACCCATGTCTACAGATGAATGCTCTTCATCCTCCAAAGTTCCTAACATCTTAAATCATCACTTTCATGCCATACCTTATGGAGTTTTCTACACGGTGCTTGCCACTATCCATAAGAATTTTTTTAAAAGAATCCACAGCACCAAATCCAGAGTATTGCAACTCCACTTCTGTTTCAGGCATCGTACCCCAATATCTTTTTAGAGGGCTTACTAAGAACACCTTAACTTGAACTATCTTTGTCTCTTGACTGGGGTCTTCCCATCAGAAAGACAAGACTTGAAAGAAGTCCCTAACACTGTCACTAAGTTTTTTTGTTTTCTCTATTCTCTGTCTCCTCCTATACCCCAACCCAGTGGACTATAATTTGAAACTTAAAGTTGCTTTTCATTGAATATTTATATCATCCCTTAAGAAAACATAATCCTCACTGTGTATAACTTAAGGTGAGATGGGCTTTTCATCTCAGAGGCAGAGATTGAAATCTGGATTAACTGAATCGAACAATTCACTGGTTTCATCCTCTGGTTGCTAACCTGCAGGGTTGGAGAAACCTTGTCTATCCCAATAAGAATTTCCTTCCTTTTGAAAGCAAGCACCGCTTGCTGGACTGGGACCACTTCTTAAATAGTCTCTCTACAAGAATCCTGTACACACCATTTCCCCTTCATATATTGTTAAAAACACATTTAAAAAGTTAATGTATCTTTTGAATATTCAGGCAACAAATCAGAATCAATCAACCTATGATTTAGCTAAAATGTGAAGTAAGGGTGTCTCTCAGTGACGAGCAAATATTGATTGGAGCATCCTGGTCATTGGACAAGGTTTTCGGTGACTTCTTGGCACCAGGTGCCACCTTTCCTGTCACCTGTACAGTGATGCTGGTCAGAGGCTGTCACAGAATCTAGATCTTAGTGGATGTTTTGCTCAAATTCTTGCTTTATTTTTACTGGTAAGTGCAATTATAGCTGTTGGAAACTGTCACAACTGTCACAGGGAGGCTTCCAAATGTCAAAGAGAAAAACACAGTCAACATTTGGATTTGACACAAGAGTTATTAGTCATACTGGAAAAGGCAGGAAATTAAGAACATGAATTTCATGTGTTGATTTGGTAAAAGTTCAATGTCTCAGCTTCTTTTGCCTAAACTGAGACCTTGATCAATTATAACTAACTCTTCTGTAGTGATCTTGGGATCAGAGAAGCTATTTCTATTGATTATGCACTTAATAATGATTCTTATCATATGGAAATGAGTAACTATTAAATAAATATTAAAATAAAATAATTCAGCTTTTTCAAAGGCACCTACAAAAAACTTTAAGACTCTGTCCACAGCTTGTCCTATGATAACAGAAGCACTATTTCATAGTGTTCACAGTGCTTGCCTCAAAATATCCTGCATGGTCAGCGTTATTAAGTCCATTTAGAGATAACTAAATGGAGGCTCAGAGACAGCAGAACACTCCCAGCCATTAAGCCCTTACCAAATCCCCTTCGTGTTCTGGCTATAAATTTAGTGAATTCTCTTTCCAAACAAACATCTTCTCCATTTTGGCCAATATTCCCTTCTCTAAAGAAGTGTAGGAATGCAGGCTGACATGGTGCCACCTCCCTGGACTAACTAGAGCTAGGAGGGTAGAAAGGTGTTTTCTAGGAATCTTTTCTTGTTTTATGGAAAGACTCAATATCTTATTCCCAGCTAATAAGGGTTACTCCAGAGAAATCTAGAGAGGAAGCAGAAAGTCTTAAGTAAGTGTGTTGGATCATGATGATACTCAGAGCAAAATGATGTTAACTGTTTCAATATTTCTTAACGGCCTTCATCTCATCAACTACTGATGTGATCTACTATCTCTGAGCAGCTCTATTTCCATCAAGAGCTGGAAAGTCACACTCTCGAGTCTGTCAGAACCAGCTCCTTGCTAATGTGCATAATACTTTCCCCTGCTCTGAGGGGGGAGATAGGGTAGTTACTGTGTGTAACAGTCTATGTACCCAGGCTAAGCAGAAGATAGTAACTGTCAATTCATCATTTTCCAAAAGACTGAAAACCCACTTAACTCAGGCATTTAGCGTCTTTTAGAACCTACCCTATAAATGTAAACCAACTTTTGTGCAAGTAATCGAAGGGTTTTATCATATAGGTGAACTAATATTTGCTTATTTATACATACACATAATATCTAATATATAATAAATTGTATATCACATGAATCTTAAAGCCTAGTTTTGCCTGAAACTCAATTTGTAGCAAAGGCTAGCCTTGAGTTATTTTTACTGTCTCTATCTATTAGCTTGAAATTAAAGAGTGTGTTATAATGACTGCCTGCATATTTTAATACAATTGAATTTTTTAAAAAAATCTATCTACTTATTTAATCATTAGTGAAATGAAAATTAAAATTACTTTGAGATTCCAACTTATGCCAATTGGAATGGCTATGTCAAAAGAAAGCAACAGGAAAAAATAAATGCTGGTGATGATTTAGGGCCCCTAAATATAGTGGTTATATAAACTATCCCATTTATTATGGATGATAGATGGAAATGCATTGCAAAACTAAAATTGGATCTATCTATGACATAGCTGTACCACTCCTGGGTGAATAACTGAAGGAAATGAAATCAATATTCATAAAAAATAGAGTCTTAGCTATTTGATGGTCAAGTGGCCAGCTTTATGAGGTCTTGGATATCTGTCTAGATCAAATAAGTTTGTTTCAAGGCTAGGCCAGATTTCAGACATGTACATCTGTCAGAAGAACACTAGGTAGAGTGTCACATGTGCAACAATGACAGACACATGTATTAGCAATGTCAAGTTACAGTGATCAAATATGAAGCAAATTACAGATTTTACCACTCCTGGAATACCAGTGAAAAATCATGTCCAGAGAATAATGAGTTATGAATGGAGAAACATGAGAGAAAGATGGGAGGAAGTGGAATTTTCTTGCATTGATTATTTTGCGAATGGTGAAGGGCAGAAATCACTGAAAATATGGCTGTCTTTGGATCTGGAGACCAGGCAATCAAGGGGCCTGAATTCATCAGGGTTGGCCTACCAAACTTTGGCATTTTGAATAAGAGAGTAGCTTTATATAATTCTTTTCCTTTCAATTTTCTGTTCTGTCAAAACCTGTGAGGAAATGGTAAAGTTAGGCAAGAGCTCCCTTGCTCTATGTTGGATTAGAATATAGATGGTTTCAGCAGTTTCAGAAGAGCAAGCCCTACATAGAACACCTCAATCTGAGGTCATCCAGGCTCTCAGCCAACTCTGATGGAAGAAAAGGCAGGCTTGAGACCTTGGCAAACTTTCCAATGGAAGCCTCTCCTGGCATCCACCACTCATTCAAACATGAAGGACTTCAGTGAGGGAGTGATAAGTGGGTAAGCACAAATAATGAAGGCTTTTGCCTCCAGCATTCTGTGCTCTAGGCTTCAGGGTGATCAAAGGGTTTAACTGGTCTAGAGTAGCCTGACAATCTTGCCTTCATTCACTGCCTTGAGAAGTGGCATCTGGGTCATGATAGGAGCTGGGGCAGTGAGTATGGCCCACCGAGGTGGTGAACTTATCTCTGCAATTTTGGGTGGGGTGGAGCCAAGAGACAGGGCCAAGGAGTTGGTCCTAGCCACGCCCACTTAACATTTAAAAGAAAGTTGTTTTTTTTTCCTCCCCAGTCAGAAAATGATTAGAGATACACAATAAAAACAGATTCAGACAAAAATAAACCTGAAGAGGTCACAAAGTGTTTAAAAATGTGCATAGGTTTGGGAGAAAGAGGAAAAAGAGTATAGACAGTTATATGAGTACAGAGAGTCGTAGATTAAACAAGTAAAGATAATAAAATAAACATTAAAAAGTAATAAAGTAAAAAATAATCCATGTAAAGATGGATTATTTATATTACTGAGTTTTCTTAGAAATTTTTGTTGCAGATAGACAATTGATTCTGGAGGCTGCTAAGCTAAACCAACATATCTATTTTCAAGGTATCTTGACTTAAAAATTTGTGTCTAAGGATATGTTACATTAGAAAAGATGTTCTGCTTTTAGTTCCACAGAAGATGGGAACCTGTAGATTTCTTCCAGGCTAATGTGGTTTGATGGGGCAAGACTCCACGAAAGGTCTCTGTGAACCCTATAAATACTTTGCTCAACAAACAACAGAAAGCAATTTGGAGAAAACTCTGCCCAAATTCCCAAAACTATTGTTTATAAATGTTTGTTTTCATTTAAAGGGGGGTATGATATAGAGATGAATAATTTGTATTTATATGAATCTTGGTCTATTTATCCGAATTTCATTCTAATTGCCAGATATAAATGGAATAAATATTGTAACTATAATTATTGCTTCATACCTTTTTTGTTATATATAATTCTACTGTGTTGTAATTAAAATCCTCCCTTTTAATTAGACAGAAAAGGGGAGATGATGTGGGATGTCCTTCTATATATATATTGCTTTATTGGCTGACAAATAAAGCTGTTTCAACCAATGGCTTAGAGCATATAGCCAAGTAAGAAGCCTAAATGGAGCTATATATAGAAAGTAGACAGAGTCAGAGAGACACCATGTATCTGCTGAAGGAGAGAGATACCAAAACTTTACTAGTAGGTCACAGCATTATGGTGATACATAGATTAATTGAAATGGATTAATTTTAAGATGTAAAAGTTACCTAGAAATTTGCTTGAGACATCTGCTGGGCAGTGTTGTAATTAAAATAGTTTCTGTGTGACTAATTGTGTCTGGACAAATAAAAACAGTCTGTGATTACAGACTTAAACTATCTATGTGTAAAGGAGAAGGCTGGATGGAAGTTCCAGAGAGGGGTGCTCTTGAAAAAATACTAAATATAAAGTTGGATAATGAAGTGTTATTGTAAATTGTAATTTTCTTGTTTTGTGGCAGGAACATCAGTAGACTTGAGCTTCTCTTTCCCATGCTACTGCCTTGCATGTTACCACAAAGGGGCAACTTCCTTTCCTTTTTTAATCCTCCCACTTTCTCCAGTGTTTCCAGATGCCATCTTCCAAAAACTATTCTTGACATCAGTGTCATATCTTAGTATATATTCAAGGGAACCAAGAATAAGACATGCTTTGGCTTTCTTCAGGTAATTGCCATTGAAGTTTATAGCCTGAAAGACCTGGAGTCAAGCAACACTTTTTACATGGTATACAGTATATGAGATAGGAATTTGATGAGTATCAGTGAACGAGGTGATTCCGTCTCTTTTACTTTCTTCTCTCATACAATACACCCTGACTCTAGTTTCCCCTGCCTTGACTCCTCCCAGTTTTCTGTCTCCCCCTTCTCCCAGATCCTCTCTTCTGTTTTTCTTCAGAAAAGATCAGACCTTCCAGGGATATCAACCTAACACAACATAACAAGATGCAATAAGACTAGGCACAAAACCTTGTATCAAGGCCAGTTGAGGCACCCAAGTAGGAGGCATAGGGTCCTGAGAGCAGGCAAATGAGTCAGACACACCCTCCACTCCACTGTTAGTAGTCCCACAAGAAAGTCAAACTACACAACAATAATATATATGCAGAGCACCTAGTGTAGACCTATGCAGGCTCTGTGATTGTTTCCTCCCTCTCTGTGAGCCCCTGTGGGCCCTACTTAGTTCTGTGGACTGTGTTCTCCAGGTAATCTCAACCCCTCTGACTCCTACAATCCTTTCTCCTCCTCTTCAGCGGCTTCTATGAGCTCCACGTAATGGTTGGCTGTGGGTCTGTGTCTGTTTCTATCAGTTGTTGGATGAAACCTCTCTGATAACAATTGGGCTAGGCACCGATCTGTGAGTATAGCAGAATATTATTTCTCATTTATTCATCTGCACATTAACAGCTAGGTGGATGACATGTCAACTACAGTGAATAGTGTTATAATAAAGATAAGCCTATAAGTATTTCCTTAACATTACTGCTTTTTTCTTCTTTGTATATGAAGGAAAGTTGGATCATGCACTGTTTTCAGAATCTTTTTTGAGTTAGATCACAAAAAGGGAGAAGAAAACCTAGGACTGATGTAGGAAAATGACAACAATTAATACTCAAGGTCAGTTGCTAAAATCACTCAGAATTCCATTAATAGGGAAGATTGGATAATTCTTTTAATCACAAAGAATCATTTTATATCCTAAAACATTTTAATTCTATAGCTTCCTATCAGTAATTTTATTCTTATATGTTTATCACAAAGAATAATAAATATATAGAACTGTATATATAAATCATATAAATTTAGAATCAACTACTGACAAATCTCTAGTCAAGTTTAACAAAAGTGAGTTCTACTAATCCTGGGAGTAGTACCTGTATTCCTTAGGATGCTTATTAGCTTCCTCCATATTCCTTATCTTCATTATATGTCATGTCATCTACTGCCTTTCGTTATAGTAATAGTTATTACTTACTCATGCCTATGACATACTACTCAATTTTAGTTTTTGAACTGTATGCCATCAGTGTGTGCTGACTTCTTGACTTTCTTTGCATCACATCTTCAAGAGATGAGCTGACTTTTCTACTTTTCTATAACTGGACCAGTTTCAAGAGTGTTGAAGATGGTGATGCTGTTGTTTTCAATGATGTTCTACAGAGGAACCATTGTTAGGCAGGAGTGCTGAGGAATAGAGACACACGCTTCAATCAGGGTCTCCAAGCAATTGTCCCAGAAACAGAAGAAAACTTGCCTACTTCTCTGTTCAACAAAGTGCTTCTTGCTCTTTGTTCACAAATCGATCAAGGCCTCATAGTTTGTGATTGAATTCCCAAGAGGTTTGTGGATTCTTCCACTGTGTGTAGTCTTCTCAAAGAAGAAATGAAACATATCAATGTTTCCAGGATACTTAGTGTTTATCCCTTCCCCCTCTTTTCTTCTCTCCCTGACACTATAAAATGACAAGGGCTATGAATATCTTTATCTGATAATTATTAGCTCCTTTTTCTTTCATTCTTCTTCGAATGCCTTCATTTCATTCTGGCTTCTGGGTGGACATTTTCAGCTGAGAATTAGGGAGGCAAGTGGAGGGTTGAGACCAGCATACTGTGATTATCTTGAGGTGCATGGCTGTGATTTTTTGAGGACTGCCTTGGAATGAATTTTCAGCTCTACAAATAGCTTAGTTACCTGAGACAAGCTCTTTAGACACCTCGACTTCAGATTATCTGAATAAAAAAGGGACATAAGAAGATATATTACAAAGGAGTTGGAGCATGAAGATTGAGCAGCATGAGGTATAAATGTGACATTGTCTATAGCACACAGAAGAGGTTAGTGAATGCTAAACAGTATTTAATAGTAGAGACAACTCAAAGATAAATCCTGCTATTTGGGCTCTAAATTGCATCACATCTAGTACAGAAAAAATGCAATCAGGTACATTCTAATGTAAAATATTACTATTTCATTTGAAGTCAGACCATTGACAAAATTGTCATGAGTGTGATAATTGTAGTTGTCACTGAGTCCCAGTCCTTTCTTATATAATGATTATAGCTACTATACTCTTATGATGCCTTATGCTGCTCTTATTAAACAATTTCCACAACAAACAGTATAGGTGATTCTATGTATTAATCATGCACAGTGTAACTCTGGGAAGAAGTGATTGGTTATATTTAAGGAAAAGAAACTGATTTTAGTCTATGAAATTCAATGTGTTCAAGTCTCAACTCTTACATTCTGTAGCTGTATCATTTAAATCCACTGAACTTGCCTTTCATAATGATCCATGGGGTAATACTACTTACCCAGAGATGACAAAAAGATTAAGTGCTAGCCAAAAGGTGATATTAGCTGTCACGGAATTAGGTCATTCATAGTTTTGAATGAGCTTTGGTATCCTCTGCAAATGTTGGCCAACTTACTGAGAGTAATGCTTTAAAATAAATGTATATTGATGAGCCTGTACTCAACTTGTGTCACTTATTAAACAGACAAATGTGTCTAATAAAGTCTGTGAGCTCTTGGTACATAGAGGAATCCAACTTCTAAGTCTTGTCTTAACTTTTTGGAAGATTGGAAGCTGATTAAATTATTTAATCATTTCACCTAGGCTATTTTTAGTCTAAAATAATGAATTATTGGTGTCTAGTGTTCAGCAAGGGAGGGGAAGTTTCATTTACTAGTTCCCCCACACTTTGTAAAATTTGGATTTTAATAATTGGTTGTTAGGTTTGCTATTGTGGGTCTTTGTATTGCTTGTTTTCAGGATGTTATGAGAAATCAAGTCAGAAAACTGACCATACTGAACTTCCAAATGTTCAACTTCATAATATAACTTTAATATGGAATTCTCAATGTTTACCCCTTGAATGTATAACTGAATATGATATTTTGAGAAGGGATTTAGGAATCATAAAGCAAACATTAATACTGAAATTTTAGACACTGATTTTAAAAATATAACTCTGATCTTTATATAATTGTGTCATTGACACAAGCATTTTTTTCTTCTTCTTCAGAAATCACATTTAAAATAAAACCTGTAAGGTATCCATGTGGTTTGTAGGCATTTTGGTATTTATTTTTTGAGCATTAACTTATCTTATATAGCTCTCAGAGTCCCTGTTGAGACTCCACAGCACAGAAGGATCCCTTTAATCTCACTATCTAGGGATAGTGTCCTAATTGAATCCTATTGACAATAACAGAGAAGAATGATTATGTTTACAAGCAAATCTCTATTTCCATAAGGGACTTGTGGGAGAGACACTATTATGCTCATCTTTTTCAGTAATTAGCTAGTAAACATTCAGTCAATTTTGTTTAATCTGCCAGTCAACCCAAGACAATCTAGATACAGTCCTATGTAGGTACATTAATTCATGACAGAGAGCTATAATATCTTACACCAGAGGAAGGAAGCAGGATTGTGAATTGTCAATTACAGTTTTCAAGAGGAACTAGAGAATCGATCCAGACATTTCTGTGTGGGAAAGATCATAAAGGCATGGTAACATAGAGGCTTTATTCCAGGACATTTGGGAAATAGCAGATGTAATGGAAGTGCTAGTATTTTATTTTTTTTTTTAAATTTTTTTTTTTTTAATTTATTTATTTATTAAGGATTTCTGCCTCGTCCCCACAACCGCTTCCCATTTCCCTCCCCCTCCCCCGATCAATTCCCCCTCCCTCATCTGCTCGAAGAGCAATCAGGGTTCCCTGACCTGTGGGAAGCCCAAGGACTGCCCACCTCTATCCAGGTCTCGTAAGGTGAGCATCCAAACTGCCTAGGCTCCCACAAAGCCAGTACGTGCAGTAGGATCAAAAACCCACTGCAATTGTTCTTGAATTCTCAGTATTCCTCATTGTCCGCTATGTTCAGCTAGTCCGGGTTTATCCGATGTTTTTTCAGACCTAGGCCAGCTGGCCTTGGTGAGATCCCAATAGAACATCCCCATTATCTTAGTGTGTGGGTGCACCCCTCGTGGTCCTGAGTTCCTTGCTCGTGCTCCGTCTCCTTCTGCTCCTGATTTGGACCTTGAGATTTCTGTCCGGTGCTCCCGTGTGGGTCTCTGTCTCTGTCTCCTTTCATCGCCTGATGAAGGTTAATATTCCTGAGGATGCCTATGTGTTTGTCTTTGGATTCACCTTCTTATTTAGCTTCTCTAGGAACATGAATTATAAGCTCAATGTCCTTTATTTATGGCTAGAAACCAAATATGAGTGAGTACATCCCATGTTCCTCTTTTTGGGTCTGGCTTACCTCACTCAGGATAGTGTTTTCTATTTCCATCCATTTGTATGCAAAATTCAAGAAGTCCTTGTTTTTTACTGCTGAGTAATACTCTAATATGTATATATTCCATACTTTCTTCATCCATTCTTCCGTTGAAGGGCATCTAGGTTGTTTCCAGGTTCTGGCTATTACAAACAATGCTGCCATGAACATAGTTGAGCATATACTTTTGTTGTATGATAGGGCCTCTCTTGGGTATATTCCCAAGAGTGGTATTGCTGGATCCAGGGGTAGGTTGATCCCGAATTTCCTGAGAAACCGAAACACTGCTTTCCAGAGTGGTTGCACAAGTTTGCATTCCCACCAGCAATGGGTGAGTGTACCCCTTTCTCCACAACCTCTCCAGCAAAGGCTATCATTGGTGTTTTTTATTTTCGCCATTCTGACAGGTGTAAGGTGGTATCTTAAAGTTGTCTTGATTTGCATTTCCCTGATCGCTAAGGAAGTTGAGCATGACCTTAAGTGTCTTTTGGCCATTTGAAGTTCTTCTGTTGAGAATTCTCTGTTCAGATCAGTGCCCCACTTTATAATTGGGTTGATTAGCCTTTTACGGTCTAGTTTCTTGAGTTCTTTATATATTTTGGAGATCAAACCTTTGTCAGTTGCAGGGTTGGTGAAGATCTTCTCCCAGTCAGTGGGTTGTCTTTTTGTCTTAGTGACAGTGTCCTTTGCTTTCCAGAAGCTTCTCAGCCTCAGGGAGTCCCATTTATTCAATGATGCCCTTAGTGTCTGTGCTGCTGGGGTTATACATAGGAAGTGGTCTCCTGTGCCCATGTGCTGTAGAGTACTTCCCACTTTCTCTTCTATCAGGTTCAGTGTGTTCGGACTGATATTGAGGTCTTTAATCCATTTGGATTTGAGTTTTGTGCATGGTGATAGATATGGATCTATTTTCATTCTTCTACAGATTGACATCCAGTTTTGCCAGCACCATTTGTTGAAGATGCTCTCTTTTTTCCATTGTATACTTTTAGCTCCTTTATCGAAGATCAGGTGTTCATAGGTTTGTGGGTTAATGTCAGGGTCTTCTATTCGATTCCATTGGTCGACTTCTCTGTTTTTATGCCAATACCAAGCTGTTTTCAATACTGTAGCTCTGTAATAGAGTTTGAAGTCAGGGATGGTAATGCCTCCAGACAATCCTTTATTGTATAAGATTGTTTTGGCTATCCTGGGTTTTTTGTTTTTCCATATAAAGTTGATTATTGTCTTCTCCAGATCTGTGAAGAATTTTGATGGGATTTTGATGGGGATTGCATTGAATCTATAGATTGCTTTTGGTAGAATTGCCATTTTTACTATGTTGATCCTCCCAATCCAAGAGCAAGGGAGGTCTTTCCATTTTCTGGTGTCTTCTTCAATTTCTTTCTTCAAAGACTTATAGTTCTTGTCAAGTAGATCTTTCCCTTCCTTGGTCAGGGTTACCCCAAGGTATTTTATGCTATTTGTGGCTATCGTGAAAGGTGATGCTTCTCTGATTTCCCTCTCTGCTTCCTTATCCTTAGTGTATAGGAAGGCAACTGATTTTTTGGAGTTGATCTTGTATCCTGCCACATTACTAAAGCTGTTTATCAGCTGTAGGAGTTCTTTGGTAGAATTTTTGGGGTCGCTTATGTACACTATCATATCATCTGCAAATAACGAAAGCTTAACTTCTTCCTTTCCAATACGAATCCCCTTGATCTCCTTATGTTGTCTTATTGCTATTGCTAGAATTTCAAGCACTATATTGAAGAGGTATGGAGAGAGTGGACATCCTTGTCGTGTTCCTGATTTAAGTGGGATGGCTTTGAGTTTTTCTCCGTTTAATTTAATGTTAGCTGTTGGCTTGCTGTAAATAGCTTTTATTATATTTAGGTAGGACCCTTGTATCCCTATTCTCTCCAAGACCTTTATCATAAAGGGGTGTTGAATTTTGTCGAATGCTTTTTCAGCATCTAGTGAAATGATCATATGGTTTTTTTCTTTCAGTTTATTTATATGGTGGATTACATTGATAGATTTGCGTATGTTGAACCAGCCCTGCATCTCTGGGATGAAGCCTACTTGATCATAATGGATAATTTTTCTTATGTGTTCTTGGATTCGGTTTGCCAGTATTTTATTGAAAATTTTTGCGTCGATGTTCATGAGTGAGATCGGTCTGTAATTCTCTTTCTTGGTTGGGTCTTTTTGTGGTTTTGGTATCAGGGTAACTGTAGCTTCATAAAAGGAATTTGGCAATGACTCTTCTGATTCTATATTGTGAAATACATTAAGGAGTATAGGTATTAGTTCTTCTTGGAAGTTCTGGTAGAATTCTGCATTGAAACCATCTGGTCCTGGGCTTTTTTTCGAAGGGAGATTTTTGATAACCATTTCTAATTCTTCGCGAGAAACCGGTCTATTTAGATCATTCACCTGGTCTTGGTTTAGCTTTGGTATGTGGTACTTATTTAAAAAAATGTCCATTTCTTTTGTATTTTCCAGTTTTGTGGCATACAGGCTTTTGTAGTAAGATCTAATGATTCTCTGAATTTCCTCTGTGTCTGTGGTTATGTCCCCCTTTTCATTTCTGATCTTATTTATTTGCGTGTTCTCTCTCTGTCGTTTAATTAGTTTGGATAGGGGTTTGTCGATCTTGTTGATTTTCTCCAAGAACCAGCTTTTTGTTTCATTGATTCTTTGGACTGTTTTCTGTGTTTCTATTTTGTTGATTTCAGCCCTCAGTTTTATTATTTCCAGTCTTCTACTTCTCCTGGGCGCGTCTGCTTCTTTTTTTTCTAGAGCTTTCAGGTGTGTTGTTAAGTCCCCAATGTATGCATTCTCCGTTTTCTTTAAGTGGGCACTTAGTGCTATGAACTTTCCTCTTAGCACTGCTTTCATTGTGTCCCATAGGTTTGAGTATGTTGTCCCTTTATTTTCATTAAATTCAAGGAAGACTTTAATTTCTTTCTTGATTTCTTCCTTGACCCAGGTGTGGTTCAGTAGTTGACTGTTCAGTTTCCATGAGTTTGTCGGTTTTTTGGGGGCAGCGTGGTTGTTGCCTTCTAATTTTAATCCGTGATGATCTGATAAGACACAGGTGGACACTGATATTTTTTTGTATCTGTGGAGGTTTCCTTTGTTTCCGAGTATGTGGTCAATTTTTGAGAAGGTTCCATGAGCTGCAGAGAAGAAGGTATATTCTTTCCTATTTGGGTGGAATGTTCTATAGATGTCTGTTAAGTCCATTTGCTTCATTACCTCCAATAATTCTCTTAATTCTCTATTAGGTTTCTGTCTGATTGACCTGTCCCTTGGAGAGAGAGGTGTGTTGAAGTCTCCTACTACTAGTGTGTGTGGTTTGATGTCTGCCTTGAGTTCTAGTAGTATTTCTTTTACATAAGTAGGTGCTTTTATATTGGGGGCGTATATATTCAGGATTGAGACCTCCTCCTGATGAATTGTTCCTGTTATGAGTATAAAGTGACCGTCTCGGTCTCTTCTGATTGATTTTAGTTTGAAGTCAGTTTTGTTAGAAATTAGTATGGCCACACCTGCTTTTTTCTTAGGACCATTTGCTTGAAACACCTTTTCCCAACCCTTTACTCTGAGTAGGTGCCTGTCTTTGTGGTTGAGATGTGTTTCTTGCAAACAGCAGAATGTTGGATCCTGTTTTCGTATCCAATCTTTTAGCCTGTGCCTTTTTATAGGTGAATTGAGCCCATTAATATTAAGTGATATTAATGACCAGTGGTTGTTTACTCCGGTTATTCTTATTGCTTTTGGTAGTAGAGATTGTCTCCCTTCTTTGAGATGTGCTCGTGAAGGGTCATTAAATGCCTGGGTTATTGTAGGCAGTGTTGGCAGTGTTGGATTCCTTGGGTTGCGATTTTCCTTCTATTACTTTCTGTAGGGCTGGATTTGTGGCTACGTATTGTTTAAATTTGTTCTTATCCTGGAATGTTTTGTTTTCTCCATTGATAATGAATGATAGCTTGGCTGGGTATAGTAGTTTGGGTTTGCATCCATGGTCTCTTAGCTTCTGCAGAACCTCTATCCAGGACCTTCTGGCTTTCATAGTTTCCATCGAGAAGTCAGGTGTAAGTCTGATCGGTTTACCTTTATAAGTTACTTGCCCTTTTTCTTTTGCAGCTCTTAATATTTTTTCTTTAACCTGTATATTTTGTGTTTTGATTATTATATGGCGAGGAGATGTTTTTCTTTGATCCAGTCTGTTTGGTGTTCTGTATGCTTCTTGAATATTTAAGTGAATATCTTTCTTTAAGTTGGGAAAGTTTTCTTCCATAATTTTGTTGAAAATATTTTCTGGGCCTTTGAGCTGTGACTCTTCTCCTTCTTCTATTCCTATTATTCTTAGGTTTGGTTTTTTTATTGTGTCCCATAGTTCCTGAATGTTTTGTGTTGAGAATTTGTTGGCTTTGCTGTTTTCTTTGATCTGTTCGTTTATTTTCTCTATGGTGTCCTCAGCATCTGAGAGTCTTTCTTCTAGCTCTTGTATTCTATTGATTATGCTTGTTTCTGTAGACTCTGCTCGTTGGCCTAGATTTTCCATATCCAGCTGGTCCTCAGTTTGTATTTTCTTCTTTGCCTTCATTTCAGTTTTCAATTCTTGAACTGTTTCCATTACCTGTTTGATGGTTTTTTCTTGGTTTCCCAGGGTATCATGTACGTATTTACTCATTTCTTCAAACTTTTTGTTATACTTCTCATCCATTTCTATAAGGGCATTTTTTACATGTTGTTTAAGGGACTCTATTATCTTCATAAAGTCGATTTTTTCCATTTCTTCTGTGTTAGGTTGTTCAAATACTTCTGTTGTAAGATCATTGGGTTCTGATGTTTTCATGTTGTTTTTCGGATTATTGGGAGAATTCTTGCCTTGGCGCCTGCCCATCTCCTCCTATTGATCCTATCCAATGGGTCCTTTAAAAACCGGATCAGGTTTCCCTGCTGGCCAAGGGCTCCGCTTACAAAATGCCCTCACTCTCTTTCGTGGTTCCTGCTGCAGGCCAAGAACCCTCTCACCCCTCTGAAGGATCTTCAGGACAGGACCAGGCTCCCTTTGTGCCAGTGACCTGGCCAACCAAAGGCCTACCTCTTTGATTCAATTGTAGTAGGGCGATCTGCTCTCCTTATTGCACGCCTGTTCCCGCCGCTTGGGTCTGCCTCTGCGCCGGTCCCCGAAAGACTCTTCCTGTATGCGGTGTTGCTCCGCCGCGTCTGGCCGCCGCCGCTCCGCCGCGTCTGGCCGCCGCCGCTCCGCCGCGTCTGGCCGCCGCCGCTCCGCCGCGTCTGGCCGCCGCCGCTCCGCCGCGTCTGGCCGCCGCCGCTCCGCCGCGTCTGGCCGCCGCCGCTCCGCCGCGTCTGGCCGCCGCCGCTCCGCCGCGTCTGGCCGCCGCCGCTCCGCCGCGTCTGGCCGCCGCCGCTCCGCCTCTGTGCGTCGCTAGTATTTTAATAAAACCTAAACAGAATCATACTATATCATACTTGACTCTTCTATATAATCTGAGCACATTTAAGATACTATTAACTTTATACTAAGCATTTGTAACTTTCATAAAAAAACAAATGGTAAAGATTAAATTGATAATGAGAAGAAGATACACTGCATTATTTGCTTAGGAAAACTTGGAACTTTTGTGTATTATTTATTTTGTTTGAAAACAACTGAAGGATAATGTCTATAAAAAGTTACCAAGTTTTCACCATAAGAGAATGTATGTTAGGTTCAAATATTTTGTTTGACCGTCCTAGGGACATCAAGATCTTCTACAAATAATCCATGTAACACATCAAGGGAAGTAATAATTTACCATTATGGCACAATTGGATTTGCCCCTAAATTAGAATGTAGAACTTCTGATAGCTCATATTAATATTTGTTAAGTTGTTTGTTTTGGACATCAGGTGTTCTTGATATGGAAAATTAGCAATTAATTGCTGGGGAGATATTCAGTGTATAAAGCCCTTGCAAAACAAGAGTGAGGACCACCATTCAAATCCTTAGAATCTGCACAAATGCAGATCCAGGTTTAGCATCAAGTTGACTGGCTAGACTAGCACTGCAAAGCTCTGAGTTCAAGGTGAGAGACATTGCTTAAAAGAATAAGTTAAAGAGACATTAAAAATGCTACTGATGTCAACCTTGGGCTACCACATACATACACATAAACACAGTTGCATCTGTACACAAACACACACACGTACCTACACACATATGAACTCACTTATGCACATCCTGAAATCAATCAATCATCAGTGAATAAATAGTGAGCTCCATTTTAAAGGTATCATTCTGTTTCGGTATTTTACAAAATAATTCTTTACCCCTCTATCTTGAAGTAGGAAGTCTGATTTATTATTAAAATTCACATTACTGTTGAATGCACTGATAATACGTATGTTAAATTCCATGCATTTATCACCACAACATCTGTGTTTTCCTTGGAGCATGAATTTAAATTAGACATTTCAGTAGGGCATACATAGAAGTCATTGAAATAGAACCACTTTTGTTACCTGTTCACTACCCTTGCCATCCATGTGCTCTAGCTACAGTGAATGATTGTTCTGACTGACAGGGATCTGGAATTTGGCACACTAACTGGCTTCAATTGTACTGTGATCACGAGCATGCTGAAATGAACAAAGAAGACATTTCATCATTTGCACAAGTGTGGAGGGTGTCAGTCATTAAAGAAGCCCCTTTGTTCTGACCACCTACTGGTTAGCTTCAGCAACTGCTGATCAGTTCTCTGCCTTGTGGTGTCTCCAACTTTGGTCTTGGGTTTAACTCTGTTTCCTTTACTCTTTTCCCATCTTGATTCATGTTCTCACAGATACTTTTATTTACATTCAATTATTTTTTATGTTTTAATTTTTGTTATTTTTCCTGGATATTGATAAACTTATTTCATTGAGATTCATAAACAGAAGTCTTTTGCATTCATTGTTTTGATGGAAGGCTGGGGGCCTCAATGTCTCTTGTCCATCATTCTCATTATAAATTATTAGCATCTAGGTTCCCACTGGTAGGTACTTCTGCATTGACATTTTTATCCATCTTTAGCATTCATTGGGGATGGCATTTTAGGATTTTTTAAAAATTGCACATCTACAACTTTCTTGAAACATAAATTGACACTAGGCATATCTCTAGGGCTTTAGCTAAAACATGAGGTTAGGACCAGTTTAACTATCAGATAGCATTTACTGATTATCAGTTACTTATTGTAAGAAATCTACTCCATTTAAGTACTCAGAATACAACAGTGCATGAGAAACTCAGAGTCTGTTTTGTTGTGGGGTTTGAATGAGAATGGCCCCAAAGCCTCATATATTTGAATGCTTGGTTCCCAGTTAGTGGAACTGTGTGGGAATGATTGCAGGGTGTATCACTGGGGGTGGGCTTTAGGGTTTTAAAAGCCCCAAACCATTTCCTGTTCACTCTCTCCCTGTGTCCAATTTTCAGATCAAGATACAAATTCTCAGCTAATTATTCAAAATAATACATGAATCCAAAGATTGATTCTTATTTGTCAATTACAAATAACATTAATAAAGTAAAAGGATTTGGCTGAAGAAAAGGTCTTAGAAAAGAAAATAGTAAATGACAGAAAAAATAATAATACAAAAATAAATATAATTTTAATCTTAAATGTACCCAATTCGAAAATCTCAGGTTTCTCTTTGATATACTTTTGTCCTGCATATCTCTATGTTCCCTTCTGAGCATTCATTATTGGCCTCTCCATATTTCATCACATATATTTTTCTATTCCATTACGAGCATTGTTTATGCATGTCTGCATGTCTATACCCAATTACAGAATTTTCAGTGTAAGATTACTCTCAATTCATCTTAGATAAAGTAGATGCCCCTTCATCTTGCAGTCATTTTTACTGTGTTTCCCCTGTTCTCCCCCTCCAGATTTAGTAATCAATAACTTTTAAGAAAACACAGCTCTTAAAATAAACCATTAGTAGTATGTCATAATAGGGTAATAATCTAATAATTTTTAGGGACTGATGTGTGACAAAGGTCTGTACCCTATCATGTGTATTTTAAATAAATGCTGATTGGCCAGGATCCAGGCAGGAAGTATAGAAGAAGTGACCAGGCAGGAAGTAGAGGAGGGGAAGAAGAAAGATTCAGTCTGTAGTCATCACCCAGACACAGAGGAAGTCAGGCACAGAACAAGCAAAATGTGACTGCTTCACTGAAAAAGGTACCAAGCCACATGGCTAACACAGACAATTATTATGAGCTAATATAAGTTATAAGAATTAATAAGAAACCTGAGCTACTAGGCCAATCAGTTTATAATTAATGTAGACCTCTATGTATTTCTTTGGTACTGAATGACCATGGGACTGGGCAGGACAGAAACCTCAGACAACAAGGGACTATTGATTAAGTCCTAGAATCCTTAGTTTTACCTTGGATGTTTCTAGAAGGCTAGGCTCATTCTCAGTTCATAATCCTCAACCCAGTGAGAGCTTGTGCATAGATATATGTGGATGTCCTCTCTACACTTTGTCTCACATCAATCATATCACAGTGTTCTATATCCTTCATTTCTTTTTGCATACTAATAATGTCTGCTATATGTCATTACAACTTTTTTTCCTTGAATATATTTGTCCTTACTCATGTCAAAGATTATCTACAGTCTAAACCTAGCTCTGACATTTTTATTACATTAATCAGCTTTCCTGCCTATCTATACCTTTGTCACACATCAGTCCCTATACACCTTGACTGCCTAATGAATGTTAATGGATTCTCTACCATTCTTGATTCTACCTCTATATATCAGTTATCAGTTTTGATGTCTATGTTCGTAATGCTTTTGGCATCTGGAAGAATCCACCTCTACGTTTCTTTTTAAACTTTTACCCCAGTGAAGGATATTAGATTACTTACTAAATAGAACAATTGACTTTTCTGTCTTACTTTTGATGATTTCAATGATGTAAAAATTAGTTATTACACTCTATGTAAAGCACAAATTGAATATCATAGTCCATATAACTGGATACCTTGTATCCATTGCGCCTTGGAGAAATCACACTTAAAGATTTGTATGGTAAGCCGGGCGATGGTGGCGCACGCCTTTAATCCCAGCACTCGGGAGGCAGAGGCAGGCGGATCTCTGTGAGTTCGAGGCCAGCCTGGTCTACAAGAGCTAGTTCCAGGACAGGAACCAAAAAGCTACGGAGAAACCCTGTCTTGAAAATAAAAAAAAAAAATAGATTTGTATGTTATTATGGAATCAAAAAGAAACATGTATCATCCATGAATATATGCTGTAGATTGAATGAGAAGATATGGCTTAGCAGTGTGTGTTTTGTTAATATCACACATGGACTAAGGCTATGGAAATAATTATATCAAGGAGGTTAAGTGTGGATGAAGTACTGTGAACCTCGGTGAAAATCGTCCTGAAGAACATCCGTTATCTTCTTAGAGTAAATGTCTGAATTTCTTATTTGTAGAGTATGGGAGTTTGAGGGTTTTTAATTTTTTATCAATATAAAGAAGTATGATTTTGCTGATTTTCCACATATCTGAATTTCAGAGTTGAACAATGAATATTAATTGAAGCAGCTGGTAATGTAAGTTTGTCTATATCTTCAATATATTTTATTTCATTATGAAATTACATCTGTTTGGTTTGAGTGGCTGCTTTTCATCATGCATACAATATTTAATTTATTTGTATCAATATATACTTTGATTTTCATTCTAGAAACATATTTATAATGTCTTGAAAGGATCATTGTATTTGCATATCTCTGACAAAAATCTTGGCGAAAGAAACTAAGGTGTGGAAAGTAAGGTTAACCTGACTTGGTTGCACTGACTTAATATACTCTCCTCCTATTTCCCTTGCCTGAGTCGATAATACACTGTCTCTATAGTACAGGAGATTTAAAAGTTACTCCCTCACATTCTGACATGCACATTAGGAAGAAAGGTTAACCATGGAAGAAGGAATAGTACATTAACCAAAGAGAATCAGCCAGAGATGCCAGTTTCCAGGCAATGCAGCCAGGAGAGGCGAACCTTAAATGTAAAGCATTATCAGAAAGAAGATTCTTGCATTACAAAAACAGCTATTCACTTGAAGAAGTGTGATTATTAGAGGCCTGGTAAGCGTTGAGCGTGGAGGGATTAAAGGGAGGTGGGTAACAGGTAACACAATTAGAGTGAGGGGTAAGTAAGCATTAGTGTTCTGCAGAATGGTGAGATGATGCTCTGGCTCACAAAAGTATGTGTTTTGTGAACATCTGTAGCAGAGGAGAGCAAAGTCTTCATAAAGCAGGAAATAAGAGGCATGGAAATGTTAAGTACTCTAATTTGATCACAATAATAATAAAATATGTCCAGAGTTATCATCACAAGCCTAGAATTCGGGCTACGTGGAATTCAGAGGTAGAGGATCAGAAGTTTGTCCCACTGGGCTACTGAGTTTAAGGACAACCTGACAGTGTGGGTGCCTACCTCAAAATAGAAAGTAAAAGAGAAGCGAAGGATATGGTCAGTGATAGAAAGCTTGCCTTGCACACCCTTGGTTGAGACTTGATCATTGCTAAATTAATTGAACTGCGATGAAAGAGAAGGATATTGCTGTGCTTCCTTCACTCCCACTCTCATGTTCTGCTCATGAGCCTCAGATTCTTTGATGGGAAAATTAAATTCGTAGCCCACTTAGGAGAGATAATGATGGTACAGGTTCCACAAAAGAGACCTCTCTGCTTTCCTCTGGAGCTTCTGCTGGGAGGAAGAGTCTGACCAGCCATTTATTCAGCATTCTTCTGTTCTGATGGGCCTGACTGGTAACATGAAAAAGCAGGTTTGAATTTGACTTTAGCTCAACTTGCCATTTTCTGCATCTGTATGGGTAGAAAATGGGATTCATTCAATGGATACTGGATATGTTCATTACCAACATTGACAGTGAGATAGAATATGAGAACTGATGATTTTATGATAGCAAGTAGTCAGGAATGAAAGTATGGTTTACAAACATTTTTGAGTATTTTTACATCAATTACACCAGGATAGTGTCTTTTTTGTTCGTTTTTTTTTTGTTTTTGTTTTTTTTTTTTTTTTTTTTACCTTGTGTGAGCCTTAGGATAATACTGGCTTCATAGAAGGAGTTTTGGAGTCCTTTCGTTTCTACTTACCTGTTCATTTGGCTGCTTATTTCATCTCCAGCCTAGCCTACTATGTGACTTTCGATCTAACACTTAGCTTCCTTGTAGTTCATTTATACACTGGATATGTATGAACACAGATTTCTACAAGCAGAGATTCGTCACAGTGAACATACCTCCATTTATGAGCCTCTGAACAAGCATAGGCTAATTCTTTCTCCTCTCTCTTCACTAATCTTCATTCTGACCACTTAGCAAGCTTTTAAACATTTTAGTTCTGAATTTTCTTTTTGTAAGAAAAACTTTTCTGTATGTACTAGAAAGTCCTTTAATTGTGTGCAGTTAGCAGCTTAATGTATTCATGGAAATTGCATTCTTTTATTGTCCAATTACAGTATCATAAGCTGTTGGTAAATTTCCAAAGCTATTGTAGATAAACAGCGCTGGATACAGGTACAGGAAGGGCAAGGCTACAGTGTTATTCAGGACTCCTTTTCAACGTCTCCTTTCGTGACAAAGGTCTGAGCCTCTTTCCTGAATCATGCTTCTTTCAGTGTCCCCCACTTTTTCCTCTCTCTCTCTTTTTGCATTGCCAAGATTTTAGCCTCGATTCTCTAGGCAAATATTCTATCACTGTCCCCCTCTCTCAGTCTATTTTTTTATCTACCTAATCTATATACCAATCATCTACATATCTATTGATTTATAGGGTCAATATGGAGACTTCACATGTATACATACTATGGAACTTGCCTCAACTCTGTGGTCATTGGCTTCTTGCTCATGGGTGTCTTTATGTTAGTCAAAGTAAGAAAACTGATGCTACCAGAATCAACTAATTGCTAGATATCTCTGAGAGCAGCTTATTGTTTCTAGACATCACAGAAAAGCAGAGTATCCACGAAGCCATGGCCTAGAAAACCCATTGTTCTTGCAGAAACAGAATCCAAAATTGAAAACAAAGACTTTGAATATTGGTGAAGACTGGTAATTAAATTGTAATGGACAGGATAATTAAGAGGTGAGCAAGGGAACAGTCCATGCTTTAGGCCAAGCACTGTAATTAGACGCAAAACAGTCAGTGCCAGCTGAAAGCGTAAAACAGAGCATGAAGCTGGGACTTCAGATTCTCAACATAAAGGAGGTAGTGCCATGTTTGACCAATGTCAGTATATATTCGATATATCTGATGTGTTCTTTTAAAAATCAGGTAGTTGTCTTTATATACAGATATATCTATATAGATATGTGCATATCCATCTTGTGAATCTGATACACAGATATCTCATGTTATATGTATATGTATGTATATATATATATATGGTGTATATTGGATATCCAAATTGTATGCATGTACTCTTGCAACTTTTATTTATGGAAGGCTGATGTTAATATCTATATCAGTTTCTTTTTAATAGTCTTGAACAAAGACTTGGTATGTATTCAACAACATTTTAGGCTTACCAACTCACATTTACAATTAGAGAAAATTAATATTTAGTAAGCACTGATAATACATGGCATAACTCCAAAAGAATGTGATGTGGGTGATTTCCCTTCAGTATTCTGTAAGGAAAAGCAGACAGGAAGCAAATTAATGTAGTGAGTCCTGAGGCCAGACAGTATTCACCCATTTCCTAGAACTACTGTTCAGCTTGAAAAGTGATGTTGTTTATTTCCCCTTAGGGTAATGTAAATAAAGAATCCAACAAATACAAGAAACATTATCATGATCACATTGAGAATGAGTGTCAGGGAGAATGAGTGTTAGGTGGGAGAGTTCAGGAGGTGCAGTGCTCACTGCCATGCCTGACAACATTAGTTAAATCTCTAGCAGTCATGTTGTGGAAGGAAAGGACCATCCTCACAGGTTGTCCACCCACTTCCACCCCCTCACACACACACACACACACACACACACACATGTACACACATATGCACACACATGCACAACACACACAGAGAGAAATATAAAAAAATTGAGAAAACAATGGTAGTGTCAAGGTTATATAACATATCTGTACTTATGCTCCATTCACTAAACACAAGTCTTCTGCATGCTTGCTCTCTACCAAAAAGGGTGTGGGTGCTGAGAAAAGTGGTTAGTGTGATACTAACCCTCTCCTCAGAGAAAATGTTATGCTATTCTTTGAGAGGTAGATACATAAAATAAGGTAGTTGAGTATAACTCCATGCAAGGATTAGGTAGCTTGAGACTCAGGAACCTTTAAGTTTTCATGCTGACTGTGATCGGCATGGTCTTTAGAATACAGTGCAGGTATCTGAATATATTTTAATTTATAATCTAAGGACAAGCGGGACATAAGCAGGTCCACTGATGAACATGGTGAGTGAATAACAGACCAGGAAGAGAGATAAAGTGCACATGGCTTGGACAAAGGGCAGCACAGCCAGTTCTTCGTGATAGGACATAATTAATTGATCATTTCAAGTGATTTATTCTTTGAAGTCCTTAAAGAATCCACGAGGAAACCTAGCCATAATAAATGGTGTTGCTTGAGGTTTGGAAATGAATAGATTGTGAATTTCCCTTTCATTACAAGAAGGCTGTGGTTTCATCTGGAATGTGGAGTATTCCATACTGGGAAATAATATAGTCATATAATCAGAGTCATATATAATTCAAATGTATAAGTACACATATGTAGTGTGTGTGCGTGCGTGCATGTGTGCGTGTGTGTGTGTGTGTGTGTGTGAGAGAGAGAGAGAGAGAGAGAGAGAGAGAGAGAGAGAGAGAGATTTTGTATATGAATGTAGGCACATGCATGCCAGAACATGTATATGGAGATCAGAGGACAACCTCCAGTGTTAGTTCTTGCTTCCTGCCTCATCTGAAACAGAATTTTAGCATTCCATTCACCAAGGGAGCCTGCACAGGAGCTTCTGGGGACTCCTTTGTCACCGCCTTTTATCTTCTTGTAGGAACACATGGGTCCCAGACATGTACTACCACATCTGGGGTTATGAAACCCATATCCTTGCACTTGAGTGACATTCACTTTACCCACTGAATCCCCAGCCCCTGGATTTATATTTTGGAGATAACATCCAGTTTTAAGTAATAAGTAAAACTCTGACTGGCAGCTCCCTTATTCATTAAATCTCTTGTTCTCACTGTATTGTACTTGCAAGTAGGAACAATTGGATCATGCATATGAAATATAAATAGATTAATAAGATGTGAGTCCTGCCGAGATGACTGTCATGACCTTCATTCATTCTCTCAAGGGCGGCCCTCTGCTGAGCCTCAGCCCTGTTTCTCACTTCTGTTCTTGGGCTGTATGATGCTACATACTTGAAATGTTTTTTTTTTTCATATCATGTCTCCTTTGTCCTATGTAATTTCCCTATTGAACTCCCAATATATTTTCAACAGAGGTCAAACAAAACAAAGTATCGGGGAGAATAGTTACAACACACAGATCATGGGGTTCACAGATAGAGGGGTGTGGGATGGGATCCTTTAGATAAGACAGCCAAAAATCTGTGAAAACAACAAAAGGTTGTAAAAAACAGCCAGTACTTGGGTGGTGGAATCCTGAGATGACAAAAAACACTTATGTTTCCTTATTGTTTGCTTCGTACTTTGCAGACCTGGGATACTCGGTTCTAAGTAGGAAAATTGTGAAAGAAATAAAAGAGCCCAAAATAAGGAATTCTATTCCACTCTACCTCTATTTAGTTGAGGAGTTAGTGTTTTATTGCTGTGAAGAGATGCCATGATAACAGCAACTCTTATAGAGAAAAACTTTAATTGGACCTGACTTACTGTTCAGAGGTTTTGTAATTTGTCAGCATCGGCGTGTGGTGTGATGCAGGCAGACATGATGCTGGAGAAGGAACCCAGTGTTCTACATCTGGATTGGCAAGCAGCAGGAAAAGTGAGCTCCTGGGCCTGGCTTGAGATTCTGAATTTCCAAATCCTTCACCCTCCCTCCAATAAGGCCACAATTACTCTAACAAGACCACAAATCCTAATAATTTCAAATAATGTCACTCCTTATGCATCTATGGAGACCATTTTCATTCAAACAACCACAAGAAGATACGTGTTAAACTGTTGAAAATTATGTGCAGTAATAGTTGATAAAGAATGACCTTTCCATAGAATTGAGAAAATGCTGAAAACTAAATTTGAACATAAAGCTTATATACCCCCCCTCTTTGATATCTTTAGACATAGTATCTTTATAGCAAATAAATCAATTGTTCTGGAATATTCAGTCTAGCTCAGGATGAATGTAAACGCAAAATGACCTCCCTGTGTCTGCCATTTGATTAATGAGGTTATAGACATGTACCCTGCTTTTGTATTATCTGCAGTTGATTAAAGAAATTGAAGAGTTGTAATCGTTTGTATACAATAAACACAATAATTTCTCCAGTGCATAGATTTTTCTGTGAAAAAAGTAGTGAAAAATATCCAGTCATGTTTTTACTATGTTCAATCAATCATACATTTTTCTATGTCTTAAAAATAAAGACATTTTCTATACCAAACTCAATGGGCTTGATTTAAAATGGTGGAGATATAAGAAAAGATGAAAATACTTAAACATGTAATGTCACAGTAAAATTTCAGACCTAATGTTTCTTTAAATGATTATGTTGAAATAAAAATGGGGGAAAGAAAAATGCATTATTCATGAGTGAGTGATTCACCAAGACAATATTAAAGATTAATCAGAGAGGTTGCAAGTCAAAGGCTCAGCGTTTAGAACACATTAGGGAGAAAGCTTTGAAGTCACTCATGTTTCTAACTCATCTGCCTTCAGAAACTCTGCATTTGTAGTTCTTCCCTCTTCTGGTCTTCTTAATACAGTCAGGTCCCTTGTGCAGTAGCCCATGCCAGTCTAGATACTGCCACTTTGCCAGCTCCACAGAAACCTCATCACCATATCTTATTGAGTACATTTAGTTTACTCGCAAGTACATGTGCTTAGGACTGTCACTTGGTATTGGATAATCTGTCATGAAATATTCTCAGGAAATTGGTTCCCCTCTCTCAGTAGCCTTTGATTGACTATAGTACTTCATCTAGAGGTAGGGCACTTTAGGATTTCCCTGGCTATGCTGACATGCCCATTGACATTGGCATTACATAGATCCTGTTTAGGAAACTGTACCCTTGTGATTTTATGAGTCACACTTCCCGGTTATTCTGGGAAGGCACTATCTCACAGCACAAATCCCAGACATCTGGCTTGCAGTCATTCTATTTCCCTCTTCTGTGCCTTTCTCTGAGCCTCACTGTAGGGAGTATATTGTATATATAAACAATCGAGGCTGGGCATCCCAAGGCCTCTTCTTTCCTACATGTTGACCAGTTGTCTCCATAGACTTCTCATTCATTCCAGTAACTTCTTTGGGCATATTTCCCCCCATTTCTGAAAGTTTGTTCTTCCAAACATGGAATATTTTCTGTAACACATTACTTTTGGTTACAATGAGTCCACTTCTCAGTTTGTACTATGAGAGGAAATTTCTACTTGTTCTAATGGACCATAGGTCTCTTTGGATCACAAAATGTGGAGAAGGGCTGAACGTTTACAATCAGTCTCTGAGTGTCAGGAATAATTCTAGGTGTTCTGTGCAATATCTTATTTAATCTTCCAAGCGACCTTGTAGTAGAAATTATCCTCTCCATGCTACAGGTGAGTTAGCATCAGCTCAGTAAGTCAATTATATCATCCAGAAGGACACTGCTGCCGAGGCTATAAAGGAAATTATATCTGAGTCAAAGCTCATTAGAGTAATCTTTAATGTGAAATCATAAGAGGAGTTGCTTTATTCCTGTGCCAGATTTTTTTCTTTTCTTTTGTTTTTTTGATTATAGCATTTGCATGGCAGCCCTGAATCCTTTTGTATGTATGCATGCCTATGCTTATCTGTTCATGGTAATATTTTAGTTTCTAAAGATTTTATCCCAGTGATCTGGGGATTAGGCAGTAATGTACTGGCTACAAAAAGCACAGGAGTGTGAGTTCAGATCATCAGTACCCAGGTAGAAAGCTGGGTACAGAGGCACCATTCTAGAACCCCAAGGTTTTGAAGATAGAGATGGGTGGATCCCTGGAGCTACCTGGAAACCAGCCTACCCAGATTCATAAGTTTCAGATTTAGCGAGAGACTTTTGCTGAAAAATAAGATGAAAAGTGATGGAGGAAGATGCTGAATTTTACCTCTGACCCAAGCATGCACTCCCATATACATACATGGGCATATACTATACACACCCACATACACGCACACTTTATCATAGAAGTGCATGTGCAATGGGTCACAAGAAAAATTCACCACTGATGAATTAGAGAACCAACATCAGAGAGGAAGCAAAGGCTGATAGATGAGTGACTGAAGACTAGTCACTGCAGTGGCCAGCCACAGGAAGTGGAAACCCCAAAGAAACAATGAGTAGACTCAGAAGGAGGGCCCATGCAATCTAGCCAATGACTGAATAATAGCAGGCTCTGGAGAGCAAGGGCAGCATCTGAAGCTACCATGGAAATCAACTCATGTAACTGCCATGAAGATGTGTAATAGCCCACTTGTTACTAAGAGAAGTGATCTACAACCTTGTTTGTTGTTTTCTGATTAATCATCTTGGCTTTCTCTCAATGCCTGGAGATGGTTATACGACTTAACAGACAAACTCACACACACACTCTCTCTCCTTCACTCCATGCTTTTCTCTTCTTCTCTGTCTCTAATTGTCTTATTCCTCCTGTCCTTCCCTACTCTCCGTCTCTTCCTTTCTTTTTTTCCTCTTCCCTCCATTCATCCTTGCATTTTGTGTTTTTCTGCAATTGAATTTGATTCCTTTTAGTCTTCAGTAAGTGACCCTCACTGATTTCTTTTTTTCTCTTATGTTAAGGTATGTTTTGAATGCATATTGCAAATGCATGAAAATGGCATCCCTGTGCGGATTATTAGCCAAAGAACCCAAGTCCTTGAGAGAGAAAAAAAAAAAAAAAAAAAAAAAAAACCTTGAAGAGTCACAGATCAAATTAGATATAATATGATCCTAGGTCTACTGACACTTTAATTAATGCTTTTCCCCATTCTGTGTAGATTGAGAAAATAAATAAATAAATAAATAAATAGGCAAGTCATCAGTTGATTTTTAACAAGTCTTATAAGGAGGAGGTCATTACTGGAAGCTCAGCATCCATGATCTTTTTGAGTGTATGACAGCTCTTCAGGCAAAGGATTGAGGAATCCAGAATAGAAACAGTTGTGTGAACAGTGGCCCCTGTAACAGAAATCAAAGCTTCTAAAATTTCAGCGTGTATCCAAACCAGCCATATGACAAACAGCTGAAAGGACACAGAAGCTGGTACTTCTCAGTCCTCTATAGGATACTGGTTGTGGCAAATAGTGGTGACACTAAGGTACACTCTTATTCAACTTAAAAAAATACAGCTTTAAATAGGTGGTGAACTCTGTTTGACTCATGGTAGAAAAGATCCATTAGAATCTGTTTTGTTATTTTCTCCACTCTTTTTGGCTAGTGTTCATTTATTTAGTTCCAACTGAATCTCAGAAAGGTGTCATGTGGCAAATCCCCGTGCTGAAGTCTATAACCCTATTTTTAGTTGACATTCAAACCACCAGAAGGGGTTCCTCCAAAAGGTAGAGGTTTTTGTGATTCTGACTATTCTCAAGAGCCCAGTCTTTGGATATCACATTTGTTACTTTGCGACCACCACCTTAACTTCTATTCTACGTGATAGTAAAGTACCAAAATATACTGTTTTCCCCCTAGTTCCTTCTGAAATGTCTGGAATGCTGTTATGTCAACACTTTCATTTTTTGGCATAATTATATAATTCTACAAAGAGCTAGCTATTATAAATTAAATTGTATAGTCAAAAATAACAAAAACATTAAACATACTCATTGATTTTTTTGATTCTTTCATTTTCTCACTTAAATGCTTTGGCTTCTGACTTTTTACACTCCTGATTTTCTTTTTACTCCTGTTCTATTCATGCTCACCCCCTTTGAATGTAGGAAATCCCAGTGCTATCTTTGGGAGAAACCTTGATAGTTGTGGAAACAGTTTTAATTTTCTGAGGCTTATCTACGTTAACTTCAGTCTTCCTAGGCTTGATTGAAAGTTTTCCCTGTTCATTCTACCGTCTTGATCTTCTTCTTAAGAGCCTTCAGAACTGCCTGTTTTTTTTACTGCTTTAAATTAATTTTGTACTCTGATTATTTCCCTAAAACTTCTCTATTAATGTCCTAGCAGTCACTTTTTTTAATCAAGACTGATTTCCTAATCTCAGTTTCATCTCTGTATCAGTTAGAGTGCAATCAAAAAAAGTACATGGTAAGTACAACAGAAAATTTTAATATAAAGAATTATTATTGATAACTTTAATCAAGATAACTTTTAAAGGTCACATAGAATGTGAAAAGTATTTTACATTGTCCAATTAGATGATTCAGTTCTGTAAAGGAGTTCCTGTACAAGCCTGACTGCCTGAGTTCAATTCGTGCTTCCCAGTCATTCAGTTTATTATATGCAGGACTGATACAGATGTATTGTGACAGGACTTTTCCTAGGAAGATGTAACACACAAATCTACTCACCCCAAACAGGGAACCCATGACAGATCAAAGTATGGCCAGCAACAAAGTCTAAATAATTGGAGAGCCAATTCATTTTATTGGTGTTACTTAGTGGAATGTGGCTGAGGGGTTTCTTATAGAAACAGAAATGTTTCAACTCAAGAGGAGTTGTATCACCAAAGCCCACCCAGCTCATGAAAGCCGGGAATCTGCAGCACAGTATGGTACACAGCCTGCAGGCAGCTCAACAGGTTGGAGCATGTCCCTACCAGGTGTCTCAGTTGATCTAAGTCTCTTCCTGGCAGCCCAGCTGTCTTACTTCTTCCACACAGACAGTCTAATCTCAGTCTTCCATTCAGCTTGTCTCATCAGTGTCTGCTTTGCAGCTTATTTCCTTCTGAGTCTTCTTTTAAGCTTTTGTGTCTGGGAGGAACACTAGGCAGTATTTTTTACTTATTCCAGGAGGAAAGGTCTAAAGAATCTGCTCAGTTTCAGGGACTTCCTGAGTTGTTTACATTTCTTCTTAAGGAACTTCCCTTTAAGATCGAATGTTTCAATCTCAGAGTAAACTGTTATACAACAATTAGTAAGTTTTGAAGATGTTTGAAACTCTGATTTATGTTACATCATGGCAAAATTTGGGACCACATACCAAATAAAAGTAGAAGGAAGGAATTTACTCCACAAAGTTATTCTCTGACATACACTCACGGCATGTTTTAGATCAGTACCCAATTCACACAGTGACGATTACAAATATTAAAAAATTTAAAAAATACACAAAATTTACAAATTTGAAATAGAATGAAGTGGTCCTGCTGGAAGATTATGGAAGTGGACTGTTGTCTGGAAATAGATTCAGTAATGTTGAACTTTTCAGGATTGCAAAACCAATATATTCAGTATCTACTCAATAATTCCAGATTTTTCCATGAAAAGCTGTCATTGTCAACTGAGGAAGAGTTTGCTTCTTTGGACTTTCATACAAAGTATCATTACAGAGGCACAAGAGAGAAACAAACACATCTTTAAATCAATCAGGTTGCCAAGTCTGTATGGCTTCCCACTGTCCTTTTCCTGAGTTTAAAACTGAGAAACAGACTAAGAAACAGTACCTACATTATGTCTTGTTCTTTGCATGATTTTCTAAGGTGTAGTCCATGGTTGATTGGCCCCTTATGTTTGGAAAGGCATCATGGTGTGGGAGACGGTAAGAGGTGGCATCTTTACTTCATGGTGGAAAAGAAGCACAAAGAAAGACTTAGAACTAATATTAATCAATTTAATTCATTAGGATTAAAGAATGAGGGGGAAACCAGTAGGATTTTTCAGTTAATAGAGTAAACGTTCATTGGAAAGTGTCAACATCTATTTGTGATTAAAAATCCCTCATTAAAGTAATCATTAGGGAAAAGTCCTTTATATTAGCAGAGAACATGTATGAAGGAGTCACTGCAAAAGCTGTGCTAGATACAGGTTGTGATGTTGTCAAATACACAATGTCTTTTCTCTACTTTCCGTAATCAGAAAATTTAGACTGAATTTAGGTTGTTCCTAAGAAATTATTTTCTGAAGGTGGTTTGTACATGTTGTCTTTGTATTTCAGCATCTTTCTTAAGTCACTGAAACCCAGCACCTTCACCCATCAGCTAGTGATGGAGGCCTCAGAGGGCTGAAACAAGCCTGCCTTTTCAGAAGTCAAACCTTCTGCAGGGTTTATCCTCTCAGCGCTTTAACTCTGAAGTCCTCCATCCCTTTTAAGGTCTCCTTGCAGCTCCAGACAGTCTGGAAGTTCAGAATTATTATTTTCTGAGGTCTCCAAGTAATTCCATGTCTAGGAGATACTGTACACTCTGACGTGTAAAGAAGGAAAATTTAATAAGGAAACGGTTTCATCAAGTTTTAACTTGCTTTAGAAGCTCCTTTTTATTTATTCCCGTTTGACTGTTCCTGTAAACAGATCCACTACCTTCCCGCTTATGTCAAATTTAACATCCTTGACTCTTCTCACAGTTCCTTATATTTGTACTGTGTAATATTATGAGAGTTGAGGTTTCCCACTGTATATCTTTAATGTGACTAGTTGGATATTAGTCTGGCTATGGGTGTGTTTCTTCCTCATCGTATCTCTGCTGATTTTGTAGGGAGCTATATGGTATGCTGGCTATTTTTACTTGAACAATGTAAAGTCAGCTAGAAAGAGGGTTCCTCAGTTGAAGAAATTATCTAGAGCATATTGGCCAGTGGTCATTTCTGTCGAGTATTGTCTGTGTTGGTAATTGATTTGATAGGGTCCAGTCCATTGTTGATGGTACCGTTTAGGTGGGCCTGGACTATAAAAGAAAGCTTGCTGAGGGATCCTGTAAGAAAGCCAGTGAGCATGCTTCTGGTGTGGGAGAATTGTCTGTATTCTGTCAATCATGTTATAAATAAACGCTGATTGCCAGGCAGGAAATATAGACAGGAAAACCAGACAGGAAGTAGAAATGATGTAATGAGAACAGAAGAATACTGGGAAGGAGGAAGGTGATTCCTCCCACTCCTGCCCAGACCACCAAAGCAGCAGCATGTGATCTGCCCCACTGAAAAAGGGTACTGAGCCACATGGCTAACATAGATCAGAAAACTGGGTTAATCAAGATGTGAGAGTTAGCCAGTGAGAGGCTAGAGCAAATGAGCCAATCAGCTTATAATTTATGGAGACCTATATGTGATTTTTCTCTGGGACTAAACAGCTGGGGGCCCAGTGGGGCAGAAACCCCAACAACAAACAAACAAGCCAGGCCCTCCATGTCACATGCTTCCTCCAGGGTTTTTTCTGCGTCAGTTATGTCTTGAGTTTTTGCTTTGGCTTTCCTCAATGATGTACTATGATACAGAAAGATAAGCTAAAATAATCCCGTCCTTCCCTCAAGTTGTTTTTGGTCATGGTATTTTTTACACCAATGGAAAACCAATTAAAATATATAGTATATGCACGATTGTATGAGAAAGAGAGAGAGCGAGAGCAAGAGAGCGAGAGAGTGAGAGAGCGAGAGAGCGAGAGAGAGCGCGCGCGAGAGAAATGTATGTGTGTGTGTCTTCATGCCTGTCGAGGTGAAAGACCAGTGAAACATATTATACTCAACCACTCTCTCCCTTATTTGATGCAGGGTCTGTCACAGAACATGAAGCTTACTCACTGACCAGCTTAGCTGGCCAGAAAACCCCATGTTTTCTTCTGTCTCTGTCTCCCCAGCATTAGGATGCCACTGTCCCTGGATTTTTATGTAGGTATAAGGGATCAGTACAGCTCCTCCTGCTTGCATGGAAAGCTCTTTACCAACTGAGATATGACATAGCTTGGCTAATATTTTTCTTTTGTTGTTGTTGTTGTTTACAAGCAGAGAAAGCATAGTCTAAGCAGTTGCAATGGCTACATCTAGCTAACCCAAATCCATGAGACCACGTGTTTACCTGGGCTTTTATTTCATGTACTTTTAAAACAGACATGGGTAGAATAAACATCTTCAGGATTTTACCAGACTCTATAAAAAGCCTAATATCTACTAGCATTTATTTTTTCATTCCTGTTTCCTTATACGCCAGATGAGTTGTATCAGGGATGCCATAAAATATTGCTCTGTTAACTAAAGGAGATCACATATATGGAATGTGTGGAGTGGCACTTGCTCTTCTCCCTGCCCTGCTTTCTCTTTTTTTCACTTGTTGGCATAACCAAGCAGGGTGTGAGACTCATTAAATATATTCATTTTGGCTTACCTTTCTCCCTGGCCTGAGGTCTTCATGTATAAACAACATAATGCGCTTGAAGAAAACGTGTGGGAAATAATCAGTTAGAGGAACAACAGTGTCTCTTCCCCGCTGCGGACATGAGCCTGTGCCTATCTTTAGCTGGGCCGTATGCTGAGATTCTCACAGACTCTCAACAGTCAGCTCAAGTTCCCAGATGCTCAAGGAACATTCAGGCAGTGAGTTGCTATCCTTTCTTGGGTGATGGTGAAATAAATATGTTTTGGTGAAAGAAGACTGGGAGAGGGTCAGCAAGATAGCTTTACCACTGGGTCTTTGATACTTTGATATTCACTCTGAGAGTCTTTTCCTCTCTAGTGAAACCACAATGCTATTCCATGAATTTTCAGGAAGGATTTTGAGCACTCAATATGACCTTTCTTTTTTTTCTTCCTTCCTTTCTTTCTTTCTTTTTTTTTTTTTGCATGTACTTTGAAAACAGCACAGTTTCAAAATCGAATGATGATGAAAGGTAAGCCCTGGTGACTTACTGTAGTATGTGACAGAGGTATTTCATGATAGTTTACTGTAACTGTGATAAACGACCATGATGAAAAGCAATGAAGGGAAGGAAAATATAAAAGAGTGACAAGAGTCAGATTATCAACAGTGAAGAACTGTGTAAGTTTCAATGGTGGGAAAGGTGGAGAAAATTATTGAAACTCTGGACTGAAATCTCATAGACAAACAGTGAAAAAGGTCTATCTGCACCATTATCATGGGGCTAGATGTCCTTATTTCAGAATTCTGTGCATGTTCTAGCCTTGGCATGCTCAAATATGTAAAAATTTATCTAAATCCCCTGCCTTCAAATACAGGTTTCTTGTCCACCTATTTTGACTATATAAACTTGAACTTAGGAACATGGAAGTGTGAAGGGAAAGTTTGATTACTCACAGGGAAAAGACATGTTCCAATATGGGCAGGTGATAAAGGGACTTTTTATGTGAAATTTTCTATTGAGGATCCAGAGGTCCAAAGCTTAATCTCTTGGTTCAAATTCAACACAGCAATATACATTCCCAGCTACAGTCCTGCCTGAGCCTCAAATTGGGCCTTGTAATTTTGTAAAGTAGTAAAGTGTGCACATGTGTTGTGTGCATGTATGTGAAAGTTGGCACAAGGAGGAGAGAGGAGTAAGAAGAACAATGGAGGGGAGAGAGGTAATTCCTGTCTTCAGACATGTATCTACTGGTGAGCCCACTGTGGGACGCTGCGGGAAGGGATGATGGGCAGGGATAATAAAGAGGTGAGATGGGCCAGGGGAGGGAAATAATGCTTTGTGGAAGTTGTACAATAGTCTTAGAATAACTTTGAACTAATGAAAAAGAATAAAGGAATATCAATATTATTTTAGATAGGCTCTTGACATTTAATGGGTTTCTTAATTACTCTGCTAGAATAATGCACTATGTGCTTTACTAATTGGGTGGTTGGTACTAATTACATGATTTTTGTTTATTTAAAGACTTACAAATAGCCCTATTATTCTGTTATGTGATTAAATAATGCCAAGTTTATGGTTCCTTCTATTGCTTCCATTTTTCTCTGGCTCCTTTCCATCCCTTTTCTGTTAGCTATTTTCATAAACCGAGAGGGATAAGAATTAGTGTTCGGAGATACTGCACCCAAAACTTGATCATAACACAACTGAGCAAGCAATAGGAAAGGCCAAGTGATTTAGGGCTTCCAATCTGAGTGTCTGAGTACTCCAAGTTAGTCCTTTAAATTGTACAGCCTCTCCTTTATCATAAAGCCTGGCAGGAATGAAACCAAATAAAATATAAGACTAGGGCATTCTATAGTTAGAGATGGGGGCCACCACAAAAAAAAAAATGCCTTCTTAGATAGAGGCAGAACGGCAGGAAATACCACTGGATGTTCTATATAGTTGCAGTATGGATCTGACAACTGAATAAAGTCACTGACCAGACCAGTTTCTGTCTTAGCTCCACCTTTACTGGGAATGACTTCTTTCAAGGTTTGCGCGGCCATTCCGAGATTGCAAACCTCTCCAGTTTCTCCCTCTTGTTTCTGTATCACTTCCCTGCATCTGATTTCCCTTAATGAGATCATTTATTTTGAAGTGAAATCTTAATTATTCTCTTTCATTTTTTGGGCAAGATATGGTTGTCTATTCTCCCCCACAACGAAATTCAAAATACCCTAAAGGGTATGAAACATTTTATAGTTTGCTATAATGATCTCTTGCTATGGTGATGAGGCCCAGTCTGCTTTAGTTTAGCTGGTGGTATATAGAACAGTCTGCTTGTTGTGCTTATGTTTGAGTCATTTCATTTTATAGATCAATTGTTTATGATCTGTCACTTCACTTTGAGTATTGACATCAAAATAGAATGGATAGACAACTTTTTTTATTAAAGATAACCAACGGGAAGTAGCAAGCATACCAAAAGGTACAAACCAACCAATAATGTATACTAATAAAGACTTAAAATAATGGATATATCAAATAGTATCAGGAATGACAGACATGTGAGCTTATCAATCACATGAGATCTCTTCTGTCATGTGTGGCATTTTCACTGTGATTTGGAGTAGATATCCACCATTTGCAGAGAGTATGGGTTCATTTTAGAAAGTATCACATATAAAATGGTATCTCAGGATATGTTCATATAAGTAGATTATTTGATTATTTTAACCTCTTTGTCTTTATAAAATTTATTAAATTTTTTCTATTAACCAAAGCACTTGCAAGGTATTTGTTAAATAGAGGTGGAATTTATAAAATTTTGGGCTTCATGAATGATTTTCATTTAAATTTTTTCATTTGAACTATACAGATAGTTGGGGTTGGTGGTTGCTTTTTGTTTATATATTGGCCATTGATGCTATCCTGTGGCTTCAAACATCAATTTTTTTTTTTCAGGTTGTGGTTTGTGTCTTGACTGGATAGTGCTCCTGTCTTGGGCCAGGTCAGGAACATGTGATCAGATGGCAGATTGTGATATTATGATATAAATGGACAATGAATGGGTCATGGTCATATGTACATTCCATGTTGACAGCAAGATGATGGCCTGAGTGAAGAGTATGTTGATGCGTTTCTCCTGTCTCCGAAAGACTAGCTCAGAACTTTCTCACATGTTAATACAATAATCAAGAAAGGGCATGGTGTTACAATGCTAAGGTGACTTGAGTTACTCTCTCCCTCCCTCTCTCTCTCTCTCTCTCTCTCTCTCTCTCTCTCTGTCTCGTGTGTGTGTGTGTGTGTGTGTGTGTGTGTGTGTGTGTGTTTAAGTGTAATGTGTACATGTATAAGGAGGTTAGTGTCATTCCTTGGGTGTCATCTATCTTGTATTTTCAACAACAGCTTCTCAGCTAGCCTAGAGGCTAGGCTGATTGGTCAGCAGGCACCACAGATTTGCCTACCCCTGTTTCCCCAATGCTGGATTATAAGCATGTGATACCACACCCAGACTTTCATTTGAATGTGCTCTAGGGATCAACTTCTAATGATTACAGGGCAAACATTTAGTTTGCTGATAGATAAGCCATCTGTCTGCTTACTGGGACAACTGTTTGATTCTGAGCTTATATCTATTTCTATCCCATTAGTGAGTACATGCCTCAAGGAGAAACCCATTTTGGAGTATAAAACTAAACTCCTCCCTATGAAGGAGGTATAAGGTCACACTGTGAAGAGTCTTGCAGACTTGTGGCATTCATGTCCACTTTTGTAACTTATCATAAGCAGATGAAAATAGAATATTCCTTGAGTAGTTGGGCCAAATGGCATGGAATATGTTACCCTGTGTACTATTTGGTTATTCATGCAACTCTTCTATCAGTGTGTGTGGAGTATGGGAAATAAAGAGACAATGAAGCAACACATATATAAAAAATAAACAGATAAGCAAACATTGATAAAACTACCTCTGATCTCTGTTCTCTAGAAAATACATGACACCTGCATCCATCCATAAAGATGAAAAATACTAAGCTGAATGTAGAAGTATGTGCCTGTAATCCTAGCACTTCTGAGAGAAAAGTGGGATGATCATAGGTTCGAGGTCATGTTCATGTACAGGGATTTCAAGCCTTGCTATACTGTAGGGGGACATGAGACCCTGTTTAAAAAAGCACAAGCAAGCAAAATAAGTATTTATGTTTCTCTGTTTTTAAACATACATTTTTGGTCCAGATTTTGACGTTTCATATCTATTTTTCTGTAATTTTTAAAGTAATGGAAAGTATTGAAATACGAGGTTATAACACAAGTGTTTCATTCAAAAGAAAGCAAAAACATCCTCACGTGGAAGTGGGATGAGCAGAAACTCTCAGCAGTTTTCTAATCAGTGTCAATCACACTGAGGGGCAAACATTTACCAGGGCAGAAGGGAGGGTCAGAAGATTCTTTCTCCCTGCTCTGAACAATTACATTGTGTTCCATGTAATCAGAAAGGACCTGGATTCTGTGCATAGGCGGAGCACGAGGGTTTTGTCATTAAATGTCTTTTTAATCAGCCGCATTGAACCATAAATTACAAACATGGTATTCTCTATTTAATAGAACATTTCAGGGTGACTTACAGAGTCATGAAACCATTACCTATTCAAGACTGAGGGTGCTTCTGCCTCCTTAATTGTTCCTTTTGTGTCTTTTCCAAAGTCTCAAGAGATAACATCTGATTTGTTGTGCTTCCCATACATGTAGAATAATTCTGATGTCTTCATCCTTTTACTCAACACGGGAGATTAGAGATTTGTCCTTGCAGTGGCTGAAAGTCAGTCATTGCTTTCTCATGCTGAGTCATTTTCCCCTAAATGTATGTAGCACAGATTACACAGTCATCCATTAAATTAATTTAGTTTTACTCTAATTCTTGTCTGTCATCCCTAGTGTGTGCATTTATGTAGCATTTCTTGATTGAACACATGATTTCAGTTTTCTTGGGGAGATATGTTAATTATCCTGTGCTTTTGCTTATATTTGTTTGATGATTAACTGTGGAGAGAGTCTTAATAAGTTTCTTGGATCCATCTACTTTGATCAAGAATAATTTTTACTCTTTTTAAGTTTTGAATTGAGTGTCCTGTCATTGAGTCGTACATTAAAAAATACTAATCTTTATTCTATATTTACATATCCACTAATGTTTCAAAATCCACATATGGTAAAGCACTTGTCATAAATTTTGCATTTTCTTTCCTCAGTCCTTTTCTTCTTTCTCGCCTTTGTTCCCAGCCTCCCTTCCTTTCTTTTTTTGACCCTACTGTTACTTCCTTTGTTGAGACAATGTCTCAGTGTGTGTGCACCCCAGCCTGGGACTGAACTTACACTTGGGTTTCTCCTTTATTCTCATCATTGTTTATCAATTTCACCCCAAGATTAGACAGTTTTCATTCTGCAAATTTAAGGACTTCAACTATCTCATTTCTTGGTACTGGGTACCCTTAATAGTGTTTACTTTTAGACTATCAATAATGTTACTCTGCAATTGCCTATCGTGTAGCCAACCTGTTATGTTTTGCTTTTATGTCCTGCTTGGCAGTATATCTTTTATGAAAGACTATCTTTTAATTGCTATGTTTAAAATATCTCATGGCATTGATACTATTTGATTTATAATGACAATCAAGCTTTTTCTTGCTGTTTGTCTCATTTTTCCTTTTCCTGATAAAATAACTTGTCATTTTAAAGATTATATTAAATCTTCATTGCTGACTTTTTATTGCAGCATTTTATGTCTTTTTTACTGGTTTCTATAAGTTTAAGCAAATTTCCCTTCAGTTTGAATTTTCTTTCAAATGATATTGTGCATGTTTTCTGCTAATGAACTTTAAAAGCTGACTCTGATTTTTGAGCTATTGTCTGAAGTTTTAGATGGTACCTATGCTGTGATGTGTACATCAGAGGGTTGCTATTACTGTCTTTTTTAAATTTTTTATTGGTATTTATTGAGCTCTACAATTTTCTCTGCTCCCCTCCCTGTCTTTCCACTCTCCGCTTCAACCCTCCCCCAATGTCCCCATGTTCCCAATTTACTTAGGAGATCTTGTCTTTTTATACTTTCTACTTCCCATGTAGATTAGATCTATGTAAGTCTCTCTTAGTGTCCACATTGTTGTCTAAGTTCTCTAGGATTGTGGTTTGTAGGCTGGCTTTCTTTGCTTTATGTTTAAAAAGCACCTATGAGTGAGTACATATGATAATTGTCTTTCTATGTCTGGGTTACCTCACTCAAAATAATGTTTTCTAGCTCCATCCATTTTCCTGAAAAATTCAAACTGTTGTTATTTTTTTCTGCTGTGTAGTACTCCATTGTGTAGAGGTACCACATTTTCCTTATCCATTCTTCAATCAAGGGGCATTTAGGTTGTTTACAGATTCTGGCTATTACAAAGCTGCTATGGACATAGCTGGGCACATGACCTTGTGGCACAATAGAGCATCCTTTGGACATATACTCAAAAGTGGTATTATTGGGTCTTGAGAAAGGTGGTTTCCTAATTTTCTGAGAAATTCCACACTGACATCCAAAGGAGTTCTACCAGCTTGCATTTCCAGCAACAGTGCAGAAGTGTTCCCTTTCCCCTACAACCTCTCCAGCATAAGTTGTCATCAGTGTTTTTGATCTTGGCCATTCTTGCAGGTATAAGATGGTATCTCAGAGTTGTTTTGATTTGCATTTCTCTGATGACTAAGGATGTTGAACATATCCAAGATTAACTCAAAAAAAAATCGGTAGCCCTCCTGTACACAGATGATAAAAGGGCTGGGGAAGAAATCAGAGAATCAACACCCTTAACAATAGCCACAAATAGCATAAAATATCTCGAATTAACTCTAACCAAACAAGTGAAAGACTTGTATGACAATAACTTTAAATCTTTGAAGAAGAAAGAAATTGAAGACACCAGAAAGTGGAAAGACCTCCCATGCTCTTGGGTAGGCAGAATTAATATAGTAAAAATGGCAATTTTACCAAAAGTAATCTACAGATTCAATGCAATGCCCATCAAAATCCCAGCAAAATTCTTCAAAGAACTCGAAAGAATGGTACTCAACTTCAGTTGGATAAGCAAAAAACCCAAGATAGCCAAAATAATCCTGTGCAATAAAAAAACTTCTGGAGGCATCACAATCCCTGACTTCAAACTCTACTACAGAGCTACAGTACTGAAAACAGCCTGGTACTGGCATATTACTGTCTTTTAAATGTCAATAATCTAGCAGAAAATTTAAGCTTAGAGGTACATATTTATATGTTTGTGTTTTGAAGCAGGTTCATAATTCCAGTCCATGCTTATGGCCAACTATTGCAAGTTTCTTGCCTAACCTTCCAAGTCCTACTTCTTTTAGGAGAAATATGTTTTACAGTGAACACACATTTATTGTGTCTCCTGATTTCCTGGTCTGATAGCATTTTCCTTTGATTGGAGATAATTCATTGAAAATTTTTTTGGGGGGAATAGGATCTTTCTCAGAATATCTCCTTAGTTCCCCTTCGTTTTGGAGCAACATCTTGACTTATGCTCTATTAGTAGTGTCCTATTAATTTGGATACCATTTCATTAATCCCTCAAAATAGATTCTCATTCTTTCATTAGTTTTCTCTGATAAAACTGTGTCAATATAAATCAAATAATATCCAATGCCATGATATATTCTAAACATAGCAATTAAAAGATAGTCTGCCATAGAATATCTACTGCCAAGCAGAATACAGAAGCAAAATATAACAGGCTGGCTACCTGAAAGGCAATTTCAGAGTCACATTGTGTGTGGTCTAAAAGTAAACACTATTAAGAATTGAGATAGCTGAACTGCTAGCAGTACAAAATAAAGTAGACATTGGAAAAAGTAATATTCAGAGACATTATGTAGAAAATTTCCCAAAGGTCAGGGGACACAAACTGGAAAGACAGATAATTACAGGTTTATGTGCTTGTCATAGAGCTTGGAAATGCCTATAGTTAATAGCTATCAAACTTAAGAAAAAAACAAATATATACTATTGAAATATGGGACTATATGACATATGTTGTTTATTGATAAAAAGATGAAACTTAGAAGCAGCAGTAAGCATGTGACATGGCATGAAATGCCACATACTTCCTTAAATGACACAACTTTCCATCAGCATCCATTGGGTTCCTGTTTTTTATCAGCCCCTTTGTTTCCCTGTACACTACTAAGTTTCAGAGTTTTGTTTTTGTATACAGTTTTCAGTAATTAAATATGATTTGTAAGTGTCTGTATAATTCTTTTGTTCAGCTCATTGGGTTTCTTGGATATACACTCTTAAAATTGTTACCAAATGGTTTTTTTCTTTCAGTTTATTTATATGCTGGATTACATTGATAGATTTTTGTATGTTGAACCAGCCCTGCATCTCTGGGATGAAGCCTACTTGATCATAATGAATAATTTTTCTAATGTGTTCTTGGTTTCGATTTGCCAGTATTTTATTGAGAATTTTTGCGTCGATATTCATGAGTGAGATTGGGCTGTAATTCTCTTTCTTGGTTAAGTCTTTGTGTGGCTTTGGTATCAGGGTAACTGTAGCTTCATAAAAGGAATTTGGCAATGACTCTTCTGTTTCTATATTGTGAAATACATTAAGGAGTATAAGTATTAGCTCTTCTTGGAAGTTCTGGTAGAATTCTGCATTGAAACCATCTGGTCCTGGGCTTTTCTTTGAAGGGAGATTTTTGATAACAGCTTCTAATTCTTTGCGACTAACAGGTCTATTTAGATCATTCACCTGGTCTTGGTTTAGCTTTGGTATATGGTACTTATTTTAAAAAATGTCCATTTCTTTTGTATTTTCCAAAGGGGTACACTCATCCATTGCTGGTGGGAATGCAAACTTGTGCAACCACTCTGGAAAGCAGTGTGGCTGTTTCTCAGGAAATTCAGGATCAACCTACCCCTGGACCCAGCAATACCACTCCTGGGAATATACCCAAGAGATGCCCTATCATATGACAAGAGCATTTGTTCAACTATGTTCATAGCAGCATTATTTGTAATAGTCAGAACCTGGAAACAACCTAGATGCCCTTCAATGGAAGAATGGATGAAGAAAGTATGGAATATATACACACTAGAGTACTACACTGCGGTAAAAAAACAAGGACTTCTTGAATTTTGCATACAAATGGATGGAAATAGAAAAAAAAATCCTGAGTGAGGTAAGCCAGACCCAAAAAGAGGAACATGGGATGTACTCACTCATATTTGGTTTCTAGCCATAAATAAAGGACATTGAGCCTATAATTCCCAATCCTAGAGAAGCTAAATAAGAAGGTGAATCCAAAGAAAAACATATAGGCATCCTTCTGAATATTTACCTTCATCAGGCGATGAAAGGAGACAGAGACCCACATTGGAGCACCGGACTGAAATCTCAAGGTCCAAATCAGGAGCAGAAGGAGAGGGAGCACAAGCAAGGAACTCAGGACCGCGAGGGGTGCACCCACACACTGAGACAATAGGGATGTTCTATCAGGAACCCACTAAGGCCAGCTGACCTGGGTCTGAAAAAGCATGGGATAAAACCAGACTTGCTGAACATAGCGGACAATGAGGACTACTGAGAACTCAAGAACAATGGCAATCGGTTTTTGATCCTACTGCCCGTACTGGCTTTAGGGGAGCCTAGGCAGTTTGGATGCTCACCTTCCTAGACCTGAATGGAGGTGGGTGGTCCTTGGACTTCCCACAGGTCAGGGAACCCTGATTACTCTTCGAGCTGATGAGGGAGGGGGACTTGATCGGGGGAGGGGGAGGGAAATGGGAGGTGGTGGCAGGGAAGAGGCAGAAATCTTTAATAAATAAATAAATAAATAACAAAAAAATTGTTGCCAAATATTGATGTTCTTTGACTATTGTTTTAAGTACGTTTTTGTCCTCTCCTTCTCTTTTGGTGATGGTCTTCAGATGCTTCCTTTACCAGTTATAGATGGTTCATTGATCTTTTTGTTTTTTTTAAATATTTGATGCTGCTAATTCTCTTCTTCAATGCCTAAAACTTTGGGTCCTACCTTTTTACTTTATCAAGATTCATTGAGATGGTTTCATTATATCCATGCTTTTGTTTTAGCTTGTTATTTTATGTCAGTCACCAGAATGGTGATTTATACGATGTTAGCAAATCATCTAGCATCTTCTTTACGGATAGAGTTTTAAAATATTATGAGCATTTCTTTGAAAACGCATGTCGCTCCCTCTTGTGCATGAACCATTCTCTTGCTTTCTCCACATAGAGAAAGCCTGCTGTGTTACAAGGGAAGAATTCTTGTTCTTTTGATATTCATTCAATTGATTTTTGGTGACTTAAGATCTTAGAATTAAAGAGAAATCACTGTGTATCCCAGATTTACCTCGAATAGCATGGATGCACTGTCTCAGTTTCCTAAGGCATGGGAGTACATTCACCATCTTATTTATCTTTTGTATTGGTTCCAAGTAGTCAAATAACTATGTTGACTTTAAGTTAGTCATGTTAATTAGAATTATTCTAAATATCATTATTAAACATAATTTGTAGAATTATTTATTGACTCTGCTGGTCTTTTTGTTTTTAAAAAATTTTAATTCTATTATTAATTGTATGTATATACATGCTTGTATGTGGGTATGTACACATGAATGCAGGGCTTATGGAGTACAGAAGAGGGCATTATGTCCCTTAGAACTGGAATTATGAATAGTTCTGAACCACCAGAGGTGGGTTCTGGGACCTAAAATGAGGTCTCCTGGAAAAGAAGAAAGTGCCCCACATTATCGTCTTTTCAAACTGTAACTATATTCTTGTATTTCTATTTAAACTAAATCATTTGATAGTAACAAAACCTTGTGGAAAAAAAACAATATTCCTCTCTGAACTACATAATATCACTTTTTATGTTTTAGAGCCTAGAAATTGGAGGTCTTGGGACTTATAAAATGCTTATTATTTTAATATTGAATGTCTTGTGCACTATTCTGCTTTCAAAGTTACTTCATTATTGCATTAAGTGTGTTAGTGGAATGTAAAGCGAAAGGAAGAAAAAAGCTAACCATTTATTGCTTGTTGAGATTGTTGTTAGAAATGATTGAGATGCCAGTAAAATATCTCGAGTGTTGCACATGGCATATGGTAAACACGCATTAAGTACTTTTATGATTATTTTGCAAATTAGGTGTTAATTAATATAAAAGTTACAAATACACAAAAGGAATTTTTGTTGATCACAGCACCTAACTTGACATTAAGTGGATTATTTTGCCCTTTTAAAACATAGAGTCTGTCCTGAAACAGAGACAAATCAGGAATGCCTAGCTCAATTGTTCATCAGGGTCTGAATGCAGCAAAGAAACAGAACTTTCCATCCCACAGGCTCTCCACTAGTGCAGCATATGGCAGGTGGAATTGCTTCTCTCCCTCTTTTCACGCCACAGAGACAATACACTCTGGTACAATGATTCAAACACATTAAATATTGTCCTAAATTGGGCTGATGAGGGATGATGGTCCTGATGGAGGAATGATGGAAAAAGAAGCAAATGGGATTCTGGGAAGTAGCTGTTTGATTAGCATCATTATGAGCCAGCTTCAGTCCCAGAGCATGACAGGTGTTTAATTACTTTTTTTCTCACATAGAATCATGACTGGAGATCTTCTGAGACCTGTTCCTACCCTTCCCTGACAGGAGATCACAGGTACTGATCTTTTGAAGTTGCCAAGTAGATTTCCTCCTGGATGGTGCCTTACCATTCTTTCTGTATCCCTTACATAGACAGCAGCTCACTTTTCTTATGCAGAGGTCTTCATGAGCAGAATAGTCTTCAGTTGTCCATTTCCCCTGGATGCCCTCCTGTGGGGGTTTCAAACTAAGGTTTCCTGAGACAATGCAGAGACACCAGGCCACTTTGAAATTTGAGAACGCTCTGTGCTTTCGTTGTGTATGCAGTTTGATGCATTTCATGCCTAGAAGTCATGATGGTCCATAGGTAGGGCAGTACACTTAGAAATCATGATGGTCCATAGGTAGGGCAGTACACTTAGAAATCATGATGGTCCATAGGTAGGGCAGTACACTTAGAAATCATAATGGTCCATAAGTAGGGCAGTACACTTAGAAATCATGATGGTCCATAAGTAGGGCAGTACACTTAGAAATCATGATGGTCCATAGGTAGGGCAGTACACTTAGAAATCATGATGATCCATAGGTAGGGCAGTACACTTAGAAATCATGATGATCCATAGGTAGGGCAGTACACTTAGAAATGCAGCCATGTGAGCCTGAGGTCTGGTTCTGGATCCTAAGGTCCCTAAACTGTTAAGAATGAGATGCTATTGTCTATGCAGTGACTAGAAATCCATGGTGTTGAATCTAAAGAAGCAGAGGCTGTTAGAGTTCACAGGAAGTGATGAGAGAAGGGTCAGGGAATAACACAGAGTCTTCTCCCTAGAAATTGGAAGATGAGACAAAAAAATGAAAGTGAAATTCAGAGACCTCAAAAGTTCCAAGAAAATGGCATGACTAGATAGGACTAGAAAACGTTTGTCTCTTGGCCAGCAGTCTTTATTGAACAGGGAGAAAATTCAGCATGGTGGTTTGAAGTTGAAGTCTGTGCCAATTTTCAAGATATTCATTTTATCTCTTGCATAAAGGCAGGGTTTCAAAATAAATGGATTTTCAGAAATAGAATTTTATTGATGAGATGTTGTTTCAGCTCTGTCTTCAGAGAAATTTCACAGAGCTCATCAAGGTGTGATTTAAAATAAACTGCATTCACACTGAGAGCCATCTTGAGAATATAACCACCTTGTGTTTCTCGGCTCCATTAAATCAAATAGAGGAGGCATGGGAGAGCTTCTGGTTATGGTGTATTTTCATAGCTAATTCTATTTTAGGCTGAGCCACAAGTGCCAGGAATCAGATTCCCGATGTAGTGATTGCCACATGTCAATTTATATACAGGTGAAAACTTGAAGCGTTCTAGGAAGAAAGGGCACTGAGGATTTTTCGGCTAGATGGGTTTTGATCAAGATAAACACTGTTGTTGTTCATCCTAGTAGAATCAATTGTAAAAGAAAAACAAACAAACAACAACAACAAAAAAAAACCAGCAAAGGTACTCTGGCTAATTGAGTTGCTGGGAGTGAAATCATGACTAAGTAGTACTTAACCAAGTTTTCTTTACTCTAAACATGTACACGAATAAAGATGAGCCGTTGCAATTGTTTAAGGATGTACAGGAAGAATAGCTTTGGAATAGGAATGCAATCTAAACTCCTGATCCTTTTGCTCCCAACTATACCGATGTCCTACAGCCTCCTTTCTCATCCCTATGTCTCTCTTATCTCTATAATGAAAATGTTAAACATGTAGATTCGTGGAATTCCATCTGTGGTGGTTTGAATAGGTATGGGTCCCATAGACTCACATGTTTGAAGGCTTGGCTGTAGGGAGTGGTGCTATTTGGAGGTGTGGCCTTATTGAAATAGTCATGGCCTTGCTGGAGAAAGTGTATGTGGGGGCAGACTTTGAGATCTTAAATGCTTAAGTTATGCCCAGTGTGGCACAGTCTCCTACTGCTGCCTGCAGATGAAGCTATAGAATTCTCCGTTTCTTCTCCAGCATCATATCTGCTTCTAGATGTGTATGTTAAATGTAAACTAGAGATCTGTGTACAGAGGGCTTTCTTGCAATGTTATCCATAGAGAACAAAGGTAGAAAATATTTTTTCAATGAACAGTTGGTCATATAATTTCCATCACATGAATACCATGGGATAGAGCTAATAGAATAAAGTTGGGTTTTACCTGTTTACTGCAAAGAATTGTTAACAGCTTAGAAATAAAATCTGTACAGATATTTTAATTTTTGTGTCACCATCCAAACATTACTTTCTGTTTATAAGATATATGCCAATACATCACACATGAAATGAGGTAAGGAAGATATTGGTTTGCTTTACTTAAAACAGTGGTAAATACATACAGCAGGGGGAGGCAGGATGCCAACAGAGTAAGTAAACATGAACTGAGAAATAGTATATGGGTTCTTTACATTATTTCCTTGATTTTTGAGATAATATTATAATTGCATCATTTCCCTTCCATTTTCTCACTCTAGATTATCCCATATGTCCCCTTCTTACTCTTTCTCAGTCTCTTTTCCCTTTAAGCGTTCTTACATACACACACACGTGTATTAGTATAAATATGTATAAACATATATATGCCTAAATATAACATGGTCAATCTGTATAATGTTACATGCACACATGTATAAGTATAAACATATATATGCCTAAATATAACATGGTCAATCTGTGTAGTGTTATTTGTATATATGTTTTCATGACTGATCATTTGGTAATTGGTGTGCTCTATCCTTTGGAAGACTATTTCTCTTACTCTCAGCTTTCTTTAGTAGCCTGTAGTTCTTTGTGTTAGGTTGATGCTTCCTGGGGTTCCCTTTAGCATGTCTATTGTTGTTCTTGTTCAGGTCATGCTTAGGCAGTCATGATAGTGAGACTTCATAGGTGTAGATTCTAACATGTCGCAGAAACACATTTATTGGGTATATGCACAAACACACATGCACATGTGCACACACACACACACACACACACACACACACACTTTTTTTTAGAGTCTGAGGAAGAAATGTATGCCTGCCTAGGATCCTTGATTTATTTTAAACTGATGCCTAGCATTTGGATAAAATTTACAAATAATAAAGTTGGATTCAACTCAACAATATATTTACTTATTGGTTTGAACCGTTGCTCATTTCATCTGTGACTGAATACAATTTACAATGAAAACATGTAGCACAACCTGGAAAATAATTGAGAAACGCACAAAACGGGGACTCCAGATGCACTCTCTCAGCTCTATTCTTGTGAACAGTAATGAGATCTCACACTGGGTATCTGGCAAGTCGCTCAGCACTGAAGGGTTTATGTGATCAAGCAGAGCACTGTCAGCATTCGTACTGGGCTGGGTCCTTGATGAATCTACCTCGTTTATCTCTATGACAAAGCAGTGAATTCTTTCACTTGGACCAACATCAAAGCATTGTTGAGTATTGTCAAACTCAATAAGTCAATGGAAATTGCATGCAAGGGAAAATAATTCTTTGTTTTAATTGAGTCCCAGCAGAAGACCTAAAGAAAAAACGGTCTATGGTATAAGAACTTAATTGCTTCAATCTTTCCATCTTCACTCTAATTTAATTTGACACTTGAGTGAACTCCGCAGTAGAGATCATACCCTTGGGATATTGTCTAACTCTTTCTGGGTCATGTACAGGTTTCCCTCTAAAGACCACAAGTGAAAGACTTTAATACAAATCAGTAGATATATCTGAAGGTATGTCAGTAGATATGTCTGATTCCTCATATGTGGATTCTGATAGTTCATTTATCACCAAATGTACCAAATAATAATTGTGTTCTTGAAACTAACAGATATGAGAACATGTTAAATGTGATATTGCTGGAGCAAGAAAAATAACCGCAATAGTTAGGAGTGCTTGTTACTCTTACAGAGAACCTGAGTCAGTTCCCAGCATGCACATTGAGTGGCTCATGACCCTTAAGACTCCAACTTCAAAGCCCTCTATGGCCTCTTCGGACAACCACACCCACATACACATATACTCACATGACACATGATGTGAAATGTCCTTCTGTGTATGTGTCACTTTTGTTGGGTGATGAATAAATAAAGCTGTTTTGACCAATGGATAGGGAAAATATAGCTAGGTGGGAGGTCCAAACAAAGAAATAGGGAGAGAGAAGGTGGAGTCAAAGGAGATGCCATGTAGCCACCAAAGAACAGAGATGCCCGCAGCAGCCTAAGAAGAAAGATGTCAGAACAGTGGTAATGCCATGATCACATGGCCATACAGAGATCAGTAGAAATGAGCTAATTTATAAGAGAGGGCTAGCCAATAAGAAGCCTAAGCCATGGGTCAAATAATTGCAACCGATAGCAAGCCTCAAAGTGATTTTATTTATAAATGGCTGTGGGGATTTGGTGGGGCAGAGAGAACCGATCAAGTGGGGGCCAGTTTATACATAATAAAAAATAATTTAAAATGTTCTAAAAAATAATATTTTCTGTGGTGATGGGTCTAAGCTTTCAGACAAAAATGAGTGGGCCTCTTAAGGCAGCGAGGGGAGACAACTTCCCCTTGGAACCGCCCTTTCCCTTCCATTTGCTGAAGTATGCCTGCAAGCATCACCTCTGGAAAGAGCCCATCCACCTGTTGCCAGAGCCTCCTATTGTAATTGCTTGTAACTCAAGTGCGAATGTATTGTCAAGGTAAGAGGCATCATGTCCTCCATCAAGCCCAGATGTGGACTTAAAGACATGGTACCAAAGACATGGAAAAAGATTAACAGCTATAATAATAATGCCTCAAGTGATGTGAGAGACTTTGTTGACTCTTCATAGGAGGCCTCACCCTCTCTGAGGAGTGGATGGGGATGGGATGGGGAGAAGGTGAGGGGAGTGGGAGGATAAGAGGGAGTGGGAACTGAGTTGGTATGTTAAAATTGTTTTTTTTTATTTTTATTTTAAAAACAACTTGTTTTATTGGGAAAAAGTTAAGAACTTAAATAACAACAATAAAATCATGTTTTCTCCTTGCAGAAGAGAATAACATCCCTAGATTAGAAAGTAGAATAACATTTTATACTAACCATTTTATCATTTGATCAATTCCTTCTTTCTTACCCCACCCACACTTCCTTCCTTTTTCCTTTCTAATATTTACAAAACATTTGTCAATTTCCTACTATGAGTCAGGTACTGATCAAGTTACTATATATTGATTTTATCTCTTGTTGCTTTAATAAATTGCCACACACTGCATGCCTAAAAAACACAGATATTTATTATCTTTGGGATATAGAGGTCAAAAATCCAAACTTGTACAGTCAAACAAGATATCAATAGGGCTGTACTCTCCTGACACTCTCCTAGGGAGAATCCTTCTCCAGTTTCCAGTTCTAGCTTCGTGTGTCTGTCATGTTTCCTTGACTATGGTCTTATCCACGAGTTTTTCCTGCCTTTTTGATCTTCTCATTCTCCATTAGTTTTCAGTGTGACTTCTTTTCCTTGTGGCATGCATGGTGGTAGCAGACTCCACCCCCTACACATTCAGATAGCTCCAGCATCATCTTCCCACTGTAAGGTTCTTAATAATATACATTGAGTAGCTTTTGTCATAGAACGTAACATTGTTGGGCTTCGGGAAATAGGAACCAGTTATATGAATGGATATGTATTCAGCCTGCCTCAGTGGATATTTTACACACTTGTGTTCTCATAGATGCTCTCCCTGGGACAATATAAAATTAGGAGAAACTCATAACATATGTTAGACACACATTCATAGTATTTTCCTGCTAGGCAATGATTTAGAGCTAATTGCTTCCAAATTTTTCAATGTCATGGAATAAAGAATCAATGTTTACTTGAATATTTGATAGCATTTTTTAATCCAATGAAAGTATAGGTGTCTTTTTCTGTCTGTGGTAGTCTGTGGTAGGCTGGACAATGATTACCAACCACACACACACACACACACACACACACACACTCACACACACACACACACACACTCACCTCTCCCTATGTTATAGCTCATAGATCCTGTAAACATTTATGAAGCAATGTTTTCTTACAATTAATGATAGTGAGATAAGGTAATTGTCCCAAATTCACACCAGCCCTAAACATAAACACAAGCAGTTTTATAAGTATGAGAGGGAGAAAGCTATAGGTTACAGGGGACAGGAAGGCGAAGTGATCCTCAACACTGAAATGTGAAGATAAGAAGCATCCACCTCTGGAGATGAAGTAGGAGGTTGCCTTGAACCAAGCCATGCAAGGAACATGGCTTTGGAATCTGTATAAAGACAGGCAAAAGATATTCCCTGGGGTCTTTGGGAAGAACATAACTTTGACATGAACCCAGTGAACTGAACAGGGACATCTTTCTTCAGAACTGAGAATGAATGAAGTTCATGGTCTGAAGCCAACCAATTATTTAAAATTTGTTAAAAGAGTGGTAGAAAAGAAATGCAATTATTCTAAAGGCTGATTTTTTTCTGAAATTGGATGTACCAGAAAGCACACTGGCCTCAGAACTCTGGGGCACACTATGTATCTGATGCTTTCTCACCAAGTGCCAATCTCTTTCCTCTTTATCCCAAGTCTTCTAACTCTACTATATCTAGCATGACTTCATTTCATATCCCAACTACCTAAGTGTAAGAAATTACCACTTTACATCACCTATCAAATAAATATTTAAATGCCCAGTAAGGGGTAATCCAATTGAGAAAACAGCACTGATGTAATTTACCTATCCCTCAATGGAATTATCATCCAAAAAGAGAGCAGTAATTGATGTGGGAGTGTCATATATCAATCTGTTGATTTCATTGGTTAAGCAATAAAGAAACTGCTAGGCCCATTTGATAGGCCCACCTTTAGGTGGGTGGAGTAAACAGAACAGAAGGCTGGGAGAAAGAAGCTGAGTCAAGGAGTCGCCATGATTCTCCCACTCCAGGCAGACGCAGGTTAAGATCATTCCTGGTAAGCCAGCTCGTGGGCTACACAGATTATAAGAAATGGGCTAGTCCAGGTGCGAGAGTTAGCCGAGAAAAGGCTAGATATAATGGGCCAAGCGGTGTTTAAAAGAATACAGTTTCCATGTAATTATTTTGGGGCATAAGCTAAAGCTAGCCATGTGGGCGGCCGGGTGCCGGGGACACAGCCCCGCCGCTCTTATTACTACAAGTAATGAGAGTATCTATTCTTTCCTATGCATTTTCTTGTGACCTATTTCAGTGCAGAGCCCAAGTCAGGAACACACACATTGCATCTCCTTTCACGGCCCATTAGTCTCTTTCATTCTGGAAGAGTTCCTCCGTGTTTCTGGGATTTTTCAGCACTTGTAATTTTTTTGAAAGTACTGTCCAGTTGTTTTGTGCTGGGTCCCTCAGAGTAGATTAACCTGATTGTTTCCTCATTATTATTGTACTTAGGGAATTCATCACAGGCACAAATCGCATAGAAAGGATGCCATGTCCTTGCCAGCCATTGTGTCAGAATGCACATTCAGTGGGTGAATTTCACTTGCATGTCGGGAGTGAGGAGTATATGAAAATTCATCACAGAAGATGGTAATTTAGCATAAATCTAAATACATTGCAGCTTTAGAAATCTGTATCTTTAATCAAGGCCATACCAATTGGTGAATTGATATACATGTAATGTTTAGATTGTGCCATAAAAGTTGAATTAACAGAATTTTAAAGTTGCTCACATGAAATCCTTTTGAAACCAGACTTGATAAAAATCATAACAGCATGAATTTTATAATTCTGTTACTTACAATTTTAAAGTGAGACAAAAGAAGCATAGCATCAAGCCACAATCAAACTGAGAGCCAAAATCAACAAAATAGAAACAAAGAAAATAATACAAAGAATCAGTGAGACAAAGAATTGGTTCTTTGAGAAAATCAACAAAATAGACAAACCTTTATCCAAAGAAGCCAAAAGAAGGAAGGAAATTATACAAACCAATAAAATTATAAATGAAAAGGAGAACGTAACATCAGATATAGAAGAAATCCAGAGAATCAACAGGTATTACTTCAAAAACCTGTTCTTAACAAAATTGGAAAACTTAAAGGAAATGGACAATTTTTTGGATAAATATCACTTACCAAAGTTAAATCAAGACCAGATAAACAAATTATGTAGACCTATAGCTGAAAAGGAAATAGTAACAGTCATCAAAAGTCTCCCAATCAAAAAAAAAAAAAGAAAGAAAGAAAAGAAAATCCCAGGACAAGATGGTTTCATGCATAATGTACAAGATTTTCAATGAAGAACTCATACCAATACTCCTCAAATTGTCCCACACATTAGAAACAGTAGGAACATTGTCAAACTCTTTTTATGCGGCCACAGTTACCTTGATACCCAAACCACATTAAGACACTCCTAGGGAAGAGAATTACAGATCAATCTCACACATGAACATTGATGCAAAAGTAAACAAGAAAATACTAGCAAACATAATCTTAAAATGCCACAGAAAAATTACCCACCATGACTAAGTTGGCTTCATCCCAGAAATTCAGGGATTGTCCAACATATGAAAATCTATCAATGTAACCCACCATATACACAAACTGAAAGTAAAAAACACATAATCATCTCATTAGATGCTAAAAAAGCTTTTGACAAAATTCAACAACCCCTTTATGATAAAAGCCTTGGACATAATAGGGATACAAAGAACATACCTAAATATGATAAAGACAATATACAGCAAGCCAACAGCCAACATCACACTAAATGAAATGAAACTCAAAGTGAAATAAGAACAAGGCAAGGTTATCCACTCTCTCCATATCTATTAAATATAGTTCTTGAGGTTCTAGCTCCAGACAACTTAGACAACAAAGAGGACCCTAAGAGAGACATACATAGATCTACATAGGAAGTAGAAAAAGACAAAATCTCCTGAGTGAACTGGGAGCATGGGGGTCACAGGAGAGGATAGAATGGGAGGGGGAGGAAAGAAGGGTAATGAGAGAAAAGTGTATAGCTCAATAAAAACACTAAAGAATACAATAAAAGAGAAAAAGAACTAAGAAGTATTGGAGCCAAGAATTAACTCACCTGACTTATAAACCTTATATGGGTTATCACTGTTTACATAACTCTTCTATACCATTGCTAACTATATCCTTATGATTTAAAATTAGAGGTAATAGTCTTACTTGTGTTATAGAATCATTGATTTAACAAAGAAGAACTTTTAAATTTATGACTATATCCTCTTAGGTGTATGATAAACAATAACTTAACCATAACTGGGGTTATATTTAGAAACCGATCTCCTGTACCAATGTGTTTAAGTATAATTCCCACTTTTTCTTCTATGAAGTTCAGGTGGTGGGTTTTATGTTGAGGTCTTTGATCCATTTGGACTTGAGTTCTGCAGTTGTGGACAAAAAGAGTATCATAAATTTCAACTACTTTCCTGCAGTAGCCTCATGTACAAATATAAATTCAAACAGTAACCAGTAATTCCTTCAGAGCCCCTTCCCTTCTATATGAACCCTTCTCTCTAAAATGATTGTTACAAAGAGGTGGGTTATCAAATAGTAATGCAGTAATTCAATGTAGGCTAAGTGAAGACATTCTGTTCTGAAGTCAACAAGAATCTATCTTAGCTTCACCTAGCAAGGGTAGAAAGAAGCCCCTTTAACCCAAGAGCTACTGAAAGCTCTGTTTAGTAGGCTGATCTGGAATGGAATTACCTTACTCCAAAATGAGACTTGAATTAGAAACTGCTTGAAGTATTAATCACAAACCAGCTTCTTTCATTCTTCTACCCCCACAGAATGAAGGACATGGGATAGAGAATCTCTAACTAATAATTGTATCATAATCTGAAATGCTTGATTGTTAAGTTTCCTGTTAGTTTTGACTTTCAGAGCAAGATTTGAGAAATCAATCAGGTATTAATTAATCTTATTCTCATTACGATGTTAAATATTCATGTCTTCATAAATTACACAGTATTTTCACCCAAAGGTCTAGAGTTTCAAATATGAGTCTCCCCGTGCTTATCCTTTGCACAATCTTGTCTCACAGTATTCATACTTTGCCCTTTTCTTGCAAAAAAAATTCTATGCAGTTTCAGATGACGTTGTATATACTTTATCTGCTAAAATGTGAAGTTAGTCTGCAAAACTCTTTGTTTCTTTATCTGCCTTGTTGACTTCATGAGGCGATCCCAAAGGACACAAGAAGTTCACATCCATGCTTGGTGAGACATCTTTATTTATTTTGATTGTTTTTATAAGCAATGGTTGGTTTTCAAAAGACCTGAGGAAGAATAAATTTTCTTTGAACCTGTTCACCATATCCCACACATTTTAACACCAAGTATTAAAAACAAGAAACTAAGGGAAAGAAAAGATTGAGTCAATGAGATCATGTGGCTCTTTCTTACCTCCTGCTTTGTAGCATCTTGAAATTAATATCAAAGAAATAAAATTAAACTTCCAAGGGGACTGTTGATAATATTTCAATACTATTAACTTGCTGAATTTTTTCAGAAAGACAGTTTAATTAATTAATAGCCCAAACTCCTAATTTTTAAAAAAAAATTTAATAATTTTTGTTTTTGACAATGTCATGCTTGCATACAATGCATTATGATTATTATAAATCCCTCTCTTCCTCTACTACTATTTTAACCCTATGCTGACTTATAAGTCCCCTTCTCACATGTTGTTGTAGTTGTGTGTGTATATTGTTTTGTTTCCAACAACTGTTCTCTAGTATATGCCTGCACTAACACTTTCTTAGAAAACTTACTGGAAGATTAACCAGAGGTCAATTATCTTCCTTAAGTTAAATGTCTTGCTTCCTTCTTTGATAAAAATTCTCAGTGTCATTTTAATATTTTATTCACATAAATTTGGCTCTCATCAACAATAGACTTCCTGCACTTTTGATTGCATTTGGTGAAGAATATAAATTCTAATTGCATAACCAAGAATCACTGATACCATGTTCTACACACAGAATTCTCTTAAATTGAGACACTAAGGACAGGGAGTGATTAGTTCAGAAAGGACAGTCTAAATCTTGTGCCCAATTTGCTGAGGCCTAGCATAGGAGAGACCGATACACACAGATGAACTAGTGCCAAGGAAAGAGTGTCATACAATTTGTTAGATTCCTAGAATACTTGTGGTCTTTTAGCAGAAAGTAAATCTTTGTAAGTGGGAAATAAGGAAACTCTTGGATGTAGAAGAATATATAGATTGTAGCATAAAAAATACCTACTGAGTTTAGACCTAGACAAAATCAGACTAAGGACATTTAAAAATGAATAGATAGACTAAGAAGAAAGACTTGTGTATTATTTGAAAACAGTATACAATTTAATAAGGCCACAGCGAGTAGAGGAATTCTGTGGGAGACTTTAATCATGGGTGGGTACAATAAAGGGAATCAACTGGTTAGAAGGGAAGGATTCTAGTCGCATACTCTATCCTCATGGTATTCACACTGTGTTTGCATTGTTTATTCATTTAATAAAAGAGAATGAGGCACAACACACAGACTAGGGAGAAACAGACAAGATATACAGTTTGAGCTGCCTCAGGGTTTTTCTCTAGACCAACTCTGTAATAAACACAGGAGAGGCAGAAACATCTCTTTAGTACTCCTTTAGGTACAAAGAGTATTGCAAAGGGGGGAAAATCAAATTCTGGAGTTGTGATTACTTGCAAAGCAGCAGTGTCACTGGAGTTGCTCCGAGTGTCAAGCTTTTCTGTTTGAAGGATGCCCAAAGAAAGGCAAAGTCAGAATGCAATTCCGGGAGGAGAATAGGTTTGCGGACCCTATCATCTCTTCATTTTGCCTCTATGCAAAGAAAATTGTATCTCATGTTCCAAGTCACAGTACATTTGTCCTCAGATCATTTTATGCCATAGTCACCACCACCAATTTTCTGTCAAAATGTTTACATTATCCGGGGATCTATTTCAGGAACCAACAAAAATTGTTAGGCAGAAAGAAAAGGATTTAGGGGGCCTTACTATGTACTTTGGCTTCCTCACCAAATTCGATGCTGCTCACAAATTGTGTACCACATTATCATTGGAGAGAGATCCTTGGAATACCAATTTTATTGTTTCATTTTTCAAATAATTAGGAAAGGTGACCTTAAACTGTGCTGATAAGGATTTCACCACCAGTAAATGGCTGATCAGATACGACACTAACTACCTTTTCTCCTTTTCCTGATGATTTGTTAAATAACCACCCTTATTTATATAGCTTGTCCTGTGAAGAGTGACTATTTCAGGCCAATTGATGGTGGAAATCCTTTTAATGATGAAAATTCATATTTTCCTAAATCGGGCTATGGCAGATAGGTGCACATTTAGGGAACAGAAACTAAGCCAAGGGTTGTTGACTTGTGTGGTTTTTAATCCTTTTCATTCTTCACAAGTCTTTTTTGTCTTTTGAATATCAGTAATTCTAAAAACTTTTGACTGAATTATTTAAACTTCTTGGTTCCAAAGTCCAGTCTTTCATTTTGACAATGGTAGGAAGTTTATGTTCACACTTGGACATGTTTTACCTGGTCTGTTTAATCCAGATGCTTAGCTACTGTTGATATGTGGGGTTGGGGCAGTCCCAGATATTCTATCTAGTTAACATTACTAGGTGGTAGCAGAAGGAATCTTTTCCTTGGAAAATCTGAGGAACTACTACAAATAATTAAGGTGTAGTTTCTGTTTTGTGTATTTCTTTTTGTATACAATATCTGCCAATGATGTGGTAATTATTTTATAGGGATAACCCACCTGATGTTATTTGGGATGTCTTAAAGGAAATTATTTTTTATTCTGAGAAATTTTTATTTTACACACATGGATAGATGAAAGATGATAGATAGATAGATAGATAGATAGGAAATCTTATAAAAGAGGGAAAATGGGTAGAAAATGTTATAGAAAGAGAAATATTGCCTATGAGAAATACTAAGTGGCAGGTGTGTTTAGGGGATGGGAAAGGAGGATGGAGATTCTAAGGCCAGCCTGGGCTAGGTAGGGAGACTATTTCAAAACAATAGTCCAAAGGAACAGAGCTGTGGAAAAACACTACACAAGAAGAGCTAAATGCTAGTATATAAAACTACAAGTAAGGTTTAAAGGACTAATTTTAGCAGAGACCTTCACAATAAGGTAGTGTCACCGAAATGTGCTTCTGGCTTCACAGTTTTCTGTTCTAGGGTCATTAGCAGTGCGTGTAGCAAACAGTGCCTCTGTCAGCAGCAGCCAGCTGCTTGTTGTGTCTTCTCCATTGTTCTGAACAGGATTCATTGCTGCATACCTTATCCCTTCTCCCATCATGACCTAACGCATGGCGGATGACAACTACTGCCCATATTAGGTGTTAATTGCTCTAATTTCCTTGACATGGAGACATTCTGCCCTTGATATTTGCCTATCACTCTGAATCTCTGATTCAGCTCTGCATTCCTAGGGAATAAAGCTTGAGATGAACTTCTCCAGGTGCAGTCAATGGACAGAGGAAAGTTTGCTTGTGTTTGGGGTATGTTGTAGTTCCATGGTAATGTATGTGAAAAAAGAGAATGATTTTTGGTATTGCATTATCTCCCTATTTTGAAAACCCTTTCCTCTTTGGTTGTTATTGTTTGAGTTGTGTAAGGTTGCACGGGAGACAAAAGACCTGCAGGCTGGATTCAGCCAGTTGAGTTATGCGCAGGCACAGAGAGCTGTTAGTTCAGAAATGTCTGGGTTATCTGCGGAGTAATCCACTTGACATGTCAACTGGAAGTTACACATCTAAACATGGAGAGTTGAAAATCTTCCAGGATAATTAGGAGCCATTGAAATGTAGATTAAAGCCAGAGGGTGGTGGCGCACGCCTTTAATCCCATCACTCAGGAGGCAAAATCTGGTCGATCACTGTGAGTTTCAGGCCAGCCTGGTCTACAGAGAGTTTCAGGACAGGCTCCAAAGCTACATAGAGAAACCCTGTCTTGAAAAACCATAAAAAAGCTAGATTGAAGCAGGAACCAGGTGATATGTTCAAAAGGAGGGGAAAAAAAAGGAAAGAAAACCAGAAATTAATCCTAAGAAGTAACAATAGACAAGATATTGAATATGTATATATGAACTGAACAAAAATTGTATTTTGGAAGATTTTTTCTGTTTCTTTTTTTCTTTCTTTTTTGAAAGAATGGGGAACGCATTTTATTTGGAGTTGCCATGTATATAGGGACATGTGGAAATACTTAGCTCAGCTTGTTTTGTGAATAGATCAGGACCCTTACATGTCTGAACCTGGGCGATAACGAACAGAATTACAGTTGGCGTCGATTATGTAGGTGACGCTCATTCACATTCTGCAGAGCGGGAAGGCTGGCTCCAGGCACCTAGGCTTTAAGTAATTTCTCTGTTTTGGAAGCACCCAAATCGTCTTTCTTGTTATTCATTCAGCGGGCTTTGCTCCATCTGAAGGAAGATGTCTTGGCAGGTGCGAACGCGCTTCCATTTTCTTTCTTGTTAATTCCTTTCACATGATAAATTGCAGGGAACTCTACAGAAATCCCTTGGAATTGAAAAGTCAGCCTTCATGAATGCTTAGGAGCAAAGGTTTAAAACATAATAAGTCTGTAGCTATTCAGCAAAGAGAGTTTCTCTGAAACATTTGCAGGCGATTGCTACCTCTTAAGCGTGCATGTAAATTTTCACACATACTCTCTTGAACTTCCTGTTTGGCAGACCATTTAGAATTATCTAAAATAACTGGACCTCTCTCCCCAAGATTATCAAAATTATTTATATTTCTGAAGATAGTAAGTCATAAAATAGTCATGCCTCTAAAATCTAGTATGTAAAGAAAGGAGAAAAATCTTTGGGTTTCTACCTCTTTCTGTCTATATATGACAGTATCTTTATTTTATACCCTATTTTTGTGTCTCTCTTTACCTTTTGTTCATTACAGGGGTCTTTAAGCTATGTTTCTTAAAAGAATCATGTTAAAAAAAAGACATCAAAGCACTGTGAACCTATTTCAGCCTTTCAAAAAAAACATTTTATTATTTTAAAATAAAGTTCTATGGATTAATTTAAGATACCAAAATAATTTTAGTGTCTCAAAATTAAAATCAAGTAAATTTAATACATGTATCATGGTCCACTAAATTTATATAGATATATCAATATTCACTTGTGAAATAATGAAAAAGCACCAAGTAAAATAATACAAAACCATGACAGAAAACTCATACTAGTGGGAGAAAATATTAAGACATTATCAATAATAGACCTGAAACTTATGGATGATGAAGAGAAAGGAATAGTACAATAGAAAGTTGATAAAGGTGAGATATAACAATAACTGATACTGAAAAAAACTTAGATGATCACAGTGGGTGAAGTGGCATTGTGTTTCTCCTTTAGAAAAACTAAGAAGCACAAGCCTTCTTTTTAAAGCATGATGCTGAAATGTTTCATATTTAGACAACATGAAATATCAGTGGGAGGGGGTGGGCCTGTAGCTCAGTGGTAGTCTGTACCTATTTCCTGGGCTCGAGCCACGGCATTGCAGAACACACTATAAGTGACCTGTTGTTTTAAAATATCAAATATGTGATAAAAGTAAAGATATTTTTAATCATGGAAAATTTAAGCATAAAAGACTTCTGTAATTCTTAGTTAGATTAAAATGATTAAAAAATAGTAACATGTTTTTAAAAAAATGTTTAATTTCCTAATGATACTGCTATGACAATGAACGGTTGGGGTCTTTGAGTATAGAATTGTAACTGTCCAAGACAGCCTCTTTGTTTTTAGGGGCAGCCTTCAGTCCATATTCACAAACTTTTACATACATCATTACAAGCAGACAAGCATAGAAAGAGACGGGACAGACTGGGAGCAATTTGGAAAGTTAAAATATTTGTGAAGGGCCCATCAGCGTTCTTTTGAGGTCCTTCAAAACTGTTGAGGAATATATGATATTAGAAAGGAAAATAAATCCCCCTTACAGATGGATTCAGATTTAGGAGACTTGAAAATAAATCCTGTTTATGATAATTTACTCTTCACATAGTGCTACATACTTTACCAGACACCTTAGCTTATTGAATGCTTAAAACCATGGCAGCGTTCATGTTTATATATATGTATATGTATACATAGTATAATATATATATGTATATACATATAATTACTTTTTATAGTTGAATTATGCAGTTTAAATTTCTTCTCCAAAATTTCACAGTATGGAAGTTCAGGAAAATGTAAACCTGTAACTAAATTCTTCACACTTAATGCATTCATCATATGTTAATCTCTGTGTGTGCTATCTAAAAATAAAATAATTTTGAAAATTTTCTCATTGGCTCTAATGCAGACATGGAGCAACTGGAATGTATGATGTTTCAGTTTTCTCTGTTTCTGTCTTTGTCTCTCTTACACTCACATACAAACACACACACACACACACACACACACACAGAGAGAGAGAGAGAGAGAGAGAGAGAGAGAGAGAGAGAGAGAGATAAACAGTGCTTCTCATTACTGATGGTAATTTTATTAGACCACCAGGTCATCACAAAATGTTATCCAAAGGCATATGTCTATATCTATATCTATATCTATATCTATATCTATATCTATATCTATATCTATATCTTTCTCACACTGTAATATACTATATAGTGTATGTGTTAATTATTCATAGTAATATATATTTTTTCAATAAATGATGCTTAAAAAAACAATGCCCAAACAAGGAAGAATATCCAGACCACTTGAAAATTTTTTTCCCATTAAATTAGAGCCTTAAAACTAGTACCTGAAACTGTAAAATTCCTTGAAGAAAACAGAGGTATTAGAATAGACAACATTTATTTTGCAAAGAAAGATTATTTAACTGTTTTATCATTTTGAACCCCCCCTGTTTAGTGCATTTTGTGCAACAAGTTCACAAAGTCAAACACATTTCTATATATCCAATTTCAAACATCTATATTCATACCTTAAGATTAAAAAATAGAACTGCCATTTTACCCAGCTGCTCCAACACTGGCTACATAGCCAAATGAAGTCAGTTTGCTAAAGAGACAGGTATCTTCATTCCCACAGTTACTGCCTTGCTACCGAATCAACTGAGCTGTCCATCAATGGATGAATGGACAGAGAAAATTTAAAATATATACATAATGCAACAATATCCAGCTATGAATAAAATGAAGTCTCATCACCTACTATAAGTATGGACAAGACTGGAGATTATCATGGGAAGGCAAATAAGTCAGTTACTGAGGGACAGCATGAAGCCACTCATGTGAAATGCGAAATAGCTGGTCTCTTAGCACCTGAAAGAACAAGAGGTTACCAGGTACTAAATATATGGGTAGGGCTGTATGTGGATGGACAAGAAAATATAAGCATTGATACTAAGTTAAGTCAGATGCTGTAAATAAATTCCAGTGTTATACTGTACAGTAGAATAAAAATAATCTACATATTTTTAAAAGTTATTAAATGATTTTGAATGTTATTATTACAGAGAAATGATAACATTTCCAGATATCTAAATATATTAAAGGTTATAAAATATACAAATATCAGGACATAACATAGTACTTCATGAATATGTATAATTTTTATGAGTATATAAGTCTATATATATTATGCTGGTTTAAATCTTGTGTGTTGAATTGTCTTATTTTTATATAATAATGATTAATTTAAATGTCTAAATTGTTACAGTTTGTGATGGTTGAGTATTTAGGCATTTGAATAAACATAAGCTCAAATTAAGTAAGGCAATCCTGTTTATGCTCTGCAAACTAAGCACACAAGGATTATATTCATTCCACACGCCCAATAATTAAAGATGAATTCAGAAACAGTCACCCTGCAGTTGAATCTGTGAAGATTTTTATTCTAGCTTTTTAAGGGGTAAATGAAACTGTTGCTAGGAGCTTAAATTTGTTTATTTTTTACTTTCACTTGACACTTTCATAATGTCAGCAGATTCTTAGTAACAAAGTCAAAATGGTTACTCTAATTGTTTTATGTAATAAAGCAAGCTGGTCCTTGTGAAGGGGTTTGTCCCTCTGTAATTATATAATGGTTCGTATTAAATTTGAGGTATAAATTTATTTCTGACATTTTAATTATCTATGTACATCTTAGGCTTTCTATATAAGATGCTAAGTTAAAATTGATTTCCATGCATGCTCTATTGCTGTTACATTGCTGTCTGCTGGCTTCACTGCAACCTAACTTTCTCTTCCTTCTGTGCTACTTGTTAGAGGAACTAGTAAATGTGCTGGCTAACCCACTAACTGATTTGCAGCACCAACCCTCTCTATTTATCCTTCCATGACATGTTCACAGATTTATTAAAGTCAGACAGTGGCCTTGTGGAAAAGAAGCTGAGACCAAGACACCATTCTAAGAAATATTGAAGTATATAGCTATAATAATGTTTAAGTGTGCCCTGATATTAAAAAAAGAAGAAAAATCAGTGGAACCTGAGGCATGACTAGCATTAAAACAGATTGTGGTTATAACAATGCTGTTTAATGTAAAGAAATTTGATCAATTACTCCATAAATAAAATATTCAATTAATATAAGCTCTCCTAATGTGATTAGTCTTTGGAAAATTAAATATATTTATATTATGTAGCAATATATTTCAAAACAAGTCTCTATAGGTTAAATGAGTAAGCCTTTATGTCTTTGTAAAAAAAAAACAAGCATAAAGAGCAGAAACTATGCAAATATATATATAAAATCTGGCAGAGACACGGGGGTTTATATGTTGAGGTCCTCTTTTGTGTATAAGTTAGTTTAATTAAATGAAATAGAAGTAATAGATGATCATTTGTCAGTGGATATTAAAGACTATGGTTACTTTAAAAAACGTTTACAAGCTAGGCTAAATGTTCCCAGCCAATTGGCAAAAATCTACTCATTAATTGTTATTTGTGATACTGAGCCAAGTGCTTTTGTACCTTCTAGGCAGGTGTTCTTCTACTGAGAGATGTTTCCAGCTAAAGAGCTAACATAATAAAAGCTATGGATAATAAATATGTGTGCACAAGGGTACATAAACCACAGGATCAGTTTACTATTAGGAAACCGATGTCATGAACAGAGAGACACAGGGTAGAAGACAGTGAGGACCTTGTTATCTGGCTGTCTAATGGCTTCCTCGGGTAGGGTAATCCTGAGAGACTGGACAAACTGACAGTGGTGCCCTCCTGCATGATTTCTTACCAGCTTTGAACAATTTGCTAACTATTTACAAGATCCGTCTTTAGAAAAACAGTTCTGCAAACGGTCAAATGGAGTTTACCTATGAATGCTGCTACATGGAGAAAACACAGAGGACACTTTCAATAAATCTTTGTATGGAACACACTCAAATTTATTGGGAAGCAACTCTTCTCTTTTGAGCTCCCCTACCTGTTGTTTGTTCCCAGTTGCTCAGCTCTAAAATAATCACACAGAAACTATTTTTTTTCAATATTGTTTGGCCAATAGCTGAAGCATATTTCTGGCTAACTCATATCTTAAATTAACCCATCTCCATTATCGCTACAAGGTTCTTGCTTACCAGGTAAAATTTCAACTTCTGTCTCAAGTGGGGCGACATTGCTTTTCCTGACTCCATCTTCTTTCTCTCAGCATTCAGTTTAGTTTTCCCACCTAGTTCTATTCTGCTAAGCCACTGGCCAAAACAGATTCTTTATTAACCAATGGTATTTACATCATACAGAGGGGAATCCCACATCACCTACCTGGAGATGCAGGGTTACTAGCAAAGTATAGATGCTCAGCTCTGGGCTTCCAGTAACCTAACCCCCCTAAACAAACCAACATAGCAATGGGAAAAAAAAAACATTAAAAGAGCTTCATTGGTGTAACTCTATTGGAAAAATGAGAGGGATCAAATTCCAGCCTTATCTTCAGGGGTACTGACATGGGCTTTAGGTTTAAATAGAGAATTGGGCAGTGTGTGAAGGTATATGTGAGCACACTCTCTTGGTCAAACTGTGGTCTGTCCTATGACTATTTCATTTATGGGTCTGTGAGGTCTCTGTAGAAGTGATTTTTACTTGCTCCATGGTGAAGCTTGTTTCTTCTCAAGATATGGATCAGACAGGATTTATCTCTCAGAATATTTATTCCCAGTGTAAGATCGAGTATCACATGAGATGGTCTGACTGCAAGACTTTAACTGCATTATTGTCTAGAGAATCAGATCCATGGATGGTCAAAGGTAGGTTAACCTTGAATGCTCTCTCTCTCTCTCTCTTTCTCTCTATGTATAGTATATATGTGTACTTTATAACATTAAACTATGCTTTCATACCTTCAACAAAAATTAGCTTGGATATGCTTTGCTAATATTTTTCTACTTGAAATTTCATTTTATTTGATTCTTTAAAAAATACATATTTTTTAAAAAAAATCACATGAATGAGATGAAGCTACATATTGTTTTTTTTTTAATAATATCCTTAATGTCTATGTCAGGGGTCATGAATACTAAAAAGAAAGAAAAAAAGCAACAGCAGTAACAACAAACAAAATGGGACCAGTTTCCTAACATGGAAAAGAGAAATGAGACAAAAAATTAGGCAACTATAGAATGCTGAAAGTGGTAGGAAGATGCTTTCCCAGGGAGTGATCAACAACTTGTTATCCCAGAGTAAATGTTCAGCTCTGAAAACATGTACATTATGTTAAATTGTACAGACTATATTTATGTATTTAGGTGAAAAATATATACAAATAACACAAATTAAAAAGAGGTGGTTCAATTGAAATAGAGAAAGGGGCATCTTGGGAGGAATTAGAGGAAAGGGAAGGGGAAACAATATAATTATAATGATCTCAACTTTTTTAAGAATTATAAGAGAAAACAACAAAGAATAAACAAATGATAACAAACCAAGTGAGAACCTTGTAATGGTAACAGAGTTCAGTAAGAAGAGTAAGAAGGGATCCTACCTGTAATTTAAAAAGAATAAGAGAGATAGACTCAGAAAATATTGACTGGCACTCTAATTAGTTATGCTTATATGTTATCTGAAAATAAGATGTATTTCCTCTTTTTCAAAATAAGAAAACATTTACAGCCATTCTTTTCTCAGCTTCTGTAAATTGTGCATTGTCATTTTGTTGATAGAATGTTTGGAAAACTGCAACCACTATAAAATCGCCTATTGCTTTAAAACACATTTTTTTTCAAATATTTTAATCTCAATTTTATACTTGAATAATATAAAAGCTTTCTATATAGAGATGTTTATGTAATAAATTTTCAGTATTGAAAAGTGATAGCATTGGGTAATTTAGCTATTGCTTCTAAAGTTATACTATGATTTAAAAAATAAAAATATTTATATAGTTTGAATACCAATTTGTGAAAATGAATAATATATATGTAAATGTGTTCAAACTATGCATTTATCAGTAAAATAAAATGAAAATAAGAAATACAATTTTAAGCTATCATATTTTCTAAGACCAAGTCTACCACACAAGCCAGTATTATTAAGCCTATAGTGAATGTAGTTCTTTCATAGATTGAACTGAAATTGGTACCACATTTTTAGATAGCAAGTTGTCATTCTCAATCAAGTACAAAATATATAAATCTGCTGACCAGAGAATCCTATGTGTAAGTTGATCTTACACAGAAGTATTCCTACTGCTGAGAAGATGGTCATCTCAACTGTGGGCTGCAATAATACAGGAGAAAACCTACATTTTCATTCAAATAATTACGACTCAAACAGAAAGGAATATCACAGTCACTGAACAAAATGAATTCAGTTCTATTTAATTAAATGGAATATAGATTATATAATGCTGGAAAACTTCCAAGTCACAGAGTAGAATGTGATACCTCTGTGCTTACTCAGTCCTATCTGTCTACCTGTCTGTCTATGTAGTTATCTATCATCTATCAATCATTTACCTAAAATCCCATTTATCTTTTAATCATCTGTCAATCATTTCTCTCTGTCTGTATCTGTTACCCACCTCTCATTTATATTTATTTATCATCTTCCTAGCAATCATCTATCTGTAAATCATTAATCCATCTATTTATCAACTATCTATCTATATATCTATCCACCTAATTATGTGTGATCCCTCCTGTTTGAGGATTTGAAAATGCATAAAGAAACCATACACGTTAAGATGCAAACACTTTGACATTATAATTCTATCCAGTTTGTTTCTTCTTTTATAAGTATATTTGTTATGATCAAAATAACGAGAAAAAAGAGTGTGATGTTCTGAGGAGGTATTACAGCATTGCTATTTAAATTTACATTGTTCAGGATAAACAAAGATGAATAGTCAATTGGTTATTCACATATAACCATAATTATACATTTAATTAGGTCTGCAACTGTAAAAACTAACCAATATAAAATGATCAACATGAAAATACAGAATTATATGCCCTAAATACTGATTGTGCTTTTGCCTGGGACACAAGGGCTCAGAATTAAGGGCATTATTTGTGTATTTTTCAAATATAGCTTAAAAATCTGGTACTCAAATTTTTATAACAATAAAAAGAATTTAAGATAGTGTTGATAAAACTTAGTTTGCATGAAATACAGTTGTAAGTAAGAGTGGGCAATAAAACTAATGATCTGGATATGACCAAACAGAAACATCAATTTATCAAAAACTTTGTATTATACTGTGGTTAGGCACCATCTGGTTCACAACTGATATAAAATATATGTGCCTTATAGCTGTTCTGACAGCTGTATGTTGTGTGGAGCTGCGGTGGGCTGCGTTCTGCCTGGCTCCCAGCCGCCTGGCTAGCTTATGCCTCGAAATAATTACATGGAAACTGTATTCTTTTAAACACTGCTTGGCCCATTAGCTCTAGCCTCTTATTGGCTAGCACTTACATATTGATCTAACCCATTTCTAATATTCTGTGTAGCACCACGAGTTGACTTACCAGGAAAGATCTTAACCTGCATCTCTCTGGAGTGGGAGAATCATGGCGACTGCCTGACTCGGCTTCTTTCTCCCAGCATTCTGTTGTGTCTACTCTGTCTACCTAATTTTCTGTCTTATCAGGCCAAGCAGTTTTCTTTATTAGTTAACCAATGAAAGCAACACATAAGATACAAGACTCACCTCCATCATTTCCCCCTTTTCTGTTTAAACAAAAAAGAAAGGCTTTAACTTTAACATAGTAAAATTACATATAACAAAACAGTTATCAATTAAGAATTACAGTTACAACATTTATATCTACTTTATCTTTTATCATAACTAAGGAAAACTATAACTTTAACTAACCATTCTTCAACTCCATCAAAGACTCCAGAAGGATATAATATTACCTAAGCAAACAAGAAGTCTAAAGCTCTAGAAATGACAGAGACATCTCGCTGTCTGGACAATCACCCAAAGTTCCTCTGTACCGTTGGGGCAGCCATCTTCAGCCTTCAGGCCCATAGTATCCAGCAGACATTTCCATGAAGCAGGAAATTTCAAAGGAAGTTCAGTCACTATCTGCTGTGTCCTGCAGAATGTCTCGCAGACTCTTTCATGAATCAGGAACTCCAAAAGATCATCTCACCTTTAGGCAAGTTCAGCAGTCCTCTCTCTGTGGGTTCTGTGTCCAGTTTGTGCAACAGTACAGGCAAGAGCAGTTTCTTGCCCAAATGGCTAAGCAACTCCATAAGGAGACTCTTCAATGCCCATCTTCCTCTTGAAGTAGATTGGTGCTGTCAGGAGCAGACGTTTCTCATTGTCATGAAAAGCCCTAAGTTTTTAAAACATTAAATGCCATATTCTGCAGTCTTTGAAAGATATGAAGAATGCCTATCTAACTGAAATATATCTCTATATATCTAGAAAATCTAACTAACATGACTACAAGCTTGACTATTATTGATGATTATCCACTAACAACCTATATTTCCTAATTATACTTTATATTTTAAAATAAACTACATAATCACAATACCTTAATCAAGAGCAGAAATACATATACATATAACAAAGTTGACCTTAAAATCCATACCAATGCAAATTATTCATATATCATATCCCCCTTTAAATGTAAAGGAATGTTTATAAACAATATTTGGGAACATGGGCGCAGATTTTTCTCTCCAAACTGCTTCCTGCTGTATGGGGGCACTGTTATTTAGGTCTTTAAGGGTATAACCTGTGTGCCAGTGTCATCTCAGTTGGCAGTTGAGTGAAGTAATTTTTTGAGGGTGTTCACAGCAACCTTTCAGAAGGGTGTGGTCCATCGTACCATATTGGGATAGACGCAATCCACAGGGTCTCATCCTCTGTGGAAACAAAAGAAGACCCTCTCCAAAGCATCATATCCTTAGATCCAAATTTTGAAATCATAATACCCTTATATCCATTCTGGTTTAGCTTGGCAGCACATATAATGAAATGTCTCTCCGTACTTAGCTCCTTTACAGTCAAAAAATTTAAAGAAAACACAATATACATAATCCAGATTCTATGTGAATTTTCCATTGTTACGTGGCTTATTTTTTTTTATTTCTTCTAATCTATAATTATCTGTACTCTGTCTCTTTAAAGACTGTACCTTTTTTAAAACCACTAACTTTATTTTCTATATTCTTTTTCTTCTCTCTCTCAAGCCTACGTAAATTCATCCAACCCTGTGATCCATTTATAGGTCTTCTATGTCTGAAATCTGTTTTATTGTGAATTTTTTTTTTTCTATCCAGGAGCAGTTCTTAAAATGTTAAGCACTTCTTAAAAACTTAAGATGCATCTTGTAGGGGTAATACTTACTGCCTGTTTACTGCCAGTCTAAACCTTAACTGTGCTCTTGTTATGGTAATTACAATCATTCCTGCCTGAGGTCAGCACAGTTCAGCAAGGAGCAGGCACTCCAGCCTCAGATCCATTTAGTGCCCCTGAGCTGTGCACAGTTCCAGGCACACAGCAGTCCACATTGGAGCCACAGTCAGCAATTTAATTCTGAGACTGAGCGTCCAGCACAGAAGCTCTTTTCATCCAAGTTACAGCCAAATCTGACACGCAGAGCACCGCGCATTCTGAAAACACGTCCCTGTACGGGGGCAGAAATCTGCCATGCTCTTCTGCTTGCCTAAGCCTGATTCTGCTGTCTGCCCAGGAGCAGGCAGGGAGCTGAGCCATCAGCATGGTCTCAGAGCACTCTCCTTCCGATCCCAAGCGGGAACACAAACATCCAGTCCCATAAAAGCCATTGAAATGCTTTAAAGCCAGAGTTTGCACTGGTGGCACAGCCCCAGGAAGCTGCGCTTTAAAATGATGCAGCTTTTTTTTTTTTTTCTGCTGCTGTTGCCTTATCAGGAAATCTCTCTATGGCACACCAACAACAAACAGCAAAAATCTGTGTTAAACTCTCTCTCCCTTATTTTTAAGCCTTCTCAGGTTTTTAAGTGGATTTAGCCCCATGTTGGGCTACATTCCTGGCATCCGGTTGCCCCCTCAAAAGCTGTAAACTAGGAGATTTGAGTGAGAAGTCCTCTTTTCTTTCTTTATCAGACCTCTGGAGGCTGAAGGTGTGCTGTCATGCCCTAGAAGTGATACTCCCTCTGGAGGATCTTGGGAGAGTCAGTTCTTTTGTTTTGTTCTTTCTTGCACTGTAGAACTGTAGTCCTGAATCCTGGCCTTTGTTCTATCTTCAAAAGCAGTGAAAAGTCTGCTTCACACTCCACATCACCTCCTTTAGTGTTATACCACCTCTTTTCTTCTCCTCAGAAGTACACTTAAGCTGTATTTAGTGCTCACTGAGATAAATGAGGATAATCTCTCTATTTCATCATCCTCACCATAGTCAAAGATGCCTGCTCTCTGGACCACACAGGTAACACTCACCGCTTCCTGTTCACTGTTCAGACACAAGGATGCTAGCATTCAGCTTGTTGTATGCATGCACTGAAGACAGTGTCTCTGTTACAGAAATGCTTTGTAAATGCTCATCATTACTACTTAAAGGTAGTTTGTGGTAGGATGTTACAAAAGCCCCAGGAAAATACTAGGGTTGTAAATGGCAATTTTGTGGGGTCAGGCTATACTCCTCTATGAGTATATCACAAATAACATGGTACCAGACTAAGCCCTGAGAGGAACTGCTGATGCTGGGGTTTCTAATTCAAGAGTCACCCCAGGTTGAAAGAGCTATGTAGATCAATTATCTCTTCTTCCTCCTTCTTGTGCCCACTCCTTTGCTTGGTATAAAAAATATCAAAGATGATTCAATCTGAATGTCTTAGTTTAACTCTTTTCTCAACACATTATTTTGTGTTTCTGAACATTAACATTTTATTCTATATGATGGGAACTGAAGTACCTATCCCACAGGCCTAAAGATGGGCTAACAGCAATTTAGTCTACAGATACTATTCTCTCCCTTTTTTACACATTATTTGTAAGAATACAGAGCCTGCATTATTCTCACGAATAATACAAAAGATTCAGAATATTAAGGGCATAAGCCAAAAAATCTTATGGTTGATTGTAAAAGTCAACTTAAAATTTGTTGCTGAAATGATGAAACCAGCTAAATGGCAGATATAAATATAAAATTTCATCCTAAATGAGGACACATGACAGCAACATTTAAGCCCCCATTTTGATTATTTCCACCACTGTTCTCATTTTATACTTTTTTATATTTATTTTTTATTTTTTCCAATATAAATTTTTTATTTGCTTACAGACTTAAAACACTTTTATTAAACATGTCACACATGTCAATCAAGATGCAAGGGGAAGAAAGAGAAGCATTTCTGGTGCTCTCCCCATTTAGCTAGTGATAGGTGTGGTTAGCCATCAGGTGCAGGCCTTGTCTCTCTTTCCCCCTCCACTCTACTCTTCTGAATTCCATGCTTGTAAGTTTTGACAGCTGTAACACTAACGTTGCTACAATCATATCTAGACACATGTCCCTGCTTAGAGACTTTCTGCTCTGTATCTTAGTATTAGCCAAACTGTCACAGGGCACCCTGAACTCTCAGCAGTGACAATTCCCAACACAAAATTATTCACAAGCAGACATTTTTAGTAACAACTGGCATTGGTATACTTCAATTGCAATTCAATGAAAAAAGTCTGTTTGAAAATAAACTTTGAAAAATATTTCCATAAATAACCTTTTTTGTTGTTTTTTTTAAAATTTATTAGATTTTTTTTAAAAAAAATACCAATCCAAGTTTCTACTCCTTTTCGTCCTCCCATTCCCTCCACACACCTTCTCACCCCACCTGCATCTAATCCTCAGAGAGGGTAAGGTACATTGGCTTTGTGGAAGGTCCAAGGCCCTTCCTACTATATCTAGGTTAAGCAAGGTATACATCCAAAGAGATTAGGATCCCAAAAGGCCAGTACATGCAGGAGGGATAAATCCTGGTGCCACTGACAGTGCCCCCCCAGTTTGCCCCAGCCATGCAACTGTCAATAACTTTCAGAGGGAATTGTTTGGACCTGTGCTGATTCCTTCCTTATCCAGCTGGAGTTGGTGAGCTCCCATTATCTCAGGTAAACTATTCAGTGGGTGACCCCATCATTGTCTTGGCCTCTTTGCTTGTTACTTCCCAGTCCAGCTGGAGTTGGCAAGTTCTTATTAGCTCAGGTAAACTGTTTCAGTGGGTGAATCCATCATGGTCTTGACCTCTTTGCTGATATTCTCATTCTTTCCACTCTTCATCTGGTCTTTGGGACCTCAGTCTCTGCCTCTGTTTCCTTCAGTTGCTGGATAAAGATTCTATGGAGATATTTAAGACAATCATCTGTCTGATTACAGGCTAAGTCAAGATCAGGCCTCCCCTCTCCTCTATTGCTTAGGGTCTTAGCTGGGGTTGTCCTTGTGGATTCCTGGGAATTTCTCTAGAGCCTGATTTCTGCTAACTCCATAATGGCTTTCTCAATAAAGATATCTCTTTCCTTACTCTCATCACTGTCCTTCCTCCAGCTCGACTATCCCATTCCTTCAAGTTCTCTCCAAACCTCCCCTTCTCTCCTCTTCTTCCCCATCTATCCCCCACCCCCGCTCCCAATTTTGTCAGGCAATCTTGTCTGTTTCCAATTTCCAGGTGGTTCTATATATGTTTTTATTTAAGTTCACCTTACTTCTTAGCTTCTCTAGGATCATGAACTATAGGTTCAATGTCCTTAGTTTATGCCTAGTATCCACTTATGAATAAGTACATACCATATTCATGTTTTTGGGTATGGGTTACCTCACTCAGGATAGTATTTTCTAATTCCATCCATTTACATGCAAAATTCAAGATGTCATTTTTTTCCCACTGAGTAGTATGCTAAAGTGTAAATGTGTCACATCTTCTTTATCCATTCTTTGGTTGAGGGGCTTATCTAGATAGTTTCCAGGTTCTGGCTATTACACATAATGCTGCTATTAACATAGTTGAACAAATGCTTTTGTAGTATTGCTGGATCATGAGGTAGGTTGACTCCCAGTTATCTGAGAAACTGCCATGCTGATTTCCAAAGTGGTTGTACAAGTTTGTATTCCCCCCAACAATGGATGAGTGTCCCCCTTACTCCACATCCTCTCGAGCATAAGCAATCATTGGTGTTTTTGGTTTTAGTCATTCTGACAGGTGTAAGATGGTATCTCAGAGTTGTTTTGGTTTACATTTCCCTGATAGTTAAAGATGTTGAACATTTTGTTAAGTATCTTTTGGCCATTTGAGATTCTTCTGTTGAGAAATCTCTGTTTAGTTCTGTACCCCTTTATTTAATAGGATATTTAGAATTTTAATATCTAAGTTCTTGAGTGTTATACCTAACCTACTTTGCATTCCATCTAAGGAAAACTGCCACTATAACTATCTAGTCTTCAATCCTACAAGTTTGCATATCTTTAGCCTTTTCTGATCGCAGGAGCAAACTTTAAACTGATATGCTACACCTTGATACCTTGTATAGCTCTCAGCGCGCTCTACCTGCTTCTTAGTGCCTAAGAGTCAAGCCTAAAACTCTCATCCTGCGTGAAGGTTCATCTGTCCAGGAATTACATGCCACCTTCCCAGACCTCTAGAATGCCAATGCTTGCACTGTGGCAGGTATTTTTACTTGATCTTTTGTTCTTATTAACATACTGGGTGTTCAAGAGCTTACTCACTGTCAGAAACTGTTGGTTGGTCAAAACTCTTAAAGGAACCACACTCCCTACTTCCCTCTTTTATCCAAGCATCCTCAGGTTTTAGATAGAAATACAATGAGGACTACTGAGAACTCAAGAACAATGGCAATGGGTTTTTGATCCTACTGCACACACTGGCTTTGGGGGAGCCTAGGCAGTTTGGATGCTCACCTTACTAGACCTGGATGGAGGTGGGTGGTCCTTGGACTTCCCACAGGTCAGGGAACCCTGATTGCTCTTTGGGCTGACAAGGGAGGGGGACTTGATCGGGGGAGGGAGAGGGAAATGGGAGGTGGTGGCGGGGAAGAGACAGAAATCTTTAATAAATAAATAAATAAATAAATAGAATACCAAAGGGGGAAAAAAAAGAAATACAAGTGCCACATTGGTGTGACAAATTGTAGTAGTATGATATTATGCTCTGATCTTTGGACTATTTGGGGAGGGTTGTAACTCAGTTTACAAATGAATCACACATGGAGTCTTATTTATAAATGTCTGGCCTTAGTTTAGCTTGCTTCTTGCCTGCTTTTCTTAACTTGTATTATTTTGTCTACTCTTTGGCCCCTGTGTTTATCCTGTTCTCTTCTATAAATCTTTCTCTTATTCCATGGATTGTCATGTATATGGGTGGCTGGCCCCTGACGTCCTCACCTTCTCTGGCTACTTCGCCAGAACCCCTTCTCCCTGTTTTCTCCTATACATTCTCTCTGCCTGCCAGCCTCACCTAGTCTTTCTCCTGCTCTGCTATGGCTGCTCAGATGTTTATTAGACCATCGGGTGTTTGAGACAGGCAAAGCATCACAGTTTCACAGAGTTAAACAATTGCAACATAAACAAAAGTAACACACCTTAAAAAAATATTCTCAACAGTAGTTGATAGTCATCTCACAGATAAAACAGTAGCCATGCCCAGATTATGCTGAGGAGAGAGGATTTACTTCATGGAGTTCAGGACAACAACAATAGTAAAAGGAAATAGTATCTAATCCTCTTAGATACATTCTAAGGCACTGGCAACAGGGTATGATTGGACCTCTAATTTTAGTGTCTGTTCACAAATGAACAAACATACAAAATCTATGGAAATTTGAGACTGGATAGATTGTTCAGTGGTAAACCATTTGCCTTGTAAATGTGAGAACCTGAGTCCAGATCTTTATAATTCATGTAAAGCCAGATGTAGAAGCATGTTTGTGTAATCCTAGTGCTCCAATGATAACATGAGAAGGAAAGAGAATCTGCAAATGCTAGCTGACCTACATAGAAGCAAACAAGATAGAAGTCATGAACCTATATACTGCATTTTCTATGACCTCCACACAATTGACATAGAACTTTCATGCCAGTATCCACACCCACAGACATGAACACACACATGCACACACACATACACAAGCTTAAACATTTTATAAATAAACTGAAAACCTGTATTATCATTGACTTCTATTAAGTAATAGGTGGTAGTAAGAAAACGTGGCCTATAGCCAAGTGCTGTGACTGTTATAATTTGATACTCTAAACATATACTCAAAAATCAAAGTCCATGAGCTTGAAGATCCATGAATTAGTCAAGAACTTTGATGCTTTGAAACATCTCAAGAACCCGCTTTGATTCCACACTCATAGTGGCCTTTGGGCAACGATAGCCACTTCATTCTTTAGACAGGAGCGTGGAGAAAGAGGCCTCCAGACCCTGACCATCACTCACACAGCTAGTTCCCAAGAACAGGGCTTGAGACTCTCTCTGTCTTTAACTCCAATTTAACAATTTGTTCTCACTAAGCAGCCTCCCCATGGAAGAAAATAAGTCATGGCTAATCCTCGGCACCGCTGAGATCTGGCTTCTTCCTCTCTCAGCTAGTCATTTCTCTGAGCTGTGGGTAAGTGTCTGGGTGCCAGATAATATATCTGGCATATGTAAGATTTGTAACACAAAGGGAGGTCTGAACACACAGTGCCCAGCTGACAAGGGGAGGAGATGGTGCTGAGAGGGATAACATTTTCAGCACAGCAGTCTCACTGGTGTGTGTACAACCTTCTATGTGGAGATACATCCACGTGCAGTAGTGAGAAAAATACGATTCTAGGATGGTAAAGCTTTAGACTCTTGAAATTCTAGTGTGTCAGATCTATGGGTGTGACATTGCAAACAACATACACTGCAACTTTATTGGCTTTAGAAAAATGGGAGAAAATATTTCACCACAGAAAGCTCCTGGGTGTGTGAAAACAAGGGGTTTTAGCCTCAGCAGTCTACGAAGGAAACTCAAATGAAGCGACTAACATATGAACACTGCAGTGGTCAGAGGATAGCACATTTGATTAAGAACATAGGGGTGCCACTGAGGGGCGGAAGGTTGATAGCGGTGCCAGTGTGGGTTTGTAGGTTCTGTCTGTTCAGACTTGGCGACTGGATGTGTGTGTTCCTTCCCTCCTCAGCACTGCCAGCTCAGTTCTTAATGAGTTATTGCCTACCAGTCCTGGCAGGTGGCATGCACGTTAGGAGGCATGTTCAAGAACATTTACTGTGTTTTAGAGTTTATATTCTGAAGAGGCTCAAAATGAGCCCCTGACACAGTTCTTGAAAGGAGGTTAAAACAGAGAGAATTCTTGGAACAACTCAAAGAGTTTTGGAGTTTTTATTTTGTTTTGTTTTGCTTTTGTGATCTGAAATTGATGTTCAGCCTCCCAATTTGCAGAAGGCATTTATTAGAGTCCTTCACTTCTTAAGAAAAGATTTTCAGTTTTGAAACAACAGAGAAATAGCTTTTATTACAGAGACATTGATGTTATTACAGACAGAACCAAAGAACTCAGACTGTCTTCATCAATTCTTAAATAAAATTATAGAAAGCAGTTGCTATAGCAAATGACTATTCATTACTTTTATCATAGTTAGGCATTGGAGGCAAAATTATTCCCAGCAGTGAAGACCAATAAAAATAGAGCATACAGGTGGGGAAGGGAATGAGCACCTTCAGAGGACCTGGGGCCTGCCAGGCAACTTTGCTTTTGACTTCATAGTATAATTTTTTTTAAAAAAAAAAAAAACGTTTTTTATGACTCAGCAGTTAAGAGCACTGCCTGCTCTTCCAGTGGTCCTGACTTCAATTCCCAGCAACCACATGACTAACAACTGTCTGTAATAAGCTCTGGTGCCCTCTTGAGGGAGAGATCTGGTCAGTTGTCCTCATCAGTTTAGACCCGAAACCCAGTGCAGATGTGTTTAACAGAATTGCTATATATGGGCTGCTCATGCTTGCTTCAACATTGCTAGGGTATAAGTTTCAAATTTCAATTTCATTTTTTACGAGCATCTGCTAAGTGGTAAGTATGTTGATTTGTTCCATACATGTGTGTTTTATCCACTCAAGAATCCTGAAAAATGAAAAAAATAAATGAAGTTTATTTTCATGCAAAAAAAAAATGAAGACATTGAATGATCCTTGTTTCACAATTAAATCTCCCATGTTCTTCCTCCCTCCTGGTCGGTCTCAGGATGATAGCCGTCTTTCAAGGCGTCCTTTTGTCTCTGCTGTCTAGCTCTCTGAGTTCTGCAGGTGCATGATGAGTGCTTGGTGAAATCAGCTTATCCAGGGCTCCAAACTTATGATGTTTTAATATGATGCTGTCAACTGCACATATGTTGAGTTACATTCATGCCTATCCTTTGACATGTGAGGTCCACAAGTCTCAGACTGGACACAGGAAGAAATCACATTATGGGGAGTGAATTGTCACCCACTATCTGGCATATTCCTCAAGCATCACAGTTTCCCTATATCCTAGTCCACATCAGCTTCCAAGTGTCCCACACGTCTCTGTCTTTACCTTTCTTCCCTCCATCCCTCTTGCCTCCCTTCCTTCCTGTTTTCTTTTTTGTCTTCATTCTTTATTTTTTTTCTCTCTCTCTCTTCCTCTTCCGCCCCCTCTGGCACGCACATGTATTGGAGCATGTGTCAGAGGGGAAGGAACAGTTGAGGGTCTTTCCATCTTGTACATTATTAGCATTGAACCCAGTTCATCAGCACTTTTATTGGGTTATCATTCACTGACATGATGATACGTTCAGTAGACTGACAAACAGCAACCTATAAAACAAGAACTGTGGGGGTTAGCATGACTTAGCCCATATGTCTGAATTATTCTTGGTATACATTGATTGCTATACAATAACTTCCATATAAATAATAATTAATTATTAATACCAATTGCTTAAATTATTCCTTTGAAAAACTGAAAAAGAAAAAATTTAGACGGGCCACAGAATAACTTATTTCTACCATTCAGATATTATTCCAAAATATATTGTTTTATGTTATGATAACATTCTATATAAATATGCACTATGTGTCTTTACAGAATCAGCCCTGCTTAGTAGAGTATCACTGTAGGCATCGACGTGTAATTTTCTTATATGCTTACCATGTATATTTTCATATCATAAATATTTTTTAATTAGTGCTCTTACATAACATTGACTCAAATGACCTCTCCCGGGTGTATAGTCTTTCCATTTAAAAATTATCATTATTAAAAACGCCATAGTGAGCTCCCTCTAAACGAGTAACCTTCATGATCGAAATAAGGAATCTCAAGACTAGAGAGAGCATGCCACTGAACAGAAATCCCTGAAAGGACAGGGAGCAGAGCGCATGTCTTTTTTTATTTTTTATTTTTATTTATTTATTAAAGATTTCTGCCTCCTCCCCTCCACCGCCTCCCATATCCTTCCCCCTCCCCCAATCAAGTCCCCCTCCCTCATTATCCCGAAGAGCAGTCCGGGTTCCCTGCCTTGTGGGAAGTCCAAGGACCTCCCACCTCCTTCCAGGTCTAGTAAGGTGAGCATCCAAACTGCCTAGGCTCCTACAAAGCCAGTATGTGCAGTAGGATCAAAACCCAGTGTCGATCTTGACTTCTCAGCAGTCCTCATTGTCCCCTATGTTCAGCGAGTCCGTTTTATTACATGCTTTTTCAGACCCAGTCCAGCTGGCCTTGTTGAGTTCCCGATAGATCATCCCCCAATGTCTCAGAGCGCATGTCTTTATGCAGTAATTCTAGAATAAGCTACAGTACTACTACCTTCTGTAAGGGCCAAGAACCTCAGCAACAGCGCCACCTACAGAGCAGTTCCTGTCAGTGGATGGACAGCATTAGGTCTCTGGATGTCCCATCACCTAGCTCAGCATGAAGATTCTCTCCGCTTGCCTCTTTTCACCTGATCCTTCATCTATGGGTTTCTGAAAGTGAAGTACACAGTCTCTCCTTTAATCCCTTCTCAGAAGCTCCTTTTGGGATCTGCAAAGTGGTTTCATGGCTCCAACCGATCCAGTTTTATCTTTCTCAGAAAAAATCCTGGTTCTGGTTCTAAAACCTCTGTAAGTCAGCCCAGTGGGGAACATGTTGATCTGTTTCTTGGAATCCATCTAATATTTTAGAAAATTTATACTATATTTTTATACTTTTCTTGGATATCTTTAAAGTTTTATCGCATTAATTTTACATTAATTGGAAAGAGGAAAGGCGAAAATATGGCTTGTTTAGCCGTGGCTCTCTTTAAAATCACTTGCTTGTCTGTTGCTAGTACCATCGTAAAAGTATGAACGTCATGTATCAGCCATCATGCAGATTGAAAATAAACTACTGATTTAACTCATCAACATACTGTTTCTTTTTTCTATTAAGTTCCTCTTTTCTTACTTTTATTTCTGTGTATGTTGAATGGGTAAGAACATTCTATGAGGTACGTCCCTTGAAAAGTAAAGTATTTGTGTCATTTTATCCAATTCTACCTTTAGTTTGTGCTCATAATTAACTCATAATTTAATAATCAAAACTACAAACAAAAAGGGAATAAAGTCAAAGCCATATTTTTTTCACTGAAGAGATTACTTTAAAGTCTTCCAGGAACTGTTTTGCCTTAAATATCAATGCACACATTTAAAATCATTCATTTTTATGATGTATGCATGTGTACTACAAGGGTTCATGCTACTGTGTGGGTGTGGAGGTCAGAGGTCAACTTTGGAGCAGCTTCCCTCCCACCTTTGTGCGCTGTGGGAAGAGGTCCCTGGACTTACACAGCAAATGTCTACCTGTTAAGCCACAATTTATATCGTTTTGGTGTTTGTTTGTTTTTTTCCCATCTGAATACTGGTATTCAGATACTTAAGAATATTGGAAATTTTACTAAGTCATACTATTATTATACTGTCATCATTCCTCTTCTTTTTGCCTTCTCTCTCCCCTTCCATCCCTCCCTCCTTCCCTCCTTCCCAGAATCCATCTTCTGTTCCCTCTACACTTTTCCCTCTGCCTGTTCTTCCTACCTGCCTCCCTCCCTCATCGTTCTGGCTGTTTTCACCTTCCTGGAAGTACAAGTGACATGTGCTGGATCTTCTATATTTACTTTATTTAACCCCTTTCTTATAATTTTCTGTTTATCTTGCTAAGCCACACTTCTCCAAGAGTCTTATAATTCTTTTTGATTAATACATGGCCTCCCCTGTGTTTAGGTATTCAGTACAACTCTTTGCACCTTGTTTATTTGACATACATTCACGGTATCTAAGAATTCTAATTAGCCCTCTTCATAGCATCCTGGTTTCTGGGTTTAGAGTGAAGACCCCTTATCCTTTGAACAGTAATGGTCTCTTGATGGCACCGCTGCATTCCCTTTACCCTTCCATGTACCGAACGACATCTGCTTCTCTCAAATACCATTGTCCTGAAATGTTTCATGATTTTCTTTTCCCCATTTTATATAAAATCACATGGATCTGGTCTCAGATTATGTTATTGAGCTTCTGGGGATTGAAGTTTCTGCTGGAAAATACAGTTTTGCTATAGTTTTAATCTAGAATGCTCCCCAAAAATTTAAACCTTGTATCTTGAAGGTTTAAATTTTAACTCTGCTACAACTCCAGAACCTTTTATCCATGGCACTTAGGAGAGGATGCTAGGATGCAAGGGGACCATCTTGGTTAGTGCTAAGCCCTCCTCTGTCTCTTTTGTCTCCCAGTGAGCCTGAGATGATCACTTTCATTTACCATGACTCTCATCATGACTGAAAGGCGTCAGGGCCAACCGACCATGTGTGGGAATTTGTAAACCCATGAACCACAGCAACCTTTTCTGTTGGGTAGACTGAGGCTATCGGAGGACCTGTCACAATAGCACAAAACTAACTAGCACCAGCTCCCTGGTTGAGTTTGATGACAATGTACACTTTCAAAGGTAAATAGCTACCTGAGGCAGTGACATGTGTTTAGCCACTGTGCCTCAGAGCACGGTCCACATCTTAGTTCCCATGCTGAAAGCAAAATTGCAGTGGGAAAGGGCTGATGGTCCCGTTGGTCCAAATGCTGCTTTTTCATTAATCACTGTCTGAGATACCCAGAGAGTCTGCTCATTCTATTAAGTCTTTTTGTGAAGATATAGAGTGATTTTTCTGACTGTAGAACTTTCCTCTGTGTGTGAAGAACGGCCATGTTTACTCCAAGACATCTTTTTGTTTTGTCTACCCACACACGCACACACACACAACAGACACAGAGACATGCACATAGATGTACACACACATACACAGATACAGACAGACACACAGATATAGACACAGAGACACACAGATACAGGCAAACACACACACACCTCTATACACTAGTACATATTTCTCTCTCTCTCTCTCTCTCGCTCTCTCTCTCTCTCTCTCTCTGATAGGATATTTTAAAGTTTTGTTAAAATTTTGCCACTTCCTCAAAGATTCCAGGTTGTGAGAGAGTAGGATCAGTCTCTAGAAACAATGATGCTGACTGGCTGCACAAATCACTACAGGAGTGTTGTTGATTACAGCTTCAATAAGCAGTTAGAAACCTTTAAATTCTCCCTAAGCACAAAGGAATATTCCTCATCTTCTCCATTGTATGTATCTTTCATCGTTTACATTGAAAATGTTGATTCTCAACAGTGTCTATATGCTCATTGCTTAATCTTTGTTGTTGGTTGACTCTGGAATGTTCCCAAAGGCTCATATGTTTCAAGTTTAGTCTCTTGCTTGCGGTCCTATTTGGAGAGTTGTGGATGCTTTTGTAGGTGGGGCCAGGCTTGAAGCAGGTTTCTAGGGGAATCTTGGGAAAAATCACACCTGCCTCTCACTCTGGTCAAGAGTTCACTATCTGCCAGTCTCCCAGTCTCTATCCAGCAAATAAGCTACTGCCATAGACCCAGTTCCTTCATTTTTTTTTTTGTCTTTGCACACTGATGGATTGTGTCTCAGGCATACCTTCCTTTCTTAAAATAGCACACTTTGACAATTACTTTCCCCCCATATCACTGTGAGAAATAAAACCACTGTCTAGGTCTCTAGATTCATGTAGTTTTCTTATGTATCTCTTTTCATCTTAGTGTAGATAATCAACGGTATGAGTCTCAGTGTTGTTTTGCTCAGCTTTCCTTTCTCCACAGGGTGCCTGTTACTAATTTGAAATACAGGAGTCTATTTGAGATTATATATGTTTGGGGGAATTGAATTCCCCCTCCTTACTGATTTAATTTTGTATTTTAAGTTGAATATCCACCTGAGTCTCAAAGTAAGAACTATAGAGGATTTATGCTCAGATAAGCCTTTATTTTGTTCTGTCCTCGCTCGTTCTTTTATCCCATGCTTGAGTTTTATTAATCTGTGTTCATCATTTCTTCCTCTTTGTGGGTCTGTGTCAATATGCGAACTGACCAGTGTGTGATGTTTATCGTCAAAAATTCATCACAGAAAAAAAATAATGATCTGTAGGACTCAGGATGATCTCCAGTGAATTTATGAGTTTGTCACACCTTGGTGTGATCCCTCATCTCCTGCTGAAGTAGATATATTTTTAGATATGTTATCATATATAGCCAAGAATCCAAGAGCGACTTCAAATACCCCATTCTCCTGCCTCTACCATACAGCTTCTGAGATTACTGGTGTGAGTGAGTCACCATGCCTTGCTTAAAATAGTCTTCCTCTTGCTGGTGGTTGGTAAACCATGGCAGTTGTGTTTGGGATAGTCATTCCTTCAATTGTTACATTACATACAACTGGAGAAGAGAGAAGGACAGAGGGAAACAGAAAGAAAACAGAGGCAAGGGCGGAGAGATCATCTTCCCAGTGGTCAGATCATGCCAGGTACACCGTCACATCTCTGTCTAGTACAGGGCCAGCAGCTTCATGGCCGGTGGGTGTGTACCATGTCATAGGTGACAGAGATTAGGAGAGAAAGGCCCTCACTCCTCCAGCCACAGTATTCTGTTCACAACCATGTGAACTTAGAGACTCTATGCCCCAGAAGGAAAGATATCTGCCTGCTATCTCAAATAAGGTCTTGGAAACCCCAAGCGGAGCAGGTGAACTAAGCTAGACTCCGGGCCCATGGAAACTAAGACTAAAGAAGAGAAGTAAATGCTTATAAGCTGACCAGTTTGTGGTAATTTATTGTTCCTTATAGAAAAATAGTACAAAAAAAAAAACAAAAAAAAAACAAAAAAAACCAAAAAAACAAAAACAAAACAAAACAAAAAAAAGAAAGAAAAATAGTACATAGATGTTTAATTTTGCATCCATTTTTAAAGATGGGTGTATCTTTTTGTATTTTGTATTTTTTGTATATTTTAATGTATTGGATTCATCAAATCTGCCTATCAGTTAATATTTGTAAAGCTTTTGTGTTATCATTTTAAAGATTGCAACTTTGTAACACTCTATCTTTTTATTAACTTTTAAAATTATGTGGGATAGTTGATTTCTATTCTATAATAAATTGTTATAGTATACCTTAGGGGCATGAGGAAATAATTTTCATATCATAGCTAAGGTAAGCCTATTACTGTTATTCATTTCATAGATTGTTTCATTGTATTTTTTCTTGATGAGGACAATAACAGCTAGACTTTCTGAGTACTCTTTCCTTTCCTTTCCTTTCCTTCCTCATTCCCCCTTTCCCTTTTTCCTGTTTACTTCAAATACTTTGTCAGATTTATATAGTTTCAAGTGGCCACCCATCCATATGTGTCTTCCCTGGAAACCCCTCATCTTTATTTTTCCTTCATCTTTTATTATCCATTTGTTTGGTTTTGCATATCCTTTGACTCCACTGAACCATTATATAGTAATCAACTATGCTACTTGCCTTTTCCCATTTTCTTTTGACCTTTTCATACCTTTAAGATATCATTTTTTTTACTGTTTCTGTATAATCCATGAATCTAGAGCTATATAATCCTTAGTCTTTACTCCCCCATCTCTCTGTCCTTCTTTTAGTGATGACCTATCATTGACAGTTTATTTATAATTAATGTCAATCCTATACAAAATACATTTGGGTACCAATGTATTTGGAAATTTTCAAGTAAAATTTTTATCAATTTTAATATTTTCTTTTAAGATATTTATTTATTATTTATGTGTATATACCTGAATTAGTTTATGTATCACATTGTGTAGGAATAAATAGATACTAAAATAGGTTGTCTTAATCCCTGGAACTGGAGTGACAGGCAGATGTGAGCTTTTCAATATAAGTACTGGATGCTGAACTTGGTTCCTCTGAAAGAGAGGAAGTGGCCTTAATTACTAAGTCACTTTCCAGTTCTTTTATCAATATTTAAAATTTCTTATCTAATTTTTTTCTTTTTACTATTTTTATCCTTTAGACTTTTAAGAATATTTGTGTTTTGCAATTTAGAGTTGTAAAGAAAGTAAAATCATTTATTCATATGGCCAACCCAATGCTACTTTTTAATTCTTAGTTTACTTACTGTGGCTATTTTGGAATGGATTCATACATTCGATTTTGACTTCTCAGCCAAATGGAAATCATTGTTGAAGGACCGTGAGGGGTCCACCCACACACTGAGACAATGGGGATGTTCTATCGGGAACTCACCAAGACCTGCTGGCCTGGGTCTGAAAAAGCATGGGATAAAACCGGACTTGCTGAACATAGTGGACAATGAGGACTACTGAGAACTCAAGAATAATGGCAATGGGTTTTTGATCCTACTGCACGTACTGGCTTTGGGGGAGCCTAGGCAGTTTGGATGCTCACCTTACTAGACCTGGATGGAGGTGGGTGGTCCTTGGACTTTCCACAGGTCAGGGAACCCTGATTGCTCTTTGGGCTGATGAGGGAGGGGGACTTGATCTGGGGAGGGGGAGGGAAATGGGAGGCGGTGGCGGGGAGGAGACAGAAATCTTTAATAAATAAATAAATTAAAAAAAATAAATTAATAAAAATGAATAGTTGTATCAAAAAAAATCTTTTTCTATCAGCTGGGGACCTTAGGATCATCATATTTTAATCTTGGCATAAGTGTAGAGAAACTTTGGGAAAAACGTTATTTAATATGGTTTGACAAGTTGAAGGACATAACAAAAAAGGAGAATTGTCAGTTTTGTCTCAATGACTCCCATGACATTCCCAACCCTACCAGTTCTGCAGGCAGAATGAGGAAGGGAGTGTTTATCAGGTTTACTGTAACAAGGTATTTGTTAGGTAGAAATAAAATATGGAGAAAGAGATTCAGTGTGAAGGAGATAGTGTAAGATGTGCAGGGAAGGTCATTATAGTAAATTAAAGGCCCCATTAATAATATAAGACATGAGTGTGGCATTGAGAAGATATCACTAGATGAGAAAGATGGAACTCCAGCAAGAGAGCTTTCTCTGCCCTGTGTGTTGCTCACTGTGGGACACTGGTGAGGAAATCAATTCTTAAAATAGTGAAAGCCCTCCAAAGGAGAAGAAAATTCCCATGGTGATCAGGGTCATTGGTGTGTTATGCCTTCCTTCATCTTGGCGCTTCCCAGGGAGCTTTATGTTTTATACATTAGAAAGGTGATCCTCAGCTGTGAATTGCTCCCCTTCGCTGCAGCTTTTACAGTTTCTCCATGTCTTGACACATTTTCATCTTTTCCTGATATGATTGGGTCTGGTTTCACAGTAGGATTCTCAGGTCTCTAACTGTACAAAGGATCTCTGTGGTCATCTTTAGGGCCAGTCTAAATAGAGAGTTCTGAGTATAATCAGGACTCTAAAAGCCCCAACACATCCTTTGGTGGTTAGAAATGTGAAATATAATTTAAGATACTTCTTCATAAGGCATGTTTCATTCTTATAAACTGTTATGAATAAATAGAACAAGAGAGGAACTGACGGAAAAAAAAGGGTAGAGATGGAAGTAGAAAAAGGAGAGTAGAGAGAAAAGATAAAGAAATATGCATTTTTTGATATGCAGCCATACACAACAACATATCCTCTTTTATGTTTATATAATTCTCAAAGTGTTACAAACTATTTGCTTCATGTCATAGAACTCTGTGACTCTTCATGGTGAAATATCCAGCCTTTGTAGCAGTTTGGGTGATAATTTTGACCCTTGATTCAGACTATGTGAAACAGCTCTATTTATTTATTTGTTTGCTCATTCATTCATTCTTTTATTTTAGTGTTTTTGAGCCCCATATTGGGCACCATTCTGTAGTACGAGAGGGGGAGCAGGCTGTGTCTCATGCCCCACTAGCTTTATCTCTGAAATAAACATACATAAATAGTATTAATTAAATTACTGCATGCCCCATTATATCTTGCCTATTCTTGGCCAACTCTCACATTTTAATCTAACTCATTTTTAGTAATTTGTGTATTACCATGGGGTCGTGGCTTACCAGGAAATATTTTAGCCAGTGGTGGTCTCAGGCAGGAGCTTCATGGCATCTGCCCCAGTGCCTTCTTTTTCCCAGAATTCAGTTTTGTCCTCCCCGCCTACCTCAGTTCTGCCCTATCAAAAGGCCAAGGCAGTTTTTTTATTCAACCAATGAAAGCAGCACAAATACAGAAGGACCTCCTACATCAACAAGGTTTCTCTGTAGCTTTGGAGCCTCTCCTGGAACTCGCTCTGTAGATTAGGCTGACCTCAAACTCATGGAGATCCACATGCCTCTGCTTCCCTGGTGCTGGAATTAAAAGCATGTGCCACACTGCTTGACTAAACAGGTCCATTCAATGCAGAACTTTTTAAAGAGCAAATCCCAAGAGAATTCACTGACATGAAAAGGGAATTTGCTGCCCTCTGAGTGGCTGAGATGACAGTGGACTGAGGAGGATCATGCTACTGTCCTGTTACTGTGGTGTGCATAGAAACCTAGACCATACCTAACCAACAGTGGTAAGTACAGAGAAGCAGAACTGTGACCATTAATGTGGGTACTGTACCTGTTTTTTACAAATTCTGTATTCCCAGTCTTCAGAGAGCATCTCAATGCTCCTTTCCCATAAGTATGTTGTAGAGAGAATTCTACTTGGCCTTAATAAGGACCAAAACTAGGTCACACTACACCTAAAAATTGTCTTTTAACTATCAGTTAGATTATAACTTCATTAAAATTTTTTAATTTTTCAAACTGTTTATAAGAACATCAATTATTATCTATAAGTATAAAATGTATAGTTTTGTAAATTATATGTGAATTAATTTGACTGCTCTCATGATAGTCAATATTTCATTCTTAAAGAGCACAAATAAATATTATATACTATTTATAGCTTAGTTAAATAAAGACGGCAGTATTCTGGTGAAAAAAATAAAACCTGGAGTCAGATATCAGAGTAAATACTGAAAGATCAGAAAATCAAAGGACCAGTCACAGTCAAATCTTACCAATCTGACTCCTCATACCAAAAGGGCAGAGTACTCTCTCTGCTCTACCTTTTCACTTCCTCTCTCTTCCCAGCCTTATCACTTCCTGTCTGTTTTTACAGACCTCCAGATCTCTATGGTTAATTAGTGTTTAACTCTACCCTTTGATTTTCAGGTAAGCTTTATTTATTAGGGCACAGAAATGTCACCAAAGTATGTCCTATGAATCATTTCCTGCCCACACTTGAGAATTTTAATTAATATCATATTTATGTCACTTTGTCTCTTTGTGACTCAGTTTCCCTTTGTGAACAAATGGCTGATTGGACTGTATATGTCAGTACTTTAAACTAGTGTCACTTGAATACTCATCAAATACTTTTTCTATTGTAAATTAAAGAATTGAGAATAAGAGGTTAAGATAATAAAGCAGTGTGGCTCATTTTGACTTCTCAGAAACTGTTTAATTCTCATTCACTATTCTCAAATATCAAAATGTCTCATCGATGGCAGGGAATGTCATATTCCATTTAGAAATGTCATCTTCACAATGAATGCAAGTTAATGACAGATAAGAGACTTTTATTTGTTAAGGTGTTGGCTATAGTTCTAATGAGAAGTGGTTTTTCAAAGGGATGTGCAATTTGCCACTAAGGACAAAATAACACACTCTAAGGGATTGCAATGTTCAGACCGAAGAGATAATAAAAGGGTTTGAAATGTTATCTGGAAAGGAAAAGAGCTCGGGGAAAAGGCTCGAGTACCAGAACTTATAAAGTGAGCATTCAATTATTTTGCAGGGGAGAGAAAATCAAGACATTATATTTTAAAGAACAAAATAGAGATTTTTTTCAAACCACTTTTTTTTAATCTAAAATATTTCAAAATACTTGACATTCACAGACCTTTAGGGGGGATGGGGGTATTTTTTCAGGATGTTAGAACATAAATATATTGGAAGTTTTTATCAGCAAAAAGAGCTGAGTTTTCTCAAGCTGAGACATGGATTTATTTCATGGTATATAAAAGTTGTAGCTGTTTTGAACACATGCAAATTTTTTAAAGGAATGAACTGAGTGTAGACTTCACCAATAAAACATACTCTTTTCAAAGCTGGCATCCACTGAAAGTTCTTTCTAATATTAAAAAGACTCATCCCCCTCCCCTCCCCAAGGTGATTTTCAAATGTCTCACACAAGTAGCAGAGACACAAAGGGGAAAAAGGCACCTGAAGATAACCCAACACTTTCACTATGAGCAGATTTAATATTAAATAAAATGTCTAAAGTCTCCCTCATTCATTGAGATACATGAACTTCTTGGTACTTTGCCAGGGGCACCCTGGCATGTGGTTGCTCTAGTGATTTGCCTCTGGTTAAACCCCATAACAGTCCAAGACCAAGCTTTCCCCTCTTTATGGTATGACTTTAGCCATTACAGCTCTTTATAAAGTATATGATAATGTATTATAAAAACATTTGCTTCCAAAAGTCTTTGCAATAAGCCCTTAAAGAAACATAAGATTTTAGAAATAAAAAATACTGGATTCTGGTATCCAAAAAAAATTCAACACTGTTGTTATTTTCTTCACTAATTTGCACATAGAATACATTTAACTGAAACTTATTGAACATATACTAGGTCCTGAATTTTGGTAGATTTTATAAGACAATGTTATATTCTTACAATAAGAAATAAACAAAACTGATCTGATCTTTATAGCATAACACCCAGTGAGAAAATATGTGACTCAAAACTATACATAAAATAGTAACGTGGTATGAGTTGGTGAAGCATGCTAAATGGCAGAGAGCATTGAAGATGTGTTTATGTTACGGCACATGTTATTGTCCCAAAGACCTACTAAGGACTGGCAGATTCTCCTTCCTTTGTGATCAAATTAATTATGTTCATTTCTTATTGACTCTATTTTCAGTCCTGGTAACTGAGAGGTAAATTTCATACCACTGATCTAACAATCTATTCTGAGGATCAGCTTTTGAATTAAAAATAGAAAATGGCTCTGTAAGTCATGGAAAAATAGCATCCAAGAAAGCGATTCTGGCAGAAGAATGGGCTGTACCAATCTCACCAGCTTGTGATGGCTACTTGCTGATACACTATACCTAACACTATTCAAGGCAGGTACCAACCTTCTGAGATACACGACTTCTGCCCTCACATTCCAGACTACCACTCCCTGATGATGAGTACAACTGAAGAACTTCCTGGCAAATAGAAAGAAACATTTTTATTTTTTAAAAAAAAATAATTGAATTCATGGTGCTATAAAGGGGAAAAACATGACTCAGGCTGAGAAAATAGCTCAGTGAGTAGGATTCTTGCTCTTGAGGGCCAGGATTGACACCCACAGAACCTGCAGAAAACCTGATTATTATGAGTTAATGTAATCCCTGTGCTTATCTGGTGATAAGGAAGGTAGAGATAGAGAATTCTGGGATTGTGGGGTGGCTAGCCTGTTGTATGCACTGGCAAGTAACAAGGTAGAAGGTGAAGACAACACACACAAGGTTTTTCTCTCATGTCTACAGAGTACTGTGGCACACATCTACCTACCTCACACATAAGCACACACACACATGCGCTCTCTCTCTCAATCTCTCTCTCTCTCTGTCTCTCCCCCCCACACACAAACACACATGAGTAGAGAAAATGAAAAGAAAGTCAGTCAAATTGCAGTTGAATTGTCACAAGAAGAAACTAGTAGAGGTGATATTAAAAGTAACCTATATGAAGCAAGGGGTTTGCATATAGGGTGAGATTATTAAATTAAATAGCCAAGATGATTATAGAACAGGGGAATCAAGGTAGTAGAGGATATAAGTTTTCCCTTGACAAATGGGAGCTTATGGATCGTCAAGTATGACATGTCAACCTTAGTTTGAAGCAATCTCTTGAATACAAGTAGTTTGTTCTCAGCCCACAGGTGAAAGAAGAGAAAGTGGGGCAAGGAAAAGAATTCTTTGGGAAGGGTGAATTATTGGATTTGCCTGTTTCTGCATGAGACCCCTGGGCTTAAAGTACTCTGGGGAGGGAATCCCAGAAGATATGGATCCCAAGGTCTTAAAGAATCATCAGTGATCACGGTGTGAGTAATGTCTCCTGGGCTTCCTAGTAAGTCTTCCTTGCTTTGGGGCTGGAATATTAAAGTCACTCCGTGACTTCTTAGTGACAGAATTAATATGTTACCAAATACATTTAATGTAATACATCATAGATAACTATGTGCACAAAAGGAAAAGAGCTCATTATTTCCATTTTGGGGTTAGAAAAATAACGCAAATATTCAGTAAGTGAAATATGTTCACCAGTTAAAAAATAACTCTATACAATGGTTAAGAGAAGACAATTTTTTTTGTGTGTGTTTGATTCCTTATTTTTTCCTGATACTATCACATTGCCATGTGATTTGCATATGTAGTTCTATAAGGGAGCACTTTACACAAATATGGTTGCCTTCATATGCACATAAAATATGCAGAATGTAAGAAATCATATAGTTTTTTTTTTTTTTTCGAGACAGGGTTTCTCTGTGGCTTTGGAGCCTGTCCTGGAACTAGCTCTGTAGACCAGGTTGGTCTCGAACTCACTGAGATCCGCCTGCCTCTGCCTCCCGAGTGCTGGGATTAAAGGCGTGCGCCACCACGCCGTAAAACAAGACTAAAACTCTAGTGCAAGAAATATGTCAATAACAAATAAAATGTCTCAGCTATTAGGAGCATTTGCTGCACTTGCAGAAGCCCTAGCTCAAGTTCCACCATCCACATGGCAATTCACAGCTTTCTTTAATTCCAGGACTAGAGCATTTAATACTCTTTTCTGACTTCAGGCATCAACTTCACTTATGGTACACAGGCATACATGTAGGAAAGCATACATGTAAATAACAAGTAACAACTCAAACCTTTAAAAATTATAGATATCATACACATTGGAATTAATAGATAAAATGTATGATATACATTTGAACATTGAAACCAAAAATAATATGTTTAATTTTAATGTCAAAAGGTAAAGCTGCATAAACAAATATAGTTACAGTAATTGTAAAAGTACCCTGAAACTCTCAGTGTAGAACAGAAGCTATATCTGACACATAACATGCTAGTATAAATAGCTAACTTTTGGTGTGGGAAGTACTTCTGTATATGTGTTATGTGTGTACCAGTGTGCACACGTGCATGTGAAAGCCAAAGAAAATTCTCAGGTGTTGTTCCTCAAGAATGTCTAGTTTTTTAAAAAACATATACTTATTTGTATGTGTTGATATATATATATGTATGTATATGTATATATACATATACACACACACACACACACACATATATATATATATATATATATATATATATATAGAGAGAGAGAGAGAGAGAGAGAGAGAGAAAGTCAGAGGACAACTTGTAGGAGTTGGTTCTTCTCTTCCACCACGTGGGTTTCCAGGAACTGAACTTGGATTGCAATGCTTGGCAGCAACCATCCTTATTCACTGAGCCATCTCATAAGTCCCCATCTCATTTTTGAGACAGTCTCTCTGGCTTAGAGCTAGCCAAGCAGGTTAAGCTGGCTGGTCAGTGAAATCCAGACATTTACATCTCCAGGACTGGGATTACAGGGCACGTAATCATGTATGAATTTCAAGTGAGCTGAAACTCAGGCCTTCAGGCTTAAAAGAAAAAGGAAATTATCAATGGAGTCATCTCTCCAACCCAAGTACCAACTGAGCTATCTCTCAATCCAAGTACTAACCGAGCCATCTCTCCATCCAAAGTAACAACTGAGCCATCTTTCCAAACCCAAATATACAGAAGGACTTCCAACACCAAACTTTCTCATAAAAATAGTACTTGTTTAATTGACCTTTCAACACTAATTTTAAAGTAGTGTTTTAAATTGTCCACATGTGTTTAATAATATATGACAAAGACAAAACGAATGCAGAAAAATAGAAGTGGAAGGAATCAAATTACACTCAATAAATAGTTAAATAAAGACAGAACCACACATACAAAGAATCTCCCCCAAATGTAAAGTCTGCAGGGAATACATAATTTTCCATGAAATATAGTAAGCACAATCAATTTCAATTAAAAATATCAATGATTCACAATGTATCATGTTTGAATCCTTGATATATATTCACAGGCACAGTATTTGAATAAACAGTGATTCTTTTTTTAATTTATTTATTTATTAAGGATTTCTGCCTCCTCCCCACAACCGCTTCCCATTTCCCTCCCCCTCCCCCGATCAAGTCCCCCTCCCTCATCTGCTCGAAGAGCATTCAGGGTTCCCTGACCTGTGGGAAGCCCAAGGATTGCCCACCTCTATCCAGGTCTCATAAGGTGAGCATCCAAACTGCCAAGGCTCCCACAAAGCCAGTGATTCTGATGACATTCAAACCATGCCAGAAACTTTCATATAAATATACAAATTTCCGGGTTATAAGCAGTTTAATTTACATTCTGTATAAAATGATATCCGTCTGTTCAAACATCAAGCTATATTGTAACATCAGAACAGTTTTCCAGGAACAGATCTGTTGTGCTTGAGTTAGGTGTTGATGGATCAGAAGACTCTTTCCTATGATGAATGAGTAAGTTCAACATCTAAGATATACTTATTTTATGTGTGTGAAGGTGTCATGCTAGCAACACTCAGCTAAAACCCAAATGTAGGCAGTAAGTCAGTGTGTGCACAGGAATGGAAATCTGGAAGACACAGCTGAAATGGCTAATGTTACAGAATGACTTTAATTCATCTGTGTACCATTCAGCAAACCATATGATTCAGGGATGATATATAATTAAGTTAAAATTTAAAATACCTGGATAAATCATTAAACTCAAAGTTCAATAATCGTAAAATACAAATGATCCAAAAACCAAAAATGAAACACAATAGTAGAACATTCTATTCAGTTTACATCCCAGGTAGAGACATAAAACATGTATTTATGAATTTATTATTTAGTATCATTAATTCACCATCCCTGGAGAACTGATTTACATGGAAAGCTCACTTAGCCAAGAAAAGCTATTGGAAAATAAGCTTTTCTTCTATTGTCTTGACTCTTTTTCTCTTACTGCTTTAATTATCCTGGACTCAGCTCTGCTCCCTGTCCAATGCTGATATTCCCTGGCATTGGTATCTGAGGGCATATCTGAAAAATTTCTTTGGTGATTTGAAAGAAAATGGCCCCCAGTGGGAGTGGCACTATTATGTGGTGTGATCTTGTTGGAAAAAATATGTCACTGTGGGGGTGGGGTTTGAAGTCTCTCATGCCCAAGCCATACACAAGGTGGCAGTCAGACTACTTCTTGTTACCAGTGCATCAAGACATAGAACTCTCAGCTCCTGCCCCAGCACCATGTCAGCCTGCATGCCACCATGTCCCACCATGATAATGAACTACACTCTGAAACTGTAAGTTATCCCTAATTAAGTGTTTTCCTTTATAAGAGGTGCTGTGGTCATGGTATCTCTTCACAGTGATGGAAACCCTAAGACACATTCCTTCTGCTTTTATGAGTTTTACATGTTTGCACATGTTTTTCCTATTTTGATAAGCGTTTGTTGTTTTTTTTTTCTGTATATTCTCACAGAAAACTCTGTGACTTGTCAGTTATTATTTAAACCAAAGGACTGCCCAAAGGTGTTGGTGTTAGAGTCTTTATATTAAACACCCCTAGAATTTAACCAAATCTGTGTAAACTATTTCCTGAATTTTTTTTTTTTACTGTCCAGGGATAATTGATCCCTATTACCCTACTGAGGACACAGTTTCCCCGTACTACTACATTCCCTGTGTCTTTTCTAGCCAGCATAGCCCTTTTCCCTTTCCCTGGCTTTGTCTAGCTCAAGATCTTCATATTAATAGAAGATGGGTATCAGAATCATGGCAGAGCCTTAATAGGAAACATTCCACTATGTTCTACCCAGACCCATCTACCATCATGGGTCTCCAAGAAACGTACTAAACTAAAACATGTTACTCACAAGGCATTCAGCTGGTAGGAAATTTAGATACAAGTAAAATGAAGTTGCTGTCAAAGATCTTAAGAGAGAAAGTAATAAAGCCAAGTAGATGAAGGGAAGAGAGTGCGATGCAAGCAATGTAAAAATAAATGTCTCCCGAGAGCACAGGAGAGGGAAGAGGAGCCTGTGAATTAACAATGTGGGAACAAGAAGACTTCATTGGAGTCAGTCAGTGGGTTATATGTGTTTCACAAGTGATCAAATCAAAGGGAAAGAGTGTGCGTGTGTAAGCATGTGCATCTATCCCATCATGGATGCAGAAGCCATAAGGGACAGATACTGAAGTCTCAGAGGCATCGGTGACCCAACAACTTTCACTACCCAAACAGTGAGGAGGGAAAATGCTTTACCTTTCTCTGAGGTGAATTTGTTAGGTTTTTACTGATACATTTGAATTCTTGAGATTCAGTTGCCACGTTTGAAGCCATTCAGAGGCAATTCACGTAAGGTACCACATAGCAGATGAATGCACATTGTACTTTAGAAATGCTTGCTTTTGCTCACCCATCCACAAATCCATTCAATTGCTCGACTAATTTCCATCTTTAAAACAGTTTAGAGAAAGCAGCTGTAGGGGCATAGAGAAAAGAGATGAAAGTAAATATTTATTGGCACTATTCATTTTCTCTCATGCTTTCGGTCACACTTTGAATCAAATAGGGCCAAAAGACTTCAGGGATCAAAGGGCCAAATATCATGACGTGGCCACAGAAACTCCAAAGCCATTTTTCATTTTAGAATATATTAAGGGTGTCTTTGATGACCTATAGAAAATGATTTCATGCTTTTGCTCCCAATTTGAAATAAGCTCTTCCTAGTGGAGAAGAGGCATCATAATTGGCTTAATGTCTCCTGTAGCCAAAAGCTAAAATAAAACCTAATAGACTGTCATGAACAAGCATTTTTAGCTGCCTGCACTTCAAAATAATTTATTTATGTATTCATTTATTCATCCCACAGTTTGTTTTGTGGCTCTATTGTTACATCATGAGGCAGAAAAGGTACAAATTTCTGCCTCTGAAGATTATCCTGTTTTGGAGGAGACATGAGATCATGTTATGTCTAGTAAATTCTAGAAGCAAGAAGCTGAAGTCAGTAGATATGAAATAACTTACGAATGACACATCATACAGCACACCAGGAAAGGCTCCCCTGACCAAATGAACTTCAAACTAAGGCTCCAACTCTGTCTTTCCGACTCAATTTACTATTATGTAGAATGGGTAGCACAACAGTCATAGGACCTTTGAAACAATTAAGTGAGTTCATGATTTAAAATAACCACATGTAGTAGCCAACAGTACATGTTATTATCAGGTACTTATAGGATCTGTGTTGCCTGTATCCTGTGATTTTTTTTCTGAAGTCATAAACAGTATGTTTCTACAATCTGCCTCTTCCTCTGAAGGTTAAGTAGTCATGAACCTATCTTGTATCAGCTCATTGCAGTGCAGGTGCCATGTTAAAGGGAGATGTGGTGTAAGGGTGACACCAGTGGCAAAGAGGAGGATCGGCAGTGAGAGCTCTTATGCACTGGCTCTCTTGATTTCCTTCATCTGTGACAGGGCTGATCAGATTTTTTTTAGCTGCCTTCCAGAAACCAATGTGACAGATACAAATGGTGTTGGCCAAGGTTTGTTGGTATTTGAGCTTCAACAACTGTGGTGGGACACAGAGTGAATTAAAAGTTCTTGAGGAATTTGCCTTTGGTAAGAAATGCCGGATGCAGCACGTGGGGTTGTTTGCCAGTCTTCACACTTATCTCCTCCCAGGGTGTTCAATAACTATGTTAATAATGACAACAGGAAGCAAAATCAATATGAGGAACTATGGAGCTGATTCAGTAGGAAAGGATGTTGGCCATACAAGGACATGAATTCAAATCTCCAGTGCTGATATAAAAAATCCTGACATGGCTATACAGGTGCCTATAACCTCAGGGCTGTGAATGGATGGATCTAGGTTGGAGGTTGCTGGGTGCCTTATTAGTTGCAGACTCATGGGGAAAGCCTGTCTCAAAAGAATAAAAGTGGAGAGTGGTGGATCAGGACAGTTGATGATTTCCTCTGGCTTCTGGTTATGTACAACCATGCATATCTGTACATACATGTCTGTATACACCATAAACACGCACCGTAAACAGATGAAATAAAACCCATATGGTAATTTCCAGGTCATAGTATTCTAGCTTGTGCCTGGTTACATGAGATCGCTACCTGTAGGATTGTTACTAGCCGGTATTTTTTTTTTTTTTTTGGATTTTTTTTGAGACAGGGTTTCTCTGTGGTTTTGGCGCCTGTCCTGGAACTAGCTCTTGTAGACCAGGCTGGTCTCGAACTCACAGAGATCCGCCTGCCTCTGCCTCCCAAGTGCTGGGATTAAAGGCGTGCGCCACCACTGCCCAGTTTAGCCGGTATTTTTGAAATGAAGAAAATGACACTAGAAACTAGATGGCTTTCTTTAGAACACCCCCATGGAAATGAGAAAAGGGAACCCACTTAATATCCCATTAATATCATTTTGGGAATTTGAGTTTCATCACTCTTTTGGTTTTTATAGGATAATAGATGGGCTTGGCATTGTTAACTTCTGAAGATAATATTGAAGCCACGATTGACACTTTAAATTCCACTTCTTTGGAAACCAGCTTTCAGTCTGTGATGGGCAGCCTGCTAGAAACAAGCATGATTAATTTTCCAGGAAAGCATCCGGGGGACAAAGATGCTATGTAATCAATTTTCCTTCCCTTTTTATCTTGGCTGCTGGGGAGTCCTGAATAAACTTCAAATTGGTTCCTGACACAGCCATCACCTGCTTTCTTCATAAATTTTCTTTTCTCTCTTTATTTTCATTTTAACTTTCCTGTGGGCATTTTTTATATCTACATTGATATCGTCATTTCTCTCTGTTGCTAATACTACATTTATGCTTGCATCTTGTGGCAAGCTGCCTCCAGCCTAGTTTGGAAGCAGGCAGGACATAAATCATAAATATACAATAGAACTGCTTCACTCACAGCAACACAGCAACGAGTGAATCCAGAGGGCTTGAAGAAAGCCAACATTCTGCAGCACACTAACCTGAATAAAGATACAGGTGTAAGGTAGCTCAGATTCTGCTGTAGTATCATTCATATCTCATTTATTTTAGTCTATTTATTCATTCTCAGACCTAAATAAATGCTACTTCCTTGTGGGAGCTCTGGTTACAGTCCAACATCATTCCAAAGCAGCAAGGTAAAGTGAAACTATTGTTATCAATTGGAAAAGAAAGTTCTGTTTACACAAAACTTAGATGATGCGTAATTTACCTGTCACAATATAATTGGGCTGTACACAAATTACCTTCCATTTTGATTGATGCATTTTGATGTCTAGGTGGCAAAGATCTCATCATTTTAAAAAGTCAATTACAGATGTGCAAACAAAGAATATTAATAAGGATTTCTCAGTGACACAAATAATAAAAATAGTTGTGTTTCTGATGTGGAAATGAAGAAGAACTTTTTTCCCCTTTTTCCACATCAGTCTGTTTGGATCTTGATATGTGTGTGGAAACATGTAAGTATGTATTTTGTCTGTGATAACCCCTTAAGTATGCATTTTCTTAAGTCTGACAACCGAGTAATCCCAGAGGAACATTCCTTTTTTTTATTTTAGTTTAAATAACACTATTTTTCATTTATTTTATGTACATACCACAGTTTCCCCTTCCTCATCTCCACCTGGTCCACCCCCTCCCTCACTTCCTTTCTATCCCTCTCCTCTTCCACTCCTCCTCTGTCTCCATTCAGGAAGTGGCAGGCATCCCATTCACTTAAACAAAGCAAGGCACATCAAGTTGAGGCAGGACCAAGCTCCTCCTTTTGTGTAGAGGAAGAGTAAGGTACTCCAGCATGGATAACAGGTTCTCAAGAGCCAGCTAAGCACCAAGAACTATTTCATTTACAGAGAATATTGGTCACTGAGTATGTAGGCAGTTGTTTCTATTGCTGTAGCAAATGGCTGAAAAAATGAATGACAAAAATAACTTCAAGGCAGAAATATCTATTTTGGTTCATGGTCTCAGAGGTGTCCATAGTCATCTGGATCCACTACTGTGGGTCCTAAGGTAAGGAAGAACACCATGACAACAGGACCGTACATTGAGAGAGTCATCTCACTTTACGGCAACCCTAGAAGCCAACAGAATGACAAAAAGAGAGGAACCAATGTATCTTCTTAAAGCATGACCTTGTCCAATACATTTTATTCCCAATTAATGCCATAGGAAGAGGGGTCTCTAGGGCAGGTTGACCTGTGGGCATGTCTGTAGGAGATTGCCGTCATTGTACTGAAAAGATGGGAGAGACACAGAACACAGATGGTATTAGTCCATGGTTTGACCAGAAAAGCTAGTTTATGATTGAGCCTACATTTATTCTCTCATTGCTTCTGGGTGTGATGTGATTCAAATTCCTGCTTTGAATGCCCCACAATGATGGTCTACAACCTAGAATTGTGAGCAAAGCAATACAAAACAAACCACAAACAAAAGAAAGCCTTCTTTCCCACGAGTTGTTTCTTGTCAGAATATTTTCTCACATCAGTGGAAGTGAAGTTAGGATATGGTACCATCTCCCCCAGTTGCAAATGCACTCTTTCCTATGATTAAATGCTGATCCAGGTATGTCACCCACATCACCATTTCTGAACACAACTTGCATGGTTGAACAAGCCTTCACTGCATGAGGTGGGCACTTTACAGTCAAACCCTAGTACTGAGAGACCCCTCCTCAGCTGAGGAATTCTTTATTGTTTTTTTTTTCTCTATCCAAGTTATTCAAGTCCTTTCTCAAAGGACTGGGTTAAATGTTATAATATTCCCATGATAGTTCTCTGGTTCTTTTTTAATTTAGCATCACTGGACAATGCCCTTAGGACTACAATACAATTCAGTGCTTAAATGTGAACACTTTTGAAAGCAATAATAATGTGATTAATAATCCACTAAAGACTCATGATTTATGTCACAGTGATAGCAAATATTAGATGGGGAAGAATGGGTCTGTGTTGAATATCTTTCCGAAGGAATACCTTTTCTTCAGTGCTCAGAGCAGAGTAAGCATTTGAAAAATGTATGGCAATTGAATAAAACAAACAAAAGCTTGCCATTGAATCTGACTTACAGCTTTAGGAAGGGCAGTCATGAAAATTCTGACAAACCTGGGGACTTCAGTGCATCTGTTCACTCTAAGTCAGGCTCCATACATATACACACATCTCCTTTCTTTGAGTCTATAGAATTTTCTATTCTGTATACTGCTAGGTGAGGAAGTGATCTGGTCAATTGTCCTCACCAATTTAGACCATGAAACCAAATATGGATAAGTTCAACAGAACTATCATATATAGGCTACCCATACGTGCTTCAGCATTGCCAGGGCATAAAAAAATATTGCCAGGTATGCCATGACCCTGGGGAGTGTTGTGTCAGACAGCAGGCGGGTATGCTGCAAGCAAGCATGGGTTCTAGAGTCACACAGGCTGCATGCTTAGTTTCCTAAGGTGCTGAGCTGGTAAATCTCTTCACATTGGAGAATTCACTTCTTCATCTGCTGTGGGGGAGTGACATAACCAGAGTTATTTTGGGGCCACACAATTTGCATTTGAAATATTAGTAGTTACTTTTTCTTAGGATGATAATTTAGTAAAATTATTTCAGAGAACTAAAGGAAACATTAGAAAAGTTGGGGCCCTAAAACAGTCTGAGTTGGGACTGCGGACCACCATACCCTGAATTTCTTGTAAACAACTTGTTTTCCTCTGTTCTGAGCAGCCTGCAGCTGCTCTGAGCAAGAGACCCTGATGGTAGGAGAGTAGGTTCTGTTGAATCTGCAGTTGAAAGATCCTGAGAGCTCGGGCATGGCCAGAGCCCTATATAAGCTGCCCCTGAGCACAATAAAGTGGGCATTCTTGACATCCTTGTTCCCAAGATATCCCTGTGGCCCTGTCTGTCTGTCTGTCTCTGGCTGTGTTTGTGTGATTTAAAATTTTCAGCCTAGTTTCTTGTAGTGCATAGAGCATAGTGAGTAGAGCTCGGAATGGAAATGGTAAGAGTTTAGTTTTATAGTTGTCATCAAAGTCCAAGGTGTGATATCCAGTTGGTCCTGGGGGTATTCATCCCACTGAACATGGTGGGTGACACACAGAACATGGCTTCTAGGAACTAAACATAACGGACCCGACTACCAGAAATTCTGCATTTAATTTTGTTGCTCTAAGATGAAATCCATTATACAGACTTCTGATTACTAGCATCCTTGGCTTATCCTTAAGTTTACAAAAGAAAAAACAAGAAGTAAAAGGTGTATGGTGTGATTAATACAAGAACCTCCAAATGATGAAAAGCTATTTAAAGTTGAGTGCAATTGGAACTATAAGTGGTAATCAAAGTGAAGCATAACAGGGACTTGTTCAGCTTTATGGATTATTGTCAACCATTGGAAAGGTCCTCTGTGATTGCTGAAATGTCCCACTCATCACTTCCTGCTCTTGATTGCACTTAATTATTTACATCATTTACAGATCATGTCCACGGTGAGTTTTATTTCAAGGAATGCAAGAATCTCGCTTAGGAAGATATTCTCACATGCTGCCAAACAGCCTGACAAAGATATGCATAGAGTGTTTATGTATGGCTAAGTAACTTATATTTGGAGCTGGAGCAAGTAATTTCCTTTGCTAAGTGATAGATACATTTCAAACGAAGCATGGCAGTGAGGTCATGGGGTTTTGCATACTCATCGAAATCAGTGCTTGCCGGTGTTTGTCACAGTTGTGTATTTCCACATTCACGCAGACAGTCTGTATGAAAGTTCTAATATAATTGTGGTCTCTGCTTCAAGTGTCACTCCATTGGATATCCACATGCTTCTTTCCTGTTGGCTTCCCCTTCTTCCCCTGTCCCCAATTCAAATGATATTTTGCATTCAGAATTAGCAGTCAATAACTCTTACCCAAACCTTTCGACAAAGGACAAGTCTGGGAGACTTTCATCAGGACTCCATAAACTGGGTACCACATAAATGCACACCCTGTTACATTCAATGTTACTTGTTAAATAGAGTGGCATAAAATAGAGTAGTCCTAATGAGTATTTCTTAAATCTCTGAATACTGTCATTTTTTTCTAATTTATAAGAGTAATAATTTCTGGATATTAAAATGAATATTTTATTTTTTCTAAGAAAGACTGAGACTTTGGGTGGTTGTGCAACTCCCTACTAATTGTACAGATAGGCCAGGTTATAGATTGTGTGTTCTTGAACTCTAGCGTTGGTTTTATATATGTTATCAGCTATATAAATTTTTGTGTACTAGGTTAAAGATACAGATTTTAGTTTAAGGAAAAAAAAACATTTCCTAATGTCCCATGAAACTAAAGTAATTTGTGGTCTGTGGCTTGCAGGAAACAGTGGTCCCCAAAGTTATTACAGTTCTATTTAAGAGTACCACGTATCATTTTCTTTTGACAAGACCCTTAAAAAGATGAATTGAGGAAACATGTCCTAATTATGGCTATTATATTGCTGAGGCTCCTAGGATTAAAAACATTAGAGGTTTTATAACCAGTGACATGTAATATATGGTCGAGGAAAAATACATTCACACAAAGAAAATACTTGAGAGACTTTTCACTGGAGTCTAGTTTTCATGGCTGTCTCTGAGCGCACATGTGAGTAAGGGAAGGGCTGGAGCAGGGGCGGGTGGGAGGGACAGCATGGTGATGCTCATGTCTGCAAACCAGAAATCATTGTGGCTATCTATTCTATATTTGACATGGTGTTTGCAGATGAGCCTACTGTGTAGAAGGAAAGTGAGGAAATCAGGCCCACAGATGAAGCAAAGACCAAGCCTCCAATTGGTGTCAAGATCACAAATTAAGGCCATCCTGTGCAAGAACAAGAGGAGGACATCTCTGATCACACTTGAAATCCAAGAGCCTTCTTTCCATCAAGTACTTTTTTAGAAGGAAAATGTATTTGTGACCATGATAGATACTGGCCTTAAAAGAACTGAAAAAAACAAAACAAAACAAAACAAAAAAACCTTTTCATTTTTGGATCTCTAATCACTTGTATACTAGTCACAAACACACTTGAGAATTTTACAAATTCCTATCAATATATAACTTTGGAGAAGAAAAGGGTATTTAGTATCTAGAGAGATAATACTATTAAAATTCTACAATTAGAATTATTAGAGTCTATTAATCTATTAGAATCAGTTTCTGTAGTAATACAATTCAAATAAAATAGAGAAAAGATAGGTTAAGTGAAGAAAATTCTCTTTATACTAATAAAAGCAGCATTTTTTTTCATTGTTTAAGGATTTTTTTTTTTTATTTTTCAAGACAAAGTTTCTCTGTGTAACTTGCTTTATAGACCAGGTTGTCTTTGAACTCACAGAGATTCTCTTGCCTCTGCCTCCAGAGTACTGGGATTAAAGGCATGCACCATCACCACCCAGTGAAAAACTTTTATACAACAATCTTAGAATGTGAGCAGTTATAATATATTTAGGAGAAAAGGAAATTTGATATGGAAATAGGTAGAGAGGGAGACAGAAAAAGAGGGAAAATTACTTTCTTTAAAGATGAGGATAGAATTCTTTCTTTTCTATTAGGCAATTGTGGTTTTATTAATTATAATTAATAACAACAGTAGTGATAGTAAGAACAACAACAACAACAGAAATCCAGAATATTACTTCAGGAGTATAACCTTGGCTTTGTTATTTAGTTATATTTTTAGTTTTGTCTTTTTAACTTACTTGGCTTCACTATCACAATTTATGAAATAAATCAAATGATAACTCCAACTCAAGCAATTTTAGAAAAGCAAGTGATGCCAAGATACTTGCAGCTTAGATTTTAGTAGGTAATAAGGTCTCAGTCCATGTGACAGATTGATTTCTTTATGGTTAATGTGATTGACATTACTGCAGTATTATTTTAGAATATCTTATCTTCTGTGTAGCAGGATTCACTTGCATACCTTTTTCAACTGTTTTTGCGAGTTGTTTAGTGTTAATTATCAATGTGAATGGAATCAGAATCACATAGAAGACAAGCCCCCGGGTTACCTGGGAGGGATAACTAGGATAGGGATAGTCTTTAGTGGTGTACATGCAATATGATTAGCTGCTAGAAGGATTTCCATTTCATGAGGGACTGCACCCTTAAAATGTGAACTAAAATCAACCTCTTCTCCCTTACGTTACTTTCACCAGTTTTTTTTTTTTTTTGGAATCATAGCAACAGGAAAATTAACTAAGACATTGCATATTGAATAATAGTGATACATCTCTAATATAAAATCATCTAATATGTTTTAAATATATTTGCACTGCATTTATGTATTATATAATATATAGTATAATATAAGTATGTATTTTTTCATAGCATATATATACTTAGAAAAAGAGTTCATGAAGTATCTATCTATGTGTCTTTTATTTTATGTACATGATTTAGATTTCTTTCTGCTTAATTGATATTATTAAATTTCTAGCAAAAGAAACTAATTATTTCACTTTTTTCTTTCTTTCTCACTATAACCTAAAATGTGTACAAATGCATATCAATTAACAGTTCATAAGAGGTCAGATAATCTATATGATTTGTGTAAGATAAAAAAGCTAGCACTTCCATTTGGATAGTTTCAGGGAGTTTTAATTTCTTATGAATGTGACAGAAATACCTGATTTTCACACTACATGCCATTCATTAAATGGTTATCTCCTTTTGCTCAAGAGATGTATTTCCTGTTGCCATGGTGTCAAATGCTTTGCAGAGTCTCAGCACTTATCACATTAAATACGGGAGATCTTTCTCATATGGTTACTGTAGAAGTTAACTTGATTCAGGAAATAACTAGGTTAGCTAAAAGATAAATGGTGTAGGAGGTTCTTCTGTTCAGGTGTTGCTTTCATTGGGTAATGAATAAAGAAACTGCTGCTTTGGGCCTGATAGGGCAGAACTTAGGAAGGTGGAGATGGCAGAGCTTAATGCTGGGAAGAAAGACAAAGTGAGAGATGCCATGGATCTTGTGCCTGAGATGGACACTGGTTTGAATCTTGCCAGTAAGCCATAGTCACATAGAAATGCACAAATTAATAGAAATAGGTTAAATTAAGATGTAAGCATTAACCAATAAGAAACTAGAGCTAATGGGCCAAGCAGTGTTTTAGTGAGTACATTTTTTGTGTGGTTATTTCGGGTGTAAGCTAGCTGGTGGCCGGGACAAACAAGGGACCCCTCTCCTTTCAACAGATAAACAATTGTATTTTTATTTATTATAAGGGGACTACTCACAAAACCGGAACAAGAAGTCCAAGCTCAGCTGTGAGGTGAAGGAACAACAGAGAGGGCACCTGCGCCATACACCTGATTTTCTTTGGGTCCCAGAAAGTCACACTCTAAGTTGATCCCACCTTTTGAAGATAATTGGTTAACAAAGCTACCCCATCACCTCCCCCTTTTGTCTAAACAAGAGCAATCCAAATCCAATACAAAACTGTATACAATAGGAACAGATATCAAGTATAAAATTACAATCAACATAAACAATATTAAACAAGGAACACATGACAAATGTTTTAATAATCATTCTATTCCAAAAAGTATAAGTCTGGCATCAGAATTAAGCTTGTCAAAATCATAAGAAAAAGGTAACTATGACTATCTAATCTTAAACCCCACTGAAGGCCTGAGAAGGGAGATAATATTAGTTGAGTAGTCAGAAAGTACAATAAAACAATTTCCAAAGTGAACAGTATATGACGGAGACAATTGGCTACCTAAGCAATCACCCAAAGTCTCATTTGCAACATTGAAGCAACCAATTTTTGTTAAGGCCTAGCATAGCTAACAGACTATTTTCAGAGGCAGGGAATTTTTAAGAACCATCTTACCCTGTCTTGGCAAGGTTTGGCAGTCATTTTCTTTGTGTTCTGCTTATCCAGTTCAAATACCATATACTTTGTCAGTGGTTGAGGCAAGGGCAGTTCCTTGCTCAAAGGCCAGTTGTGCCAAGAAGAAAACAAACTCTGACTGGAGTGTCTGCGGTGCTCAACATTCTCTTGGGAATACATTGGTGCTGTCAGGAGCAATCATGTCTCATGTCAACAGAGAATATGTCATGCCATATTCTACAGATCTTTGAAGTGGTTGAAGATTACCTATCTATGTAGAATATAATCTCTATGTACCTAAAGAACCTAGTTAGTCTGACTATATGTATGACAAACATAAACAACTATTGACTTGTAATATTTAATACCTATATAATTTAAATACTAAATCTTCATGTCAGAATATTAAATAATCTGTAAACAAATGTGCAGCAAATGAGGACAGTGACCTCAAAATGTAAACAATGTTTAAATATCTTTACCAGAGGTAAGAATAGTATATAATGCAGTACAAAATTATATCCTAAAAGTTGTATCAATATACAAAATGTCCTAAGCAGAGGTAGAAACATGCATGTATACAATCTGACAGAATAACTTTGAATAGGTTTACAAATATTGTAAACACAAATAACAAATATTGATGTGGGAGTCCCCTCTGTGTGCTGTGATTACCATTAATAAATAAAGAACTGCTACTGCTATGAGCCTATGTCAAGGGCATAACTGAATTAGGCTGTATGTTGTAGCAAGGGGTGGGTGGACCTGCGTACCACCACCTGGCTAGATTATCCTCTGAAATAACCACACAGAAATTGTATTAATTAAATTGCTGCCTGGCCCATTAATTCTAGCCTCTTATTGGCTAACTCTCACATCTTGATTCAACCCATTTCTAATAATCTGTATGTCACCAGGAGCTCATGGCTTACCAGGAAAAATTCAGCATGTCTGGCCTGGCTGCTGACTCCATGGTGGCTCTTTCCGCCTGCCTTCTTCCTCCCAGAATTCTGTTCTATCTACTCTACCCACTTAAGGGCTGCCCTATCAAAAGGCCAAGGCAGTCTCTTTATTTAACCAATGAAAGTAACACATAGACAGAAGACCCTACTACACCATTGTGTGCTGGGAAAAGGAGGGTGGAGTCAGGGTGAAGCCATGAAGTTGCTGGAGACAGATGCTAGAAACTTTACCCAGTAAGCCACAGACATGTGGTGATACAGATTACTAAAAATGGGTTAAATTAATATGTAAGAGATTAGCCAATAAGAAGCTAGAGCAAATGGGCCAAGCAGTGATTGAATTAATACAGTTTCTGTATGATTATTTTGGGGCTAAGATAGCCAGGTGTCTGGGAAGAACAAGCAATCCTTCATGCATCAAAATATAATTTGAACTTGTATCAATATACAAAAAACTATACCAATGTAAATTATCCATAAATAATAGCTCACATATATTCACTCTATTACCCACTATTGTGATCCCCCTTTTTTAATTTCTAAACCATGACCCTCTACCTGGTACAAGTAATAATCAACAACCCCTAAATGGTGTTCCCAACCCTGAGAATAAACATTTTTGGGAGAGGGGATGTCGTCCTCTAGAATTGCTCTCTGCTGTCATGGAGGCGATATTCTCTTTTTGGGATCCTGCAAAAATAAAGTGAAGGTTAAGTTTCAAGATTACTGTCTAGCAAAACCATTTCCAAGCTGTCAATAGGGCTTTTTTCCAAAGTTCTTATTTGGAGTTCTGGCCAGAACGTTTATGAGAAAGTGCACCATTTGAGCATCTGGTACCCCCAAACCGGTCTTATAGCAGCACTTTTCGCATCATGATGTCATCTCAACAAGGTGGAGTTGTTGCTGTGGGGCCCCATATTCTTCCTAAAAACTTCAAAGATTATTGCAGGAAAAGAATCTGTAGGAAATTCTATTGTTCATTGTGGAAAACTTAAACATTATACATATAGACATACATTCAATGAAGAATATGATATAGACAAAATAGATACAGAGAAAGTAAATTTTTTCGTGTGTGTGTGTGTGTGTGTGTGTCTGAGTTTTGATCACCTGTCCTCATGCGTCTTATTCCTTTTTCTCGATGATCCTTATTAGATAGATATTTTTCCTTCTGTCAGCATCTAAACATCCAGGGTCTCATGAATTTTTGACGATGTGAATTTTCCTGTAAAAACAAGAGCAGAACCCTTTTCTAACCCTATATGGTTGTTGTAAATGAGCTGTAATTCTTTTTCTTAAGAGGTTTCTTTTTTTTTCCAAAACAAATCTTTATTAATTTTGATGGTATCCATAGTTTTTCTTTTCCTGTGGAAATGAGCAAAACCCTTCCCCAACATAGCACATCTCCTGGTTTCCATTGTGAGGTTAACACATCCTTGAAATACATTGGTTGATTCAATTCTGAAGTTTGCACCTGTTACTGTAACTTTGCATTAATCCTATTCAGTAACCACCACTTTTAATGAGGGGCTCCTACTACTTCATGCAACTTTGTGTGCTCAGTTCAAAAAATTCAATGAATAAATATGTGTGCTAACAGCAGCATTCATTTGAAAACAGAACTGCCTATGGCCCACTGGAAATAATATGAACCCTATCATGTCTTGCTGTCCTATTATTAATAGCATCTTACTCTCTTCTGCAGTTGATATAGAAAGTCAAGCATTATAGGGAAAGAGAACAGCGCCTATTAAGCATATCTCTTCCTCCATTACTTCCGTATATCCATTTGCCTTTGTGTTAACAGTTATATTTGCTGTTATGATGCTGTGAGTTAGATATTTCCTGGAAGCCCTTGGGTGCTCTTATATTTCTGCTGATATTTAATAACTATCTCCAGGTAGGTGACAAATGTCACATTGGGCTGTAGAGCTACATAGATGAATACAGTGCAGTCCACCCTGAAGGGAATGCCTTGTGGAAGACAAACAGGTGACAGAGGAGTGACTGAGTGACCCTCAATGTTCTTTATTGGATAGTTATTTTTAGTGGCTGCAACTGAGATAGTAAGACAAGGTCAACCAAAAAGAATACTTTTTTTATAATAAAATTCTGTGCTGTCATTTTGATTAGTGTCATTGGACTTAACTTTAAAGAGATAAGTGTACAAAATTTATTGTGTAATAAAACATGATTCCTGTGGAGGAAATGGATTAACTTTGTACAGTAAAATAATACTCTCCAATGATTTAAACAAGACACAGTTGATAAATAAACTTGGAGGAAGAACTAAATGAGTACTTGAAGTTCCAACACCCACCTCTTATTAATTTCTTCTCTATCTGACTATTTTTTCTCTACTGAATAAATGCAGTATTTAGAACAGAACTCCATGGTTCATAAGGTTGTCTCTGTCCTTTCACTAGGAGAAATGTGATTTAAACAAATTAAATTTCTTCCACTCTCAAAATTGAACAAGGCAGGATTCATTCTCTTCTTCATATCTCTCACCCCCATGCTGGAGTAAAATGAAGACCCAAGTATAATTGGCAATTAATAACTTCAGATTCTATTATAGAACTCTTGTTACAAAATTTATCTGCACAGGAATTTCATAAGAGCATGCCTAGATTACTGTAAGAAAAACCAGGCCTCTTCCTACAGAAATCAAAATGTCACAATGCCATTAAAAAGGTAGGCTTTGACCTTGGATCATCTGACCCTAAGTCTCCTGTGTTTGTCCCCATGCTTCACAGCCTAGAATGAACAGCAGCTGTCATTTTGATGTATCTTAAGTAACTTACACTTCTGCCTGACACAAATTTACCCAGTACCTGCCTAAATAGTTTTGTCTCTGCAAACACCTTGCTGGTAATAGTGGCAAAAAATGGTAACCCCAGCATTAAGGCGCCTTAGGTGGGCAGAAAGCTTTAAGTGTGAAACTAATCTGGTGCATATATTAAGTTCAGTGCCAGGCTGTTATACACAGAAAATGTGTGCACCATTCCCAAACTTCCACTCATTTTAATTCTTTTAACCTATAAAGTTCTCTGTTTTGATACAAGAATTACAACTTTATAAAGCAAGAAATATAAATGGAAAATGGCTATGGTGAAAAAACAGTCGATGTACTTAATCAGGAAAATGCAAATTAAAAAGATTAGTTACTAGTTTACTCCATGAATTGATACACAAACACAAGGGAAACATACACAAACACAGATGTCTATCAATGTGAGTAAACTCATAAAACTTCATAGCTCAGAATTGAAATGTAAAGTCAGAGATATAACTGTTGTCAGCGTCATTAAAATATACATTCCATATTACAAGGTAAGTAAGAAAATTTCCTGGATATGTTCATGGTGCATATTTAAGTAAACATTTTAAGGACTACAGTTTAAACAAGATGAGAAATAACATTTATAAGTTAGAAATACTATTTTTCCATAGAACACACAAACTAGAAGATGTTGTAGCCAGTAAAACCATATCATAGATAAGACCTTTCAGGACCTGCAAACTTCTGAACCTCTGGATTTTAGGGGTTTTGTTATCCCCTCTTCCCCAGTGATCAGCAAAAATCAGGAAAAATTCCAATGTGATTCCAGAAATGTTCATTGATATTGTATTTTGGATTCACTTACTTTTAGCCTCTTGTCATGCTATACACTGGAAAACAGTTCTTTTCTGTACTAACAATAAATTGAATGTATATATGAACAGACAAAATACTATAGATCATTTATTTTTTAAAGCAATCCTAAATTTTAGGATTGCCTAACATACAAGGACTGTAAAACTCTCCTATCTAAAATTCAAATATGTAATATAATTTTGAGCCTTATTTTTGCATGTTGATTGTAAATATGTAAGTTCTTCATGCCTTAACTCACAAATTATTAATTATCCAACAAAGACACTGAGGATTACAAGAAGTGAAGGAAGAGAGGAATAGAGACTGAGGAAAGTAAATCCCTCAGGCTATTGCTCTTTTGAGAAAATAGAAATAAAAATGAAGATTATGTATTTTAAATCACAGGAATACTGTGGAGTAAATCCATTGGCCCCATAGAACTGCATCCAGTCATGAAAATTAATAACACTGGAGGGATGATCAGGCAGACTTTCAGAGATAGCACAGAAGGGTTAGGAAGTTTTCCTATCCTGCACTGTATAGGGAGATGGGTCCTAACACTGAGTATCTTCCTAGTCTGATTCCTCCTTTTCTATTCACTCCACTTACAACCTTAGCTGAAACCCAACAAGGTAGCTCCTCTCTGTCTCCTACACAATGGCAGTTCATGACATGTACTAATTTGCAATTATTCTCAGATATGAATTCAAACAAAGCTCTGAAGCTACAGATCACTTAAACTCAAGTTTCATTTGAGAAGTGCTTTGTTACTAACTTAACATTAACCTAATGTCTAACACTGAGACAGTGGGGGCTCCGTGTAAAGAATGTCTGTCTTATGAGTAAGCAAAAGCTTAGTGAAATTTTAAAGCATGAATAGCTTTTAGCTGTGGGAGAACCTTCACAGAAAACAAACAAAACAAGGAATCTTTGCAACTGCGGTTCCTAGGTAAAGCCAGATTCTGTATCACCTTTTCCATGTTATCAAACATAGACAATATTTAGTTAGTGAGGGAAAGGAAATGACCACTGGACAAAGGTATAAATACAAAAGTCCTTAAAGATGCATAGGAAAATACTATGGCTCCTCTGCACTTGAATTTTGGAAACGAAAGTGAAAAGGAACCCTCTCATCAAAATCCAGCAACTGTTTGATTAATTTTAGGTCCTGGCAACACAAATCAAGTTTTAAAGTAAGAATAGAAGCAGAAATATAAGGTTTCTATAAAAACATTAAATGTTAATATTGAAGAAAACAAATAGTTGGACTCCACAAACAAGAAGGTCAATCTCTTAAATTAAACATAACATCTAGGTTCCTTTGGTTTCTTCAGTTGATAAATCCCCTAACAAACAAATACGAGAAAATAAAAACAGCCTTCTATCTCAGTCTTGCAGAATCTTGAAAGTGAAAGATGAAATAAGCCCTTTGTTGGTCATGGTGTTTTATTACAGCAATAGAAACCATAACTAAGACAGAAAGCATCTTCCGTATTCCTTTGACCAGTTCCTCCGCCTCACATTTCTGTGCCTACTTTTGACTCTATAGTCTGCTCCATTACTAAGGGTAACTTCCCTTTTCTGATTACCACATTGACTTAGACATCTTATTATAAGCCTTTAGATTGGATTAGTGTTTTCAACGTATTTCCTACAAATCTGCTTTATCATCTTTTCTTACTGTTACTTTGTAAATTTCAATGGATATTTGTTGGAGGGAGAGAGCCACTTGTTGGTTCCCGGTCACTCAACCCCAAAATAATCACACAGAAAACTAAATTTAAAACACTGCTTGCTCCATTAGCTCTAGCTTCTTATTGACTAACTCTTACATATTAATTTAACCCATTTCTATTAATCTGTGTATAGCCACATGGCTGTGGCGTACCAGGTAAAGTTCTAGCATTCTTCTCTGGTAGCTACATGGCTTCTCTCTCACTCTACCTTCTCTAACCCATTTCTATTATTATGTGTATCACCACATGGCAGGGGCTTACCAGCAAGATTTGGGCATGTCTGACTATGGCGGTTGCTCTATGGCTTCTCTTTTATGCCACTCTTATTTCTCCCAGCATTCTATTTAGTTTTCTCCACCTAGCTTTGTTCTTTTGCCCTATCAGACCAAGCCAGTTTTCCTTATTAATTAACCAATCATATTCATAGCATGTAAAGGGAAATTCCACACCAGATATTTCTGGTCTTATAGGATTCCTGCTAAAATTTGGCATACAATCACATTTAATTTATATGTTGATTTGGGGAAATATAAAGCTTGGTCAGACTTTCTAGTAGAGGTTTGCTGTATTTCTTAAGTCTACCTTGATATGATTGTCAGTATCTCCTATAGGCTGATTTCATTTCATTGGTCTGTCTGGTCACTCTGCTGTTGTATGGGGATACATTTAGAATGGTGTTGCATTCATGTCATAAACTTCTTTGTCTTTCTCTATATGTTTAATTTAATTTTTGTTTTGTAAAAGTATGCTGCATTTTCTTTTTTTTAAAAAAATATACCTGATTTCTTTTAAGATTTTTAAAATTCTACAATATTAACCATGTTAGTACTATATAAATTCAATACTGGAAATAGTGACAAGTTTAAGGCATAGATATTTTGTTCTTATCAATCTGACTTTATCCTTCTGTTTTTAGAAACTATATACAACCTGCTTGATTTTGAGTTTGAAGGCTTCTGTGAGTTAATCAGAACATGAACTATAAATCGAGATTCACTATGCATATGCTAATGGATTGAGTTGGCATATAATCTTTAGAGGATTTAAGTTTACTTAAATCCATAAGTGATATTGCATTTGGTAAGGTTCCATCACTCTGAAGGTACCTGAGATGAACAAATAACAAAGGAATGATTTCTGGTTTCAGAGGAGCCAATTGACAGGCATGTAGATCCATATGATAAGGTAGAACATTAGAGCCAGAATAAGCAAAGGCACCTTGGCATCTTATTGTGGACAGGATGTAGTATCCTAGAAGGCGTCAGGAACAAAATGCCCACAAGAACTTGATTCTGTGATGTACAATTCCATCCAGACCTCACCTACAGTTGTCAACAATTCCCAAATAATGCCACCAGCTTGGGGATTGGCTTTCTTAGCTCATTTATTTCTTGTTTTCTTTCTTTAGAATATATTCACATCTTCTTTGCATTGACTGAACATACTTATAGTCATTATTTCATTTTTTTTTGTCTGTAAGCTCCTCCAGTTCATTCTCATTATGTGCCACTGTGAGTTGTTTGTGGAGTTATTTTTGTTCTTTCTTTTTCTCCCATGTGGTTTCTGTTCCTGTGCTGGGAGTTGTGTGTCTGAAGTAGTTTGCTGATCTTTCTTATTCGATTTCCTCCCCGCTCCCATACTTCTTTGTTTTTATTCAAGTTTCTTTTTAATAGTAGCATCTGCCGTGTTCAGACAAGCAGTAGGTCATAGCAGAACTGTAGTGAAGGCTTTCCTTCCAAGCAGTGGTTCTCAATCTTCCTGTCCCTGTGACCCTTTAATATAGTTTCTCATATTGGGGTGACCCCAGACCATAAAATTACTTTCATTGCTACTTCATAACTAATTTTGCTACTGTTATGTTAATTACATTAGGTTAATGTAAATATTTCAGGGGATAGAAGGTTGTCAACGGGGTTTGGACCCACAAGTTGAGAGCCACTAATCTATGGGTTCTGGGGAAAGTTCTGGAGTGGTGTAGGCAAGTGTAAGCTTGGGAAGCCAGAGTCTCCTACTTGCTGCCAGAGGATTTTGTGGGCTAGGCTCCTGGAGCAGAATTCCCGAAAAATTTAAATATGCCTAGTACAAGAGGCCACAGCAGGTACTTAACACATACTTCCTGGAAGCATTTCTCTAGTGGATGGTTGGAAAAACAAATAAGTATCTTCGATTTCAATTGCTGTCCATGAGTCAAGAAATGTTTTAAATTCCTGTTAAATACAACAGGAATGTTTGTTAGTAGCTGTAAGGTTTATGGTAGATTTTATAGCAAAGAATCTAAGTTCATTATGAAAATGTGTTTCTGATCCTCTGAGCAGTTGGAATTTGTGTTGTCCACATTTCTCTCCTATTTGGAGAGTATTCTTTCAGTGAATCCTATGCGGATTTATGAGACTATTCGAGGCTTTTAAGTAGCTTAAATACTATCTGGGAACTAAATAAGTCTTGATGACTTTGATTCATTCACTCTTAACTTTAATTTTCCTTTCATTTAAACATATTTATATCTGTATTTCTTTTTTTTTATATTGTCTTTTTCTATTCACATTTATTTGGTGAACTCAAAGCTAGGGCAAACAATTATCAAAACATAAAGAAAATACAGGACATCGCTCATTCTGTCCAAATCCAGTACCTTTTAAAAACCAGTATCTTTACTCTCCTGTCTAGAAACAGCGATGTCATGATGTCCTCTGAAGCTGATGAGTTTTAGAACACAGACCTCTTCCCCAATATCCTGCCCTTCCTTATAAGCTAAAGATATAGAAGCCCAAAGCCGTTTAAGTTTTGGGTACATTCTTTATGTGCATAGAGATGGGCAGAGGACTGTATTTCTTAATTTTATTATATCTCCTTATTAATATCAATACTAGAACACATCCATGTGCTCAGATATATATGCACAAAGATTCAAGGCACAGCTCATATAGTAATCAAAATCAAAGAAGTGAAATCTATATGCCCATCTATGACTTGTTGGTTGTAGTTTTGTTATCTTTTTGAGGCCAGGTTTCATGTATACTAAATTAGCTTAGACATCCTCACTATGTGGCTGAGGGTGGCTAGATTACAAGTGTACCCCACAATGCTCAGTTGATACAGAATTCCAGATCAAACCCATGATTTCCGGCATACAAGGCAAGCCCTCTACCAACTAAACGATATCTTCAGCCCTGAAATTTGTAAATATGATAGTGTGTGAATTTTCAATGTATAGTTTCCTAAACATACTTTTTTATGTGAGAGAGAGATAGAGAGATGTGGTGTGTGTGTGTGTGTGTGTGTGTGTGTGTGTCCTTTTGTAGCCAAGTACATGTTAATGACATCTTCAGGCATTTTGAATTGTGTAAAGATTTTTTAAATGTTCTGATCAAACTTGAACCCCTTAAGAAGTCATTCTTGTCTTATGTCCTAAACTTTAGCAGCACTTGATTCTTACTAGAACTACCACAAGTTGCTGGCATGTCATCTCTCCTACTGTGTGAACTCCTTTTAGATAGGAATCATGTTTTATTTATGGCCACATTCAAACTGTAACTCAGCAGAGTTCTATTCTCTACTATACACTGTCAGATGAATCAACATAATAGGAAAAATAGCCAATATTGTAGATTTTCTCAATTCTTTAAAAGCCTAGTAGTTAAATGATTTATTTGAGTTGCTAAATTTATAAAGTAGATTATATAAGTACAACAAATGAATTATGTCATAACTCACATTTTCCCCATAAGAAAGAGGCGATAGCTAAGAAAGAGGCGATAGCTCTGATGAAGTTCTCCTTCAATAATAATGCTACTATGCATTAAATTGCAACTTTCAAAGCTATATGTTCCAGCAGGTGAAAGTGCTTCTCAGCATGGCTGACAACCCGAGTTTCATCCCAAGAACCTACACAGTGGGAGGGGAGAGCAGATTATGGAAAACTGTTCTTTGTCCTCCGCATATGCACAATGACACAATACACCCACACACCCCAAAACATCACCCCCACACATTATACACATCACCCTACATACACACACACACACACACACACACCACATCTCTCTATCTCTCTCTCACATATACACTAATTTGATAAATAAATAAATATTTTTTTCTTAAAAATACAAAACATAAAACTTGGAATAGAACTTTTCCAAGATTGGGGTCTTGGATTCCACCAACTAAGAGTTCATCTCAGAAATTCTTCAGCGTCAGAGAGGACTACATCATAAGAATACCAGACTGTGTGATTCCGTTCAGTGCAAAAGATGTATGAAAGAAATTATTTTTGTCAGACACATTTTAGAAAATTATTTATTATTTTCTAAAATGTAAAAAGGAATTGGGATATTAACAATATTAACTCTTATCTGCGTTAATTTAAAAGAGAGCAGACAGGAAAGAGATTTATCTATGCATCAATGATCATTTCAGAATGCTGTAATCACATGATCTCAATAAAATTGGTAGCATATCTTCAGTTTTATTTTTGCCTTGGCATATATTCACAGTAAAGTGTTACATACAGTCATTTCATTCAAGTATGTTATATATTTAGACCAAATTTTTGTCACTGGGCCAAGTTCAAATCATCTCCATATTGAATTCCAACATTCCCAGAGAATTCTGTGAAACACATGTCAGATTAAAAAGAATCTGCCAATTTTTATTCTTCCATTTTCATGTGAAGGAGAAAGATGAATCCTAAAATATGGAGATTAACACTCAGAGATAATAAACCAGTTTTTACAAAAGTAGAGATCATATTCCATGATTTATTTATTGATCTTTTCTTTTCACATTCTTCATATTGTGCTATAATTGTTGATATCAAGGTTTTCTCTACCATAATCACAGTTCAAAAATGTTGCTTTTATACAGGAAACAAGAACAGTCTGGCTCCCATCATACACCAAGCATAGAGAATCAGCTGTTGACTTCTCAACTCGACTTCTAGTATATTATGACAGCGTTACAGCTAAGTATAGTGGTATATAGCATACACTTGCCTCTCAGCCCAGGATGGTGGGGTGTTAACAAGTTAATTTTGCCTCCTATGACCTATTTCCTATTTCTTCAGTTACACACTTGAGTAGCTGCCATTATGCTCACCGTATGATTCTAATTATAAAGTAGAAAAGTTAAGCCGATATTGTAGCATGTGCAATACATTGAGTCCATGTCCTCTTTAAGACATTTTTGGAGCTTAAGTCCAAATACAGAATATTTTGATGCTTTATTCATTCATTGACAGGTAATCCCTGAACACCAATGGGCTACCAGATACTAAATTAAGACATAGAGAAGATAAACAAAGATTGAAGAAGGTATGAACTCTAATTGACTGCCTGCTTCAAGTGAAGCCCCATTTTTATAATCCATCATTAGTTGGCATCAAATATTAATGATTCTGAAAATGTAGTCACAGGAAAACACACAGTTATTATAATATAGATATAAAACTGAACAAAATAATTACAGTTCCCAATTTAAAAATCTCTATATACAGTTTTATAATGGTTTATAACAAGCAAACTTCTCACCCCCTACTATTAAAGTAAATTGAGTTTTATTTTTTGCTTCAGAAAGTGGGGAAATTAAAACAGGGTGACTTTGATATCTATATCTATCCAATTATAGTACTCTATAATTATAGGTAATTATTTTTCATTTGCATTCTCACTTTATTTTCCTAAGAGAAGTTGGAAGTAGTAAAAGGTTAAGTAAGTAGTTGTCAATGCAGATATTGATCCCAATAGAAATCACTCTCATTCTCCAACAAAAAGTGGTTTAGAATTTGTTAGTAGACCAATCTATTGTCTTCAAAACTAGAACGATTAACCTGCATTTTGTGAGGAGGAAGTACCCCATTCCAAAACTGTTAACTATCAATCATGACAAATGCATGAAATACGTGTCACTGATGCCTTACTTTAAAAATACTTTATTCTTGGGGCTGGAGAGATGGCTCAGAGGTTAAGAGCATTGCCTGCTCTTCCAAAGGTTCTGAGTTCAATTCCCAGCAACCACATGGGGACTCACAGTCATCTGTGATGGGGTCTGGTGCCCTCTTCTGGCCTGCAGGCATACAGGCACACAGGATGTTGTATACATAATAAATAAATAAATAAAAGATAAAAATACTTTATTCTCAGTTATGTACAGGTATGACTTCCCCCCACCTCCCCACTTCTCTCTCTCTCTCCCCCCCCCATCTGTGTGTGTGTGTGTGTGTGTGTGTGTGTGTTTACTTGTGATTGCAGGGTCCAGAAGAGAATTTCAAAACTCCTAGACCTAGAAAACAAAGCAATTGTGAGCAGCCTAATGTGGGTATTAGTAACAGAATCTGTGTCCTTAGAAAGAGCAGAATGGGCTTGTAACAGCTGTGTTTCTCCCCAGCAGGATACCTCCATTTCTAACTGGATATAAAAAGAGACTTTTTCTTGGATCAGACATTCTTTACATTCTTTTCTCTATAAAATAGGTTCCATGTTCATTACTTTATGATATGTGAGGTTCAAATTTATATTTTAATTTCAATTAAGATATTTTTCTTCTTCTCAGTGCTCATTTACAATGAATTTGTTATTTTTTAACCTATGCTATAATTGGTGGTTCACTATAATGTTGCTGTGTTTGACTCTCTACCACATATTCATTTACAAAATCCCAAGAACATTCCATTGTTCTACTATCATTTATTGAAAACTCTGTCCCTAAGTATCAAATAATTTTAACAACATCTTTGAAGATAGTAAGTTGTATACATAAAAATCTTTCCTTTGCAAGGCATTGCTGTCTACACGAATCTGAAGTCAGTATTGTATCACCAAAGTATCACCATCAACTTGGGTGAGTTTCCCAACTTGCCTCTCATTTCAAAAACTGTTTTGTCTTGTTTAGTGATCTCCACACAGAAAGCAGCTAATTCATTGATTGGAGTAAGTTTTGGTATAAAGACCAATTTGGTGACAATTGACATCTCAACAATACTGAGCCTTTTGATGTAGGTTTTAAAATATTTCAAATTTAGTCTAAGTGTATATTTAGGTAAATATTATAGTTTTCCCATTGTGAATAACAAGCACTTATTTTATTTGCTGTGTTTTGAAAGTGTGAATTCTTTCTATGTGTTCTAATAAGTTTAAAATTATTTCCAATTCTCAAGCATTTGGGGCTAACATATAGTAATATACTCAATATCAGGAAAAATTAGTGATTGACATAATAATTACACATAAAAATAGTGTAGAGGTTATTGTAGACACTTGAATGTTATATTTATGAAGATATCTGGGAAAACAGATTTCTGAAGAATTTGAAACATATTTTCCAAATATTTGAACATTTTCTGGACATATTTTTAATGTTTATTTATAGTTTATATTTACTTTATAGCACTTATCATATAATTTTATTCCTTTTAATTATTAAAATGTGTTGCCATGTGGTGGTGGTGCATGCCTTTAAGCCCAGAACTTGTGACGCAGAGAGAGGTAGATCTCTGTGAGTTTGAGGCCAGCCTGGTCTACAAGAGCAAGTTCCAGGACAGGCTCCAAAGCCACAGAGAAACCCTGTCTCGAAAAACCAATATATATATATATATATATATATATATATATATATATATATATATATTGAAATGTGTTTATGTATCATCACATGAAAAGTTCAAAGAAAACAGCACATTTCTCCAATAAATAAAAAATATCACCTTGAGAATGGAATAAATTAAGAGTCTACAAAAACTTTACAATATTAGTGTCTATGACATGGCATCAAAATACACAAATTCAAACAGAATTAGAATGATAAACAGAAACATAAGAGAAGATGATTTTATTATGCTTTTGGACAACGTATAGCAAATCTGTGGATTGAAATGTATGTGCATGTTCATGCATATATAGGTGCACATGTGTATGTAGACACAGATACCTTTGTGAAAATATATATGTAGAGGTCAGAGGACACTAACTTAAGGTGTTATTTTGGGGGAACATATCCCAACTTCGTCGAGACAAGGTCTCCTTCATTGAGTTGGAGCCCACTAAGTAAACCAGGCAGATTGGCTACCATGCCTCCAATTCTCACCCACTTCTTCCTTCTCACTGCTAGGATTATAATTTGCTACCACACTGCCATGTTTACCTGGATTTGGGAGCTTTGAAGCAGATCCGCATGGGTGCAAGGCAAACAGTATACCAGCTAAGGTAACTTAGCAACCTGGGGCACTATCTTTTTTCCAAACAAAGTTCTAGTGACAAAGGCATCTATCTTATTAATTGTTCACATGCTACATAAATTTAACATCACAGTTTTTTTTTCCAATTGTAAATGTTCTTTTCCCCTCTTGCAAATCTTCCCTAGGGCTGGGGAGATGCTCAGTGATTAAAAGCACAAGTTTGATTTCAAGCACCCATATGGCAGCTGTCAGTCACTGTAACTCCAATTCTGTGGGATTCAGCACCGTTTTCTGGCCTCCATAGGCACTAGGCACACAAGTGGTGCACAGATATACAGGTGGGCGAAACACCTGTAGACACAACGTTTAAAACAAAACACTTCCTAATGTATCTATTCATTCCAGTGTCGTTCGAGTGCTATAACTTCATAGGGACTTAACAGTCATCATCCTCGAGAAATGAAACTACTGAAAGTTTATTCTGTGAATATCATGGTTATAGTTACTTTACATTGCAACCTCATATGCCTGCACAATAACACCATGGTGGTATAAATCCTGTTATCTACCTAGGAGTGAGAGGCTGATGTTGGCTGAATAATTTGTTGAGTTTAAATGTGCAGCTGATGGTGGTTCACGCCTTTAATCCCAGCACTCGGGAGGCAGAGGCAGGTGGATCTCCGTGAGTTCGAGACCAGCCTGGTCTACAGAGCTAGTTTCAGGACAGGCTCCAAAGCCACAGAGAAACCCTGTCTCTAAAAACCAAAATAAATAAATAAATAAATAAATAAATAAATAAATAAGCAGATGAATGATGAGGGGAAATTTATAACCATCAATTCTTACTGCAAATCCTGTGTTCTGGAGTTCTATTATTAATTACTCTTCCTTTCCTCTGTTGGTGTCAATGAGTTTAATAGCATGTGAAGGGCCTAAAGAGAGCTCTATTCACATGTAACAATTGACCAGGTTGTTATCACTAGTCATTGCTCACTGTGTGAAGGACAAAAGCCAAACACAAAATTATAGAATCTAGAAAAGATCAACATCTATATTTCTATTTTCCTCTCCTCATGACTGTGTGTGTGTACACGTGCATGTGTACACGTGTGTGAGTGTGCATGTGCATGCATGTGAACACACATGTACTTTTAATTGCATTTACTTGAACTAGAGCCCTGGCATTCGACATTTCATAAGGGAGTAATCTTCTAGCTCAGTGAACGGCATTTGGTATTCTATTTACCATCCCACTGAAGGCATCAGTTAAATATCTACCCAGTGATGGAGAAATTCAATCTAGTGTGGGACATATTTCTCTTAGAAGCCTTGCAATTTCACTCTATGGGAAGGCAGGTGGTCTCAGCAGAAAGCAGGTCTCCATAGGAAGAATTCCTCTGAGGCCCTGTGATACCAGAGATGTAGATACTTTCTCTACCCTGGGTTCATGGGATTATTTTGTTCAGACACAAGTTATTACAGGGAGTGGCTGGGCCAACAGCTCTGCCTGTGGTTATATTATAGAACACAAGACTACAGATACACACACACACACAACACACACACACACAAATGTTTATATATATATGATAGATATTGAGAAAAGACCAAAAAGTTCCCACCGATAATAATTCCTTGGTGATAAAATTTCTCCAGGGTTAGCATAGATAAAAGAGAATTAACTACCAAATTAGCTAAATTCTGATTCAAAGTCATGGTTCAAATGAGCATTTAATAAGTTCTCTTCTTTTTCAGTAACGACTCATTGATTTTTTTCCCCAGAAGGAGATTAAGTATTCATTTAAAAAGGATAACTAAACCAGAAAACAAGAATTCTCTCTTTAAGTTATTGTGTAAACTATGTAACCAAAACTATATAGGAAATCAAAACAGCATTAGAATGCCAACTACATGTAGCCGATATTATTAGACCAAATAATTGTGTTTTGCAATGTTCTGAAAAATTGTAGGATTTAAAGAGAAAACTAGACTGAGAATATTTAGCCATTTTCTTTCTTCAGTAGTTCAACTATATTAAGAGAAATCAAATTTTATTGAAGACCAAATATTATGTGTATCCACACACACAGACACACACACATATGATCTCTATGATATATGTGTGTCATATAATGTAACATGCAGCATTTCCTATGAAGTCATATAATTTTCAGAGCATAAAGTTGGTCTCATAATTGCCACTCATACAATAAAACCGAGGTATATAGGCTTCTGAATAAGTCTCAGAGTTACCAATTGATTGAGCCAGAGTTCAAATATGTATTTGCTCCAATTATTGTATAATTCTTGCTGAGCAAAGATAAGAGGGAAAAAGAGCACTTGACTAGGTCAAAGATTAGAGACTGAAACAAAACTAAGCAGAGATCTAAACTAGGTACCCCCAGAAATAATGAAATTTCCAAATTAATAAATGGGTTTTCCATTATTGTGTTATAAGTTCACTAGCTCCCCACCCCAAAGTTCTCCTGCAATTGATGTGCATGCAGTCATGTCTTTATTATAAATAAGTTGAGGTTAAAGGTTTGAAGATGCTTGACAGAAAGCCTAGAGTTTCTGATGTCAGACTCAAGTCGGATTACCAAGGTTAATCCCACCCAGATGTATTCTGTAAACTCCGGCATCAATGCATCCTTCCTGTTCCCAGTGTCTGACCTGCAAACTAACATATTAGAAGGATGCCTACCTCAAAACATTGATATAGAGATTCAATAGATTTATAAGTAAAACTCCATCAGAAGAGTGTTGTACGCTTGGTTCCCATTATTAAAATTAACAGCAGTTACAACAAATTAGGAATTAAACAAAAAGACTGATTGCTTGCTCTTTAAAGTTTTCTACAATGTGAGAGAGAATTTTGTGAGCAGTATTTATACCTCAACCCTGGTTGCAAAATTAAATAGAAAAAAATCTATCCTAAATTCTCATAACGGTATTCTATTTTATTATCAGATTATTAAAACAAAACAAATTTTTATTTATGATTCTTTTGTTGCTTTAGTCTTTCTTAAAATTACATCTAGAGCAGAATGATTATCCACTGTATACATATTGTCACTAAATTAGTTAATTGACCATGACTGAAAATTAAATCAGAGGTAGATATTAAGTTATTCATACAGTAAATAAATTAATGCTCAGAGGGTTTGCTTTTATTTCTCAAATATTTTATCAATGCTCTATTATTTAATAGCTTATGTGTATTTTAAGTGGGCAGTAAATTTTCACAGGAGGGCATTATGAATCCATAAAATGCTATTAATTTCAAGTTACTCTACTTTGTCTCTTCAGCAGTTGCCAATAAAACTTCTAATTTCACCTGGAATGAGAAGCAAAATTAGCAAAAGTGGCGTTATTGCCCTGCTTTCTCAAAATTGCAGAAAGACATATGCATTAAAATCTCTTGTATGGTGTTACAGCCTAATTATTATAACTGATATATATAAATAAGTACTATGACTAGTGATAGATGTACTGAATGTAGATCATGCCTTCATCAGCAGTTATAGGGCCATCCCTGTGATCATGCAGTTCTGCATGTGTATATGATCATAAACAAATGTACAAACAATCTTTTTGTGCCTGTGCGAATAAATGACACCAAGGGGTGATAGGATAAACTGTTCTGTTCAAGTCATCAATAAATATTTGGCTTCTCAGACATATAAATATTTTAAATAGAAAGGTCAAAATTATTCCCTTCCTCTGTTCAGACATTCATTTACATAGTCTATTCTCAAGCAAAATATGACAATTATGAGAAGCGAATGTGTCCATATGGTGGTGAGGAGCACAGCAAAGGAGAGACGAGGATGTCACTAGAATACAGCAGAACCTCCTCTACTGTGCTCAGGGGAGTTTGTGATGAAAGATGTTGCCTAGTGTTCACTGTCTTGATTGCAGATGAAGGATGCTACTAGGGCATTTCCAAGGTCATGGTATCACAAAGCACTGATACCTTTCCTGAGTAACCTAAAGATCTCACTGGCAATATGGAAGGTCCTAGAGAAGTAGAAATAAATTGAGAACCACCTGAATATCATCCTAGTTCTTGTTATTGGGCATGGAATACTGTTCACATAATCTCATAATTGCTTAACATCAGTGTGTCCTTTACTTTTTGTATCTGTGTGTATTTGATTAATTTTAACTAGATGTAAGACTAAGTTTTGCTTAATGATTGAAGTAAGAAAAGATATTTTGTATACCCAGAGCCCTGATGTTATAACAGGGAGGAAGGGAGGGAGAGAAAGAGAGAGAAGATAGATAGATAGATAGATAGACAGACAGGCAGATATCCATAAACAAATTAGTGTAATAAGAATGTAAGAATTTTGGCTGTGATGGTGCTATGTCAGTGCACGTGAGAACAAATCAAAGGAAAGGACAAATAAATTCTAATCACACATTAGGGAAAGTCTCAGAAGAATTAATGGTGTTTCAGCCAGTCAGTCAGTGATGTAAATGGGTTCCTTGTGGTATACCTGGAAAGAATGGGCAAAAATAGTTTAGACTGAAGATAGAAAAGAAGCTGTACAGTTAATGTATTTTAAAACCTAAACTAATGCCTCTACTAATACACACATCTGATTCTTTCTATTTCTTGTAAATTGTTATTTAGGCACAAATCACCTCTTCAATGTATCATCATACAGTGAAAATTGTTTTTGACTAGCATGACTCCTATTTTACACCAAGTCCTATATCAAACAGAAAGTAAATAGCAACATCTCAAATGAATATTGTTGTGATTCTAGAGCGCCACATAAAAATATTTACTTTCATCTTTCATTCTTCGGTGACAGCTTTAAGCACGAACAAATGTGGCAGACATCTTCAACAGCCTGGGTTCCAGTTGGTTCAAATCACAGACAGTGTGTTAGAGAGTGGGATTAAGGTACTGAAGATGTTTTCTGGTACTTCATTGAGAATTTTTCCATGATATTCACAGTGATAATGATTTGCAGAATTTTAGAATTTTTTTTAATGTCATGTATATGCAATATATTAGGATTGCAGTTATCTTCTTTTATTCTCTTAAAACCCCCTCCTTTCCCTTTGAAGTCATTCTTCTTCCCAAATATTCCCCTCCTACTTTCATGACAACTTTATCCTCTGGGATGCTAACATGCTAAATGTTGTGCAGATCCCTGCAGGTGTACAAAACCACTGTTGGTTTTCTATTGCAGAAGCCGCATCTTATCTACATGGTAGAGTTTTGCATCACTCTTTCCCATACTTTGCCTTTTCCTTCCTATCTGTACCATCTTTTTCAATGTACCCTTGGTCTTCCAGACTACAATGTAAATGTCCCGTTTATAAATGAGCATGTATCAGTTGCTTATGTTCTGCATATTGAGAAGATACAAAGGTCTGTTTTCGTCTTTAATATGTAGCAGAAAGAGGCACCCTTGCCCAGCAATACTCTGTAAGTGTAAACAGAATGCTTTAGAAAGCATTTTGACAATATGTATTTATACACTTAGTAAAACAAGAGTAGTAGGATCCTCCCAGAGCCAACGACAATAGAGTTTAGGCTTGCTTTATAGTAGCAAGCCTGTACTTTCTTCAATGTAGCAAGCCTCAAATTCAATCAGAAAGTTACTGGTTGCACCCTAAACAGTCCTACCACTATTTCATCAGGCTGTATTTACCTGACAGGGTTCCATAGCTGTGTAAGACTGCTGATGAGTTTCGATCTCAGCAACTTGCATGTCAACTCCCAGCATCATGTATACTAGCCAGGAGGAAGGGAGTTAGCAACTCAATTCCAGCTGGATTATCTGTGTTATGTAACTAAAATGGGTAATATCTTCATCAGTACGGCCTTAGTATTTAATTCTGGTGTGCAAAATAACAGTAAACTGTATTGCTTGGGAAGCCTCTGATCAAGAAGTCTTAGGGAAGTATTCTGCACATAGCACGGGCATTTTCCTTTAGCATCAATGACTTAATGACTAATGGGAGTAGCATTGTCCATTCATGTAGGATAACTTAATTGTAAATGTACATTTTGGTTCAGGTTATGTCAGTCAAAGAACAGAATGAAGATCTCTACATCTGGCTGAGATCTGAGAATTCAATCAAAAAGAGAGAGGAAAGAATATATGAGCAAGGGACATCAAGATCATAAGGGAAAAATCTATAGAGAAAGCTGAACCAAGCTCATAGAAACTCAGGAACTCTAGACAGAAATCTGTAGAGTCTCCTTGGGACTGAAGAAGGCCTCCATAGGTAAAAGACAGTGGGAAAGCTGGGACTATCTGTGACACTTGACAGTAGGACCACGATCTATTCCTAGTTCATGAGCTAGTTTATTGGAGCCTTTTCCCTGTGGTGGGATGCCATGATTAGCCTTAATGCAGAGGGGAGAGGCTTGATTCTGTTCCAACTTAATGTGCCAAATTTTGCTAACTCCCATGAAAGGAGCCCTTAACCATTGAAAAGAGTCGATAGGGGGGTAAGGAAGCTGGGAAATAGGAAAGCAGGAGGAGTGTGGGGGGGGAGAACTGTGGATGGAATGTAGAATGAAATTAAAAAATAAAAATAATCATACAATAAAAAGGAGCAGAATGAATCAATAATTAAGAAAAATAAAGAAAACCTCAAAGAAATGCAGGGGACCATTGAACCACTAAATAAGAGGACAGTCAATATGATCTTGACTTCCATTCCCTAACTGAGGTGTTCTTGCAGTTGGTGATTTGCTGGAAGGGGGAAGATTCAGTTTTTTGCATTAGTGTGGCCTGTGGCTGCTTCCTATTTGCTACAAGGCTGCCCTTCACTCAGGTGTATATGAGCCGCATTACCTGGACTCAGTGCATCAAGAAACAAAGATAAGATCATGAAGTTGGGAGGAGGATGTGGTAGATAGAGTCCAGAAAGGGTTTGAAAGGTGGGGGGTAATTATTTTTCTCTCTCTCTCTCTCTCTCTCTCTCTCTATATATATATATATATATATATATATATATATATATATATATATAGTGTAGACACACACACACACACACACACATATATATATATATATATATATAACACAAAATAATAATTTTCATTTTTTTGTAAAGGAGCTTGGAATGTAAATTTCTGTAAACTATACATTCCAGTCTTGGTGATTTTGTTCTAGTAACGCAAACCGACTAATTAATGGAAGATTTAAAAACTATTCAGAAAATAAATTTGTGCAGTTAGGTTAAGAAACCCAGGTTGATACTTTGAAATTCTAGATTCAGTTTTGGTTTCCCAATGGGAAACAGCAAAAATTCCTTAAAAGCAAAAGAAACCATGAATGTTAAAAAAAGGTGATATGGCACCTGCTGCACACATGTCTAAGCGTGGAGACAAAGCACATTCTGCTGCTGCACACATGTCTAAGCGTGTAGACCAAGCACATTCTGCAGATTCTTCAGTCTTTTAGACTAGGTTTTTCAAAACACTTTGAATTAGAAAACAGATAAAAGAGAAGGACAGTTCTCCATTCCTAGCTTTTTACTTTCTGGCATTTTCTCAACATGTTTAAAGTTTGACTTGATTCATTTTTAGCTTTAATCAGCTTCTCATTCTTTGAATGCTCCCTGCACTCCCTCAAGTCTTGCCGGAAGAAAGAGCCTTTCTTCACAGAGGATGTCTGGCCTATTGTTATTAAAGAAAAAAAAAAGAACACATTCTGAGCTCTTCATCACAAAAAAAAGGAAAAATTTCAACTCAGCTTCACTTTTTATAGCAAAAGGCAGCAGATGCCAGATGCAGTGAGTGGTTACTCTCACCCCTCTCTGGTCATTTCTAGACTTCTAGACAAGTGTTATGAAATAGGAGGTGCTCTTGGCCACTCAGAAATAAGAAGGCCATAAAAAGACATAGCCTGAACTTGTTTCCCATAAAACAGAATTGTTTATATGCTGCTTGGTTTATAATAGAAATGACAGTTGCATATATTTATGTATGTATGTTAGAGAATCAAGCACAAAGCAGTAAGTTTCCTATATAATTCAGGGCATACAAAATAGTTTTAAAAATTGAATATGTTTTCCCTCTTTTAAGAACTTGGGAAATACTCGTTTGAAGGGAAGTTGAAGTGGGATTTGAGGCATGTCTGCCTGAACTACATGTCCATTCTTCTGCTTCAACTTCCCAAATGTTGAGATTACAATTGTGAGCCACCATGCCTGTCAGAAAAAAAAATGGTATTGATAAGTTTGTACAACCAGAAACATACTCAAATATTTTACCAAAACTGCATTAGATTATTAAATCATAATTTACATTTTATTATTGCTGTAACAACTCTATATTTGAAATTATTTTCCCTGTTGACAATTTGAATATACCAATGGTTTTCTGCCACTTTAAATAACTTTCATAGTATTTTTCATTTCTTTCTTTTAAAAAAATCTGCTTATATTTGCTTACTTTAATTTATATGAGTGTTTTGCCTGCAAGTGTGTGTGTCCACCATGTTTATTTCTGGTGCCCTCAGAGACCAGCAGAGTTCATTGATCCTCTGGAACTGCAGTTATAGGTTGCATCGTTCTAAGCCACCACATAGGTTCTGGTAATTGAGCCTGAGTCGGATGGATGAGTGGCAGGTGATCTTAAACCCAGAACCATCCCTCCATCTTCTCATTTGCATGCAGTAATTTTTACATAAAATTACACTGAGTATACAAAATTTATCAAGGTATCATGTTTCAGAGAGCAGTCTTTTTAAGCACTAGCAAAAATACAACAGATTTGTGCTCACTAGACTGTCATAGAAGTCCCAATATATTTTAGAAATGAGATCCCATTGCAGTTAATGTAGAGCACGTGACTTAGCATGGTCTCATCCTCCCATCATCATTCCAACACCTCCAATGGGGATCAAGAGATGATAAAGGTTAATGTACAAGTTATGCTGACCCTTTAGAAGTCAGCTAGACATGACAGAACCTGACCCTTCATTGCTTTGGTGAACTTGACAGAGTGAAGTTCTCAACACCTTAACCATCTTTCAGCAAAACACATAGGGCTTCTTATTCATATAAAGTTTCCTCGTCCATTCTAGCAATCATTATTAATTCACCTATCTCTAACTTTGAGTGTCTTTTTTTTTCTTAGTCTGCAATCTGTGCCCACTATTTCTTTTTCTCCTCTATCTCAGATCTCTTTGGTATAGTGTTCCTATAAAAAGCCCAGTGAATGGGCTAGCGAATAAGGCTAAAAGGAGCAGAGGGGAATCGAATGTATTAAACCCTCCCCCCACTGCCTTCATTGACGACTTCATTATCTTGCTAGGTTGATGTGGTATTACTAGGGTGTTTGTATGTACAACTGGTGTGCTACTGTACCTGTGTTACCTGTTTCCACTCTTCATACATTACTCAACTCTGCTTCCTTTAGCAACTTTCACAAAATGGATTGTGATCTGTCATGTGTTCATGGTTTGTATTTCATTAGGTAGGTCTCCCACTGGAGCTCCTAATATGTATACTCATCTCTGCAGTGGCAATTGTTGAGTGTGAAAGAACTATCTAATTAAAATGTTGCCCAAATGAATCTCTGGTCTTTACCTTCAGTCTTTTTTCCTATTAGACAAATTTCAATTTTCTTAGGATATCACTGAAAGAACAATCTGAACCATCTTCAATTCCTAGGCATTTTTCAAGTTTAAAGAATTTTGAACATTTAAGCCCTCTTCTGAATAGACTCCTTAGCTTACTATTTCTCTCCTAAACAATAGTATTCAAAGATAATATTAATAATGGACAAATATTCTTATTTTTCCCAACATTTTGATTGAGAAATATTCCATCAATCCCTTCTCATACTTGTCTTTATTAAAATAAAAATTCAATACATGTATTTTTTCTATTAGAGAGTTACCAGACTCATTAATTTGGCATTTGAAACTCATTATTGTTTAGGGCCTATATATAAACAGACATGCTTTCTTTTTCTACTTCTTTATTTCAGAAGTAGAAATACATTGATATTCATAGCAGTTCGTGGGCTTTGAGACATAGAATGACTGTCTTCAGCTAGAATGTGTGTCACCCCTACTAATGTCTGGCTATTATTTTTCCTTTTAGTTTTTCTTTTCTCATACAATACAATCCTAGCACCCCCTCCCTTCTCTCCACTCCTCCCATTCCCTACCCCACCTCCCCTCTCTTTCAGATGCACTCATTTTCCATTTTCCCTTAGGAAACAGCATGGATCCCAAGGATATCAATGAAACACATCATAAAAAAGACACAGTAAGACTAGGTACATCCCTTAATATGATGGCTGACCAAAGCAACCTAGCAAAAGCAAAAGGATTCCAAGAACAGGCAAAAGTCAGAGAGACACCCACTCCCACTGTTAGGAGTCCTCCTAAATCCCAAGCTAGCATCCATAGCATCCATAGCGTTTATTTAAAGGAGATAACACAGATGTATGAAGGCTCTGTGATTGTTGCTTCAGTCTCTTCGAGTACATATGAGCTCTGCTTAATTGATTTTGTGAGTCATGTTCTCCTGCTATTCTCAACCGCTCTGGCTCCAACAATCCTTGCTCCCCTTCTTTTGTGGGGTTCCCTGAGCTCTGCCTAATGTTTGGCTGTGGGTCTCCACATCTGTTCCCATCAACTGCTGTAGCAAGCCTCTCTGATGACAATCACAGTATGAGTTAGTAGATTATCACTAGGAGTCATTTTGTTGACTTTTTTCTTTTAATCAGTTGTGTTGTTTCTGGACTACTAAAGGGTCAGCATAACATGTATAACCTTTATTATCGCTTGATTCCCATTGGAGGTGTCCTCAGCTCTTAACAGTTGATTATGTGACAAGGAATCTGAACCTTGTGTACACAATGTAAAAATCTCTGCAGTGTTATGTGTTCTTTACTTTTATTTATTTTCTAGTGAGCGATACTGAGAATATGAACTACAAAGTATCTAGAAGGTTTAAAAGAAATTCTTGGCTAGTTTTTTTTTTTGGTGTCATCTTGGCTCATCTATAAAGCACAGATCCTTGAGACACTAGCCTATATAGATGTTGCGATGCAGGTATGATTTTGATATAACTGCACAAAAGGTGATTGCATTAGAAGTATATATAGAACGCTGATTTTTGCCCACCACGTTGATGGGTCATATCTAATCAATAGAAAGCCGTGAAAGGAAAGACTGAACTCCCCAATCTGAAGAAACTCTCTGTCTCCACTGCTTCTGAACTCACCTGCAACATCATCTCCTCATAGCATCCTGAGCCTGCTGTTACTTCCAGGAATCTGGAATACGACAGACCCCAAGTCATGTGAGATATAGGCCAATTCTTTACATGTATGGTGTTTCTCCTTGCAGTGGTACACTTTCTATTCCTGCCAAAATATCTGAGACAAACAGCTTATTGAGGAGGAGGAGTTTAGAACATCTCAGGGTTTGGAACTTCCAGCTCCTGGTTGCTTATCCTTGTTGCTTAGGAACTGTGGCTGCATCATGACTGTTTCCAGGAGTATGGCAAGGGGTTATTGCTGTCAATGGTCCTAAGAAGCAAAGGAAGAGAAACAGAAAAAAGGGTGGGTTCCCAAAATCACTTCCAAGTACTTGTCTTCAGTGATGTCACTTCCTCCTGCTATGTCCTGCTGCCTTCCTGAGGTCTCCGGTATCTTTCGCTGGCACCACGGGCTGGTTTTCAGGCTTCCAGCACACGGGAGCTGTGAAGCACTTAAGCAGGCAATGTTATGGAAGGGAGAAGAGTAATACAAGGTACAGGGGTCTGTATGCACAGACACCCCTGGAGGATACACTTAAATAGTCAGCAAAGAGAGAAATTGTTTCCTCTCAGGAGTTCAAGGGAATTTTTGCGTCGATATTCATGAGTGAGATTGGCCTGTAGTTCTCTTTCCTGGTTGAGTCTTTGAGTGGTTTTGGTATCAGAGTAATTGTGGCTTCATAAAAGGAGTTTGGTAATGACCCTTCTGTTTCTATATTGTGGAATACATTAAGGAGTATAGGTATTAGATCTTCTTGGAAGTTCTGGTAGAATTCCGCATTGAAACCATCTGGTCCTGGGTTTTTTTTGGTAGGGAGGTTTTTGATAACCTCTTCTAATTCTTCGCGACTAACAGGTCTGTTTAGATTGTTCACCAGGTCCTGATTTAACTTTGGTATATGATATCCAAAAAATGGATGGACCTCCCTTGCTCTTGGATTGGGAGGATCAACATAGTAAAAATGGCAATTCTACCAAAGGCAATTTATAGATTCAATGCAATCCCCATCAAGATCCCATCAAAATTCTTCACAGATCTGGAGAGGACAATAATCAACTTTATATGGAAAAACAAAAAACCCAGGATAGCCAAAACAATCTTATACAATAAAGGAACTTCTGGAGGCATTACCATCCCTGACTTCAAACTCTATTTCAGAGCTACAGTAATGAAAAGAGTGTGGTACTGGCATAAAAACAGAGAAGTCGACCAATGGAATCGTATAGAAGACCCGGATTTTATCCCACAAACCTATGAACACCTCATTTTTGATAAAGGAGCTAAAAGTATACAATGGAAGAAAGAAAGCATCTTCAACAAATGGTGCTGGCACAACTGGATGTCATCCTGTAGAAGAATGAAAATAGACCCTTATCTATCACCATGCACAAAACTCAAGTCCAAATGGATTAAAGACCTCAATATCAGCCCGAACACACTGAACCTGATAGAAGAGAAAGTGGGAAGTACCCTACAGGAGATGGGCACAGGAGATCGCTTCCTATGTATAGCCCCAGAAGCACAGACATTAAGGGCAACATTGAATAAATGGGACCTACTTAAACTGAGAAGCTTCTGTAAAGCAAAGGACATAGTCACTAAGACACAAAGGCAACCTACTGACTGGGAGAAGATCTTCACCAACCCCACAACAGACAAAGGTCTGATCTCCAAAATATATAGAGAACTCAAGAAACTAGACTTTAAAATGCTAATTAACCCAATTAAAAAATGGGGCACTGAACTGAACAGAGAATTCTCAGCAGAGGAAGTTCAAATGGCCAAAAGACACTTAAAGTCGTGCTCAACTTCCTTAGCAATCAGGGAAATGCAAATCAAAACAACTTTGAGATATCATCTTACACCTGTAGAATGGCTAAAGTCAAAAACACCAAGGATAACCTTTGCTGGAGAGGCTGTGGAGGAACGGGTACCCTCATCCATTGCTGGTGGGAATGCAATCTTGTGCAACCACTGTGGAAGTCAGTGTTTCGGTTTCTCAGGAAATTCGGGATCAACTTACCCCTGGACCCAGCAATACCACTCCTGGGAATATAACCAAGAGATGCTCTATCATATGACGAAAGCATTTGTTCAACTATGTTCATAGCAGTATTATTTGTAATAGCCAGAACCTGGAAACAACCTAGATGCCCCTCAATGGAAAAATGGATGAAGAAAGTATGGAATATATACACGCTAGAGTACTACGCTGCGGTAAAAAACAATGACTTCTCGAATTTTGCATGCAAATGGATGGAAATAGAAAACACTATCCTGAGTGAGGTGTCCCAGACCCAAAAAGATGAACATGGGATGTACTCGCTCATAATTGGTTTCTAGCCATAAATAGGGGCCACGGAGTCTACAATAGGTGAACCTAAAGAAGCTAAGTAAGAAGGTGAACCCAAGGAAAAACATATAGTTATCCTCTTGGCTAAGGGAAGTAGACCCAATTGCCGGGGAGAAAATTAGGATCTTGGGGGTGGGGTGGGATGGGGGTAAGGGGAGATGGGGAGAGAAAAGGTAGAAGGGAAGGAGGGGGGACTTGGGGAATCAGGAGAATTGGGATAAAGGAAAGGTGGATAGGGGAGCACGGAACCACAATTCTTAGTTAAGGGAGCCAGTTTAGGGTGGGCAAGAGATTTGACCCTAGAGGGGCTCCCAAGTGCCCAAGATGAGGTTCCCAGTTAGTTCCTTGGGCAGCTGAGGATTGGGAACCTGAAATGACCCTATCCTAGAGCAATACTGACGAATATATTGCATATCATCATAGAACCTTCATCTGGTGATGGATAGAGATAGAGACAGAGACCCACACAGGAGCACTGGACTGAACTCCCAAGGTCCCAATGAGGAGCAGAAGGAGGGAGAACATGAGCAAAGAAGTCGGGACCACGAGGCGTGCACCCACCCACTGAGACAGTGGAGCTGATCTACTGGGAGCTCACCAAGGCCAGCTGGACTGTGACCGAAAAAACATGGGATAAAACCGGACTCTCTGAACATGGCGAACAATGAGGGCTGATGAGACGCCAAGGACAATGGCATGGGGTTTTGATCCTACTTAATGTGCTGGCTTTGTGGGAGCCTAGCCAGTTTGCATGTTCACCTTCCTAGATATAGACGGAGGGGGGAGGACCTAGGACTTACCACAGGGCAGGGAACCCTGACTGCTCTGTGGTCTGGAGTGGGAGGGGGAGAGGAGTGGGGGGAGGGGGAGAAGGGTGAGAGGAGGGGGAGGGAAATGGGAGGCTGGGAGGAGGTGGAAACTTGTTTTTTGTTTATGTTTTTTTCCTTCTTTTCTTAATTAAAAAAAAATAAAACCACCTGATAAACCCTGCAAAAAAAAAAAAAAAGAGTTCAAGGGAAGATCAGTACAATCACAATGGCTTAGTGGATAAAGGTTCCTGCTGATGTGGCTGAGTTCAATCAAAGGGACTCACGTGGTTAAGGGGTGAAACGACTCCTGTTAGTCGTCTTCAGAATCCACATGTGCGCCATGCCAGTGCATGCCACCCCTTCCATTCATTGAAATAAATAACATGTCATACAACTTTGGGTATTTTCTGAAGCCGCATTCTTTGTTCACTTAATTGGGATTGCATAGATTAGAGTTTAAATTTTTAAGGCAAAAGAGACACTAAGTCCAAATTCATATTTATCTGATAGTTGGTTTCATTAGTAATAAAACAAGAAGGTGAAATAATTTGACTTCAGTTGACTCAGAATAAATTCTTTGGTCATTTGTGTTTTTTATTCAGGTAGGGAAATAAGATAAAATGACTATAAGTGGGCAAGGTCTCTGGTTTCCATTTGTTTAATTAAAACTTACTGATTTCTTATTTCTAATTTATATATGAGTAGGTTCACCTTCGTTTTCTATGTGAATCATACTGAGACTCATAAAATTGACACAGTTTCTCTCAGCTCGATCATATCCTAAGACTCAGGGTGAAACAAGGAAGACTAGTTCCTGATATTTTATTCTTTTACCACAGTACAGTTGCTTCTCTTTTCTATTCTGGCAAATATGGCCCCAAAAGATTGGCCCTTGGTTCTGTATGAAAGTCAAATCTTATTTGCATATACGGCCTATTCATGCATGGCTCACCAGTGTTTGCTCTTGGCTTGTTGACAGGCTTGCAGAAGAATGCTGCCATGTGAGTGAGCCACCACCTGGTGAATCTGTGGAAGTCTTAGCTTTAAGACAATGGAAGGCCTTGGAAGAGGTCATGTTTTCTCATTCATGTCTCATCCTCAATTTGCTGGTCCCAGTTGAAAACCTTAAAATGACTACTGTGGCCAACAGAAGGGCAATTGTATTCTGAACTCAGAGACCTCTTGGCTAACTACTATAGAATGTTATGTGAACAAGTAGATAGAAATTGCAAAAGGAAAGGCAGATGCATGCCTTCCATGCATTAAAATGGAAGTAATCCAGATTTTTTACTCCGCGTACTTTCTGTGACAGAGAAAATCTAGACTGTTTAACTAGCTAACTATGGCTATAACTCATGTTTGGTGTACTTTTCTCTGTGTTTTCCTTTATAAAAATATGTGTGGACATGTGAACTGGGTCTGTTTCATGTAACATGGCTAATCCAACTAACCTTAAAATGTTTTGTGAATTAGATAAGCTACTTTTATTCTTAATTACATCAAAAGTCCATTTTTATAATTTTTACCTAAGCTAGCTTTATCTATCATAATGATAAAGACATAAGAAAGTTTCAAAAAAAATCTAGGTCCAATCTTGGGAACTTGATTAAAATAGAGAAAAAAAATGTCTCCTGATTGTTTGCCTTATACCATGGTTAGAAGAGTCTATAACCCTTTTGAATACTTCTGAGAGAATTTGAATTCAGGCCAGAATAAAGTTTTTTATGCCATTATAATCCATTTTACTAGTAATCTCAAAGGAAAAAGGAACATAGTTTCTGAGAATATCTTATCTACTAATCAATTACTTTCCACTGCCAAATGTATAAAAACCAGAATGACATTTTAAAAGGATATGCATATTGTAATACATATAGAGAGTCCTTCTGTGAGTGGAGATTTTTCATCCTCCAAGAGGATGACCCTTGGCTTGCTGCTTTATTATCACATTTAGATGAACTACACCACATAAAATGCTGGTCGAGAGCATTGACTAAGTGACCGCCAGAGTAGCTACAATTAGCAATTAATTTTCATTTTTTCTCCATTCATCAGGAGAAATCTTCAGTGATATCTCTAATATGAGTTGGGAAATATTCAAATTGCAGTTGAAAAATGACAAGAGCAAGCAAAACTATTACCATAATAGTCAGGATATATAAAATAGACATTATTAACATGTCAGCATTGTGGCAATGCCCACTCACAATGATTCATTTACATAATTTTGGTTAATTCTTAATACACTCAAAGCTTTATAGAAGTTGAATCTCAGAGATACAAAGGGTGCTAGATAAGAAGATGTTTTTCTTTTATTTAGCTCATGTTTGACTGGTTTTATTTGTATTCTGTCATTTACCTTGAATATGGAGATAGAGAACTGTTGTAATGCAAAAGACACAAAAGAATTCCCACTGTCTTTTCTACTCCTCACTCTTCTTCTCTCCCGCTACCATCTAAAACATATTTTGTAAGGAAAGGAGCCAATTACTTTGTCCTTATGAGAGCACACAACAACCATTGAAACCTGAGAGCCTGATTTTGATCTCTGGGACCCACACAGCAGAAGGAGAGAAGCAACTCCTACAAATTGTCTCCTCCCTTCCACAGGTGTGTGTGTGTGTGTGTTTGAACATGTGTCTATGCAAACACACACAAAACCAATCCATCAATAAAATGTTGTAATCATTTTAAGTTAAAATAAACAGTAACAGCTCGAAATTAAATTCTTATGGTAAGAAAGAAAATTTGCCTTATTGTTGTGTGATTTCTTCTGCTTCCAGACTTCTGTCCACACACATAGGAAGAGAGGAATCTAGATGTGTGGGGTTTTTGTCTATCTGTTTGTTTTGTTTTTCTGAGGCATGGTTTCTCTGTATAACAGTCCTAGTTGTCCTGGAACTAGTGCTTGTAGACCAGGCTGGCCTCAAACTCACAGATGTCCTCCTGCCTCTGCGTCCTAAATGCTGGGATTAAAGGCATGCACCATCACTGTCCTTGTATTCTTGATGCAACATTGAAATTAATTTTCAAAGAAACCATATCTAAATATTGTAACATAAGGAGTAAGAATTAAAATTATGCATTTTGTAGAAGCTCAATCATTCCAGCTTCAGTAAGCAATGCACAATTTAATTAACATTTAAAACAGTCATGAAAGCAGAAATAAACTCTATTATTTCAATTTTATGATTGATGATAGTGATCACTTTTATGTCAAAATGTGAACTCAAACACATCTGTCCTGCAACACCATCAATTTACGTTATTTTAATATGTGGCTCTTTCTGTAACTCTAGCACCTGTATTGATTTTGGAAGATAAAGATACATAAAGCACAAGTATCTGTCAGTGTACAGATTTCCTGCTTTATTCTTGACCTGTTTGTCTACAGTGCTTCTTCTATTATAGGACATAGAGCTAGCATGCTGAGTGTATGTAATTTAATTATTCTCCATAATCATAATGGAAATATCTACTCCTTAGGAGAGAGAGAATGAGAACAGAGATCAGAAGTAAACATGAAGGAGAAAGAGAAGAAGTAAAGGCAGGCACCTCAAGTTTGCCATCCATAGCCCCTTCTCATCTTTCCTTGATATTTGGAAATGGGATATTTTAGCCTTTGTGGTAGGCACACCTTCCCTATTTTCATGAGATGCATGTACAGAATGCTGGAATTAATTTTTTCCCAACCTACTACAAAGGTGCTGGCAGCGCAGGCCCCTTTATTTTCTGACCTCCCACCAATGAGAGCTTGGAACCTCAACTCTCCCAGTAGACTCTCCCCATCTGTGGTCCAGCTGTATACTCAGCACAGCTGGGCCCAAAGGATGGGCCTACTGCCAGTCATTTCCTCCCCGCCAAGCCCTCAGACAGGCAGCTGGGATGCTAGAATAATTTTCCTGGGAATTTCCTGGCTATCGGCTTGGATACTATATCCTTGTTCACGGAGCCAAAATTAGTAAAGATTGGCAAAGATAAATGAGCAACTCATCCATGAGGACTGCAGGTTGCATCCCAAATTTGCCCAACATTGATTCCAAGTAGCATTCAACTTTGTCTCTAACGAGCTAACAGATGTAGGCACTGTCAGCAGAACTTAATGGGGATTGTTCACAGCACTGGAGCTGGGTGGCTTTCCTTGTTCAGTTATGTTTTGGAGCACGAGGACAGAAAATGCCATTTTACTTTGGCAATTGATTTAAGGGAATATGCAACAACCCCCTTTTTCTTTTTCCAGTATTTATTTCTAGAGACCAGATGACTTTCTGGCCTTAGGTTTTCATGGTTTATATACCTGGAGGCTGGGATATGGGTCAGAGTGTCCTGCCAGCTATAGCATGTGGCTTGGAGAAGAGCCATTTATTCCTGGCATGAGATCCATGACCTGGAGCTGACCAGTTACTGAGCAAACTTCCAGAGTCAGAAGGCTGCCTATGGTGAAAGTTGAGCATCATAGTTCTGCAAGAGTGGGAGTTGGGTTCATGTAGATTTGTAGACATTGATGTCACAATGAAGAGACTATGTCTGCCTGCAGAGCACTCATTCCTGGTGGCACACGGGTCATTCTATTTAACTTTCACAACAAACAGGAGATAACAAGAGTGATAGTTTAAAAGCTAAACCAATAAATAATAATGATGGGAGATTTAACATGGGCCAGAGACTGTTACATAATAAAGTCTGGACAGGAGAGAAATATTCCATGAGGGAAAGGTGAGTCTGATAGTATAAACTATTACCAACTTTGATCAGCCAGTATATTATGGAATGAGTGTTACATTGGCATTGGAATAAAGCAGAAAGGAAAATTCAGACCTAGGAGCATGGAGATGACTGAGCCCTTCTGCTGCTAAACTGAAGTAGTAGTCCCTTAGCTATGGCTCTGATTATTTTGCTTGCAATACTGGATTAACTTTCATGGGTATAGAAAGGCACAAGGTAGCTATCCCAATGTGCTCATTCTGTAGGCACTGGCATCTGATCTCTTTCTATCTGCAGCAGGGGAGGGCGATTGGAGCCTAACAGTTCTGTTCCAGAAATATTTAAATTGCAATTGGTCTGGGATCTAAGGCTGGAAAGATGAGGCAGATGTGGGATTTAAAGACTCGGTTTTAATATAATGAAAATCAGAAAATGAAAGAAAAGGTAGAGATTTAAAAATCCCCTCCTATAATAGAAAATTAATTAAGTTAATTTCAGGTGACTCAGGGCTTCTCAATACCTGAAGGCCTGGACTCCGATGTAGGTCCTAACTCTAAGATGTCTGGGGATCATCATAAAACAACCCAACACAGACTCTTGTTCCTTTTGATGTCTTCTTTATGCCCCAAAAGAGGAGATGGTTGGAACATGCTTGATGTTTGGTGTGAAAGGGAAGAGAAATTCAGGATACTGAATTTTAAAGACTAGAATTCCCCAGGAGGAAAAGTCTTCAAAGAGAACAGTGATATATTATCTATGAGGGAAAAGCTTTTGATAAAGTTGGCCATATTGTGTAGATTACAAAATTCTCCATTTATTTATTTGAGAGATTTTATCTCAACAGGATTTTACTGTAGGAAGATAGACTCTGGGACTATTCGCCACTTTATTGCTCACTGCTTCTTTGAGCAATAATTAAAGTGGATAATTTCTACTACTTGCAGAGTAAACTGTTTATATAAAAGTTTAAGTTCCTGAACTGGTTCATGTACGGCTGCACAGGGTTCATGAGCAAATGCAGCTCAGCATGAGTTTTTGTTTGATCCAGGATTACACAATCAGACTTGGTGCATGGACAATTGAGTATTGAATTCCCTGATCATTTACCTGGAGCAAAAAGATTCATCCTCAATGTAGTGTCCCAGGCAGAATTAAAAGGAGAAACAGAGAAAACAAATTAAGCTCGTCACAAACATTCTTCTCTATCTGCTTCCTGATAGGGGGTTGGTAGTAGCCAGCTGTCAAGCCCCAGACACGATGATGGACGTAAATATACTGTGTTCTTTACACTACATAAAGTAACTTTTCTAAAAAGGGAATGGGAAATTGTAAGAGCCAGTGGACTATGACCTATTTTGCTTTCTATATTTGGCAAAGAAGCTGCACTCATGAAATTTTAACATGGTTGCCTAAGCAATAAAAATATCAATTGGCATTATATAGATTATATACTATAAATACATATAATTAAAGAGATATCGTGAAGTTAAGATTAAGTAGGGAATGGGGAAACACAGAATGGGTTGGGAGGGGAAGGCAGTGTGAACATGATTTAAATGTTTTATTCACATATAGAATTATCAAAAATTATAATATAATACATGCTAAAATTTCATATGTATACATGTCACTACCCCTCTCTATATGGTGATTGTGATATCATTGTGGCACATACAGGACAAAGTTAAAGAAATGTTACAAAATACCATATCATGCAGCAAGCATTTCTCTGGTAATATTGAACCAAAGAACCTGACATGAGTTAAAAGGCAGCTTCTGGAAGAGTCTAGAAGCTGAGGCATCGATGAAAAAGCTATACATCCTCTGTCCCCTTGAGGTTAGTAATATGCTAACCCCTGACTCAGTGCGACCATGGAAAGTAAGAGAGTAGCCATGTGGAAACTATTTCCTGTAGTTTCAATAAGCACAATGTGAGGTATCTAGTAGGGAGAGTTAGAACGCTAAGGTCTAAAAAGTTTACTTCAGAGTGTACAATGTTGACATTCTCCTTAGTTCCCCTTGACACGAAGGTCAGTTCTTGATGCTCCCACAGTCTAGTGTGCCACTGTTATTAGTATCTCAGTGATCTCCCTCCTCTCTAGGTTACTCCCTCACCATAATGAGAGTTCTCTTACGAAAAGAAGACAGCTGCTGTCGGTGTTTGTGATAAGGATAAAAGGCAGAAGGTTATGCAGTAATCATCGTTATAAAATATTCACATCATTAGAGATTTGTGCAGCCTCTGCACATTTAGAAACAATTAAAATAAAGCAATTGTCACCCCGAGTCCCAGTGGCCTGCCAGGGAAAGTTGCTTTTCAAAAATCAAGTTTAGATCCTAAAAATTTCTTAGTAGCTACAAAACACAAAAGTTTTAAGAATCACATATGCAGCAATATTTTAAATGTTTTTTTTAAATGTCAACTCCACTTTTCAACCTAAGTATGTATACTGGACAAATATGCCCTATGAAAGCATCAAATTATATTACAGACTCACACTAAATACAGTTTTTGTTTTTGCTATTTTTTCAAGACAGGGTTTCCCTGTAGCTTTTGGAGCCTGTCCTGGAACTAGCTCTTGTAGACCAGGCTGGCCTCGAACTCACAGAGGTCGGCCTGCCTCTGCCTCCAGAGTGCTGGAATTAAAGGTATGCACCACCACCACCCGGCCGTAAACACAGTTTTTAAAGTTTTATCTAACATCACCTTCACATGCCAGCATGTCAGTGTAGAAAGGGTTAAAATTCCTTTGTTCCCTGAGTTTTTTTCCCTCACTTCTGTTAATTTTTATCTCTGATCCAGTCTTTTTTTTTTCTTTAACACATAATTAGGATGTTTAAAGCACTTTGCACCTATTAAACAGCTTTGGATTAAAGTGTGTAAATAAATATAGGCTGAGGAACACAGGTGTTTCCGTGATTCAATTAGAGGGTCTTTATTCCTACCTCTTCCTTGACTTCCTGTCTGCTTCTTAATTCAAAAGATGAACATAAACCGTCATCTGGCTATTCGGGGAGCCCATGGAGGGCTCATTAGCTGGGCTCTAATTGGGTTCTTTTGAAAATCTGTCACTCAGGATTGAAGGTGAATCTGACGCCAGCAGCAAACGAGTACACAGAAGGCTCTGAAGAGGGATGACTGAAAGTGCTTCTGAGAAATTGGGGAAAATGAGAGGAGCTCATCTGGGACAAATGCGATGCACTTCTAATACGGGCAAGAGGCAGGGGGTAAAACAGCGAGGCCTCGGGAAAGCTCATGTTTGGAAAACGTGATTTAGGGTGACTTTCAAAGTTTGCTTTATTTTTATAGCTGGAATAGACAATTGTCTGAATGAGTGACACTCTGGGAGAGAGCTCGCTAGCCATCAGTTATAAAATGGTTTGTTTTGTATTGTTCCCGCTGGTTACTACACCTGCAAGGTTTCATCTACTCTGGTCCTCCATGAAATGACATTCCGGGCAGCAGGGGCTGTCTCCCCTGCAGTGTGATTTGTGCAATATTTATCCCCCAAATCAATCCTCAATTAGTGTTTAGTGAATTAGTTGACCAGTCAGTCGGTTGCCACAGGAAAGAATTCATTGGTATTTTCATTGACTTTGCTTTGTGTTTCTCCACCTTTACTATCAGTTACTCGTATCTTCTAATCAACTTTATAATATGCTATGGCCCATTTGGACTGCCCTCAACGTTGGTCAAAGAGGCTTTCTATTCAAGTGGGCAGTGGTGAATAAAGAGGATGGGAGCTGTTTAAAATACTGAGCCTGAATTAGCAATAGTGCTCAACATTAGAGGGGCCGGGTATATCAAGTCGTCCCGCCAAAGGTCAGGGCATACCCCAGTGAGGTATGAGATCACATGCCTCACACCTGTCCCCCACATTCAGGGGGCCTAATTGGGTCTAATACAGGTTGCCGGCTATCAGTTTAGAGTCAGTGAGCTCTCACTAGCTCAGGTCAGCTGTTTCTGTGGCTTGGGCAGTCTAATGCCACTGGCAGCAGGATCAGGATTTATCCATAGTGCTTGAACTGGTGTCTAGGAGCACATTCTCTTTGGAGAGATATCTTGCTCAGCCTAGATATAGTGAGGGAAGGCCTTGGTCTTGCTGATGTGAAGTGTCAGACTTTGTTGACTCCTCATGGGAAGTCTTACCCTTTCTGAGGAGTAGATGGAGTGGGGGGTGGAGCGGGAGGATGGGGGGGAGTGGGGGCAGGGATAGCTATGTAAAATGCAAAAAAGATTGTATTAAAAATTCTTTATAAAAAAGAAAAATAAAAGAATGCATGCTTGGGCATCTGGGAGCCACTCTAGGTTCAAGTCTCTTGCCAACCCTAAGGTGGCTCCCTTAACTAAGAACCGTGCTTCCGTGCTCCCCCATCCAACCTTCCTTCATCCCAATCCTCCCCCTTCCCCAAGCTCCCCCCATTCTCCCCCTATCCCCCCTCTCTCCCCATCTCCCCTTACCCCCATCCCACCCCACCCCCAAGATCTCAATTTTCTCCCCGGCAATTTGGTCTACTTCCCATAGCCAAGAGGACAACTATATGCTTTTCTTTTGGTTCACCTTCTTACTTAGCTTCTTTGGGATCACCAATTGTAGACTCCGTGACCCTTGTTTATGGCTAGAACCCAATTATGAGTGAGTACATCCCATGTTCATCTTTTTGGGTCTGGGTTACCTCACTCAGGATAGTGTTTTCTATTTCCATCCATCCCCAGTTAGTTCCTTGGGCAGCTGAGGATGGGGAACCTGAAATGACCCTATCCTATAGCAATACTGACGAATATCTTGCATATCATCATAGAACCTTCATCTGGTGATGGATGGAGACAGAGACAGAGACCCACACTGGAGCACTGGACTGAGCTCCCAAGGTCCCAATGAGGAGCAGAAGGAGGGAGAACATGAGCAAAGAAGTCGGGACCACGAGGGGAGCACCCACCCACTGAGACAGTGGAGCTGATCTATTGGGAGCTCACCAAGGCCAGCTGAACTGTGACTGAAAAAGCATGGGATAAAACTGGACTCTCTGAGCATGGTGAACAATGAGGGCTGATGAGAACCCAAGGACAATGGCACGGGGTTTTGAACCTACGTAATGTGCTGGCGTTGTGGGAGCCTAGCCAGTTTGGATGTTCACCTTCCTAGAAATGGACGGAGGGGGGAGGACCTAGGACTTACCACAGGGCAGGGAAATCTGACTGCTCTTTGGGCTGGAGAGGGAGGGGGAGAGGAGTGGGGGGAGGGGGAGAAGGGTGGGAGGAGGGGGAGAAGGGTGGGAGGAGGGGGAGAAGGGTGGGAGGAGGGGGAGGGAAATGGGAGGCTGGGAGGAGGAGGAAATTTGTTTTTTTTTCTTTTCTCAATAAAAAAAAAGAAAGAAAAAAAAGAATGCATGCAAGAGGAGGAGAATAGGGGGACTATTTTGAAATGCTATCTCCTGGACACAGCGTGGCTTTTCTACCCATGAATACATAGCTGTGGATCATTGCAAGGTTGAGCTTGTTAAAAATTTCAGCAAGAGGGAAGGGTTCATCTTCAGAGACTCCTCCCCCAGCTGTAAAGCTCTTAGAATTTAGGGTTCCTTGTCTGTGGAGATTCACTTTTCTATGCAGAATGGACACAGTTACTGCAGATGACCTCATTCCCATGTATGTATGGGAAGCACTAGTTGGACTCAAGTGTATTGTAGTTGAGTTAATCAAGGCACATAGAAGTTTTGCCTCAATTTTCCAAGATAATAAATCTTGACAGCTTGAATTTACAATTTAAATCTGTGCCAAAAGTTTAACTTTAGATGATAATACATTCATTTCTAAGCAGAAATTATCTTCAGACATACCACGTATGCAGGCTTGCATAATTAAAGCTCAAAATGCACAAAGAAGAGTTGTTAAACTTTATTTACAACCACATTAACCAAGGGTCCTGAGTGAACATTCAATGAGTCTGAAATATCATCTGACTGAGGTAGTGGAAGGCTGATGTGCATGCCTGCATACAGTCACACATACACACACACACACACACACACACACACACACACACACACAGCAAAACACAGAATTACTACTATTATGGTTATATCTATGGTCTTTTATCATACATCTACCAGCTATATCCTCAATATACTAAGGAAAGATACTACACAGTCGCCTCTATTTCTAAGTGTGTTTGGCGGCATATTAATTTCCCCTCTGTCTATTTTCTTCTCTGTGTGTAGTGTATTAACATCTTTATGTGTGTCATTGTGTGTGCACATGGGCATGGGAACACCAGGCATTGATGTTGAATGTCTTCCACTCTTGATTACCACCTTATTTATTGAAGCAGGATCTCTCACTGAACCTGGGGTTCACTGATTTGTTAGGCTGAATGACCAATGAGATCTAGAGCTCTGCCTTTTCTCACCTGACACCCAATTTGGGATAACAGAATGCATCTTCCTGCCACCTTTTTAAGTGGTGACAGGGATGGATTTGAACTCAAGACCTCATGCTTGTGAGGCAGACAATTTACTAACTGAACCATCTCCTTCATGCCTGAATCGGATTTCCTTGCAAATAGTTAGTTTTTTTAATGCCTCAGTGAGTTACTTGCTGACATTTTTAAATGGCCTAATCAAATTATAAAGGAATTGGGTTTAATAAAATCACAGTCTGGCAAAGTGGAGTTCATTTTACTCAATATTACTCCCCCTGTCATTTATCTGCCTTTCCAAGGCAATATTTAATAAACCACACAAAGCATCCCTAAGCAAGATATTTAGCACTTTCTCTGTGACGAAGACAGGAGAGTCTTCAGCTGGTAGTCACAGTCCTTCTTAGAAGCTAATTAAATTAAAAACATAGAAATCCTCTGTTTTGTATTGGTTTAACATCTTCATCTAGTCAATAGCTGAGTAACCACTCTCTCTGATTAACTATCAGATATTTTCCCTAAATTAACGTTATTCGTTGTCTGCTCTTGTTAGAAAGCCTCTCAAATATTGACTGGCTCGGGGATGAAGTAAAGTGACTGATAGTTACATATCTAGTAATATTCAGCTAACCAATCTCATTGTCCTTGTGAGAAAAGAATGAAGTCTACTGATGTTTCCTCTTCTCTTCTCACACATAGAAACACCACTGCACAGGCGCAAAAGCAAAAGAGAGAGAAATACCACACACTGAGGCATGGGAGTGCAAGGTGAACTTAGAGTCGCATTTGGTTCGGTTCAGAGGATCTTGGATCTATTTCAGTTTTGATTGTCTGCCTTCCATTCTGTCCTGTTGAAAAATTATGATTATTTTCCTTTCTTTCTTCAATCTGAGTCACACCAAGATTTTTGAAAATGGAATCATGCATCACACAATATGCAGAAAGCTGATTTTGAGCTCTTCTTACAGGTTATAGTAAGATAAATCTCACTTTTAATTTTTTTAAACTAGTCTATACTTTTCAGTTCTCTAGAGCAGAAAAATGTGGCAAAAATCTCAAAGAAGACATGTGCAACTGTCTGAAACCTCCACTGTCTCCTGAGGAAGTCAGTGGGTGAAACCCGTGCAGAATAATGAGAAATGGCATGGAAATAACCTTTAAGTCTTTTCTCGAGCTGGAAGAAGCTGGGACAGCCATCAAATCACACAATTATGCAATTTCATATAGAAATTTCAGGCTTGAATTACAATTTTTATATGCTATGTTCCATTTCAAAGAAATATATCCTCTTGTTTAAGACTGTAAGAAGTACTTTGGATATGAATTCTGTAGTATGGTATAAAACATAGCAATAATCACTGAATACCAAGAAGTAAACATGACAGTATGCCACCCATGTAATGTTCCTTATTAAGATATGATAGATACAGAGAGTCACCTGTTTAACCAGACTCATTCTGAATCAAAATGATCTTTGATGGCTACTGACCCATTCAGCAGGATTCAGTATAAATCAATGTTATAATTGTTGATATCTTGATGAGTCTATGGAAAACAAACAAGTAAATTTGAAAAGACATTAAAATGGTTGGATACAGCCATTTCCCGTTTGTTGAAATTTTCTTGCAATGCTCAGTTATGTTCTAAGTTTACAAACACTACATTGAATAAACAGATGGTGGCAGAACAGACATCTTTAAATATATATTATGTATAATATAAATACATTTTCTGCCCTTATTCAAGCATGGGAAATTTTAAGCTTAACATTTTGTAATTTGATAAGATAGAATGAGTTGCCTATATCTTTTTAGAATTTTATTAAGAGCCAGTTGCAGTGGAAAACTCCAAAGGAAACTCCATTCCATCCAGATTAATCAGGTCATAGTTTTATTTTTCATTGAGATAGAGGTTTACAATTTATAATATCAATATATTATCTTATGTATATTGACTGTATTAAATATTGCTAGTTACTATAAGTATCCCTAGGACACATAATTTTCATATGTATTGAACTGATTCTTAATTTCCTAATGCTTTATATTTTTATTTATTTACTTGTGTGTATATATGTATACACACATGTATATATACACACATACATTTGCAGTATCTCTCACTTGAACCTAGAGCTCACTACTTTTGGGGGAACGGCTGGTGATCTTCCTATCTCCATGTCCCATCCCATCAGTTCTGGGGTTAGAATGCACTTGCAGCCAAATCTGGCTTTCTATGTGGGTCCTTCAACTCAAACCAAGGTTGTCATTCTTACACAGCAAACACTCATCTACTGAGCTGTCTCCCCAAACACAAAGGCCATTTTGAACTCTACATACCTAGTATGCCTTTTTTATTAAGCTTAGTATATGAGCATTGAGTTAGCTAATCTCAAGTTTTAGAAATATTTTTATTAATAGCTTGTTAGATTCCTTATAAATAATTCCTGAAAAATCAAGCTGAGAATAAAAGTTAATACATAATAAATACATTAACAATCAAGTAAGATTAGATTAAAATAAATATTTATAAGATAGAATAAAATATCTAATCATAATTATATATTATAACTTATTATATAATTTTGTAATAACTTCAAGATGAAATATGTTTCTGGGTAAAGAATGCCCCCTTCAGATTGGCTGCAAACAAAGAAGGAAAAACAAAGCAAGCCATAAACAGGCAGATTTCAAAACACATATTTCAGTGGAGGGCATCGGAATATACTGCAAAAAGAAATGAACAAAAGACATTATGAAAATAGAAAAGAGCAGTGAGTTGCTGAAGCTAGAAAAATACTCAAAGTCAGTAGGCTGTAGTTAGTATACAAGGTCATCAGATATTCAGATATTATTGTGTAGATAAGGCAGATAAAGGAAGAAACACTTTTGTTGTGGTTCCCTCTAATGTATGCATCTTCTTACAGCATCTCTTTGCCATTAGCTATACAGAAATTTCCGTATAAAATAGTTTGTAAACTTTTTTTACTATGTAATATCACATTTCATGGCATATTAGGTTTTCTGAAGTTTACACAGTATTTGGTAGTCATAAAATCCATAATTGATAATTTCTCAACATTTTTCTACCAATTACTTTCCTAAAACATTTTAAATATACTTTATAAGCCATATAAGTTCTGTGGAACCTGATGCACTAAACAAGGTCAGACAACCCCCAAACATACCTGAGATCACCTTGGGAACCAGGAAATAGGGACCCATTCTGAAGCTAATATTACTTAAAGCTTAAATCAACAAAGAGATACATGAGCAAAATGCAAAGCTGTGCTCTTTGTCTGTACACTATGGATTAAGCTGAGCATCACTGGAATGTAAAATTTAAAGACATTCTAGTTCATACATTTATATATGGACTACTTTTCTCCAATCAGAAATGTTGGTATACCATGGTATTTCTCATTGATAGTATTAGACTGAGTTGGTATGTTTAAAGAATTCTGAGGAAAGCAGGACAAATTTGTTTGATAATCATCTTATTTATAGATATTGAGATGCTTCATAACATCCATTCAGATCTTTACAGTTGAGATATGTCTCATATCACAATGCAACTATATAATACACACAACACTGCTATACATATGCATGTTTCACACCTCTAATATCTCTATAAATATATGCACATATATAAATGTATGCATATATGGGTGTATGCATAAATATTTGTGTGTGTTTTTTCTATGGTGTTACAATTATGATATTGTGTGAAAAACTAGGTGGAAACTTGAATTTTGATATGATATTTTATGTATATATGTATTCCTTGGATATGCATATTATATCATATATATTATATTATATATCATATATAATATACATAATATTATATGTATTATATGATATATACAAGTGGTTTGCAAAATACAATACAATAACAGTGTTAATCATGTATTAAAATGTGATTATCTAGCCCAACATCTTACTAACAATTACTACTAATAATAGTTTATTAAACTCACCATTGTCTAAACAATTAAAAAATGTGGAGTCTCTTAGTTGTCTATGGTTTGTGTAAAAAAATGGGGAGTGGATGCTGAAGGATATCAATAGAGATATGAAATCTTTTTAAGAGGTTATAAACTAAGTGTTTTATATTTTCGTTCATATTTAAAATCTTTCTTAGATAAATACTTACGACAACAATAATGACAGTAGCTCTCTGCATTTGTATTCATCTCACCTTTTCCAAGGTTTTGATGTTGTTACTTTTTTATCTCCATGGTGTCTGTGTTCAATTGTCATGTAACTTTTATTATAGTTTTTCAGCAACTGAACACAAAGGACATTTCAGAAAAATTAACTTAAATTACCAAGGTCACAAAGGATAAATTGAAATTATGTTTGAAAACTTTTTTGTTATTAAATATCTTTATACAACATTAAAAAATACGAGTTTGAGAGTAAGAAATCATTTGTCTTATTGAATCAAAAGACACATGCTTTCTGGTTGGAAGGCTGGATTCTACTGAACGTTAACTTCTAAGAGCCTGGGAAGGCTCAAGCTCTACATAGAAAGTACTCCAAGGCAGGCGCACATGGGGACAACTGCCACCTCTTGGGTAGAAAAATTTTTGCTAGAATTTGGTATTTGCAAGAGCTGGATATGAATTTTTCATCAACTGCTGCAAGGGACCTGAAGCAAAAATACTTCAAACAGTCCTGGCAACATCAGGTTATATAAAGCAGTGAGAATATGAACAAAGGGGTGCACCATGAGCACCCAGGAGGGACCGCTCTGCACTTTGGTTTCACTCTCTCTAAGGCTGACAATTAATTCTCAGTCTAGAAAATAGGTAATATTTCTCTCCCCAGTGAATATGAAGCTACACACAACAGATGACCACAAACCAGGCCAGGACACATGTGTACACTATTGCATTCTCTAACAGAAACAAGAGCACACGTACGAGAAGCATGCTTCCTTCCTAACACTTTGGGGACCATAGAGATCTGAAATCAGAACCAACTGAAGCATTTGTATAAATCCAAATGTCCAGGCTTATCACATAAGTGAGTCTTCACACAAATACTATGAATTTGTTCATAATCTACTTGCATGCTCATATATGCATGGGAAAATATTTGCAGATGGAAACAAATAGAATTATGTGTTTGTTGAGAGATTTATAAAGCTTTTTAGAGCCAGGATCTCCCAGGCACAAAATCAAAAGATCCCAGCCACAAAATCCAAAGATATAAAATGACAACATGTAATGCCCTTCAGTGAATGTAGCTACAGCATCCAAGCATTTCAAACAAGTATGACAATAAACCTCAAGATAGTATATGTTAAAACTTGAGGTTATTTTAGTCTAATAAATTTCAAAAGAAATCATAACTTGTGGAATGTTCGTTTTTGTTTGCCAAAATATATTAGACAACTAGGAGGGTCCTAGGACTCTTGTGAATATCCATCCCTTTGGAGTTTTAATCAGAATTTTAAAACTTCAATAAAATAATAATAAATAACTTGCACTGGATGAACTATTTAACATATTCCAACAAAGCAAATATCACTAGAGGAAAGTACCACAGGATAAATTTACCAATAATTCAAGGACTGTATGATGGGGTTGATGAAAACCTTTTCCCACTAGATGGATGCTGTTTTGTCATATTGACCATGTCCTTTGCCTTATAGAAGTGTCTCTGTTTCGGAGGTCCCATTTATTAATTATTGCTTTCAGTGTCTGTGCTATTGGGGTTATATTTAGGAAGTGGTCTCCTAGTTGGGTGGTGATGGCATACACCTTTAATCCCAGCACTTGGGAGGCAGAGGCAGGCGGATCTCTGTGAGTTTGAAGCCAGCATGGTCTACAAGAGCTAGTTCCAGGACATGCACCAAAGCTCCAGAGAAACTGTGTCTCAAAAATCAAAAACAAACAAACAAAAACCCAGAAGTGGTCTCCTTTGTCCATGCATCCCATACTACTTCCTACTTTCTCTTTTGTGAGGATCAATGTAGCTGGATTTATGTTGAGGTCTTTGAACCATTTAGGCTTGAGTTTTGTGCGTGAGGAAAGATATAGATCTATTTAGATTCTTCTACATGTTGACATCCAGTTATGCCTGCACCATGTGTTAAAGATGCTTTTTTTTTCCATTGGATAATTTAGCTTCTTTGTCAAAAATCAGGTGTACTTAGGAGTGTGGATTAATATCAGGGTCTTCAATTCTATTTCATTGGTCCACCTGTCTTTTTTATGCTAATACGAAGATGTTTCCATTATTGTAGCTTTATAAGAGAGCTTGACGTCATGGATGGTGATGCCTCCAGATTTTATATATATATATATATATATATATATATATATATATATATATATATATATACACACACACACACACACACACACACAGGCTTGTTTTGGTGATCCTGGCTTCCTTTTTTTCCATATGAAGTTTAGAGTTGTTCTCTCAAGGTCTGTGAAATATTGTGTTGGGATTTTGATATGGATCACACTGAAACCATAGATTGCATTTGGTAAGATTGACATTTTTATTATGTTGATCCTGCCTTTTCAAAGCATGGGAAATCTTTCCATTTTCTAATATCTTCCTCAATTTCTTTCTCCAAAGACTTAAAGTTCTTCTCATGCAGATATTTCACTTCTTTGGCTAATGTTACCTCAATATATTTTTTTTGTTATATGTGGCTATTGTAAAATTTTGATATTCTCTTTTGTCTTTTGGTTGGTAAGGATAAGGGTTTGTCTATCTTGTTGATTTTCTCAAAGAACCAGCTCTTTGTTTCACTGATTCTTTGTATTGTTTTCTTTGTTTCTATTTTATTTATTTCACCCCCCCCCCCCCAATTTGATTATTTCTTGTCCTCTACTCCTGGATGTCTGCTTCTTTTTCTTCTAGAACTTTCAGGTGTGCATTTAAGTCACCAGTATGAGATTTCTCCAGTATCTATATGTATGCATTTTGTGCTACGAACTTGCCTTTTAGCACTGCTTTCATAGTATCCCATAGGTCTAGGTATGTTGTGCCTTCATTTTCATTTAATTTGTTGAAGTCTTTCATTGATTTTTTTTTATTTTTCCATTGACTAGGGTTAATTTAGTTGAACATTGTTCAGTTTGCATGAGTTTGTAGGTTTTCTGCAATTAGTGTTGAATTCTAACTCTAAGACGTGGAGTTCTTGTAAGATACAGGGCATTATTGCAACTTTTTTGTATCTGTTGAGGTTTGCTTTCATATTGAGTATTTGGACAATTTTAGAGAAGGTTCCAGGAGGTTCTGAGAAGAAGGTATATTCTTTTGTATTTGGTTGAAATGTTCTATAGTTGTCTTTTAAGTCCATTTGAATCATGACATCTGTTAGTTCTCTTATTTTTCTGTTAAGTTTCTGTCTGGTTGACCTGTCCTTTGGTGAGAGTGGAGTGTTAAAGTCTCCTATTTCCTGGGTATGGGGTTTGATGTGCTATTTAAGCATTAGCAATGTTTTTTTCACATATGTGGGTGATCTCATATTTGGGGCATAGATGTCCAGAATTGAGAATTCATCTTGATGAAGTTTTCCTTTGGTGAATATGAAGTGTCCTCCATTTCTTTGGATTGATTTTAGTTTGAAGCCTATTTTGTTAGATATTAGGATAGTTATACCTGTTTGTTTCTTAGATTCATTTGATTGGAAAACCTTTTTCCATTCCTTTATTCTAAGGTAACATCTGTCATTGAGGTTGGTTCAGGAGTATTTCTTGTATGCAGTAGTAGGGTAGATCCAGTATTTGTATCTATTCTGTTAGTGTCTTTCTATAGGTGAAATGAGTCCACGGATATTAAGAGATATCAATGAACAGTGATAGTTAATGCCTGTTATTTTTCATTGGTAGTGGCTGTGTGTTTCCCTCCTTTGCAGTTTGCTCGTATGAGGTAATCTATTGCCTGTGTTTTTGTGGGTGCAGTTATAATCCTTGTGTTGGAGTTTTCCTTCTAGTATTTTCGCTAAGGCTGGATTTGCTTGCAGGTATTTTTTAAAGCTAGTTTTGTCATGGAGTATCTTGATTTCTCCATATATGATGATTGAAACTTTGCTGGTTATATAGTAGTCTGGTCTCGTATCATCTGTAGCAATCTGTCCAGGACCTTATGGCTTTCATGGTTTCTATTGAGAAGTTGTGTATATTTCTGATAAGTCTGCCTTTTATATTACTTGGCCTTTATCCTTTGAAGCTCTTAATATACTTTCTCTAATCTGTATGTTTAGTGTTTTGATTATTATATGGTTTGGGGACTTTTTTGGGGGTCCTGTCTATTTGGTGTTTTGTAATCATCCTGTAGCTTCATAGATATATCCTTCTTAAGGTTGGGGAATTTTTTTCTATGATTTTGTTGACTATATTTTCTGTGCATTTGAGCTAGAGTTCTCCTTTTCCTATCTCTATTATTCTTAAGTTTGACCTTTTCATCGTGTCCCAGATTTCCTTGATGTTTTGTTTGAAGAATTTTTTGGATTTAATATTTTCTTTGACTTATCAATCTATTTCCTCTATTGTATCGTCAAATCCTGAGATTCTCTTCTCCATCTCTTGTATTCTTTTGCTTATGCTTGTACCTGTAGTTTCTCTTGGTTTACTCAGATTTTTCATTTCCAGAATTCCCTCTTTATTTTTGTGTTTTCTGTATTGCCTCTATTTCACTTTTCAAGTCTTGAACTTTTTGAATTATTTTCCTTTCTTGTAAAAGAGTTATTCATTTTTTCTAATTTTTTGTTTGTCTTTCCTCCATTTCTTTAAGGGAACTTTTATTTCCTCTTTAACAGCCATTAAGTTATATTTCAGGTCATTTTCTTCTGTGTTAGGATATTCAGGCCTTCCTGTTGTAGGACCACTAGGTTCTCGTGTTGCCATATTGCTCTTTCGGTTGTTGAATGTATTCTTACATTGGAGCCGACCCGTTTCTTCCTCCAAATGCTTCAGAAAGTGTCGTTGCCTCTTGCTACAATCCTTGCAGTGGGTGTCTGTGTCTCAGGGAGCTGTTCTTGGTTCGCTCTGCTCAACTGCTGTTTTCAGGGAGGCTCTGAGGACTCCAGGTTTGAGAAGGTTTGGGGTGGAGTGGAAATTGTAGATTATAGTGGGGTGTGTTGGAACATCCTGCCTGGATGCTGGACTACTAGCATGGGTCAGAAAGGTATCCCGGGTTCTGTACCAAGGCATGGGGCCTCGACACTGGGTTTTTCAGCCAAGGGGTTGGTCTCTCATTTCTTGGTCTGCTCTATGTAGTTGCTGTTTGTGTTTCAGAGAGTGGCTGAGGTCATGGGGGATGTGTGGGTTGAGGGGTGGAGTGAGACTTTGAGATTGCAGGGTCTTCTAGTGGCTGTTGAGGCAACCTGCCTGCAGGAGACTTGCCCACTGCTGGCCCACTACTTTGGCTAGTCATCTGGGCAAGAGATTAGACTATCCAGCTGCGGGGAGGGGCGGTACTTATCTCTTGTTTGTCTCTGTCATATATATGATAACTCTTTTGCTACTCTATTCAAAGGTGGCACAAGTAAACAAAGTTCAAGTTAAAACTCCCACTATGATGAGGCTTTTCTTCTCCTCCCATGAATTGACATGCTTCCTGCTTAGTCCTCATTGTAGTGGTAGTTTGGTTGTAGAGCCTTGAGGAAGAACAGCCCAGGAGTCCTTGGTGGTTGTAGGATTTTGAGGAGAGTGCCCTTGTAAAAGATTAATGTTGGCCTCATTGAGCTAGCATCTATGAGAATGAGATGTCATAAAAGAACAAAGCTGTTCTCTGAGTCCCTGTATCAAAATCTCTCACTATGTCACCTCCAACCATTAAACACACATCTGCTATGGGGCTATGTGTCATGCTCTGATACAAACACACACACACACACACACACACACACACACACACATCTACACACAATCTATGAGAGAGAGAGAGAGAGAGAGAGAGAGAGAGAGAAAGAAAGAGAGAAAGAGAGAGAGAGAGAGACTCCCACTGGAGTCCAGAGAACAAGTGTCATACTCCTGGGTCTCTAGTATGTGGACCAAATAGACCTTTTGGTTACAAATTGTCCAACTTTAGACATGATGTATACTAGAAGTAAAAATGATAGACAATAGGAATTAATATTCCTCATAAATGTAGACAAAACTCAACAAAAATTTAAACAAACCAAATTCTGTTGTCCATTAAACATTTTTAAAAACATTTTCTATACTATCCATTATTCAAATATAAATGAATTCCTGTAAAGAATGTTTAAGTAGCTGGGGAATAAGGTGCACAGTAGAGTGCCAATCCTATAAAGTGTGAAGATTTCCCAAATCTACCAAAAATTTTAAAGATTAAAACCAGAGTGCACAATACAATGTCTCCTTCTTCACCAAAGATATGTTGAGTTCCAACATGTGAAGCATCTTTATCTATAGAAACAATTCATTGTTTCATTGGGAAAATGTGATAATTGCATTTTTAGTGTTTTCTTAGGCCCTATAAAATTAGTTTTTTTTTTCTGTTTGAGAGTTATAAACATAAAAAAAAATTCTGGATATTGGACATGAAGCTTTCCTCCCAGTGTTTCTGATGATTTATGGTTGACTTCCCATTAAAAATTCTTTAGATTGGTATAACTTTTAAGATTTACAAATCTAATCTTTTATTATGTTACAATTAGTTACCCTGGGGTATTAGGAAATTCTCTTTGACAGCATACACATTTTTACTTCAAACATTAGTCTGTAGCACCTAGAAGCATATTTTAATTTCTAAATCTGTTATCATTTAACTACATAAAAGCAGCAATAGCAAATAAGGACAATATAATTCACCAAGGTGCCTGCCAGGACTTTTGCATTCACGTATTCTTTCAGGGTTAAATGTATGGAGGAGCAATGGCAGTATCATCAGTGAGCTATGCAATACAGTTCTCTTTCATGTATGGGACTTAGCAGTAAGGGAGCATGGTGGTATTTGTATCAGTTCTTGCCTTAGGGATAACTTGTTAGTTTAAGTCTTTGTATTGCATGCTACCATCAGGCTAGGCTGTTCACTATCTAGATTAAGTGAAATAATGTATGTAAAATTCAATAGAACAAGTTAGGCTACTAGAAAACATTTATTCTTTTCAAATGGCTGCATAATATTTTCATACAAAGTAAGGTTTGTTTTAAACTTGTAGACAACTTAAGTTTTCTAAATCTGTTGTCTAAATATATACACGGTATATATGGTAAATAAATACATTTAGTAATATATGTATTTAGTGGTAAATATATACATTTAGTAATATGTGTATTTCCTTCCTAAATGCAGAGTTCTTCAGAGATGAGCTATATTGGATAGGTTCACTAATTTATTATAAATTTCAATTATAAGCTCTAAGTTACATGAGGATTCTCTAACTATTCTGTACTTTAAAAAGGACCAATGTATTGATTTGACTTCTATCAACTTATTAGTTTATAATATGTAGCTCTCTCTTTTCCTCTCATTAATGCTGATGATATTACTTGTTCATTTTCTCAAAAAAGTCTCAAATCAAATTATAATAAATTGCATATTAAACCTATATTTACAACGAGAATAGACTAATTGTTGGAAGATATTTGATGAAAAGAATGTACACACAGCTCCAAAAACATAATGTATATGACAACAGAAGAAGGTATTCAAAGGAGCCGTATAGGTCATTTTTGTCTTTGCTGACGAGGGTAAAACATAGGCAACACACTCATTATTGTTTGGGCTGCCACTCAACCTTTCTATACATTTAAGATGCCCCCAAATGTATTGTGTGATGTAGGGAAATTTAAAGCTAACTATGTCTATTCCCCTTCTCCTTGGGCTAAACTTATATATACTCTACAGTATATTACAAGGGAAAACCACAAAGAGGTGACTTGGTGTTGGAGGGTATTTGATTGTGGTTTCGTAGACAAAGAGTGGGGATTCTACATGATCCTGAGGTGGAAGCTGTATTTGCAAATGACTTGGCTTCAAGATGAGAAGTAGGCACACATCACAGGTTTTATTAGGGGATTCATTAATTTTTCCACTTGAAGTAATCTCAAAACTGTTAACAACAATGAGATTCTTCATGAGCTAGATTATTTGAGAGCAAACAGTTAAGGGATAAATCATGTATTATGTTCCTTTTCCAGCTACTGAGTTGATGATGTTCTCTGGCACTGTAGGGTTGCTTTGTTTCTTTTTTAAAGAGAAGTTACTTGAATACGTAAATTAGAATAAAATTAACTTACTTTAGCTGAAACAAATGATCTAGTTCTTCTGGAATAAAATGTATTGACAGCTTCTTCAGTGAGCATCACTTTTCCATTCAGCTTCTTAGGTATTTTCCCGCCAGATATTTCCAGACAGAGCCCTTCTCAACAGTGAGTACAGATACCTCAAGTACAAAATATACAGTGTCCTTTGGATGTGCATGACTCAGTTCAGACATTTAAGATCTGTACAGTGTTTATTAGTGTCATGAGATTTTGTAGCCATCACCAGGTTAGCAATTGATTATATTAGGCCAAATTATTTCTATAAATTTTAGAAGTTTCTTTCATTCAAGGTCTCTTTCACTCAGGAAGTGTTGACTACATGACTAGTCTATTACCTGACTATGTGGCCCTCATTTGCTTTACAGTGGTGGGTCAACATGGTTTTCTTATTTTGGAGCCTAAATTCGAGTGAAGTGAGAAATAAAGCAAATGAACAGTCTATTCAGTACTCTTGAAAGAAACAAGAAAGGATGCGGGTATATAATGGAAGTTTGGAGTGGAGAGACATGTGTATTTGTATATTGATTTCTAAAATGCAGAAGTGAAGCCACTACTTCCCATGAAAAGTTCTTTCTGAAGCATTGCAGGAATAGAGAATGCAATATTGACATTCTTAAGGACAGCCCGGAGAAATGCTCAGTGGGTAAGGGCAGTTGCTGCCAAGTCTGACAACCTACGTTCAATCCCTAGAACCTGCTTGGTGAAAGGAGTGAACCAGCTCTCAAAAAATATCCTTTGACCCCCCCATATACTTACCCTGGCACATGTGCCTCCTCCCAATATATACATGTAAAATGCTTCAAAAGTCTGAATTTAGGTTTTAAAGGTATCATGAAAGAGGCCAGGACAACTATTACACAATGAACAATAGAGATATTTGTTATGAACTCATGTTAGACACATGGACAAACTGCAAGGGAATCTTTATTTATTCCTTATTATTTCAAGAATTATTATTATTTCCATGAATCTGTTATGAATTATATTAATGTGTGATTGCCTCTGAGACTGACTTGATCCTAGAGTTGGAGGTTAAGATTCATTATCCCATATTTGAAGACTGCATAGGATTTCTAATACTGTGCCGACATCCATGAAGCTATCTGATTATTATGCACATTCCTGTGTTGAATACTGTAGACAGAAGTTTCTGTCCTGCACCTTTCCAGTCATAAAGAAACATATAGAGGCTTAGGCAAATTACAAACCGTTTGGCCTTTTAGTTCAGGCTTATTATTAACTAGCTCTTACAACTTGAATTAATCCTTAATCCTTATCTATGCTTAGCCATGTGACTCAGTACCTTACTCTGTGAAACATTCTCATCTTGCTTCCTCTGTATCTGGTTAGTGATTCCATCTCTCTCTTTCCTCTTCCCAGAATTCTCTTAGTCTGGTTGCCCCACCCATACTTCCTGCCTGGCTACTGACCAATTAGTACTTCAATAAACCAACACAAATGACAAATCTTTACAGTGTACAAAAGCGTTACCCACAGCAGAATATTGTGTGCTGAAATTCCAGTCTTTTTGTCAACACAAATTAAGCACTGAAAATATGTTTAGACTATCTGAGGCTTCCATTCCTGTTTTGCCACACTACAGTTTGAGTGAGCTACTAAAATCCTTTGGGTTTGATTTCTTCACTGGTGCCTTACAAACAATTAGGGTACTTACATCATAGAAGGAGCTTGACAATTAAATGAACTCACAGCAATTATCATATAACATGCTCACCAATTATGTTAATAACCATTACCATGTACACACTGAGATTTGCATTTCCTTCATTTGCCTCAGTTAATAGCATTGGTACTCATCCTGCAGCTTACACTAAATAGTCCAGTGTATTTGGGGGTACCTTTCACATTTGCTCATAAACTCAGGGATGTGGGGGTCAGAATACATCCTTGATGTTGTTCCTCAGGTGCCATCCACCTTTTAAAAAGTTTGAAATAGGGTCTCATATTGGTTTTCAACTTGGAAAGCAGGATAGGGTCACTGAGCAGTGAGCCCCAAGGGTTCTCCATTCAATATCAGCTCAGAACTGTAATTATAATATGTGCAACCACATGCAGCCCTTCTTAGGTTGGGTTCACTCTGGGAATTAAACTCAGGTTCCCAGGATCCAGGCATGCACGTAGGCACCTCAGAAACTCAAGTTTTGCTCCAGCTTTCCTGAATTCATCTTAAGGTTTCTGTCACCAAAAGCTCTTTTTGATTTATAGCCAGGTGGTCTCAGAATTTAATTACCTGTTACTCTTCCTGAAATACTTTGATTAGTTCAGTTTTAATTCTTTATATTTAAGTTTAGTTCAGCTATTCTTTTTTAAATTTTTATTGATTTTATTGAGCTATACAGTTTTTCTACACTTGTTTCCCTTTCTCTCCCCTGCCTTTCTACCCTCTCTCATGGTCTGCATGCTCCCAGTTCACTCAGGAGATCTTGTCTTTTTCTACTCCCATGTACATTAGATTCATGTATGTCTCTCTTAGGGTCCCTTTGTTATCTAGGTTCTCTAGGATTGTGAATTATAGGCTGGTTTTCTTTGCTTTTAGTTCATCTACTTTTAAATGTGAAATATGATCATGTAAAATTGCTAGAATCAAATGACTGTGTTAGTGGGTTCTTTTAATTTCTTAATTGCTTTTTTCATTTACTTTCTCTTAAAATATAATTTTTAAGTTCTTACAAATGTGCAATGAATTTTTAAATAAAAAATTCCATCATCCAATCATGTGTCATTTATCTGTATATCTGTCGATCTATTTATCGACCTTTCTATCTTACTTATACATTTATTGCACACTTACCTATAATTTATTAATCGTATGTCTTATGTCTCATCAATCTTCTGTCATCACTAATCAAATGTCTATCATTTAAGTATCCATCTTTGTTCATCTACCCATCATTTACCTATGACTCTATTTAAAACCTACATTATCTATCTATCCATCCACCTGTCTATCATTTCTTATCTACATATACTTACATATCATCTGCATATTTATCTGTCATCTATTACTTATCAATTTACCATCTGTCATTTATCATCTATCTATCTATCTATCTATCTATCTATCTATCTATATCATCTATCTTTGATATCTAATCACATATTTACTTTTCATCTTTTATATGTTATATATCACTCTATTCTCTATGTCATCTATCCATTATCTGTTATCTGTTTTCATTTACCTGTCTGTCTGTGTATCTATCCATCCACATATCCATAATTACAATTTGGTTTTTATCACATACAATATTTCCCCTGTTATTTACTGAACATTGTCTAGCATGATGAGAAGAACCATATCATAATGGTTTTTGTCTGTGCCTTATTTCTACAACTTTTTCTAGCATGAAATTTCTCAACCAGTATTCATGGAATGAAATAAAACTAAATGGTATTTGAGGTTCTTAGGAGCTGAGAGAACTGAAGAATATTCCTCATGGATAGGAGATCTGTCCTCCAGCATGTCCCTATTTGTACCTGCTAAGATTTTATTTATAACAGCATCCATTGCTATTGAATTCCTTTTTATCTAAAGGCAGACATCTTAATGGGTATTAATGGCAGCTGTCCTCACCATTATCTCACCCAACTGCACACTTGAGGGATACTTCTTCTGTCTCAATTGTGTCCTCCGATAATAGTACTTTCAATAAAGAGAATTGACTGATCTTATTTCAGAGCCCCCAGCTCATTTTAATAGGAATTCAGGGAGTTCTTCAAAACACCTTTAGTTTTTATTCTATTTCTCTCTTTAGAAGGGAAATATTAACATGACAAATAAATTCAGTTGGATGTAAAAATTAATTTAATTGTGGAAAATTTAATTACTCTGGATTCAAAAATTTAATATATAATAATGAAAATTCTTACAGCTATATCAATGAGGATTATTTTACAAAAAATACATGAAAATTATTTAATTAAAAATAATATCCAACATAATTTATGTTTGAAAAGATAATTTTTTTCTATGAAGATTTATTTTCAATCAATTTTAATGAAATAATATTTATATCTTTCATCTATGCTCCCTCTAATTTATGAACATTATTTCTCATTTTCCATTAGGTTGGAGAATTTCATGGATTCATCTAAACACAGTCTAATGAATATATTTTGTGCTAAATTAAACTCAATTATATGTGAAATTCAAAATGAAAATATTTCTTTTTAAAATTAACACATTTGAATTTTACATACCCTTAACTCCTATTTTAAAAGCTTCAAATCCATTTGGCTGTAAAATGCTGCATGCTAACACTAGACACGTTGTTTCCATAATAGGTATTTGAATATGAATTTAGTATGGATAAATACGTACAGCCTTTATTGTTCACTATTAGAATATATCAATGTTTACTTAAGTTTCAGTAAAACAATGTTGGGGAGTATTGTGTTATTTGATGATAAGACAGAAAATTATAACATTTTACATTGATTTTACAGTTTCATAGTTTCTGTTTATGCCTTGTTTGAAAGAAGGTGTTAATTTAAAAACAATGCTAATGAAATAATATTTATTTTTTCCATTTATGTTCCAAAGTTTTTTTCCTATCATTCATGTAGCATTATCTCTTATTTTCCATTAGGTTTTTATATGATATAGTTATGAGCATTGATATATGCTGAAGAGGATACGTTCAAATGACATGTTTTGCTCATTTCTCCACACAAATTTAAATAATTCTGCTACCTCATTAGTATTTAAAGGAATTATTAGTAATATTCTAAAATTATTTTTGAAGATTTGATACGTGTAGACCATGTATTTTGATCATGTCCACATATTTTTCTTTTCAGTCCCCCTAAACCCCATCCTGCCATGTCTCCCTCCCAAGTTTAGGTCCTCCCTTTTTATATTTATATATAAGACATTTTGAACATATTCCTCCTGTTATATTTCTCCAGCTATTCCTGAATTTCTCCAAATATGTCTCCTTCAAAACATCATACCTTTGCTATTTTTCAAGAATTAAAAAGTGTTTGTATATCATCCTCAACTGCTCCCTTCCTATTTCTCCAGTGCTCTCAATACATCTCCCTTCTGATTTCATATCTTTTAAAAAAATTTGATAGTCCAGAGACTCCAATTCATGCTGCTCATATGAACATAGGTGGGGTTATCCATTACATCATATCAATCTTTGAATGTCAGTACCCCACTAGTCTCCATTGCTAAAAGTACCTCAGCTAGACCCTCACCCACCAGACTGGAATTTCCTCCTGACTTTATGTGTTGTTGGTTTTATGCACATAGTCACTGTTGCTGCATGTTTATGAATACAGTTGTGATGCTGTGCGCATAAAAGGCTATTTGACATCCTTCTTGCTATTCTTCAATTCTTACATTCTTTGTGTTCTTTCTTCTAAAATATTACCTGATCATTGTGGCAGAGGTGATACAGTTACACTGTTTAAAATGGATTACTCATAGTCACTTTTTCTCTGGACTTGACCAGTTAAGAATCTCTGCATTAAAAAAGCTTTTCTGGATGGTCTTTGATAAGAATGTAAACCTGGGAAAAGGACATTTAGAAAGTAAGTTGCCAGCACGGCAAACAATAGTAGGTTCCCCACCTATGGCTTATCACCTCCATAAATGTGCTTTAAAATAGAATTACAGAATGGGGACTATCACTTCTGAGGACCAGGCTTCAAAACCCTTCAGAAAGCAGTTGCTTGCACTGATAACAGTCATGCCATTATTACACAAGTAGGCAGATCCTTTCTGTAATGTTGATATTGTAATATGAAGAGTCAAGCACCAAATAAGATCACTGATGTCTTTTATCTCCTGCGACCTGCATAGCAACTTCTGTCACTGTGAAAACTAGTTAGCAAGAAAAAAATTCTTTTGCTTTTTTTCTGTGAGATTTTCTCTCTGCCTGCCTGCCTGTCTCTATTTCTCTATCTCTCTATATCTATGTATCTATCTATCCATCTATCTCTGAATCTGTATGTACGTATGTACATATATATATATATATATATATATATGACTCACCGAATACATTTATAGAATTATTGCATAATTGTATAATAAAAGAAAAAACAACAGAAATTAATAAACATGCTTCTATGTTCTTACAACATTATTCAGAGAAATGTGAGAATTCTCACATTGAAATAATTGCCATTTGTCAGGCTATGTTTCTGTGTAATAGATCTTTTGGTAAGGACATTTGACTTGGATCATGATTGGTTGTTTTTTTTGCAATCAACAAAGGAAATATTTTCTAATGATTTAGTCATTTAAATTTGTTGTATAAAGAATTTAATTCAATGTACAATTCTCTACATCTTAACACAGATATGGATTTATGAAACTACTACTATAATATTAGAGAATATAGAATTTCTATCTTAATAAAATTCCACAGATTGTTATATTCCTATCCTTTCTCTGTGCACAAATATGCATCTAAACTCACACATGTACTCTATTACATACATATGTGAAACACTCTTTCAAGCCTATATTCTTATTTTTAATAACCACATTAAAAGTATCACAATTCACTATTATATAAATGTGTTAGTATAGAATATTATCAGGAATTTTTCAAAACATCCCATGCTATAAGAAATATTTCTTGGCTTAGTGCCATATACATGTTTAACTGAAATAAGGACATGTTTTTTTCCCTCTAAATAATTCATTATTACTAGAAAAAAATGTGGGTGGATTTTATGATCTTCCAAACCAAATTTGTTACCAACTAATGGATTTAAAATGGTATTTGGCTATACTCCATACTAACTCTCATTATATATAAAATATAACCCTTGGATAAATCTCTCATTCTGATGATAAATATACCTAAGAATAGTATGCATACTTTATATTTTTATATCATGTATTAAACACTTAATATCAACATAAGTATTAGAATTCCATCTGCTACTGTAACTCTACTGCAGCACTTAAAAATGGTTGTCATAATGTGGGAATTAGAAAATTTTGAACAAATTATTACAGATTTTGTTCACACTGTCATCAACTTTCTGATCATTAAATGTATAAGGGCACATTCCAAACAGTAACAATTATGATCTTTAAAATATGCCACTTTATGCAAGCCCCATGAGATGACGTAGTGGATAAAAGAGAAAGGAAATGAGTATCATCCAAAGAACATGCATGGTGGAAGGAGAGAAATAACTCCATCAAACTGTCCTCAGGCTTTCACATGCACTGCAGCATGAGCACACTTTTTCTGCCTCCATTTACACACTAAATACATAAACAAACATATAACATTCATAGTAAATGGAAATGCTGCACTTGGATTCTGAGCAGAATCAGCAGACCCGCTTTCAACAAGTAGCTTGTTTGAACTTTTATGGGAATGTTATAATTGAAACAAGAAACTTAGGAGAAAAACAGGCTATGCATTATTTCTAAAAACATGTTAAACATTTCTTTTCTTTTGGGTTATCTGTTCCATAAAACTCAAAGTCTCAGATATTCCAAAATGTTCCATTCTGCCTGTAGAAAAATACATCTAAGATTTGTTCTCTCTCAATCATGAGTCAGATTTGTCTCTTTTCTTTCTGAAGCTAAAATGTATATCTTGATTGCACCAGAAAAATGGCCAATCTTCTACTTTGATTTCACCATTATGCCTTACAATCTTGTATTTTAGAAATGATCTATGGATGGGTGGGAAAGTGGAAGAGTGATATTTTGTAGTTGATGAAGCAGTGAAGTCTTCTTAATATATGTGATGATTAATACACAGGCGCCTTCTTAGCTGGCATGGAGCTTGGTTCTAAGAGGCATAAATTTGTATTTTGGATGCTTCGTTAATTTAATTTAGATCATTCACAATTATTAACGAGTATGTTTTTGTAGTCATTGCTATAGAATGCAATTTCAATGCCATTTTTTAAAGTTATTGTTCTCATTTAGTTTTCAGGTATATTCAGCTGTAGATTTAGTTATAATTACATGGTTTTTCTATATCTAAGTGTAAGAATACATGTGGGTGTGTGCATATGTGTGTATTAGTGTGTATTTTCCTAGGATACTGTTTCAATCAACAATACCTGATGGAGGAAGGTCATTGGCTAATAAAGAAACTGCCTCGGCCCATTTGATAGGCCAGCCTTTAGGTGGGTGGAGTAAACACAACAGAATGCTGGGAGGAAGAGGAAGTGAGCTCAGACGCCATGCTCCCCTCTTCTGGGCAAATGCAATGAAGCTCCGACCCAGGATGGACGTAGGGTAGAATCTTCCCGGTAAGCGTAACTTGGTGCTACACACATTAATAGAAATGGGCCAGGCAGTATTTAAATAAATACAATTTGTGTGTTGTTATTTCGAGTAAAGCTAGCCAGTGGCTGGGAGCTGGGTGGCAGGAACGCAGCCCGCAGCTCCTTCAACAAATACCTATTCAATGTTATATAGATTGTGTCAAATTCTTGCAATCATGAAGGGAAGTCAAGGATTAGGTATCATGGGCTGAATATATTTTCTCATCCTGTAGATTTGACTTCTTGGGGCAGTAAGGAAACATATTAATTGACGTAAAGGGAAACAATGGAAACCTTTTTCAGCAGAAGGGATAACAGTTGTCGGGGATTCACTGTGCAGTGTTCATGCAGAACTGAACTGTCTGCTTGAATAACATCATAAGGAAGTACTGTGATGCTCCTTGGGTTCTGCCTACATTGCAACATAGATGACTGGAAACTTATAGAAACAGCAACTTACAAATCACTAGGTAATATCCATGTGCATCAGAAGGTCCATAAATTTCTAGGTACAACACTGGTGATTTCTCTAAAGGAGGTTTCTTTCTTTGCATTAAATAATGTTTTTAATTATTCTTTGAGAATGTCATACAATATATCTTGTCATATTCTTTCCCCTCCCTCAACTCCTCCTACATCTTCCCTCAACTCCCAACTCACTCAACTTCATGTTTGTTATTTCTCCTAAAAAAAAAAAAAGCCCCACAGAGTCCAATTTGTGTGGCCTGACAACTTAGAGCAGGCCTTCCCTGCAGTAAGGTTGATATATTGAGTATCACTCTACTGAAGAAAATAGATTTTCCCTTTCTCATCAGCTATTTGTTGGTTAGGGGTGGAATTGTGGGCTCATTTCTTACACCTTTCATAAGCATACACACAGTTTAAATGGGAGTTACCATAGGAGTTTTTTTTTTTATAAAATCTATTTACTATAACTTTAATTAGTCATCCTTAGAGTCAGCATTAGATATTATTGCACCATAAATACACAGAAATATGTTATCACTGAAGGTATAATTTTGTGATGATTAAAAGAATATTAAGCAAGTTTTCAACATGAAAAAAAACTATAGACGCACACACAAATACATTTAATTGTACAAATACAGGTTCCTAGGCTTTTCATTTAGAACAGAAGTATATCTTCACTTCAGAAAGGTAAAGTATTGTGTTCCATAGCTAGATTATCAACGATTTTGACTCTACTAAACAAAACATATGCAGTATGTTAGCTCCTTGTTAGGCCATCACTACAATATGATATATTACTGTGATTTATATATTAGACTACACCCTCACTCCAAGACCAGAAAAAATAACAACACTTGTTTTCTCTCACTTGTAGATGTTAGCCTTGATTCATTAAACATGAATTCCATTTGGAATATCCACAGAGTTCAGGGAATTGCAAAAAGACCATAGTGGAGTGGAGACAAAATGAACTGGTGTAAAGGGTTAACAGGTGATTATGGAAAAGAAAGGGATAAATTGGGATATGGGACAAGATGGAAGGGTAGAAAAGAGAACCTGGGAGAGTCATATGAAAACGTACAAATGAAGAGGCTTCTGCTAGGATTTTGTGTGACTTTTGAATGATACCACAAGAACTTACTATTTTGATCTTTTCATAATTTAAAAGCATTCTCAAGTGGGTTTTGTCTACATTGTAAAACAGGCTTCCAAACATATAACTATAAAAATGTATAAAAAGTTATGTTGAAATATCTTTAACAAGGCACCAACAACTGGACTAAACTCCATAGCTAACAAATAAAATACACAGTGCTAAAAGATGTTCCTTTTGCAGTAGCCAGGGAGGTTCCAAAAAACATTAAACTTTAGAGGCTATGGCCATGCTCTTGATAGTCCTATGAATATTATACATAATTCATTTATCATGGTGCTTATATAATATTTTTATAGAGATAAAAGATACTCCACTAGCTACTCCATGAAAACTTAAAAACATATTTACATTTACAAGAAACACTAAGAGGTAAATATATATGGCTGGTATGTATATATATATATATGTATATATATCCTAAGAAATATATTCAGTTATAATTTTCCCTTTATTTTATAAAACTTATAGAACTATACAACACTAAGGTATGTGGAAAAGTTAGAACATTTCAGTAAGAATGTTGAGGAGGATAAATTTGCTTTCCATAGTGTTTTAAGAATTGTATTTGATGTTAGGGTGGTGTTTAATTTAATAATCTGAAGTTATAACTGGCACAAATATACATTAACTGAGAAATGGATACAGGGGACATTCTATATATGTGAGGTAGAATATCATATGATTGAAATGCAGAAAGTGACATGATGCATAGATCAACCTTGAACACATTATGGTAAATAAAAGAACAAGGTAGTAAAAAGGATGTATGATTCCATTTACAAGAAACACTAAGAGGTATATATATATGGCTGGTAAAGAGAACAAAGGCTCCACAGAGATGGGAGGTTTGGAACAATGACAAACGACATGAATGTTATTTTGTAGGTGGAAAACATTGCAAAATTACAATAGTAGTTGCACACCCTGGATATTATAAGAAACAAAAACATTGTATAATTTATGCATAACTCTTGTACACAAATAGAGTTCCAACAAATATACAGAAATTTATTACAAAGTCCTGAATGGCCATGGTATGACTCACACTGGATCTGTATAGAGTTTGAGTTGGAAAGTTAAATTCTTCTTCTAGCCATGGGTTCTGGGACACAGAACTTTTCCCCACTTAAATTACAGGCTTTGGATAATAGAATCTGGTTCCCAGGGACACTCCATAGTTTGTATAATTTCCCTAACCATAATGATGTTCAATTGAGTCACAGCCCGCCAGAAGTACAGAATGAGAGCATCCAACTGCATAGCTTACTTTTAGACTCACCCAGGGTGCTAACATAGAGCAACAAGCGCCCGGCACTGCTGAACACCCAGCAAATACTCACTCGTGTTTGAGGACATCTCAACATCTCTGAACTGAAAGCTAAACCTTCACTTCTCTGAGCTTCAGGTTTTGATGTTATTTTGATTTATGCACTGTTGTGAATCAAAATAATTACAAGATTCAACCCGTGGTTTGCAGAGATTACTATAAATAATGACTCAGATGGAAGTAGATTGCCAAGGAACAATTTGTGAAGTCACTAAATATCTTTCAGAATACCTAAAAGGATTACAAAATGAGAGTGGAGGGAAACAGTTGACATTGCTCCTTCATTCGTCATGGATCCTGCTTTATTTTCATTGTAATGTTATCCCCTTCTCCTTCATTTGCAAGAGTAAACTGGAAACATTTTGCTAATTTTTCAGATGAACAAGCAAGTACTTAATGTAAGAAATTCATTTCCTTGTTCCCCAGCTACAGGTTTTCTTGTATTTTAGGTACTACTTGCCATGAATAACATTCTCTTCACATCAAGAGAACTCAGGATTTCATGTGTATAATAAGCTTTATACATTCAGCTCTGATTTCCTTCAGGTTTAGAAATGAATGTTATTAACAGAACCAATTAAAAGGATAAAGTTCACAGCATATAAATTAAACCTGGCTGAATTAATATTTCCTGCAAGATTTCAACAAAGTTCCAGGTTAACAGGCAGAATCCAAGGGCACGGTATAATTAAAATACCTATTTGGGGTTTGGAAATTAGATTTATCTTTCTATAATGAATTCTCAAATGAGCTGATTTCAGTTTTAAGGTATTAGAGAACATATAGTACATACACCACCCAAAGGACACTGAGACCAGTTTGAAGGAAGAATGCAACTCACTATCCACACTCAGGAAAAAAAGAAGTTCTCTCTCTACCTAAGTTTTTATTGTTGTTGTTGTTGTTTTGTTTTTTGTTTTGTTTTGTTTTTATGAGACAGGGTTTCTCTGTGTAGCTTTGGTGCCTACCATGGAACTAGTTCCTTTAGCCAGGCTGGTCTCAAACTCACAGAATTCCACCTGCCTCTGCTTCCCGAGTGTTGGATTAAAGGTGTGCACCACCACCATCCGGTAGTGTTAGGTTCTTACAATTCCTAAGAACATGTCTCTCATCCCAGGGGGCTGTTAGTTATGTTTAACCTATAGGAAACTAGAAGCATTTGAATATAGTTCAGTGTCTATTATTATCATCAAACTCTATAATAGTATTATGTAAATCCCTTTTTGCCATTTCCCCAGGATTTATAATACTTATCTTTTTGTATATACCACTATATCCCTTGGGCATCTTATATACCTCCATACCCTTAATTCACAACACATATGCTCAGCTCCCCTCTATTCTCGGTGCAAGAAGGAGGATTTACTAGGAAGTTTCACTAGAGAAAGCAATAAAATTGAAAGTAAATAAACATTGCTTTTAGCATTTCAAATAAAAACGATTTCAATTTTAGTACATGTGCTTCTGATGCAAGTACATAAAACAGTATTTCAGAATTCACCATTTATCAGAAAAAGAGGGAGAGGCATTTGGTGCCGGTACTCTGTGCCTTGCAGGCAGCTGATGGGCAACCAGAATGGATAGTGCTGGGAAAGGAAGTGCAGATTTCTTACTTGTGTTCCTGTGTCATGCGCTAATTAATGCTGGATTCTATTCAGACACCAGAGACCAGTATGATTCTGAAAATTTGCTTCATTACCATTCATCCATGCTGACAATCTGTCCAGTAAGTATGTGTATTAAAGTCAAAAGTAATGACATGTCTCCATCATCATATTTCCTTCCTTGAGGTGAGCAGCCCTGTAAACAGGGGACAAGCATTTGCATTCCATTGTCTCTTAATCATGATGTACAGATTCAGGAACCAGTACACAGAGTGACCTTGATGAGTCTCCCTGCCCTGGTGTGCCTTCACTGGGTACTTGTAATTTCCTTTCTTTTCACCACTACCTTGATTTATTTAACTGTTTTCCTTAACTTTTGAGAGGTTAATACATGTACATGGTTTTTCGAGACAGGGTTTTTCTTTGGTTTTGGAGCCTGTCCTGGAACTAGCTCTTGTAGACCAGGCTGGTCTCGAACTCACAGAGATCCGCGTGCCTCTGCCTCCCAAGTGCTGGGATTAAGGACGTGCGCCACCACTGCCTGGCTAAAACACTATCCTGAGTGAGGTAAGCCAGACCCAAAAAGAGGAACATGGGATGTACTCACTCATATTTGGTTTCTAGCCATAAATAAAGGATATCGAGCCTATAATTCGCGATCCTAGAGAAGCTAAATAAGAAGGTGAATCCAAAGACAAACATATAGGCATCCTCATGAATATTAACCTTCATCAGGCGATGAAAGGAGACAGCGACAGAGACCCACATGGGAGCACCGGACTGAAATCTGAAGGTCCAAATCAGGAGAAGAAGGAGAGGGAGCACGAGCAAGGAACTCAGGACCGCGAGGGGTGCACCCACACACTGAGTCAACTAATATTCTTATCAGGCTCTGAGATCCTAGGTTTCCATGTAGCCTTGTAGATCCACTTCCTTTGGGCTAGCCTTCCTCTTTCTCAACATCTCCACCTCACACAGTCCTCCCTGCTTACGGGTCTCTGCCCTAGTATCCTATCCCTCTGCTGTAATCTACTGTCCCCTCTCCATTAATGTGCAGCTCCCAAAAGGTCCCTTTCTACTTCCTGCCTTTCACTTGTGCTGCAAGTGGAGTGCACTTAATTTTGAAAACTGTTCTTTTCCCCCTTTTCCCATGGTTTCACACTTACAGACTTGTTCTAGAGCAATTGTTTTCTATCATGATCCTCATGAAAATGTCTCCATGGAAAATACTATAAATCTTTATCCTCCCTTCTGAGAAATTTGTTCTTTTCTTCAAATAAAATATCAATGTTATTTTATTTTCTCATTTGTTTCATGATCAAACCTCTTCAAAAATACCATTCATGCCTTGGAAAACACTGTATTTCATCTATGCTTGTAACAGCTACATGTAGTAAAGTTCATAATACACAACATCATCTTTAAAAAGCTCTGAATCAGTCCAGGTCTGATCTTAAGCAGGTAAATGAGAATATAATATTCATATTTTTCAATTTTAAGCATTAATGACCATTGCCTCAAAATGAAAATCACTGAAAATAAAAGGAACATTAAAGTGTACTCAGGTGGGGCTAGGAATGATACTGGTAGCCTGCATGCTGCTGTTGGGAGCACAAATAAAATTATTTCTTAGGAAAAGAGCTGCTGAATTCTTATGGACTAAAAGAACATTAATTGTACAACCCAAATATCTAACTAAGAAAAAGTCTTATAAATGTTGATGGACTGTATACTAGTAGTTTTATTGAGATTGTAATTTTACCTGCTTGATGCATCCAATTAATTTTTACTTATAATAGTCACATTTATGCAATATTCATTATAACTTTTATAATGGTCACTACACTGAAAATTATGTACACTGTTAATGCTACCCTTTATTTCTAGTATCCCCCGATGACCTGCTTTCTCTTTGCAAAACTTACAACATTCTCTGTCTCCACAGATATACATGTGAGTATTTTATATAATTAAAACAGTGTAATTTCAGTGGCTGATAGTACTTTCTACTTTTTCAGACGACCTGGGTTTGGTTTCCATCACCCAGAAGGAACCCCTAACTACCCACAACTCAGTACAAGGGGATTTGATGCATTCTACTGACTTATTTGAGCCTTGTGTACATATCAGCATGTATTCAGGCAAAACATTGAAATGTAAAATAAAACAGATAAAATATTTAAAAAAAATAAAAAGTATAAAAGATGCCTCTTTCTGACACATATTTTGAAATACTTAAGTTTTCCACACTTTTTAGTACTTATTGGTTATAACTGTTACTTTGCAATGCTTATTTATTCTTCTATTTATTCATACTTTTGGACAATTAAAAATTCATTGCTTTATGTCTAATATTTATTTATGAGTGAGTACATACCATGTTTGTCTATCTGGGTCCAGGTTACATCACTCAGGATTTTTTTTTCTAGTTTGATACCTTTGCATGCAAATTTCAAGATGCCATTGTTTTTTACTTCTGAGTAGTATTCCATTGTGTAAACATACCACATTTTCTTTATCTATTCTTCAGTTGTGGAACATCTAGGTTGTTTCCATGTCCTAGCTATTACAAATAACACTGCTATAACACAACTGAGCAAGTGTCATTATGGTATGAGTGTGAATCCTTTGGGTATATGCTCAAGAGTGGTATTGGTAGGTCCTGAGGTAGATTGAGTCTCAATTTTCTGAGAAACCGTCACACTGATTTCCAAAGTGACTGTACAAGTTTACATTCCCACCAGCAATGGAGGAGTGTTTCCTTTAGCCCATATCCTCTCCAGCATAAACTATCTTTGGTGTCTTTGATCTTATCCATTCTGACTATTGTAGTTGGTATCTGAAGAGTTGTTTTGATTTGCATTTCCCTGATGGCTAAGAATATTGAGCAATTCCTTAAATGTCTTTCAGGCATTTGCAGTTCTACTATTGAGAATTCTTTGTTTAGATCTGTACCCCCTTTTTGATTGGATAATTAGGTAATTTGATGTCTAGTTTCTTGAGTTCTTTTACATTTCATCAGCAACACTTCATGGTTCTTCTTATTATTTTTCAGGCTGGTAGTGTTCTCTGTCTATTAATTATTACTGTCAGTGAGGATAAAGTAGCATGTCAGTAAGGTTTGGGTTTGCAAATCCATATAAATAATTATTGAGACTATTTTCACACACTTGTTTGACATTTTTATAAGAATGCTTTCAGATGTCTACAGAAATTTCAATTGGTTAGCTTTCTTTGACTAATGACTCGGTGGAGTTCTAATTTTTATGTTCTAGAGAAGACCTAATGCATGGTTTAAACTTTTTTTCAGAGGTTTCATTAATAAACAACCTGACTCATAGGCATGAGGATCTAAATTAATCAACAGAATCCAGATTTAAAAAATTCTGGTGTAGTGTCAAACATGTGTATACCTGCTGTGTGGTGGCACAGGCAGGAAGACAATGAGGGTTCTTGACCAGGCAACTTAACTAGTTTGGTGAACTTCAGGACATGAGAGAACCTGCCTCAAAAAGAATAAATGATAATTTTATTTTTTTTTTGTTACTTTTATTTTTGACCTAATACTTCTAGTTTCCATTAGAAGTATGAGGAGAGAAGATGAAATTTGTTCCTGTCTACTTATTTTTGTCTTTCTAGAAAAAAAGAGACAAGTTGGCACAACAAAGTATGTATTATCTTATCCATCAAGGTTTTTTTTCCTTTTTTTGCTTGTATGTTTTGTCATTTGTTAGGTACTATGATTTTTCTGATGTTAAATAAACCCCATTCCAAAGAGAAATCCCATTTAGTCATGTAAACTTACTATGGTACTAGGTATATTGCTTGTGGATACCTGTGTGTAAGTTTCTTGTTAGAGATAGGTCTATAGTTTTGGTGATGCCACTCTGGGTTGTGTGGGATTTCTTTGAAAATGTTCTGTCCTCTTTTAGGTCCATTAATCTTTGTGAGGAACTGATTTTTTTTCCTTGTATAATCTGTAGAAATCATCAAAGAAGTTAATACTACATTAATTTTCTGTAATTATACCTTTATAAATTCAGTGTTTTTGCTTGATTTTAGTGTGTACCAAATCACTTTCTTTCTTGAGGATTCCCAGTAGCTCAAAACATTTGTAACCTTGACCATTTCATTTGGTTCACTCATTTTTCTATGTAGTATTTCTCAGGACATCTTTTTGTTGCTCCTTTTAATTCAGCATTAATATTTATTCTTCTATCCTGCTTTCCTTAATTTAGGTTTCCTTCTTTTTCAGTTATTTGAGCTAAATATTTGCAGACATTTTCAATTAATCATCATCTTATTATTAGATTTTTATTTCATATATTTTATTTCCATTGATTTCTTCTCTTTTTAATTAAAAATTATTGACTTATTCACTTGTTTCTGTAGAATAGACTGACATGCTGCCACTCATTATGTATTCTAGACTAACGTTCAAGATTATTATACTTCACCCTACTAAGTTTTGAAATTCCAAGAATTAGCCACAATATCTATTAATTTCGGTTTTAAATATCATTTTTGTCTGATTTATTATTATTTTTCTATTTATTCAATGCTGTATTAAGGAATTTTAGATTATTAAATTTATTTCTTCCTTATTTTTCTATACCTACTATTGAACCTATAGATTTCACTCTAGGCTATGATTCATTTCAGGTGGCTGAAAATATTTCATTTTAATTAATTCTTAATTAATTATATGTCTATGTGTCTGTGAAAACCAGAAAATAAGCCCAGTCCCCTGGAGATTAAGTAACAGGCTCTCTGTATTATGTCATCCAACATGTATTCTAGGGACCAAACATAGGGCCTCTGTAAGAGCCCCATACACTTTTAATCACTGGGTCCTCTGTTCAGCCCCCATTTTAAGGGGTTTATATCTCAAATTTCTCATTCATATCCAGAATGTTGGAATTATCTATACAACATCCTCTTTTCACAAGATTTAGTTAAGAAATGATTGAGAGCATTTTAATTTCTTCTTGTTAATGATTTATTTTTTAAATTTCAATGATTAACATGGATGATGCTTTTTATACCCTTCTTTTTTATCTATCTGACTGCAAACTGCATGTACTCAGGAGGAAGTGTGGTATGTTTTTATTTAGGTGGTGTTGTTCTTCAGATGTTCATTAGATTGTCTAGGGTTGTTGACATTGCCTATTGGTCAGGTCCCTACATTCTTGTGATCATTGTTCTAATCAGCAGACCTATTCTTCAACACGTAATGCTCATTTTTCAACTACTATGATTAAAACCTCTATGATTCTCTTTAGTTTTACTTGTTTGTCATTTATATATTTAACAATTCCTTATTAGACATATGTAAGTTTATATCTGTACATTTTGTTTGAATTGATTGTTTTGTTCATTTGTTTTTGTGTTTTTTGGAACAGGATCTTTCTATGTAGCTCTGGCTGGGTTAGAACTCATTATGTAGACCAAGTCAGCTTCAAATTCACAGAAATCTGCCTGTCTCTGCCTCCTGAGTACAGGGATTAAAAGTGTGTGCCATCATCTCAGCCTGGGTGAATGGATTTTGATTAATATTGAATTCTCTCTATGAACTTTAGGTATACTATCTATTTGTTCTCATTCCAATACAGTCATTCTAGCTATTCCCACTGCTTACCTTTTACAGTCCTTTTTTGTATTTTTTTTTCTGATGACATACATTTGGGTGGTTTCTAACCAATCTAATATATCTAATTTTTCACCACGTAATCAACTTAGTGTTATTATTAACAAAAGTGGATTTTATTTACTATCTTAATATATATTTGTATATATCAATAATCATCATTAATATACATCTCAAATATAAAGTAAATACTATATAGTATTTTCATTTTGACAGTGAGATCTTTCCTTACTGGTTGTTCTGTGGATTACTATGTATGATGATAAAATTGTAATATACAATATAAAATTGTAATAGTCTTACAAATTTTTTCAAACAAGATAATAACAGCTATTTTATATGGTTATTTGGGGATATTATATATTATGTCGTATATGTGCTTGAAGTGTAATGTATTATAATTATTCCTTCATACAGTTTTGTTTCAAAGGAGAATAAAGCACAGGGTTTGAGTCTTCATGACTACAAAGACTTTACCATGAATCATATTTGTTATTTCCAGGTCTCTTTTGTTTCTGAGTCCCTCTCCCCCTTCTCTTGCTCTATTGCATTTCTCCATTTCTTCTCAGGCTGACTCCTGTCTCTGCGACACTCATTTCCTGTACTCCCACTCACTCCATAGTTTGGTTATTGTCAAATTCATTACATCTTTATACATTAGAGTCACAACAAGAGATTATGTAGACCTTATTTCATATAATTGCTTTTCAGTCAGTTAAAAGAGAAAATACATATTTAGACTATTATTCTTAATTATGTAATTAACATTATCTTTGCACTGTGTTTGTTATATGAATTTTGACTGCTGTAATTGCTCTTTAAAATCACACTTTCTGCCTGAGGAGGTCCTTTTGCATTTTTTTAGAGGTTGAATTGATATCAGTGAATTAATTTAATTTTCACTCACATAGTAAAGCTCTTCCTAGGCCTTTGTGTTTGAATACACTTTATAAAAGTGTTGTGTCCCTATGCGATTGTTGAAAATTCAGATCATTTCTATACCCATATGCTGCTTATTGTGCCATCCTACTACATCCAAATAATGATTTTTGCAGCTTGTTTCAGATAAGTCTGTGCAGTTTTAACATGGTTCAGTGGGAAATTAGGAACACATCGTTCTGGAAGCCTCACCCTCTCAGAGATTTTTATTAGAACATATTTTAGTAACAATTCAGAACCTAGTCAGACCTTTAAGGTTTGGCTTTCTTTGCTTGTCATTATGTTGGAACTAGAGCTCTTTGTGTTTAATAAAATAAACCAAGCATTGAAAGAGAAGAATCTTAAGGCTGCACTACTGTGAGGAATGCAGACAAAGATGCTCTCACGGGAAAGGCTGAAGTGGTATAAAATTATAAATAGATGTAATCATGAAATTCTGAAGTGCTTCTGCACAGTAGGCTGAACGCAGATAATAATAATGTTCTACCTATTTCAAAATTCTAGGTAGATATTGACGTTTTAAGTGTGTGTGTGTGTCTGTGTTTCTCTTGTCCATTTGTGACTAAATGAAGGCCAAGATTCTTGTTGTAATGCTGTCCTAAGTTACTTATCCACCTTATATTTGGAGACACAGATAATACTAAACCTAAAGCTAGCTACTTCCAGAAGTCCTTCAGTATCAGTCACCAATCCCCAGCACTGGGATTATAGGTACAAATCACCTGGTCCAGCATGGATGGGCACTCAGAGAAAGCTCATTTCTTCAGTCTTCTACAGCAAACACTTTAGCTACTTCACCATCTTCCCTGTGAGAAAATGACAATGTTTATAATAAAAGCAAATATGATGTGGAGGCTAGAGAGGTGGCTCAGCAGTTGATAGCACTGCTACTTTTCCAGAGGACCTCGGTTTGATTTTGAGCACCCACATGGAGGCTCAAAACTACCTGTGACTCCAGTTTCAAGTAACCTGATGCCTTCTTCTGGCCTCTCAAGGAACCAGGAATACATGTGGTGCAAAGAAATATATGTGGAAAAATACCCATATATACATACACACACATACATACACACTGCAAATCAAATTTTAAGAATCTAGTATGCATTATCAGACTTAAAATTTACTTAATATGTATATGTAAAAACTACAATATTATGGCATTAAGATCAGCATTTATATTTTTATATGCCACTTAAATTAATTTAAGAAAATAAAAGTTCAAAGAGACATTTTATCTTATGTCAGAACATAGCTAGTAGAGATTCACTCCCTTATTCTGTTGGTTATCTATTTATGTAATTCAGTTCCTTTGCCGTAAATAAGCTTTTTCATTTCATTCAATCCCATTTGTCAATTCTTTATATGATTCCCAAAGCTATTTATCAATAAAACATTGTTATTAATACGTAAATTATACAGTAAATGTAAAGCCTCATCTGACCTATAGCTTTAGTTATAAAACAAAAAGCAAAACCAAAACAGGTGTGAGAAAGTGGTTGACAGAAGTGCTTGTTGTACAAACATGAAGACTACAGGTTGGATCCCTAGAAGTTATAGAAAATGACAGCATATCTATCTAATCAACAATCTCGATGTTGAGAAGGGAAAGATGGGAGGTGCCTTGTAGTTTGCCAACCTAGCTGAATTGGTCAGCTGTAGACAGTGTATCTGTCTCTTCAGCTAGATGGAGAATGACTGAGGAAGATACCCAATGTTGACATCTGGGCTCCATATGGATGCACATACACATGCACACACACACACACACACACACACACACACACACACACACACATTGTGTGTGTGTTTGTACATACATACACACAAAGTAAGTCAAATAAGCAGAGTTGGCCATTTGATTGTTGAAAGTTGTACCAGATGTTTATTCTCTATTGTTCTTTTTTCTTTATCACACTGTGTTTGGATATTTATAACTAATTATGTAATTACATATTTATTACTGTCATAGAAATATATTTAAATGGAATAGGATATTACTGCAAATTTAAAATGCTTAATTTTATAAAGTTAAAAATCATAAGCCATTCAATTACAAGTTATTCCAGCATTCCAAAAATTATCACCATTTATTTTCCACCCAAAACACCATGCACTTGCGTGCATTTCTGTGTAATAAAAATCAGTGGCAGCATCTTTTTTTTTGTTTGTTTGTTTTTTTGTTTTATACTTGTCAGTGATACAGTCAGAATGTTGAGATATTTTTGAAACTTGTTTTAGGTTTGTTATTTTGGAATATATAACAAAACCAGAAACTATGGGGTAGATCATACCTCCGTAATCATCCCTTTTTCAGTCATTCCTTTGCCTTGGCTTAGTATCCAAGCAAGGAATTGAAGGCATTTTAGATTCCAGGCTTGTACCACCTAGCCAGCATTTAATGATCAGAGAGATATTCCTTCTCTTTTGCATCTGTTGGTATGTTATTTTGTTTGAAAAAATGTCTGTTCAAATTCTTCTCTAGTATCACACTTGGTAAGTCTCACTATATTTACATAACACTCCCATAGGAAAACCCTAGCGTAATTAGGAGTAAATAATACATTGATTAGCAACATTTATTTTTGCTCCTTTTTTCAATCTTTATTCACTCTGTTTGTGCATAGAATAGTGCCTACCTTTACAAAATATCCATTAACATAGAAGGGAAGCCCATTATACTTTTTGTTTCTGTATTGGATTTGAAGATTCTAGTTTTAAAGACTTGGAACCATGTTGTATAAGGAATAACAATACTAAAATTTCAATGGCAACTTCTGCTATTTTATAAATGCTCAGAGTGTTAACATTCTACTTATAAATAGAAAGTTAAATATACAGTCTTCAATTTTTCTCTTCAGAGAAAAACATCTCAGATAGACATTATATTTAAGAGATGTTTCATAAAATCCAGTGACAGAGAAAGTTTAATATTACTTGTCAACTCCTTAAAATGTCAGCCTGAGAACCCCACCTTGATCACTGATGCCACAGAATGTCATGCCAAGGATCAATGTGATGTCTTCTCTTCAACATAACAATTATGTTTGTTAGTATAACATTGCATCATTGGCTGTCTACACATTACATAGTAGTGAAGAGTATGGAAAGATTTTTTTATACAGGGATTTGAAGAGTATGGAAAGAGTTTTTTTTATACAGGGATGTAAATGGCTTCCAGCACAGCACTATAATGCCTGTAGCATTATTACTACAATCATTTATAGATCTGAAATATAAATACGAGGGTCAGCAATTTGTTTAAGAAACTGCTATTTAATACGGGAGACAAAGTTCAAAGCCTGGAGTCATCTTCTGAGTTTGCACTTTGTCTTTGCTCTGTATTACATACATACATCATGCCAAGCTCCTGAAATCCTATTAGAGGTATTTATTAGTTTAGTTCTATGCAGCCCCATGGAAGACACAATCCAGATGTAAAATTGTATATGCTGTTAGGAGTCGCTGCAAAACACTCGTGTGACTTGATCAGTTTTCTTCTGGGTTTTGCTTGGGTTAAGTGGAGGTGAGCAGGACACTAGACTGAGCTTGAAAAAGTAAATTAGATTATTTAAAAGGAAATCTATAGCAGCACTTTTATGATTTCTAATTAAGGACCATACAAGCATACTAAAATACATAACACACACATATATACATCCATATATACATAAATATGCCCATATTTCTATACACACAAACATACTCATGTCACAGACAAATATTTACATAACTACACATACAAATATATCCATATACACACATATGTGCACATGTACATACATACAAATATAAACACCTACACAAACACAAATATATGCACATACACACAACTATATCTATACATACATACAAACACGCACATATATACATAGCACACATACAAATACTCATACACATAATCACATATATAAACCCACACATGCATATGAACATAACACACATAAAGTCTCTGAAAACCACCCTATCTACACATACACATATACACATGTTATACAAATATACATATATGCACACACATACACACATGTATGTACACATAAAAACATACACACATACAAACCCACAGAAAAATTATTCCAGCAGTGTGGATATTTGGGAGAAAGAGTAGTTCTGAGGGGGTATAAATAATTTTGACCTACATGGACACTCTCAATCCTGACTCTGTATGCCACCAGAAGGAAGTCAAAGCAGAGAGTCGTTGTACTTGAGGGAGTAGAGAATGCTATGAGACAGAGGTGAAGATTAAGCAAATCTGTGGAAATAAAATGTTGAAGTGCACAAGCTGAAACATGCTATTCAAATCCCCAAAGCACACCAGATATGACTACTAGTCTGTATCACTAAGAACTAGCCCGAAAGAAAGGGAAGAGTGGGGTCCCATGTGAGAGACCCCAAGATTGGAAGACCCTCCCTCTGGTTAGTGTCCCCAAACCCTCCTACCGCTGATTCCTTGATGACATCTCAACCTTTGTCCTGTTTTCTATTGGAAGAAGTGGTGCTTTTCAACACAGCACTGGCTGGGCTCACTCAAAGCAAATTGGAAGCTGGGAAAATGAGAGTTGGTCTACCCTGGGGAAGAGCAAACCAAAGATTGTCTAGTGCTAAATGGTCAGTTCAGTGAATATACATGCAATATCATTATATGGACTGAACAGTTTATATTTAGGACTATACCTGAATATACACATGTGCATGCAATAAAAAAATAAACCATACATCTCAAGGACAAGGGAGAAAGGAGAGTGTGGAGGGAGGAGAGGAAATGAAGAAATGTTGCAATTAAATTATAATCTCAAAATAAATTAGAGATTATTCAAACACATCGTTAATAAAACACTAAGTACTAGAATGGATACTGAGGGTTAGCTATTACACTGATGTTTGCAAAACTTGGGCACAGAATCCTGTGCTGATTGTGGCTAAAACTTTATTCATCAGGAGTAAATCAGTATCAACAATGACAGGATTAAACATTCCCCAGGATTAAGAGTCTATCCATTGATCTGAATGCTTAAGTAACCTTGGAAAGTAGGATCTCAGGAGCAGGAAGGCAGCAGGCAATGGAGAGTTTAGTGAGGCAAGAGAAGTTATTGAACTCTTCTACAGTCTTGGCAGGCAGGCAATGCTCTACTATGCTGACATGTCAGGCAGACCATGGGAAGAGTATCAATTATTGTACTAACATAATTTTCCACCTACCCATCTAACATGTTCCATAAAGCAAAGTTCTTGTGGATAAAAATATTTTAAAAACTGCTGTTTTTGAAAGACAGTGAACTGTGTTTATTTTAATGTGCTCTGGCACAACACTGGTGTTGACAGACCTATGGGTGAGATAAATAAGCTTGTTGGTGCCAAGTATAATTACGATGTTCTGAGACAACTCAAGACTTGACCATTCTGCTCTATGGTTTTACATACAATGCCTATGATGTGAGGTATCAAGAGCACAGTATTACTTGGTAGGGATTGGCTAGTTGCATTCCCCACTAAAACATCTGGCACTATAGATATTCTATAGTGAATAATATTAATGGGAAGACTTTTAGGTATAAGCATGAGGTTAGAAGTATTCTCTGTCCCACCTGATTCCCAGTTTCTCTTTACTCACCAGTGTGCCTGTAGCCACTTATGAAATAATCGCTCAGAGGCTAATATATTAAGTACAATTGTTTGGTCAATATCTTATGCTTCTTATTTGATAACTTTATAATTTAACCCATTTCTATTAGTTTATATTTTTACCATGAGACTTGAGGCTTCCAGGAATGTTAGGACCTCTTTCTCCTTTGGTGACTACATTGCCCCTCCTCCACTCTGCCTTCTCTCTATATATCTATATCTATACCAATATAGATATAGATAGATATGTGTGTTCATGTGTGTGTGTGTGTTTGTCTTTCTTTGGACTTTCTGTTTAGCTTACTTTATGGAACTATTGACCAAAGCTGCTTTATTCATCAACCAAAGCAACACATATACAGAAAGACACCCCACATCATATGTGACTGGATTGTATCCATGTTTGTATATTCATAGCAGATTCGAGTGAGCATTGTATCACCATGATTCCATTAATGTCAGGCTTTACATATGATGGCAGAGCCATAGATTACTGTGGATTTGAAGAATTCCAGCAGTATGGTGACTTTGTCCTCTTATTGCTGTAGTGCAATAGATCCCATATGGTCTTATATGAAACTCACTATGTAGCCAAGGCTATCTTCAAACTCATGGCAATCCCTCTTCTTCAATACCCAAAGTGCTAGAACTGTAAGCCTAATATTTTACACAGCTTTATTTTTGAAACATGAATTGTTATCTCTAACTTTTCTCCTGTAGAAAACGACTGTTCCCGGATTTTTTTTTTCTACTATAAACAGAAGAGCTGACTTTACGTGAGGCATATTTGAAACACTGGATGACAGATGAGTTATACGGTAATCTATGAATGGAGAAATAAAGCATGAGTCCCTTAGCATGAGTCTGTGACTTTGTCACCTGGAGAACTTACCAGATTTTGGGGAAAGACAGTAAAGTCTTTTTTCTGGTTGCTTTCATAAACAAATGGTGGGAGCAGATTATAGATGAGAATGTGGCAACACTATCAGCAACCAAGGAAGAAGCTGTGTAGGACTCTGGATGCATATTACAAGAGCTAGAAAGAGGCTCTTTGACTTAATCTCCCATCTAGAAAATGACCAGTTTAAAAGTATTATAGGCAAACACAAAATTACATTTCTGAAGCTTTAGTATCTTTTTAGATATTTTGTATGGGGGGAGGAACCAAGTTGCTGCTAGTAATAAAAATTGTTCTAGAGTGGCCAAAGGGAGGATTAAATCAGGCTTCAGAAGGAGACAGTGGTTGAAATTGATTTATTTATGTATCTGAATAAAACTGAAATTCATTTCAAAATAGGATAAAAGTTAATAATCATCAACATGTGATACACTGCGCTAGACATTTTAGAAAGTTTATCAGAGATGGAGGTATGAGCATCTCATACCCAGAACAATGCTGCCACCTCCTCAAATGAAATCCAAAGACCAGATATGGAAATTACAAAATCAGTAACACTCCCAGAATATAACCTTCAAAACCAGTCATGACGAAAACAATTCACACTAAAGAAATTAGAGGGAAAGCTGAGCAAATACAGCAAAACAAGTTAAGATACCAACCCATAAGGAATATAAAGTGTAATGATAAAAACTATGGTATTGAAAACCTTCCTGATGACCTTCTAAGTGCAGTAGGAAACATTAGCAGACACGAGGATGCAGAAGTAGACCCAGGCTAGATAGAGTAACCGCTATCAGTGATTCATAGGCTCAGTGTTTCCCCAAGAGAGTGTCAAAGAGTCTAAGGTGTCATTGTCATCATCAAATGGATGGAGAGGCCATGATGGAATATGAGAACAAAGAAAAATTGTGCCGAATGTGTGGGAGAATTTTATACTTTTTTCTTCTGTTTCATCTCACAAGAAGAACTGTGGTCTTTACTCTAGACCTACACTGTGCTCAGGGGCCTTCAGTTCTAGCTTAATGGGTTTCATACTGCAACACTGTAAATTTTGTTTTGGTGGAGAACCTACAAGCCTGTAAAACAATACTGTTCCTCAGACACAGTCTGTACAACCTTTAAGTGGCATTGTTTTCTGAGCAAATCTTTCTCTGTCAGTTAGGATACCATCCAGTCTCTGAATTTCAGAAACATTCTGGGTTATAGTAATATTTTATATCACTATAACATAAATGTAAAGAAACTTATTTTGCCATGAACTCAGTTCCAGAGTTTTTTGCATGAGGCAAGTATAGTAGCATCTGAAACCAATTTCCAAATCTCAAAAACCTCATATCTCAGTGGTACAGAGAGTGAAAGTTAAGGAAATCTCTTTGGTTTCTAGATAGTTCCATAGTTTCATCATGCATTAACAGTCAGCATTCAAGCAGGTAGCACTAACCGGACTTGGTGGTTTACCAAGGAAAGAGAACAAAGATGGCAGTGGGCGAGGAATGTGAGGGTGAGTGAGAGGGGAACCGAGAGTGGATATAATCAAGACATATCGTATTCAGGAGTGAAATGATCAGAGCATAAATAAAAGGACCCTTTGATGATGGATTCAAAAACGAAAAAAAAAATAAAAAAAGATTCATTGTCCCATCTTGCAGGGGCCCAAAACAATAGGATGGTTTATAAATTCCCTGATTCTCTTTGTTCTCCCTCTCTCCCTCACTCCCGCTGCCCCCATCTCTCGGATAATTCTCTGATTCTGCGGTTCCCTGGCGGCTTTTGCTCCTCACAGCTATGCACTACTGTGCTTCCAACCCAGCAAGTTTCTTGTTCATGTTTTTAATCAGTGACCCCGGCCTAACATCCCTAACCCTAAGAGCAAATCTGACAGCTTCTGGGTTCTGTTCCTTCATCTGCAGGAAAGAATCCCGGGGAAGACTTGTGGGAGACACTGTCTAAGAATATTTTGATTACTATCCAAGCCATAGTTACTAACTGGTAGCAGGACAGTTAGGTACTGGCTAGTGTCCAAGAGTCTACATATCTGATAATTTTTAATCTTCATAAAACCAAATGAGAAAAGCGGTTAATGCTCTAAAAACAACCACTGACTTGACAGATTTATCTGCGACCAAATTCAACACACTAGTATTGGCAGCAAATGACAAGTTCACATTCATCTGGCTCTTTACTCCATTTAGTTTTCACTATTTCAACCCTGCTTTCCAGAAATATGTCCCTGGGAAGGTTACCTTACACGGATATATCTTTATCTTTCTTTCCACCTGTCTGGGTCTTGGCATCTGCAGCTATTTCTTCCAGTTCCCTGCATCCTTCAGTCCACAGTACAGGCAAATCTCCGTTTGGAAGCTGTTCCTGACTTCCACCCCTAGGCTGCGACCTCCACGCATTTCCCAAGACAATTTGTCCTGCTACTGTGCTGAGCTGTATTTACGACCTCTCTGTCTTTCATGAAATATAAGATGGGATGCATGCATAAGACTGGAGAGATTGATAACTACCTGCTTACGTGAATGTGTCCTTATCATCTCAGAAGCCATCATGCACAGTAATTTGGGAGTCTCTATATATCTAGGCACAGCTGTGGTCCATTAAAAGGTCCCGAAAGAAGTACTTGTCCTCCAACCCTGAGACATAGTTATCAGCTGCCCCATAATCTGGAATCAGTTTTTTTCCAAATGTGAATAGTCTCCCCCATCCTGTTCTCCCTCCTCCCATATCTCTCTTCTGCACAATGCCATTTCTGCTTGTTTGGTCCCATCCTCATCTCTCTGGTAACAAGCAGGGAATCATCCCAAATCTTAAATGACTCCTGTAAATTTTCTCAGATGCCATTTGCTCCTTTTCTCAAGACTTCTGGCACTTTATTAACCACCCTTTCCTTCGATGTTTGAAGTTTTCTGATTCCTTTATATCTGCCACTTCCTTCTTTTGAAGAATCCTTTAAGCCTCGCCATTTGCGCTAAGCGCTGGCTCCCCTGTGACCTTTCCTCCAAGCCTGCAAAGACTCCCAGTGCCTCTCTCATGATGGTGTCTGTAATTGGTTTCTGTATGGGTTTGGTTGTCTGGTTTTCAGGGATCCTAACCATTCATTCCAGGTTGACTATGAGGTTGAAAATATTTTTTTTTTTTTTAAGTTTCAATTTATCTCTGACTTGGAACTAACACTAAAACATACTTACAGAGTTAAGGAAGTAAAAGTTCTTAGTCTCTTCCTTCAAAATTTTATTTGCCTGTTTACATGTCTAGAGTAACATTCACATCCAAAAACTGTAATTGTAACCATCCCTTTCATTCTTAACATGTACCCATCATGTGAGGCTTTTAGTAGTCAACTTTTCCCCATCTTGTAATTAAAGAACTTAAGGGAGTTAGTGATAAGTGGCAGTAAGGATTTTAGGTGTCTATGCACAGAAAAAAAAAACCCTATAGATTTGGTTGAGCTAGGACAAGATTATTTAGTCCACGTATGGTGAACCAGGTTCCCTTTAGTTAATGAAGTATATGTATTGTTTCTGGCAGAGATGACAGGCAAGCAAGGTCTTGGGATGGCTGCCTTCAGAGGACAATGTATATATCTAGCAAACTTGACAAATAATTGGTTGCAGTCAAAGATAATTCTGAAAGAAAATGTAAAGTTTACTATGAATTTGACATGTTTGATACAAAAGGCTTATTTCTGTTTTAGAGAGAGAGGTGATCTATACTGGTGATGCAACATGAGTTATATAATCACTTGACCCTAGGTTAAGTCCATGTCCTTTTGTGACTTTTCCTCTTTCACTTATAGAAAAGTGTTTTTTTTTTCTCTCAAAAGGATGAGAACAATAGTTTCAGAATTATTTCTAATATTACTTTGATGTTCTTCTCCAAAAGATGTGTCATTTTGGGCAATCTTAAAGCCCACTTCCCTCATGGAAACACCAGACCAATATTTCTAACTTTCCGAAGAATAACAATGGTTCATTCTGACCTGGAGGGAAAGTGCAAAACTTCTTCTACAATGCAAGGAGCTTGTATCCACTTGCCATGTTCTGTTTTCAAATAAACCTCTGATGTAAGTAAAAACAAAATGTATCTATGTTTAAAAACTCAAGTTCTTAGATTGTGTTAGTCACACCGCATGACCTGCTCAAATGCCACTACTACTCATTTTACATATGTAGCCATACACTGTAGATATCTCTCATATACTTATAGATGAGAGATACAACATAGTATGATTGTCTATCTTGGGGTTCCTATGAAACTAGTAAAAGTGGGAGCAGGGGCTGTCTCAGATTCTTTTGCCTACTTTTGGCACCCTTTCTCTCTTACTAGGTTACCTTGTCCAGCCTTAATATTGTACTGTGTGCCATTTTTTATAACATGGTATGTCATATTTGGTTGATATCTGTAGGAGGCATGCCTGACTTTGAAAAGAAAGGAGGAGGAGGTATGGGAAAGAGAATGGGATGAAGGAAGGGAGGGGAAAATGTGGTCTGGACTTAATGTATGAGAGAAGAAGAAAGATAGATAGAACATAGAAACAATCAGCATCTTTCGTGAAGCTTAGAGTTATTTGAAAGGATGATTCATCTTAGTTTATTTCTATGCATTTTCTTCTTTTCCAACAGTATCCATGTAGATAAATTTCCAAAAAGATAGCAAGTCTTACTACACATTAACTGAACCATTAAAGTTATGTAAAGACTTTCATAACACATGAAATGCACATAACTGTCTTGCATTAAAGACATATTTTCCAATCCAGAAGTCTAAAATATATATGTTTTAACAGAGATTAGTATTCTTACAGAAAGGGAAAAAAAGAAGCAAGACATAAAATTTAAGTTCAGAAAAGTTTAAAACTGTCTACAGGCAATGATTAAGAGCTTTATAAAAATGACCTCCTGCAGATAAGTAAAAATCCTGAAATGTTACAAAAACAGCTGTCTGGAGGCACTGCAGGATACAAAGAGGGAGGGGGTGTCTAGCAGCAGTGCCCTTGCTGAGTGGACTTGGTTTCATCTCTTGTACATGTTCAGGAAGTAGGGCATATCATTGTAAATAGACTGATGGATTTATCCAGGAAGAGGCAAGAGTCAGAAGAAATCACCCACATTTTGAGGGATAGAGTTTTCAGCTGTTAGTGAAATGGTAGTTCTTCAAATCCAGTCTTCTGTTCATTTATTGACAAACAGAAGAGGCACAGAACAGCCTTGGAAGGTCCGGCTAGCCTGCAACACCATAGCATGTTGTTTGTGACCAACATAAGCCACAGACACAGCAACTAATGATGCATACACAGGAAAGGAGAGGACAGTCCTATCAACTTAGTTCCAGACAACCATCCACAATTGTTTCTCATGTGGAGCACATGAAAGAGAACCAGTGTGAAAAATTTACATGAATCCAAATGCCCAGGCTGCATAATTGAGAAGGCTAATACATTCCTTATTGACTTATATTTAATTATACAAATGTTAAGCATTCTTAGAATGAATATTAAGATAGGAAATGGAGGGAGAAAAATGGAAATCTTTACAATGATTATATGGAAATCCTAGAAAATACCTGAAATAAAGAAAATACTATTTGGCTTTTACGACAACTGGAAATGAATGAAAAGAGAACTGGTAAATCGCTGTGAGATGAATTGGATCCCTAGATTTCATGTGAAACAGCCAGCTATAATTTATTCTATTCCTAGCATTCAAGTGGATCCCCATGGCTGTAGTCTAAGTAAACAAGTTTACCTGGCAAGTTCCAGGCTGAGAGATCATGTCTGAAAAAATATTAGTGATTTACTAACAATGGCTAATGCATTCCTGCAGAATAGAATGGCATATAAATATATATTCTGGACATCAAGTGCATCTACACACAGAGAAATCTATGAAAGCTATTTGTCTTTAGAGTCCTAGTTATGTGTAGGCAAAAAGTTTACATCTTAATAATCTATGAATTAATAATTAAAAAGTTCTAGGCAGTGGTGGCACATGCCTTTAATGCCAGACTCTAGGGGCAGATATAGGCAGATATCTGTGAGTTTGAGGCCAGCCTGGTCTAGAAAGTGAGTTCTAAGCCATATAAAAGTATTATACAGAGAAACCTAGTTGTGAAAAATGAAAATAATGATTAATGATAATAATTATTATATATTAATTATTAGCATATATAATAAAACACAAAGCGAGATGTTCAAATACTCACTCCTCTCTCTGTGTGTCTCCATCTGTCTCTGTCTCTGTCTCTGTCTCTCATTCCAAAGTTTAAAGATGCTATTAAATGCTCTTCTTCTATTATACCTCCTTATAAAACTAAGTTGAAATAATTTCCAAAAAAAATCTCACTATCTCAAAATTGACAGGATCTTCACAGAGTTTATAGGGCAACTTTATCCTATGCCCTCATTTAGGCATAGCAAACTTTTATCTAAAAAAGCAAGCAATACATAACGATTTTTTTTCTAAAATTGCAATATATAAATAGGAGTCATGGCAGATACTTCACAGTAAACAATCAAATACTGATCAATACTAGCCATAAAGTTCAATATCAACATTCATAAGGTATAATGATAGAATATACCCTTGTGATGAAACTAAAACTTTACATCTGTATTCCAAGTTTCCCGATATAAACTATAGTAGAAACAGCATATCAAACTCAAAGTATATGTAAAAATATAACCATAAGTGTTAAATATATAAATAAAACAGGGCTGAAGAGATGACATGATATTACAGAACTTTCCAGGCATGAACTGAGTGTGGATTGTCCAGCTCCTGTTAAAAAAAAAAAAAAGCCAGTCTTTGTGGTGTAGATCTGGTATACTATTGCTGGGCAGGCACAGAAAGGTAGATCCTAGGAGCTCATTCATCAGAAAGCCTAGCCAGACTGATGAGTCCCAGCTTCTGTGAGAGACAAAGGAATAACAGAGGCACTTATATGTTCACATTAACCATCAAATGTCTAATTGGACCTAAGGTCCATTAAACAAGAAGGAAATCATTCCTGGTTCTGGGAATCATGTCAACCTACTAGGATCAGTAAAGTCATGGATCTTATAGGAAGATCTACTACAGTCACCGTCTTAGACCAGTGTAATTCCCAATTAAATTACAGACACTTTTCTGATACCCACGTATAAGTATAGTTCTCAACCCTCAGCAAAGAAGCTATTTTTGCAGCAGACAGCAGTCATTACAGAAAGCCACAAATGGTCAAAATGCAGAGACCAAATGAGACCATGGGGTGTCCATTGCCAACTGATATATCTACAGTGCAATCCCCACATATAAGGTACACTATTGAAGAAGAGGAAGGAATATTGTATAAGCCAGAAGACCAAGGGAGTATGCTAAGTGATCATGTCTTTTCTTATATGACAGGAAAGCTACACCCATGAAATTTCAACCACATGCTTTCTTTAAGAAGACCTAAATAAAGACAACACCAGTTGGCATGGCAACCTGGTGACTGAATCCAGAATTTCATGCATGTTAGGTAAGCATTCAACTAACTAAGCTATATCCTCAGACATCATAAAAGTTATTTTTTAACAAAGTACATAAGATACACAGATGTATGTAAATCTACAAAAAGTAATTTCCCATATTCATTCTGGTAAACAGTCTTTCACAGAATATTTTTTATACATTGCAGATCTTTTTTGTTTTATCTTCTAAACATATTTTTAGTGTAAACACTTTTAAAGGCTTTCAAAACAACTGTGCATATCTAAACAAACTTCTGCATCAACAAATAAGTTCTGTTGTTTACATTTTCTATAACTCATTTTTCCCTAAGAAATCTAAATCTCTTCCATGAACCAAGACTGCCATTGTCCTCCTTAGGATGGGCTCTGATGTGTTTGGTATCTATAGCCTCTATATGCTTTGAAAACAATAATTCAATGCAAAAATGTGTATAGATATTTATCACATATATGACATGTTTATATGATGTGAAATCAGCCTTGAATTAAAAAGTTGATAAAAATAGTAATAATATATTTTCAATTTTAATAATGGATATAATAAATACTCAGGGTATAAAAATAACTTGGAATAGAGGGTCAAAGGGTAAAAAGTCATACTCATTGTTTTTTTCTGAATTGGAACTAGATATAAGGTAAGATGAGATACTTGCATCTCAAGGGTAGGCTACCAATTCAAGAAATATTCTATACACTGTCTTTCTGCTGTGGGCAAAGAAATCTGTTAATGTGGAGATTTATGAAGTGTGTTAAGGATAATTGACTATGTTGTGCCTATAGCAGGATGGTGGATCAGAGCATTGGTTCTCAACCTTCTTAGTGCTGAGACTGTTTAATAAAGTTTCTCATGTAGTGGTGACTCACAACCATAAATTTATTTTTATTGCTACTATGTGAATGTAATTTTGCTGTTGTTATGAATCATAATGTGAATATCAGTGTTTTCCCATGGCCTCGGGTGAACCCTTGTAAAATGGTAGGGGTGGCAATCCATAGGTTGAGAACCACTGGATTAGAGCAATTTTCAAAGCAACCGTCTAGGCGTGGCATGGCCAATATGGTCATGAACTCAAAGAAACTCAAAGAAAGATGACTAGAACAGAACTCATGCAAGACTGGACCAACCAATGTTTGGCTATGAATATGGGAAAGGTTCATGGAGCCCTACCACTACCCAGAAAACTGTTGGCCTTTCATAGTTACTCAGGGGAGTCTTTGCCTTCAGTAGTATAGATGCCAGTGTGTTATACTTGCTCCAGTGGATAGGTCCATACCCATGCCCATACAGGAAGACTTGGATAAACTCAGTGACTCACAGACAAAACAAATACAAAGAAAGAGGTAAGACAGTGGCAAGACTGATGTTGGGAGGAGAAGAGCATGGTGGGAGAAGTGGGAAGAGAGGTTGTGGTAGTGTGACCCAAATATATAAAATTAATACATGACATTTTCTAAGAATAAATTAATTTTAATGTAGCATTAAATTCTCATTCTTTTGTCTCTAAATTAATTTCTGTCTGTATTTCTGTCCTTGAGAATACACATGATTTTAATTTTACTTAGAAATTATAAATCAATTTTATTTGAAAAGCAGATGTTTGGGAAATGATTGTTTTCTGGGGAATCTTCTGCAGAATGGACTAGCCTATAAAGGGAATGGCTCTGCTATAAAATCAAACTCTGTCAGGCCTGCTCCATTTCAACATGCTATACCCATTGGTATATTCTGATGTAGCAGAAATATCTTTAGTGATTTTTAATGGCTGTTGCATGTACTTAGAATTTTCACTTTTAGGACTGTGGGCTGTAGTAATATGAGTGGGCGGCGTGGCTGCATCCCCAGCACCCTGGCAACCCGGCTAGCTCAGTTGGTAGAGCATGAGACTCTTCATCTCAGGGTCGTGGGTTCAAGCCCCACGTTGGGCGCCATTTGTAGTAATAAGAACGGCGGGGCTGAGTCCCCGGCACCCAGCCGCCCCCACGGCTAGCTTTACCCAAAATAATTACACAGACACTGTATTCTTTTAAACACTGCTTGGCCCTTTAGCTCTAGCCCTTACTGGCTAATTCTGATATCCCGATCAACCCATCTCTAATAATCTGTGAGAACCGGTCTTACCGGAAATTCTAGCCTAGTCCATCCTGGGTTGGAGCTTCATGGCATGTGTCTGCCCGGGAGCGGGGCATGGCGTCTCTCTGAGGCATCTGCTCCCGAGAGGAGAGCTGTCGAGTCTGAGCTCACTTCCTCTTCCTCCCAGCATTCTGTTCTGTTTACTCCTCCCACCTATCTTCTAACCAATAAAATGGGCCAAGGCAGTTCCTTTATTAGCCAATGACCTTCCTCCATCAGTGGACTACACAAAGATTGTTAAACATATAAGAAACACTGACTGTTTGCATATTACATAAAAACAGTGCAAGAAAGGGCACAAATTAGAAAGAGCTCCAAGAGGGATATATTGGAGAGATTGGAGGGAGGAAAAAAATGAGAGGGGATATAATTATATTATAATCTCAAAATTAAAGTAACAAAACTAAAATAGATTTTAACTGAAATAGAATCACATTTCTTTCCTCTTCCTTTTCCTCCCTCCAGCCTCTCCCAGCTATTCTCTCTCGAATCCCTCCTATACTACTCCTCCATGATAGCTTCTTTTTCTCTGATTATTAATACTGGGTACCTATATAAAGCTTTAATCTTTATAAAATCATCCAGCCTCTGCAAATCTGCCAGAAAAACAGAAACAGAGTCCTAACAGCATGTGTCTAACTGATTTTGTCTCTTTGCTTTGTGTCCTATTGTTTATTCTTTTATATATATCTTACCTCATTTGCCGCACTGTCTCAATTCATCCCATGTGTACCTCTAGAGCTGAATCTCCTTATGAACAAAGAATAGTAAAAACCACATCCATATCTCAATTATATACAAATATGTAATCAATGAGTGTTTTAAAAATACATCCTATTGAGTCATATGAATAACTATTTTTTTCAGACACATTTTATTCCCATATTAAAGAAAATTTAAATATGCATGCTTAGTTACAGTGGGAAAAAGTCACTTCTTTCTTTGGTCTTCGTGTGTGTGCAAATGTGTATGTGTGCCTATGCTTTCATGTGTGTGCATGTTTCAGCTATATGTGGTGAGTGTGTGTGAATGTGTCAGCAGCTGAGTGTGTTTTATCCATGTGTATGTATGGTGCATGTGTGAGTATACATAGGCCTTAAGTGCACATGAAACCTGATCATGTTTGCTTTTTTGAAAATATGGGTATTGATGATCAGGAGTTGGCTCCTTATGTTTGAACAGTAAGTGCATTACCCTCTAAGCCATTTCCCCAGCCTCCTCCCTTTTGTTATTTGATTTACACTGGCATACAAATATCCATTTTCAGTTTGTATGTATAATGCTCACTTATCTTTATAAGTACATTTCTTTCTTTCTTTTTTTTTTTTTTTATTTTCGAGACAGGGTTTCTCCGTAGCTTTTGGTTCCTGTCCTGGAACTAGCTCTTGTAGACCAGACTGGCCTCGAACTCACAGAGATCTGCCTGCCTCTGCCTCCCAAGTGCTGGGATTAAAGGCGTGAGCCACCACCGCCCGGCCATAAGTACATTTCTGATTCAGCAATGAAACAATTACTATCACTTCTAGCAAGAATTGTTGTATACATGCTCAGGACACTTCTGTTTGTATACATTCGGTCACAGTCATTACAATCAATTCATCATCCCCATATTGATCATAAGTATAGCTGCTTCATAAATATTAATTATAGGAATCAGAGGCTATGAACTCTTTCTTATTGCATTCTAGATCCTGTGTCTAAATTGCTTGTGAACCGAATTTCTTTCCTTTCTTCAGCTCACTGTTATGATTTCAAGCCAAGGAAACATGCTACATCTCAACTATTCAATGGCTATTTACTTATTAAGGGAGATGCTATCATTCAAATTTATTTTAATAATTTACAAAAATATGTATAGAAACACTTGTTTGTAATTCTCCTCCACTTTTAATATTTTTGGCATTTAAAAAGGTGTTGGACACAGAGAAACCCTGTCTCGAAAAACCAAAAAAATAAAAAGGTGTTGGAATTTTCTGACTGTTCATTAACTGATCTTTCTGGGATAATAATTTTGAGCTTCAAAATTATCCTCTGAAGGCTGTGAAAATGCTTATTATGCAAAAATAATGGGGTACTTTTATTCAACTAAATAGATAAGAATAATGAAAATTTAACCAAAAAACATGCATTATACACAATAGATAATTAAAAGTTTTATTTTTAAAAAAGTTACTTAAAAGAAACAAGACGCAGAGGGGAAAACCAGGTTTCCTGGGTAGACACAGCTTCCATGAGGAGCTGTGATGTGATCAAGCGATGTCTGTTCCCCAGTCTCCATGACCCCTCTCCAGAACTTCCTAGGCTTTTCACAGGCAATCTGTCCCGAGTGGAGTTGCAGATGGGGAACACCCTATACATTATTTCTTCATCTAGTCAAGAAAATACACCTCCCCCTAAACTCTGATTAACCTATTATAATACAAACAATACACAAGTAATTATCTGATTTCATGTTGCTGTTTATTTATTTTTTTCTGAGACAGGGTTTCTCTGTCCCGGATCCAGCTCTTGTAGACCAGGCTGTCCTCAAACTCACAGAGATCTGCCAGCCTCTGCCTCCCAAGTGCTCATGTTGCTCTTAAAATATAGGAAAACTAGGGACATATGAATTTTCTTACTTTTACTAAATATCTTTTTATATTTTTGAAATTATTAATAATATAATTATATCATTCCTTCCTTCAGCTTTCTCCCTTTAACACCCCCCCCCATATACCTCTCCTTACTCTCTTTCAATATCATGGTCTCTTTTTTCAATACCTGTTGATATATATATTACTAAATGCATAAGTACAGGTTGCTCAAGTCTATACAATGTTTGTTGTATGTATGTTTTCAGGGTTATTTCATACTGGGTCACAAATTGTTGTGCTCTACTGAAACTATTTCTCCTGCTCTCAGCCTTCCTTAGTTGCATATACTAGATTGTGTAGATATGACACCTCATAGGCTTTTTGCATCTGTGTTATATTTTTTAACAGAAAGCACACAGAACTCTTTTGCTTTTGTTAATGAGTAACTGGGAATTAAAGGTTTTCACTTCTGGTGTCTCTAGAATTAAGAAACAGAATCCATAGGGCAGGGAACCCTGACTGCTCTTTGGACAGGAGTGGGAGGGGAAGGGGAGGAGGTGGAAATGTTTTATTAAACAAAAAAAAAAAACCCAGAATCCCAAATGATGATCATGATTTCCCACATTAACATTATATTTTCTTAATATCAAATACTATATAATCCTCTCCTTTTTTATAATATGTCTGATCTGAAGAGAATTTTAATACTCTTCAAAAATTTGAGAAAGTGTTTTTAGTCTTTGTCTTCTCATAATTATTTCTGGTAAGGGTAGAATAGATCTATAACAATTATTTGAATGCTGCATATTGCTTTTTAATGAGTACCTCTACTATTGTAACATATGCATTAACAAATGCCATTCTCCCTTATGTTTGTGTTCAGGAATTAGAGAGTTATTTGTCTTGTATTACTGGTTTGGGATATCTCAATATGTTCACTCAGCTCCCAGTTGGAGTAGCTATCACGTGAAAATCCAAGTGCTACTACAGAGTGTATTTCCAAGAGACTATATACCATATATGAATAACAAGCCCCTCTTCTGCTTCCTTGGACAGGGCTGACAAGTCCCGGATGTTATATATTGATGACAAGTCCCATCCTTCACTTCTATAGACAGGGGATGAAAAGGACTGGATACCATATATGGATGATAAGACCCATTCTCCATTTCTGTAGACAGAGGATGACAAAGACTGGATGTTATATATGGATGACAAGACCCATCCTCTGCTTCTATAGACAGGGGATGGCAGTTTATCAACACATGCACCTCAGCAGACAGCTGCTTGGTAGTTTACACAACACTAGTTTCAAAGAACAAACTGATTGAAAAGAGGCGTGACTGATAGTAAAAGAGCATATTAAAATATCACCCTATTGCTCCTCAGGATCCAATCGTCACATGATCAGTCATGGTTTAACTTTAGAAGAAAGAACAACAACAAAAAAGGCAGGAAAACCAAAATTCATGGATCACTGGGACTCATTTTAGTGACATGGTAACATAAATCAGCCCTCAAATACTGTCCATTCTTAATGAGATTTTTCACTCCTTATCACAGTTACACAAAAGTCCAACAAAATATATTCAATACTTTCACGTTATTCTAACAAATATCCTAAAATTTATTTGATCAAATGTTTGTAATTTAAAAAGATAGACTTGGCCAATGCCATATTTTTTAACTTTCCATTGTTTTATGATTCAACTTTACATTCAGAATTGATAATTTCACTACCACCCCTGTACAGACCTTTACTTCACTGGGTCCAAGTATTACACCAATAGACAGCAACATGATTTCTTCACATATCCACCTGCCATCCTTAGGAGTACAGGACATGTTTCCACAATAGTTACTTTGAATACCACTATTAATGAGTGATTATCAGCTTCAAACCAACCTCAGTTCCAGCACGTATCTATTGCACATCATTTCAGTTGAGTTTTTCTCTGCATAAAGTATCTTCAGTACTTAAAATGGGGCCACCAATGTGGTGCTTCTCCATCATAGGAGAGTGGAGAGTGTCTCCTCCTTAACTCATGAAACAGAAGGCATCAGATGAGAATTTTCTTGCTGTCTCCTCATATCTGACTTCCCGTTGTCTTTCTTTTGGTGACTCATCAATAATTACCAAATATTAATATAAACCAATATCACCTGGACCACTGTACATATCCAAAGGATTTGAAACTTATCCATGATACCAGTCTATAAACAATACCTTGGAGAACACTTGGGTAAAAAGCGTATTCCTCACTGTTTAGAACACACACTTGTTTGGCCATCAGTTGTTTGAATGGAAGCACTCCCCCTCATAGTCTTGTGTATAAACACTTCTCAGTTGGTAGCCTTATTGGGAAGGTTGTGGGACCATTACACAGGGCAGCTTTTCTGGAAGGAGTCTTCACTGGACACACTAAGGAATTATAGCCTTGTTCCACGCCTTGTTTGTTTTCTCGGCTTCCTCTTTGCGGTTGAGATGTGAATTTCAGTTTCCTGCTTTGACTACATGCTGCATGCCTTGTCAAAGAGTAAGCCAAAACCCTTTTTCTCTTTCTTCTCTAAGTAACTTTGGCTTATAGAATTTAATTGAAACAACAAAGAAGAAACTTATACAGCATCAAATCCTTTTCCATTGATGCATGCAGCTATATTAAGCTTTTAACCGTTATTCACAAAACAATAATCCCAATTTCACACTAGTTTTCTTGAAGTAATTTACCAAATCATTATTATTGTTGAGTGCATGATGTTCTTTATGGGTTTATTTTTTTCTTTATTTTTAGAATGCCATACATGTACACATGGAATGTGATTATACCCAAAATTGACTCCCTTTCTCTCCCTCAATGCTATTAAAATACCTTCTCTCATTGCTGTGTTATTTTTTTTCCACACATCAAGTTTAGTTAGGACTTCCCACTTGGGTGTGATTTCATCTACTGACAATATGGTATTCTACCAGTGACCGCATCTTTAAAAATCTCACCAAACATCTTCTGCTGATGATTCTTCAGTATGAGTTTGTGCCCTGCCATCATCTTCACCATGAGCTAGAATTTTGGCTGGGTTCATCTGTACGAGTCTTGTGCAGATAACCATGGCTGTTATGAGATTGGTTTCCTTAGCTACGCCCAAAGTACAGAATTTCAAAGCATCCTTCCCCAGGCTCCTTTATGTTCCTTCTGTCTTCTCTTCTGAAATAATCCTTGAGTCTTGATCATGGTTGTGTTAATATAGATGTACTCATAAGGGCTGATCACCAAGTTTCTTATTCTGTGCACTTTAACCAGGAATCTCTCCATTCACTGTTATACATGAAGAAGGTGTTTAATTTCTCTGTAACGTCCCAGTTTACTCTGATGTGGCCATTTTTCAATTCACTTAGCTGAAGCTGGTGCTCATCATTTATTAAATATCACGAGTTTTCTGCATCCAAAGAGCTGTTCAGTTCTTCCCTCAGAGTGCCTTACCATTTCTGCCTTCTCAAAACACTCACGGTTTGTAGGACACTATGTTCTCTTGGTTTAAACTGGGTGAAAGCAGCCAGGTTGCTGGCACCCTACTGGGACCTTATTTAACTATGTTCCCTATGTAAGCCATTGAATTTTAGATTTCCTTAACACTTATCCCCACACTTGAAATTTTTCCCTGTAATCTTTTTAAGCAGTTTTAACCTTTCCTCTAACTTTAATGACAATTTTGATTCTGGGTGACTTCCAAATAGCTACCTATAATTAATATATCTTGAGTGCTGTTTCCGGCATGTGTTGCTCATTAACCAATTAATACTCAGTTTTCAAAGGTTTGAACCCACAAACATAGCCACCTTATTCTCCCACTAACCTGGCTGATGTGGGAGTCATATATCAATCTGTTGATTTCATTGGTTAAGTAATAAACAAGCTGCTTGGCCTCATAGCTTAGAACATAGGTGGCCATGATTCTCCCACTCCAGGCAGACGCAGGTTAAGATCATTCCTGGTAAGCCAGCTCGTGGGCTACACAGATTAATAGAAATGGGTTAGATCGATATGTAAGAGCTAGTCAATAAAAAACTGAAACTAATGGGTTGGGCAGTATTTAAAAGAATACAGTTTCCATGTAATTATTTCAGGTAAAGCTAGCCGTGCGGGTGGCCGGGTGGCGGGACACAGCCCAGCCGCTCCAATTGCAACACCTGGCCTGCACCCAATTTTGCTTTTGATGCTTCTGTTGCTCTTTATCTCAGACCTTGCCTTCACTTTTCTACATGAGGCAACTACCACACCTAAGTACATGTCTGGTTCTCCCATCTTCCTCACCCCACGCTTTCTCATGCCTATATTTAGTTCACTATATGGTGAGTCTCAGTCTATATTTATCATACCTTTTATTTATTTGTTTGTTGCCTTTTCGAGACCAGGTTTCTTTGTAGCTTTGGAGCCTATCCTGGAACTAGCTTTTGTAGACCAGTCTGGCCTCAAACTCAAGGAGATCTGCCTGCCTCTGCCTCCCAAGTGCTGGGATTAAAGGCGTGCACCACTACCACCTAGCTATTATCTTTTAAAACTACAGTTTTTAAGTTCTATTTTTATAATTCATTGTTAATTTATATAATATTTGCTTGCATTTATTCTATGACAACATACTAAATGTTTTTGCTCATTTATTGATATAAATAGACAATCTCAGATTTACCATATTTTTAATTTGGCAAGTAGCCATTTTATTTATGAAGCCTGGAGATCAGCATCCCTTTATTTATTAATTGATTTATTTACATATATTGAAATATTTAGCATTTCATATTTGACCTTGAATATTTATTTGTAACTACTTCTTATTTATTATCAATCACAGAAGTTTTAATTTCTAAACAATATACCTGGCATTTTTTTAATTCATAAAGTTATAGTAGTATACTTAATAGAACTTTGTTTTCAGATCTGGACAGAAATTACACCTGAGCAAGCAATTGCTGTGGCATTATTAACCTGGGACCACTCATGGCTTAATATTCATTTTTGTGTGCCCGTGGGAAGGGCATACTGATAATACAAATTCAATTAGAAAACCCAATTTGGCCTTTGGTTAAGGATTCCCAGGGGACACTTTATCCCTTTCTTTTGATAGACAGTTCAGACAGGTGCTGTCTAGTGCACTTATGTCTGTGCCATAGAGAATACTTATTAATTTTTGTATTCCCAGAGCCGAAATCAAACTTTCATACTTTCTCAGTGTTCCATAAATAGTTGGACACTATGTTTAGTACTGAGTACTTAACTCACGTAAAGAAATTGCATCCCTGATAGACTGTGGATAAAGTTTTCGGTCACAGAGTTCAGAAGCCTCAGATGCCACTCAGAAGTTCAGTTTTGCATGTATCAGGTACCAAGAAACTGTTCACCATTCCATGGATATATAGATGAAGATTGCAAAACAGAAGAATAATCAGTAATGTGAAAGTCAGTATTTTCATTAAAAAAAATTTGCACTCACAAATCTTGAGTTAAAAACATGATTCCATATTAGAACAACTTTTAATAGAATCTTATATGTTAGATAGATAAGAGTCAAACATAAATGTGCCCGAGTGGACACTCAGATCTCTGCATCCCCATCTCAACGCCATTTTTAAATACATATTTCACAGTAGTTTGGGGGTTTTGTCCAAGATTATGCATATTTCAAGGATTAAACTATAAAAATATGAACAAAGAAAGAATACCTTAACATGAATATTGAAATGTCCACGGCTTTTCTCTGTATGCATAAAAGTGTTGGATGAAAGTACTAATTAGAGGATGAGCATTTATAATAACTGACATGTGATAAAGTTAGAAATATATATGATAGATGATGAATATGATATATGACAGATGTATAGATAGATAAATGATAGATAGATGATAGATAGATAGATAGATAGATAGATGATAGGTAGATGAATGATGGATAGATGACAAATATAGATGACATATATAGACATAGATAAATATATAGGAAGATAAATAATAGATAATAGATGGATAGGTAACGAGAAAAATGATGGATAAATGATAAATGTAGATCAATGATGTATAGAAGGTAGATAAATATATAGGTAGATAAATGATAGATAGATAGATAGATAGATGATAGATAGATAGATGATAGATAAAAAACACTTATAACCAGAGAATTATTGTAAAACATACTGAGAGACAAATATTATTAGATATGACTGTAATGAGTGCTGTAATTTTTAGCATATCTCAGAAAAATGCCCCTTCACATTAATACCAGTCAAAACAGAACCAGGCAGAAACTCCTAGTCTTTAGACAATTTTTTGTGTGGGTGTAGATTTTTTCAAATTTATCTATTTAATTTATATGGCTATTTTGTTTGCATGTATATTTATGCATCACATGTATGCGTATTGCCTGCAAAGTTGATTACAGGGTACCAGAATCCCTAGGATGTGGATGCTGAGAACTGAAATCTGGTCCTCTGTAAGAAAAGCCAGTATTCTTAACTGCTGATCTATTTCTTCAATCCTAGCCCTGAGTTTAAAAGAGAGTCAGTGAACAAGATGATTTACACAAGAGAGGAAGGACTTTGTTTTCACAGTGATTGCTTGATGTGACAATGAATGGAATACTTTAAGCAGAACCCAAAAGTCTGAAAGAATCACCTCCTAAGGATGAGATATGTTGGTTACTTGGAGATGCCTTTAGGACAGGAGAATGAGAGGGAACTCTAATTTCACTTCTCCTACCACTGAAATCAGTATATCTGTTTGATCAAACCTACTTTGGAAATAAAGTTCTAAACTTCTTATGCTAGGACCTTGACACTGAGGAATGACTAGATAAAGGAACGGCTGATAGGGTCTGAAACCTAAGGAGTGGTCATCTGGCTAAGATATGGGCAACGTTGTTTTAAATCTTAGTGTGAACATGTAGTTATATATTTAATTGTGGTTGATGCAAAGTCTTAACAAATGCTTGCAGATCCAGAAGGACTTTCAGTTACCTCTTCATTTCCTTGTCTGCCTGCATGCTACTACACCCCACTCCCATGCTGACAATGGACTAAACCTCTGAACGGTATGCCAGCCCCAAATAAATGTTTCCTTCATAAGAATTCCCATAGCCATAGTGTCTCTTCATAGTAACAGAAACCCTAATACAGCACTAGAGATCTAATGCACTATTGATAAAGATGATAAAGATAAAATGACCATCACTTTACAACAAGGGTTATACAGCTAAGACAACAACATTATGGAACCACACTTCATCATAGGTGTTGAGGCCGTACTAGGACAATGTACTTATTTGGCATTATTTTACTTGTTAATTCCAACATTTTTGTCACTTTATAATTTGGGTTCGGTTGATTTTAGAAGTTTATATCAATATAATTTAGAAACTTCTCTGTTAATTCATGCATTTAGCCTTAATTATATTCTTAATTATTGAGAACAGATTCTTGATCCTAATGAAAATGTTTTGAAGACCTTGGATACAGTTTACATTTCCTGAACTAAATGTTAGACAACTACCCTACTTGTTTTCCTCCAAGTGCTCTGAAAGCTACGTCTCAGAAATTTTCATATTTTAGGGACATTCCTTGTGACATACTTTCTTATCTAGTGCTTTATACATGTTGCTTTGAACAGGGACAATGTGTCTAACTTTCTGCACCTGTTTTTACACAAGACATCAAGTCTCACCATTCTGCAAGAATCTTGGTGAAAATGTTGCCTCTGGTAGAATTCTACTCTTGTTCTACTTAGATCTTGGTAGAGATGTGTTAGTTTTGTAGAAACACTGGTCAATTTCATCAATTTTGATCTTATAGCAAGGGTTTGTAAGACGATGGTCATGTTGCAGCTAATTGCCACAGCAGCACTCTGAAAGGGAAAAGGGAATGTTCGTATTTTCAGGTGAAGAAACAAATCTCAAAGGTTAAATTGCCCAAGATAATGCAATTAGGCCGGTATTAATATTAATGTTGGATTAATGCTGTATGCCAGCTGTCATGTTTAATCTTTTCACACTCCTGTGGAGTGTTATCCTCATTTTACAGACATCAAAACAGGAGTTTAAAGATGCTGAGAACCTTGCCTGGGGTAGGCGAAGCTAAAAAGTAGTAAGCAGATTTCCCAATTCTCTCATTTTCTTCAAGCCCACATTGAATCGTGTGGTGTGGAGAACAGTCTCAGGTAAATGCGGATTTGCATTTATAATTCCTGACTTTTGTATTTGACTATGAAGCTTCAGTCTTGTTTTGGGGGAAACACGGTGAAAAATCATAAAATAATGTTACAAATAAATGAATAATTAAAATTTATTGTAAGGAGAGATGATAAATTCTATGTTATCAGGCCTCCAGTGTTCCTTGATTTGGCATGCATGCTAATCTTACTGAACATGGCACTTGAATGCTAGCTTAGTGCTGGACTAGATCATCTGCACACTCAGTACCTCATCCATGCCCTAGGGCATTCCAACCAGGTGCTGTGTGTACCTTTTCAGATAATGGACAATAAGCCCCAAAGTTGTAAAATATTTTTTTTAATAATACACACTACAGAATCAGAGAGATAAGGATTTTATTTTGCTTTGAGACAGTCTTATGGGGTTCCTGCTGGCCTGTCGTTTACTAAGTAGCATGAATGACTGTGAGCCCCTGATCCTTCAGCCTCTCTTCTCAAGGCTAGGATTACTGACATGTGCCTCAAAGCCCAGCCTGTAAAGTTTGTTTTATTCTTTTTTAATGTTTTGAGATTATAATATTATCAAATCATTTACCATGTCCTTTTCCTTACTCTCTTTCAAATTCATAGTCTCTTTTGTTTATTGTCGCATACAAACACACACACACACACACACACACACACACCCCAAAACATATGAATACAGTCTTCTCAGATTGTATAGTGTTACTTTTATGTATATTTTTTCAGGGATGACTGCTTGGTATTGACTACCCAATGGGTGTGGTCTTTGGTGGAGATAACTATATCTCCTACTTTAGTGTTCCTTACCCATCTGTATTATTTGTGTAAGACTGATACCTTGTGAGCCTCCCCCTTCCTGTTAGCATGCTTATCGGTGACATTCTTCTTCACAGATGTGTAGATAGCCCCTTTAGCTATACTTTATAGGTGTAGCTTCTGACATACTTAGAAGGCACAGTCTCATAGCAAACTCCCTGATCCTCTCGCTCTTACTATCTTTCCACTCCCACTTCTAAAATGATCTCTGAGTCTTAGGTGCAGTAGTTGTGATGGAGATGTATCACTTGACCTTGTTTCAATATTTTTAAGGAATTATGTTTAAGGACAGTATATTGCCCAAAGTCCTACAAAAAAAGTAATCCACTGTGTTTGTTCAAGAGCATTCATTTCCAACACTACTGTTGTATTTAGATTTCATCCCAGCTGCCTCTATGATCCATGAATGCAAAAATTTCTGGTCATTGGCATTAAGTTGAGAAAGAACCAAAGTCATACCCATTGCTCCTAGACTGTTTGTTATATTCTGATATGCATCATATCTATTCTTTAATTTTCTATTTATGGAGATAAGAAATATTTTTATATTTTGAGTGCATGATATTACTTCTCAGATATTTTGTTCATAGTTTTTAGTCTTCTAAGATTTGAGATTTAAATTTCTTTTTTTTAATTGTTATTTATTTAGAACCAGGCCATTAGAAAATTAGTGAAGATAATGGATAGCTAAGATGTTTTATCTAATACAGCTGAGACAATTCACTGGTGTTTGTCAAACAATTTTCTTCACAGCAGCCAATTATGTCATGCTTCTTGCTTGACTGCCTCTGTGGGATGGAAATTTTAGTTCATTAAACAGAAGATATAACGAATAAGAAATAATGGTGCAAGTATAAACAAATGAACTCAAACACTGATTCTTTCAACCTAAGTTAAAGCATGAGTCTAATTCCTCGGGCCATATTTTACTCACTCTATATTGGTCCAACTTCCTAATGGCCTGGTTATAACTTTCATTCATCTGTGTACTCTTAATTCCAATTCTTTTCAGCTTGCCATCTGCTATACTTTGACCTCTAAACACATTTCCAGGGTGTATAGCTCAGCAACTGAGAGAACAGCAATAAACTCCTCGGCATTTTTCATTCATTAAGGATTTAATATTGGTGGGAGCTATTTTCAGATATGTGTGTGCATATGTGCATGAAATAACATGCATATATATATACATATATACACATATGTATGTACACACAAACATTCTTGTAAATAATAGAGCTCCATAAGTAAATATTTTATAAGTGGAAAAGTATAATTGTGACATAGAAATTTAGTTTAAATCACAATTTATTCTGACTTTTTTCTTAAATTTTATTTTCGTGTGTGTGTGCCTAATTTGGATTTATCATATTAGATAATTATCATTGTAGATATTATTCTCTACAACCACTCTTAATTTTTTTGGGTAAATTTCTTACTCTTTTCCCTAATTCTACTAATGAATTTCTCTCATATATCCCCTGTGTCCCCATCTGTTTCAAAAATTTAAATCATGAGGAAGAGGCACATGATTTTTTCAGTGAGAGCCATATCTAGGCCACCTTATGTCCTTGCTAGTAAGGAAACATAGCTTAAGAGTCAGTCTCAACTCAATCCAGGTCAATTTAGACTCCCCCAGTGGGGTCTTTGATTTTCTGGGGCTGGACTAATGTCTCTTCTCTCCATTAGATTAAGCTCCTAAAATCATTCTAATAGACCTATTTTTCTACGTAATTGGACTCAAGGAGATGTATTCTTGCTGCCCTGAATTCATACTTTATTTCTGCAGTTTGCAATTATTCTTTCACAAGGAGAGAATCAACACCATGTTACAGAGACTTTTATTTTATAGGAAAGCTAGACTGATGATGAGAGAGTCTACACTGAAGGGATTTCCTATTTGTCATGTATCATTTTTATGACTTTCTCCAAACTGGTTAAAATATATAGTAGTTTCTTGTTTGTCTGATTTTGCCCCAAAGTTGAGATACTTTGCATCTCTAAAAAACCTTTGTAATCAGTCCTCAGCCTGACTCAGTTGAGTCTAGAGGGGTTTCGAATGCTTATTTAATACCACATCCATATTTAATTTAAATTTGGATAGGTCTTCCTAACTCCCTCCCTCTGAAAAAAATACATTTTTAGACAATCAAATTTCCGTCAGTACAAAGAGGTTTAATTAATCATAGATTCATCGCAATGCAATGGAAATGCTGTGATTCATTGTAATAGCTTCTAGCACTCCGTTTTTTTCTCAAGAAAAGAAAATTTTAAGTAGACTTACACTAATATTATTTTGAATAAGTCAGTATTATCACACTTGGGACCTATTAGGGTCCATCAATCTTTAAGATTCAATGTATTCAAAATACTAAATTGTATTTTAATAAACTATCAATGTTGTTTGATTCAAATATGGTAATTATGAAATCCCTAACCAGAAGAAACCAATGCTAATATAGAGTAAATAATTTTCCAAAACTGGAATAATTTTCTTCAGGGTAGCCAAAAGGAAAAATGTCTCTAAATATCATTCTTACCATCATATTGCAAATAGTTTTCATGTAATGATAAGTATACTCCTTCATGTTTACAGATGACTGATGAATTTGCTTCATCTACTTGTTCAAATTAATATGAAAACTTTGCTTGTAGAATTGTGCACAATCTAAATTTCGTAAGCAAAAAAAAAATAAAGGAAGGAAAGAGAAGGGAAGGGAAGTGGAAAAGACAGCATAGGAAGGAAGGGAAAGGGAGGGTAGCAGGATGGGGGAAGAAAAGGGTACAGAATTGAAAGGAAGGAAAGGGGAATGAACAGAACAGGAAGGTTAAGAAGGGAAGCCAGGAAAGGGAAGGGACAGGGAGGGAAGGGAAGAGACAGGGAGGAAAGAGACAGGGAGGAGAGGGAAGGGAAACCAGGGAAGGGAAGGGGCAGGGAAGAAAGGGAAGAGACAGGGAGATGAGAGAAGGGAAAGGGAGGGATATAGAATAGAAAGGGAGGTAAGGAGAGGGAGAAAGGGAACCCAAGGGAAAGAGGAAAGAGGAAAGAATCCTTCCTTACGGTCTACTTCCTTTGCTATGGTTTCAGTTAACAACATTCAAATGAAATATGAAAATATTATGAAAAACATTGCATAAATGAATGATTTTAATGTCCTAAATAACATGATTTTCTGAATAACATTATGGAATGTTTCACTCTTTCTCTTAGCATACCCATGCTATATATCCTACCCACCCACTTATGTAGTAATGTCTCACTCAGTATTCGATCTACTTTGATGGTTCCAACAATATCTAATTCTCCTAGGTTATTCAAAGTCATTGTTATTAATTTTTTACTAATCATAATGTAAACTATCATGGGTATGTATATATTGTAAAAATCAATGTGTAGTATGTAGGTTTAGCTTTATCCATGGCTTCTGTCTCCCACAAATGATTTTTAAAATAAAACCCACAGGGCTAAAGAAGGGTTTTCTGCACATGTGCCTGCCACCTAGAACACATTGTATCTTAAAGTAATTATTTTGTTAGAGAATGATGCTGCCCATCAGTTATTCACTATCAGTAAGAACAAGGTCAGATAACAAATTCATTTTGGAGTCTCAAGGACATGGAGAAACTTGGAAAAAGATCAGAAAAGCAATATCAAATAACTCAATGAGTTCTAACGTTAAAACCATGGAGATAGCACCACCTTCCATGTTCTTGTGAAGCAGTTTCCTTCTAAACAAACAAATCAAAGTAGGTCAGGTAATGTGTTATGTACAGCTCCACGCATTTTTAGAAACAACATTAATCTAAAAACCATAGTTACATTTTTCCAGATAATATCACACCATATTTTGTGCCCCAAAATATAAACTTCCCATTATTGATTAAAAATAGAAGTACTTAAAAATACCACATAAAGTTTACAAGTTTTTCTTATGCCATATTTATATATGAATGTATGTTTCTTGGAGCCAACAAAGGAGTAGTTCGTGGAAATACATTTTTGTACAATGCAGAAATGAAAGGGATGTGAGGTTTTTCAGTTGGTGCATACCCCAGCCTTCTGGATTACCTACTTAATTCCTAATTACAATTGCAGATCCAAATCACACAGTGTTTCGCTATGTTTCCTTTGGTTAGCAGAAAATGGATTACATTGATATTATCACTGGGGCACATCCAATCTATTAGCCTATCACAATGATATTGCGGTGTTAATCTTTTATTACTTCATTGAGACCACAGTACTCCTGAAATCATTGAGTTACCTTCCTGAGATATGAAAGTTTCAAACACTTGAAAAAAATTCAGTGACAAATCTCTAAGAAAGCTAGAGTGTAATTGTTTTAAACAGGACAACTTCATATATGCTCATGTTTTAGGTAATTGGTCTCAAACGTTTGGTGATGGTTTGGATGGTTGTGAGCTGTTGGAAGATTGCACCCACTGCAGGAAGTAAGTCAGAGTTGAACCTTAAAGGTTCAAAGTGATTCTTGATGTAGGTTTTTTTTTTCTTCATCCTAATCACCACAATGTCAATAGTGACTATGCCTCACGTTTCGGGCCCCATGGAGGAAACGACTCTACCTGCATTCCCTTCCACGCTGAGCTAAAGTCCCCGATATCATGAGTCTATATGAAGTTCACTTCCTTGTTTTATGGTATTTCCACCAGGTGTTTTGGTCTCAGTGACATGAACGTAATCAATACAAGGAATGATTTTAAAAGATAGAATTTCCCTTCCTTTGGCCTTGGTCCTGAGTTTCAAATCTAACATATGAACTTAATTCACTCCCTCTCCTCTCAAGCCTTTGTATTCCCTTTTCCTACTTACCGTTGGGAAAGCGATGGCAGAAAAAGAAGTCTTTGCTTGCACCCTCCCTTCTTCAATGCATCTTTTTTTTTTTATCACTTATACAGTGTTCCTGGATTTCTGATTTCTTGGGGATATAATTTGTAAATACATTTAAACACTTGAGTCTGCCTATAGGGAAGGGATCACTGCTGAATTTTACCTAACTTCCATCTAGCTGATCCTATTTACTTTCATCCATCCAACATTTCCTTTCAGAGGCCTCTCTAAACATGCCCCATTATGTCTACTTAAATGCATAATCAACTTCAATAAGTATAGATTCATCTCCTTTGCTAGGACTTAGGCTCATGACTTCACAAGAGACTTGCAAAATCAAAATAGACACTTTTATTTTATATTTTCCCCTCCTTCTTCTGAGATGTCACTCCTCCCTTGCTTATAATTAAGTCAACTCAGAAACGCTGTTTCCTAAGCAGGAGGAGGTCACGTGAAAAGCTATGCCAATGCCCCCATGCTTCTGGCAAATCTGTGGTTTCAGAAATCGAAATTAGCCAATAACAGGGATGTTTGATTCAATTTCTGGTCACACTGTGACTTTTTCCAGAGCTATCTACTATTTACATAACTAATCATATGGGGGGTGTTGCTATCTTATGAGATTCTGGAACTGGCAGTTAAAGTAAAACAAACGGAACAACCATAGCTCTGACTTTCCACAAATATGACGAAAGAACAGAATGTTTTCTCTATGCTTGTTCAGTGTCCTTGGCTACATATACCAATAAAAGCATGTTAGCTTATATTTTTCATATATTCTAACATGCACTAAAATATGATTCACAATGGATTTTGAATCAAATTAATATGCTATAAACATATTTTTAGATATTATGCATTCTTTCTTACCTGTTAGCTACAATTTACATTTTTTATATTTCTTTACACATCATCTTTTAGTATACTAGTTGTCTTAATTTGCATTTAAACACTATGACTAAAAGAAACCTTGCAAGGAAATGGATATATATATTTGGATTACCTCTCCCTATCACTGTCCATTCCTGAAGGAAACCAAGGCAGGTTCAAGTGGGGTTACAGAGAAAACTCCTCACTCAAAAGAGACTGCTATAATTTTGAGAAGCTGCCAGATATGTGTTGTTCAGGATATAGGGAAATTGGAGTCCTTGGGCATTTTACTTGGAAAACAGAATTGGGAAACTACTTTTAAAAAGAGCCATGCAGTTTTCCATAAGTATAAACTGCTGGGTCTTCTGCTAGCTAGTTATTGAAATGCTGAATCAGCCTGGCACCCCTTAAAATAGTAGGTATGGACCTAGACGCCAACTATGGTGTCTAACACTCACTGAATTGGAGACAAAGAAAGCCTTTTTAGATGCAAACGAGGCTCAGAATACAACTTAAAGTTTTGTGAATCATCATGCTAGAGCACTGGTTCTCAACCTTTCTAATGCTGCCACCCTTTAATAAAATTCCACATGTGGTGGTGGCTCCCCAATCATAAAATTATTTCATTGCTTCTTCATAATTATAACTGTGCTACTGTTATAATTCATAATGTAAATATCTGATAAGTAGGATATCTGATGGGTGACCCCTGTAAACCGGTCATTCAAACCCCAGGTTGAGAATTATTATACTAGAGTATCCTGTACTGGCACAGGAGACTTGATCCAGCTGTGAGACCTAGGCACCATGTCCTGCCACATAGGGGACTGCTTTTGCCTGGACCTGAGTCCCATTCTATTTGAGCCAGTCTTCTATTAAAGCATTATTAACATATAGCTTGGACAACTGTCTCTTAAGAATCCAGAGTTTTAAGTAGGGACCCTGACTAAGGATGAAAATAATATTATCTACTTTAGCATATCATTATGAGGGGAAAATGGATTGAAGAATTTAACATCCTTCTGATGGCACTTCCCATGCAATTGTGAATTTCTAACTGTTTACTATGTTTGTTTGACATCAATAAAGAGCGCTGTCTCTTCATAGAGACCTTTACAAACAGGGAATTAACCTTTAACTTGCTTGAGGTAACTGAAAATGTGCACTTTACTTTCCTGCCCGATGAATCATGAGGAAAGCAAGAAAAAAATAATCTGCTCACATATTTTAGCAGAATCATACAATGGAAGTTTGAATAAGAAAACAAATTAATTAGATGTAAAATTCCTGAACCAAAATACATTTTAAAAAGTGAATTCATAACCATGAACCTCAAGGACAAATCAAGAGTATGGGGGAAGGACCAATGGTAAGAAAGAAAATACAGTACTTATAATCATTCAGAAATAGTCTGGGAGGAGGATATAGGTAACCTAGTGTTTCTTTTCTTTTGTCTAAATGTAGGACTGATGCTAAGGCAGTTTGAAGCATTTTTCCAAGTCTAAAAGAAAAATTAAAAAAAAAAAGCTTTGCTTCTCTGTTTGTCTATCTCCTTGGTGAATTCAGCAGTGGGATTTTATTAGCTGTTTAATGGTATAAACCATACCACTGGGCTATTGCTAAGTGAGGGCTGTCAGATTCTGTACTGACATTACATGTATGGACCATGACCTTCTCTGAATTCTTATACAGGAACTTAATGGTCTGGACAATGCATGCTAAATAGGCAGCAATGTGGAGATAAGATAGGCTCAGGAATTGCAGTGTGCACTCCATTGTGACTTGACAAATGCAAATGAAAAGCAAAACCACCAACTACCTTAAAATGATGCTGGAAACAAAGTTTTATGCCTTACCATTGAAAATCTCCTTTAAGCAGGATTCCCTGGGCAGGTAACTATTCACATGTCTGGGAAGAAGACAATGTTATGAATGGAATAATTAAGCCTAGAAGAATGGAAGAGGAGATCTACTTATTTTTTGGTTGATCCTAGCATGTACATTTGTGGAGGGGGCATATATTTACATTTTTCATCTCAAATTTTGTGAGAGGACTTTGTAGGGGTGAAGTCGAGTTGAAATATGGCCCTTTCCTTTGAGAGGAACAGAGCTAACTGGCTTATGAGTGAGATACTAAAGAGCGTGGGATGAGGAGGAAGAGTTGCATTTAGATGGGAAGTATGTGACATACAAATGATGAATGATAAGTCCCAGCACCAAAATGGTTGGCAAAGAACAAATCAAATGTAGGAGTACCCTGTCACTGGTGAGCAGAGATGCATGGTGACCAGATAAAGGTAGAAAAGGAAGAGGATGTTCCATGTTGACATGTGACTAGTAGGAAAGATGCAGGTGAACAGGTGAATCCTATATCAGCGGTTATTTCCAGATGCAAGACTCTGGGTAAAAACCTACTGTGATGATATTGCTCAGTAGATAGTTTTAAACCAACTCATAATGACTTACACCCGTAGTTTACTGCATTGGTCAACCTCCACCAAGAAACTTCTTTGGCAGAATATAGTGATTAATACCGAGACACTCAATTGGCTAGGGTGCAGAGACTAAGAAACTACAGAATTCTCAGCACTGAATGGAATGTATGTATCACATCTACCCCTAAAGGGCACAGGAATCATTGAAAAAGGGGCAGGAAAAAATAGCCTCAGAGGCAGTGAATGATTGAAGGAGAAAGAATTTTCTGACCACCTCAAGGCAGTCACACGTATAAACTCAAAGAGAATGTGATGGCATGCCCAAAACCTATGTGAACACTAGCCTGACTAAATACCAGCATGCAGAGGTGAAGCAGACACAAAGTCCACCGTGAGCAAAGGGATATTGGCAATTGATAGTTATTCAGAGAAGGGGAGTCAGTTTGCTGTAAGGCTGTGGTCTCTGATTGGTTGACCACACCCTAGTGGATGCTTTTACATCCAAGACTAAATGTGGTGCAGAGGTTGGACTCATGGGTTTTTTGTTCTTGTTGTTGTTTTTGTTGGTGGATTATTGGTTTATTAGTTTTCTTAAAGGCACAAAATAGGCTGGGTATGGAAGAAAGTGAATCTGAGAGGAGGGAGATGAATATGATCAAAATATATTCACTATCTGTAAGCACCAGAAAGTTGAAAGCCAGTCCACATGGACATAAATGATGCTTTTAACTGTGGACTCTGATTCTCAGAGATGGAGCCATAAACCTTCTAAGTATATTTTAAAAAAGAAAAAAGAAGGAAACAAAATTGAGAAATTTAAGTGACTTGGGCAAACTGGTTAATCTGTAGTCATACATGCTTCCAAATCACTTTATTAAACTGAGTATCTTAAAAGTCTCTGTCATGAATGCATAGCAAGAAATCAATAATGCCATGTTATTAATACAATTAATATGTTCACTATACCCTATATCTCCGTACATTTTTTAAAAGGCTTTAAAAACTTGTTTTGTAGAGATTACATCTCAATACTACTAGAAATATTCTAGTTCCATCGACATGATTTATATAAATACTTCTCTCTACATTTTATCTCTCAGTTTTTTAAGTCTGGGGGAAGAAAATCCTTAGACAGCAGAAAGGAATAATTTCACCATGCCTTCAATTCATAGGCTGGACTTCCAGACCCCACTCACTCACTCTCCAACTTATGCCCTTATTTTGATTATTATTGTTACATATATGTATACATAAATATATAAATACAACCCACTGAAACCCTTTAGTATGGCTTGTGTAAGGGTATGATTAACTGATTACTTAATAGTGTGTGAGTTGGATTTAAAAATTCATCATTTACAGGAAAATTCATTCTTTTAAGTGTACAGTTCTAATAGCAAATCAGATCAAGACTAACCACTTTGTGTGTGTGTGTGTGTGTGTGTGTGTTTATGTGTGTGTGCAGATTTTAGATGCCCTCTATATCTAATTTCTTTGAAACAGTATCTTTCAGGGGAAATTGATAGCTAGAGAGCTCCCAGAAATTCTCCAGTGTCCAGTACCATATCTGGGGTTTCAGTTACGCAAAACCATGGTATGCAATTTTTGTTAAAAGCATTTTTCTTTTAAAATGGTTGAGGGTCATCTTAACTAATGACTGCATGCCTGAGCAAGCAGCACTATTACTTACTTTGTGACAATCCTAGCCTATGAGAAAAACCATGTTCATCTTTATTAAAGTCTTTTCTGCTCTTCTGTTGTAACAAACCTCTGCTTGCTTATATGACCACTGGCAATTACTGGCATGACTTCTCTCTAGCCACTGTTTTTCTCTTTGTAGTAGATAATACAAATGAACTGTATTCATCCACTGTGGTTACAATAACAAGATATGACAAGCTGAGTACTTAATAAATAACCAATCTTATTGCTCACAATCCTGGAAGATGGAAAATCCAAGATCACCAGAAGATTTGGTGTTTGGTATATTTTATTTTCTGGGTTACAGATGTAGACTTCTTGCTTTCTCCTCCCATGGTAGAAGGGCTATCTGACATTCTGGCTCCTCCTTTTGCAAACCAATTTGTATTGGTTACCTTTTTAATAACAACTTATAAGAAAAAAGTATTTAACTGGGCTCATATTTTCAGAGTGTTAGGGTTCATGGTGGCAGAATAAAGACTTGACCACAGAAATGGCTGAGAGTTCATCTCTCAAACCACACATAGGATGTGAAGTGGCACATTGGAATGGCAGTCTTTCAAAACCTTCAAGACCCCCCCCCCCCCAGCTACAAGGCCACATCTTCTAATCCTTCCCAATAGCTCAACCACTTGGAGAAAATTGTTACAACATATAAGCCTGTGGAGGCCATTCTCATCCAAACCACAACGTGGCACCATTCATGTGAACATAAGCCCAGTAACCTCCCAAAGGCCCCAGCAACTGATACTATCATAATGGGGATCATAGTCCAACATATCAATTTCACAGAACAACTTCATCAACCACAGCATCAACAGAGGAAGTAGTCTTTTTTTCCTTTGGCTTCTTTGCCCAGCATAACACTGGTGAGATGCACTCAGGATATCGCATGCGTGAATAATCTGTCTTTGGGAGTAATGAGAGTAGATTTGGGGGAGAGTATAGTCACAGAGCTCTCTATGACCTGACCTTCTGCAGGAAATTATTAATGTCTATTCACCTTTCCATAATGAAAGACTTCTATTAAAAGGAGAAAGCACATTTTTAAGCTATATAGTTATTTATAGTTATTTTCTTCCTTAAACTCTTCTTAAACTATATCTTCTAGAAGCTGCAAACCTTGTAAGGAAAAGCATGGAGTAGCAAATGGACAAAGATAATTTACATGAGAATTAAACTATGGAAGACATTCCTTGAAGCACCATTGATAACAAAGACTTCGGTGTTGGTAAGGACAGCCTTCCAATCTTGTGTCAAAGAAATATTTAATGGTAAATGTTTTATTCATAGAAAAGCATTCTTAAATTTGTTCAATATCGTCTTATCACACTGTCAGGATATCAGTGAATGTCATCGATTTGGCATGATGTAGAAAATAGTGTGTTAGCTCTGAGGATGAACCACTGTCTAACCATTAGATAGAAAGACTGGGGTTGAACTTGCCTACTGTTTCTTTCACCTATGACCTTTTGCTTCATGAGGCTGGTAGTAAGACTGAGTCTCTTCTGAGAAGAAATTCAGAATAGACCAAAATATGCACACACAAATGTGTATGTATATGCGTATGCAATAGGTATCTGTGATCCCACTTACAATCCCATATAAATATATTATGTGTATGTTCCTATTATATTATATATGCTTTTTTGGAGAATGTCTTCAAAGAATTAAGTGTAGATAGTAAAATAGTATTTTTTATTTGCATAAAGAGAGAAATTTCAAATTTTCTCAGTACCCTCTAAAGGGTATTCAAAAATATTTGGTCTGGTCTGTATTAGTAGATCTCTACCACAATCTCTTGGATTATTTATTCTGATGAGAAATAGATCTTAATGTTCTCAAGAGCAGAAAATAAGTCCTTGCCATCTGGGGTTGTGCACAAAAATTGGGACAATAAAGTTTTTGTGTTTTGTATGATAATACAATTTTATGTGATGTGGGGATTTTTTGTACTTTTAGCATTCACAAGCATTTCTGTCAGGAGGCATCTTGGCTTTCTAAAATAAATCTCTTGATTTACTTTACATGGCTCTTGGAATAGTCATCACTGACTTTTAGTCTGCAGCCACAATTTCATGTTTTTATAGGTATTAGGTTACTCCAACTCAGTGCCTCCTTCCAAATCTTTCTATGCCCTATAAAGCTTGCAGGCAGAAGGGAGTATACTCTTTTATTAAACACATTCTTTGTGAATCCCTTCACTACTCTTCTTGAGGGTTATGTCATAAAGTATGAACGAGGTGCTCTGTGGGATTGACATTGTCTTGACTTGATGAGTTTATTTATGTCCAGAATTCATGCACTTCTGAAAACAAACAAGAAAAAAACTACTGATAGAGAAGAGTCAGGTTTTCCTTCTCACAAGAACCTGTGGAATAATTAAATTTATACAGCACATTGGCTTCTGTTTATTCCCGCAGGCCACGTACACCCAGAGACAGCGAGTCCCTGTGCTCAGCTCTGGTTCTTTGAGCATTTTCGTTTGTCACATTAGGAAGTTTTCTCAACTGCAGATCTGTAAAATATACAGTTTGCTTTCTGTAAAAATCATTTATTATTTAAAATTCTAGACAAGATGCTGCAAAAGCATCTCTCAGAGAAACAGCACAAGGGAGTTAAAAAAAGGCAAGAAAGTTGTATTTGAATGCATTTTGTGTCTTTGAAGACAACAAAACTGTGTTCATCTCCCTGTCTCTAAGAGGATGGAGACAAGATTGGTAGGTGGCAAAATACTCTAATTAAAGTGTTTGAATTTCTCCACAACCTCTCCAGCAAAGGCTATCATTGGTGTTTTTTATTTTCGCCATTCTGACAGGTGTAAGGTGGTATCTTAAAGTTGTCTTGATTTGCATTTCCCTGATCGCTAAGGAAGTTGAGCATGACCTTAAGTGTCTTTTGGCCATTTGAAGTTCTTCTGTTGAGAATTCTCTGTTCAGATCAGTGCCCCACTTTATAATTGGGTTGATTAGCCTTTTACGGTCTAGTTTCTTGAGTTCTTTATATATTTTGGAGATCAAACCTTTGTCAGTTGCAGGGTTGGTGAAGATCTTCTCCCAGTCAGTGGGTTGTCTTTTTGTCTTAGTGACAGTGTCCTTTGCTTTACAGAAGCTTCTCAGCCTCAGGAAGTCCCATTTATTCAATGATGCCCGTAGTGTCTGTTGTGGAGAAAGGGGTACACTCACCCATTGCTGGTGGGAATGCAAACTTGTGCAACCACTCTGGAAAGCAGTGTTTCGGTTTCTCAGGAAATTCGGGATCAACCTACCCCTGGATCCAGCAATACCACTCTTGGGAATATACCCAAGAGAGGCCCTATCATACAACAAAAGTATATGCTCAACTATGTTCATGGCAGCATTGTTTGTAATAGCCAGAACCTGGAAACAACCTAGATGCCCTTCAACGGAAGAATGGATGAAGAAAGTATGGAATATATACATATTAGAGTATTACTCAGCAGTAAAAAACAAGGACTTCTTGAATTTTGCATACAAATGGATGGAAATAGAAAACACTATCCTGAGTGAGGTAAGCCAGACCCAAAAAGAGGAACATGGGATGTACTCACTCATATTTGGTTTCTAGCCATAAATAAAGGACATTGAGCTTATAATTCATGTTCCTAGAGAAGCTAAATAAGAAGGTGAATCCAAAGACAAACACATAGGCATCCTCAGGAATATTAACCTTCATCAGGCGATGAAAGGTGATAGAGACAGAGACCCACACGGGAGCACCGGACAGAAATCTCAAGGTCCAAATCAGGAGCAGAAGGAGACGGAGCACGAGCAAGGAACTCAGGACCACGAGGGGTGCACCCACACACTAAGACAATGGGGATGTTCTATTGGGATCTCACCAAGGCCAGCTGGCCTAGGTCTGAAAAAGCATGGGATAAATCCGGACTAGCTGAACATAGCGGACAATGAGGAATACTGAGAATTCAAGAACAATTGCAGTGGGTTTTTGATCCTACTGCACGTACTGGCTTTGTGGGAGCCTAGGCAGTTTGGATGCTCACCTTAGGAGACCTGGATAGAGGTGGGCAGTCCTTGGGCTTCCCACAGGTCAGGGAACCCTGATTGCTCTTCGAGCAGATGAGGGAGGGGGACTTGATCGGGGGAGGGGGAGGGAAATGGGAAGCGGTTGTGGGGACGAGGCAGAAATCCTTAATAAATAAATAAATTTAAAAAAAAAAAAAAAAAAAAAAAAACCACCAAAGGAGTAACATACTGGCACCAGTAAGCCACAGCCTAGTGGAAATACACAGAATAATAGAAATGGGTTAATTTAAGGTACAAGAGTTAACTAAAACTACGTCTAAGTTATTGACTAAACAGTGTTGTAATTAAAAAAAAAAAAAAAAAAAAAAAAAAAAGTGTTTGAATTTGTCACCATGACTGTCATGTGGTTTAAGCATGAGAAGCATCTTTGACTTTAGAAGTCAGTTTGCTTATTTTTTAATAACATAATGAATATTTGCCTGTGTGGTTTGTAGGGATATTCTGAGGTTCACAGTTTTGAAAAATTAGGAATAGCTTGGAATGCAAAAAGGAACTTTATAAAATTGGCTAATTTGCTAAGCAGAAAAATAATATTCTTATTTTTTCCTAATATTATATTGTGTTTTGAATTAATAAGTATAAACATACTATTACTGCTCAGTTTGACTTTTGAACATTTTAACAGATCGCTATTTGTAGTTTAAAATAATTGATAATATTAAATGGCAATAATAGTAAGAAAATTCTCTAGATTCTATGATTTCTTTGCAAAAACATGGCTGTATTTTTAATAGTATTAGATTTGAAAAAACCTACCACTCAAGAAGCAAAAAGTAAAAGCTGAGATAAACAAATCAAAAGCAGTCTTGAGTAAAATGAACATTGCAGTGGTTATTACAATGTTTGACTTGGTCTAGACCATGACGCTATTGATCAAAATATTGTAGAGGAATAAGAGCAGACCAACAGAGACCCAACACATCAACCTTCACACCAGTACCCAGTAGGTCTACAACAAAAGGACTGAGAAGACTTTGGAAAAAGGATGGTCTCAGTCCAGATGCATAAGCATGAATTTAAACCTTTCAATCTGCCAGTTTCAAAAATATTAACCCAGACTTGAAATTCATGAACACTGAGATGTAAGACAAAAAATTATGAAATTACTAGATGAAACGAGGGTAGATGTTTTAGGAGTATAGGAGGAAAGCCTCTATTTGAAAGTTTTTAAAGTTTCCTTTCCTTATATTTATTTATTTTGAATGTGTATGATTGTTTTGCCCACTATGTTTCTATGGATAGTGTGTATGTAGTGCCTTTGGAGGCCAGAAGAGACAGTCAGATCTCTAGTTGGAATTAGAAAAAGTTGTGAGTCACCATATGGGTTCTGGGAATCAAACATCATTTACATTAAAAGCAAGATGTTATTAAAGGCTGTGTTTGAGGTTTGTTCACCAGCAAATGGCATTGTCTGTGCAGGTTGTAGTACATTTAGGAATCTTGCAGTTCTGCAGCCCAGACCAAGTTTCTTTCCTCACTCTACTGTCTGCTTGGAACCATGTACACTGCATGTCCTGCCCGCTCTTGCAGCCCAGAGCCACTCACCACCACCCCTTCCCATTGTGATGGGACCTATCCCCGTTAAATTGTGAATCAAAACAAATTCTTCCTTGATTCACCTTTGAAAGATTTTTTTTTCAGAGCAACAATAAAAATGACTCATATATGTCTTAGAGAATCAAAAACAACATATCTAGCAATGTGTCAGGATAAACAAAGGAAATGACATCTGAATGTCAAAACTATATCTATATTCTCATGTTCATTATAGCAATAATCACAGTAGCCAAGACACAGAGACCCCGGTATGCCCACTGACTAAAAAGAAAAAGGTAAAGATGATGTATTTATGACAAATAGAGTCTTCATTTGTACAATGAAAGGAGTCCCATCATTTGCAGTAGTGTAGGCAGAAATGGGAAGCATTATACAAAGTGATATAATGCTGATCAAAACAGAAGACAAATACCAAAATCATCTTATTCATAGGCTGAATATTAAAAAGAAGAGAGAGATGATAAAATCTGAAAGTAGTGACCAGAGAGTGGAAATTACTGAGGTGAGAGAAAGGAAGGGGATAAGGTTGGATGATGGGTAAAGTGCACAGATAGGAGAAATGGGTTTGGTGTTTTATTATGCACTAATACGACAGCTGATAACAAGAGTATATTTTATCCTCCCAAGGCTATAAAACGAGTTCTTAAGTTTTTCATCTCAAAGAAATAAGTATTTGAGAAGAAAGAAATGTTTAATGCTATTTGATCATTAAACACAATGTATTGAGTGAGATAACACTTGTGAGACTGTCCTGTCAAGTAGGGAAGACTGTTCTACTCCAGTCCTCCCTAACTTCTGGCTGTTATACTCTTTCTGTGTCCTCTTCTCTGATGTCCCTGAGCCTTGGGGATTTGGGGTGTGATCAATATCTATGTGGCTGAACACTCATACTTAGAGTTGTGCATAGGTCAGTTGTCTGTCTCTGTGGCTTAGAAGTTAATTGTACATACTTTTTTCCATATGACTTATATCATACAAATATACCCTCATAAATCAAATATCTGTAATAGATGCCCCAAATAAAAAAGAAAGAACATGGTATCAAAATATAGTGGTATAGGAAATTATCATGTGAAAAGGGAAGGTGTTAAGAAAGAAATATAAAGGAATCTAAGAACTTTATACATTTAGCATATTTAAAGTAATTCCTGTATTATTACTATAAAATATTGATTAACCTAAAATTTAAAGAATGGAATAGCATAAATGTACATACAAGATACAACTGTATTCTTCCAGATTAAATTCATGGCCAAAGACAAAGATAGAAAAATATTTCATTTAAACAGAAAAACAAATAGAACCTAAGGTATACTTAGACAAAGTAGATATAATTACCAAGACACAAAGTCATGTGTTAAGAAATGTGTCGATCAAGAGCATGTCTGTAGGGCTGGAGACTTGGGATGGTATGAGTTTAGTCCCCAACACTCATGCTGGGTGGCTCTCAATCACCTCTAACTCCAGAGAATCTTTCAGTCTTCTGGCCTCTGCAGGTAACTGTATCACATGTATGTCATTCTCTACAAACACACTGAATTCAAAATAAAATATCTTTTAAGACATATATTTATAGTAAGCGTGTATGCACCAACATCTGAGCACTTAAAAGTTACATATTAGGCAAATATTTCCTAATTTGAAAGGAACCACAAACAACAATATGATAGCAGGAGATATCAATCTTTAGAATTCAAAGATTATAGATAATCCTAGTATTATCAGTATCTTGAATGTGCACTACGTTTAAACCAAAGGACAGAAGTGATGTATACCAAAGAACATGGATAAGCATCCGTACTGAAGTGTGTAGCCTACACTGTTGTGTTTATGCTCTATGTTTCTCCTCCTAGGCCACAATATTCCTTCTCTTCGTGCAGCCCTTTCTGATTACCTTTGGAAGGTGGGGAGGTGAAAGGTGAGGCAGTCAAAGTTAGAAAGTTGGGGGATTGTCCTGCATGGCCAAGGGAGCTTGTGCTCTTAACCACACTCTCCATTTCACATGGAAGAAACCAACACAGAAGGAACCTTGATGGCTAACAAGCTGAGCAACCCTGGAGGGAGGTGATACAGATAAAATCAAACTTTCTTCCTTCTAGCCTTGGAGCATCTACTCTCAGCTTTTTTCCCCTCCTAACAGCCATCTCCAAATTCTTTACCAGATGCTATTAGGGATTACTATGGAAAAGAAATTGCCTAAAATAATACTTCTTTGAGAGGATGACTCTTCCATTTTCTGTACTTTAGTTTTTGACTTAACAAGGATTCCACTAGACTAAGAAAATTGCATCAGATCACATAAGAGAAAAGTGGTGAGTCATAACTCTTAAAAATTTCATTGAATTTGAGATCCCATTATTCTGATAGGCAAGTTGTCCTTAAAACCATTAACTCTGTCCACTATCCAGTAGTCCTGATTGCATCCCTGGTCTCCTTAGCATCATTTTGGATATTGAAGAATTCTTGTTCCAGTGATGTTAAACTGACTTTACTACACCATTGCATACTTACCATCAGTAAAATGAAATCAGTTACCATATGTTTAGGAAGGGTATATAGAGCCAGCTAAACATATACATATCCTTAGGAAGGGTCTTGGAATACTTAAACTTTCAATGAATGTTCATTCTTTGGACCATAATTACTTCTTATTGTAGAACCAGTAGTAATAGATTTTTTTTTCACACAAGTATCTGAGGACATTTTTTTAATTGTTTAATTTCTTTAATTCTTAATTCTAAAGAATACCTGCAGTTGTTACATTTTATTATAAACATTTTTTAGAGTTTATTTTAAATGTATTACATTTTAATCTGGATTTTGTTTCCACTTTGAAGAATTATGTTCTCTAGTACTATTAAATATTAAACATACTTTGCAAGCAAATATATGATTTGCACAATATTCTTAATCATGAAACATTTATTTTGCCAAAAATCACATTAAGAATTCATATTTCCATAGTCAATATTTAATATGTGTATATCCTACCTAAAAATTAGACTACAGGGCTTGCAAGAGGGCTCATTGGGTAAAGGCAGTTGCAGCTGAGTTTAAAGACTTGAGTTCAAGCCCAAGGACTCGCAGGGTGGAAGGGGAGTATTAAACTTCTGCAATTTGTTCTCTGACCTTCGCAAGGTTAGATTTTGCTTGTGCGCACTCACACAAGCACACACACACACACACACACAGATGTGAGATTATTTGCTTAAAATATGTGTATTCCTCAGCTGTCATATATGAATTAAGTCAATGTCTAGGAAATTCAAGTTATCTGTGTCTTAATAAAAATAAATCACAATCTTCTGAACTCTATTTTACCCAAGTCACAATGTTTTTTTTTTTTCTCAACATCACTGCTTTCTGTATCCATCTAGGAAAATAAATAATCTTTTTAACCTTTCAGAGCCTGAAGTATGCTTTTCTAACAATGGTTTCTTAAAGTTGCTAACAATCAAATGTCAGCAGTGATTTGTTTGCTGTGGCCCATATTTGCAAAAATATCATTTGCAACATCAGAAATGGAAACAAACCTTTGATCAACTAAGTAAAAAATATTTTAAGTCCTTGATACCAAGATGAAAGTGGTGGGGGCAGAGTGGGTGGTGAAAATTTGGGGTGTTGAATAACATACCAAAAGAGGACTCAACATTCCAAATTTGCCTGGTGACCTTTTGTATTCTGGAATCGCCACCCACATGAGCACTTCCGAGGAGCACAGAGCATTGCCTGGATATAATGCATGATTGACAGAACTGCACTGAAAACTGCTCAAAAGAAATCAATTGTAATATGGTACAGTTTTAAGAATTATTTTATCTACTTATGTTTTCTTATTCTTTATTGAGTCCTTTCATTAGGAATATCTCAATAAGAAGAGTGATGCATCAGAATTTCAGTGACTGCCATTGAGATTTCGGTCACCCATAATTGTCAGCAATGATATTCTAGGCTCAGTGACTGAGGTCATCAGGTATCCACTCTCCCATATGAACTTAAGAACTTCCATTCTCCCTGCTAGATATTGATCAAATATTTGACATATTTAAAATAATACTCTGTGTCTAATAAAGAATGGTTCCATGTTTAAAAAGGGTTCCAAATTTATTGAATTTTCAAAATTGTCATGTTTGCCATCCAATGTAAAGTAAATAAAAGGAACTTTCAATTCACTCCAGTGTGCAAGGATGGCTTTTTAAATGAGAAAGTTTAATGAAGACTTCATGAGAGGGATGGCTTTTGAAGATGAATGAGAGAAATGGATCTTCTAGGAAAAGAAAAGACTACAAGTTCAATAAACACCAGGGGAGAGTGAAGGATTTTACACGGAAACGTTTAGTTATGCATGTAGAAGATTTTCAATGTGCTTGTGTTTGTAGCTGGAGGAAAATAGAATGGCGTTTATGGAGATTTCATTCCAAAATAGATGTAGCAAACAGACAACGTATAAACATTTCCCACAAGTGATGTAAAGCCGAAGCTTGCACAAAGTTCACGTCTGGTATATCACAAAGAGATTGTTTGACCCAGCCCATGGTGTGAATCAAAAAAATAGAAAGAAATTAAGACACATTTTCTTCAATGCATAGGGCTGCAGCAGATGGACTGACAAGACGCAAAATAAAAGAAACATAACCCGAATGTGTATGTAATGCAGAAAGGTATTGTTCCCTTCCCCAGAGATCATGCCAATGCATGCGTGCATCCATTTGATACATTTAGGAATTTGATATCTTTACTTATCTCGAAAACATGAGAGTTTTACCTAGGAGAGAACAGGCGATTTATTTGGAATTTGAATGGAAGATAAAAAAAGAGGGTTGAGGAGGCTGACATTTGCATGTGCGAGTAATCAGGGTAAATGTTTATTTCTCCACTATAACCCTTGAAAATGTCTCATTGATAATGCTGCACATAATGACCCCTTTGTGGACCAGGATTCAATCAATCAAGTGACACTGACTCTATCAGCATTCCTTACAGATGCATCTAAATAAACGTTCTCTTGGCCATTTCCTTCAGTGCTCCTAATAGAGCATGTTATTTACCTAGTGTCCCTTCTATGATAAAAATAAGTCTTCTGAACTATGGCTCAATTTTCAGTGATTTGTGGGTGTGCTGACTGTTGTCCCTAGACATAGTACTGTCGTGTTATCTTTTAAACTTAATTTCAAATGCCACACACTTTTGTAATTTTTGTATCATATCCTTTCTAACTACCTAAACTTATTACTATACATTATAAATATTTATGATGTGTACATTTTTTTCTGACCATCACTTTAAATATAACTATCTTCCCACTTAGTATGAATATGTGTCACTTTGGGGCTTGAACCATAAATATCTCCGTTCTGGCCGGGCGGTGGTAGCGCACGCCTTTAATCCCAGCACCTGGGAGGCAGAGGCAGGCAGATCTCTGTGAGTTCGAGGCCAGCCTGGTCTACAAGAGCTAGTTCCAGTACCAGAACCAAAAGCTACGGAGAAACCCTGTCTCGAAAAATCAAAAAAAAAAAAAAAATATCTCCGTTCTGTCTCTAGGGGTAGAAGAACAGAAAATGTTTCAGTGTGGCAAGGGGATGAGAGCACTGCGTACACTCCTTCTGATTAATTACATTCACATTGGATTGTTTTGTGTAAGAGTCAAACATATTCCCTTACATTGCCAAAATGATGGGTATGAAATCATTATCATACCAAAGTTTACCTAACCAACTAGCTGACAGCATGATAAGAGCTCATCCTAAACATTAAGACATCTTATCCTCATGAACATGGCAAAGACAATGGAAAGAATAGTAACAAAATGTTGCAAGAAGGAAGATTAGTCAATTAAAGAGGCATTCTGAAACTATTCTCATATATACAGAATAAAAGGAAGTGGGATGCCTGTATTCCCCCACCCTGTGGAAAGTTGTATGTGAGGGGGATCACATTCCTAGGGTTCTGTGGAGAGAATTCTTCCATTGTTGACATATTATAATTCAAGCACAATGATAGGTAATAAGTAAAATTATAAAAAAAAAAGTCATAGCCATATCAATTCAGAGTAGGAAAGGATGGAAGAGTTGAGTGTCTAGTTTACTGAGCTGGGCCAAGCAATGGAACCAAGTTTTAAAGACAATTCGGACTGAAACCTGAAATTAGAATGGCAGCTTAAGCAGGAAACATTGACTATAAGTACAGCAGATAAAGGGAAAGAGAGACAACACATTATGACCCATGTAGCTTTACCAACAGCATACACGGTGACCCTGCTAAGATAGCAGGAACCTCTTTCAGACCTTACCTATGGTGCTCTGATGTTGACTGCTCATTGGCCAGAGATTGGAAAGATCAGAGCTGAGAAACTGTTGTCTCTAAAACCTACAGATGAGTAAATATAAATTGTCATGAGCTGAGATTATCAAACCAAGAAAGGTAATTTCATTTACTGTATAAAAATTTCTACAAGTGATATATATATATATATATGTGTGTGTGTGTGTGTGTGTGTGTGTGTGTATTCAATCATTAAGTCAATTATTATTAATACTGCTTTGTATCATTAGATAGACTTAAACAAGTCCTATCAAATAATATATATATATATATACATATATGTATATGTATACACATATATAGGTTTGTTCTCTTCACAAACAATCTGTAAGGCCATTATTTTGTGATATTAACAGCAATTAGAATTCATGCCTTAGCAATGAATAGGAAAGGAACAATCATTTGAAGTCAAAGTCACATGAGACATTTAGAAATCAGTTTTCAAGGAAAGAGATAAAATAGTCCAGCAATAAAGCCAGCATCTGGCTCATCAAAAATGAAGTGGTAACATTCAATCACGATAGATAAGTTACTGCATGTTCACAGAAAGGAAGGAACAAGAGAATGCCCATCTAAAACATGTTTCTTCAGCATTGCTGAACCAAAGAGTATAAATAGCACACAAATTCATCAATAACTTTGCCTTTTGAAAAAAAAAAGAGTCATCTGGGTGGTTGTGGCACACACCTTTAATCCCAGCACTTGGGAGGCAGAGGCAGGTGGATCTCGTGAGTTCGAGGCCAGCCTGGTCTAGAAGAGCTAGTTCCAGGACAGGAACCAAAAAGCTACGGAGAAACCCTGTCTCAAAAAATCAAAAAAAAAAAAAAAGAGTCATGTGAAGAATGGTGTTATTGAATAACCATTTAAAGCAAATACATCTTTATGAAACATGCTATTTTGAAATGCAAACTCAACCTCGTCACAGTTGAAAAGTGGGGTTTCTGCAGAGTAAACATGGGATTTTATTGGGTCTGAGTGATAAAATAAGAGGTAATGCTTTCCTCTCATGTCTAGGGAGGGTAAACAAGTGCAGCTCGCTAAATTATAGTCAAGAATGAAAACCGTTTATCTAGAGGAGGAATATATAGTAAACACATGCAGGACTCATGTGAACACTGGGTGAAGACTACGGGAAATGTTAGGGGAATAAACACCCTGCACAATGACTGACTGACTGCCTTGCAGTGTTTGCAGTGGCCTTAGTGAAATTTGTACTTATTTGCTCTTTCTTAAATGGCATAAAATTATTAATTTAATGCAAGGGCATTGTAAATCAACCACCTTGCCTTATATATCATATTTGCTAATTGTATCTGTGAAACCATATCATAGAAATATGTGATAAAGCCAGACAGACTCTGAGAAGGGAGATTGATAAAAGCTTTTCTATTCCAGAATGGTAGTTTTTACAGTTGTAGGCGGCAACTCAGATGAGCATATATACACAAATATAAATTATAATTTTGTATTTGTTAGTGTATTGAAATCTTTGGCATCCCACAATTAGATGTAAACATAGTTTAGGGCGATGAGGTTGTTCATATAAACAGTGGCATGAGACCTGCAACCCAAGGCACAATCATTCTGCTGAGTTCATAAATTATGATCAGTTGATTGATATCAATATTGATAACCTATTTGTCAGAATCTAGAACCACCTATGGAAAACCCTCTGGAAAGGAGCTACTCCCTTTAATTGTCTGAGTGGGGCAAGTGGCACTAAATGCTTAAAGGTCCAGGATGAACTGAAAAGGACAATACAAGCTGAACCCCTGGCATTTATCTCTCTGTTTATTAAATATGAACAAAATGTGAACAGCTGTATCATAATGCTGCCACTATGTCTTTCTGCTGTGATCTACTGTCTCTCAAACTATGAGCCAAAGCATTCCTTTCTACCCTTCAGTTGCACTTTATTTAAATATCCTGTCAGACCAATGGGGAAAGCTACTAACGTAAAGTAAAATAAAAAAAATGAGATGGTGAACTAGTGAGGGGGTGAAGAAGGCTGATAGAGGTGTGCAATACAGGCACCCAAGGACTTGGGACTCATCTGCAATATGAAGTGAGGTATATCCCTGGCTTAGGGCTGGCCTTATGTAGAATGCAGGCTAGAGGACAGTTGGGCATCATTTGGAATGGCTCAGGGACAGTAAAAACGTGTGTGGAGTACAGAAGTGCCAGTAGAGATAAAGTAGTCTTAGCAAACTTAAACATATTGTGGGAACTTGAAATTACAGTTTTGAATGTCATATTCTGGAGTTCCTAAAATTGTGTTTGGTTCATACACACACACACACACACACACACACACACACACACACACACTTTGAGGTCTTTTTCTCTAGTAGAAACAAGAGGAGAGAAAAGAACAAAATACTGAAAGTTTTATTAAACATAGATAATCTTGCTTAAAAAAACTGTTATATAAAATTAAGCAAGTCCAGGCTTAATTTTATTAAAAAGTTGTTCTTCCATATAAAAGAGAGCAACCTCGATCCAGACCAATATGGTCTTCTTTACTTACTGTGAGTAATAATTCAATGTAAAACAATTCCTGCAGCAAGTAATGTGGTAAATCTCTTAGATTACATATCGAAGAGTCTGCATCTACTTTTATGCCTATTCACATACTGCATTTCAAGTAATTGAGTAGTTCCTCAAACTTGTCAGAAATGGCCACTTAAAATAGTAGTATAGATTTGTCTATTTTCAATTTTTATATTTTCTATTTCATATTATTTAAATCGTCAGACCAATAAAAAACCCCTCAGAATTATACTCCATGTCTTCAGACATGATGTTGCTATCTTTGGATTGACCCACAATTTTTGGTATAATAATATGTTGTTCTAGGCTTAGTCTAAGCATTTCTTATCTGGAGAGTGAGACAGAGAGAAGAGGAGGGAATGAAAGAGAGAGAGAGAGAGAAAGAGAGAGAGAGAGAGAGGAGAGAACACAGTGGTAGCTTTCAGAGGGAAATGGCATTATGAAATATTTATTTCCTTTATTATGGAGTACAGTGGAAAAAAACGAGGTATAGAGAAGATAGAAGTGAGAATTAAATAAATGTCTTTCTCTTTTAAATTGCCCTTCTTTAAAACAACAATGTACTTTAATCATAGCATAACTTTCAAAAAATATAACACATGAATATATACATCAAAGTACCATGTGATTTAATGAATCTATACATGATAACATTTTAATGAGTGCATGTATATCTGTCATCTTGATGATTTATCAAAACTTTATAGTAAATATATTGAACATTTCTTCTAACAGAATATATTGCTCTTATACATAAGTATAGCTTAATTCCCATTTGCAATCTTGTTCCATCTCTTCTTCTCCTACTCACACAGCAATATCTGACAACTTACTTCTGTTTCAGGCTCTGTGAAAGCAATTACTTCAACAATCACATATGACTGAAGTCAAGTGTTTCCTGACTGACTATTCTTGGCTTATTCAATGCAACATATATCCAGTATTGTTGCAACTGGTAAGAATTTGTTCTATTGTATGTCTGAGAAGTCCGTATGATATTGGGATCTGTACCGTATTTCTTGGCTACTGTAAGCAGTCCTGAACCATAGAGGATTAACTTAGGTCCTTTTCCTGTTGCTCTGACAAAACATTCTGACTAAAGAAGTCAAGATCCTGGAGTTTTACAGTCAAGTGATGTGGAAGTATCATATATCAATCTGTTGATTTCATTGGTTAAGCAATAAAGAAACTGCTTGGCCCTGATAGGTTAAAACAAAGGTGGGAGGAGTAAACAGAACAGAATGCTGGGAGGAAGAGGAAGTGAGCTCAGAGAGACACCATGCTCCCCTCTCCCGGGCAGATGTGATAGCTCTGCTCTCTGAGGCACATGCGATGAAGCTCCGACCCAGGATGGACATAGGCTAGAATCTTCCCGGTAAGTGCACCTAGCAGTGCTACACAGATGATTAGAAATGGGCTAAATTCTTATGTGAGAATTAGCCTAGAAGAGGCTAGATAGAAATGTGCCAAGCAGTGTTTAAATGAATACAGTTTGTGTTTTGTTATTTCGGGCATAAGCTAGCAGGCAGCCGGGTTGCTGGGGACGCAGCCCAGCAGCTATTACAACAGTCAAGCATACATGCCACTCTGCAGGGAAGTCAGTACTGCAGGAGATTGAGGCAGCCAGTCAGATGGCATCTGTAGTCAGCAAACAGAAATGAGTGCCTATGTCTTCCTCGCCATTTTATTGTTGTGAAGGGACATCACGATGAAGGCAACTCTTATAAGAGAATGCATTTAACTGGGGGGGGGGGGAGCAACATGGCAGCACTCATGGTGCTGGAGGAGGAGCTGAGAAATACATTCTGGTCCACAGGCTAAGAGAAAGAGTGACTTTTGAAATCTCAAAGCCCACTCCCAGGGACATACTTCCTTCTGCAAGACCATACTTCCTAATCCTTCTAGTTCTATCAAAGAAGTTTCAATTCCTGGTGACTAAGCATTCAAATGTATGAGCCTTTTAGGGGGCGTTCTCATCCAAATACGACAGTTATCTCAATCTTACCTTGTTTATCATTTTGTCTAATCCAGAATTCTATGCCCAGGGAACTGTCCTGCCTACTACTTAGGTGGGTGTTCCTCCATCAGTGATTGCAATCAAAAGAATTCTCCCAGTAATGCTAAATTGCCAGGTGAATTTTAGATTATTTCCAATTGACATCAGTAACAGTCACTGCTCTACCCATTGTCAAGCTGCCAACCAGGCACATCATATTTAAGTTATACCATCCACCTCTTGTACCTGTAGGCTCATGATCATCTTATAAGATAAAAATATTCATTTCAGTATCACAGGCACTAGCAGTTCCAAGAATTTAAGAGCCTAAAGTCTCCCACTGCCAAGTGCTTCACAGATAGTCCAAGCTTTACCACTGCCTCCTAAATATGGAGAGCCTAGTTCTGTCCCCTGGAGATTCCACAGCTGTTGGTTTAGAGTTCATGATTTTCTACGAGCTTCGTTCAGCTGTCTCTGTAGATTTCTCCATCATGATCTTGACCTTCATTGCTCATATATTTCCCCCTCTCTTCGATTGGGTTCTTAGAGCTATCCCCGGTGTATGAGCAAGGTTATTGGAGCCCATCCTTGTGGAAGGATGCCATGCCCCATCTTCATGAAGGGGGGGGTTGTCCTTCTCCAACAATGTGCCAGAATTTGTTGACTCCCCATAGGAGCCATTATCCACTGGGAGTAGTGAATGGGGGGAGTAGGCTGTGTGTTTATGTGTGTGTGTGTGTGTGTGTGTGTGTGTGTGTGTGAGAGAGAGAGAGAGAGAGAGAGAGAGAGAGAGAGAGAGAGAGAGAGAGGAGAGAGAGAGAGAAAAGGGGAGAGGGAAGGTAGAAGGGGAAGGGAAGAGGATGAGGGAGGAGGGGAGAGAAAGAGAGGTGGGAGATGTAAAGAAACTATTTGAATCTATAATAAGAGTCTAAAGTCTCTACACTATATACTTCTATAAGATCAAAACCAACTCATTCACTTATAACATAGAATGATATAGAGTGAATCAGGGCATCATTGCATGGAACAATCAGACCAAAGCAAGGTCAAATGTAACAAAGTTTCAACTCCTTGTCTAGCATCTGGATATCATTGTTAATCAACTGGACTCCAAAACCCTTAGATGGCCCTGCCCTTTCCATTCAGCTCTAGTAAGTTTACTGGAGAGTAAACCAAACAGTGCCATCAGCAGTGGAAAGCTCTTCAATCATGTGAGTTCCCAAGGGACATTTCACATTCAAGTCACTTTAATATAAAAGAATGTCCCCGGTGCACTGAGGGCATGAGAGTTTACTATTTAGGCATCAGTAAACCAACTTTTATAAACAAACAAACAAACGAATGAATAAATCAGCTTTCCAACTATGGTTTCAAGTTTCTGGCTCATCCAAACATACCTTTTGTTAGATCAAGATGCAAGATCCCATTGACAGAACTACACTTTTTGGCTGGAGTGAATTGAGATGTGAGAACATGATTGACCAATTTTAATATTATAAGGTAAAATTTCACATAAATATTGAAAGTCATGAATTATAATGTGGACCACTGCCTCTTCTGGCATTTCATACACATAACTCAATGCAAGATACAAAGAAGCTAAGAAAGCTTCATTTCCTTGGTTTCAAAAAGTGGTATACTTTTTAGGCTGATATTGCCATTAACACATTGCACATGTGTCTAATAAATTCTCTATGTAGAAAAGCCCCTGAGGCAAGAGTGTGCTTGCTGAGTAAAAATGTCCTCAAATGAGTCTATGTAATTATTGTTTTTAAATTTTTCATTAATGTCGAAATGGGTGACAATAAAATAGTGATATGGTTTTACTTCAAAATGCAATGAACCAAGAAAGCACCAACTAACTCTATTTATGCTCCTCTAATTACACAGATGTGATACAGATAGATTTTTGTGAAATAATATTTGTGTTTAGAAATCAAATTACAAATTTGGACATGTGAACAAGTAATTATGCTCCCTTGTTGTGGAAAAGAATAATTTATCAAGAAACTGATTAGCCCTTTAGGCATTCTCAGAATGATTTCCAGGTAATAAAAAATAGTAATATAATATACTGAAATGAAAATTAGCCCCAAATAAAAGCCACAAGTAAGTAATGAGGGTCTTTTCTAAGTCATATACATGGCCAGAGGTTATTAGTACACAAATAATAGACACTAAATAGTTAATTATTTTCTAAAGTAAATGTTTTTCTGCTTTAGCATGTTCCATGCTTGGGGCATGAATGAAGTAGGTTTGTGACCAAGCCATCAGTGGTTAAATCAAAATATTGTTGATGTCTATGAGATATTAGTATGCCTATTTAAGATAAAGAAGGAAAGTACTTAGAAGTCAATTGTCATGTACCCTCAAACCTAAATTATCCCTCTCTCTTAAATGGCATATAATTTTTTCAACTCATCAAATTTGCTGTGACTCTGTTCTGAGAAGAAAGCCCACACAAAAGTACAAGGCCATTAACAATTCAGAACATTGTTTTTACTCCATATAAACTGTCACTTGCTGGGGGATCCCTAAACACATATTGAAAAAGTGATTGTATTCTCATGGGATTCTTTAGGAGCCTGACAGCAATCTACAAATGATTTCTTGATTAAAATTCTCTAACTCCACCAGTCAAAAGACATGTTTCTTTCCCCCAACTAAATTTGGAGTAATGTCTCTTTAAGTAACTTGCATTGAGCTTATTTTGCCTGTTCCTCTGTTATGAGCTGTAAAGGGTACACAGAACAAATTGACATTTCAGATCATGGGCAGAGAAAAGCTCAGCTTTTGCTTATGCAGGTGCACCGACTTCACAGTTCACACAAGTCATAACTGGTTGTTAGAAAAAGTCGGGCAAAGACACAGCAGTTCTATTTAGAGTTATATATGCAAAAAAATTGCAATTGCAATTGCAGATTTTATGTTTGATTCATTCTTCAGCTTCTTACTAAGTATTTATTTTAAAAAACTGTCTTAACCTGTTACATCAATGTGATGTATGTGCATAAAAATAATTCATATTTAAGATTGTGGTGAATATTAAATACTGAATGAATTTAATGTCTTTGAACATATTTCATAGATGTGTCTACTTAGATCTTATTTCTGTGTCCTTCTTAGAAGTCAAATCACTTACGTATCTTCTTCGAAAATGTTACCATAGCTAGCTAATAACAGCAATATCACTAGTTTTCCTTCCCTCCACATTTAGTCATACCAGATCACTCTGAGATTTTCATGAATTTTATCTTTCCGACATCACTGATACTCTGAAAAGCTTTTGTTACTAGTCCTATTCTACAGGTATAAGGCTCAGGAAGATAAGCTGTCAATCTTCACACTCATATTTCTTTGATAATAAATGGAATACATGGAGATATCACCCAGCAGTTTAGAAACCTGACTCTCTCTCTCTCTGCAGGGGTTGCATGGTACATGTTGCTCTGAGCACCTGATCTGCTACCTTTTCCATGGGACTGATTACACTTTATTTATTTTGATCCTAGCTACAGATCTTGAATATGATGAACTTGTCACATCCACCTATTGGATATGGCACAGGCAAGTGACTTGATGATTTTTTCAACAATAAGCATGATATATGTTACCTCAGCACAGATTATAATTTGATATAAAATAACTAGGCGTGAACCTGCTTGACTGTCTGTGACTATAAAGACATGTATGACATTTACTGCAGAGAATTACAGAAAACACTGCAGAAGTAACTGCTGAAAATGCTTCAAAAGCAACCAATTGTTTAGGTTATCTTGTCCTTAGACTTAAACTTTGCAAGATGAGGAAAATTTTCTTATTTCATTAAAATTTACTTGCTTGCCTACCATGGCATCTGATACAGAATAATAATTAGCAGTGATGTTTGTAGAATTTACACAATTTTGAAACATTTCCTTTCCTTAGTTTAATTATTATGATTTTTGTTTTCTTGGAGATTAAAGTATGTAAAGATCTTGAAAAGAGAATCATAAAATCCATGCCGAAGTATAAATGTATAGTTAGAAGCAGTAAAAATTTGAAAAGGAGGAAAAAAGACACTAGGATTACTATAATTATTATACATCATATATAAGAGTATCTTTAATTCAAAGAGTATGATATGTCGCATATTTGGTTATCTTAATAAAATCTAAAAATTATATTCATATATATATAATGTTGATATATTGTGTGATATATGCTATGTAAGAAATGAATATTACTTCTATTGAGTCACTACGACAAGTTCAACAACCTGGTTTAGCTGTATATGCATTAAGGAGAGAAAGATACATATTTAGATTATTCACCACACGTTCTAGCTATATAGGCAAAATTTAGACTAAGCAAACCAAATAGTACATGAAAACTCAGCAATCTCTAAGAATGAAGTCATGTATCTCGGACCCTAGAATGTATCCCTGCTGTTCTATTTTTACTAAATACCTGTACTATGTGCAACCAGGCTATTTACACAATGGAGGCTTTTTTTTTTTTAATTTTCAAGACAGGGTTTCTTCGTAGCTTTTTGGTTCCTGTCCTGGAGCTAGCTCTTGTAGACCAGGCTGGTCTCAAACTCACAGAGATCTGCCTGCCTCTGCCTCCCGAGTGCTGATATTAAAGGCGTGTGCCACCACTGCCCGGCAAGGAGGGCATGTTTTAGGTAATTATTAATGTGTTCCCTGAGTGAGGATCAGTGGGAAAACAGGATAGTTCTTTTAACATTCTATTTTTAATTTATCCTGTTTTTATTAGTTGGTTGTTTGTACAACATGTTTTAATTATATCTTCAATCTTCTCCCAGACCTATTCCTCCTATCTTACCCACCCAACTTTGTGTCCTGTTCTTAATTCCCATCAAGTCAGTTTTACTGCCCTTATACTCTTGAATGTATTGCTTTGCATTGCAGCATGGTGCAACTACCAATAGCTAAACTCTTAAAGGAAACTAATACCCCCTTGTCAGGAGGCACTACCTGCCACCAGCTCTAATCTAGGAGTGGGGTGCCATGCTCACCTTTTATCTCCATGCTGAGATTTGACCTTTCTTGAACTTGAGCAAGTTTTGTTCAACCTGTCCCAATCACCTTTCACTAATTTGTACAATGGCACTGCTGTGTCTTGAAATTATTTCATTGGAATCAGCTACTGGCCCAGACTGGATCACCTATACACATATGCACATTTCAGGGACACCCCCCCAGAAACCTCAGAATGATATAGGTGTACAATTTAGCCTTGACCATTCTCTATTATTCTCTGTACCTTCACTAGTTATAGGTCTTTGTGTTAATTGGTATCTATTAAAAATAGAAGTTTCTCTCCCTGCAAAAAGTCAGGGCCTTCCTTTTTTTTTTTGTTTTCAGTTCATTAATGTCCCTCTTTAAAATGTGGTAAGACAAGTATAAACTATAAGTTATGAAGCCCAATTCTGAACATGTTCCAATTCATAAATTCTGTCAAATAATTTGCTGAGCATATGTAAACGCACCACTGTTCAGTATATCTGCTGCCTTTTATGGTTTATCTGGGTTTCGGTGGAGACATACATCTTCATTGCTTAGGATCCCAGGAAATAAAGAGCTTCGCAGAAAAAAAAAAAAGAAGTTTCTGTGAAGGTTAAGCATATAGTACTCTATGGCATAATGATGTCACTTAAGAATTGTTTTAATACTATGTCCATTTAGTAAAATAATAGTAATGTGTTCTTTCCTAGGGTCTATAACATGTTTAGACACTGATTATTTGCTCTATTATGGTATCAGATATGAGTTTCATCTTATGGAGTAGAACTTGTATCCAATAAAATCGTGGTTGATTACCCCCTGCCATTTGTAGTAATATACCAATGGGCATATCTTGTAGAGTAGACATTATTGTAGCTCTCAGGGTTCATACCTGGGTAAGACTGGTGACCATGTTAATCCAATGGTTCCACGTACTGTCTGCATTTTCCCTTTTCCACTTTTATTTCATCTAGTCTTTAGGCTATATTCACGTTCAATGAATGTCTGTCTCAGTTACTGACCCACCTGTCAGTTTTCTTTTGGATCTCCTTTACAGACATAACTAGAGGCAGGGTAAAATAGTCCTAGCCACATTTCAATACAATCAGGATAACAATTTGGTCATCCCATCTCTAAAGTAATTATTAAAGTGTGAGTTAGTAACAGTCTGAAGGCATTATACCTGCTACTTCAAATCAGAGAACATGTTTAGAAATCAGTGTTATGAAGGAAGCCAGGTAGAGAAAGAAAAGACAATGTATGAAAGAGGAGGATGGTATTCAGTTGAGGTCTACTTCCTGCTAACTCATTTGTTGATAAGATACACACCTGAAATATTTATATTATGGATATATGTAAATATGCATGTGTGTATGTGTATAGCTTTTGATGCAAATCTTTCCAGGGGTAGAGAGGGTTTCTCTGTGCAGCCCTAGCTGTCCTGGAACCCCTTCATAGACTGAGCTGATCTCAAACTCACAGATATCAGCCTCCAGAGTGCTGGGATTAAAGGCATGTGCCACTGCCACCTGTTGTCTGAGTTTTCTATCCTTCCTGGTTCCTGCAATCGTTAAGTCTCAAAGAAATCACACAGAGGTCCACATTAATCATAAACCGATTGGCCCATTAGCTCAGGCTTCTTTTAACTCTTATAACTTATATTAGCCCATTATTCTTATCTGTGCTAGCCATGTGGCTTAGTACCTTATTCAGTGGGGCAGTCACATCTTGCTGCTTCTTTGGCTGGGGTCACACTGCCAACCAGGAGTTCCTTCTTCCCATAATTCTCCTGTTCTCCTTGACCTGTCTCTACTTCCTGTCTGGTTGTCCCACCTGTACTTCCTGCCTGGCTACTGGCCAATCAGCGTTTATTTAAATATAATTGATAAAATACAGACCATGGCCCCATACCAGCCACCAGGGTGTGATATAAATCTTATAAGCATTACTTACTCTCATTTTACAGTCAAGGAAAATATGTTCAGAAAAATTCAGACTTGCTCATGAAAATTGTTCAAAGTCCCCATAATTGAACTAAGGCTACAAACTCAGCCCCTCTGTTGTTTAATCTTGTATGATTTTGATACTGGTGATGTCAAAGGTCATGTGTCAAATGTAAACAAAAATGCAAAATGTTATAATCCATATTTGTGAAACAGAAATAACAAAATTGATTTTTTTCTATGCCAACACAGAAATGAAAATGTGGAAAGATAGCATGAATTTTAAACCCACAAACTATTAAAATTTCTAAGAGAACAAAGAGTCCTTCCTTAGACTGTGTCTTCCTAATGCTGATTGTGTTCCATCAATGAGGTTATGTGGGTTAAGCTAATCATATTTATGTATTACAAAATTCAGAGTTCTCAAATGGCCCACAAGTAATTTAATGAACCAGCCTGAATGGCTACAAGCACTGCCAACGTTTATAAGTTAATTTGCATTATCGTTTAGAATATGAGATACATAAAGCTAATCAAATGTTACATTCTTCCCCCTCAGCTCTGCCATATGAATGCCAAGCAGATGGTCTGATGTAGGTATCGATAAAGGACCGTAAAGTGAGAGTTAACAGTGCCCTGAAGGACTTACAGAGGCTGCTACTTCACATCAGGGAATGAATTAAAAATTGGTGTTTTTCAGAGATATATGATAGAAATGGGATACAACAGTAAAAAAAAAAACCCACAAATTTCATGGCTTCAAGTTCTATGAGTATTTTATCCATCTAACAGTTAGAGCCAATGCTTTGTAAATTTAAAATTCTACTAATGATTTCTGTATCTATTCATAGCATTGAGCATTGAGCAGGGGGATTTCCCAAAGTTTATGGCTTTCCTACAATTGAGGAAAAATATGATAAAATTTATGAAATTAAGAGGACCAGAATTTGTGAAGCTTAGAATGTAAAGAAGAAAACCATGCAGTGGATTAGCTCTGGCTATACAAGAAGCTTTGATTCTTTTAAGAATCTTCATTTTATTTTGATTTTTGTGTATGTATGTGCTTGTGCCTGTGCATTTACGTGTGTGTGTATGTGTGTATTCATACAAGTTAATCAATGTTCTTGGATGCCCCAAGAGGGTCTCAAAACCCTCAGAGCCAGGGTTGAGGTAGTTGTGGTCCAGACTGGTGTAGGTGTTGTAAACTGAGCTCAGATCCTTTAAATAGACCGCATGCCTTCTTAACTGCTAAGCCATCTCTCCGACTCCTCTTTGAGTCCTTGAAGTAAATTTCAATTTAGTACAAAGTGTAATGTTTGGAGAAGAAATAAAGAAAAAATAAAGAAAGAAAGAAAGAAAGAAAGAAAGAGAGAAAGAAAGAAAGAAAGGAAGAAAGGAAGAAAGGAAGAGTCCTAAAACTGACTGTTGGAGAACTTCACAATTAACTATTGTGAAGTTCACCAAGTACAAAACAGCATTTGAGTTATAAGTGGCAGAATGACGACAGATCACCAGGTGTGATGGTTCTCCCAAGTCACCTAAAAAGTATCAGGTACTACGATAGAAATGATGCACCTAGAATAGAATATAATTATGAAATATTTTCCCTAAAGATATCTTGGAAACAAGTCTTAAAAGATTGATGACTTGGGACTATATCTATGGATCAGTAGTGGTTAAAAACACTTGCTCCTGCAGAGAACCCGAGTTCAAATCCTAGCACCCCCATGGCTGCTCATAACCACGTCTAATTCCAATTATAGGGGACCTGATTAGTCTGCAGGCTCCGGGTACACACTTGGTGAACCGATACACCAGTAAGCAAAACATTCATACACTTAAGATTAAAAAAAAATTATAAGATGGCTAGAATACATAGTAGCACTTTAAAGCAATATAACTACATACAGCAATAAATACGAAATGATCTTTGGGTTAAAGAATCCAGCATTATTGTAAATACTAGTAAGGATACCTAAGTCAAACCAGTGAGACAGAATAGTTAGAAATATCAAAATTATTAAAACTAACCTGTAAATACTTTAAAAAGGCATAAATTCATTCAAGTACATAAAGTCTTTCCAAGCATCTTAAGAGAAATAGAATTTAAAAGAAGTTTAACTGAAACACTGACTTATGAAAATATAAGTATACAATGAGAATTTAATGGGTGGGATGAGTAAATAAGAGTTATCAAATAAGTAATTTGTAAACTTTGAAACAAACTAAGAGAAACTAACAAATTGAAATACGATGTAAAATGAGTGCATAAAAAATAATTAAAAAAAAACAGTGGCCTGGAAGTTTGTTCATATATTCTGATCTATTGTGAGTTTTCAACCAGAAAAGAAAGAGCAGATTATGGAAGAAAGTTATTTCAATGAATGTCAATAACATTTATAAAGACAGAAACTATAAATGCACACATAATACAATTGAGAAAGAAGCAGTGTAGACACAGAAAGTCCACAGAAAAATATTAATCATATGTAAACTGTTCAAGAAAAAGTCAATGGTGAAGATAAAAATTTAAAAGAAAAATTTTTATATTAGAAAGTCACATAGAAAAGAGCATGAATACAAATTTCTAACAATTGTTTTAATGTCAAATTTCTGCAAGCCAGGAAACAAAAACATTTATAATTCTAGCCACAGGGCATCCTTCTCAAAAGAGTGTATAACATTCACCAGAGGTATATTTTCAAGTGTAATGTGACTATTAATAAGAGTAATGGACATGAGCAAAGTACTCATCATAAACCCAGTGAATGAATCAGAACCCAATAACAGCAAGCTCTCAGAAAACCCCTCAAGACGTAGAAAAGAAGTCATTCGTGTAAAAACAATGCAGCTATCCAAGGAGAGGTAGTACATCAAAATACGTGCTGTATTAAATGAAAGTAAAATTAGTAACTCAGAATATGTGTTGTAATAAATGAAAATGGAACTGCATTATACTGGAAACTTTATAGTGTGAAAATAGCCCTCAAAAGTAAATATATAAACACGACTCTATTCCCAGTAAAGCTGTACATCTGCAGGGAATCAACTAGCATATCATTTTCATACTAAGAAATATTCTCTTTAAAATTTTTAATTAGATATATAATATTATAATTGAACCATATTTATAATTACTTACAGGAGACAGTGTTAAAATATCCCAAGTGTATATTATGTATTAGCATCAAATAAAGGCAATAAATTATTCTATGTACTCAAACATTAATATTTCCAAACTCTAGGAGGTTTCAAATATTGTTAGTAGTTCTTTGTTTGTTTTGGTTGCATTTGCCCAATGATTTTCACACAGAAGGATCACTGTTAGCTTTCATGCTCTATCTCCATGACAAGTAGCCTAAATCTGATCTTTGGTACATTTTGTCTAGCCTGAAAACTACTTCAACACATGCAGGGGTGAGAAGAAATAGAGATAAAACTCAACAAAATTTGTTTTAGAAGAAAAAAGAATAAATGAACAAAAACACAAGGCAACTTTTGAAAAAAATAATAGAGTTGACAAATCTCTGGTTCATCAAGAACAAGTGTCAGAGATGAATATAAATTTTAATGAAAATAAAAAAACACTGATGACAACTTATGCTGGAGAGGTTGTAGGGAAAAGGGAACACTTCTGCATTGCTGGTAAGAATGCAAGGTGGTACAGCCCTTTTTGATATCAGTGTGGCAATTTCTCAGAAAATTAGGAAACAACCTTCCTCAAGACCCAGTAATTCAACTTTTGGGTATATATCGAAAGCATGCTCAATCGTGCCACAAGGACAAGTGCTCAACTATATTCATAGTAACATTGTTTATCATAGCCAGAACTGGAAATAACTTAAATGCCCCTCGACCAAAGAATGGATAAAGAATATGTGGTACATTTACACAATGGAGGACTACACAGCAGAAAAAATAATGACATCTTGAATTTTTCAGGAAAATGGATGGAGCTAGAAAACATTATTTTGAGTGAAGTAACCCAGACACAGAAAGACAATTACCACATATGCTCACTAATAGGTAGTTTTTAAACATAAAGCAAAGAAAGCCAGCCTACAAACCACAATCCCAGAGAACTTAGACAACAGTGAGGACACTAAGAGAGACTTACATATATCTAATCTACATGGACAGTAGAAAAAGACAAGATCTCCTGAATAAATTGGTAGCATGGACCTTGGGGGATGGTTGAAGTGGGAGGGGAAATACAGGGAGGGGAGCAGAGGGAAATATAGAGATCAATTAAAAATCAATAAAAAATGTAATAAATATTCATGAAATGAATGTCCTGAGTAAGAGAATGCAATCACCAATCCTGAAAATATTTCTAAATAATGAAGACTATGTCCACATTTATGGATGAGTTTTGTTGTATAGGTGAAATAGAAACTGTATAGAAGGCAGAGGTAAAATCCAAAACCCATTTCACCGAACCTTAAACACAAAAGCCATACATCTTCTGTTGAGCTTGATGCTAATTTTACTCAGGTATTTAGGAAACAAATTGAGTACAATCACTCTTATTACTGATAATGAAGTGATGGTCCCTGATTTGTCTGCCAAGCAATATACTTATTTTCAAATACTTTACAATTTTAGTGGTGAAGACAAAAGATGATGCTTGTTAATAAGTCTTGCCACCTGAGATTGATCACCTAAGCCTCTATGGTAGAAGGAGGAGAAAAAAAATAAATTCTATAATGATCAACATTCATATTCTTGAGCCCATTTGGTGAGGTCCTCAGTATTCTGATTATGAAAATCCACTAATTGAAATATTAACTCAATTCCAAAATGAAAGTAGATATTTTAGAAAAGATAAAAGTAGATATCATTATATCTGTGAAAAAGTGTGAAGCTGATTATTATTTCCTCAGATCCAATGATACATTCAGAACAATTTTCAGTATTGACTGAGGTTCTTTTTACAAATATTAGATTATTTCAGCATTTGAAAAATTAATGTATTGAAGCTACCATATCTTAGGATTCATGTACAGTTGTCTCAGCAACCACAATGAAAGAATCATATAGAAATCTACATTAGGAGCAAGCAAAAATTAATAATTGCATTACTTTAGGTGTAAGCCTCCATGTAATAAATATCTAAAATAAAATATCAGAGAAATATATTTTGGTTTTTGATTAGACAAATATACATATAAGGTATAAATATAAATGAAAATCCCCAAAACTTTTAAAACTGCCTTAATTAAGAATAAACACTTCTGCTCTGAGAAAGTTACAATTAATTACAATGAAGTGTTATATTTAAAAAGAGCAGAAATATTACAAAGTGTGAACCTGCTTCCAAAACAGACACTGAGCTATTACAATATAACCCAGGAATATACAGAGACACTGAGTAAAATGGGTTGTCATAGAAATAAAAGTAAAGAGGCTAAAATTCACTACAATCAATTTAAATCATCAATATACTACAGTAATTTCAATTTTTAATAAGATTATAATATAAGTTTATGTCATAGAAACATATGACATAACATGTCTCTCAACTGTACATTTACTTGCAAAGGGTAAATTTTGGTACTGTATACACCCAATTGCAAAATATAGATTTCATATCTGAAATTTGTCTTCTTTTCTTTAACTGTCTTCCGTTATTAGTGAACTGATCAACTCTCCCGTAAGTATTAGTTCCCCAGCAATAGGTTATAATGTTTTATAACTATCATATCCCAGGCCTTGTCTTACAACTCTGCTATCAGTTCAGAAACTGCTAGGTCTTGATTTAGATTTAGATTCTTCATGCCTGGAAACCTCTCTCTCAATATGGTTTCCTCCAAATTTTAGCAGCAATATTGCCTGTATCATTTTTAATGCTTTGTATACTTTGTATCTTTATCCATGTTTCTATGTATGTAAATGTGGACATGCATTTGCCAATGTGTGGGGTGGGAACAAGATGTAGACACTGGATGTCTTCCATCCTCTTTCTCTACTTACTCCTGGGAGAAAGGGTCTCTCACTGATACATAGCTCACCAGTTCTATCATAGCAACCAGAAGCAAGCTAGAATGCATAGTAGCTTCAGGATGGAAAGGCTTAGCACAGTGGTTCTCAGCTAGAGGGTTGAACAGCCCTTCTACAAGGGTCGCACATCAGACATCCTGCATATTAGATGTTTGTATTACGATTTATAACAGTAGCAAAATTACAGTTATGAAGTAGCAACAAAAATTTATAGTTGGGGGGTCACCACAACATGAGTAACTATATAAAAGGCTTGCAACTTTAGTATGTTTGAGAGCCAGTGGCCTAAGATAAACAGAACCAAATCCTGGTTACACTGTGCACTTACTCCATCATCACCAAAACCACTTTGACCTCAGTCACCATTTGCTTCATATAAACGAAGAGTCAATACTAGTTTCAGTTTTCTTTAGGGAACAGTCTTAAGACTCAAAACCTAGAGTCAAGAGGATATTATTATTTGAAACTGTTTAATAGGTAGAAATAATAAAAATTCCTTGAAGCTTCATTCCCTAAACAATTCAATTTAGGGAATATTTTTAAATTCTGTTATCCTGAATGGATAACAGCTTGATAGCATATTTACTATCTTAGAATATGTAGTCAGTTGGGAAACCGAAATGATGCAAGGTAGTGTAGCTCTCTCATGCAAGAATCTGGAATGAGAAATCCTTAGTACATGCATGCCTCAGACCCTTGTCCAGAAATAAGAACTTTGAATTGTGTCTTCCACTACGGGGTCAGGTCCCTGTGACCTGCACCAGCAGGTCACTCCTCAGTGACAGTGTCTTGAGACAGAGGACCAAGATATCAGAAAATTAAAGAGACAGGTAAGTTCAGGGCTGGGAGGCCTTGCACAGGAATGTCTTATGCCAAGCAAGTTTATTGAGAAGTACAGCATCTAAGTACTATTTCTAGAAGGAAAATGAGACAAAATAATCATTAACTGTAACTCAGTCAGATAAAGTCAGAAAGAGGCTAATAGGACATCTGCAGAACCTTACAGGCTGAGAACACAGTGCTCTTGGGAATGATAGCCAGAGCTCATAATGTGTAAAGCACTGGGTTCTCAGAATCTGAAGCCACAACTCCCCAAAGCCTTGGCTCCAGGTCATTATTCACTCTGTCAATCATATTCCTGATGCTAGAGAGTGACATGCGTTCCTTTTCCATATACCTGGGTCTCAGGGAAATGCTCAGTCATAGGCTAGCCCTCAACAACCCTATATTCTCACCACTTGCTTTAGCATGTTTACCTGAGCACTTCTCCCAGACCTAACATAAATCATATGTATTCTATTGGTGTTCTGTACCCTCTGCACATTCATTTCTTTCTCTTCCTCATTCTGGGGACGGGGAACTGTAGTCGATCATCAGCTTGTTCTCCAAATCAAAGAGATACAAGCCATCAACTTCTGACTTACTTTCTATGTGAGTTGAATTGTGTTTTAGGTAACTGTACATGTGCATAGATGTGTAGGTTTGTGTGTAAGTGTGTGGACTTTAGATGACAGCCTCAAGTGTCACCTTTAGGACTTTTGTCCACCTCTTTTGGGAAAGAATCTATGAATTGGCAGGAGCTCGTCAATTAAGCTAGGCTGACCAGCCAGCACAGCCTGAGGATTTGCCAGTTTTTGCTTCCCCAACAATAGAATTAGTACTGTGTCTCTGTGCCCAGACATTTTACAAGGGTTCTGGGAATATGTTTTATGCTTGCAATGCAAGCATTTTACCATTTTTTTTCTAGTCCATGGCCCACAATTTGTGCTTTTGATCTGAAGAACGTGGGGCTGCCCCAAGTTAGATTTCTTCAAAACACTGGGGAGAATTCAGTAGTCTCTGGCAATGCAATCTTCTTTTCTCTTTGAAGGACCTTAGGCTGTGAATTTTGCCACAGGAATGAAATTATCTACAACATGAACTAAGTAGTCCATGAAAGTTGTACTACAAACAACATATCCAATTCCCTCTATTTCTGAGGACAGAATTTGGACTCCTTCAGTGCAAGAGTTCTATATTAGCTCCGAGAGCCCGAACTTAGACAGACTAAAGCATGCTTATTTATATTTTTACTATTAAATTTAGTGGCTTGAGCCTAGGAAGTCAACTTCATTGTGCATGTGTCTACTGAGTAGAATCCCTTAGCAAAAATCTCATGTAGTTTTACACATGAGCTGGTCCCGTTTTCTCATCGTTACACAATTGTTTTAAGTTATTATAATTACTTCCAGAAGGCTAAGTGTTTCTCCTCAGAAGAAAACATACTCTGTTTCAGACAATTGTTTTAATGTCATATGATTTCTTTGTCACAATTAGGGAATAGTTCTGAAGAGTGTAAATTAACAACCAGAAGAATCTATGTGCTCTTATGACGTAGTGGCTAACAGTTAAAAAATAAAAAGTGAAATCACCAGTGAAAAACTGGAGAGGAGAAGGTAAGAAAGGAAGGAAAGTGGAGAGAGGAAAACGGGATCGGTGCACAAAGAGATGCTGCGGTGATATCAGAGCCAGAAATGGAGGAGATATTGGGCTGGATTTGAATCCTATTCTTCTAGCTTCTTGCATGATGGGTGTGAACTGGATGATTTTTCTAAATATCTGTGTTTGTGAATGGCATGGCCTTATAGTTTAATCGGCCACTCAATGTGGTATAAAACTTTTCTGCACACTGTGGAACACCAGGTATGTGCAGATCATTACTAACATGGATATACAATGGTCCAGACCTTGTAATGGCAAGGAGTGTGCTGCACATTTGCTGGATTGTCGTTCCTGCAACATGCCTCCTTCCCTTCCCTTCCTTTACAGACCCTGCATCTCCCTAGAACAGTGGTGCTCAGCCTTGCTACTAGTTCCATCTTCAATACTGTTCCTCATGCTGTGGTGACCAACCGTAAAATTATTTTCCTTGTTACTTTGTAACTCTAATCTTGTCACTGGTGTAAATTGTCACGTAAATATCTGTGTTTTCTGATGGTTTTAGGTGACCCCTGTGAAAGGGTCATTCAACCCCCAGGGGGTTGTGAACCACAGGCTGAGAATAACAGCCCAAGACCTTTCGTATATCTTTGCTATCTTAACAGGGTAGACAGAAAAGGGAGACAGGGAAAAAGGGAGACAATGACTCTCTAAATAGTCATTGCCTTGTTGTCTTCCATTCCAGTGCCTTCTCTCAACTCTCCAGTGTGCACATAGTCCTCTAGCAGGCTCCTACATCAAGGATGGAATGATGGAGACTGACCACATTGAAAAGATTTAGTCATTAAAAACTTTGGAAAGGAGAGAAAATCTGCTTGGCTAGCAAAGATATAAACCCAATGACATTTCCAGCTAGAAATACACACACACACACACACACACACACACACATCTTGTGTTCACATATAGCATATTATTTTAAAATGATGTTTTGGTGCTGGAGATATTCAAAGAAATATGCAAGTATAATCAAGGCATTCATATTTTTCTCATTCATAACATCTATACTCAAAACTTGGTCTTTTCTAGCCTGTCTGACTATAATTATTTTTCAGAAAGAAAAGTTAGAGCTTCATCATATATTCTCCAATGGAAATGGCATTTCAGTGCTCTGTTTATAGTGTTCTTTAACCTCATCAAAATTTCAGTATAATCAGTTGCTTTTTATACGCCCAAATAATTATCAGAAATGGAAATCAAGAAAGCATCAATTTAAAGTAGCTATTGTTATTATTTTTAATAACCCAATCATATTATGATAAAGCTTCAAGCTTTAAAATGCTTAGCTATCCCTTTTTCTTCTATAAGCAGTAATTTCATAAAAAACTCTTGTTGCATCTAATGAGTTTTGCATTTCCCGAAAAAAAGTGCCAACGTGGCTTCCCAAAGTAGAGCAATTTAGATTTTAAAAAGAAAGCATGCCATGTGAATTTTTATTACTCTAAAGCGAAAGGACAAATCAGCAACTTGGTTGAATATGAGATCAAAAAAAAAAAAAAACTAAGAAAATTCAGGCTAGGGGGAGGTAGTGGTATGTCATCCCAGAATGCTAGAATCCCAGGGATATTGGGAAATATCCACAGTATCAGGTATTTGAAACTAGCCTGACAAATATACAGCAAATCTCCTTCTAATTAATTAATTGATTGATAGATTAACTCAAGTAAGAAAAAAATATCCATTAAATGGGTAGAAGGCCAAAGAACGTCTTGTTCATCTCAGTCTCCATTAACCACTGGGTGGGATTGTGGCATTGATTATCTTCTGTCCACATCATTAAATCTATTCTTCTGTCAGTCATGTGTATGATTACTTATTAAGATTAGAATGAATCTAATGTCTGTCCACATGAGATTAGGCATCTGAATCCCTTACGCCATCTTAAAAGCAATTATTCTAGTCTCTATTTTACCTTCCAGCAGAACATCTCTGTCTTGTGTTTTAAACACAGCAGCTGTCATAATGCTGTGCAGGTCTGATTTATATTGAGCAGGTGTATAAGTAAGGTCATTGAAAGAGGTTGAAGACATTTTGCTACTTTAAATCTTGTCTGATCTTCTATAGGACAATGTGGGAGACGTGGTGTTATTCATCTTTGCCAAAATTCCTTGCCTTTGGTAATACCATTTCATAGCTATAATGATTGGGAGTGATGCATTATATCAAAATACCTACTGTATACATACACACACACACATACACACACACACACACACACACATGCACACACACACACACATGAAACAACAGAGGCAGTTAGAATGAGAGCACTAACTAAACAGAGCTCAAAGTACATTTTAAAATATGACACTATCTCATTTTTTTAAGAAAATGAGACATAGGGGAATAAGACATCTAATTACTGAGTTCATTGTATGTCTTATTCCCTCTGCCTAGATGTATTGATTGAGCACAGGCACTTTGTCAAACACAGTACTAATATATCCCAACAGATAATGGGTGGTGAAGGGGGGTACCCTGCCGCAATCTCTTGGAGGAGAATTACAATCTTTCAGAGAAGTCCTTGGAAAGAAGGTATTTTTGAATCTCACCCCCAAACCAGAAACGTCTGAGAGTAGAATACCTTGTGCACGGTTAGATGGCAGAAATACTGTAAACTGTTTTGAGGATGGCGAGATCTTTGACGGCAAAGCAAGACATTTAAATGTGTCTTTAGCCATTGGAGAAGCATGATGCCAGAAGATATGTTCAATAAGTGACAAAAATAATCCACTGCTCAAATAAAGATATAGTTAGTGGGGCTATGATAAGATAATCTAGAGATTAGCATATATTAAATTTAACAAATTCCTAAAACTATTTTATGTTCCCAAAATACATATGAGAACACAGAAATGCTCTCTCTTAGCAGGAAAATAATTAGGCTAAGTCCCAGCTAATCATTATAACAAGGATTTATTTAAATTGTATATTTTTTCCGATTATGAAGTATTATTTTTTCCTATCTAACCTTTTAAGAACCTCTGTTTACTGAGTATCTTTTCTTTATCAACTCTTGGTTGCATGGGCAATATAACCCACATTAAAGTTGTGTAGATAGAGAGGGCAATTCGTATAAAATTTACTGTTAAAACCTGATACTTGGACAAAGATACTTGTTATCCTTTCTTTTCTCAGAAAGTTTCAGCAAATATCATGCCCCGGAGCTGTGTTGTGAGCATGCTGTAGCAGATGAACATAACAGTACCTAGTAGCAGAGACTCTGTCAATGGGTGTCATACTTTACCAGTTTTTATGTCTTCACTGAGAAATTAATACCCACCTTGCCATACCTACAACATAGCATTGCTCCATCACTTGAAATTGACTCTGGTAATTTATATACAAAATGTAATTAAACCATCTACTACCTGATGTTGTTTTGCATATTTCTGAGATTAAGAGCAGAAAGGAAAGTGCATTGTGAAGTGTGTATTTGTGTATATCTGTGGATGTTTGTGTCTTTGTGTGTGTGTATTTGTGTGCAGGTGATATATATATATATATATATATATATATATATATATGAATGTTTTCTTTCTCAGCCACTCTCTTCTCTCCACCTTCCCTGTTCTTCTTAATTTCAATCTACTTTCTGTTTTCAATTTATTCTCTATTTTCTCTATTTAAATGCATATTATTCCATGCCAAAAGTCACATCAGGTTTTTTTATATTGCCTAGAAGAACACACATTGTGTGCCAGAAAGGTAAAACCATTGAAAACACATTCAACCTCAAGGATTAGTTGAGGGGGGTGTTTTAGGGGGTGGGAGAGGTCATTGTTTCCAAGGAAGAAGTGCAGTGCGAAGATCAAATCCTCTTTTTCTTAAGGGGCCATCCTTGTTTTTCCATTTGAAATATCACTCTCTAATTATAAGCAGGCACCTGGAGCTCTGGAGCTGTAGTTGACAGCTTAACAAATCAACAAAAGACACACTTACACAGAAGTTGAGGAAGGGAGATGGGACCGAGAGAAAGAGCAAAAAAAGATGGAGGGGGAGGTAAAAAGGGATGGGGGGAGGGAAAGAAAAAGAGGAGAGAGACTATGATTTTGAGAGAGTCATAAAACAAATGAATTTATTGCATAGTTCGAAACCTACTACTTTTCCACGACTTTTGAGCTCATCAACCCCCTAGTAATGCCTATAGCACCCTTGTTTCAGAACTCATCACACTATAGTAAACCATGGTTTGTTTTCATATAAGGCATACCTTATCTGTCAATCTGATAATGCCATTTTAAACAAGGTCACAATTAACAAAAATCACATCTTCAAACTACTTCCTTGCTGTTTTATTCCTTTTGGAATCAGATCTCCTAAAACAAGATCCCTGTCTCACACAGTCCTCCTTGTCTGAATATCTGATTTCCATATGAGCTTGTGGTAAAGGTTTCAAAATAAGTTTTCTGTTTATGCCTCACATATAAACCAGGACAATGGTTGTTAACAAGTCTTACAAATATTATTTTTGGCAAAACGATTTTATCTTGTGATATTGACATACTTTCATCACACTCCTGTGTGGACCATGTGGCTCAAATATGGAGACTTGCTGCATCAGCAATGTTAGAAAAACAGGCCTTGAGTATAGTGATACTTCCAAAATTAACATGGAATCCAACCTACAATATTCAGTAGGAATATTCTTTTCATATGATGCCACACAAGTTTACAGGTGCACATTTCCTTTCTTATGCAAAATGGACGCACCATGCTTCTGGATCATCCATTGCTGAGAGCACTTTGGGCATCATGTAGCCATTGTCCTCATGGGTAGTATTAGATGGAGAGCTGTACAAGATTCGACCCACTAGCTTACCATCATGCACGGAGGGGAAGGATTCACAAGGCTACACTCCTACCCCAAAATTTATAGACATTATTTACTGGGGCAGAGGCTTATGAGGCCACGTTCCTCATGAGAGAGATATAAAACAGTTAATCCTTGCTAGGGAGGAAAGGAGAAAGGAAGTGAGATAGGGACATTGAGAAGGATAGAGAGATCATTTTCCTTTTTCGGTGACAAACTGCCCATAAGTTGTCCATGTTTCTATAAATAACCCTACTTAAACTAACTGTTCCATCATTCTAGACCTCAGTGGAGCCCATGTACTTGTTCAGTTCACAGTGCCCTATCTGGACTGAATAGATGTTTGCCTCCCCAGGAAAATTTCATTCAGCATTCAAACCCCATTGTAAATGATTTCATCATTCCAAAAAGACAAAATAATATTAAGATAACTTTTTAAAGCATTTATTCAGTATTTATCTCATTTTGCTTGGAGAAGAAAATATCTATTCTCTAACTTAAACAGTAAGAAAACACAGCTTCACACTCCCAATGAAAATGTGCCACCTAAATTTCTATACTCCAAAGTCCTGATTATGTTGTTTGTTTTTCTTCTCATACAAGTATAACATCATTTTACCTCTGTAATTTGAGAAAAGAGATGCTTATACATAGGTTGTGTTATTGACACTCAAAATTTAAATTGCTGTTTAAGACTTACCATTAGTATCTGAAAAAAAAAACCTTCTTGCGTGTAAACAATTTTTATTCTCTCCCCCCAAGAACCTTGGATGTAACTGGGGGATTTTAGGAACCTGAATGTTCCACATGTGGCCAATCAGGCTGTTCATGTTATATGCAGATGGCTAAGTAAGAGAACATGTCCTTTATCCAGAGATGAGAAACGGGGACAAGACAGAAAGGTGAGTGTCCTCACAGAACAATGACATGCATGGAAATACAATAAAATGCATAGACTTAAAAGACCCAAAAAACATCAAGTGTCAGCAAAGATGCAATAAACTGAAAACCTGATTACTGCAGGACCTTAAAAGCTTAAACATAGGAGTGGGAAAAGATCTCCCAGCCTTCCTACTTGGTACTTATATGCACAAGCTTGAACAAACTATATATACGAATGACCATAGCTAAACTCCTAACAGAGGCCGAAATAAGCCAGTTTGCATCAGGGGTAAAACACATGTTATAGTCATACTCTGAGAGCAGTGATCCAGCTGAAGGAATGAATTACTGGCACTTGATGTGATGTAGATGAACTCAGACTACATGCTCTGTAGATACAGAGTCAGACACAGTTTGTATGATACCACTGGTATGAATAATTGAGAATGGGTAAACTTATAGAAACAGAAATCAGAATGACCATTGTATAAGCATAAAGGAGAGAAATGATAAATTTCATAAATAAAAACATAAACAATGTTATTATATTATGGATCAGATATATACTTGTGGAATGATGAAACTGTTCTAGAACTATATAATGTTGCCTACTGTCCAACACTGGTTATATACCAAATAAGACAGAGCTATACAATATTTTTTATTTTGGTTTTGTGAGACAGGATTTCTCCGTGTAGCCCTGGATGCCCTTGACCTCACTCTGTAGACCAGGCTTGCCTCAAACTCAGATATCTACCTGTCTCTGCCTCCTGAGTCCTGAGATTCAAAGCGTGTCCCACTACCGCCCAGCTAATAACATTAAATTGTTAAAATGGGAAAATTTATGAGTATTTTACCACTGCCACACATATATTTATATGCATGGATATGCAGAAAGATATTAAGATAAATTTGGATTAAGGGCCCATCATAATAGCAATTCTAAAATATAATTTATCACTATAAAATATATAGCCATGTATACCATACCTGCTTAGCATGTTCAAGAAGGGAGGCCTAGTAGTTACCACTGACAAAAAGAAATCTTTTTAAGAGAAAGTATCTCTAGAAAGGAATTTGTCATTTTATATAAAATAGTTCTAAAAAATGAAACACCGGTTTGTCACTTTATGTGTGGCTATTGGTGAGACATGTTTGTCTACAGGCCAGAGTGTGCTTACTCTTAGATACCTGGAATGAGACCAGCGCTCTGCACTTCCTCTCATGAATTCCTTCTTCTTTGTAACCATGCCTATGTTTGTCCTCAGCCAAATCCGATTCCTGCAGGTTTTAATCCCTGGCTCTTGGCTAATTTTCAGTATTAGATTTAAGGTCTCTAAATGAGTTAGTTGTTCATTGAGAGAAGGTTAGAGCGTCTTCATGTAAATAAACAATCAATTTGGGACTTGAAGTTTACAGGATTATTTTCCTCGCCTAATCAAATTGGTTTTCATTCTGTGGCTTTTCTACCACACCGCAGAGAATATCCTAGATGACATTTGCAAGAGAAAACACAGTTGATAATAGGATGTGATTAGCTAAGGGTCAAGTTCAACCGGGAATGTGTTATTTTTAAATAAGTAAAAAGCAGGTGCTCCAAACTTGCACAGTGCTTTCTTACCAATCCTATTTGTGTTTAGAGTTGGAGTATTCTGGTTAACAAACTCAGAACAAGGAAGCATTCAGTGAATTCTTGCAGTTTCCATATCTGGATATTCAGTGTTTTCATTTACCTCTCCATCCATATATTTCATACTCAGTGCTTATTCACATGAAATCATAAACTAATTGGGAAGACACTGCCTTCCTAAAACTCGGATATTATTGTAAAAAGGAAATACTATAGCACATGACAAAAAATATATCATAATATCATACATACATGACAAAATCTGGGATTCTAGCAAGTCTCCTTACATCGAGTCCACAACTAGGAAGAGCTGTAAAGCATTAAAGGGTTTACTGATCTGAGGAGAGAATAAACCATGGCCCAGGATATACACGTCAAGCCAAAGCTACTTGAATATATCTAAGTGAGAACAAAAATATGGAAAAGTGTCAAGCTGAAGAGATAGATGGATATCTGGTCATGAAATGCCATGAACAAGCAAAATCTCTTTTCCTTCCTCAGTCCCCACTTTCTCTTTTGTGTGTGAGATATGTATGTATGAACATATGTACTTATGTATGTGTGTGTATAAGTATGTGTATAGATAAGTACAAAATGAACTGCAAGTATGCCTATCCTAGAAGAACACCTGAGAAGTGTAATACTGAAAACAAGAAGGTTAGCTTAGAAAATATTTTTAAACATTTATTTCTTTTTCTATTACATGTTTGAATAACTGTCTGCATTTGTGTATATGAACCATGTGCTTGATGAGAGCCCCTAACGGCCAGATGACAGTGCCAGATTCCCTGGAATTGGAGTTGCCCATGATTGTGAGCTGCCATGTAGGTATCTGGACTATTACCCAAGTACTCTGCAAGAGCAGCAAGTGCCCTTAACCCTGGAGCCTCTCTCCAGCCTTCAGTTTGAAAACTATTTTAAGAATCTTTATGTCAGTAGAGAAGAGTATGGAGCATGGACCTTGACCTTCAGTCTAATTAAATCTGATCTTTACGTGCTGTGTTCATTAGTGCTCTTGGGAGGGTGACTATCTTGGAGGTCAGAAGGAGCTAGAATAAAAGAACATAGTGAAAAAAAAACTGTTTAACTTTGTGGCCTTTCATAAATAAGCATGCTGTGAACTTATGTAAAAGATTAATAACTACTTCTACCGATATCCAATTAAAATGAAATGCAAAACCAGCATTTACTATGCACTTTTAAGGCAGGACACCAAGGTTCTCCCTACCTGGTTCCAGCCAGCATCCACTGAGCCCTGTTCTTGATATACTTTTAACTTTGGTCTGAAAACTGTAGACTCACCAAACAAATATGTCTAGCACCCGTCACCAGAGTGAAACAAACACAAGATTTCAAACAGCTGAGATAAAATCCAAATGTAAAATCATAAAACAAAAGTAACATAATTTTTAGGGTATGTTTATGAAGAACAAAGACATGAATGTTAGTTAAGCTCTTATATCATGTATGTGTCAAAGTTTGTTATTAAAGTGATCAGAGGGGATTTTAATTAGGAACACACTGCTACATTAAAGACCAGACTTCATGAGCTAAGCAGAACTTTTCCATATTCAGAAGAGAATTAGTATTTTCATGGAAGTCTAAGCAATAAAGATCACGTGAGTTTGACAGAGTCAAAGACAGAGAAAATCGTACCTTCTACATGTAGAAGAGCTTGCTTGTAGCCCTGGAAGTTTAGATAATATACTCCCATAGAGATGCTGAACCAGGTCCGTATTCTCACTGATGAGTGTACATTTTAGAAGAACAGCTCTCTGGTCCTGGAATTTTTTCCTTCTGAGTTGTAGGTTATGCATATGCATCACAAAGGACAGCGGCATCATTCACAACTGTAATTTCATCCTAGTACATGCTCCAGGAAAGCATGTTTAGTGGCCTGTGGCCAAGCATGGGCTGGAAGAAAAGCAAACAAATGGAACTGACTTGGTGGATCTTATCTGGAATTAGAAGAACCCTTGCTACAGATTTTAGGAGATATATTTTGGAAAGGTAGACTCTCATTTTGGAACATAATACAGATTCCTCCACTCCCATTCTGAATACTATTGTAACATATCTTAATCTCAAATACATTCTTTGAGTTTACCCCAGGAAGAAGCTAATTAAAACACAAAGCTCTTTCTCCTTCTAATTGCTACTAGCTACTTCTGTAGATATCTCCTTCTCATTATAGAATTAGTAGGAGAGAGATTGGTGCCCATTATAGGCAATTAGGAGCTGGGAAAATGAGTTTCATGACAGGCTTGTGCTCTGTCTTATGTGGTCACTTGTCAGTTCTCCTTGTGGTTCAACTCATTCTTTTGATCACAGCACAGAGCACACTGCAATTTCACTGACTATTCTGTCCCCTCCTCCAAAGTATTACGGCTCAAATACTCCTTTTTCAACTGGCCGTGGTGATTAATTTTTCTTCTACTAGTATAAAAATAAAAAGATTCCTGTCATAAATCTCTCAAACAGAGCTGAGAGGCCATGGGGAGAAAAGCCCTAGACAAAAAGTAATTATCTTGGGAACTCCCTACTGGTTCAATCCAGAAAAGCAGGCTTTCTCATGTTTTAATTTTCTCTTCTTAAAAGCTGGAAATCCCAATGCCCTTAGGAGGAAATCCCAATGTCCATGTTGACACTTTCCAATCAGAGCTGGCCAGTACCCTCAGACACCTTCTCTATCTGAACAAAACTCTCATTTGTGATTTTGTTTTCTTGTCATGTCTGGAGCTAGCTAGTATATATGTATGTATGTATGCATGTATGTATATATGTATGCATGTATTATGTAATTCAGATTATAATACTACACTTTCCTTAAAATTTCTTTGCCAAATATCCTTCCTTAAATTTTACTTGACTTTCAGAAAGGCTAGCCTTGATTACTTCGATGTAGTACTATTTTTACACACTTATTTAAGACACTGCGATCTAGGGCAACAAGCAAGGTAAATAACAGATCTCCCCATCCCTCTCGAGTCCAAAGAGCAGTCAGGGTTCCCTGCCCTGTGGAAAATTTAAAAGCAAGTGCTTGTGGTTAAAAGCCCCCTCTTAGAAAATATCAATTTACCCTAACAGAATGGTTGACAATTGCCTATGTAGGCACTTTCTTTCAGTTGTTTGTTGTGATATCTAATGGCCTTTACACTCTGTTACATGCATGCAATCTCAAGGAGCCTGCCCACCAATAAACTTATCAGGTGAAATAATTAGACTAAGAGAGGTACTGTTTTTGGCAAATTAAAACTACTGTATTCAGACAATAGTTTTCAGTTTTGTTTTTTTTTTTTTTTTCCACTACAAAATCTGGTTCTTAGTCCTAATTCTCTTTCCCTATTCCAGTACTGGAGAACTTGGTTTATTTCTTGGCTACTTGATTTCTGCCCCCTTTCCCCATCCCCTTTGGACTCTAAGATAAGTAAGCCTTTCACAGTAGCTCCAAATAGTTATTCTAGTTTTAATGCTTTTTTTTTTATAATGAGAGGAATTAAAACTATCACTAAGAAAAGTTGAACAAGGCCATGAACTAAAATTGCTGAGGAACAGTTCTCAAAGAAGAAATGAACTCATGCCATCTGCTTAGGCCCTCGTAACCTCTCTCTTTTCTCAAAAAAGAAATCAACTCATGCCATCTGCTAAGCCCCTCATGGACATTATTTTCACCTCCCCAGGTAAATCCTGCCACACATGTCCTCTTCGAGAAGGTAAAATTTTATGTGTGACATGATCTCATTGACCTAAGATCTGCAATGTGACTCCCCAAATGCTCTTCACTTATTTCCTGAGCAGAGTAAGAGGTCAGGAGGAGACCTGATATCCTGTGATATACTCCTCAGTTTTGGCCATGAGAACATACATTATCATTCCCAGGGTATAAGTCTGTTTCTTTGTTGAAGAATGTCATGAACCTTTGTATTCATTGTCCTTGGCCAGTATCTTGCCTACCGAAGCGTCTACCCTTTAGCTTTTCAATACAGAGCGAGAGTGCCAGCTTCTCACGCATTGGCATGCAGCAGGCTGCCCACACAACAGAGCTTACTGTACATTTAAAAGAAAATATTTAAATAATCCGTCTGTGTGAGAAATTGCAATGTTGTTGAGGTCTTCTGTTTGTTTGTTTCTGTCCCTTTTATCACTTTTAAGAAAGGGTACCCCAAAAGGAAATCTGAAATATTCAAACAGCATTGTCTTGTCTCTCATTCCAAAAGCCTTGGTCTGGGAGAATTCCAATGGAATTTTAAGTTTGATGTCATTATAGGAGAATAAAACTTTTTTTTTCCATTTTTTTATTGAGAAAAGGAGAAATAAAAAAGTTTCCACCTCCTCCCAGCCTCCCATTTCCCTCCCCCTCCTCCCACACTTCTCCCCCTCCTCCCACCCTTCTCCCCCTCCCCCCACTCCTCTCCCCATCCCAGAGGGGAGGACCTAGGACTTACCACAGGGCAGGGAGAATAAAACTTTTAGTTCAGTATTACTTTAAGTTTTGCAAAGGTCACCAGCCTTCACTATGAGCACCGCTTTACAAAAATTTTATGAGAAAGGTTAAAAGAGGGACTAATTTTAATTCTTGAATTTATTAGAAAAAGTAATTCATTGTGAGGTTTTCTTGGAGGGATGGTGGCTGATTTCCTTTAGTGTTGGTTTTAATCAAAAACCACAGGTTAAAGAATCCAGGAAGCACAGTGGTTTATCTAGAAAGTCTAATATGAAAACAGGAGTATTTTATCCACTTCAAAATTAATACTACTATACAATAATAAACATTACACATTTGTGTCATTTAATAAATAAGCAAATGAGAATATTAGCTATACTCTAGTAAGCTTCCACAGGCTGATTATGAGCTGGTATTCTGCTGACCTATATCTCATTCAATTCACTTCTTGAAAACCTTTATAAAAATATGAAATATGAATTTCATATAAGGTCAACCAAAATAAAATTCAATTGTATGGCTGTATTTTGTAACTAATATTTTGCCTTGTTTCCTATGCTTTTATATTTATTTAAATATTCATTTGCATAGTAGGTATTAAAAGTATTGAAAATAGAAACTTAATTGAAATTATCAATGTACATAAAAGAGAAATATTATGATATTATTGTATAAAAATACTTGAAAAATATTAGAATTTACAGTAACTAAGGCTTATGTTTCAATGTATCTAATATAATACATTCATTGTCTCAATTAAAATGAAGGTATTATTTATTTTAAATAATGCAGATAAATTACTAATTGAGTAAACTTGGTCTTAGAGATAAACAAACACCTCAAAATAGATTGGTTGGAATAAAAGAAGTCAAGGGTACAGGAGCAATTCAATGTGGCTTATGGTTTTTAAAAAAGTTTATGATATAGACCCCTAGGCTTTCCAAAGTTCACGAAATCCAAATTTCCCATCATTTTATGCAGTTTTCTAGATATAAAATAGGCTTGATTGGGGAAATGATATGTACAGCCAAATGAAAATACAAAAATAAAAAGTTAAAATTTTTGAATGCAGGAATTTTTAACTGCTAACTTGGAATATTATTTTATGTAATAGTTACATATGAAAATTTGAAGAAAAAGAAATAAATTGTTTCAAAAATTAGTGGAAGATATTTCCTACATAAATGCCAAAAACAAGCCAAATTTTCTTAACAAAGCCTCCAAATTGATCTGCTATGCATAGTGTAAAATAATCAAGATAGTTATTTAAATATGATAAGATAATTTTGGTGTATGCACATTTATGAGTGTGTGCATATGTGTTAGACTAACATATAATCCCCAACAGTGCCTATATAAGAAGCATGGCAAGAAGTCTTATTGATTTGATGAAATTGAGCATCTTGAGATGGAACTATTACATCGTGGACTATCCAACTGGTCCATTATTGCAATCATAGTTGGCCTTAGGAGAAAACGGATACATACATACATACATACATACACTTACAATAACATGATGAGAGAGAGTTTGACAATTGGCATTGGACTTGAAAATACCAGCAATGAAGCCACAATCCATGAGAAATCTACCACTGTCAGCAGTTCTGGTTCATGTAGTATAGCAGTTCCAGAGAGTGCATTTTGAAAAGGATTCTAATTTCTTTGTTCTAGGTTCACACAAAGTGAAAAAGAATTAAATTTGCTGTTTCATGACACATAGTTTGTAGGGTATGTTAGAAAGCCCCTGGACAATGATATAAATATAAACAATATAATAATAAAATATTAAATAAATATAAATATAATTGGCAACCGAGAATAATATCTGTATCTTTAATATTTTTTGCTCTTTGTTGCTGAAGTTCAAGCCCAGGATGATGCTCCTGAGAACTGTGCACTCTTCTATTGCATTAAATCCTCTGCCCCATAAATTATCTTTCTAAAATGTGTTAAGGACAAAAAAGCTATACATTATGAAAACACGCTTCCAAATTAGTGCTTATTAAAGCTCTCCAATTCATGATTCAAGAATGATTTTTCATCTGAGCAGTGACAAGAACAATGACTCAGGAAGACAATCTATATAGACAGAAATGTCTCCAAGAAATCATCATAAGCTTTGTGTAAATGTAGAAAAGATACTGAAAGTCATTGACCAATTAAAGATAAACTTGACTAAGATGTGTCAAGTCCCACAAAGAACATATGCAATATCAAGATTGTGAAGCAGTGACAAGGATACAGGAGCACCCACACAACCGTGGTGGAGAATTTGGACAGAGGCTCTCATGAAGTTAAATAGGGACCTGCAAATGAAGGATTCTCATTCATGCATATTTACCAAGGAGAAAGAAACCTATATATTCATAAAAAGACTCTGAGCATTGACAGATGCTACATTCATAGCCACACAGATGTACACACTTTCTGAAGAACAAACAATACAAAATAAAGCCAACTGGAAAAACTCCCTCCACTATAGTGAGTAGAGTGTTCTTTCATCCTTCCAGAGATGAAAGCGTTATCAGTAATACATATGCAATCCTAACTTTCAAAACTAATATACAAATGAAAGAAGCCACAGAGAGTAAACGTATGGACTCTATGACATAGTGCATATAAAATCTGAAATTATTAGAATAAAATCCTACTAGCTAAGCTCCAGGGTGGGGATCGTGCCCTCCACAGAGGATAAACAGGGAACTATAGGACAGTGGTGGGAAAACGTTACTTTCACATTGTGGTAATGTATTGTTCATAAAATATCCTAGTTGCAATTACAGAACCGAACTTCATCTAAAATATTTTTGTGTATGCAAATCTTATAAGCCTCAGAAAACACCTTGGCACTCAAGCAAATATTTACAGGAAAATGACAAGAATTAGATGTAAAAAAATGTGTACACGTGTTTATGTATCTATGCTTAATGTCTAGCTGACAGCAATTTATTCTCTATATGAAAACACAAGCAAGGTAGGGGAAAAGTGTTTTATTCTATGCAATATGCTAAGCTGGTATTTGGCAGCAGTACCACCTACAGTTGGCATGCTTTTCCTGGGCATTTCAAGCTGCTAATAGTCAGTGCTAATAGATTTTCTTAATGTCTGAATTATTTCATGGCATAGAATGAACGTACCTGTGAATAAAGAACTGACTCTTTTGGAAATCCACCTTGCTCATGCCCACAAACTAACACAATTCATTGAGAATGAATGATAATTACTGCCAAAAAAGCCTCAAATGGGTCTTACAAAGACCCAAACTGGATTCGTTGTGTTATGGCTGAAGCAGTTATCATTATGCCGTGACTTCATCTCATCAGTATTTATTACTTAGTGATGGGTTTCTGTAATAGAAAGTCATATTTTAAATGATTGAGATGAATTTCTCAGGATTTTAATGCAGAAATTTTCCTTATCTAATCGTTGATGCTAGAGCATAAGAAATGAATAATGACTTTGTATTTTTATTATAGAATAATTATAAATTATTAAAAAAACTCAAATTATATAACAGATACCACATTCTAAAGTATTATTTATTGATATACTAAAATTTACCCTTATAAGCCTATGTAAATTTTCTAGTTCTGAGAAATAGTTACTAAAACATGTTATTTTAATAAATGGTTAACATCCTTAATTACCAAGGCAATAAATATTTTTCAAGAGCAACACAAACCAGATAAAATGATGCTATGTTATTAGTCTCTGTAAAGAAATGTGTCATTTAATAATTTTTTCAGAGGCCAAATGGCATTTTTTTTTAGGAATAAGAAAAAATGTAAACATAACTTGGAATTTAAACTTGTGACTCTTCTGCCTCCACATTTTTAGAATTTCTTACCAGCCAAAATGAGAATCTCACTTCAAGACCAATGAGGAGTTATATGAGGACTTTTGCCTTGTCTTATTGTATTCTAATATGTTGTGTTTAGCTATTGGGGGCCTGCCCTTTTCTGACTGGAAATTGTGGGGAATGTTTCTGTGGGAAATGGAAGGTGTGTGGGGAGCTTGAATGGGTGGAGAGGAAACTGTGGTGAGGATGAATTGTAAGAGAAAAGAATCTATTTACAACAACAACAAAAACAATAATAATAATAATGACTATTCTATTCTTACCAGCATGGAGAAATGGTCAGTTGACCAAAATCTATCTATAGATTAGATACAATCCTCATTAAATCTAGAAAAAAATATCTTAAATTATATATGGAAGCACACACACACACAAACAAACAAACAATAAAGATCACCTAGGATAACCCCCACCCCAAATTCCAAATAAGGAAAAAGAAACCAAATACTGAAGGTATTGCCATCCATAATGAAAAGTTAATCTACAGAATTATAGTAAAAATAAGATATTACTGGTGGAAAAATAGACTGAATGATCAATGGAATAGAAATAGCATTGAGAACCAACATATAAACTCATACTCCTACAGCTACTCTCTATAAAGAGCCACTACTTATGTAATTGCAGATTGGTCCATCTATTTTGGAAATCTGTTTGGAGAATACTCAAAAAGCTAGAACTATGTCATATGACCCATATATTCTACTCTTTCAGCATATACCCAAAGATATACCCATCTGTCCTCCCTTGGCCACTCTCGGGCATGTACACTACATCCTACTACACAGGTTCCACTCATCTGCATTCACTGCTGCTCATTCATCATATTCAGGAAATGGAAACAGTCTTGGTGTTTATAATCTGATAAATGCAAGGTGAAAATACATAACAAGTACACCATGGAATATTATTCAACTCTTAATAATGAAAACATGAAATTACAGGCAACTTAGTAAAGCTACGATCAGTCATTTTCATTGAGTGAGGTAACTCATACGAGACAAACATATGTTGTTGCTCATATATGGGTGTTAGCTTTGAATCATCAGATATTTTCATAATTATAGATTTTTTAATTTAATAATTAAATTAAAATAATTTAATTCAAATAGATACATTACTTTCCCTTTTCCTGATGGAGGAAGGTCATTGGTTAAAAATTAAAGAAACTGCTTGGCCCTCATAAGTTAAAACATAGGTGGGTGGAGTAAACAGAACAGAATGCTGGAAGGAAGAGGAAATGAACTCAGACTCGATAGCTCTGCTCTCTGAGGCAGATGCGATGAAGCTCCGACCCACGATGGACATAGCCTAGAATCTTCCTGGTAAGCACACCTTGGGGTGCTACATGCATTAATAGAAATAACTAATCAAGATGTAAGAATTAGCCAGTAAGAAGCTAGAGCTAATGGGCCAGGCAGTGCTTAAATGAATACAATTTGTGTGTCATTATTTTGGGGCATAAGCTAGCCAGGCGGCCGGGAGACAGGCTGTGGGAAGAGGCCTGCAGCTCCCACAACATTTCCCTTTTCTGTTGCAGCACCTTCCAGGTACCCTCTTTCCAACCTCTCCCATGTTCCATGCTCTCAAACTGATAGTCTCTCTCTCTCTCTCTTTTGTTCTGTCTCTGTCTCTCTCTCTGTCTCTTTCTCTGTCTTTCTCTCTCTCACACACACGAATTTATAAATACAACCTCCTGGGTCTATTATTTTCTTGTTTGGATGTATATGACCTCTTTGTACTGGATAATCAATAAGGGAACTTTTCCCTGGGAGAGGTTAATTCTCCCTCTCCCAACAGTCAGTAGTTGCCTGTTTTTTGTCTTGAGTTGAGACTCCATGATTCCCCCTATCCTTTTAGCTTGTCTAATAATATTGCAATTGTTTCTGGTTTATGTAAGCATTCAGTTTTCAGAGAGACTCTTTCACAGCAGACAGCCTGGTACTTTTCCTACAGTTTAGCTTTTATGGTACAGAAAACACTATGCAAAGCTACCAAGATAGGGAAACAGTTCAACAGCTCTATCCTGATGCAACACCTAGAAACCTCAATGATGATCAACATGGCAAGACATTCTAAAGGAGCAGTATGTGGCCTTTTCCTGTTGATGGCAACCAACAACTGTCTAATTAGAATTAAGGTCCACTCAATGGGAAGTTGCTAGAAAATTAGACAATTTCCAGGGCTCATGGGATCAGGTACTGCCATCACTTTGAAGTCTATGTTAATTCCTTGCTCCATTCTAAATTGCATCCTTATACTCACAGTTAAGCATAACAACACCTCTCATCAAAGAAGCCTCTCTTTACAGCAGAGAGAGCCCCCACAGAAAATCACACAGGACACAATGTGGAAATCAGTGGATCATGTAGATCCCAGCCCCAATAGCTCTATATTTATCATAGCTTCTGTATTTCATTTTGAATAATCACAGATGTCAGGAAATGAATAAGGGACCAAGGCTTTCAAGATAGGAAACACAGAACATAACTGTATAAAAGGCTAAAGGAAAATAATGAACAGGAGAGGTTAAATGCAGAGAGATAACCAACACTAACAACATTTTGGAAAGGTCATGTCAAAGCAAGGTACATTAGATATTTCCTAACATATATAAATATATAAAGTTTATGTATTCCTAAAATATATAAATATTTTACTATAATTTTTCTACAATGGAGAAACAATGCCCCTACTACATACTATAAACTAACAAATAAAAATATATGCCAAGAATGGGTTACCTCTTTTGGAATTGTTGGCCAATCAGGATCCCATAGTATTCAAACTTTACAAACTGCTGTCAATGCTCTTGGTTATTCCCCAGAACATAATGGTGGGAACCTATTGCTGAAGGCACCATTTGCTTGAGTCAGAGAACACAAAGAAATTAAGCTGCTGCTAGCCTGTAAGGTCAATGCATACTGTGGGCCAACTTTCATAGTTTTGAAGGTGGTGTGTATGCTAACAGAGAAGAAAAGTCAACATCAACTGTAACCAGCTGTGAACCCTGAGAGCTGTAATAACAACCAAACTGGGGAGACAGGACCACAACCATGACCGTGCAGAAGTTAGTTATTTACCCATAACTAATGATAGTGGCATGGTTCTTGTGTGAAGGAGCAACCTCTTTCTCATTACCCTTAAGGCCTTCTCCTCAAATGAAATTCATAACCTGACACTGCTACTGAGCCCAAGAATCTGTGGCTAACCAGATCATAGGCCCTTAGGAGGAGACCTAGTACAATCATTCTACTAAAGAGGCAGAGAATAAAACTGACTCCTAATGATTTATACCTCTAGATTAGTACATGCCCCAAAGCCCATCAGAGAAGTGTGTCCTTTGATGGGTAAATAATTAACTCTTGAATGGCAGCATAGTGAAATATTATTAAGCAATAAAATATAATAGCTTGTCAAAACATGAGATGCTTCTATTTAAATCCACTATGTATAAATGAATGAACAGAAATTATGTATTCTGAAAAGACCACATAAAATGGGACACAACTGTATGTCATCTTGGAAGCTAAAAGTGTGGCTAGTTATCAAGATTGGGTAAAGTGCACTTGTCTGGGGAAAAGGAGGAGAGCTAAATAGCAGAAGGAGGAATATTTCATAGGTAGTGAAAAGATAGTGCATGCTGTTCTAATGGTTGGCATATGGAACTAAATATTTATTAAATCATAGAATTTTAACATGTTAACCTTAATAATATATATATGTGTGTGTATATATATATGTATATATATTTAAAATATCTTTTATACAGTTGAAGATATAAAAATGTAATATGTAGTACAAAAAATATTGTTATTGTACAAATAAGTGAAATATGTAAGACTGACAATAATAGATGCTTAAAAGTCTCTGGTTTTATATATTAATAATTCTGGCATTAGTGTATGTCTCTACTGGAAAAGAATAGGCAAATGAAAGAAACGTGGTGCAAGCCATGTTACTTCCTTCTGGAATAGGGGTTTACTGAGAAGCAAGAGAGAGTGTTAGAATGCTTAACTTGTGCTAGACTAAAGTACACCAGAGAAATCCCGCTGAGATGATGTCTACATGACTTGAGACATGAAGTCCTGTTTAACTTCATGTATCTGGTGATTACAGAAAGAAACATACCTAGCTCTGGGTATGCATGTGGGGTAGGACAGATGGTCTTCTTATTTCATAATTCAGTTGCCTAACACCTGAAAGATCTAAGAACAGAGATGCCTCAGTAACCAAAGGACAAATATTAAACAATTCTGGTTTCAAGCCATCTTCTGGGTTCCTCTTTGGAAAGGCTGATGCTGTGATTACTATCAGGACTTCTTTAGGATGCTCTGGTACTTGCACAGAGCTGTAACGTTAAAACTAAGTGTGAGCTTTGAGAGGTGCTACACAAAGGATGCTGCAATGCCCAAAGTTTGGCAAAGTGGATAACAAAATCAAAAGGATTGGATTATTACATCAATATACAAAAGTCCATGAGTTTACAATGGTATCAGTAAAGATGTGACATAATAAGTGTCATAGAAACATATCTTCCAAGAAGTGCTTACCCTACCTAATGCAGAAATTTAAGCCCTAAGAAATGGTACCTGATTTTCAGCTTTTTAAACAATAGGTAACAAATATGAGAATTCTAGTGGTAAATGTCTATATTTTGGGAATGTGGGACACATTACACACAATGTAGAGAAATATATATTCCATAGGATCAATGTTCACAAATATAGTAACACATTATACATACAAACTTGTATCTTTCCCATAACTATACAAAGCACAAAGAGATAACAGGCAAATCCAAAGCACAATGAATATTATTAAAAACATAAAAAGCAAAAAAAAAACCCATTCCTCTAAACTGGTGGGCCTGTCATGAAGACAAAATAAAACAAAACAAACAGCTAAAGCCCAGAAAGTTGTCACATTCAAGGAGATGTTAAATGTGCTGTGGAATACTGAGGAGTCCATTTTTGAGAAAAACAAACAAGCAAACTGAAGAATGTTAGACAAATCTAAAGGTTCAGAAGTAAGCATTTACCACTTACCAAGAAATGACAGGCAACTAAGGACATCTGGGATCCAGAGAACCAATCCTCCCCAGGAATGAGCCTCCTAATTGGTTAGCCATTTCCAAGTGATCAGCCCTGTTGGTATAAAAATAGAAGCAATACTAAATGAATTCTACACACGGGGTGTATATAGATATGATAATATTATATATGTGTATGCAAGTGTGTGTAAATGTGCATGTGAATGTATATATGAGTGTGTGCTTCACAATAACAGTTAAAGAGATGCTAGGAACTTGAGAGGAGCTGTGGAGCACAGGGTGGTACATGGGAAGTCCAGGAAGGAGGAAATTAAATGGAAGAAATGCAATTATATTTTAAATATATATATATATAATTTTTACAATGTGTTGGCCCAGTGATATGACCCACTGTGTAAAAGAGTTTGCTTTTAAAGCAGGTATAAACACCTTATAATAAACAAATATTTAAAGTAATATATATAAATCTTAAGAGCTATAATCTTGGTCCCTAATTCTCCTGATTATTTCACCTATGAACATAATCCACTTTAAAAGTTCCCTCAAACTGCTAATACTAGAAATTAATAATATTACAATAAATATCTTCATGTAGCCTCCCCTATACAGGCATTCTAGCAAAACAGAACATTTTCTTTACTCTCAGTATTTCAAAGTACTTCTTCCTCTATTGCCTTGGTTAATGTTGCTTATCAACTCTAAAAACTAAAATCGTGTATCTAGAATCAATCAAAAGATATACCTTTAGCTGGTTGGTGGAGGCGTTTCCCAGAAGGATTAGCGGTAGTGGGGACACAAACTTCAGGGTGGCCAGCACCTTTCACAATGCTTTCAGACAGAGGTCTGAGGAGACAGCTGTGCTGCCTTTGCCTGCCTGCTTTCACTGTGTTTTGCTTACTGCATCTCCTGCTGTGCTGCTATTCCTACAAAACTTCTTCACTGGCATGGAATACCAGATATTTTTATTTTGTCTTTCCAAAATAGAATAATGATTATTGACTCTCCAGTGATCTTTGAGGCTTTCAGCACCATACTGGGACTGAAGAGGTATTCAGCCTTGTGGCTTATGCAACTGCAGGATTCTTAGCCTCCCTAAAATGTAGGCAGTCATTTTGAACTACCCAGACTGAATGATGTAAGCCAGTCTAATAATTCCCTTCTGTGATATATGTTCATTTGATTATTCCTTTCCTTCAAAGAATCCTGACTAATATGTATACCTTCCTGGATAAAAAATTAAGATGATTTTCGGAAGGTAGCATGTAATTGCAGATTTTCTTATGCCTGAATGTAGTTTTCTGTTCCCCATATTGCTTTCAAGAAATAATTAGGAGATGTGATGGGAAACTGGATTGTGCTGGTGTGTATATGTGTGTGTGTGTTGATTATACAACTAGTGATATTATATATTAAGATGATATATTTGAATGTCTATATCATCTTGCACTTTTAAAATGACAGAAGTGGAGAAGATAAAGTATTACAGTACAAGAAAGGTGCATCATGTTTTCCCCATAAATATGATTAATGTTATAACTATACTTAATGTACTATATAAAAACGATTCCCGAGAGAATGTCCTTATGAAATTCTGTACATTTAAAGCAACTAGAAACTATTACTTTTCTGTCATCTAAACCCAGTGATTTTGAAATATGTAAAATGTAATCATTGCATGAGGCAGTGACTTGCCCAAGGCTATAGACAAACAGTAATAAAATCAATACTAAAATAATGTCGTTTGTGCACCAGCAAGTTCAGCGCCAAATGCTCATGGAAACATGAATGCTCTAATGAAACATGGAGGTTTCAATATTGTTTCAAGGAGGAAATAAACACTGGAAATGATAGCAGGCAAAGCAGAAAACACGGCGATGCATATCTCATGTCAGGTGGTTCTTAGATGACAAACCATATTTTAACTACTTCATATCTGTTGTCTTCAGACATAATTAATTCAACAAAAGGGAAATTTATAAATGATAATATCCACTTATGCTATGGAAAATTGATTCAGATTTTATGTAAATTGCTCGAGAGTAGGCAGATAGTAATGATAAGAAACATATGATTCGGGGTGACTAAGACCTAATATATAATACTTAATTCAATAATTTTTCCTACATGTCTATACACATAAATCATGAATTCTCCCAAAAAAACTCACATGACATCAGATATGGATTGGATATTTATGAAGACTTCAGCAGCTGCCATCAGTCCCCAGTGAAACTGTAGCCACTTGTCTACACTTCTACCACTGGAGTGTATGTAGCTCAGACCTTGAAAGTCTCATCTGTGCCACATTTTAGCACACGTTTCTTTTTTTTTAATTGTATAAGGTTTATTTATTTTATTTTATGTATATGGGTCTTTTTTTATTGAGAAAAGGAGAAAAAAAAAACAAGTTTCGACCTCCTCCCAGCCTCCCATTTCCCTCCCCCTCCTCCCACCCTTCTCCCCCTCCCCCCACCCTTCTCCCCCTCCCCCCACCCTTCTCCCCCTCCCCCCACCCATTTCCCCCTCCCCCCACCCTTCTCCCCCTCCCCCCACCCTTCTCCCTCTCCCTCTCCAGTCCAAAGAGCAGTCAGGGTTCCTTGCCCTGTGGTAAGTCCTAGGTCCTCCCCTCTCCGTCCATTCCTAGGAAGGTGAACATCCAAACTGGCTAGGCTCCCACAAAGCCAGCACATTACATAGGTTCAAAACCCTGTGCCATTGTCCTTGGCTTCTCATCAGCCCTCATTGTTCGCCATGCTCAGAGAGTCCAGTTTTATCCCATGCTTTTTCAGTCACAGTCCAGCTGGCCTTGGTGAGCTCCCAATAGATCAGCTCTACTGTCTCAGTGGGTGGGTGCACGCCTCGTGGTCCCGACTTCTTTGCTCATGTTCTCCCTCCTTCTGCTCCTCATTGGGACCTTGGGAGCTCAGTCCAGTGCTCCAGTGTGGGTCTCTGTCTCTATCTCCATCCATCACCAGATGAAGGTTCTATGATGATATGCAAGATATTCGTCAGTATTGCTATAGGATAGGGTCATTTCAGGTTCCCTATCCTCAGCTGCCCAAGGAACTAACTGGGGACCTCAGCTTGGGCATCTGGGAGCCACTCTAGGTTCAAGTCTCTTGCCAACTCTAAGGTGGCTCCCTTAACTAAGAATTGTGCTTCCGTGCTCCCCTATCCAACCTTCCTTTATCCCAATCCTCCTTTTTCCCCAAGTTCCCCCCATTCTCCCCTTTTCCCTTTTCTCTCCCCATCTCCCCTTACCCCCATCCCACCCCACCCCCAAGATCTCAATTTTCTCCCCAGCAATTTTGTCTACTTCCCATAGCCAAGAGGACAACTATATGTTTTTCCTTTGGTTCACCTTCTTACTTAGCTTCTTTGGGAACACCAATTGTAGACTCCGTGACCCTTCAGGAAATTCGGGATCAACCTACCCCTGGACCCAGCAATACCACTCCTGGGAATATACCCAAGAGATGCCCTATCATATGACAAGAGCATTTGTTCAACTATGTTCATAGCAGTATTATTTGTAATAGCCAGAACCTGGAAACAAACTAGATGCCCTTCAATGGAAGAATGGATGAAGAAAATGTGGAATATCTACACATTAGAGTACTACGCTGCGGTAAAAAACAATGACTTCTCAAATTTTGCATGCAAATGGATGGAAATAGAAAACACTATCCTGAGTGAGGTAACCCAGACCCAAAAAGATGAATATGGGATGTACTCACTCATAATTGGTTTCTAGCCATAGCATGGACTTTTAAAACCTCAAAGCCCACCACAGTGACAATTCTTCCTCCAACAAAGCCACACCTCCTAATCCTTCTAATTCTGTCAAAAAGTTGTATTCCCCATTTACTCAGCATTCCAATATCTGAGTCTATGGGATTCATTCTTATACAAATAACCATGGTGTAATCTTACTATAATAAATTAAAATACTTATACTAAAAGATGTGAATATTAATTGAAAGAAATTAAATTAAATATAATAGATGGATATAATCCATGTCCCTTGTTCTAAGGTAGAATCATTACGATAACAAAAATGTACAATCCTTTACAACTTGGTAATAAGTTCATCATGATCTTTACCAAAGTCACAACTGAGAAGTCTTAAAACACTTGAAAGTTGTCACTAAAATTCTTAGGAAGTTTGATAAATCCATTATAACAAAATTAATACTGAACATAAGGGAAAAGGCTGAAATCAAATCATTTCAATTATTATATTAAAGGAAATGGGACATTGACTTATGGAAATGAATATATTTTCAGGGAATGTAGCCGAGATCCAAATAAAAATTTAATATTTTGGTCAATTCACTTACAAGCTAGAGTTCCTAGATTAAAGGAGAATATTGTTTCCAAGAGCAGTTAATAACATGATGATTCCATATGCAAAAGGAAAGCACTAATCTGCAGTCTCACATTCCTTGCAAGTATGCAGGCACCCAGATGCATGCACACACACACACACACACACACACACACACACGTGCGAATTAATAGACACAAATGTATATGTTAAACCTTTCCATTAAATGAAATGAGTCAACAACAACAGAGAAAAATCAATCAGACTTCACCTAATTAAACACCTTGGTGTAAAGGGCACCTTATGAAAAGCAACCCACAGAATGGAAGAAAGTATCTGCACATCACAGTTTTGATAATGATATTGTGTGGAATATATAAAGACCACTTCCAAAAGACAACAAGCAAAACAAACAAATTAAAAGATCGATTAAAATGAATGTGGGGTTTGAAGCTGTATTTCTTCAAAAAAAAAAAAAAAAGAAACACAAACGGCCAGTGTGTATATGAAAAGACACTAGGAAGTATTACAGTTACTACACATGCAAACAAAACTGCTACAAATGACAACCTCAAGGATACCAGGATAGCTTTAATGAAGAAGACAGACACTAACGTCTTTCATCAGAGAGGTCGAAATCGGTTGCTTCATATATTGATGGTCTGAATATAAAACAGGACACTCCCTTGAGGAGTCAGGCTGCCATTTCCTTAGCACCAGCAGTGTAAGGTTATCCTGTAATTGGATAGTCCTATTCCTAAGTCTAAAACAAGATATCAAAGATTATGTCTATATACAATATCTTATAAACATTCCTATAACAGAATTCATCATTAAAAACAGGACATATTTCTGTCAGCTGAGTAATGAAAGAATAAATGGATAGGTATACAGTGAAATAGTTTTTGGCAATAGAAATTAATGAGGCATTCACATACCCACCCCCTGTACAGATGGAGGAAGTAGGTAACAGAAGGCAAAAGACTGTCATTTACATGAAATGTGTAAGGGTCAAACTCACACAAACCCAGATTCACCTTAATGGTGTCTAGGCTTAAGGGATGTTAGAGACTGCTAATGAATACAAGGATTCTTTCAGGAATGATTAGAACATTCTAGGGTCACATACTGCTGAAGGATGCACAAGTCTGTGAGAATATGTAAAACCATTGAAATTCCACCTTTAGGGGTGAAGCCCGTGTACACCAATAAATATGTCTTTAAAATAACAGCACTATAGTTCTCAACTTGTTGGTCACAACCCCTTTGGGGGGTGGAACAACACTTTCACAGGGGTCACCTAAGGCCACCAGAAAACACAAATACTTACATCACAATTCATAACATTAGCAAGCTTATAGTTATGAAGTGGCAATGAAATAATCTTATGAATGGGGGTCATCACCACTTGGGGAACTGTATTCAAGGATCATAGCATTAGGCAGGTTAAGAACCACTCTAATAGATTGCAGTTCCTCTTCTGGTAACCCTTACTTTGCCTAAATCCACCCCAAGACAATATTTTATTTCATGTACACCTTAATGATGGTAGTAATAACATATAACTGTATCTTTCTATGAATTTTCATACAGCCGCAATAGTGAGGTGCCAGGAAAATAGAACTATTATTTTTATTTTGTTATATGAGACTGCTCAGTTCCAGATCATTTGCTGAATTGGCCCACAAGGGTACAAACAAAGACAGTCCTCTTGGAGACAGATTTCTGTGAATCAGCTCAGCATTATTCCAGAATATAAGGAATATATAGGATTGGGGAACCTGGGGACAAACCATAATTTGCATTGAGTGGCACACTCCTATCACAAGGATTGTATCTAGCTCCTAGCAACAGTCTTCTTAGCAAAAATCTGTTTCAAGGGACAAGCTAAAGATAAATCAGGTATCTGGCTTAGAAATAGCTTTCTGATGAGGTCAGTCCTACAGTTCCATGAATATTCTCCAGAAAAGGCAGGTAGAGAAAGGAAGTTATGCTGGAGGGAGGGAACTCCATGTTGCCAGGCAATGAGGAGACTGTAATCTCTACCAGTCAACAAAAACCTTCCAACCGTTTTGTTCTCTTATTTCTTTTATTTTTTTGAGAATTGTATGTATGAGTATTTATTTCACCTCCCCAAATCCCTATCAAGCAAATGGTTCAGTCTCCTATAATTATGATTGTTATATATTTATGTAAATGCATATACAGATGCACACATGCACTACTAAATCAATTTATAATTGCTTGCTTGTACATGTTTTAAAGATTGACCAACCTAGTAGTGAGCCTATCCCTAGAAAAAAATCAATTCCTCTTCCTCTCAGTGGTGGATGACTTCCTGCATCTCTCATGGTAGCGAATGGGGCCTTGTGAAATTTTCTTTATCCATTTTGGCATGTTAGCTGGTGTTGTCATTATACAGGTCTTGTTTAGGATGAGATTTTATGGGTTCCATATCACGGCCATGTCTGGGAAACACCATCTACCAGCAGGTTTCTGGTCCTCTGGAATTTGCCATCTCTTTGCGTTTTATCTCCATGATGTTCTCATATACTTTTTTTTTTTTTTTTTTTTTTTTTTTTGGTTTTTCGAGACAGGGTTTCTCTGTGGTTTTGGAGTCTGTCCTGGAACTAGCTCTTGTAGACCAGGCTGGTCTCGAACTCACAGAGATCCGCCTGCCTCTGCCTCCCGAGTGCTGGGATTAAAGGCGTGCGCCACCACCGCCCGGCCTGTTCTCATATTCTTAAGAATAAAAGTTGTATTGTAGATGTACCAACTGGACAGGGACCTTACGGTCATTTACTCTCTGCGTTTTGACCAGTAGCAAATCTGTGCAATAGTCTCTATTTCTAAAGGTGAGAGCTACACTTACCTGTAGGTATAATGATATGTACTTGGCATATAGTTTCAAACTATATAGATTTAGGAAAATGATAGTAGTGAATTCACCTCTAGGGTTCATGAACTCTCCAGCGAGAGGTGGTTGGCTAGTTTCTCACCTGTTGAACTGACCTTAGATCTAATTAGACAGGAGTTGTCTACCTCCAAGACAAGACTGCCACCATTGCCCTCTTAGGGATATTTTGTCATGCTGGTCACTGTAGTGGATCATAAATGTTACAGTTTTGTGAGTATTGACTGCATTTCTAGTTTGGCCTCTTGTTAGCACTTTCCAGTAATCTGAGATCTAATCCTCAAAAAGGAGACTTCTAGGTCAGTTTAGCTCAATTCCTCTAAGCCCTGTGGTCAAACTATGTGCTCTGTTCAGAAATGAGATCTTGTTTTTATGTTTTTGGAGGCAATCAAGTGCAAGAAATCAATTGTTATCCAATTAACAAATAGGAAATGGATCGGAACACAGAATTCCCAAAAGAAAAAGTAAATAGTTGAGAGATACCAAATGCTGTTCACCTTTTTTGCTATTTGGTATGACACTTAAGAAGACCTCCGAATTCCACCAGGAAGATTTTGGAAGTAGTCAATAGTCTTAGTAAAACGAGATTTACAAAATAGAATAAGCTTTCTATTTACCAACTTCACACACAGCAAGAAATCCCCACTCTCCATAGTGATAAGAAATTTTGTGATGAGCTTAATTGAGAACATAAAAGACTCCATCAATGAAACTTTTAAATCACTGGAAAAGACTGAAGAAGACACCAGAAGATAGCAAGACTCCTTATGCTTAAGGATTTGTACAATTAACATAAAAATCACTGCCCCACCAAAATCAATTACAAATTTAATGAAATCACAGTAAAAAATCTCCATGGCATTCTTCACAATAGAACAGAACAATCCTAAAATCCACATGAAATCAAAATGTCAAAGCCATCGTTAGCAAAAAGAACAATGCTGGCGGGATTACCACATCAAATTTCCAGCTGTATTACATAGCTATAGTAAAAAAACCAGCATGGGATGGGTACAAAAAGAGATCAATGGAACAATACCCCAGGATGAATGCACATAATTAAAGCCATCTGATATTTGACAGCGATGAAAAAAATACACTGTGGAGCAGTGACAACATCTTCAACAAACAGTGCTGAGAAAATTGGATGCTCACTAAACAGAATAAAGAAATCAGGGATATATCAATCACCCTTTATTTAAATAAGCTCCAATTAGATCAAAGACTTCAATATAAAACCTGAAGTGCCGAAAATTCCAAAAGAAATTATACATATAAGTATAAGAAAAGTCTTTTTAAATAGGACTCCATTGGCCTGGGTGTTTTTCCAACAATTGACAAACTGACCTTCATAAAATTAAAAATCTGTACAGCAGAGCAGGCATTCAATGCAATGAAAAGCAAACCAATGGCATGAGAGGCAATCTTTCTCAACTAGATGTCTGAGAAACAAAAGGGATTAATATTCAGAATATACAAAGAACCCCCAAACAAATAAATAAAAATCGAGAAAATGGATGATCCAATTAAAATTGGCTATGTATATGTACATAGAATTTCAAAACTGGCTAAAGAGATAGGATTAGCATGCAGGGATATGCAAACTGGAATGGTCTGTAAAAATAAAAAAACTTAAAAATATTCTTTTCCTGAGTTCTATGATTTTCATATTATTATCAATAAGGAAATATTTATCTTATTTAGGTTTGTGACCAATATTTATAATTTATTAAGTGAAGTCTAAAACATATTTTCAGAATTTGGAAAGTTCAGATAGTTGAAAATACAGCATATATCATGATCTTGGTTCTAAATTGAGATCTTGGTCAAACCTCTACACAGTATATAAAAGGTTTTGGTTCTTCATCTCTAATGATAGCTGTCTGTCTTGGCTAATTTCTTTTACTCTGGTAAATTTCCCTAACACAAACCACTTTGGAAAGAAGAGCTTATTTGGGCTTATAACCCACAATTATAGTCTGTCATTGTGGGGAAGAGCTATAAAAGCTTGCAGTAGCTGATCGAATTGCACAGAAAAGAAGCAGACCAATTAATGGTCAATTGTCTTTAGTCCCCTTTCTTCTTTTCATACACTCCAGGGTCCAAGCATAGGGAATTGTAATGCCCATTGTAGACATATCTTCCCAATCCAATAAAAATTAGGATAATTTTCAGTTAGCATGCTTGTAGGTCTGTCTCCCATGTTTCTAGGTTTTTATCAAGCTGACAGTTGAGATTATTAATCAATAAACCCCTTGTGTTGGGTTACACATCTACGCTCTCTGTGATGGTCCATTCACATGGTGAATACCAGGTGTTGATTTGAACTTCCAATATTTAACTTCACTGCAGCCTCCTCTTAAGTTTCACATTAGATTGTACACTGTGGACAACTTTTTGCATAATGAATAAATCTCAGATACACTCAGATAAAAACATGTCCTCTGGTTGTACCCTCTGCACTGGACATAACCATTATCATTTTGAATTAGAGAAGTTGTGAGACCCTCATAGTTTCTGTTCTAACTTCTGTCTCCTATGGAAGGAAGGGAGAATATCAAGAAATCCACAAGATCTCTGCCTTACCCCATAAGATTATTTAAGGGATAAGTTACTGCTTCAGAAGTGGAGTGTCACCGTTAGACCTACCTCTATGATTCCAGAGAGGCTCTCTGGTAGTAAAGGTTTTTCTATATGTTATCCATATTACTGGTGGGACTCTTCAGGTGTATAGATGTCCTGTGAGCTGCCCAGAATTCTGGGTGGTGTTGATACTTTGAGGCACTTATGAGTAACACAAAGTACATACTGGTTTTTCAAGCTGAACTTAGATGGAATTGTTTCTATATTGTGGAATTCTTTGTATATTGTGTCTGTGGCCTCTCTATCTCATAAGAGCAGGCATTGCTTTCTGACTTTCCTGGCAAAGTTCAAAACAAGATCTTAAAGTCAGTCCATATTAATTTCTGTTGCAGCAAGAAAAAAGAAACACAATAAATGGGTAGTATTTTATACTTTACCATACAGAAATAATATGTGCAATAAAAACTGAGTGGGGAAACTTCCCTCTGAATTGCTTAGTTTCAGTAGTTTTTAAATAATTTCTGAGTTTTTTTTTAGCATTCCTACTCCATCTGAATTGCCATCTCCTATTCTTGGCTGAGAATCCTACCTGTCATCTGGGCTTTTACAAATCTCAGAACTTAATCTGAGATTTTGCCAATGACTGTTCTGCACCTGGATTCCCTTGCTAATGCCAGGAGAGCAGATGCTAGGAGACGTCTTGGCAGGTCTCACGTTGTTCTGCTACAGAGTGGTCAGTCTTGGCAGTCACATTTAATTGCACAGAGAGATATTCATTCTTCCCTCTTATTTATAAGTAAGTTGATGTATTTATGCTTTATGTTTATGTTTTATCATTGATGACATTATCATGGATGCTTTCAGTCATACTTTCCATGGATGATTTAACTTATTAAAATTTACTACCATGGTGTGACTGCTGAGAGATCTAGATAAACAAGATTCTGGGAGCATTATTTTTTTAATTAATACCCTTTTATGAATATGATCTCAGAATCATTTGGGTAAATATCTATGGAAAAAATTCATCAATTTCTGTAGGATGAACATTTCAAAGATAACATAAATAGATAGATACATAAATAAATAAATGTACTTTATTTTAGTAGACATTCGTTCTAGTGATTCCATGAATATCATTTAGCTTTATGCTTTTTAGATATTTAAACCATTGAATTGTTATGATACTTGCTTGAGGACTTCCATGAGTCCACCATAAGAAAGTAAACTAAAGCAGAAGAATATTGATTACTTGCATCAGGAAATTACATTTAATTGCTTTCAAAAGATAAGAAATATCATACCGGAGAGATAGTTCATCCTCTTCTGACTAGCAAAATGACACACATTTGTTCAATTCAGGAGTACTGGATTTTTGTCAAATAGACTTTACCAGAGAACATACATTTTATGAGAAAAAACACATTTTCTATTTCAAAAATTAAACTAGACAACAACAAAAACTCCTTATTTATTTATTTATTTATTTATTTATTTATTTATCTGCTCCCAATTTGGTCAGTTTTGTATACATCTAAGTAACTTACAGTTTTGGAGCACATGGAATACGTGATGAAGAGGCAGCATAGAGAGCACACAGATATGCACTAAGTCAGCAGCTACTGCATGCATTTTGAATTTAAATTGAGTTGAGTTGCATCATTTTTCTGCTTGTCATATATATTTTAAAAATAAAATATTCATATTTTGGAGAAAGCTTATGATTCATTCATTCAGTCCCTCAACCAAGACTTCTACTAATGCTTTAATTCTTTTCCTCCTTCACTTTCATTTTATGTAGAATGGATTTGTTTTATATTTAGAAGTCTAAGGAAAACAAATGATAAAAGAAGGCCATGCTTTGTGATCCAGAGAGGGGCAGCTTGTTTAAAAGGTTTGTAACTGTAGGATTTTCAGTTTCAAAACAACCAACAATGGTCATTTAATGTAAAATAAAAAGCTAGCCATTTCAGCACTATGGCTTTATTACGGTTAAAAATAAGCATAATGACTAGAAACTTAATGATTCCTCTTAATGCTGTAATAACCCACAGACCTACAAAGCACCTTGATCCAAGACTCATTCATAAAAGCCTTGAAAGTTGCAGAAAGTTGACATGATTTGCTTTGCTCCAGACCATTGGTGCAAATACTTAGAAGCAGTTTGAACTTTCTCGGATCTGTTTGCACATTGCAGAGTAAGGGGAGAGATTTAGAGACAGAGAACATTATATAAACTCACCTGAAATAATTTAGTGGAGACTCATGAGGGTTGGTGAATCCCCATAATGGCCCCAGAAAACCTACCCTACTGATAAATATACAATTGAACTATATTTAAGATAATAATGGGGGCATGTTTAAAAGCACTGACTCCTCTTCCAGAGGATCTAGGTATGATTCCTAGTATCTATATGGCAGCTCCCAACTGTCTGCAACTCTATTCCAACAGGAACCATAACTGTCCTCTGCCCTGTCTTCCATAGGTTCTTCAAACACAGATATGCATGCAAGCAAAACACCCATACAAATAAAATATTAATATTTATAATGTTGTGAATGATAGAAATAAAGACAACTAATATGGTGTATGCATGCATGGGTACGTGTACATATGTGTTTGTGTGCATAAGACCAAGGCCAGTGGCTGAGCCTGACTTTTTACTTATTACTCTCCAAGAAATTCTTTTGAACAGGGTCACTTGCCGAGGCTGTAGCTAACTGTTTGGGTTATACTGGCTGGCCAGCAAGCATCTAGAGTCCATTTGTCATGGCACCACGTCCAACACACAACATTGGGGTAAGAGGTGTAAGGTACAGCTTCTATCTGCATGCTGGGGATCCAAACCTAAAGCCTCATGCTTGAACAGCAATCTCATTGCCCACTGAGTGATCTCCCTGGCTCCAAGTATACCACATCCCTGCTCCTCTGAAAATTATTCAAAACATTAAGTTATAGGTAAACATAGAGTCACTAATGTCTCCATTTTTTTTGGGGGGGGGTGAAGGAGTAACACAGATGAAGCCCACAGTGAGAAATAAATATTTGAGAAGGAGGGTAGGCTAAAGACTATACACATGCTGTTGCTTGGGCAGCATAAGCAAGGCTTCTGTCAAAATCGAGGGACACTCAAAATCCACTGAAAATCATAGGACTCATGAACTTTAGCTAACTCATTCCCATACTCAGGTAAGGTGAGAAGTGACTAAGTTGTCTGAAGGCAATTTTTAATAGATTTTTTTTAATGTAAATTCACAATGGTTCAGGACATCTGAACGTTTTCATATCAAACCTTACTTTTGATTGTTTTCCATCTAGTAAACTGCACTATTTCCTAAACATGCTTAAATAAAATGAATCATATTTATTATCTTGACCTCCTACTCTACTTTTGCAGTATTTTATTTTGATTTTCAGAGAATGCAATATTTGTGGTACAAATGGAAAAGAAATTATATTTAAAATCCATAAACACTTGAAGTAATCAAATAAAATAATCTTAAGAGAAGAATGTCGATAACATACTTCCTTTATTTATGGACTGTTCATTTGAGAAATTATTCTACCAATAAATATTATTTTTAGGAAGCATAAAGGAAGAACTGAAGTTGAGTAAACAAACGCTACATTGTTGCACCCTAGTCATTAAGCATGACCTTAGCATATTTCCACTTATTAAGGAACCCACACGGAAATTCATTGACAGATGAAAGAACCCCAGGGCTTAATGCAAGTTAAGTAAATTAATTTCAAGCTACAGAATTTCAATAAATTTAACATTTATTGAGTTCTTATGAGCAAAGGACTGAGATAATGCCTAAAGTAGATTACACACATTCCCTGACTCATTGAAAGGTATTAAGGTATTATTATATCTACATGAAGAAACGTTGGTAAACAATCTAAATCTGGTAAACTAACTGTTATAGAATTAGACAATGTCAGTAATCATCTTAGTGAGGTTTCAGGGACAGAGTTGTCTTACTTCACGGAGAATAGAAACTATAAGAAGTGCATCTCTGAATTGTATGTACCATTTATAGTGGAAAGTCTATTATGAGACTTCCCTTCAGAGCTTCTCAAGGATGATTTTGTAACCACCTGGAAGAATGTCTATCTGCTCAGGTCCTTTCCTGCATGAAAGCTATCACTACTTCTATACTGAGCGATTACCAAACTGTTCTTAGATACTTAGTAAACATGTAGAACATGAGCCAGCTCATCAGAAGCCATTTCACTTAAGGCTCAAAAAATAAACCTGCCTAAGGCATTTTGTACAACCCAAGGCTCTTCTATCTTTGGGAAGCACTTGTCACAGAGTTGAATAGGGAGAGGATTGACTGCTTTACTCAAGATATTTAAATAGTTATTTATCATTTGAACATACCGTCAACCTGTACAAAAGAAAATTCTGTCTGCTCCAAAAGGAAATAATCTCTAAATTCAACAATAATTGAGAAAATATTTAATTGTTTAATTCTAACATGCTTGTAAATGTTCCATTTTCATTCTCAAACTATTTCATTCCAATTTGGTTTGGCTCAGAAAGCATATAGTTGGAGTGAATAATGCCTTTTGCGCATTAAAATGATTTATTAAAAATATGGAAACTAAATTTCTGTGATAGTATGCTATCCTCTATAACATAAGAGAGGTATGGCCATATAATAAGTTCTAGACAAGGAGAGACAAAAACTCAAATTCTTACTCTGTCAATTATGAATTTTGTGACCCTTATACTTAGGAGTCCGGTTGTCTTTCTGTAAAAGCTGCAATGTACTCTTTGCTTCAAAACAATTTGTGAAGGCTGAAGTATAATACATTTCACTACTTTGATATGTATAGAATTTTATCTAGAGCTTAGTTTTTTTATTTATTCTATTCAATATAGCATTTGATATTCTAGCCAGAGCAATAATACAAAAAAGGAGATCAAGGGAATACAAATTAGAAAAGAAGAAGTAAAATTCTTACTATCTGCTGACAATATGATAGTATACTCAACTGATCCCAAAAATTTTACCAGGGAATTCTTACACCTCATAAACATCTTCAGTAATGTAATAGGATATAAAATTAGCTAAAAAATCAGTAGGTCTCCTTTACAAAGATGATAAATTGGCTGAGAAGGAAATTAGAGACACATCGCCCTTCACAATAGTCACAAGTTAACATAAAACATCTTTGAGTAACTCTTACCAAACAAGTGAAAGACCTATATGACAAGATCTTTAAATCTTTTAAGAAAGAAATTGAAGAAGACACAAAAAAATGGAAAGATCTCACATGCTCTTGGGCAGGTGGAATTAACCTAGTAAGTATGGCAATCTTACTAAATGCAATCTACAGATTCAATGCATTGCCCATCAAATTCCCAGAAAAATTCCTCACAGACCTCAATATAGCAATACTCAGCTTCATATGGAAAAACAAAGAAATCTAGAATAGCCAAAACAATCTTGTACAATAAAGAAACTTCTGGAGGTATCACAATCCCTGACTAAAACTTCACTACAGAGCTACAGTAATAAAAACAGCTTGATATTGGCAAAAAGACAAACAGCAGGATTAATGGAGCCAAACCAAAGAACCAGATTATCAATCCATATGCCCACAAACATCTGATTTTTGGCAAAGAAACTAAAAATACAAAATGAAAAAGTAAAGCATATTCAACAAATGGTGCTGGCATAACTGGATAGCAACATGATGAATATATATAACCATGCACAAAACTCAATTCCAAATGAAACAAAGACCTCAGCATAAAACCAACCATACTGAATTTCAATAGAAGAGAAAGTGGGGAGTACACATGAATGCATTGGCACAGGATCATTTCCCTGATATAACCTCAGTAGCACAGACACTGAGAGCAACAATTAATAAATGGGACCTCCTGAAACTAAAAAGCTTCTGTAACGCAAGGAACATAGTCAACAAGACAAAACAACAGCCTACAGAATGAGAAAAGATCTTCACTAACCCCACATCAAACAGATGACTGATCTCCAAAATATACAAAGAACTCAAGAGACTTAACATTAAAGGAGCACATAATCCAATAAAAAATGGGGTACAGAACTAAACAGAGAGCTCTCAACAGTCAAATCATAAATGGCTAAAAGACACTTAAGGAAATTCTCAAGATCCTTAGCCATCAGAGAAATGCAAATCAAAACAACTCTAAAGATTCCATTTTATACCTGTCAGAATGGCCAAGATTGAAAACACTGATGACAATTTATACTAAAGAGGATGAGGGGTAAAGAGAACACTCCTCCATTGCTGATGAGAGTGCAAACTTATACAGTCATTTTGGAAATTGCTATGGCAATTTCTCAGGAAATGAGGAAATAATCTATACCTGAAAACCCAGCAATACAGCTGCTGGGTAAATAACCAAAGGATGCTCAATCACACCACAGTGCCATGTACTTAACTATGTTTATAGCAGCATTATTCATAATACCCATAACCGGAAAACAACCTAGATGCTCCTAAACCAAAGAATAGATTAAGAAAATGTGGTACATTTTCACAATGGAGTACTACACAGTGGTAAAAATTAATGACATCTTGAAATTTTCAGGCAAATGAATGGAACTAGAAAAACTATATTGACTGAGGTAACCCATAAAGACAAATATAATATGTGTTCACTTGTCAGTGTCTAAACCCCAGAGAATCTAGACAACAAAGAGGACCCTATGAGAGACATACATAGATCTACATAAGAAAGATCTGAGTAAATTGGGAGCAAGGAGGTGATAAGAGAGGGTAGAAGGGAAGAGGGAAGGAAGAGAAGGAAGCAGAGAAAAAATATATAGGTCAATATAAATAGTAAAAACATAATCCAACACACTGCAATGTGACAATAATTAAAACTTTTGGTAAATACATGCAGTCAAAGTGACATCCTTTGATAAATACATTGAGATACAACATGCAGCCACTGTGGAATTTTTAAATGTAGGAAGAAAGTGAAACTGTCAGAGATGCCACAAATATTTGAACACAGTGGAAATATCCAAGTTAAGAGAAATCTTTAAAAAGAACTCTTGAGTCATCTCTGCCAAAAACCACAGCTGGAAAATTGTAAACCAAATATTAAGAAAATAAATACACCTATGTTTAAAAACAGAAGATTATTGACTTGGATGTATTGCATAAATTCAAGGTTGTTTTATTTTCTGGGAAACTAATAAGATTTACCTCATTAGCTATCAAATTTTGTAATTACATGAGGGAGTTGGAAAACAACAGTTTGGTTTGGTTCAAACACAAACAAATGAGCATGCACAGAAAGGCAGGATACAGGAATCCACTTGGGCAGCTGGGACAAGGTAGCCATTCCAATTATAGTGAAAGATTATATTTTCAGCCAGTGTGCTCCAGCAGATAGATATGCAAGTTAGAACCTTGAAATCAGAACAGTACCTAATAAACCAATTTTAGCCTTTGTAAACTGTGAGTTAGGAGGCTGAACCACACTGAGAGCTAGCTACCCAGTGGGAGGAGCTAGGGAGGAACAGAGCTGCATAAAAGAACAGAATGACCACTGGGCTCTTGGGAACACCTTGTAGGCAACAAAAGATCCAAGTAACAATTGGTGTCTTGTTGGGAGCTAAGGGAGGTTCTCATCTTGGGTAATGGCTTGGGGTGAAGTTGGGGATATTTATATGGAAATTTTATGTTCAAAGAAGAGTCCTGAGAAACAAATGGGTTGAACTCACAGGAAATTGGCACCCTCTGCATCTCTCTCTGTATTGCTAATGAGTGATGCTCTGCTGTGGGTGGGTGTGGGGGAATGGCTTTTGCATCATGGCCACCTCCCAAATATTCAATATCTTCATCAAGGCTACTTCCTGGAGGAATGTCCGAAATAAATGAAAAGGAGAATTTGTTGATCTTAATTTAACGTCAAAGGGTATTTTAATAAATGTGACCTATAAAGAGTTGTTTTTTTATATTAGAAAATATTTCTTAGGCATGGCACAAACATGATAATAAAGGAAAACATTGATCACAGTACATGTTTTTAGCTTGGGGAAGACATGTTTCTTTAGACCCAGGCACTTGGAAGGCTGAGACAGGAGGAAAATTTCACCTCGTTTGACAGCTAGAGAGGTGCCTTCTCCAATTAATTAATTCATTATTAGTAAATATTTGAAGACAGATTAATTTTAGAGCAGACAAAAACAAATTAACCTTTGGGAATAACTGAGCATACATGTGTGAGAGGATACAGAACGTTAAAATGTGCAATGGCTACAGATTTAATAGGGTCTGCGTGACATTATCTAGCATATTGCATGTCCCCACACATCTGGATTCATGCAGTAATGCCAACCCTAAATACGTATTCCCTATGTAATACATACATATATATTCCTAAATCCAGTACAAACTAGAGTGTTGCCTACTTAAATGTGTTTTCAATAGAGATACCTAGGAATTGTGAGAGCAACCTTTAAGTTGTGTGTCATACACATGACACATTGTGCTTTACCAAATAGAAATGGACAAATTAGTAATATACAAAAAACCACAGAAGGAATGAAAGGAGTCATGGCTAAAGAAATGTGTGATAGTCTCTTGCCAACTCTAAGGTGGCTCCCTTAACTAAGAATTGTGCTTCCGTGCTTCCCTGTCTAACCTTCCTTTATCCCAATCCTCCTTTTTCCCCAAGTTCCCCCCATTCTCCCTTTCTCCCTTTTCTCTCCCCATCTCCCCTTACCCCCATCCCACCCTACCCCCAAGATCTCAATTTTCTCCCCGGCAATTTTGTCTACTTCCCATAGCCAAGAGGACAACTATATGCTTTTCCTTTGGTTCACCTTCTTACTTAGCTTCTTTGGGATCACCAAGTGTAGACTCCCTGACCCTTGTTTATGGCTAGAAACCAATTATGAGTGAGTACATCCCATGTTCATCTTTTTGGGTCTGGGATACCTCACTCAGGATAGTGTTTGCTATTTCCATCCATTTGCATGCAAAATTTGAGAAGTCATTGTTTTTTAACGCAGCATAGTACTCTAATGTGTAGATATTCCACACTTTCTTCATCCATTCTTCCATTGAAGGGCATCTAGGTTGTTTCCAGGTTCTGGCTATTACAAATAATACTGCTATGAACATAGTTGAACAAATGCTCTTGTCATATGATAGGGCATCTCTTGGGTATATTCCCAGGAGTGGTATTGCTGGGTCCAGGGGTAGGTTGATCCCTAATTTCCTGAGAAACCGAAACACTGATTTGCAAAGTGGTTGCACAAGATTGCATTCCCACCAGCAATGGATGAGAGACTTGAACCTAGAGTGGCTCCCAGATGCCCAAGCCGAGGTCCCTAGTTAGTTCCTTGGGCAGCTAAGGATAGGGAACCTGAAATGACCCTATCCTATAGCAATACTGACGAATATCTTGCATATCATCATAGAACCTTCATCTGGTGATGGATGGAGATAGAGACAGAGACCCACACTGGAGCACTGGACTGAGCTCCCAAGGTCCCAATGAGGAGCAGAAGGAGGGAGAACATGAGCAAAGAAGTCGGGACCACGAGGCGTGCACCCACCCACTGAGACAGTAGAGCTGATCTATTGGGAGCTCACCAAGGCCAGCTGGACTGTGACTGAAAAAGCATGGGATAAAACTGGACTCTCTGAGCATGGCGAACAATGAGGGCTGATGAGAAGCCAAGGACAATGGCACAGGGTTTTGAACCTATGTAATGTGCTGGCTTTGTGGGAGCCTAGCCAGTTTGGATGTTCACCTTCCTAGGAATGGACGGAGAGGGGAGGACCTAGGACTTACCACAGGGCAAGGAACCCTGACTGCTCTTTGGACTGGAGAGGGAGAGGGAGAGGAGTGGGAGGAGGGGGAGGGAAATGGGAGGCTGGGAGGAGGTGGAAACATGTTTTTTTTTTCTCCTTCTCTCAATAAAAAAAATGAAAAAAAAAAAGAAATAAAGAGGAAAAAAAAAGTCCATGCTAGGCCCATCCTATGGATCAGGATGTCATTCTCAACTACTACTTCAGCACTTTGACTGTCATGCCTACTGCCATTTTCCCCACCATGATGATAATGAACTAAGTTTCTGAAACTGTAAACAATGCTCCAATTCAGTGATTTCTTTTATAAAAGTTACTATGGTCTTTGTGTCTCTTCACAGTAATAGAACACTGACTGAGATTCCCAAAGGAAAAGAGCTATGATTTAAGGGATAAATGCATTTGCTCTACAAACCTGACAGCCTGAATTTGAGACTCAGAGCCCATTTAAAGGTGAAAAGAAAGAGCTAATTCCACAAAACTATTCTTTGAGCTCCACACCACACTATAACATACACACATACCTACCATATATTTAAACAATAACAATAATGATAATAACAATAATAATATTTTTAATTGTACACCCAAATATTTGCTTGCTTTACTTCTACTAAATGTTGACTTGCTAACTTCTGTCAGTAGATTCTTCATTTACAACATACTAGAATATAATTGTTCCCTCTACAGATATTCATTCTGTAACCTTGCTGAACCAATTTATTTAACCATGTTATATCAGTACACTATCCTCCACAAGCAGAAATACCATACAAATTCTCTTTTCTAATTGTTACCTCACTTGTTATGTAATTACTAGAAAACAATAGCATGGATCCAATGTTAGGAAGCGCTTGTCAGAATACTTGGGTTGGAGGGTTGTATTTTTCATGCTCCAACAGAAAAAAAAATCTATCTTGACCTTCCCTAATTGTGGGTAATGTTTAATGTTAGTCCATGCTTAGTGATTAGGCCTTCTGAAGGCTGCAAACAACTATGACCTTTTAACTAATCTACATGAGCCCAAGGATCATTGAACACTTCCAAAACAATCTATGCATATCTCATTCTTCAGATTTTTCTCTGAAGATTTTTAGTCATCTTTGTTTGTTTTGGCTGGCATTGCCACCCCATACACTTGTCCTATTAACTGGTGGCACTGATCATTTTAAACAAATGCTATGAAAGTAGGGTTCTTTGCACTGAGCAAGAACCAAGCCAGGACAGACAAGTATGTATCCTCTGGATGATGGCTTTATTATGAGATTCCATCCCAGGTTCCACAGCAGCAACCCTTTAGCTATGTGTCTTTGGAGGGAGTTCCTCATTGTAATCATTGTTTCTAACTTGTTGTTTCTATGATTCCTATAAATACAAGGCTATCAACTTTTGAAATACCACACAGGTAAGGGGAGGGATCTAGGGTTGTAGGAAGTTAAAAACTAGAATATGAGCTGTCCTTACAGTCTTGACACACCTCTTGAATAAAACTTACCAGGCTGCTATGCAGAGCTCTGCAGGCTACAGAGGTCTGCAGGTTAACCCTGATGATGACCACAAGCATTCTCTGTGCTATTATTGCAGGTATGACCATGCTGTATAAGTTCTAGGATGTTATTAGAGTTTGTTATTTACTATATTCTAGAGATGTGTCAAGTCTATCTTATTACTAGTATAAGCATCCATCACAGCCTTAATTAACTACCTCTTAAAATGTTAAGATATAGACAATGTAACTATTACAGAAAGTAGGATTTGTGTTGAAAAACAGTAAATAAATAGCCTTTAACAAAATGTAGAGAAGACAATAATTTATCAGAAGTAGGATTCACAAAGCTGTAGGACAATCTTGAATGTTTTGTGTGGCAGTGTGTGTATTTGGAGTGGAAAAAAGTAGTGTGAGCTGTTGCAAAAGGTGTACAACTATGAGATATGTTAGGAAAGATGAGTTGAGAATAAATATCTTTAAAAGAAATGTATTTTTCACTCTCATATTAAATCTATAAAAATAACTTTTCTACTTGATATAAAAGGAAACAAACTCAGAAAAATCTGAATTTGTTGTTGTTGTTTTCTTTTGTTTATCAAGACAGGGTTTCCCTGGATGTCCTGGAACTCATTTTGTAGTCCAGGCTGGCCTTGAACTCACAGAAATCTGCCTGCCCCTACCTAACAAATTCTGGAATTAAAGGCATACACCACCAGGCCCTGCAAAAATCTGAATTTTTGCCTCATAAAAACTGATCAGGTATCCTCTTAGGAGACCATTTTGCATAACTTTAAATGTCTTAGAGCTGTACATATTGAGTGTTCTGTGGTTGGATAGGATGGAAGATGGATAGTCTAGTCGAGAATCACAAATTCAGATGCATCCATATAGTAAGTATAGTTAACAATGCTGGGGAAAGAATGACATCATTTGAAACCTTGGGCACGAAGTTATGAATCAATGAATAAGAAGACATGTTGTTCTTACAGAAGATCCATGTTCTTTTCCCACAGACACAAGGTGGTTCACAACTCTTAGTAGCAATAGTCCCATGTGATCTGAAACCCTATTGTGATGTTTGATGGCAGCAAACACATGAGTGGTTCATATATATATATATATATATATATATGCAAGCAAAATACTCATACACATAAAATAAATACATCTTTAAAAAGCAATAATTTAAAAGTAATTGAGTGCCTATAGAAACGACCAGTCGGATAAGGGCATTGGCTACCAAGCCTTGAACCTAATTTCAATCCAAGGGACACACATGGTGTGGTGGGAAAGAAACATCTGGCTACAGGCTGTTTTTTCACCTCCATATATTCACCATGTCACACAGGAATGCACATGTGTATACTAGATAAATACAATTTTTAAAAAAATTGTTGGGGATGAAATGAGAAAATAAGTCACAAAATAATCATAATACAATAAAATAAAATACGTTTGTGTATCTTGATATTTTTAACAGATATTCTTATGGTTGTAACTCTAAAAGAATATGGATGAGTGAGAATATGATTTTTAAAAATATTACAAAAGAACAGCTAGATTCTTAAAGGTCAACTGACACACAGCATTTTCTTAATAAATAGCAGTTAAGTATGTGGTAATAAAATTGTGTGATTGATATACTACATTAGCAATGTCAACAGGCATTTTTTCATTACATGTAAAAATACATTGTTTGCATTAAGTTTTAGTTCAAATCCAAAAATTTTTAATGAGTTCCCTCAAAAATGCTCCATTAGAATCTGTAAATAGGAAATGACCACAAGATTTTGGAAAGCTATTTCTATAAGGAGGGTTTATTTATATCTCTTTGCCCGTATGATTCTACTTAGCCAATGCCATTTAACATCCCTAAATTTAAAAATAAACAAAAAAACAGATTAATAAGCATTTGCTTGTTAAAATTTCCTGCCTTTCTTTCTAGATGTTGCTGACAACTAACAAATATCAATAAATAGTTTAAAATCTTACTAGAAGCCACAAATCTGAAAAGCATGTGTGTGTGTGTGTGTGTGTGTGTGTGTGTGTATTTACACATATGTGTATGTATTTATAATTGATCCTGGGCCTGGTTCATTATACAGAATGGAAGATAAAAGATAAAATTGACTATTACAAAACTGTATAAAGCAGGTGAAATTAAAGTACGTTAGTGCTTTTAAATATGAATGTATGCAGGCAGTAGCCTTCTTCTCTCCTGTTCTACCAGCCAGTGAATAGTACTAAATCACACATCATAAGGATTCACTGTTTTGGATGAACATGTTTCCCATAATGCACTTACTAATTCACAGCTCAAATCACATCAGAGATCCAGACTTAGGTAATTTGGTCAACAGTACATGACAGCATTCTGCACAGTAAAACCATTTTCAAATTCAGTTGTTTCCTTGGTCTGTCATTCATGTTCTCTGAATTATAAATTTATTATTTTTATATAATGCCCAGCTTTCTTTTAAAAGGATGCACACATTTCTGAAAGCTCTCTGTCTGTTGCAAAGAGAAATCTCTTTGATGAGGAGTGAGGCAGCACTTATCTGTCGGTAGAGGGACAGATATTACAGTGTAATTGGGGAATATGCTAGTTTAGAAAAATGGTAGTTGTGGATTCTCTCCATAATCTCTGACTTTACTAGTCCATGGTATTAGGGTAGGAAAACATATGTATTAGTAACATGATATAGAATGAGCAGATTGCAATTAGGAATGTGTGTGTGTGTGTGTGTGTGTGTGTGTAAATAACAATTAATATGAAAAGCAGCTATGAATTTGAAAGAGAACAAAACAAGGAGTGGATATATGAGAGAGTTTGTGGGGAGTAAAGGAAAGGAGGAACTGAAATTATATTATAACTTCAAAAAGTAAAAGAGGTGACAATAAAAGGATACTGATATTCATGGGCCTTTTATTAAAAATATAATCTTTTCATTTCAAAAGTACCTCATTAGTATTGCAGCTCTGATCACTTGCTTTATAATATTTCCTTAAATTTCATGAGATGGCTCAAGTGCAGAGATGACTGAACAATCCGCATATGTGTTTTGACTTGAAAATATATACCAGTGTCTTTTTGTGCTCCTAAAGGTTCTCTATTACCATGAATAAACCTGCCCCTTCCACAGACAAGGAGTACTCCTGTCTCTAACACTCAGCATATGGCTCAAAATATGACGTGGACGTGCAGAATAATGAGATGATTTAAATTATTTCTAGAAATGATCCACAGGCATTGTGTATGATCTCAGAACCACAGGTTCCTTGTGTCCTGCCTGACACCAGATCTGACCAACTAGAGTATTCTAAATGCCTCCATATTGCTAGGAGGGACTTGAACCTCAGACAATGCAGAAGTGGCCTTTTCCTTCTTGTAGCCTAAATCAGCATCAACCACTTTGCACAGTAATTGACACCCAGACAAAGCTTGTCAGGCCTCAGGGGTCTGTGCCAGCTTCACAGATGGAAAAGCAATTTCAACATGTGACTTGAAATTTCCACCAGTAGAAGGCAGGTCCACATGTTCAGTAGCAAAACATGTTCACATTATTCTGCATAAGGCAAAGCACATCTCATTTCCACCATCTATCCTGCGACACATGTACTGAAAAGATTTCCCATCAAAATCTGATAGCCTGGGGTGACTACTTAGCAAAAACATGCATGCTTATATATGCACCCACACAGATAGTATAGGAACAGTACATTCAATTATTCTAATACAAATGCCTCCTTCATTTTTAAAATGCTTCTGGAGGCCACTCATTTCTTTGGGGTTTCATTTATATGACAAAAATAATAGAAGGATTGGTTTCACATAGCATAGATCAAATTTTTTGATGCAATGATTTATTCATTATGAGAATTTGGATGTAGTTTTTTAAAAACTCTCTGCACCCTAGTATATAACTTAGAGGCATGTGCTGTGTACTAAATGAAGTAATGCATATAAAACGTGACTTATCAGTGAATCACAAGAATGATTACTCACTTCGACATACATTTAAGTAATATAATGACCAAATCACATTTTAAAATTAACGACCATTTATGCAAAACCCAGCATTAGTATGCACTCAATAAATGCATTGAATTATGCATATATATATCTATATATATCACATCAAAACATGCATAAGTAGATGCATTCATTGGATAGGGTAGCTTTTAGAAATTTGAGAAGATTTGCCACTTTTGAGAATTACAGCAATGTTTGATTCTGACGTTTGTGTTTTGGAGATAAATTTGAGACCATAATCCTTATGTAAAATAGTTCTAGTATGTTCGGTAACTGGATGATTGAGGTTGTGGTCTGACTTGCACTTCATTCATTTCGGATTACTTTCTCCACAAATATGCTCTTATTATTGTTGGCTGTAGATACAAGGACAGCTGTGGCCAACTCACATGTCAACACAATTTTAAGTTGAGTGAATATTTTGAGTGTTTAATTGCTTATGATGTTAGAGACTGCCAAATGTACACTATTGATTTCCAGATTGCCATTCGGAGGTGATAAATTCATAGTCTGATTTAAAAACAAAAAAAAAAGAGAGAGAGAGAAAGACAGTTCACTCTAAATCATGTAAATGCAACAGGGAAGCTATAAAAGAAAATGGGATTTTCAGAAATATTGTAAAATAATATTCACTTCCTATTCAAGGCAGGGTTGAAAGAAAACCTCACGTGCATGCTGTGGTAATGTGCACAGAACTTTGTGCCTTTGGAAGCTTCAATACTTGCTTTATGACTCAAATTCTTGTGTCTGATTTAATCTGCCAGCTACACTATAGGTGGCTCACATGGTTTCTTGACAAAATGAAACTCTGTCTCTGTCACTATAGTGTCCCTACCTTGGCTAACCATTAAAGATGGCTATTATAACAGTACTCTACTTATTTATTGATCTAGTACTTTACTCCTAAAAATCATACCTAAAAATATTTGATGTGCAATTCAGAATTCACACTGTGGCTAAATAAATCTATTGGAACTTTTCAGGGGAAAATTATTAAAATGGATTAGCATTTTTTATAATTTAAACAATAAAACACACATCTTGTATTTAATTAACAGCCACTTAATAGAAACACAGCGAATAAATCAACATTGTAGATTACACACATATCTATCCTTTTCTTCATTTAATCTTTATAATAACTCTATGTTTACATAATATTCTCTTTTCCAAAATAAAGTAAAATAACTCTTCCAATATCAAACAACTACGGTACACTCACATGTGAAATTTTCATTTCGGGAAAACATTAGAAAAGTTGAGTTTAATGTTTACAATGGATAAACTAGAAAGATACTCTTGATGAAATATATGTGCAGTCTTTTTAAAAATAAATGCAATAGCTGAACAGGGATAGGATACCTCAGAGATAGAAACATGAAAATTCTAACTAACCCTTTATGAAGCTACATACCTTTCCATGCCATAGACATGGACCCTTCCCACACATGAAGGGTCAGGGGCAAAGAATTCTCACATTCTTATTCGCACTGAGGTTGAAGGTTGACCTAGACATGTTATCAGTCATAGTATGACTTCTTTCTAATTATAGAATATGGAAAATCCAACCATATTTAAACCAAGGCATTTTGATAAAAATGAGGACATTATTACTGGAAAGAAACAAGATAAGGACCTAAGATCAAGTAAAAAGAAAAAAAACCCAGGAATGATGTCCCTGTAAGCTTAAACATTCTTGTAGGTAGGACGAGATGAATGGTGGGCTTCCTGGCTACTAGCATAGATGCAATTTCCATGAAAGACCCTGTCTCAAGAAAAATCAAGGATAGGAAAACATTCTTTTATTCTGTCCTCTACACATGCAAACAAGCATTTATCCACAAGGGTACATACATTTACATTACATAACACACACACATACACACACACACACACGCACACACACAAACAAACAATATATTGAAGGAAGGGTTGCTTGTTCACCCTGGCCACCCAGCCATGAAATAACCACTCAGAAAACCATATTATTTGCAATACTTTTTGGCCAATAGCTTAAGCGTATTTCTGGCTAAATGCATATCCTAAACTAACCTATCTCTATTTTTCTGTATATGGCCATGTAGCTGTAGCTTACCAGCTTAAGTTCCCAACATCGCTCTCAGGCAGAGGATCCATGCCTTCTCTTGACTCTGCCTTCCTCCTCCCATGCTATGGGCCAAGCCAGTTTTCTTTATTCATTAACCAATAAAATCAACACATAGAAGGACCTCCCACACCACAATACATGAATCATAAATAATCAAATTAATAAAATGTGATCATATCTGAAAGTCAGCATATATTAATCTTAATATATCAAGACGTTACTGTGGCTGGCACTTGTGTTTCCCTTGTCTCTGAAGTGAGCATTGAAAATAGTCCATAAAATTTAGAAGATTAAATCTGAGAGAGAGGAGAGGCATGTGAAGAAGAAGAGAGAATAGTCAGAGTATGTTAAGATAATAGAGCAAAGTGTAATTTTTATCTTCTCCATTGGAAACTAAATAGATAAGAGCTCAAAATGAAAATTTAAGTAGTAGTTAATTCGATGTTATTTATCTTCAAAATTAGCTAAACGAGTAGAAAACATTTGCGTCTGTAAAGACTTGTGTGAAGGATGTGATTTTTTCTAGTCATCCTTAAAAAACTAAGTGACTCTAAATTCATCCATGTCTTATTTTAATGAAAAGTAAAATTGAAAGCCATAACTAGTTTAAATATATTATAAAAGATCATTCTCTATAACTTTGCTATGCGTTTGTATATTGTTTGTCTGTACCCAGAATGTCAAAACATAGCTATGGTTTTGTTAGTTTATAGTTTTATTAGTTTTATCCTTGGGAAATCTGGGTTTGGTTTAGACATTTTGGTCTAAGCATCTTTACTGAGCTATCTACGCTGATCTGCTCAATGCTTTATGTATTCTACATTCCTCTCTAATAAGTGTCATTGGAAGATCAATTAATGCCTGTCTTCATTTCTAGGCTGGATGCTCAGGGTAAGGTGTATTTATTAGTTGTCTCTATGTTGTAGATTCCAACACATATCAAGTAACCATAATAGTTGTCTACACCCAATGACTAAATATGGTCTTATGAGACATAGAATTTTATGAAGATGATAGTCATACTATTTATTGGTTGTTTTCTAATTATGAATTTCATAACCACCTCTTGGCTGCTTTAAGAATATAATGACATCCTTTGCACAGTTCTGTGTAAAGAATTCTAGGATCAAGACATTTGCTGATCAGTGTAAGCACAGAGGGACCTGGCATTCTGGTTTAGCTACCTATCTTCTCACTGAGTATCCCAAAAATCTGTCCTCCTTGCTTGTATGTATTGACAAAGAACTCAGTGTCTGCCTTGCCTTACAAAGAAACTCATTCATGAAGAGAACACTTTGTTCATGACAGAACCAAACTAAATCACTTTCTTATGCCTTACTTCCAAATAGCATCTTAAGAAAGACTGTAGTCTAGCATAAATATCTAAGCTATAACGATGAAAAAGAGATTAACTCTGTGGCTTAAAATTCTGTATGCTATGGATTAATGTTAGTTATTGATGTTGTTTTATATATCTAGTAAGCAAAACTTGCATGTATTCCTATAAGTGAAACTACTCTTTTTATCTCCACCTGTACACACACACACACACACACACACACAGCATCTGCATATTACTGTTATTGTGAAAGTTAATAGTATGTTAATTATTATGACAAAATAATGTTTCATTGACTATTTAATGGATTTCAGTATAATTTACTCTTCTATGATAGATATGGATCCCAGGAATTTCATAGATGTGAGATGGTCTGTGTAGTTGCTATATAGATCATGCAACCTCAAGCTTGTATTTATTCTTCTGTTTTGAGATAGAAATTGGGGTTCTCTAGTGCTATCTATAGCTACATGAAGTAAATTGTTATCATGTGAATAAGCCACATACCTTAGCACTTAAGCTTTATAAAAGTGGAGACAATCATCAGATAGAAACCAAAGAATCAACACAGGTACAAAGCAGGGTCGAGAGATATGAATGCCCTGTGCGTCTGTGTTTACTCATTCCCAGGGCTATAGTGATGTCCTTGGAATTCTCCATACATCTTAATGTGATCATGATCCTTTAAAGACATTAGGAAATATGGAACATTATTGGTGGTATCTGTGACCAAAATGAAGCTATCAACAAGCATGCAATGACTAAATGAAGTATTAAACATGACAGCTGGAGAGAGAGAGAGAGAGTCACTAAATGAAGGACAGTAAGAGATGCAAGAAATAATTTGATAAAACCACAAATTATATACAAAATCTGAAAAAAAACTGCATGCTATTCTGTGATTTTCCTATTTTTGGTGAAATTGCATTAAATATATTTAGCACACCTTAATTTTGCATACTAACAAAACTTTAATAGAGACAATTCTGAATGGTTTGTCCCTAATATTTGGACTGAGCAACTAAAAAGATGTACAGCCAGCAAAAGTGAATAATAGAAGAGATTATGAGCCACTTAACCAATTACTGTAAGATTATCCCTCAGCATAGGAAAGATATAGCATCTGGGAGAGAAGATGCTTGGGGAATGATCATTCAGAAGACTTTTCAACAATTCAGGGATGGCTTGCAATACTTTTTTTTTTCAGTATTGTTGGTAGATTCAAAGCTATATAGTGTGATATTTTTGTTTCACTATGGTATTAACTAGTTTTATTTAATCTTTTAACTATCAAAAATGTAGAAACTCTTATGAGCATTATAAGTACTCAGGAAGCAATATGTTATGATTCTTCATTATCAAAAACGTTATTGAATGGCTAGCAAAATGACTCAGTGCGTAAAGGCAGTTTCTTCTAAGCCTGACAACCTAAGTTCTATTCCACAACCTACATGGAGAAGGAGAGAGGAAGGAGAGAACTAATTCCCACAAATTATCTTCTGACCTTAATATGTGCACATGTGCACAGACACACATATACATGCACATATACATACAAGTGCAATGAAAATTTGAAATACACAACAATAATTTAAAAAGTGATAATTGTATTGGAATTTTGGATTTTTTTTTCTTAATTAGTTTGTAGTATCCTTCCCCATTGTTTTTGATTAATTTTTGTTTAGATATTTAAGTTGCTATACCAGCATTCTTCTTAGATCCACTTTCTTGAAATATTTTTTTGCAAACCTCAGGGTACTGAGGTAATGTCTATTCTGAATGTTGAGGTATGTTTGTTGGATGCAGCAGAAAGATAGATCATTTTTTCACATCCACCATGTTAGCTTGTAATTTTTTATTGGGAAATTGTAACCATTGATATTGAGACATACCAATTATCAATGATTATTGATTCCTGCTATTTTGCTGTTGATGTTGGTGCTGTCACACATATATGTATGCATCTGCACACATGCAAGAGTTCAAGTGTTTGAATGTTCATGTGTGTGCGTGTTTCCATTTTTTGTTTTTGCTTGTGTTATGCATTTTCATGAGTAGAGTTAGGCTCCTTAGGTTGGAGTTTTTCTTATAACACCTTCTAAGTGCTGGATTTGTAGATATATAGAGTTCAAATTTTACCTTATCCTGAAATATCTTATTTTCTCCAACTATAGGGTTTCAGATTTTCCCCATATATTTAATAGTTATTAGTTTCATATTTTTATGGAACTCATAACTTGGAGAATATGTGGGTCTCTAACATGTGTGCCTGCTCTTGTAACACTTCTCCTCCTATAGGGTTTCCATTTTCAACATCATATGATAATTTTTGCTTCTTATGATTATATTTTATGCTGTCATATTTGATTTTTGTCTCTTTCAAGCCTTATTTTACTAATGACACACAGAGAGAAAGTGATCCAGAGGGGAGGAAAGAAGGGAAGGAACTATGAAGAGTAGAGGTAGAGGAAACTATAATTGGGGTATTTTATATGAGAAAAGAATCTAGTTTCAATAAAAAGAAAAGATGTAAGGAAAAGAGCCTTGCTTCAAAAAGGTTGGAAAGAGTCAGGGAGTCCGAGGTTGAGCTTTACCTTTTTTTGTAATTCATTCATATATACACGCATCTGGATACACATGAACATGCATACAAAATAAAAACATTAGCAAAGTATCCGCTCGGTTTCTGCAAGCTTTCTGTGTCAACAAACTGCCTCACAATTATTAACATTAGTTAACACTAATATTTTTGCTTTTGGTTTGTGTAGACAACAATTGCAGGTTTGGATTCTGGCAGACTTTTTGTTCTTGGATATCACAGAGATGTCAAAGAAATTGAGATGAAATATATTCACAGGTTACTGAAGGCAGTGTTAGAGCTGAAGATGTGGGTCATGGTTTGAAGGAATATGTGTATCTCTTTCAGGATACAGGGAACCACATATATCCATGTATGAGAGTGCAGGTAATCTAAATACCAGTGTTGTACTCAAGGAGTTAAAGGACAGACCTTTTAAGTTTTACACACATATCGAATTATGTAACAGTATATCAGACAAATAAATTGAGACTATAATGCATTGAGAATATAATGCATCCTTAAGTACAGCTGTAATCTTGAAAGCATAGAGTAGCATAAATCCTCATCTTTTCTTTAAAATATCTAAAATAAGGGTACATGAAGGTTTACAACTGATAAAGACTATTTGTTCAGAATCTAAACAACAGCACAGGTCAGATTCACTGTTAAGAGGGAGAAGAGGTCACTAGGTGGAAAGAAATACTCAAGAACTATGGTTATTGTAGGGATAAGTCCCGTCCCTTAGGGGGCGTGTTTGCCTCAGGCTAATGTTTGCCTATAAATTTGGCGAGCGTGTTTCCAGCCTTCTCTTCTGCTTTCCTGGTCTCCGTGGGAACGGTGGTTCTGTAAGTCTATTTCTACATTAAAACTATATATATTACAATCTGTCTACATTCGTTTACGCCGTTACATTTTGGCGTCCAACTTCGGGCTATTTTGCCCCCTACTCAAGCGGGTAGCCCGCTAGCTAACACAGAACCCTCCTGGGAGCTGTTTTTTAGTTCGTGATTCCGGCCCCAGTGCCGAGTTCGAGACACACTTGGCCACACAGGCCCATTCTGCCTGCCTTGGCTAAGTTTGCAGGGGAACCCCACTGCCTGAATTAGCAGAAGCTCAAGTACCTGCGGTTTTGCAACAAAAACTGCCACAGTGGCAGATTTGGTCTGATACAAAGTGACTTGGCCAGGCGGTGGTGGCGCACACCTTTGATACCAGTACTTGGGAGGCAGAGGCAGGTAGATCTTTGCGAGTTCAAGGCCGGCCAGGTGGTGGTGACGCACGCATTTAATCCCAGCACTTGGGAAGCAGAGGCAGGTAGATCTCTGTGAGTTTGAGACCGGCCAGGCGATGGTAGCACACGCCTTTAATCCCAGCACTTGGGAGGCAGAGACAGGCGGATCTTTGTGAGTTCGAGGCCAGCCTGGTCTACAAGAGCTAGTTCTAGAACAGGCTCCAAAAACACAGAGGCCACCACTGACAGGAACCAATCATTGCAGGTAAAAAATTTTTCTTTTATAAATAAAATGTCTGAACACGTTACTGTTCAAGAATTTAACATTTTTTTTAATTGTACCATATGGGAGATTTTACAAGAGGTGTCTATCATCCCACATCTATGGATCCTTCTGGGATTCGTAGTTTTCATTGGCACTAAATGGTTTGATAATAGAAATATGATAAAGTCTTTATGAGACGAATCCAGGATTTTTAAGGCAGAGATTGAACGCTTAAAAACAATTGAGAATGACAACAATCTTCTCAAGAATCAGTTTGAAGTTCTCCAGGCTGATATAAGGAGAAATAAATTACTATGGAAGAGGGAACAGCTGATTTGGATCGTAAGCTTCAGTCCCTTTCTGTAGGAACTGAAACATTAACTGAGAGAATCAAAACTGCTGAATGTGACAATCGGATTTTGTCTAAAGCTTATCACAGATTGATGGAAAGATTGTCAATACAAGAAGGCACAGTTTATGCCATAAAAATTATGTACAAAGATGAGATATTATCTCTAATGGACAAACTTCATACTTTAGAATCCTCAATGAAGGCTTTGGAACATAATTCTGGACAGGAGGTTCAGACATTGCAGAAGGCAATGGTGAATAGAATTGAAAAGATTGAGGAATTTCTAAATACTGATGAAGAAGAGCAAAGGGTAGAAAGGCAAATTTTAACTACATCTGTGGGTAAATCTCTCTGGGACAATTTCGACAAAGCTCTACCTACAGCTCTACCTGCCTTTCCAGTAAGAACAACAGAGAAGGTGATTGGTTCCAGAAACCCTAGGGTCATCAAGAAGGATACATGGGAGCCTGTCCGTATGAATGACCACAAGGAAATTAAACAGACTGTCATGACTTTTGGGATGCAAGCCTCTTTTGTTAAAGAGATGCTAAGATCTTGGGCCACGACAAGCAGAGCAACCCCCTCAGACTGGCTTCAGCTGAGCTCTGCGGTACTTGAGAGTGGACCGTAATTGAAATGGAAATGCTTATTCAGGCAAGAGGCTAGACTTTTAGAACAGCAGGAAAAAGTGAAGGGAATTGACATTTCCCTAGATAAAATTCTAGGTGAAGGGCTCTTTTCCAACCCTCAGGAACAAGCTAATTTGGATGAAAACACACTCTCCATGTGTACTACAGCAGCCTTAAGGGCTTGGGACAGGGTACAAGACTCAGGACAGAGAATGGAATCATTTGTCAGAGTTAAACAGGGTCAGAGAGACCCCTTTAGTGACTTTTTACAAAGATTAACTAAGGCTGTACAAATAGGGATATCTGACCCAGAAGCAAGACGTATAATGATTGAGTCTTTGGCTTATGAAAATGCAAATGTGGAATGCAAAATGATTTTGGGGCCTTTAAAGCTCAGATCAGCACCTTTGGAAGAATGGGTCTTGCATAAACTCAATGTTGATATATTTGATTATGGTACTGAAGCATGGGTAGAAGAAGCAATTTCCAATGGTAAAAGGAGACACCAGAATACCATATGTTTTAATTGTGGCAAAATGAGACATATGAAAAGGAATTGTAGACAATGGATTTTTAGAAATAATAATAATAATAATAAATCTTTCAGAAATAATAATAATAATAATGCATCTTCTAGAAATAACAGAAATAGGAGGACTCAGCCTTCAGGTTTATGTAGAAGATGTGGAAAAGGCAGACATTGGAAGAATGAATGCAGGTCTACAAGAGATAGACAAGGCAACCTGATACAGATGGGAAACGTGAGTGGGGGAACCTCACAGGCCCCCATGGCAAACATGGTTCAGTCATTTCCAGTTTCTGCAGAGAACGTGCCTCGTCAGGACAATTAGGAAGCCTACTGTTATAAGCAATAATGATCAGAAAGATAAGTTACGTGTGTTTTGGCAAACTTCTATAAATGATCAAAGACCTAAACTGAGAGTGTGTGTAAATGGCATTTTTATTACTGGCCTGCTGGACACAGGTGCTGATGTAAGTATCATTACCCCAGAATCTTGGAATCCGTATTGGCCTCTTCAGAATGTAAATGTTCAGCTCCTGGGAATTGGAACCCTATCTCGAGTAAGGCAGAGCACGAAATGGGTTGAATGTATAGGGCCAGAGGGACAAATAGGAAAATTAAGGCCATATGTAGCCAATATCACAATGAATTTATGGGGTCATGACCTAATACAACAATGGAATACCGAAATTAACATTCCTGCTACTTCTAGAGCCTATATTTCTGAGAATAATATTAAAAGATATTACAAACGGAGAAAACCGGCCATTCGGACTGTACAAGAACAAGCAATTGATGTCCCTTCAGAGATACCAACAGCCTTGCCTCTAAAATGGTTGACTGAGAAACCAATATGGACAAAGCAATGGCCTTTAGCTGAGGAAAAGTTACAGGCTTTAGAACAGCTGGTACAAGAACAATTAGATACTGGACATATAGAAGAATCTACCAGCCCTTAAAATTCTCCTGTATTTGTGGTTAAGAAAAAATCAGGTAAATGGAGAATGGTGACAGATCTCAGGGCCATCAACAAGGTTATTCAACCTATGGGCCCTCTGCAATCTGGAATTCCTTTCCCCACTTTATTACCAAAAGGATGGCCTCTCATAGTTATTGATTTAAAGGATTGTTTTTTTCACTATACCTTTGCAAAAAGAAGATAGAGAAAAATTTGCTTTCACAGTGCCTACTTATAACAATTCTCAACCTTCGAGGAGGTACCACTGGACCGTCCTCCCCCAGGGTATGTTAAATAGCCCCTCCCTGTGCCAATATTTTGTGAACCAACCATTGCAAATAATATGCAAGAAATTTCCCAAATCTATAATATACCATTACATGGACGACATTGTGTTATCTGATTCAAACATGGATACCTTGAACAGGCTGTTTGAAGAAATAAAGATACTTTTACCTAAATGGGGAATGCAAATCGCTCCTGAAAAGATTCAGAAGGGAGATTCTGTTAATTATTTAGGTTATAAAATAGGTTTGCAAAAAATTAAGACACAAAAAGCACAAATTAGGAGAGATTGCCTATGGACTCTTAATAACTTTCAAAGATTGTTAGAAGACATTTCCAGTCTACGACCAGCTGTTGGGATAACACCTGATCTAATAGTTCATTTAAACAAAACCTTGGATGGTGATAAAGATTTAAACTGTCCCAGAGAATTAACAGCTGAAGCAGAAAAGGAACTGACAATGATTGAGGAAAAATTACAACAGGCACATGTGGACAGGGTGAATCCAGAGCTGGATTGTATTCTCGTCATACTACCATCAAAAAATTCACCTACAGGAATTTTAATGCAGAGAGATGATATTATTTTGGAATGGATTTTTTTTACCACATAAACCAAGTAAGAAACTGAAAACTTATGTGGAAAAAGTCTCTGAGTTAATTATAAAAGGCAAGCTGAGACTTCGTCAACTAGCAGGCATAGACCCAGCAGAAATTATAGTGCCTTTCACTGCTGATGAACTAAAGAAATTATGGGAAGATAATGAACCATGGCAAAGAGCTTGTGCTAATTTTTTTGGAGACATTAATAACAACTATCCAAAAAGCAAAAGGCTTAACTTCATAAAGAGAACTTCTTGGATTCTTCCTCGAATCGTCCGTGATGCTCCAATAACTGGAGTCCGTACATTCTATACTGATGCCAATAAATCAGGGAAGGCAGGTTACAAATCACAAGACTTGGGTAAGGTGGAACAAAGTCCGTATAATTCTGTCCAGAGGGCAGAATTATATGCCATTCTTATGGTGCTAAGGGATTTTAAAGAACCTATTAATATAGTTACAGATTCACAATATGCAGAAAGAGTTATTTTACATATTGAAACTGCTGAATTTATACCTGATGATACTGAACTAACCTCATTGTTTCTCCAGGTACAAGATTTGATCAGGAATAGGCTTTGCCCTATGTACATAACACACATCCGATCCCATAGGGTCTGCCAGGTCCTCTAGCACAAGGAAATGCAGAAATTGACCAATTATTGATTGGTAGTGTGCTACAAGCCTCTGAATTTCATAAAAAACATCATGTTAATAGCAAAGGTTTGAAGAAAGAGTTTTCAATTACACGGCAACAAGCTAAGGAGATTGTAAAGAAATGCCCTACTTGCTCTTTCTATAACGAAACGCCACTGCCTGCAGGGGCTAATCCAAAGGGCACCCAAAGGAATGAAATCTGGCAGATGGATGTGTTCCACTTTGCAGAATTTGGAAAATTAAAATATGTTCATCACACCATTGACACTTATTCAGGCTTTCAGTGGGCAACTGCTTTAAGTTCAGAAAAAGCTGATTCAGTAATCACTCATTTATTAGAAATCATGGCTATCATGGTTATACCTACACAAATAAAGACGGATAATGGTCCTGCTTATGTCTCTAGGAAAATAAAACGGTTTTTTGATTATTACAATATCAAGCATGTTACAGGTATACGATAGAATCCTACAGGTCAAGCAGTCATAGAAAGATCAAATCGAACTATAATGGATATGTTGAACAAACAGAAAGGGGTGGAAAACACCCCCAGAAATAGGTTACATAATGCTTTGTTAACCTTGAATTTTCTCAACGCTAATGAGAAGGGAACAACGGCTGCAGAAAGACATTGGATAATGGAAAAATCTACTGAACTAAATCAATCAGTTTATTTCAAGGATGTGCTAACCTCACAATGGAAGCCAGAAGATGTGCTACGTTGGGGAAGGGGTTTTGCTCTTATCTCCACAGGTGAGGAAAACTTGTGGATACCATCAAAATTAATAAAGGTTTGAAGAAGAGAAGCCACTTGGAAAATATAAATAACAATTCTTTCATAAGAATGGTGAGCATACTGATGGTAAGAAATAGAGATAGGTTGGAGACAGGGTTCTTTTCTTATCTCCACAGGAAAATACTCATCTTCAAAGAAATTAAGGGACCCTGAATATTTAATTACTGATGGATGGACACATTTTGTAAGTATGTATGTATATGTATATGTGTGTGCGTGTGTCTTATTAAACATTTCTTTATGAATATGTAGAGCTGGTTTTGAAGTTGGACTCTGGCTCAGTCCCTCTCCAATTCCAAGCTTGTTAGTAAGAGAAAAACCCAGAGTTTCTGGAGTTTCTGTCTCATGTCAAGAGCCATGATATGGGACAGAAAGAAATATTAGTTTAAAAAACATCTTTGCTTTTCTTCATATCTATCATACTTTTCATTGAATATATCTATCATGCCTTTCATTGAATATGTATGTCTATATATGTCTATATGTTTAATGTTTAAGTTTTTCACAATGAACAATGAGTTTTTCCTGAAGTGACATTTGAAGTTTCTAGGAAGAAGATGGGGCCCCACAACAACAACTCTACCTGGTTGATATGATGTCATGATACTGATAGCACTACTACAAGACCTGTTTTGGATTCCAGCTGCACAAGAAGATTCCAACTTGGTTAGCTGAAATGGTGCACATCTTGTACAACATTCTGGCCACACCTCCACAAAATACTCAGAGACTATTTGTAATTTTCAAAGACATTGATCTTGAAATTTAACCATCATTTTACTTTCACAGGATCCCCCAGAAAGAACGTCGCCCCTATGACAGCTGGAAGTAATTCTAGAGGACGACGTCCCCTCTCCCAGTAAAGTTTGCCCCTGGGTTTAGGGACATCATTTAGGGGTTGGGAGGTTGGGGAAGGAATTTTATAAACTCAGGGATCATTGTGGGAAAAAAAAAAGGAATGATGGGATAATAGATTTATAATTGTGAATTACTGCTTTTAGACAAATATATTGGTATTTATTCTTGTATATTGATACAAAGTTAAATTATATTGACTATTGTATGCATGCATGTTTCTATCTCTGTTTAAAACATTTTTTATGTATTGACATATATTGTATTGATATATATATTGTATATATTTACCGTATTGCAGTGTACATTTCTACCTCTGATTAAGATACTTATATAATGTTTGTGTATTGATATATATTTACCATATTGCAATGTATATTTGTACAATGTTTATTTTTGGAGGTCATTATCCTCATTTGTTACACAGTTGTTTATTGTCTTAGTCTTTAAGTTAGATAGATATTGAGAATTATATAGATAAATAGTCATCTAAGTTTGTCATTTATAATTAGACTAATCAGGTTCTCTAGATATATAGAGATTATACTCAGTATAGATAGATAATCTTCAACCTCTTCAAAAAGCTGTAGAAAATGGCCTTTAATCTAACTCAGAGTTTCGTGATAGTGAGACTCAATTGCTCCTGGCAACACCGCTCTATTCCCGAGAGAATGTTGAGCACCAAAGACACTCCACCTGGAGCCTTTCTATTTGGCAGAACTGGCCTTTGGGCAAAGAAATGCCCATACCTCAACCACTGACAGAGATACAGAGCATGCATCAATGGATAAAACAGGACTATCATATCCTGCCAAAACAGGGTAAGATAGTTTTGAAAAGTTCCTTGCCTTTAATAATGGCATGTCAGTTATGTTAGGCCTTCGCCAAAGTTGGTTGACTCAACATTGCAAATGAGACTTTGGGTGATTGCCCAGGTAGTCAGTTGTCTCTGTCAATTGTTGCACATTTTGGATATATCTCGTTTGTTAAGTAATATTTATTCCCTTCACAGATCTTTGACGGAGTTGAAGATTATATAAATGTAGTTACTCTCTACATTATTTAGACTCCTTGAGATAGAATGTTTAGCAAAACTTTTGTTCTCAATATTGTTTATTATATTTATTATTTGTTATTATTGTATATAGTTGTATTTGGTTTAGTTCTGTCTTATTTAGACAAAAAGGGGAGATGTAGCGATAAGTCCCACCCCTTAGGGGGCGTGTTTGCCTCGGGCTAATGTTTGCCTATAAATTTGGTGAGCATGCTTCCAGCCTTCTCTTCTGGTTTCCTGGTCTCCGCGGGAATGGTGGTTATGTAAGTCTATTTCTACATTAAAACTATATATATATATATATTTTACAATCTGTCTGCATTCATTTACGCTGTTACAGGTTATTATCTTGAGCTTCCTTTCATGGCATCCAGGGGACAAAAGACTTGCTTTCCAAACTTATATTGTGAAAAAAATTCTTGTAAATAATTACACAATTTGAAAACAAATAATCTGAATATTTGAGAACATTTCAAATATAGGAACAATATAGTGAAGTCACACTAGACTTGTAGTAGAGTTTACACTGGGATTTCTTCAGCAGGTGATACATTTCAAAGAATTTGGTTGAACTTCTTCTACAAAGAAGAACAAGGTAGTATCAGCATGGCCATAGCAGAAATCTAATAAAGTGGGCAAGTAAAGAGATAGAGGAGGGACATTGCAATTGTTTGTATATTGTTTTTGCCACAACCTCATACATTGGAAAATTAGTTCTCAGTGTGATGATGAAGAGGCAAAGGGAGCCTCTAAAAGTTTATTCTAGTGGGAGTTTCTTGCATCTCTGAACTCCTCTCTGAATTCCTCTTTAGCAACATGACTTCTTTCAGACGTGTTTGTTTCAATCACTAAAAACTATTCACCAGGAGTCCTTTCATTAGCATATAAACCAAAGAGGAAAACTCTTCTTAATCATGCAAACTTTGCAAGTTGGGAATTAAATAAGTCACTTCCAAAGTGGCCTACAAGATAACTTTTGTTATGGTGCTGACCTTTGAATTAATATAAGAATGACAGTTCCAGGTACCTTCATAGTTAACACAGACTGTTAAACTGATTAGAGGTCACGGGAACACAGCTCTGTGTGTCTCTCTGAGGGTGTTGTCAGAGACTGTTAGATAATGAGGTTTAATTAATTGATTAAGTCAATGTTTGGGAGATAGTGGGATGGTAGAAGATGGTGTCTGGTTGGAAGAAGGAAAACACAGGGCGACATTTTTAAAGGATGAATTTCAGAATCCTGATGTGGGAGGATTCCTCTCTGTATGTTGTGATTACCATTAATGAATAAATAAAACTTCCTTGGCCTGATAGGGTAAAACAAAACTGGGCAGGGAAAACTAAACTGAATGCTGGGAGGAAGAAGGCAAAGTCAGGGAGAAGCCATAGAGCCTCTGCTGGAGACAGACATGCTGGCCTTTGCTGTTAAGCCACGAGCTCATGGTGACACAATGGAAATGGGTTAAATTAAGATGTAAGAGTTAGCCAATAACAAGCTAGAGCTAATGGGCTAAACAGTGATTAAAATAATATGGTTTCTGTGTGACTATTTTGGATCTGACCTGCCAGTCTGTCTGGAAACAAACAAGCGGCCTCCCATAAACAGGATCCCTCTGTTTAAGTTGGGCTCATTTACTGTACTGTACCCTCTCCACTGTGGCATTTTGCCTTACTGTAGGAACAACAGAGGCTAGGGACCATGGACTGAGGTATCTGAAAACAAATGAACCAAAAATCACAATTCCTCCTTTAATGCGATTAAGGCCATGGACATGGTAAAAATTTTAATACAGTGACAGACTATCATCACAAGCATATGCCAGTTCTAAACCAGATTCTTCTAAATTTATGTGTATATTCAATTATTAATGGGGAAATATGAATTATTGGTTTTATTAAATAATCAGATTAGGATTTCCTTTGATTTGGTCATCAAATTTAACATAACTATTATAACTGAATAGTTAAGATAAAATCATAATCTATACATAGAACTTATGAAGAGTTATTATGGACTTACATAAGTTATAATAATGCCTTAAATTCACCCACATCAGGAGATTTTACAGAACTAAATTAGTGTAAGAATTATCATGACTAGTTGTTTTTGTGTATCTGTGTATAACCACAAAGTGATAAAGTTAGAGAAATAAGCTCCCATTGTTATTCATGTTTGGTTAAATTTCAATTTTTTCTTCCTTGATTTTTCTATTTTAAAGAGATATTTTGTTCTAAGGGACACTACCCCATACATGTAAGAACATAATGTGTTCAATCATTTCTCTTCTAATCTAAGAATCTCTCATTATTCCTGACATTGTATGCATCTTAGTATCATGAAGTCATAAAATCATACATCTAAAGAAAATTGATTTGTGTTTTGTCCAGTCTACTCATAACTCAACAGAGTTGGCTAGTGTTTCTACTATATGTTTAATATACCATAGGTATTATCTAGAGATAATAAAATGCTAAGCAATAATAGGCTGGTAAGGGAAATTAACAAAATAAATCATATATTTAGTAAGTCCTTAAAGTTTTATCTGGCATTTGCATCCTTTCAGTTGCCCACCATTCTCCTGGGACAACATTCCACATGAGAGTGGTTACCTCCGTACATGTCCAAATAAGTTGCAGTCCATTAAAAATTGGAATATTTCTGGCAATAGTGATTCTTTGTGTCATGTTAAAACACTAATTGAAAAGGATAGCTCACACTTGTGAAGAGTTGCTGTCATCAGCATGGACATTTTCATGGTACTAGAAATGATGGGTCTCTTAGAACAAGCATATTTTTACAGTGTAGGAATTTCTCAAGCCAATGACTCAGAGTGCCCACCTACAGCATCACTTTTGCAATCTTTGTTAGGAAACCAGAAATGAATTCAGAAACTAGTTTCCATATCTTCCATTTCATGCCTCCTCCCCCTCTTAATGCAGACAGCTCAAATGACATTCAGTTACTTGCCTTCCATATGTCTGTGGTTTAATTATAATTCACACTGTCAGGAGGGGATGCTAAATCACAGAGGTCTGTCAGAGTATACTGGCACAGTCTGGAAGTTTTCCATGTTCATTTTTTTCCTTGACTCCAAATTTATATTAATGACCATCAGTTCCTTGGGAAGGTCCCCTAAGAAGTCTTGACCAGCAAGAAGCAAAAGGAAATAAAATCTGTGTTGCCTCAAGCAGAGGAGGACCGCTATTAAAGTGTCAGAATGAGACTTAAGATGCTCAATTAAAGCCTATGCTGCACGACTTTTTTCATCTTGAAAACTAATTATGTGTTTCTTGTTTAACATGTACTGTGTGGACAGCGATAGAAATAAGAAATAAAGAATTTTTTCATGAGGAACTGAAAGCAAAAAATATGAATATTAAAGTCATAAAAAACAGACATTTAGGAGAGACCACTACATCTCTTTAAAATGAATTCAAGGATGGGTCACAAGAGGAAAAAGAAGGTATATAAAAAATAACATTGATTTTGAGGCTGACTTAAAGAAGAAATGAAACTTGTTAAAGTAGGTGCTTGGAAGCTTGTCATGTACATTATTTCTTACAATTTTAAAATAGCATTGTGGCAGTTGGAACTATAGCTTGGTGTTAGTGCTGTGGGCTCATATATTCGAGGCCTTGGGTTTAAATTCCAATGCCATCAAAAAAGAATGTGTCTTCTAATAGACTAGATGTCAGTTCACATATTCAAGTTTAATATTTCTACTCATGGGCATTTTTAATAAAAAGTTTCATTGGGAATAGATAAGTTTATGTCACAAAAGAAAGTAATATAATGGCATCTAACTATGAACTGTGTATACTTATGTAAGTATCTTGAACCAGAACAAAATATGCAAAGAACCATTAGACACTTTGGTAGATGTAGCCAGGTAAGTAAACATCCTTCTGTGTAGGCACAACCAATCTGTAATCAGAGGCTGCTCATTCATTTCCTGATCACTCAGACCCAAAATAAGCACACAGAAAGTGTATTACTTAAAATACTGCTTGGCATATTAGCTTATGCAGATTTCTATCTAGCACTTACATCTTAAATAAACCCATTTCTATTAATCTGTGTATTGCCACGTGGCTATGGTCTACCAGGCAAAGTTCCAGTGTCCTTCTCCTCCAGCAGCTACATGCATCTCATTGACTCTACCTACTTTCTCCCAGCATTCAGTTTGGTTTTCATGCTTAGCTCTATTCTGCCCTATCACAGGCCAAAACAGCTTCTTTATTCATTAACCAATAAAAGCAAAACATATACAGAAGGACTTTCCATGACATTTCTTCTTTTCTGTTTATATAAAAAGGAAGGTTTTAACTTTAACATAATAAAATTACATATAATAAAATTACATATAACAAAACAGGTATCAAGCAAGAATTACAATTACAATATGTATATCTATTTTATCTTTTATTAAAACTAAGGAAAATTGTAATTATAACTGAATATTCTTCAAATCCATCAAAGGCTCCAGCAGGATATAATATTACCTAAGTTAACAGGAAGTACATTGTAAGCAACTTCTAAATACTTTAGAATTGACAGAGACAACTCCCTGCCTGTACAGTTACCCAAAGTTCTTCTGTACCACTGGGGCAACCACCTTCAGCCTACAGGCCCATAGTATCTGGCAGATTTTTCCATGAAGCATTACATTTCAAAGATAGTTCCTCCTATATTGGCAGTTTGTCAATCACTCTTCTCTGTCCTGCAGAATGTCTATCAGACTCTTTGTGTTCTTTCATGAAGCAGGAACCCCAAAGGACCATCTCACCTTTGAGGAAGTTCAGTAGTCACTTTTCTGTGTGTTCTGCACATACAGCATAACATCAAACAGTCCAAGCAAGTCCAGTTTCTTGCCCAAATGGCTAACCAGTTCCATAAGGAGCCTCTTGGGTGTCCATTATTCTCTTGAAGTAGATTGGTGCTGCTAGGAGTAGATGTTTCTCATGGTTGAGAAAAGTCCTAAGTTCTTAAAACATTTTAAATGACATATTCCATAGGTCTTTGAAATGTTTAAAGATTATCTAACTAAAATATATATCTATATATCTAGAAAATGTAAAGCAGGAATTGCTATGGCCAACTTTGCAGTCCTGCCTGGTGTCTTTGCACAGTCCAACATGGGGAAGGCATGCTCACTGTCTCGGAGAGTCATGCATATTGCCCTATTTTCAGGCACACAACAGGTCTAAGCTGCCATTGCAATTTGTAGTACTCTGCTCACTAACTCCATTTCAATGCTCTGTAGCCCAACTTCCCAAAAGAGTCAGAGCCATTTCTGCTGGCGAACCAGTAATCCTCTCTTTGTAAAGAAGCTTTTCAGGTTTTTGCCACTAAAAATGAATCAGAAACCTTTAGGAGCTGTGCCTCTGCCTGCTCCCAGCAAACAGAGCCTATCTAAAAATATGCGGCTACCAACAAGCTCCAATTGACTCCCATTTCTGTGGGTCTAGAAGCTTTCTTATTTTTTTATAACCTTTTTAAGGTCTTATGTGGATCCCTGCCCAAGACAGTAGGTGCTGTTCTGTCTGCCCCAAATCCAGGGTCATATATGGATCCCATTCTTTCCATATTCTGCAAGCTTATTCTGTGTTATGAATCCTGACCTAAAAAGTCAGCCATGATCTTGGTATTTACTAACTACAAGGTGCCAGTTTAAAATTGTGAATATTCTCACATTTGATCTGATACTGATGTGAAAGCAAAGACTACATAGCCATCTGTATAATAAACTTTAGTTTATTCCAATGAGTCAGTAGGGAAATATCTTTACCTGACACTTGCCTTTCATATCTTGCTATTCTTCCTTCTTTTTTTAAAACCTCTTTCTCTCTCCCTTTCTTCTTTTCTCCCCCTTTTTTCTTGCCTTTCTATTCACTGAGCAATCAAGTTCTATTCAGTATGTTTTATTCTAGATGGTGATGTTGAAGGGAAGAAATATAAATTAATTTAACATGAGGAACAATTACTTCTAATTGGGACCAAATTTAACTGTGGTTTTTTTTTCTGTTAAATAGAAATGTGAGCATGATGAAAGTTTTCAGGGATTTTGTTTAATATCTTATAGTTTTTAATCCTCAGAAGAATCTTAAATCTGTTTCATGAATAAAGACAAAGACGCAAAGCCTATTAATCATGGACAGACTCATATAAATCATTTACCATATCTCACTTCCTGAAACTCATTGTTTTCTATATTAATGTTTATCAACTTGACCTAGAGAAAAGTGATGAATTTGATTGATTTTCAAATAAGAAGATATGCATACAGTTTCCTGGCCCCATGTACATTGTGTTTCCTGAGGAGAAACCTAACTGATATCTGAGGTCAAAGAAGGTTTTCTAACTTAAGTACAGAAATACCAGCAGTGGAATTTAAACTACATGTTCACTCTTAAATTATTATTATTATGACTAGAGGGATTTTTAAGGCTTTGTGCATATCTAGGAGCACATACAGGTGTATGCATATATGTGTGTATGTGTGTTATGTGTGTGTGCATGTGTGTATGTTCATGTGTTAGTTTTATGTGCATGCTTTGCAAGCATTTGTGTGTAAGTACAGGTGCATACCTACTATTTAGGAGGCATGCATGCATTAAGGCATGCCCATTCTCACACAAATTATTCACTGTACCCCTTAGGGGTCCGTGTATGCATGCATACATAAGAGAATACCCAAATACACAAAATTATTCTCTGTATTCCTTTGGGATGCATGCAAAATGGGGGCATATCCATGTACACACAAGGTATCCCCTCTACTCCTTGTGGGTACATGGATACATTGGGGCATGCCCATTTACACAAATTATCCCCTATACACTTTATTGGTACATGCATGCATGGGGGCATACAGATGCACACACAAACAAGTTAACACAAGTTATACTCTGTATTCCTTAGGGGTGTGTGCATGCATGGGGACACACACATGCACCAGTTATCCCCTTTACTCCTCAGGGATATATGCATGAATGCCCAGAGGCATACACAAACACAAACAAGTGATGGAGGAGGTCCTTATGTCTCTGTGTTGCTTTTCTTGGTTAATGAATAAAGAAACTGCCTTGGCCTACTGATAGGGTAGAATTTAGGTTGGCAGAGAAGACAGAACTGAATGCTGGGATAATGAAAGACTCAGGGAGAAGCCATGGACCCTCTGCCTCTAAGGGAGAATCTTAGAATGTTGCCAGTGAGCCACAGCCACATGACTATACACAGATTAATGGAAATGGGTTAAATTAAGATGTAAGAGTTAGCCAATATGAAGTTAGAGCTAATGGGCTAAGCAGTGATTTAATTAATACAGTTTCTCTGTGGTTATTTCAGGGCTAAGCTAGCCAGGTGGCCAGAATGAACAAGTTGTTACTCTCCTTGCTACATACAAGTTATCTCCTATACTCCTAAGGGGTACATGTTTAACACTGTACACATATACACCATAAATAAATGTAAAAATTAATTTTAGAGGACACAACAGATAAAGAATCTGGAGATCCTTAGGGTGTTCTCAGGAGTGACTTTTAAGAAGATAAACCTAAGCGATTAAAAAAATAGAAGCCACAGAACACTGCCAAGAATGAGATAAGAAGTATATGCTCTGAAGTCAAAATGTCTCAGAAGCAGCAGCATGGGATTGTTTATAAGTTTCTCACTCTGGCGTACCCCGGTTACTATTCACTCACTATGTTTTGGTGTTGGTTAGTCTGTGAAACAAAAAATCTAAAACAGAAAAATAAGTGAGACACTGTCTTCTATGTTGATTGTGAGAACACATGAGATAATACATGTAAATCTCTGGACACAGTGATGTGAGCTTCCCACTGAAAATGTTGAATTGAAAAGGCAGGCCATTTGGCTAAGTACTGAACTCAGTGAATAATATATTTCTGCTTTCATATGGCTATTACGCTATATTGTCATGGTGATAAATTTTAAATCACTTTATAGCTTCCTTCTCTACTGTATCACAATAAAGTATGTATAAATAATCAGCTGGAAATGTCAAATTTAGTTCAAACATCCAAATCTTGTGTAGCAAGTCTGTCTGTTTCCTTAAATTCAGGTGCTGTGGTCTTAGAGTTGGATTCTTAGAGTCTTATGAAAAAATGTCAATCAATGAAGCTCCCCTGCTCACCTTCTTATAATTAAATGGTCAAATCCTAAGCTTTCATATCAAATTGCAAACATTTATAAGCCTAATAATGGTTGAATCCTTTATTATGTCCAGTAGCTCTATAGTCCTAATGCATTACAATCAAAAGTAAGCCCCACTGTATGTGTGCTCACCTGCCCACCCAGAGACATGACCAAGGTCTTGCCTCCCTTCGTAACAGTCCATGCAAACACCCAATCTTTTTGCCTTTATACTCTGCTTCTCAAATGACATTTTAGAATGTTACATCTCTGAATGCACAGAAATGTCTGATTTAGAATATTTTAGGTTTAAATGTAGGTTTCTACAGAACCTGTCCTGGAAGAGCAGTGTTCTATCATATTGCAAACCTGGTGTGCTACAATCTCTGGAGAGAGTGTCAGATGAGAGCCGCTTATTCCACTGCCAGCATAGATCAAGCAGAAAGTTCATTTCTGACTTAAATATCTTTTCATTCAATGAGAGGATGGACATTTTTCAGAAATGCTCTCAAAGGGTGATAAATCTAAACAGTCTTTATATATATCATTGTCTCCTGATTTGGTCACTTCCCTACTATCCTGCTTTTGGATAACCATTCTGTACATTGTGAATATATGTTGTTCTCATTGGTTGATAATAAAAGCTGCTTTGGCCTATAAAAAGGCAGAATATAACTAGGTGGAAAAGCCAAATTCAATACAGGAAAAAAAGGTCAGAATTAAGAGAGGCATGAGCCAGCCACCCAAGAAGTAATATGGCAGAAGACTGGGAAAAACCATGGCCACATGACAATGCATAGATTAATAGAAATGGGTTAATTTAAAAGTAAAAGCTAGTTAGTAATAAGCCTTAACTATAGGCCAAACAATCTGTAATTAATATTAAATCTCTAAGTTATTATTTATACGCAACTTTGGGACAGGGCATAACAGAGAATTACTATCTTGTCCACATTCTCCAATATTAGACTCATAGTACTATGAGGAAACAAACAGCTACTGCCCAGTTCTCCTCAGCAATGAGCAGATTGAACTTGCTTTCAGTCTCACAATCTGATTGACCCTCATTCCTCATCCACTGATGCTCTGTTGGAGAAATAAATCTAAAGGAAATAGATAGAATTCCTTTTGTCTCTTACTTATTCTTTCCCAGTGTGTGAATGGAGTCATGATTGTTTCTTTTATATTACCTCAAAGTAAGTCCTGAGAACTTACCCTGACACCTGCCTGACACTTCTTCCATGTCTAGAAAAATAATTTTTATAATAGGAGGCTAACCTAAAGTATCTGACCTCATAAAGTAACCATTTTATAAATATATTTTCACTCTACAACCCCCAGTATTTCTCATGTGATATACCTATTAACTTTAAAGCTGCATACTCCTCTCTCTATATATCTCTGTCTGTCTCTCCATCTATCTATCACACTATCTATTTATCATCTATATATCCATCTATCATCAATCTATCTATCATCTATCATCTATCTATCTATCTATCTATCTTTTATGTTTTGTTAAGAAAGTGCAATCCTCTTGAGAAGATAGGCCAACTGCTACATTCATTTATCACCATAAGAAGGATGAGTTGTGGTTCAGGACAGATGAAAAATAAAAATGTTTCATGAGCCACCTTATCCAAATCTAGAAACTATTTCAATATTCATATTCTTACAAAGATGATTATGGTTTGCTTATGAACTGATAATCTCCTTTTAATTTTGAAACAACCCAGTGCTATACCAAATATCTTCCATTATCAGTAAACCTTAAGTTTAAAACAAAACAACTGCCTAGGTTTCTAAAACTATCCTCATAAATGTCACTCCCTCTGATTATTTTTTAACTATTTTTTCCAGGACACTCCTATTGTCTGTCTCTTTGATATTCTTAAAATTATTTTGACATGTTTAGGTAGCTACCATTTTACAGTTACTGTTAACTTTTGATATAAATATAGTGAAATGGATATTACAATATAAAATACTTAAAATTCTGAATTGTTGATAAAAAATATACTCATTTGTTGTTGCAATTGCAAGGGAATGATAAACAAAATTAAGATACATATTTAGGCTATTTAGACAAAAAATGAATTGGAAGTAATTTATTTATAATCATAGATGACTATGAAGAAAACGTTCATCACTATACTTTCAGGATCACTTTGCTGTATAAGAACTTCTTTTGTCTTTCTAGAATTTTTTTATTGTCTAGTTTTAAATCAAAGGTTAATCATAGGGCTTGTTCATGGAAACCTATAGGATAAAATGCTTCAAACAAAATTTACACTGACTCAGAGATAATATGTGTTACAATATATCTGTATATCTGTATTTTCACTCCATAAACTTGATGAGTCTTCTGTGTCTGTGGCTTCTATTCAGACTGTGCCAATATCTCTCATTTCAATTATATATGAAAAAAATAAACCTTACTTCCTCAACATCAAAAAATAGGATTTCTCTAAGAAAAAATTCTTTATTATTTACTCAATTGTTTAAATTTATTGTTCTTAACTTTTAATATTTAAATTTCTTCACAACAAAAGGAAAGACTATTCACTATGAATAGCTTACCAACTACAGTGCTTTTTATTTTTAAATTTACTAGTGTTTTATCTGCTTGTATGACTTTATGCCAGAAGAAAGTATCAGATCCCACTGTAGATGGCTGTGACCCACCACATGGTTGATGGAAATTGAACTAAGGACGTCTGGAAGAGCAGCCAGTGTTCTTAACCCTAAGCCATTTCTTCAGCCCAAATATAGTATTTTGTAAACCACCCTAAATTTTCAACAAATATTAGATGAATGGAGGAAGGATTAACTTAAGTCTCAGTTTTTGATGAATTATATAAAGTACTGAAATCATCCAAAATGCTAACCTCACAGATCAGCTTAAATATCAAATAAAGTCTGAAGAAATCTAAGTGAAAATTAGATAATCTAACAAATTATTGCTTTGTGTATGAGATTATATTAAATGGAATTATAATAAAATAAATAGCCATAGTTATGATAGTTATGGTGTGTGTATGTATTTGTGTGTGTGAGAGAGAGTGATAAAGAAAAAGAGACAGAGACAGGGAGACAGAGACAGAGATGGAGAGAGATTGAATTTTATTTATAAAAAAAGAGTAAGCATAAAATTCTATTTGTAAAAGAAAGGATTGAAAGTGGAAATTGGAAACAAATAAAGTCTTTATTGGAGTAACCATTATTATCATTAAGGAAAGTTGAATGCAATTAATAACTGGATTTAGAAATAGACTGTATTAGAGGAAGTTAACATGAAACTGGATTTGGAGACATTGAAAAGAAGACACCAGAAGGGGAAGAGCTTTCTGGGGTAAAGAACATTAGGGGGAAAATAACCTGTCAGATGGAATGTATCCTTGTGAATGTCCTTGAAGTTCTCTACCCTCAGACTGTGGAAAGCCACAGAGATAACATGGAAGAATAAAAAGTCTTAAAAAAAGATTTTCAAAATTAATTTGAAGTGCAAGTTATTAAATTCAAACTGGGTGAAGCCCTTAGGATTTTTTCAACTGTCAGTGTTAGAAAATCAGGCTCAAACTGGCTTAGAAAGTAAGTGGATTTATTACATCATGGTAAATGGAAAATCCAGAGGCTGCTCTTTCTTCAGGCTTCATTTAATAGAGGAATTACCTTCAATTCTCTAGCATTGCATGTCTCTTGTGTTGACTTCATGTTCTTAATGTGTTTGATTCCCTTTACCGCACAGCTGCCCTTAACACCTGGGAGAATGCACCTCCTAATTTTACCCAAGCACAGAATTTGCTCTTAATTAGTCCCACATGAAGCAGTAACGGTGGAGATGTAAATCTCTCCTAGAAATCAGAACAGAGCTGAGTTCATCCTTACAAGTAACACTTTGAGAAATCTGAAATGATCAGACATCTGAATGCTGTCTGGGCTATTAGAGATAGCTGATCTCATGAGACAGTTCGCAGTTAGCACACAGATAGGAACAGGCTGGAATGTTCAGCGGATACGAAAGTTCAGTGTATAAGTGTAAAAAACAGTACAAATCCACAGAGCTCATGGAAGAGCTGCACAGAGTGTATCTGGACTACCAGCACACCTACTAAGATATAGATAGGCAGCAGAGTCCTGGAAAGGGGGACCAGCTAACCTAACTGTACAGTAATTCTAAAACTCTGAAATATATAATGCAATGTTTTAATAACTTAGGACATTTATGACATGAGATACGTCTGTTCCTGGCAGCACCAATCTACTTCAAGAGGATGATGGTTATCGAAGAGGCTCCTGATGGAGTTTGTTAGCCATTTGGGCAAGAAAGTGCTCTTGCCTGAACTGCCTGACTCGACTAGCAGCCTCTGCCAACAGAAAAATGATGGCTGAAGCTGCCTAAAGAAGGTGAAACAGTCCTGCAGGGTTTCTGCTTCACGAAAGAGTCTGCAAAACATCCTGCAGGACAGAGAAGAAAGTGACTGACAAACTGAAAATATAGGTGAAACTGTCTTTGAAATTTACTGCTTCATGGAAAAGTCTGCCAGATACTACTTGCCTGTAGGCTGAAGATGGATGTCCCAATGTAGCAGAAAAATTTTGGGTGACTGGCCAGGCAAGGATATGTCTCTGTCAATTCTAGAATTTTGGAAGTTGCTTACAATGTACTTCCTGTTTACTTAGGTAATATTATATCCTTCTGGAGTCTTTGATGGAGTTAAAGAATACATAGTTAAAATTACAGGTTTCCTTAGTTATGATAAAAGGTAAGGGAGATATAAATATTGTAACTGTAATTCTTGCTTGATACCCATTTTTGTATATATAATTTTACTATGTTAAATTTAAAACCTTCCTTTTTTACTTAAACAGAAAAAGGGAAATTGTGTGGGATGTCCTTCTGTATATGTGTTGCTTTCATTGGTTAAAAAAGAAGCTGTTTTCAGCCAATGACTTAATGGAATATAGTCATATTAGAAGAGATATATAGAGAGAAAGTAGGCAGAGTCAGTGAGATGCCATGTGGCTGCCAGAGGGAAAAAGCACGAGCTGCCAACCGGAACCTTGCTGGTAGGCCATGACTTCGTGTGAAACACAGATTAATAGAAATGGGTTTTTAAGATAGAAGAGCTGAGCTAGCCAGAAATAAGCATAAGCTATTGGCCAAACAATATTGCAAATAATGTAGTTTCTGAGAGATTATTTCATGGTCTGGGTAGCTGGGAACGAACAAACGACCTCTGCCTACATGCCCCTGTGCCTAATAATTCTAGAAGGGATACTCAATCTGCCAAAATCACACTCCTTCGGCAAACCACAGACCTGTAACCAAAAATCACATTAGTAGGAGGAAGACAAAATTAGACTATGAGGAGTTAAATATCCATTTCTGGAAAGCAGAATTAACAAGAGAAATTTTTATTTTTTTCTAATGTATGTGTCTTGGTAGTAACTGTAAAGATCGTAGTCATGGTCCCACTGCTTTAATCATTGTCCTATTGCTGTGAAGAGACACCACGACCAAGGCCAGTTTTATACAGGAAAATATTTAACTGGGGGGGCTTGCTTACATTTCCAGAGACTTGGTCCATAATCACCATGGCAGAGAGCATGGCAACAGGCAGGTATCATGTTGAAGGAGTTGACAGCTACATCCTAATTTAAACTGCTGTTGGCAGGGAAGGGGTTGTCATGGGCTTCTAAACCTCAAAGTCTACCCCAGATGACTTATTTCCTCCAGCACGGCCAAACCTCTGAATTCTTTCAGTCATTTCACATTGTGCCACTCTCTGGGAACTAAGTGTTCAAATACACTAGTCTATGCAGACCATTTTTACCCACACCACCACATACATACACACATTTAAGAATAAATGTGCTTGGAATAAACTTTCAGATTCACAGAGCAGAACCTCATTAAAGTTGAAGATGAGCACAAACTACACTGTTAGTTTTACCTAAGTGCATATGCATGTGAAATATTATCTACATCAGCCTTGTGGCCCTGAACAATAATTAAATTACAACAAAAAAGCCCTAAAGAAAGTCTTCAGTCTCTTTACTAATAGGTGAGTTCATTTAGAATGAGCAAGAACTTGCTAGCTGGGTGTGACTGTAGGTGCTCTGTCTTCTGCTGCCTCATTAGTTTAAATAGAAACTTCATTACAAAATGAAATGGACAAAAACGTCTGCATTGGTGAACAGTAAGGGATAGGTGTGCTTGTGATGGATCTCTCTCAATTCCTTTAGAGCCATTTTTTTTGAAGTTGTTCTTCATGGAGGGAAGCACATTAGATTGCCCAAGCCACCAAGAAGTGTGATTGGTATTGTTTTGCCTGGGCCTACATTCAGCAAGTGATGAAATGTGGTCCTCAGCCAGACAGAATAATCAAGAATGAAATTCTATTCCGTCGCTTTGTTATTAACTTTTTGTTGTTCTGAAACTGAGTCTCCTAAAGCCCAGGCTATACAGGAATTCACTTCATGCCTAACAACCTCTTGCTTCTTCCTCCTAAATGCTGGGCTTGTAACCTTGTGCCATTGTGCCATAGGGTTCACACATTTCTTAGAATGGAACTGGAACCCAGGGAACTCTATACAAGCATTCTCAGCTAAGCGGTGCCCTCACCTCGTTTATTAACGTCTGGGATTTAAATGGATCTTTTGAAACATCCCAGATACTTCCCCTTTGGGCCCTTTGCTTTATCTTTGTCTGTTTTCTAGTCAACAGAATTGCCATTTATTGCCTTCATCCCCTAATAATGCCATGGACAATCCCATCTTTGATAAAGAAACCAATTTGGAACTGCTCTACTGGAAGGAGAGTTATAGTGTGATTAATAAAACTGAATTTGAATTCTCACATGTAGTAATTGATTTCTCCATATATTATCTAACCACTTTCAATGCATCCTAGAATTCAATTGGATTCATTATTTCAGAATTAGGAAACATTGAGATGTCAGTCATTGGTCAGAGTACTAGGAGCCTGGTTGACAATCCCCAAAAGGAATAAACAATATATATCTTTCTGAACTTGTATTGAGAGAAGTTTTATAAATCTAAGAGTAGCAGTCTGTAGAAAGAAAGTAGGATACATTCTGCTACAGGGGACAAAAATCTTACAAAGAAGAAAATGCAGTCTTTTTGTTGCCTGCAGTTATTCCTTTGTTACAAGTAAAAGAAATATGAGTATTCTATGCTTTTTGTGTCTCATTGTCAAATAAAACTGTGAAAAATTTGTATATATTTCAGGAATTTGTCTTTTTTCTCCTGATGCTATAAGTAGTATGCCCCTATTGTTTTCTTTCCACGCCTGTTAAACTCTGAAGTTTTAGGGGGCAGGATAGATGGCTGAGTAGTTCAGGAACACTTCTTGTTGCTGGAGAGGACCTGGGTTTGCTTCCCAGAAATGAATAACAGCTCACAGCTCATCTATAGCTCCAGTTCCACAGCTCCTGATGCCTCTTCCTTCTGGCCCCTATAAGCACCAGGCATGCACATGGTACAGATGCATCATGCAGACAAAACACCCAAACATATAAAATCACAATAAATATCACAAACACTGAATTGTCATAGAGTAAGAACTTTATATGTGCGCATTTCAAATGCATTTAAACATAATTGTGTTGAGTACATTACTTTTTCTCTGGTTCAGTGTGTACCCTGAGGAGCATAGTGCTGTATGCCTGTGTGTCTCCATGTTTCTCTGCAGATAATGTCAGGCCCATGGCTGTTTAACTTCTGGTTGCTAAAAGGAACCATGGGTAGTTTCTCTGACTCATGGGGTCATCTAATCATTACCAGCTATCAGGGATTTAGAAATGTCACTGCACTTGTTTTCCTATTTCAGCTGTTATGACAACCATGCTGCAGTTCAACAGATTGCCTTGGTCTGACCTCTAACACGTAAGTGTCTGAAGACCATTAGTGGACTGACATCTGGAAGTTTCCCCAAGGAAGTTGTTTGGGCTAGTCAAATTCATTCAGTCTTTTAATGTCTATGTTACATGAACTGCATGCTTTTATTTTTTCAATTCTTTATTCTTGAGTACTTCATACAGGTATATAGTGAAATATGATATTAAATAACCCCTACTTCACCCTTCCATTTTTCCCATAACCCTTGCCATATGTCCTCAACCGCATGTTTTTGTTTTGAACACGTTTTTTTTTTTTAAATACATTGTTGACCTTTAAAGTTGGTTGAATTCATTCTATTGTGGGTAAACAACCTCAGCTTCTATCCTTAATTAAATAACAAAACTCAATTCCATTTTTCCATAGCTGCTAAGCATTAAACTGGTAGTTCGATGTCACTTTGGCTTTTGAAATGTGGTCAGTCAAGAATACTGAGGCATAGTCTCTCTCTTAATTAACTTTCTATTGCCATAAGAAGCAAACAAGGCTCATGAGAGCCATAAATTAGTCAAATTCAGCTTAACATCATGGGTCTAAGTTTACAGTACACAAAATTTAGCCCCGCTAACTGTGTGAACAAGTCATATTAAAGGAGAGTCAGGGGAATGTTCCCTTGTTTTGCTTACTGGGAAGAAATAATTTGGGTATTGAACTAGATGTTGCTTTTAAAGCAGATCTCTGTCTTTTTTTAGCAAGTGGCCATACTGGCATTACACAACAAACTACAAACATGATTCCAATGATAGATTAATATGTCTAAATGTATGTTTTCAAGAGGATCAAATCATGCACAATTCATTAGCCATCATTCCATGGAGGACATATGTGATAGCGAAAAAAGAAACTGATAATCATCAACCCCACACAGAAAACATGGAAAGACAAGTTAGAAGTCACAGAACAGCATGGTATCCCATGAAGAAAGCATGGTGATATATATGATTAACTTTGTATCGTGACAGGATTTACTTCTCACTTATGTTTGCGTTGAAACAAAGCCTGGGTTTCTACATGTTGTACTCAGAACAAATGCCTGCTTTTTGATGTGTATCCATTCTTTCAGTTTTCTCCCTCTAGAAAATCATGATGAGCATTCTCATTATAATTTCTTATCCATAATGAGTTTGGATATGGTTTCTGTTCAGTTGTAATCTAGTGGGAATCTGGTCACACAGAGGTTCACATTCTGAGTGTCACTATATTTTATTATAGAGAATAAAATACATCAGAGGTCACACATGGAGTTGAAATGACCTAACAGTAATTAGCATGTGCTAATGATATATTTTTATAAGTAATGTTACTAATTTAGCCATTACTCATTTATTTAATAAAAACATGGCCTCCAAATTCCAAATGTTTTATGTGTTAAGATTGTGTTATACTTCTAGAAAATAGAATGCAGCATATTTTGTTAACATATTCTGCACTAAAAATTTTATACAGAAAGTTTATTACCCTTATTTTTATAATAGTAATAATATTGTACTGTGCATTTACAAGTGTATAGATAGTTGTACATTATCTTCTTATAACAATATTTTAAATAATAAGGAAAATTCATCCAAAGACAGATATTATGACCTTAAAACCTTAAATTGAGAAATATTATCTTTATATACTTGAGCCAATTATTTTCTTGGGATAATAAGCACACTATTTTGATGGGTGTGAGACTGTATTTAGGAAATAGAAAAGGGTAGACATTTTAAACCTCATTTAAAAATTTCTAGATCCTATCTCAGCTAGACAAAATATTTGCTAATCTAACTCAGCATGCTAATTCTGACATTGCTAATTGGAAAAGCCATGTGGAGGATCATGTCATCTTTCTACCCCTGTTTCTAGCTCATCGTCTTCCTGCAATTTCAGTTCCACACATGCCTGCTTCAGACAACAGCATTTCTCACTATCATCGACTCCCTCCCAGTAGTTTTTCTTCCTTCTCTGATGGAAAATGAAAATAAGTCATCCTAAACTAGGATGTTTATCTCCTTTTTAAATTTTAACTAATCAATGGTGCATCTGATCTCTGCTTTGTTTTCCTGGATTCCAGCAGAGTATGCCCTTTTCGAATTATTATGCATATGAAAGTATTATTAAAACGACATAACTAGACCTCTGCATTAGATGACAACATTCCTTCTAGAGCTGTTATTATATAGCTTTATTTATTTTTATTGGCCATGTATGGGTGTTTTTCCTGACTCAACTACCCCTATCAAAAGAAAAACATGGAACAAGAAGGTTATTTTATACCAGGTTACAAATAACACACCCAAAGTGTAAATACAGTCTTTGGAACAAGAATGAAAATAACTTTCCTAGATTTCGATGTCCATTAATCAGCTTATTTACAAAGTAATTATAATTTACAGAGGAAAGGTGCTGGATTTATTCTGTGAGTGAGTGCTAATCAAAAACTTGAGTCTGAGAATAAGTTGATTTCTAGTCTCTAAACTGTTGTAATAGGAGCAGCGGGGCTGCGTCCCCAGCACCCGGCCGCTCACATGGCTAGCTTATGCCCCGAAATAATTACACAGAAACTGTATTCTTTTAAACACTGCCTGGCCCATTAGTTACAGCCTCTTATTGGCTAGCTCTTACATATTTACCTAACCCATTTCTAATAATCTGTGTAGCCCACGAGCTGGCTTACCAGGAATGATCTTAACCTGCATCTGCCTGGAGTGGAAGAATCATGGCGACTCACTGACTCAGCTTCTTTCTCCAAGCATTCTGTTCTGTTTACTCCGCCTACCTAATTTTCTGTCCTATTAAAGAGCCAGTGCAGTCTCTTTATTTAACCAATGAAATTAACACAAAACAGAAGACTCTCCCCATCACCAAACCTTATATTGACTGAAAAAAATTCACTGGTAAAATAGAAACCATCTATAATTTTACATATAGGGAAAATGTCTTACTACAAAGAACTGCTCTTCTTAAATAGTTATTGTTTTAATTAGCATGTCATAGATTCACCATAATATACATGTGAAATGGGAAATTAAAGAATGAATACTTAAGATATCTCCACGGCCACCCCTACACAGATGGTCAGTTAAGTGGTTCACAAGATTTATCTATCTTCTTACACTTCACAAAAGTACTCAGTATGAGCTCTCCCAAAACAAGAAGCAGAGTCTACCCTGTTGCTGACATGCATCTTCCTACATCATTTCATTCTGTCTCTATAAGATATGGACTCTTATGAATATGTAAACAAGCACATTGCTTTTGTTTAAAGTGAATTATTAGTAGTTGGTTTTATTTGGTGGGGAGATGTGGTGTTCATGGATTGTCTATATGCATCCATGCTTGTGAGCACAACTTTGTGTGCAGGTCTGTGTGTGCACAGCATTTTGGATGGGGTCAAAGGGTAAACTCTGGTGTTGGTTTTCAGGACCCTTCTTTCCTTTAGTTTGAGATAACGTTTCTAATAGGCGTTTGACTTTACCGTCTAAACCATGGTTCTCAACCTTCCTAGCGCTGTGACCTTTTAATACAGTTCCCCATGTTGTGGTCAACTGTAACAATAAAATTATTTCATTTCTACTGTTTATAAAATGAATTATAATGTAAATATCTGATATGTAACCCCCAGAGGGGTTGCAACTCCCAAGTTGAGAACATCTGACTGAGACAAAAATACCCAGTCTGTGAAATTCTTAAGATGTACCTGTCTCTGCCTCCTGAACCATAATGCTGGAATTACCAGTACATATATCTGGAGTTTTGCATGAATTTTAAGAATCCAAATGGAGGTCCCCATGCCTGCAAGAATTTATCAGCTGAAACTTTCCCCAGTCCAACTACAGATATCTTAATGTTTGAAAATGCTATAAATTTTATTGGAGTTTAATTAGAAAAATACAGTTTAAATTAACAAATGAAAAAATCCTAAGCATGCACAAATACTTCATAAAGTGGACAATTTCCAGGTACTTGTCTTTGGAATTACTATAGCCAATTCATTTTCAGTATGGGGATAACAATTTCACTCAGCTTATTGATTTACAAATCTAAGAGTTTTCTTTACTTCATTTTTTGTGGATTTATATAAACTTTCTTGCCTGTATTTTATTTCTCCTTGTTAGCAATCTACATGTTAAAAGTACACCTGTAGCTATGTCAACACTGGTATGCTATTCATCTCTATCCATCCATCCATCCATCCATCCATCCATCTACATATCTACCCTATCCCTCTATATATTTAATCTATCTATCTATCTATCTATCTATCTGTATATATATATATTTATTTATTTATCTATCTAGAATATATATTGCATAACATATATATGTAGAATATACAGATAGAAGGTATATAGAGAAAATATACAGATATCTGTATATATATAAAATATATATTGTATAAATATATGTAGAATATACAGATAGAATGTAAATAGATAGATAGATAGATAGATAAAAACATGTACACACATCTATTTAATTCCACACTTCACACACAACACACACGCTGTCATCATCACTATTATCATCATGATAACTTTCAGATTATACCATATTAATATCTCTCTATATATTTATATATATATAAATGTTCTCCTGTGAACATGTTCTCTTATTCTTAGTCTCTGAGCTATATACAATACATTTCAGAAATGTCTGCATCTAAATGTGTGAAGATAATCTTGCTGAAAACAACCAGCCATGGTCAAGATGAATCCAGTTTCATCCAGAAGCACAGTACTGTAAGATGAACACACTAAGCATGCTTGCCTTTGTTTTCTTTTTTATATATTTTGAAAAACAAAACTATCTATTAATAGTAAGTTATTAGTTAATAGTAACTTATTAGTAAATAAGTAAATCTTAAGTTTTATGAGTAAGCCTCATAGCTGAATGCAGAAAGGAAAGGAAATGGCCAGTAAAATCATCTGCACTGAGAAAGATCACTTTCTTCATTGTGAATGTACTGGGAATTGAGAAAGAAATCAATAGCTTCCTGAGTGAAACAGCAGAAAATTATGTATAAACATTGGAACAATCAATTAGTGGCTTTTATTGTTTCTTCAAATAAATGACAGTGCTCATGGGATAGCATGAAATAAAGATCCCACATGCACAGCACCTGAGAAGGTCTGGGCCAGATGGCTCCCAGCTCTGAGAAAGAGAAGTGGACACACACAATTGTTCCTCATTAGGAAGCCACCTCTAGCTGACAAATGTTCTCCAATGATAACATTGTTTTTCTAACAGAATCTAGCTGAACATAAGCATCACTTTTACGGCCAGGCACCGTCCGCAATAATAAAGGGTCACAAAACAGACCCAATGGCAATATTAAAGTTTTTTTTTTTTGTCTCATAATGCTTTTACGGGGTTCCTGGACTTGTTTTGTTTATTTGTTTATTGTTTTCTTCTGTCTCTCAGGTTCTTTGAGATTGAATTATGGCTTCCAATTTTGTGTTTTTGTGAAATTTCTGTGTGTGCAAATCGATGTGTCCCTATGTCTATATGACTTATTTTCTTCTTTGCATGTTTTTGTTTGTTATGTAATATTCTAGTTTGTTGGGTTTTGTTTTATCATTATCTATCATCATTATTATTATTGTTATTATTACATTTGTGTTTGCAATCTAGTGAGATAGAGAGTATTTGGGTGCATGAGAAAGAGCAAAGGATCTAGGGGGAGTCGGGGTAGGGAAATTATAATAAGAATGTGTTGTATGAATAAAGATATGTGAAATTATAAAAATCACAAAATTGGGGAGGGGACACAGTAGGCAAAAGTGCTTGTACAAATTTTTGAGTCTGAATTCAAATTTTCCCAGAAGCCATGTAAAATGCCCAATATGCTTGCAACCCCAGAACACGGGAAAGGGTGTTGGAGAATGATTTCTCAGGCAATTTTAAATTTTTTTTATTGAGCTATATATTTTTCTCTACTTTCCTCCCTTCCTCCCCACGTTCCCCATGCTCCCAGTTTACTCAGGTCTTGTCTTTTTTTACTTCCCATGTAGATTAGATCCATGTATGTCTCTGTAAGGGTCCTCTTTGTTGTCCAAGTTCTCTGTGATTGTGAATTTTAGACTTGTTTTTCCTTGATTCATGTTTAAAAGTCACTTATGAGTGAGAACATATGATATTTGTCTTTCTGGGCTGAGTGAGTTTTCTCAGGCTTACTGAAAGACTATCTCAAGTGAACAAGGGAGCGTGTTGAAGTACAATACTGGATAGCCCTCTCTGGCATGTGCAGATAGGCCTGATCCCAAATTCCCAAATACACATGTGCACATATCTACCACAGGTACAAAAAACACACAGAAGGGAGAGATGGGGAGAATTTTAAACAGCAAATAGAACTCTGTAATACTGTCATGAAGAGTTGTGGGTTGCTTACAAGTGATGGTGGTGAAAACTTGTACAAAATAAATTCTAGACCATGTGAAGCCTCTAGAAGTTGTTCATAAGGTAACATAAGAGGAATTAGAGGCAAAATGTCCCAAGATATTGTGGAAGTTAGGAGGGGAAGCAGGGTTTGAGAGGTGAGTTGACAGTACTTTCCATCTGCTTTTCCAGGTCATGAGCTTACTGTCTTTTCCAGTTTATACAAATTGAACCACATTCCTGGTACCCAGTGTCCCAACAGAGGTACTGTCCCTTCTGTTTGTCCTTCAGTGTGCACATTCAGATTGCTCCTAATCTGGTGGCCTGAGAGTAAAGCTCCCATTACCAAATGGGACAAATCTTTAGTTTGCCTGGGTAAATCCCTGCGTGCAAAACTGGACTAGAAGACTGATACAAAAGTGCTTGTGATTGTTCTTGAGTTCTCAGTAGTCCTCATTGTCCGCTATGTTCAGAGAGTCCGGTTTTATCCCAGGCTTTTTCAGACCCAAGCCAGCTGGTCTTGGTGAGTTCCCAGTAGAACATCCCCATTGTCTCAGTGTGTGGGTGCACCCCTCGCGGTCCTGAGTTCCTTGCTCGTGCTTTGTGGGAGACTAGGCAGTTTGGATGCTCAACTTACTAGACCTGGATGGAGGTGGGGGTTCCTTGGACTTCCCACAGGACAGGGAACCCTGATTGCTTTTCGGGCTGGGGGGGGGGGCTTAATTGGGGGAGGGGGAGGCAAATGGGAGGCGGTGGCGGGGAAGAGACAGAAATCTTTAATAATTAAATAAATTTAAAAAAAAGAAAAAAAAGTGCTTGTGATCTCAGGGGCTGGTGTAGATCACGGGCAGAGTCCGAGACTAGAGTGGACGGGCTCTCATAAATTTTATCCTTAGTAGTGCAAAAAAATTAAGTGTATAGGTTCAACATCACATAAAAAATTGAAAACTGCATGGGTGATTACCTCATTCTAGATTTGCCGGATTAAATTTATGATATTTTGCCTTTCTCATGTACTTACATTTCGCATTTACATACTTTTAAAAAAGTATGAAAGTTAGGAAATGGAAAGATAATTTTTATTTATTTAGCCAAGCCCAAATTGAAAAGCAGGAGACCTAGCCTAGACTTCACAAATGAAATACACTTGAATCTTCTATTTAAACACTCATGGAACCTGTTCTGAAATACTGTTCTGTTGCAAGTCACACAATCCAGCTCTATGGTATTTCAATGTTAATGCAATACATTTTTATCTAATCTTTACAACTGACCCCAAACATTATTTCCCAGAGTAAACACCATGGCATGACTGCATTTTAAATTCCTCCCACTTTTTGTGGTTTGGAGAAATACAATAAAATATTTCCACATACAGGTGAGTTGCATTTAGGGTAAATTTGTGGAAGTGAATTTCCCAGCTAAGTGTCTATGTATTGATTATAACTCAGGCAGACCATTGACAAATTCCTTCCACAAATGTTTCTATTACAATTTTAACTACCATAATAGAGTTTGCAGCAGGGGAAAGTTACCACTAAAAGCTGAAAAACTAAACATATTTTTCAAAAATCTGTCTAAAGGCATTGCATAGGAATCAAAGAAACTAGAGCTCTGTAATCATTTAGTCCCTCTACAAACACCAGGAGATAGGAAACTTATTGAGGTAATTTTAAGCACTCTATAGCAGTTTCTGCTTCTTGATTCATCTTATTCACATCAGATACAGTATATATATATATATATATATATATATATATATATATATATATATATTCTTATTATGGTGATTTGAAAAATATTGGCCATAATTGGCTCATATGTTTGAATACTTAGTCATCATGGAGTTGCCCTATTTGAGAAAGATATGTGGCCTTGGAGGAAGTATGTCACTAGAAGTATGGCACCAGGCTTCTCTCCCTCTCCCTCTCCCTCTCCCTCTCCCTCTCCCTCTCCCTCTCCCCCCACTGCTTGTGCTTGTGGAACAGGAGGCAGGTCTTAGTTACTTCTCCAGAGCCACATTCACTTGTCCAATGGCCCCTGCCATGATAACAATAGACTAAGCCTCTGAAGTGATTCCCCACTTAATTTGTTTCTCTCGTAAGAGCTGCCTTGGTCATGGTGTCTCGTCACAGCAGTAGAAGAGCAACGGAGTCCATTTTTCTGTTTAATTATTGTGATTTGGAATATTAAGTAACAATATGCATCCATAGACCATCTGAGAAAAGGATTATGATATAATATCAATATCTTCCATTCATCAGTTCTGGAAGGATTGATTGATTTCTTTTAAATCCTGTACCCATATCTATTTGCTTGTAAAATAAAGGTAATAATACCTAACCCATAAAGTTCTTAGGGAAGAATAGAAGACAACAGACCTTTGTAAAGTGTTTCATACTAGAATAGGAACCATTCAGATTACATCTATGTACATACTCAGGATTTTCTGACAGGTTCTTTTAAATGCTTTCAAACTGACTTTAGGTCTGCATTTTCTCTACAAAATAATGAGCCCTACTTACTTCATCATGGCCTATCTTGGGAAGAACTTATAAACACCCTTGAAGCTTCACTGCATTCTCTACAGTAGTTCGCTTTCTCATTCCTGGTGGGGAGCCAGTTTTGTCTGTCAATGTTGGATTCTGCTCCTGTGGATTCTAGTCAGTCACCGCAGGTCTGAGGCAGCCTGTACTTATTGCTAGGGGTAGAAGTCAGTTCTTTCAAGCTCTGATTCCACATGCTATTGTTTTTCCTGCTGCCTTCTAGGTAGCCTGAGGTAGAAGAGTTAGGGAATGAATACGTCTTTGTTCAGGAAGTTTATAAAAACACTCTTCTAATATGTATGACTTGGGGATACATGATGGACATTTCTCCAAGTTCTGCAACTGTAATAACACTGTGAATCTATGAGGATTCTTGGAAAACAAAAATCCTTCTTACTAATACAGGCAATGAACCACACTGTCTGCTTGTCTTGCACATACACATCATGTTTTTCAAACCTATGTAAGGTTGGTAGTTTTTTATGTTAACCCTTGTGGTCTCCCAAGGAATCAGAGACCAAGAAAAATATATGGAGGCTAACCTCAGTCATAGTCTTGCCTTTTGATTAAACCGAGAAACTCATTCATAATACAATTGTTTGTGACTTTTATTTCATTCAAAGTGTTCTGAAACCTTTGTATCATTTAATATGTCCCCCTGTGATATATTTCCTTACACTTAGTTACATAGTAACAACTGAGTTGCTTCTAAACCTTTAAAACACAGATATCTAATCCTAAATTCTTAGGAGAAACAATACAGTCTCTATGACCCCAATTTTATATAAATATTCCACTTATGACTGAGCACCTTTCACAGTGAATTGTAGGTCTCGGAATTAATCACCATCTACTACAGAAAAAAAATTCTCACGTAAGGATTGAGTGAAGTACTAAACTATAGATACAAGTCATTAGGAGTCATTTACTACTAGGCCTGTCCATCAAAGTGATAATTCTAGGTTTGCATTTCATGGCCTAACACCTGTCAATACCAGTGTTATGTATTTATTCTTATGATATCCATGCTATCACTAAACCCATAGGCACATCATTCCGGACAAGTTTGAGTCTAGCTTACCAAGCTCAAGCTATGTAATATTGATGATTACTTTTCTCTGCTGGTGGTGTGCATAGCATCATCCAACACTATGAAAGCTACCAGCTTAGTAACAGATTGATTTCCCCATGTCCATGATTAAAGGGTGTGTTCTTTTGAGCATCAGGGGCTTATTGTCAAGTCCTGTAAGGTAATCTACAGCATTTCAATAACTGTGTCTGGGTGAGAGGAGGTTTATGGTATAACACTGACCAACAATTCTAAAAGAGATAAAAGAGATAATTGACATTAGGAAAATGAGAAACAAATCAGAGAAAGATAGACTAAAATACACATATTAAATAATTAAATGACAAAATTTCATAATAAAAAAGACATTTTAACTAAAAAGAAACCAAGGTACCATCCATAGAACCACAGAGATTAAGTATAGAGTAAGGGACTGACAATGGCAGATAGAGTTATCTAAAAAAAGGGAAATAGAATAGGTAACTATGGGAGGATAGATTGTATTGAAGTGAGTGTATAGAAGTATGAAAAGGAAGGAAATATAAGTATGAGGGAGGAAATATGGGAAGAGAGAGGTAAAATTAAAGGCCATTGAGGGTTTGTATGGAAACAATAATAGAGTAGAAACTCCCTAAAATATATACATTTATGAAAGCAATCTAAATGAAATCACCAAATAATGCCAGAGAAATATCCCAAATTGAAGACCTCTTGTCACCAAATGAAGTTTTCACTACTAGATATGGATATCGGTTACATCTAACTGAGTTGTTTGACTAAGGGGCCCCATGGTAATCCCCCAAAATCCCAGGCTATATATTCTTCGCATGCTAATAGCAATGCCCTATTGCTAAAGACAATAACTACAAAACTCATTAAACCTGAAGAAGTCGAGCTGGTGCCTATAAAGAGCTTTCACTTGCATGTTCTAACAACTCTGGTATAGGAAAGTACTCTGCAAGCTACCAAAGGAAAAAAGAAAACACTAACTCAGCTACAAGTTCTTCAATCAACAATGGTGTCCTGACTGAAAGACATCATAACGCAATGGTAGCATAAAGCTTGTGGGAGAAAACAACAGATAGCTAGTTTGACTTCAGGCCCACTCCAGAAGATGGAACCCATACCCAACACTGCTTGGATGACTAAGAACCTGAGACTTGATAGCCCAGGGACCAAGGTTAAAACCAAATACTATTGTTCTGCTAAAAGAACATAGCAATAAGACGACTCTTTAATGGCATTCTGCTATAGTCATGAATCAGTGCCTTGCTCAGTCATCCTCAAACTTCCCCTTGCAGCGGACAAGAGCAAATACAGAGACCTACTGACAAACAAAATGTAGAGACTGAGAAATCTTGGAAGACTCAGCCCTAGATGGGATGCCTCTTATCAAATCCCTCACCTCAGTACTCAGGGAAAACTGTGGAAGAGAAGGCAGAAAGTATATAAGAACCAGAGGAGATGGAGAGCACCAAAGAAATAAGGCCTTTAAAATCAGTAGGATTGATGTACATGTGAACTCACAGAGTCGGAGGCAACATGCACAGGTCTTGCACCAAACTATACCAGATAGGTGTCTAGATCAGAAAGGAAAAGTAGACGTTTACACCTGTTCTTAATCCAGAAGCTATCTCCAATTAATAACAACTTACAAATGAAAATTTAGTTTTCTCCAAGGGAGTCTCACTGGGGAAGCAAAGTACTCTTTTGGGTAGGCTGCATTCCCAGAAGTAGATGGGCAACAGAAAACCAACTCAATGGCATCTTTGGAGGTTCCTTGTCTCATAACATTTTGTCTACCCTCTTTCTTTTCTTTCTTTCTTTCTTTCTTTCTTTCTTTCCTTCCTTCCTCCCTCCCACCCCTCTCCCTCCCTCCCTTCCTTCCTCTCTCCCTTCCTTCTTTCTTCCCTCTCTTCCTTCCTTCCAACCTTTTACCTTGCCTCACAGGGGCTAACAGAGACTGAACTGACAAACAGGGAGCCTGCATGGGACTGACTTAGGCCCTCTGCATATATCTTATGTGGAGGCCCAAAAATGTGAGCCTATTTCTACCTTGTCTGTATGTTGATGGAGGAAATGATGATCTGTCTATGTGTTACTCTCATTGGTTAATAAAGAAACTACCTTGGACCATTTGACAGGCCAGTCCTTAGGTGGGTGGAGTAGACAGAACAGAATGCTGGGAAGAAGGGAAATTAGGCAGACACCATGCCACTCCTCTCCAGGGCAGAAGCGATGAAGCTCCAGCCCAAGATGGACGTACACTAGAATCCTTTCTGGTAAGCCACCACTTCGTGGTGCTACACAGATTATTAGAAATGGGTTAGTCAAGATGTGAGAGTTAGCCAAGAAGAGGCTGAAACAAATGTAATGAGCCAGGCAGTGTTTAAAAGAATACAGTTTCCATGTAATTATTTTGGGGCATAAGCTAGCCAGGTGGCCAGGAGCTGGGCAGCAGGAACACTGCCCGCAGCTCCTTCAACAGTATGTCACAGAGTTTTAGCTTGTTTAAAGATATTAACAATAAGTGTGACTACAAACCCTGACCTAGGGTATGGTAACTTGGTCTTTTTGACATTAAGACAGCCCTTACAGATAGATTCACTCCAAACAACTGCTCCTTCTTTTGAATTAGGAGGCTTGACCTGGGGAGTGGCTGCCTTCAGGATATTTGATCTAGGCTAGGTTCACTGCCTAAATAACAGAGTGCTTTTCTCATGGACTAATTGATTGATGGCTAAAAGCAACTGAGTTGTCCTTTGTGTCATGTTAAAGCAGTCTTTTATCTGCTTGCCCCCTGTTGTATTGGGGTATAAAAGTGTATGGAAAATTAAATGCAGGTGGATTTCAGTTTTCACTGGAATCCCTCCTGGTGCTATCCTGTTTCTGTTTTATTATTTTCCGCTGAGAACTTGTTTCTCTTTACTATTTTTGTACTTCCCCTGCCCCTACCCTGGTAAACGTATTTTCTCAAAGCTGATCTCTGACAATGTTATAGTTATGTAGTAAGTTCTGTAACAATACCCTTTTGTGGGCCTCCTAACAGTAAGAGCAGGGTCTGTTTCTGACTCTTTCTCAGGCTTTTGAGACCCTATTCATCATACTGGGTCACCTTGCCCAGCCTTAACACATGGGGAGGTGCTTAGTCTTATAGCAACTTGATATGCCATGTTTTGTTGATACTCATGGGAGAGCTGCCCCTTTCTAAATATTAACAGAGAGGGAGTGGTTGGGGATGGTAACAGAGGGTGGGTCTGGGAAGAAACTGGGAGGAAAAGAGGGAGGGGAACTGCAGCTAGGATGTATAATAAATACATAAATAAGTTTATTTTTTTAAATCAAAGTATATATGCTGTTAGTCTTAGGATGAATATATCCATGATCCATGATAAAACTTGAAATAAAGCTTCTGTTCTAATAGAAAGTGGGCTCTGCACAAGAAGATGAAATAAGCTTCAGTCAGTCTGGAGAACTGAATTGTTACCATGAGTGAATAAAGGATTAGCAGGTAGAAATGTCACTTCTTTCGTTATCCTTTCTTCTCTACACTGAAGTTGTTTTGCCTTTATATTTTATGCTTTCTAACATAGTGACTAAAGATTTATGTTTGTTTTGTTTCTAAGAGAAATGGAAAATAGTAGAAAAAATAAACAAAGCGAAAAATAAACAAACAAAAACTTGTGAAGCCCAATAACCGAGTGGGGTTTATACAAAGGAAAAGTCCTCTGTAAGAGATTCCTGTGGAATCTCAGAAAGACTTGCTGGATGAAGACTGTAACTAGAAGAGTGAGGGAATTTGACTTCAAATAAAAATGCATAAAATGCATATGTATTCCTTGCACATAGTAAGGATTAGATTTACATTAATAACATAATAAAAATTATTTTAACATTATTTCTCAGAAGGAAATTGTTCTGTTTATTTACATAGTTCACTCAATATGGTATTTGACATTAAATATTTTTAGGCATTTAAAAAAGAGTGTAGTGTATGAAAACTGAAAATATATCTGACAGAAGGCAGAAGACATGAAATACTCAGTTAGTAGCCTATGTGTCTTAATGCTATGTAATTCTACTTCTTGTGGAAGTATTATTGCTATTTTTAATTTTTAGCTTAGGCACTCCCTAGTACTTTCCACAATATTGTGAACTTACATTTAAAAATCTGTATCAAATCAGTGCGTATTATCATACACATTGGACTTATTTCAAAATTATAATAGTTCCAGGATTGTGTCTATGGTCCTCTTTCCTTCAGAAAGAACTAGTTAAATTTATTGCATTGAAAAAAAAATCCTTACCTGTAAAAGTGACTCAATGGGTGAGATTACATACTATGAAAGCTTGAAAGTCTGAATCTTGCTCTGTAGAACCCGGCATAAAATAGTAAGTGATAATGTGCATCTATACCTGAAAAAATAATATTGAAGGAGTATAGCAAAATCTAAATCTGCAACAATGAATGAGTGTAAAATAAAAGTAAATCAATAAAAACAGTATCAGGAAAAATCTTAAGAGCCTTAAAAAGGTTTATGAAATAAGGTTATTTTGGCTTAATGTATTACCTTGAGACTTCAGATGTCACACAAGGTGTGTGTGTGACTAACAAATACCTTACATATAGACATACCCTCTACACACACACACACACATACACACACACACACACACACACCACAATGCTCTGCAGAACATTAGGTTTTATACATTTCCTTTTACTCATTTCCTATCTGGCATTTGGCAATAACCATGCTTTTCAAACCCCTTCAAAACCCATGTCTTCATCGCTATGTCAAAGGAATATTTGCTGCTGACAAGATTATTGACGCACATTTTATTTTATCATAATCAACTGATTCATATTCATTTTTCATAGAGGAATACTTTTTTCAGTAACAGATTTTCAGATATTAACTTCTGTGTGACTTGGAGCTGCTGATGGCAATGACTTCCTAATTTGATAATTTTACTAACATCAGAACTGTTTGTATTAATCCAATCTGGGCAGTGATTATGTTCATCCTATGGCAGAATTTTCTGGTCTCTACACAGTCAATGTGGCAAGTCAGTGAATAAAATTTTATACTCATTTTCCTACAAAGAAAGATCATGGTCCTTCAATACTTAGCTGTATCCCTTATGGAGTGCAGCAGATAACAGGACCACAATTATCTAACAGAGCCTGTCACATACCTCTTTAAAATATTTAGATTAAACATAATTTGAATTTATAAAAGATTTGGTTCAAACATTTAATTTTACCGAATGATATTCTGGTTTCAGGGTGATGAACATGATTTTAGAATCATGGGGAACTGTGGTACATAGAGGAAACCAAAGAAGATTATAAGGAGACGACTTCAAGACATCCACATACATCATATGTACTACATCCTTCAAGTTCTAAAAACTCTAAATTCCACACATATCATGAATAATCTAGGAAGAACAGTGCCGTTAGCTTTGTAAGAGTTTGGGGACAGTAACATTGACAGTATTTTGTTGTTTTTCAAATAAATAAGTAATACATAAAAATAAAAAAAAATGGTTCTTTGAGAGTTCCATGCAATATATTTGGGTTGTATTTACCAACTTCCTCATTCCACATAGGTCTCATCCATCCCACCCAATTTATGACCTACGTTTTTAAAAGCCATCAAGTCCTATTTTTGTTGATCATATATTGTTGGGTGTGTGACCTTCTATTGGAGCACAGTTGACTTATTAGGGACCACACTCATAGAAGAAACTTCCTCTCCCTCTTATAGAATTTGTCAGTTGCTAAGAGCTCTTCAGTTGGGGGTGAAATCTTATAACTCCCTCCCTTATCCACTGTAGGCAGAGTTTTTCTGTTCCACCATTCAGCTCTGTCCCACCAATTAGGTCCCCAAATAATCACACAGAGACTTAGCATTAATTATAAATGTTCGGCTGATAGCTTAGGCTTGTTACTAACTCTTAAAATTTAAATTGACCCATACTTTTAATCTATGCTTTACCACGTGGCAATACCATTTTTCAGCACAGCATGTCCACCTTGCTTCTTTCTGCATCTCCTGGTGACTCTGACCTCTTATACCCCATGTGATGTGGGAGTGTCATATATCAATCTGTTGATTTCATTGGTTAAGCAATAAAGAAACTGCTTGGCCCTCATAGGTTAAAACATAGGTGGGAGGAGTAAACAGAATGGAAGGCTGGGAGAAAGAAGCTGAGTCATGGAGTTGCTATGATTCTCCCACTCCAGGCAGACACAGGTTAAGATCATTCCTGGTAAGCCAGCTTGTGGGCTACACAGATGATAAGAAATGGGCTAGTCCAGGTGCAAGAGTTAGCCGAGAAAAGGCTAGATATAATGGGCCAAGTGGTGTTTAAAAGAATACAGTTTCCATGTAATTATTTCGGGGCATAAGCTAGAGCTAGCCATGTGGGGGGCCGGGTGCTGGGGATGCAGCCCCGCTGCTCTTATTTCAACAGAGTGGCGCCCAGACGTGATGGGCTAAATCCACTTAAAAACCTGAGAGAGCTTAATTTTAAACAGAGAAAAAACAGTTTAACACAGATTTTTGTTGTTTGTTGGTGGTGTGCTGTAGAGAGATTTCCTGATTTGGCATCAGCAGTAGAAAAAAACGCTGCATCATTTTAAAGCGCAGCTTCTTGGGGCTGTGCTGCCAGCGTGAACTCTGGCTTTAAAGCATTTCAATGGATTTTATGGGACTAGATGTTTGTGTTCCCACTTGGGATCAGAAGGAGAGTGCTCTGAGACCGTGCTGATGGCTTAGCACTCCCCAACTGCACCTGGGCAGACAGTCGAATCAGGCTTAGGCAGGTGGAAGAGCATGGTGGATTTCTGCCACCATATGTGTTTTCAGACTGCGCAGTGCTCTGCGTGTCAGATTTGGTTGTAACTTGGATGAAAAGAGTTTCTATGCTGCACACTCCGTCTCAGAGCTAAACTGCTGACTGTGGCGCCAATGTGGACTTGCTGTGTGCCTGGAACTGTGCACAGCTCTGGTGGAACCAAACTGATCTGAGGCAGGAGCAACTGCTCCGTGCTGAACTGTGCTGACCTCAGGCAGGAACTGCCGTAATTACCATAATAACAGCACAGTTAAGGTTTAGACTTGGCAGTAAACAAGCAGTACCATATTACCCCTACATGGTGCAACTTAAGTTTTTTTTTTTTTTTCCACAGAGGATGAAAAATTTTATAAAAAAAAAAAAGAAGCCCAGTGCTTTGGTCAACATACTGAGGCCGACAGGCAGGGAGAGGAACGTGAGACATGTCTATCCACCTGGCAGACCAGCATGGAAGAGGAAGCTGAGAAGAGCTGGCTCTCAGCTGGCAGTGCATGGGGTTGCAGACTTCTTGCAGATCCAGAACTTTTGGAGGTCACATTTGGAGTCGTTCCAGCCATCCCCAGCAAATTCCACACAGTCTTCTTCCCCAATATTGTTGGGCTCCCCTCTATAGCTCAGTGGTAGAGCACTGATTGCAACTTAAGTTTTTAAGAAATGCTTAACATTTTAAGAAATGCTCCTATAGTAAAAAAAAAAAAATGTTACAGATTCACAATAAAACAGATTCAGACATAAAAGACCACACTGTTGGATGAATGTATGTAGGCTTGAGAGAGAGAAGAAAAAGAATATAGAGAATAAAGTTAATGGTTTAAAAAAAAAGGTAAAGTCTTTAAAGAGACAGAGTACAGATAGTTATAGATTAAGAGAAATAAAGTAAAAATAAGCCACGTAAAAATAGAAAATTCACAGAGAGTCTGGATTATGTACATTGTGTTTTCTTTAAAATTTTTGACTGTAAAGGAGCTCAGTACAGACAGACATTTCATTATATGGGCTGCCAAGTGGAACCAGAATGGATATCATGAGGGTATGACTTCAGAATTTGGGTCTAAGGATATGGAAAGGATCTTCTTTTGTTTTCACAGAGGACCAGACCCTGTGGATTTCTTCTATCCCGATATGGTATGATAGACCAAGACCTCCTGAAAAGTTGGAGTGAACACCCTCAAAAAATTACTTCACTCAACTGCCAACTGAGATGACCCTGGCACACAGGTTATACCATGAAAGACCTAATTAACAACACCCCCATTCAGCAGGAAGCAGTTTGGAGAGAAAAAAAAACCTGCACCCATGTTCCCAAATATTGTTTATAAATGTTCTTTTACATTTAAAGGGGGATATGATATAGATATGAATAATTTACATTGGTATGGATTTTAAGGTCAATTTTGTTATATGTATTTCTAATATTGATTAAGGTATTGTGATTGTGTAGTTCATTTAAAATGTAATGTATAATAGGAAATATAAGTTGCTAATGGATAATCATCGATAATAGTAAAGCTTGTAGTCATGTTAGTTAGATTTTCCAGATATATAGAGATATATTTCAGTTAGATAGACATTCTTCATATCTCTCAAAGACTGTAGAATATGGCATTTAAAATATTTTAATAATTTAGGACTTTTCATGACAATGAGACATGTCTGCTCCTGGCAGCACCAATCTACTTCGAGAGGAAGATGGGCATCGAAGAGGCTCCTTATGGAGTTTGATAGCCATTTGGGCAAGAAACTGTTCTTGCCTGGACTGTTGCATAAACTGGACACAGAGAACCCGCAGAGAGAGGACTACCGAACTTGTCTAAAGGTGAGATGGTCTTTCGGGGTTCCTGATTCATGAGAGTCCGCAAGACATTCTGCAGGACACAGCAGAAAGTGACTGAACTGTCTTTGAAAATTCCTGCTTCATGGAAATGTCTGCTGGATACTATGGGCCTGTAGGCTGAAGATGAATGCCCCAACGGTACAGAGGAACTTTGGGTGACTCCACAGGCAGCGAGATGTCTCTGTCATTTCTAGCGTTTGAAGTTTCTTAGTTCTTGTTTACTTAGTTAATATTATATCCTTCTGGAGTCCTTGATGGAGTTGAAGAATGGATAGATAGTTATAGTTTTCCATTGTTATGATAAAAGATCAAATATATATAAATATTGTAACTGTAATTCTTGCTTGAAAACTGTTTTGCTATATGTAATTTTGCTATGTTAAAGTTAAAGCCTTCCTTTTTTGTTTAAACAGAAAAAGGGGAAGTGATGTGAGAGTGTCATATATCAATCTGTTCATTTCATTGGTTAAGCAATAAAGAAACTGCTTGGCCCTCATAGGTTAAAACATAGGTGGGAGGAGTAAACAGAACGGAAGGCTGGGAGAAAGAAGCTGAGTCAGGGAGTCGCCATGATTCTCCTACTCCAGGCAGACGCAGGTTAAGATCATTCCTGGTAAGCCAGCTCATGGGCTACTCAGATTATAAGAAATGGGCTAGTCCAGGTGCGAGAGTTAGCCAAGAAAAGGCTAAATATAATGGGCCAAGCAGTGTTGAAAAGAATACAGTTTCCATGTATTTATTTCGGGGCATAAGCTAGAGCTAGCCATGTGGGGGGCCGGGTGCTGGGGATGCAGCCCCGCCGCTCTTATTTCAACACCCATGCTCTCTTTTTGTCCCTAGCCATTCTAACATTTTCTGCCTAACTATTCCCCAGTCAGTTCTTTATTAATCAATGAGATTATTATACATTTAAAGTATACCAATTATTGTTTCACAGTACTACACGCTTAGAGTCTGTGTGGCTTGTTCTTGTACAAGTCTTGTGCCTGTTGTCACAATCACTGTGAGTTCATATGTGCAACTATTTTGATGTGTCCAGAAAACATTGTTTCCTTGTAGTTATCCTGTGCCTTTGGCTGACAGTGAAGATTTCATTCTGCTTTCAGTATGTTAAGAGAGCTAAAATCACTATGCCATGGAAAGATCAAAAGGTGGCATTAGAAACAAGGTTTCTTGAAGTAGCAGTGATCTTTCAGTTAGGAGACATACCTATCAGGATTTGGGACACACAATGAGTTATGAGTGACATAAACCCTAGGAGAGCTGGCAATAACTAAAGAGAATAATGATTGGATTTCATGCCTATGTATTTGTTCAAAACATTCATTGATTGTTTGTAAACTGAACTCTGAATCTTCTGTAGTAAATACAGAAAAATACCTAATACACAACTGATGTGAAATTTCCCTCTATATACTGTGATTACCATTGATTAGTCAAAAGCAAAAACAAAAACAAAAAATCTGCTTTAGTCTTATAGCAGGGAAGAACAGAATTAGGCAGGGAAAACTAAACTGAATTCTGGGAAAATGAAGGTTGAGTCAGAGATGCCATGTAGCTGCCACTAGGAACAGATTAGCCAGAACCTTGCCAGTAAGCCACAGCCACATGGCAATACGTAGATTAATAGAAATGGGTTAAATTAAGATATAATAGCTAGCCAATAAAAAACTGAAGCTAATTGGCCAAGCAGTTATTTAATTAATACAGTTTCTGTGTGGTTATTTCATGGCAGAGCAGCTAGGAACAAATGAGCAGCCAGCTACACAAACCGGTGTCCAACATGGGGTGATTATATCCACATAAAACCTAAAAAAGCTAAAAAGTAATTTTAGACACACACACACACACACACACACAAAAAAAAGAGTTACACATGGCTTCTTGGTAGCCAGCATTTTGATGGTGGAATTCCACAGCCCCTTTAAGAGAGGTTTTCCTAATTCAGCAGTAACAAAAACAAAACAAAACAAAAATCTTGCATGGTTTCAAAACTGCAGCTTCCTGGTTCATAAGCACAATCAGCTCTGACTCTTTCAGGTGGTAGGGCTACGTAACATTTAAATGGGGTTTGTAAATACAGTACTACACATTGCTTAATAAAAACACAGACCTACTGCGACCCAAACCTGGATCTGGAGTGGAAAGAATGACCCTCAGAAGCAATAAATAGATCTCTGAAATGTTGGACCGGGCAGAGCAAAAGGCAGAGCAACCATAGTCCTAGTAATATCAGTTCCATTTTAAAAAACACTCCTGTCCAGAAAAGGATTTCAGATACACAATAAGACAGATTTTATTTTAATTAGCCAAGTACAGAGAGATGTTCTATTATATGGGCTGCTAAGATAAACCAACATAAAGATTCTTGACTTCAAAATTTTGATCTAAGGATTTGTTGCTTTGGAAAAGAGCTTCTGTTTTTCTTTCCACAGAGGATAAGAACCTGTGGAATCCTTCTAGAGTAATATGATTTGATGGACCAAGATCATCCATGAGGTCTCCAAAAATACCCCCCAAAATTACTTTACCTAATAAACAGCAAAGCAGTTTAGAGAAAACTATGCCCAATTCTCAAATATTTTTATAAATGTTTGTTTACATTTAAAGGGGGATATGATATAAAAATTTACATTAGTATAAATGTTGGCTTATTAATATAAACTTAAGTCAATTTTTATCATATATATACATTTCTGCTCTTGATTAAGGTATTGTGTTTGTGTAGTTCACTTAGAATATAATATATAATTTAAAATATAGGTTAATAAATAATTATAATAGTCAAGCTTGCAGTCATGTTAGCTAGGGTTTCTAGATATATAGAGTTATTATATTTCAGTTAGTTAGGTATTCCTCAAGTCTTTCAGAGACCTTCAAAATATAGCATATAAAATGCTTTAATAACTTAGAACTTTCCATGACAGACACATCTGCTCCTGGTAGAGCCTGTCTGCCAATTAAGAGAATGATGGCTCCTTAAGGTGTTGGTTAGCCATTTGGGCAAAAATCTGCTCTTGCCTGGACTGCTTGATAGTATGCTGTATAAACTGGACTTGCAAAAGCTACAAAATATAACTGCTAAAGCTGCCTAAAGGTGAGATAGTCCTTTGGGTTTCTTGCTTCATAAAAGAGTCTGCCAAACATTCTACAGGACACACACACACACAAAAATGTAACAGACAAACTGCCAATATAGGCAAAACTGTCTTTAAAATTCCCTGCTTCATGGAAAAGTCTGCTGGATACTATGGGCCTGTAGACTAAAGATAAATGCTCCAACAATACAAAATCACTGGGAGACTGTACAGACAGCAAAATGACTCTGTCAGTACTAGAGTTTTAAAAGTTTCTTACAATGTACTTCCTGTTTACTTAGGTAATATTATATTCCTCTGGAGTCTTTGATGAAGGTAAAAAATGTTATAATTATAGTTTTCCTTGGTTATAATAAGAGATAAAGTAGATATAAATACTAACTGTAATTCTTGCTTAATACCTGTTTTGTTATATGTAATTATACTATGATAAAATTAAAACCTTCCTTTTCATTTAAACAGAAAAGGGAAGGTGATGTAAAATTCTCCTCTGTAGTCTGTGATAATTCATTGATTAATAAATAAAAACCTGCCTTAGGCCTATAATATGGCAAAGCAGAGGTAGGCAGGGAAAACTAAACTGAGTGCTGGGAGAAAGAAGGCAGAGTCAGAAATGCCATGTAACCACTGCAAGGAATAGACAAGCCAGAACCTTGTTGGTATACCACAGCCATGTTGCAAAACACAACTTAATAGGAATGTGTTAAATTAAGATGTAAAAACTAGCCAATAAGAAGCTAGAGCAATTAATACAGTTTCTGTGTGGTTATTATGGGACTGAGCAGCTAGGAACAAACAAGTAGTCATCTATTACACACAACTCATTGAAGCATATGTATTTTTGTATGTTAATACGTGTCTAAATATATTTGTGTCTAAAACAAATAAGTTGAGTTCTATCTTTTGTGTCCTTCTAAACTCATGGTAGAGAGCTGAAAATTCTACTTTGATAAAATGTATGAACATGAATATTTTTCTTGCATTTAAGACAGAGTTTCTATTTAATTAAATCATAAAATGGAATCATTCTAAGCATATAATCCCTGAATTTTCCAAATGCCATTTGACATTATTACTGAGTTCAAATAATTTCCTAATTTACATTTTGAGTATTCATTTAATTACTTCAGAATAATACTGCTTTATTTCCATGAAGGTAGACATTATCTCTTTATTATTTATTTCTAGTTTACTCTTACTAAGATCAGTAAATGTATTTTGGATGACGCCACCATTAAGAAAGAAAACATTCTTTTAAGCTAGAATATTGTTAATTTGGTCAAAAGTTAATAATAAATGCCTATAATCAGAAAAAACCTTGCCATTATTGAGTAACACATTATGAATTAGGCAGTTAGGAATAATATATATAATAAATACAGAAATGATATATATATTATTATGGACTGTGTTTATTATATATTTTAACTTTCTTATAAGAAATAGTTCTTGAATATTTTTGTTGTGATGTTGCTATATATGTGCACAATTGGAAAAGATCCATCAATAATTAGAATAACTTTTACTTTATGCATTTGTCTTCTCTTTGTAGTAGGAATATTCAACATCAACTCACTGTTTTAGAAGTATGTATTGCATTATTAAATGGCATCTCTCTAAACTTCAACAAAACACTAAAAATTAGGTTTCCTTCTATCATACATTGAATATCATTTACCCTTTGTCCTAGTCTATGATAACCCCTACTCTATTGCTTTTTATATTGATATATTAATATCAATTAATGTTTGCACAATTACTTACAACTTGCTGATTGCTTTTACTTATGAAATATTCTGTCTCCAAACATTGTCTTAAATGACAGATTTGCCTTTTTAAAGATTTCATAGTAGTCTATTGTGTATGCAGAGTACATTTTGAAAATCTACTTAATCTTTGATGAATAATTAAATCGATCCTATTTCTTGGTGATTATAAATAATGCTAATATAAGAAGAAAAGTTGACATCTCCTTGATTTCAGTTACTTTGGCTAAATACCCATGATGGGATTTCTGAAACTTAGAACTAACCTAGTTTTAGTGATTTGAATTTCCATTGTTCTCCTTTCCACCCACTCCACCCCAAAACATAATGGGCATTTCAAGGTCAAAAGACAATTTACAGGAATCAGTTCTTTCTTTCCACCATGTGAGTCTAGGGGATCAAACAAGTCCTCATTGTTGTTTTATACTAAGGTGGGAGTGATTTTTGCAAATACAATAAATGAGGGAGTTCTGTGGAGTCATATGTGTCTGTCTAATAATATTGCATATAATAATTACATAGGTCATTTAAATTACACAAAGGCAACCATGCTGAAATATTTGTAGTTGAACATCGTGCAATCAGTTACAGTTCTGCAATAATTTTTATAGTTCTTCACTAGCTGTTTTGTGATTGGCCTGAGCATATGCATTATTGTAAAAATCAATCAAATGCTTGGCTTTTGAATCCTGCAGTGTGTTATTTAGAGACACAATTATATGCTGCCAATCACGTCAGTTCATTGAAAATAAGACAGGAAGAAATAACACATATAGTGGCAATCACATGCATACATAATATTACTAATCTGTGTATCATATATATATATATATATATATATATATATATATATATATATGAAGGAGTATAAAGAAAAAGGAGGTAACAAGCTCCATTTAAGGGTGTAGTGGAGGCCTGCAATCTGACCATTCCAGATGTGGAGGTCTTATGATCTGATGTTCAAGGTCACTGCTAGCTACAAGGAGAGATAGTCACACTGAACTAAGGGATACCTGTCTCAAAAATAATGAATCAAACAAACAGAAGGAATAAAACACCTAATACAATTATCAGATTCTCATTCTAATTTATCTATGTATTTTTAATGCAAATGGTTCAGGTGCCTTTTATGAGAAATTCAGACAGCTATAGTACCAAGCTAAGCTAAACTAAGTTGGTACAATAGGAAAAAGGTAATAAAACTTGGACATTTCCTTGAAATTTTTAATTCTATACTTTTTTCCTGTGATCATTTCTTATTCATCAAAGATTTGATTACTTATATGCAAGTTTCAATAATTACATGAACAAATGTTTATTAGAGATTTTATGTGCTAAGGACATTTAAAAAAGACCATGAACACCAACTGGTTTAGTCCTTGCATCCAAGTCTTGAGAATTTGTGTCATTATATCCATCTTATAGATGGCATTACTGAAGATCAGAGAGGCTTTGTTGCAAGGAGCCACTGGTTAATTCCGGTTGCCTGGCTATCTTAGACCCAGTATAATCACACAAAAACCGTATTCATTAAATTACTGCTTGGCCTATTAGTTCTATCCTCTTATCGGCTAATTCTTATATTAATTTAATGCATCTCTGTGTATAGCCATGTGGCAATGGCTTACCAGGTAAAATTTTCAGTGTCTGTCTCTGGTGGATCCATGGCTTCTCTCTGACTCCACCTTCTTCTTCCCAGCATTCTGTTTAGTTTTCCCCCACCTAGCTCTGTTCCCCTAAGGCAAATAGCAGTTCCTTTATTCATTAACCAAGAAAAGCAATACATAGAAAGAAGGACCTGCCACACCAAGGTTCAGCAGTTTCTTAGTGGGCATTCATTTAGTAAGGGCTGAGGAGCTTTACTAAAATCATGGCTACCCAAAAACTACAACCTTGCTGACCAGACACAGCTGGACAACAAAACTTCAATTTCTAAATAAAGTAAAACTTTAGACTTGTTTTACTTTACTCTGACATGACTTTGTGTTTACTGACTAAAATATACAAAGTATATACTATATATAAATGAATTGCATGAAATTTGCAAAGAATGGTGATAGTAAATTTTCTAAATATATTTATAAAAACAAAATAGCACTCAAATTGAAGCCCAGTTGTGAATGGATCATTGAATATTAAGACTAAGATGCAGCATTCACTGTAGCAGAAGTATTTTCATTAAGGATATATGCTTAAGGAAGTTATAAAACACTTCACTTTGAGTAATAGGTAATGGACATTAGTATTTTAATCCAGATATCTTGTACTAGGAGATGCCATCTTTAATAAAATCTGCTTCAGTTACCAATTTAGTAAAATGCATGCTATTTATTTTTTTGTTTATTTTCAATTTCACATAATTGATATTTTGTTACTTTAAAAGCCTGGTTAAAGTAATCCATCAATTATAAGCTGAAAATTTGTGATGGGAGTACAGAGTCTGGCTTGTAGATATGTGGCATTAGCTTGAATTTTTTATTCTTGTTTATGATTTGATAAGTTGAAATACAAAGATAGTCCACAACAATCAAAATTTTTTTTCTCCATATAGAAATTCCACTCTAAGCACACCTTTAATCCCAGCACTTGGGAGGCAGAAACAGGCTGATCTCTGTGAGTTCGCCTGGTCTACAGAGCTAATTCCAGGACAGGCTCCAAAGCCACAGAGAAACCCTGTCTCGAAAGAAAAAAAAAAAAAAGAAATTCCACTCTAAAGATCTGGCACTGTTGCTGTGAACTGAAGACAAATAGACATTACATTTCTGAGTATAAACCTGAACTTCTCTAGTTCGCATATGCCTTCTTTTCTACTCTCAGATGAGATACAGTCCTATTTGGTGACATCGATGGTACTTTCAGAAACATATATTAGATACAGAACACAAGGAGAGATACATGTATACATCATAAGTGTGAGATGGACAAATAAATATTTTCAAAGGGAATGAAATGCAAGAGTGAGACTTTGACAAAGGAAGACATTCTATCTACCCAGAAGCACCCATTCCCTGTCACCACCTCCCCTCCCTGAATTACCACTGCTATAACCTATACATTGCAGATTCATTTTTCTTTGTAATTTAATATAGTTTTCTTTTTATTGATTATTATTGAGCTATACATTTTCTATGCTCTCCTCTCTTCCTCTCCCATCCATTTCTACCCTCTCCTATGATCCCTATGCTACAGTTTACTAAGGAAATCTTGTCTTTTTCTGCTTCCCATGTAGATTAGACCCATGTATGTCTCTCTTAGGGTCCTCTTAAGGTCTTGAGTTTGGTTCTTGGGACCTTTATGGTGGTAGGAAAGAATTAATACCTTCAAGTTGTCTTTTGATCTGTACTCAAGTGCTGGGGCAAACACACACACATACATAAGTAAAGAATAAATGTACTGTCAATATTCTAATACATTATACTCTAAAAATGAAAATGCAAGATATATATATGTATGCATGCATGTACATTTTGTCATAAATGTAGCTGTAATGAAATTCTGCAGAATATCCATACAGCAAAGACATAGAAAACAAACAAATAGTAGAATAAGATTTTTCTTATTTTTTTATATATTTTATATATATATTTTATATATTTTACTTAAAAGACAAGGTGAACATGGTAAAGAAAAATTGAGGTATAAAATATTTGAAGATATTTTAAGAGGTACAGACTTTAGCATATTTTTGACAGCTTTATAAAATAACTGCAGTAATGTAATTTATATGGGAAAAAGTATATTTCATTCTCATCTTCATAAAAGGGCATTCAAAATGAGGCAATTGTAACTTCATGGGTTCTTATTAAACATCACAAATGTTGGATAGGATTGTAAAATGTGTGCATATGTGAATATGTATGGATGCATGTGGGAAATCATGTTTCAGGACAGATACTTAAGAAAGTTCCAGGCTCAGTTAATAAATCACTTTCATAGTAACTAATCTAGTCCCACAGAATAAGAACATACACTCTAAAAGTTTATCAATTCATTTTAATGGCCCAAACTTCTCAGAAGTACAACTTCACAATATGAACAAATTGGGAATTGGACTTCGACTAGAAAGTTGTTTCATTGGGAGCCAAACATTCCCAAAGCCCAGCACAGAGCACTTTTTAGAATTAGCAAACAACATAAATCTTCAGATGACCAAATCCCAACAAGTGATCAGCTGCATAATTAGTAAAGAGGCAAACCCTCATGAATGCCTAATAAGAAGCAATGCAAAATACCAAAGGCAAAGAGGTTTTACAAACAGATGACTAAAAATGAGTTTGGTAATAAAGAGCAATAATTAGACAACAGCTTTGGTTTCTTATTGAAAATTAGAATCCCATATTCCTATGGAGAAATAAACTCAGAGGGGAAAGTCCATGTATCATCCCAAACTAACAACCCCAAGAGAGTGAAAATTACTCAACCTTAAAAGATATTTTTGATTGTGAGACTAAGCTTTGAGGATTGAGGTAAAAGTTGTTGGCCAATGGGGCCACCAAGAAACCTAAGCATTACAGTATATTACAAATGCCCTTGGTTATTCTCCAGTACATAAAAATTAGATTCTGTTATTAAGGACACTACACAGCTCCGTCATAAAACATGTAGAATTCAAGCTGGTATTCACCAGGAAACTTAATCACTACTGACTAACTTTGCTCTTTGTGGAAGGTGTTTTGCAGTAAATCAACCTTACTAAACTAGGAACCATTCATGTTACAATAATGACTGGCTGGACAAGACATGTGCACTTATACAATAGTGGCATGAGTGTCTTTGGGGTAAACTAGACTTAAGTACCACTGCACAAGATAAAATCCATCCCTTGCCACATTGTTGCATCAAGTACATAAAACTACACAGAACACAGACACACTAATATTTTGCTAAATGGACAAAGAAATAATCAACTCATAATAACTTATCAGTATAACTGTAGATTAACTCTCCTCCTATCATCAGAGAAATTTCTATTTACAGAAAATTATGATCAACAGAGACCAACACTGGCCAAAATTCAAAGAATAAGAAACCATAGAATGTTCAGCACTAAAGGGAAAAAATATGTACTCCTTCAAAGGTTCAGTGATCATTGCTGGAAACTGAACACGTCAGGGTAGCTGCATACATGAATTAACAGTGGTTGTGACTTGTGAACAGGATTTGTTGTCCTAATCGGTGTTGTATGTAAATAGACCCCATTACCAAGCCAGCTCTTATAAAAGAAAACATTTAATTGGCACTTGCTTATTGTTTTAGAGGTTTAGTCTGTTATCATCATATAAGGAAGCAAGGCAACCTGCAGGCATACATATCTCTGCAAAAGTAGCTAAGAGCTGTATATCTGGATTTGCAGGCAGTGGGAAGAGAGAACTACTGGGCCTGGCTTGGGCTCTTGTATCATCAAAGCCTACCCTAGTGATACACTTCTCTAACAAATCCACACCTCCTAATCCCTCCTAAGAATTGCCACTCTCTGATGTCTAAACATTCAAACATATGAGCCTATGCAGTGGGGGAAGTGGCATTCTTACTCAAACTAGCACACCTGTACAAGCACGAGCCAGTCCAAAATTCAGCATGGAAAGGGAAGATTAAGGGAGGTTCGCCCTTATTCAAGAGGCTGTTAACAATTGGTAGGTGATAAAATAGAGTCACTTTTTTCTAAGAGCATTACCCCTGAAAAGTTGACTGTTTTCCAGTGGATGGTCCTAAAGCCAAGAATATTTGGGCATTGCAAAATTACCTTGATAGAAGAAAAAGGAAGAAAGAAGGAAAGAAAGAAAGACAGAAAAAGAAACTAAACAGAAACAACAACAACAACAACAATAAAACCAAAGAGACACCAAGTTTGTTGAAAAGGAAAGGATTTGATCTGGGATAAAATGATGGAGAGGATATGTTAGTGATAAGAAAACATACAAAATGTACATAGAACTTAAAAAATAAATCTCAGTGTACTATTTTGTCAACAGATATTTATTAAAACAATGCTAAAGAGTATGATAAGAAAAATTTAATATTCAATCAACAAGTAATACAAAAACATTTAATTTATAGGGAATACAGAAAGGAAGGTCCAGGTTATGGAATGAGTGATTAAGAATTGAAAAGATGACTCATTTGACAAAGGCTCAAGCCGGACCATTTCAGTTCTACCTTTAGGTCCTATATACATGATGGAGAGTATTCTTCAAGTAATTCTCTGACCCAATACATGTACCATGCATGCCCCACCACACAAAATAAATAAATAATGTAAGTAAATTTTACAATGAAAGATTTTTAACTTTTTTATATTTCTTAGAGTAAAAAGCAAGGGCTCTAAATATATAATAATTTAGCCCATATTCTTATTAATTTAACTAGCATGTGTGTAGTTGTACATATCGTTATTTGTATAATAGCAGTTAAAATATAGGAATCAGCTTCAAATACTGACTACAGGTTGAAAATTTAATTAGTATGATAAAATATTGAACATAACAGATAAATAAAGATAAAACAAATTAAGTATTTAAGATGAACACACCTGTTTAGGGGAAAAGGCACGTAAAGTTGAACACATTAAATCAATTTTTTGATTGTCAAAATTCAGAAATCATTGGAGATAGTTTTACTAATACAGAAATTATTCACCTTTGAAATTTTATACTTTGGTTAAATTGTAATACGTTAGAATAGTACTTATGCATACGTATAAATACTTCTCCCATTATATATACATGTAAATATTTCTCCATGTCTGCTTAAAACTATATTTTCTCTTGCACCCTGTAACTACAATTACAGAGCACAAGACAGACACTCCTTTCCCATAAAACCTTGGCTGAAATGGACTTTTTTTTCATAAATTTTTTCAGCTCTGAGTTTTCAATAATTCCTTGATTTTCATTCTAGGAACTTGTAATCAATGCACCTTCCCTGTGCACAGAAACAACAAAGCTTGACATTAATAGGCTCTATCTCAACTCTGTGCTGTGGAATAACCCTTCTGTACACCGTGACTACATTTTACCCTTTTTGGTTAATAAAGAAGCTGACTGGCCTATAGCTGGGCAGGAGGCAGTTAGGAAGGAAAAGCCAAACTGAGAATGCTGGGAAGAAGAAGGGTGGAGTCAGAAGAGATGCCAGGAGATGCACGGGGAGTAGGAGATGGATGTGCCATGCTAATAAAGGTACCACCACCACCACATTGGCCAGTAGTTTACAATTAATATAAGCCTCTGTATGGTAATTTGGAAGTGGCTGCTGGGACAGAAAAATTATACCTTTATCTGTGAGTTTTTATTTATTTTTCAGTCTAGGTTATTTTTAAATACTATTTTTATTATATGTCACTCATCCTTTTATCTATGGGGAGGAGAGATATTGCTCTTGTTTGCCTTCAACTGGTATTAATACAAGGCTAAAAAAATACACAAGAGGCTTTTATTGTTCCTTTAATCTATATCAAAATCTAAAAGATCTCCACCACCTAAAACCTGATTCGGTGGAAGAGTTTAGCATCAGCTTTTCTCAAATTCCAGTTTTGTTTATTTTGTGATCATTCTATAGGAGATAGCAGATATGATGGGCAATTCAGTGAAAATTGTTTCTTAGTTATGTAGGAAGCAATCTGTTAGCTTTGATATACAGATGCAGAATGAGTTCAGGATACCTTCAACAATCATGATTTAAAGTGAAATGGTGTGAAGAATTATTATGGTGACTTGTTTAAAAAATCAAAGAATAAATACCCAGGGAGACTACACTTACATCTGAGAGCTAGAGATCCGGACCCTGTCCTGCACATAGGGATTGAAAGAATATCATGCATGTAGGAATTGAGGCCATATCATTTACGTAGGACAGTTATGGAGAGCATGGCATATTGAGTAAGCTGATCATTGTTTGTTCATTCTGCTACTAAATCTTCATTTGGAGTAGTATTCACAATTAGCATCATTTTCATATGCGTAGAAAGTAGAAATCCAACCAGCTGGTTTTCAATGTCTTAAAAAAAAACTAAGAGAGAAGATGGAACTATGTATCAAACTTGATAGCACACTCTAGGAGGGTAAATAGGACTGAGAATGGTACCTTCCAGGAAATTGCAATTCACCCAAGAAGATATTAAAAACAGGCAATATTGCCTAACATAACAACTATGAACTAATTCAAGAAATATTAACACTATATTAAATAAACGTGTGAATTATTGCTCAGATAAACTCACTTGAATGTGGTGATTTAGCTTTCCCTTGCTGTCATAACAAAGCTGCACAAACTGAGCAGCTAAAAAAAATATTCTACAATCTGGAGATTGCCATTTCCAAAGTCTCCTCTGTGTATATGTGAATCAAAGATTAAAGCCAAGGTCAGGTGGGTTGCATTGTTACTGGAACTGGTTGTAAGCAGCCAAGAGGCAATACAGGGCTGGCTTTCCTAGATCTGACATCTTAGCTCCTTCCTTGCTACCAATAAAGAGCCTTTCTGTATTTCTTCAAGACTGCACATTTCTTTCCCATGCTTTCAGTTACTTCTGTGTATCCTGCCAACCCCACCTCCAAATCTCAGAGCTGGCACAAATCAACTCAGCCACTACTTAGAATGCCTATGACGCTCATTTTACCTAGCTTCTGTCTTTTACAGTTCTTTCCTGTGATAAGCATGGATTTCCCTAGGAAATTTAAGGCTATATTAATATCAGATCCATATAGTTAATTGAATCATGGTCCTCTTACCATTAACAGGTAACTTTCACCCTTGATGTTAGAATGTAGGCATCACTGGAGCGACAATGAGAAAAATAGCATCCCTGTGTCTCATAGGGATTATTAACCCATTTACCAAAATGAAAAAGAAAATAGATTCTGACATCAATGAGCACTGAAGGAACAAGGCTGGCAAAGGTAGCTTCTTAGACACAAATTCCCCATATGGCTAAGGAATTTTGAAATCCAGTCAGTGTGTGTGTGTGTGTGTGTGTGTGTGTGTGTGTTTGTAATTATATACATCACATATACATCACACATATATCATATTACATGTTATCACATCACGTGCATATGATTATATTATACACACTTGCATATATATGCTTTTATTATCAGTTTTCCATTTCTTATATGAGGTTTTCATGACAGAGTAAACCAAATCTATTTTGGAACTCATTTCCTTTTTTCATGTGGTATGATAAAACAAAATATTATATGGAAGAATAATGAGCTAAGGCTAGGGAGACACTTCAGCAGTGAAGAGCAATTGTTGCTTCCGCAGAAGACCCAGGTTAGGTTCCAGGGATTCACCTGCAGCTCACAACCATCTGTAACTTCAGTAGACCTAGGTTAGGTTCCTCACCCACCAATTCACAGGCATCTGTAACTTCAGTTCTAAGATATCTGGTACTTTCCACTGACATTTGTGAGCACCAGGCATGCATGTACTATGTGAACATACATGTAGGCTAACACTCATATACTTTGCTGTTCCAAAAGTTTAAATGAAATTGTCTACCTATGTGAATGGTGATGTCTATGTATTTTCTGTTTGTTTGTTTTTCAGAGTTTACTGGAAGATGGAAGCGTTAATATATTTTTTCTAATTCTTAGAATCTGTATCCTCTATACAAAAGACAGTATTTCCTAGCTCATAGAAATCAAGACAACCAGTACTCTTTATTGGGCTATTAGTTATGCAAATGTTTTATTTTTTTAAACAATATTATACTGTATTATAAATATTTTTACATTTATTCATTTATTGGAATGCACATATACTTGTGTAGATCAAAAGACTAATAAACAAGAGTCAGCTCTCTCATTCCACTTTACAGGTTCAAGGGTTTGGACTGGGGACATCACATTTGAAGACAGTTGTCTTTAACAAATGAATCATATTGTTGGCCCAAGTTAATCGATTGATCTGTCTATCTATCTATCTATCTATCTATCTACCTACCTATTCATCTATCTTTGGTTGTGAGCATATCCTTTAATATCTGAGCCATCTCTCCAGCCCAGTCAAGGTTTATTTTTGTTTGCTTATTTCCTTTGGGACAGAGTCTCATGTAACCTGCTACCATGTCTATTTTAGGTGTCATGGATATTAGGATATCACTTTTGATTCTGAGCTACATCCTAGCCCACTGCTTGCATTTTAATGATGTTTTATTCAGATGAAAATTTATATTCTAATAGTGAATGTAATTTCCCAAACCATTCTAAAGCCCCCATCAGTGCTTTATAATAAAAAATATACAGAAATTATATATCACAAATTGGGAAGAGATACATAAACATTATTGTTTATTGACTACATCTGTGAGCTAGATTAGATTGGTTAACAACTTTGATTATAATTCCCTCACCTGTGCCAGAACTATTACATATTCACCTGCACTACCCTGCAAATAAAATGCAGTTTCTGTGTCGAAGCATCAAGCATAAGTCTCTTGATTATACTTTCAATTCTCTCTCTCTCTCTCTCTGCTTCTATTTCCAGTCTCACATGTTTTCTAGAAGATTCTGTGGCTACATTTAAAAGACATAATTAAATGAGGGACTCTTATTCTTATTCACAGATGGTGTTAATAACCATTCTTTAATGAAGCTATGAAAATGACGGTGTAAAGAAAATATTAGGGTAAATTTGGAGCCTCGCATTTCCCCACATGCTTATATAATTAGATGTTTTCTCTGAATTCAGAAATGTGTTTTTATTAATGACTTGTGAATATAAACTAATGAGAGCAAATAAAACTGATGTGGAAAGTTTCAAAGTCCAATGTTAAATTCTTTTCAAGTGTAACATGCAATCAAAGTTATTTTTGTGGAATACAAATGAAGCTAGCACTAATGAATCATGGATGTAATGAGAGGTAGATGGTCATTTTAAAAGAAGAAAGATCCAGTTTTTAAATGTAAATAATGTTCTTTGGGTATATGTATAAAGCTAAACTCCAAAGGTTAAAGCTCAAACAGTGATAATTCTGTGTGCTCTCCTTTAACAGGATGACATTAATATTGCCCTCAGTTTAACAAAACCTCAGATGTGACCCCCAGCTTCCACTTTCTCTGGTTTATAAAACACATGTGTTTCCAAAGGTGGAATCAGGAATTTGTCTCTCTAAACTCTTTTAAATGTACATCTTGTCAAATGCCTCTTCTCAGTATTGCAACAAAGGACTGAGTTTCCTGTGGACATGGCAGTCATAATTTTGAAATTCAATCAAGAATCTTCCAGGGGCGGCAGGGACCGGCAGGGACCAGCACGGTGGCAGATGCAGGCAGGGACCTGCACACAACACCAAGAGCAGATCGCCCCACTACAATTAAATCAAAGAAGCAGGGTGGTGGTGGCACACGCCTTTAATCCCAGCACTCGGGAGGCAGAGGCAGGTGGGTCTCTGTGAGTTCGAGACCAGCCTGGTCTACAAGAGCTAGTTCCAGGACAGGCGCCAAAACCACAGAGAAACCCTGTCTCAAAAAAACAAAAACAACAACAAAAAAAAAAAAATCAAAGAGGTAGGCATTTTGTTGGTGAGGTCCCTGGCAAGCTGGGAGCCTGGTCCTGTTCCTGAAGAACCTTCTGAGGGGTGAGAGGGATCTTGGCCCCCGGCAGGAGCCAGGAAACAGAGCGAGGACATTTTGTAAGAGGAGCCCCTGGCCAGTAGGGAAACCTGATCCGGTTTTAAAAGACCCATTAGATAACATCGTTAGGAGGAGATGGGCAGGTGCCAAGGCAAGAATTCACCCAATAATCTGAAAAACAACATGAAAACACCAGAACCCAATGATCTTACAACAGAAGGACGTGAAAACCCTAACACAGAAGAAGTGGAAAAAATTGACTTTATGAAAGCAATAGAGTAGCTTAAACAACATGTAAAAAAAAACGCCTTTATAGATATGGATGGGAAGTATAACAAAAAGTTTGAAGAAATGAGTAAATACGTACATGATACCCTGGGAAACCAAGAAAAAACAATCAAACAGTTAATGGAACCAGTTCAAGAATTGAAAACTGAAATGGAAGCAAGGAAGAAGATACAAACTGAGGACCAGCTGGATATGGAAATCTAGGTCAACGAGCAGAGTCTACAGAAACAAGCACAATCAATAGAATACAAGAGATAGAAGAAAGAATCTCAGATTCTGAGGACACCATAGAGAAAATAAATGCACTGATCAAAGAAAATAGCAAAGTCAACAAATTCTCATCAAAAAACATTCAGGAAATATGGGACAAATAAAAAGACAAAACCTAGGAATAATAGGAATAGAAGAAGGAGAAGAGTCACAGCTCAAAGGCCCAGAAAATATTTTGAACAAAATTATGGAAGAAAACTTTCCCAACATAAAAAAAGACATTCCTTTGAATATTCAAGAAGCATACAGAACACCAAACAGACTGGATCAAAGAAAAACATCCCCTCGCCATATAATAATCAAAACACAAAATATACAGGTTAAAGAAAGAATATTAAGAGCTTCAAAGGAAAAAGGCCAAGTAACTTATAAAGGTAAACCAATCAGACTTACACCTGACTTCTCTATGGAAACTATGAAAGCCAGAAAGTCCTGGATAGAGATACTGAAGAAACTAAGAGACCATGGATGCAAACCCAAACTACTATACCCAGCCAAGCTATTGTTCACTATCAATGGAGAAAACAAGACATTCCAGGATAAGAACAAATTTAAAAAATATGTAGCCACAAATCCAGCCCTACAGAAAGTAATAGAAGGAAAATCGCAACCCAAGGAATCCAACATTGCCAACACTACCTACAATAACTCAGGCATCTAGTGACCCTTCACCAACACAACTCAAAGAAGGGAGACACACAAACCCTACTACCAAAAACAATAAGAATAACTGGAGTAAACAACCATTGGTCATTAATATCACTTAATATTAATGGTCTCAATTCACCAATAAAAAGGCACAGGCTAAGAGATTGGATATGAAAACAGGATCCAACATTCTGCAGTTTGCAAGTAACACATTTCAATCACAAAGACAGGCATCTACTCAGAGTAAAGGGTTGGGAAAAGGTGTTTCAAGCAAATGGTCCTAAGAAAAAAGCAGGTGTGGCCAAACTAATTCCTAACAAAACTGACTTCAAATTAAAATAAATCAGAAGAGATTGAGATGGACACTTTATACTCATAACAGGAACAATTCATCAGGATGATGGCTCAATCCTGAATATCTATGCCTCTAATATAAAAGCACCCACTTATGTAAAAGAAATATTACTAGAACTCAAGGCAGAAATCAAACCACACCCTAGTCTTAGGAGACTTCAACACACCTCTCTCTCCAAAGGACAGGTCAATCAGACAGATACCTAATAGAGAATTAAGAGAATTATTGGAGGTAATGAAGCAAATGGACTTAACAGACATCTATAGAACACTCCACCTAAATAGGAAAGAATATACCTTCTTCTCTGCTGCTCATGGAACCTTCTCAAAAATTGATCACATACTCGGAAACAAAGGAAACCTCCACAGATACAAAAATAGTATCAGTATCCACCTGTGTCTTATCAGATCACCATGGACTAAAGTTGGAAGGCAACAACAATGCTACCCCAAGAAAGCCAACAAACTCATGGAAACTGAACAGTCAATTACTGAACCACACCTGGGTCAAGGAAGAAATTAAGAAAGAAATTAAAGTCTTCCTTGAATTTAATGAAAATAAAGAGAAAACATACTCAAACCTATGGAACACGATGAAAGTAGCGCTAAGCGGAAAGTTCATAGCACTAAGTGCCCATTTAAAGAAAACAGAGAAATCATACACTGGGGACTTAACAGCACACCGGAAAGCTCTTGAAAAAAAAAAAGAAGCAGATGTGCCCAGGAGGAGTAAAAGACTGGAAATAATCAAACTGAGAGCAGATCTATTTGACAAGAACTTTAAGCCTTTGAAGAAAGAAATTGAAGAGGACACCAGAAAATGGAAGGATCTCCCTTGTTCTTGGATTGGGAGGATCAACATAGTAAAAATGGCAATTCTACCACAAGCAATCTATAGATTCAATGTAATCCCCATCAAAATTCTTCACAGATCTGGAGAAGACAATAATCAACTTTATATGGAAAAACAAAAAAAACAGGATAGCCAAAACAATCCTATACAATAAAGGATCGTCTGGAGGCATTACCATCCCTGGCTTCAAACTCTATTACAGAGCAACAGTATTGAAAACAGCTTGGTAATAGCATAAAACAGAGAAGTCGACCAATGGAATCGAATAGAAGACACTGACTTTAACCCACAAACCTATGAACACCTGATTTCTGATAAAGGAGCTAAAAGTATACAATGGAAAAAAGAGAGCATCTTCAACAAATTGTGCTGGCAAAACTGGATGTCAATATGTAGAAAAATAAAAATAGATCCATATCTATCACCATGCACAAAACTCAAGTCCAAATGGATTAAAGACCTCAATATCAGTCTGAACACACTGAACCTGATAGAAGAGAAAGTGGGAAGTACTCTACAACACATGGGCACAGGAGACCACTTCCTACGTATAACCCCAGCAGCACAGACATAAAGGGCAACATTGAATAAATGGGACCTCCTGAGACTGAGAAGCTTCTCTAACGCAAAGGATACTGTCATTAAGACAAAAAGACAACCCACTTACTGGGAGAAGATCTTCACCAACCCTGCAACTGACAAAGGTCTGATCTCCAAAATATATAAAGAACTAAAGAAACTAAACCGTAAAAAGCTAATCAACCGAATTATAAAATGGGGCACTGAGCTGAACAGAGAATTCTCAATAGAAGAAGTTCAAATGGCAAAAAGACAATTAAGGTCATGCTAACTTCCTTAGCAATCAGGGAAATGCAAATCAAGACAACTTTAAGATATCATCTTACACCTGTCAGAATGGCTAAAATAAAAAACACCAATGATAGCCTTTGCTGGAGAGGTTGTGGAGAAAGGGGTACACTCATCCATTGCTGGTGGAAATGCAAACTTGTGCAAACACTTTGGAAAGCAGTGTGGCGATTTCTCAGGAAATTTGGGATCAACCTACCCCTGGACCCAGCAATACCACTCTTGGGAATATACCCAAGAAAGGCCTTATCATACAACAAAAGTATATGCTCTACTAAGTTCATAGCAACATTGTTTGTAATAGCCAGAACCAGGAAACAACCTAGATGCCCTTCAATGGAAGAATGGATGAAGAAAGTATGGAATATATATATATATATATATATATATATATATATATATATGTACTACTCAGCAGTAAAAACAAGGACTTCTGTTGTAATATGAACTGCGGGGCTGCGTCCCCAGCACCCCGGCCACCTGCTAGCTTATGCCCGAAATAACAACACACAAACTGTATTCATTTAAACACTGCTTGGCACATTTCTATCTAGCTTCTTCTAGGCTAACTCTTGCACCTGGACTAGCCCATTTCTTATAATCTGTGTAGCCCACGAGGTGCGCTTACCGGGAAGATTCTAGCCTACGTCCATCCTGGGTCAGAGCTTCATCGTGTGTGTCTCAGAGAGCAGAGCTATCCCTGCATCTGCCCAGGAGAGGGGAGCATGGCGTCTCTGCTCCAGAGAGCAGCTGTCGAGTCTGAGCTCACTTCCTCTTCCTCCCAGCATTCTGTTCTGTTTACTCCTCCCACCTATGTTTTAACCTATGAGGGCCAAGCAGTTTCTTTATTACTTAACCAATGAAATCAACAGATAGATATATGACACTCCCACATCAGACTTCTTGAATTTTGCATACAAATGGATGGAAATAGAAAACACTATTCTGAGTGAGGTAAGCCAGACCCAAAAAGAGGAACATGGGATATACTCACTCATATTTGGTTTCTAGCCATAAATAAAGGACATTGAGCCTATAATTCGCCATCCTAGAGAAGCTAAATAAGTAGGAGAACCCAAAGAAAAACATATAGGCATCCTCCTGAATATTAACCTTCATCAGGCAATGAAAGGAGACAGAGACAGAGACCCACATTGGAGGACCGGACAGAAATCTCAAGGTCCAAATCAGGAGCAGAAGGAGAGAGAGCATGAGCAAGGAACTCAGTACCGCGAGGGGTGCACCCACACAATGAGACAATGGGGATGTTCTATCGGGAACTCACCAAGGCCAGCAGGCCTGGGTCTGAAAAATCCTGGGATAAAACCGGACTCGCTGAACATAGTGGACAATGAGGACTACTGAGAACCCACGAACAATGGCAATGGGTTTTTGATCCTGCTGCATGTACTGGCTTTGGGGGAGCCTAGGCAGTTTGGATGCTCACCTTACTAGACCTGGATGGAGGTGGGTGGTCCTTGGACTTCCCACAGGTCAGGGAACCCTGATTGTTCTTCGGGCTGATGAGCGAGGGGGACTTGATTGGGGGAGGGGGAGGGAAATGGGAGGTGGTGGCGGGGAAGAGACAGAAATCTTTAATAAATAAATAAATAAATAAATTAATTAATTAAAAAAAAGAATCTTCCAGGATCTAGAAGAGTGGGTCCATTGCTCAGAGTTGTAAAGCTAGCTCATTCCTGAACTTAGGAGAAACTCATCACTTTTTTTTAATGACAGTTAACAAACACATATGGACTTTGTTCTCCTCAACTTCAGCTTTTAAAATTCTCCAAATGTTAGCTAGATCTGAGCTCACTCTCAAGTCTATAGGGAGGCAGAGAGAGGAGCAGAGAAAAATGTAGAGCTCAATAAAAATCAATAAAAAAGAGATTTACCATTACTCTTGAAAAAAAATAAATTATCTTTTCTCATTTTACATACCAATCCCAGTTACCACTCTCTACCTTCCTTCTACCCCATTCCTCATCCACCCCTCAGAGAGGGTAATGATTCTCATGGGAAGTCAATCAAGTCTAGCGTATTTCTTGGAGGCAGAACCATGGTCATCCCCACTACATCTAGGCTGAGCAAGGTATCCCTCCAAAGAGAATTGGTTCCAAAAAGCCAGTACAAGCAGTAGGAATAAATCCTGGTGTCACCACCAGTGGTCCCACAGTCTGTTCCAGTCAAACAACTGTCATCCATATTCAGAGGGCCTAATTTGGTCCTTTGCTGGCTTCCCACTGTGAGGTCAGGGTTAGTCAGCTCTCATTAGCTCAGGTCAGCTGTTTCTGTGAGTATCTCCACCATGGTCTTGATCCCTTTGTTCATATTATTGCTCCCCCTGCTCTTCAACTGCACTTTGCAAGCACAGCCCAGTGTTCTACTGTGGATCTCTGCATCTGCTTCTATATGTTGCTGGATGAGAATTCTATGGTGACATGTAAGATAGCCTCAATCTGACTACGGGGCAAGGCCAGTTCAGACACCCTCTCCACTATTGCTTAGGGTCTTAGCTGTGGTCATCCTTGTGTATATCTGGGAATTTCTATAGTGCCAAGGTTCTTGCTAACCCCATAATGGCTCCGTCAATCAAGATATGTCTTACCTTGTTCTCCCTCCCTGCCCTTCCCCCATTTCGACTATCTGGTTCCCTCAAGTTCTCCTCCCCACCCCCACTTTTCCCTCTTCCTTCCCTTCCACCCTCACTTCTCCCATCACATGTTAGCAATTTTCTCAAGAGACCTTTTCTATTTTCCCTTCCCAGAGGGATCCATGTATGTTTCTCTTAGGGTTCTCCTTGTTACCTAGTTTCTCTGGGGGTCATGGACCATACGCTCCTTATCCATTTCTTTACGTCTAATATCCACTTTTGAGTGAATCCATACTGTGCTTATCTTTCGAGATCTGGGTTACCTCACTCAGCATGATTTTTTTCTGGTTCCATCCATTTGCATGCAAATTTCAAGATGTCAGTGTTTTTTACTCCTAAGTAGTACTCTATTGTGTAAATATACCACATCTTCTTTATTCATTCTTCAGTTGAAGGGCATCTAGTTTGTTTTTAGGTTCTGACTATTACAAACAATGCTGCTATGAACATAGTTGAGCGAAAGATCTAGTATTATGTTTGAACATCATTTGGGGATATGTCTAAGAGTGGTGTTGCTGGGTCTTGAGATAGTTTTATTCCCAGTTTTCTGAGAAATTGCCATACTGATTACCAAAGTAGACATACAAGTTTGTACTCCCATCACTAATGGAGGATTGTTCCTCTTACTCCACATCTCTCTAGCATAACATATCATTAATATTTTTTTTTATCTTAGACATTCTGACTGTTGTAAGGTGATATCTCAGAGTTGCTTTAATTAGTATTTCCCATCTTGGGGTAACACTAACCAAAGAAGTGAAAGACCTGTATGAAAATAACTTTAAGTCTTTGAAGAAAGAAATTGAAAAAAATTCCAGAAAATTGAAGCATCTCCCATGCTCTTGGATAGCAGAAGCAATTCATATATTCAATGCAATACCCATCAAAATCCCAACACAATTCTTCACAGACTTCAAACGAACAATAATCAACTTCATATGGAAAAACAAAAAACCCAGGATAGTCAAAACAATCCTGTACAATAAAAGAACATTCAGAGCCATCATTATCCTTTACATGAAGCTCTATTACAGAGTTACAGTAATGAAAATAGCTTGATATTGGCATAAAAACAGAAAGGATGACCAATGAGATCAAATTGAAGACCCTGATATTAATACACACACTTGGTTTTTTACAAAGAAGCTAAAATTATGTAATGAAAAATAAGAAAGCATCTTCAACAAATGGTGCTGGCATAACTGAATATCAGCATGTAGAAGAATGCAAATAGTTCCATATCTATCCCCATGCACAAAAGTCAAGTCCAAATGGATCAAAGACCTCAACACACAGGCACAAGAGACCATGTCCTAAATGTAACACCAGTAGCACAGACACTGAGAACAACAATAAATAAATAGGACCTCATAAAACTCATAGAGGAGTTTCTGTAAAGCAAAGGACATAGTCAATAAAACAAAAAGGCAGCCTCCTGAATGGGAAAATATCTTCACCAAACTACACATCAAAGAGAGGACTGATTTCCAAAATATATAAAGAACTCAAGAAACTAGACATCAAAATATGAAATAATTCTATTAGAAAATGAACACAGAATTCTAAACAGAAGAATCTCAAATGGCCGAAAGACACTCAAAGAAATGTTCAACATCCTTAGCAATTTTTAAATGGGAGTAGTTTGTAATAAAGTCTTCCTTACATGTTTAATTTTCTATAGTGAATTAAAATTTTCTTTGCTTCAAAAATATCTGTTCATGGCAGTTTGTTGATAGGACCTCTGCTCAAACCTCTGATAGCAATTGAATTTTCTAGGGAAGTCTGCTGCTATATTCAAAAGATAAAAAATATAGCTACACATAGAAGGGCATGCCTTTACTTCTGTTAATGGCATAGGCAGTAGCAGACAGAGTTCTGTGAGTAGAAACCAGCCTTGTATATATAACAGTTTCAACTCAGTCAGGGCTACTGGAAGATCCACTCTTAACAAAGAGACAAAGAAACAAAAAGACAAAAATGGAAGACCTGGGTTTTCATTGACAAAGGTTGTTAATAATCATTCATTAATGAAGTTTGGATAAATGGTGTGAAATATGGAAGACTTGCAGCATGTTTGCATGGGAGCCACCTTGACAGCAATGCTCAGAAACATATAATTGTGATGTCAGGTGATCCACAGGGAAGGACTTAATCATTGTTGTCATTTTTAAACCTCTTACTTTTTTTTTCTGATAATAAGACATGCATTTGCTTCTTCTTTAAGAACTCATTTTTGAAAAGATGCATTTAAATAGAGTTATAGACAACAAACTTTTCAGAATTTGTTGTGGATAACAGCAAGATTACCAAGCTTTCTTAACTATTGCCTTTCCTTGCCTAGTAAACAGAGAACTTTGACTTTTCTATTCCCATTGCCCAAGTTCTGAGCAGGAAGGGGTCTTAGTCAGGGACTCAGTTCCAGTGAACTTTCCTGAAATACTGGTTTCTATTATGTGATTTCTAGGTTGCATTTTTGGTAGTATGTAGGTTAGGCACTGAAGGACAGCATGGTGACCTTATCTGATTCTGGTATAGGCCTTGTCTTGTGAGCATCCCTCTCTACGGACTTGATGTAGACATTACTGTACATAGATTCTGATAGCAAGCCTTAATCTTTAGTTACCCAGAATTTTCCAAAGAATGAGACATATTGTGGACAATAAATGGTTCTGTTAGAATAAGGAATAAGCAGGAGTGGAGGATCAAAATCAGATCATGGAAGGAAATTGCATATCTTAAAAAAATGGCCATTTACCGACTTAATAAGACTGCCTTTTTAGTAACTGTTTCAATGAATCTGTGGGTGGTACTTCTTCTTAGACATCTTTCTTTGAGGTGGTGGTCTGGAACAAAAGACTGATATTTCTGGTTTCTATGTAATGTTCCTCGAACTTCTGAATCTGTCTCTTTTAAATAATCCAGTAGCAAAATCAAACTTGACTAAGAAACAAAAATTATTTTGCCTTTTTAACACAGAGAGCAATGTGTGCTTAACCCAGGCCCTGCTTGGTTCGCAGATACACAAGACAGTTTTACACAGTATCTCTCCCCTCAAAATTTGAGTCAGTATTCATGTTCCATTCACCTGGTCTTGCAGGGTGACAGCAATTCAACTAATCTCATCTAACCCTGTCTCCTACTCAAGGAAGCACTCTGTGTTCTTTGCAGCTTTCAAAATGCAGCATGCTGTTTTCCTCCAAACTAGAATAAATCATTGATTTCTAAAGGTCCATTATAGATGGGGATTCATGCATGCATCAATAAATGCTTCATGCACATGTTTTATACTTTTCACTCAGAGACATAGTTGTTTATGACAAATTCACTTCATATTCTCAGCAAACAAAAATGACTAATTTTCTCACATTGAAGTTTTGTGTATTCTAAGAACACCTGGTATTTTTGAATGCACACAACAGTTTCTTTAATTGTGGTCAGAGTAACTTTATATTCTGTTTCCTTTAACATTTAAATAAGATTCACTGTTCATAGTTTCTCTGAGCCAGTTGTATGAACCACTCGTATTAACATATTTTCTCCAATACCTCCTTTGTGTTGGGAGGTAAAAAGCAAAATCGTTGACATGGCCCAGCTGTGCATTAAAATTCAAGTTGTTGCACCATCGTGCTGACTTCCAGTTACCAATCCAAACCATGGTTTTCCCAGACATGAAGTCAAGAAAAGAAGTCATAAATCTACCAGTGTTGATGGAAGAGAACTGGGTAACATATGTGACAGTCTAGCATGTCTCCTAACACATACTGAAAAGTTGACATACAAAGATTTTTTTCCTAAACTCCTTTAAACATTTAATATTCCTTCTTTTCAGTCCTAGGTATGATGTAGATTAATGTCTTCAGTGTAAGGTGACAACTCATTTATTCTTATACTCATCATTATAGAAAATTTATGAAGGCTTTTCCTAAATACATGCATTTCTAAATTGACACCTAAATTTGGAACCGAATTGTCTGAGTATTCTTTATATGTAATTAGCAATTCTAAACAAATTGCAATTTATCCATTTTATGATGAGTAACAGTCTCTGAAGAGTTGGCACAAAAACAGGACAGAAGTTGTGTCAAGTATGTGAAGAGAGTTGGCAATGGCACACATCCTGCATTCACCTGCAAGTGAGAAACTCTCAGCTCATTGATCATTGAAGGCTGAGCTTTAATTTCCCTACCTTAAATGCTGTTCCTAGCAGTCACAATGTCTAATATGCTCATCTTCAGAGAAAGAATTTTCAAAACTATTATTTCCTCCAAATAATTTACACAAAATATATTTATTTGAAAATAAGTTTTTGTGAAAAGCATTCTGCCCTCATAAAGATGTGTTTTAAAAAGATACAATAGATTAGTATCCATTTTATCCACTTCTTCAAAAGTCTTAAAGTAGTTAAGATTAATTGGAGAAAATGACCTCCATTATCAGTGTTACCCAGCACCCATCAGATCAATGAGCATGAGCTAGCCGGAACAAAGCAACACTCCCAGATCAAAAGCCTACTGAAGGCTGAAGTACACTTTGGATTAAATTAATTGCAACCCAGGAGGAATGACGTTAGCCAATATTGTTCTGCACAATCTAATTAAAGAAAGTTGGGTAAAATCAAGAGCCTTAAGGGAGCTTGATCAGGTGTTACCAACTCACAAACTCAACATATTTGATGAAATACAATGTATTTACAAAGACGGCAGCACTATAAAGCAATCTATGACCAGTACAATGAAGAAGGCATCTATCTTGCTAGAATTCTAGATTTCCTTCCTCAAAGAAACTATTAAACGATCTACACTGTGTTTTCAGCACTTATAATGTAAATATTTTCAAAAGTTGTATTTAGTTTTTAATAGGGTGCCTCTATACAACCAATGCTGAACACACAACTAACCTCACTCAGTTCTGAGAACTCAGAAAATATTCTTAGCTCTGTTCCCCAAGTATTGAGTACATAGGTAGTTACTATAATAAATATTCTTAGCTCTGTTCCACAAGTATTGAGTACATAGGTAGTTATTAACACAACTGGCTATTATAAATATAATTCTTTCAATTTTCTATTATGTATGTATATGCACGTTTGTGTTTACATGTGTGTATGTATGGTTGATGTGTGTATGTTTATGTATATATGTATGGTGGAAAAGGAATATGGATGTAGGTACATGCCTGAGTATGCTTGCAGAGGCTAGAAGAGTGTGTTCTGCTTTTCACCCTCTGATTTATCTCTTTGAGGCAGACTCTCTTTCTCAACCTGAACCTCACATTTTCTCAATTATGCAGGAGCCAATAAGTTCACCCCACTACAATATGAGTTATAGACATGTACAAAACAGTGCTGGGATCTCAACTCTAACCTTTATGTTTGCATAACAAGTTTTCTTCACCACTGAGCCTCCTCTTTGCCCTTTAGAATTTTAAATAAAACAATGAGACCAATAAAACAAATAGTAGTAATCATGAGATATTTATGTTGTTTTCCAAACAAATTAAATTTAAACTTTTATAGGCACAGTATTAATGATATCAAAACTTTTGTATAGGCTCATCCAAATACTGGAAGTTATGATGAGCTATCAGTTTTTAGGGCATTCTAAACATAGAGAAATCAAAGTATATATGGGGTAAGTAAATTATCCAAGATCACATAGGGAATAAGCAGGGAATCAACAACCTAGAAGACAGGAAATTAAGCAAAGGTATCAAATTCCAACAGTTTCTAGCTATGAATTTTCACAGAGAAACTATTTTTAGTGGAAAAACTGATTTGCAGTCAAAATTTCTTAAATAAACTATGTCATCAGTGCAAACCTCATGCACAGACTTTTATCATGGAGACAAAATCATGGTCGTGGTGGGATGCATATAGAAAGGCATGGAGCAGCCTCAGAATACAGTGTTTAGACTTAAATCTTGCTTCACTATTATGGACCACAGGAGTCTTTCAAAATGTGTTAGGTGGCAATGAAGGGTGATTTTATCTCAGTACAAGGGCTCCTCAGTGAGTGGGGACACCATGATCTTGACTCAGATTTCCTCAATTTCTACTACTCCAGATTCTGCATAAATTCTAAGATATTATTAAAATTTGACTTACAGATTTTCCTGTAAGAGCAACCATACACTTGCTCAATTATATGACAATGTCATGTCATATTGCTAAGTAGAACACATGCTATTGGACAAAAACAGTGGAATCCTACCCAGGATGTTCCCAGAAGAGAAAGGAAGTCAGCCTTAAATGGTAGGCATGGGGAATAAATCTGCTATGTTCTGAATCCTCTAACCTGGAGAACTTCACTGGGGCTTCAAAGGCTTCATATTTTCTAATGTCTCTAATTCTAGGCTAAATTTATGTCACTTTTTAGTCGAAACAAATGGAGTTTAGCCCTTAAACTACATGGTGCCTCATAAAGCTAAGATGAAACTAATTCTGGTGAGGGAGTAGTCTTGCTTTCCTGCACATCTAGAGTTACATATGCCCTAATGGAAAAATAGGCTGGCACTTATTCAACAAAGAAACTGGTGTTGTGTATCTTATGTGCCTTTGAATACTCTGCAAAGGTTAAGAGACCCTTAACAGCCTTATACTGACACCAAGGCAGCTTCAGCTATAGTATTACCTTGCTAAGTCAGAGCTTAGCCATTCTGTATGTCACCTTTCTTGTCTACAAAACAAAAGGAGGGCTAAAAAGACAGCTGCCTTAGAAAACCATCTGCTATGCACGAATGAGCACCTGAGTTTATGTTTTAAAAAGTACAGAAAACTGCATGGCATGGTTGCACACATTACTGACACTCTCTGGCCATCCTGCATAGTCTACTTAAAAATATTTTGACAAATGAGAGCCCCTGGGTCAAAATCAAGGTAGATGATGCCAGCAAGGAAGACTTTTGGCCTCCATTTGCCAGTGTGCACAAATGCTAATTCATTCATGTCCACATGTATCAGTACTAACGAGTGTAACAGACACACACACACACACGCACAGAGAGAGAGAGAGAGAGAGAGAGAGAGAGAGAGAGAGAGAGAGAGAGAGAAAGACGGGGGTGGAGAGGGTAGTGAAGGTATTTTGTAACAAAGTTTGAGGTGAAAGTGAAAATGTATTAACCATAATAGTAAGAATCACAGATGATTGTTCCAAAAATTTTAGAGCCTCCCAGTATTTTTGAGTGCATACTACATAAATGTCATTAAACAAACCTTTTTTTCTTCTTCTAGAGATTGCAATTTTCTACTTGGGTATTGGAAAATAGAGACAACCTCTACTCTACTACCTAAGAGATTCTACATATTCTCTCTAAATTTGTGCATTACCTTTCTACTTCTTATTAAACTGCTGAGAAGGACAGAAAATAAGTCAGTAAATGGACCAGTTTTGAATTCTCATGCTAATTAGAATATGAGAAAAGGAAACGTGTCTGTGGAAACAAAGCACAGTACCTGTCAAACTTGGAATTGGAATCCTTTGATAGTTTTCCTGGTGGATTATTTTAGAATGCTGATTTGGTGTTTTGTATAGAATTGGCTTGTCAATCCTTTTGGAAATATGTTCAAACTATCTGCATTTATTCATATGTAAATCTCCCTCTTTCTTAGAACTACAGAATCAAAGCAATTTAAGTCCTAACTCATCCTTTCAAGCTAGACACATTATAGCAAGTATCTGACCTCAGTGAGTTCTGTATCTCTGTCTCCTAGGAACACATTCCCATAGATACTTGGCAAGGACAGTTATTACCATGCTATGAAAAAGAAATGTAGAGAAGAAAGCAGGTAAAAGATGAATGTTGTTTTTATAAGACAATAACTATTAATGTTTATGTTATTCTGTATACTATTTTTCAATGTTTACTCAATATATATTACTCTCATATGTTCTAACCTGGGAACACATAGAATCACTCAATAATCATCACATTTTACATCTCATTTGTGACAAGACACTATTTTTATTTGCCAGAGCACTAAATATTTTTCATTAATTTTCATTAATTTTCTTTTCCTTTTGATGTGATGCCCAAGGTTTCATTGAGTCCTCTTTGCTATACTACACTGCAGATTAGAAGAAGCCATAAATTGTATCTGAATTGTGCATCTCCCCTGGGTCTCTCTCATTGGAGATAGTCAACAAACATTTATTTACCAGACAGCTTTCACTTTATAGCACTTTGGAATCCACTTTGGGATTTACCAATGTCTTACTCCCTATGATAGGGTGGTCTTTTCTTACTTCAGGGGCAGTTTAACTGAGGGGAAGGAGAAGGTGACCAGACTGCATCATTCATCCTGATCCTTTGTTCTCTTGGTTGATCTTTTTCCCAACTCAGCCTGTACCTTATATCAAAGAAATTGAGGGGTTATAAGTGGATATTTTAAATGGATTTATGTTCTAGAAAATGCCATGGAACACTTCTCCAAAGCATTCATGTTGTGGAGACTGAGGTCAAGCAACTTCTAACAAATTTGTTTCCAATGATGTAAGTATACACCATGCCAGAAGCATTACTTTGATTAATTAATTCTTATTTTTTTGTTTTTGTTTTTTTAAAGCCATGATAGCTAATGTCAAATCTTTTAAGAAATTCAGATTCAAACTTTCAATTCAAATCTTGGAAAAGTTCCAGAAACATTAAAAGAAGATTAACATGGTTTTAGGAAGAAGAAGATCCATATTTTACCATGAAAATAAACTATTAAAATTTGTTCCTTTTTAATGTCTCTACCACTAAGAAAAACAGTTTCTAGCGTAGGGACTTCCTGTCTGATCACAGACAAAAAATGAGAACAAATGGTGGAGGGTAAATACATAATTGAAATTTTTTCAGTGTTAAAGGGCATCATCTAAAGAAGTCATCACGTAAATTTCAATGGTATTTTACACAAGGTATTTTCATTTTTATGAATTCCATTATATACACTTAATGAAGGTGGATCCCAAGTTTTTGATCCTCTCACACTAAACTCATTAAGGAAGTCCACTGGTGACTTTACTTAAAGATAAATAATATTTTCGATTATGGGCAGCAAGATGGTTTGGTAAATAAAGAGCTTGCTGTGCAAAAATGAGGGCCTGAGTTTGGGTACCCAGAACATACACAAAAACCTGGACAGAGAGGCGCAAGTCTGTAAATTCATTATTAAAGAAGGGGCGATAAGGATGCCAAGTGCTCAGTCAGTGAAGCTCCTTACTTACCTTCCAGCCTACTGAGAGAACTTGTCTCAAAGACTAAAGTAGCCAGCAGTAATGGACATACACAGCACTGATCTCTGGTCTTGACAAGTCATGTATAGGTAAGTACACCTAAACACATATACACATATATTCAGAGAGAGAGAGAGAGAGAGAGAGAGAGAGAGAGAGAGAGAGAGAGAGGATAGATTTGTCTTGTTCTTGATCTGCATTACTATTATTATATATTCTTCTCTCATACATTATATCCTGACCACAGTTTTCACTCCATCTTCTCCTCCTAGCCCCTTATCTCACCTTCCTTATACCCCTATCCACTCCTCCTCCATTTCCCTTCAGAAAAGAGAAGGCTACCAGAGATATCAACCAAACAAGGCTTAACAATTTACAATAAGTGTAGGTACTTCCCCTTATATTAAGGCTGGACTAGGCAACCCATATGAGAAAAAGGATCCCCAAAGCAGGCAAAAGAGTCAGAGATAGCCCCCACTCCAACTATTGGGAATCCCACAAGAAGACCAAGGTACACAATTTTCACATATATGCAGAGGGCCTAAGTCTGTCTCCGGCAGGTTCCTTGGTTGTCAGTTAAGTCGCTATGAGTTCCTATGAGCCCAGGTTAGTTGATTCTGTGCATTTTCTTGTGATGTCCTTGACCCTCCCCCACAGGCTCCTATAATCTTTTCTCTCCACTCTTCCACAGGATTCTCTGAGTTCTGCCTAATGATTGGCTATGTGTCTTTGTAGCTGTTTCTATCAGTTGTTGCATGAATCCTCTCTGATGACAATTATGCTAAGGAATCTACTAGAAACCTCTTGCTTTTGCAAAATTCATACAATTTTTAATAATGTTCTTTAGGTATGATATGCTAACATGAATTTAATATAAACTAGCAAGAATTAGTCTAATAACTTTTCAAATACTAATCTGGAATGAGAGACAGCAGAAAATACTATCAGTTATTCTTCATAGCTCCTGAAAAGAGCTGAGTTGTGGCAAGGATGACCTTCAGAAGACTCAATTGACAGAAGCAGAAAATGTCCTTAATGTCTGTCAATGTAAATTAACTAACGAAATACACATATGATGTGGGATGTCCTTCTGTATATGTATTGCTTTATAGGTTGATGAATAAAGCTGTTTGACCAGTGACTTAGCAAAGTTAAGCAGGAAATCTGAACAGAGATATGGAAAGAGAATAGGCACAGTCAAAGAGATGCCATGTAGCTGCCAAAGGAGAAAGATGCCAGAACATTACCAGCAAGCCACAGCCTCCAATTTTGATTTAAGATGTAAAAGCTAGCTGGAAATATGTGTGGACTGTTGGCTAAACAGTGTTATAATTAGTATAGTTTCTGTGTGATCATTCAGGACTGGGCAGCTGGGAAATGAAAACACAGTCTTCATTTGCACAAAACATGCACACATAAATTTATGATAGGATATATAATGGGTTTTAATATTTTAACATAAAGACAATGTGTTATGTCATCTTGGATGTTACTCTAGATAGAAATGGTTTATCTTCAGCCTTCTGTAAATTTGATACTAATTGTGTGTCTCAATTATTCTAAGTTCAATACAAAAACCATATGCTTGCTATTTATTATGCAAAAAGAGTTTGCTACGGGGGCTGGAGAGATGGCTCAGAGGTTAAGAGCACTGACTGCTCTTCCAGAACTCTTCCTGAGTTCAATTCCCAGCAACCACTTGGTGGCTCACAACCATCTGTAATGAGGTCTGGTGCCCTCTTCTGGCTTGCAGGCATACACACAGAATATTGTATACATAATAAATTAACAAATATTTAAAAAAAAGATTTTGCTACATACTTTATTAGAGTTTCACTTAATTCTGACCTTTGATATCTATTCACGTAAAATACCCTATGAGCTATGGCTTAATGGCATCATCAATTTCCTTTCGTGTACCTTGTCTGATATAAGAGGAAGCAGGGTGTATTGGTACACTCTGGAAATCACAGCACTTAGGAAGTAGAGGTGGGAGAATCAACATAAACTTGGACTACAAAGATAAATATGCAACCCCAAAATCTATAAAGAAGTTCATGTGGGAAAATTTAAAAAATAGACCAACAGTGTCGGCTCAGTATCATCCTGGTAGAAGCAAACATCAAAATTATATGAAGTCAATGTACAAGTAATATAGACCTGATATGACATTATTAGTACTTGTTTAATCTCTATCAAACTAATTTCTGAAAATATCAAACAAACTTTGCAGTAAATCCAGAAAGGCAGTTATTTTGTATACTCTATTTTCATTAACTGTTCAGACATAATTTTCTTATCTTATTAATTTTATTTTTTAAATAACCCATAATAACATATATTAAATAAATATATTTATATGCTCTTTTAAAATTTCATACATATGTACAATCTATCTTGATTAAATCCACCACTACTTTCCTTGTACAACTAATCATAGCTTCACACAGTTCATTCCTTACAAATTACATGCTTTTCTTTTTTAATAAGCTACTGAATTTAAGTACTGCTTGCTGCCCATATGCATGTCATCGTAGACACTCCCACTGGAATATGGGCATTCTACCAGTTGCCATGGTCTCAAAGAAAATAAACCAACTGGATGGGGCCTTATGAGTTTTTCCTCATCCATGGTGGAATTTTAACCAGCTTAAACTTGTGCCAGTCACCACGGCTTCTATGTCATCGTATGCTATAGCCACGCCATGTGTAAAGGGCATTGCACAACACTCCTTCCCATCTTTCTGCTCTTGTGTTTTTTTGTTTCTGCTTCTACAAGATTCCCTAGACCTGGGTAGGGCAGGGGTGATCTGCCAATCTAGATGTCCATCTATGGCTAAACATGCAGAGGCACACTATGACAGACTTGAGTCTCTGAATTAATCACCACCTACTGATAAAATAAAAGATGCTTCTTTTTCAAGGTTAAGAACAGCACACATACTTTAGGTTATAAATAATATGTGTTTGTCAACTTTCAGAAATAATCAACTAATTTCTCTTTGAAATGTTTCACACATAATTTTTGATGAGCACTAGCTATGTGATAATGCTCAAGAAGCATCAAACTTGGGATGGCATTTTCATCGCAGGATTTCTTCTATAGCCCTTTATGGAGTATCTACAAAGTAGCTGGTAAGACTTTGTGGTAGAGAAATAGTTAATAATATGGCTACTTTCAACAAAAGAGACATACCATATGTATAGTCATCCCCATTAACTTTCAGAACAAGGTTGAAAGCTCCCCAAACAGACATAGAACACATGCCTTGGTGTCTTCCAGTTTTATGCACTATATGTATAATCTAAAATAACATTCTAATGGCGTTAGGAGCTCAGATAGCTGAAGAAGATAAGAACCTTGAATCAGTTTTTGAATAAATGCGCTGAGTCCTAATTCCTCCTATACTTTAATTTGTTGAATTTGCCCCCAGTATAATATTTTTCTTTCCTTCCAAAGACTTGTCTACCTGCTGCTTAGAATTGGACAAGATTTAATGATCTCGCTGCCTCCTGGTGTGGTATCTGTAAGCAGAGAATATAAATCTGTAAACTGCACTGCCTAGAATGATTTCACTTTTTCTTAGTATTTCACCCGAAAATGCAAAGAAAAGGCAGCTGAGAACACATTATTGACTCTGGCAACATCACAAGTTTTGTGTGTTTATGTTCATATTCAACGATTTTGGACAACACATATCTTTTTCTTTCCTATCAGACAATAACAGTGTTTTCTAGAGAAATAAACTTGAAAGAGAGAGGGGACTTACTATGCAAGATGGGAAGAAAAGAGATGCCAGATAACCTGAGGTTCAATGCCATAGGGTGTGTCTCGCCAGCCCACTCTCTCTTTCAATCTTTGGTGGATTATATAATGTTACTTATTTTTTGTCTAGCTAGCATTCTGAAAACTTCCAAAACTAAACCTTAGATATATCACTCCACTTTATTACCCACATTATATATTGTGTTTGTGTTTGTCTGTGTGGTGGGGGTGTGGTGCTTGTGTGTAAGCACATACGGAGGCCAGAGTTGAATTTTGAGTGTCCTTTATTATCATTCAACCATTTTCCAGCAATCAACCCTCCTATCTCAGTCACTGTCCCTGGTGCTGGAATAACAGGCATATACAGCTAGCTATGCCCAGTTTAATACATGAGTATCTAGAATTTGAACACAGGTCCTCATGCATCTAGAGCAGGTTGCTTGCCCACCTGCACCTCATGGTAACTGTTACTTCCCAGACAGACACAATAATTTTATTTCCTATTTTTGCATTTGTCTAATTTATTGTATTTCAGCTTTTGCTTTGATAGATCATTATTTGTCCAGTATCATTTGTCTGGTATTTGTCATAAGTATTTGCTAAGTATTGAGCTTTTAGATGCTAAGACTTGCATTATCAAAGAACAATAATTTTATTCTAACTTTTAATAGTGAAATACAAGTAGGTTCCAGAAGTACACAAATACTAATGTTACTCAATAATTTTAGAGAAAAGTTTGGGAGCTAAACTCTGTCTCTGTTATTTACTAGCTTTGTATTTAAGAATTCAGCTACTAACTTCACCAGAATATGGTTTTGCTTGACTATAAAAATAGACACTAAATGGTTTAATAACTCCAGGATGTCATTTCCCCATCCTATAAAAATAGACAGTAAATGATTTAATAACTTCAGAATGCCATTTTCCTTACCTATAAAAACAGATACTAAATGCTTTAATAACAACATCAAAGCCAGTTGTAAGAATTAAAAGGAACAATGTGGTGACAAGGTCTGGAAATTAATATATTGTCTTTTCCCTTCTTAAGAGAAAAAAATTCAGCAAGATTTTTATAGAAGAAAGATATTAAGGTATTATAATGTCTTTTATTTAACACGAACCTTTCTTGAGAAGGGTCTTATACATTCATAAATAATGTATATGATAGTAGCTGGTTTCTTCAGTTTCCTCTTGCTAGTATTGTCATTAAATCGTGTATACAGACATGTATTCAACAAATTGATGTCTTTTTTATTTCCAAAACATTGTAGAAATGTGCTCTCCAGAAAACTGTATTAAGTCCAAATGTTACCTGAATTTAGCCAATCAAATCATTGAACTATTTCCTATCACTTACAAACTGCTATTTTAACATCTAAATATGAATTATGACTTAAAAACAAGCATTAAGGTCTCCTCAGCACTGATACTATCTTTATTTCTTTCATTTTTTTTCTGCATGTACATTGAGGGAGTACCTCCCCACTTCTGCCCCCATTAGTCTGAATGAATCCAAGGAAAGATGCCAGCTGCTTAAGACTAATCCCAAGACTTGAAAATGACTCATTAGTAATTCTTAATTTCATTGTTATCTTGGAAACTAAAGTCAGTATTCCAGCAAAGTAGTCAATTATGCCCTCTCCTGGGTCTGCAATCATTTTGCCACATTCAGGATAAAAATTTCTCAGCTTTATTTTATATGGTTTACTCTTTCCCAGCTTAATAACTTTATGGTGTATTTCAGATTGACAGCGAACAGGAGAAGCATGGTTAGTCAAGCAAACCCCACTGCCGCTACCTCTCCATTGCTGTTCTAGGGTCAAGGCATCCTTACTGCTACACTCTTATATTGCTTTAAAAAATACTAAAAATGTGTAAATTTGTTGTTTATGGTCTTATTTATATAGGAACATATGTGTAAGAATATATATGTATGCATATATATGATTGCACATGTTACATATACATTTATATGTTTATAGGTAACTATGTATGTAATGAAATGATTATAGCAGGCCAGATAATAAACACCCACTCTTCATGACATTGAAGAACTTGAAAGTTTATTAAAGTCTTTTAATTCCTTGCAGTATATTTCGTTAATTTTCTTTTTGCACATCAGAGGTCTACATTTTTTCCATTCTATGAAACCCCAACTTTGTACTTTTTGATCAGAGACTCCCAATTTCTCCAAAATATGGAGTTCTTTTTAATACATAACTAACCTCTGTTACTGTCTTCTTAATGTTCTACAGATTCTATTCTTTACATATATAGTACATGAATCAGATATCATTGCTACTGCTTGCTAAGAGTCAAGAGTGCTTTATCAAGTTCTTTAAACAAATTGTCCATGAAAGCCATTTTTTCAAAGTTGTCACCATTGGCTAATGCATCAATTTAATATTTAAATATTTTTACAGTTCTCTTCTGTAGATCTGAAGTCAAGTGTTGGCAAATAGGGTGGATGCAAGTGACTGCATTGTTTTTCTCTTGAAATCAGCAGAACTGATCATAAAGTTCAGAGTTCTTACCTTTTCTTATCTCCATAACTGCCCAGTTGCCAGTATCCACTCCATTCAACTGAGAAACCTATATTTACATGTTATTTTTATCAGAAGTCTACAGTGTACATCTGCTATAGGAGCTCCTTTAGCTCCTTCAGCCAATAGCCTTTAAGTTACCAGCCCACTTGGCTGTGATCTCTTATACTATAAATGCAGTTGTAAAGCCTGTGCTCACTCTCTTGCTTCCACCTCTCACTTCCAGCTGCTAGACTCAGCTCCTGTCTCTCACCATGAGGACAAACTTTGTTGGGAGAGAAGACATCATCTTCTAGAATTGCTTCCAGCTGTCATTGGGTGATATTCTTACTATGGGATCCTGTGAAAGTAAAATGATGGTTAAGTTTCAAGATTGCTATTTTATATAATTGCAAATGGTGTCTGAGTAGTTGATAGAATTTCTTTGTTTGTTTTTTGTTTTTTTAAATTCTTCCTTGGAGTTCTAGATAGAACGTTGTAAGAAGGTGCACCATGTCAGTAACTGGTACCCAAAAACCAGTCTCATAGTAGCACTATCAGCATCATGACGTCATATCAACCAGGTGGAGTCATTGTTGTTGGGTCCCATCTTCTTCCTGGAAGCTTCAAAGATTACATCAGGAAAATCTACTGTTCATTGTTGAAAACTTAAACATTATACATATAGATATGTATTCAATGAAAGATACAATATTGACAAAATGGACATGGAAAAAAGTAAAATATTTCCTTAAAAATCTATTTTCTTTATATCACATATCAGATGGCTCCTGTCATTAGACAGATAGTCTGAATTTTTCTTTTAACAACATGCTTGGATTTAGAGAAAAATAGCCATATCTAACTATAAAGTGAGCTCTGACTTTTAAGTAGAGATGTATACATGTCCAGATAATCAAATTTCCTATGCAGATGATACAACATTATAAGTCAGATTTCTCTTTGCTTGGTGATCCTTTCTGTATAGTTATCTTTTCATCTTTAGGCATCTAGATGTCCAAGCTCTCTCATCTCTTTGAAGATGAGTATATTCCTGCAAAGACAATAACAGAATCCTGCTCCAACACTTATAAAATTTTCTTACAACATATATGATTGTCACCTCTGTGGATGAGTTGTCATTTTTCTTTCTCAAGAGGTTTCTCTTTTTCAAACCGAATGTTTATTAATTTTGATGGCATCCATAGCTTTTCTTCTCCAGTGAAACAAGAATGAAACCCCTTCCCCAGCATAGCACATCTCCTAGTTTCCACTCCAAGGTCAAAACATCCTTGAAATATACTGACTGATTTAATTCAGAAGGTTTTTTCTATTATCCAATGTCTCTCTGCAGCTGTTTTTCCTTTCTCATTAGCGTTAAGAAAGTTCAAGATGAATAAAGCATTATGCAATCTATTTCTTGGGGCATTTTCCATCTCTTTCTGTTTGTTTAGCTTATCTTTCATAGTTCAATTTGATCTTTCTATAACTGCCTTACCAATAATATTGTTTGGTATACCTGTAATATGCTTATATTGTAATAAGCAAAAAAACATTTTATTTTTTAAACACATATGCTCAACTATTGTCTGTCTTTATTTGTTTAGGTATACTCATGATGGTCATAACTTCTAATAAAAGCATGAATACTGAATAAGCTTTTTATGAGCTCAAAAGTTGCCCATTGAAAATCTGGAAAGTGTCAATGGTGTGGGATACATATTTTAATTTCCCAAATTCTGTAAAATGGAACAAATCCATCTGCCAGATATCATTCCTTTAGGCATCCTTTGGGTTACTCCCTACAGGTAGCAGTGTTTGGTTATAGAATGAGCAAGTAGGACATCTCTTTATAATTTCCTTAGCTTTTTGCCATGTAATAGAAAACTCTTTCTTTTAATCTTTGCTATTGACATAATGTTTCTTAAGAAATTCGTAGGCCTTCAGCGTACTTATACTCAATAATTAGTCAATTTCTGCATTATCTTGTGCTAGAGGACCTGGCAGACCCATTTGGGATCAGATGTGTGTTATGTATATTGGACAGAGCCTATTACTGATTATGTCTTCAACCTGAATGAATAATAAAGTCAATTCTGTATTATCTGGTATAAATTCAGTGATTTCAATATGCAAGACAACTCTTTCTACATATTGTGAATCAGTAGCTATATTAAAATCCCTTAGTACCATAAGAATAGCATATAACTCTGCCTTTTCGACAAAATTATAAGGGCTTTATTCTGTTGACTGAGTTTTCTGTCCTGCCTGGTTCCCATATTCATTAAGTCCCAAAGAAATCACACAGAGGTCTACATTAGTTATAAACTGATTGGCCCATCAGTTCAGGCTTCTTATTAACTCTTATACCTTATATTAGCCCATTATTCTTGTCTATGCTAGCCACATGGCTTGGTACCTTATTCATTGAGGCAGTCACATTTTACTTCTTCTGTGGCTAGGTCACAACTACATACTATGACTTCCTTCTTCCCAGAATTCTCCTGTTCTCATTGACCTGCCTCTACTTCCTGTCTGGTTGTCCCTCCTATACTTCCTGCCTGGCTAGAGGCCAATCAGCATTTATTTAAGATATAATTGATAGAATACAGACAATTTTCCCACACCGTTTTTCCACCTTACTTAATCCTTCCGATTTGTAATCTGCATTTCCTAGTTTATTTACATCAGTATAACATGTATGGGCTCTAGTTATTGGTGAATCACATACAATTTTGGGAAGAATCCAAGAAGGTCTCTTTATAAGGTTAATTCTATCACTTTTGGGATAATTGCTATTAATTTCTCTCAAAAAATTAGCATAAACTCTTTGCCATGGCCCATTGTATCCCAATAACCTTCTTAATTTCATCAGTAGTAAAAAGCACTATAATCTCTGCTGGGTCTATACCTGCTAGTTGACAAAGTCTCAATTTTACTTTATAATTAATTCAGAGATTTTTTTTCCACATAAGGTTTTCATTTTTTACTTGGTTTATGTGGTAAAAAGATACATTCTAAGATAATATGTTCCATCTGCATTCAAATTCCTATAGGGGAAATTCTAGAAGGCTATATGATTAGCACACAATTAAGATTTAGATTCACACTATCTATATGTGCCTCCTGTAATTTCTCTTCAATGACCATTTATTTTTGTTTTAGCTGTTAATTCCCTAGGACTATTTAAGTCTTTCTCACCATCTAAGTTTTTGTTTAAATGAAGTATTAGATCAGGTGTTATCCCAAAGCCAGTCGTAGACTGGAAATATCTCCTAACAATTTTGAAAGTAATAAAGAGTTTGCAATTGGTCTCTCCTAATTTGTACTTTTGTTTTCTAATTTTCTGTAAACCTACTCTGTAACCTAGGTAATTGATAGAATCTCCTCTTTGTATTTTTATGAGTAATTTGTAATCCCCATTTAGGCAAAACTTTCTTTACTTCTTCAAACCTTCTTTCTATAGTATCTGAATTTGAGACAGATAATAAAATGTCATACATGTGATGGTAAATTATAGACCTAGGAAATTGCTTGTGTATTATCTCCAATGGCTGATTTACAATGTATTGGCACAGGGTGGGCCTATTGAGCATTTCCTCTGGGAGGATGGTCCACTGGTATCCCCTAGTAGGCTGAGAATTATTATAAGTAGGCACTTTGAAAGCAAATTTTTCTCTATACTTTTCTTGTAAAAGTGTAGTGAAGAAACAAACCTTTAATTCAATAACTATAAGAAGCCATACTTTTAGTAATAGAGAAGGCAGAGGAATTCCAGATTGTAGAGGGCCTGTAAGTTGAATAACCTTATTGACAGCTCTTAGATCTGTCACCATTCTCAATTTTCCAGATTTCTTTTTAGCAAAATACAGGAGAATTCCAAGGGCTGGTTGATTTTTTTCAGTATGGTGAGTATCTAGTTGCTCCTGTACCAGCTGTTTTAAAGCCTGCAGTTTGTCTTCTGTTAATGGCCATTTTTTTAACCCATATGGGTTTCTCAGTTAACTATTTTCAAGGCAAGGCTTCAACTACTCAGAGACCATTTGCAATTATATAAAACAGTAATCTTGAAACTTAACCATCATTTTACTTCTACATGATCCCATAGTAAGAACATCACCCCCATGACAGCTGGAAGCAATTCAAGAATACAACGTCCCCTCTCTCAACAAAGTTTTTCCTCATAGTTAGGGACATGTCTAGCAACTAGAAGTGAGAGCCGGAAGCAAAAGAGTAAGTGCATGCTTTACAGCTACATAAGCTGTATAAGACTATATACTATATACTATAAGCTGTATAGTATGAGAGACTATGCCCAAGTGGGCTTGTATCTTAAAGGCTATTAGCTGAAGGAGCTAAAGGAGCGGACACAGCATATATCATGTTCATTGTTGATGTTATCCGCCTATGGATTTTAGCTAAACCTAAAGACAGGTTTCCACCATTGGTGTCCCACAGAGCAGCCTCACAACTCACAATTCATTTTCATCCCTTCTCTGTCTCCTTTTCTCTACTACCTGCTAGCCACCACTGCTGTTAGCACTATCGCCACACTTTCGCCTTTTAAAAGAGGGCATAACTAAAAGAAATAAACATGCTGTCTTTTCAGAGCAACTCCTTTCACTTAGAAATAGTCATTGAAATGTTCTTCATCCAGTCTGAGCTTTTTCTTTAAATCATACTGAGTAAGATCCTGCTGTCTGGATTAGTGTTAAACATTTGCAAAATTAATCTACCTATATACTTACCTAATATCTTGTACATTCATTTCAAATTCTTCTATGTTTTAGAAGTTATATGTAAAGCTGATATTTACATCTAGGTAGGGTCAAGTTTGAGGTCTTCCTGTAAGTCCAAGTTAGATATCCTTGGCACAAGTCTTACCACTGAGCTATATCCCCAGGATATGCGGTCAAATTTTTGTTTCAATATAGTTTCTTTGGTTTTGTTTTTTACTTATTGGGGCAAACACCAGCAAACATATTTCTGGGTACATACTGAGTTTATTTGTTGTGGTAACAAACCACATAAACTGCCTCTCTGATCTGCAGAGGGCTCTCAGCAGTAGATGAAATGTGTGACAGGGCCCACTAAATTATTCAACAGGATAATCCTTAGGAACTTGTTTGACTTGCTGTTTTATAACAATAAGAGTTGGATAAGTCCATTAGATGACAAAATGATATTACATTTAGCTTGATATTGAGCATGTGATTTCACACTGCTGTGGATAGAGGAGAAAGTGAGTACACATTCTTCTGTCCACCTGAATTTTTATACTTTTATTTATTTACATAGTGAATTTAAATAGTTTTGATTAATATTTAGAAAAAAATATTAAATTTCCAAGTTTGATTTCATTTTTTCCAAACTAAGAGTATAATTTATTGTGTTGAGAATATAAAAAATACCATTCAGTACTGTCTTCACACAATCACTCATTCACTCACTGACTCGTGATGGTCGGTATCCCTGTACAAGGCTTCAGTAGTACCCTCATCTTGGCTGCTCTGGTGCCTGCATCAGCTGTCAGCTCTAGTTATCTATGAGACCAATCACCCTGAGTGGAGGTGTTTTCATGTCTGGGAAGTAGATGTCACCTGACTACTGTAGGACAGGTTTGGAAGACACGGTTTGATTGACACAGCTTTTATTCCCCAGGTGTCTCATCTATACAATTGTCATGACCCTAGCAGAGATGTAAGGGAATATGCAAAGTTATCTTTTAAGTCTCTGCCTGAGCCTTTTTTGTTAGCCTCCCATTGTCCATACCAACAGTCCGGCCCAGTACAAAATCAGAGTAGTATAGCATGGAAAGAGACCTGACTGCAAGGAACTAAAATTGTTTTCTGTGGAAATTCTGCATGGGAATGCCCTCCTATAATCCAGAACTAAGTACAATAAAATAAATAAAGCAAAACAATATAGAAATAATTAATTAGAGATCATGTAATTGAAATATCTAATAATGATTTTTTAAATCACCTATTGATCTGTTTAAACAGAAGCCTGAGGATGAGAGGTGACAGAATGAACCAGTTCCAGTGAGAACAGAACAAGTGTATTTATTAAAAGTGAAAGATGGATTATGAGATGACAATGCAAGGCAAAGCCCTAGAGATGAGGCAAAAATAACAAAAGATCTAGCATTCCCGTCATGTGAATCATAGACAGACAGAATGTGTTATGAGAACAAAAATGTATTTGAAGAACGTCTTATGAAGTTGACAAATGCGATAAGATTCAAAAAGTTTTGAGTGAATGAACAAGATAATTCAAAAGAAATTTACCAGTTGGTAAAATTAAATGCTAAATTTTTGTAACTAATAGAGGAGGGAGGTCGGGAAGGGGCTCTGAGAGGACTGGAAAGAGTAGAAGCTGCAGTTGGGATGTATTACATAAGGGAAGAATAAATAAAAAGAAAAAAGAAAAAATTCTAAAACTCAAAAAATAAGACACGAAAATAATCTTAAAGGTACTAAGATACAGAACCCAGTATGTTCAGGTAAATACACATTATAATTGAATAAAGTATTTTATCTTAAATCATGGAAACAAAAGAACATGGGCTGGGTAAAGATCGTTGAACCACTAAAGTCAACAGCTTGTTCTAGACCTGGCATAGTCAGACTTCATGAAAACAAAGCCAATCTTGAGAAACAAATCCTAGAGAATCTACCCTCAAGGACAATCCACAGACATGCTCTAAAGAGAACACAAAACAAAACAACAACTAAAAAACTTTCCACCAAAGTGAAGACAAAGCCTCAACAAAGGAAGGGCCACAGAACGACTTAAACATGCTATAAATAAAGAATTCGGAGATTGCAGAATCATACTTGATTCTTGTTTTTATTTCATATTTTTTTTGAGTGTCAGGCATTGAGCCTTAATACTTAAATAACCAAGGATGTATACTACCAATGAGGTAGATCCAAGATTCATACTTTAGTTTTCATTTGGAAATGGAGACTAAATTGTTGTGGCTGGTATTGAACATGCTCTATATTCAAGATCTTTCTTGAACTTGGCATCTTCCTTCTTCAGTCTTGATCATACCTTGAAGTCCAGACTTATATCACCAAATGTGTAAAATTTTATTTTAATTAAAAATCTATAGCACCAGTAATATGGTGCATACATGGAAATAAAGTTTTTGATAAGTGTAACTGGCTCTACATGGAATTAAGATTTTTGTATGTCTACATAGTGATTAGATATGAATACACGTAGATTCTAATAACTTTTATCTTTATGGGATAAAGGGAAGGCAGCTACTATAGAAATATCCAAGTTAGTATATTAAAAAAATACTATAAGTATGTTGCAATGTTAATATAAAGAATATTGTAGCAATCCAAAAAAAGTAAGAAAAGCACAGAAATTAGAAGTTGAGAAAAGAAAAAATGGAAGCCAAAGCCTCAATTAATGTATAATGATTAAAAACATAGACAAAAAGAAAGTACATATAGAAAGATAGATTATTTCAATGAACATGACAAAATAGGTATTACGCTACCATTTTATAAGGTAAATGAATGATTTATCAAGATTTGCAATCCTGAAAGAATATGATTGAACATGACATAAGGGTGTCTAAGAATATATGAAATATGTAGTAGGAAAGATGGCCCAGTAGTTGAGAGCACTGGCTGCTCTTTCATGGAACCTAGGTTCAATTTACAGCACTCACAGGACAGCTAAAATGTCTGCAGCTCCAAGTCCAGTGTACCTGACATCCTCTTCTAGCCTCCAGTGAGTACTGTATATATGTGTTGCACAAACATACATGCAGGCAAAACACTTACAAAACAGAATAAAATGTATTGAAAAGAATGTATGAAACAAATTCTACTGATTCTGAGAGTAGAAATTAGAAATTTGTGTAATAGTTGGCATGTCTTTGAGCATGATGTCAATCACTCCAACTGTAACACAAATTGCTATTCTCCGTGAAAGAGCAGCCAGTGGAGACACTAAAGATAAAATTCATAAAAAGTTATGGGGAGTAAAACAACATATGGTATGCTTGATATTTGTATACAGCACACACACATACACACACACACACACGTCCAACAAATTACTCATCTGATGTTTTGCAAAACACCCATGCCCCTCACTATGTAGTCAATTACAGGACATATTAAAGTGAGCATTCAGAAAGTGTTTGGAATATGGATTAAAAATAAATAACACTTATTAAAGAAGAAGTTTCTGAAAATCAAGTAAAATTTCTAGAAATAAATGAAAATGAAAATACAATGTATTTCCCATGAAATTAAGAGGGGAAATGATAGCAATTAATACATCCATTAGACTAAGATAAAAGTGTTCAGAATCTAAGTTCCTGTATTGGGAATACAAGACGAGAAGAGCGACATAAGAGTAAAGGAACAGCAGAAAGGAGTTTAAAGGGGAGGCAGTTACCTAGGTAGATGTTTGTGAGCCCAGATCCCAGTACTCATATACTATCTCCCCCATCCTTTTAAGCTAATTTATTTAAAAAACAAGCTTGTTTGATATAAGTATAGAGAGAGCAATTACGTTCTTGGGAGTTTATTCTAGAGAAAAAATATTCACACAAAAATATCAAAATGCATTTAATACCAACCCAGATAATAGCACGAAAAACATGGAACCAAAAACAATGTATTCAGGAAACACAAAAGCAAACAGTGGTATAACCATACCATGGAATACAACATAACAATAAAGTGTAACAAACTGCTGATAACACAAAATTTGGATTGCTAAGGAGTTATACTGAGTACAGAAACTGGAAAACTCTCAATGCATTGGTTTGTATAATTTTACTGAACTCTGAGGCAGACCTGGTCAATTTCCTGTCTTTAGTGGATAATATTTGTCAGGCTAGGTGCCGCCACAGGGAAAGCTGCTTAAGAGGCAAACAGTATCTTTGGCCATATTCTCCAAATTTGTACACACATCTTAATGACTGTCTTAACCACACCCACCAGAGTTACCTCTGGTGCTTACTTTTAAATTTTCCTCAGCATTGGAACCCTGGCATTACTTCAGGTGATTAATGGTTTTATCAATCCATAAGCAAATAGTACTGGTCAGGAGCTCTCAATGGGACCATTACATGAAGCAAGTATTTAACAAAAGAAGCCAAGAAGAAATCTCTGCATTGAAAATGTAATTTTCATTTAAAAATTGATGGAAGAAATTGAAGACACAGAAAAAGGAAAAGACATCCTATTCACAGACAGGGGTGAATCTTATTACATTGCCCATATTACTGAAGGTAGTCTATTGACTCAACAAAATCTCAAAATTGATTCAGCAAAGCCAATAAATTCTTCATAGAAATAGAAAACCATGACAGAATGTATTAAAAATCTGTGAGGAAGCTAAAAGGCCTTGAATAATGAACATGAGTTTTTAACAACAGCAATAAAAAATATAATAATAAAGCTGAAAGCATCCCTCAAGCAGCTTCACGTTATAATACAAGGCTAGAGTTCTGAGAACAGCACAGGAGAAGCTTTAGAAAATGAAAACAGGACAATAGGGCAGTACAGAGAGCCACGAAAGAAATCTTTTGCGTTTAAATGTTGTCTTGGATCTTGATATTGAGATGAGGAAAATCATGGCCCCCCATCACTAAACATGCTTAACTTTGAGAATACCTCACTAGACGTTTCCATAGCTATCTAGAGCTTTAACTATCACCTTCCACGAGTTTACAAGGAAGATTTCTTTCTCTACTTTTTTCTTTATACCATGTTCACCACGAGGCTCATATCTCATTTTTGGTCCTTCAAGTTTTAGAGAAAATTTTCTTCATTCAGCCCCAGTGAAAGAAGTATCCTCAGCAATTTTTTCTTAAAATAAGATTTCATCTGTCTATGCTCAATAATATGCATGAAAAAGTTTCATCTTTGCAAGAGTATTACAATGCTGAAAGCAAATGTGTTTTAATAAAGTGCATTCACTGTGCTTTACTGAACTTGAAAATATTACATTGTTAGATGACAACACTGACGAAAACGCATCTAGGGAGTTCATGCAGAAAATCGCCTGTCCTGATCAAATAAACATGAAGCACATCTCACATTCTAGACAAATAGCTTCTACGGCTGATTAGACTGGGATCCGGAAATGGGCACGCAGCAGCCAAGGAATTATTGACTAGGTGGACAAGTCCACTAGGTGAAAGTTACTTTGTGATCTGTGATTGATTTCTGGGCAACATCTATTTAGGGCTTCTTTTTGTTTCCTCTTTCTACTTATTCCAGGATCCAATCACAGCAAAACAGCAACTCTTTCCAAAGCAAGTTTGCTAAAGTAATAGATACACAATTAAAAGGAAAGTGAAAAATGGGAGAAAAAGTTAAGTAAAAAAAACACATTTTAAAACATCAGAGTCAAGTGTGTTCTACAAGTGTGGAAAGCATCATGGGTCCTCAGAAGAACCTTCATCTCTGCTGTATCGTTGAATTTCCCCGTGTTTACGCATAGGCAGATATTAAAAATCTTAGTTCTTCCCTTCATATATTTTTTTTCTAATTACTTCGAGTTTTTCAGTGAGATGATATATAAGTAAGTTATTATCCAGTACTTTCCAATTTACAACATGCAAAATTATACCTGGTTTGTTAACTTGATATTAATGTGAAGGGACATCCATGATGCCATTGCTCTCATCCTCATTACCTTGGAGGTTGAAGACAGCCATATCTCACACAGATATGTTTCTTATCACTTAGATGACAGCAAAGTGCTACTAATTTATGTCTCTCTGAAGAGAGGATACAATGCGCGCACACACACACACACACACACACACACACACACACACGGGGTTGGGGAAATATTGGGTTTTTAGAGACAGGGTTTCCCTGTGAAACAACCATGGCTCTCCTCAAACTCATTCTGTAGACGAGGCTGGTCTCAAATCTCCACCTACACCTACCTCTGTCTCCCGAGCTCTTGGATTAAATGCATGCATCACTGCATAACAGATAAGAAAATAAGATCATCTTCAAAATTAAACTATCCAAATACAAAATTGTAGAAAAAAATTGTCAAAAAATCGGTTCCCTTACCTCAGCGGGAATTATATTCTCTGCAATTGAAATATCTTAGAGTGCGCTTCTTATCTAGATACATCAGATGGGAATATTTCTTTGCTAAAATATTTAGGTGCTCCAATAAGAAAATTAAATTTAAGAAAGAATAGGAATTTTAATCTCCTCAAATCTCTTTCTCTTCTTCATGGTGAGAACATTCTCTAAAACTGGTGTTATGCTATTCTAAGTAGATGTAGACATATAAAAATTCTTATTTTGAGTAGGTTTAGGGGCCAAAGAAACAGTTTAGTGTTTAGAAATATATGCTGCTACTGTAGAGGACCAGGGTTCAATTCCCAGCACCTACATGGTACCTCCATAACCATTACTAACTCCAGTTTAAGGGGATAAAAATCTTTCTTTTGGCCTTTGTGGACACCAAAAGCACACACAGTGCATACAAGAAAGAAAAAGTACTCAAACACATTTTTAGAAAGACTTTTAAAAGTGGATCTTGAATTATCTAACCCAAATTTCTGTGAAATAACAGCACTTGAAACAATGCCAGAATCTCAAGATGCTTCTGAGATAACTTATCTGGAAATATTTGTCTTAAAAGAAGGCACTGAACTATTCTGAAGTATAAGGAACTTTCAATTGTTTTATTTTATTTTCAGAACGTATTTTTTCTTGAATGTATTTTGTATAAGAGCCAGAAACTGAGTTAAAGAAGTTTATTACTTGGTATTAGCCGGTTTAAAATGGAAAGACCCATGTTCTTGTCTCCCTGACTCTAGCCATGGTATTTAAAATAACATGGTAGTGGTCCCATTATTCCTCTTTAGGTAGGGCATTCCGTGTATTGGTCTTCAGAATAATGCTAATAAAATAGACTTGGCACCAAGGTGATGGTTTCAATCTAGAAAATAATGCAGGTGACTTGTAAATACTGAAAACTAACTTAGATGTTTATTTGAGCTGTATAAATTTCCTATTGTTGATTAATTTTTTTACCCTACCTGGTAGCAGTTTCAATTCCAACAATCTAATAAATTAAATTTGGAAATGTTATATATAACATTTGCCTGTTTACATATGTTCTATAAACAATATAAACAAATTTTTGCATGTATATTGCTAACATAAATCATAATTTTTCCCAGATTATTGTCAACAAATTGAAAAAAAGGAAAACTTATTTATCACATACAATGTGCTAGCTACTACACAAGTGAAATACATAAAATTTCCTTAAAATCACTAACGTTTTACAAAGACTTTTTTTTGTTTTTTCAATTGGAAAACTTGCAAAGTTAGACAATGTATATACCTGGGTCTGTGCTTTGTTAAACCCATTTTGGATGGAAATCATTATATTTTGTTTCAAGTGTTCAAACATTATGCATATAGGCATTCCTAGTTATTTCCTTTATATATTCCATGAATGCTAACTCATCACCATTTGCCCAGGGGAAGTGAATATGTGTAATTGTGGGATATGTTTCCCAACCTAAATTGATACTGGGGCCCAGAAAGGGACTAGAAAATGAATTACCATTATAATTACTGTTCATCCACAGGTTTAAGTCTCAATTTTATGTTCAATATTGGTTTGGCAAAAACTATCTGATGCTTTATGTGCAAAAAAAAATGTCTGTTTCTCTTATTTTCTTTCTTCTTCCTTATATCTGGAAGAACAAATTTTGCATAGTGAGATAAGTCAGTAATCAAACGGGAGTTTTCCTTTTACAGAGAAAACTAAACTAAGCCAAACAAAGTCATGTTATCACAAACCATATCTTGCATTTTGAACTCAACCTCAGATTATACTGAAGCAGGTAAATGGCATTTTGCTTCTGCATTGCTGTCTAGTTTCAAACAGAATTTAGTGAGTCCATTATCCATCATGACATCCAAATACTAAGAACCAAGCCCAATGCTCTGGGTCAAGGCCTTCCTATTTTCACAACTGTTATTTTAATTTTTAAAAATATAATTGTCCAGTATATGTTACAGATGGTTTACTTTTCAGTAGTGTTTTAACAAAACTACAATATATGCAAATCTTCAAACATTCTAGCTATGTGGAATGCTGAGGCAGGATGATTGCTTTAGCATGAGCTGCCAGCTTGGATATCATGATACGACTCTTTGTCAAGGAAATCCACTGGAAAAAAAAACCTGTTAAGATTCTTTTCCTATTTAAAATAACAACAAGCTAAATAGAGAGCTATGAGAAATCAGTCATAAACAAAAGCTTTTAGCACAATGGATCAATAGCAGACTGGTTTCTTATCACTACTAGATTAAAATATGATTTAAAATAACAAATGTTAAAATTATAGTATGAACTGAGCATATAGAAGTTACCTAAGTTAGCACATAGACAAGTTATGAATGTTTGCTAATCCTCATCGACTGCAAAAGAAATTTTATCTGGCCAAAGCCAAGAGTAGCAATCATCTGCAGACTCCAGCATAATGTCTAAAGGTTTTCCCTGCATATATTAAAGGTCACTTTTCCCTTCCTGGTTTTCCCATGCATCATAAGAATTCTACCACATATCATAGATACCTCTAATACCTTGTATTAGAATTCAAATACAAGACTCATAAGGATGATAATGTTATTAGGGGTCTATTGAAGAAGCTTCATGGGAAGTGGATGTGTTTGTAAAAATGGTGCATTTTGGAAAGGTTTGGGGTTAATCTAGACTATTCACTACATGGAGCCAGTGGAAAAGGGTAAGGTTTCTGATGAAATCTGGGGAAAGAAAAATGAGACTGTTGGACTCAATGTAGACAGGCATTTAAGTTAGTTTGGTCATAGCAATTTAAAGGAAAGGTGTATTCCATGGTGGGTCTCTATGTTCCCATCTACATTGGCTCATCCAAAATAGCAAGAGCACAGTATGAAACTATACAGGAGAAATAAAGAGCAGGAGTTAAATTTTCCATTACAGTTTGCCAGGAAAAGTGGGTAAAAGGGAGACTTTATAAGATCCAGGTACATAAAATGAGTCAGACGTATGATGCAGTAGACTTCAGAGGACTGGTGGGAACTAAAATACCAATTATTAGATCCAGGTCATGAATCTCAAATATTACACATCACAGTTCTGGGAACTTTGCCATTCCTGAGGAAACATCTGATTCCATCAAAGAAACTTACTAGATCTTCTCAGGATGTGCAAATTTTAAATTATTTTAAAATTATCCAACCAAGCAGAAATTGTATTAAAGCAGGTACTGCCATAATCAGATGATCTCCTCAATTTATGAATAAATACTAACCTTCAACATAAACAGTACTAGTAAATAAGTCTGCTTAAAAACATATGGACAATGTAGCCTCAGATCACAAACAACTACTGCAATATATTTTCTATTATGTATCAGGAAATTGGACGTTTTACATCATTTCAAAGACTATATTAGTAACAAGAAAAAGAGATTAAAATTTTTCCACATCAGAAACTAAAATACTAACAGGAAGGGCTCTAACACATAAATAATCATGCAATAATGATCCTTAATTTTACCTTGAATTTTATAACTCAGTTGGAGTTTAAAATTACTTGAAATCTTCTACTTAATTATTTAAGTGTGTGTTTTTCTATTTCTGTTGTTGGTTTTTTTTAAGCTTATTGTCCTAATTTAATTTCTTCTTTTTTAAGAATGCTTGCATTGCTAGGCATTGAACCCAGAGCTTTAGGCTCAGAGGTAAAGTGCTCTATTATTGAGTCATATCTCTTCAACATTTTGTTTTTGTTGTTCTTTTTTTTCCCACTTTCTCGCCTCCTCCCACTTTCCTCCCTCTCCCTCACTCATCCTCTCCCCTCCCACTCCAGTCCTAAGAGAGGGCAGGGTACCCTGTCCTATGTGAAATCCAAGGCCCTCCCGACTCCATCCAAACTTAGGAAGGTGTGCATCCAAATAGAATAGAATCCCAAAAAGCCAATACATGCAGTAGAGACATATCCCAGTGCCATTATCATTGGCTTCTCAGTCTGCCCCAATTGTCAGCCACATTCAGAAGGTCCAATTTGATCCTCATTCAGTCCCAGTCCAGCTTGGGCCACATCCTGTAACCCATTTTCACCCACTGAAGGCATAGAGACATGCGACCAGCCTCCCTACACTTTTAATCATCCCCTACCACATCTGTGACCAAAGGATCCTTGGCTTAGCCTACATCTGGAGGAGCCCCAGAGCTGCATAAGTGATCAGCAGAGGGACAGCCTCACCTGTGCCTGGAAGAAAAGTGACCTAACCACCTAAGCCTTATTAGGCTGCACCAATTAGAAGAGAAGGCCCCTAATGTAGAGGCTCCACCTGAATACATTGGAAGAAGAAACTTGTAGATGACAGTATAAAAATACATTCAACAACAGAAAGAGCAATATGGCACCACCAGAAACTCGAGATTCTACATCAGAAAGACCTGAACATCCCAACACTGATGAAGCAGAAGAAAATGACCTTAAAAGTAATTTTATGGAGATGATAAAGACCATTGGAGAGAAAATGAGAAATTTTCTTAAAGAAGTGAGGAAAAGACAAAAAAATATTAGAAGAAATCAGCAATTCTCTTAAAGAAGCGTAGAAAGGCAAAAAAAAAAACAGGTGAAGGAGATATCTCAAACAGTTCAAGACTTAAAAACTGAAATAAAGGCAATAAAGAAAACACAAACCAAGGGAATTCTGGAAATTGAAAATCTGAGTAAACTATCAGGAACTACAGATGCAAGCATAACCAATAGAATACAAGAGATGAAAGAGAATCTCAAGCGTTGAAGATACGATAGAGGAAATATATTTATCAGTCAAAAAAAATGTTAAAACCAACAAATTCTTAACACAAAATATCCATAAAATCTGGGACACCAGGAAAAGACCAAACCAAAGATAGGTTCTTCTATAGTGACATAAGAAGTTGTTCAGCTCAAAAGGCACAAAAAATATATTCAAAAATTCATAGAAGAAAACTTTTCCTACCTAAGGAAAAAAAATCACTAAAAATACAAGAAGTTTACAGAGCACCAAATAGATCATATCAAAATAAGTCCCCTCCCAACATAATAATCAAAACACTAAACACAGAGAATAAAGAAAGAATATTAAGAACTTCAACAGGTGTAGATGCCAGGAAATAATCTAACTGGGGGCTAAAATCAATAAAATAGAAACAAAAAAATCAATACAGAAAATCAATGAGAAAAAGAGGTGATTCTTTCAGAAAATCAACAAGATATACACACTTTTATCCAAACTAACAAAAAAGCAGAGAGAGAAATTAACAAAATCAGAAATGAGAGGTGGGACATAATAACACAGACTGAGGAAATCTAGAGAATTATCAGGTAATACTTCAAAAACATGTTCTCCACAAAATTGGAAAATTTAAAGGAAATGGACAATTTTCTAGAAAGTTACCACATACCAAAATTAAATCAAGAACAAATAAGTAAATCAAATACACCTACAACCCCCAAAGAAATATAAACAGTCATCAAAAGTCTCCCAACAACAACAACAACAAAAAGGCACAGGGTGAAATGGATTCAGTGCAGAATTTCACAAGAATTTCAAAAAGACCTAATACCAATACTTCTCAAATTGTTCCATATAATGAGAACAGAAGGAATATTGCCAAACACTTTTTATGAGGCTACAGTTATCCTGACACCCAAACCACACAAAGACACAACTAAGAAAGATAATTGCAGACCAACTCCCTTATGAACACTGATACAAAAGAACTCAACAAAATACTAGCAAACCAAACCAAGAACACAACAGAAAAATCATTCACCATGAAGAAGTAAGATTCATCCCAAGATGCAGAATTAATCTGTGCAGTCAGATGGTGAAAATCAAAAACACCAATGGCAACTTATGCTGGAAAGGACTGGAATAAGGGAAACACTCCTTCATTGCTGGTGGCTGTGTAAACTTTTACACAGTTAAAAATTAGTATGGCAGTTTCTCAGAAAATTGGTAATCAATCTATCTCAAGACCTAGCAATACCATTCTTGGGCATATACCCAAAGGTTTGACACTCATACCACAAGGACATTTGCTCAGCTATGTTCATAGCACCATTATTCATAATAAAGCAGAACCTGGAAACAAACTAGATGCCCCTTAATTGAAGAATGGATAAAGAAAATGTGGTACATTTAAACAGTGGAGTACTACTCAGCAGTAAAAAAGCAATGACATCTTGAAATTTGCAGGCAAATGGAAGAAATTAGGAAAGAGACATCATGAATTAATGACCTAGACTCACAAATTCAAATGCTGTATGTACTTACTCATAAGTAGAAATTGGACATAAAGCAAAGGATTAACAGCCTAGAGTCTACAACCCCAGAAAAGTCAGGAAACAACAAGAATTCTGAGACATATGCTTGGATCCCCATGGAAAGTGGAAATAGACAAGATCAACTGAGTAAATTGGGAGCAGGGGCAGGGAGGAAGGGGAATTGAAGTGGGGAGTGGGAGAAAGGGAGACGGGGATGGTGGAGAACATGAGAGATTGGGATGGTCAAGTTTGGACAACAGTGAAGGAGAGCAATGAAGGATATATCTTGATAGAGGAAGCCACTATGGATTTAGTGAGAAACCTGTCAGTATGGAAATTCCCAGGAATCCACAAGAATGACCTCAGCTAGGAATCTAAGGAATAGTGAAGAGAGAAAATAAAATTATTTAAAATATAAAAAGAAAGTGTGATGTGGGATTCCCCTCTGTATGCTGTGAATATATTTTATTACCATTGGTTATTAAAAAAAGATGTTTTGGCCTATGGCAGATTAGAATATAGTAAGCTGGAAAATACAAGCAGAGGAGAAAAGAAGACAGAGTCAGGAAGAAGCCATGTAGCTGCCCAAGAAGCAAGAGGTAACAAACCACCGGCCTCGTGGTAAAATATAAAATAATACAAATGGGTTACTTTAAGGTGTAAGAACTAGCTAGGAATATGCCTAAGCTATTGGCCAAAGAGTATTGAAACAAATAGAGATTTTGTGTGGTTATTTGGGTCTGGGCAGCTGGGACACAAAACACAGTCTCCATTTACATAATTGCACCCAACATTTGGTAACATACACCTTCATAAAACCTAAGAAAGCTTATGAAAAGGACTTCTAGACCCACAAAAATGGGAGTCAATTGGAGCTTTTTGGTAGTCACATTTTCTTCAGATAGACTCTGTTTACTGGTGGCTAGCAGAAACACTGCTCCTTGAAGAGACAGCTTCCTGGTTTGTGTTGTTGGAAAGAATGATTCTGACTATTTTGGGATTTGTGAGAAGCATGTTGCAACTTGCTTAATGGCAGTGAAATGGACCTGCTGTGTTCCTGTAGCTGGGGCAGTGAAGATGGATTACAGAGCTGGCAGTAAAAAGGTTGAGAGAAGTGGAGCCAGCATCCAAGGCCACAGCAACAACATCACTTACAATTTAAAAAAAGAAAAGAAATCCTTCTTGTCAGAAAAGAATTTCAGATACACAATAGGACAGATTCTAAATGAGACACAGTATGTTTTAAAAATGTACATAGGGTTAGTAGAGGGAGGACTAAGAGTATAGATATTTATAAAAAAGAATTAAGTAGTTTTAATAAATAAAACAAATACTTTACAGAGTCAATAAAATAAAACAAGTCACACAAAAATGGAAAGAATACAGAGTTTAGATTATGCATATTATTGTGTTTTCTATGAATTTTTTGACTAAAGAGAGATATTTGATTCTGGGGACTGCTATGTTAAACTACATTTATGTTTTAAAGGTATCTTGACATCAAAATTTGAGTCTTAGGATAAGTTACTCTTAAAAAGAGGTTTAATTTTGTTTTCCCAGAAGATGAGAATCTGTGGATTCCTTTCTGGCTAATGTGGTCTGATAGAACAAGACTTCCTACAAGGTCTCCATTAACCCTAAAAATACTTTGTCCAGCAAACAGCAGGAAGCAGTTTGGAGAAAACTATGACCAAATTCCCAAAATGATTGTTTATAAATGTTTATTTTCATTTTAAAAGGGTTGGTTATAAATGATTAATGGTCACAGTCAGTTTCTAAAAAAATAGGGGGGATATGATATAGAGATAAATACTTTGAATTGGTATGGATCTTGTCTATTGATACAAATTTAAGGTCAATTTTATTACACCGTGTATGCGTATTTCTGCTCATTTAACATTGTGTTTGTGTAGTTCATTTAAAACTGTAACATATAGTTAAGAACTACAGATTAATAGATAGTCATCTGTAATAATAAAACTTTTAATTACATTAGTTAGGTTTTCTGGATATACAAAATACAAAATATATTTGAATTAGATAATATTTAACACTTCAAAGACATACAGAAACATTTAAATGTTTTAAGAATATAGACTTTTCTTGCCAATGAGACATGTTTGCTTCTGGCAGCACCAATTACTTCAAAGAGATTGAGGGGCATTGAAGAAATTCATTATGGAATTTGCCTTCAATGTGACAAGGCTAGTCATTTGGGTAAGAAACTGCTGTTGCCTGGACTGCTTGACAGTATACCAAATAAACTGAACATGCAGGACACACAGAAAAAAATGACTGCGGAAGTTGCCAAAAACAAAAAGTGAGACAGTCATTCAGGGCTCCTGATTCATGAAAGAGTCTGCCAGACATTCTGCAAGATGCAGAAGAAAGAGACCGACAAACTGCTACTATAGGTGAAACAGTTTTTCAAATTTCCTGCTTCATGGAAAAGTCTGCCAGAGACTATGGGCCTGTAGGCTGAATATGAATACTCCAATGTTACAGTAGAACTTTGGGTGGCTCAATATGCAAGGAGAAAACTCTGACAATTCCGGAGTTTTGGAAGTTTCTTATAATGTATTTCCTGTTTACTTAGCTAATATTATATCCTTCTGGGATCTTTGATGGAGTTGAAGACAGTTATAGTTATAGTTTTCTTTAATTAGCATAAAAGATAAATTAGATATGACACTTTAGACTCATAAAGATAGATAGAAAGAATATTTTCTTGAATTTTTCCAGATACAAATAGACTAAATATTGTAACTGAAATTCTTGCTGGATACCTGTTTTGTTATATGTTACTTTACTATGTTAAAGTTAAAACCTTTCTTTTCATTTAGGCAGAAAGGGGGAGATGATGTAAGATTCCCCTCTGTACGCTGTGAATATGTTTTATTATCATTGGTTATCAAGAAGCTTCTTTGGCCTACCTGATGGAGGAAGGTCATTGGCTAATAAAGGAACTGCCTTGGCCCATTTTATTGGTTAGAGGATAGGTGGGAGGAGTAAACAGAACAGGATACTGGGAGGAAGAGGAAGTGAGCTCAGAGTCTCGACAGCTCTCCTCTCGGGAGCAGACGCCTGAGAGAGACGCCATGCCCGGCTCCCGGGATGAAGCTCCGACCCAGGATGGACATAGGCTAGAATCTTCCTGGTAAGCGCACCTTGGGGTGCCATACACAGATGATTAGAAATGGGCTAAATTAATATGTGAGAATTAGGCTAGAAGAGAATGAGCCAAGCAGTGTTTAAATGAATACAGTTTGTGTGTTGTTATTTCGGGCATAAGCTAGCCGAGCAGGCAGCTGGGGTGCTGGGGACGCAGCCCCGCCACCCTTATTATTACAGCCTACCCATATGGTAGAATATAGTAATGTAGGAAATCTAAGCAGAGATAGAGAAGAAAAGAAGGCAGAGTCATGGAGAAGCCATGATGCCACCCAAGAAGCAAGAGATAACAAATCTTGAGCCTTGTGGTAAAATATAAAATAATAGAAATGGGATAATTTAAGATGTAAGAGCTAGCTAAGGTATTGGTCAAATAGTTCTGTAATTGATGTAGTTTTCTGTAATTAATCAGATCTGGGTGACTGGAAAACAAAGTGCAGTCTCTATTTACATAATGAAACATGATTAACACAAGCTCAGAGACTGAAATTGGGGTTCAACCTGAATATCTGAAAAGCAAAACAGTCAGCCATTGGTTCTTACCTCTACCTCAGTCTGAAATGGTGATCCTGTCTCCAGAAATCTCAGAATGATACTGAGTGAAAGCTGTTTCCTTCTGTTTTATAATCCTCCCTAGGGCTGGGATTAAAGGCATTCACCCATTCACCACTATGATTGAAGGCACACACCACCCGGTTTCTATGTCAAACTAGTGTGGCTACTGGGATTCAAGGTGTGTGTTACCATTTCCTGGTCTGTAAGGCTGATCAGTGGTACTGTTTTTCTCTCAAATCTTCAGGCAAGTTTTATTTATTAAAATACATTTGAAACGCCACTATAGAAGTGCATATCATGCTTTAAAAATATGAGTGTAAGATTGTTATTCAATAAAATTGCAGAGAATAAAACCAAATGATTTTGAGAAATGTATTACTCAATTGATTAAGGACCTACTGTGTGCTCTGAATTAAGTCACATTACCCTCGTTTCATTGTATTATGCAGTACAGACAATAAATCAAAACAATTGCCACTAAATAACCGTGAGTAAATCAGAATTCATTTTCTGAAGTTAGATAATTTGGAAGCAGAGCTAAGTCTATCTGTGAGCTAATTCAGAGCATATGTTAGTAATGATTATTACTTCTTTAAAAATGAATTTTGCACTGTGTTTGTTCTGACAATATTATAATATGAGGAGGACCTAGACACATCTTAGTCATGAAATTCCCCCCAAAATGAGTACCCATTGACTAGTACTTGCCAGCCCTGATTGGCCCCATTAGAAACACTTTTCAGAGGAAGATTTAAGACTAGGTTTAAATGATTAATTAAATGAGTCCCAGGAAGAGAAATAGATTGTGCAGCCAAACATAAAGATAAATTTTCTCATTATATGCTGCTCGATGTACAGGCCTGCTTTCTTTGAAGAGCCTGAATAGCTTGTAATTTAACATCTATGAACACTGGTAGTGCTGTTCCACTGCAATGACACATTTCACTCTGAAATATAACCAATTTATGCTTCTGAAATGAAAGAATTTCAGTTTAAAAGAAATAATCTCTTGAGGGTTGCAGGGGACATAATAGCTTTTCCACAGAAATAAAATAAAACAAAGCAAACATATTCACCACCAAAACCTACAATCAAGACTTTACCTAACACCCAGAAAACTTGTTTTATGGCTGTGGATAATTTGGAGACCTAGAATATAGCCTTTTCTCTCAAAATATAAAATAAAATTAACCATTTTGTTTTCAAGAAACACCATGGGATCTCAATACCATGTTAATTATTTAATGGTATGTTTTTGTTTTGCCTTAGTAAAGATAACCTGTAGATCACCAGATGGTATTGAATTAAAATATATTTCTTCTAACTCTTATTTTAATTTCAATATTTATTAAATATTAAGGAGAATTTTTTATGTGTAGTAAGCCCAAGAAATTTAAATATGAGTTGGGACATTTCCTATATTGAGGAATGTTTACTAAGGGAAAGAAATTTTTGATCAGAAATATTTGTAAGATATTAATTGCCATAATAGATATAGTGTTCAAAAAATCCCCTTGAAACAGTAATGGAAACAATGTATGGAAAACATTGCTTGAACCTAGAGGGCTACCTTGGCTTTCTTATTTTAGAATGAATAGGAAAGTAGAACATTTCAGATCAAGGAATAAACTAAGGAATAGTTGGGTCAAGTTCCAAGACTTGCAAGTTCTGGTGTTAAAGATGTGAGCAATCCAATCTGGAAATCTATCTTGATAGTTTGTGGTTGTTTTATTATGATCTGTGCCAGGTATTTTTGACTATAAATCATTTACATCTCTGGAAACTTCCAGGAATTCCATTATAAATAAGTAGCTTCATGTTGCCTACTCTTGCAGAGCTTTGAGTGTGACTCCATAGAAAACATGCTACCATCTTTATGTGTTAGTACATTAATAGTAAAATCATTTCAGCAGATTATCCAAAACAGGGCCAGAGAGGTAGCTTTGTGAGAACAATCACCTGCCACCAAATCTGATGGCATGAATTTAATTCCAGCAATTCCAGGGTAGAAGGGATCCTGATCCCTTATATATTCTCCTCTGACCTCTACATGTGTATTTAACAAGCACGAGTCCCCCAAACTCATGAATGGTATAGAATTTAAAACAGTACTAAATAAATCAAGGACTATTTATGTCTTGCAATGTCAGTAGAAAACTCTGATTTTAAACAACATGAGACGCACCCACTCCACTCCACTCTATGCAAACTTCAGATTTTTCTTTCTTTCTTTCTGGTGTTCTGAGATTTCATTTTTGTGTGTGCATGTGTGATTCATATGTGTGTTTGCGTGTTTGTATTTATGTGTGTGTGTGTGTGTGTGTGTGTATTAATGCAAGTGCACTTGTGGCTGGATGCAAGCAGAGACCACATATCAACCTTAGATAGTATCCCTGTCTGTACCTTTGCTGCTTGAGACAGAGTTTCTGACTGGCGCCTGGAGCTCCAAGGTCCTCCCCCCTCCATCCAGGTCTAGGAAGTTGAGGATCCAAACAGACTAGGTTCCCACAAAGCCAGTACATGGAGTAGTATCAAAATCGAGTGCCCTTGTCCTTGGCTGACCGGAAAACCCCAGCCCACCATCTGTCTTCATGTCCTAGATCCTGGGATTCCAAGCATGTGCTTGTAATTTTACATGGGTGCTGGTGTTTGAACTTGAGTTCTTATACTTTAGCAGACTTTCCTAACTGCCCCGTGTCCCCAGTCTTCTCCCCACATGTTTCTCTCCTTCATCTTTCCGTATTTCACAGGTCACTTGACTTAGACATTCTCAGAGACTGAACATACTGTTAGCAAGTTCCTTTAGTCTCCTGTTCCCTCAGATCATCTTGATTTAATTTTGATTTCTGAAAGCTATGTTCTGGGGACAAGAGATCCTAGGTTGAAGGTCTTTTTCCTTTCATCTTTTGAAAAATGACCCACTTCTGTTTAGCCTCTGAAGATTTTGATGACATATTAACTGTCACATAAGTCATTTTCCTTCTAGAATGATAAAGTATACATTCCCTAAAGCTAAATACATATAAAAGAACTTTCTGAATTTTTTTTTGTCTAGCTATGTTCCAAACGATGTCTTATTCTTTTTTAGTTTATTTATTCACTTACCTGTTAGTATCAGATGTTTGGCCAGCATATGGATTAGGCTAGCTAGGATTAGGTTATTATGGGTTTTCTCAACTTCTTTAGATCATTTATTCATATATAAATATCAATATATAATCCAAATTCCTATGCCTCACTATCAATTTTTCTTGTGCATGTTTATGTATTTTGTATTTTCATGTCATTGAAAGATCTCTTCATTGTCTCACAATTTATTTTCAATTTTCTCCATCTTTAAGTTAGATTATTCCTATTGCTGTAATTTACAATTTATTAATGCTTTACATACCTTAATAATGGTACTGTGTCTACCTCCTCTATCTCAGCTACATGCATTTTATCTTTTAATTCCAAGTTTTTTCGTATGATATTCTTTGTATACTTCATTCTTTTGCTAAAGTGGGCAATCTTTGTATTTGTTTCAAGTATGTCTATGCTTTCTTCATTGAGGAATTTTGTCATTGTCTTTGTTAATAAAGTACAGTTTTAAACTGTTGCAAAATAATTGTAATATCACTCTCATTTTTAAATATTTTACTACACTTACATGCTTTTATGCACGTGCGTGTGTGTGTGCATGTGTGTGTGTGTGTGTGTGTGTGTGTGTGTGTGTGTGTGTGCATGTCCATGGGCATATAGGGGCTAACTTACCAAGGTGTGCATAGGGATTGAATACATTATCAGGCTTACAGAAAGCTCCCTTACCCACTGACCCATTTCCTCAGTCCATCATTTTAAAACGTTTATTGTTATTCTTCATGATTTTATTTTGTTCTTTCCAATTTCATGCTATAAATTGTTTTATTCTCAACTCAACATATTCAGGGAACTGTGTTATAAATCTCTGATGCTTACCTATGCTGGGCATTTTTGGATTATTTCCCCTGAAGGTATTCTTTACACAGGAGAGACTAGAGTACATCAAGAGAAGAATCATTGCTTATTGTGTCTTAGGAAAGCAGATATAGACAGTTGTTGTAATCTACTGTATTCAGACACATTATAGGAGAAATAGGCAATAAGCTATGCAACAGCTGAGACAAAAATGACTTCAATAGTCTAACAATATTGGATTGTGAATACCGTATTGCCAATATGCCATGCAAGATGTGCCTACTGGTATAATTTTGGTAATTGTGGTATGATAGTTCTAAGGGGAAACAATTCTTTTCTAATTGTATTTGAGGGTTATTCCACAGGACAAAATTCATGTCTAGTACTATAACCCTGGTCAGAAATTCATGGCTGAGGAGAGCATAGAAACTAGGAGGAAGCTATATGTTGTTGTGTTTCTAAGTGCATATACTTTCAAACAGCTTCCTAACTATGTATGTTTATGCCCATAGATTTGTGCTTTTCTCAACCTTGCCCAGACAAGATTTTCGAAGTGGGCATCAGCTAATGAAAAGAACTACATAGTGCCAGATAAACAATTATGAATATTCGGCCATAGGTGAGATATCTCTCTCAACTCCCACTCCCAGTCTCAAAGGCCTAGATTTTCTCTAGACCTTATGGAGGAGGAGAGAAACAGAATATAAGAGTCAGAATAAAGAGAGGATTGTGTGAAATGATGTGTACTAGATTTAACATGGCTCTTGCCCTTAAGAACTATTAATAATTATGATTACCTGCACAGACGTACATAACATCAACCCAGTTTAAAATTCTGTGATAGAAAAGGGGCCAATAAGTCTCCACACCTACCTGAGGATCCAATAGCAGTTGGTGGCCACTGGGGGAGGGAGAATAGTTTTTATTTGTGGTCGTGGTCCTTGGTAGGTTACCCCTGTTCCTATGGATGACTTTAAGTTCCAAAACTAATTAGATTCAGGGCATTATAAAAACCATAGTGGATAAAACGTGATGGGGAATCCAGATGCATTTAAGGGGAAGGGTTAATGGGCAAGATGCGATCAAATGCATTGTGTGCATGTGTAAAAATATCAAAGGATAAATACAAATATTATTAAAAATACATGTACAATGCCACTTGTCTGAGCTCAGTTTGAGAAGAGTGCCTAGTATGTCTTATAACAGGTACCCCTCAGTATGGAAAGAGCAAAAATAATGTACAAAGTTATAGGACAGAATCCAAATGACAAGGAGAGAGAACATAGGGACTTGGGGCCAGTATGATTAATCAAGGGTCATCACAACAGGGAAGCCAGAAGCATCAGTGTTTTCTGCCTGTGTAGGAAACCGTGGAAGTTTAAGTATATGGAGACCAAGGATTTATAGAAAGCTGACAAGTGTCAAATCCTCAGTGGAATCCAATAGGAGCAGTCTTGACAGGTCTGATAAAAAAAAATCTGGGAACTATGGACAGAAGTGCTAAAGAATTCTGCAGTACATTTCATCAGGGACAGGAATATGATCCAGTTTTCTTGCTTTTGTTAACTCTATTTCTCATATATTTCTTTCTGCATGATCTTCTTTTTCGCAGTTCCCAGGACACTTTGTGACCTTCACCTTGATAGTTCTGGATCAATAGCAAATTTGTCTTACCTATAAAACAACCTTCTACATCTCTGACCCCTAGAGAGGTCTTGTAAATCTTAGAAGCTATTTGGGAATCATTGCTCCAATCCATCATCTACTATGTGTATTAAATACTTTATCTATATAGGATCTATTAAAAAGTAAAAAGTTTTTGTAGTCTAAGGTAGCCTTGAACTTCCAAAGATTATCTAACATCATATTCTTCTGTCTGCCCTCTTCTATGTTGATAAAATAGCCCAATATACCACAAAGAGTTTTCTATGGCATTAGAATAAAATCCATAACTTCATAGATGCTAGACAGGGGCTCTACCATACAACCTCCATTTCACATCCACAAGATGCAGCAGTAAATTCAAGTGAATCATTTGATGGAGAACCCCAAACATGGTGTTAGAAGTCCAGATGATTTCTTTAGAATGGGAACCAACCCTACTAATATTCCATTTGTCCCCTCCATGGACTGGCAATGTGGCTTTATAATCTTCTTAGTCATTGTAAAGATGGGGGACAGTAAAGGATATGCCAGAAGTCACCTCCAGAGAAAACATGTTGTGAGTGTCAGGGATCACACTCTACTCAGAAAAAGCAATTTAAAGGGGATCATTGCTCTTGCAGAACTACCTGAGAAGTCTCACCTGTTTTGTTGTTTGTAATTTTTAATTTTTTAAAGCAGGAAGCATGCAAAAATGCTCTTTCTCCTCACAGTTCTCCCAGTCCTTTTTCCTGTTGAGTAAGATTACAGGCAAGTTCAGCAGAGTTTGTGCCTAATTACACATGGATAAAATGATACAACACAGCCCAGTGGAGAGAATAGAAAGCAAGAGAACAAGCACATTTCAAAGGATGATGCCTGGCATACTCCTAATGACTGATTATTGCTTTGGATTTTATTTAAATTATAAAATGGGGAAAGACATCAAGGGAAACAGAAGCCAACATGCTTGAACAAGGAGGAGGTATGCTACTTCAATCTTAATTTATCCATTTGTGTGCCTGAGAGGGTATCTCAGTTGCCTTCCTGCCCCACCTGTTAATTGCTTTTAAGTTCTTGATGTGATTCTGTGAACTATATTGCTTTCCCCATTGGGAAAATGGACTCCCCAAATCTATACCAAGCAGATGACACCTAATTCACAATACCTTCACGAAACCAAAAGCATTATAATGATTAATAGAGACCATTTGTGGAGCACACTGGGATCCATCTAAAAATAATTAAATGCAAGAAAAAAGAACATTATTTCCAAACACTTGAAACTAAACAGCCTATTTGTCATCTGTGGGCTGGAGAACAGTGAAGGAATATTAGGAAACAGACATCTGGATTTCTGCGTTGAAATCAAATCTCCACGGCTACTGTTTGGAGGGTGTGTCTTTGGGATCTGACTTTGCTATGAAGACTGAGTTGTCATAATATGATTAGCATCTTTGTAAGAAGAATTAGATTTAGATAAATTTGGTGGTTTGGAGGATAAGCCATCTACAGGTGAGGTCAGAATGTTGTTACCAGAGTTTCCACAGTGATCGCAGATAACTGTATGAAATAAACTTAGGATGCTTAAGCAATCCATCAGTGGGGTTTGCCAGGCAGAGATGGATAAGAAAACTTTAAAAGAATTACATTAAACTTAGTGAAATGTAAAATACAAAATATCAAAAGTGAATACATATGTAAAGATGTGCAGTATGGGTCATGTATGGGGCCAATTATAGTGGTGGTGATACAGTAGATCTAGATGTGATTAAAAGACACAGTTGTATATGCTGATAACAGTCAGCAGTTAAATCACTGGGTTAAAGAGTGCACTGCAATTAGTCATCGTTAGGAACAGGGTGAAGGATAGAGCATCAGATATTTTTATTACGAAGACTTCTTATTTCTTCTAAATATAATCCAATTTCCTGAAATACTGCCACCCCTTATAATTACATGGAGTATAACTGGCAATGCATAATATTAACATTTTTAATGAGTAGATCCTTTTGGAGATAATCCTGATTCATTTAGGTCTAGTAAGTGATTCTTATATAGTTCTTATGCTAGGCAAGTATGTGCTATGCATCAGAGTAAAAAAAAAATATATAGTTAAGCATTCTCCATGGTACATAAAAATGAATACTGTTAAACATACTTTCAAGTCACCTATCCTATTGAAACTCCATGATTTCACAATTGTTTTTCCCAAATTTCTACATAAATTTCCCAAGAATGGGCTAGAAAGATACCTCAGCATTTAAGAGCATGCATGGCTATTTCAAAGGACTCCATTTAATTCTACTAGACACATAGCAGCTTACAACCCTCTGTTACTTCATTTCCGAGAGATCCAGTGCCTACTTCTGTCTTCAGTCTGCCTTGCACTCACTCTGTGTACCTACATACATGCAGCAGACACTCAGACACATAACATAAATCAAGTAGTATTTCCATAGAGGCTGGGAATATGGCTCCGTGTTTTAAGTCCTTGGTCCTTTGCCAGATGACCTTAGTTCAGTTTGCAGCACCCATGCCAGGTGGGTGAGAATCTCACAATCACCTGTAACTACAAATCCAGGGGATATGATATCCTTTTCTGGCCTCCTTGGACAACTATATGCATTGCACATCAACATATACTTATGAACATATTAAAGTATATTTTAGAATCTTCACACACACATATATATGTATATTAATTTGACTACTTTAGTTTTATATATACATATATATATGTATACACACACGTGTGTGTGTGTGTATGTGTGTGTGTGTGTGTGTGTGTGTGTGTATGCATGCTGTGGGACAATGCAATGGTTTTACCCTGTAAAGATTTGTTTCTAGTACTTGTTTAATAAAATGCTGATTGACCAGTAGATAGTGAGGAAGTACAAGTGGTGCGACCAGGCAGGAAGAAGCGGGGCAATGGGAACAGGAGAATTCTGGGAGAAGGGAAGAGTCAGTTTGCAGTCATTTCCCAGACAGAGGCAGTAAGACACAGAGCAAGCAAGATGTGACTGCCTCATCAAAAAAGGAACCAAGCCACGTGGCAAACACAGACAAGAATTATGGGCTAACTTAAGTTATAAGAGTTAATAAGAAGCTTGAACTACTAGGCCAACTAGTTTATGATTAATGTAGTCCTCTGTGTGTCTCTATGGGACTGAATGACTGAGGTACCAGGCAGGACAAAAAACCTCAGTCAACATATACATAAACACACACACACACACACACACACACGCACACATATGTCTTTTTTACTAATTTAGTTTCATATATATATATATATATATGAAATAAAGAAAAATTAAAAAAGAAGACTAAATAAAGAATATGTGTGGGATATTTTGCCTGAATGCAACACCTCTTGGAACCCTGATACCCATGGAGTCCAGTACAGGGTGTTGGATCTCCTAGAACTGGAGGTACAGACAACTGAGAACTGCCATGTGGATGCTGAAACCGGACCCAGGTCCTACAGAAGAGCAACCAGTACTCTGAACAGCTAAACACCTCCCCAGCTCCCAAATTATTATAACTAGCTTACAGTGATACAGTTATAGAAATAAGTTCATTAAATTTATTAAGCCCACAGATGTTACTGTGAAATAATTTGAACCCAGGTATTCTGGTTTCAAATCTTGACTCTTAATTACTAAGTTAGAAGAACTGCAATTTTCTCTAGAATAACAAAAGTTTTCAATTATGCTATTTTTGATTAGTGGAGAAGGGATATTGCTTAAATTCTATGTAAGTATATATTTTTATTCCTTTTAAAGATATGCAAGGAAGCAGGATGGATGAGAAAAGAGGGAAAGAACAGACATGAACTGGAGAGTGACCCTGGCAAGGAGTAGACATCATCACCACAAAGCTGTATATACAGGGAAAAATCCTTAGGACAGTAGTTCCAAACATCCCTAGATAACGGGATTTTGTTACCTCAGATACTCAGTTGACGCTGATGATGTTGGTACACACATACAAAACAGGACAGATTCTGTTGTTTTTATTTGCTTACATCATTACTTGTAAGTCACAAGAGAATGTTTTTCAAAACCATAGCTAAAGGAGAAAAGAATACAGATTTAATGAAAGGACCAAGAGATCATCACGTCACCACCAACATAACCAAAATAGAAATTTAATGACAGGAGATGAGGGTGAGAATGTTAGTTATAGGAAATAACAGAAATATTTCCAAAATAGTGCATTGAATAGTAGAGTCCAATCATATTAGATAATGTTGTTCCTATTTGCAATAAAAATGATCTACGTTCATTAGGCGTTATTATACATTAGATCTGTGCAAAACTCTAACATGGATTTTCTCCTTCAATTTCTCTAATGCCTCCCCTATTATATTCTCATTTTCTAGAGTATGGCAGTTAAATTAAATGACTCTACACTTTCACACACCAGAGGTCTTTAGTGATGCAAGAACCAAGTGTTGCAGCATACAATGTCATCCCAACACTCAGGTAGACCAAGCCTTGGCTGCATAACTGCTCTCTTTTTAAAATCTTAGATATCCCCCACACCATTTTTGGAACTGTTACTGCTACAGATATATATATATATATATATATATATATATATATATATATATATGTTATTATTACTAATAGCATAGGGTATAAGGTCATTATTAAAATTTTAAGATAATAAAGTCTGAAGAAATGAAAATGAACACAAAGAAAAAGCCTAAACTATCCCCCAAGAGAGTCCCTCTCTCTTAGGGAGCTATGTGACAACCCCAAGATTCAGTTCTGGCAACATCTGTTCACAGTATTCCCAGAATGGAGGAATGTGATAAAAGGTGGTGTAAACATTCCTGCTGGTTTTTGGTTCTCTTGAAACACAAGTGGCTGGTAAATGGCAGAATTTCATTGTTTATTGAACAAATGGTTAAAGTTACATCCATAAATTTAATATCAAAGAGTAATCAATATGACATAATATCTCCATAACATACATATATATTAATATATAGTCATATATTTGTATTGTGTATATTTTCATGCATACAAACAAAACTGCTTTTGAATATTAATTGTTTAATTTTTAATTCATCACAATGTAGCACAATTATTACTATTTGATAACTCTTTATTGAGAACAAACACCAAGGAATAGGTTGAGTAGATGACTATATTGTCCATTAAAGGCTTGCAACCATGTTATATATGTATGTATGAATATAGATGGATATTCATATATATGCATATATTAACTCATAATGTTTACCTCAAAGCTGAATAAAATAAAAAATTAAAATAGTTTAGCTATAATTCATATGCATTTGTTGGTTTGGGGGATTTTCAAGTTAAGGTTTATTTTCACAATATTTTACAAAAAAATGCATGCATAATGACATGCAGGAAAAGCTTTAAACTTGGGAAAACATAATAAATTAAATTTGTATAAACCTTTTTCTCATTATTTATACTTAAATGAGTGTGACTAGATTTTGACAAAATGTATTGTCATAAGCCTACTCTTTTGTTCTAAATCTCCAAAATTAGATTGAGTTTTGTTTACAAAGCAAATGATATTAATTTAATCTTATTATACTTACATTTGGTTTAAGATCACAGAGAAACTTCATAGGATTTATTTTGTAAGTATAATTATAATGAATATTAACAATTTCATCTAAAATAATTTTGTACTATTAAACCACAGGACAATAAATGAATATAAAGCTATTATTTATTTATTATTAAGTGATGGGTATTAATCCAAAGACTTTTGTATATCAAGCACGTACTTTACTTCTGAGTTATACCCAAGATGGTATACTCTTCAAAAACCTAAGAAATGGCCTGAACTAGGAAAATACATCAATCAACAATCCTGCTCAATGTCGATGAACCATTTTTGAATTAGATAATTAGAGCTTTTGTAGGGGTTCCAATAAGGAGCCACATAGAGGCAGAGGCAGGCAGATCTCTGTGAGTTTGAGACCAGCCTGGTCTACAAGAGCTAGTTCCAGGACAGGCTCCAAAACCACAGAGAAACCCTGTCTCGAAAAAACAAAAAAAAAAAATATGTTTGCAATAGTTTGTTTATTGTGTCTATGTATGCATGTGTGTGAATGTGTGAGGGCACACATGTCATGATGGAGATCAAAGGATAACTTTTTAGGAGTTGTAATACAGAAATGAGTTTCCTTGTGGATTGAAGGTTTGGTATGAACAAAAATGATAGCTTTTAGAAGGGATTCAAACTAATGTCATCATTATACCAAGGGATAATGAAGAGAACACACATGTGATTGATGTGGGAGTTCCCTCTGTGTGCTGTGATTACCATTATTGAATAAAAAAAACTGCTTTAGCCTGTTGATAGGGCAGAACTTAGGAAACTAAATGGAATGCTGGGAGGAAAAAGGCAGAGTCACGCCATGGAGCTGCCATGGAGCCACCAGAGTCAGACATACCAAATCTTTGCCGGTAAGCCACTGCCACGTGTGCCAAGTAGTGATATACAGATTAATAGAAATGGGTTAAATTAAGATGTAAGAGTTAACCAATAAGAAGCTAGAGCTAATGGGCCAAGCAGAGTTTTAATTAATACAGTTTCTGAGTGGTTATTTCAGGACTAAGCTAGCCGGGGAGGGGGAATGAATAAGGAGGACCCCCTCCAACACACATAACAGTAGAATTACAACATAGAACCTCTTCAGGCACCAGTTCAGACAGTCAAACTCCACACATAACAACTAACCTAGACAACACAGTATTGCAATAAGGATTACCTATTCACATTTAACGTCATTTTCCAGGAAATGGCCAACCAAGCAGAGAAAGCCAAATCTATTTCTCAAATAAATTGCCTCCAATGCTCTGCTCATCAGTTCCATCTCTTCAGGATATGAGCCTCCAGTCAGAACACAGTTACAACCTTTCTTTGGCCTCTATTGAGCTTGGCAGCATATCCCTTTTGCCTTTGAGTCTGTTTCATTGCCAGTGAAATGGTAAGAGAGGTTCTTGCCATATCTAGCTCTGAGGAGATCAGCTATTTGTTCTCATTTGGGAGAATTTTGCCTATTTTTATTAAGTCATTACGAGTAGATGCATGAAACAAAAGTGTGAGTTAAGAAAGCCTTCAGACATTTGGATACCATGATTATGAATAGCTTTAGTTTTTGTTCTTTTACTATTTCGATATAGTTTAGCTAATCCTGAAATTTATGATTCTCCTCTACCAGCCTCCAGGGTGTTGAGATATAGACAGTCATTCTTAGTTATATACTAAGTCATAAAAGAATGAGGGTTTTTTTTAATATGTTACCAAAAATTACTTCAAATTCACCAAATATTCCCAGATAAAGAAAAGACACAGAACATTGCATCTTTCTTAAGCTATAGATATCAAAACTGTGTTTCTTCACTAAAAATAAAGATCTGATCGTGCTGATACTCAGTTGAATCCTAACATAGCTTTTTAGAGAAATTCCTTGAAAGATTTATGTTAGCTCATCTATGGATGTAGATAAATGGATGCATATATTAGGGAAAAATCAGAATTTGCACAGTACCACCTGCAGTGCGTGTTAAAAATCAGCTCCTTTCTCCAGCTACATCTCCTAAAACACCCTATTTACCAAAGACAACTGTGTCTACTTAATGGCGTGTTCAGAATATTTAAGCATATCTAATTACATTTATTATTGTAATTAAATTAATAAATGAAATCCTTTACCAAAGGAGTGCTGAGTACCTGATAAGCCTAGTGTCAAAATCCAAAGGGATAGAATGGGACTGTATTTTGACTGCATTAGTCTCCTCCTCTGAAGTCCCTGCCCAGCCTAACCCAGTTTCTCTCTTCAGAAAAGACACTTGAAATCACTGATTGAGACAAAATGGTGGTTCCTGGACTGTCTAGAACATTATCTTTAGTTTCCTTTTCTTTGCTTTAAAAGAGAGGAACATGTTAGCCCTTGCATAGGACACAGGCTTTCTTACTTAAGTATAGGACTATGATGCTGGACAATGAATCACCACCAAAACCAGTAGCTTCTAGGTTTCCTGACTCATGAACTTGGGGTTTAGTTTTATGGACAAGGGAAGGTGAGTTTAATAAGACATTTTATTGTAGAAGAGAGCAATAAAGGAAGCAATCAGGGTCCTGTGTTGAAAGAACATTGTTCTGGTTGGAATAATAAACATCCCCTATACTCTCTGATATTTGAGTACTTGGTTCCAGCCAGTGTTACCTAGGGAAGTTTAAGAAATGTGGCTCTGCTAGAGAAAATATGTCACTAGGAATGAGCTTCGAGTGTCCAAAACTCTCCTTATGTCTAGTTTTACACTATGCTCCCTGCCTGTGGTTTGAGAGATGAGCTGTCAGCTATTCCTGCTGTCATGACTTATCTTGGCATCATGAAACCTAATCCTTCAGGACCTTAAGTCTAAACAAACCCTACTATCTCCAAGTTGCCTTGCTCCTGGTGTTTTATTATACACCAAGGGTCCTATTTTATGTGCCATTAAGGATCTACGAGGTTGTGGCTTGACAAGCAAGATGAGCCCTCGAGTTGCCCCTCCCATGAGGTGTCCATGTGCTCTCCATCTCAGCATACTGTAGTTTGGGAAATACCGTCCAGGGATTTGATCGCATGTATCTCACAAGCAACGTGTCATTTTTTTTTTAAGATTTATTTATTAAGCATACAATGTACTGCTGGCAAGGAGGTTGTGAGCCACCATGTGGTTGCTGGGAATCGAATTCAGGACCTCTGGAAGAGTAGCTAGTACCCTTACCCTCTGAGCCTTCTCTCCAGCCCCCACAAGCAATGTATCTTACAAGCAGATATGTTCACTGAAGTTGTTATGAAAAAGGGAAAAAAATAATAACAGCAGCAAAAACTGAGTACAAACATTTTTTAAATATTTCTAGCCAGAAAGGAGCATCAGGAAAACCAAGGACAGCTCTGGTTTCTGTGTAATACAGAACCAGTTGTCACTATCAAAAAGCAGAACTTCATTTTCAAGATCCCTGAAACCAGTCAGCTCTAAACTACCTGACTGGTTTCTTTTACCAGTCCTCATCAACTTCATATTACAGGTCGCTTTCTGATAGTTTATGACAATCCTTGATAACACCTATGCTGGTTTGGATTGAATTGCCCAATAAATGGCTAATATGTCTAACTTGCTGTCTAGCTAGTGAATCTAATCATTGAGAGGAGATTGGATTCTGAGGACTTTGCCTAATCCATGGATTTATCCACTGAGCATTTCACAATTTAATTACAGTATTGAGAGATGATGAAACTTCAGAAGCAGGGCCAAGATACAAGCAGTTGCTCATTCTGATTGTGGCCTTGTGGGTATAGCTTGCCCTGGGCCTCTTTATCCTTTGTGGCTGCCACAGAGTTAGCAGCTAAGCGCTGCTATGCCTCCTCCATGATGATATTCAGCCTTACATCAGGTTCACAGCAACAAAGACAAGGTTTCATGGCCCGCAAATTCTGAAACCATAAACCAAACCAAATTCTCCTACAAACTGCTTCTCTAAGGTATCCATCACAGGATGAAGTAAAGCTAACGTAGTTGATTAAACTCTTTCGGTACATCAAGAACTAACTTCACTCTTTTGCAATCTATGGTGCAGACATGCCTAGCATCACCATCCACACAAGAAAACAATTTCAAATGAGTTGCTTCTTTTTACTTTATATGTATGGTACATCGCATGCACATAGTACCCATGCAGACCTTGCAGAGGGCAACATATCCTCTGGAAATAGAGTAACATATGGTGAGATGTCATATGGATATTGAGAACTGAACCTGGGTCCATTGAAAAGACATCAAGTAGTCTTTACTGATGAATCATCTTTCCATGTCCCCTCCAAAAATCAAAATGGGATTCAAAGGATTAATTAGTACAAAATTATAAAGCGAATGAGAGAATAACTTCCATGTTTGACTTATCTAAGCTATAAAAACGTTTAGCAACCTCTCTTCTATTCTTACTGTCTTCCATTGAGGAGAAAGGGTCTTTGTTTTGTTTGTTTTCCTACACTTCACTCAAAACATCTTTGCCAAAAGCCAGCCTTGAGAGGAGGCTAGCATACTGATAGTATGTTTTAGGGTACTGACTAAGAATTCATTCTGTCTAGGTCTGTGGCCAATCTCTCCTCAGACCATTTAGTTAAAAAAAGTCTCTCACAACAGAAAATTCTTTCTCTGTCCTTTCATTGTATAAATCTTAATAAAAGCCTATTGGCAGTTTTACAACCCAGAGCTGTCTTTTTCAAGGACCTAGGGACCATAGCCTTTGTGATCAATCATCTAGGAAAATACTACCCTTACCTTACAGGTTGTTTTAGAAAACAGAAACTTAATTCTGTTAGGTGTCTCACTCCAAAGAATAAAGCTGTTGCCTGCTGAGAGGGTGTGAAAACTTTACTTTTCCTCAAATAAGGCCAGTCAGCCAGAGCAAAGGTTCTACCTATCATTCACCTCATTCCAGCTTTTACAATCACCCTACCTTACATTTGGGTGGCAAGGAGCTCAGGCTGGGTTCTACCTCTCTGCTTGGTACTTTTTAAAGTACTTCCTGAGAGTTCACTGCTCTCTGGTTTGGTGAGATCTTGGGATTTGGTTTGTAGTTTCTTTTCCTTTACATTCACACAGTGTTGGCCAATTTCAACCCATAAGAACATCACCGTTCATTGTGGTGAGAATGAAAAACCAAGATTATTAACTTTCAGGTCCAAAAGAAACTCTATTTCCCCAAATTGTGGACATTAAACAAAAGCCAGAGTTACTCAGGAACCTGTGAAGCCAGCTCCCCTCTACCAAAAGGAGCCATTTCCCTTATCACTGACTGAAGCAACTAGGGGCTACCTGTGGTGGCTATTTGGACACCAAAGTGCATGCTGTTCCCCACAGTTCATCAGTATCACAGGTACCTGTTATACATTCAAAGTCTATGCTGGCATCTTATATCCTACATATTCTCCTTATAGCCCTGTTCTTTGGGCTATGCCTGCTCTTTTGCCCACACTCTCTTTGTCCCAACTCCTGTTCTAATCCCTCTTTACCCATCTCCCTGATCTGTTCCTACTTCTCTCATGTATAAGTTCAGTCTGCTAGCCATGCTCAGTCTACTCTTTTTTTCTCTCTGCTCTGGACTCTTCCAGATCCCTCTAGCTGATCTCTTTCTCATATCTTTGATAAAAGACTCTAGTTAACCATACCGTGGATTGGTCGTGCCATCAGTTCATAGGTTAACAACGTTGTCTGTTACATAAATTGTTCATAATGGTTTATTTTTTAAGTTATTTATGTATTTTCTAATATTAGTATTCATAGTTAACTAAGTCATTTATTCATAATGGATACATTTCAATGCCTTTCTGGTGCTATTGTAATACTATTATAAACCAGTATGGCCAAGCCTTGCAGTCAGTAGAGCATGGTATTTTAAATCCCTGGATCATGGGTTTGAGCCCTACATTGGGCGCAAAATATAACCCAAATATAAAAACCCAGAGACAGAAATTGGGGTTCAACCTGAAAACCAGAAAGACAAAGCAGTCAAGCCAGCCAAATTTAAGTTTAATTGATTTGGCAATGTTATAAAATAGCTTATTTTAGACTGATAAATGGCATTAAAATAAGTTCATATGTTTTGATAACATGTAAAATTTCCTCTGATACACATATTTGCTGTAAGAGAAAAATGACTAGAAATAGTAAAATAACAATAAATTAGACATGTAACTCATTCAGTGAAGTACTTACCTTACAAACGTGAGGACACGAGCCTGGTGGTATGTTCTTGTAGTCGCAGAGGTATAGAGGTCGACACAGGTAGATCTCTGGGGATCACTGGCCAACCATCAGGCTAGGGATCAGGCCTGAGAGACTAGGAGATAGACAGACGTCCTGGAAGGCAAATAGAAAGGGAAAGGGGTCACAACTAGGTAATAAACTTAGTGAACTTCAAAGTGATAGGAATTTCTAGGATGCCATGCTCCTGAATTATTTTCCAGCCCCTCAGAGTAGAGACAGGAAAGAAAAACTATGGGTTTGTTCTCTGGCGGACAGTTTAACTACCCTTCTTGGAGCACCAGAGGAATGACTGACACTCAGCTTTGTTCTCTGGACCTGATATCCACCTGTATCCACCAAAACTCATATGAATGTGATGAAATGAGGCCATGAGGACCTTATGAACCTGGCTGACTACAAGTAACCATGAGTAGCTTTTCTACATAGTCCAACTTCCTGTTGTATATAATGGATCCATCAGCATGAAGGGATCGACTGGGAAGAAATTTGAACTTAGGAGATTCTGATCTTGGAGCCCTGAGCTTTAGGGGAAGAATCGGAGTGCATCAAGATTCCAGGCTAAGGAACGCTTGCAGGACAGCTCTGAGTACAAAGGCAGCCTGGGCTACTCATCAAGAATCTGCATCAAATTCTAAACCTCTCCCCCAACCCCCCACCCCTCTAAAAGGAGCACAAGACAAAACCTTCAAAGATCTGTGGATGGCTAATCTTTAGATGGGTTTGAGTGTGATTGCTTTTCTTGTTGGAATAAATTTGGAAACTGAATTTAGTTGAGTCAAGTTATTTATATGGACTAATCCCAGGACTGAGGCACCAGTACAGTTATGTACTCTGGAGCTATTTTCTCAGAAGATGTTTTCCTCTAGCTATTTTCTCTCTCCATTCTTTCTCTATTCTATCTCAAAGAAAGACATGGGCAGGATCACAAGTGCATGCACATCCCAGTGGGCACAAGCATAAAATGTTTTCTTAAAGGAGTCAGCAAAATTATTTGCACTACAGATGAAAATCCCCTGGGGTATTAGCACAAAATTATTCTTCATTAGGTATTTGTGAATTGGGTAGTTTCCTTCTCCTGAAACCCATGCCATACACATCTATTGTGTACTTTACTTGAGCCTCTCTCTTATATTTGATTAATGAAACACACACATACACACAGAAAGAGAGAGAGAGACAAAGACAAAGAGAAAGAGAGAAAGAGATATTACACTGATAACCCATATGATATGATGGCTCAACAGACAAAGTTGCTTAGTGCCAGGTTTGTTAGAGCTTGCTGTCTGAAACCTGCATAAACATGGAACAAGGAAACTGAATCCAAAAAGGTTTTCTTCTAACATCCAGAAGTGCACCATGGCATCAGGCAGCCCAACTCCTCACCACACACACACTAAATAAATTTCAAAAATTAAAGAGCACTGAGAATATGTAAAAAATGGGTTTATCTTTATTTCCTGTTATATGCTTCCCACATAAGTCCTTCTAAACAGACTAAAAGTGTTTGGAACAAATGCTTTCTTATAGATGGAGATGGGTGCTCTCTAAAACTTATATGTTAGAGCCTTTATCCTTAAGGTAGGTGGATCTGAAATACCCAGTTTCCGGTTATATTTTTTTAAAGCAGATTTGGGGAAATAATTCACCTCTAAAAAGCATCTAATAATCATAAAGTTTGGTTTCCTTTTTTTTTTTTTCGAGACAGGGTTTCTCTGTAGTTTTGGAGCCTGTTTTGGAACTAGCTCTTATAGATCAGGCACGCATCAAGCTCACAGAGATCTGCCTGCCTCTGCTTTCCAAGTGAGCCACCACTGCCCAGCAATCATAAAGTTAAAAAAAAAAAACAAACTCAAGTAAACCTTTGTTTCTTATCATTGCTGTGTTAAGTTTTATGTTTTAAATCAGTGAACTCTTCCATCATCCACTCTGAGATCTCTCATTGAATGCTATCACTCCTATTGTCTAATAAAAATATTGTCTAATGTGTATCATGATGTAAATACATTGTTCTGTGTGGATGTCTGTTACATTTTTCATCTTTAGCACACAACTGAAGTAGATAGCTTGAGACCATTATAGAGGAAAATGTAATTCACTGCAACTCTAAAATTGGGTATAAATAATTCATAAGATAAACTATTATTTTAAATAATATAAAATGAGTCATTAATAAGTGAAGGCATGTAGCATTTCTAAATATAAATGTCCTCACTTTATTAATGCTGGTTCTCTTTTTAATGGGCTTTCTTTTGGAAGTAGAATAATGATTCTAAAATACACTTATACATCAATAAAATATTTTTTGAAAAATAACAATAATAAAATAATATATTCCCATAATGAAAATGTATTAGCTACAACTGGAGGCATATTCTTATACAAATTGAAGGATGCATGCCAATGGCACTGCCTCAATGTTAAAGAAACAACACGGACCCAGAATGTTTACAGAGTTCACATGACTAAAGATCTGGGAAATAAGAGAGGTTTTTAAACAAAGTATTACAATTGAATTTCTGTCATGATGGTAGGAATCTAGTTGAGGAGAAAGACAGTCTTTTTAGCAAATAGTACTAAGTCAAGTAAAAGTGAAAGTTTAAAAAAACATCCTCCAGCTCCATGTCCTATGTGTATAATCTGTGGAATGCACGATTATCTCAGACTGTCAACAGATAGAGATTTAAAACCAAAGATTACGAAGTTGTAAAAATAAATAAGAGAATCATTTTAATGTTAGGCCAGAAAGATATTTATTAAATACAATAATAGAAACTACCAAATGTCTAAAGACAATTTAGATTTCATCAGAATTAAATTCTGTTTTCTTAAATTAAAAGGCATTCTTTTTTTGAGATTTACTTTTGTTTCTTTTGAGTGTGCAAGCGCACTGTCTTTGTACAGGTGTATGAGATGGATATTTGGGTGTTTATGGAGTCCAGATGGGCAACTCTGATGCTCAAGAGCTGGAGTTAGAGGGGATTATGGGCAGCTCATCATGGATGCAGGAAACCTAATTCTATTCTTCTTTGAAAAGAAAAAAGTGCTCTATATATTTTGGAGATCACACCTTTGTCTGTTGCGGGGTTGGTGAAGATCTTCTCCCAGTCAGTAGGTTGCCTTTGTGTCTTAGTGACAATGTCCTTTGCTTTACAGAAGCTTCTCAGTTTAAGTAGGTCCCATTTATTCAATGTTGCCCTTAATGTCTGTGCTTCTGGGGTTATACATAGGGAGCGATCTCCTGTGCCCATCTGTGGTAGGGTATTTCCCACTTTCTCTTCTATCCTTTTCAGTGTGTTCGGGCTGATATTGAGGTCTTTAATCCATTTGGACTTGAGTTTTGTGCACGGTGATAGATATGGGTCTATTTTCATTCTTCTACAGGATGACATCCCCTCTGAACATGGCGAACAATGAGGGCTGATGAGATGCCAAGGACAATGGCACGGGGTTTTGATCCTACTTAATGTGCTGGCTTTGTGGGAGCCTAGCCAGTTTGGATGTTCACCTTCCTAGATATGGACAGAGGGGGGAGGACCTAGGACCTACCACAGGGCAGGGAACCCGGACTGCTCTGTGGACTGGAGAGGGAGGGGGAGAGGAGTGGGGGGAGGGGGAGAATGGTGGGAGGAGGGGGAGAAGGGTGGGAGGAGGGGGAGGGAAATGGGAGGCTGGGAGGAGGTGGAAACTTGATTTTTGTTTATGTTTTTTTTTCTTCTTTTCTCAATAAAAAAAAAGTAAAAAGAAAAAGAAAAGAAAAAAGTGCTTCTGACATTGTAATATCTCCTCAGCCCCTAAACCACCCCTTAATAAAATACAAAGGTAATGGATAAAATATTTGGCTAGGAGGACTGGGCACAGATAAACAGTGGTGTCCATGAGTGTTATGATTCAATTATTCTATATAATGTAAAATTCACTTCTGGATTCACTAGACACCTAAAATCTTAAAAGAATTGAATAAGCCGGGCAGGGGTGGCACACGCCTTTAATCCCAGCACTCAGGAGGCAGAGGCAGGCGGATCTCTGTGAGTTCGAGGCCAGCCTGGTCTACAAGAGCTAGTTCCAGGACAGGATCCAAAAGCTACGGAGAAATCCTGTCTTGAAAATTTAAAAAAAAAAAAAAAAAAGGAATTGAACAGTTTTGACCTAATTAGTTGAGGCAGAATTACACTTTAGAGAGCCATTCTTTTCTTCAAATGATTGGCTTGACTTTGATAAAAGCTGTGAGAGCTAGGATCATAGGTCTAGTACAGATGTCTACTTTTTCAACTTTACATCTATTCTAAAGAACATATGGCCACAGTGGGTACATTTAAATAGAAAGTGAAGCCAGTATTTCTGTCAGAAATACATCAACCTTTTCTACAACATTCATATTAAAATCATTTTTGGTCAGTGGCTACACGCAGTTGATTTCGGTTGGTGGCATATTCTCAATCCCTGAATTAGCTCACTGAGCTTTTCTTGGTTTCTAAAGAGATCATTTCTTTTTTGATGTTTGTACTTTCCATTCAAGTATTCCTATTGAATTTGACTACGGAATTTAAAGTCTTCAACTGAATTAAGCATTTGTTTGAAGATTTGGGTTGTTCTTTTTCTGAAATTCTGCAACTAGTTCAGGATCAATGACTTCATCTTTGATGGAAAAGACTTGTTAGATATCATGAAGACTTTGGGACTATTTAGTATCTTGAAACAGAGTCCATTGAGGGAAGCCAAGGCAGGAGTTCAAGCCATGCAGGAACCTGTGGCAGAGGTCAGGAAGGGGGCTGCATACTGGCCTGATATCCATGGCTTTTTCAGCCTGTTTCTTAAAGCATCCATGACCACCAGCACAAGGGTATCCTCTTTCACAATGGGCTGGGCCCTCCTGAATCATTTATATTTTAAGAAAAGCCCTACCGGCTTGCCTGCCTACAGCCTGATATTATGGAGGCTTTTTCTAAATTGGGGTTTTCTTCTCTCAGATGACTGTGGCTTGGGTCTAGCCAGCTATGAAACCAATAAACTTAAATGCCAATCTGTCAAGGTAAGTATGGCTACTTGTTGAATCATGTAACTACCACAATATGAGTAACCAGCCACTCTCTGATTGGAGTCCAAGACTATTCTAAAAGAGAGAACCCATGCCTAATGCCACAAACCCAATTAGCTGGCTTTAGACATGTCAAATTCACTGGCAACACAGTTAAAATTCTATCAAGATGAGCAGGATAGATAACCACAACAAATGTTGTCCATTAGTTCTGAAGCAAAATAATTGTATGTAAATGGTAAATTTGACTATTTATTATACTAGTAACATTTTTTAGCAGCACAGAATACATTACTTTTGGAAAAAGAGTACTAACCTACATCAGAAAAAGTTTAAAGAAAAGCTACAAACTTATCTATCTTGTGGTTGCAAGGAGAACTGCCATGCCTGGCAAAATATTGACTTATGTCAACGGTTAAAATGATTGGTCCTATTTTCCTTCTAAGTCCAAAAGATTCAACAGCGCAGTAGACTCTGTTGTGATTCATAGCTGCTGTGTCTACAGCAGTATTTTGAGTGTCTCCTCTCTAGCACAAATACCTAGTGAATTGATTCGCTGTATTATATGTCAGAACAAATGGCTAACTGCTTCAAGAAAATAAAGCAACTCCCAGCGGAGCCTCTGCTTTAAACTTCATGGGCCATTCCATGAATGTGACTTAAGAGTTCTACCTATTCTTTTCTGACAGCGTGCACCCAATTACTTAAAAATCTAACTTGTTTCTATTGATCTCTATTGAATTTCTTTTGTCCTCAAAAACCTTGGAGGGATTCTCTAAAATTATGCAACTGTATTTCTCAGGAAGATAAAAGAACAAAAGCTCAACACAGTTTATGTGTACAAGAGTGATTCAGACATGCTCCATTCACTGGCTGCACACAGTCTAAAATTGGTTGATTTCATCTGCTCAATTTTCTATATTCTACAGAGCTTACATTGAAGTTGATTTTAGTTATGGCCATTACTGGTAGATGGGATGAGGTAAATTCTACATTCTCCACAAAATCTTAAGCCACCAAATGAGTAGAGGCTTTGCTAGGAATAGGTTGGAAATGTTTGTTTCTTTGTTTCAAGGATAGCTTTTGGATTTTATTTATACTCTGTGTATGTGTGTATTTGTGTATGTGTGTGTGTGTGTGTTTCATTTATATTGTGTGTGTTTTATTTATACAGTGTGTGTGTGTTTATGCATAAGAGTGCAGGCCTGCATAGGTCAGAAGAAGGTATCAGAAGTCCTGGAGATGAAGTCACATGTGGTGAGGAGCTGCTGACGGGCATGCTGGGGATAGACCTCAGGCTCTCCGTAAGTGGAATACATACTGTTAACCATTGACCTATCCCATCCACACCCTATAAACAGTTCTGTTGCTCAACAGGTTGAGGTAAGAGGATCACTGCCCCCAGCACATATAAAATATTGAGGCCTTGACTCAAATCATAATAATAACAACAATAGATCCAAATAAATACATAAAATCCCAATGCGGTGTTGACAGAAGAGCTCTGGAGACCCAACTGTGCTCTGCTTTCTTGACTTTGATGGTATCTCCTAAAGCATCTCCTAATTTCTTTTATGCAATCCTTCCAGTGTAATTCATTCAGTTGATCTGCTGCAGTACTGATCCTTTCAGAGTTCCCGACTGTGCATTGCACGCATTGTTTTCTCATTTTTCTAAAACTGATTCTGAAAATTTAGAGTCCTCACAAATGGATCTTGAAGTGTCCCCGTTTCACTTTCTCTACCTGGGAATACACTAAGAGATCATTATATAATAATGAAAAAATAACTTTGTGTCATCTTGTGATTAGTGCCCCAGTAACTATATTTTAGTAGAAAACTCAGCTTTTGCATTTTTGCTCCAGCAACATCTACTAATATATATTTAATCTCACATATTAATGTAACAAATATCATAACTAGTGTTTGGTCACATATCTGGGTCCCATGTCCTAGGAAGGCGAATGAACACAAGTGATCATTGAAAACCTGTTCTTAGGGCTGGGAAATGGCTCAGTTAAGAAGGTGCTTGTTATCTCAGTCTAAGGACCATAGTTTGAACTTGCAGAACCCATGTAGAAAACTGAGCATGGTCACTCAAGCATGTGACCCCAGTGTCTGGGAAGAAAAGAGGGGAAGATCCCCAATGCTCACTTCCCAGCTACACTAGCTGAATCTGAATTCACAATTCTAGGTACAGTGATAGACTCTGTCTTTAAAAATAAGGGGCATGGCCTCTCCCAAATGGCAGACAAGGTTGACTTTTATTGAGCACTGCATTTAACAAGCATGTATTCATATGCACCCACAAACACCCACCCCTGTGCATGCACACACACATACTCGCATGCACACACACACATACACACACACACACACACACACACACACACAAAACTGGCATCTGCTGAAATCTTAAATTATATTTGATTCACCCCCCACAGAAAATATTTTTACTGCTTTCTAGTGTTACATAACTATCCTACATACAACCAAAAATTTGCATAATCTTTCCTTTGGAAGAGAATAGAAGTGCTTCCAAATGTCAACTATTTCTCCTAACCTTGAGACATTAATATTAAAATATTCATTAGTGAATATCATTAATGGCATTTAAATAATATTATGCAAAGTCAGTGTATCTCATAAGATAAAGGTATGAGACTAAAAATAAAAGAGTTTATATGGCCAGAAACAAATCCATAAAAATATGTGTCCTCTAGTCTTCTTTTCTGCAGCTGGATACATGGTTTATGCAGCTACTAAATTATCTCTTTGTTTCAGTTGCTGTCTATCTTCCCTTTAGTTGATTCTGGACCTTTATTGTGGTGACACAAATGTTCATTCTTCAAGCATGTAGGGCATGAGTAACCCTATCTAAATTAGGCTGCTTCTTGTAGTTTTCCACAGACTGTAATGACCAGACCTGGTAAAATTCAGTGATAACTTAGAGCCAGCAGATAGTCTAGAAGTAGTTTTCTTCAACCCTCCTGTGAAACAGCACTACCATTTCCCCTTCATAAGGTGACCCAAAGTACCTACTAAGAGAAAAGCATCATCATACATGGGATGCTAGTTTCGAACATGCATATCCTAATGTGATATATTTCCTAAGCTTTTCAAGTTGCTGTCTCATAGCTGAGGTGTATCAGAGTCTTCAGTTATTAACTCTATAATTCAGTAAAGTTTGCTGCTCGAGGAAAGTGGGTAGTATTATCAAACCTGTAACAGTGAACATGAACACAGACCTTTATCAGTAAAGTTAGCATCCTCAAAACTTACGTTTCTTTCCATCAGCATCCCACACACAGTTTATATATCTCTGGCTGTATAAGTTATAAATCTGTGCATGTTGCTATTTTGGAGTGTAGGCAATTCCTCCTTTGCTAAATTTTACACATCCTGCAAAAGAGCATCAGTTGAGTCCAGTGATGAGTTTAGAAGCAAGAAAAATTAAAAGCCAAGAAACATGGACGGGTCTAAGGATAGAATTCTTTCTTTTATGGGTTAAGAAATTTTCTTCTAACACATTCAACTAAGCAGGAGTTTCATCTACCTTAAGAAGATCAGTTTATTGAACTCAAAGTCTGTTTATTTAGATACTTAACTCATTTTAAAACCTGCCCACAGGAGCATTATAAGGAGTTTGAATCTTGTTAAATGAAACAGATAGAATGTTATGTGCATCAATGCTTCAATCATTGTCTTACTGCTGTCTCCCTTCAGATTTTTTCCTCACAAAACTTATGATGGAGGAGGATCATGTGTTACTTTCATTGGTTAATAAAGAAACTGCCTTGGCCCTTTGATGGGAGAGAAAATTAGGTAGGCGGAGTAAACAGAACAGGATGCTGGGTAGAAGGCAGTGAGGCAGATGCAATGAAGCTCTGGCCCAAGATGGACATAGGCTAGAATCATTCTCGGTAAGCCACCACCTCGTGGTGCTACACAGATTATTAGAAATGGGTTAAGTAAGTTATGAGAGTTAGCCAAGAAGAGGCTAGATATAATGGGTCACGCAGTGTTTAGAAGAATACAATGTGTGTTGTTACTTCGGGTGTAAAGCTAGCTGTGCAGGAGCCGGGCGGGATGAAAAGCAGGCCTGCTCACCTCCTCAAATCCACATGTGAGGGGACCACTCTGCTCTCCCCTAACAGATCCCTTTGCTTTTGGTTGCAGCTAAAACCTGAAATGACTGTGCCTCCATCATTATGGCCTTCATGATGACGAACTATGTATTGCTGCACTCACATTCTGAGCCATCTTATGAGAACTAGTCCATTCATCACTTGGAAGATTTGACCTATAGGATATTAGCCAGTGGCTGAAATGACAGAAACATGTCATTTTTGTTTCAGAGCTTCAATCCTAAGCATTAATAATGACTTGTTTTTACAGCAAATTTTGAAAAATTCCTGAAGGCTATAGAATAAATTCTGTTGATATGAGTCATTAAATAAATACACGATCCAACATTATAAGCCTGTGTAACTCTGAAACTGTCAAAAACAAACAAACAAAAAACCTCAGAGGTTAAAAGCACTGGCTGCTATTTCAGAAGTCCTAAGTTCAATTGCCAACAACCACACGGTGGTGTACAACCATCTATAATGAGATCTGGTGCCCTTTTCTGGGGTGCAGGCACATATACCAGCAGAACACTGTATACATAATAAATAAATAAATAAATGAATTAAAAAAATCTGTGTCAGTCTTCAAATCCAGTTAAAAATGTTCAGGTTACAGTCATGCTTAATAATATTAACATGTGCACTTATTATTTTTGTGACTATTAATATTTTACTTTATTTACAGAATTTCCTGATGTGTTTATTGTTGAGTGAAAATGTCTCAATAGCAATTTTTACTCAGCTTTTGTCAGGTTCCTGCATTTACTACAAATTACTTGATTTTAATCTATATAATGTTTAAATTGAATTTAGACTTTTCATTATTTCATAGTATATGAAAAATAATTAACCAAATAATTTACGTACACATGTATATACACACTTGTAGACTGCATGCCTACAGTCAAACATGCACACTCAAAACTCCACTACCTTGTTTTTCTAAATGCCGAATCAAATACAAATGCCTTTGTTAATGTTAACTCAAAATAAAAACACAAATATTCTCACACATGTATTTGTATATAATTTATACATAGACATATGAGTGTGCAGATATATAATTCCATTGATTGTTAGTATTCATAATTGTTCTATAAAATAATAAAAAACACCTTCTAAGCCCATTTAAAATGTGGAATTGAAATGAAACATATTACACTGAACCAATCAGAGGAAGTAAAAGACTGTTGTTATACAAAAAGGGTTTAAGAAATCTACAAACACTGAATTGAGATTTAAATAGTCTGTAAGTAAGTGGGGGACTGAGGTCAAGGTGAGGCAGAGGGCTTATTTGTGCACAGTGTTGATGAAAAAGTAGGTGGAGTCAGGGAGACGCCAGATAGATGCTGAAGGAGACAGATGCCCAGAACCTTCACCAGTATGCCACAGCTTTGTAACAACACATAAATTAATAGAAATGAGTTTATTTAAGATGTAAGAGCTAGCTAGGAATATGAAAGAGTCATTGGTCAAACAGTGTTGTAATTAATATAGTTTTTGTATGATTATTTGGGTCTGAGTAGTCAGGAAACAAAAGACCAGTCTCCAGTTATACAGCATCACCTTTTATTTCCTCTATATGACAGTTTTCATATTAGAATTATTTTCATTTGGGGATAAGGTTAGTCATGAGGCTCAGAATGATTAACTAGTTCTGAAGATATTTATATACCACACATATGTAGGAAAAAAAACTTTATTGTTTTTCTTCTCTGTATCTTATTTTCTATCAGTCTCACAGACAAGAGGGGGACCAGACACATAGTCAGAATCACTGTGCTCCTATCAATCATAGTGCTTTCTCATTCATTTGACCACAAGTCAAGGGGCTCTGCTTGTGTGTTTGTTGTATGTCAGCAGTGTACATGGGATGAAAACTTTGTAAGAATGCAGAGAGAAGGGCAGAGAGTTTTACAACTAGGTACTGATTAAAAACACGCTGACATTAAATTTCACATCTAATGCCATGTAATAGAGATGATTTAAAATTGTTTATATTGCCTTAAACTTGCAAGTTTTATGGAGGCTGTGAAGTTCTAAATAGTTTTGAAAGTACACAGGCAAAGTATATTTACTGTGAACATTCACTTTACTTTCCTACCTAACCCAAAACCTTAATCAGCACATATTCCTACTTTATATATTTCTAATTTGTGTGATAACAAAATTACTTCCATTCTCGTTATAATTTGCTTTGATCACTAACTTCTTTTACAAATTAGGCTATATACTTTTTTAAATATTCAGCATCGGGGGAAAGACATCTAAACTATGTAAAAGTCAGGATGTCAAAGACCTCAACATATAAAATATTGTCAAATTGTGTAGGCAATGGGGTGTTATAAAAAGATCTGGTAGAATGATAACAACAACAAGAAGAATGTTGTTTCTCTTTCTTTGGAGTATCACTGATTTTTATCACCATTCAAAATGCAGTGTTTTAATACCTTATATTCTAGGTACATTAACCAGAATTTCTACAATGTCTCTAAAAGAAAAATATTACTATTTACAATACTCCTAAGACCAAATGAGTTGAGGTTCTATATTATATGTCACTGAACATTAACTGGGTAACTTTGGATTTTAGATAATTTCAAAGAGAGACTGCTTATGTGAATTTAGTTAATGCATTAACTAGGGTTTTTAATTGTTGTAAGGAGACATCATGACCACAACAACTCATATAAAGGAAAACAATTAATTGGGGATGGTTTATGGTTTTCAAAGGTTTAGTCAATTATCATCATAATGTGAAGAATGGCCACGAACATGCAGACAGTGATGGAGAAAAAGATGAGAATTCTTTATCTTGATCTACAGGGAGCAGGAGACTGTGTGCCACACTAGCTAGACTTGAGCTTATAAGACCTCAAAGTTCACCTCCACAGTGACACGCTTTTTCCAACAAGGCCACACCTCCTAGGAGTGCCACTTCCTATGGGCTAAACATTCAAACAAATGCAAATATGGGAGTCATCACTATTCAAATTACTGGAGATAATTAGGTGCTTAAGATTTTTGCATGCTTTGGACTTCTATTCCTAGTGTAGGATATAAGGGGCATACAAATGAATAACTTGACTACAAAATTAGAGTTCTCCATACTTCTGTGCTTCACAGAGGATAATCTATTATAACTCATGACAGAAATACAGGAAACACATCACAGCTGTTAATCAATATGTGATAAAGAACAGAACTAGACAAGCACATGGAGACATATAGAAATGATACTGGAAGAGTCCAACCACAAAAGATGCTATACTCATGGAACTGGTGAAAGTCTATACCTGGCTTTCAGATGACTGAATTTTCCATGTGCTGACATTGTCCTTTTGTGATACCCAAGCTTTGAAAGATAAACACACTACTTTTTCTTCTCATAAAGACACCAGTCACATAGACTAGAAATACTCTTTTATCTCATTGCTTCAGAAAACCTCAGCTCCATCTACTCACACTAGAATTCAGTGGTTCAGCAGATGAATTTGAACTTGATGAATATCCAATTGATAAAGACAAACAGGTCAGGAAGAAAAACCTTTCTTGAATGAATGACAAGAACCAATCGTCACACGTTGCAGGGGAAGAAGAAAATAAGGACCCGCTAGTAAATAGATAGTGTTCATTCTGTGAAGAAGGAGCTGGAGGTGCTGGAGAGCTGTGCTTGCCAGATGTTCTTTCTCCAGCCCATTCCCCTGTTTTTTTGTGGCAGCTTACATGAGATTATATTAGGGAGAATAATACTGTGTTTACAATATTTAACGGAAATTTTAAGATTTCCTTGGGTGTGGTAGACATAGATTCATATTAAATCATTGAATGTAAATTACTTTTGAAATGAAAAATATTAGCATTTGCTCTTTCTGTGTTGGATGTTCTCTAACAGGGGCATATTCTTGCTTAGTCCAATAATTTATACCTCATTGATGCCCTCATACTGAAGAGTAACTGGTTCATGTCATCCTCATTATTCTTTTCCCTGCTGTAATTTCCATTTGTATTTTTATACCTCATTTCTTATTTTCCTCCATTCTGCTTCTGTTATGGCTGTAAAATTATTTCTAAGTCAATCATTTCCATGCTCAAATATATTAGGAAGTTTGACTGCCCTGTAAAATGAAATCTTATGGTTTTACCACTTCCCGTCATATCTCTAATAACAGCTAGGTTTCTAACTCAGACATTCAGTTTTTCATTTTTTCTCATTCTTTATTCTTTCATGCTTCTCCTCCTCCTCCCTCTCTCTCATTCTACTTGCTAATCAGCAAATACAAACAATTCCTTACCAGCTTTCCAGTGTTATCTACTAAGACTATATTCTTTCCCCAATACTGTTTGCTGTTTGTTTCCCCAGTCTGTTCTTTCCTAATTATTGATGATGAGATTATCTACAAATAATTTGCACAATATATTCTCCTCCATGCTGCCTTAAAGGAACAACATCTACCTTTAGTAGAGTAAAAAAGGAACTCCTTGTTTCATCTGTCTTCCCAATCTTCCCAGTCACCTGCCCCTTACAGTGTTTATTGTCACTGTGAAGATGCCTACTGCCTCTTTTCGTTTGGATTCTGATAACTTTAGCACAAAGTTTGTGTGCCAGACTAGACAGATGGCTGGAGATAAAGAAATTACTCTGCAAGCCTCATGACTCAAGCTTGATTCCTCAATCTTAAGGTATAAGATTAACCAATATCTGAAAGTTGTCCTCTGACCTCCACATGCATATCATGACATGCACCTATCTGCAGTAACCACACACACACACACACACACACACAACACACACACACACATGCTAAAACAAAAAATTGAATTGTAAAACATGTATATATCAAATTCCCCAAATTGTAATAAATTTGTTATGATCTTTCTACTGACAAATATTTAAGATGCTTAATATAGGTGGAGACTGCTCATTCATTTTCCGGCTGCTCAGTCCCAAGTAATCACACAGAAACTATATTAATTACAACTCTGCTTGACCTATTAGCTTAGGATTCTTATTAACTAATTCTTACATCTTAAATTAACACATTTCTATTAATTTGTGTATCAGCACAAGGCTGTGACTTACTGGTAAGGATCTGGTGTCTGTCTCCTTAGGCAGCTACAGGTGTTTATTTCACTCTGCTTACTCTCTCTCTCCATATCACTTCTACCCTGGTTATATTCTGCTCTGCCATAGGCCAAAGCAGCCTCTTTATTAATCAATGGTAAAAGCAGCTTCTTTATTAATCTATTGTAATAAAACATATTCACAGTATACAGAGTGAATCTCATATCAGCTTAAAGTACTCTAAAATTAGTGCAACAATAATATTTTATTCTGAGAATTCAGATATCTATAAACTAATTTCAATTTCATTATTATTGTTCCTGATATGATTTTCTGACCCATAATCTTGGAGTTCAAACTGTTATTCAGAAACAAAAATGTGGCCTTTTGAAGCCTTCATTTTCTAAAGTCTATGATACATAATTTAAAACTTGAAAGGACTTAAAAAAATCAAATTTTGAATGGAGTTTATGAAGCTGACAACCCATATATGCCATAATAGTATCAAAATGGCTGCAAAATGAAATTAAATGTTGTTACTTGTTACATGGATTCCTTGTTTTCCACCAAGATGCAGAAATTTGTTTTCAAGGCCTAGTTGATTAAGGTCATCTTGGTTTAGTAACATCCTTTCCTAGGACAGAATGAGCCACTTCAGTAGCTATAGCTTTTCCCTCTCTCATCGTAATGCATCCACTCAACTCTCTTTCCTAGGGTCACTTTCTTGACATTTTAATGGTCTACCAAACCCCTGTGGTTCCAGAAGCCCATATAACCATGGTTTGCTTCCAGTCATGCTCTCTTCCTCACTGAAGAGCTACACGGACTCTGGCTTGTTCTTTCTCTCTTATGCTAGTCAACATTCCCACGCAGGTCTCTGCCAGGAAGCAAAAGCATGTCTCTCTCTGGTCCATCAATGCCATGGGCTCCACAAGTTGTCTGCAGGTAGGCCCCTAGTGAAGCAGTGTATCTCATAGACTGAATACCTCAAGGCTTAAAAACACAGTGGCTTCCAGTGACAACTCCTCACTGCTTCCCATACTGAGTCACTTACTAAATATTTTCTTTCTTTTTTTAGGAATTGAAGAGATGGTGCTAAGCATAACTCATTTTTTTTTTTAAGTTTAGAGTCTGTGGCTTGTCAGCAGAACAAATAGACAGGGCTCCAGTGGGCCCTACATATGAAACCACAGGCTGGATAATCCTCAGGGATGTCAAAATCTATGCTTCAATGACAAAGCACTTCAATAATGGTTTTCTACAGTGATATTTTTTTTTACAATCCAATGAACTAACAAATTCTAACCCACCAAGATTAAAACAAGATGAAATAAAATAAAACATAAAATGTTCCTGTTCTGCAGACCTGGGCACAGAAATTTCTTGTGGTATTGAAAAGGGAAAGCACTGAATTTCAAATGCTTCTTCTTATGTAGTTGTGTTAAAAATAATTTTTAAATGAGAATATCTATCCACTTGCGTGTGTTATTAAAGCTATAGCCCTTTGTGGCTTAAGAGGATTGCTATCTAAAGCCTTGAGAAGGACAAATGAAAGCTATGTGCATTTGTTTCTTAATTTACATAATCTTCTAATATTTTGCAAGATAAACTATGCAGAATGCTGGGGAGATACAGTTGTAAAAGAGTACCAAACCTGGTGAATATCCTCCCTCCGTGCCAGCCTTCTTTTTTTTCCTTTTTATTTATTAATTTGTTTTTACTTAAAATTTTCCACCTCCTCCCCTCCTTCCATTTTCCTCCCCCTCCCTCATCCCCCTCCCCCTCCCTCTCCAGTCCAAAGAGCAGTCAGGGTTCCCTGCCCTGTGGGAAACCCAAGGTCCTCCCCCCACCATCCAGGTCTAGGAAGGTGAGCATCCAAACAGACTAGGGTCCTACAAAGCCAGTCCACACAGTAGGATCTAAACCCAGTGCCATTGTCCTTGGCTTCTCAGTCAGCCCTCCTTGTCAGCCACGTTCAGAGAGTCTGGTTTGATCATATGCTCCATCAGTCTCAGTCCAGCTTGCTTTGGTGAGCTCCCATTAGATCAGCCCCACTGTCTCAGTGGGTGGGCACACCCCTCATGGTCCTGTATAGTTTTAAACAAGGAAGGTAAACACATCCTACTTCATATCTGCAGGTAGTGCTTCCTCATTAGCAACATAAAGGAGAAGGATGACAGGTATGTCCTAAGTGTGCTTACAGCCCATGTGGGGCATGACACCAACTGCCCAACTTTCCAGATCTGCAACCTCCCTGTCCCCTGTGTTCAATACCAACATTAAACAGATACAGAATCTGTCTTATGGAATAATTACCTGTCATTTGTACAGTAATTAATTATATAGCAAGCATTCAATTGAAATTTCTTAAACATATGTAATAACAATAATAATAGTATCAAATCTCCCCTAAAAAGTTTTACCAAGATTCTGATTACTCAAAAGTCTAGTCAAAGGGAAAGGGAGCTGGAGAGATGACTCAGGGGTCCACTTGCAGAGGACTAAGTTTCTGTTCCTAGCACCACATGATAGCTCACAGACATCAGTAACTTCAGTTGCAAAGGATCCAACAACTTCTTCTGGCCTTAGCAGGAGCTGACTGTATGTGCTGCAGAATGTTACATGCAGCCAAAACACATATAAACATAAACTAAAAATAATTAAACCTTGTAAAAGGGAACAAAAGTCCAACAAGGTAAAAACAGACGGTATATATTTATTTTAGCATTTATACATTATTAGATGATTAGTAAGTCAGCTGTTACTTTTAAACTATGTGCTCTATTCAGAGGAATAATAGGTGTTTTAGAAAATGATTTTCCATTGAAAACATTTGTCATACAATAGAAACATTTTTATCAATATTCCCTAAGAATTGTGTCAAATTTAAACTAAGATTAAATTTCTAGTGATTATGAAGTCATTAATTTGTTTTACAATAAGAATTTTGGTATACACACATAAACACACACACACAACCTTTATGTATTCACGGGAAGATTTTTGTCTAAATATGTAGGAGTTAGAATAAAAGAGAAATGAAACCCTAAATAATCCTATAAAATTAAAATTAGAAGGCCAGTCATGTGCCATCATATTGAAACAGGCTTACATTTGACAGTGTATGTATCTGTGCAATCCATATTCAGCAGACTTATACCAATGTGAAATAGATATAATACCAAAGTAACAAAATGTATAGCATCAACTCTTATTCTGTATTATTCTAATAGCTCTCTTAGCTCATTCAACACAAGCAATGTGAGCTATTAATCAAGATATATAATAAATCTCAGAGAATACGTTAAGCCAGCTTTTGCAGATTTTAAAACTGGCAGTCCTTCTGAGTGACCAGACATCCCTCTGCAGCTCTGCCTATTTCTGAACCATCTCCATGTTGTTCTTCATTTTCATTCTTTTTTTATGGTATTTCCCACTTTTCCTATCATGTGTCTTACCCTTTGCTAGACATGATATAGATTATTCTACATGGATCAATCTCTCAAGTTCAAACTAACAAACATAACTCTTTGGTGCTTAAGAAAGAAATTTATTCCTATTGCTCTCTGTGCATTCAAATAAATTCTTAAATATATTCTAGACTTCCCATTAATTTCTCCTTTTAGGCCATTATATTACTAAGTTTTAAAATTTAAAAACCTGTTCATTTCTATTAAAATGCTAGATTCAGACATGTATTTCATGAAATATAGAGCTATAAATCCTCATAAAACCTTAGCTATGTGCCTTCTCAACTTTCCAAGAATTCAAATAGATAATAAATTCTGAAAGTGAATTTAGAAATTGAATGAGTTTTTCCTAATACAGAAATGACTATTGAACAGCAAATAGCATCAATCTAAGTTTGGGATGTTTGTTGATATTTACATATAACCAAAAACTGAAAAAGAATTTTAAGGAAATCAAACATTATAGGACATACATTATTAAGTCAAAATATATATAAGTCACAAATGATTCAAGTAAGAGAAGAGAACTTTGCTAGAAAATAATCAACTTATTAAAATATTTTTTAAGACACTGAAAAGATGTTTCTGTTATCAAGAGTACTTGTTGATCCTGTAGAGGACTCTAGTTAGGTTTCCAATACTCATGTCAAACAATTAAAAAATGCCTATACCTTCAGCTCCAATATCTTCAGACCTTTGTGGATAGTCACACACTCTCGTACACATAATCAAAAATAAAATACATTCAAAATATTTTACTAATATGAACTTCAGGAATATTTTATTGGCTTGGAGAATTAGTGTGTGAACAAGGGATATAGAGATGTTCGGGAAAAATAGATAACAAAAAGACATCAGATAAATTAACTTAAATATAAGCTGAACAGGAAAAAATTAACAGTCATACTGTCTTTTGATGAGGGTTAGGCAGTTGACTCCAGAGGGTAGTGGAGCTCAATGATTCTTCAGCTACCCTGCTTTTAGGTCTTTTCTTCCTGGGTTTCATATCAAGAGTCAAGCAGAATGTACTCTCAGCTTTACTCTAAGGATCAAATATAACATCTAGGTATGAAGGTATGTTGGCCATCCATTAGTCCCAAAGTACAATCTCTAGACTGAATATTCCAGAGTAGTTAAGAACACAACAATTATTGCTCACAAGAGATTATACTCTCGATTCTACAATATGGGATGGATTCTAACTCTGCTTTTCAGTCCCACTCACTGCCTCATCAGTTACTAGGACCAAAACTGTCCCTGGACATTGACAAACACAATGCTATTGGATTGGAAAAGCTGTCTTCTGTCTGCCAACAGCTAGCTTTCATGGATCATATAGGGCAGGGGAGGGTGTCACAGGATGTTAGACAGTGGCTCCTGAGATATTGCCTCTTCCCAGGTCATACAGGAGCATATTATGTATTTTGACAGTGACTCAAGCAAATGAGAGACTAGTGTGCCGAATCCTTGGGCAAACTTGAATTTGATTCTTCTACTCATTTCGATTACAGTGGTGCGTAGCCTGGAATACTACACCCACATTCCCCCCCCAAAATTGACTATGGATATTTTCCTTTGTTAAAAAGGGGGGGGGGGGTGCAGGAGAACTGTCTGTATTCTGTCAATCATGTTTTAAATAAAGGCCTATTGGCCAGGCAGGAAGTATAGGCGGGTCAACCAGACAGGAAGTAAAGGTGGGGCTATGAGAACAGGAGCATTCTAGGAAGGAGGAAGCCCATTCTTCTCAATTCCTGCCCACATCACCAAAGAAGCAGGATGTGACCTGCCCTGCTGAAAAAGGTACTCAGCCAACGTGGCTAACATAGATAGGAATAATGGGTTAATATAAATTACAAGAGCTAATAAGAAGCCTGAGCTAATGGACCAATCAGTTTATAATTAATGCAGACTTTGTGTGATTATTTCGAAGCTAAGCTAGCCAGGTGGTCAGGGCAACAAGCAGGCCCTCATGTTACATTACATTATATCTCATATTTTTAGCACGTCATTATTTCCTTGTCTTGGAGTAATAAAAAAATACTATCATGGCAGGAACTGCCCACTTAATGTCTTAAATGCCTGCAAACATAAGATCTTTGATAAGCATTTGATGAATAGTTTTCATCCCAAAACACTACATCAAACACCATTCCCATTAATTCATCAAATGAGTATTCAGAAAACACTAGGTACAATAACCACTGGTTGTTCTCTGAGCATAAGAGAACTCTGGTTTACTGGAGGTTATTCACTTTGAAACTCAGCCATCATCTTTTTCGAAAATTTCTTCACTCCATATACTGCTCTCACAATATTTTAATTATTTTTAAATTATAGTCACTTCACAGTTATTTATCTCACATATTTGGTTTTCTTTTTTCATTGATTTTTATTGAGCACTACATTTTTCTCTGTTCCCTTCCCTACCTCTTCCCTTCTTTTCAACTCTTCCCCAAGGTCCCAATGCTCCCAATTTAGTCAGGAGATCTTGACTTTTTCTACTTCCCATGTAGATTAGAACTATGTAAGTCTCTCTTGGGGTCCTCATTGTTGTCTTAATTTCTCTGAGATTATGGTTTATAAGCTGGTTTTCTTTGCTTTATGTTTAAAAATCACGTATGAGTGAGTAATATGATAATTGTCTTTCTGTGTCTGGGTTACCTCACTCAAAATTATGTTTTCTAGCTCCATCCATTTTCTTGCAAAATTCAATTTTTTTTTTTTTTTTTTTTTTTTTTTTTTGCTGTGTAGTAGTACTCCATTGCGTAAATGTACCACATTTTCCTTATCCATTTTTTGGCCAAGGGACATTTAGGTTGTTTCCAGGTTCTGGCTATGACACATATTCGGTTTTCATTCCACTGTGAGCAGCCTGAGCTGCCATTATCTTACTCATTGATTCCCTCTGCAGCATGTTGGGAATGTGGCTGAGTTCATCAAGCACCTTGCTTGTTTTTGTTACAATTGATTTTATTCCAAATTGATTCTCTCATGGAACTCCCATCTCTTCCCATTACCCATCTGCTCTCACACACAGTCCACTGGGAGCCTTTAAACACTAATCATATTTATTTGAGAATGCCCTCTCTGTTAATTTCCATGTGTCTGAGTGTGGTTCTGGTAGTCATTTGCCTCTTTAAAATGTTCAGTGGTGTGACTGAGAAAGGTCCTCCAAGGGCACAGGCATCTGCACAATTGATAATCTTTATGGTGCCATTTGAGATGTTCTGGAGACATTAGTGCGTGGAGCCTTACTGGATGAAGCACATCACTGAAGGTGGGGTCTGAGAGTTTAGAGCCAGACTTCACCTCCACTGCTGTCACCAGAAACCAGCACAGAGTCAGTATGTGTGACCTTGCTGCCTGTGATGGGAAGAGAAACCACTTTTCCATGGTTCTCCTAACTGAAGCCTGGCACACAGTTGATAAAGAGGAACAGGGGAGGCTTCTGTGAGGATCTCTCCCCTACTCCCACCATCCCCACACACTTGAAAACTTGAAAAAGTATCAATCTAGACAGGACACCATGGAAGAGAACTCTTTAAAACTGTGTTGTGGATGCTGAAGTGTAGCTCTCCATAGGTGAGGCGTCTGGACAGGGGTATGGGTAGGGAAAGACTCAGTTTTCTTTAAGAGACTGACCACCTGGATTTTTACAATCTTGATTTTGATCATGTTCCAGTGAGTATCTGAGTAACTACACAATTTTGACTTATTTTGTTTTTTGTTTGTTTTGTTCTGTCTTTCTTCTTTTTTTGCCTTTTCCTTTTTTATTTTTGTGGTGAGGGAGGACCCAGGGTTGGGGCAGACCTGGAAGAACTGGGAAATAAATATGCTTGGAAGTTCATAATGTGAAATTCCCAAATAATAAATAAAAATGTGGAGAAAAAGGACAGAGGTTTTCCTTTCACCTAGTGGGGGGCACTGAGGTCATTTGCACTATGCAGACTTTCTAGGATATTTCACATCTGCTTCATATAGTTTTATACATACCTGTATGCATTTAAAGTCTTAGTAGCATCTTAACTCATCACATAGGGCTATGTAATTGAGGATTATGAGCCACAGACTGATCACCTTCAAATTCTCTAGAGTACTTCTGTGTGTTTTAAGGAGGCTGCTTGTTTCCTTCTCACCTGGCAGCTCAGACCTGGAATAATCACACAGAAACCATATTATTTGCAATACCTTATGGCTAATAGTTGAAGAGTATTTCTGGCTTACTCATATCCTAAATTAATCCATCTCCATTAATCTGTGCATTGACACAATGACATGGCTTACTGGATAAAGTTCCAGCATTTGTCTCTGGTGGGGCTACATGGCTTCTCCTTGACTCCGCCTTCTTTCTCCTAGCTCTGTTTTCCTCACCTAGCTCTGTTCTGTTCTGCTCTGCTCTAGGCTCAAAGCAGCTTCTTTATTAACCAATGGTATACACAGCATACAGAGGGGAATCCCACATCACCTCTCCTTTTCAGTTTAAATAAAATGAAGGTTTTAACTTTAATATAGTAAAATTACATATAACGAAACAGGTATCAATCAAGAATTACAGTCACAACATATATATCTACTTTATCTTTTATCATAACTAAGAAAAACTATAATTATAACTATCTATTCTTCAACTTCATCAAAGACTCCAGAAGGATATAATATTACCTAAGTAAACAGAAAATGCACTGTAAGCAACGTCCAAAACTCTAGAATTGACAGAGGCATTTCACTACCTGGACAGTTACCCAAAGTTCTGTATCTTTGGAGCAGATCTTCAGCCTACAGGCCCATAGTATCCAGAAAACTTTACCAGGAAGCAGGAAATTTCAAAGACAGTTCGACCTATATTGACAGTTTGTCAGTCACTTTCTTCTGTATCCTGCAAAATGTGTGACAGACTCTTTCATAAAGCAGGATCCCCAGGGGATTATCTCACCTTTAGACACATTCAGATGGCCTCCCAATTGCTGGGATTAAAGAAGTGCATCCCTACCACCTGGCTTAATTTCTTTAAATATATTATTATTATTATTCCTTCCAAATTTCTCCATAGATGTAATGAATGAAGTTCCGGCATATGTACTCTTATTCATATTATGCAGTTATTCTCTGACTTGTGCCCATACTTTCTTTCTTTCTGTTATGTCATTTTAAAATACACCCCACTGAATCCAATTAGTGATGTTTCTTACATACATGGGTGGGTGGACATCCAATGGACCATGGGACACATTCTTGAAAAAAAAATTAACTCTTTCTCCTAGCTGTCATCAACTGCCAACAGCAATAAGGGGGCCTCTTGGGCCTTTCCTTCATCCATGATGAAATACCGAGTTAAGCTGTGAAAGTCTGGTAGAGTCGACTACAGGCATTTGGGTCAATGTGTACAATAGCCTTGTCACATCTAGACAACAGTCTTTCTCAGCATTCCTCCCTGAACTCTGGCTCTTGCAATCCCTACCATGAGTTCTTCATCATATTTAAAATTTACAGTACTAGGCATGACTTTCCTCCTCTGTAGTTGTTCTGAAATGCAATTTGAAAGCAATTAGTTACTCCTCTAATCTGCATGCCACTGCTGTGCTCACGGGCATATCTTCTCAAGCTGGTTATTGTTGCATCTTGCAGTAGATCTTTATAGGAAACTTCTGGGTTTTCTGTACAATAATTGTCTTTCTTTCCCTGATTGTTCCAGAATGGATATTGAGACCTCAGAGTGATATCATGGTGTACTTCAAAGTTGGTGCCAGATATAATGGTGATAGTGTACATTCAAGACAAACATCTAAATTTCACAAAGAAAGTTTGTCATACACAACATCCACTAATTCACAAGAGTCTCATCTTTCTGTTATATATAATATTGCCCCAGTAATACCCCTACAAAGAAGCAGATCTAGGCTACAGGGCTGTGTGGCAGTGCCCTTGACTAGTGAGATTATTTGCTTGGATAACTTGATTTTCTCTTGGGCTACAGGATAGTGGCCAATTCTCTATTTGACCAGGGTTTTCTCTTATCACTGTAAGATTGAAGATTCTATCTTCCAAATACTTTACAAGCCATAGTTGGCAGTGTGAGTTAGGACATTTCAGAAACTCATTTTCTAGTCTTTCCTTGTTAATACATTTCATGTAGTGGAAAAAAATGAAACAGTTTTACTGTTTTCTGTCACACTATACGGAACCATAGAAAACATGTCATAAAGGAACATAAATCATAAAATTTATACTGGAAGCCACATAGTTCCCTGTGACCTGCATTGCTGTTTCTTCTTCAGTATTGGAATAACATGTCAGCATTCACCCCACTGAAAATTCTGAAGGTTAAACACACCTTTTCTTTTTTTCTGTTGTTAATTTGATTTCGAATAGTTTAGTTTTAAATATCACCCAGGATAAATGTGTACATCATTATCTTTACAAGGGACTTTATTGAAACAACATGATATTCTTCTAATTTCTTACCATTTGTCTAATAGTAAGCTTGCTACCAAACAGAACTTAACCATATTCTGTAGAATAGTAAAGAATTGATGGGCTGAGATATTATTCAGATGTTATTGGAACTTTCTCTAGCACCACACCTGGCAGCTCACAATCACCCGAGATTCCAGCTCTAACTTGCTTTATTTCTGCATGGGCCCCCATGCACATGCATGCATGCACACACAAATGCACACACACACACAATATAATCTGTCTTCATTTATATATGGAGTTCCAAGTACTAAGTAAAAAGCATTTTATATGTTATCTGCCTTCGAGGAATATATGTCTGAGCTTCATTTTCAAATTGGTAGCAATGGTTAGCTATTGCTTTAAGGATTCAATGTTTATGGTCCAAGTGAAATAAAATAAAAGGAAAATTAGTTAAAATTGGAAATCGTTTTTTCTTAAAGCATTATAATCACAAATTAAATCACTATGGAAGAATAACCCAATCAACAATGAACAATAAAATTAGTTTTTCCAACTTCACTGTTTTGTGCAACAGGATTCCATATATTTGTATATATTTGAATAAACAAATAGCATAATTTCAAAAGTAAAAAAAAATAAAAGTCATATTTCTCACTGTCATTCCAAACATTATCTACACCACAAGCATACTAATTAGAAAAAAAAGGGTTGCAATTAGGGCCATATGTCTTATTAATTCTATAAAGAAATGAAGTATTCCATCTTGATATCTCTCACAAGGAAGATGTAGAAGTGTCAGAGACTGAGTTATTGGAAAAAGAACATTTCATGGCTTAGTAATTCAGGCAATAGATGCCAAGCAATAAGACAGGGAGAGAGATAATTGAAGTAGGTAGGACAGAAGAAAGATTGTGGGATAAACATTATGTATGAAGGCATACTCTCAGGTAATGAGGTGATAGATCTAATCTTTTGTAAAATGCAATATACAAATAGCCCTGTTTTCTAGAAACAGACAATCCTTGCAGCCATAAAAGCACAAGTAATCAAGCATTTATTATTTTCTAGCTCAAGCAATAAGCAGAAAATTATAAGAGTGAAAGAAACTCTTTTATATTAAGGAAATCATTCAATATAATCTTTCTTTAACTGCAAGTCCATTCTCAGCTATCTGTGCTGATGGAATGGTGGGCGTGAGGCAGGCAGTTGGAAATGACAAATACAAGACATGGTTGGCACTCCAGTAATGGACGATTCATATTCTGATGCCAGCTCTGCACACAATGAAAAGTCAGCATTTGCTGGACAATTTTGTCAAGAGAATGCACAGCCTGGGTGCCTGTGTCCAGATAGCTGAGAATGAAATTGTATATTAGGATGGATGTCACACTGGACAAAATTAGTAATTATGAGTCATCATAAAAAGCCTGTGACTTTCTGATATTAGTAGTCTCATTCACTAGTTGTCCCAATATTTATAATACTTCATTTACGTTTTTATAATATATGAAGATTCAATTCAATGTTTGCTATGAAAATATTGGGGAACTCTTTACATTTTAGGTACTAGTCAGGCTAGGGAACTGGCTCATTGGGTAAAAGTATTTGCTCTCCAAACATAAGGACTTGATTTCAAACAATCAGATCCACAGAAAAAAATCTTGCATGACAGTTAGATGCTATGACTCTAGAGCTAGACGATGGAGACAGATCCAGACAGCTCACTGGCCAGGAAACCTAGCTGGAATGGAAAGCTTCTAGTTTAATAAAGGAGCTGTCTTGAGGCAACAACAGAGAAGTCAACACAAGATATGTGACATTCTATTCTTGCCACTGCATATGTATATGTATTAATAATTTACAGACCTGAAAATTTAACCTCAAGGACAAATAATTCATCTTTTAAAATATATTATCTCCACTACATGAATCATATGCTAAGTGAATTGAGGACAATTGAATAAATAAGGAGATAAACTGTAGTTATTGTTTTAAGGTATAAGAAAGTTTAAAACAACACTTCAAGTTGGACTTTTTTTTTTGCTATGATAGTAGAAGATGGCATAAGTTTAGAGAAGTTGTGCAATTAATATTGACCAAATATAGTAAGAGAAGCTTCATAATTTCCTGGTGATCCTCTGGGGCTGAACTACCGTCGTATTGTGAGCTGGTCCTTGCATTGACTGCATTCTTGTATCAGTGAGTCAGCTGAAACAATTCCTAGTTTGCAGAACCTAATACTATTTAAGTACTTAATAACTGTATCAGATTACATTCCCTGTATAGCTCAGAAAATGTAATATGTGTATGTATATGTGAGATTTGACTTAATGAATGTTGAAAATATGACCAGGAGAGTTATAAAACTTTTCTTTGCATATACTTAGGTAGGAGCCCAACAGAGATGTATATTTTCCTGTGAGTTATTCTATATCTTTTCTTGTAATTTAACAGTATTTATGTTATGTAAATGAAATCTTGATTTTTGTAATGGGGCCTAAAAAGAATAAGTAAAATATATTTGCATTACATAAGTCCTCGACTTTAGTAGGCATATTGTCATTGTTTTTCCTATTCAGCCTTTATAAATGTCAAAAAACTTGACTGCTCTCCAAATGTCTACCCATTCCCTTGTGAAATAATATTACAGACAATAACGAGATTTACAAATTTGTTAAAAAGCATTAGAGTCTAGGAGAAAAACCTAATGCTATTGTTCTGCTAAAGGAACATAACAATAAAATGATTCCTAGCAAAATTCAAGAAGACCCATGAATGAGCACCTTGCTCAGCCCTCACTAGAGAAGCTGCTTCTTATAATAGATTGTAACTAACAGAGAGACCTACATCTAGACATTGTTCAGAAAGAGGGGATGTCTTCACCCAATTCCTCTTTAGAGCCTCAGGAGGCTATTTAGAAGACAAAAGAAAATGTAAGGACTGGAAGTGATGGATAGCTACAAAGAGACAATGTTTTCCAGACACAACAGGACAAATGTACATGCAAACTCATGGAGAGTGTGGCAGCATGCAGAGGACCTGCATAGGTTCAAGCTAGACAGAGTTCAAGAACTGGTAGGGAAAGGTACACACAGTATCCCATTCGCCAGTTAAGCTTCTTGCAATGAACACCAATGAGCAAAGGGATCAGCTTATTCCAATGGAGTGTCATTTAGTATATCAGACACACTCCAGGGCAGGCCCCATGCCTAGGATTGCTGGCTTCTTGAGCCTCCTTAATTCCCAGGGAAAGGTGAGTGCACTATCCACCCTTTCACACTACAGGACAATCAGATGTGATAGGGAGCCAGGTAAAAGGAGGAACTCAGTTTATTACTGTGATAAAAAGCTTATATGTCTTAAGTGACATGGTGTGATGTGGGGGTACCTCCATCCAGTGAGAGGCAGCCAAACCCCCCCTCTGGCTGGAGGGGCATCTACTTAAGTTTTGCTGACTCATCCTCATTCAACTTGAGCCAGGCTTTTCTCTGTCCTGCAGGCTGCAAAGTCTGGGCACCGAACTTAAGACAGGCTTTTTTCTGTCCTGTAGGTCTTGAGGTACAGGCCCTGAGATAATTTTGGCCCAACATAGGAATAGTTGACCAACACAAAATGAATTCAGTTGTACTTCTATGAACTTTTTGTTTCATTTTGGCTTTTTTTCCTGTCTTCTTGGTCTTTTATTTATTTGTTTTAAGTTTTTGTTTTGTGGGAATTTTGTTTTAGATTTTCTTTGCAACAGAAAAGAGAGAGGACAGGAGTTGTGAATCATCATGGGTAGCAAGATGGGGAGCATCTGGGAAGGGAAAAGGTAGGGGAAACATGATCACAATCTATTCTATGAAACATTTAAGAAAATTCTCAAACTTGACAAGCCAAAGCAAGTCTCCAAAAATGTGAAATGTGAGAATAGATTTCTTGTGTTAGCCATCTTCACCTTCATTCTCCCAAATCTCATATGTGTTCTAGTGTGTAAATGTCTTCAATATTTTTTCTTGAATAATCAGATAAAAAAATGTGGACTTGTGTCCAGAGACATACTTGACATCATATATAAAGCAAAGCCTTCCCTCACTAAATTTGTCTGTGTGCTCTATTAAAGAACTGTCAATGAAAGTGAGTAACAAAAATTTGCAATTAAGGATTGAGGTATTATTTCTCTAAACTTTTAAATAAGTCCATGGTATGTTATACAAACTATCTTGATATGTTTATTTACTTTTTAAACTTACTCTTTAGTTTTCATTTTCTGAGGTAATAATTTTACTGACTGACTAAACACTGTCAATGCAAAATTCTTACCATCACAAATAACTAAAGTTAATGTAAGGTCTGTCACTGAATGCCTAGTGTGATAGCAAGCAGGGCACACAGCCTGTGACAAAGTGCAAAATGAGGTACTGTGTAAGCATCTTCCAAAGTGCCTGCATGGGAAGAAGATGAGCATGGGGGTACAGGTTTAAAGAAAAGAAAGAAAGAAAAACAGCTTTGAGGGATACCTTCCTGACCCTTCAACAAAGACTCAACACAGGCCCTGAATTCCCTGACAGTGTTAGAGTAACAGGAACTCCTATGTCATCCAATCTTTTCTGAGAATTAAGTGCCTCCCAATTACTCATTTTAAACTTCGTAAGCGTACAACAGTGTAGGTGGCAGAGGAATTCCTGCTTTGTAAAAGCCAAAGAGAAAGGCTGTTCAGAGAAGGTTTGATTGCACTTCCTAGGTTTCAAAGCTACCATTGGACTGAGAACTTCATAAAACAAAGATCACACACTTAGTCTCGCTGTGACAGTAAGTCCCTTCGCAGACCCAGCATGTAGAGTTCACTCCCTCCCAGCAAGGGCTTTTAGGTTAAAGCTGAGTCTCATTTAAGTGGTGTTATTAAGTGAGTTGACACAGACACTACTTCCCATTTCACGTATTCCCTGGAGTCCAGAGCTGGAGCTCTGTATGGTGCAGGTAATTAGCAAAGGAAACAGTTTGTGGAAATCCAACACTAAAGCCTTGTCTACCAGGTAAAGACAAGGAAGTCTTTGGTTTGTCAAACTGGAAAGAGCTTATGCATTAGCAAAATAAACATGAGCATTAAGATAAACATACTAGTAGTTATAATATAAGACATTAACCCTGATAGAAAAAGGATGCATTATATCCTTGTTCTAACGAAAGGGTGGAACGTTTATGCAAATGAATTCATTTAAGTTGTACCAATGCACAAGCTCACCCTGGCATCTCTCAAGGATATGCTGTCCAGATAAACAAAATGTTCTCTTCTGGTCAATCTTGAAGACAAGAAGTTGGTGACTACATTTCTCCATATATATAGTTGTTTAGTCTTTCTGGACATGCTGAGAAACTTTGATATCACTTCAACCATACAGAAACTTCTTCACTATACAAAATAGACATGGGCAGATTGTGATGGGATTACTGTTACCATCTCACTTTTCAGTTGTCTCCAGTTTATGTTATAAGAAATCAAAGAGAATGCTTTCATATTAATAAAGAAATAAATCTTGGCAAAAGATCATTTTCTTGTGAGTCTGTTAATAATGTGCTAAGTTGGTATTTGACATCACTCTTCTCAAGTCAAAACACCAATTTCAGTCACCCCCAAATTGTATTCCCAATCTAAAAGTTTATTAAAAAATCTGACCTAATATCATTTAAAATTGCATCACTAAAAGCTGGCATATTGCAGCAGGGATCCTATGGTTCTCTTCAATATTCATCCACATGTTGTTTACAAAGGGCAGTCAAGACTTTGACCACTCTTCCTCACTCTACAGAGTCTATAGACTTTGAATGTAACATAAACCAAATAAGATTTCTGGCAGCCAGAGAGAAAGCAGAGACAACGAGGGAGTGGAACAGAGAAGTCTCAACGGCATATGAGGAAGACCCACTTTTCCAAAATCTGCAAACTGCAAAAGAGAATGTGTTTTGGTAGAACGATCTTTGAATTCTAGCTGCACAAACAATTACATCATCATATGAGATATATCTCAGAAACAGTGACCAGGAACAGTAATTAAATACAGAAATCAATTTGATAACATGCTTTCATCAAATCATGATTCTAATGATATAAAGTTAAAGGCAAATGAAAATCATTGACATAGCTACATTAACCATTACAAGCATTCTCTACCTATGCTACCAATACAAATATAAGGGAGAATAAAAAAGAAAATGGACATCCATCTTGTGCTAAGTGAAAGTTCTAAGTGATGGAGTCATGCGGAGTTCAAGACTGTGATGTAGGGACTTGGGGTTATCAGCACTTGCTTCTGTTACAGAGGATCCAGATTCAGTTCCTTGAATCTATACATCATGGCTAATGAACACCTGCAACACCAACTCAAGGGGATCCCACAACTACGACCCCCCAGGACACTTCTATATATGTTCACTAACCCATACCCAAATATATACACAATTGAAAATATAAATACCAATAATAATAAATCTTAAACAGTGTGATGGAAATATTCTGTCTGTGATTCTATTGCTAAGCCTAATGTTTCTTTCTAAAATACATTCATTGAGGAACCAAGAACCATAACTACCACATTCCCAAAATGCTAAAAACAAGAATAAAGTCAGGTAGAGACAGGGTTGCAAGAGCATACCTAACACAGATTGAGAGGCCTGGAAAGGATATAGACAGGCAAAGGAAATGTCTCAGCAGTTAAAAGCACTAGCTGCTCTTCCTAAGGAACAAGGTTTGATTCCTAGCACACAAATGAATTTTCAACTGTCTGTAGCTGCATCTAGTAGCAGGGGATCTGACACCCTCTTCTGATATCCATGAGTGTCAGGCACACATGTGGTGTATAGATATACATGCGTGCACAACAAACACACTCATCTAAATAATATTTTAACATATAATCTCAAAAGATAAAATATTTTAAAAAGCATAAGAATAGAAGGTGCATTTTTGTAAACATTCTTTGACGTATATTATAACAAGTCTGGGTTGCTGCTTTCTAAATATTTCAAGTCATATATCCCTTGGAGCTCTGTAGATAAAAGGTCATCACTTATGTTTTGAGACCTCTCTAATAGGTTATATAATTTAAGCAGTTTAACTTGATTCTTTCACTTTGGTTGTCATTACTGATAGGAATAAAAATACTTCATATGATGATTTCTAGAGCTTAATAAATGTCTGCTGGTGTTAATAAGGTCTTTTACCTCTCGTTCCCGAAATTGGATCAGTGAGAACAACACACAAACACACACGTGTGCACGTACACACAGAAACACCCCTCACATGATGAACTTACGTAATCACACACAAAAATTATCTGGTTTTGTAAAAATGTTGAATACTAAATCTACAAATATTTTAGGAGAGAATTTTAGATGAGGGTAATCTTATGATTATTACAGAAGTATTGAGCAACTTGTTATCCAGAAAAAATGAAGCTAATGTTGGTCAGAGCACCACAAGAGAGATGAAGGGCAGAAAGATTGTAAATTTGTAAAAGAAACAAAAGTTCTTAAACTAAAGTCTTTAAAAGAGAAACAGTTGCAGTCTATTGGATCCCATGTTGAAAAGCCAAGAGGTAGGGACAGAAATGTACCCTCTGGACATTGTTGAGATGACAGGAGCAATGGAGCAGACCTTTAGTAGGAGGAGACTCCAGGGAAATGTATGAACTTTTCTCTTCACATCATGTTGCTCTTAAAGTTATAAGCTTATTTTATTAACCCTGTCTTTGTGACTCTCTCATTAATGGCATTTATATTTCTCTTGAAAATACTTTTATTTCCTCCTCTCTGTTTTTCTGGTCTTTCTCTCAACCTTACCAAGGGTGTCATGGTTCCTCTGCCTCTTTTCTCAGAGACTGTTGTAATAGGAGCAGCAGGGCTGCGTTCCCAGCACCCGGCCGCCCACATGGCTAGCTTATGCCCTGAAAAAATTACACAGAAACTGTATTCTTTTGAACACAGCCTGGCCCATTAGTTCCAGCCTCTTATTGGCTAGCTCTTACATACTGATCTAACCCATTTCTAATATTCTGTGTAGCACCATGAGCTGGTTTACCAGGAAAGATCTTAACCTGTATCTGTCTGGAGTGGGAGAATCATGGAGACTCCTGACTCGGCTTTCTTTCTCCCAGCATTCTGTTCTGTCTACTCTGACTACCTAATTTTATGTCCTATCAGGGCCAAGCAGTTTTCTTTATTAATTAACCAATAAAAGCAACAGATAAATACAAGACCCACCTCCATCAAGAGACACTCACTATCATTTAAAATTCAGTTATCTTTGTTGATTTGGGACCGCAGGTTATTCATGAGATCTGAAAACAAGCATTTTGTGATGATTTGGCTTTGACCGTTCCTAAGACAACTGTGTTGTATTTTAGGTATCCTTCTTCATAGTAACCACAGACAGAACATACATATGCTTTCAAAACTATGTTATACACCAAAGAAAAACAAGAATCTTCTATCTGTAAGAATTCTTCAACCTTGATTCTTTTCTTGTTTGTCTCATTAGAATAAAAATTCCTCCAAAGCAAAGATTTGTGTTACATTCATTTATCACTATTGTATTTAAGACACTTAAAAAGGATTCAGCTACCAAGACGTTTCTCAATAAATATTTTTGAATGAATAAATAGATACTTAATAACATGTCCTAGAGTGAGGCCTTTAATATGTTTTCAGATTTATCCTCTAGAATACTTAATATATGTACTTCATTTCAAAGGAACAAAATGATTTTCAAAGATATTAAATTAATTGACCTTCATATAACTATTTTACTTCTCCAGAGAGGACAGTTCATGTTTTGAAGAAATTGAGAATTTGTGTTAGGCAAAATTAGGTTTGAACCATGTCTTCTCTATTCATTGCCTTGGGTAGTTTGAACAAATAGCTTTTTTTAAATTTTTAGGGGATGTATCGTAAGTATCCTTTATGGTAAGCATAATATTGCTTCTGTTAAATTAATATGTTTTATTTTTCTTCATGTTGTCAAACTGTTCCCTAGATATCTGTGTTTAAACCCATTGATGTATGTCACTCTCAACCTTGAGTAAGGAGGCTTCCTTTTGTATTGGGAAGTAGTTAATGCAGATATTTATCATAGACCAAAACCCTAAGAATAAGTGACAGTAAGTGCTCAAAACCCTAAAGGGACATTTAAAGAATCTTCCCTCAAGGCTGGAGGGACTTCTGGGAGGAAGGGACAGAGAGAACTATAGAACTTGGAGTAATGCTCTAGACATGGCAGGAGCTCTGGGCTTAAGAACTCTCAGCACCAGGTCAAGCCAGTCAAAACCCCAGATGAATTAGAAAGGGACTAACTTAGTCTACTCCTAGCTGAGGGGCTTTATTATTAATTTATGACTGTTGGGAGTGAAAGTATCATATTCTTAGGGATGCTACCACTCTGGTGAGCTGAGTGGCCTCCATTCCCAGGCACATACATACCAGCACTAATCAGACTCAGTGGGTTATAGTTTAAAGAAGAAAGACCATGTTGTTGAGAGAGAGATGGATTATGGTAGATAGGAAGTATTCAGAAGGGGAAGAGGTGGTGGATATGAAAAAAAGATACAATGAATAAAAATACATTCAAATGTTACATCCAAGAAGCAATGCACTAGGGATGGAGAGATGGCTCAATACAGTATGTACTGTTCCTGTAAAAGATATGAGTTCAGTTCCTGGCACTTGTCTCACGTGAGTGACAATTTTCTGTACATCTTCAGGGGTTTCACACACTGTGGACACCTGGACCCATGTGTACCTCCTTCACACACACAAACACACTTAAAAACAAATCAACAACAAAGTAACAGGATCATTAAGGAAAGTGCTGCATAGCAGGCACTGAGGACCTAGTCTGCACCTCTAATTATCCTAATAACACCACCATTACCATTGTAGCATTTGGACATTTCCTCCAGTTTCTCCCATGCTAACACCTGGGAAGGTGTTAATTGACTATGCTGCCTTCGGACCATGGAGAATTTATGGTGAGTGAAGTCCATCAGGCGTGAAATGGGGTGTGAGCTCATTCAGAGTCTGCAGAAATTTAACAGGCACTGAGAGAATCGGGTCTTATCCTTGCTAAAGAAGCAGGTTACCTTTTTATTCTAAGTGCCCAGGATCCATTTGTAAGAAGACTTATTTCTAAAAGGCTCATCATATTTACTAGTAATTTTATGAAAATAATTATATATTAAGATTTGAATTTGGTATGCTCATTGTTTTTAAAAGAAAAGTGATCATAAGAGCAACTTGTGTACAGAAAGGCTTAAACACTCAAATAATAAGGAAACATTTAATTATGTTACTTTTTCCTAAATAAAAAAATTTGTTGAGTTTCTTTCATTTTTTAAAATAGGTTATGAATCACCAACAATATTTATGAAATTGTGACATGTAGCCGAATTGAGAGGTTAGTTGGTAGAGTGCTTGCCTGGCTTGCACAAAGTCTTGAGTTCAAGTCTCATACTGCATCAAGTCAGCCTGGTCTACAAGAGCGAGTTCCATAACAGGCTCCTAAGTTACAGAGATACCCTTTCTCGAAAAAACCAAAAGAAAGAAAAAAAGAAAGATTTTACTGTAGAGAATATTTTTTAAAGAAGAAAGGATTTTTTAATAATGAAAGGAAAAGGAAATACCAAGAGGAGATATTGTGTAGAGTTCTTTCTAGGTCACCTAGACTTACATGCTAATATGGACAAAGCTTTTTTCTTTGAACTGATCCTTGTTTTTGCTGATTGGGATTTGTTATTTATTCCACTCAGATATCTAATTATACCATAACTTCAGTAATTATTCATTTGTTGATTATCCCATATGAATACATGTATCAGTCTGCTGAGTGGATAATTTAACATGGACACTAACCCTGCAGAGCAACTGGAATCTTAAATACATTTTACACTACCCATCCCTTGATATCTAGCATTCTGATGAGCAATCAGACAGTGGTTTGCATAGCTGATCACATGTGACTGAAAGGGTCATGTTTTCATTGAAGTATATGCAATTTCCTCCCATTTGTGTGTTTAACAGCAGTCCTGATTAACTGGTAATTGAGATCTCCCAAGAGACAGCGATAGACAGACAGACACACACACACACACACACAGAGAGAGAGAGAGAGAGAGAGAGAGAGAGAGAGAGAGAGAGAGAGAGAAAATGAGAGACTATTTTATTTAGATTAAGGAAATGTGTAAGTATTAAGTAGATTTACATTATCACAAGAAAATAACTGAAACTCTCTGTATGTGAAACGGTTTGTTGGCTCATAGTTTTGGTTGGTTCAAAGCCAAAATCAGGGTTGTCTGCATCTCTGGAAAAGACGATATTTTAGGGAAGAGGTCTGTAGTATGTAAGTAAGCTTACATAATGAGCCAGAGATTAGGGAGATAAAGAGAAAGGGAGAGAGTGAGAGAGGGAGGAGAGGGGTTTCTGGAGAGATATTGGGATTCCATAGTTGTAGGAGGAGGCTGCTTGCTGGTTCCCAGCTGCCCGACTAGCTTAGACCCAAAATCATTACACAGAAACTATATTAATTAAGTCAATGCTTTGTCCATTAGCTCTAGCTTCTTATTGACTAGCTCTTACATATTAATTAACCGATTTCTATTAATCTGTGTATCGCCACATGTCCGTGGCTTAACAGCAAAGTTTCAGCATGTCTGACTCTGTGGCAGCTCCATGGCGTCTCTCTGACTCCACCCTCCTTCCTCCCAGCATTCAACCTAGTTTTTTCTGACTAGCTAAGTTCTGCCCTCTTATAGGTCCCATTTCTTTTTTTAATTAATGGTAGTCACAGCACACAGAGGGAAATCCCACATCACATAAGCCCCTTGAGTAAACATTCTCAATGACCTAAAGTATACCTTTTTGTAAATGTATTTTTTGAAATTTAAATATAATTACATCATTTACTCCTTCCCTTTTTTTTAAATGATCCCAAGTAACTCCTTGATCTCCTTCAAATCCATGTCATCTTTCTCAGTCTGTACAAAGCTGAATTTATGTGATTTCATAGTTAATCACTAGAAAAATAATTATAGTTAACTATGGAATGCTAAGAATAAGAGAATTAGTATTCCCAGAGAAAAGTCCCCAGATTACTGTCTAATACAAAGTAGTCAACCCTGAAACCTAAAACCTTTAATAGTCTATCATCACTTCACATATAACCATCATGAATACCAAGTCTTTATGTATAGATTATCAGGAGACATTCACACTACAGAGGCCTATGATTCTCCACTCCAATACAGCTCAATGTACCTAGGGAATGGAACAATCATGGTGGGCTTGTCTAATTGTCATAATTAGATCATAATCAATAGAATTCCCCATAGATATACCCACAGTCTAGCTTGATCTAGACAGTTTCTCATCGAGAGTCTCTTCCCTGTTAATTCTAAACTGCTTCAGATCAACAATCTAAACTGATCATTATCAACTCCACCTCTTGTCACTTTGACACCCAAACATCAGCACTTGAAGCTTAATAATAATTCTACCGTCTCCAAAGATCCATGTGTATCTCATCATATAACATTCACTGTCATTAAAAGTTTCAATCTAAAAGTCCAAAATCCATTAAATGTGATCTTTCAGAAAGTCAACTACTTTTAATAAGTCATATATTTCCAACATTTAATGGTTGAGAATAAAGATTTCTAGTTCAAAATGGTTAAAAATTGGGGACACAGGATGTAGGGGTAAAGCCAAAAATCAAAATCCACCAGATAAAAAAATTAAATCCTGCAGACCCATGTCTGGAATTTAGGGGTTATAATGTAATCCTTCTGCACCAAACAGTTTAGTAGCCCCACCCTTCCAACTTTGCCACCTCAACAAAATAAATTGTCTTCTTGGCAGACAATCCTGGGAACTAACAATTGTATTATCAAGAGGTTTCCTTTTCAACTGAAGCTTTCACTCTATGGGAAGCTCTACAGGGACTGTGGCCACGTCACATCGTGTTTGGCCTTAGCTTCTCTTTATGATCATGTCCACTTTGCTTCTTTTGTGAATTCAAAACCAGTGCCACATGAATGACATTTATGACATTGCCAAGTTCTGCTGAAAACCCAAGTTGTAGCCTGCTGCTTTTGAACCATAATTGCTTCTATTTTATCAAAAAGCCAAAAGTGATGTGGACCACAGAGTTTTCTTGTGAGTAGTTGGTAGCACACAGCAAAATGATCCTGCTTCTGAATTTCCTTCATTGATTTATAAAAGCTCCAGAATCTTTAGTATGTATTTGTGGTTTCTCTATAATTGGTATGGCATAATTATATGTATCCTTTTGTTCATGTGATCTATAATACCCACATTTTTCAGGAAAGGCAATATTTCAACAGTATTTTTTATGTATATGTGTGACTATGAGAATATATATGTGAAGTTTATATACTCAGGAGTCAATGGAGGTTAGAAGAAGACATTGAATCTGCAGACTGGAGTTAGAAGTGGTTGAGAGTCACTGTATAGATGTTAAAAATGAAACCCAGGTCCTTAGGAAGAGCAGCAAGTTATTTTTAGCTGCTGAGCCATCTCTCCAACTCCAAAATGTGATCTGTGTAAATAACACACCATATACTAGGCTTTATATTAGATTTTTATAAATACTAAGCAATCTTTTTTCCAGATTTCTGAATAAATGTTTCTCATTTATTGTCAAGAATTTACCATACACTCTAATTTCAAGTTAGTCTTGGAAAGAATGTAGATTTGATCTCAAGTGGTTTGATTTTAGATCCCTAAATCCTTTACAAAGGCACAGTCTATAAGCAAAATGCTAAGAGAATTCTTTTGATTACACAATTAAGTAGAAATAAATTTTTCAATACAGAAGATATAATTTAATATGTTGAAAAATAGATATGTCATTTCAGCAAGCTTTAGAGAGAAAAAAATTAAATAGAACTTAGAGATATAAATCAACATACCTCAACAGTGAGGTATTGGAAGTGGTTAGAAAAACATCAAAAGTAAACTCACACTGAGATCTTTGGCTGAAACTTTTACACATAATGTAATTTTAAAAGATAGTGAAAGTTTGAGTGAGTCAAGAGCTATCCTATGGTTTGCCCTTGAAGGATAGAGAGGCAATGGATAGAAGAAAAGGAACTCCAGGATCTCGGGATAATATTACCAAAATAGATACAAATAAATAAATAAAACTAGATAGCTTTTTAGCTCCTAAGTGATAACTAAATCATTAAACTTTGTTCATAGTTATGAAAATAAAGATAGAAAAGAGGATGAATATCACTACCACCACCACATACACATACACCTTTTTCTTATTTATTGTGAGAAAAAGTTACACATATGGGGTATGAAGCTTCAGGTCTCCTTTCCTTAGGCCAGAGATTGTCTATGGATGGTCCATCAGTGTGCTTGCTTTGGGCTAAATTTAAATGATATCACTACCAGTAAAATGTTTATTGATTCTGTAGCACAAAGTAATTAAACTGTCATCAGATACAAGAGACATATCTCCAGATGGCTGGATGCATACTTGGAGAGTTTTTTTCAGAGACCTTGGCTTAAGTTCAGCTGAGATTGTGACCCATACCACATAACTGACTTCCTTCAATAGTGGGGAGCCTATGAAGCAAAGGAGAATGCATATTCTAAATAACAGATTTCAAACACAGGAAATAGAAATGAAAAATATTCAGATATTTTAATGATAGTGTCATAGGTGTTTCTGTGGCTTCAAATGCCATATTAGGCAATGAATATAATATATATATGCATATAAATTTAATGTTGCAGTAATCTTTTTTTAAATTGAATAAAAATGGCCTAGTTATAAAGTTATGTGGACATACAATGATTTATGGAGTATTTTACAGCTTTACAATTGAGAAAAAATGTGTTGATAACATTAAACACCAAAAGTGCAATGATTTAAGGCATATTTGACCCTAATTAAGCTATTTGATTATATTTATTTAGAATTGCAAGTGTATGTGTTTATGTTTGTGTATACTTTGATGTACATGTCACAATATGCATAAGAAAGCCAGAGGACAACTTGAAGTGTTAAACCCTTCCCTTAAAAACTGTGATTATCAGGCTTGAGGGCAACCATCTTTATCTGCTGAACCATGTCACAGGTCTGCATTAGCTGCCCTAATACTTTTGCCTGGGACATTTCTCATGAAACAGTGTAGTCGTCTTTTATAGGCACTCTTTCAAAGATTTGGTCAGTTACATTGAAATTCTTGACGCTTGGCCCTCAAGAACTTAGTCCAGGAAAGTGAATAGTCCTTGCGTTTCTAATATACCCTTAATTGCTTGTCTATCTATTCTACCCCAGCCTGACATAATGAGTACATTTTCTGCTTGGGGCACACACAAACGTGAATCTTCTCAGTGCATAATATTAAGACATTTCTCCTTATTTCCACAGCCTCAAAGACATGTTCATCACGATAGAGGTAAATGTGGTCTGCACACACTAAACAAGAGACTTCAAGTATATTAAAGCCTGAGAGATGGAGAAAATACTATTGTGAAATCGAGTCTCTGACCTGCCCTACAGGTAACTGATGATGAAATACTAGCATATTGCAACGGATACTATAGAAAATTAAAGGGCAAGCATAAAATGTCCCCAAGATATGATGAATAGGAATACTGAAGAAGAGTTACGGGCTTTTCTCTGAAACCAGGGTTAACCTGGCAACACTTAGAAATCTTGATACCTGGACATGGGAGGAAGCCATCTCAAAATTTCTGTAATCCAGAGAAAATGAATAGAAAGGTTTTTTTTTTTTTTTGCAGAAAAGTCAATGAACAATGTTTTTATTTGTTTGTTAGAAAAGTGACAGCAGAATTCATTTATCTTAAGCACCAAAAATTGTACACTTAAAAGAACTTGGAACAATTTGTAGGGAAATGATTGTAAGACTGACAAGTTGGAATTAAGTGATACTGGAAAAATGAAAACAATCGATGTAAGACATATTGTTGATATTTCTCAGTAGCAAACAGAGACTTCTGAAGATCATAGCAAATCATTTCCTAATTGCCAACTTAAAAAAAATAACATAAAACTACAGCAATCCATTCACTTTCTATAGTCCCTTTAATAAAAAAATTGCCTTTGTACACTAAATTCTTACCCTTTAAGATCACAACTGCCACTGAAGAAGACCCAGGGGAAGAACAGAATTAGAAAGCAAAGGAGGTGGGTCAGTCTTAGTTGAGAAAAGCCTACTGTAGTCATAGCTGTCTGAGTTGGAAAGAAGACACAAGTCACAAGAAACAGAAGCATCTGTTGTGGCATTGTATTCCCTATGTAGTTTTCTGTAAATGTATTTCCTTCCAGAGAGTGGTTTCCTTGGCCAACATTAATAAATAGAGAAAGTTTCTCTGCAGGCTCTAGACACGCTATTAGACCAGGTAGGTCAAACTTGCCTTCATAGTTGTGCCAAAACTAGAAAAGATCTTCATCTCAGCATTCACTCCCTCACCTGACTATTCGGTGCTGACTGATGCAATCTGAGCGCTTATGTGTCTGCCATGCCAGTCAGCATTCTATTCCACTTGCTGATGGAGATGACTTATTCATGAGCCAAACAATACTCATCTGATTATTCATCTAAATGGCAACTCTGCAAAGCAATTTCAGTCATTATTTTAAAATAAAAGATTATTCTAGCATACATACTACTAATGAAGTTTCAAATAATCACATTAAAAAGTGAATTATATGTTGGAGAGCAAATGAGTTATTTTCGTTATGCTATTTGCTTAGTTGATAACAGGAGATTAATTTTGTAGATGTGGGGATAGTTGGTGTCAGAAGAGAACATGAATTCACAAGTGGGAAGTCAAAAAATAAAGCAGGAAGAGTGTGGATGGGGAGAAGAGGAAGAAAGAATGGCAAGAGTTGGAGTCAAAAACTGCAGGCAGAAGGGCCAAAAGTATTAAAACTTGTATTGATTATTTATGAATCAGTGAAAGAAGGCAAAAAAAAATCATGAGTAAATAAAGGATAATTTGGAAAAGAAAGTACTATAAAGTAAGGCAAAATACCAGAACAACCCATTCTGTAAAATGACAGCTATTACTGCATAGTAGCTATACTGTTCATTCAACTGTTCCCTCTGAGGCTTTCACCGGTAATTGGAATAAAAATTTAGGCTGTCTAAATAAATTCACTAAGACAAAATTGGAAGCCATGTACTATTAAGAGAATTGCTCAGGCCTGGAGATATGGCTCAGAGTTTAAGAGCACTGGCTGCTCTTCTAAAGGTCCTGAGTTCATTTCCCACACCCATAGAGTGGTTCACAACCATCTAAAATAAGATCTGATGTCTTCTTCTGGCATGCATGTGTACATGAAGGCAGAGCCCCCATACATAAATGTAGTGTTGAGGTGAACAGGCCTGCTTTTCATCCCGCCCAGCTCCAGCACAGCTAGCTTTATACCCGAAATAACAACACACAAATTGTATTCTTTTAAACACTGCCTGGCCCATTAGTTCTAGCCTCTTATTGGCTAATTCTCACATCTTGATTAATCCACTTCTAATAATGTGTGTAGCACCATGAGGTGGTGGCTTAATGGGAAAGATTCAGCTGGCCGCTGGCACCATGGCGTCTGACCTCATCGTGTCTGCATCACTGCCTTCTTTCTCCCAGCATTCTGTTCTGTCTTCCCCGCCTACCTATGTTCTGACCTATAGGCCAAGCAGTTTTCTTTATTAATTAACCAATGAAACAACAGATAGACAGATGACCCTCCTTCATCACATAAAAAATAAATATTTTTTCAAAAGGAAAGAGAAAGAATTACTATAAGCACAGTCCTTGTAAGAGGGTAGATTAGTAGGCTGACACCACTCCTTAAACTCAAATAAAATAATAAAATAAAATTCTACCCTGTAGAATTGATGTTAACATGGAAGTAGATGTTCTCAGCTTCCCTTAGTTGCACATAGTTCTTTGTGTGGGATCGAGGGTGGTCTTTCCCCTGTTCCCCTCTGCATGTCCACTGTTGTCCTTGTCCACCTCATATTTGGGCATCATATTGGTGAGACTTTATGGATGTAGCTACTGATATTAGTAGAAGACACAGCCTCACAGAAAACTCACTGATCCTCTGGCTCTTACAGTCAATCTTTCCTGAACCTTAGGTATAGGGGTTGTTTTGTAGGTGTATCCATTGGGCCTGGGCTCCTCAACTCTATATTTTGATCAGTTCTGGCTCTTTGCCATATTATCCATCTATTGCAAAGAGAAGCTTCCTTGATGAAGAACAAGGAATATATTTATCTGTAAGTTTAAGGACAAATATGTATTAGAATGTGGTTAGGTATTATGCTGCTTCAGTGACATGGTAGTTACAACTACCTTAGTTCTCTTAAGATTCAGGACTTTGCTAGCACTGGGTAGATGCCTAGGTTCTTCTTCTTCTTTTTTTTTTTTTTAAATTCACCATGAAGGTGTAACTGAGACCCTAGGCATCTCTGAGTAAGCTGAAAATCCCATTCCTTGATTGTCCTTATGAGACTTAATAACTAAGCCTAGAGCATGGTCAGTTGGCATGGGATGTACTTTTGTATGTGTTGCCTGCCAAAAACAAACAAGTGGCCTCTCAACAACAGTCAATCAAAAACTAAACTAACTTATGTTTGATCTATAACAAATATTCCAATTCTTTTCTTCTACTGAATGAGTGCCATTTTCACCACAGTGTGCCAAATTATTCGTACACCACTAGCTCAGAATCAAATAAGAAGTCTTTTTACGGTTTGAATGATTATTTTTCTCTCAGAACATGTTTGTACAATGACTAACATTGGCTTACCAGAATGTTTTATTTGTAATCTGTGAAAAGATTTTGAAGAGTATGACCTATTGTCTGTTCGCAAAATGTTAATTATATCAATAATTCATTAAAAATACATAATATGTCATCAAGTTATAATAGCACGCTCATGTTTTAACAGCCCTGGGAGGTAGAGACAGGAAAATCAATAGTTTAATCCGGTATTCACTGCATAGCCAATTCATCTTGAGCTACATGAAACTCTTCCTCAAAAAAAAAAATAGCTGAAAGATAGAGGACTTGCAGTACATGCACAAGAAAGGGAATCTGTGTGACCCTCACTATCAACATGCTCAAATTTAAATATTTTTTAGATACCACTTAAAATTCCTCCAAAGGACCGGGCGGTGGTGGCGCACGCCTTTAATCCCAGCACTTGGAAGGCAGAGCCAGGTGGATTTCTGTGAGTTCGAGGCCAGTCTGGTCTATAAGAGCTAGTTCCAGACAGGTGCCAAAGGTACAGAGAAACCATGTCTTGGGAAAAAAAAATTCCTCCAAAGGACTGTGGTTTAGATTTTGAAAGATCACAGTTAAGAGTAGTTGGTGTAGAATGTCAACTAATCTTCCAAAGAAGACATCAAAAATTAATTTTTGAACTTTGATAATAAATTGAAATTCATATGAATATAAGGAACTTGAAAGTTTCTTAAAAATGCGAACATTATAAAGACATTATGATACCAAATATTCACAGATGTCTGATACCTTCAACAAAAACTATACACAATTCATATATTTAATATGATTATAATGCCTTATAATCAGATACTATTAAAAAGACTATTCTATGAGTATTGTTATTTTTGATACAAAGTTATTTACAATTATTTTTTGTGAACAGATTTAATTTTAGGGCAAGTTTATGTTTATATAGAAATCATAAGAAATATAAAAAGTTCAAAATTTGCCTTAAAAACCTGGCCTGATGAAATAGCACAAAAGATAATTGAATTTATCTTGTCACCAAGCTTCATTATATCAGCTCAGGACTTAGGAATGTCTCCTGTAAGTTGTCCTCTTATGTCTCCTTTTTCATCATGAAGTAAGGACATATACAAACAATATAAATAAATAAATAAAAATTAAAGAAACAAAGCCACTATTACATTGCCCTACAGAAGACCTTTAAGGCCTTAAAATTACTTTGTGCTATGATTCTCTTTAGCATTCTTTTCTCTTTCCATGCTTAAATAACTGGGGCTATGATTGCTGGACTATAGGGTAAGATTATGTTTTGCTTTATTACCAAACTGTCTTATAATTTGGCTGCAATTTTTGTTCTTAGCATGGATGAATAGAAGCTTATGTTGTTCACACCCTTGACAGAAATATGTGTTACCAATAATTCAGAAAGTAGCTGTTGTCATTGCAATAAGAGTTGTCTCCTATAGTCTTGAGTATTTGAACACTTGGTCCCAGCTGGAAGTGCTTTTCAGAGGGTGGTTTAGGTGGTACAAGTTTACTTTTAATCCTGTTCTACCATTGGGAATCACTTCATTTTTAATTTTAAAATTTCCAATTCTGCTGCTTAAAACTAGTTTTCCAGAAAAGGAATGACTTCCATTGTGCACGGTGGCTATGATCCAGCATCAGAGAAATCTTGAAGAAGAAATTTAACTTTGAAAGACAGTCTGGGCAAAGTCCATAAGACAACTGGGCGTCCTGGCATTTCCTACTAGGTGTTAGGAAACATCCAACCTAATTTGGGAATGTAGAGTGGAGTTGCTATACATCTGTCTTTATTTTTCTTAGAAGTATGAGAATGATTTGTGTTAAGAAAACTCGCCACCACAGAAGCACAGACGTAGAGCATTTGTATGTTCCAGTTTCAGAAGGCAATACGGCGAGGAGGGCAGGGTGCACAGACGCAGATTGTACCACCAATAACCTTGGCAATACTGCTTGGTGCCGCAAACTTTTCTCTCCTCATTTGTAAAACAGGCTTTTTACACTTCACTTACAGAATTTTAGAAACAATTAAATGAATCCATGCATTAAATCATCTGGTAAATATTAAGCACTCAGCATGTTTCTGCATTGAGGGTTTACATGAGGTATTTAATAGCTTCCTCTTTTACACGTGAATTCCTAAATGAAGATGCTCACCTCATTACCAACAAGCCCTCATAGAAGGTTCGTTTGCTTTCATCAGTGCAGTCTTTAGCACAGAGCTAAAACTGTCTTTTATTTCTTAAATCTTTGTTTTCAACAAGATAGTTTATATTCTGAAGTCTCATGGGTAATTCCATAAAAACCAAGGTGAGAATTCACCCATAACTCCAATGAATCAAACTTGGAGAAGTTTAAGGCTGATTAACCATGTAGATAGAAAGTGCATGAAGCTAAAGGAATTCGGAGAAATATAAGAAATGGTGGCTGTTTAACTGTGAAAGTTACAGCCATCTAATATTTTAAAAAATCCATAAAAGATAACTATTTATCACCAATAGTACTATTTAAATAAAATTCTTCCAATTGACAATGAATATATACTATTATAATCTTCTCCATGAACCATGGTGTTAACAGGGAAGGTCACTGGATTAAGAGAAAGAAACGTGTGTATGTGTATGGCACATTTTTATATGTTATATATGTGTGATATATAATATATTGTAAATTTATTATATATGTACACATTTAAAGTAAATTTATATATGGTATACATGTGATATATATGTATATATATACATATATATGTGTGTATATATATACATATATACATAGAACATTTTTTACATGTTAAAATACACACAGTGTTTAGAAGCTGATGTGTTTAATTTATTTAACTATTCGGTTCAAGATATTTGGTTTCATTCAGTGTCTATCTCTGTAGAGTACTTGCTTAGCATGCAAGATGCCCTGAGTTTGAGCCCCAGTGCATTCAAAAGGAGTAACAGTCAGTGCAAGGGATGCAGGAAGTAGGAAGAGAAGCATGAGGGAACAAGGCATGCACTTATTTCCTGTTCATAGAAAAAAAATCAATGAAAAAATGAGTATTGCAATTTCTTTCCTGTGACTTTCTCTTTTTCCCTTTCTCTTTTCAAGACAGGGTTTCTCTGTGTAGCTATAGGTCCTGCAACTCACTCTGTAGATCAGGCTGGCTTAGAACTCACAGAGATTCACTTGCCTCTGCCTCCAAAGTGGTGGGAATAAACCACCAATGCCACATAAGAAATACTTCCCTCTTGAGGCAACTTAAAGTATAAAAGTTTAATTCAAGTTAGGTGTACATTTATACATGCATATAATTGTAATGCAGAAATAAACTAGGGTAGGATCTCTGGTTAGGAGCCATGAACTTTAGAAGCCTACTGGGATAAAAATAGATTTTTATGGTTTAGTTCTTTTCTTCTATTGGTTTAGTGTCACTCACCTTCCCGTAGCCTAAATACTGCTTCTGAGGGATTTAGCCAGATATTGTCAATCCTATGACCTCAACAGACAGGTCCCAGATTCCATCCTTCTGCTAGAAAAAGGTTAGGAGCCAAATATGAATTCTAAAGTTTTATCGGCTCAAGGACCCTGTATAGTTATATTTTACTTATGTGTTATAAATGAAGCTTACCTGAAAACCAGAAGATGAAACTAAGCCACTAGGCAGTGGTGTCATGCACTTTTAACCCCAGGATTTGGGAGGCGACAGATGAATCTCTGTGAGTTCAAGGCCACCTGGGTTATACAAGATCAATACAGAAACAGATCCAGGTGGTGGTGCCTCATACCTTTAATTCCAGCACTAGAGAGAGATATAAGTCAGGATGAGACAAAAACTTGCTCTCTCTTTCAGTCTGAGGATTTCTTAGAGGTAAGAATTCTCTAGTGGCTTGACTGCTTTGTTTTTCTATTTTACAGGTTGAGCTTCAATATCTGTCTCTGGGTTTTTTTATTATTTGTGCTACATTTGGCAACAAACATTTGGAGTACAATTTCATGAAAAAGCCATTTGCCTGAGATATTTTAGCCACCATCACTGGCTAGAGTTTCAGGTGGGGCTCCTGCTGAAACTGCATGTTGGGCTCCAGCCCCTCCCAGACAGGATTTCTTTTCTTTTTTCCCCCAAGTCTTGGGGAAAAGTTTAGGGTTCTCCTGTTGTAACTAACCGCTCTGAAACAGTCTCCAGCTACCATGCAAACTCCAGAAGCACCTGGGCTCCAAACTAGCTGGTTCTGCCTTCATCCAGCCCCTTGCCTGGAAATCCAGTCAGGCTTTTACTGTTCTAGGTAGCAACATTAAGCCCTCATTTCATCAACATTGTCAGTAGATATGATAAGACAATTGGAAATTCTTAAAAGGAGGAACGTGTTAAAAGAGAGAGTATTTTTCCTAACATGAAAAATGGGAAAAACCATTTTAATGGAGGGGTTGGGTCTCTGTATGATAACATACTAGACAGCTTGAAATGGAATGATTAAATGAGAGTATATGTAATTTAGTTGGGACTTATGCACCGCAGAAGAGTAAAGGCTCATGATCTGTCATGTTCTCTGTTGACATAGGGAAGAAGATAGTTCATTACCACTCAGCATAGATATGACTTTTAGCCTCTATGTTAGCTTTTATCTAGTGCTATGAAGAAAGTTTTAATGCCCTTCCAAATGTCAAAATCTTAAAACTCATAAAAGGATCTGAATTAATATCCGAAATAATTTCTTAGAATCTATTCTTTCTGATGGAGCCTACTTAGGAATTCCAAGCTACAGTAACTGTCCCAGTTGTTGTAAATTCAAATATGAACCCCATGCTTTGACCTTTAACAAGCTTGTGGAGATGTATAAAAACAAGAAAACATTAATAAGTTAAGAGAACTATGTTCTTCCGCCAGGAAGAAATGTTACTTGGTTGCAACATACCCCCTGATATCATGCTTCATATGACTCCAAAGGTAATTTGATAGTACCTTAACTTCCAAGGGACGTTTCCTAGGGTTCTGCCTGAAACACTTGGTGATCAGCTGCTTCAGCATCTGATCCCCAGTATTGGGATGCTGACTATCCATCACTGTAACCATGGTTGCCCTTATATCTATCTCTCTTCCTCAAGCACATCTTTTCTTCTGGCAGTTTTATTTGTTATAGTAGAAACTTCTGAGTGTGCTTTGACCCTCAAAAAATAACTTTGTGCTATGTATCTTTATTGTATCTTTCCTGACTTTAAGTGAGCTTCCCTGCCTTCAGTCACTCATTTCTAGAATAATATTTAATGAGAAGTTTTCCTTTGCAACCTGTTCCTGTATTTCCTAAGTTCACACTACACAGGAGGGGTTATAATAATTACTATAGCACAGCACTGTCACTTAGGGCTGATATTTTTTATTACTGAGCTTCAGTAGAGGTATCTTGTATGACTGAATTATGACCTTACTGTTAATACAAAGACTACAATGCAGGCAAAGGTCACTAGCCTCAAAAACACTTGCACTTTGTCTCTTCAGCCTTCCCACCACAGTATCCTCTCCTAGGACTGGCAACCAGTCACCCGTAATTGCTTTCAGGATGGTTTGTCCTTCAAGGGTATTGTATTTTAGGAATTTTCCTAGATATAGCCTGTGCAAAATATTCTGTTTCACATAGCATTGTGTATGTAAGTTTTTACTGTTTTTACTGAGAGTCTATTCATTTTTTTTTTGAAAAAAACAAAAAACCTTCCATTATATGGATATACCACCACCTATCCCTTCATTTCTTGAAGTTCAGTTTTGGTGCTGTTTCTCGTTTTGAACACCATACATGCATGTCCATATGTGGATGTGTTTACCTGTGCATGAGCACACGGATGCAAGGTGTTTACTCTACTTTGTATTTCTTCTTTTACCACATTGCAGCTTAATTTCTGAGACAGAATCTCTTCACTGAATACAGCAGTCATCATTTCACTACAAAGGATAACCACTGAGCTCTTCCTGTCTCTGTCTCTCCCCCCACTTGCCCTCCAGTGCTGAGGTCACAGGCATGCACTGTCACTGCCAACTTCTACACTGGTATCGCGGATCTGAACTCGAATTTCTGTGTTTGTACAGCAAGCAGCTTATCCACTAAGTTATATCTCCTGCCCATGTCTCACATGTTTTCAATGTTTTTAGGTAAGTATTTTATATAATATTCATAAATGGCAAATCTTTTTGGATATGATTAGCTCCCTAAATCTACACAGATCTTGTAAACTTACCTAGGACTGGCATAATCTCACATTTCTCTATGCCAGTCTCTCCTAGGATGGGCAGTTATTAATAGAGAAATCATTTCTTTGCTTTAGACTATATCTTGAAAGAGTCCTATGTCAGCAGCAGACACAGGTATAGAGTGTTGTGTCTGCCTTTGTGTTCTAAGGTCCCAAGGAGCCAAAATTAACTTTCCTATTCAAGAAAATTGCTATCTTTGGAGAGATAGCTGATCAGAGGGGGGCTAAAAGAAAAGGATCATGCCGGTGAGTTGTAGGGCCCTGGTCTCCCTTATTCCTGGGGTGCATTCGCAGGGACAGGGACTAACTAAGCTTCCTGTGTGTTTCTGTGCTATCCCTGCCCCACCTGGTGGTTAGCTGCAGGGCATTCACTCCATTGTTAATATGGTAATTTCCCACCTGCCTGGGCGGAGATCCTAGTGCTGTAGTTTGGTAGATAAGGACTCCCCCAAGGCTGAATAAACTGACATTCCCTGATCTCCTTTCAAATGACCCTGGTCTCTCTGTGTGTTCTGTTCCATCTCCAGGCCCTTGCTTTAGGTACCGAGGGTGTAACACAAAATCGGGTGTTACAGTGAGTAACCATTTTCTTGGATCTATTTCAAAAATGGCCTCTAAGTGTTTACTGTTTTTATTTATGTACATAATTATTTATTTATTTTTAGATGTATTATGTGATTCAGACCTTTAGGAAATTGCATAGATTAATTGGACAGCAACTTTAGAAAATGCAGTCAGAATTACTTGACAATTACTTTCCTTAAGTGTCTCTGTATGCCAAAGTGAGTGGATATTTATTTCTAATGGATGAACATATCCTCAATTTAGTCACATTTTATCCAAACTTGACAATTCACCTTATTTGGTATAGAAGGTTTTCATAATATTTGAAGAGAGGTTTGTAACGACATTCTTATACTCTTGTAAGAAATTACATTTAGTCTTTGATACATCATTTACTGTTTGAATAATTGTTTGACTTAATCAGAATAACTCACAGCTCCCCTGTTTTAGAGATTTTACCATATATCATTGCTATTTGGATATAGTACACTATAGTTATCTGTTGGAATATCAAAGTCTATTTTTCTATGAGTATTTGAAGTGAAGGTATTAAATTTCTAAGAATTCTCATCAGCTAGCACATATGGATATTTAATAAATGTTCACTTGAGTATTTTATTCAAATAATGAAGATAGTTAGCATGCTATTATAAATTAGAGAAATAATTTTCATGACTAATCTTGTTAAAATTCCTCATAGTGGTCACATGGCAGGGGAATGATTGCTTAATACAGAAATTAAAGTTTAATCCTCACTATTTGCCAACATATAGTCCATAGTTACATGTAAACTAATTCCATGTGATTCTCAACATAAATGAATATACTTATTAAACACAGAAAGCAGACAGATAAAAGGGAGGATGTATGATATACTTAGATTACCAAATATGATTATGATGTTAAAGGCCATCTCAAATTTATGTGATTTTCCATGAAGCACAAAGGACCTACAACAACTCTGAACAAAATATATTCTAGGCATCATGGTAGGGATTATTGACATATTTCATCTCACGCTGTTGTCAAACTGGTGAGGTGAGCATTGTATCACAATTAGTAAAAACCAGAGACAGAAAGTGGGGTTCAACCTGAAGATCAGAAAAGCAAAACAGCCAGCCACTAGCTCTTATCTCTACTTCAGTCTGAAATGGCATCCTGTCTCCAGGAATCTCGGAATGAGACTGTGTAATGATGGAGGAAGGTCATTGGCTAATAAAGGAACTGCCCTGGCCCATTTTATTGGTTAGAGGATAGGTGGGAGGAGTAAACAGAACAGAACGCTGGGAGGAAGAGGAAGTGAGGTCAGAGTCTCCACCGCTCTGCTCTCGGGAGCAGATGCCTGAGAGAGACGCCATGCTCCTGGCTCCTGGGCAGATGCACGCTATGAAGCTCCGACCCAGGATGGACTAGGCTAGAATCTTCCCGGTAAGACTGGTTCTCACAGATTATTAGAGATGGGTTGATCGGGATAACAGGATTAGCCAGTAAGGGCTAGGGCTAAAGGGCCAAGCAGTGATTAAAAGAATACAGTGTCTGTGTAATTATTTTGGGCATAAGCTAGCCGGGCAGGCGGCCGGGGGTGCTGAGAACGCAGCCCTGCCGCCCCTATTACTACAGTGTAAGATCTGTCTCCTCCCATCTTATATTCTTCTCTAGTGCTGGGATTATAGGTGTGTACCATTACCACCGGTTTCTATGGCAAACTAGTGTGGCTACTGAGATTAAAGGTGTGAGTCACCACTGCCTGGTCTGTAAGGCAGATCAGTGCAATTGTTTTACTCTCTGCTCTTCAGGCAAGCTTTATTTACTAAAATACAGATGAGATATCACTACAAAGCACAGTTGTTAAAATAGAAGAGAATGGGGCTGTATAAATGGCCCAGTGATTCAGAATGCATACTGCTCTCCTGGGAGCCCCATGAACCTTTCCCAGCCCCCTTCTGGGGTAGTTTATAACTGCCTGTAACTCCAGCTCTAATGGATATATCCCCCTCTTCTGGCCACTGTGGGCATTGCCCTCTCAAGCACATCTGCACAGATACATATTTATTAAAATATTAATAATAAAAATATTTGTAAAGGCAGAGAGAATGACTCTCAGGGATGGATCTGTGGAGTGTCTGACATCTTCTAATGCTGGGAGAGGACCATTTTTCCTAGCACACCACAGTTGACACATCATCTAGGCTTTTCCTGGTTTAAGAATTTTTCTGGAGCATTTCTTCATTTTCATAGCGAGCTAACTATAAATTAACACATGGTTCTCAAACTGTCTTGAAGTTGCAAATTAATAGACATATCAGACAAGTACAGTGCTTTATTTAATGAGCTCCCATAATCTGTGGCAGAAAAGCTAAATGAAATGAAATATATAAATGAATCAAACTTAAAGTTCCCTGAAAATTTGTTGAGTGAGATACACAGGAACACTGGTACACAGAAAACAGCAACAAACTTATTAGGGGGAAAGCTATCGGAATCAGATTATCCGGGTTTTATTTACATAAACATATTCCTCAGCACCTGTAATAAAGCTGAAATAAATTATCTCTATTTCCAGTAAAATTACTGTTAAGTTTGGGAAATAGCTGAGTAAATATTTTATTTATATATGTAGAATGTGATTTCTAAGTTAAATTAGAGCATAAGAAATATTTTTAAATGGGAATTTTTAAATGGGAATGTTTATATGATATTTATCTAATATATATATACATATATATATGTAGACAATATTATTCACCTATATGATATTCCAAAAATTGCATATTTTTAAACCATGTATTTGTTATAGCATATTTTGTCTGTATTATACAAAACACATATACTCTCTGTGCTATACATATTATTATATTCTCTTTTACTTTATATTAGAATGCTGTGGAACAATTCTTTTCTACACTATGAATATGTATTACTCTCATTCATTGATAAAAAGCTGACAGACTGGTAACTGGGAAGGAAGTAATGCAGGAAAGCCAAACAAAATAATGGAATGGAGGGCAGTGTCAGGAAAGATACAAGCCAGCCACCTAGGAAGCAAGACATGATAGAGTACAGGAAATGCCACAAGTGCTGTGGCAATACATCGATTAATAGAAGTTGGTTAATTTAAGTTGTAAGAGCTAGTTAGTAATAAGCCTGAGATATTGGTCAAGTATTTATAATTAATATAAGCCCCTGTGTGGTAATTTGGGATATGGCTGCCAGATACTTGGGAACAGGTAGTTGGGAGGAGAATATTTAATTACATATCGTGTTCCAATGTGGCATACATACATTCACATAAAGCCTGAAAACGTTTTTAAAAGAGGGCAGGGTGGTTACAGACACACAGAAATGACCAAGAGCAGCTTCCTACTTCCTGTCTCTCACATGGGCCTTAGTATAGAGATCCATCCATCCCTGCCTGTGGGCTTGGGCTAAGCAGTGTGGTGGGTCCTGCAGTCTTTCCCATGGGCCACAGAGCAGAGCAGCTTCTCCCAGCACTGCCTATAGACTTGAGAGATCACAAGCTCGCTACATGGCTGGCTAGGGGTTCTGCTTTTGTAGGCAGAAAAAGGTTACAGATATGCAGTAAAGAAAGATTTGGGTGGAAAAAACTCTAGACAGGTTATAGTGTGCTTAAAAATATACATAGGCTTGGGAAAGAAAAGACAAAGACTGGAAAAGGTCCTTTAGAAAAAGAAATACAGTAAAACATAATATAAGCCACATAAAGATGGGAAATACACGGAGTATTTCTTGTTCAGTGACCAAACTTCACTTGTAGAAACTAGACTAACATATACTAAGAGGTCCATCTTGAATATTTGAGCTCTGTCATGTTAATATTTTTGGCTTTTTCACCTTAAATTTGTCATAGGACACCAAAATAAATCTTGGATTATGTGTAAAGGTGATAGTCAATGTAGTGTGTATGCATGAGGAAGTTCAGCTGGGATATTCATCACTGAAAACGGCGAAGGATATGCAGAAGAACATTTGAGAAAACATGATCCACGTTTTTGTTATCAACTTGATAGTCTGTTGCTGTGTGCTAAAAATAGCCATTATATTGTCTAATATTTCCACGACTGTGGGGAGTTTAGCACTATATTGAAAGTACACCCACTAAACTGCCAGTAGGAATGTCCCAGACATAATAATCAAACTTATGCTAAACATCATCAAATGTCTCTGTAGTGGAAGGCAATCATTTCCAGATGAGTACTATGAACGATTTGTTTAAGAAAATATATCTCTGTGTGTCTTTAAAAATAAAAATAAATTATTTTAGATAAAATGTTCTACATAAGAAAAATAAATTCTCTTGGTCCCAAGCAGTTTTAACCACCCCTATGATTAACTGTCCTCTAGGTGACAAATGACAAATAGCCTTTACTTAATGGACAACCCTTCTGGATGAGTAATGGAGACAAGGCATAAAATCTGCGAAAAGAGTTGTAACCATGGTTTTATGACAGTGTCTGCACTGTCATTTTTTCTTGACTGATTTTATTAGCCATTATTTTAATAGTTGTATTCTAGGCAGAAGATTACTTGTGAGTGTGTATGTGTGTATGAGAGGGGGACAGAGAGTTGTCCTAGGAAAGACACATCAGTGTTGTGACATTCTTTATTGTGACTATATTACCAGTTCATACTGTTAGCTGACCAGCTGCTTGATAAGGTTTCTCTTCCTGCTTATCAAAATGAATGATTTTTTCTGAAACCCCAGAATCCAGGCAAAATGGGAATGAGTTTGGTTTAAATACTCCATGGCATACATCCAATTGAGACCTTTCCCAGGGCTTTCATTAGACCCAGACTTGAAGAATTAAATTAATTAATGATTTTTAAAGAAAAAAAATGTTTCATGATCTTAATGGTGAAAGAAACAAGAAAGATCAACATATTGCCAAGACATCACCCAATCCAGTCTTGGTCCTATGAGATCTTAGGTCAGAGGTCACTATACTCATCATTGTAGGCAGAGAGGAGATAAACAAACTGAAAATCAATAAACTTTTCTGGCTCTGTCAGATATTCCCATTCATGTGGCAAATTGCCAACCTGATATTAAGAGATAACCAAGACAGAATTCAGCCAAGATGAGACTATGTCAAGCAAAAACTACCAGTGTAATAAGGAGGCAGGAGCATCATAGCAGTATTATGATAAGCTTGAGGGAGCTCCATAGCAAGAAATCAGGCCATAGTCTTAGGAAGTTCTTGCACTTTTAAGAATCTTAATTCTTAAAATCCAGGGCTTTGAGAGGTTCTAAAGTGATATGCAAAGGTCTCTAGGACGGGAGGCAAAGACGTTGCCCTTTGAAATGTTCTTGGCACACTCTTCTAACAAAGACCATATCTACAGAGAAAGACCCTGTTCAAAATGGTTCAAGGACAATCACTCAAGTGAATCTTGCTAAACATCATTGTTTCCCAAGCAAAGGGAGTCAATTCAAAGTTGATGTTTGTATTATCTCTCTCATTTCTTTATCAATGGGGATTCAGTGTAACGACAACAGACCTTAGCGGGAAAACTATAGGGCTACTTACTTAGGCTGTAAGCCTACTTTAGAAGGAATAATTAAGAAAACCTGAAGAAAAAGAAGAAATCATCCTTGTTAGAGTAGTCATAGCTCCTGTGATGACATTGCAAAGAACAATAAACACACCCAATTCAGAGCCAAATCAAGATAGACTCCTACTGTAGGAGTTTTCTATCCAAGACTGTATAACTAATATACCCTGTAAAGTCTTCACATACAAAAAAGAAAAAAAAAATCAAGGCTCAACATGAAGGAAGTTAGGAATTATAAGACAATTAAATTAAGACAAATGTGATGAATGTGATTAGCACATGAATGTATAAACTTGACAGCATTAAAGGGCAATGCATCAGGTCAGCAGTAAGGAGGAAACACAGGAAGGAAAAATAGTAGGAATAAAAAAATGTTAGAACAGAAATGAGGAATGGTTTCAAAAGTAGGCTAGCTAGGTGGAGATGGCTTTCTCAGTAAGCCAGAAAGCATGAGCAGGAACTGCTGAAGGTCAGGAAAGCAAGGGGAAAACAAAGGAATAAATGCATAGAATGAGCACTGGATCCTGTGTATGAACCCCATACTTACAGATTATTGTAATTAGAACATCAAGAAGAAAATGTAAGAGAAAAGCTGGATGAAATATTTACTATTGATAAGAACTTTAAAGTAGATCTCAAACCACAGAACCTTCAGACAGAAGACAACACAAATAATAAAATGAGATGAACAACAAAACAAAATGAAATACAGAAATAGCACAAGCAACTAGTAGTCCTATCATGCTGACAGAAAGACAAAAAAAGGACAATATCCTTTAAAGACACAGGAAAAATAAAAACAAAGGCATATGGCATTCTATCAGAGACTATAGTCTAGTCTCTCAGCAACTGAGCTACCAAAACAGTAGAATGGGATTCTCAAAGTGTTGGGGGTGGGGTGGGTCCAGTGCCCATGTAGAATTTGTAACAAGGAAAAAATATCCTTCAAGAGTAAATTGTTCAGCATGAAGTGGTTCCATAGTGAGAAGATGCTGAAATCCAAAGTCTCAGGGAACTCTGAAGTTTTATTGATTTTTAATTCTAGGATTTTGTTTGTCATAGGAATGAGCAAGGGAAAAACAAAAACTTTATTAGGAAACAAACAGAAATGCCATGGGAATTCATAACCGAGTCATATTCCCCACATAAAATGTTCAGATTTCTCCAAGAGGAAGAAAAACTATAGCGTTCACAGCATTGATCCACATAAAATGTCCAAAAAATACACTAAATAAGTCCTACAGAAACATAGTGTTATTCTTAGGGAAGGAGAAGAAAATAACTGTGGGGGGGTAGTTTATAGAGAAGTTAGGAAAAAGGATGAGAATAGCTGAAGTATGATGAATATATTCCTGGAAAATAATATTATAAAAGTAATACCATAAAAAATGAATGTTGGAAATTATAGAAATTTTACCACTAAGTGAAGTATTAATTAATACATTTAATAATATATTTGAAATAAATTAATAATGCATCTAATATAGACCAGTTTTTGCAAGTTAATGACAGTATATTTAGGAATCATGGTGGTTGAGTAAGAGATCATAATACTTATAATACTGCAATATCAGTGGTTTCTCTTAAGGAATTAATACATCAGATATTATCTAGGTAACTGTAACGTGTGGCCATAGGACAAATAACTAGAATTATTTCTCTTGAAATATAAGTGGTGATCACTCTGGAGGAAACAAGAGGTGGAGGAGGATTTTATCTTGTTATCAGGAAGGGGCATACACAGAGACTCGTTTACTATTGCATGACATTATCATTTTCATTTGGAAACATGCATCAGTTTATTAGAACAAAGAAATTTGTTTAGTTAAAATTACTAACTAAAAAATCAGTCTTTATCCACCACAGACTGAGATATGATTCCTAAATTTCCTAAATAAACTGAATGTAAAATTCCAGGAAGAATATCAAGCAGCTGTTAGCACAATCATCAAGGAGAGTCATGAGAAATGAAGAAATGAATCTCATGACCGTACAAGTGAGAGTCCTAGAAACCAAACATGGATCTTTTGCATGAGTCTATCAGTGTCAAAAACTTCAGCAATGAATGATGAGGAGCCATGAGGTTCTCAGCAACCCCAACCTGCCTACTGGTATGCCCCTTGTTCTGTAGATACAATGTAGGCAGTCATAGCTCTTCTGACTTCAACTGTGAGATAGCTTCAGAAGATGGACTTTTCTCAGCTCTTCTCCCTACTTTTTAGATTGAACAATTTTTTTTTTAATGAAGCTTGACCCAGAAACGTTCAGAACAGGTTTTTTAAATTAAACACTGTAGCACAATACAATTCAAAGGCATAGTAATTTGATTATTGCATGCTAAAGAATGGCAATATGAAAATATAAAAACTCTTTATTTTCTGTAATTGTTTCTATGAAAACAAAACTCTGTGTAAACAGTAAAACCATTGCAATTCATAACATAGGATTTTCCATGTCTGAACCCAGGCATCTCAGGCCATGTGATGGCTTGTGTGCCAGTAATTACAGTGCAAAGAGTTCATTTGTTGAGTGACATTTCTGGCACAGCATGGCTGAGAGCCACTAGTAATGCCTTTGATTTCACATTTGACTTCAAATTAATTTTTGGACCTGAGTGTTCAGAAACTTTTTACTGTTGCCATGCATTAACACTTCACTTATTCAGTTGTGCAACCCCAGATGGCGTTGCAATCCATAGTTTGAGAAACTGGGAAAAGTGTGTGCATGTGGTGTGTGTGTGCACGCACACACACGCACATGTGCATGTGTGCATGAATGCATGAACACATAAATATAATACATATAAAGTTATTATATCCAAACCATTATGGTTCTGCTTTGAAACCAGAGGATCATATTTTGAAGATGTGGTCCCCAGTGGAACAATGTTTAGAGGTTGAGAGGTAGTGCTTTGGGAGAGAGATTGAATTGAGGGCTCTAACTTTGGCTCATAATTCAATGAGCTAATGGGAAAGGATGGAAATTGGATGCTCTTTGAAGGCAATAGGTTCCTGGAAGTGTTCCCTTGGTGGTTCCATCTGTGTCTTGTTGGCTCTCCCTCTTCTCGCTATCCTGTGTTGCTCCCTTCTCTGCTCTCAATGTCTTCTCTGTCCTCTATTTCTCCCCTCTCTTGGGCTGTGTGTCTTCATTCCACTTTCCACTTATCCCCCTTTCTCTATTTCTCTCTCTCATTATTTTCCCTTCTTACATTCTACCTCCCCATTCCCATTTTCTCTCCTCTCTCATGGCTCTCATAGTGCGAGCCGCCATTTGTGCCATGTGCTTCTGCTACCATGCTGTGGGATTCTCCTATGTATGTTGTGAATATGTGTTATTACCATTGGTTAATAAAGAGGCTGCTTTGGCCTATGGCTCAGGCAGATTTCTATCTAGCTCTTATCTCTTAAATTAACCCATTTCTATTAATCTGTACATAACCATAAGGCTGTGGTCTACTGGTAAGTTTCAGCATCTTTCTCCTTCAGCAGCTATATGGAGTCTCCCTGACTCTGACTTCTTTCTCTCTGCATTCTGTTTAGTTTTCCTGCCAAGCTCTATTCTGCCCTGCCATAGGCCAAGGCACCCATTTTATTAACCAAAGGTAATAAAACAAACTCAGAGCATGCAGAGGGGAATCCCACATTACCACTATGATTCTTTTTTTAAAATCTCAGGCCCAGTGTCATCATGGAATAGAGTCAGATAATTTGGGCTCACCTCTGAAACTGAGAAGTAAAATAAGACTTGATATCTTTCTGAGTTATCACAGGCATTTTGTCACAGCTACACAAAACTGAGGAACACAAAAACATTTAAACCAATGAATATATAATTTTATACTAAATAATATCATAATCTTTGTCATGAGGAATGTACATACTTGAAACATGAATTATAAAAACTCATCTTATTGTTTCCTTTACATTCAATTAATGAGTAGCTCATTTAATAAAGTATTTTTATGTTATATATAGGAAGAATAATGTTAAAGGCTAAATGAATCTATTTTGTTTGTCTACCATTTATGCTCTTTGAAGGCCGTAAGTTGGAAGTTTTTCCCTTGTGGTTCCCTCTCTGTCTTGCTGGGTTTTCCCTTCTCTCTTTTTGATCTTCCATAAAATCAATTTATTTTGTTTATGTAAGTGGAGAAGATGCCAAGGACTTGGGTTTGCTTAGTAAGCATCATATCATTCAAAGCAGATTAAAACTATGTGTTTCTTTGAATCAACGTATTGAATTGGAAAATTGTTTGCTGGGGTAATTAGAAGAAAGCTTTCCATACTCTGCAAGGTCAATAGTTAGGCAAGTTGGTTTTGCATTGCTAAAGAAAATTAATTTAGGTTGAAAGGTGTTTTTTTAATCTATTTCATATTAACTCATTTAAATGTGTGTGTGTGCCTATATGTATATATGTATATGCACTACCTTTGTGTCTGGTATTCATGGGAAGTAAGAACAGGGAGTCAAATCCCATGGAACTGAAGTCAAAGATAGTTGTAGGAGGTGAGAATTTGACATGAGCCCTATATTGGAAGTGCCACTTGGCCATCTTTCCAACCTTCAATTTTTTTAAAATTTTTTTTATTAAATTTATTTATTAAGGATTTCTGCCTCCTCCCCACCACCGCCTTTCATTTCCCTCATTCTCCCCCGATCAAGCCCCCTCCCTCATCAGCTCGAAGAGCAATAAGGGTTCCCTGACCTGTGGGAAGTCCAACCTTCAATTTTTTAAACTTCTATTAAGTAAACTTTCAACCTAGCTTAGTATTTAATAAATGGAATATTATTTAAGGATATATTTTTTAATAAAATAACAATCTCTGCCAGTTATATCAATCAAACTTTAGCTAATCTCAGGTTGATAGAAGATTATACTATGTCTATCTACAGAAAACGTTTCATCAGAAACACAATGCCCTGTTAAGTTAGTTGTCAAGTTATACTCAAATCAAGGTCTTTACATCATAATAAATAAAAATCAGATGTCTCATTTTCAAAGGTATCTTATGCCTGATTAGGCCCAGCAACAACTTAATAGAAAACATTAGAACCCTGCTAATGCCTGCCATGCTTGCTACTTTCCCCACTCAAACATAGTTAGGCTATTCACCCTCAGATTAGAAGTGTAGAGTAGAAAATTACCAACAGTCAGCCTTCCAGCCAAGGTCACCTAAGAAGCTTTAACATAAATCTGGCATGAAGATAGAGTTGAAGCCATAGGTAACTTTGTTGAAAAATTAAAAGAAAGAAGGTAAGGTGAATGACAGAGAGGAAAATGAGGGTATAGCTGCTGTGGAAGATGTCTATCTTGGTTACTCAACCAATAAATAGTGGTGGAAGGAGGCTGCATTCGGGTTACAAAAGCTGTGCTCTGTGCTCCATCAGCAAGCCTTCTCTTCTAGTCTAAAGCCTGATCTTGCAAGGCTATGAAATAAAGTGCTTTCTTTTTGCTACCCTGCCTCTCTCTGTAGTACTACTTTATTATGAAGTAATAAAGTTTCTCACATACATCTCACTTAAATTTTTAATTCATAAGTGCTTTCCTTTCCATGTTGTTGAATGGAGTTTTTTGAACCTCTTTTGGTTCTAAAGCCTTCCCTACTCATGACTAGTTCTTTGCTGAAGTTTCTTTAAACAGATTCAGGTAAATAACTAAGTATGGTTTATTAAGACTGACAGTAAGCCAGGGAGTAAAACTGTCTTGAGAGCTTGTAGACAAGAACAACAGAGGAACATAAATACACAGACACATGATGATTTCAGAGTGAAATAATACAGAACAAAATCTGTACAGAGGCACTGGGCATAAGAAGACTCAGTAAAAGAAGAGAAATAGTAAGCACAAAGAAGGGGAAAATGGCCATTATTTCAGAATCCTTTAGGGTAGTAGGAATCCTCAAGAACAATGCATATTTTTTTTCTACAGAACAAAGAGGGACAAAACTGTCACTTTTCCCATAAGGAAATCAGATGCCTCCAGGAAATGAGACTGCAATGTACATATGAAATTTACCCCCCCCCCCCAAAGCTTATGTAGTGAAGGTTAGAACCCAGCTGACTGTGTGATTGAAAGCTACTTTGAGATGTCATTAGTTGAACGTATTAGTTTTTATTTTTTTCTCTCATTCTGGAAGATAATTCTTGAGAAAAGCAACTTAAGAAGGAATAGATTGTTTCCATTCTCAGAGTAGAGATACAGTTTGTCCTGCCACGAAAGGCATGGTGGCAAGAGCTTGAGCTGGATGTCCCCATTAGAGTCTCAATTAGGGAGCAAGGAAAACAGAGTGCTTTCTCCTTTTGAGTCATTCCAGGACACATCTTTCTACTTCACTTAACCGAATCCACAGGCACCTTTGGAGTTTTGTCTCTTCGGAAATTCTAGATCCTGTCAAGTTGACAGTATTAACTGTCACAATGAAAAACAAAATGGGCAGTTGGTATATCTATGGTATTTATAAAAAGTGGGTCATTGGAGACATGCTACGTTGGTTCTAAGTGAGAAATGTATGGTGAAATACAATTCCCAGAACACCTAACCCCCAGTTGGTCATGCTGTTCATGGCCTTGTTCTATTTTCAATTAGCTCTCTGTTTTATGTTTGTGGTTAAAGACATGCGCTCTCTCAGCTTCCTGTTCTGGGTGCCTGATATCATGCTGTCCCAACCATTAAGGATTCTAACCCTCTGGAAGTGCAACCCAAAATAAACTTGCCTGTAAATTTTTTTGGTCATGATGTTTCAGCATAGCAACAGAAAACTAAAATGTACCATATGAGAGGGTATATCTTGTCCAATCTATCTCTCTCTTGCAATCTTCATGCTACAGTGACTGGATCACTGGAGTGACAGGCATTGCCATCACACCCCAGTGTAATGTAAGCTTCTGAATCCTAATGTTTATCTCTGAAGATTAAACACCAACTACTCCTAGACAGATCTTCCAAAAGAAGCCTGCCTTTCTCCTAAAAGAATATTTCACTTTGCATGCATTGTGTGTATGAAGTTTTTACAATTATATCAAGAACAGTACCAACTTACTATATAACAATGTGTCTAAATTACAGAGTTGCAAATCTGTCTCTATCAAAACTGCATAGATCAACACCTACATACACATATACATAAAAGAACCCAGTATTATAAAATTAACAAGAATTTTCAGTTTCAAAAATCTGTGAAGTGAACTTGAGTGACACAATACATTTCTTAAAAGTAGCTATTTTTCCAAGAACTAAAAATTAAATAGCAGCCCGTGATTTGTGGGATTATGCCAAATTTTCCACTGTGGAACATGCGATATAATTACCAGGTAAGGAACTTAGGTCTATAATCAAAAGATACCCACATTTCACATTTTAAAATCAAGAAACAATTAAGCTGTGAATTTCATGTTACTATTACCTCTAGCATAATTGCCAGACAATTTTCAGGCCATAAATAACCCTGCAATTACTTAATGCTTTTTATGGTCTGTAGTCTAGATGGCAACAATTACATTATTACAGAATAATTACATGAATTACTTTATTTGTAATTGCCAGAAAAGGCATTATTCCACCACTTTGTTCAATTCACAAAGACTGAGTTGAATACATGCAATGCTGTGCAGTTGATCTATTATTAGGGAATTAAGCCTCTACCCTTTATCATACATTTGAAGAGGCACATACACAAGTCTCAGTGGCCATCTGTCAAATGTTCTTTTTTGTGCTTTAAACCATACTTGGTAAAGCAAGACAAAGAAAACTCCTTAATCCATTTCATTACAATTTTCTTCTACATGTCGCGGTGTAAGAAGGCTGTATAAGCTCATTAAATGCTATGAATGTGGTTTTAGAGACACATTAATTATAGACTGTGTATTACCATAAATAGACTCCAAATATCTAGATGAATCTATAATATGTTAATTTCCCTGGGATCCACTGATATTTGAATGGACCTAAAATTTAAAGTATAATTCCATCAGAATATGGTTTGATTAATTTTAATAAATTTAAAAATAGTTGTCTTATGTAAATTAGATATTCGACCAATCAAATGAGGAAGAGCCAGAGGGAAACACGACCTTTTATGTTGCTTTAGTAGTCATGTTTCTGTTAAAACAATAATTTTGCTGTAGATCAATTTTATTCAGTTGTTATGAAAATTTCTCTCTGTGGGAGGAAGGCTCCCTATGCCTCTCTCTGGCAAAAGAAAACAGAACATGGTGTCTAGTTTAGATGTTAACAGATAGCAGAGTGTTGGATGAGGGATATTTGTTTGTCCTGGCCACCCGGCTAGATTAGCCCCAAATAACCACACAGAAATTGTATTCATTAAATCACCTCTTGGCCCATTAGCTCTAACCTCTTATTGACAAACTCTTACATCTCAGTTTAACCCACTTCTATTAATCTGTGTATCACCACATGGCAGTGGCTTACTGAGAAAAGATTCAGCACATCTGTTTCTGGCAGCTCCATGGTGTCTCTCTCACTCTGCTTTCTTCCTCCCAGAATTCAGTTCTGTCTTCTTCACCTACCTAAGTTCTGCCCTATCAGCAGGCCCAAAGCAGTTTCTTTATTAACAAATGAAAGCAACACAAAGACAGAAGGATCTCCTACACCAGCAGAGGTTCACTCTTAGAAAAGAGAAAGGGTGTATTGCAATCAAAGTTACCATTAAATTGTTGTCTCTGAGATTAAGAAGGATTTTTATTTTAAGTCATTGTATTAGGCAAGGTACTAGGAGATCCCAAACCAAGCACATCCATGCTTATGTAAGTCATTTTGTGTGCACATCTATGCATGTGTAAATAATACATGTACATGCACACACATATATAACTATAGTGCATATAATATATATGTGCATGTACATGCTCTCTCTCTCTCTCTCTCTCTCTCTCTCTCTCTCTCTCTCACACACACACACACACACACACACACACATAATTGCAAGGGAGTCAATCTCAAGGGCTACAAGTTTCAGAATTCTCTTCAGCTCAGAAGATGACATATTTATTCTATTCACATTTTCTGAAGACTTGGTAAGGCTTAAATACTGACTGGATAAAGTTTATTCACAATATGTATAGAAATCTGATTTATTTCAGTGTTCACCTCATTTAAAAATATATTAGGAACATTTGGGAAAATGACCATATGTTTTGCAGCCATGGTCCATCTATGTCTATATATGAAATTACCACCACAGACCTTTGATTATACAATAATATACAACATAATTATTTATAGTAATAATAATAACATTAATGATATATAACAAATGAGCACAAGGGAAGTATATTTTTACAGTGGTAAAATATAAATGTAAAATATATGCTCAACAACTTTTGTGTTGCAAACCTCCACACATTTGTATATAAACCTCTAACAAGAACACTGTTCCCAGCAATTTAGACATGGGAGTGGTAAGAATGCCTATGTATGGACCTTTGTCTCAGAGTGAAGACAAAATATAATAGCTACCACAAAGTGATTCTGAAGTAAACAAACAAGAATTTAGAAATGGCTCCTGAAATAACAAACTTTAAGTAGGCCTTACATATTCATCATCTGGTGTAGGATGTGTTGCTTTCATTGGTTGAATAAAGAAGACTGCCTTGGCCTTTTGATAGGGCAGAAACTTATGTAGGTGGAAAAGACAGAACTGGATGCTGGGAAGAAGAGCAGAGTCAAGCATACGCCATGATTCTCCTGCCCTAGACTGAAGCTGGTTAGACTCATCCCGGTAAGCCACGAACTCATGGTGACATACAGATTATTATAAATAAGTTAATCAAGATGTGAGAGTTAACAAATAAGAGGCTAGAAATAATGGGCCAGGCAGTGTTTAAATGAATACAGTTTCTGTGTAATTATTTTGGGGCTAAGCTAGCTGGGCAGCGGGACACAGACCACCACTCATACTACAACAATCATCTTTTAAAAATGGGAGCACCTATTATGTATCACAATTTAGAATGAATATACTAACATTCTGGAAAAAAATAATGCCCTAGGTGTCAGGATACTTTGAAGTGCTTTTAAGAATCACATCTAGTATCCCATTCAGAAAGAATGTCATGCCCTGCCCTCTATCCATCAACATGCTTCTACCTATTTGAAGCTCTGGCCCTACGGAGGATACAACAGAAATGTGTGGCAGAACTGATTATAAGACTGAAGACTGGGGCTAGGGCATCTGATGCAAGAGCTCTACACCAGCCAATGTGTCACTGCATTGTTTAGTTTTGTGTGCCAATTGACAGAGCCCCTGGCATCCAGGTATTGATGTAACTGGTCTGTAATCCTAGCATTTAGGATATTGTACCAAAAATAGTCACAAGTTTGAGGCAAACCTGAACTATGTACACAGTTGGGTATAGAATGAGGCTCCCTTTTTAAAATACAATAAGTAAATGAAATATATAGTTTGGACTTAACCAGAAAGATGTAGAATATGGTCAGAGAAAAACAGACAGCATGACGTCTTCTGTACCCCACACTCAGACATGTAGGCACAAGGGATATGTTGGGATCAAATGTGCAGCAGTGAAAATAGGCTAAACCTTTTCGAGGTGGAAAATAACAGCAGTATACCTGCATGGCGAAAAGGGTAAGAGACTTTCGTGTTAGGTCTTGATGGAGAAAGACTTGGGAAATTTGACAGTTCCATCTGACCTTCAGTTCTATACTTAAGCCTTGCCACGTCTGAGAAGTCTGTTAATCCGCTGAAACTCAGCTGAACTCTAAGACCAGGTTGAAAATGTACCGCATGAGTCTTACTGATTTTCTGAAAATATAATTATAAATGTTCCTCACCTAAATAGTCCCTGAAACAATCGTGGGTGAGCTGAGTGATGAGGGGAGGATAGAGAGAATGAGATAAGTCGGACAAGATACCTTTGTAACCCATGAAGCTTGGTGACCATATGGGAAAAGCCAAATCAGATAAACACACAAAACCTCACTGCTTAACTGTTTTTAATCTCAAATGCCAAGGTCTGCCTTTACCTCAGACCTTTGCCATTTTGTTAATGGGCCATGTATCCAGATATAACGATTACCTGAAAGGTGTACTGAACAGAACACACCTTCAGATAATTCTGCTGGCTAGTTATAATAACTATGACCAGTTCTAAAATCCCACATAACACTAGAGGCTCTTTGTTAATTACTAATCATCATGACATCCATCCGGTAGCCAAGTCACACTTTATTTAAGGCACAGAGTATGTGTTCTCCCTGGGGTTAAGCATTTGCCCTGCCTCGGATAGATATTGAAAAGTAGGCCCTCATTCGGTGTAACCACAAACACTATGCCAATTTTAATTTCCCATAGCATTCCCTAGTGATTAAATTTGATAGATACTTCTCAGAAAGGATTGTAAAGTTAGCAGGAATGGGAAGCAGAAAATAAATGCTGCTGTTCTAACGAATACAGAGTATTGATTATTATGGATCTGATTACAAAGCTTTCAGACGAGCTGTTATTTATATCCACAGATGTTTCCTCTTTACAAACCACATCAAAGAGCCTTGCAGATAATGTATGCAAATTTCTATAGCCCCTTGTCTCATAATTTCCAAGAACACATTGCTGACAGAATTTCAAATATACTTGTTTTTTAAGTATATGATTTCAGAAATTTCTTTCACAAAATGTATCTGTATAAAGTTACACTTTATCATCTGTCTTTCAGGAATTAGTTGCTTCTGAAAATGCTTAAAAATATGCTTGGAACTGAATTTTTATGCCTTTGTTTTTTAATGAAACTGATACTATAAAGCACATCATGATTAATGTTTTTCTAAAAGGTATGAGAAGTTTTTATTATGCTTGTCTGTCATTTGATATGCAATTTGAATCTTCAGTGTTCACATTTTAAGACAATGCTATATTCCATGGTTCACCTCTATTAATTTTCTTTCACACTATAGGGGATGGCCACTTTTCTAAATTTCGATATTATCTTCATTCATTTTAATTAGCAAAAATTGTCAGATGAGAAAACAAAACTAGTATATTGTGCCTCTGATTCTCATGATAGGTATCTTTCCTTTTGAGCACTGGTTCTCAACCTTCCTAATGCTGTGACCTTTTAGTACAGTTCCTCTTGCTGTGGTGACTCTAGCCATAATATTATTTTCATTGCTACTTTATAACTGTAATTCTGTTACTGTTATAAATTTTAATGTAAATGTCTGTTTTTTCTGATGGTCTTAAGTAACCCCTGTGGTAGAGGAGTTTGAACCTAAAAAGGGTTGGGACCCACAGTTTGAGAAACACTGATTTAGAGACTGGCAGATTCACATCTCCATTTCACCCCAGCCTCTGGGGATCCCAAGGTCCCAGATCTCCCTCCATTCCTAGAATTTTTGAAAATGTAGGGATTATAGGCTTAAAGATAAAAATTTACCCTGACATGGTAGTACCAATAAAAATCATTTCCATTAAAAAGCTTGTTTCTTTAATTTTATTTATAATATTGTGGCCCAACAATTTCTTTTCTTTCCTTGAAAACGTAGCCCTGAACGACAGTTTTGTGTTTCATTCTGCCTTTGAAACATATTGCAGTGGAAATGTTTATAGACTATTCAGCCGGTCACCACGTAAAAACAGAGTCCCCATTTCACAGCTATAGTCCATGTTCCTCAAAGCACTGTGAACTCTGTCCAAGCAATACCTGCTCTGTACACATTTATTCTTTTACCTCCGCATGTTTTATGGTATTTCTAATGGTAGCTGTAAAACACATATTAGCACTGAGACAATGCACCATAGTGGAAATGCCATCAACGGAGTGATAAACAAGTTTTATGTTTTATGTAATAAATCCAACACTTGCTGATTTTGTGGGGTAAGCAGTAACTGCATCTTCCTTAAATTTTCAAATTATTTGAATTGGGCAATAAGTTAGGGCAGCTCCGCTTGCTAATAAAGAGTATCAGCATCTTTTATAATAATCATGTTTGATAGATACAACCAAAGTACTTTGAGCAAAACCTCGAGTAGCTTGGTGGCCTCACTGAGCTCAACCTGTAGCCCTATGGCCATAGGGCTTGCTTTTTATGAGAAGAAAGTAATGGCCATTTAGTGTACCAACCAGTTGTTAATAGTTGTGAGAGAAATTATTTAGAATAAAAAAATCAGCTGTACTTCATATCTGTGACCAAATAGAATTATTTAAAATACAGACTTGTATGAGTTTGCAACCAAGTTAATCTTCATTCTTTCATTAGAAACAGTTATAGCTTTTGTATTATTTTAAAAATTAAAAGGAAAATTTCATAATCTATGCCCAACATTGGCAATTTGGATGCAGCTGAAACTTCACAGGGCAGGATAAAGTCTTTCAAAACTAGAGTGTCCATAATTCTACAGATGAGATCTATCAAGGTCAATAAAGGAATGGCATGCTGATTCCCTGCATTAAATGGAAAATAATTTATCCAATACATCACATTGACACAGGCCATCACAGGTCAAGAGAAGAGTGTCTTCTGAAGAGAATTTGAGGGATAAATATTCTTTATGCCCAAATAACCTTGTTTTTGATGGCTTCATCTTATTTCTATGTCATAACAGTGCTATTGTGTGATGAGTTTGGAATATTAATTTTCATGTCATTTTCCGTGTGTGGTATGAATGTGTGTGTGTGCTGTATGTGTGTTCTGTGAGTGTGTGCTGTGAGTGTGTGAGTGTGTGTGCTGTGTGTGCTGTGAATTTGTGTGCATGTTGTGTGTTTATGTTGTGTGTGTGTGCTATGAGTGTGTGTGCTGTAAGTGTGTGCTGTGAATATGTGTGCTGTGTGCTGGGAGAGTGTTTGTGCTGTGATTGTGTGTGTTGTGTTGCTGTAAGTGTGTGTGTGCTATGCTTGGGTGCTGTGATTGCATGTGTTGTGTCTGAGTGTGTGTGCTGTGTGTGTGCTGTGAGTGTGTGTGTGAGGGGTGTTGTGAGTGTGTGTGTTCTGTGAGTGTGTGTTTGGTGCCTGTGAATGAGCTTCTTGCTGCATGTTTCCATCAGTACTCACATGGAAGCCAGAGCAGTATGTTAAGTATCTTCCCCTATAACTATCACCTTTTTACAAAAAACATTGTATGCCAACATAAATATGCTTTACTTACTGTTTTTTTTTATTCTTTGAGAATTTCATGATTCTGAACCTGTCAGCCCACATTCCTCCCATTACCCCCCAGATCTCTTCCTTCACATGTCCCTAAATTCATGTCCTATTTTAATTTTTTTTAAACCACCGAATCCAATTGATGTTGTTAATAGGCACATGGGTGTGGAGCTATTAGTGAGCCTTGTCTATCTTACTTTTTAAAAATACTTTTATACATGAAACTCAAATATAATTACACCATTTGCCCCTTTCTTTCTCTTGCTTCAACATTTCCCATTTACAAACTCCCCTGTTCTCTTTTAAATCCATGGCCTCTGTTTCTTTAGTTTTTTCAAACATTCACACACACACACACACACACACACACACACACACACACACACACACAGGTTTATAGTGGAAGAAGGGAAGGAAAGAATTGCAAGAGCCAGAAGGACAGGAAGTTTCCTGTGAGATCTTTGTCTTCTAGAAATGTCAGGGGAGCTACTCTAAAGAAAACCTGAACAAGAATAGCATTGTTTTCTTTATCTTATCATCTTATCTTTAGAATGGAGACTCTTCATTGAACCCAGAAGTCACTGTTTCAGCAGTGCTGGCTAACCACTGACCTCAATGATTCCTCTATCTCCACCAACCAGTTCTGAAGTTACAGCCATAAGTAACCGTGCACAATTTTTTAAGTAAGAACTGGAGATTCTGATTCATATTGCCATGCTTCCCAGCAAGATGTCTTTAATCAAAAAGCCTTTCACCCATCCCATTATGTGCCATTTTATAAGTAGCAATGCGTCAAGATCAAAGTTGTATTGAATAGGAGCCATGCCCTTCTCTTATGTAAAAATGACTTCATACTTTTCATCCATGTTTGCAAATGTAGAAATGACTGAAAACCTTTATTTCCCCTTTGAGAAATGCCAGTGCTTTACTGTCTTCAAACAAAGGGCATCCGGATAACATACACAAATTTTTATCACATACTTTATATGAATCCTTTGAAATAAGTATGCCACTATCATTTTTTTTTTGGTGAAGAAATTGATTCTGAGAGGCATCCAATAATTTTATATGTTTGTTTGTCCAGTGAAACAAAGTCAGCTTTCTATTCTAAATTATTAAAAGTCCTACATCTGTTAACTTGCAGCCTTTGGAATACACATGAATAGAAGGAAAAAGGTGATTTGCCCTCCCTCCGGGGGATTTTACATAAAGTAACTTAGAGTGAGGGTATTTAGCTGTGTACTGCAAGAATCATGGGCTGCATCATTTCTTTGATCTGGGAGAGAAAGATAGACTCTGGTCTAGATCCACAAGGACTATGGTAGCAAATGAGACTTTTATAATTTCTGAAAGATAGCATTAGTGTTTTGCTATTTTGCATCTCAAAATAAATGGTGAGTTGAATGTTAAATTCATTTATAATTTTTATGCTCAAAAAATGTGAAAGCAGTTGGTGATTGATTTTGCATGGATAAATAGTTATTATCTAAGTGTTGTGAGGAGCCTGCTTGTTTGTTCCCTACTGCTCAGCCCCAAAACAATCACATAGAAAACATATTATTTGAAATACTGTTTGGGCCATAGCCAAAGTGTATTTCTGGCTAACTCATATGCTAAACTAGCCCATCTCTATTAATCTGTGTATCATCACGTGGCTGTGGCTTACCAGCTAAAGTTCCAGTGTCTGTCTCTGGCAGGGATACATGGTTTCTCCTTGACTCTGCTTCCTTTCTCCCAGCATTAATTTTAGTCTTCCCGGCCTAGCTAGTTCTTTCCTGCTATAGATCCAAAGCAGTTTCTTTATTCATTAATGGTAATTACAGCATACAGAGGGGAATCCCACATCATGTAAAATGGAATTTGAACTCTTCAGTAGAAAACAAACGCCTTTTACGAGTCAACACATACAAAAATAAATATTCTTGAGCACTTATTCTCTACAAAGGGCTGCTACAAGAACCTGGGGGAGGGGGGGCAGCATTTTACAGCAGAAAACAGATAAAAAATGCTCGGGAGGCAGAGGCAGGTGGATCTCTGTGAGTTCGAGGCCAGCCTGGTCTACAAGAGCTAGTTCCAGGACAGGAACCAAAAGCTACAGAGAAACCCTGTCTCGAAAAAAAAAAAAAATATATATATATATATATATATATATATATATATTCCTTATGTTAAAATGTATAGTATGTTGATTAGTAAAATGGGAAACAGATGGGGGCATGGGGATGCACCTGGGGGGTAACTTGATTTTGTCTTGGACTCTCTGATCATAGGTCCAAATCATTACTGCTCTTCAAAAGCTACTTACGTGCATGATTATGTAGATGGAGATGAAGTGGCTTGGAGAGATGGTTCAGCAAATTATGTCCTTGCTATGCAAACATGAGGGCAGAATCTGAGGGCAGAGTCCCAGCACCCACATCATGCTCGTGTTAGTGGTAGCACATGTCTAAAATCCTAGTATACCCATAATGATGAGGGACACAGAGAGAAGAATCCTTGGAAGTAGTCACAAGGGTGAACAAGAGAACCTGTATCATATAAGGTGGAAAGTGAGGACCAATACCCAAAGTCTTCCTCTGACCTCCTCATATACAGGCTGATGAATGTGCCACATAAATACATTAACACATACATATCTGCTGTGCTGTGCATACACCTACAGATATAAAAAGACGCATGCATACACACACACACACACACACACACACACACACACACACACACAGATGGGGGAGAGGGATTAACTCAGACATTAACATCTGAGTTGCCCAAAAGAATGACAATTGGGAATGTAAGTAGAGAAGTGACCGTGTATACATAAAATTTAATAATACGACATCAGGTGGGGCCATTTCATCACATTTATACTTAATAAAGCAAGGGCACACAAAAGGAAAGATTCTCTAACAGTAATCACACTCACACTTCAGAGCTGAGTACTCACAAAGAACAAAAGACCTAACACAGGACCAAAGACAAATTGTTCTAAGGCAAGGTGAGATCAGGGCTGTAGCAGCCTGGACACTGGATGCTAATTTTCAAAGTCTACACATTGTGTCCTGAATGTGTACAGACTTAAAAAATGTTCTATAAAAATCCCAGACATGGAAAAGTGGGTTAACTATATGCTTCCATTTCATTTCCCATATTGGATCAAGGACAAGGCATTCTACTTGACTGATTGCTTCCCCATATTTAAGTACTTCTCATTAATAACCATGATCTCAGGTAAATACATTCTTACTAAAATACTGTGCTTTGTGGGAAGTCTATCTGGCAAAGATTTTTGCCCAAACTGTTGCGAAATAGCAGAATTTTCATGTTTAAATATGAACTAAATATGGATATATAAAAGAAGAAAATAAACACTGAGACTGCAATCAGGAAGATAAATGAAACAAAATTACTTACATTCCCAAGTATTTTTGTTCTTTTATTCACCTCGTGCCTGCTAGCTCTTATCACATAATATTTGTAATTAATTCTCAGGTTTGGTAAAAATAAATTTTAAATCTCTGTTTGGGTTTATGGGTAGTGGGTAGATCTTGCAATTGACTGATGACTCTTTTGTATCTAATTACTGGAAGGTTAAAGAACATCTAATCACTGGAAGTCTACAGAGCATGATCTCACTGTTACTCACCTTTTCCCCTAAATACAGCACACATGGTGAACATGCCAAAGTTAGGGAGCAAGCACATCTGATCATTGCAAAGACTAGCTGCTCCCGAGGCATGGAATGCTTTTGTTTGTAAGATGTCAGGGCTACAGTGAATTGAAATTGAGCCAAGTTTTTAAATAGTTCCTTTGCTTTTGTCTGTGAATGATGTGCAAACCTTTGGCTTCTTTTGTTGTTTCTTTGTCCTGGCTTTATTTATTTTATTTCATTAATTTACTTATTGACTGATTGACTGGTGAGACCGTTTAGTCCTTTGTCCTTCCTAAGTTATTTTCTTCCATCTTCCACTGTATGTATTCCTGCACACCTAGTTGCTTTAGACTCTTCTCTACTTGGAAATAAGCGTCACTGAAAAGAATGTGAAGAAAAGAGCTGAGGCAAAGTTCCTAAGTGTGGCTTCACTGGCGTGCCTCCAGAACCAGTCCATGAACTACTCTCCTTCTGAAATTGTTCCAATGAGATGTATTAAGTCATTATTTCAATTATGGGCCATTTTGGTGTGGATTCTTTTATTTGTTGCAAAAGAGCATCCTAACTCATGCCTCTTCACTGCATTCTGGGAAAGACATAGACTTTAGATTTGACAGTAGAGCTACACTGGCTGACAAGAGTTAATGATCAGTCTTGCTGTATACACCTGGATGAACACCCTGCTCAATAGCAGAGATGATAAAGTGACTTTCCTTTCAACGAAAACCTGACATCAAAGTTATTATCACTGATCATGACTTTTTTTTTTTTTGTCCTTCATCTTTCTCAACAGTAAGTGGTGAAAATCTTTCCCAAAAGGAAGGCAATCATGGTCAAAATGGATTGCAATACCAAGGATGGAGCAGTCTGTTGATTCGTACAGAGCCACTGCAAAGTGCTGCTAATCCCTGGCTGTTTAAGGACAACTGAGCTTCCACTAGTTACATTACTGGGGTTGATGCATATTTGAATTGAGATCCCCTGAGGGGAAAATGATTTAAGTCAAATGTTTAAATTAGGCCTAAAATAAATCTAAAGTATTTTTTTTTCATAGAAAGATATTTTGACATTACTTTTCTAGTCTAAGGTTTTCACATCACAGTGAGTTACTATCACTATTAGAATTAATTTGTTTCCTATCCAACAGGGGTTATTTTCTAATTTATATCAAAAAAATTCCCTCCATGTCTTTCCCAAAGGGTTGTATCATTTGGTATTTATGCTATAACTCCTTTTTAAAAACAATTGGAGTTATATATATTTTAAATACATTCCAAATATTTTTTACTCATTCAGTTTTTACTTTACTAAATTATCTAAAATTTAGAACACATATTTTCCTGCTTTGTAAAGACTTTGTAGCTGTAAGGATTTTCTGTTCTCATGAACAAGAATTCCTTTAATTTGTGATGCAATATTTACCCAAAGATGCATTTTTCTTAATGGGCATTGGCCTTTATTATCAGCCACTCTCTACTGTTACCCATCCCCTTGTCACTTGCTATTAGTTTTGATTAATTATTTCTCCTCAACTGTATTAATGTTTCCTATTTCTCAATTTTATGCATTTAAATAAATAAAGAGACTGATTAAAGCTTAAAAAACTGAAAGTAACAGAAATGGTGGTGATATTTATAAAGCAAATAATGCATATGATAGGCTCTTTGTGGAACTGCCTGGCAAAAGTTTCTTGATGCTATTTTTTAGACAGGGGTTTGATTTCTATGCCAGTTTCTGTAACTTTCTCTTAGGAAACAAGAGATTTTGCTTCCTGGCACAACAAATATTCTTGAAACATACCAACAATAATACTCGAGATATGTTTGTTTTTACTATTGCAGAATAATGGCATTTTTAAGTGTCCAGTGCAGTAGTAGTGGCAGTGGTAAACATGTGAGCATTGTGTAATTGTGCTCTTGAAATCTTTCTTCTGGCAAAAATTGTTTAGAGACATAAAATTCAATCTTCCCTCCCCAGGCCTTGGTAACCACTGTTCTACTTTGTTCTTCTGTGAACTTGGATGTTTAGATACTTCTCATGGAGCTGTGTATTGTGTATCTTATGGGTGATCTATTTCATTTATCCTGATGCTGTCAACACAAATATTGATGTATAGAAAATATGATAATAACCACCTTAGTAGAATACAGAAAATTTATTGTTATATAAACACATTACATGTGTCTTCATTTATGCGTATTATTTCAGAAATTTATGATCTATAGATACAGACAGATCTGTTGCTGTTTTTTAAGTATCACTCGTAATGTTTTGTTCTTTTTGATATTATTGTTAATAAAATTGTCTAAAATCTCCTTTTAGGATAGTGTCTTATTAATAGACAGTTTAGTATCAAATTTTGTATATTGCAAATTTTCTGGGTTCCTTTACCATTTGTATGGATTTTTATATGAAATGTTAGAACTTTCAACATATATAATCATTTCATCTCTTTAACATGAAGAAGCGTCTACTTCTTTTACAACTTGTAAAGTTTTTGGTTATTTTTCTCCCCTAAGGCTCCAAACAGTGTTTTGTAAAGTAGTAACAATGGACCTAAACAGGTTTCCAGATTTCTCTTTCAGAAATTCAAAATCTGTTCCTCCCATATGTGTCTTTTGCAGCAGGGTTGTGTCTCTTATGTGTTCTTGGATTCGGTTTGCCAGTATTTTATTGAGAATTTTTGCGTCGATGTTCATGAGTGAGATAGGTCTGTAATTCTCTTTCTTGGTTGGGTCTTTGTGTGGTTTTGGTATCAGGGTAACTATAGCTTCATAAAAGGAATTTGGCAATGACTCTTCTGTTTCTATATTGTGAAATACATTAAGGAGTATAGGTATTAGTTCTTCTTGGAAGTTCTGGTAGAATTCTGCATTGAAACCATCTGGTCCTGGGCTTTTTTTCGAAGGGAGATTTTTGAAGCAGGGTTGTGTCTCTACGGGTTGCTAGGGTCTTCCTTGGCTCCCAGCTGTCCCTAGGTACTCAATGTTCTGTTCCTCATCAGTGTTAGAGTGGAACATAAAGAAGAATATGGTTGTGACCCCCCACCCCAAAATGTACATTGTTGAATGTTGTCTTAGTCACTTTTCAATGGCTATGACAGAATACCACGACCAAAGCAACTCTAGAGTTCACAATTCCATAAGCTTAGAGTTCATGACCATCAAGTTGGAGCGCATGGCAGTGGACAGACCTTACACCTCAGTACAGAAACAAGAGGCAGAGAGAAGTATCTGAGAATTATGAGAGCTTTTGAAACCTCAAAGTCTCCCTCAACAACACACCTCCTTCAACAAGGACACACCTCCCAGCCCTCCCCAAATAGTTCTACCAACTACCACCACGTATCCCAATACATGAATGTATTTGGATAGTGCCATTTCATCCAAACCACCACATATATACTGGCAGGTCTTTATCTAGTGACAGTAACGTGAGCTTGGACATATTCTCTCTTGGTGACTCTTACCAAGCTGGTTTAGGCCATTACAGATGAGTCCAGTTTCTAGTCCAGCTATGCTGAATTTGTTGTATGCTTTCAACCTTACGGAAACACTGCAGCTTCAGCAGTTCTTATACAGGTTATTTAGAGTTAACATGTTATTAAGTCAACGTCTTTGTAGGGAAATGAAATCCAGGGCATCATAGTCCTCCTTCCTCTGGAATCATTCAGTCCTAAAAAGCACTGTTATCATTAGGTCCCAGTGTTCAAGAGACTGTCAAAATAAAACCATCTTCACCTGAGTTGAACATCTGTTAAATTAAACCATAAATCCTTTGAAGGCTTAAGGAGTCTAATAGACAGTTCTGTTTGTGGCTCCTGTTGTTGCTAAAATTCAGAATCTCTGGCCAAACTCACAGTGGAGTCAAGTAGAATGGGGCACAAATTTCAAATTTCTGTCAAGGAAGATTTTTAATACGTTGCTCCTTCCCTGACTTCTACAGGTGGGTCCTAGAAGTTTCCCCAAAAGAAAGAGTTTGCACTAAAGCTATTTTTCAAAGCAGGAAACAATAAGACCACTTAAGGAAATCAAGCATATTTAAAAACTTCCCCTTTATTGCTTTCATTACAGTCTTAGGTCTATATAATAATTCTATTTATGAGCTACTTATAAACTTAAAAAGATAAATGCACAGAGCGAATCCATTTTAAGAAAAACATATAGTAAATATGTAAGAATAAAAAGCAAAATGATGCTTTGCTATATATGAACTGTAAATATCCTAGGTTGTTTTTAATGTCATATTACACATGTGTTTCATTATAAGAAAATAGCTTTAACATGATGTCATAATATGAAGTTATTACCCTCCATTGTTTTTGCGTAAGTGCTGGATTTCCCTGGAGCTGCATTAATAATTAGCAGATATTGAATTTTATGATGCTTTCAACTGACTGCCTAAAATAGTTTTTAATTTAAAACCTAATTATCTCTGCTCAGAGATGCTTGAAAACACTAGAACAAGTTTTACTAAATGTTGACTAATCTGTATTTCACTTGTACTCATGTTGGTTTTTCATAAATAATTTAGGCTAAATTGATGCATAGGTAAAGAATTTCTCTGCCTGATTTACTTTTTCTAAGAAATACCTTATGAAGTCTTTGCATTCATACATTATTCTTCTATATTGAAAGGCAGCAAAATGGCAGGCCCTGTTAATTTCATCTCTTAGTATTCATAATATGCATTTATTTAATCAAAAATGGAAGTTCATCCTACTTTCTCCTATTGAAGTCACAATATTTTAAATCTTGGATATACAAGCTCAAGGTAATTAAATTCCAATATGTGACTGAATGTTCATATCTTTATTTTCTCTACTCATTCTTTGCTTTGGTAATGAAAAAACTTAGAGATCTCATGTTTGTAATCTTTGTTCTCAGGGTTTCAATTTGCTAAATGTTCCTAAATTAATCTTTGTGTGTGTTTCTATTTCTTAAGTCCTTTAAGTTAAGACTCCTAATAGACCTGGGAGACAATGTAAAGAGGATTGATATAACTTTATTACAGTTTAGCTATTGGAAATCATTTAGATGAATTCAAAAATTATTTTTTCAAAAGTATATATTTTCCAAAAATTCAATTGAATTTGAAAACTACTTTCTGAAATGATCTTTAAACTGTTTTCTGTATGCTCATGGAGGGCACCCTGACATTATCTTTACTGCAGTATTTTACAGTTCAGTTTATCTCTAATTTTTAAATGTGTGCATGAAACAAAGAGATTTTGATCATTGCATCATATACATATGTATAGATGTATGTAAACAGGCATATATTTATTTTCCATGTGAATATGTGTAGTATGCAAGTATGTATACATGCTACCCTATGTACAAGCACATATATGTGCATTAATTCATACATACTTGCTTTTAGATGGTCAAATTTGATGTCAACTATTGGAATCTTTTGCTTAACTCAAAGGTCATGGATTATGGCCAGTCTGACCTGATGAATCCCGTCTCCCATGCTACACATACTGGCTCTTATGTGGGTTTTACAGATTCAAACTCTGCTCATAATTTGTGTGCAACAAATCAATGTGTCCGCTGAGCCATCTCCACAGCCCTACAGCATACAGTTTCATTCAAAGTTTGATATGTCACCGTGTACTAGGACAAAGTTATAAAGTTCACATGTATCACAACCAAATCTTAATAAATGAGATAGGATGTTTAGCTTACTAAGAATATGTTTTGTTTGGACATGCTGATACAGGTTTTCAGAAAATTACACACTCTGGCTCCAGTTAAAGAGTCAATCAGGGACAATGTTAGCAAAATCAGCCTAAACCTAGGCTATCGATTAATTGAGTTTTAAAGAATGAAAATGTGGGCTGGTCAGTGGTGGTGCACACCTTCAATCCAAGCACTTGGGAGGCAGAGGCAGACAGATCTCAGTGATTTTGAGACCAGCCTGGTCTACAAAGTGAGTTCAAGGGCAGAATGCAAAGGTACACTGTAGACAGAGACTGCGCTTTTGTTTCCAGCCACCCAGACCTGAATAATAACACAAAAATTATTGCTTGCCCATTAGGTCAGGATTCTTATTAACTAACAATTACATCTTAAATTAACCAATTTCTATTCATTTGTGTATCAACACAAGGCCATGACTTCCTGGTAAGGATCCACCATCTGTCTCCTTCGGCAGCTACATGGTGTTTCTCTGACTTTGCCAATTCTTTCTCTATATCTCTTACAGTCTGGCTATATTCTGTCCTGCCATAGCCCAAAGCAGCTTTATTCATTAGCTAATAAAGCAACACATATATAGAAGTACATCCTATATAATCTCCACCTTTCTGTATAAATATAAAGGAAGGTTTTAATTTTAACATAGTAAAATTACATATACAAACCAGTTACTGAGCAAGAATTATACTTACAATATTTAATCCATTTACATTTGGCAAATTAAGGAAAATACTCTATCATCTATCTTTGTGAGTCTAGAGTTTTAATCTAATTTTATCTTTTATCATAACTAAGGAAAACTATAAATATAACTTCAATTCCATCAAAGACCCCAGGAGGATATAATATTACCTATGTAAACAGAAATTGCATTGCAAGCAACTTTCAAAACACTAGAATTGACCGAAACATCTTGCTTCCTGTACCCAAAGTTATTCTGCAATGTTGGGGCATCTTTTCCTTCTTCAGTCTACAGACCCATAGTATCCAGCAGACTTTTCCATGAAGAAGGAAATTTGAATATCTGTTCTGCCTTGTAATGACAAAGTTCATCAGTTTCTTTCTTCTGTGTCCAACATAATGTCTGGCAGTTTCTTCATGAAGTGGGAACTTTGAAGGACCATTCCATCTTTTGGCAATTTCAGCAGCCACTTTTCCATGGGTCCTGCATGTCCATTTTATACAGCATAACCTTAAGCAGTCCAGGCAAGATCAGTCTCTTGCCCAAATGCCTAGCCTTGTCACATTGAAAGCAAATTCTCTAACAAGTTTCTTCAATGTCCATCAACGTTTCTGAAGTAATTGGTGCTGCCAACTACTGATGAGACAACCCTAAGTTTGTAAAACCTTTTTTTTTGGGGGGGGGGTTGAAATGCCATATTCCATATGTCTTTGAAATGTTGAAGATTATCTCTTTAACTAAAATTTATCTCTAAAATCTAGAAACCCTAATTAACATTACTACAAGTTTGATTATTATAATGACTACCTATTAATCTACAATTTTTAATTATACATTACATTTTAAATGATTTGCATAAACACTAATACCCTAAACAAAGCAGAAATACATATACACAGTATAGCAATTCAATCTTAAATTTCATATCAATGTAAAGTATTTATCTCCATAAAATATTCCCCTTATCATTTTTTGTAATTGCCTGTGACAATTAATGATTTATACCCAACCCCTTTTAAATGAAAACAAACATTTATAAACAATCATTTGGGAAATTTGGGTGTTGTTTTCTCCAAACTGCTTCTTGCTGTTTGTTGGGTGAAGTATTTTTTTGGGTTCACAGAGAACTTGCAGGGGACCTTGTTCCATCAAACCACATTAGCCTGGAAGGAATCCCCAGGTTCTCATCTTCTATGGAAACAAAAGCAGAACCTCTTTTCCAAAGTAGCATATGTTTAGACTCAAATTTTGAAGTCAAGATATCTTTATGGTGTTTTACTTAGCAACCCCAGAATCAAATGTCTCTCGGATGTCAAAAAATTCAAAGAAAACACAATAATGTTTATAATCCAGACTCTCTGTATATATTCCATCTTTTCATGGCTTTTCTTTACTCCTTTAATCTATGTCCGTATGTACTCCTTTATATTACTTTTATTGTCTCTTTAAAGACTTTTAAAGCTATTTCCTTTTATAACTGTCTATACTTTTTCTTCTCTCTCCCAAGCCTACGTACCTATTCTGAACACACTATGTCTCATTTAGAGGCTTTTTTTTTTGTCTTAATCTGTCTTTATTTCATGTCTGTAAAATTTTTCTGACCAGGAACACTTTGTTCTATTTTAATGCTAAGTGGGCACAGCTAGGACCAATTCCGCAGCCCTGCCTATTTGTTCTACCCAGTTCAACATGGTGGAGGCATGCACACCACCCCAGCTCCAGGGACACAGCAGATCTATGTCACCATTAAGCAATTTGTAACATGCTGAGACCTCATTTAAGTACAGGATCTCCCTAAAGAGCCAGAGTTCTTCTATCATGCATCAGGAAGCTGGATATTAAAGAAATAGTGGGATTTTTTTCTAAGACTGAGTCAGGAAGACTTCTCTTAAAGGAGGCATGCCTCTGCTTGCTGCCAGCAAACAGAGTCTATCTGGAAAACTGTGGCAACCAAGAAGCTGTGCTTAACTCTGTTTTGTGTCTAGAATTCCTTCCCAAGGAAGAAAACTTCCCAAATTTCTCAGTTTTAATGTGGATGCAGTTGCCCTGTGTTGGCACTCCATTTTAGACAGAGACTGCCCTTTTGTTCCTGGCTGCCCAGATCTGAAGATTCACACAGAAACTATATTAATGAAAATACTGTGTGGCCTATTAACTTAGGCTTCTTATTAACTAACTCTCTCATCTTAAATTAACCCATTTCTATTAATCTGTGTGTCTGTTTCCTTTGGCAGCTATGTGGTGTCTCTCTGACTCCACCTATTCTCTCTTTATATATCTACCAGCCTGGCTATATTTTGCCCTACCATAGGCCAAAGTAGCTTTATTCATGAGCCAATAAAGCAACACATAGACAGAAGGACATCCCACATCAGTACACAGAGAAACCCTGTCTTGAACCCTGCCCCCCCCCCCCCCAAAAAAAAAGAATGGAAATGTAAAAAGTGAATTCTTGTGTAAAACAGGAGGAAATGTGAAGAATTCCCATCATCCTCCAAAACTATGGGAGCCCAGAGAACGGGAGACTGGGGTTATTCTAACTTTGGGTCCTACAGGAAGATTAGCACAAAATAGGGGAAAGGGAATGTTGGTCAGAAGGGACTGCCACCTAGAAAAATAAGTCAGTCATGGAAAAAGTGCTATGTACTGACTAGGACTTTGTTTTGTTCACTTGAAATGAACTATAGTCACCTCAGAAGAGAGAGCTTCAATAGGAAATCACTTCCATTTTCTTGAGTGATCATTGATGTGAGAGGGTCTAGCTAACTTCAGTGGGTAAACTTCTGGTCTAAAGGTTTTGAGTTGTTTAAAAACACAGGCTGAGAAAGTCATGCAAAGGAAGCCAATAAACATATCAGTCATTCCAATCTGCTGCAGACATGCTTTCTGTCAACAAAATGGCCCGTATCCTGTGACTGTGCATACCATGAACCAAGATATCCCTCGTCAGGTTCTTTTATAACCACCCTGAGAGAAGTAACGAGACAGTAGTACTTGTCCAAGGACTATGTCTTTGTAAGATTATTAATATTATAGAAAATGATTTTAATGTTGAAATGTTATCAAATAACATGACATAATTAGCAACTGTGAGTTACCCCCTGGCAAGGACAATGCTGTTTGACTTTATATCTAAGGTTGGGCTCTTTTTTTTTTTTTTTATTTGGTCATCATTCTACTGCTATGAAGCAAGACACCATGACCAAGGCAATATTTATTTAAAAAAAGTATAAGCATTTAATTGGAGGCAGATATGGTCTAAAACTGAGAGCTTTAAATCATGATCCATTGGCAGCAAAGAGAGAAAGAAAACAGAACTCGTGTGGGCTTTTTCTTTCTTTCCCTTTTTTTTTCTTTTGAGACAGGTACCTTCACATAGCCCTAGGCATCCTGGGAACTCACTCTGCAGACCAGGTTAGCCTCATACTCACATAGATCTGCCTGCAGTGTTTCCTGAGTACTGGAATTAAAGATTAAAGGCATGCATCACTAGTGCCTAGCTGGTGTGGACCTTTCAAAGCCTCAAAGCCCATCCTCAGGAATATTCTTTCTCCAACAAAACCACCCTATCTAATCCTCCTAACCTTTTCAATTAGTTCTGCTCTCTGGTGACTCCACATTTACACATATGGGCCTATGGGAGCCCTTTTTATTCAAACCAACAGAGATTCTTCATTTCATTTTCATGTGTATGTATTTCACCCCATCTATATCCTCTCATATTTTCAACTGTGCTGTGCAGCTGGCAGCCTGACTGACTGGATTTGTAGCTTTCAACTGAATGATACAACACTGATATGTGATAAGGGGATCAGCATCTAATCCTCTACTAGGAGACAAAGGTTAGTAGAAGCTGTTTATCTCTAGCTGTGCATGCCAGTGTATACGCCTTTATCATATGAATTAAAACGAGGAAACAGTTACTTTCACTTGGAAAACCTACTGAAGAGATGCTCCTGACCAGCTTGTCTCTGTGTTAACTGGGATCCTAAGCTTGGGGTAATCTGAGCAATGTTAAATATATGTCAGTTTTACTCATGGAAGTTTGTCTTAAGAAGAAAGGGGATTTCACACTGCTCAGGATTATAGAGAATCTAAGAAACAGCTCATGATCCAAACACATCCATATCTGTCGGCCACTCATGTCATCATCTTCCCATTCCAAACTGTAACCATGGAATAAAGTGTCTTAGTGTCCTCCAGAAAACTGCTTGTAAGGGAAGCCTTCCTGCATGTAAATATGAGGAGTGGAAAAGAGATTTTCAACCTCTCACTTTATTTTGAGAACATTAGTTCTTCTTTCTATACAGAAAGAAAATTAGAATGGCGGAGTAGTGCCATTCCTAATCCCTTTAAGTTGACAATCAGGATTAACCACAGCAAACCCCAAACGTGCAACCAAGATAAGAAGTCCTGAGAATACTTTGCCATAAGGTATATCATGTCCTTATCAAACTTGACTTTAAGCAATTCACAATACATAAAAACTTATAGCACGTTACATATATACATATAATGAATGCAGCAATAGATACCAGAAAGGAATATCTAAGACATAAATATTTTTGTCTGGGATCACTGGGAAAATATTATTTTCTTTTCTCTGACCTCAGTCTTTTCCCAGTGACAGTGATCAGGAAAGCAACTAAATTAAATAAGGTTGCTTCCAAGTCCAGCATCCTGCAAGCCAAGAAAGTATGTAAAATAAATATGAAAATATAGCAATTGGCTTTGAATTAAAATAATTAAAACATAGGGAAGTAAGTCTATGAGAATTTGCTTCATTTCTGGACATACATGATACGTTGAAGAAGGACGCTTAAAAGAAATTCACACTAGCTCCAGAACTGAGTATAGAGGGTTATTTATTTAGGGGTGGAATCACAGATCACAATCCTTTGCTGGAACAGGGAATAGCAATCAAATCTTGCCACCCAAAAAGAGGAGAGATGTGGTCTGTGCATGGCATATATTGTATAAGAGGCCACGCCCAAATGGGCAAGTAACTTAAAAGCTACTGGCAGGTTGAATTCCTATAGCAATACTTTATTCCTAGTCACTGTGTCAGAAGTGATAGGGAGGGAGTCACAGCTCCACAGTCATGACCTTTAACCTTCTGGTAACCTCTATTCTGATCAAATTAGATCCTTGGCTTCTAGGTAGAGAAGAATCTCAAGAAACAGCCAGTATGAAGCAGAGTTGGAGTTTATTGATAATACATTTGTAACATAGGCTTACAGGAAGGGGTCAATATAAGCCAAACCTGAATGCCTATATGTTGGATAATATGAGAGAATGTCACATGTAATTATCTTCATAGCAACCATACATAGGGTTTGTGTGGGCTCTGAAGCTGAGAAATCTGAGATCACTTGAGAATACCTCAAGGACTCCTGACAGGATTCCAACTGATCAGGCAAAACTCTCTAACTTAAAAGTGTAGGATATCATTAGTGTAAACAAAACCAATAGCCATATTTGAGAATCCTAGAAAATGTCAGAGGAAAAGAACAAAGAATGAGACCCTTCCCAAAGTCATATATATTCATACCTTAAGCCTGGGTCATTGTTTTTGTAACCCAAATACTGTCATATGAAAGAAGGATGTTCTCTATGTTGGCCAACTTCACAGTTTAGTGAGGCCTCACTCAGAATCCTTTTCTTCACATAGTCCCATGTTTTTATATTGTATATATATTTAGGCCACTGTTTTCTTAAAACATAGTTTTGATAAATTGTTGAAATATCTAGAGTTTAATTGTGGAAGGGTTTTGTGTGTGTGTGTGTGTGTGTGTGTGTGTGTGTGTGTATTGTCTTTCCTGCTATCAGCCTGTTTCTCTGGAGAACTGTCCAGTTGCTGAAGCAATTCTTAATGAAAATCAGTGATCCTGGCCTGGGAAGATGGGAGGTAAGCTGAGGGAACGGTAAAATAAAGGCTGGGTTTGAACACTGACATATTCCTCCATACCAAGAAGATTACATAAGAGACGTTCATCTAAAAGAAGATCAAAACTAGAGCATTCTAGACCATGTATTTATCTAGTTATGGCTGACTGACTCTTGAGAGTCATGTGTAGATGGGGTAGAAGAGCTTGGAGCTCAATAGGTCCAATAATTTTGGAGCTAGGAGCTATGCATTATAATCTAGGTTTCTTCCTTCCCTCTTTTCCTTCTTTCCTCTCTTCATTTTCTTTCGTTCTCTTTCTTTCTTTTCTTCCTATTTTTTAATTTTTAATTTAATCTTGAAAAAAAGAAGAAGGAAACATCCCTTCGTTAGAAGTTACTCTGACATTCTTATTCCAAGGTGCATAAAGAGATTACCTCACACTGTGTGCGATTCAGCCACCTGCAAGCACAAAGTACGCAGATAGTGTTGCTGAGAAACATAATAATAATAATAACAATCATAAATAGTCAGAAGTCTAGGGGCTGAAAAGCCTCCCCAGGAAACCACAGGCACAGAGCACATTGACATTCAAATAGTTGGTAATAAAAAGAATGCAGGTTATGACCCCTATTACATTCATCTCTTAAAGAGTTCTGTATGCCACTGTTTAATGCAGAAGTCCATTCTTTAAAATCCAGAGGTATGAGCATTATCTAGTTCTAGAAACCTTGGAGACAAAAGAGAGGGAGGCAATTCTTCGCCTTTTTGTCACAGTCTAATTGTTAATGCCCTTGGAGAAGCAAACTTCAAATGTCACGGTGCTTTTAACAGGAAAACTCCAAAAGGGATATTATTGAGTTGTTTTTCCCATTTCTTTTTCTATACCCCAAAGGGAAATAATTTATTCTCTTCAGAACAGGCAGGGGAATGTAAACACACTCGCATAGGCTTTATTCAATTTATGGGGGGACGATTTCAGCCTGGAATCTCATAAAGGATGGAGAGTTACCACTAGTTAGTAGGTGTGGTGAGTGGGCAGATATACTGGAATTCAGAGTGTCAGGTGATATGGTCCAGTTTGGCCAGTCATCACCTATGTCACATTCAGCCTTCATGAGAATACACACTTGTGAGAATGTTTTATCATGAGCATTGCCATACATCAACGTTGCAGTTAGCATACTGTTAAACATATAGGTGCCTCATGCAATCAACTTAATATTTCTCCAACATCTGTCTCTTATTCCTTTCTATATGATCTATTCAATTTTTATGCCTGTAAAATATGGAAATAGCAGGCATACTCAAAAGAGAAAGAGTTTTTATCTTATATTAGTGTGACTTCAGTGGCTAGGGTGAGCATGATCAATGGGCACCAAAGTCCCCATGGACCAATGACTTCTAGGTACCTAATCTTACAAATTCAAGGAATGAATTTCACAGAGAGTGGGTTTTAGAAATGGTCTTTATAACAGAGGAAAGAGTGCAGCACTTCTGGACTGAAAAGTGGTTCCAGAAACTGATTTCCATTTAATCTCTAAGCAGCAAGGGCTTGAATGTGCCTAAAGAAGATAGAAATTTCTCCAACAGTCTCACTGATGGAGTCTATTGCTGTGATAGGATTCAAATTTTCCATTATTGGAACAGTCCGCTTTTGCCATGGAGATGTACACAGTCCAAGCTGATGGAAATAATCAGCTAATTTCAGAACATTGAGTGACATGTTTTCAAGTACCTCTTGATTTGTTCATAGTACATGCTTGCGTTTTCCACTTTTGAACTTATTGCTTTATTTTTGTCAAAATAAACTTAATTTACAAAATCATTCATGAAGAGACAAAGAGGTTTTCTATAAAAAGAATGAGGCAGAGAACATATCCTAAAATCTTTCTCTGTTCTTACAAAAACATTAACCCTAATTTATCTCTCTCTGTCTCTCTCTATATAAATAATTACATATATAATTATATATTATAATGTATAACAGCATATTAAGTTATTATAATCTTATAGTATAATAATATAATAACATAATATGCTGTTATTTAATTTTAATATAGTACATGGTATTCTAATATCACACTATCTATATATAACAATTATAATATACTATGATTATATATAAATATAATTTTCTATTTATTTATGTGATTGCATATAATATGTATAATCATGTATGAATACATAGTATTTTATATACGGTATATTGCATAAATATATGTTATATGATTATATGTGTCATTATACAATATATTATATGATTATATACATTAGTGATATATATATATATATTAATTATATATATAATGTTGAAATGAATTTGAAAATTTTTCTCAAAATTGTTGATCATATAAAAATCTGAGAGTAGAAAATTAGTTAATAGCATATGGGAAATTTGCCAGTTCAGTTCACTAGAGGAGAATAAATTTTGGTGTATTCCTGAATAGTAGAATGAGTATAATTAATAATTATTGTGTATTTAAAATGTCAAAAAGAAAATGTCATTGTGTCTCTTCTTAAATGAAATGAAAACCCATTTAAAGTGATGGGTATACTAACGTTACTTATTCTGGATTTGTAATTACATATGATAAACATAAATTGTAACCTATCACTCTTACCTATAAATGTATATTATTCTTACCTATCAAAATAAATGTAAATTATTTTAATACCTTCATTCATTCAATAAGGAAAAATGGTTTGATCTCAATGCCAATTGAGCAATGAGCAAAGCACTGTTACTCTCATTATTTATAGTACAAACTTTGAACATCAGCTTTCATCTTAATATACAGCTTCATTAACCTCTTACCTTTTATTTCTCATTTTCCCTTTGTGCTAGTTTCCTTGTGTTCTACCTCTTTCCATTTTCTCACTGCTGTTAACTATGAACACTATACTACAGGTGTCTATATTATTATTTACATTCAGTGAAAAGTGGTATCATTCTATATGTTGATATCTCTTTATGTCAGCACTGTTTGCTGAATATGCTTTCATTTTCCCATTTTATATTTCTAGTTTTTTTTTTGTCAAAAATCAGGTGTTTGTAGTTGTGTGGGTTGATAGATATCCAAGTCTTCATTTCAGTTCTGTTGGTCCTCCTGTCTGTTTTTTGGCCAATACTAGGCTATTTTCAGAACTGTGGCTCTATAGTAGAGTTTTAAGTCAGGGATTGAAATGCCTCTAGGAGTTCCTTTGATGTACAGAATTGTTTTGGCTATCCTGGGGGTTTTGCTTTTCCATATGAAGTTGAAAATTGTTCTTTCAAGGTCTGTGAAGAATTGTGCTGGGATTTTGATGGAATCATACTGAAACTGTAGATTGTTTTTGGTAAAATTGTCATTTTTACTATGCTAATTCTTACCTTCAACTCAACTACAAATGAATCAAAACCTCAACACATATCCAAACACATTAAACCTCATAGAAGAAACAGTGGGAATTACACTTGAACTCATTGGCACGGGAGATCACTTCCTAAACATAACACTAGTAGCAGAGACACTGAGAGCAACAGTTAATAAATGGGACATCCTGAAACTGAGAAGCTTCAGTAAAGCAAATGGTCAACAAGACAAAACAGCAACCTAAAGAATGGGAAAAGATTTTCACCAACACCACATTGGACAGAGGACTGATCCAAATTATAAGAAGAACTCAAGAATCTTGACATCAAAAGAATGAATAATCCAATAAAAAAAATGAGGACAAAAAAAAAATGGGGACAGACCTAAACAGAGAATTCTCAACAGACAAATTTCAAAGGCCTGAAAGACATTTAAGGAAATGCTCATCAGCCTTTGCAATCAGAAAAAGGCAAATCCAAACAACTCTGAGATTCTATCTTATAACTCTTAGAATGTTGAAGATCAAAACCACTGATGACAGTTTATACTAGAGATATTGTGGAGTAAGGGGAAAGCTCCTCCATTGCTGGTGGGAGTGAAAACTCATACAGCTGCTTTGGAAATCAGTATGGCAGTTTCTCAGAAAATTAGGAAACAATGTACCTCAAGATCCAGCAATACCACTGTTGGGCATATATCCAAAGGATGCTTCATCATATGTGCTCAACTATGTTTATAGCAGCATTATTCGTAATAGCCAGAACCTGGAAACAACTTAAATGTCCCTCAAAAGAAGACGGATGATGAAAATACGGTACATTTATACAATGGAGTACTACAGAGTGATAAAAAATAATGACATCTTGAAAATTGCATGGGAATAGATGGATATAGAAAAAAATATTGAGTGAGGTAACCTAAACCCAGACAGACAAATATAATATGTATCTACTCTTAAGTGGCTTCTAGACATAAAACAGGAAAAAAAAAACCAACCTACAGTCCAGAATACCAGACAGCCTAGATAAGAAAGAGGAACCTAAGAGAGACATTCATGTATCTACATAGGAAGAAGAAAAGACAATCTCCTGAGTAAATTGTGAGCGTGGGCGTCATGAGAGAGGGTAAAAGAGGAGGGGAAGAAAGGGAGGAAAGCAGAGAAAAATGTATAGCTCAATAAAAACAATAAAAAGTAATATTAAAAAGAATCAATTATTCACAACCTTCATACTCCTCCAAACATACTAAAGACAAACTATTTTTTTGAACATGGCTGTAGAGGGGATAACAGAAAATGATAGTAAAAAATAATTAAATAACATATAATATGAATAATGTATTAAATAGTACATTATCAAGATCTGTTAGAATACATACAGATTAAATTTTAGAAGTACCTGGTTCCCACATATGAGAAGTCAAGGGATTTAAGCAGGCCATTTTATGCTTTTTTACTGCCCTCATCCACATCCTTACACTCTGCTTACCATTAGATTTAATTCCAGGGGAGTCCTATCTGCAAGGAGAATATTACATTGCCTGGAAGTTCATGTTGTTCTGGGTGATATCCTTCCAGAGGTGTCCCTGTAGAAATGCCACATGTGAAATTTACTGTGCTCCTTTGGAACTTGCTTCCACTTTGTTTACCATCCTGCATCATTGACATCTTGTCTTTGAGCAGATGCTCTGAATAATGCCTTTGGTGAGCTAATAGGTTTATGTTAATTATCCCAACTGTCTTCGTTTTTTAGAGTGTTGGGAACTAGAGGTTATTTTCTCTCAGCATTTTTCAGACTCAGTCACCTTTACGTTAAGATTATTTACATGTCAGTTGAAGGGAATGAAGCCTAACAATGATATACAGGCAGTAGGTATAGGTTCAAAGTGTCTTCTCACCAACCAGTTTTGTGTGTTGTGTTATATCCTGTTGATTTCGGGGAATAACATCATAAACACATAAGTATGGCACTGAGTTGAAAACTCAAAGGACAGAATTTACCCTTCCATGTTGCTAAATAGCTCCATTGGAGAGCCTACTTCCTGATTTATTATTTCTCCATTTTGCTCAATGGTCCCCAGTCCTATTTTCAAGTACATTACAGAGGCTATGGAGGATTTATGTCCATTGATTGGATGTTTTCCTTCATAGTGATATGTGCAGCGTAATAGCATTGCCTCCCTGAGATGAGGCTGGTGTATTAATCCATTGTTCAAAGCCACAATGGGACCTGCACTTCCTTAAAGATTTTTCACTTTCTGCTATCTTCAACATATAAATGGCTATCCTTGACTTAAAGTTTGCTCTTTACTTTTCATCATTTTTAAAAAACAAACCAAACAAATCATGTACCAGAAGATAATAAAGCTGAAATAACTGAATGATTTCCTTTAGTTGCCATCATCTTTCTTTTAAATACAAGCTTTATTGGCTAAAAGAAGGCTCCATGGAAAGAGAAGATACAGGACAATAATTTTCTAACAAAATATATGTTGCATAAAAATATGAATTGATGTCTTGCTTTTATTACGTTACTCCAGGGCTATAATTAATTAAAAATAATAAATAATAATATTTTTTCTCTATTAATTTACCTAGAACCATTGTTACTTAAAATATAAATTGATTTTTCTATTCCAATTCAATGATTTTCCCATGAAATTCCAATCTCACCTTCTATTGATTTATTTAGACTTTTATGTGTGTATATATGGTGTCACAGGGGAAGAGGAGATGCTACATGTGTCCCTGGAGGCCAGAAGAACTATCTTAGGAGCCTCAGTTACAGAAGGCTGGGAGCCACTGGTTATGGGAGCTAGAAACTGAAGAGCAGCAGGCAGTCTCGCTGCTAAGCCGTACCTCAACCCAATTTATTTATATTTTATTAAATGTAACTTTTGACAATTTTATAGCTGTATATAATGTATTCTGATTATTCTGTCCTTATACCCTTACTTATATTCCTCCCTTTCAAGTCGGCCATGGTTAAATCAAATGAATAACAACTAAAATTATTCTTAACTTTTTATGGATTGCTATATAAGCCCTGAAGAAAACTGAATGTTAATTGTTTAGAATTTCAAGCGTGCATTATCAGATTTCATGGAGAATAGAGCTAACAATTATTTGAGGCTCTTTCTTATGTGACAACTGTACAAATTGCTCTCCAACCAAAGCCTGTTCAATGACCTCCTTTCACTTCTGCTGTGTGCAAACTCTGGAAGTCGTTGCATGTATATGTGTGCAGAGAGCCCAGATCTCATTTGTGATCAGGATACCTTGATCCTGCGTGTCAAAATTGAAAGTTTCAATATGAGTTAAAGCCTTGAAATAAAAGAATCAAAAGTGATATCACTTTTTAGTCATAATTGGTGAGTTCTCAAAGTTTACATTCCTAATTAGACACAAATGTGTCACCACCGTGAAGCTGTCACTGTACTGGAGATATCAAGGCTTGCCTTCAAGGTTCTACAAAGTTTCCAAGAACAACAATTGGTCTTAATATCAACAGGAGATTATTTCTAAGAAGCCCAGAGTGTACCAGACTCCTCTGTTGTTCAAATCACTTCTACAAAATGATATAATAGCTACATATAACTTAGACATCCTTTAATAGACATAAAATTACATGCAAATCACTTCACAGGGTTTCCAATTTAAACACACTTAACTAAAACCTAAATGTGGCATCCAGTTGTGAAAAAGCAGGTGAGGAATTGAGTCTTTCTTAGTTTAGAATACCTCACAGAGAAAGATTCTTTCCAGCTCCACCCACTAATTTGTGAGTTTCATAATTTTATTTTTTAAGCCAAGAAAATATTCCATTATGCAAATGTGCCATATTTTCATCATCTATTCATCAGTTGATGGAAACTTGGGCTTTTTCCATTCACTGGTTATTGTGACTGGAACAGCAATTAGTATGTGAACGTGTGTCTCTATAGCTGCATATGGAGTCCTTTGGGAATATACCCAGAAGTTGTGTGCCTGGGTCATATGGTAGACCTATTTCTAGCTTTCTGAGGAATCTCCATATTGAATATATAATGGTCTTGTTTGAGTGAGTGTTATATTGTCTCCTTTAGGAGATAATGTTAAGGGAAAATGTTCACAAATGTTTAGACAGAAGCAGTTTCTAAAAATGTTTCTCATTGGGTTATTTTAATCTGAGGATGGGAAATATAGGGATATGTTGGGCAGACTATGACTACATGTTCCTCATTGTGATTATTTTTTTTCCTGCTATTTAATAGAAATTCTCCTTTACACAGTAAACTTTTCCAAAGTACAAAGGCTAACTGCCATAAAATTTTTATGTAGGATGTCTAGAAAAATAGGCCTGTCATTCTTCTGATTCACAGTGATATTTTTGGATTGTTTGTTATCAAAAAATGACTTTTTTGATTGATGCAAGAACACAGCAAAAAGACAGCATAGTTTGTAAAAATTCTTGGATTCGTAGTGTGATCACCTTAATTTCAACTTTCTGTCCTGCCTCCAGCACTCACTATTTAACTCCCTAGTCTGTGCTTTTCCCTTTGTAGACAAAAATATTTTAAATGTATGTATCATTTTCAGACATTTGAGCTAGAATAATGGAAAACAAATGGAAAAAATAAAGTTGTAAAGAATATCCCCAGTGATTTTTTAGTACTAGTAATTATATTTGTGCATTTTTCATACTTGTTCATGTTTTTATAAAAATAATATGACTGTAATTGGATACTTTTGTCTTAAGAATAAGTGTCCTGCTTTTGTTATTTCTAGTTTTTACAAAAATCATGGTAAGCAGACAGTACTGCCATGGTTTTTTTCAATGAGGGATAGAAAGATCTCTTAGTAAAATATCTGCAAATCAAGTCTGGATCTTTCTGACTAATAATGGCTTGGCCTTTTTAATATCATTTCTTCACATTGCCATGAATCATCCCTCAGTCATCATTTATGTTTTCTGCACATAGATACTATATACTTGCAAAAATAGACAGTGTGGAATTAAGGCTACAGTATTCCAGATACTGTCTTATCCTTGTGACAGAATTAGCCATAGTTCCATTACCACACAAAGGGAAAGTGATACTTAAGTGGAATAAATGGTAATCTAGAGTCACCCAACTCAAAAGGATCAGATGTAAAGAATAATGGTGTGGGAAGTCCTTCTGTGTGTGTTGCTTTTATTGGTTAATGCATGAAGAAGCTGCTTTGGCCTGTGTCAGAGCAGAATAGAGCTAGGCAGAGATAATTAAACTGAATTCTTGGAGAAAGAAGGCAGAGTGAAAGAGATGCCATGTATCTGCCACAGGATACAGACACAGCAGAACCTTGCCACAAGCTTCATGGTAAAATATAAAATATTAGAAATGGGTTAATTTAAGATATAAGTGTTACAGTGTGGCTGATTGTTTGTCTTCTGGCCGCTCAGCCCTGAAATAGTCACACAGAAACTACATTATTTAAATCACTGTTTGGCCCATTAGCTCTAGCTTCTTATTGGAGTTTTCCCTGCCTACTTTGTTCTGCCCTGCTCTGCTATAGGCTTAAAGTAGTTCTTTATTAATCAATGGTCTGACTTCTGCTTCCTCACAACAAATTGACACCCACATGTCCAACTAAAATCCACTTAAAACCAGAGAGGACTTAGTAAAGGAATTCTAGACACTACAAAACAAAGTTAAGCTGCATTTATTTTCTAGAATGGGCCTTGCTTGATAGAAGCATGCTGCAGAACCTTTAAAAGAGGTTTTCCTGATTCAGTGGTAGCAGAAAAGAAAAAGTGGTATGGTTTTGAAATGACTTCCTGGGCCATGCTACTACTACAAAGTCTGACGAGGTCGAGCTATGGAACCATTTAAATGGGGTTTGTAAGCAGAATGCTACATTTTGCTTAACGACAACATAAACCCTCTGTATACCTAAAACTGGGACAATGCACATGACTCTGAGAGGCAGCAAACAACTTCGGCATGCTGGAGTGTATGGGGGAAGCAGGCAGTGCCATATATACACTAGCAATGCTGTAGTTTAGATTCTTAAGAAATGCTTAGCATTTTAAGAAACACTTCTGGTCAGAAAATAATTACAGATATGCAATAAAGACAGATACATTTTTTTTTAAAAAAAGACCTCTAATTGGGTCACAGTGTGATAAATATAAGTAGGCTTGGGAGAGAAAATTAAAAATAGTATAGAGAGTTTTAAAAAAAGTAATTTTTTAAAAAAATGTAAAGTCATTAAAGAGACAGAGTACAGATAGCCATACATTAAAAAAGTAAAAAAAAAAAAGCAACATAAAGATGAAGTATACACAGAAAGTCTGGATTATACATTTTATGGTGTATTCTTTGAATTTTTTGACTGTGAAGGAGGTAAGCATAAAGAGACATTTCATTGTATGGGTGGCTAAGCTAAACCAACATATATATCTTAAAGGTATCCTGTTGGAGGAGGGGGCTGCTTGTTTGTCCTGGCCACCCAGAACTGAAATAACTACACAGAAACTGTGTTAATTGAATCACTGCTTGACCCATTAGCTCTAACTTCTTATTGGATAACTCTTACATCTTAGTTTAAACCATTTCTAGTACTTAGTATATCACCACAGGGCCATGGCCAACCAGTAAAGATTCAGCATGTCTATCTCTGGTGGTGGATACATGGTATCTCCTGACTCTGCCCTTCTTTTTCCCAGCATTCAGTCAAGTCCTCCCCACCTACCTAAGTACTTAAAACATTTAAATGGCATATTCTGCAGTCTTTGAAAGGTTTTAAGAATACCTATCTATCTGAAATATATCTTTATACATCTAGAAAATCTAACATGACTAAAAGATTGACTATTATAGATGACTATCTATATTTCTTAATTTTATATTACATTTTTAAATGAGCTGCACAATACCTTAATCAAGAGCTGAAATGCATGTATATATAACAAAATTGACCATAAATTTGTATCAATAAAGCATATCCCCCTGTAAATGTAAACAAACACTTATAAACAATATTTGGGAATTTGGGTGTTCTTCTCCAAACAGTTTCCTGCTTTTTATTGGTTGAAGTAACTTTTCAGGGTGTTCAAGGATACCTTTCAGCCATTCTTGTTCCATCAAACCACATTATTCTGGAAGGATTCCACAGATTCTCATCTTCTATGGAAACAAAAGAAGAACCTCTTTTCTAAAGCAACATATCCTTATATCCATATTTTGAAATCAAGATACTTATGTGGGAGTCCCCTCTGTGTGATTACTATTAGTGAATAAAGAAACTGCCTTGACTTGTTGATAGGACAGAACTTAAAACTTTTCATGACAGTGAGACACATCTGCTCCTGGAAGTACCAAGCTACTTCAAGAGCAAGTACCAAAGAGGGTACCTTATGGAGTTGGTTAGCCATTTGGATATGAAACTACTGTTGCCTGGACTGCTTGATGAGCTTGACAAGCAGGACCAAAAGAGAAATGACTGCTGAACTTGCCTAAAGGTGAGATGATCCTTTGGAGTTCTTGCTTCAAAAAAGTATCTACTAGACATTCTGTAGTACACAGAAGAAATTGACTGACAAATTGCCAATATGGTTGGAACTGTTTTTGAAATTTCCTGTTTCATGGAAAAGTCTGCTGGATACCATGGTCCTATAGGTAGGCTGAAAATGGATGCCCAAATGGTACAGAAGAACTTTGGGGACTGTCTTGGTAGTGAGATGTCTCTCTCAATTCTAGAGTTTTGGAAGTTGCTTACAATGCATTTCCTGTTTACTTAGGTAATAGTACATCTTTTAGGAGTCTTTAATAATATTGAAAAATTTACAGTTATATTTAATGTTTTCCTTAGTTATGATAAGAGATAAAGTATAACTGTCTTGTTATATGTAATATTACTATGTTAAAGTTAAAACCTTCCTTTTATTTAAAAAGAAAAGGGGATGTGATGTGGGATTCCCCTCTGCATGCTGTGATTATCATTAGTGAATAAAGAAAACTTCTTTGGACCTATAACAAGGCAGAACTTAGCTAGTCATGGAAAAACTAAAATGAATGCTGGGAAGAAGAAGGCAGAAGAAGAAGGCTTCAAAAGGAAGCCATATAGCCCTGTTGGAGAAAGACGCTGGAAACTTTACCTGGTAAGTCACAGCCACGTGGCAATACACAGATTACTAGAAATGGGTTAAATTAAGATATAAGTGTTAGCCAATAAGTAACTAGAGCTAATGGGTCAACCAGTATTTTAAATAATATAGTTTTTGTGTAATTATTTTGGGGGTTTGAGCTGCCAGGCAGCAGGGAAACAAACAAGTGGCCTCCTTACAACATATAAAAGCTACCTAGAAATACTCTTAAGTTATTGGCCAAACAGAATTGCAAATAATATAGTTTTGTGTGATTATTTCAGGTCTGGACAGCTGGGATCGAACAAATAGTCTCTGCCAACATATGTCTATGATGTATGGATGGAAACCCTTCTGTTACATCACCTTAAATTATGTGTTTCAATTTTTGTTGATACACACAAATAATTTCTTTTTCTTTTGCCCAACTGCCCAACTATGTGTTCTTTTTATTTGGTTCCTGTGTTCCCTTTATTAATTGCATTCATTGTTTCTCCTTTGGGACCATGAAAGTTTAGTGAGTTAGAGCTGAGCAGTGACAAGCTGCCATTGTCAGCAGGCAGCTGCTGAGTGCCAAATCACCAATGATCGCTCATCAGGCTGTTCTCAGCAGGCTCCACTTGAGTCTGTCTTGTAGATCCATTAAAAGCAAGAAGCAGCATAAATCCTACTCCTTGGGAAGGAGTGGGTTGTTTCCTGCACTGCTTAGAACAGTTTTTTTAGGAACTAAAAGAGTAATATGGCTTTAATAATAGATACCTAATAGTCCAAAGAAGGGTGTGAAGAGCATGCCTACTGCTGAATCATGCCAGAGAATATAATAAAATTCCCAAAGTCTTACTTATTTAGAACTGATACTTTTTATTAATTGCCAGCTTCTATTATATATTTGTTGCAAATCTTGAACATACATGATTACAGTCCTTCCCCACTATGATGTGCCTTTATGTATACAAGATGAAGTTGATAATTTAGTTGGACATAGTAGCTACTCTTATGACCGGTATGATTTTGAATTCTGTGAAATGCAGACATATCACACTGTGGAAAAGTGGAATAAATATATGTGTGATTGAAAGACACCAGCAGACTACCAAACTACTCCCCTTCCTATCACTCTCCCCATAAGCTTATCACTAATATGCAGCAGTTTGATGGATTTGATTGCAGATGTGGGGCACCTAACAATCCTTGCTTTCTTTATTCTTCTCTCTTTCAACCTTCCCTTTACCTCCCATGATTCAAGGTCTTGGGGTATTGTGTGCAATCAATGGCATTTTTTGGCCTCTGTATTTAACTTCCAGTGTTTTGGCCTACGAGGCATTAAAAGAGTAGCATGGAATTTGGGTAAGCTTTTGAATTTTGAATTAGATCATAAAAATGAAGCTAGTATTACAAAGGCTATATATGTTTAGGATTTTAAAGATCATTTTTTAAATAAAGATGCACACTTGAGATAAAACACACAGTATTTAAGCTTTCTGAGTTTGGGTTTTTGTATTTTCAATATAATGATATTCAGTTCCACCTATTATTCTAAAATGTTCATTTTTTATTTCAAATTTTATAGTATGGCTTTAGTAATAATTGACACAAACTAGAAATAAGCTTTTTTCTGTTAAGTAATAATAAACCATGTGGAACAGAAAAAAAGATGGAACTAGGCATGGTAGCACACAACTTTTATCCCAGCACATAGGAGACACAGAAAGGTAGACCTCTGTGAGTTCTTGGGGGGCTCATCTACAAAGCTGAGTTCCAGTACAGTCAATGCTATTACACAGAGAAACTCTGACTCAACATAAAAAATAAACAACAACAAAAAACTGAAAACAACAACAAAAACAAAAAACAATAAACAATAAGAGATGGGAGTTGATGCACTGTGGTAAATGAAAGAAGCTAGAACCAAAAGCTTTGGGTCATCCAACATACGACTGTGACTCAGCCTCAAGGGGTTCTGTTCTGAAACTACCACATGTATAAACATAGTGCTGTGAGCATTAAATTTTGACCATTAAGCAACTGGGGTAAAATAAAAATCCACTGTATAAGTTTGTCACATAATTGTTATCAATGCTGTTATCAATTATTAACAGCTACTTAAACTAGTTCCATTTTTTAAGAATAGTAAAGAAATAAGTAGAAATGTGTGCAGTGTCTCTGTTTCATGTTGACTCAAGAGGCTCTGGTGCATAACAGAGGTTTAAACTTCATAGATTAGATTATAGAGACATTAGATAGATAGATAGATAGATAGATAGATAGATAGATAGATGATAGATAGGTAGAGAGATAGATGATAGACAGACAGACAGATAGATGATAGATTATAGACAGGTATATATAGACTCCACTAACTATTTTCTAATATAGTTGCAAAATCAAAAAATGTAACTACGTGGATGGAGGAAAAAAAAAACAAAACAAAAAGTATCTGTTTTACCCAGTCAACACTCTCTCTGCTAGGTAGTTTTAAACTCTTCTCTGTGGTATTTTTGTTTTTTGTGGCTCCTCTATGAAAGAGTTCTTTAGAAGGCACACAGCACATAAATAAGAAAGAAATCTTTGCAAATGTTCAAACCACTCACTGGAAGAAAACAAATTCTGTCTTTTTTTTTTTGCTGCTGAAACAATTAATGATAAAGGATTTTCATCATAATGTCCTTACTAATTGATTCTCTGTGTCAATATGTCTCTGATATCTTTAGGTACTGCCAATGGCAATTAAGCACTGAATGGCATTTATCTAAGCATTGGTTTTAATGGGATATTTTCAAGAAACTGGGGTTTATGAATTCCACAAGAAAGAACCTCAAAAAGTAGCATCATTTAAGGTAGTACTTCATCACCAATGCATGACATGTATTTGTGTTCAATCATTTTATTTTAACTTCCTCCTTTTAATTCCCCCACAATGCTATTTAAGGTCATCCTTAGGTAAGATATAGTATCCCTTATCAACACATCTTAGCAAAGAGTATCATATAAAATATAAAACAAAGACTATCTCTGTACTAGCTGTCTTTTCACATATCAATGACACTGCCACTACCAGGAATAGCAATGGAAGGGTGATAGGATGAAGGACAAACAATATGTTTCTACAAGGATCTGACAGCAGCTTATTGGAAAGATGGTAATAAAAGAAGAATGGGGGAAAACCACATCTGGTCTTGGGCTTATCCTCTAGCTCATTCGATATTCCTTTATTTTTACAAGTCAATAAACTGAGATAATCAAAGCATTTTTCTATTTTTAGGATGCTACACCAGTGTGACTTGAGTTCCACTCTTAATTCTCTTCTCTACAATGAAATGGAAAACCTAGATTTCTAAAGTCTTAAATATGTATTATGTTCTCAGTAGGTTGTTTGCTAAACAAATGCTGGTTCGATGCATTTTCTGTTATGAAAAATTAAAATATTTTGTATATTTATTTTTTAGAAAGCATTGCTATTTGGCCTACAGGAGTGTTTGGTAAAGGCACTTGCCACCAAGTTGAACAAACTAAGTTGGGTTTTCAGGACCGACATTGTGAAAGGGAAGAACTGAGTACCACAAGCGGTCTTCTGCCCTCCACATGCTATGTCATGAGGCAAGTCCTTAGCCCCCTCACACTTAAAAGTTAGAATTGCAGCGTGGTTATCAGACCTAGCTAGCATGGGTTTTAGAGATCTGACCTCCAATGCTCATCCTTGTGTGACAAGTACTTTAACCACAGAGCCATCTCCCCAACACTAGTTGTCTTATTTTCTTGATCTACTTTATTCTGTTATTTGTTTTTGAGACATGCATGAACTCTTGTGTTCCAGACAGTCCTGGAAATAAGCTACGTAACTGAGAATGTCCTTGAACTTCTGGCCTCCCACATCCTACAATAAAAGTACTAACATTACAGATATGTGTTGCTACACTTGGTCTGAGCTGTCTTACCCATAACTGTAACCTTTGTAGAAAGAATATCTGGCAATCCATGACCTCAGAGGAGTAGTTGCAGTGCTGTTAGCTTCGCTTTTTTGGGAAAAAAAAATTCCGGAGAATCTACTGAGAATGAAAGAAAGTAAGATGGGGGGAGGGGACAATAGGAGGAAGGTAGAGATGGAGTGGGGTGAGACTGGAAGAGAGGGATAGTGGGAGAGAGGGAAATGAGTGATAGAAGGAGAGAGGAACTTTTCCTACATGCTATAGGCATACTTAATGATCAGCAATTTGGCCATCAATCAACACACACAATCTTTTCCGCACCACGAGTTCTGCTGTACATTAATTCCTTGTGTGCTTTCTCTTTCCAGCTTAGCTAAAAGATACAGTTTAGCTGAATTCATACTGATTAAAGGAAAATTAACTCATACTGCCATATAATGATAAAAATGAATTATTGCTCTTCCTTTTCAGCAAATGAAGATATTTGCCAAAACAGTTATCTTCAAAATTGCATGTAGAGATGAGATATGAACTTCATGATGAGAAATGTAGTTAAATGAATTTTTATAAATTGCCCATTTTATAAAGTATGGCCCCTATTATTCTCTATTTTTTAATGCCTAAGCATCATTGCCGAGGCCTTGGAAGAGCACACTTCAACTTAGGACCTTTTATAAAGCAGAACAGAACTGCTGTTATTGAGGGTATATTTCTGCCAAGCTTGGCACTGTGTGTGGTCTGGGATGAATTCTCCAAAATCTAGGCTAAGATTATTTATCCTCATCACTGAGGATTCTCAAATCTGCTAGCCCTTCCTCTCTTTGTCTGCCCCTTGGAAAGTCACTTCAAACCCATAGACTTCTTCAAAAAGTATTAAATAGTACCTCATTAAAAACCCAATCAGTACTAATAATCTGTAAAATTGTCTTAAAGGATCATTTTCTTTTAATTCAGAGAGGTACCTGGCATGTCCTGAGTGCTGAGGTTGTGCAAATAGGATGCCAGGAACTTTTCACTTGCTTTCTCACTTGATTTCTTACTGACTACTGCAAACCTCTGCACAGATGAGAAAATAGAAGCTCAGGGAGTTGAAATAGCTATCAAGCCATCCTGCAATCCTGACCTCTTCTCCAAACTAGAGAGAATCAACATTTTTTCCCCTAGCAACTTATGATCAGGGCACATAATGGAGCTGTGTGTGGGTGATGGTGACTGCATCAAAATTTTTATCATTGGCACCATTTACAATGAAATGTTAGAAACTATTTTTTTTCTTTGAAAATCCCTGTCACAAGTGGTATTCTATTGGATCTTAGTTTGTATTATAATGCTGAAGTGCGAAAAAATGTGCTTGGATTCAAAGAGCTCTGAATGAAACCTATAGATCTGTTGCTCACCAGACCTATAATTTGCTCAAAATATTAATGCCTTGAGGTAAACTCTGATTTCAGGATGTTCCCATTGCCCTTTATCTAGCATTATTTTCTAATGGTAAATTTTTGCTTGTTTGATATTCAGCTTTTTATTAACTATTTTCATAACTAATATATTTTACACATTTAGAAGAAAAAAATATGTGTGTGACAGCTTAAATAAACCACATCTTCAATGGGCCATTAAAAAGTGTGGGTTTTTTAGTTATATTTGGGTCACCTACATGGAATATTTAAAGGCTTGTGTTCCTAGGAAACCAGAAAGGACCCTGAGGAGCCCAAATTATCTTAAAGAGTAAGAACAAAGTGAAAGGTTTTACAACTTTTAACCTCAAATTATACTACAGAGCTATAATGACAAAGACAGTCGTGTACTGACATAAATATAGGTAGAAATATCAATGGAACAGAAAAGAAGACCCTGGGATAAAATGGCAAAACTATGCTCACTTAAGTTCTGACAAAGAAAGTAAAAACATACTATGGGGTGGGGGGAAGAAAGCCTAGTCAACAAGGAACCCCGAGAAAATGGATTTCAACCTGCAGAAGATGGAATTAGATTTTTATCTTTCACCGTTCACAGAAACAGATAAAAATGCATCAAAGAACTTTACTTAGAACCCAAAGCACTGAAACTTTTGGAAGAGAACACCGAGTCTACACTCTAAGATACTTGGATAGTCAAGAACTTCTAAGAGAACATCAACATCACAGGAACCAACTCAGTATCAACAGCTGGGATAGCAAGCAAATCAAGCTTTCTATACAGCAGAGGAAACTGCACAGAGCATACGGACAGCCTAAAAAACAAGATAAATCTTTCTCAGCTGCACTGCAGACCAGAGGCTGACATCCAAAATTGACAAACATCTGCACAAGTTATACCCAAAGGAAATAAAACTGCCAATCAACAAATGGGCAAGTGAACTGAAGAAAATGTTTTTGAAAATAAAAGACAGAAATAAACAAAACTATTTTTAAAAAGCTGGGTAATATCCCTAGCTATCAAGAAAATTAAAATTAAAATGAATTTGAATATGACCTCACCCCAATCATCGAAAAAAATCTTACAATGAGTGTTGGAGGGCACTGGGGAGAGAAGAGCCCTTATTTGATTGGTGGGGTGCAAATTAATACAGTCATTGTGGATATCAATTTGGAGATTTATCAAAAATCTGACACAGCTGTTTTGCTCTTAGACATATATCTAAAGAACTACATACTCTACCATATTTACAGCCCAAGTTCATTGCTGTTTCATTTACTAGCAGCAAAGAACTGGAATCAGCCTAACTGTCCATCAATGGGTGAATGGAGAATGAAAATTAGGTATATAAATAAATTAAATACTACTTAGTTCTAAATAAGAAGAATGCTACTTAGTTCTAAAGAAAATTGAATCTAATAACTTTTAAGAAAAGGGAATAGAATTAGAATTTATATTGTTAAGTGGGGCCACATAACCTAGGAAGAAACAAATCTATTTATTTATTTATTTATTTGTTATTTATACACTATTCTGTCTGTGTGTATGCCTGCGGGCCACAAGAGGTCACCAGACCTATTACAGATGGTTGTGAGCCACCATATGGTTGCTGGGAATTGAACTCAGGACCTTTGGAAGAACAGGAAATGCTCTTAACCACTGAGCCATCTCTCCAGCCCCGGGAGAAACAAATCTTATGCTCTCACTCTTATGAGGAACCTAAACAATAATATATGTCTCTGTGTAAGGAAATGTATAAGGGGACACAGTATATCATGAAGGAATGAGAACAAGAAAGAGTAAATACTTGGGGATGAGAAAGGACTAAGTGAACACAAACTATGAAGAATATAAAGCTGTTTATCATGTCCTTATTCTATCATGGATTTTTTGGTGGCAGATAAGTATATAAAACATATTTAGTACTTAAAGTATAAAATTTAATGTGAAACCTCACAGCTTTCATTGTAAATTGTGTAGAAGTTCACCGAGTTATATAGACCTTGAGTCTGATTAGTCTGTCATTTGCTGTTTGTATTTATTTGCAAGAATTTCCATAATAAAGTGTATATAATTAAAATAATAAGAAAACAAAAATAAAAGGTCAGGCACCCAGACAGCTGATCATATTTAAACATGTGAGAATGTCAAAATTGTGGATAGTTTGTTTACTTAGTTTTAATGAGAATAAAATATGGTTCCTTTTCCATGTCACCTATATGTTTTACCCAAGGGTGTGTGTCCTTTACTGTTTTTGAATGCTGGACCTTATTGAAGAGATTCAACTGAAACGATGATGTGCGATTTAGGGGAATAATAATCATGTTTATTACATCTTTGTGCACACATTCCTGGTGGTCACAATCTAAACTACGAATTTCCAGGTTCTTGGCATCTTATTCAAATAATTGGAAAAAAAACTCACAAATAGTAAGCCAGCAAAGCGTTTTATTTACGTAAACAGTACAGGATACATCAAAAAGTAGCCATGGGTTACTTGACGCTTCCACTATATGGAATCTAGGGAAAGAGGAATTGGTTGCTGAGAGACAGGCCATAGGTATAGCCTCTTTGTTTTGACTGACATCGCCAGATTTCATAAGATTTTGCTCATCTTGACATTATCATTTAGTGATGGATCTGGGTTAATAAAAATATGTATGTTAATCATGTATAAACACAGGATGGTAAATAGGGGTATACTCTAAAAGTTTAGACATAGTCCAGTTGTTCCATCTATGCATGCCCTCCCCCCCCAAACTCTTTTAAGCAGAATAAGACCCATGTTTCCTATTGCCAAATATGTTCTGGGACTTTTGAATGGAAACTGATCATGAAAGAGGAGTTTACTTGAAGGTCACTAGAGGAGAAACCCTTTGCATTGTTTAGAGCAGGGGAAACACACAGTCTGTGCAGATGGGACCTAGAGTTGCTTGGGCTTTGAATAAACACCCTTTGCCAATAATGTACCTAGCTTGGAAGAGGGGTGTTTATGTGAAGCCTAAGCCAATGAAGAGCTCAGATTGCTGAGCTATTATGCTTGCCTGCCTCACTTTTGAAGCACGCTTCCATTTAAGAAGAATTACAGAGGAGAACATTTTCTTTTATTATGTAAAGTATGCTAGATAGATAAAAGAATTGCTGGCAAATGATTTTGCCACCTGGAGAACGTTGCCATTGCTGAGATCTCTGGGATACATGCTGTAGAGCAGAGTTATTTCCTTCTGAAGCCCAGAGATCTCTAAAGCAGAATATAGAGTCCAACCATTTTATCATGAGAATCCAAGTTACAGGAAGGGGCTCCATTAATAGGGTGAATTTTAATTGATCATTAGGGTACAAAAAAGATGATCCTAGGTCTAAACTAATCCATACCCCAAACAAAACTTCAGTAAGAGTGAAAATTGATGAAAGATGCCTGGGTGAACTGCAGTTAGACAAAAGGCTTAGCATGGTGTTTGTGAAAATGACGTAAGTGAAAGCCCCAAGAGCCTGTATCCCAGGAGGAGGATAGGTATTGTCGTAAGATGTGATATTTCACAAACTCTGTAGGAACAATCCTGCCTGCAAATGACACCCAGCGGGCACAGCCAAAGCAGTTATAGTAATGTGTTGATTTAACATTTTATTGGGAGAAATAAAACTCCATTGGTCTGGAAAAGTGGGTGCCTGGGTGTAAAACTGTAAGAACTTAAGTAGTGTGGGAAGCATATGGATTTCAATGAAGTGGAGGCTTTTCTGTGATTGCCCTTGGCATGGTGTGAAGGCGTGACTACAACACAAATGTACCTGTAGTCTGGTTAGACAAAGATCATCACTGTAAGCTGTAATCCTTGCTGGCAGGATTGCTCAGAATCAAAAGACCTGGAGTCTCCATCTATGCACAACCTGAATCTGAAGAAGCCAACCAACTCCACAAACCTGTCCTGTGACCTCCACATGTATACGACAACACATGCATCCCCATCATATATACAATACAAATTAATTGATTTAATTTTTTTAGTTTAAAAACCCTGTTTGGTTTTGTACCATGGGTAAAGTCTCTGAATGGAAGCTTTGGGGAGAAGTATCTTGGGATGGGTGTTGATGACATTGTTCGCCTCTGTACCCAACAGCACGAGATAACTCAGTGCACCTCATCTCAATGCTCAGGAGACTCACCTTTCCAAAATATACCCATGCAGAACCACAAAAAGAGACACAAAAAGGGTTTAGAACAATCACAGGGGGAAAATATCAATGGAATGTTGAAAACAGAAAATATCCTACCTGGTCTGTATGATGGACATCCTGGATGGGGAGAATGACGGCTGCAGAATGCTAGAAGTTAGGCACAGGGTTTCAATAGAAAAGAAAACTAGGCTTCTACTTTCTCCATTTTTCCTTTTGAAAGAGCAGTATTCTTCACTCTATCCTTTGAAAGGAAATGATTTCCTATGTATAAAATAGGTGTTTATGTGGCAAAAGAAATATATAATGCATAGATAGCAGTTCTTGGGCTGAGAAGCTGAGAACGTAGGTTTTGCAGAAAAGATCTTTTTGCATATGGCAATTTTTCTTCCTCAAAAAGCAAACTGCTTTCTAAAGATGAGGCTGTTAGTTTTAGTGGCATTTTAACTAGAGTATCATGCCCTTAAAAATGTCTTAGGATCACATTCAAAACCATGCTGTTTGGTAGTTTTTAATTTCACTTTGCTGAAAGCAGTTTCTATTATTACTGGACATTGAAAAGAAACTCCCCAAAACTGCTCCCTTTGGGAAGAGAGCCAATCATCTCTGCTGCCTAGCTAGTTATCTTGTGAATATTTGAGCTTTCCTCCTGTTGAATATTTATTCCTGCAATATAATGGAATTTTCACCCAGAGTGTCAAGAATAACTCTAAGGGAGTCCAGTGTAAAAATTGGAAGTCTTTTGTTCATGTTTTTGCCTTTTACTGGCTGCAATAGCAAAGTGAGTGATAGCCACAGCTCTCTGCCTCCTTTCTTTATTTCTGCACCAATTCTGCACCAGGCCTCTGCGATTCAGAAAGCCATAACAATACTAGAGATACATGTAATGAACCACAAAAAAGAGCAAGCCTTGACCATCATGCTGTACTTTGTTTAAACATTCTACATCACTCTGTCCGAACTTTATTTCTTTTGTCTGTCATAAAAGTTAAATAATATGTTTAGTTATTATTCCAAATCTAAATTAATAACAGTGCTTTCCATCAAATTATAGGTTAGCACACAAGATGTGGATTTCTAGAGCATTTATAAAACACACATAAAAAACATAGCCAGTGGCTTTAGTGGGCATGAGTAAAACAGTCTATCAAGTTCTAAAGCATCAATGTGCAAACTTGCTTCTGTTAATTACACATCAAAAAACTGAGAATACATGAGGGATTTTTATGCTTTGTTTTGTGTCCACCAGTATTTCTTGGGTGAGAAAACAATTGCTTTCCAAAATAAAAAAGAGGAGTTAGTCTCATTCAAGGAAGACTTGTGATTACCTCTACATCCTACTCTGCCAGAAATTTATAGATAAGGAACATGTTTAGAGATAAATAACATGAAGGCAAGTAAGTGGATATGGCTTATCTGATGTGATTCTATTGGATTTTTTTAAATTAAAATACATATCAAGATGTTGCAAACTATCTTCCAACTCATTAGTGAATGTTTAATTTACTAAGAAAGATTAAAGAAAAAATAATCTGAATTCTGCATCTTAAAAAGTATTAAATTTCAGAAAACAAACTTCTTTTCTGTAACTACCTTTCATGTCATGAATCTTAGAACATTAAAGAGAAGGGAACCAAGGGATATAAATAAGAAAAAAAATAAATTATTTGTAGGTGACCTGATATTATATGTAACAGATCTCCCAAATTCCAACAGAATACTTCTAGAACTGATCAATATTTGCAGCAAAGGGGAAGGTGACAAAGTCTACTTACAAAGTTCAGGAGACTTTTTAGACACAAATATCAAGCATGCTGAAAACTAGATCACAAAACATCTTCATTGACAATTGCTCTACAAAAAAAATATGTCTAGGAATGAACCCAACCATAGAGGTGAATGCCCTTCACATTGAAACCTTTAAAGGCCTGAGGAACAGATACAGGAAGACACAGGACAATCTAAAGCACTCACATCCTGATGGGTTGGTAGACTTAAAATTGTGAAAATTGCCATCCTACCAATAGCAATGTACAGATTTAATACAAACCTAATTAAAATCTCCATGTCACTCATCATAGAAACAGTATTCCAAAAGAACCAAAAAGATACTAGGTAACTAAAACATTCAGAGTAAACCAAATTATTATTAAATATAAAAACTATTTTTCATGATAGGAATTATATCATGCAATTATGTAGAAGAGGAAAAGAGAGGAAGAAAGGGAGGGAGAAGATGATAAAGATATTGATAGATACAAAAAAAATAAGAGAGAGTAAAAAAGAAAGCCACAACTATCTAGAGGAGAATAGTAAGAATCATGCAAGAGATGTATTGTTTACTGGCAGTTGTTATAGCAACTGTATCTAAATTAACTACTTTAAGACTTTGTGTAGCTGGGTGGTGGTGGAACACACCTTTAATCCTCCCACTAAGGAGGCAGAGACAGGCTTACTTACTCTGTAAATTCAAGGCCAGCCTGATCCACAAGAGTTAGTTCCAGGACAGGATACAAAGCTACAAAGAAACCCTGTCCAAAAAAAAAAAAAAAAAAAAAAAAACAGCAAACAAAACAAAGACTTAATGCAATGACAATAAGGTGAAGATTCTGGAGATAAATACTGAGTCAAACTTTCAGGAAATTTGAACTCTTTCTTGATGTCTATTTTTCTGATTGAGGCGAAATCTCAAAATGACAAAGAATTGGTTGTGTACTTTCTTGCTCATTAAGTAGCCTTAAGACAATAGAGGTAGGAAGACAGAGAAAATATGCCTACTCAGTGGCTCACTAGAATGATGTCCAAAACTCCACTGCTGTTTATTGCTCTAGAACTCTGTGTTTTCACAGGGACTTTGTTCTAATAAGGTAACTGAATGTACATTTGATGCTATTTGATGGTCTAAGATTTTGGAGAATGTAAGTAGCAGCAGAAGAGAAATGGTTTGGAAGGGATGTCAGGAGTCAGAATTGTGAGCTAAATCAGCAAAAAGTCTTCAAAAATTACTCTTGATTGACTAGTTTGAACAAGTACCAAACTGAGGAGAAACCTCCACTACTGCCCCAGATGTGGAATGTGTTTGTTTTCTAAGAGCCTTGGGGGATCTTCCCATAGAATTCTTTCTCTTGAGAACTGTTGTAATTGGAGTGGCGGGGCTGTGTCCCCAGAACCCTGGCCACCTGGCTAGCTTATGCCCCGAAATAACAACACACAAATTGTATTCTTTTAAACACTGTTGGGCCCATTATATCTAGCCTCTTCTCAGCTAACTCTCGCACCTGGACTAGCCCATTTCTAATAAAAGTGTGTCGCACCGAGGTGCACTTACTGGGAAGATTCTAGCCTACATCCATCCTGGGCCAGAGCTTGATCGCATCTGCTTCAGAGAGCAGAGCTATTGCGTCTGCCCAGGAGAGGGGAGCATGGCATCTCTGAGGTCACTTCCTCTTCCTCCCAGCATTCTGTTCTGTTTACTCCTCCCACCTATGTTTTAACCTATCAGGACCAAGCAGTTTCTTTATTACTGAACCAATGAAATCAACAGATTGATATATGACACTCCCATATCACTTTCCCTTTTTCTGTTTAAACAAAAAAATGGAAAGCATTTGAAGTTTTCAGGAAGAATATGGGGCCCCACAACAACAACTCTACCTGGTTAATATGACGTCATGATACTGATAGCACTACTACAAGACCTGTTTTTGGTACCAGCTGCACAAGACGATCCCAACTTGGTTAGCTGAAATGGTGCACAACTTGTACAACATTCTGGCCACACCTCCACAAAATACTCAGAGACTATTTGCAATTTTAAAAGACATTGATCTTGAAATTTAACCATCATTTTACTTTCACAGAATCCCCCAGAAAGAACGTCGTCCCCATGACAGCTGGAAGTAATTCTAGAGGACAACGTCCCCTCTCCCAGTAAAGTTTGTCCCTGGGTTTAGGGACATCATTTATGGGTTGGGAGGTTGGGGGAGGAATTTTATAAGCTCAGGGATCATTTTGAAAAAAAAAAAGGGGGAATGATGGGATAATAGATATATAATTGTGAGTTACTGCTTTTAGACAAATATTTTGGTATCGATTCTTGTATATTGATACAAAGTTAAATTATATTGACTATTGTATGCATGCATGTTTCTATCTCTGTTTAAAACATTTTTATGTATTGACATATATTGTATTGATATATATATATATATAATATTTACCATATTGCAGTGTACATTTCTACCTCTGATTAAGATACTTATATAATGTTTGTGTATTGATATATATTTACCATATTGCAATGTATATTTGTACAGTGTTTATATTTGAAGGTCATTATCCTTATTTGTTACACAGGTGTTTATTGTCTTAGTCTTTAAGTTAGATAGATATTGAAAATTATATAGATAAATAGTCATCTAAGTTTGTCATTTATAATCAGACTAATCAGGTTCTCTAGATAAATAGAGATTATATTTAGTACAGATAGATAATCTTCAACCTCTTCAAAGAGCTGTAGAAAATGGCCTTTAATCTAACTCAGAGTTTCGTGATAGTGAGACACAATTGCTCCTGGCAACAGCACTCTATTCCCGAGAGAATGTTGAGCACCAAAGACAGAGAACTCTGTTCTGTCTTCTTCACTTTGTTGTTACATCTCTTGGTCCTGGCCAAGTAGGTCACTCCATGCCTGGAGCCAAAAAGAAAGCAAATTACCTAAACTTCTTTGCTCTCTAGAGGATCAATTAGTAAGCAAAATGATCTATCCCCCAAGAATCTGTTTTCATTATCTATAGAATGTTAGAGATGTTGATTTTTTACTCTCAACTTCAGTATATTGCTCTCATTCAATAAATATTGTCTAATGCTAAACAATGCTCATCCACTCACTGATCTGAGCAGCCTTAGATGATTAAGAGGGAGGTGGGATGAACAAATAAGTGCATCCAACGTTTTGCCAGTTTGAAAATCCTCTTTCCTTCTGACATGCATAAGCAAGATGATGTCAAGGTAGATTCTTCTTGGGCTTTTAGATCTACCTATCAGGTGCAATCTAAGAAAGATCACACATGTGAACTTGAACCATGTTCAGATTTATGAAATTATGAAAATCCATGGCCTGGAATAATAATGTTAATAAAATGTCACTTCTTGCAGTCAGGGCCCAATGGAATTGAAGCCTTTTTATAACAGGAGTTGTGTAAGACACACATTAGTGGTTAAAGAACACCTTTAAAAACTTACTTTTAAATTCCATTTGTTGACTTATGTTTTGAAACCTAGACATTTTAATACAATCAGTCTTCACTGTCAACTTGATTGCAATTTAAGATCAACCAGTAGATCACTGTTATGTGTCTATGAATAGCCTGAGGAAGCCTTTAACTAAGTGGAGAAGATCCTTCATAAATGTGGAAAAGAGTAAGCTGCCCACCATCATTCCTCTCTCTCTCTCTCTCTCTCTCTCTCTCTCTCTCTCTCTCTCTCTCTCCTGACTATGGGTTCAATGTCCAGCTGGCTCACATCCTATTGTCATGTCTCCTCCCACATATTGAAGTATATCCTCCAACTATGAGTCAAAATAAGTTTGCTCTTCTTTAAAGAGTCCTTGTCATAGATTCAGTCATAACAATAAAAATAATATATCAAGGCTACATTTTGACATCATTCAATTAAAATTTTAGTTTAATTTTGTATGTATCTATAAACTGCCTAAGTTCCTCAGTGTTTTACAGTAATTCCATTCCTGAAATTTTTGTAGGTTAATGATAGTTCTTTTGTGTACAATTTGTTAATCCTATCATTTTAGAAAATGATAAAAGCAAATTAAAACATTACCATGTAGAGGTTAAGTATTAAAGTTTAATTAAATTTGAGTGAGCCAAATAAACTTTTTTTTCTCTCTCTCAAAAACAAAAACAAATCTTAGTAGCTAAGACATTATTTTAGGCACCATAATATGGTTTCTCAGATATAATTTCATAACATTTAATTAAGTAAGAAATTAATATTCCAGGCTAAAATGATATCCTGCTTTGTTATCTGATGCTGTGATGACCACCATGATCAAAGATAACATGGGAAGAAAGGGTTTATTTTCCCATACAGCTCCCCAGTCACAGTCTGTCACTGAGGGAAGTCAGTGCAAGAACTCAAGACAGGAACTAAAGCACAGGCAAAGAAAGAGTGTTGCTTACTTTGCTTGGTCCTCATGGTCTGATCATTCTCCTTCCCTAGATGTCCCTATCTTGTGCCAAGCTGACAAAAACACACAAAAGGCCCAGCATGATCAAGGACTAGAATTCAAACATGGATGATCCTCTTATCCATGATGCATCTGGAAAAGCAATATTTGAATCATAATTTGGCATTTCCGAGGACCCTGAAGGCCTGTTTCCAGAGATGAAACTAGCTTTTTCCATGGCAAGTAAGGTTTGGTAGACCCCTGAGATTCATTCCTCTCAACTGTTAATTTTGATAATAATATTGTACTTTTACATTGTTTCTCAACTTCAGTGTTCCTAAAATGTGCCCTCTCTTTGAAATGTCCTAAATCCTCTGAAATCTTAACTTATGCCCAATCTTTCCTTTCATGGCAGAAAGAATTCTCCCTTAGCCCTCCTGAAACTTCCCTCAGGAGTTTCTTCTGAATGGTATGGAGAAAGTCAGCTGTGCTCAATTTGCAGTTTCACGGATTCTCTGCTAGAGCCTTCAACACAATTCATTAGGGTTTAATGTTTGTGTGCCTTGCTATTTTACTAGATTTTGAACAACTGACAACAGCATTTTATACTATTTTAAATTCATACGGCCTACAATAGCATACGGCAATTAAGAACTTTTAAAAGTAAAATTTATAGACTGAATAAAAGAATAATTTAATAAAACAATATGCAAATGTATGGTAATTTGAGGGTAGTTAATAGGCAATTATGTTTATAAACAGTTGCTCAACATTACTTAGATTTTATTTCTATCTACAAGCTATAAAAAGTGGAATATATTTAAGTTAATCAAATTTTAGGTTGTTAAATAATATAGTAAGTAATAAAACTGATAAAGATAAATTCATATGAAGTGTAATGCTCTGAAGAAAAAATTCATATTGTCTATTGTATTTTGATAGGCTAGGAAGTTATTACTCACAATCTTATGATGAGAAAGGAAAAGATTCAAACCTGACTCAGTTTCATTCTCTGAACTTATTAAGAAGATGAGAGGGTATGTCCACCCAACAAGACAAAGAGATTAAAGACCAAAGACAGAATACCTGATTTCCAGTTATGAAAGTAAGTGAACCGAAGATTATTATGAAACATGAAAAAGTAATGTAACATTATTCTACTAATTATCCTCGGTATGTCTGTGACTTCCTTGTTTTACCACCTCTGTAAAATAAGTTAGTTGAATTAGATGTACTTTAGTGAATCCAATAGTTTGAGTATTTTTAAGTACTTCTTTCAGGGAAGCTCTAATGATTTCATATATGAACATAGTCCAAAGGGCAGAAAACCACTGACTTTATAAATATGTGTAAGTCTCCTTTGCCAAAACTAAGTTTTTCCGGGAAAACACGATAGAAGATTCTGAAGGGATACTTTAAGTTATTTATTCTTTCCAAGACAGGGTTTCTCTGTGTTTTTTTTTTTTATTAAGTATTTCTGCCTCGTCCCCACAACCGCTTCCCATTTCCCTCCCCCTCCCCCGATCAAGTCCCCCTCCCTCATCTGCTCGAAGAGCAATCAGGGTTCCCTGACCTGTGGGAAGCCCAAGGACTGCCCACCTCTATCCAGGTCTTGTAAGGTGGGAATCCAAACTGCCTAGGCTCCCACAAAGCCAGTACGTGCAGTAGGATCAAAAACCCACTGCAATTGTTCTTGAATTCTCAGTATTCCTCAATGTCCGCTATGTTCAGCTAGTCCGGATTTATCCCATGCTTTTTCAGACCTAGGCCAGCTGGCCTTGGTGAGATCCCAATAGAACATCCCCATTGTCTTAGTGTGTGGGTGCACCCCTCGTGGTCCTGAGTTCCTTGCTCGTGCTCCGTCTCCTTCTGCTCCTGATTTGGACCTTGAGATTTCTGTCCGGTGCTCCCGTGTGGGTCTCTGTCTCTGTCTCCTTTCATCGCCTGATGAAGGTTAATATTCATGAGGATGCCTATGTGTTTGTCTTTGGATTCACCTTCTTATTTAGCTTCTCTAGGAGCATGAATTATAAGCTCAATGTCCTTTATTTATGGCTAGAAACCAAATATGAGTGAGTACATCCCATGTTCCTCTTTTTGGGTCTGGCTTACCTCACTCAGGATAGTGTTTTCTATTTCCATCCATTTGTATGCAAAATTCAAGAAGTCCTTGTTTTTTACTGCTGAGTAATACTCTAATATGTATATATTCCATACTTTCTTCATCCATTCTTCCGTTGAAGGGCATCTAGGTTGTTTCCAGGTTCTGGCTATTACAAACAATGCTGCCATGAACATAGTTGAGCATATACTTTTGTTGTATGATAGGGCCTCTCTTGGGTATATTCCCAAGAGTGGTATTGCTGGATCCAGGGGTAGGTTGATCCCGAATTTCCTGAGAAACCGAAACACTGCTTTCCAGAGTGGTTGCACAAGTTTGCATTCCCACCAGCAATGGGTGAGTGTACCCCTTTCTCCACAACCTCTCCAGCAAAGGCTATCATTGGTGTTTTTTATTTTAGCCATTCTGACAGGTGTAAGGTGGTATCTTAAAGTTGTCTTGATTTGCATTTCCCTGATCGCTAAGGAAGTTGAGCATGACCTTAAGTGTCTTTTGGCCATTTGAAGTTCTTCTGTTGAGAATTCTCTGTTCAGATCAGTGCCCCATTTTATAATTGGGTTGATTAGTCTTTTGCGGTCTAGTTTCTTGAGTTCTTTATATATTTTGGAGATCAAACCTTTGTCAGTTGCAGGGTTGGTGAAGATCTTCTCCCAGTCAGTGGGTTGTCTTTTTGTCTTAGTGACAGTTTCCTTTGCTTTACAGAAGCTTCTCAGCCTCAGGAAGTCCCATTTATTCAATGATGCCCTTAGTGTCTGTGCTGCTGGGGTTATACGTAGGAAGTGGTCTCCTGTGCCCATGTGCTGTAGAGTACTTCCCACTTTCTCTTCTATCAGGTTCAGTGTGTTCGGATTGATATTGAGGTCTTTAATCCATTTGGATTTGAGTTTTGTGCATGGTGATAGATATGGATCTATTTTCATTCTTCTACAGATTGACATCCAGTTTTGCCAGCACGATTTGTTGAAGATGCTCTCTTTTTTCCATTGTATACTTTTAGCTCCTTTATAAAAAATCAGGTGTTTATAGGTTTGTGGGTTAATGTCAGGGTCTTCTATTCGATTCCATTGGTCGACTTCTCTGTTTTTATGCCAATACCAAGCTGTTTTCAGTACTGTAGCTCTGTAATAGAGTTTGAAGTCAGGGATGGTAATGCCTCCAGACAATCCTTTATTGTATAAGATTGTTTTGGCTATCCTGGGTTTTTTGTTTTTCCATATAAAGTTGATTATTGTCTTCTCCAGATCTGTGAAGAATTTTGATGGGATTTTGATGGGGATTGCATTGAATCTATAGATTGCTTTTGGTAGAATTGCCATTTTTACTATGTTGATCCTCCCAATCCAAGAGCAAGGGAGGTCTTTCCATTTTCTGGTGTCTTCTTCAATTTCTTTCTTCAAAGACTTATAGTTCTTGTCAAGTAGATCTTTCACTTCCTTGGTCAGGGTTACCCCAAGATATTTTATGCTATTTGTGGCTATCGTGAAAGGTGATGCTTCTCTGATTTCCCTCTCTGCTTCCTTATCCTTAGTGTATAGGAAGGCAACTGATTTTTTGGAGTTGATCTTGTATCCTGCCACATTACTAAAGGTGTTTAACTTCTCTGTGGTTTTGGAGCCTGTCCTGGAACTAGCTCTTGTAGACCAGGCTGGTCTCGAACTCACAGAGATCCGCCTGCCTCTGCCTCCCGAGTGCTGGGATTAAAGGCGTGCGCCACCACCACCCGGCCAAGTTATTTTTTTAAAAAGGCGCCTGTGCAATATCATTTAGAAATAGAACACCAGCGTGATATATTTTAGTTTCCACGTCAAACTCCACTGTCTGTGTTTCAAGGGCAAAGCCTGAAGCTGGGTGGATTTTCATTGGTTGTAGAGAGCAAAGCCATGAAATAAAGAACAAAAATCATTGAGAAATTTGAGAGTCATAGTGTCAAATGTATTTGGTCTATAATTTGACAAGAACAAGACCCCAGATTTGCACACTTGCAATTGGGTAATAGTTATGATTATTAAAATTAGATTAACCATTTTTCTGTCATTTAACATACATTATTTTAAGACTCTCTTCCAGTTCATAGGGCTTTAGAGTTTCAATTCTTGATAAACACATGGAACAGCTTGAAGCTTTTTTGGGGGGACAAGGCTGTACCATGGAAGTAAATAACTCAGAGATAAAGACCATCACACTCCTGTCACCACTCAGTTCAAATACGTTCCTCAGTTAACCAACATAAAATGGGATGGCATTGTTCATCAAAAGGATATTCAATGAACCTTGACTTGATTGATGAAAGTTCTGTTTTAATTTATGCATGTGAGTGTGTGCCTGCATGTGTATGTGTGTTAGTGTGTGCACTTGCACATGTGGGTGTCTGTATGTAAATGTGTGTGTGTGTTTGTGTGTGTGCATGTGTGCTTGAGTATGCGTTTGTATACAGCATGCACGTGCGAGTCAGGAGACAACCTTGGGTGTGGCGTCTTCTCATTCACTTAGAGTAAGCTCGCTCCTTTGTTACTCTGTTTATGTGGCTATCTGGCCGAGGAACACTTGTAGATCTGCTATCATATCTCATCATTTCACAGTAAAACCACTGGAATTGCAGACACATGAACTCAGGTCTTCTTGTATGCTAGGTGTCTTACTCTCTGAGACATCTCCCTGGCCTTGCTTATTTTTTCTACCTTTTCTTAGCTCATGAGAGGAGGCTCCTCTCTATATCCACTTTTCCTGCATGGTTGGCACAAAAATAGACTGATCCTTATTCTAAAATCCCTTTTATCAAATACATATTTCTATAGAAAGGTTAAACAGAAAAGAAATACCAGCTGCTAAACAATTTCCATAATTATGGAAATTAAATGTGACCTCCATTCTCTCGTTGAGCTGCCAATGGGCCCAGCTGGTGAAAACAATCATGTGTCCCTGTGTGGAGGGTTTTTACATAGGACTTGGAAAGGAAGCCTTTTTATTGTGTGAAAATGAGTATTTTAACACATGTATCCTATTGTCTGATTGCCTCAAATTCTAGAAGCACTATGCCCTCTATGGGAGAGCAGAGACATGAGGATTATGCTTTAAACAGCTGAGAGGACTATCAGATATCACTGTTATATTCACATTGCCAATGTCTATAAAACACCCTCAATTTTTACTTCCTTCCTTCTGCTAATGAATATCTGAAAAGAATCATTCAGTCACATTAAATATAAAATTATGTATTATTCCTCATCATCAACATTTAAAATATATTTGGCAATCAGTACACACAGAAACCAGTTACATTTTGACATATTGGCTTAATTTAAATCATTAGGCTATTTTCATAGTGGACACTATGATGTGTCTCAAAAGATGTTACTATGATAACATACTATCAGAATGGAATACAGTTCATATTAAAGTGGAATGCAGTTCACATTTAAGTTAGAGACATTAATTTTACTCCAAAGCAGATAAAAAATGTAAAAATAATAACAAAGAAAAACAAAGGAGACACTAAGTTTAGGGATAATTACAGAAAATCTCTAGGACACCTTTAACACTGTAGGGTGGAATAGATTTATTTTGTATTTTTTAAACAAGGTTAGAATAGAATGAATCACATTCTTGTAATCAAAGACCTCACATTCAACAAGAATTTTAGAAATGTACACTCTCAGTGTCTTACAATACAAATATTTTGGCATCCTGGGATTAAAAGACCCCAATGAGAACAGTGAAGGGACACCTTGTTCAGGAAAGGCCAAATGAATGTCTGTACAAAAAATTGTAGGACAGGATTCACTTACCTCATTGTTTTCTGAACACTTTTAGCCACGCTTACAGACATTTCCAGGCAGAATGGATTGCTTGTTCTAGGTCAACGTAATAAACATATACAAAACATCCAAGGTCCCATGATTCCTTCCAAGTCCTTATTTCACGTAATGTCATAGATCATTGAAGAGGACTTAGAGATAACCATTTCAGTATTGTACTCACAGACAGACAAAACTCCTATGCTCAACTGTGTGATAAATTTTAAGTAGCAAAAGCACTGAAAGGCAACTGATACCTATGCATGGCAATATACACCTTGGTTTAGGAGACTAAGGCATGAGGAACTTGAATTGAAGGCAAACATTAGCTACATAGCAGGTTCAAGACCAGACTGAGCTTCATAGCAAGACATTTTCCAAAAGAAACTAAGTAACAAAAAGAAGTTATCGTAATCTGTATTTCAGGGATGGAGATGTGTCCCAGTTGGAAAAGCACCTGCCACATAACTGTGAAGACCAGAATTAGGATCCACTGCATCCACATAAATGCTTGCAGGTTTGACTTCCTGCCTGTAATCCGTGTAGTGATACTGAGATGGAAATGGGGTTTCTAGAACAAGCTGGTTGGCTAGACTAGAATCCCTGAACTCTGGGTTAAAGTGATAGACTCTGTCTCATGAATCAATACATTAGATAGTGAGGGATCCAGGAATTTAACCTACACCAACCTCTGCCTCCCCATATTAATACACACATGTCCCCTGACACATGTGAGTGTATACACAAATGCACACCCACCACAACATATATGCACCAACAAAATATACTGAAGATCTCTAAGTCTTCAGAAACCATGTTATCATTTTCATGTATGCCTATAAGTTGGTCCATGAATACTATAAAAATTGGGAGTTTTAACAAGAATTACTTAATAAGATAGAAAAATTTTTGTGGGCTGTTTACATTTGATATTTACTTCTTTATCACACTTCCTGTTTCGGATATGGTTTCCCTGTGTCAATCATTTTGGCTTTGGATTCACTACACAATCCATACTGTATCTACACTGTAATCTCTCTAAGTTCTAAGTTTCCAGTGTTGAGATTTCAGGCATGTTTGTCTGACCTTTGTCACTATTTCAAATATAAAGTAGGCATATATATTTGTAAAAATGTTTGGGGTTGAAGTTGTAGAAACTCTCTGGATGATGCCACACATTAGAACACAACAGACATATAAAATGAAAATAAACAAAGTAGGTAATCTTCTCAGCAAATAAAACTGAAAAAGAGCTGCTAGGGCGCTGGGACCGAATCCGAACCGGGAGGACAAAGGGGTGGCTGGTAGCTCCTTTGTTCCCATAGCCTGCCCGCAGCGAGCGGGGTGGGCCCTTTGTTCGCAAGCTAACCAAGCAGCGTGGAGTTTCGATCTGGGCACCAAGTGAAACATCATTGTGGAGAAACATCTCTGGGGAGTGACATCACTGGGAAGGTACATCAGTGGGCAAGAAGACCTGATCGTTTAAAAGAAGATCCAAAGGGGAGTATTGGGAGGAAGAGATGGGCAGACGCCAATGCAGGAATTCTCCCAACAATCTGAAAAACAACACGAAACCACCAGAAGCCAGTGACCCCACAACAGGAGGACATGAACACCTTAATCAAGAAGAAGTAGAAAAAACTGACTTCATGAAAGTGATTGACACCCTTAAACAGCATATAAAAAACGCCCTTATAGAAATGGATGAGAAGTATAATAGAAAGTTCGAGGAATTGAGTAAATCAGTGAATGATACCCTAGGAAACCAAGGAAAAACAATCAAGCAGATAAAGGAAACAGTTCATGACTTGAAAACTGAAATGGAGGCAAAGAAGAAAACATAAACAGAGGGCCGGCTGGACATGGAAAATCTAGGTAAATGAATAGAGACTACAGAATCAAGTATAACCAGCAGAATACAAGAGATAGAAGAAAGAATCTCAGATTCTGAGGATAACATAGAGAAAATAAACACTCTGATCAAAGAAAACAGCAAGTCCAACAAACTCTCATCACAAAACATTCAGGAAATATGGGACACAATAAAAAGACCAAATCTAAGAATAATTGGAGTAGAAGAAGGAGAAGAAGTGCAGCTCAACGGTACAGAAAATATACTTAATAAAATTATAGAAGAAAACTTTCCCAACCTGAAGACAGATGTACCTATGAAGGTTCAAGAAGCATACAGAACACCAAATAGGCTGGATCAAAAGAAAACATCCCCTCACCATATAATAATCAAAACACAAAATATACAGAATAAAGAAAGAATATTAAGAGCCGCAAAGGAAAAAGGCCAAGTTACTTATAAAGGTAAACCTATCAGACTTACACCTGACTTCTCTATGGAAACCATGAAAGCCAGAAGGTCCTGGATAGATGTTCTCCAAAATCTAAGAGACCACGGATGCAAGCCCAGACTACTATATCCAGCCAAACTTTCATTCACTATAAATGGAGAAAACAAAATTTTCCAGGATAAAAACAAATTTAAACAATACGTAGCCACAAATCCAACCTTACAGAAAATAATAGAAGGAAAATCACTAACCAAGGAGTCCAACAATGACCACAATAACTCAGACATCTAGAGACTCTTCACCAGCGCAAATCAAAGAAGGAAAACACACAAACCCTACTACTAAAAAAGTGACCAGAGTTAACAACCACTGGTCATTAATATCACTTAATATCAATGGGCTCAACGCACCTATAAAAAGGCACAGGCTAAGAGATTGGATAAGAAAACAGGATCCAACATTCTGCTGTCTACAAGAAACACACCTCAACCACAAAGACAGGCACCTACTCAGAGTAAAGGGCTGGGAAAAGGCTTATCAAGCAAATGGACCTAAGAAACAAGAAGGTGTGGCCATACTAATTTCTAACAAAGTTGACTTCAAATTTAAATCAATCAGAAGAGATGGAGAGGGACATTTTATACTCATAACAGGAACAATTCATCAGGAAGAAGTCTCAATCCTGAATATCTATGCCCCTAATATAAAAGCACCCACGTACGTAAAAGAAACATTACTAAAACTCAAGGCAGCCATCAAACCGTATACACTAATAGTAGGAGACTTCAACACTCCTCTCTCACCAATGGACAGGTCAATCAGACAGAAAACTAACAGAGAAATTAGAGAATTAATGGAGGTAATGAAGCAAATGGACTTAACAGACATCTATAGATTATTCCACCCAAAGAGGAAAGACTATACCTTCTTCTCTGCAGCTCATGGAACCTTCTCGAAAATTGACCACATACTCGGTAACAAAGCTAACTTACACAGTTACAAAAAAATATTAGTAACCACCTGTGTCTTATCAGATCACCATGGATTAAAGTTAGAATTCAACAACAATGCTACCCCCAGAAAGCCTACAAACTCATGGAAACTGAACAGTCAACTACTGAACCATACCTGGATTAAGGAAGAAATAAAGAAAGAAATTAAAGTCTTCCTTGAATTCAATGAAAATAAAGAAACAACATACTCGAACTTATGGGACACTATGAAAGCAGTCCTGAGAGGAAAGTTCATAGCACTAAGTGCCCAGCTAAAGAAAACAGAGAAAGCACATATTGGAGACTTAACAGCCCACTTGAAAGCTCTAGAAAAAAAAGAAGCAGACTCACCTAGGAGGAGTAGAAGACTGGAAATAATCAAATTGAGGTCTGAAATCAACAAAATAGAAACACAGAAAACAATCCAAAGAATCAATGAAACAAAAAGCTGGTTCCTGGAGAAAATCAACAAGATTGATAAACCCCTATCCAAACTAATCAAACGACAGAGAGAGAACACGCAAATTAATAAGATCAGAAATGAAAAGGGGGACATAACCACAGACACAGAGGAAATTCAGAGAGTCATTAGATCTTACTACAAAAGCCTGTATGCCACAAAACTGGAAAATGTAAAAGAAATGGACGCTTTTTTAGATAAATACCATTTACCAAAACTAAACCAGGACCAGGTGAACAATCTAAACAGACCTGTAAGTCGCGAAGATTTAGAAGCTGTTATCAAAAACCTCCCTATCAAAAAAAGCCCAGGACCAGATGGTTTCAATGCAGAATTCTACCAGAACTTCCAAGAAGACCTAATAATACCTATACTCCTTAATGTATTCCACAATATAGAAACAGAAGGGTCATTACCAAATTCCTTTTATGAAGCCACAATTACTCTGATACCAAAACCACTCAAAGACTCAACCAGGAAAGAGAACTACAGGCCAATCTCACTCATGAATATCGACGCCAAAGTCCTCAACAAAATACTGGCAAATCGAATCCAAGAACACATCCGAAAAATTATCCATTATGATCAAGTAGGCTTCATTCCTGAGATGCAGGGCTGGTTCAACATATGAAAATCTATCAATGTAATCCAGCATATAAATAAACTGAAAGAAAAAAACCATATGATCATTTCATTAGATGCTGAAAAAGCATTTGACAAAATTCATCATCCATTTTTGTTAAAAGTCTTGGAGAGATTAGGGATACAAGGGTCATACCTAAATATAATAAATGCAATATACAGCAAGCCAACAGCTAACATCAAATTAAACGGAGAGAAACTCAAAGCCATCCCACTTAACTCAGGAACACGGCAAGGCTGTCCACTCTCGCCATAACTCTTCAATATAGTGCTTGAAGTTCTAGCAATAGCAATAAGACAACATAATGGGATCAAGGGGATTCGAATTGGAAAGGAAGAAGTTAAACTTTCGTTATTTGCAGATGATATGATAGTGTACATAAGCGACCCCCAAAACTCCACCAAAGAACTTATACAGCTGATAAACAGCTTTAGTAATGTGGCAGGATACAAGATCAACTCCAAAAAATCAGTCGCCCTCTTATACACAAAGGATATGGAAGCAGAGAGGGAAATCAGAGAAGCTTCACCATTCACGATAGCCACAAACAGCATAAAATATCAAGGGGTAAATCTAACCAAGGAAGTGAAAGATCTATTTGACAAGAACTTTAAGGCATTGAAGAAAGAAATTGAAGAGGATACCAAAAAATGGATGGACCTCCCTTGCTCTTGGATTGGGAGGATCAACATAGTAAAAATGGCAATTCTACCAAAGGCAATTTATAGATTCAATGCAATCCCCATCAAGATCCCATCAAAATTCTTCACAGATCTGGAGAAGACAATAATCAACTTTATATGGAAAAACAAAAAACCCAGGATAGCCAAAACAATCCTATACAATAAAGGATCTTCTGGAGGCATTACCATCCCTGACTTCAAACTCTATTACAGAGCTACAGTAATGAAAACAGTGTAGTACTGGCATAAAAACAGAGAAGTCGACCAATGGAATCGTATAGAAGACCCGGATTTTATCCCACAAACCTATGAACACCTCATTTTCGATAAAGGAGCTAAAAGTATACAATGGAAGAAAGAAAGCATCGTCAACAAATGGTGCTGGCACAACTGGATGTCAACCTGTAGAAGAATTAAAATAGACCCATATCTCTCACCGTGCACAAAACTCAAGTCCAAATGGATTAAAGACCTCAATATCAGCCCGAACACACTGAACCTGATAGAAGAGAAAGTGGGAAATACCCTACAACAGATGGGCACAGGAGATCGCTTCCTATGTATAACCCCAGAAGCACAGACATTAAGGGCAACATTGAATAAATGGGACCTACTTAAACTGAGAAGTTTCTGTAAAGCAATGGACATGGTCACTAAGACACAAAGGCAACCTACTGACTGGGAGAAGATCTTCACCAGCCCCGCAACAGACAAAGGTCTGATCTCCAAAATATATAGAGAACTCAAGAAACTAGACTTTAAAATGCTAATTAACCCAATTAAAAAATGGGGCACTGAACTGAACAGAGAATTCTCAACAGAAGAAGTTCAAATGGCCAAAAGACACTTAAGGTCGTGTTCAACTTCCTTAGCAATCTGGGAAATGCAAATCAAAACAACTTTGAGATATCATCTTACACCTGTCAGAATGGCTAAAGTCAAAAACACCAAGGATAATCTTTGCTGGAGAGGCTGTGGAGGAACGGGTACCCTCATCCATTGCTGGTGGGAATGCAATCTTGTGCAACCACTGTGGAAGTCAGTGTTTTGGTTTCTCAGGAAATTCGGGATCAACTTACCCCTGGACCCAGCAATACCACTCTTGGGAATATACCCAAGAGATGCTCTATCAAATGACAAAAGCATTTGTTCAACTATGTTCATAGCAGTATTATTTGTAATAGCCAGAACCTGGAAACAACCTAGATGCCCTTCAATGGAAGAATGGATGAAGAAAGTATGGAATATATACACGCTAGAGTACTACGCTGCGGTAAAAAACAATGACTTCTCGAATTTTGCATGCAAATGGATGGAAATAGAAAACACTATCCTGAGTGAGGTGTCCCAGACCCAAAAAGATGAATATGGGATGTACTCACTCATAATTGGTTTCTAGCCATAAATAAGGACCACGGAGTCTACAAGAGGTGAACCTAAAGAAGCTAAGTAAGAAGGTGAACCCAAGGAAAAACATATAGTTATCCTCTTGGCTAAGGGAAGTAGACCAAATTTCCGGGGAGAAAATGGGATCTTGGGGGTGGGGTGGGATGGGGGTAAGGGGAGATGGGGAGAGAAAAGGTAGAAGGGAAGGTGGGGGGACCTGGGGAAACAGGAGAATTGGGATAAAGGAAAGGTGGATAGGGGAGCACGGAACCACAATTCTTAGTTAAGTGAGCCACTTTAGGGTGGGCAAGAGACTTGACCCTAGAGGGGCTCCCTAGTGCCCAAGATGATGTTCCCAGTTAGTTCCTTGGGCAGCTGAGGATTGGGAACCTGAAATGACCCTATCCTAGAGCAATACTGACGAATATCTTGCATATCATCATAGAATCTTCATCTGGTGATGGATAGAGATAGAGACAGAGACCCACACAGGAGCACTGGACTGAGCTCCCAAGGTCCCAAGGAGGAGCAGAAGGAGGGAGAACATAATCAAAGAATTCGGGACCACGAGGCGTGCATCCACCCACTGAGACAGTGGAGCTGATCTACGGGGAGCTCACCAAGGCCAGCTGGACTGTGACCGAAAAAGCATGGGATAAAACCGGACTCTCTGAACATGGCGAACAATGAGTGCTGATGAGACACCAAGGACAATGGCAGGGGGTTTTGATCCTACTTAATGTGCTGGCTTTGTGGGAGCCTAGCCAGTTTGGATGTTCACCTTCCTAGATATGGACGGAGGGGGGAGGACCTAGGACTTAACACAGGGCAGGGAACCCGGACTGCTCTGTGGACTGGAGAGGGAGGGGGAGAGGAGTGGGGGGAGGGGGAGAAGGATGGGAGGAGGGGGAGAAGGGTGGGAGGAGGGGGAGAAGGATGGGAGGAGGGGAAGGGAAATGGGAGGCTGGGAGGAGGGGGAAACTTGTTTTTGTTTATGTTTTTTTTTCTTCTTTTCGCAATAAAAAAAAATCGAAAAAAAAGTAAAATAAAGAGAAAAAATCTTCCAAAAAAAAAAAAACTGAAAAAGAAAGGGCAGTAAAAAGAGGAGGAAATAGTTGGTTTGCCCCTTAAAGAAATTATCTAGGTCCATTTTCCATAAGACCACAGTGTTGCTATTTCCTGTGAATTGACTCATTCCTTTCAGGAAGGAGGGCCCAGAGCCTTATGTCTTAATAAGCTGAAGAGGATTGAAATTGTAACTCTGATGGTAGCATGATTGCCCAGTATGAACTGTCCCTTAGCTGCTGTTGTGGGCACCATATCAACTAGGAATGGAGGTGCATGCTTGTAATCCAGGACTGTAGGAACATACAAGCTCAAGTCATCTGCAGCTACACTGGGAGTTTAAAGTCAGTTTCAGGTGCCTGTAGTACTTATTCTATAACATAAAGAAAGAAAATAGAAAGAAAATGAGGTAACAAAACTTACGAGACTCAGGAAGCTCCCAATGTGACAAAATTCTTATGTTTCTTTCTCTGAGGTTCTGGAAGCAATTAGCAATTACTTGGAAAAGGACAAAATCCTGTTAATGATACTACCTGAAAGTTGTGCAGGGAGCTTCAGAGACACAGATTTTGCTTTTACTCTAGGGTGGACTTATTTTTTTTAATGCAGGCGCCTCTGAGTCACACACCTCCTGCAAGTATATCCAACAAATGCATTGTTCCACTGACCTCAACATCAGTAGGATTGTTTCCTAGGTCTGTTATTAGTGCCCTAACTGGGTGAGTTGAGGGTTGTTCCCATCTAATTAGGCAGTATATGAAACTTTTAAGCAACAGTAACAACAAAACCCAATGACAAATATAAGGAATATTAATATCAGAACACAATTTTTTCAAAAATAAAAACAATTCCACAATCTCAAAAAAGATCAAGGGAAGAAATCCAGCTCATTTAGAAGACAGAAATAAACCCTAAGTTACCAATAACAATGAAAATCCTGCCTAGGTTTTCCATTCATGGAAAATCATCTCAATATCTAATGACAGCTTTAATTCTCAGGGCCATAAAAACCAATTCCCTATTCACCAGCTCGAAAACATGGCACCCTCTGGATAATGAACATTTCAAAATACAGTAAGAAGAAGAAAGAATAAAACAAAGAAAGAAGAAAGCAGTTTACATCTGTCTGCTACAACCCTCAGTTTCAAACTAGAATGTTCACTAAGACTGTCAGAATCAGAGCATTGTAGAAGATAATTTGCTCAATTAAGCAATCTGGGTAGTCTGAGATTGACCTGGGCAATACAGGGTTAGTGACTGCACAAATGGGGGCAGATACTTCTTAGGACTCGAAATGAAAGGCTAACTGTGCTTGCTGCCCATAGCATGGCACCCTGCTGCATAGAACTGGACACCCATAGCCACCATATGTTCTGAAACTCCATGTCTCACATGCAGCTGCCATCCCATATTACTCTGATCCACTAACAAACTTTTTGATGGTCCAACTTACCAGAGAATCTAGGTTATAGCCATCAAACTTACTGGAGTATAGAAAATACAGATTCTTTTTGTACTCTCTTTTAGAAAGAATATTATCACAACTGGGAAATGAAAGCTGAAGAGAGGCTTATTAAACTTTAGAGAGCAGCTGTTTGGCAAATGTTGAATTGGTTCTGAGTATATAGCAGAATTACACAGATATAATATAGGTAGCCTGACATAGAGGCGAAGCTACAAAAACATGCAGACAAGCAGGTGAGTGAAAGTCCCTGGAAATGACAATTAACTGGATGTTCAGAACAACCAGGTAATATTACAGAGACAGTGATTTCAAGAGACATGTCTCCTAAGCAACCTAATAATTATGATAGTTTTGGAAGCATCTCAATATACTGTAAGGGGGTTTTCAGTCACAATAAAAACTTACATATAAATGATGTGGCTATTTGCATAGTTTGATATGGGTCACTCTGAGCATTCGCTTTCTTGGACTTGCTTCCTCATTGAAACTGTACGTTGCCATGTGACTTGCTTTGGCCTCTTAGCAAAGTCATCAGAAGCAAAGAATTGAAAAGTACTTATTTGAACAGCAATTTGTGTCTCTTGCAACTACTAACTCCTAAGCCTGATGAAAGGACTAACCTATAGGAGGAGACTGCTCTAAAAGTAGTCAACAATTATCAACATGTCAATAGGAAAATTTGGAATTGGTATGCCAAAAGAGCTGCTTGACTTCACGGGAAAGAAATGACTCAGCCATGACTATTGGAGCTAGTCACAAACCCAGTGCAAATTCTGGCCACAGAAATCTTAGCAAATCCATTGCTATTAACTAAAGATGGCTCATACACAACAAATAATACCTTACTTTAAGAAAAATAAAAGATGATTTCAAACTACATAAATATGTTCAATTTGTTTCCTTATATGTTGCTATGTTAAAAAATAAATTGTTTTTCTCCCCGGCAATTTTGTCTACTTCCCATAGCCAAGAGGGCAACTATATGCTTTTCCTTTGGTTCACCTTCTTACTTAGCTTCTTTGGGATCACCAAGTGTAGACTCCGTGACCCTAGTTTATGGCTAGAAACCAATTATGAGTGAGTACATCCCATGTTCATCTTTTTGGCTCTGGGATACCTCACTCAGGATAGTGTTTTCTATTTCCATCCATTTGCATGCAAAATTTGAGAAGTCATTGTTTTTTACCGCAGCATAGTACTCTAATGTGTAGATATTCCACACTTTCTTCATCCATTCTTCCATTGAAGGGCATCTAGGTTGTTTCCAGGTTCTGGCTATTACAAATAATACTGCTATGAACATAGTTGAACAAATGCTCTTGTCATGTGATAGGGCATCTCTTGGGTATATTCCCAGGAGTGGTATTGCTGGGTCCAGGGATAAGTTGATCCCGAATTTCCTGAGAAACCGAAACACTGATTTCCAAAGTGGTTGCACAAGATTGCATTCCCACCAGCAATGGATGAGTGTTCCCCTTCCTCCACAGCCTCTCCAGCAAAGGTGGGGTGGGATGGGGGTAAGGGGAGATGGGGAGAGAGGGGGGAGAGGGGGAGAATGGGGGGAGCTTGGGGAAGGGGGAGGATTGGGATGAAGGAAGGTTGGATGGGGGAGCACGGAAGCACGGTTCTTAGTTAAGGGAGCCACCTTAGGGTTGGCAAGAGACTTGAACCTAGAGTGGCTCCCAGATACCCAAGCCAAGGTCGCCAGTTAGTTCCTTGGGCAGATGGGGATGGGGAACCTGAAATGACCCTATCCTAGAGCAATACTGACGAATATCTTGCATATCATCATAGAACCTTCATCTGGTGATGGATGGAGACAGAGACAGAGACCCACACTGGAGCACTGGACTGAGCTCCCAAGGTCCTGATGAGGAGCAGAAGGAGGGAGAACATGAGCAAAGAAGTCGGGACCACGAGGGGAGCACCCACCCACTGAGACAGTGGAGCTGATCTATTGGGAGCTCACCAAGGCCAGCTGAACTGTGACTGAAAAAGCATGGGATAAAACTGGACTCTCTGAGCATGGCGAACAATGAGGTCTGATGAGAACCCAAGGACAATGGCACAGGGTTTTGAACCTATGTAATGTGCTGGCTTTGTGGGAGCCTAGCCAGTTTGGATGTTCACCTTCCTAGGAATGGACGGAGGGGGGAGGACCTAGGACTTACCACAGGGCAGGGAAATCTGACTGCTCTTTGGGCTGGAGAGGGAGGGGGAGAGGAGTGGGGGGAGGGGGAGAAGGGTGGGAGGAGGGGGAGGAAAATGGGAGGCTGGGAGGAGGAGGAAATTTGTTTTTTTTTCTTTTCTCAATAAAAAAAAGATAAAAAATAAATAAATTGTTGCTTATGCATGGTAACTGCTATTAATCAAAATCTAAAGTATCTTTACTGAGATATGAAATTGGGGCATCTCAAAGACTGGAAGATAAGCCTACAAATGCTAAGTGGTTCTATATCAAAGGTTCAAACCCAAAATATAGATTGCTGTTTTGGCCGTGTAAATTTTATTCTTCCACTGTGAATCAACCCCATGACTCATGGGACATAGCAGAAAAGTCATTCAGCTAAGACTAGTCAAAATTTGTGAATCACAGAATTATGAGAAAATTGAATCACTGGTTTTAAACCTCACAAACTTTGTATAATAATAGATAAAAGAGAAGAATAGTTATGTAATTTTTAAGTCATCATTAAAAAGTAAGATATTGGTAGCTGTGGGAGAATAATGTTTTTGGATAGACAATTGCCTATGTTGTACGAACATAAACATACAATCAGAAAACAATCTCGGCAAGAACATTCTTTAAGCCAGTACCAGTTATGGTTAGGCAACAAAGAAGAAACTGGCCTGGAATATTTGAATAAGAGCAGAGCTTTAAAAGTATTTTTTTTTTTAATTCCTCAAACCTACAAACACGGAGAAAATTAAGACTAATAAAGCATTTAGCGTCAGGCCAAGCATGACTGTGGGAGGAGAAGCTGATGTACTGGGCCCTTGAGAGTCACTGGTTTAAGAGGTTTTTGTTCCTGATGAGGACAGAGACAGCTGACAAACATGACGCTCCTGAGAAGGGCCGATGAAGAAGAGTCTGGTGGAGAGGAGGCAAATGGGAGAGGAACCAGAGACAGTGAGAGAGAGAGAGAGAGAGAGAGAGAGAGAGAGAGAGAGAGAGAGAGACTGACACAGACATACAGAGAAAAAAAAAGGAGTGGGAAGAGAGAGGGACCGAGATAGAGACAACTCTCTCAAGTGATCTCATGAGTGTGATGGAAACACGTGCTGGAGGAAATGACCCAGATCCAGGGCCAAACCAGTCCAAGTTTGAGAAAATGTTTAGAGTTCTCCCCAGCCCTGGAATGTGTTTTCCCCACTGTCCATCATGGAACATTGCTTTATCCTTCAACAAGGTACAGAGCACAAAATAGATTTTTATCTTCACAATAGGAAATGATTAACTTTAACCCAAACTGTGTTCTGATAGTTGCCTAATAAGGCTTATACTCAAAACACAGGGGAACCAAGTATTTTTTCAAAGGAATTAGCTATATCCCTAAATAAAGCTCAAATATATATAAAGAAAGTCCTAACACTCAATATAAATATCAAGTACCATGTCTGACATCCAGTTAAAGATCAGCAGACCTAAAATAAATAGAAAATATGATTTTAAATAGAAAATATGATTTTAATGTGAAAATAAATTGAAACCAACAAAAATCTGGTTTCTGTTTAGATGATTTCAGAAGGGGAAGCCCCCAAAATAGACTTGAGTCATTCAAAGAGATAGAAAAATTTTTGCTCATTGTCTTTTCCAAAGGAGGACAGACCCAGAAGGTGTCATGTTCAAAATAAGACAGGAGCCTTTGCACCAGTCACATCTCTGTGGGACACTGACCTAGGACTCTCCACCGATGAGTGGGAATGCCTGTTATTTCAGATACACAGCCTGTGGGGTTTTATGGTTTCAGCCTTGAGTGACTTAGATACTGGCATGTGTACATATTTTCTTTTATCTCACCAATCTCTTAGAAATTTATTAATTGGGCTGTTGACTTTCACAAGTATATCTAGACCAAGGAGTAAAATCTATTTTCTAAATTGTTAATAATCACTTATTTACATTTCTGATGTGTTCTGTCTATGTGTATTTGTGCCAAGTGCACTGTACAAAAATATAGTTCATCCACTTTCATTTTCTCATAATTATAAAAATAATATAATTATATTAAAATATATAATTATAAAAGTAATATTTAAAAAATTATATTGAATAACTATGTTATATCACCCAGGTTGTTCCAGAAATATTTTTATCATGTTTCTTCTTCCTAACTCCCATCATCCAATTTACTGAACACATTTTATTGTACTTTGAGGTAAAAATACATAATGTATTTATTGATATATGATCCTTAGAACTTCATTTTAATAAATAAAATTCATCATTTTAAATGATTTCTTTTCAGTTTTGAAGTAAAATCTTATGCAGCTAGACACAAATTTATCTGCACTATTGCTATAGTTTGATAAATTGCTTTGGGAGCTCAGTCCAGTGCTCCAGGATGGGTCTCTGTCTCTATCTCCATCCATTGCCAGATGACGGTTCTATGGTGATATGCAAGATATTTATCAGTATGGCTATAGGATAGGATCATTTCAGGTTCCCTATCCTCAGCTGCCCAGGGAACTAACTGGGGACCTCGCCTTGGGCACCTGGGAGCCCCTCTAGGTCCAAGTCTCTTGCCAACCCTAAGATGTCTCCCTTAATTAAGATATGTGCTTCCCTGCTCCCCTATCCAACCTTCCTTTATTCCAATCATCCCGTTGCCCCAAGTTCTCCCCATCCTACCCTTCTCACTTTTGTCTCCCCATCTCCCCTTACCCCCTCCCACCCACGCTTAAGATCCCGGTTTTTTGCCTGGCAATCTTGTCTACTTCCCCTACCCAGGAGGATAGCTATATGTTTTTCTTTGGGTTCACCTTCTTATTTAGCTTCTTTAGGATATCAAATTATAGACTCACTGACCTTTATTTATGGCTAGAAACCAATTATGAGTGAGTACATCCCATGTTCATCTTTTTGGGTCTGGGTTACCTCACTCAAGATAGTATTTTCTATTTCCATCCATTTGCATGCAAAATTTGAGAAGTCATTGTTTTTTACCGCTGAGTACTACTCTAATGTGTAGATATTCCACACTTTCTTCATCCATTCTTCCATTGAAGGACATCTAGGTTGTTTCCAGGTTCTGGCTATTACAAATAGTGCTGCTATGAACATAGTTGAACAAATGCCCTTGTCATATGATCGGGCATCTCTTGGGTATATTCCCAAGAGTGGCATTGCTGGGTCCAGGGGTAGGTTGATCCCGAATTTGGAGAACATGAGCAAAGAAGTCAGGACCACAAGGGGTGCACCCACCCACGGAGACAGTGGGGCTGATCTATTGGGAGCTCACCAAGGCCAGCTGGACTGGGACTGAAAAAGCATGGGATAAAACCGGACTCTCTGAATATGGCGGACAATGATGGCTGATGAGAAGCCAAGGACAATGGCCCTGGGTTTTGATCCTACTTCATGTTTTGGCTTTGTGGGAGCCAGTTTGGATGTTCACCTTCCTAGACCAGAATGGAGCGGGGAGGACTTTGGACTTTCCACAGGGCAGGGAACCCTGATTGCTCTTCAGACTGGAGAGGGAGGGGAAGAGGAGTGGGGGGGAGGGGGAGGGGGAGAGGAGTGGGAGGCTGGGAGGAGGCGGAAATTTTTTTTTCAATAAAAAAAATTTAAAAAAAAAGAAAAATTACTTTGTTCTCAGAAGCCATTTCTGCAAAGAAATAAAACTGCAATCACGTCTAAAATGTTCCTTCTTCGAACTAGTGCAAATGACTCTTCTAATTTCTCTTCTTTTGTAATTTTGATTGGTTTAGCCTGCTTTTTATTTTCATTTTATCTATAATGAATTGTAGCAACACACACATAGTGACTTACCCAGCATCCTCCTTTTCATGTGATCCCTATATGGTCGATATGGGCAGCTTCTCCCTGAGAGGCACATGATGCATGTGGTTCAATTTTCCAGCCTGGATTTTTTAATCCTTTCCTTTTAGAAACAGCCTCCTGTTGTGATAGACAATGTCTGTCTCTTCAGACAGTCTTCTTAACTAATTGCAGGATCTGCCTGTGGTTCTGAGAATGTTTATAGGTTTGACCCTAATTTTATGTGATGGGTGCAGGCAAGAAAACAGGTACAGCCTTGCTAACCTCCAGGGTCAACAATGATTTCAGAGAGCTCTTGTGATATTTGGTTTTTCTCTTTCTCTGGTTAAAGATCTGGTTGCTTTATACTTTGCCTTTTGGCTACCGGTGTTAAGTCTCTGTGAAAGCTTAGAAGCTCTCCACAGTCTGTGTAAACAGCCTCAGACACAGGACTCTTGTAGATAAGGTCAGTGCTTACAGGCAGCGCTGCACAGCCTTACGTGAGTCTCCCTCCCTCTGTGAAGAATTTCCTAGGCTCAGCACAGGAGGCAGGTTTAATTAGTTTTCTTCACTCCTGGAGAGATTCCACTGCTCTTTGAGAGGGTACTTGGGGTGGTGAGAAAGTAATTCTCTTTTAACCTAGTCTGCTGAGACATAGTTCCCCACCCCCCATAAGTGACTTCAAACAGACACAAAGAAGGGTCTGTTTTCACAACCTTCCAGGCTGAAAGTGGAGCCTTCTGCAAGGAACACAGCCTAAATGGAAGAAAGGTGGCCAGCTTTCACCTGCCAGGAATACCCAGTCCTCAACCGGAGACTGGAGCTCTATCAGTCTAGTTCTAGGCAGGGCTCTGCAAAGAGACAGAGGTTCTGTTTCCATGAGTCTCTGTTACTGCACTCATGCAGGGGCTCCACAGGGAAGACAGACAAGGGCCCCCTGCTGCTCTCAGAGCTGATCCTTAGAGCTTTCCCATTGTAAAGTACCTCCTGGGATGAATGTATCTCCAGTGGATAAATATTTTTATATGCCTCCTAAATGCAAGTCTCTCTGAAAGTTTGAGGTGGGCAGAGTTGGAGCTTGTACAATCCTTTTCTGGTCTACTGTCTTCAAAACGTAAACCTCTACCATGACTTACACAACAATAAGAGCAGCAATTGTTTTTGTAGGACATATCTGCAGAAGGAGTCAAGGGCATGCTGCTCAAATATCATTGACCCTTGCACTTCAAGGTTTATGGGAATCTCTGAACAAATGTTGATATATTTGCTGTTTGCTTTTTCAAAGTCTGGAGGTGATTTTCCTGTATCATATGTATCTGTATGTATGTGTATGAACATGGAAAGATGTGTGTGTTGTGTATTTTGTGCACATGTATGTTTCTTCATTTGTACCTGGTGTGGGCATATGAAAAACAGAGGACCATCTGAGTGTTGTTTTTCTGCCACCATTGACTTGACATCTTACTTCCCAGGAACTTAGCAATTAAAGTAGGTTGGCTGTCCAGTAAGATACAGAGATCTTCCTAACTCTGCCTCCCCAGTGCTGGGACTCAAAGTCCATTCTACCAAATCTAGCAATTTTAAGATAGGTTCTAGGTACTGAACTCAGTACAAAGTAGATATTCTACAGACTTAACTATATACCACAAACCCCATTGTATAATTTTTGATAATTTTCCCTGATGGAATGCCTCTTTCCTCGGGAGATCTAAATGATAGGTTTATTTATCTCTTTGAAAGTTAGAATTTTCTGAGTCTACAATAATGAGAGCCATGTCTATTGGTGTAATAGTGGCATAAGAGTTATGGGTACAACCAACACCTCTGTGTTTGGATTTAAGGTTCATTCCACCAAAGGGAACGCATGTCTGGTACTATAACCTCATCAAGAAATGTTAGATAATGAGATCACAGGCCTCACTGTAGACACCAATACTATAATTTTGCTAAAGGGCTATATTACTAAACCACCTCTAAATATTTGTATCTATATCTTCAGATTAATGCTATACCCAAACTTCATCAGGAAATTTATTTCGGTGGGTGATGGTTAATTCATAGACATGTAACTGTTTGTACATTCAAGATTAATTGATGGTGGAGTACTCAGGTCTAAATGAGTCATCAATATAACCTCACCCCAAGATTAATAAGGATGATGTGTCACAAAAATAGAAAAGGTCATAGTATGTGTGCTGCAAAGAGTTATCTTCAGAAATTGATATGGTCATTGTATTCATAAGTTCACTACAGCTGTAATTAACCACATAAAACTTGAACATGATTGGCCCATCAACAATCCATCATGGAATGGAAAACAGTCCATAAGGTCTTAATTCTTACTGAATGATTATTTACAGTTACAGGAGACTGTTGAAGGAGTATTACTTTCTTCAGTGGTGTTGTCACTGGTAAGTGGCACATACGTGCTCCAGAAAGGAAACAAAACAAAACAAAAAAACCTCAAACTTCTACATATGCTCATGCAAATAGTACTAATTAAATCAGTGCATCATTAAAAATTACATGAAACAGGAGGATGACTTGTTGGGAAAAAGTTTCAGCAAAAGAAGGGAGAAGGATACAATCATCTAGCGGGGTAGATGATTGAAATTAATTATATGAGTATGAGTCTATCAAGGAATTTTTTAGAAAGTATTAAATATAGCTTTTTTCCTAACTTGGGATTTTTAGGATTGAGGAGATGCTTCAATCACTTAAGTGCCTGAAGTACAGGAATGTACTTGAGTTTCACCAGCACCCAAATAAAACAAACATGGCAGTGCACAGTAACCCCAGCACTGGTTGGAGAGTGGCAAAGGCGGGTGCTCACAGCTGGCTAAATGGTTTAGCAGAATCAGCGGAAATTAGGTTCAGTGAGTGACACTGTTTTAAAATCAAAAATAAGGTGAAGGGTGATTATGAAAACACTCAAGTCTTTCCCCTGGACTCCATTACATGCACACACATGTGCACATGTACATAAGAATGAATACAAACACACTATAAATAAAGGTAAGAATTTGCATGTTGAGTAAATAAATAATTCACAATACACAGGCTTCTAAAGTTCACAAAAAATATTTATATACATTCATAATACTCATTAAAGCTTTTCCTATCCAAGACAATGAAGTAGATGCCTATGTAATTTCACAATTTGCCCAAAGAAATTTTAAATTGAAAGATTGTGTATCCAAGTTGGACTGGATCCATGGGTGGCTGTTTAATTCATCAAGATAACTGTTGTCTTCCTGCTGTGAAGCCCTGTTCTCTCTTCTTTGGCAGTAATTGAGATGTGCATTTCCCCCCATTGCTTCTAAAGCATTTGCATTTTATAGTCAAAAGCATAAAGATTTAGGAGACAGCTCTTACCTGAGAATTGAGGTTTGAAAGCTTATAATCATTGAGAGAAAATACACTAATGTCTACATATGCCAGGAAGAAAGTGCTGTTGAATAGATACATTATTTATATAAGATATTATTTAAATACAATATAATACTCATTAAAGCTTTTCTTATCCAAAATAGTGAAGTAGATGAAACACTATTTAAAATCTAGTAGATATATGCATATATGTATAGCTATATGTCTGTGCAAATGGATGTCTGATGTACATAGTACATACATATAATTTGTATGTTGCAATATGTATATTTCCTGTGAAAGAAAATTAAGTCCTGCTTAATTTACTGTGCTTAATTTTATATTGTCTCCAAAGAAAGAACCCCTAATCAATAGAACTATACCAAGACTGGGCTATATTTCACTATTTGTTACAGACAAAATAAACTAATATGGCAAGCTAATTATTCTTTTATTTAATGGGTGACAATATTTATATTTACAATGAAGAACTATTCGTTCAGTCATACATGGTGAAATTCATAATTCAGTCCAAATAGACAAATACATACATGTATATGTACACATACATACTTAAACATACACACACACACTTTCATACCAAAGAGATTTCACATATTGGCTCAAACCTCAGCATACACTTTCTACATATGTTAAATTTCTTTGTTATTATCAAATACCTGACAAAAGCAATTTAACAAATGAAACTATTGTTTTGAGTGACAGTTTGAAAGTCTACAGCTCATTGTGACAAGGGACACGATCAATGGGAGTGTAGGGTGGCTGATCATGTACCCATAGTCAGGAATCAAAGAGATAAATCTAATGCTCAGGTGGTTTTCTCATTTTCCCCCTTTTACTTAGTTAAGGATACCAGAACATTAGGTGGCTGTGCCCAAGTTCAGAATTGGTCTCCTCTCCCCAGCTGAATATCTCTGGACACATCCTCACATGGATCCAGAAGTATGTCTTCTAGGCGATTTCTAATCTAGTCAAGTTAGCAATGAAGATTAACTATCACATCTTCCATAATGAATTAGTTCTCACAACTTCACCACAATTAATAGCAGCAATTTGTGACAATGTTAATCTCAAATATGTGAAAGTAAGCAAGCAGCATAAAATAGCACAGGCCCAGACAGTTTTTACTTTCAAAGTGATGTAACTCTGCCATAAAGCAGATAGTTGTGACTGTAAAAAAAAACTATGAATCAGACCAGCCTACAGTAACTCTTACTATATTCCAGCTCTGTTTCTTTTGGATACCAAGTATAGGTGAGGAAACAGTATTAACAAGAAAATTGAACTAAGAGACCTCAATCTACCTACCATGAACTTACCCTTTATAAAAACTTAAACTTTCATATCTCCTCAAGTTTAGAATTCTTTGTAGGCATAGACTTACGTTCTATTGGTCTTTGAATTGGCCAGGTCAATACATTATACAATCTCCATTCAACTAAGTGATCTTTATGTTTACATTAAGTTCAAGTATACAATGCCCAATGCCTTGTCACGAAGCACATTCATAGATCAGCAAAGAATTATCCTTCCATTATCTAAGATAACACTAACAGTTTTACAAAGTTCTAGCCAGATATACCCTTCTTAGAAAACAAAGACACTGTAAGATCCTAAGACAATGCTAATATTTCTCTATACACACATATACACCCATTGGCAATTTATATTGCCAACTGTCAATATAGATTGCTGATTTCCATAGTTAATATGTATATAAATTAAATGTTCTAATTAGTTCTGATTGTTCATAATAGGTGCATAAGAAACAGTAAGTGGTGTCAGGCATTCGTGACCCTATTTTTTTAACCCATGTGAAACTGTAATTTTGAAACCCATATGTTTTAAATAATCTTTAAAATCCATCCATTCATTCACTCATTCATCAGCTATTACACACTACTATTACACATATTCCTTTTTTGATTTATCGAGACGGGGTTTCCCCTATTAAGCATATTCTAAAGGTCACAAAATATTTTGCAAATATTATATAGTATGATATAATATTTACTAGCAATAATAAGAATGTTCTGGAATTCATAGATGGAGAGAGATGTTCATTGTGTGGCATATAGGTAACGAATAGAAACAGACAGGAACAGATGAGGAATGAGATGCACCTTTCAAGACATGACATAAGCACCTGGATCTCTCTAATCAGAAACCACTATCCATAATCCTCATTGCCTTATAGTTGCCCATTCAGTTATGAATCTGTAAACCAGCTAATTTATTGATTGAGAGTTCCTTGTGATCTAATCTTCAGAACTCTATCAATGAACTTTGTAATACAAAGCAAGCCTTTCATATACAAGCTTGGAAGTGTCATTTCATATCTAAACCACAGCCATGGTCATGGAAGATCACTTCTCACTATAACAGACAGTCCAGGCCCTCCTTTGAGCTGCTGAATGTCTTTTTTGCATTTAATAAAAATGCCATGGGATCCCCCAGTAAAATAATGTGTTCCAAAAGATTTCTTTAAATCTGACTTATGTACTTCCATCACTTGGAAATTCTATGAGTTGGCTACATAAATTATCTCCTTAGAGAAAAAGTAAAATGAACTGTTACAGTCACAGGATTTATAACATGAGGCACAGGTACTGTAACCAATGTTCTTCAGAGAAGATATCAGACTATAATGAAATTTATAGGAAATTAAATTGTTAAATGCAGATTGTTAAAATTGAATCAACTTTATAATAAATCATCTAAAGTTCATGTCAGATTCAGACTAATTAAACTGAAGGAAAAATGTGTGTGAATATCAAAGAGGAAGCACAGAAAGTAAAAATTTCATAGGTAGGCTTAATTTATGTAGTTATTAAAATATATAAGTCTAAAGAGGGATACGGTGTGAAACAGTAGCTAGTGTAAATAGCTTGAGCTTGAAAGTTAAATAGATCTAAGGTTCAGTGGGTCCACTCTAGATAAGTTCACTTTATTCAATTTTCATTACTGTTTCTCTTAAGTGGAAAACAAAGGGTACTTCATATAATCAATTTTCATTTGCATAGTGATTGAAACTAGACATGTAAGACACAATATTGGCTATGTATGTGATCAAAGAATGCCAGATGTTATCCTATGTGTGAGCCTTACAATGGCTTGGGAGTAGGAGAGTTTAGAAATATATGACTAATTTCCAACCTTAGCACAGTAACTTAATGACAATGTATAAGGAAAATTCGAGGTACAACAATGGGCTTTTTTGCGATATAAACTGTATGATAAAATACTGTACACAGTCTTTTGCTGATGTGATTAATATTAATTCCATGCCATCATGAGCCAAGACACTTTCACACTACTGAAAGGCAACTGCAGAACAGGTCCATTAGTCTCTAACACACACACACACAAAAAAACATAATTACTAATGAAAAGATAGAAAATAAATAATTACAATATTATGAAATTATAATAATTTATATGCTATTAATTTGTCGTGAGTCCTGTGGGGAAAATGTATGAATTAAATATTGTTATAGGTAAAGTTAAAGATAAAAGCAGACAGTTTTATATGTTGGCTGAGATCCATAGAGCAAAGCAAGTTCAAAGTTTTCAAGGTTAAGCTGGGCTTACAATGGGACAGGGCCAGAAGACTCACCAGGGAGTAGTGGGCAGTGAATCAGGAGGCTCAGAATGGGTGGGAAAGAGAAGTGGGACTGGGTCACATCTGCTCACTTAAGTAGGATTAGATTTGAAATTTAACACCGCAGGGAGAATTTCCTCACATTAGTCAAACCCATCGCCCAGAGGTAACTCTGGGTGTAGCCTGAGCCACAGTAAAGGGGCAGTGACAATAAACAGAAGGCAACTGTGTGAGAGGAGGGTTTCAATCCGGTGAGAACAGCAGGAGTTTGGAATAAGGACAACCTTGCTGAAGATGATTAAAAAGTGATTTAGGTAGAACATACATTAGAAAGGGAACAGATACAGGCTTTGTAAATATAGGCAATTGCTTACTGACAATGGGGGTCTCCAGTTATGAGATCTAAATAGCTATTAGCTCTTTATATAGATGAGGAAGGGCGGAAGATTTGTTTTATGCGTTAAGAATAAGTTTGTTTTGACTGTTAGAGTTCAAATACCAGGCATGCATGGGAACATCTGTTCAGTAGATGCAGGTCTGCAACTTAGGAGAAATTCAGAAGTAAGTGGAGGGGTTGGGGAAGGGCACTAAGAGCCAGTGGTATGCACTTGCAACCTTAAGCATGAGGCCTGTGACTAAGTCTGTGTCACCATGACTCTAGATAAATAAAACAAAAATCTGAGTTGATAGATAAGGTGACATCTAAAGAGTGAGTGGAAAATAGAATAGAGAAAGACAATGATGCTGGGGCTTGATGGAAGTCATGGTGGAAGAAGCTCCTGTTTTCATACAAAGGTTACTATAGTCTATTAATGATCTTAATTGTTCCTTATAACTCCGAGCTGAGAACCAAGCCTGATTGACATGAGTACACAGGAAAAGGGGTGGAGGCAGGTCAAAGAATAGAGACACGGACCTATGCACAGTTTATTCTGACAATTTGGGTGGCAGGAATTGCAGGAAAAAGGAGAGCCCCTAAAGACAACTTACTGCTTTGTATGCAGGATATTATCAGGAACATATCTCCTGGCCGGATAGGTACATAAAAGGAGAAGAATCAGAGTTGAAAAGTGGCCACAGCACATAGACTTTGAACAAGCAGGAAGCTGTGGCATGCAAAGAGGATACAAACAGCTGACGTAAGACTGACACAAGGAAGGTCTTCGTTATTAATGCTTCAAATGTATAACATGGGCTTCGGTTTCATAAGTAATATAGGAGACAGATGGAGAGAGGCACTTCTTTATTTTTGTTAATATTTATGTGTAAAATAAGTAAACAAAAATTGTGAGGTGGTGTTTAGAAGAAAAGGATGGATGATCTAAGTAGTTATCTTAGAATACAAGCATTGATCAGAAAAATAGGTCCATTGTTATTGACAGAACATTTTGTATGCTTGCTGGAGATATGTGGTCAAACGTTTGCAGTAGGAACACACCAGCAGAGTTATAAATCATAGAAGCAGAATTTAAAATCATTTTAAAATAAATACAATGAAAATGTATAAAAAAGAAAAATGCTTAGTTTTTTTACTGAAATAGAAATCAATCTTGAGAATAAGATATATATTCTACTTTCAATTTGTATGTCAAAAATATTAGTCATGGAAAGATATCTGCTAGATAGCTTATTTGCTGATGATATTTAGAACAGATTAATAAATAAGCGAGACTGTGCGTTAAAAGGGGCCGCTGAGCCTCTCTCCAGGCTTTTGAAAACTGTTTCATTCGTCACAGATTATACAACTGAATTTGGCTTGAGCATCGACAGCACCCTGCCAGGACTGAACAAAATAACATCAATATCTCTAAGTGTCATCTGTAGTTACATGTTCACTGTAGAATTATTCACAGTCACTAAAGCAGAGATGCAACCTCTGTGTTTGTCAGCCGATGAATTCATAAAGGAAACAGTGCATTTTCATTGGTTATTCTACTTAATTCCAAAAGGGGATGATGCTGTTTGTGCAATATTGGTGGACCCATGGGATCCTTGCCAACTGAAATAAGCCAGACACAGGGGACCACACTGTGTGGTTTTATATCCACATAGATTCTAAAAGAGGCGTTTATAAAAAAACATACAAAATAAAATGTAACAGCTAGGATCTGGTGGTAGGAAATGGAACATAGTAGCCAAATGTTATAAACTTTCTGTTATAAAATAAATAATCTCCAGAAATCTAATATTCAGAGTGGAGAATGTTGTTCATTACATTGCAGGGTTTGTTCTTTCCTGTGTATATGTGTTTTGTTTTTTGAGATGACCGGGCTAGCCTTGAACTTGCTATGTCATTGAGGCTAGCCTTGAACTATTCATTCTTCTACCTCCACCTCCTAGTTGCTGGGATTACAGAAATGCACCATCATGCTTGGCTTAATCATATTGTATTATATACTTAAAACATTTGATAAAAGACTAAATTTCAAGTATTATTTGTAACAAACATACACACAAATGCATATTTGAATATATCAAGTGAATGTAAAGTAAGCCATGTGCTTGAAAATGTTAATCATTGCACAATTTATGTCAAATCCATATGTGAACTCATCACACTGTACAACTTTAACTATATTTTTTTAATTTTTTTTATTATGCCTTAGTAAAACTGTAATATTAAAACTTTGTCTATAGCCACATAATGGAATCCATCTCAGTTTGTGAATGAAGGAAAAGAAGCAAATAGAGAGAGCCTGCCACCAGGCTCTCAGGGCTGTGAGCATCAGAAGATGAAGAAAGCTTTTCTCAACTATGAAATAATGGAAAAGAAGCTGGATAAATGTCTCAGTGGTTAACAGCACTTATTGCTCTTGCAGAGGATCAGGGTTCAATTTCAGTACCAATACGGAGGTTTACAACTGTCTGTAACTCCAGGTACAGGACTCTCATGTCCTCTTCTGCCCTTTAGGGACACTGGGCATAAAGGTTAAGAAAAGATACGCATGCAAGCAGAGCAATCCTACCCCTAATTTTTTTTAAAAATAGTTTTAAACAACAAAATACAGGTAACAATATCTGATGTACAGTAGCTAAAATTTTATTAAATAGAAGACAGCCATGGATCTTGAAACTTGGAATCACAGGAACTTCAGATAATAAATTAAAGTTCCTAATAGTTTAGAGAAGAAGCCAGACACCTAATTTTGGGACATTAATAAAACCCAGGAAGGATAATAGATTACCATCTCAGACATACAGAAAGACTATTATACTAAAATATTCTGCCACAATATCTGATCCTTGAAGACTTTAGAAATAGCAAAGCTATTAAGAAGCAAATATTAAATCAAACAAAAACATCTCCAAAAAACTGAATTTATATCCAAGTATTCACTGATACAGTTACAAACCTCCAAAATAATCAGAAAGATTGACATGAAAACCAAAAATGAAGTCCATAAGAGAGACTATAGATTTAGAAAGAAATGAGTGTGAGGCCATATAGAACCCAACCAATCCTGACGAAGCCTCTAATGCTAATCACACCGTCATCATACCAAAATTATATGGAATCAGGTAAATCTTAAAAAAGACTGCTTAGTTGCTGAACACAGACGACCGCAGTAATTCAGATAAGCACTGTCTTCCTAAGTGTGTGTAAAGGAATTCCTTTTATTTTTAGGAATCCTTACAGGAAAAACAAGTGGGGAAGACCTGACTCTGACCAGCCTGGTTTCTTCTGTGTCCTTTCCTCATGCTCTTCTGAGAAAAGCCAAGACTTCTATCACAACCAAGGAACAAGACTTCTAAATTGTAGAATGAGGTATTATTTGCCACCTGATCCTCAAATAACAAATAAAGGTCAAGTAGGTTCTCTGAACTAAACATGTTGTCATTTTACCTTTCAATCACTGTTTATAGTCATAAAACTGAGACCCATCATGAGATAAGATAAAATGTCAAGTCTACCCATAGCAGTTTCTATGGAACATCAGGTGGGGTAACATTGGCTTTATTAAAAGAACAGAAAATATGAAAAGATAACTTACAATTGATAGTAAATTAATACATGCCTTTGTCTTTTGGATTCTTTTTTATGATTAATGTTTAACTTCTGGACTCTTAATTACTATTAATGTTTAAGATACTCCAATGTGCTGGGTAGTGGTGGCCCACACCTTTAATCCCAGCATTTGGGAAGCAGAGACAGGTAGATCTCTGTAAATTTGAGGCCTAGCTATTTCTAGGACAGGTTCCAAAGCTACAAAAAAAAAAAAAAAAAAAAAAAAAAAAAAAAAAAAAAAAACCTCCAAAATGTTTACATAATAAGGATCTGAATTGAAATCACAATTATTTGCTAAAAAATCTCATACACACCAACTTAAAATACTTAGGATTTTGCCTTCACTTAGGAGGTGGGGCTCAATTCTGCTAATTCTGCAGAGTGAATTTTCAATTTTCAATGGTGAAAACTTTGGGGGAGTAGATCATCATCACCTTCAGCTTTAAAATATGCTCAGTGTGGGGTTTCATACTATCTTACTCTTGAATTTCCTTGTTTTTAAATCATTCCTAAGTCTCTTACATCACCAGCATCTTTATTTCTGTCATGGCCAAGCTTCTATTCACCAGGGAAGCCAATTTGTGGTTTATCTTTAGAAAGTTCTTAAGAAATAATGAAGAAAAAGAATTTCTTCATTGTTAACACTTCACTAGCTCTATTTGCTAGACATATGGGCAGGTTAACTTACATATAAGTCAAACTTAGCCTCCTTTTTATATTTTACTTCCAGGTGACTCAGTTTTGTTATTAGCCAAATCAGCAAAACTTTATTATCACTTTATCAGATCATATGCTCGACATGAAAATGGACACAGTGTGATGCGTGTCACTGTGTGAGTACAGAGATGAGCCCAGGATGCATGAAACAACTGTCTAATCCATCCCGTGTAGGGATTTGGGATGAACCCAAGAAGCCTGTAACCCATGTTAGGTTTTAAAGAATGTCCAGAGGTCAAAAACTGACAGAGGCTATGGCTAAATTATCCCATCCAGAAATAAAATGCTTTTTTTTTCCCAGATAAATGTCCAGATACACAAATTCTAGGGCACTTATAGGACCTGAGACTGAAAAGTGGCAAACACTGAAAATGATATTGATATGCAGAGACAGGGGTGAGTATGGTGTTTTAGAAACCTTTGGTGGTATACTAAAGGTTTTTATTGTTATTATTATTTTACATAGGAGTCACAGAGAGGGAATCAGACTTACACTTTGGACATTATGCAGCTGTTACAGAAATGGAATAAAACCAAGACATTTTAATCTGCATTCTGATAGGTTCCTCGCTGTTCTGTCAAAGAACTCAGTTTTGCCAGGAGTTGGGAAGAGAGAACATAATTAAAATCTTCAAAGGGGCACATTATTTTTGATAAACTCTAATCTCTGAATTCTACCTCCTTCATTCTGACTTTGGAGACTTTCCAACAACTGGGGCTTCGATTGAGCTGGACACATTGCTAGGCTTTGAGGAAATAGCTATTACTCTGTCTGATTGATGGGGATATAAGCAGAAGGCAATTTGTCCTCTCCTTGGAGAGGCTGACAGCGGCCACTCTAATGTGCAGTGTAAGATGAAGGAGACGTCAGTCAGTGGCTGCCCAGTGGCAGGACGGAAGTCAGAAAATCACTTACTGTTCATTTGCCGTGAAGCCCACGTAAGCCATTTTGGCTTCTGCCTGTAGTATGCCCGTGTCCTTGTCAATTACAATAGAATTAGATACATTAATAACTAGGCCACGTATTTCTTTTCCTGTAGCTATTTTCTTTCTCTTTAGTCAGGAAATTGTTGTGATCTTTTATTTTAAACTAAGCTAGGAACAATTTTTTGTCCTTTTTTGGCCAAATAATTTTAGTTTTTGTTTTTAATTTAACTACAATTTGTTCATAGTGTGTGTGTGTGTGTGTGTGTGTGTGTGTGTGTGTACCATCCATGTGTGTTAGAGGCAGTGCGTAAGAGTTGGTTTTCTTCTTCTACCACAAGGTTACAGAGATTGAACTGCAGTCATCAGGTTTGACATCAGTACCCAAAGCCCACTGACCTGTCTCACGGGCCTTCAGCTAATATTGGAGAGATATTGAGAATATAATGTTAACCATTACCATCCAAGTCTGTCAAATAGAACAAATCAGTTAATTCTCAAACTTATAGTAAAGGTTATTATACTGGTAGTAACAGTTTTATAGAATGATCTATAGATTCTCAGAGAGACACTCTAAGAGACTGACAATCAAAAATGACAATGACAGGATTAGTTTATATCTCTACAGTTTGTACATATGGCTGCAAAATTTCATCGGTTTCTAGAAGATTAAAAATCATGTTATAGAGAAGATAGAGAAAGAAAGACACTTCAATGCCTACCATTTTCGATAATAAACACTCTAAAACCGGTCACAGGGAATGCTGACTTTTTATCAGCTTTCTTTATAGGTGGTGTGTGTAATTACATGCTTTCACCCACAGGCACCCATGTGCCATACAGATGCACACTTAATGTGGCTATTTCTAATCGGCAGTAACATTGATATTTAGTAAACATGAATATATCAAAAGCAAGAAGATGACCATATATAAAATATGAAAATTTGTAAGGCAATGTGTCTCTGTTTGTGGGCCTTACGAGTCTACTAACAGCAAAATCTCAGTCTGTGTCTTATGCATGCACTGTTGGGGGAAAAAGTAAGCAGGGTTTCTCATCATCAGCAGCAGAGTGTAAGTCCTGATGATCAAATAATGCTACATTTGGAAAGCTATGTAATTTCTAAGATTGCTTTCATCATTTTTAGATTAAGGAGATTAATTTATGTTATTGTACTCTATTATAAATATGCAAAGAGGTGGTATCTATATATAGAGAGTGTTATAGCTTCAAATATATGTATGTTATACATGTATGGAATAAGACAAAAAGAAAGACAGGGGTACATACACTCAAATATATATGTAAACATATATATTCAAGTGTGTATAAAAGTAAATGTATTTATAAAGTTCCATGCACTTTAATCCTTCTTAAGAGCTACATTACTCAGTATAGTTGGTGAGATAGCTCAGCAAATAAGCATGTTTGATATCAAACATATTAACCTGAATTTCATGCATGACAGAAATGAACAACCAATTCTTAGAAGTTTTCTTATTTCTGTTTTTCAGTCACATACCATGGTGGGCACACCTACACATAACTGTATACATATATAGATATGTATGTATGTATGTATGTATGTATTTCTAAATAATATTTGCAAATGTTACCAAAAAAGAATGTTAAAAAGTTTCAAAGCAAGCATTTTAGTAATCCATAAATTCTGAACATAGCTACAAGAGTACTCATTAGAAGGCATTTATATCTCTGTATACATATTATTCATGTATAGTATTACATGTAAAAATATTTTGTGGATTATAATCTCAAAAAGGAGTAAATGAGACCCTTAATATCAATGTAAAAAAAGATCTCACATGGAGTTAAAAGACCAACTTACTGTCTAACAGCTAAAAGCATTTATGGAGCATTTAAGAACAGTCAGTGTGCCTGAGAAAATAATTGGTAACTATCTTCAACAGTCATATGCGACGAACAACTGCCATATTGGGCAGGACAGATCTTAAAGAGAAAGAGACAGCATGCTATCAAAGGACCACAACACACACACACACACACACACACACACACACACACACACACACACATAAATCAGGTCCCATATTCAGAAAATTATAGCAACATTATGTCTTATTCTGAATTTTAAAACCACCACATGAATATCTACAACTATGCATAAGCTCGTACTCTGTACACACAGAAAAATACAACTAAGATCACAGGTTCAGTTCTGCAGGATGAGGCTGACAGGGTGCCCTGAGCCTGTGGGGAAATTGGAGGAGAATACAGAGTTCTTAGCTATCTCAATAATGTACTTAGTTGTAAGGGAAGAATTGCTTCATAAGTTTTAGCTTTCTTGAATATATTCTGTTTCCTATATCAAGATAAATTACAAGATAATAGAATCTCACTGTATATAGTACTAACCACAATGTTTGTCCCATAGAAAAATTGTAAATAACAGTAATTTTATTTTAATGTTTGCTATTAAACCAAAATAAAATTGTGAGGAATCACATTAAGGTAAGATGTGCCTATATAAATATATCCAACTTTCTAAGCTAATAATCAAGAGACAGGGTTCATTTTTTTTGTTAATGGGCCTAGACATTAAGTTTGTCTTTTTATAAACTTAATTTCATTTGCTATTGACACAAAGTCACCATCTATAGTCCAGATTAGCTTTGGCTTGCCATTCTTTTTCTTCCATTGCCTGAATGATTGCTCTGGGGTTGTGCGTGTGTTCTCCAGTGTTGAGTTTGAATTTTCCTTTATAAACTACACAGCAATTGGTAGTACACTCACCCCTTTATTTTTTGCATTTTTCTCTCTCTGCAGGGCAGAGGACTCTTCCAGACACAATAGAAAGAGTAAGTACTTACTGAAAGAAGTCACAAGCCACTGAACGAATAAAAGTTGGGTTTGTTGGTTTTCAGGGAGGTCTATTAACTTGAACAAACCATATCTGCTCTTTCGGTACCGATTCACTTTGTTTCTGAAATGAATAGACTCCATACCACGTTCTCCAAGGTGCTGCGAACACTGAGGCTTGTGACCTTATAACATTCCCAGCAACTCCCCACAGGAAGGATTGGTTTCTTCCATTACTGTAATGATGTTTTGATTTTATTTCAGAAATACAAAAGTTTTATTATAAGTTTTTTTTCCTGAAAGGAGAATTCCACCTTGTACTATGTTTATTTATGCACTGGTTACTCCATGTGTACATGATGTGTGTATCTGTGATGTTATATTGTGTATCTGTGTGGTTGTTCATGCCATGGAGCTCTGGTGGAATTCAGTGGGCAACTTTGTGGTGTCGCTTTTTCCCTTTCACATTTATGTGTGATCCCAGAGTGAATCATGATTTGTATCACTCCTAGACCCACCATGTCAGACCTATGACCTATGACCTTTCTTGACAAACATGGTGGACCCAATGGTCTCAAAGGTCATTCTTCAGGCCACATTAAAAGTAGAGATGAGTTTTGCATGGTGGCACACACCTTTAATCCCAGCACTCAGGAGGCAGAGACAGGTGGATTTCTATGAGTTTGAGGCCAGCCTGGTCTACAAAGTGTGTTCCACAACAGCCAGAGCCATTACACAGAGAGACTCTATCTCAAAACCAAATAAATAAATAAATAAATAAACAAATAAATAAATATGAAGTTTATCGCCATATCTCAACTGAGGAAATATGCTTGGGGTGTTAGAAGCAATGTGAACTGTAGTTGTCTTATACCATATGATATATCTGTACAGAGAAGATTATATGTAAGGATAGTGGGGTGATAAAGATTCCCACGGAGAACACTGAGTGCACACAGCACCTAGTGTTTCTACAGCTCATACACTAGGGGATCATCTAACAGGAGAATGGCAAATGGTGACTGCAGAGCTCTGAATGTTTCCTATCAGCCAGCCACTTTCTTCTATTTCTGTTTTTTATAAAAGAAAAAACAAACTTTTTCATTTTACATACCAATCCCAGTTTTCATTCCCTGCCTTCCTCCCATTCCTGCTACTGTCCCCCCACACCAGCCCCCGCCTCCACACAACAGAGAGGGTAAGGCACATTGCTTTGGGGAAGGTCCAAGGCCCTCCCTACTATATCTAGGCTGAGCAAGGTATCCATCCAAAGAGAAGAGGTCCCCAAAACGTCAGTACAAGCAGTAGGGATAAATCCTGGTGCCACTGCCAGTGGCCCTGCAGTCTGCCTCAGCCATACAACTATCACCCATATTCAGAGGGACCAATTAGGACATATGTTGTTTCCTTCCCTATCCCGCTAGAGATGATGAGCTCCCATTAGCTCAGGTACACTGTTACAGTGGGTGTCCCCATCATGGTCTTGACCTCTTTGCTCATATTCTCACTCCTCACTTTGGGAGCTCAGTCCAGTGCTCAGATGCATGTGTCTGCCTCTGTTAACATCAGTTGGTGGAGAAAGGTTTTATGGTGCTATTTAAGACATTCATCAGTCTGACTACAGAGCAAGGGCAGTTCAGAGACCCTCTCATCTATTGCTTAAGTCTTAATTGGGGTCATCCTTGTGGATTCCTGGGAATTTCTCTAGTGCCAGGCTTTTTGCTAGCCCTATAATGAATCCCTCAACCAAAATATCTCTTTCTTGCTCTCATCTCTGCCCTTCCTCCATCTTGACTATTCCATTCCCTCAAGTTCTTCTCCCTGCTCCCCATTTCCCCTCCTCTTCCCCTTATACCCTCCCTAATCCCCCCAACCCCATGCTCCTAATTTTGTCAGGCGAACTTCTGTATTTCGACTTTCCAGGTAGATCTATGTATGTTTTTTTTTAGGGTTCACCTTGTTACTTAGGTTCTCTAGAATCATGAACTATAGGCTTGATATCTTTTGCTTTACAGATAATGTCCATTTATGAATGAGTACATACCATGTTCGTGATTCTGGGTCTGGGTTACCTCAGTCAGGATGTTTTTGTTTCTAGTTCCACCATTTGCATTCTAAATTAAAATATAAGGCTTTCTTAGAACTTTTCATGTTTCTTTCTTTCATGTTTTGAAATGTTTAAGTTTCAAAATCTTCACAATGAAGAAAATAACAGTGTCTATATTATTTTATGGTTTAAGAAAAATCTCCAGTGGAAGGATTTTTCCCTTAGCACAAATAGCCACTGTGGTTGTGTATTCTTTAGAGAATTGTGAATTTTTTCGGGCATTTTTCTCCTTAGCTACAGATGCAATGAACACCAAGACTGAATGCTGTAGGAGATCCTTCAGTCAGTAGCCTTTAAATTGCCAGCACAATGGGGTGTGGCCTCTTATACTATAAATGCCAGTGTAAAGTGCATGCTCCCTCTCCATTCCAGCTGCTGTATTAGGTTGCTGGTTCATATTTGAGCAGAGGACTGTGATCTGTGAGTCTACCCCTAAATAAATAACCCTTTATGGTACTCAATTCTGAGCTAGGGTGGGATTTCTTTTTAACATCTGTCTTCAACTGAAAATTTTACACAGCATGTCTCTCTACAAAGTAAATTTAGCATTCACACTCTTTGTGGCTTATCTATTTGCCTGAATAAAATCATGTAGGTAACCTAAAGATCACGATAAACATTTTGGTTCTACATAGCTTTCCACCCTGGAGGTAGGCATGGGCGACTTCTCAAGCAGAATTCAAGCGTACTCACCCAATACCCTGAATCATTAACACACAGCCTCTACTATGGACAGACTCATTACCACCGATACAGGGCTGTGGGGTGTTATGTCACCATTGGACATGTTTGGTGGTTTAAGTACATATGGTCACAATAAATTCATATATTTGAATGCTTGGCCCATAAGGTGTGGCACTATTAGGAGGTGTGGCCTTGTTAGAGTAGGTATGGCCTTGTTGGAGGAAATGTGTCAACGTGGAGTTAGATTTTGAGATCTCATCTGCTCAAGCCAATCACTCCTTGATTCCTGTGGATCAAGATATAGATCTCGCAGTTTTTTCTCTTGCAGCATGCCTGCCTGCCACTGTGCTCCCCACCATGATGATAATGGACTAAAACTCTGAAACTGTACGCAAGCTCCAATGAAATGTTTTCCTTTATAAGACTTGCCATGGTCACTGTGTGTCTTCACAGCAATAGAAGCCCTAACTGAGACAACACATGAGGCCTGTTATGCTGCCATGTGCCATAAAAACATTTTGTCTCTCATCCAAGAGTCTTATCTTCTATGAGTATCTATGAATCTAGCTTATATGTGACATATAAGATGAGCATTTACTTTATAACTTATCCTTAGCTGGCTTTTGGAGGAAGCTCTGTTGTTTCCCACATCTGTGCTTCCAAATTTATACAACCTGTGGTTTGGATCATACATAGACTACAACCCGCCACTGATATTTCTAGGTTAGAGAATCAATGAGAGAGCCAAGTTTTAGGTGCCGTGCTAATACAAGTTAATTGATTACTGCCTGTACTTTAGATGTCAATTGTCAATAAGTTGCTCATGGCTAACATAGTCAATGGTGTTAAACAAATAGCTTTCTCTTAATAAAGCAGCCTGAAATAAACACAGAATAGGGTAAATCATAGCAAAAGACAGATTCACTGCAAAAGCAGAAAACACACTGTTTCTCAAATGCATTCATGTGGTGTGTCCTAATGCCAACAGAGATGTTATTTCTTAGTGCACTCTATGGGAGACTTAGTATCATCAAGAAGGAAGAGACACCCCACAACGTACTAGTCGGGGTTAGATCAGGGATGTTAAATCAAGAAATGAAACTAAATGCTAGAATGAAGGGATGTTATTTAAAGGACTGGGAGTCAAAGAAAGCAAGACAGAAAGTACAGTTTTGTAAAAGACATGTTGAACCTAGGAAGGTTTCTTACTTCGTTACCATGTCAGATGCATATGTAAAAAAACATTTTTTGCAATAAATTATTATTTTAAGTATTTATGAAGTACTAAAAGTATATTGATGATACATTTTGTAATTGCACAAAAACTCACTCCAAAGGAATCAAAGACCTAAACCTGAAATACTGAAATAGTCAGAAGAATGCATAGTCAGTGCCCTCCAGGATAAAGGGGCAGAAGGACTCCATTTGCTCAAGAATTAATGTCAAAATTGGTAAGGGGAACTTCAAGGAACTGAAAAGTTTCTTCACAGGGATCTGAACAGAGAGTGAGCAAAAGAAGCAGAGAATGGCTAAAAAAAAAAAATATCCCCTAAATATGTTATTATGCCTAGCAATTGGGGAAACTCAAACCAAAACAAATTATATATGCAGACTAAAAGTTGAAGTTCTTAAAGTAAAAAACATAAAAAAAGGAAGAGAGTTGTTGTGTGTGGTAGCACACGCCTTTAATCCCAGTGCCTAGAAGGCAGAGACAAACAGATCTCTGTGAGTTCAAGGTGTAGTAGTGTACACCTTTAATCCGAATGCCTGGGAGGCAGAGACAGGTGGATCTCTGAGAGTTCAAAGACAGCCTGGTTTACAGAGTTACTTCAGGTCAAAGATACAGAGAACCTGTCTCAAAAAGCAAAGAGTTAAAAGTAAAAATAAACAAAATAGAGGTTAAAACAAAGCTGTACAAAGATGGAAAATACACAGAGAATTTTGATACTGTATGCTATTATGCTCTCTTTGAATTATTTGAATGCTGAGGAAGGAGCAACAGCTGCTAAAAGATATTTATTTATAAATGCTGCTGAACTAATCCGACATAGATATTTTGATGCCTTGACTTTGAAATTTGGATCTAAGGACATGATGCTTTGGAAAGGAGTTTCTTATTTTGTTTTCACAGAGGATGAGACACTGTTCATTTCTTCTATTCCGATTTGATATGTTGGAACACGCCCTCCTGAAGGGTTGCAGTGAACATCTTCAGAAAATTGCTTCGCTCAACTGCCAACTGAGATGAAACTAGCACACAGGTTATACCATGAAAGACCTAAGTAATGATGCCCCCATTCAGCAGGAAGCAGCTTGGAGAGAAAAAAACTGCGCCATGTTCCAAAATATGGTTTATAAACGTTCTTTTACATTTAAAGGGGGATGTGATATAGATATGAATAATTTGCATTAGTATAGATTTTGCTTTATTGATAGAGATTTAAGGTCAATTTTGTTATATACATAAGTGTTTCTGATTTTGATTAAGGTATTGTGATTGTGTAGTTCATTTAAATATGTACTGTATAATTAAGAAATATAGGTTGTTAATGGATAATCATTGATAATAGTAAAGCTTGTAGTCATGTTAATTAGATTTTCTAGATATATAGAGATATATTTTAGATAGGCATTCTTCATGTCTTTCAAAGATTACAGAATAGGACATTTAATGTTTTAATAACTGAGGACTTTTCATGACAATGAGACACACTCTGCTCCTGGCAGCACCAATGTACTTCAAGAGGAAGATGGGCATCGAAGAGGCACCTTATGGAGTTTGATAGCCATTTGGGCAAGAAACTGCTCTCGCCTGGACTATTGCATAAACTGGACACAGAGAACCCGCAGAGAGAGGACTACTGAACTTGCCTAAGGTGAGATGATCTTTCAGGGTTCCTGATTCATGAAAGAGTCTGCGAGACATTCTGTAGGACACAACAGATAGTGACTGAACTGACTTTGAATTTTCCTGCTTTATGGAAATGTCTGCTGGAAACTATGGGCCTGTAGGCCAAAGATGGATGCCCCAACGGTACAGAGGAACTTTGGGTGACTGTCCAGGCAGCGAGATGTCTCTGTCATTTCTAGAGTTTTAAAAGTTGCTTTTTTCTTGTTTGCTTAGGTAGTATTATATCTTTCTGGAGTATTTGATGGAGTTAAGAATAGTTAGTTATAGTTATAGTTTTCCTTAGTTATGATAAAGATTATTGTAACTTTTATGTGATAACTGTTTTGTTATATGTAATTTTGCAATGTTAAAGCCTTTTTTTGTTTAAACCGAAAAAGGGGAAATGATGGAGGAAGGTCATTGGCTAATAAAGGAACTGCCCTGGCCCATTTTATTGGTTAGAGGATAGGTGGGAGGAGTAAACAGAACAGAACGCTGGGAGGAAAAGGGAGTGAGGTCAGAGTCTCGACAGCTCTCCTCCAGAGAGCTGGAGCAGATGCCTGAGAGAGTCGCCATGCCCTGTTCCCGGGATGAAGCTCCGACCCAGGATGGACATAGGCTAGAATCTTCCTGGTAAGCGCACCTTGGGGTGCTACACACAGATGATTAGGAATGGGCTAAATTAATATGTGAGAATTAGCCTAGAAGAGAATGGGCCAAGCAGTGATTAAAAGAATGCAGTGTTCGTGTTGTTATTTCGGGGCATAAGCTAAGCTAGCCAAGCAGGCGGCTGGGGTGTTGGGGACGCAGCCCCGCCGCCCTTACTACTTCAAGATGCCATTGTACCTTATTTAGAATGGGAGAGATCAACAAAACAACCAACACATGATTGGACGTATGGGAAAAGGGGAACCCTCATTCAATGTGAGTGGGATTACAAAGTGGTACTGTCACTCTGGATATTAGTGTGAAGAATTCTCAAAGACCAAAATCTATCACATCACCTTGCTACAATGCACTTTCAACTCTATAGACATCCAGTAGAATATTGAGTGGTTCTCAGTGTCAAGCTTAACATTCAAGGTCAGACACTTCAGTGTATTGTAACCAATGTTTGATCTTTTTACAGTCCAAGAAACCTTACTTTAGCATCATTCCAAAGATATCTAATTGATATTTTTTTCTTCGTTTTCTCTTTCCCCCAGATGTTCATAGGTTTTGAGATATTCTGAAAATGTGTAAATTATAGCTTTGGAATTTTAAGACATCATTTTTTCAGTATACATATAAATCAGATTTGGTGACTGAAATTGAAAGCAAAACTCAACACAATCTTTCAGGATTCTACTTAGAATTGAGGGAACTTGCTGATGTTACTGGGGAACATATCACACACTTTCTCTAAATTTAGATGTGATGAATCTCATGATTCACTCTTATTTTGTAGACTCAAGGCTACTCTCCATGGTACCATTGGTAGATATTGTTCATTAAAGAAACTATCTTGCTCAGCCTTGATGCAAGGGGTGAGGGAATTGGCCCTGCCTCAACATGATATGCCAGTCTTCCTTGACTCCCCATGGGAGGGCTAACACATTCTGAGGAGTGCATAGTGGGTTGGGTGGGGAAAAGGTTGTGGGGAGGAGGGGAAAGAGCACAAACTGTGTTTGGTATGTAAAATGAAAAAAAACCTTTCAAATAAATTTTTAAAAAAAGAAACTCATATGTAAAGTCTATTATACCATATAATACACACATATGCACATTTTCTCTATTAATATATATGTATTGTTCATTATTATTATTAATATCATATATGTAATATTCGTTACTAGTGAAATATTTTCCCTCTAGTGTCTCTCAGGTTTTGCCTCTATACAGTACTGGCAGTTCCTGGGAATAAACTATTTTCCACTTTCCATTAATTGCCTAATTAAGTAGAAACCAAGACCTTAGTGTTGCTTCTCTGTAATATTGATCAATGTGACTGGATATTATTCACATTTTTATAGATTAATTTTAAAAGCATCCCCATTAATAGTATCTTATCCAGAGAAGATTAACTGATGAATACACAGAGGTATCATTTTAAAAGTCCACACATTATGGATAAAGATATTTATATTAGAAAAGTTCAAAATAGCAATTAAATTGATATCAAGCCCAGATTCACTAGAAAAGTAGATAATTCCAATAAACTACGGTGCCCTTGGGGGTAATTTTACATCCAACAAAATGTTGGTTAGCAAGAATTTATAATGTCACAGGTAAACACCAATGGTTATTTGTTGAGCTAAGATGTGATAAGATTCTAGTGGGAATGGAATCTGTATGGCTCTTAGAGACATGACTATTGAAAAGGGAGGTCTAGGTTTGAATTTTAATTGTTCCATTTACAATCATTATAGAGGTAATATAAAATCTCTGATCCAATTTATCTCATAAGTAAAACAAAAAGAATGATTTTTAATAGGATTTTATGAGAAGTTGTAAAAAGACCAAATATACTGATTATGTAGCCTATTGGCAAATGTCTAGTAAAGGAACAATCACTTAAGTAAATATTAGTCATTCCCATATTAGTGCCACTCTCTCAACCTATCAGAATGAGAAAAAACATTAGAGAATGGCTCATTTCTTCTCTGAATATGCTTTCTTTGATAATACCTCAAGCCAATGAACAAGACAAATCCACATCTGTATTTTAAATAATGTAAATGCCAGGCCCATAGGTGGAGCTACTAAAAGCCAATGCTATTGGGGAATATAACTATCCTAGGGCATTACAGTTCTTCACCATTGCCTTTGGAGAACCCTCTATAACCTTTTGTGTAAGTGTCACTTTGATAACAATAAAAAATCACATTTGAAAAATAAAAGAATCTGATATGCAACTCACCAATCTAACACATTTTTTTTAATTCACTACAACAGTAATTTAGCTCCCAGAACAGACAAATTGAAGCAATAGGATGCTCTAGTGTGGGCCCAAGTAGAATCATCTGGGTTTTCCTTCTATCCTTCTTTAAACATTCCTACTGACAATGTCCCTCCTTTGATATTTTCATGTCTGTTTAAATTAATCAACTGGATGTTACTATGCCCCTGCTTTGCAAGCTTTCAGACCTTGTGCAAGTATGTGTGTGTGTGTGTGTGTGTGTGTGTGTATACATAATCATATATATATATCAGTATTCTTTTCATGTTTTCAAACTTTTAACACATCTTCATTTATTATCTTTTACAGGATCATTGATAAGTGCAAATATAAACTTAGTTCAGAAAATAAAATATTTGTCAGTGTCTAGGTGATTCACCCAGATGATAGGGAAGACTAAGTTTTCCAATCAGGCATGGTAGAGACAAAGAAAATGAAGTGGTTTTTACTTGTTTGTTTGTTTATGATCGTCTTCCTCCTGCCCGTTTTCATCATTGTCACTGACCATTAACACCATCGATTTTCTTCATGGATTGTAGAAATCTTTGTCAATGAGAGCAGCCAAGCAAAGGAGCGTGATGAAATTAAAGGAGGTTGCCTATCAACTGATATGATGGTACTTATCGGTGATGCAGCTTTTTGGCTCTTGATATAATGACCTCAATATATAATTGTTATCTCATTAGCCAAAAGGTTGTATAAAGAGGCATATTCTGAACAGAGAGAAAGCATGTCAATAATCTCCTGACATTAGTTGAGTCATTCCAAACACTCCCCAAATATCCATTAGAAGTTCTGGCCAAGGCAGCACCATTTATTGACTGTCTTTCAACTGAGTTGGAAAAATGAACAGAGTCCTTTAATCTGACATTAATAAATTGTAACCATTTGGGGAAGTATTCAAATGTAAAGCATTGAGTTTTGTTACTGAAATTATATTTGATGACTTGAGTTTGTTCCGGCTCATTTGAAGATATAATTTCCACAGGACTCTATCCATGATGCTGAATTACAAAGGACACACTAGTCAAGAGGAAGAGGAAGTTTAAGCAGGGCTCTCGGGCCCCGAAGAAAATTCATGGACTAGAAACTATTTAGGAGGAGTATACAAAGAGTAGATAAAGGAAGATGCTTCCTAAATCCTAAAAAAAAAAAAAATCACTGCTTTTTATGAGAATAAAAACATATTTTAGAAAGAGCTCTCACTATATATTTCCATTGGCTTAGAAACCTCTAGGATGATCACAACTACCTTGAAGTCTCACATAATGTCGCCTCCGCCTCTGCCTTTGTCCTGGTGCTGAGTGTTGGGAGTAAGGTGTATACCATCAAGCATGAGAAGAAAGGCATAATTCAGAAGTGCTACATTTTCTAACCATAGGTCGCCTCGAGTTATCTAATGAAAAAAAAGTGAATATTAAATAAAAATTAAGAAAGGCTCCACAATGTTAATCAATCCATTTTAAAAAGAAAGTAGCTTCAGACACTGAATAACAACCAATAGTTGCTTTTTCCTCTTTTTCTCTGTATAAAGACTGTGCAAACAGGCATAATGTGGATGCTGTTGAATGAAGATTGTGGACAGACTATACAAGCAGTAACATTTTGGTCGGGTTTGGAAAGATGAATGAAAAATATCTGTTTGCTATGTACTCCTGGAAGAAAGAGACTCTGTTTTAATCCCATTGGAAAACATCATCCCTAGAATGAGTATAAAAACAGTGAGCATGTGATGTGGGAGGTGATATATGCTGTGAATATGTTTTACTGCTTTCACCAATGGCTTAACAGAGTAAACTCAGGCTGAAAGACATATATAGAGTAGGCAGAGTCGGAGAGATGCCATGTAGCCACTAGAAGGGAAAGACACGAGCTGTCAGCTGGAACCTCACCGGTAAGCCACAATACTCATGGTAAAATAGAAAATAATGGAAATGGGTTCATTCTAGTTGTAAGAGCTAGCTAGAATAATGTTTAAGCTATTGGTTAAAGAGTATTGCAAATAATATTGTTTCTGAGTGATAACTTCAGGTCAGAGCGACTGGTAAGCAAGTGAGCAGCGTCAGCCTACAAGCATGCACTATAGCTCCATGTCTCGTTTTAAGTGAAATCCCAGTGTGCTTCTTGCAAAGTCCATGTGTGAACTGCAAGCATCATGTGTCTAGACTCAGAAGCTTCACTTTCTTATGAATCACTGCTTATAGGATGGATTTTTACCTCACTATGTCTATTTTTGTTTGGATAATTGTTTTTTTAATTATTTTTTATATTTTTAGATTTATAACATAATTGTATCATTCCCCTTTTCTCCATCCAAACCCTCTCATATGCCCATTCTTGCTATTTCAAATTTATAGCTTCTTTTAAATTAATTGCTGAGATATATATACATATATTCTTATATATTCACACACATACATATTTCTACACACACATATGTATATGTATTTAGAACATTCCTAAATACATAAATATATTCTACTAAATATTTATAATGTTACTTCTGTGTATGGTCGGTCTTAGGTTGACCATTTTAATTTTTAAAAACAAAAAAAAAACTCCTGCTGCTTCTAATATCAGATTATTTTACTGAAATGCTCATTTTGATTGTGGGAATCATTAAATTAAGTAATTTACATCAGGAATTGATGGATAAAGATATTTTCATGAAACCCAATAGTCTACAATGCTGTGTTCTTTAGAAAATCTTGATGTACGATATTATGTATTCTGTTTGCTATTTCAGAGAACAAAGAAATAAATATTCTACTAATTCAGTCACAAATATGATACAATTGTCTACCAAGATAATTAGTTACAATATGACAAAAATAATAATGAGGATTGAGTATGTTACAAATGTTAGCTGTGAAAACAAATCTCTTTGGGGCAGTATTTGGACTCATATGGTACAAATTATATAGGAAAGTTGTGAAGACCACATCAATTATGAGATATACATGAAGATGGAAGCTGGACCAAGAGAATAAATTAAATTTGTATATTTATTCAATCATTATTCATTTAACTGTCCATAAACCAGGTACTTACTCTATTCCAGGTTCAGGTGTAAGTCCTGCCTAACACTCTTTCCCCTAGCAAACCTGATAATCAGTTCTAAAAGTCACCATCATTTTACCCAATCTGTCATTTTTATAACTGTTTTAATTTTGATCTTTTATTGAACATTAGTGCCTTACATACAATTACCTTGAAGACTTTTTCCTTTATAGTTGAATCCTATTATCAAGTGTCCTTATTAGCAAAACATGCAGTATCAAGTTACGAACTCAATTATGCACATAGACACACATAGAATATTCATATATAACATATATCGGAATGTTAACACCCTGCAGTATGTGTGCCCACTCTACTTCTCTCCGTGCCCCCGTCTTTCTGTGTTTAGTGCATTATACTTGAGGTTTGTACACACGGTTCTGCCTCGCTTACAGTACAATAAGTCTCTGTGTAGAGGTGTGCCATGGATTTCTTCAGTCCTTGAGTTCACATCAGTCCTTGGTAAAGTTTCAGTTATTTGAAGCTTTGAGTATACAACTTCCTAACAAGAATTTATTAACAAAAAAGGAAGAGAAAAAAACATCTCTCATTTTCTCTAAAATGCTATAGAGCATTTAGGAAGACAATTAGTTTTACTAAAAATATAATTGGGGAAATATTTCAGACTCGTACAAACTGCAAGAATTTCATATTTGATAATTATAAAGAATGTTCACTAAAAGTTCTACAAAATATTAATGTAAAGTTTCAGCAAGAAAATTTACATCAATGGGACATAAGCAATTTTCTAAAATACTAGCTTTGCACCTTCGTATCAGGATATGTGAGGAATAGTAAGGCCATCCATTTTCCACAGATAGAAAATAGAATAAATAAATGCAAAGTAACTCTTCCAATTCTAAGTGAATCCACCTAACTCATTACATAAAAACAAAAGCAATAATATTATACTTGAATATATCAAGTCATATTATTAGCAACACTAAGTTGTTATACTTTCATGTACTTGTTTTTAGAATGTTTTTAGGTGTATGAATGCATCCATCAGCAGAAACAGAGAGTCTGACATGATCTTCTGGTTTCCTCATTTTCTACATTATTTGTGAATTGTACTGATTAGAATTAACTGATACTGAATTATCACATTATCACTGTCAAGTACTTATTCATGTTTTCAATGATTTTTCCCGTAATAAATATTTTGTGTTCCTCTATTCCATATTACATACTGTCCTGTTTGATTTTATTTACTTGCCACCAACTAGAACAGTGCTTCTCAACCTGTGGTCCCTTCGTGGTGAGGGGCAAATGATCCTTTGAAGGGGTCAGCTAAGAACATTGAAAAACACAGACATTTACATTATGATTTGTTACAGTAAAAAAATTACAGTTATGAAATAGCAAAAAGACACTATGGTTGGGGGGTCACCATATGATGATGGGGGGGTGTCTTAGGAAAGTTGAGAACCATTGGACTAGAGTAATCTGTGAAGAGTGATCTCAGGTGAGAAAACACCTCTATTAGAAGGTGAACCCAAAGAGAAACATATTGTTATCCTCCGGGCTATGGGAAGTAGACAAGATTGCCGGGCAAAAAACTGGGATCTTGGCCGGGCAGTGGTGGCGCACACCTTTAATCCCAGCACTCGGGAGGCAGAGGCAGGCGAATCTCTGTGAGTTCGAGACCAGCCTGGTCTACAGAGCTAGTTCCAGGACAGGCTCCAAAACCACAGAGAAACCCTGTCTCAAAAAAAAAAAAAAAACCTGGGATCTTGGGGGTGGGGCGGGATGGAGGTAAGGGGAGAGGGGGAGAGAAAAGTGAGAAGGGGAGGATGGGGGGGAACTTGGGGAAACGGGATGATTGGGAAATAGGAGGGTTGGATAGGGGAGCAGGGAAGCACATATCTTAGTTAAGGGAGCCACCTGAGGGTTGGCAAGAGTCTCGAACCTAGAGTGGCTCCCAGGTATCCCAGACGATGTCCCCAGTTAGTTCCTTGGGCGGCTGAGGATAGGGAACCTGAAATGACCCTATCCTATAGCCATACTGATGAAGATCTTGCATATCACCATAGAACCTTCATCTGGTGATGGATGGAAATAGAGACAGAGACCCACACTGGAGCACCAGACTGAGCTCCCAAGGTCCCAATGAGGAGCAGAAGAAGGGAGAACATGAGCAAGGAAGTCAGGACCACGAGGGGTGCACCCACCCACGGAGACAGTGGAGCTGATCTATTGGGAGCTCACCAAGGCCAGCTGGACTGTGACTGAAAAAGCATGGGATAAAACCGGACTCCCTGAACATGGTGGACAATGAAGGCTGATGAGAAGCCAAGGACAATGGCAGGGGGTTTTGATCCTACTTCATGTTCTGGCTTTGTGGGAGCCTAACCAGTTTGGATGTTCACCTTCCTAGACCTGGATGGAGTGGGGAGGACCTTGGATTTTCCACGGGGCAGGGAACCCTGACTGCTCTTTGGACTGGAGAGGGAGGAGGAGAAAAGTGGAGGAGGGGGAGAGGGCCGGGAGGAGGGGGAGGGAAATGGTAGGCTAGGAGGAGGCGGAAATATTTTTTTTCTTTTCAATAAAAAATAAATAAAATAAAATGGGCAAAGTAACAGTACTTTTTGCAAATATATTAGTAAGTGTGAAATAAGATATACAAGAGAAAAGGGATCTTGAAAGGGTTTTCAATAAATACTTCTCAATAAATAAAACACTACACCCTTAAAAAAATAGAATGTCCAAAGACAAGTCATCAGGGCATTTTTTTGAATAATGATTGATATTAATATCATTCACTGTGAACACTGTCATACCTCAGCATGTAGTCCTTGTTGGTATATCAAAGCAAGATGAGCACGTCATAGTAAATGAGCCAATAAAGCACCTTCTCCATGGCCTCTGCTTCAGTTCCTGCCTCCCTAACCTTGCTCTGACTTCCCTCAGGGACAGTGTACTGCCTAAGCACTGTAAGCTGAAGTAAGCTGCTTCCTGTCCAGGCTGCCTTTAGTCGTGGTGTTAGCCCAGCAATAGAAATACAAACAAAAAGCGTGTTCCATGTGTATCAAAATAAGCCAGACAGGGGATTACACTGATGATGCCCCAGTCAATCCATTCTTCAATGTCTCTTAAGTTTTATCTTAGATCCTCCTTCATTACTAAGAAGCATGGCTTCCTCCATCTGCCCTTTATAAACTGTTAAATTCGGCATATATGTCTGGGACTATCAGGAATATTAATCATTATCTCCTTGGGAAGTGATTTTAACAATTAAACTGCTGTACCTATGTTTTTATTTCTGGCTTTTTATTATTCAGAATTTTCAGAAGTTATAGCCATCACCCTGTACCGAGTCTCCTCAGTTACTATTCTTCCTTCCATTCTTATTACAACTTACAGTCATTATTCTTGTCAAAATTAGTTTGTGGTATTTCCCTCCCTCAGAAATAAATTTTCTTTTAAATCTGCATACGTTAATATTCACCTGTGTTTAAAGTTCTGTGGGTGAAAGAAAATGCACAACTCCCGTGTCCTCTGCTAACTGTCACATGGAGTCCTTCACAGCCCCAAAGTCTCCTCTTTTTCATCAGTCCTTCCCACATCCTCCTGGAATCCATGGCAACCACTTATCTTGACAATATCTCTGCAAGTATTCTTCTTCAATGTAATTATATGAAAATGATACTTTTTAGTCTTTTATACTGGTTATATTACTTACCTGCATGATTTAAACTTTCCTACATTTTCATGACTAAGTTACCTCATTTATTTTTTATTTTATTATACTTTGTTGAGTGTGTTTGCGTGTGCATGTGTGTGTGTGTGTGTGTGTGTGTGTGTGTGTACACAAGTAGTTAAGATGACCACTTGCAAGAGTTGATTCTTTCCTCCTATTATGTGGGTTTTGGGATTGAAATTTATTCAACAGAATAGGCAGCAGGCTCCTCTACCTACAGCGACATCTCATTCAATTTTAAGAGGGAACAATCTTTTTATCCTATGACTGTCTTGCTATCTATTGATCACTCTTTCTCTAGCACACTTTGGTTGTTTCTAGCTAAGAGCAGTCACAATCTATAACAGTACCCATATGCAAGATTATCCATCAATATAATTTTTTGTTTTTTATTTCTTTTTTTAAAAAAGAAAATAAACTATCATCTTTTAAATTTACATACCAATCCCAGTTCCCACTGTCCCTCCTCCCATTTCCTTCACCTACCCCTGACCTCACCCCCATCCACTCCCCAGAGAGGGTAAGATACATTGCTTTTAAGAAGAACCAAGGCCCTCCCTACTATATCTAGGCTTAACAAGGTGTCCACCCAAGGAGAATAGGTTCCAAATAGCCAGTACAAGCAGTAGAGATAAACCCTGGTTCCACTGCCATGCCAGAGGCCCCACAGTCTGCCCAGCCATACAACTGTCACCCACATTCAGGGGGACTAATTTGAACCTATGCTGGTTCTTTTCCTGTACAGCTGAAGTTATTGAGCTTCCCTTAGCTCAGTGGGTGTCCCCATCATGGTTTTGACCTCTTTGCTTATATTTTCACTCCTCCCACTCTTCAGCTGGACTTTGGGATCTCAGCCCAGTGCTCCACTGCAGGTCTCTGCCTCTGTTTCCATTCTGGGTGAAAGTCCTATGGTGATACTTAAGATATTCATCAGTCTGACTACAGGGCAAGGCCAGATCAGGCACTCTCTCCACTATTGCTTAGGGTCTCAGCTGGGGTCATCCTTGTGGATTCCTGGGAATTTCTCTAGTGCCAGGTTTCTAGCTAGCTCCAAAATGACTCCCTCAATCAAAATATCTTTTTCCTTCCTCTCATCATAGAGAACTGTTTAATCTGTTGCCAATTTGACTATGTACTTATTATGCATTCAGGATTAATGTAAATTGTCTTATGTTCCTTAAGAGGAATTAGACAACACTTGCTACATTAATGAAATCATTACCATTTCATTAGACTTCATTCTGCTCTTGGTCCTCTCTTGGTGGTGCTCTCTGTGTAGTTGCAACTTGTGTTTCAGTTTTCCTCTGAGGTTGCAGGGGGTAGGATAGGAGGGTTGTGGAGCAGAGTGGGACTTGGAGCTTGCAGGATCCGATGGATGGGATGGGAGTATTGGAACAGCAGCATACCTGCAGGAAACTTGCCTGCTGGTTAGCTAGAGAAAATGAGGCAGCTGGGATTGGGACCTGGGTTTTTGCCGCACTTGGAGGACCTAGAGAGTAAGGTGTCCTACTGGGTGGCTGGTCACTCACCTCTTGGTCCTTTTGTCTAGTAGCAGGCTGTGTTTCAGAGTACCACTGAGGTTGCAGGGGGATAGGAGGGTTTGGGGCAGACTGGGACTTGTAGCTTGCAGAGTCCATGGATGGGATGGGGGTATTGATGGATATATAACATAGAATTTGTAAACAGCGTTGATATTTGCCACAATGCTAGGTGATGTGATAGGAGTGGAGTTTGTTAAGGAACTAACTCACTATTCTCAGACAGGCATGCCACTATTGATATACCTATAACCATGGGTCAGAGTTTCCTTGTCTGTGAAACACGTAGCTCTATCACTTAGCGACTGGACAAAGGGGATTGAGATGCCATGCCACTCTAGGTTGCATAGTAAGTTTCTTTCAAAATGAAATGAAACTGGATATTTGTGAAAATTAAATTTTTGCATCTCCCTCAATGTTTTCATTATAATAATAAAATAGAACTATGTCTCTGAGAAAATTGGCAGACTCCTTGTAAATAAAATGATCAGTGTCATAACTAATAACATGTATCATCATATATCCCTGACTCCATGCCCTCAGATAGGCATATTATATCTACAGGGCCCTCACCAATAAATCATAGCTTCAGTCTAGAAACATCATACGAATTCAACTAAGGACAACTCGCGGTATCAAGAACCAATGCTTTGCCAAAATTCTCTAGGTCATGAAAGTTAAGTAGAGATCATAGAGCTTAATATAGAGAGAATGAAGGAGACATAATATTAAAGGAGAAACTAGTGAAATCTGACTAGTCTATGGTTTCAATAATAACTTTGTGTGATTCCAATGTTGATTTCTTAAGTTTGATAACTTTACAATGTGGATTCTATTAATATCAAAAACTTAACATTTTAATGGATTTCTATAGGACTAATATTATTTCAACATGAAGTAAAACCTGAAGTCTTCGTCTATAGATTACCAATAAGTGCAATTAAAAACACAGACCTGGTTTCCAAGTCAACATTTATCATGAAGTTGAGGCCAAAAGGATTGTAATATTTACCATTTTTGTCTCTAATTAACCAACCCTGAGATTGTAGTTTTAGTGTTCATTTCCAAATATGTAGCACAGACTCTTGACATTGAGTACAAATAGAACTGTCTTCAAAGATGAATGAATTGACAGCAACAACAAAGAATCCGGGAGCCCAGGAAACTCCATGCTTAGCCAGAACAGTAGCTCTAAGACAGGTGCTCAACACAGGAATATTCATCGTAAGGGACAGTGACACACATTCAATCATGGTACTGGTTATGCTCAGTAAATCTACTCAGTGAATCGATTTGTAACCATAATCTTGTACCTACAAGTCACATCCATTTAATACTAATTCAAGTGAAATAGTTTTATTATTTAAGGATCTTATGGATCACTTTTATGAGACTACATTTCTAACTAATTGGAGCAGGACACCCACATCAAGAAGACTGAGAACAAGTATTTGACTATTGCTGTATTTGCTAAGAATGTTACACAAGTCAGGTATCAGTAGTTCTAAATGGCCAATAACTCGGCAGGTAGAAGTTAGGAAGGACTTGCAGACCAAAAGAGCACATGGGGAAGACTGTATGTGTAGGTTTAACCACAAAAGACACATCAAGAGCAGTGTTTCCCAGAGTGTCTTGCTCAATACGTTGAATGTCAGATTGGTTGAATGCATGGTTGTAAGACCTACAGATGGAGAATCTGTGCATGGAGAGCCTGTGAAAACTCAGGGCAGAGTCCAGAGGGTTTCAGAGTCCTCTTTGAGTCAGTGCCCTGAGTCCTTTCTGCCATAGAGTGGCAGAAACAAATAGAGTGATTTCTACAGGGAAAACATTCAAAGTTGGCAACATCACATTCCCATTGATATTACCAGTGTGATAAGTCATCTTTTTGTGATACTTCTTTCAAATATCCGAAAATTCTAAAATTCTAAATTTTAAAATTCTAAAATTTAAAATTCTAAAGCTCAATAAAAAATCTGAGATCACTGAACAGAGGTGAATCACCAGGCAGGATATCATATGGGAGACATCAGAGTAGGTCGTGATCAGAATGTTGAAGCCCCAATAACAGATGTGCTCATAATTTATGATTTGAATTGTTATGCTCTGAAATTTTTATTGGCATACAGGCACTCCAAACAGGCATGAATGTGCATCTATCTGGTATTTGAAGCCTATGTAGGCATTTGTGTTCTAATACACAATTATGACTTATAAGCATTTATTATAATTATATTAACTCCCTCTCAGGATATGTTTTAGGAGTGGAAACTATCTTAGGACATGACATTCATGTCAATATAGGCACAATTTTGCTCAAGTCACTCCCCCCCCCCAAAAAAACCCTAGGGTTTTTACAGACAAGTTATTAAAATTACGACAAATTTGGGGGAGATGGAAAAAAAACTTTATTCTTTTATGCCTGGTAGTTTTAAAAACACAGTGTCCTTTTTCCTTTTTTGTTCTTTCTTCTAATTCTTTTTATCAACTATTCTAAATCAAAATCATGGATCATGGGTTAGTTTCAAAAGAAATAAGATAATTAACCAGTTATTGTTGAATTTAATTTACAGAGAGCAGTGCCTTTGTGTACATGTTATTCAAAGACGTAGATGTCCCTCAACCAAAGAACAGAGAAAGAAAATGTGGCACATTTGTACAATGGAGGACTACGCAGCAGTAAAAAATAATGACATCTTGAATTTTGTAGGCAAATGGTTAGAATTAGGGAAAAATATATTAATTGAGGTAGCCCAGACTCAGAAAGACAAATGTAATATTTATTCATTCATAAGTGGCTTTTAGACATAGGTCAAAGAAAATCCAGCCTACAATCCACAACCCCAGAAAACCTAGACAACAAAGAGGACTCTAAGAGTGACATACATGGATCTACATAGAAAAGGACAAGATCTCTTGATTAAATTAGCAGTGTGGGGGTCATGGGAAACGGTAGAAGAAGAGGAGTAGGAAGGGAGGGGAATTGAGAAAACTGTATAGCTAAGAAAGAAAGAAAGAAAGAAAGGAAGGAAGGAAGGAAGGAAGGAAGAAAGAAAAAAACCATGTTACACAAAGTGTTATACCACTTAGAGAGGAATCAGAATCCATCTCCTTTAACTTTCAGGGGAAGCAGATAGCACATAAAGACAAAGATGGGGAAATATTCTTTGATACAAAGGAAATGGATGAGGTATGGTTTGGATAAGAAAGGGTAAAACTCTCCTTGCTCCTGCTGAATTAGGATATCCTAACAGGGCAGGAATAGATCAAGATAAATAAAAGGAAAATATACAGATAATAAAATCTAAAATTAGAAGTACCGAAGCTCAGACTTTGAGCAGGAAAATAGCCTCAGTTATACCCATTGTCTTCTGTGAAGCAGAGAAGTTCTAGCCACAACAGACACTCCCCTACTGGTGACTTCAGAGATGGGTAGCGCAAGCAGGTTCATCTATTTTCCAGATCAAGCTAAGATTCCTCTAATACGACGAGACAAGCCTGACAGGGGTGAGAAGAACTTCCTACTACCTAGTCTGAGTCTTCTATTTTCTACCCCTGAATTACCTAGGCTGCAAGGCAAATGCTGCATGGAAAACGAGTGATGATGAACAACTAGTGGTCACAGAAGTCTCTTTGACTTCACAAGACTTGCAGACTCCTTTCTTGTCCAGCTTGGAAGTCACATTGCCAAGTGAGCCAGCACCTCTATCATAAAAAAACACCTCCCACTGCCTCCAGAGTTATCAAAAGACAAGTGAATGTCCTAACAGCACCAGACTCACCAAATATACCAAAATATACTGATGTATATTACATATAAGTAAAGGGACTGAAAATTTAACATGCTTTCCATCCTGCCCTACAAAATGAGGAATAAATCACGTGAAATCAATGTATTGTGAGCACTTGCTGAAATAAAAGATTTAAGCAAGATTTCACACGCAGAGACAAGATTAGCCCAAAACTAGATGCAATTCTAAATTCAGAGACCACTAAACAGATTCAAAAAATGCATGCAAGAAAACCAGATACTGTTGAGAGAATAAATTCACATTAATATTTGGAGGCGTCCCCCAAAGTGTTGTTGAAAATGGAAGAAGTGTCACGAAATCACAGGAAAGTTTAAAAAAATAAATGTATGTAGTACTATACAGTGAATAATACAGTTCACCCTGATCCACAGCTTAAGAGGCAGGGCTCTGCTCAGAGGCAAGGTGGCAGTGGTACAGGCTCACACAACGAGTGGAAGAAGGTTGCACGCCAATCCCCTAAGTTTCACCCAAAGAACTAGAGAAAAAAAAAAACCAGAAGCCAGAATGAAGCAGGAATATTTTTTAAAAAGTAAAATGAATTTACAAATTAAGATGAGAATGAAGTTAATTGAATGGATAACAAGACAGTACTTCAGAAAACTGATAGATGTGAAATCTATTTCTCTTTAAATGTTTACCTATTTTTATTTTATCTTCTCTTCTTTTCTCCTCTCTACCCTTATTATTGTCTTCTCCATCCTTCCCTTCCCCTTCCACCAGTGTGTATGTGTGTGTGTGTGTGTGTGTGTGTGTGTGTGTGTGTGTGTGTGAGAGAGAGAGAGAGAGAGAGAGAGAGAGGATGTGTGTGTGTGAGAGAGAGAGTGTGTGTGTGTGTGTGTGTGTGTGATTGTGTGCTTGTGCGCACACAGGCACATGTGCAAATATGAGTACAGGTTCCCTAGAAGACCAGAGGAAGGCATCGACTTCTTTGAAGCTAGAGTAATAGGAAGTTGTGAGCTAACTTCCAGATGTGGGTGCTAGTGTCAGAAATCTGGTCCTCAAGACTGAGTAGCAAGCACTAAGAACTATGGACCCATGTCTCTAGCTTACACAATCTACTGCTAAAAAAAAAAGGCAGTATAATTTATAAACTTATGACAAACTAAACAAAATTAACAAGACAAAGACATACATCACTCAGACTTAGAGGGAAAAAATCATCCTAGATCTCAGTCATTAAAAACACAGTAACACACACAAGTTTATGCTCATAAATTCCTTAATTTGAAAGAAATAATTTAAATGATTTTTTCAAAAACCCAAAGCTGCCAAAATCTATCAACATGAAACAAAATCTTAACAACCCTGTCTGAGTCAAGGAAATTGATCTTTAATTAAATACTGAAAAATAAATTTCCAGGCCAATCAGATGTCACTAGAGAATACTGTCAAATGCTTACAGACGAATCAACACTAAATCTATGCAAACTGAAAGGAAGATAAAAGGAATAAACACCTCTCAGCACCAGAGAAGTGCTGCCCTGCAGCACCAAAACCAAAGGCAAAAACAAGAAAACCCAAGTTGGCCTCCTAAGTATAAAAACAAAATAGCACTTATAATACACAAAATGACATATTTAGACAGAAAACTAGTTGAGTTAAATAGGGCTTTCGTAAATAGTCACATAAAAACACATAAATAAGTAGATAGATTCTGTCCCAATAAGTTAGATGGTGTACTATAGTAATGATATCTATGTTTCACAAGTTATATTACGTTTTAACATAATTTGTGTAAACAAAACAAATAATTCAGGGAGAGTTAGATAATATTATTCTGAATCTTATAAGGATATACCAGCAAAATAAACAATAAAAAATAAACTTTGCCTTGAAAAGGGAAAGTCAAGTGTCAGGGCATGTTCCACATGAACTCAAGACTCACTATCTATGAGGACCTACACTTGATGCTGTGATTTCAGAATCGGATATGCACAAGAGCCAAAACAACAAGATTCCAGAAACAGACCTGGAGGTATATACTAATTGGGTTTTGTTTTTTAAAAGGCAAAAATAACTAATGTGATGATTAAGAGCTTTTATTTATTGCATTATGTTTCTGAGAGCTTCAAACACCAGTATACTCTAAAGCATACAGAGGATAAATGACTGTGTTTGCCAGACCCTGTTGCACAGTGACAATGCAGTTCTGCCATGCAAGGCTTGGGGGTTAATAGCCTTTTAAACAAACGTTCTTGAGGCAGATGGACGGTGATCAAGTCAAAAGAAAAACACACAAATATTTGCCCTAAATGTCATATGCTCTACAAATCAAATTGCAGTCTTAAGAGCCACATCTTGGAAGGACTAGGAAAGGGTCCAACAAGTGAGGAAGGCTTTGAATCTCTGTGATGAAATGAGTCTTCCTAGCAACTGTATGCTTGTGAGTGCTTCCCCAAAGGGGATATATTCTGATGATAAAGCAAACATTCATCGAATATTCATTCATAACTGTCAAAACACACAAATATCCCAGATGATTCAATAGATAAAAGGTTGTCTAGGCAAACTCTGTTTTTACATACCATGCAAGTCAAAACAAATGGAATAGAAGACAACTTAGATGGATCACCAAACAATTAGTCTCAGTGAAAAAAAATTTTGAAAAGTCCCATAACACTTGTGGAATTTTAATAGAGGATGATATACAGATGGAGTTTGGGATGTTCAGGCAGATACACACCAAAAAGCACATAGCTTTGTATGTACATCCATGTATTATAAAAGTAAACTGGAAGACCTAAATGAGATTGATGTATTTTACTGACATTCATACACTATTTGGGATATTGACAGCACTGCTTTATAAAATTTTACCATTAAGGGAACTGTACACAATGCAGAAGGTTTTGCAATTCAAACCAACTTATGATTAACTTAAAAATACTATTTAGCTTACATGCGAGAGGTTTCATGCTATTTCAAGAAACAGAGTGAGTATTAAATTAATAATTCTATTGAGAACTAAAAGTGAAATAATTAAGAATTAAAGTAGAAAGAGAATTTAAAATATTAAACTCAAGAAGCATCTAATGTCTATGCAAGGACAAAAGACTGGTATATGTGCATGGGTATGAAGAGTGGTAAAAGCCCATATCACAATTTCTTCATAAAGTAAACACTAGTAGGGTAGCATGTGAGATGGTTCAAGTTCTAGGTACAAGACAGATGGGTTAAGGAAATGAGAGAGCATGCCCTGCTTTGTTTGTTTTGTTTTTGCCAACTCGATGAGGACTAAAGTTATCTGGCAAGAGGAACATCCAAGAGAGAAAATGCCTCCTTCAGTTTGGCCTATAGACAAGATACTAAAGGAATTTTTTTTCAATTAATGATTGATGTTTGTGGGTGCTCCACCCCTAGATAGGTGGTCCTGAGTGATAAGAATAGCAGACTGAGAAAGTCAAGAGGAGCAAGACATTAAGGAGTGCTCATCTACATTCATGCTTCAGGTCCTGCCTCAGGTTCCTGCCTTGAGTTCCTGCACTGACATCTCTCTGTGACAGAAGCTGAAAAAAAAAAAATCCTCACCACAAAGGAGACTTTTGGCTATGATCTTTATTGCATTAGTTAAAACCTAAATAGGGCAGACCTGATAAAAAAAATAAAGATATTTTTAAGCTCAGCATGTGAAGGTACAATTGGAATGCAAGTTAGGAAACCCTACTTTGATCTCCAGAATCCATACAAAGGTGGAAGGAAGGAACACACTGCACAAAGTTGATCTTTTTTTTAAATTTTTTTTATTTATTTTTTTTTTGCACAAAGTTGTTCTTAACATATGTGTCATGGTGTGTTTGTGCACAGACACACACACACAAACACACATTCTCTCTCTCTTTCTCTCTCTCTCTCTCTCTCTCTCACACACACACACACACACACATACAACACTCACACAAATACCATAGTAAATAAACTAAAATATATTTAAAAAGAAGCACATGCCTTGTTTACTTGTGTAATCTGAAATACACCCGAATAGCTCAATGGTTCTTGTGGCAATATCCCAGCAACACATCACCGCGCTGCAGTTTGCTATGAGCCTGGACTGCAGCTGTCCATGAACTGCAGAATGTTTGGCTGCCCCACAGCAATACTGCAATTTTAATTAACATTTGGGGAGCCACAGATCAGTTCAACAGTCTTTCTCATTTAATTGATAGTCTTTTGAAAATTGGGATGCTTGTTCCGTGCACGGACCATTGCTTACCACCTGCAGGATTTATTTATGTGGCTAGTCATTAAATCTTATCTGTACCTGTTACAAAGCCAAATGCCCATCATTTCTTTTTGGAAGTATATTGCAGGGCATGGAATTCAAACACCGGAAAAAAAGATCATGTTTGGTAATAAAAAAATGAAAGAATATTTTTTTTTATTTTGATGCTACAGGGAGAAAATTTGAAAAAGGTTCTACTTTTTAAATTGGCTTAGTGCTTAAATTGGTACATTTATGTTTTTCTTAGGTGTTGCTACCTATGTTTAAATAGAAATGATATTTAAAATATGTCACTGGCATATTTTCAGGTATATGGACTAGATGGTGCACATTGGACACTGTTAGTTTCTGTCCATTGTCATTTTCATCATAGCTCTACATCGACTCCCAAAGGTCTTCGTGCCTTCATGAATCAAGAAATTGCTTCTTATTCACAAGTCCATAGAATGGTTTAGAAATATAAAACTAATTAGCAACAGGTTTATTTTGTACTTAAATCAATAATGGGTGTGCATTTTAGTTCAGACCTAGAAGATTAGATACATACTGCATGGGCTTTGGTGAAAATCTCATGTACTTCCTTGGCTGAGAGAACACAAGTCTCTACTCGTGTACTGAGATTGCCAAAGGACCATCTTGATTTCTACATATTGTTCACAGTGACTTCTAAATTAGTGAGGAAGCATTTCAATCGAATGTGTGAAATATCACCACTGAATCCCATAAATGTAGACAGATAGTTCAGTCAACTTAATTATACTATTTAGGGTTTTATGTAGACTTTTCATTTCCTTGTGGCGACTGGAAAGAATCACTTGAATGGAGAAGTTGGGAAAAATTTTTTTTTTTTTTTTTTTTTTTTTTTTATTTTAATTTATTTATTTATTAAGAATTTCTGCCTCGTCCCCACAAACGCTTCCCATTTCCCTCCCCCTCCCCCGATCAAGTCCCCCCCCCCCCTCATCTGCTCGAAGAGCAATCAGGGTTCCCTGACCTGTGGGAAGCCCAAGGACTGCCCACCTCTATCCAGGTCTCCTAAGGTGAGCATTCGAACTGCCTAGGCTCCCACAAAGCCAGTACGTGCAGTAGGATCAAAAACCCACCGCAATTGTTCTTGAGTTCTCAGTATTCCTCATTGTCCGCTATGTTCAGCTAGTCTGGATTTATCCCATGCTTTTTCAGACCTAGGCCAGCTGGCCTTGGTGAGATCCCAATAGAACATCCCCATTGTCTTAGTGTGTGGGTGCACCCCTCGTGGTCCTGAGTTCCTTGCTCGTGCTCCGTCTCCTTCTGCTCCTGATTTGGACCTTGAGATTTCTGTCCGGTGCTCCCGTGTGGGTCTCTGTCTCTGTCTCCTTTCATCGCCTGATGAAGGTTAATATTCCTGAGGATGCCTATGTGTTTGTCTTTGGATTCACCTTATTTAGCTTCTCTAGGAACATGAATTATAGGCTCAATGTCCTTTATTTATGGCTAGAAACCAAATATGAGTGAGTACATCCCATGTTCCTCTTTTTGGGTCTGGCTTACCTCACTCAGGATAGTGTTTTCTATTTCCATCCATTTGTATGCAAAATTCAAGAAGTCCTTGTTTTTTACTGCTGAGTAATACTCTAATATGTATATATTCCATACTTTCTTCATCCATTCTTCCGTTGAAGGGCATCTAGGTTGTTTCCAGGTTCTGGCTATTACAAACAATGCTGCCATGAACATAGTTGAGCATATACTTTTGTTGTATGATAGGGCCTGTCTTGGGTATATTCCCAAGAGTGGTATTGCTGGGTCCAGGGGTAGGTTGATCCCGAATTTCCTGAGAAACCGAAACACTGCTTTCCAGAGTGGTTGCACAAGTTTGCATTCCCACCAGCAATGGGTGAGTGTACCCCTTTCTCCACAACCTCTCCAGCAAAGGCTATCATTGGTGTTTTTGATTTTAGCCATTCTGACAGGTGTAAGGTGGTATCTTAAAGTTGTCTTGATTTGCATTTCCCTGATCGCTAAGGAAGTTGAGCATGACCTTAAGTGTCTTTTGGCCATTTGAAGTTCTTCTGTTGAGAATTCTCTGTTCAGATCAGTGCCCCATTTTATAATTGGGTTGATTAGCCTTTTACGGTCTAGTTTCTTGAGTTCTTTATATATTTTGGAGATCAAACCTTTGTCAGTTGCAGGGTTGGTGAAGATCTTCTCCCAGTCAGTGGGTTGTCTTTTTGTCTTAGTGACAGTGTCCTTTGCTTTACAGAAGCTTCTCAGCCTCAGGAAGTCCCATTTATTCAATGATGCCCTTAGTGTCTGTGCTGCTGGGGTTATACATAGGAAGTGGTCTCCTGTGCCCATGTGCTGTAGAGTACTTCCCACTTTCTCTTCTATCAGGTTCAGTGTGTTCGGACTGATATTGAGGTCTTTAATCCATTTGGATTTGAGTTTTGTGCATGGTGATAGATATGGATCTATTTTCATTCTTCTACAGATTGACATCCAGTTTTGCCAGCACCATTTGTTGAAGATGCTCTCTTTTTTCCATTGTATACTTTTAGCTCCTTTATCGAAGATCAGGTGTTCATAGGTTTGTGGGTTAATGTCAGGGTCTTCTATTCGATTCCATTGGTCGACTTCTCTGTTTTTATGCCAATACCAAGCTGTTTTCAATACTGTAGCTCTGTAATAGAGTTTGAAGTCAGGGATGGTAATGCCTCCAGACAATCCTTTATTGTATAAGATTGTTTTGGCTATCCTGGGTTTTTTGTTTTTCCATATAAAGTTGATTATTGTCTTCTCCAGATCTGTGAAGAATTTTGATGGGATTTTGATGGGGATTGCATTGAATCTATAGATTGCTTTTGGTAGAATTGCCATTTTTACTATGTTGGTCCTCCCAATCCAAGAGCAAGGGAGGTCTTTCCATTTTCTGGTGTCTTCTTCAATTTCTTTCTTCAAAGACTTATAGTTCTTGTCAAGTAGATCTTTCACTTCCTTGGTCAGGGTTACCCCAAGGTATTTTATGCTATTTGTGGCTATCGTGAAAGGTGATGCTTCTCTGATTTCCCTCTCTGCTTCCTTATCCTTGGTGTATAGGAAGGCAACTGATTTTTTGGAGTTGATCTTGTATCCTGCCACGTTACTAAAGCTGTTTATCAGCTGTAGGAGTTCTTTGGTAGAATTTTTGGGGTCGCTTATGTACACTATCATATCATCTGCAAATAACGAAAGCTTAACTTCTTCCTTTCCAATACGAATCCCCTTGATCTCCTTATGTTGTCTTATTGCTATTGCTAGAATTTCAAGCACTATATTGAAGAGGTATGGCGAGAGTGGACATCCTTGTCGTGTTCCTGATTTTAGTGGGATGGCTTTGAGTTTTTCTCCGTTCAATTTAATGTTAGCTGTTGGCTTGCTGTAAATAGCTTTTATTATATTTAGGTAGGACCCTTGTATCCCTATTCTCTCCAAGACCTTTATCATAAAGGGGTGTTGAATTTTGTCGAATGCTTTTTCCGCATCTAGTGAAATGATCATATGGTTTTTTTCTTTCAGTTTATTTATATGGTGGATTACATTGATAGATTTGCGTATGTTGAACCAGCCCTGCATCTCTGGGATGAAGCCTACTTGATCATAATGGATAATTTTTCTTATGTGTTCTTGGATTCGGTTTGCCATTATTTTATTGAAGATTTTTGCGTCGATGTTCATGAGTGAGATCGGTCTGTAATTCTCTTTCTTGGTTGGGTCTTTTTGTGGTTTTGGTATCAGGGTAACTGTAGCTTCATAAAAGGAATTTGGCAATGACTCTTCTGATTCTATATTGTGAAATACCTTAAGGAGTATAGGTATTAATTCTTCTTGGAAGTTCTGGTAGAATTCTGCATTGAAACCATCTGGTCCTGGGCTTTTTTTCGAAGGGAGATTTTTGATAACCATTTCTAATTCTTCGCGAGAAACCGGTCTATTTAGATCATTCACCTGGTCTTGGTTTAGCTTTGGTATATGATACTTATTTAAAAAAATGTCCATTTCTTTTGTATTTTCCAGTTTTGTGGCATACAGGCTTTTGTAGTAAGATCTAATGATTCTCTGAATTTCCTCTGTGTCTGTGGTTATGTCCCCCTTTTCATTTCTGATCTTATTTATTTGCGTGTTCTCTCTCTGTCGTTTAATTAGTTTGGATAGGGGTTTGTCGATCTTGTTGATTTTCTCCAAGAACCAGCTTTTTGTTTCATTGATTCTTTGGACTGTTTTCTGTGTTTCTATTTTGTTGATTTCAGCCCTCAGTTTTATTATTTCCAGTCTTCTACTTCTCCTGGGCGCGTCTGCTTCTTTTTTTTCTAGAGCTTTCAGGTGTGTTTTTAAGTCCCCAATGTATGCATTCTCCGTTTTCTTTAAGTGGGCACTTAGTGCTATGAACTTTCCTCTTAGCACTGCTTTCATTGTGTCCCATAGGTTTGAGTATGTTGTCCCTTTATTTTCATTAAATTCAAGGAAGACTTTAATTTCTTTCTTGATTTCTTCCTTGACCCAGGCGTGGTTCAGTAGTTGACTGTTCAGTTTCCATGAGTTTGTCGGTTTTTTGGGGGCAGCGTGGTTGTTGCCTTCTAACTTTAATCCGTGATGATCTGATAAGACACAGGTGGACACTGAGATTTTTTTGTATCTGTGGAGGTTTCCTTTGTTTCCGAGTATGTGGTCAATTTTTGAGAAGGTTCCATGAGCTGCAGAGAAGAAGGTATATTCTTTCCTATTTGGGTGGAATGTTCTATAGATGTCTGTTAAGTCCATTTGCTTCATTACCTCCAATAATTCTCTTAATTCTCTATTAGGTTTCTGTCTGATTGACCTGTCCCTTGGAGAGAGAGGTGTGTTGAAGTCTCCTACTACTAGTGTGTGTGGTTTGATGTCTGCCTTGAGTTCTAGTAATATTTCTTTTACATAAGTAGGTGCTTTTATATTGGGGGCGTATATATTCAGGATTGAGACGTCCTCCTGATGAATTGTTCCTGTTATGAGTATAAAGTGACCGTCTCGGTCTCTTCTGATTGATTTTAGTTTGAAGTCAGTTTTGTTAGAAATTAGTATGGCCACACCTGCTTTTTTCTTAGGACCATTTGCTTGAAACACCTTTTCCCAACCCTTTACTCTGAGTAGGTGCCTGTCTTTGTGGTTGAGATGTGTTTCTTGCAAACAGCAGAATGTTGGATCCTGTTTTCGTATCCAATCTTTTAGCCTGTGCCTTTTTATAGGTGAATTGAGCCCATTAATATTAAGTGATATTAATGACCAGTGGTTGTTTACTCCGGTTATTCTTATTGCTTTTGGTAGTAGAGATTGTGTGTCTCCTTTCTTTGAGATGTGCTCGTGAAGGGCCATTAGATGCCTGGGTTATTGTAGGCAGTGTTGGCAGTGGTGGATTCCTTGGGTTGCGATTTTCCTTCTATTACTTTCTGTAGGGCTGGATTTGTGGCTACGTATTGTTTAAATTTGTTCTTATCCTGGAATGTCTTGTTTTCTCCGTTGATAGTGAACGATAGCTTGGCTGGGTATAGTAGTTTGGGTTTGCATCCATGGTCTCTTAGCTTCTGCAGAACCTCTATCCAGGACCTTCTGGCTTTCATAGTTTCCATCGAGAAGTCAGGTGTAAGTCTGATCGGTTTACCTTTATAAGTTACTTGCCCTTTTTCTTTTGCAGCTCTTAATATTCTTTCTTTAACCTGTATATTTTGTGTTTTGATTATTATATGGCGAGGAGATGTTTTTCTTTGATCCAGTCTGTTTGGTGTTCTGTATGCTTCTTGAATATTTAAATGAATATCTTTCTTTAAGTTGGGAAAGTTTTCTTCCATAATTTTGTTGAAAATATTTTCTGAGCCTTTGAGCTGTGACTCTTCTCCTTCTTCTATTCCTATTATTCTTAGGTTTGGTTTTTTTATTGTGTCCCATAGTTCCTGAATGTTTTGTGTTGAGAATTTGTTGGCTTTGCTGTTTTCTTTGATCTGTTCGTTTATTTTCTCTATGGTGTCCTCAGCATCTGAGAGTCTTTCTTCTAGCTCTTGGATTCTATTGATTATGCTTGTTTCTGTAGACTCAGCTCGTTGGCCTAGATTTTCCATATCCAGCTGGTCCTCAGTTTGTATTTTCTTCTTTGCCTTCATTTCAGTTTTCAATTCTTGAACTGTTTCCATTACCTGTTTGATGGTTTTTTCTTGGTTTCCCAGGGTATCATGTACGTATTTACTCATTTCTTCAAACTTTTTGTTGTACTTCTCATCCATTTCTATAAGGGCATTTTTTACATGTTGTTTAAGGGACTCTATTATCTTCATAAAGTCGATTTTTTCCACTTCTTCTGTGTTAGGTTGTTCAAATACTTCTGTTGTAAGATCATTGGGTTCTGATGTTTTCATGTTGTTTTTCGGATTATTGGGTGAGTTCTTGCCTTGGCGCCTGCCCATCTCCTCCTATTGATCCTATCCAATGGATCCTTTAGAAACCGGATCAGGTTTCCCTGCTGGCCAAGGGCTCCGCTTACAAAATGCCCTCACTCTCTTTTGTGGTTCCTGCTGCAGGCCAAGAACCCTCTCAACCCTCCGAAGGATCTTCAGGACAGGACCAGGCTCCCCTTGTGCCAGTGACCTGGCCAACCAAAGGCCTACCTCTTTGATTCAATTGTAGTAGGGCGATCTGCTCTCCTTATTGCAGCCTGTCCCAGCTGCTTGGGTCTGGCCACCGCTCAGCCGCGTCTGGCGCCGCCGCCGTGCTGCCGCCGCCGCTGCGCCGCGTCTGGCGCCGCCGCCGCTGCGCCTCTGTGCGTCTGGCGCCGCCGCCGCTGCGCCTCTGTGCGTCTGGCGCCGCCGCCGCTGCGCCTCTGTGCGTCTGGCGCCGCCGCCGCTGCGCCTCTGTGCGTCTGGCGCCGCCGCCGCTGCGCCTCTGTGCGTCTGGCGCCGCCGCCGCTGCGCCTCTGTGCGTCTGGCGCCGCCGCCGCTGCGCCTCTGTGCGTCTGGCCGAAGTTGGGAAAAATTTTGAGTGAAAAGTCTGGACAGTTAAAAGTCAGTCTAATATCCATGAGCAGAAATTAAAACATCTTGTGTAAATAACTCTGAACATTATCCATCCATAAAAAGGAAGTGCACATTCAGGATACCAAATGAATATCCGTGGTATATCATGCCAAGTGAAAAAGCACACTCTACCAAAGAAGAAACATTGTAAACCCAGCAGTGGTGGTGCACGCCTTTAATCTTTGGGAGCCTGAGGCCAGTCTAGGCTGCAAAGTAAATTCCAGGACAACCAAGGCTGCTACACAGAGAAAACTTGTCTTGAAAAATCTCATATATGTGTGTATGTCTGTTAGCATATACACACATATTTATGAATGTATATGTTTCCCATTGAACTATAACATTCAGCATAAATAAATTCATTAAAACAGAAGCAGTAGCTGTGCTGAGGGTTCATTTAAGAACACATATAAATCACCAGTAATTACAATTTGAGCATAGAACATGACAGATTTTACAAATAATCTGTCAGAAGAGGAAGGAAAAACCTAGACCTAACTCCCAGTCACCGTACATGTATGTACAACACAACTCCTGCACCCAAGGCTCAAGAAACATCATGGCAAAGTGGATGGAAAGATTGTAAAAGACAGGGAAACATGGACTTGCTCTGAGGTTGGGCATCCTAGAAATGATATGGAAACGTCAGCACTATGAAGTTCAACTGCCTACATAAGACATGAACAATGACAACACCAATAGGCAGGCTGAGATGGAAGGGAGTATTCGCCAAGGCTCCTCTGCCTAGACAAAGAACTGTAGACAATCACTATATGCTGAGAGGGAGATGAGAATAGCCCCAACTGACTACTCAATACAAAGTCATGTGCTCTGAAATCATGTACGCCAAACACACTTGACAGATCCAACAGGTTAAATTTACATACATTTGTGTGTCAGGGTGTGTGCAACAATAATAAGCAAAGAATAAGAGGCCAAGAATCTGAGATAGAGTTGTGGGCAAGGTAAACAAATGTAATTATATTTTAATTTATAAATTAATTAAAAATCAGTGGCCTTAAAATATATGTTTCATTTCTTTTTTCCTATACAAATCAAAATATTTGTTTCATTTCTATTTCCCTATATAAATTAAATTATAGAACAGGAATCATACAATGTTCACTATCTATAAATGATGCTCTTTTAAGTTTTCTTTCCCTCAGAGGTTAATATTTAATACTAACATTTTTCTTTAATGCTTGCCATTTTAAGTTGCTTCATTTTTCTATTATGAGACAAGACATAAAATATGGCCCACAGCAGGAAGCCTCACCTGGTTTGTTTCTGTTTTGCATATCTCTATCTAAGTTCCTTATATATTATATTGAGATCAAATATTTAGTATCCACTGTCATAGTTTGTGTGACTACACTGTGAGATAATAAAAAAATGACAGAAATATATAAAAGTGCTTCTGGTTCTATTAGCAAAAGAATATTCCCCTAGTCGAAATACAGACAAGGTTTATAGTATAAAACATTTTGATCATAAATTTTCTTTTTATTCTATTAATTAGATTTTTTTGTTGTTGTTGTTTTTGTTTCAGAAACTAAATGCATAGGGACTGGAAAGCTACCTTAATGGTAAAAAGCACTGGGATTATTCAGAGGACCCAAATTTGGTTTCCAGTACACACAAGATCATTTGCAGGCCTTGGTAACTCCTTTTTCAGGGGACTCAACACCCTCTTCTGGCCTCAGCATGCACTGTCACGGGAAGTTCAGCTACATACATGCAGGCATAATACATGTTATATGTAGTTCAGCTACATAAGTGCAGGCATAACACTCAAACACATAAAATAAAAACAAGTAAGTCCTTTTCAAAAAAATTAAGTGGATAAACTTATGGAGATTTGATATCTAAAATGTGCTTTATTAGTTATTGAGAAAGCAGGAGGGTGACAGCTTCTAATACTTTATGCTTCCTCTATTATCAGAGGCTACTTTGTAGATCATTAATCTAAATTAAAATGCTGATTAGAGCAAGTGCCTCATCAATGACCTCTCTCTCACCTCTAGAGGAGTTTTAATTAGAGTAACCTTTCACAGCATTTTCAGTCTAATAACTGCAAGCCTAATAACATATTCGCTTCACATAAATACACTTGTCATCTAAATCCACAAAATGATTTAATATTCTGCACATATGCCTGTCCTGAACATTGACGTGTGTATGTATTTATGTATAGAAAATGCAGTCAGCCCTACCTGTTCATTACTTCCCTAGAGCCAACTTTTGAATTTACAAAAACATCTCTTTCTAATCTTGATTTTAAAGTAAAAAATATATTTTTCTCTGCACTTTTAAATTTTAATTTAAGTATAATTATATCACACCCACTCTTTCCTTTCTTCCCTTCAAACTCTGCCATGTCCCTGTTTACTCCTTCTCAAATCCATATCCTCTTTTATCATATATGTGTGTATGCATACATATTTAGTATTTTGTTACAAGCTTACGTATACACACAAACTGCAGAATCCATCCAATACCAATTATATAATTTCAGGACTACTTATTTAGAATCAGATAACTAACTAAGAGGTTCATGAGACTAATTTCCCTTTCTCCTCTATTGATAGTTTCCTATAATCTGTTTTATAGAGGTAGGTCCATATCATTTCCACTATATTAGTATATCTACTGGTGTCCTCCTTGTTCATGTCTTGTTTAGGCAGCCATACTGCTGGAGTATTGTGAATGAATCTCCCTAACAATGTAGCACACTGATTTTCTATTTTTTTTTTTATTGCACTACTGTCTCTGTAGGGAATTGTGTTTTAGGAAACTTAAACCTGAAAGTGTATGTGAAACTTTACTCCTGTCTTAGCAACAGCCCTTTCTTAATAAGCAGCCCATTCAGCACATACCTATGTACAAAAGCCAACTCAGAGGAACAATGAAAACCTGTTAAGGGAAAAGGAAATGTCGCCTCTCTACCAACTCTGTGTCTTTCTAGCACAGATCATTTTCTGCGGTCTTTAATTACATTTCTTCATGAAACTACAGAACAAATTATCCATTTGCACTTAAGACTATGAAAATGCTTTATTGTGCTAGCATTACAGGTCTTATACTTGGAACAGCTGGGAAGGCCAATAGACCACTTTAAGCTAAGTGAAACCTTTTAAAAATAGTTAATAACAATGACAATAATGATTTCTAGCACACATCACCTTCCTTGTGCCAATCTAGGAATACTAATAATATTAAATGTGACCCTCTTCAGCTATTACCAATTAACTTCACTCACCTTCAAAATGATTCCATTACTACCGACCAGGTTACATTCCCAGCCACTTCTTGTATCTTTAAGGTTTGGCTTTCAGCTGTCAAGAAAGTGATATGAAGCTACAAACCCTGGAAACCTGGAGCACTCTCAGTAGACTTGCTATTACATTTATATCTTAACTGTAAATAGACATGGAACAGAGAAAACTCCTTGTGAGCTTTGCACAGTAAGTAACAGTGTGTTGTGTCTAGACAGTACCAAATGATTAGCACAGTGCAGCTGACATCTTCATAATCTTCAATATGCTTTACTTGATATGTTGGGGACATTCAAAATCCCCTGTAATAGCTATTTGGAAACATGTCAATCACAGTTTTCTAGCTATGATATTGAACATTAGAAGTTATTCTTCCCATTGAATTACACCTCTCCTCATAACTTTTTTTCTCTTTCCTTCCACTTCCAAACCCTTCCCAACCCATTAACCACTAGTGTCCCCTCTGCTTCTGTGAGTTCAGCATTTTAGCACTACATGTAGACACAGGACTTGTTTTTCTATGTCTGACTTATCTTACCGATCATGCTATCTTCCAGTTCCCCCAGGCATCTACAGAAGACAAAATTACACTGATTCTTAGGATTAAATAGTATTCTATTGTGTGAATATGTTCCTTTTCTTCACCCGCCAATGAACAGTTATATTTCTTTGGTGTCGTAATCACTATGACTTATATTGAGCCATTAGATTGCATAAATATACAGATATCTCTTTGTTATCTTGATTGTGTTTTATTTGGATTCCTATACTGTACTGGGATTTCTGGTTTTGGGGCTTGTGGTATTTGAGTTGTGAAGAGCAGCCAACTATTTTTCCATAATTACTGACAAATTACATACTCAGCCTTTTTCTGAGCAGTTGGCTATCAGATAATGAAAGAAAGGAACATAATTCACAGTTTAATCACATACATTATTCTATGGCAGGGGAATGATTGCTAGTAAATTCATTATAATAAAATCTTCAAGGTATGGTTCAATATAAAAGATTGAAGTTGTTTTAATTTAAATATACACATGCTGTCAGGGGCCATGTGAAGGAACCAACACGTAGCATTAGAACTCATGGAACATGGCTAGGCATTTAGCCAAGTCACAAGGCTGAGCGAGCTTTAGAGAGGAAAAGCACCAGGGGATGTGTGTTCTGAAGACCTCATGCTGTTATTGAGCATAACTCTGATTGTTGCCTTTGTAGTCACCACAGCCCTCATAATCTATGGATTGTATGAAAACTCAAGGGGCAGTGTTTCTGGTACTTAGAATAATAGTGACTGACTGTAACGGCGTAAATGAATGCTGACAGATTGTAAAAATATATACAGCTTTAATGGGGAAATAGACTTACAGAATCACCATTCCCGTGGAGACCAGGAAAGCAGAAGCGTGCGAGCATGCTCGCCAGATTTATAGGTAAACATTAGCCCGAGGCGAACACGCCCCCTAAGGGGCTGGACTTATCCCTACAACTGACTTCTCCAAAGCATTGCTGTTGGAGCAGATTAATGATTCAGCCACTGCCCTTTAGAAAGAATTTAGACATGCAGAATTGTTAATAAGATTAGGTTAAGATGTAGTGAGGGGAACAGGCCTACTTTTCATCCTGCCCGGCTCCCTCATGCCTAGCTGAGCCCCAGAAACAACAACACAAAAACTGTATTCATTTAAACACTGCCTGGCCCATTAGTTTCAGCCTCTTATTGGCTAATTCTCACATCTTGATTAACCCATTTCTAATAATCTGTGTAGCACCATAAGGTGGTGGCTTACTGGGAAAGATTTAGCATGTCTGACCTGGCCGCTGGCACCATGGAGTCTACCCCAGAAAGGAGAGGCATGACAATTGCCTCACTTCCTTCTTCCTCCCAGCATTCTGTTCTGTCTACTCCACCCACTTTAGGGCTGGCCTATCAAATGGCCAAGGCAGTTTCTTTATTAACTAATGAAATCAACACAAAACAGAAGACCCTCCCACATCATTAAGATAACTTTTTTAATGACTTTGATGTAGAAAATCTTGGGGAACACTTTAAAGTTTAGAAAGATACACTTTTAATAGTTGAACAAGGGATTCGTTGAGGTCAGGGTACAGGAACAATGACAGCCTCGCTATTTGTGCATTTCTTTCTTGCCAGGATGTGTTAAATATCCCAATAGAATTGCATACCTAAATATATGTGTAAACCAAGGAGTGTGTTATAAAGCACGACAGACAAAATGACAGCAGTTTCCTGGACTGTGTCTTTCTCATTAGTAAACTCAGCAGCCTGAGAAGAAATTGATCTCATTTTAAAATAATATTATATCATTATTATTTCTATCATCAATACTAACATCAAACTAGTGTTGCTAGCATCAGTATTATTTATATTTTAGCATACGCTTAAACAGTAAGTGTGTATATATACATCACATTATTCTTTATTCAACAATCAAGAGATAAGGACTCTGAGATTTAGAAAATGTAAAAGTCCAGCAATTAGCTATATACATGATATTCTCTCACTGAGCATTTTTTTCCCTATCACTATTGGTGAAAATCAACTCTTGCTGTTATTAAAGGTCCCCCACATTCCCCTACATTGAAAGCTTATACCCCAACTGGTGAAGCCGTTTTCGAAGGCTGTGGGAACTTTAGAATGGGGTGTTGAGTTGAGCAGTGGGTCACTAAGGGTATCTTTGCACAGTGATACTGGCCTGCTAAGTAGAGTCTCACGCTGTGCTTCCTAGGCTACCATGGTTCCATAACCTCCTGCACCTTATATCACGCCAGTGCAATGAATGCACAAAAATCAATCTATTCTCGATTAAGAGTTTTTTGAAAAGTGATCTTATCATAGCAATGCAAAGTAACTAATCGGGGATAGATAACATCCTGTGTTTTACAATTTTTATTCCTTTCTCCTAATGATTACTTACATTTTACATGGAATTGTAAATGGTAATGAGAATTCTTTGGCAACCCATTTATATATATATATATATATATATATATATATATATATATATATATATTTGATTTTTATTGAGCGCTACATTTTCTCTGCTCCCATCCCTGCCTCTAATATATATTTTTAATTCTTTTTTTATTGTGAGCTAACTTACAAGTTTTTTTCCTTTATTTTATTTTACATACCCACTACAGTTTTCCTCCTCTCTTCCTGTTCCCTCCCCCCCCTTCCTTTTACCCTCCTCCACAGTCTGCTTCTCTGTCTCCATTCAGAAGGGCTAAGGTCTCCCTTGGGAATCAACAAAGCATAGCATATCTAGTTGAGGCAGGACCAAACCACTCCCCTTTGCCTCAAGGCTGAACAAGGCATTTCACTATAGAAAAGAGGTTCCTAAGAGCCATCTCATACATCAGGGAAAGGTCCTAGACACACTGCTAGGGACCACACGAAAGACCAAACTACACAACTGTCACCCAGATGCAGAAGGCCTATGTTGGTCCCATGCTGGCTTCCTAGCTGTCTGTTCAGAGTCCATGAGCTCCCACAAGCTCAGGTAAGCTGTCTCAGCGAGGCACAGGGCCAGGGGAGAGGTGGAGAAGTAGAAGAGAGGGAGTTGGGGGATGGAAACAGGAGGGATGGTCAAGTAGGGGACAGGACAGAGGGGAGAGTAATGAAAGAGATACCTTGATATAGGGGGCCATTATGGGGTATGAAAGAAACCTGATACCAGGGAAACTCCCAGGAACCCAGCAAGGATAACTCCAGCTAAGACTCCTAGCAATAGTGGAGAAAGTGCCTGAACTGGCCTTCCCCTGCAATCAGATTGGTGACTACCCCTATTGTCTGTCATCATAGAGCCTTCATCCAGTACCTGATGGAAGCAGATGCAGAGATCCACAGCCAAGCACTGGGACAAGCTCCAGCAAGCCAGTGAAGAGGGAAAATGAGCAGGGGGTGGGGGAGATGGGGGTGGGAGGTGGTGGTTAAGATCATGACAGGAAACCCTTTACAAATATTCTACACAGCATGTGACATTCTCAATGTAGTGCAGACTTTTAGAAACTTCTAATGGGCAGATCTGCCATGCCAGATGTTTGAGAGATCTTGAATTCATAGGGATAAAATAGTTTGAGAAATTTCCAGAGAGCATGTGCAAAGACTTGACCTAGGTACTCTGCCTTGTACTGCTGTAGGAAGTCTTACAGCTACTGATTTCCCGCCCACTGGGGTGAGGCCTCTTGTCTATATATGCTGATGTGGAGCTTGCCTCTGCTATTTTCTGGTCTGTTATGGTTGCGCACTTTGGTTTCTGGTCTCCGTTCCAGCAGAGGATTCTGATTTGTGATTCTACCCCTAAATAAATAACAATCTATTTTCTCAATTCTGAGCTAGTGTGGAATTTCTTTTAAGCGTCCATCCCTCATTGTACCAATGCCCCCTTCTAACTAGCCTTACACTTGGGAAACTCATTGTGTTCCTCAGCCTAAAGACTTCCTCACTTCTGCTTCCCCTATCAGCCAATAAAGTATGAAAACTCACTTTTCAGTTTACATTTAAGCGTATTTTAGAACAAAAACAGAGCCAAGTTAATAAGAGCTCATGACTGAAGTGTTTACCATCTTTAGGACTCAGACTTACGTGAGAGAGGTTAGTGCTAATTTCCCATTGATGACTGAGGGAGCAAACAGCTAACATCTTCACCAAGAGAAAGAGACTTTATTCAACAAAATTAGCACTTTTGAAAATTTTCATTTTGATCCATAATATTGTGGTAATTGGCACTTTCTTGGGGAATAGTATTTGCCTTGTTCATGATTCTCTTCCGTGACTCTGCCTTTGAATATTCCATTTTCTTTCTCCTGTATTCATAGAAAGCAGAAATGTCATCCTGGCAATGCAGGGTGTCATGTTCTCAGTGTATTCACGAGCAAGGAATGGGAGCCCACAATTTCTGTAATCAAGATGTCTGAGAGTCAATGTGCCCAGAATCTTCTCTTTAATCAGCTGTGATACTCTGTGCCCCGAACTCAAATTATCCTTGCAACAGGAGTAATCAAGTCTGAATAAAACCTAGGTTATTTTCCATGGCCCAGTTTATCTGTCCATAGCCACAGGGAAGGCTGCTCCATCAATCAAGTCTCCAAATAAAAAGGTAATTATTTCTTGATTTCTCCGGAGCAGATGCAATGAGAGCAAGGTTGCTTCTGCTGGGAGTCCTGCTGTGCTGCCAAACAGCAGCAGTGATCTTAGAAGACAGAAGTAATTACCTGCAAGATGTTCCTGTCTTCGTAGGTAGGAATGACTGCTAGCCATTAAGACTCTCCTGGCCTTTGAGGCACACTACAATTCTAGACCTTTCAGGGACGCTTGCTAATTTAATTTTAACTTAGACTCTGGATGCATATGAATGCACACATAGATATTAATGATATAAGGCTTGTGTTAGCCTCAGATTTGAGCAAAGACACATGTTTGGGGGATTAGTAACACGATGAAGGGCCAAGGGCAGGAGCTGGTCAGCAGCTTAACAAGGCTTCAGAATTTCTACATCACAGGCTCTTTCGAGTGTCTTTTTGATGAACCCATGTGACGCAAACCCTGGTTTCCATGTAAGCATGCCAATCAATATGTAAAGCAAAACAGCTTTGCAACTGCAAAACAGTATTTGTAATCTTGTCCAAACGAGGAGTAGTCAGAATTTTTGCCCATTGTTTAGATTTCACTCTAAAGATATAGCAAGCTATCCATATGCAAAAGAATAATACAAGGGTGTCTGTAATGCCAGAGAAAGATAAACACCACAGGACCTCAGGACTTTACAGAATTGAAAAGGTTATTAATATGGATCCATAGTCTCAAGGGTTGGTTAGAAGAGGCCATAGTGTGTAGGGGTGGGGGAGGGGGTGGGGAAGAGGGCGTTAGTGAGCATTGAGGAGATTTATCTGTGGCATATGAACAAGGCATTCACATATCAAGAAATCAGAAGAAACAACACTGAAAGTTTTCACTATAAAATAATTATTTGCAGATGGGCATGGAGGTGCATGCCTTTAATACCAGCACTTAGAAGGCAGAGACAGATGGTCCTCTTGGAGTTAGAGGTCAGACTAGTCTACTAGTCAAGTTTTATGACAGCTTGAGCTACACAAAGAAACTATGCATTGAAAAAAAAATCTCAAAGAAACACATGTACATGCTTAACTTGAGCCAAAATGGTACATGTACATGAGTTTGGAAGCTTTAAACTATTGATGTCTATAATTTATATGTTTTATGGATCACCTAAAGATAAAAGTGGAGGAAATTATTTTGCATTTTCCTTTCAACCTTCGCTCACTTCCATTCTATCGCAGTGAAATGTTATAAAATATATGTGCTCTCCTAATTAGCTGAACCCAGTGCCACTTTCATCTTGAAATGCCCTGGGAGATACACATTATACACGTGTTCTACTTGATGAGCTAATGGCTGTTTTTGCCAAAAGTCTTTCTAGAATCAAGTACTAAGACATCATTATCCAGGACATACTCAAAGTATAATTTTAGTTAGAACAATCGATGGATTTTCCATATCCCTTCATGTACAAAGTGATTGGCTTCTATTTTGCTTTTACAATCGCTAGGTGAATAGAGGGGGAAAAGAGTATTTATGAAGTCTCATACTAAGGTTTATCAACTCCAGCATCACTAACAGTTTGTGCAACCTACTTATTGTATAGTCACACACATTGCTGGGTAGACCTTCTTTCTACTCCAGACATCAGTCTTGCCTTCCTCCGGTTGTAATAGCCAAAATTTATTACCAAATGCCTTCTATGTGATAAGATTGCTCCTGATTCAGAACTACTGTTATAATGACCATCTCCTGGTCCCTGATCCACACATTTCAAGTAGGCCAAGAACACAGAGAAGCTTATTCCATTAGACATAAAGCTGGTTAAATTTTTGTGTGTGGTGGCATAGAGGATGTGACTATAAGAAATACACTGTCTTTCACATTTATATGCCATGGTGTCCTAAGTGTGAAAATAAATGTTTAAAATGGAAACACATTTTAAAAGATACAGTATCCCATAAAACTGTGTATACAAAGGAAAAAATGGAAGCCCATGGAAAGCTTCAATTAAAATCTGAATCCTCTTAGTGTTAAATGATGAAAATAAATTCAACTAAAATATATGTAAATAAAGATGAGAAGGAATGATTTTTTTTAATTCAATCATCTTATGCCAATTCACCTACATTTTTTAAAGAAAAAAAACTGTCTTTTATTTTTCTTTTTTACTATAGAGATCATTGTAACCAGGACAAAGTATTCAAAACCTTCCATCTGTCCTCTCCGGCATTTGTCTACTTTCATAGTGTGTTTTCCTTTGAACATATTGTCACAGACTTTGCATGAGTAGTGCAGACACTGAGAGAAAAGGCTGTTCTTGGAATGTGTGATATTTCCTATGGGTCACGGAATTCTAAAGCCACGAATGTGTAGTCATAATAATTAGCAACCTATTTATTCTTTTCCAACCCTAATGCAGACAGATTTATGGTCATTGTTGATTTTAATCTCCAGAATGCCCAGCCACAATGGGGTGCATTAGAGAAGCTTCTAGGTAGAGACTAAAAGTCCCCTGATTCAGAAAGAGTCATCAGGCTGCATGTTTAGTGACAGTCAACCAGGACTGTGATTAGCCAATGAGAATGACCCGTCTGCAGGGCATCCGCCCTCCTGGAGTACAGTCCATCTCTTTGGTCATATGATAGCAATATAAGATACAAAGAGAACATGCCAAAAACCAGAATTATATACACACATTTTAAAATTTGTACTGATCATACATGGTCAATATGGAGTGAAACATAAGCTGTCTGGTATCCTTAGGCATAGCATGAAACAGAGTGATTTTGAAGGGATGCTCGTTGACTTAAAAAATATTGTTAATAACAACAATCACACCACCTCAGCCTTGCAAATCTTGAGTTCATGAGAGCGCACATGTGCATTAAAATAATAAGCAAATGATGCTTCTGAATATGTGGAGGTGGTAAGTATTGAATATTGACCCTTAAATACCAGAATTAGGTCTCTAGACTTGTGAAAGCATATCATGATCATTAGATACAAGGCTAGCACCAGAAAAGAAGTTACCAAGCTACAAAAATCAGAACCCATTATTAGATATTTTTATAGATGTCTGCCAGATACACCTTATTCCAAAGCTCTCATTCTTCTAGAAGTAAAAATTTGCTTAGATTTCTATAGCCAACATTGAGTTTCAGGCCATTCTTAATCCTTTTAGGAAGAAGAGGGTAACACTCATTTTGATCAGCTAATCCAATTGAGTTCTCCAGGTGTGGTCTTTGTCATTTTTACTGAGCTCCTAGGAGAAGAGGTAGATTACCAAACAAAATTTTCCTTTAAGACAGCCATTCTCAATCATCCTAATGCTGTTATATTTCGTCATGTTGTGGTGATCCCCCAACCATGAAATTGTTTTTGTTGCTTTTCCATAACTGTAATTTTTCTATGATCCCTATGAAAGGGTCATTAGTCCACCAAAGGGGCCATGACTCAGAGGTTGAGAACCACTGCTTTAAGAGATACATCCTTTGTAGACTATGCAGGAAGAAAGGATGAAGGTAAGGAAGGTTTCATTGTCTCTGCCCACCTTTCTGTTTCACAATTTCTAATTTATCTTAATCATAAAAACTTGGGAGTCAGATATCGGGGCAAATGCAAAAAGATCAGAGAGAGAGAAGGAGCAAGCCTAACTCCTCAGCCTCGAAGGGACTACTTCATGTCTCCTCCTACCTTATATTCTTCTCTCTGACCAGCTATATGACTTCTTGCTGTCTGTACAGACCTTCAAATCTCTATGGTTAACTAGTGGCTAGCTCTGCCCTCTGATCTTCAGGCGAGCTTTATTTGTTAGAGTACAAACCAAGTATCACCATGCCCTCCCTCCACTTTTATAGGTTATACTATAGCATATGATAGATGTTCCACTAAATCTCTTCTTTTTAGTCTTTTAAATATTGTATTTTCATTTTCAATTTCTTCCTTCTCCATATAATTTGTATTATCAATTGATTATAATTGCCATATTCTGAAACATGTGATATTCCAATAATGTGTAATGAACAGATTAGGCTAATTAGCATGTCTGTCACTTCAAACACATTTTTTAAATGTGGGGAGTTTTACAAATTCTAAATAGGAAGATATATCATCACTAACTATAGTCATTTTTTGTTTGCAACTGAATATAAGAGCATATTGACATCTAAGTATGACTTCATCCTGTTCATCTACCTCACTCCATCCATGACGCCCTCATAACTCTCTCCTCACACTCTGCTAACCACCATTCTGACCTGACCCTTCATGATATAAATCTTGTCTGCTTCTACATGTAAGAGCATGTGCTGTTATTCACGTATCATATCTCACTTCACTAGGACCCATCAAGCTAACAATATAGTTTCTAATGGTAAGAATTCTTTACGGTTGATTAGTATTTCATTTTGTATACATATTAGTTCATTGTAGCCACCCATCTACTGTTGTACACATTGATCCTCTGTCTTGTGAAGGGTGTTTCATAAGCATGGCATATATCTCTTTTGTCATATTGTTTTTTGCTGACTTCAATCACATACTAAAGAGGATGTAATAGCTTCACTTTTAAATTTGGGGGGAATTTCTATGATGATTTGCACTATAGTTGAATAAATTTTCAATCCTTCCAACAGCATGGAAGAGTCCATTTTCTCTGTATGGACACTGTTGTTTTATGAATAATAGTTATTCATACTTGGGTGATTTTGATTAGTAATATTAGGAATTTTATTTTTGGGTTGTGAGCCTAGCTTTTAACAGCTGAGCCATCTCTCCAGCCTAATATCAAGCATTTTTAAAGTAACTATTTGCCATCAGGATGCCTGTCTTTCTTGAGTCACATAATGCTACACAAACACACTCTCCACTAAAACTCCATAGAGCAGAAAAATAAGTCGAGAATGCCTTGTCACCTTAACTTTAAAAGACACTAAAAAGCAGTAGTAGCCAAACAACAGAAAGCTCATTCCAAAATAGGTACAACCCAACAGAAATACAGAAAAGTAAGAAATTAATCCATCTATTTTTCCCAAACTGATTTTAGATAAAGGCAACAAAAACATACATTGGGGAAGGGACCATCTCTTCAACTCATGATTCTGGGAATCCACATGCAGAAGAATAAATCCAGATCTGTCCACTGCCCCTTACAAGAATTAAGTCTAAGTGAAATACAGTTAAAGTTTATGATCCCCAAATTATGCATTTGTTAGACTAAAACATGGGGGAATTATCTTATAATACTAGCCTCAGGTCATTATTCTTTGGTGTGTTTCTATATAGCACAAACAAGAAAAGCAAAAAATGAATAATGCTATGCTCATCTAAGATGCTTATCGTAGCAAAGGAAATAATCAACGGGATAAAAAAGCAGTCTATACAATGGGGGAAAATGTTCATGATGTGCATCAGATAAGCAAGATGAGTAACTGGAATTGCTGTAATACAGATTTAGTATCAAAAAAAAAATAACATGGTGTGGGCTGTAGAATAGGAAATGTAGCTGCTTTAAAAAATAATCTGATTTTTTTAAAGTAACCATTATGTTACTTTCAGTATTCCCTCCCTTCCACCTCCTCCCTGCAGAACAAAGCTTTCTGGAGGTTTGCGGGTCTATAGAAAGCAACTGCGCATTTTATCCATATACTCAGCAGCCACCCACACCTTCTTTAGGGCTCATTCAATCCTTCAGTTGATCATTACAGAAAAACCCTTTCTGTTCTTCTACTTCTCTGAAATACTTCTCTGTATTTCCATTACCGACACATACTCTTCTTGTATGGCTACAATTACGAACAAGATGTTCAGGAAGAATATATGTTGATGCTTTGATATTGTTTATGGAACAGAAAAATAAAAGGGAGTAACACACAGAAATTGTCAACAAGTTCTTACAGTACAATAAGCCAAAAAGGGAACATAGATCAATTGGGTACTTAAAAAAAACTTAACTAATTTATGACAGATTTTAAAAGTCATTGTTTTTAGTATAGAAAATATGTAAATACCACACTCACAAAATAATAAATTGGCCTAATTGAGTCAGAATTTTGGTGAGTACATATTAATTTTATGACTGTGGTACACAAAATAGAAATATGTTTTATACTAAGTCAACCATAATATAAAAGTAAATGCAGTATATCTGCATACACCTTTTAATGTACACCAATTAAACCTAGATTTTGTAGTAATATTCTATGATAAGATACTGACCAAAGTGAACTTGGGAAAGAAAAGAGTTAATATGAGTTACACTTCTATCCACAAGGAGCCAGGACAAGAACCCAACACAGGAGCCTGGACCCAGGAACTGAAGAAGAACCCTCAGAGGAAAACAGCTTATTGACTTGCTCGGCTATTTTTTTCCACATCTCAGGCCCATCTGCTCAGGGATGGTACTAACCACCATGGGATGGATCATCTTGCAACAATTAGCAGCTAAAAACAGGCCACATAGATATGCTAAAAGGTTAATTTGATTAAAGCAATTGCTAAATCAAGGTTCTGTATTCCCGCATGACTTTACTTGGTGTCACCTTGACAAAGCCTAGCCAGTCCACTGCTGGTTGTCTTTTTTTCTTTGGAGGCAACTGTGTTCTGAACCGTAGTAATATGGCTACAGTTCCCTTCTCCATCAGTTTCATCCACAGGCAGAGCTCTCTCGGTTGCCTGGTGTTCTGTCTCTGTTGAATCCATTCCCACAGGACAGCCCCACCCAGCAGCCCAGCAGAGGGAATTCAATGATTCTTAGGCTGATCACAGGCCTGAGGGTTCTCCAATGCTATCTCAGTCACTCACTGCCTAAATTATCATCCAACAAGACTTTTCATTTCCCTGAGTCTTCCTGTCCCCTTGTGTCAGGAAAATAGACTTTAGAATCTGTTTTCACTCTCAGATATATAAATAATGCCGTTTTTATAGCAGAAAGTTGCTATTGTGTATGCCATGGACTGCTGAATATTCATATTTATTTAATCATTTCAACTCTAACAGTATCAAAGCTAGTGAATACAGAGCCCATATGTCTGTACATTTCTATTCATCACGTTTCACTGTGTGATCACCACAGAACCTTATGGCATGTTACTTCTCTGTAGCTGTGCTCAGCTGAACTCATGGTCAACCGTGTTGCATGCCTGAATAAGATTACAGTGTTGTAATATGAGTGGCGGGGCTGCGTCCCCAGCACCCCAATCTCCTGCTAGCTTATGCCCCAAAATAATTACACGGACACTGTATTCTTTTAAACACTGCTGGGCCCATTATATATAGCCTCTTCTCGGCTAACTCTTGCACCTGGACTAGCCCATTTCTAATAATGTGTGTAGCACCCCAAGGTGCGCTTACCAGGAAGATTCTAGCCTACGTCCATCCTGGGTCGGAGCTTCATCGCGTGTGCCCTCGAGAGCTGAGCTATGGCGTCTGTCTGAGGCATCTACCTCACTTCCTCTTCCTCCCAGCATTCTGTTCTGTTTACTCCTCCCACCTATGTTTTAACCTATGAGGCCAAGCAGTTTCTTTATTACTTAACCAATGACCTTCCTCCATCATTATAGAGTGTATACTCTGTCTCCATAAGGCACAATGTGCCCTGCCTTTGTCTAGGTACATGAGACAGCACCCTAGCATGTTTGGAACATTTTGAACAATGAAATCACCCCCGAAATGCACAAAAATATGAAAAATATGGTCCATTTAGGCACACCAGGCACACTGCTTTATAATGTGTGAGCTAAACCACAAAGCCTGATTGTTGCTTTGCTTGATCTCAGCTGGGAACCATCTTATCAACTCATTCAACATTTTTACTGTGGCTCTCCTCATATTTCCATCCCTGATTGTGAAAGGGCTGGGAGCATCTGGCATCACTGAAAAATATGAGCTGGTAGAGCAATTTGGAAATACGGGACCAAAACAAGGAGCAACGTTTTGTTTATATGTTAATATAGGTAATCAACTCAGGGGACCATATTCTTGCATTTTCTTTAGATTTCCCTTTTGGGATTATGAGTGTTACAGATTGATCAGGAAGAATTAAAGCGACATCTCAGCTTACACAATGCTTCCCATGCAATTTTGAAACCCTTAGTTACATCCCTGGAGCCCACAGAATAAAGCCAGGCATAGTGATGCCTGATGCATTCTGCAACCCCAGAAGTGGGGATACAGAGACAAACTCATCTCCTGGGGCATGCCAGCCAGCCAACCGAAGCTGCCTAGCACGTTCCTGATAGATATACATATTTTACTCTTTTATCTTTTTGAGGTACCCACTATCCGGCTCCCAAATAAATTACATGGAGGCTTATTATTACTTGTGAATGTCTGGCCTTAGTTTAGCTTGATACTTGCCAGCTTTTCTTAAATTACACCAACCACAGCTTTTTATCCTTTTTCTCAGCTTTTATCTTTCTCTATTTCTACATGCCTTTCTTTTCTTCTTACTCCATTACTGACTGGGTGGATAACCCCTGGTGTCTTCCTCTCCTTGTTCTCTTGCTCTTCTTCTTTTTCTCCCCAGATTTCTCCTTCTATTTATACTCTCTGCTTGCCATCCCTGCCTATTCTTGCCCCTGCCTCACTATTGGCTGTTCATTCCTTTATTTGGACCATCAGGTGTTTTAGACAGGCAAAGAGTCACAGCTTCACAGTTAATCAAATGCAGCATAAGCAAAAGTAACACACCTGAAAACAATATTCCCTAATAACAAGGTTTTTAAAATACAAGAGATACCTTTATAAGTTACTTCTTAGGGCTGTGGAGGGGGGGGGGACTAAATTGGGGGAGGGGGAGGGAAATGGGAGGCAGTGGCAGGGAAGAGACAGAAATCTTTAATAAATAAATAAATTTAAAAAAAAAAAGAGAGACGGTATGGCTCCAGCTGGGTGGGGATGCAAGAAAGAGCTTGGAGGAGTGGGGGAGGGGAACCTTGATAGTAATATATTGTATGATAAAAATTGATTTCCAGTAAAAAAAAATGTAAAAAAACAATAAAATAAAATACAAGAGATAGCACCCAAGGTGCATACTAAGTAGAGTGCCAGAGAAAAATTAACGATACAAGTTCTTGTTGAAATAGAGGACTCAAGAACCAGCAAAGGCTAATATTCGTGCCCAAAGGAAGGAAAAGACCAAAGTCCACGTTCAGATAAAGATACCTGACCTTAATGCCTGTGCTTCTCTGTGCTTTTCTGTGATGCCTCTAACCTGTCAATAATTCTTCCTAATCTTTTCCATTCAGAAATAGAATGGAATAAAACAAGCTAGAAATACTTGAATACTGTAAATGGTTAACTCGTGTATTTCTGGGGGGCATAAGTCTTCCATTTCATAGGGAGCAGGGTAGATACCCACCTTTATTCAGCTTGTTTGGAAAATTCCAGGTATAGCTATAGAAATGAGAAAAAGATTCACCAGTCTACAAAAAGGTTTTGTTACAGATCTAATGTGCCTACTGTGATTTCTGCATCTTTGACAGAGATGACAAATCAGTGCCACAGCAACTTCCACTAAATTACCTCTTTTTTCCCTGTCTCTGAACTCTAGCTTGTGAAACTGAGTTGCTCCATAAGCTAGGACTTTCTTTTTCAATATTTTTCTTAAACAGTACAATATGCTTAATTTTAGCTTTAAGTATATGTACTACAGAGGAGTTCACTCTACGTTCATCTGGAAGAAATTCACATCCTAAAAAGGAAGAGGAAACATACAACATCCTAACAAAGCAATGTGCAGAAAATACTGGGCAGAATGGTCCCAAATATAAGCTCCGTGCTATCATGGCTCAGAAGTGAAGATGGAGAGGTGCTGCAAAGGAGACAAACAAATGGTCAGAAAATAAATTAATAATGTGTTAATACTACAAGAGTTTATGATATCATGTGACCCCTAGTGACCTAAGTGTAGGGGTGGAGAATAGCTCTGTTCTGAAATGTAAGACTCCTTGGGAAAGATTCTCTGCTTACAACTCTAACTTCAACCCTAATTTGGTTCCCACCTTGTGTCAACTGTACTGAACATTGTCAGAATCTTCAAAACCACCTTCAGCTTTGTGGCTTTGCGAATCTGCAGGCTTGTTTCACCTCTAAGAATGTCTCAAGTTCACTTTCCACCCTGTTTGCTCTTACTGCATCTTCCAGCCTCTATCATAACCTCCTGCTGAGGGTCTCTGCGTGCTTAACATAGACATTAACAGGAGATACCTGTGTTATCTCAGTGTTAATAGGATCTTATACTTCCCTTTTGTTCATGTATATTGAATGTTCCAAATATATTTCCTTTCTTATTCAGAGTTCCCCTGAGAGAAACATTGTTTATTTCTGTCTATTGTTCCCTTTTTGCCCCTTGTCTGGAAGGAGGTATGAAGGATGAGTTTTCTCCGCTAGTGTCTGTATGTGTCTGTGGAACATTTTATTGTTTAGTGGCAAGATGAGACAGGCAAAACCTTAAAGAATTTGTGACAGCTATAAAATGTTCTCCACAGAGAGCAGCAACTTAACAGCCCAAGAAAAGAGAAAGCAAGTAAAAAACAATGGCCAACATGGTTGAGAGGAAGCAGGGGAAACAGAAGTAAAGTACCAAGACAGAGTGACGGAAGAAAACATCTGCATTGACTGATAATAATACTACTGTACACATTTAGAATATTACAGAAAAAATCAGTTAAACCTGTTCCATTTTTATTAATATATGCAATATACTCCCCACTCTCTATTATATCTGTCCCATACCTAACAAATCCCTATCTTAACCAGTTCCATGGATTCCCAGATTCATGACTTTGTCTCTGCTCTGTTGACCCATTTATTTTAACCCAAGCTAGTGTGGTAATTATTGAGCTTTGAGTACCCAGTGAAAATTAATGGAGCCAACAATGAGTACACGCTGAAACCAATGACTCTTATCTTAGTACAACTGTCCCTCCTGGAGGTTGGCAAAGCAAATGAATTTTTCTTAAGATTTTAGCATAAGAAAGATACACAACAAAATCATGTGAAAAGAGAAACCAGACACGTAAAATGCCATTTTATAGTTTTAAATAATGTGAGTTCTGAATCCTGGTGCTTAGGAGATTGTCGAATACTACAGATTACTTCCAAACAAAAATCCTTTAGTGACTATTTTCACGGAGCTTGTAAAAAGACAAAACTTGAAAAGAAGGCAAATGAAACAGGTGATGCTAGCTAAAGAGGAAACCAGTCAGTTTGCTGATAGAAAATTACTCTCGGGATGAGAAATGAACTGCATCATTTTTATTAAACATTTTGATTATTGTTAAAGTATGTTTTCTTACTGTTGTTGGTTGAATAAGAAATGTTGCCCCCACCCCAATGGCTCATGTGTTTGAACACTTGATCCCCAGTCGGCGGCAGTATTTGGGGAGGTTGTGACACCCTTAAGAGGCAGAGCCTTGCTGGAGAAAGTGTGTCACAGGCTGAACTTTGTGTTTTTGTATTTGTCTCACACTTAACTAGGTATATTTTAAATTAAAGGAAAAATGTTACTGATTTCTCTATTGGAAAATGGCTTTGTAGTATTTCTATATTATTTAGTAGCTGTGTGTGTGTGTGTGTGTGTGTGTGTGTGTGTGTGTGTGTATACAGGCCACTGCACATATGTGAAGGTCAGAGGGCATCACTGTGCAGTCTCCTAGCCCATCCCACTATCCATGGGTCCAGGTTGAAATTAGGTCACCAGACTTTCTCAAGAAACACCTTTACCTTGAGCAATTCTGCTCATCTATTTTTATCATTTTAAAGCAAAGCAATCAAGAATGAAAGGTTGATTTGACTCTGGTGCTATACATAGTCTATATACTTCTTTATACACAATGAAAGGGCAGAAAAGTAATCACAGAGTCTCTGTTACTTGGAGAAAACCTGCAAGTATTTTGAGCTTGTAATTCTGTTGTTAAGATGTTTGTTACACAGCACATATTTATTTGACCCTTTCTACATAAAACTGCCTAAATTCTAAGAAAAAAAAATCCCTGATTTTTGACAGTGTGTGTATGAGATTCATTGAAAAATAAAAGATAAAAATGACAAAATTAATCTATGAAGAACATATGGTGCAAATGATTGCTATTAAAAATATTCTAATTTCCAAAGCACGGCTATGCTTGCAGTATCTTCACTGGGTATTCAGAGGCATGCCCGGCTGTATCAGCTAGCCATCTTGTGGAGTTTAAAGGAATCTATTTCATTTTGTTTCTGCTACACTGGACTACTACCCACTGATTATGTTACATAAATACGTTGTATTCACAAGACTGGGCCGTCGGGATCCAGCAGGGACTCCATTACCTCCTCAGACGAAACCTGAACAGCGGCTCTGGCTTTGCAAGTTTGTCCACCAGCAGCCAGGGGCAGCTGGAACCCACTAAGTGCCCGTGGCCATATTGATGCTGCTGTAACGGTATTCTCTGCCTCACCCACTGAGAAGGTTCTGAGTACTTCACTTTGTAGTTCCCATTCTCACAGAGAAATGTATCTTTAGCTCCTAGCTATAGAAAAATAGATTGTGCACCTCTTCTGAGGATATTCTTGTCTAAGGAGGAATGTGTATTGCAGCCCAGTCTCTGACACTGGAGCAGCAGGGACCCTGGAATTGTTTTAACATGGATGGCAACTAACTTCACACAATATAATGTGAATGGTTGTTAGCACCTAAACCACTCAATAACACAAACCAGGAGGAAACATTCTCTCTAGCTAATCCACTCTCTATTTTATCTTATAATACCCCAGCCCGTGTATGGCAAGCAGACTGATTTTATATCAGACTGAAAATCCTCCCCATAGGAATCTGCGTCTCCCTCACTTTGTGCTCCCATTCTTCACCACAGAAGCCTTTGCGCACAGGACAGTGCTTGGCATAGCATCGTCAATTTATAAACACAAGTTGCAGGAAGTATTTGGCCTGGTAATAATGCAGCAGGTAGAATAATGCTCCTCCTGAAGATCTATTCCTGCATTTCCCAGAATCACTCTCCTTCTCGATATGTGTTTCTCCATCTCCCAGACCTGGGACCAAGTGCATTTGCATAGTAATGTAAGACTGTTCCAGATGCAATGAAGGTTTCTTATCTCATAGCCTTGAGATGGAAGCATCACCATTGATGGTGTGTGGACCCAGTGGAATGACCAGGTCTTTTTTTTTTTCATTTTTAAATTGATTTTATTGAGCTGTGCATTTTTCTTTGCTCCCCTCCCTACTCTTCTGTCCCCTACAATCCTCTCCCATGGTTCCCATACTCCCAATTTACTCAAGAGATTTTGACTTTTTCTACTTTTCATGTAGATTAGATCCATATATGTCCCTCTTAGGGACTTCATTGTTGTCTAGGTTCTCTGGGATTGTGAATTGCAGGCTGGTTTTCTTTGCTTTATGTCTAAAATGGCCAGGACTTATAAGGGAGACTTGGCATCAGAATCAAGCATCCCAGAGAGACACTTGATTGGGCAACTCCCTTGAAAGCTGCAAAGGAAAAGAAGACCTCCAGAAGCTGGAAAAGCCAAATCTACCAAGGGAGTGCTGTCTTTGCTGCATATTGACACAAGCTCATGTCAGAGTTCTGATTTATAAATTCTTATGACAATAGAGCTAAGTGAAATTCAAGTTCATAGTTATGGTAATATGCTTGCAGCAATAAGAAGCAAAAGCATATACCACTGGTTCAGTTTTGTGTGATATTTTGTAAGTATTCCAGCTGCATCTAAAATGGCTAGTTTTCCTAACTCTCTGTGATACCTTGGGCACCTCCTTTCATTACCTGAGGAAAGATAGTGACAAAATGAGTTTGAGTGTAGTTAGTTAGTAGTGGGTCAAAACCCTCATCCAACACAAAACCTTGAAAACAAATTGCTAAGTGCTACTGAATATTTTGCCTATTTAACGATAAATTATATTTATTGATCTATCTGATTTTATATCTATATGCCTATTTCTAATTTATTTCTCTGCTACTGGGATGGAATGCTGAAAAAATACAACTCATGGAAGAAAGTGTTTAGTTGACTTACAGGCTATTGTCCATCATTTAGGAAAACCAAGGCCTGAACTCAAAGCAGTGGCTTGAAGGAGAAACTATGGATGGAAACTACTTACCAGATTTCTCAGCAACCTTTTATATGCAGCCCTGAAGCCTAGGGATGATATCACCCACAGTGAGTTGGGACCTTCTACATCAACTGAAATTCAAGAAAATGTCTTACAGACATGTTCATAAGTTAATAGGATGGAAGCACATTTTCACATAAGATTTTCTCTTCCCAAGTACCTTTAGGTTTATGTCAAGTTGTCCGCAGAAGCTAACTGTCATATAAACATACATACAGAGACAGAGACAGAGAGAGATGGAGAGATATTGGGGAAAATTATTTAAAGGTATGTTACTTTTGTTTATGCTATATTTGTTTAACTCTGTGAAGCAAGGATTCTTTACCTGTCTAAGAAACCTGAGCGTCTAAAAAAGAGCTGAACAGACAATAGTGAGGCAGAAGCAAAGCTATATGAGGCTGGCAGTCAGGTAGTATAAGTTAAAGGAGAAACAAGGAAGAGGAAGAGCAATAGAACAAGGAAAGGAGGACACTAGGGGCCAGCCACCCAGTAACCAAGCCAGTCACAGAGTAAGAAGGGATATAGTAAGACATACATAAGTGAAAAAAGAAAAGGCCCAGAAACAAAAGGTAGTCGGGGGGAGGGTAACTTAAGCTGGCTAGCAACAGGTCAAACTAAGACTGAGAATTAATAAATAAGAATAAGTCTGTATGTGTGATTTATTTGAGAGCTGGGTGGCGCCCCCCCCCCACCAAAAAAAAAAAGCCAAAAGGGTGAAACATACAACATAGATACAGAAAGGTTATCTGAAGAAAGAATCCTATGCTGTTTGTGAGGTGCATCAGTGGGGTGCCGTATGAAATTTACTATAAAGAGATGAATGTCAAATACAAGCATTCATCTCAGGATTTGTTTCCTGCCAGTAGCTGAGAATCAAGTGGCCAGGGGCCTCCTACTCCTGCGGTGATGATTTCCTTCCAGGGTGGAGTCTACCTTCTCAGCCTTGGTCCTTAGGTTACTCTGGCAGGTTTTCTGCTGCTGTAACAGGAAATGAAACGAATAAAAGGAAGCCTTCCAGAACTCAAGATAGCAATGACAGCTGGTTTCTTTGGGTGACACTTGGCTTTGTAGGATCATAGGCTATGTTTGAACAGCATCCAGACCTCAGCAGTTCAGGGACTTTGATCTAGTTTTCTTTCTGTGGCTGTGATCAAACATTGACCAAAAGCAACTTTGGGGGAAAAAAAGGTGCATTTCACCTTGCAGCTTGCAGTCAATCATCAAAATAGCCCAATGCAAGAACTCAAGGCAGGAGCTTGAAGTAGACACCAGTGGAGGAACAAAGTTCTGCCCCATGGCCTACACTGCTCTACTGTAAATGAAATTATTCCATGGCTCGCAATGACATTTTCTAGACAGACATTCTATCATTACAGTGTCATATAAAGCATGATATCACCACTAAAATATTTTTTCCCTTGGGGAAGAATTGTCATTATCAAGGTGAATGGTGAGAAAACATAAATCTTTCTTGCAATGGGTGAAGAATTAAAAAGAATAATGATTCTTTAAGATGGTAGTACAAGAAAAATGAGGCTGGGTAGTTAAGCACTGTTGATTAGAAAGTGGAAAACAGTCAGTTGCTGCAGTTGGTGATTTACGATACCCTCTTAGTGCATACATTGAGTTTATTTGCTCCAGAAGGAAACTGTAGAGAAATTCATAATTCATAATCTTTAGCAATACATTTATGATCAAGCAGCTAATGCTAACAAGCAAGCAGAGCAGATATTCAGAGTCTCATGCTACTGTTTTCAGGATGCTTAAAGTAGCATTTTTTATTTGCTTTAGTAATGCAGCTGCTTTTCAACACATCTCTTTTCATAATCACAGATGCATGAGACATCCTAGATACAACAAAAGGAATTTGAAAAAGTAAATGTAGGTCTAGGGCTAGATCCTTGACTCTTTGGCAATGAAATTCCTAACCTTTGTTTTATGAAATTTAACTCTTATGGTAATATAAGGTATTTAACAGTTTGGTTGTGTGTGTATATATATATATATTCTGTCATGATTCCAAAAGGTAGAGATCTTTTCAATCATTGATCACAGATATAACTCAGATATGTGACTTATCAGTTTAACCAGTTTCAATGAAACTCTTTATGTCCTTATATATTAATAGACATGGTGACTCTCAGTTATTCATCTTCATTCAATACCATATTTGACCCCTTATGTATCTTAAATGTTTGTAAACTAGGCTACTTAAAATAGTTTAAGAAAAGTATATATGAAGGCTCCTGATTTTTGTATCCGGCTACTTTGCTGAAGGTATTTATGAGTTGGAGACCTTTTCTGGTAGAGTCTTTTGAGTCTTTTATGTATAAAATTATATCATCTACAAATAAGGAAACTTTTAATTCTTCTTTTCCTATTTAATATCTCTTTGTTTGTTTGTTTGTTTTTTTTCCGAGACAGGGTTTCTCCGTAGTTTTTTGGTTCCTGTCCTGGAACTAGCACTTGTAGACCAGGCTGGCCTCGAACTCACAGAGATCCACCTGCCTCTGCCTCCCAAGTGCTGGGATTAAAGGCGTGTGCCACCACCCCCCAGCTTAATATCTCTTTCAATTGTTTAATTGCTCTAGCTAAGACTTCAAGTACGGTAGTGAATAGGTATCAAGAGTGAGGGCAACATTGTCTTGCTCTTGATTTTAATAGAAATGTTTTGAATTTCTGTTTAGAATAATGTTGGCTGTTGACTTGCTATTGATTACTTTTACTATGTTGAGTTATGCCCTTTTATTTTAAATTTCTCTATAAATTATCATGAATGGATTTTGGATGTTGTCAAGAACCTTTTATGTATCTGATAAGGTGATCATGTGGGTTTTTGCCATTTTATCAATGTTCTGTTGCTGAAGACACTAATTATTTATGTCGTAGAATGTGGAGAACTTGAGTTGATTCCCAACTAGAAGATCCACACTCACTGATTAGTGTTCAAGGTTCAAGAAAATACTTTCTAGTCTACTAAATGAGAAAGTATCATCAATTTCACTCAGCTACAAACTCAGTGACCTACAACTGCCTGTAAGATAAACTGGTATAATAGTGACACATATGACATATGATTAACCAACCTCATTTGATAGGATTTAAGGCCCCCACTCATCCATGACACTGTTATTTATTGTTATTTACCAGGAAATTGAGACTGTATAGATCACGGACCTAGGGGAAACCCTATTATTCTGCTAAAGGAAAATAGCAAGACAATGACTTCTAATGACATATTACTATAACCACATAAAAGAGCATTATTCAACCCTCATTAGAGAAGTCTCTCCTTTTTTATATGCTAATTAACAAAGATGTCCACAGCTGGACAATGTGCAGACAGTGAGCTACTTTGAAGTACTGAACCCTAAGGACTTGGAGTAGGAGGTTGAAAGATTGCTAGAGCCAGAGGTAGTGGACAACTCAGAGGCAACAACATCTTCCAGGCACAAGGCTGACAAACATGTTGAAAGCAGAGGGACTAGGACAGCATGTGCAAGACCTGCAGAGGTTCAAATCAGACAAAATTCCATTACTGACAATGGGAAGCTGACACAAATTCTACCCCTAACCAAGAATCTATTTCCAACTAATGCCTGCTGGAAAGGTAAAATCAATTTTCTTCAATGGAATGCCAACAGGTACATCAACCATATGCCAGGAAGGCACCATGCTCCTGAGTGGCTGTCCAACACAGAACAGACTCCATAGTGTGTGTTTGTGTGTGTTTGTGTGTATTTGTGTGTGTGTGTGTGTGTGTGTGTACATGAGGGAGAGAAGGAAAGAGAGAGAAAGAGAGAGGGAGGAAGAGAGAGAGAGAACTTGGAGTAGAGTGATAGGGAAGTGGGAAAGTATTCTTGGAGGATTTGCATAAGGGAACAGAATATGATCAGATTATATAAAAATTTTAAAATAAAATTAAAAACACCAAGAAATATACTAAGGCACATACCTCTGTGCACATGGGGAGTCCTAATTTGATTCAGCAATTTTATTAATAACAAAAAATTACATGGAATAGGGAGGAAGATGAGTTGGGGCACTAGGAAGATTTGAAGTGAGTAGTGGAGATTGGATAAGATCAATATACATTATGTAAATGCATAAAATTTTCAGATAATAAAAAATATCCCAAAAAAGGAAAACAGGGTTATAACAAGGAGGCTTGAATGTAAACTCTATCTTACCTACAGAATCTGCACACTACTACAGCAAGATTAATTTTGTGTAATTCCCAAATAATATAACAAGTGATATTATTTCCCAAGTTAGTAATCCACGACGACTTTGAAGTCTAAAAAGTTTGGGTGTAAGCTTTTGTCCTAATCATAACATAAATCATCCTCCCTTAATCTATTCTGTATTACCAGGGTGTTGTATCCCTGTGTATGTTTGTTATTTATTACTAATAACATGGAGGGAAGCATCATAGAAACATGAATTACAGGATAATGCCAATTACTGCCACCATCTGTGGGTGCCATTTCTGGATGGAAAACCACAACAGAAAACTGGATTTGTCATTCAGTTACAGAGGATGGCTAGCTTGAGAAGGTTTTTATTCCAGCTTGCTAGAGAGAGCAGAAGCGAGGAGACAATAATAATAACATACATCAGCCTCCAAGCATCTCTGCTAACGTCATTTAGGTACTTGAGAGTTTGTAACTTCTTGCCTGTATATGAAAGGAATCAATTTGCACCCCTGAAACACAGGAAACACAAACTTACCTCCGAATTTGGAAACCATTTTTTTTCATCAGGATTGGTTAATATGCAGGTTTGCAATTTATGTATGGACACCCAAACATGGTTTACCATGAGTCGAGACAGGGAATTAAGTGGTACCTTAGTAATATAAAATGCACCACTAACATGAATCATAAGGTATAGATTTAGTATATAATTTGGTCAAAATAACAGCTAATATAAACATATCTCATCAGTATTCTGGATTTAAATACATGTATTTCTGTGCATGCACATATTTGGGCACACATTTAAAGAGTAGATCATCCCATGTCTTGTGGCCATCATCTCCTGTAGAGCACATCTAAGTGATATTTACATTACTTGTTTTAATATTGAAATGATATTGTTTGATCATGCATCATATAACCTAGTTAAATTCCTTTATCAGTGTTCTCAGACCAGGGTGTTTCTTGATAATTTATTGCTCGATTATGCCATTGGAAAATTTAGATCTTCTTCTGTTAGTCACAGACTCTGATTGTTCTCAGACAGCACACACATACACATTCATCCCATTTCCCAGAAAAGTGGCATTACTCTACTCTTTCCAATCTTTTTCACACTCTGTAATGTCTAGACAGGTTGTCTATTTTGTCCGCCATGATGATAACCTCTGAAGATGAGGGTCCACTTTGCTTTGTTCCCAATAAAAGGAAACACACAAAGGTACTGAGAGCACAGCTGCCATGCCAGAATTAAACTAGAACTTGTATCTGGTAAAGGTAGGATGCTATCCAATCTACATCTAGACTTTGTCCTTGTAGCACCACTAAGGATGCTTGTGGGTCCTTTTTAATTATAATTACCCAAGGCCTCAAAATGCCTGAACAATAAGTCTATATGTTGCTATAACGACCCAAAGAAATACAAGCTACATCAACACCTGAGGTGTGTGAAATTTACTACAATAAATTACTCATAATTTGTCTATTTTAAGAATAAAAGCAGAGTGATGGTGGCGCATGCCTTTAATCCCAAAAATCAGAAGGCAGAGGAAGGCGGATCTCTTTGAGTTTGAGGCTAGCCTGGTCTCTAGAGTGAGTTCCAGGTCAGCCAGAGCAACACAGAGAAAGCCTGTCTTGAAAAAAATAAAACAAAATGAATAAAAGGTACAAAGAAGTAGTAGGGTATGCACAGATTATACCATTCTAGTCTCGTGTCCTGCATGGTCACTTTTGCACAGTGTCAATAAATGAGCTATTTCAAATGAGACTTGAGTAATGGATCCATTTGCTTACAATTATTCAAGCCTTTCTCATTAGTTTATCTTCTTAGGATGGTGTCTTAGGGTTACTATTGCCATGATGAAACACCATGACCAAAGCAACCTGGGGAACATAGGGTTTGTCTTACATTTCCACATTGCCGTTCACCATACACTTCCACATTGTGGTCCATCACTGGAGGAAGTCAGGACAGGAACTCAAACAGAGCAGGAACCTGGAGGCAGGAGCTGATGCAGAAGCCATGGAGGGGTCCTGCTTACTGGCTTGCTCCCCATGACTTGCTCAGCTTACTTTCTTATAGAACCCGACACCACCAGCCAAGGGGAAGCATCACCCCCATAAATCACTAATTAAAAAGAATTGCCCTATAAGTTTGCAGGCAGTGAGTCTTGTGGAGGCATTTTCTTAATTGAGGTTCTCTCCTCTCTGATGACTCTAGATTGTGACAAGATGACATAAACCTAGCCAATACAACTGACTCCTTGTCAACTTGACACACCCACATATCATTCTTAAGCCACAATATTTCTTTCTTGTTCCACCTCAGGGTCACACATTGATAAAGACATAAAATTATAAAATCATTTTACCAATTTATAAAGTGACATACCCTTTCAAATTCAAACACATCAATACTAATGTCTTTCTAAAAATATCCAGACTCTTTCAAAATAGAAAGTCTCAAAAAAAAAAAAACCTTCAAAATCTTTTGCTTGTTTTGAAAGTTTTAAAGATTGAAGTTTTAAAGTTTAAACTGTGGGCTCCTATAAAATCAAAAATCAAAACCAGATATTTTCTTACTTATAAGATAGCAGCACCAGGGCACAATCAACAATCAAAGCAAAGCAAAACCAAGCTCCAACCATGTCAATAACCCAATATCCCACATGTGGTATTCACTCATTCTTTTCTGGGCTCCTCCACAGGATGAGGGTCACTTCTCTGGTCACCCTCTGCAGCACACACAGCTTGTCCTCTAGGCTCTCTCTGGCAGGCTCCACTCCAATCCCTGCGGCTCTTCTTGGCATTTCTACAATGCTGGGGTCTCTTCCTGCACCTGGGCTACACTCTCCCCAACAGCCTCTCCTCGCACAGTGCCAAGCCTCAGCTGCTCCAGGTAACCTCTTCATGCCTTTAAAACCAGCGCCACCTGGGTTACTCTTCCGCTGCCAAGTTCAATTGCCAGCATATGGAACAACACTGGCAGCCTCAAGACATAGTTTCTGTGTGCCGTGTGGGAATATGCACTTCCCAAAAGAGTCACCTCAATGATTCTGGCCTCTTATTATTCACAGCTCATCTTCAGCTCCTGCTGACCAGCATCCATTGTCCCAGGGAAGCAAAGGTTTTACTTCAGTGGTTCTGGTATCTCCTGAATCACAGCTGATTCTTCAGCTCCAGATGACCAGCAAACACTACAGATTGTTTACATAAAAGGCTTGATTGAGTCTTTGCTTCCTTCTCAAACTTCACAGGTCAAGCCTCCACTGTCTGCACTGACATCACGATTTTTATCTTCCAAGCATCAAGCTTCTACAGAGCATCCCACAGAGCTCTTTTTTCTTTTGTTTTTCAAGACAGGGTTTCTTTGTAGCTTTGGAGCCTATCCTGGAAGGAGCTCTGTAGACCAGGCTGGCCTCAAACTCACCTGCCTCTGCCTCCCGAGTGCTGGTATTAAAGGCCTGTGCCACCACCACCAGGCTTCCACACGGCTCTTAACATTCAGTTTCTCTTCTAGTCCAAAGTTGCAAAGCCCTTCCACAATCCTCCCCCAAACTCACCATCAGGTCTGTTACAGCAATATCCCACAATTCAGGTACCAATTTCTGTCCAAGGGCTGCTATTGCAGCAACGAAAACATGAAACACCATGACTAAAGGAACTTGGAGAGGAAAATGTTTGTTTGGCTTACACTTCTGTATCACTCTTCATTCTCAAAGGATGTCTGGACAATAATTCAAACTGGGCAGGAACCTGGCGACTGGTACTGATGCAACGACCACGGTGGGGTACTGCTTACTGAATTTTCCTCATAGCGCATTCAGCCTGCTTTCTTAAAGATCCCAGAATCACCAGTCTGTGGGTGGCACCACCCACAATGGGCTGGGCCTTCCCCCATCAATTCTTAATCAAGAAAATGCCCTACAGGCCTGCCTGCAGCCTGATCATATGGAATGCATTTTGATTTTTCGAGACAGGGTTTCTCTGTAGCTTTTTTTTTGGGGGGGGGGTTCCTGTCCTGGAACTAGCTCTTGTAGTCCAGGCTGGCCTCGAACTCACAGAGATCTGCCTGCCTCTGCCTCTGCCTCCCGAGTGCTGGGATTATGGAATGCATTTTCGCAATTGACAAATCCTCCTTTCTGATGGCTCTAGCCATTCAATTCAAATTGACATGAAACCAGCCAACACAGGTGTTTTCCATGTTTTCCTTTGCGCCTGCTCTACCAGGTACCTAGACTCTCATTAGAGACATGCCACATCATCGAATCATCTTGTTTTGTATTTTATTTGGAAGCTCACCCCTCAAGGAAAATCATCCATTTCAGTATCTTCATCACACTCAAACCATCCTTTCCCTTTCCAACCTAGTGCAATTCTGTTACTATCGTCTCAGTTACTAGCAAGTCATACTTGCTCATTTCACTCGGCAATCGATTGTATGGACTTTGGATCGAATGTCTCTTCAACAGCATAATCATTCCGTTTCACAATTCAACCAGGATACTACTTTTAAAGGCCAGTATTCTTAGTTTATACATCAAATCACCATTTATTCCCTGGGTCATCTGGGGCCAGCAAAACATTACTGAGTAGCAAATAGTCATTTGCTTAAGGAGTATTTATTTTCTGCTGCCAACAATGCTGAATTTTAATGTAGCCGTTTCTTTATTCTTACCTCTAAGGAAAACTCCTTGGAGAGGCAGCTTATTTGCTCTTTCTTTCCTTCCAACGAGAGCTATTATTAAGAAAACCACAATTCTGGATATATCAGGTTACAGGGTTGTTCCCAGCATTACAAGACAGTCAGGGGAGAAATCTGAATCTACATTGTGTATCACAGGGCAAAACAATTATAGTAGATTGTTGGTAGAGTTGAAGTGAGTTCTTCTTGAAATTCTGATGCCTTAAGGTAACCTAATAAAATTTACCTCTAGTATATGACATTCAAAACATGTCTGCATTCCAGGTCTTCATTGTCCTTAAACTGTTGCCTTTCTAAGCCGAGAAGCTGTGGGTGTTAATAATCACACAACGGTCCAGCCTGTGAATCTGATGTTTACCTCAAAGGGAAGAGATGAGAAAATGTGCCTTGTGTTGTAACTAAGGAGTTAGTGACTAGATCTCATACCTGTGCCCACAAATCCTGTTGACCTAAATTCACCCATGTCTGTAGTGTGCCAGTAACTCCTGCTTTTTCGTAGTCATGTGGTCTTCAATCTTGATCTCATCAGCAGGTTTTGAAGTATATTGTAGATTAGGTTTAAAGTTCACTGAATTTAACATTACCTAAAATCCCAGGAGCAACTCAGAATTACTTTTTACAAATGTAACCACATTTGTCTCTTAGGCATAACATTGAAATTAATGAAACAATCATTTTACTCATTACAATAGTCATGGTATGTTTTTATTTTTTAATAATTCTATTTAATTTAATTTAATAATTCTGTTTAAAATTGCTGAGGCAAATATAAATATAATAATATTAGAATATTGACAGAACTCCATATTATCACACACTGGAATGGACCCTCAGCCACAGATTTGAATCAGAAACTTACTGTCCCAAGATTCTTAAATTGACCTTTGTTGTCCTTGGTAAACTGTGCTTTATTTATGCCTGTGGCTCACCTGCCATACACACATATATGTCAACATATTATATGCCCATTAATGTGCATGCTTGTATTTATTTTCTCGTAGAGTATACTCCACAGTTATATGTGCTCTGTCTACTATGTAAAGCACATCATTACTAATTCTAGAATAAAGAAGTTCTTTGTTGAAAATGTTTAATGAAAGTATAGATAGCGAGGCAAGGAGTACAATAAATTCAATAGATAACACCAAGTAATTCAAAGCAGATTTTATAATTCAACCATGCAATTTTTTTTAATTTCTACTGTTGTAACATATATACCATAGAATTGGTGAATTTTAACCATCCCTGAATGTAGGGACCAGTAGAGTCAGTTACAGCCATAATGCTGTGTCACGATTATTACTGTCTTTTCCTAAAAGAAACTTGTGTCACCTAGACAGCAGCCCTGGGGCCTGCTTAGCAGTATGTGCTCATTCTTACCCCAAAGCTTTGGAAATCTCATCACACTTTATCTCAATAACCTCTTATTCTAGATATTTCGTGCCAGCAGTATTCGACAAGATATTCCTGAATCTGTTGACATTACATCTTTCAACGTGATCTTTTTAAATCCCCTTCATGTCATGGTATGTATTCAAACATTATCATCTCTAGGGCTGAATACTATTACATCTTTTATTCTCCAATCTGTTTGTGATATTTTATATTCTTATTAATGCCCATTGAATTGTTTCAAAATTTTATAATTATAAATACTGTTATGATCAACATCATTTTACAAACATCTGCTACCACCTGTTTTCAGCTTTGGGGGACAAGTCCCTTGTTGGAATCACTGGGTAATAAGTTCATAGGGTAAAATTGGTTGTTTGAACAGAATCAACAGTTTGTTACCATAGTGACCACCTTTTACACTGTCATCAGCAACATCTGGGTCTTAGAATTTTCCTATAGCCCAGCTCAGGACTTCTTAAATTTGTTTCACTCATGACACACTTTTGCCTGAGAAATTTTTAAATAATCTTGTGGAAAAAGATATTCAAAACACGTAGACAGCTAGCCTCAGCTTCTTGACCATTTTAGCAGTGTCTGGATGTATTCTAACTCATGGAATAAGCATTAAATTCAGTTGTAAAAAGTGGTGGTTACTCCTATAACATTTGTGCTAATGTTTCCCTAGTATGTATTGCATGCAGGTCTCTGTCGTGGGTCACACAGTTTGTTGAGGACTAATTTTGATGAATACTGCGTCCCTGAGGTAGCATCTAAAACACGTTCATGCACCATGAATGCAAGTAAGTAGTAATAAAGATAATAGTTGGGAACCAGCTATATTTCTTTCTGTTTTATGGCAAAAGTAAGGTATATCTTCAGTAATAGGGTCTTACCCTCCTGTTATAGAAAGGAACCAGTAGCATTGGCAAAAAACATGATGGTTAGGGGGATGGTATCTATGAACAATAACTCAACAAGATATAATCCATCCTGGCACTGGAAGTCTTCCTTGGTGTCATAAAACATCTAGTCATAGCATTGTCTTCCCTATTATGTGATGACTACATTTAAATTTCTTACATGTGTGTGTGTAAATGTTAGAAAGCTTCTACAGTAGTAGGTTGCCTTGTGGCTTTTCAAAGGGCCCTTAGTGCTAGTTTTTTCCTTTTATATTCTTTATTTTACCCTGGCCTCCCTATTTCCTCATTATTCAATCCTTTTCGTATTTCTCTCTTACTTCTTTGTAAAATATTCTATTTTCCAGCCCTAGGAGAACACCTACTACTATTATTATACTAAAGGTATATAGCAATAAAATGATTGCTAATGACATATTGATATATAGAACATATCTCAACTCTCTTCAGAGAAGTTTCTTTCAGTATACGGTAATTAACATGGGCACCCACAACCGGACAATATGGAAAGAATGGTTTTGGAGAACTCAACCCTAAATTCGGTGTCTCAATCAAGCCCTCTGATTCAGTGCTAAAAAAATTTATGTGGAATAGAAGTAGAAAGACTGTAAAAGACAGAAGCGGTGAATGACTCCAGGAAAACAGCATCTTTGAGACACAACAGGGCAGATGTTCATACAAACTCACACACTGACATCACACACAACATCTCCACAGGTTCAAACCAGACAAAATCCTAGCACTGAGAAGAGAAAGTAGACACAAATTCCCAGGAATTTATTTGCAATTGATACTTACTGGGAAAGCAAAAACTAGATTTCTCCAAGGAAGTATCAGTGATTACATCAACCACACTCCAGGGTAGGTGCCATGCCCAAGAATAGTTGGCCAACACTAATTACTCTAGGTTCGTTTTTAGTGTGCTTATGTTTCATTCCATTTGAGTAACTTTTTGTTTTGTTTTAAGTGTGTTCTTTGTTTTTAAAAGACAGAAAGAATGAACATGAAGTTGTGTGTACAGGGAGGCTGGGAAGATCTGGGAGGAGTTCAGGAGGGGAAAGGTATCAAAATATATTGTATATAAAAATCTTAAATAAAATTGGAACAGGTAAATCAAACCATCATTTGCAATGAATTATAACAAATTTATTTTTAATTATATGGTATAAATATTATTTTATCATTTATTAAATGTGAAAAACTAATACACTAGAGAGAGGAATGTGTTTGTTCATTTCACAAAAAGAATTAAATGTTTGCCAAGTTTTTATTACAAAAGAACGTAGGTGATATTTGCTGTTCACCAGAGTTGATGAGTGTTGTGATTCTGTAGTCAGCAATGCTGAGAGCACTGCTACATATAAACATGAAGAACAACATGATAGAAGAATGCTTAGGGCCAAACCAGACGTTGGAAATTCTGTTCTAATGCCAAGGCAAAATTCAATTATTTAAATAAAAAAGTAAACTCATCAACAACTTAAGCAGTAATTTTTAAAAGAAGCATTTTAACACACCCCAAAGATGTACTTATTTCATACATGCTGAAAAATGATAATGGGGAAAATACTATCTTCTTCCCTAAGATTAAGTCTTCACCTTCCATAAGAGCAGAAAATATGGAGTTCCGGGTGGATACAGTAATTAGCTGGCCCTGGGCTAAAGGCTCAAGCAGCACACACACACATACACACACACACACACTACACACAGAAATACACTTTCATGAAAACAAGTTTGGAAGGTTTTGGATTAAGATCTGATTTTCCCAAGTGAGACAGTAAGAACTAACCACACACACACAGAACACTGTGCCTTTCCTCTGCTCAGACCACTTATTTCTTAGGTAGAGGCACTGGGCAGTGGTCCAGGACACTCACTTTGTTCCATTCTGGGCATCCATTTAATAACCTCACATAGTGCACACTGAGAAAGAATACCTCCCGTCACTCAGGCGAAAGAGAAGGTCTGATAGTGTAACAGATGCTAATTTTTGAGACAACAGGACATCAGTGAAGATTCAAAGCAACTACTAAGAAAGACCAATGAAACCTTTTTTTCTAAGCATCCCTGCTCTCAATCCTGGGCCTGAGTTCATTTTTTACCCCCAAAATCTTTCATTGTTTTAATAAAATACTGAGCCAAAGACACCCAACTGCTCTTTAGTGGCTACAATAAAAAGTCCACTTCAGTAGCACCCAAGTAGGAAAAAGAAAAAAACAAAAAACTTAAAAAAAAATCCAAAACAGTGAAATTTAGAAAATCGCATTACCCAGTGCTTAACGCTGAACAAGGGTTATGCATCCCTTATTACTGAAAGATATTTTCCTGTGGGTTTCTTTCTTTTCTTCTTTTTAAACAAAAGAACGAATCAGTATGTGGTCAATTTGCTTCTCCACAATTCTTCCTCTGTTGACAAGTTGAAATGATTTCACATTAAAGGAAAATGAGTTTCACAGCTCTTCATAAATTGCTAATGAACTTTTGAACAATCATCGCCCTAACCTGATTTACAAAAAAAAAAAAAAAAAAAAAATAGCCTCAATTTGCCATTAATGTGTCTATCAAAATAAAAGACAAAGAGTTACCAAGGAAGTCAAGGCTGCTTGAGGATGTCTGTCTTCTTGTCTACATTTCAACCTATTAGATTCTTTCTTCCAGTGACACTGCTGAGCAGCCTGGATTCAGGCTGACGGCTGGGTCTTCAGATGTGTTCACAACTGTCCTGTGTCATTCTGCAAAGGGAAGACACCTTAGTAACAGGCATCAGGACGACTGTCAGCAGAACTAGATTTTATTTTCAGCTCTGCCACCCAACACTGTGTAGGATACTGGGCAATCTATTCTTCCAGTCTGAACCAGGTTCTAAAGTGTTAACCATTGGAAAATAGAACTCTTTCAAAACCCCAAAGCATCCTGGATTCTTTGCACTTTTACTATGAAAAGATGCTACTGCATGGCCAGTTCCTGGAACTCTGTCTTTTAATTTTGTGGATATATTTAATTATTATATTTTTTTATCTCCCACTTCTACTTCCCTCAAAAACAAAACAGAAACAACAAACCAACTCATAAACTTTTGTATTTGTATTAGAATAAGTTGAAATGATGCAAAAACAACATTGATAATGTCTTATTTAGCCAATTGTCTTATATCAAATTTAAGAACCCCTTTTAAGGATTCTGGGATTATGACAAAGAAGGCACAGTGCTTAGTGCTGTATAAAAGCTAATTGTTGGGGAATAGCCATAAACTATGTAATAAAAAGACAGAAATAACTTGAGACTGAGTGGCCTCAACTTTCAAACATCCTCTCTATGCGACTATGTTATATTTAAAATGGACCAAGACTAGAAATAAGCCAGTCATAATTTATGAGCTATATGCAGGGTGGTACAATAAATCTAGCCAAGAAAGAGACAGGGAAGGGAGGGTAAAGTAAGAACGAGAGAGATCATCTTCATCACTAATTCTGCAAGCAAAAGTTTGAAATAAAGATGTAAAGACCTTCGCGGTTCACATCAACCTATTTTAACGTGTAAGCTTCATTTGCATGCTGATCTCAGCAAAGGTTTAAAAATGTAATGCAATTGAGAAAGTAAACAACGAGCAGATGGGTAGAGCTGTGTAGTGAGCTCTAATGACAGATAAACTAATACAAAAGAGTCCACACAAATGGGATATTTGAACAATACTGTACTATTTTTACCTTTAGTGAATTAAATATGCTAAAATAAAGTGAATAATTGCAGAATGAATGCACTTCATTAACAATTCCATCCCACAGAATCTCAGTTCTAGAACAGACTCCCAAATGTAAAGCACTAACACACAAACAAGGTAAAGTTCCAGGAGAATCTGCCTTAAAAGTGTTTCCTCATACCCTCTCTAGCAGCCCAGGTCAGATTTGATATTTCTGCTCATTTGTGTTTCATGTGGGATAGAAAGCTCACCGTTTCTTTGACAAGCCCTTTTTGTTGTAGTGGGCTTTAGTTCATCTTAGCTTTATTTCTTCTCCACAGAATGGTTATTCCCATCAGCCATTCTCCATGTTATTCATTTGCTAAGCCCTCACATTCTTGGGTCCTTTTAATATTCCTCTGGCCTGACTGTAGTTTATTGCTTGGTGAGAACCGAAAGGAAAACTGTCAGGCCTTTCTTTCTCTTTCTGTTGGCAGGAACACAGGGAAGGTTTGTGGAGCCTAGGGTGCATTTAGTGAGGCCATGACTTTTTTTATTTGCCTCTGCCTCCTGGCAGTGTGTGTTGCTGTGGGGACTCCTCTACTCCAGAGGGCCCCATTCTTATCAGTTTTAGCTGCTGCTTCCTCTCCTCTTCAACCCTCTTCCCCTGATCCCCATGATCCCCATGATCCCAGTTTACTGAGGAGATCTTGTCTTTTTCTACTTTCCATGTAGTTTAGATACATGTATGTCTCTCTTAGGGTCCTCATTGTTGTCTAGGTTCTCTGGGATTGTGACTTGTAGGCTGGTTTTCTTTGCTTTGTGTCTAAAAGCCACTTATGAGTGAGTACATATGATATTTGTCTTTCTGGGTTTGGATTGTCTCACTTAATCTGATGTTTTCTATGACACCTTGAAATTTCCAGGCAAATGGGTCCTCCTGTTTCAATCACTGATTAGTTTTATCTAATGGCTAGTTAATTGTGGTTCCCTCTTTTCAGTTATGTCTAGGTTTGTATTAAGTTAATGTAAACCAAACAGCACATTCTGTGCCCCACCATGAGGATTTTTCTTAAACAGAAGGCATGGCGGATGGATAATTATACAGTTCTGACCAAGATCAAGTCTCTCTCTGTGTCTGCTTCTCTTCTGCAAGGTGGTCCATCAAGCTATCAGACTATGTGAACTATCTTTCCAGGAGCTGTGATGCTCTGGCTGACATCAGGCTCCCAACATATTTTTTTCCTCTTTGGGAATCACATTCCTGGGAAAATTCAATTTGAAAAGATATATTGTCACAACATTCTCATCATCAAGGGAATGGAATAAATGTCTTAGTAGAATGCCCACATTTCTATTATGACCATTATAATGGTTCTTAAGTAATTGTATGCATTCCATTAGATTTATTTCTGTCCATTTGGATTGTGACCCATTTGTTCTATGGTATGTTTTTTGAGCCTTTGCATGCGTAAAATTGTATCAGGTACGAATAGAAAAGTAATCCTAAATTTGATTTTATTTATATCCATGCTTATTTAGTTTGTAAATATCACTTAGCCATATCAGGACTCTTTGCAGTTACACAGTACACTCTGAGGTGTTTATTTGTGCGACATTCATCTCACCCAAGTTCATAATCTAAGTGGACCACATTTTTCAATTAATTTCTCACTCCTTTCACTGTCTCCTTTTGAACCATGTGTCTACATTTTTATCCCGTTTAGACCCACATAGCATATTTCCTTTCTTTACAACCATGAGGGGCCATATCCAAGCCATGTTCTTGCTTCTCGGGTGATTTCCTTTGGGAATGGATCTTTTTCACTGGTCAATGGATTGTTACCCTTTCCTCATTAGTACCAAATCCAACCCTCCTTTCTCCATCCTGTTCCCATTCTAACCCTGGGGTTTTAAAAGATCTCTTTAGCTGATTTCTTCTACATTCCTGTCATCTTTTAAGTGGAATGAACTATAATAAGAAAAATATCTGGCAAGGAAGAAGGCTCTGCTTTCCACTTGTTTCTTTTTGTGTATTTTCTTTATGTTGAGGAACACTATCTTGCCAAGCCTGTTACAACTCCTATGAATTCTATCACATCTCAATTTTGACATTCAAAATTTATATACCCTATTTCTAAAGTGGAAATCATGATATAGAGTAAATTTCTCTTTCTATTCTCGGGGACACTAGATCCTCCATCCAAAAGCCTGGGGTACATGATATTTGCATCAACAGTACTCATTAATAATGTTTCAGTGTTGATTTTGTTCTCGTTTCTGTCTGGCTTTACTCTTTTTATAAGAAGCAAATTTTGGAAGTTTTTGAGCCTTTATATACAACACATGGAGACAAATTTTCTTTTTCATATCTTAAACACACCGACTAAACAGTTTAGCTGATCCCGAAGGAGTCCCAAAAAAGCTACTCGTTGCTATTTTTACCACATCAGCAAACGCTATATTTCTGTTACATCATCTGGTAAACAGATTTGTATAACCACGGTGGGGCATGGTCTTCCCAGCAGCATAGCTGCACCAATAAAGCAATGATGGTAGAGCTCAGCAATTATAGACTAAAGCTAAGAGACTTACCAGAATAAATTCACAGGGACTGGAGGATGTAGAAGAGCTCTATCTGAAGATTCACTAAAGAAAAATGATAGGTACACAATGACCCAGGGGAACTGCATGCACATATTAATTATAGCTCACTGTGAGCATTAAATGTTCTGTGCCTCAATAACACATGCAATGGTAATATTCATTCACTGCATATTTCTACGACATGATTGGAGGAAAGACGGTTATGGAAATCCATCTGTGTTCTGCATTCTTTCCATGTTCCTGGGGAGAATATTTGTCCAAGAACATACTAAAGGAATAAAGCAGCACTGAAGTAAAGGGAATTTCAGACAAACCCAATGAGTCTAGAGAGCATAGGTTGCTGTTGTTTTAGTGTGGTGATGGGCCAGGAATCATAAGTGGTTGATGTCTACCTAATCACAACAAATTGAATCCACTGTGTTGAGACTCCTCCTTTACAAAGAAAATGGAATTAGAGGTAATTATAGAAAGAAAATTAATTCATTCCCAGAACGACAATGACTGTATGTTTTATTTCCTTGGTATTTTCTATATTTTATAGATACAAACAAGTATGTCTGTATATATTATGTTAAGGCAGAACTGAAACTGCCTAAGGAAGAAAAATGACTGATGGAAGGAAGGTGGGGAGAAAAGAGAGAATACATAATATGGGGGAAACTGCTCAGTGTAATATATATAAATATGTGTGTATTTATATATGTATGTAAAATATGTTTATATATGTATGTAAAATATGTAGTGAATATGAGCAAAGTGTCCAGAGTGTGAACTGGGAATAATATAACTGTATCTTAAATATTATAACTGTATATAGAACATTGACATTTCAATTCATGTATATTATTAAACAGGTCAACCAATTTTCACCTATCAAACAGTCTCCATTGTTCAAGTTTGAAACATTTAAAGTTATTTTGTCTAACTCTTAAAAATATACTATCAATTATACACACAAACACACACATGCATGCATACACACGTCTAATAGCGTTTCAGAATCTTTCATTCTTGTCTACATGTCGCCCTCCTACCCATTGGTCAAACTTGCCCCATATTTTTCTTCTTCCTTTGAGTCAGCTGCTGTAATCACAATCCAGCTGTCAACCCACATGTGGTAAACATCTGAGGATACACAGAGTAGTGGAATCACATCCTGCTTGACTTTCTATGCCTGGTTTATCCCTCTTAATCAAAACAATACACCTATGATGGAAACCCTGGGACTAAGTATAAAAATACAAATAAAAGAAACACTCAGGCATATATCATATATGTCAAACCCCAAGGAATCTGAAACCTAAGCACACAGTAACAATGAAGGCATTTAATCAATAATCAAATTTCTTCTATAAAACAATAGCCGAGAATGAGTTGAGTCCACTGGAAATACTATTACCCATTTACATTTCTTAAGAGAAACATGAGTGTTTTTTACACTGCTTGATTTTTCCAAAGTTACCATAACCAGCTGTCTTGGTTTTAGTAAGGGGGAAAACACAGAGACCAGTATAGAATAATAGACAGGATCTAGGTATATCACCACACAAAGCTGCTAAAAATATGTGTAGCTGATATGCAATTTTAAAAGCATTGGATAGAAACTGTTATAAAACACAAAGCCTCCTTCAAACAGATGCTTTCCTAAACTGCATTAGGACAATTGCCCTACTCCTGAGGTATTGGTTCACTGTGGTCATTTGTCATTACCAGTAATTTAGGCTTTTACTTTAAAATGGAACACAATTTCAAAGTTGGAATCTACTTAGGATAAAATGCTATTTCTTTTCCATCTGTGCTCTGTGAATCATGTCCCTAAATTTGATCCCTTAGGTTTCAAGCTTAGTCGGGAGGCAGAGATCACTAATATATTTAAACTCTGAGGAAATAACTCAAACAATTTTCAGCTACATCTTTATTTAATGCAAACAAAGTTTGAAGCTATTTTAAACAGTTAACTCAATAAAATCCTTTAAACTATAAATCGCATAATAAATATTTGACAGGGAAATTTAATGTTATTAATTTTTTCCTAATTTTTATGTTTTAGGTAAGTTTGATAACACATAGAATGCAAAGTTACCAGTTTTAAAACTAATACTTATTCATTTATTATTTTAGTTTATTAAAATAAATACTCTAACATCCTATTCAATGACTTATATTCATCATAACAGCTTCTTTTATTTGTAATAAATTTTGTTTGATATTTAACATGGATTGCTTTAAATCTTAGACCCGAATGACATATGCCCAATCCCACAATTACAGACATTAGAGACATTTCAATCAAAATAATTTGTATGTCCCTCTTTATATGAACATACATTGGAATTTTCCATAATTCTGTCAGCATTTTCAACTACTGAAAGAAAAATATGAAGAGTTATGTCAGGTTTATTCAGTTAAATTTACAAAGTAGTCTACCAGGAAATCTGTTTCTTCATTCAGTAGCTAATAGTCTTTTTATATTCCGGGCTGTACTCTAAAACATAATATGCAGCCAAGTAGACATAATGTTCGTCATGAAGAATTCAGTTATTGTTCAATAAAAAGCTATGTGCTTTAAGCATTTGTGGTTTGGCCAGATCGCTCAGTAGCAAAGGCTCTTGCTACCAACTCCACTGACGACAGTTCAATCTACAGTACCCACATGATAGAAGGAAAGAACCCATTCCTAAAGCTTGTGCTCTGACTTCCACCACCTTGACCTGGCAGGTGCACGCACACTCAAACACACACACACACACACACACACACACACACACACACACATACATACACACATACACAAACACACACACATACACACACACACATTCACCAAACTTACCATATATGCACCATATACTCTGTGGTGTTGGAGCCAAATAAAAATGAGTTTACCTTAAAAACAGCTTTGAGTTTATATAGCAATATTAAACTTCTCGTGAAATGGTCAAATGGAAATTCTGTCAGAATAATAACAAAAGGACTCAGGATTAAAGTTACACTGGAAAGTCATTTTGTAACAATAAAATTAAGTTTACATTTGACTAACATGATTTTCATTGTGAAAATAATATCTAGCTTTTGACATGCAATTACAATATGAGCCATCATTCATATTATAGCTATTTCCTGTGTATGTAAATATGACATGAATATAGTAAACATGTCATTTTTATAAACATTTTCTTTCTGCTCTATTTGTTTTCTTATTCTATTTTCTTCCAGCATTTACATTATGGTAAAGTTTTATTTAGCTTTATTTCCTGCTGTGTGTATATGCATAAGTGTGAATAAATATGTGTATATTATTTTTTTATTAGAATTTTAAAAAATATCAATCCAAGTTCCCACTCCCTCCCCCTTACCTTCCTCCACACATCTTTCCACCTCCCCCCATCCAAACCTAAGAGAGGATAAGGCACATGACTTTGGGGAAGGTCCAAGGCCCTCCCTACTATATCTTGGCTGAGCAAGGTACCCATCCAAAGAGAATAGGTTCCCCAAAAGTCAGTACATGCATTAGGGATAAATCCTGGTATCATTACCAATGACCTCTCAGTTTGCCCTAGCCATGACATCTGAATGTCAACCACATTCAGATAGGCTAGTTTGGTCCTATGCTTGTTCCTAGATTTGCTCCAGAAATTATGGAAGAATATTTTCAGTCTCCTCACAAAAACACTTTCAATTTCAATGTATTTTTGTAAGTTTTTAAGAAATAAATGTCATCTCCACATAGGAAAAGTTAGCTATGAGTCAATTCTAGAATATGGAGTCAAATTTGAGATTGGATAGGAAATGTCTGTATATGTCAGCATTATTATCTGGAAATTGGGGATGCAGAAAGCTGTAAATTAAGCTGTCCAATTCACTAAAAACCTAAAATACTAAAAGATAGGAAGTTGGTTGTCTTATTTGAGACATAGGCTTAATCAGTTATATCCAAATAAGGGTATGCAGTTTTCTCCTTCTGACAATGTGGAGCTCAGGGGTAGCAGAAGGAAGGGGTTATATTTAATGTGCAAGAGTACCATATTGAAGCGCAGACCATTTCCAGAGAAACAAAAAAAATTAATTAATTAATTAACTAATTAATATAAGAGTAACCAGCGATATTAAACAGGCAAACACTATTGAGTATATAATAATAAAACTGAGTGGATGTAAAGTGTGAGCAATCACAGTACTCGATACAATAAAATTATTGAATCTAAAAGTAGTCACCTATAAATTTATACATAAGAAAACATTGTAATATAAGTTCTATGAAAGGCACATGAGGAAATATAAAGAAATATAAAGAAAGTACTTCCTGAAAATGCCGTCCTTGCCTAGACACAATGTCAAAACTCTAAGAGAAATAGACAACTCAGAAATTGCTATACAAATAAAATGAATTGAATCAATAATTAAGAAGTTCCTAAGAATATTGGTCCAACACCCATTGAGCTATGTTGGTTAATTTTATTTATTAGTCTAAAAGAAATAGCTGTTCTCCAGGAATTTGCTGAATCTATCATTACTGCAAATGCAAAATATTGCAAAACAGAGGTGCAGTGAATTCAAGTGGCCTATGCTTAGGGGAGCAAATCCAAAATCTGCAGCCAATCCTGGCATTGTCCCATCTTCTTCTAGTAGCTGTACTTTCAGGTCCTCCATTCTATTTTAACCTGAGTCTTACCCATTTTCCTAATGGTATTAATTATACAAGATAAAGGTTTTCATTATGACATATATATATATATATATGTGTGTGTGTGTGTGTAATTTATTTCAATCATATTCACAACCCATTATCCGATCTTGTTGCTCTGCCACTCCTGTGATGCTGTTCACTTTCTAAACAGTCTGCTTTCCCAATCATGTCTTGTTAGTTTGCTTGTGTCTGTGACCCAATAAGTTTAACTAGAGTTGCTCAAATTAGGGTGAGTGAGATGTTTGTGTGAGCAGCGGTCACCTACCAGTGGCTACTACACTGACGAAATTCACCTCTCTCCCATGCCTGCAGCACACAGTAATTAAAAACAGTCCCTTAAGAAGCTTCCAGGTCCCTTGCACTCTTCATCATCCATGGTTGAATGCTGATCTTTTTCTATCATTGTGTGGGCCTCCTGTGGGAAACCACAGTTGCTGTGAGTTCAAGGGCGCGAATGTCCATAAAATCAGCATTCCACCACACTCAGGTCTTCCTTGGGGTGTAGCATTCTTTCCTGCCCATAACCTCATTAATAAATGTCCATTGAGCAATGAAGGAGGTGACATTGATGACACATTTAGATCTGAGAGTTCAACAGTCACTTCTGAGGACTTGGGGACATTTTGAGTCTCTGCATTAATTGCTCCCAGATTTGAAAGAAATTTCTCTGACAAACACTGAGAGCAACACTGTTTTCTGGGCAGACACAAATAATTAGAAGACGTGCTGATGGGCACACATCTATCTACCAAAAGAAACAAACAAAAAAAAAAATCCAAAGCATAGTAGCATCCTATTGAATCTCCTTCCATTGTTATTATACAAGAACTCTACTCATTTTACATGTTGGTTTGCATCCTGCAATTCTGCTGAATTACTGAATGGCTAATGTACAAAGGTTGAACACTATCATTTGAAGTCCACAATCTGTGCTTTGTGTCTTCTGTGTCAGAGGTACAGACAATACATAGACTCAAGAGAAAGTCCCCAGTGTAAATCGATTGGATGTAGAGGATAGCTCTTAAAGAGCAGCCATGAGAGAGCAGCAGCATGAATTAAAACACCATAACTTAGAGTGTTGTTTTCATCTTATAGTTATGACAAAGAATCACACATTTTGTTTCTAAGGACAAATAAGAAACTGCCAGAGAGGGAACAAATTGTATCATGTCCAAGTAAATTAAAGGTGAGGAAAATAGGTTTAAAAATAATGTTTTTTTTTAAAGCTTAGGACATCTGTTCATTAGTGTTCTCTAGTCTTTAGGGCCTGCTCTACTACATAAGGTTTTATTATATACAAACAGAGAAACATTTTTTTCCTTTTGATTTAGATATCTTTTGTTCTTTCTTATTGATATTCAATTATCTTGGTGAAAATTTCTAATAGACATTTTTTCAAAGCAAGATATGGAAATGGTCAACATGTTTATGAAAAGAAACAAATATCATTAAACAAGTAGAAGATTTAAAATAAAATCACTATGTGTTATGACATGGTAGAAGGATATTTATCAAGATATAAAAGACTATGTATTGAAAAATAAGTGTTCAGAATGGCAGGAATGAAAATTAGTACATTAACATGGGAGATAGCTTGGGCCTCTACAAGAGCCCTCTCTCCAGGCCTCACTGTTGAATTCCTAAAAGTTTCCTGTCTTCTTTGTATTACACTCACGGTATTGACTGTTAAATTTATCTCTCATGAATACTGAAACTTCTTTCCTGATTTTATTGTTGTTGTTTAAAATTAATAGCTAGTCAGTAGACACTTGTTTCTGAACTAAAGTTAGGTGTTAGGTATTTTAATATTTTGGGATCTGTAGAAAGAACTCAATGGGAAAGCACTTGTCTATCAGACAGGAAGCTCTGAGAGAGAGAGAGAGAGAGAGAGAGAGAGAGAGAGAGAGAGAGAGAAAATGGGAGAGAGAGAGAATGGGAGAGAGAGAGAATGGGAGAGGGAGAAATGAAGAGACCAGGGAGGTGAGATGAAGAGACAGTGTTGAGGTTGGAGTGAGGTAAACATTGTCTGAGAAAGTGGAACCCACAGTGTCTCACATTGACTGATTCTGGATGGATGTACTTGATACTCACTCACATTTAAATATCTTTTGCTTCATTTCTTTGTTTTCAATCATGGACCAAAATAAGAACTGTCCTTGCATAGATCTAATGTTAACCATAGCTATTTAAGAGTTCCTGACAGATTCTGCTTTCTGGATGATGTATTTTTGGTTTTGTTGCTGAATTTATGACCCTATATCATTTTGAAATATTGGGCATATGTTAAAAACATGCATGTATGTATGTATACATATATTTATATGCACAGTTAGTTTAAGAATTAGCAATAAAATGGAATTTTAACATCAAATTTCTATACCAATAAACAAAAAATTACAATTCCAAAATAAAAAATAGAGTAAATTATCATTTGTGTCATTTTACTGTGTTAGTGTGTGTGTGTGTGTGTGTGTGTGTGTGTGTAAAAAGCAAACATGAGGAAAATTCTTTAAGTCCTTTGCAAGAAGAGAAATTCCTTATTGCTGCCTTCCCACTCATGAGCGACAGATTGGCAGGGTGTGAAACTGTTTAAAACCTCTATCTGCCCTAAGCTCTGGAGTCACCCTGTTCTAGAGGGTTTTGTTTTCCATCTGCTTGGACACTTCCCTGTTTCTTTCTCCTGATGTCCAGGCAGTCTTGATGCTTTCCCAAGGTTTTGGAGTCTCTCTCCTTTTATTTTTGAATCTCAATTGTCATCTTTGACTTGTTAAAAATTAATAGAGACATGTTAATAACTTACCCACATCATTTATATTGGGGAATCATTTCATCTTACTTTATTCCAAACTGTGATAAGACAGCTTGTGCTAATGCAAATTTTTAATTTCATTCACATCTAGGGTACATTGATTATCATATCTTCTTATAATTCAATATTACTTGTTATAGTCTCAGTCTACTATTTTTTAATTTTTGAATATTTTATTTTACTCCATTCATTAAAATTTGTCTTGATACATAATATTCATTTTTGTCTGGTGCAATGGAATGTTCTGTAGCCGTCTAAAGTTCTATGAGAGCATCCAGCTCACAAAGGTCAGTGTTACAGAATGCAATCAAGAAGAGTGGGATGTAAACAATTTCTGCTGCTCATACAAGTGAAGACTAGGGCTTTGCTGAGTTTGAGCTGGATATTTATAGGTATTTCCTTAAAAGAACATTAATATGTAGAGTTATCTTTCTGAAGGATGAAGCATGTGTTGCATGTTTAAGCATAAAAAATATAACAACGCAGCATAGAGGAATTCATACATTCTGGCATCAGCACGATCAGCCTTGCGGAGCCTGTTAGTGTCAGCTGCATATCTCTTCTCAGGGCTCAAGAGATACTTCCAAAGCTGAACTGGTCCCAGCCAATAAGTCTTTACTCCCTCTGGTCCCTCAAGAAGAAGAGCTTATGAAGGGGCTTGGCAATGTCTGGTCAAGAAGAAGCACTGGTCACACCTTCAATGACAGATGTACTGAGGATATTGAGAGACCTTGTGAAGACTCAGCTGAGACAATAAATTGGAGACAACAACACAGAAAACAGGGTGTAAACTCTGCTTCAAATCAACTAAGCAGGGCTCACTTGGGCTCACAGAGACTAAAATGGCAAGCATGAGGCTTGCATGGGTCTGGGCCATGTCTTCTGCATATATGTCATGGCTGTTAGCTTGGTGGTTTTTTATGGGAATCCTAATAGGGATTTGACTCTTTGCCTTCTCTTGAGATCCTTTTGCTACTATTTGGTTACCTTGTCTAGCTGTGATAGGAACACTTTAGCCTTGTCTTATTGTATCTTGATTTTTCCTATTTGGTTGTTGTCTTTTGGTGGCATGCTCTTTTCTGGAGAAGAAGAGGAGGAGGAGTGAATCTTAGGGAGAGGGGATGTGGGGTTTCTAAGAGGGGTGGAGTGAAGGGAAACTGTAGTTGGGATGTATTGTATAAGAAAAAACCTATTTTTCAATTAAAAAAATCAAGAAAAGGAAAAAAAGGCAAACATCCACTGGATACCACTTCTTCCATAACCTGAGTAGGAAGGTTAGGAACTGTGAGTGGAAATGACACACATACCTTTTACCTGACGGGTGACAATTCTATAAGTCCCTTCTGTACAGAGACTGTCTTTTTAGTTTGAATTTTGTATGTCAATTTCTGTTACATGCATGGAGAGTCCCATAGTTATGTACCAACTGTTACCCATGACTCAATGTCTTTGCAACAACTGAACAACCATTCCACTAGATTATACATAGAATCTTATTCAAGAGCCCTGTCTTACCCACAGGTTTTCTGGGTCCATGATAGCTAATTAGATTTCTTTAATGCATTTGGAGCATGACCTTGAACAGACATACAGAGAGAATGAAAATGAGCAAACAATTTATTACTACCAGCAGAGAAAATGATGGCTTTGATTTTTGCTATTGTTATGGGTGTAAACAAACTCCCTAAATGTATGCAGATTCCAGATATGCAAGTTAAAAATATTTCAATGAAACCCTTTGTGATATTAGATTTTGTAGGTTGTTCTTGTATCAGAGAGTATAGACATATTGGCAGAACATGGCAATATCAAATGTTACCAAAGTAATTTTATAGTGACTGGAGAGTCTCCCTTGTGGGAGTGAGTAGCAGCAAGTCTTGTCTTGAAGCAATAGATCTTGGCTTGTGGGTCATGACTTCCTGTAGTCGAGTATCATATGTCCTGAGTATCAGATATTAATATTGCAGTTCACAGCAATAGTAAAATTACAGTTATGAAGTAGCAATCAAATAATTTTATGGTTGGGGCATCACCACAACATGAACTATATTAAAGGGCCACAGAATAAAGAAGGTTGAGAACCATTGTGAAGGGTAGAATGCTAACAACAAGAGAGAAGGCATCTGGAAATATTCTTTTTTTTCATTTTTTTTTATTATTGAGAAAAGGAAGAAAAAAAACAAGTTTCCACCTCCTCCCAGCCTCCCATTTCCCTCCCCCTCCTCCCACCCTTCTCCCCCTCCTCCCATCCTTATCCCCCTCCTCCCACTCCTCTCCCCCTCCCTCTCCAGTCCAAAGAGCGGTCAGGGTTCCCTGCCCTGTGGTAAGTCCTAGGTCCTCCCCCCTCTGTCGATATCTAGGAAGGTGAACATCCAAACTGGCTAGGCTCCCACAAAGCCAGCACATTGCGTAGTATCAAAACCCTGTGCCATTGTCCTTGGCTTCTCATCAGCCCTCATTGTTTGCCATGTTCAGAGAGTCCAGGTTTATCCCATGCATTTTCAGTCACAGTCCAACTGGCCTTGGTGAGCTCCCAGTAGATCAGCTCCACTGTCTCAATGGGTGGGTGCATCCCTCGTGGTCCCGACTTCTTTGCTCATGTTCTCCCTCCTTCTGCTCCTCATTGGGACCTTGGGAGCTCAGTCCAGTGCTCCAGTGTGGGTCTCTGTCTCTATCTCCATCCATCACCAGATGAAGATTCTATGATGATATGCAAGATATTCGCCAGTATTGCTATAGGCTAGGGTCATATCCGGTTCCCAACCTCAGCTGCCCAAGGAACTAACTGGGGACCTCGGCTTGGGCTCCTGGGAGCCACTCTAGGTTCAAGTCTCTTGCCAACCCTAAGGTGGCTCCCTTAACTAAGAATTGTGGTTCCGTGCTCCCCTATCCTACCTTCCTTTATCCCAATCTTCCTTTTTCCCCAAGTTCCCCCCATCCTCCCCTTCTCCCTTTTCTCTCCCCATCTCCCCTTACCCCCATCCCACCCCACCCCCAAGATCCCAATTTTCTCCCCGGCAATTTTGTCTGCTTCCCATAGCCAAGAGGATAACTATATGTTTTTCCTTTGGTTCAACTTCTTACTTAGCTTCTTTAGGATCACCAATTATAGACTCCGTGACCCTTATTTATGGCTAGAAACCAATTATTAGTGAGTACATCCCATATTCATCTTTTTGGGTCTGGGTTACCTCACTCAGAATAGTGTTTTCTATTTCCATCCATTTGCATGCAAAATTTGAGAAGTCATTGTTTTTTACCGCAGCATAGTACTCTAATGTGTAGATATTCCTCACTTTCTTCATCCATTCTTCCATTGAGGGGCATCTAGGTTGTTTCCAGGTTCTGGCTATTACAAACAATGCTGCTATGAACATGGTTGAACAAATGCTCTTGTCATATGATAGGGCATCTCTTGGGTATATTCCCAGGAGTGGTATTGCTGGGTCCAGGGGTAGGTTGATCCCGAATTTCCTGAGAAACCGAAACACTGATTTCCAAAGTGGTTGCACAAGATTGCATTCCCCCTCTGGGTGCTTCCCCCACCTGATTTTCCATTAGGTGTCATCTAAAGCGCCCACAGTTTCCTAAAAGAATGAGACCAGACTGAATATGGAACACATGAGTATACTAGCTACAGCCCAACCAGTCTATTCCTTGCTGACTACAGGTTCACATCTAGTTTGGCAAATGCAGAATATTTTCAATCTAATGTCAAGAACTCTTTTATCATCCAGTATTGTTCCTGAGATTCAGTCTCTAAACTGTGAGCCCCAGTAAGTAAAATCCTTGTACATTCCTGATAAATGACAAAGCAAAATAAATATTCTCATCCAAAAAGATAATGCTAAAAGGATCTCAAAGAAAGAGCTGACCAAGCAAGACTCATACCCAGTGGGACAAACCCTGACCTGGACAGCTCTGTTTCCAAAATCAGGATGTGTGAAGATGCCATTTGATCTTCAGTAGTCTTTGCAATCTCGGATGTATGATAGTAACATGTATAGCAGCCATGGCCTCTCTCAAGCCAGCTGCACTTGGTGCCTGGAGCTTTTCTAGGCAAATGTACCTACCATATTTCACTAGGTCCTCTACTAAGCTTGGGCTTCACCTTCATAGCTGTGTTCTGAAGCTCAGGAGCCTCTCTTCAGGTGATCTGACCTTGGCTAGTCGCCAATGACTTCCTTTGGAAACTTGAGGTGAGTCTCACAACTTCCTAATTCTTGTGGTCCCTGAGCCTCCAGAAGCAGCACTAAACAGGCATTGACATCATCTACTAAGTTGAGAAATATCCTGACGCCATTAAACCATGGCTGTGGTAACTTCCAGATGCCTTATAGCTGACGTAGGGAGACATTTCCTTATGCAATTGCCAGGAGGACATATCTTGGTATTTTTAGGCACTCTTTTTAAAAGAAAGTATTTCAGTCTAATTTGCATTTTCACACCTTGGTGCCTTTAATGAATGGAGTCGAACCCCCAGTCCACATTTTCTACTGCCCTAGTTCAAAGTGTGCAGCTTCCCTTTACCAATTTCAGTTTCTTAATCTGTAGTAAACCTACAGACACTCACCCTCCCACAGTGCACATCTGTACCACTTATTTTTATTCTCTCTGCATTTTCAGCACAAGCCTGGTTAAAAGCAGCAAGTAGCAGCCATGTAACCCCATAAACATTAGGTTCCCCTGAAATTTTCCTTCACCAGTATATTGATCACTACTTTGGAATTAAGGCTCCATGATTTTCCATGGTAGGGTGCAGAAATGTTAAGCAGAAACCTTGCAGAAGAAGGTAAGTCACTAGCGGCAGACCTTTAGTGCTCTCTTACCTCTTACTGGCTGGTGTCTGGTAGTCTGTAAATTAAGGTTCATGCAACATATCAGTAGTTGGGCAGTATATAGTCAGTATATAGTCATGTTCTTTGGCAGAAATAACAGACTCTAGCCATTTTTTAGTATAATTCTTGATATTTAAAATTTCATAAGCATGATCCTTATTATCCTCATTTTATAGGCTTTTGGTTTTCTAAGATTCTACCACAATGACTCATTAAGCTCTTCTTAATCTTCCAGGGTTTCTCTATTTCCAAGTTCCAATTCTTCCAAATTCTTCCTAAAAACCACTCCCCAAACCGTAGGTCCCAGACATGAGCAGATCTGCCAGAGCAGCCACACTGCGTCTTGTCAACGCATTTTCTTGTTGTGTGCTTTCCTCATCAATGGTACAACACACCAGACAAGTGAACTTAGGAGAGGATGGATTCCTTTGGCTTCTTAACTCAGAAGGAACAGTTCATCACAGTGGGGAAGGCACGGCCACTGGAGCAGCTCTATCTACAGAGGCAGGCAACCAGGACAAGTTGATTATAGTCCACAGACTACCAGACACCAGCCAGTAAGAGGTAAGAGAGCACTAAAGGTCTGCCACTAGTGACTTATCTTCTTCTGCAAGGTTTCTGCTTAATGTTTCTGCACCCTACCATGGAAAATCATGCTGTGATGGACACGGATATAGGATTACATAATTTTGTTTTGTTTCCTTTAGACCTATATTAGCTCTGTCGCCCCTTACAGACTATACTGTAACCCTAGCACCCCAGTCTTCCTCCTCTCACAGTTCAGTCTCTTCAATCCTGAATGCTGCCTCAGTTCGTTTTTCTGGTATCTTTCCAACAGCTTTCTTAAGAAAACAAGCTAAGATAGTCATAGGATTCAAGTCACTCACTTGTCCCTGGGACAACTGAGATTCCTCAATGGGTAAAGCGACTGTTGATTAGGTCTCATGGAGGTTCATCACTGCAGTCTATATAAAGGTGAAAGGAGGGACCTGGCTTCTAGAAGTCATTCTTAAACTTCTATATGTGTGCTGTATCTCACATGCCCTCCATAACACAGCTCTGCACATACACATGGACACAAATGAAGAAAACCAATGTCCTATGTCACCTATTGTATGGTATCTTAAAGAAGACTTAGTAGGAAAAGACAAGATTTCCTGAGTAAATCGGGAGCATGGGGTTTGGAAGAGGGTTGAAGGGGAGGGGAGAGACAGGGAGGGGAGCAAAGAAAAATGGAGAGCTCAATAAAATTCAATGAAAAAAATAATTAAAAAAAGAAGTCTTGGATCTGTATTTTGTATGCCTGGGGTACGAATATGATTGTGTGCATGCTTAAAGGGGTGTGTCATATAGGACAGTGAGTGAGGGTGTGTGCTCAGTGTGGAAGGACATACATCTGTTTGTGTGTATGTCTGGGAGGGTGACAGGCCCCTGTGAGTGTGTTAGAGTATGTTGGAGTGTATAGGTAGAAATGAGTGCACAGCAGTGAACATAAGTGTGACTGTGAGCATATTGACTAGTGAATACAAAATGTGTGTGGCTTTGTGAGAATAAAAATGATTGAGTACAAGAGGGAACAGGTGGATATCTGTGTGTGTGTGTGTGTGTGTGTGTGTTCACATGGTTCTGTAAGATCCCCTGATATTTCATCTTGATCCAAAATAATAATCTCATCTCCTTTTTGTAACCAAAATTTTAGTACACATTTCCTCTTTTAACCCTACTGAAATTTACTTCTCCTAATGATAAAAGCCAAAAATCTAATATCATTCTTCCATAGCAGCCATGAGAGCATATTCATTAAATACTCTATTTCTATTACTAAATTGCCACTGATATAAGTGCATATTTAGATCTACAATGTACATTTACATACGCTCATCATGTGCTTTAAGCTTAGCTAAGTGTTGTATTGAGTTTATTTGCTTCCCTAAATTTCTTAGACAAAGGAGGATCCTCCTGACTAAGTGCTTGCCAAAGATTCTACTGAATTAAGTGACTGAACGGGGAATATAATTCACATAGCAGAGTTCTGACTGACATGTTTGCTACACTCCATTAATCTCTAGGCTCTATTCCCCTAATCTGGTTGATTAAGTAGTTTCTTCCTTAATATGCAACTGCTTAAAAATGTGATTAGCCCTTGAAAGCAGAAAACATTCTTTTCTTGGTCAAGGAAATTTATTTTCAAGATTTATTATATGTTTGCTATGTTATGGCATGTTTTCCTCAGCTCCTCATTTACCACACTCATTATATAATATCCATTCATTAAATGCCACGGAATTACCTTGTAACTGAATCTTTTTGTAATTTGGATAACCCAGCTTCTAATATGGTCATGGCTGTTGCTTTCAAATTAATTTCTTTAATGGCAATGAGAAGTGAATGACTGTTTGAAAACTCATTTTTGAAGCAAGGGCTTATTAACCACACTTTGGAAGTTGCATCCCAAATCTTGGTACATAGACTGGACCTGTACATTAATATATTTTAGCATTGTTTGTTATTCTATATGTATTCTTGTATATAGTATTTTTTCTTTTGTAAGTTGTTTTAACCTTACTGAGTTTTAGACAACCCCCAAACATATCAGTCACATATAAGAAAATACACCACTACAAGAATCATATCAGAAAAATAGAACTTTTGCAGAACATTTTTTTCTGAATGATTTACTTATTTATTTACTTAAGTATAACCTCTTTTCTCACAAGACTGATAATTTTTTCATGTTATCATACGTAGAACTCAATATGATTGACTGATGAAGCTGTGTCTACCTCATGTTTCTAACTGAACATTTTGTTTTGCTCTGCTTTAACTGTAACCCCAGGTCACAGGCTTGGAGTTAGGACTTCTCACCAAAACATAGGTAAAGTACTAGCGTCTATAATAGAGAAAATGAAGTTCGGAGCCCAGTTCATTAAGCCTTTGGTTGTTTCTCTTGTATGGTATGCTGGAGCTAAAACAAATTATTTCTGGTTTGAGATAGGATCATTTTTCAACAGCTGTTAGAGCTTTATTTTTCTACCTCCCTATGCTCCAGTGTAATAAATGAGTTAGATTAGAAAAATGAGACCACTGGAGAAAACACACCAATCTATTTCTGACATTATCTCCCAAGAACAATTGTTTCTACCTCTGTGCACACTATCAAAGTGAACATGCACACAAATAATGAGCCCTATCATGAATCTCAGTCTGGATGAAATCTAAGACGTGAACTGTGTTGAAAAACCACCAAAGCAGGAATGCCTAACAATTGCTGTAGAATTCAGGGGATGGCAAAGTGATGAGAAAGCCCACCTACAGTAAGATCAGAAAGAAACAGCTCCAGGGAAGCATCAGAATCACTTCCAGTCTGTTAATGGGTGTCATATGGCTAAGGAAATACAATGCACCATGTCATTAAATAAATCTTACATGAGACAATATAGAGATAAAGTAGAAAGTAACAGTTGATGAAAGCGTTCTTTATCCTAATCATATTTGATTAACTCACTTAAGCTTATGCAGAGTGAAGTGATGATTTAAGAACATATGCGTGGATGTGTATGTACACACACACACACACACACACACACACACACACATATATATATATATATATACATATATAGCTGAGACAAACATGTACACATATAGTTGTTGAGTTTTTCCCCAGTACTACGTTACTTTTCTACAATATTTAGTCATAAATAAAGTTTATGTAAATTTTTTGATATTCTAAGGAATCTATGAAAAACTGGCTTCAGATCTTTCATGGACTGATTCAAATATTAAATACTAACATACAAATAGAAAAGTCTAGGATAACCCAATTACAGTGACACATTCATAGAAACTACTCTTATTTATAGACTACAGATGTATCTGGATGAAAGTTGGAAGATGTTTTATTTTGAAAGATGGTTTATTTCTTCGTTGATAAGATAAAATGTTGAAGGATGGTTTATTTCTTAGTCTTTTGCTCATTTTTGTGACTACAAAATGTTTTGGTCAACTTCCTTTAGTCTACATACATCTCAAGGAATATAACCCTATAACCACAGTTTAGTGTCTGTGTGAAGTTCTGGGACTTTACAAAACACAACACTGTGACTCCTTTTAGATTTGAAGTTAGTAGTGACATCAAGGATTCCCAAAGTTAACTTACTGCCGAGTGTCATCATTGCCCAAAACTGACTGAGAACATGAGTTCAGCTTCATTAAAAATTTTGTTTTTATCTCTGTAAGGATACTTTCATATGTATGGTGCATGTGTATGTTTGAGCGTGTGAACATGGGTGTGCCTGTGATATGACATACCTAAGGACAACGTGTCAGACTTTCTTTTTATAAAAATAAATTTGATTAGTTATTTCTTTTCCCTTTCCAGTAAATTATTTTTCAAAGCAAAGTTGGAACAAGATAAAACAAGACATTTTCTTGATAGCTACTTTTGTAATTCCAGTTTGGCCAGTAATAGCAAACTACAATATCAAGTGGCAATGGGACTATGTCTCTGTTGAGATGAAGCCCACAAATACCAGATTTCCATCACTTATGCCATTTGGTACATAAACAGTTTAGCCTTTTATTATGGACCATCAAACTGCCAGCAATTTTGAAAGTAAGTTCATGAGCACCATAATTGGACTAATGAAAACTTACAAAGTCAGCGAGCTCTAACTTCTTTTTGTGAATAATCTGTAAGAATCTGAGTAAAGACCATGAGAAGCTGATTGGGTGGTTGGAATGAGAATGGCCTCCAAAGGATCATATATTTGAACACTTGGTCACCAGTTGGCAGAGCTGTTTGGGCAGATTAGACGCATCCTTGTTGGAAGTATCTCGCTGATTACAGGCTTTGGGGTTTCAAAAGTTTCATGCTTGTGTTTTACGATGTGAGCTTTCAGCTATTCCTGTTGCCATGACTTTGTTCCTCAGTAATGGACTCTAACCCTCTGGAACTACAGTTAAACACTCTTTTGTGTGTTGCTGTGGTCTCAGTGTTTCCTCACGTCGATAGAGATTAAGTTGACCAATTAAAGAACCTTTAAATGTTGACTTTAAAAATGTTAACAATGAGGCATTTGGTGTTCGGACCAGTGCCTGAGGATCAGCTGGTAAGATTTCCAATGTCTTTTGTGGCAGGACAAAACTCTACATCAGAGACAAACAGTTACAGAAATAGAGACACGTTAAGAAAGAGAAACTGAAACTCAAGGGTAGAAATAGCCTAGAAATCTGGGCATATGTTCAAACATGGGGTACCATGAACCTTATGACCCTTTAAAGACCATTAATATAGCACGTGTCTTTTCTTGTGATTATGTTTCTGGCTTCTTTGATATTTCTCTGTTCCAGGAAACCAGATAAGAAAAGGGTCCTAGGCTGTGCTCAGTTAACTGGCTTCTTTCACGTGTTACCTTCTTGCCTCTTTCCTCATGTCCTGATACTCATACTGCAGAAAGAGGTTTTTGATAATACATACTTTAATTATTTCCCATCATCCTCACTGATGTCTTTATAATGCTAGTGTAATTTCAGAAATAAACGACTTTGAATTCATAAAGATATAACTTTGGCCCTTTGTTCTCTTATGTGAATGATATTTGATGTAAGTTGTCCATCCCACTTGTCCTTAAATATCTCATCTGCAGAATAGGAATATTATAGCTTTGTCCTTTTTTGAGGATTATTAATGTATCACTATATAAATTTTGGCTCAGTAATTAATATTAGTTCTTGTTAACCATGGGGTTATGACTGATGTTTGTAGTTAAAAGCAGGCTTTAGAGTTTTAAATATCTTTAACAAATAAAATCTATTTTATAAAGTTAATTGCCATTCACAGCATTGGTAGATCATTTTTCTGTATCTTTCCTAAAATAAGTTTCTATCTCTCATAATTTTTCCACAGCATCATTATTATCATCAATCCTGATTCAGAGATAAAGATAATGAGATTTAGAGAGATTAATTGGACAGAAGGTACTAACAACTGGCAATCCAGTCTACCAAATCCCCTTCTGATGTCCGAGCCCAAGTTTATGAGAAACTAAACTACCTAAACTTCTGAGTAATCCCACCAAATTAACACAGAACTTGCTTTTTAGATAGACAATGATTAATTGATGGGACCCTGATTCCACTTGAGTCTTTTTTCTGCAAATGGTAAATGTTTAAAAGAATAATAGTGTGTGTAGCATATAATGTGGGTTTTAAAGAGTAACAATGTGTGCACAGCAGATGATGCTACTTTAGAACTAGAATCTGAAGGTTTGCTTTATCATGACATCCAATCAGTTTGCAACAGCACTGCATTCGTTACTTCTCTGTTGCTTTGATAAGCAGGGTGATGTTTATGCTCACATATCCTGGGGCATAACAATTCTTGATGGTGGTGAAAACATGGGCAGAAATTGGCCAGAGCAGGGGGATGAGAGAGTACATCTTCAACTGCAAACACAAAGTAGAGGGAATGAACCAGAATTTGAACAAAGTGATCAAATATCAAAGTCTGTACAGAGGTGATATACTTCTTCCAGCAAGACGCTGATCCATACAGGCTCCATAACCATCCCAGTCAGCACCACCCACTGGGGACCAAATATTTCAATTCCTCATCTATTTCTCCAATTACCACAACCATCTATCCTTTATCATGTTTGGGGAGCTATGTTTGTTGACACAAACTAGCTTTGCTATGACTAAATACAGTGCAAATATTCAAATCTACATTTAACCAATAAAATTAAAAATAAGCAGTTATGAATACACTGGTCTTCTTGAAGTGTTCTTCTCTAATAAGAAATATTATTTTCAGCATGAAAAAAATGACTTGGAATAAAAAATGCACTATTTTGAATTTTAATTATTAAGTTTACAATTCATTGAACTGCAATTTATTGAGCTTGCATATACAAGAGAAAACTGTTGGTTCATTAAAAGGCCTATTTCATAAATGATACTATTATATAATGCATATTTAATATTGCTTATAATATATATTTATTTTTCTTTCAGTTGCTTAGTTTATATAAGTTCTGTAGCAATTCTTCTTAGAGATAGCCTTATAATTTTAGTGCATGTTCTGATATTATTGTCATTTTAGTGCATGTTCTGATATGTTAACACATACAAAACAATAGCCTTTACTTTAAATGTTTACATTTCTATAGCATTTCTATTGCTTTCCTATAGTTCTACCTTGTTTCCTGGGAGCCATCTCTAAGGTTGTCATGGACTGTAGTTTGTGCAGAGTGTTTTAGTGATCAGCGTCTGCAAAGGATGAAGGCAAAACTGGAAGAGTGTTTCTGAGGCGAAGAAACAAGAAAGCAAACTGTGAGAATCCTGAATTCTGTGAATCAAGTATGACTTTTCAGAATTGTGCTATATCCACCTTCACATTTTTCCTCTGAACTTGTCTTGCCGTTACCTAGGAAATAGCTACATTAAGCTGAATGTAGTTATTTCAGTTGCTGCTCAGAGTTCTCAGAGCTTGCCAGTTTTACTGAGAGATGGCTTTCTCTGAGGACTGCCCAGGGAGCACCATCCAACACCAGGTGAGTTGCAGCTGGTAATGGGGATAGCAAAGACAGGTTTTACCTTATGGCAAAAATAGTAGAGTAGAAGTTCCAAAAATTGCAGAGTGAAGGGTGCAACTCACACTGTTTATAGCTGTGCAGAAGACAAAGTGACTTGAAGAAAGGGATGAAGCCCAGACTTGTCAGAGCTGTAGTTCTAGCAGGGAAAGGGATACTTGAGGTAGCTGTTTCTGTAAAGATGCAGCAAGAAGGAAGTGTCTTCAGAGAGTGTTCTCACCTGAAACCAGACCCAACCCTTTTACTCCAAGTTGCAGATTTCATCCTGTCTGCAATGGGACTCCAGCTCTGTTGGTTGGAACAACAGCAATAAGAAGGCAGCAACTCCCTGCTGCCCTGGGCTCCAGCGAAGCATATGTTGCCCTGCCACAGGGTGAACTGTGTGTACTTTCTCACTGATGAAAAAGTTTAGTGTATCAGTAAAAATGAAAAGTTGAGAAACTTGAATTGAGAACAATGGAGTCATGAAGCTGTTGCGAAGGACCAAATAATGGAAGCTAACAAAGTGATAAGCTGTCAACTCATAGATAAAATGGTCATTCCGAGGGTTTCTCTGATAATCATGAGAGAAACAGAGAGAACTCTTTTTCAGTAACAATACAGAGAGATCTAAGGATTAGGACATTTACTTATGAGGAAGTGAGTCCAACAGAAACATAGACTTTCAACAGAAACATAGACTTTCATACAGACACTTCTAGTGTATGACTATCATAGCCATGCTTGGGGTAGAATGGGGTCTTGATAGAAGGGCTGAGGATATCAGCTTGATCCTCCAAAAAGTAGGTCTTTTCTGAACTTCCCTTGAGCCCTATGAATGTGAAGTTAATTTGCTTGAAGTTAAATGCACACAGCTCTCTTCTACAAACAAATGTAGACCCTTCTTAGGATCCACCCCTCCATTATCACTTGTTCAGTAGGCCAGTAGCTACAGTTCAATAATTAGAGCATCTCCAAGTATGAGATACAGTAGAGTTGACAGGAGGAGGGGCCTATGGACTACAGAATGTACAGGAAAGCATATGAGTGCATGAGAATAGACTTTGAAGGAACTAGATCATATGATGTCTACAACAGTCATTGATTTGAGAACACCTTTCCATTATATGCAATGTAACACTCCAGAACAGAATAAATAATTGTATACATCTATAAAAAATAAAAGCAACATTAATGGTACACATTAAGTTTATTGAATCATCAGACCCTCTATGACCAGTTGTTGAGAATAGTATTGGTATGCTTACAGAGTTGATACTACAATGGACCAAGTATATTAGCCAGAAAGTCTAATACTACCTGTTATAGAGGTTAGAAACTGATGCAACATCCAACACATAGCATGGTGGAAACTATGTTCTGTGACCCTGTGCTGAAGTCTACAGATCCATAGGACTGAGCTACTTTTCATTGATCATGGGTGTGACGAGACCTTCACAGTGAGAGAGGACAGGGAATGTTCTTAAACACAGAAGCAACAGGTCAGAAATGTGACAATGAGGGCAGAAAGCAAGAACAGATGACCAACAACCAATGATGGAGAATCAAGAGGCTAAAAACCATCATTCAATAAAAACCTAATATACTTTTCCTGCTGTTAAAGTTTGAGTGGCCTTTGATTACAAGGACTGAATATAGGTTACCAGGCTTGTACCTCAAGTTCTGTTGTCTGCTGAACCATCTTAGTGTGACCTTTTGTGGGAATTCCAGATCCTCAGTTGGCAAATCACTTCATGCAGAGTCTGGGTTGAAGGGTTCCTTTCTCTTATCACTTCATCTTAATTTTTCCTGTCTTTTTAGTCTGGCTCACTCCCACTTTCATGCACTTCAGTAGATTCCTTAGGGGAAGATGCAGGACCACTAGGGTACCAGATACTGTATCTGACCCTTTGGTGCCTTAAACCATTTTTCTCCATTAGCTGCATCTGAATAAAAAGGGGATCCATTATTTTCAGTACTATGGAACATAAGATCAAACTTGACCAAAGTATCAAAGTCTTCCCCACCAATTTCACACACTGTCCCTCAGACCACAAAGTTCTGTTCCATATCAGGCTCACACAACATGACCTGGTGATTTAGACTGACCTTCTATATATACATACACTTACTGATTAGTCATAACTTCAAAGACACTCCTTAGATGTGGAAATTGTAACTCTCATAGTTAGGAAGGTCACAATGTACCTTATTATTTTAACCAAGGTAAAAAAAAATCCACAGTATCACATCTCACATTACGTAGGAGAATTTCATATCCATATCCATTTTAGAGCCCCCCCAAAATGGAGATAGGAACTCAGCTTTCTTTTATATTTATGTTAATTTCAACATTCTGCTAAAAAATACTTGCATAGTAACAGATTTTTTAATATTACACTAAGTAATTAGTGCCTATGATTAGTGTATTATGCCAGATGGGTATCTTAGATAAAGTGGCTACTTTATGACCTTTGATCCAAATGCAGCAGCCATGTGGCAAACGAGTCCCAGACCTATTAGAAAGCATAATGACAACTGTACATGTTCCAGTAAAGGCAGCAACAGTGTAGTCTTCAAATTTAGGCTCTGGTGCTTGTTCTATAGTTTTGTTAGTCAAGAATGTAATTGGAATTTTCTTTGGGCCACCAACCAGCTCCCAAATAAAGATACCAAGACTTATTATTAATAATGAATGTCCAGCCTTAGCTTAGGCTTATCTTACTAGCTTTTCTAACTTAATTTAACCTGCTTCTTCTTATCTACATTTTGCTTTGGGGCTTTTACCTTTTTTTTTTAAGTATGTGTGTCCTATTTTCCTGCTTCCCCTGTCTCTGTATGACTAGCTCCTTGAATCTCCCTGTCACCTCCCTTTCTTTTTTTCTCTGAACAGAATTTCCTCTTCCTACTTACTCTCCCTGCCAGGAAGTTCCACCTGTACCTCCTCCCTTGCTATTGGCCACTCAGATTATTATTAGATCAGTCAGGTGCCTTAGGCAGTCAAGGTAAAAATAACAACACATTTCTGCATTGTTAGATCAATGCAACACATTCTTACATAGTTAAACAAATATTCGGCAACATAAACAAATTCAATATCTTATGTAGTTAAACAAATATTCTACAACACAGGGGTAACTGTAACAACTGGCAATATTTTAATATTGCACAATGGTGCAATATGCTATTATCGTCCTATATTGAGCCCAAATGAACAAGAAGTGGTTAACATCTTCCTAAGACTGGAGCAAAACATTGTCCTACAGAAGGTGAGGAATAAATGTTACTATGATACATAGGTCTGCCATACCAATAACATTTTTAAAAGGTATAAGAAAGTCATGGCATGTAATAGTAACCAACAATGTTTTAAAAACAGTGCATCTGCGTATTTCTACAAAAGGAGGTAATACGTATTCCTCACTCCTAAGATATCATTATAGGATCTTTCCATATCTCAGAAGATTTGATATTTCATATTAAAAGTTACAGACACGTATCCTTGGTATAAGTTAGTACCAGCACTACAACTGACAGTTTAATATATAAAGTGCCTATCAGAAGATTAACAGAACATTTGCTGCAGTAATGTGTGGCTAGCATGATATCATATCAGGCCAAATGAAGCATTTTAGAGTAATGAAAATTTAAGTGGACCTATAATTTGAACTCTACTGGGTGTATCAGGTATCATAGTAGCCAGAAGTTGATAGTTTGAAAAATGAGTTTAAATAAAGCACTATCTTATTAGAAATACTTTATGAGGAAAATCCATTATCTTCCAGCAGATATCCCATTCTTTAAAACAAAGAAATACACACATAGTGCTGGTAAACGTACCTGAGGATACTTGGGTGGAATTAGTACTGTTATTATATCAAGGAATACATCTCACAGACCTTGGCCATGCAGAACATCACATTTCCCCATCAATGGTTATGTTAGGTTTAAAGGATCTGGAACTCTGAGAGAAACATTACATCCTTCGGTACTCAGCAATGCAATAATGCAACCAATCTCTAGAATTCCTGTTGGTCTCTTGACTTTCTCTCTGACATCTATTCAAGGGAAAGGAAATGTATCTGGGGTAGTTGGTTTTCATATTAAATTCTTTCTAAATGAACTAGTATAAATGCCAGAAGCTAAGACACACAGACAACAACATAAATGTGTTAAAAGGGTCCCATTATCATCACTTAAAAGAATAAGACTTGGCCATATTTCACCTATACCTATGAAGAAAATGTTTAGTAATATATGTATATGATTATATAACTACCATTTGATGATTAGTGACTGGGTTACTTATCAAATTTCTATGCCAATACACACAAAAGTAGTAATCCTATGTGAAATTATTTCTATTCTCTCTCTCTTTTTCTCTTTCTCTTTCTCCCTCTCTCTCTCTTTCTCTCTCTTTCTGTGGTTTATCAAGACAGGGTTTCCCATGTAACAGTCCTGGCTGTCCTGGAACTCACTTTGTATGCCAGTCTGGCTTCAAAGTTACAGAGATCGACGTGCCTCTGCCTCTAAGTTCTGAAATTAAAGATGTGTACCACCAACATCTGATGTGGGAAGTCCTTCTGTATATTTGTTGCTTTGATTGGTTAATGAATAAAATAACTTCTTTGGCCAGTGATAGGGCAGAGTAGATCTAGGCAGGAAAACTAAATTGAAAGCAGAGAGAAAGAATGTAGAGTCAGAGAAGCCATGTAGCCCTGCCAAAGACAGATGCTGGATAGAACCTTGCTGGTAAGCCACAGCCAAGTGGTGATATACAGTAATAGGTTAAATTAAGATATAAGAGCTAACCAACAAGAATCTAGAACTAATAGGCCAAACAGTGACTTAATTAATACATTTTCCGTGTGGTTATTTCGAGGCTGAGCAGCTGGAAACAAATAAGCAGCCTCTTACAACAGATTAGTGCACCAACATGGATAACTACATCCACATACAAACCTGAAAAAGCTTGAAAAGACATTCTAGTCCCAAAAGAACAGAGTTAAGCATGGCTTTTTGGTACCAGCATTTTCTTAGGTGGGCTCTGTTTGCTAGAAACAAATAGAGGCATGATTCTTTTAAGAGAAGGCTTCCTGACTCAGTGGTAGCAGCAAAAAATGTGCAGTTCCTATAAGAAGGTTTCCTGGTTTGTGCTAGTTGCACAAACAACTCTGACTCTTTCAGGAGGTCCAGTTATGGAACATTTAAATGGGGTTTGTGAGCCGAGTGCTACAACTTGCTTAATGGCAACATAGACACACTATGTGCCTGAAAATGGGACTGTGAGCATGGGTCACAGAGGCAGTGAATGGACCTCTGCCATGTTGGACTTGGCAGAGCCAAAAGACAAAGCAGCCTTAGTTCTAGCCATGCTGCTTAGCATTTTAAGAAACATTCATGGTCAGAAAAGGATTACAGATATGCAATAAAGAAAGATTCAGATGAAAAAAACCTCTAAATGTGGCACCGTGTTGGATAAATGTATGCAGGCTTAAGAAAGAGAGGAAAAAGAGTACAGACAGTTATAATATAAAAAGTACAGATAGTCATAGGTTACAGGAGTAAAGATAATAAAACAAATATTTACCATTTAAAATATGTAATAGAGTAAGAAAAATAAGCCACATAAAGATGAAATATACACAGAGGTTCTGGATTATGTATATTATTGTGTTTTCATTGAACTTTTTGACTGCAGAGATACATTTGATTCTGAGGGCTGCTAAGCTAAAGCAACATATATACTTTAAATTTGATTTCAAAATATGGGTCTAAGGATATGTTGCTTTGGAAAACAGGTTCTACTTTTGTTTCCACAGAAGATGAAAACCTGTGGATTAATTTCAGACTAAGGTGGTTTAAAGGACCAAGATCCCCCGAAAGGTTACCATGAACACCCCAAAAATTACTTGGCTCAACAAAAAGCAGGAAGCAGTTTGAATAGAACTATGCCCAAATTTCCAAAATTATTGCTTGTAAATGTTTGTTTACATTTAAAGGGGGATATGCTATAGAGATTTGCATTGGTAGGGATTTTGGTCTATTGAAACTAATTTTAGATTAATTTTGTTATTAAGCCCTGGAGATCTCCTTATCTCTCTCTCTCTCTCTCTCTCTCTCTCTCTCTCTCTCTCTCTCTCACACACACACACACACACACACACACAGAGAGAGAGAGAGAGAGAGAGAGAGAGAGAGAGAGAGAGAGAGACTGACCTGATTCTGTGATTACAAGCTTGCACACCTGCACCAGACTTTTTACCTGGGTTATAGGGATTTGAACTCAGGTCCTCATACTTGCAGAGCAAATGCTCTTACCCACTAACCCATTACTCCAGTCTTTTGACACTAAAATGTAAATATTTCTCTACTCTTCTCTGCTTTCTTTATCTTAGATTAGGCATCAAACCATCCCACCCTACAGACGAAGATCTATCCCCTAGTTTTGAACATTGCCAAGAAATAAGAAAATTAAATTCTTGTTCTATCCTTGTCTTCAATTAACTGTAGCTCATTTCTATAGCATTTATAAAATTATATAGAGAATTGACTTATTTGTCCCTTTCTACAATGGTTAATTATATGTCTCTACTTATTGGCCACATGATGTACCCGGAGAGATGGTCATTATCTTTTTAAAGAGGATTCGTAAAAAATGACATTTAAATCCGCAGACAGTTTGTCCCTTCTCATGTGGATGGAACTCATCCAATCGTCAGAAGCCCTTGATTAAACAAGCTGACTGTTCATGGTGAAATTTATCTGCCAATGACCCTCAAGGTGAAAATGTCACCTGTGTCTACAAAAGTTTACCATCTTTGATCTTGACATTTGACATTGACTCTGAAGATTTTGGACTTGTTATCCTCCACAATCACCTGTGTACACATTCACTAGAGATACATACATGTTGTCTCCAAGTAATGTTCTCTAGAGAACACTAATGAACAGAAAAAAATTAAAAAAAAACATTATTTTTAAACCTATTTTCCTCACCTTTAATTTACTTGGACATGATACAATTTGTTCCCTCTCTAGCAGTTTTTTATTTGTCCTTAGAAACAAAATGTGTGATTCTTTGTCATAACTATAAGATGAAAACAACACTCTAAGTTATGGTGTTTTAATTCATGCTGCTGCTCTCTCATGGCTGCTCTTTAAGAGCTATCCTCTACATCCAATCTATTTACACTGGGGACTTTCTCTTGAGTCTATGTATTGTCTGTACCTCTGACACAGAAGACACAAAGCACAGATTGTGGACTTCGGATGATAGTGTTCAACCTTTGTACATTAGCCATTCACATTATGTTTCAGGAAGCAGAGGGAAGAACTAACTAGAAAATGGTGCTACCATGAAGTAAAATCAACCTTGCACATGATCCAAAAGTGGTCCATTCTACCCTAGGTCATGGATCATTGGAGTTTTGGTGTCGACTTGTCAGGCTTCCTCTAACATCTTGTGTCTCTCCAAAGATGAGATGTTTCAGTCACTTGTAGTCAGCCTCAGTGAGTGATTTCTCTTAGGACCATTTGGTCTCATAAACATCATCGACTAAAATTGCCTGAGTGTGTTGCATCTCTTCAGAAAGCAGTTTGAAAAATAAACATCCGAATAGCCACCTGAGACTTTCTACTCTCTCTCAGATGCAGTATTTCTTCTCTTGCCCCCATTGTCTCTAAGAGGACACAATCCGCAGCTGTGTTCGGTCTGCAGAGGTTTTATGTGTTTTCTTCAGATATGACTGACTCTGGTGTGTCTATGGCTCTTAGTTGTTCTGGGATTGGGTTGTTTACTGCCCTGGGAGGAAACCACTCAGATCTGGGGGCCAGTTTTATCAGCAATATCTTATCTTACTCCCCTTCTTGTTTCTCTAAATATCTCATCAAAAGTTAATGTCCTTTCTAGAATGAGCCATAAAACAGGTTGGATTTTATAAGACAAGTTCTTTAGTACATGTCCGAAACAAATTATGGTTTTAGCCTTCATTATTGTGTGGGGGGATTTGTTACTTCTGTAAGCATCTTTTTCAGGTGAAGTATCAGTCCTTCCAATGCAGAAACATTCCCCTTTCACTTTAGGACAGGCTTACTTCTTCCCTAGACGTGTTTCTTTCTGCTGAACAGAAGATCCATGTGTCTGAGCATTACTGGACTGCACTGTTGTAGGTTAGTCTTAAGAAAAGGAACAGTCCAGACTCAACATGACTGGCTCCATTCCCAGTCCGTGGTAGGTACAAACATATATGCCATAAATTATTTTACTGAAGCTTAATGAGAATACTTATAAGGACTTATCAACCCTTGGAATTTTATAGAAATTAACTACATTGCAGGTGAGAAGATTGTAAAGTAAATGTAAATAAGGTACATTCATTTCATTTGTTGTGAATCCTTATTTCTTTATTCAAATTGATATTAAATATCCATTGATCATTTATAATGTAATAGAGAATATGCTAATTTCTGTAAAACTAAGACCTATAGAATGCTAACATAAGCATCAGTGTGCTTAAAAGAAATTATGTCCCATCGTGTCCTGCAGATTTTAATTAATTATATTACAGCACACTGTGAAGAAAGAAGATGCAGAAGAAAGACAAGTAGACAGCCTGCAGTTGCATCCAGCTGATTCAAGTAATAGGTGGAATAACAACAGGTCGGCATGAGGGAAAGTTTTGTGATGGGCAGGACAGGAGGAATGGCACTGCAGTGTTGGATGCGAATTGTAATGAAGACAGATGTGCAGGTGAGATGACTGAGTGGCATTAGATCTGAGCCTGAAGCTGAGAAAACCACTGGTGCAGTTGAGAGGAGGAATTTACTAGACATTTAAGGATTTGTGTGGTAAAGGAAGCGAAAGAGAATAAATGAAACAAACCAGTTGTGGTGACAGTCATAATGTCTCTAAAAGGATAAAACATAAGGTTCTTGAACACTGAAGAGAAAGGTCGGAGAAAAGTGGGGAGATACAAACAGCTACAAACAGAGTTGATGGGCTGACACACATGAGGTAAGATCTCCGTGGATATAGGACCATAAACAGATCACACTCTAAATTACATTTTTGTCCTATTGCCAGGATAAAAGAAGGCAGAGTAATCCCATGGCCACGTGAGGAAAGCAGAAGATTGGCTTATGAGGTATAGACAATCAGAATGGAGAATGGCTATTCAATCTCTTTTGTAAAGATTGCATTATTGAAGTGGTTTGAATAGACAAACAAATTCACATAAAAAGAATTTTTTTCCTATGAAAACTGCAACTCAATGTTTGAATAAAGATTAGATATTGTTAATGAAAATAACTAATGTGGTTCTATGGTTTGTCATTTCTTGAGATGCTGTGCATCATAATGCAATAAACAGAAAGTTAGATGGACAATAAGGCAGGGGTAGCATGTCAGTCACAGATGAAAAACACTGGTATCATTTTATTTTTGTTTGTTCTATGCCTTACTTGAGAAAAAGGATTAAAGGGTCCCAAGAAGGGGCTAGAGAGATTGCTCTGGGATTAATCACTTTTGCTACTTTTGCAATAGACTGGGATTCAGTCCCCCAAACCCACAATGTGTTTGACAAACAATACTAAATCTAGTTGCAGGGGTTTGGACACATTCTGCTCTTCTTCATGGGCTTCTTCAGCACTCATGTCTTATACTTAAATACTCAGGTGCACACACATACACATAAAAATAAATCATTAAACAATAATGTTTTTTTAAGAGTCCAATGAGATACTTTATACTCATTGAAAAAAGAAAATGAAGGAGAGGCAGGATAACTTAGAGGAATTTGAAAACACCAACGATTTGTTTAAGCATTTAGTGTCATAGATAAAACTATACAAATGTCAACCTTTAAACATAATTTTCAGGGACTAGAGAGATGACTCAGCAATTAAGTGCACTTTCTCCTCTTTCAGAGAACCTGAGTTCAGTCCCCAAAGAGTTGGGGCAACTTACAACTGCCTGTAGCTTAAGCTCCTGGACACACACACACCATGGCAGTATCTATTTTGTGTTCAAGAACTTCTCTGTAGCATGGTACTTTCTTTCAAGGAGGGAAAATGATTCATAAAATGTCTCAGGTGAAGAATCAGCTAATTTTTTCTGTTTTTTTTTCAAATCTTTAAAGAACTTTTTAGTTATTGTTGTTGGACTGGAAAGCAGCTCAAAATGTCTGTGGGTGCTAGAAGAAGTAGTCCTCAAACAAAAGAATGTACAAGCTGAGGCTCACTGTATTCTGAAATTGAAACGCGCAAGCACATTTATTTTCGTAAATAACAGTTTTAAATCAACCAGGGAACAATTTTTCCAGTAATGTCTTTACATGTCTTTGTGTATTTGCTCCCACCTGACAGTCAATTGAAAGAATCCTTTTGTAGTACAAATTGCAACCCATAAGATGCAGTTTCCAAATTCAGATCTCCAAAGTTTCTAGTTAACAAGAATATGTAAGTATTCAAAAACCTCACATCATAGAATCTATTTTTTTCAGTAATTTGTTCATGAAAGGAAAGTGATTGAATGTGGTAATTATTTCAAAACAACTGTGCTGAGAAGCTACAATGGTTCAGTTGAGAGCAAAAATGAACAGGCAGAAGAAAGGTGAGTGTAAATAAGACATAAAGATTATAGTCCAGGTTTCATAGAGTAAATGATGAGGACACGGGCAGGAGCAGAAATAAGAACAGCTAGAAACACACCAGGAAAGGCAGTGCATGGTTTGATTAACAGCAGACATAGCTGAAGGAAAGAAGGAAAGAAAACATTGTCAATAACAAATTCATTCAACAGATCTCAGAGGGCCTCATGAAGAATGTAAGAGGTAAATAGGGTTGTCTGGGAGTGCAGGGGGGAAACCTTAAAAGTTGAATTTCAAATAAAGAATGTATTCTTTTTGTAGAGCTGTATCCCATGCATAGCTGACTTTTATGCTGCAAGTTACCTGCTCTTTATCTAAAATTCACACTTAACTGTGCATCCTCCATTTTTGTTTGCTAACTGACACCTTAGATGTCAGTTATGTTTGACAAAAGAAACTTTGAGACTTTATTGCTCCATTTATTATTTATCTACCATGGCAATATGTTATTTCATATGATTCTCAGCACAAACTAACAGATATTTAAAAAAACCTACATACCACATGATAAAATGGAAATCTGGTGAAGTTAATCTAAATTTAAACCTTGGTCTATGGAGAGGCAAGTTTTGAGGCTGATTTACACTGAGTGTAAACAAAGAAATTGAAGAAAAAAATTCCCTAGCAATTAATAAAATTGGATTTCTCCATATGTATACAACTGTTGACACATGCAGTCAGAAGTGTAGTATTTGGGGGAGATAATGTTGAGGGAATCTTAATCTGTATGTACAATCAACAAACTTTGGTGCTATCAAATAGTGAAGGCAAATCAAGGCAATAACATTACTAATAAATTTATAGAGAAGAATACTTAAAACAAACCTTGCAGTTAACAACATCCAAGTAGGAAAATTAACATGAACACAAAGCAGCAGCACTCTAAAAATGCCTATCTTGAATATCCATGTTGCTTTAGTCCCAATAATGAATTCAGTTCTAGTTGTCCACATTGAAATAGTGATACAAATCATTTAATTGTATGAGTTTAAAGGATCATCAAGAAGATGTTTTCTTTCCAACCATAGCAAAATAGGTTTTAATGGAATAGTAGGTAAGATTTTTAGAATTTTATGCAAATATAATCAGTATCCCTGAGAATAATTCAGTTTACTTCATAGAGAACTAGTTAAGAGCCTTCAGTGTCTATATCATACTTTGTTTAAATTAGAGCAAAATGGAACCTATTCTAGAAGTCAGAATCACACACACATACACACACAGCAGGCTGTCTATGTGATTTTGAAAGAGAAACACTGTTTGGATTTGGGTTCCCTTAGCCGATGTGAACAAACCCTCTGTGGAAGTCACTTGGTATGCAACTATGTAGGTACACCATGACATGTGTCTAAAGCATCCACTAGCCTTATCTTTCTTTCATTTTCTTTTCTAGTGGAAGTGAAAAAAATCATCAAAGTCAGCTAGGTACACATAATTGCAGAGAAGTAGTACAAGCTATTAAATAAAACACAAAATGAATCTAAAAGTCTCTACCACACAAATCACATATTGGCTGCAAAGTAAGTCGATTGTCATGTAGCCAATTTAAAGAGACATGAGGGGCAGAACTGACAAGAAGGTGAACTGGTGAAGCCATGGTGATGGGATTGGAAATGAGAGGTGACCAGCAGGTGGAGGAACACTTAGAAGTGAAGGGAGAGAGAAACTGTAATATTTATCTGCTCCTTTTTGTTATGATTGCCTTCTACACACACTCTAACCCCAAGGGTGGGAGTCTGCAAAATGATTCTGCTACCATTACAGAATATTACTACACCGGCACTCTAAAGGTTACCAGAAGCAATGAGAATTGGGTATTCAGACGTACAATCAAAAGAGAAAAAAAAACAGAAAAATATTCATGAAAAATATAGAAAATAGCCATGTATAATAATCACCCTCATGATTTCAAACTTTCATTCATCTAGTAAAGAAATCTTTAACACAAGTCACAAATAAAACTAAGCTGCAAACATTATTTACAGGTAGTATTTCTAATTTTCTCTTAGACGTGATTTCTTCATGTAATTAAAAGTAGTGGTGAACATTCCATGGAAACATGTTCCCTCCCCAGCAGCCATCAACACTAGTCACTCGGGGTGGGACTTTAAGAGACCCTCTACCATCCATGCTGGGATGTTAATTGGCTTGATCTTGTGCAGGTCTTGTGCATGCTGTAAAACACATTGTGCATTCATGCGTGTAATGGCCTTGTTGTGCTGGCAAATAATGTCCACTGTAGACATCTACTACTTTTGGCTCTTCCATTTTTTGCAGTGATCCTTGATAATCTTATACCCATGCAAATTCAGTCAGCACTAAGTGGACTCAATGTCTTTTAAAGTTGGCATTGAAAAGTGTTGATAGGGGAGAATTTATAGAATAATGTGGAAAGAATTTGATCAAAACACATCATATGCATATAGAAAATTCACAACAAAAATTATAAAACAAATATAATAAATAAAAGAAAAAATATTCCATTGAGAGCAAAATTGAACAATTAACTTTATCGGAGTTATCTTCTTAATTCTCTTTATCACCCAAAATTAATCTCCCGTTCTTGGTACTCATAGTACTACAGTTAGAAAACAAGGAAACATGAAAGTATTTGTGAACACTCAAGGTACCCTAGCATATGTACGTATTATATCCATAAAGAGACTCTGCATTTTTGTCCACTGACCTTACAAAAGGAAAATGTCAAAATGACAATGATCAATCAATCAGTTTCTGACCTGATTAATAGCAAGCTCTTTGGTCTTTTAATGTCTCATGATTGCCCCTTGAGATGGATGAATAGAATCACTTTGGACTATGCAAATTTAGAATGTAAGTTCCTGAAAAGGACCGCTTTATTAAAAATGATGACAAATTGGTTTCAGAAAAAGGAAATAGAGGAGTGCATCACATTCAGTTCAGAACAACTCCACAGATGTTCAGGGAACAGCATCAGCTTCAAGATCCCGGGTTTTGAGGTCTCACTTTCAAGGACGATTTTCCAGTCATTCAGGGTGAAGAATGACTGCTGTATTAAAATATCATACCCAAAAGTCTATTGTGAAGTTTAATGTAGGTAGGACTGAGGAAATGGCTCAGTTAGTATGGCTCCCTTGACAGCCCGTTAGTCAAACCAGTGAGTTCCAGGTTCAAAGAGAAAGAGAGAGAGAGAGAGAGAGAGAGAGAATGTCACAAAAGCAAAGTGTAGAAGAATCAGTTGGCATACATCTCTGGCCTCCATGTGTACTGATAGAAACACGTACATGCATGCTCAACAACACACAGTAAAATGAGAACAACAAAAGCCTATAAACCATTTCCTATGCCCATCGTTGATTTGTGGGAATGCTTGTTGCTTAAATCAATCTAAAAATGAATAACCAAAATGTGCGATAGTTCTGGGGAACTCCACCACCTAGCAACAAAAAGCCATATTCTCCTTAACATGCTGGAAAGGAGAAGAAATGCATTCACAGTTTTACCCATGCATTAATGCAAGCTCACACAATGCCAGACTTTGATGATATCAGAAGAGTAGAGAGACAGTAGCATGAATCTTCCCTTCAAGGGTGCTGAGACGCGCACTGAGAAGAAGCGAAAAATCCAATAAGTAACAAAGGTTAGTATGTATCAAGAATGCAAAAAAATAAATAAATAAGACTGCACAGATCATGGCAAAGGCAAGTGAGGTGGTACAAGCTGTCATGCCAGTATTCAAGCATCTGCAATAGGAAGATGCTGAGTTTGAGGCAAGCCAGGGCTACAGACTGAGACTCATTCTCAAATAACCACATCAACACGAATAATAATATTAAAATAAAATAAAGCCAGTTGTACTGACTGTGAGGTGAATTTATTTCAAGTCTTAAAATATGAACCAATGTCAGATGGATGAAATCAAGAATATCCTATAAATAAAATAGAATAATAAGAGGATGTAACAGCTCCCATCAATCGGATTCATATATGTAAAACAAACAAACAACCACATGCAAACGCACACAGTGAGCAAGAGAGGTAGAAAAGAGCAAGCAAGATAAGCAATAGATAATAAGGATTCCAAATAACATAGGACATTTTGAAAGAATCAAAATATTATCATCGTTATAACTATTAGTCTGAGACTTGGAATCCCTGATTATAGACTGCATGAACTATCAGATGTAACCTCGAGAAAACCAATTAACTTGAATGTGTCTTAGATTTATTTTGCTGGCTTATGTTTCTCATTATATACATATTAGTTACTATAGAAATAGCTCCCAGATATCAGTGGCAATTATTTATATATCAGACTAAAATAGTATATCATTAATCGTAAATGTGAAAGAAGAGTTTTTCATCTCTCTCAGTCTGCATTTCTGTTGAGTCTTCTCTATGACCTTTGCCACACTGGTCACCCCAGAAAACTGAAACAGCTCAATTAGTAGATGGTTTAAAGCAAGGACACAAATTACATAACACTCAGCCCAGCTCTTTTCTTCGTTCTGGGTATCTCCCACCTCCCCTCCTTCACACTCTCTCCTGTGGCATCAACAGAGGCACCCTGCATCATTGAAGTACTGAGCACAGAAGACCTAGTTCGACTTTGATCGTACATGTTTCTGTCGTCATCATAATTCCCTCGGTGTGTTTCCTTGTGAGGAAATTGGAATGATAAATCCATGCCCTACTTCCCTCAGTGAATCTTTATGAAGACAGATGTGAAATTATTTTGAAAAATGTGCAGCAATAAATAAATAGAGTAGGTACATGCAGGGAATCTATTTATTCATTTTTGCAGTAAATAACATGAATAAGTTGTGGCTGGACAAATACAATGAATTTTACAATTTATATTAAAAGATATAATATAGTATATGTTGCTCTGAGTATTTACAGTATAGCTACAATGTTATTATCATATTTGGTTATGATAGTTGAAGAATATAAAAACTGTTACATTTTTTCCTAAACTCTATATGAAAACTTGTATACAAAAGGTCTCACATCATAATTAACCATTCTGAACGTATGTACAGTCAGATTTAACAGTTTTATCAATGAACAGTGCCAATAGCCATTTTGGGTAGAAACTGTATATTTTCTGGATTCTATACTTTTATTATTAAATATGAATTATCCACTACCAGAAATGAAAAATCCACAACAGAGTTAAGAGTAGAAAAGCAATTTTCTTTATACCCTCTTATCATAACTTGTATCTATTTCTGCCTTTTGTCTTTTTAAGTTTAGGTGTTCATGTGTCTATGTGTATGCATGCCATGTATGTGAGGTTGCACACCCCAGATGCCAGAAGAGAGCATCAGATCCCCTGGAGCTGGAATTGCACAATCTAAGTGGGGTTACAAGCATCTAGAGAACCAAAATGGCCTATTTCAGGAGGGCAGCAGGCTCTTCTGAGCCCTTTCTCCAGTTCCACAAAGTTTTATTTGTTTCTTTGGTTGTTTGATTTTTCTGTTTGTTTATTTCATTGTTTTGAGTTCTTGTTTACCTTTCGGAAACATAGTTAATGGTGAGGTAACTTATCCCATGTTTATCAAACAATAAACAACTCTGAGTGTAGGGTATCAATACTGAATGACAAGTGAACCAAGGGAACATAAAGAGACGAACCTTCAACCACAAGCACAGAACAGTCCTTTAGGTTTGTCTGATATCTCCACGTTTGGACATAAGCAGTATTTCAGTCTTACTGATGAGTTAATGCAGCAGATAAATTCCTCCTACCTGCCTGTGGCCGTGTACCCACAGCATGCAGGTTTTAGAGACTAACTCTCATCTCTGTTGAATCGAATTCTAAGCTTTATCCGTCCTCTCAGATGAAATCCACATTACATGAAGTCTGAATGAACCTTGATGTAAGAAGCAATGTCAAAGAAATAAAGGATTTGAAAAACCTTAAAGTTAATGTGCGTGAGGAGACTACATAAGAATGGGAGAAACACATGATGCTAAGAAAGGACCAGGACTACAAGTAGCAACAGCACTGAGACAGGGTCAGGTATACTGGAAATACTCATGTCTGATGTTCACCCTCAAGGTGAGTAAACAGCAAAATCCTGTGGAAATTTCAAGAATTTCCCACAATAGTTTATAGGGCTGGGAAGGTAAGCAGGCTCAGGTAAATACTTAAAGCATTTTTCACTTATTATTTGATGTTTGGTTGAAAATGGACACAGGGCTTATTAAATACCAAGTCTTGATTTCAACATAGACTTCTGATAATGATAATAATAATTTTGATAGAAGAAGAATAAGAAATCGCTGAATAAGGTACCGAGCCATGTGGCTAACATAGAGAAGAATAATGGGCCAATATAAATTGTAAGAGTCAATAAGAAGCCTGAGCTACTAGGCCAATCAGTTTATAACTATTTTTTTTTTATTTACTTGAGTGAATATAAAGGTAATAAGCCTACCTCCATTGCCGAGGTTAGAGGTTTGCCAAACAAACACTATTCAGTCCTTTTACCTCAGGCAGGTACTAAACCTGTTAGGTTTTGAGTAGAGAAAATAAATTTACTCCTCAGTGTTCGTTTTTACATTTGTTTTCATATTTCTTGGAGACAGGATTGAATGTAACAAAGGATAACTTTTAACTCCTGAAACTTCCTCCTCCACCACCCTAGTATTGGAATATGGGCATATGCCAACATATCTAACATTTTTCTGGGGATCCGTCCAAGACTTTGTACCCGCTAGGCACACACTTTACCAACTGAGTTATATCACCATCTCCAATATGTGACAACATGCTCTAAACAAACAAATTGGAGAGGCAATAGACCATCAGCCCTGGAGAGTTTTGGATGACAGACCGCTGGCTATAATTTTAGAGGACAGCATTCAAGCCTTATCCTGATCATATACTATGTGTTCAGACAAAGATAAGGCATCCTACCTCTGACTTTTTAGTCTTTCTTTTTTATGCTCACATACGAGTAGATTCAGCTTATGCATTTATTTCTGCTACTTATAAATTCCACAATAAGAACACAAATCCATTAGTTATGAAATCCGAAGTCTCAGCAACTATTGAAGAAAATCACATGGTAAGCATTAAGCAGGTCTTTCCTCTTAAGATAAAAATTTATTTTAAGAATCTCTAAAGCCAAAGCTCTTTCTTTTGTGTTTACCTTTCCCATCTTTTTATAGTGCATTTTGGGTGTTTTATCTATATTGTACAGATCTGGCCTTACACTGCCTTAAAAATGGGTGAATCAAAACTGACTGTATAATGTTTCACCTCAAGAGATCTGAAATGTGGTCCCCCAAATATGTTTTGGATAGATATAGAAGTAAGTTTAGGTAAGATAACAACATAATACATGAGATCAATTGTTTTTTGTACTCAAAACAATGAACCATCTGAGTTTTCTTAAGAGATGTAGTAGAAAGAACAATTACAACATAAAATGAATAACAGAGGGACTTATCTTGCAAAATAAAGGTAAGTTTTCAAAATTAAAAAAATAAATTAATAAATAAACTTTAGATCCAAGACATGAAATGAAAAGTTATTTTCTCAGGGCTAAAACTCTAAAGATGAAATTTTGAGCAAAACCAGGAAGTCATTAAAAACTCAAGATGTGCTGGGCTGTGGTGGCGCACGCCTTTAATCCCAGCACTCGGGAGGCAGAGGCAGGCGGATCTCTGTGAGTTCGAGGCCTGCCTGGTCTACAAGAGCTAGTTCCAGGACAGAAACCAAAAGCTACAGAGAAACCCTGTCTCTAAAATCCAAAAAATAAAAAATAAAAAACTCAAGATGTATGAGATATAATTTGTTGTTCTAAACAACAAACAGACTGATTTAGGTTTTAAATCTCTTTTATGAGTTAATAATAATAACAAATTTGATAGACAGAATCTTGATTTGTTTATTTTGATCCAATGAATGGAGTTAATGCCTAGTTATGTTTAAGAACTATTTGATAGGGCTGATCTTTTTACTTCATCGTTATGATTTTTTTTGTATAGATAGATGATTTAAACAAGACAAAAGAAATAGTTGGAGAATTTAATGATTCTCCAGAGTAGTCAGTATAGAAAATGTTACAATAACCTTGATGACAATGAGTGACAACTGTAGAGACATCATGGCAAATTGAAAGAAGTTGGACATATTTCATGAAAATATCTTTAATCAAAAATATTAGTGGACTATATTTACTAGATCTTTGGATGGAATAAATAAGGCAAACAGAGTGACTTTCTGTTTAGTGAATTCCCTGCAACCTCCCAAATACTTTACTGCATTATACCTTCTCTGAGTGTATATTTGTGAATCTTCCCTACTCTCTATAGATTCACTGAAGTCTAGCACAGGTTAGTTGATCAATAAATTGCTCTTGGAATAATAACTGAAAGTATTTACAGAGATGTTCAATGTAGAATACAGAAAGGACTTGTTGAAGTGGAAGGACACGAAGTGCTTGAGGTGTCATGGAAGACACACCTAGCAAATGAGTGCATGCAATGCCCAACATTTTCTTAGGATGTAAGGTGTTGAAGTCTTACAATGATATTTTTGAATCCTCAATGTAACAAAGAAAAAATTGATTTCTCACATGATAATTTTTGAAATATTCCTTTGTGTTCAAGAAGCAATATAGCAGAAAAATTTAAATATAACAATTCTTGTACTGATTTAAGAATACATGGGTGATTATTTACGATATATTTTAATGAATATTCACATGATATGCTGGTATTACAAAACCAATTCTATTCTAACTGAACCAGTTAGGTAGTCCCCAACATTTACACTCACTTTTATTTATAACATCACCACTGTAAAGGCAAGGAAAATTATATGACAATTATTTTAATAACCATCATTATTTTAAACTTACAAAGTAATTTGAAATCATTCATTCCCTTTATCTTGTTCCCTAAATGAACATTGCACGTACTGTATATTACAAACTTTATGTTTTAGATGTCATTTATTTTTATTTTATGTGTTTTAGTGTTTACCTGAATGTATTTCTGTTACACGTGTATGCAATACCTTCATAGTCCAAAGGGGGCAGCAGATCCAATGGGGCCACAGTTATATATATTTTTCAGTCCTCTTGTGGGTACTGGGAATTTAACTCGGGTTCTCTGGAAGATTAATTAGTGCTCTTAATTTCTAACTACCACTCCATCCACCTAGAGATTATTTTCATCTGAAGGAGTTCTCAAAGACTAGAGATCTGTTGGTCTAAATCATGTACTTGGTAATTGTTTCACCTTGAACTTGAATAGAAGTAAATTATATATTCTGATTATTCTAGTCATCTTCCGGCAGTAGAGATAACTTTTCTATTGGAAACTCTGCCTGAGGATTATTAACCTCAAATATCATTTGGGTCTCCTGATAATATTTTATCAAAAATTTAAAACTGTAACTCATCTTTATCATTTGATAGTCTTAATATTTTTATGGATGTGTGCAACTTCTTTGCAATGATATAATTTGATATGAAACACATTCTGGTGACCTAAAATCAGCAAAACTTGGAATTTCAATAAGAAATTTTCAAAAAGGTTGAGAAGTGCCATTAATGTGTTATATTACATGACACGGGAAGCGACAGAGGAGAATGGATTGACTTAAAGGTCATCTGAAAAGCGTTCCTTGTTTAAAAGGGAGATTAAAAAGCTCAGGAAAGATCATTTGTGTCTAGTTTTCTCTTTTAGTAATAGGCCAAGTTTTTTAAAAAAATACTTTTAAAAGATGATTGGTTCACATAAAATTAAAACATTACTATAAGAAAATGCTTGGCCACTGTGGATTTTAAATAAAGGGTGAAAATGCAGTGTCTGGAACTATTTTTTGAAGACTCGCAGTTTATGTACCTTTAGTGCACTCTTATTTTACACCAGCAGTATGTGGAAATAGGTAGATGATAGCCAACATCCAAAAACTGAGTGTTAGCACCTAGCATCCAGATTTCCAGAATAAACGCCCTTTCAGTGTTCCTTCCCTTGTGAACATTTTAGTTAAAATATAATACAAGTCAATGTGATCACTCATTGAAAATAATGTATCATGTGCAGTCTCCTCATTTATCATTTTATCGCTATTATAAATACTATGACCAAAAGTAGCCGAAAATACAAAATTGTTTATTTCAGCTAACAGAGCAAAAATTTGAAGCAGAACATATGGAGGTAGGTTGCATATTAAATCACTCATAGGTTTAGGGTTAGTTAGCTTTCTTATATAGCACAAGATTACTTTTCTAAAGAATGGTGCCACTCACTGTGGGCAGGATCCTAGCATGTCAACTACCAATCAAGACAATCCTCTATAGCCATGGCTAGAGGCCAATATAATTTGAGCAATCCCTCAGTAGAGTCTCCCTTCTCAGGTGACTTCAGTTTGTATCAAGTTAATAGTTAAGGATACCAGGGACCCTTATCTAGTGGAGAAATTAACTTGGTCTTCACTTGGTCTGACTGTACGCATCTCTGTACATGGTCTCTTGGAGTTGTTTGGAGGCCTTCAGTGAGTGTGATAATGTACATTCGTTGCTGAGGTGGACACTGGACTTGTTACAAATACTTGTAATGTGATTTAGAATGGGGAATTTACATAATATATTGTCAATTTTTCTAAAAGTTGAAATAAATCGCATGGGCACTTGTCAGTGCCCTATCAATAATTCCTACCTCATGGAGCTCTGATTTAAAAATTGGTGAATCCAGGACTCAAATGAACATTTTGCTGGAACACCAATGGCTGCAGGGTGGCAGAGGGAGGTTAGCAAATTTTGCTATTTGTGCTTCCATTCATTCTACCTGCATGAATTTCTTCCTCTTGCAATTCTGAATTGCAAAAATAATCTTTTCCACATAATAATAATATCTATGATTATGCTGGTGTGTTCCTAGTGAGAAGTTCAGGAAAAACCTTAAGTCTGAAAATGGTCTCAGATGTGAGCAAGAAGTCATGGTCTCTTATTATGGTTCTTATAGATGGTGTAAACATTTTCAGGACCACAAAAGGAAGAAAAATCATAGAGGTTTCTTTTTCAAATCAAACATTTATTATCATGGAGAACATGTGTGTGTGGTGTGGTGTTTGTGTGTGTGTGTGTGTGTGTGTGTGTGTGTGTGAGAGAGAGAGAGAGAGAGAGAGAGAGAGAGAGAGAGAGAGAGAGAGAGAAGAGGAAGAAATCTCAGGGGTATCACAAACTACATAGTGTAGTGTGGTAGTGTGGTGTGTTGGTGTGTTTCAATAGACAAAGAGAGGAAACATATATCAGGTAGGTTGAGAGTGGAATTGTGATTAGCCGAAAATGAGGAGAGAAAGACCAAGAGATAGAGAGGGGTTGATCAATAGGTGCAATGTTACAATCAGACCAGAGTGAGAAGTTCTGCTGGGCTAGTGGGGGACAACAGATAATAATTATGCACTATGCAATTCAGAAAGCTAGAATAAAACCTTTAGAATGTTTCCTGCCCAACAAAATAAAAACCATTTAGTGAAAATGTTCTTAGACTGGATTAATTATTATATGATGTCTATATATTTCAAAGCATCGCATGACACCTTGTGAAAATATTCATTTATATTACTGTGATGGACATGAAGTAGATTCAATTTTTTCCTTCCTTTCTAAAATGTCTACCCTCGCATGAGGTAGCGGCAGAGTTAAAAAAAAAAGTTGGGAGACAGGTTTGTGTATGGACAATTTAACAATAAAACCTACAGTATAGCTGAGATCGCTTTGTTAAAGACATGAAGATGACTTTAAAGTGCCATGTTCATTCTCCGGACACATAACTGATACAGGGGTGATAATCAACTTCCTTATGAGGAAAAATAAATCCGTTAAGCAAAGGATCTTTTAAGGATGGATTTATCTTTGCTTATATAGTTTTTGAGGTGTCAATGGCCACAACTGTGGCAGAATGTCATGGCAGGAACATGTGTGTAGTGGAACAGAACACTTCCTGCCGCAGTAGTGAGGAAGCAGAGAAGACAGACCAGAGTCCTGATGTCCCTCTCAAGTGCATACACACTTGATCTCACTTTCTTGTTCGAGGTTCCTCACTACCTCCCATCAGTACCTCAGGCTGGAGACAAAGCCTCCATCAGAGAAACTGCCTCTGGATACACTTCAGATTTCATCTGGAACCATGGGTAAAGGCTGAAAAGCTTATCGGTCAAAGACTGGTTGCATGGTAAAATAAAATAATGAAATAAAAGATAAACACTTTTATTTTGAAGAGTGAAAGGTTAGCCATGAGGACTCTATGACAGAGAAGATACTCAAAAAACATGCATTTGCTATGTGGTAAAAGAAAGAGAGAGTTTATAAAAAGAGAGTAGTAATAAACTATCAGGCTTCTACAAAGAATAGCTGTAGCCCTTTATATGTTATCATAAGTTAAAAAATGAATTAACTACAGAAAAATGAAAGCTAACTATAAATAATACTTATCTGAGTTCAGTACCTATGTTAGGAAGAACACTGCTGCCTGTAACTCCAGCTCCAGGGAATCCAATGCCCTCCTCTTGCCTCTATGGCCACACGCCTTCCCATATCACATACCCCCATATAGACATACAAAAGATGAATTTAAAAAAATAAATATTTTTAAAATTTTTCCAAAAAAGAAAATACCTGTAAATAATCTGAGTTTTCATATTTAAAATCTGTAGTTTTAACTTCTTTCTATTTATTTATTTTTTAAAGATTTCTGTCTTTTCCCCGCCACTGCCTCCCATTTCCATCCCCCTCCCCCAATAAAGTCCCCCTCCCTCGTCAGCCCAAAGAGCAATCAGGGTTCCCTGCCCTGTGGGAAGTCCAAGGACCACCCATCTCCATCCAGGTCTAGTAAGGTGAGCAACCAAACTGCCTAGGCTCCCACAAAGCCAGTACGTGTTGTCAGTCTATAAATATGTGATTCTTGAACTCTGCCCTTCCACAGCGCAACCTTGAGTCATTTGGAAGTCACCAGTAAAGTCTTCATTTAAGAGACCATGGGGATTTCAAATAGCTAAAATCCAGACAGACAATATCATAAATTGTAATCCCTTCTTGTGCCAAAATTATTAGAAGAGCTATGTTCTCTAGAATTACATTTCTTATGTCCTAAATAAACCTAATTATTTGGTGGTAAAAATATTCCTATTGACGTCTGAGAACTTTTTTTTTTAAGTTTGGATTTCATCTCCCTGATTTTCATGCTCCATTAATGTGACCTATATTAATTGATAATCTTAAACAACAACAAATTACACTCTGTTGAGAGTCTGAACTGTGAGTTTGTAACAAACGGCAGTACTGTAATCAACCTGCTGATCCAGCCGAGCAATACGGCCAAGTGTGAAAGAAAAGGCAGGGGATACCATAGCTCTTCCCTGCCTTGCATCCACTCCATGGAAAAATAAGCATTAAGTGATGGCCTCTTTAGTACTGTACATCTAATTGTCGTAGTAAAAGCATTCAGATGCTCAAGAACAATTAGGTAGATAATAGAGACTAAGGTTAACGTGAATGGAGAGTACAGATTTAACGACACTGTTCTCATCCTGTCCTTGGAGCTAACCCTGTGTGTATTGTGTGTTTTGTGTGTGTGTTAGGCAAACTGGCTAATCACGGCAATCATAAAAATTATAGTTGAAAAGCAAGAGAAAAATAACCAACCTGTTATATTTTTTCTAGGAAGGTATTCATCCTATTAATTCATCTATACTAAAGGGAATAATATTAGGATGATATTGCAATAAAGTAATCTGTCTTAAGACATAGGTAGCAATAGTGGAGTTACTGGCTGTGAGGGACTCATAGATAGCATGAAATGGACATCCACTGAGTTAGCAATGATGAAGCAACTTTGGAGTGAGGGAAAAATTCAAGAATAGAGTTGCTTTTAAAGAGTTTTTAGAGGGCTGGGAAGATTATTGGTTAATAATCAATGATTCTCATGGAATCAAGAGTTCCTGAGTTTGATGCCCACTATCTTTGCAAAATACCAGACACAGTGCTATGACCCTGTAGCCTTAGTGCTGAAAAAGCAGAGAAAGGAAGATTGGTGATACAGTCAAAGAAACGCACACACACGCACACACACACACACACACACACACACACACACACACACCAAACACATAAAGCCAGGAATCGTTACACATCCGTAATCTCAGAAGTTGGGAAGTAAAGACTGGAGGACCAAGAGTTTGAGGTAAGTTTAGACTACACAGCATGTTTGAGGCCTGTCTAAGCAACATGAGACCCCAGTTGTAACATAAGAAAAAAAATCTAACAATCATTTTAAAATGATAATTCCTTGATTATAGAGAAATTGAAATAAGGAGCATGGTGTTTATTTAGTCACATTATAAAATGCTGAGATCTCAGCTGATTCAAGCAGACTACCTAAGAAAAACATACACAGTAACATTATGAGAATAAGGACATTAAAAAGAAAATAGTAGCAAAAATTTCAGATAAAAACACCAACAAGACAAAACTTAGGAAAATATTGGTATTTTCATGTTTCTTTTCTAATTTTTTTGTTTTCTCCAGATTTTTCTTTTTAAAACTATACATTATCTTTTCTCTCAATATCACTCCCTAAACACTGGTTTTGAGTTCTTTTGTTTATTTGTTAGCTGTTTTGTTTTGTTTTGTTTTTGTTTGGTTGTTTGGTTCCTGTTTCTTTTGTTTCAGTTTTTTTTCTTTTTATAGTTTTAATCTATAAGCCACATCAAGATGGTGCTTAATACAGAAAAATCCTCATCACATCTTCTCTGAGCCAGCATAACCTCATGTCTGGTTCAAAATTTCCAACTCTTCCTGTACCAAACACAGCACCTTCAATACAGCTCAAACATTCTTATCTGGTTCCCACTGTGTGGTGGCCCACAAGTGACTCAGTTTCCATCTGGAGTCCATTCTGACTTAAAAGTCATTTGAGTTCAAGCTTGCTGTGCTCCGCACAGCTCTTTGAGAACAGTGAGAAAGTTCTGAGTAAGCTCGTAGGAAAGAACCCATTATCTACGAAGACACAGGCTGGTGAATGTCAGCCAAAGGCACATTCTGATAGTGAGCCCACTTGCACTTTCTGCCAAGGACAGTGCAGGGAGGTGGTTAAGTGACGATATTGCTCTTTGTTCTGCCTTTAATCTGCATATAAGCAAATTATTAAATAAATGCTGGGCTATTTGGTATTGACCAACAGACCTCCCAGATCTATCCTGTATTATTTCTATCTCAGTTTCTTTTATCTGTCATTTCCTTGATCCTCTCACCCCCCACCAGGTACTCAAGTTGACTTATTGGAGCAGGCTCCAACACTCTCGGATATCTTGCCATCAGTGTATCCTCCATAACCCTCTCTGTTAAGTCTGTTCTGTTTTCTTTCTCACTGCCCTTTCTCGGTGGTCTTGTGATTTATGATTTTTGTTTTCAGAACAAGAATTATCATACAAAAATATAGAAAACTGGAATAGGTGGTAAGCTCCGGGGAAGGAGAGAGTTATAGGAAACTGAATCAGCCTTTGACAGCCTGATAAAGAGCAACTTCCCAACCTTATTAGCATGGGCTGCTCATTAGAGGTGGGGATTATTTGGATGATAAACATCCATATGTAAGAGCCACCCCCCAGACAGGTGTAGATAAGAAGAAACGGAGGAAAAAGCAAGTTTAGATATAAAAGATTTTTGGATCATTTGTTTGTGCAGTAGAAATTGTCATCATTGAAAATCGAGCTTGCCAATTTTGACCATTTGAACTGTACTGAGGCCAGAGCAAGACTTTAATAAATTTGGAGTCTTTGGAGGAAAACGAGAAGGGTCGAAAACTGAACTCCACTGCAGGGAGTTTCTGTAAGCTCCACGTGGGAGCTTAGATACTGGAAGGACAAGGTCGAAGAGTCGGATGGGCTTAAGCAAGCTGGGAGTGTTTAGCATGCAGCTCCTGGGGGAGGATGCCAGAAAACAGGGAGGGTTTCAGTAGAGGGAGAGGAAAAATACCTCAGTAACTAGAGAGTTGCCCACATGGTAGAGCCCTGGAAGCGGGGACAAGCTCCAGAAGCCAGAAACTCTATTTACTGAGAAGGCAAGGAGAGATGGATGGTAAGAGCAAGTGAAGGGAAGAAAGAGCTGGAGAATTTAGAGCCATATATTATGGTAGGCAAAGCCAGCAGACACAAATGATCTGTACACATCTTGAGAGTCAAATCAGCAATTTGAGTAAGTTTGAAACGTTAAAACATGGGTACTACGGGGTGAAGGGGAACAACTGCTGAGTTGATAAAGTCAGAGATCCTGAACCAAGCAGTAGATTCCATTGTTTTAAATTCAAGTATGGGGATATTAAAGGGAGAAGTGGGGAGCAGAAGCTTCTTTCTTAAGAGGTCAGAGCTAAGAGGCTTAAGTAGCCCAAGGCTTGAATAGAAGGTGGGTATTGATTCTGGATTATATATTAGGTGAGGTTTCTGAGTTGAATGATAGGAAGGGGTAACACTTGGCTATAGAAAGGTTTTACGTATCCCATGCCCAGTGATCTATCTGAGAGGCCAGTAAGGGAAAAGGTGTGGGTGTGTCAGACTGTGTGGTTCTATTCCTTTGCTTTCTCCGCACCAGTTCTGGCTTCTGCTCCCACTTTACAACAAGCTTACATGTCGTCGGATGCTGCTCGTTCATTTCCCGGCCACACAGACAGGAAATAAACACACAGAAACTGTATTATTACAACACTGCTTGGTCAATGACTCTAGCATATTCCTAGCTAGCTCTTACATCTTAAATTAACCAATTTCTAGTAATCTGTGTATCACCACATGGTTGTGGTCTACTTGTAAGGTTCTGCCCAGTGTCTGAAGTCTGTCTCTTGCAGCGGCTACATGGCATCTCCCTGACTCTGCCTACTCTCTCCTCCTCTATCCACTTGGAATTCCCTTCTTGCACTATTCTGCACTGCAATAGGCCCAAAGTATTGCAGTGCTTCTTTATTATCCAGTGGTATTCACAGCATACAGAGAGGAATCCCATATCACTTACAGATCCATCAAAGGTAACTTAAAAGACAGGACATTTACACAGTGTGTTGGGAAAGACCAGACAAAAACACACTAGGTTTGAAGTGGAGAAAAGAGAAAGCTTGAATATAGGGAAAGGGGAATCTGTTTCCTTGAGCTTGCCCCAGAATCAGGTCACAAAGATCCACCAATCTCAAGTCACCCTGGAAAGAAACTCCTTACCCCTAAGAAGTCATATACAAATTCTGTATGCTGTTCAGTTTGCTTCTGTTTCTCACCCTAAAGACAACCACCCTCCTGGATTCTTCTTTCCCAATAAATCTCTTGAGTGAGGTTTGCTTGTGGTATAAAAACTTCACCAGAGTGGAGCAGTGTTGAGCAGAATAGAGCTATAACAAGATTCTCCCTACCGAGGCACAGTTGTTACACTCTGGGGACCTAAGCAGAGCTTGGGAAGCTTTCCCCTAGTGGAGTGTAGCTGTAATACCTCTTGGGAGCAGAGAAAAACAAATTGGGGCTCTAACAACTTCACTGAGGAAACCCTTCCAGGGTAGAGTTATTACATTTGCATTGAGGAAACCTTTCCCTGGAACAGGGTTATAACCTGCAAGGTTTACAGTGACTTTGTGCTGTTTTTTGGCTCCCAACTGCCAGGATACCTTTCTGTCTTGGCTGCCATGCGTACAGTGGCTGTTTTTACTTCTCAGGTCTCAGAACACCCATGTTGTTCTGTATCAATGTCTTCTCCACAGTTTTCAAAAGCCTTCTGTTAATCTTCAAACTTCTCAACTAACGGCTGCTTTTGCTTTGTACTATTATATCATAAGTCTTATGATAAATTCATCAGAATTATCCTTTATGAAATGCCTGTGGGATGGTGAGATCTTTGAGATAAGATCACTTTCTACACAGCTCACTCTTCTCCTAGTGGAGTGATTCATAGAAGGCTTTACAGACAACTAGTGCTCAATAGTGGAACTTGAGAAAAAAAGAGAGAAACAATCATTCACTGTAAGGTCTATAATTGATTGAAAATGAAATATAAAATAGGAAAGGCATAGGTGAAAGTCTTCAGGGCATACCTATTCTCTAAGGCAACAAATAGCATCTGCCATTTAGATATACCTAAGATATTAATGATTAATGTATTCATCAGTTACCCCTTATACATACTGAAGTTACTTTGTTAAGCACAGTCTTCCTTAAAGCAAAATAAGAATAATAATATTTATATCTTGTTTTGATATTCCCAATTTTGCACAAAGTGAATGCTTTATGAAACAAGTATATTTTTTAAATATTTTTTGTATTGCTTCATAAGATGTGTTTTACTAATAAAAAATGAGTAAAGAGGTTAAGATCTTAATCTTTGGATCTAAGGTTCTATTTCCTTCAGAATCATTAATTGATCGCCACTGGAAAGATCATGATTAGATGACCTTAATTTTAGTTTCTCTATGCCCAAGTTAAATAAGATAGGATTTAACAAGATTTCTCACGCCCTTTCAAAATTAAAGCGCCTTTAATTGAATTGTTTTCTAATTTGTCAGCTTTTAATGTCTAGGACTGTATATATTAATAATGGACTTCCTAGTAATGAATTTGCATTTATATTTATTCACAATATTAGCTTCAGATAATATTCTAAGTAAAAATACCAAATAAAAGGATATTAAACAATATGCTTTATTTTTCAGGGCAAATGTCATATTAGAATTCCTCCAGATAATATAATTATAAATTGCTTAACTGGATAATATAATAAATTAATTTTAAAAATATATTTTATAAAATTACATTAAAATCTATAACTGAATTTGTTGGATAAATAATTATAAATATTGTTACCTACTGAAAGAAGAAATAAATATGACTAAATAAGATTAAATTAATAAGCTTAAGAATATCCTTTGTAATTCCAAGGGCAGTAAAAGTAGCTGCTGCAGAAATTTGAAAATCAGAGTTTTATAACCAGAACCCACATAAATGTGGAGGGTGAGAAATGAGTCTACAAAGTTGGCCGCTGACTTCTTCCTGGCTATTTGGCATTTTCCCTTCCTGTAGATGGAAGGCTTTTCTCCATCCTGCTGGACCCCCTGGACTAGATTCTCTCTGTCTGCCTATTCCCCAATATTCAGAGGCTTAATATCAGTTACAATTATTTGGCCAATGGCTTAGGCTATTATTATTGGCTAGCTCTCTCTATGGAGTAACCCATTTTTATCAGTTTATATTTTACCATGAGGCCCATAGCTTGTTACTTCACACTTGCTTCTTGGGAAGCTACATGGTGTCTCCTCAACACAGCCTACTCTTTCTCTATCTATGTTCAATATCCTGCCTCACTTTACCGTGCTAAGCCATTGTCAAAACAGATTTATTCATCAACCAATAAAAGCAACACCTATACAAAAGGACATCCCACACCACCTTCTCCCACAAATCCTACACACTTAAACACACACATAAAGCAATAATTACAATGAAATTTTAAAAGCAAAATATAAATATAAACTCAAAAGGATGTAGCTCGCTTATTCTGATTTTGACAAAAAAGGAAACAGAAAAACAACTTAGAGAAGCAATAATAAATGATGGCAGTACTTGTCAAAGTAAAGACTACACTCCATGATACAAAACAGGTGAACAGGAAAGAGACTTATGACTAAGACGTTCACAGTTGGAAAGAGAGACAAAATGCAGCTTGACCTGGATTTGCTGAACAAAGCCCCTGGAGATTTTAAGAATGGCGCTAGCCAAGCCATTACATGGTCGATGCCTAACTGGTACTCCTCAAAGAAAATGAAATGTTTCACTCCTGCCCTGATGGGAGGTTACTGCTTACCATGAAGCAATGTGTCCTTCAAAGTTTGACTGTTTTGACAGAGATAGGCAGGGTCTCAAGACTTTGAAAAATTCTTCTCAGGGATAAATCTTCAGAGAAAAATGTCAAAAAATGTGCATATCAAAAAGCCAGAGAAAGCATTTATAATGAGACGTTTTCTAAAGTGAATGGTCTGACCAGAGGGTGGTAGCCTACTCTGTTGCCATTGCAAAATGTTCCTCTTAAAAGCAACACAAGAAGAAAGGACCTGCTTTAGCTCACAAGAGCAGGCTACACCCAATCATGGCAAATAAGTCAAGGCCACAGGTACTCGAAATAGGTAATCACACTCATACTCAAGAGCAAGGAGAGAGAAATCAATGAGAGAGAAATCAATGCATACCTGATCAGCTCATTTTCACAACTTTCATAAAGTCCAGGACTCAATCTCTCAGAAGAGTGCTGTCTACAGTGAGCTGAGTTTCCCACATTAATTAAAGGTGCCAAGAAAATTCCCCACATGCATGCCAACAGGCTAACTGGATTTAGAAAATTACACACTGACACTCTTCACCCAGATGATTCTAGATCATGTTAAATTGACAATTAAAACTAACCCATCATAAAAGAAAAGGGACCCTCATTCTGGATCTATGTGAGTTTCTTGGGGGGCAAGGGTAAAGTGCAGGTTGAGGCCTGAATACAAGAGAAAAACTAATGTTGGGCTGAGCTAAGGGAAACAAAAGTGTGCAAGTCGGGGCCTGGATGCAGGAGAAAGTCTACGTTTTGGCTGGGCTAAAGCATCTGAACAAGATCTATCTATAACTGAAACATCCATGGGAAGGGACTGCTTTGTCAACATGAAGACAGCATAATGAAATGTTTCATTGCTAAAAACAAACTCATAAAGTGCACATAGAAAGTACTGAACTCCATCAGCTATTAAAATTACTGGATGCACCAAGATGACAGCTGTTCTAAATACAGTGGAACCTGGGAGAATGGAGTTAACAAGAGGCTTATGAATGTCTCATGCAATAGCCAACTTTATTCAGAGCATCGGACAACTTATACCCTGAGGGTTAAGGTCACCTGAGAAAAGTTCTCATGAGTGTAAGCTGCAGACAATCACAAGGATAAGTTGCACAATCAAAACATGTTTTTTTTTCCCCATGGAAGCATGCAAATAAGTTAACAATAGCCAGTTGTAAAAAAATATCTGAAACATAGTCAGGGTTCTCTAAAGAAATAGAACTCACACACACACACACACACACAAACAAAGGGTTTTATTAGATTTACTTACATGAAATGGGTTGATGGTCCAACCATGAACATTTGCATGCTGAGAGACTGAGGATCTGAAAGCTTCTCTGAAATTATTTGGTGTTTTTCTGTTCCCAAAGCAGCTTAAGAATTGTTTTGGAGGCACATCGGCGGAGCGGCGGCGGCCAGACGCGGCGGAGCAGCGGTGGCCAGATGCGGCGGAGCAACAATGCATACAGGAAGAGGCTTTCGGGGACCAGCGCAGCGGCAGACCCAAGCGGCGGGGACAGGCGTGCAATAAGGAGAGCAGATCGCCCTACTACAATTGAATCAAAGAGGTAGGCCTTTGGTTGGCCAGGTCACTGGCACAAGGGGAGACTGGTCCTGTCCTGAAGATCCTTTGGAGGGGTGAGAGCAGCAGGAACCACGAAAGAGAGTGAGGGCATTTTGTAAGCTGAGCCCTTGGCCAGCATGGAAACCTGATCCGATTTTTAAAGGACCCATTGGATAGGATCAATAGGAGGAGATGGGCAGGCGCCAAGGCAAGAATTCACCCAATAATCCGAAAAACAACATGAAAACACCAGAACCCAATGATCATACAACAGAAGTATTTGAACAACCTAACAACGAAGAAGTGGAAAAAATCGACTTTATGAAGATAATAGAGTCCCTTAAACAACATGTAAAAAATGCCCTTATAGAAATGGATGAGAAGTATAACAAAAAGTTTGAAGAAATGAGTAAATACGTACATGATACCCTGGGAAACCAAGAAAAAACCATCAAACAGGTAATGGAAACAGTTCAAGAATTGAAAACTGAAATGAAGGCAAAGAAGAAACTACAAACTGAGGACCAGCTGGATATGGAAAATCTAGGACAATGAGCAGAGTCTACAGAAACAAGCATAATCAATAGAATACAAGAGCTAGAAGAAAGAATCTCAGATGCTGAGGACACCATAGAGAAAATAAACAAACAGATCAAAGAAAACAGCAAAGCCAACAAATTCTCAACACAAAACATTCAGGAACTATGGGACACAATAAAAAAACCAAACCTAAGAATAATAGGAATAGAAGAAGGAGAAGAGTCACAGCTCAAAGGCCCAGGAAATATTTTCAACAAAATTATGGAAGAAAACTTTCCCAACTTAAAGAAAGATATTCATTTAAATATTCAAGAAGCATACAGAACACCAAACAGACTGGATCAAAGAAAAACATCTCCTCGCCATATAATAATCAAAACACAAAATACACAGGGTAAAGAAAGAATATTAAGAGCTGCAAAAGAAAAAGGGCAAGTAACTTATAAAGGTAAACCGATCAGACTTACACCTGACTTCTCTATGGAAACTATGAAAGCCAGAAGGTCCTGGATAGAGGTTCTGCAGAAGCTAAGAGACCATGGATGCAAACCCAAACTACAATACCCAGCCAAGCTATCGCTCATTATCAATGGAGAAAACAAGACATTCCAGGATAAGAACAAATTTAAACAATACATAGCCACAAATCCAGCCCTACAGAAAGTAATAGAAGGAAAATCGCAACCCAAGGAATCCAACACTGCCAACACTGCCTACAATAACCCAGGCATCTAATGACCCTTCACGAGCACATCTCAAAGAAGGGAGACACACAATCTCTACTACCAAAAGCAATAAGAATAACCGGAGTAAACAACCACTGGTCATTAATATCACTTAATATTAATGGGCTCAATTCACCTATAAAAAGGCACAGGCTAAAAGATTGGATACGAAAACAGGATCCAACATTCTGCTGTTTGCAAGAAACACATCTCAACCACAAAGACAGGGACCTACTCAGAGTAAAGGGTTGGGAAAAGGTGTTTCAAGCAAATGGTCCTAAGAAAAAAGCAGGTGTGGACATACTAATTTCTAACAAAACTGACTTCAAACTAAAATCAATCAGAAGAGACCGAGACGGTCACTTTATACTCATAACAGGAACAATTCATCAGGAGGATGTCTCAATCCTGAATATATACGCCCCCAATATAAAAGCACCTACTTATGTAAAAGAAATATCACTAGAACTCAAGGCAGACATCAAACCACACACACTAGTAGTAGGAGACTTCAACACACCTCTCTCTCCAAGGGACAGGTCAATCAGACAGAAAGCTAATAGAGAATTAAGAGAATTATTGGAGGTAATGAAGCAAATGGACTTAACAGACATCTATAGAACATTCCACCCAAATAGGAAAGAATATACCTTCTTCTCTGCAGCTCATGGAACCTTCTCAAAAATTGACCACATACTCGGAAACAAAGGAAACCTCCACAGATACAAAAAAATTATCAGTGTCCACCTGTGTCTTATCAGATCATCACGGATTAAAGTTAGAAGGCAACAACCACGCTGCCCCCAAAAAACCGACAAACTCATGGAAACTGAACAGTCAACTACTGAACCACACCTGGGTCAAGGAAGAAATCAAGAAAGAAATTAAAGTCTTCCTTGAATTTAATGAAAATAAAGGGACAACATACTCAAACCTATGGGACACAATGAAAGCAGTGCTAAGAGGAAAGTTCATAGCACTAAGTGCCCACTTAAAGAAAACGGAGAATGCATACATTGGGGACTTAACAACACACCTGAAAGCTCTAGAAAAAAAAGAAGCAGACGCGCCCAGGAGAAGTAGAAGACTGGAAATAATAAAACTGAGGGCTGAAATCAACAAAATAGAAACACAGGAAACAGTCCAAAGAATCAATGAAACAAAAAGCTGGTTCTTGGAGAAAATCAACAAGATCGACAAACCCCTATCCAAACTAATTAAATGACAGAGAGAGAACACACAAATAAATAAGATCAGAAATGAAAAGGGGGACATAACCACAGACACAGAGGAAATTCAGAGAATCATTAGATCTTACTACAAAAGCCTGTATGCCACAAAACTGGAAAATACAAAAGAAATGGACATTTTTTTAAATAAGTACCATATACCAAAGTTAAACCAAGACCAGGTGAATGATCTAAATAGACCGATTTCTCGCGAAGAATTGGAAATGGTTATCAAAAATCTCCCTTCGAAAAAAAGCCCAGGACCAGATGGTTTCAATGCGGAATTCTATCAGAACTTCCAAGAAGAACTACTACCTATACTCCTTAATGTATTTCACAATATAGAAACAGAAGAGTCATTGCCAAATTCCTTTTATGAAGCTACAGTTACCCTGATACCAAAACCACAAAAAGACCCAACCAAGAAAGAGAAATACAGACCGATCTCACTCATGAACATCGACGCAAAAATTTTCAATAAAATACTGGCAAACCGAATCCAAGAACACATAAGAAAAATTATCCATTATGATCAAGTAGGCTTCATCCCAGAGATGCAGGGCTGGTTCAACATACGCAAATCTATCAATGTAATCCACCATATAAATAAACTGAAAGAAAAAAATCATATGATCATTTCACTAGATGCTGAAAAAGCATTCGACAAAATTCAACACCCCTTTATGATAAAGGTCTTGGAGAGAATAGGGATACAAGGGTCCTACCTAAATATAATAAAAGCTATTTACAGCAAGCCTACAGCTAACATTAAATTAAACGGAGAAAAACTCAAAGCCATCCCACTAAAATCAGGAACACGACAAGGATGTCCACTCTCTCCATACCTCTTCAACATAGTGCTTGAAATTCTAGCAATAGCAATAAGACAACATAAGGAGATCAAGGGGATTCGTATTGGAAAGGAAGAAGTTAAGCTTTCGTTATTTGCAGATGATATGATAGTGTACATAAGCGACCCCAAAAATTCTACCAAAGAACTCCTACAGCTGATAAACACCTTTAGTAATGTGGCAGGATACAAGATCAACTCCAAAAAATCAGTTGCCTTCCTATACACTAAGGATAAGGAAGCAGAGAGGGAAATCAGAGAAGCATCTCCTTTCACGATAGCCACAAATAGCATAAAATACCTTGGGGTAACCCTGACCAAGGAAGTGAAAGATCTACTTGACAAGAACTATAAGTCTTTGAAGAAAGAAATTGAAGAAGACACCAGAAAATGGAAAGAACTCCCTTGCTCTTGGATTGGGAGGATCAACATAGTAAAAATGGCAATTCTACCAAAAGCAATCTATAGATTCAATGCAATCCCCATCAAAATCCCATCAAAATTCTTCACAGATCTGGAGAAGACAATAATCAACTTTATATGGAAAAACAAAAAACCCAGGATAGCCAAAACAATCTTATACAATAAAGGATTGTCTGGAGGCATTACCATCCCTAACTTCAAACTCTATTACAGAGCTACAGTATTGAAAACAGCTTGGTATTGACATAAAAACAGAGAAGTCGACCAATGGAATCGAATAGAAGACCCTGACATTAACCCACAAACCTATGAACACCTGATCTTCGATAAAGGAGCTAAAAGTATACAATGGAAAAAAGAGAGCATCTTCAACAAATGGTGCTGGCAAAACTGGATGTCAATCTGTAGAAGAATGAAAATAGATCCATATATATCACCATGCACAAAACTCAAATCCAAATGGATTAAAGACCTCAATATCAGTCCGAACACACTGAACCTGATAGAAGAGAAAGTGGGAAGTACTCTACAGCACATGGGCACAGGAGACCACTTCCTACGTATAACCCCAGCAGCACAGACACTACGGGCATCATTGAATAAATGGGACTTCCTGAGGCTGAGAAGCTTCTGTAAAGCAAAGGACACTGTCACTAAGACAAAAAGACAACCCACTGACTGGGAGAAGATCTTCACCAACCCTGCAACTGACAAAGGTTTGATCTCCAAAATATATAAAGAACTCAAGAAACTAGACCGTAAAAGGCTAATCAACCCAATTATAAAATGGGGCACTGATCTGAACAGAGAATTCTCAACAGAAGAACTTCAAATGGCCAAAAGACACTTAAGGTCATGCTCAACTTCCTTAGCGATCAGGGAAATGCAAATCAAGACAACTTTAAGATACCACCTTACACCTGTCAGAATGGCTAAAATAAAAAACACCAATGATAGCCTTTGCTGGAGAGGTTGTGGAGAAAGGGGTACACTCACCCATTGCTGGTGGGAATGCAAACTTGTGCAACCACTCTGGAAAGCAGTGTTTCGGTTTCTCAGGAAATTCGGGATCAACCTACCCCTGGATCCAGCAATACCACTCTTGGGAATATACCCAAGAGAGGCCCTATCATACAACAAAAGTATATGCTCAACTATGTTCATGGCAGCATTGTTTGTAATAGCCATAACCTGGAAACAACCTAGATGCCCTTCAACGGAAGAATGGATGAAGAAAGTATGGAATATATACATATTAGAGTATTACTCAGCAGTAAAAAACAAGGACTTCTTGAATTTTGCATACAAATGGATGGAAATAGAAAACACTATCCTGAGTGAGGTAAGCCAGACCCAAAAAGAGGAACATGGGATGTACTCACTCATATTTGGTTTCTAGCCATAAATTAAGGACATTGAGCTTATAATTCACGTTCCTAGAGAAGCTAAATAAGAAGGTGAATCCAAAGACAAACACATAGGCATCCTCATGAATATTAACCTTCATCAGGCGATGAAAGGAGACAGAGACAGAGACAGAGACTCACATGGGAGCACCGGACAGAAATCCCAAGGTCCAAATCAGGAGCAGAAGGAGACGGAGCACGAGCAAGGAACTCAGGACCACGAGGGGTGCACCCACACACTAAGACAATGGGGATGCTCTATTGGGATCTCACCAAGGCCAACTGGCCTAGGTCTGAAAAAGCATGGGATAAATCCGGACTAGCTGAACATAGCGGACAATGAGGAATACTGAGAATTCAAGAACAATTGCAGTGGGTTTTTGATCCTACTGCACGTACTGGCTTTGTGGGATCCTAGGCAATTTGGATGCTCACCTTACGAGACCTGGATAGAGGTGGGCAGTCCTTGGGCTTCCCACAGGTCAGGGAACCCTGATTGCTCTTCGAGCAGATGAGGGAGGGGGACTTGATCGGGGGAGGGGGAGGGAAATGGGAAGCGGTTGTGGGGACGAGGCAGAAATCCTTAATAAATAAATAAATTTAAAAAATAAAAAAAAAAGTTAAGCTAAAGGCAAGGGCACCTGCCCCCAGGAAAAAAAAAAAGAATTGTTTTAGAGTGGTAAAGGATAAAGACATTCTTCTGTTACACAGCCAGATGCTTCAGGCCTCAGTAAAGCAAAATCTCTCTCTATGACCTTCACCCCTTCTTTCTCTGACTCACCCTTTTCACCTGATGGCAGGTCCGCAGAAATAGAATTTGCCTTTCCTTTTACAGCCTACAATAACAAAATACACTCTACTCTCTCTTCACCTTTTTGCCTATAAGCTGAACAGAGAGAAATTCTCTGATCTTCCTTGGCTGATGGTAGATCAAAAGGCCCCCATTCAAAAAGGCATCATGCTGAGCAGTGGTAGTGCACACCTTTAATTCCAGCACTTGGGAGGCAGAGACAGGTGAACCTCTGTGAGTTCAAGGCCAGCCTGGTCTACAGAGTGAGCTCCAGAGCAGGCTTCAAAACTCAAAAGCCTGTCTTGAAACACACAAAAAAAAGAAAGAAAGAAAGAAAGAAAGAAAAAGAAAAAAGGAAACAGAAGACACCCTGTCTTATTCGAAATACTCTAAGAGGAATGGATTCTGACCCCAGTTATGTTTCTTTGTAGTTTTCATGCTACACTCATGCATATCCAATGGTGTTTCCACATTTGAACATAACAACAGGGCTTGAAGGCTTCAAAACAAATGCATGTTGGAGACAGAGAAGAAAGGGACTAAGTATGCGGTTTTGTGCCGAGGAGATGCTCACCAACTCCAGAGAGTGTACTACATAAATATGCTGCCATCTCACACCTATATAAATTCACATAGATGCTCGTTTGCTTTCTTTAAATTATCCTTTGTAATAAACCTGTAAATAAATACAATAAGCAGAGCACTGTAAGACCAAGCATAGGCATAATTCCACTAAGATCCCTGAGCTGTGCCAACAAACTAAGAAAATTCAAGGACAGGCTAGTCCTGATCTGCACTGATGTTTGAAACAGGGACATATTTGTGCCTGGGGTATTGATCTCCCCCATGGACAGACAGTGTCATCTTGAGTTGAATCTGAGGATGCACAGATGTGGTTGGTTACTTGTCAGTGGAAAGAACTTTTCATACATATGGGATCACAAAGTGACTGGAATTATGAGTGTATAATCAAAGTAACTGAGTCTATTTGGCCTCAGTTTTCTTAAAACAGAAAGGAAGTCAGCAAATGGTAACTGTATGGTTCATTTATCCTTCCATTACAGTTCTTTGGGAAATCCCAACCAAGAGCCCCAAAGCCAATTAGAAGTCCTAAAGGGGATACTCTCAGTGTATTAAGCTGGAAAAAAATTCTCTATTGTGACTCATGGTAATCTTTTTTTTTTTTTGTCAGATGACAAACTTTTATTTTACTTTCAAGGGAACAATAGAGCATTAGCAAAGAACGAGTCATTTTTCAAGTTCACATTCGACTAGATTTGGCTCATGCTAACGATGGACCCTTGTGATAAGCGTGTTCTTTCTGTACAGTCTTCAGTGCAACCTAGATGGCTTGGTGCTAAGGAGGAGGTCCCAGCACGGAGCTGGGACAGCGGTACAGCAGCTGGATGCTGGTGGGCTATTTCAAGTGTCACTTGTGCACCAAGTGATAATGAACATTTAGAAACAGGTTCAACATATGAACATATTTTGGAGTTAGGAAGGTTCCAATAGCTCAGTTATCAAAATGCTTGATATCTAAATGTGAGAACCTGTGTTTTGGATTCCAAGTAACCATGTTAAAAGATGATCGTACTAAACACACTTGCCAGTGCTTGGGAAAGAGGTGTAGATTTTTGGAGGTCACTGAACAATGAGTTAAACTAAGATGGTGAGTTATCATCTCAAAAATAAGGTGGAGAGGGGCTGGAGAGATGGCTCAGCGGTTAAGAGCATTGCCTACTCTTCCAAAGGTCCTGAGTTCAATTCCTAGAAACCACATGGTGGCTGACAACCATCTGTAATGAGGTCTGGTGCCCTTTTTAGGCCTGCACACAGACAGAATATTGTATGCATAATAAATAAATATTTAAAAAAAATAAGGTGGAGAGAAATAGATAAAGAGAGTGTCAACTTCTGGTCTCCATGAACACACACATACACAGACAGACAGACAGACACACACACACACACACATACACACACACACACACACACACACATCACATCACACAGACACAAACACAAAGATTTTTTCTTTATAACTGACAAGCAGCTCTTATCTTCTCTGCCTTTTGCTTCTCATCCTCAAAGAACCCTGCACAGTTCTGCACAGAGTAGGTAAACATTATTTAGTTTTGATCTAATACTTGCTCTTTAAATGATTTGTATTTCTCCCACCATGCCTGTCTAACTATAAAAAAACATCATATTGTGAATCTGAAAGTATAAACTTTGTCAAACCATTATTTGAGAACTAAGTTGATAGAAGGCATGTATTCATATTTCAGTCTCTAAGAAGCGGAGAGGACGGTCTTGGTTTCAATACATAAGGACATTCTCATAATGGCCTAAAGATTATCCTTTGATAAGTTCCTCTGCTCCTAATGCAGAGACTCTGATCAGGCCAGTGTTTTTTTCAGGGGGAATCTTATTATATTATTCTATATAATATTTATCATGTTTTCACAGTCTGACTCGAGCAGGATGCACACAATGTCTGTGTGTGTCTGTGTATCTGTATGTGTGGTGTGTGCAAGTACATTTAGCATTTACCTCAGGATTAGAAAAATATAAAATTTCAAGGCAGTGAGAATGCTCTGCGTGAAAAAAAGTAAGAGAGGCTTAAATGCCCAAACAGGATGAAATCAATGCATAATCTGTTTTTCTGGTTCACATTATGGCACTCCCCCTTTCTGCTTTATCATTCTCACACACAGCTAACAGCCATGGAACCCAAACTGAATGGCATGACCTGAAACTTAACTTCCACAAGGACTGACAGCAGCAAGTGGGCCCTTGGTTAAACCAGGGGACATGCAAGAGGTGAAGAAGCAAGGCCAGGTGCGGGAAAAAGCATACCACATTGTCCCTCTCTGTGCATTTGTACCCATCAGGCCCAAGGTGATTTACCCTACAGTGAGATACCAAACCTAGGTCCAAACTGGCAGGGGCTTTGGTCTGAAAGAACTAGTGACTGATATCCATAAGAAAGCAGCCCACATCATTATCATCTCTGACGACTCAAGAGGAAGAAACCAACCCCCTGGATCACCACAGGAAGATATATATAGCACGTGAAGGAATACTGCCCCAAAGCCCTACTTCCCCGCTGGAAGACTTCTGCTCCCAAGAAGGGAGACAGTTATGCCTACGAACTCAAATTGGTCACACAGCTAATAGGACCTGTGATAAACATCCAGAATGTCTACTTCAAGGAGAAAGCCAGTGTCGTCACAGAGGAAGAAAAGCACATTGGGAATTTTGCCTGTCTTCACATGCCAGGACACCACCCTATTCTTTGGCATTGAGCAAAAAGGGCAAAAAAAGCTGAAGAGCAAGATATTAAAAAGGAAAATTAACACTCTGCTGGAGTATTGCAATGAGTTTTCAGTAAAGGCAAAACTGACATTCAAACTTGACATGCCGTCTTTGCTAAGTGTAGTTTAGTTTTACACCATATAATATGTATTTCAGTCATTTATTTTACATTTTGGTATGATTATCTTTAAAAATTATGTTCACATATAAAAGGCTCTAAAATTGTTTGTATTATCAAATGTGCGAGTACCTCCAGGTTTAGACAAATCAGTGAAACAACATCAAGGCAGACTCAGCCATAAGAGTTCTCCCAACTCTAAAGCATATTACATTATTCATTCATCTATTAATTCATCTTTCCATCACCCAGCACAATATACATACTGAGTGTTCTGCTGAGTCCTGAAGATATAAAAGTAAGTAATTAATCTCAAGGAACATTGATGCAATAGCAGGAGAGAAGCAGATATTTCAGTAGGATTGCTATTAGAATACTTTATTCTGCTAATCAATTATCCAAAATATTATTCCAGATAACAGGCAACAATTACTTGTCAATAAATATCCATTGCAGGGAAATGCACACAGGCTCCAGGGGAGGAATTAGGAGAGGTGGAGGATGTCAAAGCAGGGTGTGTGGGAGGACTGACTTCTTAGAGAGTGGCAATACAGCTGGCTCATCTGAAAGGAAATGCCTGCAGCAATAGTCACTGTGTTCAGGATGATTTGTTAGGCAGCCTTATTTTGACAGCAGCTGGGTGATACAGATGTGAAGGGGCCTCTGCAGAGGGGAGATCAGAAGGTGGAGCTGATGAAATCTCAGGCAGTACACGCCAATAGATGAAAGGGGAGATGGTCAGGTGTGAGCGAGGACATGGGCAGTTATCTGTCAAGAGGAAACTCAAGAGACGCCAGACTGGGAAGCACAGTTACCTCCTCAAAGTTAACATGTCATCAGGGTTGACAGTCTGTGTGATTCTTACTTTGGAATTTGAAAAAGGTGAAAAATACCTCCTTCCCAAAACTACTGACTGCTTCTCAGAATAAGGACGTTTTGGATAACAGCCAGTATTGATGTAGAAGTTGATTCATTTTCACCATCTGATCACAGCCATCGATCCAGAAGCATCCCCTGGGTCCTATATTTCTGGATGTGATCATTAATAAAATATGATTTCATTGTGCTGCTATTTAGCCAAGAATACAAAAATGTCCAGACTCCATGAAGTTAAATATTTTTACATGTCAAGATGAAATTAGGTTATTAAAAATAAATGCAAATACAATCCAAGATAAACAGTTTTATTTGAAAGGTTATTTTATAATCATGCATAATAAAATTAATGCTTATAAACAGTAGCCTTAAAATCAAATTCATAAACTAAAGCCTTAAAATCAAATTTATAAACTAACTACATTAAGAAATGGAATACTCCTTGTGCTATAGATGAGAATCTATCGCCCTGGATCTTATCCATATATAATTCTGTAAGTCTTCCTGGAAAATAAGACACTTTTTCAATTTGGCACACATCATACAAATAAGAGTTTATGTAAATATCATGATAAGTGCTAAAGGAAAATTGTAATACAAAAAGTCAAACGTACAGCTGGAAATAAGTAACATCAATGAGTTATTAGCACTTAGACACACTTCCTTTAGTTAGAATTTTACTTGGAATATTTTTTGGGGGGAGGTTCTGTGTTGGGTATATTGACAGACCCAATCCAATATCATTCAGTAGATTTTTATTTCATTTGTAAACATATGTGTGTGTGTTTATTTATACACACTAATGTATAGTAGATATCTATTAGTGCAAGAATTATAAAATGCATTTATATTATTCTATAACTATTAATACATATCTATGAAATGTCTCACAGATAAGAAAGTTTGTGAAAGTGAATCTTGGTAAAACACAATCTATAGAACACAACACAAAGATTTCCATTTACAGTTTCATGCCTATTTTAGAAGTTTTAAAACTGATTTAAGTCTTCCAATGTAATGACTTCATCCATCTTTTCAGATAAGTGTGATGTCACGATTTCTTTACTTCCCTAGGAAATGTTTACTTAGTCTTGAAAATCGATGAAAAGTAAGCATTAATGTATATCATTACATACGTCTTAAACTCATACACACATACACACACAGAAACACATGACGACACACAAACATACATATACATCTACGTGTACACACACAATGTACACACATATAAGCAGACACAAACACACAGGTTTCTTTATGCCTGAAAAACTGTTTCACACTTATTATCTCAATTTTTTACTCAAAATGACACTGTGGAATTAGTCACTAGAATAGGATTTGTAGCTGTATTATTGCTATTGGAAAAGGCAAGTAATGTGAATTGGGGTTTCATCTAGTACATGAATCTAATCATCAGACACATTTTTTATTAAATACATTCATCTCTCAGTAAGGAACAATAGATACTTCACTTATGTGTGATATTTTATAATAATGAAGAATAGAACCCTAGATAGATCTCAGGTTCCTGATCTGTGGTATTCTGTGATTAATTATCAATAATGAACTCAATAATTAATTTATACATTGAATATATAATGTTATAAAACTCTGAAATAATACATAATTTCCTTATAATTTTAATATTTCAATTATGAGGATAATTACTTATCTTAATTATTATAGTTTAACTATACATATTGTATACTAAAAGTCATCAATCCTTACCATACTACGGCTGGCTATTTATCCAGAAGATGCTACATCAAACTTCTGAGACACTTGTATATCTACATCGACAAGTCGCTGTAACTATTGACAGTTTCATCTGACATGTTTTATGTGTAGAGTTAGCTTTTATTTCTTTTTTAGAATTTCATATATGTTTATGATGAATATACTCATATCCATTCCCACATTTTCCTTTCGGTTTCTCCAAATCCCCTCTAACCATCCTCTTCAAAATGTCATGTCTTAGCCTGGCGGTGGTGGCACACGCCTTTAATCCCAGTACTCAGGAGGCAGAGGCAGGTGGATGTCTGTGAGTTCGTGGACAGCCTGGTCTACAAGAGCTAGTTCCAGGACAGGAACCAAAAACTACGGAGAAACCCTGTCTCGACAAATCCAAAAAAAAAAAATGTCATGTCTTCTCTTTTTAATAATCACTAAGTCCAGTTAACTATGCTCATACAAGCAAAGATGTTGGGCCATTCATGAGAGCATGAGCAACATGTCAGTCACCACCTGCCCAAAAAATAATGATCCTCCCTCTTCTAGTATTACCCACTGCCTGAAGCTCCTAATTTATCATAAATTCCTCTCCAACTCTTTTGAACTTGTGCAGGTAACAATATGTGGGATTGTGAGTATAATAGCATCAATTACATATTTAGACATTTTCTTTTCTGCAGATAGAGTATATCTGACCAGATAAGAAAGCATACCTCAGTTGGTTCTGTTATCTAATTGTGGAAGAATTAAAGAGGTACAGAATAGAATCCAATAAATGTTGGTGATTGTTCTCTAGTCCACTAGATCAAATAAGCTGCATTGTACATTATAATACATGTACAAATTCCACTCCTGCACAACCTTTAAGGTCCTCTTTAAAACCGTAATCTACCAGAGAGCTTTTTATATTTTTCCTTATTAGCCCGACAGAGCTACTATAATTAATATCAGAATGTAGGTTCATGCAGTGAAAATCATGGACAAGACATTGAACTAGGATAAATCAATAATGTAATAATTACAATATGGCATATGCTCTGCTTCTACTTTATATGCATTTCTTCACAAAATTCCATCTGTTTAACTGATCCCTTCATTTATTCAACAAGAAATCAAATGAGAAATTTAAGTGCCACTATACCTAAGATTATTTTCAAGTTTGGCTTCCTATAAACATAGCTGCTTGTTTTCCTATTTAATGAGGACCCTAAGAGAGACATACATAAATCTAATCTACATGGGTAGTAGAAAAAGACAAGATCTCCTGAGTAAATTGGGAGCATGGGGACCTTGGGAGAGGGTTGAAGGGGAGGAGGGAGGCAGGAAGGGGAGCAGAGAAAAATGTAGAGCTCAATAAAAGTCAATAAAAAAGACCACTATTATTCTAAAAAGGAAATAGTAATAAACTACTTTCTAAATACACACCTTTGCATTAGTAGATTAGTGCAGCTCTCAAACCTCATCAGAGATGTTTCTTTGTGCAAGGGATGGAGATTAATGAAGAGAGTCACAACTATTCAAAATTCAGGGAAGAACTGGTGTCGAGTTCTCAACTCTGCGGGGAAGAATGATGTGGAGTGCCCAGCTCTGAATAGGACATCTATACCGTACCTTTCCATCAAGGACCAGTGACTTGGAAGAGGAGATGGAAATACTGTAGGGCATGGTTTTTCTAAGACAGACGTGAACGGGCATTGTACTCACACATTCACAGTGGCTGTGACTCTGGTACAAAAGCTGTACAAGATCAAGACATTCCTGTTGTCAAGACATTCGAGCATGAGTTGAAGACAGAATAATGTATTCTCACCCAGAGCTGAGGCCATACTGGCAACCAATGACTGCCGGGAGGAGAAACAGTTTTAGAGTTGTAGCCAAGATTGGCTGTCATGTTCCAGTGGGGGTCCTACATCTATGTTCAACTACCAAGCTGTTAAATACAACATGCTGGTAGTATTTAATGAACTCAGCGGGTTTTAAAGAGTACATAAACTTAAAAGTGGGAAACGGTGGTGGATATAGGAAAAACTGAAGAAGAGCAATTGGCAGTTACTGTTGATCAAAATATATACATCCATAAAATTCTCAACCAAAAAATTTTTAATATGTCTAAACAACTTAGGCTTTACAGATGACAAGAACTACTGGTTTCTCCTCTCTCTTGTAAAAACTACTGAACAATTGTTTAAAATTTAAAACTAAACAAGTTTAAAAGGATTAATGGCATTGTTTTAAGCTCTATATTCATTGTATATACTTGAGATTCCTAAGGGCATTTTCATAAGTTTATATGATGTGTTGACCATGTTTCCCCATCCTAGCTTGTCCTTTTTTTCCCCTCAGCACATTATGCATGCTCTCATGTACTTTGATGACATACCCACAGATATGATACAAGTGGAAGGGACCATACAACATTTCTCTTTCTGACTATAACTTAGCTTATTCATTTTGACAATCTTCAGTTGCAATCATCTTTCTGCAAACTATATTATTTTATTTACTCTTCATATTTGAATAAAATGGAGCAATATACCAGGAAGTCTGTTTCTGTATTCCTGGGCTAATCTTGTAACTTATCTATCATGAGTAATGTCATAATATATGTAGATGTGCAATTAACTTGGGAGCTTGACTTAGAGTCCTCTGGGTAAAAACCCAGCAGTGCTATAATTGGGTAAAATGGTAGATATATATTCAGTTTGGGGCCAGACTAGTTTTCACTCTGATAATAATATGTAAGGGTTCCCTTTGCTTCACAATTGTTCAGCATTTATTGTTGTTTTCTTCATGGCTCGTATTCTGACTAGGGTGAGATAGACTCACATCATAATTATAATTTATAATTCTTTGATGGCTAGTAATTTTGAACACTTTTTATCTGTTTGGTGGCCACTTGTTCTTCATATTTTGACAACTATCTGTTCATTGCAATGTCCTATCTATTATTGATCAGGTTTCTTGCCCCCTTTTATAATATCTGCTACAAAAGGCAGTCAGATACATACTCAATATAAGATTTTAATATAATTAATTTTCTGAGTAACCTTTCCAAATATTTATGGAATTCTATCAGTATTTTATGAAGGTCTACAATATCTTAGTTCCACATATGAACGATAGCCAAAGGCTAAGTAAAAACCACAATCCAGCAGCCTAACAAAATCATATTCTTCAGTGCAGATAGTCTTTCATTCAACCACAAATACATTTTTAAAACCAAAGACCTTCTGCCAGGCATGGTATTATAGATGACAATTGCCTTCTTGTGTCTGGAAGTGACACATAGAGGTCTCAATCCTGATTTCACTCTTATTATGTGGTTTCTCTGTGTTTTCATTACCCTCTTGATAGCAGTTACATAAAGCAGTCTTGTGGTTGCCGTAGTGATGAGTCATACCATAACAGCCTAAGCACTCAGCAAATATTGGTTATTAAATTTCAGAAGCTATTGCACTCAATTTCAGTACCTTTTAAAATCATGAGGAAAAGAAAGATTTTCACAGTAATCCCCTACCTTGCCTGGTGGTTGCATGAAGCTCAATATGTAACCCAATTTTTCTCTTATCTGGGTAAAAGTTCAAAAGCACTTATATATTTTAACACACCTATGCATCTCCTTCCTCAGTTATTATAGCCTTTGCAACATTATGACTAAATAGTATTACCCAAATTTAATAAAAATGAATTTCTCAAGTCATAAATTTGTTCATTTTAGTTAGAATTTTATTTTTTTTCATTCCTATATGAAGTAGCATAAACTCTACATTTTTTAATTTTTTGTTTTCCTCATTCATCTTTTTTTTAATTAATTTATTTATTTATTAAAGATTTCTGTCTCTTCCCCGCCACCGCCTCCCATTTCTTTCCCCCACCCCCAATTAAGTCCCCCCCACTCAGCCCAAAAAGCAATCAGGGTTCCCTGTCCTGTGGGAAGTCCAAGGAACCCCCACCTCCATCCAGGTCTAGTAAGTTGAGCATCCAAACTGCCTAGGCTCCCACAAAGCCAGTGCATGCAGTAGGATCAAAAACCCATTGCCATTGTTCTTGAGTTCTCAGTAGTCCACATTGTCCGCTATGTTCAGAGAGTCCGGTTTTATCCCAGGCTTTTCCAGACCCAGGCCAGCTGGTCTTGTTGAGTTCCCAGTAGAACATCCCCATTGTCTCAGTGTGTGGGTGCACCCCTCGCGGTCCTGAGTTCCTTGCTCGTGCTCTCTCTCTTTCTGCTCCTGATTTGGACCTTGAGATTTCAGTCCTGTGCTCCAATGTGGGTCTCTGTCTCTGTCTCCTTTCATCGCTTGCTGAAGGTTAATATTCAGGAGGATGCCTATATGTTTTTCTTTGGGTTCTCCTTATTTAGCTTCTCTAGGATCACTAATTATAGGCTCAATGTCCTTGGTTTATGGCTAGAAACCAAATATGAGTGAGTACATCCCATGTTCCTCTTTTGGGGTCTGGCTTAAACAAAATATTTGTGTGAGGAAATAATTAAACCAAATTAGTGAAATAAAATAAAAGCAAGAAATCATAAACCACTCTTTATACCATTAAATAGCATTTAAGGTCAAACACTTTATTACAGAACAAGTGAAAATAACTTAGCAATATCCACATGAATGCTAATGGCCCTTATCAAAGAGATTACCGATAATGTTTTTAATGTGTTACATGATAGTCAGACAAAAATTGTTCCTCTTATCTATCACTTACCAGACCTTTCTTACACTAATTTGTGATGAGAATCTCAAAAGAAAAAATGATAAATTCTTTCTTAATTATTTATTTTACATACCAACCACAGTTTCCCCTCCCTCCTCTCCTCCTGTTCCCACCCCTATCTTCCTTCTATCTCCCCATCCACTCCTTTTTCTCCCTTCAGAAGGGGTAAAGCCTCTCATGGGAGTAAACAAAGAATGGCATATTAAGTTAAGTCAGGACCAAGCTAAGCAAGACATCCCATCATAGAGAACAGGTTCCAAAGATCCAGATCATGTGTAAAGGACAGGTCTTGGTTCCACTGCTAGAGGCCCCACAAAAGACCAAGCTATGCACCCAGATGCAGAGGCATAGAATCTTAATGTCAAACTGTAGGTAAAGGATTTCTTTGAGTAAAACTTTTGTCACCCCAAAGAGTCACCAAGCACAGTATCATCCACAAATTCAATGCATTGAACTATGCACAGAGCAAGCATGTCTCCAGCTAATAAAAAAGGGGTCCGTAGTCTGAGATTTTACAACCTAAGGTTAATGCTGTTTACAAACTCTGCCTATTAGGCTTAGTGGTTTCTTCCTTTCCATGAGAGAAGATAGAAAGGGGGAATGATGCTAACTTTTACTTTCCAATAGCCCCATGTTTGTTATCATGAAACAGAAAGGGATAAAGATTTCTTCAGTCTGAGGAAAGGTCTTAAGGGGAAATGGAATAAAGCAAACTTTGAAAGTAAGTGCCAATAATATTATGAGCATATCTGTGTGTGTGTGTGTGTGTGTGTGTGCGCGCGCGCGGGCGCGCGCACGTGTGTGTGTTTGTGCAGGGGGGAGAGATTTTACTTCCAAATTTAGCAAATTTATAAGTAGATGAAAGGTACATAGATAGGTAGGTGATAGGTGGCAATAGGTAGGTGGGATATAGCTACACGCATAGGCAATCATGCACACGTGTGACAAAGAGCACGGTTCTTTTCTTGACCCTTTTTCCAAGCCGTTTCTAAGTTTTCTGAGCAGTAAGTAACAAAAAATATTTTGAATCAAGCTCAGATTAATGACAACACCACGTTCTGAGAAATCTATCATCGGGGCACCATTCAGTTGTGTAAATGCCGCAGAGTGTACCTGCACAAACACAGATATGAAGGGTCAGTCACTGAGTCTGATCCCTTGATGCACCCACGAGACAGAGTAAATAGCAACTGCTCACGGCTGCTGCCAGGTCAACACAGCCAGTTGTTTGACAGAGAATTGTTGCTCAGAAGCAGAATGAACCTACCAAAATAACGATAAAAGTTAGGGTAGTGAATTCAGCTATATCTATTTATCATGAATAAGCGCGCGTGTGTGTGTGTGTGTGTGTGTGTGTGTGTGTGTGTGTGTGTGTGTGTTATCAGTGTTCCATAGGGGCATGGCTGACCAGAGTTCAGTTCCCAGAATCTTTGTTCATCTGTTCACATCACCTGTAACTTCTACTTCCAGGTATTAAGTCAAATGCCCCCTTTTGGATTCTAGGGGCATCTACACACACACACAAATGCACGCGCTCACACACGCGCCCACACACACACACACACACACACACCAGAATTCATTTTAACTATAATTTTACAACTTGAGAGTACTAAGCACATGACAAAGTAAGCTGATTTTATAACGGTGTGAAACAAATTTACTTAATATTCTAACATAGTTTGTGTGGAACTATAATATTAATGTTAAGTTTCTTTATAAATATCAAGTTAGATATGCATAAAATATCATCGACTGTGACATATCAATTGTAACCTTTGGTATTTAATAAGTGGATATTTCCACTATGTTCTTTGAGATGTTCTTGTACGTCCAGTCACAAGACACAGCACTGCACTTTAGTGAAAGGATGAACACAGAGAGCATGATGTTCCCCTAGTTTGTACTGGGGTTGAATAATGTAGAACAACTGGTGACATCATAACCCATTTGCCCTACAGTGAAACTCCCTGGTTGCATGTTGGGGGGGAGAAGTCCACAGTTCACTGTCTCAGTTTTCTCTCTGCAACACTGAGGATTCACTTCAGCAGCTAGAGATGTCAGAGGCTACTAAGCGTCTTGTGATTGCTCTGCTGTTCTTGACATTGACAAACAGAAGTGCAAAGCTTGCTGATTCCTGTGCATCAGCCTCTCAGTTAGTGTTCCACCATCCTGAAATCAAAGAGAAAAGAGAAGGATTTTACAACAGGGAAACTGAGATGTTTTATTTATATGATTTATAATTTCTACATTGTAGAAATGTAATCACATATAATAAATGCAGTTCATATGAACTGAAATACGACTAAGCAAGTGAATAAACCCAAAACTTCACCAGGAAAACTTTATATTCCGACATGTCCATGCATGTAATTAATTGAAGAAATTAACATAGAAATTAGATTATGCCATTGTATACACTTATCTTTTGTTTTTACATAAATTATGGGCATTTTCAATGCTTCTAAAGGTTGCTTCATTTGATCACAAGACTTCATCATAGTTTGTTAAACTATTTTTCCAATATTGAAATTATTTTGGGAGGTCATCAAGTTGTAGTGGGCAGAGTCTACACTCGCTCCTACACAGTATTACTTGGCACAAATTGTTAGTGTTTTCTTTCTTACAGTGATATCGTTCCTTTTTTTTTCTTCTACTCACTTGGAGCATCAAGATGCCACATTCTGGGATGTTGCATGGAGAAAATCAAAAGGCAAGGAACTAAGACTAGAGGTATCCCATAAGGATTATAAACTTACAGTAATTAATAATACATACAAACTTAATATTTTTATTTATAACTGGATTCTTATAGCTTAAAATTGCTTTAACTATTCTTCCCTCCTTCCCACAACCCCATCACATCTTCCCCGAGAAAATAATTCTCCTCCACAGGTAAGCTTGTAATATTTTCTACAAAGTTCTTGGGGAGAATTTCTAAGATATATCTAGCAACACTACTTTTCCTAAAATAATACTTTAACATTTTAAACAACTTTGTCTCTCACTAAAATGTGTGAGAGTTTGGGGGTATGATATGCATCAGCCTCCAGAATTATATTTTTCTCTGTATCACAATTCATTTAATATCTAGAATACAACATAATATGAGACTCCCCTATATATGCTGTGAATATGTATTATTATCATTGGTTAATAAAGAAGCTGCTTTAGCCTACAGTAGGACAGAATATAGCTAGGCAAGAAAACTAAACTGAATGCAGGGAGAAAGAAGCCAGTGTCAGTTAGACACCATGTAGTCACTCAAGAATCAAGAGGTAACAAACCATGAGCCTCAGTAAAATATAAAATAAGAGAAATTGATTAATTTAAGATGTAAGAGCTAGCTAGCAATGTGCCTTAGCATGAGCCAAAAAGTGTTGCAATTAACAGAGTTTCTGTGTGATTATTGAGGTCTAAGCAGCCAGGAAAGGAAAGCACCTTATACAATTATATAATGGCACCCAAAGTGGGACATAGATCCATATGCAACCTAAAAGAACTTTAAAAAAATGAGGACTTCTAGACCCATAAAAATGGGGAGCCAAGCACAGTTTCTTGGTAGCCAAATACTTTTCAGAAAGGCTTTGTTTGCTGGTGGCCATGGCTCCTTTAAAAAAATGGCTTCATGCTGGTAGCATGAAGGGATCTGTTCAGAGGTCCTGTTTCAAAGCACTTGAATGGCATTTGTGGGCAGTGTGCTGCAAGTTACTTGGTGGTAGCATGGGCCAACTGCTTCCCAGAGTTGAGGTGATAAACATGGCTGCCAGAGCTGGTAGTAAATGGACCTTTGCCATGTTGGAAAGTCAAACAGGGTGAAATGAACAACCAAAGCAGCCACTCTGGTCCTAGTCCTGCTAAACAGTTTAATGCAGTGATCAAAAAATGATTACAGACATATAATAAAGACATATTTAGGCAAAAATAAACCTCTGAATGAGTCAAAGTGTGTTTAAAATAAATATATGAAGCCTTAAAAAAAGAAAATGGGTATAGGCAATTATAAAAAGAAAAACTTTTTAAAGTTAAAACAAAGTCTTTAAAGAGATAATAAAGGTAATATTAAAAAGCCACCTGCAGACAGCAGAAGTTCCTTGTGGTCTATAATCGACAAGAATATTTGTGTTCTTTCTGATGGAAGTTCTTCCACAGAAGAAGTAGAGGTATAAAAGGTTTTATCTGAGGCAAAATAAAGGTTGCTGTTCTTCCACCTGAAAAAAAAAATCAATAAATAAAAAACCACCTAAAAGGAAATTACACAGAGAGAATGGATTATGTATACTACAGGTTTTCTTTGAATTTTTGACTGTTAATGAGCTAACTGCAGAGAAAGATTTGATTATGGGGGCTACTAAGTTAAATCAACATATATATTTTTAAGGTATCATGATTTCAAAATTTGTCTAATGATAAGTTACTTTGGAAAAGAAGTTCTGTTTTTGTTTCCACAGAGGATGAGAACCTGTGGATTCCTTCCAGGCTAATGTGGTTTGATGGAACAAGGCACCCCCTAAAAGCTCTCCATGAACACTAAAAATATTTCACTCAACAAACATCAGAGAACAGTTTGAAAAACACTATGCTCAAATTCCCAAAATGATTGCTTATAAAAATTTACTATCAATTAAAAGGGGGTAGTTATAAATGATTAATTGTCATGTCAATTTCTAAAAAAGAATAAGAGGATTATTATACAAAGATAAATACTTTGCATTAGTATGGCTTTTGGTCTATTGATACAAATTTATGTTCAATTTTTTACACATGGTGTGTATTCCAAATTAAAATTTAATATATTGAACATATATATGTATTTCTACTCTAGTTTAAGGTATTATATTTATACAGCTAATTTAGAAATGTGATGTATAATTAAAAATCATAGATTGATAGTCAACTCTAATAGTCAAACTTACAGTCATGTTAGTTTTTCTAAATGTACAGAGATATATTTCAGATAGATATTCTTCAAACCTTTTAGAGACATACAGAACATGGCATTTAAAAGATTTTAAGAACTTAGACTTTTATCAACAGAGAGACATCTCTGCTTCTGGCAGCACCTATCCACTTCAAGAAAATTGTGGACATCACACAGGTACCTTAGGGAGTTTCTATACATTTGGGCAAGAAACTGCTCTTGCCTGGACTGCTTGATGATATATTGTATAAACTGGATGCAGGATTAACAGAAAAATGACTGTTAAACTTGTCAAGAAAAAGTAAGACAGTCCTTCAGGGTTCCTACATCACAGAAGAAATTGCCATTTATTTTGCAGGACAAGAAGAAAGTGACTGACAAACTGCCAATACAGGCAAAACAGTCGTTCAAATTTCCTGCTTCATGGAAAAGTCTGTCTAGGCAGCAAGATGTCTATGTCAAATCTAGAGTTTTAGAAGTTGCTTACAATGTATTTCCTGTTTACTTAGGTAATATATCCTTCTGGTGTCTTTCATGGACTTAAAGACAGATAGTTATAGTTTTCCTTAATTATGATAGTAGATAAATTAAATATGAAACTTTAGACTCACAAAGATATTGTAACTGTAATTCTTGCTGAAATTCTGTTTTGTTATATGTAATTTTACTATGTTATAGTTAACTTTTTCTTTTTTATTTAGGTAGAAAAGGGGAAATAATGTGGGATTCCCCTCTGTATGCTGTGAATATGTTTTAGTACCATTGGTTAATAAAGAAGCTCCTTAGGCCTATGGTAGAGCAGAATATAGTGAGGTTGGAAAACTAAACTGAATATAGGAAGAAAGATGGTGGACTCAGGCAGAAGCCATGTAATCGCTTCATAAGCAAGAGGTAGGAAACCACAAGCCTTGCACAGAAAGATAAGATAATAGAAATGGGTTAATTTAAGATGGAAGAGCTAGATAGAAATATGCAGCCAGAAAATAAAAGTGTTGTCTTTGATTACAATATCATATCCTGGTTTCAAAATCAAAAGTTCCCATTCAACTGCTGTCACCATAGTTATTCCAGGACATAAAAACTCATCATCCACAGACTCCTTTATATGACCATGGACTCAATCATCTTGTTCACTTGATTTGGATTTTCATGTGTATATCACTGCTCCAGGAAAATCTTTCCTAGCTTGTCGTTTAGACCTGTTCCTAGTAATTGTTGATTAGTTTCTTTGCATAAACCATAAATATCACAGAGACAGGAGCATTAATTTTGCTTTTTTATCATATAACTATCCTCTCACAAAATTATTAAACAATATGTATGATGAATGACTAATCAAATAAATAAATGGTTATACAAATTGTAGTGTGAAGTAAAGATATTAACAGAATGTTGATGTTGAATAAATACTTTTAGAATGCCCTGAAATAAGTCTTTAGCAGTAAATGGCATATAAAGGACTTTATCATCAGAAACAAAAGAAAATAAATTTAAGAAGAAAATTTCAAAATCTAACTTTAATAAGATAATAAAAACAGAATTACTTTATTAGGATTTCCATTTTACCTCAAAATATTCTGTTCTATGTATTACAAAAATTATCTTGACAAGTGGTTCTTTAAAACAATTATGTCTTCCAATAATAACAATAATTATATATATATATATGGCATAAACTTTTATTACACAAAATACCATATATATATATATATATATGTTTCTATTTTGAGTGCTCTTCATTGGTTCACTTCATTTGCAAGTTACAAAGTGAACTTTAATCTACAACAATAATTGGAGCTCAAGGAAATTATACAATTTGATTAAATTTTAAGAGTAGAAAATACCATTTCTTGTTCTAATTATTTTTTTCTACACACAGAGTCCTTTCCTTGGTTATAGAAGGTTACATTTCAACACAGGTGGAAAGTGTATTAGAAATTGTACATTAAAAATGAAATCACTAAAATCAGTATGAGACCACACTATCCTCTCTCAACAGTGTTTTGGTTAATTTTACAGCCTTCATCCACTTCACACAAAGCTGACAATTACATATTTTTGTAATAAAGCTCAGTAAATGCAGCAATGCCATGACACCATCATAGATTGAATTTTCATACTTCATTCAGTATTATGCCATATTCCCTGTGATTTGGCCACAAACAAATTGCATTTATGATAACAATGAACAATAAGATACACTATAATACAACAAAATGAATGACAGATTCAATCTCCAGTATGTGGGAGATGAGAAGACATAGGAGAAGATACACACATTAGTAAACATCTAATATATTAATAAGTTCTATACATGTTTTGTTTATTGATTGTCACAGTTAGAACTATGGGGTAAACTAAGCTACAATGTATTCCTGTTTTAACACACAAAAAGATTTTTTTAGAATATATGTTCACACTCAACATTACACTATAAAGCTCAAAATAATGGAAGAAAACAAATTCCTGTACTTCTTACGTTCTCTTTACAACAGCATCAGGGATCCTGCTTCTGTCCCATGCACTTGCTACCGTCAGACTAAGAGATTGTTTCTTCCAGTATAGATTAACTGAAAAGGAAATGTGACAGAATTATATTATATAAAGATATCTACACTATCATTAAAACAATTTCAAAACCACACTTACGTTATCAAAGGTAGATTTCATTATTATAATATTTCATAGTATGTTCTCCCTAAACACCAGCAGGTTGAAAATAAGGTGTGACTATTCATTAAGTATTCATTAATCACTAAGTTTCTGCTTATGCATCGGACTCTCTTGTACACACTGATAATATATTGATTAAAACTAAATCAGTTTCAATAGTATATTATTCTGATTGAAAAAAGAGAATGTTAACAAATGTGAATATCAGATAAATACATGAAAACCGTACTGACATGGGAAATATGGTTTCTTTCTAACGCTACAGTGATAAGTATATATAAATTATTTCTTGTATGAGTGTTTCTCATGAATACCACTATGCCCATATTTGGAAGTTTGAGTAGGTGCAGAGTATGAAGTTCCTGAGTCAGCAGCGGTAAAAAGACAGACAATAGCCCTGGAACATAATCATGATCACTGAAGGAACTGAATTACATCATCAGATAAGATGCAATAGACCCAGTAACAGATTATTATTTCATTTTATTTTAAAAGGGGGTTTAAGGATGGCAGAGAGGTGAGTGACTTTTACAGACACAAATGGAAATTACCATAGAGAGAATAAAAATGGGAAAAAGGTCTTGGAGACATGGCTCACTGATAAAACACATTTGTTGCTCTTGCAGAGGACCCTGGTTCATTTCCCAGCACCCACGAATAGTTCACAACCATCTCTAACTCCAGTCCCAGATGATCTAATGCCTTCTTCTGGTTTGCACAGGCTTTTACACATGTGATACACATAAATACACTCAGACATGCATACACACACAAAATAAATATTGTTTTCAAAGAAATGTTGAAGAGGGAGCATACACTTTAGGTCAAAGGATTTGATGTTTATTTTAACTTAGATGTGGAGGTTAGAATAATAGAAGATGAAGGTGGTTTGTAGGTGTTGGTATTGTATAGTCACAAGAATGTAGGTCTAATTAACGAATCAGTAATTCGTTATCTACTTGGGCAGGATAATGCAGAGGGGGCTGACAGACAAACATTTGAAAGTGAATTGGATTTTTTATAGCAGAAAGCAATGTTGAGGCTCCTGAGATTTATTCAAATTACCAGTAAGTAGAAAAATAAATTTTCCAAGTATGGGAATAGAATAAATGCTTGATGTGAAAATAGTAAAAAACACCAAAGGATAAAATGGCAAGCACAGGGTTTTAAAGCTCACCAACATAAACAAAGGAGAAGACTCACTTCTTCCCATGAGGAATTTATGGTTACAAAACACATCTTCACTGAACTTTAGATGAAGAGAATGCCAATCAAAAATTATTCATTAATATTTAAATCAGAGTTCTCTGGAGGTACAACCTGTAATACCACAATTCAAGATGCTTAAACAGTTGTTAAAGTGTGAGAATCACAGTCTCTTGAAATGAATAATAGATCACCACGAATTTATATAAATATCAACATGGAAACAATCTAAAAGGAATAAAATATTAGCAGTGTCCCTCTAAAACACAAAATAACATTTTTCTTATTTTTCTCTATCTGTGGTAAATATGTATAAATATATATGAACAAGCCTGTAGATGCATATATATATATATTTGCATAAATACATTGCAGTAATAAAATATTTGCTGTTTGAAAAGGTGCATGTAAATTCTGTACACATTACACATATTATATAGTATAATTCTCATTTCTTTACATCAAATCACATTTTCATTTATTCTTTTAGAAGAAGAGTAGACAGACACACAGTAGTAAACAAAAACAAGCAGATGTTGTTAGGACAAAGAATTTCAACAGAATAATGGCTCTAGAGTTTGTGCCCTTACATCCTTGGACACAATGCATACATGCTACTTTTGCACCACGGGAAAAATCAAAAACAACTTGAAAATCTTCAATATTGTGCTATTAAAGAAATGACAGAATAATTTCAATTCCATAAAACATGAGCTTAATCCTGATATGGATAATCATTCAAATGTATTCAACCAACTTCACAAAATTAGTGGTTTAAGTTTTGCAAGAAGGAGAATGGACCAATCTCAAATGAATTTCAAGAATAAGTAATCTAAAAACAGGCATGTATATTATCCAAAAGAAAGGGAAACCCTTTAAAGTCAGTTAATGATTACCTTGAAAAATGCAAGATATCCTTGCAAAAATAAGCTGGGTTTTAGAAGCAGAATCAGCTTTTAGCTTCTCTGTGAGGCTAAACCTCTGTAAATTAGCTATTGTTAAGAAATTTTCACACAATGAAAATGATTGCCCTATCAAAAGAAGCAACTTTTGCTGAGGAAGCAGTTCACTGCACCATTTCTTTTGATGCATAAACACTGCAAACGACCTTGATGCCTACCTTATCATTTATGTCTGCATAAAGCTCTGATGTGTTCCCACAACTAGGAAGGAGGAAGGAGAAAATTTTATATATATAAACCGGCAATGTTTAAGCATGCATGAGCCACCCATTTTTGGCAGTGCTCCAGTTGTTCCTATCCTGCACAGTCCTAGATGTTTGTGGTATTGTCATACCCAAGGTTCCATGATCTTCTTTTATGCTGTCTATCCAGCATATTTTGGGCCTTCTTCTTCAGTTTATCCCATGTACTCCTCCAAGCGGTGCTATCTTCACTTATCTACCATCATTCATTCTTGTGACATGGTCAAAGTGCTGTTGCCATATCCTGTAGTTTACTCTCTTCTGTAGATGGAGATGTTTCTTACGTCATTGTTGCGCAGCCTATCTCTTCATCACTGTTATGAGGAGTGTTTCATTGTCCATGTTTAGGAGTTGTAAAGAAGGCAGCTCAAGACAAGTGTCTCATCTTTTGTAATTTTGTTGTTGCCATTATGTCTCTTGTTGACCAAACATTTCCTAGTGCCTGGAATGATAATATTTCATCATCATCATTTATGCTCTGGCAATGCTTAAGCTCTGAGGTGTTCCCACAATTAGGAAGATGGAGGAAGGAAAAAAATAAAAATTAATAATATAATTATACATAAAATTATATTATATATATTTATATGTATATATTATATAATATTTTATATATATGGGGTAGGATGATTTTACATTAAATGACAATGAGGTATGGAAGTACATTTCACATCTTCAACAAGTCAAAGTCCAGATAATTCATGTTGGCATATCCACATAAAAGTATGCTGGCAGCTATGTAGTATGAAAGCTTTCATGGATGTATTTCTGTTTCTCTCCTTGTCTATACTATTTGGTCCAGCATTGACTGGAATTACTTCCATTACAGCCACAAGACTCAAATCAATGGCTCAGGGATATTCTGGATATTTTTTTATCTTTCTCTTGCACGCCTTATTTGGCACTATAAATCTTGCTCCCTTGATTTCCTCTATTGTAGGCTCAGTCTCCCCAATTAATAGACTTCAAGCGGGAATCTTTGGTGTTTTCCTTTTAGCAGCCAGAAATCTGAGCTGGATCATAAGCTGATAAAATTTTAGGTCATGTGATTCTATTTTGTTCTCACTGACAGCACAGTTATTTTACTCATTGTTTGGTATCTTTGACTTTGTCTGAGGGGATAATTCTCATAGTAATTAGTGTTCTGTGTATGAAGAACTTTACCTTATCCTCTATAATCAGCTTTATATGTTCTAAATTTATGCATTGTTAAGATATCATCGTTGACTACCTGTTTCAAAGAGTTGTCCTAGAAACATGACTACAGAGGATCATGGAACCACCTAGATGACATGTAGGGAAATGGCTTGAATAGACATTTTCCCAAGGACAAAGGAAAATGCATGGGTATCAAGCTAAACATATTAAAACAATATTAAGTATCAGGGGCCATTGTGAGGAAGCTGTGTAAGAGAGAATGAGAAGCCTTTGCCTGCTTAGTAAGATCAGCAGAATTCACAGCTCTGATGATTCAATACTAAGATGCAGAGCACAGACACTCTCCCTTGTTGATGATGAGAAGGTTAATTGCTGTAGCCCCTTTAGCAAACCTTTTGGTAGTGTATCACATGAGTTATAAAGGCTGTGTATTTATGCATGATTGTAAAATATCCCTTAGAAATAGTTTCTCAAGAGAACTAAAAATCTTACATAAAAATTACCAAAAATTTGTTGATTTATATTCATAAATCCCCAAACTAAAAAGAAAGCAAGACATCCTTCAGAAAATGACTGGAGAAATAACCTAGACTATATCCAAATAATAAAATATTGTTCATTACTAAAATGAAGTGAGCTAGCAAGATATGAAAATGCATAATAAATAAACTTAAGAGAGTTTTACTAAGTCTGAAAGAAATCAATCTTAAAAAGCATAAATGGTACAGACCTAGGTGGTTCCATATATGTGTGTGACAGTTGTGTGGTTTGGTCTACTCTGCTTGTGGGACCAATGGGAGCAGGAACTGATCCTAGTGCTCTGGCTGTCTTTGGGAATCTATTCTTCAGACTGGATTGCTTTGCATTGCCTGAATACTAGGGGAGGATTTATTTTCATTCTTCTACATGTTAGTATCCAGTTATGCCAGCGCCAGTTGTTAAATATGCTTTCTTTTTTCCATTTTATATTTTTTGCTTCTTTGTCAAAAATCAGGTGTTCATAAGTGTGTGGATTGATATCCAGGTCTTCAATTTTATTCCATTGGTCCTTCTGTCTGTTTTTATGCCAATACTCAACTGTTTTCATTACTGTAGCTCTGTAGTAGAGCTTGAAGTCAGGGATTGTGATGTCTTCAGAAGTTCTTTTATTGACTCAAAGCAATCCCACTGAAAGCAAGAACAAGACAAGGTTGCCACTCTCTCCATATCTATTTAATATAGTACTTGAGGTTCTAGCTGTAGCTATACAACAACAAAAAAGATCAAGGGGATACAAATTGGAAAAGAAGAAGTCAAACTCCCACTAAATGCTGATGATACAATAGTTTACATAAATTACCCCAAAAATTCTACCAAGGAACTCCTACAACTCAAAAACACCTTCAGTAATATAGCAAGATGAAAGATTAATTCAAAAAAATCAGTAGCCCTCCTTTATACAGATCATATATGGGCTTAGAAAGAAATTCAAGAAACATCACCCTTCACAATAGCCACAAATAAGAGAAAATATCTTGTAGTAACTCTAACCAAACAAGTGGAAGACCTGAATGACAAGAACTCTAAATTTTTGAAGAAAGAAATTGAAGAAGACACCAGAAAGTGAAGAGATCTATCATGCTCTTGGGTAGGAAGAATTAACATAGTAAAAATGACAATCTCATCAAAAGAAATCTACAGATTCAACACAATGCCCAGCAAATTCCCAACAAAATTCTTCACAGACCTTGAAAGAACAATACTCAAGTTCCTATGGAAAAGGAAAAAATTCAGGACAGCCAAAATAATTTTATATATTTTGAGAGCAAATGGAAAGGTTAAAGGGAAGTCTTAACAAAAATAAAACGTGAATTCAAATCAGATCAATAGTTGCACTATACCCCGTTGAGGAAGAATACTCATGTGAAAGTGGACTTCGCTGAGTTTGTATATCACAGTGGGCCTCAGTGTGCTTGTGTTATGTCACAGGCCTGATCGCAACAAGCCTGACAATTCATTTTCTCAGACTTGATATTATATTATACAACTGCCTCACCAACCAGGAGAAGGAGAATAGTAAATGATGGGAAACTGCAAGTTCTAACGTTTGTCTCAGTTCATCCTTAGCCAGCCTGACACTAGACATTTCATATTTAAGGCCACAGTCAATAGTATCAACTTCAGGGGTCAAAATGACAGTTATAATTTGAGTAAATCTGGCATAAACGCACTAGTGATTGGTATGCCATTGAAATCCGATGTTATACTTGGTAACTTTACATGAATATTTCTGTAAATATGGATTCTCTTCTGCAGAGCTGATAGATAAAAATCATTTAAAATGACTACACTAGCACTGGTCTAGAAAATACTGTGAAATATATGTGCCTTTCTGCTACAGTAGGAAATTTCATGAATGGTGGTTACAACCTTGAACTCATTACCACAATGTCATTGTAATGACATGGTTCTGCTTTCGAAAAATGATTAGATGTCTTTTAAGGTGATTCTTCAACTTTGCCTCTTTTACAATTCAAAAAGAATATCAATATCACCAGCTGACCCATTCAATGATTCAAGCTCACTATATCTTTGAGAGCTTACTATTTTCCCCGAACCTGACACAAGGTTCACTACTCTCTGAAGAAGCTTTGTACAAAGGAGTCCAACTTACATCATGCTCTCCCCATTCCTAGCTGCTGCTGGATATGGAACAATTCTAATGCTTGTCAAACACCAGATATCTGAAGATGGCTTGAGCAACATCCTTATTTCAAAACAGAAAGGGTTTTGTTCATCAAATTAGACCACAATTGCATCATATGTCAGGCGAAACCACTTAGTTTTTTCCAAGAATATATATAATGCATTAAGCACATATGATTAACAGGTTTCATCTCCTTAATAAGACTGTATATTGCCTAGGAAGCTACAACACAAGCTATCTTCCTTTTCCCTTCCATATTAAGAGTTTAAGGGGGGGGGGCTTAAGGAGAACCTGGCACAATGGCAAAGGTTTATAATACCAGAAATGGTCAGTTATACCTGTGCTTGGGAAGTAGAGGCAAGAAGATCAAATCCCAAGGCAACCTTTGGCTGCTCGGTGACTTTTCAGCCTGGCTGTTTTATAATGGGTCTCTTTCAAAATACCAAAAGAAAGAAAGACACATAAAGAGAGAGGGGACAGAGGAAGAGGAAGAGAAAAGCTTTGCAGATTTTTCCTGGTGCTCAAGGTGTTTGTGATGATTTTCTGGTTGTTACCTGTGTGTCAGTCACGGCATGCCATACTTAGGATCAGATGTAGGATGCATTCAGTGTGTCCTGCAGAATCTTGTTATGTATTGATGGAGAGAATCTCACAGACGATGGCTGTATAGCAAGAACCTTTATGCTTCTGGGACAAAAAATTTGAAAATCGTCACAGATGTACAGCCAAACATACTGTTAGATTTAAGATACTTAAGGTCGTATTTGAAGAATAAGAATCTATAATGCATGAAAGAGAGAAAGACACACACACACACATGAGAGAGAGAGAGAGAGAGAATGCACATTTATTGAGAGAGAGAGAGAGAGAGAGAGAGAGAGAGAGAGAGAGAGAGAGAATGCACATTTATTTCAGGTCCAGAACATGGATGCCGGCAAAGAGGGAAAACTATAGAAAGTAACATCTGGAGACAGGATGAACTTCAGCAGAACACACAAATAAACTTGCACTTAGGTTTCCAGGCCCTGGAAAATCACAGTAGGGTTCCAGCAAAACCCTGTCCTTAAAATGGCATGCATTAGGGGAGGGCTGAATGGCTTTGAGGACAGGAAACAGAGGCAGTGAACTCATTTGGAAAAATAAGAAACCAAACTTCAAATAATGCAGATGAAAAGCCCACCTAAGGTAGAAGTCAATGATCCATATGAGGAGGAAGCAGGGCGTTGAGTGATTACTGAAGGCTGAGAATCTTTACCCTTGGTAATCAGTTGAAGGGACAGAAGAGAGGGGTTTCTTCTCGCTCTTCTGACTTGTGTGGCTGATTGCAAGGTGGTTTCAGGTTGTCTTTGTCATGTGAGGTCAAGTGTGGCAGCAGGGCTTAGTGAGAAGTTCCATACAGGAGTCTTAAGTGAACACGTGTGGTGAAAGGTCTTTGTAGAAACAAAATGACTAAGGAACAGCGAGTTCACAAGGCATGCAGAGCCTTTAAATTCTAATACTAGAGGAGTCCAGCTGCAAATGGTCAGGGAACTTTTTCCAGATCACGTGACTAATTCACGATAATCTGTGCTGTCAATAAACATCTTTCTGCTTCCAGGGAGTTTGCATTCCCTTGCCCTAACTTCCTTGATATACTCCATTAATTATATTTTAACAGTTGAATACCACCTGTGAAAAGCCATTGCATGCCTACGGTGTGTATTAATTACGCTTTAATTCTACATCTGTTTAACACTATGATTTCACTATAGCATAATTTGTACCTTACTGTCCCTCCCTGGTAATTATAGGATGCAATCCACCAACTTTTGGTTTGAATTAAAAATTCTGTCACTTCTGAAATTCCCGTACTTATTCCTGGGACTTCTAGACAGCGAAACTTGAAAAAGAAAGTTGCAATAGAATGCATGGTCAAACTGACGACAGCTTTCCGTATCATCTCCCAGAAGGTATGTTGCCAGTGTGGTTATTGAGGAGGTGGTGGTGGTGCTGTGTGTGTGTGTGTGTGTGTGTGTGTGTGTGTGTGTGTGTGTGTGCACGCGCACGTGTGTATAAGCCTTCATACTGGAAATATGAGCCTTTAAAATTCAAATTCCTTACTGGCGTAATTGATAACCAAGGTCTGCTACAAGGTTACTGTATTCGCAGCAAAAAAGTGTGATGTTATAGTCATCACCACTATGTTAATGAAGTACACATATTAGTAGAACTCTATGAGAATGTGGCTGGAGCGAAGACAATAGAAGAGGACTTTCAGTAAACCAAAACTACAAATTTACATCAAAAACCCTGTTTCTGCCATGCTGTGTACTATGTATGCTAAATGTACAATGACCTCTGATTGCTTTTTACAGCTTCCTTAGCTACATTTCTCCTCCCCACCAAGAACAGCAATTTTAGCATGCAGTCCCATTGTGATGTTAGGTAGGCTTCTGATTGCTTAGCGAAAGGGGCAATGCTCGGAAAGGAGAGGACAGACGTACCTCTGTACATAGGAAATATTCGGTTTGCTAATTCGGTCCTACAGAGCCCGTGACACACCACTCTCTCAAATCCACTGTAAAACGGAGAAGCTGAAACAAACAAACAAAACAAAACAAAAAAAAAATCAAGCATAAAGTACTTTGCTTCAACCGTGGAAGTACCAGGTGATTTATGACATTCAAGCAAACAATAAAAACAGTAAAAAGACAATTGTTCCCAAAAGACAAAACATCAAAATAATGAGAAGAAAATGAAAATACTAATTGTTGTCAGTCATCAGTATACAAAGTATCCATCTCTAAGAATTATGTGACAACTTTAATATAATAATTATCATATTTGTCTTTCTCCAATTCATAATGAGAACTCCTTAATTCATTTCCAAGTGTCAGAACAAACTCAAATGGTTTTACATTTAGTTTTCAGTTGACGTATCTTTGTTGAACATTCTCTTATTAGTAGGGCATCTAATATAAAACAACAATCTTTGAATAGAGTGAGCTCAGCTGTCAAATAATGAGGATAAAACCAAATTCATCCTGGTATATTAATTGCTCATACAATGAAAATATTTTTCAAAGCGAATGATTTTGAAACTGTATAAAGTTTTAATTTAAATTGTTTGACTTTTTTTTTCTGTCTTTGGGATTAGTCAAGAGAAAACAGCAATCTCCTTAAGCATGGAGAGCTAAGAATGGGAAAGAAAAGCCTTTGCAACTTGAGTTTTAGACTGTTTATCAGAAAGTGTGGTGTAATGGTGAATTCCGGGCTGTCTTTCAGGGCACTGTAGGAAAATCCTTTTAGCTGACGCAGCATTTTCTTTGCTGACTGGTATAGCCTCCATTAGCTCTCGTATATTATATGGTCCCAGAATCAGCACTCTCATTTTATTCTATGTATATAGGTCCTCTTGGGTTGTTGACCTTGAGGCCATAAATCATCTGAAAGCTACTATTGTTAAGTTACTCTTGTGTATAAAAAATCAGAACTTTTGTATGCTTTAGTAATGATGAGAAGAAAGGAAATTCCACATTCTGCATTACAGTTCTGCAATTTTCATTACATGCGTTGTCTATCTGCTGTTTATATGGGCAGTGTCACGTCTGGGTGTGCAGATGGTGCGATTTTGCCCTAAGTAGGTTAGCTACATTGCTGCTTCACATGGTCTTCAAGATAAAAATCACAAAACGCAAGGTAGTTTTTTCATCTTTGATGGAACAGTCTAGATCATGAATAAAGATTCTGTCCTAAAAGGTCAAAGGGATCAGCCTAAGAAAGGGCTAGCTTCAGCAGGCAGCTCTCTCTTCTGGATGGAAGGAAGCCTGAGGCACCTCTACTTTCTATCAGATGTAGGAGACAGGGCCAGAGAGACTCAGAGGGAACCACATTGACTTGAAGGATATGATCCCAACAAAGTGAAATTCAGTTCTTCACAAAAACCTTTGCTCCAAAGTTAGTCTCGGAATCCCACTTACTGACCAGCCAGACTAAGAAGACCTGTTTCTACCTGAGCACTTGACAGAAAGCTGCAAATCAGGCCCTAAGGCTAAGATGAATAAATTGGGAACAGATTTTGGGAAAGGAAAGGAAAAGGAAAGGAAAGTCTTCACCTTGATAAGAAAAACAGAATAAAAGCAGAAAGTGATGGAGTGGAAACCTTTGAAGCCTGCTGCATGGATCATGCTCAGTATTTCCAGGAATGGAGCTCTCAAGGAACAATGCCTCAGGCTGTGCATTTCCTATCATTCCCGAGTCACCCCTGCAAAAGAACACTTCAGAGTTAAGTTGTCTTCCTTTGGGTCTCTTCCCAATGTGTAGTAAGCTGAAGACAAAGGTAATATGCATTTAATAATATGTGATGTTTAAGGATACAGAGAGTTGAAATGTACTATTCCAATAAAATTCAGATGGTTTTTCATTTAAATTTAACCATGATGTCAAAGTGATACACTTTCGTTAGAATATGTATTTTGATGTGTTGGCACCTAAAACCAAAACAATAACAACAAAAGCCTCTAATGTGTTGATGGAGAGTTACAGAGGACCACAGTGCGATTTGTAGTTGGGATGATGAATCAGCAAGGCTCGACCTAGGATGCTAGGGTGCACTGTGTTACTGAGCTGGGTTTTTCACTAAGCTAAGTACTTGTGCTCACATCATTTTTTTTTGTTACAGTGGGTTTGTTATTGGGTACAATTAAAAACCAAAGAACAGGTGTAATGGGGTGAGTTTTAATGGTTGACTTGGCCCAATCTAGAATCACCTGGGAATAGTTGATGAGAGTAAATTTTACAGCTATTTATATCAATGATTCTCTAGATCAGGTCGGCTTGTGAACATGCCTGTAGGGGACTGTCGTGGTTATTCTAATTGATGGGGAAAGAAGTGTGCTGGGTGGTGCCGTTCCCAGGATTTGGAGGTCCTGGACTATGAATGTGTAGAGATGAGGCTGAGCAGAGGTAGTGTCCATGTATTCCTTTCCACCTACGCTTGACTCTGGAGGTGATGGAATGAGCTGGTTTAAGGTCCTGCTGCCTCGACTACCCTACAGTGATGAGCCTGAATATGGAATTCTGAGCTAAAAATAAAGAAAAAACAATTCTCCCCCAAGTTATTTTTACCCAGATATTTTAGCACAGCAACAGATATAAATATTGGAAAAGGTACCTGGATTTGACAAAAGAGTCATGAAGAAGTTGTACAATCTCCATGCACAGAAAACCAATTAAAATAATTGACAAAATATATTTTAAAACCATTTTAGATATGAGGAAGTGAAAGAAGGATATAAAGAGCTGTAATAGTTACTCTCATCAATTATTTCTATCGGGTTTATCCTGGCAAAAGCTCGGTGGCCTACTGTACTCTAGACTGTCCCACTATCGCTGATGAAGAAACCACAGTTCACAGGGCTACAAAGTAGGAAAAGCAGTGGTAATGAAAAAGCTCGGGTTTTCTGAATGAAGCACAAAATTGCCGCAGAATCATTCATAACACCTACAGTTCTGATGACATCACAATGCAATCTCAGTTTTCTACATGGATCATTACAGTAGGAGCTAAGAATATTCTTAAAATAGCCAAGTATATAGAGGACAACAAAAGAGATTACATAAACATGTCATACTCAGTGGGGTGGTGGCGGCAACGCCTTTAATCCCAGCACTCTGAAAGCAAAGGCAGGCGGATCTCTGTGAGATCGAACCCAGCCTGTTCTACATTGGGTATTCCAGGAGAGCAAGAGCAACACAGAAAAACCCTGTCTCAAGAAACAAAATTAAAACAAAAATACAATGTCATATTCATCTGTATGTCAAAATTGAAATTATTTATAACCTCACTGAAGAGTTCAACAGTGATCAGCAAAACTGCCTGGGTAGAATGGGATGTTGAAAAGCAGATATGGCAGCATGGTACAGAACTGTTGTGACTAGAGTTACCATAAATGGATTGTTTGTTCAAATAAATAGATGTTTTTTGCAGTGTTTTCATCATAAATAAATTATGAATATTCCAGGGGTAGAACATACTTAGCTAGATTTGAGTTGACTATGTATTAAAACATCATGCGGTCCCCTTAAACACATTTACTTTTCGTGTGCTGATCAGAAAAGTTTTTAAGTACAGTTAAAAGGGAAATATATCACAAAGATTCAGCCCATCAATGAAAATGGAAAATTATAACAGACCAATCTGGGAGCAAAGAATAAAACCATGCCACGCTGAAAGATGAAGCAAAAACTACGAGGCAGAAGCAATGACAGTCAATAACCCAAAGAAGAAGAGAGAGAGCATGTCTCAAACAGAGTAAGTGACATCCTGAAGAACTATGAAATAACCTACTTGAAACTGATAATAACCTGAGCATTGTCTACCAACCTAAGATTATTAAGATCTTGGTAATGGAAATATTAATAGTTGGAGATACTTGCCTTAATAACACAGTATTGGAGGTACTTCACAAAGCTAAAAGTCAAGGAAAAGAAATAGAAACATAGATTCAAAAGGAAAATTAACACTTCCATCTCAAACACAATTATTAACATAAAAATAAATAATATAAGTCAGATGTAGTGTTCCTAGCCCAAATTTAAATCCCAGAACTTGAAACACTGGAATGGTAGGCTGTATGTTTGATCCAGCAAAGGTGTATGTGTAGTAATAAAAGAGCTACATGGTGAGTTCCTCTTGAAACAAAACACAGCACAATAATATTGATTCTATGTAATTTGAAAAAATTATCACAATAATTAAGTTTCCTAGCGTTTTAAAGCCAACAGTTATCGTAGAAAAAGAAAAAAAAAAAAACAAGCTTTCCTTACTATAACCGTAATGAGAAATACAAAGTAGAAATGTGGAACCCTTCATAGCATAACAGCAAGTGAAATATGAGACACTGCAACTGCAAACAACGCTAAGAATGAAGAATTAGGATGTTGCTACACAAGTGAGGCACGGTTAATAAAAACTCAGAGAGAGAAATTGGGGTTTAACCTGAAGATTTGAAAAAGCAGAGCAGTGAGCCACTGGCTCTTACCTCCACCTCCGTCTAAAATGGTGATCCTGTCTCCAGGAATCTCAGATGAGACTGTGTCTGAGAGCTGTTTCCTCCCATTTTGTATTCTTCTCTGGGGCTAGGTGGGATTAAAGTGTGCACCAATGGAATTAAAAGCATGTACCAGCCAGTGTCTATGGCAACTAGAGTGTCTACTATCTGATATTAAAGGTGTGCATTACCCCTGCTTGGTGTGTAAGGCTGACCAGTGGGGCTATTTTAGTCTCTGATCTTCACTCAAGCTTTATTTACTAAAATATAAATGAAATGCCACTGCACACAAGAGGATTAGGAGGCATACGGCTGTTCCAATGTCATGTCTGTGGATATGATAATAAGCTTTATTCACATTTTATTTTCTTTTGATAAAATCAGCAAATCCAAAATTGATAAAGAAATACAAATGACTTAGGAAAAAGAACAACGAAAACATTTTACAATGCAGCATACCTAGTTTCAAGCCTATGAACTATAGATATATTATATTACTAAAATTGACACTAATATGTGTTTTAGTAGATGAAAGTAGAAATGAGTCCACATGAATGTGACCAACTGTAATTCAAGGAAAGTAGGAAAGAAATGCAAGGGAAAATGACTTCACTTCAAAGGTGAAATAGGCGAACACAAGCAGAAAATAACACAGAGGTCTTTATTTACAGCCTTAACAACAACGAACAAAAATAGATGATCAGACTGAAAACAGACTAAATCATTTAAAAATTACACTCAAACTATAACTCCTCCAAAAATGGGAAAGAATCTTCAGAATGTATACATAATTAGTTTCCGAACAACACTGGGGAAAGACTAGTACTACCCAATCTTCTTTTTAATCTATGTGTGTGCATGCTTGTATGGTTGTGTGTTTGCACATCCACATGTATATGTGCACATGTGAAATCCAGAGGTCATCCTGGGATGTTCTTTCTCAAACATTTTCTATCTTTTTTGAAACATGATCTTTCATTGACCTGAAGCTCGTCAAGCAAGCTCGGTTGGCTAGTGAGCTCTAGGGATCTGCTTGTCTTTGCCTTCCTTGAACTGATAGTACAAGTGTGTATCAACCAATGTAATCTAGCTTATTCACATGGGTACTGGGGTTCTAGACTTGTGTCCTCATGTTTGCATCATGTACTTTGCTGGGAACATCTCCCAAAGAAGTGTTTTTGAAGTGACAATTCTGATCTTACCAAATGGAGAGGAGCTATTATAATATTAAAATGTAAGCTACAGACTTGAAGAATACTTCTAAATGCATTGACCACAAACCTTTGTCACAAACTATTTTAAATGACATCACAGTCAAGACAAAGACAAAATAAAAGCATTCTAAAATGATCCAATTATTTGAATAAATGATTCGCCAAAGAATACACAGTGTTAAATGAGCACAAATAAAAACACTCATTAATTTTTCTAATATTTAAAGGCAGAAGTGCATAAACACCCATTAAAATTCTAGCATTTTTGAGTATTTACATACCTTTCTTGTAACACTTTTAAAATTCTATTTTTCAAATTATATGTATATTATGTGTATAGGCATGCGTGTGAGGACAGTGCCTACAAGAGGCTGGAAGAGGGCTTGCAGTCCCCTAGTACAGGAGCGATAAGCAGTTTTGAGCAGCCCCACATGGGTGCTGAGAAACTGGTTCATATCCTCTGCCAAAGAATCAAGAACTGCTGAGCCATCTCTCTAGCACCTGGCAACACTTTCAAACTTAAAATGGCACCTTTAGAGAACAGCTTGGCAGCTCCTTCAGATGTAAAAGATACCTCCCGATGTATCCCAGCTATTCTACAAGCAGCTGTTTGCCGAAGACAAATGGAAACATATGTCCACGCTGTGCTTGTGTGCTACAGACAATGACAATGTTATCCATGAGTGCGAAACCCAAATTGGTTTAAAAAATGTTTTCACAGAAGTGCAATGCAATACCATTCAGCAATAAAGGAACACTATAAGAAGCAAACTGCTGAGGTAACACACACAGCAGGGAGCATGAGGCTACAAACAGGAGGGTGATGAACGCTAGCAGGAAGGAGAGTCTGCTTAGTCGTTTACACATTTACCTTTGGAAATCCAGAGCATTGCAAAGTGTTCATCTCAACCCAAAGGCTAGACTGATGCTTCCAGAAAGGCGGGAGGAAACATCTGTGAATGGTGAGGTTGTAAAACCAGCTTGTGATGACATGGCTGCTGTCATAGAAACTCCCCAACACTCCGAGATGTCAATTTTAAAAAGACAAGCTTGGACTCCAATGATGGCTCTGGCGAGTCTTGCAGAGGGGCTTGAGTTCAGTTCCCACCACCTCCATGGAGGCTCCTGACTGTCTACAACTCCATTTCTAGGGGACCAGATGACCTCTTCTGACCTCCAAACACATGTGGTACATGTACATATATGCAGGCAAAAACCCTTACACACAGAAAACAAAATAAACCCTTAACAATATTAAAAATGTAGAGCTTCAGAGTATGCATATGTACCTCAAATTAAAATTTAGAAATGTTCTTAGTATACTGATCAAATCAAATTTGATACGAGTGTGTATATCTTAATAAAGGAAGGAAATTTAGATATCAAATGAAGGAAAAAATGACCATGAGAAAGTTGGAGCACAGAGCAGGGATGTGACTTGTTGGTGGTGTGTATTCTAGAAGTCAGGAAGCCCTCCCAACCAAGCATGAACACTGTGTGGTGGAATGTGCATGAAAACCCAGCTCTCAGGCAATTTAGAAGTTCAAGGTCATCAGCAAGTTTGAAGCCACTTCATGACATGTGAGACCCTGTCTAAAAGCAAAAAACAAAAATTAAAAAAAAATATCATGCTAAAGCAAAATCCTGGGAATAAAGTAGAGTACAGCAGGCACAAAGGCCAAGCTCTGTAGAAGGATAGAAGAAGAAGAAACCAATTGTTCCCAGCCCAGCGCCCACAGGGAAATCACGGTGCTCAACATCCATAACAGTAAAAGCTAAGCATCTCACAGCGTCAAAGGAACTCATTATTTGTATATTTATGTGGCATCACTGGGTAGCAGAATGAGTGTTAGTCTATTAAGATGGAGACACTTGAATTCTATGGGGAGTGAAAGTGGCAGTTTCCACTTAGATTGTATTTGTAGCATTCAAAACGATTTGTACGGCTCTGCCCTGCGCGGGGACAGGGGAATATCGAGATACCAGCTTACAAAGCATTGCCAGGTTCCTCTTTCCCTGGCTGAGCCAAAGCTTGCCTTCAGATAGAGACAGAAATGTCTTCAGATTAGTGGGAATTGAACAAGGATGTCTTGTTTCCTTCTATGACAAGGCTGATGTCTCCTGGGAAATAAGAGGCCAGCCACGCTGCTATGCACAATCTCAGATACAAACATGGTTGGGGGAAGGTGGAAAAGTGTGAGAAAGTCACCAAGGTTATGGAGCTCATTATCTTTTTTCTAAGACCCCCCCCCCAAATTGAAGTCAGTTATTTAAACTGTCCTTTCCAGTCTCCCCAGTGTACTCACTACCTTTTCCATATCAGACTGTGCAGTTCAAGTGTGAATTACTCAGAAATACATTCAAGGTAGTAGAGAGCTGTGGTTTTGGTCACAAATCTTGGGGGGGAAACAGGGCCACTACTCTCTCTATGTTAAAGTCGTCCAAAGGGATTCAAATTCCCTGTCACAAACACGATGCTTTATATTCATTTCTAGAGGGTATTAGAGAAAGAGAATTAATATTTTCCAAAGCATAAAAGCAAAAATACTTTCTAAATCGGAGACTGTTGTCTGTTGCACACCAAGGGGTGTATATCAGACATTCACACTGAACAGACCTGATATGCAGGTGAGGACAAATATCAGAGCCCCATTTTTGCTAACTAGAGCAAAATACAAATCAGTGTTGTAAGTAGCATGGGTGTTTCAGGAACAAGGGAGAATTTTGGTCACAGACCACACTAAGAAAAGAAATTTATTCTCATAAAAACACTGAGGAGCACTTGTCAAGAATGAGGTTGGGGGTTAAGATGACACTAAAATTCCTGATAAGCCAATTGTCTGTCTGTCTGCCTTTCTATGTGTTTATGGTACCTGGATGATATTTAATTAGAAACCACCAAATTTTGTCCTGTCTATAATAACCAAGACAGGTTGTCTTTTGGAACATCTGAAACAGATTATTGGTCATCCTGATTTCTAAGATGGAAGATTCTGCCTCTTGGTCATTGTACAACTGAATTATAATCATTTTTACAAACAAATTAATAACATAAAAATGTTTTGTGGCATTTATCTCTCCTTGATCCGCCATCCAAGCACTCTCAAGAATGCGAGTGCCAGAAATAGATAGAAACAAATGCACACGATGTATCAATATGTATAATGTTCACAAAATATCATCAAGCCAATCAGAAGTGTAACAGCTGCAAAGTTTTCTACAAAATAGCAGATAATGAGTATTGAATATTTTTATTTTTGAAATTGTAATACAATAATATGACTAGGGTTTTTCCTCCTTTCTTCCCCCCAAATCCTCATATATATCCATCCTTTTTCTCTTTCAAAACATGTTTTTTTTTAAAACAACAGTTGCTGCATATGCGTGCATGCATATGTGTGTGTGTGTGTGTGTGTGTGTGTTTGTGTATGTGAATACTGAAGAATTTTAGACTTTATTGTTCTTTGCTACATACTGCATTCAGTACAGCTTGGTTCTGGAAACCTGATTGGATCAGGAAAGAAATGAAGAGAAGATAGACAGGCACAGAGAATCTGAGGTCCAGTGAGTAGGTCCTGCATAATTTGATGGAGGGGCACCAGCTATACAACAACCCATTTCCTCAGAACCTCAGCTTGTTTATTAGGTTCAGAACATGAAGGGGAGTTAGTTAGTCTCAGTAGGATGTATCTTTACATCAAGTCTATATGTAAACATCCAGGAGGAGGAAATTACCCTTGATAGTTTTTGCACACATTGACCAATTCTCTGTAAACACTCGTATTTGCACACACTGTCAATATTTGTACTTGGACTGAAGGAAGGCTTCACCAATTCCAAGCCTGATTTATTCTGTGTGGGGAAGGCTTTGTCATCCTGTGGATCTTAAAGTGATTGTGTACATGTCAACAACACACATTCACACAGACTTCTGCTCTGTACGTCTTCACCCAGAGCTTTCTTGGCTCCCCATAGTTAAAATCACTCAGTCCAGTTGGTAGACTCTAAAAGTAGCCAGATATGTGCAAGACAGTGGGAGTGAGTGGCTTTTTCAATTATATTATTGATACTGAAATCAGTATTAGCTGTTATTTTATAAATATCATTCATAAAGGGAGGCAACAGAAGACTGTGGCATGAAGCCATAGCTGCTGGAGAGAGGAGACATGCTGAGTGGCTGAGCTTCTGCAAGTCGTTCCAGAAGCTCCAGAATAGAGCTTTTAGGAGGCATCATTTATATTGGGCTGGACTTTACGGCTTTTGAGTCATTCATGCTCCTGGAAGTAACCCCAATAAACTTACTAGCTCACTAAGCTAGACTTGGCCAGACTGGTTTATTTTGTCTGCTGTTGATGCCCTACTGGTAAGAAAAAGTGTTTCTTAATGTCTCCACAAGAGAAGTTACAACTGCTACCCATAAAGTTTCTACATGCCCAAGTGTCTTATCCACACACTACACTAAATACTGTCACCACTACTCTTGGTGCTGTAAGTGCTACTCTGTCACTTGACTGATGCTTCTGATCCTTGTCCTCCTCTGAGCACAGGAAAGATCATGGGTAGCAGGGGTTGTGACTGTTTCATGCTGTCGGAGAAGACTAAACTCCTAGGAAATAGAAAATGCTTTCTCTTGTGCTTCAAGGCACTGTCTTTTCTCTTTCAAGATACTTCCCTGCATAGACTGTTTCAGCTATAAAGATACTTCCCTGCATAGACTGTTTCAGCTCTAAAGGAAACGAGACTTGTGCATTGCAAACATCTGTGGCACACAAAGCTACATTATTTAATTAAATGTGGAGGGGAATAGGAGAACAGGGTAAATCAGGAAATATGAGGGACAACTAACACCAAAGACCTTTTGAAAAACCATATGGAAACCTACTTCTTTAAAAGCTTCCTAATATATATAAAGAAGTAGTGTGTGTGTATACATACATATATACATATATAAAGAAGTAGTGTATGTATACATACACATATATACATACATATATATGCATATATAAAGAAGTAGTGTGAATACATACATACATATATATACACACACATATATACATGAAAGGAATCTAAATGGTACCACTATGTAACAGTAGAGACAAAGCCCCAACTAGACACCTTTTGCCACCAAGTAAAACATCCAGTGCCAGGAATAGTTTAATTCTACGTGAGTCATTGGCCAAAGGGTTCCCATGTCTCCTTCCCCACAAGACATCACAGGCCAAGGATTTACTTATGTCATCAAACATGAAAAAGTTGAGCTGGTGCCCCACAAGAAGCTTCACCCTACAGAAAAGTATCCATGGTACTGGAAGGTACTAGTCATGCTAAGAAAAAAATAAAAGGTAATTATCAATACCAACCAGTTAAAAACCCTGGGACCTACAACAGCCTCCTCCCTAAAAAATATACTGACACATTCCTGGCATAAATGTTTTAGGAGTCACCAGTTTTTTATTGGGTTTATGAGAAGGATTTTTTTTTTGATTCCATGAGAAGGAATCCACACCTGACCCTGATAAATTGGCCAAGAACCTGAGATTAGATATGTCATAGGCCTAAGAGAAACAAACCACTATTATTCTGTTAAAGGAAGGCAGCAATAAAATTATTCTCGTTGACCATTTTTGTACCTGTAGCTCAGTGAATCACTCAGCCATCATCAGAGGAAAGTAGAAGGTAATCAATACACAAATATCCACAGCTCTACAATGTGCAGGCAGTGAGAGACATTGGAGGACTCAGTACCAAAAGCAAAGTCTTCAACACAAACCCTGCCCCCTGCTACTCAAGGTTCATGGATTATGGGAAAGAGAAGGCAGAAAGAAGGTAAGAGCCAGACATGGAAAATTACTCCAAGAAACAGTTCTTCCAGACCCAACAGGATTTGTGTGCATATGAACTTACAGAGACTGTGGCAGTACACACACAACTTGCACGGGTTCAAGACAGAGGAGGTCCTCAGACTGAAGTTCTAAGGTATTCAAAACATCTCACCCTAACTAAGATTCGGTTTGCAATTAATAACTGCCTGGAAAGGGAAAATCAGCTTCCTCCAATGGAATGTTGTTGGGTGTATCAACCACATGCCAGGACAGGTCTCATACCCAGGAGTATTTGGCCAACACAAAATGGACTCTAGGTGTGTTTGTTTGGTATTTTGTTTTTGGTTTCGTTTTTTAGGGGGAAGTGTTTGTTTGTTTGTAGGGTGCTTTTAGTTTCATCTTGGTTGGCATTTTTATTCTCACTCCTTGTTGTTTCTTTTCACACTTGTTTTATTTTGTTTTGAGAGAGAGAACATTAAGTTGTGGGGGGAGGGAAGTTAGGAAAATATGGAAGGAGTTTAGGGAAGAAAAACACACGAACAAAATATATTACCCAAAATTTCTAGATAAAAAAATAGGGTATCTGAAAAAAAAAAAAAAAAAAAAAAAAAAATAGGGTATCTGAATAAGAAATGTGCGTTTGGGAAAGTGCATGTTAGCAAATATAAGAATAATAAAATAAAAATATTTTAAAATAAGAAGCACAATCCTGCTACATTGTCATTTTTCTTATTGCCTATTTCCCAATTCACAAGTACAGGTATCAATCTGCCTTCTAAATCACTTGCATTATACTAAAGTCCTCTGAGTCCACAAATATTGTACCTACTGACCTGTTAAGTGTTCAAGGAAAAATGTGAAAAATATATATCATGAATATATGCTCGAAAATGTCACGCTTTAGTGAGACTTACAGCTTTCCCCTTCAACTTAACTGCAAAGAATGACAGGGAAGCACTTTTGCAGGAATCTCAGCTAAAATCTTTGTGATACGTACAGTGGAATGAGGGCTGAATGTGATTATAAACTTACTGGAAAGTACATATCAGTGCTTGAACAGGTCATCCATCACACAATCAAGTGGTTATTGGAAATTCTGACATCAATTTCCTTAGCCAGAAAACCTTGAAACCCCACTCTAAAAGCAGAATAACGTCAATGATTTTGCAAAAGGATAAAAATGCCTTTCATTAATACCTAAACTAGTGAAAATTTATAATTACACCTCAACCATCATTCTTTAAGTATTATTTATGATCTCGTTTCACATGTGTCTACTTTATCATTGTCTACTAACAATTTGTTTCACATATCAAAGGACAACTCAAGGAACACCTAAGAGTGTTCAAAGTAGAAGAGGTTTGAAGGAAGATAAATTAAATCCTGAATTTGTCATTTATTAACTTTACAATTCAGAAAAGTAAAAGAACCTACTTGGAATCTGAACCTGTTTCCACACTTGAAAGTGAGATTGTCTCCAAACGTACAGAGAAAATATAAGTACTGAACACTATGTGCTATATACATGCTCAACACAAGATGGATAAAATAATTACTTCCATGTTGAGCATAATTACATGCAAGTTACAAACATCATCCTGAACTACATAGAGCATAGGGCATGAGAGCTGTAGAATTGTCCACAGGCCTTCTATTAAACATCTCTTTGACTATGTTAGATGCAGAAACTGGTGACCTGAGAAAGGGAGTGTTTGCTCTAAAGAAAAAGGAAAGAAAAAGAAAGGAAAGAAGGGAGGGAGGGAGGGAGGGAGGGAAGGAGGGAGGGAATAAAGAAGGAAGGAAAGAAGGAAGAAAGAAAGAAGAAAACAACAACAAAAATACTGTTATGAAAGCCATTAGTGCTCTTTATACTTGTCATTCAGTGACCCTCCTCTGCATGACAAGTGACTGCTGTTTCCATATATAAAAATAAAAATAGAGTAAGCCCCTTCATATTTGACTTTTCTCTGAAGCTTTAAAACATGTAATTCAGTTTTATTTTATTTCCATTATTTGTGCCGCAAAACATTTGGGATGTTCATATACTAAAATATATTATACTGTTCTGATGTTTAGGATTAACTGCAGGAGCTGTATTTTCTATTTGGTCCAGATGAAAAAGAAAGGGTGTCAGGAACACAAACCAGAAGCATGAAGTTTGAAACTTGTGAAACACGTGGTCAACAAATATCACGATCAGACTTAAATCCTGCTTAGCCTTGAATGCATAATCTGCCGTGAGTCAGCTTTGAGTGAATGATGGAATGGAAATTCTGAACTTCTAGTGTTTCCAAGACACGGTTTTCTTACCTGTAATTGTTACATACCACAAATTTCATGCTAGCTGCACATGTGTTTACCTCTCCTATTGGGTTTGTTCCTAGATAGTTTATATTTATCTCTTTTAAAAATTTTAAATCAGCAAGTCTGAAGTTTAGCTACATCAATGGCTAAAACTGTTTTTAGATTCTTTTCTCACATAGTAAATACATCCCAATTATCTTTTCCCCTTCCTCTATTCTTCCCAATTCCTCCCCATCTACCCTCCCATCCAGATCTACTCCCTTTCTGGCTATCTATGAAAAGAACAGGATTCTAAGAGATAAAGTTAAAATATAACAAAATCAAAGATAATACAATAAAACAAATCTATGATATGGAAGTTGACCAGGACAAATCGGCAGAAGATGAAGACTCCAATAGAAGGCACAAGTATCAGAGATCCACTCATTCACATACTCAGGAATCCTAAAAAAGACCTACCTGGAAGGTATGGTACATGCAGAGTCACACCTAAAAATGAGCTTCTTGTTGATCATGGCTGTGGTCTCTGGACCACATCAGGATTTCCTCTGCCTGCTACAGACAGTCACTTTTGTCAGATTGGCACTGTTACCACTGTTGTAATAAAAAAAAATAAAGCATTGCCCTTTGGTTTACAGCTCATAGCCACTTATGAGTGAGTACATACCATGTTCATCTTTCCGGGCTACCTCACTCAGGATGGTTTTTCTAGTTCCATTCACTTGCATGCAAATTTCAAGATGACATGGTTTTTTTTCCTGTTGAGTGGAACTCCATTGTGTAAATGTACCACATTTTCTTTATCCATTATTCAGCTGAGGGACATCTAGGTTGTTACAGGTTTTGGCTATTACATATAATGCTGCTATGAACATAGTTGAACAAATGTCCTTGTAGTATGATAGAGCATCCATTGGGTTTGTGCCGAAGAGGGTTATTGCTGGATCCTGAGGTAGGTTGATTTTCTGAGAAACTGCCATACTGATTCCCAAAGTAATTACACAAGTTTGCATTCCCACCAGAAATTGAGGAGTGTTCCCCTTACCCCACATCCTCTCCAGCATAAGCTATCTTTGGTGGGTTTTTTTTTTTTTATCTTAGCCATTCTGACAGGTGTAAGATGGTATCTCAGAGTTGTTTTGATTTACATTTTCCTAATTACTAAGGATAATTGAACATCTGCCTAAGTGTCTTTTGACCATTTGAGATTTTTCTGTTGTTATTGAGAATTCTCTGTTTAGTTCTGTACTTCATGGAAACCTAGGCAGAGACCCACAGGAGAGCACTGGTCTGAGCTCCCAAAGTACAGTTGAAGAGTGGGAAGAGTGAGAATATGAGCAAAGAGGTCAAGACTATGATGGAAACTGAGACAGTTTCCCTGAGCTAATGAGAGCTCACCAACTCTAGCCAAACAGAAAAGGAACCAGTATAAGGCCAAACTAGACCCTTTGAATGTGGGTGACAGTTGTATTGCTGGAGCAGCCTGCAAGGCCCGTGGCAACAACAAGTTTTATCCCTACTGCATGTACTGGCTTTTTGGGAACTTAACTCTTTGGATGATACCTTGGTCAGCCTAGATATAGTAGGGAGGACCTTAACCTTCCTCAAAGCAATGTGCCCTACCCTCTCTGAGGAGTGGATGAGGAGGGGTATAAAATGGAAAAAAAAAAACAGATAATTTGTTTGTTTTTTTTAAAAAGAGCAGATGCCATTGTTTAGAAAAATGCATTGACTTAAAAATATAACTGAAATATCAAAAAAATAGTAGCACATGGGAGAAAGACACAATGTTACAGTGCTCAGGTAGAAAGTTTTTTTTTTTAATTGATTTTATTGAGCTCTATATTTTTCTCTGCTCCTCTCCTTGCCTCTCCCCTCCCCTTCAACCCTCTCCCAATGCCTCAATGCTCCCAATTTACTAGGGAGATCTTCTCTTTTTCTACTTCCCATGTAGATTAGCTCTATGTATGTCTCTCTTAGGGTCTTCATTGTTGTCTAGGTTCTCTGTGATTGTGATTTGTAGGCTGGTTATCTAGCTTTATGTTTAAAAACCACTTATGAGTGAGCACATGTGATAATTGTCTTTCTGTGTCTGGGATACCTCAATATGATGTTTTCTAGTTTCTTCCATTTGCCTGCAAATTTCAAGACGTCAGTATTTTTTTTTCTGCTGTATAGTAAGTACTCCATTGAATAAATGTACCACATTTTCTGTATCCATTCTTCAGTTGAGGGGCATTTAGGTTGCTTCTAGGTTCTAGTTATCACAAACAATGCTGCTAAGAACAATTAAGCATTATTTGGATATATACCCAAAAGTGGTATTGTTGGGTCTTGAGGAAGGTTGTTTCTGAGAAATCACCATACTGATATCCAAAAGAGATGTATCAGCTTGTACTCCTACCAGCAATGCAGGAGTGTTCCCTTTACCCCACAACCTGTGGAGAGGTTTTTTATTGCAGGAAAGTGTATGGGAAATAAGGGGAAGGAAGGGGAGGGTAGAGACAGGCCTCGGGGGACAGGAATGGCAGAAGAGATAGGCAGAGACAGAGAGACTGGAAGAAAAGCAGAAAGAGAGAGAGAAAGGAAGAGACAAGGTGGCAAGACAACCCTTTTAAAGGGGAACACAGATTAAATACATGACTCACTGTGACCCAGAACTGGGTGCATGGTTTGTATCCTTCCCACGTTTGCAGGACTCAAGCAAAGGCAGTGGGTACTTCCGTGAGCGGAATGCACTCTGTTCTCAGGTATAGGACATTCCCTTCACCTGTTTTGTGTCTAGCTTTGCTGTTCCCTTGTCCCAGAGGACAATATCACTGCCTTACCAGTGACTCAAAACATTTCTTGGAAATTTCACTCAATATTTTATTCTGAAAACTCAGGACTTGAAAGATCTTTGAAAAACCCAAGACATTTCTTTTACTCAGAGCCAGGACCAGGCTTCAAATTTAAATCCCTTGGTTCATATTGAATTTTCTTCCTACTACCCTCTTCAGTCCTGCCATTGTGAGGACTCCACATCAGGCCAGACGGAAGAAAGGTTGACTGTGGTCTGAATGAGTATGTTCATGTTAAAGTCCAGAAAGAGGCATTGTGTTTAAGCCATTAAGCCTTCTACTGCAGAAGATAAAGGAGAGTGGGTAGGAGAGCTACCTCAAAGGTACATCAATGCAGATACACAAATAGGTTAGAAGTCACACTGTTGTTGACTTCAATTATGTGTAAAATTAAAAGAACACACAAAAAAATCATTATTGTTCATCATATTGATGCTAATGGATGTTCAATAGTGTGGAATAAGTTAGTTCTTCCTGTGAAAGATATGCGAGAACCAACTGCAATGACACCATGTTTAATTATGCATTTAATTAAAACTATAAAATGCAGCACCTTTATAGGTTTACTGAACTAAATATAAACTGGCATTCGAAGAAAATTCTTACATATTCTTCGTCTTCACTCTGAGAAAGGAATTCTGAGCTCATTTCATATGCTTCAGTCCTGGACCCTAAAATATGTAATGTGGGAGAATGAAAAGGCATATTGGATTTCTCTAGCAGATATTATTAAATTTTAATTATATATAATTTTTATTCAATAAATCTAAATGAAAATACTCAAACTTCTTGGTGAATTAAGATTTTGAAAATCACTTAAATTCACTTTGGTATCCTCTATTACAAATATTACAAGTTTCTGTACATTTCCCCATGAGTATTCTATAAGGACTCTGTTGAATCTTGGAAACTGTCTGTTCTTCAAATATTTTATGTCTACAAAATTGCAACTGTTCCCAGTTCAGTCAGTATAGGCAATGATAGAGATTTCCACCACAGGGGATTGTCACAGGTAGTAGCACATGCTTAATTAAGTCTTTGTGAAAAAACTCTTTCAGTCAACATCAACCTTGGCACTTGTCTAGTTTACTTGATATTGATATGCGCTAATCTTTAACTTGTCTTCCTCAAATTAAATTAAAGGGAAAATTGGAGTCATGATTTTTGTAAGATTATGGAAATGAGTCTTGAAAATAGCAAAAGTAGAATATGAACAGAGAAATACAAGTGCCTCCCTGATGGCCTGATGGCCAGTGGAACAACCACAAGGTTAGTTCTAGAACCTTCTTTTAGATGAGTATTAAAGTTGATGTTAATGACTTAGCAGGGCTGCTATCAAACCTTCATTTCTAGCCGTGATTTAAAAGGAACCTAACAAAAGAAACTTTAGAGAGAAAGTATTTACTCAACTCCCAGTTCCAGATTATATTCTATCAGTGCCCCGAATAAGAGCCGGAAAGTGAAGCAGCTAGTCACATCTACAGTCAAGAGCAGAGAGAGCAAACACATGCATGCTTACTCATGCTCCATACCCTTTACAGACTTTAACAATCCTAGATTCTCCTACCCAGGGAATAGTGCCACCCACAGTGGGTAGGTCTTCCTACATCATATTATTGTATCTGAAAATAAAACTAAGCAAGTATATAACCTGTATTTTAGAAAACAGTTTATATTACCCAAAATCTGGAAAGATAATTGATGTCTTAAAAGGAAGAGCTGACCAGTGATTGTTCTCTTACTTCCGGCTATATATTCTCCCACAAATGCAAATTTCCAACATTGGAGACTAGGAACTGTTCTACGTCTGGACCATTTTCAATTTGGCTTAGCCTCTTATTTTAAAAAAGGTCTGGAGGAATCTTGCAAGTGCCTGATAAACAGATTCTTTGTTGCTGTCTTTCCATTCTGATTCACTGACCAAATATATCTCAGTCCCAGCCAATATTCATTTTGTTGCCTAACACTTCTGGGCAGTGGCAAGTGACACTGGGCCTCAGAAAGCCCAGGTATTTCCTTAAGTAAACAGAGTTGTCAATGTGCACACAGTGTCTTGCAGTCAGTACTAGTCATTGATGCTTTGACTTAAAGGACTACAACCTATAAAGTCAGATACTAAGTAGTCATTTAAGTAAGGTTAAATAAATCTACCGATATTTATTTACAGTAACATATAATATATTGATCACTTAAAAGGGTACAAATAAAAGCTTCAAAAACATCAATATTTGTACCAAGTATGTTGAAATACACACCAATGTATAATCTGTCTGTTCATCTTTTATAGGCATCTGAAAGAACAGATGTTATTTTTTAGACTGTCAGATTAGAACAAACCTATGTGGATTTGAAAAAAAGAATCTCTTGTTAAAATTTTTAAATCTTGTTAAAAATTTTAAATTGTATCGTATGCATTTATAATTTTTATGTATATTTATAATATACATTAATAAATACTTCCTCTGAAGTATTTATTAATGAAAATGTACGTACCCACAGCTTGAGTTTTTTCCAATAAATAAGGTGCCAGCAATTACCGAGCCAGTGAATGACGAGGTAATACACTTAAATGAGTTTCATCTTTAACGTATTAGTCTTAAAAGAAAAAATTAAAAGACAAAATAGAGCATTATGTCTAACTCCTTGAAAAATGGGATTGTCTTTTCTCTTTAGTGGCTGTCATACTCTGGAGACAATAGGGCTGAGCTGAGCATCTATTAAACGCTTCATGGCAATCAGCTATGCAATTGGCATCAGCGATGAAGAAGTGGGCTTACAAACTCACAGCAACTTGCACTCACAGCTGCCATTTCTATCTGCTATGACCCAGAGTCATCTGGACAACAGATGGCATCACTCAACGAAGAATTCACATTCACCGTTGAACAGTAATGGGCTCTGCTGCCACCTGCCTTCTGTATCACTTTACCAATCTGGCACAGGCAAAGACAGTGCTGTTGGGCAAGCTAAGCTGTGGAGTACTTCATTATCGTGGTCATAACCCAACATAGGAAAAGAGCATAACTAATGAGACAATGGTAGCTATATTAAATGATGACTCTAGAATATAAACTTGACATAAGGGTGACACACTCTAGTCATGAAACTTTACATTGTAAATACCAAACAGAGACAGAACCTGAGAAATGTTAAGATTTCTTTGGAGGGGGTGATGCCACTGTGTTCAAATGATCCCTTTCAAAGTCCCATCAGGTACTGTGTCACGAGCTATTAATTACTAAAATTTTAAATTCAGAAGTCAATTTTAGATCTCTTTCTTCCATTAATATTCTGTCAATTAAAAAAGCTTATCAATCTTTGATTTTACGCCAAGACTGACCGTAATATGATTATTCACAGATTTATCTACCTCAGTAGAAATATGAACTGATGGAATAGACAGAGTATTGCTTGTATTTTGTCTCAACCATCCTAAAGTGTTTATGTGGCTTACAAGTGTCAGATACACGAACGTGGAAGCTTTGCTTTTCATATGTGTGTGTGACGTGAATTTTGAGATCATTTTGCCTTCATGAATCCTGTGGGAGATGACTTTTTAAAAGATGCTGCTAATCCAGAAGATCTGAAGAAAATCTTGGGTGGTTGGAGATAAAGATGTATTTAAAATACATCAGATCTTATGAAGGAAAGTTCCAGAACCCTCGTGTAGGGAGAAACGTCTTCATCTTCCTCCCTGATAGTTCTTTTCCAGAAGATCTCTTCAATCAGACATTTAAAATCCAATTTCATATCATTATGATAATGTTATCTTCATCTCTTCATGCTCTCATGAAATTTAATCAGACCTTTAAAATCTAATTTTACAATTCTTAACACACTGCATTAATTTTGTTATTGAATGTACAATTATAAAAAGAAAAATTCTGCCTAATAACAGTCTGATTCAAATGTTCATAGACCAAGAGTTCCCCTATTTCATAACCCATTTTCTTCCTGTGTAACTAAGGACAGAGAATCTTGATTTCAAAGACTGGATAATGATAGTGATATTGCTTTGGGGTGTGTGTGTGTGTGTGTGTGTGTGTGTTTGTGTGTGTCCTGAATGGTAGTTAATCGATTGACTGGGTTGTCCTCACAGCAACTAAGCCCAATACTTTCCATATAAGTAGGCGGCACTAAATATTTGATTTGTAGAAAATTGAGGACAAATGGAAAGCTGAAGGACTTTCACTTCAGAAACAAAAGCCAAGTTGGTGAGATGACTCAGTAGTCAAGTATGTGGCTTGCAAATCAGAACAGACTTAGGGTCTCCAAAACCCTTATAAATGAAAATAAACTTGGCCATTCCAGTAATCCTAAGGCCGAGAAGGTAAAGAAAAAAGAAAAGTGGAGGTCCCCTGAGCAAGTATGACTAGTCAAAACAGGGGACATTAAGCTTGGCCAGAGATACTGTTCCGATGCATAAGCAGCAGAGGGTTCAAGAAATGCATCTAGTGACAATTCCAGGCCTACACATGCATGCGTATACATGCACAGGTGCTCAAAACACAGGTAAACATTTGTATACACACACAGGTGCTCAAAATACAGGTAAACATGTGTATATATGCACAGGTGCTCAAAACACAAGTAAACATGTGTATACATGCACAGGTGCTCAAAACACAGGTAAACATGTGTATATATGCACAGGTGCTCAAAACACAAGTAAACATGTGTATACATGCACAGGTGCTCAAAACACAGGTAAACATGTGTATACATGCACAGGTGCTCAAAACACAGGTAAACATGTGTATACATGCACAGGTGCTCAAAACACAGGTAAACATGTGTATACATGCACAGGTGCTCAAAACACAGGTAAACATGTGTACACATGCACAGGTGCTCCAAACACAGGTAAACATGTGTATACATGCACAGGTGCTCAAAACACAGGAAAACATGTGTATACATGCACAGGTGCTCAAAACACAGGTAAACATGTGTACACATGCACAGGTGCTCCAAACACAGGTAAACATGTGTATACATGCACAGGTGCTCCAAACACAGGTAAACATGCACACGCTCACCCACATAGGCCACAAAAGGAACACAAGTGCTCACAAAATTGCCTTAGTATTTGAACAAATATCAGAGCTATATTAATGAATATCACTATGCACTGTGAGGCAGTAATGATTATTGACATTAGAAAATAATATTCATTACTGCTGGTATTTGACAGAAAGAGTTCCTTCCTTGTTAGAGTGAAATGGTCTGCCTCCTTTCCTGGATCACATGCCACAGTCATCCTCGAACAGAAAGAACATATTATCTAGTGCATTGTTATCTGCTCCTTTTTATAAAATTCCCAACTAGAATAGGGTTGGCACACTCCTGAGTTATCAGTTCATCTTGGATTATACCTGGAGACTGCCTTTCCCAGAAGGCTAATTTATTAAATATTGATCTATTGATCTAAATAATTCACACTTAAAATGCTTGCTATTGCTTTCTTTGTGGCCACCTTGCATTGAATTTGGAATTACTTATGACATATTTGACTGACTCTCAAAATAAGACTTATTCTTCATTCATAGTATAATAATCGGAAATATTTAAAGTCCAATCGTTCTGAAGAGATAGAAATCTGTTAAAGAACATGGGTTCCTGACCATCAAATAATTAATCATTACTGAAAATATTTCTAAGTGATATTTTTTAATTATTCAAATTTATAACAAGGAAATTATTTCTATTAAAATTCAAGTAGGTAATCATATAATTATAAACAAGCCCATGTGTATTTCAGCCATTTGAGAACATTTGATCATAAGGAGAGAAGTACCTCTCCTTTGGACATTTGCTGCAGCTTATCATAAATTTTAAAGGCTAATTTTTATTGGTCCATTTTTTTCAGATAAGGGGAAATGCAAAAACATCCATGGAGGTTTAACTTTCTTCAAGGAACTACAGGTAGCAGATCTTGGACTCCAACCTCATTCTCAGTAATACTAAAAATAGGTATTTCTCCGATGTACGGCTCTACATTTTGATTGTTGTTGCCTCTAATAAGTATAAATAACTAACAATTTGACTTTGAAGTTAATTAATCAAGTTAAGGTCAACTACATAGATAAAACACATCAGCCCATGTATTTAAAATAATTATGAAATGAAAAGGTTAAATGGGCATCGGATACAAACTATTATCTCCATTCCCTGCTACTACCTGGAGTTATAAAAATCTCAGTATCCCATACATCATAATGTGATATTCATTATGATTGTGATACTTGCTGAATTCTTATTTAGCAGAAGTGAGAGATGCTACTGGTTTGAGAAAAGGAGAAGGAAGTGCATGATGTGAGGCCAAATAGTTGGTAGTTCGTTATGCTGTTGCTTTTCTCAAAACGTTGCTTCAAAATTCTGCTGAGTCCTCATGACTAGAAAAATATCTAGGGCAGGAAGCTTTCAGAGAATAACCATTTCCAAATCTTCCATGCACATCACCTTTAAACAAGAAAGCCAAAAAACTCAAAGTTGGCAAAAGTTTAAAGACAACCTAAGAATAATTGTGACAATTTTTTCTTAATGAAGAGAAAAATTAAATGCATCTGTTAACCTTTGCAGGCAGCATTCAGAGAGAAAATGTAAGCAACTTTTGATGTGTGTGATTTATTTATTGTAAAAAACCCAATAAATGTGGTGTGTGTGCGTGTGTGTGCATGCATGACTGCATGTGTGTGTGCGTGCGTGTTTGTGTGTATGTGTGTGTGTGTGTAATATTCACAGGCATAGCATGGAGCTGGCTTGGCGGAATTCAAAGCCACTTTCCTCGTTTGTTCTCAATACTTATAGGCCCAGGCCATGGTGCAAGGGGCACTTTTTTTCTCAACCCGAGTTTGCTTAAACAGGTGCTATGTGAACAGAAAACTTCATTATCCTTCCAGATGGGGGCTATTGTTAGAGAACACAAAGAGAGCCATTTGCCTGAGTCCTTGATTTTCTACTCTCATATGTATTTATATTTTAGAAAGACAATTTACTTAGCTTTTGAAACGTGTTCTCTGAATATTTATGCATGGAGTTCCAGAGTAAGCATTTCTTGAGACAGGATTGAATGACGGTGCTGAATTCTCTTTCTAAGCTTCAGTCATCAGGATGGTGATGCCATTAATTATGAACCCTTTATATTGGAAGTTGCAGGAGACTTTAGTCCCTTAAAATTGCACTTAATTTAACATGTGTTTTTATAAAATTAAAAGCATTTATAAGATAGATTGAAGATGGTGCCATCGATTAGTGAATTTTCTCAAAATTCCCAAAGGGCTTTTACATATATGAGATTGTTGGCCTAATAAAAATACTGTTAAGAAAAATTAGTGTCTACACTATAGAAACTAAATGCACCGAGTTGACGCAAAAGCTTGAAGCTGTATACATATATGTGATAAACATGGCATTATGTTTTATATAGACTTCTAACACACAACACCAGGTGCTTCACATGGTAGCATAGGCAGATGACACCATGAATACTTCTGTATAAAAATCTAGAATGCTGTGTGTATGTCTGTCTGTGTGTATGTGGGGGGGGATGAAAGGAATGGGCAGAGAGAGTTGTGAGATGTTTGTTTCCTGGTCAAGAAACCCATTACTGACTTTTACTACAGACACTTAAGGACCTTCCAGTTTCTATCCAATGTGTAATGAACTGAGTGAGGAACCCAAGAGAATTCTTATGGGTCCTTCACTGCTTTCCCATTAGTCCTGTGATTCAGAATTTTAATTCCTAAGAATTTGCTTAGAAAGATGCTTTTGGTAGGATCTCTGAATTTCCTAGATGCAGAAAATCCATCATCTATTTAAATTCATCAATCCTTTGACTGATTATTGCTTTCCATGTCGATATTTTATTAAATATTCATTCCACAGTAATTGTAGCTGAATTTCCAGATGATGGAGAAGATGAGATCCAGGCAGTGGTTCACACTTGACCTAAACAAACACTGAAAATAATCTATAGTGTTTTCTAAAAGAAAGCCATCTGATGCTACACTGGATGAGTGACCTCTGTGGGAATCATAGAACATAATGTACTCCGTGGAGTTCAGCATTTGATGGCATTCATGGATGGATGTGTGTCAACCCCATAGCTTCTTTAGGATAAGTGACTTATAAGGCAAAGAGTCATTCACCTTCTCAGTCATCACTATCAACAATAACTTTACTTTTATTAATTCATTTATTCTTCAGAACCAATCTATCAATTACATAGTGAAATTATCATCCGCACACTTTTAGATAAGGTAATTAAGACACTTGAGACTAAATGACATCCCAAAGTCAGAGATTGTAAGAAACAAAACTGGCCACCCATTCAGATTGTCTGGCTCTAAATTTCCTGTTATCAATTGTTCTCCTTCGGTGTAACTCAAAGACCAGTATAGAACTGACTGGTGAATCAGGGTAGGTACTTAGTAATCTGAAGTTTAACTACATTGAAATTAATAGGTTTTAAACAATAGTAAAGCTTTGGAATAATGTTTGGAACACATTTTGTGGTGGGTTTTTGTTTTGTTGCTTCTGTTTTTGTTTTGCTTTTTATTGTTTTGTTTTTGATTTTTCAAGACAGGATTTTTCTGTATAGCCCTGACTGTCCGGGAACTCACTCTATAGACCAGGCTGGCCTCATACTCACAGAGGTCTACCTGCTTCTGCCTCCTGAGTACTGGGATTAAAGGTGTGTGACACCACTGTTTGGGTCATATTTTGTGTTTTAAAGCATATTTTAATACATGAGATCGCAACTTTTCTTCTCATTAGACCATCTTACATAATTAATGAAACGTGTGTTTGTGTGTGCATCTCTCTCCTTCACACACTCTTTCTCTCTCAGTGTGTGTGTGTGTGTGTGTTTGTGTGTGTGTGTGTGTATGTGTGTGTGTGTGAGAGAGAGAGAGAGAAGGGTTTAGGTGTAAGGGAGATAAGAGAGAATTTTAGAGGCAAATGAGTTGTTTTGATTGGTAATGAAATGGATTTATTCAATTGCAATTTTTAAAGTCTTCTTTTAGTCACGTAATCTATTGCAAAATTTAGCTTTCTTTTCACTTTGTCGCTTTGGGTACAGAGATTTTTCAAAAAAAGAATGTAGACCTTCAAGTTCAATTTGGGGATAAGAATGGAGAACGGAACTGTGGTTGGCATTTGGAGTTCATCTGCACATATTCAGAGAAGGTGCCTGCAACTCTTTACTGGGGTACTGACTGCAGTCGGGCTGCACAGGGCCACCATCCACGCTACTGAAAAAGGGTGCTCAGGCAGCCTACTGTTCCTGAACAGGCTGACATTTTATGAGGACTATTAGAAATGCATGAATTCTGCACATGAAATGTCAACTGATATATTAAGAAAGAGCAACTCATTCTAGTCAGCAGCAGTAAAATTTTCCTAGCTTTAACCCCATTCTGCTTCACAGATATACTGTTTGTGTGCTCCCACCGTTTCCGATGAGATTCGTCTGACATCCAAAATATACACACAAGCCACACTTCACAGTAAGAGAATAAAACCTCAGACAATGGTGTCATTCTTCAGTCCGGAGTTTAAAAACCAAGGTCATGGGTGCAAATTTTAAGTAGTCCGTATATCACTCAAAACATCATTCCTAGTGGAATGGTAATGGCTTTGTTCAACTTGCTGATTAGTTTTAAAGTCTCTTCTCTATGCTTTTCACGAGGATAACTTTTCGAAACTGGATACCAAAACAAAAAGTTAACTGATCTCATAAAGTGACTCGAGGGGAGACATTTCTGTGTGGAATGTTAGAATCAGTGACGCATACTTCCAATCCCCAGAAAATCAAAGGGGATTGAACTCTGGAAAGTAAAGCACATAATTCATACCAGTAACCCTTGCAGTCTGACATGACAAGGAACATTTTCCTCTGGAAAGTGTGATTAGCCTTACAATTGGGCCTTGTTATACAAAAACTGTCATAGGGACAGCTGGTAATGACCTACTCACAGGATTTCCCAGGCCAGAGTCTCAGCACACGTGGTGTGTAACAGATGATGAAGCTTGTCCGTAATTTCAGTGTATAACACGACAAAACAGTGTGAGGTTTCTTGCTATACTTACGGTATAGACATGTGCAAGTGATCTCATCACAGATATCTGAGGCACAGGTGTGAGAGGTGGCATTTATGATAGGGTTTCTATAGAAAACATTCCACGGCTTTGCCTATCCTTCAAGTAATAAAAAGGTAAATAAGAAAGACAACTTCTAAATTTAGCATACGAAAATGCCACACATGTATCCATTGTATCTCGATTCTATCTACCCACCATTCACCCCCTCCAACTACCCCTGAGTCCCTCACAACACAGCTCCACGACTTTATGTCTTCTTTATGTTTTCATGCATTTGGTATCAGAGACTTGTTTGTGAGTATTACTGGTATGTTCATGAATGTGAGGTCATCCACCCGGGTGTGAACAGCCTCGTAGTGGCCATGAACCAAAAAAGAAAAAAAAAAAAAACAGAGAGAGAGAGAGAGAGAGAGACTCTCTCCCACAGCAGCCGTAAACTACCCACAGTTCCTCGATTATTTTTAACTGGATTTTTAACTGGCATTATCTTGCTTCAATGCTATGCAGCTCAATTCATGTACCATGAGTTCCCATGCGTAGCTGCTGTGTCATGACCAGAAAACAGGAGTGCATAGCCCTTCTCGTCCTCTTTCTGTTCCTTTCCTTTCTTTCTTCTCTCTTTTCCACAATATTCTCTAACATTTTGGCAAGGGACTTAGCTCTCACCTTGCTGGCTAGATACTTGTTGTTACTTATTTCCAGGACTAGCTATGAGTCTCTGTATAACTATTCCCTGCTATAAGAAGAAGAAACATCTCCACCACACATCTATGGATATAAGCATAAATAGTGAGAACGCAGTTTGACTAATGGCCAGTAAGTAAAACAACAAGATTAGATTCTTGACTTGGCCTGTGACTCCCTTGGCTATTGTTTTTGACTATGGTTTTAGAAATTCCTCTTTAGAAGCAGGCTTCAATACAATTAAGGGAGGGGTTAGTTACCCCATGACCAGTCTCGCTGCTATTGCACCAGTGGGCACACCATGCTTGGCAGGTTGGCACTGCAATCTACAAGGTATCACAGGTAAGAACAATAAAGTATTTTTCTACTCAAAACCTAGCATAACACCTTCCAGCACTAAGAAAGCTAGCCATCTGGGAGATAATTTCCTGGTCAGTTCAAGACTGATTTCTCTATGTCCTGCCACAAAAATGTCCTCTGGGAGAAGCACTGATCATCCATGCTTGGGACAATAAATAAATTATGAATATGAATTTAAATGTCATGAAAATCCACTTTATTTACTGGATATGGATGTTTAAATTTTCTTTTTCATACTTAAATAGAAAAAATAGAATTTTCCTTTAAAGACACAAAATGTTGCATGCAGAAAACTTACACATACACACACATACATATGAACATAAATCTCTAATTATACTTTAGAGGAAACTTGTTCAAAAACAGAAGAGAAAGAGGAAGTTATGACTTCATTTGTGAGCTATTGAATTGCAAATGAAGGGCAGACTTACTCGCCACAACAAACACCAAGGACATAGCAGGTAGGAAGCATGCCGTTTCTTAAATATTAACTCAAGTACATAAACTGAAACATTTTAATTTTGTTCCTTTAAAAAATGGTAGATAGTATGTCCTTGGCCATCACACTTGATACATGCACAGTTGTGTGTTAACTTTGAGTGGACACACAAAAGGAAATGACAGATATCACGGATGACAGATATATGCAAGTCTTAGATCATATTTGACCTATTCTTTTATATGTGCAACTGGGTGATCATAGATGAAAGGTATAAAACCTACACACATACAATAGCCTCTTCTCAAAAACATTCACAAAAATAACTTCTGAGCTACGAGAGATTTTAGGAGTAATGAGTACATACAATGTATGCAATTGTCTCTATGACCATATGTATTGAACCAGTATTTTAATAATATTAAATTAATTTTAACACCCTCATCAGTTTCCATTCTTGAAGGAATTAGAAGCCAATTCCACAAAAGAGTGTTGCACTCACGCAAGTATCCTTAATAGAATAATTGCTATAGAAGGAAAATCACCGAAATACAGATGAATCTTTAATATAGATATTTAGGAAATTATTAAAATGCCATTAATTAGCCTATATGAATTAGTCTAAATAAAGTGAAGTTATTTTCATTTTTGTTAAAATGGGAAATAGATTTTAATTAAATAGTTTTACTCCATAGTAATAACAAAGTATACAGACCATACATAGGAAGAATATATTACAAGGAGATATGGATATCCTTTATAGCTTTGCAAGGATAATACTCAATAATTTCTTTATGATACAGTTTTTTTATATTCTTGATATTCAATTGTACATAAAGTTTTATATCTGCTTTCATGCTTCTCATTATAGCTAAGAATTTGCACAAACTTGAAAGCTTTGTATTAGTATCATTATAAAATAGCCACAAATAGTTTGCATTTTCTTTGCAAATGGACTATAAATAGAAATAGTTACATAGCCAGTCTGCATTTGACTGAAATTAATGAATATGACCAAGCATGCAATAATAATGATGAAGCATTAGCAACCACATCTGAAAAGTGAGGCTAAATGTTTCAAGAAATTTTCATTGAATTAGAAGAAATTAATTTGGGGAGTCATTTATGGAAAGTTTGACAGGACACTGTTAAACAATAATGAAAGCATCACAGTATATGAGAGAGGGTGATCTCGTGAGAAAAGAAAAGAAAAAAAACAAGTAAAATTAGAGAGTAGAAGATGGAAGTAGTTGGGTTGGCAAGCTGGCTTATCAGCAAAAACAGATCAGAGTGGGATACCAGAACTCATTTCAAGATGGAAGAAAAGACCCACTTCCATGGGGCTGTGTCCTGACCTCTATACATGTGCCATGACATGCATGCCCACATATGCACCAGGTACACACACAATAATCCAGCTTTAAAATTTTCTAAAGAGATGGGGATAGCAAAAAGCTCTTTTGATATTAATATTTCATTCTTAAAATGTTTCAAAATAAATTTAGTGATTTTGAAGATGCATTTGTGAAAGACACAGCTTGTGGCTTTTAAACTGTTTGGGTTTTTTAGCATCTCTTTGTGCCTGATGAAGAGTAAAGACCACGTGAATATAATAATCCAATAATGAGCTTGTGGGAAGGTAAAAACTGACATGCAAAACGGATGGGTGACTTCATCGTTTGTGAGTCAACTCCTCATGTCAAGGATGTCCAGTTCCCAGAGGAAAGTGCTGGGAAAGGGGAACACTTCATTACATAGTTGAGTCTCAGACATATTTCAAACTCAGATCCGGTGTTTCATTTTACTCATGGAAATATGTTAATAAAATGCATGGGAACTCCATGCTGTCCCTCAAAATTGTGATGACTATCTTTCCTTACTAAAATCCCTTGCCCTAGAGTATGAGAAGATACAAGGAATGTTTAAAATACAGCATGTTAAATGCGGTGCCGGGAATGATGAATGCGTGAATAAATTATACCCAACCTGCATAGAACTTTCATAACACTCATGAATTTTCTGTTTTACAAAATCAGACAGGGCACTTTTGGTTTGCAAAGCCCTGTCCTTGACTCGGACTTTAAAGGTGTTTGCAGCAATTATCTGAAAGCTTATTCAGTCATACATATGACTTCTGTCCAGGTTTGCCCCAAAGGCTAGAGATTAGGACGCAGTTAGACTTTTCTCTCCCTCCTCCCCACCTCTTTCTCTTCCCTCCCTCTCCACTGCCTACGCTACCCCCGTCTCTCTCTCCTTCCTCCTTACATCATGATCTTCCTGGTATATTGTAGCCATATATGATGACTCATAGGTTCAAAGGCAGGTACTTTAATGAAAACAGAGGATGGAAGGAAAGAGAAATCACTACCTAGGACCTGGTCTCATATCTGCTCTCTGGACGTTTGTTCCATTTGCTGTGCTACTTACTGACCTGGTGGAAGAAAAACTGAAAGATCCACACAAATTAAAAAAGAAAGTACACAAACGCTCTCAACTGGAAAATGTCAGCCTCACACTGCAGTCAGGATATGAAGAACAGTGTATATCTTATGCCAATCTTGGGAAGATGAAGTCCGTCTTAAACGAAATAGCTGCTGGTGAACATTTGAGTTCCAGCTTCCAATTCAAGAAGTATTTGGTCATTGCCTTTAGAATACTTGCATGCCTCTCTTGAAATATAATACTCTTTTCCTCCAACTTTCCCAAGTCTCCACTGATTCACATTCTATACTCTTTCTACATAGTTTTGCGTCATGTGTTTTAACACATACCTGTGAAGGATGGATGTGCAGGTGTGTGTGCGTGTGTATGTATGTATGTGTGTGTGTGTGTGCAGATCTAGATTTCATATGTCCACACTGAATAGATTCTACAGCTTCCTTTGTTTTCCTAAGCTCATATTCTTATCATGTACTCATTAGGTACATATTTTTTTCTACAAATGGCCCATTTTATTTGCAACAAAAAAATCAGTTGGTCCCATGAGTCCTTATTGAATTTCAAGGTTCCATATGGGAATGTGTTCTATCTTCAGTTCACTCTTCTTGATGTACATATATATTATAAACTGTATACTAACCCTTGTTTCCTTTTATTCTCTAACTTCAATTATTATCATAACCATTTAATCCTTGAGTATTCTAATTCTTGTCTCTCCGATAAGATTAGGGATGGAGAGCTGGCTCAGCAGTTGAGTATTTACAGCCCTTGCAGAGGACCAGACTTCACTGCCCAGCATCCACACCAGGAAGCTCAGGTCCACCTGTAGCCCCAGTTCCAGGGTGTGTGACAACCTCTGTGGTCTCTGTGTGCATTCTCATGCACATGACAGGGAGAAAGATGTGCACATGCAGGTACATATCACAAATCTGTAAAGAGGAATTCCAGTTTGAAAAAAAACTTAGAATTTTTATTGGTTTGGCATTAGATGTTGGTTTCATTTAAACCAACATTTCTCAGCATTTTCTATGATACTTAATGTCTTCTGTTTTGATTGCTTGGTTTGATTTGTCAGTTTCTATAGAGCTCAGAAAGGTTTTTCTGGTCATTAATCACTCTACGTTTGTTTACCCAGACACACAATATGTCCAATATGTAAGGCATTCTATAATTGAAAAAACATGTTCTGGAGATTGTGTGTTTAAATAAAACCATAACTTTAGATTATTTTCCTTTCTGAACTGCTGGCATAGCTATTATGTCTTTTCCCTTTTCCTCAGCAATGTTTTTTTAGAGGGAAGGAAGAAGAGGATGTGGGAGAACATTCAAAAAACAAATTCTAGAATGAGCTCTCACCTTCCACCTTCCTGTTTGTTCACTGCCATGTTTACCAGACTGAGGAGGGGGTGTGTGGAGATCTTCCTATCTATGCCTCCCATCTCCTACGGGGTCACTAGGATTACACCTGTACGTATTCACTGCTGCATCTGGCTACAAGCATTCTTTTGATTCTCCTTTCAATAGTGTAGCTACTACCCTTGATTTAGAAAACTCCTCCATCCTCAAGTAGCCAAGAAGACCAAATGAGTATTAATTAAATCCCATGGCCTTCATAGATAAGAGAAGCTTCCTGGGTTTCAGAGGTTTTCATAGCAGAGAGAGTTCTAGCACAATAGGAAAAATACTCAGCAAATGCAAACCAGTGAGGCCAAAGCTCTTCCTTGACTTGTCTCAGGGAAGTGTGGCTGCCAAAGTACAATAGAAACTGCTTTTCCTATCATTGCCATGGCATCTGAGTGAAAAATTCATATGAGACAGTCATTGAAATGATCTCAGAAAGAATGATGAGGTATAGTTTCACCCAACAAACAGATAAAGAAATTATTTCAGCCATGACCTATAGGTTGAATACAAGGTGAAGGGAAAGAGCCAGGGAAAGGATAAGAAAGAGAGGAAGGTGATGGAGGGAGGAAATGAGGAAGGAAAGGTATTTATTTGGTCAGATTTTTTCCAATATCATCATAATGGTGATTCTTTTCTTTTCTCTTTAGTAAAATACAATGCAGCCTCACATAAAAGGAAATCACAAACAAACCTAATGATGGAGGAAGGTCATTGGCTAATAAAGGAACTGCCTTGGCCCATTTTATTGGTTGGAAGATAGGTGGGAGGAGTAGGCAGAACAGAACGCTGGGAGGAAGAGGAAGTGAGCTCAGTCTCTACAGCTCTCCTCTTGGGAACAGACACCTGAGAGAGATGCCATGCACCGCTCCCGGGATGAAGCTCCGACCCAGGATGGACATAGGCTAGAATCTTCCTGGTAAGCGCACCTTGGGGTGCCATACACGCCTGAGAGAGACACCATGCTCCTGGCTCCTAGGCAGACGCATGCTATGAAGCTCCGACCCAGGATGGACATAGGCTAGAATCTTCCCGGTAAGACCGGTGCTACAGTTTATTAGAAATGGGTTAATCGGGATATCAGAATTAGCCAGCAAGGGCTAGATAGAAATGGGTCAAGCAGTGATTAAATGAATACAGTTTGTGTGTTGTTATTTTGGGCATAAGCTAGCCGTGCAGGCGGCCGGGGTGCTGGGAATGCAGCCCCGCCGCCCTTATTACTACAACCTAATCTACAAATACATTGTCATATGAAAAATATTAATAAAAAACTCAGCAAAAATAATTATACAGAAATATAGGTTGTTATTATTTTTAAATTTTCTGTAATTTATCACTGTAACAGAAAAACAAAGGAATTCACAGTATCCAAATGAATGCAACTCTATCTGCTTATAACATCAAATTCCAATCCATTATAAGAATAAAGGAATGTTTGAGTAATGGGAGACAAACAAAAAATGAGAAAAGAGACAGAGTCATAATTAATAGGAAATTTGAAACTTGTCTCTGGTATCAGGAGTAAGAAAAGGATGCCTATAGCACTCATCGAAGAAATACAGTCTACCTACTCTGTGTTTTAAAAGTCTTTGTATTTTGTTTTTGTGCCCCAGTGGAAACTAGACACAGGGTCACTTATAAACAGTAAGTATTTGTTTCTCTTTGTTAAGAAGACTGGGGAATCCAACATCAGAGAAGCAATGGTTTTGGGATCCCCAGGGAACATGTTTCCATATGCATAATGATGTCTTCTCCTAGTGCTCTCACAGGTGAGAAAGGATAAATTAAGGCATCATATCTGCCAGTGGGCTACAGTAAACATTTCCTCTGATATTAGGAATAGAGAAAAGAAACACTATTCACTTTCATTAAATATTTGTCTGAGACTCTCTAGCTAGACCATTGAGAGAAAAAAAATTATGTGTACTGAGGCAAAGCTCTATTACTGTTTGTAGACATTGTCAGTTTACAGTTTATATTTATCGGTGTGTACATGCACACACATATTTATATAACCAATTATCTATTGAACAATTGTGAATTACACTTGTTCTAAGAATAAACCAAAGATGTTTTAGATACTGTACATGCATATACGTGATATAAATATAAGCATGTACATATATGTATATTATATATATGCATGTACAATATCTAAAACATCTGTGATTAATTCTCAGAATAAGTGCAATATACATATATAAGCATATATATTATATTTACATGCATGTATAGTATCTAAAACATCTGTGGTTAATTCTCAGAATGAGTTCAATTCTTATTGTTCAAAGCATAATTGAACAACTTTCTAAAACTGTTGCTTGAAACTAGGGTTTCTATAAAGATGCTATAGGGAGATGTACATTTAAACCATATTATTTGAATTTAAATTATTTCTATTTTTCTGCATTTCCCCTTGATTGTTACTATCTTTCATTTTGGCTGCTGTACCCTTATTTTCAACAGAGATACAAAATAATGTCTTTATTGTTTTTAGATAGTCCAAAAACCTTGGAAATCTTTTTGAAAATTAATCCTCCATAGATATACCCCAATTGAGTTAGAGAAATAGAGACACTAAACCCATTGAATTATTATTTTCGAATGGTCCATATACATACAGAAAATCTGAGCCCAGTGAGGTTGAGATAGCACAGGAGTGAAAGTGCTGTTACCGAACTTGGCAGCCTGACAATCTGAATTCTCTTCAGGGACCTACATGGTGGGTAGAAGAGAGAAGACACCTGCATGTTGCTCTTTGGTCACTCATGTGCTATGTCATATCTATGCACACACAAAAACACATGCACGCACACACACACTCACAAAGCACAAAAAATAAATGCATTTTAAAAGTTAAAAAAGTTTGAAGAAAGTAAATATATTTATTTTTAAGTTTTGTGTTTGTGTGTGTGTGTGTGTGTGTGTGTGTATCTTCAGCATCTCCACCCTCAGTCCCCACCTTCCTCTTTCTTACCCTCTTCTCTCCCATTACGCTTCTGTTCTTTTTAGGCAGTTTTTCTTCTGCTTTCTTGCACATGTACATGCATGAGTTTATCCAGATATCCATGTAACTTCTAGGACATAAAAAATGAGAGGAAACATTATATTTTTCCTTCTGAGATTGACTTAGTTCATTAAATACAATGATCTTCTATCTCAATCACTGCCCTGCAAATGACATAACACTTCTCTTTAGAGACACCAAACTTCTCCATTCTGCACATTGCCATGTTTTCTTTTTCCATGTCTCTGAGTGGGACACTTGACTTTGTTGCACAATTTAGCTATTGTGAACAGTGTTTCAGTGAACTCTGATGTGCAAGGATCTCTGTGATAGCTGACTTGAAGTCCTTGGATAACTTGTTAAGTGCAATTATTTATATCATAGAGAAGCCTTGAGGGACAAACATCATTGTTTATTGTTCTTTATTTACATTTTAAAAATATCCAGACAACATTGCTTTCCGTTAAAGACTATAAGTCATAATTTGGTTTATTTTTATTATCAACTTTCATGTCTTTAACTGGGAGAAAGAACAAGGCTATAATTACCTGTAATTCCATTTCTCTCAAAACGCATTTCTTTTGATGCAACATAGATTTTCATCTCTGCAACTCTCTGGTGCTAGTTTTTATTTTAATAAATTCTATTGTGTATACTTAAAGGCTACAGTGTAACAATATAGGATGGAGGCAGACAGGTTACAGTAACTGTGAAAAACTGAGCACACACATCCAGCCTCTTGCACTGAAGCCTTGTATTGTGTTTGTGGCAAGAGCAACTGAAACTCATTGATTTAATGTGGATCCTACCCAACATTGGTTTACACAGTTACTAATGATCTTGCAGCAGTCACTGTGCTGTTGGCAGCAAATCTGGCCTGCAACTGAAACATTGTGATTCTTACTCATTATTTTACGAAAAATGTGAAACATACTTGATATTCCGGTCATATCAACCAGATAGTTAATGCGAATCAAAATCTAGAGTGATATTTCCACACACCATATGTTCTCTTGAACACTTTGTGGGTATGTGTATGCATGTGTATATGTATGTATAGTATACAATTGACTGTAGTTTTGTGTATTTGTATACATGGCTGCATTTGTATGTGGGATGGGGGACAAAGGTCAGTGTCTTGTGCCTTCCAATATTGTGCTTTACCTTATTTATTTACTTTTTGATACAATGTCTACTAGTTCCCAGAGTTCACCAGTTGCCTAGACAGATTAGCCAGGACGGCTCCAGGGAGGTGCTGCTCTCTCTGCTTGCCATGCACTAGAGTACTTAAATGGGCACTGAGACTCTGAGCTCTTTTCCTCACATTTTCACCTCAGATTTATCCACTGAGGGATATTGTGTATACTGAGTCACCTCTAAACTCTTTAGTCCACACCACCGGGTTCCTAGTAGGAAGACAAACTTTCTCAGTGTTGACCACAGCTTTGCCTTCTGGCATAAAAATATAAGAGTGGTCTATAGTCAGAGAAAAAATAAAGAAGAGTTGTTTCTATGTCTGTTCATGATGTGAATGAATCACTTGCACATGCATCCATCTCTTCTAGACTGTGCAGACTAAGATGCTCTATAGAAAATAGTTCATTTTTTCTTAAGATCATACATTAAATATTCATAATGCTTTACTTCCATCTCTTTATGTAGAGGAAATTTGTTCAGTTGTAGAAGGTCAGGCTTGCTGGTGCATACCTGTAATCCTGGATATTAGGAACCAGAGGCCAAGGCCAGCTGGGGGATAGGGGCTGCATATAATTACTCTTTCTGTAGCATAGATAGATAGTTAGATAGACAGACAGACAGACAGACAGATAGATGATAGAAAGATGAGATAGAAAGATGATAGATAAAATGGTAAATAGAAAGCAAATTAATAATCTAACGCTCTTCATACTCTGCTCCCATGTACCTTTATGCTCTTTTTGTATTTCATACTGTTTTCCCCTTTCTGGTTATGATATCTCCTTGTTATTTAGTTAACAAATGTTCTTTTCCATTTCTGCATATTATTTTACCGAAGCTCTACTTTGGTTTTTTCTTAATACTGTTAACCATATATGTTTACCCTATTATCTTACATATTTTTAAAATTTCTCATTCTCTTCTGAATTTTAATTTTTATAATTTAGTATTTGAAAATGATTGTATTTATAATTTCTGTATAGTAATGGGCATCTTTGGGTATCATTTGGACATCTTTATATTTTTTTATTGGTTACCTTATTTTTTCAGTTTTTATAAATGATTTTAAATGCAACTTAGATAGTATATAAATTTATAAAATACCTATTAGAAACTGTGGATAGTGGTGTGTTCCTCCAGAGAGAGATTACTGTTAGTTAAAGCTACTAGGTTAAGAATCTTTGTCTTATTCTATCAAAAGGCACAATTTCTGGTCTTCTTTTTCTTCCTAAAGAAATTATAAGCCTCTTTTCAACTATAATCTTAACACCTGTCTTTTTCTGTTCTTTTCTTTATGCATATATATATATATATATATATATATATATATATATATATATGCATTTGAGTTTTGTGAGACCAGGTCTCACTACTGACTTGCTCTCTGGCCCATTTCCTGGATCCTGTCTAGAAATTTTTATGTTCTGCTGATCTTTAATGCTTTCCATTTCTTCATCTTTCTTGTCTAAAATTTTTCAGTTCTTTAGTGAGATAGAGTCCATAAAGAATAAATCAGACATCGCTGAACAATAACCGTCACATTGCTATGAACTTAATGTAGAACATTCTAGATTCTTCAAATTTTCTCATTCGTGTTATTACCACCTAACAATCATTAGTTCCGTCTGTGATTATTCTGGGGGCAATTGACTACTAAATATAAAACTGCAGTGTAGAACGGAGGTGGAAAATGATATAACCTTATCTCTAAGAATATATTGAAAAATTTGAAGATGAGCACTTAGATATATGTAAATAACCCATATAGGTGACATGAGACAGTACTTAAATTGCACTCAGATTTTACCTGACGTGAATGGAGTGGTCCCTCACATCTATATTAACCATTTTTAAATGCTGCCATTCATTTATTTCATTTTGAGTCTATGTGTGTGAGCCCAAGTATACATACATGCAGCACGTGTGCCAGTGTCCATGGAGGCCAGGAGAGAGGTGGATACCCTGGAACTAGAGTTGCAGATAGTTGTGAACTGCCATGTGGATGCTGGGAACTGAACGTGGGTTCTTAATCACTGAGATTCCCCAGACCCATTCTGGCCAAAGATTAGTCATGAAAATGTGAGAGGTTTTTTCTTTTTTATTTTACTATGAGAACTTTCAAATCTAGTGGTGCAAATTTGTAATCGCAGTTATTCTGAAGACTGCAGGAGATTCATTGCTAGCATGGACCACATAGTATGCTCAAGTGCAGCATGGGCAGCTTACAGGGACTGTCTAAAATAAAAGGTAAAAATGAAATCACGACAGATAGCTCAGGTGTAAGAGTGTGTGCCTGTTGTGTACAAATCCCAGTGTTTAATCACCAGTGGTGAAAAAAAAAGAGGAAAGAGGAAAGGGGAGAGAGACAGAGAGAGGGAGGGGAGGGGAGGGGAGAGGTGGGGAGAGGAGGGGAAGGGAGGGGAGGCTTGGTCTTGTCTTCATTATCTCCCAGAGAGAAGACAGCAGACTGAAGACTTGAGCGCGCCTTTGAACACACTCTGTATGTGTGTATGCATGCCACATCTTAATGTTCCCAAAAGCACCCTGTTCTCCCTTTCTATTTTGTTCCTTCATTTGGCTACATGTATTCAGAGTGACTGCATACTTTAATCTCCTCTTGGGGCCACGTAAGGTAATATTTTGTCTCTTGGCACTATGTGTTACCGAATATAAGTAAGCATGCAGAGAAAATTGCCTGCCCTCAATTACTCTGATTCCTCAAGCACACATTATTAATTACCTCAGCTTCTCCCCTTGCTCTGCAGTCACAATAGACTGCGTCTATTCCTATCTTTTCATACAGGTCATGTATTAAATAGCCTCACTCCTGGGTCATTCCTGAATCAATGAAAATTGCATGGTTTGTGAGTCAGCTTAAGCTCATGTTTACAGATCAGTTCCTTTTTGTTCACTGCCATCAAGTCCGAATAATTATTTTTCCTCTAAGTTTAGAGAGAAACTAATAGATGTATCAGGGTAGAAACTAAATTTATTAACTCTTAATCAATGTAAATCACTCAAAACTACTGATAATATTGCGAGTCTGATTGGAAGGTCTCAAGATTCCTCTTATTCATATGTCTTTGTAGTAAATGAGATAGTTGTAAATGACCAATTATCAACCTGTGGTTCTAAATTAAGAATCAATATTTATGAAAAACGATACTGTAATAACATAAAGGAATAAACCTAGAGTTTATAATAATGGCCACTTTAATATAGTAATACTGTCTCTTCTATAGTATCAAATGCACGACACAATCATAGTTATAAGAATAGCTTTTACTATTAAGTTAGGAGTTGTTAGATTTTATTTGTCCTCTGAGACTTAGATCTATGGAACTAAATTATTTTAGGATGGGCACATGGTTTCTTAAATATTAAGCAGCATTGTTTGTTACTGTTTATATTTGATTTCTATGGTGATATATCTTTTATGTTCACAAATTTGAATGGATATTGCATATGTAAACATCATTTATAATTTTATTACGTGAAATCTATTTCCAGAGAGCATTTCTTTAAAGAAAGAGTTGGAAACTTAGGTGAATCATAGCTAACACCCTACTCATCCTTTGATATTCATGAAAATTCATGAATATTATTTATTTTCTGTTTTTCTCCACCATCTCTCTTTATCAGCCTAAGCTTTGAAGGTAATAAGACTGACAATTTCAGGAGATTTCAGGAGATAAATTTTAGTTTTCTCAGGAATCTGAAGATAAACACAAAGTTATTGGAATATTAGCTCTCCAGTTCTGTATGTTTCAAGTCACGTTTCCTACATAGAGTCTTTAACAATCCACTCACTTCGTTTTAAATCTATACAAATGACTTTCATCCTTGGAAAAGGCATATAACCACTTAGTTGAAAGCATATTTTCATATACTTTGTAGGTATGTGCTTAATGTGTATGATTTTCATATATATATTTTCCTTCAAAATTTTTAATATTTCTTGTCTACCTGGCAAGCAAATGGCAATAAATGACATTTTCTTTTATAATAAATTAAATATCATCTCCAAATTGCCAAAGTGTGTAACTGTCCCTTTAAATATTTATCGCTGGCACATTTCAAGTTAGACGTTTCTTGGAAAAGTCTTTACTCCTGTTTACTACAAATTTCCTTTCACAGTCTTTAAAATAATATTTACCAGAATTCCCTCTGCCATGTCCACCAGGTAGCCAATCACCAAGTTGATCCAATTGTTTCTTCAGTTTGCTCTCATGCCACAATTATTCAGCAACCAAAAATATCCTTTGATTATATTTTCATGAATAAATGTCCAATTTAATTTTTCTTAAAAGTTCTACATCTGACTACATCTTCCATCAAAAATAAGAGGAGAAGGAAGGGAGGCAGTGTGTTAGAGACAGCAGCATTAATCCCCATCTTCGTGATACTAAAACAATAAATACATCAAGGAAAATTCTGAAGGGAGTGCTGGGAAATGAGGAACACATTCACAGGAATTCAAAAGGAAACAGGAGACAGAGATGCGGGAAGCTCGAAACAGTGGCTTTTAGATTTGGAAAAGAAGCAAACAAACAATAAAAATAAAACTAACCTCAGTCCCTGAGTAACAAGATGAAGAAAAGGGGTGTCTCGTCCCAAAAGGGTTTTTAAAGCAGAGAGAAGAAAATACCTCTGCCGGCCCTGCAGTCACACAGAATGGCATTCTGCAAACTGCTTATGACAAGGTATCTGTCATTCCTGTAACAAGTAAATACTATGGAAGTTAGGTTCCTGTTGCCACAGCTAGCTCACTGGTACAGGCACGTGGTGGGGAACAATCTTCAGCAACTATCTTATCATCAAACCTTTTGGCTTGATGGGTCCTAAGTCACTGTGTTTTTATATAACTAAGCTCCAAAGGCCTCCTCACTTCAGTGACTGAGAGAATAAGCACCAGATAATCCATGTTGGACAGGAATCTGGTTGTAACTTGGGCCCATGTGTGGTGATATTTTGTTTGTGCTATAAGAAATAAAGCTTGCCTGAAGATAGGAGTGCAGAGCTAAGCCACTAGTTAGCCATAGAGGCCAGACAATGGTGGTGCACACCTTTAATCCTAGCAGTTGGAGACAGAGAAATGGATGTCTATGAGGTCAAGGCCACCCTAGGCTAACTGAGATTGAATCTGTCTAAAAGAGAAATAGAGCCAAGTGGTGGTGGTTCACATCTTTAATACTAGTACTTGGAAGTGTAGACAGGACATGATATGACTGGGCAGAGAGAGGGATGTAAGGTGGGAGGAGACAAGAGCTCAGCTTCCAGTCTGAGGATTCTTAGGGACAGGATGGCCCATTAGGTCTAAGGATTCAGTAGAGGTAAGAACAAGTGACTGGCTGCTCTGCCTCTCTGACCTTTCAGCATTAATCCCTATATCTGACTCCAGGTTTGTTTGTTTGTTTGTTTGTTTGTTTTTTGCTTTTTTGTTTTGTTTTTTGTTTTTCTTGTTTGTTTGAAGTTTGTTTGTTTTTATTGGGGGGGTGTTTTATTGGTTGGTTTTTTGAGACAGGGTTTCCCTATAGCTTTGGAGCCTGTCCTGGAACTCACTCTGTAGACCAGGCTCACAGAAATCCACCTGACTCTGCCTCCCAAGTGCTGGGATTAAAATGTGTGCCACCACCGCCCGGCTTAACTCCAGATTTTTATTATTAAGACCAATTAGAATGTGCACTCTACCATGGACTCAGATGTAGCTGGTAGGAAGCAGATACTGCACTGAAGAGGAAAAAGCAAAAGCAGGTTCCGGTTGAGAAGATAGTATGAGAAGAAGGACAAGCCCTGCTATGTGTAGCTCTGAAGTGGAGACGGGGACAGAGACCAGAATGAGAACATACAGGTATGACGGGGACAGAGACCAGAATGCGAGCACACAGGTATGCTCAGTGCCTGCCTGTAGCTCACTCTTTACACTGTACACATTGCTCTCATGGAATCAGGGTTATCTTTGTGGACGAGCATTTGGTCAGCCTTTTCCGTGGTCGTGCCTGCTGGCAGGGTGCCTCCAGTATAAAGACAAATCTAACTAGATAGTCCCAGGGTACAGGAGCTGGAGTGGCTTGACTGAAGGGTCTACCCTACGCACCTACTCACTGGGTCTGAGTAGAGACACACTGGAGGAAATTCTACCCGGAGGAAGTCAAAACAGCTTGCAAACATCAACAAAAACCAAAGCAGAGCTTCATCAACGAATGAGGTTTTGGGCTCCACCAGTTTGGATCTCAGGGAGAAAAGGCCTTGCATTCTCATATGCAGCAAATGAACTGCAAAAGGAGAAGCCTTGGAGAAAAATCAAACCATCTCAGCTTTCCATAGTCCCAGAAAGGAAGCGAGATAAATTGATCTGCATTGTTATTGATCATAATACTTGCTTTATTACCCCTCTACTATCTTGCTGTTCTTTTTCCCCTTTCCTCGCATAAACTTTTTATTACTTGATGGTTACTATTTTCAAATGGATGAATTTTTAAAAATTAATGTATCCTACGCATAGTTTAGCCCTTTATTTTCTGTCCCATTTGGTAGTGTGCTTGTTACTTCTATATGTACATTATGTGAATATCTGGTTTTCTTCAGAGTCATTGTTGCTGGCATTTTCTTTCTTTCCTGTAAGTACTTTTAGAGGCAGAAGATAAAAAGAAAGGTGTTTACAGTGAAAGTCTGTCTGGAAGAATGGAAGAGATATCCGCCCCAACCAATGCATAAATCTCAATAAGCCGGGCAGTGGTGGTGCACGCCTGTAATCCCAGCACTTGGGAGGCAGAGGCAGGCGGATCTCTGTGAGTTCGAGGCGAGCCTGGTCTACAAAGGGAGTTCCAAGACAGGCTCCAAAGCTACAGAGAAACCCTGTCTCGAAAAACCAAAAAAAAAAAAAAAAAAAACCATAAATCTCAATAGAAACCCAAGAAATATGAATGAGCAATAAAATGTGACTATCCCAAAAGTTTATAGCTCATAAATAGTGGCTTTCATGCATTAAATATATATGAATTGAACTTAATGCATTGAATAAAAATGCATTGAAGTCTTTGAAACAATATAATTTTTAAAATGACCAATTACTTTAAAAAAGAGAAAATTGAGCAGATGAGGAAAGAGAAGAAGTCAGTTGAGGATGAAAGAAATGATTTACTAGGATAGAAATTCTGGTGGGAGGTGCTTTGAATAAAAGTTTGAAAATGGAATACTTTATAAATCCAATTTTTATATCTAAGTGGACTCACCAACACATTAGAATAAGTGGAAGAGATAATAAGATTGAAGGAAGACAAAGGTAGTTTGATGGTTTGCATAAGAATACCCCCCATAGGCTCATATATTTAAATGCTTGGTCATCAGTAAGTGGCTCTACTTGACAGGAATTGGGAGATATGGCCTTGTTGGAGTAGATGTGGCCTTATTGGAGGAAGTGTGTCACTGTGGGGGTGAGCTTTGAGGTTTCAGGGGCTCAAGCAAGACCCGGGGTTTTTTTCTGCCTGCTGTTTCTGGGATCCAGGTGTTGAGCTACAAGCTACTCTCCAGCTCCTTGTCTGCCTGTGTACCACCATGCACCCTGCCATAAAGATAGTAGGTTAAACCTCTGAAACTATAAGCAAGCCCCAGACAAACGCTTTCTTTTATAAGAGGTGCTACAATGGTCATGGTCTGTTCATAGCAATAGAACAGTGACTAAGACAAATGGGTACTTATCATAGTAAGATATCAATAAAGAAGATTGAATCCACTATGACTATAGCTTCCATGACTACTGGCTAATATTTAACAGACTAATCTAAGGTTGAAGAAGTGGAGGCATAGAATAAAGTCATATAAAACATATTCAATGAAATTCTAGCAAAAGTTCCTAAAATCCATAGAAAGAATGTATATCAAAGAAAAGGAACCTGAAATACACATGACCAGAAAACAATCTCTCCATGTCATGTTCTAGTAAAAAGGGTAAGAGACCAGAAGTAAGAACAAAGGGAAAATAATCAAAGTTACAGGACAGAATCATCATGTTATTTACAAGAGAAACTCAGAATTGCATTGCACCACCCAGCAGAAACTAAAAGGCAAGAAAGCATAGAAGAAAATATCTGAAGCACTGAAATTAAACAGGATACATGGTCGAGATTACTGTATCCAGCAGTCAACTCTTAGTGTGGTGGAAAAATAAAGACTCCACAAGATAAATACAAAGTAAAATCCTTCACAACCACTAAGACATCATCGCTGGAGAGATGAAGATTCTCTCTGTCTCTCTCCATCTCTCTCTCACACACACACATACAAAAACACACACACCAGCCAAAATAATCTAGATACATGTAAATGAGTGTCCCCTGTTTTTTTCTCATAGGTGTGGTTTAGAACTCAGGGAGGGGAGGATGGGAATGAACATAGGAGGCTAGCGGTAATGTATAAAAGAAAGGGGAATAAGAAGAATTAGCAAAGTGTGGATGTGAGAGAGTAATGACACATACATAAGTAGACAGTAGATAGGTAGGTAGGTAGATAGAAGATAGATGACAGATGATTGATAGATAGATAGATAGATAGATAGATAGATAGATAGATAGATAGATAGATTATTATTGATAGGTAGTTAAATGGTGACAGATAGAAAGATAGAACATAGAGATATCTGACAAATTCATAATTAATCCTACTCTTACATAACCAATGTATGCGAAGAAAAAGTCATAAAATAGAATTTTTCTGTTGTTTCCAATATACTCCATAAATATTTTGAATGCAGAAAGGATTAAAATAATATTACTTACCCAATGATCTCCATTAAGGTTCAGCGACATCTAACATGTTATTGAGCAGCTATTCCAAGGCTCAAAGCGCTGAGAAGAAATAAAAATCTCTTATACTTGCTAGATGAAACAGAAAACCACAGGCTAAACACTCAAATTGTCTCCAGTATGATTCAGGGGAGTTCCCTGAAACTTACGAGGCAATTATAAAATAGCAATTATTAATGTCCCCTTGTCTCCTTTTTCAAGAAGAAAAAATAAGGATGGTTGCATTTATTTTTCCCATTTCTCTGCACTTTGAATTTCTTCAAGGCCCGGATTGCATTACAGTTACTGTGTCCTCCATTGGGATGCAGTCTGACACATAGCACAATACCCCACAGATGGATGGAATAAGCAGATGGATGATGGGATTATTAATGCTCATGAGAGGAAGAATTAATTCCTATGACTGGTACATTTAAAGGAAGATTCCCAAAGAAAATGAAAGTTGAGCTTGACACCAAAGGACATATGGGTTTAAAGAGGAAGTGGTCCCCATCATGTAAAGAATTTCTGCAGCCTCCATGTACCTTACAAGGGGTCATAAGAACATACTTCTGTATGTCAACCCCTATATAGACAGTATGTATTGATAAGTATTTTTCCGAGAATTTTCCTGAATGCCCCACATCTTCACAGGGCTTCTGATTATCAAGTCTAGCAAGCAGAAGTACTTTAAATTTCAGATCATCTGCCTGTAATGTCAAAATTAAAAATAGTTGGAATTTAATTACATAAAACGTATCTCCTTCTCTCTCTTTGCCATCTCCCCTACTTCAAGTCAATTTGAACAAGGGGGGGGGGGGGGGACAAAGAATCACCAGGAGAGACTGTTTCGTGGCTTTTTGTGCCCTCTGGTGGTGATTCTAGGGAGATGCATCAATGCCGTATGCGGTCAAATCTAACAGTATAGAAAGTACTGTGCTCCGGGCTCAGAGGTTATGTTCTCCCATCTGAAATAACAGCCACATAATATAAGGAGTAATTGTGTGGAACGCAGAACAGGTCAACTACACCCACGCTTTCATAGTCCTTCATCTTTTAGAGGCAACATGGCCTCATGCTAGTTATTAAAAGGGAATATTGTCCCATACAAATGGGATCGTTTCCATTACAGCATTCAATATAAGTTAAAACTGCTACATTATTGTGACATTTTCCATGACAATTCAAATATGATGCCTTTAAGCCCATTAAGCAATGAGATAGCCAGCATTCACAGAAATGTGGTAGTTTTTTGTATGGTATTTGTAAGGAATGCTAAAATTAAGAAAGTAAACAACTCTATTTTCTCTGAAAATTGTTTCTATTTACAGTAATCAAGATTTTGTTTTCTCCCCTTGCACATGTTGGGAAAGTACTCCAACACTAAGATGGACACCATACCTTAAGTTTATTTTATCCATTTATTCATTCTTCCATGTATACATTTAGATTATATCCACCTTTACACTCTACAACCCCACCAACCCTCTCCAACCTTTCTTTCTTCTTCTCCATTTTCCCGTTTCTCCCCCTCCTTTCTTCCTTGTCCTCTTCCTCCTCCTTTTCTTTCTGTTCTCTTTGAAAGCCACTGAGACCAATTAGGATTGCCCATGTGCACCTTGGCATAGTGAACATGGGTCACTTAGGAGTGGCCATACCAGCCTTTCATTGCCAACAGCTATATGTTACCAGCAAGTGTGGGGGTGTTGCATATCACGATAGAACCTTCATCTGGTGATGGATGGAGATAGAGACAGAGACCCACACTGGAGCACTGGACTGAGCTCCCAAGGTCCCAATGAGGAGCAGAAGGAGGGAGAACATGAGCAAAGAAGTCGGGACCACGAGGGGTGCACCCACCCATGGAGACAGTGGAGCTGATCTATTGGGAGCTCACCAAGGCCAGCTGGACTGTGACTGAAAAAGCATGGAATAAAACTGGACTCTCTGAGCATGGTGAACAATGAGGGCTGATGAGAAGCCAAGGACAATGGCATGGGGTTTTGATCCTACTTCATGTTTTGGCTTTGTGGGAGCCTAGCCAGTTTGGATGTTCACCTTCCTAGAAATGGACGGAGAGGGGAAGACCTAGGACTTACCACAGGGCAGGGAACCCTGACTGCTCTTTGGACTGGAGAGGGAGAGGGAGAGGAGTGGGAGGAGGGGGAGAAGGGTGGGAGGAGGGGGAGGGAAATGGGAGGCTGGGAGGAGGTGGAAACTTGTTTTTTTTTTTCCTTTTCTCAATAAAAAAAATGGAAAAAAAATACATAGAGATTGTATGAGTCCTTTGAGAATTCCATACAATGTACTTCCTATCAAAATCACCTCTTTCCCTACTCTGGCTCCAGATCATCATCTCTTCCTTATCTACCGCCTAATTTGTGTCCTCCATTATTTAAATCCATCCAATACAGTTTCAACTTCCTGTATACTCTTGGATGTAGGACCTTCACTGCAGCTTTGTCTACCTACGAGAGACCACGCCCTTAAAGAAAGCTAACTTCCCCTTTCCTAGAAACACTAAATTGCCATCAGCTCACCCTCTTGAGGATTTTATGCTCACCTGCCAGGATGTTGTTTGCCTGAGCTTGCACAGATTGTGTGTCTACTATCTCCAATGCTGTGAATTCCAATGCACAACTCCACCTGTCTCCTTCTTGTCTTGCAGTCTTTCTACCCCCTCTTCCACAGTGAGTGCTGAACTGTGGCAGGAAAGCCTGTGTTGTAGATCTCCCTTAAGGGGCTGACCATTCTGTTGTTGCTTATTGCTTACACCTTCACCCGGTCTAGGACTCGGTAATCATCACCTTCCGCAGGAAAATAAAATGTAGCTTCTCCGATGAGTATTGACAGATATTGGACCTTCAAATGAACTTTAAAACCAAGCCAAGAGTCAGGGGATGAGGGTATAGTTCTGGGATGCAGTGCAGCTCTGTGTGCCATTCCTGGTCCTGGAGAAAAGGGGAAGAAAAAAGAAAAGGAAGGTAGAAAAACTCATTCAAAGCAACTAACCATAAAAAGATAAAAAGACTAGTAGGCCAATAAAATCTCCTTTCCTGGTGACACTGTTATGAGCAGATGGAATAAACGGGCATTATATAGGAGTAAAACTAATAAAGAAAATGATAAAAATGGGATTTTCGGTACCTTTAAGGGACATAATGGCTGCGCACACTTTAAGATCTTCCGCACAATGAGTCATCTGTAAACAACACAGGAAAAAACCTTTCAGGCTGCCCAGAGCACAAAACACAAAGCGTATTCAATGCTTGTCGCCTTACAAGCACCAAATATCTACACATTCATCATACCTAAGACATGCTGTGCACTCTTGCATTAAAAAGAGGAGTTTGGCTAATGGCGTAAATAGTTTTAATGAGTTTTTGGATCATACAAATGCTATCAAGGGCAGAATAAGAATACATTTAATTGTTAATTTTTAAAAAAGTAGTATTTCTAATTCTTGTATGAAACATTTGCATGGTGTTTCTAAGCCGCATTTTGATTCTGGTTCTTTTCATTTTTTTTTCTGTAAAATGTGCAGTCTTTACCTTGTGGAAATTGGCAATAAATAAAGCTATGAAAACTTTCATTTCTGCAAAGACTATATGCAATTCTGCCTACGGCTTAATTTGTGATCCAGCTAGAGTTATTTATTTCCTCGTGTCATGGTGACCTCTATTTTAAGGAAAAGATCAGAAAATATTTTTCCTTTTCTGTCTCCAACTTAATTAGCAGTGAGTCATCCATTTATAACACGGAAGTTTAATGAGGATTCAGAAAACTAGAAATGCCATCTTTAAAAAGAATTTCCCCTCTGTAATCATTTTTATTAATTTGTATTAAAGATTTTATATGTACATAAGCTGTGTTTTAATAAATCCACTTCCACAGCCCTTCATACACACCAATTTTCTCTCCCAAATTCATGCACTCTTATTTCTCAAATTTTCTGTGTCCCCTTAGTGCTCTCTGTATGTACATGGGTATAAGACCATCTACTGGAGGATGGGTAGCCTCTCAAGGATGCATCAATGAATAAAACTGACTTTTGCTCCTGGAGGACCTATCAATCACTGAAGGCTCTTCAGAAAGCTGAGGCTTCCTGAGCCATCTCCCGTCTATACCTAGATTAATTCCCACTTGAGCTTGAAATGGTCCTGTGTATGCAGTTCCGGCTTATGCCATGTCTAACAAACACCATTTCACTGCAGATGTCTGCTAGCACTGGATATTATGATCTTTCTACTTCCTCTTCCAGGAGGAACCTTGGGCCTTGGAGGACGGAGTGTGATATGATGTTTTATAGACGATTATATCCAAGAAGGCATAACTTCTAAATTGTACACGTCATACCCATAGCTGGCTAAGCAGGACTACTTCCCATTCATTTCAGATTGTGGTTTATCTTTTGTTTAACAAAATGTAAAATACATATTCTTAAATCAAAACAGTGAATTCTGTTAAAAGAACAGCCAAAACCATTATTTGGGTTTTTTTTTATTTGTATTCTTTCATAAAAACTGACAGTATTAACATTAAACAGTGATCCTCATAAGATTATTATAAAACCTGGATTTGTATGCAGAAGTCAAGAAGGTTGGAAATCAGGCCCATGTATAATCTTTTCACACAGGTTATTCAAAAGTTGATGTTACCAATGGGATAAATAAGTGCTATTCGCCCTTAGGAATGGGAGTCAATTGTGACAGCTGGGATGACTGTTATTGCCACTTCCCCTAATGTTTCTGCTTTGGCTCAACTGTGACATCTGTGAATTTTAATGCTTTACTTCTTTAACGTCTACTGAAGGAAAGTGCCCACTGTTCATTTATCTTGTAAGCAAATCCTGAAAAGTTCTGAGGTCCAGGGGAAGTCCTTGGTGACTACAAAGCCTGGGAACCTCATCTCCATCTTCTAACTTTGCTGGACAAATGATAGACAAGAGCCCTTTATTGACTGAACAACACCCTCAGCTCTGATGACCAAATACGGGACTTTTGCTGGTATGCCATTCAAATCCTTTCCTAACTGAATCAAAACCTGTTTTAGGGCAAGAATTGCTTTGTTGAATTGAATTCTGCAATCATTTGGATTAATTTTATACCAAGTCTTTTTAGACTTCATTTCAACACACGTTCCAGTTTTTGCTTTCACGCATAGTTATTCCATAGAATTATGCTTTCAAACAAGCCTTTCAGTAAGGCTTTATATAAAAGCTTCTCTTCATTTGAATATTTCTTTTACTGATTAAGCTTGTCATAGAATTTGTCTAAGAGTATATTTAAAAAATAGTATTAGGATGCTCTTTCACATTAGCTAAACAATTGCAGTAAGTTCCTTCCTAAAACTTAAACTTCCTCAGCCATGGGGATATACAAACATATATATATATATATATATATATATATATATATATATATATATATATGTGTGTGTGTGTGTGTGTGTGTGTGTGTGTGTGTGTGTGTGTGTGTGTTTATATATATGACTCTCTATGTACATGTATATCCATATATATGTATATATACTTATACACATACACACACTTTCTCACACACACACACCTTTATCCATTCTTCTGTTGGACTGTTAAGTTGGTTTTATAAGTAATCTTTTGTGACCAGTGCTTTGATAACTGTGCCATGCAGCAGATCTATTTTTAGTTCTTTTAGAAACAGCCATGCAACTTTTAAGAGAAAAAAGCCCTCCTGGTATCTTCAAAGGAGCCAACAGTCCTGCTGCCAACTGTCTGTGGACAGAGCACCTCTAGTAGCTCAGAACCAATTGTAGATCGATGTGAAAGTAATCCCTGGCTTCTTGGAATAAGAACTCATGCTCCAGGTGAAACTGCACCCAGATAACACCTTGACTCAGCTGGCTTTGTCTATAGAGCAACAACCTATTTCTCATGTCATTTGGCATTTGGTCTTTTCCACTTGATATTGGCCAGAGCTTCTGTATAAAGCATGAGTATCTCATTTTGAATCCCCAGCACCTTAGCAAAAAGAAAAAGCTTTGTGCAGCCATGCATATCTGAAACCCAAGGTTTATGAATGAGGGAGCAGCCATGCCTTGAGATTTGAGGCCACCTAGGCTAGCTAATTGATTGACTTCATGTTCAGTGAGAGACCTGTCTCAAGAAAGTACTTGCTGGAGGTCTTAGACACTACCAAGGTAGCTACATATAGTACTGCTCAATAACATCTGCACACTGTCAATAAAATATCTGTTTAACAATAAGATACTCTACATCTTTTTATACTCCAATCGAAAGAAGCATGGGACAACGCTGTTGAAATCAGATATATACTTTGTTGGAGTAATCAAGATATAGAGCCAGGGATGAAAAGAGGTATTGGATAAAGATAAAGTGATCAGCTAATTAGGAATACATGAATCCCATTTGTACAGGTGACTGACACTAGTGTCCTCAATTACAAACAAAACAGAAAGCAGAAGCAACTGCAAGGGGTAGAGACAAATCTACAGTAGAACCAGGATAGTGAATTGTTCCCCTTAGTGAGTGATAGAAGGAACAGTCAGAAATTCACTAGCATTGCTGACCCCACCACCACACCACCAGTTTGCCCTAACTGATGCTGACAGGGCAAGACAACAAGGAAGATAACCACACCTTTGAACTACCTTGTAGATTCTCTAAGGAACACACTATTCTGGGTTATGAAGCAAGTTACAGTAATCATGATATATAACCAAAGTAAAATTAAACACAAAATAAAAATGTGTAAGGTATCTAGAAAATAACCTAATGGGTGGAAATTGAGGATCACAGTAGAAGAAGACACCATACAAGAAATTACAAACTGCTATTACTTAAAGGAACATCTCAAAAAGCACATAAGAGAACAACAGTGCATATGTCTAAAACAAAAACAAGTATTTATTTTATACAACAGTGAAGGCTTTGCATAATAAGCCAAACTCTTGCTTTAGGAAATAATTATAAAGTAATAAAGTTAAATCTAAACTAAGTAAAATCATTTTATATTACAAATTAAAATTGAAATAAAAATTTAACTTTAAGCTATAAACATTTACAACATACGCAATAGATAAACTGTTCATCTCATTATTGGGAGCATATCTCATAAAATTTACACAGTTAACCTGCAAAAATGTAGATATTAACATTCACATATAAGAAATTCTTAAAAATTAAAGCTATACTGGGATATAAAATTCCTTAGTTTTATGATTAATCCATTGCTTACTTATTTTTATCACATATAAAAATGGCAAAGAAGGCGCATGACTTTAATCCCAGCACTCGGGAGGCAGAGGCAGACGGATCTCTGTGAGTTCGAAGCCAGCCTGGTCTAGAAGAGCTAGTTCCAGGACAGGAACCAAAAAAGCTACGGAGAAACCCTGTCTTGAAAAATAAAAAAAAAAAAAAAAAAAAAAAAAAGGCAAAGAAGTCACAAACATTTCCAGATACCAGGTGTGTCTGATGAATATCATGTGGATGTGAATATGAAATTAAGACACAGGATCTCAGCAGTTTTAGAGATGATTCCTTAACTAAGACTAATTTATGTACAATGTCTACCAAGTCCAGAATAAGAGATGAAAATTCACATTTCAAACCAACTTCTCTAGGCACCCCAATGCAGCATTGACACGAAGGGTCAATTAATGAAATTCATTAAGACTACAGGAGTACAGAAGGCACAAGTGTTGGCTAATGAAAACCATGGATGCATACAAATGTAATCGGGAAGCCATTCATTTTATAAGTTAAATTATAATGTGAGAAAAGAATATATAATCAGTCATTTTTATTCTCTGATACATTACTTGAGCATTCTAGTTGAGAGAAAAAGCTGGGTGCCCTCTTAGAGTCCCATGGCACTACAGTTCTGTCCCCTGTCTCATTATGGGCTGCCAATTTGCAAGACTGTCCACAGTTCAGAGATATTATTCAGCCCAGCACTCGGGAACGGACCAAATGTCTAAGAAAGTCTAAAGCAAAATAAATACTATTTTATGTTTATATAACTAAATCAAATTATCAGGACAATATCTAAAGGGAGTTATTCTGACCTTGACTCATACTTTAATAATTGGCTGCTCTATGGGACAGCAAAAGTTCAAACATTTAAGCTGAGGCCATGATCAAATTTTTATTTTAATTCCAGAACTAATTCAGTTTTACAGGCTTACTCACCAACATGTACTTAAGTATTCAAAATTGTCTGCTCTCTAAAGCACACAAGAAGATGATTCCTCAGACCTTCAGTATAGACTAATATACATATGTAAATATTTATAAACATTGGAATGATGAGCTGTAATAGACTTCAACCAACTTAATTTGAGGAATATAACTTCCTTAAAATGAATACATTTCAGCCAGAAGAAGGTGGAAGTGAGTTGGCACCTGTACAAGAATTAAAAGACATGCATGTATAAACAGAAGCATATCTATATGCCTGAAATCTCACAGACAGGTTGGGAAGATCTGTAGGCAGAGGCTGCTTGTTCATTCCCAGCCACCCAGACCTGAAATAATTACATAGAAACTGTATTATTACAACACTGTTTGGCCTATTAGTTCATACTTCTTATTGGCTAGCTCTTATATCTTAAATTAACCCATTTCTATTAATCTGTGTATCACCACGTTGTTGTGGCCTACTGGTAAGGTTCTATCCAGCATCCAGCATCTGTCTCCTGCAGTGGCTACATGGCCACTGATTCTACCTACTCTCCCTGTATATCTTTTCCAGCCTGGCTATAGTCTGTGAAGCCATTGACCAAAAGCAGCTTCTTTATTAACCAATGGCAATAAAACATACTTACAGCATACAGAGGGGAATTCAACATCACCTGCCCTTTTCTATCTAAATAAAAACGAAGGCTTAACTTTAACATAGCAAGATTATATACAAGAAAACAGTTAACAAGCAGTAATTATAGTTACAATATTTATATATAGTTTATCTTTTATCATAACTAAGGAAAACTATCGAAACTATCCTTCAACTCCATCAAAGACTCCAGAAGGATATATATTTTGTAAGTAAACAGGAAGTGCATTGTAAGCAACTTCTAAAACTCTAGAATTGACAGAGATATCTTGCTGCCTGGACAGTCATCCAAAGTTCTTCTGTAACATTGGGGCACCCATCTTCAGCCTACAAGCCCATAGTGTCTGGCAGATTTTCCATGAAGGAAATTTCAAAAACAGTTCCACCTATATTGGCAGTATGTCAGTCACTTTTTTCTGTGTCCTACAGAATGTGTAGCATACTCTTTCATGAAGCAGGAACCCCAAAGGACTGTCTCACCTTTAGGCAAATTCAGCAGTCATTTCTCTATGGGTCCTGTATGTCCAGTTCATACAGCTTAACATCAAGCAGTCAGGCAAGAGCAGTTTCTATATTATCCAGTGGTATTCACAGCATACAGAGAGGAATCCCACATCAAATATCACTCATGAAAACAATGGGTTAGGCAATCAAACTGTCTTAATTAGTTTTCTGTGGCTACAATAAAACATTGACCTGAAACAAGCTTGGGTAAGAAAGGGTTTCTGTGACTTACTATAAAAGGAGACTGTGTATTAGTTTCCTTACAACCTGTAAAATCATCACCTCTGTCATTTCTCTTTTTCAAGAGGTTTCTCCTTTTCAAACCAAACCTTGATTAATTTTGAGAGTATCTATAGCTTTTCTTCTCCTGTGGAAACAAAAATAAAACTCCTTCCCCAACATAGCACATCTCCTGGTTTCCATTCTGAGGTCAACACATCCTTAAAATACACTGACTGATTCAATTCAGAAGGTTTTATTTTTCTAGACTCACAAATATAAAATAGAGATAATATTTTTCTTAATTTTGTCAGATACAAAAAGACTAAATATTGTAACTATAATTATTACTTGATACCTATTTGGTTATATGTTATTTTACTATGTTAAAGTTCAAACCTTTCTTATTATTTAGACAGAAAGGGAGAGATGATGTGGATTCCCCTATGTATGCTGTGAACATGTTTTATTATCATTCGTTAGTAAAGAAGCCACTTTGGCCTATGGCAGAGCAGAATAGAGCTAGGCAGGAAAACTAAACTGAATGCTTGGAAAAAGAATGCAGAGTTGGAGAGATGCCATGTAACTACCAAGGGAGAAAGATGCCAGAATCTTACTTGTAGGTCAAAACTTAGTATTGTGGTGATACTTAGATTAATAGAAATGGGTTGATTTATAATGTAAGAGCTATCTAGGAATATACCTGAACCGTCAGCCAAAAAGTGTTGTAATTAATATAGTTCCTGTGTTAAGGTCTGGGCAGCCAGGAAACAAAAGTACAAAGTCCATTTACAACTTACAGTTTACAGTTCATCATCAGGGGGCGCCAAGGCAGGAGTTCAAGTCAGGAGGCTAGAGGCAGAAACTGAAGCAGAGATGAAGGAGAAGTGCTGTTTACTAGCGTGCTCAGCTTATCTTCCTATAGAACACGCACCCTTTGCTAGGTGTAGCTCTACTCACAGTGTGCTGGGCCTTCCCACAGCAGTCATTAATGAGGAAGGGCCCATAGATGTGCCCACAGGACAACCTGATGGGGTAGTTACACTGTTGAGTTTCCTTCTTCTCAGGCCTGTCTAGGTTTGTGTTAACTTGACAAAAAACTAACTGAAACATCATCCTGTGATCAAACTCAGACTTGAAACCATACCAGCATTTTTAGATGCCTGAACAAGTTGTCTGAAATCTTTTCATGCCCAGATTTCCTTAATAAGAAAGTACTTTTGCAACCTTTATCACTTTGTTAGAGATTTTTGAGTGGAAGAACGGGGAAACACTACCAAGGTATACTCAGTAACGAGCACTTCTGTTCTTTTCTTTTTGGAAGGACCTGGGGACCAAAAGGGGAGTCTGAGGGTAAGAGAACATGAGTGCTCAGTCTGAGAAAGCAACCTTCTGTCTCTTTGTATACTAGTCACTTTCTCTTTTTGGACAATTCCTACCACATCAACATGACTGATTCTCTTCATACTGAAGTCTGTTAAATTCTCTCAGAAAATAACACCCACAAAAACGAAGCATATTGTGACATCGGCAACCTGAGCAATCTTGGAACCCGGTAAATTTGATACCTATAATTAACCAGTACAGAGTTGAAGATGTAAGTCTTCATATCGATTAGGCCTCATCCCCAATCATCACCATGTCACGAAACATACTAGGGGCAATGGTGAATTGCCTTGTTTATCAACCAAAGCTAAGCACTGCCATGTCTTGTTAATATCAAGGGATGCTCTAAATTGGAAAAAACAAAACCTGGAAATGTCAGCAATTGTTCAACCTGTGAACACAGGAGAGGAAGACCTAATAAGATCACAGACCTTACTGAGTGTTATGTCTTCTCAAAAAAAAAAAAAAAAGAACTGAAGAGGAACTTCACACAATAGCTACTGTCAGAATTCATGGCCAAAAATCTAAAAAGAAAAGTAAATATGTAAGATTTAAAAAAAAACAGATTGGCCAGTTTGTTGTTCTGTATGTCTTTAATGGATAAGATCCCCACAATAAAATTATGGAGTTTAACATGAAACTTTGTGTTCTGCCACTGCAGGGTTGTCAAATGAGAGTTCTATTACAGCAGATGGCATGAACACACACCTAGCAAAGCTGCCCACAAACATTCAAACTAAGTCCTTGAGGAGAAATAAGGAAAAAAAATACTTAAACTAGAACGGTCATGGGTCCCATTTCTTTTTCTAAACCTTCTATATCAGAGATCAGGACCAGCAGTTGCAGAACACTCTTCCCCGTTTAAACCAGACTCTAGCTACTTCTTATTGGGTGTGAAGCAACGAGAAATAAGACAGTACTTGGCCCCATTTAGTGGTCCTCAGCAGCCTGAGGGGGGTCTTTCTACCTCTGTCCCCTGATGTCCTGAATCCATTCTGGGAATCTACTTATAAGACCTTGTATACTCGCTTCTTGGTTCCACAAACAACAAACCTTGTTCACATGTGGTACTTACTCCATCCTATTTTAGTTTCAACAACATCCGTCAGTGCTAACCTGTGCACCTGCTGTCTGGGAAAGCCTGCCCAATACAGTTTTAGGTACTTCATCTGATTCATCTGTGCCCTTTGGGACAGTAATTAGGTGAAATTTGATCATACACCACTCAGGTCACTTCATTTCATTCTTTTTAATAATTTGCTTGCATCTTTGTTTTTTCTGTTTACTTTGCATATCTGAGATATCCCCCAAAGAACTGTTAAGCTTATCCAATGTTTCCACTTGTGTGGATTTTGTTTAGCATTTCATGAAGTTTACTTCTCATTGCGAGAACTCCCTTTAGGTTCTTATTTTATAATTTTCCTCCAAAGAAAGTTTCTGTTTTTTCTTCATTGTGATCCATCGCTTCTTATGTCTCTGTTGACTGCCTGGAACATCTGGTTCATCTCAGAATATGGAGGGTTGTTTTTTTTTTTTTTTCTGCTGCCTTTGTCTTGATTTTGGTACAGTCAAGACAGAGTAGACTGCAGCATCTACCTGATATGATGCTGGGCTTCATCACACATGGTTGTACTACTAGCATATGCTTTTGATACTAGGTTTGTTTCTTCTTTATCCTACAATGTGTCTACCTCATTTCCACATAGTCCTAAGATTCATCACTAACTAAGCAGCAAAGTTCTTATTCTTAATTCATAATCACAGTGGCTTCCTGACTTAGTGGCTGAAGCCCGCAAACTGAACTCTTAAAGTCTTCCAGTATGACATATCTTTGAATATTTCTGCTAATCTTTTAACCTTACATCTTAAAATGACTTTGTGGAGTTACAATCAATCGATGCATAATCAAAATACCAAACAAAAGCTATGTAAGTTTCCCCTTTCCTCCACATTTCTAGAATATCGTAGACTTTTGCTTCTTCTAATACTTTTCAGCCCTGTACCTCTCTGATTTCCTGCCCATCATCCCGACTAGCACTCTCTTTCCTTGGAATCAACTTCCAACTTCCTGCACCGGAGAAGTCAGAATCTCCAGTTAGATAACCTGAGCTAAAGTGGTCTTCCACTTAGTGGTCCTATGTTGTCGAGGATCACATGGCTATTCCACCTGGTATCAAGTATGTAAATATTGTTTCTTATACTTTGTCTGAAATAAGAAGCTTCATGCCTCATAGACAACTGCACTAGTTAGTTTATTAGGTCTGTATAATACAGTTACCCACTTGCCTTACATGTTTGGAATCCACATTTCTTCACACATGATAAATATTTTCTCTTTAAAACTTGTAGTAAGAGTAAGAATTTTGAAAAGCAAAGTTATATTGCTAGCAGTAATAAATTCGCAATAAACTTTTAGATTCCTCCAATATACCAGGCATCCTGTGCATCTCACATTTGAAATTCTCATTATTAATCAGAAACTTAGAAATCTAGAAGACCAGTACTCTCCCCATTTTAATTGTGAGAAAAATAAAAAAAAAAAAACAGTAAAATTGCCATCAAACTTTCACACACAGCTTTGTATTCAGGAAGAAGACTAAGGGGTGTGTCCTCAAAGCTTTCACTGTGCTGTCATTCAAGAATACTGAAATAATATGGAAATTGAGAAAGGACAACAGAGTGATTAGCACTCAGAAAATAGGATTTAGGAGAAATTTTGTGAAAAGTCATACAACAGAGCATAACGTTAATTAATATTACCAGCAGAACAAAACGAGAAGAAAACAAGCATTCCCAGAAATACTCACAGTTAAGAAGGTACCAGAAAAAAAAATGAGCTTAGCAATTCATGCATAGATGAGGGAAATTAATGACTATAAATAACTAAAAGTTTAAATGAATTCATTATTTGGTCTTTGAAGGAAGAAACAAGGAACACAAATCCCTAAAATTGGATGCTAGCAAGAACTGGTATGAGATTTTCTGCTTATGAAAGATTTGTAAATCATCAAGGAGCTACACTATATTATTTAAAATTCTTAGGGGATTAACTACCACCGCTAGGGATTAAGACAGCTTTGGAAAGATCAGTCATTTCTGGCAGGACATTTGAAACAAAATGAACCATGGGTCTTAGAGAGCAGACTACTGGCTAAGAGTCTTAGAGCCAAATGGCAAACACATTGACCTGGGTCTGTTCATTTCTCCTCTTGGGTCCTCCGCTCTTCCACATGTCCAACAGAGACCTAGATTTTACAATAATTCACACACTTTCTAAACCTGTATGCTCAATGTGACACTGAAAACACTGAGATAAAAATCAATGTAAACTAAGTCAGTTGGGTGCATATTACTTACCTAAATTACACTGCATTATATTAAAATTGGTTATGAATTACTATGATTTAAATGTGTCCCCTCAATTCATATGTGAGTGATATTTAAAGTTGGAATCCTTGAGAGAACACTGAGGCTTATGAAGTCTGCCCTTAGAGAGGTCAAAATCTATTTGTGGATTAATGGGTAAACAAGTTAATAGCTTATAGACAGTGACTTGGTTATACACAAAAGTTGTCTCTGGCAAGCTTGATCTGAGTACCCTCACCAGATTCCAGCTCAATGTTCTTGGGCACATTAAAGATATCTTTATTTTATTGCCATCCAGTCTCAACTCTTTTTCAATTGCAACAGATAGAGAAGCAAATCAAATATTAACAATAAACCCCTTTAGGCCTTAAATCAATCACACAGCTAATCTAGAAATTAATCTAGTGATGGATTCAAAATCGGGCTGGTACTCACTGAAAAATATTTTACACTTTATTGAAATTTTGACTAAGGTCATTCCAGTCAATAGTTGTAATGGAGACTGTGCTTACTTTTTCCAGCTGCCTAGACCCAAAAATCACACAGAAACTATGTTAATTACAACACTGCTTGACTGGACTCAGGCATATATCTATCTAGCTCTTACATGTAAAATTAACCCATTTCTATTATTTTATATTTTACCATGATGCTTGTGGTTGGTTACCTGCTGTTTCTTGGGTGGCTACATGATGTCTTTCTCTTTCAGCAGCTACATGATGGCTGCCCACTATGCCTTCTTTCTCCCTGCATTTAGTTTAGTTTTTCTGCATAACAATATTTGGCCCAGCCATAGGCCAAAGCAGTTTGTTTTTTAAACAGTGATAATAAAATATATTCACAGCATACAGAAGGAATCCCACATCAGCTTCCCTGTAGTAACAGGGGCTGCAGGGCTGCATTCTCAGCACCCCCGGCCGCCTGCCCGGCTAGCTTATGCCCAAAATAATTACACGGACACTGTATTCTTTTAAACACTGCCTGGCCCATTCTCTTCTAGGCTAATTCTCACATATTAATTTAGCCCATTTCTAATAATCTGTGAGAACCGGTCTTACCGGGAAGATTCTAGCCTAGTCCATCCTGGGTCGGAGCTTCATCCCGGGAGCGGGGCATGGCGTCTCTCTCTGAGGCGTCTGCTCCCAAGAGAGCTGTGGAGTCTCTGAGCTCACTTCCTCTTCCTCCCAGCATTTTGATCTGTTTACTCCTCCCACCTATCCTCTAACCAATAAAATGGGCCAGGGCAGTGCCTTTATTAGCCAATGACCTTCCTCCATCATTTCCCCTTTTTCGGTTTAAACAAAAAAAAAGGCTTTAACATAGCAAAATTACATATAACAAAACAGTTATCAAGTAAAAGTTACAATAATCTTTATCATAACTAAGGAAAACTACAACTAACTATTCTTAACTCCATCAAAGACTCCAGAAAGATATATTACCTAAGTAAACAAGAGCTAAGAAACTTCAAACTCTAGAAATGACAAAGACATCTCGCTGCCTGGACAGTCACCCAAAGTTCTTTTGTACCGTTGGGGCATCCATCTTCAAGCCTTCAGGCCCATGGTATCCAGCAGAAATTTCCATAAAGCAGGAAAATTCAAAGTCAGTTCAGTCACTATCTGTTGTGTCCTGCAGAATGTCTCGCAGACTCTTTCATGAATCAGGAACCCCGAAAGATCATCTCACCTTAGGCAAGTTCAGTAGTCCTCTCTCTGCGGGTTCTCTGTGTCCAGTTTATGCAATAGTCCAGGCAAGAGCAGTTTCTTGCCCAAATGGCTATCAAACTCCATAAGGTGCCTCTTCGATGCCCATCTTCCTCTTGAAGTACATTGGTGCTGCCAGGAGCAGAGTGTCTCATTGTCATGAAAAGTCCTCAGTTATTAAAACATTAAATGTCCTATTCTGTAATCTTTGAAAGACATGAAGAATGTCTATCTAAAATATATCTACGCACATCTAGAAAATATTACCTAACATGACTACAAGCTTTACTATTATCGATGATTATCCATTAACAACCCATATTTCTTAATTATACAGTACATATTTAAATGAACTACACAATCACAATACCTTAATCAAAATCAGAAACACTTATATATATAACAAAATTGACCTTAAATCTCTATCAATAAAGCAAAATCTATACTAATGCAAATTATTCATACCTATATCATATCCCCCTTTAAATGTAAAAGAACATTTATAAACATTTTTTGGGAATATTGGCGCAGTTATTTCTCTCCAAACTGCTTCCTGCTGAATGGGGGCGTCGTTAATTAGGTCTTTCATGGTATAACCTGTGTGCTAGTTTCATCTCAGTTGGCAGTTGAGCGAAGCAATTTTTTGAAGATGTTCACTGCAACCCTTCAGGAGGGTGTGGTCCATCATACCAAATTGGAATAGAAGAAATGAACAGCGTCTCATCCGCTGTGAAAACAAAATAAGAAACTCCTTTCCAAAGTATCATATCCTTAGATCCAAATTCAAGATATCTATGTTGGATTAGTTCAGCAGCATTTATAAACAAATATCTTTTAGCAGCTGTTGCTCCTTCCTCAGCATTCAAACAATTCAAAGAGAGCATAATAGCATACAGTATCAAGATTCTCTGTGTATTTTCCATCTTTGTTCGTTTTATTTTAACCTCTATTTTGTTTATTTTTACTTTTAACTCTTTGCTTTTTGAGACAGGTTCTCTGTATCTTTGACCTGAAGTAACTCTGTAGACCAGGCTGTCTTTGAACTCTCAGAGATCCGCCTGTCTCTGCCTCCCAGGCATTCGGGATTAAAGGTGTACACTACTACACCTTGAACTCACAGAGATCTGTTTGTCTCTGCCTTCTAGGCACTGGGATTAAAAACGTGTGCTACCACACACAACAACTCTCTTCCTTTTTTTGTTTTTTACTTTAAGAACTTCAACTTTTAGTCTGCATATATTTTTAACACACTTTAAACCATTCAGAAATTTTCTTTGTCTTTGAATCTCTCTTTACTGTATATCTCTCTTTTTCTGACCACACGAGTCTTTAATTTACCAAGCAATATCAGTAGGATTAAAGGCGTGGCTTTGCCGGCTGGATCCAGCCCATTCCTTAGCTTTCCAGCCTCATGGCTGAGGTACTGACTGTAGCCAGCAAGCAAGCTTAAGCAGCATGTGCTTGCAAACCGCACAAACCGCCTGCATAAAAGAGTCAGAGTTTGTCCTGGCAGGACAGCCCAGAAAGCCGACATTTTTAAACGGCGCAGCTTTTTTCCTGCTAAGGCTGAAAACCAAAAAGCATGCGTTCAGCTTTTCGTCAACACGGTTTAAGTGTTTCGTGGCAGGACCTCTTAATGAGCTGCAGGCTTTGCAGCTAAAGCTGAGTCAGGAAGCTTCTCTTAGAAGAAAGCGCATGCTTGCCTCTAATAAGCAGAGCAGACCTGAGAACACAGCGAGTCTAGTTGCCATCAAACAAATCGTAGCACTTTACTCCAAATGCTCTATTCAAAAGCTCTGTCTCCCACAGGAGCCAGACAGAGATCTCAGTGGCGACACAGCCCCAGGAAGTTGCGCTTTAAAATGACACAGCGTTTTTTCTGCCACTGTTGCCGAATCAGGGAATCTCTCTACAGCACGCCACCAACAAACAGCAAAAATCTGTGTTAAACTCTCTCTCCCTTATTTTTATGCCTTCTCAGGTTTTTTAGGTGGGTTTAGCTGTCCACATGTCTGGGCGCCAACTGTAGTAACAGGGGCTGCAGGGCTGCATTCTCAGCACCCCCGGCCGCCTGCCCGGCTAGCTTATGCCCAAAATAATTACACGGACACTGTATTCTTTTAAACACTGCCTGGCCCATTCTCTTCTAGGCTAATTCTCACATATTAATTTAGCCCATTTCTAATAATCTGTGAGAACCGGTCTTACCGGGAAGATTCTAGCCTAGTCCATCCTGGGTCGGAGCTTCATCCCGGGAGCGGGGCATGGCGTCTCTCTCTGAGGCGTCTGCTCCCAAGAGAGCTGTGGAGTCTCTGAGCTCACTTCCTCTTCCTCCCAGCATTTTGATCTGTTTACTCCTCCCACCTATCCTCTAACCAATAAAATGGGCCAGGGCAGTGCCTTTATTAGCCAATGACCTTCCTCCATCACTTCCCTTTTCTGTATAAATAAAAAGACAGGTTTTAACTTTAACATAGTAAAATTATATATAGCAAAACAAGTATCAAGCAAATTACAGTTATAATATTCAGTCTATTTGTATATGACCAAATTTTAAAAATTCTATCATCTATTTTATCTTTGGAAGTCTAAAGTTTCATACCTAATTTATCTTTTATCATAACTAAGGAAAACTATAAATATAACTATGTCTTCAATTTAATCAAAGCCTCCAGAAGGATATAATACCACCTAAGTAAACAGGAAGTAATTGCAAACAACTTCCAAAACTCTAGAATTGACAGAAATATCTCATTGCCTGGATAGTCATCCAAAGTTCTTCTGTTTCATTGGGGCGTCCAATCTTCAACCTACAGTATCTGGTAGACTTTTCCATTAAGCAGGAAATTTGGAGATCTGTTCTGCCTTATAATGACAAAGTCCATCAGTTGCTCTGTGTCCAACATAATGTCTAGCAAACTCTCATGAAGCAGGAACCCTGAATGACTGTCTCAACTTCTTTTGTCAAGTTCAGTAGTCATTTTTTCTTCTAACTCCTGCATGTCCAGTTTATACAACATACCATCTAGCAGTCCAGGACAGAGTAATTTCTTGCCCAAATGACTAGCCTTGTCACATTGAAAGCAAATTCCATAAAGAGTTTCTTCAATGTCCATCTACATCTCTGAAGTACTTGGTGATGTCAGAAGCAGATATGTCTCACTGTCAAGAAAAGTCTAAGTTCTTAAAACCTTTTAAATGCCATATTCTGTAGGTCTTTGAAATATTGAAGATTATTTATCAAAATAAAATATATCTCTGTATATCTAGAAAACCTAATTAATGTAATTAAAAGTTTGATTATTACAGATGACTCTCTATTAATATGTATTTCTTAACTATTCATTACATTTCTAAATGAGCTGCACAATCACAATACCTTAAACAAGAACAGAAATAAGCATATACAATGTAACAAAATCGACCTTAAATTTGTATCAGTAGACCAAGGTCCATACCAACCTTCATCTCCCCCTTATTTTTTTTTTAGAAATTGACTGTGATATTAATCATTTATAGCCAACCCTTTTTAAAATAAAAATAAGCATTTATAACAATCATTTTGAGAATTTTGGTGTAGTTTTCTCCAAGATGCTTCCTGCTGTTTTGGGAGGTGAAGTATTTTGAGGGTTCATCGAGACCCTTCAGGGGGACTTGTTCCATAAAGCTACATTAGCCTGGAAGGAATCCGCAGGTCCTCATCCTCTGTGGACACAAAGACAGAACCTCTTTTCCAAAGATTCAAATATATCCTTAGATTCAAATTCTGAAGTCAAGATACTTTTAAAATATATGTGTTGGTTTAGTCTAGCAGCCCCCAGAATCAAATGTCTCTCTGTAGTCAAAAAATACAAAGAAAACACAATAATATTCATAATCTAGACTCTCTGTGTATTTTTTATTTTTATGAGGCTTATATGTTTTGTATTATTTTTACTGTCTCTTTAAATACTTTCTTTTATAACTATTTTTAAAACTATTTCTTTTTATAACTGTCTACACTCTTTTTTCTCCCAAGCCTACATATATTTTTTACATACATTGTGTCTCACTTAGCGGTCTTTTGTGTCTGAATCTCTCCTACTCTGTATCTGAAATCTGTTGAGGTTTTCTGTCCTGCCTGGTTTCTGTTCTCCCACCAGGTCCCACAGCTATTTAGCTCCAAAGAAATCACACAGAGATCTATATTAATGAGAAACTGATTGTCCCATTACCTCAGGCTTTTTACTAACTCTTATAACTTATATTAATCCATTATTCTTATCTCTGTTAATCACATGGCTCAATACGATTTCAGCAGGGCAATCACATCTTCCTTCTTCTGTGGTTGGGATGAGCCTGAGGAGTAATGGGATTCCTCCTTCCCAGAATTCTCCTGTTCTCACTTACTTGCCTATACTTCCTATCTGGTTGACCCACTTATACTTCCTGCTTGACTACTAGCCAGTCAGCATTTATTTAAAACATAATTGACAGAATATAGGCAATTGTCCACACCACTTCCCCCTCTTTAAAAAAATAAAATAACATCCATAATCCATTTTTTGGGAATGTGGGCATAGTTTTCCAGGCTACTCCATGCTGGTTGGGGTGCTGATAATCTTATGGGGACTTAAAGAAAATTTTGAATTATGATCAAGTCTTGACTGGAGTATCTTTTGAGTCTTGATCACCTCAGGCAGCAGTCTTAAATCTGTTCTGGATGTAGAACTCAGACATCTGGGCCATCTGTTCCTACTGGAGATTTCTCAGGTGGTCTTCCTTGATCAAACCTGGATTTTTAAAACTCAGAATGAATCCATAGCCTCTCATTTTCTGTGGAAACAAAAGCAAAATCTCTTCTCCAAAGTCAAAGTATTTTCAAAATATCTATCTTGGATTAATTCATCAGCATTTATAAGCAAATATCTTTTAGCAGCTGTAGCCCCTTCCTCAGCATTCAAACAATTCAAAGAACACAATAACATACAGTATCCAGATTTTCTGTGTATTTTCCATCTGAAATCCTTTTTTGACAAGGGACACTTTTTAAAACTGATAAGCAGCATGGTTGCTGCAGCCATGGATGCTGGCTCTGCCTCTCTCGATCTTTTAATATAGCAGAGGTACATTCACCACCAGCTCTGGGACTGCCCTCTGGGAGCTATGCTCACAACCTCAACTCTGGGAAGGAATTTGCAGCACATAAACCCTTTTTTGCCTGAATAAAAGCCAAATCTTCCATACGGTATTCCACGAAGCCTGGACATATCTCTGTGTATAGTGGTGGAAATTTGCCATGCTCTCCTGCCTGTGCATGCATAGAAGACACAATCTGGCCACTTGATTATAAAATATTTATAAATTTCCATGTGTAAGCTGATATCTAAATATGATAACAAGATTTTACAGATGTATAAAATGATTAGCAGACTCAGTATAGTTTTTTGTCAAAAATATATAAAAATTAGCACATATTAAAACTTTCCTATGTAACCTACCAAATTATAGCCTTTAGAACAAATTTGACATTTGTGTGTGAGCATGAGCCGTGTGCGTGGCAGACAATCTTGGTGGCTGTTCATTATATTCTGTCCATCTTGTTTAGTTTCTTGTTTCCTTTTAAAATCAGCCTTTACATTTACTTATTTCTGTTCATCCATGTCAGGGCAGGATGGGTGTGTGCACAGCAAAGAGCTCTCTGTATGTATGCCATCGTGCAAAAGGCACAGCATATGTGTAAATGTCAGAAAACAACTTTCAGGAAGTTAGCTTTCTCTTTTCATCATGTGGCTCCAGTCATCAAACGCAGGTCATCTGCCTTGGCATCAAGTTCCTTTTCCAGCCATCTTGCTATACCCTGGTCCCATTTTGTTAGTGACCTGGAAGATGCCAGTCTACCCAGTGAGCTCCAGGGGGCTTCTTTTCTTGCTTCTCCCTCAGGAGTGCTAGGATTATAAATGCCTACTGAGTTTTTTGTTTGTTTGTTTTTAATATGATTTTTATGGATTGAACACATGTGCTCAGTGCTTGGAAAACAAGCACTTTGCTGACTGATCCTTCTCCCCAGCCATATTTTCCAATTTCTTTCCATTTAAAATTTAGAAGAAAGCAATGTTATTCCTTTAGCTTTATTTCACATTTTTTTAACTGAAGAAAACATGCATTGTTCCCTCTCAAACATCTGTGCTGGATAGTATAAACAAATGAAAGTGAATAAAATATGTTTGTGCCTTAAAGGAACTTTTCGAAGCTAAGTGTGACCATAATAGAGAAAACAGTATCCTTGGGTTGGAGATAGTACCCTCTGAGAGGGTGAAAAGTAACATTCCAAGAAGTCCTTGTTTCTTACTGCTGAGTAATACTCTAATATGTATATATTCCATACTTTCTTCATCCATTCTTCCATTGAAGGGCATCTAGGTTGTTTCCAGGTTCTGGCTATGACAAACAATGCTGCCATGAACATAGTAGAGCATATACTTTTGTTGTATGATAAGGCCTCTCTTGGGTATATTCCCAAGAGTGGTATTGCGGGGTCCAGGGGTAAGTTGATCCCGAATTTCCTGAGAAACCGCCACACTGCTTTCCAAAGTGGTTGCACAAGTTTGCATTCCCACCAGCAGGCTATCATTGGTGTTTTTGATTTTCGCCATTCACTGGGTTTCTGATCCTACTGCACGTACTGGCTTTGTGGGAGCCTAGGCAGTTTGGATGCTCAACTTACTAGACCTGGATGGAGGTGGGGGTTCCTTGGACTTCCCACAGGACAGGGAACCCTGATTGCTTTTCGGGCTGAGGGGGGGGGACTTAATTAGGGGAGGGGGAGGGAAATGGGAGGCGGTGGCTGGAAAGAGACAGAAATCTTTAATAAATAAATAAATTAAAAAATAAAAAAAAAAAGAAAAGTAACATTCCAGAGGATTCAATGTTTAACTGGGTTTTAAAAAGGCAAATGTCTTGACAGAAGGAAAATATGGGAGGAGGCTAGCCCAGACAAGCAGGAAGCTAGGTATAGCTTAGAACATAGTCCTGTGCTAAATGCCCAGAAATGTCCGTGGGAACATGAGGAGTCCATTCTTTTCAAATCCAAAAGAAAGTGTAATTCACAATTAAAGAGTTAATAGTGCTTATGTCAGAGAGACATATGGAATTGTTGAAATCTTCCAACATACCAAGAGATGTCAGTGGAACGGTTGTAGAGGAAAGCAACAATAACAGCAACAACCCATCAGTTTTGTAAGGCGTTAGATTTGTGACAGATCAGAAAGGATGAACAAAGATGAGGATATGTAAAGCATGGGTAAAGGCAAGTTTTCACAGAGATGTAGTAGGAAGTAGGTGTGGTCTTTCTTTGTGAGTTCGTTCTTAGGGGCCTGGCAAGCTATCCATAGCCCACAGGTTCCAGCCAATCCTGATTGGCTGTGTTATGCCTGGGTTGCCAGACTCCTGCCACCCCGCCCCCTCATGCGAGCAAGTCCACCACAGAGCCAACTTCCCATTCAGTTACCCAAGGTATTTTTTTACGGTACAGGCTTGAAAGCAGGGGCTTTTTCCCACTCACCGACTAAGTGGATGCTCACAGCACAGGGAGTCTTTAAAGGGAAAAATCTCAAGTAGGGAATTACATGCCTTGGCATTATCAGATTGCAAAACAAGAGAGGATTCTTGTAACAAACAAACAAAAAACAAAAGAATTTTTTTTTTTTGTCTAGCTTCTGATTGGCTGTCTTCAAGTCTCTGGGAAGTCAGGTAGTTTTGGGGCCTGATGTGGCTTTTCTCTGAATTCACAGGCATACATGGGATGGGGCACCTGGGCTAGGGTGCCTTCTAGGTTAGGCTCTCACAAAGATGGGGCCTGGGCTTTAAATGGCCTCAGTCTTGTCTCTTCAGCTGTGTCCATTGCCTTCCTTTCTTTCATTGCCTGAGTGGTCTTCTGGGCTGTTCTTCAGTCTCACCTGACCACTACTCTTTTCCCAGATCTCTGATTCCGTTTTCTCCTTTGAGTGTGGCAAGACCTCTTCTATCTACTAAATCCTAGTTTCCCGATCAGGAATTGGTGATCCAAAGTTCTTTAGGTGATATCGAACCCTATCAAAGTGGGCTAAGCCAATTCACATGCATCCCTAATGCAAAAGACACTCGTTCAGAAAGCCACATAGCCAACTCCTAAAACACAAAGAATTTTGCTAAGTAGAATCATTATTTTTGTAAAATACAATGATTTTGAAAAGGCTCCACCTTACTGTTCAAAGTTTCCACACTCTACACTCAGCTTCAAAACACCTGTAAAATGTTCTATTCTGTTGTATCTCTTTCTTTGAACATTTGTTAGAATGTTTGACTTGTTATACTATATACCTTATTATAGTAAACACTTTTGTATCAATCCCTCGATCCCAAAGAAAGTGTAAGAGAGTAAAGTCATTTTCATTGTGTTTGGCACCCATAGGAGATAGTCAAGAAATGATGGATAAAGTAAAAGACAATCCTATAATAAGGAATTTATTGAGTCAGATACTCAGGTTTTACTAGCTTGCTTCATTTATTTAATTTTGCTCATTTGAGCTTGAGTCTCACTATATAGCTCAGCATGGCCTTGGATTTTCCAATCCTCCTATCTCTACTTCCCCAGTGCTGAGACCATAGACCTGTTTTACCATACAGCACAGTAAAGTGTTGACCTACAGATTGTGTGGCTTATTCAGGAAACCAAGAGAAGGCAAATTCAAGGAAATCCAGGCTAAGCTGAGGAAAGATTTGATCAGGCAAAACGGGCACTCCCCATGACTCCAGTGAGCAAGGCTAACTTGATCTTTCCATCTTTCCCCACGCCTGCAGCGAGCAAGGCTGACTATATCTTTGCCTAGGCTAGTCATCTTTCACCTGTGGAATCACCTCTAACGATTCATCTGTCATCAGAATACAGGACTGTTATCTTCTTTAAGGGGGCACTCCTAAAGACCTTACTTCCTTCTTCCAGGGCCCAGGTAAGTTTCTACCACCTCCCATGGCAACATTGCCTGGCAGCAGAAGGCTACCATAAGGGCCGTTGTAGGACACCCAGCCATGAAACAGCAGCAGCTCTGCAGGATGGATAATATAGAACAGCAACAGCAAAGATGACCAAATCCTCTCACAAAGATTTCACGGAAAAGGAAGCTCCATGAAAACCTTGAATACCCAAGCCAGACTTCTAGAAGACCCTGAAGAATAACATTGTGTTGATTTCAGCCACAACGTTAGAGGTGATTTTTGGACACAACGGTCCCCATGAGCAAATGACAAAGGCAGCGAGGTGAACGCCTTTACTGGAGCTGGGGGATTTCAGTTGCTGCTCCTGTACAGCAGGAGTTGATTGCATGAGATTCTGATTTCAGACCAAGTTGTTTGGAACATTTGCAGATTTGGAACATTTGCAGATTTCTGGAAACAGCATTTTTATGTTACCTGTTGTTAAATAGAAAACCTAAAGACTCAAAATGAATTACAAAGTAAGTTTGAATCTGATTCTTGCTGTTTCTACAGATATTCTTTTCAGCCACTATTTTTATTTCTAGAAATATCTGTGAAAAGAAGAACCAGATGTAAAATAGCATAGAAAATAGTTTAAGATGGAAAAAAAACTTCATTAATCATTTTGTCTTGGGAAAATGTGTAGGCAAACTTCAAAATCTGCCCCAGAGTGAATTATAAAGACAGTCCTTAATGTGTAGTATCTCTTGAGATCATTATTTTTCCTCATTAGAAGTAAAACATTAATGTATTTAGGAAAGAATATTGTTGCTGCGTGTGGTGGCTCATTCCTGCAAGCCCTGTGTGATAGTTTGAATGAGAAATACCCTCTATCCCATAGGCTCACATCTTGGAACTCTTGTCCCTTGATGGTACTGCTTGATGTAACTTTTAGAAGGTGCATAGATACGGCCTTGCTGCAGAGACTACACCACGGGAGGGTGCTTTGAAAGCAAGTAGTCTTGTCTAAGGCTGTACCACCCTGAACATGCTCAGTTTCATCTGAGAGGTTAGCATCTTGCCCCACACCCGTTTCCCCCTCTCTCTGCTTTGTTTTTGTGGTTGAAGATGTGATCTCTCCGTTTCCTACCCTGACCTCTGGCTTCCTCTTCCAGTATGGACTTTCTCTTTAGAACTTTAAGCCAGATAAATCTTTTCTTCCATAAGTCAACTTCGGTCATGGTGCTTTATCTCAGCAATGAAAAGAGTCAAGAGTATAATGAATTCACATAACTTCAAGACAAGTCTAGGCCGGGCAGTGGTGGCTCATGCCTTTAATCCCAGCACTTGGGAGGCAGAGGCAGGCAGATCTCTGTGAGTTCGAGACCAGCCTGGTCTACAAGAGCTAGTTCCAGGACAGGATCCAAAAACACAGAGAAACCCTGTCTCGAAAACCAAAAAAAAAAAAAAAAAAAAAAAAAAAACAAGTCTAGACAAGCTAGTGTGTTTGAGGCCAGACTTGTCTACACAGCAAGACCCTGTCTCAAAAACAGAAACGAAAAGAAATGTAGGACCAAAAGAAGGAGAGAAGGAAGAAAAGAAGAACAAAAGGGGATAGGAAAACAATAAATACGGATTAAGAACCAGATAATCTTCCTGATGTTGTAGCCTCTGAATAGGTTTAGGTTGAATGCTCACTACAGTTCTGAATTTACAGGGTTCCATAATCACATGAATCATTGTGTGTGAACACATAACATTGCCACTCTCCAAAAGAATATAGTAAACAAACTGCAAATGTGAAATATGAAATTAAGATTATATTTAGATATGAAAAATATCTTATACAAAGCTAAAGAAAGAAGCAGTTGTGGGGTGCATGATCGCAACCCCAGCACTTGGCAGGTGGAAGCAGGAGATTTGGATTTTGAAGTAGCCTTGATTTAATAATGATTTGAGGGTGGCCTAATCTAAACGAGACCTTGTTTAAGAAAAAAAATTATTACAGAAATCAAGATTACAACAGGACTATGAAAACAAATGAACAATGCCAAATATTATACCTTAAACAGAACTCATAAGAAAGGAGGCATTTTAAAACAAAACTTTCAAGAAAACAAAAATAGTCAAAATGATACAAGTGACAGCCCTAGAACAGAAAAACAGTGCGTGAATAGATTATAAGCCTGTAACGTCGCTTCTTCTTCTTCTGGAAAACACCAAATAGTGGAAGATGCCGGTGCAGCGGGAGGGCCCGGAGTACCTGGGGCCCCAGGATTAGTAGGATTTGGTGGTGGTCTAATGGGCCTAGACCGTGGTCAAGGCCGTGGCCTAGGCAGAGGCCACTGGGCTCGCGGAAGTAAGGCTGAAGACAAGGAGTGGATTCCCGTCACCAAGCTGGACCGCCTGGTTAAGGACATGAAAATCAAATCCCTAGAGGAGATCTACCTGTTCTCCCTGCCCATTAAGGAGTCTGAGATTATTGACTTTTTCCTGGGAGCTTCCCTAAAGGATGAGGTTCTGAAGATCATGCCCGTGCAGAAGCAAACTAGGGCAGGGCAGCGGACCAGGTTCAAGGCTTTCGTTGCTATTGGAGACTACAATGGTCACGTAGGCCTCGGTGTCAAGTGCTCCAAGGAGGTAGCCACTGCCATCCGAGGGGCCATCATCTTGGCCAAGCTTTCCATTGTCCCTGGGCGGAGAGGCTACTGGGGGAACAAGAGTGGCAAGCCCCACACTGTTCCTTGCAAAGCAACAGGCCGCTGTGGTTCTGTGCTGGAGCGTCTCATCCCTGCCCCCAGAGGCACTGACATAGTTTCCGCTTCTGTGCCCAAGAAGCTACTGATGATGGCTGGCATTGATGACTGCTACACATCAGCCAGGGACTGCACTGCCACCCTAGGCAACTTTGCCAAGGCCACCTTTGATTCCATCTCTAAGACCTACAGCTACCTGACCCCTGACCTCTGGATAGAGACTGTGTTCACCAAGTCTCCTTATCAGGAATTCACTGACCATCTTGTGAAAACCCACACCAGAGTCTCTGTTCAGAGGACCCAGGCTCCTGCTGTGGCCGCCATATAAGGGTTTTTATACAAGGAAAATAAAAGTGAATTAAGTCTGTTAAAAAAAAAAAAGAGAGAGAAACAAAAAACAAACCTGTAAAGCCAGTTGAGAACAATTAATAACATTTTCAAAAACAAAAGATAGTTAAATTTGGACATTAAAAATGTGCACCAGATTTTAGAATAAGACTGTCAGCCTTTAAAAGTTAATAGAAAGAGATTATGAACATTTTAAATTTTTTTTAAAAATTACTCATAGGGGAGCAAAAATCAAACTGACCTCAGGAAAACCTATATAAAATGAAATGTTAGCAAGCCTTATAGGAAACTCTTGATAAAGAAAAAATTATGCCTACCTCGTAGAAAAATGTTCACAAAATAGGACCATCTGGCTAGGGGGATGACTCAGGGGATGAAATGCTTATCCCAAAATTTAACACCTGGGGTTCAGATCCTCGGAACTCAGCTAAAGCTGGACTAGCATCCCAGTTGGCCTGCAGTCCTAAGATGGGATGGGGATGCAAGGATGCTGGGACAAACTGACGGGACCAGCAGAATTGGTAAGCTCTAGAGTCCCCAATTTTCCTGGACTCGGTAACTGTGGAGAGCAAGCCCAACTGACAAAGACACCTGAACACCCAGCATCAAGATTCACCACCCCACACATGTGCATATATGAGCAGAGGGAGCTGTACACATACAAGGAAACATGTGTGTACACATGCACCTGCCCGCATATATAAACACATATGTAGAGAAATCGAAAAATCCAACTCACCTTTGGAAGAAGAAGAAGAACTACTTCAATTGTATAGAAATGTAAGAAAGGGGGAAAGAGCCTCGGGAGCAATGAAAGATGACATTGAAGTATGATTGCTTTCTGTATCCTTCCGTTGTTAAAACTTCAAGCTCGTTCACATACCCTTTTGGCAAAACTACAGGGAAGCAGATTTTGCTCACATTGCCCCTAGCTTTGCCAAAGGCTATGGGATTTTAGGAGGGGGACTTGGCCACATTTATCAAGATTGGATATGCATTTCTTTTCTTCTCTAATCCAACAGTGTTGCTGGCAGAACCAGATATCTTAGTGACAGCTGCCATGTCTATGAAAAGGATGTATGCACAAAGCTATTTATTGGAACACTATTTAAGACAGCAAAAGAGCTGTAGGCTTAATGTTCCGTACAAGGCAGTACTATGTAGATATAAAATGTCGGTGCTTTTAGAAACTTCCCTGCAAAAAAGCAGGTAGAAAAAGTGTACTTCGGTTTCCACTGATTTTTCTAAGGATATGGAAATCTCTATAAACTTGGTAGCAAATAAGACATTAATTTTGGATGGAAAATCTTAAAAAAAAAAAACTCAATAAAACACACCTAAGGGGCTGTGGAAGATGGTCAGTGGGTAAGGTGTTTTCTGCTCAAACATAAGTTCAAATTCCCAGCGACCATGAACGAGCCAGCAAGGTGGTCATGTGTTTAATGGCAATGCTAAGGATCAGAGACAGAGACAGGCAGGCCTGGGACTTGATGGCCAACCCATCTATCTAAGGAGTAAGCTCAAATTTCAGAGACTTCACCTCAAGAAATACAGTAGAGAACAAGAGAAATAGACACCCAATATTGACTTCTATTCTCTGAATGAATCTGCATGGATACATGTATATATATATATATATATATATATATATATATATATATATATATATATGTATCCATATATACATATATATATGTATATACACATGCAGGTGAAGATAATAAATATTAAAAATGAGATAAATAAAACACAACAAATGCAGAGGAATGAATGGTTTTCCATTTATAGTAAACAAAAAGACTTCTTGGAAAGCTGATGAGATAACTGAATCTTACTTTTTTAAATTTAGCATCCATCCTATTTTCCCCATCAAACTGCATCTCAGAATAAGCAAATAGTTTATAAGAAGTATATTTTTGCTGTAGACACATTGCATATAAGATACGAATGAACACTTATACAATTCTGACATTAACATATTACAGATTCTGCTCAATAATTGGTCAATATAGTATCCAGTGATGACGAATCAGCATCACATAATATCAAGCTACCCAACGGTAAACAAATTGACATGGATACACACCCAGCATTGTAAAGCAGTCAGGACGCAAAACCATCTCTCACCTTCACAGAGTGTTCATATGTAACTTTGAACAGAAAAGAAACCCAGGGAGAAGAGAGTGTGATAAAGCACTCTATAGAGACACAATCTTTAAAGTTCACACCATGGGACGGACTCCTTGAGTAAAAATAGATTTCTATATTAAAAACAAAAACCAAAACCAAAAAAAAAATTGAAGGAGGGAGATCCACAGTGTTTTCTAAGGCAGAGAGACATATTGAATACCTGAAATATCTAAATTATAATTTTCCTTAATTCAAACAACAGGACATCCAGTATTCTAGTTTGATTTCTGTTGCTGTGATAAAATGCTGAACAAAGGTTTTATTGACTATGACTACAACCCATCACTGAAGGAAGTCAGGACAGGAGCTCAAGGCAGGATGCTCTAGGCAGGAACCAAAGTAGAGATCAGAGAGAAATGTGGCTTAATGGCTTGCTTCCCCTGGCTTCTTCATCTGCCTTTCTTGTACAACCCAAGGCCTCCTGTTCGAGGGGTGGCACCACCCACAGTGGGCTGGCTCTTTCTACAACAACTCCAATAAATAAAATATCCTCACAAACCTGTCCTCAGGCCAATCTGACAGAAGTAATTCCTCAATTGAGCTTCTCTCTTCCTAGGTCGGTCTAGCATTGCATCAAACTGACAAAAACAGGCCAGCACATACAATATGAGAGCAGATAGAGGAAAGGGCACCTTGGGGATATTTGATGGTGTCTTCTTTAAGAGTGGTCATAATTGATGTGTCATAGTCATATTTAAACCTGTTCTCTCAGGGTAATATTTTAGAGACATACAGGGAAACATATCAAAGTGAATTGGGTGGTACTGGGGTTTGCTTCAATTTGGTCTGGAGGTGGAAGAATCTGGGTGAATTTGTGTCACTGAAACCAGATATTAAGAATCATTACAAATGAGGCTATAGACCAATGGAAAGCTTGCATAGCATGCAGCAAACCCTGGGTTCACACCCAGCACCCCTTATACTACACATTATAGTGCATATTCATAACCCCAGCTCTTGAGAAGGAGGTGGAGGCAGGGGATGAGAATGCCAAATAATCTTCAGTTAGCGAACTAGAGAGTTTGAAGGAAACCTAGGATACAAAAAAAACACTGTCTCTAATTAGTTTTTCAACGGATAAGAAAATAAATCACGACTCTCTTGGGTCTAAACTCAAAATCTTACCCTTTGCAAAATGAAAATGTCTTTCTATGGCTGCCTAACTGAGCAATTTCTGTATGTGCTAGCTTCTGAGAACTCAGAAGTCTTACTAGCACCCACTGTTATTGAAGAGAGCAAGCGAAAAGCATAGATTAAATAAAACTACTTTCACGTCCTCTCAGAGACACTAAACCTTTGCACAAAAGTCCAGGTGTTGAAGACTGTCCTCTGTCATAATAACTCTGAACTGTGGAAAACGAAAACAGTCAGATTCTCTACTCAGTAGAAAACCACCCCACAGCCAACAGGAACAATGTGGTGATGGATAATATTCAGCTAGTTGGTGGGGTGAGAGACATCCTCTATAAGTCCTTAGACCACTTATTTAAAAAGACTTATGATTGGGCATGCCTTTACTCTGCCTAATACACAACTTTACAGAGTACTAATTAAATTTTCATATTAATATAGAAAAGACTTTTTCTGCAAATGATTCAGCTCAGAAGGGTTTCAGCTGTGCCCTCATATTTTTTAAAGATTGTCCCGACTACAATAATAAATGATTTTTAATAATAAAGTATTTTCATAATATAAAAATAATGAATAAGTATTTATTAATAAAATGATACACTAAGAATGGCTGTGAACCATTACCTCTAAACAATCTAAGCTTATGTTAACAAAACAGATGTTGCCTATGACCCATAAGGAAAATCTTATCATTTAAGGAAGTTTGAAGACAAAATGTTATTTCTGTTAATTATTAAGTTTGATTTTAAAAATATTTCTGATAATAAATAAAATATAAAAGTTATATATTGCAGTATATATAGTACATAATACATATATGTATTGTGCCACTCATTTGCCCTGTTGTCATGATAAAATACCCTGGCAAACACAGCTCCAGGGAAAAAGAGTTTCTTTTAGTTCCCACTTGAAAGTTCTGAGTCATGGTGAGAAGTCATGGCAGCTGGAACTTGGAGCAGCTGCTCAGTTCACTTTCAAAGCCCATACCTTAAGGTGGGTCTTCCCACTGCAATTAATCACTATAATCTTTCACAGGTGTGCCCAGAATGTAACCTAATCTAAATAATCTTCTGAAAGGGTATCTAGAGGCTTGTCTCTGAGGTTATTTTAGGTCCTGAAGTTGACGCTCAACACCAACCATCCTACCTACTGCCCAGGCTTTATAGCTGATGGCACAGTGGGTCTGAACACAGCACAAACACAGGCAGAGAAAGGATGCACTACATTAGGACATTTGGCCAGAGGTGTTCTTCAGATTCTTCATACTCTTAGCTTTGTAACTGATCATCTGTTCTTATGCAGTATTTGGCATGGTAGCAGTACCATCCTTATCCTAGTCAAGGGAACCTCTGCCCTCAGTTACAATTACATGGATGTTGACCAATTGGTTCCAGTGTAATGGAGACTGTCTCAGTTCTAAACATGAAAAACATGTGTCCTAGGGTACCCCTAGTCCCCTGCAAGCTACCAAAGTGAGGTACTTTAAAGTTGTGCACTTGGCAACTGTGGGAACTAAAGAAGTCTGTGTACCTGTTAAGCACAAATCACAGGGACCTCCAAAGACCACCATGGAGACTAAATCCCTTATGTAAAATCAAAGAGTCTTTATTCAAGTTGTAATGAAAAAATTAAAAATTGCTGCAGATCCCCTAGTAACTTGCTGCGGGATCCCATCAGGCAGACAGTGGGCAGGGGGTCCTGAGAACAGCCAGTCCTAGAGGCAGAGACAGCACATGAGAACACGAGTCAGGTCTCTGAAGGTGGCTGGTCTCTGGGGCGTCCCCTGCAGCTAGCCATATGGGCAGTAGGTGAGAGACAGACAGATAGGCATACCATACAGACTGAGATTGGATATTTATTTAGTGGTTATGGAAGGGAAGGGAGGAGGGCAGAGAGGGAGAGAGAAAGAGAGAGAGAGAACCTGCCTCTCCAAGAGGGAGATGGGAAGAGAAGAGAGAGACTAAGGCTGCAAATAGGAAGGGAGTGGGTGTGGATTGTCTCTTAAAGGGACAGAACAGATAATTACACAAGTTTGAAACTGAATTCTTCGTGTGTACAATGAAGTGGCATGAGAAGAAAGCCTTGAGCTCAGTTGGGGTGAGAGTTTTATCATAGCAGAGTTTGGCGTGAGGAATTTCTAAGGTTCAGGACCCCTGATTGGCTGCCATTTGTTTAGGGACATCTTGTTGAAAGGGGATGGGTGTGTGCTGGCCTAAAAGATTTCAGGTGATTCTGTCTATCATGGTTGGAATGTTAGGAATTTCCTTTGGAACTTTAGAAATTTCTTTTGAATGGTCTGTTCCTGGGTAGTGTCTGGGTGGTCTCAGTTTGTGGTCTTTTCTGAAACCAGGTATTGTCTTAGGATAATCGGGCCTCTATTGAGCTTGTCATGACTGGGCCCTACTTACCTAGCATGCTGATATAAAACTGGCTTAGAGATCAAAAAGGAAAGGAAAGGAGGAAAATATCCCAGAATAAAAAAGATTTTAAAAAGAAAAATGAGATAAAATGAGCTAGAGACCAAACTACTAAAGTTCCCACTAAAATAATAAATGTCAACAATTAGATTTTTACTTAAAGATATGATCTAAGAACATGTTTCTGAAATTATAAAATGTCTTACATCAATGCAAGAGCACATTTTGCTTGGGGAAAAACAAACCCAAAATGATTAGTAAAGAGAAATTTTAGCCAAATTATTCAATTAAGGGGATAAAGCTCCCCTAAGGAAAATGATCAGTATCTAGAAATTAACATTAGACTTAATACAACTTCAATCATCTCAAATTTTTAATTCCAACTGGCAATTAAAATGCACATTTTAGAGGGAACAGCATCACTGAGTGCCCAGCTAGATTCTGTTTCCAACTTGCGGCATCTGCTGGCTTGCTCAGGTTCCTAGGGCCTTGCTCCCTCTGAAAGGCTCGAAGACAGCTATGGCTAGACCTTCCTCCACATCGGTCTACTTTTTATCACCACAGGACACCTGAGCTCTACACAGCTGCCAGCTCACAAATATCCATCATTTCTTACCTATGCTTGCCTATCTGCAGAGTATGAGTAACTGTGAAGCCTAAGATACCTCCTTCAAGTTCAGCTGTGAAGAAGTAACTTAAGGGCTGAAGAGATAGCTCGGTGGTTAAGAGCACTGGCTGCTCTTCCAGAGTTCAATTCCCAGCACCCACACAACTGTCTATAAAGGGGTCTGATGTCCTCTTCTGGTGTATAAGCATATGTGCAGACAGACCACTGATACACTAAAAAAAAATTAATAAATAACAATAAAGTAACTTTATTTTGCACATTGTTTCCAGGTTAGGCAGGGTCGTCTATTCTTAGAGAATTCATCTCTAATTATTCCACTGTTCTTATAGAACCTCAAACATATTGACAGTTTCTCCTCTTCCATGGGTGAAACCCCAGAGCTCATGGTCACCAATTCGTTGCACCTGTGAATCTGCAGAACTTTCTCTCTGCCCTCCATACACTGATCTTGCAGGGGAAAAACCCTTGCACAGCAAAGGCAACTACAGAGCAAACTGTTTACTGTGGGCTGGAAGGCTTTCATTGTCTTGTGTCGGAAGCCAAGGTGCCCAATGCAGAGTGGTGAGTCTAGACAAGCTTACCATCGCTAGGCTACACCCTCAACCCCAGAGGCAAACCTCGCTCCGTCTCTTTTCTTCTTACTTTCACTCAGCTATGCTCTACCCACAATATCTAACCTCTTGCTCAACCTTTCCAGTTTCCTCCAGGGTTTTCTCATTGCCCCTTTCTAAGCCCATTGACACCTTTATTCAAAGATCCATTCTTCAGAGTAGTCACTCCGGAACCTATTTAAAAGCACCTTCTTTTAATGAATGAGTCCTGTTCTCATTGTCCCATGTTAATGTTGCTGGGGCATTTACTATAACATACTAACATTGTGTAAGTTCATTTATTTTAACATCTTAACATCCCTGACAGACCTACACAAAGCCACATGCCCGTCACGTAACAGAACTTAAATATGCATGTGCTTAATTAATCAGCCAATTGGTGAAGTACCTATCTAAAAGTCCCATGGTTTACTGGTAGTCTGTTGGAGGCCGTGTGGGTTCAACACCGATTCCCTACCTGGACTGGAACGGAGTCACGAGGAATAATCAGACACAGCTTACACGGTCATCATGGAAGGGCAAGATCTCTCTCCAAAGATCTCTCGTTTATTCTCCAAACACCTGGTATATCATCACATCAATTGAGTGGGAAAACACATTAGGCTGTCTCCTAGGCAACCAGGTGAATGGGCTCAAGTCAAGTCTGCATCTACCTGTCTGCTAGCAGTCACGTAGGCCATGAATTAGCATCTCTATAAGACATCCTCCAAATTTCAAAGGGAGGAAGCAACAAACCTCTTAACTCTTAAGTCATCAGCTTCAGCCAGCATCTCTTCTCAGGTAATCTACATTTATAACAAAAGAAAGTAGGAGCAGCACATCCTGGCTATTGTTAAACAGAGACAGTTTGTCTGCAGAGTTACAAGATCAGCTCAGACCCAGCTAATGGCTCTTGTGCCATACAGAAATATGGGCCTACAGTAGTCAAAGTTCATACTTATTTTCTCGATGTATTGGGAAAATTATTTTCATTGTGATTTCCAAAACCTTAGTTGGTGATTTTCCTCATCTACATGATCGTTGATTATGGCCTGATTTCTTCAACATTGCAGAGCAAAGGGTTGTAAAGTCATATGCACCTGTTATGCTTCCTCTTGCTCTTCTCTAGTTCCTGTGAAGGTGAACACCACTTAATTTGCTCCAAGCCATAGACTGTCCAATTCTCATTAATTGGCTACATATGCTTTCCAAGTATTTCAGTAATTTCCCTAGGCATTCTAAGAGCCTTGTACTTAGGCTAGGTGTTAAGTTCTTTTAAGAAAAGACTAGGAATACCTGTCCTTTGCAAGTAGCATTATTGGTTTTCAATACATACAGTTTCTGCACCGAGTATAAGAAAGGACTTTGTTTATCTTCCTTTATATATGTAAAAGGTTCATTTGTTATATTTAAGACATTATTATGAGATTTCATTTTAGGACAGAAACTAAAGTTGAGATATACTCTTATATTATCATATGCACAGTCATCGATGTCACCATCATTTTTTTTACTATCTCATTTTTGGCTTGTGATGCCACTTCTAATATGTAAGGCTTGTCATGCATTCAATTACCATGCACTATTGGGTCCGGTACTAGGTTTCATTTTGTACTCAATGGACTGGGTCTTCATTCTATTGATAAACAACTTTGTTACTGATTTCTTTGCGTAAGTATGTTATATTAGAAGAGGATATCCCTCAGAACCTTGTACATGCTGGATGCACTAGCTAATTTTCTCTTCATTCTGGTCAAATGCTTGATTGGAGTAAATTAAGGAAGGCAGGAAGGATATATTTTGGGTGATGATTCAGAAGATACAGTCATGGCAAGGAAGGCATCATGGCTGCCGTGAAAGCATCTTGGACCTTGGAGGATCTGGAACCAGAGGGAGAGAGCTAAGCCAGAACTAGATGTGCTATAACACTCAAATGCTGGCATCCATAAGGGTCTGTCTGCCAACTTCCAATAGATTCCACACCTCCCAACGCAGCACTGCCATCTAGGGACTAAGGGCTTGAACATGTGAATTGGGAGGGCACCTTTCATTTCCAAACCATAAGATGAGGTGAGTAATTCTCTGCTCCTTTGGCATTTTGAGGCAGAATCTTAGGTAGCTCAAGCTGGCTTTGTTCTCAGGACTCATCCTCCACTTACCAAGTTCCAGAAGAGCTTGTGTCCACCAGCAATGCTCAACACCTTCAAATTTTACTTAAGTGCCAGGCGATGGTGGCGCAAGCCTTTAATCCCAGCACTCAGGAGGCAGAGGCAGGTGGATCTCTGTGAGTTCAAGGCCAGCCTGGTCTACAAGAGCTAGTTCCAGGATAGGCTCCAAAGCTACAGAGAAACCTGGTCTCGAAAATCCAAAAAAAAAAAGTCTATTTTTTTAAAAGTCTGGTGTATCAATAACCTTCTGAGGGCCAATATGTAAATGATTTGAAAAGTCTTCTTGAGATTTTGATTAGATGTTTATTCTACAAAAACCTTAGTTAGGTAAGAGTTGACATTATTAAATCAGAACATATTGCATCAAAAAATAGTACAGATGGTCTTTGACACTGAATTCTATAAATAAACTTTTATTATAAAGTGGCAAGACCTGCATGGTATACAGAAATATTAATTTTTAAGGCTGAATTTCACCCTAATTTATCTGTCCTTCAAACTACATTCATGAGCATATTTCTCTCCATTTATATCAAGGCAGAAAGTAACAGACAAATTTATCCACATCCTTCAGCAGGCAACATGGGATGTTTACGGAAAGAGACTAGAGAGAATTCTCAGCATCTTTTCCAATTATCTTAAGCTTGGAATATAAATTGACCTAAGTAAACACTTAATTCCTAGAGGAGCCAGGCAATGAGCCAGATCTTTATTTTATATCATCCATTAATAGCTCATTGTTAGTAGCATATAGGCTTCTTGAATTTCTCTGTTTAAAGCTTTAACTTCAACCTCAAAAACATATGGTTTGTTTTGAATTTAGTTTGGGTTTGGGTTTTTGTTCTTGCTTGTTTTCAGTCTGACACTGATGTCCATTTATTTATGAGATCAGGTGTGTCTCTGTCTTCTAACTGTGTTGGTGGAACGTGAGAAGGAACAGGCTTAATGTTACCCAGAAGATAAGTAAGTGTCCCATAAGGAATAACAGAATAGGAATTAACCTGTGCTCTTAGCATCAAAAATAAAATGTAACAATGCCATCTTTACAAATTTCATAACAGTGAATTGTGGATTTATAAAGTATTCCATCCTGAGCAATCAGGAGGCAATTTTTTGCTATTTTGTTGTTTCCTTTTGTGTTATGCACCACGTGTATACAAACTTTTGTGTTTGTGCACACATTTGGAGAAAAGAGGTCCATGTCAGTTTCTTCCTTTATCTCCCTCCACTTTGTTTTTGAGACAAAGTCCCTCATTGAACTTGAAGCTCACCCACCAGTTTAGCTGGACTGGCTAGTTAGCAATCCTCCAAGGTCCTCCTGAGTCAGTTACCTCAGTTCTGGGATTAGAGGTACACACCAGGCTTTGTAAGTGGTTGTCTGAGACCCGAACTTAGGTGTTCATTCTTATGTGACAAGCACTATACCATCTGGGCCATGCCCCATCCCTACAACTGTATTTTCACCATGGTTATTATGATCAAATAAAATCTCTCCCTGACAGCATGCTGTGAGAGAATTGTGAAAATGTCATTAAGGGATCTCTAGAAATTTATTTCATTTCTATGGGGGAAGAAGTTTCATATTTCATCTTTTGAAATAAATTGGTTCCCTTAATTTGCTTTTCAGTCGGTAGTGACAGATTATTATGAAGTTGATCACACCTACCTTGGGCTGACTTTCAATTATAACATTGCAAGGGACACAGACAGGCTTTTTCCCCCTCTCCCAAGGCAATTTAAGAAGACAAACCCTTGGAAAAGAGTTCACTCATTTTATAGAGAAATGACAACACCTTTTCATTTAAATTACAGCAATCTGTATGTTTTTAAATCTTTAATAAACACTTAAAGCAATGTCTCAGAATGCTATGATAATATAACATAGACAAAGAGTACATGATCCTGAATGAAAGAGAGCTTCACCCTGACGGTGAACAGCTAGCAAGTGAATGAAATTGTAATAAAATTCAAAAAGAAATTATGACTCAGAGGAATGCTTATTATTCTGTTCTAGGTTATTGATATTCAAGGCTTTAGATTTACTTTCTTTTTTTTTTTTTTTTTTTTTTTTGGTTTTTAGAGATTTACTTTCTTGATATGAATCTAGCCCAAATGTTACAGGGAAATTTTACAGTCTGGAGGAAAAGGATTGTAGGTTATAATTTTAAAGCTTCTGCCTACCCACTACCACATTGCTCTTCTTACTTATTAAATGTATTTATTGACCTTTCTTTAATCAGTATGTTTTAGGCAGTGGGAAAAACCTAAGACCCCCAACCAGGAGGAAATCCACTAAATAAACGCTGGGGAATACCAGGGCAGATGCAAAGAACACGCTTTGTTGGCTTTACATCTTCACATTCTGCTCAGACTCCCATGGGGAGGCTGTAGGCTTAAAGGCAACTCCCAGAAGCCTACCAGTGACTTTCGCCAACCCCCGCTCTCCCGTTCCTGGCCTCACATAGTCCAAGACTAAAGGGAAACTCTGCATTCTCATCCACACTTCTTCCGTTGGGAATATGCCCAGGAGAGGTATAGCTGAGTCATATTATGGCTCTATTTTTAGCCTTTTGAAAACTTATTTTGAAAAACACATTGTCAATGTCAGCTCAACAGCACACAATAAAAGCAAGAACAGTGAGATTCTGTGCAAAAACAAGTCTGCTAATCGCCATCATTCCTTGGAAGAAAGCCAGGGCAGATGAACATGTGGTCATTGTTTACAAGCTATGGACAGGCCAATTATTCTACAGTCCGGCTTCCCAAGAGACTCTTAATCATATTCCCATAGTGAATCCCTATGGGAGAGTGAAAAGGCAAAACCTGGCTGCAAACTCACATGACCACAGGAGTGCTTTCACTTCTTCCCAATGCTCCCTAGCATTGACTCAAGTAGAGGCAGGAAAATCAGGATCAAGCTATCCTAGGCTTAGAGTATTTGAAACTAGCCAGGCCTATATGAGATGTGAAGGGGTGTCTAGAGAGGGAAGGGGAGGGGGGAGGAAAGTGGCATGAAGGGGAAAGGAGCAGAGAGGGAATAGGAGAGAAAGAACTATATGTCCCCAGAGGCTAGAAAGTCTTAGACCCATTTGATTTGGTATCTGATAAGAAAGAACCTGTTCCATGTTCATATGAAGTATGGGTGCCAGACAAGTACTCAGAATACAGAGTAATCAAAATCTTGGGGGCAAATGAGTCCATGACTGCATGGGGTTTTCAGGGAAGAGAGTGTTCTGGCATTTTTAGCATATTGCATGTGTGGGAAGAAGCAGTAGGATATGATGCTGTGGCAATTTCAAGGAGTCTAATTAGGTATGAAGGAAGAAAGAGAAATTTGCTGCAGAAATAATGTGGGTTTTTTCCCTTCAATTTTTCAAGTTACATCTTTAAATCTAAATAGGAGAACTTAGTTGTCTTTATTTATTTATTTATTTATTTCAAAGAAAAGGTTTTCCACTGCTGGGATCATTACTTTTCTATGCTTTCTGCTGCTGCTCTGACTTCAGAGAAACTTTTAGGTCACATGGTTTATAAAATAGCAAGATTAGCTTTTCATGGAGGTGAGAGAGTCCAAGATCATGTCACAGAAAAACTCTGCCTAGTGAGGGTTCAGTTTCTGATAGCTGGTGCCCTTTCTGTCTGCACATGGTAGAAATGAATGGCAAATGAAAATCATTGTACCTATTACCTCCCTAGAAACTTCAGCTCTTGGTTTCATAATATTCTTTATATCAGTACTGAGCATTGCTATTTCAGTGATGAGATACCTTGGGTCACAAATATTCACACTGTAGCCCTTGTAAATTTCCCTGAACCACAAAGTGCCCAAATAGTTGGTTAGACACTTTTCTGGATGTTTATTTGAAGATGTTTTAGGATGAGTCAGGCACTTAATGTGAGTAAAATCAACACCCTTTTTGTGTGGATGAGCCACATCTACTCAGTTTGAGCCTCAAGAACTCAAAGATTCATCTTCTACCAAGTGGAGGATAATTCCTCGAGCCTACTTGCTCTTTTTTTTTCTGTTTTTTACATAGCTATTTATTATTCACATGATTGGTCTGAGGTAAGTCATTTTGTTCCTCATTATTGCTCAAATAATTAACCTCAAATTCTTTTTTTTTATTTTTTATTGAAAAAATTTCTGCCTCCTCCCGCCTCCCATTTCCCTCCCCCACCTCCCACTCCTCTCCCCCTTCCCTCACTCCTCTCCCCCCTACTCCTCTCCCCCCCACAGCTCTCCCCCTTGCCCCACTTTTCTCCCCCTCCCCCCACTACATTCCCCCTCCCTCTCAAATCTGAAGAGCAGTCCGGATTCCCTGTCCTGTGGGAAGTCCAAGTGTAGTTGTGCCCTCAACTTTATGGTCCTTAGCGCACTTTCAGACATCATAAGTTTCCATCTTGCTGACTCAACAGAAAGGTCCTAGAATTTGCTGGACTCCCAAATCATAATTGACATTTCCTAATAAGAACCCTCAACTTCTTTCACTCGATTGATCTTTATACCCACATCATATCTACACCCATTTCTCTGTCTAGAGCTAGCCCAAAGACTTGCTTATCTGTAGAGTTCTCATACAAATGCCTAGAACCATCTTGCTTACCTATTACCTAGGCAGTGTTTATTTGCTTTAATATACTTCTAAACAATGTAAACTCGCTCTCTCCCTCACCATATCTGTATCCCCTCCCCCTCTTCCCTCTCTCCTCTCTCTCTCGCTCTTTCTCTCTCTCTCTCTCTCTCTCTCTCTCTCTCTCTCTCACACACACACACACACATACACACACACACACACACACACACAATGTGGAATTCCCTTCTGTATGCTGTGAATACCATTGGCTAATAAAGAAACTGTCTTGAGCCTGTGATAGGGTAGAATAGAGCTAGGTGGGGAAAACTAAACTAAATGTTGGGAGAAAGGAGGTGGAGTCAAGGAGAAGCCATTTAGCCCCACCAAGAAAGATACAGGAATTTACCTGGTAAGCCACAGCCTTGTGGTGATACACAGATTACTAGAAATGGATAAAATTAAGATGTAAGAGTTAGCCAAAAAGAATTTAGAGCTAATGGGTCAAGCAGTGATTTAATCAATACAGTTTCTGTGTGGTTGTTTTGATGTTGAGCAGCCAGAAACGAACAAGCAACCTCATACAACAGATTGGCACTCCAACGTGTGCTAACTAAATCCACATAAACCTGAAAGGGCTTGGAAAGGAATCCTAGACACTAAAAACAAAGTTTAGCCACATATTTTTTCCTGATGGGGTCTGCTTGCTGGTGGCATGCTGCATCTCTTTCAAGAGAGGTATCCTGAATCCGCAGTAGTAGCAAAAGAAAAAAGAACCTCACAGTTTCAAATGGCAGCACAAACCACTCTGGCTCTTTCAGGAGACTGAGCACTTGAATGACGTTTGTGGGCTCAAGTGCTTGTGTTCCCACTCAGGGTTGGGAGGAAAGTAGCTGAGACCATGCCCATGGCTCAGCACTCCCTACCTGGACAGGCAAGAGAATCAGGTCTACTAGGCGTGCACAAGCAGGAGAACATGATGGATTCTTGCCACCATACACAGAGATATTTCCAGGCCACGCAGTGCACTGCATGGCAGATTTAGCTATTACTCACCTTAAAAGGGTTTATGTGTTGCACACTCCTTCTCAGAGTTAAAATGGTGAGTATAGCTCCTACCTGGCGGTCCCAGAGCTGGCAGTAATGATACCTTTGACATTTTGAAAAGCAAAAAGAGGTGGATTCAGTATCCAGAACTGCTGCAACCAAGCTGCTTACCATTTTAAAAGCTCTCTAGGACAGAAAAGGATTACAGATATACAATAGGACATATTCAGACATAAAAAAAAACCCAAACTAGGCACAATGTGTTTAAAAAAATATAGACTTGGGAGAGAGAAGAAAAAGAGCATAGAGATTCATAGAAGGAAGTAAATGGTTTAGAAAAAATAAAACAAAGTCTTTAAAAAGAGAGAGTATAGAAAGTCATAGATTAAATGAGTAAAGATAATAAAATAAATATTAAAAAGTAATAAAATAAAAAATAAGCTACAAGAAGATGAAATATACACAAGTCTGGATTATTATATTATTGTGTTTTCTTTGAATTTTTTGACTGTGAAGGAGCTAAGTAACCAACATATATACTTTAAAGGTATCTTTACAAAACACATCTATGGATATGTTGTTTTGTAAAAGAGGCTCTTTTTTTGTTTCCGCGGAGGATGAGAACCTGTGAATTGCTTCCAGACTAATGTGGTTTTATAGACCGAGGCCCCCTGAAAGGTCACTGTGAACACCCCCAAAATTATTTCACCCAATAAACAACAGGAAGTAGTTTGGAGATAACTACACCCAAATTCCCTAAATTGTTGTTTATAAATGTTTGTTTACATTTAAAGGGGGATATGCTCTTGAGATTTGCACTGGTGTGGATCTTGGTTTATTGATACAAATTTAAGGTCAACTTTGCTATACTGTGTATATGTATTTCTGATCTTGATTAAAGTATTGCCTTTGTCCAGCTGATTTAAAAATATAATATATAATTAGGAAACAGATTAATAGTCATCTACAATAATTAAGCATGTAGTCATGAGAGTTAGGTTTTCTAGATATACAGAGTTTTATTTCAGATGGTTAGGGATTCTTAAAATCTTTCAAAGACCTTTAGAAAATGGCATTTATGATGTCTAAGAACTTAGGATTTTTCATGACTTTGAGACACATCTGCTTCTGGCAGCACTAAGCTACTTCAAGAGCAAGATGGGCACCAAGGAGGTTCCTTATGCCATCGGTTAGCCATTTGGACAAGAAACTGTTCTTTCCTTGATTTATTGATATTATGCTGTGTGAGCTGGACATGCAGGACCCACAGAGAGATGACTGCTGAACTTGGCTAAAGGTTAAATTGTACTTTGGGGTTCCTGCTTCATGAAAGAGTCTACCACATATTGTGGAGGATGCAGAACAAAGTGACTGAAAGCTGCCAATATAGATGAAACTGTCTGAAATTTCCTGCTTCGTGAAAAAGTCTGCTGGATACTATGGGCCTGTGGGCTTAAGATTGAGTGTCCCAATGATAAAAAAAAAAAAAAGAACTTTGGGTGACTGTCCAGGCAGTGAGATGTCTCTGTAAATTCTAAAGTTTTGGAAGTTGGTTACAATGTACTTCCTATTTACTTAGGTAATATTATCTCCTGAAGTCTTTGATGGAGATGAAGAATTGATAGTTGCAGTTTTCCTTAGTTATGATAAAAGATAAAGTAGATATAAATATTGTAACTATAATTCTTGTTTGATACCCATTTTGTTATATGTAAGTTTACTATGTTAAAGTTAAAACCTTCCTTTTTATTTAAAAAGAAAAGGGGAAGTGATTTGGGATTCCCCTCTGTATGCTGTGAATACCATTGGTTAATAAAGAAACTATCTTGAGCCCATGATAGAATGGAGCTAGGTGGGAAGAACAAAACTAAATGTTGGGGAAAAGGAGGTAGAGTCAGGGAGAAACCATGTAACCCCATTGAGACAGGTGCCACAATTTTACTGGGTAAGCCATAGCCTCATTGCGATACACAGATTAAGAGAAATGGGTTAAATTAAGATGTAAGAGTTAGCCGATAAGAAGTTAGAGCTAATGGGCCAAGCAGTGATTTAATTGTCATTTCAGTGCTGAGCAGCCAGAAAATAATAAGTGGCCTCATATAACACACACACACACACACACACACACACACACAGAGAGAGAGAGAGAGAGAGAGAGAGAGAGAGAGAGAGAGAAAGAGAGAGACAGAGATACAGAGAGACAGAGATAGAGACAATCAGGGAGAAAATTTCTCAGGATTTTGAGTCTGTTGATTTCAATACAAATCATTGGTTCATTCCAATTTTGATCACTTGTATATTAAGAGGTTAAAGACTTCACTTCAACAGTGATGATTGATTCTTCTATAGAGTAGAAACAGTGAGGTTCAAATCAGGTGAAAAATACAAAATACATGTCACATGAAAGTGCCTAAAATATCAGTGTGTTCTCCTACGTGTAGTAAGAACAAGGATATGTATCCCTTTTCTCTCCTCTCCTCTTCTTTCATTTAGCCTTCTTACATCTTTTCCTCCCATGCCAAAAAATTCATAACAATTGGAATGAAATCCATTTTGTAAACCTTTGGCTTTCAGTTGCATTCCCAATACACATGAGATCCAGTCCCTCTTTGGTTTACAGTCGTTGAAAGAATTTTAAATCAATTGATATTGTCAGTGGCCAGGAATATTTATATACCATGTGCTTAGGTGTCAACCAACAAATAGCTAGCTGTACCTTTCAATGTATATTTTTATTGGTTTATTTTATGTGTTTTTGGACTGAGCAACTTAAATGATAAAATCTAAGAAGATATGTAAGACAGAGTGTGCTGTCTCTCACTCCAGCCCCTCTCTCCCACCCTACCCACTCTCTCCCCCTCCCACACACATGCACACACACACACACACACACACACACACACTCATAAACATTAATAGCCACCCACAAACATGCTTTATGAGCCTTCCTGAGAACCCTTCTTCAGAACTTTTGCAAAGTCACCTGGTTAATTTCTAAATTAATCTTTCTGTAAATAAAACTTCTGTAAACTGCTCAGTGGCTGACCCCAAGTGAGCCTCTGGCAGGATATTGTGGACTTGTTATATACCAAAGGATGTGCCTTCCTTTGCTCATAGGTTCACTGTGTACTTTACCCTGCACTCAGTGAACCCTGCTCTGTGCGTGTGTGTCAGTATATCCCCTTTCCTTCAGGGTAAACAAAAGCTATAAAGAGGCTTTGAATAGCTTAAATTCCAGGGTCACAGAATTGTGCAAGCTAAGAGAAGCTAAGCTCACCTAGAATTAGCCTCTAAAATATTGGTTTCCCAGGATCTCTTTCTCTTGTGAGGTGGCTATACCTGCTCAGAAGTTATTGGTAAAACCAACCTGTCTCCAGTACCTCTGAGTGTGACTTTCTTGAAAACAATCACTGTAGATGTGACGTTAGGATAGTGTCAATTGTATCCTTAATCCAATACTGCTCGTTCTATGTAAGAAGGACCACACAACAGGTGAAATGTACACACTGAAGGTCATTCAGAAGTATTAACAGTTCTCCATCACAGGACTGATTAGCTACTGAAGAAATAAGTTGCTTGGAGCCAAGAACCCTTTTGGTTTGTGTCTTCTCTGTATATTTTTTGTCCTTTCATTTTTCACTAATCTAGCAACTAGAGACCCTGGAAGGTAGCATGTTCATACACTTCCCTGACTCCAGAATCATGAAATACATCAACTTCTTTCTGTATAAATGGTCATTTTTCTGGTATTCCTTATAACATAAAATTAGAAATATTTATATCATAGCCCAGATGGTTTTGTATTCACTATCCAACTCAGACAGGCCTCAAACTCACAGCAATTGTCCTGTTTCAGGCCCCCAACTGTCTAGATTGCAGTGGTGCACCATCACATCTGGCTTTATATTTTACACTTTCATGATTTTCTTTCAGGATCTATGAGAAACCCAGAAATTATAACAGCTTACAACCAAGCTTCTCACTCTATATGTTATCAAAGCCCCAAAACACATCAATGGAAGCCAGCACACATCAGTAGTGTGCAGCACACATCTTCAGAGCCCAGCACACACCATCAAAATCCCGCGCATCGCTTCAATGCCCAGCACACATCTTCAGCACCCAACACACATTGGCAGAGGTCAGAACACATTTTCAGGTCCCTGAACACACCAACAGAGGACAGTACCCATAAGAACTGCTGTCTACAACATCGCATGTTCAATATAGCTTTGTGGGTGGCAATGTAATTTGATTTTTTGAAACTACAAAGAGTTTTCAAGTTCACAAATGGTAAACATTTTAGACAAGGACATCTAGGCTTGAGGACAAAGAGTTACTCATGGTCATGGATTTGGAGATGTCATAGCACAAAGTTCTTCTCCTACAATGAGGTCTTGGCTTACACATGCAAAGGTCTCTTCCCTTTTCCGTTTGTTGTGACTACTTGCCTCATTACTCAAGATTCAACTATTAGTTACTTTTCTCATTGACATGAGAAAATATTTTACAAGAAGACATTTTAAAAGGAATGTTTTGTTCTGACTCATATTTTTGTGGATGTATTCCAGTTGTGGAAAAGGCATGGCAGTAGGAGGTTGGCTGGTCACATAAGACCTACAGTCAGGGAAAAGAAAGCAATGAACTCCTGTACTAGAGCTGCATTTTGGCTTTTATTCAGTCAGGAATTGTAGTCTACATAATGATCACCTATGATCAGAGTGGATCACTTAACCTCACTTAACCTAATCTAGATAACGCCTTGTAGACATACCCAGAGACTTATCTATTTGGTGATTCTAGAACCCTTTAAGGTTTTGCCATCATTTACCAATATTTACCCATCACACTTGGCAAGAAGATTTCACCAACATGGACTCCCCACAGTGCTTTGCTCATTAATGATGCCTCATAATACCTGACCCTCAATTGAAACATTGTTTCTCATGGCCAATGAGTTACATTAAACCATGATTACTTTGAGGACGGGAAACCAGGTATGACCGTATAACTGAGAAAAGGGAGGAGACAATATTTCCTGCAAAGAGGAAATATGACAATGGTATCTATAGATATCACAATGGTATCTATAGAAGTCTGAGCTGGAAAAAGCTTTGGGTTAAATGCCATCCGTGCCTCCTCTATCCATTCTCGAGCTTGGCCATCACTAAGTGCCTTTTACCAATATATAACAACTGATACAGTTTCATTTTCCTTACCCCCACTATGTTCACTCTGGGACACTTCTAAAAAATATTCTCATGCTTGAATCAGATCTCTTTATCAAACCCCATCAAAGATTAGTAGCTTTAGGATATGAGTAGCTTTATTGGTAGTGATGATAACCCAAGTTCAATGACATCAGCTGTCAGTCAAACCAAACCCTATCTTTCAGGATCAGGAAGAGAGCCCAGCCAGAATTTAAAGACCAGAATAGGAAAGGGTAAGGGAGAACGACAATTTAGACCCACCCCAGACTGTGTGTAGAGATGTTCCCTGTTGAAACATCAATAATAAAAACACAAAGTAACATGAGACAAAGGATCCAGGAAAGGTCAAGTTGTCATTAAACTTATGGTCTTTCTAAAGATCTTGAAGAGGCAATGCTGGGTTGTTTTATCAGCCATCTAAATAGCTCTTGGAAGATTCTAGAAGCACTGGAGTGCAGTAAGGACTTTGTGTTAGCTTCTAGAGTTCATTCTAACAGTAAATTAATAGCAACAATGAAAATATAACGAAAGCAGAAGCTTCCCGCCCTGAAACATCACACTTTAACACTTGTCTTAAAGATTATACCACAGGCCGGGCGGTGGTGGCGGTGGTGGCGCACGCCTTTAATCCCAGCACTCGGGAGGCAGAGGCAGGCGGATCTCTGTGAGTTCGAGGCCAGCCTGGTCTACAAGAGCTAGTTCCAGGACAGGAACCAAAAGCTACGGAGAAACCCTGTCTCGAAAAATAAAAAAAAAAAAAAAAAAAAGATTATACCACAGCCTAGATGCCATCATATCTTAACTCATTAGTTTATTTGTTTAGTAACAAGACAAAAACAACAGTAAACAATTCATATAAAGTTCATCATTTATTTTAACTAACTTATTTTTTGAGAAACATTCTGCAATTTCTGCCCCTTCCTATTGGTATTTTAAATACAACCCACAGGCTGTTATAAATATAGGCCTTCTTTTCTAAATTGAGGCAGTATGAATTCAATAAAGTTCAAGATTTCACTTCACATCTGCTTTGCAACTTTTTTCTCACAGGCTTTTGATTGTGGCTCAAAGGGAAATGTCCTTTTCTCCTTTACATTTTATTTCCACTTCTTTTTCTCTATCTACAACTTATGACATTCCTAAGTTTTAGCATGAAGAGACAGAGCTAAGAAAATGGTGTTGTAGATTTCATGTGTCCCTGAAAAGTCATATGTTGGATGTTTGATCCTTTCCATGGTGGTTTGGAGATGTTGGACCTAACTGGAGGAGTGAAAATCATGGAAGTACGACCTTCATGAATGAATTCACATCATTACCACCTCAAGGAGTTTCTTATAAAAAGCTGAGTTCAGTCTCATCCCGTTATCTCTCCCTGTCTTAGCTTTGGATTTCCTAACAAACAGTGACGCTGTATAAATATCACTACCAGGTGCCATTCCCTTGAGCTTAGGCTTGCGAACATCCAGATATGTGAAATATATTTTTTCTTGACTGTACATTGCTCTGTGATGCATTCTGTTAGCAGCACTGAAGGAACAAGAGACAAATAACTCCCACAAATTGTCCTGTGATCACCACAGGCATGCCCCTATCCCCACAAACATGCACACAAAATAAATAAAATCTAATTTCCCATATTTCTAGTAATGTGTATCAGTAGCTAATATGGGACTGGGAGCAAGACTCAAGGGATATACTGCTAGCTTTGAGGACATGGGGACCTGAGACTCCCAGGACCACAGAAAGCCAGAAGCTTTTGTGCATGTGATGGCAGAACAGAGATCCTGCAACACAAGTGGGATGATTCCTGTAAGCTCAGGCAAGCAGCCCTGGAACACATAGGGATGAACAATGGGAGACCCTGTTTCACACATGGAAAAAGTAAGGACAGATAGCCTCTGACCTCCATACCTGAACCTTCATTCACCCACCCACCCACAGCCCCCCCCCCACAAACACACACAAATAAGAATATATGTTCTCTGACCATACATGTAGAAAATGACAGAAGATATTTTATCCCATAGAAACCAAGATTATATTCTAGCCACAGATTAAGTACAATGTCCTGAATGAACTATCATATCAGAATATATTCATGGATATAAAACAAACAAGCCCTCCAAAAAAGAAAAGATGTGTTTATCTGTTCAGATTTAACTAAATGAAATGTCAGTTTTAACACGAATGGTATATAAATTCAATTCAGGATTAATGAGTGCTTTCAACCAAGTATCGTACTGCGGATTTTTACCTGAAGAAATGACTGATTCAAAGTAGACAAGAGATTGTTGATGGGGACTATTAAAAGGAGAGGAATTGATTTAGCAGGAAGTGGAATGTTTCTAACTTTACTCAGGTCACATCTCTGATTATGTCAGGATAGATGTAGAACTCACACAGGGAAGGTAGATAATTGAAAGTTAAACCACAGCATTGATGAGACCATAATGCAGCAAAGGTGTTATTCTTATGTCAAGTGGAAAATGTAGCAAAAATAGCATGCTGCCATTCCATATGAAAATAACATGGCATTTTAGGTTTTAGTGTTTAAAAACAAATTCAATAAATGCAATTAGCAAAAATACAATATCTTAAAAATCTAAATAGACATATCGCAAAATTCAGTGTACAAAAGGCCAACAGATACATGAAAAATATTCACTATTATCAAGACCTGGGCAAGAACATATGAAAACCACATTGAGATGTCTGTCACCTAACCCCAGTGAGGACTGTAGTCAGGAAGATAAAGTAGGTACTGGGTTAGGTATAGAAAAAGAGGGAGCCTTATGCACTGTTGGCAGTAATGTAAATTAGTATAGCTTTGGTGCCCTGGAACATGAAACATCCTTAAGAATCTAAAAATGGATCTCACTTTACATTCAACAGTTTCAGAACTGGGCCTAAACCCAAAGGTAATGAAATAACCATGTCAGAAAGCTAGGTGCACGTTGATATGATTGAAGCACTAGGAGTAGCTAGGATCAGTGCCAACTTTTTTTTTTAATTGAGAAAAGGAAAAAAAGTTTCTGCCTCCTCCCAGCCTCCCATTTCCCTCCCTCTCCTCCCACCCTTGTCTCCCTCCCCCCACTCTTCTCCCCCTCCCTCTCCAGTCCAAAGAGCAGTCAGGGTTCCCTGCCCTGTGGAAAGTCCAAGGTCCTCCCCCCTCCGTCCATGTCTAGGAAGGTGAACATCCAAACTGGCTAGGCTCCCACAAAGCCAAAACATGAAGTAGGATCAAAACCCCGTGCCATTGTCCTTGGCTTCTCATCAGCCCTCATTGTTCGCCATGTTCAGAGAGTCCGGTTTTATCCCATGCTTTTTCAGTCCCAGTCCAGCTGGCCTTGGTGAGCTCCCAATAGATCAGCCCCACTGTTTCAGTGGGTGGGTGCACCCCTCGTGGTCCTGACTTCCTTGCTCATGTTCTCCCTCCTTCTGCTCCTCATTGGGACCTTGGGAGCTCAGTCCAGTGCTCCAGTGTGGGTCTCTGTCTCTATCTCCATCCATCACCAGATAAAGGTTCTATGGTGATATGCAAGATATTCGTCAGTATTGCTATAGGATAGGGTCATTTCAGGATCAGTGCCAACTTTAATGCCTATCAACCAAAAATGGGTAAAGGAAATGTGCTATGTGTATGCAGCCATACAAAGAGAGCAATTTTGTCATTTGTGACAGCTGGCATGACACTGGAAGAGGCTATGCTTAGAGAAATGGTTAGCATAGAAAGGTAAGTACAACATGATCCTAGCACTCATACCTAGAAAACAAGGTGTTGGTGTAAAGAATATGGCTGGGTAAACAAGAGCTATATAATGTCATGCGTTGACTTACCAGTGTGGATGGGGGATTTTCACAGGTTCTACACCTAAATGAAGAACGACAGGCAATAACTGGAAGCTGAGAGACAGAAATCAGTTTTTTGTAGGGTTGAGCTGACTGCTAGGCTATCATACCCTAGTAGTCAGCCTAAACACATGTGCATATGCAATACATTAGATGAACGTGTCATTCATATACACGTTTATCACACAGAGACACACACAGAGAGGTGTGTGTTTTAAACAATAATAATAGAAAAACATGTCATAAAGTTAACAGGAGGGGAGAGATACAAAAAAAATGGAAAGAGGAGTGAAAGTATTTAAATTCAGTATTGTGTGTAACTCTTAAAAACTAAACAAGTCAAGATTTAAAATGAAGGTGAGATCAGAAAGGTAGCCAGCAGAAATGGGGGAGAGGGTAGAAGAGGAAGGGGCTATCAATAAATTCAACAACATTACTTGAGAGAAAGACTATCTTCAGGCATTTACACTGCACAAAGGTAAGCAGAAATCATTTTATATCTGACAATAATTAATCTTACTCACTATAAACAAATGATAAAGGCTTAAGATGGTGGGCGTTTTAATTTCTGAAAGTTGAGCTCCATTATGAAAGAGACTCAACATCTCACTTCCTCAACTAATAAATATGTGCAAATACATATATCAATCAAGATTGAAAACACAGCTTAAAGTTTTTGCAATACTGGCACTGTATACTTCATCTTAAAAAAAGAATTATTCTTCTGAAGAAGGAACTCCAATGATTGAGAAGAAATTGAAAAAGTGAAGACACATATTCTTTTTTTTACTTCATAAAACCTGGAAGTATTTTAATGATGTATCTTGATTTTAAGGGCCAAGACTCAACAGACAATGTTTATAGAAACATAACACAGAAGATTGATATATAAAATATACAAAGAGAATTTACAAACCTAGAGTACAGATGTTACCATGGTAAAATGGATAAAAGATGAAAGGAAGTAAGGAATTATTGGGATGAATTCAGAGATAGTTAAAGTCCATTAGCTCGGCACTGTTAGAATATTTAAATCATGCCAACATTAACACAGAAAACTTGAGAATTGTAATCATTAAAGTAAGATGTAGAAATTTTGGTATCTGTGGTCCTATCACTTGGGGAAACAAGAAAAGATCATTTTATAAGCTCCTATGAGTGTGAAAACTGAGATATTCTATTATATAAATTATATATTTATTATGACTTTTTTCCCCACAAGTAACATGTAACAAGTGGGCAATCCATTTCACCAAAGTGATTCGGACTTGGTTACATTGTCTATCAATTTTGTCTGACCCACATTTAATACATATATTTCCTTAATAAAATAAACAAATAAATAAAGTAGCAAGTACAAGCTTTTATTAGACACTGTGCTCTTTCTCGTAGTCTCAGAGCAATGAAGTCTCTAGTGGTCTCTTTCCCAAGAGTTGCCATTGTCTTGTTTCTGTTTCACGTGATTCCAAATGTACACCATAACTGAGGAGTTACACTGAGATATAGAAACTTGGGAAATATTTTGAGGCCTATGTTCAAGCTATGGTTCATGGAGTTCTGGCACCATAGGGAATGTTGGCACTTTTGCAATTACTTTATTTTTCATTTTTGTATCTGTTGACAGCTTTATTTATGTATACAATTAATTCTAGTTATTTTAACCCTGTGTCCTTCTCTTATCGCCCTCCCTCTCCATTGAAACCCTCTTTCATGTGAATGTTATTCTGTATATAATCTGGTATTTTGAAAATCATTTTGAATACCACTCATGTGCTCTCCATAGCAATTTAATACTTCAGGGATCTTCAGAATGTCAGGGTGAAGTGTTAATGATAAGATTTATTAGAAGCTTCCTTAAACTTTTGATCTTAGCAAAATATTGTTTTCTTCTGATTTGCATATCTGAGCCAGGAATGGCAAGAAGGGCCTATTTTTAAGGGAAAAGCACTTGAATGTTAGACTTGCTATTCTCTTCCACAGGCTTCTGTCAGACCCTAGATGGCCAAGATACACTGTGGTCTTAGTGCTACTGCGAGCTTTAAAGTGGAGCCCACAAAACATGGTGACCACCGCTCCCGAACCCTCCTCATGCTTAGAAACACCGTGAAAAAACTGTGAGATCACTGTCTAGGCACAATTTCATTCACAGTTTAGCCATGGTTCATTTCTCTACATATCATGATGCATGTCTCAGACATTGCAGGAAATGCCTCTATCTAACAGAAAGTACACACACAATGACATTCCCTGATGCATGTAAGAAGATAAACATACATGATAGCAGGTGGTATTAGGGCCTATGTCACATATCCACAGCCCAAATGTCAGCACCACAGCTTCTACTACACATCAGATGCCAACCCCTATCTCATGCCCCTCCAGCCAGCATATCTCACGAGTGGATGGATAGAGAGAGCTAGTGTCTTGCTCACTTGCTGTTCTCTGCTTTGGTATGTATCCAAACTACATTCAAGACAGCAATACGTTCTGCTAGAAGCCAGCATTGCTCAGCATGGTAGTTGTCCTGTGACTTAACTCCGACCAATGAAAAGTTAAGTGGGGAGAGCTCAGGGCAAGTTTATTTTAAATGGCATGGAAAGGAACATTTTGTTCTTTTCTGTCTTTTTTTTTTTTTTTTACTTTTTCCCTTCAGCATCTGGAAATGGGGATGCAACAGCTGGAGTGTCATTTAGCTTGGTCTCAGGGGGTCTAAGAGGCAACCTCGAACACAGAGACACTCCTCTAACAAACGAAAATGCACAAAATAGACAAAACAGCACTCACACATTGATGCTGTCCTGGGATTCCCACTCGATTTTCCCCACTAAATCCGTCAGGTAAGAGATAAGAAGAGAGGATCTCTGACAATGTCAATTTTTTTTGGTTCTGGTGGTGGTGTAGCATGCTGCTAACAGAACCCAGCAATGACTCTCCTGAACCAAGGTCTGAGAGTCTGAATGAGAAATGTCTTCCATAGGCTTGATGTGCTCAAGTATCTGGTCTGTAGGGGAAAATACTACCTAGCTAAGCTTCCAGAACATAAAGGAAAAAAGACAAAGAGGTTGCTTGATTCTAGAATGTTTCAATACATAAAATCTGTCACTGATGTTATACAGGGGACAAGAGATATCCCAAGCCAGAAGTTGAACTTGACAGTGCCTTCCGTGAGGTACCAGTCGTGGACATAGGAAGTATGTGAGCATGAGGGCATCCCAGTGAAATCATTCTAGAATTTTATCTGGGGTTTCAGAAGATTGCAAAGGCCAGGCAATATCTGGCAATTCTGGGGTCACTGGAAACAGGGTCCATTTTATAAAACTGTGGAAATGAACCCTGTGTTCCAAAGGAAGCTGTGTAGTGAAGAAACACTTTAGAGGATAGAAGAAAATCTTTGTATATAATAGTTCAAGAATAAATCTTATTTTAATAAAATAGAATTGAAGTAAATCCTTGCCATGTATTTATTCAACAAAGAAAGAATAACCCTACTATTTAAAGAATTTTTAAAAAACAGTGAATTAATAATCTAAGTAGACAAATGAAATGAACAGACACTTTCAGATGAAAATATATAAATGAACAGCAAGAACCTTTACAAATATCAACATCTTTATCCATCAGGTAAATGTAAATCAATTCATTAAGGGCAAAAGTTTATAAATTGTTGTTAGGGATTACGTTGGTTCAGAAAATGAAAGGTTGTAGGTTCTCCTCTGTTGTAATACGGAGCAGAGCAGCAGGCTACGTTCCTGGCAGCTGGCTGCCTGCATGGCTTATGCCCCGAAATAATTACATGGAAACTGTATTCTTTTAAACATTGCCTGGCCCATTAGTTCCAGCCTCTTATTGGCTAGTTCTTGCATATTGATCTAACCCATTTTTAATAACCTATGTAGCCCATGAGGTGGCTTACCAGGGAAGATCTTAACCTGTGTCTGTCTGGAGTGGGAGAATCATGGCAACTCACTGATTCAGCTTCTTTCTCCCAGCATTCTGTTCTGTTTACTCCGGCTACCTAAGGGCTGGCCTATCAAATGGGCCTAGGCAGTTTCTTTATTAATAAGAAATCCCTCCCACATCACTCCTCCAACAACCATGATTACACGAGTTCTCAGCGGTGGACTGGTTTTCTGGTATCTGACATGGTTTCCATCTTGTTGAGCAAATCTTAAGTTTAATAAGAGAGCTGTTGTCCACTGCCAAGTTATGCATGTCACTATTGTGCCCTTAGAGTTATTGTGCCATGCTAGGTGTTGATGGGGCTCACAGGAATCATAGCTAGGTGGGACTCTTGTTTGCCTCCTTCCTTTGGAATCACGCATGATGCCTTCAGGTGCCATGAAATCTGGTCCTTAGGAAGTGAGCTTTCAGGTCACTTCCAACTCAGAGGCCCATGGGCTGTGTTTCTGCAGTGCATAGTATCTTCAGCAATAGGGACTTACCTTCAACCTCTCAGGGGGTAACCAAGGGAAACAGCAATAGACTTTACATTTTGATGATTTCTTGAACAGTTCTGACTGATGGCTCCAAAGAGAGTGTCTCATGTCTGATATTAGAGTTTTTGTTAGGTAATCTTTTGCTCTTGGATGGAACACCATGATCCAAGATAAGAAAGATTCATTAAAACTATAGCAATCTATAAAAAATTGTACTTATACTCACAGATAAGTGTAGTCTTTACCTCTCATCAAGAAACCTTCTCTTTGCAACCGGGGACCACTACAGAAAATCACAACCAATCAAAATGCAGAGCTGTGAAGCCCTATCCCAATGGACACCTCTACAAAACACTGCTACATATAAACATTATAGAAGAAGGGGCAGAAAGATTGTAAGAGCCAGAGGAGGAGGGCCTTTGCTATAAGATTGTATCTCCTTGTATCATCAGAAAGTACACCTATAAAGTCTCACAAACAGGAGTGATGAAACATGAGCTGACAAAAGGTGATACCAACAAACGTGTTAAACCGAATGGGTAAAAGCCCACAAGACCTCAACCCTACCCAAATAACTATAGACAACTAAGGAAAGCTGGGAATGCAAGACGTGGTCTTACTCAAGAAAGAGCATGCCAATTGGTTGTCTAGTGCCAAATGGTCACTCTGAAAATATACATACAAGTAACATTATATAGATTAATTATATTTAGGAATATATGTGTACATGCTTATGTATACATGTATGCAATAACAAGAAAAGAGGACAAAAACTTGAAGGAGAGCAGGGAGGGATAGTATGGGAGAGGTTGAAGGGAGGAAAGGGAAGGGAGAAAAGTAATGATATTATAAACTCAAAAATTTAAAAAAGAAAAAAAGTTCATTAAGATCCCATCTCATCCTAACCAGAATTGTTATCATCAAGAAAGCACACAATAGTGGTGAGTATGTGCAAGAAAGGGTACCATCTGCATGACAGGATATAAAGCTGTTGCATTCCTATGGAAGTCAGTTTGGGAGTTTCTCAAATATTTAAAAACATAGCTACTTACACGATGATTCAACCATACTTTGTATGCGTGAGTTCACAAGAGAATCAGAATCAGTTAATTAAACATATAGCTACAGTCCCATGATTCTGTTCTATCCCATGTTGTACTGTTTGCAGTAGCCAAGTTATAGAATAAGTCTAAATATTTGTCCATCAATGGATAAATGAATAATAGAAAAACTATGCACATATATACACTTGGTGGTGTATACAACCATATTAAGGGATGCAGTTATATTGTTTGCATGGAAATGAATGGAACTGGACATCATTCTCCGAAGCAAACATAAAAGAAACCCATAAATATAACCATGACTCCTCTTATATGCAGGAATTATTGGGTTTTCAAAAGGACAATAAAATAAAAGGAGACACATTAGGGATATGGAAGGGAAGAAAGGTGAAAGGGGATAAGAACCATGAATGGTAGAAAGCGATTAAATTGTATACACGGATGTGTCATCAAGGAATGTAGTACCTGGAACTCCTATTATTCTCACTAATATGCATATATATGATTGGGCTGGTGGCAAACACCTGTGAAAGGAACATGCAAAAACAAAAACAAAAACAAAAACAAAAAACAGAGCTACCATGAGTTCAAGGCCACCCTGGACTATTTATGCTAAGTTTATATAGCCCAACTTGGCCTACGTAGTGAAACCTTTTCTCAAACACACACACACACACACACATGCACACACACACACACACACACACATGCACACAAAAAACACACACTGATTCTTCCCCCAAATTCATGGCAACTACCATTTTAAACTAAACGTGTGTACCATAAAGTAGACAGAAATGCTGGGAACTAATTAGACAGTTTGGGTTACAACATACTTTCAGGATCGGAGCCTTGATTGTCATTTGGAATTATTCCTGATGGCTTCTCCATTCATAGAGTCAACATCAGGTCTGAAGAGAAACAACGTATATTCATCATAGTGAATATTTTTCAATAATGAACTGCATATGTATTCTAATTTTCTCCCAAGTGGAATTGTGCTTACTGTATTGGCCAGAAAGGCTTCAAATAATCTAACTTGAGAACTCTGCTCACATATGTATCTTGTTTAGTGGCAACCTCTTCAGAAAATACAGCACATTTTGCCTAGAGTTTTAAAAGAATCCCAAAGAAGCATGTAACTTTAAGTTTTAGGGCAAAGATACCAAGAGAAATCTCATTTTGCTACAGAAAGTAATTGGGTTCCCTCCCTTAACACAGCCCAAGTCCCTCGCTCCCCACACGGCTCCATATGAACACCCAATGACCTTTCCATTTGCTCGGCCAACAGGGGAAACCAGAAAATGTTCCTTCCCACGTTAGTTCCCTGTGTGGATCACCAAGAATAGATCATGATTAATGAGACAGTCCCACACGTGGTCCCAGGGGTTCCTGGGGAGACTGTATTGTTTATTCACTCTCGACTGTATATTCCAGGATCAAAATAGCACTCCATTTAGATGTGTTCAAGACCTTGGCATATGGGGTTTCCATCTGCCTCCTTTCTTCTGAAATCTTACCATCGCAAAGCAAGCTTCAGCATTTCAGGCAGATCGCATTCAGAAAATATATGGTAGATGAATTGATATATAAATACTCGCCCTATGAGTATCTTTCTTATCAAGTTATATCTATCTATCTATCTATCTATCTATCTATCTATCTATCTATCATGTATTTATCAGTACCTGTCTTCTTCAACAACATCTATCATTCTATGTAAAATAGTATAGGTATATGTATATGCGTGCATATATAATGCCAAACTAAAGAAGCTGACAGAAGTATATATGTGTGTCTCTATGTACGTGTGTGTGTGTGTCTATCTGTGTGTGTATGTGTGTATGCCAAAGGCAATGACAATCATTTACTGCCAAACAATCTAACATGTTTTTAGTCAGGAAGATTGTAAAAAGGTAGAACAAAGCCCAAGGTCTTGGCCAGAATGTACTGGGAGGGGGAAGAGGGACACATTTATTTTCATCTCAGCACAATCTAGCAGTCACTTCTCTGTCTCCAAAGAGCAAATTCATGGTGACATGCTTCTCATGGCAGATACCGAGGGAGACAAAATTCTACAGCCCAGGAAACAATGGTGACATACTTTTCACGGCAGATTCCAAGAGAGGCAGCATTCCACAGCTCAGGAAACAATGGTTTTCATAATGAATTTTTTCTAACTACAACTTTGAGCAACACGAACAGTCATTTTTCTGCAAATAGCTAGAAAGGGCTAATTTAGAAAGTAGAAATTCCCAAGGCTACTGTTTCCTGCGAGTCAGAAAAGCTTCCGTGTTCTCCACTCATTTTCTTCAAGCCTCGCGTGAATACTGTCGCTTGTGTGATTTAGGAAAGGCTTGCTCTAGTAGAAGGTCTAGAGGATGAATGCTCCACAAACCTTCATTCTGAACAAACTCTACAAGAGAACTACCTTTTTAAAAGTATTTGATCCTTGAAAATTATAACTTCATCATTTCCAGCCTGCTCTCTCTGCTCCACTTTGTCAAATTCAAGGCAGACACAACCTTCTCAGTCTCTGTAACTTTGCTCATATCCACAGAATTTCAGGGCTGACCATTGGTATTAATGAACTGGAGGTGGGAGGCTCTTCCCTAAGGAAGACTTTTTCTCTCAGCATTTCTCAGTAGCCTGTAGTTTTTTGAATGGGGTTGAGGCCCTGTGATACTTTCCTCTCCCATGTTAGTATATTGTTTTGGTATTTAGTTCAAACTTGTTTAAGTAGCCATGTCATTGAGACTAAACTACCTGGGGTTACTGAGGTATTGGACCTTGGAGGAGAAGCTATGAGGAGAAGAGGGGCAGGATATTTGCTCTGAGATGGCATCTGCGGGGAATGTCAGGAAGCTACTCCCAGGAAGTCTCTCTTCTGTAATGACCACTGTGTCACGGAGCCTTAGGGAAAGTGATGCCTAAGCAGCAAAGCTGAGCTGTGCTGGCCTGGACTCCCTACTCCCCAGTTCACATTTGAGAAGGCAGACAGCAATTGAAGATGGGTCCTGTCTGTCTGTCTATCTATCATCTATTTATCTCTTCCCCTTCTTTTCTCCCCCTCCCCCTCCCTGTCTCTCGTCTCTCTTCTTGTCTCTCTCTGCCCCCTCTCCCTATGTGTCTCTTTCTGTCTTTATCTTTCTCCCCCTCCCTCAGTTTCTCTCCCTTTCCCCTCCCTCCTTTTCTTGCTCTCCTCTCCCCTTCTCCCCTCTCTCTCCATCTTCTCTCCCTCCCTCCATCCCCTTCTCTCCCCCTTCTCTCCTCTTTCTCTCTCCTGTCAATCTTCCTCTCCTTCCTCCCTCTCCCCTTCCCTTTCTTTCCTCTCTCTCCCCTTCCCTCTCTCTCCCTCACAAACATACACAGCTGCACTGCATGTCCATTCATATGTAACCTAGAAGATAGTCCCCACGAGGCTAAAACTCTAGTCTTGGGATTAAAGCTTTCAGAGTGGTAGAACAATTTTTACTTTATATATTTACCCCATCCTTGCTACTCTGTTGTAGTAACCTGACTACATTGAGTTGTGAGTTAACTATAGTCAACTACCCAAACCCGCCAAAGCATACAATGCAGGAGTCATCTAAGAAGTAAGCCTCTGTCAGGAGCTGAGCATCCTTTAACACTTGTGATCAGATGAGCATAACTGCACTTATATTTTCCCTAAAAAGGAAGTATTTACCATCCTGTAATTTTGTTTCTTTTCTTCCTTCCTTCCTTCATTTCTTTCCTTCCTTTCTTTCTTTTTGACTTGTTTCCATATTTTAAGTCTAATTTGCTATCTTCTTTTACATACAAAAACAGATATTAGCAATCTATGAGAAAATGAAAATTCTAAAAGAAATTTGGTGACTCAAAGTCACATAGTTATGAAATGTTGTACCCCCCAAAATAGAACAACAGTGGATTCCTGAAAGACACTAAACAAGAATGTAATTTTGTCCAAAGAGTTGAACACAAACTGTTACTTAAGAGAAGCTGACCTAGATTTCCCAACATTTCCCCCCTGAGGAAGAGTCCCCTGTAACCAACCGAGTCCTAATAAATCTGTACCATGTGTTGTATCAGCATGCTGCTTTATGATAAAAAGCAGAGCTCTCCACAATAACTCTAGCACATTGAAAAGTGCCCCAAATTCCATGTGCTCCCTAGAATGCAAGAGTGAGATGTTTCTTGCTTGGACCAGGAGATAAGATGTCACTCCAGGAAGACAGACCCTTAAACCAATATGACTTATGGATTTATATTGAGGGGAGGAATGACACAGAAGGGAGTGTCACACCATGGCAGAGGTGGAGCTCAGAGTGATATGTCTATGATTCAAAGGGCACTGATGATCTACAATGGCCATCCCACTGGAAGTAGATTCTTCCTTGGAGGAACCAGCTCGACAGGCATCGATCTTTCAGGCACAGCTTATATACTTTGAAAGAGTGTTTTATTTTGAGTTTTTATTGCTATGAAGACACACCATGACCATGGTAACTCTTGTAAAGAAAACATTTAATTGAGGGGGTTCTCCTATTTCATAGGTTCAGTCAATTAGCTTCATGGTGGGGAGCATGGTGGCATGTAGGCAGACATAGTGTTGGAACAAAGGCTCTTATATCTTGCAGGCAACAGGAAAGCAACTGACTCACTGGGCAATATCATGAAGCCCACCCCCACAGTGACACACTTCCTCAACAAGGCCATACCCACTCCAACAAAGCCACACCTCCTAATAGTGCCACTCCTTATGGGTTTATGGGGGTCAAGTCAATTACATTCAAACTACCACAAAGAGAATAAACATCTCATTTCAAGCTGCTCAGTTTGTGGTTCTATGATGTGGGAGTGTCATATAGCAATCTGTTGCTTTCATTGGTTAATTAATAAACAAACTGCTTGGCCTGAGAGGTTAAAACATAGGTGGGTGGAGTAAACAGAACAGAATGCTGGTGGGAAGAGGAAGTGAGGCAGATGCCATACTGGTCTTCTCCAGAGCAGACGTGATAAAGCTCCAGCCCAAGATGGACGTACACTAGAATTCTTTCCGGTAAGCCACCACTTCGTAGTGTTACACAGATTACTAAATATGAGTTAAGCAAGATATGAGAGTTAGCCAAGAAGAGGCTAGATATAATGGGCCAAGCAGTGTTTAAAAGAATAAAATTTGTGTGTTGTTATTTTGGGTCATAAGCTAGCCTGGTGGCCGGGAGCCGGGTGGCAGGAACACAGCCCACCGCTCCTTCTACAGTTCTAATTTGCCATACTCATTTTTACACAACTAAAACTACCCCAGTGATCTGAAGTCTTCCATCATACAAAATTTAGCACACAGTAAAAGAGAAATAAACTACCAGGCTGCAAAAAGCTATTGATAATTTTTATGTTATTCTTACAAAGCAAGAACCATACCTGCTGTATGATTCCAAATATGTGTCATACTCAAAAAGATCAACTCATCAGATATACACCCTATACTCACCTCCAACAGTGAGATAGGCAGGATTCCCTGCACCATCCAGAACCATAGAGATCCTGCATGTCAAATATACTCTATAAAGCTGCCTGAATCCAGTGCCCCTATCCAGTTAATCACAGAAGTTGTGGCTAATAAAGTGATGCTCTCTGAGTTACACACACATGTGTTGTACGTACAAGGATAACTTAATTTCTGTGGAACTCGGTGCTACAGTCTTTACCTCTCATTTTGTAGGAGACAGGGGAGGGGTGGAGGTGGGCTCATGGCAGTACCATATTTAGAATTGCAGAGTAGAAAGAAATGAGTGACATTTTTCTTTATTATAATCACGTGGCCAACACTGAACACTCTTGTTACTCATCTTCGTTGACTCTCACACCTGCCCCTCTTCATTCTTTCTGTCATATTTACTGATGTCCACATGCCTAAACACTTCATTAAGGAGTTGAGCAACATAGTTTTGTTTTTCTTGACTCTAGTAGCCTCCTGAAGAGCACAAAAATGATTTTCCTTGTTGTCTCCCAGCAGCGCCTTAGTTAAGCACAGAAAGTAGTGTCATAGCTAAATATATGAATGACAGAGGGTTTTTTGATCTATCAGTTCATCCATCATTCCAATTTTCTTCCTTAATCTGTTTATTTAAACTGATTGAATAGACACATAGAACCCCTTTTCTATAAAATTCTCTATTTGTGATTGTGCATCTGGTTTTTAGCTCTGAGTTGTCATTTTTACATGTTTTCTCATTTAATTTTTATAAACTGCTCTTTTCTCTTCTTTGGTTAATGATAAAATATTTAAAAGCTCAGATTGAAATCATAAAATTGTTCTCAAGAAAGAGTTTTGGACTCCCTGAAGGAGTTTATTATTTTCATTTCATAATTATAATAACAATCATGTTCATTGAGACAATCTTCCAATACCTTCAGACAATATTTTGCATAAACACATTTGTTGTTGTTAATGTACTATAGATTCCTGGGAAGCAAAAAGCTATTAATCTTGTACATTTGAGTATGTTTCCAGCTGGAGGAATTGGTTTCTGATACATTTAGATTGCAGCTAAGATTTCATTGACATTTAGCTGAATAATAAACTGAAATTTTCTTAGAATTATGAGGCACTGGGAAAATTGTTTAAAATAAGTAGAAGTTTCAATTCTAATAATATTTAAAGGAAGACTATATATATATATATATATATATATATATATATATATATATATATCAATTTGTGGAATAGCTAGAGGGGATCCCATCCTGAAGCCAGAAGATAGAGAATTAACTGTCAAATGGACTAGGATAGGACACACTAACATAAAGCCACACTCTGGGCTAGTCAGCCAGTCCTCTGGCCATTCTTGAGATGCATGCAGAAGGAAACAGGACTTTTTTCTTGTCACTTCCTATTTCCTTCTTACACTTCTTTTCCTTTTAGAAACATTTATCCTTGTCTTGTGGCAGAAACTTCAGAATCTCTTTTAGTTTTCTGATTCTGTTATGAAAGATGACATCTATAGTGAAGATGTTCAGGTCATTCATGAGTTTTCATAGCTTTTTTTGGCCAAGGACTAGAAAAACATGGTCCCAGTCACAAACAGCTGGACAGGACTCTTTGGGGGCGAGAACGATACCAAGGTGTGAGTACATGCTGTGTTTCATTTGAAATATTCACTCCAGGGGGGGGGGGGTCTACGTTCTGTTCCATACTGTGAGTCTTGGGATGCTCAGGATGAGTTCTAATGACCTCGGGGAAACAGCCAAGCCTTCCACGAACTCCTTTACAACAGGGACTGATGATAAACAAAAGAATGGCCACTCTACTTCTTCAAAATCTCTCTACATATAAGTTTTTACAGAAAGTCTGAATTCATGTCAAATGTTTTTAGTAATTTTACCTCTGCTTCTAAGGAACTCTGACCTTAAACAGACCATCTTTATTGTTACCTATTTTTCCACACTGGATGGGAAAGCAGGACTTGGGCAGAGCTTGTCTCCACAGATTCAACTGTACACCACTCCCTTGACCCCTTTCTCTGTATCCTGATACTTGTGTTATGGTCCTATAGAATTATACTATTCTGAACTTAGAAAATGACTCCTGCCCTCTTGGTTGCTTGCATCCTATTCCATAAGCAGGATAGCAGACCTCTTTCAGAGGAAGACTGCAAGAACCATGCCACCCTGTGCAGTTAGGAAGGGACACCAACTCTGATGAAGAATGTTTTGAGGACTCATACTGCTATACAGGACTAAACGAGACAGATTTCTGCTCAATATCTCCAGTGCATATGACCTTCACCTTGGTAAGTCAGAGTCTTGGCCACAGAATGTCCATAAAAGAATCCCACATGAGCTTTTCATGTAGAACATGTATGTGTTCTACAGGGCAAAGATTACCTCATCCTTACATGTGTCAGTTAGGTCCCGGAACTGAGGTATGTAAGAGTTAGCCAATAAGAAGCTAGAGAAAATGGGCCAAGTAGTGATTTAAATAATAGTTTCTGTGCAATTATTTTGGGGCTAAGTGGCTGAGAACAAACAAGCAACCTTCTTGCTACAAATTGGCACCCATGTGACCAACTAAAATCCACTTAAAACGTGAAAGAGCTTGTAAATGAATTCTAGACATTAAAAAACAAAGTTTAGTCCCATTTATTTTCCCAAATGGGCTTTGCTTATTGGTGGCATGCTGCAGCTCCTTTAATAGAGGTTTTCCTGATTCAGCATTAGCAAAAAAGAAAAAAAAAGCCACAGTTTCAGGAAAGTAGCTAAGACCATGCCTGCAGCATAGCACCCCCTCCCCTGCCTAGTCAGGCAATGGGATCAGGACTGCTAGGAGTGCACAGGCAGGAGAGCATGATAGATTCCTGCTGCCGTACACAGAGATATTTCCAGGCCACATAGTGCTCTGCATGGCATATCTAGCTATTATTCAGATAAAAGGGGTTTATGTGTGTACGCTCATTCTCAGAGTTAAAGTGCTGAGCACAGCTCCTACCTGGTGGTCCCAGAGCTGACAGTAATGGTACCTCTACCATTTTAAAAGTGGAGAGAGGCAGAGCCAGCATCCACAGCTGCTACAGCTGAGATGCTTATCATTTTAAAAGCTCTTCAAGACAAAAAAGAATTGCAGATACACAATAAAACAGATTCAAATATAAAAGACCTCTAGATGAGTCACAATGTTGGATAATGAATGTAGTATTTGAAGAAAGAAAAAAAAAGAATATAGACAGTTATAAAAAGAAGTAAATGGTTTTTAAAAAAAACAGGTAAAGTCTTTAAAGAGACAGAGGACAGACAGTAACAGATTAAAAAAAAAGTAAACAAAGTTGAAAAATTCACAAAATCTGGATTACAAATATTATTGTATTTTCTTTGAATTTTTTGACTATGAAGGAGCAAAGTACAGAGAGACATTTCATTAAGTGGTCTGTTAAGCTAAACCAGCATGTATATTACAAAGATATCTTGACTTCAGAATTTGGATCTAAGGATACATTGCTTTGGAAAAGAGGTTCATCTTTTGTTTCCACAGAGGATGAGAACCTGTGGATTGCTTCCAGACTAATGTGGTTTGATGGACCAAGAAGTTTCAAAGTCTCTGGTCTTGACAGCATCTTTTTTTTTTTTTGACTTTTGTAAAACATAAATTGCACATTCTGGAATTCTGAGCTCATTTCTAGTGTTCTCAAGGTAGATCACAGGAGATTATATTACACTGAGAGAACAGTAAAACACAAGAGAAGCAAGCAATATCTGTGTGGTATTGATGCTTGGAGAGGCAAATAGGATTCAATGGCATGTATGCTATTGGCATTTGATAAGTAATGGTTGAAACAAGCCTCTCCTGAGAACTTACATATATAAACCTTGCACATGGACTATGATAAGAGAATTTTTACTGCCATGAGTCTGCGTGGTATTCAGGACAGATGACTATCTAGAGCTTCAAAGATGCTTAGATTTATACAGCTAGCAAGGTGCCTCTAGGGTAAGTTACTACACACCTCACAGGCCCAATGTTGTCATCTGGGAGATGGAAACAATAATGTTTGCTTTGTAAAGTTTCTATGAGGAAAAGCAATGAGAAAGAATATTAATAAACCACAGCAAGTATTCAAAAGTATTGGCACACCATTGTCTAGTTACTAATGTATTTCCACACACTTGAAAACAACACTACCTAGGATCTCTTTGTAACTAATCCACATGCAATACTGTTATTTGTTTTCAGGGTAAACTAACATGATGTGATATGTGTATACACTGTGTGAGAATCAAATCATGGTAATTAACCCCTCTACAACCCCACAGATATTTTCTGTGTCGGAACCTTTTACCTATTCCTCCCTAGTTATTTTTCAAACACTTAATACTGAGTATAGTTACCATACCATGTTGCAGAAGCCTAGAACATATTCCCCATTCAATTGTATTTTGCCTCCTATTCTTATCCTTAGGAAAAAAGTATATTGCAAATATCTGTTTAGCCAGAGTCTTCATTGGCAACATAGAAATTAAGATGTTTCATGATTCTCTTCTTGTGCCCTTAACTATTGCTTTCCTTCCCACAGGGTGAGCTTAAAACTTTCTTTTCATATTATTTATTCTTTTACAATTTTGCCACACAGAGACACACATGGACATATAAACAAGCACATCCATGTGCATAATAGACTTCATGTCCTCTCCTTCCCCTTCCTTTTCCCAACAATTACTCTTTTATTTTTTTGTCTTTTGTTTGTTCATATCCCACTTCATTTCATGACCACTACCAACATGATAATGGGGGGGTAGGTACTATTTACTCAAGTAAAGACGGTTTGCCAGTGGCTATATCACTGTCAAATATGACTCCTCTCACCCACAGCCATTACCCGCCAGTGGATCTCAGTGAGGGGTGGGGTTTAATAAGCCCCTCCTCTGTGATGGATGTCAAGGGGTTATTTTTATAGGTATTCTGTAGGTACCTACTTCTGCTGTGAGTTCATGGGTGCAGAGACCACATCACATCCAGAAGACAATATTTCACAGCAAAACAACTTTAAGACACTGAAAAAAAATATAAATTAGAGAAGATACTAAATGTTGGAAAAAGCTTCCAAGCTCCTGGATTGCCAGAATCAATATTGTGAAAATTGTGGTGCCTCCAAATGTAATCTGTAAAATCTATTATTGCTGTGAAATTCCTGTAAAGCAAAAAGTTAACTCGTGTTCTTTTCAGAAATAGAAAATAGCACTCCTAAACACTGAAGAGAAGAATGAAGACCATGGATAATCAAGACAGTTCTATGCAGAAAGGACATAACTAGAGGCACAATATTATAACCTGATCTCAAACTACATTCCAGACAGAATAATACTGCCCATCATGAAATAGAAATGTAAACAAGAGAATATAATACAAGACATGAAGATGAATCCACATGGACACATAAACTTTTCACAAAACTGTCAAAAAAAAAAAACCACCCTGAACAAAATGGCAACCTTTCCAAAGGGGTGGGAAGAGGGAAAGGGTAGATGGGGAGAGAAAAGTGAGAAGGGGAGGATGGAGAGAGCTTGGGAGAATGGGATGGCTGGGATAAAGGAAGGGTGGATATGGGAGCAGGGAAGTATATATCTTAATTAAGGGAGCCATTTTAGGTTTAGCAAGAGTCTTGACTCTAGAGGGGTTCCCAGGGCTCCAGAGAGATGTCCCCAGCTAGGTCCTTGGGCAGCTGAGGAGAGAGAGCCTGAAATGGCCCGATCCTATAGCCATAGTAATGAATATCTTGCATATCATCATAGAAACTTCATCTGGTGATGGATGGAGATATAGACAGAGACCCACACTGGAGCACTGGACTGAGCTCCCAAGGTCCCAATAAGGAGCAGAAGGAGGGAGAACATGAGCAAGGAAGTCAGGACCACGAGGGGTGCACCCACCCACTGTGACAGTGGGGCTGATCTATTGGGAGCTCACCAAGGCCAGCTGGACTGTGACTGAAAAAGCATGGGATAAAACCAGACTCTCTGAACATGGCAAACAATGAGGGCTGATGAGAAGCCAAGGACAATGGCACTGGGTTTAGATCCTACTGCATGTACTGCTTTGTGGGAGCCTAGCCTGTTTAGATGCTCACCTTCATAGACCTGGATGGAGGGGGGAGGACCTTGGACTTCCCACAGGGCAGGGAACCCTGACTGCTCTTCAGACTGGAGAGGGAAGGGGAAAGGAGTAGGAGTGAGGGGAGGGGGAGGGAAAAGGGAGGCAGGGAGGAGGCAGAAATTTTTAATAAAAAAAGGTATTTATTTGCAAATCTAGACATCCATCTGCAAAAAAGAAAAAATCAAATTATATCAATAGCTCTGACCCTGTACAAAAAACAATTTAAACTGGATCACAGATTTTAAAACTGAAAATGTAGATGCTACTAACGGGAAGCTTAGGGAAAACATTTCAAGTCATAGCTATAGGCAAGAAATTTCAGGGTAGAACCCCAATAGCATGGGGAAAGCTGCAAAAACCATGGGCTTTTCAAAACTCTTATCTTCAAATGGAGAGGAGACAAAGTCCAAACTTCAGGGGCTTCTAATACTACTAACACTCACTGGGGATTCAAGACCTCTCTGGGTAAAGATTTTGCTAGATATGAGTTCCAGAGATTTGCTAGGTAACTGTGCATCCAGCGATTACTGAAAAGGATAAGCAATTGTTAGTTATGTGCACTCCCTGTGCAAAGCAGTCATCTTTTCCTAATGGGTCACACCGAGGAGATGATGATGTCCTCCCAGTGTGCAGAGGCAAGTACTGACATTGATTCGCTCTGTTCTGCATTTTCTGAATACATTGAGTGAACTGAGGAAAATCTGGTTCATCCTCCACCCTTTCATTTTGAGACTCCACTTTATGTTTCTAGACTTTGCAACTTTTAGACAGGAGTCTATTTTTTGATGTAAAGTTTGGGTTCTGTCTACTGTCATCCTTTTAGAATAATTTTACAAAGGAAACACTCACTGACAATACTTGAGCCTTTACTTTAGACTATTTCTGGTCCAGAGGTGGAAAGGGAAAGAAAAGAAGAAAGGAGGACAAAGTCAAAGCAGGAAAGAGAGGGAGGGAAAGAGAGAAACTGACAGAAATACAGAAAGAGAGAGCAAGAAAGAATTCATATGAGGGAAAAGGGAGAACAGAAAAAGGACCAGGGAGGGAAGACACTGAAGGGAAAGCAAAATGAGGAAGAAAGGAAATTTAAATTATTTGAGAGAGAACATATTCAGTTAAAATTCACAGTTGAGCTCTTATCTGTGAATAGCAAACACCTAAGATTTCCGAATACCAAATTCCTTCATGTTTTTCAAAAGCAAAATATCTGTCAATGAAAATTCACCAGCAACTGAATAAATAGAAAGAGCATAAATCTTGTCTTAAAGTTTGATTTGTGTCTTGAGGGCTTAATGGCACATCTATCATGCAAGGATTTCATGCTGTCATTGTTTAAAGCCCTCATATTAAACATGTCATTCCTAATGGCAAGATAAGTAAATTCAAAATTGATTCTGAATTGACCAAAATTGGGAAGGAATTTAGAGGAATCATTATGCTGTCGAGAATTCTTCATATTTTCAATAATTCCAAGGCTAATTATTTTGTTCCAAGACCCCTCCAATTGTCTGTCTCCTTTTTCTGCAACTTTTCTTCCCTGATTAACTCAGAGTTATTCCTGAAAGACCAACATGAGGCCAGAAAGGATTCTTGATTTTGATGTGGTAGACATAAGGAAAATACCTACTAAACTCCACGAATTCTAGGTACTTCTAGGGTTCTCACTACCTGTGATCATCCCATCCGAGAGCACAACTGTCTGTGAACTGACTGCATATGATAAATCACCAGATGGAAACATCACTGCTCTCAAATGCATGTGCATAAAATTATATTTCTCTTAGCAAACACATAAAATGTACATGAGCATCAAAACACATATAAATTTTCCTAACAAAAGCTCTTTATAACACAATCTCTTCCTTCCCTGTGTGTATTTTTTAAGATCTGGGTGTCAGGCCTACAAAAGAGTAAAAGAGCAAATAAATAAATAAATAAATAAAAAACAACTGCAGAATCTTCTAAATGTTCATGTTCACACCAACCCAGAAACCGTGCATATGTTCATGTAATCAATTGACTTGAGGTCCTCAATGATGAAGGGTCCTGATTTGCAAAGATCATGCTGTTTGCTAGAAACACATAACAAAGGCACAAGCAGAAAGCCATCCTAAGAGTGGAGATGAATTTATGATCATGTTTCCTTAAGCCAGGGGAGAGCAAGGAGGGTCAGCCACACCAGAAGCTAGGATAGCCCATGGTAGAGTCTTCCAACACTGCATAGGGCACAGTTTACTGATACCTTATGACTGGGAGAAAACTGACTTCAGATTTCAACGAGCTGTGGCATTTTATGACTTCAGTTTGAGGAAACAAATTCAAGCCATGTGTAGAGATGCTTGCTCCCCTTCAAGGGAAAGACTGTGAAACCATGAAGATGGTATCAACTATAAGTCTCCTAGGAAAAGTGAGATCTCATGAAACAAGCTGAGGAACACAGAGAAAAGTGTGTTTTCAGAATGCCTCAGTGTGGCTCATGTCTGTCAGTATTTCACTGAGCACATATCTTTTCATGCTCTGCTTCTTAATTCGTTTTTTATTATGCTCTGAATATCAAGAGGCAGTATAGCAATGGAACTTGTGGCTACGCTATTATCAACCATGTGAAGTGCCAAGCACATGGAATTGTCCATAAATACCCATCAAAGAGGAGCAAAGGAGTCAAGCTGCCCACAGATGGAGTTGAGTCTTACTTCCTAGTTCTTATTTATTTTCCCCAAACTCGGGTGATGTCAGAAAAACACTTGCAATCCACGACTAGCTTTGCAGATTTACTGAAGAGTAACTTGGCTTTTTATTGTAAAATATAATTTACCACTTGTGTTAATGAGGTCATTAAATTTTATGACATCTATTATGTTCTGCATTAGGGAAAGGAAATAATAATAGACTTTTAGTGTTATTGGGGACTTTAGAATAATCTTTTCTACTTTACCTTTCTACACATTAGAAAAACATGGGTCTGGAGAGGAGTAGTGACAAAACTTGTATGTCCCTATTCCCAACCTGGTATCTTGCATGATGTATCATATTGTACTTTGGGACATCAGACATGATGTTTACAAGACTTTAAACATACAAAATAAACATAAAACCCACATTTATCTATAGAATTTACATCAGCACCCACTGTAAAATGTTGAACTTTAATAAGATCTAGCCTCCCCAAGTTATCCTGGATGGATCCTAGTCACATTCAAATGTATTTTTCTTTTTCTTTGAGAATGACATACATGTATGCAATATATTATTATCATACCTACCCTTTCACTATTCCTTTCAACTTCCCCAAGATGTCTCCCAACATGTCTTCCAAACTTCATGTCCTTTTTCCATTTTGCTTTGTATATCTGTTTTGCCTGCATGTATATCTGGGTACCACATGTATACAGTGCCTGTGGAGGCCAGAAGAAGCAGCTGATCTTCTGGGACTGGTTTTACAGACTGTTGCGAGCCACCATATAGATGCTGGGAATTGAATTCGGGTCCTTTAGGAGGGCAGCAAGTGCTCATAACCACTGAGACATCAGTCACTCCAGTCCCTCATTTTCTCTTAATTCTTTAAGAGCCTCTCACTGCATCTCATGAGTGCTACCCACATCTGACTGTCTTACTTAAGGTAGTGGTGGTCTCACCTTGAATAATTCTGAATGCTCTGTGAAGTGGACAACAATTTGTTCTACCCAACATTTGTGATCAGAAAATACTTTCTTGGTCTTCAACATAGTTCCTTTCTGATTACAGTCTAGAGTCCTGTCTTCTGGAATTCTCTAAACATAGGCCTCTCCTTTATCATCATCCCTGTCAGTGAAAACCAAGGTGTTGCCCAACTAAACTTCATGTCAAACTGGTTCCAACCCTTCTTAGTACTAATTTAGGAAATAAATAAATGTTAGTTCACTATGGAAGAAAAAAAATTTTAACCATGTTGAAGAGACTATTCCATAATTCACCATAGAATTTGTTGCATAAACTATTTGACTTAAACATAAAGATTGCCAAACTCAATTCCGTGAGGAAGAAAAAAAAAAGGAATATCAAATTGGCCCCGAATTCAGTGACAAATTAAAACCTTGTATGCATTAAAATGTTTCCAGTCTTTATCATGCAACCAGTCTGTTTTAACCAGCTTTGTTTTTAGTATACTCAAATACCTGGCCCATAAATTCCCTCTGTTTACTGATAAACTGCCATAATTTAAGTAACATTGGGATCCATTTTCCAGGCATTTTATTAGCTTCTCTGAATTGATTAATGTTTCATAAACTCTGCTTGAGGGAGAAAGAAAGAAGACAGCAATTGTGGTTTTGGTGCAGGCCTTTTAAAACGGGAATTTCTCCTTACTAGCTGACAGCACACTGCCATCTGTTGGGTTAAATAGACTTTCTTCAATAGGAGCCAAGACTAAATCAGCCCTACCCCAAGCCTCGAGAGAGACACCAAACAAGTTTATTAGCAGGAATGAAAAATGTTGACAGGAATATCCAATTTTAGCACAGCATTAAGCTCTGAGGCAAGCAAGAGTCATTGGGTGGTGGGATGGAAATATAAGCACGTGTGCTAAGGCAGAGTTTTGACTGCTCTGTCCCCTTCCTAACTCACGTGAAAAAAAAAAAAAGAAGTGCCTCTTGGTTGTGCTTGATAGCATTGTGGGTAAATTGTTTGCTTGTTAAGTATGAAGACCTGAGTTTGGAACCTGTGTAAAATTCAATACCATCCCTCTGATTTTAGCATTCCTGAGGTAAATGGGAGGTGGATACAGGCAAATGCCCAGAAGCTTGCAATACAACTATCCTAGCAAACAAGAGACTGTCTCAAACAAATGTGCACACATTGCACGCACGTGCACGCACACACACACACACACACACACACACACACACACTCACACACGTACACATGCATACAGACATTCACGTTTTAGAGAAAGAAAATATTCTTACTGTAGCATTATCATGGAGGCAGTCATTACAGATCAGGGACAGATAATGTTTAATGTCACCTTGAGCTACTTGAAATCTTAATTCAAATTCTAGAGCTATAGAGTTAATGTTAAGAAACACTCAGTGTATGATTTCTATCTTTATTGTAGCCAGCATGTTCTTGTTTGTACAGATCTTGAATATTTACATTGCCATTAGAGTATGTAAAGAAAGAATCTACAGTAGAGGGTGCTTCAGCAGGAGAGATATTCAACTCTGTATCTCATGCCAGCAAAACTGTAGAGAGTTGGCTTACAACAGCAGTAACTTCACTAGCAATTCTTTTTATAAGTCAAACTTCCACACTTTTGCTACCAGTGTCTATGATGTCTTAGCACAGAGACTAGGTTCTTAAAGGCAGTGATTTTAAAAGGTCCCACAAATTCCAGTTTGCAGTGGAATAGAGAGGGAGATTGCAAGCTTCCTAGCAGGCAGACACGTTGGGATGGCTTGAGGTCAGGCTGGCCTATAGAGATGCCTTCATGTTAACAGACTTTCTTAAAGTCCTTCAACATCCAACTCTCATCAAAGAAGATATTCTTTCAGGAGGGATTGTTGAGAACAAAAGGAGATCTTATTCGTCAATTATAAGACTGCATGCTAACAAGATTTTTATAAACTAGTCATTATTTCAAAAATTACTTTTATTAACTGCCAGTGCAGGAACACTTTATATTATATCATATAGATAGATGATAGATAGATAGATAGATAGACGATAGATAGATCAGAAAATTTTAAACATGTCTACAATGTATCTTAATTATAATTACCCACACTCCCTCCAATGCCCTCCAGTCCTACCTCAGTATATCTCTTCATCCAAACATCATATCATCTCTCTTTCTCTTTATGTATATGTATATATGTGTATGTGTGTGTGCATAGACACATATAAATATATCTAGGTATGTGTGCAGACATATAAACTATCCCACTAAGTGGGTGCTACCCATATGCACACATGTATGGAGCTATCCACTATCAAATGAGCATTCAGCTCATAGCCATCTCTCCCAGGAAAAAGTGTGTCTCCTCCTCCAAGTACTCACCAGCCATCCCCTGTCAGTGCCCCTCAGTTAGGTATGAGGTTTTGGGAGCTCCTTCCCACTCCATGCTGGAAGCTTCCCTGGCTTGCTCTTTTGCAGAAACTGCAAATGCTGTGAGTTAATATGAGCAATGGTCTTGTCCTGCTCATAGGACACCATCATGTTGCAGGAGGTCCTTCCCTCCTCCAGCCAATAGCCGCTGAGATACCAGCTCGTTGGAGCATGGTCTCTCTCTTTAAAAAAAACCGCCACTTCCCTCCTCGCTCTCTCTTACTTCCTGCTCCGCTCCGCTTCCAGCTACTAGACTCCCTTCCTGATTGTGCAGAGGGCTGTTGTCTGGGACGGTGATCTGTAAGTTTTTCCCCCTTAAATAAATAACCATTCTATTAATCATAATTCTAAACTGGTGTGGGATTGTTGTGACTTACACCTTCGCCTTCACTCTCAGACTATTGCATTATTCCCACCCCCTCTCTTTGATGATCCCTGAGCCTTTGAGTTGGGAGTGACATAGATTTCCTGGCTATTGCTGAGACTCACAGTCATGTACTCCCAACACTTCCAGCAGTTGTGAGTCTCTGCAATGACCACCAACCATTGCAATAAGGAATTTCTCTAACCAAATTGAGGAGAGCACATAACCACAAGTCTAAACATAATTACTTAGAAAGCAGTTTGACAACATGACCATCTAGGAAAACCACATCACATCACTAGATGTCCCCTTTGGGCCAATATTTTCCCAACCTTCAGTTCTGACCACAGTTTCGGAGTCAAGTATGAATTCCACCTCTATAGGTTAAAAATCTCAACTCTTAAGTTAGAGTAATTTTAACCAATGTTTTCCTGTGATCACTTAGAACAGTGCTAAATGTTGGCCTTAAGGAATAAACTGCGCACTATCAATCACTTGTGTGGTATAGGGCTGAAACACTACATGCTTTCCTTTGGGAAGGGAAATAAGGACAGAATAAATATAGGTCTCCGAGAAACAGGTCTTCTTCAACTAGAAGAAGGGCATGGATGATGCAGGAGAGTATATAGAGTCATGTTTCTATGTTGTAAGAAAGGTAGATGCTATGCATATATTCACCAATCAGTTTGTGAATGTAGTTATGTGACATGACATGTCCAAACATGTGGCTTCTCCATTTTTTGCATTTATCTACGTAAAGGAACCCAAGGCTACTCTGACAAGTGTCGAAGTCTCCAGTCACTAGAGCATTCTCGTGTATTCCATTGTTTTTACTCAGAGAGACAAATAGCATGTTATGTCTTATACACTGAACCTAGGTGCATATATGATGTATAAAATATATATTAATGCCACATGAGGGAATTTGGGGGAAGTTGAGAAAGGGTTTCTCTGTAGTTTTTGGAGCCTGTCCTGGAACTAGCTCTTGTATACCAGGCTGGCCTTGAACTCACAGAGATGTATCTGCCTATCTCTGCTTCCCGAGTGCTGGGATTAAAGGTGTGTGCCAGCACCACCAGGCTGAGGTATGTTTTATAATTTAAAAATCTACTTGAGTCACACTTTGTTCCTGCTCAACTTTGTATACCAGGGACAGCTGTCACATCTCTGCCTACAAACTTTAAGATACTTTAGTAATGATGGTTCTATTTTTATCTTCCTGGACTTATCTTTAAGATATTGTGGAGAGTGGCAAACTCTAGAAAAGCAATCGCAGGATGGAGGGGATGGTCCTGTCAATACAGTTCATGCTGTACAAGCCTGAGAGCCCGAGTTCCACTGTCAGAACACCTGCAAAACTGCTGGTCATGCTGAAGAGTGCCTCTCACCCTAGAGCTCAGTACACAGAGACAGGAGGATCTTGGGGGCTCAACTGATATCTAGTTGAACCTAACGGTGAGCTTCAAGTCCTTGGGAGACTGTATTTCATAGGAGGTGGATGATACTTTCTGAAGAAGATACCATGGCTGCATTTGACCTCCACATGCAAGACTACAAACAGGTATGCAAACACACACACACACACACACACACACACACACACACAAACACACGCACACACACGAGTGTGCATAAACACACATAAAAGAGAAAAGACCTTACAGTAAGTATGCCTTACTGGTCATACTCTGTGAACTTTGAACTTACTTGTTCAAAGGGCACTCTCAATCACCAGTGTTCTCCATCTTATACTTTGTGAACTGAATAATTCTGCTACTGTATTTGAATAACACTTTCTTGTGATAAAGGTGAATTAAAAGTCTAATACCTCAACCCAAATGCAAGGCTTGGTTCCATATTGAAAGGCTACCAAAGACCTCTCTTTTACAATATTCTAGTTTCTACCTCTGCATTCACCATTTGTAAAACTGATTTCCTAGCAGTAGCGACACATAAAAAGCACCATGAGTGGCTATTATTTATTTGTGTTTATATTTTCTTCTATTTGAAAATCCATGCATCTTCATCATTTGAGGAATTAATAGCTTATGAATCCAGGATTCTACTGCATGGGTCAGTAATGACTCCTTGTGGTTTCAGCCTAGTAAACATCCTGTTAGTGCCTGTCCACCCACCTTTCCACTGCCTGATGTGGAAGCATAAACCAAGAAGGCATTCTTCAGTCATATTTTCTATCAGAGGAATGAGGGTAGTTTGTTAATAATACTTACTAACAGAACAGCAAGTATATACAGGTAGATGTCTAAGCTTCCTGGGGCACTGGAGCTGGTACTTATTTATAGTCTTCTGGGCAGTAGGTATGGTTTTAAGTACGTTTATGAAAATAGATATTTTTAATGCAGTGAAGAAATTGGTTCTATTATTGTCTTTTCATAAAAATTAAACATGAAGCACTTGGCCTTGGTGTTAGAATACAAGCCATGAATCCAGAATGTCTTTCTCTGAAACCTTGGCTTCTTCCACAGAATCAGGGAGAGCTAACTGTCTGATAGGAGAGGGGGCAGCAATTTTAAAAGGGGAAGAAAGAGAAAAATAAGCCAGCATTCCTGATTATTGCTTTTTGAAGTACATGTCAATTTTCAGAACCAAATGGAATTATTCAGGTTCATACGAAATGCCTTATGTTGGGTCATAGTGGCCTCTTCTGGTGAAGATGAGAATATCAGAAATAGTTATTAAAATTATAAATGTTTAATATGGTATGCCAACCAGGTGTGTGAATTTTCTACTTACTTAGAAATGCCATATTCTTGTGAACACAATTTTGAAAACAATGACACTCAATGACACGAATGGCAGGTCTCAGGATGATTCTCTTACAGGTCACCAATGAACAAGTGTAATATGGAACAAACAAGGGGATGAGCCTTCCTAGCGTGGTCATCTTGGGCAAATTATTTGCCCTTTACAGAGCTCAACAGTCCAAAACAGAAAAAAATAACAGAGAGATGTAACAACCATGCTTCTGCTTGATGACATGTTGCAGCTCACAGGTAAACGTCCACTGAGATAACAGCACACTCTACAGAGATCCTGTGAGATCACGGGTACCGCTCAGAAGTTACACGTGAGGACAGCGAGGATTAAGCTTCTTCATTTTCCACATTTTAACTAAAACTACCTCTTGATTGGGAACCCAGATGTTAGAATGACCTCTTACGTGGCTAAGTGTCACATCTGCTAAAAAACAGGATTCCCAAGACAGTCCCAAATGGCATCTGTCCTGACACATGTAGAACATATTCACTCATGTTCGTTATCCCTACTGCCTTTGTGAACCAGACAAAATAATGGTATACAGGTATACAGGGTCAAAAAAAAAAAAAAACCAAGCAAATTTTCAGCTCCTTCCCATGGCAACCACACATAGCTATGGTTTAGGCACGGAATACACATAGCATGGTAATTTCAGAAACTAAATGTTTAACCTCCAAAAACGCTGTATGATTTGTACAGAAAAATCACAAGAGTAGAAAGATCACCTATGTAACAGGAAAAAACATCTTTGCCAGCTATACTTAAAACAGGAAATTAATTTATAGGTTCTCTAAGAGACTACAAAGTTAATCATGACCCCTCAGAAATGAGTGCCAAAGAAAGAAAGTGGGCTGACCTGGGATACCTGTCTGCTAATGGCTCATCAATCCCAGGCTAGATAGAGCCAGGAGGTCTAAATGAACTCTAGTCTCCATACTAGATGACATCACTGATCATACAGCATGTATAAGACAATCCATTGGTAAATTGTGTGCCATGTACTATGTAGGTAGCCTCGGGATGTATCAACAGATTATAATATTAAATGCAGAACCAGTATGATTTCCTCAGAATGTGACAATAAATCCCTGAGGTAGGTCACACTTTGAACTTAGACTGACAAAGAGTGATGCTCTGGAGGGGCCAGGTGAGGATAGGTTGAGGAGTCACTAAGGAGCATTTCATATCTGGCTCCCAGGCAGCCTTGCCTCAGAGTAAGCACAGACACTCAAAGCCCTTCGAATGAAAACTCCTGCGACATGCTTAGGTAACATGTTGCAGATGTTATTCCTTTTTTAATATAACTTAACTTATTTTGTTTAATAAAATTTGTGTATTCCAATTTGTGTCTATGTGTGTGCTTGTGTTTGTTCCTCCATGTGTGTGCAAGCTTGTGTTTGTGAGTGTGGAAGCCAGAGGTTGTTAGCAGTTGTCTTAATCACTGTCTGCCTCATTTCTTGAGACAAGGGCTCTCACTGAACCTGGAACTCACTTATCTGACTCTGCTGCAAGCTCCACTGAATCCCAGCTCCACCCCTCAGCTCTGGAGCTACATGGGAATGCTGTTAAGCCGGACTTTATGTGAGCGCTGGGAATCCGCACCAGGGTTCTCACGCTTGTGTGGTAGGCACCTTGCCAACTAAACAATCCCCCTAGCCTGCCAGATGTGATTTCTTAAATGGAACCTGTAGCTCCTTGAGAATTTCAACTTCCTTCATTTGTTTTTCTCTTATTCGTTCCCTATCTTCAAGCCATCACCACAGACTTCCTAAAGACATCCTTTACTTGATCACGCTCTGAAAGCAAAGGCTGTGGTTTTCCTGAGATTTGCAATCCCTGAACGCCACAGCCGGCACAGGGACAAAGTCAGAAAGTGTCCTGAATCTACCTTTCTCCAGAGTTAAAATAATTCACTTTTCCAAAACTCATTCAAGACCATCCCGGATTTATATTCCATTTACACTGGACACAACTGGCATCATCCTGACCTAAAACAAGCCAAGCAAGTCAGGAGTCTGCAAAGCTAGGAGCACCATGAGCCCGGCTTCTCTGCAGTCCACTCTCAGTGGCTGTACTCTGAGCAAAGAAAGAGGCTTATCTCTGCTGCTGTGGTTTTGTAATTACCCCATTCTCTCCTGCACTTCCTTCTGCCCGGCTGCCATCTATCATTGTGCAATTTTCCTAAAGTAACTTTGTCAGGGAATGTTTCTACTTCTACACAGTGTAAAGAATAACTTAACCCATCTTTGCTTTCCTTTAAATATTTCCTACCATCTGCTCCTTTCGCATTTGTCCGTTCTGCCATATCTTTCATCTGATAGCTCATAAGAAGCCTCTTGACAAGGAAGTCTTTCTTGACATCCACATTGGCCTCCTGGGCCCATGGTATTTGAATTGGAACTGACAGTGGCTTTTTACAAAAGTTCACGTTAAGTTGAGTTGCAGTTTCCTATGAATCTGTCATCCCCTTGCTGAATTATACACCGCTGAGCAAAGGGCTGTGCCCTGCCCATGATGCTTTCATAAGGACTGTTAGCACAGAGAAGCCCCAGAACCTATTACAAAATACACAGACTTGAGCGGCAATGTGGAGACTGAAGCCAACTTGGCACTCTTTCCCACTCTGACAGCTCCTTCATGCAAGCTGAGAACCAGACAATCCTCTTGCCATTCATAGACCTGCCTGATGAAAACCAGAGCCAACAGCTACAGCCCATGCACAGTTTCCAGATGAAGTGAGAAATGTCAAAGGGAGGACCCACACTGGGACACCGTAGCTGTTGGTCACTGCTTGAGCCTCCGGGAACCCAACTGAACTTTGTAGTGCAACCTCACACCTGGATTCCCACACCCACACTGTCCTGTCGAAGACAGAATGGATAGCTGTAGTCCCCAGAACTCAACACTTAACCTCTGAATCTAGGTCATTTGATATAATCACTGAATCTCAAGTTTATCTAACAAAAATCCCGACCATTAATCACTGTTTCACTATTCAAAAGACTTTTTGTACTTCAATTTGCCACATCTTGAGAATAACTTGGAAATCTATGTGAAGCTATTTTATTAAAACTCTTAGAAAAGCAATTACTTCCTTGGATGATGCTCATTCTCGTTTACTGAAAACATGCCTCCTACACAATCTCCATGAAACAGCTTGTAACATGAGTTTACACCAGTCAGAGTTATAGATCTATAGTTACAGAGCCTAGACTGGATCTTAGCTGTTTGCATTCGCTTGAACTGTCTCCTGTGTGATCATGTGACAACTTCAGATCACCTTGTTATTGCAAGCTGACCTTTGGGTGACAGATCCCTGCATGTGAACCGTCAGGACTGGCCTGATGCTCTCCATCCTGCAGGTCTCTACAGATCGAAGCTTTCTGCGGGTCCTCCTGATGACCCCACATTTTCCCACTCACCACAGGGGTCACAGTGATTCATCCCCTCTGACCTTTCAGATAATCTGAAGTCATCCTCTGCTCCACACCTGTGCTGTCAACTTTGCTCCCTGGGTTTCTGGACCACGCCCCACCTCTGACTTCTCTCTCACAAAGCTCCACTTAGGTGGACTACAGGATAGACTAGCTCTCCTGTCTTCACAAGAACCATTCTGGGAGTTTGCAGATAACTCTCACATGTTGCATCTCATTACTTTCTTGCTACACCATGAAACAATGAAATAATCTTCGATTGTTTCCAAAAATCAACAAGCACCCTTCCATTGCTCCTTAGAATTCTCCATATTTCCTTTCTCCTTTTTATAAAGGCATAAAGGCTAAATATTTGAAAATATCTATCATATAAATTGAGCCCTCATTCCCAAACCACAGTCGACATCTATTATAATTTTGAAAACATTTCTCTAGGAATACTGTTCATTTCTCATTGCTTATATCATTAGATAATTCATACTTGTGCTGGTCAATCTGAGAGGAGGGAACCTCACCGGTGAAAATGCCTTCCTAAGATCAGACTGTACACAAGCTTGTGGAGCATTTTCTTAATTAGCGATTGATGGCTGAAGGCCTGGTCCACTGTGTGTGGTCATCCCTGGATTACTGGTCCTGCATTGTATAAGGAAGCAGGCTGAGCAAGCCAGTAAGCAGCACCTGATGGAGGAGTTACTTTCATTTAATAAAGAAACTGCCTTGGCTCATTTGATAGGCCAACCCTTAGGTGGGTGGAGTAAACAGAACAGAATGCTGGGAGAAAGAAGCCGAGTCAGGGAGTCGCCATGATTCTCCCACTCCAGAAAGATGCAGGTTAAGATCTTTCCTGGTAAGCCAGCTCGTGGGCTACACAGATCATTAGAAATGGGTTAGATCAATATGCAAAAGCTAGCCAGAACTAATGGGTCAGGCAGTGTTTAAAAGAATACAGTTTCCGTGTAATTATTTCAAGTATAAAGCTAGCTGTGCGGGCGGCCGGGCACCAGAAACGTAGCCCGCTCCTCCACACAACAATCACCCCCGCAAGGCCTCTGCATCAGCTCCTGCCTCCAGATTTCTAGCCTGTTTGAGTTCCCATCCTGACTTCCTTTGGTGATAAACAGTGGTATGGAAGGATAAGCCCAATAAACCCTTTACTCCCCAAGTTGCTTTTGGTCGAGATGTTTCATCAATGCAGTGGTGACCCTAACGAAGACAATACTCTGATGAATTTTAGTGCTGTATCTAAAACTATTTTTAAACATGATTTTTAACTTTTACTTTTAAAAGTAAATTAACCTTTATACTGATCTTATATTCAGGCTTTATTACAGAAGATTTCATGTGTGCATATAATGTGCTTTGATCAAATCCATTTTCCTCCACCCCCAACAATTTCTCTCCTATCCAACCCCTGCTTTTTCCTCTCAGCTTCATGTGACCAGAAACATCCAGAAAAATTGAGTCCATCTAGTGTTGCTGGTGTGTGCATAAGTGTAGGACCATGTACTTGAACATGGGTAGCCTTTTCGAGGCCACATCCCTGATGAAAAAATGGCTTCCCCTCACTGCAGTCTTCAGCATACCAATAGTTCATCAGATATAAATGAAACTTCCGCAAACCTCTCTCTCATCCTGGCTAGGACTTGAGTGGGCTTTATCTGTAGAAGACTTCAAAACTAGAATAAATTAATTTCTAATTTTTCTAAGTCACCCAGGGAGACTATTTTCTTACTGTAGCAGAAAACAAAGCTATACAACACATGTATCTGCTCTCTGAAGCCTATACTACTGTATCTAATATTATACACTTGGATGGGTCCACTTACTTTGAATTGCAAAAATATATATATACATTATGATAAATGCTCAGAATTGATGTTGAATTCTTTTCTTTGTGAAGAACTATATTATCTTTTCTTCTAAGATAGTTAATCACCTTGACATGAACTCCAAAATTTGTTCTGATGCCGTTACATGACATTTAAACCAGACAGGCCTGGTAATGCAAAATGGCCTTTCTGAAATATCCTTACTAAGGACGAAGGAACAAAGTCCTGCTTAAAAAATAAAATAAAATCAGCATTCTTGGCTATGATTCTTGAAAAATGTATTCAAAATACACTCTCGGATAATCTCCTTCTTGGGCAAGGCAGGACGTGGGTTATCAGTCCCTCGGCAATGGCATCCAGCGAGGTCAGCAAAGGGAGGACAGCAGGGATCCCCTGATACCTCTTATCTCAGTCACAGCCATGGTTAGCTGAACTCTGCTTCCAGCCAGCTAACTGCAAAGTAAAAGCAAATGTGGAAGTCAAGAAACCAATCTGCAGAGAGCTTCTTGGGTCCTCCTTCCCTTCATCCTTCTCCTCTGTCTAATAGTCTCACTACAGGAGTGTGCAGATCGAAGAAAGACCAGCCCGTCTTAGCCAGCAAACCTTCATATGAAGAGTAGAAAAATCTCTGAGGATGGGAAAATGAGCTCAGGTCCTGAATGGGAAACCAGGACTAGCATAGAGGTCAGAGGATTTGGTGACAAAGTCACCGCCTTGCTAGATGGGAAATGTCTAAATCAAAAATGGGGGAAATGATAAATGCTTTATTGTGAGAAATAATGGACGAGAGCCTATTATAAATGTCAATAATCATTAAAACAGTTTAAAGCCTGTTTCTGAGAGCTGGAAACACTCAAGGGGCTGCAATCTCATGTCTGAAGCTATCAATATATATCATAATGAACTTAAAAGTTCTTTTTTTCATTCAACAATTCAGCCTCATGTAGGAAAGGTTTGAACAACAAATTCTGCTCATGTGCTCACATTCGCATTCAGTAGTCAATACACAGATCACTGTGGCGGACTTCTCGACCGGCGACGAAGAATGACCACCACATCAGGATTCCACTCAGATCACGCTTTTACTGGAGTGCCCTTGATTGATGCGGAGCAGGGAATGAGGGGCGGGAAAACGAGGAACAGGGAGCAGACGGGAGAGGCAGCAGGAAGCGAAGGGGGCCGGGGTGCACTAAGGCAGCAGCTTAAATGGGGAATTGGCACACGGGTCGCCCTGTGATTGGCTGCCACCAACAGCTGACACCAGACCGCATCGGGATAGGCTCAAGGATCCTCATCCACTGCGCATGCGGGAAGCAGGGAAGGGCAGCTCTCAAAGCCATAGCCAAATATGGAGTTGTTTATAACCAACAAGACAGGATGTCGGCGCCATCTTGTAATGGCGATCCTGTCCGGCTCACTACAATTCCCCCTTATTGTTTGTAAGCAATGAGCGCAGGACTAACGTCATCCAATCTGACCCCCACCTCATGATGTGTTGGTCGATCGAGGATGGAAGATATTTTCCATGGACACACCTTCCCCTGTGCAATGGGTACTCGAGGAACCCCGGGGGTGCAAAGGCTGTGTCGCAGGAACCTACAACCACTCACCTTCCCAAGTGCAATGGATCGACAGATCCCATGGGGTGCAAAGGCTGTGCAGGAGGAACCTACATCCGCACACCTACCCAAGTGCAATGGATCAATCAACAGATTCCATGGGGTGCAAAGGCTGTGCAGGATGGAAGCCCTAAGCGTCTCTTAGTGCTGACAACCATATCTGGGGGAAGGAGCCACACTCCAGGGTAGCTAAAGCCTGAGAGATTATAACCTTATCCCAATATAGCCTTATCCCTATTGGTCTGGGCTCGAAGGCAGCAAACCAACCACAGGCACAACACATAGCCACCCAGGCAGCTTGCCAAAAAACATGCCCATGGAACTGAAAGCACAGGGACCCTTTCTCTGTAATGTTACGTGCTTCTCCTAAAAGGGCCACTTTAGACTTATAACTCAAGGTTTCTATCGGTGGTAAAAATCTGGGGAAATCATGGCGAACGGGCATCGCCTTTGGGAAGGCTGACAGGCTTCTCCTTTTGTGCTCCACCTTCCCCTGGATCCACGTCATCAGGGATGTTAGCAGGAACTTTCTCCAGCGACTCAGCCTCTTCCTTAGGAACTTCCTTGATCATGCGTGTCAGCCGGCTCGGAACCCAAAGTGGAGCCTCTTGGCCCTGTGGAAAAACACATACAGCTCCCCTGGATCTTGCCACCGCAAGATCCGGTCCATACCATTTGTTTTCCAATATATCTTTCCACATCATATATTTCTTTTGTTCCATAGGGCCTGCTGCATGCTTTTTAGCTGCTGCAGTACCCGACTCATTCAGGTTTAAAAAGTTAAGTGTGAAGAGAGCAAGGGAGATTCTTTCCCTGGGGGAGGCGGATTCAGCTATTCCCCCTTTTTGTTTTTGTAGAATTTTTTTAATATTTTTGTTGGCTCTCTCCATAATACCTTGTCCTTGTGGATTGTATGGAAGACCCGTAATGTGGGTCACTTGGAGCTGTGCGCAAAAGGCACGAAATCCATGGGAGGTATATGCCGGGCCATTGTCTGTCTTCAGGCGTAGGGGTTTTCCCCAGGCAGCCCAGGCCTCAAGGCAATGTGTTTTTACATGAGTCACCTTTTCTCCCGCTAGGGGCGTGGCATGAATAATGCCAGAAAAGGTATCCACTGATACATGTAAATATTTTAATTTGCCAAAATCAGGCAGATGGGTAACATCCATTTGCCACAACGCGTTAGGTTGCAGCCCTCTAGGGTTGACCCCAACATTAGGAGGGTATAAAAAGGTCACACATGAAGAACAGGCTTTAACTATATCTCTGGCTATCTGTCTGGAAATATGAAATTTTTTTCTAAGGGTATTGGCAGGCACATGCCAAAGCTTATGAAAATCTCGTGCTAATTCTATAGGGTCCGAGACGACCAAAGCCATGGACCGGGTAAGGCAGTCAGCCAAATCATTGGCCTCAGACATGGGTCCTGGAAGCAAAGTATGTGCCCGAATATGTCCAATGAAAAAGGGATTATCCCTTTGTAAAATGCACGCTTGAATTTGACATAAAATATTGGAAACTGTACTTGAATTTCTAACAAAGGCGGCCACCTCCAACGAGGCAACAGCATTCACCACATATTTAGAATCTGAAAATAAATTGAAGGGTTCTGAAAATCTTTTAAAAACTTCCAGCACGGTCATACATTCCGTGACTTGTGGGGAATCAGGTCGAAAATCAAGCAAAATGGGTTCCCTACCTTGAATTACTATGGCACCTTTGCCAGTTTTGGAGCCATCAGTAAAAACAGTCAAGGCCATATTAATGGGCTTTTTAAAGGTAACCTTAGGAAAATACACTAGGTTCCTTTCCACAAAATTTAATATGGGATGTCTTGGATAATGATTATCAATAAGGTTAGGAAAAGCGCAAACCAAAACAGCCCATTCATTTACTGTAGCTGCCAATGTCTCCACCTGTCCCTTGGTATAGGGAATAATTAATTTATCTGGCATGGTTGCAAAAGATGTTAAGCAATGTTTTATCCCCAATACCGCTTGAGAAGCAACCAACTCAGGATAATATTGAATAGCTTTGGTACCTGAAGAATTACCATGGAACCACCATAAAGGGCCATCTTGCCATAGCACCCCAGTAGGGTAATGTGTAGTTTTTAAGATGCATAAGAATATGGGCAAAGCAGGATCGACTCGGCACAATTGTGCCTTAGTCATTGCTTTCTCCACCTGTTTTAAAGCCTTTTCAGCCAAGGGGGTCAAAGTTCTGTTCGAGTTAACATTTGGATCACCTTCCAAAATAGAAAACAAGGGCAACAACTTTGCCCGGGGGATGTTTAAATACCCCCTAATCCAATTAATATCCCCCAATAATTGTTGAAAATCATTAAGTGTCCTCAAATGATGGGTGCGAATGGAAATCTTTTGAGGGGTCACCGTCAAAGGGGATATAATTGCCCCCAGAAATTTTATAGCAGTAGTCTCTTGGATCTTATCGGGTGCCAAGACCAGGCCCCAACGGCGTAGAAAAATGAAAATAGATCTACATCCATCTCCACGTACAAAATTTAAGTTTAAATGAGCCAAAGGCCTTAGCATATAAAAATTATGTTGAACCTCACAGAGAAAAATTTTTGAAGCACATTTTGTCACGTCTCAAACATAGCCTTAGTGGCACAAACATTGTGAGAAACCATAAATTATATCTCTTGAATTGAGAAGCTTTTGTATAACAAGGCTAGAGTGGGAAAAGATCTTTACTTATTACAGACCTAAACTGAAAATTTTTAACAGACAAACTTAAAAATGACTGACACATTTAAAAAATGTTCAAACATAACAACCTTTAGCCCTCAGAGAAATGTAAACCAAAAATTTGAGATTTTATCTTAACCTTGTAAAAATGACCAAGATTAAAAATTATTGTTAACAATTTATGCTTAAGAAAATGTGGGTAAAGAAAAAACCTTATTGCTGGAAGTGTAAACTGACACAGCCATCTTTGGATCACACATCGTATTGAAAAACCTGAACAAATCTAGACTCCTCCAGCAGGAAGAGAAGAACCAAAAATCCAGGACTAGTCCCTTCAGCGACTCTGCATCAGGAACTAGCTGAAGACAAAGCCAGACTGCAATCCTGATTGAGTTCTCTCCTTGTGATTATTAGCTTGCTGTTTTAGGAACTAGCTGATTATGACCTTGGGAGTGGTCCCGAGGCAGGGAGTCCCCCTGTGACCACCATTGGATTTTTGGAATTTATGACCCTCCCTGAGTATAGGGCTGTGGCCTCTTTTTTTTAAAAAAAATTTTTTTTTTCCAGGTCACTAGGGGTCGAACTCCTCCCCCGCCAATCAAAGCCATGTGACCTCAGCAAGGACGGTCTCCGGCGAGCCATGTGGGGGCCCGCGCCATCCCTAGACCTTAGTGAGAGTCTCCCCAGCACTGGGAGTCTCCCATTAGGTCTATCTTTTAAAATTAGGCAAATATTTACCTCAAAACTTAGCAATACCCCTTTTGGGCCTAAATACATAGTTGTTTAACCACAAGAACATGTGCTCAGCCTTGCTTGGAGGTGTGGCTGAGTGGAGCAGTTGTGCCGACCTGATCCAGGCCGGTTGCTCCGGGCTAGGACAGAGGTTCAAGCTGGTGAGCCTCACCAGGGTCCCGCTGCATTTCTATGCCCTGAGGCCCATGTTGGGAGTGGCCTAGCCTTCTAGCCTGTGGGTACTCAAGGCAGGTCCTGTGTTTGCAGCTTTGCATCTTGGAGCAGCAGCTGTTCACATTCTACAAAATCTGGAGGCCTCGGTAACTCGAACCAGAAGAATATAATTCCCTTTCTTAGCATATCTTGTTTAGCAGCCAGATCTCTATCAAGCCTATCATAGGATGACACATTAAGATTGCCAGAGGCGGCTTTTTCCAGTTTTTCCTCCTCCTCAGACCGATCCAGGCCCGCAAATTCCTCGAGCGCTGGATAGAGGGGACTTCTCCCCTTCTCATTAGCCTCTCTTTTAGAGAGGTTTGTACCAGGATCCTTTTCTCTTACTTTTTTTCTTTCAGGCCTTTCCAAGTTTCCTCCCTTTGAATCTGAAAAACTGTTCTTGTGTTTAATGCGGGCCTTTCGCCCCTCTCTCGGAACGTCAACTTTGTTCCCCGCCCTGAGGTTGTGGCCGGACTTACGGCAGTGCAACCAGAGACAGCAGGCCAGTATAAACATCACAAACGCCACGAACACGAGACCAAACACCCAAGAACCCACTCCCACAAACAGCATACTTGGGGAGACTGAAATTAGCATACTGGGAGAAACTTACCGACGTCGCCACTCCGCGTGTTGAGTTCAGAATCCTCTTCGGCCCTTCGCCTGGCGACCGAAGTTCCCGGGTTTTCGGCACCAGCTGTGGCGGACTTCTCGACCGGCGACGAAGAATGACCACCACATCAGGATTCCACTCAGATCACGCTTTTACTGGAGTGCCCTTGATTGATGCGGAGCAGGGAATGAGGGGCGGGAAAACGAGGAACAGGGAGCAGACGGGAGAGGCAGCAGGAAGCGAAGGGGGCCGGGGTGCACTAAGGCAGCAGCTTAAATGGGGAATTGGCACACGGGTCGCCCTGTGATTGGCTGCCACCAACAGCTGACACCAGACCGCATCGGGATAGGCTCAAGGATCCTCATCCACTGCGCATGCGGGAAGCAGGGAAGGGCAGCTCTCAAAGCCATAGCCAAATATGGAGTTGTTTATAACCAACAAGACAGGATGTCGGCGCCATCTTGTAATGGCGATCCTGTCCGGCTCACTACAGATCACTAGCAGATTTGGAGAGAGGGTGAGTGGCATCCCTTTGAACATTAGACTGTGGAAGTTACAAATACCTGCTAACATGTTCTTGCACACACCAGCGTAACTTTGATCTTGATATGGAAAAACTAAGACACTAGTTTTCCAGTCCTGTGTGTTGGCACGTATTACAAGGTTTGAAATGGGATACTATTCACACTTATGGTACAGGAGGAACACCAGCAAACTAAGGACTACTGTCTTTAACATTAACTAGAGGGCCAGATTAAACTATGCTGTAATGAGAAGGCAGTTCACTGCGATAGACTGGTCCACTCAGTGTCTCTAACTATGCTGTGTGACTTCCTAGGCAGCGCAGGCTTCAGCAGGACAAGTGCCAATGGAGGAGGCTAGAAAGCTTCATAAAGTGTAGGCCTGGAAGCCAGACAACATCCCTTCTGATGCTTTCTTAGTAAACACAGAGTCATAGCACATCTCTTGGGAGAGCAAGACTCTGCCTCTTGATGGCAGAGGAGGGAAAACGGCATCGCAAAACAATGTATAAATAGAGTAGAATTCTTTTTTTTTTTAAAGGAAGAAGTCAAAGCATTTTTATTTGCAGATGATGTGATAGTATACATACGTGATTCTAAAAATTCCACTGGGGAACTCTTACAGCTGATAAACACTTTCACCAAAGTATCTGGATACAAAATTAACTCATAAAAATCAGTAGCCCTCTTATATACAAATGACATTCAGGCTAAGAAAAAAATAGGGAAACAACACCTTTCAAAATAACCTCAAACAATATAAACTCCTTCAGGCATAACTCTAACCAAGCAAGTGAAAGTGATAAAATCTTTAAGTCTTTAAAGAAAGAAATTGAAAAAGTTATCAGAAGATGGAACTAACTCTCATGCACATGGATCAGTAGGATTAACATAATAAAAGTGGCCATCATATCAAAAGTGATCTAGAGATACAATGCAATCCCCATCAAAATTCGAACACAATTCTTCACAGAACTTAAAAGAACAATTCTCAACTTTATATTGAAAAACAATATATGAATATAAATTTTTCTTCAAAGAAATATTATTTCTACTAGTTCTAAAAAAGGAAAGAAAACCATATGAGCATGCAATAGAGTAAATTTTAGAATTTCATGGAAAATGTAACAAGAAATGGACAAGGACTTCCCCAAAAGGACTTAAATTTTAAATAGTATTTTAGAATACAGGAAATATAAACAATGTGTTTCGATAGAGAATCAATATTCAAAAATGAATGAGGTTAATTTAATGTGCAAAATTCACAGTAGCTGAGTCACTGAATATTGTCTCACAATAACACAATTAAAAATTACCTACTGGTTATGTCTACAAATGTATAGCAATTATAAATTATTTTCTTTATCTACTTCCAAATCTTCTTGCTAAATCTACATAAAATGCTTTCTTTTCTATCATGATTTTCTTTCCTTTTTTTTTATTGACAAAAGGAAAAAAAAGTATCCGCCTCCTCCCAGCCTCCCATTTCCCTCCCCCTCCTCCCACCATTCTTCCCCTCCCCCAAACTCCTCTCCCCCTCCCTCTCCAGTCCATAGAGCAGTCAGGGTTCCCTGTCCTGTGGAAAGTCCAAGGTCGACCCACTCCGTCCATGTCTAGGAAGGTGAACATCCAAACTGGCTAGGCTCCCACAAAGCCAGAACATGAAGTAGTATCAAAACCCCGTGCCATTGTCCTTGGCTTTTCATCAGCCCTCATTTTTCGCCATGTTCAGAGAGTCCGGTTTTATCCCATGCTTTTTCAGTCACAGTCCAGCTGGCCTTGGTGAGCTCCCAATAGATCAGCCCCATTGTCTCAGTGGGTGGGTGCACCCCTCGTGGTCCAGACTTCCTTGCTCATCTTCTCCCTCCTTCCCGCTCCTCATTGGGACCTTGGGATCTCAGTCCAGTGCTCCAGTGTGGGTCTCTGTCTCTATCTCCATCCATCACCAGATGAAGGTTCTATGGTGATATGCAAGATATTCTTCAGTATTGCTATAGGATAGGATCATTTCAGGTTCCCTATCCTCAGCTGCCCAAGGGACTAACTGGGGACATTGCCTTGGGCTCTTGGGAGCCACTCTAGGTTCAAGTCTCTTGCCAATCCTAAGGTGGCTCCCTTAACTAAGAATTGTGCTTCCGTGCTCCCCTGTCCAACTTTCCTTTATCCCAATCCTCCTGTTTCCCCAAGTTCCCCCCCTCCTTCCCTTCTCACTTTTCTCTCCCCATCTCCCCTTACCCCCATCCCACCCCACCCCCAAGATCCCAATTTTCTCCCCGGCAATTTTGTCTACTTCCCATAGCCAAGAGGATACCTATATGTTTTTCCTTGGGTTCACCTTCTTATTTAGCTTCTTTAGGTTCACCAATTGTACTCTCCGTGACCCTTATTTATGGCTAGAAACCAATTATGAGTGAGTACATCCCATGTTCATCTTTTTGGGTCTGGGATACCTCACTCAGGATAGTGTTTTCTATTTCCATCCATTTGCATGCAAAATTCGAGAAGTCATTGTTTTTTACCACAGCGTAGTACTCTACTGTGTATATATTCCATACTTTCTTCATCCATTCTTCCATTGAAGGGCATCTAGGTTGTTTCCAGGTTCTGGATATTATAAATAATACTGCTATGAACATAGTTGAACAAATGCTTTTGTCATATGATAGGGCATCTCTTGGGTATATTCCCAGGAGTGGTATTGCTGGGTCCAGGGGTAAGTTGATCCCGAATTTTCTGAGAAACCGAAACACTGATTTCCACAGTGGTTGCACAAGATTGCATTCCAACCAGCAATGGATAAGGGTACCCCTTCCTCCACAGCCTCTCCAGCAAAGGCTATCCTTGGTGTTTTTGACTTTAGACATTCTGACAGGTGTAAGATGATATCTCAAAGTTGTTTTGATTTGCATTTCCCTGATTGCTAAGGAGGTTGAGCATGACCTTAAGTGTCTTTTGGCCATTTGAACTTCTTCTGTTGAGAATTCTCTGTTCAGTTCAGTGCCCCATTTTTTAATTGGGTTGATTAGCATTTTAAAATCTAGTTTCTTGAGTTCTTTATATATTTTGGAGATCAGACCTTTGTCTGTTGCGGGGTTGGTGAAGATCTTCTCCCAGTCAGTGGGTTGCCTTTTTGTCTTAGTGACAGTGTCCTTTGCTTTACAGAAGCTTCTCAATTTTAGTCGGTCCCATTTATTCAGTGATGCCCTTAATGTCTGTGCTGCTGGGGTTATACGAAGGAAGTGGTCTCGTGTGCCCGTCTGTTGTAGGGTACATCCCACTTTCTCTTCTATCAGGTTCAGTGTGTTCGGGCTGATATTGAGATCTTTAATCCATTTGGACTTGAGTTTTGTGCATGGTGATAGATATGGGTCTATTTTCATTCTTCTACAGGTTGACATCCAGTTGTGCCAGCACCATTTGTTGAAGATGCTTTCTTTCTTCCATTGTATACTTTTAGCTCCTTTATCGAAAATGAGGTGTTCATCAGTTTGTGGGTTAAAATCCGTGTCTTTCATGCGATTCCATTGGTCGACTTCTCTGTTTTTATGCCAGTACCACACTGTTTTCATTACTGTAGCTCTGTAATAGAGTTTGAAGTCAGGGATGGTAATGCCTCCAGAAGATCCTTTATTGTATAGGATTGTTTTGGCTATCCTGGGTTTTTTGTTTTTCCATATAAAGTTGATTATTGTCCTCTCCAGATCTGTGAAGAATTTTGATGGGATCTTGATGGGGATTGCATTGAATCTATCAATTGCCTTTGGTAGAATTGCCATTTTTACTATGTTGATCCTCCCAATCCAAGAGCAAGGGAGGTCCTTCCATTTTCTGGTATCCTCTTCAATTTCTTTTTTCAATGCCTTAAAGTTCTTGTCAAATAGATCTTTCATTTCCTTGGTTAGATTTACCCCAAGATATTTTATGCTGCTTGTGGCTATCGTGAAAGGTGAAGCTTCTCTGATTTCCCTCTCTGCTTCCATATCCTTTGTGTATAAGAGGGCGACAGATTTTTTGGAGTTGAACTTGTATCCTGCCACATTACTAAAGCTGTTTATCAGCTGTAAAAGTTCTTTGGTGGAGTTTTGGGGGTTGCTTATGTACACTATCATATCATCTGCAAATAACGAAAGTTTAACTTCTTCCTTTCCAATTCGAATCCCTTTGATCCCATTATGTTGTCTTATTGCTATTGCTAGAACTTCAAGCACTATATTGAAGAGGTATGGTGAGAGTGGACAGCCTTGTCGTGTTCCTGAGTTTAGCGGGATGGCTTTGAGTTTCTCTCCATTTAATTTTATGTTAGCTGTTGGTTTGCTGTATATAGCTTTTATTATATTTAGGTATGACCCTTGTATCCCTAATCTCTCCAATACTTTTATCATAAAGGGATGTTGAATTTTGTCAAATGCTTTTTCAGCATCTAATGAAATGATCATATGGTTTTTTTCTTTCAGTTTATTTATATGATGGATTTCATTGATAGATTTTACGTATGTTAAACCAGCCCTGCATCTCAGGAATGAAGCCTACTTGATCATAGTGGATAATTTTTCTAATGTCTTCTTGGATTCGGTTTGCCAGTATTTTGTTGAGGATTTTTGCGTCGATGTTCATGAGTGAGATTGGCTTGTAATTCTCTTTCCTGGTTGAGTCTTTGTATGCTTTTGGTATCAGAGTAACTGTTGCTTCATAAAAGGAATTTGGTAATGACCCTTCTGTTTCTATATTGTGGAATACATTAAGGACTATAGGTATTAGCTTTTCTTGCAAGTTCTGGAAGAATTCTGCATCGAAACCATCTGGTCCTGGGCTTTTTTTGGTAGGGAGGTTTTTGATAACAGCTTCTAATCTTCACGACTAACAGGTCTATTTAGATTGTTCACCTGGTCCTGGTTTAACTTTGGTATATGGTATTTATCTGAAAAAGTGTCCATTTCTTTTACATTTTCCAGTTTTGTGGTATACAGGCTTTTGTAGTAAGATCTAATGATTCTCTGAATTTCCTCTGTTTCTATTTTGTTGATTTCAGCCCTCAGTTTGATTATTTCCAGTCTTCTACTCCTCTTATGTGAGTCTGCTTCGTTTTTTCAAGAGCTTTCAGGTGGGCTGTTAAGTCTCCAATATGTGCTTTCTCTGTTTTCTTTAAGTGGGCACTTAGTGCTATGAACTTTCCTCTCAGGACTGCTTTCATTGTGTCCCATAAGTTTGAGTATGTTGTTTCTTTATTTTCATTGAATTCAAGGAAGACTTTAATTTCTTTCTTTATTTCTTCCTTAATCCAGGTATGGTTCAGTAGTTGACTGTTCAGTTTCCATGAGTTTGTTGGCTTTCTGGGGGTAGCATTGTTGTTGAATTGTAACTTTAATCCATGGTGATCTGATAAGACACAGGTGGTTACTAATATTTTTTTGTAATTGTGTAAGTTAGCTTTGTTACCGAGTATGTGGTCAATTTTCGAGAAGGTTCCATGAGCTGCAGAGAAGAAGGTATATTCTTTCCTCTTTGGGTGGAATAATCTATAGATGTCTGTTAAGTCCATTTGCTTCATTACCTCCATTAATTCTCTTATTTCTCTGTTAGGTTTCTGTCTGATTGACCTGTCCATTGGTGAGAGAGGAGTGTTGAAGTCTCCTACTATTAGTGTGTGTGGTTTGATGGCTGCCTTGAGTTTAGTAATGTTTCTTTTACGTACGTGGGTGCTTTTATATTAGGGGCGTAGATATTCAGGATTGAGACTTCATCCTGATGAATTGTTCCTGTTATGAGTATAAAATGTCCCTCTCTATCTCTTCTGATTGACTTAAGTTTGAAGTCAACTTTGTTAGAAATTAGTATGGCCACACCTGCTTGTTTCTTAGGTCCATTTGCTTGATAAGCCGTTTCCCAGCCCTTTACTCTGAGTAGGTGCCTGTCTTTGTGGTTGAGGTGTGTTTCTTGTAAACAACAGAATGTTGGATCCTGTTTTCTTATCCAATCTCTTAGCCTGTGCCTTTTTCTAGGTGAGTTGAGTCCATTGACATTAAGTGATATTAATGACCAGTGGTTGTTAACTCTGGTCACTTTTTTAGTAGTAGGGTTTGTGTGTTTCCCTTCTTTGAGTTGCACTGGTGAAGGATCTCTAGATGTCTGAGTTATTGTGGTCATTGTTGGACTCCTTGGTTAGTGATTTTCCTTCTATTATTTTCTGTAAGGCTGGATTTGTGGCTACGTATTGTTTAAATTTGTTTTTATCCTGGAAAATTTTGCTTTCTCCATTTATAGTGAATGAAAGCTTGGCTGGGTATAGTCGTCTGGGCTTCCATCCATGGTCTCTTAGTTTTTGGAGTACATCTATCCAGGACCTTCTGGTTTTCATGGTTTCCATAGAGAAGTCAGGTGTTAAGTCTGATAGGTTTACCTTTATAAGTAACCTAGCCTTTTTCCTTTGCGGCTCTTAATATTCTTTCTTTATTCTGCATGCTTTGTGTTTTGATTATTATATGGCGAGGGGATGTTTTTTTTTGATCCAGCCTATTCGGTGTTCTGTATGCTTCTTGAACCTTCATAGGTACATCTTTCTTCAGGTTGGGAAAGTTTTCTTCTATAATTTTATTAAGTATATTTTCTGTACCGTTGAGCTGCACTTCTTCTCCTTCCTCTACTCCAATTATTCTTAGGTTTGGTCTTTTTATAGTGTCCCATATTTCCTGAGTGTTTTGTGATGAGAGTTTGTTGGACTTGCTGTTTTCTTTGATCAGTGCGTTTATTTTCTCTATGGTATCTTCAGAATCAGAGAGTCTTTCTTCTATCTCTTGTATTCTGCTGGTTTTGCTTGTTTCTGTAGTCTCTATTCGTTTACCTAGATTTTCCATGTCCAGCCAGCCCTCTGTTTGTGTTTTCTTCTTTGCCTCCATTTCAGTTTTCAGGTCTTGAACTGTTTCCATTATCTGCTTGATTGTTTTTCCTTAGTTTCCTAGAGTATCATTCACTGATTTACTCAATTCCTCAAACTTTCTGTTATCCTTCTCATCCATTTCTATAAGGGCGTTTTTTATATGCTATTTAAGGGCCTCTATCATTTTCATAAAGTCAGTTTTTTTCTACTTCTTCTTGATTAAGGAGTTCATGTCCTCCCGTTGTGAGGTCGCTGGGTTCTGGTGGTTTCATGTTGTTTTTCAGATTGTTGGGTGTATTCTTGCATTGGTGCCTCCCCATCTCTTCCTCCGAATGCTCCCCTATGGATTTTCTTTTACAGGATCAGGTCTTCTTGCCCACTGATGTACCTTCCCAGTGATGTCTCTCCCCATTGATGGTTCTCCTGGTGTCCAGATCGGATCTCCGTGCTGCTTGGGTAGCTTGCAAACAAAGAGCCCAGCCTGCTTGCTGCAGGCAGGCTCTGGAGACAAAGGAACTACCGCCCTCCCTTTTGCCCTCCTGATTCTGGTTCGGTCCCAGCGCCCGAGCAGGCTGAGCTGGGAGGTGCTATGGCACCAAAGAGGGGAGGGAGGGAGGGAGACAGGGGGTGGGAGGTTCTGGATGTAAGCTGGGTGGGATAGGAAAAGAGAGGACGTATCGGGTAGTATAGCCCCTTCAGGATGACCAGGAAGTGTAGGAGGGATGAGGAATGTCTGAGTTCCCTGTTCCTGGCTGCCGCCGCACTCACTCACCCCAATGATGGCTCTCCAGGTGCCCAGATCAGAACTCCTAGTGTAGAATTCTTAAGTAATCTCTGAAAATCCCTTTCACACTAGCCTAATCTCGCAGGCAAGCTGTCTGACTAAATCTGTTTCTTGTTCCCATAACGAATAACTGCCTTTGATTTGTTCTTAAAGAAAGAGTAGAAAATTATGCCATCTCCTGATTAGGAAGACAGGGAAGTCCATGAGTATGGTGCCATTCTCTGTTAAAGCCCCTCGGACTTGATGCGAACAAAGCAGAGACCATCACACAGTAAGAAAGAGGCAATGTTTCAGCTCAGGCTCTACTTTCTCTTCTGCAAAATCCACTAAGCCATCCTGGGGACTCCAGTTTCATGACATCATCTTCTCTTTAGTTACTCCTCAGGGTATCATTAACAGATGAATCGGGGGAACAGGCTCCCAACTCATGACCTTCCAGGGTAGCGGGATTACAGTCAAGTGAGCCATAGCACACACTATTAGTGATCTCTAACAGAGAACTCTCATTTTCAAGGTCAGCGCTCTGTTGAGAAGGTGGAGAATGAGGGGCACAAGGCAGACATGGGGAGAATGGAATGATTCACAGGAATTTCACTTGTCTGAGCCATCGCAAATTCTTCTCTGTGTCCTTTTAAAACAAAAAAAGGATTTTCTCTAGTTGCTACTGGGAAAACACATATATAGACTGTTACCAAGAGTAATCTGATTTTAGAGTGGAATAAATGTCACAGAAAAGACTTAACAGCCGTGCCTGTCCCTTTTTATAATTATTTTTTGAGATTATAATATCATCTTTCCATTTCCTTTCTTCTCCCCAAATCCTTCTATATACAACACTTTGCTCTCTTTCAAAGTCATGGCCTATTATTTCTTTAATTGTTTAACAGACACAATTGTGTATGTGTGTGTGTGTACATTTGCAAACAGGTGTATCCATTTATGCATTTAGATATATATATTTACCTATGTATATATACATATATATATATTTATCTATGTATATATACATATATATCTAAATGCATAAATACTACCTGCTCACTCTGTATATTGGTTACATGATTATGTTTTCAGAGCTCATAGTTTTTTATTGGATAACCAGTTGGTGTGCTCTTTTTATATGTTTGTTCAATAAATATCTTTATTGCAGATAGATGGGAGAATGATAGATGGAAATGGATCTCATGGAAAGAAAATATTTAAGGAAATACAAATTATTGTTTACATACTTTGTAAACATCGAGTTGGACAGCTTGATATGATTCAATCTTGTGTTTCCTGTTTTAAGTAAAATTCTGCTATACCCAAGTATGGATACACACACACACACACACACACACACACACAACATTTCATGCTATAATCTATCCCTTCAAACTGCTCTGTCTGAAAAGGAAGGTCTGAGTAGTCTCATGTGCTAGTAGTTTTATGTTAACTTGTCACAAGCTACAAACATCTTAGAAGAGGGAACCTCCATGGAGAAAAATTCCTTCACAATATTGGGCTCGATATAAGCCTATAGAGCATCTTCTCAATTAGTGATTGATGGGGGGATGCCCAGCCTACTGTGTGAGAAGCTGGATCTTGAGTTCTGTAAGGAAACAAGCTGAGCAGGCTAGGAGGAGCAAGCCAGTAGCCAGCACTTCGCCATGGTCTCTGCATCAGCTCCTGTCTCCAGGTACCTGTCCTGCTTGAGGTTCTGTCCTGATGTCCTTCAGTGATGAACAGTGAGAGCAGACCAAATGGACCCTGTGCCCTCTGAGTTGCTTTGGCCATGGTGTTTCATCACAGTGGTGATAATTCTGAAGCAGCAATTGGCACCAGGATCATGGGCTATTGCTGTGACGGACCTGATTATTTGTTCTGGGGAGGATTGTGGGAGGACTCTGGCCCTTTGACCTAGAAAAGCCATTGAGTGTTTGATGCTTGGTAATGTGTTCTATAGGAGTTTGGAAGAAGAGTGTTGAAAGCCATGCAGATGATGGAGGCTTGGCTTGTGAAGTTACAGAGGAAAGTTTGAAAGAGTCTTTTGGACTCTATCAGGGCCATTTACTATTTTGAGCTACGAAACTGTGGTTCTTGAGAATACAGTCCACAGAACCAACTGGGCAGGGCTCATAGAGGCACGGCTCACAGAGACTGAACCAGCAATCGCAGAGCCCTTGTGGTTCTGATGTAGGTCCTCTGGATACACCTTACTGTTGTATAGCTTGGTGATCTTGTGGGACTCCTAACAGTGGGAGTGTGTGTAGGGGGGGTATCTTTGACTCTTTTGTCTGCTTCTGTGATCTTTTTCCTTCTACTGGGTTTCCTCCTCCAGTCTTGATATAAGGGCTTGTGCCTGGTCTTATTGTAACATGTTATGCCATGTTGGGTTGATATCTGTGAGAGGCCTGCTCTTTTCTGAAGGGAAACAGAAGAGGGGTGGATCTGGGCGAGAGGAATGGAGGGAGGGGAAACTGTGGTCAGGATGTAATGGATGAGAGAATAATAATAAATAAATGGATAGATAAATAAATAAGAATCTGTGGTTCTGGCTAACTGGGACTGAATAATCAACTATCATTAATAAGATAGCAGGATCGCTAAAGTAAAACCCTTTCATACTGGGACAATTGATTTCTCAGCTGGAGCTGAGAAGCGAACTATGGTTAAAAAGATATCAGCAACATTGAGGCAAAGTCTTCTAGGACGTGTTTCCTGAGTCAGCCCACAGAAACTGTGTTCCAGAAGCTGCCAAGGTTGTACTTCCTATTGGCTATAGAACTCAGTAGTGGAAGAGTGCTGGTTTTGAGAGGGTGAGGAGATCATGGAGAACAGCTGAGACTTGGCACCATGAGGCAGGGCTGGAGTCCCTGAAGAGAGTCTTGGAGAGGTTATTGGTGAAAGTGCAGCCCAGTTGTAGCAAGAGACCCCAGCATCTTGGAGGAGCCAGTACCATGGTGCCCTCCAAGAACAGTAGTAGGTGTGGAGAGGAGCTGGCCTGAGCTTAGAAGACAGACTGTGTGCCTTGCAGAGGGTGGAGCCAGAGAAGTGGCCCAAACCCTTCAGAGGATCGCAGAAGATTGTGAGTGGATTTCAGATATTGGACATTGAATTATTTACACTGCAGGAGTTGGGTTTTGCTTTGATGTGATTGTGACTGTACACTGATTCTTCTCTTTTGAAGTAAGAAAATATTTAATTTATTTAAATTTTACTGGAGCCCACAGTTGAAAGACTTTAAACATTTTAGAAATAGATTTTGTGTGACCTTGTGGATGACCAAGAAACAAAGGTTGTGGCTTAAATGTGATATGTTTGAGTGTCAACTTGGCAACTTATGTTGACTAGTTTTATGTCAATTTGATATCAGGTATAATCATTTGAGAGGAGAGAGGCTCCACTGAAAAGTGGCCTCCATAAGATCTAGCTGTAAGGAATTTTTCTTAATTAGTGATAGATGGGCAAACGTCCTCCCCTGGATTGTTGGTTCTGTAAGAAAGCCAGCTAAGCAAGTTGGGAGGATGCAGCCAGTGACCAGAACCCTTCCATGGCCTCTGAATCTGTTTCTGCCTCCAGGTTCTCCTGTTTGAGTTCCTATTCTGACTTCTTTTGGTGATGAACAACCATCACCCCTCCCCAAGTTACTTTTTGTCGTGGTTTCATTTCAGCAATGATAACCCTAACTTAGATACTGGACAATTGATTATTTTATGCTCACCTTCTTAATGTGGTTACATTAGATATGAAAAAGAAGACTACATAAAACAATTTTGTTTTATAAGACAGTATGCCAATATTAGTATATTTACAGCACTATACAGGTTTAATGTCTAATCATAAAATCTTTTTGCATGTAATTATTGTTCATCGTCATTTCTGTATGTCCATGTGGCTCTGTCAGGAATGAGTCTGAATCCTCGGGGAAGTTATGTACTAATGATAAAACATTCTTTGACTCTTCTGACCTTTATATAGACAAGCAATGCTAATATTTTACAATTTACAAATTTCCCTATCATTTTCTGGCAATAATATATATTTCCCTGAGTCTTAAAAGCCAAACTACTTTCCTGACCCTGTTTCCAGTCTTCTAGCTCAGGATCATTGAATTATGTGCTATGGCAGTAACTATAGCCTGTTTTTGCAAATGAAGTATTAATGTCACACACCCAGCCCCTCTCACTTACATGTTGTCTATGGATGCTTTTGTATCACAATAGATATGGTTTTACTTTTATCTCTTTTATAAAAGAGTGCTAATCTATGATTTATTTAAACACTAAACATCTTCCCATTTCTCGTTTCTAGAATTTTCTGATTCTGTGAAGTTGTCCTATAAAGCTGGGAGCTATGGGATGTTTCTGGGATGAGCATAGATGTTATACATGCCCTTTAATTACCTATCTCAAGATATTTAAGACTGGAGAGAGACTAGTGGGAAGAACAACAAGTCTTTTACTGAAAATTCCATGCCACGATTAATTTTTTCATTCACTAAGTAACGTGACAATTCTATAAATAGGAGGAGTTCCCTAATCAAACAGTTTTGTTTCATATCAACATTTACAGATTTGATTGAAAGAGCGTGCCTGCTATCATTACTACATGCCCAGAGGGATGAGACAAGACATCAGGGGACAGCTATCAAACCAAGAGAAAATAGATATGAATATTGAAAGGTACAAAGAGATAAATCTTCCAAACAAGTACGGCATGAAGGGGATGCTGATAGACACTGCTCCTTGTCCTTTCCATTATCTGCACAATCAGTAATGATGACTAGGCTGATGACAAGGGCAGCTGTGCCTGTCTCCCTGATGCATTGTAATCAGGTCTCTGAAAGGCAAGTCGGCAGCTAAAAGCCATCTATTCTCGTGGCAATGATTGCATCCTATACTTACCTAATCAGCATGTCATGACAGAAAAGCAGTGCTCCGTCATGTGGCCTTAATGACAAATACTGCCAGTGTCGTTAACAGTTGAGGGACTTTTGTACACATCATTTTCTCAAACTCTGAAGGCTCCATTAGCTTTTCCTTCCCCGTGGTTCCTGGATAGCAAGAAGAAAGACTTCAAGAAAGTGTTTCTCATCTAAAGTCATAAATCACAGGAAGTGTCTGTTTTATTGACAGCAGCCATGAAGTTCAAGCCTTTGTGTAGAGAACTCAGGCCCTTACTCAATAATTGTCAAAACCACACAATCTCCAAATAGTCCAAAACCGACCACATGGTGTAGTTGCTGCAGTGGGGAAGCCCCTTGAGGTGGCAAGTGCATAGAACAGGATTATCTGTAGGACTATGCCAGCCTGTAATTCCAAAATTGAGCCAGTGTACTAGGGGAAAAAAGGTGCAATCTCAGCAGCTACCAGAGAAGCAAAAATAAAAACTATATTGAGGTTTTCTCAAAACAACACTTATTGAAATGGAAACACAAGGGGAAATTTTTAAACTTCAAAAGAAAAAATGGTAAGCAGTAATTTGAAACGTTCACAAAGCACAGTTGATCTCCAGCATATAGGGGTTTGATCTACTTTTCAGTTTCCCAGGGGTGCAGAAATGATATTCTGTACAAATCCTGGAATTTCAGTGTTTGGTTATATCTCAAACTAGCGGTCTACAGGACAACCTCCTCTAATGATAGAAACAGCAGCAGCGAGTGCAGAGAAATGGATGATTCTCAGCGTAAGCGGCCTTCACAGAGTGTTAACTCTCCAGTGTTTTGTGGATATTATATTTGGAGTTTTGGTATCCTATCATGTCCACACAGTGGCCATCTATGTTTCCCATTCTCAAACAATTTCATTTGCTACTTACACTTTATAATAAAGCTCGGTACTTTATTATAAAATAAATGAAATATTTTTTAGATGATTGTACTCACCTCTAAGTTAATAAAGTGTTCTGAACATACTAAAAAAGTAATATGGTAAAATATAATGCTTAACAAATTAAGAGTATTACATGTTTTTTTTTCTATTTAAAAGAATAAAATAACAAATACTGGCAAAGGTGTGAACAGAAAAAGGTGGGTATGTGCCCTAATCCAGCCAGACATCATGGAAGTCAGTACTGAAGCTTCTCGATAAAACTGACATCAGAATGCTAGCCACAAAGAGCTCTAAATCAGCATGTCACAGAAAGGCTTGCAAATCAACACTTGCTCCAGCACAGAGTCACCGGAGCTAAATCATGGAGCCCACCTAGACATCTCCCAGCAGAGGGATGGGCACGGAAAACGTAGTAAATAGAGATGAGGAGAATTGTATTCACCCACAGCAGAGTGAAGCCATGCGGTTTGCGGCACCATGGACACACTGAAGACAATCACTTTAAGAAAAAATGAATTCAGTGCCAGCAAGACATATGCCATCTGTTGTCTCTCGCTTATGGCTCCTAGCTTTTAGATGATGACGTCACGTCATTTATATGTATAGTCTATGAAAGGAGAAGTGAAGCTGCCTAGAGAAACACACGGGGACATGCTAGTTAGGGTCACTATTGCTGTGATTAAACGTCGTGACCAAAAGCAACTTGAGGAGGGAACATCATTTTATCTTCTCAAGGCCGCAGTCCCTGACTGAGAAAAGGCAGGGCAGGAGCTAAGGCAGGGCAGGAACCAGGAGGCAGGAACTTATCCAGAGGTCATGGAGGAGTGCTGCTTACTGGCCTCCTCCTCGTGGCACGTTCAACCTGTTTTCTTATAGATCCCAGGACCACCAGCCTAGGGCAGCACCACCCACATCAATCATCAATGAAAAAAACTGCTCCTCGGACCAGCAACAGGCCAATTTGGTAGGGACGTTTTTAATCAAGTGAGGGGAGTTCCATCTTCCCAAATGGTTCTGGCTCATGTCAAGTTTATATAAAACTAGACAGTACAATGGCCGCATGTGATTGGGCAAGAGAAAGGATAAAAGGGCATGGGGAAGGAGTCTGCTATATGCCTGTGCAAAGACTTTAAAACCTAAACTTAAGTTAAAGTATGTTAAATGGAGCATAGTTATTCTTTTCTTCTTCATATTATTATTATTATTATTATCATTATCATTTATTTTGCATTCCTGATGCCAGTTTTATCATATGCAAAGGAGAGCTATAAGTTCCTACGTCACAGCACTGATATTCTCTGTAATGAGATGATTTTGAAGCAAGCACATATCCAATGTATGAGCTACCTGTTAACAAACTTAATATATCAATTATCTCAATACATGTACAGTTTAAAGCATAACTGATAAGTACCAGACAACACATGTGCTTAAACAGATGAGCTTTGAAATTTCATACAGTCATGTAGGCCTCAAAGAAAACAGAATTCACATTTTTCTAGCATGTTTAAAATTCCCTTGGACCTTTTTCTAGAAAATTCTAGCTGCTTGCCTCCAAAGAGAGGAAGCCATTTTGAGGGTTCAGTCCTAAAATACATGGGATTTTCTACTACATCTGTGGATATGTCTGCTTTCTTGGGATGTATACAAATTTTGAGAGCCATTCATGTGTTTGAGCATATTTTTCTATGTGTTACTACTACTCAGTTCATGAATATGCCAAAAATTTGTCTGTCTATTACACTGTTGATGAATATTGGGTGGATTCCAGTTTGCAGCAGCCATAAAAGTTTTCATACTCTTCCTGAATAAATCATATTCATACTTACTTTTATTTCTCTTGAGACTCTGTGTTGAGAAAAATGCTGGGGGATAGTGTATGTATGGCTTAGCTAGAAACGCCAAACCTTCCCCATGTGCCAGAGTATGTCATACTTCCAGCAGGACTGTGAAAAAATTTTATTATTATATGTTTTAATATATATATTAAATATTATATATCAATATATATTGTATTGTGTGTGTGCATGTATGTGTTTTTCAAGACAGGGTTTTTCTGTAGCTTTGAAGCCTGTCCTGGAACTAGTTCTTATAAACCAGACTGGCCTCAAAATTCACAGAGATCCACCTGCCTCTGCCTTCCCAGTGCTGGGATTAAAGACGTGCGCAACCACTGCCTAGCATGTTTTACTATATTTTGTAATGTTTGTGCTGTCACCAAACCAGAGTTGTGTGATGAAACTATCCCCTTCCACCCACGATTTGGTTCAGTTCTCAAGACTGAAGACTTCAGTCTCACACAAAAGAGTGAGAACGATTTATTACTCATATGGCCTTTCCTGGGAGAGAGACTTGGTGATTCCCAGCTGCATCCAAAACTGACTCAAGAAAACAGGAAGTGGTGGCTGGCTGGAGTTCCACGATATCTATTGGTGGATTTTGGCCCATGATGGGTGGGTGGGGGAAGTTCTTTGTATGGGCCAGGTCCAGTGTGACATAAGCTTCCAACTAGCGTCAATAAAGAAAGCAGATATAGGCCAGATGTTGAGGTAGTAAGACCTGAAATTCTCCATGCAGTCAAACTTCAAAAAAACCAAGTCAGAGCTGGGTGGAGTGGTGCACACCTTTAATCCCAGCACTCGGGAGGCAGAGGCAGGCGGATCTCTGTGAGTTTGAGGCCAGTCTGCTCTAGAAAAGCTAGTTCCAGGGCAGGCACCAAAGCTACAGAGAAACCCTGTCTCAAAACAAATCAAAACAAAAACAAAACAAAAAAACAGGTCATACAAACTTTCACATAATTGTCTTCATAATTTAAATCTTTATTGTGTATATGGAATGCCTCATTTAATTTTTCTCCATGAATACTGGTGTTGTTCAAAGTCAAATGACCTTGAAGCAGCTGCTCAAAGCTCAGGTATATCCATTTCTGTTCCTTTGTGTTGATGTCCTGTTGAAAGATTTATATAGTTTGGATATGAGCTATGCATGATATATGTGCATATTGATGGATGGATAGATATGAACATGAACATGCAGATCTGGAAAAATTTTCTTGTAGTACAACTTTACCGAAGGTGCTCTACCTTTAGCACTTTGTGCTCTTAAATTATCGCTGCTTTATGTTTCAGGGTTGATGCTATTGCCAGATAAATCTGATGCTGAAAGGCTTTTCTCCCCACTCAGCATTTTAAATATTCACTTACCTCAGCTCACCACATTCTGAATGATAATTAGCTGATCTTCTTATTGTTTACTGTCTTGTAAACTATATTTTCCTGCCTCTGGCAGCCTCTAGAACTTTGCGTATATCCTTCACTGATTTACCAATATGAGTCAGTTTACCCTGGGCAGGGTTTTCCTCAGATTATTTTGCTATAGATAATGGCTCTGGGAACACTGAGTTGGTATCTTTTAATTGGAAATTTCTAAGGATGACCCTTTCAGTTATGATAATGAGATCTGTAAACTACTGGCGGCTTTTTGTCTCCATCTTGGTTTTGGCTCTATATTATATCAAAGCATTTCTTTCACAAATTAGTATTTATTAGTGATTAATATTTCAACTGAGCCATCTTCACCTTGCTGCATCTCTCCATTGTGTGTCCTTCCTGATTGTTAGCTCAACAAATAAGAGCAAATAGAAGTGCACATGTGAGCACACACATACACACACATACACAAACACACACACATACACACACACACACACACACACACACACGAAGTAGGACCACTGAAACTTCTAGGAGGGAGAATGCACAGGGGAACAGAAGCAGAATGTGGATTAATATGGCCAGAGTACATGATATAATATAATAAAACATCACTACGTACAATGAACACACACATGCAAATAAAAACAAGCTCCCACTGAGGACCTTGCTCCAATACTGACTAGTTTCCCGCTGCTGTCCTCTGCCCTGACATTTTCACTGCTCTCTGCATCCTTTCCTCGCTAGCTGTGCATCACACACACCCTCTCTGATCACACAGCTCTGTCTCCAGTTCCTAGAGAGCAACCACAGTGTGTCAACAGCTATACTGAGGTCACAGAGGTCAGAAGTTTATTGGTTGTCCTACATTTGAGAAGGCACTGGACACTAAGGGATCTTAGTCCAGCCATCAACCACTGTCTCAAAACGGGTCAGAAGCCACTGCATTGGGCAAGTTAACCACTGCTTAGAATTTTCTAATCTGGAAGTGTGTCAGATCCTTGATTATTGTCAACAGTTTTAAGTTTGTTATCAAGAAGATGGGAATAATTAATTAAACAAAGTGTTTTAAGACTTGTAGACTAATATACAAATAAAGTTTACTACCTTTATATATTATTAAGATGCCAGTATCTGAATCCCAAGAAACTGCAAAGACTAGGGAAAACCTTTTACTTTTTTGTTTGTTTCAAATCCAGAACACAGTGACAGCAGCCAGTGATATAATAACAAAATCAAAAACCAAACTTTCACACCGGGAATTCATGTTTCAGTGTATTGCAGGCACGTTCAGAGAGATGTACAAGCCTGGAGATTAAAAGCTAATATAATAAACTCAGATTATCTGGATTAACAGAATTGTCATTTTTGGCAAGGAGGATTTCAAGACCCAAGCGCCATTCATGTATCTCCTTGGCCACTCACTGAGGACCCAGTGTCCTTTCTGCTCTGGTGTACTTGGATTTAGAAGCCCTCATCTAGGAGGGTTCATTTTTCTCTCTGTTCCAGTTCTTTCCAGAAAATACACAGGGGTTATCTCATCATGAATTTTGCTATTGCAAATGAATTCTGCTTAATGCAATGTGAGTGGCAAGTCAATTCCCCCCAGATTCAGTTTTCATTCTGCTCTCTGGGTACATCCAAGTTGTTTTATTTTATGTTATCAGAACCATTTCTGAATGTCTTACTAAAAGAGCCAGTTTTGTCAGAATATTCAAAAGAATGTTGACCTTACAGTCAATTATGTAAAAAAAAAAATTACCCCAGTATCCCCAGATGGCATCTGGAATTGCTCTTTATTCTTTGTCCTGAGGCAAGGCTTCTACCACAGCCTAGTTTCTGCTTTCTGGAGACCTTATTTTGCCAAACACATCAATTTTCTAGGAATGAAGCTCAAAATACACCCAGGAGTGTGCTCACATGTGCTGCCTGTGCTCCCTTGCACGCACTTGGTGGGTTTTATCAGAAATAGAGACTTTACCTTTGAATAAAATGAATCTACTTAAACAGATCACCCACTCTCTCATGCTAGTCTCCTGCTTTTCTTTTTTAGGCCATTAATTCCTTTTAAATGTCCATAGAAAATGTCCAATTTTTGTCCCTTGCCAAGGACTATAGAAATCTATTTCATCCTTGGTTTGATTATCATATGACCAAAGTTGGAATAGTTTCTAAGACCTTTGCCAGTTGGTACACTGTGGATAGTAAGGGAACTTACATTTTCCCTTTTGCTTAGTTATGAACTTACATCTGTACATATACCCATATACACATAGAAATATATAAATATACATATTTCTGATGATTATAACAACTGAATTTGTTTGAAGACACTAGATGTTTTATTTTGTTTTGCTGCTTTCCTGTTTAACAAGTGAAGACTGGTCAACCATTTGTTCACCACAGCGCTCTCAAGTATCAGCAAAAGTGTGCATTAAAATCTTCAACCTGGCCAGGCGGTGGTGGCGCACGCCTCTAATCCCAGCACTCGGGACGCAGAGGCAGGCGGATCTCTGGAAGTTTGAGGCCAGCCTGGTCTACAAGAGCTAGTTCCGGGACAGGCACCAAAGCTACAGAGAAACCCTGTCTCGAAAAAAACAAAACAAAACAAAACAAAACAACAACAACAAAATATTCAACCTGGCATTCTGAGCTATATATTCCCGGCTTTCAGCCTGTGTTTCTGATGCACTGTGTGTATACTGGAAGCCTAAAGCAAGTCAGTACATTCCTGTGGGTGATGAGAGATGGGCGCCATTGACCACCGTCACTGCCTGAAGCAGCAGAGACGATACAGAGCTTGGAGACAGCAACAGTGAAAGGCTCAAGTCTTGGCTCAAAAAGTGCTGGAAAGCTTGCAAGAAACAGCACAGTGGAAAGTCACCTTTACACACGCAGACAAGGGGAACGATTTGAAGACTAGGGGCTGCCTTAGTTGCATCCTGGTTGGAAGTGGAATTCGCTCCCAGGAAGATAAAAAGAAGAGCACTGGGAATTTTAATTAAACATTTTCCTTAGCAATGCCTGATGACAGATAAGGTCGTGTAAGGTCTTGTAAACCACATCAAGTATTTAGATTTTATCTTATTGAACAGACGCCATTTTGAAATGCACAGAATACGAATCTTGTAACCACAATACATTGCCTTAAAACTCCACAACTCTTAGTCACACACACTCTAAGGCACTCACTTCTCTAACACCTTAAACGGAACCAACCTTGCGTGTACTTAGAAGATGAAATACTTTGACCCATAAAATGTGTTCCTTTCAGCTCCCTTTTGATGGAGGAGGGTCATATGTCTATTGGTTAATAAAGAAACTGCCTTGGCCTTTAATAGGACAGAAAATTAGGTAGGCGGAGTAAACAGAACAGAATGCTGGGAGAAAGAAGCCGAGTCAGGCAGTCGCCATGAGTCTCCCACCAAAGACAGACGCAGGTTAAGATCTTTCCTGGTAAGCCACACCTCGTGGTGCTACACTCATTAGAAATGGGTTAATCAAGATATGATAATTAGCCAGTAAGAGGCTAGAGCTAATGGGCCAAAAAGTGTTTAAAAGAATACAATTTGTGTGTTGTTATTTCCGGGCATAAAGCTAGCTGTGTGGGAACTGGGCTGGCAGGAACCAGCTCTTACTACACACTTTTCCTTCCAGAAGGCAGCTTTTATCAGTAAGTCTTACAATATTAGCTCCCAGTGTATAGACAACAGGTTTCTTCAACCACAGCCCCGGGAAATGGTGGAGCCTGAAAGCTTGTCAAGGACAAGTTGTGCACATCATTACCTCTGCACTAATGACCTTGCTCTCGGCTCCTGTGTGTCCATGGCTCCATGCTTAGTACCTAGACTGGGGAGTGAGAACTTGAGCCCAATGCATTTGTAACTCTCTCAGTCTTTGCATCATGGCTATAAATGGGCGGCTATGCAATAACAAGCAGAAGCTGCTTACTTAGGATTCATGAGGGGAGCATATGAGAGGGGCGAGAGAATAGAAATCCATACCTATGCATGTATAATATGCATCCCAATACTATATATAACACCCATTTTCCTCCATGACCTTTTATAAGAGAAGAAAAGCACAGATAGAACTCTATACCCCATTGTTCAGCAAGCCTAGCCCATTCTTCCATGCGAGAGCTGGGATGGGGTGGAAAGTGTATGCTAAGCATGATTTTAGGACTGGGAGCCATCATCCTGCCTTTCGTATCCCACTATTTATCTCGAGTCTGAACATCATCAGACTCCTGCTACTAAGGGAAGACATTCAAGATGGCCACCAGTCAACAGAAAATGATAATATGCATCAAGAATGAAAGCCCTGGGAAACTGGGGAGGCTAGAGATGGTGACGGCCAGGCAGGAACGTCGAGCCAAAGGTTTGACCATGATAAATCAAGACTAAACGTAACAAGTAGTAAGAACAACCTCATTTCAGGCAGATAGATTGCTGACGTCCAGGGCAAAAAAAAAAAAAAAAAAAAAAACTAATGATGACTACACCCAGCTAAGCAACTAGAGAAGAATACCTTTAACAAATTAAAACAAAGCAGAAAGGTCCTGTAAACCAACTGCCAGGTTCACAAGCTCCAGCAGAGACGGTAAGATATCAGCTTCCTTTCTGTTTGACCAATGGTAAGGTTCCTTCATATGTACCAGCCTTCTGTAACCTAGAGCTGGCATTTTTGAGATTGCTTTGTAAACCACTGGCGATGTCTTTAAACAACAGACAAACAAATATACAGAAGCGAAAAGCTAAAAATAAAAATCTCCCCTACAAGTCCCTTCATTGAGAACTAGTTAGAAAAGCTTTAAGACTTCCACTGACGATAGACAGCAAGAAAGCAGGTAAATTATAAAGGTCCACGGGAGCTGTAATAGTTCACATAACTTCTGTAGTTACGTATTTTTCTTTCCCACGTGAGTTGCCATCTGTGATCCCCAGTGAGAAAAAAAGGAAGAGCCTAATCCTTGGGACAACATGACTGTTCTGACCCAGGGCACCAGGTTACAGCAGCAGCAGCAGCAGCAGCAGCAGCAGCGGTACTATTGTGTCAGCTTTCAGGAAAAGCACACCGTATTGCTTGTCATACTTACATACATTCTCATCCAAACACTGTTCTGTTATGATCTTTGAAATATATGTTAATTCCTCACAGGCTCAGGAATGATAAAATCTAAATTGAACTCATATATTATCTGAAAAGCCTTGCTCTTGTCAAATAGCACTATTCATAAGAAACCAAACTGCACAAACATCCAACATTGACATGCCGGATGGCTTCACGATCCTCCTCTGGATGACAAAGAATTGATCCTGGTCCTGCCTTCTGCAAATCAGTTATGGAGTTCTTCAGGGGAAAAAGATGCAGCCAACCTACTCTGCTTGTTGGAAGAATGGCTAGCCTGGACTTCAGAGGCAAAGGGAACACCACGGGAGCCTAAGAGATCTCCAGGTGAACAATCTAATCTGTGCACACACCCCTTGGCTTTCCAATCTGTGTGGCCCAATCCTGAAACTTCTAGAATTCCACCTGGTCCTGTACAGATGGCAACTTTGAAACAAAGATGTCGCACATTCTGGTCTTCCAGTGAGCAACACATCCTTTCCTGCAGGGCAGTGAGTCATAGTTGATGTTTGTGAATTGCCTCAACAAACACAGCCCGGAATCCCAGAAACCAAATCTTTGCCCTAATATTCTAGATTACTCCAGCTCTCCAAACAGCCTCTTTCCACATGGGGAGATGACTGGAAACCAACTGGATCAGGAGTTTGAAAAAACATTCTATAGTTTTCCCAAGCTACCAATTCACACAATCTAATTTGACTATCTACTGTTGATTCAAGAAATCTAGAATGCTCTCCATAAAAAAAAAAATATTTTTGAAAAGCAAGTCCAGGGGCATGATGATAACAACTTGCACATATGAAATAGTAAATAAACTCAACATTTTCATAGCTTAACATTTTTCACAGATTATTTTAATGTTACCATTTTTTTTTAGTCTCAACAAATTCTAAAACGACAAAGGATTTTCTACCTAGTTCTCAGAGTTGGCTTTTTGAAAAATTCGAATGTAACCAGTGAATTTGTTCCAGTAACTGACAAGCCCTTATTCTGTTGAAGCATCCAACTAACTCATGCTGTGGCCCGCAACTGTCCACTTTACTGACAAGAGGTTTCTCCCATCTAACTCATTGCATGTATTACTCTGAAATAGGACACACAGGTATTGTCCAACCCAAATGCGCACATCGAAAAAGTATCAGAGGTCAGCCTGTCCAGCTGGCTGTTGACAAAGATTGTAAGTTCATTTTCCTTTGATGAAAAACCGTCTCCCAGGGAGGGACTGAGAGCAGAGTGGTACTCAGATGCAGACATCAGTGTGGACTTGACAAACATGCTTCGCGTTGAAGATTCTAGAGGTTTCCAGTTCGGTTTAAGGGGTTCAGATTTGTGTAAAATAGTATTTTTGCTTGCAAAGCTGTATTGTGGCATGGGTGCGTGTTCCTATGTGTGTGCATGTGTAAATATACATGTGTGAGTGTGTAAGCATGCACGTGTGAGTGTGTAAGCATGCACGTGTGAGTGTGTGTGTGTGTGTGCGCGCATGCTGCAGAGGCTAGCGGAAGGCATCTGCTACCCTCTTCCACTGCTGTCCTCTTTGTTTCTTTGAGGCAGTCACTTGTTGCACATGAAGCTTGTGTCTTGTTGCTAGGCTGGCAACCGGCAAGTACCACTGATCGTCCTCTCTGTTCCCAGAACTACAGCCCACACTGCTGCACTCCTGCCTTTTACCTCATCATCCCCAAGCAGCAACCTTGCTCAAGTGTTCCTGACTGCTGAGCCTTCTTCCAGCCCTGCAATATACTTTCCATTCCAATGACCTACATGGATTTTCCTGCGCATGCCCAGTGTCCCACTCCACTTCGATGAACATTAAGTCCCACTCTTAAGTCAGAATTAAGGTTGTCGTGGAGTTAACCCTCAGTACAGTTTTAGACTAGACACAATCAGCCAGACCCAGGGAGGGCATCCACTGGTCACCAGTTTCCATGCCATTGTGCCCTGATTCCCTCCACTTTACCTGGCTTTTCTTCACTTTTGATCACCAAGATTTTTCACTTCTTTATTCTCCTCTGACTTTTCCACTATGCCTAATGTCCCTTAGCCCAAATTATGTGCTCTCCCCTGCCATCCACTCTACCCCCTACCTCTCACACTCTGAGAGTAAAATCAAGGTTCTCTTTCCCTTCCATATAAAGTCATTAACACCAGGTCCTTCCTAAACGGCAGCAGTCAACCTTTCTTAGTGTGAATTAAAATAACAAACAAGAATACTTAATGGATACTCCGTATTTATCATTCAGAAATCGATTTATTTATAGCCTTGGCTGTATCGTAAATGTTATTTTTGTATATAAATGCCTCTTGTAATCCCTGCCGCTCTGCTTTCTTTTCAAAAAATAAAAAGACTCTTCTCTTTCTTCATCTTCATTTCCTTCATTTTCTTTGAACTACATCTTTAATCCCACCCATGAATCTCTCAGATTCCATGCAATCATCAGGCAAGATTTCCTCTGGGTCATTTTGCTCCTCCAAGAACTGGTTCCTTGAAGTTGTGGGAAATTGGGGAAAGGGCCACCAGGGGGCGCCAGAACCACATTACAATGCAACCTCTATGCTGCCTCCTGAAAGGGGGTGTGGCTTCCCTGCAAGCACGTGGGTTTGCGGTTTGTCTAGATCCTATTCACCCAAGCTATATCTGAAGGAGGTCTGGACTTATCTATGCCCGTCTCACCACACCTGCTCCATGGCAAGCAGAAAAATATTGTCTTCCACTTTCTACAGAAACTGAAACCCACCAGGATAAACTACAATTTCCGTTTCTCAAGCCAAACAAATAGGTTATTGAATGTCAGCTATAGGGCTTGGCTCTGTTCTCTTGATTTGAAATTTATCGTTTCTTTGTTGGAAAGCGATTCAGATTTCTCTGCCTGTCTTCATCTGTCTCCCCCTCACTCAGGGAGGTACAGAGTTTGAGGAGGAAAGGTGACCTGGTAACGAGAATTAGGTAGTCAGCAGCAGCAATGGTGGAAAGGGCGAGAGAGGGAGACAGAGCAGAGGGCATGTGAGTGCCATGCTTTCTGTCAGGACCCTGCTGGTAAAGGAGGCCATTGCCAGGTGCAGGTTCTCAGCTTTGCACATTTAGCATTGAGAGTCCAAATACTCATTTTTAAAAAAAATATGAAGTACCTAATTTCAGCTTTGTTCATTATAGTCGCAGGAATCAGATTAATATAAAATCCAAAGCATCAGAAAAAGGGATCTATATATGTATGTATGTAGTATTATGTTTTCCCTTCTACCATGTCCTGGGGTATGATCAGGAATCTGCACATTCTATGTACTTCATATACGTGGGAATGCTATATATGCATATACATATACATGTGTGTGTAGAATATACAGGAGAACAGTAAAGAAGGAAGTGTTTCTGAATGAACAGAGAGAGGCCAGAAAAGAACACATTTTTTTAATTAAGAATTATTTTTATTGTTATTATTTAGGGCTGGGGAGATAGGTCAGTGGATACAACGTTTGTAGTATTAAGTGTGAGGATCTGGGTTCAAATCCTCAGAGCCCAAGGAAAGACAGACAAGTAGCCCCTTTGTCTATAATAGCAAGGAAGTAGGAGGCAGAAACAGTAGGAATTCCAGAAGTTTCTTGTCATGAGCAGAGGCAAACAAGATACCATGTCTCCAAGAAGGTGAAAGATAAGAGCCAGAAAATTCTGTCCAAACACATGAGCCTGCGGGGGTCATTACTCACAAAAACCCCCACTGACATATTAATTGGTCTGAATATTGTTTATTGCAAAGTCGAGGAAGCAAATTTTTGTATGTAGGCACTGTAAACTAATTCTCATGAAATAATTCATAGCTTTTCTTGCCACAACATGAAGTCCATAGAATGTACAGATTCCCGATCATACCCCAGGACGTGGTTGAAGGGAGAACACCTTTAGAGAACTGCTATGGATTGATTAATATTTGAATCATTTCCATCTCAGACTGGAAATTCCACCTTCTACAAGAGCTGTCAACCAGAATTGATCACCTAAGCCCGGCTAACCATAACAGAAGATGCTCACACGCCTGTAATTAATTACCGCCCAAATGAGATTCCTAAACACCCTCGCCCATCCAGACTGCAATTTCCTCCTCTTTCTTGAAACTGTGTCTCCTGACTCTTCTCAGAACCTGCCACATGTAATGTTGTTTCATTTTTCTTCCACTTTTCAAAGCCATGGAAGATGTGCATAAGGAAATAAAATTATGGTTTCTATGCCGGTTGAGGGTAAATCCCTCTTGAAAATTCTCTCTGCAGGAGAGTTTGAAGTTGATCATCTCATCCTCACATCTTCCTGATCCCTCACTGGGCCCCACAAATCAGATATTTTTATTGTCATTAGTACGCACATGTATTGTGTGAGACCACAGTTAAAGGCTTAACAAGCCTCTCTGCCCCCCTCATCCCCATCAATCTGCCTGTTGTAATTTGTTTGATGTCTCAGTGTCCTTTTTAGCCTCGTTTATTATTTTGAACTCACCACCCACCTGGGAGAATAAGCATCTATTGTCGTCTGATGTCCTCTTTTCAGTGTGTCTCCTCCTTTTCATTCAATTTTTCCCTTAGAACTCAAATGAGATGAGCTTCGTTTGGCAGCATGAAAGGGAGGGACTTAGCACCATAGGTTTTACTTCTCTTTCCTATTTCCTGTGCATTCTGTACAAGTCATATAATTATTTTTCACACAAAACTCCAAACTATCCATTATGATTCACATTTACGGAGCAGAGGCATTCTTAAGACTCACACATCACCTTAGGAATCTAGTGGGAGAGATCAAATTAAGAAGGAAAAATAAAGAAACTGGGTGATACTAGTGTGTTACAAGCTTGTAGAAGCCATGGTAAGGGAAAAAAAACCTGGAAATGATGAAAGGGTAGGAAATATCGCTTATTACCTCAAAGACCTTGCTGGCTCATGTGTGGTCATCCTGTGAGCTATGGCAGGTGTATACAAATGAGTGAAAAGGAAGGGTCAGCATGTAGGGCGTTGAAATTGTCTTCACCCACACCTGAAGTTTGGTGGGTTTGAGGCAATATTGAGAGAAGAAAGAGCATTTGGAATGTATTCAAAAGAAAAGAAAGGCCTTCAATATTAAAAAGTACCATCCAGAGACCTGTAGGATTGGAGGAGAATTTGGGAATTAAAGGTCCAGAGTGGTAGGACCAAGACCTTGGGACAGCTATGGGCAAGTTATCAGGATGGGAACTAGGGTTTCTCAGGCCTTTGTCTACTCGCAATCTCATTTTGCTCAAAATGTTTTTCTACAACCCTGGGGATATGAGTAGTTAAAATAGCTAAACAAACCAAATATCTACTGACAAGAGAAAAAAACATAAGAAATATATTTTAAGACAATTCTTTATACACATAAAAATTGACCACTTACAAAGATGACAGTGTTTTTGTCACACTAATGAGACATGTGTGATTATTTCTACATAAGGAATAAATCTTGGCTGAATATTCGATGCCATAGGATGCAGAGCATCTCCAATATTTTTCAGAGTTGATTGATAGTTTGGTTTTATAATCATCAGTGGTCATCACAAACATGAAATGCAGCGTGGCCGAAGTGTGCAAAGCTTGTTAGAAATTCCGTCCTAATTCAAAGCCAACTTTTATTTGATAATTTTCTTATGCAACCCAAGTAAGCAAATCAGATAACAATTTAAAAAAAAATCAAACATTCCAACACAATATCATACAAAGATAGAGAATTTGATACTTATATAATGGGGCATGGGGGTAGCAAAATACTAAATCTGCTTTTTTTTTTTTTGAGTAACCTGTTATGCATGTTTAGGGGCAGAAAACTTTTACAAGTGTTAAAACAACTGGAATTCATAACCAATAGTCTCTGGTTTGAGCAGAGTCGCTTCAAGCTTGAAACACTAGTTCTGGGTGCTATGATAATATGTGTCATGCAAAGTGCATGTGCCGTGTGCAGCGACTTCACCCAAAGAACACAATAGCACTGCCGCCATCCTGGCTTCATTGTGCATTTGATTAGGAAATCACTTTTGATAGGACACATTCGGAAATACTTCACTGATGTCAATTTTTTGTGACCTTCCCCTTCCCCCCACACACATTCAATTGTGTGACCTCATATAAGGTCACGATCCAATTTAAGAAACCCTGGCTGAAAGGCAAGAATGAGCTTGGATTTCACAGTAAGGATGAGAAAATGTCACCGGTCAAAGAGAAATGTCAAACAGAAAAATGTCCCTTGCAGCATTACTTGGCCATATTCCTTCTTCCTTATGGACCTATTTGCTTTCTTTTGGATGGGGGGTGTTATTGTTTGTTTTTTATCTCAGCTGTTTTAAATCTGCCAGCTAGGATACCTGGGATCATTGATGGGTGCCCTAGGATGATAGATCAAAATGTTCTAGGTGTCAGCACCGCAAGAGGGGAGAGGGGGCTGTCCTGGAGAGCTCTGCAGAATGGTCTCAGCATTCAAAAGTGACTTCTCAGGGTTCTTCTCCACATGTACGTGATGGAAAGTGGACCCTTTCCCCCGAACAACTGATTCTCTTACTGTAGTCAACCTAACCCAGCATGGAAAGATGCCTTTCTGACCTTCCTATAGATAAAAGCCTTGTCTACGGCCATGGTAACCAAAGAGTCCACAGCATCAATTCTCCAACCCATCCCTGCATTTATTCACAAAAATAGGATCTAAATGAAATCTCTACAATTCTTTGACTAAAAGAACTGCAGCTTGAGTTGCCCACCTTGACTTCTGTCTCCCTGAGTATTAGTCATTTTCAGGACTGTTTTACTCTTTCAAAGAACTGGATTACATAGACAACACCAAACTGTTGATCAGCGGAACTGTCCCTGTTAGTACATTCCCCTGGTAGGAACAAAAGCTGGCAGGAAGGAAAGTTGATTACACGGCACATTTAGTTGGGCAGATTTTTGGTTTTAATGTTGTCCCTTTTGTATTTCATGGTTTTGGTTTCTATGGGGTGTTTTGCTTCTTGGTTTGTCATCAAGGAGATAGTTTTTGAAGTGAAATCAGACATCTAGGTATTACGGTTTCAAATGTGCAAACATAAATCCGTAGTCTGATGCTGAACTTGCTGAGAAGAGCTGCCAGACACGTCTCCCTCACTGGCAGCGATGGCTTTCAAGATCTACACATAAACTTTGGCAGTTAAGTCACCATGAGAATTCACTAGACCTCCAAACATCCCAACTCCAGTACCTGGAGGGAAAAAAAATCCTGTGTCAGCATCATAGCTTCAATGCAATGCACTTACTATCTACAATTCTACCTCCTCAGAGGTCAGATATTCTTCATCATCTGCCACAATTGCCATTAGTTTCTTCATCTCTCTGTGGGCAATGGTGCCCCTGCCATACTTTTCTAATACAATGAAATAACCATTCTAGTGACCAGTGAACAAAAATAAAACCAAGATGGGCTAGTATCCACCCCTGATCAATATTTGACAGGCATGGTTCAAATCTCTCTGCCAACTGGAAGCAGGAAAAAAAGAATAAAGAAAAGAACTTCTATTCACAACTCAGATAGATTTATCGATCTCATTTCCCCCAAGCAAAGATAGTGACTTTGGCTCATCCCCTGGGAGAATTTTCTCCTGGTCTTGGCACTGGGTTTCCTTTCCTTTAGCCGATTGTTACAGTGCACCTTTCACGTGACCCAATTTATTCATTCAAAACATAACCAAAACCCCAAAATATATATGAGAAGTAGCAAAACAACAAGCGACACAAGTTGTATTGTGTACCCACCAGAGATCACCAGGAAGAAGGCAGCACTGGCTGAGCCTGCTTATCAACAGCACACCAGGCTGGCTCAGCAAATGACCTGTTGATTCTGCTGAGTCATCCAGGAGTTATTATAATGTTTCCCAGAAGGTGAAATTCACCTATTAGGACAACTTTATGGACAGCTGCCACTGTTCCAACTATTATACCCTTTGAACTCCTAAATTACGTGCAAATTTTCGTAAACATCACCACCGAAGGTCCTTCCCGTAATGACCATGACTCATGGGCCGAATTTCCAAGCGGCCACTGATCAGCATGAGCTGAATGTTTTGTCCGTGGCCTTGACCTGACCATTTCCGCCTTCAGAACACCTTGGCTAGAGCGTGAATTCCAGGGCTGAGGTGGGTGAGAAGTCATGATTGCGCTCATTTCCTGTGTCTAGAGATTCTCCATGAGGTCATTTTCCTAGTTCCATTACCAAAATAAAATTTCGAAAGCATGATTATATTCATATCTGCTTCTGCTTAAAAGCCAGAAGTCATCAGATCATAGCCACCTCCAAAGAGCTGTCTACGGCCTCCTCATCGTCTCCCCTCATAGTCCAAAGAGCTGTCTACCGGCCTGCTCATCATCTCCCCTGTCATCACCCCCACTGACACAGCGCATTCGTCAAAGGTCACGTACTCATTCACACATTTTCCTTTGCCTCAAATCTGGGTACTGAAGTGTCATTCTTCTCTCAAATGAAGCATTCCTCAAGACCCGGATGTCAAGGATGTCCCATCTAAAATGCATGCATTGACAACTCTGGACACAGGGCCTATATCCTGCCTCAGTCAGTTCGCCATTGCCTTTTGACTGGAATTTCTTGCTAGTTAATAGACATTTTTGTTCACATGGTCATATTTTTCTCATTAATAGTTGAGAGCATCCCTACGCCTTATTGTAATTATATAGATCATTGTGTTGTTTTGTGGTTGTAAAGAGTTACTTTTAGGATTCTTTTTCCCCAACATTATGTATTCATCACCGAACTGTGTAGCCCAATGGTTCTCAACCTGTGGGCCATGACCCCTTTGGTAAACCTCTTATCCCCCAAAATATTTAATTATGTTTCATAATAGTAGAAAATTATAGTTGTGGTTGAGCAAGGAAATAAATTTATAGTTGGGGTTCACCACATCATGGGGAACTGTATGAAAGGACCACAGCATTAGGAAGGTTGAGAACCACTGGGGTACCCCATCAAAGAGAACAAAGAAACTTTCCCTATGGGCAAGAACTTAGAATGTCCAATCTTTGGTGAACTGATTCTATGTAGAATGCCATGTCCTACCACAGACTCCATGGCGAGAATCACTGGTTTGCTTTCAGTAATCCTAAGGGCAAAGAAGGCACAGAGGGGAACATGTCTCTGATTACATAGATGCTCCCCTGTGAGGTCTCACTTGTAAGGAATCTGTCCACTATGAAATTGACACAGAAGCTGTATCCGGCGATTATATTTAAAATATGTTTATTAGTAATGAACAAACACTTGCATTTGAGTATCAGTTGATGGGTGATGGGAACAGTCATTGTTTGCTGTGTCGACCCTCACTGAACAATTGCACAGAGTTGGAAGACTCACAACACAATTCCTGATCTTGAGGAATGCTGGATGCAGTTAGAGATGGGGTGGCTCCCATTCAGCAAGGTTAAGTTACTGGCCACTTGCCAAAACTTTGTTGGCTAGACTCTGCTGAAGGCTCTTGGACCACTGCAACAGCCATTGTTCCCGTCCTCATGCTGCTTCTCAGTACATTAAAGGAGATTGTTCTAAGTTTCTAAAGCTTGTCTGTGAGGATGGATATTTGAAGATGAAAACATCATGAGGGACTTAGCCACTGGCTTCTACATCATGAGGAAGAGACCAGAAGACCATGAGAGAAGCTTCACTGCATGGAAAGAATGGCTGACCTAGGAAGTTTCTTGGGGAAACCAGTTATGGTCCTGGTTTCAGAGAATATCTGTATCTCTCAACAAACACACACACATGCACATGAACACGCGTGTGCACACACACACTCATGTGTGGATGTCATATTGCTCTTCTCTGTTGGCACAGGTGGCTCAGTAGGAAGATATCGCCATTTCCCTGGGATACAAGCCAACTTGATTACCTCCTATTCCATTCTTGGGAGCTGCTCTGTTAAGACCTCTTTAACCTCGCAAAGCCAGGGAAAATATAATAGCAAAGGCATTGTGGATCCTTGAGTATGCTTTAGATCTGAGGACTTACAATGTATCTCCAAGGAGAACACAGATCTCTCCCACTGACCCCTGACAGCATCCTGTCAGTAGAGAACTCTGTGCGGCTCCTACTTGTTTCCATCTGAAAAGAGAATTCTTAGAAAAGCGGCCTCTGGTACCACAGCAGCAAGCCAGCACACTCCAGCATTGCTCGCCTCTCCATGCCCAACTCTCTTGCTTTGCTCTCAACGCCCTTATGGATCCCTCACATTTTACTAACTGGTTTTCAGTTCTCTCTCCTGAGCTGCTTTGAGCTAAGGGCTGGTGGAATAATTACTGTGACTGCTTTTTTAATAATAATAATAATGAATAATAATAATAACAATAATAACAATAATACAAAAATATTCTTGAGACAATCTGAGAAGGTTTTCCAGCATTTCTCTGAATTTCTACCATCAACAAACTTCGGACATAGACTCTTTAGTCCCAGCTCAATTAACCCCAGCATTGAAAGTCATAACAGATTCATGGAAAAATACAGGGTAGTGTCGGCCTAATGAATTCACTGCACTTTTTTGATAGTATCATTGTGAGTGGTTTAACTTCTGGTAAATATGATAAAGTTGTCCTTTAGTCTCCAGATATGTTTCTCTCATTTCTGAAATCTTTCCTAGACAACCGTGCTAGTTTCTCCAGCAGCTGCAGATGTATGAAACCAGTAAACCCTCTCAGCTTTAATAAACAGCACAATTGAGAAACAGACCTAAGGATTGGCATGAGATTCCTGGGGTAGTCTTCAGTATCAGCAAAGTGACATTTTGATGTCCGATGAGAATAAAATGAAGATGGGAAAGAAATGGTAAGTGCAAAGGGGGGAGGGGGATAGATCTGGAACTATGGTGAGAGAGACAGAGCTGCCTAAATCACAAAAGAAAGAGCAAAAAAGTTTCCAGGAGGCATGAATGCTCACGAATTCACTGTTGTGCAGACGGAAATTGCTCTGTCCCGCTGGTCCCCTGGGCCGGTTTCTCACTCACAAGTTCTAGCAGCTGCGTATGAAATAATTACTCAGAGGCTAATAAATTAAGTGTAATTGTTTGGTCAGTGGCTTGGGCCTCTTACTGGTTAGCTCTAACTATAAATTAACCCATTTCTATTGGTTTATATTTTACCATGAGGCTTGTGGCTTGCTTGGACCTCTTTTTCCTTTGGTGGCTACATGGCTGTCTTCTTGGCTCTTCCAAATTTCTCTCTCTCTGTATCTTTGTTTGGACTTCCCACCTAACTTTATTCTGCTAGTCATTGGCCAAAATAGCTTTATTCATCAGTCAATAAAAGCAACCCATGTACAGAAGGACATCCCACATCACTGTGAGGTACAGCATGCCATCAGCTACTAAAGCTTTAACTCAAACAAGGAGGAAAGTGAGTTTGGAATCTCATCAACCTGCCAAGTGAGCTTACCTCAAAACTCAGTTTAGCTGTAATCAGAGGGAAATGACAGGAAAAGCCACCAGTCATGACGTCCTTGGTTTTCATGGAACCTCTTCTACTACAAGGACAGAAGCAGATTCTGTTCAGTGCTAATAAAGGATGCTGAGACCAAGGACATTTATTTTTCCAAAGAAGGTTATGTATGGCTTAATGACCATGCTTTCCCTCCACTCTGTGTGTGTGTGTGTGTGTGTGTGTGTGTATGTGTGTGTGTGTGCGCGCACGCGTGCGCATGCTGATGCTTAGGTATACATGTACATCTGTGTGTGTGTAAATGGAGACCAGAGGTTGTCAGTGTCTTCCTCAATCACTTTTCTACCTTTTGTTTTTAAGAGTGGCTCTATACATGAAAGTTCCATTCAAGATGTCATCCTAAGTGAAAAATAATATAAAATTAAGATACAACAGGAAATCAGATAGTCATCTGTCCAATTACATTCCTTATATGGTTCTCTGCTTGTATGCATGCATACATGTATGTGTACATGGGATAGCAAATGGACTTTCAAATAGATCACATTTGGGCTACATTGATTAAAGATGTTGATGAATACATATAATAGTAGCAATTTTAGCTAATAATTAAGTTACTAAGTCCTCAATATGGCATCCACACATGGTGTTCAGATGAGGAAGTAGCCAAGGAAAGCTAAATATGTGTTTCCTAAAACACACAGTGGTATTCCTGGAAAATGCATTGTTTATTGAGAGTTCATAAAATAAAATGTGTAATTACATGAAATAACTCAATTAGATACTATATTCAATATGTTCAGTTACATTACTGTCTAGCCACTACGTAAACTCTAAAAGAAAATTTTGGGAATTATCTAAAGAAAGTTTCAGGAAAAATATCAGAATGGCCTTCCTAGTTAAGAGCTTCTGGACAAACATTAACACTGCAAAGTAAAACAAGTCAGGTTGTTCATGAACCCGATAGATGATACTGTGTTTATCTGGATAATTCTTTATAGAAAGTAGCATTTCAAAATGAAAATTACACTCACACAGATGATTCCTTGACTAACTTAAAATAATGTTGAGAAACACAATTTTATTTATAAAACTTTCAAAATTTGTTTCTGTCCGAAACTGAAAATTTCATGTGTGTGTGAACACTATGCTTTTTATGTGTATTATGGTGTGAAACATGGTGTTTTGAAATATATATATATTGTGTAATGATTAAATCCAATGAACTAACCCAGTTTATCCCCATACCACATTTTTTTTTTTGCTGTCATACCTTTAGTCTACTCTTGGAAGATCTTGAGAATTTAATGCATTGTTATAATAATGGCTGCTAGGCTGTGCTATAGATTGGAAAGGGAGCTATTCAAGTTCTGTTATCGTTGGACACTTAGCCACAGTCTCCAATCACACATTTTCCAGTGCTCCTGAGAAGGTGGAGTCAGCACAATGCCCTCCTCACTTCCCTGCTGACGGTGAAGCAAGGGGATCCTCGCGAAGGCTGCCCACAGCCAGGAAAATATTAGGTTCTCCAGCACTGTTAGCCCGTGACTTCCTCTGTGCTGCCACCTCCTCCTCATTTTCTCTATCTCCTCTTTTCCATCCTATTATTAATAAAATTTAAAATGGGTCAAGAAAAATGGAAAGCATACATATAATAGGATTGATGTATCCATGGCTCTCTAAACCAGTTCTCACCCTTCCTATCGCTGCCACCCTTTAATACAGTTTCTCATGTCGTGGTGACCCCCAACCATAAAATTATTTTCATTGCTACTTCATAACTGTAATTTCCTGCTGGTATGAGGAGTAACGAAAATATCTATCTTTTCTGATGGTCCTAGGCGACTCCTGTGGAAAGGTCCTTTGACCCCAGAGAGGTGGTTACCCACAGGTTGAAAACCACTACTCTAGACAAAGTCATCATGTTTGTAATAAGCTCCTATCTTCCTGAACTTTTCATTTTTATCCCTACTTTAAGCTAAAGTAGTATCATTCACAAAATGACAAAAGAGATTATATGATTCTCTTGTCTCCTATGGCATATGGTGCTATCCTTACTTTAGTCTGTTACTGGTTCTCCATTATTTTGCTCACATCTCCTCAGAAAGAATGTCACCCTACCCTCTAACACCCTTGAGTTTTTACAATGGGCATCTTTTATATTTTGAATTTCTAATGACTCAAAGGGCAGCCTGTGTGTATGTGTGAGTGCATGCATGTGTATGTGTGTTTATGTACATAAGTGCTATGGAAACAGAGCCATCATATGTTCCTTTAAAACAATCACAAATTGGTGGATCGTTTGTTTTATTCCAGTAACAGCATTTTCTAGCCAATTGTGCTTTTCTTTCTTAAAAAGACATAAAAGTTCTCTCTGTAGAACATTGAAATCTAATTTCTTAATGTAATTCTCCGAAAGTTAACTGACATCACTTTCTTTGGAACTATTAACATCACGTGTTTCTCATTTACAGTCAAAATAGACAGGAATGAGACCATGCCATTAAAGCCTGGGCTCTTGGGGGATAATCAAGAACTGAATGCTGGCATCTGCTGTGTGTCCACGGAAACAGACATTCAAAGTAGCCCGTGTAGGATTGCAAGTAGTGACTAACTCGGGGCCCATCAGAAACAATGCTAGAGGTTTGGCTTTGAGGCAGAAGCTGAATTCTCACTGCAGTGCTCTTTACGAGGTTGGTTTGCCAAGGTCACACTCATTATTGGCAGGCAAGTGGTGATGTCATCATTTGCAGGCTGCATGTAGGATGGACACTACAGCTCATGTTATGATGACTGTTACAACAATTAGGATATCTGCAAAACACTCCAACTCTAAATTTCTTGGCACAACCGGAATTATTTCCATAATGTTGATGCAGTTTATACACACTATCTTTTCTTTCTTTTTGTATTGATTTATCTGTCTGTCTGTCTGCCTGTCATCTACCCATGGCTTTGTCTTTTGCACGTGGAGAAGGAAAGAGTAGGTGAACTCTGCGAGACTTTGATGACTGAGGCCCTGAAGTAATATGATTGCCTAGCACTCAATCACATGATTCATCATCTATAGTGAGATGAGCAGGGCGCTGATGACCGGGTCCTGGACATAACGCCATTGTGTAGAACTTAGTCACATGACATATCTGTAAGGATATGGGGAAAGGGGTCATTAGCTGAGCAAGCAGGGAAATGTAATTTGCAATATTGTGGTGTTCTGAACTTGTGTTTGGGTTCTGCTAAGAGGTAGTTTGGAACTTGATCCTCTACATGATAAGATAAAGACATAAGAATTTGAAGAGATGATTAGCACACCTTTGCAAACATTGCAAATATGATCTGTGAACTTATAAAACAGATCTACAGAGTCAGTTAAACTACACACAGCCACACTGAGAATATATTCTCCATTTAGAAGGAAGTGGTACTACACCAAATACTGAAACAGTTGAGAAATAAAAGCCTAGCATCTATAAGCCACTCAGTTTATATGGCAATCTGAAAGGACTAGAGACCTGGGAATCAATCCCATCTTCTTGCGTCTAAACAAATCTACCTCTCAGACACAGGCTTAAGCTCACATCGAATCCCTTGACCATCACAGATCATGAATTACATCACCAGTCAGATCTGGATTGTGTTCTAAATTTCTATCATATGTAAAAGCCAAACCCACTTTCAACATATAATCACACCCCTCCCTCAAAATACATACACATGTACACACACACACACACACACACACACACACACACACACTGTAAATGGAAAGAGTGACTATTAAACCATTACATAATCTTTTTTTGTCTACAAAAAAGCACTAAAACCTTTTTTGTTTTATTGATCTATATATTTTTCTCTGCTCCCCTCCCTTCCTCTCCCCTCCCTTCTACCCTCTCCCATGGTGCCCATGCTCCCAATTTACTCCAAAGATCTTGTCTTTTTCTACTTCTCATATAGATTAGATACACATATGGGGGTTATGTTTTTCCACTTCTAGGGATTGACTTTTATAAGTTATCATATAGGAATATATAAGTACATACATATATTCATGCAACAATTCATGACATAAAGAAACAATGAACTTGAAAGAGCACAAGAAGAGATGGGTGGGAGTGTTTAGAGGGACATAGGGAAGGGAGGAAATGATGTAACTGTATTATAATCCAAAAAGTAAAAGAACTGGTTTTTAAGGGGACAGAAAGTTATCTTTCCAGGAACTCTGCAAAGCAGTCTTATGGATGCAGCCCCTGTCAGTACTCGGCATGATGTATATAAAAGCATTGAGGTTGGACAGAAGGGAATAGTGTCAAAATATCATAAACAAACTGAGAACTATAAGTGCCCCACAACTCAGAACTTCTTCCTCAGCCCTGCCAACTATACTTCCTTTCTTTCTGAGAGACAGTGTCCCTCAAGCGTCCCATGCTAGCTGTCATCAGCTCACAAAGCCAGGACCTGGCTTGCCTTGACTGCTAATGGTCTTCCTGGCTTTTTCTTCAGGGCTAGAATTCCAAAATGTAGAGTGTGGGAGGTCTTGTGGTTCCTGCTCATTTTCCTTCTGCCACACATTCGCTCCTATTCCCTCTCTAGGCCAATGGGACTCTAGGCCTCTTGGAGCTTTCTACAAATGAATATGGTATCCATGTGTGCACCACAAGCCCTGCTGCTAATTTGCATATGCATTGGCGACCTTGCCATTCCTTTCAGGAAGTGAGAACCAGATGTTGGAGTCTAACTAATCATGGTGCTTCTGAATTTGTGCTAAATAGTCAGCGAGCTTCTACCCAGTGGGCTGGAGATAAACAAGCACACAGAGTGTGCCTAATGAAGTGGACCAATGACTTTTGATAAATTAAGGATCATTTTGTCATTGAGGGCACTATTTACTTCCTTAAAAATGTATATGGTATAATATATGTGAAGCAAGAATTGAAATTCCACATTGCTGATGGCTGAAGCAGCTTCATCATGCTCCATTACATCGAGACTGTTACATATAAATCTTTCTGTCTCCCACAGGATAGTGACTTAGAACTATAGTTTGGATCGCAGATGTCCCCCATAGGCCTATAGTTTGAGTGTTTGTTCCTCAGCAAGAGGAATCTTTCTGAAAGGCTGTGACCCTTAAGAAATGGGCCTTAACTGTCAGAAGGAAGTCACTAGGTGCAGGAAAGAGGCTAGCTCCTGACTTCTGCTGTGCGTGTGAACATCTGCGTGCTGCCAACACCATGAACTGAGCTTCACCAAGACAGCCACCATGACGGACTGAAACCCCTGAAAGAACAAACAATTAATCTTCACATGCTAAGTTCATTCTGTCAGGAGCTGTGGTCGAACTGACGCTGAAGTAATCAGTACAGAACCTTGAGGGCAGTGTGACAGTGAAAATAGCGGGGACCTTCGGGTAGGAACATATTCACCAAGAAAGAACCCCCATGCATGAGGTTATTGCCCTTTGACCATGACGCCAAGGAAGAGTTATCAGCCTTTCTGCCATGCAGAAGACAATGGCCTGCACACTAGAAGCAGAAACCTCCCCAGATTCCAACAACACCAGCAGTGACCTTGCTCTTCTAGTCTCCAGACCATAAGAAAAACTGTTCTGTGGTTAAAGTTATTCATCATAGGACATTTGTTTAGAACAACCCAATTAAATACCACGACAGAGTGACATTTCACCTTATATTGCTTGCTAAGTAATTAATATAGCTGGTGTCTACATAAGGAGATAACAGCCATCTAAGAACTCAGCAAGCTTGATTTTTTTAAAAGATTTTATTTATTATGTATACAGTGTTGTAGATGGAGCAGCGAGCTGCGTTCCTGCTATCCAGCTCCCATCTGCCTGGCTAGCTTATGCCCTGAAATAACAACACACAAACTGTGTTCATTTAAACACTGCCTGGCCCATTATATCTATCCTCTTCTTGGCTAAATCTCATATCTTGCTTAACCCACTTCTAATAATCTGTGTGGCACCACAAGGTGGTGGCTTACCAGGAAAGATTCAGCATGTCTGACCTGGTGGCTGGCTCTATGGCAGTCTAACCTCACTTCCCTTCTTCCCAGCATTCTGTTCTGTCTACTCCACCTATCTAAATCCTGCCCTATCAAGAAGCCAAGGCAGTTTCTTTATTAACCAATGAAAGTAACAAATTGACAGATGACTCTCCTCCAGCACAGTGTTCCTACTGCATGTATGCCTACAGGGCATATAAGGCACCTGGTCTCAGTTTAGATGGTTGTGAGCCAACCTGTGGTGGTTGGGAATTGAACTCAAAACCTCTGGAAGAGCAGCCAGCGCTCTTAACCTCTGAGCCATCTCACCAGCCCTGATGAGCTTGATTTATGCTCTATGGTTGTCAGAAAGAAAACTGTGAATCATTGTGTATGACATGCACAGTAAAACCTTCCTCTTTCTCCATGGACATTCACTGTCAACTATATCCAAAACTCAGACAGTTGACTTCAGTATCAGGTACTGCATGCAAGGAGCACATGTATTCATGACAAACAAGTATAGAGATTTAACTAATTTCCTAGGATGTATTCTCTATAGAAATCATCACTGCTGTGCAGAGTGTCCCATGCTCTCCCACTCTCAGCCTAGCGAGAGGGTAGCACAGCAGAGGGAGAATGGAGGCCAGCTAGGGGAATTTCCCAGCATCCCAGGTGATGCACCGACTGGAATGTAGATGTTCTGGGGTTTAGTTTCCTTTCTTGTTTTTACCTAACCTTCTTTGTCACAACTCGATAATGGAGGGGAGAGTTGGGGTCTGAAGGGTTAATGAGGAGCTTGTCGGGGAAGACAGCAAGATGTGCTTGATCTAGAGTTTATATTATACTAACTTATTCCAAAGTTGGTGTTATTCATTCTTCTATCTGTGAAAAATCAGTGCTTTTACCCACACCCTAATAAGGAAAACAACCCACCCACTCTTCCCTGGGGCCTTTGTTCAGCCTTTCTGCTATTTAGGCTTGTTTTTTTTTTAATTTATTTTTAAACAAGTTTGCCTGTAGCATGGCTTCATCACATAAAGACTGCTGAGCACTGTGGAAATTGGGGTCCATTTCTCACTTGACTCTTTATTGGCTGGCTACTCTGCTCCCATCCAGACCTGACACTTTGCTCATGTTCTCTTGGCTCCACTTCTTATTTGATGTAAAATGAGTTGAATTAGCTTGGCACTCACGGCGCTACAGTAATGCATGCTAAACTTTTCCTTGTAACTTTGGGATTCATTGTTGGCTTCAATGACTCAAACTTACACTAACCTCTCTCTGCCTTGGATGCATAAGGGCAACCTATCTTCCATTTGTTCTGTAATATACAGCCTTCTAGTTAGCATTCCTACTTTTATACTTTATTATGGCAGACATGTTGGTATGGCTACCAGTAGAGCCCGAGCCTTGAGCAGGCAGAGGAAGAATGAATGTGGCTGAGACGGAAAAGAAGCTGGCAGGCTCCTAATCGGGTCCATGGCAGGTAACCAGAAAATGGGCCTGGAAAGCAAGGTTTTGTGAGGCTGGGTAAATCAGAGTTTTAAATTAGATCCACGGTTTGGGGAAGATGGCTCTTCAAGTCAAGAGGAATGAGATAAAAACATATTTAATAAGCATGAAGGTCCTGGTCACATGTAGCCCCTGACATGGTAAAAGATACAGTGGATGAAGAAGAAAAAGGGGAACAAGCCAAATGAGTAGAGATGAAGAGTGGATGAAAGAGCGGAGAGGACAGGAGCCTAATCCTGAAGTCTGATGGGTCTCATCGTAGATCCATGTGCCTATAAACTCCCATAACCACCTAAAATACCCTACATACATAGAAGGATGTAACTCTTTGGGAGAGGTAGAGGACAGTAAAAAACTATGAGGAGCTTTCAAAGCCATTCTTTGCCTCAACCATTTTGAAGCCGTTTTCAGGAGCAACAATGTTCCACTGTCCATTCCCAGATGCGGAAGAAGCCAGGAAGACAGGGCTTTGGAAATTCTTCACATGCAATTAAACCATTTGCTTTCATGTCATTAATAGAAATAAAAGGCATTTTTTGTTTCAGTGGTGCACAGAAAAGTACTCTGTGATAAGCTAGAAGAATTTAAAGACTTTTGGCTGGATTGCAGACTCATTAAAATTTGGCAACTTGGGTGTTTACTTGAAAAATTGGTAATCTAAGAAGTCTGAAGACAGTATTATTTGAAAACAAAGTACTCTGTTTGCAAATGCTTGCTGACTTGGCTGATTGGCAGCATGGCATTTGGCGAAGTGACGTGTGGCCAATGCGTTTGGGTCTGTGGGAAGTAGCCTGGGATTAAACATTGACAGACTGATGCATTAGTGTCATCAGCTTCCAGCATTTACATATTTATAGCATCTACGTGAACTTTTTAAAATGCTCGTATTTTCACGGAGGGCAAAACTAGAGAATCTGGAAACCCCACTGGGAACTTATGTGGGGGCTAAGCATGATCTGAACCATGAACTTCTCTGACGTCCATTCCACATCAGTGATGCAAACTCTCTATGAAAGAGAGAAATGGGAACGAATGTTGGGGATAATTGCAATTCTGATTATGAAATAAATATTCTATTTTTTCTGAAGACTGGATGAAGTAAAATATACAACACAATGATGGTTATACAAGGTCTGGTCCAGAGAAAAATGATGGCTATTTTTAAAATGGCAGTTAGTAGAGATAGAGAATATGACAGCCAAGGCATTCATAATTCTCACTATAAAGAAACCCCTCAGTGCAACTTGCTGTAAGTAAATGAATGTGAAGTCTAGTGCCTTAATAGACTCATAGAAGTCAATTTGTTGATAAATTAACAGGCACATTGGACTAAGCAAAAAATACCCAAAATAACTTAATTAGGACTCATCAAATACATGTGTGGTTTTCCTAAACGTGGTCTTATTTAATTTTTGCGACAATAGCTTTTGATTGATATTGGGTTTTATCTGGCCTTAAAGATGAAGGGGAGGTAAGACTCAGACGTTTAAAGGACTTGTTCAAGGTAGATAGTAACAGACAGACTTCTTTGTAAGGGTTTGATAGTAATAGCTCTAACAAAAGTCCCAAAATGTTAATGACCCATCAGTACAGATAACTCTTCTTTTTTTGGCCCTCTATGAATGTCACAGGACTCATTGTTTTCTGGATAGCATCTCACCCGTGTAAGCCTGGCTATCCTTGTTTCTACATTTGAAGGAGGAAATGCATACCACTCTTTCAGTGTGACAAGGCTGGGAAGTGTCACATGATCCTAACCACAAGGCACCCACTTCCCAGAAGTCATAATACACCATAGAAGAGCCCCATATTTTAATTGTGCGGTTATGTCTGTTAAGAGCATCTGCATGATGTCCATTGTGAAGCTGTTTATACTTAGCCCAATCACATGCAATTACTTTGTTTGTAATATAAGCAACTGAGTACTCTTACCATGTCATGTTCCTACACAAAAGATGTTAATATAACATAGTTATTTATATGTTTTATATAATGTAAACTATGAATCAAAAGAAGCAATAGATAGTTCAAGACATGCATACCAAAAAAGAACTACATAAAAGACACAGCGTCTCGTATATGTGTGCATTTGTGTAGCATTGCTATGCATGAAACGGTTACAGACACAAGCCAACTTCTGAATGTAGTATTACACATCCAAATTCCATTAGGGCAGATGCCCTTGAGCACATGACTTTCCAATATAGTAAACAAGTCTTAATAAAGTTCCGAACAAAAGAATTTATAATCCTCCCTCAATATAAACCCCAACTACATTCGTATACTGTATGCTAAACTCATGAAAACATTGTTTTGTTTTGTAAATATCTGCCAAAATAATTATAAGTCATTGTTAGCTTCTGAGCCCCCATGAGTATCTGACTGGGAGGGACTGGAAGGCTGGCAGGTTTCTGAGGACTTGTGGTTGTCTGAGACTCTCTTCTCTACTGGAAGCCATCTTCGGCTCAACCCAGTCTTTGTTAATTAAGTCATTATGACAACATTTGTGCCTCCAAACTGCTAAGCTGCCTCCTCCACTCTTCCCTCCATCTTGTCTTCATCTCCCTTTCCTCTCCTGAGTCTGTCCTTACTTTCTGATACAAGATGCTCTAGGCTGATTGTGTGTATTGTATGTTCTGACCTATTCTTGGAATCTGCCATTTCTTGAATGAACTCAGTTTTTCTGTTAATGATTCATATTAGAAATCAACTTCTAAGTGTTATCTGCTACTTCAAGATTATAGCATGCAGTACTCCTACCTGAGGGTACAAGGAAGTGTGGGTGTGTATATGTATGTGTGTGTTCATGTGTGCATGTTGTGTTATGGTATGTTTAGTATGGGAAAATGGAGCATATAATACAGTATATGTATATGTGGTGTGCTGTGTGGAATGAATGTTTGTGCATGTGTGGTGTGGGCTGTGTATGATGAGTACGAGACATATATGTGTACATGTATGTATGTGTTTGGTGTTGTCTGTGGGGATCTGGTATATGAATGTAGTATTGGTTGTTCATGTATGGTGCGTACAGTATGTGTGTGTACCTGCATGCGTCCACATGTGTGTTTGATGTATGTTGGCTTACATGTCTATTGTATGTGTGTGTGGTGTTGCATGTTGCCTGTGCAGGTTGTGATTGCATGTGCGTGTGTTGTGGCCTATGTATGTGTAGTATGTGGTGTGTATGGGGTATTTGTATTCATGTGCATGTGTGATATGCATGTGATATATATGGTGTGAATGTATGCCTGTGCTATCCTTGCTCATGTATGTATACCTTCATTTCTCTATGTAATGGTCTATGTGTCTCTGGATGTAAGCTCTTATTGCTGTTGGCCATGCTAGTGTAGCTCAGTAGGCGTCAGCTTCACGTCCTGGTTCATCTACAAGCTGTCACTCAAACAGTGAGAAGGTGGTCCCCCTTGCTCCCCAATCCTTTGCTCGGGTCTCATGATCATATCAGCTGAGCTACAAGGCTTCTAAGCAGTTCCTTTTGTTTCTTGCTCATGGACTCTGCTCATTTGCACAACTTTTTCACCCTCACGGTCAAACTATGGCTACCTGACACTGTGTGTCCCATCCTAGATTACTCACTCTTGGCTTATATGTTGTTTCAGTTGCCACACGCTGTTATGAAGCAAGTTTTAGCAGTTAGACAAATACACGGTATCATTGTTTTTCTATTACTAGCACTTCTTACCAAGTACTTTTAGTATACGAAAAATATCTCCAGTGCCTTACCTGTCAACACTAGGAAGCTTTTTGTCATTTTTATCACCCCTGTAGTGTTTTATTTCTAGAAATGTATGGAAATTGAAGCAGCCCTTGATGTAGTCTTTCTGGGTTAGCCTCTAAATTTAGCAGCATGCATTTAAGATTCACTTAGGTCTTCATGGAACATAGTAATTTACTCCTTTATTTGACCTGACACTGTGCTGCAGGAATCCAGCTCTGTTGGTAGTGATTGCCCAGAGTGTGCAAGACCCGAGAGCCTCATCAATTGGGAAGCGGTGCTGCATGAGAGATAGCTCAACACTTCAGAGGGAGAGGCAAGCTTGTAGCTCATCCCCAACTCCTTAGGTACTTGGAGGTTAGCTAGAGATCCTGTCTCTGATTGATTCATTGATTAAATAATTATCTAATAAAATAAAAATGCAAGACTGTCTCATGAATGTATATTAAAAAGCATGCAGATCATTTTAAAGATTTTAAAGAAATATTCCAAAATGCTAATGTTAGCAGACTCTAAGTTTGGGAATGGTAAATGAAATTATTCATTTTTGTAAGAAAAAAGAAATCAAAAATATTCTGTATAAAGGTTATCTCCTAATCATGAAATGATTATCAAATAAGTTACTGTATTAAGCTGTGAAAACTTTTTTTAAGAGGGGTATTCCTGGTTTTTAAGATATTGTCATTCCCTCTCTGAATCTGAGCCAGTTTCCCTTCATAGAAAGTGTTAATGAGAAAAAAACAAGAGGCAGCGGTGAAAATGATAGAAAACGCCAGAAGGTCTTATGTTTCCCAGGTCTCCTCTCTCCCTCTCCCTCCCTTTCTCCCGCCCTCCCTCCCCTTTCTGTCCAGGCTTCCATATGGAATTTTCTAGAATAACAAACCATTTCAGCCCACAATCCTCCACTTTTGCAGAGCCTCGCATGTCAATCACAACGTCAGCACTTTCTACTGAAGACACACACTTTCTTTGACATCGCCTTTGAGAGGGAGGTAGAGGAAAGAGGCTAACGATAAAAAGCTTCCAGAGAGGAGAAATCTCTTTAAAACTATTTTAACTTCTCATAAGAAAGGCAATTTTAGCAGAAGACATTTGCCTGGCAACTGTTACCAGTGGGATCTGAATGCTAAGAGAAAATCCAGAGACTATGGGGCCCTGGCCATTTCCAGCTCACTGAGGGGAACTAGTTGGACTCATTCACAAGGACAAAATTGTGTCTATAGGGACTGCTAGGAACATTTTCAGATGAGCTGGGAAAAGGATGTGCTTTGGTGCCAGACAGATCTGGGTTGTGGGTTCTTCTCTGGTCATTTTTAACTCTGTAATCTCAGACTAGAGTTTCTGCCTCTGGGCCTCAATTTTTTTTCATCTTAAAGTAAGGACTCTGGCTGGTTTATTGAAAAAAATTCAATGTGCAGACATCTGACATTCTTATAGACACTAGAGTAATATCCCTCATACACTTCCAGAGATTGAAATGGGGAGCTGGGATTCATCTCAGTCAGTTTCAAACCAGTTTGCTGGATTTCTGTAAACTGGCTTTTTAGGAATGGTAAATTGCCTTTTTTTTGGGGGGGGGTGTTCAAGACAGGGTTTCTCTGTAGCTTTGGAGCCTGTTCTGGAACTAGCTCTTGTAGACCAGGCTGGTCTCGAACTCACAGAGATCCATGTGCCTCTGCCTCCCGAGTGCTGGGATTAAAGGCGTGCGCCACCACCACCCAGCTAGGAATGGTAAATTGTCTTATCTAGAGTGGTATGTCTCACTCTGAACATATGTGCCATCCATTGCTTAATAGCTAAAAACTGAAATATTAGTGGCTTCTAGCGATAAGTCACTTGTTTCTCATGATTCTCTGGGCTAGATGGCCAGTTCAGTATTACTTGGGTTTTGGCTGGTTTTGTTTTACTTGTTTTGTGTTTTTGTTCTTTGTTTGTTTGCTTGCTTAGAGGCAGGGCTTCCTGTATCCCAGGCTACCCTTGAATTTGCTACTTAGCCACGAATGACCTTGAACTTCTGATTCTTCTTCCTTCTCCTCCCAAGTAACTGGATTGTAAGCATGAATCACCCAATTAGGCATCAATGGGGCCTGGACCCAGGGACAAGCCCTTTACCAACTGAGCTCCATCAACATCCCGTTCCCTCACTTACGGATGTGTCCACAGTAAAGCAGCTATGGCAGAATTAGTTGTAGCAAGTTGAACATGATGTTTCATACACTTGTAACACACTTAAAAGGCTTAGGCCCTTTGGTTGCCATAGGTCCAAGGCCAGCCTGAGTTATAGAAGGAGACCCTGTCTAGATAGAAGATAGATAGATTAGATAGATAGATAGATAGATGATAGATAGATAGATAGATAGATAGATAGATAGATAGATAGATGATAGATACATAGATAAGAACTCTCTCTGTTCTTGGTTCTCTCCAGACAACCTTTAGTTTTCAGGTACTAGATTGAACATGCTCAAGGGGATGAAAAGGCATCTCAAGACATAAATGGCACAGCAATGAGAAATTCACACAGTGTCATCTTTGCATGTTCTCCTGCCTCTAGGTATCACAAGGAAGCCCAGCTCAAGAAATGAAGAAGGCCATACTGTCTCTTTAAGAAAGGAACTACGTATTTTGTGACTTCCTTTTTTTGTTTTTATTCTACCATATGTTTTAGGACTTGAGAAAATTTGTCATCTTTAGTGTTTTGTGAAATAGATATTATTATTATATTTTTATATTACTATTATTAGTAGTAGTTGGATATTTGGTAGAAAATTTAGAAAGAAGTAGTATGCAATATGTTAATGTAAAGTTCCCAGAAGAAATAATTTCCTTCATGAGAATTGTAGCACTGCCTGTTTCTATCTCTAAGCCAATTTTGTGGTCTCAGCTAAGTCCTTTACCTTATGAGCTTCCTAATGTTGCTATACAATATGGTTAAAATACACACACACACACACACACACACACACACACACACACACACAATTCTCTTCTTGTGACAGCCTAACGTCCAAACCTCAAAGGATAGACTCTCAGAATTTCCAGGGCCATGCTCCTCCAGAAGGCACTGCACAAAAATCTCTTCACTTTCCTGTCTTCTGTAGTTATCTGGTTAGTGCCCTCTGCTTTCACTATCCCATGATCTCTCAACTCTCGTCTTCCTGTCTCCCTTTCCTAAGGACCTTTGGGTTAGATTTGAGCCACTCAGATAATCTAATCTCCCCAAATCAAAACCCTTAATGTCATCACATATCCAAAACCTCCTTTTGATACTCAGGTAATATATTCACAACCTTGAAGATTCAGGCAGGTGGTGGTGTTGTACACCTTTAATCCCAGCACTCATGAGACATAGGCAGGTGAATCTCTGTGAGTTCAAAGCCAGCCTGGTCTACAGAGTGCATTCCAGGACAATAAGGACTACATAGAGAAAGCCTGTCTTGGAAAAAAAAAGAATCAGGATATGAACATCTTGGAGCAAAGGGAATATCATTCTCCTTGTATCGTGGTGGTAAGCCAAACTCCAGACCTTGAATTTGCTCGTCTGGTAATGGAAATTCTAATAGCTGTATTATTACATTGTGTCATCGGTACCCTCAGGGTTGAATGAGATTGGTATACACATCAGTGCCTGTCTGAGAAAGTTTTCTGTAAGAGATGACTTCTGCATCTCTTGTCATCTTTACAATGTTATGTAGTTTCCTGAAGGGAGACAGAACATTCAGACTCAGCCTGCTGACACACACGAATTCTGAACAAATCAGAATTTCAGCTTTGAAATGTATGATTTTGATGCATTCTGACTCCTGAATTCTCTTATTTATGGCAAACCCATAGAACTATCCAGAAACAGTGTCTAGTAAGAGTGTTGGTTACAATTTAGTCAAACATTGAACAGGAACAGATAAAAAGCATATTCAAGAATGCTTTATGAAGCAAAATGATTTTAAGTTTATTAAACTATGTCCAAAAGCCTTGCTAGTGGTCAGTGTGTTGATGTGGGAGTAATTTCTTATTAATAAAGGAACTGCCTAGACCCATTTGATAGGCCAACCCTTAGGTAGGCGGAGTAAACAGAACGGAATGCTGGGAGAAAGAAGCTGAGTCAGGGAGTCGCCATGATTCTCCCACTCCAGACAGACGCAGGTTAAGATCATTCCTGGTAAGCCAGCTCTTGGGCTACACAGATTAATAGAAATGGGTTAGATCAATATGTAAAAGCTAGCCAATAAGAAACTGAAACTAATGGGTCAGGCAGTGTTTAAAAGAATACAGTTTCCGTGTAATTATTTTGGGTAAAGCTAGCCGGGTGGCGGGACACAGCCCGCCGCTCCGTATTTCAACAGAGTGGCACCCAACGTGCTAATGAACTCCACTTAAAACCTGAAAGGGCTTAAAAAGGAGAGAGAGAGAATTTAAGTCAGCTTTTTGCTGTTTGTGGGTTGCGTGCCACAAAGAAATTGTCCTGACTCAGCAGCAGGAAAAAACTGGCTGTTTTAAAATGCCGGCTTTCTGGGCTGTGCCGCCATTGCGATCTCTGTCTGGCTCCTGTGGGAGAAAGAGCTTTTGAATGGAGCATTTGGAGTAAAGCTCTATGGCTTGCTTGATGGCAATGTGGACTGCTGTGTGCCTGGAACTGTGTGTGGCTCAGGGGCACCAAATGGCTCTGAGGCAGGAGTGGCTCAGCTCTGCCATGCTGAACTGTGCTGGTCTCAGGCAGGAACTACCGTAATTACCATAAAAACAGCGCAGTTAAGGTTTTCAACTGGGCAGGACACAGGCGGTACCGTATTACCTGTACATGGCGCAACTTAAGTTTTTAAGAACTACTTAACATTTTAAGAAATGTTCCTGGATAGTAAAAAAATGTTACAGATTCACAATAAAACAGATTCAGACATAAAAGACCACACTGTTGGATGAATGTACATAGGCTTGAGAGAGAGAAGAAGAAGAATATATAGAATAAAGTTAATGGTTTAAAAAAAAAAGGTAAAGTCTTTAAAGAGAGAGTACAGATAGTTAAGAGATTAAAAGAAATAAAGAAAAATAAGCCACGTAAAAATGGAAAATTCACAGAGAGTCTGGATTATGTACATTGTGTTTTCTTTAAAATTTTTGACTGTGAAGGAGCTAAGTACAGAGAGACATTTCATTCTATGGGCTGCCAAGTGGAACCAAAACGGATATCATGAGGGTATGACTTCAGAATTTGGGCCTAAGGATATGATGCTTTGGAAAGGGTCTTCTTTTGTTTTCACAGAGGACCAGACCCTGTGGATTGCATCTATCCCGATATGGTATGATAGACCACGACCTCCCGAAAAGTTCCTGTGAACACCCTCAAAAAATTACTTCACTCAACTGGCAACTGAGATAAACCTGGCACACAGGTTACACCCTAAATGATCTGATTAACAGCGCCCCCATTCAGCAGGAAGCAGTTTGGAGAGAAAAAACTGCGCCCATGTTCCCAAAATATTGTTTGTAAATGTTCTTTTACATTTAAAGGGGGAAATGATATAGGTATGAGTAATTTGCATTGGTGTGGATTTTACAGTCAATATTGTTATATGTATATGTATTTCTGATCTTGATTAAGGTATTGTGATTGTGTAGTTCATTTAAAAATGTAATGTATAATTAAGAAATATAGGTTAATGGTTAATCATCAATAATAGTCAAGCTTGTAGTCATGTTAGTTAGATTTTCTAGATATATAGAGATACATTTCAGTTAGATAGACATTCTTCATATCTTTCCAAGACTGCAGAATATGGCATTTAATGTTTTAATAACTTAGGACTTTTCATGACAATGAGACATATCTGCTCCTGGTGGCACCAATCTACTTCGAGAGGAAGATGGGCATCGAAGAGGATCCTTATGGAGTTGGATAGCCATTTGGGCAAGAAACTGCTCTTGCCTGGAGTGTTGCATAAAATGGACACAGAGAACCCGCAGAGAGAGGACTGCTGAACTTGCCTAAAGGTGAGATGGTCTTTCGGGGTTCATGACTCATGAAAGAATCTGCGAGACATTCTACAGGACACAGCAGATAATGACTGAACTGTCTTTGAAATTTCCTGCTTCATGGAAATGTCTGCTGGATACTATGGGCCTGAAGGCTGAAGATGGATGCCCCAACCATACAAAAAAACTTTGGGTGACTGTCCAGGCAGCAAGATGTCTCTGTCATTTCTAGAGTTTTCTTATTTCTTGTTTACTTAGGTAATATTATATCCTTCTGGAGTCTTTGATGGAGTTGAAGAATGAATAGATAGTTATAGTTTTCCTTAGTTATGATAAAAGATAAAATAGATATAAATATTGTAACTGTAATTCTTGCTTGATAACTGTTTTGCTATATGTAATTTTACTATGTTAAAGTTAAAGCCTTTCTTTTTTGTTTAAACAGAAAAAGGGGAAATGTTGTGGGAGTAATTTCTTATTAATAAAGGAACTGCCTAGACCCATTTGATAGGCCAACCCTTAGGTAGGCGGAGTAAACAGAACGGAATGCTGGGAGAAAGAAGCTGAGTCAGGGAGTCGCCATGATTCTCCCACTCCAGACAGACGCAGGTTAAGATCATTCCTGGTAAGCCAGCTCTTGGGCTACACAGATTAATAGAAATGGGTTAGATCAATATGTAAAAGCTAGCCAATAAGAAACTGAAACTAATGGGTCAGGCAGTGTTTAAAAGAATACAGTTTCCGTGTAATTATTTTGGGTAAAGCTAGCCGGGTGGCGGGACACAGCCCGCCGCTCCGTATTTCAACAGTGTGTTGTGTGTTTTTTCCTATGTGGTGTCCCTGCACATGGTTCCATTGTTCCTGGTCACAGTTACTTGTCCATCAAACTTACTATTTTCATCCTTTCAAATTATATTTTTTTAAAAAAGTCAGCCTGATTGGGGATCCTGAAGCCTGAAGTCATTAGAGTCAATTCAGACAGGGAAGTGCTGGTCTTATCCTCTTCAATTTGGCTTCCATCTGGGAATTTTTGTTAAATGGCTTTTGGTGCATGTTGGAACTTGCAGTTTTGCTTGCCTTGTTTTCAGTCACGCGTCACTGGACTTCCTCCCCTTGCATTTTCTGAACGCATGAGAGAGGGTGTGCATGCGGAGCGGTGTAGATGGCAGTCTCTGAAGAACAACCCTTCTGTAGTTCAACAGGCTTTCCCATCAAAGCTCTGAAAACAGGCAAGTTTCAAAGTTAAACAAGGCTCACAGTTGAAGCCCGTTAACTACATCTTGGAAAAGTGAGTATAAAGAGAGGGTTCATGTGTGGGCACCATGGATGGGTGGATGGAAATGGATAACTCTCCCTAAAGAAGGCATCTCCAGCCTGGGTGGTCTTTGCAGACATTGGACCTACCAGATCAGGCTTTGGGGACAAATACTGTTGTTTACAGAACACTCTGGGGTCTGAAGGAGACAGAAGAAAATAAAGGGTAAACCAGGAGATGTTGGGAAGTAAATCAGTCTTGTTGGGAATGCTGGTTTCCCAGGAGATTACATACTTTCATTTGCTTGCACAATGCTTTGGAAACTAATGTGATGATACTTCGGGAAAAAGCAGCAGGTGCTTCAGTCAAGCATTTTCTTCCACTTCTCCAGTGAGGCTGAACTACGTAGTCTCCCCATTTTCCAGATAATGAAAAACAGACAAGAATCTCTGGAAGAATAAGAAACCAAAGGAACATCTCAAAGCTAGCTGGCAGCAGTAGGAGGAACAGAAAGAAGGGTATTTGTCCCAGAAAAAAAGCACATTTCCTAAAACATGAGATGTATATTCTCTACATATTCATGGGCTTTTCTAACCATTGTGGTATCTACAGGCTCCTTTGAGAGAAAAAAACCAAGGGTATTTTTTAAAATTTATTTATTTATTAAAGATTTCTGCCTTCTCCCCGCCACTGCCTCCCATTTCCCTCCCCCTCCCCCAATCAAGTTCCCCTCCCTCATCAGCCCAAAGAGCAATCAGGGTTCCCTGCCCTGTAGGAAGTCCAAGGACCACCCACCTCCTTCCAGGTCTAGTTAGGTGAGCATCCAAACTGCCTAGGCTCCTACAAAGCCAGTACGTGCAGTAGGATCAAAACCCAGTGCCATTGTTCTTGAGTTCTCAGTAGTCCTCATTGTCCGCTATGTTCAGCGAGTCCGGTTTTATCCCATGCTTTTTCAGACCCAGGCCAGCTGGCCTTGGTGAGTTCCGAATAGAACATCCCCATTGTCTCAGTGTGTGGGTGGAAACCAAGGGTATTTAATGAATGGTATCATTACAGATATGTGAGAAGCATTAAAACAAGCCATGGGCATAACCTTAGTATCTATCTAGCTCTAGGGCCTATAAAGATCTGAAGGCATTTACTTGGCCTGGAGAAGATGAAGGTGTGCAACACTGGGATGTGGGAATTACAAAAGAAAGGACGTCTTGGGAGTGATGAATGCAAGAGACAGAGTGGCTCTCCAGCCCTGAGAGTGCTAGGGAAGTGTTGGAGCAGCCTGGATCTCCTCCATCATCAAGTGTTCCTCCAGATCTCTCATTCACTGGGGCCAGGAGCCAGAGTAGCCCGTGCTGCTGAGATTGCTTGTCCCCTGGAGCGTGTGGATAAGAGGGAGCTGTTCTCCAAGGAGGCAGGGGAGAATTTCCAGCTTACATAATGACTGCTGAGTATTTCAGCAGCCTAATCTAAGCAGGAATCCACGTCCATTTTGCTGACTCATAGCCACCCATCATAGTCGGCCTGTGAGCTCAGCGCTGAATTTGAATTGGTGACATCTTGTTTGAACACGGTTGTATGCAGGGTATGTGAAGATCATTTTGACAAGTGATAAACTAATAGTGAATTGAGGCTGAGCAAGTATTTCGGAAGTAGTTCAGGGAACATCTCAGAGGTGTGATGACAATTACTTTAGAATTGGGAAGTCCTGGCTACTTTTCCGTCCTGTGGAAGGAAACAAGATTTGAAGTCAAAATGGAATGTGTCCCAGATGTGTCCAGAGAACTTTTCATATAGGTCTTACTGCTAGAGGGCAAACGGAGAGTTGTCTCAAGCATGACTTGACAACTGGTGTCCACACTTTAGGATCTGCACAGAAAAATCTAGGGAAAAAAAAAATCTCAAAGGCAGAAACAGGAGCTGAAGGAGCTGGAGGGAAAGGCACAGTAGTTAGAGTCGTTATTGCTCTTGCCAAAAGTTATGAGTTTGGTCTCAGTACTGACATCAGGTAGCTCCAAACTGCCTATAACTCTAGTTCCACAGCATTCGACACCATTTGTCCTCTATGGCACCTGCATGCACGTGGTGGTTTGAATGGAAGTGGCTCCTTAGGCCCATGAGAGTGGCTCTATTAGGAAGTGTGGCCTTGTTGGAGTAGGTGTGGCCTTGCTGAAAGAAGCCTGTCACTGTGGGTGGGCTTTGAGGTTTCAACTTATCAAGGACCAATGGCTCACTCTTCCTGCTTCCTGCAGGTCAAGATGTAGAACTCTAAGCTACCTCTCCATCACCATTACTACCTGTGTGTCGCCATGGTTCCTGCCATAGTGATAATGTACTAAACCTCTGAGCCTGTAAGTCATCTTTAATTAAATACTTTCTTTTATAATAGTTGCCATGGTCATGGTGTCTCTTCACAGCAGTAGAAACCCTAAGACAATGCACTTGGTGAACAGAGCATACGCAGATGCTCACACGTAAATAAATCTACTTGAAAAGGGAAGAAAGAAGACCAAGAAAGACTAGGTGTATAATGGCATGGAGACGTAGTGGGGAGAGATGGTTCATACCTAAGTTCTAGGGGTTGGGACTGCAATAGAAATACCTTGTTTTATTGGAAAATGCAGAAAGTATCTGAGTTTCCAAGGCTATCCTTCAATAGTAAGATTGTTTGGTCCTCTACATATGAACCTTTTTGAATACACAAATGCTTTACACCAAAGAACCTCCAACAGATTCTGCCATATTTATTGGATTTTTCTCCAGGTTGTTAACCCTCAGGTACCTTTATTTTCTATATTCGAATCTGAGGAATGATTCTCCATTGCAAACCTACTCAGTCCAGGGTCCAGCTAATGACAGACGAGTCCAGTCAGCAAGCCATGCACTCTGCTGGGAGAACAAAATTCTTCACATATGCATTGTGTCTTTCCAGCTGTAAACTCTTTAGTGTGTGCTTTTAATATCTGTCTCAAAACTGACCCAATAGCACCCCTCAACCAAATGGGAACTTAACAGGACCTTTCCATATGAAATCCCTAGAAGCCGGAGGTCATTTTATGCCTCTTCGTGCATGGGAATGCCGCTGGGGTAGTGTTCGGGGTCCTCGGATTTTCTGGAAGGTTCTTTGTAATTTCCTTGTATCTGTTTGTTTCATACATTTAATTTTGCTTCAATGGGAAACCCATTTTCTTCTCTTTCAAAGGAAGCTGAGGAAGTCTTGTAGGGTTGTCTTTGAACATTAGTATCTCAGAACTATACAGATTATAAAGTAGACAAAAATATAAATATATTTTATAATGTACAAATACATTTTGGGGCATTTTCATACAAGGACATATTATACTCTGAGCACATTCTTTGAGTAGACTAGTACCCTCATCTTTCTCCCCACCTCTCCCCTTCCTGTTAGTCCCCTTTCTTCCCCTAGGCAATTCTGTTTGCATATAATCGATGCTAAAGTTGGTACATGATAACTGCATGTTTTAATTGCACATGAATTAACATCTTAGCTTGATTTAAATCACATTTTTCAGCAATAGAGTCAGAAATTTTGAAAATAGATTTTTAAAAATAATTAATGCCTATGTGTATTCTGGGTGTATAACAACAATACCAGACTATCTGGTGATTTCTAGAAAACGTATTTGTCCAGGTATTTTCTGTATGATGGTGGGCTTAGTGAATATCCATTTACAGTAATACATAACCAGATAATCAAATTTATTTGAACTTTAAGCCACGTTATTAATCAACCAGTAGAGCTAAGCATTGAAAGTGACATGAACTGTATCCCATGGATCTAGTTGTGGGGTGAAGAGTGGCCCATCGCATGCGAAGGGTCTTAAAAAGAGATCAGCATGGTAGAAGTCAAGGCTGTGGCTGGCAGCATGCATCAGGTTTTTGTTTTCTGCAAATGCATGCCATCATGGGGAGTTGCAGAACGCAGGTGTGGCTGTGTCTGGACACAGTGAGCTCCCATCTCAGGAGAAAAGAAAACAATCTTGAGATGCATCACACTTACATGATTTTAGTTTTGTAGATGAGAATCGAGATGGGTGGGGAAAAAATACCAATCTCCTCTAGCATTCTTTCTTGCTGTCTTCTAATTATATAACAAACCTCTGGCATTTTAACAGGCACAGAGCTTTAAAAAAAAATCTCTGAGAACAGAGGAACCCAATTCAACTGTAAAGAGTGGGAAGGAAGCAGACAGGGTGATCTCATTGTTGTGTTTCTAGGAAAGATGACTCATGCAGTCGGCTCAGATTCAGGGTAGCTGAAGGGAAGCTGGACAAGGGTGATGCTTTCTTCCTCTTTAATCGAGACCAGAGTCTCAAGTTTCTTTTCAAACAAAGAGAAAGAAAGCACTTAGAAACTGGCCCCAATCAAGACAGCATCACTAGGATGTTCTGGAAAGCATAAATAAATCTGTTTCAACTCGAGATTAATTGAATTAAGAGTAGAGGGTCGGATAGGAAAGAAGGGTCATATAAACCATCTGAAATCCCAGGCTCTCCTATTCCTAACTCCAGCCAGCAAGCATCCCTGAGTTCATTTTCAAGTTCTCTTTGATTTCCTTGCAGGGACAAAGGACTAGTTCAGAGGAGTGCAGGGGAGGAAGGGACAGGGAGCAGGGAGAGAGAGGCATCTGCAGCTATATCAGCCCCAATGAGGAAGGATCTACAGCGGAAGTCCCCAAGGCTCTCTAGGACAAACGTTTTGTCTGTCCCTAGTGGAGTGTGACAGACAGAATTTGGAAGTCTTTTCCTTCCAAATCGCCCCAAACTTTACACTGCGGTTTTGTGATCCTATAACCCAGCATTTACTCAAGTCTTCTATAAAGCAGGTACCACGGAGCAGATTTAAGGATGAGAAATTGCCTTGCTGCCTAAGTGCCAACCAATTGTCACATGCTGACAGACTGCTTCTGCTGAGAACTGTGGCTTTACCTATTCTGGAAGGCTGGGTCACTTTATCAGTCAGTAAGAAGTAAAGGAGAAAGAGGTCATAGCGACCTTTAACAGAGAGTGGGGAAATGGAAAAAGCTCATTTTTTTCTTAATACTCCATTTCATCAAATTCTTCATAACAAGAAATCAGCTTGAAAGCCTATTGTAGATTGTTTGCTTTAACAGCAGGCTGGTGCTGAGGGCCTAAAATTAGAGCTGAAATTCTAAGAGTACCCAAATACAGCATCCCTATAACATTGCTTCGAAGTTTTACCAGCTATTAAATACATTAATAAAACTTTAAGGATTTAAAATATTTTAATTCTGAGAATTTCATACACATAATGCGATGAAATATGATCATATCTAGTTTCTATTTCTCCCTTCTAATTCCTCCATGCCCCCAAAAGTGGCAACCTATTAACTTCACGTCATTCACATATATACACACATATATACGCACAAATATACTATATAAATGTATATATGATATATGTGTGTATTGGTATGTATGTGTATATACATACACCAGTAAAATTAGTGCTGCCTATGAGTGCATGGAGGGGACTCTTGGGTAATTTAAAAAATTATTTGTATTATTTTTATTTATGTATATGTATTTGATGGTGCATGACATATATGTGCAGTTGCCCACAAAGATCAGAAGAGACTGTCAGATCCCTTGGAATTGGAGTTATAGGTGGTTGTGTGTCACCCCCATCCCCATGGCTCCTGGGAAATAAACTCAGATCTTCTGGAAAAACAGTATGTGTTCTTGACCACTGAGCCATTGTTCCAGCCCCATCTTAGGGATCTTTGAAAGGGTTTCAGCATAAGTAATTTTTCCCTTCCTTCTCTTTCTTTTGTTGTTGTTTTGCAATGAATGGGATCCAGTCCAAGGCTTTTTATACTTGAAATCTGGCAAACCCAGGATCTTGTACAAGCTAGGGAAGCACAGGACCATTGACCTTCGTTCACAGTCCAACTTCCCTCTATCTTGAGCTAGGAACCTCAAATAAAGCAAGGACAATGACTTTTTCAGGATTTCAGAGATAAATAAGGTAGAAAGTCAAGTACAACAGTACTGTATGTGTGGTACCTTAATTACAGATCATGTCATGTGACAATTGTTTTGAATAGGCTCAACATAATTCTCTTCCAGCCATGACTAACAGTGTGACATCAGATTTTAGTAAATATACTGAATTAGTTTTAATTTTATAATATTATATTTGTAAAATTTTATGAAAAATACAAACAGTATTTCAGGGGATAGAAAGTTAGCTAAGCAGCTAAGGATGCTGGCTGCTCTTCCAGAGGACTGCAGCTCAGTTCCCAGCATCCCTCAGGACGTCTCACAACTTCCTCTAACTCAATTTCCAAAGAGTCAGATAGTCTCTGCCAGCTTCCTGTTAGCCCCTGTACACACTTGTACATACTTACATTTAGACACGGACTTATACATAATTAAAAGATAAAATATATATTTATAAATATATTTACATAGCTGTGAAAGTATAAAGAGTTCCATTAAAGTATATTTTTTCAAAGTCCTTTCCAGTTCACAGGGATACACAACCAATATTAACTTCATTTGATTCTTTTTTAAAAGATTTATTTGGTTAGATTTTTTTGTGTATCATTGTTTTGCATGTATGCATATCTGGGCACCATGTATTTGTAATGTGTGGAGAAGCCTGAAAATAGCATCAGATCCCATGAAACTGGAGTTGCAGGAGGTTGTTAGCAGATAGATGGGTGCTGGGAATCGAACCCTGTTCTGGAAGGGTAGTCAGTGCTCTTAACTGCTGAGCCATCTCTCCAACCACAGTTGATTCTATTTGTGCCTGCTTTTATAGCTCTAGAATTTGTTAATCACTCATATCTTTCAATTGTCAGCTCTGATACTCATTTTTCAGTTGTACTAGAGGAGCCTCCTTAAAGTAGGGCAATTAACACTGCCGTGAAATGAGAATGGAGTCAGTGGCTTTACTCTGCCTTCATAGTTTGTTAATAATTTGCCTGTATATAAATTTCATGATGAAAATGAACTTCATAAACTTTTAATTATATTTTTCACTTTGACAACTAATGTTATTAATAAGAAGACAATGAAATTCTGATTCTTGTACATTTTGAAAACTTACTATCATCCATGGATGCTCACACCATTATCATCCATGGACACTCACATCCTTAGCATCCATGGACACTCATGACCATAGATGCTGTAATTTCAGATGATTATACACTACAAACCCTTTGACTCTACCTCAGCATTGTAGATGGTGGGTCCTGCATCTTTGTATTTGTCTATTATTCTAATCTGCCTATATCTATCAGGCACAAGACTCATTGCTTTACTTCTACAGAGAACAAATCTCTTTGGTCCATGATGGGTGGATGGGGAGGTAGGTAATTGAAGTCCAGGCAATGGGATAAGTATTACACATTCAGATGCTTTCTAAGCATAGGAACGGGGACTTTGTTTTTAATCTGGTTGTGTCAGATAATTTTATCATAGTTGTAACCAAATACCCAATAAGGACAGGGCAGAAACATTTATGTTGACTCATAATTTTAAACAGTTCATTTCATAGTTGTTTGACCCACAAGTTTGGGCAGAGCATCGTGGTAGCAGAGGCTTATGATTGATAGGAAAATTTTCCCTCGTGTAAATGGGAAACAGAGAGAATGAGGGACAAGTTACCAGGTATAGCCCCCCAAAACGTGTCCTCTGTGACTTCACACAGCAAGCCCTACCTCTTCAAGTTCCCACAACCTCCCAACACACCACCACCTGATGGGCAACAGATACTGAGCCTGTGGGCTTGTGCCAGCATTTCAGGTTCTGATCTGAAAGGACAGGAATTGGCACAAGACACCCCCAAACTAAGTTCTTAGCACAAAGAGATTTACTTGTCCCAGGGGGACAAAGGGCAGGGAATAAGAGACAAAGACAAGAGACTGAGGATTAACAGTTTCTGAGAACCAGAGGGAATGGGGGGAAGATAAGGCCTGCCAGAGCCATATTTACCATGCTCTAACCTGTTAGAGGCCCTTCAAAACTTCTTTTATCTTCTAAGATAACCCTAGAGCCTCTGAATCCCCTGACCAGTAACTAGAGTGGAAATTTGGATGCTTTGGGCTTTCTTAAGCTGTAATACTTATAGTATTACAAGTTGCTGTCATCTTCTTACCAACTTTTCCTTTTCTTCTTTTTTTTTTTGTTGAAAATGGGTGACTTTTGAGACAGGATCTTGGTTATATAACTCAATCTGCCCTTGAACTAATGATTTCCCACCCCTGCCTCCCACAGGCCCTTTGAGCATAACCCTTTACTATTGTTTATACACTTTTCCTAGGTGGTTTAGGAAGGTTATCATGTGATCAGTCACTCAGTCCCTGTCTTGGGGTAGTCAAGTGTCTTACCTTGTCATGACAAAGAACCTGAGACTTGTCATTTAAACAATAAAAAAGGTTGTTTTCTTACCTTACAGGAGTCTAAGAACAAGATGTCAGAAAGTTATTTCTGTAATTTGCAGGTTTGCTTCTTTGTTTTGTTTTGATGGTTTTGGTTTACTTAGCATGTTTTCTGTTGCTATTTTTGTCTCCTTGTCCAGTGTAATGTCTCACTTCGGCTTCCTTGCTAGTTCTTCTGTGATGGGGCTGTGGTATGTCTTAAGAAGTGCTATCAGGACACCAGAGAAGCTGGGTAAATGCCACCCATCTGACCTCACTTCACTGAATAATCTTTCAAATGGCAACATTTCAAAATACAGCCATGTACTGGTGAATTAGGGATAACAACTTGGGAATACAGGGATTTCTGTTGTTGCTGTTTTTGTTCAGTGTGGCAGATTGAATGTGATTGACCACCTTTGACTCCTTGTGGGTGGAACTATTAGGAAGTGTAGCTTTATTGGAGTAGATGTAGCCTTGCTGGAGGGAGTATGTCACCATGGAGGTGGGCTTTGAGATCTCATATATGCTCAAGATACTGCCCAATGAGTCAGTGGACTTCTCTAGCACCATTTCTGTCTGCATGCCACCATGTTCTGCCATGATGATAACAGACTAAACCTCTGAACTATCAGCCACCCCAATGGAATGTTTTCCTTTATAAGAGTTACTGTGGCCATGGTGTCTCTTCATAGCAATAGAAATACTAACTAAGAAGTTAGAAAGAAGCACAATTTAAACCATGCCATAAGTACTTCATCACAGTGTGATAGGATTTTTTTTCTCCATTATACAAAATTGCTTTATGATTCTCAGCCCCAAATTTCTTCCACAGTTTAGTTTTTAACATTGCAGGCTGCTGTCTGTTAGAAATAGGGCATTTCTTGCTTCAAGAAAGAGAAAAAAAAAAAAGAAAAAACCCAATAAACTTTTTTGGAACATCTAGAACTTTGTTTAAAAATACAAGCAAGGAATGTACTTAATGAAGAAAAAAATATCATGTGAATTTCTGTGCCACAGTGCTGTAATATTTTAGGAGGCTGACATATGGACAGCAGCCCACCTTCCTGGTGCAGCTTGCTGGTCCCGGGAGCAATATGGACAGAGATCTTGAGTAAAGGACTGTGGCTGTCTGTTTTTAGTCAACAGGAATCCCCTTGGGTGCTGGTCTTTATTTGTCTCCCTCACAAGAGAGGATGGAACAGTCTCTTGAGTCCTTTCAGCTAAATGCATCTAAAGATATAGACTGGTTAAGACCTTGTAAGCCACAGATAATTACCGCAGCTAACACAGGAAAGACGGAAAACCTCAGTAAGCATATAAGGAAGGAAGTAGACAGGATTAAAACCTTGGAAACAGTTCTGCATTTATTGAAGAGCTGTCTTGGTTCAGAGAATCGCATGCCACAAATGGCGTGGCTTGGCTTATGTAATAGATTATTTTTCAGAGCAACTGTAGCTTGGAAGCTCAAGGCAATTAGTGTGCAGGAAGAGTCAAAGAGTTCATGTACCGTGAAGATTGTCACTCCATTCCTGCAGGTTCCAATCTCATGACCCATCCTCCTGAAGATACTTATAAGACCCTCACATTAGAAGGTGGGACTTTAAACACAATTTTCTAGCCCATACAAGGAATGATAAGGACCAGGGGGATGCTGAAATCTTGACATGCTCGGAAAAGATCTAACAAAAAACTAAGATGTCATATTTGACTTTGGAACTCTGTCAAAACAGGAAGGGAAAGCTAAGATGGAGTAATACACTGACTAGATAATCGTGGAAGACATTCCCAAAGCTGTGGAAATCTGAGACCCCTCCTCCTTCAAGGGAATGCTGTTCTGTTGTAGGCTGTAGCTGCTGCTTTGTTCATGGGTTGCTTCTTCCAAGCTCTCCTGGTAATTCTTGTTCTCTTCCATGCAGTTACCGCAGTCTCTGTTGTGTTAGCTTCGTGGGGCAAGAAGTAATTTAATAGAGGTTTTGAAATGTGGGATTTGAAAAAATAGAGAAGAAGGGAAGGGGAGGAGAGAGCTGAGGTAAAGAGAAGGGAAGATGAGAGGAGTCTCAAGAAAAGTTGTGGTCTTTGTGGTACCACAACTGTCTTCCATGTGTCTCCCCTGGCAGCCTTGGTGCTGCCCTGGATATGTTCCCCATTTTAACACGAGGAACAGGCTTGTTGGGGTTTCTGTCCTGCCCAATTCCCATAGCCAGTAAGCCTCAAAGAAAATCACACAGAGGTCTCCACAAGTTATAAACTGATTGGCCCATTATCTCAGGCTTCGTATTAGCTCTTGTAGCTTATATTAACCCATTATTCTTATCTATGTCAGCCACATGGCTCAGTACTTTTTTCAGCAGGGCAGATCACATCCTACTTCTTCAGTGGTCTGGGCAGGACTGCAGAGGAAAGCTTCCTTCTTCCCAGAATACTCCTGTTCTCATTGTCCCGCCTCTACTTCCTGTCCAGTTGTCTTGCCTATACTCTCTGCCTGGCTATTGGCCAATCAGCATTTATTTAAAATATGATTGACAGAATACAGACAATTCTCCCGCACCACCCCACAGAGCATCTCCTGCCACAAGAGCAGCTACCAACTTTCCACTTCTCAGCAGGTGATAGTGCACCCACTCTGATATTTACCCCCACCTGGGGGTCACCTCCCACCATGTATAACTATTTATTTGAGATTCCTTTCATTTGGAAAAGATAAGCCATCATGAATCTTTTCTTTCTCTACACTAGTCTCCTCAAATTCTTTGCCAATATTTATCTAAACAGCATGCTAGGATGTGTAATGGTGGTTACAGACAGTGGGTAGGGTGGAGGGGTGGTGGGGTGATGGTGGGGTGATGGTGGTGGTGGTAAATGGGAGTGGTGAGGGCAATAATAGATGAGGCATGCCACATTAGTGCTATCCTCTTAAGTACATAAACTATATTTTTAAAAAATATTTTAAGGTGAATTGTCTTCTTCCCAGGAAGTTGGAAGCTCTTGAAAAGATAAAAATTGTAATTATGTCTTGACTGAAGTTGAAAGTCAAGGATAGCATCAGAACAAAAGGTCCCTGATTGGGTCAGGATGACATTTAGCCTTTCCATTTGAAATTCAATCATCCACTCCAATGCTAATAATCAAGCATCATGTCTTCCTAATGAGAAAGATTAGATTTTATCCTCTAGCTACAGTATTTACCAGTTAGTTGACCTAGAAAATGCATTTAGCCATTGGGTTTTAGTTTCAGAATTCTAAAATAGAGGCTGAAAAGCTTCATTCCATAGTTTTATTATGATGAAAGACAAATGATAGAAATTATTCTACAGTTGTATGAAAAACCAAAGGGATAATAGCACGTGGGGTTGTGGCTAAAATTAAAGTTTGTTAACTTATTTCTTTTCTGACCTCCATAATTTATCAATCAGTCACAGTTCATGTTGATGACAATCAATGAGTTCAGAGATATTCACAGAATTTACCACCATCCAGGGAAGGGAAGAAAAATTATATAAATAATGGTATTGCTTAATACTTTAACCTGAGCTTACAGATCACTGGTGCAGGACGGTCACCTGTCTATGTGTTACTTTCATTGGTTAATAAAGAAACTGCCTTGGCCTTTTGATAGGCCAGCCCTTTGGTAGGTGGAGTAGACAGAACAGAATGCTGGGAGAAAGAAAGCAGAGTCAGGCAGATGCCATGCTTCTCCTACCCAAGACAGACGGTGGTTAGACTCATGCCGGTAAGCCACAGTCAAGTGGCGATACACATTAATAAAAATGGGTTAATCAAGATGTGAGAGTTAGCCAGTAAGAGGCTAGAGCTAATGGACCAGACAGTGTTTGAATGAATATAATTTGTGTGTTGTTATTTCAGGTATAAAGCTAGCTGGGCTGGAGTTGGGTGGGGCGAAAAGCAGGCCTACTTGCCTAGTCACTACAGATTACCAGTCAACCTGAAGTCTTCATAGGAAACCTGACCTGCAGAGAATGGCAAAAGATGCATGGTTCCGGGGCACTAGCAAGAATTAGCCAGAGAAGCTTACCATGGCAGGATGCCATCTGAGGGTTGGGCAGGGCATAGAGTGGTCCTCGGGTATGTGGAGCTTTTCAATGACTTGCTGCCTGCTCTCCATTCTGGCACTGATGGAAGAGATGAGGGGTTATTTTTAAAATCATGCCTCTGATGTTGTAGATGTAAAAGAAGAGCTGCCATCCTGAGAAAGATATAACTCTTCCCCCAGAATTATGAAGCGCTGTTCCCTGCAGATCAGAAGCCTTCCAGTGGAAAGAAGCATCACTAATACTGCGTTGTGGCACTGGGGAGATCTGTTACAGCTAGGAGAGGGGGACTGTCAATCACTTCGCAGCTGGTAAAACAGAAGCACACAATGGCTACAAATTTGTTAATGGTGACTCACATAGGATTTTCTGTGCTACAGGATTGAGAAGTCTACATTGCTGGCACCACAAGATGCAATTCTTGCCTGAGGTCTATCACCGCAGAAGGACAATCCTGAGCACAGGGAAATATGGGATATTGCTACAAGGACGGGGCGACACTCCAGCTTGCAGATGCTCTCCTGGAGGAGCCAAGAGAGAATATCGCAAGCTAAAGGTGAAGTGTATCTTGAAAAAAGTCAATAAGAAAAACCAATAAGAAACAGCATAAAACTAGTCTCTCTTAATGTCTGCGAGACCACTTCCTAAATATAACCCCAACAGCACAGACACTGAGAGAAAAAAAATAATAAATGGGATCTCCTGAAACTGAAAAGCTTCTGTAAAGCAAAGGACATAGTCAACAAGGCAAAATGGCAGCTTACAGAATAGGAAAAGATCTTCACCAACCCCACATCAGACAGAGGTCTGATGTCCAAAATATGCAAAGAACTCAAGAAATGAACAAATAATCCAATAAAAGAATGGAGTACAGACCTAAACAGAGAACTATCAACAGAGGAATCTAAAATGGCTGAAAGACACTTAAGGAAATGTTTAACATCCTTAGTCATCAGAATAATGGAAGTCAAAAGAACTCTGAGATTCCATCTTACACCTGTAAGAATGACCAAGATCTAAGTCACTAATGACATCTTATGCTGGAGAGGTTGTGGGGGAAAAAGAACACTTCTGCATTGTTGGTGGGAATGCAAGCTTGTACAACCCCTTTTGATGTCAGTGTGGCAATTTTTCAGAAAATTAGGAAACAACCTTCCTCAAGACCCAGTAATACCACTTTTGGGTATATATCCAAAGGATGCTCAATCGTGCCACAAGGACATGTGCTCAACTACGTTCATAGCATCTTTGTTTGTCATAGCCAGAACCTGGAAACAACCTAAATGCCCCTCGATTAAAGAATGTAAAGAAAAATATGGTACGTTTACACAATGGAGTACTACACAGCAGAAAAAAATAACAACAGCTTAAATTTTGCAGGAAAATGGATGGAGCCAGAAAACATTGTTTTGAATGAGGTAACCCAGACACAGAAAGACAATTATCACATGTACTCACTCATAAGTGGTTTTTAAACATAAAGCAAAGAAAACCAGCCTACAAATCACAACCCCAAAGAACTTAGATAACAATGAGGACACTAAGAGAGATGTACACAGATCTAATCTACATGGGAAGTAGAAAAAGACAAGATCTCCTGAGTAAATTAGGACCATGGGGAACTTGGGGAAGGTTGAAAGGGGGAAGGGAGAGGCAGGGAGGGGAGTAGAGAAAAATGTAGAGCTCAATAAGAATCATTAAAAAAATTAGTCTCTCCTCTAAAACCCTGAACCCAAGGTGTTGCAGTAGATGTGAAGCCTCTGGGACACATACGCAAAACTGAAGCTTTAAAGTTAACCCAAGTGGGAATCTTGGTTATGTTCAATTACATGGGGGCTGTTAAAGTGCAGCTGAAGCAAAGAAAGTCAAATTCAAGACCAAAAATAAAAATTCTTCCATTCTCTTCATTTTAGTATTTCTGGTTCTCAGAGGGGGGAAAACCATGCATGCCATGCAATAGAAGGGAGGGAAAACAGAGCAGTAGGGAGAGTAGTAAGGCAGAGTGCAACAATAGAAATGCAATGTGGGGATTTTGCAGACTTCAGAAAAGAAATGAAATAGTAGGACTGATTAATATATTATCGACTACAGTGGAAATGGTAGATGCTATAAAGACTAGATGGGCAATTTCAGCAGGAAGAGAGAATGTGTAAGAAAACAGTGAGATCGAAATTGTATAAGGAACTTGGTGTAGGAGGTCCTTCTGTATTTGTGTTGCTTTCATTGGTTAAATAAAGAAACTGTCTTATCCCTTTGATAGGGCAGTACTTAGATAGGCGGGAAGACAGAACTGAATGCTGGGAGGAGGAAGGCAGACAGGAAGAGCTGCCATGGAGTCATCAGGTCAGAGACATTGAATCTTTCCCGGTAAGCCACGACCTCGTGGTGATGCACAGATTAACAGAAATGGGTTAGATCAGGATGTGAGAGTTGGCCAAGAAGAGGCTAGATATAATGGGCCAGGCAATAATTAAATTAATGCAATTTTCTTTGTGGTTATTTCGGGGGTTAACCTACTTAGGCGGCGGGGTACAGCTCATTCCTCCATACTACAGGAACTTAAATTTAGGACAATAAAAATAACCCAAACTGAATCCCAAAGGAAGATTTTTAAAATATGAGAAAGAATGAATGGATGGGGGAATGGGAATAATTGAACACCCAAATCCCAAGGGACAATTTCAAATGATCTACAATACAAGTAATGTCAATTCCAAAGGGCAGCAAAAGAGAAAATTCTAGGAGAAAAAACTGGGGAAAAAGTCTGAATTAAAACAACAACAACAAAAAAAAAAGAGTGACAAATATCAATAGGTTAAAGAAGGACACCTAGCCATTCCCGTGGCACACACATACACACACACAGCTCACACACACAGGTATACACAGCCTCTCCCGTGGCACACACATACACACAGCTTACACACATGTAAACACCCAGCCTTTCCCATGGCATACACATACACACTCAGGTATACACAGCCTTTCCCATGGCACACACATACACACAGCTTACACACATGTAAACACCCGGCCTTTCCCATGACATACACATACACACACAGGTATACACAGCCTCTCCCATGGCACACACATACACACAGCTTATACACATGTATACATCCAGCCCTTCCCATGGCACACACATACACACACATAGCTTATACACACAGGTATACACAGCCTCTTTCATGGCACACAAATACACACAGTTTACAAACATATGTAAAACCAGCCCCTCCCATGGCATACATATGTACACACAGCTTACACACATGTGGATACACAGCCCATTCTGTGGCACACATGTGTGCACACACAGTTTACGTACCTATATATACACAAGTAAGATTTGGGTTTTTTTTTAAAAAGTGAAAATTAATGAATTAGAACTATATTTGAATATAAGATATCTTTAAACTTGCTTTAATGAACTTTTTAATTAAAATGTTAAGGACTGGTGGTAAATATGTTTTATTTGAACTGTGTATATGTGAACAGAAGTGTTATACTAAAAATAGTATGTAACATGCTAAATGCCATGACATTCTCTTCTCAATAGAAGAAGCCAACATACAGCTCTCACATTTGAGAAAATTTTCTAATATCAAAAATCTCAGTGTGATGTAGTTTAATTATGAGTGTGGTCACCTTTACTCTTCAGGTGGCAAATTTGAAGTTTAGCCAAGAGCCCAACTGTAATTCCAGAACAGAAATCTCTTTCTCTCTCCCTCTTCTTCCTTTCCTCCCTCCCTCTTTTTCTCCCTCCTACTTTCTCTCCTACACTTTCTAGCTTTGCCCCTCTTCCTCTTCCTTCCCCATCCCTTTCTTATCCCATTTTCTTTTTACCTTCCAACTCCTGCATTTTCCTGTAGAAATGCATTTTTCTGCCTTCACTATTTTTGGTTATTGTTCCTTTATTCCCAGATCATGATGCACCCAAGGCTTGTACATCCTGTCTGCCCACACAGAGCAACACAAGGCTCTGTACCAAGAAGTACCTGGACTTATTTTTCAGGTTAGAGTTGGGGAGAAATCCCAAAGGTGCTGGAATAAAGGACAACCAGAGAGATGAAATCGCTGGGCGAAGTTGACCATGTCTGCCTTTATAAAGTTCATGGGTAAAAAGCAGGAAAGGAAATCATTGATGATATTTAAACACAGAAAATATTTCTGTTGGCTGAGATGGGAAAGTTAGAGCATCTTTCTGGGAAGCCAATCCCCTTTGCCTGCAAACAACAAAATCATAAGTCTAGCACCAGAGCTACCACTTGGACTGTATCACATAAAGAAAATAACAAGATTCTCTCCAAGAACTACAAATGCAAGAAGTTCCCAGGAGCCAAAAATAGAATATTTTCCAGGTGCTGGGGAGATGGTTCAGTGGTCAAGAGCACTGGCTGCTCTTCCAGGGGACCTAGGTTTGAGTCCCAATACCCACATATCAGCTGACATCCATCTGTAACTTCAGTCATAGGGAATTCGAACCCTTTTCTGGGCTCAGCAGACACCAGATATCCATGGGATGTATAGACATGTGTGAATCCAAAGCACTGAAACATATAACATAATTACTTCGTAAAGAGAGCACAGCTCCATCTCACATCCTGAAAAAGTAGAGGGAATTGAGTTCTTAAAATATTTTTTTTCCAGGAAAAAGGTTAAGTTGGCCTTTATCAAACGAAATGTACTTGTATCACTGAGAAATGATGTTTCTTAGAAGGGAGCAAAGGGCAGTGGAGGTGTGAGGACAGCTATTTCCACTGCCCACTGGGAATAGGCAAATGCTCTCTGTCTTCGGGGTGAGCCAGAGCCTGGCAGATTTTATGGAACATGGGACAGGAAGGGCTCTGACTAAAAATCTGGAGAGAGTTTGCCAAAGTCTAATAAGTTCCACCCTTAATCTTTTTCTGCTTTCACAGAAAAGGCTGCTGTGATGACGATCTTGAATGTTGATCTGATTGGAACTCGAATATCCACCTTACCATGGCATCTTTAAAGATATCAGCAGAAAGCACTAACAGGGGGGGAACCTCCCCAAAAAAGCATGACATAGTTCAGAGCCCAGACATAGCTATCTATGTTCACAGGAAGAACTGACTTGCCAGGGCTTTGCTCTTGCTGGCGAGCATAGCCACACGGCTGATGCTGCATCCTTTGCTATCATCGGAAGAACCTCGATGCTTTGACCTTTCAACATGTCCTGAAGACCAGCACCCCTCTAGGAATCCATCAGCATGTGGCTGGGACTGCTGAGGCTTGTGGCCTCATGAATTCAGCAGCTCCTGGATTCTAGGTTCTCAGGGTGCAGCTGGCTTTTGATGGACTAAAAGTCCCTTAAATTTCAGTCATCCTATAAATCTCTGGAATACATATTCATGATATTGACTCTGAAACTTTGGAGAAATGTAAGGTACCTTCTGCCTTTGAGACTCTTCCCAGAGAGATTGCTGCCAGTTCCTCTGTGATTTCTAAGTAACTGGTTAGGATGAGAAGACTCCCAATCTTAGCATGTTCAACTTCTTCTGCATGTAGACATTGTAGTAAATTGTATCCCTTCACCCTGACTCACTCCAAGGCTCTGTTTTCTGAAAACAGAAGAATCATTTGGCAGATGTGCTTAGAGTTTATTCTTTTGATTTAGCCGTCTTTAACAGCTATGTCAGTTTTCCAACTGACATGATGGCGAACTTGTGAGTGGTTTGTCACGGCTGGACGGGACGGCTGCGGAAACAGAGTGGGAGGGAATATCAACAATTCCACAGCAGTTTTTGTGGGTGAAGCAGAATGATTTTCCTGAACAAGATAATGGGGAAATGTCCAGAATAATCACTCCAGAAGGGAGCATGTGAGAAAAACAGCGGAAAAACAGCCGATGATTCCTAATAAACTGAGAGGATTCAAAATGCGGTCTAATGAGAAGAGAGCAAATTGCTCTCAACTTTTTCAGATAAAATTGAAAACATTTCCATGGCTACCAGTAAGGAGAGGGTTTCATAAACAAGGACTGAGAAGCATTTACTGTAGGGAAACGGAAATTTAATTAATTGTTTCAGCAAAAGAATTCTGTTTATTTAGAGAGCTCATTAAGAGAACCAAATGTCAAACCACAAATTAGAAATAATCCATACTTTATCTCTGTCTAACTTACTTCTATATACTTTGTGTTTTTTTCACACTGCAGACACCAATGTTTCCTTAACCGATTGTTGATCATGGTACTAACTGCTTTCGGATGATTTCTATCAAGCAGCTGTGCTAAACTTGTATTGATCCTTTGATTGATCACTGTGGGGTCATTGTTGAAGTTTTTATATATACAACTGTATCATTAAAAGCTTCACTGATTCCTTAAGAAAACATTGTTGGTTTTACTATTTTCTCCCTTTCCCCTAAGGGCCGTTGACCTCCAGAACAAAGTAAAATGGGAAGCTCAGTTATAACCTGTTAGTCGGTAGCTACCAGGTGTGTTTTTGGAAGGGTCTCCCTTGCTGAGACTGTTCCTAATTCTGCTGTACATTTGTCTTTTCAAAAAGCAGCTCAAGGACTAGGGATGTGGCACAGCTGATGGAGTGCTTTCTAACACACACACAAAGATCTGGGTTCAATTACTAGGGTCACATAAATTTGGTGGGGTGGTCCATCCCTATAATCCTAGCATTTGTCATCTAGAGGGAAAAGGATCAGAAGTTCAAGATTATCCTCTGCTGCTGAGAGAGTGTGGGGGCAACCTGGACTCCCTTAGATCTCATTTAAAGAAAAGTTGCTGCTGAAATCAGCATGGCAATTTTCTCCATTAGTGTTGTTTTCTGACCTAACTGGGTTTGGAATGTTGATGAACCTTGCATTGCTGAGATGATCCTACTATGGGCTTGGTGCAGTATTCCTCCCTTTCTCTAGAGCTTTTAGAAGCTTTTGAGGGGGAGGTACTACTCTCTCTTTGAGCAGATGACAAAACTCTCTAGATATTATTTCCACTTGATATCTCCAGTATTTAGCTAAGGACAGAATAGCTATCATATTGTCCATCCCTCTTTGCAGTCATACATAGTCATGTGATCACAGTCTAAGGAATAGGATATAAGCAGAAGAGCTGTATGAAAATAGGCAATACCCAAAGTGAGCTACCAATGATGTGCTCTAGTGAATCTTTGCCAACAATAGTATTACAACTTCATCCACATTTGGGGACAAAGATCATTTCCACAGTAGTTGGAAATGTCTCAGGTTTGAGTGACAATGAGTCAGCTCCAATTCATATAAAAAGTGAATCAAAATTGAAGTTTACGTAATTATTACCACATTAGGATTTGGTGTTGAACTCGGACAGAAGCAGACCAAGCAGCATTTGTTTCTTCTTTCTCTTTGGGTTTCTCCTTACCCTTGCGTCACACTTCAGGAAGTCTTCTTCCATGTGTCAGGGAGTTTGTGAACATTGGTGATGACTCTAGATTCTGGCGTTGAGACTGTTCGCCACTAGGAAATAAAATCCGCTGACTGTAACCCTCAGGTTAGTGAGGAGTCTGTCTTTGTCGTACAACAATGGGACTTACTGCTCAAATTACATGACTTGCATGAGAAAAATAATTCCCTACAAGGAAGGATAGTTAAGTGCTCCACAGTGAAGACAGTAAGTGTTTATTGCAGGCTCTCTGTGTGGGATGGCTCGAGCGAAGTGGACGGTCGCCGAGGACCATCTCCCAAACCAGGCCAGACCCACCTCAAGCAGACCTGCCTAGGAATGAGTGTGACCAGACACCACACCTGTACCTGGAGTTCCTTCAGCAAAGACACCGACTACAGATGCACATCAAAGAACACCTTCTAGGCACAGGTCTGGGGCTTCTGCCTTCCAGAATTTCTCTGCAAAGGACAGCAGAAAAGTTGCGCTATCAAGTCCCCAAGGGAAAGGAGCTGCCCACCCCCTTCAAATTAGCACATCTACTCCCAGCAAAAGTCTCTCAGAGCCCTGCATTACATGGCTCCATATTGAGGTACCTGAAATATTTTCTTTTGCTTTCTTAGTAAGCTGTGCTTTCTTCGGTGGCTTTTTAAAGCTTTAGTTAAAAAAAAAAAATCAGCCTTTAGGATTGACCTCACATTTAAGCACATACCTGAATCCCTGTGGTAACTACAGATATAAAGAGAAGGAAAATGATGCATTTGTTTCCCAGCAGCTTATCAGAGGCTTTGGGGGAATCATGGCTTTTCCACTTTCCCATGACATCATTGTTAGAGGTCCTGCCATTCCAGAGTGGTTGCCACATAGGATTCATTCAGTACTTGGGAACTGATTGAACACACTTTTTTTTTAATGTGTGAAATTGAATAGCTCTGGTTATAACTCACTGTTGTAATCCCAGAACCCTTGAGGTTAAAGCTGGAGGATCATGAATTGGAAATCAGTTTGGGTCAGATAGTGAGACTAGCTTGGGCTATAGTGACCCAATATCTCTAAAAGAAAGAAAGAAAAGGAGGGAAGAAGGAAAGAAGGGAAGAGAGAGAGAGAGTAGGAAGGAGAAAGGAAGGAAGAAAGAAAGAAAGATAAAGGCAAAACACAAAGTTGTGAGTTGTATTGTGTTGTAGTTCAATGGTAGGGGGCATGTTTAGCATGCATAAGAACTTAGGACTTAGGAAAATAAAAACAAAACCAAATAGAGTCCTCTTCCTACCTTCCTGTAGTTATTCTAGTCTAAGACCCATGAATCAGCCCTGCCAATAGCAAGATGTCTTCTAGAAATGCCAAAATTGGGCAACCTACCTCTACTTCAAAGCCACAGCTGTGCTGCCAGACAATCAGCTCCAAGGCATCAGCCTCAATGAAAAGTTCTTCCTTTGTGATCTTGACTTCCCTTCTTGGTGCCCATGGAGATCATTGCTTTCCATGATAGGGCAGAAAAGGTTTAGAAACTCAACAGTCCAGTGATGGGTTCATCTGTGGATTCTCACGTCTGTCATCTGGCCCAGATCAATACAGGCAAGAAATGAGGAGGACCGGGACCCTTGGACTGTCCATTCTGAGTGAACCACTGCTCGGGATTATGGAGTCTTAAAGGCAGATGGAGGTCTCTCTTTCCGGAACCTCTTTGTCACTGATGACAAAGTTATCCTTCACCAAATCATTAGAAGTGGTTCTTCCTGCTGACTGCTCTGTAGATTAGATGCTGAAGTTAGGCTAAACCTTCCAATTCACTGACACACATGGTGAAGTAAACCCAGCTGGCTGGAAATCTACCAGGGATAACACTGACTTTGATGTCAAGAAAAGCAAAGAGTATTTTCTCCAAACAGAAGTGAGCCCTAGCTGTTGTTTTATGCCAGACTGCACTGGCATCCTGAAAAGAGAATCTTTTGTACTTCTTAAACACGAGGTGTGCTATGATTCAAGACATACTTTCCCTTCAGGGTGGTGGGAGATCACCCCACTCCTTGTACTGGAAACAGCCTGAGTTGTTTTGTGGGCAAATCGTCTGGTATACCAGTAGTAGCAGGGCATCAGCTTCTTAATCTTCTGTAGTACCAATTGAACTTGGACTGAGGGGGGAGAAAGGAAACAAAACAAGGAGAGAATCAAATCATGTGCTCTAAGACACCCATGATGGACACTAAGACTGATACTGTTCCCAAAACGCGATTGTATAGCTTCCACATTGGCCTAACTTTTCTTAAAGCCACACATCAAGTCCCCAAGGCTGCACACAAATGGTCCAGGCACCAGAGATGGCCAAGCTCCAGCAATGTGACCATTCATTTATTTCCAGTGCCTGCTATCATTCTGAAACTGTTGAAAATTTATGGCCTTAATATTTGAATCTCTGGAGAAGAGCCATATAGAAAAATATAAAATGTAAGATATATATTTCCGGAGCCTGCAGTTTAGACATATGCTTTTAATTGTAAGCAAGTCATTTGGCACAGATTTTTCAAGAGGCTTTGCTACCATGGTAGATGGGGTGGAAATGTTAAATACTTCCACAACAAAAAGTAAGACCAAGGCAATGACCCGAACAGAAAACCAGCATCTCATTCACCTCTCCAATGTCACCATTATTCCCTGTGACTTGAAATTACATTTTAGCTCAGGAATACAAAACACAATCTCCCAGTATTGAAAATAAGTCATTTTCTCTTGTCTAGGCAGAAGAAGAAGAAGAAGAAGGAGGAGGAGGAGGAGGAGGAGGAGAAGGAGGAGGAGGAGAAGGAGAAGAATTTGACATTCTTGAGAATTCCAGTGTTTTGAGAGCCTGAGGCAAAGTTAACAGTGCAATAAAATCAGAACAAATATGCCAAAAAAATGTATGCTCTTGGGATGAGAAATGTCCTTGTCCAATATTTTACAGGAAGCAGTCAGAGCAAAGAGAGGAGTACATGCAAGAAGGTGGGGGTGGGCACACATAGCTGCTTAGGTAGTTCTGTGTATAACGGGAGGAAAGGTCCACATGCCCTTGAACTGACAGGCTGTATTTAATGTACATGCTGATTTGTGGTTCCTAAGTGTGGAAGTCTTTGTTAGGCAAAGGTCTCAGAGAAATGAGTTTGAATATTGCTTGGACCTGAGGATCGCTGATATACATTGATTCATGCTATATCTGCCCTGAAAAGTGCAGCTGTGTGTCAGTGCATTGCCCAGGCACGATGGGCAGGAGAGAGGAGTAACTAGACAGTTAAGGTCAGGTTCTAGACAGTGTGGGTTATGTGCTACCTCCATGGACTTTCATAAGAAAAGCAGGGGCCATGGCAAATTGAAATAGTTTAGCTTTTACTGTGTTTATCTAACTTATATTTTGGGGGAGTCACTTTACTTATTTATTTATTTACCTATTTATTTATTTATTTATTTATTTGGCTTTTCAAGACAAGGTATTTCTGTGTAACAGCCCTGGCTCTCCGGGAACTAGCTCTTATAAACCAGACTGGCCTCAAATGCACAGAGATCCACCTGCCTCTGCCTCCTGAGTGCTGGAATTAAAGGTGTGTGTCACCACCGCCTGGCCTTGGTCACTTTATTTTGAGACAGGGTCATAGGATATAACCTAAGGCATTCTTAAATTCATGACACCCTACACACACACACACACACACACACACACACACACACATTATTCTCTCAAGTGCTAAGGTTATAAGTGCACACCACCCTGGAACTTATATGATTTTAATTAATGTAACAATCATTGATGTGGTTTAATCAGCTCACTCTACAAAGGTCACTTATTCCTGAGGGGGTCATAACTTCTCATTTGTAGTCCCTGAGGTTGGTATTTCACAACACAGGGATTCGATTCCGTGGGCAAACCCATGACTCCTCTCTCCATCGTTCATCCGTCATCTGTTCACCACCAACAAAGCAGCCCATGCATTATGCCCTCTGATCTTGATTATCCGTTCACGCAGTTCCCAGAAAACAGATACGTGAGCAGTGTACTCTAAGCAATTGCCATCAGGAGAGAATGGCCTCTATGTATTAGCTCAGATTTTTCACTATTAAGAAAAAAATACTGAGACTAAGTAAAGCAAATGCCCATTTCTAACTCTGTAGTTTGCTGGTTAGGAAGAAGCAATGGCGTCTCGGGTCTAGCATTTGTGACACTATTCTAAACTCCTTACCATCTACCCTTCACTAGATCCACCCACTTATGCTGAGGGGCCTCATTTATCTGTGCTTCTCAGGGAATCAATACCCATTTGCTTACTGAATCAGTGACGGAAGCTATGAATGAATGGCCACCTCCACCATCAGGGAAGTCTGGCATGCTGATGACAGAAGCCAGTGACAGGTGGGGAGTACCTGAAAGCTGGAAGACATGTTGATTGGCTGTACAGAGATGAAAGGATTCAGAAGAAAGGAAGGATGATCTCACACTGCTTTCTGTTGTTTTCTTTTTTTAATAGAAAAATGACATTTCAAAGCCAAACTTAAAAAGACCTAATCTGATATCTCCCTTGGGGGCATCTTGGAAGAAGAGTAAAATGGAACTAGGAAATATGTATTTATAGTCAGTCTTTAATATTTCATCTCAATTGATAGCTGTCACAAGACCTAAATGCGAGTAGATCATTGTTGTAGAGAAGAAGAAACTTGGGCTAAAAGATACAAATAGTCTTGTCTCCCTGCGGCATATTGAGATACTAAGGTTTAAAGAAAGGGCTAACAGGTACCAAATTGACATCATCCTCCCAACTAATTTGCAAGACCTCTCTCTTCAGGATGAAGGAAAGAAATGGAAGAGCTTCATTCTGGAAATGGAAAATATCACAGCATACATCACTACGGCATTGTGCGTGCTGACTCGGAGTGATGGAGAGGGACAGCTTAAAGGCTAATTAAACAGTGCCAGGCTCGCTAAGCATACTGAACCGCCAGACACATGATAGATTTATGTCCCATCTCCTCTCTGTGACTAGAGGTTTAAATGATAAAGTCATTCAACATCTTTCAGATGCATGCTTTTACTGGTGGAATGAGTATGCTGGGCCAGGAGGAATAATAAGTTAATTTATTTATACTCGATAAAATGATATACGAGTCAACCCAGCCCCTCACCTATAGGCAAGGGTACTGGAATCCAAAGATGTGTGTTTGCAGTGTAAGTTCCCCAAATCTTCTTTTCCATGGGCAGAGTATGTTGTGTTTGCTGTTTGTCACATCATAGTTCCTGCTGAAAGTGGCTAGGTATTTCTTAATGCACTGGAAAGGGGCAATTAAGAAATCAGCACAGTTTGAAGAACTTTTCCAACTATTGAGTAGTGTATTCTTTCCATGACTTTGATAAAATACTCCGAAAGAACAATTACTCTGAGAGAAAAATTTATTTGGGTGCCTGATCTGTAGGAATTCTCTCTCTATCATGGTGAGAAAGCCATGCCAGAAGAATCTTAAAGCCACTGATCACACAGGGTCGCAGTCAAGAAGAAAAGAGCTCTAAATGTTCTTACTAAGCTGGCGTTATACGCACTCTAGGGCTGGAGCTCAGGAAAGGGCATCACCTGTTTTGAGTGAGTCTCCCCACCTCACTTGACATAACGATAATCATCCAAGAAATGCTCAGAAGCATGTCTTATTGTTGCTGTCAAGTTGACAATATTAACTACCACAGGCAGTTATAAGACCATCTTTTGGTTCCAGTTCAGCGGTGTTTACTACTGAAGGGAAAATACGAGAGGAACAGCCATTTCTTTCCCTAACTTGGGCAATTGGCTTGAGTTTGAGAAAGAAGTGTCTCAGTGTGAATCAGCTATCTCCCTAGCTTACTCGGGCCCATCTGTCCCCTCGGCGTTCTTGGCGCTGATCTATGTGGTAAGGGCCAGCCTTCACACCCGAGGCCGCAGATAGTGTGTTTGCACTCAGTGTTGTGGCTACAAAGCTGTTGTTGAAATTTTTTCTCAGTCGTAACCCCTGTTCTTGTGCAGGACAAACGTCTGTCATCTGGAATTTCACAGCTCCCAGATGCTTGATTTGCATCTGCACCACATCAGACTTAGATAACGCAATGACATCTGGCCTAAAGATGGCCAAAGATCCGCAGGATACAGTCATTGATTGGGGTGTTCCAACTGTCACTAATATAGCCCAGATGACACAGAGCCTGGAGTAACAATGAACACCCCCAAATGAACTGCCTTTGCTCGGTTGAATTTAATGGTACTATAAAGGAAGTGTGCTAGGGTCCACACGTTTTATTCCAGAGACACCTTCTGAAGCAATACTTTCCTTTAATAATTGTTTTGAAATTTTCCTCCTAGTCCTCTGATGGAGGAAGGTCATTGGCTAATAAAGGAACTGCCCTGGCCCATTTTATTGGTTAGAGGATAGGTGGGAGGAGTAAACAGAACAGAACGCTGGGAGGAAGAGGAAGTGAGCTCAGAGTCTCGACAGCTCTCCTCTGGAGCAGACGCCTAAGAGAGACGCCATGCCCCGCTCCCGGGATGAATCTCCGACCCAGGATGGACATAGGCTAGAATCTTCCTGGTAAGCGCACCTTGGGGTGCCATACACAGATGATTAGAAATGGGCTAAATTAATATGTGAGAATTAGCCTAGAAGAGAATGGGCCAAGCAGTGTTTAAATGAATACAGTTTGTGTGTTGTTATTTCGGGCATAAGCTAGCCGTGGGGGCGGCTGGGGGGCTGGGGACGCAGCCCCGCCGCCCTTATTACTACAGTCCTCCAGGAAAATGAAAATTTTGGCTTAGGGAGAGAGACAGACAGACAGAGACAGAGAGACAGACTACTTCCACACAGAGCCAGTAAGCAATACAAAGAGCAAGCCTTGTATGAATATCAACAGGTGCAGTGGGAATTTAAGGACAATGATGTGAACTCTTGATAACATCAAAGACACATTACACTCCATGACATCAGAGCCCTGTGCTCAATCACAGACCAGCTTGCATAAGATAAGAGTGGGCCCTGCCTGGTCCCTGGGTATGTGTGGGCTCAACTGTACCTGCTCATTCAATTACCACAGTTTGAGCATCTTTTTAAATATTCTAATTCAAAAAATAAAGCAGAAGCCTAAGTCAAGTGTCAGTCAACCAATGGCTAATATCAGTGATGCACTGACCACATATCTCAGTCCTGGTCAACCAGATGCCTCTCTTGGCAGAAAACTGAATGTACTCTACAACCATGATTCTGCAGGTGCTTCAGACAGAGCAATCCCTTTCCTTGGCGGTTGGAGTCTGAAGTATACAGCTTGTCCTGAAGTAGAACCTGGGTTTATATGCGGCCTGTGCAAAGCAAGAGTTGGCTACTATGGAACTATCAAATCTCTAATTAGGTGAATCCATCAGAAGCACACAACTCCCTGGGAACCATGAATTGGTTTGGGAAAGTCTGATCTTCCTGGCATGGGAGCAATGCATGCCTTGCTGCAGCATGATTTGCATCAGATTATTATATGCAAATTTCACCTTCATTTTCACTCTTTCAGAGAGATTCTCTGGTCTACAATAAAGTACAAAGCCCCTTCTTACAGACTTCCATGCAGCCCACTGAGTTACACTTCAAAGTACTCATTCTTTATTCTCATAGTTCTTCATTACTGTTCATATTTATTTGTTAATTCTTTCCATCCAGTAGAGATTACCACTAACCTGATCTCCATTTTCAGTAGTATTTTTTATAAGTAAAATACTAAGTATATAACATTAACTTTGAAGTGCATTTGACTAAGCATTGTAATAGGGTCATTAAAAGATCAGAAACTTATCAAAGATGGGAAGCAAAACAACACAGCGGGGTCAAAGTAACAGCAAGTCTTCTGATGGCCTCTACAAATTCATCCACTGACCCTCCTGGACTCAGCCTGCTCTGGAAGATAAAGGTGGCAGTAGCTTTCATCAGAGTCCATCCAGCCTGACACACAGAGGTAGGTATGAATGTAAATGAACACATCCTAGAGCTGAAAGGACTTTTAAGATGAAAGGGAGAATGAACCAGGAAATGCTCCAACCCAAATGCTCCCCCGTAAACTTTATTTCATTTAAGAAACTGACTGCCTTCCACTTGCACAGCTAGCAATTGTGACTATGACATGGCGAATAATCTACACCTTCCAAAGACATATTAGCATCACTCTTGATAACATGAATTCAACCCCACAGGACCCATTGGCAAATCCATCTGAGCTCTCAGACCAAGGCGAGGTCTGAGCTCAGTACAACTTTAGCACTGATGACCCTCTAAGGGCATGCCTGAAAGGGAAGACTGAGTCAATACATGACGTAGAAAATCTGCATGCCTAAAACCAAATGACTACTAATCTGGGTAAGGGAACAGAGATGATTTAAAAGAGAAAATAAAACTCAGGGTTTAAGTCTCAAGTGAGGTTGACTAGGAGAGAAAGAGAAAAAGAGACTAGATAAAGAAGAGAAAGGGGACTTGAGAGAAAAGGAGAAATAAATGACAAAGGAAGAATGAAAGAGGAGAGTGACCCACTTCATCAAGGTCTATCTGAATCATCCATCTACAGGAACAATGCTCTAGACTCTCAGGGGAGGGTCCCATGTCTGGTTTTCAGCCACCTTGATATGTGTTTAAATAACTCTGAAAGGTCCAGACCAGACCAACATGTTTACCTGTGGGAGGGCCTGCAGCCCAAGGCAGTGTGTTCTGTAAACAGCCCATGGGAAGGAGGAAAACCTGACATCTGCCCTGGTCTCTTGGACAGAGAAAATATGACTGCTATCATTGTTGATTTGCTATCAGAGAAAATTCTCTTGGGGATGCATCCTACCTGGTTCATGGCAGCAATGATTCCCAAGGAGAATTCCATGTAATATGGCTTTCAGCTAACACCTGGCTCACCCACATGCAATCCTTAATGTTTATTATTTCACTTCTATGTGTGAACTAATTATTTTTGTCTTACTCGTAGTATCACTTCAAACTATGATTTTTTTCTACCTATCAATAAAAATTCACCAGGTTTTCAAAGGTTACTTTAATAGAGCATTTCTACAGGGCTCAGGGAAATATGTCTATAATAGTGATAAGGAAAAGCTGTCATCATCATATTTGATTGCCTGGAGCAGAACAAAGACACCTGACTGCTGACTAGCAGGAAACTGTGCTGACCTTGGCATTGCCACATAGCCAGCAAGCGCCTGGGGGGTGGGGGGGGTGGGGGACAGGGACTCAGGCTGTTGTCACCATCTCCAGTGATGGTAGAGTTTGCATTCTAATAGAGCTGATGATAATGGGGACCATGATATACAAATCCACACAAATGAAATCTGTCTCACCAAGAATTTTTAAGTTCTAGGTCTTGTCTCCCTCCTGCTTTGGTCTGGGGATTGCTAAGCCAACATATTTTCTGTTAGAAGGTGGATCGCATAAAACAACCCTAAATGAGCCAGGTCTTTATGGCTCCTCAAAGTTAGACACAAAATACCCACTTCTTTCATGATCCAGAAGTTATGAATCTAATCCCCATCTTAAAATGGCTTCAGCACAAGTTACCCATTTCCTTTAGGGAATATCACCAAGATTGCTTAATCTAAACATGTCCCAGTCATCCCACGCCTGGAGTTTTCCCTCCTAGGATGTATGAATTATACAGTAGCAATCCATTGCAGTCTCCTTACTTTTTGCCTTTGGGCTTCAGAAATGAAGGTTATGGCTCTTTCTATTCTCTGGAGAGATTTTAGCCTCTAACTAAATGCATGAGTGAAAAGCATCACGTGGAGGAGGAAAAGACCTGCACATTGAATTTAATCCTCTAGGACAGCCCAAGCTCCGAGGCTCACATGCAATCAAAATGGACTCTTTAGGTAGCATTTCCTTTGATCCCGAAGGTAATCTCCTGAGGAATTTTTAAATCCACATTTTATACATGAGAGAATTCTCCACAGCAATTCAGTTAGAGAGTGTCAATGCGTGTAGCCAGTGCCTCAGAGATCTGATTTAAAGTCATTTGCTGCTGTCATCGGCTCTCGGGCTAATGTGAAATTGCCTGTGAACTATTCTGTGGTTGTTAATTGTATTGCTTGCTACCCAAGAGATTCTGAAGGGCTCAATCCAGACCTGTACCTCTCCAACTTCAACACCAAGTCGCAGAGAATGATGAACTACATAAATGATGCTCAGAATGTCATTTTAGCTTGAATTGAGTAATGCTGGATCAAGAAGAATTACATATTTTCCAGTGACGAGGCTATTAATAATTTAACTCTGCAAACTACACATAGATGCCATTGAGATGGCCCCTCCTCACGCTAAAACGACATGATCACTGGTCTTGGAGAATAATCATGGAAGACCACAATGCCTGTGCCCTTGGAAGTGACTGATGAGCCACCTCTCACCATGTTTGGAGAACATATAAGAAAGTAGAAAAATCCCAGCTTCCAAGTCCAAGAGTCTTGGATACAGCCTCTCATTCTACTACATAGGACCATCCAAAGATAAAAAAGTCACTTAATATCTTGGCATTTTTCTTTGAACCATAAAAACTGTAATAATACCACTTACCTACCATACCTACCAGCCATTATACAATTTTTTTTTGATTTTTTCGAGACAGGGTTTCTCCGTAGCATTTTTTTTTTTTTTTTTTGGTTCCTGTCCTGGAACTAGCTCTTCTAGACCAGGCTGGCCTCGAACTCAGAGAGATCCGCCTGCCTCTGCCTCCCGAGCGCTGGGATTAAAGGCGTGCGCCACCACCGCCGGCTCCATTGTACAATTTTAATGGTAACCCATATGTTTGACCTACTCTTACCTTGCTTTTCTTACATTCTACTCCACTGTCAAGGAGTCTCAGTGTTCATCTTAGGAGAGCTTCAAACACGCTTTAGCCAGTTGGATTATATCTAATGTTTTCTCTCTAATCTTATGCAGTCACCATTGTTGGATACAATAAAGTGTTAAAATCAGAACTATCCCTAGGTATGGAAAAGTGTAACTACAATTTTAACATTTGGCAGAAAGAGGCAGGAGGATCACTGTTAGCTGGAATCTGACGTGGACATAATATTGAGCAGTGGGCCAGCAAAGGATGCATATTATAAAACTTCTTGGAAACCAAACAAAAAGCCTAAGTGTTTGGTGTATATATGCATTATATAAGTATGCATGCATGCATGCATGCACACACACACACATGCATACATACTTATCATATATCTAGGCAATACTTCAAGTGGAGCACATTAGGAACATGAGTTAATCCATAAACATTTCAGAATGATTGATAGAATTCATAGGGAAATTCGAGGTACATGGGAGTCCATTTATGAGGATCATAATACTAAACCACTACAGACTTAAAATCACAAGGAAACAAATTATCCTCCTTTAAACAGGAAAGGAAGAGGACATCAATGACTGTATTGGGTGAAAGCTGTGAATACCAATAACCGTCATGCTTCATTCAGCATCATCGTGGTCATCATCAATCGCCATATTTAACCTAACAAAGAAAATAATACAAGTGGAAAGCCAAATTTACAATGTAAAAATTGTTTAAACTTATTCATCAGATCCTCTTTCCTTCCTTCAAACTTACTGGGATTATAAGATTATACCATCTTCTTTAAAACAGTATTGGTGATCAAACATGCTAGGTAAGCATTCTATCCACCGAGTCAGTTGACAAGATCTTAATCATTTTTTTAAATTTAAATCACAATAAAATAAATTCACATGGCTGCTTTTTTTCAAGCAATGAAGCAAAGACCTAAAGCACATCCACTAGAACATGACACAAGTCACCAGCAGTCAGAAATGTCATGAGCCACTACTCAACTTTCAAAGGGGTAAAAATCGTATTTTTACACTATTGAAACTAGTGGTGACCTTTAATACAACAGAAATTTAGAAAAGTTATAGTATTCCCACAATACAGTAGGAAAATACTCATTAAAAGCAACTAAAATCACAACTCCTAACCTTAAGAAAGAATAGAATTTTGGGTTTCTGTTTCATAGCTATTCAAATGTGTCTCTAACCCAAACTAACAGACCTGCATCAGAGTGTGAGACACGTGTGTGTTTTCTGATCTGTAGTCTGTATTTTATCATTTGCCATTCTGTCCTAGTGGTGCTACATGTCATTAAACACATCTTAAAACACAGTGAAAGCAAATGTCTCACTGATGCTATGCCATAGAAGCACACTGTTTCGAGGCTGAACTGAATGTGGGGTCATCTTTCAGGGTGGAATGATCAGTCTGCATCACCATTGTAGGTGCTTAGGACTTAGTAGCCTGACTAAGGAGTCTGCTCAAGTGGGAGGGAGAAACTGAAGGTGGAAGGGAGGGTAAATCTCTGTCAGGATGTAAAATAAATAAATATATTTTTTAAATTATTTAAAAAAATCAAGTTGTAGATCCCATTCTGGTATAAAAGGAAGTCTAGGTAATAAAGATTAAAGATTGAAAGTGAGGAAGTAAAGATGCTATCATCTTCCTGATGTGTGGACATCCAAAGGAGGACTGTTAAATGACTAGAAGGAGTCATTGAATCTCACCACTTTTATTTATTTATTTATTTATTTATTTATTTATTTATTTATTTATTTATTTATTTTGGTTTCTGAGACAGGGTTTCACTATAGTTTTAGAGCTTGTCCTGGAACTAGCTCTTGTAGACCAGACTAGCCTTGAACTCACAGCCTCTGGCTCCAGAGTGCTGGGATTTAAAGGCATACGCCACCACCTGGCTGAATCTCACCATTTTTATGGACAGATGTTTACAAACAAAGACTAGTGTCTGGGCCTGAGGTGTAGTTCGGTGGCAGGCAGCATGGCTAATCTGCTGAAGCCCTAGTTTCTGTTCTAAGGCTTTGGGGTGGGGGAGTGGAATAAAGGAGAGACAGGAGAGGACAGAGAGCAGCAGCTAGAGGAGATGATGGGAAGGGAAGAAAGTGGGGAGAGGGTAGGAAAGAAACTAAAAGAGGAGATGGTTCCCTATATCAGCTTCAAAACTGGACAATAAAATTTTAAAATAAAGTCACTCACAGAAGCATTTCAAATACCAAGTAGTGGCTGGTGCAGAATTGTCTGTATTCTGTCAATCATGTTTTAAATAAGTGCTGATTGGCCAGGTAGGAAGTATAGGTGAGTCAACCAGACAGAAGTAGAGGAGGGGCGATGAGAATAGGAGAATTCTGGGAAGCAGGAAGCTCCTTCTGCAGTCCAGCCCAGACCACCAAAGAAGCAAGATGTGATCCGCCCTGCTGAGAAAGGTATTGAGCCATGTGGCTAACATAGATAAGAATAATGGGTTGATATAAGTTACAAGAGCTAATAAGATGCCTGAGATAATGGGCTAATCAGTTTATAACCTATGTAGACCTGTGTGTGATTTTCTTTAGGACTTGCCGGCTGTGAAGTATCGGATGGGACAGAAACCCCAACAAGCAGGCCCTTCATGTTACAATTGGCCTATGGACTCAATGCAAGCCCAAGCAATGTACCAGCAGATGTTTTATGAAAAGGGATGAGCTGACTCCAGCAGCGTAAGAGAATGGGAATGACCAAGAACACAAAATACTTTTGGGCTAACTGTCCAGAAAGATCGAGCTGGGTGCCTTTCCAGATGTTGACAGTTTTACACAGACAGCAACTGAATAAGAGCTGACTAAGAGAATAATGGAACAGAAACGAGAACCCCGGCATAGCCTAACACATCCACGGTAACTAATTTGTGAACAAAGAACCTTGGGTTCTGATACAGGAAATGGTTGGCTTTTTAACAGTGAGTTAGGTTAATTGCAGAGTCCTATTGAATAAAATCTATGATAGACTTCACTCTCCATACAGAAACAGAGGCCAGATGGATTATAGATAAAATGTTAAAGGACAAATATAATGCCACAGTGGTAAGGAATATAATGGCTATGAATAAATAACTACATTTACTCAGAGTTTTGTGAAGACAGTATGATATATATAACCATAAACAACAAAGATAGTAAATTAGATGTCAGTAATACCAAGTCACTATTTATATGAAGAAGTCAACCAATAAAAAAATAATACATTCATACAATGCATAGACAAGAAACGACTGACTCAGCCTGAACATCTAAATGATGCCAGGAATGCAATTAAAAGACCTAACCTGAATGCTCAAATTGATAAGACAATATAGCTATGTTCCTTATAATAAAAATCGGTACAAACACAATGAAAAACTATTTGGCAATGCCTACTAATGCCGAACCTTTGAATAGCCAGTATCCTGTTTCTTTATTCATTGTTTGATCTTAATAAACAAAAAAAAATTGTTACTTTCAACAAAAGACCATCCTAGAATATATCAAGTGTTATTTCAAAGCCCCCCAAAGTAGAAACAACACAAAAACCAGTCAAAATAACAAGGGACAGAGAGGTGTTACTATAACCACTGCAAAAATGCGCTCTGGTCATACGATGCCAACAAATGCTATTATAAACAGCATGGTAACTGGAAAGTGGCTTATTTATATTTTTAAGACGTTTAAGGGCAGTGAAACTAACCTCTTATACCAAAGACCAGAAGGGCATCCTTCTTTTTTGCGGGGCAATGTCTGGGAGGTAGAAAGAGGTGATTTGGGTTTCCACATCATATCTCATACCTGTTGGATGATGGCTTGATGTGGACATTTTGTCAGACTGAAATGTGACAAAGCTGCACAGACCTTTTTTTCCTCTTCTGTCTCACGCACTTCTCATAAGGAATTTGAGAGCCAGGATACAACAGCTGGTGTGTCACCGGGTGCACTCCCCTCTGAGTTACCTTCATGCATGCACAGCTCTAAAATGTACCTTGTACAATAGTGTATCTTCTTGCTGCAGTATTTATGGAGGGCAGCAGTAGTTTGTGTCTCCCATCCTCCCCTCTGGGGATTCCTCACTGTCGGTAACCAAATAGACAGTTTACCAAATCACTTAGTGTGGGGTGTCAGACAAACCTGGAAGGCTGGTGCCTGACATCCTGATCGGCCCCACACTTAGAAAGTTGTCAAGTGTCACCTGCCACCTATCAGAGCAGATCTGAATCCATTCTTCGCAGCTCAACTATTCAATGTAAATAATAAACTTACGGTTAAATAACAAACTTAAGGCACTGTGGATGGTGTCAAAGAAAGGGAAAATGGATCTGAATAGATTTCATTAACTCTTAGAGTCGACCTGTGCCCATAATTGTGTTTCAGTTGTGCAATTATGTGTGGACCACACAGTCAGACATCCTCTGATTTAAAGAACACATGTGTTAGTGTGTTTCTGGCATGTGAATGCTGACACTCTTGATATTGTCGCTATGTGCTGTGGATCATTGATTGGGGGAGGCTAACAATTTGTCCCATGTGTGAGTGTGGAGGATGAAGAGACTACAGGTAATGAATTTCATCAAAGGACAATCGATTATCTAGATATATCTTATGAAGTCACTCTAATTTATAGCTGAGGAAATTGAAGAGTCCATGGAGTGAACAGTAAGTCAGAGTCCTAAAACTAAGTGAGGAGTCAGACACTAAAAAGCAAATAAGGTGAGGTCAAGTGACAGATAACAACGAATTTGGCAACATTTCACAAATAATAGTGCTCCCATTGCAATAAGAAAGGTCATCTGAGCTTCAAAGAATAAGACCAAAACCAGCAATGAGCTGGCTTCTTGATTTTGTAATCACCAAATCAGTGTGTGTGTGTGTGTGTGTGTGTGTGTGTGTGTGTGTGTGTGTGTGTAAGAGAAAGAGAATCAGGAAACAACACAAGCTTGACTGGGTAGGAAGACAGATATGAAGATAGCCATGTTTGGTGAAGGCTTTTATCAGTACTGATGCCTTGGATCAGGCAAGTCTTCAATATAGGAGGCTGCCTTGCATATCATATCAGCACCATATGCAGCAGCACCTGTGGCCTCTATTAGACACCAGCAATGTAATAATTCCTGTCACCCATAGCAAGTCTCCAACACCTTTGCAATCACCCCGTGGCTACAGAAACAAAATCACAGCTGAATGAGAAGGTGTGGACTGAACAGAAAGAAATTAGAAGTTACCAGCAGAATCCCTCTTAGTAGAGATGTAGCTATTATATATAATTACACTTACGTAGAATAGCTAAGGATTTTCAGATAGGTTGTCACCTGAAATGTTTATTTGTATGTTCCCACAACTTTTGGTTAAGAATTTCTCAAAGTTAGCTAGCAGTTACACAGATCTTTACTTGGCTTTCTTGGCCATTGATAGAAAGTGTGAGAGTCGGGCTGGAGAGATGGCTCAGAGGTTAAGAGCATTGCCTGCTCTTCCAAAGGTCCTGAGTTCAATTCCCAGCAACCACATGGTGGCTCACAACCATCTGTAATGGGGTCTGGTGCCCTCTTCTGGCCTTCGAGCATAGACACAGACAGAATATTGTATACATAATAAATAAATAAATAAATAAAATTAAAAAAAAAGAAAGTGTGAGAGTCTAGAGAAAACTAAATAATCACCTTAATTAGTGGTACCTTACCTTAGCCCAACTCATGGTGAGTTCCTCATTACAAGGTAATATTGTGTCCGAGAATGCCAGGAAACCCATTTGTGTGACACAGTCAGTCACATCTTATGCTCTGCAATCAACAGGTGTGTACTCAACACCTATATATGAAGTTCTATTCCCTGCAAAGAAAACAATTCAAGGAGAAATGTGTGATTATTTCCCCTCTAAAGCTCAAATTCTGGGGTCTGGGGGATGTAAGTTGAGTGACAAGAGACAGGCTTGTGCTGGGCACAGGACCCTTGGAGAAGTTCCTCCAAGATGGTTCTTGATTTGCTGGTACTAGAAGAGCAGTGATGTAGACATAAGCCTGATGTTTATTTCAGAAATGTCATTACAGATTTCTCCCGTGGCCCACAGCATCATTCTGTGTCACTCACTGGAAGAGATAGTGGATGCTTGTACACAGGCACTTACAGGAGCACTGCCTTGGAGATGGGCTTCTGCCTCTAAGGGACAACTGAAAAGACCTTAAAATCATCCCCTATTCAGGGAAGGGGAGATGCTGCTGTGCAGAATGGCTAAAAGTAGTTCTGATGCTCATGCCCGTTCTTGCATACTGTAGAGTTTTCTCCAGCTTTGCATGTCTGCCCATTCACCTGCCCATGAGTGGAAAAATATTTTCATGTCTGCGAGTTATCAGCAGATATGAAAGGTCATGACTTCTGACATTTGATACTTGTTTTCTTGGATGTAGAATTGAGTTTCTAATTTCAGGCAGCATGCTGAATTTTCCCTTTCTGGGTTTTTTTTTTTAATTTGCCTGTGGCTTTTCACTGGAGACATTGATGAGTAACAAAAGGACAAATTGACTATGCAAGGATGGTATCTTTCTATAAAATTTGGCAATTTTGCTGTTTTTGTGTTCTCTCTATAAGTATGTGTGTGTGTTTAAACATGTATATAATAGCATATAGCTATAGGTAGATAGACAAAAAGATAGATGATAAATAGATAAGGAATAGTGAATACTATTTAAAAAATATTTTAGACTGTATTTCACTGTTAACGCTGGTTAGCCTAAAACTTGCTGAGTTGTCCAGACTGGCCTATCTATATATAGATATATGGATATATAGATACACACACACACACACACACATATATATACACTTATACATACATACATACATATATACTATGTCTTCTCTATACCCCCAGTTTCTCAAAGCTCAAATTAGTGTGAAATTTGATATATAGTCAGGCTAGCCTAGAACTCCTGATTTTTTTCTGCCTTTGTCTCCTGACTACTGGAGTTAAAGACCTTATGTAATCAAACCTCTCTCTGTTGCTTATTTGTCATATACATCTTTTTCCATTTTTATTATTGGTATAGTTGTCTATCTGTTGATGGGTATGTGCACATGTGTATTGCTGCTTGTGGAGGCCAGAGGAGGATTGTCAGCTCTCCTATGCTCTTGGATAATAAAAATGGCAATCTTACCAAAAGCAATCTACAGATTAAATGCAATCCCTATCAATAATCCCAACACAATTGTTCACAGACCTTGAAAGAATAATACTCAACTTCATATGGAAAAAAACCCAGAATAGACAAAACAATCCTGTACAAGAGAGGAACTTTTGAAGGCATCACCATCCCTGACTCTACTATAGTTCTACTATAGAGCTATAGTAATGAATACAACTTGGTATTGCCATAAAAACAGACAGGGGACCCCTGGAATCAAATTTAAGACCCAGATGTTAATCCACACTCATGTGAACATCTGATTTATGACAAAGAAGCTAAAATTATGCAATAGAAAAAAGAAAGCATCCAGCGTCTTACAAATGGTGCTGGAATAACTGGATGTCAACAGGTAGAAGAATGCAGATAGGTCCTTATCTATTCCCATGCACGAAACTCAAGTCCAAATGAATCAAAGACCTCAACATAAATCCAGTCACAGTGAACCTCATAGAAGAGAAAGTGGGAATTAGCCTTGAATGCATGGGCACAGGAGACCACTTCCTAAATATAATCCCAGTAGCATAGACATTGAGAACAATAATTAATAAATGGGACCTCCTGAAATTGAGAAGCTTCTGAAAGGCAAGGACACAGTCAATAAGACAAAATGGCAGTCTACAAAATGGGAAAAGATCTTCACCAACCCCACTTCTGGCAGAGGGTTGATATACAAAATATACAAAGAACTCAAGAAATTGGACATCAAAATAGCAAATAATCCAATTTAAAAATGAGGTACAGATCTAAATAGAATTCTCAAATGAAGAATCTCAAATGGCTGAAAGACACTTAAGGAATTGCTCAATATCCTTAGCAATCAGGGAAATGCAAATCAAAATGACTCTGAGGTACCATCTTATACCTGTCAGAATGGCTAAGATCAAAAACAGCAATGATAGCTTTTGCTGGAGATAATGCAGAGTAAGGGAAACACTCCTCCATTGCTAGTGGGAGTGCAAATTTGTACAGCTGTTTTGAAAACCAGCATGATTATTTCTCAGAAAATTAGGAATTCATCTACCTCAAGACCCAGCAATACCACTCTTGGGCATATATCTAAAGGATGCACACTCATACCACAAGGACATTTGCTCAACTGTGTTCATAGCAGCATTATTTGTAATAGCCAGAACCTGGTAACAACCTAGATGCACCTCAGCTGAAGAACTGACTTTAAAAATGTGATACATTTACACAATCGCGTGCTACTCCGTGGTGGGGGTGGGGGGAAGACATCTTGAAATTTTCAGGCAAATGGATAGAACTAGGAAAAAAAATCCTGAAAGAGGTAACCCAGACCACGAAAGACAAACATTGTATATACTAATTCATAAATGGATAGTAGACATAAAGCGGGGGATAATCAGTCTATAGTCCACAACCCCAGAGAAGTTACATAACAAGGAAAACCCTAAGAGAGGCATACAGGAATTCCCCAGGAAGGGAAAACAGATAAGATCTGAAAAAATTGGGAGTGTTGATGGGGGAGAAAGGAGGGCAGAAGTGGAGGGGAGAAGAGAACATGAGGGTACAGAATGGTTGAAATGGGGGAAGGACAGAGAAGGAGAGCAAGTAAAGAGACATCTTGATTGAGAAAGCCAGTATGGAACTAACGAGAAACCTGGGACTAGGGAAATTCCCAGGAATCCACAAGCATGACCCCAGCTAAGACAACAAGCAATAGTGGAGAGGGTGTCTGGACTGACCTTCCCCTGTAATCAGATTGATGACTACCTTAATTATCATCACAGAACCTTCATCCAGCAACTGATGGAAGCAGTTGCAGAGATCTATAGCAAAGCACTGTACTGAGCTCCCGGAGTCCAGTCAAAGACAGGGAGTGATGATAATATGAGCAAAGGGGTCAAGATAATGATGGGGGAGGGAGCTGGAGAGATGATTCAGAGGTTAAGACCACTGGCTGCTCTTCCAGAGAGGTCCTGAGTTTAATTCCCAGCAACCACATGGTGGCTCATAACCATCTATAATGAGATATGGTATCCTCTTCTGGCCTGCATGGATAAATGCAGACAGATCACTGTATACATAACAAAATAAAAATAATAAATAAATAAATCTTTGAAAAAAGATTATGATGGGGATACCCACAGATACAGCTGACCTGAGCTAGTGGGAGCTCAGTGACTCTGGGCTGACAGCAGGGAAAACCAGCATAGGACCAAACTAGGTCTTCTGAATATGGATGACAGTTGTATGATTGGGGCAATCTGTGGGGCCACTGGAAGTGAGATCAGGATTTACCCAAGTGTTTGTATTGGCTTTTTGGAGCCTATTCTCTTTAGAGGGATACTTTGCTCAGCCTAGACAAAGGGAGGAGCGTCTTGGTCCTGTCTCAAAATGATGTGTCAGACTTTGTTGACTCTCCATGGGAAGCCTTACCCTCTCTGAGTAGTAAATGGGGGTTGGAGGGGGGAAGGTAGAAGTAGTAAGAGGAGGGGAGGAAGTGGGAACTGGAATTTACATAAAAAATAAGAAAAGATTGTTTTATACATACATACGTACATACAAAAGATGTGTGATAGGAACTCATCTCAATCCTTCTGGAAGATCCTTATGCACTTTAAAAGGCTGAGCCATCTCTCCAGATTCTCTTTTGTGTTTTTTACATCAATTAACCCATCTGGAAAAAGATTCCCTTTACAGCTTTATACATATTTGGGCAGAGGTAGAAGTCTATAGGAATGTTTGACTTTTATAGCATTGACAAAGATAGGGACAATGTATGTGATGGGGAAATTGCACATGACCAGGACTCATTCTGTCATTTTTATTGTTTATGCTTTTGATATGTAGTGATGTTATCCTATAGTGAAAACAGGGCAGAATGCATGTAGAAGCAAGTTCTGTTCACATAATCTTTCCACATTGCTTATATTTTAATTTTTTTAGACAGCATTTCACTATTAACTCTGGCTAGCCGGGAACTTGCTGAGTAGGCAAAACTGGCCCCCAGTTTTCAGAGACGGATCTGCCTCTGCCTCCTGAGGCCCAGGATTAAAGACAATCACCACCATGGCTGGTAAATTATTGTGTTTGTTTTCTTATGATGTGGTAGGGTGGGAAGCGTATGGAGGTAAGAGAACTACATTCAGGGGTCTCTTCTATCCAGTGGGTCTTAGGATTCGAATTAAATGATTAGTTTTGGTGGCAAACCTTTTTATGCATTGAGCCAAAGGATGATTTTGAACTCTGGATCCTTCTACCTCCACCTCTCAAAGGCTTCATGCTACTTACCTTGATCATTAGAACCCTAGGGCCATGCTGATGGTAGCATTGCTTCACAGGGCCAGGAGTAGGAACGTTAGCTCCTATGAGGGCTGGGAGCAGCATCTGATACAAGGAACAGACAAAAATGGAAACTTCGCAGCAAATTGCCAAGGGAGGAGAAACTAGATCAGGGATGAATACTCATACACATATAAATATGCAAAGTTAAGCTACCAAAAATGGAAGTCTGCTAAGGATGAACCAACAAACAAAGAACATGGTATGGGGTACATGATTGACTCAGAAGAGCAGAGAATGTTCTGAGGCCTCCTGTGAAAAGGAACTTGGACTTGAGGAGAATGAACAACACAGACACTAAGGGGAGGTTTACTCTAATAGCAATGGCAGCTATCACCTTTGGGTGAAAAGGGAAAGAAAAACCATTCTAGGGGAATTCAGGACCCTGATCAGCCCTGGGTTTTGACCTCACACAGACATAAAAAGCAAAGAAAAAAATTACCCCATATCCACAGAAGTTTGAATAGTACTGTTAGTATCCACTATTTCCCCAATAAAAGGAAATATTAAAATTTAGAGACATAATTAATCAATGTATCAGAGAATCACCAAAAATAGTGTGGAAAACATGTACTGGGAATAACATAAAACTAAAAAAGAAATCATCCATCAGTCAGTGACAATGAGAAAAAGCAGAATTACTCAAACAGAAATGACAAATACTTAATAGATTTCAAAAAGCACAAATTGGAAAATGAGAAATTATAAATAAATATTTGAAACTCAATGAAATGTTTCAAAAGCTTTACTCCACACTTACGGATTGTGACACGGGTTAGAACAGTTTACCAGCTAGGAATCTCATGACTTCTGGAAGGACAAGGATGGGAGACTGTATGCCACAAACACACACATTGCTGACACAGTAAAACCCCTTAGATGTAGGTCTGGAAATAACGACAAGGGTTAAGTGTACTAATGCATATGCGGTGATGTATTAAAAACCACAGAAAGCAAAAGCACAAACAGTGTCACTTTGAACGGATGAGTGCAGAATCCTACTGATTTCAAGAAAAGCATCAATGAAAAAAAAAGAAAGCTCTAGAGTGAGAATTTATGTTCAAAGACCATAAAATAATTCCTTAATGTTTTAAGGCAGCAAAGTCCTGTTTACAATGATGTTGTATCAGAAAGAATTTGGGAAATTAATGGCATAAAACATTTATTAAGTAAACATCTGGAATCAACTGCCCAATGGTGAAAGAATGAAAAAAAAACTAAATCATGAAGGTGCGACACAAAGCCATGTAAGGTAATGAGATTTGGATGAGGATAAATAAGGTATTGAATGAAGTGTGTAGGACCCCAGCCAGGAACTTGTGCCGCCCAGTCCACCAGATCAGCGAGGGATGTGAAAGACTCCACAGATTAAGCTAGAAGTGTCTATATTCATGTTGAGTGGAAAGAAGAGATATTGAATTATTCCTGAATACCAGTCAACATCAAGTTTCTATGGGGTAAAGGCTTAACATCTGAGGGGCAAAACTTTAAAACTTGGAGCCAGAGAGAGACAGCTCTTTGGCAAAGAATGCATGTTGCTCTTACAAAGAACTGGAGTCAACCCCAACAGTCCCACACCAGGTGCTTTGTGCTGTCTGTGATCCAACGCCCTCTTCTGGCCTCTCCAGCACTCACACACATGCATATATATGCACACACTAGCAAATAGAAGTTTTAAAGCAATAGAACTCCCTTGGTACATTCAGTAAGAGGCCTTGAGACACAAGATGAGTTTTACTTTAGAGGAAGAAAAAAAAAGACTTAAAAAATTAAAGACTAGAGTGTTGTGCAGTGCTTAAGAAGGATGAAGGGACCTCATCTGATGATGTACCATGTTGTATGTTAAACCTCTAACATCACCAGGGAAGAAGAAAAGAACATCCTGATTAATTTTGCTAAGAGAAAATTAAGAACCATGCATCACACAGTCTCTCTCCCTCTCTCTCCTTCCGTCCCTCTCCCTCCTTCCCCCCCCTCCCCCCTCCCTCCCTCCCTCCCTTCCTCCCTTTCTCCTTCTCTCTCTCTCTCTCTCTCTCTCCCTCTCTCTCTCTCCCTCTCTCTCTCTCTCTCTCTCTCTCTCTCTCTCTCTCTCTCACACACACAGTTATATCAACAGGATGAGTAAAAAGGTAATTTAAAGTCTAGGAGGTTATACTTTTAACACTGTGTTAAATGCAGAAGCTGAAACAGAATAAATTTTCAAAAATTATTTATTAAATTAAAAGGGAATAGTGGAAAGGAAGAATGGAAGGAGAAGAAATGGAGAAAATGGGGAATTGCATCTTAATTCTCTCCCCATGCCTCATCTTCAATGGGTAGTTAATGTGCCCAGTAGACAAGACAACCCTTCATGGAGCCGCTGACTCTTTCTCTACTGGTTCCTTCTGAAATCATTGGTATATGTTAATAGTAGGCAGGAATTGCAGAGTATAACGTAGGGCGTTTGGACAAGGCTGTATGCCCGCTAGTAGCAGATACAGCACAATGAAAGCAGCAGAAAGGAGCCCAAAGTGTGCTGCCCAGTAGGCTCAGACCAGACTCTATTCTGTGACCCCATCTTTGACTCTCATTCTGTTACAGGTTTGTTGGGGGAGGCTGCTAGTTAGTTTCCCACCACTAGTTTGCTTCCTGCCACCCTGACCCGAAATAATCACACAGAAATCTGTATTCATTGAAATGCTGTTTGCCCAAAAACATAAGCGTATTTCTGGCTAACTCTGATGTCTCCAATTAACCTATTTCTATTAATCTGTGTATTGCCACAAAGCTGTGGCTTACCAGCAAGATTTCAGTGTGTCTGTCTCCTGCAGGCAGCTACATGGCTTCTCCCTGACTCCACCTAGTTTCTCTCTATATATCTTTTCCAGCCTGGCTATATTCTCTTAAACCATTGTCCAAAAGCAGCTTCTTTACTAATTAATGGCAATAGAACATATTCATAGCATACACAGGGAAATCCCACATCACAGGTCTGTGTCTGAAAACCTCAGGTAACACTGAGCATGCACATTAATTATGAAAGCTAAATGAGTTTTAGATCACATGCGTAAAACATTCAGGTCAGTAATGGGTTCTCATTCACACTCCGCTTAATGCTTTAAGGGACTGAACCTCCAGGCCTCACCTTCAGGAAGGCACTTCGAGGTGGGTACTTCTCACACAGTGCTGATGAAGCTACTGTTCTCACTCGGTGACTCGGAGTCTCTCATCTTGCCACCCTCCTGAACAGACACCTTTCTCAGTGACGAGAAGGCAGCTGTTGGCCTTTTTAGCAGGCCTTTCTTCAAGCTCAAGTGCAAGCTGACTGCTGCATGCAGCTGGAGCGTCCAACATGGGGAACATTTTCCCACTGCTCTGTCTGGGTGAGCAACTCCCCAACAAGACCAAAGCAGGGACCTTTGACAGGACCCTCTGAGAACTCAGTGAAATGTTTTCCCTGGCTCTGGCCTGCAGGCCTAGCCTAACCACAGAGTCATTAGCAAAACATTGACCACAACTTTCTGTTTTATTTTTTCTGTGGAATGCGACTTAGTCCTCAGGCCAATAGTGGGCTTTGCTCCTTACATAACCATTTCTTATGTTGTATTATTATTGTTGTTATTATTGTTATTGTTATTATTATTTTATTAATGTGTCATCGAGATATTAAGAGAAAAGCTTCTCTCTTTGGTCCCAGAGGCAAGACCAACTGTCTAAAGGAGTCCCCACAATTGTGAAGGCATGCTGAAGGGTCCCCACTCTAAGATAAGAAAATGTAAATCTCACAGGCACACACATGCCTACAAACACATCCCACACTCATTCACACACACACACACACACACACACACCTGTGCAAGGACAAGAGAGAAATTGTTTTTAAAAAAGGTTGTAGTGTCTGTGGTTTCTTACCAATCTTTATCTTATTTTTTGCTGAGCTGACATGTTGGTTTCTATAGCAACATAGAGTGGCCTGGATAACATGTGAAGTTAATTTCAGAGAGGTCTGCAGAGCCAGGCAAAGCGCTTTCAATGAAAATTCCTTCTTTTCTCCCAGGAACTGCAGTTCCTGAGCTCCAGAAAGCAGTTGAGTTGTGCATGTGAAATCAGTAGCAAAGATACTCTTTTACAGCTAGGAACATAAAAGAGATCCTACTTGTAGTTTTGAGATTCCCAAATTAGCAATAAGAGAAGAACTTCCCCTCCCGCACTGTGATTAACTAGTACAAAAACTATCCTGACAGGAAATATTGTCTATCCTCCATAGCAAAGGTCAAACTGTCTTGCGGGCTGTGATCAAAGTAGAACATGATAAATGAGAAAAATCCACACAGGAGGGAAGGATGGACAGAGATGAAAGCAGGGATGTGATAGAAATTTAACTAGCCATTAGAGCATACGAAAACACAGACTATTAGATTGTTCTTTGATTGTTGCTCAAGAGGCACTGTGAATTCCCTTATGTCTTGCTGTCAGAAAATGTGTTTTTATCAAACACCATCAGAGCATGGTGGCATCCTTGGACGAGATGAGAGTGGCCGTGGAAGAAAATGGAAAATTGTCGTTAACGTGCTCTCCCTGTGTTTGGGAAAGCAGGATCGAGAGACTACTTCTTGAAAGAGACGATGTCAGAGTTGAGTCTTGAAGATGAGGCAGGGAAGCTGGACTGAAAGAGAAAAGAGACAGGGTGGAGAAATGCAGGAATGTGAGGCAGGGGAGAGCCTGGGTAACACAGCCGATGGAGGAGATTGTCAGGCAGTCTTTGAAGTGAGGCATGTCAGAAAGACAGGTGAGGACCAGGATGGGTCCTCATGGCAGCGCCTTTGTGAAATGAACTGGACAAGTGGGAAGGCAGCAGGCTTGCTCGATACAAGGTAGAGGACACATCTTCCAACAGCATTAGCGCATCAGCTCTGTGAATGAAGAGTCAGTGGTGTGGTTAGAATCTAACAAACAATAGTCTCTTCATAGGCACTTATTGAAGGAATAACAGCCTTTGTTTGTTTGTTTATTGGTTTATTTGAGACAGTGTCTCGAGTATCCTAGGCTGGCCTTGAACTTACCATGTAGCTGAAGATGTCATTGAACTTCCGATCTTCCTATCTCTACTAGCTTCAGAGGTCTGGGACGACAGGAATGAATAACTATGGTTGCTGATCTATGGGGTGATGGAAATGGTTTCACAGGTACTGAATAAGAACTCTACAGACAGAGCTACACCCTCAGTCCCAAAGAGTAATTGTTACTGCAGAATTCTATGGGAGCCTATGACTAACCCAGCCCCACTGCTGGTATTCCCAGGGATTCCAAAGGGATTTGCATGATGGGATTAAAGTCAACTAGTCTGTGGACTTAAAGCAGCTGATCTAATGTAATGACAAGCGTCCTTGAAACCCAAGGTATTTTTTTTTCTACATAGTTGCAGAAAAGAACTTCAGGGGAATGGGCAGTATGTCTCCATCTCTCAGACAAATGGATTCCTAACAGAGGTCTCCAAACAACCTCAGGACCTAAAAGTTGTCCCTGGGGAGCATTCTGTGGGTCCTGAGTCCTATAGTAAGCTGAATCCTGACCATATGTGAATGAGCCTGGGGCAGATTCTAGATAAAATCCTGGGGAGTACAAGTCTTGGCTTATCCTGGAATCCTAAACAGAAATGCTAGGCAAGCCTGGAGCTCTTTCTCATATGTATAACTGAGTTTTGCTTAGATATTGTAAATATGGGCCACACAAATTGCACTATAGCAAGAAAACTAGCAAATTCAACAAAATAAGCAAGTTGCAAAATAGTACGCATAGTATGGGTCTCTATTTATACCTTTGTGTTTTTAGAAGTCTGCAGAAAAACAGCTAAAATACATGCACAAAGACGTCAGCGGTAGGCTTTTAGGTTGCTGAATCAAGTTAAGATGAAGAGGATGTCACTAAAAGCCACATAGGAAATCTGCTCAGGTTTTATTTGTTATGGTCTAAATCACATGGAATAAACTTTTGTGGCTTTTGAAAGATTTATTTTTACATCTCTCTCTCTCTCTCTCTCTCTGTGTGTGTGTGTGTGTGTGTGTGTGTGTGTGTTTATCCATGTGTGAGCATATGCGCATGAGTGCAGGTGCTCACTGAGGCCAGGAGATGGCATCAGATTCCCTGGAGCACAAGTTTACCAGTGGATTGTGATACAGGATGCTTAAACCCAAACTTGTATCCTCCGCAAGAGCAGCAAACACTCTTTACTGCTAAGCCATTTGTTCAGCATTCAACTTGGTTGCTCTTCGGGGACCATTTGCCTCCCATCCTGCCCAATCATTTTAATTAATCTTTCAGTGTTACCTGTGCACAAGAGGTAAACTTCTGACTTTGATAACTGGAGAAAATTAAGGTTCAAACTCTATGCCTATTCTTGTGTTTCAAAACGGGAGGCTTTCAATAAGCTTTCACAGCTTCAGTTGTCTCAAAATCTGAAATCTGAGTGATGCCTCTCACCATCTATAGTCCCTGCAAAGACAGAAAATTCCCAACAAATGGTACAATCATAAGTAAACCCACAACATAACCCATAAAGCATGAAGATTGGATTGTCGTTCTTATATTTATGAGTCCTGAGTTCCTACAATAGTTTCTTATTTGGTTTTTCCTACAGTCTTTCTACGACTGTGCTCTACTGTTGTCTGGTGCACAGCACAATTCCTGGTACCTATTAAGTACTTAATAACTTCTAGTTCAATTAATGCATTAAACAATTGGAGATGAAATGCCAAGTTTGACTCCTGAGACAATGTAGACTGCAGTCACATGATGCTACCACGAGATGTCAGTGTAAATAGAAGTGAAACGTTTCAAGAATATTCTGAATCATCTTCTGAGGCTCTAAGGAAAACACATTTGTAAGACTGTAAAGCCGGAAAGCAAGCCCTTAGAAATGTGTTCACCTCCCTGGGTGGGAATGCACTAAAAACAACTCCTGCTTTATGGAGAAGAGTATCTTTGCTCAGCTTATAACCCTAAATATAAGCCCATGGGATGCGCTTTGGGGAAAATTCTCTAAGCATAGTTTTGTTTTACATTTCTGCTATAAATCTGCATCTCCGGAGCTGGGTAGAGAGGCAGCATGATTAATAAGAGTTTGCTGAGCCGGGCGGTGAGCCCCATTAAGATTCTTTCCCTTGTTATTTCTTCATCTGTCCAAAGGCATTGGAATTTCCGAGCTTCATTTTGTCACGTGAAGAAAGAACAAAGCTAGCAGGCAGAGATCACCAGTGTCACATGGCAAACCCTGGGATTTCAGCAGAGAACACAGTCTCAAAATGCTAGTTCTTGGTGTGTTAACAAGATCACAAAGAGGGGTTCTTGCTGCATTTCTGGAAGGATTTGGATAAGGATCCCACAGTAACTTAACTTGGGGCGTTCTCTTTCTACTGGGTCCACAAGCACTGTGAAAAAGTCTACATGGTCCCCGATGGTAACTTCCCCTTTCCAAAACACACTCTTGTTGAGTGCAAAGATTGATCGCCACCAGACTCTAAAAAAAGGTTATGAGTGTGATTGTCTCTCTGGCTTCCTGTGGTCTCCATAAAACTTCCAAGCACAGTATTCTAGGCCCATAAAAATGTCCTCAACCCGTTTCTCATTTGCTTTAATGACGTTTTTTAACGGTTGACATTGGCATCTCTTCTCTAGGGAAAGTGCTGTGAGATTTTCCTTCCCCTTCCCCAGAATAGCTGCTGTGAAGAACCGGGGAACTGGAATGCAGAAGTTATATTGTCTGGCTTCCCATGAAAGGACACAGACTCAGAGTTGGAAGAGCTCTGCCTCCCCCACTGCAGCATCAGGCAGGGGACCCATGGAGAAGCAAATATCTTTGCCCCAGAGGAGCCCACACACCACTGTGTCCCACTTTTGTGCTGTTCCCCAAACCTAGTGAAAGCAGAATAGATGGTAAAGGAAACAAGGTATGGTTTTACATAGCAGAAATAATGGATCTGATCCTTCTCATGGTTGGAACATATTCTGTAGGGTATAACAAAGACCTCGGGTTCAATCCTGGTTCCTCCCCTACAACTTCAGCTTCCTAGCTCCTAGAGATAACTAAGGATGGTGCGTTTGTGACCGTTTTGTTATTATTGTCAATTTGCTGTCATTTTAAAAAAACAAACATTAATGAAGAGATATTTACTGGCTCCATCCCAGCAGCATAGGTGTAGTGGAAACTCTCTGTGGGTGATGCATTTCCTGGCCCCTTTTCAAGCCTGAGGGGCTCCTCTCTCTCTCTCTCTCTCTCTCTCTCTCTCTCTCTCTCTCTCTCTCTCTCTCCTCCCCCCTCTGAAAAAGAATGCAGCCATGCACACGGGCAGCTATGTGAAGAGAGCAGCTGATAACAGCTCTGACCCCTGCTGTTCACTCTCCTCTGGATAGCATTCCATTTTCCTTCTTCCATGGCCATCACAGCTGTTGATTTTACTACCACTGCTTCCCCTGCTAGCATGGATGCCTATCTATCTTGTTTGTCCTTGAAGCCTCTGCATCCATCCCCCAGGAAATGACCCTCCCCCACCAGGGTATGAGAAGATAGATGCCTGTGAGAGTCCAACCTGTATGTGGGAAAAAGAGGACCTCGTTACTCTTCAGCATGTTTGTTTGGCTCTGTTTCTGGATTTTTCTTTCGGATTCTCTTCATCTCCCATCCCCCCCTCCAAATTACGCTGCATCTGGGTGTCTAAATCCTGCACACAGCTGTGCCAATGTCTTTCTCCACTCCTTCCATCTGCCTGTTTGTTTTTCTTGGTGTTAGTTTGCAGTCTGCTATTTTGTATAAGCAAAATTATCCTTTCATGTCCTACCCGTTCTGACGGCTTCCTCGGGATGTTATAAATGGCAGCATCTGTGGTGTTTGTCTCTTAATTATGTTTCCAGCCTCTTAATAGCATAGGTGAGCTGGCAGATGGGACAGCAATGCAGAGCTTCTGCACCTCTGACCCCGAGGTGAAATTCCTCCCAAGATCACCAAAGCTTGCTACAAAGAGGAGCATCATTAGGACTGACTTGATATGACCATATATTAACTTCTGCTCTGTAGAGATGATTAGGACAGATTTAGACAAAGCTTCCAGGCATGTTTCAATACAAATGAGTCATCACAACCAACCACAAAAGTCTGACTCTCTAAGTAGATGTCTAGCTCCAGTTTCCAGGTTCTTCTCATGTTCACATTGTTGCTTATTTCTAGACCAATTTAGGCAACTGAGGCAGAGTAGGAGCAACTGGACATGACTGAGTAGCCACATTGGAGGTGCTGTATACACTAGGATGCTGCAGTGGGATGTTAGGATGCTGTGTGGGTGCTAGGATGCCAGTATGGAATGGGTGGATGCTAGGGCAGGATGCTAGAATGTTGGGATGGGATGCTAGGATGTGAAGGTGGAATGTTAGGATGCTGCGGTGGGATGCTAATATTCTAGGGTGGGATGCTAGAATGCTGTATGGATGCTAGTATATCAGGGTGGGATTTTTGGATGCTGGGGTGGGATGCTAAGTTGCTGGGGTGGAATATGAGGATGTGGGGATGGTATGCTAATGTGCTCAGGCTGGAAGAGGTCTCTTAAAGTTTTTTGATCTTCATTGCCAAATTGATTGAGGTAGCAGCTTAACTAGATGGTTTGTGAAGTGAGCAGTACAGAAGCAATCAATCCATTAGTCTTTGTACCAATGATATACTTATGGAGGGATAAAAAAGGGCAAGCTGAGTATGTCTGTGTTTCAAATAGCTCATACTCCACAGTCATTGATGACAGAGACTAAACAGATGGATTTCTAAATAGCAGGCACCAGTACAAAAGCAATAATCATCTTTGCTTTGCTTATATGGCTCCCTGTTCCTCAGGTTGATACTAATAGTTTTGTGTACTGTGTTTATGCCTTTTTAAGTTCAGTGCTATCATTATTGAGAATCTTTGTTTCTAACAATGCAGACCCTGAACCCCCAATATCCTCTTTTCCTCCTCATTCTCTGTGACCCAGTGCCATGGAATCCTCTCTGTTTCCTGATTGGATGCATCAAGAAATCCATAACTTCCTTACTGTGATTTGGGGACTCCCTCAAACTGTCAACTCAAATAAGCCCTTCTTTCTTTAAGTTGCTTTTGTCACCACACAAGGACAAGTGACTAAGACAGAGGCATTTGTCTCCGTACCTTGATTCACAGCCCATAGCATGCTTTGCCCTTTGCTTCACATCTGTTCCTGGGCCCTAGTAACCATCTGTTATATTCCAAGAGGAGTCAAATCCCCAAACTAGGTCCCCGTGTGTGGATCTCTACACTCCAGCTCTAACATATGTCCCTCAAAGCCCCCGACACAGCTGTAATTCCTCATTTAATCTCATAATCGTATCTTGCCTCTCTTGCTCACCAGTTCACATGAAGAAAGTTCATATGTGTCTTAATATGTTAGCATCTACAAAAGAGCCTAGGAAGAGGCAGGTACCTGGAATTGTTTATCAAGAATGTGTCAGTGGAGTGAGCAGGATGGCCCAGGGGGAGATGGTGGTCAGCACCAAGTCTAATGACTGGAGTTCAATCCTAGGGCCATACATGGTGGAAGGAGAGAAAAGACTCCCTAAGATTGTCCTCTGACTTTGACACACATAGACATGCACACACATACACTCCCCACTTCCCTTCCACAAAATAAATGCAAGAAATACATTTTTAAAATTTACTCAAAGAATCAGATTTCAGGGAGGAAATAATCCAATATGAAAGGCAAAATGTTTGATATCTACAGACTTTGTCTCCACCAATTACCAAAATATTTCACACGTCATTTCTAATCCTTATATTAAGTACTTTTTGTTAGGCTGGGAGCCTAGGCCCCAGTCCCTGGCATCTATCTCAGCCCCCAGGCCTGGTCTGGACTTCAAACCCCAGCAGGCCAGTCATGACCCCTCCCTGGGGGTGGGGTCAGGACCACTCCCCAGGATACTTAAGTGATCCCCCAAAAGAAGAACATGTGGTCCCCCTTTCTTCCTCGCCGGGGTTGCGTTCCCGCGGCTTCCCGGTTTCCCCCTCGGGGCTACCCGAGAGCACAGACCTTCCATTAAACCTGGATATTTTTTAATTTGGCTTCTTTTGATTTGGCTTGATTGGGAATTTTTGCATCATCAGAGAGTAGACTTAAGAAATATTCCTAACACTTTTAACATTAAAAACCATGTTTAATTTTTTGAGACAGGGTTTCTCTGTAATTTTGGAGCCTGTCCTTGAACTAGCTCTTTTAGATCAGGCTGGATCTCTGTGAACTCACATCCAGCTGCCTCTGTCTCCCAAGTGCTGGGATTAAAGGCCTGTGCCACCACCACCCAGCTCCATTTTTAATCTTTCTCATCCCATCTCTGCTGACCAGTGTGCCATGACAATTATTAGTTTTTAAGTGAACAGTACTGGAATAAATTCATGCTTCATGTTGGCTCCAAGTTTCCATTATCAATGTGACTGATAGCTTTACTTGGTCATACCACCACAAGCAAGCATCTTTGTCTGGAAAGTCATTCATATTTACATGATTTTATAACCTCTATTCATATGTAAAAATTAAAACTGCTTTAATGTGCTTCATTGTTAAAATTAAATGAATGCCATGTCAAGACTTACATTTTTCCTAGTAAGATCGAGTAACTTTCTTTAATTTACCACATTTATTATCACATGATAACATAGTCCATATCTCATCAGCACAAGGTCTTCATTGTTTCGCCAAGGCTTCTGTTTTGTGTGTGTGTGCATGTATGCCATGTATATGTGTGTTCATGTGTGTGTGGTACCAAATGTTGTTGCTCTGGTGCCTTTTGTTTTTGAGACTGGGTCTAACTGCCCTTGGGGTTGCTAATTAGTTGGCTGACTGGTCAGTGAGCCCTAAAAATGTGACTGTCTCTGCCTCCCTGGCACTAGGAATACAAGCATAGGCACCAGGTAGTTTTTTTCTTTCACATTTGATGTAGGTGGGCCTTCTGTCTATGTGTTACTTTCAGTGGTTAATAAAGAGACTGCCTTGGCCTTTTGATAGGGCAGAAAATTAGGTGGGTGGAGTAGACAGAACAGAATGCTGGTAAGAAGGGAAATGAGGCAGACGCCATGCCTCTCCTCTCTGAGATGGATGCAGGTTAAGATCTTTCCCCGGTAAGCCACCATATTGTGGTGCTACACAGATTACTAAATATGGGTTAAAGCAAGATGTGAGAATTAGACAATAAGAGGCTGAAACTAATGGGCCAGGCAGTGTTTAAATGAATACAGTTTCTGTGTAATTATTCTAGGGCTAAGCTAGCAGTGCGGGAGCTGCACCTCATCACTACACACATTGGTTTTGGAGTTCTCGCTTGCACTGTAAATTATTTACCCACTGAGCCATCTGCACAGCCCATCCAACCTTTGTCATTAATTTTGTACCTTTCCTTCAACTCAAGACTCTCATATGCAGGGCAACAAATTCTGGGCTCTATGTATCATAGTAAGCAACTGACCAGTAGAATGATGCCTCCACCTTTTACCATATTACCCAGCTGTGCCTTCTCCTCTCTGGATCCACAGATGGGGTCCTTTCTTCTCTTTGCCTGTCTCTTCATGAACTTCTGTCTTTGGGACACCATCCCAACACTTCCTGTAATGTTCCTTTGGACAAAAGTGACTTTTCCTTCCTTGTTTCCCTCAAATTACTGAGGAGAAACTTCCTTAGGTGTAGTTCTAAAATTCTACCTGTGAGAAATAAAGAACCGACCCCTTTGTGGTGCGCTGATGATAGTGCAATTATTTCTTGTACCTAGGAGACCATTTGGCCCTGGATCATTCATAACGCTCTCTATGGCCCATGCCATTAAAGACGCTTAATTGCATCACATCATAGGAAGTCTGGAGGTGGGCAGCACCCTGCTTGGACAGTGGCTAAACAATGTTATCAGTGACCGAGGTTCAACTTGGCCATCCACAGTGTGCTGACTAGTCCCTACCCAATCCAAACATAATAACTTCAGCCGGCTGGGTCAGAGGAAGGAAAGGGGGTACAGGAGGAAAAGAAACCTCCCTCTGTATCTTTATCTTACTCATCATGAAAACAAAAGTCTTTCTCAGAAGCAGTTAAAGACTTCTTATTTAGAAGTACAATATAATCTTATACACCAAATAATACATGCCAAAAGAGGTTGTATCATGACTGGTTTAAACTAATGATGATTCTGCAACCAAGGGGGAAAAGGGGGATTTTCCATATTGTATTCTTGCTTATCAAATGACTCAAGAATCCTGGTATTGACCTGGGGTTGTAAGCTCAGTGGAGGGACATGAGCACACCATGCACGTAGCCCTAGGCTCCACCTTCAGAATCCAAAATAGGGAAAAATTTAAAAAAAATATCTATGGCTACCCATAAATACAGCATCTTCATAAGAAACCAAAATTTTCATATGAGACAATGACGCCAGGTGGTGGTGGTGCACGCCTTTAATCATAGCACTTGGGAGGCAGAGGCAGGTGGATCTCAGTGAGTTCAAGGCCAGCCTGGTCTACAGAGCAAGTGTCAGAACAGGCTCCAAAGATACACAGAGAAATCCTGTCTTGAAAAACTGAGGGGGGGGGGGAGAGAGAGATTCCATTGTACTTCAACATCCTATTTGACTAATAACTCTGTCACCTTTTTATTATCATTCCTTTAAAATTTTGTGAAGATGTATTTTTTCTAATCTTCCCTCTCTGCCTCTTTCCTCCCTTACCTTCCCTGTTTCTTTGAAAATTCATATTAACTGTATTATCAGTACATTGTCATAGAACTGGCTAGTTGCTAGGCCCTCTTCTTGACAGCTTAGATTCCTCATCTGTCTTACTTCTAGGTTCAGCTTACTACCACCCATCATCTTGGCTGCAGTTTCTTCAAGGGTGATAAAGTTGAGTGGGATTATACTGTAATGGCAGTTTCTTTTTACCCCAGCATTTTTGTAGCGATTCCAGCACACCGCTGCCTTACACAGATCATAACTAAATGATGATCTGATGGAAAGATTCGAGCTTATGTTCGAATGAAGGAATGTGTACATTTAATGTGAGATACTACCAAACTCAGTTCTGATGTTATAACACAGCTAAGGCAGTATTTTACCGTCTTGACTTGAGACTTGTTATGTTCGCACAAAGAAAGGAAAAAATTCAAAACTTTCTTCTTGTAGTGATTATTTACTGTTTAAAGATTTCTTTTCCATCTGTTTCATACTTCCCTCTTCTCTGTTTTTACAGCATTGATAATAACATTAGCTGTCTTTTCTTCATGGTCTGTGTTGCCTCTTTCTTCAGGGTAATAGCCATGTCTTTGAGGTCCTCGGGCGAACTTTAAAAATGTAATCTGTCACTCACTAAAGCCACTCTTCTTAACACGTAATAGGGCACCTCATCCACAGGGAACACCTAAGAGATGCCCACTAGTTTTTGTACTGGTACATAATGGAAGCCCAAACTATGTTATTAAAGGGGCTGCAGGTTCATTGCTGCCGATGCTTTCTGAGGAAGCATCCAGTGTCAGCCATAGGAAGGAAAAGCAATCAAACCTCCCATAGTCTCACATCCATCAAGTCATACTGCATGCACTAAGTACAGATCTCACACGGCTTTGGCAATCCCTGTGTGTCTGTCTTTAACAACCAGCAGCAGTAGAACCGAACAGGATGCAAACTGTTCTCAGGCAGCCTGGGAAAGAGCTCAATAATCTCCAGTCTTATGGAGATGATTTCCCTCACTTTTGCACCCTTAGCCATTGAGAAAAAGTATCAGCTTGCTAAATGTCAATTATCAGAATCCCAGAAATAATAAAAATAGATGTCCTTTTCGTTTTTTTTTTTCCATTACTATTCTGAAGATAGCCCCCAAAGCTGCTTCAGCCTGGAGTCCTGGGACAAGTGTTCTCATGTCCCAACCTACCCTAAGACATTAAAAGAAAGAGCTATCACTGGGCTCTAGCAGGGCATTACCTTGCGTTGTCATAGGGCTTGGCCATTCAGCCGCAATAGAAACTACAGAGTTGTTGCAAAGGACTTGTGTTCCCCATACCAACCAGAAGCTGTGATAGGAGAGTACATTAGAGCATGAAGCTTGACAAAGGTGAGAATAAACTAAATCAGTCCCAGATTTGTCAGGTCAGGATTTACAGGGGCCATGAAGTGAGCATCTAGACAACTGTAATTTAGTCGTGAAATGTTAAGGGACAGATGCACGGAAGATAAACACATTACTTGGCGTGGGCAGTTGATGGAAACAGTGACCCACAACTCCTTCAATGCACGCACATCTGGAAAGGCAGGTAGCCATGCAGGGTAAAGTGGGGGAACCTTTCAGTAGATGGAAAGAATACAATCTGCAGAACATAGGTGCATAATCTGATAAGACACGCTCACACCCTAGCAAGTGGTTCCATCCATCCCAGGGGAGCCAAAGAGACTAGAAGGAAATGAGAAGCAGGAAGCAGGAAGCAGAGATCATTGCTAATTGGTTATACATACTCACGTCAGGGTGTAATTATAAGCAAGCAGCCCCCTTTTCCTAAGCTGTTAAATATGTCTTTTGGGGGGGGGGGTCACGTGTATGAATGTAAGAAGTCACCAAAAAGTTGTTAATAGGAAAAGTTTTCTAAACAGGGAGCCATCAAAAGTTGATTCAAAATCAGAGGCTGGGGCAAGGACTTGGCATTTGTTGGTCCCGCAGAGGACCAGGGTTTGGTTCCCAGCACCCACATTTGGCCTCTCACAACTACCTGGAACTCCATTTCTAGGGAATCTGATGCTCACTTATGGCCTCCTGTGCAAATACATAGAAGCAGGAACACACAAAGAAAATCAAAACCAAAATAAAGTTAACCTTGATTCAAAGCCAAGTGTGTAGTGAATCCAAGTTGTTCTGGTGGGGTTTGTCCATGTGCATGGCTTTGCCAGCCTTCAGCTTTGGTTCTAAATACTCAAGGTGTATGCTTTGTGAGGCATACGCCGTTGCATCAAGCCACCAGTGAATGCCCTGGGAAATGCCTCAGCTCAGATTAGAGATTTGTACATAATGAGCTGCAGTGTTTCTTTTTTGTTCAATTGTGCTCTCAGAGGAACATAATGGCTTAATTATGGGAAACAAAGGCTTAATATTTTCCTATCATCATTCCTTGGTATAGATCAAATTAGTTCATCATTTGAGTTGCTGAATTGAGTCTCAGAAATACTTGTAAAATGAACTTTGCCTTTGGATTAAGACAGGAGTTCTAACCATTTCAGAAAGACCCCTAAACTTACTTCTACAGTTTTTCATGTGTGTTTATGGAAAGTGACATTCTCAGCATTTATACAAACTCTTGATAAGCCTACAAAGCCCTGAGAATGCTGTATCCTGCAGTACCAAATACTCATCCAAGATCTGCCCTTATGCAAAAAAACATAAGCACATTCTTATAATTACTATATCAGTTTGCTTTTGTCTTCAGTAAAAAATGCAATCATAGTCATATGTGTGTCTATGAATTATTTTAAAATGCACTTTATTATTTATTGTCAGGCATGTTTATTTGTATGCCTATTTTATTTCACTGTATACCACAAGTCACATGAAATTTGAGAGGTGGGGGAGCAAGCGGAGGTCACGAATTGAAAAGTTTACAAAGCTCTGACCTAGGCCAGTCATTTCCAAAGTTTTATTTGTTATACTTTTCTTTAACGTGGTGGGTCTGACCCTATGAGCCTCGGATAGGGCCTGGGAGTCTGTGTTCCTCAGTCTTCAGAATGATAGGTCCTTCTAGCCCAGGTGCAGTAGAGCTAGCTTGTAGAGGGACACTTATTGCAGAACGACCCACTTGTTTAGAGGAGCCGAGGCCATTCCTGCCCCCACTAACATCTGAGAAGAGTTGATCTGTGACACTGGTTTCCAGCCATCTTGGTCTAAATCATTGCAGAGCTTGTTTAAAACACACACCTGGACCACATACGTTGTCATTAATGAATCTGGCTTCAGCGTGGGAGTTGCCAGCACGGGGCCTTTGGTGGCTGTGTTGCAATGGCGGGCAACCACTGACCTCAGAGAGGGAAGCAAAGTCAGAAGGAAAGAAAGTGGGTGAGGAGCACACACTGCACATAACTTCGAGCCAGGGTGGCAGACAACAGAGGTGCCTCCTCAGATCTCTGTGATCCTTGTAGGCATTCTGTCCCTGAACCAGGGATATCCTAACAAGCTGTCAGTCTGCCTTGGCCCTGAGATTGAGTTTGATTTTCTGTCCTTTTAGACTAAGTGAAAAGTCTTCAAACAAGCCTCCTTCTCCCAGGTGACCTGTCTAAGACTTCCTCTTATATGTGACAGAGCAGAACTTTGCAGGCTCTAAGTCGAGTCTAAAATAACTCGCCATTCGTGAGCAGTCTTCTATGAACACGGCTTCCAAGCTCTCTTGAAAGGTGCTATTGGGACCTGGAACATTAAGACAAGTCAACGAGAATTCTCTTTCCAACTTGCCTGGAAAATGTCACACACATACATGGAACTCTTGCCTAACCCCTGACCAATTATTAAAAAGTACTACCACAATAGTAGACACAGGATAAATACTATGTTGTTAAACCAGACAGCTTACAAAAGCCTTTCAATCATGTATACATCGTTAAGGCAAGTTATTTTTTTATTATTGTTTTTCATAGGATTATCAAAGAAGCCTCGTGAGATTTTAGGAACCCTGTGCTTTATGATACCTTTTATTAATAAAGGGCTAATACTGTAATTGTTTCTGTGGTAACAGAATGATTACATGAAATGAATGTATTTGAGATAACTGCACACTCATTTCTCCCCTTTCTTCACATGGAGTCCGTTTTCTTTAGAATCCAAATTTGCGCTTTGGGAAAGGCAGCCCAGTAGCCAACATTGTAATTTCATGAAACCACAAAAGGTTCTCTTATAAAGGGCTCTGACTTGAATGCACACTAAAAGGAAATTAATAGTCTCAGTTCAAACATCCTCCTTAATCCATCTCCCTTTGCCTCTTCTAGGCAGGAGAAGAATGCAGTTGTCACACTGGCTTAGGAAAGGGACAAGTGCTGAGCAGCAGGCTGCTGGCATGAAACCATGGAAGCCAGTCCTGGGGTATCTCAGCGGCCTTGAGAGTGCTGCCAAGTCAGAGATGTGTAGTGTGTCATTATCAATTTGCACTCTGATTTCCTAACAGTTCAAGAGGCCTTTTGACAAAAGCCTGCGTGCGGATCTAATAATAACTCTGAATTTTTGCTGAATGTCTCACAAGCTGGGAACAGGCCCAATTGCTGAACATACTTACACTGCATGAGTTTGTTTTACTGAGCCTAAAGGGGACAGCCAAGCCGATTAGAAAATGTGCTCTGAGGGAATGGTCTCCCTTTTAGATGTCCCGTTGAATAGAATTATTTCTGATCATTTCTAAGTCTGCATCCAACTAAGTAACAATTGCAACTGGGGATCATATACCTGTTTTCTGGGTCTGGTGTGGATTCAAATGGTCCTATTTCTAATTATATCTTATAACTAGACTATTTAATGGCGTGGGGTGACCTACTTCCAGCTTCTAAGACATAGAACATCTATCTAGTCCTTTCATGAGTTACAATATGCACATAAACCTCAGGACCTACCGAGTGGCATACTCCATAGCAGTTGGGTTTCCCATTAGAATCTCCTTTAGTCATTTCTGTTCATTTTTCTCCATGGGGGCAGAAATAGAAATGTTTCCACCCCATCTCTAAACGTTCTTGAATTTGCTCAAAGAAAGCAGTGTTTCCTGCCCACCTCTTCCATCCAACGCCATATTCATCAAGGCAAATTGACCCTCCCGCGGATAACTTCTCACACTATCATCTGAGGGTCCCTGTTCTCCTGGCAAATAAGAGGACACTAGTACATGCTTGGGCAAGTTAGGAGGGAGGTGAGTGGGAAGGACAGTCAACATAAATAGAAGAGGGCATGTTGGCATGAGAAAGGAACAGGGATAGAGCTCATTGCCAAGACCAGGGAATTGGAGCATGCCTTGTTCAGATGGGCTGAAACACCTGTGTCTGTGTCCTTCAATCCATTCTGTTTGCTCCGACTCATACATCCTCTGACCTTTGCATCTCCATCCCTTATTACTGTATTTTGGATGTGCTGTATCTTCCAAAGGCTGGGGTGCTAAAGGGCTTGTCCCCACGGAGCTTCTGGGTAGTAGCAACACATTAAAAAGTAGAATCGTCATGAAGTCAAGTCACGGGGGAATGCCTTAATGGAGTTAGATAGGAAAGCCCTGGCGCCTTCGTCTCTCTCTACTCCTAGGTTAAAAAGAAGCTAACAGGTCTCCTCGACTCTATGTCACTGCCATGATGCACTATGGCACCCCAGGCCAATAGCAGCAAGGCCACGCCATTATGAATTGGAACCTTGGACACCAGGAACCAAAGTAAATCATTCCTCCTTATAAATTGTGTGTCTTGGGTATGTGTCACAGTGGTATAAACATAGCTAATGTATGGATTGACTATATAACATCTGTAGATTTAAAACTGACTTCCCATGGGTCATTTACCCTCCTCACATGCCCGAAATGAGATAGCAAAGAGCCTCAGGGAAGAGAAAAGTAAAGCTAAACAGTATCATTAGACTCTTATTATTATTGTGATTTTAGTAAATCTTGAAAAGCTTGGCTAGTGGAGAAGGTGAATATTATGTTAATATATGCCAAGTGTGAAGCTAACAATGTGGTACAAGTGAGAAGTGACTTTATGTCACTTGGAGTTGGCTCACTCAGCTATGTTGAGTGTGTCCTTCAAAACTTGCCAGAGAATTGTCCATATAGCTTCTCCTCTTGGATATTTTCAGAGATGTCATAGTATGACCCTTGTCTACTAGTGAACAAATCACATTGCTGATGAGTCCAGAACTCTTGAACAGAACTCTCCCTGACTCTGAATTCATCGGGCATCCTAAAGATGTCCTCTTGTCTTTGAAATCACTTCTGCCCTCAGGGGGCTCAGAAGTGGAAAAAAATGTCAATAACCTCATCTCCTGGACTCCTTTTGAAGCCATTCCCAATTTGTCATCATATTTTTGTTAGACTGGAGCATTTCAAATGCTGCGTGGGTAAACCCCTGTAAACACTCTCCTCTCCTCAGGGCCAAAAGGCCTCTAGCCATCCCTTCACCTCCTGCTGTTTGTAAGCCTGGGACATAAGGTCCTTCTTGGGTAACAATAAGGGTCAGGTTCTTTTGCTGAGAGTTTGTAAATATATACGAAGTACCCCAAAATATCCATAATATAGTCATGATGCTCTCCTTTGTGGGAGTTAGTCCTAAAGAAATCACTAGAACTATAGCTAAAGCTTTTAACTCCTAAGTCATCAACTTTGGAATGTAAAAAACAACAAAAGTTTGAAGGCACTGCATACGGCCAAACTTCGGGACATTATGAAATGTCCTGTGGGTCATGGCAATAATGGGAAACTGGGAAACTCTTTAGATAATTTCTATTAAACTAGACTTTTTGGCATTTGAACGACACAGGAAGAAAGAGAACACACTGGAAACATATTAGTGCGTTCAGAAAGATAAATGCCAAATGCTTTTGTTAGGAGGATTTGAGTATCAACACACAATATAATTTATCTTTCCTTCAAACTGCAGAAAAGCATAAATACCCTAAGGGCCGGGGAGAAAAATGAGCAGTAAAGAGCACGGGCTGCTCTTGCAGAGAACACAACTTCAGTTCCTAACCACAGGAAACTCAAGTTCCAACGAATCCTAACCCTTGCCTCTTATCTCTATGGGAATCTGCATGCACAGGTTACAAATGCATGCATTCAGGCACACACAACTACATATAAATAAACAAATCTTTCCAAAAAGCACCTTGTTTTTTTATTGGCATTGGAAGACAAGGCACAAAAGACTGTCCTTTTATATCCCTTTGCCCATGTTAGTATACCCCCCATTAGGTCAATTGAACACCAAGAAACTCGGTTATATCAGCCTGCTATTCTTAGCTACTGTGTGATGCTAAGAACACCTTATATGTTATGAAGATATATGTGTTCTTTTTCAAGAGCTTAATTTTGAAGAAAGAAATCTAAATCCTAAGTTTACCTGTTAAGACAGTCTAAGAAGCTTATGTCTAACTCTTCCTGTAATGACTATGTGTGCAGGCTGCTATGTGTGCAGATGGACTGAAGCTCCACCTTTCTATTTAAACTGTGAAAAACAAGGTGATTGTGGGATCGTAAGTTTGGTACTTATTTATCGCTGTTCTGTGAAACACTATGCGCTTAGCAAAATACTTCTCCAGTGGCAATTTTGATCCCAACCTAACAGTCTAGCAATTTAAGAAACCACAAGACCATAGCCACACAAGAAAAGATTCCTACAAATACCAGTGGCAAAGATATGGATCCAAGCCCATGACTGGGGCTAGGGAGTTCGGAGTATTGCCAGTGTGGAAATACCACAGATTTAATTTTATTCTGATAATGAGTGTCAGAATAATTGAGATGGTTTTCTTCCAAGTCAATGTTCTTTTTCTAAACTCAAGTGAGATTCAGCTTATTTATTCAAAAGTAACCTACTGGCCAGGATATAAGCTATAAATTATTTTCTGTCTCCAGTATCTGAAAGATGTTTTTAAAAAAGCTGGGCATTTTAGAGAAGACTATTCTCATCACGACAGAGTCATAGTATCAGAACTACAGCATTGTGGAAGGAGAGGGATGTACAGACATACAGAGCTCCTGTAGAGTGTGCAGGGTCCTGAGTTTCCTCTCCAGCACCGGAATAATGATAATGATGAGGATAGTGATGAGGAAGAGGAGGGGAGGATGAAGATGGTGATGACTTCTAGGTATGGACACTAGCATGGAATAGTTAAAAGAGAGTTATTTCTAATCTTTCAGACAAAATTGTCAGTTGCATGCTAACAATGTAGTTTCACAATTGTTGGGGGTCATAGCTCATCTTCAGTAGGATACTGGAGGATATGAGTGAAGAGCACAGTTGTGCCCTCTTTGATCTGGAAATGCAGATCCTCAGTTATTAAGCTTGTCAAGGTGGTAATTCGATTGTCACAGGAATATCCAGCTGTGATTATTACCTTCTTTTCTTCTCCTAGCGACTAGACATGGTTGTCCTTGTGAGGAAACTGAAGCCCACTTAGCTGCTTCTCATTAGTTTCACAGACACCACACTTTCAAATTTTCTGCTACACCTTTTCCTTTGAACATCCCATTCCTCCTTGCCGAAGGGAGAAGTTCCTGCAATCACAGCTTACTCACTCAAGCCCCGTGGTAACCAATGTCATGTCTCACATGTAACACATATGCTCCACAGGACGGGAGAGCTTAAGAACAAACGAATCAGCACACAAAACGGAATTAATGCTGACGTAGTAAGTCACCTGCTCAGACTGTTGGAAGGAAGCGCCAGATTTCCCGACCTCAGTCTAGTCCGTGTTCCCATCCACTGTTCATTCTACTAACCCCATCAAACTGTAGCAAATGACAGCAACCACAACTTTCTTCATGGCCCTCTTTGCCATTAGTCATTTCTACAGGATAATTTCCATCTTGTCACTATGTACATGCCATAATCCATATGCATGTGTCCACAGATCTGACCACTCTTGAAGTAGAGATTTTAGCTTTGCCTCTCTTTACCTTCATTTATCCAGGCCTTTAATACATTGAAATCACTACCACTGGCCAGGTAAATGAACCTGGGATGAATGAAAAGGTATAATGTTTAAGAAAATAAAAATAAGCCACCATCTATAAAAATAATGTGTAAAAAGAACTGTGACAATAAGAGGATACCCAAGCAAATCACCACTGCCTTTGTGTTTATCTTGTGACAGATAGGATTATACAAAACCAGAATATCTGGACATACCTATTGGTACTTACCCACTCAATTATACAGGTAAGTTGTTACCTAAATACATAAAATAATACATAATACCTAAAATAAAAATATATTTTGGTTCTAGCATTTCTATGTAACTGTATCTGAAAGGCTATTAGCAACGACTCTGAAACAGCAAAATCTCTGAAACTATTTCTGTGACATATTTTCCATTCCAGATTGTTCTTTCCCTTATTGAGTTTGTTTGCATGGAGATGGAGGGACAATTTTTATCTCTGTTTACAGCTTCATGCTCTCGAGCTTGCAGACAATTTCCATGATATCATATTGGCATATTATAACCTAAAATTAAAGTTAATCACGTGTTGATAATGCTCTCATGAATATTAAGCATGTAAAATTGTTGCCGTTGGATAAATATCCTGGCACAAGAGAAAGGGGGTTCAGTTTTTTTAAATGGACTCAAGTCTAAGTCTTCCTAAACTAAAACTTCATGTTTGCCTCCCACCCATCACAAGGAATATCTTTATCCATCCAATGACTTTCTTTGTGTGTTTCTTTAGTTTCACAAACAAGTACAGTGTGTGCAGTGTCCCGGACATTTTTCTGGCATCAAGGCCCTGTACTATTGCTTCTCACCAAGTTTAACAAGCTTCCCCTGTCACCACCAGCAATGTACTATGTTTTATAATTCCCTAGTATTTGGGATATCATGTTTCATTGCTGTTGGTCTAGGTAAAAGATTTTTTCTTGGTGCTGTCTTTATTTGCACTGAAGTTCAATTTCTGGATTTTTACTCAATTTAAATGATTCTTCCAAGAGAGTAGGGCGGCTTCTGGAAGCATGCACAGCTGCCTCCATACATTGACCCAGTAGATTGTCGGGCTGTAAAATTGCATGCTTCCTCTCTGCTCAGCTCGCAGACAGACCATGCTGTCTATTTTTCGTCTGCAGTGAGCTTCATTATGACCTCTATCTGACTATCATCTATGAAACCTGGGACGGAAGTACAGAAAGTGTTGGGCAGCACTTAGCAGTAATGACGATGCTCATCCTCCAGATGATGCTCAGTGTCCTCCCAGGTTGCTCTCTTTTGAAAACACACGTGCTTTGGGAACCATAGACAGTAGAGGAGAGAGTATAAATAGGCTCTTTGGCCTTGTTTCCGAGGCAAGGTTTGAATGTAATCCCTCATTAGTAAAGAGAGTATTCCTCCAAAGGATTCCTAAATAATCTCGATCACATCACATTTCTGTAATGCCTCTTATTCATCCTTGATACTTCGCATCATCAGACACAGAGTTTGCAGTCCTCATGGTGACCTTAGAGGTTACATGCATTCTTCCTCTATTTGTGAGCAGCCTCGAAATGAAAGAATTTGAATATTCCAACCGGTTCACACAGTGGGGCATCAGTGCAAAGATCAGCTGGTTCACACAGTGGGATGGCAGGGCAAAGATCAACCAATTCACACAGTGGGGCATCAGGGCAAAGATCAACCTGTTCACACAGTGGGGCAGCAGGGCAAAGATCAATCTGTTCACACAGTGGGCGGCAGGGCAAAGATCAACCAACTCACACAGTGGGGCATCAGTGCAAAGATCAACTTATTCACACAGTGGAGCGTCAGGGCAAAGATCAACCTGTTCACACAGTGGGGCGGCAGGGCATGACTCATGACTGTGAACCTAAGACATTTTCCATCCTGCTCCTCCCTCCACCCGAGAAGAACAGCCAGGTGGGCGCCCTCCTCAGTAATGCGCCCCTGTGGACTTGTTGGCTCAGCATAAATCTTCGAGGTCTCTTGTGTCAGAACTAAATAGCAGCATGACATTTAAAATTCAAATCCAAAAACCCTGGAGCAAAAGAAGACCTTAAACAAGTTCATTTCTCCTCCCAGGGGAAACTCATTCATCAAGGGAAAGAAAATGTTAAAGAAATAAAGAAGAGAGTTGAATTCTCAAATGTGTTAGGAGGTAGTGGAGGGGACTGGCAGGTCTCAGAGGATGGCAGGGAAGATTTCTGTGTGTCCTAGAAGAGTGTGCTCTACCTACCAATGCTTTTACTCTCTGATGCTCAGTTTCTCCACCTGTGAAGCACTGGTCTTCAAGAGATGTGTGTGTTTGTGAGTCCCCTAGTGTGCAAATAGCCACTTAAATCAAATCAATGCAAACGATCAGGAAATGGGCAAAAGAATAAAAAATAGATGATGTATAGATAGATGAAAGATGATATATGATAGATATATAGATGATATAGATAGATATATAGACATATAGATGGCACATAGATATATGCATAGATATATAGATAAATACAAAGAAGAGAGATGATAGATACGGAGACAGATGATAGATGGTAGATAGAAAAGTAGATAGATAGGCAGATAATATGTAGATATGTAGGTGTTGTTTCTGACTCATTCTCTAAAAATAGATGATAAATAGATAACAGACATAAATGATAGATAGATAGATAGATAGATAGATAGATAGATAGATATGGGTAGATAGAGAGATTTTGAGAGGTAAATGATAGATATTTGGGTAGGTTGATAGATGGATAGATAAACTATATATGATATCTTTGCTTTGACTTCACAAAAATAGATGATAGCAAAGTAGATAGATAGATAGATAGATAATATCTCTGTCTCTCTCTTACTTTGTAAAGGTAGATGACAGATAGGTAGATGATGAACCAAAGATACATACATATAGTTAGTTAGATAAATAGATAGAAAGATAGATAGATGATACATACATACATACATACATACATAGAAAATAGGGGATATATAGGTAGATAAAGATAGATAAATGATAAATAGAGGGTAGATAGATTATATATATATATGATGTTTCTGTCTCTCACTCTCTAAAAATAGATGATTGATAGATTGATAAGTAATTAATCAATAAATAGATGATTGGTAGATAGATGCATAATATGTAGATATATAGATAATGTCTCTGTCCCTCTCTCTCCTTTTCTAAAGATAGATGACAAATAGATACATAGACAGATGATAGATAGATAGATAGATAGATAGATAGATAGATAGATAGATGAATAATTCCATTTAATGGAAAGACAGAAAACAAAGAAATTCCTCTTCCAGTTCAACCTGACCCAAGCAGGGCCTGTGGGCCAGAATGCATCATTTAAGAAGCATCCATGGCATCCATGCCCCAGGAGACTTCTGTATTCTGCTTTGCATCTCACTGACTTTTGTGTGTCTCAAATTCTCCCTGGATTTTGCTACAATCACAATGAAAACGAAAAGTCAAGTGCTTCATTTCTCTAGAAATTTTTCATACTTAAATTGATCCTATCAACTGCCTTCTTCACTTTTAAATATGGGATTTGGATGGTTGTAATTCTGAGTAGCATCTCTGTATTTTTCCCCGACAGCTTTAGGATTAAATTGCATTTTCACACTGTTTCAAAGCAGCACATAAAATCATTCCATCCTGTTTGAAGATTGCTAATTCTAAGCTTAGTGTGTAGGCATGTGCCTCTAAGTGTAGCACAGAGACAGGAGACTATCTGAAAGTTTAAGTCTTCCCTGGTCTGCATAGTGAGTCTCCACTTAATCATGTCTATATCATGAAACCTTAATTAATAAAAATGGAAAACAAATGAAGAAATATGAATTCAAATGCTAACAAGATAGTGATTGACAATAATCCAAAAGGAAGGTGAAGGGGCAGGAAGAGGAACAAGAGGACAGATTGCAAGAGAGGGGAAAGTAGAACGAGGGGGAGAAGGAGGAAGAGGAAGAACAGAAAGAAGAAAAGGAGCAGGAGAAGGAGCAACAGGAAGGGGAGAAGAAAGAGGACAAGGAAAAGCAGGAAGAGAAGTAACAGAAAGAGGAGGAGCAACAGGAAGAAGAAGAAGAAGAAGAAGAAGAAGAAGAAGAAGAAGAAGAAGAAGAAGAAGAAGAGCAGGAGAAGGAGCAGCAGGAAGAGGAGAAGCAAGAGGAGGAGCAACAGGACAAAGAGAAGCAGAAGGAGGACCAACAGGATGAGGATGAGGAGCAGGAGGAGGAAAAAGAGCAGTAGGGGTGTCTTCACCAAAACCAGAAGTCAGACTGTCTGAACACAGATTGCACCTGACAATGAGTGGCATTGCTGAACTCAGAGCAACAGGCTGTAGAAGGAAGACTCTCCAGGAGTGATCAAGCATAATGCATTCTTGGATACAAAGGGCCCTCTGAGAAATCAGCATTTGCCCTCATACATGCCTATATCCTTATTTAGACCCAGAAGACAGCTGCACCAAATACCTGAAACCAAAATGTCCAGCCCAAAGAGCTGAGGATACCCTAGCACTTATCAGCTGTTATTGTCCCAACTTTGTGTCTCCATGTAAATGCAACTTCATAGGTAGCTAATTTAAAAATGTGTCCAACACATCGTTGAGACTTTTCATGTAAGTTTTCATCCTAGAGGCCCAGTATATCTCATGGGAATGATGCGGAGTAACTAAGAGGAGCGGCAAGGAAGAGCTAAGCAGTAGAAGACACACAGTTCTTCAGTTCCGAAGCAAACACTGCCTGTTTCCAGCACTCCTCTCCTCTCCTAGGATGTTGATGCTGAGTTCTTGCAGGGCCAGGACTAGACCCAGTGGCTAGTCACCATTTCTTGCTATGGAGTTGCTTCTATCTAGGAGACAGCACGCCTCCTACTTCACACAGTGTGAGCTCACAGTGGCCGTGTCTACAAATGAGTGCCTGCCATTTTGTGTGTTGGGTTTGGAGTATTTCACCAGTTCTAAAAAGGGATAGGAATTTCTGTCCATAGTTGGAGGAAATGAAGTCCCTGTTGGTCAAAATCACCTTGGTCCTTGTGTAATGCTGTCCCATCCCTCGATTTTCCAGTTTCCAACCCTTAACCAGCATCCCAGAGACCACTCTCTCCCTCTGTCTGAGCAATGGCAAGCTCAGAAGATGAGGCCAGGAAACTGCTTTCAACTGCCACCAAAAGTATCCCTTCCAATTATCTTAAGCAGACACGCCAGGGCCTAGAAACCATCCTTTACAGCCAAGGAGGTTGGCAGTTTGTTACAGCTTGGTTTGGTTTGAGGAGAGATTAGAAACCGTAAAATATGGATGGACAGGATATGATCACTTGTCCAGCTGGTAGGGTAACATTCCTAATGCTTTGAGCCATGTTAATGCTCCTGAGATCCAAAAGGTCAGAGAAGCCACCACCAATTATCTGACGACCCATATTTGGTTATGCTGTAAAGCAAATGCGTCTGTGTGTATTTTGTGTTCCTGAAAGTGGGATAATGAGGATGGATTCTGTTCCAGATTCCTTGGCTGATGTGTGAAATTCCAAACACCAGGCCTCTCTGTGCTGTCCGATACATAAACACATAAAACCACAAAGAGAAAGAATTTTCTTGGTAAGAGAAGAAGGGAGGACAGGGACAGAAAAAAAGGCAAAAATCGAATTTGATGTGTTTCTCTTTTGTCAGCTCTAAAACCAATGTTATAAGTCAAATGTTAGTGGAAAGTTTTGTTTCAAGGATGAAAAAAATAGAGTTATTCTGTGGGTATAGCAGTACATGCCTTTAATATCAGCTTTAAGGAGGCAGAGGCAGGAGGATCTCTGTGAGTCCAAGGACCAGCCTTGTCTACACAGTGAGTACCAGGCCAGTCGGGCCAACACAGTGAGACTGCATATCAAAATAAAATAAACGAATTTTTAAAACCTCTCAAATTTCAGCAGTAAAAAGTAAAAACCAATTATAAGAAAAACACTTAAATAAATAATTGTTGGATGGTATAGATAATTGACTAAAATGATAAATGCATAAAATATGAGCTAGCATAAAAATCCAAATTAAGAATCCCAGTCAAGGTCTAAAGAGATGGCTCAGAGGTTAAGAACCCTGGCTGCTCATCCCAAGGTCCTGAGTTCAATTCCCAGCAACCATATGGTGGCTCACAACCATCTATGAGATCTAGTGCCTTCTTCTGGCATGCAGGGATAAAAGCAGGCAGAACACTGTATACATAATAAATAAGTCTTTACAGGGGGGTGGGAAGAGGGAGGAATCCCAGTCTATAGGTAGACGTCAGTACTGGTGACAGTACAGAGACATTGTGCAGAGTTCTGATGAGAATCTGAAAAGATAGTCACCTTAGAAACACCCTGGAACTTAAAGAAAGACATAACACACTTTCTAGTGAAACTTCTGAGTATATGCCCAGAACCAACGAACCCTGTACTCAGAGAAGAATCACACACACACACACACACACACACACACACACAAAAAAAAAAAACCATTTATAACACATCTCTAGCAACAGTTAGTATAGGAGAGAACCATGAGTCTAGAGGGCTGGATGGAAAGGCACACCCCCTTTGATGCAATCCTCATATTTAATTCTTCCATGAGAGAAGAAACCAAGCCGAAATTGTGGAACACTTGGGAAATGGGGGTGACCTTTTAATTCATTGAGTTAGATTGCATTTTTTAATGATTGGCTTTTAATTATGTATATGTATTATGTATATGTAGGTGCATTTTTCTGGGACTATGTGCATGTGAATACAGTTGCCTGTAGAGACCACAGAAGGGCATTGGCTATCTGGAGCTGGAATTACAGGAAGTTGTGAGCTACCTGATGTGGGGGCGGAGAACTGTACACAGAGTTTTCAGCAAGAGCACAGCATCTCTCCAACCTCTAGTCTGGCTCCAATAGAGAGAACAAGCAGGTGAATGGAAGTTAGAGGTGAGGACCGAGGGCAAGGGTGAATTGAGTGTATTTATAAAGATGGAGGAGGAGGAAGATTTTTGAGGTATCTTCTAAGAACATATACACATGACAAAAAGATACGGGAGACATACATGTGCAACCATATATGTGTGCATATTAGCACACACAAAATGATAGGTAATACCTGATAATGGTTGATAAGATCTGTGTCAGTCTCCCAATGTCCTGGTTGTCACATTGCTCAGCAGTTATTCCAGACATTGCTACGAGGAGAAAGTATGCAAAGGGTATTTGCCAAGGCACAATATTGATTCTCCAATCTTCTATCTGATCATTCTGTAATCACTTCAAATTGAAATTTTACAAAAGAAAGAAAATGGAGAAAAGAATGAAAGGGAGATGGGGCACCATGGTCTTGGCTTGGAGGTGCTGACTGTTTTTCATTCAAGCTCTCTTCGGTCATATAGAACATTAGTAGTCTCTTGTTTCCTTTACTTTCAGCATAGGGAAGGAGAGGATTTATTTGGCTCACTGCTCCATCAGTAGAGAGAAGCCACAGAAGCAGGTGCTTGAGATGGCTTGTCACATTATAGCCATAGGGCCTAGAGAAGAGCTTGCACCCATTCATCTAGCCCCCGCCTGTCCTGTACAGTTCAGAAAGAATCTTCTGGAGAGGGAATGATGCTGCCCACAATGGGCTGGGCCAATTAACAATCAAAGCACGTCCTTATGCACAGACATAGACTGATCTGATCTAAGAAACTCCCTCAACTGTGGTTATCATCCCTTGTAACTCTTGGTTGTTCGCAGCTGATGGTAAATACTAAACCAACATCGGTAGGTTTCCTCCTCTTCGGCAAGTCTTCAGTGGTAAATGGGCAGAATGGGGGCTTAGAGATGGAAACACAGGTTTCTGGTGCCACACACCTTTAAATGTGTCCTGCAGTCATGCCTTTCCCCATGCCACAGGTTTCATGGGCATGCGGGGACCTGTTCGTTTCATTGGTTTTCCGCTGGAAAAAGAATTAGATGTTTTCTCTACAGCTAGAGACACACAGAGGCATCCAATCTACTAAATGATTTTGCAGCCCACACAAATGTTGTCAGGCAAAAGGCTTCACGTTTTGAGTTCGTTTCTTGGAATGACTAATGTTCCATCAGAGGCACAAAAATTGCTGTTTGGGTCTTGTTATTTCTAACAGGATAACACTTAGTAAAGTTGGGGCCGATTATCCCACCCACCACTGCTCAGGCAAAAAAAAAAAAAATGCCTAGCAGTTGGAGAGTCTTTTAAGATAATCGGGGCAGGTAATTACTGAGAAGCAGACTGCGTGCTCTCTAATCTCCAGTGTCTACTGATAAGTGGCGAAATAAATGGGAACAAGTGTAAGAGGCAGGCCCAAGATAAAAGGGCTGTGTTGAGCTCCGCCAAGTCTGCACTTTTGAATAGCTGCCCTGAATAACATGAAATAAAGTCTCTATGGAATCCCGTGGCTTTTTGGAGAAGTAAGTATCCATTGCCTAACCCAGAGACGTGGACCTCACTGACTTCTGAACACCTAGTCTATTCCTGGTGTTTTCATGTCTCTAACAATAACAATTATATTGGGGCCATAACATTTGCCCCCAAATAATCTGCATTGTCACCCCTCCTTAGTCATTACTTTGCTGTGAGGTCTTGGATGAGTTCATTTAGCTCTTATCTCTGGTTTTGGGACGGAGAAACATACTACATTAATGTTAGGAGTGACATAGCACATTAATGGTGTAAACTGTGAAGTACAGGTTCATGAACTCACAGAGACAACTCACCCACATTAGATAACATTATAGGTATTTTCTCATAAATAAATAAATAAATGAATGAATAAATAAATAAATAAACAAACAAACGAAAGTCTTAGATTCAATTCCAGACTGACACCGTGAGAATTTAATTATGATTAGCTTTTGTTGCCAACTTGGGAAGACCTAGAATTAACTAAGAAGCTGGCTTCTAATTCATGTTTTGGGGGGAGTGTTATGAAGGCATTTTTAAGAAAGATTAAGTGAGAAGAGAAGACGTTGGAGTAGGCAATTCCTCCTAGCAGGTAACTCAGGTATATAAAGAAGTCTGGGGAATAAGCAATGTTGCTTGCCTGCTTGTCTTCACTCCATGTTGGTAAATGCATCTTTCCCTGCAGTGGCAGCAGCAGCTGCTGCTGATACAGTTGCCCTAGCCACCAGCCTTCACTGTGGTTTCCTCAACCTTCCAATAGAGACTGAAGACCAGTGAGTCTTCAGGAATCTTCCAGGCTTTTATCATTAGCCTGGGGTTTCTGAGGCATCCGCTTAGTGGACTGAGAAATCTTTTCTAGAGTACAGATAGCCACTGTTGTACTTCCCATCCCCAACCAGTCGTAAGCTACCGTGGTAATATACTCCCTTGGTGCTGATCTTTGGGAAAATCTTGCCTACAACAAAGACTACAGCTATACTATAGTTGCCTATGTGTTTCCAATTAGAAAATGAACACGGGTATTTCAGAAGAATCTGTGACTAGAAACCGCCATAGGCATGGAAGTATGAAGGTCTTGAACAATCATAGAATGCCTTTATTGTCCTACTAAAGCCATTCCCTTTGAAATGGAAGACATGTGGGCCCATGTTGGACTGTACATCATGCATCCATAAAAGATAATGCCCTCACAGTGTGGACTCTTACAACATCTGTTCTCCACAGCTGTTAGAAAGCCTGTGATGTTCTCCCTAGCACACATCACCTAGCCCTTCGCTTTCACAGCCAACATAATCAATCCTACAAAAACAACCAATTGAATTATGCCTCTTTTACCGAGGTGTGGATTCATAGTACCTCAACACGCAATCTTCTCCACAATATTGTTCAAAGCCTTTTCCCACTGGCTGAAGTTTAGGCTCTACCCTCAAAACTGGTTCTTATACCCCTCACAAAAACGCTACAGTTTCTCTTTGTATGACCCCTTGGGTAGCATGAGAAGATACCTATGGACATTGACATCCCCCATAACCTTCTAATCAGAATACAAATCTCATGTGTTCTCATTCTCCCAGCTTCTCTATGTAAGCTCTCTCGTTGTGGCAGGTGGTTATCGGGAAGTACTCAAGTTGGTTTCCTCAAAGCTCAGAGGTCTCCAAATCTGCCATCAATTTGTTTCAGGAATGTGTGTCTTTCAGTGAATCTCATTAAGGAATGGATACAGATCTATAAACCCACTCTCAAGATTCACAGAGATCAGTCGTCAGAGATACAAAAAGACCACAGGAAGAAATGGCTATGGCCTGTAGCCGAGAGCCTGTGTCACAAGCCTCAGCTAATGACCATCTCCTCTCACAGTAAACACTGGCCTAGGAAGCTTACCTTTTAATACAGAAACTATTCATTATCTGAAAAATAGGAACAATGATACCAATATCTATAAGCAATCTTGATGTCAGGGAATACCTTAAGGAATCTGCAAAATCGGGGAGCTTTATAGTGATTTTAAACTGATTTTCTGACCATCATCATCATCACAAACATAGAATTAAAGTTACTCTGAGGGCTAGAGAGATGGCTCAGCAGTTAAGAGTACTTGCTAGTTTTGCAAAGCGATGGAGTTCATTCCCAGCACCTACACTGGGCAGATCACAACTGCATATATCTCCAGCTTCTGGATATATATATATCCCCTTTCTACCCTCTGGAGGCACTGGCACACATATGTACACACTCAACACAGAGATATGCACAAACATAAATAAAGGGAAAATGGCATTTTTAAAGAACTATAGAAAGTTAGACACAGACCTAAAAATGAAAGCAAAAATGTACACTTACTGTCACCGCCTTGTCTTCCATACATCTACTAACGTCTTCTGAGGTATGAAGAGGACAAAAGTGATGCTTGTTTGGCACATGTGGACTCTGAGGAACTCGATGTCTTACCCAAAAGCCATTGTTAATAAATGTAAAGCAAAGAGGAAGCCAAGGCAGTGGGCTTCAAAAGGAACACTGTTAGCTACTTTGATTTCGAGAGGCAGGAACCTGGCCTTCCTTCAGTTTCCCAGTCTTTGCACTCAGCCAGGGTGTATGAATGACCCTTTGTTGAATGGATGTCCTGGAACTCACAAATTATTCACCGGAAGAAGGGGAAGCTCAAAGGCAGCACGCTGTCAGATGTGGGGCCCAGAGAAAGGAGATGGTGGCTAGCACCTGGTCCCCCGGGGCAGCCTTGGCTTAGTCTCAGCCTGTGCTGCATTTTCTCTTTAAACTTTGGGAGCGTGGCCTGGGCACTTGGTTAAACCCACATGCAAACAGCTACAGTTTGGGGCTGCTTCAAACCCTCCTGAGTGAGTTACTGTTTTCAAAGCATCCCAGCTTCTAAAAGGATAAACATCCTAGCTAATAATTTTAGCTTCGCAGAAATTGTCACTGATGGAAGAGGGTCCACATCCAGTCTCTATCTGTTCCGTTATGTAATAAACACTTACAGAGGGCAATCGGGCCTTGAGCTGTACGTAGACTCAGTATGGACCAGTCACTTTTCTACGATGCTCAGACCTAGCTGAGGACACAGACACATGGATGAGAGTGGAATCAAGTCCTTCATTCTGCGAGAGACTCTGCTGAGGAAGCAGTGGCAGGCCAAGAAGAGGGGTATGTCCTGACTGAAGAGCCAAGAAAGATTTCAGTGGCTCATTGTTCAAATATCGTCTCCAATACAGCCTTCCCAGCTGACCTGTGTAAGCTCACTGTACAAATATCACAGCGTTTCCAATACTGTTTCTCCAGAGAGCCTGAACGAGGTAGCATTGGAGAACGCTGGCTACTGGCTTTCTGGCATGTCTGGTTTTTCTTGCACACTGTTGTTTTGAGAAACATTAATGAACATTTGGTGAAGGGCTGGTTGGCTGTCTCATTTGGCTCAACTATAATTTGGAAGCAAAATTCTGAGGGGTGGGTTATTTTTTTTTCCAATTCCTTAATTAAACAACTGGAAGTCACCATGCAATTCATTCATCTTTGTATCTTTCTCCGAATGGCTCTCACTGAAAGAGCCTCTATGTTGAAGCCCCTGCTCCGCCATCAATAATATTTCTACTGTGTGCTCGGGCTGTTTATTTTTATAGCTCTGTGTATTTGACCTAAAGCTTTTAACCTTGCGTGTGTGCCCTCAAGTGACTTTATTGCAAACGGGCTTGGCTTATAAATCTAAATAGTAAGTAATATGCAGGCGTCAGAGGAGGAGAAGAAATAGAACTGCCCGTTCCCTGGAGAGATGGAACGGCAAGAGGGGACAAGTCTGAGAGAGCGCACGTAAAGGAGAGGCCAGGGGCGCACGGCCAGCTACATGCTAAGTGCAGCACAGAGGACAGAGCTGTGACCAAGGATGCTAAGGACACCCAGCTATGGAGAAAGTCATAAATCTTATCAGAGCGCACATTCCAGCAAGAGGGAAAAGCCAAGAAGACAAGATCTCTAATTTCACCTTTTTTTTTCCTAACAAAACTGGGGCAAGAGCTTACTTTTTGATGGCAAATCATCTTGATTCTGTGACGATTCATCTACTTGTTGCTAAAAGACATTTCCTTAATGAGACTGCCCACAGGGTATGCCTCTGCCCATCAGATGATTTGGTTTAAACAGCTGTGATGAAATACCTGACGGAATGACTTGAAATGAAACACTCTGTTTCAGCGCAGTCTCAAAGGGTTCAGCTCCTGGTCTTTGGAGGTACTGATGCCTCGTCTCAGGTCATGCAGCGCTCTGCCTTAGGCCTGGGGATGCTCACCTCAGAGTAATGAGAAGCAGAGGGTGGAAGGGATGGAGGACCAGGATTAACATTCCAGCTAGGCTTTACCATTTGAAACTTCTACCATTTCCCAAAATAGAATCACAAGTCAGAAAAGAACAGTTCCACACGGTGTCTTTGTGACTTTTCACTTTCAAACCCTTTGGCTTCATATTCAAGGCCTTTTGGCTAAGACAGACAAACATATGCTATTAGCAGGAGAGCATAATGGATCCCCCAAATTCATTAATAATAATCCTGCTTGTTCCCTAGATTTCCCTCCAGTTATTTTACGAGCCCCAGGTTCAGAACACTACAGTCCTCAGACTTCTATATCTGGCACTGGGAGGAACAGAGTGGCATTGCCACTGTGCAAACATGGGAGACTAAGGCAGAAGGGTATGAGACCCTGCCAAGACAGCTAGTGTCCGACAAAAAGAAATCTGAAAATGACGAAAAACCCCCGTGAATGGGATAGTAGACCAACTGACACCAGAAAGTCCCACCTGCTACAAGCTCCCATTGTGTGGGGAGCTTTGATGCCTTCCATGAGATTTGTATCCACCCCCACAGTTTCCCAAGATTCCATGCCATTTCCTGCCCTCTTCTATTCCTGCATCAGCATATTACACGGGAGAGCCCAGAGCCATGCCCACAACCCCAGCTACCAGCAAATCTTTGCAATGGTTCTGGTACCCCTTCTCATCACTGTACGCTACCGCACAATGAATCAGGACTATGGTGGCACCTGGGTCACCATATGGTGACAAACTGGACCACATGGCATGGAGCGGAGGTGTACTTGTCAGTGGTGAGCCAGATGCCACCCATCAAGGTGTTGGTGGTAGATACTGGATACTGATGGGACTTCTCTGTGTTAAGTCCTCATGGACCTTTAGTTCACCCTTTCACGTTCCTAAACTCCTGCCCGCTTCTCACTCTGATACCCAGGGCATCAATTTAATACACCACTCATATAACTTCACTGAGATTAGCTCTCTACTAAGACCTCATCTCCAAGTGCAGTCACATTGGGAGCTGGAGCATCAAAGTTTGGTTTAAAGAGAGGGGGTGAGCCATTCAGTCCCCAATTCAGATCTAATGTGGCAATCTCTTTCCTTACCTGTCTTCTCTCTTTCCAAATCATGGTCTTTTAAGCCAACCCCAACATGTCCACCTTCTCTGACCACTGACTGAGAAAAGAAGTGATTCAGAGTCACCAAGCCTTATGCCAACGTGATTAGTTGCTCTTCTCGTGGTTGAAGCCAAAACATCTGACCAAAAGCAACTTAAGGGAGTTTATTTGTGTACAGTTTGAGGGCAGAGTTCATCGTACTGAGGAGCGTGTGGAGACAAGAACGGCACTGGCTGTGGTAGCAGAGGCCGGAAACAGCATGTCATGTTATACCTCCTGTCAGAAGCAGAGAGATGAAACCTCACATCCAGGCTTCCCTCTTCCTTTACTCAGGCTGTGCACCTGCCCGTGCCTAGGATTAGCCTTCCCTCCTTTCTCCGATAGCATTCTTCTAGACACACACAGAGGTGTGTCTCTGGGATGATTCTCGGTCCCTTTAAACCAGCCATGCCAGCTGACTATCACAATATTTAATAGCATTTCAGATGAAGATATTCAGAGAAATAAACTTCCGGTCGTGTTACCCTAAATATCGTGCCGCCAAGGCTCACACCCAGAAATCTCACTGCCTCTCACATTCTGTAAATCAAGATCACCCACCACTCATGACAGTAGAAAGAAGTAGTACCAGAAGAACACAGGGAGGCAGGGCGTTCCCCATGGTTAGTTACTTTCCTCCATCCCCTGCTTCGATCCTTTACGAACTGGATCTGGTGGGCATTCCAGAAAACGTAACTGATCCTGGCATCCAGTTCATGCATTTCCAACTTAGTGATGACAGTGGAGACGGGAGATTCCCTCCTCACATGACCATGCCCTCTCTGGCTTTTCATTCCCTCTGGTTCTCTCTCAGTGAAAACATCAGGATAATTTCTTCACTGTCATTTTTTAAATGTAACCACATCTCTAGAATGTGCGCTGTGAAGAAACATTAATAGCTACCGTGTTTAAGATTGTATCTATGTGGGCCCAACAGTTGGATCCTGCTCATTCTCCTCTCTAAACAGCCGTGAGCAAGTACACCTAATTTAAACCCCCTTCCCTATGCTGGGCTTACCAAATCCAGACAGAAACTCAGAATGACTTCTGTTTCTTTGGGAGCATTTCTGAACAATCTGGGAAGCATGGGCGCCACACTCATGTCACAGACGAGTCGCATGTGTCTGCTCATTCTGATCTTCTTCCTGGACAGTCACCTCAGCCTGATCCTCAGAGGGAGCCTGGCTGGGGTCTCTGTCTCCCTGTGTTTTTCTCTCTCTATCTCTGACTCTTTCTCTGTCTCTGCCTCCCTCTCTTTCTCTCTCTGTCTCTCTCTCTTTTTACACACACACACACACACACACACACACACACACACAAACACACATTCTGAACCACAACAGAATTCTAGATTTAAGTGGGGACCTACCTTTGTTCAGCTTTATGTCCTTGGACAATTTTTAACAGTTATGATTTTCAAATCGAGTTAAGAGCCCAATATAATACTGTTGCAAAAGATTAATAAAAGTCCATTCAGGTGCTCCTGGTTAGCCCCTGTCGAGTTCTTAGGCCCTCACCAGGAGGAGGAATATGTGCTTAGTTACTTCACGACTTACTCAGCCTTTAAAACACACCAAACTTTTGTATAGAATTTCCAAAACTATTCCTTGGATTTCTGAGCCATAGGTTTTGGTGTATCGCAGAGATGTAATCAAGAACAGCGAGTCCATCAGTGATTCTCTGCCTAGCTTCATGTCAAAAACTGTCTCTCCAATACTACTACCTAGATTCCAGGGGCCAGTATTCAGAGAGCAAGGCTGTACAGGCATGAGGAACCCCCTGTATGATCTGTTAATGGAAGCTATGTTACTCCTGTCTGTTGTAGGTGCCATAAGTTACCTGTCAATCAGACAGGGCCTAGATCAGGTTCATGGACAATATTAGGGTTTATATTTCTTTTGCAGCTGTTAGGTTGCTGAAAACTAGTAGAATATATACTTGCTCTAAAAATCATAAAAAGGAAAGATAAAAAAGACTATGAAAAAAGAGGAAAATGGGGAGCCTGAAGAGTCAGGGGCCAGGTGGCAGCAGAGCAATAGAGGCTTGAGTCCACTCAACATACATCAGCTTCATGGTGCTCTTAAAGCCTTTCTTTTTATAAACACAGTTAATTAAAAACAATCTGTCAATCACCAGAAGCTAGCAGAAGCTAATCCCTGCTTACTGTAAAAATCTGACTCTACAAAGAAAGCTGGAGGTAGATACAGAGAGTGGCAGATTGGAAATAAAACACAAAAATACCTTGCATAGAATAAAGGAGAGTCTATCACTGCTACTGCCCCATCCATCAGAGAACAGAACTCCATCCTGCCTCATCCTGTCTGTGTCCATTCCTACAGACCACCACTCTCCACAAGCTTGGAATGACCTTCCTACTGCAAATGTGCGAGCAAGAAGTCTAGGCAGTCCTCCCAACATCTCTGCCATCTTCTGTCAGGTAGCGAGCTCCCGACCTCTGTGAACACATGGAAAGAAGCCACCTAGGACGGGTCATGTTACATGCATCTTGATGGGACCTAGCAACACCATGGAGATAAACTTTGGGGGCTGTGAGGGAGAGAGTTTCTAGACTTGGTTGATTGACATGGGAAGCCCCTCCCTAAATGTGAACAGCACAATTCTGAGGTCCTGGGGTAAGCAGAAATATGGAGAGCACCTAAGCAGGAGCACTCATTTCTTTCTGCTTCCACAATTTGGGTGGATAGGACCACTTAGAACCCCTCACTACTGCCATAGCATCCCCCCCTCCCCAGGAGAGAATTACCCCATAGAACTGAGAGTCACAAGGAACTTTTCCTTTCATAAACTGCCTTTGCCATGTACTTTGTCACAGCTGTGAGACAAATAGTTTTATCCTCCTTTGCTGTAGCAGAGAAAGGCAGACCCAAGGGGGACTTCTGGACACATCAGCACCCGAGATGCCGGACCACCCTTTATTCCTTGTAAACAGCCAACACTTCAGCTGGCTGGGGTATTCATTGCTCTCATTCCCTGTTGCACATGTGTGGAGTCCTTTTTCCCTGAGAATGACCTAAAACAAACATCCAGGCGAAATCCAAGCTCAGACAAAGAGATTCTGAGCCACAGATGCTCTCAACAGCTCTTGCAGCTGTCTCAGTAAAATGCTTCTCCAGGGATACCAGTGGCTGTCTTCTATCCCCAGCCTTGTCAATATTAAATCCTCCCTCGGGCTCACATCATCCTAGAGCTCCTTGTCAACACCCCAAGCCTTCTCTCATTCCCACCTTCGTAGAATTCTTTCTCTATGTGAGTGCTATATTTCACAAGCTCTCTTTTGTGATGCTCACATGCCTAGATGTCTAGAAAGACTCAAAACCTGTTGTTTCTCTTCAAATCTCATGTTCTCCTCACTTTTCATAAAAATGGCAGTATGATAAAAGCAGAATATCTTATTCCATAAAACCATAATAAATAAGAAGGGCTTTAGAGTAGAAGTTGAACTGAGTTCAAAGCTTATGCCACTGACTGTCTTTGGTTATAGGCACATAGCCCATTAAAAAGTGAATTTGCCCAGCATCCTACCTTATACCATGTCTCTGCATTAGGATTTTGCATCTGTATTATGGAAGCATCCTTTCTGACATCCAGTGATGGTGAAAACCACACCTCTTGTGAAGAATGTATAACAATGTTTGAACACAGCATGCCATCAATCTCACTGCCAAGTCCATTAGCAACAGTGACAAAGGCAATGCAGCCGGTAGCTGCAATTTGGCAGCTTGTTTCGCTTTGTCTTTACAACGACTGGAACCTTTTGGGTGGCACGAAAAACCAAGACTTCACCCAGCACGCAGACAGGCCTGATTTATTTAGTTCTTTTGTCCTTGACTGGACCTGTACAGTGTCTGATGCCTTTATGAGATATTTAGATCAGTTCTTACTGTCTCTGCAATTAATTCGTTCTCTAGATCTCCTCTAATGCCAAGGGCATCCATTCCTATAAGTAGCTGCCACATGGTCTACAAGACTCAAATTGCCTCTCTGTTGTGAATATGTTTTCAATAAGTTCAAGTCATCCTATCCACAACTCTGCTACCCTCTTGAGAAGGAGCCGGTATCCAACCCTCTGGACTTGCAGAAGAAGTCCCCTTTGTTTATACAAAGATGGAAAGCCACTTTTCACTTCCAGATACATCCATACACATCCAGATTTGCCTGGATGATCATATTCATTTCTATCAAACATATTTTGAATTGTCAATCTAAGAAAAAAGGAGAAAGAGAAGGAAAATAAGTACATATAGATTGATGGATGATAGGTAAATAGGTATATAGAATGATGATAAACATATGTTAGCTGATTAATAGATAGATGATAGATAGGTGGACAGATGATAGAGATAGATAGATAGATGATAGATAGATAGACAGATAGACATATGTATAAATAGATGATAACTAGTTAATAATACATACATAGGTAATAGATTGACACATGCATATATACCTATAACCTTACAAACTTACATACTGTGATGACTGCTAGACAGCTAGAAGTTGAAAAGATAGACAAACAGACAGACAATAGGCTGAAAATACATGATAGATATAAATGATAGCTAGAGAAGTACTGAGAGAGAAATAGGAACGGAGGTTAGAGAAACATCAGGGCTCACTATCAATCTGGTTCCTAAATTCCTTAAGCTTGTCACTTAGCTAGAGTCTCCCTTTGTGTTGTCTAAAGGAGTCTCCCTTTGGCGAGATGTATTTTTAAATCCTTTGGTGTTGATTGGGAATCTTTGTATACTTCAGGAAAATGAACCATACAATGGTTCAGGAAGTGCATGTTTTAGTTTGCAGGGAGAAGAGTTGTAGAAGGCTGGTGGGAGAGGGGAACACAACAGCCCACATTGGTTTGGGGCAGACCTTTTCTCAGGAATTGTGTATCTATACATGATAGATCCAAATACTGACCAATAGGAAGCTGCCATCCCCTCACCTGGGAAGCCGTTTGAGTATGAGGGTGAGGGTGCACGTTCTCTCTGTTTGGGTCCCACAGATTAAGTGATGATGTGGTTCAATTCTAAATATCTTGCAAACATTGTATGGCTGGACTCACTGTGGTTATTAGTGAATTCTAACTTCTGAGCGTTCACATGGCTGCCTACTTACACTATGCCGGGCTTCCTCAACAGGGTTCTCTAGCATCCCCATGCCATGGATCAGTTTTCTGCTCCTGTCTAACCCTTGAGTTTAGTCCAGTGTGATTAGAGGAAGCCAGGCATGGCAACCCTTTGACTCTTGGACACTCTTTTTCTCCTGTCCTTCCACCCACCCATGGCCAGCATCACTGAGTGATGATGACACCCTTCCGAACTGAGTTGACATATGACTTCAGACTCAACACAAAGCCCCAGGTGGCCCAAACAAATGACCAAACTTAAAACAAATGTGTTTTCATTTCCCATCTGGACCACAAATATCGTGGAAATAAACACCATGACTCTCATGTGACAGTCTCTAACTTCACAGAACTAAAAGAGCCTTGTATGGGCATCGGCAGCCTTCGGTTACCTTCTATATGCCTAAGTAAAATCCTCGGTGCAGGAATAATGGGTTAAAAATTGTGGCACACTTTTGAAGAAGCTTCTGGAAATTTTGCCTTGCAAATGACATGTGTACACAGAGGATACATGTAGCACTGTAGATAGTATAGCTTGTCAACACTTGTTCCCATCAACATCTTGCTCTTTGGTCTCCAGTCTAGACTGCATAAAACTGTTGAAGTCACATCAGAAGACCCGAGATTAGTGCATCATCTAAACCCTCCCTCTAGAAGTTTGCAATCAAATGAACAATGATACTCTTCTATTCAGCACCACACAATTGGCAGCTTAAACTACAGTTCTCTCTGGCAAGGAGGAGCCAAAGGTGACTCTGTTTCATACCCGGAAAAGCTCAGAGGAAGGAAAGATGACAGGAAGCCCTTTCTTCTTCTGTAACAGTCTTTGGCAGGAGCCATTGCTGCTTCTCATTGCTCTTAGAATCCCTCCACCCCCGTGTTCTTAAGAACAGGAACAAAAGTACAGACAAGGGAAGAGCGAGGAAACTCAGTTGTGCATGTACATTGAATGCTCTTTGCTTTAGCAGTTGGTCTAGCTGCTGGTGAGACTGCCCTGCCATCCTGAGCCTTCCTGTCTCTAGTATGTGGGGCTTGGACTTGGCAATGGGGAGGAGTTTGTGGCTTCCACAGCTGGGACTCTCCGATAAACAACAGAGTTACTACCATTCCCCATGAAATGGAAGGTCTATCTATCAAGGTCTGTGGTAACAGAAAAGTGATTAATTACTTTTCTATTGCTTTGCTAAAACACCACAACTGAAAACAGTTATAGAAGAGAGACTTTCTTTCGGCTTATGTTTGCAGAGGGATAAGCATCTGTCACGGCAGGAAGACATGGCAAAACTGCAGGCATAGTGGCAGCAGGAGGAAGCTGGAAGACCACACCCTCGATGACAGATATGAAACAGAGAAGCAGAGTGATGCTAGGAACTTTCAAAGCCTTCCTCTCGTGATGTATTTCCTCCAGGGAGGTTACACTACCTTCCCAAACAGGAGCACCAAATGGGAATAAAGCATTAACGTCATTCCGTTAGACCAGAAATCATCCCCACATCAGGACCTGCAGAGAAAGCTATCCATTGAGTCAAACTGGATACAGGAGACATTCACTCAGCAGGCACAGCAGCACCATCAGCTCACACTTCTAGATCACCAAATAGGATGCTCACTGAGCCTAGTTCCCCATCTGTAGAAGAGAGAGGAGTGAGAATCAAATTTTAGTCTCTGGGGCCTAGTACCCAGCTTTTATCATCTGATTCTCTTACATTCTGCATCACAGTGAGTGAGTTCTAGGCATCTCTTTCTATCACTGTTGTGGTGTTGCATTGTGTTGTGTGGTTGTGAAGTTGTTGGAGAGAGGCATCAAGTCACCATTGCTCATATAGAAATAGAAGCGCCAGGATACTTTCCCCATGTGGAGCCGAGTGGAGCAGGAGTGCAAAGTGGACAGTGTCTGGGTGAACCCGGAGTTTAAGGAGGCCAGAGCAGCCCTGGAACAGGGAGAGAACTCTGGCAGGAACCCTCCATAGACTAACAGTGGGTGCTGCTCTTTGTGCTTCTTCCCAGCAGTGTCCCGGCAGCCAGCAGCAGCCAGAGCCAGGCAGTGGCACAACTCCCATGACCCACCCTTCTCGAAATATCAGCTAGACAGTCACTTCCTCTGATCAGGAAGGACAGACCCTGGGACTGCACTGCTACATGCTCTTAGGAATGTGAGCCCTTGTCTTCCCAGGGACCCTCGGATACACGGCACATTCCCCCGGGAATGGCTATGGGAACAACCTCGGGCCTTACAGGAAGGAAGAAGGTCCAGGGAAGGCTGTGACCCTAGTTATTTTGAACACAAGTTTTCTCTGTCCAAGGAAAGGTCACTCTTCTCTCTGACAGACAGGCAGGAGAAGCTCGACCTGATGTGTGCTTAATGGGAAAAATGGTGGCCCATGACTTCAGACGTGGGATTTGGGGAGGTGGTATTTTAGGAAGATGGATTAATCCCTCCAACTCTGCTTATATTCTCCAGTTGATGACCCCTCTTTTAGCCTTGATATCAAATTCATCTATTGAAAACAATTGAGAAACTGCTTTATAAGGAAAGTTCTGGGAGCTAAAGATAAGGCTGTAGAGAGAGCAAAAAGCCCTGCTCCCAAGATAATTTTATTCTAGTGACAGGGGACAAAGAAGAAGCAGATATAAACACATGATGGCAAGTGGTGGCAAGTAAGGAAACTAATACAGAGTTAATGAAACATGAGCAGCATTCAAGGTATGGGACAAAGAGGCAAGAGCAGTCGTTAGAGTGTTGAGATCAAGGCTGTGGCAGTGGACGCTACACAGTGTTCAGAGGGAATGAGCCAACATGAGATCAGAGGATGTTCACTGCCAAAAACCCGAAGACTCCCAGTACAGGAACAGATCTGTGGGTTCAAGGTACAAAAAGGAAAATAGGCTGGAGAGGAAGAGAGCAGGAATGGAGACCTTGTACTGATAATCAAGACCTGGTACTTTGGTCAAAGTGGGATACAGAGAGAGCTATAGGAGGAGACTGTGAGCAGTAGGACAAGATCCTTCCAAGTGCTAGATGAATAACTTCAGCACAGGGCCTTGCCTTTTGAGAATGGGGAGGGGATGTGAATAAGCAAACCACTATAAAGCTATAGGAGGAGATTGGGCTTCTGATAACCTTTCATAGTGAAATTTAACCACAGCATGAGAGATCCAATCCATGTATGTTTCTAACTATGCCTGTGATCCAAAGCCCACTCTTCATTTCTTTGCCTTCTTTGGTCATCAATAGGGAAGGGATCAGTGGCAGTTATCTGAGGATATTGGCAGAACAGTGGCTTCACATCTAGTCAGAGGAATGACAGTGGAGAGATTCCATGAGTTCTTCACAGAGCTACCACTGTTTGTTATGAATCCATCCTTTGGAGTGTACATCCTCTAGGAAACACAAAGTTCATCCATGAATCAGTCATATTTTAAGCTAACCTATAAGCCATTTCTAGTCCTAAGGGAGTTCTATGAACTGAAACAGTGTAGAGTTCATCTATCCAACTGATGCATATGCTATACAAAGGAGAGAAGAAAGGAGGAATGGAGGAAGGGAGGGAAGAAGAAAGGGAAGGAAAGGAAATAAGGGAGGAAGGGAAAGAGAAGGGTGCTGTGGTGTTGTGTGAAGGCTGTTTGGTCACTTGTTCATTTCCCAGCTGCCCAGACTCTCAAAATAACCATACAAAAACTGTATTAATTAAATCACTGCTTGGCCCATTAGTTCTAGCTTCTTATTGGCTAACTCTTAAATCTTAATTTAAACAATTTCTAGTAATCTGTGTATCACCACAAGGCTGTGGCTTACTCGGTAAAGTTCTAGCATTTGTCTCTGGAGGGGCTACACAGCTTCTCACTAACTCTGCCTTCTTTCTCCCAGCATTCAGTTTAGTTTTCCCTGCCTACCTATATTCTGCTCTGCACAGGCTTAGGACAGTTTCTTTACTAACCAGTGGTTTTCACAGCATACAGAGGGTAATCCCACACCATTGTGGGACAATAGTCTTGAATTGTTTTAATAAAATGCTGATTGCTAATTAGCCAGTAGCCAGGCAGGAAGTATAGGTGGGGTGACCAGGCAGGAGGAAGAAGCAGGGTGACAAGAACAGGAGAATTCCGGGAAGAGGAAAGGGTCTGTTTGTAGTCATCATCCAGACACATAGGAAGCAGGATGAGAATGCCTCACTGATAAAGGGTACCAAGTCATATGGTTAACACAGACAAGAATTATGGGCTAATGTAAGTTATAAGAGTTAATAAGAAGCCTGAGCTAATAGGCCAATCAGTTTATAAACAATGTAGGCCTCTATGTGTTTCTTTGGGGCTAAACGGCTGCAGGACCCGGCAGGACAGAAACTTTAATCAACAGAAGGGAGGCATGGGGCAGGAGAAGGGAAGGAGAAGAAGAGAAATAGGAAAAAGTACAGAAAGATGGAAGAAAACTCTTTAGGCTGAGATTGCTTTGGCATGGTTGGCTCCAGCTGTCAATCATTCACCAAGTGAAGTGCTCCTGGTAACAAAGGTTTGGGTTTTTTCTCACTCCAACTCACCATGTTGCAGTTTTTGTCCAGTGTCTATTGTTTGGCTCTGCTGTTTCAAATCTGAAGCAAAATCACACATCAAGGCAGGATCCCAGGGCAGACCAATTTTCTTACCTCACACCAGCTTGGAAGCAAAGAGTAAGGCGAGAATGAGTAGGTCCCTAGATCCCTCTCAATGACACATCCCCAGTAACCTAAGTTCCACTAACTTCCACCTTCTGAAACTCCCACTTCCCAACAGCTTCAGAGGCTAGAGACCAAGACATTAACACATGGCTTTGGGGGAATATTTGAGATCCAAACTACAGCAGTTTGCTCTCCCAAAGCTAATGCTCTCATCCCCTGGGGAGTACTAGGAAAAGGTGATTCTTAAATTATGAGTCACTGAAACCAGAATGGGGAGATTGGAAGAGAAATACGCATTGCATAATTTAGTGGGTTGCCTGTTTGGGAAACTCCTTGATTGTTTCTAAGGAAAATGCCATCCCTTTCACCTCTGGTACATGCAGCAAGCCCCAGCAGGTCATCTGGCCCCTCATTCACTTCCATTGAGACAGAAAGACAGCTATGACAGGAAGGACCATTACGGATGAGAATGGGGCATGCATTTAGACACATTACTCATCTGCTCCCTTCTCTGATTCTTATTTCAAAAATGATCCGTGTATCTCTGGCCCACTCAGCCGCTTCATATTAAATTTTACAAACATGCAGTTCTAGAATTGTCAAATTAAACACAATTCTTTTGCTTTATTGAGTGAGAAGACTGGGGGTCATTTGCTCTTGGCTTAGGGTCATAAATGAACAGGCCTACACTAAAACAATCCTTTGCTCATTTTGACCTGCCTAGACATGAGCTTCTTTATAGAAATCCATATATTTTAACTGCAGGGGCAAAATAAAGGGGAAAAGAAGAAAAAAAGACAGAAAAACTGTCCTGCTTCTATAGTTTTTAATCTTTCAGACTTTAGACAATGTTCACGTGACCCTTCAGGTAAGGGGAATATCCTACCTAGGACCAGGTAATAGCTCAATATTTGTTTGTTCAGGAATTTAGCACTTAACAATAAAAAACTGTCTTATACCCTTTTTTCCTTTTCTTCCATTAAATGTTTATGAAAATTTGGCTCCTGATTCTTTTTTTTTAGATTTGTTTCTAAGATGCCTTATTTTTTGTTAATTCATGAGCTCATATTAATTCCAGCTAGTATAGCTCTGATGTTTTGTACCTGTATTTATGACACATACAAAGAGTGCAGAAAAGAATTTCATTCATTTGCCAACATTGAGGAGCTTAAATTTAAGAGCAGCAAACCAGTCTGCAAATGTATGTTTGTGTAGCAAGTGTAATGCCCTTAGGTCATATAAAAAGATATGGGTTGTCTGTATTTGCCCCTTTAAATATTCTTATCTGTGATTAAAACTTCAGACTATGCCCTTAGGCCCCATGGGAAGCCAAGCAGTCCTGTTTCAACATACACCAGCCATAAAATGAGCAATCTATCTTTAAACACATTTGTTTGCATGGGCTAGGACTTGCCAGCTGGATGCAGGGCATGGCTTTCAGACGGTAACAGGACGGTGCAAGCACTTTCTGTACACAGCCGAGTGACAGCTCTCATTGGGAAACATCTGTCAACCCCACAGCTACTCCGTGGCCAGCCTCTTCTCCAACACCTCGCTGTCAAGGCAGCCTAAATGGTTTCAGAAGCTTCTTGTCTGGAAATGGTGAGCTCATGTCCCAGTGACTGAAATGGCTGGCGGGCAGTTCCCGACCACGCCCCCATTCCCCCAAACAAGAGCATTGCATCAAAGAGGGTTGTGCAAGGTCTGTTGTCACACCTTGGCTGGGAGTAGGAGCAGGACCCACATCCGCTGTGTGTGTTTGCTACTCGGTTCCAAGTGGAATTCTGTGCACAAAGGTATGTATATAAAACATTCACATAGCGAGGATAAGCCCGTGATATCACGCAATTCATTTTCTTTCATTTACATGGAGGAATCTGGAGCCCTGGGGAAAGAGGTGATTTCTAAAGACACACAAAGCAAGGCAGCTCCAGCCAGAACCCTTTATCTTGTTCACACTGACATATTCCTTCCAAAACTCCACATGGACCCAGGTTCAAGACTGCTCTAACTACCTGTGGGTTTCCTGAATGAACTATTTACAGAAAAAGGCTTTTCTCTCTCTTCTACTTCTTAACTTGGTCCTCAAATACAACACTACCCCTAGACAGATTTTCCTTTTGGTTTAAATTTTGTAATGGTTTTGATTTTCTAAATATTGAAGTAAAATGTATTCCTCTAGCTTGTCATTTTATGGGTGTCCCCTTTAAGATCGCACATCTGTAACGGCTACCTCGTTGCTTTCTCCTTCGTTTCTGTTTTAGTTCAGAAGCTCAGAACATCTTCTTATAACATGACAGACAGGGAAACATCTGAATATATGCTCTCCTGAGGTACACAATCTAAAAATGACTGCCTCACTGGGAATGCTTATAGAGAAGCACTAGAGGAGAGTCGGGAGATGCCTATAGGTCCAACCTTCTAGGGACCATAAATGCAAAGGATGATTACTTAACAATGAGAAGCTGTAGCTACAGAAATAGGTACTGGGCAACCTTCGGGCAGCTTCTGAGGAGCTTCCCAGATGGTAACAGCCAGTCTCAGGGAGACACGTCCAAGGCTGAAAGTAAGGCCTCTCATCTGAAAGAAGGTGGGATGTCCTCCTTAAACTGTGTCCTATACATGCTGTCCCAGGGGTATAGTATCATCCAGCCCCTGGCACGGGTGAACAGTGGAGTACAAGGTAGAAGAAGGGGAGTGTTGCAGAAGAGGGACAGCTGAATTACCATGGTGATCATTCTTCATTGTGAACTTGAATGCTGTGGAGTCACATTAAAGAGATATACTTCTGGCCTCATCTGTGAGGATTTTTCCAGAGAGGTTTACTGAGGAAGGAAGTCTTACCCTGAATGTGGCTTGCACAGTCCCTGTGGAGTTCCGCACTGACTATGAAACAGAAGGTATATTGCAGATCAATTTTCATCTCATTCTTGTTTCCTGGGTGTGGGAATGACATGACTAGCATTCCTGCTTCTGTCGTCAGAGTCTAGAGCTGCTATTGTGGCCACTCCTTTTCCACCGTAATGGACTGACCATACCTCCAACCCATGAGACAAAATAAGATCCTTTTCCTTTAAGATGATTTGGTTAGGTATTTTATCACACCAAGAATATTTAACTAACACAACCACTAGCCAACAGGTCGACCTCAACTTGCCAGAACTAGAGACTCCACTCTCACAACTCCTCCCTCTACAACTCCCCAGGCAGAATATGGTGTTATGATCATCCAGTTACTTGAATGCAATTTTCTTGGTGTCAAGGACCAGGTTTACTCAACTCACTATCACCAGCCTAGAATTGATCCCATGACCAACGTGTAAGCTGGATGCAGGAATGATGAGTTTGACCAAAGTCTTTCTGTGAGGTTCTAAAAGTCATGGTTAGCTCTCATAACCACAAATCCTGCCCTTGATGCCTGTAAGCCTCCCATGGCAACAGTGAGATAAAGGGTTTGAGTGTAGACTACCATAGGGCTTTCCTTACAGCCATGGAAACTTGAGCTTCTTACAATGAGCATCTGTCCCAGAATGCTATTGCACCCAAGGCTATCAACCACTTTAAAAAATATTTTAAAAAATACTTTCTTAGCTCTCAGTAGCATTTACCATTCCCTGAATTAAGTCAGCACACTTTAGATTCTCTCATGACATTTTTTAGCAATTTTTTTTACACTCTTAAAATTTGAGTTTGAGACAATAAGTCACCTTCTGAAGAAAAGTTGTGACTGTAGAAAATCAAGAATCATTAGAAAAGACAGTTAGGAAGTAATGGACCTGTAGCCATTGACAGACAAACTAGTAAGACAGATGCCATTGAACCATAGGATGACTACTATGGTAGAACTTTCTGGGTTGGGGAGAAGATAAAATTTGTATTCCTCTTTCAATTTTCATCACTGCTGAATTTGTGTGGGGTTTTGGTTTTGTTGTTTTGCAAGGAAAGCTTGTCAGAACTAAGGAATTTCATTAATCCAATATGTTTCTCAAACAAATAACATTCTAATTCATTTTGGGCAGGCCTGTTGTTGATAACTTATTTTTGTATGTAACCTATCCAAGAGTTCTGTGGTGTAGACAGGCTGTTAGGAGACGTGGTAGAAGTCAAGCCATGGAAGCTCAGTCGGTAAATGGATTGGCCTGTAAAATGTGAGGATCTGAATTCAGATCTCTGTAAGTCAGACAAAAAGCCAGGCACAGTGACTGGTGTCTGTGATCTCAGCACTGGAAAGTCAGAGGCAGGAGGATTCCTGAAGCTCACAGGCCTAGAAGTCTTGCTAAAGCAGGCGTATTATGTTAAGTGAGAGACACTGCCTCAAAGCACAGGAAGAGTGATAGAGGACGCCATCCACCCAGCATTGATCACTGACCTTTGCCCTTTATTTGTGCGCACGTGCACACACACATACACACACACACACACAATATTACTCACATGAAAACATACACAATATATACATGAATATATACAAAATTAACATACATAGAGATTAGAAACACTTGAATATTTCATACAATTCATACAACTGGAAAATTGTTCATCTTGAAGTCACTAACCCTCTGTGCTTGGGATCAGGAGAAGATATCCCTTCCCCTCTTCTGCCAACCAGAAGAACAACATAACCTCTTTTTATGTTGCCTCTTCATATCAAGTTCTCTCATAAGTCAAGAAGTTTTCTTCCTCTTCTACTTGAGAAGACATCCCCGGATGTTCCCAGAGGTTACTTCCTTTCAATTGGTCATGTCTCCACATCATCTTCTAAGAGCGTGTCTCCCCAGATCGGGACAACATTATCTCCACATCCACTCCCTGGCACTTCGTACCACGTCACTGTTCCTTTCTTTTCATAGTATTAATTGGTCCAGTTCGGATGCAAACTGTTAGACACACTTACAACAGTGTAGACGAACTCACATTCCGCTCACACTTGGAGAAAAGCCTGCTATCCATTCATTCAAGCAAGAATGGTCTGGGGTAGCTAATAAAGGTCTACGGTATGGATGAAGGTGCTATCAAGGCAACATCTCTGAAAAGGACAGTGATACGTTCTATAGAACCGGGAAGCAGAGGGGAGGGTGATGAGTGTGGCTGAGCCTATAAAAACTAAAAGCAGAGACAGGGCAGAATTTACACATGACAAACACAGTAGAAAGGAGGGGCTTGTGGACTGCCATAAAAAAAATCACTTCTGGGGCCATCCCTACATGTTTGTGCTTGAATATTACCTGGCAGGAATTCAAATAAATCTCCACTTTCCATTTTGAATATCAGAGGGTTCATGCAGTTCTATTCCTGACCAATTCTGACCTGCTCCAGAGAGAATGTCTATGTAGATACTGTCATAAAAATAGAAGGATGTTTGTCACAAAGAGTCAATTTTATCCTTTTGCTTTAAGTCCCCATAGTTCCCATGACAGTCTGTTTGCATGTTTTGAGTTCCCAGCAAGATTTATTATGTCCCTTCACTAAGCAGTGAGTCATGAATGATAGAGTTTTGTGGGCACAAGAGTAAGGCAGACCAAAGAGGGTGAATCACAGCTCCAATGCACGGGGCCCTGGAAGGAGCATGGGGAACAGAGAAGGGGTGGGGGGGCAAAGGATGGGGGCAGGGACTGAGAGGAGAGAGGGAGATGAAGAGGGAAAATGAAAGGGAGAGGGAGAGAGAGTTTTGAATCATGGCAGTGTAGACCACAACTTTTTCCTGCCATGGCATTTAAAACAGGAAGTTTAAGCTGCATAGCTGTGGTTTCTCAGTTAAGAATTGGGTCAATCTGTCCTTCCTTTTGGTGGCTCAGACCATTTACTGTCAGAGTTGGAAAGAAAGCCACTTCAGCCTCAGTTTCCTGATCTGAGTAAGGAAGTGGTTGAAATAGATAAGCTTCAAGAAACCAAGATCTTCAAACGTATTATTCTCAATACCCTTGCCAAAAATTCTGCCTGGAGACCTCATGCGTTGTGTTCATGCAGTAACAGGGACTCGTTCTCTGTTGTTGGATCTGATTTCTTCTGACATCATGTGCTTCCCATTTTCCAGAGGAAGTGGATTATGCAGCCTCTTCTATGTGCTAATTAGTTCAACTCCTTCTGTGTGTGTGTGTGTGCACAAGATGCTATGAGCGTGCAGAGGAAAAGGCTTTTGTAGTGGCATGTAACTGGGGAGCCACACAGAGGAGGTGATGTGTGGGTCTTATACATAGACCTACACAAAGCACAAACAACATGACAAAGAAAAGGCATCTGAGACAAGGGAATCACGTGTATATAATGTCTGGTCGATGAGAAGACCTAGGTACATCAAATAATAGAAGAGAAGAGCTGGGGTTGTCCACAAGTGGGTGTGTGTTATTTTCCCAGCCCACTCTCCTCAGCTCTTAGCTGTATCATGGTAAGCATTTTTCTTGAAGCCTCTTTCATTCTCCTCCGCACTTCTAAATTTGGCAATGCTGCTCATGACCTCTGGCTTGGAAGTCAAGTCTGTACCCTTCTACCCTACAGGATTGGCCAGTGGGTTACCCCAAGCCAACGCTATGCAATGGAATCCAAATGTCTTCTCATGGTAATAGAGACCAATACTTGTGCCTGGATCAGCAGCAATAATGACGATAGAATGAACACATATGAAAAGCTGAGCTGAAAGACAGGAGACTGTTGGTGAAATACTTTTACCATCTGGTTAGGGTGCCCCCGACAGAACCATAGACTTCTTAGGTAAGATTTTTATCTTCACTGAATGGAATGCTCAGCTCTCTGGCAGTCATTCATGTCCATGGTTATAAACTTCTTCAATATCTCCAAGGTTGGATAAGCAAAGTTCCGCAAATAGATTCCTAAATGTTCCCCTAAGGAAATGGCATAACGTTGGGGACAAACATTTCATCCCGACCTTTGACACTCAAAAGTCCATCTTTGTTTTAGTTTGAGCAATTATAAGTAAAATTTCTAGATGTGTCAAAGAAATAGGAGCGAAGGGGTAAGAACAGTGTGCGTGCATGTGGGGCATGTCAGTGATCATTCATGGGCATGTGTTGTTCTATTGTGATGGCTATGGTATATATTATCAGTGGTGAGCTCAGACATGCCTGACCTGATGATGGATAGTTGTCACTTCTCACAATGACACGGGGTTGAAAACACATGTCAATATAAGGAAAGTTAGGAATGGCCAAATGCCAGTCAGCATGGAGCGCTGCAGTCAAAGTGGGTGCTGGAAGGAACATTCAGCTACTAGCCCAGGAGGCAGACAATCTCTGAAGTGTCCCTTGGACCCTCACAGTGTCACTGCATCTGATTTTTTGCGGTGATAGAGATTGAATCTAGGGCCTCATGGGTACAAGACAAAGGCTCTCCTACTGAGATGTATACTCATCCCACATTGTTGAATCTTAATATTACTCAGTTTTCTAACAAATAGTCTCTGTTAGGAATTTCTTCCCTGAAGCAGCAAAACCATTTATATCAGTCCTGTGCTAAGGGCAAGGATGCTGGGCTCAGGCCAGAGTGACGGGAAGTGTCATCATTTCTCTTTGATGTTGCACGTGGACTGTTCCCTCCCTGTGCAAGCTGCCCAGACAGATAACTTGAGACAGACAGACGGGCTGGGAGAACACAGTTGTGATTAATTTCTCTTCTCTTCCTTTTGCGTTGGCTTTCTTATCTGCTCCTTATCCCTTCCTCCAAAGACACACAAAGATGTGTCTTCACTCTGGAGACGCTCCACCCTATAATCTCTTGTTTCCTCTCATTTAAAGATGTGTCTTATTCTTTTTCAAAGGAGAAAAAAAAATAGCTATCTTTCCGGTTTCTTTCAGTTCATGCTCTCAGCTAAAATAATCCATTCACACAAAGGCATTCACGAGCAATGTGTAATTTACTGAGATTACATGGGGCCCACGGAGGGTTTACACTGGCCCAGCCAGCAGCAAATTGAAATCTTCCTTACACATCTTTGTGGTGCTGTGGATTCTTCCAGTGGGGGCTGGTGAGGAATGCCCCAAGCTCACCATTTTTCATTGTTTCTGTTGCTCTTTTTCCTTTTTGTTACCCCCCATACACACACACACACACACACACACACACACACACACACACTAAGACAGGTTCCTTTGTGATCTCAAGCTGGCCTTTAACCTGATGATCTCAAACTTCTGATGCTCCTTCTTCTACCTCCAGGGTGCTGGAACTACGAGCACTCACCACCATTCCTGGTTTATTAGTGCTAGAGAACGAAGCCAAGGCTTCTCTCATGGTAGGCAAATGGTCAACTCACTGAGCCACACCCCTGGACTCTTCAGGTTTTGTGTGGTCATCCAAAGGGCTCTTCAGTATAAAACGAGCCTCTTCTGCCTCAGTCCACATCAATATTGAAACTACCCTACCAAAGCACAGCCTAACCTGGTAGAAAAGTTTTCTCCCCACCCATCGAGACCCTACCTATTTAGGAGAAGGTGGTGATACATAATGGAAACTCAGTTTCTTCTTTTCACAGTGCATGGTGAGAGCTTCCTGTGTATTCATGCTGACATGGTACACACGTCACCCAAAAGGTGCTATAATACTGTTTTTTTATTTAATTTTTTGAGACAGAATTTCTCTGTGAAACAGTCCTGGATGTCCTGGAACTCTCTCTATAGACCAGGTTGACCTCGAACTCACAGAGACCCACCTGTCTCTGCCTCCTGAGTGGTGGGATTAAAAGCATATTCTACCACCGCCTGGCTTGTCATAATACCTTTTTATACATACCCCTCCCTTGAAAGGTATGGAAAACTCTTGTCCAGGACCTTGTCAATCAGTGTCAGTCTGTGACATCATTGTCTCCATTTCTGTCCTTTTCTTTTCTGGAGAAAGGCACTACAGATATTTTGCCTTAATTTTTAATAAGTCATTGTCCCTGTTCCCACCAACAGTTGGACGACGTCTTGGTGCATGAAGAGGAAGTTCATTTTAAGAGTTCCAGGGGGACTTCACATTTAATCCCACAAGCAGCAGTTCATGAAACAGGACATTTGTCTGCTTTCCTGGTAATAAATTTAGGTATTGAAATAAACAAAACTGCCTGGGATTAGGAAGAATAATTGGTTCCTTCCTTTCTTCTTAAATACATCATTTAGTATCACATTATCTTCACCTTACAGTATCATTTTTATTATTAGTTTAAAAATTTGTTCTTAGTATCCTCCCAACTGAGGCACCGAGTCACACATCCAGGACACCACAGAGACTACCTCAACGGATCCATGTGGAATAATCAGGTTGAGTGTGTAAGGTATAAACCAGTATTATTTATAAGAACTAGAAGTATTGTTGACCATATATCCATTGTTCTATTTTATTGTTTTTAAGATTTATTTATTTATTATGTATAGTGTTCTGACTGCATGTATGCCTGCAGGCCAGAAGAGGGTGCAGATCTCATTACAGATAGTTGTAAGTCACCATGTGGTTGCTGGGAATTGAACTTAAGACTTCTGGATGAGCTGTCATTGCTCTTACACTCGGAGTCCTCTATCCAGCCCATATCCATTGTTTTAGGTAGGGTTTCTATTGCTGTGAAGAGACACCATGGCCACAACAACTCTTATAAAAGAAAACATTTAACTGGGGCTGGCTTACAGTTCAGAGGCTTTCTCAGTTATTATCTTGGCAGGAAGCATGGTGGGATGTAGGCAGGCATGGTGCAGAGAAGTAGCTAAGAGTTTTACATCTGGATCAGCAGGCAACAGGAAATGACCAAGACACATTTCTTCCAACAAGGCTGCACCTATTCCAACAAGGCCACAGCCCTTAAGAGTACTGCTCCCTATGGGCCTATGGTAGCCATTTTTATTCAAATTACCACATCAATCATGATGAAGATGATGCTGGCTAATATCCACTTAATATTTACAGTGTGGCCAGTTTCATGCTGAACAGTTGACTACCATTACCTTGCGAGCCCTCCAAGCAATCTCATGATATATATCCTTAGTATTAATATTCCCATCATTTCAACAACAGAGCTGACCTTTAAAAGGGCTATGTTACTCGTCCCAAGTCACACGTCGCTATTGTTCATTTATACAGAGATATGTATAATAAGGCTCAATTGTCTCAAGCATACGTTTCTTATATAAATGCCACGGCATCTTCTAATTTATGACTGACTCCCAAAGTGGCCTTCACTGGTGTCCATGCAACCTTAGGGCAAACCCTTCTTGGAACACTGATGACTATATCACCTCTTGGATTAAATCTTTGCGCTTGTAAAAAGCAGACCCGTTATTTGAACACCAGGGCCGGCAGGGCCAGGGGCTCCTGCAGAGCACCCTTGAGACTATGGAAAAGCTGCACTTCCATGTTGTCATTGCTGTGAGTTCTGCCCCATTTCAGGACCATTCCCACTCTTCCTCTACTTTGCCTAGACACATCCTTTCACTGAATCTTACTCAGCAGTCTCCTCCCCCAGCTCTTCTTTACTCTATCCAGTTGGATCAGAATCCTCCTCCTAACCCTCATCGTCTATCTCCCCTTCCTTTCCCTTACCATGGTCTTGTCATTATCTGTGAAATGACCTGCATTCCCATCCTTTAGTGATGGCATCAGGGCAGACACCGGCTGGCTTGGGTTTGTCCTCAGCCTTCTGTGCTTTGGCCTCAGCTCCTAGACACAGCCCCTGCTCTAGGGAAGTGGATTGAATCATTTATGAATGAACGGTAGATAACTAGGCGGGAAACTGAATGAGCAGATGCATGCTTGAATCCTTGTAGTAAAGACATATATAGAACCCTGAAACCATGGAGGTTGTCTCTAATAAGAAAGTTAGCTCTGATGCCATGAAATACTTCTTTATTGGAAGTATATTGGATTTTGAAGACAAACATGGATTCATCAAGAGGCAAAGGAGAAGGAAGTGATGATCCGACATAGCACACCTTAACCAGCACTACTTAATTGTGCATACCACTACTCCCTGCCCCAGTCCCTCCTCTATTTATACCTAAAGCTCATCTCAGCACCCCAAAGGGGAATCGAGGCCACTGGTCCCCAATATCTGCTCTTTTTCCTAAGTGCGCAGGTGGTTAAACCTCTGCTCTTCCATGCAACTTCTCCCTAGTTGGTGTACTGAAGAACAGGTGACCAGGGGTCCAGTAAACTTAGGATGTGTTGGGGGGCATTGTAATGGTCCCAGCGGGGCTCTGACAGCTGCTTATATAGGGAAGAGGGATGCTAGAAACACTTTTATCAATGACTTTCCCAGAAAATCGCTTTGCAGGCAAGCGCTGCATCTCTGTGTGTGATAGTCTGGAACATTTAATAAGCTCCAGGCCCACGACTTGAATTAAGTAGCCTTTCATGTTAACTGCCATGCTGTTCTTCCCATATCATAGCAGCTACACCCCAGCCTCACTCCTCCATGTGAGGAAGCATGTTACAGAGGTGTTCATTTTTAGAAATAAAATAACTAAAAGCCTACATTCGGTTATCAAATGGAAATCTCTGCAGGCTGATTTGCGGGACTGCTTCAGGGCTGTCTATGCAGGGACTTGCTCTGGGAGATGAATCAGTCATTTCCCTCCATGTTATTCCTGATGTTTTTGCTATTGGCAGCTGTCAGGGCTGCCAACTGGCAGCTCACAGAAGGCTTGCTCTCACCCAGAGACAGAAAAATCCCTGTGACATGTGGCCAGTGCTGGGCATGTGCTCTCTGCCTGTTACTGATCACAGAGACTGAAACAGTGGTTTCCTCTGTCAGAGGGGGAGCCTGTGATGGAGAAAGCAAGTTCTGCTTTTGATTGCCCGTGTCGGCTCTGCAAAGACACACAGTGCTCAAAACAAGAGCACTATAAACACAAAAAGCCATCCTTATCTCATGCTAGCTGTGTACCTCTGCCTTCTTAAATCCAGACGAGATGATGCCCACAGTGTTCTTGCTGTTGGCCTGGGAGGCTGAGTTCCCAAACGGGACTCCAGTGTTAATCCCTTCTACTGTCTGTAGCTAGCATCTTGACCTGACTCTCATCACAGATAAAACTGGCTTTGGGTTGATATTGCTACGGTTTCTCTTATTTACTCTGTCTGATAGAGTGCAGAGAACTATAGCATAAACAGATATTTAGACTCAGTTCTATGTTCAAAACAAGTTGGGTGTTTGCTCGTCTTTGAAGCCTTGCTATCCAAAATTGTGGAGTCTCTCTAACAGGTGAAGAAATATGTATAAATGGCAGCCACCAGGAAATATTAGATCTAACACCAGCAGGCACAACTTAATGCAACCCTTTTCTTGTGACGTCCACCTCTCACCGATCCCCGTCTGTCCTCTGTCCTATTCTCAGCCAGTATTGGGCACTTTCTCTCTGGTCCTTGGTCATGTTGTTCCAAATGGAAGCCCCTGCTCTTTTTGAAGAAGCTACTGGTGTGAGCCATGTTAGAAATTCTTGCTTAAGTTGCTACTGGATTTTCTTGGGACAGTCCTCATTCCCCAGCCTCCACATCTCTGGAATCGTGTCTCCATCCGTCTCGATCAAGATGTTTTCGTTTGACTTTGAACACTTTCTCTTTCTCTCTGGGTATGAGTTCTCTCGTTTGTCGAGTCCTGGAGTGACCTTTGGCAAACAATGTGACTGCAGATATGAGAGTGAACTCTGTCCCTGCTCTTGTGGCTCCTCTGTCACTTTTGGATAAACTGCTTTGCTCCTTTGAACTCCACCTCCTTCTGAGAAATGAATGCCACACTGTCTACTTCAGTGGGCACTGTGAGCCTTAAAAGAGATGAACTCTGTACAGACTCTAAAGAAGAGAGGCTCTCAATGTATACTGACTTCCTTCATCCTCTTCCTCTTGTGACATTTCCACTATTTCACGATGCAGCGTCTTGTATGCTGCATCCTTTTGTTCTCAATTACTAGATTTCAAATTCTTTGAGATCATGAGAGATACCTTGTGCAGTCGCCATATGACACCGTATCACAAAACATCCAAAATGTCACATAGCTTGAGTGGACCAGGCATTGCAATTGCCAGAGAAACTTGAGACTAAAAGAGGAGATCCAGATCCCCCAACAACAGAGACTGAGAGGCAAATCCAGGAAAAGTACCCATGCTTCTCTCCCCCACATGAAGCTCAAACATTTCACCCATTTTAATCAAGGCCTTTGCTCATGCATTATATACATTTCTCTCATTCTTATCCTCCTTCCAAAGCCACCACAATAGCCCATTATAAAGTGCCATTCACACGTCCTACATCCTCATTCCTCCTGTTCTTCATACCATAAAAATCCACCCGAGTAAAAAATGCCAGCCCTTGCAAATTCACAGCGACCTTTACAATTTATTGTTGAGATCCTCTAACAGCCTCTCCCAAGCCTTTAATCCAGATAGCCATGGCTTCCACAGGACTAGCAGGTGTTCTGGGCTCCAAACTCCACCCCCCTGACCCCACCCCCTGTCTTTAGTGTCCAATGCTTCTGTTTCATTCAGAATATTTACCTGTGTTTCCTTAAGCAAGGAGACCGAACCCATGGCCAACACAGGCCTCCTGGTGGCATAGGTATAGAGGCATTGTTTTCAAGATACACAGTCCTGGATTTGTGGCCAGGCATGGGTACAGAAGGTAAGAAATGCCCAGCTACACCTGAACTTGGGGGTTTCATTCCTTCAGATTTTTTTTTTTTGAATGCCTATTCTACAAATTTAAGGACAGGTGGAAAACTCAGGGTTCCCTTGGTAAAAGGAAGAAGAGATCAGAATCCTGGACTCCAGGTGGCCTCCCTGTGACTTTGAGTTTGTTAATGTTTGTGTCTTCTTCTCATGTCATAATTTCAAAAAGTAAAAAAGATTAGATCTGAGATCTGTTCAGATTAGGCAAGAGTTACAGTCTTACAGAAATTAGACACAGCACATACTGGATGAAATTGAACCCTTTGACCTTGAGAAGTGACCTAATTCCTCTAAATCAATGCCAACACCATATTTAATAAAGTGGGGGGTGACTTTCTGGATTGTGATAAGAGCCGCTGAAAGAAAAATAGCTGACCGGGCACTAGGGGCACATGACATAGTGGTCCCTCTGCCAGTGGTAACAACTCCAATCTTTTTCATTAATTGATTGTTGGTTTTTTTTTTATACTTAAAGTCTGATAGACATAAGACTAAAAGAAATATCAGGAGAAAAAGAGAAAGAAGGAGGGAGGAGAAAGGGAGAGAGAGAGAGAGAGAGAGAGAGAGAGAGAGGCTCATACTCTTCCCTTAAATAACTGTACTGATTACAGTTGCTTGTTTTCACACAGTCAGCCTGGTTCAACCTAGTTGTCCTTGGTGGTCCGGGTTCTCCTACAAGGGCTGCAAGTCCAGAATGGGTCCTGACTTCTAGACAGCTGCCAGAGCTGCTGCCTAGAGCGGTTGCTATCAGTCAACTGGAAGAGTCCTTATGTCTCCTTCCTGAGGCTGGTCTGAGACAGAGGTAGCCATGGAGACCACCCCCACCCCCAGTGCATCCCTTCTAACACCTAGGTGCTGGAGATGGGGGTGTTGGTGAGTTTTATAGTGATGGAGGGGGCTATTAAGGATCCCCAGAAGTGAGTGGAGTTTCAATGGCTGCTTGAGTCAGGGTTGCCCCTCCGTCTACACAGTGGCTGTGGGTCTGATTACACTGTTCTAAATTCCCCACGCCTCTGTCCTTGCATTCCCAGCACCGACTTCCTCAAACCGTGTGGGGACAGAATGCCCAAATTATTCATGTTCCCCGATTCCTGAGGAATTGCATACACACCATCAAGTCCACGACTGTCTTGGGATTGGTTCACTGTTGATAGACGAGTCAGTTTCCACACGCGTGCGGTACCCTGGAGCCAGCCACTCCAGTGTCTCGGAGTCACTTTGCAGCACTTTGTTCTGTTTGTACACACCCTTTTCCCACAAAACCCTGGCAACTATTGACTTTTATTTTCATTGTTAAGATTTCTACTTACTAGAATATTATCTATAGTGTAAATCACACAACTGCAGCCTTTAAGATTGGATTCTATCACTTGGCAGCCCACATTCATCTTCCCAGCACAACTTCCTCCTCAAGTTCACTAAGACCTCACTCTTTTTTTAGGACTGAATAATATTCCATACTCCAGATATACCACAACTGACTTAACCATTCTCTCCCTGAAGAACATCATAGTTGCATCCAAATTTTTACAATTACAAATAAAGCTGCTATAAATACTAGGTTTGGGTTTTTTGTTGTTGTTGATGATGATGTTGTTTGTTTTATGTGTGCATGACATAAATGTCATTTCCCTTTTGGTAAATTCCAAAGAGTACAAAAATTGAATTAAATTCTTACAGGTAAATTTAGATCTGCAAAAACCTGCAAAATTGTCTCCTAAATAGACTGTACCAATGGACATTCCCATCAGCAATGAGTGAAGAACAAGTTTGTTGCTGTGGCTCTGGTCCTTGCCAGAGTTTACTGTTGATGGTATCTGGGAATTTTCCTCCATGCTGGGTGTGTATTGGTGTAACCTATGCTTATCTTGCAATCCCCTGACACAAAGCTTCATTTTCAAATGTCACCAAATATCATCACTGGCAATGAGCCTATCCTGATCTTTCACTACATTTTGAGAAGGTTTCTGGTTTCCCATTGTCTGGTCTGAAGACTTTCTTGTATGGAATTCTTTCTCGGGTCTTTCAGTCCTTCCTCTGCTTTTGTGCTACACACTACAAATCCCCTCACTTAGAAACATTTCAAGTGGTGTCTGGTTTGTAGCTGGACAATGATGGAAACCTTTACCTTGTAACTCACATTTTGTGATTTTATGCTTTATTTCCTGAAGGTTTGAAACATAAAGAAAGAGAAGTAGAGATATGTGCCAGGGCACGATGCTGTATGCAGTGTGTGTGTGTGTGTATGTGTGTGTGTGTGTGTGTGTGTGTGTGTGTGCATGTGTGCATGCCTGTTCACTTGTGAAGTCATAAGAGTGTTGGCTTGCCCACGGCTGGAATCCCAGGCATTTGCAGGCTGCCCAGCTGCTTACATGAGAGCTGAGATACAAACTGTTCTCCTCATGATGACACTGCAAGCTCTCTCATCATCAAAGCCACCTCTCCAGCTCCAGCAATTTTTTTTTCTCGCTGCCTTGCAGCAGAATGCAGAATCTGTCTGTTTCAGTCATCAACCACACTTGCGCTGAACTGAGCTGAATTCACCATGGTTGCTGGCTCTCTTGACATCTGTATTTTGTGTCACAAACAACATTCTTACTTATGTCCTGTTGAAAATGTCACAATCTACAGGTGACCCTTGTCTGTGTGCATGTGTTCTGCATGCTACACCTCATTTAAAGTCAGACATTGTTTCTTTGCCTCACACCAGGTCTTAATCAGGATTTCTATTGCTGTGTTATGAAACACCATGACCAGACAGTAAGTTAGGGAAGAAAGGCTTTGCTTGGCTTACACTTCCATATCGCTGTTCATCATCAAAGGAAGTCAGTCAGGACAGGAACTCAAGTGGGGCAGGAACCTGGAGGCAGGAGCTGATGGCCATGGAGAAGTGCTGCTTAGTAGCTTGTTCTTCATGGCTTGGCCATGCTTTCTTATAAAACCCAGCACCACAGCCCAGGGATGGCACCACCCACAATGGGCTGGGCCCTCTCCCATCAATCACTAATTAAGAAAATGCCCTACAACTGGATTTTATGGAGGCTACTTCTCAACTGAGGCTCCATCCTTTCAGATGACTCTAGCTTGTGTCAAGTTGACATAAACCAGCTAGGACACATGCTATCTTGTGTCTGCCTATCCCCATATAGCAGTGGCTGCCTTCTCCTACTTCCCTAAGTCACCTGGTTCTGAACACGCCAATGGTGACATATGTATTCTGCAACATTCTTCTTGGATAATATCTCATACTGCACAGAACTTTTGGGCTGGTTCTCATAATTGTCTTTCTTATGTATACAAAACCACTTAGAAGTTGGATTTGGTTCTATTTCCATGCTACAGTTTCTTTATACTTCAGATAGGTGTTTATGGGCTAGGGATGAGCTCTGTGGTAGAACATCTGCATGATATGCAGATGACTCCTGGTTTGGCCCCAGACCTCTAACATCTTACACAGTTATTGACTATGATGCTTTTCATTTGTTTCATTACAACGCCACCATGAGTGCAGAGAGCCCTGAGCACAGAAAACACTGGAGTCATCAATGCACACCCTGAGAGTATCCCAGTCTTAGGGATAGCATAGAAGAATTGGTTGTCTATGTTGGCTAAGCCTTCTCCTTTTTGCTACCTGTGATGGTTAGGATAAGAAATGTCCCTTGTGGGGTCATTGCTTTGAAAACTTGGTCCGTGGTTGGCAGTGATATCTGGAGAAGTTATGGAATCTTCAGAAGGTACAGCCCTGCTAGAGGAAGATCACTGTGGCCAGATTTGAGACTCTAATACTCTCGCTCTACTTACAGTTCTCCCTCTATTCTTCCTGTGTGTGGATAAAGATGAAATTTGCCAGCTTCCTGCTCTGCTGCCATGCCATGGCTTCCCTGCCATCACAGATTGTAGTCCCCTGAAGCATAAGTCAACCTTATGCTTTCTTCTACACATCGCTTTCAGTGGTATTTATTTCATCACAGCAACAAAGAATTGATATACCACCAATTTGTTTTTTAATTTACTCAGTGGCCACATTCTAGGACTTAGTGTGGATGCAAACAACTGAGAGATACACCTTTCTCTACCCAGAAACGAGTCACAAAAGAAATCCAATCAGCCCACAAACAGCTTCAATAGATGATTGCATAAGAGGGGCATCAAAAGCTGAGTCAAGACAGGGGAGGGGACTCCAAAAGATTCAGAAGTGCTTCTTGGTGAAGTCAAGGTCACCAATGACAACCTTAGCAAAAAAGAGCTACTTTTCTAGGTGTGCATTTTGGGTTCTTTTCATCCCACTGCAGGTGTGGCAGTGAGGACTTCTGCTAGAAGAGAGGTTTGTGTTCACATTACACGGCAGCTTGAAGTACCTACAAATCCTCACGCTGACAACTGCTTTGATCAAAGGGAGTGAGAAAGTGAAATTCCTCAGGAAATTTGCTGGATGATCTCTGGGAAAATTAACACGTACAATTTTCTTTAGGTAGCATCCATTAGAAGCCTTATTATACTGCCTCAGTAATTGCAGCATTTGGGCTTTGGGAGATAAGATTATATAAAAGTATACTAGACTCTTAGTAGGATGTTGCTAGAGGAAGTTACTGAAGAGTAAACTAATGACTGATTGGCTTCATTTAAATATGAAAACATGATTCACATGTATGTTTGTGTTTGTATATATGTGTGTATGAATGTAATATGTGCATCTGTATGTGTATGTGTTTACTACTCAACTCAACTCTCAAGTTACATACAATAGTGTTCCTTTGCTTATCATAATAAAGTCACAGCAGATTTAGTGAATTAAGATAACCATTTATTATCTCTAGGTTCTGAAGGTCAGAAGTCTTCATGATGCGTGCTTCTATTGGGTCTTCCTGTTAGGTTTACAAGGCTGAAATCTAATTGTCTTCAGGTCCATGCTTTTAAAGTCTAAGGAAAATATGCTCCCAAACTTATTCAGATTGAATTGAGTATGCCCAATGAACTCAATAGAATTCCTGTTCCTGGCTAGTTGACATCCAGGGGAAGGCATCTTTTCTCCTGGATAGTTGATACCTAGAGACCCACCTTTACTTTGAGCTAGTTGATAGCTTGGAGTTCATCTTTACTTTTGGCTAGTTGATAGCTGGGAACCTATCTTCACTTTTGGTTAGCTGACATCTGGGAGCCCATCTTTACTCCTGGCTAATTGATAGCTGGGAGCCCACCTTTACTCCTGGCTAGTATAGCTGAGAGCCCATCTTTGCTTCAGGAAGTTCTTTTACTTTTTCCCTCATGTTTCCCATATGAATTGGTCCCGTATCAATTCAAATCTCCTTGACTCAACACCAGAATACATTATTCCTCTAAGACTCACATAATTAAAATGAGTCATTTTAAATCACAATATTGGTTTTAACATTTGTAAATTTCTTTTTATTTGTTTGACACAGGATCTCCTGGAGCCCAGGCTGTTCTCAAACTTAGATGTAGCTGAAAATGGCCTTGCATATCGTATAGAAGGAGCTGTGAGCTACGTTCCGCCGCCCGGATCCCAGCCGCCTGGCTAGCTTATGCCCCTAAATAATAACACACAAATTGTATTCATTTAAACACTGCTTGGCCCATTAGCCCTAGCCTCATACTAGCTAACTCTCACATCTTGACTAACCCATTTCTAATAATGTGTGTAACACCACGAGGTGATGTCTTACCAGGAAGATTCTACTTCTGAGCATGATGGGATTTCCAGTGTGTACTGCCATGCTTGGCTCTCACCTTGGAAGAGTATTTAAAGTGCATAATAATCTCCTTCCTACCTCGAAATCTCTTTGTCATAGAATGTAGCATAATCACAGATCTAAAGTGTAGATTTTGGACATATGGTATAAGTTGTTATTATCTCCAATACTCTATATGTAGTTTTTTCATGCTAATACTTCTGACTTTTTTTGTTATTGCCCATGTCAATTGTACTAAATTGTTTTATCTGAACCATGGATTATGTTTTATAGGTATAATGAGGTCTGTTGCACTTGGAAAAAAATTTAAGAATAGAGATCATCAGTGTTATAGGTTTGATATATAACACATATTCAAGTATGACTCTCAAATATGCTGAAGGCACACATCTAGCAGAACACATGTTAATAGTCTCCATTTTCTCATGAGTAGACAGAAATAATAACATTAGGAGGATCATTGGTTCTCCTTGAGTTTTAGATGTGACCTTATCTGCACTGCCATATGATTAAGAATGTGCAGTTCATGTACGTATGTAAGTATAAGGGTTGTACTTCAGCCCATGACTTCCTGCTTATCATATTGTGGTGGCTACAGACAGTCCCCAGCAAATCTGTATGAAGGAATAGTGAGGAACATAATTGCAAAATCACCTAGGTGATGGAGGGTTGCGAACACCCCAGATAATACCTTAAATAGTTAAAAAAAATGTTTAAATGAAGATCAAAGGAACTATATTAAATACCCAGCTGAGTTCAATTTCCTATTTTTCTTCTATTGGCACCTCATAAAACATTCTCTTCTATTTTATGTATATGAGTGTTTTGTCTGCATGTATGTCTGTGTACCATGTGTGGGCAGTGCCCGAAGAAAAGTCCCCTGGGACTGAAGTTACAGAGGCTGTGAACCAACATATGGGTGCTGAGAATTGCATCCAGGTCCTCTGAAAGAGCAGCCATTGCTGTTAACTACTGGGCCATCTCTTCAGCCCCTTAAAACCCTTCTCTACAAAAAGATTTTAAATAATTCTGAATATATATATATATATATATATAGTTTTTAAAATATTTTACAAATACAGTCAGTTTGTTTTCATCCTTAATAATGCTTATTTTTAAGTGCTCTGATTTCTAAAATCATTGATGAGATCCAAGACTAAAAATATTATATAGCAATCCAAAACCTAATTGCAAAATATAGCCACTTCTATCACTGACTGCCACTCTTAGACATTTCAGCTTTCCAGAAAGTAATTTTAGATCGTGCAGGGGTGAGTACTCTGTGCCTAGCCCCATGAAGCAACAGCCAAATGTTTTTGATTCTATTATAGTTTAATATTAATTGATTTTGTTACACCCCTGTCCCAGGATTGTTAAAATACAAGATGCCAAATTCCAATATTCACTAACATGCCTCTCCTGTGTCTTTTCTCCCTGCTTCAAGAGCGGAGTTGCCACCCACATGTATGGTAGGGAGTGGTTCACTCTTATTTAGAGACTGGGTGGGAGGAAGTAAGAAAGAAAAACAGGCCAGCCTTTCCCTGCATCTGTGTACGGTGTGGAAAACTGGTTTCGAAGGTAACTACTTAAAATGAGTGACTGTAAAAGGTAGGTGATCCCCGCAGTTCAGAAATAGAACATCATATGCATAGGTTTATTTGGATCTACGAAAACAACAGAAGTAATAAACACAATCCTCACATTTGTATTCTCCCAAAATAACTGGCTCTGGAATTTGGTGAATCATGCATGAGAAAGAAGCCCACTCCATTCATACAAACAAATTGTTTTTGTTTCCACTTTTCTACTGGTATGAACAATTGGGTCAGATGCAGTGGAACTGCTCATTTCTCTTTAATTCCCTCTGAATTTTTCAGAGTATTTCATAGATGGCTGTTATTGAACTTGTACGAAATAGAGTTGAAAGAGTGAATCGAACCCTCATCCTCAGCCATTTATTTAATCCTGAAGTGTGGATCGTATTGAGACATTTTGATGAACTTACATGCTAAGGAAGAAAAACCACTGAGGAACTCATTCTGCAGTATATGCAAGAGATGTCGTTATATTCCTAGTCTCAGCCTCTTTCAGGCAAGAGCCTAACAAACACTGAATGTCATGAAGGTAGCGTCTCAACCCCTCAGCAGTGCTATGTTCATTTTTCTGTTTCTTCCTGCTTGCTTGCTTCCAGCGCACTTCTGTAAGAGGAGGAAGGGACCCTTTCCCTGGCAAGTCAGGTAACTCCCCACCACTTCCAACTTTTCACTCTTGCTCCTTTTAATTCTTGCCTCCGCTGTTCTTTCTTTTTTCCTTGCTTGGGACTGAGGAGGTTTCCAGGGTGCTCAACTCCTTCCATCAAAAGATAGTCACATTTTACAATTAATTTCCCTCACTATTATTAACAGATTCATACTACAAGCCATGTAACTGGAAAAAATGAATCCTGAAATGTGGTTTGCTCTTTAAAAAATTCCTCATTTTCGCCAATTCTGTGGGTCCAGAGATCTAAGCAGGGCATGCCGTGATGTGTCTAGCTTACTCTACAGTGTCTGAGATTTAGCTGGACCTGTTAGAATGATTGGAAAGGATGGGTCTGAATGGCCTTGGGTCTTGGTGAATGGTGAAGAGATGTCAAATTAACAGAGCTAAGAAATAAAGGTGGGAAGAGGGTTGTTACCTGTGGTAGGTAAAGAGGGAATTAGTTCCTAAGCAATGTCCTCCTCAAACCAAGAAGAGTAGGGATTGTCTTTGGGGAACCTTCACATTCCTGGTCTTGGAGGTCCTTCTGTCTATGTGTTGCTTCTATTGGTTAATGACTAAAGAACTGCTTTGAGCCTATGGCAGGGAAGAACAAAACTAGGTGGGGAAAGCTAGGCTGTATGCTAGGAGGAAGAAAGGCAGAGTCAGGGAGATGCTATAGAGCCACCGCCAGAATCAGACATGCCAGAACTTTGCTGGTAGACCACAACTTTGTAGTGACATACACATTAATAGAAATGGGTTAAATTAAGATTTAAGAGTTAGCCAATAAAAATTTAGACCTAATGAGCCAAGCAGTAATTTAATTAATACAGAATCTGTGTGGTTATTTCAGTTCTGGGCAGCTGGGACAAACAAGTGGCTCCATAAAACACATTCCCATGCAGGAAAGCACTTGGCTATGGCACATTCCTGAGCATGCTCAGTCATGGAATATGCTTCTAAACAGGCCAATTTCAAGGTCACAGTTCAAGAAGAAAAAATCGCAGATTGTTTGGGGGACATGGTTAGCTCCTGGTGAAAAAACGCATGTTTGAAAGATTAGAATGGCAGACGAGTTGACCATGCTCAACTTGAATCTTAAGGGTGATCTAAAGGAAGGGCTCTGGCATGCTCAGCTTTCTCCAAAATGTTTTGCCGGGAGATGAAAAGAACAGGCACTCTGAGGGTGCATTAATAGAAGAGTCTGTGACTAAAGCTGCTTGTCTAGCTTGGAGACTACCACGTGATTCTGTGGCCAGATACCGGGCTCATCTGGAAGCAGCACCATCCTTACCGTGGTGGCTGGGACCTCCATGAGGGTCAGCCGGAACTCCATATGTGATTTGACCATGTCTTCCTATCCACTGGTAAGTCTGAGTTCACTCGCTCTGCGTGGACTTCATGATGTACGAGTCAGATGACATTTTATGACCCAAGTCCAGAAATCACTGATGCCATCCTACAGACATCAAAACAAAAACAAACAAAATAATCCTAATTTCAAAGTGAGACCTAAACAAAGACTCTGCTTTTCATAAAGTAAGCATACTACTTCACATTTTGAGAAAAGCCCATGAGGTGAAGCATAGCTATAGCTACCAGCCAACAGTAGCATCTTCTCATTTTCCAGGTACCTCGATTACATTTCTTTACCTATAAGCTTGGCTTTTTATCTGTGTTATTCAGTCAACACCCCCCCTTTGTTCCCAGCCATCTTTGGTCTGGTCCTGAGCCATCTGCATCTTCCCAAACATGCTGTTGATCTTACTCTCCTTGTTTTGAGTTATTCTACTCACGGAATGAAAACAAAATAATCACAACCATCGATGCACTCTAGAATTTTGCCATCCACCTCAGCAGGGTAAGAAATAAAATAACAGTCCATTTTCCAGTGTGTCTTGAGTCAGGAGGGGTCCCACTAGAGATGGACTGGAAACATGGGACCTGTATGAGAGTCTTCTATTCTTGCCACATTCCCTGCAAAAGCTGCTAGTCTAACTGCCCCAGCCCAAACTAGAAGTACAGAGTAGAAATTACTAGTAGCCAAGCTTGCCTAACAAGCTGCCATCATATCAAGGTAATGCCTCCAGGAGTATTAAAAAATAAACAGGATGGAAATGGAGAGATGAGGTCATGAAATTTCATTGTTAAGGGAAAGACAAACACATGCAGTGGAGGGAAAATATGACGTAAATTGCGTGTGAAACTTTGCCCTCCAGATCCTCAGCAGACATGGAAAGAGAGGGCCTGGGGTAGGGGCTAAAGAAAGCTGGTCTCTGCATTCAAATCAAATCAGTCCACTTGTCATTCCAGGCTAATGCCTGGATTTGAAAAGCCCCTCAAGTAAATTGCCTCCTTTTAATTTTCTGAGGTTCTACTTCTCTCATTAGGAGGTAAGGGCCTGCATTTTCCACAAGTCATCACTAGGACACAGGTCACTCTGTACACTCAAGTTGATAAAAATCATACACAGTTTAAAGATCTGTTTCTCATTTACACAAGTTGTACACCGAACGCTTGAAACTCACATGTCAATGGTAGCGCCGGGCATTTCTATCCTTCAAGAAATGTCTACTGGACTTTCTTTTCAACCCAGATTCCATTTAGCATAGTGTGGTGGGTTGAATGTGAATTGTCTACTGTAGGATCTTAATCGTGTGGGAAGCTTGTAAAAGCTCTCTGCTGTGCAGCCTCCCTGGAGGGACAGAGTCATTGAAGGTAGATGTGGAAGTTTGTTAGCCAGACCTCACTTCCTAGTTATGCTCTGCATGGTGCTGGCACCAGGTGACCTTGTGCTCCTATGGCCATGGCTCCCTGATCAGGGCAGACGGTATCCTCTTAAATAGTGAGCCCAAAGTCTTTTTCCCTTGAGTGGATTTTTCAGGTAGCTTGTTCACAGCAAAGAGCACAGGAATACCTTTTTCACCTAGAAAATTTGAAGTTGGAGAACTTCTCTGTAAGTAGAGAGTTCTAGTTGAGCCGATGATGGTAAGGACATGCAGGTATTGCCCCATATTACCTTTGAGAAACTCTTTGAGAACTCAGAGCTCTGCTGAGGACAGAGAAAGCAGATGAGGGGATCCACCCAGCCTGTGTAACTCAGAACTCAGCCATCCCACAAACATGCAGATCCGATCCAATGTAATTAAAAACTGGCTCATATCAAAATAATATCTTCCTTGTGTTTTATCCAACTTACTCCTGACCCATCTGCTTGCATTTATTCCAAATATAGCAACATGGAAACATTCAAAGTCCTTGCCATGAGACAAAAATGGCTTTTTAATTCAGCCTCATTCACGTTTAATCTGCTGCTTCCTTTTGAAAGGCGTCGTGACGATTCCCTTTCCTTAAGCCTATTTGATGACTTGGGTTCCTTCTGCAGCTATCTTCCCTTTTAGATCCAGGGACTGGGTGGGGAGGGGAGGGTATAATGAATGATCACATTGTCTAGAATATTCCCCAGCCTCCCTTCAGTTAGAAAATAACCTTCCCACCCCTGACTCTGGAGCTTCCTTTGCTAGAAACTCTGTTCCTAACAGGGAGGCCCTGGCCAATCTGGCTAGGCGAGCACTTTTTATAAGCACATAAAGTAATGAGGGAACAAATATTGGGGACTTTTTGGGTGAGAGAAGATCACAAAGGTGGGGCCTTGTGTGAAGATGAGGTATAAGGCGACAGCACATTGTCATTACAAAGGGTCCAAAGTGCATGAACCATCTCACCCTCTCATCTCCTTCCAGTCCTCTCCTGTTTTCTCCCTTGGCCTTCATCTTGTCTTCCATTCCTTTCTCGTACCAACATCGCAAGCCCTTAGCCCTGTGGTGTCTTGCAGCCCCCATCATGCTGCCTAGCAACTCAGAGACAATATCCTCTATGGGGTTCTATTCCTTCCATACCACATTTCAGGACCTGAACTCTGGCTCAGTATTTCCCAATGAGGAGCCTGGGCCAGCTCAGTTTCTAACACCAAGAATCCAAAGGTGGCTAAGATCAGAATCTAAGAGAGCGAAGATTATGTAGCATGTGGCTTAGCATGGGAACAAGGACAATGATTGCCACTATATGACTCCGCAGACTCATCCCACTACCCCCAACACTCTGATATCCACGGAGCCATATTTACCAATCGCTTCAAACCAGATTAACGCCAAATGTCTGAATTTTGAATTCATGTAAGATGGATCTTTTTTATTATAAATAAAGGTAAACTCTCAAAACGTAAATCTATCCATTGAGCCAAGTTTCAATCCAGTGAAGGTAAAGCTAGAAAGCAATGCTGATTTGAGCATAAGCTGTATGCCTGTCCAAGCTATCAAAGTCACTTTATAAATCAAGACAACTCTCCCAACTTGAATCTCATGATCTGCCTTCATATGGTCTCCAGTGTTATCAGCCATCGGGGTTAACTTCTGTTGGAATGAGGGAGGCAGCTTTTAGAACAGGCTTCAAAGAATACTGATACTGGTTCCACAGATCCTTTTGAATTACTTGCAATTCATTAAAATTTTATAAAAAGATCTCCGTGCTTTGTCTTCCAGGAAACTGGATGAAGGTGAGTCTTAGAGCCACCTGTGCAAGTAGCAGGATGTGCATAAAGAGAAAGCCCATAATTCAGTCTGCTTTTCCTTTTTGGCTCTCATACCTTGAAAACAAAGTCTCTGAGCTTTAAGTAAGTTTGATTTGGCAATCTCATAGTCAGGGTGCACTTCAAAGACCTACTTCAGCCTTCTCCCTCTGAAGCACAGAAAGAGATGCTTAGGGTTACACTGTACCAGCAGCAGGAGAGTTAGAACCGTACACACCCTCTGCAGCTCTTAATGGTTTCTTGCGTCCCCGACCAGATCCACAAAAACCATGGAACAACTCCTCGGGGAACAATAATACACATCTGCAATCCCAGCACTTGGGGGCGGGGAGGAGGGCTGAGGCAGGAGAATTGCTGTGAGTCCAAGACTACCACAGTGAACCATATATTAAGTAACAAGCTAGCCAGGGAAACACAGTGAAACCATAGATCAACACACAAACACATACAAATAATTAAACAAAAATTATGCTCTTACTGGAACAGCGTTTCTGACAGTGGTGTTGCTATGAGAGATTGCATGCTTTGAAGACAGTCAAACGTGACTAAAATCAAACAGAGCTGAAATTGCAAAGCACCAGCCCCATATGTGCAAGCTGAAAGCTCAGTGTGTCTCCTCATGAAGAGAAGCAGGAATTACAACCCCCTCTCCGGGACCTGTATGATGATTATAAAAATGAGCCAAGTACTTGAGAAAGGTCTACTTTGGCGCATGGTGAAGCTGAGATCCAGCACCCAGCAACAGCATTCAACCTTTAAAACACTCAAGTAGAATTTTAACAGAGAGTCACAAGAAGAGATGAGGAGGAGGAGAGAAGGTAATCACTTAGCAGAGAGTTGAGGGAAGAGAACAATGTATAGCCGAATCACCAGTGTAAGATTTACTCTTCCTTTATATGGGAAGCTCAAATGTTCAGTAAAGAAAAAGACATTTAGCTTTCTTCTTCCACTACAACCAAGTCTGAGAAGAACGGGCTAAAGAAATAAATGTGACTAAAGGGCTGTGGGTAGACAAGGAGGAAGGGAGGGTGGGAGGGAGGGAGGGAGGGAATGGAAAGATAAATAGATGAGAAAGGAGGGAGGGAGAGGGAGGGAACTATCTAGACTCTACCATAAAGCTCTGTTTCATCTTTGGCTAAGATCTGAGCACTCTCAGATACTATTAGAATATGGCCATGCCAATTTCTCAGGAAATTGGAAGTCAACCTACCTCAGGATCCCGCGATTCCACTCTTAAGAATATACCCAAGAGATGTCCAAACACAATAAAAACGCATTTATTTGTTCAATTATGTTCATAGCAGCACTATTTGTAATAGCCAGAACCTGGAAACAACCTAGGTACCCCTCAATAGAAGAATGGATAAAGAAGGCGTGGCACATATACACATTAGATTTCTACTCAGCGGTAAAAAAACAATGACATCTTGAATTTTGCATGCAAATAGATGAAAATAGAAAACACTTTACCGAGTGAGATAACCCAGATCCCAAAACAGGAATATGGCATGTACTCATTCATAAGTGGATTCTAGCCATAAACAAAGGACATTGAGCCTATAGTTCGTGATCCTAGAGAAGCTAAATAAGAAGGTGAACTCAAAGAAAAACATATATTTATCCTCCTGGATATTGGAAGTAGACAAGATCGCCATGCAAAAGTTGGGAGCAGGGCAGGGGGTGGGTTTGGGGGAAGGGGAAATGGGGAAAAAGAAGGGAGAGGGGGAGGATCGGGGAGAGCTTGGGGGAATAGGATGGTTGAGATGGAAGAAGGGTGGATATGGGAGCAGGGAAGAAGATATCTTAACTAAGGGAGCCATTTTAGGGTTGGCAAGAGACTTGACTCTATAGGGGTTCCCAGGTGTCCAAGGGGATTTCCCCAGCTAGGTCAGTGGGCAGCGGAGGAGAGGGTGCCTGAACTGGCCTTCTCCCATACCTATACTGATGAATATCTTGCATATCACCATGAACTTTCATCTGGCAATGGATGGAGATAGAGACAGAGACCCACATTGGAGCACTAGACTGAGCTTCCAAGGTCCAGATGAAGAACAGAAGGAGGGAGAACATGAGCAAGGAAGTCAGGACCGCAAGGGGTGCATCCACCCACTGAGATGGTGTGACTGATCTAATGGGAGCTCACCAAGGCCAGCTGGACTGGGACTGAACGAGCACGTGACCAAACCAGACTCTGAATGTGGCTGACAATGAGGACGGACTGAGAAGTCAATGATAATGGCACTGGGTTTTGATTCTACTGCATGTACTGGCTTTTTGGGAGCCTAGTGTGTTTGGATGCACACCTTCCTAGACCTGGATGGAGGGGGCGGGTCTTGGACTTCCCACAGGGCAGGGCACCCTGACTTCTCTTAGGACTGGAGGGCAAGGGGGGGAGGGGGGGAGTAGGAGGACAATGGGAGGATGGGAAGAGGTGGAAATTTTTAATAAATAAATAAATTAATTAAATTAAATTACTGATAGAAAAATTAAGCATTACTATTAAAATTATATCAATAAATCACTAAAAGAAAAAAATAATATGGCCATGCTAAGATATTGGAGACAAAACAAATTTGTTTTCCTCACTGGCAGTTGTTGGGCCCTTCACTGATGCCTATTTGTCTTGAGTGAAGGAGTGTCTGTCATGCAGCCCCTCTTGAACAGCTGGCTGGACTCTCCACAAGGTGCCTCCCTGCTCTGAAAACTTTTTATTAACACCCCAAGGAAGCTACACTGCAATCAAAGCTACTTCCTGAATGTGGTTCTGGCTCCAGAGGGAACTGCACCAGTTACAACTGCCCCGATCGGTTTGTACCAGATATTTCCCCGTCATGGACTGTTGCCAAAGGCTTAAAGATCCCAACATCCTATCATAGGTCCAAAAGCTGCAACTACAGCCTCTGTAGTACCTGAGGGTCCCAAAGCCCAGCCTGGGGCTGGAATCTCAGCATGTGTCTCTGCTGAGATGCTGGAATCCCTGCTGGGGTTATAAGAGTTGCTCCTGCAGGGCTGCTTATTGTTAAAATGCAGAGCAACAAGCCTCCAACACAAGGAGGCTCCCATACAACCTACAGCCCTGAATCTCTAGCTTGAAACTTACAGCAGTGGGCCCTTATCTACCAGAGCTTGCAGGGAAGCCTCTGGGGCTGTTCCTGAGCATGCAGGGAACAGGGACCACCAGAAGCACTTGTCCGCGCCTACTTTTTAGCTTCTACCCAGATAGAGCAAATGAATCCTAGATAACTGATAGGTAAAACACAGATACATGCACAGGTGCATATGCATACACACACAGAGATATACACCATAGACACACAACATATACTATAGCCATTACCACCACCTCCATCACAACCACCACCTCCATCACAACCACCACCTCCATCACCACCACCACCTCCATCACCACCACCACCTCCATCACCACCACCACCTCCATCACCACCACCACCTCCATCACCACCACCACCTCCATCACCACCACCACCTCCATCACCACGTTTACAACTGTCACCACCTCATTACCACCTCCACCACCTCCATCAAACACTATCACCAACACCACCTCATCATCACCACCATCACCACCACCACCACTACCACCATCGCTGCCATCACCACCACCACCACCATCAACCAGCATTACCACCACCACTACTAGTAGCATCCCCTCAACACTAACACCACAACACCTACACATCGCTATTAGCACCACCACGCTCTATTTACCCTTCCATCTGCTGATGGTCATTCAGTTAGTTCCACGTCCTGAGTATTGTAACTAGAGCCACAAAGAGCATGGTGGGAAGGGGTGTCTTTTTCACCTATCGACTTCCTTCCCTTTAGATAAAGACCCAGAAGTGAGATTGTAGGATCGTGTGGTCATTCTATCTGCAGAGTTGGAAGTCCTCTCATGCTGTCTTCCACACGGACCACACTGTTCACATGTGTTCACAGTGCACATGGGTCCCCTTCCATGTGTGTCCTCACAGCGCTCATGCCTCATCTTTCTGATGACAGCAGTTCCGACTGGTGCAAGATGACATCTGGCTGTGCTTCTCATCAGCATTAGCGTTCCCCGGTGATGAATGAATCTATGCTATGCTAGTGGCTTGAATGTTTGTCCTAGAACCGTGCTGTGGATCGAGATTCCAAGACCAAAGAGAAGCCTGTCTGCCCTTTGCTTTATTTAGTGTGTTCTTGATGTCTTTTGACTCCATAAACTTGAGTCTTTCTATGCACAGTCTCATTCAGTGTAGTTCTTGGAAGCAAGGAGAATTAAATGTCAAGTGAGATGAGTATCAATGTTAAGATGACCTTAAAAGTCAGCCCCTTCAGTTCTACCATGAGATTTTTATTTCTGTTAGGTTTCTGTCTGATTGACCTGTCCATTGGTGAGAGAGGAGTGTTGAAGTCTTCTACTATTAGTGTGTGCGGTTTGATGGCTGCCTTGAGTTTTAGCAATGTTTCTTTTATGTACGTGGGTGCTTTTATATTAGGAGCATAGATGTTCAGGATTGATTGAGACTTCATCCTCATGAACTGTTCCTGTTATGAGTATAAAATGCCCCTCTCCATCTCTTCTGATTGATTTAAGTTTGAAGTCAACTTTGTTAGAGATTAGTATGGCCACACCTGCTTGTTTCTTAGGTCCATTTGCTTGATAAGCCTTTTCCCAGCCCTTTACTCTGAGTAGGTGCCTGTCTTTGTGGTTGAGGTGTGTTTCTTGTAAACAGCAGAATGTTGGATCCTGTTTTCGTATCCAATCTCTTAGCCTGTGCCTTTTTATAGGTGAGTTGAGCCCATTGACATTAAGTGATATTAATGACCAGTGGTTGTTAACTCCGGTCATTTTTTTAGTCATAGAGTTTGTGTGTTTCCCTTCTTTGATTTGTGTTGGTGAAGGGTCTCTAGATGTCTGAGTTATTGTGGTCATTGTTGGACTCCTTGGATAGGGAGTTTCCTTCTATTACTTTCTGTAAGGCTGGATTTGTGGCTGCGTATTGTTTAAATTTGTTTTTATCCTGGAAAATTTTATTTTCTCCATTTACAGTGAATGAAAGCTTGGCTGGGTATAGTAATCTGGGCTTGCACCCATGGTCTCTCAGTTTCTGCAGTACATATATCCAGGACCTTCTGGCTTTCATGGTTTCCATGGAGAAGTCAGGTGTAAGTCTGATAGGTTTACCTTTATAAGTATTTTGGCCTTTTTCATTTGCAGCTCTTAATATTCTTTCTTTATTCTGTATGCTTTGTGTTTTGATAATTATATGGCGCGGGGATGGTTTTTTTTTTTTTTTGATCCAGCCTATTCGGTGTTCTGTATGCTTCTTGAACCTTCATAGGTATATCTTTCTATAGGTTGGGAAAGTTTTCTTCTATAATTTTATTAAATATATTTTCTGGACCATTGAGCTGCACTTCTTCTCCTTCTTCTACTCCTATTATTCTTAGGTTTGGTCTTTTTATTGTGTCCCATATTTCCTGAATGTTTTGTGATGAGAGTTTGTTGGACTTGCTGTTTTTTTTGATCAGTGTGTTTATTTTCTCTATGGTATCTTCAGAATCTGAGATTCTTTCTTCTAACTCTTGTATTCTGTTGGTTATGCTTGTTTCTGTAGACTCTGTTTGTTTACTTAAATTTTCCATGTCCAGCCGACCCTCTGTTTGTGTTTTCTTCTTTGCCTCCATTTCAGTTTTCAAGTCTTGAACTGTTTCCATTATCTGTTTGATTGTTTTTCCTTGGTTTTCTAGGGTATCATTCACTGATTTATTCAATTCTTCAAACTTTCTGTTATATTTCTCATCCATTTCTATAAAGGCGTTTTTTACATGCTGTTTAAGGGCGTCAATCACTTTCATGAAGTCAATCTTTTCTAATTCTTCTTGATTAAGGTGTTCATGTCCTCCCTTTGTGAGGTCGCTGGTTTCTGGTGGCTTCATGTTGCTTTTCAGCTTGTTGGGCGAATTCTTGCCTTGGCATCTGCCCATCTCTTCTTCCAAATGCTCCCTTATGGATCTTCTTTTACTGGATCAGGTCTCCTTGCCTACCCAACGCTGGCTCTCCCCAACGTTGGCTCTCCTGGCGCCGAGAGATCAGGTCTCCGTGCTGGTTGGGCAGCTGGCAAACAAAGCGCCTACCCTGCTTGGTGCAGGCAGGCCATAGAAACAAAGGAACTCCCACCCGCTTGGGTGCCCCGAGGATTCGGTGCCCAGGTGCCCAGCCTGTCTGAGTGATGTTATGTGCCGAAAGAGGGCTGTGGGGCCGAAGTGGGGAGGGTTCTGGATGGAAGCTGGGTGGGCTAGGAAGAAAGAGGCGGTATTCAGGGAGTAGAGGCCCTGCAGAGAGCCCAAGAAGGATAGGGAGCCAAGGAACCTCTGAGCTCCCCGTCCCAGGCTGGCTCCGTGGGACCAGAAACTCACCCCAATGCTGGCTCTCCTGGCGCCGAGACATCAGGTCTCCGTGCTGGTTGGGCAGGTCGCAAACAAAGTGCCTACCCTGCTTGGTGCAGGCAGGCCATAGAAACAAAGGAACTCCCGCCCGCTTGGGTGCCCCGAGGATTTGGACCCAGTGCCCAGACAGGCTGGGCTGGGTGATGTTCTCTACCATGAGATTTTAAGTGAGCAGGCTGCAAATAAGAAATAATTGCCCATGGTCACAGGAAAGTTGATTTTAAAATTAAAAAAAAAATGTTCTATTGTCTGTTGATGTCCTGTCCCTGTCTTCTATGTCCTTGATACTTAGTCTGATAGAAAATTTGAATTTTAGTTCAGACCCCAAAACAACACTGAGCAGACTGCATGTACGCAGACACCAGGATGACTTACAGGGACACTAGAGTGTGAGCACTCTTTCAAGCCAAATAAAGGAACAGAGGTAACTGATATATGGGGGTGGGGGCCAGATAGACAGAGACAGAGAGAATTAAGTACGTGTATCTTTGTTTATGCATATATGTGTGTCCATATGTACACACACGTATGTTTGTATTTGTACATGCTTAAATAGGTGGGATAGGCATGTGTGAGCATGTATATGCAAGAGTAGGCACATGTGTAAATTCATGCATTCACACATGTGTGTGAGCATCAGAGTGCATGTACATTGGTGTACACATATGTGTGTGTGCATATGAAAGTGGCTCACCAATGGAGGGATCTCAGTGAGGTTTCTGTCTGGAAAGATGGAGGAGGGCAGACAGTTTCTAACGTATCTTCCCTGAGAAGCTACACTTCTGAACACTATCTATCAGAGGGGGTAAGCATTTGCAGTGAATTCTGGGGACAAAATACAACCTTTCCAGGTACAGTCATGGACGCTTGCATTGTTTTAAAGCAATCCTGAACTCAAAGAAAAAGAAAAGACCAGTTCTGTTTTCACTTCTTGTCAGTAGCACGGTGCTTTGCTTCTTTTCGCTACTGAAGATACAGCCTGAACAAGACCTGTAAGAAGATGCCGGGCGGCGGCAGGGGGTCTATAGTCTAGAAGCAATGAGGCAGATTTCTATAGGCACTCCACTGCTGGAGGGCGGTGCCAAAGTCAGCATGTTCCCCTCCTGGCTCCAGCTGTTGCTCATCCTTCAGTATTTCACCTTCCCGAGGAGAATGTCAACTCAGGAAAGGGAACCCTGTGTTCTCGCTAGGTAAAAAGCCCACCCACATGGTTTGTGTCCTGGACAGAAGTTCAACTGCTCACAGTCCTGCCACCGAAGCACAGGCTTCATTCACACAGCCCTCGCTACCTGATCACGGTCACTGCATGCAGTAAGTAACCTGTATCTGGTTGCATCTACATTGTAACGGTTACTTTTCTGAAGCACTCACTGTTTTTGGCGTTATTATAGGAACAGTTGGCTGGAAATAAATGGGAGTAAAAAAAACAGACCTCTCCCAAGAAAAGAAAATACACAGAAAAAAAAATAACACAGCAATGAAGTATTGTATTAAATGTCTTATGGGTGCATGTCCTTTGCCCTGCTTTCTGCCAATTAAATTAGATTTAACTGAAACATGAGTGTCTCAGAGAGAAACATCTTCCTCTCAGCCCAAAACTAGACACTGAGCACAGGTAGAGGTCAGTGAACGTCTCACAATGCGAACCCCAAGCTGGGATGAAAGAAGGCTATATGTAAGGACTTATGCCTCAAATAACAGCTGTTCCCACTGTTCCAAGGGCCCCTGACTTCCACAGGTAAGCGCTGAGCATGGCCAGGGAAAGGAAATCCTCTGGGGAGAACACAAATGATAAGGCTAGAAACACGGGTGTTTTCTTGGATGAGCCCCTTGGGATTCTGGGAAACAGTGACCACAAGTCAGAGGGCCTACTAGGCATTGTGTAACGTCCTTAAGAAAAAAAAAAAGAAGTCTCTTCAGCCTAGGACCGGCTCCAGGAGACCTGTCAGAGAAACCTTCTCTCTGGACTTTGCTCTTCAGTTCAGGTTGCATGGAAGAAATGAACTTGGCAACTCCCTTCCAGGCTGCAGGAGGGGTGGCCAAGAGTGCCTGAACAGAGCAAAGGGCAATCTCTGCTCTCCCGGAGCTGGTCTGAAGGGGACAGAGTGGGCATTCTCGCAGCTGAGCTGAGCTGGTGTTTGGAAAAGCCCTCTTGGACGGCAGCTCTAAATCATCAGGTAGCCTCTGTTTACATGTCCGCTGTAGCCAAGGTGCAGAGCCTGACTCCTCAGACAGCTTCCAACACGGCTCCATTTCTGGAGGTAGGAAAAAAAAAAAAAAAAGGAAAGGAAGATAAAAGACTTCAAAAGCTGAGCCAGGGTCCCCAAAAGAAGGGCGCTAGAAACTTCTGTGAGGAGTGGCCCAACCAAGTGCTGTGACATCTGTGAAGGCATGTCCATCCTTGGGGAGCAGAGCTGGCGCAAAGCTGGCATTAGGCAGCCTTTTCCTTTCCCTCCCTCTGGCTTCTGCAGGCAGAAATTGGAATCTAGGGGAGGTCCAATCAGGAGACAGGAATGCATCCTCCCTTTCCCCTCCCCTGGCCTCCATGCGCTTCCTGAGACAGGAAACTTTAAATTGCTGGGATGGGCCACCCTAATTGCTACTCTTTTAATAACTTGGTTCACTCCTTGAAGCCTCCGTAAACATTCTCGAAGCAGCGGAATCTGAGCAAGGAGGAAACACTGTGCCTCTTGCACGGCCTCTCTTCGGGAGTGAAACGACTTCCCAGGAACCAGAGAATATGTCAGTCAGCAAGGTTCTGGGCTCTTCTCCACAGACCAAAAAGATTCCTATAACTAATTTCCCTAGTGTCTGCTCATTATCCCCACCCCTCCGGAAATCGCTCCCCATGTCCTATTCTCCAGTCACAATTATTCCTATGTTGTCTGTATGTGTTGTCTGTCTATTTACACCAGCCTGAAGCTTCAGATCCAGCCCAGCATTCCACATTTCCTTAACATGATCCAGTCAGGGTCAATGGGAAAAGCACACACGTTCATCTGACCCCATCTTGGTCAGCAGGCCAGTCCTTTTCTTTAAAGGTGGTTTGGGAATCTGAATTTCATTTTAGGGAGGTTTGTTGTATCCGGAGGCTGTTAGAAACTCAGCTCTTTGGTGCATGGGTAGGTGGAAGGGTTTAAAAAGTGTTTGTTTCCAGGTGACAGAAATATGACACCAAGTTTTTTCTGTCATGAAGGGAAAACATACGGTTGAGCTTGTTGGTTGGCACCTTTCCTAGGGAGATGTGAACCAACATTTACTTATTGTTAGACAGGAAACAAAGAACAGATCAAATATGAATGCCACCAAAGTTCAACTTGGTAAACTTGGTAAACCAATGGGTTTTATTGGGGTCACATGCAAGAGTAGAAGTGACTCAAAGCCCACTCCATCATGGGTGGTAACTCCCAAAAGCTGGGAGCCTGGAGCTCACAGCACAGCCTGAGACAGTTCTACAGGTTGGAGAACTGGAGGAAGCCCCAGCTGGTGAATTCTTCAGCAAATGTGTATTTTGATATAAGAAGTACCTATCAAGGACCTGGACCAACTGGCCCATGAGAAGCGGGCAAAGCCGTGTGATGGCAAAGATTCTCTCAAGAGTCCAGGTCAGGGTTTATGGACAATTGCTCAGTGTGGGCAAAGACAACCAACAGCAGTGTTCCCCCCGCCACACCATTTTCACAGCCAGAGGCTACAGAGATCTCTTTTGAGTCCTCCCTCTGTGCTATACCTAACAAACATGCCAAGGTTCCAGGTTGCAGAAGTTAAGAGAATCCAAGCTGATGCCAGCTCCATGGTAGGTGTGTCTGTGTGTATGTCCTTCCTTTCTTGCCTCACCTCCCCTAGACATGATTTGGGGACCAGAGCCATAGAGTGTCCTTTCCAGATATCTTTGTAGGTCTGAGCTTCTTCCAGACACCTTAGCTAGTATCTCTGTTTCTCTTAGGCTACTCCATTTTCCTGAGCCTCTTCTTGGCAGCTCAGCTGGTCTGAGAAGCTTTACTTCCTCATATATACGGGGGGATGCAGAGGTCTTGCGAATAGGGTCACTTCAAGGATCAGCTTAAAAAAGCTTCTCATTGAAGTCATGTGTTCTGAGGCAAGAGACTTGTTATGAGCTGAGTGAATGGTTATTGTGTCAAGAGAAAAATGTTTTAAGTCTGAGACTTTTGGCCTAGGATGTTCTGTGGCCTGTAAGGCATGAAGCACTAAAAATGGGTATAAAGGGAAGGGTAGAGAAAGAAAATTAGGAGAACATGTGATCCTGGTAGGAATACAAACTTGCTCAGAGCATCCATAGGGGAAATTTAAGGTACCAAAAAAAATTAGTTTAGACAGATGTCAGTACTAAGTAGGAGGGTGCTAGTGCCAGCTAAAGGCTAGCCCACTGCAAGGGGCTTGAAGTAATCAAACAGTAATTGAAACTTTGGGCTTTGCAGGCAGCCAAGCTTAAATGTGAATTCTTCCTAGATTTGTGATCTAGGCAAATTACCTGAACTATCTGAGGGGTGTGTGTGTGTGTGTGTGTGTGTGTGTGTGTGTGTGTGTACAGGAACTGAACTCAGGTTACTAGGCTTGAAAGAATATATATACACACAACACACATATATACCTAGATATGTATATGTCTGTATATGAGAGATAGGTTAAAGAAGAGAAAGAGAACAAGAAAGAAGAGATGTAAAGGATATAAAAGAGACATACAGAGAGAGAGAAGAAAGAAAGGTGGAAAGGAAAGGAAAAGAAAAGGAAAAACAAAGCATGGTGAGTCTGTGCTGGAACAGTGGATGCCTGCCTGGCGCTAAGTCTTGGCCTGGCATGGGAATGACGCAGAGAGAGTCAGCAAAATTCATTTGGCTCTCACATTTCCATCCACCTCAGCATAGGCTTTATTAGATCCTTCTAGTCTGCCTCAGGCTTGGCATGGGAAGTCTGCAGTGACGAGGTAGGGATTGACAAAGTCTGTCCCATGGTTCTTTCACTGATGAACACAAAATGAAGCCTAGTGAGCAGCTAGTGAGCCTCCCTCTACTGCTCAGGAGGTTTATGCAAGGGGGAAATGCCACTGGGAGAAAATTTCAGCTGCACTGCCTCAGTTGAGGAAGGGGAGAGATTGAGACTCTCTATGACACCGAGGTCATTGTTGTCCACATTTAAACCTAGTCAGGCCTCTCATGGGGATGATGTAAGAATGGATGCTCTTTGCAAGGAAAAGCTGAAAAGGTTCAAAAATAGGATTGTGAACAGGGTGGTCAACTGCCAGGAATCCCTTCCTAGGAATCCTCGTGTGTTGGAGAATTGTGCTGTGATGACATAAAATCCTGCAGACGTTTCTTCATGCCCTCAAAGTTTTGAGGCCTCCAAGCAGAAAGAGCTCACTGATCCAAGTGAAGTAAGTTCTTGCCTTCTTCTATACCTGGGAGACCTGATGATCCACTAGGATGAAAGAAAGCAGTAAGAAGGGGTGAGACCAGAGGTCAGGCAGAAGGTGTTCTGATCTCCCTATGACTTCCTGCTTGCTTTGCTTTGGGGCGGTTGTTTCCTTCTCTGAACTTGACCTTCGAAACAAGTTCTCTGAACTTGAATCCTTCAAAAACAAACAATGGAACACTACGAGAGTTTGCAAAAATCGTTCCCAATGCCTACTAAAATAAGTGCTTAACACTGATTAAAAGTCAATCAGGAATTTTTTTCTAGGAAATTCATATTGACCCCTTTAAACTCCAAACAAGATTAGCCTGAAGCTGTGAACTCAAATTTAAACAGTTTCTGAGTATCATCATATGATTTTCTGTCTTCTTTTTAAAATTATTTTTTATAATTTTATTTATTTGTGTGGGTACTAATAACATTTATTGACTGCTTGGTGGGAGATGTGTGGCCATGTCAGAGTACACCTTGCAGGAGTGAGTTCTCTCTTTCTACCACAGGGGTCCCAGGACCTGAACACAGCTCACTGGTCTCGGTAGTAAATGATATGTATCCTTTATGATGCATGGCCATTCTGGACAATAATAAATATTTACTAAGACTTTCTGTATAAGTATGAATGTTTCTGTATCTGTGTCGTGTGAGTTCATAATTGTTTAGCTGTGATTTTTTAAGTTGTGATATTTTTATATTACACTAGAAACTTATTTAGCAGGAAGAAAGAGAACACTGTGTATTAATATAGAGTGGAAGACAGAGTTGGAAATATTGACTTCTTGGCACCAGAAGTTTTAAGGGTTTGCTGGAAACGTCTGAGCTGATGACTTTATTCTCCTGAATTTTACTGTCCTCATCTGGGTAAGAAAAAAGTCATTATTCAGGAATTTCTATAAGAGCTCTGTCTGCTAGTTTTTATCTCATTTTGTATAAGGAATTTTCTCCCCTCAGTGCAGCAAGCAAAACAGCCACACTGAGGAGGTGAGTCGCTGTCTCAAAGGAGCCTATGGAAGTCAAGTCAAGGTGTTTACCGAGCAACTACTGTGGCCTTAGTGAGCACGGAACGGGTCCAGGTCATTGGATCATTTAGTTCTCTTGAAAGACATTTAAGGTTGTAGTGTACTAAGTAATTGTGTCTTTTTTCTATTTAATCTTCAGGCTGCAAGATCCTCTTACACCAAACCACCACAAACACATTTTTTTTTTATTTTTATCAACACTGTATATTTTGTCTATGAAGAATCAAAACCCTTCTCTCAAGAGTGAACATTTGATCAGAGAATGAGTATGAGAACAAAACCAGGGGACAGTAAAGATGAACTCTCAGAGACCTGCCAGCAGGAAGGGATAGAAAAGCAGAAAATAGAACCAAAGGAAGAAGGAGGAAGCAGCACAGTTGGGGAGGGGTGTAGACAGAACACAAGCTGAAAGGGACCTTGAGTATTTTCAAATTAAGCCTGTCTTTTTTTTCCCATAATAACAGTTACTTCATATCCTCCTAAAGTTGGCATGTTTCTCTTGGGAAGATAAATGCTTTCTGGCAAGCTGGCCGCGTTCGCGCTGAAGCAGGAAGCCCCAGTCATCAGCCCATTATGCAATGCTGCGTCCGGCCAGTAATTGCCCATCTGACATGCTAGCCTCCCACATTCCTGAGATGCGTCCAGCAGAGGCAGAAGATGAGATTAGATTGCTTTTGCAGCTAGCCACCATCGCTCTCGGTTGGTGTACCTCCCTCTCCCGTGTGCTGAATCAGGCAGTGGCTGGCTGCACATGGACCATGGCAGGCTTGCTCTGTGTTTGTCTCTAGGTAGAAATTTCTCCCTTGAGAAAAAGGTGGTATTTCATAGAAGATTGGTTTTATTTTAGGTAGGTGTGTGTGTGTGTGTGTGTGTGTGTGTGTGTGTGTGTGTGTATGAAATGAGTAAGAATTCAATGGGCCACAAGGCCACCAGGAGAAAGACCCCAGCTGACCGAATCATTATCCCTATCAGAAGCACAAAAATGGAATTTTGCCCCAAACGATCAGTGTGGTTGGAGCTGTTTCTTTACTTTTTCTAAACCTTGTGTGTACATTAGACAAAATAATAATCACTCCATGGGTTAGTAAAAGGATGAGATCATGTGCATAAAAACCCTTGGACAGTGTCTGCCTATCAATACGTGCTGTTTATGTTTCCTGGATATCTGTCAAGCATAGGTCAGGCCTTGCATTTCCAGGCCTTTGCTCCCAGAACCTCAGCAGAGGACTCGGCACCAAGCAGCCCTTCCCAGCGAGTGGCTTGCTTCTTTATCTCCAGCCCCACCAGAGGGTGCACAGGCAGTCAGTGTGTTTGTGTGAAGTATCGATAGGAGGAAAGGCAGAAGGATGACAGTGAAATACAAGGAAAGAAGAGAGAAGGCAATGAACCCAGGAAGGAGGAAAAGAAGGGAAAGGCAAAGGCAGAGGAGGGCAACAGAAAGATATGGAAGAAAGAGGGGAGACCGATGAAATACAGAGAGAGGCAGGGCTGAAGAAATGGGCAAAGGAAGGAAAGAAGATATGGGAAGAAAGAGAGAAGGAAAGAGGAGAAAGTGGCTAGGGAGGAAAGGAGGAACAGAAGAAGGGGGAGGAAGAAAGGGAGGCTCTCAGACTTCAAAAGGCAGTCTAGCCAGAGGGAGAGAGGGGGAAGGATTCACTTTGTGTCCCGATATGCTCCTATATTTCTTTTCCCATTCTTCTAATCAGCTGAGGTTCTTCACAGTAACATGTGCTTTACTTGCATAATCTCCATCCTAGGTGATTCTCCATCCCCATCCCTGTCTCTTCAAGTCCTGGCATCCTTCAATGACACACATCTTCCTCCTAGGGGCATGTCCTGACACACTAGGCTATGCCATCACTAAGCTCAAGGATTCTCCTTTGCTTCCTGTTTGCCCCTTTCTGAATGTCCCTGCCTGAGATATTTCTGTGCGAGACCCACAGCCAGAGTTCGTGCACATAAGCTCTCGGCACAGAAACTATGGACTTCAGACTATGGACCTTCATTAAGAGGCAAGGATTCCAGATGTTTGTCCAGAAGACATAAACATTTCTATCCATACAATCAAAGTTAACATCTGCAACAAGACCCAGCACTGAAAGATGATATGTCCTTCACAAAGACGGAGCATGTTAACCCCTGCCTGGGTTTTAGATTTGTTGATTAACTATACCCTCTTCATTCAGCTCCAGCCTAGCAATTGCCATTTCTGCCATAGCCCTGTATCTTAGTATCTAAGAATTTCTCTGTGGGGGCTGGAGAGATGGCTCAGTGGTTAAGAGCACCGCCTGCTCTTCCAAAGGTCCTGAGTTCAATTCCCAGCAACCACATGGTGGCTCATAACCATCTGTAATGAGATCTGTGCCCTCTTCTGCCTGCAGGCAGAGTACTGAGAACACTGTGTACATAATAAATAAATAAATCTTAAAGAAAAATACTTGTTCATTTAAAAAAAATCTTGCAGTTTTCAAAAAAAAATTGCTCTGTGTACTACAGATTGTAGGATAGAAAACGAAGAAATAGGTTTTATGTCCAGCTTGGAGAGTAACATCTGACATCACTGTGGCTTTGGGGTTGTTATACCTGGAAGGCTTTCTTTGATTCTTCTGGTGGTTTTCTGGAAATGTTGGCCCCCACTGGCTCTCTTTCTTGCCACTCTTCACTGGGCATGGTTTATCCATGTGGCTTTTATTTTTATTTAAATAAGGACACCAGTCACATTCATTGTGGAATCCTTCCCACTGCAGAGTGACATCATGTGTACTAATTATACCTGCGGCAGCCCGACTTCCAAATAAGGTCACATTCTGTTGTGCCTTGGGCTGAAATCCCTGCTTAAAGACAGGCCAGATTGGTGGATCACACACTCCTTTGTACATATAACCCAAGAACGTCAAGAGGTAGAGAAAAAAGAAAGTCAAGAGGTGGAGAAACAAGCGTCTGAGAAGAGAAGGCGGTTAAATAAACTAGAAAGCCTGAAGTAACCAGGATGGCTCTTAGGGATCCTTTTGATTGGCACCCAGCTAAGTGGTGAGGCCAGCTGAAAGGAGGTAAAGGTTTTCATTGTCAGTTTGGTAGAATAGAGGATCATCTGGATTAGAGGGGCTTTTAGGCACGCCTGTAGGAGAGGATCTTGATTACATTAACTGTTGTGAGAAGAGCCATCTTACTGTGGGGAGGGCCATTGCCTGGGCTAAGAATTCTGTCATGGGGGAAAGGTGGCCTTTGCTCCAGCTTTCCTCACTCTCTGCTTTTGGATTACATAAGCAGCTGTGTTTAGGGTTGATTTCCCCAGAATGGACTGTGCCCTTGAACCGTGAGCTAAGATAAACACCTTCTCGCCTATATTGGCTCTTATCAGGGTGTTATGTCACAGTCACGGGAAGAGAAGTTAAGATAGAGCACACAGGACAGTCACTTAGGAAGATAATGCTCTGCTGAACAACACTGTCTGACCACAGGAAATGAGGAAGAATAAGAGAAGTTCAAGATCTGTGAGCCTCAGAGAACAGGAGAAGGAATTGAGATGACTACCAAGTCTCCAAACCCTGAGGGAGGAGCTTAAAAGATTATCTCATAGGCCTAATGAATGAATGAGAATTGAATAAACTCACCTCTCTTTTATAAAAGGAAAAAAAAAACCTGTGTTAATTGCCCTGTCTTTACTCTCTCCCCTTTCCGAGTCCTGCAATTTGCAAATTAACTATTGGCCAATTCAGGCCATTGATGGGACAATAAGCACTGAAGGAGCCTGGTCTCTGAACTTGAATTGTGAGTCATAATGATTATGGATGACTCACATGGGGATCCTCCAAAGACTTTCCCTTAGGACTCAATCCGAGAAGCTTGCTCCATTGTAACTTAACAATGAAAGGGGGCCCACGGCCTGGTAGGGCCACCAATAGAGAGGTTCTTGAAGGATGGATGTGAGTGGGAGGGCCTTGTGGCTGTCAGCTTCATCTAGCTGTCAGTCACCACTTGATGAAGGGGTGGGGAAGGATTTTAGCTCCTGGTCTTGCAAACGTGTGTCTGTAACTACCATGTTGAAGGCCAAGACACTATGCCAAGGTCCAGCTACTCTGCTAACTCATTTGCTTTTAGAACCCAGGGACTTCATTAATGCCTAGAGTGAGACACTCCGTGGACGAAGTGGGTGACTGGCAACAAGATTTTGAGAGCCTAGAAGATTGCATGAAAACAAAAGAAAACATTAAATGAAATTCTTTATCTTTTCTCGAATGCAGTGGTTCTCAACCTTCCCAATACTGCGACCCTTTAATAGTGTTCCTCATGTTGTAGTGATCCCCAACCATGAAATGATTTCACTGCTATTTCATCACTGCATTTTTGCTACTCTTGTCAAAGGTAATGGTAATGTCTGATATGCTGAATATCTAAAATTCTACACCTGTAAAAGAGTCGTCCAACCTTAAAGAGGTCACAACCCACAGATTAAAAACCACTGCTCTAATGAGATCCACTGGGATAAGAGATTTGGCTCGGGGGGGGTGCATCTCTAAAAGAAAAGCGATTAACCTTCAAAAGAAAAAAAGTATAGCTAGGGCTGGAGAGATGGCTCAGCTACTTAAAGTACTTGCCTTGTAAGCAAAAGGACCCAAATTCAACTCCCAGAACCCACATAACAAAAGCTGGTATGGGACTTTGAATGAGACATCACTCCCATTGGCTCACAGGTTGAACATTTGGTCCCAATTTAGAAATTTTGTCTGAGGGAGTTTGCTGGAGGAAGTATATTATTAGGGGTGGACTGTGAGACTTAATTCTCTCTCTGTCTCTCTCTCTCTCTCTCTCTCTCTGATGTTATGATATCACAGCTTCTGACTGATGACATTCTGTCCTCGTCATCATGGACCCCCCTCCATACCCATGGAATCATAGGCCAAATTAAACTCTTGTGTCCACCAATTGTTTTTGGCCATAGTGGTTTTTTTATTTATGACAGCAGAAAAGTAAGTAGCACAGAAGTGCATCTCGGCACACACTTGCAACCTTAGTCATTTGGAGGTAGAAATCGAGGGATCCCTGTGGCTCACGGACCAGATAGCCCAGCTTACTTGTGGAGTTCCAGGCTAGTGACAAACCCAGTCTTAAAAGGAAAGGTAGGCGGCAACCTACAGAATGATAGCCAAGGTTGTTCTCTGATCGCTGCATGCACCTGCACACACACACACACACACACACACACACACACACACACAATTTCAAGAGCTGCTAAAATCCATATGAATGGAAACAGTACAAAAGTCCTATTTTTTATTGTCTTTGACATATTTCAGTGAGCAGAAGCAATACGCTCTGACCCTGGGAGGAGCTCACAGGAGGAGTCTGCTTCTCATTAGGCATTTTCAAGCAAAACATTGGGCAGCAGATATTGAAACTTTCCATACTTGCTTGTTTCAAAGGCAGGGGTAGCCGAGGACTCACACCAAGTATTAGCCCTGGTGGCATATTTTCCTACAGTGGTGTGTAGTCAGAATCACGGCAGTTCCTGGCCACAGCTAAGCAAGAGAAACCTGAGTTCTACCAGACACTGAATGAACTTCCAGCATCTAAGTTCTTGGCACCTATCCTGCTCGAAGGGGCATCAGGTAGCCAAGGGGCGCTGTGTCCAACAGGGTGCCTGAGGATCCATGCCCACCTCTTGCTGAAGCCCTGTGTGCTCCTGAGCTCCCAAGTGTAGCTACTTAGCACACCTTTCAAAGAACCTTCAGATTCAGGACTCTTGGAACTGCTGGGCTGAAGTCAGACTGCGATTTCCCACCGTAACAGCTGGGCTGGAACTCCTCGGTAGATAATGATCATTGTTACTCCATGGCGTTGGACTCTCACGGAGCTTTCCAACTTCAAAGGACTTTATGCACATCAACTAATTAATCGGAGATACAAATGGTGCCAAGGCCCAGAGGGCTGCAACTGCTCAGATCAAGGACAGTCTCTGTTGATGGTGATTTCTAGCCGTGAACAAAACACACTTCAGTCGGTGCGTGAGGGTGGAGTATCAGCCAAGTATCATTGTCCCTGCTGTAGGCTCCTGCCCAGAGCCAGGTCCAGTAAACCAGGCCTGCATAGGAGGCTACAAGAGGAAACCACAAACTCCTATACAAGTGTGCAAAACACTGGTGACCAAGAAACAAGCAAATACATTCATTACCTTGCCATTAAAACAAACAAACAAACAAAAGAACCCTGAGTAATTTGCCAAAAGGGTCACAGGGGAACTAGCACTGTGTAAATAAAGAAATGGATCCAGGAGCAAACAGCCCTGTCAGACATATGCAGAGCTTAAGAAAGGGGGAAAAAAGCATGTTTGTAGGAGGGGACAGAATGTGTGTGTGACTGCGGATACCCAAGAAGATCAGAGGAGAAGGCCGGAGCCCTTGAATCTGCTTTTCCAGGCAGTTGAGACTCTCCCAACATGGATGGTGGGAATTTAACTCTAGTTCTCTGTCATAGCAGCTAGATCTCTTAACCTCTGCTTCGTACGCGAAACCCCAGACTTATATTACTTAATATTTTAAGAAATATATTTGTTAAGAAAATAAACTGAAAGAATTGATTGATGTAACCTAAAATGAAGAGTGTGAAGTGGAAATACCTGTTCCCTGAGAAATTCAGGGGGCAAGAGGTCAGTTTTCCTTTAATGAGTTGAGGATTTGATTAGGGGGTCTCGAGTGTTCTATGCTGCTCTGGAGCCCCCAGTGTAAGATTACACTGCCCCAGCCTCCTGAATACAGGATCGAACCCATTCCAGCATGCCCAATTTATGCCACATTTGGGACTGAGCACAGTCCTTTGTGCGTGCTAGGCGAATGCTTTCCGAAGTGAGCCGCACTCGCGGCCCTGGAGGTGAAACTGCTTTTAAACTTCACTCGCTCACTTACTTTCATTACTGTATTGGGGTATAATTTGCACAAATGAGCTGAATATGATTAAATGTGCAATGGTTTTGTGCACCACACTCCCATGAGCGTGTATCACAGTCAAGGTGACAAGCAAAGCCATCACTTCTACAAGTCTCTCTGTGTCGTGTTAGGATCCTTCAGGCTGACCCTTTCCAACGTTATTAACCAGTGCCTGCTCATCTCTCCGGTACCATTTAGTTTACACTGTCTACAGAAAATGACCTAAGTGGAATCAGGCAGTGCATAATCTGAATGCCTTGATTTGGTGTGGTTATTTTGAAATCCATCCACATATCCTGTTTCTTCCTGATAGTAGTATTTCCTGAATTTGTGGATATACCATTATGTTTATTTATCTACCTAGGCAAGGTCACCTGGGTTATCTCTAGTTTTGTACTAATTCAAATATAATTGTGGTAAATAATACTGTAAATGATTTTATATGGATGTGTTTGCCCCTTTTTCGCTGTGGGGGAAAGGCTTTTAGTTGTTTAGAGATTTTGTGTTTATTAAAGTATTTTTAAGAATTTTAATTTTATTTTTATGTATGTATATACATACATAAACACATGGGTATGTGCATTTGTATGTGCATTTGTGTGTGCGTATACATTTGTGTGTATGTTTATGTGTGTGTATGTGTGTGTGCATGTACATTTGTGTGTGTGTGTGTGTATGCAGCTATGTGCACATACCCGATTCTAATAGAGTTTGAGTTCTGGGCAGTCCTGAGGCATCATTGGTTGCTAGGAACAAAACAGAGCAGCAAATGTCTTTAACTGCCTAGCCATCTTTCTAGCTCCAGAGATTTAATCACTCTGAATTTTTACTCATGTACTTGTGGTCCTGGGAATTGAACGCAGAGTCTTGCCTATGCTAGACAGGTGCTTTACTGGTGATCTACACCCCTGACCCTTGATTGGAGGATTGTATTAGAGCATTATTACATTGCATTATTCAGCTCTGTGAGTCACAGATAAGTTCTTCCAACCTGCAGTTTTATCACTTCGCTATTTGAATAGCATCTTTCTGAGAGCAGGTATTCAGTTCCCTGCTGTCCGAGGTTAGTTTGAACATTCTGTGGATTTTCATCAACGATGTATTTATCTGTTCTCAGATTACTCAGGCTTCATCTCTGGTTTCCTGCTAGAAGCATTGCCGTTTGAGTCTTATTCTAGGTTTACAGTTGGCTTTGACTTGACTTCAGGCATCATCTCTGCCACTCACTCTTCCTATTTGTGAATATACAAAATTTCTACTTTGGTTGGTTGAGAATACTCACCTTTTCCAGCCAGCTGCCTTTGCATTTTATCAGAAATTAGTTGACTCTGTATTGATCTAGTTCCTAGACTTCACTGTGTTAACTTGAAACGTTAGTCTATCTTAGTACCGATGTACTATGACTCTCTTTGAGAAGCCTACACCCATGCTTGGCGGTATATCTCCATATGTTTTTGAGAATCATTCTCTTTTGAACGTCACACTCAATCCCATATTAAGATAACTTTAATACGTCCTGTAGGATGGCTCCACAGATAAAGGTACTTGATACCACGGCTCACAGCCTGAGTTTAGCCTGGGATCCACACGTTGGAAGGAGAAAATTCACCTCCCACAAGTTATCCTCTGACACCAACACACACCGTTGTACATGTGCACAGACACACACCCCCACACACACATATTTGAAACTTTTTTAAGTTACCTTAAATAGAATACTAACTCTACAAAACAACAATAGCAATAAACAAAGCAATACGCTGCAAGCTTGGTGACTAAAGTCTGTGAATCTTCAAATTCATTCCTCTCTAGAGACCTTTGTTCTATTCTGAACTTGTTTGGATGCTCTAAATATTTTCTTTTTCTGGATGAACTTTCAAATCCACTGGCCAATTATTTGCAGAAAATCCTCTCTGGCGTTTTGAATAGGATTTCACTGAACCCGAGAACCAGTGCAGGGAAAATCTGCCTGCTCGACACCACTGTACATCTCTACTCTTGTTTAAATGCCTCATCAGCTCACGCAATGCTACCTATTGTTCTATGACGCAGACCATCTGCATGTCTTCTCACAGACTCCCTCCTAGTCCACTGTATCCTTCAATGCGCTAGTGAGAGGGACTAGTTTTTAGCAATATAAGTAGTGATTATCATAGCTAAAATAGGGAAATACGGATAAACCCTTATATCCTGAACTTTGGTTAAGCTTGTTAATTCTCATAGGTTTTGATGCAAATCCATTGGATGCATGTTTCACTTCAAAACCTTTTCACTTCCGACTTCCCAGTTTGGTGCTAGTTGGTATTTTTGTTTGTTTTCTCTCGCTGGCTAAAATACCCAATAAAAAGCTGAAGAAAACCCGTGAAAGCCAACCTCCTCGTTGTAGCAAACTAGCATTTCCCTATGATTAGCCGTTAGCTGCAGGATTATACAAATTATACAGGATTATACAAATATGTGTACTTTTTTATAATTTCCTACATTAATAGAATATATTTTGGTCATTTTCATTCTTTATTTCCCTCTCTCATCCCCTTCCTTCCCACTCTGGCTAAATTTCTTCTTGCTAAGCCACTCTCCCAAGTTTATCTAGTTTTGGGTGCGCATGTGACTGAATCATTCCATTGGGGTTGTTTGCAATAGCGTGGGGGAGCCTTCTTTACTGACCCATGATCAACTTACACCACTAAAGACAAAAAATTCCTGTGCCTCCATCTCAGGTAGTGAGTGGTGAGGCCTTATGCACCCATGCTGCACACCCATGCCACAATGGAAAACTGAGAGGTTCTTTTTGGGGCGAGTAATCACAGATGCTGTTAGTTCCTGAGTACAATGACCAGGTTACGTCCAGGCACCTAGTTGCAGCTCCTTAATGTTGCCTTTTCTCAGGTTGAAAAAGAACCTTCTACTCCAAGTTGGTGAGATTTTTAATCAGGAAAGGAAACTGGAGAAGTTGGGTTTTGTCAAACACTTTCCCCCATCTACTGGGATGCGGAATTTTTTTAGTTTCTTAATAAGGTCAATAATGTTTGTTTTCCAATAATAAAGTGCTTGTGCATTCCTGGCAAATCCAAATGTACTGTTGGTGTTAGTGGCCTTTCTGTTGTCACAAACACATGACCAAGGCAGCTTGTAGAAGGAAGAGTTCCTTTGGGCTTATGGTTTGAGAGGGATAAGAGCTCACTACTACCATGGCTGATAAGGAAGACAGCCAAAGCAGAAAACTGGACTCTCACATCTTAAGCACAAGTACAAAGCAGAGAAATGAAACTGGGATTAGGGCTAGGCCTTAGGCTCTCAAAGTCCCTTTTTGTCAGGACTCCTGGGCTCTCACATAGATAGCCGCACAGAGACGTATAAGTACTAGGCCAATAGCTTAGACTTACTTTTAACTAGCTCTTATAACTTAAACGAACCATTTCTAGTCATCCGGCTGCTGCCCCAGCATCATGTACCTCATCTAAGAACTTTCCATGCTGCTTCCTCCAAATCTGGCTAGGGACTCATGAGATTCCACCCTTCTCCCCAGCACTCTCTCTGCCCCAAGAACTCTGCCTAGCTACTGATCATTTAGCTTTTTTATTAAGCCAACCAGAGTGGCATATATACACACAGTGTAAATGAATATTCCACAGCCACCCCCACTCCACTCTCTGTGCCCTATCATACTTCCTCCAGAAATGCTACACCTTTAAGCCTCCCCAAACAGTGTCACCTTCAGGGGATCAAGTGTTCAAAATGTATGCCTCTGGGAGATAATTTTCATTTAAACTATGACATGGTTTAACTGGCTAAAATATCTTAAGTCTTCTTATACTCATGTTTAGGAGGGATGTTAGTCTGTTGTCTCTGTCCTTATGTCTTTATCTTATTTTGGTAAGAATCACATCATTGCCTTAAAAATGTCTTTCAGACAATTGTTTCACTCTCAATTTTCTTTCATACATCTTAATAAAATTCCTATGAATGTCTCATAATATTTTGATATAATTTCCACCAAGGAAATGATCTAGAACTAAGGAAAAGCTCTTAGAAAAAATTAGGCTGTAAGTAAACTTCTTCAGTAAGTACAGAGACATTCAAGTTGTCCCTTTCTTCTCTAGTGACTTGGTAACTCATGAGGTCCTTAAGAATTTGTTCTTTTCCACTAACTTGACTTTATTTGGGCCATGTTTTCTACAGTTCTCCTTTTTATTCTTCTAGTACATGTGAAACAGATGCATGTTGTAAAGACAGAGAGGGATTTCTTGGGTGGGACAGGTACCTGGAACAACATCTTGAACACTAATCATTTGCTGTATCTGTCTTTTAATACCATCATAACTCTCTAGAACTATAACTTTGTGACAACCATTCAAATGTCTGATATACATGTCGAATTATATTCAATGAATTTTCTAATATTTCCTATCTGCTTTTAAATTTTTGCTTCTTTTTTTATTGGCTTATTTAATTCCTAAGGCTGCACCTGCATAGAATTTTAAAACCAATTTGACGAAAATTTATTTTTCTGCACACACCACACAGAGAAAATCTTGGACAAAATTCTAAAAACTCTAATAAAATGTTGTATTTAAATGTCCTTCTCCATCTATACATACATCCCCTACATTCTTTGATCCTAACAGAGTCCCTTTCAAAGGATCTAATGTAATAGAAGAGTCTAGGACCCAGCTTGGGTCAGGATTAATTTGAAAAAGCAAAATATGTATTGTTTTCTTTTGAATGAATTGTTCAATATTCACAATGAATACTTCTTTAAGACAATTTTCAAAGGTCTGAAATTTGTATTTCTCATAATAAATATGTTTCCTCTTATGCTCAGTTATGAGCATACATCTTCAGCAAGCTCGAGTATGCCACTCAATGTCCTCAATGTCGATGAGAGAATTCTTGTTTTGAATCAAACAGGTAAAACATAAAAGTTAGAAAACAGGGTGAGTTTTGAAATGAGTCATTTTAAGTATGCAGAATTCACAATTATTTTTTAGTTTACACCCAAAATTGAATTCTCAGTTTCTTGGAGATGATTTGTGTTAGCTTATAGGAGGCATCTTCACATGACCAGGAATTTTAGACACAATCGGCATTGACTGTTCGATCACACGAATTTTATTTATACTTAAAGCAAATACAAGTGTTCGACGATGGTTAGTTTCTAGCTCCTGTGCTGAGTTTGACCCTTGTCTATGGAAGAGAGCTCACTTACTCTTCCTGTAATTGCTTGTCAGGTGTACTATGTAGGGATGTGCTATTGACAGTAAACCGTGCAGTGTCTGCATCTGGGAGCAGCATGCTGGGAGATGGGAGTCAGCCATGGGTGTCTATTTACACCATGGGAATTGGCAAATGCTATATAGTTTGACCTTTCTGACTTTTTCAGGTTCGTGGAAAAACTATGGGGAAATATAAATTCAGAATCAACTTAAACGTGTGACATTTTAACCACTGAAGGAACCATGAGTTATCAACACGAGCAATATGAATGAATCACAGCATTTGAGAACAATTACCCACTCAGCAAAGAAGTCGCTTGTGGTGTAGACAAATGAGTGTAGTTCTGACTCACTTCTTTGCTGTTTGGCTTTTATCTTACTTGTTAAAAGGAGCGAAAATCTCAACTAACATCCATGTTGTAACTATCCTCGTCTGTCAATTGAAACCACATTTCGTCTATGGGTTCAAGAGTCTGGCAAAGCCAACAAAAGAACACTGTGAGAAATAATTGATTGTGTGGAATGTGTAGAAAAGATGATTGTATGTTTTATTATTCGTATGTTATTTCATGTTAGCAACATGACGTGTATTTTTTTCAGAGAGCTGAATGTCAAATATTTACCTGCATACCACTGTCCAAAATTCCATGTTTCTAGCCCAGTCTATGTATAGAAGCTTTGCCATTTCTGTCTTCTCTAATGACCTAGAGAACTGGTAGTCTTTCAGAGAGCAGAACATTAAGGGGAAAGCAAGGCGCTGTTACGTTTTACTTGCTACACATTTTCTGAGCTGATACCGTGAATTATTGTTTGAGAAGAGCTAGTGCAACTGGCAAGGCTGGACTAACTCCATATCATTGACTAAAGACCCTGAGTTGCGTGGCTCATTAATTCACCCAGTAATTATTGGTCAGTCATCACTATGCCCGGTAATAGTGAGAGGCTGGAATGAGTAGCATGTGATAGGCACAAAAGAGATCATTACCTCACAGAAGGTGACCATCATGCATAAAACCCTGGAACCCAGCAGGTTTTAAAACTTAAAAAAAGCATCATGATTTCTGGTATGTTGATTTCAGGACTTTTGCCTTTCTGCTGAGATAAATAGTCGCTTTGACCAAGTGAAAGAAAGATGTATGTTTGGGGGATTTCTGCTGTCCTTTGAAAATGTAGTCTCTGGGTGCTTTGATGCAGACTGGAAATGAACAGCAGTTTCTTCAGTAGGGCGCAAGCAGGCTGTGCCCCTCTCAGAGGTAGGAAGTCTTCGACAGTAAGGCAGCAGAACAAACAGAATCTGACGAGCTCTGTAAGAATGGAGCTGGAAGCTTGGGAAGCCCCCTTGGTGAGCATTTTACTAAGGCCTGCAACCAGATAGATCCGTAAATAACAACCGAAGACAGCAGTTAGGAAGCTTCGGGAGGCTTTGCGCACAGCGAGATTCTACCTACTTGAGTCATGTGAGGACTCAGTCACTCAGGATGTGCCTGGCTTGGGACTTGGTTGAGAGTTGATTTTTTTTTTATCATTATTGTTCTATATGTACCTCGACTATTGTATGTTGAGGTACTCAGATGGAAATGGCATTTTCTGTATGTATGACTGAGGAGTTACGAATTCTATGACACTGTCTCAACAGCAAAACATACACACAGATTTCTTCCAGGGCACAAGAGCACAGAGCAGAGGAGTGGCTACACCAGGCCTGACCACAAAGCAGGTTTTTGTTTTTTATTTTGTTTTACCTGCATGATTGTTGCCAAATTCCTTGGAACTGAGTTACAGGCAGTTGTGAGTCACCATGTGGGTGCTGGGAATTGAACCCGGGACCTCTGGAAGAACAGCTGGTGCTCTGAATCCCTGAGCCATCTCCCCAGTCCACAAAGCAGGTGCTTACATGAGTATATTTTGTCTTTTCTCTTGTCCTCTCTCTTCTAGTGTTGCCCTTTTTCCATCCTTTCATTTCCCTTCTTTCTATCTCCCTCCCTCTTTTCTTCCCATCCTTTGATTTCCTTAATACATAAATTATAATGCTTGTAATAATCTTTAGGTAAAAGCCCCGGGTGTTCCCATGAGTGATACGTGATTGAATTATTAACACAGTGCTGGGAGAGCCCTTGTCATGGTGGGAATCTGGCCAGCAGGGAAGTGTCAGGGAAGGGGGAGATGATTACTTCTGGAACTCCACCCTCCAGCGGTATTGGGTACAGAAAGGACAGGAAGCCAAGTGCAGCTACAAAGCCATAGAGGAAGTGGCCATGGCCAGGATAAATATAGTCTTCTAAAGAATTCAGCGAAGAGAAGGGAGGACATAGGCCTTGCCTTCCTCACTCTGCTCTAAGCCTACGGAAGATGTAGGCCAAGATCCCCCGACTCTCAGGGCGGCATTTACACATTGAGAAAAAGAAGAGTTCCCATGCAGAGTGTGGAGTTTTCAGCCAGAGAGAGGCCTTTCAGATAGGCCTGGTGAGAAAACATATCCCCCTAAAACAACTAAATGTCCTTCGGGTCACAGAACTGAGAAGACATGGGAGTTGTGACTGTAGGTTCAGCTGTGGTATCAGGAGACTGACAGGAAGAATTGGAGTATTAGACCCAGTAGAAACAACCCCAATAGCATTGATGGCTGTTATGAAGCTATTTCAGCCGGACTGAAGCATCCCTTGGGAGAAAAAAACAGAGGGAGGCTGAGGAAAGTTATGACAGTGGGCTGGAAAGATGATGGCTCAGCACGCTGCTCATACAGAGAACCTGAGTTCAGTTCCTAGAAACACGCATCTGATAGTCACAACCATCTGTGACTCCACCTACAGGGGACCTGCTATCCCCCACCCCCTTCTCTCTCTCCTATCCCCTTTCCTTCTCTCTCTCTCTTTCACACACACACACACACACACACACACACACACACACACACGGAGAGAGAGACTTAAAAATAATGCAGACAAATCTCTTAAAGAAATATTGTAAGGCTCACAAGGACCCTGCCTGGGCTTATGATGGTGGGAACCAGTGTCTGTGGAGGGGAAACTCCTTGGTGAAGCTGTATACAAGCTGGGCAGGAAACTGTGTTGGAGAAGCTTTCATACATCATCTCTGCCCAGTGGGTTTTTGATACTGCAAATTGCCTACACTCCTCTGAGAAAAGTCTAGTAAGCCTACCAGTTCCATAGAGTTGGGTGGAATCATTTCTTTGGTCCACCACTGTGGTTCTGTCTGAGAAGAATCTATGTTTTGTTCCAGTCACCCCAGAAGAAGGGCTGATGGTTTTACAGACTGCATCCAAATAGTCTTTTCACGCTACCCTACATCTCCATTGTCACTGAAACAGGTGACATAGCTACACTGTCCCAATTACTTTTACGACAGACTGTTAAAGGGGGTAAAGTAAAATGTAATATGGCTGAGAAAATTCAATAGACAACCAAAGTTAGCCTGTCTTCAAAGTTACAGTCAGCCTCTTTCAGAGCTCAGTTCTGGTACTTATCAACACTGTGGACTTTGGTGGGGTCACTCAAGAAAGATATCAAAGAAAATGACTGGGAACCAAAAATGAAGTTGATGTGAACATTTCTTTGTATTTTTCAGGACAAATATGGACCAATTAGAACAGAGTTCACATTTAGGAATGCTTTCCAGCCAGACTTCTTGCTGTGTGTCTTCTGGACATTTATATTGGGTTCACTAAGCCTGGACCAAACCCTCTGATATTCTCAAGGTGCCCTCTAAGAAATGAATATGTGTAGGTTATATCTCGCTTGTTGACCTACAAAGTTTATGGGGATGGAAGGTAATACAAAAGTCTAAAAAAAAATGCTGTATTCCTCCCTGGAAAAGGTGTAGATGGTAGATGACGGTTATGTTTTTATCTTGATTGTTAATATGCAAAGGCTATCTCAAAGGCACACTTGCTGGGACAAAGACTCAGGAGGCACACTGTCCACTTATTATAGCCTTCTTTAATATCTTCAGCTCGGAAAGAAAGACTGATTCACTTCAGGGGCACTTTCCCAAGGATGTCACAACATTATAAATGCCTTCCCGTCATTCCAGTGTCCCCTGTACTTGAAATAAGGGAAGCTTCCCTTCAGGCAGTGAATGAAAATGCTGCATGTGGCCTAATTTAATAATGCATCATCTTTATACCTCCCTTTCCACTGATGGGACTCTGTCACCATTAAGATAGAGAAACCCTTGTAAGGCTTTTCATCTCCCAGGACCCACGTCCCACCCAGGAGCAGAAGCAGAGGGCAGGATGGCAGGGAGAGCTACAGAGAAGCCAGGCCCTTGCATTCCATTGCCATTTTTGTCTTTTGTTTTTAGCAAAGGAGGAAGAGAATGAGGCATGCAGCCTTTTTCCTGAACACACAGAGCACATAGATGGTATGTAGCCCCACTTCCTTCATGGTATTAGATGAAGGGAGATTTAGTGAGATCCAAATGTCTGGTCTTTTAAAAATAGAACTCACAATTTCTATTTTATACTTTTTAGGTGTTTTTTTTTTCTTTCTTAAAAAAAAGTAGAATGTAAATAAATGAGAAATCAATGAGACTTTTGTATGTTCAGGGAAGGTTAGAGGCATGAGGCTTGTGTCCCCAGAAGGAAAAGGAATTAAAGATGACCACAGCTTCCTTGAGGTTGCTCAGGTTCTGGTTCTACTCTCGCTCACAGGTCCCTTGTCCCAGATAGAGGGATACTGAGGTGCGTGGGCACATTCCTCCTCTCTAAGGATATACTTCCTATAGAACAGAAGAGGGGGGAGGAGAGAGGGGGGAAGAGAGAGAGAGAGAGGAGAGAGAGCAAGAGAAGAAAGAGAGAGGAAAGAGAGAGAGAGATCAGATCCCCTGTAGCTGGAGTCCCAGATGGTTGCGAGCTGTGTGAGCTATCAGATATTTGAGTTTGTCTTCCCACTCCCATTGCATCGTAGGACTGGCTGCTTGTTAGCCAGCCACTGACCATGGCAAAAGGATGTCTGGTTTATTCCAAGCATCCCACTGGCTTTGTCCGGTACACCACACAGTCGTTCACTCTGAGCCGGCCTAGGGAGCACACACAAACCAGAGGAGACCAGAGCAGCAAACAGCCCTGGCAGCCTATGCTTCAACTCTCTTCCGGTGTTTACACCGGAAGAGGTTGAACTCCATGAAATGCAATGGCTCGCTGAACCTAGAGCAGCCTGGACTAGAAAGTGTGCTTTCCTACAATCTACCCAGGACCGCAGTGAGAAGTCTCCGCAGGGCAGGATTGTCCCCATTCCGTCTATTTCACAGCTCCGTCACATTTCCCCATTCATCTGAAGTATAAGGAATATCAAGTTTACAGACAGGCTATTTAGAGATACTAATTCTATTGTTTTATAATATGATTTGTTCAGTCATCATGACCTTACACATGGTTTCACACCCTTCAGAAGAAGAACTTGCACCCCACCCCCCTCCAGCCAAAGATCTCTTTGCAAGATGAAGTCACTTTCCCAAGGTGCAATCTTGAAGCATGGGTGGGGCTGGGATTGCGAAACGCACTCTGCCTTGACTTTTTCCCAATACTTCCAGATATTGTCTCCCACAGGAACCCGCTTAGCCCCTTCTCTCTAGAACTGACTTCATTTCCGCTGCTGCAGAGCAGTGGGAGCTGAGCTAGCATATTGGAAACATCATCCAGGAATCGGCACGGCCCCGTTTACACTTTTCTGCTGAAACTGGAATGGAAGGTGAACAATAGAGACCTGTTCAAAGGGAGTCATTTTCTGGCTCGAATGTAAAATGAAATAAATTTAAATGCTAGAGGGCAGGGTTGACTGCTATTCACGGAACAGGGTTTTGCTGCCTAGGACCGCGTCATAGCGATAACAGTGGCACTTGCTTTTACGTTGTAGTCACGAAGCCACTCAAGTGCTCACGGGCCAGTGTTGGAGCCAGGAATCCTCAACAAACAATAAATATGCTGTGTCAGTGACGACTTGAGAAACAGAATAGACACCATGCAAATACTGGAGGTGTCACTCACTTCTTAGAGGGTTCTGTCACCCTGCCCGTCATTGCAAGTCTCCCCTTACCGGAAAACACGGCTGGAAGTAAATGTTCGTGCTCTTGGGAAAAGGAATGACTTTACTGGGCCTCTGTCGACCTTTTTGAGTCACTAGGAGCCCCAGTAGGCTTTGGAGGTCATCTGAACTCTCTCGTTTTGGGTGTGAAGCATCGAGTGAGAAGCGGCAGCAGTTCAGTCTCCTTAAAGCCTTGCCAGTGTGAAGTTGGAGCAGAGGCTTCCCTGCGGCCCTCATCCATGCCCTCATCCCTACACTGGACTCTGTGTTCAACTACGACAACCCTCTGCTTGTTCTTCTTGCTAAGCAGGATACACTTTATCCATTTCTTTGGAATGGCAACCTGGGAGACGACCATCTAAAATCTATATTGTTCCTTTCTTGAAATTAAAGTGAAGAAACCTGCACCAGAGGAGATCCTTCTATACACAGAAGCCGGAAAAATAATCCTAGTGCTGTTGAAAACAGGATTAAAGTAATTCCAGAATGACCAGGGAGGTGAACAGGAGTCAGATTTAAAAAGGGGGGGGGGAGCTATGCCAGAAAGGCCTGAGGCCATCTAGTCCCAGGCACCCGAGAGGCCACACATGGTGATTCTCTTCCTTTGATTCTCATGTCTAGGAGAGAAAACGTGAAGCACAAACTAAAAGCCAGCACAGTTAGAGAATAAGCTTTGCACGGAGCTCCTGGAGCTTTCTGAGAAGGGCTGCCCAGCACTTCAGTAAGTTTCGCTGCCACCCACTACCTGTGTCCCTGTGCCCAGAATTCAGGAGGTCTTAAAGTGCCATCTGCTCCTTCCACACCCTCACAGGTCCGGAGACTCTGAGAGTCTGAAAAATGCAGTGTAATCCCTTCCTGCCTGCCCCAGGACTGCTCCAGTCAGGGTTCAGGAAGCTCCTGGACTTTCCATTTGTTTGGGAAGTGGAGATTGAGAAGATAGATCACCACCTCAGAAAGATCCCGGAGAAATCAGAATATCTGACAGGTCATTTGAGCTTCTAATATTTTAATACAAAGAGCGTCATGAAGCCTGCCTAAACTTCCTCCTGTATAACCACAGTAATTGCAAGGTTGCTCGCTGCCTTCAAACATCCCACGATTTTTGACTCAAAGTTTGCAAAATGTCTCTTTTCAAGCAAACTAAACCTCCCTTTCCCGTAACATCCTTTCGTTGACCCCAGAGGCCTCTAGGTCATGAAGGATACGCTATCCCTTCTGCAGTAGCTCTTTCTATAGTTCTGCTTGGAAAAGACAGGACCGCTGAGAGTAGTCACAGTGCGGTGCTGTCTGGTAGGTGTCCTTCAGTCACTTCCCTGGTGAATACAACCCTGGTACTTTAAACCTGTTAAAATGTCCTTTACCCTAGGCATGACCTCACTATTATTAGTTAGCTAAATTGACAGGGTACCAAACTGTAGGGTAAATCCTATTGTTTACATCCACAGACAAATTCTGCTTTTGTTCTTCATCCAAAACATTTCTCTGAAGGGAAGAACAGTGAGTGCAAAGATGCCCGGATGCCCAAAGGAATTTGGATACGTGATGGTTGAATATGTAGCCTTGAAGCAGGACTTTTATGCCACCCCTTCTAATGCTCAGGAAATACAGCAATGAAGAACTAGAAAATGGGGAAAGGAGACAGAAAATGTTCTCCTCCAATCATGATACAGTCACAGCAAACGTGATCTCACAGGGCTGAACCAGCAAAGACTGGGCCGGTCATCAACCCCATGGAAGAGTGACTCCTGAGGCCCTACAGCTCCTTCCTGAGTTCCTGGCAGCTGATCAGTGCTGGGGTAGAGACAGTCAGCAAAGGCTGCGTCCTTCAGGCTTCAGTTGGATAGCGCCTCACTCATAGCCACACAGATGGCCCTGGTTAAAATCAGTGGGCAACAAAATAAAACAAAAGGGCTTGAGTGTGGAAAAGGGAATCTGTAAGAAAGAGGGGGAAATAACCAGGCAGGATGGGAGGGAGGTAACAGAGAGCAGAAACGGAATGAGGTTGTCAAAGAAAAAAAATTCATCACTAAGAGATATACTGTTAAGGAAACAATTACAAAGATACTAATGGCATAGAATTAAAAGTGGATTAAGCCCTAATTACTGGATCATAAACAGGCAACCATGCAGTCTTTATGGGGCCTTAGAGAACGGTCTTAGAGGCCATTCTGAGAATGACTAGTCTATTACAGATGACTTGGGATTGGTTCCACACCTATCCTCCTTAGCCTTGCCTGCTCAGCAATGATGAGATCTCTCCTTTTAGACACAATATAGTGAAGATTCAAAAGTACATTTCTCTCTGAATGTAAACATACATGATTCCATTTTTTTTCCTTGGAAAAATAAGATTTTACACGTATTAGGTAAACATATAACTAATCATAGGACCTCCACAAGTGTAAGACATCATTGTCCACGTGAGGAAAGCAAAAAAAGTTTTAAATGTAAAAAATGCTAAAGACAAAGGAATAGTTTTTTTAAATGTTACAGTGTTCTATGATATTGATTTCACATTTAGATAATAGTATTTAAACTGTAAAGGATTCATATTAATCACTAATAAATTTTTAATATTACAATACATGTTGAATAAATCTAGTTAAATATAAAAATGTCACTGTGTCATTTGAGAAAAAATTATACATATACATTTGTATATGTGTGTGTGTGTGTGTGTGTGTGTGTATCTTAGATTTAGCTGTCTGTTCTGTGTACTTCAATCTGAGCTGAGTGAATTAGTCATTCAGAAATTATTTTCCTGGGACACTGACTATTCAATTCATTTTAATTAATCCTAAACCTAGGATTCAGTTTGGTGATTTGCTCAGTTCTTCATTTGGTGACTCTTTCTGAGCACCCAGGGGGCACCCGTCGGCCTCTGGGTCTTTCTGTGACAGCCTGTTTCAGGAGAAACATTGTGGTTGAAAGAATCTCCAAAGAAGATGCTAAAATCTCAGAGATTCGGGATGGCCCATCTTTTCTTGGGCATTTTCTTATTATAGTGCAGACCGCAGAGGGAAGGATTTCTTCCCAGTGTTTCACAGAGCCCAACACAGCATATATTCAATAAAAACTGTTTGTGCCTTCATAAGACAGCCCTGAGAGGCTTGCAGTAGTTTCCAGCAGAACCCAAGACAAACACACCCATTTTCACGCCTTGCACACTTGAGCACAGAGAGATAAGATCAGGGAATTTCCATTGATTATAGAGATCAGAAGAATCGTAATACAAAACAGTGTCTTGCTTGATGAATGATGGCTTCTTGGTTAGCAAAGTGAATTTGATAAGGGTCTATTTTATCAATTATTTTCCCCAGAATTGAATATATCTCAGCATTTCTCCATTTAAAAAAATATCTTTAGAGCCAACGAGAAAGATTCAGTTGTTTCCTCTAGATAGGCTCTTCGCTGAGCTGTTTTACAGTTGAAGCTAATGATCTGTTCAGCACTTCTAGACTAAAGCAGTCCCAGTTGGGAAACCTAAGAGTGATCCCTTTGATTTGTGAATGAATGAGTAACTGTCTCTCCAAGAGAAGACTCGGCCTGACAGATTTACACATGTGGAGAGAGTGTTCATTATCCCAAAGATGACAGGAGAAGAGATCTTCTAGTGATCAGTGGGTAATAGAGTTCTAAAATAATACCGCAAAGAATACATCATGATAAAATAATGCGCTGTGTGCATGAATGGAAACAGATGTCTCAGGAAAACCGCTCTTTCCAAGTGCACATGCGCAGCTTATGACACGGGGAACACGGACGTCCCACAGATATTTTGAAAGGGTTAACGTGACTGACCAGAGAAACTTATTTTGGCTGAGTGAATGCCAATAAAATAAATGACTTAATTTTCTTGTGTTGAATTTCTCATTCCTTGGTTCACATTCTTTCTTGGGAGGGGTTACTTCTCAGGTGGAGACGATTCCAGGTGGTGCTCAGAACACATTAAAGGAACCGCAGCCAAGGCCAGCATACTCAACCAAAGCCTAGATCTGCTGAGACAGAATGTGTGTGTGCATCTGAATTTTGTCTTCCACATTCACTCAAAGTCATTGCCCTCACAGAGTTCCAAAACTATTAGGCATTCTTGTAGCCTTAAAACTTCCAGTTGACAGTTTGCAAGTCAATTATCTGTGCAAAGGGGTGAGATCAGTCGTGAGGGATATAGTCAAAGATCCCCCCAGCCGTCAGCTCTTAGGGTCTACAAAAGGAAGCTCCTGAAGACCATCAGACAGGAGTGTCTACATTTTTCAATCTCAGGCAATTCCTGGAGGATATCTGTGTGCAGACCTCATGGCCAAGACCCCCTGGAAGAAGAAGAAGAGCACACCCCACGGATCTTGATGCCCTTGCAGGGAAGTTCATGGTTTCCTCCATCCTTCTCCGGAGCTCTGTCACCTCCTCTTCCGTGGCCTGTCCTACAGTCTACTATCGGACTGCACTGCACTGGAGAAACATTTTAAGTGTCCTTGGGCTGGGATGCCCCTTCTGTTGCCCACATCCCTGAGCTAATCCCTTGAAAGATTGGTTCAGTCTTCATCAGACATCAACTGTTGTTTTTTTTTTCCTCAGCATTGTTTATTTTTATTCTTTTTTCCTCTTTTTTTTTATTTTTCCCATTCAAAAATTTACACTTCCTCCCCCTCCTCCCATTCCCCTCCTGCTTCCCCACTCACTCTCCTCCCTCCCCTTCCTCCTTAAGGGAGGGCAGGGAACCCTGCCCTGTGGTAAGTCCAAGGCCCTCCCAGCTACATCCAGGCCTAGGAAGCTTTGCATCCAAATATCCTAGGGTCCCAAAAAGCCAGTACACGCAGTAGAAACAAGTTCCAGTGCCTTTATCAATGGCTTCTCAGTCAGCCCCCATTTTCAGCCACATTCAGAGAGTTCAGTTTGATCGCATGCTCATTCAGTCCTGATCCAGCTGGATTTGGTGAGCTCCCATTAAAACAGGCACACTGTCTCAGTGGGTGGACCAAACCCTCATGGTCCAGACTTCCTTGCTCATCTTCTCCCTCCTTCTGCTCTTCAACTGGACCTTGGGACTCAGTCCGTTGCTCTGATAAGGGTTTCTGACTCTATCTCCATCCGTAGCTAGAAGAAGATTCTATGGTGATATTCAAGATAAACATCAGCAGTGGTATTTTGAGAGTAAAATGAATCAGATACAAAAATGAGAGAAGATTGGGTGACTTCAGAAGTGGGTCACAAGCCCTCTGAGACAGCTGCACGAAGTCCAGGTATCTTCTAGGAAAACACCATCCCTTTGGGCTGATGGAAAGAGATGTCACACAGAAAGGGTCTAGAGATAGACTTCATGGCTTCTGGGTGTATGTGCATGTAACTGGTTACATTAGAGCAATGCAACCGTGAGATCTAACCCTCTACGAAAAGGGTAACCTGAACAGAAAATCCCTGGCTGAAGATAGCATTTTCTCCTAAGTGGCTTGTCAGAGGGTCATGGATTCTTAGCTCATGAAAATTGTGTGAGCGGAAGGAGGCCTCTTGCTGGGAAGAAATAATGTACACAGAGTTGTGTAAATCAAAAGTCCATCCGTGTCTGCAGATTCCTTCAAAGGTTCTAGCCTGGAGTCTTGATCAGCAATTACTCACCCTTCAGGCCATGCTCAACCTCCATCTCTTTCCTAGACTGGAATCTTGCCTCTTGACCCCTGTGCTTCCCTTATGCATAATTTCCTCTCTGCCTGAAAGCTGTGCCAAAATGCCTTCCCGATTTCCACCGCCCTGCTTCCCCGGGTTCTGTTGTAGTTTTCTGCTTTCCTCTGGGGACTGCAACACCCAATTCCTGCCCTTGGGTGGATTTCGCCATGTGAGTTAGATCACGCTTTCAGGAGGGGGTGGGGGGTTTCCTTTCAAATCAACACACTCACATCAACTGCTTCCCACAGCCCCAGGAATAACAAATATTAAGTAAAGAAGCAGGAACAAGGAGAGACAGAGAATCAGTTTTCTCCATTAGGACAAGATCCCTGATGGGTTGTCCAGTTCTAAGAGCACAGCCCTAAACAGATGTAAATATAATGGATTCCATAAGCTTTATGTAAAAGAAGAGTTCTTGAATTTGAGAGGGGGTGGAAGTAGACACCACCCAGGAACTGGTGAAGGGAATTGGGGGTTAGAAATGATGCAAATACAGTACCCAAGTATGAAGTTCTTTTTTTTTTTTTTTTTTTTTTTTTTGGTTTTTCAAGACAGGGTTTCTCTGTGGTTTTGGAGCCTGTCCTGGAACTAGCTCTGGTAGACCAGGCTGGTCTCAAACTCACAGAGATCCGCCTGCCTCTGCCTCCCGAGTTCTTTTTAAAAGTAAAAAGTTCAAATTTAAAAAAAAAATAAGAAAATGTTAATATCACATTATAATATTGAGTGTCTGCCTTCAGATGGATTTGGGCTCAAAGCATTCCTTGATTTCAAACTATAGGAATATAATAAACTATTTAATAGTGTTAGGTCTCAATATATCGTTTAAATATCCAAATAAAAATGGAGCTTATTAAGGATTATCTTGAACGTTTAATGAGACAATTCATCTACCAAGTGGTTGTCATTGTTTGCAATTTTAAAAACATGCATTTAATTGAGTGAAAAGGAAAATCTCACTTGTTCAATGTCCAGAAAAGAAATGCTACCATATCTTTTAAAAACAATTGTTACAGTTGATGCTTTATTTGTATATGTATGTATGGGAGAGGTACTGGGGCGGGGGGCATAGTGCATTGTGGAGGTCAGAACACACCTTGTAGGAGTCAGTTGGTCATCAGGCTTGGTGGCAGCTGCCCTTACCCACCCTTACCCACTGACCCTACTTTCTGAGTCAAGGGCTACATCGTTTCTTTTTCCGTATCACCTGAGGGAAGTGCCCATAGGTTTTCAACCACACACCAAGTATCCAAATGATGCTTTCCTTGTCTGCAAAGCAAGAAGAGGTTAATCACTGCAGCTCATTTACTACACTGAAATTTGTAGAGGGAACCACTGGAGGCTGTAGAAATTCTCAGAAATTCATTCCATGCTTTCTTGTACGACTGACACTTGAAAAGGAACTAGAGTTTGGCCAAACAGAAAGAGAAATATAATGAATTGCAGAATGCTCATTATTCACAAGGTGAACAGCAGATCAGGCTTGAGCAAGGGGACATTTGGCTGTCCTGTCCCGTCTCTTGTCCCTTGGTTAAATTGCCCCCTCCGCACCCCTTCGCTGGGTCCACACAAAGTTAAATGATACCGTAGGAATTTGGTCGGTCCCTTGAAGGTGAAGAATATTTCAGTCTCCCCAACAGAAGTAAATTATCCTCTGAAGGGAGAAGAGCTTCATTTTCCAGCTGGCAAGCAGCTGGAGTGCACACTCGCCTCTCTCTCTCTCTCTCCCTCTCTCTCTCTTTTTTTTTTTTTTTTGATGAATGGAGCCATTACATTATCTGTCTCCTGTATTCTGGACCACCCAGCACCTTCTTGGCATTGTCTATGCTTGGGAATAATGGCGTCTTTGTTCGGCTTGCCAAAACACTGTTTCTGCAATGTGACCCACTGGAGAAGGGTTTCTAGCTGAGCAATTTCCTCTCTCAGAAGCTTTGGCCCTTTTATTTTTTGAATGTGGAAGAGCTGTCCAAAACCTAGAAAAGTGTACAACTCTCCAAAGACGAAACTCCTCAGTGAGTTTAGGGTCTCTACACCCTTGTCTCCGTCATTCGCTTTCCCACTCGTGAATAACTGTCCCTAGACTAGACGAATCACACACATTCATTTTCTCAGCTAATCCTCTTGGCAAATCGAAAATGTCTAATTCTCGTTATATGGATGAGAAGGTTGAAGTCCACAAGCGGAAAAACTCAGCCAAGATCACACAGCAGGAACAAAACAGGAAATGGCTTCCATTCTGGAGTCTGTGCTCTTCTGAATGCACAACAAGCCCACAGAACAATATTGCATCAGGGACCCCATGGGTCAGCTATTTTGATCTTTCTTATTCATTCAGTAAGTGCTTAATATGTGTCAATGCTAGACCAAGTAGAAACATAGGCCTTGGAGTGAAGGAAAGCCAGCTGTAAACAGACAGGTTGTGTGGTTTTAGGATCGTTAATAGACTGTGTCCATAGGCATTCCAGAATGGTTGAGCCCTTTGGTTTGTGAAAAAACAGAAAGGTCCATTTGTAAAATGAGCCAAATAATTAAGGCAATGGATATTTTTCTTTGGAATCTTGGTTTCCTGACTTTCCATGCCAAAGGCTATTATTCTGATAGATGATAATTCATAATGCATTTCATCTATTTGTACAATTTGCTTCAAGCAAACATTTCTCTATTGACAATAGACTCCAGCTCCTCTGGGTGTGTCCTTGTATACCTGTAGTCCAAGTACTCAGGGACATGAGGCAGGGGCATCATAAATTTGAGGACATTCTTGCCTACATAGTGGTTTCCAGGCCAAAAGGAATTACTCAGTAAAATCCTACCTCAACCTCATTCTACCAAAAATGAGAATAAGAAATTTGACTCCAAATCATTATAAGTTCAATAAATCTGTGGACCAAAATGTACTTCCCAACATGAAGCTTTCCCCACATTGAGCCTTTGCCTGCTTGCTCTTAAATGCCAATTGACCCAATCTTTGGATGTGACCCAAACATCTTTTGTAAGCTTTGTCCAAATGATCACGGACAGACCCTTATTTTTCCTTTTGCCTAGAAGATAATCGTGACCCCCTGTTTATTACAGTTTGAAGTTCAGTCTCCACACTGTAGGGATTTCAAAGCACTCATGAAACAATCTTCCTGCAGACCACTTCAGGATTTAAATGTTCTCTATCACACTGCTCTCAGCTTCACCAATGCTTTGTCTCATGCCCAATTCAATCCTCTGTCAACATAGCTTTGCAACTAGTTCATGTAGACCAGGCTGGCCTTGAACTCATAGAGATCTGCCTCCCTCTACCTCCCAAGTGCTGGGATTAAAGGCATGTGCCGCCACCACCACCCAACTCCACTCATTCTTTATTAAGAGTTCTCCTGTGTGGTCAGTTTCGCAGCTGCGAAATAGGGTGGCCACTATTTTGCCTCCACTGGTTTAAAAGTGAACCCACCAACTTTAACAATTACAGGTGGTTGTGCTGGGGAACAAACACGGCTGAGTTGGTGTGCATCATGCTGGCTGGTGGGAGAAAAGCATGCTTTCCTGCGAGAGAACAGTCTGATAGTCTACTAGGTAAGAGTGACTGATAATCCACCAAGACAGCAAAGTGGAACATATCCGGGGAATTGCTATTGTACAGGCAACAACTGAAGTATTGACAAATGACATATTTTTGAATGCTAGAGATTTTGATCATTTTGGTTGATTTTGTAGCATTCATGAAATTATGCATGTTGAATATGACCGGTAACCGTTTGTAGCATCTTCATGTTTTCTCCAGTTTTATTGAATTTATTGCCTCTTATTTGATATTCAGACTAGTTTATACACTAGTAAGATGTTGAGGGCTTTCTTTTTAGGCAACTATAATGTGTTAAAATCTTATTTTATGTCTCTCTGGAGACTTTATAGTTTTGTTTATGTACAGTATAAATGTTTGTGTTCAAGTGAATATTGGTTAGGCCTGACCCAAATTTGAGGTTATAACTGAGGGTAGTTTTAGTAATCATATTGCTGTATAATTATAGTTATCGATGCTATACTATGCTGTAGCTTTATTACCAGCAAAGTTAAATTATTATAGCTTTATAAAGCAATTTCAGCAGATCTCGCATTTCTACATCAATTTTTGTCATGTGAAAACAATGTTTATGGGCTAGAGAGATATGTCGGTGGTTAAGATCACAGACTGTTCTTGTAGTGGACCTGAGTTCAGTTTCCAAGACCCCAATTAGGCAACTCCCAAGGTCTGTGACTCCTGCTGCAGCCCGTTTTCTGCCCCCACCCCCGTTGTCTCTCTCTCTCTCACACACACATACACACACACACACACACACACACACACACACACACACACACACTTTAAAAAGAAAACTTTAAAAAAGAAACTAGTCCTGCTCCTTATAAGTCACCGAGGTGAAAAGCTGTATACATGGCAGTGAAGGGATAAATAGCAGGGGAAATAGATGAATTCCGATCGTCATGAGGCCAAGGTTAAACAGAGCCTCCGTGGCTCTGATTAAAAATAGGCAACTAAAATGTAGTGATAGAAGGCCCTACTTGAGCAATATTGGAAATGTGTGTTGTAAAAGATTACACAGACTTCAAAGAGAAGGGATGCGACTCAAATTATTTCTATCCAGTCATGCCCCTGTGCTCTAAAGGCAACAACAAGATGGTTCTTATTGTAAAAGACCTTAAAAAAATAAAAACTTCTGTGAGCACAAAAACTGTGCTAGAAATGAGAATCGAAATAAAGATGTCACACTTGAGAAATCTGTGGCTTATAACGAGATGTAGTAAATGTGGAATCAATTTAAACATGGTGACAGTCAGAATAGACATCTTCGAAGAAAGACAACTTTTAGATAAAGTAGTTACTAAGGTATCAGTGTTGAGTTTCACAGTCGATCCTCCTTTACAACTTTTTATAAAACTCTTTCTTCCTTCCTCCCTTCCCCTCTGTCCCCCCTTCTCTCCCTCCCTTTGTTTCTTTCTTTTTTTGTTTCGTTTTCTTATTTTTTGTTTCTTTGTTTCTATCTTTCTCCCCCTCTCTCTTTCTTTGTTTCTTTGTTTTTTGTTTATGTTTCTTTGTTTCCTTATTTCTTTGTCCTTCCCCCTCCCTCCCTCCCTCCCTCCCTCCCTCCCTCCCTCCCTCCCTCGCTCCCTGTCTTTCTTTCTTTCTTTCTTTCTTTCTTTCTTTCTTTCTTTCTTTCTTCCCGGTCTTTCTGTGCTGGGGTTACTAGAAAGAATATTTAGGAAAAAAGAGTATATTCTCTTCTCCAAATAAGTCAAATAAACATTACAATGCCTTCTGCAATTGTATGCACATGTTCTCAGCTGCTGCTCTTTCCTTCTACAAAAGCACCTGCTTTTGCAGAGCTGAGGACAGAATCCAGGGCTTTGTGCAACTTACATAAGATGTCAACAATGGAGCTACACCTCCTGCCTTTAATAAGCATTTTTCAGTTTTGAAGGGAGCGTATTTCTCCTTTAATGTAATGGCTTATCATACCTAATCCCCAAATTTCCTTTTTGTTGTTCACACACACACATTCATACACTCGGACGCGCACACACACACACACACACACACACACACACACACATATATATACACACACACTGCATGTAGAATTCCCCTAGAGATTAAAGGTGGAAATGAACATGAAAATTGAGGTAGAGCTTCCTAAACCAAAAACATAAACATGCGTAATCAACCTTTTACATGCCAATATGACGCAAAAAGTGGGAATTCCTGTGGCATGTTTAGACTGGGGACCCACACTGCTTATAGTACACATATATTGAAATCTAAGATATTGCTAAGGGAATCCAGCTGTACTCGCACCAGAGGATGAGCTTAGCATCTAGGACCCTTGGATCTGAACATAGAACTGTCTGTCCAGGACCCTTCTGTGATGTTCCAACACACCCAGTAGATATATTTCTGACTCAAGAGAACTATGCTTTCCAAAAGAATGGGATGATGTCCTTCTTAGCTGCATGGTTGAAACCAGTATAGTGCATAGCTCATAGCCTCCACCCTGGAGGTCTGTGTTCAGCATCAGTGGGATGGACACCACCCCCACCCCCTAAGAAGAGAAAAGAACTTGCTTAGATGATGTATCTCTAGTCCACATGTGTTTTATATTACTCTCCCAGCAAGGCTACTCAATGACATGTGATCAGTAGGGATGCTGTGGGTCAAACACTTCTTGCTGTTCACTGATTGTCCCTCCAACAGTTCCTCTCAGAACAGTCTTTGTTGGAAAACACTTAGGAAGATGAAGGTTTTGCTTAGTCATCTACACAAACTCTCTGAGATCATTTCATACACGGCAGACACATTTTCATATAGTTATCTCATTTAATCTTCATTTCAATTCAAGAGTTGGATATCCCTGATTATATTGAAAGATGAGAGATGAAGAAAGAGTTTTCCGAGAACTAATAACTATCAGCGTGGCCTACAAACCCTAGTCTATGCCTCTATGTCCAGGTCTTGTTTCACTCGACTGGAGATGTTAATGGAGAAAAACCTATAACCAAACGAGAAAGAAACCCCGACAGAATGAGATGTCTCCAATATACTTAAGTGCCGATGCTTTAGGAAAGTATAAATACCCTACTAAAATAAAAGCATAGTATGAGAAAATTATTAAAGAAGAAAATTAAATGGATAATAAAGCCCGTTGTGGTCCAGAAAAAGAAAATAACTTCAGCTAACAAAGTCCTTGTGCTTGCCCTTTCTTCCTTCCTCTATCCAAGCATTGCTCACACAATGGAATGGAATCCTAAGGAGACCTAATTTATTTTTCCTCTTAGAACTCTGGTCCCTTGGAGTTGTTCCCAGTTCTTGTGCGGACCATAGTTCAACTTCCACATCCTCTCTCTGACCCTAACATCCTCCCAGAACTCTTTTTCCATGAATTCTCTACCACCCCGTGTGATGAACCACCTGCTTTGTCTCAAGATGAGAAAACAACAGACTCTAGGCATCCCATCACTGCTGGTGGTAGATTCTCCGGCTCTCCATATGTTTGGACCCACATAACTGTTAGACTGAGCTTAGCTGAGACATTAATGCATTTCTGTTTTCAAACACACGGAGCATCCAGTAGAACACTTTTTAAAGGAATGTTTTCCCTTGTAGATTCATTTGTTCATTTCTTTCTTTCTTACTTCCTTACTTTTAATAAAGAATTCAAAGATAAATAAACTCTATTATCTGTGCATAAGGACACCAAAGTTGTGTAAGGGAGGCATATAAGAAATCATTGCAATATAACATGGTACTTTACATCAGAGAGATAATATATATGGTATAAGAATAATAAACCTTGAGTAGAATTTGTCAGCATTTGAAACCTGGCTTTTACACTTGCTATCATGCAAGACTCACAGGAATTTTTGTTTTACTTTTCCATCTGTAAAATTTAGCTAAGAATACTTAACCCAGGGCTGGAGAGATGGCGCATCAGCTAAAAGTACTTGCTGCTCTTCCAAAAGACCTGTATTCAAGTTGGTGCCTCGAAACTGCCTGTAACTTCAGCTCCAGCGGATCTAACGACCTGTTCTGGGTTCCACAGGCTCTGCATTCATGTGCACATGCACACACACACACACACACACACACGCATACACACTTAACAATAAAATATTTTTAAAAGAATTTATATCCTTGTTATCATTTGGATATTAAATGAAACTCCACAGCACATTACCAAGAAAAATGAGCTTAACATGGGTACCTCTGCTGCCATGAATAAAGAAAATAATTGTAGAAACAGTAGTAATAAATAGATATTTTTCTCAGTCTTAAGTCCCAAAAGAAACCAAAACAGAGAAAGAAATTTTAAAATGAGACCAAATTACACAAAAATTTGAAATTGTATTCTTAGACTTAAATGTTTGTTCAATAAAGACTAGATTAGCTAAGGTATTAATAATTAAGAGTTAAGTGTGCATATGTGCATGTATGTATGTGTGTGCACGCGTGTGCATGCACATGTGGCTGCCGGCAGGAGCACAGCTTTGCAAGGTCTTCTTTTCATGGCCAGGTAGTGGCTTCAATTGCTCAGAGATACAGTCTTTGATCATTCTTTATTTATTTTTAATTATTTAAAAAAATCATTAACTCATATGCCACCACTCATGTTAAAGAGGGCGTTAAATGAAACCAAGTCATTCAGGAAAGATTTTTTTTTCAAATTTATTTTCTTACCCTTCGAGAATTTCATACATGTGCATAATTTATTTTGTCCGTTTACTCTGAAATTATCCTATCATTCCCACTGAACCCCTCTTTACAAAGAGTCTCCCCCACCTACACACATTTTCATGTGTTTTTTGGTTTGGGTTTGGGGGAGTTTACGTGTGGTGGGGGAAGAGGGAGAGAGAAGAACAGAGAACACTAAATTTAGTTGAAATCACTTTCATGAGCATGCATATGAGATTCTTCACTAGACCCTATGATCCCAACTTTCTAGAGCTTACATTGAGGAAAATGTCTCCCTGTCCCCCAAGCAGCCATCACCTACCAATAGAACCCAGGGAAGGAATGGGCTTCAGGAGTCTTGCCTAGATTTAAGATGTAGCGTTGAAGGCCTTACCCTATGCGGGTGTTGTGTAGACAGCCACGGCTGCACTGAGTCCTTGACTACATGTCATGCCTGGGCTTTCCTCATGGTCCATCGCTCATCCTCTTACATTCTTCCCGAACCATCTTCACAATGTCTCCTGAACCATAGAGGCGGAGGTATATATGTCCTTCTTAGGGCTGAGCACTGGGGGCACTCAAGAAAGGTTTGTGTGCAGCGCTTTGGCTGGCTGTTAGTCTCGGCTGTGGCCCACTGCAAACAACAGCCTTCTCTAACTGGGGACGGGGAGTGCTAAACTGTGATAGTAAACACAAATATTTCGAAGGCAGTTTAATACCAATTCCATTAGCAAATAAAACAGTTGTAGGTTCTTTCCCAAGGCCTACGACCTACCGAGCTACGGGCTTTGGGCCAGGTTTATAGTACCAGGCATGAGTTCCCTCTTGAGGAACAGGTCTCAAATCCCAGCACACTCCCAACATAATCATGCCGTTATTGACACCAGTGAGTACACCTTGCCCTCCAGGTTGATGTTTGGCATGCGTGGTTCACAATGGATGAAACCACTGATGGTGACATTTCCCCCACACACACCCCAACAGTCACATTGGGGAAAATTGCTAAAGAAAATTGTTAGCTTTAAGTCTAGGACTTAGGTGATTTTTGGAGGTAGCAACTTGCAAAACTTTAAAAGAATTTAAATAATTGTTTAGTCAACTGTATAGAGTAGGTTATGGAAAGAGCAGGAGTACTTAGTAAAATCCGAGGAAAGACTTCTGTAGGCATCCCCATTAGTGGGCGTATGTGCATCTCAGTTCAGGCTCACCTTTGGCACCAGGAAAGCAGGATGTGGAAACGCCCTCCTGGGGTGTTGATGTGGAACCTTGATACAATCCTGTGTGCCACAGCTCACACAATCTTCCACTTCTAGTGTAAAAATGGAATAATGCCCAGAGTGATGCTCTTGTCCCAGGGTTGTTCCCTTGCTGCTGCTTCTGTTTTTATATCATAAAAATAATTCGATGGTTATTGGCCTTGGTTTCTATTGTGCAATCGTGTATGGAATCCAGAGCTCATTTCTTTCCGTAAACAAAACGTATTCTGACTTCTAATTAGTCAAGTATAGTAAGAGCAATCTCAATTCACCAAGATGCCCCAAGTTTCCTTCCCTTGGCTCTGGAATGTGCCTGTTGGTGATGAAGTAGGATGTGTCATTGTCAAGGAAATGTTTCCCATGCATGGCACATGCCATCAGCCAAGAGACTACGCTGGCATTGCCACTCCACACCAGCCAGATTGTGCCCAGAAATTGCACCTTGTTGTCACCTCCCTCCCTTTGCAAGGCTGGCTGAATCAGGATTTAGCTTCTCACATTAGTCATCCCCATTAACAAGCGCAGTGGTGAAGCTTGGGTGGATGAACCTCAGAACCATTGTAAACAGCTTGAAAGCTAACTAGGGAGCCTGTCTCCTGGAACCACCTCTGCCTTCTGCCTTCGTGGTGGTTTGAAAGAAAATGGCCCCTACAGGAAGTGGCACTATTAGGAGGTGTGGCTTTGTTGGAGTGGGTATAGCCTTGTTAGAGGAAGTGTGTCACTGCAGGGGTAGGCTTTGAGGTTTCCTATGTTCTGGACACCACCCAGTGTCACAGTAGACTTCCTGTTGTCTGCAAGATGGAGGACTCTCAGCTACTTGTCTGTCTGCGTATCACCATGCACCAGCCTCTGCCGTGTCCATACCGGACAGAACCTCTGTAACTATAAGCTGCCATCCCAATTAAATGTTTTCCTTTGTGTGAGTTGCCATGGTCATGGTGTCTCTTCACAGCAATAGAACCTTGACTCAGACAGCGCTTGGAGACACAGTATTGCTGTGATCGACTCCATAGTATATGGACTCCATTGCCTTAAATCCTAGCCTTTCCAGCCGGGCGGCTGTGAGGAGGTAAATACACCTCCCTCAGATTTAGGTTTCTAAATAAGAGCATCGGTCATCAGGGTTCAGTGCCCAAGTAATTGTCTTAACATATTGTCCCTGACAAGTGTGTGCAGGTAAATTTGCTGCCAGTACTGGTAGTAGTACCAGTATGGAAGTAAGAGTCCCAGTAGTCCCAGGACTGCTCTTTTTGAGGAAGAGCAGGGGACCCCCTTCTCCCTGGGCTCTAGACAGGTGTAAAACATGGTTAAAGCGCAATTAAGTTCTGCTAAAGTCACTGTTTGTTTTAATGGTAAAGTATGTCTTTAAGTACTTCTTTTAATGTTTGCATTCCTGAAACTAAGCAGAGGCACCGAAGATGGGGCATTTGAACTCTTCTCTGTGCCCCCAACTGCTTTCAGCAAAGGAGCTATCGGTCCACCAGCCAGCCAAACAGCCAGCCAGACTACCATTATGCCAGCACCAGCTGTCTACCACAGTTTGCCGATGTCTGGAGACAACTGTAAATGCTGATCGCCTTGTTCCTGACAGACTGGACTGTTTAAACCAGTGTGCACCAAAGTTTCCAATTACAAACCTCGATAAACCATTTCCATCTTAGAGACTTCCCGTGAGCGAAGGACTACCACGACTGAGGTTGCAAGGCCATCACTTGTCCAGAAAGCTTGGCTGACTGTGATTGGCCCCAAATGGACCGCTGTGATCGGTGACACAAACGTCTGTGATTGGCTCAGACACCCCCTCCCCAGTTAGAAAACCAACCTTTCCAGTTCATTCAGGTAGAGGACACAGCCCTGATACTGGAACATCAGGGAATCTCTGAGGGACTTTTCCTTGCTTGTTCTCAATGACGTAAGCTGAGCTGGGTGCACCAATGCATGCGGCTGGGCACCTGAGCAAATGCCAGTCTGGAACCCTCGAGGCGGCTTGACAACTGGGTAAGTTCAGGCGTGTTGATGTCTGAAAATCCCTCCAGGGCTATGCTGAGAAAGTAATTGCATGCACTCCCCGAGGCCTGAAAACTTTAGAGGTCCTGGGCACTCACGCTGCCCAGCACTGTGAAGGGGTAGGGTACCACTGGGATTCCGGAACTCTTGGGCCAGCTTCCAAGCACAAAGCATTGAACAACCAAACTGATGACTGAAAAAGCAGTGTGGCAGAAGTCTTAGTGCAGCTGCTTGATAGCTGGAAAAACAACTCCCTGTGAAGTCCTAGAACCTGCCTCAGCATGGTGGCCCTGGTGTCACAGACAGACCATTGATTCTATCTGAGTCCCACCCACAATAAGAGAGGATGCCCATTCCTGAGGTATCATGGCTGTGCCCAGTACCAAATATTGCTGTTGGTAAAGGCAGGCATCCTGCGTCATCCTGACGGTTCCTCCACGGAGCAGGCAAATGAAAAAACGCAGAGCAGGAAGAAGAAGCAGAGGCAATGAGCCCCAGGACAGTTGACAAAAGCTCAGCAGAGCCAGAGAAGAGAAGCCATTGCCCTGATGGCCAGAATTCCAGAGAGAGAGAGATCAAGTCTTCAGAGCCAAGGGTCTCAGAGTCGAGGCTGACAGCTGTAATGCTGGCTGCAGACAAGGGCCAAGAGCGGAGATACCTGAGGTCTTGCATCTGCTTCCCTTACTATATGGGCATTGGTACTGAACACTGTGGTGAGCAAAATCCCCCAGAGGCCAGCATTTGAGAGGTTCCGTATCTACCATGACTTCTATCTGAGTAGAGCAAGGAAACCGTCAGGCAACTGATGAGTGGCCTCATTTCCACCACAATAAACATAATGAACTCATCTAAGCTTTCCATCCCAGCCCACATGGCGTCCAAGTAGACAGCTACATTGACAAATGTACTCATAGCTCTCCTTCAGTCCCTAACTTCCAACTCCTGCCCCCTGGGATTGTCTCCTGAGTGTTTCCTTTCTCCTTGGGTCTGGCATACTTATCATTCCTCCAGCTTCACATATGAGCATGTTAGGCTCGTGGCTCGGGTGGCCCTCTGGGACCAGAACTCAAGAACGTCTGAGCCCTCTGCACCCTAAACTCACTCACTGTACATGTCTATGTGGACATTGGAGTCTGTGTCAGGGCCCTGGGTGAGGGGCTGACATCTTTGTGCCATGGTCATTGTACCATTTCCTGTAGACAGGAACCATTATATTTTAGTGTTTATCTCAACTGCCTTGTTTATACTCATTACAAACTCTAGCATATATAATGAGTATATGTAATGAGTATATGTAAATGTTTATACTCATTTGTAATGTTTATACTCATTACAAATTTGAATCATGATATTTATTCAGTGATTATTAGATTGTTTATAAAGTCATGTGCTGGGCTGTGGAGATGGCTCAGTGCATAAGGGATGATGTGGGATTCCCCTCTATATGCTGGGAATACCATTGGTTAATAAGGAAGCTGCTTTTGGCCAATGGCTTAATAGAATATAGCCAGGCTGTGTTCTGTGGCCTCTGCTCAGAGCTTGTTATCATACCATTAGAAACTGGTTAGTTCTTTCCCACTACTCTCGCTTTACTAAATTAACCAATACTCACATTTGCCTTGTCTCTGACTACATTATTCTAATTTTGTTTTATGTGCATGTGTATGTGTGCACATTGAGTAGGAGTGGGAGAAGCCTTGGGAGGTTGGAGGTGTTGGATGCTACACTGGAGCTGGAATTACAGGCGCTTGTGAGTCACCCAACATGGGTGCCAAGGATCAAATTTAGACCCTCTGCAAGAGGACTACAAGCCCTTAGCCCCGAGCCATCTTCCTAGCCCCTCATTTCTGCGTTTTAAAACCTAAACAGCAGAAAACAGTTGAATTACGATCACAGTCTTAAAAAAAAAAATAACTGTGTTCCACAAAGTTTGTAAGGGGTCTCATTTGATTCTGTAACAAACCTCTGCAGGGAGGTAAAACAGAGACAAAAATTAACATATATTTTATATGAGGAAAACTCAATCTGCAGTCTAAAGGAAGGAATGATCTCTTAAGATGGAGAAATGGCAATCCCCTTTCTCCTGCCTGTGTCTTTATTGCGGGATCCTTGCAGAGGCATACGCTCTGTTAATTATAGCAAGACAGAGAACATCTGTGACTATTAGACATTTTAGACATCTCTTTATTATAAATCCTTTGAGATATGGTTGAACAAATGGGAGTAAAGAGGTGGAAGGGACTGGTGAAGAAATCGCTGACCTTGATCTGCTGGAAGTTGGGCGGCTCTTTTCTTATTGTTCAGGCAAACTTTGGCTAAAAGCTTTGCAAGGCTAAGTCTGAGTCCACTAAGGACTGCCAAAAATGGAAAGGCAGAGCATGTAACCACTAACAAAGAATCCTGGCGCTGGTTCACACAGTGTGCTCGTGTCAAAGAGGAAGAAAAGGAATCCAAGGGAAGGGAGTGTGCATTGCAGAGACTCCTGCCTTCCCCTGAGATTCTAGACGATTCCTTTCAGCCGCCAGGCTCATCCTTCACACATCTTCCTCCTTTCCGTAGACATAGCCCACAAACTGTTCAAGAGAGCCGGTTAAATGCAAATTGTATCCCCAGACCCACTTTGAAATAAGACATGAAGCACAGTCTTCAATTTCTTCCTTCCTATGTTTTCTCTGCAAAAATACTCACACTACATATTTTAAGCCTTGGATTTGACATGTCTGAATCTAAGTAATATATATATATATATAATTATATATATATTAGTCATGAACGTTTCTTCATATGAATAATGAGCGATTGATACATCACACATATATACAGCAATGTATAGGGTGTAGTTATGATTAATATTTCTATGCACCTAAGCTTATGAGTGAGCCTTAGTATGCTTGAAGGAAGAAAGTCAACGTATGTTTGCCCCTATCTGAAGATAAATAATAGCTCCCTTACAAGCTTGTATTTTAAATGTTTGACTCTGAGCTGATGGTGATATTTTGGGTGGCTGTGGAACTTTTGAGAGGTGGGTGTCAAGATTGCAGAGATAGGTCACTAGGCGAAAATAATTAAAGATTTTCTGGGTCCCTGGTTCCAACTCGCTTTCTGGTCCACTGTGACCTGAAGCCCCTTCCACAGTGAACTGAACTACTCAGTCATGCAATAATGGAGTAAAACTCCAGAAAGTGTGTATTCAACAGAGTTCTCTCTCTCTCTCTCTCTCTCTCTCTCTCTCTCTAAGTTGTCTCTATCAGACATTGTACTCACAGCAGCCCAAAAGCAACCAGCACATACACATCTGTGTATATGCAGGAAGCATATGTACACCCTGAGCTGTGCTTTAGGTATGTGTACACACAAAACTACAGATGTAATTGCATGTGTTTAAGTATACATTTACAGGTTGATGATGCAGGCATGCTCACAAGCATATATATCTATACTACATAGTTATATATATATAGTATATGCATATATAGTACTATATAGACAGTACACTTAGATAAAAATGATGTTAAAATCTGTATCTGCAGGGATTGTTTTGAAGTTTCAGAGTTTGTTTATTTGACTCCCTCTCTGTGGTCCTGACACTCTTCGCTCCATCCTACCTCCTCAGCAAAGCCTCTGAGGTGGGATTGTTTATTGAAAATGTCTGCGCCCATACACACCCTCATTCTTTTCATGACACACCCTGCCCAGTACTTCGTGTGGTCCAGAATGGAAGGTCAATGTCTCTGCAGACAGACCCAAGAGAGGAGAGAAATGGGATGAGACCGAAAGGCAGCTCTGGGACCTGATCATATAGATGTCCCACTGGCCAGTGACAGGGCTTGTCAGCCTGGAACCCTCTTAAACAGCTGTGGGCTTTGCTTCCTCAATTGAGGTCTCTATTCCACTTGCTGCTGTGTTTCCAGCCAGCTCAGTATGTGTGGCTGCTAAGGAAGGTCCTGTAAACCGCTCTGTGAAGGAATGCTTGTCTATCTTTTTAAATCATGTAAAATTATGAAATTCAAAACTGCAAAAGCTTCTTTCGAAAGAATAAATGACATTCAAAGCAGGTGTTATTTGACAAAGATGCATTTTCTTCTTATGTCTGTGAAAGGTACTAGAAACAGAGTGGGAAGGCGTCTGTGTCCTTAGGGACTCCCAGTAGTCATGAGAGGGGCTCAAGCAGCCGAAGACTGAGAAGAGCCTGGAGATGGGCAGAAAAGTTTTGACCCTGCTTAAAATGCTCAGGCATGGGCCCTTTAAATTTAGAGGCCAATAGGAGAGCAAGAAAGAAAACAGAAAGGACTCCCCACATGAAAGAGCAAGGCAAAAGATAGTGAGGCAGAGAGGGGTTGGAGACAATCCACCATTCTCTGGGACTGGAGAAATAAGGCTTGGGTGGACAGTAGCCATGATAGACCAGTCAAGGGCTATAGAAATTTGCATTTCCTCTTTTTCTTTACTTTTCATGAGAAATTTTTTGGGCTGTTGTTTGTTTGTTTTTGTTTGGTGTGTGTGTGTGTGTGTGTGTCTCTGTGTGTGTCTGTGTGTCTCTCTGTGTGTCTCTCTGTGTGTGTCTGTATGTTTGTGTGTCTCTGTGTGTATGTATCTGTGTGTCTCTGTGTGTGTCTCTGTGTGTTTCTGTGTGTGTGTGTCTGTGTGTCTCTCTCTGTGTCTCTGTGTGTGTGTATCTGTGTGTCTCTGTGTGTGTGTGTCTTTGTGTGTGTGTCTCTCTGTGTGTGTGTATCTGAGTTCATGTGCCCTGGGTATGTGGTATGTGTGTACAATGCATATGCATGTATGTGTGTGCATGTGGATCCTTCAGCTACTATATCAGGTGCTGTTCACCTTGTTTGTAGAGACAAGGTGTCCAGTAGAACCTGGGGCTTACCAGTTCCACTGGACTGGCTAGCCAGTGAATTCCAAGGATCTAAGCCCTGAGCCTAGGCTTACTGCATGCTAACATACCCAGCTTCTCTGTTGGATCTCAGGATGACTTTAGCTACTGAATTAGCTCAGCCTTGCATTTTCTCCTAGAACTAGCAACCATGATGAGCCACAGTGGTGGTTCTGATGCTTCACATCTTACCCCGAAGTGCAACGGAGTAAGGGGAGATTCAGGGACCTCGTTTTCTTCCAATTACCAGCAGGTTTGAATAAATGTGATGGGAATTATCACCCATCTTTGAATTTAAGTATATAAAGGTGATGTTGACATTCTGATCTCTCTACTAAAACTATAAAAATGTAAAGAATTCCCAAGACTTCTTCATTTTCAACACAATGGCGTAACAAAAAGCTTGTAGCTTCAGGTCAAATGATGCTATCAAGGGCCCAAGTTGCTGGCCTCTACACAACCAAATGACACTTTGCCATGTAGATTGAGAGGTAGCCCATCTATAGTTATCATCTCCTTCTCTTAACAATGCACTTTATCCTGGGCAAAAGTATGAGCTTGATCTGCTATCGTGACAGCTTCAAACCCAGGCCTGGTTTCCCATGCCGTGACACATCTGTCCTCTGCTGCCCTCATTAAACAAGCTCAGTCTCTAAGGCTAGGGACAAAGATCATCCATGGTAAGTAGACTGTAGCCAGTCCAGAAGCTGACCAGAAACACAGGAACAAATCCAATCACAGTCAGTAGAGCTTGATTCAAAGCACAGCACTTCCCCCTCCAGAAAATCCTAAGCAAAAAATATACATTTTTTTTTCCAGAGGAGATTGGGGCTGTTGGTCATGCATCACTACTGTAGAAATGGCATGCAAATTGTAACCTGAGAGGTTCTTTAGGTCCCTAATCCCTCCACTTCGGAGCTATAGGTAGGATGTTTGTGCTTGCGTTTCATCTCTCTGAACCCATTTTAGTAGCAATCAAATGGGGCTGGCCGTAGCCCAAGCAAGGTTTGTGTGAAGATTACAGTGGTATATGTCAAGTGCTGGAAGTTTACAAGGTCTAAAAAATGGCAAGCTTTAATCACTGTTGACTGTGCACCTGTGTAGGAGTCCTTACACCCTGGTTCTCATGATGTGGGCTCTTCAAACGTCTATTTTCTACTATGGTCAGCAAACCTACATTGCGAAGTCAAAGTGGTTGGAAAGATGGGAGACCACTGGTTGTGTGTGTGTGTGTGTGTGTGTGTGTGTGTGTGTGTGTGCTTGATGACTCATTAGTATGGGTGTGTGCACTAGTGCCTGCGGGTGCATGTGCACTTGGGTGTGCACTTGGGTGTGGAGATTAGAAGTCTATAGTGTGACTTCTTGGATACTATCTCTCACTGAACCTGGAGCTTATCAATTCCACTGGTCTACCTGACTAATAAATTCCAGAAATCCTCTTGAATCCTCTTGACTCTGCCCCCTTCCCCAAGGGCTAGGTTTACAGATTTACAGTGCTGTGCCCGGCTACCCTCCCTCCACTGTGGTTAAGTGGCAGGCATTTTACTAACTGAGCTATCTTCCCAGCCCCCAAAGCACCTCTTCCTCAAAGTTGAATTACAAAACCAACAGTTAATTTAGAGCAGACTGCCCGAGACAGCAGACTCCGGGGCCTAATGACCACAACCTGGGAGCTGAGGACTCCAGCGGAATAGTGGGAACTGTCCCCTCTGCCTAAGCCTGACCACCACTCGTCAAGCCCAGGGACATCCCCTGGAGCTCCAGCAGTGCTGAGCAATTGGAGTGGCACATGCGGACCACCCAGGAGCCTCCACAGAGACACTTGGCTGCCTAATTAACAGCACGACCTGATGGGAGCATGATGTTCCTGCAGCCTCGGCTGGCCAGCAGCCCCAACATCCACACTCTGGGTTGCTCGACGGGGGAGGCCATGCCTTTGATCTACAAAGCCTGCATCCACTTTGATCCTGGTCATCTTCGAGGTCAACCTTGCAGCGGCTGGATCTGCCTACCATGTCAGTCACCTGCGTCCAGAGTCAGCTTTGTTTAATGTTTCAAGAGAAAGAGAATCTGGGGAGAAAAGAAACTGACTGATTCATCGGCGAAGCCAAAACATGATTGTGAAGGCGATCTGAGATGATCGGGGCATTTTTGTTTCAAACATTACAGTCCTGTTAGCTGTAGAAAGGGAGAGATTTGAATTCTTTAGGATCTTGCCAGGTGAGAAAGAATGCTGCTCACACAGTTACCATCAGAGTAGAGGTAAAGCTAGCTAACAACTGTGGGGATGTCTGTACACTCTTTAAATCTCAATTTCCTTACCTAGGGAATTACTTATTTGGTAAGAATATGTCTAAAGAACCCACAGTATGTCTATCATTAAGTAGAATTCTCATAACAACTGCATACAGAATTCTCTCTGCAATCTAGATCCCAAGGGATGCCTGAGGCAGTGGCTAGCCCTGGAATCTGTATAAACTATGTATTTTCTTAGACTTATATACCCATGACAAATATAATTTATAAACCATTCACAGTAAGATGTTGGGAACAAGGATAAAAATGGAAACTATCTATACTGTGAGAAAAGTTATTCAAAACTTAAGAACTATTTATTTCTGGAACTTTCTGTTTAATACTTGCAGAACATAGTTGATTGCAGGAACCTGAAAACTAATAAAGGGGAGGGGCTACTATGATTGAAATATCACCTAGGTAGGAAATGGAGCCTTGGAGGCCCAGGGGAAGTAAGAACCAAAGGGACCTAACCCTAGAGCCCAGCTCTGCCAGCTCTAAGTTCAAGGGGATTCCTGGAATTCACTGATCAGATAGACTAGTTGATTTGATAAGCACCGGGTTCATCAAGAGATCCGATGGTGTTGGAGGTCCTTGTATGTGTTGCTTTTATTGGTTAATGAATTAAAAAAAAAAACTGTCTTGGCCTGATAGGGTAGAACAGAGCTAATCAGGGAAAACTGAACTGAATGCTGAGAGAAAGGAGGTAGAGTCAGTGAGAAGTTATATAGTCCCACTGGAGACAGATGCCAGAACTTTACCCCATAAGCCACAGCCACATGGCCAAATACAGATTAATGGAGATGGGCTAGCTTAAGATGTAAGAGTTAGCCAGAAATATGCTTAAGCTATTAGCCAAACTGTATTGCAAATAATATGGTTTCGGTGTGGTTATTTCAGTAGTCTGCACAGCTGGGAACACACAAGCAGACTCCTACAACAATCCTATCCCAAGAAATAAGGTAGAGAGAAATCCAAAACCTGTTTTCTTCCCAAAGAACTATTTGTAATCAAACACTCTCGCACACTGACTGTTTGGTCATTAAAGACTTTGCAAAGGTAGGCAGGGCAAAAGTCATTACCCAAAATGCACCTGCTGTTTCCTAGGACATTCACCTATGAATGTTCCATGCTCTTATTTGTATTCCAACTAAACAATAATTTACTCTTTAGTTTATAAAACCCTAGTCTTATGGGCTGGGAAATTGTAAGAATATTCGCTGTGACAAAAGAGAATCTGAGTTCAAATACCCACTGCTCCCACAAAAGACAGGCAGACCCTAGGAGCTCAATGGAGAGTCATTCTATCCCTAGCTCTAAACCCTGGTTTGGTGCAGTGTCTCAAAAAAAAATATACATTCACATATACCACATAACTCACACACACACATAAATTTTACCTCTGACAGTTTCAGGAGGATACTCTCTTAAAAGAATCTATATACTAGTGTTCCTTCATAAAAGGAAGACCACTAACAAGCTTAAGCCTTTCTTGATGGTATGGCATCGTTATTAGGTGTGATAGGTCAATTCTAATTAACAATTTGATAGACTCTGGGATCACCTGAAAAAGAGTCACACTGGGGAACTGTCTGGATCTTGTTAGCCTGTGAACATGCCTGGAGCGGGGGGTACCTTGGTTACACTGAGGTGGAAAGTCATGCCCGCTGTGGGTGGCACCATTCCCTCAGCCTGGATCCTGAGATGTATGAACAGAAAAAAATGAGCTAATGGCAAACAGACATGCTTTCATTATTATTATTATTATTATTATTATTATTATTGCTCTTGACTATGACTATAGCTGTTTCACATTCCTACTGTTTTGACTTCCCTGAAATGATGAACTTTAGCCGGGGATGGTGAGTAAAAGAGACCCAGTCTCCCTAAGTTGTTTTGGTCAGGGTTGTATCATAGCAACAGGAAAAGAAAGTGATAAACCATGGTTACCTATTAGCCCTTTGTCAACAAAGCTCATAGACTTCTGCCCACATTAGGTCTCACTCTTCCACTTTGCTGCTTTGCTACACCCTCCCATTAGGCTCTAAACTCTTGCCTGAGAATAGCTTTTCTGCACAACATTTTGATGCTTCTAGCTGCTGTAGCAATCTTCCACTGTCAGCATAATTGTAAACATCTGGGAAGCTCATTAGTAATGCAGCTATCAGGTTTGGACCAAGAGGAGTTGGAGACCTTGGGTGAGGCTAGGAGCTGCCCAGTTTTAACAAGCTCCCCAAGGATATGCTGATGCAGGTGGTCTGGGAATCACACACAGAAATACCCTGTTCTGGGCCCGCAACCAAGCCATTCAAACATTTATATGCTCAACAGATACTTTTCATGTTAGGTGTTAGGGTAGGGACAGGCAGAGATGAAACATACTGGCCTTGCTATGTGGGGAAGCTCCCAGCCCAGTAAAGCAGGGCCAAAGGCAATAATGGGATCATGCCTGAATGCCTTCTTATCCTGTCAAGCCTGTCTTCACTGTGGCACAAGCCAGATCATATTTAAAGGGTGAGTTCCTAGTCTAGGAGCAGAAGGTCATTATAAGTAGAGACAACATGGAAAGCTGGGCATAGAAGTGGCAGCTGCAGACTGCAAGGAGACGGAGAGACAAGAAGCATGGTAGGGAGGGTGTGTGGTCTGATGCTCAGCTAGAAGTAATCAAAAGTTATCAGCATGGGTGCTGAGAAGGCATTTATTCAGAAAGCCATTGGGAGTCATTGAGAGGTTTTCTTGAGGACCATGGCATGCTTCAAGGTTCAGTTTTAACACGGGGAGTCTGTGACTTCCTAAGGTTATGTTTAGCTGGCTCTTATCTCCTAACTTTCAGGCCCTAATTTCTGGAGGTTAGGGGATATGGGCCAGCTAAAATAAGAGACTTAATAAGAAAAATTGATTCAGGGAAGGAGCAGGGTCCCGAGAACCCATGGATCTTCACTGGTCAGCTTGAACAAAAACGCCCCATCTGTCTTTTGTCTTTTACTGTCTTAGACATGTAATTTGATTCCCAAGCCCCTTGGTCTATCTTATAAAACAAAGATTATCCAGCCTGTTATAATACACAAGGAAGTATGTACACAAGGTCAAGAAAGGGGAAGAAATTCCTGGAGTTGGAGTGATGGGGGCAGAGGAAGAATTCAGTCGCAAGCTGCTTCGGTTCATGTCTTACTGTCTCTTTGCTGTTCTCAACCTCAGCTTTCCAGGTGAAAGGACAAGTGTAAGGGTTTTTAAATTGGCATTATTCGGGGAATTATGCAAAGCATTGTTCCATCTCTGTCTATTTTCCTCAGGTGGAACTTGATGGCTATTCTCCTGTGGTTGAGTCTGAATTTCTCCAATGTGTTTCTGCTCAACTGTAGGACCAGTAGGAAATGGAATATGTTTAATGAAGGTTCTACTGTCCTTCCTCCCATCCCAAGTGCCATTATCACAGAGACTCTTGGTCACTATGACATATGGTTCCATAGCATGTCATCCACAAGGTCTCCCCAGAAGACATGCCAACACCAAATGTAGGCAAATTGAGAGGATTAAGGTCCAAGGATTAAGCTCCTTTCTCTACCAGCTGTTGACTTTGAGACAAGGGACACACAAGTCTCTGGTGTGGGGTCTCCTTTGGTTTTCTTTTCATTCCATCCCCTGTCAGTACATTTTTCAGTCTTAAGTGGTTGACTTGCTAGGAAATTTGAACGAACTTTCTAGCCTTACCTCTTGTTACTCTTGGCCACCACAGGCAGTTTCCAGCAATGTGCTGTACACCCCTTTCTTTCTTGTTATTGTGAATACATTATCTGTACTGTTCACTCTTCATTGTCCATTTGACTGAATTAAGAAATGCCTAGGGAATTTCTCTCTGTAGCGGAATTTCCAAGGAACATAAGTTTCCTGGGGCCTAACAGATGTGTTGATCTCTCCTTGATGGGCTCAGTCAGTATTTGTTGGAGTCATTGCATGGTGGTAAAACGTAGGCCTAGTTGAAGAAAGCACATCTCTGGGAGAGTGTCCTTGGGAGCACTGTCTTGCCCTGTCTTCTTCCTTCTCCTCAGTTTCCAGGAAAGCAGCCACATTTGCTGTGCGTCTTTGTTGCAGCGGGCTGTTATCTCTACAACTGAACATGACCAGCACACAGAATTCATTTCCTTGTGTTGTTTTCTTGGATAGTTTGGTTATAAAAACAGCAAGAAAACAAAACAAAACAAAAAAAACCCAAAACACCCTAATATTAATATGAAATCAATATTAATTAGAACATTAATGTGCAATGCACTATTTGATTTGAGCCTCAAGGGTCTCTGCATAAAAACATCACTAAAGAAGACCATCTTTTCCTATCAAAAAACTGAGGCAGAATGATCGGCATTCAAGAACACACATGGGATTCCCATCAAAAATCTAAGCTAGTACTCACGCATGTTTGCCTTCTATGTCCCGTATATTGGTTTTGGAATTAAAATCCTATTTTGTACTGAGACTCAGCAAACTTCCCTACAATAATGGAAACACCCCAGTACTTCTGGAGCACTTGTAGACACTTAAACAAATATACATAGATTCATATTTGAATGCTGAAGGCAATCTAGAAACCATAAAAGCTGAGGCATTTGGTAAGTCAAAGCTGGAGAGACAGTGAGAAGGATATAGAAACGGCGAGTTAGCTTTTTGATGTTCAAATGTTGATTAATACCACTTGGGAACTTTCTGTTAACTATGACCATGAAGGAAGAAAGAAAAAAAAATCCTCTTGTCTTTCTGCCCTTCGAAGTCCTCTCTGCATCCCAGCTGTGAAAATTCAAGCAGGGCGGGAGGGAGTTTTGCTGAGACATTTCAAAGATGGAGTCTCCGGTCGGAATGAGCCCTGAGTCCCAGGGGGATCATTCTGAAGCTCTTTTCTGATGGACTCCTCCTGTCTGGCTTTCTCGTGTTGCCTCCCAAACCTCCCTCCAGGAAAGAAAATAATAATATAATATTTGAGCATACTTGATAAGATGCATGTTGAGTGAGCCTTCCAGCTTGGAGGAGACTTATATTTATCCCCAAGGAAACCTTACAAGCCATCTTGAAAAGGATAGGCCTCAGCCAGGAGATGGGTGAGCCGTGCATGTCCCTAGGGTGATTTGAAGCTGTCTCTGGTCGTAAGTCACTCAAACCCAGATTCCTTCATAACACAGTTTTCACATAATCTCCGGAGTCTATGACTCACTAGAATGCTGGGAGCATTCTAGCACTCACTAGAATGATGCGTCCTTAAACATCAAGAGACCCAGAAGTGTGTGGTGCTTCCCTTTCATGAACACTTGAGAGCAAAGCTCATTTCATCAAGGAGATTTCTTCCAACACCCAGTCCTGCACAGTTACCTCAGACAATAGGGATTGCTGACAAAGGAGGGAAGGGGAGGAGGGAAGGGGAAAGTAAGCTCAGACTCAGCTGGAGAACAAAGGTTCCTGGGAGGACCTGAGTCAGAGTTCTCCAGAGAACAGGGCTTCCCTGTCAGGAGACATCTGTCCATCCATCCAGCCTATCCATGGAAGCTATTTGGGGGTTTCCCAGGTGGCAACACCCTGGGTCCTTCTGATGAGGTCTGAAGTCTTTTATTGATTACCTCGACCTGCTTCCGTGTGTGTGTGTCTGTCTGTCTGTCTGCCTGTCTGTCTGTCTGCCTGTCTCTGTTGTGTGTCTGTTTGTATCTGTGTTTGTGTCTGGGTCCACATACAGAAGTTAAAGGACACTTTTGAGTGTCACTCCTTGGAGATTATCTATTAAATGTCCTCTTTCTTCTTTTGGAGACAAAGCCTCTCACTACACTGGAGTTTTCTAAGGAGGTCAAGCTGCAATCCTGTGAGCCCAAAGATCCTCCAGCGTCCTTCCCGCCAGTACTGTGATCACAGGTGAGAACTATGACACCAGGTTTTTCTTCTCTCCTGCATTTATTTCCTATGTGGGTCGTGAGGATGCCTCTCAGGTCTTGCACGGTATAGACCGAGCTGTCCAGTAGCACAGCTGCTTCCTCTTGGTCCACACCTTTCTCATGGTTCCCACACTGACTCCCCTCCTGCAGCACACAGCTCCCTCAGGAGGAAACATCCTTCAGTCCTCATGTGATGTCATCTGACCCCCCTCCTTCCCATTTCAACTGGATTGGATCATTCAGTGTCTTTTGACAATGGTACCTCCCTCAGAGCCTCCTTTGCCCCCTCTTCCATGCTTCTGATCCTCTGGGCCACCCTTCAGCTATCATCTCCAAGTTTGAAAATTTCTTCACTGATATTGTTAGTAGGATGCTGTCCCCCACACTGAGAAGCCTGCATTCCCTACAAGGCCTATTTGAAATACAACTGGAAGCTTTCCTATCCCCAGTCTCTTTTGACCTCAGCCAAGCTTGTCGCCCCTAACCTCTTCTGCTTTACTCCCTAAGCGTCTTCTGTTTCTCCTGATTCCTACAAATCTTTTTCCACAGAGAAGTCAGAACAGAGTCTCTGGGAAAACAAAACAAACAAACAAAAAAAAAAACCCATGTAATTCACAGACTGGGGTTAGCTACCTCTCATTCCATCACTGCAGTTTGTCTGCAGAACGTGCCACAGACACTTGTGGTCTTGTTGGTACTCCCTCATCCTCCCCCAATGTCCATTCACAGGATGTGTTGAGCTCTCAGCCTTCATAGACTATGCTCACAGCCTTTGTCATGCAAAGCCCACTTCCAGAGGCAGTACCCCCAGACTCCTCCCCTACTTGCCTCTTGTCCTATAAACCCCACATTAACAGCTATCTCTAGAGAAGCTCTCTGTATGTAAGCTGTCTACGTGAATAATCCAACTTCTCTGCAGATTGTAATCGTGGTGCACAGGAAGAACCCTCTCTGGCTCATGGTGCAGGGAGGAGAGTTGACCGTGGCTGCCAAGGCATGGGTGACAAATCTATTTCTTGTCCATGGCTGGAGGACTGTGACTTTTTCCCAGATCTTGGTGGACCAGAAAGTAGAGATCTTGGGATGGACCCAAGTTCAGGCTTTATCCATCTAGCCTCACCCCATCCCCCTAAGCCCTGTGTCTAAAATGGTCTACAGTTTTCAAAAACAGTGAGACAAAGTGTTGGAAATATATTATCCTATGGGGGACATTTCATATTCAAATCACAGCATCATAGAGTAAGACACAGCTGCATGAATGACTGTCCTTCAAACCTAAGTTTGGAGTCCTTGGTATGGAGACCAGCAGGGATCAATGTGACTGTTTCCCGCTCAGAAACAATGTGGCCTGTCCAGAACAAAGCCTAGAAGTGTTAGCCCTCAGAATCATTATCTGTAAAATTAGAATAACACAGCCTACTGTGTAGAATCATGTCACTATTCAACCACTATCCAGCAAATGAGCCCTGGAGGTGGAATTAGAAGTCTGGCCTAGCTCACTTCCAGTTTGCTGCGTGCTGTGAGAGACAGTGGGTGTGTTCACACCTGTGTGGACAGTCCCACACTGAAGCACCGCAATCAACTGCCCTTCACTCAGCATCCACTCAACCCAGGAAGAAGAAGTGAAGAAATTGGGCCTCTCCTCATCCGTGGCTGTGTACCTGAAGCAAAATCCATCCCATTTCATATCATCAAACATTCTGCTTTAGATTGTAAGACCATGACCAGATGGTACGAACAGCTGATTCTCCTTAGAAAACTTAGTAAGAAAAGGCAGGAAATAGAAGAATACAAAAATACTTTTCCAAGTTTGAGGGAGGAAACAGAAGTTGTGCAAAAGAGAGTTAAAAAACTTCACTTTAAGATGATAAGGCTTAAGCCTGAAGGTTTTTTGCTTTTTGGGTTTTTTTTTTTTCCAAGACAGGGTTTCTCAGTAGCTCTGGAGCCTGTCCTGGCATCCACTCTATAGACCAGGCTGGCTTGGAACTCATAGAGATCAGCCTGCCTCTGCCTCCTAAGTGCGGGGATTAAAGCCTTGTGTCACTACCACCTGGCAAACTTGAAGGTTTTTAGAGAGAAAGCTCTACAACACGATGCCCAGGGACCACTGCTCCCCTCACCAAGCGTCTCTCTAGAGCAGTGGTTCTCAACCTTCCTATGCTGTGACTCCTCAATACAGCTCTTCATGTTGTGGTGACCCCCAAGCCTAAAATTAATTTTGTTGTTATTTTCTAACTGTGATTTTACCACTGTTCTGAATCACAATAATATCTGACATACAGAAAATCGGATATGCGCCCCCCCAAAGGGATTGCACCCCAGAGAGAAAGGACTGCTGCTTTAGAAGAAGGAATTTGCATAGCAGAACTAACACCAAAATAGAGTGACCAGAAGTCAACAGAAGATAGAGGGTAGAGAGAACATTGACAGCCTCAGTAAGAGAGCCAATGCCATGGCGCCTCCCTGGCTGTTGATTGTTCCGACTTTTTTCTGTGTTTGGCACATAAAACTTTCATGTGTGTATGTATGTGTGTTTGGGTTCACATGTATGCACATACATGTGTGTGGAGGTCAGAAGGCAACCATTGCTGTCTTCAAGCACCACCTACCTTGTCATCTGAGACAGGTTCTTTCATTGACCTAGGATTTGCCAAATAGACCTGGCCAGCCATAGCGACCTACACACACGTGATTGTGCTGCCCAGTATCAGGATTACAGGACCAAGTCACCACACTGGGCTTATTTTATGGGGCTTCTGGGCATCCATTTCAGGCCCTCCAGCTTGCCTTTCCAACTGACCTATCCTTTCCATAGCCTATGCTTTTTGTTAGAAAAATTGATGATGGTCTGGTAATGCATGTATTTTGTTATACATTGAACCAGCAACTGCTGAGATTCTGCCGGGGTCAGGGAACGCAGCCTGAGCAACAGCCACAGGCCAAACCTTTCATTCTCATTATGGTGATTGAATCCATCATTTCCTTTCATAGGTTAAAAAATAAAAAGACTGAGGTTCAGAAAAGCTCAGTTCTTTGCTCAGTGGAAAGAAGTGGTGTGAGGCTTATTTTGAGTTAGTGTGATGTTGGAACTCACTTATCCAAAAGAGGTCCATCCACTGATAGTGGTTCTGAATGAGCTTTGCTATCTATTGTCCACACTCAAGATAATCTCTCCCCCAACCTCTCCTGACTTAGTTTGATCTTTTTGGGCTTTTTTGGATTTCTGAGATCTGTGCTTAGAGAACCCACTTCCAGAATCTCCCCATGCTATCTCCACATTGCGGACAAATGGGGTTGCGTGGATATTCCCTCAGGCAGCACAACAGGCTGGAATGTCCATCAGTCAGACAGTAGGTTCCATGGCCCATTTCTTCTGGTACACACTAGCAAGAGCACAAGTGCTAATTATTCCACTTGCAGTGTTCTACAGAAACAATGTCTGCACTGACAGGCAGGCAGAGCATGGGATAACTCCAGTCACATAAGCGCCTCCTTACAGGAAGTCACCACACCACATCATTCTAAGGATGGGTGACTGGGGCAGGGGTGACAGGGTGGCAGCTGCCTAGAAACACATCTTAAGGAGCACAGCCACCCATCTCTCTGGTTTCACGCTTCTTTCTTGTCCCATGTGTTTGTCTCTTCTTTGCTTTTCTCTCTGTCTTAACATCTTTTATATTCAGCCTTTTGATGCTGTTCACTGGAAACTACAAAACCTTCCTTCCTTCCTTCCTTCCTTCCTTCCATCCTCCCTCCCTTCCTTCCTTCCTTCCTCCCATCCTTCCTTCCTTCTTTGCTTCTTGCCTTCTTTAATTCTTTCTCCAACCAACCTAAGCACTAACTAGCCATCTGTTTTTCTGCAGGGTACAGGCAGAAATAAACGAAGCACCATTGTCTAAGACAATCATTGCAAAGACTGTGTACACCTCTCACCTTGTAGAGGTGCAGAAAAGGGGAAGGTGTGTGTCGATTAATGGTGGATCTAGAACTCAGACTCTCTCCATTGACAGTGATTGCTACCTTGGTCCACCACACTCCACTATATAGCATAATCCCCCTATATGTTACCGCCGGCCTTGCTGTGAGACTTGACTAAAGACTTTCCACACACTGCTCAGCCATTCCACTCCTCACAAACCCTCTTCTTCCTTTGCCTCTTCTCTTGAACCACCTTCTGCTCACATTTTTAGTCTGCTCATCCATGCTGGTGGTTCAGGTTGACCACTGACCAATGGTGACCTTCTTAATCCAGACCCTTATCCTTGGAAAGAACAGAGAGTTTCATGGAGGAATGAGAATTCAAGAGGCTTTTTACGTCAACACCAACACGGGACTACGACAGGACCCTGCCCTGGGACTTCACTGCCTTTGCGTCACAGAGCTGGACATTGGATCCTGCTGCTGTTAACTCAGACTTTGCTCAGACTTAGAGCTTAGCACTGAACTGTGGAGCTTCTCTCTCTCTCTCTCTCTCTCTCTCTCTCTGTGTGTGTGTGTGTGTGTGTGTGTGTGTGTGTGTGTATTAGCTTCTTTTCTCTTTGTTGAGACAAAGCACCAGGCACAAACAATGAAATGGAAAATAATATTCCTTTTGTTTGGTGACTAAAGAGGTTACATCTAATCATGATGGGAGCACAGGGGTGGGACCCCTCACATTTCCATGGATACTGAAGCAAGATCAGGGTAGCACTCATTTCTTTCTTTCGTTTTTCTGTTTATCCATCATACACACACACACACACACACACACACACACACACACACACACGATACTGCTTATATATTTAAGGAGGGTCTTCCCCCATCCATTGAATATTTCTGGAAATCCCTTCACAGACACTCCCAAAGGTGCATCTTTCAGTGTCCTTGGAATACCTCCATCCAATCCCTTTGACAGTTAAAACTGACTATCACAATTGGCTTGCAGAGGAACTTAGAATGTCAAGGAATTTCTTTAAGCTCAGAGAGAGAGAGAGAGAAACAGTTTGCCAAGAGTCGCAGCCTGTTCCAGGACAAATCCAAACTAGCTGCATTCTGCCTCTCCTTCTGGTCCAGAATCACGGCCCCTGGGAGAGGCTTGTCCCCTCTAAGAGGGCAGGAAATGACGGATGCTTCTATTCCTTTCCCTCTCCCTGTGTTTGCTCCCAACTTTCCTTCCTGTCACATTACAGGAAACCTAAATTGGGCTGATTTTTCTGGGGATTCCTCCAGATTTGACTAGCTCTGAGATCTCTGGTAGTTTCCATTAGAGTTAGGAAGGCTTCCCAGGAGCTTCTGAGATGTTCTCTTGGCGCCGTTTTGTTCCTATCACTTGCAGGGTGTGAGGCTAACCTTGACAGACAGCATTTTAGATGTTTCCACCACACCCCAACAGACTCCCACAGGACTTCCAAAGGAGCATGGTGGAACCAGAGATGCTGTTCCTTTGGCTGTAGATGTGGAGATGCTGGCCAAGCCCGGATATGCTCAGAGAAAGAAAGGACAGACAGAGAGAGAGAGAGAGACAGAGTAGAGGAAGTTGGAGGTGGCAGGAGGAGGAGGCCCCATTTCTCAGCCTTCTAGTCAGGAGCTGTGAATATGGCATGTGCTGCTAGCTTTGCCAAAGACAAGAGGGTAACATGTGCCTGCAAATTCCAGGGAACTGAAGCCATACAGCATCTCAGTGTGGGCCAATGAGATCAGCAGTCTCCTTGGCTCTCTAGTAAGATGAATTTTAGGATCTTTTCCTCCAGGAAGAGATGGTGAGTCAGGAATGAAAGGTGTGAGGCACAGTATGAGCATGCCTGGGCCGTGAGGTCGGAAGCATGGCATCTACAACCCATGCAAAGCTAGCTGAGGTTGTGGTTGAGTCAGTTAGCCAGAGTAGCCCATGCCCTCCCCTCTGAGTAGTTCCTTAATCTTTGTGGATACCACCTCATGTATATACTGGGTGTATGGCAACTTCTAAGCAAGATCATTGTGGAGATCGGAACGCCGTAACACACGGCACACAAAGGCCATGTGTGCCATGTGACAATGATGGACATAAGAGCTCTGTGTAATCTGGTTGTCCACACAGCGGGTTAGTTCTGGACAGAGCTCTAGTCTAAGCTGCTCAACTCTAGCAGACAGAGCCCTTAGCCTGAGAACCTGCTGTGTTTCAGCATGTGCCTGAAGGGAAGCACCCAGAATGCTCACCAGATGGGTGCTGTATAAATAGTGTCTTTGCCCGCTGCTGTCACTGTCCCAATCTCTTTATCAAAGTTACGTTTTTCTGTGCTTCTCAGCACCACTGTCTCTGGCCTGTGGTCACTCTTGACCATGTCCCTACTTTAGAGGTCCAAGAACTGCAGCTCAGGGCTCCAGGCTGCCACCACCTAGGCAGTGTATTCAATCAAAAGAGAGCAGCCTGGGGATCTGGCAACAAGCCTAGTGGATCCAAGTCTGTGGCAGATCCAAGTGTACAGGCGCGTCTCCATCTGGCCGAGAGTCTTCTGTCTGGGACATGACCACCCACGCCATTCTTTCTGATCAAACAGTCGGGCTAGCAGTGATTCAGCTCCTGTGGTAGCTGAGCAGGGCCCACTCTCCTTCTGAGGATGAAAGATCTGTCTCCCAAACGAGCAGGAAGTGTAGGCTGTGCAGCTCTCTCCTCCTAGACACCAGAGCAACAGCTCATGCCCAAGAAGTGGACAGAGTTCTTCTCTTGTCCTTGGTTTGAGCCTCATCTGCTTTCATTATCTCAGAGAGACAGGCCAACAGAGGTGTGGAGTAGGGAATCAGGTAGCTTTACAACAAGTCACTAGGAAGTCTGTGACCATGAACTTCTAACTTGATGTCTTTGCCAGTCACTTTCTTCATTTGTACTGTGTTTATACAGTAGTGGCTTCCTGTCCTACCATAGAGGCATCTCATCTCTGTTCAAGACTCAAGAGATAGGAATCGAGGTGAAAGAGTTTCCCCAAATGTAGACACCTACACCACAGATTCTCACTGTAACTTGCTAGGTCCATGGGGGAAACATTTTGGTTTTGATCCCTTAAGTATACCTTTTCTATGTCACCTGGAAGTAAGTCAGAGGCAGAGCCTGCAACGGGACCTGCAGAAGTTGGCCAGAGAGAAGACTGGATATCTAGGGGTAAACAGGAGAGAAGTTTTGGTTGGGTTTTATATATGTATGCATGGTGCATGCATGTTCCCAGGTATGTGGTATTTGTGTGTGTCCAGGTGTGCATGCACTTGTGTAAGAGTAGACACAAAGCCAGAGGCTGATGTGGAATGCATTCCAGTGTCACTCTTCACCTTGTGTACTGAGGCAGGGTCTCTTCCCCTGAACCCTGTGCTCAGCCTTTCTGCTAGTCGGCTGGCTCACTACAAGCTACGGGTAGGTTGCCACATGCTCCAGGGCTCTTGGGGATCTAAATTCTGTCCTCATGCTTTCCATGATAACTTTTCTACCTCCCTGAGTCATTGACCCCGTGTAGCATGAACTCTAGTTGGTCTTAATTGATCAAAACCCAGAGACGGATATAGGGGCTAAAGCTGAAGATCTGAGAAGCAGAGCAGTAAGCCACTAGAGAGACTTTTTACTCTACCAATGCTCAGACCAAAGGGGTGATCCTCAGACTGCCTAGTCTGTACTGTGTCTCCATCAAACCTCGGATTCCACACTCCAGTGCATCCCTGTCTCTTCCTCTTTATATTTCTGCCCAGCTATATCACTCCTGTCTCCACCTCCCAAGTGTTGGAATTAAAGGTGTGTGACTCCGAAACACTGGGACTAAAGTCACCACCACCTGGATCTGTTTCTGGATCAGTCTTGTATAACCCAGGGTAGTCTTAAACTCAGAGATTTGCCTGACTCTGTCTCCCTAGTCCTGGGATTAAAAGTAAATGCCTCTATCACCATGCACAAAACTCAAGTCCAAATGGATTAAAGACCTCAATATCAGTCCGAACACACTGAACCTGATAGAAGAGAAACTGGGAAGTACTCTACAACACGTGGGCACAGGAGACCACTTCCTACGTATAACCCCAGCAGCACAGACATTAAGGGCCTCATTGAATAAATGGGACCTCCTGAGACTGAGAAGCTTCTGTAAAGCAAAGGACACTGTCACTAAGACACAAAGGCAACCCACTGACTGGGAGAAGATCTTCACCAACCCTGCAACTGACAAAGGTCTGATCTCCAAAATATATAAAGAACTCAAGAAACTAGACCATAAAAATCTAATCAACCCAATTATAAAATGGGGCACTGAGCTGAACAGAGAATTCTCAACAGAAGAAGTTCAAATGGCCAAAAGACACTTAACGTCATGCTCAACTTCCTTAGCGATCAGGGAAATGCAATCAAGACAACTATAAGATACCGTCTTACACCTGTCAGAATAGCTAAAATCGAAAACACCAATGATAGCCTTTGCTGGAGAGGTTGTAGAGAAAGGGGTACCCTCATCTATTGCTGGTGGGAATGCAAACTTGTGCAACCACTTTGGAAAGCAGTGTGGCGGTTTCTCAGGAAATTCGGGATCAACCTACCCCTGTACCCAGCAATACCACTCTTGGGAATATACCCAAGAGAGGCCTTATCATATAACAAAAGTATATGCTCTACTATGTTCATAGCAGCATGTTTGTAATAGCCAGAACCTGGAAACAACCTAGATGCCCTTCAATGGAAGAATGGATGAAGAAAGTATGGAATATATACATATTAGAGTACTACTCAGCAGTAAAAAACAAGGACTTCTTGAATTTTGCATACAAATGGATGGAAATAGAAAACACTATCCTGAGTGAGGTAAGCCAGACCCAAAAAGAGGAACATGGGATGTACTCACTCATATTTGGTTTCTAGCCATAAACAAAGGACATTGAACCTATAATTAGTGATCCTAGAGAAGCTAAATAAGGAGAACCCAAAGAAAAATATATAGGCATCCTCCTGAATATTAACCTTCATCAGGCGATGAAAGGAGACAGAGACAGAGACCCACATTGGAGCACTGGACAGAAATCTCAAGGTCCAAATCAGGAGCAGAAGGAAAGAGAGTACGAGCATGGAACTCAGGACCGCGAGGGGTGCACCCACACACTGAGACAATGGGGATGTTCTATTGGGAACTCCCCAAGGCCAGCTGGCCTGGGTCTGAAAAAGCATGGGATAAAACCAGACTTGCTGAACATAGCGGATAATGAGGACTACTGAGAACTCAAGAACAATGGCAATGGGTTTTTGATCCTACTGCACGTACTGGCTTTGTGGGAGCCTAGGCAGTTTGGATGCTCACCTTACTAGACCTGGATGGAGGTGGGTGGTCCTTGGACTTCCCACTGGGCAGGGAACCCTGATAGCTCTAAGTGCTGACAAGGGAGGGGAACTTGATTGGGGGAGGGGGAGGGAAATGGAAGGAGGTGGTGGGGAAGAGACAGAAATCTTTAATAAATAAATAAACGGAAAAAAAAAAGTACGTGCCAACACTGCCTGGCCTCTGGTGGTTTAGGTTTGCACTTTGATTTTTCAGGCAAGCTTCATTTATTAAAATACCATTAATATATCACTACACCCCAACTCCAGGGGTAAATTTATGTAGTTTTCTTCAGCAACTCCCTTCTCTGTAGCCCTGCATTCTCTCTGTCCCAAACAGAGAGAACAGAGAGAGCAAGCCTCATCTTTGCCAGACACTGATGTTGGTGCTGGAGTTGAAATCATGTGAGGTCTTCCAGGAGCTGAGAGTGTACAGAGGAGAAAGGAGCAGAGAAGATGCTCAGATGTGATGTGGGAGGCTGTAAAGGACCAAGTAGCAGACGTAGAGTGTCTGCGGAGGGGACAAACAGAATGGGGTGTCTGAGGAGGGGACAGTAACCTGTGTCAGCTTTCCTCAGCTCAGCTGTGTTTAATTTGAAGACTGTTCTCTTCCCCAGGCTTGTGAGCAAGCCTGGCTGTGTTGGAGGAACAGTAATAGTAACAGTAATAGTAATGATGATGATGATAATGATAATAATAATAATAATAATAATGGTCTTTGCTGCATTGGGAGTGAGGAAATCATGAGCTCTCTTGTTGAAATTCAAAGGGCTTTGTTCTGAGCCCCCTCCCTCTCTGAATATCTCCCCTTTTCCTAGATTTAGATTGCAGCTTTCTGGAAGTTAGCTGGTCCCCTTTCTTATTTGCGTGCATTCCAAAGATTCCATGGGCTCAGGACCTAAGAAAATTCTTTAGCCCCCTGGCTCTTACTCCCGCCCCAACCCTCCCCCAGAACTCTAATATTCAGGCAATCTTGCTTTATGACCATTTTTTACCTGAGGTTCCAATACCTGGTGCGTGAAGGGGACACAAAACCTTCAAACCCAGAAAGTCTGCAGTCTCCTTCCGACGTAGCCATTACTTCTCGGTCATCTTAAACAAGTTTCCTGTGTCTTTGGGTCCTGGTTTCCTTGCCTCTCAAACTCATTAGCTTTGCCCTCACTTGTCAGGTACAGAGAGGTGTAGGGGCACGGGGGAGGGGGGGGGGCGTGGGTTATGACTGATTGCTGAAGACTTGGCGAAGCATCTAACACACAGCCTTGCCTGTAGATATGCTTTTGCTCTGGGAGACCCTCTTTGTCTTTAAAGTAAGAGGCACCTTTAATTCTGTGGTGTGCACCCCATCTTTCTCGAAGTACTCATCTTTCAGGCAGGTAGCCCTTGCTCCTTAGGTTCTAGAAGCCCAAATCAATTCCATTTCAAATCTCCCTGCTTGCAGCAACTGTCTAATTTCTCTTCTTCCTCTTTTGTCTCCTGCTAAACATATCTCTGTCTTCTAATGAAGATTTCTTCCTGTTATTAGCTATCTTGAGCCCAGGAATCCAATACTTGGATTGAGGTTCTGCGGATACACACTGAGGAGTCTGGGCCCATTGGCAAGCGGGATCGCTTTCCAGAGCAGTCTAGACTGCATGCGGACCCGGTTCCAAGGGGGAAGAGGCTGTGGCAGCACCGCCTGACTCATGGGGGATCAGGCTGGGAGTCAGGCTTGGAGCAAGCAGCCTTGTCAGGAGAGCTCTCCAGCTGGCTGGGTCAGGCTCAGGGTGACTCTGCCAAGACAAGCTTCTGCTCCTCTCTTCAGGCTTTCGTCTGTGGGACGCTGCAACTAATATTGTTCGCTGCGTATGGTTCCTCTATGGGACACAGGCAAAGGGAAGCAAATCCCCTCCCCGCACCCTTGCCAGACCCATGAATTAACTGTGTGAGTTATTATAGTGTCTGAGTTATTATAGATATCAGGCAGGGGGACATGCTAGGCTCTCCCATGTCTGGCCTAGTTCGCTGAACTCACTAACTTCACCGTTTGTCACGGAGAGAAAATCCGTCATCTCTTTTTGGCATGCAGGAATGGAAGGTGAGAAAGACAAGGGTTTAATTACATGCCTAGCACCTTACTGGAGACCCAGCTTCGGCAGCTTGGTCTTTGGCTAAAGACAATGTTGCATTTAACGGATTCCACGATGACATTATTTTATGAAGGAATGGGAAACAGAAGCAATGCTGTCCATGAGGCTGACCCACAGCTGACAAGGAAATACATCCTCAAAGCAGAAAACAAAAACGTCTTAAAACAAATGAGACATGGCACCTACCTCAGAGGGCTGCTGGGAAGATTAATTAAGATCGTGCATCTGAATGTGTTTTGAAAACTGTCAAACACAGTAACTTCACTGTTGCATTGGATAAAGACATTGCCAGGGGAAAACACAGCCCTAGGGCAGCCAGACTTGTTTCTCCTGCCAGTACCATTACCTCCTTGCAGGGCAGTCCTGGACCACTTCTTAGATACTCAAAGAGCTTAGTTATCCATAACTCAGTTCATTAGTTTCTACTCTGTTTATCTTGCAAGCACAGAAACCCAAGGACATACATGATACATGATATGCTTATCTTTAATTCATTGATATATATAATACATATGTATATCATATATATATATATATATATATATATATTGTTTACCTGAATCGCAAATTCTGTTCAACATCTTCTATTTTTATTTTCCAAACATGGCAACTTTATACTAACTGAAGGGCCCCACAACGATTGCTAGACTCAAGCCAATATAAGGATCGTAGCAATAAAGCCCAGGCATTCTCAAGAGACAGGGGTATTAAAGGTGAGTTCATGGGGATTAGGAGCTAGGGGCTATCAGAAACTTCCAATGACAGTTGAGCCCAAAGAAGGGACACCCGAGTGACAGCAAAGCACAGAGCTTCTACACAAAGGCTGCTAAGGGACTGCAGGTAGTAGCCAGAGCTACCTCTCCAGAGGTGCCCTAGAAGAAAAGCAAAGAAGAAGAGGAAAAGTAGCAAGAAGAGGGCAGAGAGGAGATGAAACCACCAAGTAAGTAAAATGACCGGAAGAATGTGCAGGAGTTGCAGTGGGGCACAGCAAGATGGTTCAGTGGGCTAAGTTATCCACCACCAAGCCTGATGACCTAAACTCAATCCCAGGGACCCGCCGCGTAGGAGAGGACCAACTCCCAAAAGGTGTCCTCTGATTTACACCCTTGCATTCATTAAATATGATTGTTAACAATTGTTCTCTTCCCGAACAGACAACCAGCGATCCTGCATGGGACTGACCTAGGCCCTCTGCATAGATGTGACAGTTGTATAGTTTTGTCTTCTTGCCCCTAACAGTGGGAGCAGAAGCTGTCTTTGACTCTTTTCTGACTTTAGGGACCCTTTTCCTCATACTGGATTGACTTGTCTGATCTTAATACAAGGAGAGGTGCTTACTTAGTCTTAATGCACCTTGATATGCCATGTTTTGTTGCTATCCATACAAGGCCTGCCCTTTCCTGAATAGAAATGTAGGAGACAAGGATGGCAAGGGGCAGAAGGGAGGTGTGGGAGAGAGACCAGGAGGAGAGAAGGGGAAACTGTGGTCCAGATGTAAAATAAACAAATAAATTTTGAAAACTTAAAAATGTGTCTTCTTTGGGTCCTCATTAGGCATATACTTCTCTTTATACTGAAGAAGAAGGTTTCTCGTGAAGGGAGAAAAGTTGCAGTGGATATGAATGTTCCAATATTGTTCAATAAATGAAAGCACAGTTGTAAATTACTGATTTGTCATGTTTGTAAGGGTTTCAAGTAGATGACTTTCCCTCTTGTTTTTGTCTTTAGCTCTAGTGTCCACAATAAGTTAACAAATAAATAAATGAGCACAATGTTCCCATCATAGCATTTTACAAGTGAAATGTCAAACTACATTTAAAAAAATCAGAATGGTGAAGTTTATGTCTCCCCTCTTAGGGCCCAGTAGATTAGTATTCTCTGCCTGTGAATTGTGACCCCTTCACGGGGGTTTCCTTAGACCATTTGCATATCAGATACTTACATTGTGACTCATAACAGTAGCAAATTACAGTTATAAAGTAGTAGAGAAAAGAATTTTATGGTTCGAGGTCACAACAACATGAGGAATTGGATTAAAGGGTTGCAGCATCAGGAAGGTTGAAAATAATTGCACTCAATAAATTCCTTAGTAGAGTCTAAGCTTAATATAAGCCAAGGGAAGAGTTTATGTGAAAAATGGTTTGTTTTGACTTTAAGCAATGCTAAATTCAGATCTTGATATTTGATCATGTGGCTGAGATATTAAGTACACTTGGATGCCAGTCAATAATAAGTGACTGGCATTGTGTTATCTGGTAATACATTCACACCTCTGAATCAGGTAGATGGGCTTGAGTTATGATCCCTAGTTTAGCCATGGGTTACTGAGACCCAGGGCTCCTACACAGCACTAGCCAAACTCTTGCAATAGGTTGGTGACAGCTGGATGCCAGCCCTGGTCCCCTCCCTTTCTTACTAACAGTCTTGGCACTCCAGTGAAGCCATCTGTGGCTCTATTGCCTAATCGAAGAGACACAATGAATGCCTCTTTGCAGAGTGGTTTGTGAGAATCACATGAATAAGTAGAAGGGTATTGAATTTAAAAAACAATATGTTGGCATCAACAAACCTTAAATATTTAGTTAGTTTCTTCACATGACTGGGCAAAGAACCTCATCTAACTTGAGTAAAGCCTGTTTTCTGTGTTTTCAACATAGGCACCTCAAACATGTGGAGGAGTGAGCTGGGCAGTTTTAAGTCTTATTTGAGGTGGGATCTTGACTTCAGGGTGCTCTCTTAAAAGATAAACAAGGTAGAAACTGGTCACTTAACAGTTGACGGACCTAACTGCAGATCACAAAGGGAAACTGGGGAAGGAAAAGACTTGGAAAGCTTTGAGTATTTCAGTAAATCTCATATACTGAGTAAGATAGCTACTCATATAAGCAGACTTCTAGGGGTAGTGGGGATACAAAGTCTTCCTCAGGCCAAAAAAAAAAAAAAAAGGCAAGAGCTTTAAAAGAACAGGAAGAAAAGCAACTTGGAAACATTAGACTGTATGATCAATTGAGACCACTTTCTAAAACCAGCACACAGAAAATAGCGATGAACAGAGTCTTCTAGAATCCATGTTGTTAGATGTAGTCTAGAAATGCATTCTTAGAACAAGAATACATCTTCTTAATCATACACGGATTTGTGTTTTGAATACATTTACACCAAAGTCCAAATAAGAAAAGGATTTTGACAAAGCCACACAACAAATAGCATCTTAGCCAGATACATAATCAAATCACCTCCCTTTCAGAATTATTAACTTTTAGATACAACAGTCTCTTTCTGTCTTTTTCTTTGGTTTTCATGCATTTTCCTACTGGAAAAAATAAGAAAGCAATAAAGTAATAATGACTCAGCCATACCAAGGCTTAATGTCAAACCTTTTTATTGAGTACTTGATTACAGCAACTTTCTCAATTCAATTGACTTTACCACAAGCCCTCATGAGCCTGTCATCATACTGAAATATGAAGGGGACCTCCTGTTGAAGGGAAGATGATATGACTAGAAGTTATGTCACTAACAACAGAAAACAAAAAATACAATCATATTCAACTCTCTGTGTATCTGCTTCTGTTTGGGATAATTGCAAAGAAAGCTCTAGACACTTCAAAAGAAAGCATGTTCAAACTCCATCTTCTGATTCCAAAGGAAAAAGGCAAAAATGAGCTGATAATTGCAATATTCCTAGATAACCTGACAGAGAATAGAAATGAACACAGAATATTAGAACCCAGGCTTGAATTTTTTGCCCTCCAGAAATATGGCATTCAGTCAAACAGTAATTGGCTCCTTAAATACTATTGGGTAAATTATCATGGAAGTTGGTTTATTTGGGCTACAATTCTTGTTCAAGGCAAAAGGGATATATCTGGAAATGGCCTTCCATATGGCACTGTTCTGGGGTGGTCTATGGTAAGAGACAAGGGACTCTTAAACAATTGATGTTGGCATACAAAAGAGTTTCACAATAGCCCGGATTAGAGTATAACAAATGTTTATTTACTTGGGGATAAATACACAGAAAGAATAGTGATCCACAGTCCTCTGTGTGCACTGGGAACTGGAACGAAATCCAGAGCAAATCCAAGAGGCCTGTACATGCTTTTCATTTGCATTTATAGTACATAGGACTATGTGCAAAGCAGGCTAGTATCTGAAAGGCTATTGACTAAAGGAGTTTCCACAGCACCTCCCCATTTTGTCTAGCTAAAAGAGTTCTAAGCCTAATACAAAACTATATACAATAAGAATTACTATCAAGTATTGTCCAGGAAAAGGAAGAGGCAATAACATACATAAAAATTAGAATTACAGCCCTCATGAACAACATCAAGCAAGAAACATATGCTAAATGTTTTGATAGTTATCCCATCCTAAAGAGTCTAAGTCATATATTAAAAATGGCTTGACTAAGTCATGAGAGGAAAGTAACTATGATTGCCTAGTCCTCAAACCCATCAAAGACCTGAGAAGAAAAATAATATTACTAGAGTAAACAGAAAATGCAATCGAACAACTTCCAAAAGGTGCAAGAAATGACAGAGACAACCAGTTACCTGGGCAATCAACCAAAATCTCATTTGCAATGTTGTGGCAACCATCTTTGGCTAAGGCTTAGAGTATCTGTCAGACCATTTTCAGAGGTAGAAAAATTTTCAAAACTGTCTTACCCTGTCTTGGCAAGGTTTGGCAGTCTTTTTACGTGTACCATGCTTGTCCAGTCTAGACACCATGCATTTTGTCAGTGGTGGAGGTATGGGCAGTTCTTTGCCCAAAGGCCAGTTTTGTCAAAAAGTAAACAAGCTCAAAGTGGAGTGTCTTCAGTGTCCAACATTCTCTCAGAAATAGATCATTGTTGCCAGGAGCAATTGTGTCTCACATCAACAGAATCCTAAGTTATTTAAATGCCATATTCTACAGTTCATTGAATTGTTTGAAGATTACCTATCTATCTGAAATACATCTCTGTACATCTAGAACACCTAACTAATATGACTACAGTTTAACTATTATAGATGACTATTAATCTATAATTTTAACTATATATTACATTTTTAAATGAGCTGCATGCACAAACACATAATGCCTTAAACAAGAACAGAAATAATAAATATATACAGTGTAACAAATTGACCTTAAATTTGTATCAATAGATCAAGATACAAGATGCTAATGCAAAGTATTCATCTCTATACCATATCTGCCTTATTTTTTTATTTTAGAAATTGATTGTGACCATTAATACTTATAATAAGTCCCCTTTAAAGGAAACAAACACTTTTAAACAATCATTTTGGGAATTTGAGTATTGTTTTGTCCAAACTGCTTTCTGCTGTTTGTTGGGCAAAGTATTCTTAGGGTTCACAGAGACCTTTTAAGGGGTTTGTTCCATCAAATCACATTAGCCTGGAAGGAATCTACAGGTTCTCATCTTCTATGGAAACTAAAACAGAACCTCTTTTCCAAAGTAACATATCCTTAGACCCAAATTTTGAAGTCAATACCTTTAAAATATGTATGTTGGTTTAGCTTAGCATCCCTCAGAATCAAATGTCTCTCTGCAGTGAAAAAATTCGAAGAACACACAAAAAAATGCACTATCCAGACTCTCTGTGTATATTCCATCTTTATGTGGCTTATTTTTCTATTTCTCTTTAATACCTATTGTCTTTACTCTTTTAATCTATATCTGTCTGTACTTTTATCTTATTTTTACTGTCTCTTTAAAAACTTTTATATTTTATAACTGTTTATACTGTTTTTCTTCTCTTTCCCAAGCCTACATACATTTTTTTTAAAACACACTGTGACCCATTCAGAGGCTTATTTCTGTCTGAATCTTTCTTTATTTCATATCAGTAATAATTTTCTGACTAGGAGCACTTTTTAAATGTTAAGTAGGGTGGCTTCTGTGTCCCTGAATGTTGTCTCTGCCTCTCTTAGCCTTTCAATATGGAGGTACCGTTACCACCAGCTCTGTGAGCCATATTCACCACCCCAGCTCCAAGGACACGACAAGTCTGTGTCACCATAAAGCAGCTTATAGCAATCTTCTCACAAACCCCATTTAAATGCTCCAAAACAAGACCTCCCAAAAGATCAAGAACTGTTCATGCTTCCAGCAGCCGTTCGAGAAACTAGCACTAACCAGAAGCCATGCTGCTGCTAGCAGTCAATAGACAGCCATCTGAAAAAATGTGGCCGCCAAGATGCTCCAATTGACTCCCATTTTTGTGGGTCTAGAGGCCCCCTTTTCCAAAGATTTTTAGGTCTTATGTGGATCCATACCCCAGACAGTAGGCGTCATTTTGTTGTCATAAAAAGAGTTCCAGAACAGCCTGGAATGGAGTATGATAAGGGCTTACTTATATGGCAATAAACTCACAGAAAGAGTAGCAATTTGCAGTCCTCTGCATGCACTGGGAACTAGAACCAAATCCAGCAGCCGAGAGGCCCACACACACTTTTTATCTGCATTTATAGTACATGAGACCATACCCAAAGTGAGCTGGTATATTAAAGGCTATAGGCTGAAGGAGTTCCCACAGTAAACTGACCCATCAATCTATTAAGTACATTCATCAAGACAGCATCCTAACAGCATCCTGAATGTCCCAACTGATACCATAGAACACTGATGGGATTAAGTTCCATAGAAGTTTCAAAGAAAACAAGCTGTGGCCAAACCACGGCAGCTATCAGGGAATATGTACATGCCAAGAAAGAGTATGTACATTTTGTGGTCTTTTTACCTAAATATATTTTCTCACCCTATCTTTGGAAAAGACTATTTTACCATTCTCTTTAATCCTACTAAGATGATCAATCAAAATGCACTGTCCTTCTCCACAGGAATTGACACCAGAACATTAGCTTGACAGCAGAAGTCTGTCTACACCCTTATCTGCTATGATTTGTTCAGTGACAATAATAAAAGGGCAGAGGGGAACTGGCAACAGTCTTATATGGGATTGTTTTGTAGACATAAGGGGACAAAATGTTTCTGGAAAGTTATATATCTGGATCTGCAAGCAACCAGAAGTTGATTGTCATTAATCAAGTCACATGACTATCAGCAGAAAAGCAAAGACAAGAGAAAAAAGAAAAGATGGAAAATCATGTCATCTTTATTTAAGTTCTGCATATGCATATACTCACTTACTCAGTACCAAAGAGTTGATCTTCCCAAAATAAAGGAGCCCAAAGCGCTGCAAATCCAAAACTCTCTGGTATATTTTATTGCTTATATTGCTGGTATGTGAGCTTTTGGGCTCACAGATGAATATCTTCTAAACAATACAAAGAAGTCCAACAAGTCTTGTCTCCAAAGGAAATCTTGCATGAAGTCCCAGTGTAGAAACAAAAGGAGACTATTAGGAAGTCACGTAGGGGGAGAGTGAGCCAACCTTGAGCCCTTTTGTATCCTCAGAGTAGTTCTTAAGGCATCTCTGCAGGACCCCAGTATATAAAGAGGCAGTTACAAAGCCATCTGCATAGGGTGCACTCTAGACTTAAAACTCCATCAGGACAAGGCCAGTATCTATTTTATCTATCTGATTTTCCTTGGTACTTTAGTCCTTATTACAGTAGCTACATGTAAATGCTTAGATGTGTTAGGATCAATGGGGCTATCTTCTTGATATCTGCACAACCAAGTACCATGTTTCTTTTTTAAAAAAACAAATAATTCTCAGGGTTCCTGAGTGGTATATGTATAATAGCGAGCCTGGCTCCCTTTGGCTTTGGTCTCTTCAGTGTTCTGCAGGCGACTGCTGCATTTAGTAGGATGTACATAAGACTTGGAATTTGGAGACCTATTCTTTGGGCCCAGCCCCATCAAGTCCCTGTCTTCTCAGACAACCATTTCCCTGCTGGTGATGAGGGGGTTGAACTGGGTGAGTCTGTGAGCCCCGTCCAAGTCTATCATTCCATGGCTCATATAGTGCAGGATATTGATGACTCATTTAGCAGATAAACAAGCTGTCCCCATGTGCAGTCTGCTAAAGTAATGAGCGGAACTCTTTCTAAACAGAAAAAAATTTTCACACCACACAGAGTCCAAAACCTCTGAGGGTTAAACAAGGGGAGGCTTAATGCTAAGCAGATGAATCTTCTATAACAGCATGGCAATACTTCGTGGCATCCTTCCTCTCTTACAGTCTCTCCTGAGTGGCTGGGCTGCTTTACATGGGGATACCTGAGGTCGCCTCCAGCGCTGGCCCTGCTACCACCCCAGCACACCCTTTGCGTTTTGCGTCAAAAAGTCCCAATTGTGTACGGGCAACAAAAAGAACTCCTTTTGTTCTTTTGTCTCCCAGACAGTCTGTGAAGTCACTGGTAGTCAGTCTGCAATCACTCTTCCTTTGCACCATTCCAGGCAAATATCTTTCCCAAAGCTTCCTGAGATTTGGGCACCGAACAAAATTAATAAGAATGCCACATCTCTTGTCTATCCCACAAACATATATCAGCATAAACGCACGAGGTAGGTAATACCCATAAATGAAAAAATAAGAAAGTAAGACATAGAATACTTAAGTATCTTGTCTAATGTGTAACTTCAACAAAGTCGATCAATGGTCCAAACCAATAGAAACTTACTGCACCTTGCTGCTTCACACAAGGTAAGGGGCGGGATAAGGAATCTCCCATGGCCTGGAGCCTCCACACAAGGTAAGGGGCAGGATAAGGAATCTCCTATGGCCTGGAGCCTCCCATTCAGGTCCCTCTCCTAACAGCACTCTTGTTTAGGATCTCAGCATACTCATTTGAAAGTGAGGCACATAAAACCTGAATCCTTCACAACTCTCATTGTGTCTAGGGGGCATATGCTTTTCCTTGTCTTATGAGAAAACAAAGATGGTTTGTTTTCATTTTACACAAAACTATTTTTTCCAAATAGCATGGAACTAAAAGTATAACTCATTCTTGCTGCCAGCGGGTTACCGTATTATACCTGGGACCTACTAAGAAAATGACCCTGGAGGACAGAGTTCAGTAGCCCTCAGCTGATGCATAGAGATGGAGTCCTACCTGCTGTCCTTCACTGGACCTGGTTAATTTGGGCAGAACTGAAGGCAGAGATGTCAACACCGAGCAAACTCGACAGCACAAGCCATGCAGAACCCCTTTGGGAAGATAATTCAATCAGGAAAGTGATCAAGGCCCACAGCTAGTAGTATCTTTCCATAGAGCCTTTGCTGATCACACTGGTCCCCACAGAATAATTCCCCTTCACCAAGCCCATATATCCTCCACCATGGCATGCTGTCTAATTCAATGCAGAGAGCGAGCTCTGTAAGACCTTTAAGGGATTCTAAGGCACAATCAGGCAGAATCTATATCTACATCTCTAACAAGATCAATCCTGAGTACATCTAGTCATGTCACTGCGCTCTGTAAAGATAAAGAGCATTCCTTGGAGGCCTCTCAGCTTAATGACAAGACCGTATGTTTTTCCTGACTATTGGATAATTTTTGTTTACTCAAAAGTGGTATATGTCACAACTAATTATGTTTAGCGTTGAGCCACAGATGTTTGGACATCATATAGTCTTCTACATCGGCATTTCCTCATGCTTCTATGCAAAATGTTTGGCTTTTTGATTCAGAAATGCTTACTCATCCTCCAGGACTCAATCTGAGTCTTTCTCTACATTCATAAAGCATGATTAGGGCCCCAGGATTCCTCAGGTTTAGCTTAGTCATGGCAAACTTGGAGAACATCTGACTGTCCTGTATCTTCTGCTACCCCTCATTATACTTTGGCTCCTTAGCCAGTGGAGTCAGCTACTTCCTCTTTCTTCCTCCCATCCTTTTGGTCTCGCCTAGAGTTATATATCATTGTTTTATCAAGAAAAAAGTCAGGCAGTATACATAAATTTATTAATGCAAGTAAGATCTCTGTGGGATGACATAGCAATAAACACAATTGACATTTGTGTGAGCCCTCCAAGACTTAGCCTTAAAGGAGTTGGTTTGCTTGTGTTCCTGAAGCAAAGGGGGCTTGCTGCCCTTAGACAGCGGAGTACTAGGGAACCGAGTCAGCAGCCTTTTTCTGATAAGAACTGCAAGGCAGTGTCTGTATACTACAGGACTTAGAGACTGGTTCTCCTGGGAAAGCTGTCTGTTATCCTCGGGGAACACTGAAGCCCCTGAGACAAAGACAGTGTGCAGCTGTGCAGCTAAAAGACAGGAGGGTCAGTCATCAACCTGCCCCTTCCTCTACTTTTCACCCTGCACTTTTCAGTCATCCCTCTTGTAAGGTTAGTGCTATTGGCAGATGATCTTAGGAGTTGTCAATACAAATATCCTTATTCCAGTGTGATGAATGGCGATTAGATCCAGAGTGTAAAGGAGAGCTAAGGACATACATTGGGAGAGTGATGGCACTGGGCCTGAGCCATAGGTCTTATTCTCCATTACACAATATCTCTATCTTTTCAGTCCATCAACCTCCGGGTTTTGGATCTAGTGAGTACCTGCTACCCCCACCCTGCTAGATGTCTCATGGTCTTTGTGGATGGCCACAACAGCTGAAAGCTCTGTGGGCTTCAGTGGTATGGGTTATTGAATCCCATGGTCTTTCCTTGTGATCTTGTTTGTTAAAATTCATAGACACAGCTAGATATGGGATGTTGAAGTAAGAAGATCAAGCCCAGTTTGAGCCATATGAAACTCTGTCTCCAGAGGATGCTAAAAGCATAGAGGCATTTCCCATGGGTTAACAGTCAGAGTCTCTGCTGGGGAAGATTGTATGGTGCTATGCACACAGCTTGTAAAGAATGCTACATAGCAAAGCATGTTTATATTTGGTAGAGGAGAGGTATACAGTCTAAAAGCAAAATAAAACAAACTACAAACTCCAGGGAATAAAATTTAACAAGAGCCCCCTCATAATGACAATAAGGTATAAAATGAATTCATGGGAATAGTACCAGAAAAAAATCTAGCTAAGAAGGTAAAGTTCAGAGATCAGATATGTTAGTCAGATAAGTAGTTCTATAAGGAAATATTTTGCTCCACCAGCAATCTCATTTTTCCTAGACTGAACATCCTGGACACCATACTCTAAGTGCTTCTAGAGAGTTCACACTGATACTAGTGAACACTGTCAAAACACTTAAAGAATTGCACGTGTATGACAATCACTACAGTGTTATTCTAAACAGTGTCTTAGAAGGAAGGTCTTGAGCTATATGGATTCTCTAGAAATAAAGAGGTCTGCTAAACCAAGTATTTTTAATTTCCAGAAATATTTGTTGATGAGCAACTATGTATCAAATGTTGCATGAAATTTCAAGAGTAAATGTTACCTGACACACTCAAGATGCTCATGTATGTTCTATTTCAATCCCTTAGCTAGTGACCACAGCACCCAACAGAATCAATGTCAGGAAAGAAAGATTTGTTTCAAGTCCCTGCTCTCAAGGGAATTTCAGTATACGATGGTTGGGGAGGCATGGCAGGATTCATGGTGGTAGGAGCACTTGAGAGAGACTCCGCACAAGGCAGTGGACAGAGAAACAGTGCAGGCAGACCACAAACCTCCTGTTGACCTGACCTAATTCCACTAGCTACACCCTACCTCCTAAAGACTCCACATTCCTCCAAGCAGTACCACCATCATGGAAGACCCAGTGCTTAAACCATGTGCCCATGGGGCCTCGAGCCATAACAACTGGCTCAAAGAGCTTAAGTATTCAATCAGAACATGGCTGTACTATAGGATTTATAGCTTTGTATGCCACCCTGGCTGTCAGCTGGACTTAATATATTAAAACCACAGTCTCTCATGACAAAGGAAGTCAGTTAAAGTCATTTTTAGAAAGCATGACTTCTCCAACTCACCAAGGGCCCCTTGCTTTTCTTCTGGGTGACCTGTGCTTCTGCCAGTTGTCTTCCCTCTTGGAATTTTATCAGGTCCCCGAGCTCTGAGTAACAACGGGACATATGTTTCTCTGCTGTGCCCTTTAAATTACCTCTGGTTCCTCTTGCATTTGCTCAGTATGTGTGTTTATGATCCATGACTGTGCCAATCAATACACAGATGAATCACCGAGGAAAGAAAAGAATTCAAGCGTGCCTTTCTGGAATATGTGGCCTCAGAGCTACTGAAGGTTGGTGATCAAGAACTATTGCTATGCGTCTTGACCCCCTTGATCTTCAACGTCCCCATTCATACAAATAGGGACACCAACTAGGTAACTCGAAAGTTCCTTTGCCAGGTAGAAAATATTGAAAGACAGGCACATAATTCCTAAGCTAAGCGGCCCTTTTTGTGCTAGGCATTTCAGATTAGTTCTCTTGCCCTGACTCTGGTTCTATGGAGTTAGCTGTATGTTAACAATCTGAAGACCAGGCAGCTAACCCTGGCTTTCCATCTCTACAGAGAAAGAATGATTGTTAAGTGTGATCGTTAGTCTTGATTGTCAGCTCACTGGGACTCAGAAATCACCATGAAAACAGACATCTTAGCATATTTATGAGGGGTTAATGGATATAGAGGACCCACTGAAAATGTGGGTGAGCCATCCTTGGCCTGGAGTCTTGACCTGAATAAAAAGGCAAAAGCAAGCTCATAGTCAGCACTCATTTGGCTGTACCTTCTGAACGTGGATGCAATCTGATCAGCTACCTCAAGCTTCTGTTGCCAGCCATGATTTCCCTCCTATGACAATCGATACCCATGATCCATGAGCCAAAGAAATCTCTTCCTTCTTCAACTTCCTTCTTCAAGTTGTTGCTGTCATAGGCAGCCATCACTTCCCAAAAACTCACGTATTAAGGGCTTGGTCTGGGGTTGGTGGATCTGGGCATTGAGAAGCAAGGGCTTCATGAGGGCTCTGACCTAAAACATAGATAGATTAAACTATTGATGGACTTAGCAACAGATGGCATTGTTGAAAAGTCATGAAGACTTTCAAAGGAAGGGCCTACCAGGAAGGAGTTGGTCACTGGGTACAGGTCTTTGATGGGTATATCATATCGCTAAATGCTTTCTCTCTTTCTCCATTTCTCAGCTCTCCATGGAACAAGTCTCTGCTTTCTGCCATGCCTGTCCTGCTATGACATGCTCGCAGCCTCAGCATTGGCCAGTAATGATAGAGAGAGCCATAGACTAATCCTTGGGAATAGTCTACTCTGAAATCATTAGCCCAAATAAATCCTTCCTCCCATAAGTCACCTCAGATATTTTATCCCAGTTACAGAGAATCAGCTAGCATGATATTAGCAAAAGCTATCAGAGGAAGGCTGGCCTCCTGTGGTAAATCTCCTGCTTTCCCTGTCTCTTTTGCCTAAGGCACTATGGAAATAGGAGTCTCACCTGCAGAAGACAAAAGAGCAGCAATGTCATGCTGGGTCTCCTTCTTTCCCTTCTAAGCTACCCAAAGACTGAACATTAGTCTTCCCCAAGCCACTCTTGCCTTCCTGAGAGGCCCAGTCTCTGCCAAAGCAGCAAGAGTGGATAATGCATCAGGAATCTCAGGGTCTGTCCAGGCCCACAGATCTCACACTTCCTTCCCAGGAGGACAAGAGTGAGCTCAAGGGTGGAAGCCATTGTTTCTCCTTCCTGAGGGCTGGGTTGTTCCAGGAAGGATGTGTACTTCCCCTTGAAATCTTATTTTATTTACTTTTAAAAATGGGAAATGATCAGACGTTGGAATCCCACTGAAGCTAAAATGTCTTAACTGTGGTCTTCCCAACTAGCTTAGAACAGGGGTGCACGCACATGGCAACCTCACAGAACCCAATCAGGTCTTTACAGAGGGAAAACAAACTCTTGGGGTGGAATGTACATTTCCCTAAGCGTGAATTATTTAGACACATCTCATGGATGGTGTGGGACCAGGAGCTGGACCCAGGAAAGTGTAGCCCAGACCCTAGCTCAGGAAAGAACACTGTGTGACCACAGCCCCTAGCTGTAAGCTATTTCAGGTCTGTCTCTGTTTACCTCTGACGGTGTGGTATTCTCAGAACTTCCTAGTCAGTGCTTGGAATGACAGCACTACTGTTTACATCTTAATGGCCAGTGTGTGCTGCTGAGCTCTGTTTTGGACTGACAGACACTTGTTGATTCTGAATCAAGGACTATGCTTCTTCCTTTCACAGGCATGTCTTCCTAACATATCTTCCATCCATGCAAGTCCACCTTGACCCTATCAACACAGTAAGACCAGGAGGGTGATCCAAGATAAAGAGGTAAGGTGAGGCTTGAGGGGTCTGGATCACTAACCACTCAAATGACAGTAGAGACATTGTCCCAGGAAGGAAGTGGGGCCCAGTTAGTTCCCAGAATGGTTTGTTGGCTTCATTGCTAAGAACTCTACCAGCAGTAGCATTGAGAAATGATCTGATAGTCCCACTATTCAAATATTTGCAAATGCGCGAGAACAATTTGGTAGAGAGATAATAGAACCTCATCATCGTGCCAGGAGTAAAGCAAAGAGAATTTGTTAGTCTCTAAAGGAATAGAACCGATAGAATGAATACACAGACATACAGACTGACAGACAGATAGATGTGCACATGCCCATGCATGTGCACCTGCACACACACACACCTTATGCCTTATGTTTGTGTAGCTTAGTGTTCTTGTAGAACTCCCAACATTGATAGTGGAACTGTCTCTGACTCTTTTGCCTATACTTGGGACTTTTTCCTACTACTGGGTTGCCTCATCCAGCCTTGATATGAGGGCCTGTGCCTAGTCTTTTTGTGTCTTGTTAGACCATGTTCAGTGGGCATCCCTTGAAGTTCTGCTCTGTTTGGAAGGGAAGTGGAGGAGGAGTAGATCTGGGGGAGAAGGGAGGTAAAAAGAGGAACTGGGAGGTGTGGAGGTAGGGAAAACTGCAGTCAGAATTTAGCGTATACTAGGAGAATGAGAGGAAAATCCTTCACAAGTGATTTCAGCTTATCGGTTTTAGGTGATTCCAGATGCAGTCAAGTTGTCAACCAAGATTAGTGCTCACAGAACATTATCAAAGATGATAAAGGCCAAATGATACCTCTGGTAACTTAGAAGTTCTTAATCCAGGTCAGTAAGACACAGAGTCCACACAAGATGTGCTCATAAAACTACCTTCAGGTGAGTGATTCATAAAGAATATAATCAGAGAGCCAGTACCCAGGTTCTGGAGAGGTTCTCTTCTGAGTTGCCTTTGTATGGCTGTCACCTGGGACAGAGGTCATTGCCTCTTACAAAGTGTACTGGATCATAACACCTAAGTTTCATCTGTCTCCAGATACCATCTCCTGAGGTGTTCAGATATCTACATATGAATCCTAAGTGAAGTATATATTTACTCAGCCCACTGCAGATAAACAAAAAAATGTTGAGCTTTAGGCTCAGGATCATAATACTTAATGAAGAACCTAAGAGAAAATTTTACATTAAGGCGCATGCATTATAGCAAGACAATAGTTGGGAAAATTGTAGTCTGTGCTGTACTTTGCGGTATTTTCCCGAGGATTCTATCCAGATTCTGAGAGCTCCAGCCGGAAAAGCATTCTTGCTCTTCCGCCATCACCAGCCACCATTCCTTCTTAAGGGAGGACCCCTGTAAAGACTGCATTCGCAAAGCCTCCATTTATGAAAGCCAGGTTAACTGTTTGGGTTACATTATAAACTTGTCTAGATAAGTCTATAACCTAATGAATTCCAGGTGCTTCCAGTCACAAAGTGTGTAAGCATTGTGTCTGCCTTGTTTAACTACACAGGAAAGAAATGTGAGTACCACCTACTGTATATCCAACTTTCTAATACTGGATATTGATACTGTCACTATCTGTCATTATTATTACAGAGTTCATACTCAAGAATAAGGAAAATGAACTATGAAAATTGTTTGTAGAAAACTGCTGGGTGGCCGAGCGGTGGTGTTGCACACCTTTAATCCCAGCACTCAGGAGGCAGAGGCAGGGTGGATCTCTGTGAGTTCGAGGCCAGCCTGGTCTATAAGAGCTAGTTCTAGGCAGCTAGGACTGTTAGAAACCCTGCCTCTAAAAACAAAAACAAAAAAGAAAAGAAAGAAAAGAAGGAAGGAAGGAAAAAGGGAAGGAAGGAAGGAAGGAAGGAAGGAAGGAAGGAAGGAAGGAAGGGAGGGAGGGAGGGAGGGAGGAAGGAAGGAGAAAAGAAAACTGCTGGATGTAGCTTGTATAGCATCCAACCCTAGCACGGGGGCCATGGAGACAGAAAGAAAGCTGCGGCGTGTTTAGCTGCCATGCTAGACAAGCAATGGCAAGCTCATACTTCAGTGAGAGACCTTGAATACACCAACATGCATGGATTTTCCAAGAAAAACTACAGCCATGTATTTGAACATCAGGGGCACAGACCTAATTAGGCTTCTTGGGAATCCCCGGCTACAAGTGAGATTTGACCCTGATGTTCAGAGACTCTCAGCATGGCTCACAATTTAATGAGTGAGACAGGGGTGGAGGTGAGGGGACCAGGGGAGGTACAGTCATAGTGAGTCCTTGCTGAACCCAAACTCAAATCAGGTCCACAGAGTCTGCAAACATAGGCTGTGGCCATCTCCTGGTTCTCTAAATGTACAATTTGTAGTTGAGATGCTTGTGAAGCAAGACCTTCTTTTGTCTTGATCTATTGGGTCAGAATGAGTGTTGAAGAAGGAACCAAAGAGAAGGCTCTGAAGTGGTCTAACCACCCACTCGACATTCCTGTAGAAAGCAAATAAAGAACAAAATTGCATTCCCAGGCAGAGGGTGAACACTTGCACCACCTCCAAAAACTTAGAGATGAAGGATTTGTTTCCTGCAGAAGCCAGATGGATCCTGGAAATACCTGTCGATATCCACAGGCTCAGTCACACATTTCCCTCCATCAAAAATAACGTCCAGATGTGGTACCACTGAATCAGTGCAGACTTACATGGCCTCAGACACATGGCATGTGTTCTCTAAAAGCATATTTATTTTTATTCAAGTCATCAGAGATGAAAGGTAATTTGTATCTATGTCATATGGATAACAATATACATGCCCTAATCTTCTCAAACTTGTGTTGACTGTTTCCTTCCATAGTGGATTCTAAAAAGACCCAGATTATGAAAGTTTCTCCCTAAAGCATCATATTATGCCATGAAGCTGCCTACATTATGCTAGTCAAGGAGGAAGAAAAGGGCCTGGAGAACAATTATAAAATATCTATAATCAAAAGCCAGAAGATAAATACTCAGAAGATTAGGGGGCCAGATGCTTGGCCAATGTTTTAAAAGGTTAGGGACAATATAAAAGGCTGTATCTCTCACCTCTTACCTCAAACAAGGAAACAGCATATGTTCACTGATGGGGGAGAGTCTTCTGTTTTGTGTTAATTTCATTGGTTAAATAAAGAGACTGCCCTGGCCCTTTAATAGGACAGAAAATTAGGTAGGTGGAGTAAACAGAACAGAATGCTGGGAGAAAGAAGCTGAGTCAAAGAGATGCCATGCTCCCCTCTCCCAGGCAGATGCGATAGCTCTGCTCTCTGAGACGCATGTGATGAAGCAAGCCGCCAGGTCAGACATGCTGAATCTCTCCCGGTAAGACCGGTGCTACACCGTTTATTAGAGATGGGTTGATCAGGATATCAGAATTAGCCAGTAAGGGGTAGAGCTAATGGGCCAAGCAGTGTTTAAAAGAATACAGTGTCCTTGTAATTATTTCAGGGCATAAGCTAGCCATGTGGGCGGCCGGGTGCCGGGGACGCAGCCCCACTGCTCCTATTACAACAGTTCACAAAGAAATAGGAGATTGGGAAGACATGTGTAGTTATAAAGATAATTGTTTATGTAAAATCTTTAAAATACTCAATGGTCCAAAAAAAATACTCAATGGTTTGACGTAAAGCAGTAACAATGCATAGTAAGTTTTACAATCCATAGAAATCAAAGTGTGTGACTCAAATAACACAAGACACATGAGGTCATTCTTGCTGGTTTTGTGGGATTGACAAGTGCCTAGGAGAATAATAAAGTATATTCTTGACTGGGAAGCCTGGGGATATTTCCAGACAGCATTAAATTAAGGGAGGGGGTCTACCTTGAATGTGTGTGGCCTCACACCCTGCCTGGGAGCCTGCATGGAATAATGGGGAGGGAGGAAGTTGCTCAGGCGCTTTCTCTCTCTCTCTGCTCTCTCTGCCACCATGGAAACTCCTCTGTTCTGTCTTGCCTTTCTTCAACTTCAGTAATGGAATAAAACCTCAAAACTATCAGCCCAAACAAATCCACCCCCTCCTGAGTTGTTTTTCTCAGGCATTTTGTCTCAGCTGTAAAAAGTCTGGCGAATGAAGTATGACTGCACACAAGGAGAAGTTCACCATGTGAGGTTCTTATGCAGCAAATGATACATTATCACCCACAAGTAGATTGTTTAAGATGAATGCTCTGAAATCCTAAAGTAACCATCAAAATAATAATACAAGGAGATGTAGGTTATAACCCAACTAAGGAGATTCATTGGGATTGTTTAAAAAAATCCTCCACTAAACCAGAGCAATAGAGTCAAAGAGATGAAAAAAAAAAAAAAAGGAAATGACCCCAGTAGAAATTTGGATGATGCAAAATAGGCCATATCAATAATCACATATGTGTCATCAAAAAGCAATCACTGGACAGATACATCAGCAGTAAAGAGCTATGTGCGGCTCTTTCGAGGACCGCAGTTCAGTTCCCACTGCCCACACTGGGAAGCTCCAAGGGGTGTGATATTTCTATGGGTACTTGTACATTGCAAGCTCATAATTAAAAACCAATTTTGTTTAAAACTAAAGCCTGTCACATTTGATAAAAGTTTCCTGTGAGAAAGCCATTATAAATATGAATAAATAAATACTAAATATCTTAAAACTAAGGGTTAATTTTTAAAAGATACATCATTAAGATACTACCAAAAGAGTAGGTGTCTAAACTAATATCAAATCACATACGTTCCAGAACAAAGATTCTTATCAACAGCTAGGAAGGGAATTGCATAATTATGAGGGAGTCACTTCATTAAGGGAATTAATTCCTAAATAGTAATGGACCTAACATCTGATACCTCAAATATAAGAAACACAACTCCTGTGAAGAGACAAGAAACAAAACAGATTCCAGTCAGCTATGCTAATATTTAATTTCTCAGTAACTGAGCAGATACAATAAGTATTAGGAAACTTAGGGCCATATAAATGGTCTTTATCCCAACTGACCTGTTCAAGATTGTGCTGGAGTTTTAAGTCAATGCGACAGGCAAGGAAGAAAGAGTCAAGGCATCCAATCAGCAAGAAACAAAAGTGTCTACTTACAACCTCATCATCTACGCCAGTGGTTCTCTACCTTCCTAATGTTGTGACCCTTTAAGACAGTTCCTTGTGTTTGGTGACCCCCAGCCATAGAATTATTTCATTGCTATGTAATAACTATAATTTTGCCACTGTTATGAATTGTAATGTAAATATCTGTGTTTTCAGATGGTCTTAGGCAACCCCGTTACAGGTTTTTTCAACCCCAAAGAGGTCATGATCCACAGGTTGAGATCTATATAGAATTCTTCATATGCGATCCTCAAAAAGCTACAAGAACATATTAGCAAAGCTGCAGGAAAATAGGTGCAATGTTTAAGAGCATCCTAAGGATGTAGAATGTGTTCTGTTTGTTGTATATACTCAGAACTCAATACTTCTATTTTTACAATATATAAAAATGAGAAAAGTTGGGTAGGAGAGATGGATTGGTGGTTAAGAATGTTAGGTGAAGGTGAACATCCAAACTGGCTAGGCTTCCACAAAGCCAGCACATTAATAAAAAAAATTATTAAAAAAAAAAAAGTCAGAATCAACTTCTGGGGAAGAAATTCTGGTCTTCTTCTGAGCTTCCTGAAACTTGTGGAGAGGGCTTCAGAGATGCAGCGTACATGGGTTGTCACCCATTATAGTATGGGTTTTGCTACTGAATAGCTCCCTTTGAGTTACATATGGTTCCATGGGTAAACACTTCCCTGTACTCTTATAAGCAACCTCATTAAATTCATTGATTCTCTAAGCAAAAAAAAAAAAAAAAACAGAATGTTAGGTGATCCTCCAGAGTACTCAGGTATGATCCCCAGAACCCAGATTGCAGCTCACAACTGTCTCTAACTCCAGAACCAGGGTATTCAATGCCATCTTCTGGTTTTTGTGGGCATTAGACCCACACATCATACATGGTCATACATATATGCAAAGCGCCTATACACATAAAAATAAGCAAATAAATCAAAAGAATTTTAAAGAGAGGTAGACTAAAAATCCAAAGGACCAAAAGGGAAGGCAGGTAGAACTGCCTAATGTTTTAGGTGTTTATAACTCTAAAATATAAAGAATGACAAGAATGCCATAAAAATTTGAATAATGCAAAGGGATTTGCAATAATTGACGTTCAAGCATGTATACAACAGTCATGAGTACCAAATGAGACAGGTACTCAATGAACATCATAACTTGAAGGAAATTTCATGAATACCTACTAAATAGTTAATTTTCATAGTCACTGTTTATTGCTGTGAAGAGACACCATAACCAAGGCAACTCTTAGGAAGAATACATTTAATTGAAGCTTGCTTACAGTTTCAGGGGTTTAGTCCACTGTCATCATGGTGGGGAGCACGAGAGTATGCAGAATGGTACTAGGTCAGTTGCTGAGAGCTACATACTGATCCATAGGCAGAGAGAGATAGACTCTGGGCTTGGCATGGGCTTTTAAAACCTCAATGCTCACCCTCCAATGACACAGTTCCATTAACACCTACTCTAATACGACCATACCTTGTAATTCTTCTAACCCTTTCAAATAGTGCCATTCCCCTACTGACTAAGCATTCAAATATATGAGCCTGTGGGGACAATCTGATTCAACCACCACAGTAATTGAAAGTAAAACCACACATGGTCATGGGAGAATGTAAGAAGAAGAGTTTCTTCCAGAAAAAGAAATGGAGCTGGCATGAAAAGAACCTGCATGCTTATAAATAGGCTAACTGGTACTTATCACATTTCTGGGTAGGATGCATAGCAGGGACATTAGTGATCAACTATGATGGGTCACCATGAGAGTCAAACGGATTTAGAATCTACTGAGACAGGCCTCTGCACAGATTTATGAGGGCCCTTCTAAGAGAATAAACCAAGGAGACAGAACCCTCTCACACAGTAGGTGCACTTTCCAGGGGTAGCCTAGACATAAGCCATGAGAGGGAAGCAATGCTGCTATCTGCCTGTCTTTGTTTCTCACTAGTGGGTGCAGTGATCCAGTTACCATTGCTCCCAGCATCGTTTGCTGCACTCACAACCCAGTTTCTCCCACCTTCAAACCAAACTAGAAATCAGAAAACTCCAGGAACTCCACAGGCCCAAACTGGAGCTTCTGAGGCACCCAGCATAGTGGACTGAGCAGCAACAGGGTTCCTAGACTCTCCAGTGTGCAGATAGCCATTGTGGGACTGCCCAGTTCACATAGCAAAAGCTAACAATTTCCTTTGATACATTCATTCTATCAGTTCTGTTCCCCTTAGAAAACCCTAGTCCACTACCCATGGTTAATGGTCTACATAAGGTTGAAGTAGTAAGGGCAGCGGCAGGGCTGCATCCCTGGCACCCCAGCCGCCTGCCCGGCTAGCTTATGCCCGAAATAACAACACACAAACTGTATTCATTTAATCACTGCTTGGCCCTTTAGCCCTAGCCCTTACTGGCTAATTCTGTTATCCCGATCAACCCATCTCTAATAATCTGTGAGAACCGGTCTTACTGGGAAAGGTTCAGCATGTCTAACCTGGTGGCTTGCTTCATGGTGTGTGTCTGCCCGGGAGCGGGGCATGGCGTCTCTCTCCGAGGCGTCTGCTCCCAGGAGGAGAGCAGAGCTGTGGAGTCTCTCTGCTCACTTCCTCTTCCTCCCAGCGTTCTGTTCTGTTTACTCCTCCCACCTATCCTCTAACCAATAAAATGGGCCAGGGCAGTTCCTTTATTAGCCAATGACCTTCCTCCATCATAAGGTCTTCTGCTTTACCTCTCAGCATCATTGCCTGTAATGAGGACCTGACTGGAAGTGGAGGGTGCCTTTCTTCATGGCCTGTATGTCTAGGCTGATGCCCAGGAAACCTGCTACTTAACATGCTCTTTCTGTAGTCTGTCCTCCCACCCCATAGGAACTGCCATGAACACCCCAGCAAGCAGTGAGTGTGAAATAAGATTTTGAAATATCAAGCTTCAGTTCTCTTTGTGATACCAAAGCCTGGCAACACCACTTAAGGAGATGCCAAGGTGTGTTAGTTTTTGCAGAGGGCAAACCAGACTGCTTTGGCAGCAGAAATTTATCTACTCAAAGTTTGAAGTCAGTGTGTTGACAGGCTACGTGCACCCCATTGATTCTCAGGGAGTATCTTTCCTGGCATTTTCTAGCTTTCTTCCAAGAGCTCTGACTGTTCCTGGCTACCATTCCCACCTTGTCTCTTTTTCATACCCCCAGGGGCCCACAGTTCTCTCTCTCTCTCTCATCCCCTTTACTTCTAAAGCTACTAATCTCACTAGATTAGGAGAAGCCATAATCAAGTACAACTTCTTTTTATGGAGTCCCTGTTACCCAATAAGGTCACATTTGAGGGTATCATTTGGCAGTTTAAAGCATAGTACTAGGAAATACTCTGACTTAATTCAGTAAAGGAGAGTTACAATTCTTCATTTTTGACCTGTCCACATGCAAGTGGGAATGCCAGGTACAAGACAAACAGAAGCTAAGGTGCTTCCTTAAAGGTTCTGTCAAGCCTCACCTGGCCCAGTGGTCCATAGGGGTAAGATGAGAAACACTTAGCCTAGTGTTTCTTTCTTGGAGAGACCTCTCTCTACTTCTTTTAGGAGCTATAGGGGCAAGGAACTCATACACTGAGGGACATAGCCCTGCACCTTGGGATGCGAAGTCAGTTCAGTCCTCCAGAGCTGCTGTGTGTTTACCTCCAGATGAAGCCTGCTTTGCTCACTCCCTTGAATCCGTCTTAGGATGTTGATTTCTGTGCCTAAAAGCAGCAGTACCAAAGAGGGATTTATCCATGCAGAAACATTTGCTACAGCTCGCACATCAGGGTGCTTACCCCAGATTGAGTACCTTGTCTCAGTTACCTATTTCATGACAGAAAAACTGAGACTCAACAGGAAAATGTCTTGCAGGGCACACATAGGGTGTCTGCATTGCAAACCATGCTCCCTCTTCATTCCACGTAGATACTTGCTTGTGCCTGCCTCACGGATGCTGAGACCTTCATCCCCACAGTGATGGGATGCACAGATGTGGCCTTGGACATTGACTAGTGAAGGCGATGTCTTCCTGGGTAAGGATAGTATCCTTTTTGCCTCTTCCATTTGAGGAAGTAGCAAGAAAACTAACTGTCAGAAAGTCAGACTGGGGTAGCCATCAACCACCAAGCTGCACTCTGACCCTGTGCTTCACAGGCTTCAGAATAGAAGAAGGGTGCCATTCCAACTTCCAGAGTATGATGGTTGCTACAACAGCCTGAGCAGGTCAGTGCAATGCTGACTGTACCTTCGAATAGCTGTCTAGGTGCAAAGACATTTCTCTTTAGAGATGGAATATGTATGTGCTCAAAGGCTCTTGCCCAAATCTGGTTGGATTGCAATCGAGTTCAGGGAAAGGCAGAAACCTCACTTCCCCTTTGTTGTAGTCCTGAGTGTAGAGAAAGCCACAGAGCGCACTGTCTCGAGGTGAGGGTGGGAGAGGTGAGGGTGGGAGAGGTGAGGGTGGGAGAGGTGAGGGTAGGAGAGGTGAGGGTGGGAAAGGTGAGGGTGGGAGAGGTGAGGGTGGGAGAGGTGAGGGTGGGAGAGGTGAGGGAAGAGGCTTGGCAATATTCCCACATCGTGGTAGCTATGTCTCTAGCAACGGGTTGGTGTGAAACAACTTCAGGAACTGAGATCCCTGAAATCAAATGTACACATTGTCTTTTCATTTTCTGCATGGCTGTCTTGATGCATTTATTCCCATGAGCCTTACTACACTTATTTGTGCAATTTGCTACATATCTTTGAAGACTGTGTATTCACAGAGTAGCAGCCTCCTGCATCTCAAGGTGGATGTTGCTCAGGGTTGGATTCCCTGCAGTGACATAATACATAGCTGGGGATTCATTTGTCCAGACTAAAATTAAGAAGGCCCGACCAGGGCTGTGGATGGGCTCAGTTCGGGCTTCAGCCTACGAAGCTGGCTGTCCCAGCCCTTCTTGTCTCTGTTGAGACACGAGCAATGAATGACCAGACTTGCATCCATGGAAACATTTGAAAGCCACAGATGATGCATAAGGACGCCTTAAGGCATTTATAACTATTGTTCATAATTATTACAGATGAACGCTTGGCACAGACTGAAGGTTGGCCACAGAGCTTGACACACGCAAGGATGGGCTGGAATAGAAGCCCGTGATACAGAGAACCTCGGACTCTGAAGAGAATTGTGTTGATGACAGGAAGAGCCGATGTCGTGGAGGGCTGTCCGCTTGCAGGCACATCCATATTTGAACCTCCAGTTCACCCTGCATCTTCTGCTCACCAAGTGACTCTGGTCTTTCCTAGGTCTGACTCTCTCTGAACCCTGGCTACTTTACAAAAAAAAAAAATGTTACGAAGTTGGGCTTAATCGGTGCTTCTCAAACACGCCTTAGTCTGTTCATCGAGCTTAGCAAAGTACTTTAGAATGAATTTATGAATGAGAATAGTTTCTAACTGTCCCTAACATTGGGAAGACCAAATCTGAGGTATCAATAGGTTCAGTATTTGGGGAACGTGCTCACTACTTCAGGAGCAGACCTTTGCTGTCTCCTTACATCGGGCTCCATTCAAGAGGGTAGAACTTAATCACTTCCCTAAAGACCCCACCTCTTAATGTGCCTCTACCTGAGTCTATATTAGAACTCGACATGAAAAGTTGGTCCATGAGGATTTTTCTGGTTACAGCAGGCAGACACTCCCATTGTGACCCCTCTCCCTTCTCCTCAAGAGCTCCTAAAAGAGTCTCAGTTTTGAGTACCACTCCCCAGTGAAAACAACTCTGCGTTCCCTTCACTGATAGTAGTAAGGATTCCCGTTCCATCCTGACCCAGCCCTATGCCCATGACACACCTTAACTCAGTCATCCCTTAAGAAACCTTTGGTTCTTATAAAAGTAAAGTGACTTGCCAAGTCACAGCTTATATGACACCAGGGATTCAGAGCCTGAGCCTGCTGTCACCGATTCCTCAATTCTCCGTCCTCCCTATCTCAGGCCCTGTCCCAATGGAGTTAAATCATGTAGATCATAATCACACACACACACACACACACACACACACACACACACACATATATATCATAGCATATCATTAAAATAAAATCTTTCTGCTAGCCAAATCTTCAGACACGTGTGTGTGTGTGTGTGTGTGTGTGTGTGTGTGAGAGAGAGAGAGAGAGAGAGAGAGAGAGAGAGAAAGAGAGGAGCTTGCTGAGTTTAAGTGCCATAGAGGTTGAAGCTAATTTTTATATAGGCACAGAGGATGTACCAGAGACCTGAGCAGTCACATATGCAGAGATCTGATACAACACAATTCAAACTGGTATTCATTAGGCAAAAGGCCCATTCCTGCTTAATCACAGGCAGGGAGAGAGCAGCAGACTTGGATCAGCCAACGTGTAGCCTTGCAAGTGCTTCCTGGCTGTCTTCTTACGCTGTGCATCTTGGAGCCTTGGGACTGGGAGAAAAGTGCACAGCTTACGTCATCCGGCACAAATGACACATTCGTGAGCAGCCATTTAGGGACTGCATCCTTCTAGGGTTGTCAGACTACAGGCCAGCCACCAGCCAGGCGCTGAGGTCACATGGGTGATGTCTTCCAATTGTAGACACGCTGGAGTCAGAAAAACTGATCTCTGGGTCAGCCATGTCCTCCCGTACATCATCAATGGATCTTTGGGAGGACACTGAAGCGCTCTGCAACAGAATGCCGCGTGAATAGTTCAGATTGTGTTGTACTGGGTGTGGCCTTCCCCAGACCATCCTCGTGGCAGAAGGGATCGAGGTGTAGAGTAACAGATATAACTCTGGGGTAACTGTTATACTCCCTGAGAACCCCTCTGCTCTGAGACCACAGCCAGTGAAAAGGCTTGAGACTAAACAGATATAAAGCGCAGGAGTCACCTCTGACATCTCTGAGCTGTTTCCCCTTTGACGAGACACGTGCTTGTCCATCTGAGGAAACCCATGCCTGTAAATGGAGCATGATTTATCCTTCCTAGGAGTGATATGGTGGGTAATTCCGAGCTATTACATCTAGATTGGCCAGTGTGTGCCCCACTTTAATGAGTTAGTTAGCACTGATGAACCCTGGTTTGATGGGGAAGAGTGTAAACCTAGGGAAATCATGGATGCCTTGCTTGGTATGGAATGGCCACAGACACATTGGCAGAAAAAACATCATTTCCTAGACCCCAGACTTTTAGTTAAATACGCACAATTTTATTGATTGAAGAGATTAGGACAAAAACATTAAACCAAATACAGGACAAAGCACCAGAGGCCATTAGTCCCCACCATGCATGTCACCAATCTTTCCTCCCACCCAGTACTTGAGAGAGAGGGGAGAGAGAAGACAGAAGGTCCTTCTTGCCTCAGCACCATCTTCTGACTGTAACAGCCCTCTCTCTGTATCTTCCATTATTAAAATAGAACCAAGGGTATATCCATGGCAGCTTTGTCTCCTTATTATGAATGGGGAAGCCTCCTCCTGGGGACAGGGGCTCCTGTGGAGTAGGCGTGAAGCATCCAAGAGTCCGCACACATGCGACATACTAGAGTGAAGCACAGATTCAAGTAACATTTACACACTAGAGTCCACGTGTTACCTACCAAAACAGGACCATTTCACAAAACATATGCAGGCAGTAAAACCCAAATGACTGAGGTACTGGGAACACAAATATTTATGCCAAAAGAGTTCTGTATCATACAGCAATAGAAAAGCCGGAATACAAAAGGAAAACATTTTGCCACTCAAAATCAAATAAGGCTATCTAGAAAGAGCCAAATGAGAGGTTATTCCAGGGACAGAAATACTCAAACAGGGGGACAAATTATAAGTGATAACTACAGCATGTAACATGTCATCCCGTCGACCCGTAATTGAAGTACTGGCTTAATACATCACAATGTGACATTTTCCATAATAAATACAAGAGTTCTTGAAAATACAAAGGTGCGTATTGGGACAGAGCGCTGTTTGTGTTTATATCATCCCTTCTGTTCAAACCGGAGGGCTTTTCCAAGCCCAAAGGACCATTCTTAGCAAAGAAAAGGAAATAGCTGCCCTATATTTTATACACACGGGACAACCTGTCTCGCTTTACTACTTTCCCATAAAGCAAAAACACAACCTTGAGATCAGCATCATCAATGAGACCTGACTCCAGGAGCCACCACCGCCCCCGCCCCTCTGGAATCCCTCGCTGTATTCAGAGCAGAAAGCAATGTCTGCAGTGGGAACCCTCTTCCTTCAAAAGAACAAAACCCAGAAAGGAGTTGGATTTTTTTTCTCTTTTCCTTTCTTCTTCCCCCAGACTGTGATACTACATCTGGAAGTTTGACTTCTAATCGTTTCCTGCAAAAAAAAAAAAAAACCCAACTGATGAGAAGCAGAACTGTCTGTCACAGAACAGATCTGCCCCTCCCCCTCCCTCTTCAGGAAGTAAAGCCTTAACATGTCACTTCCTCATCGGAACAGGAAATCACTTATTTATGAGAAATGAGTTGAAAAGCGAGAATGAGAGGTGACAAATGGAACTTTCGTTTTCTTTTTGTTTAGCACCCAGGTTTCAGGTCAGTCTGTGTGCACCGAATTATTATTATTATTTTAAGTGAATCCCATTAATTATTACATAGGTGGTTGGCCTGTTTAGAAAAAAAAAATCTTCGATCAATTGTCCCTTCCCTGAATCATAACAAGAAGTTAAACGCTAACAGTGCAATGCCAAGGTGTGTGTTTGAGGCAGAAGAGTTTCAGTTCTATCGAGACCTGCAACTATTTCTGAATAAAATGAAAAGAGGGGGGGTAGATGAAGTAGCCCAACTGGCAGAGGGGACTCTCAGGCTACCCCAGGGAAGAGAAACTTAGGGGAGGGGCACCTGACCATCTAAACCCAACCCCCATCCCACAGGTCTTGTTCCCATGCTAAGTGTTCGGTCAGCTCCTGGAAGGTATTCCTCCTCTGAACCAAGAAATGTGTAAATACGAGTGTCCGTCTTGCTTCTCAGCCAGGCCACCTGTGGCCTAGAACTCCTTTCTGGGACCCTCTCTTGCTCCTGGTACCTGCTAAGTGTCCGTGGGCCTTAAGCTCAGTTAAAGAAAGGGTCCAAGTTCTCCTCCATGTTGACATCTGGCACCAGCTGGTCAGATGCCTCTTTAGCACCAAATCCCGAATTCGAGACGCTAAAATCTGTAGAAAACCAAGGATGGTCCAGAATCTCCTGTGAGGTCAGCCGCTCTGAGGGCTCCCGTCGCAGGATGCTTCGGATGAGGCACTTGGCCTTGGGCGACAGAGTTTCTGGAATGTTGAACTGGCCCCTGCGGATCTTACTGAAGAGGGAACTGGGCTCAATGTCATGAAAGGGATAACGCCCCACCAACATGGTGTACAGCATCACCCCCAGGCTCCACACGTCCGCAGCCTTGCCCGAGTAACTGCCAGTGGTGTTCAAGATCTCTGGGCTGACATACGCTGGGCAGCCATGCTTGTCAGAGAGGGAGTCATCATCGCCCCGGAGAATATAAGCATCTTCCAAACTTTCCAGCTTGACACGAGTCCTGTAGAAAAGACAGAGAGACAGGAGCTCCTAAGGATGAGGGGAGACACACTGATTCATCAGGGCTGCCGCTGTTCGTCCATCCATCCATCTATCCATTCAACCATCCATCCATGTAACCAATGTTACCAGCTAGATGCAACTCACAAGATAGAATACTGAGGCTGGAGGTTTAAGCAATTTTCTTAAAGTCTTTTCACTGGGAAATAAACAAGAACTCCTCAGTTTACCATTTTGTTCTTTAGTTGTGCCCAATGCTTCTCTTTGGGACACAGGCACAAGCTGGGGCATTTCAATATAAGCATTCTCCACCACTCAGTCCCTCTAAACTTTGGCATCCAAACATCAAGTTCATCTACATTTGTAGATTTTCATCTGACCTGCCTGTCACACTTCCAGAGCCTAGGGTCCTTGACCTGGCACCTACCAGTAATTACAGGTGTATGATTCACACAGAACTGTGTGTCTGGGAAGATGGGGATGACATAGCAGCATGAACCCCAAGAGTATCTTCAAACTATTCATCCTATCCCCACTCCACCCAGCTCTTCAAGAACCATGAATGCATACATAGGAAAGTGCAAGTCCTTGAGGGGCTGGCAGAGGTGGAGCCATGAAAAGAAACTTCGGAGGTGCTAACACTGGTTTACACCATCAACATGACAAGGATCCAGGGTGTCACCATTGAGTGTAAAATAAAGACATACACAGTGAAAAAGGAAAATCTGGGAAATAAGATGACATCTTACATCAATCGTGTTAAAAGAAACGAGATCTGAGCGGAGGACAGAGTGCTGCCAGGCATGGTGGTACATGCCTGGAATCACAACCCTTGAAAAGTAGAAGTAATAAAGATTAGGAATTCAAAGACAACCTCAGATCCACAGCAAGATGGAGGCCAGCCTCATCTCCATGAGACCTACAAACACTCTGCTTGCCAGTGCTTGCAAGGAAACTCTTCTGCGTGGCTGGTTCTCAGCAAACTCCTGGAGTTCTGCTGGGAAGGTGGCTAAGGAAAGTTGGAGTTGGAGCTAGGACTTGGGTACACTTATAAGGTCCAAGGATTCACAGCATTTGTCCCCCACATTTCTAACTGGACATGTCTAGGCCTCCACTCTGCTTGTGTGGAAGAGCCAGAGAGCTCAACGAGCAAGCGAAAGTGTTGGAGCAAACTACAATGAAGCCACCTTGGTTATCAGTCCCAGCCTGCAGCCCAAGGCCATCTTCCTCCTTTCTTCCCTCTTTTCTTCCTCCCTGGGTCTGCAGGTCTCAGGCTTTCAAGGTGGTCTGAAATCCACTGACAATATCTACTTAAGGAGAGCGCTGGGAGCTATGTACAGTGGGGGGAGGGTGAAAAAGATGGGCTGCTATTAGGGTCTCCTATGAACACGTCAGTGAGTCCAAAATTCAAAGAGCGATTGCTTTCCTGGATGGTGTGGTCTTTAGGCGTGTGGACTCCAGCTGGTTCTATCTCTCCAGCTTTGTGACTTCAGCTAAAGTCACTTAACCTTCCTGCTTCTTAGCATTAAAGAGGAAACACTGGAGAAGATGGTGTGTGTGTGTGTGTGTGTGTGTGTGTGTGTGTGTGTGTTTGGTTGGTTTTAATTTTTACCTAGTAACTTTTACATTAAGTAAAATTCAACATAACCATCTTTTGCCCACAGGATTTTTCTATGTCACAGCTCTGGCTGCCCTGGAATTCACTCTGTAGACCAGGCTGGACTCACACTCACAGAGATCCACCTGCCTCTGCCTCCTGAGTGCTGGGATAAAGGTGTGCACCACCCTTGCCTGGCAATCATATCCATTTTTGAGTGTTCATTTAGCTCACTCTCGTGATGCCCACTAATCACCATGCATCCATCTGCACAGAGCTGTCTCGGTGTCAATGCCAGGTTTAACATCCCATAATACACAGCCACAAGGATTCTCCTTTGCCATTTGCTCAGCTGTCATCAAGAATGACCCTACCACATGCATGTTTCTGAATTCTCCCGTAACTAATGGCCTACAAGACTAAGAAGGGAAGACGCTAGCTGTGTTAATCTGGAATTGAACTGATTAAAAACAAATCTTTCTTTCTCAAGCTTACTTCTCCTAATAGGAGGTGGCAGGTGGCGGTGACCCACTCAGCAGCCTTACCAGATGTTCCAAGATTCCCAGAGAGGAGGATATGAGTGCAGAGGGAGGGGATCATGAGCCATAGACTCAAAGGGCTCCTCTCAACAGCTCCTTCTACCCTACTTCATCCTTAAAGCTCGTGCCTAGTGGGGGGCCAAACTGACCCCTCTCCCCCAGTTCCCTTGTCTTGAGGGCAGAGTTGCTGCTTTATCTCTGAACTCTGGCTTTGGAAGTAATCTCTGTGTGTGAATGGCTGCCAGTTCAGGAGGAAACGTTTAAGTGTTGGAACCAGAGGGTTCAGGTGGGACAGGATTGCCATTATGAAGCCCTCGAAGGAGTGTCTTGGGTCATCCACATGGAGGAAGTGTCCTTGTCATACTTGCTGATTCCATGCCTGGGTACCTATCCTCCAAATGCAATCTGTGTCCCACCTGCTTCTCTGTGTCTCAAAGGCAGTGTGCAACTGACTCAGTCCCCCTGGGAACCTTCTGTAATGTCCCATTCGTAGTATGTTCTTTCCCTGTCGGTGGGTCTCTACTCAGGTGAGTGACGTGAAGAGGGCTCACCCGGAGCCTCACGCAAAGCAGCCCTGTTTCTCCCTCCCATCAGCCTTGCCAATGTCGCTCCCTTCTATCTACATGGTTTGGTATTCAGAATCCACAGACCACCCGGAGGTTGTTTGGAAATGATTCCTGGATTCCTTAGCTCCAGGAGCTTGAAGCGGTAGAACAGAGTCACTTTGGACGGAGCAGACAAGATCTACTACATGCCGCTGCCGTGGTCCAAGTGCCTTGACCCACTGCTGGTGCCAAATTACTTATAGGAATGACTCTGAGAAGCAGGTATTAACTCTGGGGATTTCTGCTCTGCTGGAAAGGAACAGTGGCTTCCCGTTCTCCTATCTAGCTAGAGTTATGCAGAAATCAGGATAGGCACATAAACCAGGCATGTGGTCAGAGAAGGGAAACGGGATTTCAGGGAATAAACCCCTGGCTCCCCTTGTCAGCAGGCAGTCTTTTTCAACTCTGCGCTTGAAGCTGAGTCAAATCTTCCAATCTGTTGTCTGGTCCCTGCTCATCTCCTGAACGTCACAACTGTATATTCTGACACTCTTCCTCCTACCCCCACACTCAAAGCACGCCGACCCCTCATCTTGTACCCGTGTGGCCCCATAATGAGGCCTTTAGACTGTGTTCAGGGCCACCATTTTGTCCACTCCTCCAAGCCGAGTCCTTCTCTCTCACTCACTCCCGTCTCAAGTCATTATGCACATCAGGATAGAATTACTAAAACCACTTGCCTGCTGCTGAGGCTGGGCTGTGCCTGGCCAGTCGACAGGTAGCTTTACCCTCCTTCCTGTTAACAGTTCTCAACCTTGTGGTTCAACCCCTTTGGCGAACCTCCATCTCCCATAATATTTACATTACAATTCATAACAGTAGCAAAATTACAGTTATGAAGTATCAATGACAATAATTTTATAGTTGGGGTCACCACACCATGAGAGATCATATTAAAGGAAGGTTGCGAACCACTGCTTTAGGGGCTACGGCTACATCCAGTAAGGTCTGAGGATGTGGTGAGGAACAGTTGAAGTTCCCTGGCTCACAAGTCACCAGGTTCCACAAGTGCTGAAGCCAACGAACTGAGCTGTCCCAGGAACCAGAACAACTCAGATACCAAAGCACACGCTAAAGTCAGCTTCAAGCTCAAGTTCATTCTTTAAAAACTATGAAGCACCATGTCAGATGCCATCTACATCCCTGATGCAAGCCAGGTGTTTATGTATCTGCACCTTTTTACATCTAGGTGTTTATGCATATGCATTATGGCATAAGCGACTATATTGGGTATATGTTTCTTTACTGTGAACCAGGAACCCTAGGCCCCGAGGCCAAGTCAGTCAGTACACCTGGCTAGGCTGCTGGGGGCCGGCTCCTCAATCTTTCCACAGAGCATGTTCAGCCACCACCGCTCAGAACCATGGAGTAAGGAAGGCTCCATCCAGGTGGGCAGAGCCAGCTTTTACTTCCTTCCATAGCATCAGCACTCAAGGCAGGCGAGGGGAGAGGACAACAGCAGCTTGGAGACAGGATGGAGAAGAAATGCAGTCCCCGAGGCACTCCCTAACCTTGCTCCTCCCCGGAACATCCTCGGCTTGTTTACATCACTCCTAACAAGGGTCGGGGCAAGGGTTCTGGATTCTATCTTTAAACACTGATCTTCCAGGATGTTTTCCGTGGGGTGGGGCAGAGGGAAATGAGCCAGGAGGCTCGGGCTTCAGCCTCAGTGCCTGAGGGCCTGTTGTGCAACCACGGGAGCTACCCAGTTACTCCAAGCCTGACCTTTTCCTCTCAGAAAAGAAGCTGCTTCTTCTCCCAGGACTGTGCCTGGGTAAGGGACATTTGCAGACAGATAGGAGCAGACATGAATGAACAGGCTTCCTCTGAAGTCTCCTCAACAGTCTGGGGGAGGGGGCGATGATGAATTTCCCTAGCAAAGGAGGAGTCTATTTCCATAAAAACCAACAAGAGCATCTGTGGACCTGGTGATTCAAATAGCCCACTAATCATTCAGGCATTTCAAAGACATCCAGGAGCATTTTACTCCGCTCGAGCTCCCAAATTAGGCACGAGGGATCTGGCCATGACAAGTAAGGCAACAACCATTCTCTCTGATTTGCTGAGGATTAAATGAAGTAATGCAAGACAGGATATCCCAGAGAGCCCAGCGTGGCAGAGTTGCCTATCACATGGTGGCAACTATATGGGTCCGATTGTTAAACGGAGACTCCCACCCCCAACTGTAAAGTCTAGTGATGCAGGCAGAGGAGCAAGGGTAAATGCAAGCCTGGGCAGGTGGGACTAATGGAAATGCTGTGCCCATTCTGTTCACGTGACCCTCTGCACTTGTACACCCCTTGGTTGAGATGTTCTTGCCTAGTGCGTGCCCCACTCAGCCCTGACCCTCAGATCCTCGGGATGTGCAAAGTGGGGGTGGAGGAAGTAGAGATGGTTTTTGAAGAAGACAGACTTCTGAAAGTGACATGGTGGGCAGAGGGAGGAGACAAGGATAGATAGTGGGATTTGGAAGAACTATAAACTAGGAGCCTAGGTCCAGTGCAGGAGCCTAGGACAGATTGCATTCGACCAGGGGAGCTGGCTCTCCCTGCGCCTACTTCAGTCTGTCTCTGGCACAGAAAGGTGAGCTGCCTTGCTTTTGACCCAATGGGTGAACAAGGCGATCAAGAGGGCAGTCTGTGTACTCGATGATGGGCAGCCTAGTGCCAGACTTCTATCACCATGGTCCAATGCCAGCTGAGGAAGCCAGGACCCGCAGAATACAATTTCTCTCTCAGCATCTGTGGAATATCAGGAGTCCCCCTCAAAATCCAGGTCCCCCTCACCCATCCCCAGCCCAGGCCCCAAAGCGCCTACAATGACCAAGAACAGCTAGTAACATAACCTCGGGCTTTCAAATGTTTTTCTCCCATGAAACATGAACATACATAACTACAGAATATGAAAGGGGGCTCTTCCAGCTTCTGTATTCCTGATAATTCTGTAGCTGCCGGGCTGTAAAATCTCCTCTAGGACACCCTAACAGTCTGAATGTGATAATATGAAAAATAGCAGTCACTAGGCTAGAATGACCAGATGCTGGGCTTGGATGGCCTGCCTTCTTACGTCTCATATCAAAAATGAAAGACAGGGATTAGGCTATGCACACTTCCTGACAAATACGGGAACTGAGGTATGGAGAATTAAATGCCCAAGCTAGCTGAATTAAAAAAAAAAATGACCCTGAATGGAGGTCAGGAAGCTTCGAATGCCATTGTCCTCCCCAAATACATCTTGTCCCCATGCTCAAAGAGCAAAGGTGTTGAAGAGCTATCCAAAGGCATACTGTTGATCAGATGGAGACTTTCTTTAGTACTAGACTTACTGACATACAAACATATCACATGTGTTAATTAATTGCCATGTGTACTTAATTGTCCTATATGGTTCACAATGTAGACAGAGGTGGATGGATTCACATGCTAGAAGAAAAGACTGAGGTATCCGAAACTCAAGGAGACTGGCCAAAGGCTACCTGACAAGGAATGGCAGAGTTGAGATTCGAATTCGAGTTTTTGTTTTTAATCCTCTAATATAGTATCCCATCTACGGGGGTGGGGGGGGGGCATAGCAAAATAAAACAAAGCAAAAATACCAAAACAAAAACAGGAAAGAAGGAAGAGAAAAGAAAAGACACAGTCCTAACAGCAAGCCATGTTTTGCTTTGAAACCTTTTAGGCCTCACCCTGCACTCCTGGCAGGATGAAGTGAGGACAGGGTGGGGCTCAGCCAGTTCAGCAAAGTGGGCCTGACAGGGACAGGAAATCCAGTGGCAGATCGTCCATAGCTGCAGAAGAGGCCAGAGAAGGCTGTCAGCCTCGGGGTCCAGGCAGACTAGGAGCCAAGGGAAAAGATCAGCTGCAGCCAGGCTGTTTGCTCTGCTCCTGAAAATGTGCCCCTGGTTCGAGAAAAAAGCCTGCTACAGTGAGTAGCCAGAGGTGTCTGGGAAGGAGTCACCCAGCACTAGAGGAAGCATGGCTCAGATTCTGCAGCCACACCAGAAGTGGGCAGGCTGCTACATAGCACCACACAATCCTTCATTTAATCTCGTTTCATGTACATACAGAATTCCCCAGCAATCAACTGCAAGCCAGTTTTGCTCCAGGGCCCGTATTAGTGATTCTGTCCATCTCTGGTCTGCAGTAGCTCAGAAGTGAGCAGGGAAGCAGCTGCTACATTAGTCAAGAAAACCCTCCATGGTGCAGGTCAGATGTTGACAAGGAGGCAGAAGCCAGGGAAGCTATGCCACGGTATCTTGTAGCACCACACAGCTTGGGGATTGGTTATTTGCGCGAATTGGATGCACAAGACAATTGGAGCGACCCTGGCAGCTACGAAAGAGAAAGGACCTGTCAGGACATAGCTGGGATGAGAACCTGAGGACGCACCCACTGCCATGGAGCCTCCAGCATTGTGGGCATGCCTCTGACTCACTGAGGCTACTGGACCCACAGGGGAAGCCATTGCACCTGGAGTGTCATTCTATTGCTTGGAAGATTCCACATAAGCCACAGCTTGCAGCCTACAAGGCTTCATGCCTCTGGTCGCCATGGAAACAGACAGGGAAACCCGAGGTAGAACACAAAGCCACACTGACTCTCCATTCACCATTTGCTTCCTGCACTTAGAAGCGGCTCCTGAAGGATGTGTCCTACCCCAGATCAATCGATTGATTCACCTCTCAGAAAAGCTTCACCGAGATCCGTGCTCGTGAGAGTGTCCGGTGGTGTGGAGGCTGCGCTGCCCAGGCTGGCTCATTATCTAGACAGTTCCTCTCTAAGTCTTGGTGTTGGGGAAGGGGCAGTGCCATGAGTGCATGTGGCCATGCATTCTCTGGGACAGAAGAAGATGCCCTACCTGGCAGGCAGCTCCAAAAGGCCAGGGATCCCCACATATGGCTAAACCCAGACTCAGTAATCCCAGAGAAGCAGGAAGTCTGGTCCTGCTCTTGGCTTTAGTGCGGCCATGTTTAGGATGTAGGAAACACAGTTCACAATCTCACTGTCCCTGGTTGTCAGCCTTGTACTCTTCCCACTGTTTTACTCTGATTCCAGCAGTCTGGAAAAATCCATCAGTGACTTTTCCTAGCTTCAGGTCAAGGGTAAGATCAGGAGGTCTATCCAGGGCCCTAGCTACCTGTCGGTCTCTTTATTTACTGATTCCCAGATGACCCGCACCCCCGGGGGCAACTGCCTCTTAGAGGTAGGGCTCCTTCCTGTCCACTCCTGCTGCTGGAGCAGTGAACTATCTAGAAGAACTACTGTCTTCCTCATTCTTGGCTTTCTTATCCTGATGCTGGCCCCACAACCTCTAGCTCTGCAAGAGGGCATAGCAAAGGACTTCATACATATTCGCAAAATCATCTGATTTCAGAATCTAAGCCCCTCTTCCTCCAACCCCAACCTTCTTTTCTAGGACCCTTAAAGAATAAATATGAGCTATGTCTGGAACCCGGAGAAATTTCAGATTGGATCCTTCCATCAGCTAGAGAAACGCCCGCGAGAGCCGGAAAAGCACATTCGTCAAGTGTTTCTGTCCACTGCCTTCTACCTCCTATTTGACACAGACAGGGAATTTTCTTACAATACGTATGTATCTTGGGCATGAGGAACTATCAACACATCTATTTCACCAACTGTCGCTCACCAAGCAATTAAAAACCTCTCTTACAGTGGAGGGAAAGAGACAGAGCACACCCACGGAACAACAGGACTGCCTGTAAGCTTTGGTCAACTGGTGGTACCGTCCATAAATGTCAGGACTCCTCAGAAAACTGAGCTTCAGGTAGACTTTGGCAGCTGGGTGCACTAGGTGTATACCTGTCTGACTGCGTCACCTTGCAGCAACCCTTTTGGAAAAGAATGGGCCTCAACTTCCTTATCTGTAAACTGACTAAGTCTCTGCCAAATGGGTTTAAGTTTGTTCATTCAAATACAGCAGTGTGAGATGGTTCAGTGGTTGAAGGCGCTGGCCGTCAAGCCTGCTAATCTGAGTTCAGACTCCCAAATCCATATGGTATTAGGAGGCAAGTGACTCCTACAAATTGTCCTCTGATTTTCACCACAGCATCCATGTGCCCAAACGCGCATATGCATGAGTGCACTTGCAGACATGTGTACACACATGCAAACACACAATTAACAAATCTAAATAAACATGCCAACTAATTAGAAGTCAGTGAAGTTAAGCACAGTAGTTAGAACAGAGTCAGTCTAGTCCATGTAGGTCCTATAAAAACAAGACATGGGTCTCATTCAGTCCAGTAGCCTCCAGCATCTAGAAGTATTTGGTCCATAACCAGTGCTTAACATGCATTCCTTGAATGAATAAAAGAATATCTGCCATTTTAGAGTTATGAAGCTCAGTGCCATGAAGCAGTGACTGGAAGCCATGATGCAACAATATCTTCATGATCTGGCAATGCAACAGGCTTGGTGCTAGGGGCCTTACATAGAGCATCTCCCATGAATTACAGAGAAGACAAAACATCGTGGTGGTGCACGCCTCTAACCTCAGCACGAAGGAGAGAGGCATAAGGACCACTGCAGGTTTGAGCAAGCCGAGGCTTCACAGCAAGACACTATCTCCAGAAAGAGAAAAGGTGGGGTTCAGGGTGCAGGAGAGATAGCTGAAAAGTTGAAAGCCCTACTGTTTGTGCAGAGGACCCAAGTTCAGTTTCCAGCACATATTTGGGTGGCTCACAACCACCTTTAACTCTAGGGGATCCAACACACTCTATAGGCTGCTGTGCGCACAGAAACACATGTGGCAAACACACACACATGCACGCACACATAAAAATAAAAACAAAACTTAAGAAAGTGAGAGAGGAAGCTGAGATCATAGATCTAAGTGGAAGCACCAAGTCTTTCTTGCCACCTTGCTCACTTCCTACTTTCCGACTCCCCATCAGTTAGTTGACTGATGGAGGCTAACCAGTAAGGAGACATAAATCCTGCCAACCCATATCCAGGAGTTAGGCTGCTTCAAGGGGAAGAGTAGCCAATTATCACAATGATGAGCAAAGCCCTTCCTAAATGAAATTACAGTATGCTGAGAACAAGATCGCAAATAATGTTTCCTTAGGCATTAATCAGTAAACTGAGCAGGCAGCAACGGGTTAATTCCTCACTCAATGTGCAACTTTGAAAATAGCTGTCTTTGAAAAGGTGTCTCCATGGGGGCCCATAAGTTTTCTGGGTTCCCCTTCTAGGCAACGACCTACATTTGGATGATTTCTATGTATCCCTGACTCTCTCATCTTGTCATTGGAATCCTATCTGAGCTGTTCCTATCCAAAAAAAGGAGATTCTCATTTAGTCAACAAATAGCAATGCCTACCATGTTCTGGGAGCTACGAATGAAAGGCAACTTCTGTCCCCAGGAAGTTCACCAGTCCAGCACGAGCAAGGACGGGGGAACAGAGGGCAGCTTCGTAAGGGGTATTTAGGTCAGGCCGTGAGAACCAAGTAGGAGGGGCTGAGGAGACAGTTCAGTCCACCAAGTGTTTGCTGAGCAAGAATCCGAGTTCTAAATTCATGTAAAAACCCCGGTGGCGGCGGCGGGGGGGGGGGGGGGGGGTGTATACTTATAATTCCAGTGCTGGGATGATGAAGACATGCAGATCCCCAGGGCTAACTGCCAAGTCAACCTAACTACTGGGTGAACCTTGGGTCCCAGTGAGAGACCTTCTTTCAAAAAGTAACACAACAGTCCTGGCTTCTGGCTCCTGACAAACAGCATCTAAAGTTGACCACTGGCCTCCTCAGGTACGTGCATATACATATATGCATATACACTCACTCGTGTGCACGAGGATAAAGTAGGAGGTGTCTGCCATATAAGCAAAGGGATGCATGGGAAAAGGACACCTAGTCATCCTAGGGAGCTTGGTACAATGGAAAGAGAACTTTGTCTCACCAGTTGGTACAGGCACAAGGACATATGGTCTACATAAATATGAGCATTTCCTGGACACTCTACCTCACTAGAAAGAGAGAGAGAGAGAGAGAGAGAGAGAGAGAGAGAGAGACAGAGAGAGAGACAGAGAGAGAGAGAGACAGAGAGAGAGAGAGACAGAGAGAGAGAGAGACAGAGAGAGAGAGAGACAGAGAGAGAGAAGAAAGAACTTACCTAAAATAGAATGCCTACAATTTGCAAAATTATATATAGCTATTAGTGAAAGAAAAGCTGAGCCTGGCCTCTAGGGCTCTGATGCATGCCCTGAATCTTTTATCAGGTATAGAAACTTCGGTGGAGGTGGGAGCAACTTAAAGACCTAAAAGGAAGAGCCAACACAGACAACAACACCTTGGAAAGATGGCCTCAGCCTCTGCTGGTGGGGAGGGAGGAGGAACAAGCAGTACAAAGCCCACCTGCATCCCTAGGCCTCCCTCTCCTGGGAGCCCCTGATTGTACACAGCAGGTCTCAGCGCCCAGCCTGCAGAGGCAGGCACTAAGCAGACAGGCTGCCACACAGCAGATGAAATGAAAGCAACCACCGTAAGAGATAAAGATCTGTGGACCAGCAGCATGTAAGAAGGCAAGTTTCTGAGTTCACATGGGACATTTCTGTGCTGGGAGATGTAAACAGTGATCTGAGGTTAGGGGGTGGAGCCTAAGGGGGGCAAGAAGTCTTGTCCCAGGAGAAGAAGCTAGCTGGACAAAACAGACGGAAGGTCACGGCTGGAACAGTATCCTACCGCTTTCCTCAACAGCCTAGGGATGCAAAGATATAAAGGGGCGGGGGTGGGAAGCAGACGTAGAGGCCAAGGTCAACACTGATCCCTTTCCTTCTATGATGAAGGTCTTCCTCGTTCTATTTTATAGTCAAGGCAGTCTGGGCATACAGCTTCGGTGTTCTGTCAGGGCTAGATTTCTTAATAAGTACAAGAGCAGGGGTTGGAACCCAGACAACCATTTGGGCTCACTTCTCTTAAGTTCAGACCTTCCTTTGCAGGGTCCATCTGAAACACATGGGTCTCTAGCGATATGCTAACCAAGCAAGTAACCCGATATAACACAGGCATGGAGGTACTGGAGATTCCCTGTGGCAATGTGGGTAAGTTTTCTCTCTTTTATCAGATTGGGGGAGGCCATGAAGGGTTCTGCAAGATTGAGGGGTGCCCCAGGAAAGCTCAATGAAGGTTGGGGATTCATCAAAATGAGGCTCACTGATGGTGGGTCTTCAGGGTGAACACTGGAGAGGCGCTCCAGACTGCAGAAACACACTCCTTCCCTGAGTCTAGGTGGAATCGACCTTACACCAGAAGGAACTACTATCCACAGACAAGGCTGCTATAGAGCGTGACCTCATCCTTCATCAATCATGAACCCACCAAGCCTTCTGGGCTGTCCATGCCTAATGGCACTCTTCTCCCCCAATGACTTCAAGTTCAGCCGTCACAAAGAGAGTGCCTGCTCTGCATTTGAGTCACGGCATCTTCTTCCTGAACGCTAACCACCTTCCAGGGACGCTACAGTTACAGCAGTCTTCTGGAGGAGGCTGCAGCTTGTAAACAGGAAGAGACACTCAAGACAAGGACCTGAATCTAGAACTTAAACCAAGGCCAAAGGCTATCAGGTGAAGCCAAGCTGTCAACGACCCAATATAGCAGGGGAGGGTATACCGGCCTTGAGTCTGCATATGACCTTGCGTGTCATCAAAATGACATCGTGTTGGTAAAGCACTGACAGTTCCACTAAAGATTCCTTCAGAGATGGCTCCAGGTTCAGTCAAAGGTAGTCTCCCATCTAAAACCTACACAGAAGTCAGCGCTTGTTCTAAACAAGTGAGACTCAGTCAACTCTGCCACAGGATGCTTTACTTTCTGTTGCTCTTGGGATCAGAAAACAGAAGGCATAGTGCCCATGCCTATATACTTGGGTAGCTGAAGCAGGAGGATACTGAATTCCAAAGTAGCACGGCTATATTACAAAATTATCTCAAAGGGAGAACAGATGAAAGAGAGGAGAGATTGCTATTGGAATAAGCAAACAAGGAGCTGACAAAGAAGTCCTTCTTGGTTGTTTCGGGGCTGTTTCCAAAGGAACACAGAAGAAAGGGCTAGAAATCAGACAAAGGCTGCCTCTGGGCCATGCTCTCTAGTGTTCTGTACCATGAGGATAGTTATACTTCTTTGACTCACTTCCTTTATTCGCTGGAGGTATGTGTTGTAGGAGGCCACTTGTTCATTTCCTGGCCACCCAGACTTGAAATAACCACACAGAAACTGAATATCTGAATTATTTGCAATACTGTTTGGCCAATAGCTTAAGTGTATTTCTGGCTAACTCTTACATTTTAAGTAAACCTATTTTTATTAATCTGTGTATCGCCACGTGGCTGTGGCTTACCGGCAAGATTCTGTTCAGTGTCTGTCTCTGGTCTCTACTTCTCTTGAAAAGCATGGCTTGTCTTGACTGTGCCTTTTTTCTTCCAGCATTCAGTTTAGTTTTCTCCGCCTAGATCTACTCTACCCTATCACAGGCCAAGACAGATTCTTTATTCATTAACCAATAAAAGCAACACACAGACAGAAGTACTTCCCACACCAGGTGTGATTTTGGGATGTGCTACCCCAACATTCCCTGATGCCTGACTAGGTCTCTAAAGGAATATTTATTCATGCAGAGCCCATGGGAGATGGCTAGAGCATTTGAGGGCTCATGTGTTCTGTCAGATAAATGGAGTTCTTGACAGCCAAGTTAGCTTCCTACAGACATTCATGCACCTTCTGCTCTTTCTTGGTGTTAACTCTGAGAATTCAGCAGTCCCGCTTTCATAGACACTGGCTACAAAGTGCACATGGGCTCAATGGTGGAGTGCTCATCATAATGTCCAAAGAGGGTTTGCTCTGCAGCCTCTCTCTCTCTCTCTCTCTCTCTTTCTCTCTCTCTCTCTCTCCCTCCATCTTTACAAAGAATTAAGTAAATTGACCACGCCTTATTTTGTAGGTGAACAGACGGTAAAGAGAATATCTTAGGTCAATACATACTCATCTTCCAAATGAGAACATCAAAGAGGGAGAAACATGTATGTTAAAACTGAAGAAGAATGAAGAGCCACCATGGCAAAGCCATGACAACATAATGAGGATGAGCATGAGGTTGAGAGAGGGCATCCCAAGGTCATAAGGATGATTAAAGACAAAAGCATAAGGACCAATCACCTGTGTTTCAAGGGCTGGAACATCTGACTGAAGAAGGAAAAAGGTGAGAATTACCCACATCCTAATCTTAGGGGAGCCTGTTTCTTTACTTTGTTAAAGAAAAAAAAAATGAAGCCATTTCAATAAAGCCAGGACATTAGCTTTCAGAGTTGCTAGTGCCCACCCACCGCCACATGTAAAAATATGCAAAGGATAACCAACCTTTATAGGCGCAAGAAGCCCAGAAGCTTTCTACATGTTGTATGCACAGCTGGATTATAATCACCCATGAAATTATTCCATTTGGGTTAAGTAACAACAGGCCCTTCTCCTTTGCTAAGCCCCAAGTGCTTGCCAGACATTAAGTCCCCAATTAATTTGAAACATGGAGGAGAAAATAAACAAATGAGAGGAAGAAAGAAAAAAAAGAAAGAAAGAAAGAAGGAAGGAAGGGGGAGAGAGAGAGAGAGAGAAGATCACAAATGACTAGATCAGGCTCATGGAGAAAGGGACAATGGACTTCTGCAAACAATGACGTGAAAATATCACAGGCCACCAAGCTGAATGTCAAAGAAAACAGAAGGCAGATAGGCCTGCTCCCAAGTTCTATGTAATTTACAGAGAGTACCAAAGAAATGTCAGCAGGATGAGGGCATGAAGGAAGTGGACCATACTGCCAGAATATGGTCCAGCGGAGAGCCCTGACATTCCCTACCCTCTTCTCCAGTTCAGAATGATCAAGTTCAAGACTTGAGACTCCATGGACTCAGGTGTGTGGATCCTCTTAAACAAGTCTTGGGGCATAAAGAACAAATGCATTGCTTGCATCCCTCTAAGAAAATCTATTCTTCAAAGGAAGTTTTACGAGTGAAGAGAAAGATGGGCTTCTCAGAGGTTGGCTAAATGGAACCTGATGAGTTAATGGTCTATCCATGAAGCCCAGATGCTCATATCTTGAACAGATGCTTCTTGAGACAGTCAGTCAGGCCTCCTTGGTGCAAAAGCTTATACCATCAGCTCCTCACCTGGGAAGCCAGTCCTTCCAACCTGACCTCTGATAGGCTCTTCTCACCTTAACATGTTCCTTGGTTCTTCAGGATCCAGTTAGAACTAACAATCCCTACATCACATCACACTGGGCTGGGGACTCACCTCTAGCTATTGTAGGTCCTGTGTCTGACATTCACTACCAGTCCTGGGGGGCACACCTACTACATGCATGGGAAACAGCTACATTGTAGTGGGAGGGCTATAAACAATGTCCTCTAGGTAGTGAGTGTTCTGATGGCACAGGGTCTTTAGAAGCCTGTCTTTGTCGACTTCAAAACTGCCACACTGGCTTGTAGCCCCCTTCAGAATACATTACACAAAACACACACATTCAGCAGGCCACAGACTAACCCCATCCCCTGGCCTTTGAACATTTCACGATAGGAGTAATGGCTTCTTGTTTGCCGAGGATAGCACGGGGGCACCACAATATTCTCTCTTTGTTCTCTTTGCCTTAACCCTCACCTGGACAGCAGGCAGCAGAACAAGCTCCCTGCCGATGCAGATGAAGACACTCTATCAAAGCAGCCACACACACACCACACACACACACACACACACACACACACACACACACACACACACATCTGCATGGGTTGAGCCACACTCACCTCTCTTCATCCTTGAAGATAAATTTCCGTAGCTTGAGGTCACGCAGCACCAGCCCTCCATCGTGGCAGTGGGCCACAGCAGAGGCAATCTGGTAGAACAGTCGGGCTGCCTCCTCCTCCCTCAGCTTCTTGCAAGTGCGGACAAAGGAATGCATGTCTCCATAGCTCCGCTCAAAGAACACATAGGCTTTGGTCTCCCCCAGGAGGATTTCTGTGATTTGGTTGATGTTGCTGTGGGCAGACAGGCAGAAACACGGGGCCAGGGACTCCTGGTAGCAGCTGATCTCAAACACCTAAAACAGAATTGACAAGATCCCAGTCAGCGTCAGCGGTGCCTCCTACGACCCAAACCACAGAATGCTGAAGCCTCCCACGGGCTTGTGCTCTGACATGGCATAAAGGGAACTCAGACCCCGAGCACACCAGTTCTGCCTGCTACCCGCTGTATAGTGCACAACTAATCTCTTGACCGCCCAGAACCTCCTAATCTTTGACACAAAATGGGTAAATGAAAATTGATTCAATATTGGGGGGATTTTAAGGGGAAAATGAAGTAAATAAACAAACGCTAAGCTTTATTATTCAGTGCGTGTGTGTGTGTGTGTGTGTGTGTGTGTGTATGCCTCTGTGTCTATGTGTCTGTGTATGTGTGTATGTGCCTATGTGTGTCTGTGTGTCTCTGTATGTGTGTGTCTGTGTGTGTCTCTCTCTGTGTATGTGCCTGTATGTCTATGTGTGTGTGTGTGTGTGTGTCTGTGCCTGTGTGTCTGTGTGTGTCTCTATGTATGTATGTGCCTGTATGTCTGTGTGTGTGTGTGTGTCTGTGTATGTGCCTGTGTGTCTGTGTGTATCTCTCTATGTGTGTATGTGCCTGTGTGTCTGTGTGTATAAATATGTGTCTGTGTGTGGAGGCCAGAGGTCAACCTCAGGTATGCCTCCTCAAGAAACTTCATACAGGGTCTCTCACTGGCCTTGGACCTACAGAGCCCTGGAATCCTCCTGTCCCTGTATTATTAGAGTATGCAACACCACATTTAGCTTTTTAGATGTGAATGTCAAGAGTCAAACTCAGATTTTGTTTGTTTGGCAAGCACTTGACTGTCTGAGCTAGTACCTAAGTCCAAAGGGATTTATTATTCTCCCCAGGAGAGAACATATTTATAGAAGAAAAAATGACTACAAAAAATACTTAGAGAAAAAAAAATCAAGTGACCACTGGGCAAAAACATCTATTTATGTTTTATAAGTGCACCAAAATGCACACGAATGTACAATTAATTCATCATACATCTAGACTTTCCTTAATAGTTCTCCACGTGCTATGAATTCATTTTACAGATGGGCAAACCGAGGCAAAAGAAACAAGCTTAAATCTTGCCCCCAGTGGCAGCGTTAGGAATAGCACATGGGCCGTCTCCATAGGGGATCGGACTGGCTTCCTTCCACAGATACCTAACTCAATGAATCAATCATGCAATGATTTTTCTATGAATCAGAGTTAGCCTGTGAAATGCCACTTCCCTGTTCCTTAAAAAGAAAAATGCACCGTCAATGCCTTCTGAACAGATCGACCTAAGAGAAATGAACACAATAGAAAAATGTTGAGGGTGGAAAGGGGAGCTTTCCATTCATTTCAAAGCCTATACTAACTCAGCTACACCAGCACTTAGGATTGGAATGGGGTTTCCCTTGCTCTGGGCAGGGTGGGAGGGATGTGGTAAGGGGAGTGTTACTTGGAAGTGGTATGGGGTGGGTGAGGGGGTGTTTCCTTTAAAAGAAGGTCTAGCAGAAACTCTAGCTTGTCTTCTGTGCAGCAATGAGCGCCTGTCAGTTGGTCCCAGGTGAAACCCCATCCCCAGTATTTGGAAAGAGGTAGGAGAGATGCCAGAGAAACCCCCTGTCTAGGGGATCATCATCACTCTGGCTGGCTTCATCCAAATAGGATGGATAACGCACAGAGACAAAGAACCTCCCTCTTTGTAAAAATATCCTGACCTAGACACCACCACCTTCCCTGGGTCCTGATCCCACCCAGGAAGCTCTGTCTCAATTCTCTTCACTGCCAAGGCTCAGTCTCAAATGTGTGCAATATCTTAGAACCCTCTGAGGGATTCCTGGACTTTCTGGGGCCCATGCAGGAACACAGGCTGCAATGTGAAAATCCAGGAGTTAAGTAACTGAGTATTAAAAAAAAAAAAAAAAGAAAAAAGAAAAAAGAAAGGAAGGAAGAAAGAAAGAAAAAAGAAAAAAAAAAACCTGTGAGTCAAACAGGGACAATAAGCACCTCAAGGGGGCTGGTGCTAACTGGGGCTGAGGAAGCAAAGTCAACAGAAAGGCTGTGAATGAGCCATAATGAGGTAGCTCAGGAAAGTGCCACAGCTGTTGCCACTACACCCTCGAATTTAAGAATGAATGCTGGAACCTCCCCGGAGACCACAAATCACACCCAGATATTGTCAAAGGATGACCTCAGAGCGGTGACCTCAGAGGCCTGCTCAATTAGGAATCTGAAGTGCTTGAGTCAACCTTAGCACAGAGACAGCAGGCCACAAAACCAGGGAGGAATTTCATCGAGGAACACACATGAACACACACACACACACACACACACACACACACACACACACACAATGGCTAATATCAACAGGCTGCATTATATAACAAGCATGATTTGCTCTGCAGGGCCAGGATGTGGGTTCTGTCTCCACTGCCTACAGTTCTAATTACTTATAATGCACTTCCTGTTTCCAGTTACCTTTAAAATAACAATAATAAAAATAAAACAAAACAACCTTCTGCTCAGCATGGTTAGCCTGCTCTCCCCGAGCGGGGCTGAAAAACTGAATGGACAGAGAATTAATGAAAGTACCCAACAAATTCCCAGTCGCTCTCCAGTGCGGCCATCCCCTTTTGTGGGAGAGTGTAAGACTGCAAAATGGTACACAGAAAAGGAAAAAAAAACTAAAAGAACTGCTTACGTCCTCCTACACGGGAAGGAGCCAAACTTTTATTAGTGGCTATAACAGGCATTTATAGGCTTGGATTGGTATTTAAACAATCACCCTCAAGTCCAAAAAAAAAAAAAAAAAAAAAAAATCAAGCCATGAGCCTGGATGCCAGCTCCTTTTAAATGTTTAATTGGGAGCCTTGGTTATATAATGTGACAGTTCAGATAAGGCCCTACGATCAGGCCACATTCATCATGTCTGAGGGGGAAAAAAAGAAGTGCCCATTCTTCCAAGATAGTAATTATGTCATTTTGCACAGTAGCTACAAGAATTTTTGTGAAAACAGCTAAACAACCCTTAAAGATCTGCCCCTCCTTTGGCCAACTAAAGTGGGCACGTGGAGACAATAATCAGGCTGGGGAATTTGGGCTATTTTCTTGGAAGGTCTACTCTGCATCCCCCTCCCAGAAAAGAATGCCCTCCAGAACCCTCTGCAGAGTCTTCCCCAGTAAACACAACCTTTCTGTTTAATCTGCTTTTGCACTTTTTCTTGCAAGAACACCCAGCTAAGAAACAGGAACCCCACACGCTAAGACATCAAAAGGAGGTGGATTCAACATTGTAGCAAGCTTTAAAAAAAATGCTTCACAGTGCATATCTTGGGGTAGCTCCCAGCATCACCATCATAAAACTCTCCTGGAGAGTCTGGCACACAATTATGCTTGTAGAAGTCACCCACAGCACCTCAGGTAAGAAGGCAGGAGAACAGAAGCTGCTGAGTTGTAAAGGGATGACCTCTGTCAAGCAGAACAATGATACTGCACTTAAATCCACTTGCAGCCGCACTGTAATTGGTGAGGGGCTGATTCAATCTTTGCAATAACTAAACCAGCAGATTAAGTACAGTTTGGGGCCAGAGAGCAAGTCTGCAAACAACACTGTAAGGTCAGCCTACAGTGAAATATGTCTTGAAGGATCTGAAATGAGAAAGAACAGAGGCCAGAGACAAGCCTGGTTTTAAACAAAGAAATAATAGCAAGATGCTCCTGCAGGATTTGGCAGCGGATTCTCATTACTTAAAATCATCTCTAGCCTTTGGGAGGAAAAAAAATAGTAAAATGCTGTGCTGAAGTTGAGCAAAGGGAGGGGGAACAGCGACTGCCGATGATGGTGCATATTTCATAGGAGAATGACAGCTTGGTGGATTCATTCATTTCGAAGGATGACTGTCCTATTGTGCAGTGTACAGGGCTCTCCACAGGCTCAGAGTTGCCTACTGAATTTAATGCTTTAGCTGGGCATAGCTGCTCTTGATTACACTAACTTGGAGAAGGTGCCCCCAGTGCTTAGTACATGCAAAAAGCAATATTTAAAGAGTCTTTGGTTTCCTTTAAGTTCAGAATTAATCTCAAAACTGCCTGGAGATCTTCACCCATCCGGTTTTTGCAAGGAAAGCGCTCCAATTCAACACGAAATAGGGCGATTTCACAAAGCCGCCAGCAATGAATGAGGAAAGTGTAATACAGTATTTGTAGCACAGACGTGCATGGTACCCATTTCAGAGGCAGCAGGAACCCCACTTCCCCCTCAAGAAATAAAGAAAACAATGCAAAAGACCTAAATTTTAGTGGTAATGTATTGTTGATCCACATCCAGTTCTAGGTAGTATTGCTCTCCTCTGCATAGGAAAGAGACTGTAGTCGAATATTTTGTTCCTACTCTCCCAGTCCCCTTGGTGAATGCACACAAAGACACACAGACACAGGGAGACACAAAACGGTCACTGTTCAGGGTCAAAGACAAAAAGGAAACTGACGTGCCCTTCTTGGTATTAGCACAAGGGGTTCCAAAGGACAGTCTCTAAACAGGCAACGGCGGTGTTGTGGGTGCCATGGGAGCAGCCACCAGGGTGTGCAGACAGGAAATCTGAAGGTGCGAAGAAACCCGGACAAAAAGACAGAGCCAGAGGGTTCCTTGCTCTCCCAAAAGTGCGCAAGGGGTTGATTTCTATTCCAGCCTTCCTTTCCAGGCTCCAAGCAAAAGAAAAGGCTTTAAAACGCCCTTGCCCACTAGAGCCCTGGGCTCAGCCAGAGGGGACAGTGTTTTTGCTTTTTGTTTTTTTGTGTAAAGGGCACCTTTGGAACAAAGGTTTAGCACCTGCAGACTGCTAAGAACAATGGCTACAAAGGGAACCAAGTGAGCCTTGTCTGAAAACCAACCAGGGATTCCCTAGTCCTCCTGGGGAGGGGAGGGGGCTCGACGGAGAGAGAAATCCCCAGGCAAGGGTACCCAACCTGGTGCACAGGAGTTCGACCAGCTTCCTAGGGCACGCGTGTCCGTGCCCCTGCTCAGACTCACAACCCTCCCCGGCTCTCCCCAAAACGCCCCGCCGCAGCCCGCCCTATTGTCTGAAAGGGTCTAAAAACTTCGCAACTCGTCAAACGTGGACAGACACACAAATAAATCCATTTAACAAGGCCACGCGTAATGATTCCACGAACCTCCCGCCCTGGACTCCAGGGTTCAGCGACCTTCCTCCCTATCCCAGCCCCTGTCAGAGGACCGGGATGATTTTTTTTTTAAGCAAAAGTAATGCCGGGGCTGGTTACCTTGCACACCAGCTCCTCTCCGCTGTGCAGATGTACAGCGCGGAAAACGTGGTCTCCCTCCAGAGGCTCCAACAGTAAGTATTTCCCGATGCATGAAACGCAATGCGACAAGTTCGGAGTCTCGGGCGGGCTCGGAGAGCCAAGGTTCGGGCTGAAACTCTGGCTGGGCTCAGCGGACCTTATAGACGACAGCTCTTCGAAATCCTGGGTTTTGTTCCGCGATCTCCCATATCTCGCTATTGTGATAGGGGTAGACCTGTGAATGTTCATGAGTGTGGGGAATCGCACACGACCAAACAAACAAACAAACCAAAAACCCCGCTGGAGAGATGGATGAGCCGCGGCTGCAGGCGCCTCGGTGCCACCGACTTAAAAGGATCAAAAGGGGAGGGGACGCGACTAGGGCTCCGTGGGGGAAGAGTTAGGAGCTAGCCCCCGGATGGGCGCCGCAGGGCAGGTCCCCGGCTGCGAGCCCCGCTCCCGGGGGTGCTCGCTCAGCAGACAACTCGGGTCCTTTTGTTACCCCGACGCAGCCAGCGCGGTGCAGAACCGCGCTCTGGAGTATGTGGGTCTCTGTTCCAGCGTGGATCTGAACGAGTGAGTGTGCCTCTGGCTTGCGGAGCTGCAGCGCCGGAATCCCGAGCGATCCCCAGCTGAGGATCCGCAGACCGGGCGGAGGAGCCCTGCGTGGAGTTTGTGCAGTCTTCAGGGAGCGCGCGGCGCCGGCTCGCCCTCCACGCGTTAGAAACCAAACAAAAAGAAAAAGGAAATAAGCACCAGTCTACCGGCTCACGCCGCGCGGCAGTCAGAATCCGCGCTGCACCCCCCTTTTTTTGGTGAAAAGGGTGGGGGGCGTGGAAGGGGGTGCTAGAAAGGGCAGTTACCTAAGTCTTAACTGTAGATGGCGTCTGAGGCTTTTCAAAAAAAATCGCAGAGCTCTCAAAAAAAAAAAAAGTAGACAGGAAAAAAAGCAAAATAGCAAAGGAGCATTTAACTTGGAGCGGTCAGCGGTGCCAACAAAAGATTGCAAAAACTGAGCAGGGAGTGCAGGAGTGGAGGAGGCACAGGTACCACGACAAAGCCCAAGGCTGAGCCCGCGCGAGGTCAGCACTGGCTCCTGCTGTCGCCGCTTGCTCGCGTCCGGGATCCTCCTCCGAAGGAAGCAAGAAGTGCGGGTGGTGACCTGGGCAGACCAGCGACCAGCGATCTCTGTGTCCCTGGCAGGAGCTTCCAGGGGTCCTGCAGGAGCTGGCAGCAGATGCTCCCTGGACCCTGCCAACCAGCGGCGTTCCTTTCCCGCTGCACAACCGGGTCTTGAGCCTTGGAAAAATTTGCAAACCACTCTTGCCTTCAGATGCCTTGCGACCAAATTGCACGGAGGGGTTTGTTCTGGAGGAGAAAATTGAAATCGACGGCTTTTCTTCCTTTATTATTTTTTTCCTGCCACCCAGAAGTAGGAGAGGATCGTGTATTTAAAAATTAAAGGGGATGGCCAGGCGCCCTAGGCCAATCCCGGCGCTCAGCACGCACGCATCCCCGGGCGAGGCGGTATTAATAGTTACTTACGTGGCCGGGGATCTCGGAGCGAGCCCGGCTGTGTGTGCGCGTATGTGTGCGCGCGCGCCCCGCTCGCTCGCGCTCGGTCTCCCCATTCAATGTCACTGACACATTTCCTCTGAGCCCCCGCCCTCGTCGCCGGCCCCGCCTCACCCGCGCCCCGGCCCATGTCATTGAACCGGGCGCCCATCAATCAGCAGCGCCGCTGCCAGTGCGCGCACGGCTCCCCAGCGCCCGCCGGCGGCCAGGGCAGCTGCCGTCACTCCCGCAGCGCCCCAGCCTTGGGCGCCGGCCTCGCCCCTGGAAGGCTTGGCCAGGCGGGAGGTAAACAGTGCTTTATATCCTTCCGCGGTCCAGGGCTCCGGGCATGCCTGGCCTGCTGCGCGCGCTGCTGAGCTAGGAGGGATGCTGGGCTGTGTATCTACCCCCGCCGCCACGCAACCAAGGCGGGCGGGCTCAGGTTAACTTTGGGAATTAGATCCTCTTCGTTCTGGTTTTCTGCAGAAAGCCATGCGTCCTTGGAGCTTCGGGCCCCCTCTGATGTGATGTTGACAGAGGAGCTGCTTAGTTTCTGAAGAACGATTCTTGCAACAGCTCTGCTTCCCAGTCTTTAGAATTAGTTTCATTCTTTCTCTCCAGCGCTTCTCATTTCACAGAAGTCACAGAAGTCCTTTGTGGGCTTTTGGTCGGTGTCGCCACCTCCTCCTCCCTTCCCCCACTCCTCAGTTACAGGATTCGGGATACTTTCAGCATCTTTTAGCTTCAGGGCAAGGTCTATTTGGAGGCTCAGGGAGAGGCACCTTTGCACCCACATTTCCACCTAGTGATGTTGGCTTCCAGCCAGAGCTGGGCTTCTCAGGAACACATTCAATGCTGGGGTCAAAGGAAGGCTGCACTTTCTCCCCAGGCTTATTCTTAACTTCCTGGGAAGGTTCCTGAATACTGGCTTGAGCAGACCCGAGGAAAGTTCAGGCCAGGGCTTCAGACTTCAACTTCTAGACCTTACCAAATGCATTCTGGTAAAAGAAGCAATATACTAGGGGGAAACAGAAAGAGAAAGAGATGGCCTGGGGCAAGGTTGCTGGGAGTCCTCTGAGTTTTTACCTGCTTAAGGCACCTCTTGCTACACAGGAAGGCAACAGTCTTCCGTAATACCACTTTTGAACAAAATAGACAACTAGTTATAATTATATTAACTGGGACAACAGTCGCTCTAATGAAAAGAAGGTCCCTGGGGGCTAACTGGGAACGCCAAAAGGACTTTCTTGTCCAGCTGGCCACCCTAGAGGACAGATTTGGAAGGAAAATAAAGTGGTCCATGTCTCTTGACACTTCTCACATCCTTCTCCCTATTATACATCTGCCTTGGACTCAGTCTCCTGATTCCTTAATCTGGCATAACTACATGAAGATGTCACCATGAATACAGACTGGTGTATTTCTGTAGTTTGGGCCAAGTTTAAGAACAGTTCTTAGGCAGTCACTACTGGGGATCCATGGAGAAAGGTTCCATGTGGCCTCTACCAAATTTCCCCATGATAAGGTTTGAAAGACCCACGTTCCAGCACCAGTCTCTGATTTCAGAAGAGAATTAGGTCGGTAATTTTCTTTCCTACCCGGGTCTCTACTTTTTATCTGTTAAATAACACCCCTGCTGACCTCATGCGATTCCTACAGCTGCAGCTGCGGTTCTGGGAAGTCTGTGAAGATGACTTATGACAATGATTCTCAGCCTATTGGTCAAACGGCCCTTTCTCAGGGATCAACTATCAGATCCTGTGCATATCAGATATTTACATTATGATTCATTACAGTAGCAAGATTACAGTTATGACGTAGCAACAAAAATAATTTGATGGTTGGGGGTCACCACACCATGAGGAACTCCATTAAAGGGCTGCAGCGTTAGGAAGGTTGAGAACCACTGGCTTACAACAAGCTAAGCCTGGGTGCTGAAGATCCAAGTATGAGTAAGATTTGATTTCCTCCACCTAAGAGCTCAGTCTAGCCCCAGAGAAGGAATGTGAAACAAGTCATCCCCATTGTATGACAATGCACCCACTACAAGAAGAGGGCCCAAGGAAGTATGGGCTTTCCCAGGACTCCAGGAAGTTTGCCTGAACACACGCTTTCTTCTTTTCTTTACCTTAGAAGAATCCAGAGAAAATATTTATTAAAACCTACTACGTGCTGGACAATGGATATGGAGATATGGCTGTTGAAAATACAGATTTTTCTTTCTTTGTGGACCTTGTATTAGTCCAATGAGCCATAAAATAATACACATATAAGATATTAGTGTTGGCGTTTTAGGCAGAGAAAAAATATGCAAAACAACGGAGTAGGAAGGTCTAGCTTTTTAATAATGGTGCTGCACTGGCCAGGTAAGCTATAGAGCTCATTGCAATTAGACGGGAATGACTGGCTGTGTTGCAGCTGAAGATGGTGGTCTTCTGGTAGACAAAAAACAAAAACAAAACAGATTCCACGTCAAGCTGATTTTCAATAAGGAAATGACAGGGTTGTATTGGAATCCTAGGAAGAACACACCGGTGCCCATTGTGGAGTGATTTCCAGTGGGCATCAGAGAGGCAGGAGAGCCTTGTAGAAGTAGCAGATGAAGCAAAGCCTCAGCCTACACTGATGCCTGATGGATCCTGCCCACCACTGATAGTGAATTCATCACTTCTTAGAAAGTGATACAGCAGTCACACTGTTCCTCTGTAAAGCCCTGTGTTTAGGGTGACATTCACAAACAGTACAGGAAAAAACTTGATCGTTTATACCACAGACGTGACTGTCTTCATGGATGCTGACTTGGCACTTTTCCTCAATCGACAGAAACCTATTAGCAGATGGGTGGGAATCTCCAGAACCCCAGTGTTTACCCACAGGATCTTAGATCATTCTGAGATATCTTACTCTCTAACATGGGATTAAAATCTGAATTTTGCTGACACATGAAATCTAAGAGGGATACCTATATAAACCAAAGAACATGGTATTCTCTACATAATAGAAACCTGCTGTTATTTACTGTAATTGTTGCAATGGCTGGGATACAGCCACATAAAGCAACTCAACATATACTAATTAATAATGTAAATAATGGGTAAAATGTTTCCAGTGTCAATAAGACATGTAAGATATTAAACATAATTATAGGAATAGGGTAAATATAGTGTATTTGAGATGTATTGAGATGCTGCGTGGGCATTAAAACAAGGATTATACACTTAGAAAAGTATAACTTTTTCCTAGTCCATATTGAAGGAAAGTCAGTCAAATGCTGTCACTATCTCAGGTTATAGGCTGCCATGCTATCTAGAATTTCCCATTACTCCTTCCTTCTCTCCATAGCCCATTAGTTTATTTATTCAGCAAATTTTTGTGCCCACTATATATAATGTTCTAGCTAAGTAAGTTTCTCTAGAAGAATAAAACATATAGGATATACATATTATATGATATATATTGCATTATGTTCCTCTAAAGAACATATATATGATATAATATATACATATATGTGAGTATTTATTAAATTTATTAAAGAATGTATTGCAGTAGTTTACAGACTGGCTGTGATCCACCTAGTCTACCAATAGAAAGTTCAAGAATGTAGCAGTTGTTCAGTTCTCAGGGCTGGATGTCTCAGCTGGTCTTCAGAATAAGAAAGAATCATGAAGAAGTAGACTCTAAAGCCACTGAAGGGATGAACTTGCCACAGTAAGAACAAGAACAAGCATGCAAAGTGCAAGCTCTTCCTTCTTCCATATCCCTCAGATAGGCTGCCACCAAAAGACATGGCCCAGATTTAAGGTGGCTCTTCCCACCTCAAAAGATCGGACTTTAGCATTGATCTTCCCACTTCAAATGACTTAGTTAAGAAAAAAAAAACCTCACAGGGAAATGTACCCATCTGCTTGTCTTTTTGTTAATTCCAGGTACAGTTACATTGACAACTAAGAATAACTACCACAAGAGGTGACAACAGTTCTCTCTTAATTCTAACAAAACATTCCCAAGCGCAAAAACTCACAGGAAACTTCCAAAATGAGCTGCAGGGCTTATGAGTTCAAGCTGTGTGTAGAGTTCAGCCTATCCACCACTGCAGACTTCACTGCCGTTAGGATGTCTCTTCGTGGCTTCTCTGGAGTTGTGCAAATCGCATTGTCTCAGCCCAGTCTGGGCGATATAACAACACAGCAAACTGGGTGACTGAATAATGAAACACATTTGTTCCTCACAAGTCTAGAGACTGAGAAGACCTGGCATCTTGTCAGGACCTGTATTCTAGCTATACAGTGTCTTTTCGTAGTGTCTTTGTGTGGTGGAGAAGGAGAGGCTGAAGCCTCTAGTATAAGGGTGCTAATCCCATTTATGACTTGACAAAGTTCCTACTTCCTGTTACGGTCATAGTCAATGAGTGTTGTGCCCTGTGAATGTCAGAGGAGTACAAACATCTGACCTGGAGCAGCACTCCTTGAACATACCTGGTGCTTCGGGCACCCTGATCTTTGAGCTGGACCTGGAGAGCCCTGGGACTGCTTGATGCTCACCTCAGTTGCATACTGCACTTTCAGCACACCAAGATCTTCCCTCTTTGCTTGGCTTGGGTCACACCTGTCCCCGTCCCACTTTCTGTGTGTCCTTGTTCCTCTGGAATGTTTTCTCAAGACATTCCCACCACCACACAACTCACTGTATTTACACAGTTCAAGGTTGATTTCCCAAGTTCCCTACTTTGTCCTTCACTTCATAGTCCATTGATGCCTCCTTAAGCCTTTAGCTAATTCTGGAAAGCATGGCTGCCACTCATTTCTGCTAAGAAGAGGGAAGGGATGGGGAAGAAGGTGCCTTCCTTTGTATCTATAGCCACATTTGTATCTATACATTCAGCAAGGCCCAGACGTGCTGTGCTTATATACTTTGGAGAACTTGAGATGCATTGGGTGCAGGATGAGGCCTGGGACACACTTCTAGGCTTTTGGCACGTATCAGTTGTATTAGTATCACATAAACTGCTCCATTACAAAGAGAATCTTCTCTGTCACTCTTTTTCAGTACTTGTAAGTCTTGAATTGTGCTTTTAGGGTTCTAAATCAGTCCAGTATTTCTCCCCAATTCTTATAGAATGCTTTGAATTGCTGCCCCCAGTTTACAGATGAAGACACTAAGACCAAGCAATACTAATTTATTCCAGGATAGCCCATTACTCAGTGGCCCTAAAGGTCTTTGCCTGTGTGCATACATGTTTATGTGTGTGTGCATGAATGCATGCGTGTGTCCGTGTGTGTTTTCTGTGCTAAGGAAGAAGAAGCAAGGAAATGAATTTATTCTGAAACTGTTTTTTTTTTTTCACTACAACGTATCCGTCATCACACTTTCTAGAGTTGAGTAAGCCTTAGGCTTAAATGGGCCACTTAAAATTCTCCCACAAAGGTGATTTCCTTTCTCACTGTATTTTTTTGTCTATACTGTTCATATTCTGGGAATCCATTTCTTATTTACAAGGTGATTCCTAGTAGTGACTGTTAAAAGGTGACATTTTGGTTAAATATTTGTTGTACCATGGCTAGCAGGAGATGTACTTTTCCCATTGGCTAAATGATCTACCAGGAAAGTCCAATGTATAAATACAGAAAAGCAAAGAAAAAACATTTAGAAGGACATACTTGTTCCCTCTCTCCCCCACCTTTGGGTCTTCGTCCTGTAGCTTCTCTTATTCTGGGAATAAGAAGAGAAGCTACAGGAACTTATTCTGGGAATATTAGTTGTTGTGTGCCCAGCACTGAAATGAGATATAATTGGTTGTGGGGAAATCAACTTGTGACAGTTTTCTGCATAGTACAAGCTGCCTGCTGTCCCAGTGAAAGAAAACAAAAGAGAAATAAAAAGGAAAGAGACATGACTGTTCAGAGGTATGTTGCCAGAGAAAGTTATTGTAGATGAGAGGGAGAGGGTATCAGAGACAGGGACATCCAGGAGAGCCCAGAGTGAACATGAACAGACTAAGCTGGGTCATGTGAGGAGGTGAGGAGCTGAGAGAGGGGTACAAGGTATAGCAGCCTAGAGGGCAAAGTTATGAAAGGGGAGAGGCAGGTAACCAAAACGGTCAGATTATATAGGGAAGGGCAGCCCAGACCCTTTGCAATGGAAAGTTCAAGGTAGGGGGTGAATATACCATCCAGGAAGACCTTGTAACAGGTAGGGACTCAGGGATGCTGGGCCAGGTTCCCTTTGAAACATTAAATAGGCACCTCTGCTCTCTGTCCCAGGGTATGAGACTTAACTCTGTGCATTTGTGACTCACTGAGCAGACCAAAGAGGAAAGTGAACACAGGTAAAAAGGAACACTTACTTAAGTGCTGAAAGTTACAGTCTAGCTACAGAATTAGGTTCCTGGCCAAGGATTCTATTTGTAGGGTGTTCTGGTAAATCTACCATGTTCTTCTATGCTTGGCTCCAAAATATAGCTCTCTGCGTGGGGCAGCAGCTCCAGGGCCAGGACATCCATGTTTCAAAGTCACTTGGAATTGCTTGACTCTCATCTTAGACAGAAAAGAGTAATGGTACCATACTTACAAAGGAAGGGGAGAAACGAAATGGTGATTAAGGATTCCTTTCAGATGTTATGATGCAGTCTTCCATAAGGTCAAGATGGGCATAATACAAGTAGACGAATGTGAACAAGGATGAATTGCGTTTTCATCCAACTTGGGCCCCAAAATCAGGCAATTATCAATTGGCTTTTTTGGCTTGTCTTTGGTTACGATCTTAGACTAAGAAGAATAGGAATTGATGTGTGTATCAGGCTTGCCAATTCATAAGATACTTGTATATTTTGTCTTATTTAACCCTCACAGTAGTATCCCAAAGGAGGTTTCATTACTGGTCTCATGATCAGGCACTGAGTCTGAAGGACAGATCCAGTCCACCCATTCACTGGCATAAGCTGTGACCCTGTGATGATGGCCTTGGGCAACTGTCCTCCATTTCCTCTTCTCCACCCACTTTCTTTCTGTGTCTAAACACAGTTCCAACTTGATGACAACTTTTGCATCCTGCCTTGGGCCATCTGTATGGTGTTTCATCTGAATAGCGCTCAGTGATTGTAAGAACAAGAAAGCACATTTGAACGACGACAACAACAAAACAACCTCTATCTGTCATAGTTTCTCACTCTTGAGCCCTGTGTCCCCAGGAGGCCAGGTGTTCAGCAAAGGTAGTCAGGAACATCCGTTGAATAAACCATGTGTGGTGGTTTGAAGAAGAATGGCCCCCGTAGGCTCATATATCTGAATGCTTAGTCACCAGGAAGTAGAAGGTTTTGACAGGAGGCGTGGCCTTGTTGGAGGCGGTGGACAACTGAGAGTGGGCTTTGAGGTTATTTCAAAGGCCTCCAGTCTTCCCATTGCTTCTCTCTTTCTCACCCTTGGTCTGTGGATATGGATAGAATTCCTAGCTATTTTTCCAGTTCTATGAGTGCCTCCATGCCTGCTACCAATGGTGACAATGGACTAAACCTTTGAAACTGTAAGCCAGTTACATGAAATGCCTTGTTTTGTAAGAGTTGCTTTGGTCATGGTGTCTCTTCACAGCAATAGAACAGTGACTAAGACACCATGACAGGAATCACTAATACGTTTGACCCTAGTTTGCACTCAAATATGCAAATATGAATACATGCTTTGGTGGCTAGTAAAATGTAAATAAAAAAAAACTGATTTCATAATGTTGGCTTTTTTCCAGTGAGGCAATTAAAACATATATCTAAGTATAATCGTTATACTTGGGCCAGCATGAAATTTTATATTGTTCAATAATAAAGCTTGCTAACAAACATGACTTTTATGTAAGTTCCACTCCAGGAAATAAATAGCTCTCTGAATGGTACAGTTACTCAACGATCCTAGGACTTAATCCAGGATGGACCAATGGAAAACACTCCAAGAAGTTGAATTCAGGAAGTCAACCAACCCTCATTCAGGAAGCTCTGAGAACTGAAGTTAGAAACGCCTCAATCTTAGGTAAGAATGAAAGACTTTCCAGGGCAGGGTAGTAGTGCATGGGATTGTTGTGAGCAATGGGAAACTTAGATAACACCCCCACCCCTTGGCTTAGTGACTGGGTGGAAGTGAGCATTGGCTAGTACTATCATTGCAACCAGAACTAGTAAAGTCAGTATGAATTCTCCCTTAGTCTTCCCTCCAGCCCCCTTTGCTCTCTCTGCTGCTTCTGCTTCTTCAGGCTAGACAAGAGAGTTCAGAGTGACAGAGATGCTCTGCATTCTCTCTCAACCCCCTCAGTCTAGTCTGGGATGAGACAGGAGCCACAACTGCAGAGGAAGAGACAAAGGAGGCTTCTGGCATTTCCACCCAGAGAATGAGGCGTGTCCTCAGCTCGAGTTGCCATGCCCCCTCTCTGAAGCCAAATTCTGGAGCCGCTAACTGGGATCCCCTTTTGCAAAGCTTCTCAAAGTACCCCAGGGAAAAAACGGGCAGAGCTCAGGTTAAACAGGCAAATTAAAATAATCCCACAACAGAAATCTTTTATTTTGATTATTTCGATCATCTGTCTGCTTCCCAGAGTGCCTGGCTTGTTTTTGTTTTTCTTTTTTTTTCAGAGAAAACAAAAAACGACACCATGAGGTTGTAGGAGACACAATTCCCCAGTGACCAAAGAACTAAATCTACATCTGTACGAAGTTCTGGGCACACAGCCGGCCAGCACCTGAAGGAAGGGCATTTTAGAGTCTGGAATATTCAAAAGAATCCTGGCTAGTTTTTATTTATGCCCAGGGATCTTTCTAGGGAAGTGAGGAAACCAGGACCCAATGTGGGAATAGAAAGCCAGCTAGCCTCAGGAAAAAAAAAATCAAAGGGATCACTCCAAAAATGATTAATCAAGAGCTGTATGAGTTCAATACAATAGTTTTCAACTAAAAATAAATGCAAAAAGATCTGTTGCTGTGGAATAATCATCTTGTATGCTGTAAAGATTTGATGCTTTAATTGACTTAATTAAACATTGATTGGCCAGTAGCTAGACAGGAAGTACAGGTGGAGTGACCAAACTAAGGATGATGGGAAGGAGAAGGGCAGACTCAGGAGTTGTCAAACAGACGCAGAGGAAGCAGGAGAGGACTGGGTCATGCTATTTAAGGTAGCACCATGTGGCAGAGCGTAAATAAGGAATATGGGTTAACTTAAAATGTAAGAGCTAGTTAGTAACAAACCTGAGCTATTGGCCAAGCATTTATTACTCATATAAGCCTCAATGTGGTAATTTGGGAAGCGCCTCTTAGGTATTTGGGAACAGGCAATCAGGACAGAAAACTCCACCTACAATCTATGGTGAAATATATATATCTAGATTTTAAAGGAGGCTCCTTCTGCATCAGGCTATCTCGGGAAGGGAGAAAATTTGAAAGAATGAACGCAGTTCTGCATCTGGCTCTTGGTAAGTGCTTTGCAAACACTGGCTCACATCTTGCGCTAATCAGGCTGTATAGAGAGGATGACGCCCATTTTATTCAGAAGAGAAATGACATTGATGAGGATTAGTTGCTTTGGTTGGCTAGTAAAGAATAGAGCACGTGATAGTTTTAATTGTCAACTTTGCATGCTCTAGAGTCCTATGGTAGGACAGACTCATAGAGCATTGTCTGTTTCATGCTGACCTTTGGGCATGTCTATTGGGGACTGTCATGGCTTTCACATGGGTGGCGAGTGTGTTGGTGGCCTAGATAAAAGGACATGGTCAAATAATTTGTGTGTGTGTGTGTGTGTGTGTGTGTGTGTGTGTGTGTGTGTTTGGTTTGGTTTTCCTTTTGCTCCTTTCACCTTCTCTCTCACTGTCAGGTCATCTACCCTGCAGCTGCCACTGCTGGTTCCTTCCCTGACACTAAGAGCTTCACAGGCTTTCAGCCTGTCTCCAGGAATCCTCCTGGCTTCTAACATTAGATCAGGACTGCTGAGAGATACACACTCGTGAACCAAACAGCTACCAGCTTCTCAGCCTCTCCAGTGTGAGACAGTCATTGTTGAAGTGGACCACTGTCACGGTGAACCTGCCAGGTGAAGCAGTAAACAGACTCTTAAAAGAAATTCCACATTAGCTCAGAACTGAGAGATAGATAGTTATTTATTTAGGGGTAAACTCACAAATCAGGATTCTCTGCTTGAACGGTGGATGGAGATCGAATCCAAACAATCTGAACAAGCAATCGGCGAAAAGGAGCAAGGGGAAGGAGAAAAGGGATGGACAGAGGTTCGGCATCTGCGTATGTAGTATGAGGCCACACCCCAGTAGGCTGGTAATTACAAGCTGTAAATCTTCCTACAGCAGACCACAGCCTGTAAACTAATCCCTTATATTACGTTTTTTAAACACACACACACACAAACACACACATACACACACACATACATACTCACACACACATACTTATACAAGCACACATACACACATTTATTATCCATTCTGTGTTCTATAGCGATATTTTATTTATGTTTTAATAAATAAAGCTTGTCTGAATACCGGAAGGACAAAGCCAAGCCACTAGGGGTCAAGCAGTGGTGACACACACGTTTAATCCCAGGATTTGGGAAACAGAGGCAGATGGATCTCTGTGAGCTCAAGGCAGCATTGGGCTACACAAGATGAATGAAGAAACAAATCCAGGTGGTGGTGGCCTACATCTTTAATCCCGGCACTAGAGGGAAGAAAAAATGAGAGGAGAGAGAGGCTTAGTCTACATAGTCTGCTTAGTTTGAGGTTGCCCTGCCTTGGTAGAGGTAAGACTTCTCTAGTGGTTTGATTGCCTTGATTTTCTGGTTTTGGGGTGGAACCCCAATATCTGTCTCTGGGATTTTATTATTCATGCAAGAGTGTTCTGTTTCTCTAGAGAACACTAATACAGAGTTGAATGTTCCATGCTTCTCTTCTGGCACATTTCCCCACTGAGTAGTGGATCTACTCAGTCTATACCACTGATTGAGAGTCTGGTCAAGCAGCAGGCCGTCAGTCATCTCTAGAAGCCACAAACGAAGCAAAATATACAGACGGGGAAACTTAAATAACACATGGTTCACTGTTCTGAAGGGGTAGACAGGTGTGATTGATGGTCAACCTCAGCTGTCATCTAAGCAAGGTTTACAATCACACAGGGTTGGGCAGGGAGCTTCTGGGGTGTCTGTGAGGGTACTCTCTGGAGGTGTTAATGAGGAGGGAAGATATACCTTGAATATAGCCAGGAGCATCCCTGTGGGCTGCCATCCAGGATTGAATTAATAGAAGGCCTTCGCCCCAGATATACTCACGTGGCTGTTCGTGGATATCAACTTGACTACATCAGTAATTAGCTAACACCTAAGGGGCAAGATATACCTGTGACTGTTTCTTTCTTAATCAAATCATTTGAAAGGGGAAGACCCACTTCTAATCCAGATCTTTGAAGTGGGAAGATCCACCATTAATCTGGGCCACATATTCTGCTGGCCACACCTTCTACTGGCCACCTAAATAAAGGACCTGAAAGAAGGAAGCTCACTCTCTCTTTGCCTGCTCTCTGTCACTCTTGATGGCAAGCCCATTTCTTCACTGGCATTAAAATATATGTCTTCAGGATTCTGGCATATACTGGTGTCTGTCTGAACAGGTAATGGAATCTTGGACCTTTTATTGGCAGACAATCATTGTTGGACAAACTTGACCATAACCAGTAAGCCATTCTAATAAGTTCCCTTTATGTATATTCATTCTATAAGTTCTGTTCTTCTAGGGAACCTTGATTATTACACCATGTTACAGGCTTTGAGCTTCAGTCTGCTGTTTGGAGGGAGGAAGACAAAATCACCCTGTATTGCACTATCACTATATTTTGAGAACCTTTTACAATAAACATCACAGAGAATGGCTGTGCCTTTGTATATAAGATTTATCACAGAATTTAGGCACCCAGATTTGTATAAATTAATACACCATAAAGAGTAGAAGTTACAACTAATAGTAAAGGCAGGAGACTGACAACTTATCTAGTAAAGTCCTTAGCACTATGATATTATATAATATAATGCACTCTCTTCTCTCTCTCTCTCTCTCTCTCTCTCTCTCTCTCTCTCTCTCTCTCTCCTAAGAGAGTCGGTGAGAGTGAAGTATAAAGAACAAAGAATCTAAGTTGATGAAGTTGAGACAGAGGAAGCATTGGAACTGGTCTTGAAATTCAAGCAGAGTATTATGGGGCCAAGAAAAGATATTTCTAGCTACGCATTGCCCCATGCCTCTGATACTGACACTCTTGAGCCTGGAATAGAAGCAAGTTCAAGGCCAGCCTGAGATACACAGTGAATTTAACAAAGGCCAGGTTTAACAAATGAAGGAGAGTCTGTCTCAAGCTAAACGAACCCAAAAGAGAGCTGAAGATACAGATCTGGGGTTCAGCACTTACTCAGCATATGTGAGACCTTGGATTCATCACCAGCACTGGGGTTTGGGGAGCATTTCTAGATATGTGTGTGTCAGCACAGACCTTCCAGAAAGAGAAGCAGCAGTCAGGCTTGCCGAAGGTCAAGGCAAGCACTCTAAGGAAGAGCAACATGGCGATGGCCTAGCTCATAAGGACATGTGACAGCCGAGCTAAGTGCAAGGATGTTATTCTTTCACGCAGATTTCTCTCTGGTCCCTGGTAAGATGAAAACCATCCCAGAAGTCGGCAATTATGGTCTTCTCTAGGGCTGCATATCTGAATGATAGCTTCTTATAGTTGATGGAAGATGAAGAGATTAAAAATGACTGGTCAACCTCAAGAACAATGATATCCTCCTGATACCCACAGAGGCTCCTTTTTTTCCTGATATGGTGACTCCATGACAGGGTTCAGGTTGTCGGCCCCTTGTCATCTTGATAGTAACCAGTGCACTCCTCTGGGATCTAAGACTAGACAGATTGCTCTGACCTAGACAGAAGGAGGCTCTTAGAATCTAGGACTTGTTTTTCCCACCTTATCTTCTCTGCTTAGGTTGAGCATGTAGTGAGCAGCATCCTTATTTCTTAGAAGATTTGTCTGTGGCGTGCTTCTAGAAGCCTGGTGATCCATGCCAGGATGGCCAGCACTTTGTACTGGAGCAGAAAGGACTGGAGGCGTTGATTCCGCAGGTGACCCTGCCCATCTGTGTCCACAAAAGGTCTCAGTGAGTCTGCGCCAGAGCCAAAAGAGGCTGCGTCTGCCAGCCGGTCTTCAAATGCATGTAGGGCATTTCTAAAGGATTACTGTTTTTAAGTCCACATTTCATAACTGAAATGATTCCATTGTGTTCCAAAACTCTCTATAATTGAATGTTCTCTTTGTCGACCCAATAAACTGCTGGTTTTGCAATAGGATTCCCCTGGCACCTTTCCTGGGAGGTTCAGTGTGAGAAATCCATTCTTAGGACAACAAATACACTACCAAACTCTTGTCACTTAGGTCACTTCCGCCAACTGGTCACCTTCTACATGCCTGGTGCTGCACCTGGGGGACATAAAAGTGGCTCCTAAAACCCTCAAGGTCAAAAGGCAGAGCTGCCTGCATATTTTTATAGCAGCTTCTTCATCTGAGATGCTTCCCTTTTTGCTTCTTATCACATTCTTCCTTGAAGAAGGAATAAAAAAAACACTCTTAGATGCATGAAGTGACACAAAGTAGAGACAGAACAGTTCTGATGAGAGGGACCACACACTTGAAGACATCTGTGGCCAAAAGATGGAATAGGAAGCCTCAGATCTCAGAAGGGAGCTCTGGCCGCCTTTTGAATCTGGGCAGTGTGAAGCTGCATACACCCAGAGAAAAACAGCATAGACGATATATGACTAGCTCTGCATTTCACCCCAGCGATTCAGAAAGCTTCAGCGTTTATGTCTCAGAGAGCTGAATGTGTTTTTGCTCAGCCAACCAATGATCCTGATAGAGAAACGACAGGGAAGGGGGTGTAGAAAGGGAGAGCAGGCCGGGGCAACCCTGCACTCTAAGCATGTGAATGAAGCCATTGCACTCCTTCTGGACAAGACTAGAAGCCACCAAATACCTCAGTGATATCAGCTGCCCCATGGCATCAGGAGGTAAAGCAATGGACAAGATGCCTACTCAGCAAAGACAGCTGGGCCAATGCAGAATCATTGGTCAGGATTCCCTAGAACAGAACTGATAAGATAAACATGTATCTTAAAGGGGGATTTGTTAGGTTATTGGCTTACAGGAAATGGTCCAGGTAGTTCAACAATGCCTGACTCACGCTAGAGAGGCTAGGAATGCTGTAGTGGTTTGATCCACAAAACTGAATATCTCAGCAATCCTAATCTGACACTGGAGGCCTAGAAGATTCCATGAGAACCACTGGTCTTCAGTCTACAGTGGAAGCCAGAAGCTAGGACCTAAACTTGGTGAAGAAAAGCTGCCGCAGGAGGATAGATTGCTTTGCTGGCAAGAGTGAGCCCAAGCAGGAAAATGCTAAGCTTCCTATCTCCATGCCCTCTTATGGGGATCACCACTAGGTGCTGCCACACTGAGATGGGCCTCAGCGGCTTGTGTTCTAAGACTAGCCATTACGTCATCTCCCACAGTTCCTCCAAAATGGGTTACATCGAAGAAACTTTAAGTGGTATAATGGTCCAGAGAAAGATGGTGTCTGTCAAACACAGGCCAGTCTTTCATAGACAACATCTTCAGATGATGATTCTCTTATTGTACGAGGTAAAATTATCTTCCTCATAGATCAGGATCTCCCTGTGGACAAGGGTCATTTCTTCTCTCCTCTGCTCTGCATGGCAGTGGCCTCACAGTGTTGGGCCATGTGCAAACTGAGACAGCCAACTCTAATGCCTCAAGGTGTTAGCACTCACCCAATCCTCAGGCGCACCATGAGACACAGCCTTCTATCTGACAGTGTTCCTCTTGGTGGCTCTTACCATGTTCAGTGATCTCACTAGGCCCAGTCACTGTAAAGACGTGGATTGCATGATCCTCAAGTCTCTTCCATCTCAGGCACTCAGTTCTCCGAGGAAGAGTCTTGTTTTTATCACTAATAAGCGATGGGGTCCAGCTACTCCTGTTTTTCCAAGAATGCAAACAGTAGCTACGTTTTCCCTAGATGTGAATGCTGAGGAATCCAGATAAAGCAGGACGGCTTTCTTCCCTTCCGGTTCTAATAAAGTCGATTTCGCACAGCTAACAATTTTCCCACAGAGATGGGCATGGTGGTCTTCAAAGGCGTGGTGTGAGATAAACTGCTACTGCTACAGAGCAGAATTCCTTCCAACCTTCCTTGATTTTCCTAAAATAGTTGTGAGCCTAGTAAAGCTAACTAATGTTCCTTGATTGCTATGAACACAGCCTGTTGCCTGCGATTCCTTGTCTCTGCATTATATTCTCCAGTAAGGAGTTATGTTCTTAGCTGGAATATAGAACTTCTCCTCCCTAAATATTTTTTGAACATTCACACTTCATCTTGGGCATCTTCAGGGACTCTTGTACAGAGCCAAGAGTTTCTATTCAGCATGTGGCTCTACCAGAACCACACCACATTTTATTTTAATGATCTCAGCATCTTCCAGTTGTCAACTTGTAAGTTCACTGAAGGGGAATATTGCATTTTATTTGTGTGTGTGTGTGTGTGTGTGTGTGTGTGTGAGAGAGAGAGAGAGAGAGAGAGAGAGAGAGAGAGAGAGAGAGAGAGAAAGAGAGAGAAAGCCTATATATGTATTTTTGTGCTGCAGACAATGCGTACACTTTTTACCCAAAGGACTTAGCTCTTGCCTAAAAAATTATGACTTAGAAAAGGTTTCATTATTATCCTTGTTGAATGACAAAACTGAGGCTCCTAAAGGAAAGCGGTCACCCTGCCCCCCACAGGACACACCTCTCCCCTTCCCTGCCCCTTCCATATTTAGGGACTTGCTAAACTTCTTCTCCACACCCTGAGACTCTAGAGGCTTCTCTCTGGTGGGAAGGAGAGACCCTCCTGTGGCTACATGTCCTTTGTTTTCAGTATCTGGGAAATGCCCCAGGATTCCTCGCTTCGTTACCCTGGGAGACTATTGCTCAACCCCAGCAGCTGCTCCGGAAGAAAAGAAAAAGCAGACACCCTGAATGTCTCATATGTACAGTGCAATGCTGAACCGAAGATGATTGCCAATGAGCAAGAACTCTTTTGTTGTGAAGTTAACTTCCAGTGAGGTCTAGCTCTTAATCTTCAGTGGGCGTAGCAGGAAGTACTACCGTTAAAAAAAGTAAAACATATATATTACTAATACTGTTGCTATATAAAACAATATTTGGCCAAGACGGTTAAGATATGATTCATTCCTTGTTCATTGAGTTGCTAAATATTGTGTAGTGAGTGGAGTCACCATATGGTCTAACTGAGCTTCCTTGGGAGGCTGGGTACAATATTGTGTTGGATATAGAATTTAGAATTGCACACGTCTGTGGTGGAGCGAGTGTGGATGCAACAGCCGACTGCTAATTTCATTAAAACCCTCATGCAAACGAAGATGCACACGGCACACGGCAAACAGAGATCTTGACAACCTGCGTGCATCTCCGAAGTTGATTTTTTTTTTCCTCTCCGAAACTGATGGAGAGTGGGCAGAACCACACATCTAGACACAGATGCAATCTTTGAAGAAAAATGTGTGTGGGCAAGTACAGTGCCAGCTGGGAAAGTCTAAATGACTGAAGCCCGTGACTCAGAAGTCTTAAATTGCCTGAAAATTAATGAAGCTCGCTGGGGATGACTCAGTTCATTCATGTCCTCAGCCTGCAGGCTCCAAAGCTTGCAGAAGTGGCTGTTGCTCAAAGCTCAGAAGAGCAGACGCCATGGCAGAAAGGGGGCTCACCCCGGGAGAAGAGGCGCTTTGGGGAATACATGCGCTAGTAGCATGGCTGGAGACAGAGGTGAGCTGCTTCCCAGTCTTCTCAGGAGCCATATGCAGAGCCCTCTCTAAGCCTGTCTTTCCACCCTTGTAAAATGAGAAAGAGACCTCGGGTATTCAGGTTCGGCAGTGTTCATATTCTGATTAGTCACCGGCTTTAATAAGAACCAACTTTCCTTTCTGTTTGGAGAATGACTCTGTCTGTAGCCCGGACTGGCTTGGATCTCACTGTAAAGGCAAGGCTGGCTCCAAACAGAAGCCACCATACCCAGCTTCAGATGCAGTTCAAGCATGGAATGCCTAACAAGCGTACATCTATAGCACAGGGAATAAATGAGGAAAATTACGATACCTGTAAGCCTCAATTTCTCTCTTGTTCAGTGGGTTTTAAGTCCAATTAGAGAGCTGCTGGTTACCACCAATGTCTGCATGCCATGACTGCTCCCGTAGGGTTATTGTGCCACACTGGTCCTTGGTGTGGTTCTAGGTATTATAGCTGAGAAGGACTGTTGGTGGTGTCTTTCCTTTGGCAGCTTGCACGGTGCTTTCTTGTAACATGAAAGCCAGTTCTTAGGGAGAGGCCGTTAGCTCAGTTCTAGCTCAGGTATTCCTGAGCTGGGTCCTGTGTCTGAATCACATAATCTCTTCAGCATTAGGAACTTAGCTTCCGTTTCCGGGGGCAACCAAGGGCAATAACCATAAACTGTGTTTTGGGGGAGAGGCAGTCATTTGAACAGACCTGGCCAGCAACTCAAAGGAGGGATCCTCATGCCTAATGCTGTGGCTTTTGTTAGATGGACTTTGGGTCTCAGAGGGAACATTGTCAGTCCAGATGAGAAAGTTCCATTGAAACTATACGTAGACACATACTTCTCAAAAGACAGAGGAGGTAATAAAAATGAAGGCAAACAAACAAAGGCACCTGCAGGCCAAGGAAAGTAGGCCATCACCATGTCCATAGTCTAAATGACAGCAGAACAACAGTGTTCCCGGAATCCAGTGAGAACTGAAACAGGAGAGAAATCCCCTATGAGTAGCCAGGGTCCTCGGGGAAATGTGAGGATGCCATGTAGCTGAGTTCAAATGAAGACAGCAGAAAAACCACCAGGATATTATCACACCCTGTGGGGTCATTCCTTGGCTGACCCCAGTGGAAAGGTATCTATGGAGGGAGGGAGTCCAGATTAGCCACCCAGAGGGGTTGGCTTCACAAGACATCTAGAAGAGGAGAAAAGAGAGAGGTGGAGGCAGGCCCTGCAACCGGTCAGAATAGAAATGAATTGGCATGGGGCTTACAGGCTCCCCGGGTCAGTGGGAAAGGAAGGACCCTGTCCCAGATTTTTCTGTTACTGAAGAGGGATTCTTCATCGCAGAGGTCCTGAGGGCAAGAGGCAGCTTTGGCTTAGTTCTCAGTGCATGGGAATCTCCTATGGCTTCAGCCTCATTTTAAAATAAGAGAGAGAGACATATTTGTTTTGTTGGCATCTGATTAGTATTCACAAGCTGCTAGGAGTATGTTGGGCAGGGTGCAAGGGGATGTTCGGGAAATCTACATTAGATAAATGATACCTTTGAGAAAGGACCTGCAGGGGAAAGTTAAATGCTTGGATTTAAGTTCTCTGAGTCTCCTTGAATCTGACTGTCACTATCTGCTCTGATTTCCTTGCACTATGAAAATGAGAGGCATAATATGAAAGCAATAAATTAATAAACGAGGGAGGGTTCAATGTGACATTTTCTGCCTGCTGTTGATGTTCCAGGGTTTTGTAAGCTGTAGTGGTTGGGAAATTGAGATGTTTTAACATACCCAGATACCCAGGAAACCATTACCTTCTGACAGGCAAATAGGAGAGCCTAGGGATTCTCTTTACAGTCCACTCAGCGATGCCTAGCTCCACTCTCTGCCCTTACTTGACACAAGCACTTGGCCTAGTTGGCCTCAAATTCCTTTCCACATCTGTCACAGGAGCAGCAGAAGGACCTAATGAGGTTAATATATGTCATATTGCTAAGAAAAGCCGGGTGTGGAATAATGTTCACCTCCTCTCAGTTCCGTCTTCTGAAAGGGCTATTACACTTCTCAGAACTGATTTAAACTGCAAGACTAAGGAAGAAAAAAGACAACCTCTGCATGTGTGAGCATGTTAATACTGTTTTCAAAGGCAATTCTTTCATTAGTGAGAGTCCTCCATACATAAGAGAAAAGTCAAGAGACGGTGGTATTAATTGGCTACATTAAAATTGTCAAAATTTTGTATTTGGAAATGTGTCATTTTAGCATACAAAGGAACTTCAGAGTTGCATACTGCCAGTTCTCCTATTTAGTATTCACTTAGCTTTTGTGACAGAGACTGCTGTTGACATAGCCAGGAACCATCCTCCCGCACTTCCATGGCGGTCACAAGGAGCTCACTCCAAAGAGCTTGCAATGCCAATGTTTACTTCACAGACTTCTATGCAACAGAAAGAAGCATGGCTACAGTGATGTTATGGTATCCTGATCTTTGGTTATGAAAAGGATCCTTGCAGGATCTTAAAGTAAAATTTCTCTCCCCAGAATGAAGATCTCTGGGAAGCAATCCCAGGCTGGTTTTGAATATGTATTGTCGTGCTGATGGTTCAGGAAGAATAGACACCCCAAGAAGAAAGAACCAGAGAGAGAATTCCCTGTGGCCAGGAACAGTTGAAACCAAACAACTAAACTAGTTCGGTATGTATACAGGCAACATTCAGTCACAAGTTCTGTTCCGTGTAGCCAGAACATTCTGACCTAACACTCCCTTTTCCATTTCTTCTAGAATGATTGAGTTCCTGTATTTCTAGTTAACAAGACAACAAAAGCCTAAGATGACACACCACCGTTCATCCAATCAATAAGGCATTCTTTTTATCTAATCAACTTCATATGAATGACTAGGTATGAACCAGCTCTTTCTTCTGCTCACTGTCTTCTGCTTGTCCTCAGAATCCGGCAACACTGTGGCCTTGGAGCTGTCTTCCTGGGCTTCTCGCGTTCAGTTAAACACCCTGGCAAGCCATGCGTACTTGGCCCTCAGTTACCCTGCCACATCCTGCACCCACTATGTTATATTAAAGCAATCTGCCACTATATCTTTCAAGATATAATACTCTATAATTGAATTTCACATCTGAAATTCAGCCAACAACTGATCAAACACAGTTTTCAAAAATCATGTTGAAACATCCTGTTTCCTGTCATTCACTAAGGAATACAGCATAACTATTTTGGATAGAATTTATGCTTCATTAAGTATTCTACATAATCTAGAGAAGATTCAGATATAGGGTAGGATGTGTGGGTTTTGTGCAAATACGGCATCACTTCATTTACAGGACTTGAGCCCAGGTGATTTGGGTACGCATCCTGGAGAGGAAGGCTGAGGACTGAGCATCCAGCCTCTCTAAACCTAAAGACTATACAGAAGTCTGTCGTCCCCTCCCACTCTTCTCATCCCTCTCCCATCCCCCCTGTTTTTTCTCTTCCTTGTATGTACACGCAGGGTTTGTGAAGGTTCTTGGCTATAACTCTATATGCTAAACTCTCTGTAGGCCAGAACTGGACTGGAGAACATAAGGGAAAAGCGGAGGCTTTGAGTTGGTAACACTGACTGATGTGTTCTTAGCTTTGTATTCCTGATGTATGAGCCAGAGAAAGTACTTAGAAAATACTTGTTGAATGGAAAAAAATCCTACTTAAAAAGTGTATGTATTATTGAAATGACAAAATTGGCCTAAGAACAATTTTAAATATGAGTCAGTGCTGTCTTGTGTAACATTAGGTAATGGCGATGTTTTATAAATATGCATTAATTCAATAATTTATATTTGTAGTGCATTCAGAATTTAAAGCTTAAAGTTTTGCAAGTTGTACAGCCTAGTTCTAGTCTGATTATTCTTTTTGCAAACCAAATCCTTGACCTTTCTCTTTCTCTCTCAATTTCTTCTTTACATAATATTATCAACTCATCTTATAGAAAATGAGCCATTTTCTGTGATCATTCCTTTATTGGATCCTGCAATAGTGGTGGACCATTTTAATTTGTGGCTATATATATATACATACATATATATATAGTGAATATATATTTGTGAATATATAGTGAATATATATATATATATCTTTGTTTTATAATCTCCAAATTTTCACAGACAAGTCTTAAAGATCCAAATGAAGTCTTAGCTGAAACATTAATCAATCTATATAAGTATTCCAAGATTATTTAAAAATGTTAGGTAGTATTTAGCTTTATGGATAATTTGAGAGGCAGTATGCAGAGTGAATAAGGGTACTACTCTGACTGAAGCCACATACCTAAGTAAATGGCTGAGAAACTTGGCAGCCTGTGAGAATGACTCTCCACTAGGTTAGCTTCAGAATCTATTGATATGATATGCAACTTGGAATAGGGAAGCATGGCTACTCTTTTTTTTTGGTCTCTTTGTTTAAATAATGTACAAGCATCATGATATTGGTCTGTCCTACTGAAAGGAAACCCATCAAACCCACTAACATGATTATGTAGAAACACTTTCTAAACTGCAAAGGACGAGGCTGGGTGCTTAGCTCAGTGACTTAAGTGCTTACTGGTCAGCAGGTCAGACTTGAGGATCTGAATTTGAATACAATGCAACACCTGCATCTAAAGCCAGGTGTGACTGCAAACACATGTAACTCAAGCAAGCACTGGGCTTTGGGTGGGCAGAGGCAGGAGGATCTGTTAGGCTCACTAGCCAGCTAGCCTATCTAGTTAAACAGGCAAGTACCAGGTTCTATGAGAAATGGTATCTCAAAAGACAAGGTGGAGAGCAACAAAGGACATTGGATAGCAGCCTTTGGTCTCAACATGTGCCCACATGGGCACGTACACCTGAAAACACAAATGCTTGCACATGTGCATGCGCACACTCATACAGACACATACACACACACACAAATCACAGAAGAATAAAATAAAATGAGAAATACCCAAAAGAATAAGCCCACAAATGTGTGAAACAGACTGTCACAGCCACATGGAAATCGTGGTCAGAGAACTTACAGGCTGAGATTCAGAAGGTCAGGACTGCGTAAATTAGCTGGATTCTTATTTTCCAACTGCCTTCACTTTAGCTACAATACTTTCGGGGAAATAGATCACAGAACAGCTTTGGGACAAGTGCATTTTATAGTTAAGATGCATGTTCCAGGACTCTAACACACACGTGACTCATGTAGGCCATACTCAATCACCCTCGACATCTTTGGCTGAACTATTTTTAAAAGGTATTAACCTTGAGACATTGATGGCTTTGCCTGCAGAAAGATAGAAATGACTAATAGAAGTATCTGCTAGGCAGCTCACTTTTTTTTTTAAGAAAAAAAAATGCATGATTAACCGGTTATGGAAAACCCTTCATGACACATTCATTTGCTCGTGACATTCCAAACTCACCTGGACAGCACGGAATTACATCTCTCAGTCTTAAGCCAGAGATGAACCACAGAGTGGTTTCAAACTACCCACAAACATTTGATTGTTGCGTTCCATAGCTGCATTCTGCAGTGTAGACCTTTGACTACATCTGTACTTCCCTGGATCGTCGTGATGTCATTTCTGTAGTGTCTTCAGCAGTAAAGTCTTCCAATCAAATTCTCATGGGCAACCAAGAGCAATGACAACAGTCTGGATTGGAGTGGGAGGGAGGTCCTCTGGGATCCCTTTGGACCAACAACAGAAGGGCCGGTATCTCACACCTGGCACTGGACTTTTAATTAAGCATCCAATGGCTTCTGAAGGGAGCATTGCACCCCCAACACAGAGTAACTATTTAACACACACAGACACACGCACAGACACACCTCCCCAGGGTCTAAACAATAGCTGTTATTGTTTTGGGACCAGATTTACAATACTAGGCATGGATTCCTTCTTAAAGATCAAGTGCCAAATCTAATTAGGGAACAAATGGCTACTTTTGTAATGGTCAAGTCACTATTACAGCAATGATGGTGGTGGTGGTGGTGGTGGTGGTGGTGGTGGTGGTGGTGGTGGTGTGTGTGTGTTGATATAATTTGTAAGGTTTTGATTAGGTTGTTTAAGGTGTCCTATTTTCCTAAGTTATAAAAAACATCATCTGTCTTCTGAAAAGATAGGTTGGGGTTAAAAGTATGTACTTCTCCATCACGCAGAGGACCACAGTTTGATGCTGAGCACCTCCATGAGGCAAATTTCAATCCCCTGTAATCCCAGCTGCAGAGGACCTGACATAAGTGGCTGCTATGGAAACCTACACTCATATGCACACACAAACATGTATGCACATGCACACTCTCATGCGTGTGCCTGCACATAATTAAAACTAAAATAAACCTTCTAAAAATGAGCTGCAGAAGCAAGTCAGTTGTGCCAGATTTCAAATTTCTTAATCCTACAATAACACTGTGAGAAGGATTTTACTAAAGGAAATAAGATTTTATTGAAAATGTTTTCAGGAAAAAATATTGTGACATAGCTCTGGAGAAAGAAATGGATAAGGAATTGTTTAATGTACATAATTATATTCCAAGACTGATTTTTAATCTTGAATGCATTGTATGTTTTAGATAGTCCATATAAAGAACTTTTTTCCATTTGATTTTATATACTTGGATACATGTTGCTTAATTGTTTTTCAATTTTTGAAAAGGATTTTAATTTTGAAAATAGTTCTAGTATAATTACATACTAATCTTACAGTTAGTTGATAAATAAAAATTCCAATAAATATATTTAATTTCAATTCATTTTAGTATAACCTTTAAATCCCCAAATATATCTTAGTTTGAATAGAAAATTTGAATGCTTAATAATGTGGAGGGTTAAGTGAGGAGGGAGAAGGGGCATAGTGAGGGCAGTAATTAACATTAACGATGTTTGCAAAAACTGACTTAGAAACCTACTATATAAACGTGTGTGTGTATGTGTGTGTGTGTTGGGGCGGAATGGGAACCTAAGCTGGCTGCTTAGCTGAACTGACATGATATCAACCACCCCCTAAACATCTGTGTTTGTATCCATAGACATCACCTAAAAACAGAGAAATCTATCCCAGCAGTGAATGGAGATCAAAGCAAAGACCCATGGTTGTTCAACCTGATGTTGAGCCTGAAGGATGACTACGGGCTCAGCCCTAGACAGAACACGAATCCCGGCTCCTTACAGCTCAGGGAACATTAGAGAAGGGAGGCTACCAGATGGAGAGGGGTTTATGAATTACTGTCTTTTCTAAGCTGGGCACTGACATGGGAACCACAGACTCATAGTAGCTGTACAAACCGGCACGGGGTCCCCAGGCATCAAACTGTCCTAATGGACAGCTGTGAGAGACCTTATACGGTAGAGCTGTTGGCACCTGACTGGTTCTAGGAGAAGGGAGAAACATGCTATCTAGTTGTGTACCATGAATGAGCTCACCATGCTTTGATAGGTGGTCCATGAACTCTGTGGAACACTAAATAAAACAAAAACTAGTAAATAGGGGAAAGAGATGTTGAGGGGGCTGGCTAGTAGGGTAGGAGGAAAGGGGAGGAGGAGTGGGTACCAAAATACACAGTGTAATGTATAAAATGGTAAAAGATCAACTTTTTTTAAAAAATAAAAAAGACTTTCTAAATACAGGATGTCTGAAATATTAGAGTCAGAACAAATTCTGTAAATAAGGAGAATATTTTATAATTGTCTTAACCTTACAAGTATATTTCAGGCCAAATGTTGTTTCAGTCCCCGTGTTTAGCCACATTCTTGTTCCCCTCTGCCCGCAAGGCTTCACTGGCCTTTCTTCACCATTTACCCCTCCGCCCTTACTCACGTCATCCTTTGCCTTTAAGGGAACAAAGTCTAAAATCTTCTTGCTTCTCAGCTCTGTTTTAATGACTGCAATTTAAGACTTAAAAGCTACAGGATGTTTTTTTCACTGTTTATTCTTTTAGAGATGTTACAATACACTTATTAATTGTTTGATTAGAAATATCCTAATTTGAGGGATGAGGAGACAGCTCAGTTGGTAAAGTGCCCTCTGTACAAGCATGTAGACCTAGGTTCTAGCCCAGAACTCACATAAAAAGTCAGGTGTTCCAGTGCAAGTTTGTAATCACAGTGCTAGGGAGGGGAAGATTTGTAGGTCTCTGATGTCCACCAAGCAGCCTGGCCTAGTCTGTGAGCTTCTGGTTCAGTGGATAACCCTGTCTCAAAACAACAAAATAGAAGACTTCCGGAGAGTGACACTGAGGTGGACCTACAGTCTCCACACTCAGGTGTACACACACACACACACACACACACACACACACACACAAATCCAAAGGCCTGTTTACAAAGTGTTGAATGACATCAGAGGCACTGAACTCGATTCACAGAGTAGGTCTGGATAAATTCAATATTTCTGAAATCCTGAATATACAAGCCTGGCTAACAAAGCTGTGCATATGTACTGAGTTCTTAAATAATTGACATCATCTCTGCCAAGATGTCTCTTTTTGGCTACTTATGATTTTCATATACTGGTGTGTATTTATCTATATATTTTGTTAACAGCTTTGATTGGTTACTTCCATCTTAATGGCACTGTTAATTGTATTTGCCTAACAACAGTTCCAAGGACAGTTCTGTTTCTTATATTTACTAATGCAGTATGTATATTCCATGGCATAAATAATATGATCATTGATGTTGAACTTTTTAATTGAATTTCTAGTTCATTTTAACACATGAGTGGCCTTCGGTTTAACATTAAACAGAGAAAGAACATTCATTATCCAAACTATTCTTCCTATTTCAATGACCTTATCTTTCTCCTTCATAAAACTGTAACTTTTTAACTCTACGAATCATCGTTGCTATTAGAAAATCCGAGGTTCCTTTGGTACAGGCATAAGAAATGAGGATCAAAATGAGAGGGGTTAACTGGTGTGGGTGTGAACCTCTGACCTTCGACTTTGGGAGACTGAGGTGGGAGGGCAGCCTCGAGTTCAAGGCCAGCCTGTTCTACACAGTGAATGCCAGCCTAGTCTGTGCTGCCCAGTGAGGCTTTCACTTAAATAAGCAAATAAATCAGAACTAATTTGAACATCAATTTGCTTTAACTACAGAGTGATGATTTATACTGTGACTGTGGTCACCCCACTGCCACTTTGTGGATTAAATCACAGTAGACAGGCCTTTTTCTTTTCTCATAATAATTCTGAAGTGAGTGCTGAAGTTTCTTCAAGCTAACTGCTTTTTTTTGTTTTTCTGTGGTTAGTGACATCATAATGGCCTCTGTCCTAGAGCAGAAGTGTTGATGATAAACATTTTGTGTCATATCATAATCAACATTTCTTGATAAACAGAAGTATATAGGTTTATAGAATATATATTCTATAATATATATCATCTATCTATCTACCTATCATTTATCTATCTACATACCTATCTGTCTATCTATCTATCTATCTATCTATCTATTTATCTAATCATATCTCTCTGTCTATGTATGTATCTATCTATGTATCTATCTGTCTGTCCTCTAATTCTCGCACTTGAGAGACTGAAGTAAGAGGATTATGAGTTTGAGGTCAACCTGGGCTGCACAGCAAGACCCTGTCTTAAAACCAAAACAACCCAAACCCAGAAATTCATACTTGCACATAATTAATTTTGCAGAATACGATTTTCTTGATGTTCATATAGTTAATAGCAAAGGGATATATGCTAAAATAAAATACCTTAAAAATAAGTATAGATTTGCCTTAAGTAGTACATAGCATTCTTTTCTGTATAACCATCTATGCAGGATTTCTTAAACTGTGTTCCAAAATCTATCCTACATCCACCTTACCTACATTTCTCTTATTTCCTAGACACCTCTCTGACTAGTGGCCTACACATTTGGTTCTTAATTTCTTTTCCTGCTGTTGTGAAAAAACCATAGTCTGACAGAAGCAACTTAAAGAAAGAAGAGTTTGCTTTAGTTCACAGTTCAAAGGTACAAGTTTATCATAGCAGGGAATACATGCAGAGAGAAATGGAAGCGGCGGGTCACACTGTGTTCACATTCAGGAAGCAGAGAACAGTAAGTGGTTGTTGTCAGTGGAGGGAATGATGTCACCCACAGTGGTTGGTTCTTCCTTCCTCAGTAGGCCTGATCTAGATACCCACCAAAAGGCACGCCCAGAGCCCCATATCCAGGTGGTTCTAAAGCTCATCGAGGTGACAGCTGAGATCAACTGTGCACTCTCGGGAACCTCCCTGTGGTCAGAGCACACTGTTACTGTACCAAATGACTGGAAGGAGCAGGTTCAAGGCCATACTCACAAATAGGAGAAATTGGGGCTCTATTTATCCTAGTGGCAAAGAATAATCGAGTCTTCTACATTTTGTTATCCAAGGTGAGTCGTGAAAAGCAACTCATCTGGAAAGAGAAGAGAGGAGAGAGAGAGAGAGAGAGAGAGAGAGAGAGAGAGAGAGGTCATGTTTGCTTATCTTTCAGGTTTAACCATGTTAAAATAGACTTGCTTATGACTGTATGAAGGTCAGTGCCACTATATAGATCATGAAAAAAAATTTCACTAGAAGAAGAAGGTCCACCCAATTCAACTGAGCTCAACAAGTATAGTTCTAATACTTTTTATAAGAGAAAAGGAAATGAGAAATTTGGAGTGCAGGAGACATCAAAGCAGCAAGCACACAGTGTGTCTAGGTAGACTGGCTTACATGGTCACCCCTACTCAGTAACAAGTTAGTGGGTATCACAAATTACTGTTCGGCTGATCATTGTGAAACTCAGTGACTTGGTTGGAAATGTCGCTCAGTTGGTAGAGGGCTTGTCTAGCATGCAGAAAGCCCTGGGTTCTATTCAGAACAGCTCCACATGAATTTGGCATGATGGTGCTTACTTATAATCCTTACAGTAGGAGGTAGAGGCAGGAGCAAGACATGTTCAAGGTCATCCTCAACTTTGTAGCAAGTTTGTGGTCAGCCTGGATCTAGCAGACATAGAGGTCTAACTCAACAAACCTTTCTTCTCAGGATCTGGTGGGTGTGCCCAGGATAACTGCCGTGGGGTTTAATCATACTTCTCCAAGTCTACTGACGCCAACTGAGTCTCTTGGAGTCTCTGAAGACCAGGCTGGCCAGACCTTTGCTCAAGGTAGTAGCAAAAACACCTACACCCTTTAACTACCTACCAAGCCTCCCTCAGGTTCTTTGTTTTATCTTCCATCTCCAAGCAGGGCACATGCCAATCCCAGGCTGGAGGGAGACAGAGGCTTCTCAGAAGAGCACAGAAGGAAAAAAGGAAAATCATGGACCCAAACCGTCACATAAGCAACTTCTAAGGAGCCCCAATAAGGGCTTAGAATTCTGGGATATTCTTTACAAAGCATGTAACCCTTCTCATTCAACCACGCTAAACCTGTGAGGTGGCCATATTGTTACTTCTAAGTTATTACTGTTACAAGTTAACTAGTGAAATTCCCCAGGTCTCCCTGGCCTCCCTCTCCCACACATCTCTCCTCTGACTCTCTTACTAGAACGTTCTACATATAATTACTCCACACAGAGAAATTGCTTTCCCACTGTTGAGCGAGGTCCTGCTAGCATCTTGGAACACACTACCCTTCTTGTCTGAGCAGAGTATAATTATTGATGTAATTTTAAGCCGCTGTAATTTCATTTCATGAAAAAGCCCCAGCATGAATCCGAAATATCAGGAAGACATTAGGCGGAAAGAAAACAAAATGTTTGGGAGGAGAAAGAAAAGCCGCCATCTGTAGAGTGTGCAAGTGGCATCTGTGTGTGCTCATTACATCCCTCCATTCTGTTGGTGTTCAATTTGTTCCTCAGGTAACTCAATTGACTAACGGGGTTGGAACTGTGGTGCTTCAGAGGCCTTCTGTTTGCTACTGGCGTATGTCTTACTGGTTTCATTATCCATTTTAGCTTACATCACATATGCAGGTATTTCTCTTCCCAGTCGCCTCTGTAGGTATCTTCCTGAGATGTCTTCCATTCGGAGCGACTTGTTTATTATAACACGATCAAGGCTCCTCCCCCTACAAAGCTGTGCAAAGCAGCCATGCCAGCTCAGAACATTGCCCAGAGGGATAAGCAGAGCCCAGAGTCGGGAATCTGGACTGAGAGGTGGGGGAGCGCTGGAGGAATGAAGCACATGAGGACAAACTAGATGCAGACACTAGCTCTTGTCACCTGCTCCAAGCTTTCCCGTTCAGGGCTGAGTGAACCTTCACCGCTCCTTTGAGGTCTAGGTAGGGGTCAGGCTGGCAAGGCTGTGGACCCAGGCGTCTGGGCAATTGCTAGTCTAGAAGTTGTTGTGAAGATATTTTGTGGGTGTGATCAGCATCTACAGTTGTCTGATCAGAAGTCACCCTGACAAGGTGTGTCATTCAATAGCCAGAAGGTCTGAAGAGTAAAATCCTGGTGCTCCCCTAAGAAGGGGCTGTGCCTCAAGACTGTCACCTAGAAATCCTACCTGCTTTGTAACATGACTGGCCTGGGTTACAGGCTTTAGGTGGGCTGATCTTTACAATACGGTTAACACATATCAAGAAAACATCATTCCCTGAGGACTCCTGCCATTCACAGCCCATAATTACCAACCTCAGGGCTGTCCTGCAGGTAGAGACTTACGGTAGTCTTAGCATCAGTTAAGTGGGATGCTACTATGGGATCTTCCTGCATGACTGTTCTCCAGAACTTAAGAGTATGGGCTACATACTCATTGAGTTCCAATGATGACAGTCATTGAAACCAAGGCCACATAAAGTAATCAATCATATAGAGAGAATCCCCACCAAAGAAGGCTGCCTTCTGATTAGTCATCGCCTCCTCTAACTTGTGGAATTAGTTTCTCAATTCTTTTTTTTTTTTTATGCCAGAAAGTCCTCCTTCCTTTTCTCCACCCCAGTAAGCTTGTAAGCAAAGGCAGAGCCTCAGAGAATCTCTCGAAGGTCATCCTCTGGCAAACTTTCCTGTAAGGGTCATCTGTAAACAACTTCTCTTGGTATTCCTCCTCCAGGTACTCACAAGTGATGATAGATTTGGGGATCAAGTGACCCTGACTGTCCCCCAGAACTGCCACCAGCCAGTCCAATTCTTCTTGAAAAATTACTTGGGCTTGTTTTTCAGATTGAGATAGATGAGTTCAGGCCAGATTCCCTTGGGCTTCAGGACCATCAGCACCTTTTTAATGAAGGGGCAGAACCTCAGTCTGTAGACATGGATTTTGCCCTTCTAGATGGACCAGGAGGGGGTGGGGCACACTTCCTTTCCTCAAGCTCCAGGCAGATACTGCGGACATCATTGTGCAGGCTGAGAGCCACAAGGGTCCCATTTTTGTTTGTGTGTGGCTCCAGCAAGTGAGAGAATCTTGAGGCACGTGACCCAAAGACAAACCTATATTGCCTGCAAAGGGCTACTAAGAGGACAAACATTTGCTACGGGGGATTCTGCTGAGGTTTCAGACAGAGACAGAGGAGAAACTAGAATTGTGCTACCAAAGCCCAGGGGCTTCTGGGCCCAGCAGAAGCTGGAAGAGGCAAGAAGGACATTCTCTGAGAGACCCTGGAAGGAGCCCAGCCATACCAGTATTTTAATTTTGAACTTCTAGCTCACAGAGCTGTAAAGAGAATGACATTTCTGAATCTTTTTTGAGGGGTGATGAAAATTTGGTAACAGCAAAGAGTTTCTGAAGGTGAAACAGTCAACAATTAATTTAAAAATTAAATCCACAGTGATTGTAGGCATGTGGGCAGTCCTCGCCTGTGTTGCTTTGCTAAGCTTTATTGTAGCCTCATCTGTGAACACAATATGCACGCTTTATACTGTGTCTGCCATCCCAACAAGTGAAGACATCTCAGGTTCTAGGCTTCCAAGGCAGCCTTTTCACAGTTTGATTACTGTGCCTGTGTATTAACACCTAAATATATATGTGTGTCCCTCTACCCGTGGTGATGGCAATCTGAGATTGCACACAAACACACGAGACGGTGATGGAACATTGTATGTGAAACACTCTGTAAGATCTCACAGGTAGATGCAGCCGTGGGTTACATAAGAACATCTTGGTAAGGATGGACATGGATGTTCATGCATGATGTTCATCCACAAGATGCGCTGCATCTGGACATTGTGCCTACCTTGGTTTGTGTAAATATATTCTCGTGTGCTCCTATAAAACAAATTTCACCTAATGGCCCAGTTTTCAAAATATTCATGTCATTATTGACACCGGACTGTATAGGTAATCAAACTCTCTGGCAGGCAAATGGAGTCTTTAGTCCTAAAGTTCTGCCGTGACCTGGCTGAACACGGTAGGAGGAGCCCTGGAACCTGGGGCTATTTTCATGCAAAGCTCACTCTCACAACTGCTTTTCTGCTCTGCCCTTTTGTGAATGTTGTAGGTACTTAGTAAACAAGTTCCTTATGGAGTGAAAGATCTTGTCTTTGGCTTCTTCTTACGCATAACTCGGGTGAGTTTGAACACTGGATTCTGTATACCCATCATTCATATGTAAACATTAGGCCAGAATACCTCTAGCATGTTCCTCACCCTGCCTCTCTGTGTTCCTAGGACATGTTAAGATATTCCAAGAACTGATTATGCTTCGGGAACAAGAAAGCACTCAAATGATTCCCTATCTCAGAGAGCTCACACGGAACACAAAGCATGCTCCACGTCTTTGTGCAGATGACGTCTGTTTCTGAAGATCAAGACTTTCACTGGCTATAGTCACATTTTCCCATCCTTCCTACCCAGGCTTTGAAAGCTTTAAAACAAAGGCTAAAAAAAGATGAACAGAGAAAGACAAAACACAGGAAAGAGTTTGAGGGTACAACCAATCACCCTGGTATAATAGCCTTCCACATAGCCCACAGCCAGAAAAGGCTGGTTATAACATCCCTGGCTAAGACATCAGATATAGTGGTACCCGCATTTAATCCCAGTAATGGGGACGCAGAGGCAGAAGGATCTCTGAATTGGAGGCCAGCTAGGTCTATATAGCAGGTTCCAGGCACCCCTGCCACCGCTGCTGCCACCACCATCACCACCACCACCACCTGCTCAGGGGAATCGAATACCTGGCCTGAGTGGAGTTCTAACATTCCCTCTAGGCTGAGTCAGTCCCTTTGGCTAAGGGACTGCTCCTTAAGCCATGCTAAAGAGATGGGTGGGATATTCGTTCCTTAATGAGTTACTGTTCTTTTCCCTTCTGATCCCCACCCTTAGTGCATGCAGAAGCTTGTGGGTTGTGCAGCCATGGAGGGCTGAGTGTATTACTTTCCAGAAAAGTGTAACTTTCCCCTTTCCCTTCCTGTCCATCTTCTTTCTAAACATGCTTTCCTTAATAGTTTGAGTTCCCCCAATCCCCAACATTTTGGCTTCTGGACTGGCTGGTTTTATGCATCTCCTTGACGCAAGCTAGCGTCATCAGAGAGGAAGGAGCCTCATTTGGGGAAATGCCTTCGTTGGATCCAGCTGTAAGGCATTTTCTCAATTAGTGATCAGTGGGAGAAGGCCCAGCCCATGGTGAGCAGTGCCATCCCTGGATTGGTGAGCATACCAGAGGAAACAAGCCGGTAGGCAGCTCCCCTCCAGGTTCTAGCTCTGCTTGAGTTCCTGTTCTGTCCTCTCCGATGATGGATTATGATCTGGAAGCGTAAGCCAAATAAGCTCTTTCCTCCCCAATTTTCTTTATGGTCATGGTATTTTGTTGCAGCATCAGAAACCCTAACTAAGACAGAAATTGGTACCAGCATGGTCGCATGTTGCTGAGACAGACCTGATCATGTTTTGGGGAGGATTATGGAAAGACTTTGTTACTTTGGGCTAAAAGAACTATTGAGTGTTAAGAGTTCAATGGGATGTTCTTTAGGGGCATGGAAGATAAGAATGTTGAGAATGTGGAGGCTTGACTTTGCAGAGTTTCAGAGGGAAGTTTAAAGACTATTGGTGTTATTTTGAATTAAGATCCCGTGGTTCTGATCAGCTGGGGCTGAAGAATCAGCTGTGACGAACAAGATCCCAGAATTGCCAAAGCAAAAGTTTGCTTTGTCGGGATACTTGACGCTGGTCCGCTGGAGCTAAGAAATTAGTGGTAGTTAAGAAGAGACCAACATTATGGAGGTGGCATCTTCTGAGTATTTCCTGAGAGCCCAGAGAAGCTATGTTCCACAGGTGGCCAAGGTTGTCCCTCGTGCTGGCAGCTAGACATGGCAATGTGCCAGCACCACCCAGGTGATGCTGGTTTTGAAAGCACAAAGGGGTCATGGAGAGCAGCCGAGGCTTGGTACTGCAAGAGGCTATTGGTAAGGCAGCCTGAGTGGCAGGTGATGGCCCCACTAAAGAGGTCATGCAAAGAAGCTGAGGCTTGGCACCATGTGGAGAGCCTACTGGGGAAAGGGCAGCCTCGATGTAGCAGAAGACCCTAGCATCTTGGAGATGGCAGTATCATGGGATGACCATAAAAAACAGGAGTCGTGGAGCCGGCCAGCGTTAGAAGACAAGCTGTGTGTGCTGCAGAGGGCGGAGCTGGAGAAGTGACCCAAGTCCTTTGGAGGAGCCCAGAAGATGGTGAGTAGGTCCCAGACATTGGCTGGAATTTGGTTGCTTTGATTTGATTTGTGACTGGGATGATTTTCCCCTCTTGAAGTAAGGCACAGTTGAGAGACTTTGAATTTTAAAAGATTGGCTATTTTAAAGGGACTGAAATTTTATGTATTCAAATTCATAACAACTGTGGGACTTTTAAAATTATATTTTTAATGTGATACCTAGGTGATGAATAAGAAAAAAAAGGTTGTGGCTTAATAGTGATGTATTTGTGTGTCAAGTTGACATGGGGTCAGTTGTACGGGGTGGTTTTGTGTGTCAGTTTGACACAGCTAGAACCATCAGAGAGAAAGGAGTCTCTGTTGAGAAAATGCCTTCATGGCATCAGTTCTAAGGCATTTTCTTAATTAGTGATCAGTGGGGGAGGGTAGCAGCTGGTGTCATCTCTGGGCTGGAATCTCAGGTTCTATAAGAAAGCAGGCTGAGCAAGCCATGGGAAGCAAGCCAGTAAACAGCACCCGTCTATGGCCTCTGCATCAGCTGCTGCCTCTGGGATCCTGCCCTGTTTGAGTCTGTGACCTGACTTCTTTCAGTGATGCCCTATAATGTGCAAGTATAAGCCAAACAAACCCTTTTCTCCCCAGCTTGATATATGGTCATGGTGTTTTGTCACAGCAGTAGAAACCCTAAAACACCTCCTTTACGCTTCCCCAGAATGCCCCCTGTGCCAGTGGCAGCATGTCTGCCATGTGTTGATCTCTATGCCAGCTTCCTAGCTAGGGCTTTTCCCCTCCTTTCCTCTGGTACATCCTCTGGCTAGCAGCTGAGGTTTACATTTTGTCTTCCTTAGGGTTTGTCTTTTAGGCTAGTGTAAAATGGTGCTTGCAATTGGGTCTATTTAAATTTTTTTTTATTAATAAGACTGAGAACCAAGGGAAACCCAACTGCCCTTGTATTAGTGCCTCAAAGAAAGGAAGACAGATGGACAAACAGCAACCAAGAACAAGAAGGAAAAAACAATGCCTGGCTATGAGATGACCACCTCTCCAACCTTCTCCTTTGCTCTCAGCATACAAAGGCCAAAGGCAAGGAGTAGTAGATGCATTCTTCTGAGGGTTAGAAACCCAGGGTGGTGACTGAGTGGGTACGTGCTGGGGAAAGGAATAGGCGATGGCTTACTGACGGTAGAAACTGAGCCTTCTCATCTGAACTCAAGTTGCTGATCCACAGGAGTTCACTAAGAATTGGAGCCAAAGGGGGATGAAGCCAAAAGGGATTGTGAAACCTGGAAAGGGCGCAGGATAGAAGCAGGAGCTATGCAGGCACCGGGGATAGCCTGGAATGATGCCAGAGGCAGATTGTGGGGACGGGTGGTGTTTCAGGCTGTCAACACACGCAGGAATGCTGGGTGGATGTCAGGAGATGGAGCCCGGCGGACAGTAGATACGACTGGCTCAAGGCCTGCTCTTGACCATTCCATTAGCCTCCTGGGGCCCAGGCAAGGAGGTCTTTCTCAGCAACTGCTTGGAAGTCAGCTCTCCTTCTGCGTGGCCCTCTCCGTGTCCAAATGGCTTCACCAGAAGCCTTGGCAGTGAGTTCAGAGCTCAGAATAGAGATGAAGAACTGGGGGCCAAAGCTTCAATAAATAGGAAGGATGGCCTTTAATTTTCAGGATATGGTTCTATTTGGGAAAGCAGCCTATATTCAACAGAGGAAGTAGCTCTACCTGCCCCTTTGAGAGCTGCAGACACATCTATTATGCCAGCCTTAGCGTTTGGGTTCCAGTTGATTCTGTGAAAAGCATGGTGTTCTTAATTATAGTGGGTGAAGCTGGTCTGTCTCTATACCCAGATATATGTATGAGCCTGTCTGCTTCTGTCTGAATATAAACCCATGGCTCTCCCCTAACAGCTGCATCCCCATTTCAGGCCCCGAGAGAGCAGTAAATCCTTGAGAGTTTAGTCAGCGTTGGCAGGAGCCCTCCCTCAGTGGAACAGCTCTGACATCTGTAGGATCTTTCTTCTTCCCCTTTCTCTCTTCCTGTACTGCTGGCCTTTTAGAATGGACTGCGAAGTGTAAAGCACTAGCAAGTTGCCATGAGCATGATCCACTCATTCACGAAAGAGACATTCACTGAACACCTAGGGATGTGCAGATGCCAGGCTGAGTACAGGCGATACGCGTGGGAGGGAGACATGCTCACAATTCTCCGGATGGCAGAAGGCTGGGGCAGAGATAAAGCAAATACAGTTGGCCCTCGTAGTTCCAGATTGGGATCTGCAGATTCACCAGCAGTCACTCTTTGGGGAAAAGAATTACTTCTGCAGTGAAAAGGTAGAGATTAGCTTTTTATTCCTTAAACAACACAACATTTTCACAACCTTTACACTGTATTGGGTGTTAGAATGCATGTAGGAATGACTTAGGGGATATGGAGGATATGCATAGTTTATGTGAAAATCTGCTGTGGTTTTATATAAGAGAATTTAACAGACAAGAATTTTGGTATCCATGAAGGTTCAGGCATCCATACCAGGCGGGTGGTTGGTGTAAATATACATTATCAGAGGGTTAAGAGAATGAAATTGAGTGAGAGACAATGAGAGAGAGAGAGAGAGAGAGAGAGAGAGAGAGAGAGAGAGGGAGAGTCGTGAACTAATGCTATTGAAAATGGTGTTCAGGTTGGTTTGTAGAACAGGAGGCCTTCTGGGCCCGAAGTCTGGTGTGACTGAAGGAAACAAACAGGACAGGTAAGTCAACTCTATTCTTACAATGCTCAATGAGAGAGATTAGCATGGCTTCCAGATAAAGATAGTGAGTGCCAGGTCACCATGGGTCTCAGTATTCAAGATAGGTGCTCAGTTATTTTCACCACGGAATTTTTTTTTATTATTATTGGTACTTTTCAAAATTGTTGTGATTTCAGAAATCACACTCTGGCTGTACCAGAGAGCTATTGCCCTCTGAATGGTTAAGCAGATAAACTGAGGAAATGACAAAGTAAATAAGACATACCAGGCTGGCCGGGTGAGCTGATGTAAACCTCTAGCTCAGGTGCTATAGGACGTAAGAAAGGAGACACCGGTCATTCAGAGCCTGGCGAGAGGCAGGAAGGCAGCTTGCACACGGGTTTGTGGTAGTAAGTGAAGGTACAGGTAGTGAGTCTGGAACATCCAAGTGTCTTGGTTTTCAATGTACTAATTGCCCACCAGCTAGAGTACCTGCCATTGGAGTACACACCCCGAAGGAGTATATTTCCAAGCTCCACTCTGTCATCAACTAGAAGCCAGGGCAGGAACTCAGGCCACATCACATTCAAAATCAGGGACAGAGAGAACTGATTTTCTGTGCTCTAGATCAGGGCCTAACACTAGGGGATGGTGACACCCACTTTCAGGCTGGGTCTTCCCATCAGTGAAGGCAAGCAAGATAATTCCTCATTGATACTTTCTTCCCAGAACTCGACACCTGACCCTACCCCTGTGTGGCTCTTGCTTAGTTTTTCTTGATCTCACATAGTCCCAGGCTGACCTCTGACTTGCCTTGCGCCTAGCTAGATGATGACTTTGAACTTCTCATCCCTCTGCTTCAACAATCAGAGGGCTTAGATTTCCCTTCCCCCAGGATGGTGTACTTTGAATTCAGGGGCTAATACATGCTAGGCAGGTACTTTACCGTCCAAGCTCATCCCCGGCTCAAATTTCTCCTTTATATAGTAACACTATTCCTATGAGATTAGGACCCTAGTCTAATCAAATCATTTAAACTTGATTACCACTTTAAGGACCCTGCTTTTACACAAGGGCACAAATTCTGATAGTTACAGGTTAAGATTCCAACCATGAGCTTGGGACCATCCTCAAAATCATCCAAAAAATGTTTCAATTGCTACTTGTAACTGTCAGTGAACCTTGAGGGCTGGCCTCTGCAAGGCACTATCATATTAATCTTCTCTAAACACTGGGCCATTGATAGCGATGACCTTATTTTGCAAAGGAAGAAATGGAGCTGAGGAGAGGGAGACCAGCTGTTTGGAGGTTGCTAAATGGAAGCCAGTGGCAGCTACCTTCCTAATGCACGTGGTCCATGCATCATCCTTTATGTTCCTATTCCTACAATGGATGGCAAAAGCTGGACTGAGTCCCTTCAAGCCCTTCCAGGTTTCCGAGATGCTATGTGTCTGCAGGGAAAGCAGTGAAAGCCTTCTTTGGCTTCCCCGTTGTTCTCAAGAAAATGCAAGTCTGCAACCCTCCCAGAAAGAGAGATATGCATGTATTGAATTAGTAACAGGATCCTGGAGTGCCGGCTGTCTCTTTGTATTCATGGCTTTTCAGAGTTGGAGGTGCAGTGCAGCGCAGGAGGAAGAGGTGAGAGGAGGACAGGGGATTGTGTAATTGCTGCAGGAAGAAAGCCAAGCAGAAAAGAGAAGATGTGAGTGGCATCAGTCCGAAACACAGGCTGCTGTGGAGCGACAGGATGAATGCAGAATTGCCCTGAAATGGTCATGGAGCCCAGAACTGGGGGAATTACTGCCTTTTGCAGTTCTGCTGGAGGCATGAGCTAGAGACTCCAGAAATGATCAGCTCAGCTCAGCTCTGAGATGCTGAAGCAGTCTGCCTGCCTGGAGAGGTTTCTTGGGCTCTGCACTCACACAAGGCCTGAGATCCTGCTCTATGGGGCTCAGAACCCACGGGGGACTGCAGATCACCAGGAGATGGCCTGTCCCCTGTGGAGACAATGAAGGGAAAGCTCAGGACAGGATGCAGGGCAGCTGTGGATGCAGGGAAGGGGTTGAGGGTCCCTAAGGAAGATGACCGAATCTCAAGAGGCAAAAGGTTACATTGTGAACCAAAGGTACTTGTGGAGACCAGCACACAGGACACAGAACACATTTCCACTAAGGTTATGTGTGTGTCTTTTGGGACAAATTATGTCACGCATCTCCTGGAGTGTTACATACCTCATGGAGTGTTACAGCACACCGCTGCCTACCGCCTTCCAATGGAGTCTCAGAGGACCTGAATACCACATGATCTCTGAGCATTGACACACTAGGCCTAGAGTCGCCAAATTTATACTTAGCTGAATATGAATCAGAAAAATCAAAGCACTTCAAGGAAAGGATTAATTATTAAGAATGAAAGTGTCTATTAAAACTTAGCACTTAGGAGAGAGCCACAAATTGGCTCTGAGTATAATGGCAAACAGAAGTGGACTAAGTCACGGAATTCTTCTGCTGCGGCATCATCTGGCAAAATGTTAGCTTGCCCAAAAAATCACAAGAGAAGTTTGCAGAGCCCCTCCTAAGCATTGAAATTCTTGCACTGCCCTCTTGTGCGAACACCCAGTGATTAGCCAAACACTTGGGAACATCCCCTGCTGTTGCAAAGTTTTATGTTCTGCCTTCCTGCTGATAGCAGCAAGCTTAGTTTGTGAAATAAAGAAGAGGCAGGGATTTAAAAAGAGATCTAGTCATCCAAATAACCTCACATGGCCCACACTGTGCTAACACACATATCAGCAAAACCAACCACATTACTAGAGATGTTTTCCCCCCTTGGCATAAAAGCCTTTTTTTCCCTTTGTAATGGTAATCCCAAAGAGGATTTTTTTAAGAAGAAAATTAAATATTGATGGACTTGTGCATGATAATGCATCTTAAGTCATTGTGAAACACTTTTAAGGAAACAGAATGGTTTTTTGAAGGTGACCTCCCTACCTCTAAACACTTTAACTTCTATTCAAGCTGTATTTTTTACTGTTAAATTATACATCTGATAGGGAACCCTGCTTCAAGGGCAAGTATTTTAAAAATTGAATCCTGTCTCGTACTGTTCTTCAGGCTTGAGAACGGGTAGCTTTCTATGTTTTAAAATGATGCCCGTGTGTCCTTTGAGAGAAGCAAAAGTGTTTTAAGCATTTCAGCCAGGAAGGATTTAATCCAAAGAATTGGTTACAGGTACTGCTTGAAGTCAGAAGAACAGGATGGAGAGGGACAAGGAAAAGGTGGCTATGGCCATCACAAGGGGACAACAGGAGGAGAGTCTAAGCTCACCAAGGCCAAGAACTAAGAAGATACTCAGAATCTAGATGGTGGGGGAAAGGGTAAATGGCCCAGCATTTTAAACTTTGGCATTTTTGCTTCTGCTCAGTTAAGGCCATGTTGAGTACAGAGCCATCAGGAAGGGAGCTGGGTACTGCAGGGTACACAACCTGCCCCGTGTGAGGCAAAGGAGAGGACGGGGGGGGGGGGTGCAAGGGGCCAGCAGGGTCTGTTCTGTCTTTCATGACTTGACTCACTGAGCTGAGATGGAAAGAAATCATGGCGCCCTGTTACCAAGACTGGTAGGTAGAGAAATGGGATATCCAGCCTCAATCTGGAACACTGACCTTCTCAGCCCTCCTGCTTCCTCTGTACTACTCCGCCCCTGTCCCTCCATCCCCATCTTTTTCTCATCCTGGATTCTGCCTGAATGTTTTATTTTATTTCTTGTTACCATTCTTTTTTTTTCTGACACTATATGTGTTCCTTTCTGTCCTTCTGAAATCCCTAGGGTGTGACAGGGCCCCTCCCTGACAAGCATCTTTGTGGGGAGGAGTCCCAAATCTAGGCAAGAGAGCTTGTGTTTGGCACCAAGAGCCAAAGGGCTTAGCTAGGTCTTCCCTTCTTTCTGCCATCACCATCTGATAGTCTGTAATCCCCGACACTCTAGAGCATGGGTTCTCAACCTTTCTAATGCTACAACCAATTAATACAGTTCCTCGTGTTGTGGTAACCCCCAAACATACAAGTATTTTCACTACTACTTCAAAACTATAATTTTGCTACCGTTATGAATCATAATGTAAGTATCTGTGTTCCCTGATAGACATGGGTGACCCCCTCAAAGGGTCAGGACCCACAGGTTGAGAACCACTGCTTTAGGGTCTAGAGCGAGTCTTTCATGTAATTTGCTGCATATAGTGGGTGCCCAGGTTTTACAGTCAGACTCAGAATCTGCTTTTCAACTTACTAAATCCTTAAGACTTGACAATTTGTTGTTTTGTGGCTTTGTTTTTGTTTTTTTATTTCTGCTTCTGCTCTCCAGTTTTGTTTTGTCAGTTGGCTTTGAAACAGGTTGACTAGGGAGCCAAGGAGGAACTTTGTTTCTCACCCGCATGCCTCTACCTCCCCAGTGGGAGATTATTAGCCTATACAACCATGCTTGTTTTTACCAGGTGTTGGAGATTGAACTCCCACGTTTTGTGAATTCTAGGCAATGATCCTCCCAAGTGAGCTACAACCCCATCTTCTTGCTTTGGACTTGAGATAGTTTTCTTTTGCAGCAAAGACTGATCTGAAACTCTTGTGGTCCTCCAGCCACTGCTTCCTGTGTGCTGGGATTATACCAAGAGCTAACTATCTGGATCATCATGTCTTCCCAGTGGCCGTCCCTAGAGCTACCCTCTTAATTTTATGCTCACGTGACTAACCTTCATGTCTTTTAAGATGGGGCTTGAATGTTACCTGATCCCCCAAGGATGCTCCCACAACCACAACTTGTGCCATGCATTTCTGGTCCTCCTTCCTTCCTCTGTTGAACAGCCCTTTCATCCCTAGCCTGTGGCATATTGTCACATACTGGGTGCTGTATTGACCTGACAGGGCTAAGTGGGGTGCCCTCATATATATCTCAATGGTACTAGGATGTACATCATTCTTGCCACTCAAGTGGAAGCACCCCTGGGGCCATCTTTGTCCTCATAACAACCATGAAAAGACCAGGCACCTGCATCGCAGCTTGCCTTTGGAACTCCACTTGGATTGTGTTGCCTGCACGTGCGTTTGGAGGAGCCATCTGCTCCGCGTGTGGAGTGCACCTGTATTTCCCCTCACACACCTGTCCCCATTGTCAGACAGGAGACAGTAAATTATTAACCTATCCACAAGTGAGGGGGAGTAAGAGAGAGCCTCTCAAAGTCCCATGAGCAGAGGCTGGACTCTGGCTCTGTTGTTCAAGCCATCCCTTGACTGAAGTCCCTCACCTGGCCAGTTCACTGCGTGGAGACAGCTAGATGCTGTAGGAGTTACTTTTTTGCATAATTATGGACACGTGGTCACAGTAACTAGTAGCAACCACTTAAAGAAAGGAAGCCTAATTTTGCAGAGGGGTGTAGCCATCACAAGGCAACATGGAGAACTGGCTCAGTCCCTAGCAATTGGTGGAACCTGTTTATATCACAGAGGAACAAGGACCAGAAAGCAAGATTGAAAGTGGGCAGGGCTACCATCTCTCAGCAAACCTACCTGAGCGACTCTCTTCCTCCAGCTAAGTCTCACCTCCTAATTGTTTCAAGGTCTCCTCCCAAATAATACCACCTGTTGGGGGAACATTCTTAAAAGATATGAACCTCTGTGGGATGTTTTAAGTTCAAGTGATAGAAGATGCCGAGAGGACTGGAATTCAAAACCCAAGCTCCTCAGCCAACCCTGTAAAACTGGCTTGCCATTTGTGTGTCCATTCAATGGCCTGGCCATTCCTCCTCCAGCCTGTGGCCCTCAGGGCTGAGGATATCTACACAAGGGTTCTATATGGATACTTTTATTCACAGTTGTGCCAGGTGCTTTAAGCCCTTGTACATTGCTTTTGAGAATTGTCAATATCCCTTAGAGCCTGGCATTTTATATGGACACCTATGGGCTCCTTGACTCTTGCAGAAAGAGCTCTTGCTTTTGGCTGGCCCTGAAGCTAACTCTGATTTAAGGACTAAAGATAGGAATAAAATCACATGCATTCCCATGAGTGTGTCCTCTCTACTTGCTCTGCTCCCTATCTATAGATGGACATTTTTGTCCCACCTGGTCCCAGAACCATTCAGTTTTAAAGAAACACAGAGGCTTATATTAATTATAACCTGTTTGGTCTATTAGCTCAGGCTTATTATTTACTAGCTCTTATAACTCATATTAACCCATAATTCTTCTCTACATTTAGCAATGTAGCTTGGTACCTTTTCTCAGCAAGGCATTCTCATCTTGCTTCCTCTGTGTCTGGGTGAAGACTGCTTCTCTATCTTTCCTCTTCCAGAATTCTCGTAGTCTGGTTATCCCACCTATACTTCCTGCCTGGCTACTAGCCAATCAGCATTATATTAAACCAATATGGGTGACAAATCCTTGCAGTGTACAAGATCATAATCTGCAGCACCCATCTGCAATTGATCACAATGGTCGACTAAGCCCAGAAGACAGAGAAGGTGTTGGATGAATGAAATTGGCAAAAAGGAACCTGATAGAAATGAACTTGGGCTGTGGAGAACAATGTCAAGGTCATGGTGATTTGTTCTCATAGCCACAAACACACAGTGAGTGGCAGGGACCGTGCTTAGCACAGAGGACAAAATGATGACTCACAGGCCTGGAACTTGCCCACTGAAAGAGCCTCAGAGTGTCGGGAGACAAGCGTCACTAACCATTACTGAATGGATGCAGAGTTCTGGCGAGGAGTTGTGCAAGGGCAACGGGTGAGAGAGTTGACAGGGGATGGTTATCTGGGCAGATGAAAATCTGAACTAAGATTGCACTGAGCACTGAAGGAGGCTGGGCATCCAGAAGAAATGGTTGTATTTCCAGTATTTTCTAACCCAGGCTAGTCAGAGGCCCCAAGACTACTGAAGGAAAGCCACAGACTTATTTGTCCATGCAGGGACTTGACAAGAACCCCTCTCCTTGTTCCATAGATTAATTACAGTGTGCCTGCCAGACAAAGGGCCTAGTGGGCGAATTCTCTGTGTGATGACTGATGGGGAGGATCAAGGGAAGTAGAAAAAGGCATGAAAGTTTGGAAATAAAGGTGACTTCTCAGGGGAGGAAGTAACCACATTAATGAATAAGAGAAAAAGAGTCCCGAGCATGTCTCCCTCAATCTTCAGCCTGTTCTACTGATGTGGAAGTGTGCAAGTTCCCCCAGTCTGTCTTGATAGAGTAAAGTAGCCCAAAGAGTCAGTCTTCTACCCAGGTTTCTCTCCCTAGACGTTGGGAAGCAGTAGCTGCTTCATCAATGGAAGGAGTTAGCTTGTCACCTATTTTACAATAGGGGAGGAAAATGAATGAATGGGTCCTGCTGGCCTAACTGGACCCAGCGTAGAAAGTAGAACACACAGAAGTCTATTACCAGCTTGCCTCATCACCACTGCGGATGGGCTCCTCGGCCGTTAATGGGCAGATAATTTATATTTCATAAGGTAAACTCCGAGTTTCCTTTCTGTAACGACAATAGGCAGTACACAGCTATCCTGGTGGAACCGAACATCATCATTGCTCCAGGGCCAGATGCGCTGTGTAATAAATAATGTAGCGCATGAGCTCTCTGCCATCTACTTGCAGTAAGTTAGGATTCATCCCTGTGGCCAATGCGAAACAGCACTTAACACTGATACGTCTCTGTATAACTTGGTTTCCATGGAAAAGCTTCCAGCAATCCCAGAGATACTTTTGTCCTTAGATGTCTTTCTGCCCTCTGAATGAGCAACATGCCCTCTCCTCTTCCTTCTGGCTTTTATATCTAAATTAACTCAATGTTCCATGGGTTTGCCTATGGGTTTGATTAATTGTATGAATTTCTTACCTTACAACATGCATGAGAAAGAAACCAGGGTCCTCGGGTCCTAGCTGTGATGTTAATGTTTTCTCTCCAGAGACCCTTCAGATTCCACTTGCCCCAGCACAGGAATAAAATGGACCAGGGATGTCCTTCAGAAGGCACATAAATCAGACAGCTGGAGGCTTTCCCAAAGGACCTAATTGGTGCCATCTTTGATTCAGAATATTTATTGAAGACTTGCCACATTCCTAATGCTGTAGGCACAGTGGGTACTGGGGACAGAAGCTGTCCCCAACCTCATCTGACTTATATTTTAGAGGAGAAGTTAGCCAATTGCCTCAAGTAATGACTTCATTATAGCGGTGACTGTGCAATAAGCCAGCGATGTTCAGAGTGTGACAAGCATGGGAGTTTGGGGACCTGGCTCAGAAAAGGAAAGAGAATGGCTTCCCCAAGGAAGGCATATGAAAAGTTTGAATTAACTGGGTCAGAAAGATGGGGGAGACATTTCAAATTCAAGGACTGGCAGAGCCGATCCTAGTTTGGAAAGGCCTTGAAGAAGATGAAGGTCTTCAAGTCCCTGCCTTTGATGCCCAGCGTCCCGCTCAGGCCCCATTAGAATAAAGAGAACGTGTGGATCTGGGCTTGGCTTGGGCCTGAGGAAAGCATCACCATTCCTGAGAAAAGGGTGCTTTCACTCCCAACCTTAGCTTTAGCAAGCAGGCTGCTTTGATCATGAACAACAATTAAGAACTAACCTAGAAACTGGGCAGTGGTGGCACATGCTTTTAATCCCAGCACTCAGGAGGCAGAGGCAGGTGAATCCCTGTGAGTTTGAGGTCAGCCTGGTCAACAAGACCTAGTTCAAAGCTACAGAAAAAAAAGGGGGGTGGGGGGCGAAGAACTAACCTATGAAGACATAGCCCTATTCCCTGAACCCCATCAACTGATAATGCCATTGACTTTCACTTCCAGGGAGGTAAAGGAAGCAATGAGAAATGACACTTGTCTTCCAGGTTTGGGTAGTGTCCTTCTGTATAGTTAGTTTACATTTTTTGAGTGATCATGCGACCCACAGCATCGTGACCTTTGCTTGATACTTCAAGTTACTGCTGCCTAAATATTGACTTGCTTGCCTGTGCAACCCAGATGTTAAGAGACAGTGCTTGATTGGAATTCTTTTATCCCATCTCTTGTATCTCCTTGTGCTTAGTGCCAACCCTGTATTTCCCACCTTACAGCTCCCTGACCGGGAGAAACCGACTCAGTGCTGCTGCACTAATAGTCCCCTCCACAAAATGGACGAATGTAGTTCTTGCTTGCAGGAAGAGTGTGCTCTACACTGTACTTGGAGCTGCCCCTGACACTCAGCAGCACTCTGCCAGTATTTGCCTTGTGATGGAAGCTCCATATCAATTCTTAGCTCCAGAGAGATTTGATTGCATATTTTCAGTTGGGTCAATAGCATTTGCCCCTTCAATCCACTTACCCTGAAACTACTAATACAAAGATACCATCACCATGAGAGGTGTTTATTTGATAAATGTAATCGATAAAAATTGGATCAGTAGACCTTGAACGTCAAGAGTCATAGCCTTTAGGTTAAAGCAACTGCTCCCTTTCCAAAACAAACAGGAGACCACAGTACGGTATGTCTTCCCACCTTGCCTCCTTCCTTCCTTCTCAGTACATAATGCATTAAACACCTCTGGTTTCTCGGGCCTACGTCTGGATATGGCAATAAACAAAATGGGTCAGGTTTTTGCATTCACAAGACATCCGTGCTAGTCAGGGGGTGCACAATGCATGCAATGCATACTGTGTTAGGTGACGTTAAGGGCTGGAGGGAAATAGGAATAGCAATAGTGTATGAAAAGCCTGGAGGGTGATGGGAGAGGTGACCAAGGAAAGTCTCTCTCAGCGGGTGACACAGGGGGCAGGACTAGAGGGGACCAGGAGATAGCTTTCCCTGCCTCTGTGTTGACTTTCTAAGCGGACAGTTGTGCCTTCTAATAACTTCATAAGGATTTATTTAAGGAAAGAAACGCTTGACTGGTATGACTCAGCGATTTTCACTCCTTCATGGAGCTTCGGGTGCAGGCTGCTTTTCTCAGAGCCCTGTACTGCACACTGTAGCTGTTGGTGACTGTGACTATAAACTTACACTGTAACTGGGGGTGCTGGGTGGGAGCAGGTGGTGGGTCCATGATACCCATGTGCAGTAAGGTTACAACAGGTCAGGGAGCTAAAATAATAGGAGGGGAACACCCTAAACTTCAAGAGTTGATGGTTCAAACAGCAAACTCACATAAGCATACACTCTGGCCTTCCAATACTCCTGTGGTGTCAGCAGGTTCTAGGTGTTTGTTCTTCATGGACAGGTAAGTTGTGAAGATGACACCCCATGAGAAACCCTTTTCCAAAAAAAAAAAAAAAAAAGATTCTGAATGAACTCTAAGCTCTCAACCACACCTTCTAATTCAAAATCTCAGAAACAAGAAGTCTTGATTGTCTGTTTATCAGGATGGGTGTCTAGGAGAATTTAACTCTCAGAAGGGCTTAACTGAATGACAAGGAGATGATGAGGAAGAGAGAAGACACCCTGTAGTAATAGGAGCGGAGCGGCTGCGTCCCCAGCACCCTGGCCACCTGGCTAGCTTATGCCCCGAAATAACAACACACAAACTGTATTCATTCAAATACTGCTTGGCCCATTAGCTCTAGCCCTTACTGGCTAATTCTGATTATCCTGATCAACCCATCTCTAATAAACTGTGTAGCACTGGTCTTACCGGGAAAGATTCTAGCCTACGTCCATCCTGGGTCTGAGCTTCATGTGTCTGCCTCAGAGAGCAGAGCTATCTCATCTGCCCGGGAGAGGGGAGCATGGCCTCTGAGCTCACTTCCTCTTCCTCCCAGCATTCTGTTCTGTTTACTCCTCCCACCTATGTTTTAACCTATGAGGGCCAAGCAGTTTCTTTATTATAATTAACCAATGACCTTCCTCCATCAACACCCTGTCATGGAGAAGCCATGGGAATTGAAGGGAAGGAGTAGCTGGTCCCCGCAGCTATATGTAGCAGCCAACTTGTCCCCGAATCTTTATAGGTCACAGCAAAAGACATCAGTTTGTAGCATTGTACTTGATGGAGGAGAACAGCTATTCTCAAAGATGTAAAGGGACTTGTGGGTTAATAATGAGAGACCTAAGGGAAGGCTTCTACCTTCAAGGCTCTTGTCCTCCCAGGGTACCTGGCTTACCTTCTTTGTTTCAGCAGATCTCTTATTGAGTTGTCCTCTTCTGGAACTGTCATGGCTGACAGAGGTTTGGGAAATAGTGCAGAAATGTGATCCTCACTTTCAACTTCATCAGCTCCAATATGAAAAGCTAGGGCTGCAACAAACACAATGGTCCTTGTCTCCATTATTCTGAGGAAGAAGGCTGGAAATGTAATCCCTTCAGGCTTTGTTTCTGGAGCAGAGAGGAGACTTTGTTATCAGGCCACTGCTTTCTGGACCCCTCTCTTCCATTGCAGGAAGCCTGGGCTCAATTTAGAAGCAAATCCTAGGCACAAGGGTTTGTCTCAGGTTTTTTTCTGCAGGACTCTTGTCCCTCGGGATTCTGAGAACAGAGTTCTTCCAGTCACGGTCTGGTCCATTGTGGACCGCCTGCTGCTGGGCCCATGAATCTCTATGGATCTCAACTGTATCCTTCCTGTAACCCAGAGCATCATCCATTGGGACAGGTTTCTCCCGATTAGCCTATTTGGACCCTGGCCATCAGTCGCAGCCACATAAAGCAGCAAACCACCCCTTAGGCTCCTGCTAACAGATGGACACTGACTTACCTCACCCACAATTACACTCCTGTGAACAAAAGAGAAAATGAGTTCTCATTTTTTCCTTTATAAAAGAGCTATTTTTGCCTTGCCTTTTTCTTCTTAGTGTTCATGCTTGCTGAGATGGTAAATATGGAAAAGCTACAAAATTAGGTTCAGCTCCAGACCACACACCAAACATCCATAGGGAAGTAGGGAGAGGGTGGCAGGGGGTGTTCTTCCATTCTGCCAGAGCCTGGCTATAGCACATGAAATGTTTCATTTTGTGCTCTTGTGCTAAGATTTTAGACCTGATATACATCCTAACGTTGGGTTATGTTTCTGGAAATAGGGAGATCCCTTTCCTTTTTCATACTTGGCCTTTGATTTAGCAGCTGAGAATGGAAATAAATTATATGATGGTAGCATTTTTCTGTCTCCCCCTCCCAACCCCTAGGTGCCTAGGGAAGGGATGCTCATGCCAGCAAGGGAAAAAAGGTATTTAGCAGTACCCTTGGGTTACCATGGCATTTAATGCAACAATGCATCTCTTTAAAGTCATGAACCAGATGGCGAGTTCCCATACAAGAGACTCTGGTGTTTGCATTTATACTCCTAACACCCAGGTAGGAACTAGATTCTGATAGACACTGGTAATTCCTCCTTGAATAACGTAACAAATGAGAAGCTGGCATGCTGACGCTACATTAAAAGCTATTTTCTATGAGTATATTTAGTTAAGTATGTGGTCTCATTAGAATATAGGACACATTATACTCCCAAATTAGATCCATTCATTTCACTCTCCCTTCTATACATCCATTCACTGGCTCTTGGTTTGCTAATGTGAGGCATCATATAGCCTTTGTCTGGAGGATGTAGTGACTAATTATCCACTCCAAACCCGTGTCTCTCACTTGCCTCCATCAAAGAACTCTATGCTTTATTGGAAAAAAAGAGACAAAAAATTGCAAGAAATAAAGTAAGCATTTTGTATACATCCACACTCCTACCATACAAATACCATATTCATGTATACACACACAAACATGCACATACGCGCATGTACTTATACACACGTACATGCAACAATTGCTGCTGTGTGTGATTGTTAATATTGATTGCCAACTCAGCATGTTCTAGAACTGACTGGGAGACAAACCTCTGGGCACATCTGTAAGGGAGTTCCTAGACTGGGTTGAAGAGGGAAGACTCAGGATACATGTGGGCAGCATCATCGCCTGGGCTGGGGTCATGGGGCCTGAATAAAAAGGAGAATGTGACCTAAGCACAAGCATTCCTCTCTTTGTATATTCTGATTGTGGGTGGGATGTGACCAGCCACCCCCTATCCCTGTCACCATGCCTTCCTCACCATGATGCCCTCAATCAACAGTTTATGTTGTCATAGTTATATGGCCCTCATGCAGCTTTGGTCAGGGGTATGGACACAGCAACAGCAACAACAGTTGATTGGGTGAACCATAATAGAAAATGATTCTGATGTGAGTTTAGTTGGAAGAGACTCAGACAGCGGGAAGACCGGGTTGATCATTGGAGCCATTGGAGGCTGTGGACTATGCTTACCTGATCACTACCACAGGTCAATGGAGATATGTCTGCTTCTGTTTGTCCCACTAGACTGCAATCTCTTGGGAGTACCTACATTAAAACTGTTAGAAACATTTGGTCTCTCTGTTGGCACCTCCCCAACATTGCTGCTGAGTTAGGCAGTTGTACCAGTATGAGTTCACTTGTGTGGTTTACTGATTCTTCAAGGAACTTCTCAAAGTATAAGAAAATACTATCTTCTACTGGTTAACTACTATAGGATCAAATATTATTGATTTAAACTGCCAAACATGAAGATAGCAAAATTATTCATTCACAGAAATGGAGACACTCCTTTCCTCCATATCTCACAGCATACCTTCAATGATGGAAGAGTTGAAACCAAAACAAGTTGAAGCACCTCATTTAAATGATGTTAGAACTCTGCCCCACGAGGGAGTCCCTGGACCAGAAGAAGATGAAAAGACCAAGTATTCCCTCATAGCCCAGATGCTGTGGGCTAAAAGATCAGGCCACTGTAGAACCTGTAGTGGAGATGGGAAGGTCCACTGTGGTACTGAATTCCTTTTTAGAATGATACCGATGTACTGCACAGTAATTCTTCCTTCCCATGACCCTTATGAAACACCTGCTCTCTCACTTTGACTCAGGCTCTCCTCTCTTGGGCCTGCTCAAGTTAAATGATTTTTCAGGATTAAAGTCTTTCTAAAAGGGTTTGTTTTACATGTGTCTCTAACAATATCTCTGATCATATCACCTTTAAATGTGGATGTTAAGGCAGCTCAGCTCTCACCCTAGAAAAACATGGTCTGGCCAAGGAGGAGGAAGGATTATTAGGGTTATCAGTATATAATACTTATAATATTCACATCTAATTTAAAGCCAAAACTTGGCTTAAAAAATAAACATAAATTCAGTAGCGTTGCCTAAGAAAATGCTTTTCAAAACTCTATAAATATATCAAATTATTTTTAGAAATACTTCCTTTTGTGGACTTGACTTCTAAGTGCTTGGTCTACCTGTTGAGGCATTAAATACCAGGCCACTTAGGTTCTACTGAGTAAGTTTGGCTATAAATAGAATTTTTGGCATCGCAGTTAGTTTAATATCAAAGAAGCAACACTCTATGCAATAATTAAAGGGAAAAGCAGGGCCAAGATCAAGACTATCTAGAGGCCAACCTAAAAGACAGTAACTCCCAAAACTCCAGAGCCTGGTAACATCAAAAGAAGTTTATATTGTCCAGATGAGGTGAGGCTGAGGTATCTTTAGAATAATAAAATAATGTATTATTCAACACAGGACACTTTTACAATGGAAAGGGACAATGCTAATAAATAGTGTTTATGGAGAGCAAAAAGTAAAGGGGGTTCTATCTACTGGATAACAGGCAATACACTGGAAGGTTATGTTATACGCTCCTTAGAGTAGGATTATTAAAACAGAAGGACAATTTTCATTTACCATTCCTTTATTTGATACAAGACTGATAAAACTTTGAAAGTTTTCCACAGTTGGTCGTGGAAACCCCAGACCGCTAAAACAATACAGGTTCTTGCCACTCTCCTTGGTTGCCCACCAGAGCTAATTGGTAGAACCCCATTGCTGATTAAATTGCACACCTTGGTCGCAAGGTAAAGAGAAATCAGTTTGCGACCAAGACAAAGGTCATTCTCTGCTGGTTAGCTTTCCTAGTGCAGGAAGACACTGTAACTTTTTTCTTCCTGCAGAAATTTAAAAGGCATCAACAGTCAAACCCAGCAGGGAATCTTATAAACCAAAACCATCCTACCAGGTGCTTAAGATCCCTCAGACCCTAGGGGAATGCTTACTACACTTGTTTATGCTTGCAGACAAATCCTGCTCTGAGCCTTACTCAGAGAAGCCTGTCTTGGAGATGAATAGTGGTGAATGCAGAATAACCCTGGCTAGTCCAGATTCTGAGAGTGAGTGAGAGAAGAGCGCTCAACTCTCAGCAGGATTTAATTACGACTCATTCTAAGGCTCAGAGATGACTAGGAAAGAGGAGGCATGGAAAAAGTATAAAAGTTGGAGGGTGGAATAAAGGAGTGTGAAATGCTGTCTCAATGGCCTGGCACAGCCTATGTAGTCAAGACCTCACAGGAGCCATGCGTTGCCTACAGTTAGCAAGCACAAGACTCCAGGTAATCAGAGGTTGGACTTAAGGAGTCCTACTCATCCCTGCTAAACTGTTGGCACTGATGGGGTTATGAGGGAAGGGGCAGTCGCATTCTTCAGTTGGGTGCCCACTGGGCAACCATCAGGCTCCAATGGAGAGTTCCAAACCCATGGGGTCATACATATGATACTGGTTAAATTCTGTGGATCTCAAAAACATAATAACTTTGAATGTAGGAAAGGAACTTACAGGGAAGAAGAGTGATAATAAGGATCAGAGGGAGACTGGAGAGGATGGGGGAGTAGAGTAATCAGAACGCATTGTTTACATCTACGAAACTGTCAAAGAATAAATCCAATGAAACTGTACAGTTCAATAAATAAGATCCATAATCTGTGAGACTAACTCTTGGCTCCTCTACCCCATGTCCTGCTAAGAGTGCTGAGAAATTCTGCTCTTACTCTATTATAATCTAGGTTTACAGCTTTTTTTGGTTTTTTTTTTAAGGGTTTTTTGTTTGATTGATTTTCTTAAAAGGGGGGTTCTCTGTAGCTTTGAAGCCTGACCTAGAACTAGTTCTTGTAAATCAGGCTGACCTCGAACCCACAGAGATCCACCAGTCTCTGTCTCCTGAGTACCAGAAATGGCTTCATTTCTTCTCTGTTTAGAAAAATGGATGGAAATAGAAAACACTATCCTGAGTGAGGTAAGCCAGACCCAAAAAGAGGAACATGGGATGTACTCACTCATATTTGGTTTCTAGCCATAAATAAAGGACATTGAGCTTATAATTCATGTTCCTAGAGAAGCTAAATAAGGTGAATCCAAAGACAAACACATAGGCATCCTCAGGAATATTAACCTTCATCAGGCGATGAAAGGAGACAGAGACAGAGACCCACACGGGAGCACCGGACAGAAATCTCAAGGTCCAAATCAGGAGCAGAAGGAGACGGAGCACGAGCAAGGAACTCAGGACCACAAGGGGTGCACCCACACACTAAGACAATGGGGATGTTCTATTGGGATCTCACCAAGGCCAGCTGGCCTAGGTCTGAAAAAGCATGGGATAAATCCGGACTAGCTGAACATAGCGGACAATGAGGAATACTGAGAATTCAAGAACAATTGCAGTGGGTTTTTGATCCTACTGCACGTACTGGCTTTGTGGGAGCCTAGGCAGTTTGAATGCTCACCTTACGAGACCTGGATAGAGGTGGGCAGTCCTTGGGCTTCCCACAGGTCAGGGAACCCTGATTGCTCTTCGAGCAGATGAGGGAGGGGGACTTGATCGGGGGAGGGGGAGGGAAATGGGAAGCGGTTGTGGGGACGAGGCAGAAATCCTTAATAAATAAATAAAAAAAAAGAAAAATAACTCAAACAAGGAGGGGGAGAGATATTCAAGAGGAATGCTTGACAGTTGATGGGCTGCTCTAGAAGGGAGACTCAGTCTTTTAAGGATGTGGTCCCTGATGGGTTGACCATGCTCCAATGGATGGTCATATATCTATGAATATATGGGCAGCAAAAATTGGTCTCACTGCACTTTTTATAGAAGGAGAGAGGTAGAGAGGGGAAAGGTACTTGAAATTTGAAGGGGGTCAGGAGTTAAAGATGGATCTGGGATGAGAGGGAAGAGAGAAAGTAAATAAGATTACAGTACACTGTATGGAATTCTTATAGAACTAATAATATCATATTAAAAATAATTGTAAGAGTTCTTTTTTTTTTTTGTTCCACTGGAAGAGGTGAAAAGACAATGACTCCTTTGCTTAATTTGGCAATAATTTCACAGGCTGCTATATGAATGACTTTTAAAAATAAAGTTCTCCATTTTAAGTCTAATAATACATTGTTGCTGATAAAAAGAGGTTAGAAATGTTAATTAAATCCAATCTGGATTCTCAATCAGAGAGGTATTATGTAAGCTTAATTATTTAACTTTTTTAATTCTCTGATGCTGACTTGTCAGCATCAAGTGTCTATCACATTGCCAGCACTTCTGCGTGTCAAACAGTTCAGTGCCTGGTGACAATTCTGTTTCATCTGCTTTCTCTTGTCAAACTCTCTGCAGTTCCTTCTGGCTCCCAATTAATCACTAGCACTGAAGGTGAGGCAATTTACAGGAACTTAAAAGGAGGGAATGTTAACGACAGAAGAATTCAAGTTTGCTTTCTTTTATCTGGGAACATGAAGATCTGGGAAGGTTCCATCAGACCAGGTCTTGCTAGGGTGCTCCAGAATCAATGATTGACCACAGGAGAGAGAAGAAGCGAGCAGTGTTCTCATGCTAGTTCAAAGTTCAGGGGAATTTAGCTCTTGCACCAGCTTAAACACTCAGGTGTAGAGACTTCTCTCATATAGATAGTGTGTAACACCTTTAGAACTTGCTCTCCCAGATCAACCAAGACTCAAACTTCAGAGTCTGGTGGTAGATTTCAACAGCCTGCTGCTGGGATCTCTCAACCTGGATGAGGCCATTGTTTATGTACTTATGGGACTAGAGGTGAGAAGGACTGGCATGTTGGACATCTTAATTTGAGGTCATTGGGTTTTCCTTGCTCTGTTTTGCAAGGTATCTATGACCCACCCCCTCCTCTGGAGCAATGGCCAATGTTCCAGATAACATAGAAGGAACAGATCAGATGACACCCAAATAGACAATTGATGTTCGGGGAGGTTGCTTCTCCCAGATTTTCTGTGACTGACAACTTTTCATAAAGACGTTTTCCTCTTGGCTTCCAAATGGTGAAGCTCATGGTTGAAAGGACATCCTTTGGTTGAAGCCACAGTTGGCCTGAGAGAATCAAACCCACTCACCTGTTCTTATTAGGGGCTAAGTTTCCTCAAGGAGGAATTATTTAGAACAGTACAGGTGGCAATGGTGACATGACCTTGTTGTGAGCTGAGAACTCTGTTGGAAGCATACATGAATTAAACCAGAAAACACTGGTAAATAAAACCAAGCATGTATCTTTTAAATTTTATTACTATCTTCTCCAATATATCATAGCATTTTATAAAGACACATATTGATTTCACTTTTTTAAGGCAGTTGAATGACTAAGAAAAATCTTTCACTGGGCATTTATTACAATCTAAGATCTCTGTTAGTTCTTTATACGATAACGGATCCTTTTAATAACTTTTGAGGCAAATATCTGCATCTCTCCATGCAGATGAAGGATCTAAAACCACATTGAATCTTAACAATCACACTCAGCCATTGGTTCTGACTTGGCTCTAAAGCCAACCTGATGTCTACAGTCTACAGGATGGAGCGGGATTCTCTTAGAAACCTCTGGGCAGGTTCCACTCTAGCACTGAAATTTCAGTCCTAAGAGTTCTTCTTCCAGAGAGTCTCAGGATGTACACTTGAGTCCTTTGTGTGCAATTCATGCATGCCTCCTCCATCCACTCTTCATGGAGTGAGCATATGTTAGAGATGGCGTGCTGGGATCTACAAACACTTTCTGTCTTTGGGAAGCTGAGTTCCTTAAATTCCCATGTCCTCCCCGCTTCAGCAGAGAGTGTATTTGTACTATGCCTGGCACGAAAAATAACCTCCTGTCTGGGAATTGACTGGTAACACAAAATAAGTATACTGCCTGTTAGTGCAAACTCCTATGTTTCTGTTCTTGTGGACACTGCACATACTAAGGGACATTGTCCTTTACTTCCTGGGTGACCTTGAGGAAGTCACATATATATCTAGCTATCAGCCTCTCTCTCTCTCTCTCTCTCTCTCTCTCTCTCTGTGTGTGTGTGTGTGTGTGTGTGTGAGAGAGAGAGAGAGAGAGAGAGACAGAGAGACAGAGAGTCAGAGACAGAGACAGACTTTGTTTAAAGACTGTAAACAAAGGAGCCAAGTGCCTATCAGAGGGTGTGCAAACTAGAGCCACTGTCAAGATTCATGGCTACAAAAGCATCTCAGACTTAGAGGGTTTAGTGATGGAAAAGTTGTACAAATCTTCTCTTTACATAGCTTTAAAGTATTTTATGTAAATGGTAAGACCACTTTTGTACTAACTTTTCAGCAAAATACCAATGTCAGAAACAAAAGCAAATTAAAAAAATGCCCAGACCACAGACCCAGGAACACCTCCTAGAAACTGACTTTGCAAATCACCAGCGAATTAAATCCAGGATTCAGGTCTGCTGATCAGTGAGCTGCATACCACATGGACCCAGACTGTTGTGAAGAGGCAGAATGCCACAATTTATGCTGAAGGATTGGAGGATTTCTCCAGGTCAACAGCCATAAATGCTAATACTTGGTTCCTTTCTCCACTTATAATCAAGTATTAGAATTTTGTGGCCACTGTAATAGAGCAAGAAAAAAATAAACAAAAGGCAAACAAATCAGAAAAGGAAAAATTATCTGTAGCTGTACATGACATGGTTTCTATGAAGAAATCTTATAGAAGTTGAATATAAATGAAACCTAATTTTAATTTTTTTCATAATAACTGATTTCAGTAATGTTACTGGATATGTAACTACCATGTAAAGTAATTGTGTGTGTGTGTGTGTATATATATATATATATATATATATATATATATATATATATATATACAGTTATAGAAAATAAATAGAAAAATTTAAGTTACATGTTCTACCATTGGAGTATTTGTAAGATTCTTTTATTCATTAACAAGCAATTCTTGGAATGATTGAACTTTAGGAATTGGTAATAGTATTGCAGAGTCTCCCAGGAATGTGCTTTGTGTGCCCGGTTCAGAGGACATGCTGATCAGGGCTGTAGACTATGGATACACCTATTTAGTTAAGCTACGCAAAGAATACTTAGTTTCCAAGCTATTTCTGTTCTGGAGTAAGGAAAGATGACATGAATGTACAAAGAGGCCAAGGGCTCTGCAAATAGATCCCACAGAAGGAGAGCTCTTTTAACATTGGAGAAGTATGGCTTGTTAAATGGGAAGTGCCTAGAGGAAACAAAGCCCACTCTGGCTATGCTAAGGAAAAGGGCAGGAAATGGATGACCTTAGGCAGGTTTAGAGGCTGGATCTATTGGTACAGAATTCAGTATAGAAAAATAAAAACCAAATGAATTGCAAAAGGTGCTGGTCCTGTTCTATAAGCATGAGGTCAATTAAAAACATGTATCTGTAAATAGTCAGAGGAAGACATTGGTTCATGTGTGTGGGAGAGATCAGGGTTTCTTGCAACAAGGATGGAAGGACTTCTGGAGGACTCACGAGAGAAATTTGTTGAAACAGAGAGGGAGTTGGTAAATAATGATTGGAATCCAGATTAAGGAGCCCAGGACCATCCCAGAGAGGACAAGTGTCCATCTTCCCTTATGTATGGGAGATGCAGGAGCAACAACAAAAGGCAATCCAGGGGGGTATATGAGGCTTAAAAGAGGGAGTCCTGAATGAGCCCCAGACACCAAGACAAAGTTCTTCTTCACGCAAAATTGTGGTTGCAGAATGTTCTTTCATCAGCAGTTTCCCAGAATGCTCAACTCCAGCCTGAGATGCTTCAGTTAGAGATAGAAAAATAAAAACAATGTAGTAAGAAAAGAAATTAGGAGATGGGAGAAGAAGAAAGCAGAGGGGAAGGGAAGACAGGGGAAAGTAGAGAAGAGGTGAAGAGAGAAAGAAGTAAGAATCATAAGAGGAAGGGCTTTTGGTGGACGAGAATTCTTGGTTTTTCGTTTATTTATTTTGAGATTTACTTTACAGCTCACAACATTAAGAACAATCAGTGCCATTGGTCATGTATTTGCAGAGCATTTACATAGCTTGTTAATTCTCTAGGGACCACATTTTTTTTAACCTCATAGAATCTACAAGGGTATCATCAATTCACAATAGCCTGTCTTATTGCAGGATCCCCGATTTATACTCTTCAACATTGAAACCAGAACTCAAATGTCACTGCGTCCTTTGAGAGATGGAGAAAGTTTAGACCAGGGCAGCAGAAGGGTCATACCCAAGGTCACAGTGGAAGATGCTGAGAGGCCACACTGTACATTTCCTGGCTACTGTTCTCATTATTGTCTCTGGCTCTCTGGATAAGAAAAATGGTCACTTGTGGCCTTACATTTACTCATTCACCCTCCAATCTCTGTAAGTGGCCAAGAACACTGCAGGGGATCTTGGGCTCTGGAAAAATAGGGAAAACAGAGCTATTGGGATCTGAGTTGCTAGAAACTGAGGTACAGGCTCAAGACAGGAGACGTCTGTTAAATCAGAACACCCAGCAAAAGGAATGTAGCAAGGACCTAAGCCAGGAAGTCAGAGGCTGGCGTGGAACCGAGGATAAAGAGAAGCTCAGTGGACTTGGCTGTTGTGAGACCTCCGGTCCTTCTTTCCAACCCTTTCAATGTTTATGTTTGGTAGACAATGCAGAAATGAACATAATCACTAAATGTCTGCAGTTTGCCATGCTAGTTGGTGGGAGAAGGCAGTTTGATCCTGCCTCATAAGAAATATGAGATTGCCTTTCCCTCCGATGTTCTTATTTGTATATCTGGAGCCAATCTCAAGCTGTCTGGAACAATCTTGAACAATCTGAAATTCACATGAGCATATCTCTCTCCCACCGGCCAGTTCTCAGATAACTGCTTTGCTTTCCCCTTCTCTAAGTAGAAGAAAGAGTTTTAGCCTGCCTCTTGAACGTAAGCATTTCTGACCCGTGCTGATCATCTGAACACGAAATATGAATATAGGCTAAATCACAGTCAGGAAGAAAACCCCATGAACTCATTAACCTTCTGGCCCCAACGCTCAAATACAGAAGGACCCCTGAGATGAATGTTGGGTACAACAATACAGCTATCACCCCCTTACTTGTGGGTCTCCTGCAGCTCTTTCATAGCTACTGCATGGAATTGCCTATGCTCTTAGTCTTCTAAGAGCTAACAGGTTGCACGGGGTCTGGAAACAGGCATGCCTCAGTTGGGTAAGGATGGCCCTCTACCTGCCTTCTGCAACCATCTGAGCAGCACAGAATGCCCCTGTCTTGACATGATGCTAGAGTGAGCGACCTCCGATGTCTCACAGTAAAGGGAACAATTACATAATCAGAGCAACAACGCCAAAAAGAACAAACACATACGGAGCTGGGCCAACCACTTGGAATGCAGGGAAGCAGAGACACCTCCCAGAGTGGGCCCAGCAGCCACCTCCAAGTACAAATATATTGTTAGGAAACTCTCCAACTCATCCCATCACAGTCTTTTGCAGTATCCTAAAGCTTTATCCTAAGATAAAGAGTTCATTACAAGTTTACTCCATCTCTCTGTTAAACCATCTGTAAGTTTAGCTGGTCCAGGTTCTTCTATGAGATGCATTTACCATCATATTTTTCCTTTTTTTTGTCTGACTTAGACCCAGAAGCAAATATCACCATTTACTGTAACAGAAGAAAGGCTATGAAACAGTGACCAGACAGACGTTGCACTCACTCCAAGGTACCTGAAATTGAACACCCTATAGCCAAGTTCTGAAAAGCTATGATTTAGCTCCCACATTGATAGATTCATGGAATCTCTCATTGGTTCACTTATTTTCTATGTTTCTGCAGAGTCTCACTTGAGTGGAGGTACCAGGAGAATGAGGAGAAAAGTTTACCTTTCAAGACAAATAATAGCTTTGGTCTTTACTTACTCTAGGAGGGGTACTCTCTGTAAGCTTGCAAGTCACTTCCCTACTTCATGGAGGAAGAAAATAGATCAGGCTAGCATGCCATTTTATGCCTGTGTGTCACCAATAGACATTGAACCACAGCAATTTTGCCTCAAGAAGGGCTGGGTTCACAGCTAGATCTAAAGTCTCTTATTCTAAGTCTCAAAAGGCTCAGACATGCTCTCCTTTAAGAAGTGGAGGTGGTGTGTGCCTGCCTCCAATCCTGGAAATCGGTGACTGGGTAGGCAGCATCACTGTGTGAGCTGCCTGCAGATGTCAGCTACAAGGGGCTATTTGTGTAGGATAGCCCTGCCTTTAATTGAAGAAGAGCTCAAGTTTCCTGACTGCTAAGCTTCAAAATGGCCACAGACATTCTACCTAGCTTAATTCCTGTTGGGTAGTAATTTTCATGCTCCTATTGGACTTTATATATGTATGTATATATGTATGTATGTATTATGAGTGAATTAATGTGGAATCAAAGACTTTTGATAAAATGAATATTTTAACAAGCTACAACTTGGTACATATTACCTTCTCTGAATATAGCATAGAAATGTTTCTGAAACCAAATATGAGTGAGTACATCCCATGTTCCTCTTTTTGGGTCTGGCTTACCTCACTCAGGATAGTGTTTTCTATTTCCATCCATTTGTATGCAAAATTCAAGAAGTCCTTGTTTTTTACTGCTGAGTAATACTCTAATATGTATATATTCCATACTTTCTTCATCCATTCTTCCGTTGAAGGGCATCTAGGTTGTTTCCAGGTTCTGGCTATTACAAACAATGCTGCCATGAACATAGTTGAGCATATACTTTTGTTGTATGATAGGGCCTCTCTTGGGTATATTCCCAAGAGTGGTATTGCTGGATCCAGGGGTAGGTTGATCCCGAATTTCCTGAGAAACCGAAACACTGCTTTCCAGAGTGGTTGCACAAGTTTGCATTCCCACCAGCAATGGGTGAGTGTACCCCTTTCTCCACAACCTCTCCAGCAAAGGCTATCATTGGTGTTTTTTATTTTAGCCATTCTGACAGGTGTAAGGTGGTATCTTAAAGTTGTCTTGATTTGCATTTCCCTGATCGCTAAGGAAGTTGAGCATGACCTTAAGTGTCTTTTGGCCATTTGAAGTTCTTCTGTTGAGAATTCTCTGTTCAGATCAGTGCCCCATTTTATAATTGGGTTGATTAGCCTTTTACGGTCTAGTTTCTTGAGTTCTTTATATATTTTGGAGATCAAACCTTTGTCAGTTGCAGGGTTGGTGAAGATCTTCTCCCAGTCAGTGGGTTGTCTTTATCAGGCGATGAAAGGAGACAGAGACCCACACGGGAGCACCGGACAGAAATCTCAAGGTCCAAATCAGGAGCAGAAGGAGACGGAGCACGAGCAAGGAACTCAGGACCACAAGGGGTGCACCCACACACTAAGACAATGGGGATGTTCTATTGGGATCTCACCAAGGCCAGCTGGCCTAGGTCTGAAAAAGCATGGGATAAATCCGGACTAGCTGAACATAGCGGACAATGAGGAATACTGAGAATTCAAGAACAATTGCAGTGGGTTTTTGATCCTACTGCACGTACTGGCTTTGTGGGAGCCTAGGCAGTTTGAATGCTCACCTTACGAGACCTGGATAGAGGTGGGCAGTCCTTGGGCTTCCCACAGGTCAGGGAACCCTGATTGCTCTTCGAGCAGATGAGGGAGGGGGACTTGATCGGGGGAGGGGGAGGGAAATGGGAAGCGGTTGTGGGGACGAGGCAGAAATCCTTAATAAATAAATAAATTTAAAAAATAAAAAAAATAAACTAATGAATGTATATTCAAGGATATACCTATAAAACATCAAAAAAAAAAGAAATGTTTCTGATAGGCAATGATTCAGAATGTTGCTGAATGTGCTTCTATAAGTAATAGATCCTTAGGATTCCATTGTTTGCTGCTGGAGAAAAAAAGAAGTCAGTGCAAATTAATGACTTTCTATTGATCACTTAGGATGTTTGGTAAGGCCTAGACTTGACACATATTTATTTTTAGGAAGTTGGCAAAGTTTGCCTCTCTTGGCAACTCTTCTGTAGATGGAAGTTTCCATACTGCCCAGTCCTGTAGCCATTCAGTACCAAATAAACACACAGAGGTTTATATTAAATATAAAATCCTTAGTCTATTGCCCTAACTTAAATTAACTGATAATTCTTATCTTTGTTTAGCCAAATGGCTTGGTACCCTTTCTCAGTAAGGCATTCTGATCTTACTTCTTCTGAATCTAGATGACAACTGTATCTCTGCTTTTCTTCCTCCCAGAATTCTCCTAGTCTGACCTGTCTACACTTCCTGCCTGGCTACTGGCCATTTAGTGTTTTATTAAACCAATATGAGTGAAAAATCTTTATAGTATACAAAAAAAAAGCTTTCTTAGGCTTAATGTAGAAATTCTTGACAAACATTTGGGTGTCATTTGTAAACAAAAGTTTCTGTCTTGCCCAGTCTCACAGCCATTCAGTCCCCAAAAAAACCCCACACAGATGTATATATTAATTATAAATAATTTGGCCTATTGCTCAGGCTTATTACTAACTAGCTCTTACAACTTAACCCATAATTTTTTCCTATTTTGGTCAAATGACTTGGTACCTTTTCTCAGTAAGGCATTCTCATTTTGCTTCCTCTGAATCTGTATTACGACTACATCTCTGCCTTTTTTCTTCCCCGAATTCCTCTAGTCTGGTCTCTCTACCTACACTTCCTGCCTGGCTACTGGCCAATCAGTGTTTTACTAAACCAATATGAATGACAAATCTTTACAGTGTGCAAGAGTATTATCCCACAGCACTCTTCTACTTTCCCACTGTACAACTTTTGGTGACATTTACTCATGGTACCAATGGTTGACATGCCAAGAGCTTAGCTCTTTCTCACAAGCTTGTGTTTGCAATTATTAACACTGATAGTGTGGACCACCACATTAGGATTTTTGCCAGCTGCGTTTCACTGGATTTGTTCAGGAGATCAGGTTATGTTGGGTGGTAGTTGTCATGGCTGTGATGTTCATGTGACTCATCATTTCTGAGTTTCACCATTCATTTTAATTCCAGCAGTTTCTGTCGATGGTTTCAGCACAATCATTTGACTGGTATCAAAAGAGCAAGCAAACAGATCTCCATGTTTTCATGCGGACACCTGGATCTACATTTTGAGCAGAGTATTTACTAAATGACTGTAGTGAAGTCAGTTCCCTAACCCTTCCAATATTTCTTATTCAATGATCTTTGTAGAATAAGAATCATATATTCACAGTGGCTGCAAATTAGCAGTGCCAAATGACAGAACATATTCTCTCTCAGTTCTAGAGGCCATAAATCTAAAATCCAGAGGGAATATTCTTTGGGAGCTATAGAGAGGATCTAATTATTGTTCCCCATATTCCTGTGCCCAAATTTTCCTTTGTCTTTCTGTGTTATAAGGGTATTTACAAAATGTATATTTGAAAAATCTTTCATACATGTATATATAATATGATGATAATTTTCTCCTAGTAACCTCCTCTTGGTCCTTTTTGATGGATTTACTTCTGTACTTTTATGTCACCTATATGGACATAATTTTATTCATCAGTATAAAATCTAGGAACTGCAATGAGAGAAAGCATACAATATTTGTCTTTCTGAGACTAGCTTAATTCACTTATGATTTCCTATAGCTGTATCCATTTTCCTGAAGCAACATAACTTCACTCTTATTGAGGACAGGAAAAGTTCCTCTGTGTATATATGCCACTTTTTCCTTGTCTGTCCCTCTGTTATTAGTTACTTAGGTTGGTTCTATGACTCAGCTATTGTGAATACCATTGCAATAACAATGATATGCAAATATCTCTGTGATAAGTTGATTTCCAGTGGTTTGGGTAAATTAGCCAGAAAGGGTAGAGCTGGGTCCTGTGACAGATGGAATTTCAGTTTGTTGAGAAACCTCCTTGTTGACTTCTGTAGTGGCTGGACCGGTGTACAGTTCCAGGAGCAGTGCATGAGGTTTCAGATTCATCCACATCCTCCAGCCCCTGCTCTTACCTGTTTAATGATGCTCATTCTGGGGTAAGATGGAATCTTTATGTAGAACTGATTTATAATTCTCTAACAACTAGTGAAGCTGAATATGTTTCCATATGTTCATTGATCATTTGTGTTTCATCTTTTTAAAACTGTCTGTTCTTTTTGCCAGTCCTTTCATTGAGTAGAAATATCTTTGTTGTTTGTAGGATGCACTTAGATAACCCAGGATCATCACTTTGCATGAAACCCCCTAATTTAATCATACTTCCAAACACATTTTTTTCAAGTAAGGGATTAGAATTGGATGCGGACATAGTTCCCAGTGGCCTCCATTCAGCCCACTTCAGGTTTCATGAGTAGGAGTGTTGAATGAGCTGAGTTATCGGTTGCCACACCAACAGGGCCCAACAAATGTCAGTGTTCTCCCGCCCAAGAATTTAGGAGGAGATCTAATTGCCTTCTTTAAAACTGAGTTCCAACCTGGGGAGCTTGGCTTCTACAGAACCCAAAAGCAGCTGCCATTTATTGTGTCTCTGCTGTGAGCTGGAAATGCGCACACTTTGCCTGAACTCATCCTCCCAGCTGTACAGCTGGAGACTGGAGCACAGTCCTGGTGGGCCACACAGTCTGTACAAAGCAGAGCGGCTGCTGTTAATTGCAGCAAGTCCCCCATGCTCCCTGCAGGCCCCATGCTGCCTCTCCCACTTAAGGAAGTAACTAGCTGAACAGACATAATGATCATCTCATTCAGGCTCCTTGAGAAGTATTCCCTATTAGGAGCAAGCAAGGAGAGAGCACGGCCTTACTTTGTCATTCTGATTTCTAGACTAACCCATCCCAGACAAGGAAAATATCTGGGGAAAAAAATCTTTGCTTTCTCTTGAGACTCATGTGTATTTTCCCACGTTTCAAAAGCCATTTTGGGAGCAGGGAGAGTGGTTAGACTATTAATCAAATTCTTAATAGAAAAGTTTCTAGAAGGTAGCACACCATGAATTATGGAATATTTGCCTTTGCTTGCCTCATCTCTGAAATGTGGAGCCCCACGATTATACATCTCCTGCACGAATGCTGGGCTTTTCAGAAGAGCACTCTGTTGAGATTTATTGAAGTGTTGGAGCTTGTTCTGATGAAAAGGTACATGGCAGAATTCTTGAGTTCACGGGGTGAAATATTCATATGTCTGTGAGTACTGGGTTTGGAGTAATTTTCCAATTGGATGGGATCTTTTTCAGTGCGAGCTCACCTTCTGAATGTTCTGTTGGGCCACCGTAGGTATAAGGATGCCATTGGCAGGATCAGACAGCAGAGCCAATGTGGTCTTGAAGCCAATATTCTTGTGGTCCTCTTGAACTCAGTTAGGAATCACCTACTCTTAAATGAGGCAGGAGCCATTTTGCTTAGCTCTAAATCAGTGCACACAATTTTGAATGATTATCTGTGGGTCTGGGTGTTGAACTTCTACTAAAAGTAGCAAAGGGGCAGGGAAGCATATGTTGAGAATGTACAAGAATTATATGATCTCCATGGAAACCAGGAGACTGTTGAGAGAAGTATAACGTGGTCTTTCAACATGCAAGTTCAAGCATCTGAAGACAATAGATCAGCGGTTCTCAACCTGTGGGTCATGACACCTTGGGGTGCAGTTGCATATCAGGTATCCTACATATCAGATATTTACATTACAATTTATAGCAGTAGCAAGTTACAGTTATGAAGTAGCAGCAAAAATAATTTTTATGGTTGGGGGTCAACACAATACAAGGAACTGAATTAAAGGGTCACAGCATTAGAAACGTTGAGAACCACTGCTCTAGATAGTGACACTTCAAGATGAATGAGCTACTAAGACTGACCCCTAAATGTCCACTGAATATCTATGATAATGGGATAATGCCCTTCAGAAGTGTGGTACTATGTTCTTAAGTAAAATGGGAACAATGTTGGAGGTATTTAGGAACTACATATAAAAGCTTTATATTTTAAAAAATACTCTTACATATGTTTGATTTACCCTTTTAAGATGCATTAGATTCCAACAAGATAAAAATAAACAGGTTTTAGAAATGTTTCTTAGATGAAATGACTTCTCCAGATGAGAGATAATAGCTTCCTTCTTGAAATGACAGCCTGCTGCTCGTTATGCTTCTAGGAAGATGGACATTGTACACTTTGAGGAGTCACAGGTAACCCCAGGAAAGAAGGCTTATTCTTAATTAGCATCAATTATAAAACCGCATATATTTTCATTGTCTTTAAGGCCAATGCTAGCACACAGGTTGGGGTACCTACAGAGTCTTCCTGCCAGATGCAATATCTTGTCTGAACCTTGTTCCCCGTTTGGCACTCCCGGTTCCATTTTGATGATTCCCCCAAGCGTCTCTTGACTTTAAAGCAGGCTGGACTCCCATTTTTCTACCTGCTGCCTACTTATTTACTTCTGCCAGAGCACAGCTGTCGCTCCAGGTTAAGGAGCACTTGGATGGGATGGATTGCTCCAACGTTCTGTGTTCATTGACTCGAGAAAGTATGATTTGAGAATCCAAAACGTGATATTAAATTCTTCATTTTATACTTAAAATGTTTAGGAAACTTGCTAGTAGCAACTCAACTAGTGAAAGTCAGAGACAGTTTGAACTACAGTTGTCTGGGTTCAAAGTCATTCTCCTTCACTTTCACCAGCCATGTCACCAGACATGAACATTTTTCTGTGCTGTTATCATACTTGCTTTGCTTCTTGTGTCTTCCTTATTTTCCACAGGACCTGGGCTACCTGACACATGTTCTGGAAATTTCTTTAGTGTCATGAAGAGTAGTACTCTAATAAGTGGGTCCTGGAAGGAGCTGGACATAGACATGCATGCACCTAAAATATAGTTAACAAAGAAGGAGTTGAACACAGATACACATACAGCCACACAAACATACATACAAAACATACACATGCCTAGATGTATGCCCATCTAACCCATTAAGGAAACTCCTCCCAGCTTGATGAAAAGGATATGGGGTCCCTGGTGCCAAGTCAGAAGGCCTCTGGTATCTCAATGATAAGCCTTCTGACTTGTCCATCCTGAAAGAAGACCAAGATTGCAATAGGAATGAGACCGATGTCTTGCACTAGTGCATCCTGGAGGCGGGCACTTCTCAGGCAAACCAGTCAGCTGGAGTTTGCCCCAAAGAGCTTGGACGTGAAGACTCCAGAGAGAGGAAAATACATTTGTTTGCATTGAAGGCTGCCTACACAGTTATCTCCGGCAATAGTAAGAACAAGCTGTTTTGCTGTTCTCAGGATTGCTTCAAATGCACGCAACTATACTAGACACACATGACAAAACCTCAACATCCAAAACCAAAAATTATGATGGACATAACTTGTTTGGTGCCACCATCAATCCCAGAAGAGTTTCTTCAGCTTCATGAGTCTCTTTGAGAATACAGATGCAGAAACAAAATCCTAAGATTTAGGGTTTGAGTGTTTGCATTCAGTAGTCTGAATTTAGTCTGGATTCCCTAAGTGATTCTGATGCGATAGGCAACTAACTATTCAAAGCCCAGCCACTAGCTTATCCCAAGACTTAAATTATTGGGGACAGGTCTTCTGAAAACACAAGCCAGAATATGTCACATCTCAGAGTAAATAAGACCTGATGCTGTGTCTTACTTAACCCCATCCCATCTGCTCCAAGGCTCTGCTCCTCTTTGAGGCCACAAATGCTTCTCTTGCCTGACATTCTTTGTAATACCTCTCTCCCCATTTCGAGCATTCTTCCTTGCTGTCTTTCATTGACACTCTGTATATTTTGGGCTACTGCTTCTCCTTGAACCAGGCCTGATTTGATGGAGTCTGACTCACTCGTCATTGGTATTCTATTCAGAGTGTGGACTGTGATCTCATGGTTCCTTTCCTGCCTCCTAATAGATTGTGAGTTTTTTGAGAACTGGATCTCACGCATCTCTTCCCCACATCTTATAAACTGGGCCTGATGCCTACTAGGAAATCAGCACATGTTTACCATTAAACGAAGTGGTTATAACTTTCACAGAGCATTCCTATACCTTTCAGGGTCACTATCTCCCAAATTTTCTGAGTATGCTAATTCCAGTGATAAATTTTATTGAAAGGCAAAAAGCCTATGGAACTTCAAACTGCATTATGTTAAAAACAAATATTTTTATTGGTGCTATATCCATTTCATTTGGGTGAAACTTCATAGTTTACAAAACACATTTTCAGATTTCATCTCACATGTCAGTCAAACAAGTTAGGCAGGGCATACTAATGTATCTTCATTTTGCAACTGACAACACAGACCTCATTAGATCAACTGACTTACGCAAAGATGAGCCAATGCTATCTGACCCAAAGCCAGAAGAATTGGTGCTACTCCAGTTGGAGCTTAAGTTGTCGATTATAAACCTCTCTGGGGGCATGTGCCCTGGGATCCATAAACAGTGGCAGGGACCTAGCCACTGAAGGTTGAGGGTCTGGTGCCTAAATGACCTTTCTGTAAGGACCCAAGAGGCAAGAGGAAAGCAAATCACCACAAGCAAAGTACAATGTCTACTAGGCATACTGCAGTAGAGCTAGAGTAAGGACGTGACATAAGACAATTGCGGCTCTCTAAATTCTCCAAACCTGGTTGCCGTAGTTACTTTTCACCGACTTCATACAAACCTAGACATATCTAGGATGAAGGCACCTCAACTGAGGAATTGCCTCCATCAGACCAGTCTATGGATATGTCCCTGGGTGCATTTTCTTGATTGCTAACTGATATAGGAGGATCCAGCTGGATGTGTGGTCCTGGGATATATAAGAAAGATAGATGAACATGCTGGAGCAAGCGAGCCAGTAAGCGGTGTTGCTGTGTGGATTCTGTTTCAGTTTCGGCTTCCAAGTTCCTGCCTTGAGTTCCAACCTTGCCTTTCCTCTATGGTGGCTTGTAACCTGTAAACCCTTTCCTGCTTGTGTTGCATTTGACCCTACCCACGCTTTTTCTGAAGTTAGAAAAACAAAGAAAAAGTATTCCAGAGTTAAGATCTCTGCCTTTGGGTGGTGCCTCAAGGGCATCTCAAGACCACCTGAGGGGAGAAGATCCTCTGCCAGAATGGGCACATCCCAGATATGAGGTGGGCTGAGGAAAACTCAAGCTTGCTCCCTTGCCTCCATTTTTGCTGGTTGGAGTATCTGCCTCCACTGCTACCATCAGAATCCAGCTTCTTTGGTTTCCAGTGCATACACTGGAGGCCCAGAAGCTTCTAAGACTCCTGGAGGACATCAGCATCAGATTGAGACTGCTAAACCAAGAGCTTCAAGGCCTGAGCAGCTACTGGTTTCAGCCTCTTCAGTATTCAGACGGGTTGGTTCAGGAGCCATTCTGGAAATCTCTGTGTGTGTGTGTCTGTGTTTCTTTGTATATATCTATGTGTGTGTGTCTGTCTCTGTGTCTTTTTGTATATGTGTATCTCTCTCTCTTTCTCTCTCTCTCTCTGTGTGTGTGTGTGTGTGTGTGTGTGTGTGCTCGCGTGTATACATTCTATCTGTTCTGTTCTTGTAGACTAACCCAAATAAGCCCATGGATCCAGGACCCCATGATTTCAAATGAAAGTACAGTCCTGCTCACAGGAAACTGTTCTTAGGCTTTGAGATTCTCTAGGCTGGAGTCATTTGTTGGTTTGATGCTTGCCAGCATCAGAGCCTCAGGAGCAAGCCTTGGGCTGTTAGAAAATGAACAAGCAAGAAACCGTATTCACAACTTACACAGCCATCAGAGGGGGCTTCCGGTGCTGACTGTTTTCTCTGTGCCTGGATGCCTGTGGGGCAAATCTGGGAAGGAAGCTTATGTGAGAAGGGAAGACAGAAGCACACATCATGGGGGCTTAGCTTTGGTGACAGGGAATAGCCACCTGTGTCCCCAGCAGGGCGAGGCAGCCCCTCTGAAGTTTGGGCTGCTTCTGCTTCTCTGCCTTGTCAGTTGCTGTTCCACACTTTTGTTAGAGCGGCAGGGGTGAAGAGATGACTGGAACTGAATTTATGTGAATGCTGCAAAGTTATGAGAGACTCGAAGCCTAAAGGGAGTCAGCCAGCAGCCCCGGGCCTGAGCGTTTCTCCTGGGCTCATCAGATGGTTGAAGGCATGCTCTGACTTTGGAACCTCTCTCTATTTGACAAGCAATTTCCTTTTATTCTGATGAGCTGATCAGAAGGGACAGCAAAACTGCATGAGACACAAAGGGAAATTATAACACTAATGAGGTAGCTTGGATAAATGTGATATACAGAACCCTTCTAGAAGTTCACTCTGTGAACTTGGGCTGGTTATTTTTATCTATTTATTTTACCTGAGTTTGTGGGTTAGAACTTTCTAATCTAAACACACAAACAAGCAAGATCTCCTAGGTATAAGAATGTTATTCATGTCCTTGATGGACGGATGATATTTCTGGATGTTGGATGACCTTTGTTCAACTCACCTAGCAGAAGAAAACTGAATTGGAACCAGATCAGCCGGCTCCCCCAGGACTTTGCCTACACAGAAGTCTGGCCACTTCTCCAGCTGTGAAATCCATGAGGCTAGCAGCTTGCTTTAAACCTTCTTCTCTCTCAAGGCCTGGGTGGGATGTTGTGTCATTTGACACAAAGAGTTCTTTCTACAGCTGTCCCCTCGGAGGACCACCCAAGGCAAAGCTGGTTTCAGCCACAGCTGGACAAATTTGGGGCAGATCTGGAGAAGAATTTCCTGGCAGTGTGGCTAAACAATGGGATGAGTTCCTGAGCAAAGAAGTAGTTTTCCCCCTTAGAAGATCTGAAAGCCTGAGCAAATCCCCCCTCTGCTACTCCTCACCACGTGTGCACTCCCACCCTCCCCACCCCCACCCCCGTCTGTACAAGGCAGAAGCACGACAAAGTCTGTATCCCGTTCTCTTCCCCTTATACCAGAGAAGGCTATGAGCCCAGAGGGCACAAGACAACTAAATCCCCCAAAGAAGCTGCCTAGAAGAGATGCAAGAAGCAATGCATAAATGTTCCCACACCTGTGTTCTATGTGCAGCTCTGTTGAGATAGCAGGGCAAAAGCAATGGATCCTTGCCTGCATGGATATCTGGTTCTACCGAGAGATGAGTCTCCAAACGAGGAAGGCAGAGAGAAAGTCAGAACTGTGTTAGCTAGGGAAATTCAAGAAGTCTCTCTGACAGGATGGTTTCTGCGTGAGACCGAGAGATAGAGGGAAACATCCCTGAAGACAAATGGGAAAGAGCAAACAACCTAAGAGATGACCATGTGGGTGCAGAAGCCAAGGAGGCATCACTGTGACTTCCTCTCCCTGGCGGACTGGACCTCTCTGACGCCCAGTCTCTCCTTGCTTGTACTACAGATTAGTCAGATATCTCTGCATTAGCTTGTGAGAGGAAAGGGAGGAAAACGAGTCCACGTCTGATGCTTTAGTAAGTCACAAACTTGCCCTGTGACAGCGTTTATGAACGCTGAGTGTGGGGGACAGCATTGAATAGAACCCCTGTGCAATGTGGGATCTGCAGTGGGATGTGTATTGAATGGGGAGATTGGGAGTCCTTCAGATGTTTTTGGAAAACCACAGACCTTTTTTTCTTTTGCTTCACCTTCTAAACTGTGACTTTTTAGAGGACATGTGTACTAATTTTCGTCTCTGTGACAGAAACACCCAATAGATAAATTTGAGGAAGGAGCATTTGCTTTGCTCATTGTTTCAGAGGATCCAGTCCACTGTTGCAGGTAAGATACTGACCATATCCCAGTTTACATCTTGGTGGACCAGACAGTACAGAAAAGAGGGCTAGCAGTTGCAAAGCCTGAGACAGAGGCAATGTATGGCATATTCTAGCAAGGAATTTGTCTGCTTTTGATCCCTGTCCCCAGACTTCATAAAAGGTTAAGGCTCTAGGCAACAGACTAGTGAACTTGGCAGAGGGAATTTCAAGACGGTACAGCATACAGGTCTCAATATGGTTACAGTTGGCTACTTTTAGCTAAATTTATTGTGTGGATGGGGAATGTAGGTAGCATTCTCCTCTGCTTCTTGGACCATTATGATATGGGCTGAACTGCTCCACCATGGCTTCCCTACCTTCATGGACTGAACTCTCTGAACCTGTGTACTGAAATTACTCTTTCTTTCTGAAGGTACTCTGCAAAAGTAACAAATAGAGCAGAAAACAATTCTAAGAACAATGTCACATCCTCTCTCTGTCTCTCTCTGTCTATCTCTGTCTCTGTCTCTGTCTCTCTCTCATATGTGTGTTTGAAACAAGTTCTTACTATGCTGCCTTGGCTAGTCTAGAACTCACAGAAATCTGCCTGCCTCTGCCAACCAAGTGATAGAATTAAAGCCACGTACCACCACCACCATGTCTGGCTTACGTTTAAGTTTAACATGAGAAAATTTACCTTTTTTGAAGGCCATTATGGGTTAAACCTAAGTGAGATGCTGAAAAATCAATGAAAGTGACGGAAGGAGAGATGGAGAAATAGAAAATATGTCTGTGAAATGTTGATCAATGGTCTAATTAAAATACAACATGCTGGTCTGTTTTCTGTACACATCTACAACCAGCACAGCTGAACATCTGTTGGCCTGCATCCTAAACCCATCAGGAGGATGGAACGGCTCTTTCTCCCCCAGGCACTTGTACCTCTCTGTTCTTCCCACACCCAGATTTGACTGTGACAGCTTTACGAATATTGTTCAGTAGGAAGAATCATAGGAAAATAAAGTTGAAAATTTAACCATATGTTCCAGTGTTTGCAAGACATAAATAATAAATAATGAACCCTCACTTCTTTGTCTCTGTGCACATGAGGATGCACTCCTGTGAATGATGGAAACTGTCTAATGTTTCCTCTGAAAGAACACTCCTCACCTTCCCAGGCAATTAGAAGCTACAACTCATGATGACTACAGCTTTCTTCCCCGGGGCCTCTGTTCTTTCTAACCCCACTAAACAGTGCCTATTCAACTCAGGATACAAACGGTCCAGTTTCATTTGATCTCAGTACTGAATGTCTTTATGAGGACTTGCATGCTCTCGTAGATGAGGGGATTCTACGCCAAGGCATAACTATGAAATCAATTGAGGAGTAAGCTCTTTGGATAAACTCTGCTGCTTGGGGAAATAGCATAATCATCTGCTCTGCAATAAGCAGTGGTGCTCCACTAGCCCTGGGACAAAGGTGTTTCACCTATAGCACATATGTCTCTGCAAAGGTGTCAGAACATTGTGTAGATGGTTTAATATGGCTGTCCACTACTGCAGGGAACATAGCTGTTCTCCATTGCACGCCACACACTGCACTGTGACTTTCCAACACCTGAAACCTTGACAGTGGCATGAACAAGAGACCTTGGCATTATTTCTACTTAGCTGGTGAACAAACGGAGTGGAAGAGATGAACAGCTTTGACTTGGTGTTATGCACGGCACAATCTGACATGCCAATCCCTGCTTTGTTTTCTGTTTTCCATGAAGGCCTGCATATAGGTGCTTGTCTCCTGGAGCGGTTTCAACGAAGTATGTTTCAATTAAAAATGCAATGATGGTAGCAACTTAATAGATAGGATTGTCTGCACGTACTGGCTTTGTGGGAGCCTAGGCAGTTTGACCTTACGAGACCTGGATAGAGGTGGGCAGTCCTTGGGCTTCCCACAGGTCAGGGAACCCTGATTGCTCTTCGAGCAGATGAGGGGGGGGGGACTTGATCGGGGGAGGGGGAGGGAAATGGGAAGCGGTTGTGGGGACGAGGCAGAAATCCTTAATAAATAAATAAATTTAAAAAATAAAAAAAAAATAGATAGGATTGGACAGATAGTTGCTCAGGCAAAGACAGTGTGATCCTTTTCTGAAAAAGAAAACCTTTTCTAATGTTCTTCACCATAAGCGTCTCTTTACTGTAAGGTTTCACAGATATGTATATATATAGCTGACAATGTGTGTGTGTGTGTGTATACACATACATATATGTATATATAGCTGACTATATGTGTGTGCATATATTTGTATATATGTATATATAGCTGACAATATAACCTATTTCTCCTATTTCTTTCCTTTTGTTCTTCCGCCTTTATCAAATTGTTCTGGTGAAGGTCATTACTCTAACTCTTTCTCACGAAACCCTTCCCGAAATGCACCTCTTCTCCTATCATGCTGTATTATATAACTCTTCATCAAAGCACGCACAAATGCTCATCATGTATCTCAACCCTGAATCTGTTTTGAGGACCCGGAATGAGTTTACTCCTCAGAACTGGACGGTCAATAGGGGATGTCAGAGACAGCAGGAAGTGGGGAGCTACAGAGCAGCAACTTAGGAACTGATGGTGAGCTTTTCGCTGCTGATCACATTCTGGGAGCTGCAGAAAGATACTTTCTCATGCTAGGGCTCATGGTTAGTGAGGCCAAGAGACTGTGGCTATATAGGTCACGGGTCCTAGGTAGAACCTAATGCTATTACTCTGCAGAGTAGACCTAGTACTAAAGTGGACTTGTCAACCCTCTCGAGAGAAGCCGCTCCTTGTAGTAGACGGCAGTTGACACAGACACCTCAGCTGCTCAGCTGCAGACGATAAGAAACTGCAGAGCGCTCAACCCTACGCGGGACAGACAGGCTTGAGGTTCTTCACAGGCGAAGGGATAGAAATACTGTCAGAGCCAGCAGTGATGGATAACTTCAAGGAAATGTGGTTTTCTGGACAGAGCACTTGCACCAAGGAACTCAGGGATTTTGACAACATACACAAGACCTGTACAAAGTCGAGCCAGACAAAAATTCCAGCATGGAAGAGGGGAGGTAGGCACACAAGTCACACGACTAAGTTCTGAGAGAGAGAGAGAGAGAGAGAGAGAGAGAGAGAGAGAGAGAGAATTCACTAGTGACGTGACCCCTGGTCAGTTGACCACATCACAGAGTAAGGTTCACAGTGGGTTTAAAAGGAAGAGGAGGTGGAGGAAGACTCAAAGTTGGCTGGGTAGGGAGGTGAGTATGAAAAGCCTGGGCCTGAGGAGAGTTGAGGGAGAGAAAGGTGAATTTCATCAGAATATATTGTAGGAAATTCTCAAAAAATTAACAAAATTATTTCTAAAATCCCAGGTGCTGAAGAACTACAAGTAATGTTGTTGTTTGGCTTCATACCATATTTGTGCAAATGTACATGCACCTACACATTCAGAAGTCGCACAACCATAATCCACTCTTGCTCGTTCAGGTACGTTTTTGGTTACAGGGTTCAGTGAACCTTGCCTAGCAGCAAATGCACCTGGTCCTCAGGAATCCTAGCCTGCAAGCAGAACACGCCTAACTCCATTTTACAAACCAGGAAGAGTGTCTCCCAAAGCAATTGGCTTGAGCTGCAACCAGGCAGTGGCAAAACCTAGAAGGAGGTAAGAGGGACAGCCCAACATGTGGACAGGCTGGTTGGACTGGCTGTACTTGTTCTCTGCCCTTCCCTCTTTCCTGTTACACATGCAAGAGTGCTCCTTGCCAGGCACGGGTCTTGCAATCTCTACAAGCCACGGGCTGGCTGGCATTGGGTTGGGGACTTTCTAAATTGCAGCAGAAATTTTAAGTAGCCTAAAAGGTTGAAGTGATTTCTATCTGATGAACAATGTTGTGGAGGCCTGGGAATCTAGGAGACTGGTGATCTTTCTAAATATGCCCAAAGGGGTTGCACAGTCCTCTCTGTTGGCCCTTCTTAAGCAGAGATGGCAAACCACTAAGCTTCTGTGGCCACCATTCCTGTCATCCTGGGGCCAGCTTATTATAATGATTGGTGTCCGCCTGTGTGGACTTCCATTTTGATGAGATCCAAGACTCTTCCTTTTCCAACTTCATCATCCATCCTAAAAGGACAGAGACAACCCAAAGTCCTTCCCGAGAGGGGTGGGATGAAGTGAGGATCTCTGTTACCTGTAGACATGCTGTCAGCTCTCGGGTGAAGCCAACCACAGACAAGAAGGTTGAAGGGAGAGAATGGCATCTAAACAGAGCATATACAGAATTTATTTCTTGTCATAATTTCCTAAGCAACACGGTGTAACACTTACTTTGAAGAGCAGTTATAGTACATTGGGTGGTACGGGGAACACACACAAGTTCCATGCAAATACACTTCCTCTTTTCTATAGACGGTTTGAAGTTACAAGGCTTGTGACAACCCTGGGGATTCTTGGAGCCCATCTGCCATGAATACCGAGGGATGGTTACATTCGCCAGGAAATGAGGAGACACAGGTTCCTCAGCGGAATATTCTCCCTTTAAGAAGTTATATGTTAAAATGAATGCAAGCAGGCATACCATTTTCTCTCCCCAGCACCTTCTCCTGACTCTCTCACTTATAATTGCATGCTTCTTTACACATGTACACACACACACACACACACACACACACATGCACACACACACAAGAAAGAAATCATAAGCAAAATCAGACAGACACTGTAACTTCTTTCCTCACAGCTCCTCCCCTTTGCTGTTGCTACGGGCAACCACTGCCCACAGGTGCCATAGGTTTGGGCCACTTGGCAAGACTGGCTTGTCACATTGCAGCTCCAGTAACTGTGTGTGGGCGAAAGAGGGACACTCACCGGATGTGTTCTGTAATTAGTCCTTCTCAGAATAGCTTGATTGTCAATCTCGGATCAAAGGAGGACAGGCTTCTCCAGGGAGAAAAAGAATAGCAGAATTCTTAGTAAAGCAGAAACTGTGCTCCTCCAGCTCCCCAGGAGTGCCACAGAGATGTGGGGTGAGCCATAAATAGCACAAACACTAGATCTGGACAACTGAGGATGGCTGGGCCAGACTGATGGTGTCCACGCAGCCACAACAACCCCCACTCCTGGAGCAAGCACTGCCAGCTCAGCATTCTGACTCCCGTCTGAGCACAGGCAGATCATTTTCCCTAAGGTCCACAGCAAAGGCATAGCAGAACTATGGCATATGACTTTTTCTTTGCTAACTCAGTTTCTTCTCCCACGACAGCCCCATCCTATCTTCAGGGTGGAGTTCTGAGACAGGGAGAACTGGGTGAAAACCCAGGAGCCCAACTCACTGGCTTCTGCAGATCATCTCATCTGGCTTTGCTGCTCATAGGTGATATGACCTGAGAAGGCAACTGAACCCATTCCTGCTCATTAACACATCTTTACATTGCTATACGATGAAGTGCCTTCTGCCCATTATGGCCTGGTGTTGGGCTCCTCTGATCAGCTCAATCCTCTGCACTCTGCCTTGCTTGTCCTGGATAGTAATTTAGCTCTTATACTTCTATCTGTGAAACCCTGCTTCTTGCAACCTACTTATCAGTGAGCACCAGGAAATACAGCCTAAAACAATCACTCATCTCTCTGAGAGATGAATAGTTTGAAGTCAAATTAATGAAATACCAGGAAGGTAAGAACTCATTATAGGCTCTGTTTGCTCCTCCCCTTGGCCCTGCCAAAGCCAGCACCCGAAAGGGACATCGACTGTGTAGTGTGTGTTCGCCCTGTCCCCTCAGATCAGCAAATGAATGCCTGATGTCCAGATCAAACAAAACCTGTTGGCAGGCTCAGCTCTTCTCATCTAGAAATGGAAGCTAAGGAGCCCCACTTCACAACTGAAAGTAGGTCAGGTTTTGTTCCTACTATTTGTGAATGAATTCAACACTGCTCTCCTCTGGTCATCTTGATTGGTCTTGGTGGGTGGGAATCCAGTTGGTGCCCATTGTGGACTAGCCAGAGGCTATCAGGTGACTGTGCATACCAAATGATCGGTGTGACCTCAATAGGAGAGGCTGTTAATCTGTGACAGGGGAATAATCTCTCGGCATAAGTTTTACCATCTGAAAAAATAAATACCAGTTGTCAGACAAAAATAATGTAGTATTAAGAGTAATAAGATGAGCTGCAGTTTGCTATGTCAGTACTGAAGATTAAGATTTTAATATAGAATATTGCATTTTTTCCTTAATGGTTTTTCTATCTCTTCCTTTCTTTTTCTTTTTTCATCCATTTTCATCATTTGCTAATTAATGTGAAGCAGCTTCTCCAGTTATTATTTTTATATTTCTGTAAGGAAGCTATAGAAAGACATACTCTTGCTTTTCAACTATCCTCTCTTGACTCTTTAGATCAAATTAGCTTGACCATCAGCCTGGAAGGTTGTTTAAACCACATTCTATGTTTCTATGAGATAGGATAAGATTGAGGTATAAATTCCTGGAAATGATGGACAGGGTAAAGCCTCATCATTGTAACTATTTCTTAAGTCAAATGCCAGGTTCTTAGTGCTATAGGCCCCCATCGCCTACTTCCATTTTATCCTGGGTCTCATCTTTCACTTTATGCTCCAGCCATAACACCTGGCAGTTTCCCGTCAGTCTATGTTGCATCTCCTTGCTCTGTTCTCTGTACGATATTAAGTTAACACAGTTCCAGATGTGAGACTCTCTTGGACCAATACAGAACAACAGAAAGTGACGAGGGCTGCTTCTGGCCGCTGTGTCATCTTCATGCCCTCTATGTATTTCAGAAAGAGTCTCACCGGTTCCCTTCAGCCTGGATCCCAGGGTATGTCAGGCAAGGAGCCAGTCCTAGGGGAACCTGCAATCATTGTGAGCTATGGATAAGAAATTTTGGCTTGTAGTTACTAGCCAAGAAATCAGACACCTTTATCTATCTGGCCATCCCCTCTCTGCATTCTCTTATGGCTTGCTATAGCAAATACTTGTATTATAGCCAATTTTGCATCTGAAATTGGCATTTCCTCCTCCAGCTTTGCCTTTCCTATTAGCTAAAGAAGCCTGCAAGGTCAAAACACTGTGTGTTTGTTTACCATCCTATCTTTAATGCCCAGATTAGGTACTAGGAACATAGTGTCGGAACGTATCGGGTAAAACTCTCAACTCTGCAATCTTGCTTAAACACTGATTATATTAATACAAATCAAACACTTCATTCTCAATGTCTACACTCAAGGTGACTTGTTGTGTGTGTTCCTGAGATCAGAATGGCATAAATTTTATCAATGAACAGAGCTGAAGCGTTTTTCAGTAACTAGAAATGGTGGCTGCATAATAATAGCAAGGAAAGAATTGTGGCCATGAGAGGAAGGTTGACAGGAGCCAGTGTAAAGTAACTAAAGCTCTGAACTATATGGGTCCCTACTCATTTTTTAGTTGCCCTGGACCGGGTAACATTCACAACCTTGCCTTTAAGGGAAGCAGAAGTTTGGTTGTACACAAAGGATGTAATGATAATGGATCTACATAGGAAGGTGTAAAAGACAAGATCTCCGAGTAAACAGGGAGCATAGGAGTCATGGGAGAGGGTAGAGGGAGAGAGGGAAGAAAGAGAGGGGAGTGGAATAATGTATAGCTCTATAAAAACAATAAAAAACAAGCTAAAAATAGAATTTAGTAATCCAAAAGGGTGTGGTGGTGCACACCTCTAATCCCAGAACTCAGGAGGCAGAGGCAGGTGGAAATCCAGGATGATCCGGGCCACACAGCGAAACCCTGTTTTGAAATCCCACCCCACCCCCAAATAAAGGGAAGACAGACAATCCATGTGTGTTAACTGATAAAGGGTACCAGGCTACAGGTCATGACGGTCACATGCCTTCAGAGGCCACACACACATGGATCAAGAGCTTTCTGTTCACCCAGGACCAGTGCAAGCGTAGGGTTTCTGGAAGACACAGTTTCCTTAGGAGGCGTAGCATTACTATGTGGGGTTTTCGAAGTACATACATACTTTTCCCTTCCCTCGTTAGTTGCAGCATGCCATTTCTCAGCAGAAATATTCCCTTTGTGCTTTTCCTGAAATCACTATGATTTCCTAATAAGGAAATAGACTCAGAGTCTCCCCAAGGCCACCACTTAGGCACTGCAGATTAGAGGAGTCATCACAGAAGCTGTCGCGCTGATTGCTCATTCAGCTTTCCATCCCCAACGTCTATGGACAGAACAAAGCATCCCCAGAAATAGAATGTTCAAAAAGGAATTTATTTAACAATGTAGAGCTTTTCAGGTTTCCATTTAGAAAGGCTCTTATTCTAACGGCCAGCGTGACAAATTCCAGTGTAGACCAGAAAATAAATACTTGACCATTTAATTAAAGGTCCGTCTTGATTGATTGAGTAGCTGACTGATTCATTCATTCATTTTGCAAACACACACTGGACCCAGGTATGCAAAGGAGAACTGGGATGCTTACACACACGCTGGGTTTCTCGAAGGTGTTATTCACAAGTTGGTAAGATCAGGGGCGCAGGGAGCCGAGAGGCACAAGGACATACTGCAGGTTCTCTGAAGGATTTTGTATAGGTCATACAACATAGTTTCACCGGGAGGAAAGGAAGAATGAATAGGGCAGTCATATCTCCTATTCCTTGCCTTTTCGTGGGGAAATGTGGACAAGCATCTATTCACCTTATATAGGGTACTAATCAGACCAAAGCAATGATTCTGCTCAAGTCTAGCATGATGAATCCAAGAGCTTATTGGGGCTCCTTGCTGAAGCATTTGTGATTCAAAGGCAGCTGTGTCACCAAAGAGACCATCCCAGCATGAATGATGATTTATGAAAGCTGCATGATTTATGAAAGTTTGTACAGGAGATCCCTGTACAAACTGTTTGTGGATATACTAATGGGGACGGAAGTTAGTGGTAGGCTTCGCCCTGTACCTTTCTTCACTTTATTTTTTGAGACACTTTGTCTCATTGAACATGGGGCTCGCCGATTGGCTAGACTGGCTGGGCAGCAACCCTCCTGGATCCCTCTGTCTCCATGTCTCAATACAGTGATTATAGGCATATATTGACCCTCCCAGCTTTTCCTGTGCATGCTGGGCATCTGAACTCAGGTCCTCTAGCTTGCATAGCACTTATCCACTGAACCATGCCCCTTAGATTGCAGAAAATAATACCAGTTTCTTAGATATTTGTATAGTTAAGCAAAGGCTTTCCTTGGGTGGTAACTCATAAGACACAGAAGCACAGTAGACCTTAGGAAAACTTATTAATGGTAACAGTAAAATTTAATAGCAGGAGAGAAAAGGACAGGGATGCAGAGGAAAAGGGGCAAGGCGAGAGAAAGAACACTAGTTGGATGGAGAAATGTAATTGGACAGATCTCTAGTCTGGACCCAAAATGGATCGCAAACTACAGTTTGACTTCAGAGTCGGTTAGGCTCTTCCAGTGCACAAACGTAGCTAGCTCATAGTATGATGATTAAATACTCTAATGTGCACAGTGTGAATAGTTCTCACCTGCAGCTTCCTTCCCTTCCAGTCTCCTCTGTTTTCAAGTGAATCTAAAATTTCGAGGCAGACGTTGAGCCTGAGGCTGAGGAAGCCTCTTATTCTCCTATATCCAAGCAACCCACTCCTGTCTTGCCTGCTTCCCCTTGTTCTCACCATCTCTCAATGGTAATTCACATCCATTCCTTTACAGAATACAGGGCTTCCTTCTTCAAGACTTCCCTCTGCGACTTTCTCTCAGCCATTCTGTTTTCCCCTGGCTCGCTGACTCCTTTGATTCCTTTCTTTTTTTTTCTGGACATATTTATTTAACCTTCTAAACAAGCTCACGTTTCCTCCAAACTGACAAGCCAAGTAGAAACAGGCCAGTCATCTCTAAACTCGTCCTACCCCGCATGGTTTTCTCGTGCCATTTTGAGCATGTTACGAAACACCTGGATTCTGAAAGGCATCCACACTCAATGCTTACATGTTGCCTAACTGGATTCTTCACCGAACTGAAAATTACTGATGTCAATGGGGCCGCGTCCATAGCTCAAATGTGTAGGAGGTGTCTAACACCTGGGACATTGTGTCGGGAACAATGAAGGCATGCCATACCATATCCCAAAAGATGGACCTGAAGGAGCCTGGCCCTTAGGAAGTTGGAAGTGCCATTCCAACTGGTTAAGAAAGTAGGAAAAAAGAGTAAGCCCAGAAGGAGAAAATGGCTGGTCTGTAAGTTTGCTTAGGACTTTAATTAGTCCAGTTAATATGAAGTGGTCACCTGAAGTACAAATAAGCAGGTTATCATTTCTTGGCTTGGTTATGATGAGTTCTGCCAAAGGCTCAGGTGTCGACGGTTTGGTTCCTGGTGCTGTGTTCATAGAAGGGACTCTGGTAAGGCATAGGGTTATGAGGGCTCTGATATAATCAATGATTTATGAATAGATGGATTCATGATATGCTGACATTATTGGTAAGGTGGGGTAGGGGACACATAGGAAGAAGTTTGCTTGTCTTTAAAGGATGTGTGCCATCCCCGGGCCTTTTCTCATATGCCTACCTTCTCTTCTTGGCCACCATGACAAGGAGTATCTGCTCTGTCACATGGTACTGCTGCCGTGATGTTCTGCTTCCTCACAGACCCATTGTCATGGAAACCACACGGCTATGGCCAGAAGAGACCTTCCAAAGCACAAATCTTTACTCCCATAAACTAAGTTAAGATGGAGTCCAATGCATCTTAGAATAAGATCATATAGAAAATCCAACATGCCGCACCTGAAGGAGTGCTCCCATCTGAGGCTAGGTGTGGAGAGCTCGGGAAGGCAGAACTGCCAGGGGCCCTCCAGGGTGTCAAGCTCTCCTGGGTCTCTCCGTGTTCCTCTACTCTCTTAAGTCTCTGGTATTTTTAATCCACATTTCCACCGATCTTTGCAGCTCTTTCCCCTCACCTGCCTCCTAGTGATGGCCCCAAAGTTTTGTAAAGGACGACAGAACTCTGATGACTTTCTGTAAATTTCACCAACTCTTTCTCCTTCACCCCATCTCAGTGGATGCAAGGATGCCACATCCCACTCATTTTATCTCTGTCTGTGGTAAGAATGTAGGGGAACTTATTCAGGTGCTTGCCTATGAAGGACAGCCCCATTCACGTGGGTAACCTATAGCTGTCCTGTGGCTCCTGGGTCTAAGTGTTTCCTCTGTAGAGACTCTGGCTCCCAAACAACCCTCTTTCTTCCTGTCTGACTTTCCCTGCTCTGTGTTCACACACATCTGCCTAATAAACTTGACTTCTGTCCTTGCCCCAGGACACTAACTGGTGGTTGTATAATCTTCTCTATCGTCTACTTAGCAATTCCGTTCTGGATCCCTGTCGTCTTTCCCGATCACCTCTCTTCTGTATTTTCTGTGAGCTAGACTTACACAGTGGTGTCCTAGCTTTCACCTTATGTCCCCATTGCCTCTACCACCTTGATTTACCACCCTCCACACTCAACACAGAATGGGGCAAGTTTGGGAGTATTAATGACGTTTCCATGATCAGGTGTCATGTAATGGGTCAAGCCAGACAAAACCTTATTTTCCGGCCTTAAAATTTGGTATTTCATATTTACCTTTTTTGGGGAAATAGGATGCTTCATGGTGTCTGTACATACACATACGAAGGAAAGAACCTTGTGAATCTGAAAAAAATGGGCAGTAAACACTAAGTGCATACACTTAGGTGATGTGATAAAGGTTGGTACCTAAGAGCAAACAGATCACAAAGAGCACGTCTTATCCATGAAGACACTCTTCCTCATGAAGACACCCCATCCATATTCATAGTAGCTGAACAACTCAAGACTCTGAGAAATTAAGAAACTTACCCAAGTCACCTGTTAGTCAAGAGCAGGGGAAGGCAACTGTGGGTCTTCCCTAGTCCACCAGGTTCTGAAAGCCTGGGAACTGTGACTACATATTCACCCGCAGGCATGAGCACACATACACACATATGTGCATAAACACAATTGCATTCCTGTCTGTTCAGATACAAGGTCACCAGAAAAACTTGTTTAATGATAAACTAGTTAAAGCGCCACGTGAGCTGGGGAGATGGGTCAGTGAGTAAGGGTTCGCTCTGTAAGCATAAGGAACTGCGGTCTCCTATAAAATGCCCGGCATTGCCTGAGTCTGCAATTCAGGTATTACAAAGGGCGAGGTAGATCCCACGTGCTCAGTAGCCAGTCAGCCTACCTGAAATGGTGGGCTTCCTTTGGGTTCCGTTAAATACCCTGTCTCACAGCAGTAAGATAGGGAGTGGTGATAGCACCCTGCTCTGGCCTTCCTACAGGTTCATACAGAAACAAGTACCCAAACACTCATGTGCATGTAACACACACACACACACACACACACACCCAGCACCTCATTCCCCTCTTAGCATTTAAGTTACTTCTTTTCCTTTTCTTCACTTCTGTCTTTATGTACACGACCTCAGGAGAGGCTTGGAGGGAAATGTATCTTTTCAGTAATGAGGCAGCCTTTGCCCCATTCCATTCCAAGATATTGAGCCCAGTTAATGGTACAAAAGAAAAAAAAATACTTGCCTCTATAGCTTTTTACTCTTCTCATGTTTTGCCTGCAGGAACTCTTTTGCACCAGGTCTATGGGCTGAGTGGTTCAAGCTGCAGTCACAGTCTGAGCTGGCCCCTTGGGAGTAGAAGGCAGAACCTCTGCCTGAGGCCCTCCCTTGGGGTGGGGGTGGGGGATGCTGTCAACCTTTCCCCACTCCCTAGCAAGAGCAGTTCCTGCCAGTCAGCTCATTGACTTCATAATAACATCTGTCTCCCGTGTCTTTTTACCTTAAGATGGAAAGGGCATACTGACAGTCATCCCTTCCTGATGAGATGTGTGATCAATTGTCACTCTTTTGAACGAAAGTTATCTTCTCACAGTGTTTGACACACAAGATCTGAATGTACGTGTTCTCTCCTCCACCAGCTCTGGTAGTTCCCAGGTGGTCCTGGGAGACATGCATCTCTGAGAGGTAGATGCACGCAATGCCAACAAGAGACACAGTCCTCCTGCTAGAAAGACCTAATGGAGCAAAGAACTCTCTTTGCCCTCAGATTGGGTTCAAGTTCTGATTCAAGTTCAAACTCAAGTTCCTACCTGCTGACCTCAGGCAAGTCACAAAAACTCAGAGTCTCGGTTCAAGCAGCCTGATGGACTAAGAGCTGGTCAGTCCTTCCTCCAACCATTCTGGGATTGTTCTTTGGGTTTGGTTAGAAACATACTTTATGCAATGCTCTTTTCCTCCAAAGCCTAGTGAGACAGGAGAACCCACAGAAGAGGGATGCTTCAGAGGCATCATGAAAGAAAGAACTAAAGAAGAAACACTGGAAATGTTGGCCAGCATGAGCTACGCCTAATAAAACAGAGCCTGCACAATGTTAACCACCGGGTCCCCAAATGCCTGGAAGGCTGGTGCTATGTAATGACTTTACAGGGGTAATAGACTCTTGTGTTCCAAGGTCTTAGAGCCCGGAACTTGCCAAGCCCTCTGCTCAGTGTCCACCCTACTGTTGGGAGTGCCTCTTTCTTTCATAGCAGATTCTTTATCTATCTATGGCTATTCATTGCCCCGGCCCAATCCTTTGTTTCAGGACTTGAGAATCTAGATGTATCAATGAGTACTCCTCCTGATTCATGTCTATAATGTCAGGAGTCTGCAGCTTACACATTCTTCAACGACAAGTGCAAAGAAGAGCAATCAGGTAAAGGTCCAAACAAAACACAATAATTAGTGTTGCTTTTATCTGCACATTTAAGACTATCAGTCACTATAAAGGTCCCCTCTTATGTGAAGCCTCCAGTCTGACATTGCTCCTTTTACAGAGGAAAAGAGTTCTGAAGGACACCCCTTTCCCTTTCAGTGTTTCCTGAGAAGCCTTGGCTAGGTTGGGGCTTCACACTGGAGTGTGGTTCATTGAGCCTGACTACGATATCACCTGTTTCTTCAGTTCTTGCCTTCTCTTACCCAGTCCAGGACTTAGCGAATCACCAGAAATGTTCCACCACTCTTGAGTGAAAAGTTATTTTATAAATCACATAGCCTAATTTTCCTGACATCATCCTAGAGCTGCTTCCCTCTAAGACAGGGATTTGGTATCAAAATTTATAGTCACTTTTTATTTAATTATGCTAATTGCTATTTCTAAGCATGCTTAGCATTTTGAATATTTTGTGTAATTACGTCAAACAACATGTTTAATTTGTCATGTCAAGTACAATAATTAGGATTAATTCTTGAAAAGATGTCATTACAAATTTGAGGTATTTACAAGGTGTAATTATGTCAAACGTGATAATAATGAAGAAGAACACTAAGGCTTCCAGAAAATCTCTGCTGAAGAGATCCTGAACTCTACTGCTGTGGTCACCTTAAAACAGTTTTCTGGCTGAACAAAAGATGGTACCCAGTATGGCTTAGTGGTTTACCTACTACTGTTGAAAATATTTGTTTTGTTTATTTATTGTGGTGGGGGGTGCGGGGGAGGGCGGTGCACCAGTGTCCTTGGCTGGAGTTGCGGGTGGCTCTGAGCTGCCCAACATGGGTGCTGGGAAGCTAACTCCGGTTCCCCTCAAGAGTGGCAAGCACTCTTAATTACTGAGCCATCTCTCCAGCCCCCTTTGCTTATGACTCCAAGGAACAAAGCCAAGTTCTCAGATTGTACCTGAACCAATTGTGTTTTTCTTTTCATAAAATACCCAAGTCAACAGGAATTGTTTTCCACGTGAAATAGTTATCCTTCAGAAATGGTTTTGGGGAATGAAGACAACCCAGAACATAAATGTATTTTCCCCAGATGTGTAGATTTCAGGCCAGAGGAGGAGGGTAAAGTTCAAGGTTGCAATGCAGCCTTCCATTTCATGGCTCTGGCTTGCTCAACACTGGCATGTAACAGTCTCAATTACTTTAATGTGAGACACGAACCACACATGCTGTTTGCAGAGAAGAGAAAGGGGTGATGTTAAGCTGTTTTGTGGCTGTAGATGGCCTAACGGTCCTGTCTGTCATCATCCCTTTAGGGACATTCCAGACTCAAACAAGGGAGACAGGAAGGAAACAAAACCCAAGCCACTCAAGTCCCTTTACAGGTGGTGCGAGAGGACTGCCCAGCTGGGTGGTTCCACACAGGCCACTTGAGCTCTGATAGGCGTCACTGTCCCCAGCTCCAGAGGAGGAAAATGGGATAAACTCAAAGATGAGTTGAGGACAAAGGGCCCTTTACTTGGTGATTGTGTGGGTTTGAATTAAAGTAGAGCCTGGGGACACTTGGATCAGGATTTAGTTCTTAATTACATTGTTTAGCTAAATTGACACAGTGTTGAACTGAGTTTTAAATATACATGTTTATACCCAGAGACAGTTCCCATTCTCAGTCCAGTTCACAGAGGTCTCTCTCTCCAATGAACCACGGTGAATGCAGAAACTCTCATCTGTACAAGGTACTCAGACTACGTAAAAGTAGATTACTCACCACCCTGTCCCCCAAAGACATTTATGTCATCCCCTCTAAGATTTGGGGGACATTGTGGAAGAGTAGAAGCGAGGGGGGAAAGGAATTCAAGAGCTGGGAGATAGGGGAGAAGGGCTCAAAGATGCTATTTTCTGGGTAAGACATGGGCACTGCAGTCATGAAGCCTCAGCAAGCAAAGATGCCTCTATGGACCTGCAGAAGAATGTTTCCATTAATAGCCAGGTGTGGACAGGGGAGAGGGGCTGGGTAACCTATGATTTTCTATTGAACTATGCTTCGCTGACAGATTTAGAGAAGGGAGAGACATCGTTCTCAGTTGGCCGCTCATTCATGACCCCACCAGGCACCAGAAGATAGACCTAATCCAGTAGCCACACAGGTGGCTCTGGTGACTGGGAGAGTCAAAGCGAAACAAAAAGTCATAAATCTGGAAAAGAGACCATCTTGACAGGGATGGAGAGAGATGAGACACTGAGGGGAACAATAGTAACCAAGACAGATTCTATCTGTGTATGAAATTGTCAGTGAACCAGTTCAATTATAACAATGGCTGAAAAATTTAGCCTCCCCTCCACTCCCAGTTTCTTGGAGAGCTAAGTGGGTAAGAGTTGTTTCTTTCCCTGGCTGAAAGAAGCTTTACTCATTAACCAATAAAAACAACACATATACAGAAGGACTTCCCACAGCAGGTGAGGTTTTGAGCATCTCAAGTCTTTGGACTGAGATGTCCCTTGCAAAATTCCAATTCCAGCCCAGACTACTTTATTCAAAGACTTAATGTAAACAAAGTATTCCGCTTCCCCTCCCCCTCCTCCTTAATCTTCTGTCCCTAGTCACACCTCAGTGTGTGAGAGTTTCACAACCTGAGTGATGCCCTGCTGGGCCAATTTACTCCTAGGAGCCCATTACACACCAGCCAACTGTGGTACCCAATGCTTCCTCCATCCTATAGCTCACTGACAAACATGCAAACACTCAAAGATTTATCATGGACTTGTAGGCATGACTTCTTCTGTGGGGTCCTCAACTTCCTCTCTCAAGATACAACTGGTTATTTCCTTTATAGTCTATACATAGCAATCTACAAAATCTCCTAACGCTTTCTTTAGAAAGCTATGTTTCCCTACTTGCGTGGCTTTTTCTATAACAACATGAGGGACTCTTGGAAGGGTAGAAACTGTTGGATATTGTCTGAATATCAACATATTCCCTAGCATGTAGCACTGGCCTGGAATATAAAATTCAGCAAGCATGTTAATAAATAAGTTTTGTTAACTTTAGTGTGACGTCTAAAATGTGCAAAATGTTTAGATTTGAAATGAGACAAAAATGGCCAAGTCTTTCTTCTTCCCTCACTCCCTCTCTGTCCTCCTCTCTTATTCATTCCCTCCTTGCGTCCATACATCTACAACTATTTACAAGTCATTGGCTCAGTGCTCAGCACAGGATCTGAGGATGTGTCTCTAAGATGACATGACATGGATATGTGCTTCTACTGAGGGTTTTTAAAAGTATAATTGAGGGATTGCCTTATTAAAATCAAGGGGACACTGCTACAAGTGAATTCTTACATTTCAAACAAAGTATCTTTTCTGACTAGTTCAATTAGATCCTCTAGATATGGGACTGGGACATTCTATTTCAAGTCAGTGCTTGATTCTCCTGTTCCTCGAAGTTTTAAACTCACAGGATGACATGCTGAGTCACTTATATAAAATTAGAGTATGTGTAGTTTGAATGGTAATGACCCCCACAGGCTGACATATTTGAATGCTTGACTCCCTGTTGGTGGAACTGTTTTGGAAGGATTAGGAGGTGTGGCCTCAGAAAGAGATGTTCCGCCAGGTGGCTTTGAGTTTTTCCCAAACCTAGGCCATTCACATTAGCTTTCTCTGTATTTCATGCTTCTCTGCCTTGTGTTTGTAGATCAGATGTGAGCTCCTACTCACTGTTTCACCATGCCTGCCTGACTGCTTTATTGCTTCCTGCTATAATGGTCATAGACTCTAACCCTCTGGAACAGTGAGCCTCAAATTAGATGCTTTCTTTTAGAAGTAACCTTGGTGATCAGGCGGTGGTGGCACACACCTTTAATCCCAGCATTTAAGGCAGAGGCAGGTGGATCTCTGTGAGTTTGAGGCCAGCTTGGTCTACTGAGAGAGTTCCAGGACAGTCAGGGCTACAAACAAGAAAACAAAAGAAACAGACAAACAGAGAAACAAAAATAAAGAATGACAAAGAAGTCACCTTGGTCATGGTATTTTATCATGATAGAAAAGTAACTAAGACAAAGTCGTTCTTTGACATCTCAGAACCTCAGTTCTGGTAGATGGAACCCCATTAACTGACAAATGTTCGTGGTGAGAACCATACTGTCATCTCTTCCTGGTGCCTTCTGGGGAGTATCTGATTTCCGGCCCCTGGTTCAAAGGAAATGATGTTTCTAGTGCCCACAACCTTAACAAGAGCACAAGTCGTGGGTTTTCAAATGAAGTCTAGATTAGCAATAGTTGCACATAGCTGCACTGAAAATGAACAGCCACCTCTTGATTGTCAGTTTTGTCAACTGAGATCTCAAGTGCCATGTCAACTAATTGTGACAAGCGCTTATGAACAGAGGTAAAAGGTGGATCTCTTGACTTCAGCTGCTCATCATCATGCTGGAGAAACAAACTCAAGTTTCTTAGCCATTGCCTAACTAGAGACAAAAGCCCCTTGGAGTTTCAGAGAGATGAGAGGTTAAGGAGCCCACCAGGACAGATGGTGGCTGTGTAAACTTGGGAAAGAAGAGTGACTGTACCTTTGCCATCAGTGTGGAGATGGACACGGTGCTCGTCAAAACCCCTCACCAGTGCACAAGCTGAAACCACCCCAGTTTTGCAGGGGAGATCTGGAGACACAGACAGCACGAGCTGCTGCCAGGACATCATTGGAAAAGACAAAACTAACCCAGCTCTAACTTTGTCCCTTCCCTTCGTCGTTGTCATTGCCCCATATTGAATCAGCTGAACAGGAACCAGGGACAGGCAGCTTGAACAGGGTTAGCCTTCTGGGGACAGCAATGAAATAAAGTCACTCTGGTTTGGCAACTCCTCCACAGTGTCCACAGCTAAGAGCTCACGCTGTACTGAGAAGCTCCTGCGTGACCCAGAACTCCTCAACTCTGCGGACAAGACCTTTATTCGGGCAAGGAAGGCCAGAACCTAGATCCCACTGGGTTTGCAGTGAGAAAGTCCAACCTGGGCATGCCCAGAAGCTGCATCCGGGGATATGCCTGTCCAGTGTTTGCTTTGTTTCTCCTTTCAGAGACAGGGGTTTAGGAAGCTGAATTACAATGAGACTCAATTGCAGGGAGGCTCAGGATTGGGGGATTTGCACGAGGAAAAGCACTGAAAATTCAGCTTCACTCAGCAATGTCTTCTTTGTGGGAACACTTCACTTCTTCTTACCTAGGATGCCACCAGGTGCATGGAAGTCCATGATTTAGGAACCAGGAAAAATTGGGAGGAGAAATAGGGAGAAAAGGAAGAGAGGGAAGAGATACATTGCATGATGGCCCATGAATTCCTCACCACCTAATTTTTAAACATATTTAATTTGTTTGGAAGTGTGTGTGTGTGTGTGTGTGTGTGTGAGAGAGAGAGAGAGAGAGAGAGAGAGAGAGAGAGAGAGAGAGAGACAGAGACAGAGAGACAGAGAGACAGAGAGAACCTGTGCATGTTGAGGCCACAGGAGAATGACTAATGTCCTACTCTAACTTCCTTGACATAATGTCTGTTACTGAACCTGGATATGGACTTAAGACCAGAAAGCCCCAGAAATCCTACTGGCTCTACCGGCAGAGTCCCAGGGGTTAAAGGTACATACTTGGTGGCCATCTCTGGGTGCTGGGGATTTGAACTCAGGTCCTCATGATTATACAGCAAAGGCTCTTACCCACTGAGCCATCTCCTCAGTCTCTTTCTTCTTACTTGAAATTTTCATCTTAAACTTACTGGGGGAAAAAGAAAAACTCTTTTCTGGTATTTCTCTATTAGTTATTTTCTTTTGCTCTGATAAACAAATACCATGACCTAAGAGGAGGAAAGTTATTTCAACTTATCCAGTTACCTGTCTGCTACTAAGGGAAGTTGGGGCAGGAACTCAAGGCACAAACCTGGGACAGAAACTATCTGGGAACGCACTTGGTGGCTTTCTTCATGCATCATGCTCAGGATTCTTCTGCAGCCTAGATTCACCTGCCATGGGATTGGCATCCCTCGTGGCTGGGTCCACCCACGTAGTCATCAATTCCTCACAGGCATAGCCACTCTGATGTGTGCTCTGATCCCAAAAACCCTTCATTTGAGGTTATGTCATCCAAAGTGACTTTCAACTGTGTTAAGGTGACAATAAAATCTAATGAGGGCAGTGCCACATGATGAAGAACCTGTGAACAGCCAGGCCTTAGCACACAGGTGTGTGGTTTGTGACGAGGGCATCATGACTGCTGTCTGGCTGACGGTAGTCTCCAGACTCCTTTACTTGGGCTGTGTTTGCATTTCAGAGATGTCAAGTCTTAAAAGACATGTACATCTGGCTTGCCGAGACTAGGACAGATGCAAAAGCTAGCAAGAGTCATGCGTGCTCCCTTAGTTTCTGCAGTTCCCTGTTCCACCAGCTTCCTTTGCGATGCTCGTGGTGTCTGGCCTCCACATAGACAACTTCCCATTCTGACCATAAAGAAATGATCAATAGAGTTACCATTCGCTTTCTCCAAGCAAACTCACGTGATTATCCATGGTTGGATTATTTGTGTCTCTGAATCCTTTGGCCTTAAGTTTACAGGTTCACAGTCAGTCTCCAATAGGTGACTAATACTGCCTGTTGAATGTATAAGTAATGTGTGTTACGCTTGAATGCCTGTTTGCCTGCACACGTGTTCAGGTGTACATGCGCATGCCCACTTACATACGCTGGACTCAAATTGATGTCAAATATCTGAGTTGTTCATTCCCCAATTTGTGCTGGCAGAATCTCCCACCGACCCCGGGTTAGTCAGTTCTAGCTCCTGTAAATAGTCATCATTGCTCAGGCATCCTCTACCTCCTGTGTGCAAGAGTCCCAGACCCTGGGGTCTGGTGGTCTCAAGGCCAGTTTTGACAGCTTCATGGCAAGCTCTTTGTCCCCTGAGCCATCTCCCTGTCTTATTTTTACATTTGTTTGGTTTTGTGTTTTGTATATTATCTTGTGGGAATGTTTGTGTGTACAGACGCATCAGTGTGTGGAGTATGCTTGCACAGGTGAGGCATTCAGGTCAGAGGTCAGTCTTGGGTGTCATTCCACAGGACACTGGTTGCCTTGATGTTTGAGACAGGGTCTCTCCATGGCTTGAAACCTGCATCACAAGGCTTTTTGGTCACCTGGTCCCAGGAATCCACCTGCCTCTACACATCTAGCACTGGGAGAGCAAGCACATACACGCGCATACAAGCACATACAAGCACGTATAAGCACATCTGGCTTTTTTATATGGCCTCTGGGAATGGAAGTCAGGCCTTCCAGCTCGCAAGGCAAGCACTCATGGTTGAGTTTATCTCTCTAACCCATTATATAATAACTACATATTATATTTCAAAACTTTCTTAACTTCAATGAGGAATGTCTGGGGTATTTTATTGCCAACAACATAAATAGATCTGTTGAACTTGCTTCTCTTTCTAAGTATCCTAGCGTTAAAAGGCTTTTGTTGTTATACTTCAGAAACTGTCTCGCTTAAACATAACAGAGGAGTCACGGTGCCTCAGTTTACATTGTTGGTTTTATTATCTCCTTTTGATGGACCAGATAGCAAGTGATCTCTTTCCTGAAGTTTATGGTGACAATAAGAAGTATGGCTAGAAGTTGTAACTCCAACCATATTTATATACATTCCTCATGGTTGGCTTCTGTAATAGATTTTAGAAACACAGAAGGTAGGAGAAGATGGCTCAGTAGAAATGCACGTGCTGTACAGGTCTGAAGACTAGACTTTAGAATCTCAGAATCCACTTAATACCATAAATGCCCAGTAGGTTTAGCAGCCCCTTGTTATCCCAGCATGTAAGAGGTAGAGGTGAATCCCTGAGACAATCTGGCCAATACACTAGCCAGGGAGCTCTGACTTCCACTGAAAGAACATGCCTCAATAAATAAAGAGAAGGGCAAGAGTTACGGCACAATGGTTAAGAATACACACTTTTTTTTTCAGAACAAAAGACCTAAATTTGATTCCTAGCACCCATGCCAGGAGGCTCACAACTACCTATACCTCTAGACTCCGAGAACCTGATGCCTCTGGCCTCTGCAGAACTGGCAAACATGTATATAGTTGAATATATAATTGCAAGTAAAGCTAAGAAAATGAATGGGTAGGATAGTGACTTGAACTTGGGCGCCTAGAGGTTTGTTTCTTCTAGAAATGTGTTAGCTGAGCTAGGTAATTTTAATCAGCATGTAAAATGAGAAAGAAGGGAAAGATAGGTTTTCTCTATATAAATCTGTGTTTTAAACTATAAAAAGTATCAAGGTTTGGTAATGTTGGAGGAGCATGAAGGACCAAAAACTTTTCTATAGCATTGCACATAGTGATGTGTTTCATCCTCTAGTTCTCAAACACTGAAGAGAATGTAGTTGCTTCAGGCATGTGTCATCACTCCTTAACCCACCCTGAAAGTTAGGGTCCTTAAGACAACCCTGATTCATTCCTCATGTGTGTACATTCTGTGAGTGGAGCAGGGTCTCCCACAGAATTCGGGAAATCTCAAAGAGGTGTTCTAGGCCCGGGGTCTGGGAGTTGGATCTCATGGGAGGCCTTTGCAGCTTAGTTGACCTCTCTTCAGGATGGCATAGATTCCCAGAGCATAGGAGCTAGCAGATCTATTAGAGCTCACAACCACCAACTATTCATCTAATAGTCAGTGTGACCTGGACCTGGCCATGGTCAGCAGAGGGAGAAATCGGTGCACTTCTTGAGAGAGGAGTCACACACACACAAAAAAAAAAAAAAAAAAACAAAAAGGTTGTTTGCTTGCTGCCAGTTGTGAAGACCTGTATTAGTAGCTAAGAGAATTGTCTGGGAAGAATCTCACGTAGGACAATCACTTCTGACTATTGAAGGAGAATAAAACACAGACTTAGATAAAGCATGGGTGGGTGAGAAGGCTAGAAAATAGCTTTAGTGTCTCTTGGAGCCTGAAGTATTGTCCTGTGGCAACAATATTCCACCAAAAAAAAACCTTTGAGACCTTGAGTGGACCTCACACCTGGTTATTTTCTTGTTTCATTTTCCCTTATTAACTGCTTCTAGATTTCACCTTGAACTCGTCCTTCATCTCGGACAGTTGCCTAGGATGGCTTTATAAAAACTACAGCTAGAATCCTGCTTCTAGGATTTGATAGCTGTCTGACTAGCTGCATACCTCTTAAAAGCTGAAATTAGAAATTAATTTTTTAAGACAGAATAGCATCTTGATGTCCAATTCAGTTATTTTTAATGCTCTACCATTTGAAAAAAACAAAAAGTAAGCTGCATTAGGTTTACTAAAGAATCTGTGGCTTTTGGTGCGGAAGTGATGACTGGCATAAATTCAGGGACCATTTGCCTATATTTAGTTGGTCACCTATTTTTTTGGGGGGGGGGATTTTTCGAGACAGGGTTTCTCCGTAGTTTTTGGTTCCTGTCCTGGAACTAGCTCTTGTAGACCAGGCTGGCCTCGAACTCACAGAGATCCACCTGCCTCTGCCTCCTGAGTGTAGGTCACCTATTTTAAAGTAACTCTAGGTACACATGAAATGTCATTTTTTACCATACTTCACCAAGTGGACAGGGAGTAGGCTATGTGCAGCAGATATGTTAAAAAGAACTTCACTCACCATGCCACGACCTCTGTATTAATGATCCCAATCCTTATGACATCCCTTGGTAGCAGATGTCATTCTACCTCCTCCCACCTTAATAAAAACAACATAGCAAACATCCTGCCAAGCGTTTTGCAGCAAATAAGAACACAACTAGAATCCCAACCAGGTTCCCATTGACTCTCTGATGCTCTTTTTTGTCAGCATAAGGGTCCCTCAAACAAGTCCAGACTGACACTGAGTCCTACTTGCATTATAACTCATCATATGCTTCCCTTTCTTGGCTCCCTTAGATGACCTCTCCTCTCTACAGATGGACTTTGACATTCTTTACTCTAACCTGCACAAACCTTTGTTATAGCAAGGCCAGCTGTTTGCTTGGGTACTTGGGACCAGAGAGGGGCACAACCCCTACAAAAGTTCTCTTTACTGTCCCAAGAGCCTTTGCAGGTCTAATGAATCTTTTACTTTCTTCCCAGTAAGTATCTCTCTCCTTGAATCAAGAGAGACAGATGGAATGTGCTTATCTTCTGTGTGCTTATTACATTCCAAATGTCATCTGCTCAGGCTGCCAAGGTCACAAGGATATCAAGCTCATGACTGCCTTTTCCTATACTGTTCACTGGACTCGTTAACATTTAGATAACCCCTTTCATTATTGATTACATCCAAACACTGGGCTGAGGGCCTGGTGGGATAGCTGAGTGGGTGAGGACACTTGTTCAAAAACCTAATGACCTAACTTCAGTCCCTGGAATTCCATGGTAGGAGTAGAGAATTTAGAGGCTACCTAGTCACTGCTTTCTAGACATGGTTCATATGTGTCTCGCCTTATTTGTTCAGACACCGTATGAAGCACATATGAAGGGAAGCAGAAAAATACAAGAATGAGAGAAGAAAGGAATGGAAAGAAAATCAGAAAACAGAAGTTTGAAATAGTGAGAGCCAGTAGGAGACTTTGCTCTGGCTCCATCCTTGGGTAATAGGGAATCAGAGGCCTTGACTCAAACCTTAGGGAGGAATGTATGAAGATATAAAGAGAAAGGACACAAGTACCAAATCTGATGTTATTTCTGCCACAGTGTGGGACCATGAGGGTATTCCAGTGCTAAGGTTTCTGACCCACTCCAAACCCTCTGAGCTGCTTCATGGTGACCACTGGACTATGTAAGGAAGGGGGAATCTTTTGTTTTTCTCTGCAGTTTGGTACGGCTTGTATATGTTTGGTACTGTTCTGCTTCTGTAGGTTCTTGCCCATCTGTCCTATCCACCTGTGCTATCCTGGAGCCAGTTGTTCCCAGATTCAGGGCACAAGAACAGGCTGCCTTTCCTCTCACTGTGCACCAGTTACAAGGGGCACAGTTCAGAAAGAAGGGATGTTGCGGTCCACTGAGTCCTATTGAGCTTAGCTGTCACGGGTTTTCCTCCAGGCTGTTTAGCTGTTATACCAAGCAGAACAGCAAGCATCGATGTTTAACACGCATGTCCTGTGGCTTATTTGGGACATTTTTAATCAATATTTCATCAGAACATTGTTTTGTAGTCCTGGAAATATGATCTGTAAAAGGCTGCCTTTTTAAGCACTTGTTCTTCAAAACTGCACCAATTATTTCAATTTATAATAAACTCAGCACAATTAATGCAATTTGATTAAATGCTAACACATTTATTTAGAAACCATCAACACAGAAAAGTGATGAATATGTCTATCATTCTTTAAAAGTATCCCAGTGTCCCCCTGCTACTTCCTCCCTCCTACCACCAACAGCAGTATGCTTTCTCTCACTGTGGTGCACTCCCCATTTCCAAGAATTTTACCAGGATATAGTTATGTATGTTGAGTTGGCCTAGAACAGTTAATTTTAGATTCATGCATAATATAACAATACTTTTGTCTTTAAATTTTTAATTATGAATTGTGTGTTTGTCTGAGAGAGAGAAAGAAGATGAGAAGGAGAGAGAGATTCAAACACATACGTGGAGGTCAGAGGATCTTTTAGGACTAGGTTATATCTTTTGATGTTGTTTTGAGGCAATGTCTCTCTTGTTTCTGCTCTTGAGCTGTGCTGTGTACTGCCTCATGAATGTCTCCATCCTCCTGCATCCTTGACCTCTATGGTGTTTCTATTGCATCGTGTGGATATATCACAATTGTTTACCCTTTACCACTTACTTTTGAAAGCTTTTCCCCCAGTCCTGGGGAACTGAACTACAGTTGCACACATATTATTAGTCAAGGACAGTAGCATTGAGTTTAATCTACAGTACTGCTTTTTACTCCTTATATTGATACAAGGTCCCATTAAATGGCCCCAGCTGGCCTTGACTCGCTCTGTAGCCCACGTAGGCCTTGGGTTCTGCATCCATTTGCTTCACCTCTCCAGAGAAGCTGGGATTACAGAGCTGTGTTTTCACCATTCTTGCCTGAGGGATTTCTCAGGGTGATCTGTTATAATCAAGCTTCTACACGCATTGTGAAGCAAGTCTTCATCAGAGTGCATGTTCCTCTTTCTTTGTAGTAAATACATGGAAACAAGATGGATTATATGGTGGACAATTGTTCATATTTTTAAAAGCCTACTAATAATCTGAAATGGCTTTGTCATTTCATATCCCACCTATGGTACCAAAAATTTCCACACCCGGTCAACACTCTATAGTCATTCTTCCGGGGCTCAGCAGTTTCAGCAGGTGTGTCATTTGCCACCCTGTGCCCACGCATGGGTGATCCAGGACCCGTTCTCATGTGTTTATTTCCCATGTGTGTATAGTTTCTTTGGTGAAGCACCTGCTCAAATATTTGCCATGGTTATTTATTATTTTTTAAGCTGAGTTGTTGATTTCGTTGAGTTGCAAGGATGTGTTATATCTTCGGGATGCAACCATGTCAAATATGTGGTTTATAGATGTTCGGGTCTATTCCTCGGTTCCTTTCCCTGTCTTAGCAGCACTATTTTGAAGAATGGAAGCGTTCAACTTTGCTCTGGTCCAACTTTATCTGTTATCTTCGGGTTTTGGTGTCATATCTTTGTATGACTCAGGCTCCCAGAGGTTTCTTTCTTAGAGTTTGGGGTTCTATGTTTAGCCTTATAATCTACTTTGAGTTATTTTTGCATATGGGAAAACATAAAGGCCTGTCGGAACATGGTCCAAGAATGGAGTCATGGGAGGCGATTTCTGTACGCTTGTGAGGAAAGCAAGAAAAAGAGCCTTGTGAGCTCAGTTTCTTCAAAAGTATGGCATTGTTCTTGGATTGTTTTTGGGCTCCTCCCAGGTGCAGCAGACAGGAGCCAGTTTGCATCAGCTTATTCATTACAACTGGCTACTGCTATTGGTTCTGTGTCTCTATGGAAAGACCTGGTTTTGCCATGTGTGGCTTGCAGTTGTGAATGTACACTCTACACATGGGACCCCTCTTAACCCAAGAGTAGAGACTGGCTGATGCTCTAGATGGATGAGACTTTAGTTTGCCTCATTTATCAGCTCAAGCCTCCCAGCTCCCACTGTGCCTAGAGCAGTGTCACAGGCCTGATGGTGGGTATCGTGGCCATCAAAGCACCACAGCATCAGATTTTTGGAGAGGATGCTTTTCTCATGACTCATTTCTTCTCATTTTTTATTGAAAAATCTATAATCAAAATATATCTGGGTCAAATTCTGAATTCTTCTGTTCTGATAATGTATATCTCTCTATATTTTTTCTTATAGAACATTGTCTTATGGCAAAATTGACAAATATTTACTCCAAGGTATTATGTGTTATTTGTGGCTATTGTGAAGGGTGATGTTTCTCTGATCTCTTTCTCAGCCCATTTATCATTTATATGTAGCAGGGCTACTGATTCTTTTTTGAGTTAACCCTGTATCCTGCTAAATTACTGAAGGTGTTTTAGAGTGGTAGGAGTTCCCTGGTAGAATTTTTGGATATACCATCATAATCAGCAAATAGTGAGAGTTTGATTTCTTTTCTGATTTGTATTCACTTGATCTGCTTTTGTTGTCTTATTAGCTCTAGTTAGAACTTCAAAAACTATATTGAATGGACATGGAGAGGGTAGATAACCTTGTCTTGTCCTGATTTCAGTGGGGCCACTTTGAGTTTCTCTCCATTTAGTTTGATGTTGGAAGTTGGCTTGCTATATATTGCCTTTATTATGTTTAGGTATATTCCTTGTATCCCTGCTTATTCCAATACCTTTATTATGAAAGGGTGTTGTATTTTGTCAAAGACATTTTCAGCATCTAATTAGATGATCATTTTTTTCAGTTATATTATATGGTGGATTACATTGAGAGATTTTCATATATTGAGACATCCCTGCATCTCTGGGATGAAGCCTACTTTGTCATGGTGGATGATTTTTCTGATGTGTTCTTGGGTTCATTTTGCCATTATTTTATTGAGTATTTTTGTATCAATGTTCTTGACTGAGACTGGTCTCTAATTTTTTTTCATAGCAATGTCATTGTGTGTTTTGGGTATCGGGGTAATTGTAGCCTGTTTTTATTGTGTGAAACAATTTGAGAAGTATTGGTATTAGTTCTTCTTTGAAAATATTGTAGAATTCTGTGCTGACACGATATGGCCCTGGTCTTTTTTGGTTGGGAGATTTTGATGACTGCTTCTATTTCTTTAGTGATTATGGGTTTATTTAGCTTGTTTATCTGGTCTTGATTTAATCTCAGTAAGTGATATTTATCCAAAAATTGTCCATTTCCTTTAAGTTTTCCAATTTTGTGGAGTACAGGTTTTCAAGGTATGACCTGATGATTCTCTAGATTTCTAGACCTGCATCACAAGAACTTTAATTCTTTGAAGAAAAAAAACGAAGAAAACCAGAAAATGGAAAGATCTCCCATCCTCTTGGGTAGGAAGAATTAACATTGTAAAAATAGCAATCTTACAACAAGCAATCTACAGATTCAATGCAATCCTCATCAAAATCCCAGCAAAATTCTTCTCAGACCTTGAAAGAACAATACTCAACTTTATATGGAAAAAGCAAGAAACCCAGGATAGCCAAAACAATCTTGTACCTTAAAGGAACTTTTGGAAGCATTACAATCCCTGACTTCAAACTCTACAGAGGTATAGTACTGAAAACAGCCTGGTATTGGTATAAAAACAGACAGGAGGACTAATGAAACCGAATCAAAGATGCAGATATCAATCCACACACCAAGGAACACCTGACTTTTGACAAAGAAGAAAAAAGTATAAAATGGAAAAAAGAAAACAAATTCAACAAATGATTCTGGAATAACTAGATATCAACATGTAGAGGAATAAAAATAGTTCTGTATCTATCGCCATGCACAAAACTCAAGTCCAAATGGACTAAAGACCTCAACATAAAACCAACCACTCTGAACCTCATAGAAGGGACAGTGGGAAGTACCCTTAAACACATTAGCACAGAAGACCACTTCCTAAATATAACCCCAATAGCACAGACACTGAGAAACAATTCATAAATGGGACCTCCTGAAACTGAGAAGCTTCTTTAAAGCAAAGAACACAGTCAACAAGACAAAACAGTAGCCTACAGGATGGAAAAAGATCTTCACCAAGCCCACATCAATCAGTGGGTTGATCTCCAAAATATACAAATAACTCAAGAAATTGGTCATCAAAACAAAAATAAAAAATAAAATAAATAAAAAAATGGGGTACAGACCTAAACAGAGAACTCTCAACAGATGAATCTAAAATAGCTGAAAGACACTTAAGGAAATGCTCAACATGCTTAGCTGTCAGAGAAATGCAAAGCAGAACAACTCTGAGATTTCATCTTACTCCTGCCAGAATGGCCAAGATCAAAAACACTTGATGATAGCTTATGGTGGAGAGGATATGGGGTAAAGGAATATTCCTGCATTTCTGTTGGGAGAACAAACTGGTACAGCTGCTTTAGAAATCAATATGGTGATTTCTCAGATAATTAGAAAGCAGCATACCTTAAGACTAAATAATACCACTTTGGGGTATATAAACCAAAGGATGCTCAATCATACCACAAGGACTTGTGCTCAGCTATGTTCATAGCAGCATTGTTTGTCGTAGCCAGAACCTGGAAACAACCTAAATGCCCATTGACCAAAGAACGGATAAAGAAAATGTGGTACATTGACACAATGGAGTATTACACAGCAGTAAAAAATAATGACATCTTGAAATATGCAGGCAAATGGATGGATCTAGAAAATATCATATTGGGTGAGGTAACCCAGATCCAGAAAGACCAATATTTTATATACTCACTTGTAAGTGGCTTTTAGACATAAAGCAAAGAAAATCAAGCACACAACCCCTGAGAACCTAGGGAACAAAAAGGACCCTAAGAGAGACATACATGGATCTACTCTACATGGGAAGTAGAAAAAGAGATCACCTGAGTAAATTAGGAGTGTGGGGATCATGGGAGCGGAGAGAAGGGGGAGGAAGAAGAGGGGGAACAGAGAAAAATATATAGCTCAATAAAAGCAATATAATATATAAAATATTTATTATTACCATTATTGTTATTTTCTTAGTATTATTATTAGTGTGAGCAAGCATATGTGTGTGTGTGTGTGTGTGTGTGTGCGCGCGCGCGCGCCTGTGTGCATGTGCTCTTGTGTTGCATGGCATGTGTATAGAGGTCAGAGGAGAATTTTTAAGAGTAATCTGTCTCATCCCACCTTTTTGAGGCAAGATCCCTCTTGTTTCTGCTGTGCTGTCTTCTCTGGACTAGCTGGTCCATGAACTCCTACTATCTCTCTGTAGGTGATTCTCCTCCCATCCCATTCTCCTTCCATCTCCTCATAGGGTTGCTGGGATTACAGATGTGAGCCACCACATCCAGCTTGCTGGGGGTTTCAGGGATTGAACTTCAGATCATTATGCTTGTGCCTAAGTTCTTTTGCACACAGAGCCATCTTGCTGGCCCTCATAGCTACATCTTTAGAAGTCAACATCAGGAAGTAGTAGCCTACCACATAGTTCCTTTCTCAAACATGATTCAGTTAATATTACTCCTGAGTGATTGCATATGTGGTTACTATAAAAATGACCTTTGGAATTTTGATTGGACCACATTAAGCTAGTGGTTAATATAGGAAAGTTTTGAATATTCAAGTAGTAATTCTTCCCAAACACAAGAATATCTGTTTAGAATTTTTAAATTTTTCTAAGCAATATAACTTTTACACATTTTATTGATATGGTTATAAAATTACATTCACTATTCAGAAAAATGTCCTCTTCCATCCACTTTGTTTGATAATAACATGGCTAAAGTAGGTTTATTTTGAGTATTTTGTATGATGCAGCCTTCTATAACTTTCTGTATTTAACCCATTTATACCTTTATGCATAGAATCATGGTGTGAGTATGCATGTGGGTGCCCATGTAGCCCAGAGTGTTTTGGATGACTAGAAGTAGGATCACAGGTGGTTGTTAGCATCCTGATGTGGGTGCTGGAAACAACACAGATTTTCCGCAAGAACAGCAAATGCTCTTAACCTCTGTGCCAGCTCTACAGATCCATGGGCATTTTAATGGGCAACATGTGTTTGTGTATTTATTTTCTTATGAAATAGGAACAGTTCTGGCCCTTACTGGAAGTCTCTGAATGAAACTCAATGCCCTTAGATCATTAGGTTCACATTCAACATTTTGCCATTAAAAAAAAAATGCAGCTATTTATTTTATTTACTTTCTCTTTGTTTCCTCTCTTTTCTTTCTCTGCTTATATTTGACATTAATTATATGTTAAAGTAGGATAAACTCTATTTGATTGGCTAAAAAGAGAAGAGGATGTGAAGCTGGGTAGGAAGGGAAGAACTGGTGACCTGGGAGGAGTTGGGTAGTAGGGAAGAGGCAGTGACCTGGGGGGAAATAGGGAAGAGGGGTGAAAGGATCATTCCTATATGAAATCCCCAAAGAACTAACAAGATCTAAGAAAAATGCTTTCTATTCTAAGTTTTGTTTTGTTTTTGAGATAAGCTCTCAGGTAGCCCAGACTAGCCTTGAACTCCTGACATAGTTGAAAATGACCTTGATCATCCTGCCTGACTCTCCCAAATATAGTAACCACAGTTGTGGCCCACCATGACTAAATGTCCTGATTCTGTTTTACTTCTTCTGTTAGTATATTAAGTCATTGTCTCATTCTCACAACCAATCCAGAACATGGTTATGCTGCTTCACTTATAGCATAAAAAATAAGAATATCACGTGTTCCCATTCCTCTTCACTCAGACTTTATTTACTTTCACATAACATTGTTCATCACACCCTCTTTATTAACAATGAACTGTTCTGTAAAGAAATTTCATAATAAAATATGTATTTCTCTCTAGTAGTCAATTCCAGGGAATGTTTTCATCTGTGGATTTATATTTCAATTTGGTGTTGATTTATCCTACACAAAAGAATTTCTTTAAGTCTTCCACAGTTGCTATCTGCTAGTGATAAAATTTTCAGCCTTATATTTCTTTGTAAAGTATTTATTTTTATTATCTTTAATGTTATGTGTGATAACATACTTCTCCATGTTTCTTAGATCTGTAGATTTATGATTTGATCAAAAGCAGGAAACATTTGGACTTCTTTCCTTTCTCCTTTCTTCTTCAGGTGTCAAATCATTTATTGGGCTACTCAAAATAATCTTAAAATTTACTCATTTTTTAAAACTTAATCTTTAGTAATAAGCTACACTTCTCTACCATTTTGATTGTTTTTTTCATTTGTTATGAATTTAGGTTACTAATCTTCTTTCTCAAAATATCTAATCTTATCCAATATATTTTTCTTTCTTGAACAATATCTTAATTAATTTTTTTGAGAATTTCATACAAGGTACTTAGAACCTATTTTCCCCTTCCCACCACCTTATCCTCCCACCCATCTCTTTCCATTCATCTTTGAGATTTTTTTCTTTTTTCTATCCAATGTATTTCTCATCTCACATAATGTAATTTTTACCCTTAGACATTCAATTTCTTTATAAACTCCAAACTCCCATGTCTCTGGCATCATGTCTTGTCCATACGGAGTAGATTTAGAATATCAGCTTTAATGTCTTTGTTTATTGACGCTAACAAATGTGTCACTTCTAGGGCAGAGTCTTGGACTGGCTGCCAGACGCCATAAATACTGTCCAATGGTGGATTCACTTCACTCCTGTAAATACTCCTTAGATTTATTCTAGTATGCAGTTGCTTTATTTGAGAAAAGTTTAATCTATTCAAGTCTTTCCTGGATCCTTACTGGGAAGAACACCAAGAGTTCAGGACTAACTCTTCTGTTTCACTGAGGTAAGCCTCGCCTGAAGGTCTGCCCACTGTCTAGGGAATCATTAGTCCAGATTTTTCCAATCTGGCTGGGGAAATGGGTACTACATCTGGGCTCACAGGGGTTCATTATGAGTATGATTCTATTCTCTGTCTGTCTGTCTGTCCCTCCCCCCTCCCGGTGTATGTGTGTGTGTAAGATTTTTTTTTTTTCTGTGCCTGACTTCATCAATATTCTGCTGAAAATCCCAAGGTCTCTTCTCATTCATCTATGGCTTCTGCTCTCTGTAGCTTTCTCCTCTATCTTGCCCTCTCCAGCTTCCTTTGACTCTTGGCACCCTTCACTGTTATGTAGCCCTGTGCTTGTTGGTGAACAGGCTCAAGATGGTGAGCAGGGAAAACTGTAGAGATTTTCCATTTGTTTCCCTCCCCTCCTACCTTTTCTTTCCCGATAGCCAGCTTCAAAAAGAAAAATCCTTGATTTCTATATTTTGTTTGTGTAATTTTTATTTTTCATATTTTAGCTGCCCCATTCTTCTCTCTTGATTAGAGCTAAAAAATAAAACTGCATCACTTTTAATTCATACAATTGCAGAAGTAACTCAGCTTCTGACAGGGTTACATCCATGTAATCCTCAATTGAAAATAGACTTAGTACATTTACTCTACCAACTGGCACAGCTTAGCAGCTGTCCCAACAAGATTCTCTTTGTCCCTTATCTTAATGATCAAGTGAATGATGGGAAACCCAAGGACCACAATCTTTATCCCTTGCCTTGAAGAAGATCCAGATTCAAAACCTGAAGTCCGGCCTCTACCACAAATTCATCCCTTCCCACCATTATTGAGATGTCTTGGGTCTGATCATCATATTTCAGGGGCCATCTATAGATCTCTGATGTTATAATAAAAACAAATGACAAATATAATTTGGAGTCCTTTTGCAGTTTGTGCAACTCTATACACTTTCCTGCCTACAGGTGCATTCAGATGGCAGTTAGCACAGCCTAATTCTGGTTCCCTTTTGACCTTATCTAGGTCCTGCTAATATTCTATTATGGTTGTTCCAAGAACAAATTTTATTGATTTGTGTCACGTCATGGGAATGCTAGATTCTGTATGGTGTTCAGTTCCAGCAGTCAATAGACACACGACACTATTGTGGTACTTTATTAAAGTCACCAACAAAGTGGAACACTGCGGAGATTTGTAACCAGAGAAATTGGAATGTCTCATCTAGGTAAAGTAGGCCTGACAGGAAGTGACACCCTTTCAGCGTTCATGTCCATGTGCACAAGGGAGAAGTTTGGGCAGGAGGGAAGAGAGAAGGGTTTGGCCTTAGACAGAACGCAAGTCTAGGCCTAGCTCCCTATGTTATCAGTGAAAACAAACAATCCCCCACACTTCAGGATTATCATCTCTAGAGACGAGGCATAACATCATCAGCCTTGAACCCTTATTATAAAGATAATATCGAATGTGCAGGAGGCTCACACTCTGCATGCAGTGGACACCCAATCAGTGCAGTTCACCTTTAAAGTCATTCCATTGTCAAGGTTAAATATTTGCACTGTTATTACACTGTTACAACACAAAATAGCATGATTTGAGGCATGGGAGGACAAATTTCACTTTTACGCATGATTTTAAATCTTTGGATTTTGAAAAAAGGTTTGATTTTGGTAAAGAGCTAAATATCACTCAAAGTGGAGGTAAGAAAATAAATGACATGACTAATTAATGGTGCTTAAAGTACAAAAGGATGTACTGAGTGATCATGTCACGCAAACTCAATACTTTAGAGGAAACCTTATGTCAATTCCTCCTTTTGGAGCAAAAGACATTCTGAGGATTACCATGCTATATATCAACATTCTTCCCTCTGGAAAACATTATGTTGGGCCCTGTGTTGGGAGCTAAAAATACCATATGTTACCATCCTGAGCTCATAGACCAACAAGCAGTGAGAAAATAAAGCACTCCCGGTGTGTGAGAGACACTAATACCGGGTCTGAGCACAGCACTGAGGAAGCAGAGAGGAAGGCCATTCTTAGTCCTTCCTGCATAATTTCCAACACCCCCTGCCCAGTGGCCAGCTGGACATGGTGCAATTGAAATGGCCTGGAGAGATTTCACGTTGTTGTCTGAAACCGTGCACAGCTGCCTCGCTCATCCCTCTCCACTCAGAAATGCCTTTCCCATCTTGGAATACAAGGTCCTGAACCCTGCCCCCTTCCATGGCTGGGCTTCACACCCAAGGGTTTTTCCATCCCTGCAAGATGGGGTCTCCTGTACAGATTTTTATCGCTATGATAAAGATCACGACCAAATGCAGTTTGGTGAGGAAAGAGTTTATTTCATCTCACATGTCCCTGTCACTGTCCGTCATGAAAAACAATCAGAGGAGGAATTTGGGGACCTACCTGGAGGCAGGAACTAATCCCTTCTGTGGGTTTACAGATACTTATTTGTAACCTAAGAAAACGGAGCTGGAGATAAGTCGAAGTGACATGCATGATGTCATACACTGGCCATTCCCAAGGATGGGATTTGAAACTGAACCATGTTCTCACAATACTAAATATCCATTTCTGTATCTTCCTATAAAAATACTACTTTCAGAACAAAAAGTGCTAGTTAATCAACTGCTAACGTAAGGGAAAACAGTTTGGAAAGTAGTTCTGTGAATGATTGCCATCCTTACCATCGTTAGCTTTGACTCGTACTGCTTCGAGCTGAAGTTGCATTTAATCCACAGGCATTCTTGAAGAATGACCTCAGTTCTATGTCACCGGGTCTTGGCAGTTGGGGAGACGCACACAGTGACTGCAGAGATTCCCCATGGCTTTCTCAGGAGGCTTTCCTAGCTCCCAGATGCAAAGAGATGAAGTGGGAACTGACTTTCCCACACTTCTTTCTTTCCCAAGCAAATCCGGACTCAGGAGTAGGAATGCCTTGCTGCATGCGAGTGATCCTGTCCCATCCAGAAACAGCTCTGCCTCCTCCCTAGGGCACACTCAGTGTAGAAATCCCAGAGCTGGAAGGGGAGGAGCATTGTTCTCAGGAGTCATCAGAATTCTTCACACTTAGAATAGGGCAGACCCAGGCACCACCTCCATGCTGCCATTCCTGACCCAGACCTAGAGAAGTCAGATTTTAAAAAGCCATGCCCCTTTGGAGATCCAGTCAGGACTGCCCATTGTCTCTGTGTGTTCCTTTTATTGAAAAGTATCTAGCATTAGAGCTAAACAAAATATGGTTTAAGCACAATGAACTATAAACTGGGCAGAAGGGTCAGGTAAAAAAAAAAAAACGTGGTGTGGGTTAAAGTTGGCAGACACTGACCTTACAAACTTTCACTACCTTTGTTTGGCCTGATCAGAAGAAACACGTTCTAACTCAAATTGCCAGGTTCTGTCTCGTCCAGGCTTAGCTGTTTTCCTGATGGACATAGCTGGTGCATTGTTTGCCATGGTTTGTCTAGCTTAGCTCTAGGAGAAGCATACATGGAAAGGCAGGCCAAATCACCAACATTGTTAACTTTTAAAGGACGTTCCTACTATTCTGAAGTAGTTGATGATGATGTTGTGATGGGGTTGATGCATGGTGTTAGTTCATACTGAATTCTGTTGTTAAAACTTAAGGAAAATAGCCAAATAAAAGGATACCAAGAATGTTTCAACAGAGCCAATGTAAGGATATTCGTAAGGGTATTCATAAGTTAGAGAAATTCCTTAATCTCTCTAACTCGATAAGATCCAACCTGCAAGCTGGATATTGTGGGAATCACCCAGCAGTTGTGTACTTGGTTTAGTAGAAGACAGAACACATTGTGTGGTAACCACCCATCAATTAATTATTCAATTCAGCGAAGACTGGAGCTCTAAGGATGTAATGTGCACATTGAGGTACACACCCAACCCAGAGATGGGGTGGACTTAGAAGAAAGGGAAAAACACAGGTTTAAGTGTGAGGTTCTTGGCACCTGGTATAATCCTTTCCTATGTCCTATAGTGACCTACAAAATGCCCTCTAATGAATTCAAGGTAGTCTTTGGCTGCCCTCCCAGGCCTGAGAGTGGCCCAGCCTGCAGATCTGGCCATGTCTTAACAGAAGAGGGAAGAGTCTGAAGGTGATGCAAGAGCAAATTTTTGTCAAACATCAGACCTTGGAACTTGACAGTCCAATGTCCTTACATTTCTGTACCCCACATGGTCATTTCACCTTAGGCAACATAGGTCACAAATCCTAGCAAAGCTTTTATGGGAGTTAAACAGAAAATATGTCTATCAGATAGCATCTGTGTTCCATCAATGGCAAATTTCAGCCCTGAGGAAGCTTCTAGAAGGAAATGGCTCTGTTAGTCTTCATCCTTCTGGAGACTTTTTATGAGCTTTCATGAGGGTGCCTGGAGTTCTGCTCTATCTGTGACATTTTCTCTTGCAGCCATGCACAGGGAAGTGAAATTGAAAATGTTTATATCTCTGTTTGTAAATGACAACTTTTCTAGGAAGCACTAGGCAGACTAGCACCCTTGGGTCTTATGCAGAGCACCGCAATCCTTACTAGCACAGTGTAGATGACCAGTTCTAGAGCAGCCGTCATGGTGGTCTAGCTTCAGCTGTGTTTGGTGATAGTGAGGGCAAGTCACAAGACTGAGCTGTCTGCCTAGTTCAGAGAAACACCCGAGGCTCTGCTTATATCTTCCAGCCTTGATATTTCTATCTATTTCTGTCCCTGTTCACAACCACCCACAAAGGAAGGCCCTCATGGAGTTCCATGTATCTCACGTCCATATTTTTCTTCCTTTCTTCTTCATCTCCCCTCATACCACAGAAGCCAGGATTAAGTCAGGCTTTCATAGATGTCATGTTCCAGTAAACTTCCATGTCCTGTATTACAGCTAACTTCGTGAGACTGGACTTTAGGGATACAGGATGCTAGAACGTGCTAAAAAAAAAAAAAAGGCCCTAGCATTATCACCTTGTGGAGGGTGAAAGAGTGGGCCCCCAGTCCCAATGCTCCAAGTGGCTTGTGAGCTACTTTATCTTAGCTAAAAGACTCTTTGTTTGCCCCTGGTTGCATTCAAGACTATTCCTGTGCTGTTGTCTCTAACATGGGACAATCACCTGCCCTCTCCTGTCAATGAACTGATGTTAATACCCACTGCTTCAGTACTTCCGCCAGCACACTTAAGTGAAAACTCATCTTCGTTCTAATCAGCCAGCCTCAAATCCTGGGCTCTCCACATCTCCAGCAAGGGTGCTCCATTTCCAAAACCTTCCATGTCTGGCACTTCTACCCCTCATCCTTATGGAAGTAGTCTCTTCTGTCACTCTGTGTCACCTTCAGACTTTTCTGCTGGTCATTCTGATCTCTGCTTCAGAAGACCAGCCCTGACTCTGCCGTGTCTACACAGACTCGCAATTTGGTTACCAAGAAATCTTCATTCCAAAAAATTGTCTGGTTTCTGTTTTGATTAATTAGAGTTGTAACACATAGTATTTCTTTCCCTCCATTCTTCCCTCCCCCTTTCTCCCTCTCCTCATCTGAGTGTATGTGTGTATGTATGTGTGTGTACTTGTATGTGTGTGTATGTATATATGTCTGTATGTGTGTATATGTGTGTATATATGTGTATGTATGTGTGTATGTGTATGTATATGTGTGTGTATATATGTATGTATGTGTGTATCAGCACGTGAAGAAAGTTGTAATTGGAAGGAGCAGGGTAGACAGGAACAGAAAATGCGGTGCATGTATTAGTAAAGCAAAAAGGTGGTGATATCTGGGGGAACCAGCAAGATGGGGAAGTGGGAAGAGAAGATGGCTTGAATGAGAACAAACTATGGTGTATCTCAGCACTATGAGGCCCATTTTCTAAAATAAACCAGAAAATAATCAGATTGAGCAGGGAGGTGGAGTCTGGGAACCAGTGCCATCTTTACCATCTTCTTGCGTCAGTACGACACACAGTCGGATGTATAGGTGGTCTGGGTTGGGAAGCACACCTCAACAAGGCTAGTCTAGCCCTGCCACCCAGAACCCGGCTTGAGCCACACCTTGCATTCTTGCCTAGACTTGAAGCGGGCTCCGAATGGTCCCCTTATTCCAGGTACCTGTATCACTTCCTAATCCATATTGAAGTCAGAGTCTTCAATGACCCTCTCTCTGGCCTTTGAAGTAGACTGTGTCATCTACTTCCTGACAGCTGTTCTGAATGTCCAGTGCTAATGGCTCTCCAGGCCAATCCTGCTGGGGTGCAGTTCAGGAAAGCACGTCCATGTTTCAACTCTGTTTACTTAGCCTTTCCTGGGGCGGGGGGGGGGGGGGGGGGTGATAGGTTAGAAAAACCCAGGAAGCAAGAGATCTGATCTCTGTCATAGAAACAGAATCATTCCTTGGTAATCTTGACTTAGGCACTGTCTCTTTCCTCAGCTTCTCTGTCTCCATCTATACCACCTGGGTCCTGAGTAGATGTTTACTTAGTACAGACTTCCACGATTGCCAGGAAGTGATTCTCACATTTGAGCATTTGGTCCATTCTGCAAAATCTGCTCCTTCAACTCAGATCTTGCCAGAACTAGACATTTTTGTTTTTGTCTTTATAATATTGTTCCTGGTACAAATTACTATAGGTTTGGCAAAAGAATGGATCAAAGCCTTCAAACACACACACACACACACACACACACACACACACACACACAGAGAGAGAGAGAGAGAGAGAGAGAGAGAGAGAGAGAAAGACAGAGAGAGAGAGAGAGGCAGAGACAGAGTCAGACAGATACAGAGACACAGACAGAGATACAGAGACACAGACAGAGATAGGCAGAGATTAGACAGAGACACAAAGACAGACACAGAGAAATGTATGATCCCAGTGTGGAGGGGATCATAGGAACACAGGGAACTGAAAGAGTCTCCCCAGTCTTTTCCTTTCTCAAATACAATTATTTTCTGTCAAAAATAAATAATGCAGTTGTTGGTGGGAGGATACTCTACCCATGGGATGTGTGTTTGGAACCCTCTAGATGTGATGGAATTGCAGTGTTGACTTTCTATCCATACCCTTACCACCCAGATTGACCATCCAGGTCTTTTCTTATGGAATCCTGGCCATCAACCAATTTATTATAAAAGAGCACTCTAATTATGACTTCAGTGTCCCTGAATAGAAAAGAGATGGTTCAAATTGTCTCCTAAATCCATGTGCTTAAAACTTAAAATGGAAGAAGACATCTTTGATAGAAGCTCATACATGGCTTTTCCATGTGTAAAATCTTTTGGTATTAGGATATCAGAGTGACATCAGTGATGGGTTATAAGGCCTCCTGATAGCCTTGCATCTGTCCATTTTCTCACCTATATGGGTGAGACAGTCTCCCAGCCTGCCAGAGGAGCAGTGTTCTCTCCTTTAGGGTACATCAGAGTTATCTGGGCTTCTTTGACAAGAGAACCAGGCCTTGGTATCTTCCTGGCACAGCAGGCTTAGTGGAAAAGATCCGATGGGATTCCAATAAGCAGCTGAAGTTAAGAAAAGATGCCATGGGAAACCCAGGAGTCTGATTCTCCAAGCAAGAGGCAGTTTCTTCATATTAATGAATAAAAAGGAAAATAAAATAGATATATTCTGTGTCCCTTAGAGAAAGAACTGCATAGGGAAAACAACGGAGGGGCTGGGAAGATGGTCCAGGGGTAAAGTGCTTGTTCTGCAAATAAGAGAACCACCTATTGGATCCTCATTGGAGAGCTGGGCACAGTGGCTCACACCTGTAACCTCAGAGCTAGGGATGTGGAGGCGGATGGATCCAGGGTGGTAACTTGGTCAATACCACACAGCTATTGAATTATTTTTCTTACAGAAGAGGCAAGTATTTATGAGTGTAATAATATGTGTATTCGATGGAGGACAAATTACTTCTACTTGGGGAAGGGAGAAAGTTTGTCTGGAGGATGTATGAGTGCATTCAGGTTTCTATTTAAAAAAAGTCACAAACTGTGTCTTAGACATCAGATTTTCTTTTTCTTCCAGTTTCGGAGGGCAGAAGTCCAAGTTGAAGGAGCCAATAGGTTGCTGTCACCTGAGGGCACTTCTTGGCTGTTTTACCAGCGTCCTCTGTGACCCTTCTCCTGGGCACACAAATGCCTGGTGTCTCTTGTGTCCCCAGGTTTCCTTTGTGGGTGTAAGATGTCCTTAAAAGAACATCGGCCCTGGGATTAGATCCAATATGAATGACTTCATTTTCTCTCAACGGCTGCTTAAAGGTCCTATTTCCAACTGCGCTCCCAGGCTAAGATCCTGGAGATTCTGGATTCAGGAAATGAGTTTTGAAATTATGCAATTCAATCCCTACACAAGGAGACAAGGGCAGACTCCAGAAAACGAGGTAGTGCATTGCTGTTTATGGGGCAGGCATATGGAAGATATGTCCCCTGTGAAAAAGCAGTACAATTTGCCCTGTACAAATTGTCCTAATGTAGACACTCTGCCACTATCTACCATTGAATGGATTTAATATATTTGTTTGCCTAATTTTCTATAGATTAATAGAGATTCATTTGTAGTATAAATGTGTGAATATACCTGAGAGGCTTATAGTTTCCTGTTTTTTTTTTAACGTACCTGGTGTGTGTGTGTGTGTGTGTGTGTGTGTATGTGTGTGTGTGTGTGTGTGTGTGTGTATGTGTGTGTGTGTGTGTGTGTGTGTGTGTTGTGATTGGCGGGGTATTCAAACGTTTCTACCCTCACCATTTAGAACCTACTGGACTGATTTCTCATGCAAGACAAGCAGTTTTCTTCAAATTATTTAGATGAATAAGATGGAAAGTAAAACTGGTGCGTTCTGTGTCATCAGTGCTAGGAAACACACAGGGGTAAAAAGAGAGTGGTCAAAACTGTTCGCAGGTAGAAGGCGGGGTCAACCAGGAAGGCAGCCATTTCTCATCACTTGGTCCAAAGACTAGGGGATTGAAAGTGAAAAACCTCAACCTTCATCTGTGAGGTAGGCAGAGCAATAGTAATCAAGACCTTTATCTCATGCAATGGATAAGAACATTGGATCATATCTAGAATGACACCAGTAGGCATCCAATCAAAGTTAGCTTCTACAGTCTGCTCAAATCTTTAGAGCTGGTCATAAAACAGTCACAAATCTGTAGTCAAGGAGGAAATTGTCAGTGTCTCTCGGGGCTGTTTCAGGCAAAGACATAAGCATTACTGGGACTCCTGTAGTTAAAAGCCTAGAACTGAGAATTGGGTGAAAGCAGAGTCAGGAACCAGAACAAACCAGATGCTTCTGGCTTTGGATTCCACACAAAATCTGTTTGAGAAAGTTTTCCAGGAGAAATACGAGACAGGAAATCAAAGAAAAACAACTCTAGTCGTTCTTCCACCTACTATTGGGAAGCCATAAATCAGGGGCTGTTAACCATGACGCTTGGACCAATGACGTGTAACCTTGGCCATTGGTTGAAATCAGGCATGGGAGAACACCTGCCAGGACAGAGCTGGCTGATCCAGGGCTGACACTGTCCATCACAGACTGGCCAGAAGTAACTGAAAAGCCAAAAGGAGGCAGCACTCCCCACCACAAGCAGTAAACACATGTGTTATCCACACATGTGCTGATTGGGTCTGTGGAGTGTGAGGCTCACTGTCATTATCTGCCGGAAAAGGAGGCACTCTGGGAGGAAGTCAGTTCACTTAATTGTACACAGAGAACTTAAACCCAGGCTGAGATTCACGTGCACTCACAAGCCTCCCTCAATGATTTCCTCACATGTTTCATGCCCCCTTCTTGGCCTCTCTTCACCCTGGCTCAGTAGCCCCCACCTGGGTGGTCTCTCTCCTAGTGTTTTGCTATGCGATCATAGCCTTTATTTAGTCTTTATATGCCACAGGAAATCTTGAATCTGGAGCTTGAACTTGCGCCAGATTGAGGGAAGGATACATTTTTCCTTTCTCTGTGTGCTCAGGGTCCCACAGTAGTGGCCGTACGTTCTCCCACCCAACCGGAAGGTAAGGATTGAAGGGCTAGAGTCTAGCATCGTGGCGCATGGCGAGCTGAGTATGTGGTGGTTCTCCAGGGTTGGTGTAGACCCTGGGAGTAAAGGATCAAGTGCACGGATCACTTGCCTAACATCCCTTTGGACCTGGGGAATGTCATGGTCAGTGAGGCTTCATTCCAGGGGATATCCCAGTGGGTGTCTGATCCCTATGTAGGTTTGCGTATCCACTGCAGCTGCTTTAAACTTCCTATGTGAGCTCCTATGGACTCCACAGATTCCCCCACGACCTTGTTGTAAAGTCACTAATGCCTATTTTTAGCAGTAAGAAAATCCCAGGAGTTGGTACCTTGGGTTGAATTACCACATCCTAGCTGGGCATAAATGACTGAGAGAAAGGGAGACAGAGATGGGGTAGAAAAAAAGATCATTGAAACTGAAAGAGGTAAAAGAGAAAGGTGATACCCTATGAGTCATCTTTAAATTGTGACTGAGCCAATGAGGTCTATGGAAAATAAGAGAATGTTCCACTCCAGTAATTTCCAAGTCTGCCAGGACGTTAGGTTCATCTCTGAAGACTTTTTAAGGTATGAATAAAATTTATACCCCATGAGCGGGATGTTTAAGGGGTCAATCACAGACATTATGACCTATGCAAACCTAATGTCCATGCCAATGAGAGAATCGCTGATGTGCGTGAGGTCTAGTGTGCTAATAATGGGATCCCCAGTTCTCATCTTTAGTACTTTGAATGTGGAGGTCGAGGAAACGCTCTGAGAATATGTCTAGTGTGTAGACATCCTGGGTTTTATCACCACCCACACACTCTAGCCACACAAAAGCCAAACAGTAAAGCTCTTCATTTGGCCTTTGGGTGCATTAAGCAGCCACGAGTGCCTTTAAAATATTTTTTAAAGTTACTCTGTTTACTCTCTTTCTCCTTCCCTCCCTCTCTCCATCTCTCTATCTCTCTGTTTCTCTGTCTCTCTCTCTCTCTCTTTCTCTCTGTGTGTGTGTATGTGTGTGTGTGTCTGTTCGAGCATATACACATATGCTTGTATACACATATCTTGTGAGTGGAGATAAGAGGACAGCCTAGAAGGTAGAGTTGACTATCTTCCCTCCAGCATGTGGGTTGTGGAGAACACAACGCAAATCCTTAAAAGTTCAGCAGCTGGGGCCATTACTAGGTGACCGAGTTATATGCCAGCTCCTGAGTACCTACTTCAGTTTTTGAACTGGCCCAACTTGGGTTGATATATTTCCTAGTCAGCAGTATTCCTAACCTCCCACAAACTCCCAGCTCACCTTCTCACACCAGTCTGCTCTTCAGAAAATGAGCCCACCTATCAACTGCCTAAACCATAGCTTCCATCCATCCATCTTCCTTCATCTTTCAGAATTAGGACTCAAAACGGAGCAGCTCGGCCTGGAACCATATCTGCTTTGTCTGCATTTTTCTTAGCTGACTAAAACTGAAGTCATGTAAAACATGGGCTACTTTTCATCACCCTTTGGAGAGACCACATGAATGAGTGGGGAGAAAGACACCTCTCAACCAACTGTATCAGGCTCCAGATCCAAGCTTCAGTAGTCCTGGTCCTGTGACATTTTCCATTATACATAAAATCCACAAAAGCATAAGCCTCCTGTTTCCCATTGTGGACAGAGACAATAACAGCATCTGCCTTCTACGCACGTAGGGTAAATTTAAACGTAAGAGTGTTTGTCATTAAAAGGTCTCTACACTTGGGATGCCTCCCTTTCTCGCTTTGCCTTCCCCAGCGCCCACCACGGTCCAAGCACATTACTGATGAAGAAATGATCTGCTTTAAGACTTGACGGAGAAATTAATGGGTCTGTGTGCCATGACTTAACAAAACCCAGCGTGAACATTTCTGTTTCCTACTTGAATAATAAGTGGCTTGCAAGAGTGATACTTTGTGGAGTCTTAATTAATCATTTATTTGGGATGTTCTTTCTAAAAAGCAACCACCTTGGGGTACAGACACAGAAGGAAAACACTAATTACCCGGTTGCACAAAGCCAATCAATACTGGAAGGCCCACGGAAACAGAAGTCTATCAATCCAGCAGTGGTTAGAGACGGTCCAGTCTGGGGATGTCTGTGTTACACAGGCCCTTCCATTCCCTACGTGGAGTGATGTGGGAGTGTCTTCTTTCTATCTGTTGACTTCATTGGTTAATTAATAAAGAAACTGCTTGGCCTGATAGATCAGAACATAGGTGGGTGGAATAGATAGAACAGAATGCTGGGAAGAAGGGAAGTGAGGGCAGACGCAATGGAGCCAGCCGCCAGGTCAGACATGCTGAATCTTTCCGATAAGCCACCACCTCGTGGTGCTACACAGATTATTAGAAAGGGGTTAATCAAGATGTGAGAACTAGCTGATAAATGGCTAGAACTAACAGGCCAGGCAGTGTTTAAAAGAATACAGTTTCCGTGTTATTATTTTTGGGGCTAAGCTAGCCGTGCAAGAGCCAGGTGGGACAAAAAGCGGGCCTGCCAGCAGCTCCTTCAACACTGGAGGCCCTTCCCTGCAGACAGCAAGGCATGGAAGTTAGTCAGAATGACACCCTCTATTGGACAGCACCTCAGCGCCAAGTACTGTTCCATGTCCATGTTAGGTCAGTATTCACAGGATCCATTGCGTCTTGTCGCAAGGAGGAAACTGAAGCTGTGAGAGGCTATGGGACACTGTACATGTCACCCTCTGTTATCCACCCTGGGACAGGGACAGTACTCACACTCTGTGTCTGTGACTCCATCAACAGTTCATGGCCTCTCATGGAAATCCTGAGAATTGTCTGAGACAGAAGGTGATGAGGCGTGTCTTCCTTTCATGCCAGCTCTGGATCTGAAAGATGAGCAAACTCATATCCTTTAGCTGGTCTTTGCCTTGAAATATATGCATACACACACACACACACACACACACACACACACACACACACACGAAAGCCAACTAACAAGGAGGTGATTTATTTGAGCAAGTTGTTTAAGTCTACTGTCACTTGGCACCATTGTTTTGAGCCTGTGGTGAGGTAACCCCTTATGGCGAATGAACATGCCAGAAGACACCTTTGTTTTATGATAACTGAGAAGCAAAGAGAGGATTCCAATATTCTTTTCAAAGAAATGCATCTAAAGATCTAACTTCCTTCTTATATCAAAGGGGTCCTCACTTCCCAACAGTGTGGGTACTGGTGACTAAACCTTTAGAATAATGGTCTAGGGGTGGAGGTGAGATTGAAAACTATAATGATTCACATTATGGCGAGATACAAAACTCCTTAGGGTTGAGATCTGATGAGAAAACCTGGGGAAGATCCTCACAGAGCTGAAGATACAAGCAGGTTAATCAGTGAACATGCGATCATCATTGCTGTTTTGAGACAGCAGGTTAAACCCTTCTGACTACACTGGGCCAGATGGATGAGGTCAAGGGACCATGATACTCCTTAGAAAGCTGGCTTAAATCATCTTTCCCTAAGGAGAGAAAATGTCCCAGTCTATAACCTGCTGAAAAGATTGCCTGTTGGACCTTGTGTCCTCACACCTTCAGAGTTTTTCATTTATGATCTGCCCTCAGATATAAAAATGTTAGCCTATGTAATATTTTCCTCTACATCTTTGAGGGAATTTTTCATTTCCTCTTGAGGGATTCAAACAGAGAACTCTCAACAGACGAATCTCAAATGGCTGAAAGACACCTAAGGAAAGGCTCAACAACATCCTTAGCCATCAGAGAAATGCAAATCAGAACAACTCTGAGATTCCATCTTACACCTGTAAGAATGACCAAGATCAAAAACACTGATGACAGCTTATGCTGGAGAGGATGTGGGGTAAGAGGAACATTTCTCCATTGCTGGTGGGAGTGCAAACTCACACAACCATTTTGAAAATCAGCGTGGCGATTTCTCAGAAAATTAGGAAATAATCTACTTCAAGACCCAGCAATATCACTTTTGGGTATATACGCAAAGGTTGCTCAATCATACCACAAGGGCATATGATAAACTACGTTCATAGCAGCATTATTCATTATATCCAGAACTTGCAAACAGCCTAGTTGCCCCTCAACCGAAGAATGGATAAAGAAAATGTGGTACATTTTCATAATGGAGTACTACTCAGTGGTAAAATATAATGACATCTTGAAATTTGCAGGGAAATGGATGGATCTAGAAAAAAAAACATATTAAGTGAGGTAACCCAGACCCAGAAAGGCAAATATAACATGTACTCACTCATAAGTGGCTTTTAGACATAAAGCAAAGAAAAACCAGCCAACAGGCCACAACCCAAGAGAATCTAGACAACAAAGAGGACCCTAAGAGAGACATAGTTGGATCTACAAAGGAAGGAAAAAAGACTGAGTAAATTGGGAGCGTGGGATTCATGGGAGAGGGTAGAAGGAGAGAGGAGAGGAAAGGAGGGGAGCAGAGGAAAATGTATAGTGCAATAAAAAGCAATAAAATATTGTTAGCCCAAATTAAAATATGCGAGAAAATCCACATTCTACCTCTCATTCCTTCATTTTTCTTTTATCCACAGCCACCATGGTTTTATTTCTGACTCCTTTATGCACTGTGTTGTGTCTGCCCTGTGCAGCAGCTGTTTACCAACCTTCTCCTGGTTTCCTTCTAGTACTTACCCGCTTGTATTAGGTAGTTCTGTCTCTGTGACAAAAATCCCTGACCAATGGGCTCCAAGGAGGAGGGATGGATTTTGGCTCACTCTTTGAGCAGATATAGTCCTTCCTTGGGGAAGGCATGGCAACAGGCAGTGTGAGAATGAGGTGGAGAGCTTCGCCTCCTCCATCTGTAGGGAACAGGAAGCAGAGAGAGCCAGAAGCAGGGCTGTCGGTTAAGCACCAAGGCCCGCTCTTCTGCGACACCGTTCTCCGGTTAGGCCCCACAACTCCGAAAATGTCACTCTCGGCCAGGGTGGGAGTCCACAAATGCATGAGCCGACATTTCACCTTCCGAGCACAGTGTCTCTAGTTCAATACATCATTCCTCAGCTAAACCTCCCGATGCTCCCATCAGATTTGATTAAGACCACCCCAGGAGAGTCCCAGGCTCCCTTGTCTCTTTTTTTTGTTTATTTCAGCATCCATGATTTTCACAATCAAGTAATTAAAATAGAACAATTGCCCTAGTCTTGGCAAAGCATGGAGACTAATGATTGTGTGCCTGCTTTTCTACACTTGTTTGTTTTTTGGATCAAATGCGAGTGTCCATTTTCAGAGAAGCGTGAAGTCGCTTTCTCTGACCCCGCTTGAAGGGTTTTACAGTTCGCCCCACCGCTTGCTTTCAATAACACTTGACACACATGGCAGAAGGCTTGTTTGTACTTTGCAGATAGAAATGGAGAGGCCCCGGTCTCGAGCAGAGGAAACAAAGCCAGGCTGGAGCCTATGTTTCGAATGTCAAGTGCCCACTTGCCAAGGACATCTGGCTTTTCTCCATAAACAAGCGAGTGAAGAGCTGACCTCCCCAGATGAGAGCCGCATGCCACAGTGACTGAGCCCCTGCTTGCAAGTCAGAGGTCCTTGGAAACCTGGAGTCTGGCATAGGGTTTGTCTCTAATATAGTTTGGGAGCTAGAACCCAGACCTCTTTGAGTGTATTCTGTATGAAATATTATTAAGTGGGGGGAAAAAATCAGTGACCATTTTCGTCTTGAGAGGCAACTGGTAGAGAAACACGGTGGCCTTTGTCTGCCTTCTGTGAGTGGGGCACAGTGAGAGTCAGAGGGACAGTAGGCTGTCTCTTCCTGGGTCTCTTTTCTTGAAGCACCCACTGTTAGTGGCATCTCCACTAAGCAGGTATCCTCTACAGTCCTGATGCTTGTGAGTATAACAGTGGAAATATTAACGCTGTCCCTCTGGAGAGGGAGGGCGGGGAATAAAGGATAGAAACAGGAAGATCTGAATTTGATGCTCAAAATCCACTTAAAATCCAAGCCCAGAGAACTTAGACAACAATGAGGACACTAAGATACACTTACATGGATCTATTCTATGTGGGAAGTAGAAGAAGACAAGATCTCCTGAGTAAATTGGGAGCATGGGGACCTTGGGGGAGAGTTGAAAGGGGAGGGGAGAAGCAGGGAGGGGAGCAGAGAAAAATGTAGAGCTCAATAAAATTCAGTTTAAAAAAATCCAAGCGCAGACACTTGTGACCATAATCTCCTAGCAGTGGGGGCAGAGACAGGTGGAGCCCAGGCTTGCTGTCTGTCCATGCTATCTGAAATTTGAAACAACTTCAGGTTCAGTGGGAGACCCTCTCTCAAAGAGTAAAGTGAAGCGATTATTTTGGTGATTTTATTTTGTTTGTTTGCTTGTTTTAGAGAAGTAATCAGGTTTGGTCTGGAGGTGAGGATTGGGGAGGGTGGACCCCAGCATTCCCAGTAGAGCCCTTAACTTGCAGATTGTAGGTGTCATGTCAGAGGAAGCCATTCGGGCACTGCACGGTGTAGGTGGCTCAAGGCAAAGCCTTCATTACCATGGCCTAGGAGAGACAAGCCCTTGTTTGTAATCAGCAAACTCTGCCGAGTGTGATTTCTTCTTCAGCATCTCATAAGCAGGAAGAGTGCTGTGGTTTCCTGGGGGTGCATGCTTCTCCATCTCCTTCCCTCCCCTCGTGCAAGCCAGGGATCCAGGCTGCAGGAAGATCAGGTTTACGTCCTAATCCCTAGGAAACTTTGCCTCAGCTCCCCCAGTTCATTCCATCCAAAGGTGAAAGGAAATTGAGAGTTAGCTAATGCCAAAAAAAGGCAATCAAACCAACATAAGCCAGGACCAGGCTGTGTCACTCTGGGCTTTCCACACCGCTGCCACTGTTAACACCTGGGAGGCCTTTGATTCTCACGTTAGCCAAACACGCTATAAAGCCTGAACTCCTTCAGGCCCACAGAAGTCCTCCTGCAGCAGGGGAGGCATGGGACTGTCACAAAGGTGCCATTCAGCCCTGGAAAACTTGCTTGGGCCTCTGAGGCCAACATTTCCTACATTCATCCCTGCAGATACTGGAGGAGCATCTCTGAAATCCCCAGAGGGCCACAGAGATTTTCCTAGCTACCCTTTTATACAGTGGCAAGGTAATGGGATTTCACATGGTGTGGATAAATATATCTGTATACCAGTGGCCGGATAAATATTAAGATCCTGAAAAGGCAATGGTTGCCAGCTCTAGTTCATACAGAAGGAGGGGCTGTCTATCCATCATGTGTTGGATAGACCATCTATGTCCAAATAAGAGAGCTATAGATAATGCAGGCTCCATTCACAATTTCCGAGTCCAAAGTAAAGTTGCAGGAACATGCATGCATGGGGATGGGGAGAAGGGAGGGACACACACACACACACACACACACACACACACACACACACACAGAAAGTAAATGCATGTTGTGTCTTACACCAATTGGGTGTTGAGTCCCCTACATCTGAAGCTGACATGCTTTCCATCATCTCTGAAAAGCAGATGCAAGGATGTGAAGGTTTGTGGCCTCACAGAGTCTGCTATCGTCTTCTGAAATTAGCTTTAGCTAATCTGTAAACAAGGAAAGGGGAGCCTGTAGTCTAGAAAAACACTATGAATGACATTGGAATCTGGTTTTTATGTAACTTTCCTAAGTCGTAAAATTTTATCCTTTTTTTCCCCTTCATAGCCACTTAAAAACATAAAAGCCGTTCCGATCTCATGACCAATATAAGAGCAGGCGTGTCCCAAGGATTTGGACCTTGGGAATCTGTTTGCTGACCTTTATACCATATCATTTATTCAGTTCCTGTCAGTTCACCTTCTACTGCCAGCAGTCTGTATTTTAAGTCTAGCTTGTATATTAAGGCTCAGATGCATTTTTTTCTCCCAACTCCACCAGCTCCTTTAAAGCCTTGCCAACCTCTGGACCAATGCAAACTCTGTATAACTTTCTGTGATAATATTTTCTCATGAACAAGGACACAAAGCACATGGACTCAGGTTGTTTATTCTACTGCATGCCTTGTTTCTCACTCCACTCATTATTGCTAAATCCCAGCTTTGCAGGGGGTCAGAACGCTCTCCTGCAACCCAGGAGGCTCCTGCTGTCTTGCACTGTGTCTGCTACGTCTTTGTACACAAGCCGCCATATGGATGAATCTAGCCTGAGCCCAGTTGGAAAGTGTGCCCCCACTTTGATCTCTTATTGTTCACCTAGGTGTTCCTTATCACCCTTAAATCTTAAACTGTGTCGTGAGCTAAATGCCTAGTGAGTGGCAGACCTTCATTTCACAATAATTTGCAGAAGCAATCATCTCTCTCATCTTAATGCTGACCTCTTACTCTTGGATAAGTTTTTATGATTTTGCACCCTAACTTCTATATGTTTGAAACAGCCTGCATTTCCCTTGCTCATGTAAGTGTGGGGCAGGTAAAAGTACCTTACCCGAGCAGCCCTTCCTCTCATTCTCTGCTGGCCCACGATGGATTTACTGCAGGCAGTATTCATTCCTTCCAGTGGTGTTGCTTCTGTGCCTGGATTTACTGAGGTCAAGGACAGATGGGCAGGAAGCAGGCAGTGCGCCAAAGGGAAATTATGGAAGCCCCATGAGAAGGGAGGTCATGTGACCTCCACACATGACCTGAGGACATTATGTTCAGTCACACAGTTGTGTGTCTTTAAGAGGGTGTCAGAGACACTCTGCCTTTCTCGGTTAGGGTGGGATTTCTCAGCACAGTTGGGAAGTCTGTCACTGACCTTTTCTCGAAGATACTTGTTGCCATAGTTAAGGGTGACTCTCTCAGAGGCGAGACTGTCATTTATGTAATTCCTATCTACTCATAATCGCATGCTTTTATCATTTGATACATGTTCGCTGGCAGGTATGGGGATAAAGACACTATGGTGCCTGTTTGGTGTGGGACAATGGTCTGTATTTTGTCAATTATATTTTAAATAAATGCTGATTAGCCAGTAGCCAGGCAGGAAGTATAGGCGAGACAACCAGACAGGAAGTAGAGGCAGGGCGACAAGAACAGGAGAATTCTGGAAAGAGGGAAGCTTGGCCTGCAGTCCTAACCCAGCCACAGAGAAAGCAAGATGTGACTGCCTCATTGAATAAGGTACCAAGTCACATGGCTAACACAGACAAGAATAATGGGTTAATATAAGTTATAAGAGTTAATGGGTTAATATATGTTATAAGAGTTAATAAGAAGCCTGAGCTAATGGGCCAGTTTATAACTAATGAAGACCTCTGTGTGATTTCTTTGGGACTTAATGACTGGAGAACTGGGCAGGACAGAAACCCCAACAACACCTGTCTATGATTCTATCACAAGTAAGAACTAGATGACGTCAGGGTCTGACTCACTTCCATCTGAATGTAAAAGCCTGTGCCTTCCATGAGCACCTTGCCTCCAGAAAGGTGAAGGCTCCTCGGAAGTCAACTGAGGAAATCCAGAGTGACATAAGTAGTAGTGGTTTTCCCAGCTACTTGTCTGGTTGTTGTGATGAAATTCACCGGCAGAAGCATACATCAATTCTGTCATGTCAGGAAGCAGAGAGAGATGACTGTGGGGTCTCAGCTTGTTGTTCTTCCTTTAATTCGTTCTGGAACCCCACCCTGTTCTATGGAGTGCAAGGGCGACTCCCATAGTAAAGGTGGATCTTCCCACTGTTGAGGTGGATCTGTTTACCTCAATTAACCTGATCTAGATAAGGGCCAGAGGCAGTCTGCTAGGTGATTCTAGATCCTGCAGAGCTGTCAATCAATACAACTCACTACAGTATGTTCCTATAATAAATAGTAAAGTGATTAATCAACAGAATACAAAATCACCTGCATGTTACATGTTTTGTGGAGGTTTTGTTTGATCCCATCCCTGATTCTCCAGTTGACAGTGAATGAAGAAATGGCTCAGAAAGGAAGGCTGTGTTGTTGTACTCTGAGGTTCCCTTGCTTTCTCATTTATACATCTGAGGCAGTCTGGGGACTGTGGGTGCCCATGTTGCGTATTGCAATTCATAAATTAATGAGTGATTAAAATCTTACTAAGGCAAACACAGCCACAAATCCAAAAGATGCATAGTTATTGCCAGCCATAGCCAGCAGATGTATAGAAATAATTGGCTTTTAATGCTCATTAGTCAGTTTTATTACAAATAATGCATTTGCATGATATTTGTAAATTTATGCTCCAGTGGGAAGGCATGGTGGCAACCCAGGATAAACAGGAGAAGCAATTAGAAAAGAGGAATCCAGAAATTTATTAATGGTTCAACACCCCATCTATTTATACATTTGTTTGTTAGCTTGGTTCTTTCAAAAACAAAATAATTGAAGGGAACTTAAGAAATATAGTCATTATTAGAATTTTAAATGGAGAAACTATGCAGAGAGTAAGGAAGTGAGGGTCAGGAAAATTAATGAATTGGGATGCAGTTAGTTTGCAAGACGAGTATCAGTGCATCCTGCCCCGGTGAACAAAAATTCCAGAATGCAGCCACGTTTGCATGTGTTGGCATCTGGGGCAGAAGTGATAACCGACTATGTGAGATTCATGGTGTTCAGGAAAACTGAAGCTAACACTAACAAGTGTTTCTCAAGAGAAATACAGCACTGCCTGGTCAAATGAGAACGGGGAAATTTATCCTACAGTCAGAAAGGAGACAGAAGCAGAAAGGGACACTAATACGGAACAAGACCTCTGGGGCAAACATCGCAGCGTCCTTGGTACCACGCCAATGTTAGAGCTGACACACGATGTCACTGGTAATGCTTGGGCACGTGAGAAGAATGCCCCTCTTTCCTCTCCCTTCTCCACCTTACTTGTGTACACTGACTCTACCACCATCCTTACAACTTGCCATTATTTAAACTGTACTTTGATTTTTTTTTTAAACAATGCAATGTCTGTTCTTGTGACTTTTCCAGTCTCTCACAGTTCAGGAAGACACTGCAGTTGGGCTTATTTTCCCAGACAGCTTCGTCTTCTTAATGTCTTGATTGTCACTTCTATTTGATATGATGACTATTCCAAGCCCAGATTCTTCCCCAGTAAAAAGGTGGGTACACTGAAAGTATCTGTTCCTTTGTCTGCAGATCTTCCCTGTGGCAGCCTCTGGTCAGGCAGAGGCCTGGGCACAAGGCATGGTATTATACCAGGTCTCCCCTTGGCATCACATCACACCCTCCTGACTGCCTTCTGCTTAACTATAATCTTAATGAACATTATATTTTTGATGATTCACCACTCCCTTTTTTTTAAAATTTATTTAAAATTTAAAATGTGGGAAGCCCAAGGACCGCCCACCTCCATCCAGGTCTAGTAAGGTGAGCATCCAAACTGCCTAGGCTCCCACAAAGCCAGTGCATGCAGTAGGATCAGAAACCCATTGCCATTGTTCTTGAGTTCTCAGTAGTCCTCATTGTCCGCTATGTTCAGCAAGACCGGTTTTATCCCAACCACTCCCTTTTTTAAAGCTATTTTTTTTTTTAGAAAGGCATATAGGAGACAATTTTCTTTTGGAGTTGGTGAATATCTCAAATGACTGTAACAGTCCTGTGTGACTGACAGCATACACAGAATATAGTGATGGCTGGAAACACAATTCTCCTTTGGTATGCTCACAGGATCCTTGAGGATAGGATACTAAAACCAAGTCCTAACAAAAGATACATAAACCTGTGCACACCCTCGCTATACTTTAAATCATTTCCCGATTATACTTAATAACCAATGCTATAAATTGTTATACTGCCTGGGGAACAGTAAGAACACAAAGCAGATACATGTTTAACACAGTCACAGATTTGCGAACAGTTTCTGTCCTGGGTAGGTTTTATTTGTGGATACAAACGCTATGAGCAGAGTGGCCTAGATGAGATTCCTGGGCATTTTAAGGCATGTGCTGCCTCTCTTGCCAACAGTTGAAGCTCTGTATCTACTTTTTAGGAGCTTTATCAGGGCAGATGCACTGGATGGTATGGTATCCACCAGCAGCACCTCTGCCATGATTGACCCACTTCCTGCCTCCCAGTTCTGCTGTTCAGTGGGCTCAATTGGGTCTTTACCATTGCTAGCAGACCCAAACCTCTATAAGCCTTCAAAGAGTGGTGCTGAGATGTTCATTCTATACTTTGAAATGTCTGTCAGTCTTTCTGAGAAAGTCACCAGCATTGGCAGGACAGACTGCACCCGCTGATCTTCCAGGGGAAGGCGCAGTATTTCTGTTTCTGATGTAGATACTCAATGACAACACCAGAGCTGGTCAAAGAGTGAGCCTATTGTTAGGTCAGTCTCTAGATACTCTATGTCTGTCAACATGCTTGCTTCATGTGTCAGCGCTGGGCTATGACAAGCTGTCTTAGTTATTTTATATGTTGCTACAACAAAATACCTGACCAAAACAACTCAAGGGGGAAGGGCTTATTGTGGCTCAGAGCTGGAGTTACAGTGCATCATGGCAGGAAAGCTATAGAGGCAGAGCTTGTGGGAGTGCTCAGCATCCAATCTGAAGTTGGGAAACAGAGGGACAGTATATATGCTCAGCTCCCTCTCTACTGTTCATCCAGTCCATGACCAGCACATGAAATGGTGCCACGCACATCCAGGGTGGGCCTTCCCATCCAAATTAACCCACTTCAGAAAAATCTCTCACAGGCATGTTCACAGGTCAATGTAATCTAGACCATCCCTCTTTGACACTCTTTTCCCCAGGTAACTCCAAATCCTGCCAAGCTGGCCATTGAAATGAACCATCACACAAGGACTGGTTGACATTTTCTCTATTTGGTTGCTCCATGCCACTTCTGTGGAGGATGCTTTTATATGGTGTGAAGTAATAAGGGCGGCGGCGGGGCTGCGTCCCCAATACCCCAGCCGCCTGCCTGGCTAGCTTATGCCCTGAAATAATTACACGGACACTGTATTCTTTTCAACACTCCTTGGCCCATTCTCTTCTAGGCTGATTCTCACGTATTAATTTAGCCCATTTTCTAATCATCTGTATGTAGCACCCCAAGGTGCGCTTACCGGGGAGATTCTAGCCTATGTCCATCCTGGGTCGGAGCTTCATGGCGTGTGTCTGCCCAGGAGCAGGGCATGGCGTCTCTCCCAGGCGTCTGCCCCAGAGGAGAGCTGTTGAGACTCTGCGCTCACTTCCTCTTCCTCCCAGCATTTTGTTCTGTTTACTCCTCCCACCTATCCTCTAACCAATAAAATGGGCCAGGGCAGTTCCTTTATTAGCCAATGACCTTCCTCCATCAATCCTGCTCAAATGCGAAGTCAGCTTCGGCATCCATCACAACACCCCCAAACACACACATGCCCACCCATAGGCTTCAACCCCACTAGCTCTTTCTGTCCTCCTATATTTGCCCTGTTTAGCCAGACTACTGCCTATGAATCTATGTATACTAAGATCGATGGAGTAGTTTGACTTGCTATTTGGATTCCTTTGTAAAAATGAATGGTGGATCCTCAAAAGATATTAGCAATGTTCCCTGGGGGGGAAAAAGGTCATTGAAGGCATAATTAAGTTAAGGATTTTGAGATAAAAAAATAATTTGGGTTATCCAGGTTGGCAATGAGTCTAATGACAAGTTAAAGGGCTGGAGAGATGGCTCAGAGATTAAGAGTACCTGCTACTCTTGGAGAGGACTTGGGGTCTCTTCCCAGCACCCACCTAAAAGCACACAATGGTCCATAGCTGTAGTTCTAGAGTAGCCAAAACCTTCATTGGGCCTCCTTACATATCAAGAACACATATGGTGCCTGTGCCTACATGCAAGCAAAATACCTATACACATACACATAAACACAGAAGTCTAAGATGACAAAGGATAAATTTAACAACCGAAGAAAGCAAAGTCCTAATGTAGACAAGGATTCAAGGATTGTAGTGATGTGGTCACAAGTCGGAATCACTGGAAGCAAGAAAAGGCAAGAGATGAGCTTCTATGAAGGTCTTCTGAGCAAGCATGGCCCTGTTAATACCTTGGTTTTAGATTTATGGCTCAAGAACCACATGGGAATGTTAGCTGTTTTTGTTTGTTTGTTTGTTTGTTTGTTTTTTGTTTGTTTGTTTTTTTTACAGAGAAAAATAGTAAAGTGGATCCTGGATTGTCTTGAACTACTGACCCTTAAATGTTTGATGTGCTGAGATCAGAATCTCTGCAGGGTCTCTCTCCCCCTACCATCTGTGCACGGGCCTTTCCATGATTTCTAATGGGGTAGCAACTTTAGGATCCTTTAGTCTGCTTTGTCTGATAAGGATTGATGAACAAGATCAGCTTGATGCCCTGGGTTATTCAATAGCCCCGGGTCTCTTTGGACTGTTCCATTGGCAAGGCAGAAGAAGGGGAGAATAAATATCACCCTTGGACATAGTTTCAGGCCTTTAATTTTGTCTAATGAATCTAAAGATGAACTGATTATGATCTTTGTTGATGAAGTTGAAAGAAATGACCGCAGTGTGGGTACAAACCATGTGTGGAAACCAGGTAAATCCATTTTATTTAGGGTACCAAATCAGCAAGGGGTGCAGCTGTAGTTGCAGATGTATTTGTGGCAGTCCTTTACCCTCGAAGTATCATCTGACCTTTGTACAGCTAGACCAATCAGCCAAATGAGGATTTGATAAGGAAAACCTCCAGGAAGAAACCCACCTTCCACACACCTACAGAATCCAGTATTGCTTTTGTTTCATTATTTTAACTTTGTGGAAGATCAGTTTCATATGGGTTTGGGAAAAGAAACAAAGTTGTAAATACATGGTTAGTTGGACATTAATCAGATCCCATCACTTCACTTGGTCATACGCCAACGTAAGGCCATGATGACTTTGGGCCTCCAGCAAGGATATGAGTTTGAATATTCTTACTCAGTCCATATAATGTCCCTTGGGTAAATGTCTACTGGTCCTTTTGAGGAAAGCACTGGGCCCCATCATCAGGGCAGTTCCCATGCCTCATCCTATTCTGTTGCAGGTTCTTCGTATTGATTGCCTTTACTTAATGGGCTCTCGATACAAACACTGGATCAGGTCCAGAACGCTACAGGAGAATGGGAATTTCTCTCAGTGAGGCCGTTGTTTTCAGCTACCACATCATGCATCCTCAATTTCATGTAATGCTGTGAATTAAGGCAGTTCTTAGTGGTTTTCCATGTGTTTTAATTAAGGGACATCATCACCTATTGACCATCTTTCTTACTCTGTACAAAGGGCCTTCTTACCTGCCACTCTAATTTTGCTACAATTGCTGTTGGATTTTGATAATTAAATGCTACCATCTGACATTAATAATGATTTGACTATATTTATGTCTCTGCAATGCCCTGCCCTATTGTCAGTCCCACCTATAGCAGAATACTGTGAATGAAATTTATGGTGATGGTGTTGGTACCCCCATTCTCAGAACAGCCATTGTTCATTCTGGAATTTTTCACAGAATATAATGAGATGATAAGTCCATGCTCCTGATCAGACATTGGCTGTGGATCATTCTCAGACAATGACCTTGAGCAAGATAGCTTTCTGCAGACAAGATAACCCCTAATAGAGGTAACAAGTGGAGTCTGTTTCCTGGCTTCTCTAGCACCAACTTGGAGAGAAATAGTCCTTCCTCATATGACATATGACTTTCACATCTCTATAGATGTCACACCTGAGGGTGATATGGATAGGAAATTAAGATAGGTTCCATCTTCTGCAGGATAAGCTTTATCTCTGCCATAGAAACATAGGATCATTTAATTCTTATTAAATCACATTAAGTGATTTAACAATAATTAATTTTAAATTATTAAATTATTATTAGATCTGACTATTGACTAATGTTTCCCAAAGATTATACTAAATTCCCAAATAAATTACCAGTGCATTACACACACACACACACACACACACACACACACACACACACACACACACATCTTCCAGCCTGGGAATATGGCTCAGTGGCAGAGTACTTGCCTAGCATCTGTGAGGCCTCAAGTACAAGTAAAACAAAAGAAACCGAAACCCTGATTGGTGTATAAGCATGGGAATATGGAAAAGAAACCATCTACTCCTTACAACACTGGACAGTTTCAGATGGGTCTAGCCAGCAACCATTGAGCAAGTGTCTGAACTGAGTGAGATACCATACCAAGTGGCAATGGCTCCAAGATGTATGTTCTGATTCCAGTAAAGACACAAAAACAGATTTGACAGGAGAGTTGTCACCTACAGCAGGGGTGCTACTGTTAAATAACATCACCCTCACAGCACAGTGGGAGCTCAGGAAAGGCAGCCCCCACAGGAAGCTTTATAGGAGAAAAGACCCCCATCCATGAGAACTGACACAGTGTCATTCGTTGAGTGGTAGTGAATAGATTATGAGTGGAATATTAATAGACAATGAAACAGAGGTAGAAGGGCGAACCCTAGACAGACCTCAGAGGCCTTTAGATGCTTCTCTGTACAGACAGCAGTAGGTAGTCAGTAGGAATATTTATCAGTGAGACTAGAGATGCATGATGACATTGCTGTGTCTTGCATCTTTGGCAGAGCATCCTTGTACTCTTCTCTGGATGGGGCAGAGGACTTGTAGGGAAGGGGACGGGAGAAGAGGGAGGGTGAATGACTGACATTTGTGGTTTATAGGATGGAAAGAATTGATCAGTTAAGGCAAGAATTAAGGAAGACAAATACCATGGGGCTCTAACAATGGCCTGGGCAGAGCTGGTGGAGAGTAAATCTCAGTGTGGCAGTTAGCTCTAAAGCCCATCTCAGATTCAGTTGTCCGTGCTTGTCACGTGGTTCATTTCTCACACCTCCCCACTGAGGTTACAGACCTTGGGTAAACTGTAAAGCAAAGATTCTGAAATCAGCCAGGCTGGACTTTTTCAAACCCATCTTCCTGTATCAGATGTATGCCTATAACCAGGAACTAGTGAAATCTATTTCATTTTAGTAACTGGGTACCAGCAGTTGTACTTTTTATCATTGCTCAATGCCACACCACAGACTAGGTCTGAACACTTAGCATCTGAGAATACAATGGCATGTAGTTGTTTTTTTAGTTTTTGTTTTTATTTTTGTTTTTTTGTGTTTTTTTGCTCACGTTATTATAGTGTTAGTCACAATGCTATCACCTTTCAGATCTACACATTTCTTGGTATTGCTCATCTGCCTTCTCATCCTTGGGAACAGAGTCAGACTGTGCACGGACAACCCTCATAAACTGGAACACAATACTCATAAATCTGAAGTCACTTTACCAATTTCAGAGCACTGGAGAGACTTGAGTGAGAGGTACATTGTAACGCACTATGCCTGTTCTATGCGCTATGGTTCCCCAGCCAGGAAAGGGGTTGGAGATTTAAACACATACTCACATAGAGACACAGGGACACAGGTCATCCTTGAAACAAGAATGTCCCCTTTATTGTGTTCAGGGGCAGCTTATATAGGGATCCTTAACTGATAGCCATGCCCCAGCCAAACCCACCAGAAACCACTTCCCTGACAATCAGGAACACCTAAGAGTCTCATGCTCAGAGCAGCTGCAAACACAGGAAAACAGTTGTTTTGCTCAGAGCAGCTGCAAGCATAACAAATTGTTTACAAGAAATTCAGGGTCTGAGGGTCCACAGTCCCCAACATCTCCCCCTTTTCTATATAATTAGCACTGTTCTTAACTGTCCTGGGTGTGGCACAAATATGATAGCAATAAGTTGGACTAATGCCCTAGCAAACATGCTCATTCTATGTTCCACTTGAATGGTATTAAATGCTGGTCCTGGCTACAAGATAGTCACAGCAGCTGTCTGGCTGATGGCAATTCCAGCTGCCATGGAGGAGCTGCAGCGGTGACAATAGTGGCCACCTGCGGTGATCCCGAAGTCTCCTACATGACGGCTCGGCAATTATAGGAAAGCCTGTTGCTTATACTACCATGGGCCCGCAGAGCCAGAACCACTGTTGCCTTTTCCTCACCCCTCCATTGCCTTCTCCTCACCCCTCCACTGCCTTGTCCATACGCCACTCACAGACGGGCAGCCCAGCAGAGTCTGAGCAGCTCCCGCTTACCTCGGCTTCAACACTTGTTGCCTTGTTTCCCGATGCTCCTGGCACTGCTGCAGTGTCCCCCTCGGCCACACAACCTCTAGCAAACAATTTGGGGAATTTGGGCGTTGTTCTCTATACTACTTTCTGCTGTTTATTGGGTGAAGTTTCTTTGGGGGTATTCACAGTGAGCTTCGGAGGGGTCTTAGTGCATCACACCACATTAGTCTAGAAGAAATCCATAGATTCTCATCTTTTATGGAAATAAAAAGCAGAACCTCTTTTCCAAAGCAACAAATCCTTAGACCCATATTTTAAAGTCAAGATACCTTTCTTAGCAGTTCCCAGAATCAAATGTCTCTCACCAGTCAAAAAACCAAAAGAAAACACAATATACATAATCCAAATTCTCTGTGTAAATTTCATACTTTCATGGCTTATTATTTCTTTACTCCTTTTAATCTGTCTATACTCTGTCTCTTTAAAGACTTCCTTTTAATATGATTGTCTAGGCTCTGTTTCTTTAAAAACTTACTCTTCTTCTTCCATTCTTTTTGAGGCCTTCCATTCACCTTCCCCATTCCCAAGGGCAACTTCTCAGCCTGTCCCTGTTCCCGATCTCTCTGGGAGCCTCTACTTGTAGTGCCTGCTCTGAGACGGTTCATGAGTCTTGGGCAAGGGCTTGGAGATTTAAACACACAAACACAGAGATACGGGTCATCCTTGAATTCCCCAAGAATGCCCCTTTTATTGTGTTCAGGGGCAGCTTATATAGTGCTCTGGTACACCCCAGTTCTCAGGATCTTTCAGCTGCAGGTCCACCAGAAACCACTCCCCTGTCATCAGGGTCTCATGCTCAGATAAGCTGCAGGTTTCTCAGAGCAGAGGAAAACAAGGGTCTGGTGGTCTGCAGTCCCTAACAGTACATGACTGCAGGCAAAGAAGCAGGACAACAGCAGGTTGGCCAGCTAGGTATGAAGGAGTCCCCTCCTGATTTCCACATAGCAGGCGCCAGAAGGAGTGAGGCTGATCCACTCTCCCTCAGAGTCGATTTTCTCATTCACAGCAAATGATAATGGTCTAGTCCGCTCAAAGTCATGAAGAGAAATGTGGTTAACGTGTCAATCATGGCACCTGCCAGATGAGATGCTCTTGACAATACAGGGATTTCTTTTCTTCACTCTAAAGATTCTAGAATTTCTCAGGTGCCATTACAATCACCTTCTCTGTCTCTTTGGCACTTTACAATCTTGGTAATAAAACTATGATCTATATTCATAGCCCCAGGTGAACAGGTGGGGACATTGAGTGGCAGAAAGTTGGTCAGAGCCTCATCATTGATAAGTGCATCTAATTCTCTCATTTTCAATCCTGGTGTGGATTATGAGGCAGAGATTTCCCTCTCTCAAGAACTTCAAATAGTAGGCTGAAATGATGGCACATTAAGGACACATACAACTCTGGGAGGTGGCCCACATCTGCCTGTAACTCCAGCTCTAGGAGATTGGACACCCTCTTCTGGCTTCCACAGTCAAAACATACACTTTCGTGCACATACCCATACACAGAAACACATACACACATGTGATTTTTAAAAATTAAATAAATATTTGAAAAGGACAATGTCAGATACAGGAAACTTGGGATGTGGATCCATTTTACGTGACTATGTTATACATGTTTGCTTCCTGATGAAGTGAGAAATGAACGCCCTGAACGTTTGCCACCAAATGAGAGTTTCTGTAGCCTGCACCTTTCAGTGTTATTTACTCTAGACGTAACTGCCATGTTTGCTGAGAACTTGAGGTAATTTATTTCATTAAAACCATCCTACCATTAGATAATTTGTCAATTCCCTTTCCACGCATTCTACATATCTCCTACCAACTTGTCAAAGACAGCCACATATAGGGTGCTCCTGTCAAAAGTGATTTGGGGAAATGGGCATTGAATCAACAGGCAGGTGTGGCCTGGCTCCCCTCAGCAAGATGGCAGCTTCCTTTCCTGGAGCAGGGGTAGGGGCTCTAACAAAGGAGTTCTCCAGGTCCAGAGAAGCAAAGAAGAGATGTGCTGCTATGCCTCAGGGAATTTGAAAGGGACAGCAATGAAGACATGGCGGCCCCCCAGGGAAAGGTGCGGCTGAGGGATGTGTTGTTAGAGGGTTGGCATCTGAGGTTCTCCTCCAGCAGGAAGCAAGAACCAGAGTAAGGAAAAAAGTACAGAGTGAGCTGTGGGCAGTAAACATGGCTGTAATGTTGGAATGGTTACAACACCAACTTTCCCGATTTTTGCTATTTTATTTAATGTTTATTAAATTTTTAATTAACTTCATACAACAAATTAAGAAAGAAAACTGCCTTGTTGAAACTCAGGCTGTGTGAGCTTAGGGAAAATATCATCTCGCCTTACTGGGGCAAGTTTTCAGGGAGTGTTTTCAGGCATGTAGAATAGACACAGTACTTCACATCCCCGACTCTCCTCTGATTTGCCATCTTGGCCAGCCAGGGACTCTTCAACTCCTCACTGGGAGTAGTGACATGATTTTCTGGACAAAGAAAGAAAAATATGATGTCCCTAGTTCAAAAAGTATAAGTAACATGCAATTAGTTCAAATATAAAGCTGGGTGTAGTGTCATTGATCAGTGGTCCCAACCCTCCAGAGATTGAGACAGGGGGGATCATGAATTTGAGGGCAACCTAGGATATATAAGGAAACCTTTCTATGCCTCCGTGTGTGTGTGTTTATGTGCATGTGTGTATGTGCGTGTGTGTGTGTACGTATAAGTGTCAGTGTAAAACACAAATACAAAGCCTTATTCCACCATGGTGTCTGCATATGTAAGCCAATGTTTTTATTTGATAATTGATGATATTTGATATCATTCTACACAGAAAACTTAACCTTATACAATGCAAATACAAAAGTGCTCCACTCCTGTTCCCCAAATCAGTGAATTATTGACTTATTCTGTATAGCCCCACATGCAATATTCTTTACCAAGATGTGGGGATGCCATGCAATGTTAATTTAACCAAGACCTGTTGGGATGCCATACAATGTTAGCTTCATTTTATAATCCTCTCTAGAGCTAGGATTAAAGGCTTGTACCACTGTCATTAAAGGCATGCGCCGCCCAGTTTTTATGGCAACTAGTGTGGCTACTAGGATTAAAGGTGTGTGTCCTCATGGCTACTGAGATTAAAGGTGTGTGTTACCATGATCTGATCTGTAAGGCTGAACAGTGGAACTGTTTTACTCTCCTCTCAGATCTTCAGGCAGTCTTTATTTATTAAAATACAGTTAAAATCCATTACATTTCCCTTTTAGTCTAAAATAAAGGCTATAATTAATATAAGGAAACTATATACAATAGGTACAATGGCTATATACAATATATACAAGCAATAAATACATCAACCATGTCTAGTCCATTTGCATTTGACAAATTCAGAAAAAAATATTTCATATCTATCCTATCTTGGTAAGTCCAATTTACTTTCTACCATAACTTCATTTCTGCGTCTGGAAAACTATAACTACGGCTATCTAACCTTTAACTCTCAGAGACCCAAGAAGGAATACTAACTGAGTTCGCAGGAAGTGCAAGCAAACGATTCCCAAAAACTGTAAGTAATGACAGAAACATCTGGCTGCCTGGACAGTCACCCAAAGTTCCTCTGCAATGTTGGGGTATGCATATTTGGCTTACAAACCTAGCATATCTATAATAATAATTTTCAAGGACTAGAAATTTGCATTACATTGTTAAATGAGCGTATAGGTATAACACCTTAAACAAGATTAGAAATGTCTGTAAAATATGTTTTAACAAAATTAAATTTATATCAATATACAAAATTTGCATACAATATACAAAAGTAAAACCAATGTAAAACATTTAAAACTAATAGTTGCTTTTTTTTGCAGGGCATAACTGATATTTATTTATTTATTTATTTATTTAAGATTTATGCCTCCTCCCCGCCACCGCCTCCCATTTCCCTCCTCATCCCCCAGTCAAGTCCCCCTCCCTCGTCAGCCCAAAGAGCAATCAGGGTTCCCTGAACTGTGGGAAGTCCAAGGACCACCCACCTCCATCCAGGTCTAGTAAGGTGAGCATCCAAACTGCCTAGGCTCCCACAAAGCCAGTACGTGCAGTAGGAAGAAAAACCCATTGCCATTGTTCTTGAGTTCTCAGTAGTCCTCATTGTCCGCTATGTTCAGAGAGTCCGGTTTTATCCCAGGCTTTTTCAGACCAAGGCCAGTTTGCCTTGGTGAGTTCACAATAGAACATCCCCATTGTCTCAGTGTGTGGGTGCACCCCTCGTGGTCCTGAGTTACTTGCTCATGCTCTCTCTCCTTCTGCTCCTTATTTGGACCTTGAGATTTCAGTCTGGTGCTCCAATGTGGGTCTCTGTCTCTGTCTCCTTTCATCGCCTGATGAAGGTTAATATTCAGGAGGATGCCTATATGTTTTTCTTTGGGTTCACATTCTTATTTAGTTTCTCTAGGATCACGAATTATAGGCTCAATGTCCTTTATTTATGGCTAGAAACCAAATATGAGTGAGTACTTCTCATGTTCCTCTTTTTGGGTCTGCCTTACCTCACTCAGGATAGTGTTTTCTATTTCCGTCCATTTGCATGCAAAATTCAAGAAGTCATTGTTTTTTACTGCTGAGTAGTACTCTAATATTTATATAATCCATACTTTCTTCATCCATTCTTCCATTGAAGGGCATCTAGGTTGTTTCCAGGTTCTGGCTATTACAAACAATGCTGCTATGAACATAGTTGAGCATATACTTTTGTTGTATGATAGGGCATCTCTTGGGTATATTCCCAAGAGTGGCATTGCTGGGTCCAGGGGTAGGTTGGTCCCGAATTTCCTGAGATACCACCACACTGCTGTCCAAAGTGATTGCACAAGTTTGCATTCCCACCAGCAATGGATGAGTGTACCCCTTTCTCCACAACCTCTCCAGCAAAGACTATCATTGGTGTTTTTTATTTTCGCCATTCTGACAGGTGTAAGATGGTATCTTAAAGTTGTCTTGATTTGCATTTCCCTGATCGCTAAGAAAGTTGAGCATGATCTTAAGTGTCTTTTGGCCATTTGAACTTCTTAATAGTTGCTTTTTAAACATAGATTTAATAGTCTACCTTTTTAAACTTATCATATATATATATATATATATATATATATATATATATCCCCTTTTTTCTTTTCAGAGTAGATTCAATAATCTACCTTTCTTATTCTCTCTCTCTCTCTCTCTCTCTCTCTCTCTCTCTCTCTTGTTCTATCTTTGATTTTTTTTTGAGACAGGGTTTCTCAATAGCCATGGAACCCATCCTAGAACTCATTCTGTAGACCAGGCTGAGTTTGAACTCATATATACCTGCCTGTTTCTGGATCCTGAGTGCTGGGATTAAAGACGTGCACCACCACTATTTGGCCTTTTTTTTTTTTCAAAACAAGAACCTTGAATCTAATTTCCTTTGCTTAGCTTTTTTCCTGAACATTGTCAGTAACAACTTGTAACCAACACATTAAACAAAAACAAACATCCATAATATTTTTGGGGAGGAATGTGGTCATAGTTTTACAGGTTACTTCCTGCTGATTGGGGTCACTGATAATCTTATGGAAACCCAAAGAAAATTTAGATCTATAATCAATTCCTTACTAGAGTATTCTGTGAGGCTGGGTCATCTCAGCCAGCAGTGTTGAAGCTGTTCTGGATGTAGAACTCAGAGGAAACTGCAACAAATGTACTCTGAAACATTGGATCATCTGGGTCACCTGTTCCCATTGGAGATTTTTCAGAGGTCTTCTTTGATCATACCTTATTTTTCTTAAGCAAGAATGAATCCACAGCCTTTCACTTCCTGTGGAAACAAAAGCAAAACCTCTTTTCCAAAGTAACATATCTTTTGAATTAAATTTTGAAGTCAAGGCATTTTCAAAATATATAAGTTGGATTAATGGAGCATTTATAATCAAAAGCCTTTTAACAGCTATTGCTCCTTCCTCAGCAGTCAAACAATTCAAAGATAACACAATAATATACAGTATCCAGATTCTCTGTATATTTTGCATCTTTACATGGAAGCTAAGCAGGAATAGTACAGAGCTGAGAGTGCTAGTTTTTCTCCCGAACCCAAGGGACTAGACTAGGTTTGGGTCCTGTTCCTAGAGGTGGACTTTCACTCCCGACTCTAACCTGGGCTGGTAGCTAAAAAGTCTCAGGCAAATGGCATTTTCATGAATTTGTACCCTGTAGTATTTGGGGTGGCAGGGCTGCGTCCCCAACACCCCAGCCGCCTGCTCGGCTAGCTTATGCCCCAAAATAACAACACGCAAACTATATTCATTTAATCACTGCTTGGCCCATTCTCTTCTAGGCTAATTCTCACATATTAATTTAGCCCATTTCTAATCATCTGTGTGTAGCACCCCAAGGTGCGCTTACCGGGGAGATTCTAGCCTAGTCCATCCTGGGTCGGAGCTTCATCCCGGGAGCGGGGCATGACGTCTCTCTCAGGCGTCTGCTCCCGAGATCAGAGCGGTCGAGACTGAGCTCACTTCCTCTTCTTCCCAGCGTTCTGTTCTGTTTACTCCTCCAACCTATCCTCTAACCAATAAAATGGGCCAAGGCAGTTCCTTTATTAGCCAATGACCTTCCTCCATCAGTACCCCAAAAAGTCGGGTGCCAAATGAAGCACAATTAAGAAAAACTCAGAGAGAAATTAGGGTTCAACTTGAAGACCTGAAAAGCAAAACGGCCCGCCACTGGCTCTGACCTTAATCTCAGTCTGAAATGGTGATCCTGCCTCCCGGAATCTCAGAAGGAGACTGCCTGACTGAGAGCTGTTTCCTCCCATTTTATAATCCTCTCTAGGGCTGGGATTCAAAGTGTGGACCATCATCATTAAAGGCATGCACCGCCCAGTTTCTAAGGCAACTAGTCTTGCTACTGGCATTAAAGGTGTGTGTTACTATAATCTGGTCCGTAAGGCCAACCAGTGGGATTGTTTTAGTCTCAGATCTTCAGGCAGTCTTTATTAAAAATACAGTTAAAATCCACTACACACCTCCCTAGCATTGGCATTAAAAGGGCATGCCACCATGTGCTCACTTTCACACAGATGCTGAGCCAGCCCTCTAGCATTTTACTGACTGAGCCATCTTTCCAGACTCAATATCTGATGAATTTTAAGTACAGCATGTCAGCATGAATGGAAAACATCGGTTCGTAGAGCACGGTACCCTTGTACTTGCTCTCAGATCCACTAAGTTCCCATGGTTGCACAACTTGATTCACTAAACACCACTGAGAGAGAGAGAGAGAGAGAGAGAGAGAGAGAGAGAGTATTCAACAGCATTTAAGAACACTTATTGCTCTTCTAGAATACCCAACCTTTGTTCCCAGCACACATGTGAGGTAACTCCACTGCCACCTATAATTCCAACTCTAGGGGACCCAATACCCATTTCTGTCACCGTGCCCCCGCATACACATGACTTGCATACAAGGACATACAAATACAGTCTTTTAAAATCTTTAAAAGATTATTAGTAAATCCAAGATAGCAGAAGCAAAGTATCACCAACAATGGGGTCCTTCTAGTCGTGGCTACTATAAGTTTGTGAAGTTGACTTTGCCCTTAACCTTCATGGCTTCCAGAGAAATATATACTTTCTCTTTTGTGAATGGCTCTGTCCTTGTCTTTCCAGATCTGAAGCTAGGCATCATGTTTAGCAGTGACATGCTTTTATGTTTTATCCAGTTTCTTCTGGAGGTCAGTATCATGGGGCTAGGGTCCAGCCAAGTTATTCATGTCTAACAGACAGCCTAAGTGGATGGAACACCTCAGGACAAGCAAAATCCTTTCATGACAGGCCATGGCTCTGAGTATTTCTGCACACACTAGCTTGTGCCTGTCCCTCACCATCTACTGGAGCAATTCTTCCTTGTTTTTCTTACCAGTCCAGTCCTTGGGCTTCTCATCCTCAAAGGAAGATGCTACTGGGCAGCAGAAAGCAAAGAGATGGGCTGAGTAGTGAGGGCAAGCATAAACCTGAGCCTTTGATAATCACTAATTCTAAGTTAATAAGTCACTTAATCAAGAAGCAGTATTGGCAATGGCCCTGAATCTAAAGTATGTCACACTCAAGTTATGTCTTCCACTTCATTCTCATTCTAATTCTCAACTCCCTTCTGTAAATAAACTGAATATTGTAGTATTAATTTACTCTTTTATTTTAGAGATTGTATAACCGTTTAATACATGTCACCAGGACAAAGCCCTTCCAAACACTGCCAAAGGGCAGAGAACTCAACTTGGCTTCCCCACATCCATGCCTCGCTCTCAAATTCTGGTTTATCACCTCCTGACATTTGGCATTTACAGCTTGCAGAATGGCTTGTAAACAACCCAAAGAGACTGGTGGAAATCGGCTCCCTCATTCCTGCCTGTGCAGCACCGGGCAATCCCAGGAGTAAAATATTCATTAGCAGTGATCACTTGGATGACATCACCAGTCATTTGCTTCATTCGCTCCCTAACACATGATAATTTCACTTGGATAATACCACACATAATGCAGAGTTATTGGCAAGGGCTTTGAACTCCACCACCCCCCAAGTCATCTTAGGCTTAACCCTTTGAACACTGAATCATTCAGTCCGCCCTGTATCTCTCCACTGTGAGTCTGGAAATCAGCCAAGAACATAGCATATTAAGGTTTCCTAAAAGCCCTTGACAAACTGCCTGAGATGTAAGAAGTAGGGAAGGGCAAAATTGATGACTATTTGCTTGATAAATATTTCTAGTGGAAGATATGTTAGCCACAGAGGATGGCTGGGGGGAGGGAGGAGACATCTCCAAGGGGACCTTGTTCCATTTCAGTTGTCAAAGCCCTTCTTTCCCCCAAATAACCTCTGTTCTTACCCTATCATCATGGGTAGGTTTAGTCCGATTCTGCAGCTTGATAGGATGAAGTCATACTCTGTGGACTTGAAGCAATGGCCTTTCTCACTATCTTCTCATTTAGGATTGGGCCTCTGTCTTAGGGTCACTATTGCCCTGATGAACACCATGACTAAAAGCAAGTTAGAGAGGAAAGGGTTTACTTCTGTGTATACTTTCAGGTAACGGTCCATCAGTAATGGAAGTCAAGGAGAAACAGAGAAGGAACCTGGAGGCAGGAGCTGATGCGGAGGCCATGAACGGGAGCTGCTTATTGACTTGCTCCTCATAGCTTGCTCAGCCTGATTTCTTTTAGAACCCAGGACCAGCAGCCCAGGGATGGCACCAGCCACACTGGTCTGGGACCTCCCATATCAATCATCACACACAAAAAGATGCCGCCTGAATTTGTCTACAGGCAATCTGGTGGAGAAATTTTCTCAGTTGAGTTTCCCTCTTCCCAGATCACTCCATCTTATGTCAAGTTGACAAAATCAGCCAGTGCACGTGGTAAATTGTATAAAGCAAGAGAAATTATTCCCATTGAACTAAATAAGGATATTTATGTTCTTTCCAAGAATAACCTCATGTCTATAATTTGAGATATCTGAGTAATTATTTTAGACATAGTCTTAAAAATGAAATTGTAAAATCATGAAACAGAATACTTAATTTTGATAGATGATCCCTAATTTTCTGACTTGTACAAACTCATATTCCTGCCATCAATACTCACAGCTATTTCACAGTATTACTTGACTTACATCTTGATTGAGCTTTTCTGGTACATTTTCCAATATGCAAATGGTATCCTCTGCATCCTCTCGAAAACTTGCTTGTTGGTTTTCACTTGTGTCTCCGCATTAATTTTGAGCAGCAATGAATGTACTTTTTCTGTTCTCTGTCAATATTGCAAACAGCATCAGGAGAAGTAATGCACAAGATTGTAATCTGATTTAAAAGAAAGAAAAACAAAGTGGCAAAGGGAAAACAAGAGGAATTCTCATGGAAACCACTATCAATAAACGGCTAACAAAAGAGAATAAATAAGGCAACTTTTATATTAACAGGCTCATCCTCATAAATACTAGCTCTACTCTCCTTTTGAATGAAGAGTAGCATTTCTTCCAAGGGTATTGCTGTGATTTTATTTATCCATCATCATTTCGGGATAAGGGACCATTGGGTGTTCCTAGCATTTCCTGTTGTGGACCGTGACGATGAGGGGGTGCAGGATAATCATCTGGAAGTAGTGATCCTCTTTTGCCAGAGTGTTCTCTCAGCTTCGTCCTAAATGAGTGTGATCTAAAGTGGTTAAACAGGTGTGGTGTGTGCACTCGTGACTGAATCCTCTGCCACACTTCACCATGACTCAGTGAGGTTGCAATTGCTACTCATTCTTATTCTGGTAAACAAATCCTTTTGATGCTAATTTGTGCATTTTGCTATATGCCGATGGGTTTTTAAAACATCCCTCCTCTTCCCTCATGTTCTACTGTCTCCTTCTGGCCCCTTCTTCCTCTCCTCACCTAGTCTCTCTTTCTGTGTTTGTTTGTTATTTATATTACCCCCCTCCCCACAGGCAATGTACCCAGGCTAAACACAAACTCAAAACCCTATTGGTCAGCCTCCCTGATGCTAGGACTTTTGGTGAAGGCCAATCCATCTTGAGGGGCCTCAGGGCTACTTATAGAGTTTCTTGGTACACCCATTGCCTACAATTAGCAATGCAGGATATATATTTTCTTGGTAACAGGGAAACTTTATTTTACTTAAGATAATCCATAAACATATCTAAATGAAAAATAAGAAAAAGTGAACATATTAAAGAAAGAAGTTTGACTATAAATGTAGTTTTCAGAATAATATACATGATTCCATTTCTGAGATAGCAAGTTCATGAACACAATTGTAATTTGTTCATTACAAATTAATGAACCTATTACATTTCTTATGGTAAAGAAGAGAAAGAAGAGTGTGAACCTAGGAAAAAGAAATTACTGAGGCAGCTTTGATTTTATATGTGATTTTTAATTTGGCTCCTAAACATCTTGAAACAATAATGACACCATTGGAAAAACAGTTGATATTAGAGTTAAAGATAGGTAAAGCTTTCATACTAGTTTATATTCCTAACTTTTTATAAATAAAAATAAGCCTGGTTGGGGAAAGGGTAAGAAAGAAAAGACAGCTGGGAGGCAGCTCCACTAGTAAGAGAGCTTGCTGCATGAGGTCCTGAATTCAAATTCTCAGAGCCCAGGTAGGAAGCATGATGGGTTGTTATGTTTGTGACTCCACACTGTGGGGATGGAGCAGGAAAGTTGATGAGGTTTGTGGGTCACCAGGCTAGCTCTAGTTCAGTGAGAGACCCTGGGAAAAGGGAATAAGGTGCAGGAAGATGGAGCTGAACAGGGTCATCCTCCTTTAAACACAACCATATACTCGTGCACATACATCAGAGACACTTGCACACACACACAGACACACGGGAAGGGAGGGTGAGGGAGGAAGGAAGGAAAGAAGGGAGGAGAAAGAGAGGGAGGGAAGAAGGGAGACAGAGAGGGGGGAGGGAAGAAGGGAGACAGAGGGGGGAAGGAAGAAGGGAAACAGAGAGGGAGGGAGGGAGGGAGGGAGGGAGGGAGGGAGGGAGGGAGGGAGGGTGAGAGCCAGAGAGAGAGAGAGAGAGACCAAGTCCACAGGTCCACCCACCCCTCCCACTTCCTGGGAAGCTCCCTGTCCAGAATTGACCCACCAGACCTTACTCTCCACATTGCACATTTCAACCTGTTCAGACTTATTCATAAAACATTCCCTTTGGTTTTCAGTCATCTGCATTTTCTTTATTATATTTAGGAAGATTTCATCTTAGCAGTTTTCATAGGATCTACTTTCATGCAAGCAAAAACTTTTCCAATGAATTTTCTGTCTTTCATTTTTCCATTGTGAACACACACACACACACAAGCACACACACACACATTCACACACACACTCACATACACTCCTGAGAACTGTTATAAAACACTTTCCCATAGTCTATCATTGTTACAAGGTCATATTTCTTCACAAGGAAAATGATTTCTCTTCTCTGTATTTTAAAATGCATACCTATGTGCTTGTCTAAGCCAGCACATGTACTTTAGATGACCAAACGCCTCCGTTCTCATTGCTCTTGTTCCTCAATGGCCGCCATCCTCATCATCGGTCCTCCTACCCATAGTCTTATATTAAACTGGTTCAGTCTGGTTCAGTTCTCCTTGGCTTCTGACCAACAGTTTTACCAAAGTCTCAGTCTCAGGATCCTAGCATTTCTTAGGATGTCCGTCCCTCAAGCTCTTTATACCTAAATGACTACCAGGCTGTCTATAACATGCCTGGATCATGTGTGTCTCACCCCATACGTCATGAAATGGTGACATTTCTGCATTTTTGTCTGCCATTACCCAGTGTTCTGTAAAAGTCTAAGTTTTGTTTTATTTTTTTAACTCTCTTTTGCAAGAGTCTCACATCCACACCCCCAACTAATGTTCAGAGAAGTTTGACAAAGACATCAACAATTGCTAAGACCTGTAGATGCAGCCTCTCACAGTGATGCCCTTCAATCTATCACAGTTAACTCACTGTGTTCTCAGTCACAAGACCTTAAACTGGTGTGTGTGTGTGTGTGTGTGTTTGTGTGTGTGTGTGTGTGTGTGTGTGTGTGTGTGTATGTAGGGAGGTTAGAGGTTAACATCAGGTATTATTGTTCATGTCTTCTTTTGCTGAGGCAGAGTGTCTTGCTGTTTGTCATAGCGCTTGTTGATTCAGCTATTCCAGCTAGGCAGCTTGCTCCAGGAGCTCTTGTCTCTGTATCCCAAGCAGTGGGATTACAGGTAAGTCACTATTCCCCATCTCCACTTGGCTTATGTGAGTGCCGGTCATGCAAATTCTGCTACTTCTGCTTATGTAGGAGGCACAGTATCCACCAAGCGATCTTCCCAGCTACAAAACTAGCATTTTCAGTATTCCTTTTCTACTGTTTGAATCAACCCAAGAAGGCTACCCAGAGTCAGATGAGCTGGGATCCATGCCAACCGTCTCTTGGACCACCTTCTCTTATGTGTATGTAAATATTCCCAAATTGGGAGATTCAGAAATTACTCTTCTGTATTTGACAGCTGTTTCCACCATTTCCTCTTCTGCATTCCAAGGATGTGGATGCCCATACACTGCTTCTGTGATGTGTAGCTTCCTCTCTGCCATTCCATTGTAACCCCTGCCGCCGCCTACAGTGCTTCCCAGTGAGTTCCTGATGACCTCAGTCCCTTCTTCCATAACCACCTTGATTCCATTCAGCATCCCCCTCTTCTCCTCGCCCTTCACATTACTTTTTATGTGGCAGTTCATTTTAACTGACGCATAATAACCATGAACATCGTTGGCTACAGTGTAATATTTAAACATATGTATACAATATATGATGACTGAACAAGGGGAAATTTCCTATTCATTCTCTCAAACAACTAAAGATTTTCTGTGTCAGGGGCATTAAAAAAAATTCTCTTCTTGACCTTTTGAAACCCCTACTGAAGTACTTCTGACTGTAGCTGCCTTCCTGTGTGAGAGAAAGCTAGACTGCGGTCTACCTGTCTGACCTATGTGCTTCCAATCATCTTTTCTTTACCCCGCCCCTTTTGCCACCCTCTACTAAAGCACTACCAGCCTTCTAATTCCACAAGGTTAACGTTTGTAGCTCCCAAGTGTGGGTGAACTGTTCAAGAGGTGTCATTCTATGCCTGGTTTATTCCCCTTGATATGAAGGTACATTTGTAAAATGGTACAAATGACAAGGTTTCATGTTTTGTGTGAGAGCAATGCCATCTGTTGTGATTGTGTAGATGGGTCCCATTTTTTCACACACAGTCACTAACCCTCACTTATGCTGATCCCATAGTGGAGTTATTGTGGTTGCTACTGCAATAAACTGGGCAGTAACGACAGCTCTCAGGCATGATTGAGTTCACCTAGATTGCTAATGTTTGATACTCACTGTTTGCTGCTTTCTTTTATGCCTGCCTGTTATTGACCATTTTTTCCAGTGTTATAGGTTGAACGTGGTGTGTGTGTGTGTGTGTGTGTGTGTGTGTGTGTGTGTTGAACATGCCGAGTCAGCATCTCACCACAGAGCTGATTCCCTGCTTCCTATCTCCTCTTTTATTTTTTATTTATCACAAGACAGGGTCTCACTAACTTGCTCAACTCTGGCTTGGAGGTCACTCTGCAGCTCAGAAAGGTCTTGAACTGTGATCCTCCTGCTTCATCCTCTGCAGTAGCTGAGATGACAACCCTGTGGCATTTAAGCCAGGATATCAGTTGATTGTGTCTTTTTAATACAATCACTCTGAGAAACTGTCTTGTTGGATTGGAATACATCCTGTGACTTGGTGAAGACTTCCTTCTGGCAGAACTCCTCCATGGTGTCTTCACGGGCTCCTTTTTCTATTTTCCATTTTCTCTGGTTTCCTGCTTTCACAGTAGCTTACAGTAGCCTGAGATTTCTTTCACGCCTCTCAGATACTGACAGCTCGGCTCAGCTGCTTCCTTTCTGGATGGCCTAGCTCAGTGAAAAAGCTTCTTTGTCTCTCACCATCGAGGTTCCATTTCAGAACTGGTTTCTCTGCTCATGACTCCCATTTCCTTAAGAAGCCTCAGAGGTAATTGACTGCTTTGATTTGTTGATGTTTCCTGTTCAATTCTGTATAATTTTATTATCATAATTGGGTTTATTCTGGGTATTCCAGAGTGTATCTTTCTTATATGGCTGGGGTAATTATGTTTATATTGGATTGTTCTAGCAATAAAGACATGACCTGACAGCTGTATACTACCAGTCCCCTAGACTCTGCTGAGCTGGTACCCATTTTCCCCAGATGGTGCTGGATAAAATGAGGGAGATTTATTGTTCAAACAAGGAAGTCCAGAGGAAAGGCCATGTGGGGCTGCTTCTCCAGAGCCTCCCCATATATCCTTTCCTCAAGGGACAACCAAACTTCATCAAGATTTATGTCTCAGTGTATTATTCTTTATAACTATACGTAAACATTTGCTATGGTCAATCTCTGTCGCTGTTTCTGCTTCCTCTACAGCTGGGAGAAAGTGATGGAACATCAGCAGGTTTGCCCGACTTTGAAAATGTCTCTGTATGATGGGTAGAGCTTCCAACTAATGCTGAAACCTTTCCAAGTATTACCCAGGATGCAGTTCAAATGGAGGCTATAAAAAGCCTTGCTGAGCTTCGCTCATAGCTGTCCCTCGTCCCCTGTGTAGCTGCTATGGAATGCAGAGGCTGTAGCTGCTGCTTCCCAATTCCCTTGTCATCCTCTCCAGATGATCTTCTTCAAGAGAATAAATATTGTGCTCCATGTATTTGTATGGTCTAGGAGATGAGTTTCAAAATATTGCATATGTGTGTGTGTATATGTGTACCTGTGTGTGGATATTCCTGTGTGTGGATGTGTACAAGTGTGCACATTCAACTGTCTGCATGTGTGCCTGTGTATGTGAGTTTGTGTGCATGATATGTGTGTGCATGCATGTATGTACATGCTCCTATGCAAGTGTGTGCATGCATGCTCATATGTATGCTTATGTCTGCATGTGTGTGAGTGCATTCATGCATGTTTGTATATGTACAAACATGTATATGTACATGTACATGTACAAACATGTATATGTGTGTGTAAATGTGTACCTATATGCAGGCACATGTCCATAATCATGTCTGTGCATGCATATGTCTGTGTGAATGCAAATGTGTGTGAGTGATATTGGGTGCCTTCATCACTGGCTCCCCACCTTATTGTTAGAGAAAGGGTCTCTCATCAAAGCGGGAGCCCTTTGATTTGGGTACATGGGCGGCCAGCGAACCCCAGAGATTGTCTTACCTCTGACTCCTGTTGTTGCTGTGCTGGGGTTGCTCTTACCAACATCATGCTGGCTTGCTTTTGTGGGTGCTGGGGACCCACACTGAGGCCCTCACACTTGTGTGGCCAGCACTTTACTAAGTGAACTACCTCCCCAGCACTGAGTGCATCCAGTATTTCACCTTTTTCTTTTTCAGAGAGTTAGATTTCATTGGGAGGGTTTTGATTCCAGCTTGTTTCATGCTGGTTTTTCATCCTGCCTCTGGAGTCTTCTCAGTGGCTCTTGATTTCTGGTTTTGCCTATGATATCTCCACATGTAGCTATTGGGTAGTGGTTTCTTTCTCTCGTGCTTTGTAGTAGCATCCTTTTGTTTATTTTATGCTGGCTTACAGCTGCCCGGCCCTCTCTGTCTGGATCTCCGTCTTTCTTCTTTATTTCCCCAGCATATGATGCTGTAATGATGTAGCTGGCTAGCCTAACATTATTTCTTTATAGTTAAATCTGCTTCACTATCCTGCTTATCTATTGCTCTATACAAATTAACTCAGACAATGTGACTTTAAAATAATACGCATCAGTCTTTTCTCAATCTTTGGAAGATAACTGACCTCAAATTAATAATTTAAATTGAGTTTCATTTATTTTGCTATAGCCAGTCAATGTTAAGACTGGAGTAATCGGGATATTCCCACCCATATTTCCAGCTGGGATGGAAAAGATTCCAATACCTGGAGCTACAGCAGCTGGAGGAACTTGGGCATCTCTTTCCGTCATTATCATTTTGCCATGCAGTTTCTCCACCATGGTGGCCATGAGATCAAGGCCACAGCAAACTCCTACCCAAGTTCATAGACTCCATCTCTTGCTCTGGAAAGGGGATGATCCTAACGGGGTCTTTTAGTCTATATATATGGTGTGAACACTTTCAGGTAAAAAATAAATGGTTTGCAGGATCTACCCTCCGGGTACAGTAATCCACTCTATTTCAAAATTAGAAATCCACTGATGTCCCTTGCCTTTCCTCAAAAGACTGCCCAAAGCCTTGATCCACGACATCATCAGGCCAGGGCTTTCTGCCAACTGTCTTGTCTTAGCCTGTTCCAAGTATGTTAAGGTAGATCCCAAATAAGGTCAAAACCACAGCACCACTAGGCAGATTCTCCAAGATCAGAAGAACTATGGTGCATTAAGAAACGTGAGCTCTTGCTTCTGTATCCACACACCACAGAAAAGGCAGCAAACGGAATAATAATGACGGGCATTCCCATTCTGAAGACTAACACAGGGTGTCCAAGAAGTAAGGTCCAGGGTGTTCTTGTGCTCAAGCCTGGGATACATTGTCGTACCTTTGCTTTAAACACCTCTGCTGATACAAACAACTCCGTATTTAGTTTGTATAATATAATACCACACTGGATTCATTTGTTCTTTCAACCACTGATACATATTCCCTATTTTGGCCATTACGAATAATGTTGAAGTAAATGTGGAAGTGCAGGTGTCTCCTGCTTAAAATTCTTTTGACTATGTAGAATAGATATTTCTAGATTATATGACAGTTATCATCTCAGTTTTTGGTGAATGTATTAGTTGTTTCTCATTTGCCACATCATTTGCATTCTCAACAAACCATAGTATTTGATTTTATCCACATCCTCACCAATACTTAATCCTTACTATTACAAAGTAAAAAATGTGTTAATGTTGAGCCTGGCAGATTCAAGGTTCATCACAGTCTGATTCACATTCCCTGAATAATTCCCTATTTCTAAAAATAGTACAAAATTATAGTAATTAAAGTACTACTACAGAGGTACACACACACAAACGCAGCAGATTATAAAGTTTCTATGTTAATTCACATGTACATAGCATGGACTTGAATGTTCCTTGAAGGTGCATAAGTCAAAGGCTTGGTTATCAGCTTGGTACACCGTTGGGAGACAGGAAGACAGTTCGAGGACATAACCAACTGGAAGAAAGTTGGATGGTTAGATGACACCCCTGAAGAAGATTCTGGCATCCTGGCCCCTTCTGTCTCTGCTTTGTTTGCCAGTTCCCATGAGGTGAACGGTTTTTCTTCATTGCAGGCTCCTGAAATGATTTACCATGCCACCACCGCCCAGGGCAACAGAGCCAACCAATCACTCACAGAACCTTCTCAAACTGTGAGGTGCCCCCAAGCTTACCTTCTTCTGTGCTAATTCTCTCTGGGGTTCTCTCATAGCAGCAGGAAGCTGGCTAACTCACAAGATCAACTGATTTCAGGAGGAAGGCTAAGACCCTAAGATGTCAGAAAGACAATTCAACAAATAATGCTGGGAAAACTGGATGTCGACATGTAGAAGAGGTTTTACGAGTTACATAAAAAATAGCTCAGAATGGATTAAGAAATTAAATGCATTTTAGCCAAATTTGTAAAATACCTAGAAAAAGAAAGGACTTCCTGACTTTGATTCTTGTAATGACTTCTTAGATATGACATCAAAAGCCAAAATAGGCAAGGTTTACTAAGTTAAGCTAAAAAGACACTGTAAAGCAGAGGAGATGACCAACAGGAAAAAAATTGGCTTACAAAATAGAAGAAAATGACCAGAAGGGGCTGGCTTCCAAAGCATGTTTCTACCTCCTAAAATACAATAACAAGAAAAGAAAAATTAAGAACCCAAGACGCAATAAAAAATACCAGCTAAGGATTTGTCTAGATATTTCCCCAAAAACAAAATTATTCAATATATATGCTCATCATCCTAATGCTTAGGGAGGATTTCCCAGATAGCACTCCTAAATTCTTCCCTCCTTTTAGAATATAGTATATGCTTACTGACTTTCAGTAAATGTGTTAATTCTCACTATTTATTGTGTCTGTGATTGCACAAACACACACATGTGTAAGCATGTCTGTGGGTTCATGTACTACAAAGGGCATGTACAAGCCAGAGGACAACATGATAATGTATGTGGGTGGAACACACATCCTCAGGTTGGTGATTGGCACCTATATCTGTTCAGCCCTTTATCATAGATTGTTTATTTCTTCCCATGTCGCTACACCTAAGCTGAAGCAGTCACTCAGCACTGTCAGTCTTCTGCCTTGAAATCGTGTCTGGGTCATCCTGGGTACACATCCGTGTCACAGGTGCCAAGATGCTCACCTTCATGTAAAATGAGCCCTGTACTCTAGTTTCTCATAGAGGGTTTTCCACTCCTGCTCGTTTTCCTCTGACAATCTGCTTGAAGTCTGAGTCTCTTCCAGATTTTTACTCCCTATATTTTGACTTATCCCTTTGTCCCGTTGCCCCCTAGTTAACTTATCCCAAATCCCATGACATGGCATCCTCGGGGTGTTGAGTGATTCCTCACGGAGAGGTAGCAAAAGCAGCTCCAGTGGTCTACTGCATACGTGTTTAGTTTTAAACAGTAGTATTCCACTATTGTTCTCCTTTTATAATTTCTCACATTTCTGGGCCTGGCCCAGACTCAGCAGGGAAGTGCTGTGGGCTTCTTGTGTAGGTATGATCCAATGTGGCTAGGGCCAACAACTCCTCTTTCCTTCTTCAATTAGATGTTGGCAACACTGAAAGAGCTAACCTTCTGAACTAGTGTGGGTGGATTCTTGTCCTGATTGCCCTGTGTGCTCTCTCTAGCAGTTAATTCTATCCTGGAAACATCCAGATAGCCTCATGAGGTCTGGGATTCTTCCATGGTGGATCAGAGCTCCCAAGGGAATTTTTGGAGAAAATGACACATACATGAACCATCGAGTATGTCAAAACATGTAGCAGAGATTCCAATCAGGATGTTTAAGTTACAGGTGCCTCTTCTGCCTCCTCCATCATGAAGCATACATAAAGGCCTTCCAGGGCTTCAGAACAGTTAAATATACTTTGGTTTTTGATTGTGGAAGATCAATCAGTACCACGGTTATGAATGGTCATTTCTGGAGACCATAATCTATCCTGTTGAGTTCCATCCATCATCTCGGGTCTTGGGCTTTTCTGGGAGTGGACAATATTATGTGAGAATGGGGGGATATGGTGAAATGGGAGAGCTTGAGGGTTCTGTATAAACCTTTTGGCAAGCTGAGGGCAGGGACCACAGCTGCAATGACTGCCCATCTAAGCCAGCTGATGATGACCCTTGGGCGTACACTTCTGAAATGACAGGGAAGAGTGTTAGCTGCAGGTTAGCTCTGTACTGGAACTATTCATAGGAGTAGACTTTCAAAGATCATGAGGGCGTTGACTGGGAAAAAAGAATGGAGTTCAGTAATGGGTCCTGTCAGTGTGATGAGAGATAGCCTGAAACAACTGCGTGACGGCAGTGTGTGGAGACCATTGGGTCGGTTTCTTCATTCCCATGGCTTGAGCTCTTGGGTTTCATTTAAAGATTTATTTCTATTATTTATGTGTATGTATGTGTGTCTGTGAGTGAATGGCCCATGTGTGGGAGCCCACGGAGGCCAAAGGGGCATCAGCTTCCTTGGAGTTACAGTTCCGGAAAGTTGTGAGGCACCATGTGGGTGATGAGAACCAAGCACTGGCTCTCTGCAAGAGCACCAAGCGCTCTTAGCCATCTTGGCTCTGAGCAATCTCTCCAGCCCCCACTATCTGACCTTTATTCTGTCCCTATAAAGTCACTCTACCTGTGGATGGCTCCTGGGATGAGATCACAAGGAAGGACAAAGAACACTAAGCCACAAATCCCTACGAGTCCATTGTCAAGGTCTGTAGTTTCAAAGTAGGGCCTGGGATGGCAGAACTGTGAAAACTGGAGTCCCCTCCCTCACTGAGAGAATCGCCTAACCTCTCCTGGGAACAAGGGAGTAAATGACCAAGGAAGACCCAGAGGAGCTGACCCATGAATCTTGCTCTTTCCTTCCCATTAACACTGGAGACCTTAATTCCTTTGCAGACATTCCCCCGTGCTCCTAAGACTTGGAGGGGAGTGTCTGCATTAATTCGTTTACTTTCCGTTACCAGACTGCAGCTACTAATTAGGGGAGTGGGAAAGAAAAGGCCCATCAACTGGTTTGTACACACATGCTATTTTAGGCGCTTGGGTTGTATATTTTCGGTGACATAGGACTCTGTTTAGGTAGGAACACTCCTACTTAATAAGCGTCTGAGAAAGCAAGCATTCTGCTTATGTCGTGTAATCAGGAAGTGGAAGACTCAATGCTTAACAGGAAGTTGTCTGGCTGGAGATGTATTTGGGGTGGGGGGACTTCCCAGGGTGCACAGGAAGTTCCACCTACACTGGGTAGGAAGAGGTTAAGGAAAGAGCCTCTTTGATTTAGGGAAACTTTTAGACCAGCTCCTTATTGCTCTCATAGGAGATTTCAGGATACCACAGCTGTGGTGAGCGTGGCTTAATCTATGCTTGTGGGACTGTGATTTTGCAACCTTCCCCAAAGCCTGTCCTCCCAGTTTGTTGAGGATTTGGAAATCCCTATTTAGGTTTGTTTTTATCTGGTTTTTGAAGCAAAGAGCTATTTAATGTGAGCCTTATTTTTAGGAATGTGGACACCTGCTCATCTTCACAGTGTCTGAATGCTTCTCTCCAACAGGACAAAGTACAGTAGAGAACTAAAGGGTTAGTTTTGGCTCCTCATTTCAGGGAGCTCAGTCAAGGGCTGCTTTGGGCCTGTGCTGGCACAACACACTGTGGCAAGAGCATGTGACATATTCACCTCATGGCAGCAGAGAACAAGGAGAGAGGCATGAAGGGCTAAGGTCCTGAATTCCCCTTTGAGCATGTTTCTAATAACCTAAACTCCTTCTACATATCCCAACTTCTACAGGCCTGATTGCCTCCCCAAGGCACCACTGACTGGGGACCGTACTCTGGATCCATGGTCTGCTCTCCTCTTCTCTGACCCTCTGGAAAAGCCTTTCTTGCTGACCAGCCACCGTCCTTTCAAGGGGTTAGCCACATCCAGGGCTTTAATGCCCTTCTAAACTGAGATTTTAATCAGAAATTCCCTCTGTTTCCTCTCCTGAAGGGCTGAAGACTCTCAGCTCGCCTGTAGCCCAGCTCTTCATCAGGGAACACAAGGCTAGGAAGCTCCAGGTACAGCTCCCCAGCCACCCCCGTCCCTATTTTTGCTCTTATTTTTAACTGCACTTTCTGGCAGGAGCCCTGTTTGTCCTGACTCGAGTCTGCTGTTATGAGTCACCAGGGGGATAGAATATGCTGATTGCTGAAGCAGGTTATTACTTTCTTCTTTTTCTATGACTCATTCTCCTCAAAATCCCTAATTTATGATGAAAGTCGGTTAGATGTAAGCATAGAAACTGTTTCCAATGGGCTGTCTTATTATGCTCGGGCCCACTCTGTCTGCTTTACCTCTTGGGGGGAACAATGTGAGCCAGTGTGTCTCCTAGCAAGGGCTCCAGCAGGCGAGGTGAAAGTAAGGACCGCTACATCCCAATCAGGGCAGCTCCTGAGCAGAGACAGGGGGTTGTAGTGAATCAGAGGAGCAAATGATGCAGATCCTAAAAAGATGAACAATTTATATGGGATATAATGGATGTGTCCTACGTATGCGAAACAAAATGGCCGAGAGCCAGGAAGGAGAGTTTTGATTTACAGTGTTCCTCCTGAAGGGACCTTGTACATTGTCATCCGCTTCACCTAACACTAAAAGCAGAGCCAAGTCCCACTCAAAAATAAACATAGTTCATGGGATTACAATGTCGAGTAACTAAGAACAGTCGCTGGCTTAGAAGGAGATGGAGAATAGTGGGTGGGCTGGTGAGATGTGTGTGTGACATGCGTCCATGTTTCTGTGGGATCCTTAGGGGGGTGTGCATGTGTGTTCAGAGGCCAGAGTTATGTGTTTTCTACAATTGCAGCCCAACTTATTTTTTTTTTTTTTTTGAGACAGGGTCCCTTCTAGAATCTAGAACTCACTGTTTTAGCGAGGCTAACAAATCAGAGAACTCTGGGGATCTTCCTGTCTCTGGACCCCTCTCGCCACAGGGCTGGAGTTAGAGATGCATGCCACTATGTCTAGGTTTCACTTGGGTACTGTGGATCCAATCTCAGGTCCTTGTGTTTATGAGGCAGGCACCTTATCAACTGACCCATCTCTCCAGTCCTAGAGATGGGCCTTTTAATAAGCCACTTATTTTCAAAACGAAATTCAGAGGGTTGAACCATAATCTTTCCTTACTGAATGTCTTCTATGGCTCTCCCGACCTAGTGTCTGAGGGTCAAGTCTGTGCTGAGAAAGTTCCTCTGTACTCATACCTACAACTATCTCAAGTTCATTGGCCAATGACTGAACAAGGCCTGACCTCTGATATCTCCCAGGACCAGAGGAAGAATAAGATGGCTTTATTTCTGTGCCACTGTGTTCTTAGGAGGGAAAACTCCAGACTCAACTCCAAAATTCTTGCATCTGTTGTCTGCTGAGGCTGCCCAGCCCTCTCCCATCTTTAGTTCCCTGTCTGACAGAAACCATCTTGCAAGTGGATCCACTTATGCTCTTGGGTGCCCTGAGGTGTTCTTTTGCCTTTGTCTGGCAAATTAGCTCATCACTGCTGCTACCTGGGAGCCTGACACAGTGCAGCGTCTGGGATGGCCAAAGACCTCTTCCTTATGTCAATACCCGTCTTGTGAGAATGAATTACTTCCCCCTAAGACACACATGTTACATTCCTAGCCTTGAGCATGAGTGAAGTAATAATAGTCTATGGAGACAATTAAGGCAAAATGAGGACCTCATCCTAGAAGACTGGCATCCTTGTGAGACTGTGAGACGAAGAGACAACAGACTTGGGCGTGCTCAGTGGAAAGTCCCTATAAAGGTGTCCCAAGGAACTGATCACACAGAGGCCAAGAAGACCCTCTTTAGAACTTGACCTTAGACCTGTAGACTTAAGTGCTAAGAAAAGTAAACTTGTGTTATTGAAGATGTCTACCTATTCATGGTTTCCTAACTGTGGCAGCCAGACTGAGCCGGCTGCCCTCCCAGACATCAGCATTCTCTTGTCTAGAGAGAACTCCTCAGGTCACCTACCATCTTCCTCCATCTGTTGCCTGGTACATGGTGGTCCTTCTGTTCATTCCCGAGGACAGTGGAGTCTTTTCTTCCCTCTTGCTCTTTCTTCTCTTCCTCTACTTTCGTGTAGTCCCCCAAGTGGCCTTGCTTCCCATTCCTCTTGGCTCCAGACACAGACCTTTCTTTTCCAAGACCCATTCTTCCGTTTTTATAGAGAACGTATTTGGTGTAAGTGCCGAGGCCTTCCAAGCTGTTAGGGCTTCCCCTGATTCAAAGACTTCAGAGTTGAGTTAAGGGTAAAGACATCAACCAGCAAGAAGCCCTTCCAAGAAGCTTGCTGAACTGGAGTCTGAGGAGGAACTTACAAGGGGGCAACTTGCACCTGGTGATGCCAAATAGAATACCCAGTGAGAGTCGTAATACTTCAGCAGGACTTGAGTTGTCTGCAAGTGTTCAAGAATGGAGGACAGGAAGGAGAGCCCTGCCGACCAGAATGGTGTGGGAAGCCCTGAGGAGATGGAGAAGTGGGAAAGGAGGGGTTAAGGAAGGATGAGCTATGGTTCTTGGTCCATGAGCAGAAGAGCTATGATTGGTGCTCACACTGAATATGACTATATGCCATTTTCAGTTACCCTCTAGATGGGCAAGGGGCAGTTTCTGAGCAGCTGGTTCCATGTTCTTCTTGAGAAAGTCTATAATATCTGGCACACACGGATGCTGTGATGTTTCAGCAAGAAACTTACTTAGGGTTGAGAAGGAGTTCTGAACTAGACAGGGGACTGGTCCATGCCCCCTCTCTGCATAGAGGCTTTGGTGAAATAGCATCAAGTGTGTGTGTGTGTGTGTGTGTGTGTGTGTGTGTGTTATCCACAAGTGTGCAAATATTATATACACCCATGCAGAAACTAAAAGTCAACCTCAGTTGTCATTCCTTAGGTGTCATCCACCTTGTTTGTTGTGATAGTGTCTCTCAGCTGGAAACTTAACAAATCAGCATGACTGACTGGCCGGTGACCTCAGGTTTCTGCCTGTCTCTGTCTCCTCAGCAATGGCCTACAAGAGCATGCCACCATGTTACAATTTCATACGGATTCTAGAGGATTGAGCGTGGGTCTTTATTCTTACTATATTACTCTAGTCCTAAGAAAGAGTTTTTAAAAAATAAAATTTGCCTCTCACCCACACACACTCACAGTGTCCTCACTGTCCAAGAAGGAAATGATGAAGTGGATTTTGACATTTTCAGGAACCTTGACTGGAAAATGTCAGAGCTTGGGTTGACCCTCAGATCTTTAAGGTTCTCACCCACACACACTCACTGTGTTCTCCCTGTCTAGCAAGGAAACAATGAAATGGAGTTTCACCTTTTCGGGCATCTTGGCTGGTGAATAACAGCTTGGTTGAGCCTCCAAATCCCTGCCCCCCCTTTCTGTGTTCCTCCCTCAATGCTCAGTAGACATTTTATAGGGAAATAGAAGCAACTCAATGTATTTTGATAACTTATTTGCTGACCTTGGGAAAATGTCCAACAATTGTCTGTATGACCTCAGGCAAAAACAATTCTACTTTAGAAACATGAATGTTTGCCTTTCTGTGTGAGCTAAGTGGATTGCACTAATAAAAAAACGTGTGTGCCTGTAGGTAGAACAAATACTCAGTAAATGTCGGCTAGCTTCAATAAGAGTAAATAGCATTTTAAAATCCATTTAAATTTATTATTTTATTTGTTGAGAGTTTCATATATGTATCTAATGAATTATTTCAGTCATTTCCACTCCCTGTTACCTATCCCTCTCCCACTCCCAACAAACCCTTTCTTCACCCCAGCAGGTCCCCCTCCTACTTTAGTGTCTTTTTCTCTGTATGTATGACCAAATGAGTTTAATCAGAGTTACTTGTATAAGTGTGCGTGGGATCTTATTTATTAGGGGACAGACAGTATATTAGTGGCTATATCGTTAAAGAACGTGAAACTAATCCTCCAGCAACCATTAGCTATCGGTAGCTCTTTGGGGAGGGGGAAGACATCATGGGCTCTTCTTTCCCACCCATGATGAAATGTTGATGGGCTAAGTCTTGTACAGGTCAGGATTACCTACACAAGGTAGCCATGGCAGCAGGGAGATCAAGAATACCATGTCCAAAAGACATCTCTAGGAGGTCATCCTCCGGCTCTACCATTTTATTTGGTCTGCCTCCTCTTCTACTATGTTCCCGAACCTTGGAGGAGGTGGTATAGATATCCTACTTAGAGGCCAAGAAGTCCACCAGTAATATCATTTTGTTTATCAATGTGTGTGCATACATGTGTGTATGTAATATAAAGCAAAGCCTTGTTGGTTAATTTATGTAATCCTTTATGCAGCCAATAGTCCCCAAGTACCCATATCCTCTAGCTCAGTAGTTCTCAACCTTCCTAATGCAGTGATGCTTGAATATCCTTCCTCACCCTGTGGTTACCCCAGCCATAGGATTGCTTTTGTTGCCACTTCATAGCTGGAATCTTGCTACCGTTATGAAACATAATGGAAATATCTGACATTGGATGCCAAAGGGGTCACGACCCACAGGTTGAGAACCGCTACTCTAGGTGCTTAGAACGAAGGTTTTCACTTTTGTGTTCAAAAGCAGATGTGAGGGGTTGGAAGGAGGGTGGCCCCATGGTGCAAAGCACTTGCTGCTCTTGCAGAGGTCTTCAGTTTGATTCCTAGCACCTATGCCAGATGGCTCATAATTAATTTGAAACTCTAACTCCAAAGAATCTGATGCCATTTTCTGACCTCTGTACATCTATATGCATACACACACACATACATGTACACGCATGCATGCACATACACACTTACATACACATACATACACATACTTCTTTGAGGAAAAACGTTGTGAAGGAATCATGCCTTAGTAAAACTCAATCATAAATTCGATATATGTTCTTTTTTTCTTCATACGTGTGCTGGCTGGTTTTATGTTAACTTGCCACAAGTTAAGGTCATCTGAGGAGAGGGAACCTGAATCAAGAAAATGCTTCCATGAGATCAGACTGTAGACAAGCTTGTAGAGCATTTTCTTAATTAGTGGTTGATGGAGGGAGGGTCCAGCCCGCCATCAGTGGTGCCATTTCTGAGCTGGTGGTCCTGGATTCTGTAAAGAAGCAGGCTGAGGAAGCCATGAAGAGCAGGCCAATGAGCAGCACCTCTCTCTGACTACTGCATCAGTTCCTACCTATAGATTCCTGCCCTATCTGAGTTCCTTTCCTGACTTTCTTTGATGATGAACTATGACATGGAAGTATAAGCCTAATAATCCCTTTCCTTCTCAATTTGCTTTTGGTCATGGTATTTCATCACAGCAAAAGAAATCACAAGCTAAGATAATAGTTCTATCAGATCTTGCAAAGAGAAACTATATAGACAATTTGATCTTTCCTTCAATTGTTTGGCTTCTGCATTAATAGTTCAGAGAACTTCTGTCATAATTAATCAGCAATATCATGCCATATTTGGGGAAAACCTATCCCCACATGGTGCCTTAGAATAAGGCTTAGGTTTGAAGACATTCGGCACTCGCTTACACAGAACTCACTCTTAAGAATTTTGTCAAGTCAGCATTTCTTAGCAGTCCCAAGCAGTCTTCTGTGTGCTGGGAGAATAGGAGTTGGCTGTTTCTTTCGGCATTGGCATTTCCTATCAACTTAGCAGGACATTTGAAAAGTTGTGTTCATTATTCTCCCACATCTGATTCCTTTCTGGAAAGAAGGGGGGGAAATGTGGGACATTCTAATAGTAGACACGGCATTATCAACTACATTCTTGGAAGGACGGAACTTCTGTTTCAAATTATCCGCTTAGTGTTTTACATGTTTGATGACTAGAGGGATTTTCCACCGATTAGCTCCTGAGTCTGGACATTCAAGATCCTGCCTTAGTCTTTGCAACCCACACAGTCCTAGGGCTGGGGACAATTTTATGTGGTGAATCAACCTCTGGCCCTTCTGCTTGGTGTCAGGGCATTGTGTGCATCCACACAGTGGGTGGTAAGACTATTTCTAGAAGTTTTTCCCACAAGAGGATAGATAACAATAGCGTCATTGCTCTGGAGAGACAGCGCATATATAAATTCATGTCAGTGCGCCCAAACTGCCACCGCCAGAGATTCTCCTCAATTAGACACACCAAGTGCCAATAGATCCAACACTGCCCCACACAAGGGAATGTAACAGAAAGTAGTATGGAAAGAGACTGGGGCTGTCTGCACAGAGAGAGCACTGATCTGAAGTTTTATTTGTTTCTCAGACGTCACCCACTGGCCCTCCATGCAGAGTGCTTGTCTTGTAGACTGAGATTTCTTCCCATCTTCTGAAAAGCATTAAATGTGATAACACGCTACATGCTAATCCCCAAACCATGATCCAGGACACAGAGTTTAGAAAACACATGTTTTGTTGCTCAAAGTCTGTCAAAACCCAGGTATGGATTCCCCACCCCACCCCACCCCCCACTTTTTTTTCCATGAAGCATTTGGTACCCAAGCAATTGACTTATGAGCTATGGTTAGTAGAATGGTTCAACATTAAGAAAAGTGTTCTGCACCCTAACCCAGTCTACCAGAGTGTGGAATTAAAATCATGTACCACCACCGCCCGACCTCTATAGCTAACAAATGTGGATAACTTTGCACTCTGATCTTCAGTAAGCTTTGTTAAAACACAAACAAAATACTGCTATAGCTCTGCAGTTTTGAGTCTGACAAGAGAATGTAATTCTCATAGATTTCCTTCCGTCTTCATCTATGCAGAAACAGCTTTGATGGTTTCAAATAGAGGTGCTAACTGCAGGAAGGTCTTATAAGAGCAGGAAGACCCAAAGAGTATATGAAGAGGAAGAGAAATGAATGAGAGGGAAGACAGTCTGATCCAGTGATCATGATGTGCTAACACACTTGGGGATGGGTGTGCAGGCTGCTGCTGCTTTTTACCTGCTAGAACATTCTCAGATCCATGCTACAAGGGCTCCCTGGACCTAAGGCAGGCATTCCCAAATAGGTGCTACCCTATTCAGGTAACTAGAAGCTAGATCCCCTAAGTCTCATACAGCCACTGTCAGAACACAGTCCTCCAGCTTCTCCCTCCACTCACAGCCCAAGTCATCCATTGGCATATTCTAAAGAGACTCTTGTTTGCAAGGGAGCTTGGGAAATGTAGTCTGAGCATGCATCTCTAGCTATAGGCACTTTGTCTTGTGCTATATGGGGACTGTCGAAGCTACTGTTCCTAAAGATCTTCATAGTGTCTTCATGATTCTCTTTGCATCATTTTTATCAAGGCAGAAACAAAGTTGAAATAATTTAATCTGTTGCCAGGCAACTCCCTTTCAGTTCAGCATACTTCTTACTGCTTCAGGCAGTGTTCCTTTATTTCTTCAGTGATAGGGTACTGGTAGGTTTTAAGGAATTATATATACACCTACAATACCATTAGGGTTTTCTTTGCGGGGGAATATTCCTTTCTAAAACATGCTGATTTTTATTAGCCTGGGCAGTGCCTCTATGAAGCTGAGGAAGGAAGGAACACGTTTGTCTTCCATACCTCCTTGGGAGAAGCCCAGTTTACACCATCTCTTTTACAGGCTTTTCACTTTCTGCTTGGAAAATCAAGTAAACTTGATGTCTCAGATGGAGCATTCGCATCATCTTCTCTTGCTTTCCAATGAATTTATAGAGATTGTTAATCATACTCTACTTTCATATCTATTCCCTGATTGGGGAGGGGGGAGATGTATTCAAGCTAGCTGAAGACTCATGGATTTTGGATGTGACAAGTTTACACCAGGTGGCCTCTGTTTTATCCTTACTTGGGGAAACTGACATGCAAACGCACATCTCTGCATCTGCACAGAGAGGCTGAGCTTCTTCCCCTGGCTCTCCCATGTGGATGGCTGCTATCCTCTTTGAGATCTTCATCTATCTAGATAGTCCTGTCTTGACTTTCCCCAGTTTCTCCATGCAGCCTGCTGCCCTAACTATAAATGAAGGCACGTGGGGTAGAGAAGTTCAGTAGCCTGCCTGCCAAAGTCTTACTGGAGACAGCCACCAAACCCAGAGGTACTGGTCCTCATATTAGAGCAGCTGCCACACTCTCAGGATCGTTCTCATATCCAGAGTGCTTGTGTGGTGTCCAGTTTCTTGATGACCATGATATGACCGTGGAAAAGCGGCTGAACTCTAAAAACTGCGTGATACCTACATTCTAAAACAGCATACTGTGTGTGTGTCTATTCACAGTTACACTCACCATGCTGCTAACTGACCTGCTTTCACAGGCCCAGCTCCCTGCTACACCTAGTCAAGTCTGCAGAACCAAACAGTGTGTCCATCTCAAGGCCATTCTAAAGGCGTGACCCTGAGCTGGATCACTCTACCAAATCAACTGTTTGGCTTGCTATTTTGGAGAACAAAATACTCTGTATCATTTCATGATCTTTAATTATGATATTTATATTGTAACTAGCATATAAAAGAATGGTATTCTGATTATCCTCTTTTTATACAAATGCAGCCTGTGTTTTCTATATAGTCCTCCTCCAGAGCCTCCTTCCTTCTTCTCACTGGGCCTTTCCTTCCTCGCTGATGCTTTCATGTCATGTGTATATGTAAATATTTTTAAAAATCTAGATTCCACATATAACCAGAACCATCTGTTATTTTGTCTTCCCCTATCATCCTCTTGTTCATGCCCCTCCCCTTCCATTATCTTTCATGTCCACAAACCAAGCAAAAAGTAGCCTATTTTTTTAAAACCTCCTTTTTATTTACTTTGTTTTCAGCTATTTTTTCATACCCATACATTTTGAGAGCAATAGTTAAAACAGGAGTGGGCATTTTCTGCTATTCTTTCAGTGCAGGAACCCAGAAAGAAGCAAGCAAGATCCACACTTGGTTGAGTGTTTTAGGATTCCCTTAACCAAAAATACTAATATTGGGATGGAGAGATGGCTCAGTAGTTAAAGTTTCCAAAGCAAGGGGACCAGAGTTTGGAACCCCAGAACTCATGTAAACTCCAGGTGAGCATGGAAGCCCTCTAGTAATTCCAGCTTGGGGAGGCAGAGATGGGATCCCCAGAACAAGATGTCTGAGGAGACAACTAGCCTTACTGGCTGACAGGATCTCTCAAGGATCCTTCTGGGGCTCTTCTGTCTGCCACTGATTTAGAATTTGGTCTGGGTAATCTGAAACAGAGTCTTTGATTTCCTTCAGAACCAAACGGGCCTGTCCACATGATGACAGATCTTCTCTTTCATGATAAGCCATAGGTCCTAGCAGAAAAGAAGCCCTTCTTGTGTTGTTCTTGTGGAGGGCAAACTCTGAGATAGTTCTGTGACCAAGTGTTCGCTTCCTCCACCCAGTTAACTGTCGTTTCCTTTTGGGAAACACATCTGTGCTTATTTAATTGAAAACATTCTACATATGCAAGCTAATAAGAACAGCCAGCAGCTTTCGCAGTGGCTTTTTTTCTTTTTCTTTGAGTTAATGGTGGACTCTGCCCATACTTCTCAAGTCTGTTCAGAATTCTGGAGGGCCACAGGCAGACAAGACTCGGTGTCAGCAAACCTTCCGGTGTTTGCAGATCTTGATGAGTGTGGATACCTGCAATGAATGAGGCAGAGGTGAAATGTTGATGAGCTGGCTCTTCAGGGTCTTGGTTAACAGGGGAAGCTGGGAACTGGAGAGCCACTCTCCTAATCTAGAAGCAGTCACTGGAGTTGGTGTGAGTGGCCTCAGGTAGCATCTTCCTGTTCACTCTCTCTGACAGACAACAGTTTCTAAAGCTGCTGACTTCACACTGTAATAGAAAGGGTGGGGCTGCTTAGAAGGGAAACTGGGTTCTCAGTATTCCTCATTGTCCACTATGTTCAGCTAGTCTGGATTTATCCCATGCTTTTTCAGACCCCCAATTGGGGGAGCCTAGGCAGTTTGGATGCTTACCTTACTAGACCTGGATAGAGGTGGGCGGTCCTTGGGCTTACCACAGGTCAGGGAACCCTGATTGCTCTTCGAGCAGATGAGGGAGGGGGACTTGATCGGGGGAGGGGGAGGGAAATGGGAGGTGGTGGCGAGGAGGAGGCAGAAATTCTTAATAAATAAATAAATTTAAAAAAATAAAAAAAAGAAGGGAAACTGGGGGAGGAAAGAGTAGTCTAGAATGGCCCGAAGCTCCAGCCATGCAGAACCACTTTAGGATTTCTAGTCATCAAAGCCCTGAAAGAAAATTTTTACCCTCAGAGCCTTTTGGCACCTCTAAATCCAGATTCAGCAGACCAAACTGGTATTCTCATAGTATCCTGGACTAAGGATAAGAGTGTTTCTCAGTCTGGATTCCAGAAAGCAGCGCCTCATTAGGGCTTCTCAGAGGCCCTGGAGACAGTCCAGGCATTCAGTCTTCCTTTCCTTCTTCCCTTCCCTTCCCTTCCCTTCCCTTCCCTTCCCTTCCCTTCCCTCCCCTCCCCTCCCCTTCCCTTCCCTTCCCTTCCCTCCTTCCTTGCTTTTCTTTCTTTCTTCTTTCTTTCTTTCTTTCTTTTTTTCTTTCTGTGTTTCTTTCTCCCTCCTTCCTTTCTTTTTCTTTCCTTTCTTTCTTTCATTCTTTCTTTCTGTCTCTCTCCCTTTCTTTCTTCCCTTCCATGTTAGCTCCCCACATGCTTACTTGTGACACCTGGCTAAGCATTTCATGCACATGTGTTTCTGCAGCACAACATTTAATGAGAATCACACAGACCTTTTTTTGAGAGCTTTAGAACAGATCAACGAACCAAAGCAGACATCTCCAGGCAAAGAGTAGGGTCAGTCCTTGGGGAGAGCTCACATCCAGACCTAGAAGGATCTCTGCCTGGAAGGGTCTTTAATGGCTCAGGAAATGTCTTCCATGCTAGAGAGAGCAGCTATTCCTTCTACTGTTATGTAGGACGGCCTACCATTTCAAACTCAGATTTTAAAAAGGTTTCCTTTTGCACTTCCTGCAATGTTAGTCCTCTATATGCCCTCAGCCAGCTTGTTTCCACTCTACAATATTCCTCTCCACCCCCCCCCCCCCTGGGGGCCCGCATCATTCAGGGCAAGTGGCTCTGCTTCTATGCTCTCCAGAACTTTCCCGATAGCTTTTCCAGGTAGAATCGTAAGAGGCCCTGTCTTATTGATTTCCCCATCCAGTTCAGTACCTGTTAGGAGCTCTCCCAAGAGATCATCTACTGATTAAATCAGGGGATGAATGAATAATTGAGAAGTTGTTCTCTGCACTCGAATTTCTGGTAGATATAATAATTCTGTGACTGTCTCACCAACTCTCTTACATTTCCCAGTAAAGCACTCAGAAGAGAGCTTGCTTCAAGGATTTGCAAATCCTCCCGAGTGTTGGGGTCAGAACCATGGAATCCATCTGAAATAATGGCCTAAAGTCAACTGCCCAACTGCTGAGCAGAATTTTGGTGTGAACAAATCCTCTTCCAGGTCTACACGTTAGGGACCAGTAGGTGTGACTTTTTCCATGGCGTTTTAGACAAATGTCTGCTTCCCCAGACAGAACACTGACAGCAAACCAAAGAAACAAGCACACCTAATCACATTGGTGAACCAATGAGCCTACTGGAGTTACATTACACACAAGTGTGCAGATCACTCTGAGACAAGTGTCACTGAACAGCCCCACCCAGCCAAGAGGACTCTGGAGCTCAGGCCACCCTTGGCTTTCCTGCCTCAGACTCCCAAGTGTTAAGATTTCAACAATGTCCCACTATACACAGCTTAATTTCTGTTCACTTCTGGTGTCCATTTTTAATGTGCTTTACTCTGTTGTCTGTGATGTATATCTGGTAGCCATTTTTAATGCTCTACCTTCTTTTGTTGTTGTTGTATAAATTACACATGTGTATGTGTCTAAGCACATGTGATCATTTGATGTACATTTTTATATTCTACAAATCCTCAAACCCACTATAGCCGCAGTTGTATTCTTTAAGATCTTTAAGATAAATTTATTTTTTGTTTTGTTTTTTAAGACAGGGTTTCTCTGTACTTTGGAGCCTATTCTAGAACTTGTTCTGTAAACCAGGCTGGTCTCAAACATACATAGATCCACCTGTCTCTGCCTCCCAAGTGCTAGGATTAAAGATGTGTGCCACCACCACTCGGTGATAGATTTATTTTAATTTTATGCACATGAGTAATTTGCCCAGATGTATGCCTGTGCACCACATGTGTGCCTAGTACCTTTAGAAGTCAGATGAGGAGGTCAGAGGTCCTGGAACGGAGCTGTGGTTGGCTTTGAACCACCATACATGTGCTGGGAACTGAACCCAGGTCCTCTGCAGGAAGCACATGCTCTTAACTGTTGGAACATCTCTCCTGCCTCTGACAACTGTATCCTTCAGTCTGCACGGACCCCACAACCCAATCCTCTGTCTCTGTTTGATGGTCCAGCCTGTCTCTTGCACTCCCCATAGTTGGAGACATCACAAGGACAGCTTGTCGATAAGTCCTTCCATACCAGTGGGTGACCTCTAACCAAGACTGGACCTTCAAACATTTCCGGGATAGTTCTAGACTCCTCTGCCCAGGGCCTCCTGAGGGATGGACTGTGAAGGATCAGTGGCCTAAGATCTGCAGACAGCCAAATTCGAAGGCACTTTTTAGTAGAGGAAAAAGTAAAAACCCCGTGCTGATGTCCAGGGTCCCGATCCCCGAGGGCGAGGCTGCACGGATTCCTGTTTCTGCCAGTAAAAGATTGTGGCAGTGTCTTTCTTACTTAGAAAATGAATCCTTGGGAGTCTTTCTCTCCTCTTCCCACTGCACCCTTCCCTATTCCTCTCCCCTGAGATTTAATCAACTTTTCCAGACCTGGCTTCTACGCATCCATAACTGTGGTGTTTGTTATTTTTCTCAGCTCAGCAACACAGCAGCGGGGATGGTGTTTGCTCCGTTGGCCTTGCAGTGGCGCAGCTGGGCAAGCCCTGCCCTGCACTAACATTTCACACCACTGAGGTTCTACCTACCAGGGAAGCCAAAAGGAAGGGATTGTGGGCAAGCATTTCTAAGTGCATGAGTCAGGTTCCTGTCCCTGGGAAGCCCGCAACTGATGCCACCCATGGACCCCAGTACGATCCCATTCTTGATCCCCAGGAATGAACCAGGAGACAGCAGGTGAAACAAATATCTCCCCACGGGAGCTATTTCTGTGGAGTTCCCCATGGAGAGCAAGCTAGCTGCTCATGTTCCCCATATAGCTATCTTTGTTTTTGAGTTCTCCTGAGCAGCCAAAGGGTCACAGTCCCAGTGTCCCAAGTCCACGGTATTAAGTTACGGTTAATAAGACCCTATCCAGATTATTGTGCTGAGGACTGGCCTTCAGGCTTGTCGTTTTGTTTTTTAATCCCAGCCTGAGGTCTGGAACAAGGTTAACCACCTGAAACAACAGAATTTGCCTGATCTAAAGCGATCTATCTCCCCAGTAAAGATTGTTCTCTCTGTTAGTTTTATCTTCACATTTAACATGAGTGTTAGCATGTTCCTGCCTCCCTGCATGGGTCTGGTTATTGCACCTTTGTAGTAATAAAGGCGGCGGGGCTGCGTCCCCAGCACCCCAGCCGCCTGCTCACCTTATGCCCGAAATAACAACACACAAACTGTATTCATTTAAACACTGGTTGGCCCTTTAGTTCTAGCCCTTACTGGCTAATTCTGATATCCCGATCAACCCATCTCTAATAATCTGTGAGAACCGGTCTTACCGGGAAGATTCTAACCTAGTCCATCCTGGGTCGGAGCTTCATGGCGTGTGTCTGCCCAGGAGCGGGGCATAGCGTCTCTCTGAGGCATCTGCTCCCAAGAGGAGAGCTGTGGAGTCAGAGCTCACTTGCTGTTCCTCCCAGCGTTCTGTTCTATTTACTCCTCCCACCTATCTTCTAACCAATAAAATGGGCCAAGGCAGTTCCTTTATTAGCCAATGACCTTCCTCCATCACACCTTGATTCTCTGTTACATTGCTGAGCCTTGTTTTCCTCTGGGTTGGGGAAATTTTCAGTGTTTATGAGGAACAAAGACCCCTCCCCCCTGTATTTTGAAACTGCTTCTCTACCATCTACCCCAGTAAACAGTTTCTCTAAGCATTTAGTAACTTGAGGAGTGTGACTGGGCAGTGAGCAGACATGGCCATGATGACAGTTTATAAAATTCCCATATGAAGAAGGAATGGGTCGCTAGGCAGTCTGTATTCAGCACGTTGGAAAATGTATGGAGGATGGGTGCTTCTCACAGAGGTCAGCAGCCAAAGGATGCAAATTCCTGGACCCTACTCTGAATCCCTTGAACTAAAAATTCACTGGAGATTACTCAGTGAGTCTGGGGAGAAAGCTTAAGCAGAAAGCCTACCCAAGTGTCAAGAGTCAAATCCGAGCTGCACAAAATGCAACCATGTAAAAAAATCACACATGGCGTGATCTTGTAATCCCAGCACCAGGAAGATGGAGACAGGAGGATCTCTGAGGCTCATAGGCCAGCCAGTCCAGCTCGTCCACTATCCCTAGGTCCCAGTGATCGGCCCTACCTCAAAAAACAAGGTGGAAGACACCAAGGAACGGTACCTGAAGGTGGCCTTTGGCTTCCACATACACACACACACACACACACACACACACACACACGTGCATCTTTTCAAAGGAACAACAACAACACCACACACATACACATCCTGTGTGGACCCTAGCATCATGGCGGGGCCAGCAGCTTAATAGGTAAATTGACTGCTTGTCCTGCAAGCCTGCAGACCTGACTTTGACTACTTAGAACCTACATCAAGCCAAGAGTCCTATGGCACAATTTTAATCCCAGAGCTGCCACAGCAAGATGGGAGGAGAGGTGGAGAATCTCTGGGAGCTCACGGACCAGACAGCCCAATGTGCACAGCCGGCAGCCACAGACCCTGTGTGAGATCAGCTGCAGGATGAGGCCTGCCACCTGAGGCTATCCTCTGTCTCAGGTATGCTCACACTCCATGGCCCAAGTGCCTCCTCCAAATATGACCCCTCCCTCCACCCAGACACACACAATGACAATCACGAAAACAAGTGGTCCTATGGTCTGCGAATGGTTTTAGAGATACCACAGATGGGGTGCTTTTCTCTTGGCAGCTGTGGAGGAATGAGAATAGCCGATTACCCTCACTTTGTCCAAGTCAGCCGAGCGTTTACCGGGAGTGAAGTGCTGTGGGAATCTCACTTGGAGGAAGAGCACAGTCTCTGCATTGAATGAGTTTCCTAATATTAAGTTTTGCATTTTTTTTAGCTTCATTAGGAACTGGGAGAAGGGTTAGTTTTCCCTTTGGATTGACACATATAAAGTGACAAACAGGACATGGTCATGGGACGTGTGAGCATCTGGGGAAGGTAAGGGTGATTGCTTTGGAAGAGATTATACATGTCTTTTTGCATTAAGCCCAGCACTACTATAAAGCAAGTTCTTCCACTGGTAAATCCCATGGGCCATTAGCCATCTGACCCATGGTAAACAGAGACTAATTTGAGGGCTCAAATGCTGTCTGTGGTGATGGGCAAAATCAAGGTTTGCAACCAGTGATGTTATTTTCAGGAATGTTCTTTCCAAATGTGACATTTCTAAACTGTTATTTGGATTTTTACATTTTAATATATAATTCTCTAATTCTGGGGGTCTATTTCTAAAAATTTGGTTATGGACAAAACACAATTTAATACAGAAAAGTTTAGGAAAGAGGACAGCTGTGACAGAGAGAGAGAAGCTGGAAGATAAAGGTATCTATTGTGGTGACACCTTTGCACTTACAAAGAGAGACCTGGGGCAGGTGAGGATGAGAGGCAGACCTGACCCACTCTGGACTCCACTGTGATGAAAGCTCTGGAAGAGGCCTGGAGATGACCCCTGCGGCTCTCCCTATTCATCCTTCCCATCAAACACACCAAGCTCTTGCTACTTCCTTCTCAGCATCAAAGTGTAAAGGTCGAATTGACAAATAGAAGTTAATCCTAGATATTCAGAATCCTCACATCTAAAAATTCCATCAAATAAGGGGATAAGGCCCACAGGGAAAGTGATGCTTAGCTGAGCTAAAGGAGGAAAGTAGAAGGAAAACAGTTCTTTCTTTTTTACAGTCAAGGGAGCTGAGAAATATATCAAGCAATCCATGATTCAGTCTAGGTGACTTTTATTGAATGGAAAATTGGGAGGAAGGGAGGGAGGGAGAGAGAGAGAGAGAGAGAGAGAGAGAGAGAGAGAGAGAGAGAGAACGCAATCAGTTGATGACAAAGACACAAGCATCTGTCTTTCTCATACACTATCATCACTGGACGTGACCAGCAAGAGGCCTTTGGTAAATAAACCTGGCAAGGAATCTCCAAGAGATGTGCAGGCTTTGGTTGAACATATGATGTCCTTTTTCCCTTTATGGTCCAGCCTTATGTAGTTCAAAGAACCAGCTATTTTGTGTTGTTCAGACAGACAACCCTATTAAGTTACAAAAAAATGGCCTAAGTTGAGAAGGAGCTCTTGCCCTCTGGCTATGGAAGACCCAGTGTTGGATTTGCTGAACAGCATACATAAATAATAAGAACACAAACCTTCCCAGTTCCTGTTCTTCTCCATTCTGATGGTAACATCTCTATCTATTTGAGTAGGAAGCTGAGCTCTTTAAGTATCTTTCAATCTTTCAGGGATGTCTTATCAAAAAATGCTAAGTGTTGATGAGACGGCTCAGCATATAAAGGCATTTGCTGCCAAACCTGGAAACTGACCTAAGTTTGGTCCCTGGAGCCCCCATGGTAAAAGGAGGATATCAGTTGTCCTCTGACCTTTCTGCACATGCTGTAGTATGCTTGTGCATGTATATACATATGTTTGTGTAGGTATGTACACACACAAAGACACACACACACACACACTACACATAAAAGGGAACTACCATTTTTCATGCCTTACCATCTACAGGGATTTGCAACTCTTACTCATGCCACATAATTAAACTTTATAAAAATTGTATCAGCTTGTTAACATCTGAGAAACTGAGGCACTGACATGTCCACCTCCAGGCATGTTCATAGGACAAATACTTACTAATGGAGATGTATAGTAAGAAGGGTCGCTTGTTAGATCCTGGCCTCCTGGTTAGCTTAGACCTAAAATAATCACACAGAAACTGTATTAATTAAATCACTGCTTGGCCCATTAGCTCTAGTTTCTTATTGGCCAATTCTTATATTAATTTAATCCATTTCTATTAATCTATATATTGCCATGTAGCAGTGGCTTACTGGCAACGTTTCAGCATATCTGACTCTAGTGGAGGCTCCATGGCGTCCATCTCTGCCTCTCTTCTCCCAGCATTCAGCCCAGGTTTCCCTGCAACCCTATCAACAGGCCAAGGAAGTTTTTTTTTATTCATTAACCAATAAAAGCAACACATAGACAGAAGGACCTCCCACACCAGAGATGTGTCAATAATGCTAAGTCTACACGAGTTTGTATAGTAGGTCCTGTAAGGGACTCAACACTCCACAGATGGTCTGACTGCAAAAGCAATACTAAGCTGAGAACATCTTGAGGCCTGGCAGAGAAGAGCTATCTTCTCCTAGAATCATCTTCCCCATATTATCTCTGCATTTAGGACTGTATTCCCAGTAAATCATTTATGGGAAATCAGCGTGTAAAATTTCTGTCACAATAACCTTGATGTATAAAAATTACAAAGTTAAAGCCTTCTGAGATGGAAATCTCATTTTAAAAAATTCTTTAAAATGCTTAGGTTTTAAAAATACCGTGAAAATACAAAATCCGGATAAGTCAGATGAAATATGTATAAGGCTGGGAAAATTGAATTTTTAAAACCATAATCCTTGACAATTACATTTTGCTCTTCTAGAGTTGTCTAATTTTTTTTCTCTGCTTATACTGCTTTGTCTCTTTCAGAAATTAATACTGTGTGCAGTCCCCAATTTTAATGCATCAGTTTTCATGGTTTATTTTAACTGCTGTCATCGGATTTATTTTAAATGTGGAAACTCTTCATCTTTCCCTTCCCCCATTCTTTCTCTCCTTTGCTTCCTTTCAAGGCAAGTTTTAAGGTATTATTACAAAATTCTTGCTACATTTAGGTTTTATCTGAAAGATCTTAATTTATTGAATTTTTATATTTGTTTTGAATTTTTTGACCCATAATTTTTAAAGATTTTCAAATAGCAGCTACGTTAGTTGTTCATTTTTTTTAAGCTATAATGTCCATTATCAACTAAAGCTTCTACGGGATTCCTGCAGTGTCCCTCCATCCCATCTTCGGGATTCCTTCAGTGTCCCTCCATCCCATCTACAGGATTCCTGCAGTGTCCCTCCATCCTATCTACGGGATTCCTGCAGTGTCCCTCCATACTTCCACTCACACACTGCAGATTTTTTGCTTGTTTGTTTTTAATTTTCAGTCCGTTGGAGGTAAACATGCATGTCTTTGTGAGTCAGGCTTTCGCTGGTCTAATCCCAGGTGAGGGTCAGCACTTTCCATATACTTCCATGCCATCTGCATACCCTCCCCAGCCAACGGTCTTTCTTTCCCCCTGGAAAAGAAAATGTTCTCATTTTGGAGAACATTTCTTGCCAGATAAAGTTGTTGAAATCTTTCTTGATAAGTTCTTGGAAATTAGCCTTTTATGTGTATGGTTCAATAACCATGTTCAGTTAGAAAATTTCGTAGGTAACGTTTTTCATTTGGCATATTGTAAATGAACCATTGTAAGGTTAATATTTCAAATGACCTCTAGTGCTCTGTAGGAATGCTAGTTTTGACCTGTGAGTTATCAAAATCGGGCAACTTTTTAATAAGTTTGATGATTTATCTTAGGATTCTCTTAGATTTCTTTAGGCAGATAATCACAGTCAGCTGAAAAATTATGTTTTGTGATTCCTCACCTCCAAAGTGCGTTCCATTGAATTTCCTTGGTTGACTTCACTGCCTACACATGTGCCCTGCTCGACAGAAACATGCAAACATCAGTTATTTATTATCTACTGTTGTCATTGTTAGTGTTTTAGTGCTGGGATTGAATCCAGTGCCTTTGTATGCCAAGAGCTCTCCCGGCTCTATGTCCACTCAGATACACATTTGAATTTATATGTTCTAATCAACACATCCATACAAGGGTGAGGGAGATGGCTCAGTAGGTACAGCACCTGCCACTAGGCCTAAAGACCTGAGTTTGATCACCAGAGCATACAGTGGAAAGAGAGAGTTAATCCCTTAACTCATCCTCTGACCTCTTCAGAAGAATTGTGACCTGTGCAGATATGTACACATGTGTGTGCACACACACACATACACACATACACACACACACATACACACACACACACACACACACACTAAATAAAAACTTTAAGAGCATCAAGATAAATTGAATTTGGAAGTACATATTGCTTACACAACAGATTCTTCACCATTATTTCAGCCTGCGAACAAAATAAAATAATTGAGACTTTTTATATTATTTTCTACTGTGAAGTTTTTGAGATTGGTATGAATTTTCTTCTTACAGCATCTCTCTGGGGACCAGCCTTGTTTCAAGGGTGCTCACGGGGTTCGTGCCCTCTGCTCAGAGTCAGCATTGGCTGTGCAGTCATGTGAGCTAACAGGGTAAAATTAAACATCTTTGTTTTTCTGCTCAGAAGGGAAGGGCTTGAACACCGTCTTAAAGTCAGGATTTCTAGCATTTCTTTGGTTCAGAAATTTTATCATTTAAAGAACTTCCTTCTGTTTTCGATTTTGGTATTTTTTAAACATAAATAAATTTTAAATTTGTGGATGTTTACAACTTCTGGGATTGTCAGAACTCTCGGCTATTCAGTAAGCAGCAGTAAGCATTCTCTCTCCCTCTCTCACCCCTCTCTCTCTTAGTTTTGGGTTGTTTTGTTTTGTTTTTGCTTTTGTTTTTAAATGAATCGCATACTCATCAGACTCAGTGAAGCAATTCACACCCCTTTAGTTAAGGGTTCCCTTTTGTCACACCCTCGCCAGAACTTTTTCTTATCTGTCATCTCTATGGTAGTTATTCTGACTAGCGTGAGGTGGAATACCAATGTATGTAATATGAATTTCCCTGATGGTTACAGCTTTAGGCGATTTTTTGCACATGGTTATTTTCACACTGCCTGTGTATTTCATCTCTTGAGAATGTTCACTTCATGAGGTCATGTATGGTATTGATAGGGTTGTTTTTTCTGGTACTTAGGTGGGGGGTATATATACTAGGTATTAATCTCAAGTCAGCTGTAGAGCTAACAAACTTTTCTCTTTTGTGGGCTGTCTTTTCACTTGAATATTTCTTTGGCCATGCAGAACCTTTTTAGTTTGATGCAATCCCATTTGCCAGTTTTCAGTTTTATTCCCTGTGCTAATGGAGGCTTTTCCAGACAGCCCTTGCCTATTCCTACATCTCGACGTATTTCCCATTTCCCTCTAACCATTTAAGAGTTCCATGTCTCACATGAATAATTTTGATCTTTACTGGGCTGGGTTTTGTGCAGTGAGACATGGGGATCTGTTTCCATTACCTTACATGTGGATACCAGGTCTCCCAGGCCCACCTGTTGAAGGGACTCCCTTTTCTCCCATGTATTTGTCTTGCTGAGGCTGTGTAGGTTTTTCTCTGGAGCCTGCATTTTCTTTCTTTTGTTGATTTACACCTCCCTTTTTCCCTCTGCTTTGTTACTCTGTGTTGTTACTCATGTGTGATAGTGGTAGCTCCAGTAACATCCATTTTGCTGAAGATTGCTTTAGCTAATTGGTGTTTTTTGTGCTTCTGTATGAACAGTAAGATCACCTTTCTTATTTCTTTGAGAATGTCATTAGAATTTTGAAGGAATTGCATTGAAACTGTAGATTTAACTTTGATAATGTAGTAATTTTACTCTATTAATTCTTCCCATCCAAGAGTATGAGAGCTTTTTGTGTCCTTTTCAGTTTCCTTTATTTCTTTAGAAATTTTATTATAGATATTTTTCATAGCCTTGAGTACCTTGTTTTCTAATTATTCTATGTTGGAAGCTAAAGTAAATGGGATGGCCTTCCCAGTTTCTACCTCAGTGTGTTCATTATTTTCCATATGTTGACACTGTCTTACTGTTCTAAAGGTGTTTATCTGTTCTAGAGTTTTCTGGTGGATCTTTAGGGTCTTATGTATAAGATCATATCATCTGCAAATAGGAGAAAACTTCACTTTTTGCCTGAAAATAAATTCCCAAGTACTTTTTTATATTTCTTAAAACTTTAAACCTAAATTGTCATTCTCTATTAGCAACCTGGGCCACCAATGACAATCTTGCTGTAACACTAGCTCTCAACAATGGTGGAGCAATCTGATTCTCTCCCTCCCTCCCTCCCTCCTTCCCTCCCTCCCTCCCTCCCTCCCTCCCTCCCTCCCTCTGCCCCATCTCACCATAGTGGGGTGATTGGAAATGCTTACTGCCATTATCCCATCCCTCTGACACCTCCATAAATTTGCAGTTCTGAACACAGAACTTGCTTCGATTTTCTTCTGCCATGTGCCACGCACTTACAATGCCCTCTTGATGGTGCAGAATCTTCTAGCTGTTTCCTTCTTCATTGACTCTTCTTACCCCTTTGTACTGTACTCTAGAGGAACTTCATGAATCAACCTCCTAGTCTGTTAATTTTCTCTTAAGGAGTCTTCTAATTGCATCTCCGCCCTGCCGGTTCTTACTGTTAATGTTTAGGAAAAGCCAACTTTGCCCTCTCTCCTATTTAAAGTTACTGTTCTAACTCTTTCCTTATGTGTATTAATTTTATTTCTTTCTTTTTTTTTTATTTTTCGAGACAGGGTTTCTCCGTAGCTTTTGGTTCCTGTCCTGGAACTAGCTCTTGTAGAGCAGGCTGGCCTCGAACTCACAGAGATCCGCCTGCCTCTGCCTCCCGAGTGCTGGGATTAAAGGCATGCGCCACCACCGCCCGGCTTAATTTTATTTCTTAAACATGCCTTTGAATGAGTTCTAGCTTCCTTTAAATTATTTATCTGTTTATTTAGTGGGTGGGTGGGTCCTACTATATTACCCAGACTGGCTTAGAACTTCCGGTCCTCCTGCCTCAGTTTCCCAAGTGCATGCAGCTGAAAAAAGTGTGTGCTTTACCACATCTGCCTCCTTCTGCTTATTTTCTTAAAATGTGAGTTTAATTGAAGTCTCTGCCCCTCTTGTGTGACAGTCTCTGTCTGATAATAGAAATATGTATTTCAAGAATTTCTGTTTAGATGATGGTTCTCTGCCTTGGATTACAGTGTTGTTATTGTTGTTTGAGATTTTCTTTTTCTGTCTTTCCTAGGGATTTGAAGACAAAAGGAGTAGTGGTTTGTGCACATGACAATCTAGTCTTTTGCCTACTGCTTTCTAATTAAGTGTTAATGTTTATTATGTCATAATGTGGTCCATGGGCGGTTGCCACCGATTGGTACTAGTGCTCTGGTAGTTTTGTGTGACAGTGGAAACTGACATTTCAGTTGACAACCATGTGGGAACTAACTGAGGAACAAGCACAGATCCAAGTTGTCTGAAAGGATTTTTTTTAATTTCTGGAGTTATGTAAAAATAATAAGTGTGTGTACATGTGTGTGTCTGCATGTGTGTGTATTTGTGTCTATGTGTCTGTGCGTGTATGCATTGCCATGTGTTTGTAGTTGCCCTGGTGTAATTGAGTGTCAGATGCAAAAAGGTTTGAGTGACAGGCAGTTTGTGAGCCACCTGGTGTGGTTGCTGGGAAGGACAATAAGCCCTCTTACCTGCTGAGCCATCCCTCCAGTCCCTGAAGACTTTTTGTTCACATCTTTGGCGAGTTCAAGTATCTATGGGAGAAGAGAAACATTTCTTCAGTGACATGGTGATGAACAAGCTGCCTGTGCATCTGTAAATAACTCTGCACGTGTGCTCCAATGAATAATCCTATTAAACCCCCTGGATCACCAAAAAGAGAAGGAGAAGGAGGAGAAGGAGAGGAAAGGGGAGAGGAAGGAGGGGGAGAGGGGAGAGACCAGTAGGACAGGAAGCAGATGGGGGACTCCTTGAAAAGAAGAAAGAAATGAGCAGGAGTCAGGGGACAGAGTAATGAGGATGCAAAGGATCAAAATGCATAAATGAAAATTTCACAGCTAAGCAACTAATCATGTGATAACAAAACACAAACAAATAAATATGAAAAATAACGTAATCTGACAATATAAAATACTGCCTTACTGAGCAAACGAGGTAAAAAGCAAGCAACTGTGTGAAGTTCCTGATAGCTCAGATGACGATGCCTTATGTGGAAAATATATACCAACAAGTAACACAAAACTGTTTTAGACAAAATAATTCTGAATATGAGATGGTTTTAGGAACCCTTATTATTTTGTCTTTTGAAGTTTCATAATCAATATGACATTACAAATAATGATACGTATGTCTAAAAGAACTTTAAACACAAAATATAAATGTTTTGTGATTGAAAAAAAACCAAAATAGTAGTGTTATTGTTCCATAAAATAAGGAGTGGCATTTTCTTTTCGAAGTGTGCCTTCAAGTTGGTGCATTATATGGTTTGAAGTTGGTGTCAGACCTAAAGAAGAAAATGGAATCATTTGAGAGAGTAAAAAGGTATTTTTAAACATTTTTAACTCCTTACAGTATATAAGCCACCACACTAGCTTCTGTGGAAAGGGGGGCAAATCGTGGCTCAAATGAGAACCTCTGTTGGAGCAGAAGTCAATGAGATAGAGCATATGCCTATCTCAAGCTGTAAAGATTTGCCAACAGCCAACTGTCCGTGTAGGGTAACGAGAATCTACCGAGACTGGAATGCTACCTTCTGGACTAGACTGAGGAAAACCTCAATGATAGTCATTTGAACTTAGGGCAATGATGGCCAGATAAAAATGCTGGAAAAGACCATGCAGGGACAGACTCCCACACAGTCTGTTCATTAAACATTAAACAGCTTCGTGAAGCTACATCTTGTGCTGTGAGGACCAGTGGTGGTTTACGAGGCACGGTTGGAGCAGGTTAGCCACCTCAGAGAAGGTCTCAGAGGGTAACCAGCCTTGGTACTTGGGCTTCATTGTTGGAGGAATTGGAAACCATTGCTTGGGTTTTGTACCCGAGTAGATCTGATCACGATTTGGTGATGGGTAAGGATGATAACCTTGCAGTGTGTAAGGTCATGTTGGGACTGGGGAAGTGGCAAGTTGTATGAGGACAGGCCTGAGTGGATGGAGTAGAGCAGGCATGAAAACACACGGACCTCAAACCTGAGGCATGCGCATTGATTAAATGGATCTGTGGTATCTGCACACAGCAATTCTCGGGTCTCATCTCTCTTTGCCCAAATATCCAATCTGTCTTTACTGGGAGGTTTCTGCATCAGCCTCCTTGTCAGTTGGCTCTTGCCATCCTCCCCCTCTCCCCCCTGCTGGTATGAGCTGATGTTATCAGTTCTACAGAGAGCTGCTAGGAACTGGCCTTTGTAGACAACTGTCAGTTTCCTTTGAGCAGCTATCCCCTCAGAACCCTGCAGCTCACTTAAAAGCAAGCAAAATCAAAAAACAATACCACCCTGCCTGCCACACCCAAGGTGAGACCCAGTGTTATCTCTCATACTGGAGACTCTTTGGATGATTTACCTGTGGTTGAAATGGTAGGAGCAGAAAGGAAGCGGGGAAGTCACCCTACCCCTTCTCATACACACACACACACACACACACACACACACACACACACACACACCACTGCATTCCTCCTTTGTGAGCTGCATATTCCAGACAGCAAACTGTGCATTCTCTCTGACTGTCACTGAAAGCATCCAGGCGCTCTGCTCTATGTCTGATACTATGGTGCTTTGACACATTCTCGTGATGGACTCGATTTAAGCTCAAATGATGGACTCGTGAACCTGTGTTCGTGTGGGTGGGCATTCCTGGATTGCTTAGCCATTGTGGGCAGCCCATCCCAGCTCACACAGTAAGGGATACAGCATTTTGAGCTTTCCCACCTGCATGATCTTAGCAGGGATGGGCTCCCCAGTCTTGATCCCAGATTTCAGCTTTTCTGAGTTGTGCATCCCCAGGTGTGTTTCCCTAGCAACCCAGAAAGTGAGAGGTTTACCCTCCTTTTGGGTGGAAGCTCTTCTTGTTCAAGACAATGTGCATAGAGAGACGCTTCACATGGGGACTTATTTCCATGTGTGCGAGGGCCCTTCACACACATGATGCCCCCTGCGGATCAAGTGAAATGGTGTATGAGTTAAGATTTAGCACAGATATAGAGGATATGTACAAGAACACATATGGTTATGTGATCTTACATGTAATTAAACATAACACAGGATATATAGGATTATGATATACAGGATGAAATATAAAGCTATAAAGTATAGTGAATACATTATTATATACAAACATATACATATATGAAGAGAGAGGATAAAGATGTGGCTCATGAATTTAGGGAATGGGAAACTTTGTCTGTAAGCTCAAGTCCCATTGCTGATGGTGAAGTTCCATTGTGCATTGAATCCTGAATAGAAGGCATGCAGTGGCGTAAAAAACAAATCCAAGAGAAGACAAAGGAGGAGGAGGGAGACCTCGGCCTCACTCCTGCATGCAGAAAGGAAAGGGTTCTAAGACGCATTACAGCCACCTTGTTCTGTCCCTGCCCACAGCAGCTAGTGGACAGCGCCTGCCCACAAAAGGTAGGGCAATGTGTTTTAACAAGTTCATGGATTCAAACAGGGTTTTCATCTGGAAACATGCTTGAGATGACTCCCAAACAAAAATCTATCCAGAAACCCCAAGGAAGAGTCAACCAACACCCAAAATCAAGCATCCTGAACTTCAGCTACTGTATTTGCCTTGCCCTGGAGGGGTTTATGCTGTGAGGCTGTGATTGATGCTGGAGATTGAATAGGAGCCTGACCATCATCAAAGCTTACAGTCTGCCTTGGTTAAGCTCACCATGACCAAAGAAACTTGGAAAGAAAAGGGTTTATTTGGCTTATACTTCACATCACAGTTCATGACTGAAAAAAAGTCAGAACAGGAACTCAAACAGAGCAGGAACCTGGAGGCAGGAGCTGATGCAGAAGACTTGGCAGGATACTGTTTACTGACTTGCTCCCATGGCTTACTCAGCCTGCTTTCTGATAGATTCCAGGACAACCAGCTCAAGGATGGCCCTACCCACAATGGGCTGGGCCCTCCATTATCAATCACTAAGAAACTGCCCCCACAGGCTTGCCTATAGCCTCATCTTTATGAAAACATTTTCTTAATTGAGGTCCCAACCTTAGATGACTTTAGCTTGTGTCAAGGTTATATAAAACTATCCAGCACACAACTTAAAAGGGACAAAAGTGATTAAACACCAAATAGCATGAGTCTTAAGCTAGGGGGTGTACTTTAGGGCTTTACAATGAAATCAAATGTATATTCTGACTGGGGGAGTCAGCACTTAAGCTAAGATGTTAGGGACCAGTAAGCGTTAAACAAGCCTAAGGAGGTGGTCGAATGTATTTCAAAAACAGGGAACAGTATATGGAAAGGAATGAGCTGTTGAAATGATGATGGAGCTGGAAGAATGGATAAGCTGTGCAGAAAGCAGGAAGAATAATGAGAGCAGAGGGTAGGGAGCATCAGCGCGGGCCAGACCAGGAGAGTCCTTATCAACACTGAGAATCCTATGAGGACTTTAATAAGTTCTTAGCATTACACTTTAGGAGGTTAGCATGGCTATTGCATCAATAGTAAGGGCGTGGGCACGACTGAATGGTGGCTGCCAGTACTTAGGTCAGACAACAGTAGTTGGTAGATTTCGGAACATGGGAGTGTGGCAATCTGAAGAACAATCAGTAAGTAGAGATACTGGGTTTCTGTGGTACATGCTAAACAGAGAAGGAGGACGTGAGAAAGTTCAAGGACACCATGAACTGACTGACTGCTGGGAGGTGCCAACACAAGCCAAAGAGATGCAGGGTCCAGATCCATTGTAAACTATTTGTACATGGTGTGAAGATGTGTTGCTGTGATTGGTGTGATAACAGCCAATAGCTAGGCAGGAGAGCTAGACAGGACTTCTGGGCAGAGAGGAGAATAGAGGTGCATGGGAGATGCCAACAGAACAAACTGGACACACGGGACAGATAAAAAGGTAACCAAGCCATGTGATAGGATGTAGATTAATAGAAATAGGTTAATTTAGCTATAAGACCTAGTTAGGAAAAAAGCCTAAGCTAAGACCAAGCTTTTATAATAAATAAGACCTCTCTATGTCATTATTTGTGAGCTGGTAGCCCAAAGGACAGTCTGACTACACACGTCTTCCAATATCATAGCACCATATGGTGAATGCCTGGTGCCCCTAGAATTAATCACCTGCCCTTACTATGCCAAGGAAAATGTCCATTGTGAGAAAGAGCTGGGGGATGTGACCATGCGAGGCTCGGTCTCTCTAGGAATATGATTATTTCCGGGGAACCATCCATGCAGCTGTAACAGTCCCTGAGATCTGGTTCATGGGTACTGAAGCATCTTGGGCCTGAATAGATGATAGAGTTTAACTTTTATCTCAACTGTCATACTTCCCTGTCCATGCCTGCCCTCTTCTGATCTTGGAAGCTAGGCAGGGTCATGCCTAGGGTATACTTGGATGAGAGTTCAAATTATAAATTAGGCATGGTTGGAGATGAAAAATAGCTAATAATAAATAGAAAAACTGTAGTTAAGTCTTTCAATAAAATTTACTTAGGATTCAAGTGTTGTGAGGAGGCTGCTTGTTGGTTCCCGGCTGCTCAGTCCCAAAATAACCACACAGAAACTATATTATTTAAATCACTTGGCCCATTAGCTCTAGCTAATTGGCTAACTCTTACATCTTAATTTAACCCATCTTCATTAATCTGTGCATTACCACAAGGTTGTGGCCTACCAACAAACTTTCAGCACATAGGTCTCCAGTGGCAACTCTATGGCTTCCCCCAACTTCACCCTTCTTTCTCCCAGCATTCACTTTAGTTTTTTCCGCTGTTTCCAAAACAGTTTCTTTATCCACTAATGGTAATCACAGCATACAGAGGGGAATCCCACGTCACTCAAGTTATTTCTGAAATTGCCAGATGTTGTTCCACCTCTCATGATGAAGCCAAGGAAAAGAAATAACAGGTTAGAGGAACTGCTATACTCTAAAGCTGTGAACAGCTGTCACAGTGCATCCCAATCATCTGGTTTCTAAGAAGAAAGATCCAGGATAGGTTTAGATGAAAGGGAGGATGAATAAGTAGTCCTGCCATCCTACAGCACTATGAACTCAAACAGTATTTCAGGAAACTAAAAATGAAGAGTGGAAGGTTGTCAGAACAATGGACTGACTTTTGGAACTTGGGCTTAGAAGCATCTCATGTGAAGGGTGAAGATGTCAACTTGATCTAGCATTTTTTCTCTACTACCTGTCAGAGGGCACTAATATATATCCCAGGTTCCTCGTAGCATCCCAGTCTAGAACACCATGTTTAATCTGGAAAATAGAGATTATCAGAGTCCAGAGCCTAGGGGAGGGAGGTTTAAAAAAAAGTGGTTGAAAAATCAGCATGGAAGATGGAAAAACACATGATGAATGTATGGCTGGGGAAGCAATTTGCTGTCTATACTATAGCTTGCCTCACTGTAAAAATGGGAGACAGCACAGAAATTTATAAACACTTATAACCATAATAAGCCTCCATGAAGGGAGACAGGGACAAGGTGGTTGCCTGAAAGAGACGTTTCTCACGCACTGATGTGTTTTGATCCGCAGACACAGAGGACACCAGCACAATGTGCCACTCGGACAAGCAGGAAAGTGGCTAAGCTGAGGCGTGTTGTAGGGCCAGGACCTGGCTCTTCCCTATGTGCACAGTTCCCCCTGACCCCATATTGATGATTATGATTATAAGGCTGAGTCCATAGCCTTTGCCTATACATGGCACAGGGCTCAGGGACCAGGCATGTGCAGTGGGTGTCCTTGCTTTCAGTGAGGTGTCTTGACTTTTCATCTGATGAAGAGATGGGAAACCAAGCTGTTTCCTGTGAAGAACATAATTCTAATGGAGAGGGTTTATTTTTGAGGGAAAGAAAAAAAAAACATCTTGTTTATCTCGGTTCATTTTGCTATTAGATAATAACTTTAATATTAATAGACTGATATTCACTCAAAGTTATAATGGCTATTATTCAATATGGTAGCCACCAACCTCAAATTTATTAAAGTTGAAAATTTTTGAGTTAAATTAGACATTCAGTTCTTTGATCATTCAATCCTTGTCTCACTATGTGTCTATGAAACCTGTGCTTGATCTAAATGAGTAGGTCCCTGATTCTCATGCCTTCTCATGGGCTCTTTTCCTTCTGTTTGCCTTGCCCAACTGTGACATGTTAGTTCTTGTTTATTTTATTTTATTACCATACCTTAGAAACCTCTTTTTTTTTTTTCTAATGAGAAACAGAAAGGGAATGGATCTAGATCAGGGGTTGGGGGCGGGAAGAACTGGGAGGAGTCGAGTTTCTGGAAACTATAATCAGGATATAGTTTGAGGGGGTATGAAAAAAAGAAAGTTTAAATTAAAAAATAGAAAAAATTGATACATCGAAGCAAAAAAAGTCAAGAAAGACAGATCATTCTATCATCATAGAGTTCTTTCACAGAATACCACTCTGTTTCAGCAGGAAGTGATTAAAAAGTGTTGGGAAGAAGACATTTATAAGGCACTGGCATTTATAATTTCTGTAAGAGACATTTTCTCTTTGAAGTCAATTCGTTCTCACTCGCCTGCAAGCTGTAACCACGAGAACTCCCAGTTTGCCCTTGGAAGGCCTCCTTGCACCTCTTAGTAGCCACGAAACGTGGAGATGTGTAATTCTTAAATGTTTTATTACTTTGATTTACTGTGGGGGTGGGGAGCAGAGAGGGAGGGAGAGAAAAAAGGGGAGGGAAGCAGGAAGAGAGAAGGAGGGAGAGACAGATGCGACACCTTAGAGGAATTAGTTCTTTCCTTCCACTTTTCCATGAGGGGTCTGGGTTTTGAACTCAGGTCAACGGTCTGTGCAGCAAGTGCTTTTACTCACTGAGCAGTCTTGCCAACCCTTAACCCTTTTGTTTTCTGAGCCATAAGGAATGAGGACGTGCTCATGAGAGTTACTCATTCCTCCAGCTTCACTACTTTACCAGGTAGCCTATGAAGATGAGGCAGAAGCACTATCCCCCACTTCTGTGTCCCTAGCTCATAGCAAGAAATCAGGACATAGTAGATGCTTAGCAAATAAGCATAGAATCTGCAAATCCTTCTAAATAACACTTAAGGAAATGAATTGCTTCATTAAGTTAATGAGATCATATTTTCTGGCAAGACCATACTGAGGGCTAAACATGAGTAAGAGCTGGACCTTACAGTATATCTGGAACGGGACCAGAGGATGCTAGTAGATCATGATATGGGTTATGATAAAGGTTACAAAGAGCGATTAGAGAAGAGACATCAGAGAACATACTCAGCCAAGTCAAAAACGGGGGCTTTAAAGAGAGCACTGCTGGCAGAAGGGTAATTTCTAAACATTGGCTCGGCTGTACCAACAGCTTACCATAGTGTTTTTAATAAAGTGGGTGTAAGGGGAACAAGGCAGGGAGTAGTGGCAGGGTCTTCAACACTGCATTGATGTCAGTGCTGCAAGTCCCCCCTTCCTGGAGACTCCCAAGCCTCAGACACGCAGGATTTGTCAAATATAAAAATCTCCTGTCCATTTTCCAGATGGAGAAAAATATCAAAATTAGGAAGACAGCAGCCACTGAACACACCAAGGAAATAATGGTATGCAGGAGGGGATAGGTCACAGCAGGCTAAATGACCACAGAAAGCTAAAGGAGTTCGAAGGTTTCGTGAAACTGTGGAACAAGAACTAATGTTCTAACTTTGCAGAGAAGGGAGAGCCACTGGATAGCAGCTCATGACCGACAGCCCCATTGCCCATCGTTAGATGGAGAAGGTTCTCGGTGGCACAAAGAGAGCAAACCTAAGCCCTTGAATATGGATCAAACCTACAGCTAACCTCAGATGGTGGAGTTAGTAGTCTAAGATTTCAAAATGCCTATGACTAATATTTTTAAGAAGACAAAAGCACAGGAAAATTATTTGAATAAGGACTTTCATCAGAGAAGTAAAATCTACAGCAAACTGATAAAATGGCCATTTGAGAATGATAAAAAGGGAAATATAGCAAACTTAAGACTCTCATGTATTTATGTATCAAGTAGCAGATAAGACACAAAGGAAACAACATAGAATACGGTCTGTCAGAAAACATGGAAACTAGAGGAGAGCAGAGAGAGAAAATAGATTACATGGCCAAGCAAAACAAGTCTCTTAAGAACTGGGTGTGGCCAGGAGGTGGTGGCTCATGCCTTTAATCCCAGAACTCAGGAGGCAGAGGCAGGCGGATCTCTGTGAGTTCAAGACCAGCCTGGTCTACAAGAGCTAGTTCCTGGACAGGCTGAAAAGCTTAAAAAAACAAACCAAAACAACTGGGTGGAATGGTGCACACACATTTCCTCCCTTCTCTTTCTGCCTCCTCGCATGCCCCCTGAGTCTCAGTACTGGGGCAAAGAGGTCTCTGTGAGTTGGAGGTCAGCTTCAGCTACTTCTACGTATAGAACTATAAGTCAGTCAGCCCTATGTAGTGAGATCTTGTCTCAAAAGACAAATAGGCACAATAACCAAAACCTACAACAAACAGACAAAAAAAAAAAAGAACAGTCCACAGTGCATTAAAAACATAAGTGTGTCTATGTGGACAGAAAACCTTAGAAAGACAGAGAAACAAACTACTACAAACAATACGTGGAGACATGATAGTCAAGGGTTTTCCCAAGCCGATGAAAGACGTCCATCCGCATATTCAGTAAATTTCCCCTACATAAATACAAAGGAAATCGATACAAAGCTGTGTGGAGTTCCATATGCAATAAATGTATGGAAATGAACTAATAATAATCCTGTAAACAAAGGCTGAGAAAATGATGACCAACTGGGAGCAAGAAAACAGCTCTTGCCGGAGAAGTGAAAACAGACGAGAGGACGGAGAACACAGGCAGGCAGTGTATGAGGCTATGTGCGTCCAAACCGACAGAGAAAAGACAGTAAGTGCCCTGCGAGTTTGGAGGGAAGAGTCTAGCAGTCTGACTCAGATTCAATTCAAAAACGGGCTGAGGACAGAAAACTGCTCCATGGATGGAGCAAGGGTGTGGAAGACGCCTGGTAAACGGTCACTGCAGTGCAATCGTGTGCAGGACTTGGTAAATGGTCACTGCAGTGCAATCGTGTGCAGGACTTGGTAAATGGTCACTGCAGTGCAATCATGTGCAGGACTTGGTCCAGGCAGCCCTCTGAAAGAGGGGCTGAAGAATGTGTCACTAACAGGTTAAGAGAATGAAAGAGGGGAACAGTTCCCCAACATTGACAGCTAGTCAGAGACTCTTTGAAAGAATGAGCTAGGGGATTCTGCCTTCTACATAGACAGCTAGGACTCATGCAGAAAGTTGTCTACATTGGGTCACCACAACAAGCACAGAAGTTCAGCTGGCCCCCTGATGCTCCAGGGACCCCAGGACTTCTTGGTCCAGCGGTCTGGAAGGGTAGAACTATCACTCTGAGAGCAAAGAGTTTTATTTCAGACTAAGTAAAAAGATTAAATCCAATCTTTGTTCTCTTTGGACAGATAGAAAAAAAGTACAAAATAAGTGCGATGCTCACAAGATTAAAACCATTACTGAGGCTGGAGGTCTGAGCTTCCACACTAAGATGGCTGCGAACAGTTTTTCTCCCTTTTCCCCAAAAGTCACATTCGGGGACTCACTGCCTCACATCTGAAAACCTCTCACCTGGCTCGTAAATTGTGGGATGACTCAGTGGGTTTGAGAACATGACATCCTCCAAGGTCAGACTCACTGTTTCCTTTCGAGTCCATTCAGCCTTTAATTGCAAAACCAATGAACTGGCAAACCACAAGGACATGGTCAGTGCATGCGGAAGACAGTGAAATCTCCGTGTTATTGCTTTCAAGAGGCCATTATGGGTCCGGGGGCACAGATTATGTAGGAGGGGCAGAATGTCAAATGGTCACTTTTGTGACTTCTAAGGAATGTTCCTCCTGTGAAAGCTTTCCAGCCTCCCAATGGGTGGTTCTTCTCCGGGTCAGACATTCTGGAAAGTAATACAATATGAGCAACCAAAGACATAAAAGATATCAGACAGATCTCTGCCAAAAAGGAGACCACCTTCACCCCACTCCACACAATAACACTACGCATCCTTTCGCCTACCGCTTAATTCAACTTATTCAGTGGTCTTCTGTGAATGGAGCTAGCAAACTTGCTTCCTCTGAGGACAAGGCAATTAGGATCTCTTCGCAGGGAACTCTGTCAGGACATTTAATGAATGAATTAAACCACATCAGCACCATCCCCTAGGACTTCTAGTCAGGCAGAGGCTGAACAAGGTACTTCACCCTCTCAATAACTGGTACTGCAGTTGCCTGTGTCTGTGTATCTGCTTGTTGTCTTGGTTTCTTTTTGCTTGTTGCTCTGTTAAAATGCTCTGGCAAAAAGTAACTTAAGATAGGAAGGGTTTGTTTTAGTTCACAGTTCAAGGTCCGGTGCATCACGGTGGGGAGTCAAGCATCGGGATCCTGAAACATCTTGCCTTACGATGTCTATCGTCAGAAGATAATAGTGAAGAGATGCCTGCCAGGGCTCCGGCCAGGATCTCCCACTCAGCATGATGCATCTTCTTACACCTACTCCACTGGCAAGATGATCTCCCACAGGGAGGTCAAGGGTCCATCTCCCTGGCGATTCCAGATTGTGTCTAACATACAATTGGCATGAAAACCCCACCTCACACATGAGTTAGTGAATTCTTTGAAAGCAGGAACTTGGTTCAAAACCCTGTCATGTAGACTCGGAACCTGGCACTGTAGAAGCACTTGTCAGGGAATTAAAAGGGAAGAAAAGAGGGGTAAGGAGCACTTTGAACAATGTGTCCTCTGTTAACTTCCCAAAATAGGATTTTGACTTATTTTCTAAGTTGAGAGGGAAGAAAAGAAAGAACAGATGGTTATGGTGGCCAGTGATCAGGCTTGAAAAGCCAAGGTTCAAATTATTACTCATTCTTCCCCCCTAAGTTATAAGGGAAGAGTACAGAACCCCCATGTAGCATTCAAATGTTACCAATGGGTTCAAAGTCTATTTTATCTCTTCCCAATCCCTGCCCTCCTACTCCTAATACAACAGCCAAGCTCAGCTTCTCATTATTCTCTAGCTCATCCTTGTGCAGCACAGAGCGCTGCTTTTGTATATAATGTGTTTTCATTGGAAATCATTATTTATCTTTTAAAATTCATCTTAAAAATTGCTTCTGCTTTGAAACCATCCCCAGGCACAATTGCTTTTCCTCTCTCTCTCTGTTCTTATTACTCTGTGTGCCTGCATTTATTACAATACTTGTCAGCCTCGGTTTTAATCACTTTTCTTTTGTTTCTTCACCAGGCAATGCATGGTGAAGAACGACTCTCTAATATGAACCCTGTGTTTCCTTTATTTCTAAACCTCTGGTGTCTGGAGTTTCTGTTGTCCCTTCCATGAACTAAACAGTAAAACACAGACTAAATAAGTCTGGACAAAGATGATATAGGATAGCCAAAAACCTTCCTAATGCTGTGACCCTTAATACAGTTCCTCATGTTGTAATGACCCCAACCATAAAAGTATTTTCATTGCTACTTCATAACTGTAATTTTGCTACTGCTATGAATCATAATATAAATATCTATGTTTTCCAATGGCCTTAGGCGAGCCCTGTGGAAGGGTGATTGGACTCCCCACCCAAAGGGGTCGTGACCCACAGGTTGAGAATGCTGACCTAGAGGGATGGAGATAAGATATGAATAGGAGCACTGGGTGACCCTACTTAGGTTTCTGTTGCATCAATAGAATACTGACAAAAACACAAGTCAGGGAGAAAGAAGCTTATTTCAGCTCACACTTTATAATACATCACTAAGGGAAGCAGGATACTAATTCAAGACAGGAACCTAGAAGTAGGAACCAGAGCAGAGACCATAGAGGACCACTGCTGATTGTCTGTCCCTTTCACCTGGCTGAAGAGGCATTTCTTTGATAAATAAAATCATCCCATCTGATTAGGGTGACACTGCCCACATTGGGATGGGAAGACATTAGTCATTAAGAAAATGACCCACGAACACGTGGACAGGCAAATCTGATGGAGACAATTTCTCAACTGAAACTCTCTTCCCAGGTAATGCAAGGCTGTATCATGTTGAACAAAAATTTTTCTGCATACTGGATAACCAGAACGGCACAATCCTCTTTTGTATTAAGAAATGTTTATCAATGTTCCCCTTCCAAAAATCACCGCTGTTGGTAGTCATCATCATGAGCCTAAGATAAAAAAAAAAAAAAAAAAAAAAAAAAAAAAAACCTCAGCCGGGCGGTGGTGGTGGCGCACGCCTTTAATACCAGCACTCTGGAGAAAGAGGCAGGCGGATCTCTGTGGGTTCGAGGCCAGACTGGTCTACAAGAGTTCCAGGACAGGAACCAAAAAGCTACGGAGAAACCCTGCCTCGAAAAAAAAACTCAGGACCCTGATATGTTACTTCAAAGAGACTCTCAAGGTTGACCTACCTTTGAAGTCCAGTGAAAGAGACTGTGTTTTGTCATTTGAATAAATGTGTGATTGTTATGTTGGGAAATGGGGATTTACACACTATTCATGAGAATATATGCTAATTGTGCAGGGAAGAGTATGGTGGTTCCTCAAAAATCTAAAATGAAAAAAAAAATCCAATAATCACTACCTTGGATATAGAGCTAAAGAAGCAATATTAGAGAGGCAAAAGATTCCATATTGTAGTGCTATTTATGATAGCTAAGTTCTGCAATCAATATAAACGTGCCTTAATGGCTGAACAGATAAGGAAACTATGTATGCAAATGAATTGCTATCAACTTAAATGGAACTAGAAGACACTTTAATTCCGGTTATCAGACAGTGAGGAAAGAGGGAACATGGACAGATATTGGTTAAGAGTACTGTTATAGTTTCATTTCTGTGGCTATGGATAAAACACCCTGAACTAAAAAAATACAAAGGAGGAAAGAATTTGGTTGGCTTAGAGTTCCAGGGCGGCCACAGTCAAGAGTAGAGTGAATGAATGCACCCACACTGCCTGCTTGCTTAATGGAGCCAGTTTTCATTACTCATACAGCTCGGGGCCCAGCCTAGGGATGGAGCTGCCCACAGTGGAATGGGCCAATTCACAATCAAGACAATTCCCCAAAGTTATTATCACTGGCCAACCTGATCTAGTAATTCTTTAATTGAAACCCTTTCCATGTTTTAAATTGTGTCAAGTTGACCATTAAAACTAACCAGCACAGGTACAATGTTACAATTAAACAGGAAATAACTTCTTGTATTCTATGGAGCAAGTCAAATATAATTACTAAAAATGCTTTGTATTCAGTAAGAAAAGATTTCGAATATATTCATTTCAAGTCAATAAAAAAAAGCTTAAGGTGACATATATGGTAATTAGCCTCATGCCTAAATGTATGCATTAATCAAAATATTACATTATGCCTCATAAATATGCACAAAATATTAAAGTCAAACAAAAAATTACTGTGCATTCATTGAGAAATTACAATGATTGTCATATCAGTTATCAAGTGGTTTTTAAAACCACCACATCAGTTGGCTCTCCCTTCCCGGACACACATGGGTCACCTGCCCCAAGTCTCACATTGGTGTCACTCCAGGCCTGAGCTCTAGCTGATGGACCCTGAGTAGAAGGGCTACACTCTGCTTCCCAGCCTGGACCAGTCAGAACCGACACACAATTTCACATAGCGCTTCTTCATTCCCCTGTGACTAACACACCCTGACCAAAACAATATGGAGGCACAAAGGGCTTATTTGATTTACAGTTCCAGGTGATTGCCATTCATTTCCGGGAAGTCAAGGCAAGAACTCAAGCAGTTAGCTACACCGCAGTCACAGTCAAGATCAGAGGGGAAAGGAGAATGCATCCATGCAACCCGATTGCTTAATGGAGCCAGGTTTCTTCACTAAGACAAAGGCAGATATAGTTAAGCACCCTGGCAGACAATTGAATAGGAAGTTAAATGGATGAGAAGTACACTCAATCTTGGAAACACAGCCTGCAGATTTCTCCAAACCCCATCAGTGTGATATGAGCTGTGAAAACCCTGGATCTCAGTGACACACTGTAATTCTTTCCTGAAATCTCAGCCCTTGGAAGACCAAAGAGGAAAGATTATAAATTCAAGGCCAGTTTGGGTTAAACAGTGAGATTTTGTTTCAAAAGTAAGTAAATAATCTCACATCTCAGTAGCTTCATATACCTCCCCCCACTTTTCCCATTGTGGCAATTTGCTCCTGCTACAAATGCACTATATGATTCACCCCCAACCCCTCCTCTGATGCATGGAGATTAATTCTTGCCATGCCTTCTCTGTTGGCTACTTTTTATTGCCAACTCGATACAATTTAGAAATACCAGGGAAAAGGGTTTTAATGGAGAACTATCTAGAACATATTGGCCTCTGCCACGTTTACAGGACATTGTCTTGATTGTTAATGGCTATAGGAAGACCCACTCTGAGCACTGGTGGCACCATTTCAAGGGTTGGGCTCTACACTGGGAGAGTGAAGACAGACAGGAGCTGAGCGTAAGAAAGGAAGGGAGCATGGGTACATTCTCCATAGCAATGGATCTTTGGGACTGAATATGCTGTGGTTTGATAGTGTGAATTTTTTCCAGTCCTTTAGTTGCAGCCTTGGGGTCTGGCATGTCTGCCCTCTTCCCTACTACCTGGGCCCGTGCTGCTCAGAGCATGCTTCTAGAACACCTAACAGATATCTCTGGGCTTCAACACCATTAACTGTATGGTGAGTGAGATGCTGAATCAGGGGACTCCCATGCCATTCCCACCTTGTTGAGTGTCCCTAATATATTCAATTCTGTATGACTGCATGTGTCCCAGTGCCCTCAGGTTTCCCAGGGGATGTCATAAGAGAAATTCTGTCGTAGAGAAGGCTTGATGTGTTGTTACCCTTCCAAGTTTTCAAGCCAAAGATTTTTCAGAGGACTTTGTGGTGAGAAAGACAATGAGTCACACTGGGCTTTCTCGTTCTATTTCGGGAGCCCTGTGGGAGGCAGTGCGGTATTGTGAAGAGCAGCAAGTGGCTGGAGTCACCCTGGCCTGGGTTCGGAACTTGGCTCAAGCTCCCCAGCTGTATGAGACTGAAATATTGCTCTAACTCTGAGCCTCCCCCTGTGAAATAGGCTTTGAGTTATTAGTTATTATCTTTTTAGACTCACGGGACAATACGTGATGCATGGACAGTGTAGAACAGACATTCTGGAACATACTGTCAGGAACTGACACAGTCCTGAAGCATCACAGATTCTGAAAGGATGTAGTCATATATTCATCGTAATGTTCAAAGCTACCCAATGTATGATTCAAGAAGAAACTTTTAATTATACCAGCCTATCCTTAGGCCCCTCACAACTAGAAAAGAATTAATAAGTGCTTCATTGTTTGGGAAGTATTAAGTCAATTCTAGGCAAACTTGTTGAATTCGAATCGGGTTCAAATGCATCGATTCTTAGAGTTTGGACAGGTGCTGTGCTTCCTCTACCAAATGCCACATGAATGAGATCTGTCTATCAAAATGCTTATGAGTATTTATTGAATTTTACTGTGGTCCAGGCTCTCAAATAAAGATTCTATATATTCTCCAAAACAACACCCCAAGAAGGTCCCGTTGTTTCAACTTTGAAGATGAGGAATGTGTTGTTTAGATAGTTAAAGTAATTAAAGTAACCTTGTGGACTCTCCACAGTTAGATAGAAACAGGGTCTCCAGCCACCGTGTCTGTGCTTACCCCAGGGCATGAACCTTGGCTCTTGTTCTTCTTTACTGCACAGATGGCCGTGCTGGACTCCTAGCCTTGAGGAGAACATTGGGAGTGGAGGGAACTATCTTGAGGCAGATTCTTTCAGTTGTGGCAGAGATGCAGCACCTATCCAGACTGACCTTGCCGAAACTCAAAGAGCTGGAGATAGAAAGATTTAGGCATAAAATTCCATCCACCTTAAGGAAATACCTAGCAGGCAGGAGTGGAGGGAAACACATTACTGCCACCAGGGATGATAGCTGTGGATTTTCCAGAGAAGTACAAGTTTGAAAAGGAGAATCCCAAGTCCTAGAAAAATACAATGTAAAGCAAACCATGATGCCATGCAACAGCCTCTGTATTTGAAACTACCATCTAGACAGCATAGTTAAAATTAAACCCACATCATCCGTTTCTTTTCCCTTGACTCTCGGTAGTTCTTTGGATCACACTCCTAGTCCCACTGACTTCGACTGGTGGCTTGGGACTCATTATTGGTGAACCTCGAACCGTATGTCTCACACCGAAGCAGCCACTGGTGTGGGGGAGGCCAATGGGTGTCACCAACATGTCAAGGCCCAAGGTTGAATCAGCAAAGAGTTCTGATCCATTTTCTCAGATGTAGACATAAAGCCCAGACAGGCAGCATGACTCCTATCCCTCAAACTAGAAAGCCAGGGTCTAACATCTGTTCTGGTGGTTTCATTTTGAAGTGTCCCACCAGCCACCAGGGCTTTGATTTTCTTTGCAGTTCCTGGGCTTCTAATTTGTTTGGTTCTTCTTTGCATTCCTTCATCCACGAACTTCTATAAACCACCTTCCTTCCTTCCTTCCTTCCTTCCTTCCTTCCTTCTTTCCTTTCTTTTTTTCTTGTTTTTTCGTTTGTTTGTTTTTCAAGATGATTTCTCTGTAGCTTTGGGAGCTAGCTCTTATAGACCAGGCTGACCTCGAACTCAGAGATTCACCTGCCTCTGCCTCCTGAGTGCTGGGATTAAAGGCATGGGCCACCATGGTCTGGTGAAACTCACATTTCTTGAGAGTTTGCACTCACAGGTGGTATCTACTGTCTCACCCAGAAGAGAGGGCCTTCACCTAGAGTTCCCTATCCTACGTATTTGGTATTCAGTTCTTTGGGGAAGAGACCCAGGATTGTTATAATGGACATTCAAATTTTTATTATGCATTCTTTTAAGAATTGGAGGTCACCAATCATCAGACTTGGGCAAGGTTTTCAGAGGACCTTCATTTAACACATGGACTAACAGAGAGCTCTGCAGACTGCATGAACAAACCACAAGATTCTCAGCTGGGCAGGACCTTTCTAGACCTCCCTGAAAGCCAGCAAGGCAGACTGTCCCTCTCAGAGATAGTGTCACTTCTTGCTTCTTTCATAGTTTTAATGCCCCAAGATCCTGAGCTGTCAGATGTCATCCCTCCCCATCCTCAGAAAGAGCAGTAGGAAGTGGGGACAAAGACAAGTGGGCTTAGACCTCTACCCCCCACCCCTCTGTCCCTGCCACTCAGTTCCTGGGTAGGCTTGAAGTGGTTATTGTGAGAGAAGTGCTGGGGTGGGGGTGGGAAGCTATTCACATAACAACAGCTTTGCTGAGACGTGACTCACATAATCATGCAAGTACTAGTAAATTTTGAGGGTTCAAAATAAACTTGGTGCATGCTGGGCAAATACTATACCGCAAAGATATGAGCCCAGCCTCTGATTTGTTTCTTCAGTGACTGAGAGGTGTACTTCTGCCAAATCACATGACTCTAAGTCCTCTCTCCCTCTCTACCTCTTCTTTCTTTCTTTCTTTCTTTCTCTCTCTCTCTTTCTTTCTTTCTCTAGCTTTTGGAATGAGTAGCTCTGACCTTCTCTTGCCTGTTCAAGCAGTGTGGGGCAGGAAGGGGAAGGGTGGAGGAGAGTTCCCACCCTTTCCTGCATAACAACGTGGGCCTCAAAAGTACCCCAGCTACCCAAACAGCCAACAAAAGGAACAGTGTCTTCATGTGACTTGTGCTGCTCTCTGCCGGGTTCCTCAATTGAAATCATCTTTTAGATCTTTCAATTACACTGTGATTTTTTTTCTTCTTTCAACAAGGCAAAATTGCCTCATTATTTGCAAGAGTGTATCAATAATACAAAAATAGCACGCTGCAGAAAGCCGCACCAATTAATACCCACATCTTTTTCGGCTCCAGACAATGATTGCTAAAAAGAACCATTTCCACTAATTTAACATATTATCTGCCACGTGAAGTTCCTTTCCTGCATCTGGGGAGGAGAGAAGCACTCAGATTGGTTGGGGCAGTCTGGGAGCCTTTTATTTGGACCCTGTATTGTTGTTATTTTTTTAAATAGCCCTGTTTATCATATTTCAAGGGGCTCCCGACCAAAACCATAGCAAGCTGCCAGCTGATGAATCACTGACAGCGCAGGCTGCAGACAGCTAGAGCTGCTGACACCTTCAGGGAAGGAGGGAGGGGGAGGTAGAGGAACTCTCTCTCCCTCGAGGCCCCTTTGACCCCCTAGCTTGAACTATTCAGGACCTGCTTTCTCATCCACACACTGCAAAGAAGCTTCTCCCCTAGATAGATGTCCCTAGAGCTGTGGACCAGCGCGGACCAGCGCAGACCAGCCTTGCTATGTTTCTCAATAGATGAAGGCAAGCCTCAACCCTGGTGTTCCCACAGGAGTGCACATAGGCCAGAGGATCCTATCCTGATATGTCAATTCTCCCTCCTTCTTCCCCTTCCTTTAGAATTCAAACTCTCTCTCTCTCTCTCTCTCTCTCTCTCTCTCTCTCTCTCTCTCTCTGTGTGTGTGTGTGTGTGTGCGTGTGTGTGTGTGTGTGTGTGTGTGTGTGTGGAGAGAGAGAGAGAGAGAGAATAGCAAAGTCACTTGCATCCCTAGTTCATGTTTCTTCCTCCTGCCTGCTGGGCAGGCTCAGATTTCCCTGAATGAAGACTCTCCTCTCCAACCAGAAAGGCCTAAGGCAAGCTCAGAGTGGGAATCAAGATGACTCATGACTCATTCTAAACAAGGGAGAAAGGAAGAGAGTTTTGTTTTTTTTTTTTTCCTACAGTGAGGAAGGCACTTTAGTGTTAATTGTTAAAAGAACTCTTGATGCTACTTCAGGAAGTTAGCCTCAGAACAAGGATATGGAAGAGCAAGTCTTAGGACAACGGGACCACCTACCAACATGACCAGAAGAGAAAATGAACCACAGAGCAGGATGGATCACGTAGAAAGCAAAGGAGAGTAGGGGCTGGGGAGGTGCTTGTCTGCTCCCATCAGGAACTGAAGTTGGATCCCAGCATCAGCATAGAACATCAGGCTCAGAGACACACATCTGTAACCTCAGGGCTGGGAAGGCTGAGGAGGCAGGTCCCTGAAACCCACTGACCAGTAAGCCTAGCTGAATTGATGTACTTCAGGTGCAGTGAGAGACCCTGTTTCAAAAAGTAAGGCAGGCGTTGCTTAGCAGTTAAGAGCACTCTGGAAGACAACCTGGGGTTCAGGTTCTCAGCCCCCACATGGTAGCTAACAGCCGCCTGTGACTCCAGTTTCGAGGAATATGGTGCCTTCTCTCATGTGCTGAGCATGTGTACATACACAAAAGATAAACTTAAAAATAAAAGTCAGGCAGAGAGCATTTGAGAAAGACACCCAGTGTGGACCTCAAACCCAGGAACAAACCCAGGAAGGATGCTTTACTCGTGGGCGGTGTTTCTGTGGTAAACAGCTTGCTGAGTACATGGAGACCCCTGTGGGTACGTAGGAAGGCCCAAGAGCTACCTCTTTAGCTGTGCAGAAATTAGTTTTCTTTCCCAAAAGCCTTCGAATGAGTTCTGTTTTATCATCTCCAGCCAGGGAGGCAGGCAGGGTTGTTGGGAGGATCCCTGAGGGCTGAGGAGAATAGCAGGCCTTGCTGGCCCACATAAAAGGATGGGCAGGTGAGCGAGCATGGTGTGCCTGCCCACCTTCCCCCTCCTACAATGTGTGTTCCCAGGGAAGGCTGTCCTTGGCTAAGAGGTCAAGGAATGGAGAGTCTGGGGTCAGGAGGCTGAGCGAGATCAGGAAGCTGTGAAATCAGACCAGTCCTGAGGATGACTCAGAGAGCTCAGTACTAGACCCTTTGGTCCCCACAATGAAACTGAAGTCTGTCTGTCTGTCTGTCTGTCTGTCTGTCTGGCTGGCTGGCTGGCTGGAGGTGGATCTTTACCAAGAAGCCCATGGCTACTTGTGCCCTCTCCAGATGCCTTTGGCTAAGGAGGAGAAGGGGAAGCAGGGCAACCCACAGAGACCTGCTCCGAGGTAATGAGCGGAAATAGAAAATGTAATTAACATGTCTGCCCTGAGAAAGGAGAGCTAACTCTATTACCCTCGGCCTCCCTGCTTCCATTATGAATGATTGCGTTTCAATTATGATCCCCAAAGTATTTCCTTCAGGAAATATGTCAGGGTTCCGCAATAGGAAAGAAGGAAATGGAGCCATGAAAGTTTAATTTATTGTGGTGACTGCATTTTAAAAAGGAGAAAGAACAGGACTGCTGGGGACTGGAGACAAATACAGCACAGGCTCACCCCTGTGAACAGGGAGTGCTTGTGTAAAAGAAGCCCAACCTGGCTGGAATATGGTCTGATGATGTAGGATGGCAATGGAGAGGGGACCCCCACACCTTCAAGACACCATGTGTACTCTGAATCTTACTAGCCTGCTTTGTGGGCCCCTTGAGACATTCAGGAAAGAGAGCACTTGGTTAGAGGGTGGCCATTGGTCTGGCCCCAGCACGCTACAGGAAACCGGGCTGGATGTGTAGGGTGTGTCCAGTGCCCTCTGAAATCTCAGAGTGTACTAACGGTAAAGAACTGGCAGCTAAAACGGCCGGGATAGAAACTGAACGAAAGGGCTCCATCCTACAGCAATCAATAGGTGGGGAGTCAGCCGAGGAAATCAATAGGTTACCAGGCTTCTGACTCATGCTGGTCAATGGTCCTCTCAGGGGAGACATCACCTCCCATCACCTCCACAGACTACAGAGGGGCTAGAGACTCCTCCAATGCTGCATTCATTCATTTATTCATTCATTCATTGATGCTCCCACTCTAAGTGGAGCTGACAATTCCATCAAGAATAAGCCCCACCTGCACCCTGAGGACAAAACAGGCTGCAGCAGGAGATGTAATCAGGAAGTCAAGATAAATAAGGAGGCACGGCTAAACCAGAGGCTTAGCTACATTGGAGCTTCTGGGATCTTGCCTACAGTGGCTCAGGGAATTCTCCACAGGAAAAAAGCAGGTTACTGACAGAGAGGGAGGCCTCCGCAGCGATTCTTAGGGAGGCTAGCAAGTTTTCTGGGGGATAAATGGGAACAGGGTCCTGCAGGGAAGCCCGAGACTTCATGCTTTCAGGCTGCCTGAATTGCAGTCCGGAGGGGCAGGAGAGATTTGAGTGCCAGTCAGGTTGAGGGGTGGAAGGAGTAAGGGGCAGGGAGCATGGATTTAACCTGGACTGTACTGGAATCCTCAGGGAAGACTTCCTTCAGCATGAGGGTGGTATTAGGAAACTACATGAGGAAGAGGACTTACTCGCGGAAGCCAGCTGACTGGAGGGACAGAGCCTAAAATCTGGAGTCCCACAGGAGGCCAGCATCATGCAAGAGGGATGTTCCAGGGCTGAGCAAGGGAGTGGGAGAATAGCCCTAAAGGAGGGTGTCCCAGGGACTTTGCTGAAGGTCAGGAAAGGTCAATGGAATGTGTGCTGAGCTTTGGCCCACAAGCACAGTCTGCTACAATCTACACTTTGATGCAAACACCTAGAGCATGATGGGATTAGGGATCCTTTATTTACTTCTAAATCAGGAACTGACTCATTAGGACCTTACCCTATCTGTTGTACCATTGAACATTACCCGATTCAATCCCCAAGACAGTTCTCCAAAGCCACGAGTAGACAAGAAAGCTGCTGCGTCTAGCCCTCTGGGTCAAGATCAAATGTAAAGACAAGAAAACCAAAGGAGGGGTTGGAGGGATGACTCAGTGGTTAAAAGCACTGGTTGTTTTTCCAGAGGACCCCAGCAACTACGTACAAGCTCATACAAGTTCAATTCCCAGCACCTACATACAAGCTCACAACTGCCTGTAACACCTGTCCCTCTTCTGGCCTCTGAGGGAACTAGGCAGCAGGCATGTACAACCGTACACATAAGAATGAATAAATAAATATAATAAAATAATATAAACAAGAATGGAGTGAGCCACCATACCTCACAATTATTTAAAAATAGAAAGAAAGCCAAACAAAGTTCAAGTTTGTTAAAAAAAAAAAAAAACTAGTTTCCATACCCACATGGTAGGGATAGTAACCCCAGCACCTGGGAATTAGAGGCAGGAGAATCAGGAGTTCAAGATTATCCACACTACACAGAGTTTGAAGCCGGTTGTGGTGGCACACACCTTTAATCCCAGCACTCAGAAGGTAGAGGCAGGCGGATCTCTGTGAGTTCAAAGCCAGCTTGACCCACAGAGTGAGTTCCAGGACAGCCAGGGGTACACAGAGAAACCCTGTCTCAAAAAATAAAACAAAAAAAGAATTTGAAGCCAGCCTGGGCTACACGAGATCCTTATCAAAACCACCACAACAAAAAGATGTTACATTCCATTAATTCTGGAGTTAAAAATAGAACTTCTGTCTTTTAAAATTTAAAGCCAGGGTGTGTTTCCTGTCTTCACTCCTGATGCCCTCCTCTTTCCTCCTCGGCTCCCCTGTCCCTTCTTTCTCTTTACAGGTAGTTTCTTAGGAGCCAGGACAAACAGTAGATCTTAAAGATGAGGTGTGTTGACATAGTCAGGATCTCTGCCAAGTAGAAGAGAAACACAAGCCTGCTATCAGGAAAGGAGGGCTGGGCCTGGTAACTTCTGATCTGTAGCACAGGAAATGTCTCCCCACCTTCTCCCCTCCTCCCCCTCCCTCCTGCCCCAGGTCTCCCAGGAGGCTTTGCAAAGAAGGTAGCACTTTCTGGGAGAGCAAAGAACAATTTCCCAGCCTCACAGGAGAAACACCCACCCGGATCCTGCAATAAGTCCGCTATTGCTCCTTCCTTGATTTGCTGCCTACAGATTTTCCTGGTGTCCATCAAAGCCTCTTTTCCTGATGACTCTCTGCTCACGTCATTCCGACCTTATCTGGCTCATTTCCAGCCCACACAGGACTCAGCACAAGGCCACTGGGGTGCAGGTGTCCTGTACAGAGGAGAGCCACCTGAAATTTAGGAACCAGCCTGCACTCTCCTTCAGAGATAGGGGGTTCAGCCTTGAACAGGAACAATGGAATAGTCTAGTTCCTGTCCCAACAGCAGCTCGGGTCACTCACTCACTGTGCAGAGGGGAAGCGGCTGGCAGTATACAAAGACTCTGATGAACAACTAAGTCACCATTCACAAGAAACTCTAATCTTAGTACAGTTCAAGGGAAAGACAGACAGACAGCCAGGGACAGTCATAAACAACACTTCCAGAACACACTCAGGACTCAGGCCTCCAGCCAGACACTCTTAGGATTATATATTTTTTTTTTCTAAATACTGTCACCCAAAAAGCTCAAGTCAGAAAGTCTCTGTCCCCTTTGGCAACCCCAGCATACAGCAATAATGGTAAATAAATAATTGTAAAATAAATAGTAAAAAAAAATAATAGTAAAAAATAGCTACAATTTAGGGTTGCCTATTAAGTGTTTAACACTGCAGTTTATATTGTTTTATTTTAAACATTACCCATCTTTTCATGAAATCTATATAGCATTATTACAGCAAAAGAAATGAAAAGATTAAATTAATTGAAGTCATACTGTTAATAAGAATCAACTCACTTAGGTGGTGGTGGCACATGCCTTTAATCCCAGCACTCAGGAAGCAGAGGTAGATGGATCTCTGTGAGTTCGAGGTCAGCCTGGTCTAAAAAATAAGTTCCGGGACAGCCAGAGCTACACAGAGAAATTCTGTCTTAAAAAACCAAACAAAAAAAAAATCAACTCATAACCAGGATGTTATCTACCCACTTTTTCAGATTTACCTCCTTCTCTTTTTTCTCTCTCTCCTGCTCTCTCTCTCTCTCTCTCTCTCTCTCTCTCTCTCTCCTGCACTCTCTCTCTCTCTCCCCTTTCCAACTAGAAAAACTGTTTCTAAAGTTGAAGGTTTGTTTATTTCTGAATCTTTTACATCTCAACTAAAGCATCTCAAATATTTGAATATCTTATGTAATAAATATTGATTAATGTGCTGAGGGAGACAGTGAGTTTTTTGTTTGTTTTTAGTGCAGTGAAAACCCTGACCTTTCTTTCAAGAATCCCCATATATGTAAATGAGGTTTTCAGAAAATGCTGCATTGTAGATGAGATTTTGATACTCACTTGAGATTCAGGTGATGGAAAGCATTTTTGCTAATGTAAAGCATTGTCTCCTCTTCCCTAAGAAGCTCAGTCATAGGCCTGTGCCTTTCCTTCACAATCACCCTCCTCCCTTTCCTATACAAGCTGTTGCTCCAGGAAGAACTACTGGTCAACCTTCCATTCTGCACCGGGAACAGAATAGACTCAGGAGGGACATTCCCAACTGTCACAAAGGGCTCTGGGTTGCAAAAGCTTTGTTTCACTGAAAGTTGGAGTACTTTTGCCTCTGCTATTTTCTGTGTTTTGTCTAACTGTCCAGAGAACAGAAAGAAGACCTTGCAAGTCACCCAGTTTTGGTTTATTCTACTGATGACTGGGGCAAGATGATAATAACAAGATTTCTCCTTATGTCTTGGGACACTTTGTTCTCCTGTGGCTCCCACTACCATTCTGCACCAGCCCCTCTAAATACAAATGATGACTGAATCCTTACAGCAACTTAGATTTAAGTCATTTTCCAACTCTAATAATAATCTATGAATATCTTCAGAGGAATATTTAAAAAACAATGAATTAACAATTGGCTTCTATATCGTATTATAGAATTGCTAAGTTGCTTCCTCAATCAAATTCCTACTTGATGCTATTTTCATTATACACACAATATGGCAATTATAGTTGAACAGCCTAGAGACAGATTGACTGGTGTTGTGTACCCATGTGTCATTAACTTACTGTGTGGCTTTGGTCAACTGTCTAATTTGTCTGCGTCTCAGAATATTGTCGACTAAATGAGGTGAAGATGTGCACCGAGGCTTGGATAAATTCTCACCTATGATGCATACCTAGTATTATTATCCAAACCTGACCACTTTTCTTTTTTTTCTTTTTTTTAAATTTTTTTACTGACCACTTTTCTTACGACTGTATGTTCATATGCCTGTCTTGCTCCTAGAATGTGATCTTGATGTAGACAAGGTCCTTGCCTGGATATCTTGGCCCCTTATATTTCCAGCCTCTAGTACAGTGGTACCTTGGATATAAAGTAACTAGAAAGCCAATAAAGAGGTCTGTGAATGGCTTAGGTTCTGGTTTGGGTCACTCACTCAATTTTTACTCAGTCCTATTTTGGACAAAGTAAAACAGTAAAATTGTCCTTGGATTTAGGTTTATTGGTTATGTTTCGGGGACCTTATATATGTCTATATTGTTTGGTTTGACTCTTGTGTAGCAATGATGTCAGGAGTCGATCCCCCAGGTAGCTAATGATTCTACAGTTTGGGCTTCAGAATGATGGAGACAAACCCAGATTGCCACACTCTGAAAGCAGAGTCCTTATCCAGTAGAACCCCTACATCCAAGGGAGCAATCTGGTGCCACATTGCTTTCGTGGAGTCAAAGAAGACTGTTTTTCCAGAATACTGTTGCTTGGAAGTGACTGAAATTGCCTCTATATATGGAGAATCACACACAAAAAAATATGTCTGTTGTCCATACACTCTAGGAAGCCCTGTGCTCATCCTAGACCACTTACAAGGACATTGACCTGCAGAGACTTTAGAAGAGGAGCAGGTACTTGAAGGATGGTTTTTATTGGACCTTTGTGGCAGTAGAAGACAGGCACTCATTAGCAAGTAACTTAGGGGGTTTCATTTTCTTATTTTAAATAACATGTCATCTAGAATAAAGTTGGTCACAAAAATTATAAAATTCAGCTCAAACGTGTGTGTGTGTGTGTGTGTGTGTGTGTGTGTGTACCAAAGGAAACTGTCAGGTGCCATCCCTTTGGCATTGTTCATCTTGAGGCAGGGTCTCTCACTTGCTTAGAACTCAATAGTTGGACCAGAGAGTTGGCCATTGAGCCCCAGTGATCTGCCCATCTCTGGCTTGCCAGTGGTAGGGTTACATGTGCATACCCTGCACCCCAATTTCTAAAGGTGGGTTCTTAGGTCCTTTTGCTTGTAAAGCAAGGACTTTTTCAGCAAAGCTTAAAGTTAAAAGAAGGCCGACATATGATGTGCTCCTGGCAATATCAAGTCTGATTCATGTCCAGTCTATTCATGTTGCCTTTTTAAAGCCCTCACTTGTCTGATTGTGTGTAGGGGCCAGAGAATCAAGTCCAAGACTTTACTCTTGCAAGGCAAGTATCCATGAAGCTCCTTTCATTTGTTTCACTTAACATGTAACATTTGTACATATCCACAAGGTACAAAATCAAAACTATATATGTGTATGTACATATATAAAAAGTTGTATATATATATATATATATATATATATATATATATATGCGCACACATGATATGTGATTACCAAACCAGGTTAATTAATATTTCCATATGTTCGAATATTTCTTTGTTGGGCAACTTCACACACTTCTGTAATTATTTAAAATGTGTTGTCCATCAATCCCATAGATATTGTGCTCCTGTGCATATAGAATTTTCCTCAGTTGCATTTTCTGTTATCCTCCCTCTCATGCCCCCATCTTTACTCTAGTCACCTCAATTCGAGAAAGCTAGACCTTCACAGTAGCAACTTCATGTTTTATGATGGCTATCACATGCAAAAGGCATATGCTCACTGTGCACCCTGCGAAGGCCAAGGTTCTACAGCTATCCCTGGCATCCTCAAAAGGCCTTCAGAGTCACCATGTCCAGATAGCTGGGGTTAGCACCTGCCCTGACATTTTTGTTTGTTTATGTTGTTGTTGTTGATGATGATGTACCAGGAATTGAACTCATGGTCTCACATATGCTAGGCACATACTCTACCAGTGACTTAGATCCCCTGCTCAAGCTTTGAGCTATTTGTTGACTTTGTCTCAATTCTACCCTGTGTTCTCTGTCATTGCTCATTCACTTAGCAAATATGTGGGGAGCTTTCCTGCCAGGAACTATTAGTACAAGCAGAAATCTTAATGAATGAGGTAGAAATAGAGATTACATATGCTCTCCTCCAAATAATATAGATAAATAGGTTATGAAGATGAGAACATAATTACATATATAGAAACATAATGGGTATTGCTTATAGAGGCCAGTGCCAGGAAGTACACCAGATGTATTTTTATTCAAACTCTTAAGAATCTTGCAAGGTAAGTGTGCGTGTCTATGTTTCAGCATGGGGGAAAGCTGGAGCATAGGAATGGTGAGTACCTTACTGGGCGCCTACAACAAGCCAATGTGGACGGTTACATTTCTAAGTTTTGTTTGTCCTTTATTTGATATGTGAGGAAAGACATAGCCCCTGGCTCTTCAGAGGGATTGTGATTCCCATGCCAGATGATGTTAGGATCAACCAGCTGCTTATTAATTTCATTGTAAGGATTTAGTTAAACCCTCAGTGCATTTTGGGTTAAAGATAATGTGCTTAGAAGTACATATATTAATCAATTTTCCAAAAGCAACATTGTTCTTGTCTGTAGATATTGTTTCGTTTTGGAAATTGATTAGATTTAGTCTTTGACAAACTCATACATGTATATAAAACATTCTGTGTGCTCTCCCCACCTACCCACTTCTACCTCCCTCACTGCGATTTCTCTCCTCCCTTCAAGTCCTTTCCCTACAGTCCCTCTGTTTTGTGCCCCACTGATTGTACCCAGGCCTGTCCCTGGATTTGCACATTTGGAAATATTTATGGGAAAATGGTTGGTTCACTGTTGGCATAACAACTGAAGGCAATGACTAACCTTCCCCCAGAATCCACCAGTGCCAACAGTTCACGAGGGATGGCTAGGGCTCCAGGAGCTCTTCCTAGGTCTGGCCTGTGATTGGCTGTTGACAGGCCCAGTCTTGTGCAGGAGACTACAGCTGCTGTGAGATTATGTTTGCGATGGCTGTGTCACATCCTGAAGATAGCCTGGCCCTGCCCTTCTCCCTATCTCCTGGCTCTTGCCTTCTTTCCCCTCCCTCTTCTACAATGTTCTCTGAATCTCAGAGTAGGTAATATAAATGTTTAGGACTCAACCATCAATTCACCCCAACACATTAAGCAGCCATGATTACTGCAATGACTCCATTGACTTTGTCTTCTAGACCATAATTCTGAAGTGGGAGATGTCACCGTTTTCATAGTCTTCCTGTGGCAAACCCGAGACTGTATGACTAGTCTATTTTAATTTCTCTGATGGCATGAAGGCTTATATTGATTCATTCAATCTCACTTTCCTTTTGAAGGGAAAATTAAGAAGGGACGGATTTTGTCGAGACCTGCCTGGCTTCCTTCATGTCTAACTCAGAAATAAACTGCTTCTCCCAGAGAAGTAGATCTTTGCTTCTCCACAGCATCTCGCCACAGGAAATAAGCCTTCTTTCTCACTGGCCTGCCTCAGAAATGCCCATAGAGCCTGACTTTGTGTTGCTTAGATATTCAAATTACATCAGCCTAGGAGGCATTTGGACCTCTGCAGAGTAGAGATAATTGGCTTGCTCCCTCCATTTCCAGAATACAGGATCAGAGTCCAAGGTAGGCCATAAGACTAACTCTATACTGTGTTTAGCTAATGCTAGGCAACTCTTGAATGCTGAACAATAATCTCCCTTACCTTATTATTTATTTTTTGCCTTAAACTCACTACATGACTGAGAATGATGACCTCAAATTTCTGCCCCTCCTTGCCTTTTCCTCCAGAGTATTGGCATCACAAGCATGCACCACCAACCCCGGTTTAATGTGGTGGTGGAACTCAAACTCATGATTTCTTGCATGCTATGCAAGGATGCTACCTCCTGAGATAGATTCCCCAGGCCTTTTTTTTCCCTTTTATTGATTTTAAACAAAAAGACCAGACCATTTTTCCTCTATCAATTTGAGTAGAATAATTATGAAGTAGTAATGAAAGTACTAAGCAATGTATAAGACCCACCACTATGCACCAGGCTTCCCCCCACTGTCCTCTGTACTATTTAAAGTCAACTTGCATTTTGCGCAGAAAGGTAATGTTGTTAAGCCAAGGCCCCACAATAACCACAGCGGCTGGATTTTTAACCCTGGTTATCTGCCTATGTGCAGCTTCTCCTTACCGTGGCTAGCCACAGGCATTTGTTAGGTTACATTAGGAAAATTTATTATAGTCTTGTAAGCCTTAAAAAATGTGTTTATCTATTTCTGTCTCCCATCTGGGAACTGAGGAGTGTCTAGAAGCAGAGAAGCTTGGGGAGCCAAGAAGTTCAGAGAGAAGATAATTGAATTTCAGGTTGCTGTGAAAGAAATATTTTCCAATAAAGTACAATGATTCTATTCTCTTGAAAAAGAACCAGAAAGCCCAGCATCCATGGGAATGTTCACTTAGGTCACAATAGCACCCTGGTTCTTGGTCCTCAGGCTCAGGCCTTGGTGTCCATCCCCGCAATAGCGCACCCAACAATGTACTAACAGTTTTCATCGAGCAAGTTGCTTAACCTCTTCAAGAGTTTGTTTCCTCCTATTTTAAAAAAGTGGTACCTACAGACAACTATTTTTATGATGAGGAACCAAGGACTTCCAGCTTGTCATTAGCCATGCATGTGGCTCCTGCATGTGGCTCACTGTGCACACTCTAAACTTTCAGTGGTTTCGCTCCACAGTCAGTGTTTCATAGAGAAAGGTTGAACTGCCAATAGAGGAAGCCAGTGTGCACAGAGTAGGCACCACACACACAAGCCGTTCATTATCCTTCGATACTGTGTCATTAACAGATTTCTTTAAACTGAAATTTTATTCGGGGGAGAGGGAGACATGTGTTCGATACATGTATGGAGGTCCGGGGACAATTCCATCATGTGGCTTCCAGGGATGGAATTTGGATCTTAGACTTGAAGGCAGGTGCTTTTACTAAACTACCTTGCCAGCCCTAGCATCATGAACTCAGAGATGATCTTCCTTGGCTTTGAATTATCAGGTCATGCATTGATAAATGTACGTTATGTCATCAGACTCATATGCTAGACACTTGTACATTTAACTCCTTTTAATCTAGTATTATTTATGATAATTTATGATCATTCTCTTGTATATTTTTCTTTTATTTATTTTCTTCCTTCCTGTTTCCAAACATAAATTTTAGCAGATACTCAAATACTCCCTGCTGTTTCTAATTAGTTGGACAAAAACAAAACAGAAAAACCATATATCCTGGTAAGTTATCCTGGTAAGTTTAGTTTATATAGACAAGTCTAGTCTACTTCGTCAGAAAAAAAAAAAGCTCATGGTTTAAAGAGCATAAAATTAAATAATTTTTTTTCCTTTTTAATAGATGGCTACAGGAAATAAGAAGATTAGAGAATTGCACATTCCAGATTGGTGTTAAGCCTTGCAGTGTTTTCTAGTCTTGGCTGGGAGGGCTAGTTCCTGGGTATGGCTAACTTCCCACATGTATCAGAATTAGAAAATAGGGACTGACATAAAAGCACCCCAAAGTCAGTCCTTCCTTGGTGAATTAGTGAGAAGGAACCAGAGAGATGGTGGAGAACATCAGGGGCCCTTCCTGCCTCTGAATGCCCACAGTCACCCCAAATGCAGCACAGTTTGGAATGTGTATTTGTCATGGGCGAGGCCCTAGGCTCTATCCTCAGCACTGCAAATGCAAAAAAGAAGTCCCATGGAGCTTCTCATATCACTTACTAAGACTCGTCAAGATCTGGATCTGTCTGCATTGAAATACACACACACACACACACACACACACACACTTTTCTTCACTAGCTTGTGTGACCTGGGACTATCTCTACATAAGCTGCCATCTGGTCACATTTTCCACATCTGGAGAACCTTCTCATTTAACCTGTATAACACGAACCCTTGTTATTTATCCTCAAACTGCACGTTAGTCTAGCAGTCGGGTCTTTTGTTTGCTACTCTGCATGCTAGTGACCAACACACAATGATGATGTTAAACTCTTTATTATTAAACAAGCAAGGATCTTCCTTAGAGCCTAAGGTAACTATAAGGATAATGAATTTTCATGGTTTCTGGATTCCTATGAGAAAAATCTCACAACAGGAGCTGTGGCGATAGGCCAGTTGATGAAGTGCTTGCCACACAAGCCTGGGCGTCTGAGTTCAGGTCATCAGTACCTATATAAAAATGCCAATACAGTGGCATGTGCACGTGATCCCTACTCTGAGGAGGCAAAGGCTGGAGGATGCCTGGGAATTAACAGCCAGCCAGTCTAGCAGAATCAGTGGTTTCCAACGTCACTAAGTTGCTCTTCAAAACTTAAAGTGAGTAATTAAGGGAGCCTCCCGGTGGCCTCTGTGTATCCACACGCATGCATTTCAATGGACATATAAAATTATATAAACACACACAATAAAATTAAATGAAAACTAAGAAAAATGAAAGTCTCATAGCCAAAGAATGTTCTGATGGGCCCCAGATTGGAGAGATGGAAGCGTGGAAGCGTGGCACCATGGCCTCTTACAGACTTCATAAAGACAAAACTTACATGGAGATGACACTAACTTTAAATCTTCAGCCACAAGAAGCAACCACACAGTGGGACTGTGAGAAACTAATCTCAAGCATACTAATGAGTTTAAATGTGACCTGCCCCCCATAGCCTCGTTGTACTGGGACCTAGTTGCTGGTTGATAGACTTTGGGGTGGTGATTAGACTCTGAGGGCTCAACCTTACCTATGATTTGATGGACTCATGATGTCCTACCCTTATTGGGAAATGGGAAGTTGTAGGTTGGATCTAGTTATAGGAACATGTCATGGATGCTTCATCTTGCCACAGTGCCTGTCTGTATTCCTTTCCAGCTATCTGTTGATCATAATGCCAGACACCTGCCCCACCACCCTCTCCCTGCTATGGCAGACTGAGATCTAGGAAATTGTATGAAAGCTAAATCTTCCTTCTTTTTTAGTTTTCTTATGGCAAGGGGAAAGCTAACAGGAGGTTTCCAGGTCAAAACATCCAAAGAATAGAACCGATGATCACCAATAAATAAAAAGCTGGGTTGGTCACATTGATATCAATAAAATAAGCTTCAGAAGAACAATAAAGACCGAGGATGAAGTGCGGTCCTCTAAAATAACAAAAAGTCATGGCAGCCCTAAGTGGGTTTGTATCTAATAACAAAAAGAAGAAAATCCAAGTAATAGCTTGTGTTTATAACCATCTTTTCTCAGCAATCAATAAACATATAAAGAGAAAATGAGATGGGAAACAGAAGAGATGAATTACATCATCAGACAACTGGATTAAATTGATGGTTATAAGTTATTCTACCTACCACAGGGTAGACATGTATTTGTGTTCAAGGTTTATAAAGAGTTAAATGAGATAGATCATTTCCTTGGTTATAAATTAAACTTCATTGACATATGAAATACTCAAATACCATAAGGTATATGTCTGAATTGTATATTGGTTATGTTGTGGCCGCCATAAAAAATACTGCACACCAGGTGCCTTAAGTGACAGCATTTGTTATTCCAATTCTGGAGGCTAGAAATTCAGAACCAGGATTCTGGTGAATTTCTTGTAGAGCATCTTTCTCTGGTTCACAGATGGCTGCCACATCACTGTTTTTCTCCATGGTACTTCCTTTGTCTGGGTTAAGTGTCTCCTAATCTCCTGTCATTACAGAGACTCCAACAATATTGGATTGGGCCCACTCTAATGACCCCATAACTAAATTACCACTTTAAAAACCCATCTCCAAATGCAGTCACATTTAGAGGTACTGGGGTACAGCTTGAAAGTTAGAAGAACAATTTAGTTAAAGATCAGATGGAACTGAACTGGAAAACAGTACTAAAGCAAATAAAACCTAGAAAATACAGAAAATCACACAAGACAAACAAGTTCAAGAAGCAGTCACAGGGCAAATAAAATATTTCTGGTTGAATGAAAATGAAACTAAAGCATCCCACACTGCTGGGAAATGCAGAGAGAAAGAAATGGTGCAACGGTGCTTTCTGAAAGGCATCAAACAGTTTACAGAAGGAAATTATAAAGTTCTGCATCAATCAGCTGAGATTTTACCTCAGAAAAAGAGAGAGAGAGAGAGAGAGAGAGAGAGAGAGAGAGAGAGAAGAGAGAAGAGAGAAGAGAGAAGAGAGAAAGGAAGGAAGGAAGGAAGGAAGGAAGAAAGAAAGGTCAAGAAAATACTAAGGAAAGCAAAGCGGTAGTCAAGAGCAACAAACAACAGAATTAGACACAGAGAAACTGTGGAGAGACATAATGAAGCCAAAAGCTGGTTCCCTGAATAAAGGAATAAAGCAGTTATAACTGTAACAGGACAGACACACACACACACACACACACACACACACGATTAGATTGATGATAGATGAATAGATAGATGATAAATAGATGATAGATAGATAGATGTTCCAATGTCATCAAAGCATCCACATACATCAAATGGATAACACACATCACACAGACATTATTTACACACACCTATCCATGTACATACATAGCTATGTTACTATTACACATATCACTTGAAAATAGCTTAACCCTAAATAATTTTGTCTAAATATACTTGGCAACTTATATGGAAGTTCAACTCTCAGAGAGGACTAAAATAATTGAAACAAGGCCAGGATTTAACTTATGATCAGAATACTCTAGAAAGTATTAAGTGAGATAGTTGCCAGTTTAAAAACAAATCTGCCTGATATTCAGTCTTACTCATATCTGTTCTATAAAATGTCTTTCAGAGAGCAGAAAAAAGAACACTTTCCAGCTATTTTTATAAGTTCAATGTTACCTTGATGACAAAGCCAGAAATAATATAAAAAGATAAAAGTCACAAGGTAATTCAGACAAATAGCCTTAATAGTATGAATATAATTTTTTTGTTTTGTTGGTTTTTTGAGACAGGGTTTTTTTTTATATATATCTCTGGCTGTCCTGGAACTCACTCTGCAGATCAGGCTGGCCTTGAACTCCGAGAGATCTGCCTCCCTCTGCCTGGGATTAAAGGTGTGCACCACCACCACCCAGCTTGTTTTTTTTTTTTTTTACTTTATGTATATGAGTATTCTGCATGTACACCTACACACAAGAAAATGACATCAGATCTCATTAGAGATAGGTTGTGAGCCACCAAGTGGTTGCTGGAAATTGAACTCAGGACCTCTGGAAGAGCAGCCAGTGCCCTTAACCACTAAGCCATCTCTCCAACCTGCAAAAGAATAGTTTTTAAAAATACATTAAGTAATATGCTTTAAAAGTATATAGTACAAATAAAAAAATGTTTATTCTTGGAACTGAAGGCTGGTTACTATTTGAAGTCATTTTGCCCAGCTCCAGCAAATGAATTAGGAATAAGTAAGACATGGGGCTAAGGAGATGGCTCAGTGGTTAGTAGGGTTACCATTCTTCTGGAGGACCCAAATTCAGTTCTCTACTAATACCACGGTGTTCACAACTGCCTATGACATCAGCACCAAGGAATCTGATGCCCTCTTCTGACCTCTTTGAGCACCACACTAATAAACATGTTTTACACACACACACACACACACACACACACACACACACACACACACACAGTTTCTGAAAAGAAACACAGTAAATCTCATGTAGGATCTGCGTTCCATATTCTAAAAAATGCTGATACAAATAGCATAAAATTCTATGCAATTAAAGAGATAAGGACAGGAGTTCTCAATGCAGGAAAAACGTCCATCCCCCATTGTTGGCTAATATTCATTGTTAGCTTGATGGGTTTGGGAATCATCATGGAAATACCTCCAGGCTTGTATGTGCAAATGTTTTCAGAAGGTTAAAATAAAGAGGAAACTCTTATCCTTTATGTCGGTAGCACCATCCCATGGGTTGGCCTCCCAGACTGAATAAAGAGAAAGAGATTTGTGGACCAGTGTTCACCTTTCTCAGGGGCTGAACTATAGATGCACTGTAGCCAGCTGCCTCACACTTCAGCCTCCATGCCTTGTCTGCCACCATGGACTGTCTCTACAAACTGTAAGCCAAAATAAGACCTTTTCTAGTTTGCTTTTGCTGCAACCAAAAAAGTGACAGATATGCATAACTGATTACAACCTATATGAAGGGTAGTGTCAATTATCAACTCAGAAAAACAAAGAATACCCTGGAAAGTAGGTGCCTGAAAATGTCTGTGGGAGGTTATCGCAATTAAATTAATTGAAGTGGGAAGACCCTCCCACTGTGGGTGGCACCACCCCCCAAGTAGGGACTCACAGACTGTATGTGTGGGGGAAATGCACTGGTCACTACCATCCATGCATTCATCATTACTTTCTGTGGTTATGGATGCTGTGTGACCCACCTCCTCAAACTCCTGAAGCTGGGACTCCCTCCACTATGATGGATTCTAACCTGGAGCTCCAAATAAAAATAAACCCCCCCCCCTTTACATTGCTTCTGTTAGGGTATCTTATTGCAGCAACAGAAAGGGTAGCCAAGTCACACCGTATGGCACCTTCTGACTGGTTTAATAAAGAGCTGAATGGCCAATAGCTATACACGAGAGGATAGGCAGGACCTCTTGGGAGAGAGATGAACTCAGGGGAAGAATCTGAGAGGGAGGGATTTGCCAGCGAGACGCAGAGGAAGTCAGATGTACAGTACTGAGGAGGGTAACAAACCATGCGGCAGAATGTAGACTAATGTAATGGAAATAGGTTAATTTAAGTTTTAAGAGCTAGTTGGGAACAAGCCTAAGCTAAGGCCAAGCTCTTGTACTTAATAACAAGACTCTGTGTCATTATTTGGGAGCTGGTGAGCCAAAGAAAATCCAATGACACACATGACCGAAAGCAACTTACAGAAGGAGGAGTTTATTGGAGCTTCCCATTACAAAAGAGTAAGAGTTCATCATGGCAGGTAGGCATGGCAGCAAGTGACAGACATGGCCGTAGGAACAGGTAGATGAAAGTATGCATCTTCAAGTGGTATCCTGGAAGCAGCTATAGTGAACTGGAAGACTGGCAAAGCTTTAAACTCCCAAGGTCTGTCCCCAGAGATGACTCCTCCCAGCAAAGTCAACCTTCTAAGCCCCAACACTCACAGCGCCACCAACTCGAAACCAAGCATTCAAATAGCCAAGCCTATGGGACACAATCTCATTCAAACCATGCTCCCAATGATATGTAAATTTAATGCAATACTACTAAATGTTGAGACACCAGAAGGTGTTTTTTAGGCATTGTTCTAGTGTACACACATTCCCTCCCTGCAAAAAAATTATAAAGAAATGTCAAGACACTAACAATTAATGTGGGAGAATAAAAAGTTAGCATGCAGCCCTTATTTTCAGATATATTCTAATGCCACAGTAGTCATGGTGCTATTTATAATAATATTGGCAAAGGGAGACACAGATCAATGGAGTAGAACCCAGCACCCAGAAATAGACTGGAGGTACGGCTAAGCTATTTTTCACAAAGATACAAAGTGATCCGATGGAGAAACTGAAAGTGTTTTCAAAGGTGTTAGAAGATGTGGACATCTTCATGTGAAAACATGAACTTTGTCAGAAATAGCCTCTTTTATTCTAGGAAAATGACTCAAAACAGATCATAGCTTCAAGCGTAAGACATAAATCATATAAATTTAAAACCCAAAATACAGTCCATTAAAGAAAAGTAGGATAAATTGGATCATATCAAAATTTGAATTTTCCTCTATTAAGAGAACAAAGAGACAAGGACAGACTAAGCTTATTTGAAGGTTACAGATATCCAACGATGATTAGGTATATGTGTTTTAATAGTTCTCAAAAACTCAATAAGAACATCATCCAAATTTGAACATAGGTTAAAGATGTGCACAGACATGTCAGCCCAGATACATGAATACACAAACAAATACATGAAGATCTGGCATGCTCCACAAAGCCAGTCATCAGAAGAAAACCAGAGCAAACTGTGTTAGGTTTGATTGGCGCAAATAATAGCAGTGTGGAGACACATTGGACAGTCAGGCCTGTCATCGCAACAACTGGAATGACTAAGGTAGGAGGATCGCAAGTTCAAAGCTAACCCATGGTAGAGAGTTACCCCATGGCCAGCTTGAACAAACTGGTAAGACATCGTCTTAAAACATGGTAAAAAGAGGCCTGGCAACACAGCTCAGTCATATAGCACCAGGCTACGCAGGAGGCACTGAACAATCTGTAAGCACATGTACTCTATACATGTATACTGTATGCTGGGGAATCTGAGGAGGATAGAGGATGCTCTTTGGTGGCTGTTGAGTATGCATAACCATGTAGCTCTTCTAGGAAACATTTTGGCACAGAGGATGCAGAAACACTGTCTCTAGGCATTTACCCAGGATAAGGTACACACCAAATTTTCGTTTCAGTTCTATTTAGTATTAGCCAAAGGTTTAAAGAGTGCAAATGTCTCCACTGGATATGTACAAGGACAAACTTCTTGTGTCCGTTCACTGTCACTGTTCTACCACTGACCAAAAAGCTTAGTTGCTTAAAGCTATACACACTATGACTGTACAGTCCTGGAGGTCAGGAGCCCTAAGCTAAAATGCTTTCAGGACAGCATTCTTCCTGGAAATTGCCAAGTAAAACCATTTTATCCCAATTTTCATTTCTTAGAGGTCTTTTGTGTTCTTTGGTCCCTATCCCCCTCAATCTTCAAAACCAACCACTATGGCCTCTGCTTTCTGTCATCATGGATCCCATCTGACTCTGATCTTCCCTCTCATAAGGACCTAGGTGGCATCGGAACAGCAAAGTCCCATTACTGTGTAAGATGTCATAGGCATTGAGGACTCCAGTGCACACATTGTTGAGACCCATAGCCTTTCTGCAGTGTAGAATTCTACTGAGCAGCACAATGGAGAACACTTGCACAAGGGTAGTAATATAGATACTTGAAAGCATTATACCCACTGTCCCAAGTCATGTACTCTGTGTGTCTGTGTCCATGACTTTCTGGAAGAGTCAAATCCCCTCGCTGGAGACCAGGTCTGTGGGTGTCTGGGGTGAGGGGCTATGATGAGATAACATTGAGCAGCTGATGAAGGGCATGGACATGCCCTAGTTTCTTAGTATGCTAGGTGAGTTATGTGAATTGATATCCAAGTCTAATCCAAAAGAAAATCAACCTTCAAAGTTGACTTTGCTCTGTGTTTCAGAGGTAGAAAGAGAGATAAAGAGATAATAGTGCATATACACATGCACACACATGCACACATGCACAAATTACCCCTTTTAATCTTACAACCCTCAGTGGTGTGGTTTTTATATAACTACAGGAAAAGGTGTTAGTATAAGAAGTCTGGGGACCAATATCCCATATTCTCCTACTGGGGAACTTGGCAAAGATATCGTGTGATTTGGCCATTTCTCTCACACCACCAAACACTTATGAGCAAGGACAGAGTGTCCTCATGTAGATGGCCTGGATCCCCTCCCCCCTCCCTGAAAAGCCTGGAAAATAGCACTGGAGGGTTGGTGAAGCTGGTCTGCCACTCGACACTGGCCACTGAGAAGCTGCCCAGAGCAATGGTTTCCAACACTTTATTTAGTACTTTAAAAATATACATATTTTATCCCTGGCCTTGTTTAACATTTTTCACTGAGTTCCCTTTTAAAAGTTTGCTTTTTAGGAGACAGAGGCTAAAAGTAACTGAAAATTGATTACAGGAGCCTCAACAAGATGTCTCTGGAGACAGCACCATTTCCTGGAATACTTGACAAAAGTTTACGAGATGTGTATAAATACATGGATGATGCTCTCAGTGACCTCTAAACTGTTCGCATTTCAGGAAGATTCCTAGCAGAGCGCCTGGGCTGGCAGATCCTTGGGATTCTAGACTTAGAGAAAGAAAGAGAGAAGGAAGGAAGGAAGGACAGACGGACAGACCAGATCCCTCCTGAGTTCAAGTGTCACAAGTGGCTCTGCTGAGGATCAGGCCATAACACCCCTCCCTCTCTTCCCCCCTTCTGCTTGCTTGGCCACAGGGGTTGTGCCCAGTGCTCTGTGTGGTTCACCTGGTCCTAGCAACTTTCATGGTTGGGAATTGCTATTACAACCGCAAGGAGGAGGTAAAATCTGTAGTCCCATACCCTGTGAGGATGCAAATTCTCGTGTGTAAAGTGTTGTATGTCTGGCAGACTGTTAAAGATTTAATACCAAGAGGGAAAGAAGAAATAAAACCATAGTGAGTGTGGGATGCATCCCAAATGCTCTCGACATGAGTTTATCAAGAGCCCAATCTGGGCTCCACAAGCCTAATATGCCAGGTCCCTTCCATGTTACCAGGCAGGCTCTTCTGATGCCTTCTGTTCTAGGGTCCTTCTTGAACATAGCTCCTTCCTCCAGGGCTGCCAGACTTCCTTACAGCCTGCAAAGATGACTCCCCTTTCTTAGGGTTTGTTCTCCCACCCATTTTGATGATCAGGCAGAGGTGACAGAAATAGCCAGTATGGTGAGTCAGCCAGGCGTGTAGTATCCACAAATAACCTTATATCAGAGGTCAGGAATGTTGGGCTCTTATTTCTAGATCCTTCCAGAGAGAGGGTAGCTACAACTGGGTTGTTTTTTTTTTCAGTATGTGTTCTGAATGGCACAGTAGAAACTCGAGACTCACTTTCCTAGGGTCTGGTACAAGAAAAGTGAGTATGATACTTCCATCTATCCTGGGCCTTCAAGGAAGGGCAGTTTCAATGGGATCCTGCTCTGCCCTTTGTCTAGTGTGCATTCAGGTCAGTACCACCCTTTAGAGAAGCTGACACCTAGTATGTAATGCCTCTGTCCCCTCATATCTAGGCAACCCTTCATGTTTATTAGGTTAGATGTTGGTGGAAAGAAGGAAGGAGCAAGGGAGGGAAAATAAAAGAAGGAAGGAGGAAAGAGAAAAAAAGGAGAGAGAGAGAGAGAGAAAGAGCAAGAAGAATTCTCTCTGTATCATCCTAAGCATAAGGGGGAATGGTGCACACATGCACACACCATCTGCACTGAGAAATAGCACTTAGTCAGAGTAAATGAAAGAGCAATCTCCCCAGCTTAACGAGCCCCTGGCTTCGAGAACTGATTGTTTTTTTTTTCCTTCTTCCCCTCACTTTGATAATTGGATAACTAATTTTAAAAAGTCATCTCAAATAGTGAGGATGTAAAGCAAGCAGGGAAGGCATCATTTACCACCCTTCATCCGAAGGGAAAATGCGATACTGAACACCTCTCAGGTATTTTCCCTGGTGTTTTGCAACTCTGTGAGCACTTGACAGCATGGGGTGTGTGCACCTGCTTGGGTACAGTTCAGAGTTTGCTGGCTCCTACGGGACAAATCATAACTGTTCTCTGTCATCGTGAGAGTTAAGAAGAAATGGAGATGCTTTGGCTTGTAGGTGAGACTGTGGAGAAGTCTCTGTAGGAATCTGAGGTAATGGAGGCATGAGTGGATCAGCTTCACCCTGACCTTCAGGACCCTATGTCTCAATAATGTGCCTTTTCCAGTCTGGTCCATGGTACTCTGGCCCTGTGAGATGCTCACATGGGGAATCACTAGTTGACATGTGTGTGAGAACTTGCTCTCTTCACAAATGTTGCAAGTGTAATGTTAGTTCAAAACTAAGTGTAAAACAGTATATTTATAATAAATAAAATTTCCCCAGTTGTTACAGAGGCTTCCTGGGAAATGACTATAATATGGTTTTCACGGACACTATCCTTTAATGACCCTCTACAGCTCTGAAAACTTTCAGAACAGGAGAATGAAACTCCTAGTGAATATGCTCAAGCAGATTGCTAATATGTTATCTAAGATCTCTCAAAACTCCTTTACGAGAACTGGAGAGACGACGCCTCACAGCTCAGTGGGTGAAGGCATTTGCCACCATGACCGACATCCTGAGTTGTTCTCAGGACCACATGAGGGAAGGAGAGAACTGACTCCCACAGGTTGTGCTCTGCTTCTGTTGACACGCTGTGGCACACGCACAGGAATGGACACAATCAATCAGTCAGTTTAGTTTTAGCTAGTCTATTTTTTTTTTGCCTCATTGATGTGATGTGTGTCTTTTTAAATAAACAATTTTATAGTACTCTGATAGATGAACAGGGCTTGCAATTTTTAAATTCTCTTCATGAAGGTTCAAGATTTATCTACAGATGACTGTAGGGGTTTGCTTAAACAGTTAAATAGGATGAACACAAATCCTGACAATTCTTTGACTACATTATCTGTTATGAATTTTGGTTGACCTGCAGATGTTTAGGAAAACATCTCAATTGCATCAAGGTGTATCACCTGACATTCATAAAACTTTTAATTTTTAATTAATGGTTCTAAGAGCTGTACTAATGAGTGCATATCAGTTAATATGTTCAACATAGTTTATTTTCCTTACTATGTAAAGGGTGATCCATACCTTCTGAAGCTGGGAATAATATCTTTGCTTGTCTCAGCAGAACCAATTAAAAACTTCAGCTTGAGTGGATAAACAGTTCTAAAAAATATTGGAAAAACAGGGATTTAGGTACAGAATAGGCAGGCTGAATGCCCAAGGATTGTAGGGGATCAGTGTTTTGGGGCTCAGAACAGGGAAAAGACTTGAAGAAATTAAGCACACGTATATTCCAGGTTGTTGAAAGTATTCTGGGTATATGACACTAACCTTGTCAAAGCCCATCAACAGTCACAGCACAGAGATCAACTATGCAATCTTTCAATTCATGTAGGAGGTTCGTTCAGCATTTTGAGGTCTACCAGGAGATGCGGGCAGTGACAAAATAATCCAGTTATGTTTTAAGAGTTTAAAATAAGTCACAGAGGCCATGGTGGATGTGAGCAAGGTGGTGCCCGAATGGGCTGGGCGATGAGTGGAGATAGTGGATGAAGGGGTCAGAGCAAGATGCAGGAGGACTGTGCCTTCATTGATAGTTGTGCCTATGAAGTTGCCAGTTACTAATTCAATTGTGTGTGTGCACCAAAAAAATGTATGTATACATTATAAACAAATGGAACATAGAGTTGATGGGGTTTGGTGTTAGGAGCCAGGTCTCAGCTATTGTAACGGGGTTGTGCCAACAAGCTAAATGAAGTACTAAACTAACGTATAACAGCAATAGATTCAACTTGTAGGCACTGGGACAAAACCATTCTTAACATAATACTGACATAGTCATTTGATGTTGAAGTATTTAGAAACATGCTTATGCAAACACATGCTTACATGTTTATATTTACTTCTTTGCTCTGACAGCAGAGAAGGCACAGAACTATTGACATCCCTAATAGGATTCTTCAATAAATGAGGGTTTCTAATTGTGATGAATGATTGTGGAGTGGATGAGGGAAAATGTAAAATGAGCTCGGGGCATCCTGTGAGAGCAGATGAATGCTTAATACATATACATGCATAAATATATGTACACGCATGTGCTAGCTCATATAGAGTATAAAAAGAAACACAAAAAGCCACAGGAAGTTATCCTAATGGACAAAGCAGAGAGCCAAAGCAATAATAAATATTAAGGAGGGCACAGTAAAAGATTTAAAAGATTAGCTAGATAAATTAATGGTAAGGAGAAAGGGGCAATTATTTCTGGATGGCGGAGTCATGAAGAGTAGAACTTAATGCTCTTAATAAATGTGCTCAGTACTCTGATCAGAACCTTCTTCCATCTAAAAATTTTGCCATTCATGTACTGGTTACTTTTTCAATGTCAGGTATCTGTTCTGTTCCCACTTCATAAGATGTATTATTTGAGAATATCACATACACGTATAATGTCTTCTGATTACTCCCCCCCACACACACACACACACCATTTCTCCCAGCCTTGCCAGGCTCTTTCTTCCCTGGGGTCGTTTTCCTGTATTTGTGTCTTGTTTTGTTTTAAGGGTCCTTTGAGTTTCACAAAGGATGCCTATATGGCCATGGCCATGGACCTATCTAGTGGATCCTGATGACATCACTAGCCCACACTTGTTCCTGGAAACCTGGTTACTGGGTTAATGCTGTGTTTCCATGCCACCCAGTGATGGAAGGATGCCAGAGAATCACATTTCCAGATGTCAGACTTATTTTTATGAAGCCTTCCTCCCAGGTCCTTTGTGTTCAGTGACAGTAATTTTAAAAGCTGCATCTGTCTCTGAACTAGCATTTTAAAAAAAAGAAAGAAAGAAAAGAAAAGAGGACCAGCCTGCAACAATGCTCTTGACTCGGATTGATATGGTACAATCAGTTTCAACTCCATCCCTTTGAGATGTGTGTGGACTTCCTGTGCCAACGACAATTGTGAGTGTGACAGGCACAGGACTGGATGAGGGTGTTGTCTTCAGTTGAACCAAGTGCTCTGGATACCCACAGGGACTTCCAGGACGGACATCAGTTTTTCGATTGTTTGTCTTTTCTACATGTAAAACAAAACCAGCTTCCATTTTCTTCAGAGAGCCCAAGCAGAGTCTGCATGACATGTGGAGTCCTTTGATGCAAACCTACTTCTCTTACATTGACCATGTGATGATGCCACGGAACCACCTCGCATCTACATAGGATTTCATACAAGACAAACTGCAGTATGATCAGCTTCCATGGCCCCACACTGTTCCCTTACCCTGCCCATCTGTCCCTCGGAACGCAGGATCATGAATCATGTGATGTCAATCATATTTTGTAGGTTGAGAGAATGAAGGCTTACAAGGAACCAACGACAGCCCACCTGTTACGGTTTGAATAGGCTTCCAGAAACTCGTGTGTTTGAACCCTTGGCCCATAGGAAGTGGCACTATTAGGAGGTGTGGCCTCGTTGGAGGAGGTGTGACATCTCTGGAAGAAGTGTGTCACTGTGGGGGCAGGCTTTGAGGTCTTATAAGCTTAAGTCTGGACAGTGCCTCTCAGTTTCTGCTGCCTGAAGTTCACGACGTAGCACTCTTAGCTCCTTCTCCAGCACCATGTCTGTCTCCATGCCACTACATCCCATCATGAGGATAATGCACTAACCCTCAGAACTGTAAGCAGTCCCAGTTAAATGTTTTCCTTTCTAAGTGTGGCCGTGGTTATGGTGTCTCTTCACAGCAATAGGAACCCTAACTAAGACAAGCACTAAGTAGATAAACATCTGTTAAAAACTGACTGTGCTGGTTGCTTTATTGTCAGGGACAAGGATCATTATGTGTGATTACATGGAAGCCTGGGTCAAGTATGACTGTGGGGTCTCCAAGTTTTGCATAGCTACTCCTTCATATCTCTCAATGTTCCCCAGAAAGCACCAAGAACACTCCCCACCCCGTGTTCACCAGAATCTCTCCCTCCACTGTAGCCAGCTCCCACCGTGCCTGTATGCTTCCAGCACTCTGCAGAATGTATGCAGCTTCCATTCCAGGTCTGCTGGGGGTACTGTGGTGGAACAGGGTTCAATACACAAGCACGAAGTAAGAAAGCAGGTTCTGAGGGAGAAGAGTCAGGGGTGGGAAGGAGCCAATGTGTCTGGATCACCTATCATGCGCCCAGCTCCAGGCTCTGCCCCTTACAGTTCTCTCACAGTCCCTGACATCAGGGTTTTAGTTCCCATCATAAAGATGAAGGAAATCACATTAAGTCATTTCCTCCAATTCGTGCAACCAGCGCATGTCAGAATGAAGATTTGAACCCATGCTAAGCGACTTCATTGTTGGTGTTTTTGGTCCTGGGTGGACTAAGAATGCTCTTGGAACTCTAGATTCTGAAGGGCCCACACTTCATTTTCCTCACCTGAGCAGAGAAGAATGAAAATTTTCCAGTCTACATTTTCTATATGCATAGAACAGCCATGTCTATTTTCAGTGGCTTTCTACCCATTTTTTTTTAAATCAAGAACAACTGAATATTTTCCACTTGAGTATAAATAGACGTCTCGATTGTAAAGGTGCCTAGAGCTCAGACTTACTTAACTTCCAGTTTAGGTATCCACCCCGCATTGCACAATTATCAACTGGGATATGACGCAATTTTTTTTTCTAAACAAACTAAACCAAACAAGTATTGGGTAACTAGAATCTCTCTTTATCCTTGTGTGTGCCTAGCAACTTTGCAGGTCTGTTAGGGAGGGAAAAAACGCTCTCGACAGGAGCTCAGAAAGATACCCAAAGAGTAGAAAATCATGAAGCTTTTTGTGCTGTTGCAATGGTTTGGGCTGAGATTAACAGAGGAGAAACCCTAGGACCCCACTGCACTCCTCTGTTCTCTGTGCAGAGGCAGCAGCAGCAGCAGGGACTTGCAGAGACAAGAGCCAAATGCCCATCCCCCTATTCACTCTCCAGACAGCTGAGCCTGTGAACGCTGTGAATTGCTTTTCAGCATGGATTTTTCTGCTGAGTATAACGACGCAACATTACAGAAAGCGGGAAGAATGAAGAATTCGTGTTGCCTGGTTTCATCACCCCAACAAGAGTGTTTTTGTTCTTGACTATTCCCTTCCAGCCTTCCTTTTCAGCTCTAAGTGATTTAACCTGAGAGACAGAATGAGGGCGGCCCCAGGAACTGAGGGAGATGCCTTCTTTGGTTAGAGTTAGATCTAGGGGTCAGTGGCTGAGCCAATGAGATGGCTCCGCAGTTAAGAGCATGTGTTACTCTTAAAGCTGACCCCAGTTTGATTCCCAGCACCTACGGGGCTGCTCACAGAATCCTGAAATGCCAGTCCCAGAGAATCCGATGCCATTTTCCGACCTTCACAGGCACCTGAGTACGCATATACCAACGTAAATTTTTTTAAAAAATTATTTATGTAAAAAAAAAACCTTTTAAGTCATTCAACAGACTTCCTCCTCCCTTACAAAAAAGCATAGAACCTAAGATAGTTTTCAGATCTGTCCACAGATCCCTGCAAAGGTCCCATACCTGGGACTGAACTCCAGTCTGCATGCGACGTGTGTTTTTCCTGTTATTGTCAATCAGCTACGTCCTGTATTTACCAGCATATCCAAGCATCTTACTTTATTATGTTTGTTTAAATTAATATTTTATATGAGTAATTTACCAACAGTAGATATGTCGCCGTGTGCTCTGAAGCACTAAATTTGGCAACACATATAAACTTCAACCTACAAAAATAAAATTCAAGGCCATGGCTGTTTTCTGTAAGCAAACAGAGAGACAGTCTGCATTTTGTTAGATATAAAATCTAATTCTGATCAGAGAGGAGTCGATATCTGTGTGCCACGGAAAATTCCAGAGCACTGTTTGTGTTTCACATTCCTAGCTGGTACCCATTCTCTTCCGTGGGGGATGTGGCCCTCCAGTGTTTATTCTCCATTTGCTTCAGCATCCCCTGGTGTGCCCAGCTGAGCTCCCAGGTCCTGCTCATGTCTCTTGAGACATTACCCTGTATCCTTATGAAAAGCCTACTCAGGTCTGCCTTGATTCAGCACCCATAGTTCTCTTCGGAGCAAGAAAACAAGAGCACGACCAGATGTATGGGTTATAAGGACAACCCAGCTGGGCTTTCCAGGGCCAAGATGCCCCCTCAGGTGGGCCCATACTTCCAGCAGATCTGCCATATTCCCAAGGGAGGCTTTCAAGGGAACCAGAGACCTTGGAGGTGGTGGCAGTTACCATGGTGACTAAGGTGCAATTCTGACTGGGTCGAGGCTAGAATGACCACCCAAGTGGTGTTGGGGGAGGTTGCTCATTTGTTCCTGGCCACTTAGACCCAAAATAATCACTCAGAAACTATATTATTTGCAATACTGTTTGGGCAATAGTTTAAGCGTATTACTAGCTCTTATATCCTAAACTAACCCATCTCCATTAATCTGTGCACCACCACGAGGTCATGGCCTACCTGCAAAATTTCATCAGGCTCCAGCAGAGGTGTTTGTCTCCAGAGGCTTCTCTTCAACCCTGCTACTCTCTATATATATCTTTTTCAGTCTGGCTATATTCTGTTAAGCCATTGGCCAAAAGCACTTCTTTATTAACCAATGGCATACAGAGGGGAATCCCACATCACCTCCTCTTTTCTGTCTAAACAAAAGGGAAGACTTTAACTTTAACATAGTAAAATTACATATAACAAAACAGTCATCAAGCAAGAATTATAGTTACAATATTTATATCTACTTTATCTTTTATCATAACTAAGAAAAACTAATAACTATCTATTGAGTGGAACTGAGAAGTACAGCCAAGATCCAGGTGACCAAAGAGGAGATGCATCTGTGTTCATTGTGGTTCTCCTGGATAGGACAGAACCGGTATCTATGTCTATAATCTGAGTTTATTTCAAGGTATTGGTTGTGGTGGATTGTAGCGACTTGGTGAGTTCAAAGCAGGTGGGGAGGCCAGCTTGCTAAAAGCTGAGGGAAGCTGTGGTTCAAGTCTGAAGCAGTCTGTTGATTACTCCTTTTTCTGGGAAAGGGGAGGATAATTCTTTCTCTGTTACTGTATGAAGCCCACTCACGTCAGAAGGACCACCAGCTCTAGTCAAAGGCCATTGACTCACATACAAATCCCACCCTAAACCATGTCACACATGTTTCAGAATAACTGTCAATGACATATCCGGATGCCATGACCTAGACATAAAAGCTGACCTAAAATCAACCACCACAACATTCTTGCACAAGCAGACATTGTAAGCAAGTGGCAGAGCCTGGCTACCTCCCCAGTGCTTCTTTCTCCACGGGGTGTTTTCACCCAGTTTCTAAAACATTGGTTACTCCGAGAGAGTGCAGTGTCTAAACAACCAAGGGAGGGAGTGGGACTACTTTTGCAACACATGAATTAGTTTGTTTGAGAAACCTTAAACTGTCAGGCATTCATCTCCATGGATGCACAAGGTGACTCAGCTCCTTTTATTGTCCCAGATAACTGACTTTAACATCGCAGCCGAAAACAAACTAGTTCTAGAAAACTCGTGATTTTCGCTAGAGCTCTACTCACAGCAGAAAGTGTTAAGAGATGTTCATTTAGGTGTCCAGTCTGATGGTCTTTGTTCAGTTTCCACTGGGCGTTAGGCTGGAGGCTGCCCTGAGGAGTATTAGAAGAAGCAGCTACAAGATATGCACCCTTGTGTCAGGGTGGGACGGCAATGAACAGTGACATCTACATCCTGTCAGTGGCCCTTTTATGAAGCCCTTCAGCAAATAGTATTTGATTTAGAAAATAAAATAGTTGTATTTTTGCTTAGTCAATGGTCACTTTGCCTTAATGATAGTTAGCTCGAAAGTGATTACTTATCTATTATATATATATATATATATATATATATATATAGAGAGAGAGAGAGAGAGAGAGAGAACACCTATTAAATGTATCAATGTATTTTTTTCTATCTTTGGTTGTATAGGAAGAAAAGAAACCAAGTCAAGGATACCCTCAAATTACCCTACAGGCCTGAGTACTTTCTCTCATGTATACTAGCTGTATGTATACTTACTCTACTATATCTGTCTGACTTTCTCTCACAAAGATTGTTCCTCTTTCTTGCTTTATGTTTTTCTTCATTTGGTTGTTTATATATATAATACCTAACTTATTTAACTGTTTGTTTGACAGATACCTTAGATACATTTTGGAAACACATAGGAAATTAGGTCTAGAGATGAATGGATTGTTGGGTCGATAGATGGATGACACTGTAGTTGGATGGAAGGATGAATGGATGAAGAGTGGATGGACAGATGGATGGACCCATGCATGGATGGATGAATGGATGGATGGCTAGACAGATAACATTCTAACAGGAGTGAGATGAATGAATGAGAGTGAGATGGATGGATGGGTGGTTAAAATTGATGGATGGATGGATGAAACATTATATACTCATTCGAGAAAGTTAAACAAATTCTCTTGGAAATGATGACTTTCAAAGTTAATCTAAAAGGAGGGGTGGCTGTGAGCTGGAAGGGAGAACAGTTTCTATGAGGAAGGGAGGTGGGGGAAGGGAAATCTGGATGACACTTGTCTTTGGTGGACAGGGCCAATTAAATAAGTGACTTAGCAGTCACATCATCTAGTTAATGCACCTTCAAATGAGTCCCAGATACTTCGGCCATTATGCTGATGGAAAGCTTTGGGGGAGAGAAAACACATCTCCCTGTGATCACCCTGTAATTATCCATTTCTTGCCCAGCTCTTGCTGGTTTTGATAAGATCCATTAGGATAATAATTACAGGCTCTGCTAATGTACGGTGACTCTAGACATATACTTCTTTCAGCCCCTGTGTGAGACTGAAGTATGTTAACCTCTTGAATGTCTTCAATCATAGACTGTGTCAGACCTGTATTAACCGCCTGGCTCAGCTTCGCAGACTCCAGCTAGCTGCACACACGCGTGGAAACAAAGCCTTTTCATTTCGCTCATGGCTATTTCCCTTTTTAGGAACATGAAATGAAATACTGTGTTTATCCTGTAGGTCCCAAGCATGTACGTCAGCTGCAATGCCTGAAATAGACACGGTTTGTTGCCCTAAATATTTGATTCTTGAGTCAAGTTATTATAATTGCTAGACATCTTTTTTAAATAGATGGGGGAAGCATAACTGCACGTTTGAAATAAATGCCATGTGCAGATGTAGCATGGTTTCTTTTTATCTTTTTTTTTAACAAAAATATAATACCCCCAGGCTTAACGGATGAAGTAAATACTGATGAGCTGTTTATCTCATCTGAACTTCTGTAGCTTTAAGAAGGCAGAATTCAATGGTCTGAAGGTTAGGAGATGGTTTGTAGCAGTTAAGGGGATTTCAGTTACTAAAAAGACAAACTTAACACACCCTTTTGTAAAACCATTTTTAATAAGCCAAGACTCCAACGCTAAGGCTGCTGTTTCTGTTAGCTTGATAAGTATATTCAGATTAACAGTGAAGGCAAATACATTGACCACAGATGTAGCTCTGTACTGGGCAACCTAACTGCCTTTGAATGCCTTGATAACTTATCTTCCACAAGCAGGGCAGAGCTGAAGTGGCTAGGCCGCCTTGACATCTAAAGAGACGGCCTTCAGACAGAGATAGCTTCAAGGAGTCCTGCTTTGGGATGTGGTCCTGTGAGAGAGGAAAATAAGGACTAGGAGTTTCTGGGTGTGTATAGAGTGAGCCTTGTGGTGTGAAACGTCTACTAACACCTCCCTCTGATTCTTGTGCTGCTGGTTGTGTGTGTGTGTGTGTGTGTGTGTCTGTGTGTGTGTGTGAGAGAGAGAGAGAGAGAGAGACAGAGACAGAGACAGAGACAGACAGAAACACAGAGAAGACAAAGGAGAGACTCTTCATCAGGACCACCTTGACGAAGAAGAATGAGTTCTACTAACAAGTCTACTGCAACTTGCTTATTTTTAACCCATCAACAAATATTCACAGTCTATTTTCTGCTTATCCAGTGTCATGTGGCAAACAGGGAATGTACCGAGATGGGCATTGTTTCCCAAATGCGGTCCATGGAGAAGAAAGTTAACAATGCATACAAAAGGTACAAAGATTTAAGTCCACGAGACAGATCCCCCAAAGTGTGAAAACAGAGAACCACTCCATGCTCAGAGAGGCACCAAGGACCCCAGTTGGTAAGTGAGGGGGGGAGGGGTGAAAACATTCCATGCTTCCCAGGCTGGTTTCTGTTTGGCATTTTGGATATGGGCCATCACTTTTTAGGCAGGTTAAACAAAGACAGAAGCATGCATTCACCACACCATTCAGTTCTTAACTCATCAACATATGTATGTGTGTGAACTCATGTCCTATTGATCTCTTCACGTAGCTGACTGCTTACTCACAGATCCCCCTTTTCACAATACATTGGTCCCCCCTTTCCTGCTGCTACCGTCTGTCAGCAACAACCCTGTTTTGGTAATGTTAGCCACGCTCTGTCACACACAGAGTATATATGTTGCTCTGTCAGCATTTATCTTAATTTCTGCAGGCAGCATTAATCTTCGAAGTCTCCTATTACCAGCTCTCTTCCTCATGGCCCACAATGCCAACCTTCATCCATTGTCCCACACACCCATGACTACTCCTCTTCAGGCCTTTGTTTCCCTATTTAGCGGATATGCAGGAGATCTCTGGTCTCCACTTCTATACCTTGATGAGATGCCTGGTTAAAACAGCTTCATCCTTTGGACCAAATGCAAATAATTCAGTATTTCTAACATTAGCCTGGTACGTGATATAAAGATGTAAAACACACAATGAAATTTAATGGCGTATTTGGGGTATATTAGAAGATTTATGGCCTATAAGGAAATCACACTGAATAAAACGGACAGGTTCAAGATGGGTGATTCTAACTCACAGTAGAAGACAAGCAGAATATGTTCCAAGAACAGCACAACTGTCACTCATACACTGAAAGGAAAAGCACAGGTTGAGATTTAGAAAATGCAGGCATATTGAGCTAATGGAGAGATTCTTCACACAGGGAGGCAGAAGTCCAGTAGAGCAAGCACCAGAAGCAAGGGCTGGTGATCGGGAAGTGCCAGGCTTTGGGGGCAGGAGGGATGGTCTATGGAGGAGGCCACAGAGGCCACGAAAGATGGCAGGCGTTTTCCTAGAACTCACGGTAGGAGATACTTCATGGAATGACATCTTAAATTCTAAACAAAAGGACTCTCCTTCTGAGTGCACTGTAAGTATTTATTAATTTCATGGTACCAGGTGATAGCTAACGCTCTCCAGCAACCGAGCAAAACCTCTAAACTCCTTCTCAGAGGAGTGATTTTTGTAGGGCATGAAAACACACTGCAGCGTTTAAATGGGTAAGACCAAACACACAAAGGAAAACCATACCGCTTTAAAATGTCATAGTAATATCATTACATATTACTAGAATGTATATCTATAATACACACACTATATATTCATTGCATATGCATTATCTACCAGTCATCATATATACGTTAATGTATAGGATATAGTATAATATACTTTAATGTAATGGGTTAAAAATTACAATAAGCTAAGTCCTTTTTTAAACACACATTCATTTTATTTTTAGGTATGTGCATGAATGCATGTATACACATGAATATGTGCATGAGTGTAGGTATCAGAGGAGGCTGGAAGAACGTATCAGATTCCCTAGAGCTGGAGTTGAAGGCAGTTGTGAGCCACCCACTGCAGATGCTGGGAACTGAATGTGGGCATTCTGCAAAAGCAGGGAGCATTCTTAAACTGCTAAGCCATTTCTCCAGGTCTCTTGCTGCCTTATTTTCTGTTACTGTAACCACCAACCAATCTTCCTTACCCAATGGATCTTCCCTCCATAGATCTTCCTTCCTTCTAAGATAGACTTTCTCCATCTGTCTGTCTGCCTCTCTGTGTCTCTCTGTGTCTCTGTCTCTCTGTCTCTGTCTCTCTGTCTCTATCTCTGTCTCTCTGTCTCTGTCTCTGTCTCTCTCTCTCTCTCTCTCTCTCTCTGTGTGTGTGTGTGTGTGTGTGTGTGTGTGTGTGTGTGTGTTCACGGGGACTAGGACCCAAGACCTCACACATACTGAGTAGGCACTCTACCACTGAGCCACTCTCCCAGCCGCATACACCTTATTACAAGAACTATCCTGGTAGCTTGCTAACAGGCCATGCCTTGAGGGCATTGTTTCACAGAGATATTTCAAGATGCATATAATCATAGTGTAAGACCAAAACTAATCTCTGATCTCCCTGACTGACATGTCCTGAGTGGCCACTGCCACTGCTGTCTGGGTAGGCTCACTGAACCCAGTACAGCAGGAAATGACACACATTTCCGTTCCAAAGCAAAAGGAACGCTCCTCACTCGCATCCATGGGCTCTGGCTATCACTCCATTGAGAACCTGTGGACCCTGATGGGAGCCGTCACGCAGGAAGGACCGACGGTGATGTACAAATAGAGAGCAGCACGCAGGAGCATGGCAGACTTGAAAAGAAGAGAACACAGCATGACATGAGCTCGGAGTGCAAACAAGAACAGAACTGGTGAAGACGGAGGAAGCCCTGTGATTAAAGGCTTTGCCCTAGTCTTTTTAAATTCTCACCCGGGGGAAATGGAGAATAGCAATGTCACATTTGGCTCTGAAACCTAGGGTTTGCACCAACATGGAAGATATTTCATATGGTTCTTTGACTTTTTCCACAAACCACATTAAGAACACGGAGCAGAAAAGAGAGTTTTCACTTGTAAACTCCTCAAACTTGTTTCCTTTCTATCTGCAGGAGGGACGCTAAAAAGATAAAATCAAGGGAACATTCTGGAAGGGTCCATTTTACATAAAAACCATTTAGTTTGAATTCATTACCAGGGCTTCAGCTAATGTGAGACTACCAACAGCCAAATTTCACCTAAGTTTTAGATTTGACTTCTCCCAGGCTTACTAACACAGGGATGGGGTGCTCACAGCATCCTGTTATCTGTCTATCCTGGCTGAGATCTCCCCGTTTTATTAACACGGGGATGGGGTGCTCACGGCATCCTATTTTCTGCCTATCTTGGCTGGGAGACTATTTTTTTCCTTTTGTTGTTTCACCTTCCTTCCCCCTCACAGCTGGACCTCAGGTATCTGTACAATCACACACCACTGGCAGGAAAAAAAAAATACTCCCACCTACATTCACAAGTAGTTTCAATCACTCCACTGAGAACCTGTGGACCCTGATCAGAAAGTCGTTCTCCTCGGTCCAATCACTAACCCACAAATAACTGGTAAGTTACTGCTCCATCTTGATACACAGAAGCCATATTTGTCCTCTGACCTTTGAGTCCTAGAAAAATTTTACATGAACAGGACTGTAAACTTGGAAGAGGTCACCAAATGTTCTCTTCTGAACCAGTGACATCGAATCAAGTGCTCCCTACCAAATATTTATCTGACATCATCTGTCCATATCCTGAGAAATTCATTTGTTCGTAGATATACTTCTATGAAAAATGTAGTCTGTGCATTCCCACAACCCAACTGAATCTGTGTGCGTGTTTCTGTGCATGTGTGTTTATATGTATTCATTTATGTATAAATGTGTGCGATGTGTGTACATGTGATGTGTTTATGCATATATGTATATGTGTGTACATGTGTATGTTGTGTGTGTGCCTGTGTATGTATGTATATACATGTGTGTATTATGTGTAGAAGGCTGTTTACCAGTGTGTGTATGTAAGGGGTATTCTCCACTAAGCCCTCACTCACCTCTCTACAATGGCACTACTTGTTGGCTCTTTTCAGTCGCTCCTAGATGAAGAGGTGCAAATTGATCATTCTGTTGGGAATTGGTCATTCTATCTCTGCACTTCCATGCTGAGAAATGTTTGAATCTTGGTCACTCTGAGCCTCTCAAAACTGGGAACCCTGGTGTCTTTTGTTTTTTTTTCACTGTCTTGCCTGGTAACAAGCAAAGTGAAAGTCCATGAATCATTTTCATGTGACTTCCCATCCAGTTATCATTCATTTTGAAATGTCATCATCTAGCTGACTGCGTTATTATTACCAAATATAAATCCAATTCAGATCATGGACAGTACCTACCGAGTGTGTGCTTGGTGCTGCACAGAACATCTTTCAGCCTCCTCTGGTGGCAGTTGAGAGTGTGCATTTTCCTCCACTTTGTCTTTTCATTGCGATGATCAACTGTGCATGTGTGTGACCTGAGACCGAGGTGGCCCATGGATTTTGACGTGACACGCCTGCCAGTCAATCCCTGATTCTTCTTTGCTAGGAAAAGAGTGTCTGACCTTCTGTTGGGCAGTGTTTCTGCACTGGAAATGATTGGGGGAGCACTGGAGACAGAGAAGGACCAGGCAGTTGCTGGTCAGCATCCTTTGTGCCTGTTGGAGAACTTCGCATGGAGCTATCCTCCTCCCCATTGATATGTCTGCTGGGAAGCCTCTGGTGGTGGAGCCAGGTTCAGATGATTTGCTCTGTCCTTACAGAGAGCTGCTTGGAGGCCAGTATGAATCTGAGCTGACTATCTCCCGGGGCACAGATAACACAGATTTGTTTCTGTGACTTGGAGATGTCTCGCTGTTAAGGACCCTTCCCTGCTAGCCCATATTTAGACGCTATGGAGAAGAGTGAGCGATGCATTTCCCTAAAGTCTGTCTGGGGAGATGTGTTCAGAGGCTGCTGATGAATATGGTGATGATGACCAGGAATGGCATCAATGGGCCAAACCAAAGGGCCTGGTGGGAGACATCCCCCCCAAAAAACCTCTATCTGAGTTAAGCATTGAAAGTTGAGAGAAGAATCAAAACACATCCGGATGAAAACGGAAAATGGAGGTGAGCTGGGGGAAGGCTGGCAGAATTAACACTGGGGACAAAGAGTGGAAAAGGCAGCTGTATGGATGTGTGTCACAGTTTGCCCTGACGGTCATAACAAACACCTCATCAACAGCACAAGTTCATGCTTCTATCACAGTTGAGTGCAACTGTTTTCAGTGTGTGCCGGCCATAGCGGTCTCACTTGGGTCCATGTGTCTTCCTCATTCTGGGATTTTGACCAAAGCAGAGCCTACATCTGGAACACATTCTGGTCACAGCAGAAGCAGAAGAGGCGAGTTAGGGGCAAGTGATGGCTCTTAAAGCCTTTGATCCCAAACAAAGCCAACGGTACTTAACCTTCTAACCGATTCATCATCTCATGTCACCCACGCCTGTCTAAGAACAAGAGGGAAGGATTCTCTGCCAGGGGGAGTCTGTGTCTAGGGTGGAGACGTAGTCAGCTTGAAAGAAAGGCGAGAGATGTTGAGCATCAATGGCATGGGTCTCAGAACCTGAAAACCACTGACAGAAAGTGACAGATTTCCCTGTAGCACGAATAATAGAAACCCAGACACAGATATCAGGGTTCAACCTGAAAACCAGAAAAGCAAAGCAGCCAAGCCACTAGAGAAGTCTTACCTCTACCAAGGCTGGGTGACCGCAGACTAAGCCTCTCTCTCCTCCCATTCTACATTCCCTCAAGCGCTGGGATTAAAAGTATATGACTCCCTAGTACTGGGATTAAAGGGGTGAGGTACCACCACCTGGATTTGTTTCTGCTTTGATCTTGTGTAGCCCAGGGTAACCTGGAATTTACAAAGAGCCATCTGCCTCAGTTTCCCAAATCCTGGGATTAAAAGTGTGTGTTACCATTACCTGACCTCCAGTGGCTTTAACTTTGCCTCTCATCTTTAGGCAAAATTTATTTATTAAAATAAAAATAATATACCACTATATTACCCTGCGAGCAAAGGTCACGGTGAAAATCATGTCAGGATTCTCTGGGATCTCGCCTTAGTTGGTTTAGGCTGCTTTAACAAAAACAATAAAATAAAACAAAGGAAATGGACATAGACTTATTGGTTCAAGCAACAGAACTCACTCTTACAATTCTGGGAGGTTAGATTCTAAGATCAAGGTTAACTTCTAATAAAGTCTGTCTCCCTGGTTTGAAGAAGGCCTTTAGGTCAGAGTTCCCTGTGTCCACAGCTCTGGAACATGGGTGGATTTGGGCATACCTTTCAAACACTGGCATAGCCTTCCAACTCAGTTAAACAACCTACCATCATCTAGTAATTCTCACCTTGCTATTTTTTGATTGGTAGTAAAATGTGATTTGTTTGATATAAGCGAGGCCAGCATGAGTCTCTTCTCCATTCTTTCCTCCCACCCACCCCCTTTTCCTCCTTAGCTATAAACTGAATCTTCAAAGTTACACTCATTACTTCCAGCATTATTTGATAATTCCTGGATTATCTCTTGTCAGTCAACAAGGTCATTCTGTACTTTGGAATCTAGCCTGGGAAGGTCAAGGAAAACACTACCATTTAAAGAAAGAAAGAAACAGAGAGAGAGAGAGAGAGAGAGAGAGAGAGAGAGAGAGAGAAGACTAAGCAATGGGTTACATAGTGGAGACTAGATTTTATACTGCCTCAGTAACACTTGCAAGCTTTGTATGTCTGTCCTTGTCTCTAAATAATTTAAAAGCTGTGCCCTGAGTGTGATCAGAGGCATGGCTCCATGTAAGTAAGAAGGGGAAGAGGATGAAAAGGATGAAGAACTTTCCAGAAAACCTCCAACCCCAGAAGGAATCAGTCTTTTCACTACCTGTTCAATCCGGCAGGGCTGGCCCTCTGAGCCACCGTACGCTGCTCCGTGTCATGTCCATCAAAAGTCTCCTTACGCCAGTGATCTAATTAGCAGGGCCACAGGACCAGGAGAGGACCAGGACGGCTCACTTGGCTCGTTAAAAGCTCCCAGTCTCCTGCCTGGGAAATTGTTCTCTAGTTTTACCAGAGCCATTTGCCTTTTTGCAGACCTCAGGGGAGAGAGGCAGGGCTAGCTGAATTCCTGGTGAGGCCCTTTGGCCCAAGGCCTCCATAAAATCTTGGCACCAGCCTTCCTGACTTGGGGCTTTCCTCGTTAAACCTAGAGACGGGAGCTAGCTGTTTAGCTTTTAGAGGCCTAGCTCAGACAGACTAGTCTCCTCTTCCCTGAGGGCTCAGGGCGGAGACAGGCCTCTTGAAGTGAGGTTTGGAGGAGCTGTTGGGCTCTGTAGGGGGCAGGCAGGGAGGTAGCAAAAAAAAACAGGTATGTGCAAATTAGAACTCTGAGTTCCAAAACCAACATGCCATGTTCCCCTTTGTGACTGCCGATTGTTCCCTGTTAGAAAAGCCACACTATTGGTCTATGCCCTCATTCTTTTTTTATTTTTTTTTATTAAAGATTTCTGTCTCTTCCCCACCACCGCCTCCCATTTCCCTCCCCCTCCCCCAGTCAAGACCCCCTCCCTCATCAGCCCAAAGAGCAATCAGGGTTCCCTGCCCTGTGGGAAGTCCAAGGACCACCCACCTCCATCCAGGTCTAGTAAGGTGAGCATCCAAACTGTCTAGGCTCCCACAAAGCCAGTACGAGCAGTAGGATCAAAAATCTATTGCCATTGTTCTTGAGTTCTCAGTAGTCCTCATTGTCTGCTATGTTCAGCAAGTCCGGTTTTATCCCAGGCTTTTTCAGACCCAGGACAGCTGGCCTTGGTGAGTTCCCGATAGAACATCCCCATTGTCTCAGTGTGTGGGTGCACCCCTTGCGGACCTGAGTTCCTTGCTCGTGCTCTCTCTCCTTCTGCTCCTGATTTGGACCTTGAGATTTCTGTCCGGTGCTCCAAGGTGGGTCTCTGTATCTGTCTCCTTTCATCGCCTGATGAAGGTTAATATTCATGAGGATGCCTATGTGTTTGTCTTTGGGTTCTCCTTCTTATTTAGCTTCTCTAGGATCAATAATTATAGGCTCAATGTCCTTTATTTACTAAGACAAAAAGGCAACCCACTGACTGGGAGAAGATCTTCACCAACCCCGCAACTGACAAAGGTCTGATCTCCAAAATATATAAAGAACTCAAGAAACTAGACCGTAAAAGGCTAATCAACCCAACTATAAAATGGGGCACTGAGCTGAACAGAGAATTCTCAACAGATGAAGTTCAAATGGCCAAAAGACACTTAAGGTCATGCCCTCATTCTTATACTTAAACCTAAGTTCAGCCTTCTTACATCTTCCCTTATCATTTGATTCATGCGCTACGCAATATTTAGAGGGTCTTCTTGTCGTGGCATAGGAATAATAAGGCACAATACAGAGGCAGTTTGCAGAGGGATAGAAAAGAATCAAGGACTGTGGCTCCCACATTCCAACCGCTATTAAAAAGCTAGGCTCAGAGTCCCCCAAAAGCCAAAAGAGTGAGCATTGTGAAGCCAATGTCCTTCTGATATCCAGGCACACCCAGCAGCTGGGGGCTTCCTCTGGTAAGACCTGGATAGTGTGACCGAGCTCGGGGACAGTCCTAAGTCAGGCCGCCCGTCTCTTTCTGGCTTCCCCAGGTCGCTCAGAGCATGGAACTTGAGGCTGACATCTCCAGAATCATCATCGCTCTTAAGGAAGTCAGTGACACGGAAGGAGAATGAAGAGCATTAAGAGAGAGCTAATGCAGGTCCCGATCACATGGATGCAAAGGAACGTGAAGAGTCGGGCTATAAGAGAAAGCTTTGGCAACACCACGCCACCTGTATCCCACGGTCAAACAATAACTTTTGTGAGTGCTGTTTCGAGGGGAAGATACCTTGAAGGATAAAAGGGGTACAGTGCACACCTCTGAATGCCCTAAGGAGCAGAAGCCATGGGAAGGGTCAGTGAGGGGTCTGTAACTTTGAGATGAATGAAACTGCAGCAACCGGGAGCAACAAGGACTCCATGCCTCCTCTCCAAGTCCCAAATAACCTTTCCTTCCTGTCCACTGGGACAAAGTGGGCCCTATTTCTTTTGACATGCCAAAGTGCTCACCCAAGTCACAGCCCTCAAGTGACAGGTCTAGACTAGGGATCTCCTCAGCCAGCTGCTCTCCCTTCCTGCTCACAGGGTCACTTGCCCCCTCATCACGTTGTGCGCAGGGCACATGCCAGTTGCACCATGGTCTGGCATGAGGAGCACACCAGGGTGGAGGATGAGGATGAGGATGAGGTCAGCATCACTTCTCCGCATGGCAGTTGTCAAGAGGGGAAGGGAACCATGGAAGCCCCTGTTGATGGGTAGCAGAGGAGCTGGCAGTTAGAGCTGGAAACTGGTTCGTGTAACACCTGGCTCATGGTAGGTGCTAACATGCTGTGCTCTGGAGTTATAGTTACTGCCTGCATCCATTAATAAGCGAGCTCATGGCCAGGTTGTCCCCGGGGTCTTTTCAGCTCTAGGAGGCTGTAGGCAACATCAGAACACTTTGCTTTCAGTATTTCAAAGTCAGTTTCGAGAATACTAGTGGATACCCTGTGGAACCCAACATCTGGGCACGGGGATAACAGAAAGGACATTTCCCCCTCCACATTATAGATGCTGTGACTGATGATCCTTCATCCTCCCCCCCCCCCACTTCCCCCAAGCCTTGGACTGGAGCTGCTGCTTTAAACTGGGAAGGTATCACACTGCATTAGCGGTTACTGTAATTAAGAGCCACACTCCTGGAACACAGCTGTACAGGAGTCCCTGCTCTGCTCCCGAATTAAGGTTCCTCTGGGTTTTGTCTGCTTACTTCATATGAAATACAACTCATTTTACTGCCAGCAATGATCATACACCAGCCTAAGCTGTGCAAAGATCCATACTTGCCGTTGTGTTTCTTCTTCCAAAATAGTGATAGGTTTTATCTATCTACTACACACCTAGGGATATTGCAATCTTTGATAAATACAGTGCACGCAGAAGCTCTTGCTTTCTCATGAGCCTTTGAGGCAAGTCTAATTTAGAGTAGTTTCTAGGGTCAGAATTCTAACCTCGTTGATCCTGTCTTCAAGACCAATAGGTTTCCTACAAACTATATCACTTCACATACATCAAAGTCATGAAAACATAACCACATGGTTTCCCCAATCTCAAACCTAAGACTGATTTCAGTAATGAACTGAGCCACAATATATGACCTAGTTAGATATTACCCATGAAACACGGCCTCAAAGATGTTCTTCATGGGATCATGTATTTGAACGCCTGTTCCTGGTTGTTGGTGCTGTTTGGAGATATTATGCGTAATCTTGCTAGAGGAAGTACATCACCAGAAATGGGCTTTGAGAGTTTATTGCTTAGCCTCACTTCTGGTTCTGCCTCCCTCCTGCGTTCATGGTGCAGATGTCTCGTCCAGCTTCCTGTTCCTGCCACGATGCTTGCTGTCTGCTGCTATGCCTTCATGTCGTAATGGACGTTCCTCTCTCCAGAACAGTTCAGAAAAACAAATGCTTTCATCTCTAAATTGCTTTTCATCATGGTACTTTATAACAAAAAATAGAAAAGTAACTAATATATTTTTTGAAATATATTTGGCCGGGCAGTGGTGGTGCATGCCTTTAATCTCAGCACTCAAGAGGCAAAGGCAGGCAGATCTCTGTGAGTTCGAGGCCAGTGTGATGTACAAAGCAAGTTCCAGGACAGCTAAGACTCTTAAACAGAGAAACCCTATCTTGAAAAAAACCAAAAAAATAAATTATTTGATACTCACATATGTTCTCATTACATCTACTCCCCATCCCTTACCCTCCTCACTTCCCCTCCTAAACTCATGTTCTATTTCTCTCTTAAAAATTAAATGTTAATACTCAGAGTCTCATTTAGTGATGCCGTGTGTGCACGGGTATGAGGCCGTCTGTTAGAGCAGAGGTAGCAAATTCATCTGCCTAGTTCTTTTTCCTGGTGGAAGCAAAGAGCCCTGTTACTTCACCCAGTCACTCAAAAGGGCATTTTAAGGAGGACAGATGACATCATGGGAATAATGAGGGCTTTGGAGTCAACTAGTCCTGCTTTATTTTCCAGCAAATATTTATTCAGCGTGTGCTCTGTGCCAGCCCAGCTCTAGCGCCAGAGGCAGTCTCCTCTGCAGCTCCCACGTTAGGGGCAGGGTGCCCACAGTGAGTTAGTCTGTAACCTCAAGCAAGTCATGGAAGACTCCTAAGCTTGTTTTCGTTTTTCCCAATTGTGGAATGGGCATTTTAATAAGATTTACTGTTAGAATTAGATCTGGTGATGCTCGAAGCTTCTACCATACAGTAGCTTAAGTAAGTCTATGTTAGTCCACACTGTGGGAGAAGACTGAGCACTTTCAGAATTATGTTATTCTGGGTGAGTATGTGCATTAGTTTTCAGTTTTAAAGCCACAGACATCAAAACACTATACCTTAGAATTGTTGATTATGTTATTTCTAAAAATATCATCTTTTTAAAAAACCTATTTGTAATTTTGGACAGGTATGTTCATGTGGGTAGTATATATGCTCTGTATATGTGTAGTATATGTGTGTGGTGTATGTGTGTACATGTATATACATGTGTGTATGTAGTATATATGCTCTGTATGTGTGTACACTGAGTGAAATATGTGTGTATATGTGTGTATGTATACATTAAATGTATATACCTTTATGTATGTGTGTAATATATGTATTCTCTGTATATGTATGTACTATATTGTGGTTTATATGTGTGTGTATATATGTATGACATCTATGTGCATGTGTGTGTATAGTAGATATGCTCTGGATGTGTGTGCATTATTTTGTGTGAATATGTGAAAGTATGTATATGTGTGAAGTATATGTACATGTGTATATGTGTTTATAGTATATATGCCCTGATTGCATAGTATATATGTGTAGTATATATTTGTGTGTATGTATGTGTGGGAAGTGTATGGACATGTGTGTTGCTGTGTGTGATGTATGTGCTCTGTATGCATGTGTAATATATGTGTGTGTGTATTGTATGTGCATATGTATGTCCTGTGTGTGAAATGTATGTATATATGCATAGATATGTGTAGCATACACTCTTTGTATGTGTGTGTAGCATATATGTGTGGTGTATGTGTGTATGTGTATATGTATGAAGTGCATGCACATGTGTGAATGAAAGCATAAGTGCAGAGGCCAAAAGTGGAGGTCAGGTGTCCCACTTGATCACTCTCTACCTTTTCCCCTTAAGAAAACCTGAGACTAAGCTGACAGGCACCAACCTCAGGGATCCTCCTGTTTGGCCACCTGAGTATTCTGTCATCTGCCCCATCACCATTCTCTGTCTGGGTCTCATAACATCGAATATCATCCAGTTACTTCTACATCAGCATAGGAGCCAAGGTGAAGGGAAGGGTGATAGATTATCAGTTCTACCCCTCTCTCTCTGTCTCTCTGTCTGTCTCTCTGTGTGTGTGTGTGTGTGTGTGTGTGTGCGCGCGCGCGCGCGCGCGCGCATGTTGTATAATCCAGCTCCTACCAGACTCCAACTGTGTGTGTGTGTGATGCATGATTATTTTCTTTTCTTTTCTCACAGGAAAAAGCAACATTAGTCCAGGTGAGGTGTAAATGGAGCATGTTAGTCCATGGCTCAAAATTACAGCTGTTGTCTGTGAGAAATAAGAATGGCCATGGTAAGGCCACTCTGAGTGGCACCTGAGAGGGGAAAAGCACTGATGATCATGTCAGGGACCAGTAAAAAGTGGGTACATACAGGGACTTGAATTTCCAAAGGACAGGAATAGGTCAGGGCGAAGGGAGAGAACCAGAGATGCTGCGGCTGTAGACCGCAAGCTCCCTGCAGCTAATGAATGTATCTCATGCCCTTGAGATGTGGCTCCAACCTTGGCTTGCTTTTTTCAATTTTGCCAGTTTGGGGGAGATACCCAGCTTCCCCAGTTGCATACTGTTACACTCTTCTGGAACACAGATGTTCCTTCAGGACATAGATGTCCACTTTAATGTGACTCCTCTAAAAAGACGGGCCTAAAATTTGACTGTCAAAGTGATTTTTGCAATGCCTTCTGGCAGTTCTCATTTTTAAGACAATAGCTGTTTAAAAAAATAGAAAAGATCAGGAATAGACAAATACATGTTTTCTCTCAAGTGTGAAATCTAATTTTAAGATTGCATGTTTATATACATGCATATTTATGTTTTGTGAGTGTGTTTATGTGTGTATGTATGTGAGAATGTTTATATGAGTGTATGTATGTGTTTATATGTATCTGTGTTCACACGTGTATGTTTATATATGAGTATGCATGTGCATACATGTGTGTATGTGTGTTTACATCAGTATGTATGTGTACTTATATGTGTTTGTGGGTAAAGAAAGAACAAGAGGGAAGACTGAATAGAAGTGCATGTATGCATGCTTAGATGTGTGTTTACATATTGTGCATGTGTGTTTACATGTGTGGGGGGGAGTAAGGAGGATCATGAGACAGAAGGCTGACAGAAAGAGAGAACTAGGGAGGATCCATGAAATAAGAGAGCAGCCAGGGAACTTACTGGGGTAAGAACGGGAACTAAAACAGGAGGAAGGGAACATGGCCTTAGGAGAGGGGTGCGGGTAAGAATAAATATGACATGTGCATGAAGATGCCAGGATGAAATCAATTCCATTGTGTGTTAACCCCAAACCGAATAGAAATAGAAAGGCAATGTTATACTTTGCTTCTTGTAGCTTGGACCATGACTCATCTTGAATTAGTACTTACGTACATGAGCAGAGGTAAAAATCAAGGTCTGTTTTCCTTGTTTGTACTTAGCAAGTTACTTTAGCATCATTTAAAAAGACATTTTGCTTCCCTGGGGTGTGTGTGTGGAGAATCATGACTAGGAAAATGTTCTTTTGGTCATAGTTAATCTGTGTATAAGAATTTTATGGTTCTACTAAACTCTGTCTTTTCCAAAGACGTTTAAGGGTATAGAGTATTATTTAAACTAATAAGTAATTTAAAGGAAACTGAAAATTGTACACAGCATGTTTCCCACTGTGTTTATAGATATGCACACATTAGTACTATTGGAAGAAAATTCATTAAAACATGAACAATGATTGTCTCTGAATGATAGCCCGTCTTTGCACTCCCTCACATTTTCCTGTTTTTCAAGGGTTCCACCAGAAATGTGTATTACCATTATGATTCAACAGATGCTTTGTTTATTTGTTTGTTTGTTTTTTAAGTTATGTTTCTTGTACTACAGTCTTCTCTGACTAAAACCTTAAGCCTAAGACACCGAGAAGCCATAATAATATTTTCTGTGCAGCAGTTTCTCCAAAGCAGCTAATTTAAGAAGACAGGAAGGAGAGAAAGTCTCTTCTTAAAACCACGTTTTAAATATGGGCCAGAGGCAAGACAAGGATAGAACCTAAGTCTCCTGAACCAAACTCCTCCCATTCTTGCCTTCTTCCTGTCAAGGAGCTTTACAGAGCTGAGTGGGAACCTCAGCAAAAACTATTGAGAAGTGGAGCTGAGGGGAAGTTAAGCCACACCCCCATGCATGGTATAGGTTCTTGGCTCAAACCTTTGGAGCAAAACTCTCCTTAGAGCCCTACTTGGGCTCCCCTTTGATTCTCCATGTGGACTGGGTAAGCGATTCCTGGGACTCACCACATGACACAACTTCTTAATATTCTGTTAGTTAACTCTTTGCACATTATAAAATTGGACCTCTCTCCCACCCTCCATCCTTCACTCCCTGTATCCTTCCCTCCTTCGTTCCCTCTCAGCTGACCAATGAGATCAATCTTTGGTCCTAATTTCTCTGTTCACATCCTTGTTATTAAAGAAATCTTGGTCTATGCCTTTAAATCTTTACTTTGGGGGAATTTTCTGAAGTTACTGTAAAGTAGTAGGTCTGGAAAAGAGCCAACACTGGCTTCAGACCACATCGTATCTCTACTCCAGTTACCCCACAGTTAGTCATCCCTGGCAGCTTGCTTTCTTATGCTTCCTTCTCTTATTTTCTTGTTCTCTTCAACCCTCCCTTGCTTCCTTGTCTTCCTGTCTCCCTTCCTGTTGACATACAAAAGAGTTCCACACTAGCCAGGGAATAGAGTATATATAAAAATGGTTTATTTGTTTGGGGATTAACTCACAAAAAGGGTAGCAATCGGCTGTCCCTTGTGTGAGCCTGGAACTGGAACCAACTCCTGCAGCCAAGAGACCCATGTGTAGTGGCTTTGCAGTTGTATTTTAATAAATAAAGACTGCCTGAAGATCTGAGACTGAAATAGTGTCACTGGTCAGCCTTACAGGCCAGGTTATGGTAATATACACCTTTAATCCCACCAGCCATACTGGTTGCCATAGAAACCAAGCAATGCATGCCTTTAATCACAGTGGTGCACATCTTTAATCCCAGGCCTAGAGAGGATTATAAAGTGGGAGGAAACAGCTCTCAACACACAGTCTCAATTTTGAGAATCCAAGAGGCAGGATCACCATCTCAGACTGAAGTCGAGGTAAGAGCCAGTAGCTGGCTGTTTTGCTTTTCAGATCTTCAGGTTGAACCCCAATTTCTCTCTTTGAGTTTTTAATTAATCATGCTTCACTTATGCACACATTTCATCTGTCTTTATAGTACATGATACCATGCCCAAAGTGAGCCAACATCTTAAAGGCTATTGGCTGAAGGAGTTTCCACAGCACCTCCCCCTTTTGTCTAAATAAGAGAGCTCTAAGCCTAATACAAAACTATATACAATAAGAACAAATATCAAGTATTGTCCAGGGAAAAGAAGAGGCAAAGACAGACATAAAAAAATAGAATTAAATCAACATGTCAACATCAAACAAGAAACATATACTAAATGTTTCAATAATTAGTCTATCCTAAGCAGTCTAAGTCTTATATTAAAAAAATGGCTTGACTAAGTCACAAGAGGAAAGTAACTATGACTATTTAGTTTTCAACCCCATCAAAGACCTGAGAAAGGAAACAATAGTACTTGAGTAAACAGGAAGTACAATCAAGCATTCAACGTGAGAGTTAGTTTTCAAGAGGACCTTAAGGCTAGGCAGAACCAACAAGACCCTCACATACAAAGTCGATACCTCTAGCATGGTCAGCTTTAATGGTCAGGTTGAAGCAATCAAGAATTTTCTGGGAAAAGAATCTCAATTAAGGAATTGCCTACATCAGTGTTTCTCAACCTGTGGGTTATGACCATCAGAAAACACATATTTCTGATGATTTTAGAAACTTCCAACCATAATTTATTTTCCCTGCTACTTCATGACTATAATTTGGATACTGAACAGTGTTTCAGTTTCTAAGGCCATCAGAAATAAGTGTTTTTAAATTATTGCAAAGCACAGGTTGAGAAACACCAACCTAGATCATATTGGCCTATGGGCATAATAAAACAATTATCTTAATTGTTGATTGATGTGGGAGGGCCTAGCCCAATGAGGGTGGTGCCATTCTCGGGGCAAGTTGTCTTAATCGCATAAGATAGCTAGCTATTCATAATTCTCCCTGCCAACTAGCAAGCCTATTTCTCCACAGTTTCCTCGATTTTTCTTTGGCTGTGATTAAGTTCCTTGGTCAGAGATAATTCTGTGCAAAATGCAAGCCAGCTTGCCTTGAGGTTCCGACTTTGAGTTCCTGCTTCGACCTTTCTCGGTAATGAAGTGTGGTCAGCAATTGTAAGCTGAACAATTCCTCTTCTCCTCTATGGTGCTTTTTTGTTAGGGTGTTCTTGTCTAACAGGATCAAAGCTAGAACAAGCTCCTATATTTGAAGTCACACATTCTACATAATTGAGTGTTTTGCACAGTGGACTTCACTTTCCAAGGCTGCTAGCCAGGGCTAAGCAGTTGCAGCTTAGCTGAAGTTGTCTCTGGAAGATGGAGCTGGACACACTGCACTGCTACAAATAATTAGGCAACTTTGTAGCTTATAGTGATATTTTATTTGTATTTTAAGAAATAAAGCTTGCTTGAACATCAGAGACCAAAACAGCCACCCTGGTCAGCCTTACAGACCAGGCAGTGACACACACCTTTAATTTCAGTAGCCACATTAGTTTGTCACAGGAATTGGACACGAATACAACCCCAGCACTAGAGAGGAATACAAGACAAAAGGAGATAGCTCTCAGTCTCATTCTGTGGATTCCTAGAAGCAGGATCACCATTTTGGACTGAGGTAGAGGTAAGAGGCAGTAGCTGACTGTTTTGCTTTTCTGGTCATCAGGTTAAACCCCAATATCCGTCTCTGGGTTTTTATTAATCGTGCTACATTAACTCTCCCCATGTTGGGTTTCACCATCTTTAAAGGGCCTCCAAAAACAGGATGTTTTGGTACCAAGTCATTTGTGTGCTTATAAAGGCACAAACAAACTGAATGTCTTTTTTGAAGAAATTGCCGTCAGTTCCAAAATGCTGGAGAAGGGAGTTGAAAGTGTAGAAGACAATCTCACAGACCATCACAGGGAGTTCCTGGAAATGTGGCATTTCCATTGTTTTTAGGAGCATGGGAGGAAAGAATATGGGCAGATGGTCTGAGACACAAGGTAAGCAAACTTGGAGCAACAGCAACAATAAAATAAAAACTCTTTTGAAGTGGGATGGGAAGATTGCTCAGTTAGTAATTGCTTGCTGTGTCAGCTTATGGGCCTGAATTCATTCCCAGAACCTTGGTTTTCAAAAAAAGTAGCCTATACTTGTGATATCAGGGCTGGAAATGCAGAGCCAGGTGGATCCCTGGGGCTTACAGGCCAGCTAGTCTAGCCTACTAGATGTGTTCCAGGACAGTAGGAGATTCTGTCTCATAAGACATGGTGGCTGCCATGTGAGGAACTGCAGCTGAGGTCCTCAGGAATCCACAGCCATACACATACATGTGCATACATACCTACACACAAACACACCTGTGCACACATAAACACTGTAAAAGCAACAGCAGTGTGAAGTCTCGGCTCAAATCTAGGCTTTGCCTCTTCAGACGTAGAAAAAGATTTCTTTGTGTTAGGACTGGGTCTCTTCTGTTGCAAGTGGAAAGAGAATACAATACACCCATCTGTCCTGCTGTACAAATGACCCCAGAGAGGCAATGAAATGATACAGTTTTTACTTCAAGGTATTATCAAGCACAGGACTTTGCACAGCTTCTTGTTCATGTCCACAAGGAGGATCTTGTTTCATCTTTTTTTCCAGAAACTGCCAGTCCTTGAGGAGATGAGAGCACTCTCACCCCCATGTGATATGATCAATAACTCCAGAATAAGTTGATAAAAAAATGGACCTGAACCGGATATCAAATGTTTTGTTGCTTTTATCCATTTTAGAAATCGATTTTGATGTTCCTGCGAGATCCTGCAAGTTTTGGCAAAGCAAGTATTGTAGTGGGTATTTTGAGCAGATGGAAGCAAACCCAGAAAGGACAGAGACGTGGCTCAGGCCACAAGCAAAGTTAAAGATGAATGATGGCATTGACTTGAGCTATTTCCAGGCTAGCTCAGATATGGCTTTCCTGAAGGTCAGTGCCATGCTTGGATCCCTCACAAGCTCTGCGCTGAAGCTTGGTCCCCAGCTGCCCATACTAGTAACAGATGATTGGGTCGTTCAGACACTATCAGTGGGTGATGTGGGAGTCCCCTCTGTGTGTTGCTTGCATTGGTTAATGAATAAAGAAACTGCCTTGGCCTGATAGGGCAGAGAAGACAGAACTGAATTCTGGGAGGAAGGAAGCAGAGTCAGAGGGATGCCATGGATCCACAGCTGGAGGCAGATGTGCTGAAATTTTTCTGGTAGGCCACAACTTTGTGGTGATATACAGATTGATAGAAATGGGTTAAACTAAGATGTAAGAGTTAGCCAATAAGAAGCTAGAGCTAATGGGCCAAGCAGTGTTTTAATTAATACAGTTTCTGTGTGGTTATTTCGGAGCTAGGCTAGCAGGGCAGCTGGAAACCAACAAACAGCTCCCCTGCAACAAGTGGGCTGACCTGTTGCTGAGATCATACTGGCTGGGGGAGGCAGGGCTTCATTGGAAGAAGCGGATCACCTGGCAGAGCTTTAAAGGGGGTATCTTATCCCTGGCTCCTTCCTAAGTCGGCCTTGCTGCATTTCTTTTCTCTCCATTCTCCTTTGTTCTTCCTCCACAATGCTGCTCCCTGGTTACTGTGAAATGAGCCATTTGTTCCTTATGCTCTTCTTCACGATGCTCTGCTTCACATCACCAGAAACAACGGTGCTGCTCAGCCATAGACTGAAATGCCTCAAACAACAAGGCAAAATAGACCCTCCTTCCTTCCAACTGCTTCTCTCGGGCATGTGTTGTGGCCAGGATGAGTGGGAGTAATGCTGTAGTTCTTGCCCAGCCAGTGGGTCTCCTCAGTCTATTCCATTCCCACAACCATGAGAGTAAGAAGAAAGGAAGCATCTGGACTGTTCTCTGGAGTGGTGTTGGTCCCAAGCTGTGCCCTAGAAATGACTTTCTGGACCAATCTAGAAAATCTGCAAATGATCCTATCTTTGTACAGCGAGGTGGGGATGGGTAGCTTCAGAAGTCAGATGGAGCTAAGGAAATAAGAGAAAGGGAATGTGGGAATTCTGTGTTCTTTCTTGCTCATCAAGATTGAAGGATGGGAACAGAGATGGCTGCACTGTGCTCCCTGCAGGCCAGGAAAGACTGTGATATGACTGTATGGAAGTGCTAGCAGCCAGCTCTCATGGACGATGGAAAATGAGGACCACAGCTGACCTACTCAGGGCACTTAGCTGAGGAGAAGATCTTGTCTGTTCAGAGCACATCTTCTAAATTCTCATGACAAATGTCTGTTGTAATATGAGCGGTGGGGCTGCGTCCCCAGCACCCCAGCTGCCTGCTAGCTTATGCCCCGAAATAATTACACGGACACTGTATTCTTTTAAACACTGCTTGGCCCATTATATCTAGCCTCTTCTCGGCTAACTCTCGCACCTGGACTAGCCCATTTCTAATAATGCGTAGCACCGCTAGGTGTGCTTACCTGGAAGATTCTAGCCTACATCCATCCTGGGTCGGAGCTTCATCATGTGTGTCTGCCCGGGAGCGGGGAGCATTGCGTCTCTGCTCCAGAGACCAGAGCTGTCAAGTCTGAGCTCACTTCCTCTTCCTCCCAGCATTCTGTTCTGTTTACTCCTCCCACCTATGTTTTAACCTATCAGGGCCAAGCAGTTTCTTTATTGCTTAACCAATGAAATCAACAGATTGATATATGACACCCTACATCAAATGTCAAGATGTTCTAGTCACATGGAGCACTGCAGACTGGGGAGGTGGCTCAGCCAGTGACTGCCATGAGTGAAGACTTGAGTTTGACCACCAGAAACTCAAGCAAAAAGGCCAGGAGATTACAGGCACGCACCTGTCATCCCAACACTAGGGAGGCAGAGGCAAGACAATTCCTGGGGCTCACAGCCAGACTCACCCAATTAGTCATGCCAGGGTCAACTAGAGACCCTCTCTAAAGATGTAAGATGGGGAGCAACCCAGGAAGCCTATCACCGTCAACCTCTGAACTCCACACCCTCATGTATGTGTACCTACACAAGTACACACTCCTGAATACTGCAAGCGCGTACACACACACACACACACACACATACAGACACACACTGCAGTTATTAGAGGATTTATCCACCACTGGCAGGCCTACTCACTCGCCTATGGAAATATCCAAAGTGTCCATGAGTGGTGGGGGCTGAACACTGAAACTGAGTGCTGGGTGAACTCTGCCCTCCACATGCCCAGAGTCTCAGGGAAGAGCATCTTAGCCTTGCATGTTGCACATGGGTATAGATCAGGGACAGCACTAGCCAGGGCTCACAAGAAGACCAGACCACCAAAGGCATTCATCTGTCTCCTTACTTAATCATGCCTGTCAGCTTTGGGGACTGTGGAGTCTAACTCAAGGGGAGACACTGTACATACAGAGCCTGACAAGGGAGGTTGAAGTTAGAGGTCCCTACCACCTAATGTCTCTGCTGCCCCTTTAGGCCATCTACCCACCTGTAAGAATGTAGGGATGGAAAGATGTCCAACACATCCAGACCAATTGATGATGGATGCTCAGGGGTGGGACATCGAAAGAGATCATCTCTTAACTGTCGTTGAATGATTAAAGACCTATACAGCAGGAGGTGAGGGTGGCCCAATTAGGAAAGTGCTTGCCATGTAAGCAGGCATGAGTCCCTGGATCTGATCTGTTGCACGCACATAAAAAGCGGGGCACTGTGGCTCATACTTGCAATTCCTGGAAAGGGGAAGCAGAGAAAGGCAGACCCTGGAGATTAACTAGCAGCCAACCTAGGCCAACCCTCAGGGTCCCACTAAGAGACCCTCTCCCAGAAAAGAAGGTGAATGCCTCCCTGAGAAGGACAATCGGGGTTGATCTTTAGCTTCCACGGAAACTCACACACTTGCAAGCTCACCCACAGGATATGCATACGAATCAAACATGAGAAGCACACAGCGAGGCAGCTAAACTAGACTCTTCTGGCCACCCACACAGCCAGATTCCAAAGACCAGCAGGAGACAAGCTTCCAGCAGGGGTGAGGAAGGCAGTCCCAAAAGGGCAAACAGCTCGAGAAGTGTCGTGATGGGTGGCTGCTATCAGCTTTCTTTGGAGATCCATTGAAAAGAAAAACAAAGCGAAGTAGCAACAAAGCCAGCAATGGTCAGGAGTAAAGGCTGCTGAGATTGGTTTGCACAAACCTCTGGTAGGGTTTGGGCTCTGCTTAGCCACATCCCAGCAGGCACAGGGGATCAGTTAATCACCTCAACCACCCTGGCCTCTGTTTCCTCTCTCTGTAACAAGTAACCATCCCATGAAGCTGAGAAGAGCCCAAATACAGCTAAACTGCCAATTCCCTCTGTTTTCCTTAGCCCTGCTGGCATCTTCACCTTCTAAAAAGAAAAGCTTTCTCACCTTTGCTTCAAGTTTTTATGGGGTGTGGTGGGGGGCTCCCTATTGGTTTGTTTTGCTTTTCTTAATGAAAAACGATATTGATTTTTAACTTTTCTCTCTGGCTGTTAAATTTCAAACACTTTCTGGGGTTGGAGGTGACACAGAACAAAAGGTAGACCGTGTAGTCCCACTGGGGTGCGAACACACAATCCGAGCTCTCTCCTCTCAAATACTATAATGTGGCATCTGTCGTGTTGATCTTCTATCTATTGATTGATCAATAAGAGAGAATCCATAATTCTGCATTCTGTATTTTAGAGAAGACCATGTCATGAGGACCTCCCTATTCGGAACCAGGGGACTAGCTGAATCGGCCAGCGGCAAGCTGCTCTCAGAATAGACCAGAGAAGTCTTTTGCTCCCATAGCAGCGTACAGGGAGCACAGCCGGGGAGACATTCCGAAGGGAAGCGCCCCACGAGGGAGCTCCTTCCGTGGCATGCTGCCCGGCTTCCCGTCAGAACTCCCTCTGCTTATGTATAGCTCCAGGCTTGTATTGATATCCGTGCGCATATGTTGGCCCGGCTCTTCCTTTCCAGGCGAGAGATGGCTTCTGCCGAAGCTGCCAGTGCAATATTTTGAAAATAGATATCCATTTTGAGGAGAAGAGACATCCACATAGGACTCTTTTTTTAGCTTTTACATTAAAAATCATGATAATATCTGTCTTCACGTCAGTGGGATTCTTGCAGCTGTCGGATAAGCCGTAAGTATGGGCTACATGCATGCAGCCCGAGCGAGCTCTCGGGGCTGCCCAGCAAAACACTGTAAACTTACTTGGATAATGATGAGAATTTTGTGTGCACGTCTGATTTTTTTGTCTGTTGTATCTATGTGCCAGTCATCTACACATGCCGCATGCACACGGTCATGTGGAGGTCAAAGGACACCCTCAGGGGCCAATCCTCGGCCACCTTCCACTCTGTTAGTGACAGGGTCTCCTAGTGTCTCCTTCACAGTGTAGACAAAGTTAGACGGCTCTCAAGCTCCCGAAAGCCCACCTTGCTCTGTCTCCGATGTCTCCATCAATAGAGCTGCAGGTGTGCACATCCACACACTGCTGTTCTACAGAGTTCTGGAGACCGGAACACTCTCCTGCTTTCACAGAGACTGCTTTACCAACTGAGCCAGGTCCGCACCCATCATCCCCTGGCTTGTTAACTCAGCTGGCTGTTTTCCAAAGGGAGAGCCTCGCTGACGGCAATGCCGTGTTTCAGTGGCAGATGCTTGGACACCCCTCAGAGACCTGGTGCTTATGGGAAAATGCTGTCACTGAGGTACTGAGATTGCTTGTGTCTGGACAAAGAAGAAAAGATTTGGCTACTCTGGTACTGGTTTTCCATGCTTACTTTTACACCCTCCAGACATAGATGAAAGCATCCCCCAGCCCCTGACTATGACTCTCCGGCTTTATGTTCTTTTCACTATAGACGTCACTCGCTAAATGATGGTGAGGTCATGGTAGAGTTAGGTGGTCATCTACTCCAATAAAAGTTAGGTCCTTATGTAAAATGGAACTTGGGGACACATATACACAGAGAGAACCCATCTGAAGATGGAGAGACTGTTAGAGGCAGAAGGCACATGAAAACTTAGCAAAATACCTGTACTCATAAAAGGGCTTGGCTAGGAATCCAGGCAACCAGCATGATTGTGTTTCTTTGCTTTCATGAGACTTTTTGCTAAGACATGAGTGGGGTGGGGGTTTGGAGTTATTCAGTATAAAGTACCACTGTGTTAGGATGTTCCTGCTCAGTTCTCTAGCGTGTAGACATCCTAACATGCTCTGGGTATGGAGAAGCCCACAGTCTGCCTCAGGTTCCCTCAGCTCCAATTGTAGTCCCAGTACCTAGAACAATTATGCCTACCACATAGCAAGATCCTGATACCATTTTAAAGAAAGAATGTGGAGTGTTTTTTATGTATCTGTTTGAGTATTTCCGATGTCACTATAGACTGGATTAGTCTGTTGTTTGGGGATACCGTATCATACCAGAGGTATAGTGAGCTTAGATTTTGGACATTCAGCCAAAGTTAGGGCTTACAGCTGTATTAGTACGAAAGCCCTCTCCTAAGAAAAAATCTACTGAAGGAGAAGTAAAATTGGAGAAAATTAAGCCCTTATTTTCCGAGTGATAGTGTCTCGTGTTATTTGTAAATGTGCTTAACGGTTATCTCTCTTAAACACATTATATCTTGGTTATGGTGACACAAACATTTCAACCGGTGGATCCAAACGTCCCCTAGAACCATGCTGGAAGAAGGTGGCCACCAGTGACATGTGGCTGTTCAAGGGAAAGCTAATAGGAAGTGGTGAAAGCTTCAGATTAACGGCTCTGTTACTCCATTAGTGTCGTTTTAATCACTGGTCACGGGTAGCCAAGAACGGTCATAGCTGACTGAGTTGGTGCCGAGCAGCACCATGGAGGTACACAGCACAGCTCTGGCCTGCATTTCAGAACTCCTGAGTGTTTAACAGAATGAAGAAATAGAGGCCCTGTGACTGGTGGGACATTTTCACTCTTCCCATAGCCACCCTGGATGCTGTGATCAGGGAAAAGTTGACCCTGCAAGGCTATGTCCTTCTGTTCTTCCAGGACAAATTAATGGCTTCAGAACAATAGGAGCTATTGCAGTGTGTTTATTTACATGAGCTTGTCCACTGTTCAGCTTCTGTTATTTCTCAGTCCTACATAAGAGAAACAGTGATGTCAAAGGGGAGGTAGTTTCTCACGAGGCCAGGGACACACAGGTAGTTCCAGATGACTGACATGTTGGTCTCATGAAGTTAGGTATGTAAAGGACAAAGTATTGAGGAGGGTGGCCCCAACTGAGAATGACTTTTGCTTGGAAGCTAGGGCTGGGCTTTGTATCCTGCTTCCTGGCATACTATAAACTAGACAAGATATACTTTGTGTTATTGAGTGAACCGATCCTCTGATCAAACACCTAACTCATCAGTCACCCAAATAACAGACTTCAGATGAATGAGGCCAGATATCTCTTTTCCAGACAGACAATGCTGCTCTCTATTACGAATAAACTCTAACATTTCCTATTTCCACTGTGCATACTTCTGTTTTCAGGTTAATGTACACATCAGAAGGAGGGCCAGATGAAGAACATGCCACACAGCCACTGAGGGATCCTGAACTGCTACATCCTAGCCCTGTAGCTAGAACATTCTCAACCAGTATCCAGCAGGTTACCACACCATTAAAATAGAGATGGAGAAGTAATTTGGTGCCTGGCTCTCCTGGGCTGTGCCAGGAATGGCAGAAGTCATGGGTACTTGCAAATCATTGGCAGTGAACTATGAGATAACTCCATTTCCAGCTCCAGAATAATAAATACAAAACATTTCATAAGCATCAGCTGTGTGGGCCACACCAAGTCACACAGGACAAGGGCAGTTCAGGCTTGCCTGCAGGTTGGTATCTAAGACAGATAGAGACCATACAATGCAGGGCAAATGCTGTCATGGACGAACAAACGAACGAGCCTGGTTATATCCCAGTAAAAATTTACACTATACTTTGCATTTCAGGTAAGTCTCTTGTGTCGTGAAACAAGATTGTTTTTAATCAATTGAAAAGGTGAATTATAGTCATCTCACAGGCCATGAGCCAGATTTTGACTTCTGACTCCTGGAATTTTATGTTAATTATATCTGTATATAAAAGGTGGTTTTTAAAAAATAAAATTTATTTCAAGAAAATGAAAATAAGGGTGCAAAATCATGATTTCCACAGGCTGCAGAGGCCTGCAGAGTGCACTGGAAGCCAGTCCTGACTTACTCACTGCTCGTGTGTTTTAATTTCGTGCCCCCTCTAGGCACCATTTAAGACTAACCCCCATAATTAGAGAGAATAAAGTCAAATAAATCCAGGCTAGCGGGAGGGGTGAAGAGGTGTTCTGGGACTCCTCTGGTCTGTAATAGAAACTCAGGAATAAAGATGTTCTCCTGCAGGCACCAGGCTCTCACTGTGAGAATTCCCAGAGTCCCACACGAAGGCAGCTTTGGCCCTCTTAGGCAAGAAAAAGAAAACAACAGTTGAATTCCCTTGATCCAGAGTTATTCTATCCCCAACTGAATAAATACACCAAGACACAGGACGAAATGACTTGTCTGCTTCGAAGTGATTTCTTCCCAGCGTTTACAGTAACGTGGGGTTATTTCAGATAATTTGGAAAATGACCTAAAGGTATAAACATGAGAACAAAAGTCACCCCAATCTCAGAACCCAGCGGCAACTGTTGCAAACCTGAGGCCATTTCTTTGACATAACAAATTCATACTGAGTCGGTATATTCATAGACGGCTCTTTTTTTTTTTTGGCATTATACTCTATTTTTCTCTGTCACTAAAGAGCCCTTATTTTTATTTTTCATTGACCATATAATTTGGAACATGCTTTTATCTAATTAACTGATACAAGGAAACTAATCTTTCCTAAATGGCCATGCTTTTAGTCAACAATCTGAACTCCTCTTTCTAGGGCATGGCCTAAACCCCAGGACAAATATGAGGCCTTGGACTCTTGTCCTGCCCAGGTTGACTTCTTGTGCACATCTTTATCCAAGGGTGAACCCTGTGCTAGGTCTTCGTGATGCTGAGACGAATCCATCCCAACTTCTGCACCATGGCAACACTCAGCCACTGTGGAAGAGAGCGAGGTGCTCCAGTGACAAGTGCAGAGGGGATGGATAAAGCCCTGCACAGTCCAAGGAGGGACCGCACCTGCATAGTGGCACTGAGGGACTAGAAGACTTAGAATACATGCTTAGTTTGAGTGGCAGTATGTGACAGGCCTTGTGATTCTAGTTGAAAGTACCTTCACAGGGATGGGATGGTGTTCCAACCAATGAAATGTTTCCCTGCCCATTGATTCTGCTGTGTTGTTATTTACAGCAAAGTTTAGTTTTGGAAACTGGTGATTGGGTCAGCACAGATGCGTTTTATGCCATCTGAAGTCAGGGAGGCAGCCTTGTCTAGGGACCATCCCTTGGGCACTGTCCTTCTCTTAGCAGGCACATCCGAAGCAACCCCAGCTACTCTCCTCACACTGAAAGCAATGGATTTACCACCTAGGACATCACACAAGTTTTCTGTGGTCTCCTCAGACCAGGTTTGCTCCAGGGACATAGCTGACTTTGGTGAGCCCAGGAAAGATATTCCCTGTTGGATGAATTAGTTAACATTCTGTCTTGTCTGAAGCCTACACCGAGACATTGTGTTTTCATTCCTGCTTTCTCTAACTTTATTAATACACACTGGCCATTCACAAAAACTGGACTTTTGTACTGTGCCAACCGAGGGGACACAGACAATCCCCTAATCCAGGCTGGCTGTTAGTACACACTTCTTCCATTTTGTACCTTTGGGCTAAGTTTTGAACCCAGTTACAATCAATTTTACTATGTTTGTTTTGAAAATGTGCCTTTCTTTGAGCATCATTTATATATATATATACATATGCATTTATATACATATATATATACATATGCATTTATATACATATATATACACATTTGCATAAACCTATTTCATCTGCCCCCAAATTGCACACAGCTGACCAGAGCTTCACAGAAACATGCAAAGCACTCACACATGACACCGTACATCCCTCAGCTGCCACTTTTCTTTATGTGTATTGTAAGCCACACCCACGGACATCTGATTTTATTTTTTAATCTCCTTCCTCCAATAACAGCCATTCATAAAGTTGCGCAAGAGTGTTCCTCTAACTCTACAAGGCTTATTCAGACATAAGAAGAGAAAGGTATTCCTTACCCTTTCAGGACTGATAAATAAGAATGATTTTTTTTTAATGGTGATTTACCTGGTGCTGTAGGTGGATGGCATATTAGTTGTAGAAGACAGCAAGACTTAAAATTCTGCTGGGCAGGGTCCCTCTACTATAGTGCCTCCCCCCACATTAACACAACTCTGCCAACCACACATATCTGTGTAAAACCATTAGGAAGATGGCATTCACTTTTCAACCACAATGGAAAGTAAGCCATAGAATGAAAGGAGACTCAACCCAGTGCTTCAGGTGAAGCAGACATAATTGTACATTTGTTTCCTCCATGTTTATATAAAGCATAACAGATTGTATTATTGATGTATCCAGAGAAACAGAACAATAATATACACACTCATATACATGCACACTCAGGCATACATACATAGGCACATATACCCATGAATGCACACTCAAGTACATACATACACATATACACACCATATTGCTGAAAACAACACACATATACAGACATGCCTCATTATTGAAGACGTCTCTGCTCATTCACATGATTGTCTTCCTAAAACAACCTATTAGACATACTTAGAAATATTGCTTCACCAACCTTTGTGCCATTTTTAGCACATCCAAAGGGCACGTGAAATCAACATCATGCATATAAGCTTGATTGAGCAACCATGCCATGCTAAGACATGTTGAAGGACTTTATTGTTGTTGTCTTAACTAATTGCATCTCTGTAGCAGCCCTGTGCAAAGCTCCATGGTCACTCTGTTCTATAGCTGGGTCCAAGGGAAGCCAGAAAGGTCAAGTGATGGTTTCAAGGTCAAATAGCTAATGTGCCTGTCACTGAGTTATAGACACTCAGCTCCAGATCCCCCTTTCCATATTCTTTCATCTTTTGAGGGTGGGTTGGGAATGGCCATATCAACTCTGTTCCTGCTTGCTCTGCAAAGCTGAGAGGATCCGTCCCTTTCTCTTTGTCCCCTGCATTGCTTTCAGCCACTTGTGTCACATGTCCTCCCAGACCGAGCTGATTCTGTTGTGAAGTTTCTCGACCACTTGCACTGTAGACTCCTCTGTACCCCATCTCTTCCACCCCAAGGGAGCACAACATCGACCAGCCCTGTTCTCAAACGTCATTGGTTGTGCTCCAAAGGATGTAGAGTTTGAAGACTTTGACATTGCAAATGCTTTGTGGTGTCCCCTCACTATTGTAGACTGATGATGCATCCTGCACCTGCTTCCTCTTCGGGACCTTGAAGATCTCTTCCTCCTATTTGGTGACTGCATTAACAAGGTTACATTCTTAAATGGTGGTTAATATGATGCTGTGTTCTGGATGGTGTGAGCTCTGCATCCTACATCTGCTGAGAAGAAACTAAACTCCCAGATGGCCATCTACGAGCAGAAGCTTACTATCTGTGGGTGTTTGAAGAAAACTGCCCCCTATAGGCCCATAGGGAGTGACACTATTAAGAGGTGTGGCCTTGTTGGAGTGGGTGTGGTCTTCTTGGAGGAAGGGTGTCACTAAGGGGTGGGCTTTTAGGTCTCAAATTCCCAAGCCATGCCCAATGTGATAGTTTCTTCCTGCTGCCTGCTGATCGGGATGTAAAACTCTCAGCTACCTCTCCAGGATCATGTTTACCTGCCTGCTGCCATGTTTCCCACCATGACACAATGGGACTAAACTTCTGAACTCTAAGTCATTCCCAATCAAATGTTTTCTTTTACAAGAGTTGCTGAGGTCATGGTGTCTCTTCACAGCAATAGAAACCTAAGACTCTACCGATTCACTGTCTCTCAGGAATGTCACATAATCACAGATCCTTGTACAGATCCCATCTCTACTAAGTTATGTAACCTAGTTACGAGGTAGATGGCAATGTTATGCTCCCATGAGAAAAGTTCTGCCAATCCTCTGTGGGTCCTGACTTCTGAGACAAGTGAGAACAACTAAGTACCTTTCCTTGGGACTACTGGGAGAATGAAAAAGGACCAGGGAGAGTAATGGACAGCAGATACTCACATTTGATGCATGCACAAGTTTTATTTTGAATTCAATATTTCTTGTGAAATCAAGGACAGAGTATACTCCCCAGGAACTGTCTTGAAGAATGGCAGAAATGGAGAACCTCAAAAGACATCCCTTCCAGAACACTCCTTTGCAAATAAGAACACTGAGCCCCAGAGGGAGGGGCTGGCCCTAAAGCACCCAGGAAGTACATGTGAGAGTCCAGGAGAGAACACAGATCTACCTGGCCCTTCACTTTTCAGGTAAAAGGGATTCCGAGTTGATGGAGAAAGAATATTTGCCATGGGAGATCAGGAGACCCTTGCTTCTCTTTGCTGTTCTCAGAGGCCTCGAGCAAAGGGGGAATGACAGGCTGCATTGTCCCTTTCTTACTGGGCTGTTCTAACAGCCCCCTTTCCTTTCCTTGGATAGCACAGTGAGGCAAGCAAGGTGAGGCAGGGTCATGCTCTGTCAAGTTTTCATCTGTCTTATTCGTTATACTTTCGTTTGCTGTTTTTGAATAAATGTAGTATTAACACAGAGGATAGCTGACTGCTTTTAAGGCCTCCTTATACTTGGCACTCAATGTGGATGTCTTGCTTTGGGGATTCTGCTCTTGTTCCATCTCTGCCCTCGAGCTAGTCCCATCCCATTGCACCAGCCCAACACATATTGATTTTTGTAGCTTCATATCCATTTTCTGATGTGTGGTGCCAAGGGCATTGATGTATGATGATGAGAAAGAATGACGGCCATGCTGGATCATGGATACAGATCTAAGAAACAGGGGCAGTGCCTAACTGGGAAGGGGAGGATACTATAGTGAAGACCAGGAACCAGCTTTGAAGTCAGGGGACCTGGGCTGCATGTGCTGATACGAGACTCCCTGTTGGATCATCTGGGATCTGAGGGCAGTGGAGCAAGGACTTTTCTCAGCCACCACTCCTGTTATTACAGAGGTCATAGCCCAGGAAAAGGAAAGCATTCATTTCTCTGAGCTTCATTTTTTTATGACTGAAAATGGAAATGGCATTACCTTACTGTCTGTCTAGCACTGGCTAGAGGTCTAGAGAAGTAATTTCTTGATGTGAAATTATCACTCTGTGTAGTTAGACGTTCCCTGTTGTGGTGCATCTTTATAAGGCTCTAATTTTGGAGACTCAGGTAAAAAGAAAGAAAACAAAACAGCCACTTGAACCTTCCAACAGATTGCCTGAATGGATAAGGTAAGTTTTTAGGGGCACATATTCCTTCCAGCTGCACGGAAGGCTTTTGGAGTCTCCTTTACATATGTTCATTGCTTTTTTGGATATGTGTCTTAAGAAGAAGAGGAAGAAGGAGAAGGAGGAGGAGGAGGAGGAGGAGGAGGAGGAGGAGGAGGAGGAGATGACAGTGAGAATGGCAATTCTGAAGCAATGATATTCACACTTAACTATCATTGGCATTTTTATCCACTTACTCACCATACAAAAGAAAAGAAAAACTACGATGGACTTGAAAAAAGGAAAAAATAGCTTTATATCTTGTTTCACATCTCATGTATCTATTGCCGGCATCCTATTACCTAATTGTGCCCTCTCTTGGTCCTCTTCCTAAAATCTGCATGATACCCACCCTTATACCTATTGCATATATACATGTGTACAACATTGGCTAGGATCTACAAATGAAGGACTGAGTGTAGTTATATTAGGGTTGAGTTTATGTTACCTCACTTAATACTATACATTCTAAGTCCATCCATTTCTTTCAAATACTATGTTTTTTATTACAGCTAGATAATATTCCACTCTGCATCTCTACCATATTTTTTCATTGTCCATTCATCTGCTGAAGGATGTCTAGATGCGTTTCATTTCCTTATGATTGTTAAGCTGAGCAGCATTAAAAGATAGGGGTTCAAGTATCCCTGTGGTAGGATATGAAGTGCGAGGTATACACCTAGGACATAAATAGCTGGGCCACATGGTAGTTCTATTTTTATCTTTTGAGAAACCTCCAAAGTGATTTCCAGAGTGGCAGTATTAATTTGCAACTCTACCTGCCTTGAATAAGGTTCTGTCTCTGTCTCCATCCTGTCTAACATTTGCTGTCATATATCTTAATCATAGCCATTTGACTGGGGTGAGGTGGTAGCTCAAAGTTTTAATTTTCAAAGTTTTAATTTACATTGTTCTGCTGACCGAGGATGCTGGCTACTTTTAAAAATAATTCCTGGCCATTTGCCCTTAGTTTTTTAAAAGGTATTTAATTCATTAGCCCATTTGATGATGGTAGCTTTATCTCCTTGGTATTTAACTTCCACAATTCTCTATAAATTCTGGATGCTGTCCCCTGTCTGAAGGAGGGCTGGTAGCAATTTCCTCCCGTTCTGCAGTCTTTCCTCTGCTGACAGTTGCCTTCACTGTGCAGACATGTTTTAATCTCATGTTATCCCTTCCGCTGATTCTTGGGGTCTGTTTCTGTGCCATTAATGTTCTGTTTAGAAAAGTCTTACCTCAGTGTCTGAAAGAATATTCTTAATGCTCTCCTCCATTGCTGCAGCATTTATGGTTTTAAATTTGCATTTTTGGTACATTTAGTTCATTTCATGCAAGGTAAACGATATGGATCAAATTTCATCCTTCTGCAGTAGGTGCCCAGTTTTGCCCACACCATTTGTTGAGTGGATTATCTTTCTTTTTCCATTGTATATTTTGCTCTTTTGGTCAAAATTTGATAGGTATAACTTTGTCAGCTTATTTCTGGGTCCTCTATTCTATACCACTGACCTGCCTGTTTTTATGGCTGTATCAAGCTGCCTTTATTTCATGTGAATTTTATGGATTTGCAAAAAGACTTTTACCTTTAATCTCACCCTTCTGCCTCGGAACTTGGCCCTTCATCTTTTAGTTTAGTCATGGCTTCCTTTATGCCTTTCCAAAGGAGGACTAAGAATTACTTGAGAGCATCTCCACACTGACAGGAGTGCAAAGACAGTCTTTCTCTGGAGAGATTTTGAGAGAAATTTCTTACTTGTTTCACAAGTAAGCAAAAATAATATTTGGGAGATTTCTTTCAAAATCTCTCCCTAGCTACAGGGGAAGGCAGAATTCTGAGAACACCTCTGGTGATTCACAGCCTTGCAAATGTCTTGCTTTGGCATGCAGGTGGGACTTGCCATGGACTTCTAGTCAGTAAAATGTGGCCAAGGTGAAGCAGTAGTCACTGTGACTGAATTCTGACTGTGCTATGGGATTGTGTTGCAATTCATTGCAATGTGTAAAGTGTCTTCAACCCTGAATGCTCTTTGGGCTGATGGGGGGGGGGACCTAACTGGGGGAGGGGGAGGGAAATGGGAGGCGGTGGCGGGGAAGAGACAGAAATCTTTAATAAATAAATAAATTAAAAATAAAATAAAAAAGACATGAAGTGCCATGGTCTGATGGCTTCAATATTCTAAGTAAGGGTGATGGGCGAGACAGTTCAATCCAAAAACAAACAAAAAGTGAACAGATATTATGGGCTACTGATCATAGCATGCTACTATAGAGTTTACACTATTACATTGGATACCTATAAAGCCCTCCCCACATACAAAAATGAATCCTTATGTCCTTGTTCCATAAGTCAGCAAAAATAATATCAGGGAGATTTGTTGTCAGGGTTTCTGTCCTGCCTAGTTCTTGCAATTGTTAAGTCCCAAAGAAATCACACAAAGGTCTACATTAGTTATAAACTGATTAGTCCATTAGCTCAGGCTTCTTATTAAATCTTATAACTTATATTAGCCCATTATTCTTGTCTGTGTTAGCCACATGGCTCGGTACCTTATTCAGTGAGGCAGTCACATCTTGCTTGCTCTGTGGCCGGGTCAGGACTGCAGACAGGAGTTCCTTCTTCCTGGAATTCTCCTGTTCTCATTGACCCACCTCTACTCCCTGTCTGGTTGTCCTGCCTATACTTCCTGCCTGGCTATTGGCCAATCAGTGTTTACTTCAAATATAATTGACAGGATACAGACCATTGTCCCACACCAGAGACTGAACACTCACCACTATGAATCAATAACTGGCAAATCTAAGATATGAACTCAGATGAAAGCTTGGTTTCTTTCTTCATTTGACCCACCTCCCTCCCTTCCCCTTTTCTCCCTTCTCTCTTTTTCTCATAGTCCATACACACTCTAGGAAGACTTATCTCACTTGGAATTTCAGCAACACTGAAAAAGAACTCACACTAAGTACATAGGGCAAGGCTGCCTACGACTTAATCAGCAGTTATACAGACTTCCTTCCAAACGTTAAAGTTCATCATCGAGTCTCCTACTAAGGTCCAGTTGTTTAGTAATAGAGCATCAATGAGATCCTTAAGAAGTGCCAGGAGATAAAAAAGACCATGGGGGATGGAGAGAAGCATCCATTCTTTGCCCAGTTACATGGCTTTTCCTCTTTATCCATGTCTTAGGTTCAACACTAGCCTAGCCACTTCCAACAATATGTAAGTAGTGATGATTTTTTTTTTTGTGGAAGATATAGATACAGAGAAACCTAGCCTTCTCCGCATAAACACTCAAAATACCTCTCTGCTCCTTTGTTCATTCTTCCCTGTCTGTGACAGGCACTGTGTATAGGGATAGACCATCACCTACTGTAAGTACCAACAAAATACCTATGACAAAAATCCCTCCTCTGTGACGATGTAGAGACCGTATAGCTCAGGGAAGCTTAGCAACCTGTGAATTACACACACACACCCCATCAAGATACCCCGCCCCTTGCCTGTGCTTTTGCAGAATGTGACAACTATGAAGCTAGGTGTCCCTACCAAACTCTGCCACTGACTCCCATTCCTAACCAAGCAGTCTCTCTTGTCTCCCTGATTGCCTCTAATTTGCCATCTCCCTGTCTCATGTCTGTCTATTTTAAAAATTAGTGGCTCTTACCTTCACACAATCTACTCCATACCAAGCTAAGGGATCCTGCTCAGACTGCCCTGTTTCTCTGGCATTTTGCTGTCTATCCAAGTCCTGCCTGCTGGGATTCACATTCCTGTCCATCTGACCTCACCCACCTCCAGTTGTGAATTCATTCTGATGCTGACCCTGAAGTGGTGGTAAAGATGAAGTAGTGTTGAAAGTTCTGAAGTAAGTTTGAATGTAGGACTGATTTTCCTAATGTTTTGTAAAACAACATGATTCCACGCGTGCGTGTGTGCACGCACATGTGTACATGCATGCATGCGTGTTTGCGTGCACATGTGTGTGTGCGTGTGTGTGTGTGCGTGCGTGTGCGTGCGTGTGTGAAAGCACAGGGAGGTGTCATGGACAGAGGAGAAGAAAAATGGGATAACAAGAAATCAAAAAGGACAAAGAGGAGGGTGGTGAGAGAAAGAGGCTGGTGGGCAATGAATTCAACCACTGCTTGCTCAAGTCACTGAAGAAAGGAAAACTACCGAATCAGGTCATTCATTATCCTTCCTCTGCACTTCAAACACATGGTAATTGCTGGTTTAGCTAACAAGTTGGGCCTTAATTACAGGCCATTAGGCACCATTAATAAAGAAAACCAATTCCACAAGAATCTGAGTCTCCTCCTCAGAGTCTCATTCCCTGGAAAGAGAGTCTTCCGGGGCCTGAAGTCTGGTCCTCCAAATCCTGTAACAATGGAATGAGGCTCCTTTTTAGATGCCAAATTTGGCCGTGACGTCCTGGGACTCATCTCAAGCACCTGTTCCTTGCCAATGCCTGGACACTCTGACTCGAGGAGTGTACTTATGGACAGCGACCCCAAGTGGCCAGTCTACTTATCTGCCTCTACACCTAGCGTCTAAGGAGCCTGCAAAGGACATGTCTCCCTCTCTGATCTTCCTCTTCCTCATGCTGCCCTTCAATGTGCCAGATAAATGCTCTATCAAGGAGCTGTGGGCCCAGTCATAAAGAATGATTTCTTTGGGCCACTGAAATAATCACAGTAATTATTACTTCTCTCATACATTGAATCCCTAATATACATCCTTCCCTTCACTTCTATTATCTAAACCTATCTTAGCAATATGCTATTGTAAATATCTTGGCCTGTTTTGATGGTGATAAAACCGAGGCCCAGGGAAGCTCACTAACTTGATCAAGGTCGCACATGAAGCTGGAAGTGACAGAGGCAAGACTGAAATCTGGAACTCAGGTTCTTTCCAGAAGAAAAACTAAGTTTAAAAGAAGTGGCAAGTTCTCAGTCATGCATTGATACTATGAGCTACTGTTTGCTGGCAGTGTTTGTCTTAATGTTAGTCTTGTATTTCTGAGGATGAACACTAGTGATTCACCGGCTGCTGTTTTGCTACTGTTAAGCGATGTGTCAATCACATCGGCTCAGAATGAAAGGACTGGCAGTCCTCAGCGTTGATGAGGCAGGACACGGTGCACCTGGAACTCTCATCCATTGCTAATGAAAGTACAGACTGACATAAATGTTCTGGAAAAGTGTTTGGCAACTTTTACAAAATGAAAATATTTAAGAAAAAGTGAAGTCATATGTTCATGCAAAGATTTCTATATGAACACACTTTACCCTAATGACAATCAAAATCTGGTGGCAGAGTTCACTTGTGCAATGTCTCAGGTACACTCACCTGTCTGAATACCTCCTACACAGATGGGGGCGCTGTTTGGAAAGGTTGTGTAACCTTCAGGAGTAGAGTAGAGCCCTGCTGGGTGAAGTGGGTCGGTCACTATGGCTTGGCTTTGAGGCTCTTTTGATCTCTGCCTCACTCTCTGTTCACCCTTAGCTTCCTGAACACTAATACAGTTTGATCAGCCGACCTCTTGTCCCTGCTATGGTGTCTGCCCCTCTATGATGGACTGAATCCCTCAGGAGCTGTAAGTCCAAATAAGGCCCTCTGTTCTGTCAAATTATCATATCAGGGTAACAAGAAAGGTACCAACACCTAATGTTTATTAGCAATCCAGATGTCTATCAAAGGGTGACTGGTGAAAAAGAAAGCTATGAAATATTAATATAACGTGTTTTGAAAAGTTTTTGTTTATAAGGATTTGTTTGTGCATATGTCACCATGAGCATGTGTATATGGGCACTTGTGCAGGCCAGAAGAAGTCATCAAATCCCCTGGAACCGCAGCTACAGACAGTTGTGTTCCATCTGACAAATAGGAACTTAACTCCTGTACTCTGCAAGAGCAATACACATTCCAGCAAATACCACTGCACATGCAATTTACATACAAACCCTCATACAACGGACTGTCAATATGACATCAAGACTTGATTTAGACAGGTTGTTAGTCTCATTCATAGCCATTATGGGGGGCCAAAGGGGCACAGCTTAAGGCAAAGGGTATATTTTAACTCACGGTTTCAGTTCATCCTGTCAGGCTAGGTGCTGGGATGCAGAACAGCTCACATCATGACAACCTAAAAGGGAGAGAGAAAGGGAGAGGATGAATATGAATATGGTCCACTGGCCTTCTCCTTTCCTCCATTTGCGCTGTCTGGACCTGCACCTATGGGATGTCCTACAGAATTCAGGTCTATGGTTGATAGTCTCTGTGATCACCACTGCAGACACAGAGGCTGCTTTCATTGACTTCCATGGAATCCTTGTAGCTCAGTGATTTAATGAAGAACTGTGAGACTATGCAGCACAGTAAAAGCCCATGCCCAGGATCTGGACTCAGTCATTACAGAAAGCTAGAGATTGGATATGCAGTTGCAGCTCTGGTATCCAGTGGAACTCTGTCCTATGGACCCACAGAATTGGTTCAGTTTATTGCAGCTTCTACATCCCTCTGAAGAAGGCCACATTATAAGGAGCACTACATGTGCTCCTTTCCCAGAACAAAATACTACATTCAGACGGGAGAGGACATAAGTGGGGAGGGATGGAAAGGCCCAGAGTTTGATTGTCCAAGGACAACCAAAATGTTGGTTGAACAAAAGTTTGATGGAGGAAGGTCATTGGTTAAGTAATAAAGAAACTGCTTGGCCTCATAGGTTAAAACATAGGTGGGAGGAGTAAACAGAACAGAATACTAAGAGGAAGAGGAAGTGAGGTAAGATGCCTCAGACAGACTCTATAGCTCAGCTCTCGGGGGCACACGCGATGAAGCTCCGACCCAGGATGGACGTAGGCTAGAATCTTCCAGGTAAGCGCACCTTGGGGTGCTACACACATTATTAGAAATGGGCTAGTCCAGGTGTGAGAGTTAGCCGAGAAGAGGCTAGATCTAATAGGCCAAGCAGTGTTTAAAAGAATATAATTTGTGTGTTGTTATTTCGGGTAAAGCTAGCCGGTGGCGGGCGCTGGGCAGGACGAAAAGCAAGCCCACAGTTCCTATTACAAAAGTTCAGACCCTGATCATAGTGATGGCCACAGAAGTTCACAGAGCTACCTTTTGCTTCTTCTCCCACTAAGGCCTCACCTCCTCAAGTTGGCAGAGCAAACATCACTGAGCACTTAGTGTGGATGGACTGTTCATCAGTAATAGGAAAGGCATGGGATACACAGCAAATTGGACCTTTGCAAAATTCTGCAAACTGTAAAGGGTTAAAGTACCTACAGTGTGCGAAACACACACACACACATCACTGGATTTTTGAAGGTGGCGAAGGAAGATGGTTGGAGATGGAGACTATCTGAACATCTCCCTGTGGTTTAGAGGGCAGAGGTAAACTAGATAGCAGATAGGAAAATGAAAGACACTCCAGGGTTAACCCATACCCCCAGTATAATGTCCTGGTGGCCCAGGAGGTAATGTACAATTAAAGACTTGGGTCTGACACAGCTGGATTGTGTGTTGTTTAATTCAGTGCTTGTATGGCCTTGGTGAGCATCTGGAAAATAGAGATTACAGTGACTTCCACAGGAGGTTGTTCAAGTTAAAGAATGTTGGATGAGCTAATGTCCATCACAGACAGTACTCTTTCCCTGGCTAAACACAGCCAATGTGCTGTGTAAGTTACTTGTCTTGTTGCTGTGATCAAGTGTCTATTAAAAGCAACTAGGGGAAGGAAGGGCTTGTCTTGGCTCATTGTTTGAGGGTGTGGTCCACCATGGTGAGAAGGTACAGCAGTGGCAGGATGAGGCAGCTTAGGTAACATCGTGTCTGCAGTGAGGAAGCAGATAGAGATGAACTGGTTCTCCTGTGTCCCTTTGTGTTTAGTCTAGGACCTAAGCCCACGGACTGCTGCTGTTCACATACACCATCGCTAACACTGTCGGGTTAGTCAGCCATTCTTGTCATTGTTGTGTGAGGGAAACGGCAGATGAGATGCTCACAATAACTTGACAGATACCTGGAGATACTGACCATTCAGAGCTGAGTAAACCAATACTTGGGGAAAGTGGGGAAAGCTGACAGGTTAGCCAGTCTGGGGCTCTGACTTCTCTCAAACACCCCAGATGATGTGAGTGCTGAACTTCAGGATAACAGTGACTTGTTAGTGGTGGAACAGAAAAAAAGGGGCATTCATGGGACTCCTCTCCCATAGACAGCTAAGGAAAGCGGAGAGCAGGAGAAAGAATTTTCCCCAGCGAGGAGCATACTGGATGGTTACCCAATACCAAATGGTCAGCCCTGAAAACATAAACATACAGGAAACACTAGGTGGGTTGAGCAGTTGCATTTGTGTATTTGGGGACACATATATGGATCAGTAACAACTAAAGACAAACAGGCCATGGTTTTGAGAGGGAGCAGTACATGGGAGAGTACAGAGGGAGGAAAAGGAAGTGGGAAATTAATATAATTTAATCTAAAAAGCTTGCATTAAAGAAGTCAAGGGCAGGACCTAGGTTCAGAACTTCAGGCTAGGGTCCCAGGCGTTTCAGATACATAATTCAACCATGCATATAGAGACCTGTAAGTGTGTAGCAAAAGGCCTTCTCATACTTGGGATTTCCCTAACCACAGCTCTGATCACTGAAGTCCTAGGGAGCTGAATCCCAGAAGGTGAAGAAAAAAATACCAAATTGTCTTTCTAACAATAGGTGTGGGCTGAGGGTTGGTTAAATCCATTCCCTTTGATGACTGGGTAATGGACTCTGGTTCAATGTCTCTGCTAGCACAAACGTCTTTGAAGCTTCTCTGTGCTGAATTTAATGAATGTTATTGTCATCTTCCAGGAGGCAGGAGGGGGGGGGAGGGGTCTGTGCACAGAGGTGGATGGAATCACTCATCGATCTTGATGTCGCACCAGGCAAGCGGTCGGAGAACCAGAGCAGGATGTGAAATCAATCTAGTGATCTATTTATAGAGCAGGCAGTGCCTTTGTCATGGTGATCCGACCAGAGAGGGAATGGCAACATCTGCAGCATATGACTCCCACAAATTAAAACCCATGTCCTGGCAGCATGGAAAAGGAAACTCATTTTTCTTCCAAAAATACCATATAAATGCGGACTTCCCGTCACCCTGCCAGTCTCGTCGGTATAATTCCCAATCTATCGTCCGCTTCTGTCCCTTCAGTATGCATGTCCCCCTCCCATCCTTCATCGCTTCTTATTCACTAAGCATTTATTTGCTCTATTATGCATTACAGGTTGTATAAAATGGCATGAAGAATTCAGAGACGGCGGCACAAGGACTCTACCTTGAGCCCCTGGGTTAACCAGCACAAAACAACAATAAAACACTTATCATCCAACCATTTCCACTTCTGTTTTCCTGACTTTTGACCATGTAGCATTTGCTTGTTTCTAAACCTAAGCTTCCTTGCCAGCGGAATGAAAGCAATGACATCTTCAGAGCATCTTAGGGGCAAGCTTAGAAACACTGATAAATGCCTAGCTGAATATCCCAGAACTAGAATCTTGAGACCAAGTCTTAAGCTTTGCAAAAACAAATAACGGCATTTACGCATGTGTTATGAATGAGTTTGAAGGTTTGTCCCCAAGAGGTTCATGTGCTATAGGGCTTAGCTCTCAGCTAATGGCACTATTTTCAGAGGTTTGAGGAAATTTAGAAGTAATGACTATGATGTGACTGGAGGAAGGTCACTGGGGACAGATCCTTCAGGGTGCCTTGCTCCTGGCTGGCCCCTTCTTATCTTCCTCTACTCTTCCTATATTCCAGAAGATCAAGTAGCCCTTCAGTTATAAATTTGCAAGTGGAGAAATATGAGCCAAACCCTCTGAAGCCGTGAGCCAAATTCTACCTCCTCTAAAGGTGTTCCATAGGCATTCTGGCTATAGCTGCGTAAATGTAACAAGACAGCAGGATGTGAGATTGATCTAATAATTAAATGAAAATGAATATGCATATTAAGAGAGGTAGGACCTAGGTTCAAGAAACAGCCTCACCTAAAACTTCATTAAAATTTGGTTAGCAATGCAAGATATAATTTATTTCATATATGCAAAGCATTATGTAAAGCCAGTCAACCTCCCTTCCTTCCTCCCTCACTTCCTTCATTCTTGGCTCATAAATCCTTATATTGCCACCAGAATACAAGAAAAAAATATGAGGAAGTCATTCTGTCAAAATTGTATAACATACAGGAGAAAGTGAAAAATACTATAAATTGTAGCAATAAAACTAACCGAGGAAACATTTTTCCTTAACTTATATTATTTAAAAATAACTTCCTGTCTAAAACAAAAATTACACTGATATGTTATACACAAGAAAGGTAATTTAAATAGCAATGCTGTAAAAGACGGGGTAGATAAATTAAATACAGGGTACTCATTCTCACAGCAGGGGATGGAGAGATGGCCCAGCAGTTAAGATCATGTACTGGTCCTGCTGGGGATGCAAGTTCAGTTCTCAGTACCTACATGGGGTAGGTTAAAATTGCCTGTCACTACAAGTCCAGAGGGCTTGAATGTCAGCCATCCTCTTCTGGAGTCCATAGGGAATATACTCATGTGTATATACCCACCCATGGCTAACACATACATACTTACTTGGAGTTTAAAGTTGATTTTAAAACAATTAAAAATTTTAAAAAATATTATGTCATATACAGACTGGGGCTATACTATTTAAAATCATATGGTAATAAGTTTAATATCTTAAACAGCATGATAGTCACTCAGAAACTAAAATTGAGACATGTCTGCCAAGACAAGTATGGGAATAGAAAAGAATAAAAAATCAAATTCAAAGGCAGAAGAAAAAAGGATAAAGGAATAACAGAGAAGAAACTAGAAACATGTAGCAAGGTGATACAGACACAACCATGCTAGTAATAATTAAATAGGAATGGTTTAAATATCCAATTATAAAGCTACCTTATATTGCTATGTTCATCTTGTCCAAACACAGCAGTGCTTGCCCATACATGGACACACAATAAACAACTCCTAGCTTTCACCAGAGCCTAGCAAGCTCTCCTCTCAGGGCTCTGGTCTGCATGAGGCTCCTCGGAACAATGGCTGTGGCTGGGTGGTCCAGGGCACTCTGATGGGGAAGGGATTTCAGAGAGCTATGGGGGTGTATGGCTATGTAAGCAAGTCACCCACAGGAATCTCAGCAGATGAGCAGGATCTACAAGACGCTAGTATCTTTGGTCAAACAACTTTCTTATTCTAAGCATACACTCCCTTTAATAATCAGTTCATTTGGTAAGTGTGATATTGGCCTAATGTGCTTCCCTAATATTCTCTAAGTATTACTTACGACAGGACCTGGATTGTTGTCTGGGATGTTTAAAACTTGCATGTTTACTCTGTGCCGCGGTTTCACCTTTCCCCAACACCCCCTGCTTCTTCTAGTTGACTAGTGCATAGCTAAAACTTACCTGCAAGCCAGCATCTCCTCCCACTCCTGAGGACATGTGAGAGAGGCTCATTGGGGACTGACTTGGTATAAAATCATGGTGGAGTGTGTTCTTAGCATGCCTTAAGCACTGGAGTTCATCCCTAGCACCAAAACCAAACAAAAATGTTCTAACCCCATAGTCACACAAACTAGGAAAATACCTACAATAAAAGATCCTGTGATGGTTTGAATGTGAACGGCCTCATGGGCTCATAGATATGAATGGTCCATCACCAGGGTGTGATGGACCCTCCTAATACTTCCAGAGAGGATTAGGAAGGAAGTATGTTGTCACGAGGGGTGGTCTTTGAGGTTTCAGAAGCCCATAATGGACTCAGAGCCTCTCTCTTCCTGCTGCCCGAAGATCTGGATGAAGAACTCCCAGCTACCAAGTTTACCTGTGTGCTACCATGCTCCCTGCTATGAGAATAACCACATGAGCTTCTGAAACTCTTAAGCAGGCTCAGTTAAACGCTTTGTTTTATAAGAATCACTATTGTCATGGTGTTCCTTCATAGCAATAGAATACTAAGAGCAATGGCTGGCTCCTGTGGTACATATATGTAAATGTTCGATAATTACATGCATTTGATTATAGACACCGGCATATATGTCATAAGGTAAGGCTTATCCATCAGATGCTAACTTGGTGGGTAACATAGTTAATACCCCTGGTTTTTTATTGTGTATGTGTGTGATTTTTCAAGGAGCAGGAGCCTGGGACCTTGTGCATGTGAGAAAAACCCACCACCACCGAGGTGCAAGCCCAGCCCTTATACCTCTGTTTTAAGGTATACATGCTCCCAAACTTTCTTGAATTGCAAAATCAACTTCAGCTCACTGCAAATATAAATACGATATTCGGGGTTGTTTGTAAATAGAAGTAGTCCTATTATTGATAAGGAAGCCTCTTTGCTTCTTTCTGATAAGAATTGTTTTCTTCCTAGAATTCAGTTTGGAAGTTGCAGAGAAGGTAAAGGGGGGAAAGGAACTTCAAGGGAGCACACAGGAAACGGCACACTTCTGCATCTAAACACTTGGCATTTTGGCTCTGCCATTGCTCTGGAAACAACCAATAGGTCCAAAGTCTGAAGGACTATTTGAACCGCTGCAGGTGATAGAAGCTAGGTTCTCTCTGATGGATCTGGGGGAGAGAAACAGCAAAATGGAATGCCAGAGGGAAGAGTTGGAGAGTAACAAGAAGAGAGAATAATTTAAGATTTGCCAGGGCTGAGCAGATCACTGGAGTTTTATGATGTTTCCCCGTCTTCTCTTTGAAAGCTGTGTTCCCACCGTTGACTTAGTCCTCATTCTATCTGACTTTGATGTACATTAAAGCGCTGGGGAATGGGCTCTTCCCTGCGACTGATACTGCAGCATCGGAACTGGCTACAGCACAAGGTGAGATGCCAGTGGGAAGCCCTGCTTTGCTGTTTGCATGTGTTTTCATTATGATCAGAGTGACATGAGCTAAGATGATACGCACATTCCCAACACTTGGTGCCAGCTTTCATACTGCAGACGGTTCTCACTGTCACTGCAGCCTCGCTTACAGCCTCTGTATTCAGACACCTATTATAGCAGATGCAATCAAGCCTGGATTGCTGAGCCAGTCTAACCACGCAGCCTCTATTCCCTCAAGCTCCACCTTAATCATACGGGTTCCAGGCTACCCTCCACTGACCTCTCCGCAGGGCCCCACCAGCCTGCCACAGCCCACAAGAATAAAGTTCCATTGACTGCCACGTATGTGCTGGAAGGCTTGGATCTGGACTTTTGCTGAAGGTCCAAAGCCACACATCAAATTGCACATAGCAAACATACCCATTCTGGCTGTCCACAGCATCTCAAACTCAGAATTTCCAAAACGGGACTCCATATCCCGACTTCCTTTCCACGAATGAATCTTTTGCTCCAGTCTATGTAGTCACAGATCCAGAAAAAGAATGAACAAAAACAGAGACCCATTCCCAAACTGTTACTCTCGTTCATCACCCGAAGTTTAATGGATCAAGCTTTGGGGATCTTTAAGATCAGTCCTAAGCACGAGTCCTCTCCTGCCTGACTTCTGCATTGCTTTGCAGCAATATGATTGCCTATTCTGCCCATGGATTGATTACTGTAGGAGGCTGACTGTAGTAAGTTGTCTCCACAATGACTTCACTAGATAATACAAGGTGATTTTCGGCTAAGATTCTTGGCAAGGTGAAGTATCAGCATATACCAGAAACCATACCACGCCACTTCCATAGGACTCTGTTCAGAACCCAAACCAAGAAGGTTTGAGAGAGAAGCTGAAATTTTGAAGGAACATGTCCTATTTGGAGTCTTATAAGACTTCTCTATATTTTACAAAGTGAAGAGCTCTTCTTCTCCAGCATGGCAGAGGATGGCCAAAGACTCCATTGAAAAAAACCCATCTGGTCTGAGGATAAGCACCCTGCCAGAAGGAGAGGAGAGAATTCTAGAAGGGAGAGAAGCTGAGAAGAGATTCTGTGTGAAAATTCTCAAAAAAAAAAAAATGCTAAATGACCCGTAGGCAAATTCAAAGTCATTCCTTAGAGGAAGAGCTCTGGGCTTGAACTGCAGCTGTGTTCTGCTAAGATGGGACAAGTGACCTTCTAAATTTATTCAAGTGAGCTGTCAGCCCAAACAAAACATCCTCTCCATAAAACAGCAACAACCCTTCCCCCACGTGTAACAAAGCTACATTATCATTATACTGGTTTCAGTTCTAGTCCCTGTGATAAGATACCCTCACAAAAGCAGCCTGGGGGAGAAATGGTTTATTGTAGTTTACAGTTGCAGGTTCTAGTCCTTCATAGCAGGGAAGTCAGGATGGCAGGAACTTAAGGAAATTGGCCATGCTACATCCACCACCAGGAAAAGAAAGCAATGAATACAAACAAGTTTATACCCAGCTCACTTTCTCTACTCTTATTCGATCCCAAATCCTCTGCTTAGGGAATGGGGCTGCCCACAGTAGGCAGGTCTTCTGATCTTAATTCACATAATCTAGATAATCTACTATAGATACATCTTCAGGATATGCTGATCTACACAATCCCTCATCAATACCCTCCTCCCAATGATCTCAGATTATATTAAATTGACAATTACACAGATGATTATAGATTATATTAGGTGGACAATTACAACAATCACACACGTCAAATAAAACATTTACAAATACTCAGGATATGACTTAATATTTCCTGATATAGGGACAGAGGGCATGTGACTAGTTTCAAGGTACACCAAGAGAAACAAAACTTTGAGATCATACAATGATTAAAATTAACAGAAAATGATTTTGAAGTGTTTTAAATATGCTCAGTGTAATTAAAGAAAATAAGTTAATTCAGATGAAAATATGTAACATCTCAGCAGAAAAATGGAATATATGGAATAAAAGCAGACAAAACATCTTCTATTTGAAAGGTAATTATGTGAGTTTTTAAAATAGGGTGAGTTTACGAGACAGGGGTGTTGTGCTTTCCTGTCCCTTTAAGGAGCAAGCCACGCCCACTCCCATTACCTCTGACCTGCCCGCTGCCATCTTGCCCCTTCCCTTTTCTGTTTCCTTGGCTTGCGCACGTGTTCTCTCCCTCTCTCCCTCTCTCCCTCTCTCCCTCAATAAATGCTTTTATGGCTACTTTCTGTGTCCATGGGTCTGCTCACAACCGCCGGGCATTGGGAATTCTGCCACGTGGCTTCCTGCTGATGGGAACTCTGCCACTGCTCGGGTGCCGGACTCTGGAGCCGGGCACCGCCGGAGCTTGCTGCTGCTCCGTGAGCCCACCATGCAGGGGGAACCCCCGGATTTTAAGAATAACAAGGGGGATAGCTTGGTGGTGAAGCACTTGCTTGACATGTGAGTTCAGTTCCCAGCACTGAGGGAAGACGGGGGTAAACTTTACAGAACTATTATAATTACAGGATAGATAAATAGGAATGGTCAAATTTGAACTGGGGGGAGAGGAAGAAGAGAAAAGGGCCAGAAGGGAAGGGAGGGGAGGGGAAATAGAACCATAGCCATGGACAGTATTGTTTCTAGCTCTGTTTCCCTGAGGGACCCAGAGTGCCAGCCTTTACGCAGCTCGTAATAAGTTCCACGTGTCTCCATGCTTATTCACGAGTTTGTCTCATGGAACACTCCTATCTTGTACCTGTACACTGTCATACGGGCATTGCCTTTCACTACCAGTTTTGGGGTTTGGAGCTCTTCTGGCTGACCTGGGGCTCCTCCTTATGAAGAACTTTAGCCTTGCTTCTACAGTCTTGTTCTACGGGGGAAAACATTGCAGTCAGGGAATTCCCACACATTTTTTTTTTCAGTACATCTTGGTTGGATATATTAAAGGTCTGCACTTGAACAACTAAAATTGCTGAGCTCCGTCAAGAGATCGTAGGACTGGCTGAATTGAAAACCACTGGGGTGTGTGTTCAACTGGATCTCCTGTGTCGGTTATAACTACAGGTTGTCAAATTCTGGAGCTTTGAATATCTTTCTTTGAGTAAATTATATTTAGGAGAAACCACTTCTCATTAGACCTGGGAGGGTCTGTTCTTAGTCAAAGGCCTTCATTCCGTTCTCACCCCAATGCCATCTGGGAGTTTTAGGCAGCTGTGTGGAATAGGGTTTTGTCATTAGCCTTCAAATCTCCATGCATTCTTCAGTTCCGACGAAAATCATATTGTATGTATAACCTTCTGATCATGAAGGGAATTATTTTTGATAATTTTCTCCAATCATTCTGAGAAACCTGGCAGAGAACCAGCACACATTATGAACTCAGGCCTCGAAGAAAAGGGAAATCGTTATTATCTAGTTTTCCCAATATCAAGGCTTAGTCTCCAGCCATTTCCACCCAGACAAGGTGTGTGACTTCTCAGTGGGTCCGCTTGTCTATGTGCTCAGGTAGAGAGGCCGGCTCCAGGAAAGAGACTCTCATCACAGATGAGCCAGATGCATGGGCACGATCATTCTGTCAGCTACCAAAGAAGAGTGTCTTGGACAGACAGACGTCAGCCAGTGACCAGACAGATGAGCCTACAAATCATCTCAGGGCTTTGAAACTCCTGAGTTGTCAAAAATCACTTCAGGGATTATGACGGCTAATCCTGCTTACCAACTTGACTACATCTAGATGCATCTACAGTTCAAGCTCTACACACTCCCCTGAGGAATTTTCTTAATCAGATTATTTGAAGCAGGAAGACCCACCTTAAATTTGGACCACGCCTTCTGGCAGTATCCCATGGAAGGGAGATTTGTTTTTGCCTCCTTGCCCTCATTCTCACCATGGGACTACCCAGACTGCATCCTGCCTGCAAGCCAATGTAATAAGTCTGCCTTTAATATATATCTATTCTAGCAATTCTATTGCTTTATTGAACCCCAACTAGCACAGGCTATGTCTAGTAATTATGAAAGAGTACTGAGGACACACTATTTACTTTCTAAATGTTCCAAGTGAACTTTGCATGACAGCCACGTGGTATCTTTTCCCCAGAGCCCAGGGAAACACCTTAGCTGTTACAGATTCCATCCAGTTGATATCCGCTCTGTCTGTCTCTCCAGATCTTCACCAATAAGCACAACCTCTGAAAAAAATTCAGTACAGAAAGCACTCAGAATTAGTGCTCCTGTAGAATCAGTGATGCCTAACCCTGACCCTGCCAGAAGGAAGGGTACGTGTATAGTCTACATTTACATAGTTAAACCATGTGTATTATAGTATACTTAAAATGGCATCGATTTGTCTGCTGACAATCTCTTTGAGTCATCTCAAGTGAAACCAAGATACTCTCATTAAACATAAGGCCATCTTGCCTAAAGAAGACACAAACACAATGACTGTGGGGACTCTTGAGAGTAATGACATAACTGAATGACCTAACCAGGTGATGTCACTCTGTGTTGTCACTCTGAACTAGTAACATCCCAAGAGGTGTATAATAACTCCCAGGTCTTGCACTAACATAAGATTCACTAACTCCATCTCCCAGTACACTCACTGAATAGCCTGAGTCACACTTCTCATGTCACCAGGAATAGCCAGCATTGAGCCAACTCAGGACACATGGCAGTGGGCGGGGCAGAGAGAATAACTATGTTATTTGCAATACTGTTTGACCATTAGCTTAAGACTATGGTTAGCTAGGTCTTGTATCCTAAACTAAGCCATCTCCATTAATCTGTGCATCCCCACTAGGTCGTGGCCTATCAGCAAATTTCCGGCAGGCTCCAGCAGAGGAACTCCCACCTTGCCCTATTCTGTTAAGTCACTGGCCAAAACAACTTTATTCATTAACCCATAAAAATAACACATAGACAGAAGGACTTCCCACACCATATGCCAACATGGGTGTAGACAGCTCAGAACCAAGAGCCTTGAGAACACAAACTAAAGCAAATACCACTGTCTCAATGTAAGTGGTCCGTTTAGATTTTTTTCTCCCTTGTTTTTATGTTCTGTTTGAGTCCTCGAGGAACTGAATGATCCCAACTCATACTAAGGAGAGCATGCAATCTATTTTATTTGGCCTACTGATTCACATGTTCACATGCTAATCCCTTCCAGAAACACCCTCACAACTAGAAATAAGACATAACTAGCTTCTTGGGCATCCCTTGACCCAGTCTCATTGACACATCAATTTATGAGTCATAGGAATACTGAAGAACAATGGTCAGGAAAACACCTATTTTGCAGCCAGCAATTGAATCATGGATTCAAGCAAACATCTCTATCAGGACTGTTAATAGTTATTGCAAAAATCTGGTGAAAAATTCAGTAATTATGATCTCAAAGACATATCCTATAGATTAACTACTGATTAGAAAAGGGAAATTGTATCTCTAGAATGGAGTTACCAAATGATCTCTATTCAATCAAATGAGCAAACTTGGTATCACTATTAGTGAGACAAAAAAAATCATGATGTATCTTTTATAATAAAATATGAACAGCACTATTTATGTGTAATATAATTCTGAAATACCATATAGAAAATAGATTTTAGATGTACTTAATTATCGACACAAAATTACTTAGAATCTAAACATTCTAACTACATTTATAATGTACAAACCTTCTTTTATCTATAGCTTTATTTTCTTTTATTTAAAAGATCTATGATCAACTATTATCTAAAAATATAAAATGAAAAATTTTACAAAAAATGATCTATACATTTTTAACTGTGTGACATTTTAAATGGAAGAATAACATTTCATGCCTCCCCACTCCGTCCTGCTGGGGCATGAGCCATCCTTATCCAGTGTATCTACACTGTATATGCTACCCTCCTGTAACACTAGCAATCTTGATTATCACGCTGTCACAGTAGCTCAGCTTTTAATGTTCACATGACACATATTTCATTTGACGCTGTCTTCAAAATTCAAGAATAGCAATTTTACTATAGTGCATTGCTATAACCTTCATATTCTGCTATCAGTTATTATTACTAATCTTTTAATATGTATAATCTAGGAATTTAACTCTATTTTAGATGTCTATATGTTATAGAAACAGTATACCTATAGTGTCGATTCTATTTGGTTTCCAGTAGAAAAATCCACCTTGGTTAGGGATTGGGAGGGTGATGATACTTGGGAAATAGTGAAGACCTATCAATCAAATGCAGTATGCAAAATTTGTTTGAAGTTTGAATCAAGACATGCAACTGGTGTGTTGCCATTCAGAACCTTACAACTTAAGATTATTTATCATTTATTCTCTTATGTATTGTAACAGTTCCAATAAATGTTTGCCTCCTATGGATATCTGTGATCTTCTTGTGGACAAACCTGTTGTCCTTGTCATTTTGATGTCTCCTGCTTATGGTCTTTTGGTAAGTGACCTCCCTGAAAGGCTTCATTTGAGTTCTGGCACACAAGTCCTCCTTTATTTTTAAATTGTGCCTAAAAGGATACCTTTCCTACTTCTTTAGTGTCTTCTGCACGTGCTCGCCCATGTTCTTCCTCAAGTCATAGGATTAAACAAGTTAAATCTGGTCCACAGGCCACTCCCACATGAGGCAATACAAAGACCTAATCAGACCAACAAGGCCCATAGCAGCTATTGTTTGTAAATGATTGGCCATCAGGATCAAGGGGTTTCACTGGCTAGCTTTTGTTTTGAGGGTTGAGGTGGACTGTTTTGCAGTTTGGAGAGAATTTTAGAGGTGGTGGTAGGTTCTAATTTAACAAAACTCAGTACCATGTCAAGCTAGATCTGAAACCAAGCAGTGAACAGAACTAGAGAGGCATGGGAAGAAGGCAGGGGGGTCAATGTCAATGGAAATTTCTCTCCTGTCTACCTGTTTACAAATACCTGGAGGCTGCTTCTAAGATAATTGACTCAGAGGCTTAATATTACTTATAAGTACTCGATTGAAGTATATAAGCTCAGGCTTGTCACTCACTAACTCTTACATATAAATTAACCCATATTTATTCTTTTGTTTTCTCACATGGCTTGATGTGCCCATCTTGCTTTTTTCTGAGTCTGTTGGCGACTCCTGACTCTGCCCTTCTCCTTCCCATCATCCTTTGTTTGGTCGCCCTACCTATACTTCCTGTTGGGCTGCTGGCGAACCAGCGCTTTATCAAACCAATCTGGGTGAAGAATCTTTAGAGTGTACAAGACGATTATTCCACAGCAGGTCAAGAAGAAAGCATGCCCACTGGAATTACTGCCATGTCACCATAATCATGTCACCTAAAGCCATTTCATGGTGCACTCCTAACATTTCCAAAGTCCCTTCTAACTGGGCATGCCATGATAAAAATAGAAAGAAATGAACTGAAAGGGGAAAACTTTCATTTTAAGTAAACCTTAACAGAAAATTTTATAAAACTAAGACTTGCTTGAGTTCAAAGACAAAATATTTTCTATCCTTAGTAATTCCCAATGAAATATTTTCAGACTAAACAAGGGTATAAAAGAAAGGTCAAGTTGAGAGTTCAGGAAGAGAGGTATCTCAGTATAGAGTCAAAGCCAGGTGGGTAGATGAATTCAAAACCTCCAGGGAGATTTGAACAGTCACTTCCTTCATAGAGTTCCAGTGAAACTTCAGATCTCAAAATATAAAATAAAATAAAATTGTTTCTTTTCATGCTTCAAAAGTGTTCTCACAAAAGCTTCTATGAACTGTAAGAGTATTGTGTTCAGGAAGCAAACTCTTAGAAGAACTTTCTACAATCCCATCTGCATGGTGACCACCAGTGAAGCAGGGTATTGAAAAATCTATATGCCAGAACTCTGCAAGACTTCTAATGGAGCTCTATCAGCTTGAGCAGAAAGGAAGGGAGAGAGAGAAAGAGAAAGAGGGGGAGAGAGAGAGAGAGAGAGAGAGAGAGAGAGAGAGAAATTATGTACACAAAAGACCTGTGGACCTGCAGCCTTATGTTAAGGATGACTGTGGGCCAGAGAACTTTCTAGTACCAGGGCACAGAAGATATAGCTTCATCTGGTCTGCTGGCCCTTTCACAGCCAGAGCCCTAAGCCACCATGGGGTCGGTGCATGTCCACTCTGTCCAACATGAAGGAATCAAACCACAGCAACCTACATGTAGGTAATCTCAGTGATCCTGTCGTCCCACCTATAGGCCAGAATCCAAGTGCAGGATTCTGTAGGTAATTCCAGGCCCACAGGGTTTGAGGAGCTCACATTTTCCTCAATGTCATTCCCAGATACAGGCTGAGCAGAGTCGCCATGTTGTTCTATACGATAACAGCTAATCTTTCAACTTGATGGGATTCAGAGTTACCTAGGACACACACTTTTGGGTGTGTTTGGGGACTGCCTGAGTGTGAATGAAATGCATTCAGCTCCCTTACTCCTAGGCTGTGTCTCCCACCCCAATTAGCCCAACCAAGATTTTCCTTCAAAAGCATGGGAAAGGCTTAATCTAATTTAAACAATCCTTCAGGAGGTGTTTCTAGAGATTTGCCTCATAGATGAGTGTAAACCCTTCCTGTCAAGTCAACAAGTCACTCTGCCCCAGACTCATCTGCCTTCAGAAATGGAACATCCCTTGGCTATTTTGAAAACAACCCAATCGGGCTTGCAAAGGGTGATTTAGGTCATGCATGCATAGAACTGGTGTGGAGTGGTGACAGATTGGTGTGGGGCGAGAGTCACTTGGATCTACTTTCCTCATACTCCAGGGGCATGGTCATTCTCGGGGATGGCGAGTGGCCACTCTCATCATAGCAACAGGAATCATAACAGGTAATCAACATGTTTGACAAGCCCTCAAATAGAGATCTACAGGTTTAATTTGGGAACTGAGCTAATTGAAGGCTGGGTGGAGTTCACTGAAAGGATGAGGAGCCCTTTGCTAGTGGAATTCTGTCTTGGTAATGGAATGGCCGCACCCTGTCTAGGCATTTATGCAGCTTGCTGTGGTTTAAGGTTTACAGGCCCTTATATCTCCCGTGGTGTTGAACAATTTTAGAGCAGCTTTTCCTTCCCCAGAGAATCTTCTGAAATAGTCTCTTTTTGATCAGTTCTGCAAAACGTCTTGTGTTTCAGAATCCAAAGGGTCCCTGATGGCATCATTCATTATGTAAGTCCATCGTGGCTACTTTAGCTCAAACAGCTACCACAGTTAAGCAATGTCCTTGAATTTAAAATCCAAGTGTGATGAGAGAATTAAGGACGCCTAGAAGATGGAATGTTTATAATGTCTTTTCTCTTATTATCCATTTACTTTCTCTTATTAACAATATTTATTTAGCCTTTAAAATGTAGGGGCTAGAGAGATGGCTCAGCCATTAAGAGGGTATGATGGTCATAGAGGATCAACATTCAAATCCCATTACCTATATCAGACAATTTACAACTGCACATAGCTTCAGATTCAGGAGGTTCATCTCCCTCTTCTGACCACTGTGAGTAACTTTACTCATGTATACAAACCCACAAAGGCATACACACACACATATACATATAAAAAATTTCAAAAATGTATTACTGATGTGCATACTTCCTAGGTTTGTTGTGAAGATTCACAAGATTAAGCATGTAGACAAATGTTTGACCCCTATAGTATATATAAATATTGAATGATAGGTCTGTCATGGTTTATGAACAGTGCATGCTCGCTGTAAGTAAGCAGATATTCTATTAGCAGTGACGACCATGGAACAAGATGAACAGAAGGGAACTGTCTTGTTTCTTAGATGTTTTCAAGTACAGGGGGAATTAGCTGTTTGGAAATAAGAGCTGAATGGGGAGCAGGAATGGAAATTGTGTTCTGCGTAAGCCTTGCTTCACAGCTAGCTACTCAGGGAGAGGGGGCTGAGGCGAGGGTAGAAGCATCACGGGTCCTATGTCCTAGAAGGTACATCATCCTGGATGTTCACTGTGCCAATACGGAGTGTGACAGGCAAAGCAAACCCCTTCTGAGCAAGGGTGCATAAATCCCGCAACATCCAAACAGCATTTAATCCACCCCAATTAGTAAACAATTGAACTAAAGCTTTTAAAAAAATAAAGTAGCCTAGAGTAGTTATAAAGTGAGACTAAATAGGACTTTTCCCATTCATATGCAATAATTTTGTGTTGGTTGAAGTATCTAACCATTTGCATTATGTCAGAACGTCCTATAAAAGAAACAATCAAAGCAATTAACTATTTTCTCCCTTTTTCCTATATGTTATGGATGTTATGGAAAAAGCTGATGAAGAGTCATAGAAAACATTTTTCCATGAAATTTTCATTTCATTATTGTTCAGGGAAGCGAGAGGGGGGAGGGAGGAAGAGGGGGTGGGAAAGAGAGAGAGAGAGCACGGGAGGAAGTGAGACTCACTACAGCTCTGGTAGTTAAGAACACAGACCTTCTGGTTAGAACGCCCCACATCTAACCTACTGTGTGCAGGGTGCTAGGTAAACATAAGCAAGCAGAGTTTGTTTCCTGGGCTTCAGTGCCCAGATTACTGTATTATTCTAAGGAAACTTGCAGAATCAAGAAACCAGAATTCTGGACCAGTTTTGCCTCTCACTGGATGACAGATCTCAATAAATCAATGTCTTTTTCCTTATTGCCATCTTTATAAAAGCTCATACCGGACTCTTTTCCTTGGCAGAATAATTGCAAGGTTCAGAAATGATGGATACTTTAGAAAGTACACAGGCATAAAAGGTAGGGAGAGAGGCATTTTACACATAATGCCCATGCTGCATTCCTCTCTTATGGACTGTGTATGACTATTATAAAATAGTTGCTAGCTTTATCATAAACTGAAGTGGATCAAACAGTGTTTTCTGCAAAGCTCCATCAAGCCTTCCATTTGCCTGTTACCTGTGGCCTCCATAGCAGATCATCACGGGTTTTGGTGAATTTAAATAACAGAGTGCAGGCTGGAGAGCTGGCTCCGTGGTTAAGAGCACTGGCTGCTCTTGCAGAAGGCCTGGGTTTGGATCCCAGCACACACATGGCAGTTCACGACTATCTATTCCTCCAGTTCCAGAGGATCTGACAGCCTCTGCAAGTGTCAGGCATGGATATGATACACATGAACATATATAGGAAAAACAGTCACACACACAAAATAAAATAATTTTTACAAAGAGGTACTGGGCAAATAGGAGCTCAGGCTTCTACCTGGGCCTGAACCTGGGGCTCACCTGTACCATGTTAAGAATTTCTGTGTGAGTAAATAGTAGCCCTAAATAAGGACAGTTGAAATCTGCAAGCTATTACTGGGTGGCATAGGTCTGGGCTGCTGAACATGTTTTTGTTTTTGTTTTTTCAGGTTTACTATAGAGAATTCAGGCTGTGTTTCTGTTCCTAGGCTAATCACGGATAAGTAGTCCCTCTCCAATACTCAGTCAGTAACAGCCATGCAGCTGCCATTGGATTTCCAGAGCAAAGGAGGTTTAAACGAAGTTGGGTCAGAGTAGAATCAGTTAACACGGGACTTCTTGAAGGGAAGGGAAGTCCCAACCTCCCCAGTTCCTCCATACATGTCCTTAAGCCCAGCAAAGTCTTGAAGCTGTAGGAAATGTCTTTTCTCCATCTACAAAATGCTATCCACATAATTCTGAGTCGTGGGATCCTCTGGAAGTGACTGGAGGTCTCAGGATGGTAACTTTCAGGAAGCATGGGAAAGAACGAAGACTTGAAAGACTTGAACCAGAACGATTGATACTCCGTTGTGAAGCCAGTCTCTCCTCAGACTTTCTGCTGAGTCCATTGAGATGTCTCCTGGGGTGCCCTGCTCTGGAGCCACACTGATCTAAGGACTGCTTTCTGTAAGATCATTCTTGATTAAAGCTCATCAAAGTGGCCCCATGAGCACTTTGATCAATTCCTTTTTCTAGAAAAATACCATTTTCCTTGAACATAGACTTAAATGAAATTAGAAAAGTCTAGGCTGTTACATTGAAACCCTTATAATTAAAGCATATTCATGAAATGGTGATAGCACAGGGATTTATTGAGACTTTCAGCTTCGCTCAGGGAAATAGTGCAGAGTGGTCAAAAGCACTTCTGACTCATGGTCAAAGGACACCATATTTAGTTACATGTTGTTCTATAAAGAGCATTGGATTAAAATCCTAAGAAGCCAGACTGCATATCTGACATCATCATGTACTGTCTAATTGGATCTTTTGTCATCGGTACCCAAGTTGTTTTATGGAGAAACTGAAGGTTTGGAGCTGAACGCTGCATGAGGTCGCTTCAACTCTAAAATGATATTATGCGCTCTGCTAATTATTTTTAGTTTAGTCATTAGTATATGGGTTATAAGTTTAGATTATCTAATTGGAATTGTTGCTTTATCTCCTTAAATGTAATACCACCCCAGGATACGAGTCTCACTTAGAGACAGAAAAAGAAACAGAAGATTTCTCCCTCTGTTTTTTAGTACTATAACATTTTCACCCCAGAGAGAGACCACTTCCTAAACGTTATGTTGTCCCCACTAGAGCTATGTTCCAGAACATGAGCTGCCTTTGAGCCTACACTGAGAGTGTGCTTGCTCTACCAGAAGCAGAAATGGACCCTCTGCCAAGATCTACTGCCTATTTGCTGAGCAATACTCAAGAATGAAGACCAGAGACCCTCAGATAATTTGACCAGATTTCTTAGCAATCTTTTCACAGAGTTCCTGAAAGCAAGATGGGCAGGGTGGACAAGCTAACGTGTAGCCTCAGAGATGACCATATGTCACCCACTGACCATTAAAATACAAACAAGTGAAAGACAACCCCAGAATGCCAACCTTGCTTTTTGTGAGAGGTCAGAATACCTTGATAACTTGCTTTCCAATTGTCCCACAAATTTCAATAGATATTCTCCACAGTTGGTAACAATGAACCAATAGTTTTATACTAGAACAAGTGAAATAGTTCTGAGAGTGCCCCCCCAAAAAAATCACATAGCATTTTCTATCTTTTTTTTTTAAATCTACACACTTAGGACTAAAGGAGTAAGACACTAGCTTTGATGGATGGATGTGTCAGTTTGCCAGAACACAATGGACTAGAGAGCAGAGTACTTCCTCTTGAGCTGATGATGTGAGACTCTCCCGTGGAGGCAACTTTGTATGGATGCCTAGGGACTGAAACAGCTCCTCCATAAAAACCAAGTGACATTTTTATAATCTAAAATGCAGTCAGAATAATAAGATCTAAATGGAGCATGGTAGGCAAATGCAATGCTCTCCACTCCAGTCTACAAAATAATTCTAAATTTGAAAAGCATTGCCCTTCCCATGGATGGCATTGCTCTAAAATTCATGCTCATGGAATATTAAAATGCATTAAGTTCAATTTTTCAAAAAGCATTTGTTTATTGATCCGATGATTACATTATATACATTTGAACTGCCAAATGTATATAAATAAGCAGGAAGGAACTGATGTGTTATTCATCACTAAATCCAGAGGAGTTTATTTTTAATGCATAATATAGCTGAAAAAATAATTTGTAAGAATTATAAATGTCAATATCTACCTGTTAAACATACCCATTCTCTGAGATGTCTTCCATCATCAATGAAGCACAGAACCTCACAGTGCATAAAAGGCTTCAACCCTAAGCTTGAAGATAAGTCCCAGCCCATTAAAGATTTCTCTATGCACAAAAAGATAGTAGATTAAATAAAGACTAAAAATAGGAGGCTCTTTGAGGAACAGCTGATCGGTATGCAAGCTACATCACTTATATAACACAATACGTACATTAAGATGGTCTGTCTACAGTTACTTCCTATTTTACCGCTGATAAACTCTATGGCCACGAGTCAAACATCCCATCTTTCCAGGACCATTTTCACATTATTAAATAAGGGCAACAGCAGTGACTACTTCTTAAGGTTATTGTAAGGATTGGTAAAGTAAACATACGGAAAACACTTGGTGCTTGATGGTATGTCAATCATTGGTGTCACACACAGCATTAGTCATATGTAAATTAGTGTTGAGTCACTATTCATCCACAACTTCTTTGTCTAGAGAAAGGTGTAACAGGAAGGCTGCTTGTTTGTCCCAGCTGCCCAGAACCAAAATAATCACACAGAAACTGTATTAATTAAATCACTGCTGGGTCCATTAGCTCTAACCTCTTATTGGCTAATTCTTACATATTAGTTTAACCCATTTCTATTAATCTGTATAGCACCACGAGGTTGTGGCCTACCAGCAAAGTCTCAGCACATCTATCTCAGGTGCCAGGTCCATGGAGTCTCGCTGACTCTGCCCTTCTTTCTCCCAGCATTCAATTCTGTCTTCCCTGCCTACCTAAATTCTGCCCTATCAATAGGCCAAGGTAGTTTCTTTATTCATTAATGGTAATTACAGCACACAGAAGGCACTCCCACATCAGAAAAGTACCAGCAGGGCCTTTGTTGACTTTTGTAGAAAGTCTTGTGTTTCAAAGGGCCGAAGACCAGTATTTGGGGTTTAGAGGTTACTCATGATAAAAATGAGGGTCAGCACCCTGAGACACAAACCCAACAATTATGAGTGAGACTCCTGCAAAGTTCCAACACTATTTGAAATTTAAAATCAGAAGTCAAGGCAAGATGCCTATCTCTGACAGGATCTGTCTGTCAGTGAAGATACAGATGGATGGTACCACTGTCACACGGTGAATATGTCAGTCTCATTCCTCTGATCATTAGCTCACTAAAATGACTCCCAAGTTTGTAATTTCCTGAGTTTCTTTCACTCCAGACTCAAGCTTTCATCTGCTTACAAGACTCAGGACACTTTACCTCTTATAAGGAATGTAGAGATGACTTGAAGTATCCAGGATGATGAGTTAAGGGTGCTCGCACACATCACCGTGGGTACAGCATGGATTTGAGCATCTGTGGATTTCATAACTGCAGGGTTTTGGAGAAAATACTCCATAGTTACTGCATAATGACTGCATGCTTGACCCATTTACATGCTTTTCTGTGAATATATCATCCAGATACATACCTTGAAGTCATATTTTGAAATTCATTTTTTCCCTGAAATCTGATTGACAAAATTGTCCATTAAAGTAATAACATATTCAAAAGCATAAAAATGTGGCATATTGAAGGGTTAACTTGGAAAGAACTGTGTAAAGAATCTACAACAAGACAATAAATCCTACTGAGAAGGACTAAACAATAAAAGAGTAAATACAGAGATAGAGCCCAATCAAACATTAGGAGGACTAAATTATATAATAAAAAAAAATCTTGGGAGCTAGAGAAATGATTCAGTGTGTAAGAGGACATAATGCTTTTGCAGAGGACCTGAGTTGAGTCACCAACCCCAATGTTACAGAGGTCCAACTGCTTGTTACTCCCATTCCAAGATCTGATGCCCTCTGCTGGCCTCCATAGGCACTGGCACCCAGTTTCACATATCCACATACAATCCATAAATAGACATAACGAAAAGTAAAATCCATATAAAAGATAAAGAATTTATGCAAATGCAATAATCTTCACAATTTTAACAAGTAAAACCTTGATCATCTGGTCTTTCATTCTTGAGAAAAGGCAAAGGCTTTAGATTAGCCCAATAAGTGAAAGAGAAGAATGCAGTTGGCTTACCAATATACATGATTTCCAAGCTACAAAACTACAGTGTGGGATGAAGATGGATAATGTGATTGACAGATAAGAACAGAGAGTTCAGAAATATTCACAGGAATATGGACAACTGAGCTATGAAAACCCTGCAAAGGCAAATCAGCAGATAAAGGATGGCCTTTTTCCGTGAAGACTGATTGGCAGTTACATGTTCACATTTGGAAAAGGAGCTTCAATGTGTACCCATATCACATATAAAAAGAATTTCAAAATGTCAGCCAGATCTAGACTTTTTAAAAAGCCTTTAAAACTTCTAGAGCCAAACAGGAACTACATGTATTACCTAACATTAGGCAAAATGTCATAGATATGACACTCAGAGAAAGCTCATTATGTTAGCTAATTTCTCACTACCACAGCAAAACCAATGTAAGGGAGGGAGGAATTTGGGGGCATTGCTGTGGTTAACTAGAACAATCTGTCATGGTTTGGAAAGCATAGTGGTAAGATTGGCAGGAGTGTGAGCTAATCACATTGTAGCTACGGGAGGGAAGCAGAGAGGTCAATGCTGCTACTCAGCTCACTTTCTCCGTTTTCTTTGTCCTGGGACTCCAGTCCGTGAGTGGTTGTCACTTACATTTAGGACAGCTCTACACTCCTCAGTTGAACCTTTCTTGAAACACTCCCAAGGACATAGTCACAGGTGTGTCTCCCAGGCGACTCCAACTCCAGTCAAGTTGACAGTGATGATTAATGGTCACAATCACTAAGAGAGTTAAACTCTGCTTCATGAGAATAAAAGATATCTACTCTCTGAGAGACACTGCTGGGGAAAACAAACAAACCATAAACGGAGACACACTCTTTCTGAAGCATCTCTCCATTGAGCTTTGGAATCCAGATCACATGTAGAATACCCATGAGCCAACATTAGGAAATCTAGAGAATCAATTAAAAATGTGGGATATTTGAATAGACACTACCAAGGAAACTGTGAATACCAAATAAACACACCACGTGATGCTTAGTGTATCTTACCATCAGGCAAATGGAACTTAAGACCACAGTAGGAAATGATTTTTTTACCTCCAAAGACTGCTCATTAAAAGCCGGCTCACATTAAGTGTTAAAGTTATGGAGAACACAGAATCTCCCAGAAATTGTTGAAATCACAGAGAGCTCAGCAGCCTCTTTATAAGGCCTTCCATATGTCACTATCATGGGACGCAGTTGCTCTGTCAGATCTATAACAGTTTTCTTTTCAGGGGCAGTACCTCCCCCCATCCTCCTCCTCACCTGACTGATCTGAGATGCAACCACAGCAGCAGTGCCTTCAAGGACCCTGGTGGAGGTGTGTGTTGGAGCTGCTCTCAGCAGGGTCAAGGACCACTTCCCCTGGGAAGCTTGAAAGTGGTTCTTCAGAAGACGAAAGGAGGGGAGCAGATGGAGTTCAGCTCACAGGAAAGACCTATCATTGCTCAGGACTTTGTGATATAATAGCCGAACAGTAAAGAACCAGGGTTTAGTGACTATGAGCTGAAACACAGCATGTTCCTCCCTCTTGGTCGTGGCCGTTAGCAGAACAAGAGCCAAATTTTATATAAACGCTCGGGCATTGGAGACAGACACATGTAGGCCCTGATGCTTATTATCTGTGCATCCTCTAGCATGAGATAAACCTCTCAATTTCTTCTATTTCTTTCTATTAAAGATGGCTGGCACCTTCTATAATGATGTTTATAAGAATGGAAGGTGAGGGTATATGAAGGTTTAGGTGAAGTATCCTAGAGGCTCAGATATGCTTGAACACTTGGTTGCCAGCTGAGACCACAGTTTGGGTAAGTTTAGGAGGTGTGTATTGCTGGAAGAACTGTGTCACTAGGGTTGGGCTTTGAGGTTTCAAGAGCTTCTCACCATGCCCAGTTTGCTGTCTTTCTGCTTCATGCCTGTGGTTCGAGGTTAGCCCTCAGCTTCCTGTTCCTGCCACCCATGCCTTTGCTCTGCCATCGGAAGCCCAGATGAGCTCTTTCTTCTTTAAGTTGCCTTGCTCATGGAGTTTACCACTGCAGCAGAAAAGCAACTGAGATGGGGTGTATGATGAGCACCCAGCCCAGATCCTGGCATACAGGAGATAGTGCATAGACTGGCAAGCCCTGCCGCTAGCCCTCAGGACTTCTCCAATATGCTTAGCATTCTACCTGCTTATTCCATCACCGTCTTTGCCCAAATTATGGCAGTTAGATTTTCATAGGCTTTTCTGATGGTAGGATTTTCCTCCCCGATGTATCCTTATACTCTGCCAGAATGTAATCGTGTCTGCAGTTCTGGCCTATTCATCATACTTCACAGAGAGGTGGAGAACCTCACTCAGCATTGTATTTTATTTTCTGTCTCTCTGCAGTGCCTACAGTGTAATAGGTGTGTGTGTTTGGAGCGGCACCTGAATGAACAAAAAGGGTGGAGCAGCCCTGAGGTGACAGCTGGAGACAGGAGCTGGAGGCAGTCCAGACAAGGCGCTGCAATCACATGAGCACCTGCAGCCATTCTAATTTCTGCCTTCGTATCTCATGTCTGAAATGTTTCATTATTGGGCATTCATTGGCAGATCCTCCTGCCTGGAAGAAAGGTTTGGTAGGGAGATGGTTACAGGACTGGCAAGGAGGCTCAGCAGGGTGGAAGGCTTGCCATGCAAATCTGATGACCTGAGTTTAACCTCCAGAACCCACATAAAAGTAAAAGGGGAGAACTGAATCCACAGAATTGTCCTACAATCTCCACACATGTACCGTAACACGTGTGCCCTCCCACATTAAAAATAAGCAATTAAAATAGTTTAAACGATTGATGGAAATATGAAAAGGCCTGATTGTACAAGCATGAGGACCCAAATTCTAACCTTCATCCCCAAGACCCATGTTAAAAGACAGGTATTGTGACATGTGCTTGGAATCACAGCACTGGAGAGGCAGAGAAAAGTGGATCCCTAGGCTCATCGGCCAGACTAGTCAAATCAGCAAGGTCTAGGCTTACTGAGGGACTCTGGCTCAAAACATGACAGGGGAACATACCTGAGGAATGATAACCAAAGCTGACCTCTGACCTACACCCACAGATACAGATGCATACCCACACATACATGAACATGCATGCATACCCACAGAGAGAGGGGCGGGGGAGGGAGGGAGGGAGGGAGGGAGGGAGGGAGGGAAGGAGGGAGGGAGGGAGGGAAGGAAGGAAGGAAGGAAGGAAAAGATGGAGGAAGGGAGGGATGAAGAGAGGGTCTGGATAGATGTAGACCATGAGCAAAGAAAAAGATTATTCTACCAGAAAGAGTGGCCTTTGTTGAGGCGCAGAAGTGTGAAATAGCCTGGATATTTGTGAGTAGAGAAGGGAGCTGGAAGATGAAAAGTTGAAGAACCCTAACATGGAGAATTGTGAGGCTCCCGCAGTGAGAGGAGGTGCAAAGTAAATGGAAGAGAGGATTGGTTGCTCTATGATCCAATGGCTGATGCAAAAGGATCCTTGCTCTACCCCAACTGTCTCTTTGCATATCATTCAGGACCATATTGTTCTCTGTTGTTTTCCTCCACCCATGGTACTGAGGTGCGCAATGCACATCCAGAGAGCCCCCACATGCTCTGAGGTAGGGCCTTCACTATTGCCACAGTGCAGGGATTTACAGCAACAGCGGGAAGGGACAGAGAAGCACTTCCAAGTTTGATGACGAGTGAACGGAAAGAGTCCAAGTTCAAGCTCCTGGCGGTTCTGTTGTTCACTTCTTTCTGGTCTTTTCAGAAACTATGCTTTTCTACTATTTTGGAAATGTTCCAAAAAATTACAGTGAAGTTCAATTGTGATGGTAGAGCTTCCCTAGGTTATTTTGGAAAAAATAAAGTGATATTTGAAAACTGTAAAAACATATTTATTGAAGGATACTGGCTTGTTTCTTTGCTTGTTTTTTTTGTTCCTTTGTTTTCAGGTAGGGGCTCTTTATATAGCTCAAGTTGGCCTCATATTGACCATTCCATTGCCTTAGCCTCCTCTGTTCTAGGATTACAAGAACACACCACCAGTCTGGCCTGACTGCGGGATTTCTACACATTGCCTAAGAATGATCTAGACAAGAAGAAAAGATGCATAATCTATGCAGCCATTGAACTTCCCAAGAAACATGGTTTTAATCAAATATACATGGTGCAATTAAATTAGAACATATTTTATTTCTTGAGACACTAGAGGAGTCTGTAAATCGCTGGCAGGGTTCCTTTGTCACCTGACGGGATGCTCAGGTAGTTCCCTGAGGCCTCTGATGTGGATACAAACACTTTGAATTTATGCTCATAGAATTTTAGTCTCTTTATTGGCATGAAAGCTTCATGATAAGTCAGGATTGAAGTCTAAACGTGGAAGATCTCTGAATTTCCTCTTCTCGTCCCTGCCACCCCATATAGTTTTTTTCTACCTCTTCCGTGTTTTTATAGACATTGATCATTCACCAAAGTCCCTTGTAAGATTCCCCTGTCATATCCACCCCACTAAATCTTATACTATAAAAGCAGACAAAGCTATGTTGAGTCTAAGTTCTAGGTGAGTTCTGTCTATGGCACATCAGAGATTCTGAGCACATCCTGACTCTACCCAGCAGCCCATTAACCACATAAAGAAAACGCTGTTAAAAATTCTAAAACTTCTGGGTTTCCTATTTGATGTCTCAAGGATTCCAGCTGCTCCCCTCACAACTGTGTCTCCTGGGCACCCAATCCTAACCCAGGAAAGTGAAACCAGATGCCCTGCCAAGTGCTTACAGTGTAATAGGAAATACATGAGTGCCTGGTAGTTTTTTTTTTTTTTTTTCAGATAGCTATGGTCGCTGCTCCCAGCTGCTAGGTCCACTAACAGCTGAGTAAATACATAGCTGGTAGCTACAGCCAGGGAATTGCCACGCATCACCCATAGCCCTGGTTATGGCAAGGCCTGCTGATGTTTACCTATTAGCAGATAGAAATCACCAAAGTCTATGCTACTAACCTTTTGATTAACGCCCTTACAAATTGATTGTTCTATTTATTGAGCTGGAGATAGAGAGGCAAGATGTTGTTGAGTTCAATAAAAGTAAATTAAAATCTTTACACTGTACCCAAAGTATATTTAGCCTTATCATTAATCCTAGGATGTTGAGAAGCTTGTCCAGCACAGCACATGTATCAACCATACAGGGATGATAGTTAAAGCAGCAAGGAATGGAAGATAATTATTTTCACTTATTCTATTATGTATTTTCTTTCTGAAAAGCTACATGGTTTATTCTTTCTCCTTGTTCTTTTCTTCTCCTTCTCATGATTATTATTATTATTATTAGCCTACTGGGCCCACCTTTCCCAATAGGAATATTCAGTGCAGATAATATCATCCCATTCCTCCTGGGATACTGTAATATATGTCATCTAGATTCTGAGAGTAGAGGATAGATATCTCCTGGGTTTAAAGGCCAGCAGTTTGGCATGTGTGACTATGATTTTTAAGGATGAATCTGAATTGGTGCGTGTACACTGGAGGACTGTGTTAAGAAATATTATCTGTAGAGAAAGCAGCATGTAGGAAGAGGTGGAGAAATACAATAGCAGCACATGTTCCAGAAGATTCACCGAATTAGGGACAAAATGTCTACCAAGAAGTAACGCTGGGAGTTAGGACTTAAAGACAGGATTTTCTTTTCACGTCTTCCTGTGTTTCATTTCCACTGTCTGGGTACGATCTGCAGTGTCCCACAGAACTCAAAAGGTCTCTATGCTGTGGCCATGGGTTTCTTGCTTTCAGCTGAGCATTAACCAAACCACCCTCATCCGCTGCTCATCTGAAAGACCAATGGGACAACAGATGTGATTCCTGCTCTCCCTGGGCCTGGAACACACTTCCACCCTCACAGGACAGAGGACTTGAGGATATCTGTTCCCAGACAGGACCTGAGTACCTTTTGTGCCTTCCAAGACAGAATAATAGTCTATAGTGTTTGGTTGTGACATCAACTTTGAAACAAACCCTTTTCTTTATAGTTCTTGAGAAGATTAAAATCATGGTCACTAAAATCTCTCTGTGCACGCGCATGCGTGTGTGTGTGTGTGTGTGTGTGTGTGTGTGTGTGTATACATAGCGTATGTGCTGTGGAGGCCAAATGACAACTTTAAGTGTGTTTTCCAGGTAGCATTCACCTTTTGTGTACCTCTATGCCAGCTTTTTTCCCCCATGGGTCCTGGTAATCAAAACGCAGGTACCTGAGCTTACAAAGCAAGCAACTGACTGACTTATCTGCTTATGTCATTTTGAAGTTTTTCAGATGACCATGTGTCTCTTTTTATTTTTTTGTTTCTTTGGAGTTCTGTGCTGTATTTTGTCAGCAGTAGATGTGGAATCAAAGGGGCCTGTTCTGAGTCCTGAATCCATGTCTTGGGACTTTGGACAATTTACATAGTTTTGTCTGAGCTGTGACCATGTATGAAATAAGAGTCGGGTCAGTATTTTGTCCTTTCCATTGCTTGGCGTTCCTGTGATGACCAAGTGCTGCGAATAAGGTGGGTGCCATTCTCAGTGGCTCTATCGGAAGTGAAGCATTTCTGAACTACATGGATGATGCTGGAACTGGTTGGCTAACTGATGTCCATTCTGCAAGGACTCCATGCAGAATGATGGTTCCAAGAGCTGGCAGCCTCAGTCCGACAGGATCCAGGAAGGAAAAAGCAGACCCTGCAGCATCGCTATTTTCCAGATGTCTGGTAGGCATATGGCAGAATTTATCTGATCATCAAAAGTTACAAAGTCCGTATAATGATGGTTATTTCATATGTGAAGAAACGGTGTGACAAGAAGATTAGATTGTAACCAAGTCCAGGTTACTAAAGTCTAACATTTTGTATATTTTTACATATATGACAATCAGACATAATTTGTTTTATATGTATACAAAGACATATATACACATGCATGTATATAGAATATATGTGTATGTGATACATACATTAAATGCACATATCTGTATATATGCACAAAGGCACTTGTGAAGCGCCAAAATTGAAGCAAAACCCAAGCCTGCAAACCACAGCACCCTTCAAGAAACAGTCAGGAGTACTGGCATGCACATTGGCATCTGGGTTTCTACTCCACCTGCCTCCTTCGGTTGGTCTGAGGATAATAAAAACAACTTAGACAGAAACTTTGGGTTCAATTTGCACATCTGGAAAGTAGTGATTACCTGCCTCCTACATCACAAGCCAGGCTGTCTGGGCCACTACACATGCTGAATAAGCTGGTATTTCCTTCTCTTCTTGACCAAATCGTCTATTCCAAGCTCATGCCTAGGCTAATGTCCTCAGTCACAACCCTGCTCATCTGGAAACGCCTTGGAAATGCAGGCCAAGGCTTATTCATTGCCACACTGTGAGGGAGGAAAGATTGGCACTGAGGTGACTTGGCCACAACAGGTGACTGAGAAAACACCTACCCACAAGGCCTGGATCGAAATCCAGTCTCTCCTTGGAGAATTTGAGGCAAAGCTTTCTCTCCCCGATAAACTGATCTCGTCTTCTCTGACAAGTCTTATAAGACAGGATTGCTAAAAGTCAATGAGACTCAGCCTATTATCAATGCTCTTTCCAAGTTCCATGCTGTGAAAGGAAAAATTGGCTTTGCTGACATCCAAGTCCAATGGAAGGTCGCCGACTTGAATTTGGTCTCTTGCTCTCTTCCTCATTTCAACTTTCCTACTTATCTCTGCTTTCTCTAGGGGTTTCAGTGACCTGACTCTAGTTCTGGAAAATACTCAGGGCTACGGGAAACCAGTGATCAAAATAACTGACCACACTGATGACAGGAAACAAGGTTTGAGGGCCATTCTTTCCAGGTCTGGTGAGTGGGTGGGTGGGTCCAACTACTTTCCGTTCCAAACGTTATCACAAATTTGCCTTCACTTCCTTGTTTCTGGCTCCATTGCTCTCTCTAAGGCCTACCTTCCTCAGTAAAGTGAAAGAAAGTCAGGTGATGACGTGAAGATGTTTGTCTCTGAATGCTGAAGTGCAAATCTATCTGAAGGAGCAGGCGTGCTTGTAGAATGTCAAGATCTGCTGCCTGTATAGCTCAATGGGAGAGGACTTTGCTTAGCACAACCCCAAGTCTACAAATGGATAAACAACTAAATGTCAAGACTAAAACTAATGGACCAGATGGCTTCCAAGAAATCTTGAGAAAATCCTCATGCCTAGGAGCAAGGTTGTCTGAATTCAAATGCAGGCTCCCACAGCCTGGCTGGGAAAGTCGTTATGGCGTGTATGACGCATGGGTCCAGTACCAACATAAATAAAGAAATATCAAGATGCTTCATGAAACAGCACTGAACTTCTGTCACTTACTACATTGAGATTTGTCCACTACTGTAATTGCCAGACTGAGACGATTGACTGGAGAGATAATGAGCCGCTGTTGCTCAGCTTCATACAGACACGGAGGGTATGATCAGAGCCCCTAAGACAGAAGGTAGCCAAACCTTGTAGTTGATAACTTAGTACTTACATGTTTTGCAAGTGAAGAGATTTGAATCAACTTTCTGTTCAAGGTTTTAGATACTTATAAAAAGCATTGCCTTAGTGTGTGTATATGTGTGTGTGTGCACTAGAAAAAAATACGAGAAGGAGCCATCTCTTGCAGAATCAGACAGCTTCAAAACGGCCATTTTCCTTGCTTGATTTAGATAGTTCCAGATCACTGATGGAAGCCTTAAAATTAGATACACAATACCCAAGAACCTGTCAACAACTGAGGAAACAATTGGGGTGACAGGAAGAAACATCCATTCCTTGTGCAAGGGGTGCTCTGAATGAGCATGCGCTGTCTAAGGTAGTCGTCACAATGGCATCTCTTCATTTCTTAAATCTACTGCCAGCACTGGCCCTCATTTCCCATACGGCAAATTGAGAGCCTGGCATCCTAGGGCTGTGTACTCAGGTCCATGTTCAGGTTCAAACATCATGTCTATTGTTCTTTTCTGTATGACAAGCACCATATGCATTTGAACATGTGAAGGACAAAAAGAAGAGGTTTCCCTAATCTTCAAATATTTAAGAGTAAGACTGTGCCCTCTTCTGACATAGCAGGTATATTTTCTGTATCTTATAGCAAACAAACGAGGGAGTAGATGAATCCAATTGCCAAGATGCATATAGTTTCCAGGGCTCTGACAAATACCACATGTATCATTGTGCCTGGTGATGTTATGCACTGTTTCATTTTTTAAATGAATGTCTTCATTTTTTCTTTCTTCTGTTTATACAGTCTACAAAAGTTCATGTGCAATCAGAAACATGCATTTGACTGAATCTTTTGCTGCACGCGCATTTTTCTCCTTAGGGAGACCTTGTCTGCGAAGCTATTGCTTCTCTTTAAGGAGCACAGGCCTGCGAATGCACCGGTCCTCCTGCAGCAGGCTGAGCAGGAGGTAAGTAAGGTCAGGGTGGGATGTATGAGTCATCTCTTCCACCACCCATTACAGGCAAATCGAGCTGAAAACCAAACCCACTTGGCACTGACTCAGAGGGGGACTTCCTGAAGCTGCGAAGGACAGGGAGAACATCTAAAGCCACATCTGCTAAGATATAGCTAACCTCAGTGACACTCTAACAGGGAAGGGGTACCAGCTGTGATGCTCTGAATCCAAAATGCATGCCTGAGCCAGGCCATCAAGTTCTCTGTTGGTTTGGGTTGAGTTTGCCCATATTCATACTAGGTGGTCAATCAATCCCACTCACTGAAGTTCCTATCTGTGCTATTTTTGTAACAGGCTTCATGGAGGAAGAGAAAACACCACTTTGCTTCTCAGTAGACCCACAATCCATAAGCAAGGGCTTCTGGGAAGGATTGAGACTTGCTCTATATTTAATATTACCTAGATAATTTTTTATGTGTATGTGCATGTGTATGTAGTAGCCAGAGATCAGTCTTGGGTATCTTTCCTCAAGATGCCATCCATTTTGGTTTTGGAGACAAAGAGAATCACCCTAGGCAGCCTGGCTAGCACACTCCAAGGACCTCTTGTCTCCATCTCCCCAGTGCGAGGAGGACAAGTACATATCACTAACCCTAGCTACTTACACAAATTCTGAGGATTGTAGAGAGAGGTCCCAATGCTTACAAATTAAGCACATTGCTGAGTCAAATAACTCCCCAGTCCTGTGTAAGTAATCCAATACATTTAACTTGACCAAATTCTAACGAGCAAAGGAGAAAATATATCTAAAACTATATGAAAAAAGTTCTATAACAAAGATAAGTATATGGAGATGACTAAGAGACAGTTCTTTGGCAACTGATGCCTCTTGCTGTAAATTTTATCCCTTTATAGGATTTAAAACATAGAAGAGCGAACAGTTATAAATCTATGCTAATGACTATACAACACAAAGATGGCCATTTTTAGCATCAGTAACATAGAGTTGGGGGCTAGAGTTTTAAAGGTACAGAGGCCTGTGTTTGCAACACAAGTTGATTTCAAACAGCTACCATTTTGGGGTGCTATATTCCATCCCCATAGCAGCCACAAAGAAAATACACATAAAATATGTGAAAACCTGAATAAGGAAAGAATACAAATACATCACCATAAACATTCTAAATCCCCAGAAAAGTAGTAATGGAGAAAGCAGGGACTAAGAATTATAAGACACAGAGAAAGCAAGAAAGCAAACTAAACAGTTATTTTGAAAGCGGGGTTAAAGGTTGCAATGGAATAATACTTTCCATAAAAAGGAAGCAAATGATGATCCGTGCACCATATACTTCTGTATAAATGAATCGTGAAGACACAATACTAAACAAAGTTAGCAAGTCATAAAAAGTCACATGCTATACGATGTCACTGATGTAAGAGCCCTAGATCCCTTAAACTGATAGAGGCAAGGAAACAGTGCTAACTGCCTACCAAAGCCAACAGGAAGGAGGAAAGCTGAGTCATTCTTTGATAGCCGTTTTTTGACGGGAGGGGAGTGTTTGCATGGCAAGAGGAGAGAGCTCAAAGGGGCAGTTGTGGTGGTGGTGGCCTCTACCTCTAAGCCTTGCCCTCAGAAGGCCAAAGCTTGAGGAGGACTGCCGCAAGTTCAAGGACAACCTGAGGGCTGACATTTTGTAGGCTATGGAAATAAGACCTTACTTCAAAAGTAAGATAGTGGTGTTGAATTCTCTTATGGGTCCCAGTCTGCAATTGTACAGTCAGTGCACTTCTGTCAGAAACGGTCCCAGATAACCTAAAAACACCACCCAAATCTCCCAGAGGTGGAACCATAGGCATTTTAATTTAGTGCAGTGGTTCTCAATCTTCCTACCACTGCAACCCTTTAATACAATCCCTTGTGTTGTGGTGATAGCCAACCATAAATTTATTTTCATTGCTACTTCATAACTCTAACTTTGCTACTGTTATGAATCATAATGTAAATATTGGCTATGTAGGATCTAGCATGAGGCCCCTGTGAGAGGATCTTTCATGCCCAAAGGGGTCATGATTGTGACCCACAGACTGAATACTGCTGACCTAATAGTTTTGTAGTAAGAACCTTTTCAGGAAAATGAGAACTTTAGAACTCAAGATCCATAACTATTTCACTAGATCAGTTTGAAAGACCGGAAGAAAAATTCCTGAGTTATTTCATGATTTGACTCTCTCTTCATTTCAAATGCTGAGTGATGGAATAAGGGGATGTTAAGGACTTTGGAGGTTTTCTGAATTTGGATTGAGTGTGATCTGTGTCATTGCAACACAGCCATGGATCTATGGGGACAAAGAATGGGAGTTATGTCTTAAAAGAGGCATGTTTTGGTGCCAAGCTAACAGAGGATGGACTTGTGAGCCTTTAGATTGACTGTCAACTTGGCAGAACTTACAGTTACCTAGGAGACAAATCTCTGGGCAGATGCACAAGGCAGTTCTAATTTCTAGAATAATTAAAGTAAGAAAAACCCACCCTACACATGGGCAGTGCCATCTCATAGGCTGCTGTCCCAGATGGAAAGAGAGAGCAAGCAAGCTGAAGTACAGCAGTCATGATTCATGTTCTCTGCTTCCAGACCATAGATACAAGGTGAGCACTGCCTCACATTTCCGCTGCCACGACTTCCCAAAGGTGGGCTGTAGCCCTCAGAGCATAAGCCTGAGTCAACCCTTCCTCCCTTCAGTTGCTTCTGGCTGGGGAGTTCGTCATAGCAATAAGAAAAATCACTCAGTGGTTAAGAGCACTGGCTGCTCTTCCAGAGGACCTGGGTCCAATTTTCAGCACCCACATGGCAATTCACATTTGCCTGTAACTCTACTTTCAAGAAATCTGACGCTTTACACTGATACACATGCAAGCAAAATGCCAATACACATAAATTTTTTAAAAATCCATTTTTAAAAAAGAAAATTAATTATGGTCACATTCCATGCACATACACTCAGCATTAACTGGACTATGGGGCTTATTAATAACAAGTTAAAAAGAAGATATGGAAAGGAGATGGAGTGATGGAGAGCTGGAGGCAGGTAATAATGCGTGGATAGGATCTATATACATTACACAAAACTTTCAAATGTTTTAAAGATTAAAGCTTTTATTCTAAATTGATAAAAAATATAGGCTTCTCTTTTCCATTGATGATATAACATAAATATTAATTTCCACTTACAGATCACTAAATAATTACCAAGTACCTTTACAAATACTACTTCAGACAAGACCAACTAGGGCAAAAAAAAAAAAGCCACCTGAGCTTGCCTTGAGGAAGTCTGGTGGAGCAGAAGTCAACAGCAGACGGTGGAGCTGGCCCAGTATTTTCAGTGTTCTGGAAAGTATTACTCCCTAGGGGAAGAAGGGCTAGCAGAAGCTGGGTTAATTCAGGAGTAGCTTCATCTCACATCTATACTTCACTTGTGTTGGCTGACCGATGAGAGCTGTCAATAACCCTGACAAGGATGATAAATAGGAAAATTGCCCTGAAGATACTGCAGTCTTGACAAAGAACTGTCTGTGAGTCACCGGAACCCTTGTGTGCCTTGACTATTTGTTTTTCTTGCTTCTCCTATGGTTTGCTTTACAGTTTTGGTAGAGGAGCCTGGTTCCTACTCAAGTATCAAATTTCTTCAACCCTGCTTAAAATCTGTAGAGATGTGATCTAGCCAGGAGATGAGCCCACAGTCCAGGCTAGCCCAGTTTAGTGACATTTTCCTAGAACTGAAGTGATTGATGTGGGAGGGCCTGGCCCATTGTGGGTGGTGCCACCCCTGGGCAGGTATTCCTGGGATGTATCATAAAGCAAGCTAAGAAGCCATGACAAACAAGCCAGTAAGTAGTGTTTTCCTCCATGGCTTCTGGTTCAGTTCCTGCCTCCAGGTTCATCCTCTAAATTGTTGCCCTAACTTCTTTCGATGATAGATAATGATGTGGAAATATAAGTGAAATAAACCCTTCCCCAAGTTGCTTTTGGTAATGGTATTTTATCACGGCAGGCAATAGAAACCCTAAGACGTGGGCTGATGGCAAATTACCCCAGATAGGTAGCTTAAACAACAGATATGTATTTGCTCACAGTGGAGACCAGGGGTCTAAGACCAAGACAGGGGAAGTCTCGGTTTCTTCTGAGGCATTTCTTCTTGGTCCACATATGGGTGTTTTCTGTCTGTTCTTCTCAACATCTTTCCTCTGTATGGGAATGTGAACCCATCCCAATTTCCTTTTCTGATAAGGGTACAGTTAGGATGGATTAAGACACATCCTAAAGATCTCACCTTAACTTCTTGAAAGGATGATCTCTCACATCTCCCCAATATCATTACAATTGAGAAGTAGGAGGAGTTGGGGGGTGGCTCACGCCTTTAATCCCAGCATTCAAGAGGCAGAGACAGGTGGATATCTGAGTTCGAGGCCAACCTGATCTACCAAGTGAGTTCCAGGACAGGTTCCAAAGCTACAGAGAGAAATCCTGTCTCAAAAAAACTGAGAGAGAGACAGAGAGACGGGGGGTGGAGGGAGGGAGAGAGACAGGGAGGGAGACAGGGAGGGAGGGAGACAGGGAGGGAGACAGGGAGGGAGGGAGGGAGGGAGAGACAGGGAGGGAGGGAGGGAGGGAGGGAGAGACAGGGAGGGAGGGAGGGAGGGAGAGAGAGACAGGGAGGGAGGGAGGGAGGGAGGGAGGGAGGGAGAGAAGCAGCTAGAACAATGACCTAATGACTGGCAGCAGGCTTTGGACATAGGACACAGACGCACTCTGCTCAGATCTATACTTCCTCATCTTGTAACTCTACCACCTTGGAGAGGATTGCTTCAATTTTCTATTCTTCAGTTCCCTTATACCATAGCCCACTTTCTGCTGTCCTAAAAGACTGTTTGAGGCAGGATGATTTATAAAGAAATTTATGTTTTTACAGGGTAGAGACTGGACGGTCCAAGTCTAAGAGAATATATCAGATGCACACCTCCTTACTATGTTATAACGTTGCAAAAAAAAAAAACAAAACAAAAAAGGTATCTTGTAGAGAGACAAAATAAGCTACCAGTTCATCTGTCCTCTTCATCTTCTGAAGGCACTAACTCTATCATCGGGCCCCATCCTCATGACTTTATCTAATCATCATTACCTGCTAAGTCATCCTTTCCAAATGTATTGACCTAGGATGCTGAGGATTCAGTTTCCCCAAATGTGGATTCTGGGTAGGCAAACATACAAGCTACAGGGTTCCATCTGCACAATGGTATTTGTAACTAGTTTGGGGGTGGTTATAAGGAGGACATTGCCTAGCAAATTAATAAATTAATAGCCTTTTTTTCAAGGAGTATGGAGAGGCAGCCCTGTATTCTGTTGAGACTGTGTTCCTAAACAGCAGCTTGAGTGTCAAAGCCCCAGAGAAGCGTAGGGTTGGGTGCACCATTTCTTCCACAGCAGTAGACTGCAGCTGCCACATTTGCCCTAGGGACTTCCAGCTTGCAAAGATAAAGTCATTTTTATTCATCAGGACACTTCCCACTAAAGGTCAATGCAAGTCCTTGATGTGACTAATTCAGCATCCTCCATATTCTAGCAATGAATATTAGAAATCACAATAGTACCGATGATCCAGAAGTCTTGTTCTTTGAATTCTACACTATTGTTTGTAACTGACAAAATGTTAAATGACAAAAATAATCACTGATTTAGTTTCTATTTCCTTCTTGGATCAAGGAGATAAAGGAGCCATCAACCCAATCTCTGTGATCAGAAGCCAACATCATCACCATATATAGTGAGATCTGGGGAAGGTAGGCAGATCATTCTTGGGCATTTCTATGGGCAATATTTTTTTCTGAATAAAAAAAACATAAAATCAACTCCAGTCTTGCCTCTCACATCAGTTTCTTATGATACTCCAAATTTTATACTTTTTGCAGTATTATTGTCAATATTAAGCTCAGATAGTCCACAGTCAGCGGTATTCTGCTATAATGACTTCAGTGGCTCATACCTTTGTCTGCAATGCAGTCTTTCAAGTATCTGCTACCAAATTCACTGGTGATGCCGGCTGCTGCTGCCTGGTGACTGCAGAGCAGCCATGTACAGAGAGAGCTATTTCATCATGAACCATGTGAGAAGTCACTGGCGGAAGACATCCCCACCCCAAGCATCCGGTGATAAAGGATAACATTCATCTCAAAACAACCCAGCCACAGGACACTGCAGCAGGGCAGGAAGTGGAGCTACTCTTGCGGATGGTTGATTCAGTCCCACACCATCTGTGGAGGACACTGGTCATTAGTCAAGCAAGAAATGCCTTACACAGCTGGGAAGCTGAGCAGCGGGCTGGTGAATGGAGCCCACCAGACTTGGAATGAAGACTCTGCTCTGGAACCCTACACACAAAGCAATCACCTGGATAAACATGAACCAGACATGTTTCTTGTTAAGTCAGCTCCTCTTCTTCCAGTGAGAAATGTGAGCTACAGTCTGTTTCTAGGGAAGGAACTCTTCTCTCTTGAGAATATGACATGGTTTTTTTTTCACGGTATTCTACGTATATAGCTGAAAACTCTTGCAGCTCTCCAGGTAAGGATCACAGTTATTGCATTGATGGACAGTCTAATACTCAGGTGAACACTTTCAGCCCCAGCTTCTCTGCCACGTCACATCTGCTACACCTCACTGTGTCAAACAAGACTAGGTCCCTGAGTGTTTATAACTGCGCATGGACTGTGTTTGTTTTCCTGCCCTACTCCTGAACTTTGAAGTTCTTGGTAACATTGGAAGATATATCTCAAATTTACTTTTTCACTGGATCACACAAGTTATTTAGCTGATTCTGCCTTGATTTTATGGTTCTTGACAAGTAAGCCTCATAGTGGAAGGTATTCCAAAGAGCTGATGTCTTCTTCTTGGGTGCAAAGCTTCATATCTCCTTACAGTCTGGGTAATCAATTGGAACACTTGTAGGCCAAGGAACAACGCTGGACATCATGGAAAGGGAAAGACAATTTCATGACCCAGGATCAACCAGGAACCAGCCCCTGGCCTGCATTTACTCTGATACACTAGAAAAAAATTCTTTGTTACTCATTCATGAAGACAGTTTCCTGCATACTCAGAGTGTGGTGTACACATTGAAAAGTAAACTTCTTGAAAATGTTGGGTTCCTCTAGGACCTAGCAATAATAAGCACAATATCCAAAAAGAGATTGGAGAGGAAGATAAATAGTTCATCCATATAATCACAATAAACAGAGTCCCCATGTCCTACTAGAGTTCTTCCAGGGTGGATGATCACGGAGTCCAGGGCGTTCTAGTGTCTCACACCTGCTCTCTGAGCTGCTATGTATTAGGGCTGCTCAGCATGCTCACTGCTGAGAACACTGGATGTAGCTGTCCATCCTTCTAGGAATCTCTAGCAAGCTTCTGGCCTCTACCTCTCAATCCAAGTGATGTGACTCCGTGACAGTAGGGAAGGTAGTAAAGAAGACAGATGTGAGTACCATTAAGATGTGGGTGCCATTAGCACAAAGGGTAGAGCCTTCTCTCTCTCTCTCTCTCTCTCTCTCTCTCTCTCTCTCTCTCTCTCTCCCTCCCTCTCCCTCTCTCTCTCTCTCTCTCTCTCTCTCTCTCTCTCTCTCTCGTGTGTGTGTGTGTGTGTGTGTGTGTGTGTGTGTGTGTGTGTGTGGTTCAGAGCTAAGTAGTTCTGAGTTCTCCTCCTTGGTCCACCTTACCCATAGGCACATGAACAGGGCAAGCTACTTCAGTTATCAAGGTAGACTCTCTCCCCTATATTGCCACATGAGAAAACGGGAATGCTGAGAGGAACTAGAGGTGTTCATTTCTCACTCATGTAGTTATTTGCCCTTTGAAAACTTACTTTGTGAAGATTTTGCAATTTCCTAAGGACCTATACCTGTGCAGATCCTCTCTCTCTCTCTCTCTCTCTCTCTCTCTCTCTCTCTCTCTGTGTGTGTGTGTGTGTGTGTGTGTGTGTGTGTGTGTATGCGTGTAAGTCTGAGAAGTGGTCATTTCTGGTATGAGACACAGGACTCTTCTAAGTTCTCTGGTCCAGTTGACATTAGTAGATGAGCCAGTGCAGAGGACAGAGATCTCCACGTGTATGGTAATAACCTGTGGACTTCATGAGTAAAAGAACAAAAGGCCCTCTGTCCTCTCTCTCCATCCTAGTTCTTAGTTTTTTGCAAAGATCTGAAGACTCACGGGGAAATGAGTCCCCCGCCCCATCTCTCTAGCCTGGATTCTGTTCTTGAATGCTCACTCTGCTGTCAGCCAGGAATGAGTGGGCCTGGATCACAGTGTTCAGTACCTCTCACAGGTCCAATCTGTGCTCCGTCTAGACAGACAGCTGGAGACTGGCAGCAGGGGATATCAAACACTCCAGGGTGGAGGACACGCTGTGACAAAAGTGTTTTCCTGTCTCGCTCGCTCCTGTCTCCCTGAAGACTGTCAGGAGTAGCAGAGGGCTGGGCTCCTTTAAGTCAGAGATTTCTGGATTCTGGTGATTTCTTTGTCCTGCCTCTCAGCTTTCTCCACAGCAGGAAGCCAGACAGCCATGGTGGCACATGTCACATAGGCTTCCAGGGTTGGTCTCTGCCCTTCTCAGCTTCTCATCTTTCAATTGCAAATTCACCCTCACCAGGCACTGGGGACCTCTAGGATTCCTTTCCTGCTGGATTTTGGCCTGTGTGTTGTACCAGTTAGATCCTTTATGACCTGGCCCCTTCTCGCCATCTCTCCCATCTTCCTTTCTGACCTGCACTTCATGTTTTACATTTTGCCAGCATCCCATGCCATGTTCCTTCTGCCATGGCAACCCAACCTGTCACCAAGTGATCAGAATCCTCCCGCCCTACCCCACCTCTACCTCATTCCTACCCCGAGGCTATGACCATCTCTACACTATTAGGACTTCCTGAGTATATCGCTGTGGTGATGCTCAGACTTCAGCCCTTTCAGTTCCCTGTTGGTTTGCAGACATGACACGAGCCATCTTTATCATCTCATACCACATGCATAGTTGAAGCTCAATGTGCACCTCTAAAAGGAAACAAAACCTGACCATGCAGGCCTCCTGTGCGTTGTTCTGAACCTCTCTGCCCTCACCACTCACTCTCCAGGGAAAAGCCAAGTTGGTGTGCCCGCAACACCAGCCTGAATGTGTCACTGCACACATAGAACACTTCAGTCACTTCTCATACTCCTTAGGATAGAGTTCCCAATCCACATGGCGCCTGAAAAATCATACTGGACTTGACCTTGCCACCATACTCTGAACCCCCTTAGTTAATACTCTTCTCTTCTGAAAAACAAGATACCCTAAGCTTAATGGCTTAATTACTATTGTTAATAGGGTGATTATTCTTTTATGCCATCAGTATCTAGAGTTATTAACATTATCTGTGCTAAGCTATGGATCAAGAAAGAGCTCTGATGACCTTGCTGGACCCAAATGACAGAAGCTGACTAGCTAGGGCTCTGGCTCAGATGTCCTCAGAGAGATAACTGGGTCCTCCTTGATGTGGCCAAGGTTTCTGCAGTGGAATGCGCTGCCTTTCTTTTTCTGGTGGCAGCAGTTGCGAAGAAAGAACACAGCATGTTCCAAAATGTTGAATCTGGAACTCATAACTGGCAAGACTATTGGCAGTACTTCCCTTCATTCTATTGGCCAAAAGGTTCATTTGCTGTGATAGAGCATTCTGATCCAATACAAGCTGAGGAATGGGAAGGGCCTGCTAGACTACTAGTCCAGGTCACAGACCATCACCAAGGGGAAGTGGAAGCAGGAACTCAAAGTAGCTAGGCACAGAACATCACTATCAATGGCAGAGAAAGAAGAATGCACCCTTCTGTACACTTTCTAACTTTCTCTAGTTAATCTACTTAATCAAGAAACTCCTTCCTAAGGAATAGTGCCACTCACAGTGGGCTGGGCCCTCCTAAATCATTATCAAACAATCCAAAACTAACAAAGGCCACACCTACTTCCCCTTCTGGATTTCTCTAACACCCTTCACTTTTCTTCCAAATGGTTCTCATGGGTAGATTGCTTCATGTCTTCCCTCATAGATAGCAATATACCAAAGGCCACACATATGTCTGATCTGCTCATCACTACAGCCCTTGCAGAATCAGCTGAGGTCCAGCATGTTAGAGGAACTAATAAATGCACACGAATAACAGAAAGAAATGGCTTTGAAACTCACAATAGACTTGCTGTCCATTAGTGCCCTTTGGGAGTCTTTGTTTTATATTGTTTTGGACTAGCAAGGGATCATTGTTATTTTCTAGGCCCAGGGAGGACATAACTAGAGACATGTTGCCATTGGTAAGATGGTCTGCAGGGTGAACATGTAAGCTGTGAGCTTCCCAAAGGAGTCTGAGAACATTTAGAAAGAGATGGTAAATGATTCCCTATGAGAAGATGCCAAGATGTGAGGACTTAACGGATGTCTATGTATATTGGTATGTACACATGGAAGCCAAATGAAGGTGTTGGATTCTCTGAAGCTGGAGTTACAGACAATGTGAGCTGACCAGTGTGAAATGTATGAGGTGCTGAGAACCGAACTCAGGTTCCCTGCGAGAGCTCTTAACCACTGAACAGCTCCCCAACCTGGAAGGTTTATACTTAAATAAGAAGAAAGTCTAACTGATGGGCAAGTATTTACATAAGCAAAGCATCAACAACAGAGCAGTGAAATGAAGGGTGTGGGACATAGACAGGACGACAGTCACCACTAAGACTGGTGTGGTAGGTCCTTCTGTCTATGTGTTGCTTTTATTGGTTAATGAATAAAAGAACTGGCTTGGCCTATAGAATGGGGTGAGGAAGGCAGAATCAGAGAGACACCATGGAGCCGCTGGAGACAGATGTGCTGAAACTTTGATGGTAGGCAACAACCTCATGGTAATATACAGATTAATAGAAATGGGTTAAATTAATATAAGAGTTAGCCAATAAGGAACTAGAGCTAATGGGTCAAGCAGAGATTTAATTAATGCAGTTTCTGTGTGATTAGTTCAGGCTAAGCTAGCTGGGCAGCCAGGAACCAACAAGCTACCCTTACCCCAACATAAGACTGTGGAACATAGACAGGACAACAGTGACCTAAGACCATGGGACATAGACAGGGCAACAGTGACCTAAGACCCTGGGAAGAATAATTTGACAAACTACACAGTTGATATCCTAAGTCAGAAAGGTGGAGCAGGCAGAGGAAAAGGCAGAAACCCCAGCAGAGGGAGTCTGGGGTGAGTGCCTCTTTTCTATCTGGTGGGTAGGAGTGGGTTGATGCCTTCAGATAGAGTCTGGAGGCTCCGGGGAGCACCTCCAAGTGAGTAGAGCAGCCAGGAACATCCACAGTTGACACATCTCATCAAAGACAGTAGATTCTCTCCTATGCCCCATCTCCCCTTCAGCTGATTGCTGCTCTGCTCAGAGTCCTCTGCTAGGGATGGGGAAGGGGTGTGCACCCTCATCCCACTCTGGGGGAACAGTCAACATCTAATAGCTGTGACTGTCCTGGTACATCTGGGTGGCGGGGGATGAGGGACTGAGGGAATTGCCACTCTCAGCTCTGAAGGCCACACATGAAATCTGCTTTCTCTCAGCAACAACGAAATGAAACTGTGAATCGGTGCAGACCCAAACCACAATCTGGACATCCAGGGAGTAAAGGGCTGGCAACATCTGTACCCAGAACCTGGCCCTACCCATTCTGAGACCTGAGAGCTAAGGATGCTTTCCAATCTCACTGCTGAGGTATGAAGGGAAATACTCGTTTTCCTATCAGGCTCACTCAGCTGGAATATTTTTTGTGTGTTCCTCCTCTTTCCAGGCTCTTTCATCTCCCAAAATAGCCACATTAATGATGAATCCTTCCCCAGTGTTTTCTGCAATAAGTTTACATCTCATTGGGTTCTCATTACCTGAGCAGAAGCTGATTCATCTGGGGGTCACATGTCACTCGCCCGGGGCCTCATCTCCAGGCATGGTGCTCCTGCCTCCTTGCCTCCGAACCGCCCTCCTCCTGATTCTCTGACCCTAAAAGCTGTCCACTCCTTCATGACCCTAGGGCCGCAGGCAGCATTGTGCTCAGTGGTGTCAACCTCCCTGATCAGACATGGAGAAGAGGAAGGCCTTGCCACTGTCAGAGTCGTTTGTGTCTTGAATTTAGAAGGAGGGAACGAGTCACTTGCCAGTCCCCGCGATCTTCATTTGAGAGGAAGCATTTTAACAGCTGGTGTCTGAGTTATGCACAGCACATAGGAGCTGTCCTAAGATGTCACTAAATGCATAATGCTAGCAGACAACATGTCGCCACACAATATTGCCAGGAAAAAAAAATGGGACAAAATGACCATTTCTTCAAATTTTATGATCAAGCAGAACTCCCGTCCAATCTAAGTGACAAGGTGGCCCGAGGTCCTGGAATCAGGACACAACCTTTGATCACATCTGGACTCCATCATGTCTTTGCTCCATACTTGGCCAGGAGTTTTACCTTTTTCAACCTCAGTTTTTTTCACTTGGAAAATGGGCATGATAGTATCGTGCGTACTGAATTACTGTCGGGAGGAAATGATGTCATACACATAAAGCATCTCGCCTGGAGCCTACTCCAGAAAGCTTAATTAAATGTTGCTGTAAGTAGAGCTGGGAAATGAACGAGGTGGGAATGAATGGCCCCCAAGCATGCCTGCTGCAGATGCTGCCAAAAGTTGGAAATGGGCACGCCTTGAGAACTTCTGAAGTCAAACTTTTAGTATCCAGGATGATGAAGCAATTCAACGCTTGAGTTCATTTGTGCCTGAGGAAGAAGAGAACAATAAAACCCAAGATGATGAGAGAATTAATGATAAGTCCTAAAGGAATAAGAGGGATCAGTTCACTGTGAAGTCTGGAGCGCATTCTGGGAACCGGGATGCCTTTAGCTGGGATGTTAAGGACTTTGTAGCTATAAATGAGCTGGTGCTGGAACAGCCAAGCTAAGATACTTAGCAAAATAGCTTTAAAACATGTCTTGATATTCAGCTTGGAAGAGTGTACATGGAATATGAGGAAGACATTAGTCGGGAAGCAGCAGGTCTGGATTCTAAATCATTGCATTGTCTTAAAATAGCCCTTCCCTCCAGGGTCTCATTTGCCTCCATTTTAAATGACAAAGATGAAACCTATGTCCTGAAAGTCCCTTCCAGTGCAACATTCTACAAGCCTTCCTGCGTCATCCCACTGAGCTGAATGTACGCAGAAATCTCCTGAATATTACTATCCCAGCAGGCATCCCTTGGGAAGGAAACACACTGTGAGGGCCACAGAGGACTGGCCCGCAGGGTGCTGGACTGTCATAGGGAAGAAAGCTGAAGAATATGGGGGGGGGGATCCCCCAGGCCAGAAGCAAAGGCAAAAAGACATATTCTGAGTGACAGTTAGGCACAAGAAAACCTTTGGAAGGCATTCTGCCAGGACTCGGGGTAGATGAGTCTGCATCTCTGAAATATATTCAGTATCTCAAGTCTGAGGGACCAAAGGGCTTTTAAGTATTAAATACATTTGAAAATGAGCCTCTGAAGAATAAAAACCTGGGTACTTTTACAACACGAGTTGAATTTCTTGCAAACATATTTTCTCATTCGCTCATCATGTAGCATCTGCAGGGTGCTAGACTGCAGACTCTGAAACAAAAGAAGAGGAGGCTGCCCCGAAACAGAGACTGCTCACAGTCCAGATGAACTTCAAGCACAGACATCAATTCGGAGGGCATCCTGGTGTCTCCTAATGTCAACATATCCTGTAATGAGGCCATATTGAATAGAGCACTGAACTTAAATGCTTCCTACATGCACACACACACACACACAGACACACACACACACACGTGTGTACGCACGTACACATGTGTGCATGTGTCTTCATGTGAGTATATGCATGTGAGTGTATTACTCTAAGAGTCCAGAGGCATCAGATGCTCTTAGAACTGGAGTCACAGAACACTGTAAACTGAACACGTGACTTCTGGGATTATACCAGCATCCTATACAAGATCAGTACAGGCTCCTCAACCCTGAGACACATCTCTCCAGCCATCCTTTTTGTTGTCAAGACAGTGTAGCCCAGATTGATGTCAGACTCACAGTCCTGCTGCCTCAGCCTCCCTAGTGCTAAGATTACAGCTTCATTGATCCCAGAGAAGAATAGTCATTTTCTATCTTCCTCTACATAATCCAGTTGAGTGATGAGCTCCTCAGAGGAAACTTGAGAACCCCAGGCACAAGTTATATCCTTTCTATTAACGACCTTGATTACCCTGGCAAAAAAAAACAAAAAACAAAAAAAAAAACAACTCTGATCAAAGAGAATTTGCTGAATTAGTGAATTGCATTTCCACCATGTATGAGACCCTGCCATAGACACAGGTGGAAGAGGTGTTTTAAAATAAAGTATCCCTCAAAAAGTTATCAGTCATTTTAGGAGAATACAGTGGATCAAGTAGACAAATATATAGGGTACAGTATATATTGCATAGAGTGAACCAGATCTTCACAAGGTGCCTGGATGTGGATCATGGGGCTGGGAGAGAAAGAAAAAGTGACCAAGCTTTGATGGGTTCATAGTGGGAAAGCTTGGGAAGCTGGAATAGAAGATCTGGCTTTGGATGGTTTGTCATGAGACAAAGAAGACACCTTAGAAGCAGAGGCCATATTGATGGCTGGGCAAGGCATGAGAATTGCAGGATGCATGCAGCTGGTGCAGAGGAACCATAAGCTATTCTAAGAAAGCTTACCTATCCAAAGAGTGGAGAAACAAAAACAATACAGACACTGGATCAAAAGTAGATAGCTAATCTTTAAAGGTATCAATGGATGGGTAATACCCCACTCATGAGATTGGATATTACATCCATTGTTTATCATCTGTGTGAACTGAGATGGGCTTTCATGTTTTAGTTTTCTTACTGGGAAATGGAGCCTCATTTTTGCAACCTATTCCAGGAGGTACAGATGAGGATCCGATGTGCCAACACTACCTGGCACACTGCAGAAGTGACTTTGGGGCAATTGTAGTAGTGGTGGAAGTCGAGGCTGCCATTCCTGCTTTGGAAGGAGGACAAGCATTCTAGCACGGAGTGAATAATTAAGAGCAAAGAAGATGTCAGACGTGCAGTCCAGGAAGGAGCATCCTAGCTGCCTAGCTAAGCTTTTAAACCCGTAGGGTCATTGCCACTCTCTACTTACTAAGGAACTTACTTGAGTTCTCAACGTGGCTTCCCTGGGAAGAGATCTGAGAATCCTTTGACGCCCAGCCTGCCTTTCATAGGGTGATTTTGATCACATCCTACCAAGTAAAACAGCATCCCTGATGGGTGGACCCGAGCCACCGTGACTTTAAAGCTTCTCAGGAAATGAGGGTGTGTAACAGAGGAAACCGGAAAAGGACTGAGGGGGGAGCACAGAAGCGGTAAAGAAAGAACATGAATTCTATTCAATGCTTGCACAACGCCTACTCACTTTGACCTCTACTGTAAGAAAGTCTTGGCTCTGAAGACTGTTTCTAAATGTGTCATCCTAAGCCGTGGGAAATATTACTGAAGAGTAATAGCTATACTAGTTAATCTATGAGTCTACCTGGCTAATAGACCACATCCAGGCATTTGGTCAAATATCAGCCTGGATATTTTTTAGGTGAGGTGTTTACCTGGCAGTCAATAAACTTTAGGGATAGCTGACTTATCACCATTATGTATCCAAGTCTTACTCAGCCAATAGAAAGCCTTGACTTTTCCTCAAGATAATGGACTTCTGCCTCCCATTGGCCTACAGAACCAAGGCACAACATTAGGCCTCCAGCCTGCTGGACTGTCCACAAATTTGGGTCCTTCAAAGCTCCATAATCATGGTACCTAATTGTTTAAAATGCTTCAGTCTGCTCGTTCATATATTCAGGCAGTAGGGGAGAAGAGGGAATGATTTTGTTCTAGTCTCTGGGGAAACCTAACTTCAGTGCTGAAGGTCCTTGCCATTTTGAATGGAGACCCAGACACTGGCATTTTTAGAAAACCCCACTGTACATGTGGAAGCATGGGAACTTCTGGTAAATGGGAAAAAAGGAACTCACTGCTTAGCCTGGTGACCTGAGCTCAATGTGAGGAACCGGTATTGATGACAGGAGAGAACTGACTTCCACAAGTTAACTTCTGACTTCCACACTAAATTATAACATATATGCCCTCCCTGTCACACACAAATAAATATAATAACAATAATCACTGTTCTAAGTAGTAATTCCTAGATAGCATCCCTCTGTGAATTGACTTCATAATTTTTCCATTTAAATACACTTGCAATGAAAATTCCTCTGTAATGGCCCTTTCCTTTCTGAATAGCCTGAACCATTGCCTCCTGAAATTAATACCCTAAAGCCCTCATACCCAAAGTGTGTTTGGAAATAAAACCTTGAAGAAGTAACTATTAGTAAATGAGGTTAAAGGTAGGCTCTAGGCTAGTATTTCTAATATTCTTTAAAGAAGAGAGAGAGATACTAAGTATGGGAGCAGGGAGAGGACCATCTACAACTCAAACCTTAGGAGGGCCTGATGAAAAGTATCTGTCCCCAATGAGCTCTCCACTGACACAGCAATCCAAATCATACCAAATCAAACCGGATTAGAAAATGCCGAAGTTAATGGATAAAACACTCTCGGATTATTTTCTAGTCCCCCAGAGAGGAGACAGAAAAGAGAGATGGAAAGACCATGTCTCTGTTTTCAGGGGGGCAGTTTAAATACTCTGTGGGAGTGATCTTGAGCATCTCTGGTGGAAGGGGGAGTCATCATTTGGCAGGCTTTCTGAGATGCAGTAGAGTTTGGAGAGAGATGGGAGAGGGGCTTAGGGTGACACTTCCATCAGACCATTCCAGACTCTGGGTATATGGATGCCAGGGGCTGGGGTGACGCTTCCACTGGAACAGCTGACAATGTCATGAGCTGGAACTTGAGCCTCTACACCTGACGTTAATCCCTCTGTGTGGGAACTAGGCTGCTGTATCAGCCTCCGTGTCTATGGTGGGTTTTTTTTTCTTTCCTCTACTCATCCAGGCACTTCTCATATGAGTGACATTTGCATGTTTGTTCAGACCAGCCAGCAAACCCATGCTCCCACAAACCTGCTCAGACTGCATCTAACCTAGTCATGTGGCTTTCTCTTGCAGGTTTTCCCTCCAGCTTGAGTTAGACCAGGGTAGGCTTTAAGACGGTGGGAATGGATAAGGCTTGGTTACTCAGCACCTTGATGAAGCACAGTCAGTCTCAGATGCTCCAGAATAGTGAAAGGTGACTATTGCAAGTGAGTTCCTGTTCATCTGGTTACCCTGGTCATGGTCACCCTGGCAGTGTGCCAGAACTGCAGACTCTAGGAGCCTCTGGCCAGGGCAGCCTCTTTGCTAGGATTGGGAACCTGTCTCTGGGTTTCCCTGTGCAATTAACAGCATTCTTGTGACTTTGGAGGGCAAGTGTCTCTATTCATCCACTTAGGGCGCTTGGTTTCAGGACAATGGGGACAATAAGATGAACAAGGACTTTGTACCTGACACTGACCTCCCATCAAATGTTGCTGCTCTCCTCAGGGAAAAGTTTTAAGAACTTAGGGCCACCTCCATGAGCTTTAGTTCATACATATGCAAAATGGAAATGACATTAGGAAGGACTCATAAAGGATTACTGAAGATACACTATCACCATGTGATGCTGAACATGCTTTAATTAAGAATCCCCTCTTAGAGCCTTCACCCAGCAACTGATGGAAGCCGATGCAAAGATCCACAGCCAAGTACTGAGCCGAACTTCGGGAGTCTAGTTAACGAGAGGAAGCAGGGATTGGATGAACAAGGGGGATAAAATCATGATGGGAAACCCACAGAGACAGCTGACCTGAACTAAGAGGAGCTCACAACTCTGGATCAACAGCTAGGGAGACTGCATGGGACCAACCTAGGCCCTCTGGATGCTGTGTAGCTTGGTCTGTTTGTGGGGTCCCTAGTCCTGAAAACAGGATCTGTTCCTGGCACAGGAGCTGGGTTTTTGGAGCCTATTCTCCATACAGGGATGCCTCACCAAGCTTTGATACAGGGGGAGGAGCTTTGTCCGGAATCATTGATGTGATATGACATGCTTTGTTGACTCTGCTGAGAGGCCTGACCCTTTCTGAATGGAGGAGAAGTGGATATATGGGAGTGGGGGGGATAGGAAGAGAAGAGGGAGGGAAAACTGTGGTTGGTATGTAAAATAAATGAAATAATTTAATAAAAAAACAGGAAAAAAGAATCCTCTCTTTTCATTGGTGCCTTGAACCTATGCATACTATAATAATTTATTTTAAATGTTGGCCTGACTTGGAACACTTGCTTGTGCTGAGAGACTGCTAGTGTGTCTGAGCAGAAATGTTCTCTGAATCACCTAAGCCAACTCATTTCACTTTCTGGGAAAGTCATTTGCCACAATTGCACAATGAGCTGTCCTTAAGTTGGAACTGGATCAGACAAAGATCAAGTAATATGAAATTTTCTAAAAGGCAGGATCTCACCAATGGATTCATTTTTTCTTGTTTGTTCTTGGGACTCTCAGTCCTACATCATCACTCAGTCTTCTTCACCATTCTGAAGAGGACATGTTGAATTGCTCTTTTTTTATTCCTAGTAAGTTATTATTATTGTTGTTGTTGTTGTTGTTATTATTACTTTTTACTCTAGGTAAGTAAGAAACTAAAAAGTTTCTTAGTTACTTTTCAGGTTATTGTGATTAAACAAAATATCCTCAACAAAGAAACTTAAAGAAGGAAGGGTTTATAGATAGAGTTCACGGCTCCACAGTACAGTCCATCATGTTGGGGAAGTCAGGGCCGTCACGGTATGAAAAACTGGTCACAGCCTGTCCATCATCAGGAAGCAGAGAGAGATGAGTGCCTGCTCAGCTTCTTTCGAACACAGGCCATGCAACTGAGGACCCCAAGTTCAGGGAACAGTGCCACCCAATTTACATCTTGGTTTTAATTATTTGATCTTTTCGGGCAGAGTCTCTCAATGTAATCCTGACGGGCCTTGAACTCACAGAGATCCTCTTGCCTCTGCCGCCAGAACGTTGGGTTTAAAGACTGTTCCAGCATGCCCTGTGGATGCCACCCACTTTTAAAGTGAGTTTTCCCACTTCTGTTAACCTAGTCAAGATTACCCTTTTATGATGTAGATCCTGCCAAGTTGCTATGAAAAACCACCCCAGATTTGTCCATTAGATCCTTTTCCAGTCCCAACCACCACAATTTACCTTTGTGGGGTTAATTTTCCGAAACACCGGGGAGCCATCTTTCCTCATCACCATTCATTGCCAGGATACAGAAAACAAATTCTCGGTTTTGAACGAATGTAGTTAGAAAACAGTTCACCAAGGAGTATGTGAGGAAGTTACACTGGGCTGAACATTGTGGATTTGCACTCAGAAGACCGGACTGAAATCTCAAGGTCCGAATCAGGAGCAGATGGAGAGAGAGCACTAGCCAGGAACTCAGGACCACGAGGGGTGCACCCACACACTGAGACAATAGGGATGTTCTATCGGGAACTCACCAAGGCCAGCTGGCCCGGGTCTGAAAAAGCATGGGATAAAACCGGACTTGCTGAACATAGTGGACGATGAGGACTACTGAGAACTCAAGAACAATGGCAATGGGTTTTTGATCCTACTGCATGTACTGGCTTTGTGGGAGCCTAGGCAGTTTGGATGCTCACCTTACTAGACCTGGATGGAGGTGTGTGGTCCTTGGACTTCCCACAGGGCAGGGAACCTTGATTCCTCTTTGGGCTGATGAGGGAGGGGGACTTGATCAGGGGAGGGGGAGGGAAATGGGAGGCAGTGGCGGAGAGGAGGCAGAAATCTTAAATAAATAAATAAATAAATAAATAAATAAATAAATAAATAAAAGCATCTTTCCACATTTTAATACTTACCTATGGCACAAGTCACTGGAGAAGTCCAGGAGACTCCCAAGCTCTGTGCCAAGCATCCTCTGCAAGTCTTATAGCCCACTCCTTCCCAGCATCCTCTGTAACTCTTGCAGTTCACTCCTTCCCAGCAACCTCTCCAAGTCCTATAGCCCACTCCTTCCCAGAATTCTCTTTAAATCCTATAGCTCACTCCTTCCCAGCATCCTCTGCAAGTCCTGTAGCTCACTTCTTCCCAGCATCCTCTGCAAGTCCTGTAGCTCACTTCTCACCACACAGGAAGAGCTTTATTTTTTTATTTATTTATTTATTTATTTATTTATTTATTTATTTGCAGCCTGAGTGCTCCTGGACTGGCATTCCTTTACTTAGGACGTGTTTCCCTGAGTTTCTAGGCATTTCCGTTCATCTCTCAAAACCAACTAATAACCCATCTCTCCAAATGTGTCTGTCTCCATCTTCTTTCCCTGTCAGCTCCCTGACTCATGCTTGTCTGTTAACATCGCCTGTGCCTCACCAAAGGGCAAGTTGGGCCCTTTGCAATGCATTGTTATTTCTGAAGTTGCTATGGAAAACAGTCCTGGGGTGAAATCGGCAAGAGATGGAGCCAGGGCCTGCTGCTAAGTCAAAACACAATGACACATGTGCACCGCGCAGAACAAACTGAATTCCATTAGATGACTAGGTCGTCCGACTAAGGCCAGGATCTGGAAGTGGGGATCAGGGCGATCTGAACATGTCCCTCTTTCCAAGAATTGACTAATTCTCCTCAGGACCAGGCAGGATGCTCAGGAACAGCCCCCCTCCACTGCCGCCCCTCACTGCTGACTCACAGACTCACAGCCTGCTCCAGTGCCTCCCCCACAAGAAAAAAATGCCGAATGTTTTGGCTGGAACTCAACAGCCAGGAATCTTGCCACCTGTCCCACTCTCCTTTTTCTAAATGCTGCTATTAATTTGACAATAGTTCTTGTTTTGTTTGGGTTGTTTTTTTTTTCTGATTTTTTTTCAGACCATCAGGGTGGAATGAGACTGTCGGAGCAGAAGAAGGCAGGGCTCTTGTAGTAACAACACATCTCCTGTTCTCACACGTAACAGTGTCTCCAAGTACTCAGGAACAGATAGGCCCAGAGTCCAGGGTTTGCAAATCTCACTCTTGGCTCAGAGTGACAGCTTGAAGCCCTGGAACATGTCTCATGGTTAAGGCTGGCAGGTATCCCCCCAGGAGATGCAGAGTTCTCTGTTTCATTTGGTCCCTCTGCTAGGATACTGTGTGGAGGGGAATCTGCTAGGGATGGAAGGTTCTCTCTGAGTAGGCAAAGTCCATGGAAGGACCGCTTAAATAGTCTGCTGTCACAGAAACCAAATTATCTTGCCCAAGGATGTGCTCCCTCCTCACCTTCGCCAATATTAAAACTCCTGTATATCATGGGAGATTCAACTGATACATTTCTAGCCCATTTATCCATAAAGGACTCAAGTTTCAGCATCCTCCGAATTCCCCTTATGAGGGAGTCAGGAGGCTCTGATTCCAAACCCTTAGCCCAGAAATTTCCAAAAAGGAAATTCTAAATGTCTCATCTTTCCTGACATCCATATTTGCAAATGTAAACTGAAGCCACACCGTGCCACCCAGGTTGGAGACCCAAAAGCAGGTTCGTCTGGCGATGCTCTCAGCAGTGATGTGCTCAGCATCAATGTCTGCATTTGTGTCTTTCTGATCAGGAACTGTTATTTTTAGTCTCCTTCAGAGAAATGTCATTTTCTTTTAACTATGGACTGATTATGTTGGGGATTTATTTAGTGTTGTGGCTGCTGCTTATTCTTCGTTTTGCAGACAGGGTCTCAGGTAGCCCAAGATGGCCACAGACTTGCTGTGTAGCTAAGGATAACCTTTAATTTCTGATGCTCCTCTTTCTACCCCGTGAATGGCAGCATCCCAGGCAGGTACCACCCCTCCTGTTTACAAATTGTTTGACTGCAGGGCCTGTAGTCAGGGCTGTTGTGGTGGTCTTTAGCTGCAACAAAACTTCGAACAAGTTCATGAGGGCAGCTGCCTCCTGCTATCCAAGGGGATACGTTCGACGACCCACCCACAGGATGTGCCTGAAACCATGGTAGTAAACCCTACACATGTTTTCCTACACATATACACCACGATCAAGTTGCATTTATACATTAGGTACAGTGAGAACTTAATCACGACAATTAATAGTCAAATACAGCATTTCTAACTATACACTGCCACATGGCTAGTTAAATTTGATGAATTGCTTATGTCTGGGGCTGCTCGCATATTGACACACTGCTGTTGACTCCTGGTAGCTGAAGATGCAAAAAGTGAAACGCAAGACGGAGTTGGAGGGCTGACTGCTGTAAATATTACCCTAATCCTGAGACACTAAGTTGAGGCAACTAGGTGATTTCCTCTTCGGCAACTTCACCTACAGGTGAATAAATCACCGACTTTTACTCCTTAATCTGGACAAGGAATAGCACAGCTTTGGGAGGGTCTTCTAATGAACACAGTTATTAGTTGCTCTCTTTCTAGTGTGGCAAAGCTTTCTCCCAATACCCACTGACCTTAGAGTTAGATTTTTCATCACACTCTCGGGGTTTAGGCAAAGCCAAACATAAATTTAGCACCTTACCCAGAAGGGTCGTTTTTATTAGAAATTTGGGAAAAAGTATTATTTTGTGTTAAAGATATATAGAATAAAATGCAGTAGCACCTGAATTTTAAAAAAATGAAACTTATAATCTGATTTTAAACAATAGCTCATGCCTATGGATCCTTTGGTACAGGAACTGTATTGAGCTAGCATGCATTAACTCCCAAATCCTGAGTAACCCCACCCCCCAAAAAGACAAAAGTCATCATGGAAGGTGACAAGAATCCAAACCAGCAGTGGCAAGGAACACTCCCAAAGACATACAGCTCCCAAGAGCATCAGGATTCTAACACTACACCATCTCCTACCAGAGCCCATGAACTTGAGCACCGTGGCCCTCCATCTCACACTCTGGCATTTGATGGAGATGGCAGGAGAGCCAGACGTGTTCATTGACTCTCTTCAGCTGGCTGTGAGAACCCAGTGGAAAGTTTTAAGAAGCCAGGGATTCTAGCTCTCCCTCTTGGCTGCTGCTTGTTACATAAGATGCACATCAGTAAAAGAGCTGAATTGCAAATACTCTACTAACCTGGAAGGAATGTCTGAACAGCTCCCACACCACACTGGCGCTCAGAGACTTTTGTGGGTTTGCAATGATATTATTGAAGTTAAAGGGTTTGGCTACCTCTGTCAGTAACTTGAGTGTGTCTTTTGATCCACGTGGAAATTGCTCATCTAGATGACATTTGTCTGTTATTCTTAACTGCCGGTGGAGCCCGGCAATCCATTTCCCAGAAGGCTGTGAGCAGCCTCCATCCTTTGTGAAAGTTGAGCATCCAGTAAGAAAGGGTGTCAGGCGTGCCTGGAGGCGAGACTTCTGGAAGGCTGACTCACACACATGGTTAGAGCTCTACTGTTCACAGGCACTGTTTTTTTTTTTTTTAAAGCAATTTGGATGTATGGAATCATTGTGATGGTGTATATGCTAGGGTACATTTGAAGGCACTGTTCCTCATGTGTGTCGGCTCTCAAGGTGGGGTCTGGGAGATGGGAACCATGAAATCCACACTGGTGTTCCAGCATCAGTGTGATCAGGCACAGTGGAACCTCCTGTTCCAACATGGCAGTCCCCATCAGGTGCCAAGAATGAACAGACCAAGGGAATAAAAACACACCGTGTCATAAGCTCAGACCTTGAATTTTCACCCAAGGTCTCCCCAAATGGTGTAGGAATGAGAGAGTGTTCTGTGCCGGGTGTGGAAGTCCACCATGGCAGAACTCCAACGCTTATAATCGTCTGAAGTCAGAGGAAAAGTACTGATCCATTCGCCCTAGATCTGTTTGCAGAACCAGTGGAGACAGCCAGGGCAAAGATAAATGGGTTGGACCCAGAAGCCCACAGCTAGCAGCCACAGCTGTGGCAGGGAGCTTGCCAGGGACAGGGCTGGCTCTCAGAAGAAACTGCCCCACTTGCGGCTGTCTGAGAGCCCTCATGGTTCCGCGGTACTCCACTACTCCATATCCTAAATCCTCTCCAGCAGCCTCTCTGCCTCCTTGGCATGCTTCAGGCCCATCCCTGACTCTCCCCCACACAGAGCTATACTACTGTTTTTTTTTTCCTCTTTTAAGTGGCAAACCACCCAGGATAACCAGCTTAAAGGGTTTAATTGAATACATATGACTTGCACATGAGAGTACATGCTATCATGACAGTCAAGTCAAGGCAGAAGCGTGAGGCAGCTGCTCCTATTACGCCTTCAGTCGGAAAGGCAAGGGATCCCAACTATTTCCTTTTTACTGTTGCTGTACTGTTTTTCCTTTTACTCATTCCAGAACACCAGCCCACACTGTGACCATCCTGTCAGGGAAGGAGGTATTCCAGAAGGAAACATCCGTGCCCCACCTTGTTTGGTTAGTGAGATATTCAAACAATCCGCTCCTGAGAATGAAAATTTCTCCAGAAATTCTACTCCGAGAGAGGCTGAAGCCCTGGTGTTAGACAGAGGGGGATGCGACTCCCCGGAGAGATATTATACAGTTCTGACAACCTAGTAAGCCTTCCAGGAGAGGCTGGAGCAGAGGTAGTGATGGATCAGTAATAGGCAGGACCACACCTGAACCAAGACTGCTTAGTGATACCCTTCCTCTCAACGTTCTAAGCATAAAACTGTCTTGATCTCAGAATAGATCTGGAGGTCAGCCAACTTCTCTGTGTGTTCCTCTTCTTAGCATGGCCATATTGATGAAATCATTCTCTTTTGTTTGTTATGACCTGTCTCTTTAATATTGGTACTGGCCAAAAGCAACCGAGTCTCACTTGTTGGAGCAGCCAATGCCCAAGTTTACCTAAACATTCCAGTAGCGATGAATTGTGCCTCCCATATCCTGAGTGGGTCTTGCCTCCCATGTATTGAATGGGTCCTACCTCCCATGTCCTGTGTGGGTCCTGCCTTCCATGTCCTGTGTGGGTCTTACCTCCCATGTCCTGAGAGGGTTCAACCTCCCACATCCCGAGTGGGTCCTCCCCCTTAGTTAAGATGTAGGTACCTCCTCACAGCCATGTGCAGAGGTATGTGTGCTAGGAGATTTTCCATGTGGTCAAGTTGACAGTGAGGCTCTACCTTCACAGAGGTGCAGGAGTGACTCTTCCTTGCTTTCCTAGATGACAGAGTCATGTTACATGTGAGTCCCCGACTCAAGTTCCTGGGATGAGTCTTGCCCTGCTATAGCCATTCTCCACTGTCATCTTTTATGTTTGTCTATTGATTGTGTGTGTGTGAGAGAGAGAGACAGAGACAGAGACAGAGAGACAGAGGCAGAGAGACAGAGACAGACAGAGAGCATGTATACATGTGAACAGAGATCATCTTGTGGGAGTTAGTCCTCTCTACCATGTAAGTTCCAAGGACCAAACTCAGGTTGCCAGGATTCTCTCTCTCTCTCTCTCTCTCTCTCTCTCTCTCTCTCTCTCTCTCTCTCTCTCACACACACACACACACACACACACACACATATCCTTACTTACTGAGCCACATAACCTAACACCCTACAATCTGCCTCCATCCCAATCAGCTTTCCTTCTCTCCCTTTCTCTCTCTCTCCCTCCCTCCCTCTCTCTCTTTTTTGACTTAGTATGTAACCCCTGGTTAGTCTGAGACACACTATGTAGACCAAGCTGGCCTCAAACTCACAAAAATTGGCCTGCTTCTGCCTCCTGAGGTTTGGCCCCAGTCTGACTATGGTTTGACCATATTCATTGGGAAATTTTAGAAATATATTTTGAATTTTTGAATTTAAAACAGTGTTTACTGATGGTGTATCATGATTAACTCTTACCCCACTCCACCTCTCATTGGAAGGGAACTATCCCTGTGTCTCGTGCACCCACGGGTACAGGATATGCTACTTGCCCATCAGTTATCTGGTACCCATCTTGGCTACCACGGCAACCATTGCAATTCCACAGTAGTCGTATTCAGGTCTTGTTTGTGATGGGCATAATACACTTTATGTTACCACAAAAAAGAAACAGTGTATAAAACAAGGAATAGGATGGAACAGGGGTAGAACGGAGGAGAGCAGAGAGGAATGGTGGGGTGGAGTAGAATAGGATGGAGTGAAATGGCATGGAGTGGAGCGGATGGCATGGGGTGGAGCCGAGTGGAAAGGAGTGGGATGGCATGGAGCTTCCCGAGTGGAATGGCAGCTTAGCGATGGGAGTGTGTGAGGCCACTGTAGAGCCTGCAGGGCCAACACAGCCCACAGAGAGTGTGGATAACCCATGTCTCCAGGTGCCCACAAAGGCTCTTGAGGTGATTTCTCCATGCACAGGGAGGGGGCTATTGTAGTCTAACATCCCACCTGGGCTGCACCAGGGCCCTCATGACTCAGCTGTCACCACTGCCCCATCCATCCCCCCTGTCCTCACGACTCAGCTGTCACCACTGCCCCATCCCCCCTGTCCTCACGACTCAGCTGTCACCACTGCCCCATCCATCCCACCTGTCCTCACGTCTCAGCTGTCACCACTGCCCCATCCCACCTGTCCTCACGACTCAGCTGTCACCACTGCCCCATCCATCCCACCTGTCCTCACGTCTCAGCTGTCACCACTGCCCCATCCCACCTGTCCTCACGACTCAGCTGTCACCACTGCCCCATCCATCCCACCTGTCCTCACGACTCAGCTGTCACCACTGCCCCATCCCACCTGTCCTCACGTCTCAGCTGTCACCACTGCCCCCATCCATCCCACCTGTCCTCACGACTCAGCTGTCACCACTGCCCCATCCATCCCACCTGTCCTCACGACTCAGCTGTCACCACTGCCCCATCCATCCCACCTGTCCTCACGTCTCAGCTGTCACCACTGCCCCATCCATCCCACCTGTCCTCACGTCTCAGCTGTCACCACTGCCCCATCCCACCTGTCCTCACGTCTCAGCTGTCACCACTGCCCCATCCCACCTGTCCTCACGTCTCAGCTGTCACCACTGCCCCATCCCACCTGTCCTCACGTCTCAGCTGTCACCACTTCCCCATCCATCCCACCTGTCCTCACGACTCAGCTGTCACCACTGCCCCATCCCACCTGTCCTCACGTCTCAGCTGTCACCACTGCCCCATCCCACCTGTCCTCACGTCTCAGCTGTCACCACTGCCCCATCCATCCCACCTGTCCTCACGTCTCAGCTGTCACCACTGCCCCATCCATCCCACCTGTCCTCATGTCTCAGCTGTCACCACTGCCCCATCCCACCTGTCCTCACGTCTCAGCTGTCACCACTGCCCCATCCCACCTGTCCTCACGTCTCAGCTGTCACCACTGCCCTATGAAGCTTCACTGGGTTTCATCTTAATCAGTCCTTGCCTGTGGCTTTCTGGTCTCTTCCATAAGACTGTCACTAACTTCCTCACTTTCACAAGACTGTTACTATTTTCCTCTCTTCCGCGAGATTGTCATGAACTTCCTCACAGTCTCTGCATATTCTCACCTTTACCTGTCTCATTCTCTTTACTGAGATTCTCCTGGACCTGGACAGTATCTTATTCATCCTGTGTCAGCACTGCCTCCTATTAGAGCCAGCCCCGTTTAATTCCTGTGTAGACCTTGGTTAAATGAATGGAATCAAGTGACAGGCAGGAAGGATTTAAACACATGAAGTCTTTGCAAACCACACATGTGGACTGTGCTGGGGGCGTGGGGGGGGATCTACTTTTGTGACTGGTGACAGCCCATCTCCCCAAGGCCAATCCAGAGCAGCGTGGCCCAGCTCTTCCAGCACTGCCCTTTCTAGAAGAAATGTCTACAGAGAAATCCAAGGCTCCGCTAACTGCCAATTCACTGTGCTTCTAAAGGGAGCATCCAGACTGTTTAGAAGTAGAGCATCTATGTGACAATGTTTTCAGACCAATGTCACTTCCTTTAAGAAAGTCAGAAATTTGTTAGTCTTCCTTCACCTCCTGCTCTTCAAAACTAATTTGTTTATACACGAATGCATGTGGCACATTTAGGGACTAAAGAGGGCTACTCTTCATTTGCGAACCAGGCAACTGGATGGACAGGCAATCCCAGGAAACTCCAGTTTATTCAAGCTTCCTATCCATGCAGCAGATTTCAGCTTTGAAAATTGCACCTAGACAGAGCAAGGCCAGACCTGTGGGTTCATATCTGCACATTTGATTCAATCCAAGACATACTGCAACTCTCATCCATATGAAGACTTTCTTTAGAAGAAAGGATAGAGGTAGCTTTGAAGTAGATGTTAGAAGAGACAGAACAAAGTCCTGGGCAGGCAAGGACGGGATCTTGAGGGTAGAGGCTACCATCGGCTTTGAAGCTGAACCATTACTGTGGGAAAACATACGGCAGGTTCCATAGATACCTCCTTGTCTCCTTCTGTATTTGATGCTCTAAAGCAAATACCCACAGACCAGCTGACTGATTAAATTATAGAAACATATTTTTCTTGGGTTCGGAGGTCAGCAAGTCTGAGATCATGATGCTGTCAGGTCTCTTGTCTACTGAAGTATCGCTGCTTCCACAATGAGGCTTGCTGCTGGCAAGGAGGAAGAATATCACATCCCTGACTGGTGCAAGGGCAAAGAACAAAAAGGAGGATGAGCGTGAGTGCTAACTGCATTCACAAAGACGGGGCTCTTATGGAGTAATTTCCAAAAGGGCACCTACTCTTTTTTTTAAAAAACTTTTATTTATTTTTTAAATTTTATATATATATATATATATATATATATATATATATATATATATATATATATATAGTGTTCTGGGCACCAGATCTCATTATAGATGGGTGTGAGCCATCATATGGTTGCTGGGAATTAAACTCAGGACCTGCAGAACAGCAGTCAGTTCTCTTAACCTCTGAGCCACCTCTCCAGCCCCTTTACTTTTATTTTTTAAAGAAAACAAACTATCTTTTCCATTATACATAAAAATCCAAATTTCTACTCCCTCCCCTCCTCCTATCCTTCACTTACCCCTCACGCCACCCCCCCCCCATCCACTTTACAGAGAGGGTTAGGCACATTGCTTTGGGGAAGGTCCAAGGCTCCCCCTATTATATCTAGGCTGAGCCATCCATCCAAAGAGAATAGGCTCCCCCCAAAAGCCAGTACAAAGTAGCAGGGATAAATCCTGGTGCCACTGCCAGTGGCCCCCACAGTCTGCCCCAGCCTTACAACTGCCAACCACACTCAGAGAGACTAGTCTGGTCCCATGCTATTCCTTCCCAGTCTGGCTGGTGTTGGTGAGCTCCCACCAGCTTAGGCAGACTGTTTCAGAGGGTGAACCCATTATGGTCTTGACCTCCCTGATCATATTCTCACTCCTCCCACTCTTCATCAGAACTTTGGGAGCTCAGTCCACTGCTCCGATGCAGGTTTCTGCCTCTGTTTCCATCTGTTGCTGGATGAAGATTCTATGGTACTATTTAAGATACCCATCAGTCTGACTACAGGGCAAGGCCAGTTCAGGCATCATCTCCTCTATTGCTTAGGGTCTTAGCTGGGAACATCCCCATGGATTCTTGAGAATTTCTCTAATGCCAGGTTTCTTGCTAGCCCCATAGTGGCTCCCTCAATCAAGATCTCTCTCTCCTTGCTCTCATCTCCAACCTTCCTCCATCTTGTCTATTCCATTCCCTTCAGTTCTCCTCACTTCCTCCCTCTCCCCTCCTCCTCCTCTTTCACCCTCCCTTCTCCCCCCACCCCTATGTCCCCATTTTTTTTCAGGTGATTTTGTCCACTTCGACTTTCCAGGTGGATCTATACATGCTTTTCTTAGGGTTCACCTTGTTACTTAGCCTCTCTAGGTTCATGAACTATAGGCTCAATATCCTTTGCTTTACAGCTAATATCTACTTATGAGTGAGTACATACCATATTCATCTTTTTGGGTCTGGGTTACCTCACTCAGGATGGTGTTTTCTACCCATTTATTTGCATGAAAATTTCAAGATGTCTTTTTTTTTTTTTACCACTGAATAGTACTCTAATGTGTAGATGTGCCACATTTTCTTTATCCATTCTTTGGCTGAGGGGCATCTAGGCTATTTCCAAGTTCTGGCTATTACAAATAATGCTACTACAAACATAGTTGAACAAATGTCTTTATAGTATGATTGAGCATCTTTTGGATATATGCCCAAGAGTGTATTGCCGGATCCTGAGGTAGGTTGATTCCCAGTTTTCTGAGAAACCACCATACTGATTTCCAAAGTGGTTGTGCAAGTATGTATTCCCACCAGCAATGAATGAGTGTTCCCCTTACTCCACATCCTCTCCAGCATAAATTATCATTGGTGTTTTTGATCTTAGCCATTCTGACAGGTGTAAGATGGTATCTCAGAGTTGTTTTGATTTGCATTTCCCTGATGACTAAGGATGTTGAACACTTTCTTAAAGTCGTTTGGCCATTTGAGATTCTTCTGTTGAGAATTCTGTTTAGTTCTGTACCCCATTTTTTTAAATTGGGTTATTTGGAATTTTGATGTCTAATTTCTTAAGTTCTTTATATATTTTGACTGATGTGGGGTTGGTGAAGATCTTCTCCCATTCAGTAGGCTATCTTTTTGTCTTATTGACTGTATCCTTTGCTTTACAGAAGCTTCTGTTTCAGGAGGTCCCATTTATTTATTGTCTGTGCTACCAGAATTATATTAAGGAAGTGGTCTCCTGGGGTACCAACTCTTAATGCTCTCACATTGGGTATTAACTTTCAACCTGAGTCTAGGGTGTGTGTGTTGGGGGGGGGGATAAATTCATGTCATAACGGTCTTTTAGTATAAAAAAAACTTAATTTGTTCTAAGAAGATGATAAAAAATAAATTTGATTGGTACTGTAGACTAAATGGTCTCTCCCCAAATTCACACATTGAATTTTCACCATGACATGATGAAATTTGAAGTTAGAGACTCTAGAAGTTGATTGTGTCTAGACTGAGTTGTCAGGGGGTGACTCTTGATGGAATTTTAAGAGAACAGAGGCAGAGACCAAGAGAAACCGAGATTTTTATCCCTTACTAGAGCATCAAGGGAAAGGTCATATGAAGATACAATGAGAAAGCAAAGACTCTTTGTCAAGAATCAAATCTGTCATCAGGTCTGTCCTGGACTACTTATCTCCCTCCAGACCCATGTTTAAGACACTTAGCTACTGCTATTCTGTTCTAGCTTTCTACTCCCAGAGAACCTCGGTTCACTAAGGTAATGTGTGAGCCTTGCCTTTAGTATGGAATAGAGATTGGTAAATTTAAAGTATATTACAATTTGGTAGCAGGCACGTGGAGAATACTTTGAGCTCAAGAACGGGCTGCTTGTTTCAGCTCCTGTGCAGTCTTGATAAGTTTGATCATCATCTCTGTTCCAGATTATTCTCTACAAAATAGAAGTGGCATCCATTCCATTGGGATGGAGTGTGTGTTCCATATGGTAGTCTATGTCATGGATATGACAGGAAAAGACAGGGGTTCCTCCAGTTTGTATTCCAGCAGAGGCCATTTTAGGATTGACTAGAATTCTATATCCTTGATGAGAAGCCCGGAGGAAAATTACCCAACTCTATTCTAGGAACCCAAGATCAAGATGCCCCAGCTCACTTATGTTAGCTTGTATGAAACTGCCTGCTTGTACAGAACTCCTATCCCTACTAACTGCTTATCTTAGCTTCTGTTTAGTTGCTTACTTGCACACATGTGCGCGCACACACACATGCACACACACACACACACACACACACACACTGCCAAGTAAAATGTCAAGATGTGTTTTTGCCTTCAAAAACCCTATATTCTGGATACTCGGTGCTATACATGGGTCCCCAAATACCCTCGTAGATTCTACCTGCTAGAATAAAGTCGGCTATAAACTGTGTCTGTGTGGGTTTCCCCTAACAGGTGAAAGGGCTTTTGTTGAAAATACACGCAGCTCTCTTCCTGTGCTCCATTGTGGGTCAAAGGGAAAAGGAGAATCTCATGAGGAAACATCACATTCCCAAGCTCTCCCTCACTATCTGTGTCAGAGAGAACAAAGAGACTGGCCCAGGTAGCCAAGGTGTTGGAACAGTTCAAAGGCCAGACACCTGAGCTTTCCAAAGCTAGATATACCATCAGGACCTTTGGCATCAGGGAGAAATGAAAAGATTGCTGTTCACTAGGCAGTCCATGGATCCAAGGCAGAGAAATCCTGGAGAAAGGTCTGACGATACAGAAGGGTGAGTTACAGAAAAATAACTTCTCAGATACTGGAAACTTTGGTTTGAGAATTCAAAAGCACGTGGATCTGGGAACAAATGTGACCCAAGCATTGGGACCTATGGCCTGGACTTCTCTGCAGTGCTGGGTAGGCCAGGTTTCAGCATTGCATGCACAGGACAGGCTGCACTGAGAACCATCAAAGAAGCAGCTATGCCCCGGTTCTAGCAGATAGATGATGGGATTTGTCCTCCCTGGCTTATCCAAAATGCCAGTAAAGTTTTCTCTGAAATGTAAACAAACAAAAACAACAAAAATTGCAAGTAAGTACAAATAAGCCACAGCAGAAAGGGGGAGTGAAGGCAGCAGCAACTAAGCCAGAGTACCTGAAGGGAAAGCAGGAGAGGTGGCAGCCAGGGCAGAGCAACCCTCCAAGCTACCCCGTCACTAAGAAGCTAGGAAAGGGGGCCTGGGAAGAACAGAACCCTGTTTCCAGTCTGCTTGGGGCCCACGTCCAAAGACAATGGCATAGGTGCTTCTTGACTCCCTAACCATGCCACAACCATGCCACAAGTGAGAGTAGGGGGTGGGAATGCATTTTAAGCTTTGCCTCCACTGGATCCTGGCCTGATTCCTCTGATGGACTCAATAGCTTCTTGTTTTAGTTCTATAGAACTGAGTGTAAGACTTAAGCTAGATGCCTTATGCAAGGGAAACCCCACCCCCAACTATATAATGCAAATGGGCATTCCATACATAGCCACTTCCTCCCTCCAGGAAGCCAAGGGCAGCCAGACTCCTAAAGCACAGAAAGAGCCAAACAAAGTAGCCAGCATCCTTCTCTGTGTGATTCCAATTTGAGTCACACTGCCACAGATGTAAAATGACTTCATTTTCCTCTGCCAGATCCCCTGGGGCTTGCCGGCTTGTTTCTGCCTCTGTGAAATGAAGCTCGGCTCAGCCCAAGTGCAGGAGAACGCTTCTATAGGCAGGAGGCTGCTCGAGCCAGAACACGGCAGGGTCCATTCATCCTCCTCTGGGGCAGCTAGTCTCCTCAGAGCAAGGGAACTTCAGTCCCTAATGGCCAGGCTTGGCAGCAGGGAGGAGCCGGTTCACATGCCAACATTCAGATATAAAACTTGGTGCCATCAACTTACAAAGATCATTTTCCTCTTCTGGGGACTTCTGCTCCTGACATAACTCTGATCTAGTTTGATATGGTTTATAAACAATGGGGTGGGAAGGAGACTCACACACACACATACATGCATATACATAGAGACACAGACACATACACAGAGACACATACACACATGGACACATACACACACATACATATACAGAGAGACACAGACACATAGAGACACACACACATATACATCCCAAGCAGGTAAATTTTAGGATTACCAAATGGCCTCGAGTCTTGGCTCACTGGCTGCGTTCTACCTTAATGGCTGTATTAGTCATTTTTCTCATTGCTGTGATCCAACACCTGTCCAAAGCAACTTGATGAAGGGAGAGTTTATCTGGGTTCATGTTGGAGGGGGAACAGCAAAGGGAGCATGAAGGGCAGCAGGTCACAGGGCATCCACACTCAGGAAGCAGAGAGAGACGAATGCTAGTCTTCACTTTACCTCTCCTCTGTATCTGCAGCTGGAACCCAGCACAGGACATGAAGGAGTATATAGACAGTGTGGTGGGTCAAAGGAGAAGTCCGCCATAGTCTAGGGTCCCCAGTTGGTAGCTGTTTGCCAAGTGTTGTTACTGCACAAGTAGGAACCTGGTGGGTCCCCAGGTGGGTAAGGACTGCATGCGGCAGACCTTTGCAGCAGGTCCCATGGCAGGTGAGAGAATGCACCATGCAGACAGAGCAAGAGTGAGGAGCTTATCTGAGATAAAGGGAAAGGAAAAAGAGAATGGGAGGGAGAGAGAGAGAAAAGAGAAGAGACAGGAAAAGTCCTGCCTGCCCCTTCAGAGGAACAGCAGGAAAGAGAGACCAAAAGTGAGCAGAACTTGTCTCTTAAAGCGACCTTTGTACCTGAATACAGACTAGGACCCTGGGCTGGCCAGCATGCAGCCAGAGTGCATCCTGCCAGACGACAGGGCAGACCAGCATTATGCCTGAATCCTAACACAGAAGATTTGAAGCTGTGGCCATTGGGAGGAAATGTGTCACTGGAGGCAGGCTTTGAGAGGTAAAGTCTCGTGTCATGTCAAGCTCAGCCTCTCTATTTTGTGCTTGCTGTTCAAGATGTGATCCGTCAGCCTCCTGGATCTGCTATCAGGAAGCCAAACCTTCTGGAACTGTAAGCCCAGACAACCTCTTCTGCAGGTTGCCCTGCCCATTGTGTTTTAAGACAGCAACAGAACAATAACTAATATTCACATCCTGAGGTATGATTCCATGGTGATTCAAAACCCAGTCAAGTGGACAATAAAGATCAAGTATCATAGCTCCTTTATCCCTAGAGACAAAGACTAAATACATATTTATTAGCAACCTACCATATTTTAGTAGAGAAAATTAACAAGATGGCTCCTGAGTTTGCAAAAGCCTTTGGGAGACTTCATGATGTAGGTTTAGAATGAATCGTGCTTGGCCTGGCTGTCTGCTGTTTCTTTATGTACAAGCAGCCATTGGGGTTGCTGCCTTGCAGATAGGGGCCTGATAATGACCACTATGACTAGGAGATGACTCCCTATATTTGGTCCCAACCTTGTTGTCACTAGCTGTATACAGTGGGCACTATATAACCCATACCTTCCAGGTGAGCATCTTTAAGGGGTGAACTGAAACCCATGAAAGTGAGCTATGGAGATCTGAGCCTGGCTATGGAGATCTGAGCCTGGCTATGGAGATCTGAGCCTGGCTGGGAAAATTAAGTGGTTTGCACCCCTCAGAGCTAATTAAGCCAAGCTGACAGGTGAATCTGTTTGGCACCGTGAACGTTCCGAACCAGAAATAAAGACACTATACACGGCAAAGATATATTATACAGAAAACTAATTGCCCTAGCAACCAATCAAATATCCCTCCCCCCCCCCAAAAAAAAACTCTTGTAAATCAATCTACGTTCATTTTCTACACAAAGGACTTAATGATGAAGCATCAGAATAGCCCTAGGTGATTTTGGAACTATCAGATGGGCTGTACAGAAGAAATTGCCAGCTGTCTCTGGCAGGGATTCAATTACAGGAGATGTTAGAAGTGACCAGGAGGATTTATTTTATCAGATTTATAACAAAAAAAATCAAGGTTCTTCTGGCCCTAGACTGCTGTGCACTCACGATAATGAGACTAGGTTAATGACCTACATTTTCCTGGGAGCAAGCAGCTGGTGGAGATGTATTTCTTTAATCTCTGTTCAAGACAGTAAGTAAGAAAGAATGCATTCACATACACAAAATACCTGGTCTATATGTTCCCAGAATTTCCATCCAAGGGGATGCATGGGAAAGAATGCCTGTCATTGGTGATCCAGGCACATGCTCAGACTGTGTGAGAGAGGGGAGGGGTGAGAGCAAAGGAAGTCTGGAAAGGAGCAGGAGCCTGGGGTCTGGGAACTCGGGATCTCAGCTTCACACAGTGTTTTCTCACTGGTGGATTTGCCCTGGGACAGGGAGGAGCTGGTGCCCATCGTTTACACTCTTAGAAGGCTGGTGGTTCAGGATGAATAACTGCATTTTGAAAACAAGGATCAGAGCAGAGAAACGAAGCCACTTTCCAAAGTTCACATAAGATATGTGATCTCAGGTTCTGACTAACAGCTCCCGAGGTCATACCTTTGAAGCCCTAGGCTTTCCCAGCCAGATGAATGGAATGAACCCCTAGCTCCCTGTGGGAAGTTAAGTGTCAGGGTTTTCAGTAGCTGAGGAGTTCCATGGAAAGACATAGGAAGGATAAAATGTTGACAAAGCATTATTCAAAAACAAAGAGCTTGGATATTGATTACATTGTAAAAAGTGAATGGTAGAATTTGCACTAACTACAAATTTAAATAATATATTGCATGTCATTCATTAATCTACATGTGAACTAATCATCAGATCAGCGGGGGAAACAGAAACTAACTGAGAAATAAAGCCAGCAAACTTATCTTTAAAAATATTTTATTGCCCAAGGCATGGCAAGTCTGATATAAATAGTAGGTATTTTAGCAACTACTGAATCTGTGCATTGTTCATTGACAGAAGAAGGAGCAGATCTAGGATTTTAACATTGCTTTTGTTTTCTCTGGCCTTGAGTAGCATCTACTAGTAAAGTTCACACCCAAACTCCCTTGGGATACCTGGGATAGCCCTGCAAGCCCCCTCTTCACCAGATAAGAGAAGGAAGCTCACTGGATCTTGGTGACTTCTGCAGATGTAAATGGCCGGCTGTACCCTGGCATCTATCTCCCTGGAGTCCAGTCTTCTATGCTACAAAGATTATAATGAATATGTAAATTTCCAGTGATAAAAACCCAGTCTTAGAAGAAGGAAATAAGATTTCTTGTCTTTAAACACAGTTGAAGCACCTTATGTAGAATCCACTGGAAAATAAGGCCAAGGTCAGCAGGGAAAGAGGCTGATCTTTTAACTGCAACTGTACCATCAGTGAGGCCTAATAAACCCTGTGTCTTCTCAATGTCCGTGGAAAACAAGATGAAGCCTCCAACAGATGTGTCCCACAGTGCTGTAAATATGTTGAAAACTCCTCCTAATGCATGAAAGCAGTGCTCAGCTGCTATACACTAATCCTTGACAGGCAACAAGGATCATCATGGGTAATTAAAACTTAATTGATTCTAGGGTGGGAGACTTCGCAGATAGGGGGCAAAACAACGACAAAGTCACATAGGCTATGATACGGTCAGATTTGCGAGAAGATCTGAATTTATACATCTAAGCAAAACAAAAAAACAGGGTTGTAAGGCCTAGGTCTTTATGAAGCTGGGTGTGACTTTGAGATCAGTGCTTATTGAGTCTTATCAAAGTAAAATAAAATCAGTAAGATTCTCCGTGAGATGATCAGGAGCACAAGATCACGTAAAGGCTACCATCGATGGCAGAGCAAAGAACACTCTACATTAACACCAGCAGCAGTAATGAGTGGGCATAGGAAGGAGGGACAAGTGACTACTAAGGTTGTTTGATAAAGCTTCAAGGAATTATGAAATATTATATTTACCTAAAATTATACAAAGTACATATAAGTGAGTGCACACACACACACACACACACAGAGAGAGAGAGAGAGAGAGAGAGAGAGAGAGAGAGAGAGAGAGAGAGATATTAAACTACTTGGGCTGACCAGCATTCTTCAAGAACCTTAGAATAACAAAAACCCTGGTGCCAGGTATGAGAACAATACAAGTAACACCCTAAACAGCATAGTTTGTAAGATGTAGCCGCCTTTAGGGGTTGAGGATGGGTTCCCATTTCTGAAGGCACTGCACACTAACGCCATCGAACTCAGCAGATTCCAGCTGAGTCTGACCTAAAAGCCTTTTTTCTGGGGTCTAGTTTTGGTGATTTTTGAAAATACTGTGTAAGCTACCTAGGAGAGAAGCAACCAAGCATTACTGCCCGGAAATACCTGTGAACCGTGACAAGGACCAGTGTGGCAAGTTGTGCATAAGGTCCAGTTAGTGCACTTATGTTTCAGGAGCAACCAAGAGCTATTTAATTGGACCAAAGGTCACTCACCAGGAAGCCTAGTTAGCTCCTGGGACTAGTGAGGCCATGCACCTTAGGGAAGAATCTGTTACCACCACTTTTCTAGGCCAGCACCATTCCTTGTTATGGTCTAAATTTTATCCTTATGCCCACTGATAAAAGGAGATGTCATCCCCTATCAAAACAGCTTCTCTCCACTGAAAATGGAGACCACCAAGGAAGATCGTGACTGGACCCAGTGCAGAAATCAACAAATTATGGGGAGCTCAGCTCCAGTGATATGACTACATCACAGCTCTGGCATCTATGGCTCAAGGGACATCACAAAATAGTAGAAAGAAAGATGTGTAAGGGCCAGTTTACCAAGACATCTACCGTGAAATAGTCTCTATAAACACGACTGCATAAATAAGACAGAAATGATGGCAATATCAATGGACACATAAACATGGAAGGGGGAATATTTCAACTTGGGTCTGAACCCTCGACAAAGAGCTCCAGGCAACTGAGACGACAGGGAGAAGGAGAATCAGCTTCTTGCAAGAATGAGCCCCCTTATTGGTTGTTCAGTGAAGAGTGGTTAGCCTTAAAACCATATGTACACCAACAAAAACAGACTCAGTAGTGTGTGTGTGTGAATATATATCTATCTCTATATGTATGTGTGTACATACATGTGTATGTGTGTAAATATACAAATACATGCACATTTAAACATATGTGCAGAAGTATATGCACATATATGTATACACACACATGTAACAATAATAAGGAGCTGTCCACTTAAAAGCGATGGCAATGAGAGGGCTTCTAAAGAGGGTAGCCGGGATTAACTGAAGAGAAGGAAGGAAGAGGAAAAGTGATGTAATTCTATTTCAATTAAAAATGTATTTTTTTTTAAGAAAAGAAAGACTGAGTGAATGAAACCTCCATTTTGCCTAAGATAGACACTTCCCCTGGCCCTTCCAAAAGGTCATACAAAATACATACTAGCCCTGCTATATAGGATAAAGGACACACACTCAAACACCAAGGTATATAGCCAAGGTTTGAACCCAGACACTTCTGTATCCAAGTCACAGAGGCAGTTGAGCAAGCACATCAGTGCACCGATAGAAGTTGGGACTTGCTGAAGAATACCAGTCCTTAGAGGGTACTATCCATTCACCTTTACTGTATTCACACTTTACGCTATATTTTTTACTATCTTTCATAGGTACAAGTTCCCCTGTTGACTCAGCATGGTGAGCTCAGAGCATCTGTCTTCTCAGGGAAATGAGGGCATCTGTCATCACACTCAGAGCAGACCACATCCTTGGATGTGATTTGGTCCACTTTATAAGCCACAGAACTTGAAGGACACAGTAATTTGCGAGCCATCCTATGGAGGGCAATAGAAATGATGCCTCTGTGCTGGCCACTCAGGGCTATTAACTGCCCTCAGTAAGCGGTGATTTCATTACTACTCCTGTCTCAAAGAAGGGGATGGATGAGCTGGGCCCTCCAAGCTCCTTCACTCGGGGCACTGGGGTTGTCTCTGCCGGTTGAAGAGGTAGGATACCAGCCATACATCTCATCTCGGGTGATCTGTTTTGTGTATCTTTCAAGACTCGTGGAACAGATTGTTAGAACAGATTCTTTTATTTTCCTTTTTGTTATGTTTTAATACTATAGTGTACGCAATGGCATAGAAAGAACGGTTTGAAATCTGCTCTATTCTTTCTTATTTTAAACTGCCTCCCATTGACACGTCTCTACATATGGTGCTTAGAGACACCGACTTAAGAAAGCAGGCAGCATCAACCTGCAGGAAGGAGACTTCCCGAACAGTGTGGTCGAATATCTTCCTCTGTGGGCTTCCGTCACTAGGAAAAGTAGAGGACAATGCTCTAATCTTTGTGCTCACAACTGGTAGCACGTCACGGTTCTTTTTCAGAGAAGGTCGGAATTCTGAGTAAGTCCTGTGTCCCTGCCTCAGCCAATATTTGGAGACTGTAGCCTTAGGTTGGGTAAGGAAGCTGCAGTATGACTACTGATATGTGTGGACTCTTGATCCGGAGTCTCCCAGTCAGTTCTATCATTTTCTATGTACGCCTACCCGGGGAAGGTTTCTCTGGAAGAACCATGAACAAATCTCTGCCCTAAAAACCACAGGTGTGTGGCAAATAAGCACCCAGAAAGATGAAGCTATAGAAATACTTATTTTCCTCTTGGTTCCTGATGTGCTGTTTTGAGAATATCTGAGCAGGGCGATTATAATATTAGAAACTTATTTACTCACAGGTCTGAAGTCTGGGAAGTCCAAGATCAAGGGGCTGGAACTTGCCTGTGGCCTTGCTGTGCCATTCCAACGCAGGACTTTGGAAAAACAGAAAAAGACACATTGAGGATGGTTAATCTTTTCATAAGGCAACACCCACGGGTACCCACTAACTCTCAGTATAATGAACACCGCTTGGGGTACCCCTTGGATGAAAGCATTAGTCCACTCTTGAGGCCCGATCTCATCCCCCCTTGCATTTGCATTGCATGGGTTTCCAAAAGATGCCATTCAGCACACACACCAAAGCCCATAACAAGACCATGAACCAAAACACCCACAAAGCACTTATTTGAGAATTTCCCACCTCCGATGAGAAAGACCTAATAAAAGTAAGGAGGTGTCTAAAACTTCAAGGTGATGATCAGTTCTATTCCAAAGTCCAATGTCCTAGCTTTCCAGAAAGAACTACGTAAGGGTCGAAGGAACCAACCCAGGCCTCCATCCCCATTTGGTTCACACGTACACCATTCCTGGTTATTAGCCCTCCAGACTACCGCCAGCTCCAGCTAAGGGGAAACCGAGAGAGAACGTTAAGACAGTACGAAGCCAATGCAAAACCTATGTCCAAAGAGAAGCCGAAGCTAAAGGACACAGGCTATGAATACACTTTAGGAATCAATAGATATTTTCTAGATAGTAGGCATAAAATCTTGATGATGGTTGCTCTCTATTGTCAAGAAAATCAAAGCAAACATGCAGACCTGGGCAAACCACTCGGTGTCACAGGATGACAAATGAGTGAGAGGTGTCATTATCATGAGCAGTAGTGTCGCAGTGGAGCTTTGAAAAGGACATCAGAAGCCTCAGAAAGCAGAGCTGATCTGACATGACAGAAGTGTAAATTGGGGCCATAGAGGGGACAACAAGAAAAAGTCCACAGTAGTAGTCCTCAACCTGTGAGTCGTAACCCTGTAGGGTCACATAACTACATTCATAACAGTAGCACAATGACAGTTATGAAGCAGCAACAAAATAATTCTATGGTTGGGGGTCACCACAACATAAAGAGGAACTGTATTAAAGGGTCACAACATTGGGAAGGTTGAGAACCTTTGAATCCTAAAGAGTTAGAAAAATATCACTTTTCAAAATTATGGCCAGACAAACGACACAGCAGTCACTTTTAGATGATTGTTTCTCTTGATCCAAATGAGCAATAGAAAAAAATTCAAAGAAGCAGAGGCCTGTGTCTGCAGTATTAAAGATCTCGGTGTGCACCAGGGAGACTCTGTTGGGTCCCAAGGATGATGCCATGATGCTGAGTTTGGATAAACCCGGCTTAACTAAGTGATAAGAAAGTCTTCGGCAAGCAGGAAGAAACAGCTGACCGCAGGAGCCCAAACCATGCATAGATCCAGAAACCACCCAGCAACAGGAAATAATAGGACAATGTACTGTGGTTGTGAATGTTTTCATCGAATGATTTGTAGGCCTGGAATGTGGCATATAGACATTCCGAGATATGTAAGAATTAAGGGAGGCATTTGCTAACTGTGACTGAAGAATCTTTTTTAGCTGTATCTCTCCCAATAGAGACATCATATTGTTCATGATAGTCCTAATTTCTAACATTGTGTTAGTGCTAGCAGTACTCAGAGACTGCAACTTATAAATAATCCATGGTCTCTATTTCTAGCAGTGATCAAGGCCCTAGAGGAAGGCACTCCTCCACAGAGCCAGAGCTGGGGTGTGATGTGTCACTTTGCATCCCTGGCAAAGCAGGCATTCCTCTAGCTAAGCTTCTGATATTCAATAAGTACAATTTATTTTGCATATCTTACCATAATGAAAGGAACATCTCAAGGCCAAGTGTGAGGGTGGTGTCTATTTGCGTTAGTGTCCTCGGCCTCTGACATCAGACTGGGCAGCATAAGCAACTCTCACTACTTCACTGGCTGGTGACTCGTTACCATGGTTCTGAGTGTGCCTCCATGTGGCATGTGGGTGTTCCCTTCCCCAGCTCCCCAGACCACAAAAGCATAAAGGTGGGAGGGACCGACTCTGTGGCAGGGCAGACACATCCAAAGACCCTAGGTCTGTTTGCTTTTTTCCAGCCAAACTTGACAACAGCTTCAATCTATTTATCTTGAAAACCCTCAAAGATAATACCAACAGTTCATGTGGGGTAGAATTAGTCATAGGCAAACATGTTTTTTCCATATTGCCCCAAGAAAAATACCCCCTTCAAAGTTCTCTGATTTAAGCATTGCCCAATTATGAAACATGAGGTCAGGAACCTGAGGTTCTGATTTCATCAAAAATTCTGCTGTGAAAATGTTCTATGCTGGTGCGGCCTCACCAGCCCTCTTGGGATCCTAGAGAATTTCCTCGCATTTCCATCTTCTACTATGAAATTGGAAAGGCTATAGTCCCCATACATATCATATCTCATTCAAATGTTGAGAGAAGTCATTGAATGAGTAGATTTATGATGAGTTTGTTGGTATTCTTTTTACAACTCTGTTTAAAAATGCCATCTAAATGGAAATCTTTGAATGCACACATTCAGATAGCAATTAAATCCTGTATCAGTTATTTTCCTCTTTGCTATGACAAAATCAATTTACGATGTGATGCTCCAGTTCATTGTGGTACAGAAGGCATGGTGGCAAGAGCTTGACTTAGCAGGTGACAAGGACATCCATAGCATCAGGAAGCAGAAAAAGATAAATGCTGAGACACAGTTCACTTTCTTCCTTTTATACGTTCCAGGATCCTAGACCATGCAGTGGTACTGACCACAGGTAGGGTGGGGCTTCCCAATTAGCAAAGTTTAGAAATTCTTGTATAAACACGTCCAGAGTTTCCTCTCCTAAGTGATTCTAGATCCTGGGCTGCGGACACTCTTTATTAACCACCACAGGGCCTGAGTGGCAGCCCTTTCTATCCTGTAACTTCTGGCTGAGCACCCTATCATGTGCAGGCCCTGGCGACTTGGTGACAAAGAAGATGAAACCCCATTTTGACGGAGCCAGTGTGATCCAGGCAGTACAAGCTATGTGGGTGATCAACCAGCAAGTCCTAGCAACTCACAGTGACTCTCAGGGGAAAGGGATTCCAAGCTGAGCTCAAAAGAGTAGAAGGAATTGTCTGGGAAGACAGAAGACAGAGGTGTTTCTGTCTTATGTTCAAGAGAGATCATTTAGAGATACGTAATCAGAGCACTATAGACATGAGTCCAGCATTTGACCTATCTGGATGCTGAATCTCAGAGCTATAAACCACCTGCCCCATGCTGATGGCAGATCTGTGGCAGAGCATGGGACAATACAGGCATCTGATTCCCAAAGCTTGTGCACATCAAGCATAGGTCATCCTAACCACAGCGGCCTGCATGGCAACACCATTCTGCTATGGGCTGGGAAGCCTGCAGGTGTAAGAGCAGCGAGGGCCATTGTGGCTTAACACCATCTCAACCCCTGAGGACTGTTTATGTGCCCAGCTTCCCTCCACAGTGAGGCCACCCCTTTGCTGTGTTCATCTTTCTGCATTAAGTAGACAAGATCATCCTCATGTTATAGTGTGTGTTCTGGAGTTGACGTTGACAGTGTGGCAGCCCCAGAGTGTGACTCTAAATGCCAGCTTTTGTCCCATTCAATACATCTCACTCATGAATGAAGAGTCAAAAAGTTGCTGAGAAAACTAAAAGTTCCCTGTATCCCCAGCTCTCAGTCCTAGTGGCAATCCCATGATGGAAAAGCTCTTTGTATATGAATATAAGCAATTAACCATGTTAGTTACAACTAGAGGCACCCAGCAGTAGAGACCCTGGGCTAGTAAGTACACTTCCACTGATCTAAATTTTTATCAACTCACCTTTGTTTAGCCTGCCCCCATACACACACACACACACACACACACACACACACACGTTGATGATAATAAAGTGACATGGCTTCTCCAAAAACAAAACCATATTGGGCTGAGGAGATGGCTCAATTGGCAAGGGGTTTGCCTTGCAAATAAGAGTTCAGCCCTCAGCATCCACATTAAAGCGCCAGGTGTAGCATGTGCTGGTCATCCCAGCAATGATAAGATGGGAGGCAGATGCAGGAGGGTACATAGAAGCTTGCTGGCTAGTTAGCCAAGCCTCCTTGGCAAACACACACATAGGAGGAAGCAGTAGAATGTCCTATGATCTCAGTGCACAGTAAATGTACATCTGTAAGGCAAGAGTTGGTTTAACAGGCACTGAGGAGCTCCTGAAGGTTTTAGACACAGCCCTCTCTGTTTGATAAATAGTTATAAGGAAGATGCTCGCCCATGTGTGTACCAGAGGCAAGGAGAGCACTGGGACAAGACAGGAAGGAAGAAGATTTAAAATGAGGAGAGGAAGGAGAGGAAAACACAGAAGGATTCCTTCTCCAAAGGATACAGACTTGGAGAGAAGAGACACACTTTACTGTCTATTTTTAAACTGCAGTACAGAGCTTTGCAAACAGTTCTCAAGAAATATAAATTTCTAGACATCGCCGTGGAGGACTTGAAAGACCTTTGAGTGTTTCTAGTAAGGGGTGGTGGGGGAGGGGGCTGGTCAACAGACCTCCCAATCATTCTGGAAGAACTGTCTTCGTTGATTGAATGCATAGGGGAGACTAAAAACAAAGAGTAGTTCATGTGGGGCCCACACCCACCGGGCCCAGCCGGTGAGTCATGCCTGGGAGACGAGGGAAAGATTGGGAAAGAAAACAAATCGAAGGTATGCCTAGTGCACACCGGTGGGCATCTGATACTCTGCTGCTGCTCCAAGAGTCCATTGTGGCCTCTTTGGCAAGCAGAGCCCGGCAGAAGCAGGTGTGAGCCTGCTGTTCATTGTGCAAGAACTTTGCAGTCAACCAGGTAGGAAATTTCACAGCGACTCTGATCTCCCCTGCCTCCTGCTGACCTGATCCTTCACAAACTGCCAACATCTCCTGATTAAGCTTCCTCTCCTCGTCTTCTGTTCACCCCTCACAACCTGGTACCATCCTAAAAGTCACCAACTGGCTGGATGTTTTCTTGTGTGTACATGTTTGTTTATGTGTATTCGTATGGATGGGATACACTTTCACAAGAAACTCAGGAGCTAGCAAGCTTGCTTTTTTGACACAGGGTCTCTCATTGGGACTTCGATCCCACCAGTCAGGCTAGGTTGGCTGGGCAGTTAACTAGCCTCAGAGACCCTCCTGTTCCTGTCGTCCCAGCACGGGAATCCCAAGCACAGGCCACGGCACCCAGATTTTTATTCAGATGCCAGGGATCCAACTTGTATCTTCTCCTTGGCCCTACTTTCCCTGCACAGTAATGAATATAGATAGCACTTGTTCAGAACTGCCCGTACCTTCCCTTGGCCTAGTGAAGCCCTAGCTATTGACTTTCAAACAAAGAAAACCTTTCTCAATGTATTCCCAGCCTGGGTAGCCAGATTCATGTCCCATCACCACCTTTACAAACCACGCTTCCTTTGAACCATTCCCTTGGTCTCTGTAACCCCTCCCCTTTTCGTTAACTAGAAATGTGCTTTGTTATCTTTTCCAATGGCTACTTTTTTCTGAAAATCATATCCCCCACTTCTTCTTTGGTTGCCCAAGGGAACCTGCTCCAAACTCATTTATGGTAATAATCGTCTTCTGCCTTGTGTGATACTCATCTATGTATATATCTTACTTTTTTTCTAATAGACTGTAAGTCCCCTGATAATGATATTTATATTTATTTTAGCCCTCTGAAGCCCTAGTCCTTTATTTAACCTCTTTGTAATTCAATAAGAGGAAATGAAGAAATGAATGACTATCTGACTTTGATTATTCTATGAAAATAAGTTCAACCCAAACATCACTTCAGAGTCGCAGGAGGTAGATAAGATGGTAATGGATTAAGAGCAGATTTTTATCTTCCTGTTGCCTAAGGATGGCTTTGTACTTTGGAATCACATTGAGCAGATACCCCGGAAGCCTGAACCTTCTTGAGAGTGCTTACTCCAGCTCGCCATTCCTCCTGCTCCTCCGTGCTCTGTGAGTGGCTGGAGATAGGTGGGAACTTGTCAGTTTTGTGCAAGAGGACAAACAGGATAGAAAGGGCTGCCACTCAGGCCCTGTGGTGGTTAATAAAGAGTGTCCCCAGCCCAGGATCTAGAATCACTTAGGAGAGGAAACTCTGGACGTGTTTATACAAGAATTTCTAAACTTTGCTAATTGGGAAGCCCCACCCTACCTGTGGTCAGTACCACTGCATGGTCTAGGATCCTGGAACATATAAAAGGAAGAAAGTGAACTGTGTCTCAGCATTTATCTTTTTCTGCTTCCTGATGCTATGGATGTCCTTGTCACCTGCTAAGTCAAGCTCTTGCCACCATGCCTTCTGTACCACAATGAACTGGAGCATCACATCGTAAATTGATTTTGTCATAGCAAAGAGGAAAATAACTGATACAGGATTTAATTGCAATCTGAATGTGTGCATTCAAAGATTTCCATTTAGATGGCATTTTTAAACAGAGTTGTAAAAAGAATACCAACAAACTCATCGTAAATCTACTCATTCAATGACTTCTCTCAACATTTGAATGAGATATGATATGTATGGGGACTATAGCCTTTCCAATTTCATAGTAGAAGATGGAAATGTGAGGAAATTCTCTAGGATCCCATGTACAGGCCCTGGCGACTTGGTGACAAAGAAGATGAAACCCCATTTTGACGGAGCCAGTGTGATCCAGGCAGTACAAGCTATGTGGGTGATCAACCAGCAAGTCCTAGCAACTCACACTGACTCTCAGGGGAAAGGGATTCTAAGCTGAGCTCAAAAGAGTAGAAGGAATTGTCTGGGAAGACAGAAGACAGAGGTGTTTCTGTCTTATGTTCAAGAGGGATCATTTAGAGATACGTGGCTGTGTGCAGGTATCTCAAAGTGCTTGCTCATTCTTCCTCATTTCCAACCCACAGCCCCTCATTTACTGCCCCCTCAGCCCCACATGTGCAGTTTTCTCAGCTGTAGATGCCGTCTTGTGTATAAGAGGAAATGCTCCAGCCATCCCAATGACATATCAGGACCTGAGAACTTGTCAATCAGTTCACCAACGGGTTTGCTGTTGGTAGTAGTGGTGTTTGCTTGCTTTTTGGTTTTTGAGAAAGGATCTCATAGAGCCCAGACTGGCTTTGAACTTGCCATGTCTGAGAATGACTTTGAACATCAAACCTTCCTGCCTGTATCTCCGAAGGCCTGGGGTTACAGGCATGCACACCTTCATCCAGTTTCTGTGTTGTTGGGAACCTAGAGCTTTGCACACCGGGCAAACATGCTACCAACTGAAGAATGTCCTCTTCCCCCATTGTGGTATTTTCATGTTTATTTTTTGGGAAGGAAGATTCCCTTCACTGTGTTTATTTAAAATTTTTCTCTTGCTTACATTACTCAGGTCTCCTCCAACATCAACAAATGAAGGCACAGGGCTGACAGCGATACTGTGTCTTTCAGGGCTGATTCCAGGATCATTTTGTCATCCAAGGCTTCACCATGACACAAAGACAGAGTCCAATCTCCCTTATATAAATGAAGTGAGGAATTCCAGGCTATGTCTACAATGACATCAGTGGCCTATAACGTATCATTCAGTGAGTAGTCTCTACCCTTCTCTTCCTCAGATCCAGAGAGGCAACACCAAGAACCACACAGTGCAATAGCTTTTCAATAAGCAAAACTTGATTCTTGGTAAAAAAAAAAAATCTGTTTTCTTCATAATGCTAAGTATCTTCCTTCCCCATGACATCACATCCTGCACTGTGTTATGTCACAGCCTGTGTGTAGAGTTTATGTATTTTTCCCCACTTTAACTGCATTCCTGCTCTTGTGTGAATTAAACTTGTGTGTCTAATTGCTTCCTCTAAATAACTGAGGAAATTGAAACACAGAGGTGTCACGGGACAAACATGATCCTACAAAAGTCATGCTGCTTGTCATGAACCACACCAGACCAACTCAATGGCAAAGGCTTGCAAGGTACTCTACACTCATCTTGGAAAGGTGGAAGTGAGGGGAGAGTTTTCCTAGTAACCAGCTCCTGCAGGCAGAGAGCCTAGGGGGTCATTTGGTTCCATCTTTATCAATAAGCCAGATCTGGGGGTGATGTTTATAAATCCTTACAAGTCAGACCATTTTGGCAGGGGCGGGCACAGGGGAGAGTCTGGAGACATGATCACAGCCTGTAAAATATAGAGAAAGATAGGCACAGCTGGCTCCCTGTTCGTTGTTTCCCAAGGCTTGTGCCCAGCTCTAGTGCTCCAGCTAAGTGCCTGTGTCTATCTGGTTCAGTTATTTTCATCTATAAACGGTGAATAAAGATTCCCACCCACTATTCAAACTAACTGGAGATATTCTGGATAAGGTGAGGGAAAATTAGCAGTGTTCTCTAGGCCTGACAGAAATGACAGGGCAGACAACAGAGGCTTCTCCAAGCCTACCTCACTGAAGACTTTGGGCCAAACCTGCAAGGTGTGTATACATCATCACCCCCAATTTATGAATAAATACACTGAATTTTTCAGAGCTTAAGAGGTCTAAGCACACTGGCATGGCCAGTACCTGGAGCAAGGATTAAAATTCAGGGGGCAGATTCAGATCTTAGGAACCCCATGTTGGACCCATGCTCATGTCAATAGATCGTTATCTCTTGATTGTACCCAGAAAACACTGTGGTTTAAAAGGAAAGAGGGACACTACAGAATTACTATAGAATTAAAGAGAAGAGTTCAGGGGTGTCTCCCCTTGTTCTCCACTGCTGGGTCATCATCAGGGCTTGTCTCCTCCTCACCTCACCTCCCATCATGCCACCCTCAGAGGCCACCTGAGACAACACACAAATAACACTGTGGATTCTTGCTGCTAAGCCAGGAGATACTCGGCACAGCTGGAATCACCCCAACCAGCTGTGTTCTCCTCCTCCTGGGAATCCTTTCTGACTTCAGGCAGATACTTGGGTCTCCCCTGCCTTTCTCCTATGCCTTGAATATAGCTTAAACTCTACACAGCTTCCTCTCATAGCCCATATTGAAGCTGCCACATCAGTAGAGAACTCTGGAAACCTTGGGTGTTGTTCTGGGAGTCACTATGTCTTTCAGATTCCACATTCCACATAATTTCACTGTCACTATTTCCAATCTTGTTCAAGTTACCATCATCCCCCGTGAGCTCTGCGACAGCCTCTGGAACAGCTCTCTCCACCTTGTCCCTACCCTACCTCAATATGGTCTACAACAGTGGTTCTCAACCTTCCTAACACTGTGACCCTTTAATACAGTTCCTCAGGTTGTGGTGACCCCAAACCATGAAATGATTTTCATTGCTATTTCACAACTAATTTTGATACTGTTATGAAGCATAACGTAAATTCTGTGTTTTCTGATGGTCTCAGGCCACCCCTGTGAAAGGATCATCCAGTCCCCAAGGGGTCATGACCCACAGGTTCTGAAACAGTTGAGTATGTTCTCACTTGCCAAGGAGGTGAGACATTTCGTGTAGTCGTGACTCTTTGTGACCTGGTCCCTTTCTTCTCAGTTTTATCTTTGCAGACTCCACCCACCCCCCTGCCCATAATCATTTTCAGATGTTCCCAAACCTTGCCATTCCTGAGTTTGTTAGGTTACCTGTAGCATGTGCCATCTCTGTACTGGAGTCCTCCATCTCTGCCTCTGAGATGCCTCCCTCAGATCCTTCTGGTCTCTGTTTAAGTATCACTTCACCTGAGATGACTACTTGGGACTCCTCAGTCCTGCCCCCAAGAAGTTGGTTGCGGACCCTATATATGTGTTCTCATACCACTAATGCTCACATTTAGCATAGCCCTCTCCTGTAACGAGCCTTGTCTTTTCCCTCTGCAGAGACTGGCCTGCACTCATAATTACATGTGCAGTGGAAGAAACAACACCTAGATAGATTGTTTTCTGGACTAGGCGAAGAGGTTTGTAACTGTATACACACAGCACAGCCTTATGGTTTTACAGCCATTCCATCCCTGGGTCTTTTATCGTGTTACAGTTCAGCAGGTCAAGATATTTCATAACTTCTAGATCCCAAAAGCTGTGGGAACTATTTGAATTCGTATCACCCAGTGACTCATGTTTACCTAAAGTTTCACTTTGAATTTTCAGGTTCAAATCAGAAAAAAAAAATGTATTTCCTGGATACCTTAAACCTCCACTAAGATCCAGTTACACCCATTTGCATCATTCCCTCTTCCCGGTAAGGCCTTTCTCAACCCTGATGTCTAGAGTGGCGGCTCATGGGCTCTAGCAGTTTACAGATAACAGACCAACCTTCAAGCTCCCTAAAAGTTTCTCCTATGAAAATCCTGGGAGTTCCTCACTTCCTTGTCCTCTGTTCAAGATTCTCTTGAATCTGTCTGTAAGTATTGTTGGACTCTGCTTTCCAAAGCTCATTTTGTATTACTTCAGAAAGAAGACTTAGGCAAAAAAGGAGAAGTTGATTAAGGTTTTCTCCTCCTCCCTCCTCTCTTCCCTCTCCTTCCCCTCCCCTAGTACTCCCCATCCTTCTCCTCTTCTTCTGCTATTTCGATTGTACATTTTCTGCCAAACAATCCTAGTATAATGGCGGCTTCTCATTTATTCAACAGATAACTACTGAGCGTCAACACACCACAGGCATTGTTAGAAAGACTGGGGTCAGAAATAAATGAAATTCAGACCTTGCCCTTGGTGAAAAACTGGAAGAAAGCCGTTTAGCAAACATTTTACGTCAACGTGAGATGAACACAGCTTTTCCAGATGGTCGCACACATGCTTCTGCTATTTTCCTTCAGTGCTGTGCTTGCTTGTGTAGCATGTACTCTCCTTTGTTGATCCTATACCGTAACAGCTAAAGAGGAAGACTGTGTGTAAAGACCCCAAGCTTGTGTCTTTCGAGTCTTGGTATTCATTGTGACTTCATTTTTCTTATTCATCATAGAAAAGACAAAACAATAACTTCACCCCATGTGTACATTACATTATTTTTGTTTCTCTTTGACCTCTTTGTCTGTGTTGGAAGGGGGACAGCCCTAGAGTTCTGTGATGCCATAAGTCAAAGTAGCAGAGGAAATTCAAGAAAGTCCCCAGGTCTACTCATGGTTCCAAACCAAGCTGAGAATTGGGAGAATTCGAGGAAAATGATGAGGGAGCCATGGTGTCTGCAGTCTCTTCTTTTACAAAGGAGAGATGCCCTGTGGTCCAGTGTTGTGTGAAGTTAAACCTCAGGCTGAAAAGTGATACTGGTGGGAAGATTGTGGAGGGAAACTCAAGCTTCCTTCCCTGGGTAACATTCTTTCTGGGAAACATTCTTTCAGAATAAGATAATGAAGGAAATATTTTTGAAACTTCATGTAAAAGTCTACATAATGATTAAAGCATGAAGAAAGCAGATTCTCTCCTTTCTTCCTTCATATGTCCTGACCAAAGCATCAATTTCCCATCAGGCATTTCAGCGTCAATTACCCATCAGGCATTTCAGGATCAATTACCCATCAGGCATTTCAACCTATAGGTTTAACCATCTAGTTCTAGCCATTATCTTCACATGGCATGATGCACTTGACTTCACTTCAGGGTATGGAGCCCAAGGGTGATCAATGCCAAGTAGGGAATATACCTGTGATACTCTGCTCTTTTTTTCTGGCTGTTTATCCAAATCTCTCAGTTAAACCCAGTTGAACACATGTTAGTTACTCTGCCTTCAAAGTGAGAATGACAATCAGACAGCCCATTGGAATTAAGGGAGGGATGCAGAGCTCAGTGCCGGCATGTCAGAAGAGAATACGTTTTCCTACTATTTTATGCTCCCCCTTTTAACTCACTCTCTCTTATCTAACAACCATTCTTATCAAGAAATTCTGCTCCATACCTAGCTCATGTCCAGCTTGGATTTCAGACAACACTAAGCAGATCACAGAACCAAACACCAAAGGCTTATGTATGGGCATCATGACGAGTCAACCAAGCAGGCAAACAGTAATCAAAATGCTGCAAACAAAACATGGCCAAGAACTGAATCATAGAACTCACTTGATTTTTTTATTTGTTCAAATGTTACAGACTACAATATAATAAAGACTCTAAACTATTACTAAGGGAATATAAAAAATGACAAAGCATATTGAAAAATAAGCAAATATATTTGTAAAAGTCAACACTCTAATCATTTAAAGTAAATTGATCATTGAATTGAAACAAGCTTGAGACTGATCTAAAGCAATTATCCATATAGCAATAAAACAAAAAATACATATAAATTACAAAATAGATGCTGAGAGACAAGAGGGAGGAGGTACAACATAAAGAAAAGAGAGTTCCAGGGGGCTATGACTGACAAAAGATAGGAAGGCAAAATTTAAAGTCACAGCAACTGAAATTTCCCAGAACTGATAAAAGGTGAGTCTTCAAACTCATCAACCAAACCCAATATATCCAAAGTAGAAGAACCCCAATTGACTTGGATCTGTTGGAGACATACTAAAATCATCATGAATGGGAAAAAAAGAAATTCAGAGTTGCATGAGGAGAAAGGACAATTTTTTTTTTGTACTGAAAAGAATGAGTGTCCTAATGCTCACACAACAGAGAACAAGAAGAGCTTTTACGATGCCAGGATAACCCCCAGTAAAAAGAATATTTCATAAAGTCTATTCTTGTAGCTTACTTGATCCTGTCATCTCCACACCCCTGCTCAGCAGGTCATTGGAGCAGCATCAGAGGCTCAACTTCACCCTCGGCTGCACAGCCAGGCCCAGGCTAACCTGCACTACAGGAAATGCTGTCTGAAAACAAACACCCAAAGTACTTTCTTTAGAGAAAAAAAAATGATGCCAGAAGTCTGATTAGAAGACATGTGACCCAAAACAATAAACTGTAGGAGTAAATCAGAACAGATATCTATGGTAAAATAATAATATAATAAGATATCTAATTTATGGAATAAGAAAACAAAAGAGAGATGGTTTAACACCTCAAATAGGCACACAATGTACATAAATATAATAAACAAAACTTTAAAAATAAAATCAGGTCAATGATATTTCAGAGGAAATGGTGAGACTAGAAATTAATAGGCCGATATTGTTTGGGGGATATTGATTATATATTCTAATGATTAACCTTACGTATGCTGATTTTAAATATTAAAATTTCTAGCATAGTAAGAAAATATATTCCACTTTCCAAATCAGTAGAAACAGTGACATGAGAAATAGTACTTTAAAAACTTAGGGTATGTGTGGTCTTACTTGCTTTAATCTTATCTGTCCAGAAGCAATGACAGGTAAGTCTCTGTGAATCTGAAGTCAGCCTGGCTTACGTAGCAAGTCAGGGCTATATAGTGAGGATCTCTGTCAAAAAAAAAAAATTGGTAAAATAAAGAAGTGTAAAATCTTTTAAAGAAAAAATAAGAATGTAGAGAAAAATAAAACATTTAAAAATTCATGCATGGTGACTTCTTTCCTGAGCTAGTAGCTGTCCATCTTCAAGCTCCAGCTAGTCCCAACATCACAGTGATTGCCCCAGAAACAAAGGGTGAGAAAGGGAATGGCATTCTTCCTTAACTCTTGCTCATTTTTACTTGTAAACTTTCTGAACTCTGGAGTTCTGGGAGCAAAACAAATCATTAATTATTTTTCCTACTCAAGACCTCAGAAAACCTACCAAGTATGAGCATTTTTGTTTGTTTGTTTGTTTTTATCTTTCCCAGGTTAGGAACTATGACTTAGCAAGAGTATAAATGGAGGTTTGTCTCCGGCACACCAGTTCCCGAACACTCAGAGGCTTAATGTAATTATAATTGTTTGACCTATTAGCTCAGGCTTATTACTAACTAGCTCTTACAATTTAATTTAACTCATTTCTGTTCTTCTATATTTTCTCAAAAGACTCATGGCTTGCTGCCTCATCTTGCTTCCCCAGCAGCTACTCACATCTCTCTCAACTCTGCCTTCTTTCTCTATCACTGCTTGAATGTCCTGCCAAGCTATAGTCCATATGGCCACAGGCCAAAGCAGCATCTTCATTAGCCACTGGTAATAAAACATATTCATAGTATACAGAGGGGTATCCCACATCACAAGGGTAGCCAGTTCTCTAGACTCAAGGAAGGCAGGTGAAATATAAATCCAGATTCTGAAAGTCAAGGCAACTGCCCTAGTACTGTACAAAGATGAAGTGAGCTCAGACGAGGCCTTGATTTGTCAATTGCACAGCAGGTAGCCCAAGTGTACTGACTCGGGGTGGGTTTCAGGTGAGCCTTCTATGTTCCAGTACTAGCATCCTTCAAAATACAGGCAGAAAGTTCATCACCCTGATATCCTATGGATCTATCAAAGTGCAGGAAGTCATGGAGGAAAACTGCCCTTTGAACTCATGCATTCAACTACATATTAAAGACTGGTTAGGACAGTCATGGTCTCATAGGGAAGGAAAAAGAGATCACAAATCCCCAGAGCACCATAGTAATGTTGCCATGAGAGATGGGAAAGGACCAGGATGTAGCTCTTGAAAGCTGGGATGAGGTCACCTTCTTCAGGGTACCAGACAACTCTAATTTACAACCATCTGAGAAAGGACCCCTTTCCCTGGTTCTGCCTGTATCTTATCTGGATTCCTTGTCTTCAGCAAACTCTTGCATGATTGCTGAACTCCCTTCCCATTAGAAAGCTTCATTCCTGGATGCTACAAAAATGAAAACACTATCAAAAAAGAAAGCAACGTAGAGAAACGCTGGTACTCCTAGGTGGAGCCAGGGTGTCGTTCAATCTGGTCTCAGATACTGCATCTTTCATCTGGCCTGCAGACAAGCCAACCTCCAGATGCAACTGACCTTTGGATTGAGCCAAAGTGAAATGCCCATGAATTCCATTCAACCTTTCTTGAGGTGAACAAAAGGCCCTTTCCCACAAACTTCCCAGGGACTAAGACCCCAACTCAACCCCCTCTTAACCATAGCACTGCTCCTGCCAGCCTGAAAACACGCAATGTCATTTCCCATCCCCCTGGGCTTGCAAACTGCACATCCAGCTTCCATGCTGGAAAACCTTAGAGAGCGTATTCCAAGCAACTAGAAGGCTCCTTTCCTAGGTGATCACTCTAACTGAGCTCCAAGACAATCTTTGTTCTCACTTTCACAGAACCTCAACTTGAACTTAACTTCACAGAATGACCAAGTCAGCTGATTTGAAATCAAATAGTAAATTGATAGGAGTGAAAAAAAAAAGTGTTCCACAAATAGGAACAATAACATTTACCAGGGGCATGCCTAAGCCCCAGGAAGCACTATTTAGTCATTTCTTCATTTAGTCTTTGCAGCAACCTTCTGCTACATACAGAGTATCATTCCATAAATCTCACAGAGAAGGAAGTAAAAAACCCAGGGAAGCTTACAATTCTCTCAAGGAAAAATCCAAACTAAAGGCCGTTAATCTAGACCTGTTTACGATTTTGACCCTTGTGTACCAGGTCAGGTGTCAGTGACTGCCCAGAGGGAAATTCCCAGTTAGATAGACAGCAGCTTGCCTGGTTCTCAAGGCTCCTGATGACTGAACATGGTTGCTTGCAGGCACGCAGGACTTGTTAGATGCTGTATTCCAAAAGGTGTAGTGAGGAGCAGCGGGCTGCTGTCCCACCACCCGGCTCCTGCACGGCTAGCTTTACCTGAAATAATTACATGGAAACTGTATTCTTTTAAACACTGCTTGACCCATTAGTTTTAGCCTCTTACTGGCTAACTCTCACATCTTGCTTTAACCCATTTCTGATAGTGTGCGTAGCACCATGAAATAGCTTACCAGGGAAGATCTTAACCTGCATCTGTGTAGGGTGGGAGAATCACGGCAACTGCCTGACTCAGCTTCTTTCTCCCAGCATTCTGTTCTGTCTACTCTGCCTAAGCTGCTGTTCTATCAAAAGGGCCAACGCAGTTTCTTTATTAACCAATAGACATATGACCCTCTTCCATCAAAAAGGCATCTCTTAGAGGGTGGGCCCTTTGTTTGTGAGATAACCAAGCAGTGCGGAGTTTCGATCTGGGCACCTAGTGAAACATCATTGTGGTGAGTGAGTGCTGCGGCAGCTGGGAACATACCTCAGCCCGCCCACACTTCCTGGCCATCCTACAGGGAATATACTGCCCATACCTGCTCTCTCTTCCTATCCCATTCAGCTTACATCCAGATCCCCCCCACCTCCTGTCTCCCTCCCTCCCTCCCTTCTGGGGCGGCATAGCGCCTCCCTGCTCAGCCTGCTAGGGCGCTGGGACCGAACCCGAACCGGGAGGACAAAGGGGTGGCCAGTAGCTCCTTTGTTCCCATAGCCTGCCCACAGCGAGCAGGGTGGGCCCTTTGTTCGGGAGCTAACCAAGCAGCGCGGAGTTTCGATCTGGGCCCCAAGTGAAACATCATTGTGGAGAAACATCTCTGGGGAGTGACATCACTGGGAAGGTACATCAGTGGGCAAGAAGACCTGATCCTGTAAAAGAAGATCCAAAGGGGAGTATTGGGAGGAAGAGATGGGCAGACGACAATGCAGGAATTCTCCCAACAATCTGAAAAACAACACGAAGCCACCAGAAGCCAGTGACTTCACAACAGGAGGACATGAACACCTTAATCAAGAAGAAGTAGAAAAAACTGACTTCATGAAAGTGATTGACACCCTTAAACAGCATATAAAAAACGCCCTTATAGAAATGGGTGAGAAGTATAACAGAAAGTTCGAGGAATTGAGTAAATCAGTGAATGATACCCTAGGAAACCAAGGAAAAACAATCAAGCAGTTAATGGAAACAGTTCATGACTTGAAAACTGAATTGGAGGCAAAGAAGAAAACACAAACAGAGGGCCGGCTGGACATGGAAAATCTAGGTAAACGAATAGAGACTACAGAATCAAGCATAACCAGCAGAATACAAGAGATAGAAGAAAGAATCTCAGATTCTGAGGATAACATAGAGAAAATAAACACTCTGATCAAAGAAAACAGCAAGTCCAACAAACTCTCATCACAAAACATTCAGGAAATATGGGACACAATAAAAAGACCAAACCTAAGAATAATTGGAGTAGAAGAAGGAGAAGAAGTGCAGTTCAACGGTACAGAAAATATACTTAATAAAATTATAGAAGAAAACTTTCCCAACCTGAAGACAGATGTACCTATGAAAGTTCAAGAAGCATACAGAACACCAAATAGGCTGGATCAAAAGAAAACATCCCATCGCCATATAATAATCAAAACACAAAATATACAGAATAAAGAAAGAATATTAAGAGCCGCAAAGGAAAAATGCCAAGTTACTTATAAAGGTAAACCTATCAGACTTACACCTGACTTCTCTATGGAAACCATGAAAGCCAGAAGGTCCTGGATAGATGTTCCCCAAAAACTAAGAGACCATGGATGCAAGCCCAGACTACTATATCCAGCCAAACTTTCGTTCACTATAAATGGAGAAAACAAAATTTTCCAGGATAAAAACAAATTTAAACAATACGTAGCCACAAATCCAGCCTTACAGAAAATAATAGAAGGAAAATCACTAACCAAGGAGTCCAACAATGACCACAATAACTCAGACATCTAGAGAACTTCACCAGCGCAAATCAAAGAAGGAAAACACACAAATCCTACTACTAAAAAAGTGACCGGAGTTAACAACCACTGGTCATTAATATCACTTAATATCAATGGGCTCAACTCACCTATAAAAAGGCACAGGCTAAGAGATTGGATAAGAAAACAGGATCTAACATTCTGCTGTCTACAAGAATGTTGTAGACTCAGAGTAAAGGGCTGGGAAAAGGCTTATCAAGCAAATGGACCTAAGAAACAAGCAGGTGTGGCCATACTAATTTCTAACAAAGTTGACTTCAAACTTAAATCAATCAGAAGAGATGGAGAGGGACATTTTATACTCATAACAGGAACAATTCATCAGGAAGAAGTCTCAATCCTGAATATCTATGCCCCTAATATAAAAGCACCCACGTACGTAAAAGAAACATTACTAAAACTCAAGGCAGCCATCAAACCACACACACTAATAGTAGGAGACTTCAACACTCCTCTCTCACCAATGGACAGGTCAATCAGACAGAAACCTAACAGAGAAATTAGAGAATTAATGGAGGTAATGAAGCAAATGGACTTAACAGACATCTATAGATTATTCCACCCAAAGAGGAAAGAATATACCTTCTTCTCTGCAGCTCATGGAACCTTCTCGAAAATTGACCACATACTCGGTAACAAAGCTAACTTACACAGTTACAAAAAAATATTAGTAACCACCTGTGTCTTATCAGATCACCATGGATTAAAGTTAGAATTCAACAACAATGCTACCCCCAGAAAGCCTACAAACTCATGGAAACTAAACAGTCAACTACTGAACCATGCCAGGATTAAGGAAGAAATTAAGAAAGAAATTAAAGTCTTCTTGAATTCAATGAAAATAAAGAAACAACATACTCGAACTTATGGGACACTATGAAAGCAGTCCTGAGAGGAAAGTTCATAGCACTAAGTGCCCACCTAAAGAAAACAGAGAAAGCACATATTGGAGACTTAACAGCCCACTTGAAAGCTCTAGAAAAAAAAGAAGCAGACTCACCTAGGAGGAGTAGAAGACTGGAAATAATCAAATTGAGGGCTGAAATTAACAAAATAGAAACACAGAAAACAATCCAAAGAATCAATGAAACAAAAAGCTGGTTCCTGGAGAAAATCAACAAGATTGATAAACCCCTATCCAAACTAATCAAACGACAAAGAGAGAACACGCAAATTAATAAGATCAGAAATGAAAATGGGGACATAACCACAGACACAGAGGAAATTCAGAGAGTCATTAGATCTTACTACAAAAGCCTGTATGCCACAAAACTGGAAAATGTAAAGGAAATGGATGCTTTTTTAGATAAATACCATTTACCAAAACTAAACCAGGACCAGGTGAACAATCTAAACAGACCTGTCAGTCGCGAAGAATTAGAAGCTGTTATCAAAAACCTCCCTACCAAAAAAAGCCCAGGACCAGATGGTTTCAATGCAGAATTCTACCAGAACTTCCAAGAAGAGCTAATACCTATACTTCTTAATGTATTCCACAATATAGAAACAGAAGGGTCATTACCAAATTCCTTTTATGAAGCCACAATTACTCTGATACCAAAACCACTCAAAGACTCAACCAGGAAAGAGAACTACAGGCCAATCTCACTCATGAATATCGACGCAAAAATCCTCAACAAAATACTGGCAAATCGAATCCAAGAACACATCCGAAAAATTATCCATTATGATCAAGTAGGCTTCATTCCTGAGATGCAGGGCTGGTTCAACATATGAAAATCTATCAATGTAATCCAGCATATAAATAAACTGAAAGAAAAAAAACCATATGATCATTTCATTAGATGCTGAAAAAGCATTTGACAAAATTCAACATCTATTTATGTTAAAAGTCTTGGAGAGATTAGGGATACAAGGGTCATACCTAAATATAATAAAAGCTATATACAGCAAGCCGACAGCTAACATCAAATTAAACGGAGAGAAACTCAAAGCCATCCCACTTAACTCAGGAACACGACAAGGCTGTCCACTCTCGCCATACCTCTTCAATATAGTGCTTGAAGTTCTAGCAATAGCAATAAGACAACATAATGGGATCAAGGGGATTCGAATTGGAAAGGAAGAAGTGAAACTTTCGTTATTTGCAGATGATATGATAGTGTACATAAGCGACCCCCAAAACTCCACCAAAGAACTTATACAGCTGATAAACAGCTTCAGTAATGTGGCAGGATACAAGATCAACTCCAAAAAATCAGTCGCCCTCTTATACACAAAGGATATGGAAGCAGAGAAGGAAATCAGAGAAGCTTCATCATTCACGATAGCCACAAACCGCATAAAATATCTTCGGGTAAATCTAACCAAGGAAGTGAAAGATCTATTTGACAAGAACTTTAAGGCATTGAAGAAAGAAATTGAAGAGGATACCAAAAAATGGATGGACCTCCCTTGCTCTTGGATTGGGAGGATCAACATAGTAAAAATGGCAATTCTACCAAAGGCAATTTATAGATTCAATGCAATCCCCATCAAGATCCCATCAAAATTCTTCACAGATCTGGAGAGGACAATAATCAACTTTATATGGAAAAACAAAAAACCCAGGATAGCCAAAACAATCCTATACAATAAAGGATCTTCTGGAGGCATTACCATCCCTGACTTCAAACTCTATTACAGAGCTACAGTAATGAAAACAGTGTGGTACTGGCATAAAAACAGAGAAGTCGACCAATGGAATCGTATAGAAGACCCGGATTTTATCTCACAAACCTATGAACACCTCATTTTCGATAAAGGAGCTAAAAGTATACAATGGAAGAAAGAAAGCATCTTCAACAAATGGTGCTGGCACAACTGGATGTCAACTTGTAGAAGAATGAAAATAGACCCATATCTATCACCGTGCACAAACCTCAAGTCCAAATGGATTAAAGACCTCAATATCAGCCCGAACACACTGAACCTGATAGAAGAGAAAGTGGGAAATACCCTACAACAGATGGGCACCGGAGATCGCTTCCTATGTATAACCCCAGAAGCACAGACATTAAGGGCAACATTGAATAAATGGGACCTACTTAAACTGAGACGCTTCTGTAAAGCAAAGGACATTGTCACTAAGACACAAAGGCAACCTACTGACTGGGAGAAGATCTTCACCAACCCCGCAACAGACAAAGGTTTGATCTCCAAAATATATAGAGAACTCAAGAAACTTGACTTTAAAATGCTAATTAACCCAATTAAAAAATGGGGCACTGAACTGAACAGAGAATTCTCAACAGAAGAAGTTCAAATGGCCAAAAGACACTTAAGGTCGTGCTCAACTTCCTTAGCAATCAGGGAAATGCAAATCAAAACAACTTTGAGATATCATCTTACACCTGTCAGAATGGCTAAAGTCAAAAACACCAAGGATAATCTTTGCTGGAGAGGCTGTGGAGGAAGGGGTACCCTCATCCATTGCTGGTGGGAATGCAATCTTGTGCAACCACTGTGGAAGTCAGTGTTTCGGTTTCTCAGGAAATTCGGGATCATCTTACCCCTGGATCCAGCAATACCTCTCTTGGGAATATACCCAAGAGATGCTCTATCATATGACAAAAGCATTTGTTCAACTATGTTCATAGCAGTATTATTTGTAATAGCCAGAACCTGGAAACAACCTAGATGCCCTTCAATGGAAGAATGGATGAAGAAAGTATGGAATATATACACGCTAGAGTACTATGCTGCGGTAAAAAACAATGACTTCTCGAATTTTGCATGCAAATGGATGGATATAGAAAACACTATCCTGAGTGAGGTGTCCCAGACCCAAAAAGATGAATATGGGATGTACTCACTCATAATTGGTTTCTAGCCATAAATAAGGGCCATGGAGTCTACAATAGGTGAATCTAAAGAAGCTAAGTAAGAAGGTGAACCCAAGGAAAAACATACAGTTATCCTCTTGGCTATGGGAAGTAGACCAAATTGCCGGGGAGAAAATGGGATCTTGGGGGTGGGGTGGGATGGGGGTAAGGGGAGATAGGGAGAGAAAAGGTAGAAGGGAAGGAGGAAACAGAAGAATTGGGATAAAGGAAAGGTGGATAGGGGAGCACGGAACCACAATTCTTAGTTAAGGGAGCCACTTTAGGGTGGGCAAGAGACTTGACTCTAGAGGGGCTCCCAAGTGCCCAAGATGAGGTTCCCAGTTACTTCCTTGGGCAGCTGAGGATTGGGAACCTGAAATGACCCTATCCTAGAGCAATACTGACGAATATCTTGCATATCATCATAGAATCTTCATCTGGTGATGGATAGAGATAGAGACAGAGACCACACAGGAGCACTGGACTGAGCTCCCAAGGTCCCAATGAGGAGCAGAAGGAGGGAGAACATGAGCAAAGAAGTCGGGACCACGAGGCGTGCATCCACCCACTGAGACAGTGGAGCTGATCTACGGGGAGCTCACCAAGGCCAGCTGGACTGTGACCGAAAAAGCATGGGATAAAACCGGACTCTCTGAACATGGCGAACAATGAGGGCTGATGAGACACCAAGGACAATGGCACGGGGTTTTGATCCTACTTAATGTGCTGGCTTTGTGGGAGCCTAGCCAGTTCGGATGTTCACCTTCCTAGATATGGACGGAGGGGGGAGGACCTAGGACTTACCACAGTCAGGGAACCCGGACTGCTCTGTGAACTGGAGACGGAGGGGGGGAGGAGTGGGGGGAGGGGGAGAAGGGTGGGAGGAGGGAGAGAAGGGTGGGAGGAGGGGGAGGGAAATGGGGGGGCTGGGAGGAGGTGGAAACTTGTTTTTTTGTTTACGTTTTTTTTCTTCTTTTCTCAATTAAAAAAAAAAGAAAAAAGGCATCTCTTAGATTTATTTTGATAGCTCTACTGTTTTCTGTTGTTTTGTTGTGTTTGTCTGTTATTTGTAAGGAAGACAAAGAAAATGAATCACATCAAAATCTCATAAAAGCTGGCAAGAGAGATGGTTCAGCAGTTAAGACTGTTTACTGCTCTTGCAGAGGACCCAGGTTCAGTTCCCAGAACCATTTCTATCCCCAGCATCTATGCCCAGCAGTGCACAGCCAACATCTCTCCAGCTCCAGGGGACCCATGGGATCTTCTGGCTTCCTTGGGTACTATGCACGCACGCATGCGCACGCACACACTCACAAAGTACAAAAGCAGTTGGGCAGTGGTGGCACATGCTTTTAATCCCTGCTCTGGGAGACAGAGACAGGTGGATCTCTGAGTTTGAGGCCAGCCTGGTCTACAGAGAGAGTTCCAGGAGAGCCAGGGCTACACGGAGAAATGCTGTCTCAAAAACAAAACCAACCAAACAGAAGTTCACAAAGCCTAATGATGACAGGTACAAACATTTGGCACTTTACAAATGAGTAATAAATAGCATAAGGCAGAAAAGGAAGTACCGGGAAAAATATTTAATTTGCAGATGTCCAGAACAAACAGATGAGTAAAGGGAACGCTGGAAAGTGAGGTGAACTGCAGAGATGGGGTGTCTCGAGAAAGACCTTTACAATGGGGGAACACGCTTTCCTTCATTTTGGGGTCTGGAAGCCCATGTTAGCCACCAGAGCTCCAAGAAGCCGAATCTCTAGACAAAGAGCAAGCGTATATCTACAATCTACAAGGGAGTGCTTTCAGAGTGATGTGCACAAGCGTTCATTAGCAGGATCAGAATGAACTTGCAGCCAAGCCAAAGAACACCTTGATTCCTTGGGACACTAATTTTCCTAAATGAAAATCGGGACTCTGGTGTGGTTCTTGTAAACAAGAAATGAAGTAGTGTATGGGGAAGCATAGATAATGCCTGGTAGGTAACATGTTGGCTGCAACAATGCCTGTCTTTTCTGTGACCTCTGTCTTAAATAGGACAGGAAGTACAGGACACAGCCAGCAATTACTTATTAATATGATTCTGCCCCTTAAAAAGTTGCACCTTAAAGATTCCAGTTTGTCAACCCATGTGTTGTCCCAATGCAGCATAAGCGGTCTTGCAGAAAGCAAAGACTGAGCCAGAGAATGCAAATTCTCTTTGAGATCATAATATACTTACAACATTTCTTCCTTCCCTTTCTTCCTTCCAGACCCTCCCATCGATCCCTCCTGTTTGCTTTCTAACTCATGACCTCTTTTTTCATTAATTCTTATTACACGGGTATTAGAAAAAGAAATCTCTACAAGCTAGCATCTCCGGAAGGAGGAAGAAGTCAGTTTATGTATTGGGCCCAGCAATAAGTACATAAATTGTAGATCCCAAAGAATACTGTGACTGTGGGTACTTCTACTCCAATCAGCAATCTGAAAGACTAGCAGGGAAAGGCACGGTGGCAAAGAATTTCCCTTTAAAAACTCATAGTAAGTATGACCCACGAGAAGAACATGCATGATACATGACTAATGACAATTATGAAAGATACTGTCTCAATGTCACAATTTTATTTAACAAATAATGCTTTATTAATGTCTTCCACAGTGACAATATTTTCCTGCTTTATTGTTCTGGAAATTTGTTTATTAGCCTGTCAACGTTTATGCTTTGATAACCTCATTTTCAGTCTATGGCACTGAAAATGACATCAATCACTCCTGACAAAGACTGCAAATGAGTTTTAGCCAGTTTCGATTTTCAGAAGGATCTTTTCAGCAGACATAATCCTCACCAGAGCTAACAGGAGTGCGTCACAGGGTGTGATCATTGTTAACTTATTTTTTAAAAAAAAATCAACTACACATGTTGTCTTAATCACTGTTTTATTGCTGTGAAGAGGCCCCATAACCACAGAAACTCTTATAAAGGGAAGCATTTAATCTGTGTTGAACTGCAGTTTCAGAGGTCTACTCCATTCTCAGCATGGCAGAAAGCATAGCAGTGTGCAGGCCGACATGGTGCTGGACAGGGAGCTGAGAGTTCTTTATCCGGATTCACGGGCAGCAGAAGGAGAGAGATGCTGGGATTGGCTAAGGCTTTTAAATCCCAAAGCCTATGCCACCCCCCATATAAATATACACGCGTGCGCGCACACACACACACACACACACACACACACACACATTACTTCCTCCAACAAGGCCACATCTCCTAATCCCTGTCAAGTAGTGCCCCTCCCCAGTGACTAAGCACTCAAGCATAGGAGCTTATGGGGGCATTCTAATTGAAGCCACCAAACATCTAGAGTTGATGGCTCTAAAAAGGATTTTTTTTTAAAGATTCATTTAGAGGTCTCTTATGTCTGAATCTATATTACTGTGCATCTGTAATTATTTTCTGTACAGGAGTGCTTCATAAAATGCTAAGCAGCAACTAAAGCTGTTTTGTCTTTTGGCTCTGCCTAGTCCAACATGGTGGGTTGGAGGTCGGTATAGCACAAGCCATGCTCACAGCCCCATTTTCAGGCATACAGTGAGTCCATGTTGGGATTAAGCAAGTTGCAGCAGTCTGCACACAAACCCAATATAAATGCTTCATAGCCAGATCTCTAGAAAGACTCAAGAGTTCACACTGGCAGCACTGCCCAGGAAGCCACCTTTCAAAATCACTGAATCAGTAAGACCTCTCTTAAAGGAGCAGTAGCATTCTGCCAGAAAGCAGATACCATCAAAAATAAAATAATGCAGATAAAGTTTGTTTTTTAGTGCCTAAAGTTACTTTCCAAGCCCTCTAAGATTTTGTGTGTATTTAGTCAACCACATTGGAGGACCAATTTGTAATAAGAGGCTGCTTGTTTGTGTTGGCCACTCAGAACAGAAATAACCACACAGAAACTGTATTAATTACAACACTGGACCATTAGCTCTAGCTTCTAATTGGCTAATGCTTACATCTTTTTTTTTTTATTATTGAGAAACGGAAAAAAAAGTTTCCCCCTCCTCCCAGCCTCCCATTTCCCTCCCATCCTTCTTCCCCTCCCCCCACTCCTCTCCCCCTCCCTCTCCAGTCTGAAGAGCAGTCAGGGTTCCCTGCCCTGTGGAAAGACCAAGGTCCTCCCCCCTCCGTCCATGTCTAGGAAGGTGAACATCCAAACACGCTAGGCTCCCACAAAGCCAGAACATGAAGTAGGATCAAAACCCCGTGCCATTGTCCTTGGCTTCTCATCAGCCCTCATTGTTCGCCATGTTCAGAGAGTCCGGTTTTATCCCCTGCTTTTTCAGTCATAGTCCAGCTGGCCTTGGTGAGCTCCCCGTAGATCAGCTCCACTGTCTCAGTGGGTGGGTGCACCCCTCATGGTCCTGACTTCCTTGCTCATGTTCTCCCTCCTTCTGCTCCTCATTGGGACCTTGGGAGCTCCATTGTATGGAAACCAGCATTTAACGTAAAAATATTAGAAATAAACTGGTTCTTCTTATAACTCACGGAGGTTATACAAGAAAAGCAACTTCAGGACTCGTATGAGGTACAGAACGTCTACCTGTGTAGCCCATGGCTATAGCTCCAAACACTAAGAAAATTAGTTGCAACATTCCCTTTCTTATCAGCAGTTCCCTCACCTGAAGTTCACTGGGAAAGCCTTATTGTTTTCTAGTGCACACACACATACACACTTGCACACACATTCATGCATACACTCACACTCAAATGCACACACTCACACGCACACACTCACACATTTGTGCATACTCACACTTGTGTGCACACACACTCTCACACACACACTCAAATGCACACACACTCAACATGTGATCATTTGGGACCAGGTTCTTTCACATGGAAAATGTTTCCAGCCACGCTGAAGCATGCATCTATCGATGCTTCGCTGCTTTTCGCCACACACCAACAGTAAAGAAACATTTTAACAGCTATATAAACATCTATACTAAACTGTGTTTATTCATTATTCATTGGTGGATATCAGTGTTGTTGGTACCCTGTTATTAATCTGGTTTGAATATTTGCGAAAAACTACCTAAGCAACTGTTTTTGATTACTTTAGGCCACAGCTATGGTAGAATTGCTGAGTCATACAGAGATTCTATTTTTACCTTTTTTTTTTTTTAAGACAGGAAGTCCCATGGGTCAGGGGGAGAGACTGAAGTGCAGAGGGAGGAAACACTAGCTGGGGACAATTATACATGACTATGGAGGTGTCATAACGAAACCTGCCTGCTGCTTTGTATATTAACTAAAAAATACATTTAAGAAATAAAAATAATCTAAACAGGGACAGAAGAAGTAAAAACAGATCTGTTTGTAGATTGCATGATGTTCTAGTAGAAAAAGCTTTTTAAAAATCTATCAGAATAATTAGGCATAGTTTCAAGAGACCACATCTGTGTGGGGCTTGTGGATGTGAAAGACTAGGACACAGACTCCAGCCTGTGAAACCTTTCCACTCTGCAATACAATGCAGTCACACAGACAGATCACAATTGAAAACTGCAACCATGTTTTAAAAATCTCCCTGTGTTCTAAGTAAGCTTATGATTTTGCACAAGGCTGTGTTCACAGTTCTCCCTGCCCACATGAACCTTCCAGATCAGAGCATGCGCACACCCCTGGATGTTCTCTGCACAGTCCCATCCACACTCTGCTGCCTCCCGACACAGAGAAATCTCCCTGAGGATGTTTGCTGGCTTCAGGTCTCATCTTTTAGCATGCATAACATACACCACACCTACCATCTCATAACGTTGCAGTAACAATTGGTGTCCGGATAGGCTGATGTTGATAAGGCGAACTTCAAAAGAAAAAACAATAAAAAGAAAACTTTGCACAGTTGGTAATTGGGACTGGAATATCGCTGGCAAACAGTCAAATAAAATCCAAGGATGTATCAGGGCAATAGTGCACACACCTTTAACCCCAGCAGTGGGGAGACAGAGGCAGGGGGATCTCTGTGAGTTCAAAGGCCAGCTTGGTCTACAGAGAGAGTTCTAGGACAGTCAGGACTACACAGAGAAATCCTGTCTTGAAAAAGAACAAAAATAAACAAACAAAAGATCCAAGGATGCATTTCCTACATTTTAACTTACATGGCCTTCTAAAGCTAAAATGACAGTTTGTAAAGTTCTGGGGATCAAACCCAGGGCTTTGCACATGGTAGGGCTATACTCTACCATAGAGTACACATCAGCCTAAAACAACCTTTTAACAATGGAACACATGAGACCAACTGAACACAATGAGGCTTCCTATCTTCAACTGCACAGTTAAAAGTTCTCATAATTAACACATTTCATCTTACTATTGTCATCAAAATAGTATTAACAAATCATTTTAGAAACTTTGTGTCAGCTAAGTCATTTGAAAATTACATATTCCAGTTTTTATATGTGGATTTATAAAATGAATAAAAATGCTTAAAAATAATGGTGATATGGAGGTAGGCTCTCAATTATATTTTCCTAAGATGGAGTAATCAAAAGGATTCAGAAACATTTAAGTTAGGACGACTTCTTTTATAGCACTTCATTTTTTTTTTTTTTAATTTGAGTTTAGGCCTCCGCCTTGAATCTAAACTTTGAGTTTCAGTTAGATGGACTGGTCCACAAGTCTTCGGGACCCACCTGTTTCTGCACCACTCAGCACGGGTTACAGGTGCCCAACACCACCCCCAGCTTGTATGCGGGTGCTGAGGAACCAAACTTAGGGCCTGTGGTACTTAAACAACAAGCGCTCTCTCCCCAGCCACCAGTTCCCATCTGTGTCTTTCTCTAACTCCACAGGAAATGACCTGCTAACTTGCATATAGTAGTATATAATCTGTACTAAACTGAGAAGATTAAATCATAAATACACATGAATGAGCCATTGCCCGTAGGCAATGGTTGACTACCTACTTTTCTAAAGCAGCCATCTCCACCCTTGCCCAAAAGTGAGCCAGCTGGAGTTAGGGAATTGTACGGTCTCTTCTTGCTTCTTTCTCCCCCAACCTACCTGACAAGTCTGCAGTATTCCCTCTCACCAGCAGGTGCTTACTGAATATGCTAATTTGACCCAGAGATCTATGCATAATCGCGAGATGTGATTTCAATATGTCACAGGAGACACAAACAAAAATTAAATGATCATACCAAGAAAATAAGAACAGGTACTCAAAACAGTGCAATGGAGATATTATTTTTTTGCCCTTTGGTTATAAAACTTCAGTCTCGGTGGTCTGCATTTTGACTGTTGGAGAATACGCTGGCCCAGCAGTCCTTGTTCTGTATCCTCTGGCATGCACCTGCGAATGTACATGGGACATGCCATACACATGAGAACGAGCATTGGACATGCACATGGGAACATACATGGGACATGCCATGCACTAGGAAGTAATTGCCATGGAACTTTGTCAGGCCATGGACCCCAGGTGGAGGGAAGGAAATATTTTTCTTTTATTTCCAAAGAAGGTTATATGCAAGCCAGGTCACTGTTCCCTGTTTCTCTTGTGTTGTTATCACGCATACTCAAGCTGACTGTGAATTCACCATGCAGCCCCCCAAAGCTGGCATTACAAGCACAAGCCACCATTCCCACTTTTAAAGAAAATGAGACCACAAAGGCTCTTGACAAAACCCCCTGAGAAACCTCGGGAGAATGGGCTTCTACACTCAGTCACCAACTCTTGCACCCAGGACTAGCTGATGTTTAATAAACAAAAGGTATCACAAAGCGGCGGCAGACATCAGAAGCTCAGCAGAATTGCCGAGACACTAAAAATGATGCTGGCCCAAACTGTCAACGTTCATTCCGTGCTAGAAAACCCTGAGCCTTTTTCTTACAATTCAGTAACTGACCCCTAAACTATCTCTCAGATAACATGTCCTAATACATGCAAGTCCTTCCTCTCTCTGACACCTTCCAGGATGCTCTGGTCCCCACTATATAACAGACAAACTTCATAAAATGATTTTCATAGCTGGCTTCTCTTCTCGCCTAGTACTGTCATAGAAGTGGCACCCCCGGAAGCTGGCCATCATCCTTTCTCCCTGCCTTAGACCTCACTTCCTATTCCTTCCAGCATCTCTCCAGAGAGAGCCTTTCCTCCCATGCCCCCTCCTCTGCTCTCCAGTCTTCCACATCACAGTCAGGCTCTGTGCTGTCAGCATCGGTCACGTTCCTGTCTTGACCCGATGTAGGATCTCTGTGGGGATACATTTGCCTTTTAGGGAGTTTCCAGGAAAGCCTAACTGAGGCAGGAAGACCCACCCTCTCATGTAAGTAGCACATTCTCCCTATAAAAGGGAGACAGGGAACCGATGCCAGGATCCATGGCTTTCTGTTTCCTGCCCGAGGACGCAGATGTCTCTTGCTTTCACTGGTGTGCTGCCCCACCGGGATGGATAGAACCCTTTCCTTCTGTGAGTTGCTTTCATCACAGAGATGAGTAAAGAAAGCACTACCCTCCCCACCCACCTCCTCCCATGTCACAGAGGATTGTCTGTCCAGCTGTCACAGTGCTATCATGCAGCTTGTAGTAAATGATTACTAAAATGTCAATGAATGAACAAGTGAACGAATCCAAGCAGCAAGTGGGCTTGTTTTTATATCACATACAGGTGCCAGCTTGGCGCAGAAATGGAGCGAAATGTCGGTTACTTTATCCGCCCAGCTGATGGTTCCACCCTTTCAAAATGTTAATCGGTGAAGCGCGTTCCACCTAGCCAACTATTATTTTTCTTACCTGCCAAATTCCATGTGTTTTATTGCGTTCGGCCTTATGAAACTGCTAACATGAGACCATTTGAATGCTCTTCAGGTGGTTCAGATTCCCATACCCACTGCGGTGGACCAATGCTGCTCTCCTTGCAGGAGCACTGAAGTAGGTTTGCAGACAAGGCCGACACACAGTGAAAACGCCTGAGATGATTCTCTTTATAAAGCTACGGCAAATAAAATGCCAATGGCTTCTTTTGCCCAGGACTCGTCTGCAAAGGTTTTATCTAGGACACACGAAGAAAAATCATGCGTTCTAGAAAGCCACAGTTTTGAAGCACCCACTTGGACTCATCTGACAGAAGACAGAGTGGGGTGTGCTTTCCAGCGAATCTGCTGGGGTTGTTTTCGGGATGACGTAATGAGCAGTGGTATTGTCAGATAATTTACATGGCTAAGGGCAGACCCCGTTCCCATTGATGAATCTGCATTCCTCATTCTCCAGACAGGATAGAAAGAAGCAGAAGGCACACAAAGGAAAGGAAGTTGTATCGGGAATCTGGTCCCAACAATGTGAAGGATAACAAAGATCCAGCTGTCACAGAGCACAAGCTGAAGAATCAGAATCGAGAGTCAGACTCACTCCTGCTTCGTTGACCCAGATCTCATGGGGTTTCGGTTTCCAGGCCTGAACACCGGGGAGAAGATTATGAACCACAAATATCTGTGACATCTTTGAGGGCCTGGTACCCCGTGCCTGCTGTGTGATAGTCAGCCACCCACCTGTGTGGTGTGTTCAACTTCCGATCGCTGTGTGTTTCCCTGGGAATCCTCGCCGGTCTTGTCAGTCACTTTCCTGTGCTCACCCCCCCACAACCCCAAAGTTCAGGGAGGTGTGACAGAATTGACAGTCACAATTAGAAAACTTCCCTCTCCTTGAATGTGAATCCTTTCTTAACTGAGAAATGTCACGAACCCCACGCTACAACCTCTTGTTGGCGACAGGATTGGCTTAAGATCAGAGAGTGCTTAGAATTATTCCCTGGCTCCATCGATGTGATTTCTTTCTTATTAAGCAACTCTGAAGGTCAAACATGTCAGAGGACATGCGGTTTCAAAGAGCTTGGTATATGGGTAATAAGGACATTCAACTCTTGCCTGCTTTATTTTATTTTTTTCTTGATCACAAAGTCCCACACTTGTGGGGCTGGTGGCTTGGCTCATTAGGTAGAATGCTTGGTTAGCATGCCCAAAACCTTGGGTTCTACCCCGGCCCCACATAAACCAGGCACGTAATTCCAGCACTGGGGAGGTACAGACAGGAGGATCAAAAGTTCAAGGTTATCCTCAGCCATGTTGTGAATTCAAGACCAGAAAAACAAACAAAAGTCCCATAAATGACATTCATAAGCAAGTAACAAAACCCCTCTAGCCCCAGGTTAGGATAGGCACAATAATGAAAGTATGAACAATAAAGTGAATTGAATATATAAAGTCCTTACTGTGTATATGTATATATGCCTATGTATGTATGAATATATATGGAGATATATAGTATTGTGTGTGTGTGTGTGTGTGTGTGTGTGTGTGGTGTGTGGTGTGGTGTGTGTGTGTGTGTGTGTGTGTGTGTGTGTGTGTGTGTGTGTGTGTTTATTCTGGCCCTGCAATGAAAATAAATCTAAATACAAATTCTACTTTTATAATTACTGTTCCTAAGATGTTAGGTAAGTAAAGGTTCCGGACTCCTTTTGCTCATCTGTAGATGAGAGAATGGCATGCGTGCCCTCTGTAGAATCCCTGTAAAAACAGGAAAACACAGATGCTTCCAAAGGTTTTGAAAAAAGTTCTTCTGTAGAAAACTATCCCCTGTGCTCTGATTTTCTCACCCTCAGGACTCAGTGGCAGGAAACTGCCTCAGGAAGGCCAACCAGTGAGGCATTCCTACAAACCCAGCATTCAGGAGGAAGAAGCAAGTGGAACCTGTGTTCTCTAGAGGCAGAGTTTGTCTCTGCACCCCAGCCAAGCAGAGGCCTATCCAGCAGGAAGTGAGTTCAGGTGAGGCTAAGCCGTTTTCCCCAACACCAGCAGAGCCCAGGGTTCCCTTATCTTGACAGCTATGTGTGTGTGTCTGTGTGTGTGTGTGTGTGTGTGTGTGTGTGTGTGAGAGAGAGAGAGAGAGAGAGAGAGAGAGAGAGAGAGAGAGAGAGAGAGGTCAGCTTACACTTGCGTCTGCCTCTCAGCTCTTCTTCAAGCTTCCAAAGTTTGGCTCCAGGTTGTAAAATCATACTGAGTTCTGGCAGTTTAAGAAGCGTGCCCGGAAAAATAACCAGAGCAGGAAGGAGAAGAAAAGTACTTGAAGGGCGCAGATGGATTTTGCAGCTGGGTACGGGAACATTAGCATTAGCGAAATGTCTGTGGCGGAGCCCAGGTTTCCTTCACACAAAGGTCACATCCCTTCACTGTGAAGGGAGTCGTGCTGAAGGTATGATGTTGCCGTTGCACTTTATCGTTCCCCCATCCTGAAAGGTTTTCATCTTGGCAGCATTTTCCCCTCCACTAATCCAATTCTCCTTGGAAAATGTCATTCTGCTTGAATTTTCATAGCTCTACCCCTCACTTGGGCACCTGGGATTTCCGGATCAAAGCTGCCGAGCCCGTGACAAGAGGGAAAGCATTTCGTTATTGGGCGCCTGATGAGTTAAGCTATAAAGAAATGCCAGGCACTTTCTTTCCTGAGTTTTTTCCTTGCTCTGTTTTTCTGCAGCTGGCTGTCTCTATTGGGTAAGCGAGATGGTCAGCTGGAAGTCCAGCTGCCCTTTCATAGGGGGTAAAAGCAACAAGATGAGACACACATGGGGACTGTCAGGTGACCTTGAGCACCATTCTAGAGCCTTCTGGGGATTAGAAAACTCTCCGCAAATTTCACACCCCACCAAGCTCTGCAAAAATTGGGGGGGGGGGGAGTGAATTAAACAAACTGCTTAAAGGCAGTGGGCAGAGAAGAAAAACGTGAAGCAAGCCTACCCACCTCATCGTCTCTCACGCGTACCCAGTGTCACCATTCTGCTGGATATTGTTGTGGGCACCATATGCTGGAAGAAACTTGCTTTAAAATGCAGTAGGTCTGGCTATTTTGTGGCACTGTGGATCTCGACTTGTAATAGATCTGGCTATTTTGTGGCACTGTGGATCTCGATTTGTAATAGATCTGGCTATTTTTGTGGCGTTGTGGATCTGGACTTGTAGTAGATCTGGCTATTTTGTGGCACTATGGATCTCAACTTATCGTAGATCTGGCCATTTTGTGGCGTTGTGGATCTGGACTTCCACCCCACAAAATCTCCACATAAGCAGTAGCTACATGCAGCATGGGGACTGAGCTTTGGAAAGAAATGCTTTCATACATATTTTTTAACTCATTCTGAGACTCTCATACAGACCCCTTAAATTCCCTGTAACTGACGTTACCCATGTATGGCACTGATGAAACTCTGAGACAGAAAGCAACACCAAGTCAACTCAGAAATTAGAATGTAAGCATAGGATGGTCTCTGGCCACAAGGATGTCAGGCGAGAAAGAGCAAACACCTAAGGTTACAATCCCCTGCGTATTTACAGACTCAGCCGCACAGCAAATAACCCAGGAGTCGAAGTGGGAGATCACAGCAGAAGGCAGGAGCTGCTCTCAAATGCAGGCCGTTCGCATCATATCAACGATGGGGAGACCAAAGAGAGGGAGGTGTGAGCAGATGTTTACATTGAAGCTGGACAGAGAGGGAGAAAGACAAGACGACAGCTATAACAGACAGAAAGACAGACAAAGGGGAGCGAGTGCAAAGAGAAGTGGTGAAAACACTTGAAAAGCTGGGCCCAGAAAAGTGTAATAAAATCATAGATCCTAGTAATGAAGGGGGATAGGGAAAGGGAGCTACAGATACACACAGAGACACACACTTGCGGCAAGAATGAGCAATGTCAGAAATCACAATTATCAAAAATGTTAAATCGATCAACAATAAGGAATATCAGCAACTTTGGCAGATTCCGATGACAGAATGTGATAGAGCAATAAAGGTTAGCTAATATCCCATCGCTTGCTTCAAGAGAGACAAATATCACAAGCTTAATGTTGACTTGAAGGTTGTTTAAAGCAGAACTTACTCTGACATTAATACTGAGTGGGAAACTAGGGAAACCAGTCTGAGGGAAATCATGAGTCTCTGAGAGGGAAGAAAGAGGAGTCTGCTCCAGCATTTGGGGACCGTGGTGAATAGCCTCTTTCTAGGTTCTCAGCAGGTTTTTGTGGCAGTCTTTATTTTTATATTGTTTCTAAGCTAAACATTCCAGTCTAGGAGCTTTTCTATCCATGCATCTTAGAACTTAAGCTTTTTTTTCTAAATTTTTCAAAAATGATAGTTGATGGGATTGCTGTTTTTTATTGATAACTTATGTGGGATGGAATTGCCTAGGAAAGAGCCCTCTGAGTATCTCTGAAGGCATTGCCAGGAAGATTTAACTAGGCAGGAAGGTCCGCCTTACAGGCCAACAGCACCATCGTTCCATCCTTGGGTTGCTGTGTCTGTTGTGGGTATGCAAGGTTGAGGGGCTCCCAGGGGACTGCACTAGGGTCCCATAGAGTGCTGGAGGTCTTGGGAGGCAAAGGCAGACACCCTGCAAAGGGACTTGGGAGGTTATTGAGTGATTCAATCTCTCTCTGTCTGTCTCTCTGTCTGTCTCTGTGTGTGTCTTCTCTCTTCTGTGTCTCTCTGTCTCTGTGGACCTGTGTGTATGTGTGTGTCCATCTGTGTTCCCTTTAGTTTTGTCTGTACTACCCATGGAAACAAAAGTAGCCCCAACACGTACACTCAGCACAATGCTATGATGGCTGACTGCTCACAGAGGCCATGCATGGAATACAGATCTAGGGCTCTGGAAGGACATAACCACCACCCATCCTCTATGTTGACTTCTCACACTCACTTGAGCAAGGTTTTACAGTCTGCTGGATTTACCTTATTGATACAATTGGGGAGCTAGTAACTCACAACTTAGAAGGGCCTAAGAATCCAAAGAGTCAACAGAAGTCATGTGACACAAGGTCTAACGCATAATAAGCAGTTAGTTATCACTTTGTGAGACTAATAAACTAATATTTTCACACATCCCCAAACTGATGGCCAAAATGCAAAAGTGAGAAGTGAGCCAAACACAGTCATACATGCCTGCTGAGGCAGGAGGATTCCTTGAACTCAGGAGTTGGAGACTGGCCCGGTCGACATATGAAGCCCCCACTGAAAGCAAATCACAAAGCACAGAGGAAGAAAAGGCCGTGTTGGAAAATGCTCCCTCACTCTATAGTTTTCCAGGATCTAAAAATTGATTAGTCTGTGTTTTCTGCTAAGACCTTTGTCCTGTGTGTCCATAGTTCAGAAAGTCTGAAACACGAGTAAAAAGAGGAATTCCTTGCATCCAAGGAACAAGTCCTGTAGTTTCCTCAAGATCATGAAAAAGGGGTAGCTTGGCAGTTCTCCAAGCATACCAAGGTCCCTGGGCCACCACAGAGGGTCGGCAAATCAGACAAGCTCAGGCGTGGTCAGGGTGGGATGCCATAGAACAAGGCTCTGAGTTATGACTCTCGCCACGGTTAGATGAAAGAATGGATCTTCGGCCCCTATTGTGATTTGGGATGAGCTTTCCCTAAGGGTCCACAATCTGCGACACCATTGTGCTGTCACCCCACAAGCTATGTGTTTGGGGCATTTCTGTGTTAAAAATAAATAAGAAATAAATAGCAGCTTTAACTCGTAGCGTGGCTGATATTGATACCTATGGGTCACATAAGCAAATGAATTTGTTATCTGGGGATTTTTTTAAGCATTCATTCTTTCATTTGTATGTCTGACGGGGGTCTGTGTGGCACAGGCTACATGTGGAGGTCAAAGGACAACTTTGCAGGAGTGAGTTCTCTTCTATCACTATATGACTCCAAGGAGATTGTCGATCATGTCCTCAAGTTTGGTGGCGAGCCCCTACACCCCCTGAGCTACCGTAAAAGCATTCATGAATCTTTGTAATATTTAAGAACGACAACAAAAATTTCTGAATCACTTGGCTTTAGATCCTTAAATTCCATTACGGTGTGTGCTTATGAAAGTTGATCTCTCTAAGTTTTGGGATACTAGAGGCCTTTCCCAGCTCAACCTGTGTGTCCCTGCCTCTGTAATGCTTGTACATGGAAATCCCCTGGGGAACTTAAGAACCACCAATACACTCACTTCACGGTCTTGGCTAGATACTTATATAATAAAGACAAGGTTTTGCCAGGTGATCTGGGGTGTTTCAATGCACTTAGATGATTCTGTTATGCAATACAATGTGAGAACCACAGGTCTAAGACAAGTGACCTTCTGGTCACACTGGAGGGAAGATGTGATCCATGCCCCAGTGGAATCCCGAGCTGAGTGGACCTGCAGATAGACAACTCGGAGTAGCATAGGAGGCAATCCAGCACTGCCCTCTTTGGGCATTACTTCATAACCTATGCCCTTGGATAAGAATGGCTGATACTGGAAGTCTAGCCAGTTTCTTGGGGCTAGTGAGGTCATGGACCTAAGAAAAGAAGCTACTACCACTGCTTTGTTAGATGAGCACGACTTAGTTCACCCTAAATTTTATCCTTAGGCCCACAGACAAGTATAGCTCCCAACCCTCATCAAAGAAGCCTTTCTCTACAGCAAATGGAAACCATCACAGTAAATCACGCAGGACATGATATAGAGACCAACAGCTCTTGGGGGCCCCAGCCCCAGTGGATACATCTGCCTCACTGCTCCTGCATCTATGGCACAGAGAAAACCCCAGAAGAGAAGGATCAAGAATTTAAGAGTCAGAATCCCATGAAGTCTGCTCTAAAACTGTCTCCCCTAGAACTGACTCACAACAGAAACAATAGAAGGATCAGTGTATTTGTTAACATGACAGGGGGATTATTTTAAGGGTTCCAATCCCTAGGTAAAAAACTGTAGGCAACTAATGACTGTTGGCAGAAGGACAAGTAGCCTCTGCCAGGCATGAGCCCCCGGCCACATTATCGGTTATCAAATGTAGAGTGGTCAGCCTTGAAATCATGTTTGCACTAACACCAAAGAACCAATTCAGCAGATTATATTTATATAGATTTGTGCATATATATGAATGTAACATAAATTTTATATAGCAAATATATGCACAAATGTGTGTGTGTGTGTGCATACACACAAACACATTAGAAGAAAAGGAGGCTATCAACTTGAAAGTTGGGGAGGACAGGAGAGAGATTCCAGAATGGAGAGAATCCAGAGATGGTGGGCTGTGCCTCTGGAAAGAAGAAAGGTATGTGTGTGTGTGTGGCGGGGGGGGTGGGGTGGGGGGGAGTTGTGCTAATATAATTCTATTTCAACTGAAAACATAATTAAAAAAAAATAAGAGCCCAGCACACTGAAAATCAGTCAAGTTTGCTTTTGAGGATCTCACACACCTTGGAGGATGCTCCTCACTCGTTCTTCCCATCCCCGTGCAGCCCCAAGGAAACCTGGCCTGTAAACAATCCCAACCAAGCGCCTCTCCTCATCCAAACCATAAGTGATCCCCGAGAACAGGCTCTTTGCAGTCAATTAGGTCAGACATCCTGCAGAGAAGCGTAGGCTGAGTCATCCAGGGCACCGCCCAAGTGCCACTCCTCAGACACAGCCCAGCCTACAAACTTGCTGTCTGTATGTCAGGAGAGAGAAGACACCTGGGCCCAATCCCACGGTTGTCATGACAGCCAAGTCTGAAATAGATTGCAGACACAAGAGCCGTTTGTCTGGCTCTGACCTACATGTAAGCAGAAATATTATTCGTGTTGGAGAGAAAGAGATCTTCTGTCTAATTCAGATGGATTTGGAGAGGCAGGATTTGCTCCTTGGAGACATTAGGAACTTAGAAAAGAGCTCCTAAATTCTGAAGATGTTAGCATTTACACTTCTTACACCATTGTCATCATGTAAGAAGACATTGTGTATTCTTAACCGCATCCTGGTTGTATATCATGTGTTTAAGCATAGAGAGCCCTGAAGTTCAATGGCTTGAGGTGCTTGGGGCAACAGCATTAAGAAGAGGCACCTATCGTTTTCCACTTCCATCTGTTCTTGCAAGAGAAGCAAGGAAAGAGATGGAGTGCCTGGGGTAAGAAAGGAAAGAGCCAGAAATAGCTTGCAATTGAGTCTACCTCCTTCCCCTCTCCATCCTGTCTCTATTGCTAATTTTGTTAAGTTTCCAATATCTATTCCCATTCAGAGATTGTCTGTAAGGTTTGTATAGTCAATAGTCCTTGCCTCCAGACATTTTCATTGAATACTGCTTTGGAAAGAAGGGCAGGCACTGCCCCTGTGCTGGACATTATAACAGGTGCAAGCCCATGACATTATTGAGTGTGTAAAGTGTGGCTGATGAGCTGAGAGGTACTGTGAGTGCCAACTTCACCCTAGAGTTTGAAAATCTTATATGAGAATAACATAAAACATTGAACTTGTAACTTTGGAAACATTTTTTTCCTATCAATTACATGTTGAAAACACTTTTGACATATTCAGGAAATCACTTAAATTTATCCCTGCCCTGTTACATCTCACTAAGTAGACAAGGCTGACCTGTTGATCTATCTCAGCCTACAGAGTGTTGGGGCATTCCACTTATGTATCACACACTCCCTGGGACTGTACACTCCTTAAATGTGTTTTTTTAATTACATATGTGGTTTATGTTATAAATATAGGGATACAAAGTCGATAAATCACAGATGTCAAATGATGAACTGGAAAAGGAAGAGGAGGAAAGAATAAGAGAGAACACGAGTGATGTGGGCTCATATTGCTTAAACCATTGTCCCTGGGTTTTGCTGTTATTTTTTGTTCAATATGACCTTGGTCATGTTAAGTTCACTGTGCCTCATTCATTTATCCATAAGGATGAAAGTATAAGTATCACTTCAGAGTCACAATAAAGAATTACAATTCAGTATCCAAAGCAAATGCTTATTATGTATAATTACAAAGAAAGGCCAAATTTCTTTTTTCTTTTTTTTGGGGGGGGTCTAATTATCTCAACTATATAACCTGTCTTTCCCCCATTTTTTGTTTGTTTGTTTACTCATTCTCCATCCTGATAAAATTTTAATCCCATGGAGTTATTTGAAGATGAATATAATGATCCAGCCTCTTGCCTTTGTCCCAAACCACTTCCCAAACTCCTTCCCACTGCAGAAGACACTAAGTAGTCAGTTGCTGAACAAGAGCCTAAGAGTTACCTAGGGTCCCTCTCTAACTCTCTTTCCCCATAGTTCAACCATGGGCTCTAATTTGGAAGTTTCCTCTCCTCTCCACCTTTACTATACTGGCTAATACGGTGCCATCAATCCCTTGGACTACTGAAGAGTTTCCTCAGTGTACGCCCTGTCCCAAGTTCTGTTCTATCACCCACCTGCAAGACTGATACTATAAAAGCATGAATCCAACCCCATCTTTCCTCTTGCTTCAATGGCTTCTCCTGACCAAAGAAACCAAATTTAAGTCCCTAATCATTTTATTGCACGATCTGGGTTCAGTCTACTAAGTTTGTTAATTTTCTCATGGCTGAGTCAGAACACATACCAGAAACAACTTGAGGGGGGAGGATTATTTTTGGCATATGCTCCACTGTGACATGGAAGGTATGGCGGCCCCAACAAATCAGTTTGCATTCATGAGAGCAGGAGGCAGTTGCTTACATGACGGCAGTTCACCAGAATTCAGAGAGTCGGTGGCTGGAAGCAAAACCAGGATATGACCCTCAAGGCTCACCTCTATCAATCCATTTCCTCCAGCTAGGCACCCTCTTCCTGGAGGTTCCACAATCTCTCAGACAGCACTCCCATCTTGTGAAGAAGTGTTCAAACATATGAACTTAGAGGGGACAATTATCACTCAAACCATAACACCACTTTTAAAAATCTCCCCTGAGATTAATTTCCTATTGTCCCCTCCTTGAAGATAAGCTCTTACCCTTGAATTAACTAGATTGAGACCCACCTTTGTCCTTTCTGCTTTATTGCCACATGCTGTGGTGGATCCAGTGAGAAGCTCCTATAGATCTTGCCATTTAAGAACTGGTCCCCAGTTGGTGGAACTGCTTGGGAAGGATTAGGAGGTATGGCCTTACAGGAGGAGGTGTGTCACGGGGGCAGGGGGACTTTGAGGTTTCAAATGCCATGCATTGGTGCAGGAGAATTGCCTGTATTCTGTCAATCATGTATTTTAATAAAATGCTGATTGGCCAGGCAGAAAGTATAGGTGGGTCAACCAGTCAGGAAGTAGAGGTGGGGCGATGAGAACAGGAGAATGCTGGAAAGGAGGAAGCCCATTCCTCCCAGTCCTGCCCGGACTCCGAAGAAGCAACATGTGATCTGCCCCGCTGTAAAAGGTACTGAGCCACATGGCTAACATAGATCAGAATAATGGGTTAATATAAGTTATAAGAGCTAATAAGTAGCCTGAGCTAATGGGCCAATCAGTTTTATAACTTATGGAGATCTCTGTGTGATTTTCTTTGGGGCTTGCCGGCTGTGGGGTACCGGGCGGGACAGAAACCCCAACAAGCCGGCCCTTAATGCTACAATGCATTATTTCCAATTCACTTTCTATGCTTGTGGTTCACAATGTGAACCTTCAACATCTGCTTAAGTTGCATGCCTTCCCCCTGCTGCCCCTAGCATCATAGATTCTAACCCTCTAGAACCATGGCCCAAATAAATGCTTCCCTCTCCATGTTATCTTGGTCTTGATGTTTTATCACATCAAGAGAAAGGTGACTGACATGGATGTTGGTACTATGAGTAGGCTATTATTGTGACAAGGGTGACATTTATTTTTAGATGAAAATAGAAGACTGTAGTAAGAGGGGTGGGTCCTTTTGTTCTATACTGCCTGGCAAGCTTAACCCCAAAAATAACCACACAGAAATTGTATTAATTAAATTACTGCCTGGCCCATTATGTCTAGCCTCTTATTGGCTAACTCTTACATCTTGATTTAACCCATTTCCATTAATGTGTATTGCCACTTGACTGTGGCTTACCAGCATGAGTCTAACAAGCATCCATCTCTGGCAGGAGAATCATGGCATCTGCCTGACTCTGCTCTTCTTCCCAGAATTCTGTTCTTTCTTCTCCACCTATCTAAGGTCTGCCCTATCGGGCCAAGCAGTTTCTTTATTCATTAACCAATGAAAGCAACACAAATACTGAAGGACTCTGGGACTTTGGGCTATAAAAGAGATTGAACATTGAAGCAGAGCTTAACGGCCCTCCTAGTAAGCTCTTTGAAGACAGCAGTGCTAAAAGCTATGTGGAATGGGGAGGCCCAGCTCAAGAGGTTTCCGAAGAGACCAACGTTAGCAATTGGCCTAGAGACCATCATTGTGGTATCTTGGCAAAAAATATGGTTGCTTTCTGTTTGTGTTCTAAGAACATGCCTGAGGCTAAATTAAAAAGTAATGGACCCATTTCTTTAGTATAGTAGATTTTAAGACAGCATAATGTCAACTCTGTTGCGTGGTTACTAGTAACCACTTTATAATAAAAAAAAAAGAGCACATGAGGCAGAAATGAATATAAAACGTGCAGTTTAAGAGAAACAGAGCACCCAGAAACTTAATGTTTTCAGCCAATGTTTCTGAAGGAAATAGGAGATTAAGTAGAAACCAGTCCACATCAAAAGAGAGGAAGGGGCGCCCTCAGGGCCAGAACACATCCCGCAGAGCTTCCAACTTGTGAAAGAAAATTGCCTGCTTCCAGACAGGAACAACAGACTCAAGATGTTACAAATGTGATTCAAAGGGGCAGGCTCCAGCTGGTAGCAGAACTTGGCAGTGCCATTGGTAAGGTGCTGGGTTTAGAGTCATGAAGGATACCTGAGTAAAGGAATCACGGAATCTTCCTCTATGCTTTCAGGGAGACACTGAGGCAAGGTATATGGCACAGGTGGAGCCCTGTGTTGAGCCGCTGAGAGGCCATGATGTGAAGCTATAGAAAGGAAAGCTGAATTATATTGGAGACCCAAAGAGCTTGAGATGCCAGACCCCTGGGATATCTGCCCATAGAGATGCACACAGAGAGTAGAAATAGCCAGAGAGAAAGATGTATGTTACAGGCAGCAAAGCTGGAGGGGTGAGTATCTAAGCCCTTTGACACGAGATATGGAGCTACAGGGTTTCAGCATTTGCCTTGCTGGACCTCAGTCTTACTTTGGTCCAGTATTTCTTTGCTATGCTCAATTCCTCCCCTTTGGAATGGAAATAATTATTATGTTCCAACATGTGTTGAAAGTTTTTAATTTTCTCTTTTGATTTTATGGGTGTTTCCAGTAAAGACATTTCATCAAGTCTCAGAAGAGACTTTGAATGATGGACTTTTAAAAGGTTGTGACTGCAAAAGACCATGGGGACTTGAAGTTAGATTAAACGTGTTTTGCATTATGATATGGCCATGGGACTATGGGGACCAGCAAATGGAATGTGACAGCTTAAATGAGATCCCCACTCCCATGCTATTGGGCATTTGAATACTTGGTACCTAGTTGGTGGTTTGGTTTGGGGAAGCTTAAAAGATGTGGTCCTGCTGGAAAAAGAACGTTACTGGGGGCTGGACCTTGAGGTTTCAAACGTCATGCACCGTTCCTTGTTCACTAACTCTGTTGGGCTTGAGGTTCAAAGTGTGAACCCTCAGCTTTTACTTGTGCCAAATGTTGACCACCTGCTGTCTCCACTCTGCCATCATGGACTGTGACCCATTGTGGCCATAAGACCCAAAGTTGCCATCTGCGTGTTGCCTTGGTGTTGATGTTGTATTACAGCAAAAGAAATGTAACGAGTACACCCTCTCACTCGGTCATTCCTGATGGGTTTCTTCAGATTCAGATCTCTATCAGAACATCCCCTCCTCAAGGAGACATGCCCCAGATGATAAAGCTGTACTGGGACCATTAGCTCCACTCACTGACACAGACCTGTTTCTTACTTCTCCCTACAACAACATGGCATTTGCTCACATGAAGCTGTTCGATTCTCTCCCTCTAGGACAATGAGGCTGGAGACTTCGTCTGTCATGGACTTCGGAGGGCAATGCAACCTCTGTATGTTGTCATGCACTTGTTCATTCTGAGCCCCTGGTCACACTGACTCTCTCTCAAGAGTGTTTCTTCACCATCGTTCTGTAATGTGAAAGACTCCCACCTTCATCTATCATGCAACTGAAGCATTCATCTCTGTATCCTTTCCAGCATTCTGACTCACGGGTGATCCCACAGCACCCTGAGTCTAGAACTGTCATTCTGCTTCTCCACACCTGCAATTTACTGTCCCCAGTCATCTACTATGAGTTCATCCAGGTTGATAACCACACCTAATCTCCGAATTCCCATCATTCACTTAGAAAGAAGCCTGGCGTACTTGGAGGGAGAAAAAAGTTACCATCGGTTAACTTGGATGTACCCTTCTTTCTTTGTTAACAGTGAAGTTTGACAGGAACTCAGAACATCTTTGATCCTCTGCTTCCTTTTCCATTAACTGGAAGATCTCAGCAGGGATTTCTTTTGAATCATTTTCCCTTTCTGTAAGCATGTGATGGCTAGTCTTAATTGTCAACATTTAATTATACTGGATTTAGACTCACCATGGAAACACACCTTTGGGTGTGTCTAGGCAGATATTCCCAGAAAGATTTAACGGAGTAGAGAAGACCTACCTTGAATGTAAGTGGAACCCTGCCATGAGCGAGCGTCCTTGATGGAATTAAAGAAAGTGGACTAAGAAAAATATTTATCTTACTATTTCCTTACAGTGGATACAACTTATCCAGGTACTTCACTCTCCTGCTACCAAGAGTTAGAGCTACTTCTGTGGCCAAGACTTTCCCACCAAGGTGGACTGTATGCTCAAACTATGAAACAAGATAAACCTTCCTTACCTCATTTGCTATCTGCCAGCTATGTCATCATAGCAATGACAAAGGATCTCACGTAGCATGAATTTATAAGATCTCTTGGTTTTGCACAGATGAAAGCATGAGACATGCTAGCTTCTCCCTGGCTTCTTTCTCTCAAAAATTAGTCATCTAGCTTAATGGTGTTTCCAAAGCCGTCATGTGAAGTACTTCATTATTTATTGCATTTGCATATGAAAGATGTTTGGATAGTGGATAATATTAACTGATTCCCTGTTGGTGGGCATTTAACTTATTTTTAATCTTTTATAGCACCAAAATAACAATGCTGCAATTAAGAGCTGTGCAGGAGTCTGTGGTCTGTAGAAATCTCTCAGTAAGATAAAATTCCCTAAGAAAAACTGATACCAAATTGAAAGATATATCTACTTTCACTTTGATACTACAATTTTCCTTTGATTTTTGCATTGGATTTGCCCAAATTTTCTTTAATGAGTCCAAACTTCCACCAAAAACCCAGAACAGTGTACGCTGCTTACACACTCATACCCAGGAACAGTGTGCACTGCTTACACGCTCATTAACATCATGCATTATCCCATATTTTTATCTTTACAATATTTAATCTTTACCAAGACTAGCTCATAGGCTAGTCCCATAACATAACATCTTTTTGCATTTTTCTTGTCAAGAAAGGTGAGCATGTTTCGATTTTGAGAACCATTCATACATATTTTTATTCTATGAATTAGTTTGTCATTTAAGCTTCTCAATAATCTGCATGTTTTATGACTTTTATCAATATGTATAATTCTTTATATTAAGGAAGTACATGAAAATTTTTCTCATTGTTTTTGCCTTCAATAGAGGGGAATTAGTTATTTATAAAAGCTTTTTATTTGGCAAGCTTTCCTATACCAATATTTATTTTTAATTCCATTGTCTTTTATTTTTTCTCTCCATGTACAAGATTAGATCCAGCTAGGATTTATTTTAGTCATAAGTTGTGAACTATCATTACTTTTCTAGGTGGTTATCCACTTGTTCCTCCACTATTTAGAGAATGACTGTTGTTCTGTGATCACAGTTGTTTATAGTAGTGAACTTGAAGTTCATTTCTCTCTGCCATTGGTTGCTTTATCTCCTGTTGTTGGCAGAACTGTTCTGAGGGTCAAAAGTTATTATCAATTTGATGGAGGATGGTCATTGGTTAATTAATAAAGAAACTGCTTGGCCTGATAGGTTAGAACATAGGTGGGTGAAGTAAACAGAACAGAATGCTGGGAGGAAGAGGAATTGAGCTTGGATGCCATAGCTCTGCTCTCTGAGGCAGATGCGATAAAGCTCTGACCCAGGATGGACTTAGGCTAGAATCTTCCTGGTAAGTGCACCTCATGGTGCTACACACATTAATAGAAATGGGCCAAGCAGTGTTTATATGAATACAGTTTGTGTGTCGTTATTTTGGGGTATAAGCTAGCCAGGTGGCCAGGAGCTGGGTGGCAGGAACGCAGCCCGCAGCTCCTTCAACATCAATTAGCCTTGCACAGTATCTCAGTCAGTGTTCTATGGCTGTGAAGAGACACCATGACCACAGCAATTCTTATAAAGAAAACATTTAATTGAGGCTAGCTTACAGTTTCAGAGGTTCAGTCCATTAACATCACAGTGGGACATGGCAGCATGCAGGCAGACATGGTGCTGGAGAAGGAGCTGAGCATTCTCCATTTGGAGTTGCAGGGAAAGAGAAAGCCACTGGGCCTGACTTGGATTTCTGAAACTCCAAAACCACCCTCAGTGACACATGTGTCCTCCAACAAGGCCACACCTTCTAATCCCTCTCAAGTAGCACCATTCCCTGATGACCAAGATTTCAAATGGTTGATCCTATGGGGGCCATTCCCATTCAAACCACCACATCATACATAGGCAAGGAGCTCAGTCTTATCTCTATTGCTATGGAAACTCTCATTGAATTGTTTTAGTTATTTCAATGTATACAAATGTTCTGTTTATTTAATAATGAACAGTTACAATAATCGAAGGGAATGTTTGTTTCAGCATCTATTGGGACACTATTTTATTGCACAGGCTTAAGAGACTTTACCTCAGTGGTTATCCATGCTAGACAGGTGGGAGATCCTAAAATGGATAGACCAGAAAGTCCCCCTGCAAAACTCATACCAGGCCCTTTCATTGACATTCATTCCAGATGGAACATCTGTGGGCTGAGGCTGAGATGGTGGAGAAACAGAAAGCTGGGGAGGGATATGTATGCATGGCATGAATGGCTTCAGGACTGATGAGGGTGACAGCCTGTTCTCTTAGTGTGATCCTTAGAGATGCTTAGCACTGCAGCTTCTGGACCCTGAGAAAAGGAGCAGGCCAGAAAGGGCCCTGTGAAACTGCAGAGAACAGGCAGGAAGCAAAGGGATATAGATGAATTCAAATCATACTCCTATACACACTTCCTTGCAAGAATTTGGTGCCATGGTGACCTTGGCATATTCTATGTGTGCAGGGTAAAACCAGCAGAACCTCTGACCCAATTCCTTGGAAACTGCTGACCTTGAGTCACATAGACCTCAAAACTCACTGGAACTCGGGCCAGCTGTGTGAAATCAAGAGCTTTAGCACTTCTGTCTGCATCCATTTCCCATAGTCGGAACAGAAGACCCTAAACCAACCCCTTACAAACCATGAAAGGTTTATTTTGGCCCACAGTGTGAGTTTCAGTCAGGGTCAGTTTACCTCACTACTGTAGAGCCAGTGGGGATTCAGTCACGAAGGTGAGGACATTCAGCATAGGAGGACCTCAGTCATGGGAGCCAGAAGCAAAAAGTGCAGCGGTTGGGCTATGACACACGTCCCTTTCGAGGGCTAGCCTTCCCGAAGCTGTCACATCCTAAGGGTCCCACCACATGCCAGCAGCGCCACTGCCGAAGACGAAGCCTTCATTCAACACACAGGCCCGTGGGGAGACAGCTGAAATAACCATGGCGACATTTGTGAGTCCCTTTGGTTCCAGTCTTCTCATTTGGTTCATGGTTGTGATGAGAAAAATGCAAATAGGCTTTATGACATGGTAAAGACAACAGATATTTCCTAATTCATTATGTTAATGAGTATGTAAGCAATATACACGGTTAAGGATTGTTGGTGGCTCAAGCTTATTACTCATTAAGGAAAATTTGGCAAATCAAATCTCAAGAAAATGAAGTTAAAGCCATCGTATCCAGGAGGAAACTCAGACATCCTTTTTGATTGAATAATCAGCTTTTCTGGTGAAAGTTTCCCTTACTGAGAGGTTTCCCCAAAGTGCAGACCCTGCGATGAGACACCCATGGGAGAATAAAATCAGAGGGATGAGAAATTGTCTTAAAAAGTATCTGGTTTGAAATTCAAATGGGATGGTAATGCAAATGAAGGTTGCAGGCAGGTGGTATATTGGGAACTCTTCGTGCAAGAAGCATTCTGGTTGTCATCTTGGCCAAGTCAGTATAGTTACACATGATGTTCTAGGTCCATAACTGCTTATTGAGCAATTACATACTCCTGATCAAATTCTCTTCCTAATAAACAAATCTTTCTTTTGGTGACTTCTTTTATCTGCAAGCTTGCTTTATTTCTCTTCTTAGACCAGGTCCTAAAGAAGTATTCACCCTGAGCTGAGTGCTTCATTTCCTGCTCAGGTCTTTTATCTTAGAATTTTCTCATCTATTTAAATAGATTGTTTTAGGATTTAAATAATGTTAATTATAAGTATGCGTGGAGGCTGGGGTTTTACATGTCTGTGGAGGCAAGAAGAGGACTTTGGATCCCCCAGAACTAGGGTTGCAGGTGGTTGGGAGCTACGGCGTGTAGGTGCTAGGAACAGAATTTAGGTTCTCTGGAAGAGCCTGCAGTGCTTTTAACTGGTGGGCCATCTCTCCAGGCCTATATATGATGTGTTATTAGTAGAAATATTTGGGATTCTTGGGATGAATTCTGAGATCCATCCCAGCTCTGAGACTCACTAGGTAAATAGATATCACTTGGAACCCATGAGTCCAAAAGACATGTGTAAAATAAGAGCAAGAATCAATTTCAATGTTATGGGCTTCTCCAAGATCTAAATAAGACATTGAATTTGAAAAATGAGTTTGGGTGAACTGTAGAATAGGGTTCCTATGATTTTGTGACCTCATCACTCACCCTCCTTGGCAAGGAAAATTTACATTCCATTGTGTTGATGAGGTTACTTAAATTAGTTTGAGTTTTATTAACTGAAAATTGCTGTGGTCAAATGCTGAATTGGTGGAGGGCCATAGTCAGACCCTGCTCACAACCTTCTTGCTTGTAAATCGTCAAATCCTGCTGCTTCCATTCCGATGTGGAATTTTTCACAGTTAGTTATTTACAAAAATTTTCTGAAATTAGCCCTTCAGTTACAATGAAAGTCAAATACTCAGAGAATACTTCTTTCCCAGTGTATCAGAAAAACACAGTCTTCAGAATGTGGTTTTGCAATTAGGGTGGATGATCACATGGGAACCCCCCTCAATAACTTATTTACCACCTGCTAATTTTTTTAACCTTCTATTTATATGTCAAACTAACAAACGGGGTCCCTCAGGTTTCTATTCACTGTGTGATTTCCTCAGGACCAGACAGAATGAAAATGGCTGCCTAGCTGTAGGTATGTTGTCCAGTGACTGCAAGATGAGGCTGACAAAGATCAGAAGGGCAGGGAGGAAGATCGGAGGCTTCCTAGGCTGAGTTTCAGATAGTTGCAGACACAGTTACTGGCTGTGTTAAAGTGCAGTACATGTCACTGGCTGATACTTGGCAGCTAGAACATTTATTCAGCCTCTGCAGACTTGCATTCCTCTGCCATTATAATGGTGATATAAGGTCTGCCATCTTTTCGCTCTGAACACCCTATAATTCTGTGTTTCCTGGGGCCATGTTGAATTTTCAAAACCAGGAAACATAGGCACAGCAGATGGAAGCAGTTATTAGAGCCCTGAGCATCACTGTAGTTTTTTTCATATTAAAGGATATATAATAAGTGAAGTAGCTAGGGCATTTCCAGCATGACTAATAACTGGGCTGCAGTTTTTATTTTCAAGTATGTCTCAGCCCGTGGAACACCCGCATGCTCCTTCAGTATTAAGCAAGCCTTAACAACACATGAAGTTAGTAACTAGGAAAATGGTAGCTATTGTAGAAAATTCTAGATTAGAGCCACCCAGCAAATAGCCCTTTATTTTTCTTTCAAATTTCAAGTCAAAGGAGTTAAGGATTTAACTTCGTGGGAGAGTGCTGGCCTGGAATGTCCTAGGTTCTAACTCACTCTTCAATACTGAAATGCAGGGAGGGGTGAATATGAATAAGAATTAATATAAATTATAGTTCAAAATGAGGCCACAAAAAGATGGCTGAGTGATTAGGACCACTAGCTGTTCTTCACAGAAGCCAGGTATGTTAGGGACCTCTCCCACACCCCATCCCACCTCACCCTCAACAAGTCTTGTGTGTTGGGGGACAATTCACAAAAGGTGATTAGTGGAGCTTGAGACAGCAACATCTTTGCAAGTACTTGGTTGTAGCCCTCCAGAGACTGACCTTATGAATGACATTTCTCACATGTTTAAACATAGCATAATTTGTGACCTGTGGCCTTTACAATATGAATGAATTCTATTGCCTGATAATCAGAGCTCAGGACCGGGAATTAGGATCTGTGATAAGAAGCATAAGGATCTATTCTATTGGTAGAGGGATCAAAGTTCATGGAGCCTCTTTCATAGGAGTGTGACCCATTCATGGCAGAACTGGGGCCTGAACACTTTCAGAATACTGGGTGTGGGGGGAGATTCACATGAAGACTGGCTCCAAACAGAACAATCAGGAATCCAAGAATCACCAGCATGATTGATCACTTTTCATTCTGCCATTCCAGGTGGCTAGGTGTCATTCATTTACTACTGTTGAAGAAACTAGGCATGCATGATTGTCAGTCCTGGTTTCTCCAATGCTTATTCTAAGGTGTGCTTCCTATAGACTGAATTCTCAGTACCCTCGTGCATGGCAGCTCACAACCATCTATAACTCTAGGTCCAGGGAGCCCAATGTCCTCTTCTGGCCTTCAGAAGAACTGCATACATATGGTGCATAGACAGACATGCAGGCAAAACACCCATACACATAAAATTAAAAATAAATTTTAAAAAGAATAAAATTCTCATAACAAATAATATAGTTTGTATACAATATCCCATTCACAGGTCAAGGGTCCAGTGTTCTTTCACCTTCACAGTTCCTGGAGAAACTTGCTTTCAGCATACTTCTGCCTATGGAAAACAATAGCCTCGTTGATGCTCCTATCTCTTAAACATTTGCCTTTGCTTCCACTTGCATTTCATTGCTTATTTTTATTGACAAGGAGGCTGAAACAGCAGACACACTCTTCCTACATGCCCTCCTAATCAGCATACCTGTGATGCATTCTGTAACAGGTACAGTATCTGACTCCTCTTATCTCCATGATCCTGGCTTGTGGAACGTGAACCACGGTCCATTATTATCTACAGCCATGGGAGTGGTAGCAGCTAGAGGGTTTTCAAAGTACACTTCCTGCTTTTCAAATACTAGTATCCAAGAGCTGTTTTATAATATTAAATGGGCATTTTCTTCTTCTTCTTAAATACCCAGGGAATAATTGTCTCTTTGCCAATATAATTCCCCCTAAAACTTCCCTTTATGAATTGAATTCTTTCACTCAAAATTAACATATTGACATTCTATCTACCAGAATGTAACCTTATTTGGAGTCGAGATCTTCATAAAGTTAAAAGAGGTTACTGGGTAAGCTCTCTCTCACAGAGAGAAGTGGCAGGTGTCCTTATAAAAAGGAGAAATTCAGAGACAAACATGTGGGTGGGAGTAATGCTGCCTGCCATCCGGCCTGATAAGGACAGCCGGCTATCCTTAAGAGGAAAGACCTGAAACAAAGCCCTCTTCACTGCATCCAGCAGGAGTTAAACCTGCCGCCCCCTTGATGTTGACTGGTAGCCCCCAACAGTGTGAGGTGACCCGTCTGTTGCTCAAGCATCCCTGTTTGTAGTCCATTGTTATGAAAGCCCAAGAAAGTGCAGACGATTCCTCCAAAAGGTTCTGATGGGTTTTCTACTGACCAGTGTGATAACACAAGCCATAAAGGTCTTTACCTGGTGCCATGACCACTTACTTTCTTTCCCAGATTCCTAATTCCCAGTGAGTCTAAACTTAGTAGCTGATGTCATGGTGGTACAAGAATGGTAGAAGGGATTGCCTTCATTCCTATCTTGACCTAGGGTTGATTCATTTTAGCATTTAAGTGTCATAATATAGTAAAAGTTGACTGTTTTTCCTCACATACAGAAAGCCTATAAAGTGTCCTGGTGTTTAACTGCTTTGTTTTGTTTTGATTTCTTTTATATAGTAACTCAAAAGGGAGGTCCAGGCCTCCTCTATGCTCAAGTCCCATGAGTTTGAGATCTCGTGACCCTTTGCAACCAGGCGGCAGAAAGATACGACTCTGGAAAAGATACCACTGCCTCTTTAAGGTCTTTACCCTGATGCCACTGTGGAGGTTTAAATAAGAATGTACCCCATAGACTCAAGTCCTTAAACATCCAGTCACCAGGTGGTGGTGCTCTTTGGAGAGGTGCATGGCATTGTTGGAGGAAGGATGTCACTGGGGTTGGGCTTTGAGAGTTCATAGCCTTGCTCGACCTCTGCTACATTCTCTCTGCCTACATTTGAGTTTGAAGACATGATTGCCCAGATTCCCATTCAGGCTGCCACTTCCGCTGCTTGCTGTCATGCCTCCCCACTATAATGCACTCAGATCCCTCCGGAACCCTAACCCAGACTAAGATCTTTCTTTCCTGGGTGGCTTTTAGTCACGGTACTTTATCAGTGCAACTCTAAAAAGCAACCCCATGGTCTTGGTTTATCACAAGAAAAGCGAAGGAACTGAGTCAAGCTGTGGGCCAAGCAGGAAGGATGCAAGCACTGTGGTGAACAGATGTTGTCTTGACCTTTAGAGGCATTCTTCTTGATGTCTGATGAGAAAACAGATGCTGGGAGAGGCGATACCTCCTTCAAGACCACATAGGTTATCACCGATAAGAGAAAAACTTCAACTCAAGTCCATCTGTCTCAAATGAAAAGGATAAATAAAAAGGAGATGGTTAATGTCCTAGAAGCTATTTATTTGCCAAATTCAACAAATAATATAATCAGTCAATTCTATCTGAACTTCAGAGAAACAACATTGAGGGAAAAAATAACAGATGTATGACACATGAAGCTTGGAAAGCTTGCCAAAATGAATTGTTTTTTATATATTTTGTTATTTATATATTTTGTTATATTGTATATATATATTGTTATTTATATATTTTGGAGATCAGACCTTTGCCAGTTGTGGGGTTGGTGAAGATCTTCTCCCAGTCAGTGGGTTGCCTTTTTGTCTTAGTGACAGTGTCCATTGCTTTACAGAAGCTTCTCAGTCTCAGGAGGTCCCATTTATTCAATGAGGCCCTTAATGTCGGTGCTGCTGGGGTTATCTGCTGCCCAGATTCCCATTCAGGAAGTGGTCTCCTGTGCCCATGTGTTGTAAAGTACTTCCCACTTTTCTGCACGTACTGGCTTTGTGGGAGCCTAGGCAGTTTGGATGCTCACCTTACTAGACCTGGATGGAGGTGGGTAGTCCTTGGACTTCCCACAGGACAGGGAACCCTAATTGCTCTTCAGGCTGACAAGGGAGGGGGACTTGATTGGGGAAGAGGGAGGGAAATGGGAGGTGGTGGCAGGGAGGAGGCAGAAATCTTTAATAAATAAATTAAAAAAAATAAAAAAATTTTAAAAAAAGGATTACAAGTAGTTCACAACACAAAGAAGCCATGGAGATGGATATGCAAAACATGTTAACAATATATTCCATGGAAGACTTGGGAAATAATAGTGCCTGCGAATGGCAAGCACACTGCTGTCATTGGCTCAAGGAGAAAGGAGTGGCCAGGGAATTAACACTAAAGTACAAGTAAGCTCCTTGTCACCACAAATGCAAAGGGACACCTCTCAGAGGAACTAGCCGATACATCTCACTTCTCTGAGGGATGTATTGATAGAATGACCGTGTAAGACAATATTCTGAGAGTTGTTTTGATTTGCATTTCTCTGATGGCTAAGGATGTTGAACATTTCCTTAGGTGTTTTTCAGAAGGGCCAATATAAAAAAACATTGATGACAGCTTATGCTGGAGAGGATGTGGAGCAAGGGGGGGGGGCACTTCTCCATTGCTGGTGGGAATGCAAACTGGTACAGCCACTTTGGAAATCAGTATGGTGATTTCTCAGAAAATTAGGAAACAATCTGCCTCAAGACCCAGCAATAACGCTGTTGGGTATATACACAAAGGACGCTCATTCATACCACAAAGACATGTGCTCAATTATGCTCATAGCCACATTATTTGTCATAGCCAGAACCTGGAAACATCCTAGATGACCCTCAGCTGAAGAATGGATAAAGAAAGTGTGATACATTTATACAATGTAGTACCACCCAGTTGTAAAAAATAATGATACCTTGAAACTTAAAAGCAAATGGATGAATCTAGAAAAGAAAACATATTGACTGAGGTAACCCAGGCCCAGAAAGACAAATATAATATGTATTTGCTCATAAGTCGCTTATAGAAAGCAAAAAAAAAAAAAACAGCCAACAATCCACAACCCCAGTGAACCTAGACAACAAAGAGGACCCTAAGAGAGACATACATGGAACTAAGTAGAAAGGGAAAAAAAGGCAAGATCTCCTGAGTAAATTGGGAGCATGGGGGTCATGGGAGAGGGTAGAAGGGGAGAGGGGAGGAAGGAAGGGAGCAGAGAAAAATGTATACTGAAATAAAATTAAAAAGAAAAAAGAAATCTTAAAAAAATATATTGTATGAAAAAAATTAATTAAAAAAAGGAAAAATTGACGATATTCTGAAAAAGTTTGGGGTATTGGTGATGTCACTGGTGAAACATTACTTCAAGATACATTTAAATTGAGATTAGGTCCATTGTGTCAGTTAAACATAAATTGAAGATGTGTGTCTTCTGAAATATGAGTTCATAACAAAAGAACCAAGTAAAATTAACGAGCATTTGGTTTACAGCCTTTTTCTAGATTGCTCTGGACTGCCTTAGTCTGTTCCAGATGAGAAGATAAACCCCTCAGACTGAAGTGATTACAGCTCTAGACGCTGCAAAGCTCAAGACAGTGGGTTTGGTATCTAGAAAGGGCTTTCTTTTTGTTCCAAAGAGTGCTGCAGAGTCCTCACAAGCCAGAAGGGCAGCAGGACCAAAAACTTCCAAAAGCAATCAAAAGCACTGTCTTAGTTAGGACTTTTATCGCTGTGAAGAGACACCATGACCTCAGCAACTCTTATAATTAAACATATTTAACAGAGGGGGCTCACTTCCAGTTTCAGAGGTTCAGTTTATTGTCATCATGACAGGGAATATGGCAGCGTGCATGCAGACATGATGCTGGAGGAACAGCTGAGAGTCCTTCATCCTGCAGACAACAGGAAGTCAACTGACACACTGGGCAGTATTCTGAGCATAGGAAACCTCAGAGCCTGCCCCAACAGTGACACACTTCCTCCAACGAGGCCATACCCCCTCCAACAAAGCCACACCTCCTAACAGTGCCACTCCCTGTGAGATTATGGGGGTCAATGACATTCAGACTACCACAGACATTAACCCATTTAGAGAGTGTGTAAACAGAGACTATGCTTTTGTTTCCTGGCTACCCAGACCCGAGTAATCATACAGAAACCAATGCTACAACATTGTTTGGCCAATATCTCAGGTGTATTCCTATCTTACTCTTATATCTTAAAATTAACATTTTAATTAATCAGTGTATCACCATGAGGTTGTGACCTACCTACGGTAAGTTTCCGGCGTGTCTTTCTCCTTTGCCTGCTATATGGTATCTTACTGATTCCACCTACTTTTTTTCTGTATCTCTGTTCAGATTTCCTGCCTGGCTTTACTCTGCTAAGCCATTGGCCAAACAGCTTTATTCATTAGCCAATAAAAGCAACACACATAGAGAAGGACATCCCACATCAAGAGTGTAGCATCATGACCTGTCTCCAAATTTCCTTGTCTCTCAGTCCCACTACAGGCAAAAACTGAAGCAGAAGCCATGAAGGAATGCTGCCAGCTGGCCTGGTTGTCATGGCTTCCTTAGCCTTTCTTACACCACCAAGAACTACTGACCCACGGTGGCACTACTCACAGTGAGTTGGACCTACCCACATTTTCTTAGTTAGGGTTTCTGTTGTTGTGAAGAGACACTATATGCCTACTGCAACTCTTATAAAGGAAAATATTTAACTAAATTGGCAGCTTAAAGTTCAGAAGTTCAGTCCATCATCATGGTGGGAGCACGGTGGTAGGGAGCATGTCCACATGCAGGCAGATATGGTGCTGGATACATACATCTTGATCAGAAGGCAACAGGAAATGGACTGGCTATGGCTTAGGCATAAATGAGACCTCAAAGCCCACCCCCACAGTGGCATACTTTCTCCAACACGGCCATACCCACTCCAACCAAACCATGCTTCCTGATAGTGCCACTCCCTACGAATTTGTGGAGGCCAATTACACCCAAACTACCACACCAATCAAGAAAATTGACCATAGGCCAATCTGGTAGCGACAGTTTTCTCAATTGAGGTTCCCTCTTCCAAAATGACTCTAGCTTGTGTCAAGTTGACATAAGACTGTTGTGGAATATTATTTTAAGATGTGTTACATTTGTTTATGCTGTGGAACATTTGTTTAATGATGCAAAGAAGTGTTGTATTCTTTTATGTTATATTTTTTAACTCTGTGAAGCTGTGTTACTTTGTGTGTCTAAAACATCTGATTGGTCTAATAAAGGACTAAACAACCAAGAACTGGACAGAGAAAAGATAGGTGGGACTGCCAGGGAGAGAGAATAAATAGCAGGAGAGAAAGGAAGATCAAGGAGCAGGAACAGTAGAACAAGGAAAGGAGGACACTAGGGGCCAGCAAGCCAGCCATCCAGCCACCCAGCCACACGGTCAACCAAGGAATAAGAGTGAAAGTAAGATATGCAGAAACAAGAAAAGATAAAGGCCCAGAGGCAAAAGGTAAATGGATCATTTAAGTTAAAAAAAAAACTGCCTAGAAATAAGTCAAGCTAAGACCAGGCATTTATAAGTAATAATAAGCCTCAAAGTATATGATTTCTTTGGGAGCTGGGTAGCGCCTCCGTCCCCCCACAAAAGAGTAAAGAGCCCAAAGAGTAGAAAACAACCAATAATATATGACCAGGCACTCTGCTCTTTTTCCTCCTTCTTTCTGTCTTGGCTTTGTGATACAGGATGCTGTCATGGAGCAAGCTGACCTCAGACTCACTGGTAGGATTGCTGCCACACAATGGGCTCCCAGGGCAATCTGTCTACTGTGCTCTACACTAGCCGGTTCTGATCAGGGTGCTTTCAGCCTTGCTGTTACCTACACATGCGATTTAATATCCAGGAAAACCTGGCAGGGTCTGTCTGCCACAGCATGGATCAGATCAATGAAATTCAGAGTTGTTCAGAGGATATATTCTCATCAGATAGGGCTCTTGTACAGCCCCGAATTGTGGTTTCTTGAGCTTTAATTAACCCATTTCCACCATTAAGGTAATTAAAATCCTTTCCCATTCTCCTGCTCACCATTATCATATTCCCCTAACCTGAGACACTCATAAAAATAATAGCAAGAAATGATATGACTTACAAGTGAGGTCATTAGATAAGAGGGATGCTGGGCCTGACTACCATCTGCAGAAGGCTTTGCATCCATGGAGACTGAAGGCTTCCTTACCCTGGCCCACAAATAGCAGATCCTCGGATGTAATGCACAAACATATGTCAGAGATGGTTGGTGAGGGTTTTGTTTTGCTGTTAGTGTTTAATAAAGGCAAGCTGAAGATGGCAAGCGATGTACCATCAAATCCCCAGCAGATGCAATCGCTGGCAGGGGCAGAAAGAGAGCCTTCATCTTTCCATTAGGGATGATTAAGAAAGGCCTCCGACTCATCAGAAAGCGTTCCATTAAGCTCCACAATTTGCTGACCATTTACTTAGCATGTTTTTTTAATACTTGGAAAATCCACATGAGTTTTCCATTCTGGCACCACAGCCGTGATTCACCCTTTTATTTTAGCAACAGTGTGGACACAAGAGGAGAGAAGGTGAGTGTCAAGGGGACAGAAGAGGTAGGGCTGTGGGAAGGGACAGAGAACAGCATTTCCAAGTGCAGGAGAATAAATGTTTGAGCAGAAAACACTTCTATCGCATCATAAATTTGTATAATTTTATACACTAATACTGTATAAAAACTTAAGCTTCATTTTGGATCTGAAAGTGATGTCTTCATAGAATGGTGGCAATAAAGTTTCCATGCATCTGATCAAATCATTCCAACTGAGACATTCTATATCTGATCTCCTTGGTTGATCTTTCCAGGCAGCCATTAATAAAAACAGCATTTCTCCTTTTTTACCTCTTCCTTATTTTGGGTTCCACATTGGCTTATCAAATTAGCTTGTACAAGGGGATATTGCAGAATAAATTGAGTTTTATTTTTCCCGGATTTATTAAAGCATAATTGAAAATCATATATTTATGGTACAATGTTTTGATGTATGTATATATTATGAAGTGATTACTATAATCAAACGAATTAGCATATTCATTCCTTTGCATAGTTATTTTAGGTGTCTGTGTAAAAAACATGTAAGATATTTTATTATTCTGGTAGTTTTTAAGTATTAACTACCTTAGTGTGAGCTTCAATCCCCATGATATACAAGAGACCCTCAGAATTTACCTTTCTTGTCAAAACTAATTAAGTTATTTTCATGCCACATGTCTGTATGTGTGAATGTGCCCACAGGAGCATGCATATGCCCCATGTACATGTGGAGGTCAGAGGTCAACTCGCAGGACTCAGCTCTCTCTTTCTACCATGTGCATCCCAGGGATCGTACCCGGGTCATCAAGTTTGACAACAAGCAGGCTTTGCCCACTGAGAAGTCTCACCAGTCCGCTGCTCCTTTACTATATTATTATTATTGTTATTTTGATAAATAAAGAGTTGTTTCTTTTCAGACAAGTTCTAGGAGCACCTAACACTTCCCTAGGTGTGACCAGGAAAAAAAATGTTTGTCACCATAAAAGTCACTGAAACTGGTGCCACTGTTAATCTCTGACATGTATATTTCAAAATTTCTTTCCCTGTTTTTCCAATTTTTTCCTCATGTGTGGGCTGTGGGTCTACTATATAAAAATTAAAAATGCATGACCCTGAATTATCCAAAATGCTTCCCACAAATTATTAGCAGGTGGTCAGGTCTGGTGCATTAAATGGAAGAACCCTAGGCAAAAACAGGAAGTAATTATCTGCCACCAAAACTTGTGGTCACTTTGATTCCTATGCCTGTCTCCCTGGAACTCCAATAAGATCGCTCTCCAGTGGCATGCAAGTCAGGAAGCTGTGTCTGGACGGAGAGAGCATCCTTCCCAGATGTCTCAAAGCATTTTGCAGATCTTTTGGAGACAGATACCGTGTGGAAAGAGCATGGACTAGAGTCAGGTGGATTTGCATTCATTTCTAGTGCCAGCTCCAAAAGACCAGCCAGTGTGGGAAGCCTACTTCTCTCCTCCTCACTTGTACACTCAGTGATGAACGATCGAAGTGGGAAAGGTAAAGGTGGCATATGCAAAGAACACGGCAAGGAGTGTGACAGGCAGGAAAGGCTTGGCAAATGTGCTAGAAGCTTGATGTGGCATTTCAACATGTATAAGGCAGGTTTTGCATTGCTCCTCCTGCTCACCATTAGCTTGCATAAATTATCACCCTGGCAGCCACTGTTCTTAAGATACAGTAATGAAGTGATAAGGAAATGGAACTGAAGTCAAGAGAATCAGACATGATTACAAGACTTCATTCCTGGCAATATGCAGGGAAAAAAATTTCGCAGAGAGAAAAAAATATCTCTCTGTTAGAAACACTAAGAATAAACAATAAAAAATTTTAAGCTGTATTTTTTAACATGGAGCAAAGTTTGTGAGAGCAAATTTTCAAAAGACCAAAATTGAAAAGGGAGGGGAGAAGTCCAGCACTAAATTTTCTGGTGAACTCAAAACTACTGCAATAGCTGTTGGGTAAACCCTACATAGGGAGCAAAAGAATCCCACTGGGGTGCTGTGGGAGAATGTTCTTGTACCCAGTAAAGATTTGTCACTGGTTTAATAAAACACTGATTGGCCAGTAGCAAGGCAGGAAGTATAGGCAGGGTGACCAGACTAGGAGAATCCTGGGAAGAGGAAAGGCTCAGTCTGCAGTCACCACCCAGACACAGAGGAAGCAAGATGAGAATGCTGCACTGAGAAAAGGGACCAAGCCATGTGGCTAAACATAGATAAGAATTATGGATTAATTTAAGTTGTAAGAGCTAGTTAATAATAAGTCTGGGCTAATAGGTAAAACAGTTTATAATTAATATAAGGCTCTGTGTATTTCTTTGGGACTGAATAGCTACTGGACCAGGCAGGAAAGAAAATTCTCCCTACACCGGGGAGATAACTTGGCTACCTAAAGAGGAAGTAGAAAAAAATATTAGGTTATCAACAAGTCGACAGTGTGAGAAGAAAGCTGAGGTTCATCAGAAGTGGTGGGTGCTTGACAGCAATGCACTAGATCACATTCACTCCAGGAAATACAGGCTACTGAGTGACCTTTAGGAGGGACACAGGATAGAGGACGGGCAATGACATAGGAAAATAGGGAAGGACGGCAGAATTCCCACTTCACACATGCTAAGAAACTGTTTCAAGTTCATGTCAGTCCTAAATATGAAAGGCAAAGCAATCAGATTTCTAAAGATGTCAGAGAAGAAAACATACTCAAATATTTCAGAAACAACCTCTAAACATGTGTTAGTTTTCCAAAAGAACACATTTAAGGTTTGGGGCTGGGGGTTGGGGGATGGCAGTGTTCAATACCAAACTTCTTCAGAACTCTGAAAATGAACCAGTGGGCTGCAAACACTTAGGAAGGATGGTCATAAAGAATGCAGCCGATGACCACAGGCAACCATCACTTAGTGACATCACACCCACCCCTGTGTATAGCAACCGCCAGTGAGTGGCATCCCTCCCACCCCTGTGTAAACTCTCTCCTTTGCCTCTCAGTGCTCTTGCAGACAGTGCTGAAACTCCAGGGACCAGGGAAAGTCAGCGACCTGGCAGGCCCTGGAGGGATCAGGGTCAGTCTGGAGGCTTCTAAGTGAATCATTCACAGAGAATGTTTACTATTTGACCTGTCTGAGAAACTCTGTTCTTAGGACTTGCCTTTACTGCCTTACTGGCAACTTTTAGTTCTGAAAACAGTCATATTTTATTTTTTTAAAAAAATCAATAGCAAGTGTTTCTCAAAAACTATTTTCCAAGGAAAAGTATCAATGGAAGCTAAGAGAAAGAAGAAAAACCTTTGAAGGAAAACCTGGAGAATGTGACTTTGTTATGGGCTTTCAAACTTTCTTATATATCCCTTGTGATGTAGGAGACAGTCACAGGGTGGGATGTCAACATAGGAAAGACATGCAAAGATCTATTTTTTTATATTAGCTTGGCACTAAGGTTTTGTGCAAGCAAGAAACAACATCTACTTCTGACATAAACAATAGCTGCTGACATGCTGGAGGCAAACTGCAACACACAGCTCCTTTGAAAAAGCTGGCATCATAAATCAGCAGAATGCATTCAAAGAAATCTTTGCATAATTGTTAGGTGACCACAAAGCTAACCTAGGAGAGATTTCAGTAGCCACACAACCCTACAGGCTTTGAAGAATCAGTCCAGGGAAACCAAAAACTAACCACAACAGCAGTAGCAACAAATCCTGGAGGAAGACATTTGATTTCAGGTTTGTTTGTTTTTTAATTATACTATTCAGGAATCTCAGTTTTAAACAGGATTTAGGGTACACACGAAGAAAGAGAAATGCACAACCCATGCATACTTTCTTTATAAAAATCAGACGGACATTTTCCTTGAGAGAGTTGAAATGATGGGTTGAGTACGCAAAGGCTTTAAATTATCTCTTCTTAGTAGGTTCAAGGAACAAATCAAAATCCCGAGGATTGAAGAAAAGCATGAGACTGCCTCACCAAATGTAGATCATCAGTAAAAAGAGAGAAATAATAGCAAATAATCAAATAGGAATTCTGGATTTAAAAATGTGTTATCCTGAAACTATTGGAAAGTTGACACAGCAAGTTAACAGCAGATCCAAACAGTCAACAGACTATAGCCGGGTCAATAGAGGCTACTCTGTCCAAACAGTAAAGAAAAATGCTTGTGCCTCACCATCAAGTTTACTCACACACGGAGCGCAACAGTCAACCTGGGCAGAGCTGCTGAAAACATGCCAGCAGAAACCTTCCAAACTTCATGCAGAAAATCATGAATCTTCGTTTCTCAAGAAATTCAGTGATGTTAAAATGGAGACATTCTGAGAAGCCACTTCCACACACATTGTAGTCAAACTATAAAAAGACAAACAGAGAAGTTCTAGAGTAGCAACCGTCCTGACGAATGACATCAGCACACTCCTGGAGGAGACGCCCAGCTGATGCCTCGTCAATCAGGAAACGGTCCACTGATACACTTAACCGATATTGAAAGACTGGCAATCAAAATCTCCTAAGACTGTTCTTCAAAATCAGAGGAGAAACTAACAATAACATATGAACAAATCTAACAGAAGATGTCTCCCAGAAGACTAAGAACAACTCACTAGGACAAAATATGGAGCCACGTGAGGCATTTTGAATGGAGTGAAGATAAAAAGAACACTGGTAAAGATACCCAGGTGTGTGTGCTCACAGAAGTTAATGAAATTCACCAAAATGAGTAGGGTGTACCCCAGGCAAGCGATTATAGTTGGATCAGGCTAAGAAATCAAAGGTCACAAAGCATGATTTACAGAGATTTTAATTAAGTTATTTCCTAAGTCGATACCTGAACATATTCTTTACATATTTTCACATGACAGGAATCATTACTGTACTTAAATTAAAATGTGACTATCTCAATAGTTGAACTAAATAGACCCTTCCTTTGGAAATGAGTCACTTAATATTGCAGGTAATTAGAATATTTGAGATCTGGGGAAACTTGGAAAGATATTGGCCACGATTTGCTGAAAGACAGCAGGAGACTCTTGTGGAGAAGAAAACCCAATGTCAAACTCTGTTCCAAGGAAGAGGCAAGGAGACGGATCCAGGGGAAGAATGATGAGTATCTACCAGCATGTGTAAGACTGGAGTAATCAAGCAAACAGGTAGGCTGTGAGGGTCTTATTCTGAGCTCTGATGTCTGAGAATCTTGATGTAGATGCTATCCGTGTACCACAGTGCTGTGACGAGGCCTTTGAAGAACAGCATAAGCACAGAGAACAGCACTATCCTATCCAAAGTTGCCTGCCAAGAAAATCAATGTTGTTTTGTGGTTGTTTTTTTCAAAATGTAGATGTCAATGTGGCTCAAAGGTTCACACAAGAAAAATAGAGCAGGTGTCTGCTATATTCCACAGTGTATCTGTGCCAGGCTATTTTAGGATGTAAGAACAAGCACCCTAAGTTATCTTTGGGGATGACTCAGTTGTCAGGATGAAGGACATAGAGGAATGAGGTCATACAGTCACCTCAACTGCTGGACAGTCATCCCGATTGAGAGGCCTAAGGAGCGAAAGTGTTCCATTTGGGAAATTAACTCGAGGCACTCAACATCAATGTCTGTGAGGAAAAAAAGACTCTGCCATTGTTAGTAGCAGTCAGTACCCCATTGTTTGTAATGCTGCCAACCTCACCACACCCAGGTGGACAGTGCCTCAATGATGTCTAGACCAGTTAGTCACAGTAGGCACGTAAGATGGACTTTGCTGATTCCAAACTTGTGGGTAACATGAATGAAGCAGAGAAAGAGTGCTTGGGTTGACAATAGCACTAAGAGGTGCTTAAATATAGTCTGTCTCTCTTTTACCTTACACGGTCACCTTCAAATGTCTGGGAACGGCACTCACTGCCACAGAGCCTTGCATGTATGCCCTGCCCTTCTAGTGAACAAAAGACTTTAAAAAACTAAATATATCTTCTATATCTTCTTTTAAAAACCTTATTTAATCATTGCTGTATAAGAGATATAAACTGAATACTTGGTAATTATTGCTAATTTTAACCTATTTTAAAATACATTATAATTTGAACTCTCATTTAGCATGAAGGAAATTTTGTTTTCTTACAAGTTTTTAAGCATTAAAAAGCAACATTAATATTAGTTTCTGAGTTATCAAGTTAATCCACAGACAAAAAGTTTTAAATTAACTCTATATTTCCTGAAATTAATGAAGAAAGACCACACAGACATTTTAACTTAATCCAAATTTCAATTTGTAAGTTATTTTTGGTGTGGGAGGTCCTGCTGTCTATGTGTTGCTTTTATTGAATAATGAATAAAGTTTCTTAATGAATAAAGAAACTGGCTTGACCTATAGCTAGATAGAAGGAAGGCAGAGTCAGAAAGAAGCCATGCAGCCCCGCTGGAGCTGGACAAAACTTTACTGAGTAAGCCACAGTCACGTGGAGATACACAGATTAATGGAGATGGGTTAAATTAATATGTAAGAGCTAGCCAATAAGAAGACAGAGCTAATGGGCCAAGCAGTGATTTAATTAATACAGTTTCTGTGTGATTATTTTGGGGCTGAACAGCCAGAAACAAACAAGCAACCCTCTGCTACTACAAATTGTGACTTTGAAAAAGCGAAAGTGTGAAGGTTAACTCTGGAAAGCAGGTCTGAAGCATTCAAATCAATCAATGACCATTATATACTAAATTGTAAGCCAGTACCTTTATTTTTGTTTTATTTTATTTTCTATTTGATCACTCTGAGCTAGAAACCTTATTCTTCAGTTTATCTTACTACAGTTTAAAACAATTTCTCAACCATTTCTGATTGATCCATGACACTTCTTTTTATTGGTTTCTAATTTGGTGGTTGAATAGATTTGGGGGTGGGTGAGACACTGATCCCTGAGTCTCTTCTTATACTAGTTCTTCTAATGTAAGCTCATGTATGCAGGAAGACGGACAGGTTTTCCCTCATGCTTCCTGCATTTGAGCAGATCACAAAGTTACATTGCTGTTTCTGTAAAATGCTCTAAATTTAGTCCCATTGTGAACTGAGGCCCAGAGACTATGATAGGTATCATAACCATCACCTACCCCTTTCTAGAAGCTTCCTTTCATGGAGAGGGAGTGCATTATCTTTACAAAGGAACCAAAGTACTCAAGGCCTTTTACGGATGGTCAGGGAAGCTTTTAAGGGGAGGCCTGCTAAGACTGATGGAGGTAGCATTGCAACAGGATCTTGCAGAGAGGAAGAAAGTGAACCTGAACTGCAATAAGATGAGCGTGACTGAGGTTCATAGTCAAGGAACTGAGCGAAGGTCAGTGGTTGGAAAATTAAAATGAAATATCAGGGGGCAATAGCTACTGTGTAACAAGACCTGATAGAGTAAGAAAACATGTTGATATGTACTTTTAAAATGTCATAGTTACTTTGCATTCTACCATACAGAGATATTTAACAGAGAGTATATATAAGAGATATAAACTGAATACTTGGTATATATATATATATATATATATATATATATATATATATATATATATTATTTGAGCTGGGAAAATGGTTCAGTAGCTAGAACTCTGGTCCCATCAGCATGGGGACTTGACTTTGAGCCCTGGCACCCACTTAAGAAAGACTAAGCATAGTGTTGGCTACCTATAATCTTAGTAGACAGGAGTTTGTGCCAGGAAGAATTCTTAGACCTTGTTGGCCAGGTATTATTGCTGAATGGGTAGACTCCAGGCTCAGTGAAAGTCAATACACACACATGTGTGAACACACATGAACACACATACACATGACTGATAATATAAAAGAGCATAATATCCATGGTGTCTATGGTCTAAGACAATGGTAATCCAATACACAGCACACTTCAGGGGTTGCAGATCATGAGGATTGGATAATATGGATGTTTCCCATGACTAAGAATTTTCTTCTCAGGTCAAGGCATATTTGATTTTGTCAGCTATGCGCCAGACTACCAAAGACACCAAAGTAATTCTAGACTTCAAATAGTTCCTTGAAGGTACTTAGGCACCTTACACCTTTTAGAGAGTGGAGGTCATCACTGTGAAACATGAATCAGGATGAGGGTAGAGCAGAGAAATGGAATTGGGTACAAGTCACCTCGCACTGTGTGCAGACTAGAGTTTACCCAGACGATGGCATGACATTCAAATCCTCACAAAGATCTGTCCCCAAAGAGGAAATAGCCTCTAAAGTTACCATGACTTTCCAAGGCCACAGGCTAAGTCTAACTGTTATCCCCAAAGCAGTGTGAAATGGAGGGCTACCTTCAGATAGGTAACTCCAAGACAGTCTATGTCCCCAGGTTTTGCTGAGGGGACCACTTGATTCATAGACCATCAGAGCCGAGGTGAAACTAGAGCAAAGTGAACCACAGAAGGGGAGAAACGATGTGATAACTCAGGAATTACGCTGAACCAAACACCAGGAAGTTGGGTACACTGTAAACTTGGATGGCCACCAAAGGAAGAACAGGAAACCAGCAGGCTCCAAGGAGAATGTCTTCAAGATGAGCGAAATAGAATCCAAGGCATAAATAGAGTGACTAAGAGGCTAGATGAGATCACTGATCGGGCCTCACAGAAAGAAAGCACATATTTCTCCTCCCATCGAGAGAAAGGCGAGCCAATCAAACAGTCTAGGGAAAACAAGGCATCCACTGTAACAACAAAAATACAGCAGAGTCATAGCCCAGATAGGAAGCAAGCAAAACCCTGGCATCGCTCAAAGCCATTAGTGTGTGGCATGAGGAAGGCCTTCCATTGGATCATGGGAATATTTGCTTTATGGTCACACAGGTTTTAAATCAGACCCACAGAGATAGACATGAAAGCTTAGCATCATCACAGTTTGCAGTGCAGACTACTAAATGTCAAAAAGTGCATAAATGTTGTTTACTAATTTTAAGTCTTTAAGACAAAACTGGGATTTCAATGGTTTTATAGAGTAAGATCTGTTACCGAGCTTTCAGTACAGTTGGCAGGAGAAGTGACAGGGATTGGACTGGCTACTTTTCAACAGAAAGCCTAGATCTGTCTCTCTGGGCTGAAGAGATGGTGCAGCCCTTAGGAGTACAGAGAATTCCAAGGCCCTGAATTTGTTTCCCAGCGACCACCGCACGTAGTACAGAACTGCCTGTAACTCCAAAGAGTTTGACACTGCTAGCCTGCATGCAGCATCACGTACAAGCCCCTCAAGTGTGAGCATGAACACACACACACACGCACACACACAAATGCACACAATTAAAACTAAAATTGAAAAAAGAAATGTCTTTCTTATGTCACAAATACCAATTGCGACTAATTCTTTCATTAAACATTCCATCTCAACAGATGCTGACTTTCTAAGTGAAGTATATAGTCTTATAAAGTTTGTATTAAATAAAAGCTAAGATGCTTCTATAAGAACTCAAAAAAAAAATACTCTTTAGAGGAACCTAAATAGGCAAGGCCAAACAGCAGAAGTTTAAGTTACGAAGGTTATCCCACAGAGTAGTTAAAATTAGAGCTCTCTGCACACAGCGGGGGCCCTAGATAGCCATGGCTCATCTGTGCTGGAAAGCAGTCCAGAGAAGAGCAGACATATTTGACTTGCGGTTCATGCTCACCTAGATTTTCCTTCCACAGGAGTCATTCTTTGCATGTTTTACTTCATTGTTTGAAAAAGCTATTGCCATGACCATATCTAATCTGCCTCCTGGACAGCAGGGAAAGGAAGAGAAGATGCCCCTTGAGAAGCTTGGAATATGCTCCTAGAAGCCAGCATAGAGCTTCGATGCTTGAGGGCTCTTAGTCACGGGTCACATTAGTTGAGGGAGAAGGTAAGACAAGCACCCGTTCACTAAGTCTAAATTCAAAATGACAGTCCTCGGTTCTTTGGGATGGTATCTGGAGACTTCCCAGGGATGGGATGCGAAGGAAACGACAGACAGTATATGGTAATTGACAGTCCCAACTCTTCTAGGACCAATTCAGTGGCATAGGCTGATAACTGAAGAAGCGAGAAATCTGGAGGCAGCTCCAGCGGGAAAAATGAAACTAGAAGGAGCATTTATTTGATACATAAAATGGGCGATGAAAATAAGCAAGATACAAACTCTTTAGCACACACACACGAGAACTTACATATAAAACAAAGTGATGCTAATGAAAAGGGAATGAAGACTGATCAGTACCATCGACAGCTCAAAGTCAGATGAGGAACAATAGGACCTGGGCTTTTGGGGAGTGGAAGAGAAGAAAGGAGGTGGCTAATGCGGGTTCTGGGGTCAATGTACATTTGCATCCTACTGTGGCTTCCATATTTCATCACTCCATGTTTCCTTTATGAAAACAGTTCAGCTTGTGAATATCTGATTATCTTTTTCCAACGTGTAAGGAACACGTGCCATCTGTCCATGGGGGATGGGGAACAAGGCCTTAACCTATTGTAAACTCTCCCAGGGCAGGCTCATTTGCCCTGAGACTCAAATGGCACACATACTCCGGCATGCCCATTCTGATCAGATGCCCATACCCAAACACGGACATTGAAGGCACAGGAGTAGCAGTTGCTGAGTCTCACAAACAGGCATGCAGAAATGTATCAACTTTGTGGTCGGCTTTTCCTTCTCTGCCATCCTTATTTCTCCATTTAATAGCCATTCAACTGTCATGCTAGGGTTACCGACACTATTTTCTGTTGCTGTTAGTAGGTTGCACTGAGTTTTGCGCTGGGGTAGCGAGCATTCTCACTGATGACTCTGCCTGGCCCTGTTCACAGATTCCTTTAAATTCCTTTGTTGGTCTGGAGGTTGAAGAAGGCTACATTGTTTCTTGAATTTGTATCATCTCCTAGAAAGAAGGAATGCCCCTGCATTTGTTTACTGTCTTCTTTGTTCTCTTCAATGCTTTTAAAGCCATTTCTACTTCCTATCCATCTCCCTCCAAGTTCACTTACAGAATTTCTGTTTATGAACAGCTTTTTCATCTATCTTATAAGTACTGACCCTGTCATTCACTTTCGGCTTCTTGAGTTTTTCACCAAATTTATACAGATTTTGTTCCTTTCTACAGACTTATTTTTATTGTTTTTGAAATGCTAAGTGTATGTGTGGGCTGTGCATGTGAGTGCAGCTGCCCTTGAAAGCCAGAAGGCGGCATCATCAATTCCCTTGAAGCTGGACTTACAGGCCGTTGTGAGCTGATTTTAGTGCTGGAAACCAAACTTAGGGACTCTGTAAGAGCCCTATGCACTCTGAGCCTCTCTCTAGTCCACACTCCTTTTGTCTGTGTTAATTCTCTGACAATTCTACACAATATTTTTTCAGCACATTCACTCCTTATCCCAACTCCTTGCACATCCACACCCCTCCTTTCCTACCCACCCAACTTTTCGTCCTATTTTTAATTTTTAAACCCATCGGGTATAGTATATCCTGATGATATACTCTTGCGTGTATGTTCTTACCCACCAGGGACCCTTAGAGAAAACCGACCCTGCTTTTCCCACTAGCCATCACCTACTATTAGGTAGGGGTGGGACTTCAGAACCCCCTCCTCTCTCCAAGCTGGGATTCTGTCCGTTCGGAGTCTGCAAAGGTCTTGTGTAGGCTGTCACAAATGCTGGGCACTCATGCGTGTTGCTCTACTAACAGCAGTTTTGTTACAGCCATCCAGCAAGAGACACAGACAGTAGATGAAGAGATTTTTTTCCCCTAATTTTGAACAAGCGTCTGAGTGAATAGAAACTTCTTGACTCCCACAAGGTGCAGAAGTGGCATCGCCAACGGTACAGAGATTAGCTTTGGATGGACTCAGAGGAGCAAGCTCAAAAGATCAGCACAGGTCTACGTCCCACATGGCTGTGGCATCCAGCAAGTCTCTCTGGTCTGCTGACTTCTGAAACCCGAGGAAGTCCACGCCCAGCCAGGAGAGGCCTGATTCACTGAATCCCTCCCCCACGAAGTTAGAGTCACCCTCACAGTTGCCCCCACAAGCTGGGCCATCGCTTACATCAAAAGCAAATGTGACTGATAGAACGAACACGTGCTTGTCTTTAAATGACCCCTTACAGATTCAGAGTTTACAATTGTGAGAAGAACCTCATTTCTGTATACAGTCCTGCATTTGTATTGTATCTGTAAATTGCTTCCAAGGTGAGGTCATATCACCAGTCTCCCAGGCATACAGCACGCGTGATTGCACTCAGAATCCAAGATTTACAAAGGCAAGAAGGGACCATTGTCCATTGAAGACAAAGCAACTGAGTTATCAAGCCAGACGGTGACCCAGTCCCAGGCTACCTCTAGACAATACACTTTCAATTTCCATTTCTGTGACCTACAGAAAAAGCATAGCTAAATACATTGCCTTTCCATCTAGGGATTTGGAAACAGAGTGAGGTGTCTCTTCTACATTGTTTCTTCTTGTTGTAGCGATTCCATTCGAACATTCCACACTACCGAAATGCCTGTTCATGGTTGTAGATGGATACCCTGGAGTCAACAGATTCGCAGTACCATGGGCCTTTAACTTGGAATGGCTTTAGTTTCTAGAATACATTGAGGACCCTTTCTCCTTGGATTTCATATTTACCTTTAGTGTCCTTCAACTGAAAAACTGCATACTGAAGACAGGAGCCTAAGCTCTCAAGCCAATAAAGATTTATTTAGGGAAAGACATAACACTAAAAACAGATTCATTCATCCTTAAACTGTTCATCTGGGCTGACGTCACTGGCAATTACAGAAGGACGAAACATGAAACCAAGGCAAGCTGTGCTTTGCTTGAATGTGCAGGATCTGACTACAGAATTGTTGCCCCCCAGTTGGCTTGCTATGATGTTCTATGACCTTCTACTTAGACAGACTATTTGAATCCAATATTCAAGCAAACCTATTATGTTCCACAGACCCTTCAAGAGAGCACCTGCGAGGCAGAAAACAGCAAAGAGTGACCATTCAGGTCAGTCTGTGTTGTACTGGGCCATTTCACAGAAGTAAATTTTGGTGAATATGGCCTTGATACGGACACGATGGCAGAATCCAAAGGGTCCTGGTTATAGAGTACTCTTAGCAAAGATCAATAGACAAAGGAATCTGCCATGAGAATGTGATTTCACTTAGGCTAGCCATGGTTAAGATATGGCAGCTGTAGCAAAAGTTATTTTTTTAAACAAAAATGAAAAAAAAAATCGAGGTAAGAAACTCATTATACAAGATACAATCCTTTTGGAAAGGAAAGTATTATTTAACACATTTCCCCATGTGACACGGCTCCAGATTGTAAAATGACTTTTCTGTGTTGGAGTTCACTCAAATCACATCTTGGGTACAATGTGCTTTACAGATCTGATACTAAAAATACCCCATTGTGTTTGGAACTTAAAACCAACTAGTCTACTAGGGAGGGGTGCGGAGTGTCGCAAGTCTCTTGTCTGCTTCTCCCAGGTGAGTAGTTACACGTCCACCCTTGATCAGATCTCCCATATTAACCACGGGACTTCTTGACAGCCAGGAAAATTACTGCAACAAGGTCTCAGGGGAGATCACACTTAGTGGAGTCACACTGTGCCCTCACTGGCTAAGCCTACATAGCGGCACTTCTGAGAAGGTATTTCTCCATGCTAGAAGATTTCTGTGGCTCGATGCAGCCCACATATGATCCGGAACCTACCAAGCAGTTACAGGAAACCACACTAGAATCAAAGGAACGCCATAACACTGTCAAACAGCCCTTTTTTGGTCACGAGCCTAGCCTTTAACGACTGAGCCATCTCTCCAGCCCAAACAGCCTCTTTTTATGGAGCAAAATGAGTTGGATTTGGGAAGCTCTGGTTTTATTGGGAGGTCTTTTCCTTTCTCAGAATCATATTTGTTATTTCCCGATGATTTAAGGACAAGGTCTGTGACAGTTTGAACACCGTCTAGTCATGGAGTATAGGTAGGTATGGCCTGTATTGTGGGCTCAGGAAATACCTCTCCTGGGCTCCCACATCCCTACCCACCCTACCCCCTCTCTTCCCTCATTCTCTCCACTGGTCAGTTTAAGATCCATGTCCCAGTGTGTCTTGCCCTCTGCCAGCGTGGCATGGGAGACACAGAAACTTGGACAGCACTAAGCTGTTGGGCGGTGAGATTATTTTTTTTTTTCTTACAGCAGTTAGCCTGCTGTGACGAATGCCTCAGGAACTGCTGTCTCCGGACCAACTGAATATCTGACTTTCCTTCTGTGCCAGCAGTTGGCATGGATCACTTGACGATGTGGGCAGAAAGGAGGCACTTTCCCTCACAGTTTCAGGGACAGGGTTATTGGAAAGGAGAAAGCAAAGAGAATTGTTTTTTATGTTTTAATTCATTCATTCATTCATTCCGAGCTGAAACCAACAGAGGTTTGAATTCTTCCTAACAGGAAAACCTTCGTAAGGGCTAGAACCAACTGAACATGATTCCTAAGCAAAAGGTGGCATGCAGTGACTTCGGGTGATACTAATGGGCACGTGACTGCCTGAAAGTGGGACTTCATGGTGGTATGTGTGCATGGACCTGGAGTTTTTGTTGGGAGAATTGACCATGGTTTATTAACCCCTCCTGTCCACAAGGAGGCAGGTGCTCACTTCATACATGATGTCTCCACTTTCATAACCTATGGCATCCCAAACACCTTACCTCCGAATAATATCACATTAGAGCCCACCCATGTCAGGGTGGGAGATGCCCACATTAAGTTTAGAGATTATTAAGCAAGCAATAAAATCAGCAGATAAAGATTCAGAGTCATAATAATGTTGGGTCAGGGGCAGAGATCACAAGCCAGATAGGACCGCAAAGCTGCTGAAAAGCAAATTGCTGAGCAAAGCTAATGCTGGCCATGCAACTTGGTACAAGCCATTTTGTCGCATGTCATCAATTAAGCAGAACTCCCAGTAGCTCACCAACAGCCTTTGTAATTTTGGTTAAATGAGGTCATGACCTTAGAACAAGGTTTAAAGAATAAGGTTTTCCACATCTTCAGTATCTCGAAGGCAAACTCCGCAGATGGCTAGGATCCTTCCCTAAAATGCATAGTATTTGCATCAGGCCTACACACATCCTCCAGTAAACCTTAAAGTATGTCCACAGTGTCAGTGGCCCCAATACGATGCAAATGCCGGTAGTGCTTATATTGTAACTTTTGATGAATAGTAACTAAGAACATGTCTATCTGTGTCCAGTATGGATGTTGGGGGTTGGTTTTCCCAGAGAGTGCACACCTACTGCTGGTGAGGTTTGTCAATGGGGAGCTCATGCATATGGAGGCTGACCATTCAGAGAGGAAGGGGTCGTCTTCTGTGTTCTGAATACAATACAAATAGCCTAGTTAAGAAGATTAAAAGGCAAAAGGCACAGCCGTGGTTTCCCAGACCTGCACAACCAGCTGCACACTGCTATTTAGATTGGAAACACAAAATAATATAACATGTATTTGATAAACGCAGCTTGGGCTCCTCGCAGCTCCACCTGCCCGCATTTCACTGTTTTGCCTCGATCACAGCCAAGGCTTTGACCAGACAGCTGTGACCTTCTGACAGGTGCCATTTCTGTTCCTTCCCTGAGCTTTATGCCACGCGGAAAAAGTTAATCTGTTTTAAAAACATGTCAGGAAGTAAAGAACACATTCAAAGAGGTAACCTCAAGTCCAGGAGGCCTTTGCTGGCGGATGATGGAGATTCAAAATGGCACACCGGTGATGATTAACAGTGAGTTCTTAGAAAATAACCACACAATGAACAAAATAGACATTGAGGAAACCTGCAAATCTGCATCCAAAGGTCTGATAATCATTCACCCTCTTAATCACTTGTCAGGGTAAAGGCCTGACAGCGCTGCAGAATTTGCTAGTGTGATATGTCGCCTTTGGAATGCTAGCCCAGCATGGCTACCGCGCAAGTGACACCTGTATTGCACTTTCTTCACTGCTTCTTAGAATCCAGCCATGGTTTCTGAGTGAGCAGGATGTTTTGGCTCCCCCAGTTTCAGTTCTGAATACATTCTGACCTGCTGTGCTTGTGGGAGCCAGCAGTCAGCATGCCAGATGGCCTTGACTAATCTGCTGTTGTTCCAAATGCACCTATTTATAACTCCCACGGAATCTTGGACTTAGTCCCTGCGTGAAAGATCAACCAAGAGTAATTGAATGAAAAGCTTGTCAAAGCTGCAGGTTATTCATGTAAGCGGCACCTAAAGAGGGATCTCGTACAACCTGGAAATCAATTAGTGAAATCCGGAGCCTTTCCTGGATGGTGAGCAGTATCACCTAGGAGAGAGCAATGCCAGGGTGAACAAGCCGCCTGGGAGACAGAGAAGGCATCCTGATGCCGACAGAGGCCTTTGACAAAACTCCGATCCCAAACTACTCTCTATTTTTTTTATAGAGTAGCTGTGATGGGAATATAAATTATCAGTTTTCTATTCAATATATAACAACATTAGCAGCAAAAGAAGTAAATAACAGTGAAAATGGACTGAAAAATAAAACAATAAAATCCATGAGTCATTTCTACTAATAAACCATTGGCAGAATTCAGTCTTTGTTACCAGAAATTCTGACCTTAATAGAAATATCAGCCTACACATAAAAATGCATGCAGCAAAAGCTGTGACCTATCAGGACTTTTTAGAAACCAAAGCAATCAATAAATAAAATATTTATTGCACAAACTTAGAAGAAGAAGAATGGATTCTAATGAAAATTAAGATGGAAAATATTGGCAACGGGTTGAATGACGTGCAGAGAACACAGATTAAGAATTAAAATGACTTAATGGAATTTGTTCTGGAATATGCCATTTTAATGAAAATTGAATGATTTTTGTTGTAGAGTTGGATAGTTTTAGTCAAAATGTTTACCTTTGAAACATCTTAGGTGCTCAATCACATATACTCCAATGAACCCTGAGTGAAGAGGAAAGGCAAAGAGAAAGAGCCAGTCTACAGTAGCTAGACTTTCTTCTGGCCTTATCACCACCCAACAAATGTCCCTGAGCCTGTCAGTCTCTCATCCTTGATTCTGCCCATCAGGAAAGACAGGAGATTCTGCACCCAGGACATCTTTCCAGTAAACATCTACTCTCTTTTCTTGGTATGGCAATTGCTACTTATTTCTTCAAATGTAAATGTCATCATGCCATCATCCTACGCAGAAATATTTGGCCTCAGCTTCTAACCCTGACAGATTAGCTGGTGCCAGACTAGACCCTCTCAGCCTAAAGGAGAGAGAGTACTTCTAAGGTGAGTTCAGACATTGGTCAAGGTGGGTGACTGGTCTGTGCAAGAGTAGGTCTCCATGAAGGCAATCGCACTCACCCCTCCCATTCCTCTCCTCAGCCCCCAGTCCCCATCCCCTCCTCACCCCCAACCCCCATGAGGGACAGCTCTTCCCTGTCCACAGGCAGCAGCAGGAGAGTATACATCTCAGTCCTGGTTACCTTAGGGAGTCAGAGATAGAAGTGGAAAACCGATGACAGTGGAAAAAATCTGCTGGATCAATGTTGAGGAGATGGCAAATCGACAAGAGATCTCTTGCAAGCTTCCCTGAAGGTCTATGCTGCCAATAGAATGAGATGCAAATACCCTGGCTGAGATCCGCTCAGGTCTGTCCCGGTGACTCTAGTTTCTGATCTTTTTCATGCACACATTCACACATATAACTACACCACCATCACCACCCTCACAACTTCTATTTTCTACCACTATTTCCAGAATGTTTAGACCACTTTCTATGTCTCCTATGTTCTATCATTTCAGTAAGGACCCTCCAGGTCCCCTTTCTTCCCCCAAGGATTGCATACTGAATTTCTTTTTCTATTTTACTGGTCCTATAACAAATTATCACATACTTAGAGACAATATCAATGTGCATGCCCAATTCTATGGGTCAGAATTTCAGATAATGGATGCTGATCTTCTTACCAAGATTGTACCCAAGGTCTTACTGACTGGGTTCTTATCTGGAGCCTCCTGAGCAGAAGAGTTCCTGGATGGTCAGATGTTACAAGACTACAATCTTTGTGTTGCAGGGTTGAGGCCCCAGTCTCTTCCTGGCTCTCAGTAGGGAGGTTCTCCTGGCCCCAGGAGGTGATTCCTGCCTTAGCCACCTCCATCTTCAAACCAATGGCAACAGATGGAGCCCTGCCCATGTCTGCACAGGTCTGGTATCTCCCCGTCTTATCTCACATGCTGAGAAACGTTAAGCTGTTAAGGGTCTATGTGATGAAAGAAGGTCCAGCCCAGTCATCCAGCAAAATCCCTCTATCTCCAGGTCCATAAACTTCTTCCATCTGTCAACTTTCCCCCTTCTGTGTAATGAAACATGTTTATAGTTCCAAAACCTCAGCATGGGTGCCTCCTTGGGGAGCCATTCAGTCTGCTGCACATAATATTCATGACATAGAGCCTTTCTGACACCAGTAGAACATAGCTGCCTGCTGGTGGTCCCCTCCCTCTGCCTTGTGGCTTCACAAGTTGGCCCCACTGGGGTTGCTAGAGCTCCACATGGAATTTGGAGAGGAGGCGATTTCTGATTAGGAAAAGCAGGAAACAAAGCCACCTTCTATTTTCATTTGAAAGGAAAAGTTATTTCTAATCACATCATCTCATCACATGGGGAAAATATTTAGCCTGGTGTCTAGATGTCTTTTGAGAAGTTGATATTAGCCTTTTCTTGTGGTCAGGAAAGGAATGAGTGGGGGAAGAGAGAGAGAGAGAGAGAGAGAGAGAATGAGAATGAGAATGATGGGTTCTCAAGGTTTAGATGACTAAAATGGAGCAACTGAGTTCATCAATTGCTGACCAAGTACACACATAATTTCTCCTTCTAACCAAGATACTTCACTTAGCACTTACTGGATGGCCATCTTGTAGGAGGCACTGAGCCTGGCATGAGCTCCCAAGCCTGTAGTGTTATGTAGACCTGATGCATCTATATTATCATTCAGAAGCAAGCTTTCTTGAGCTCCAGAGCTATAACCACCCAATTACTTGGCATCCAAGGCAGGGACTGCTGTATTTGCACTGTCTTCGAAGAGGTTGGTACTGTCTTCCAGGACAGTAAGGAAATAAAAGCTTGGAATAATTCATCCCTGCCTTAGAATTCAGTCTACCCTCATGAACGCTGTGATGATTATTCTTGATTGTCAGCTTGACTATCTCAGGAATGAACTATAACCCAGAAACGGAGAACCCACTTACCATCCAGATCTTGAGGCAAAAAGACAGTATGCCTTTAATCAAGACCTTGAGGAGGGAAGACGTGCCAGCACACTCCTTTAACTCCAAAATGGAGGCTGGAAGATACACCTTTAACCTGGACCACACCTTCTGCTGGAAGCCTATATTAGGCCAGTGGAAGAAGGAAGGATTTGTTCTTTCCTTGTTTATCCTCACGTGTCAACACATCCATTTCTTCACTAGCATGGGAGCCTAAGTCTTTGGAATTCCAGCTTATACTGGAGACCAGCTGGGACATCCAGTCTCAAGGGACTGAGCAACTACTAGATTCTTGGACTTCCCATCACAACTAGCCATTGTTGGACTATAGCTTGTAAGTCATTTCAATAATTTCATATAAATATATATATATATATCCATATAGATATAAATAGAGAAAGGAAAGATTCATTCCATAAGTTCTGTGACTCTAGAGAGCCCTGACTAATACAGAACCCAAAGTTATTCTCTGATTACAAAATCATCCATGAAATACAGATGGGCCATTTTTGAAATCTTGATGAATGTCGAGCAACATACTTCTGAATACTTTTATAAGCAGCCAGGGCAAGAGCAATGGGAGGATACAGCCAGGGCTTGGTCTATTTTTTTTTTTTTTTAGCTTTTTATAAACTAGCTTCATGCAAAGTCATTCGAACATCCGATTTATTGTCCACCCTTCCTGCTTTGTCTCTGTGTTTTGTTTTGGTTTTGTTTTGTGTTTTTTTTCCATCAGAATTCAAATGGTATGGAAAAATGCCTGCTGTGTTCTGGTCTAAAGCAGCAAAACACAGCTGTGGCTCAGCCAGCATATGTACATGTGAGATTTCATCTTGCTTTGTTGATAAGTAGCGTCTCTTTACTTCTAAGCAAGTACAAGTTCAGTAATGTGCACACAGACCTGGTATTATTACATTTTTTTTTGTTAGTGTGAGGTTGGCTTTGGGTTTTTTGTTTATTTGTTTTCCTTTGCCTCAGCTGCCTGTCTCATCTGGCAACCATTAGGGACATAGCTGCCATCTTCCTTCTGTGGAAGTCAAAGTTACTTGAACCACATCCCTACCTTCTTCTCCTCTCTGGTTTATGAAACTCCCAGGCCACACAGCTTACTTATAATGCCTCCACGCCATCTTCCGGGTTCTTCCTAGCTAAACATTCACAGCCTCCTCCAGTATCAGAAGTCAGCATGACTCAGATCTGAAGAATTGGAAAGCCAGAGGCAGAGTTCCCCCGCTGATGCCTGCTCTGCATTGTTAGATCATCTCTCCAGGGGCTGTTTCCATCATCTCCTTTCCTCTCTAGAGATGCCCTGGTCTTTCTTAGCTTCTCCATTCAAATCCAACTACGTCAATTTGGTTCACCAAGCTAGGGCCTATGTCTGCTTCCTTGTCCATGCTCACTGACCCCTAGAAGCTGACATAAACTGGGACAAATGCTAAGTTTCAGATATCATTCCCCTACAAAGGCAGGAGGTGAATCTCTGCATATACTTGTCCTGTCCGTAGGATCTCTCCTAGGAAACAGCAGCTAGTTAGGTTAGGTTACAGGTACAGTCAATAACGTCACCACCAGCGCTGTGTTTAAATATGATACTCTCAGTATTTACACTAACCTTCGGTAAACAGGAAAATCTAAACACATACTAGTAGAAACCTAAACTTAACACCCATCCCCTTCTTGTTTCAACTAAAAGAAACCAAAGGCATAACACCTAACTCTAAGAGTCTGTGTATCTAATGCATGAGATTTAGAAAGTATAACTATAAGACCACCATCAAATCTCAGTGAATCCCTTGGTGCTTTCAGTGATGTATTATTGGCCAGATTCTCTTAGGACAATTTAAGGATACCTTGAATAGAAGTCTGATATAAATATAACAATAATATGCCTACACATTGGAGCCAGATCTACACCACCCCTCCAAATCCAGGTAATTTGTCTAATTGATCATATGTCAAGTGGTAGAATCTACCGAATATCTTTTTAAAATTTTTTATTACATTTGTTTGGTGTATGCATGTGGGCTTGTATGTATGTTGACTCGCATGTACCACAGCAAGCCCATGGAGGTCAGAGGACAACTGGCAGGAATCGCCTTCCCCTCCTGAGCCATCTCAGTGGCCAATGAAATCATCAGTATTTCCAAGTCCCACTACAAAGCAAAGGGTTCAAAGTTCCACAAATGCCAGCATAGCTCCAGGGTCGATCCACTTAGAGAGCCTGTGGGTGAAGTATGTTCTGCTTTTTGGTTGTTTAGGTTATTTTAGTTTGCTGATCACTTTATTAGAAAGAAGGCAGCATCGGAACATATAGAGCAAAGCCAATAGAAAGAAGCCACACTGGCCAGAATGAAGCAGTTCCATGATTTTAATGGAATAAGGAATGGCCAGTAAAAGAAGCAAGTTCAAGTTAGCGGGGAAGGGAATTAAATACTGTTTTCTAAAACACAGGCTGTAAATGGCTCACTTTTCAAAAAGATGAATTAAACTCATGAAAGTGTTTTATCTGACTATTTCAATAATTCATGCAAGGAGCAAGAAGCACTCACTGTATGTTGTCAGTTGATGCAGTCCTAAGTGCCCAGGACACAGCAGAGAACGGCACAAACAGGAAGGCTGCTCCCAGGGAGACAGCACCCTTCTGTGTCATCTAGCTGCAAAACAGTAGCCCACACGCTCAAGTGTTTGCCTTTCTTTCTTCCAAGTGCTTGGATCTCCACACCACAGGACAATGTTCTATCATGGTGCTGTGTCATCAACTGTTGAAAGATGGTTTGCAGAAGGTATGTCTTCCTAAACGGAGCCACCAGCACACTTCCTGTTTTTCACTCTGCATACCAGGTTCAAATCCATCATAGCGTCTGAGTTTGGGGCACTTCCTTGTAAAGCTGTCTGATTATGGCCTCAATCTATATTCAATGACTCGATACTTGTTGTAGGAGACTGCTTGTTCATTTCCTGGCCACCCAGACTCCCGAAATAACCACACAGAAACTATTAATTAAATCACTGCTTCACCCATCACTAAAGCATAGTCCTAGCAAGCTCTTACATATTAAATTAACCCATTTCTATCATTTTATATTTTACCATGAAGCTTGTGGCCTACTGGCAAGGTTCTGTCCAGCATCTATCTCTGGCCAGGCTACATGGCATCTCTCTGATTCTGCCTTCTCCCAGCATTCAGTTTAGTTTTCCCTGCCCACCTATAGTCTGCCCTGCACAGGCCCAAGACAGTTCCTTTATTAACCAATGATATTCACAGCATACAGAGGGGAATCCTACATCAAATACTGCTGTTCATTATTGATCATCCATATTTTGGAAGAAGTGATTTTTAATATTTGTAATATTATGATGTTTAAATACTAATTTGTACAAGGTAAATAAGGAAGGTAATAATGTCAAAAGGATCAATAATATTCTGCAGTACCTTTGAAGTTAGGATCTCCTAGAGAGACAGACTCGGGAGCCTCTTCCCAAGGTCATGGAATGAGCACTGTATTTAGGACAACAATGCAAGAGGATAGCACAGGTAGAAAAAGCATCGTAGAAACATACAGAAAGTAGACACACCCTTGATGGCAACAGAGAAATGGGTGTTGAATATGTCAGTACTGTATTTATAGAGTTGTTTTTAATAAATTGAAACTTGCTAGAGAGTAGGTTGCTGAGGACGTTGGCAGATATGTCTTGTAGCTGCACCAAAGTCTCGCGATTCCTATAAGACATCACAAACAACTTCTACATCTACTTTATTTGAGCCAACCATAAGTTAGACACCAGTAAGATCAAAATATAATTTCATACAGCTTCTTTGCTCCATTAATTCAATGGGGGTCAAAAAGCCCAATTATCCCCAAAGAGTAAGAGACCATGTCAAGAACTGTAAGACATCCTGTGGAATGAAATATCCCATGAAAGCTGTTCTACACACAGAAATGTTCTTGCTATGCCCAGATCATGGAGTCCCCAAAAGAACCAACTAGGAGACTGAATCTTGTATGTAAAAGCAAAGAGCCTTTACTCTTATTCAAGTTCAAACTCGGACTTTTAGTGTGTCCAATGGACTGGCATTGGTGTGATCAGAGAACCCCCCCCAAGCTCATTTGGGGTTGGGTTTTTATAATAACAAAGATTGGGGTGAGGGATTTCTAAGGTTCAGGACCCCTGATTGGCTGACAATTGTCTAGGGGTGTCCTGGTGAAGAGTGATGGGTGTGGGCTGGCAGGTAACCCTATCTACAATGGTTGAAACATTAGGAATTTTTTTTGGATGGTCCTTTCCTTAGTGGTGCCTTGGTAATGTCAGTTTGTGGTCTTATCAGAACCAGGTATTGCCTCGGAGTAAACTACTGAGCCTCTGGCCTCTGTTGAGCTTGAGGTGACTGGGTCCTACAGTTCTAGCTTCATAGCTTAGTGAGTCACGAGGATCCTCACATCAGAAGGAACAGCAGCATTTCCAAGCTGAATGGAATTCTGAAGATACAAGTTCTTATCTCTTCCACACGATGAAACACTTCTTGAAGCATCTAGGAAAGCCAGTAGCTATCCTCTTCTGGTAACCTCTGAGTATTTAATGGGAATTCAGGACTGGATCCTTCCTCCTGCTTACTAAACAAAAACACTGCCTCTGGTAATGACAGCAGTCACTCCTCATTCACCCCACCCTGGAGAAGCCAAGCTGAGCAGGGTCCTTCCCAAAGAATACAGGACATACTTGAAACTGGTGTTCTCAGTGATCTTGTGATGCAAACCTCTGAACAGAACTGACTGAGCTTAACGTTCCACTTACATCTCACGTCTCTCAGCTCCTGAACCATTTACCCAGTCTGACCCCCTTTCAAAGTTTCCTGGGAAACCCCGATGTGTGCACTTTGTGGTATCCCTTTGTGTACACTCCTGTTGGTGTTCTGCAGGTACGCTTCCATCTCAACACATTCCGCTTGGACACGAGAGATGAAGTCTGCCTCCCATATTGTAAGCATGGTTTGAGGAATGTTTGAGCAACCTATATATAAACGTACACTAAACAGGAAATTCTGCGATTTGATCAAAAGCATGCGTTCACCCATTTTAGCAAGACGATGCCGGCTGTTTCAAATAGCTGCAGACAAACATCGGAGCTGGACACTTCCTCCTCCATCTGCCAAGTCTACCCTGTTTCTGGGTCTCTACACCCTACAGAGGAAGCACCCACCTCTCCCTTCTCTGTTCTACTACTGCTGACCTAGAATCTGTTTCTGTACAGTTGCCACAAACTATGTGCCTGTTCTATTCTCTCTGTGAAACTAGGGCAACCTGTGGAAAACCCAAATCTGAGCGCATTGTTCCTCTTCTTGAAATGAGAGCATTGTTCCACAGGCAAACTTCTCCACGTGGTACAAGACTCTGAGATGTGGCCTATTTACATCTCAAGCTCATTTCCCAAGCTACTTCCGACAAAACCATGAGCAATAACAGCCTGGTTGTCACTCTCAACTCGCTCTGGGATCTTAACACCAAGACCTTCCTACAGTCTTTTGGTCTGCACCCTTCTACTGCTTTGGCCCGCTCTCTTCAACCTGGGGCAACAGTGAAAGGCCACACTATAAAATAAGGGCTCGCCTGGTCCCTGCTACTGCTCCAGTACTTTGCACCTTCCCTATGGGGTTGTGCTTCCAGCCACCAACTCCATCCCTACAGGAACAGTCTCCAAAGAGGGCACAAGAACAAAGGAACATCAGACAACACATTCTGGGCTCTCAAAGACAGCTTCCAGCATTTACAGACTCGGATCCACCATGTCGTTCAGGAATAAGGAGCCTTTCCAGGATGCTGGCCTGCCCACCCCACTCTCTGAAGCCCTATCTTGCCTCTGTACAACACAAAGCATGTTACTTTACCTTCCATAGGAGCTCTCAGCGCCCACCCATCAGACTCAAGGAGAAAAGAACTCACCCTTCTCAGCTCCAATGCCAGATTCTCCTACCCTGAGTTCTTATCCCCAAATTAGCTTCATTTTACCATGATTAATAGTGAGGATGTCCGCATCTCTGAGACAGTCCCATTGCCACTCAGAAGACTGTGGTCCTAAATTACTTCTTCTCCCCCCCCCAAAAAAGTGAAAGCTATGCCTGATGAGTATACTCCCAGTTTGCCATTTCCTCACAGTAAGGCAGAAGAAAGTCTAATCTGAACCATTTCTGGAGTTCCCAGCTAGAATTAATAAGAAGCAGCCATGCACCCTTGGCCCTGAAGCGTTGTGAGCAGACATCTAAATGAAAAGTCACATGAGCACAGAATGCAGAGGCTTGCTTTCTGCAAGGGCAACCCTTAAAGGACCTGGATCCCAGTGCTCATGCCTAGGAGCTGGCTTCTTCCACTTGCAAATTATTTGTCTTTTTAAAGAGCCGTGTACTTTCACACTTTGCTTTGGAAAATGTTATCTTCTGTGTAATCACCAGGACCCCTCTCTGGACTCCTCCGAGCTCATGTCCTTATCACCTCCACAGGGAGTTCAGATGAGACACAAAGAACATAGTATAGGGGGTAGACAGGTGGAGTAACTACGGAGAAAAGCAAAACACTCTAGGGGTGAGCATGGACAATGGTCATAGGAACTATATAGTCTCCTCCTCTGTCTTAGATAGCATTGATATCATTTTAGTGTCTCTACAGCAGGCAGCTTTGCCTGGGGGAGCATTATTTTATCCAGGTGATTGACAGCCCTGTGGGAATTAGCTCTTACAGGTGGGGGCAATGGCATATCCCTTTTCTTTATCAGGAAGTTACTAGCAGACAATCGTCTTGTGAGGTTTAGGGCTCCTGGAGCCGGTTTAGATAAACATCGGCTGCAGATCTTCCAAGCAGCTCAGGATGTCATGTCTCCTCCAGGGGACAGAGATATGACTCATGTTCTGCAGCACAGTTAATAAAAACTCAGGGAATAGATACTGGGGTTCAACCTGAAGACCAGAAAAACAAAGAACAGGCAGCCACTGGCTCTCACCTCAACCTCAGTCTGAAAATAGTGATCCTGCCTCCAGGAAACCTCAGAATGAAATGGAGATTGAGAGGTGTCTCCTTCCATCTCATAATCCCCTCTAGTTCTGGGATTAAGGGCGTGTCGTTGTGGCTACTGGGATTAAAGGTGTGTGTCGTTGCTGCCTGGTCTGTAAGGCTGGCCGGTGTGGCTGTTTTACTTTCCTGATCTTCAGGCAAGCTTTATTTATTAAAATACAATGAAATGCCACTACAAGGCTCCATTCTTCCGATCAGTAACTAAAGTCCTATAGTTCTAGTCTTCGGTCTACAAGCTATAGATACTGCTGAAAACTGTTCATCCCTATGTCCCCCAGGTCTGTTACTAAATAACTAGCTGCCTAACAATAGGTTCAAGGTCACCATGACTTGGTTCTTCCAAGGAGAGACGGCATACTCTTTCACCTTTGTGGAAATGACATGATCCTGTGCTCAGAACACGTCCCCAGCCCCAGTAAGACTGGGCACTATTGGGTTTGGGATATTCCCTGATTCCCCCTGCTGCCTAGCTGCTCCCAGACTTCAAGTACTTGGGTTTCTTTCCACCCTTGAAGATGGTGAAGAAGCTGGGTAATTCCTAATTGTAAGGCCTTCCTGAGTGCTGTTCTCCCTGATACACACCTCCCCATCCCAGCACACACACCGCAAACCTTGCAACATCCTATTCCTCAAGGGCTGCTAGGTTACCTTTTGATAGCTGTCCACCAGTATGTCCAGTGACCAGTCAGCTTTCTATTTCTGCCATCAATACCTGGAGCTAACAAGTGACTGGGAAGGAAATGGCTATTTTGGCTCACAACTTGAGTTCATGGTTGTTTGGATCCATTGAAGGGGATCTGGGATAAGTCCGGGTATCATAGCAGGGAAGACGTGGTGATATGAAGTTCCCCGCATGCACTTCAAGGCTGATGAGAATCAAAGAGGAAAATAAGAAGGGGCTTGTGTCTGATGATGATGAGGCTTCCATTAGGTCTAACTCCTTAAGGGTTCTATCACTGCCCAATAGCGCCACAGGCTGGCAGTGAAATATTAAACACATAACCTTTGAAGGACATTCTAGACCCAAATTGCAGAACCAAGCAAGGCCAGGACCTCCCCTTAAAAAGCCTTCACTGTGGGGCTGGAGAGGTGGTTCCCTGGTTATGAGCACATATTGCCCTTGCAGAGGAACCAAGTTCTGTTCCCAGCACCCCATCAGACAGACGACAACTCGTGCATCTATCTATATGCAGTACAGGTGATGCTGCTCTTTCCTGAACCCCATGGTGCAGAAACTACACTGCTCTCATTTGCCCATCTTCACTGTGTGGCCAGGACACTGTTCATTAATTCACATCCTTTAATTAATGAATACTTCCCAAACAAAAGATTGTTCATCTCTGGAGCTAAACTGTAGATCTTGATAGGGCAATAGGAGAGACGAGTTTTGGAGGCAGGGAGAATATGTCTGGGTGGCTAAGAACACTTGTTGCTCTTCCAGAGGACCTGGGTTCTGTTCCAAACACTCACATTGGGTTGCTAAGGACCATCTGTCACTCCAGCTACAGGGGATCTGATGTCTTCTTCTGGGTTACTTGGGCATCTCTTTTGCCCGTGGTGTGTCCCTGTATATAAGCAGGCTTCTGCTTCTCCCAAATGTACCATCAACCCATACTTCATGAGTCTGTTTATTTATTTATTCATTTATTTATTCAGTAGCACTTGAAGCTAATCATCTTGATGATGACACAGAAAGCATTCGCCCCCTAAAATCACAGCTGCAGAATCCCACCCCAGAGTCTTGTGAGCCTGGCATTCCTGAGATGATCCTCCCCACGGGGCTTAATGCATTGTATCTTGGTTTTGGAATTCAGCTCCACTCCAGCAATACAGGAAAGTCAGGATGTGAACAGCCTGTGTAGTTGATGTCTCAGTCCGTCTGTCACAGTCTGACATAACTGGAAAGTAAAACATCAGACCTTGTCTGGGAGATGCAAGCCTGGGGTCCAGAGGATGAGAAGAAGAAAAGGCAAAGCAACTGCCGGGATAGGGTGACTGTATTTGCACAGCTGCTTCCTTGCCTGCCTGAAAATGGCCCCAGGCAACCTCCATGTTCCTGACTGACAGGCACACAAACCTTGTCAGGGAAGTCACCAAGACCTGCACCTTGATCCCTACAGAAAAGTAACACCTCCTAGTCCCAGTTTGCACACAGAGCCTTCCACAGGAGTTCAGAATGTCACATCTCTGTCCCCTACAATCAGTGTTCAAAACAGACATGCATCCTTGTGCCGGGACTTTGTGTGATGCGCACAAGCCAGGCAGGTTAGCTTAAGACTTCTGGCCATCCCAAAGATCTACAGCAGAGTCTGAAGGTGAATGATGCTTTAGAAGGAAGAGTGTGGTCAGATGGGGCCTAAAGGACACATGATTTCTAGGTTCAGTTTGTCTTCTCAGCCTTTACACTCAAAGAATTCAACATCAGTAGTAGAAAATATTACTCATGTGTGTGTGTGTTTGTGAGATGCATATTTGTATGTTGTTTGTGTGTTTCTGTGTTATGCATGTGTGCTTATGTGTATGTGTGTTTATGTGTGTGTCATGCATGTGTGCTTATATGTATGTTGTGTGTATGCGTGTTATGCATGTGTCCTTCGAGTTCACGTGCTGGCATGGATGTGTATGGAAGCCAGTTCTTGACTTTGGAACAACTTCATCAGTCCCTTCTTTACTTCATTCCAGACTTTTGTTATCCCTCTGACCCTCACCATTTTGCCTAGACTTGCTGGCCAACAAGTCTCCTGGCCTCACCCATTTCAGCTCTCCAGCACTAAGATTGCTGGCACATCAAAGTACACCTGGCTTTTGCATGGGTGTTTGGAATAAATTCAAGTCCTCAGGCTTGTCTAGCAAGCACTTGACATACTAAGTCATCTTCCCAACAAGGAATATTATTTTTAAATTACAAAAAAAAGAACATACCCCTCCTTTGGCTCTCCAGAGTAATTGAATTCTGGTGGTAAAGGCCTTGGAGATGCAGAGGTCTTGCTCCTCAAATGTCTACACATAAAGTTAATAGCAAGAAACTTGCAGCTACTAGACTCCAGGGTATGTGGAACCCTCAGGAGGCAAAAGTCAATCATAAAAATGTTTGGATCTAGAGATGTAGCTCAGTTGGCAGAGTGCTTGCCTACCATGTACAAAGCTCTGGGTTTGATCCCCAGCACCTTCTAAAGTCACACCTTCACCCCCAGCACTCAGGAACTAGAATCAAAAGTTTAAGGTCATTCTAGACTATTCAGCGAGTTCAGGGACAGCAAGGGTAACATGATACCCTGCCTCCCAACAATAACAGCTATGTTAAGACTATTAGTAGTGCTCGGCACTCCTATAATGTCCTTATGCCAAGTAGTTCATTACCATTTTAATGTTTTTATTACTTTATAGGTATGGGCATTTTGTTTGCAGGTACATCTGTGAATTGCATAGATACAGTATGTTGTGGGACAAAAGTCTTTTATCCTGTCACTTGTATTATTTTTAATAAAATGCTGATTGACCAGTAGCTGGCAGGAAGTAGAGGCAGGGTGATGAGAACAGAAGAATTCTAGGAAGAGGAAAGAAGCAGTCTACAGTCGTCACCCAGACACAGAGGAAACAAGATGAGAATGCCTCGCTACAAAAAGGTACCAAGTCACATGGCTAACAGACAAGAATAATGGGATAATTTAAGATGTAAGAAAGAGTTAATAAGAAGCCTAAGCTACTAGGCCAACCAGTTTATATTTAATGTAGGCCTCTTTGTGTTTCTTTGGGACGGAATGGCTGCTGGACTAGGCAGGACAAAAACCTCGGTCAACAACAGTGATGCCCAGATCTTCTGGAAGAGCAGCCAATACTCTTAATCATTGAGCTCTCTCTCCAGCCCCCAAGTTCATTACATTTTACTGAAATAATCTAATAGCAAGACTCAAGGAAAACTTAAAAGTTTCTACTGCTTTTGTCTGATAGGATTATCTTATATGATTTTCACTGTATAATATGAAAACAAAAGTTAGGCATGCCCCCACCCACTGACGCACACAGTACAGGCAACACGCAGAATTAGACGGAACATCCAGGGACATACATACGTGTAACTTAACACTGCAATTCCTGTTCCTTGGCTCTTGGGGGTCACAGAATGCAGAGGATAGGTCAATCTATGTCAGTGATGGACAGGAATTCAATCTGTCAATGTTCTCAAGTGTAAAAGGACAATGATCCAGTCTTTGATGCCTGCAAATCCTGTTATCATGCTTTGGAAGCTCCCTCTCCAAAGTGACAACACCACATTCCAATTGGGAATGTCCCTTTAGTTAAGCCAACAGAGCCAAAATCTGTTCTGAATAAAAGTTGTTTTGTCCCACCCCACCCCACACATAAAGACACCTGAAAGCCACAAGTGGCAGCGACAGGATTGCACTTATAAAGAAGAAAAGGTCACACATACCCCTGGACATCTGACCCCAGGTAAGCAGCACCATGCACCTCAGGTAGGAGTGATGGCGACAGCCTGTGAGGTTGAAGATGTTGTTGCAAAGGAAGGGAATAACAATGAGCCTCCATCCGTGACTATCACATCTCTCACTAAAGACCTCATAACAGAGGAAAATTTGCAGGGCTGTATAGACAGGTTAGAGCACTCTGTTCTACAAGGCAGCTGCAGGCCCTCGTGATTACATTTGAAATACTTCAGATGGTAAGAAGAAAGACTGAGTGCTTAACATTAAAAACCGCCATTAGCTCCGCTGTTACGAATAACACTGCAAGGAACATGAACAACGCAGACTCAGTGCAGATACCTCTTCAAGACCTTTATGTCATTTTTCCTGGACAGATGTCCTGAAATGGAGTTTCTAGATAGTGGTAGTTCCCTGTAGTCTTTTCCATAGGTGATTCACTATTTTACATTCCCACCAATAGGGCTCCAGTTAACCAACTTTTCTGTATCATTGTAAACACCAGCCAGTATCCCAACATTATAATGAAATTCCTGATGCAATTCATTTAAGGAAAAAAAGGCGTTCTTTGACTTGTGGTCTTGAGGTTCTAGCATATGATAAAGTGTCCCCAATGCTTTGATCCTTGGCAAAGCATGAAGGGAATGCATGGCAGAACAAAACTGCTCACCTTATCAGCAGGGAAGTAAAGGCAAATCGCACGGGGAGAGCCCTGCTTCCCCCACTCCAGAGATCCAGTGAGATCAGGGTCTCACACTTGACCTCACTTCTCGTTGGTTTTGTTTTGTTTTTTGGGTTTTTGTTGTTGTTGTTGTTTTTCCGAGACAAGGTTTCTCTGTAGCTTTGGTGCCTGTCCTGGAACTAGCTCTTGTAGATAGACCAGCTAGCCTTGAACTCACAGAGATCCTGACCTTACTTCTTCAGGGTTCTTCCATCTCTCAATAGAAAGTAAACCTTTAATGAATGGGACTTTGAGGGATGTTCAGTCTCCCAACTGTACCAATGGCTTATGCTGTTTCCTGATAATAGCCATCCTAGCAGACATAAATGATCTGCATCACGTCTGACGCATGGACAGATTAAAGCATTATCATTCGTCTTCAGTAAGAGAACAGGGTGAACCTGAAAGACACCATGCTTGGTAGAACAAGACAGACAATGGGGACAAATCAGAATAAGGCCCCTTAAATAAGACCCTCACACACAGAGAGAAAGGGAGGGTTATTTCCAGAGACTGGGGGAAATGGGTGTAAAGATTCCGTTATAAAAAACAGATACATCCTATCGTGGGTTACGCTCAGAGTTAGTAGCATTACACTGGGCACCTTCTACACAACAGGAATAAATAAATAAATAAGTGAGCCCCCAAGTCAAACCTTAGGAGCTGGTCTGTTAAGCCATCTGGGAGTTTCATCCTGTTTATACGTTTCATAACAAGGGCTCTTCTATGGTCTCAAGTAAACAAGACTGATAGAATTGAGTGCCCACCAACCTGGAACCCCTATGTCCTGTAGTCCCTTTTAGTACATTTCCTATATACACGGAAAAGTCTTTTCACTTGGTATTTATTGCTCTGTCTGTTATTTTAAATTCTCTTTATCATGCCTTTATGTGCGAAATTTGTAGAGATAAAGGGAATGAGAAGGGTTGGTGTCTTAACCTCATTTCCTTTGCTGTAATAAAATCTCTGACAAATCAGCTTCAAGGAGAAATGATTTGCTTGGCTCCAGATTATCGTCTCCTACTGCAGGGGAAGTTAAGGTGGTCAGGGTCCTGGGACACCCACATCAAGAGCTAAGCGATGAGTTCCTGCTTGCCTGCTTGAGCTCAGCTCACTTCCTCCTGTTTTTGCACAATCGTAGCTAGAGAGAATGTCCCTATCACAGTGCAAAGGTCTTTCCACCTCATTGTGCAATCCTCCACAGTCATGTTCACTGGCAACATTGTCTAGATGATTCTCCATCAAGCTCCCTTCACAGGAAAGTCTACACTGTATCAAGCAAAGCACCAAGAGAGATAGCTCAGTGATTAAGAGCAAGTTCAGCTCTTGCCAAGAACCCCAGTTTGGTTCCCAACTTTCAGTTTAGGCAACTTACAACTGCCTGTAATTTCACATCTAGTAAATCTAACATCTTCTAGCCTCCATAAGAATTTGAACATGCGTGTGTGTGTGTGTGCGCACACACACACACACACATCATGAAGTTGGAGAACATTAAACTATCAAGTACACAAAGCCCCAAGTTCACTCCTTAGCACAAACAAACAAACAAACAAACAAAACTCATAATGTTAAAGTCAATCTGCAGTCTAACACAGTCCACGTAATAAAATATCTGGGTAGCTGTGAGCCATCACATGGATTGAGTTGTTCCTCCGGTACAGGATCTAAACTGACTGGATATGTCAAAACGTTCCTCAGAGAAATCAGCAACCAGAAAAGCCTAAGAGAACAACTCCTACTTCATTGAGATGACTGATAACAAATTTGATAACCTAGAAATAAGTTCTTCACAGTGATTTGTCTCTTTTTCATTAATATTCTTAATTGGTACAGACAAACTGCTCTTGGGAAAATTATGAAATTATTATCCATTAATTTTTATTTCACTAATTCTCCTGGAAGTGATGATTGAACTTTCTGCAGATTAAATGCAAGTCTGAGATGAAAAGAATGTGCAAACAAGAATACTGAGACTCGGACAGACTATTTTCCATTAATATTTAATTGGTTGCAAATTTTGCAGCCTCCAAAAGTTTCTGCTCTTTGCTTCATTAAATAAGTTCTGTCTTTGTTCAGCATAATTATAGCTTTGGGGGAATTTTACCAATAAAAGCTTAGAAGAGGAATTTATTTTTTTAAAAAAGGAAGCCTAACAATTAGCGATAAAGAATAGTTAACAGTTTTCAACACTTAGGCCTTCCCAGGTTTCTTAGAAATGTGGATTTCAATGACAAATGTGGGTGAGTTTGATGGAGACTTAGAATTAATTACACAAGATGGAGGATGTCAGTCAAAAGGACAGATTTTTTTTCTACCTAACAATTTCTCTCTATGTCTGAGTGTTTCCTGAATTCTGGGTTCAAAGAGCTATTTAATACATACTGTGTATATGAAGCACCCACAGAAGAACAAATTTTGCCAGTTTCTTGAGTGTTTGTTAACAACCAAGCTAGGAAGCCTTCTAGAGCCACTGTAGAAACTTTCCTTTTTATGTGTTTAAATCCAATCTTTACATTACTGTTTTCTATCTGGGTAGTTCCCCATTGCAGATCAGTGATTTGATTCCCTTGGGGGTTTTTTTGTTTGTTTGTTTTTGGAGGGGGTTGTTTTTTTTTGTTGTTGTTGTTGTTGTTTGCGACAGGGTTTCTCTGTAGCTTTGGAGCCTGTTCTGGAACTAGCTCTTACAGACCAGGCTGGCCTCGAACTCACAGAGATCCGCCTGCCTCTGCCTCCCAAGTGCTGGGATTAAAGGCGCCCACCACCACCACCCAGTGATCTGATTCTCTTAAACATAAGGCACATATCCCTGTATTTAAAATGCCAACATGTCTTTTCCTTCCTTTGAAATTTTTCTGTCTGCCTAGTTTCATTTCCACTGCTGTGTTAAAATACACTGACAACAAGCAACTTAGAAGAGAGTTTCCTCCAGCTCACAAATTCCAGTTACAGTTTCTCCAAGTAAGGAAACCACAGTGGCAGGACCTTGAGACAGCTGCTCCCATCCCATCCACAGTCAAGAGGAGAGAGAAAGGACTGCCTGTGTGCTTCTTGCTGGGGCTCAGCTTGTCTCCACTCTTATATAGTACAAAGACTCCCTGCCTAGGGCGTGCTGCCCATGGTGGACTGGGCTTTCCCACATCAGTTAAGACAATCCTCCTTAGATATGTCCACAGGCCAACCCAATGCAAACAACTTTCCCTGAGACTCTTCAAGTGATTGTAGGTTTGTCAACTTGACAAAGCTAATAATCATTCTTTTTAAAGTTATTTTCTTTTCATTTGCTTCCTTCCTTTATTTTTGTGGCATTAGGGAAATGGGAGGTGGTGGCGGGGAAGAGACAGAAATCTTTAATAAATAAATAAATTTAAAAAAAAAAGAAATTGAACCTAGAGTTTCACAGCCGATAGGTAAGCACTCCACCACTAAGCTACCCAAACCCTGTGCTTTCTTATATACTTTCCTATATACCGACTCCATGGCAACACCATGTGACCTCAAGATCTACAGATCACACAAACATTTTCCAGGATCCGTACATTACCCTACTGTGCTTACAAAGGGGCCCATGGAACACAAAAACAGGTGCCTTATTCTCCACATTTGGAATGAACTCAGATCACATTGTATCATCTGATATAAGTCAAGCATTTGATAAACATTTTGTTAAATGATTTTTGCTAGTTCGAACAAAATGCATGGGTTAATTTATTTAGCAATTTATATATTAATGTCAAAATGTAACTGCTGACAGATTTACATCCTGAGGAACCTATTATAAACTGAGAATGTTCCACATTGGAAATGCAAGGTACAATGGCTTTAAAGCTCGGTGCATTTTACAGCCCAACTTGCTTCCACCCCTGATCATGTTGTTGAGAGAGTAACATGGTCCAGCACCATGAAAGTGTGATGCCACTTACATCAGCCTGGACGCGGGGGGGGGGGGGGGGGGGCTCAGTATTCAAAATTCAAGGCATCGTTTCTATTTTATGTCTCATAAAGCCAAAAACACCTCAATCCAACTATCCTATGGGGGCAGACGGAAAGGGATGGATAGAGAGGGGGGAGAGAGAGGAATTGAGAATGAGAGACAGACAGACAGAGAGACATACAAACAGACAGACAGAGAACTCCTCGAGGTTAGTTTCATTAGGGGAGAATGGCCAAAAGGCTCAGCATTCTAATGCTGAAAATGTCAGATATTCCTTTTATGAGCCATGTGGCTTGATCCTTTGCTTTAGGGCTCTGAGATCTCCTACCTGAAGTCTGTAAGCAGAAGTCAATTGGGGGTTATCTCCAAGCTCAGCTAGTCAAGCTCAGACAGAGGGTGGGACCCCAGTCTAGCCACCAGGTACAGAGGTCAAGAGTGACTGTATCCCCCCACCCCCAGCACTGTTAGATGTTTATAAAGACAGCAGGGGAAATAGACACTGTCAGAATTCCAATTTTAAGCTCAACGCTACTCCAAGCCTTTTGCAGTCAACACGGCCTTAACTGCTGCAGATAGCATTCGGTTACAAAGACAAATCCTCTATCAACTTAAATTGTAGGAAGGCTAAAATCATTTTGTCTCCATAGGAAACCTGAGGGGGATAGTCATTTCTTTCAGGGTCTGAAGAAATACTTAGTGTTTCCTCTTCGGTCTTGCATATAACCCTAGTCTACTGAGTTCAAGATGGTGGCTGGGGCACAAGTTGTCACTTCCAGCAGAGAAGAGAGAAAGAAGAAAGGGAAGAGTGGGCCACAGCTGACCAGAAAGCATTTCTTGGTGGTGGCCAAACAACACATCCTCCTTCATCTCTTTGGCCAGAATTTAGTTATGTAGCTAAACCCAGCCACTCAAGAAACTCAAGACAGCACCCGGGGAGGCAGCTGATGGTGAAGCCCCTGGTTTTACCTTTGCAGAGGGCAGACCTGCAGCTGATCATGGCTGCCCAGCCAAGGCCTAGATTTCCCCTAGTTGCTTGTAGCTCCAAATAAAGTATGTGAGCAGAGACCGGTTATTAGCCCCAAGCCAAGGTAATTCCAACATAGACACACCCTCCTCCCATTTGCCTGTTAACGAACTGCTCCCTGGCATCCGGATCGAGCCAGGCGTTATTACAAATATTGACGGAGATCCTTGTCGCTGGATCTCTGAATTGCTGCTTGGAGGAGAGTCTTCTGCTAATTAGAGACACGTTTTAGGCATAATGTATGCAAGAAATAAACTTCCATTGTGTTTAATTATTTACATTCATGGGGATTATATTTTCTATAGTAAGTTACAATTAAAATTATAATAATATGTAATGCTAATAAAAAGGCCAGATCAATTTCTCATTAAACCTGTGTATCCTCAGGACCGACCCCTGTACTTACACCATCATAAGTGCTAAATAAGTCTGGGTGAGTAAGTTATAGACACTATGGGCACTCAGAGGAAATAATGTTCAATTTAGCCTAGGAACATGTTACTTAATGTTCAATCCAGGGGCATGTATGTTATAGTATTATGTTTTATGTGTGGTGTAAATGCTCGATTGGATAAATTCTCTCATTTGTTCTGTCCTGCCTTACACACACACAAGTGGTGGTGTTGTGCCAGCCCGGCGGACACCTCATATATTCAAAGGAGGTGGCTGTGGACTCTGGGAAAATTTATGAAGAGTGACTTCAAGGAGAAAGAGCACCTTAACAGTAATGTGGGTGTCTGGTTCAGACCGCAAAATGCTGATTGCGTAGAAAACAGAGAGGCTTTCTTCGAGCTGTCAGCTTAAAATACCCACACTCCATTCTCGTGACAGGGAGAGCATTTCCCACCAGCGTGGCAGCCCAGAGTCCCAAGAATGCTCATTGGCAAGGTGAGTTTGCAAAGAGACCCCTTTCTTCACGGATGGAAATGGTAGATAAATGGGAGCCCTGGCTTGGGCTGCAAGTAGCTCACTTGCCCCTAGCCCTTCCCTTTTAGCAAACATCCCCACCCTGGACCTGAACTGTCTCACAGCCCCTAGCGCCATCCTTAGCATTACTGCACTGCGTTAATATTTATGTTCAACACTTTTTCCCCTCCCAAGGATGGAGACTCAAGGTTTTCCCCAAGCTTGTATATAGTGACCCTCAGGGAGTAGATAATATGTTTCTTATTCTGAAAGTGGAAGAAGCTACATACCCTGATTGAGAGGAAAACTGGAAGAGAAAAGCATACAGGAGGGAATGTAAAATCCTGGGGGGTGGGGCATGTGAGCCTCCAGTTAGAGCACCCTGGATCCAGTGCTGGCCTGGGTGGCAGGAGGCTAGGACTCTGATTTCAGTCTGGTTCCCAGATGACTGGGAGAGCCAGGTGTCTCAAAATCCTCATTCCTAGAGTGATGGAAGAAATGGCCTATTCAGGTCTGTGACTTTGCCAAGTGGAAAATTATCTTTCCGTATGTATTTTCCTTAATTATTTCATTTAGTAGAGGAGATGGATTTGAACCTTATAAGGTGAGGAGAGCCATTACTAGGCACTAAAGAAGGCAACTCTCATACAATTCTGACCGTGAAACTGCCTGTGGTCATGAACGGTGCAGAGAATGAAATCATGGAGGTTTGCCTGATCTCGAGGGAAGAAGGGACACCCACTGGAAACACAGGGAAATCCATCGTTGGTACATTTATTTAAACATATCTTTAGCAGACAAATAAAAAAAATCACATGTATGTACTGTGTACAACAATGTTTTGAAACCCATCCACATTGACAAATGGCTAAATCAAGCTAATTGTGGCATAATGACCACACATAGCTTTCTTATGGTGAGAACATCTGAGGTCCACTGTCTCAGTCATTCTTGAGGTTACTTAGTAACAATGCATTGTTTTTAATTGCAGACACTGAGTCCTACAATAGACCGCTCAAACTTAACATTAGTAACTGAAATTTTGAATCCTTTGATGAGTATTTTTACTATAATATTCTTCCTGAATAAAAAGAAGAGAAAAGACAAGACAAACCTATGGAGGGTAATAGTGGCTATAAATTAGTTCAACGAGGCTATAAAGATTCTCAGAGAAATAGGGGTACAAGAGCCACTCGTTATTTTTCAAGGTGAAACAAAGGAAAGTGCTATTTTTAGGGTGTGGTTAGTCTCCCAGGAGCTCGCCGTCCCAGAGTGTTGAGATGAGATGGAAATCTTAAGAAACGGGATCTGGTGAACGGCAGTTAAGTCACTGGGCACCCTGCCCTCACCAGTGACTCACGGAGCTCTCTTGGGAATCTGGTTAGTTCTACCAAGAGCAGGTTGTTATAAAAAGAGCAAGGCCGGCCCCTCCCAGGGCTCTGGCTTCCTGCCTTACCATATGATTTCTCTTTCATGCTCACTTCTGCCATAATGTCATATACCATGTTCTGACGTAACCAGAAGACCCCATTCCAGCAGCCGAACAGATGGGGGACGTCTGGTCTTCGACTCCTAGCTTCCAAAAATGTGAGATGAATAAACTGGTTTTCTTTATAAAGTAACAAGTCTTAAGTATTTAATTACTGCAATATAAAATGGGAAAATGGGCTAATACAAAAAGTTGGCCACCAAATGGTGTAGATCCCTCATAACTTAAAAAAAAAGAAAAAGAAAGGAAGAAAGGAAAAGAGAGAGAGAGAGAAAGAAAGAAAGAAAGAAAGAGAAGGAAAGAAGAAAAAAGCCCACATTCTCCCTGGAATTCTGACTCGGAATCTATTTGAAAGTGCAAGCAGGCATTAGAGGCTCAAAAATTATCTTCCTTAAATAGGAAATGAAGTGAAACAGACCTTGGTGTCTCATGGCCCAACAACTCTGTGTGAACAATTTTAGACAATGTTTATAAACGTGAGTCGGAGGTGGGGGAGGGCCCGGGAAACATGTCTGACAATGGCACTCTACCGTTTAGTATTTAGTGTTTGCTGGACTCCCTGGGGCCCAGGGCTCATGAAACTCTCAGGGGAGAAGAGAGTACGCTCCAGAGTGAGATATTTGCCCTCAGTTACCTTGCTGCAGCTGTGTGAGTGTTCTTGCTGTCACCCAAACAGGACAGACATGTGCCTGTCCCAAGGTCTTTGCTTTGCCGTTCTTCTATGAGAAGTGTTTCCTCAAGAGTTCACAGGCTGATTCCTTTGCTTCCCTCAAGACCCTTTAAACTAGATCTCCCACACTATCCAAGCATGGCATTCAATTTCCATAGCTCCCTGCCTCTTTCTTCTGCCACCCATATCCTATTCCTGTTTTGCCTCACCTAGGTCTACATTTTCTTCCTGATATGATACATTCAACATATAACTCAACTGAATATATTACTCAGAGTTCTCAAGGGAAAAATCCTTTCTTTTCTTTCATCAATAGATTCCAACTGCTAAAACAGCACCCAACACACACTGGACACCAGAAATATCTATTAATAAAAGATGGAATGAATGGGCTAATTACAAAATTACAGCGATTTTTAACTTATTCTGGAAAATAAGAGCAGTTTGTTATGACCTTTGACAACCTGGAGAGTGGCTCATACGGAATTCCTAGTGTCAGTCAAATCCATAGCACACTGAAGACTACTCCAAATTATTTACACAAGAAGGAAAATGAAAGCCAACTGAATTATATTCTGGAAGATAATTCAGGAGGGCTAAATCATCATTTTTCCTGTTTTATCCATCGAGCCACTGAGGATGGGAGAGTTTGATGGACATGTCCCCAGTAAATATGAGGCCCTTAAAGACAACCTTAATATTTGTATTTACTTCTTTCTCTTAATGCTCATATCAATCACAAAACACAGACCCTCAGTTTCTCAGATAAGGAAACAGATATGGGCGATGTTCCCAAGTTAATATAGGAAAATGTGCCAAGCTGTGCCTCCTCTTGCCAGAGCTTCCAGCCTCTGTGCCAAGATCTCCTCAAGACTTTCTTCCAACAGAATCATGGTGGGGCTTGCACTGGAAATTCTAGGAAACAGTTAACAACATTTTAATGTTTTATATTATCAACATTTCTGTGTGTTCAATTTTTATAAGGCCTTGACAGTTATGCAGAATCCTCATATTGATATGTTATCTTTCTTTGTCGGTATTTGCTCTTTGTCATCTCCATGTCGAGAGGTCTGGGGGTCTCTGGGGCAACTCACCAAGGGCAACAACCAACAGTCCATAGGAAGCAAGGCTGTAAATGGGTTCCAGATCCATGAGGGTCCACTTCTAACACTTAGGATTAACAAGACAGCTCTCCTCTGCTGGTGGTGATGGATCCCAAGGAAAAAGAGGGAGACTCTGCTATTTTCCTCTTCTCAATAGGTGGCTCCCCCCATCTCCACACATTCAGAGAATCTAAACAAAGCCACCCCAAAACATTCCAATTGCTCAGTATTATCACAGGCCACTGAGAGGCCACACTTTGAGAGTACAGTGCTAACAAGAGGGGACAGCTTAGGACCTGGCTTGGGTAGCCATAGAGAGAAGGATGGTAGCCAAAGAGAAAGTGAAGAACCAGGAGAAAAATACACAGAAGACAGTGCAGCCGAGTGACATCAGCAAGAGAGAAATAAATTGTGCAGAGAAACATACACCTAACAGTGCCTAGGAAACAGAAGGGGTAGAGTCGGAAGAGGGTCATAGAATCCCCCAAACACCAACTGCCATTTTAGCTCCAACCAGGTAATTGGTGGTATCTGAGCCATATGCTTCTCATGCAGGTAGAACAGAGTTCTATTTACCCTCATTGGAGGGCCAGTTCCAATGGAAGTCATAGTATGAGTTTCCTCCTAATCTCCCCCAGGGTCTTCCTGGATACTTATTCTTGAACATACAACTCTAGTTAACCCATCCTTGTCTGAAGAGGAACCGAGGGGAGTGAGACACTGATACCAAAGAGGAGGACCAGATTTATATTTGACCTGATTCCCCTGGGTCTGCATGCATAGTGGCTCCTTGAGACTTTGTTATTGGATCTCTTCACCTTCTAGTTGTTCATGCTTGTAGTACATTGACTTCTGATGCCTCAGTGCTGCTTTCTCATTCCTGTTCTAATTCCTTTGTTACTTTTCTCATTGTTCTAAACAAATATCTAGAATGAGCATCTTAAAGAGAGGAAGGGTTTTGATTGTTGTTTAGTTGATTGGTGGATTTTGTTTTGTTTGGTGGTGGTGTCTTTAAGGTTATTTTTGCTGCTGCTGTTATTGTTGTTATTTTTGTCTCACAGTCTGAGAGCACACAGTCCGTCGTGGAGGGAAAGAGCATGACAACATGAGGCAGGAGTATGCATGTGGGGCTCCCCACCTCAAATCTTGGTTGAACAACAAGCAAAATGACAGACTGTGAGGCCAGGTTACTAAAGTTTAAGACCCACCCTTTTGTGAACTCTTCCTCCTGTGAAGCTCCATCCCCTGATGGTTCCACAATCTTCCCAACAGTGCCACCCTCTTATAAGGGAATTATATGTTCAAAACATGGCTATCCTCAACCAAATCTGCCCAGTGCCTAAGGTTTTACTTTAAGGTAAGACACATCCCTTTCCTCTTCGCTGAAGATTAAGACATGCCCCTTTCCTCCTGCTGAAGGTTAAAACGTGCCCTTTCCACACTACTGAAGGATAAGACACACCCATTTCCACTCTGCTGAAGAAGATAAACCCCTTCCTCTCTGCTGAAGGCTAAGACACACCTCCTTGCTCTGTTAGACACACCCCTTCCCTCATGCACACTGTTGATTAAGCATGTGAAGCCTCTGGAAACTAAACACAAAGCAGGATCAAGGGTGTAGGAAAACCAGATTTCAGAAAGCCCCAGGCCAGGGTCAGATAGACTCCAAAGTCAAAGCTACACTGCATGTAGGAAGATCAACAGTGAATCCGTGGCCCCTCTTTAAAGCACACACTAGTGCATGCATGCCTATGCACACACACAAACACATACACACACATTTACTCCCTTGTACACATGTACATACCCAAATATGCATTCATATCGGCACTCATTCATACACACACAAAGGTACACACCAATGCATGCACATACCCAAATACACATGCACACACACATACATACATACATACACACACACTCTCATACACATACCCAAACACACATGCACACACACACATACACATTCATACACACACAGAAGTACACACCTATGCATGCACATACTCAAACACACATGCACATACACACATTCATATACACACACGTTTACTCTCTCAAACACATACCCAAACACACATGCACACACTCACACACACACACACACACACACACACACACACATTCATACACACACAGAGTCATACACATACATTTGTCCTAGAGCCATCGCAAGGATCCAGTGAAAGATGGAAGGAGAGAGTCAAATGTAATCTGAGTAAGAGTTACACACTTTCCCTTTTAACTCCTAAATTTGACAAGAATTTCATCACAGAAGACAGTCAACTATACATCTTAAAACTGTGCACTGTAGAAGGGACCCCAGACAGAAGGCTGAGGAGCTTCAAAGGGATTTTTTTTTACATGCATGACTTGACATTTGCAGGTGGGGCTCCTCTTATTTTCTGTTTCACACTTGATCATATAATTACGATCCTGTGCAATATGTGGAGATGAAACCTTTGCACAGCATTGCAGAGGGAAGCAGAACCATTTGTCAATCCATTTTACCCAGCATTTGTTTCTTAATCTCATGCTTCAGGACCTGTCCTAAGGGAAGTACAGGGCCACCTGCGTCTGCAGCAGCAAGGCATGCATCTGCAGACTACATACCAAAACATAGGTCAGGGCATATTCATGATGAAAATCGGAGCCTGGTGTTGTTCAGGAAATAAAATTTGGATAGAGAATGAAGCTCAGTGTACTCGCTCTGAACCTGGTTTCTGGTGGCAGCCACCTGCACTTAGTAGCTACTCTACCGCTCACTGACAATGTGGTTATTTAGGGCTGATATTCTGCTCTTTGCATATAAATTCAGATAGCAGGATCGCTTTATAGGATTTCTATGAACACTGAAATAAGTTAGTTAAGTCTGAGAAGAGCACACAGTAGCTTCCTCTGCATCCATCTCTAAGTCTGAGAAGAGAGCACACAGTGGGTCCTCTGCATCCACCAGTAAGTCTGAGAAGAGAGCACACAGTGGGTCCTCTGCATCCATCTCTAAGTCTGAGAAGAGAGCTCACAGTGGGTCCTCTGCATCCACCAGTAAGTCTGAAAAGAGCACACAGTGGGTCCTCTGCATCCACCAGTAAGTCTGAGAAGAGAGCACACAATGAGTGCCTCCGCAGCCATTGCTGCTCCATCATTCTAGCTCCCTTGTCTAATGAGAACCAGGCTCTGCTGACCAGCTATCCCGGAAAGGCCAAGAATCCCAATACCCAGTGGGCATTGGGATTCATCCTTTGCTCTACTCAAGACCTCTAATAATGCTTCCAGAAAGCATTATCCTTGGACATCTCATCTCTCAAGGTAGAAACTTGTTTTCCCTATTTTGCAGATGAATGCCTATGCTGGATGAACTCAAGTGACAGGCCTAAATCCCTGTGTTATGATATGGGAGTGTCATATATCAATCTGTTGATTTCATTGGTTAAGCAATAAAGAAACTGCTTGCCCTCATAGGTTAAAACATAGGTGGGAGGAGTAAACAGGACAGAATGCTGGGAGGAAGAGGAAGTGAGCTCAGACTCGACAGCTCTGCTCTCTGGAGCAGAGGCCGTGCTACCCTCTCCCGGGGAGACGCAATGAACTCCAACCTAGGATGGATGTAGGCTAGAATCTTCCTGGTAAGCGCACCTTGGGGTGCTACATACGTGATTAGAAATGGGCTAAATTAATATGTGAAAATTAGCCTAGAAGAGGTTAGATAGAAATGGCCCAAGCAGTGTTTAAATGAATACAGTTTGTGTGTTGTTATTTCGGGGCATAAGCTAGCAGGCAGCCGGGGTGCTGGGAACGCAGCCCCGCCTCTCATATTACTACAGTGTTGTAGGAGCTGCAGGCCTCTTCCCACAGCCCGGCTCCTGGCCACTTGGCTAGCTTATACCCGAAATGACAACACACAATGTATTCTTTTAAACACTGCTTGGCCCATTAGCTCTAGCCTTTACAGGCTAATTCTCATATCCCGATCAACCCATCTCTAATAATCTGTGTAGCATCAGTCTTACCAGGAAAGATTCAGCATGTCTGACCTGGCAGCTTGCTTCATCACGTCTGCTTTGGCGATGAGCTGCATGGCATCTGAGCTCACTTCCTCTTCCTCCCAGCGTTTTGTTTTGTTTACTCCACCCACCTATGTTTTAACCTATCAGGGCCAAGGCAGTTTCTTTATTTAACCAATGACCTTCCTCCATCATCCCTGTATAACTAGTAAGAGGCAAAGCCACATCTATGCAGTTTCAGAATGCAGATTCTTTTTTTCTTTCTATTTATTATTATTTATTTATTTATTTAAGATTTCTGTCTCTTCCCCGCCATGGTCTCCCATATCCTCCCTCTCCCCAATCAACTCCCCATCTCTCATCAACCCAAAGAGCAGTCAGGGTGCACCCTGCCCTGTGGGGAGTCCAAGGACCTCCCATCTCCTTCCAGGTCTAGTAAGGTGAACATCCAAACAGCCTAGGCTCCCACAAAGCCAGTATGTGCAGTAGGATCAAAACCCAGTGCCATTGTTCTTGACTTCTCAGCAGTCCTCATTGTCCGCTATGTTCATCAAGTCCGGTTTTATCCCAGGCTTTTTCAGACCCAGGCCAGCTGGCCTTGGTGAGTTCCTGAAAGAACATCCCCATTGTCTCAGTGTGTGGGTGCACCCCTCGCGGCCCTGAGTTCCTTGCTCGTGCTCTCTTTCCTTCTGCTCCTGATTTGGACCTTGGGGTTATAGTCCAGTGCTCCAATGTGGGACTCTGTCTCTGTCTCCTTTCATTGCCTGATGAAGGTTAATATCCAGGAGGATGACTATATGTTTTTCTTTGGGTTCACCTTCTTATTTAGCTTCTCTAGGATCACGAATTATAGGCTCAATGTCCTTTATTTATGGCTAGAAACCAAATATGAGTGAGTACATCCCATATTCCTCTTTTTGGGTCTGGCTTACCTCACTCAGGATAGTGTTTTCTATTTCTGTCCATTTGCATGCAAAATTCAAGAAGTCATTGTTTTTTACTGCTGAGTAGTACTCTAATATGTACATTAAGGGCATCATTGAATAAATGAGACCTCCTGAGACTGAGGAGCTTCTGTAAAGCAAAGGACACTGTCACAAAGACAAAAAGGCAACCCACTGACTGGGAGAAGATCTTCACCAACCCCGCAACTGACAAAGGTCTGATCTCCAAAATATATAAAGAACTCAAGAAACTAGACTGTAAAAGGCTAATCAACCCAATTATAAAATGGGGCACTGAGCTGAACAGAGAATTCTCAAGAGAAGAAGTTCAAATGGAGAAAAGACACTTAAGGTCATGCTCAACCTCCTTAGCGATCAGGGAAATGCAAATCAAGACAACTTTAAGATACCATCTTACACCTGTCAGAATAGCTAAAATCAAAAACACCAATGATAGCCTTTGCTGGAGAGGTTGTGGAGAAAGGGATACACTCATTCATTGCTGGTGGGAATGCAAACTTGTGCAACCACTTTGGAAAGCAATGTGGCAATTTCTCAGGAAATTTGGGATCAACCTACCCCTGGACCCAGCAATACCACTCTTGGGAATATACCAAAGAGATGCCCTATCATACAAAAAAGTATATGTTCAACTATGTTCATAGCAGCATTGTTTGTAATAGCCAGATCCTGGAAACAACCTAGATGCCCTTCAATGGAAGAATGGATGAAGAAAGTATGGAATATATACATATTAGAGTACTACTCAGCGGCAGAATGCAGATTCTTCATGTGCCATTTGCATTGTACGGAATGCCACACCACCAGTAAGAAGCCTTACCTAAAAGACTGAAGGGCTTAGACAGGACTCTTACCCTTGCTGGAGAGAAAAAAGGCTAAAGTAAAAAATATTCTCCAGAGTAGGACAGTGGTAGCACACACCTTTAATCCTAGCACTTGGGAGGCAGAGGCAGGCTGATCTCTGAGTTCAAGACCAGCCTGGTCTACAAGAGCTAGTTCCAGGACAGGCTCTAAAGCTACAGAGAAACCCTGTCTCGAAAAACAAAAACCAAAACAAAACAAAACAACAAAAAACCCTTCTTTATAAACAAACCAATGTTGGCATGCCAACACTGCAAAGGAAATCACCTGAGCCATTGTCCCATCATGCCATTCAGCCTGAGACAAGTCAATGATAAACATGAGGGCAAGAAAAAACATTCTGGGAAACACAGAGTCCCTCTTTAAACCAGATGAGCTCAGCTCCTTAAATAACTCACATCTCCAGCCTTATGCCTCCTGCATGCCTGTCTGCAGAGCCAATTTGTGATCCTCCCACTACTTTCCACCCTAGAGAGACCAGTAAAGAGTGAGCTAGTCAGTGCAGGGAAGGCCACCGCTCCTAACCTCTGAAGCAGCGAGCTCCAGGGAGCCAAACAGGGAGACACTATTCCAACAGCTGAAGAATTCTGCCTTGGACCTTAGATGCTGTAATGCTGGGATCTGTGTGGTCCAACAGAAAGCTGAATCTCATCTCTGTGACTGGCAAGGGAGACGCACGCTTCTCTCCACATGTGTCCATACTATTCAGGCTGCCAGCTGGGCAAAGACACAGGAGCAGCCCCCATCAGTAAGAACATATCCAAACAAGCAACCTACAGCCTGCCTGGGGCTGCAGTCCTGCAGCCAACAGTCTGGCTGTGAGGAAATGCAGTCCCTCCTAGCAGACTTCCAAGCTGGAAGGGATCATTAAAATGGTGGCTATTATTTCTCTGCAGAAAAAGGCACTCGGTCAGGCTCATTCTAAAACAGTCACATTGCAGAGACATCTATTCCGGTGGCTGCTCCACTCAAGCAAGCAAGCACGCGAGGCTTTGGTTTCCTGTGAAACTGAATGAAGGGTGTTTGCATGCAGAAGAGTACATTTTCATAGGAAATGCCTGGCATGTTTGCAAATACTAAATGAGAGATGGTTCAAGTGGGGTGGGCTGATGAGAGTGTCATGTCTGTGTCATTCATCTAATGGCCTTCCTGTGGAGCTTAAGGCCAGGCTGAGGTGACTAGAGGGACTCAAGTGAAACTGATAACATCTTTTGCTGGGCTTGAAGATGACTCACTATCCAGAGCCTCATTAGCACAGGGTCACCCAGGGACTGAGAGGTCTCTTTCAGAGTAGGAGGCGCAGATCCTCTACTAGCCCGTCAACAGCTCTCTGTCTCACAGGAGAAACCAGCATTGCTAAACCAGAAATGCAGAGTCTCAAAAGATAAGAGTGATTGCTGCTAATTAGGGATAATTTGAAGACTGTCTAACAAAATGCAGGTGGAATGCTTTCATTTCATTTGCTTTTGAGTCATTCTGAAATGCTGGCTGCTGTCTAAGAAGCACCCACAGGTCCTGGGAACTCATAAGGGGCCAAGGCTTCCACATGAAGCCCAGCTGAATAGTGTTCACCTTAGAAACACCGGTGTCCCAGCTGTATCTGTGTGCAGCTGTCACGGTGGCAATCACACCAGCCAGAGAATCATACTGATAATAAAAGGCAAAACTGGCCTCCTGACAGAAGCGTGAGGCCTTTGCAGCAGGAGAGCCAGCTGCCCAGAGCAGTTCACCCTCAGACAGTAACATTTGAGAACCAACCTACTTCAAAGAACTAGTGTCTTATCTTCCCCTCCTGGATTGCTGAGCAACCCTTCCAGAATTTCATTTCAGGCTATGCTTTCTGTCTCTTACAATCTGGTGATAGCACAGATTTGGGGTACTTCCTTTGCCTTGTATGTGATCCCCATTTCTCTACTAATGAGTGTAGCATGATTAATAAAAACCTTGAGGCAGAAATACCACTACAAATGAGTGTCCTTTTGACCATCCATCCAGACCTATCCTCTTCGAAGCTCGAGCCCCAAGTACCTGAACATAGCACCATTTGATATAGGATCTTACAGTGATCACCTAAACATTGCCTTTTATGTTTGAAGAGTTTTTAAAATTGTGTGTGCACAGGCTGTGTGTATGTGTGTGTGTGGGGGGGGGGGGTTACAAGCTTATGAGCGCCAACAAAGGCCAGAAGAGGTCACTGGATCCCTGGAGCTTTTGTTACAGTAGATTGTGACCTGCTCAATGTGTGTGCTTAGAACAGAATTTGAATCCCCTGCAAGAGCAGCACACACTCTTTATTACTGTTTGCTTTGTTTTACTCTTCTTTTTCATTGTTCTATTTGTTTTCTTAAGAGAGAGAAAGAAGGTGCAGGATTAGATGGGCAAGGAAATGAGAAAAATCTGGCAGGAAACAAAGTGGGGAAACCATGATCAGAATATACTGGAGGAAAAATATTATTTTCAATTAGAGAGAGAGAAAGAGAGAGAGGGGGGAGAGGGAGAGAGAGCAGAGGGGGAAGAAGGCTATCAGAGACACAGAAAGGGACATTTCCCGAGGATATCATTTTTATTTGGGGGATGCTCTGTCTATTCCACAGCACAGACCTTGTCCCAGTAGTGAGTAGGTACATAGTAACTGAAACCAACTCCTTCTCTGTGTCTTCAGGCTTGTCAACTTGGAGAAAAGTAGAGATAAAAAATGATTTAGGGTGAAGGGGCAAAAGAGGAAGAGAGGTAGCAACAACAAAGGAAAAAAAGGAAGCAATGAAGGAAGGGAAGGTGGGGTAATGTAGGTATAAGATAGATAGATAGATAGATAGATAGATAGATAGATAGATAGATAGATAGATAGATAGATAGATATAAATGACAGGTATCTGGTGGATGGATGGATGGATGGATGGATAGAAAGACAGATACTCATTATCAGTCAGAGCTCTAAAACAGTAAAACTCTTTGTGCCTTCCCCTCTGCTCTCCCTGAACTCTGAATGCTACCCAGATAAAACAGTAGGCACCCCTCTCCCTTCAGCAATTCCCCAGACTCACTTTCTCCAGAGATGTTGGACCCATTCCTGCCTCTATGTGCTTAAAATTTATCATCAGTTGCAAAATTACTTTTCTGTAATTATTTTTACCTAGTATTTGTTTGTTTTGTTTTGTTTTTCAAGGCAGGGTTTCTCTCTGCAACTTAGGAGCCTGTCCTGAAACTTACTCTGTAGGCCAGGCTGATCTTGAACTTGCAGAGATCCACCTGCCTTTGCCTCCCAAGTGCTGAGATTATAGGGATGCACCACACTGGCCTAGCCCTACAGAGTATTTTTATTGTTCAGTTGGAAATTACTTTCCTCATGTTTTCTAATGTATGCAAATTAAGGCAACATGAATTCACATTTTGAAATGTCTCACTGAGCAGTGCTCTGAATGACTACCACACGTGTTTTCTGAGGACTTAACATTGGTCATGCTTGTCTAAGCTTCCACCATCCAGAGGAGACATTAAATGTCATACAGAAGTCATACTTTCTTCATTCCATATCAATAAAGACATGCTCACACAAAACGGTTCCAATGTTTAAAGCAACTTTCTCACCAGAGAGGTAGAGCAGAATTGAGAATTATCAAGGGTCCAAGCAAACGGAAGAATTTTAGTCCCTGAATTTTCATGTGTTAGAGATTTACTACCCAAATTTATATGTTCAATGACATTTGGAGCTTGGAATCCCAGGAGTTATTGGGATTATGGATTTATAAAATTGAGTGCGCACACTAGCCTTGCTTCACCATACCTTCTGGGATGCGATGAGACAGCAAAGAAGCCCTCAAAAGGTGGGGCGGATACATATTCTTGGCCTTCCAGCCTTGAGAACCATAGACAAAATCAGTGGTTCTCAACCTGTGGGTCACGACCCCCACGGGGTCACATATCAGCTATCCTGCAGATCCCTGAGATCATGCTATTATTTCTTATAGTTACATATGAATCAACAACTGTCTGAAAATTTCAAATTTAATTTTAAAAAGTGAGAATGATTAGAAGAGATGTCTCACCCTATGGAGAATACAGTCAGGCAGTATCCAGGCGGCCAAGTCTGGTGGGTGAGGAGGAGGTCTATCAATCATGGCCACCCTGGCCATCCCCCTCAGACTGTAGAGGTCTAGACACTTCTTGAGAAAAAGAGAACAAGAGGCGGGGAATGAGAGCTAACCTTTCTTGAGCCCCGGAATGGTAAGGAGACAGAGAGAGAGAACACAGCACCTGAGGTGGGGATGATCTACTTTCCCATCTCCCGACTTGGTGTTAGAGAAAAGCAATGAAAATGGCAATAAGGACCTTTGAGAGCTCTGGAATGTGTCACCCACACAGAACGGTTCAGTTTAGGGCCCAGTGGGGTCTATTCTGAAGATTCAGTTTTTAAGCCATCTTCATGTTTTTTAACCAGCTCTAAGATTTGGATAGGGAGGCATCATAGCCAGGGAGGCATATATACCAGGAGTTTGGGAGTGTCACTCAGAGACCAAAATCCCAATTCAAGAAGCCAAGCTTTTCCCTCTACTGAATTCATAGACTCACGCTTTGGGGAGGAACTGGAGAGGAAAGGAGACCTCCTACTGGCCAGTGTGTGCTGGCGGTGGAGGGTTCCCCATTACACAAGGACCACTCAGACTATGTCCTTCATGTGCCTGTCGTCACATTTCAAGTATTTGGTACAGTGTCACACTGAGTTTTGTGAGTTTTTCTAGGTAATTATGGAGCCTAGGAGGATGACGGATAGTTTGGAAGAAGCCTGGCAATGAAGCCTGAGAGGGTGATGATTAGCATGGAGGAGGCCTGGCGATGGATCCTCAGGGTGATGGTTAGCATGGAAGAGGCCTGGTAGTGAAACATAGAAGGGTGATTGATGGTTAGTACAGAAGAGGCCTGGCAATGGAGCATGAGAGCGTGACAGTTAGCATGGAAGAGGCTGGAACACAAGAAGGTGATGGGTTAGTATGGAAGAGGCCTGGAAACATTGGAGCACAGCTGCTATTAGACTCTGAGCAGCCACAAAGGTCCAAGGAAGTCTTGTAGAAAGCAAGGCTGTTCTGGGGAAGTCACAGGCAGTCTCATGGAGATTAGGCATCGTCTTGCAGAGTCGAGGTTGATCCTGGGAAGGTCAAGGATGGTTTGGCGGAGGGCTGTGTCTTTTAAGGTACAGTGTGATGCTAAGGTTTTGGAGCGACATTGAGTCAGTCTACCCAAGTAAGGTAGACACAGGACAGAACTGACTCTCAGCTCTAGGCACAGGGAAGGTTTCCTCGACTCTGCCTCCTCCCCCTGTACCCTACTAGCATCTGCTCTATTATATCATGCTAGATGTGCTTGGGAATCCATTTGGTTAGATGAGCATGAACATGACTCCTATAATATTAAAGGACTTGGGGACAGATTCAGATTTTATAGGAACTGAAGCTTATAATATGTGGGTGGGGACCAGCGAGGTGGTTCAGTGGGTTAAGGCACTTGATGCTAACGCTGACCTGAGTTGATGACCCTCTGAATTGTCCCTAACTGACTCCTCTAACTTGTCCTCTGACCTCCACAAGCACCCTAGGACATGTGTATACGCACACACAAACACACACTCAAAGGACATAAATTTGACAAAAATAAATATGGATGACACTTTACATATAAGTATTTCACCAAACACGGGACCAGAAAAGGGCACTGAAGCCTGAGTCGTGACTTTTACAGCAATTCTGTTTTGGCCAGGGTTGCATCTCATCTTTCCTTTGCATCTGGCTCCTGTGGACAGTCAGAACTTGCTTAGGGACAAAGATAGAGTGCTTTCCCACAAAAAGAACTAAGGATGAATAAATAAGGCGTTTCTTAGCCTTATATTTATTTTTTTTAACTTTTTTTTATTGAGAAAAGAAAAAAAAAACAAATTTCCTCCTCCTCCCAGCCTCCCATTTCCCTCCCCCTCCTCCCACCCTTCTCCCCCTTCCCCCACTCCTCTCCCTCTCCATCTCCAGCCCAAAGAGCAGTCAGATTTCCCTGCCCTGTGGTAAGTCCTAGGTCCTCCCCCCTCCGTGCATTTCTAGGAAGGTGAACATCCAAACTGGCTAGGCTCCCACAAAGCCAGCACATTACGTAGGTTCAAAACCCCGTGCCATTGTCCTTGGGTTCTCATCAGCCCTCATTGTTCGCCATGCTCAGAGAGTCCAGTTTTATCCCATGCTTTTTCAGTCACAGTTCAGCTGGCCTTGGTGAGCTCCCAATAGATCAGCACCCCTGTCTCAGTGGGTGGGTGTTCCCCTCGTGGTCCCGACTTCTTTGCTCATGTTCTCCCTCCTTCTGCTCCTAATTGGGACCTTGGGAGCTCAGTCCAGTGCTCCAGTGTGGGTCTCTGTCTCTGTCTCCATCCATCACCAGATGAAGGTTCTATGATGATATGCAAGATATTCGTCATTATTGCTATAGGATAGGGTCATTTCAGGTTCCCCATCCTCAGCTGCCCAAGGAACTAACTGGGGACCTCGGCTTGGGTATCTGGGAGCCACTCTAGCTTCAAGTCTCTTGCCAACCCTAAGGTGGCTCCCTTAACTAAGAACCGTGCTTCCATGCTCCCCCATCCAACCTTCCTTCATCCCAATCCTCCCCCTTCCCCAAGCTCCCCCCATTCTCCCCCTCTCCCCCCCTCTCTCCCCATCTCCCCTTACCCCCATCCCACCCCACCCCCAAGATCTCAATTTTCTCCCCGGCAATTTTGTCTACTTCCCATAGCCAAGAGGGCAACTATATGCTTTTCCTTTGGTTCACCTTCTTACTTAGCTTCTTTGGGATCACCAATGTAGACTCCGTGACCCTTGTTTATGGCTAGAAACCAATTATGAGTGAGTACATCCCATGTTCATCTTTTTGGGTCTGGGATACCTCACTCAGGATAGTGTTTTCTATTTCCATCCATTTGCATGCAAAATTTGAGAAGTCATTGTTTTTTAACGCAGCATAGTACTCTAATGTGAAGATATTCCACACTTTCTTCATCCATTCTTCCATTGAAGGGCATCTAGGTTGTTTCCAGGATCTGGCTATTACAAATAATACTGCTATGAACATAGTTGAACAAATGCTCTTGTCATGTGATAGGGCATCTCTTGGGTATATTCCCAGGAGTGGTATTGCTGGGTCCAGGGGTAAGTTGATCCCGAATTTCCTGAGAAACCGAAACACCCATTTCCAAAGTGGTTGCACCAGATTGCATTCCCACCAGCAATGGATGAGTGTTCCCCTTCCTCCACAGCCTCTCCAGCAAAGGCTATCATTGGAGTTTTTTATTTTAGCCATTCTGACAGGTGTAAGATGATATCTCAAAGTTGTTTTGATTTGCATTTCCCTGATTGCTAAGGAGGTTGAGCATGACCTTAAGTGTCTTTTGGCCATTTGAACTTCCTCTGCTGAGAATTCTCTGTTCAGTTCAGTGCCCCATTTTTTAATTGGGTTAATTAGCATTTTAAAGTCTAGTTTCCTGAGTTCTCTATATATTTTGGAGATCAGACCTTTGTCTGTTGCGGGGTTGGTGAAGATCTTCTCCCAGTCAGTAGGTTGCCTATTTGTCTTAGTGACAGTGTCCTTTGCTTTACAGAAGCTTCTCAGTTTTAGTAGGTCCCATTTATTCAATGTTGCCCTTAAAGTCTGTGCTGTTGGGGTTACACATAGGAAGCGATCTCCTGTGCCCATCTCCTGTAGGGTACTTCCCACTTTCTCTTCTATCAGGTTCACTGTGTTCTGACTGATAGTGAGGTCTTTAATCCATTTGGACTTGAGTTTTGTGCATGGTGATAGATATGGGTCTATTTTCATTCTTCTACAGGTTGACATCCAGTTATGCCAGCACCATTTGTTAAAAATGCTTTCTTTCTTCCATTGTATACTTTTGGCTCCTTTATCAAAAATGAGGTGTTCATAGGTTTGTGGGTTAAAATTCGGGTCTTCTATACGATTCCATTGGTCAACTTCTCTGTTTTTATGCCAGTACCACACTGTTTTCATCACTGTAGCTCTGTAATAGAGTTTGAAGTCAGGGATGGTAATGCCTCCAGACAATCCTTTATTGTATAGGATTGTTTTGGCTATCCTGGGTTTTTTGTTTTTCCATATAAAGTTGATTATTGTCCTCTCAAGATCTGTGAAGAATTTTGATGGGACCCTGATGGGGATTGCATTGAATCTATAAATTGCCTTTGGTAGAATTGCCATTTTTACTATGTTGATCCTCCCAATCCAAGAGCAAGGAAGGTCCTTCCATTTTCTGGTATACTCCTCAATTTCTTTCTTCAATGCCTTAGAGTTCTTGTCAAATAGATCTTTCACTTCCTTGGTTAGAGTTACCCCAAGATATTTTATGCTGTTTGTGGCTATTGTGAAAGGTGAAGCTTCTCTGATTTCCCTCTCTGTTTCCATATCCTTTGTGTATAAGAGGGCGACTGATTTTTTGGAGTTTATCTTGTATCCTGCCACATTACTAAAGGTGTTTATCAGCTGTAAAAGTTCTTTGGTGGAGTTTTTGGGGTCGCTTATGTACACTATCATATCATCTGCAAATAACGAAAGTTTAACTTCTTTCTTTCCAATTCGAATCCCTTTGATCCCCTTATGTTGTCTTATTGCTATTGCTAGAACTTCAAGTACTATATTGAAGAGGTATGGCGAGAGTGGACAGCCTTGTCGTGTTCCTGAGTTTAGTGGGATGGCTTTAAGTTTCTCTCCATTTAATTTAATGTTAGCTGTCGGCTTGCTGTATATAGCTTTTATTATATTTAGGTATGACCCTTGTATCCCTAATCTCTCCAATACTTTTATCATAAAGGGGTGTTGAATTTTGTCAAATGCTTTTTCAGCATCTAATGAAATGATCATATGGTTTTTTTCTTTCAGTTTATTTATATGCTGGATTACATTGATAGATTTTCGTATGTTGAACCAGCCCTGCATCCCTGGGAAGAAGCCAACTTGATCATAATGGATACCATTTAGATGGTAAGCACTCTGGCCATCCTCTGAGGACTGACCTCACTTGCTATTTTTTGCCTGAGTCCCTGAGCTGGGCATCAGAGGGATTTACAGGCTGTGATCAGCAGGTCTCAGCACACGGAAGTTGGGAAGCTGGTTATCAGCAATTGAAACCTGATTAGATAAATCCTCCAATGAACATGTGTTTTCCCTGCAATGTCAGATCACCAAAGAACCAAAGAAAAAGAGTTAAAATGAAAACCGGAGGTCAGTTTCAAGCATGGCACAGAGGGAGAAGGGCTTTGCTTTAAAGTCTAAAGCCTTCCCTCCCCAGAGAACGCAAACCATCTGTAAGCCTGCCTATTACCAGACTCATCCTTCCCAGCATCAAAAACATGAAGGAGCCTATTACTCATTTTTGCCATTCCTCTAGACTGAAGATTCTTGAACCTTGAGTCATTATGTCTGAAGCCCATGCCTAACTTCTCACCTGCTGGCTCCACCCCCCAGGTATAGTGAAATAGTCCACCTAGCTAACACCTGCCCCTGCAAGGCTCCCTTGTAGGAGAAGCCCCAGCCAATCACCTTGCTTGTAGGGTGGGTACCCCTTAGGCAAATGATTACCTATAAATCTGGCGGGTGAGCTCCCCGCACTTCCCTTTTGTTTCCTGCTCTTCGCTAGAACGCTGGTTTTGTAAGCTCTCCCCTTATTAAAGCTGAATATATTATATTAAGCTAGCCTGGTTAATTCTGTTCACCGTTCATTTACGCCGCAACAGTTCGGATATGCCATGCAAATGCCTCCAGGTCTGCCTTTATCTACAATGTCCCAGTAATCAAGGGCATCCCAGATGTACAACAGCGAACCCCCAGTTGCTGTCCTACTGCAGAACCACTTCTGAGAAGCTCGCTAGTAAACTCACCAGTCTAGCTTCCATCTCCAGCTTCGACTCAAGACTTTACTGCCAAGAGAGGCTCCCTGTTCAACAGACGTGGGTCTCTATTCAGCCTGGAAACATGTGACACGCGTGGGCACCGCTAGACTCACAGAACACTCCATCACGAACATGCCCTGGAGTGTCCATTGGAGGTGGACAGGCTGCCATGGCCCCTGTGCTCAGGAGTAAGTGATCTTACAGAAAAACACAAGTTCAGACAGTAAAATAAAAAAGGCACATGCAGGAGAGAGGCCAAACCCTTGGAGGGGTATGAGAATCCTCCCACCTCTGGGGGACGAAGAATTTACTAGTGAACTACAAAGATGCTAACTGAACATCAACCCCAGAAGAAAAAACAAGCCAGACACATGTCCATGCCTTGACTTTGTTTTGAGCCCCACAACTCCTCCCCAGACAGAGCTGATGGAGTGGTCATTTCTGCAGGGGTCACTGGAAGTTCACTGCCACTGCGGTTCTCTAGCTCGCGGCGGTGAAAGCTGGATCTCAATGAGGTTCCTGAGATGATGAGGTCATCGCTTGGATGCCAGTCAGCTGATTAAAAATACTCACATTCCATTTTTGGAGAACTTGAGTGTTTGGGGGTATGGGAAGTCTAAATTTTTTATATGATTGTCTCATTCTCTCTATCTCAGAGATGAAAAGAAAATTAGATTATTTCCAGCACCTGCCACGAGGGGGGGTATGATGTTGGTGGCTTTTCTTTCTCTGTTTCTTGTGTACGTGTGTTTATGTCTTTGTATGTATTAAAGAAAGGGGCAAAGTGTATATGAGTGTGAGTGTGTATGTAAGCATAAGGGTGTGTGTGTGTGTGTGTGTTGTGAGTGTAGGGGAGTGTGGGGGAGTGTTTGTGTGTGCGTGTGTGTGTGTGTGTGTGTGTGTGTGTTGCTTATACTTGTTACTATGCGAGTACACATCTGTTCACACTGTTTGCCTATGTGTTGAGGTTGGAGGTTGACCTTAGACGTATTTCCATCATTACCTTTCACCTTTGCCTTCAGAGACAGGGGATATGGAGAACATGAAGCTCAATAGTCCAGCTAGACTGAGCAAGCAGCTTCAGGAACCTGCTAGCCCCTGTTAACGCCCTCATATCCTAGCGCTCAGGTTACAGGCACACATCGCTATGTCTGGCTTTTTACCTGATGATCCCAATTCAGGTCTTCATGCATGCCCCAAAGATATTTGACCCACTGTCTACTTTCTTATTTCTTCCTTTAGTCTTGATGTCAAGTCTGGCTGTCAGTTTTATCATCTCCATGTTGTAGAAATGAAAAGACTGTAGTGCGAAACTTAGGGTGATTTTCCAAATGGCAGTGGTGTGGGAGGTCCTTCTGTCTATGTGTTGCTTTTATTGGTTGATGAATAAAGAACTGGCTTGGCCTATAGCATGGGAGGAGGAAGGCAGAGATAGAGAGATGCCATGGAGCCGCCACCACAGATAGATGTGTTGAAACTTTGCTGGTAGGCCACGACCTTGTGGTGATATACAGATTAATAGAAATGGGTTAAATTAATATGTAAGAGTTAGCCTATAAGAAGCTAGAGCTAATGGGCCAAGCAGTGATTTAATTAATATAGTTTCTGTGTAATTATTTAGGGCCTAAGCTAGCCGGGCAGCTGGGAAAAACAAGCAGCACCTCCTCCAACACGTTAGCAGCCATCAGGTTCTAATGATGAGTCTGTTCAACTCCAGAGCCAATATATCCCCTACCTTCCCTGGGACCACCTGCGTTCTTGTTCCCTTTAAATCCATCTTCGCATAGACTCCCACGGATGCAGGCAGGCACATGTGGCAGCCAGCCCATCTCTATCACCATTCGGGCTGGCAGGAGCAAGAGCAGAGGGGAAGTACCCCGACACGGAGGCCAGTCTGTCCAGCCTGGCCGATGCCAGGGTTTCTCCATCAGCAGTGTCCGAGCTACACACTGAGAAGCTGGAGTCTGCTCTCTTGTTCTCTTCATGGGCAGCATCCTGTGTAGTCCATGTAGGCAGGGCGCTGGACACATGCTCCCCTCACCTCGCTGTTCCATAATGTGCTCCTCAAGGACACAGGGAGCCCAGCAGCTAGTGTTATCCAGGGATGGCAATCACTAAGAAAGTGACAGCTGCTGCTGGCTCTGCAAGAAGTCTGTCTTGCTGAACACCCAGTCCTCGTGACCAGAGAGTTCCATTTTATTTTCTAGCATTCCTGTTCCATTACCAACACTGCTGTCCTCCAAGTGACTATTGATTTCAGATATATTTCAATTTCACAGCCAAGAGATTGCCCTACATTTCATTTTAAATGACTAATAGCTAAGAAATGACTGAGAGCCATATACTGCTTTCTTATTAACAAAATGCCTCCACAGACATTATCACAGGATCTGTCCTGTCATGCTTCATGGGGAAAGGAATGCCTCTCTGTGTGTAACAGAGGAGGGCACTAAAGGGCAGGGCTGTATGCTCACCACAAACGCTTCCTTCAATGAGCACGGAACCAAGGTTCCGGCCCCGTTTCTCTGACTAAAGATAGCACATTTATGAAGCTTCATCTTAATGTTTCAACTTAAGGAGATATCTAATAATCTGGGAAGAATATCCTGGGCATGTGCAAAGAGGATTATCATAAGCTAACTGATGTTGGAAGAACTGCCCACTATGGTGGCACCATTCCCTGGGCTGGCGTAAAGTAAGATAGATGCAGGCATCCATGACTGACTCCTGATTGTGGATGCAAAGTCAGCTGCCTCGAGCTTCTGCCACACTGACTTCCCTCCCGTGATGGACTACACCCTTGCATCATAAGCTGGAAGGAACTCTTTCTCCCTTAATGAGCTTTCATCCAGGTATTTTATTCTCTCAAGCAGAAGCTAAGACAGTGTTCTTCCCAGCAACTCTGGCTCTTTGTTTCTATGGTACTTTGCCTCTCTTCCACACAATGCAGAAGTCCATTCCTGTTTTGATGTGTCAGATCCAGGAGAAAGGACGATGAATGAACTCAGGGATAGAGATACTGACCATCATGCGTAGGGCCCTGGTTTCAAGCCCCAAGAGCAGAAAACATAGACCCAGAAGAGCATGGGAGTCCTGGAGGCGAGCGCTGATTGTTTTTCATTCCGTGTGTTCTGAAAACACCAGTTGTTTACAGAATATTTTTGAGTGAAAAAGGAAAAACATAGAAGGATTAACTGTTTGCCCCCAAATTACCCAGCCAACAGTGCGAAGTCTAGAAAGGGAATCTGGTTTCTTGATGTAAATCAAGCACTAATGGACACCTAGATCACCCTGTCGTTTGAAGCATCCCTTCCTGCACCGATATTCAACAGGGAAGGGAGGAGTCAGGACCCTAGAATCAAAGGAACTATATTTAGCCTTTACCACTCAATCCAATGTCCTTTTTACACAGACAAATCAATTCATAGATAAATGCTATAATTCATCCAGGACCATGGCGGAGGAACGCAGAGGGACAGGTAGCCTTTCCCTTCCTTGTAGCGAGTACACTGAGCATAGAGAAAATAACAGTCGCCGAATTTATACCCCAGCTGAGTCTCCCACAAGGAGCAGTCTGTGAGAGTCTCATTTTTTTGTCATTTTATGAACTGAAAAATTACTGATATTGAACATCAGGACCAGTCACTACTGAGCAACTGAGAAGTGACAGTCCTATCCAGTGGTTAAAAGGCTGGTGTGTAGTTGGGTTCTGGAGTGACCTGAGAAGTCACAGAAAGTAGAAACTCCAGGGGTGTACATTGGTAGAGATTATTTTGCAGAGACCATTGGGGTTAACAGTCATTCAGTAGAATATTAAAAAGCTTCAACCTCTTAGCCGAAGGAGACCATCACAGAAATTTACCACTGCTCAAAGTGCAGAACAATGGATCAAGGAATACAGCAGCGGTTTGAATGGAAATGGTCCCCATAGACAAATAGGCTCACTATTAGGAGGTGTGGCCTTCTTGGAGGAAGGATGTCACTGGGGTTGCACTTAGATGTTTCAGATGCTCAAGTCAGGCCCAGTATCACTCTTTCTTCCTGCTTCCTTCAGATCTGATGTAGAACTCTCAGCTTTTTCCCCAGCACCATGTCTGCCTGCAAGCCACCATGCTTCCCACCATGACAACAATGAACTAAATCTCTGTAAGCCAGTCCCCCAATTAAATGTTTTCCTTTATCATAGTTGCCTTAGTCATAGTGTCTCTTCACAGCAACAGAAACCCTAATACAGGTACCCAGCCCCAAGTGAAATATCTACAACACAGCCTCGAATACTTAGGGAATATTATAGAAGAGTGAGTGGAAGGATTGTTAGAGCCAGAAGACCAGGATGTCTGCTATGAGACAGAGTCTCCTCTATACGACAGGGAGCTGTTCCCAACAGTATGGCCACCTAAACAAGACCAGCACAGTGTCACCAGCTGATATGGCAACAAGAATGGGAATCATCTCATAGGAACCCATCCCTAGATGAAAAGCTACTGGAAAACAATGGCTGTTAAAAGAGGAAGAATGGCCCAGTCCAGGTCCGTGCCTCCCCATACTGCAGTGGATACAAATCAGAGATGTGACATGATACCAGAAAATCAGTACACCCTGGACATCCAGACCTCGGACCCTGTCTCCGGTCCCTATCTCAAGGACAAACTTGACAACCATCTCTTTTCCAACCCTATCCCCCAGCACCCCAAAGGACTGTCCACATCCGTCATGCACCTGCTTTGGTACTGGAGTCTCCTCTGACAGCTACAATGCATTGCTCTGCCCAGCACCAGCTCCCCCTTCCTGGAAAAGGGTATCCTGGGCACCTTCTCAGTGACAGCCCAAACCTGGTGAACTTCAAGTGGATGGTTACCAGATTGCTGATACGGTGGCATGGGTGGGGTAATCTCCTGAGATCCCACCCTAGATGAAAACCTCTAGGGAATTCATGGTTCCTGCTTCTGTGCAGGATGAGTGAAACGAGATGCTGCAAAATGAGCAAAAGCCTGAACCTGAGGTTCATGGAGCCTACAGCATAGATTTCAGATTATCCACACAGCAGTTGGTTCTATAAATAGTTACCGTTCACCTCCCGTGTTGTAGACAGAGTGCTCAAATTCTCAAACTAAAATCGTATAAAAGAACCAGATGAATAAACCACAGACTGCAGCATATCCCAGAGCCCCAGAACCTCCAGGTTCCCTCTTTTCCTGACTGAAGACTAGGCCATCCGTGCGTGAAACATTCCCTCTGTCTTATGAAGCTGCTGTCAGTATGCCTTGTTATTAGACACACCAGTGTGAGAGTTTCAGTTATCAATTTAAGGAATACCCAAACTAGGAGAACAAGCCAAGCACAGGGTGGACCAGCATGCCTCAGGCCTCAGGTGATATAGGACAGCACCAGCCTGTGAGCCAACAGGCTAGAATCTGGGAGAAAGAAAAGAGCAACAGTCAGGTCCATGCCTTCAAGGGGATGAGCTACTAAGAACAAGAGTCTGAGGGAGGAATAGATCACATTAGATAAAATAGAATTGAAGTGAAACAAATATGCTTCTTGTCTCGGTCTTTGGTGGCTTCCTGCCACCCAGCAGTCTGCTGGGGAAGAATGTCACATGTGAGGTGAACTGGGAAGGACTTGCTTCCCTCCCTGAGATCTGTCAGCAACAGGGTTGTTCTTGCGTTAACTCTCACAGATGGAGGAAGGCTGGCAAACAATAGGAAACTTGTTCTAAGAGGCAGGAGTACTTCCGGCCACAGAGACAGGGAAGGGAGACCGGGATTCTGTAGGAGTGGGTGGGCTATGTTAAGGTAGGCAGTTTGGTGGAAATGGCATTTAGTAGAAGAAAGGTGCGAGGGGAGGAAGTCTTGTGCAGGAAAGTCAAGTATCTACTCAAGAGCCTGGGTAAGTGAGGTGAAGCGATATAAACTGGTCACGCCAGTATTCGGGAGGCAGAGGCGGGAGGATCACCATGAGTTCAAGCCTGGCCTACACAGAGATTTCCAGGAACAGCTGGAGCTACATTTAAAAAAAAATAACTTTTCTAAATAAATAAAATTTGAAAACAGGCCCTCATGTTAATGGGCAATAGAAGGTTTGGTGACCATTCCATAGTGGCAGTGAGGGGTAATAAAAGCTAAAAGGGAAGCAGGTGGAGAGTTCTTGACTGTGGCTCCCCCCCACACATGACCCTTAGGGGCTTCATCATAGAGGATGTTCATCATCAAGCCTTTATCATCTTGGGGTACAAAAGTCATGTTTTCCCAGCCATGTTGTCTGGAATTCTTTCCTCCCCCTAACATAATTCCTATGATAGATGTGGTCACTATTCCCAGTCTCCCACGGGCACATGGCACGCAATACAAGTTCTGTAGCATCACCAAAAAGAGGCACAGTATCTAGGGCATAAATGTCAGCTAATAGCTATTCTTTCTAACGTAACCTGTCACCTTTGCTTTTCAAACGTGCGGTTGCTTCTTGGTGACTTTCCGAAGATGTGAAGATATGAATATTAAGATTCCTTCCACCTTATTTGCCCTCCCATGGTTTCTGTGGATTCCCCTTCCTTCCTCACCCACCTCACTTACCACCCCCATTAGTGCCTAGGAGGAGGAACACACCTTCACCAAGCTCTCACAGAACCCTGTGTGAGGGCACATGAGGATAACAGATCCATGGGAAGTCAACAGAAATGTTTACCCCAGTTTCCTGCATGTCAGGCTGTGACAGCTTGCCTTCTGTCTCCGGAGCTGTGTTCGCGTCAATAAATCTGTTTAACTCCCCCAACAACCTGCTCTCTCTTCCCAAGGCAAAGAAGCTGTGAAGAATTGGGGTTCTGTCTGAAAAGAGAATTGTACCACTCCCCCAGGGACTCTTGAAGTGCACCTTGCTGCATCACGCCTTTGAGAACTTTGTATGATTTTATCTGAGTTGAAAAACTTCTTGCTGGCTTCATTTGTTTTTACAGGAGCTACAGTTATATGGGAGGCAATTTGTGTGTGTCTATGTATGTGCTCGTGTTTTGTATATGATATAGGTATAGTAACTATGCCAACAGGTATGGTATGTATGTAATATATGTAGGTTTTATATGGCATAGTGTGTGTGTGTGTGTGTGTGTGTGTGTGTGAAAGAGAGAGAGCATGCATGCATGTGTGTGGTGTGTGTGGTGTGAGAGAGAGAGATGTTTGTGGACTATATGTGAGGGTATGTGGCATACTGTGTTTTGTGGTATATGTGTTGAGTGTATGAATGTTGGGTATGTGGATAAGGCACGTTGCATATATGTTGTGAATGTAGTTTATGTGAAGGGTGGTATGCTATGTGCGCTTGTGGAGTGAGGTGTGTGTGTGTGTGTGTGCGTGTGTGTGTGTGTGTATGATATGTAGCCTTGTCCCTATGGATGTAAATATAATGGGGATCCAGTTGGTTCCCTAACTTTAGGCTCAGGTAGAGGTCTCTCTGCTCTACAGAGACCCTTATTTCTAAAAATGCATTGTGCAGTAGTTGAATAAGTCACAGATATTGAGACTCAAAGACTCAAGATCAAATCCCAGATTTAGCCATATGTATGTATCTGTCAGGCAGGCATATTTAGCCTCAACTTTATTGATTTCATATACAGACTACAGAAGTCAGACTAAAGAGCAAATGAAAAAAACAAATACTGAACATTGAACTTGGTATCTGGAACACCAAAGGATCTCGCAAAATGGGCCTAGCATTTTGTCCTGCTTCATCTAACACATGTGAGATCTCTAATACGCTCACCTATGTACCAAATATAACCACCCAGATACACAATATGATCCCCCACAGAGGCAATATGTACATCGTCTTCCGTCCACTGGTGGAAGAGTTGGGAGGAGAGTAAGAAAGTAGGCCAAAGCTCTCAAGACTCCTATCACCGGGAGCTGAGTATCCCCTAGGTATCCACTACAGAGAGCCCCACCTCCCAGGAGCAAAGCGACATCGCTGGAGCAGCATGCTCTCCCAACATCAGCTATGCTGCCCTATAGCTCAGGAAGGTGAGCATCCCCTCTGCCATCAGCAACATCCTAATGTCCCATCCGCTCTGTAGTTGAACTACTTAATTCCTGCCCATATGGACCTTCAGATGTCCAAACTGAAGAAAATGCTTGGAAGAATGAGATCAGGGAGTTTCCAAACTACATCACAGTGTCGCCAAGGGAGGAAGAACATGGCTGTGAGGGAAGAGACAAGGATGTCCTGGGACCACCCTTTGTTCTCAAGGGCCAACGGTTCTAAATGGATCATTTAGGGAACTATGTGCCAGAATCCCACAGATTTAACGTGATCAACCAGGACTATTCACAGCCAAGTTAAAAGACAAAAACAACACAATCCAGCTTGAGTCTGACTACCATTATGACACAATAACCTCCCCATAAAGTAACAATAAACCATTTACAAACCAACCACACATGGCTACCCATTAGTTCTCTGAAAATAAACCAAAGCCGAAGAACAAACTGAGAAGCAGGTGTTTTAGGACCTACTGAGACTTTGGAGAAGCCCAGGAGCTCCAGGTTTCCAGTCCTCCTGCAACTCCTGACCCAACCCTAGTCTGTCAACAGTTCACTGGGATGGAAGGAACACAGAAACCAAAAAACTTCACCACTCCCAGGGATCATGCTGGATTTGGAGTATTATTCCTTCAAGAGCAAAGGCAGAAAGAACAGCAGGTGGCCTTACTGTCTTGAGGCCAATGACCTTTGAGGACACACAAGAGATGAAAGGTCTTGGAAGGAATAAACTGGTAAATTAGCCAGGTAATTTCTGAGATTTAGAAGGGGTGACAACATCCTGGTGGACTTTGACACACCCCCATGTATCTGGCTGATCATGAGCCATTTGCAAAACCAGGAGAAATGAGAGAAGACCACATTCTAGATCCTCGGAGGAAACCACCTTCCAGATTCTGAGAGAAGGCCACATTTCAGATTCCAGAGTCCCAGAGAAGACCATATTCTAGATCTTCAGAGAAGATCACATTCCAGATCCTCAGAGGAATCCACGTTCCAGATCCTCAGAGGAAACCACCTTCCAGATTCTGAGAGAAGGCCATATTTCAGATTCCAGAGTCCCAGAGAAGACCACATTCTAGATCTTCAGAGAAGATCACATTCCAGATCCTGAAAGAAGACCACTTTCCAGATCTTCAGAGAAGACCATGTTCCAGATGTGCAAATAGTACAGGCTTTGAAAGCACTCTCTTTTCCAAGCTCCCAAACACATAGACCTCTCTAGTATGGACTACTTGGTGGAACACAAAACAGACCCAAGTTTAATTTATAATGAAATTAAAAGAGATTTATGCAAGAAAAAATAATATAAAATTCTTAGTAGTCAGGGATTAAACAAAATAATACCCTTTAAAAAAATGAGTTTGTATGCACTAGCAAGATGTCTTCACGCTGCGTCAGCAAGAGCTCTTCAAATGGAGCCAACTCTTTGGTAAAATGGAATCACTTATGGCAAGACAGCCTAAAAGCTGTAACACAATCTAGCATAGTTTGAGCTCCACATACAATATTTGAGCGAGGTTACGTCTTCCCAAACTGATCTAAATATAGCTTCTGCACAATCTCTCTCAATATCCTAGCAGAAGTTTTAATAGAATTGACAAGCCAAATTACATTTCCATGTCAATAAAAAGAACCAATTGTGAAAATAAAAAAACAAAGTTGGAGAATCTCTCTCAACTGCAAAACTTAACTCTTGTCCTATATTGTGACAGTATGGGAAGATGGGTGTATCTGTGGTGTTCAGTGAAATAGACTCGGGTGACCAGAAGACTGTCCTTCATTTGCTGTGATCAGTGGATTCCGAAAAGAGATGCCAAGATACTCAGTAGGGTGTCATTTTCAACAACAAATGGTGCTGAGAAAAAGGGAGATGAATATGCTTAAAAACAATTTTAAAAATGGGTGCATTTCTCCCTCTATCCTACAAAAACTAATTGTGGATGGATCACATGTTAGAAATGGCCATTTAAATGAGAAAATTCTAGAAAAAAAAATGGGAGAAAATCATTGAGACATGAGGTTAGACAGAATGTTGAGAAACAATACAAAATGAATAAACCACCACATGAAAACAACAGAATAAAAGGGGGGGCTGGAGAGATGGGTGGCTTAACAGCCAAGACTGCATGCTGCTCTTGCAGAGGACCTGGTTATATTCCTAGCAGCCATATCAGGCGGCTCACCATCATCTGTACTTCAAGTTCCTAAGGAACCAACACCCTTTTGAAGCCACCACAGGTACCTACACATATGCATGCTACACACAGACACACAGATGCATACCCAAAGATAAATAAATAAAAATTCTACTTTAAGAAGTAGAATCAAATCAATCGGGTTCCACTAGAACACTAAAAAAATCTGTACTTCAAAACACATTAAGAGAAAGAAGCACAGCCTAAAGAGATGGCTCATTGGTTAAGAAAGAACTCAGAGCCAGTTCCCAGCACCCACATGGTGACTTAAAATAGTCCATAACTCCAGTTCCAGGAAAGCCAGTGCCCTCTTCTGGATTTCACTGGTATCCACCCATGCAGTATACTTGCATACACACAAGTAAAACTCATACATATAAAAATACATAAACCTTAAAAAAAAAGCATGAAGCAACACAATAGAAGGAAATGATAATAAATCAGGTAACAGGTGAGGGAATATACACTGAGCTTCTTTTACACTTCGCTAACTCCATAATAAAATGTCTGGTACATCCAATAAAACATTGGGAAAGGATGTGTAAACATCATTCACCAAGGAACACGTGCAAATTGCCAATAACTATCGACTTAGTATTAATAATTGAGAGATTCCCAAACCTCTAGAATGACCTCCATAAAAGCAGCAGGTGATATGAAGTATAGAAGGAATGCAGAGTGACCATGACCCCTTCCCCCATGAGCAATATGGGCGTAAGATGGAGAAGGCGCTTCAGAAAACACTGCACAAGCTTCTCGAAGTGTTATCGTGCTTATGAAAACCAGCGGCTCTATTTCTAGAAACATCCCCAAGAGAAATGAGGATATACTGTGACAATAGAAACTGCACATAAGCATATGGTCTGTCATTGCTCATAACAGCCCGAGCTACAGACAACCCAATTGGGCAGCACGGAACGAGTGGGTGAAAAAATATATTATAGTCCTACATCAGAAGCCTCAGCAACCACAACAGCAAAAAGAACAAAATACCAATGTCTGCTGAAGCAAATGTAGTGCAGGCTGACCCCCACAACACTGTGTGGTAGAGGAGAGAGGCTATCCTGTAGACCAAGATCTTCCTGCCTCTACCTTCCCAGTGCTGGTATTGCAGGTGAGCCTCCATTTGATGCGCGACTCTATACATTTTCTAAAACTCACTGATGAGCGCACTTAAAATAGGTGAACTCTATGAAAAATGAATGATGACCAAAGTTGTTAAAAAAAATAAAAGCCCTCGCAGAGATCCACCTTCCTCTGAGTTCAAGACCTGCCTGATCTACAAGAGCTAGTTCCAGGACAGGCTCCAAAGCTACAGAGAAACCTTGTCTCAAAAAGCGATAGATAGATAGATAGATAGATAGATAGATAGATAGATGCAGATGGAACTCTTGTAAAAGGGACAGAGAAAGAACTCCTGCTTGAGAGCCATGGGCCGAGTGTTCATCTAAGCAAGAACATGGTCTTCCCTTGTAATCAGTCCCCAGCCTGCAGGGCATACCAGAGCAGCATATTTATATTATGGTTCATAACAGTAGCAAAACTTACAGTTAGGAATAGCAATGGAAAACAATTTGATAGTTGAGGGTCACCACAGCATGAGGAACTGTTTCAAAGGACCACAGCCTTAAGAAGAAGGCGAAACACTGAGCTAGAGCAATTGTGTTCCAATTCCAGTCACCCAGAAGAGTGCCAAGGAAATGCCCCCCTGAAAGTCGGAAGTGGCATGCCACATCTACTCTTTATCATGGATGCCAGGCTTCTCATGAGCTCACCTGGCCTCTGATGCTCACCTTCCTCTCTCTGAAGTCCATGCCCTCTGTGTCTCTAGCCCCGTGTATAACTGAGACGTTAGGTCCCACCCCCTCATTTCTGCCCTTCCTGTGAGGTCTGAAGCAGTCTGAAGACTCCCTGTCTAGGTCCCTCTGAACCTGTCAGCTCCATTTGCTAAGTGACACCAGTTCCTTTGGCAACCTGTAATTTTCACATCACCAAGGTGCCCCTCGGCATGTATCTTTCTGCTACCAGGTTCCCACTGAGCAGATCCTCAAACTATCCACACACACTGCCAATTTCATAGCCTAATAATGCTCTCAGTGGCATTTTTAGGCAGGAAGTTCAGTGTATGGTAATTTGCTGGTATAAAATTTACCAGTCAGAATAAATGGATTTGACCAAACATACAAGAAGAAAATGCGGTGGTGTTTTCAGCGCAGGCTCCTTTTGCTCCATAGCAACAGCAGAGCTGTTCTCCACTTCGACAAGCCCTAGATGAGGACCGAATGCACAGACAGCTATCTTAGACCCGAGTTTCCATTAGGACCGACAATGGTTCCTCCAACGTGGATTCTGCGCTTACAGCCACGTGGAACTTCCGTCTTGCTTCAATTGCCTGTCAGCAGGTGGTTCCATTTTCTGGAGGACAGACTCTTCTGGACATGGATGCTCTTGTGAGGGCAAGTGGAAAGTTTATCTACAGGGATGTAGATCTCCAGCTTTCCACACGCAAAGCATGGGCTAAAGGCTAGGGTGTGAACTGAAGCTGACTTGTAGAGATCTTCATGACAAATGGGTTGCTTCTCAGACACAAAAGGGCATTTTTTTTTTCCTTTAAGGGTAATGTTCTGCCTGTATGGTACCATACTGCAGAGCCTGTACTTCAGTGCCTTAGAGGAAAGAATATAAACAAAAACGACCGTGTGCAGCTCATAGCTGTACATTATACCTACTCTGGCTGCCTTCTCCTACGGAGGCCACAAGGGTTCACAATGTATGCCCCAAATCAGCGTGCTTTCTGTTCTTGCTTCAAAATCTGTCGCTAGACTCATTCATCTTAATCAGTCTGTTTATTGGCACCAGAATGATCATTAAAGAAAATAGGTCACTGCCCTGTTCTCTTCTTACAGGCTCTCCCCACCAGTAGGATAAATTCTAGACATCCACCCTATCATCCACATTTGATTCCAGCTCTGCTGGGACCGGATCTTCTGCAGCCTTCACCCAAAGGTCAAATGGTCCCCTTGTTTCTGAGTGAGCTCACTCACATCTGTCCACAGATCGACTCTCAGTGCATCCTCTGCTGGATTCTTCACCCAGAAGTGTTTGCTACTGCATCAGGCTACTATTCCCTAACTCCTTCCATGACAACTTAGCAAGTTGCTCTCTTCCCCAAAATCAGTTACATCCTTTTGTCCCAGTGGAACTTCACAGACCCAGCGTGAGCAGAATTTCACTCAGTGACTACGGTTGTCCTTGTCTCACCACCACAGAAACACAACACTCCCCCAGTGTTTCCTTGTGTTTGTTTGGTATAACCCACAGGATAGATCAGAAATAACAGGAAGAAAATGGTGGCTAATGAAAGAAGAAAACATGAGGAGCAAGAGAGACAAAGATACAATGACCTGAAGACGTGCACCCCAGAGGAGGCAGCAGGGCATCAGATGCGCTGCTGAGGAGAACGTGGATGGGAAGAAAACCCTGAAGATGAAGTTTAGGTTAGCTTGAAGTATAGAGGGGCTGTAGGCCAATGGTGGATTTGTCAAGTAGACAAATGTGTGTGGATGAAGGTGTTCCTCCCTGTTTCAAGCCTTGAGATCTATCCCCTCACCATGTTTCCTGCCCCTTTTCTACTTCCTATCCATGGAGACACCTGCTTGTCACTCTGTTCCTGATACAGTAGACTGTACCCCTGAAGACTGTGAGCCAAGACAAACCTCCCTCCTCTAAGCAGCCTATGGTCAGATATTTGATCACAGATATGAGGAAAGGAGGATTAATGTCAAGAGACATTTCCCCAAGTTCTTGCAATGCGCAGTGAGCCTAATGTCAACTATGGACTCCCAGGGATAAAATGTGTTCGTGTAAATCCATCCAAGGTAACAAATGCTCTATGGGGTATACTGCTGCTAGTATACACTATGTGGACACAAGGGATTGATAGAAATTAGATTCCCCCCTTTATTTTGCCCTGAACCTAAAACTACCCTTAACTGATAGAACTTATTAATATTTTTATGCAAGGATTAGACGAATTTTCAGAGAAGCTGTGAAGGAGAAATTGCTCCTGCCTCACACTTTGCAGAGTTCTGCCATAGGAGGGAAGGGAGCAGCATGCCTTGAGGATATGCAAGTCTGAATTCCATTCATAGATCTCTCTAGCCTGTCTGCTCTCTGTTCTATCTCTACCCCAGATTCAGAAACATCAGGGCCTCCCTGATTCTTCAACCTTTCAAATGCAAACTCTTCATTGGTTCTTCACCTTTCCCTGTTTTTGTTTTTTGTTTTTGTTTGTTGTTTGTTTTTTGTTTTTGTTTTTTGTTTTTTTTTTTTTTCATTTAGCGTTGAACTTTTTCAAGTCTGGAAAACTCAGTTATCCCTGGTCCAGGTTTCCCACTATGGTCTCTTTTTCCAGTCTGTTAGTTCTCATGCTTAATTCCATGTTTAACAGTGCACTGGAAGAGAGTGGAGTGACTGACTAGCACATGAATTTAATCTCAGCATTCAGAGGCAGAGGCAGGCAGATCTCTGAGTTCAAGGCTAACCTGACCTACATAGAGAGCTCCAGGACACCCAAAGGTACATAATGAGACCCTGTCTCAAAAACAAACAAAGAACAAAAATCTACATATATTCACACATGTATGCATTATACATAGACGGACTCTGGAAAGCCGGCTGAATAGTTAAGAGCAGTTGCTACCCTTGCAGATGTCCAGTTTTAGGAGGCCAGCACCCAGGTAAGGGACTCATAACTATCTAACTCCAGGTTCAGGAGAGAAGAAACAGCCTCCCCCAAGCTCCCAAGAGCACCAGCACACATGGTACACAAACATTGATGCTGAAGAAGACTCACACACATAAAATAAAATAGACAAATTTTTCTTAAAAAAATCAAAACAATGCCATCCTTAATGGAATATAGGTTTCGCACAAGACCAGAGGAGCCTGCTCAAGCTCTGAGGAGATTTTCTGGGCCGCGGGAACTTTAGTTCTGAGATAATGGCAGCAAACCAACTATAGTTCCAGTCTGGTCCTAGTTTGTTATTTCTAAGAAAATGCCTTAGCAGTGCTGCAGGAATCAACAACCATTACTATTAACTATTGATTTCAATGACCAAAAACACTTTCCAAACACACACGTGTGCACACATACAACCTAACCTTCCATGTAATCGTATTAAGAAGTCGAATTTCTGGAAGATAATCACATCTCCAGGGTGTAGCCCTCACAAACAGACTCCCTTCTATTGAGGCCTGACCACCTTTCAGCCCTTTGTCTTTCTGCTGTGAGAACAAAGAAGGCACTGTCTCCGACAATCAGGCCTCACCAGACACCAGATTCTCTGTCATATTGACCTTAGGCCTCAGCTCCAGAGCTACAAGATACATTTAGGTTATTTGTAAATTTCCTAGTCTAGAGTTGAGATGACTCAAAGGGACTAAGATGTCTCCAGTAACTCCCAGGGAACAGTGGGAAGCTGGCATTTCAGTGGCACTCTGCTATCCCACGGGGCTGCTGTACAGCCTCCTCCTATTTAGTCCACTCTCTCCAGTGAAGCGGAGAAGCCCTGAGATTTGATTGGGAGACAGCTGGTTTCATGAATTAGCTATCTCTGAATGTGGAAAATTGCTGTGTTCTTCCCAAACCCTCTTCCCAGCTGGTTAAATGAAGACAAACTGAGACAATTATTGTAATTTTGTGCAGTTGTGGGAGTTTTTCTGTAAAAGTTACAGTATTTCTATATTTTTTACATTAGAGATAAAAAGAAATAAATGAGTTTAATTTGCTCAACATATCAATTACAGGGCTTAAATTGTCTCAGAGATAACGGAGAAGTCGCAGATTCGGAATTCAGAGCCATTCTGGGAGAGACCAGCTCTTCGGTCAATAACACAGAGCCGTGTGGTCCTGTGAGAACCTGGCCCTGCTCTTTCCTGTGATGTTTTTCAGTTCCTTCTTGCATTTGCTAAGTTCTTAGCAGGGGAGTGACCATGAGGTAAGCCAGAATGCGGGCTTAGTGAAGACAGTGGCATGGCTTAGAAGGAGAATAGCATTTTGCTGAGGTTTTTAGCCCCCAAGCATCGCTGACCTGTCCTTCAGGGAACCTGAAGTGAGAAGGGAAATGGTTATCAACATCAAAAAACCAAAGAGGACAGTTTGGTGGAGCCTTGTAGCAAAATCATGGACCAAAGCACGTGTTCTCAATGGACTTTTGTGGCTTACGTGTTGTTTTCACTGAGCTGACACCTTTAAGTCTCAGTGACTCTGAGCAGACATTTGCACTGAAAAAGAAGTAGAATTCCAGAGAGATTCAAGATTACCTTCAGAGGTTGCAACCTGCCAGTAAGTGTGCTCACCCGTGTATGACACATCACATCACATGGATGCCCTAACCTTCTAACCTTTCCTGCCTCTACATCCTAAAGACATAGCTTCATGTAAGTCCTTCAAGACCTCCAGGAAGGAAAGCCCCTTGGATTTTGGAACAGAGATGCTTCAAGCTTAAGAGAAGCCTTACCCCTCGGGGCAGTACCACTCTGCACATGTGGCATACATGTGTTCCTGCCGAGCTTTGGCATCTGAACGTTATTTCTCAAAGTCAGAGAAATTCTATCTCTGAGAGCGTGTGTTAAGTACACCATCTAGTAAGAAGTCTGAGATCCCAAGAGAAGATTAAAGGTGGAGATGAGTAGCTGGGAATAAATGTGTAAAAATCCTTCAGAAATTGCTGTGGTCATTGAAATGAAATGACATAAACATGGTCCCTGAAGACAACATGAGTGTCATCATAATGTGTCATTTAAATTAAAGAAAAATCGATTCTGCCTGACCACATTACTTTTTTTGACTATATTGAGACTTGTATAATGCTAGGTCATAAATTTCAACAATTTTCTTTGGGTGTCTTGAATTTTATCAGATATTTAGTGCTGTTCTGAAGAGAGAGGTGGGGGCAAGAAATAAAGGGGTGGTCTTATAGCTCTTTCACAAGCATTTCGAACAAACACTAAGTAGGTCCATACTATACTATTCAACCTCGTAATCTCAAAGCTTTGGAAGCCAGTGTAATGATTTTATATTAAGGCAAATAATGACCCATTGAGGTTAGAGAGAGGGTATCTTTGCTCACACATACATGTGTGGACAGATTAACATAAGTTCCCATTTATATAGATAGGCATGTACTTGGATACCTTTAGAAATATTATTGCTAGGTTTCATAAAGGCAACATCTTTATAAGAAAGACTTGCTCATCTCTTCACAGGGTGACTAATCGAGGTTGATCTGCACTTGGGCTTTCTCTGAAGACAAGATTTTGAAAATCGAATGGAGGAGGTGAGGTCTTGAACACGGTGGGTGACTGCGAAAGTTACTGACGAGGTAGGGACTGGGGCTCTAAGGTGCTTGCTGCTGGGGGAAGAGAAGCAGGGGCAGCTCAGGGAGCAGCTGTGGGAGGTGAGAATGGAGACTCACCTTAGAGAAAGATACTCAAGGGTGAAATCTCTAACTCAGACAGTAGCAGCATTGCACAGGAGGCCGAATTATAACAGACAACAACTGGTGCCCTTGGCCTGTGGACACGCTGCTGTTTGTTTGATCCTGATGATTGCCATGACCGACTTTCTGATGTGGCATGGAACATGATGAGCTTTGTCTCATGCTCCTAAACCAAGCTCTCAAAGCAACTAGACCTTCCTGAGTCACCAGACCACTCTCTTCTGATGATAATGAAGCCCCTTTGACCCAAGCCACCCCCCTTCTTACCCACATATGAGTTTATACTCATGAAATGACTGATGGGTGGAGGCAAGGAGGTAGCCTCTGAGCATGCCTGGACATTTGAAAGACCAAGTTTTAGAGTGTTATAACTTTCAGCCCTTCTCGGGGACCTCTGGAGGTCAAGCTATGTAAAGATGCATCAACAATGAGATCTGACAGAAATTCTGGGCCGAGAAGGTTTCCAAACACTTAACTCTCTGCATCTCACCCATCTGCAAGCTTGGAGTCAATACTGATAAGTTCTGTAAGCTTTCTGCACCTTTAACAAAATACCTAAGCTTGATCAATGTCTTGGGGAAAGTTGATGTAGGTTCACGATTTCAAAGATTTCAGTCTAGGGTCAAATTGACTACATTGCTTTCAGGCCTGTGACAATGCGGAATGTCATGACAAGGCACACATAACCATGAGCCGCTCATCTCATGACCTCTAAGAAATAAAAAGAGAAAAGGAAAGAGGCTGTGATCCAAACACACACTTCAGGATCACACGCCAATGGTCTAAGTTCCTCCAGCTCAGTTCCACCACCACCCAGTAGCTCGACCATGGGGAGCCCAAGCCTTCACCACATGCATTTGGAGGACATTTAAAATCCAAACTATATTGAGTGCTACATAAATTTCCTTTATAAAAAAAAACAGAAATTAATTCAGTAATTTGATCGCCATTTTAGAACCTCATTTTAATCCAAGGTTTGAAAAAAAAAAGTCCTCTCTGAAGTTATAGAATGTACAAAGGCTAAGAACTTAGCCCTGACAGCTTCTGTAACCTGCTGAGGAGGGTGATGTTGCTGGGGTAACTTGACATGGCCTTGCCATTTCTACCTCAAAGGGTAGAACTTCTCATTGCCATTGTTCCAAGCATGTGGGTATTCATCAGGCAGACCAATGAGTGTCCTAAGATTGGACAAGCAGACTGAAAAGCAATAGCGGCCATCCAAATATATCTTCATAGAGTTAAATCATGGCTCCTCTGAGGTCTTCCATAGGGCAGAATGTCATTTGGCATCTTGTAGTCTACTATGACATCTGTTTTTTCACTCCTTGAGAAGCTCCTGTCACCTTTAGGGTAGAGCTGTACACTGGGCATTGATGTCCTTTCTGTCTGTCAGATTCCCCACCTCTTTCTCCATGCTCATCCCTTCCATGTACCGCTGACAAACTCTGCCATCTCTTTTCTACCCTTTGCATCCCGGCTCACAAACTTAAAAGCCTTCAGAGCACCCTGAACCTGAAGCTGTGACTTTCTCAACCTAAAAACATCCTCAGTTAAAACTGCCCTCCATAGGGAAGTCCTAAAATTCACTATGAAGATGGCCCTCTTCTCCCCGGCATATTGCCATGGTGTCCAATGAACCCTGCTCTAGAAGAATAGCATCTGACCTGAGCTTCACGTCTTTCCATGTGATTTACATGGTGAGGACCACATATAACTCTTCTTCATGTTTGCTGGCTGAATCTGATGCACTTAGATAGTCATCATGTCATTTTTTTTAGGAAAAATATCAGTCACTAACAAGCCAAAAATAATGTTTCCAGGATTTTAAAGATTGTCCCGACATCTGCAATGGCTTGAATGATTTTAGCAATTCCTAGTATATTCTAAAAGAACACACAACACACGCCTCCTTTGTACTCATTTTCTATGAGACAGAAAGACCTGTATAGCATTGTGAGCTCAGGGATTTACAGAGAGCCTAGAATTGCACAGGAGTAGAGGAAGTACAACAATTCAAAGGCAGCTTCCCAAAGTGTGGGCATTCCAGAAAGTTCTCAACTGCCTCAACATAATAATCTTTCACCCACGAGACGGCTCAGCACGTAAAAGCTTTACCCAAGTCAGATAACCACAATTTAATCATTAGAACCCAAGGTAGAAGAAGCCAAACAGCTCCCTAAAATTAGCCTGTCATCTCCACATGCAGGCCACAGCATAGAAATGCCCATATTTGTAAACACATGCACATGTACACACACACAAACAACAATAACCATAGCAATCATTAATAAAGGTTTTAAAGATATTCAGTAGATGCTACATGTTGTGGATAATCTACTCCATCATTAAAAAAATACATTGTGAACAAAACATCTTTAATATGAAAAAGTTACTTGTAAAAATCCATATTTTTACACATCTCTACTAATACAAAATTGAAATATAAAAAGCTGGAAAGGTGGTTTGTCTATTAAAAGTGCTTGCTCCTCTTGCAGAGGATTGGAGTTCAGTTTCTAGCACCCAGGTCAAGGAGCTCACAATCACCTATAAATACAGCTCTCTCTGATCTGGTGCCCTCTTCTGGAATCACGGGGCACCTACACAGATGTGTGCATACACACATACAGACACACGCACATATACATAAATGAAAGTAAAAATAAATCTCTAAAATGTGGTGTAAAAGAGGAGATGTTAATGATTAAGACACACTGCATTCATGTACAAAATTGTCAAAGAATAAATCAAGCATCTCTGAGAGATACATAAATAATGAAACAACAAAAGCAAATATTTTTTTTTGACATGGTAAAATACATGTTTAATCCAAGCACTTGGGAAGCAGAAACAGACAGATCTTTCTGAGTTCAAAACCAGACTGATCTACATAGCTAGTTCCAGGCCAGCCAGGGCTACATAGTGAGACTCTGCCTCAAAAAAAGTGAATAAAATAAAATATTAAAAATGGTATAGAATAATTACAGATAGATGATGTAGTCGAAAGTTCAAATGGTTAAATTCATTGTCCCACATAGTGAGTTGAAGTTTTATGCCCCTCTCCTTAGCAACCTTTTTTTTAGTAATTTTTTAATTTATTTATTTTTTTTTTCTTTTTTTTTTTTTTAAATTTATTTATTTATTAAGGATTTCTGCCTCGTCCCCACAACCGCTTCCCATTTCCCTCCCCCTCCCCCCGATCAAGTCCCCCTCCCTCATCTGCTCGAAGAGCAATCAGGGTTCCCTGACCTGTGGGAAGCCCAAGGACTGCCCACCTCTATCCAGGTCTCGTACGGTGAGCATTCAAACTGCCTAGGCTCCCACAAAGCCAGTACGTGCAGTAGGATCAAAAACCCACTGCAATTGTTCTTGAATTCTCAGTATTCCTCATTGTCCGCTATGTTCAGCTAGTCCGGATTTATCCCATGCTTTTTCAGACCTAGGCCAGCTGGCCTTGGTGAGATCCCAATAGAACATCCCCATTGTCTTAGTGTGTGGGTGCACCCCTTGTGGTCCTGAGTTCCTTGCTCGTGCTCCGTCTCCTTCTGCTCCTGATTTGGACCTTGAGATTTCTGTCCGGTGCTCCCGTGTGGGTCTCTGTCTCTGTCTCCTTTCATCGCCTGATGAAGGTTAATATTCCTGAGGATGCCTATGTGTTTGTCTTTGGATTCGCCTTATTTAGCTTCTCTAGGAACATGCATTATAAGCTCAATGTCCTTTATTTATGGCTAGAAACCAAATATGAGTGAGTACATCCCATGTTCCTCTTTTTGGGTCTGGCTTACCTCACTCAGGATAGTGTTTTCTATTTCCATCCATTTGTATGCAAAATTCAAGAAGTCCTTGTTTTTTACTGCTGAGTAATACTCTAATATGTATATATTCCATACTTTCTTCATCCATTCTTCCGTTGAAGGGCATCTAGGTTGTTTCCAGGTTCTGGCTATTACAAACAATGCTGCCATGAACATAGTTGAGCATATACTTTTGTTGTATGATAGGGCCTCTCTTGGGTATATTCCCAAGAGTGGTATTGCTGGATCCAGGGGTAGGTTGATCCCGAATTTCCTGAGAAACCGAAACACTGCTTTCCAGAGTGGTTGCACAAGTTTGCATTCCCACCAGCAATGGGTGATTGTACCCCTTTCTCCACAACCTCTCCAGCAAAGGCTATCATTGGTGTTTTTTATTTTAGCCATTCTGACAGGTGTAAGGTGGTATCTTAAAGTTGTCTTGATTTGCATTTCCCTGATCGCTAAGGAAGTTGAGCATGACCTTAAGTATCTTTTGGCCATTTGAACTTCTTCTGTTGAGAATTCTCTGTTCAGCTCAGTGCCCCATTTTATAATTGGGTTGATTAGCCTTTTACGGTCTAGTTTCTTGAGTTCTTTATATATTTTGGAGATCAAACCTTTGTCAGTTGCAGGGTTGGTGAAGATCTTCTCCCAGTCAGTGGGTTGTCTTTTTGTCTTAGTGACAGTGTCCTTTGCTTTACAGAAGCTTCTCAGCCTCAGGAAGTCCCATTTATTCAATGATGCCCTTAGTGTCTGTGCTGCTGGGGTTATACATAGGAAGTGGTCTCCTGTGCCCATTTGCTGTAGAGTACTTCCCACTTTCTCTTCTATCAGGTTCAGTGTGTTCGGACTGATATTGAGGTCTTTAATCCATTTGGATTTGAGTTTTGTGCATGGTGATAGATATGGATCTATTTTCATTCTTCTACAGATTGACATCCAGTTTTGCCAGCACCATTTGTTGAAGATGCTCTCTTTTTTCCATTGTATACTTTTAGCTCCTTTATCGAAGATCAGGTGTTCATAGGTTTGTGGGTTAATGTCAGGGTCTTCTATTCGATTCCATTGGTCGACTTCTCTGTTTTTATTCCAATACCAAGCTGTTTTCAATACTGTAGCTCTGTAATAGAGTTTGAAGTCAGGGATGGTAATGCCTCCAGACAATCCTTTATTGTATAAGATTGTTTTGGCTATCCTGGGTTTTTTGTTTTTCCATATAAAGTTAATTATTGTCTTCTCCAGATCTGTGAAGAATTTTGATGGGATTTTGATGGGGATTGCATTGAATCTATAGATTGCTTTTGGTAGAATTGCCATTTTTACTATGTTGATCCTCCCAATCCAAGAGCAAGGGAGGTCTTTCCATTTTCTGGTGTCTTCTTCAATTTCTTTCTTCAAAGACTTATAGTTCTTGTCAAGTAGATCTTTCACTTCCTTGGTCAGGGTTACCCCAAGGTATTTTATGCTATTTGTGGCTATCGTGAAAGGTGATGCTTCTCTGATTTCCCTCTCTGCTTCCTTATCCTTAGTGTATAGGAACGCAACTGATTTTTTGGAGTTGATCTTGTATCCTGCCACATTACTAAAGCTGTTTATCAGCTGTAGGAGTTCTTTGGTAGAATTTTTGGGGTCGCTTATGTACACTATCATATCATCTGCAAATAATGAAAGCTTAACTTCTTCCTTTCCAATACGAATCCCCTTGATCTCCTTATGTTGTCTTATTGCTATTGCTAGAATTTCAAGCACTATATTGAAGAGGTATGGCGAGAGTGGACATCCTTGTCGTGTTCCTGATTTTAGTGGGATGGCTTTGAGTTTTTCTCCGTTTAATTTAATGTTAGCTGTTGGCTTGCTGTAAATAGCTTTTATTATATTTAGGTAGGACCCTTGTATCCCTATTCTCTCCAAGACCTTTATCATAAAGGGGTGTTGAATTTTGTCGAATGCTTTTTCAGCATCTAGTGAAATGATCATATGGTTTTTTTCTTTCAGTTTATTTATATGGTGGATTACATTGATAGATTTGCGTATGTTGAACCAGCCCTGCATCTCTGGGATGAAGCCTACTTGATCATAATGGATAATTTTTCTTATGTGTTCTTGGATTCGGTTTGCCAGTATTTTATTGAAAATTTTTGCGTCGATGTTCATGAGTGAGATCGGTCTGTAATTCTCTTTCTTGGTTGGGTCTTTTTGTGGTTTTGGTATCAGGGTAACTGTAGCTTCATAAAAGGAATTTGGCAATGACTCTTCTGATTCTATATTGTGAAATACCTTAAGGAGTATAGGTATTAATTCTTCTTGGAAGTTCTGGTAGAATTCTGCATTGAAACCATCTGGTCCTGGGCTTTTTTTCGAAGGGAGATTTTTGATAACCATTTCTAATTCTTCGCGAGAAACCGGTCTATTTAGATCATTCACCTGGTCTTGGTTTAGCTTTGGTATATGATACTTATTTAAAAAAATGTCCATTTCTTTTGTATTTTCCAGTTTTGTGGCATACAGGCTTTTGTAGTAAGATCTAATGATTCTCTGAATTTCCTCTGTGTCTGTGGTTATGTCCCCCTTTTCATTTCTGATCTTATTTATTTGCGTGTTCTCTCTCTGTCGTTTAATTAGTTTGGATAGGGGTTTGTCGATCTTGTTGATTTTCTCCAAGAACCAGCTTTTTGTTTCATTGATTCTTTGGACTGTTTTCTGTGTTTCTATTTTGTTGATTTCAGCCCTCAGTTTTATTATTTCCAGTCTTCTACTTCTCCTGGGCGCGTCTGCTTCTTTTTTTCTAGAGCTTTCAGGTGTGTTTTTAAGTCCCCAATGTATGCATTCTCCGTTTTCTTTAAGTGGGCACTTAGTGCTATGAACTTTCCTCTTAGCACTGCTTTCATTGTGTCCCATAGGTTTGAGTATGTTGTCCCTTTATTTTCATTAAATTCAAGGAAGACTTTAATTTCTTTCTTGATTTCTTCCTTGACCCAGGTGTGGTTCAGTAGTTGACTGTTCAGTTTCCATGAGTTTGTTGGTTTTTTGGGGGCAGCGTGGTTGTTGCCTTCTAACTTTAATCCGTGATGATCTGATAAGACACAGGTGGACACTGATATTTTTTTGTATCTGTGGAGGTTTCCTTTGTTACCAAGTATGTGGTCAATTTTTGAGAAGGTTCCATGAGCTGCAGAGAAGAAGGTATATTCTTTCCTATTTGGGTGGAATGTTCTATAGATGTCTGTTAAGTCCATTTGCTTCATTACCTCCAATAATTCTCTTAATTCTCTATTAGGTTTCTGTCTGATTGACCTGTCCCTTGGAGAGAGAGGTGTGTTGAAGTCTCCTACTACTAGTGTGTGTGGTTTGATGTCTGCCTTGAGTTCTAGTAATATTTCTTTTACATAAGTAGGTGCTTTTATATTGGGGGCGTATATATTCAGGATTGAGACGTCCTCCTGATGAATTGTTCCTGTTATGAGTATAAAGTGACCGTCTCGGTCTCTTCTGATTGATTTTAGTTTGAAGTCAGTTTTGTTAGAAATTAGTATGGCCACACCTGCTTTTTTCTTAGGACCATTTGCTTGAAACACCTTTTCCCAACCCTTTACTCTGAGTAGGTGCCTGTCTTTGTGGTTGAGATGTGTTTCTTGCAAACAGCAGAATGTTGGATCCTGTTTTCGTATCCAATCTTTTAGCCTGTGCCTTTTTATAGGTGAATTGAGCCCATTAATATTAAGTGATATTAATGACCAGTGGTTGTTTACTCCGGTTCTTCTTATTGCTTTTGGTAGTAGAGATTGTCTGTCTCCCTTCTTTGAGATGTGCTCGTGAAGGGTCATTAGATGCCTGGGTTATTATAGGCAGTGTTGGCAGTGTTGGATTCCTTGGGTTGCGATTTTCCTTCTATTACTTTCTGTAGGGCTGGATTTGTGGCTACGTATTGTTTAAATTTGTTCTTATCCTGGAATGTCTTGTTTTCTCCATTTATAATGAACGATAGCTTGGCTGGGTATAGTAGTTTGGGTTTGCATCCATGGTCTCTTAGCTTCTGCAGAACCTCTATCCAGGACCTTCTGGCTTTCATAGTTTCCATCGAGAAGTCAGGTGTAAGTCTGATCGGTTTACCTTTATAAGTTACTTGCCCCTTTTCTTTTGCAGCTCTTAATATTCTTTCTTTAACCTGTATATTTTGTGTTTTGATTATTATATGGCGAGGAGATGTTTTTCTTTGATCCAGTCTGTTTGGTGTTCTGTATGCTTCTTGAATATTTAAATGAATATCTTTCTTTAAGTTGGGAAAGTTTTCTTCCATAATTTTGTTGAAAATATTTTCTGGGCCTTTGAGCTGTGACTCTTCTCCTTCTTCTATTCCTATTATTCTTAGGTTTGGTTTTTTTATTGTGTCCCATAGTTCCTGAATGTTTTGTGTTGAGAATTTGTTGGCTTTGCTGTTTTCTTTGATCTGTTCGTTTATTTTCTCTATGGTGTCCTCAGCATCTGAGAGTCTTTCTTCTAGCTCTTGTATTCTATTGATTATGCTTGTTTCTGTAGACTCTGCTCGTTGGCCTAGATTTTCCATATCCAGCTGGTCCTCAGTTTGTATTTTCTTCTTTGCCTTCATTTCAGTTTTCAATTCTTGAACTGTTTCCATTACCTGCTTGATGGTTTTTTCTTGGTTTCCCAGGGTATCATGTACATATTTACTCATTTCTTCAAACTTTTTGTTATACTTCTCATCCATTTCTATAAGGGCATTTTTTACATGTTGTTTAAGGGACTCTATTATCTTCATAAAGTCGATTTTTTCCACTTCTTCTGTGTTAGGTTGTTCAAATACTTCTGTTGTAAGATCATTGGGTTCTGATGTTTTCATGTTGTTTTTCGGATTATTGGGTGAATTCTTGCCTTGGCGCCTGCCCATTTCCTCCTATTGATCCTATCCAATGGGTCCTTTAAAAACCGGATCAGGTTTCCCTGCTGGCCAAGGGCTCCGCTTACAAAATGCCCTCACTCTCTTTCGTGGTTCCTGCTGCAGGCCAAGAACCCTCTCACCCCTCCGAAGGATCTTCAGGACAGGACCAGGCTCCCCTTGTGCCAGTGACCTGGCCAACCAAAAGCCTACCTCTTTGATTCAATTGTAGTAGGGCGAACTGCTCTCCTTATTGCACGCCTGTCCCCGCCGCTTGGGTCTGCCGCTGCGCTGGTCCCCGAAAGCCTCTTCCTGTATGTGGTGTTGCTCCGCCGCGTCTGGCCGCCGCGCCGCTCCGCCTCTGCGCGTCTGGCCGCCGCGCCGCTCCGCCTCTGCGCGTCTTTAATTTATTTATTTATTAAAGATTTCTGTCTCTTCCCCACCACCGCCTCCCATTTCCCTTCCCCTCCCCCAATTAAGTCCCCTCCCCAGCCCGAAAAGCAATCAGGGTTCCCTGTCCTGTGGGAAGTCCAAGGAACCCCCACCTCCATCCAGGTCTAGTAAGTTGAGCATCCAAACTGCCTAGGCTCCCACAAAGCCAGTGCATGCAGTAGGATCAGAAACCCATTGCTATTGTTCTTGAGTTCTCAGTAGTCCTCATTGTCTGCTATGTTCAGAGAGTCCGGTTTTATCCCAGGCTTTTCCAGACCCAGGCCAGCTGGTCTTGGTGAATTCCCAGTAGAACATCCCCATTGTCTCAGTGTGTGGGTGCACCCCTCGCGGTCCTGAGTTCCTTGCTCATGCTCCGTCTCCTTCTGCTCCTGATTTGGACCTTGAGATTTCAGTCCTGTGGAAAGCAAATATTTTAAATGAGCTGGAGGTAAAATAAGAACTGCTGACTTAAAGGTTTTCCTCTTTTATTTCCAGAGCAAAAAATGTGTGTGTGTGTGTGTGTGTGTGTGTGTGTGTGTGTGTGTGTGTGTAGACTATGTGGCTGAATAAACATTATTTTATACATCTTGGTTTAAGTTTTTCAAGGAGAAATGTAAGAATCTAGTTTCCATTTCTACTCATTTTAATCCTTGGCTTAAATGGTTTCCACAGATGAAAGACATGCCTCAAAATATACAAGCAAAGGACCCATTGGCAATTGTTAGCTCCTGGGAGAGAAAGGCCAGTTCTCTTTCAGAGTGTAGTCCCTGGTAAGTAGACTGTGCTCCAATAGAAGGCCACACATTCAACACGTATGTGTATACACATATATTACACATACAAACATACATACATATGTACACAAACTTGAGTGGATGATGAATGGGGTAGATCTGGGAAGAGTTGGGAGAAGGGATAAATCTGATCAAAATATATTATACAAAATCCTCAAAGAACTGATAAAAATTATTTATGTGCAAAGCAAAGAAGTATACTGTCATGTTTCTTAGTGAAGACTATTATTTTCCAATCTTTTCCAGTGATTGCACAGACTTCACTAAAAAAGAAAAAAGGCTGAATTCAATCAGTAGTCACATCCATGCAAACCATAGTCAAATCTGTATCTACACTTATATATCTATATAATCTATATCCATACCTATATCATCTATATCATATATACATATATATGTGAGAAAAATGCATTCAAATCAAACTTCCAACCTCTCTCTGGAGGTGTAGCTCAGTAGTAAAATGCTTGCCTAGTTCACACAAGGCCCACGGCTCCATCCAGATTACCTGCTCCCCAGAGAAAAGGAAACAAACTCTTAGCCAGGAAAGTTTTAATTGGCATTTAATTCTGCTGCCAAGACAGATATCTCTTTTATTTCTCCAGCAAGTATGAATCCCTTTTAAGTGGTCCACTAGTTTTAGCAACAACCAAAGAAATCAGAAAACAATGGAAAAGTGTCCTATCACTCACGTTCAAATGTTCTCTTCTTGGCAAGCGTTTCTCCCAAAATCCAGCTCACTCACTTTAAAGCATCACATTGCCTTGAAGGGACAGATTAAATAATGGCTATAACCAGCTTGGATGAAAACAGCTGAAAAGAGAAATGCATCTAACTGAACACTCACAGTGTTTAGGTTGTCATTGCTCATTAAGCCATGTAGCCTGACAGGGATTTTTCTAGTGTTCACATAGCCTTGGGGCTCATGTGTGATACAAGGAGTGGTCAACATGTGCGGGGACATGTGTCTCGGTTCCATGCAAGTATTATGTACTTTCTGTAAGGTACTGGTGACAGTTCATCTTGACTCTCAACTTGACAGGATCTGGGATGAACCAATAGGCCTGCCTTGGGATGGGTGTGTGACAGCATTTGCAAGAAGGATTTGAAGGAAAGACCCTCCTTAGTGTGGACAGACAGTGGAGATACATAGAGATGGGAAAGAAAGCCAGTGCTTTCCTTGCCTGCCTCCCCTCTTCTTGCTGCGAGTGCATCTAGCCTGTTGTTGCAGCTGCTGTTGCCACTCTTATGGACATCAGAATCCAGATCCATGTTTTTCCAATGTTAATGAAGAACAGTCATCTTAGGAGACCTTTAGTGGCAGGTTAGGACAGGTGAGACACCCAGTCCCATGGACTTGAGCTATTGGGCTTCAGCCTCTCTAGTGTACATACAGCTGTTGGTTGCCAGCTGTGGTAGTCTCCCTTTCTGAAGAACCATGCCTCCAAGGACCTGACCTATCCCTGGGCTTTGGCATCCATTGCATACGGACACAGAATGCACACTGCATGAGCCAAATACAGCTCATCAGAAAACACATCTTTAGAGTCCAGATACTCTCAGGTTGTGCTCCCTAAAGAAGCCATACATCCTCTACAGAAAGAAAGATTAAAATGACCACTCCTACCTCCTGCAAAGTATGCAAAGGTTTTATGAGGTGTAACCTTAGCTCATGAAGGAGAGGCACTTGGTCCCAGGTGACCTGCAGTGCTCCACACACCTGTGTGACTGACAATTTTGGGGCAGGGGTTGCTCCTCTTCCCTAGGGTCTCCTCAGAGCCCATGTGCTTTGCACCATGGGCTGAAAGAGCACACTTGTCTTAATCATGTTGGACATGCTAATACACATGTTACACCTGTCTATAGTCATCTGCGCCCTGCCCTGGAACCCAGGCCTGCATTTGCTTTCCCAGACAGTTTGTACCTTAAAATAATTTACAGTGCCTATTATATGATAATAGATGTCTCAAATATGGTCCCTGGGCTTGGTGGGATATCTAAGAGTCCTTTCTGCCTCCCAAATCATAAAGTTTCAGATGTTCCTAAAAGAAAACTTCAGGCTTGATTTTCTTTCTTCTAATTTTTTTTTTAGAGATCTTTGGGAGGGCATCGTGAAGTCCTGCCCACTTCCCGATGACCTATGGGCAGCTCATGATTGCTGGAGGAGAGAAACATTTTCTTCAGCGGTGTAGCCACTAGTAAGTGACCCATGCTCCTGCAAAGAATTCCTCATCCATGATACTGTCATCAATCCTAATCAAGATCGCTGGCTCATATAAAGGCATAAAAGTGGGGGATGAATTAAGAAGATGAAGGGAGAGAGGCAAGAAAAAGCAGTGGAGGCAAATGTGATTAAAGAGGACTATATGCTTGTGTAGAAAAGTCAGTGCATAATTAATACGTACTAAGTTTTTCATTTGGGGCCTCCCAACCCGAGGCTTCTTAAAAGCCACTAACCCTCCTCCAAGTCCTTGACTTCCTAGATACGTTCATTCCGTGTGAGAAGCAATCTCCCATAGAAAACCAGTTTCCCTACACTAGATTGCAATACTCTTTTCTTTGTAGGAGTGTTCCAAGGAAAGGAAACTGCTGGGGCCATGATTTGGACTCTGTTTGCGATACACCAAAGAGAATGTGTGCTTTGTTCCATTGCTGTATAGATCTCCGGAATATGGCCTCTGTTGGATGACCTTCCCCAGCGCAGGCCGAGATACAGCACCTCTGAGATGCCACAGGAACTGCATTTAGAATCTGGGCTATGACACCTTTGTCTGACTCTCAATGTGGTACAGGTTGTGCATCCCCAAGCCCAACCCAAGTCTAATGGAGGCACTCATGAAGGACCATGGAGAGACCTGAAGGTCAAAATGCAGCTGCCTCATAGGAATGGTTGGGGGAATTCTTGCTCTCATAGAAATCACACAAGAAGAGTGCTTCCTCAAAAATATCTTTTATTAGTTCTTTATGTTTGAAAATAATATCTTTTTAAAGACTCAAAATACTGTCCGTGTTTATGGAGTCACAACCCCATTGTATATAGACTTTTGTCATCTTTTGTTATGTGGTGACCACTGTGTGGTCCCTACCAGATGATCCTTGACTTTTTCGGAGAGCATTTTAAAGTTTTAATTTGTTTTGTTTTGCTTTTCCTCTCAAACAGGTAAAGCACTAGCGCGCTAAGCCTTAAATAATCTGAGGATGTCAAATCATAAATCAGCGAATGTCTTGAAAGGGAATGGGATTTGTAAACAGAGGCTGCACTTTTATTGTTTTCCAGCTGCCCAGACCCAAAGAATCACACAGAAACTATATTAATTACAACACTGTTTGGCCAATAGTTTAGGCATATTCCTAGGTAGCTCTTACATCTTAAATTAACCTATTTCTATTATTTTATATTGTGCCACGAGGCTTGTGGTTTGTTACCTTACATCTTGCTTCTTGGGTGGCTACATGGTGCCTCTCTGACTCCACCTTCTTTCCTTCTCTATCTCTGCTTGGATTTCCCACCTTGCTATATTCTGCCAAAGCAGCTTCTTTATTAACCAATAGTAACAAAATATATTCAGAGCATACAGAGGGGCATCCCACTCCAGTTTTTGTAGTAGCATATGAGCAAGAAGCCTTCAGAAGAGTCTCAGGGGATGGAAGAGCCAGTCACCCTGAAACTGTGTATGAGGTTCTAGGTTCTATCCCAAGCACCCCAATGAATGAATGAATGAAGCAGGTAGTATGTTGCATAGTGTGGTACTTTCCCCATACTCTGGAAACCAAATGGCCAATGAAATCCCTATTCCTGCCATCACTTGTCATTCCTAATGCATTGTGTTACAAGTTTAAACAAAGCATCCTAAACATTGCTGGCCAGATGAAAACATGATCACATTATGAGCATGGTTTTTGTCTCCAGGGATGAGAGGAACAGACAGGGAATGAGCCTACTGGGGCCATAAGGACACAGCCCTGTGCTAATGCATCCTTAAGAAGGCTGCATTTCAGAAAAGGGGGGATGCTTTCTAAAGGGCACAAACCTGGCTGCAGTCCCATGTTCTCCAGCATCATACTCCATCTGGTTTGGTTTGAGAACTCGGAGAATTGCCATTGTGAGTGTGCAGCAAATATAGGAAGGCCAACTGGCCAAAGTATTCCAACACACTCACTTGTACCCCTTGCACACTCAGAGAGAGAGAGAGAGAGAGAGAGAGAGAGAGAGAGAGAGAGAGAGAAAGCACTTAGCACTTAACCCAGCTTTGTTGCCAGGATAAAATACCAAATACCCATGGACAACTGGGGCTAATGTGACTTCACTGCACAATTGATGTGGTCGAACAGAAAAAGAACGGCCAGAAGTTTCTTCCAAAGAAAACCAGTTTGACCCAGAAAGGTAACATGAAGTCACGAGTCCAAGGACTTGGAGACCTGCCTTGGAAGTTATGTGTCTCCTGGGAATCAATAGGAAACTCCAAAGCTAGGCATTGCCCCAGTTAGCCTTTGATTGCCCTGGAATCTACAGTCTGGGGCACCAGCTAAGACACCCCTGTGAACATGGAAGTTCCACATCTCAAAGCCTCAAGCACTCAGGAAAAGTGCACGAAGGGGACCAGCACCTCCTCTTCAGGCATACTATTATGTTTAGGGATGCACTCTATTACTAAACCACCCTGAAAGTATCCAGTCTTGATAACAGTTAGGGATTCATCCACCCACGTGGGGAAATGAAGATCTGCTCTGCCATGCTCTGAACTAAGGTACTGAGACTGCAGATACCATTGTAACACTGCTTTCCCTTTTCACGCCCACAAGGTACCATTAGTTAATACCAAAAATGTGTTGTGTTGTTTTATCCCAATCTACTGTTACTAAAGTTCGAGAAATCAAGAGACTCCTGGTCATAAAGTCAAGCACAGAACTTCAGCTTGGATCTATCTGTTCCTCTCTTCTGCTGCCTGAGCCGCCAGATAGATTCTTGATGGTCTGCCAGATTCAGATACAATGGTAGAATCTGCATTCCAAGCATTTGTTCCTGCATCTTAGGGGACCCCGCTCAGCTGCCTTCCAGGCCAGCCTCACCCTGGTGTTCATCCTTGGGCTCCCAGAGTGTGTCATGGAAACACTCCAGAACACATTATCACATAGGTCCTGATGTCATTCCTTGTCTCCCCTTTTATTAGTTACTGCCTTCTAGCATGGTCATGTGTGTGGGCAACATGGTGATACCCTACAGGGGACATATGAGGGATAGGAGGCCTCAGGTTCAGCCTTCTGTGCTACTGAGCTATAGGACCATGTTCTAGGCCTTTCCTATCTGTGGACCTTCTGCTCACAGAAATACCAGGGTACTAGGCAGAGTATTCTGAACCCAGCATCTTAATAATGAAATCAGATGTTTTGAGGACAACCTGCATGGCATTGTTCTCTTTTTACATCTAGCTGTGATGACTACTTAGAGCGTTGTCCCTAGCTTTCTCTTCTGTGGGTTGAACTTTTCTGGGAATCTGGGGCCCTTACCTAGGTACCAAATGAGATAAATGCAACCCAATGGTGCACAGATGTGTAGTGTAGAAGACTACAGTTGCATCATGTGCCCTCACAACAACAACACAGACATATTCTCTCTCTCTCTCTCTCTCTCTCTCTCTCTCTCTCTCTCTCCAAAGTGTGCATCTCTGCTCTCTGTGTGTCTGCTTTTATTAAGACAGAAGCTATAGCCTGTATGTATACGCCACCAATGGGTTTCTCCCTCAAGACTGAGCATGCTGCCACGGCCAAGAGCATCCTTTCCCAGGAAGGCTTCAAAGCTTGCATCTTGCCTGACAGTTTCAGACTTGGGAAATACAAAGAGAAAGCAAAGGGGCTGACAGGATGCATGCTTAGGCCAAGTAGAGGGTTCTAATACAACAATCCCTTCAGGAAGGAGAGGAGGCAAGTGGAAAGCAGCTGCCCTCAACAGTGAGGCCAGGCCCCCATGAGGACCCATTTTCTTCCTCATTTATGCCATGCCAAACAGTCAAAGGATGCCTGCAGCGGATTCAGAAATAAAGCAGTCTCAGAGCGGAGAGGACAGGCAGGCCAAAGCATGAAATCACAGTCAAATAAGAGACATCTAGGGAGCCTCCACCTCCCCAGAGGACCCACCGCTCTCAGGCAATTTGCATGTTTCTTGCTCCTGCCAAGTCTGGCTGCCCATCTCTTCACTGCCTTCTACCATTTCCATAGGGCCTACCACTCCCTCCTGTGCACTTGTGCACATCCATTCTGTGTCAGTCGCTCTGGCAACTATCAGGGATGTAGTAGAGAATAAGCCAGGCAGATGTCTTTGGCTTTCTTCTTTTCTGGGGAGAGACAGACATGTAGACAGACAGACACTGGATATTCTAGCTCCACCAGCTACTTGCCTTGGCAGAAGTGGGAAGCACTGTGGGACACATAGGTCAGGGAAGGGATCCAAGGAAGGCTACCCTTGGATAGCACTCATCCAAGTGTTGGAGGAAAGGCTTCTGGAAATGACAGTGACTGTTCAGGATATCAAAGGAGTAGCAGGAAAGGTCAAAGAAGACAGAGGAGCCAGACAGAGGGCATGGGATAAGGGACAGGAAGGTGGGAGGAAGTCAGAGCCTAGGGTTCTGAAAGGGTTCTGGGATAGGCGACACTGAAGAGAACTCTCACCAGGGCTAGGCAGGGTAGTCATATGATGTAACTTACTTTTTGATCACCATGGCAACATAGTTAAGGATGGATGAAAAAGCACAAGGACAGGTGTAAGACTATCATTTAGATAAAATAGAAAAGCAACTTGGCCTGGGCTCAGGATCTTGGGTATGATGGGGTATGACAGCAAGACTGGCCACAGGATATACAAGGAGGAGGAGCCCCACACATGGGGTAGAGGGGGGTTCACTACCAGCTGATTAACCTGACAATTGCAGAGGATGGCATTGTCGTCTTCTGAGATGGAGAAAGCAATGAAAGTAGAAGAAGACTAAGCATCCAGCTTTGCTCACTGTCGTTTTGAGGTGACCCACAAGGTGGGGATGACAAAGACACCATTAGGTGGGAGAAAAACTGGGAGATGCCTGTGTACACGTGACAATTTTTATTACTCACTGAGACCACCTAGGAAAGGAGTGCAGGCAGAAACAAGAAAGGGTCCAAGGACTGAGCCTAAGGTCTCATCATCTAATGTTCAGAGAGATGAGAAAAACCCATACAGTAGTTGTTCTCAACCTGTGGGTCGCGACCCCTTTGGGTCAATTTGTAGCAATAAAAATACATCCTACATGTCAGACATTTGCATTACATTCAGGACAGTAGCAAAATTACAGTTAGGAAGCGACAATGAAAATTGTTTTCTGGTTGGAGGGTCACCACAACGTGAGGAACCGTGTTGAAGGGTCCCACAACGTGAGGAACTGTGTTGAAGGGTCCCAGCCTTAGGAAGTCAAAAGCCACAGCTGCTCAGGAATGTCAGGAAGGAGAAAAGAACTCAGAGAACAAATCCAGTGCAGAAAAGAGGTCAAAGGAAAGAGTCCTGAGCCCCTGTGTCTCTGGATCCTGGAGGGTAGATCCAGCAGTAGCTGATAACCAACCATCTAACTGTGCAGCATCAGAGCCCTGTTGCTGACCCCACTGAAAACAGTTTCAGGAGCGGGAGAAGTAGAGGCACAGTCTTGCTTCTTGCTCCCCAGAAAAAGAGGGGAGCCACCCCCACCCACTCCATTCTCTGGCTGCACTCACCAGAGGCACCCCTGGAATTCTACCCAGCCACACAGTTCTTAAAGGATCTCTTTGCTCCCTCGCTCAATTCCCCCCTTTCTCTTGCTACCTCCCCCCATCCCTGTTACCTCTTAGTGACAGAAATAGCAAGGGAGGGCTCTCAGGCTTGCTGGAAAACCTGGGTCCTAGCTCTGACATGTGCTCTGGGTTTCATAATTCAGTAGAGCTGTGTTCTGAGAAACGTTCCTCCTCTGTGACATGGATCAAGATCGCAAATATCTGAAAATTCCTACGACTCGGTTTCTGAGACCTCCTCTGGCCTCCATTCTCATCTTCAGGCTGAAGTCTACAAAATATGAAGAATATGCCAATGGCTGAATTTGCCAGCAAGAACTTAGACACGCTAGGCATGTGTAAAGTCAGTGCTCACATCTCTGTGCAAAGGATGCTTGTTGAGAAAACAGCATCACTACAAACAACCCAATGGCTGTTGACCCCAGAGCTCTGCGTTTACCTGGTCAGGCTAGAAGAGAAAGAGGCCCCTAAATCACAACACAACCACAAAGAAGCCTTAGCAAAAGTCAGCAAGATGCTTCCAGACAACCCCATGCCAAACCTGGGGTTACCCCACAGGGAGCAGACACAAGTCCTTTTGCTTTCTATCTTCACAATTCTTCCACACACCCCATCCATCTCTCAGATAAAAAGTAAACTGGAGACTTGACTTCTCTATTCCAGAGAATATTATGGCGACAAAATATAGCTTTATCATCTCAACAGTCTAGAGCAGTGGTTCTCTACCTGCGGGTCATGACCCCTTGGCACGGGCCAACCCTTTTACAGTGTAATCGAGCAGATAGCCTGCATATTGGAAATTTACATTATAATTCATGACAGCAGCAAAATTATAGTTATGGCGTAGCAATGAAAATAATTTTAAGGTTGTGGTCACCACAACTGCACTAAAGGATCACAGCATTAGGAAGGTTGAGAACCTCTGGTTTGGCATTGCCTGAGAAGCCTTCACCAGACTGGGTAAGTCTAGGGAAGACTGTCTTGATTATTAACTTATGTGTGAGGTCCCAGCCCATGCTGGACAGCATCAGTCCACTAAACAGGTGGCCCATTAGATCTCTGTGCCATCAATGACCTCATTTAAGGCAGAGAGTGAACTCTGAAAAAAACAAAAGTCAGGCATTATTGAGCCTGCTAGTAAGCCAGCAAATAGCCTTCCTCCAGGGGTTTTTTAGGCGCCTGCTTGAGTTTCTGCTCCGGCTTCCTCAGTGATGGACTGTAAACTGGAAGTGTAAGAGGAGTAAACTTGACCCCTTAGTTCTGGTCACAGTGTTCCATGCAGCAACAGACATCAAATGAGAACACATGGGAAGTACCGGTCAAGCTCAGCCAGGACCTTTAATTCCTCAAAGGACAAAACACAATGCAATCCTGAGAAGGGGATGTTAACAGTTGGTATTTGCTGTAAGCGATCGATGGTCTCCTTCGAAGCAGAGATTGAATTCTGATATTAAAGAACGCAAACTAAGCCCGAGGGTGTACTAAGTGTTCTTTTTTCTCTCATCACACAGCTGCCCTTGTTACCTGGAATAGACATCTGGGCACACCCCTTGTTTACAAACATGGCTTTATGTTTGCTAGGGTTGCTGTGTGGCTTATGAATATCAGAAATGCATTTCTCGTCTTCTGAAACAGAGGTCAGGGTGCCAGTCCAGCTGGGGTCTGGGGAGGGTCCTGTTCCAAGCTTCCTGCAGCTTCTTGCTCCATGTACAATAGAAAGAGAAACAGTGTCTTCCTGGCATCTTCTTACAAGGGCACAATGCTGTTTGTGAAGGCTTTACCCTTACAGTAATCCTAGAATGTCTATCACGTGCCTCCTAAAACCATCAGAAAAAAAGATTTCATTTCAGCTTACATTTACTTAGATTTTGACAGTCTTGTCCTTGGCATGGGGTCACATGACTAGAATGGAGTCCCCAGTCATCACAGTTTGTAGATTGAAAATTCTGTGCTACAGTGTGTCCTAATTTCTCTGTCTCTGTGTATTTATTTGTCTGTCTCTGTCTCTCACTGTGTCTGTCTTTCTGTGTCTGTCTCTCCCTGTGTCTGCCTCTCCCTGTATCTGCCTCACCCTGTATCTGTCTGTCTGTCTCTCCCTGTGTCTGTCTGTCTCACCATGTGTCTGTCTCTGTCTCTCTTGTCTCTCTTTCTCTCTCACACAGACACAAGCTAAACCACTGTTTTAAAATAAGTTGCATTTTCCTCCTAGCCTATAGTCTACAAAAAAAAGACAAAAGTAAGAGAAAATTATGAAATGACTCTCTTGAGTTTTGTTCCCTAGACATGTCTTCAAAGGCTTGACAATCTTTTTGCTGAATGTTCTAAAATTGGATGTTATGCCTCAGCTAAAAATATGATAATTACCAAGTATGCTCAAATCGCAGAATAGCAAACGTCATTTCTTCTGCAAGACAGGAGCATTACTCATGAGCAGAGTCAACCTGAAACTAGTGGCACCTGACAGCAGCCGCTAGGGTAGCTTGGGCTCTCCCACTCACCAGGGCAACCTCTGTGCACCTTGGCAAACAGTACAGTTCTCTGAGAGCCCCTGCGGCAGGATGCACAGTGGAAAGCCAGGAGCGGTGAATGTCTCCCACTGGTTTTAACACGCGGTTCACCATCCACTCCGTGGCAACCTGCCACTTTCCAGGCTCAGGTTGAATGGTGAAAAACAGCAGAAAAACCCCACTGTGGTACATTACTTCTGCTAATAGCTTTAGATTACAGGGGGAAAGTAGGCTTCGGCACCCTGGTTATGTCACAGTGGTACCCGGCAATACTCTGTCTTGATTATTGCTTTTTGGATGACAATCAGCAAGCGCAAAGGAGCAACGACTGTGGTTAATGGTGCTTCCACATTCATTCATGCATTCATTCATTTTATTCATTGAACAGAAGTTCACTGCACTCCTGTGCTGGGTATCATGTTGAGTGCTGTGTCAGAAAGATAAAAAGGCACAGGCGGCGGAGTAGAACCAGTCTATCAGAGGAGGCCCCTGTGGAACTCCAGAGGCATAGAGGCAGGTATGGAGAAGGGGAGATCTGAGCCGAGCCTGTGGAGATGAGGGCAGGTGTCCCAGAGAGAGCTGAGGATGCATCCTGGGAAAGAGTGCAAAACCAGGTCACTGAGTACCATTTGGAACACCCAGGAGTTTCAGTGTCAGTGCGGTGTTCCAGGTTACTGTTCTGTATGTGGCATCTTCTCAAGCAGAATCCCTGGGACAGGACTTAACATTGGTTGTATTTTCCATCCAAGAAAGGACTACAAGCTCCCTACCTAATCACTAAGTCAAACAACACTTAGGATGATTCAGGCACCATAGGTAGAGGGTACATGTGCCTTCCGAATGCTAATTATCTAGGCTTCGACCAAAGGTGTGTGTGTATACACACAATAGCGTGGATACTTATCAAGATTCTTTTTATTGCTATGACCAAAAGCAATACAGGGAAGGAAAGGGTTAATTCCATCTACAGGTTGAAATTTAATTACAGGGGCAGGAGCTCAAAGTAGCAGCTCTAAGCAAAAACTATGCAAGAAGGCTGCCCACTGACTCTCTTGTGAGCCCAGGCGTATCTAGTGTTCTCATGTAGTCCAAAGACCATGTCCCCAGGGAATAGTGCTGCCTACAGTGGACACGACCCTCCTGCATCAATTAACAGTCAAGGTAATACCCCCAGACATGCTCACAGGCTGATGTAATCTGGGCAATCCCTCAAAGGAGATTGCTTCCTCCTCTTGGGTGACTTCTTGACTGTACCAAGTTGGTAGTTAATTCTAACTAGGGCAAAAAGTAAAAAGCATAGATGCCTATGACATAATAAATACCACAGATGTGTAGCATAGAATAACACAGATGACTGGCAGGGACAATATCCAGGAGGAAGTCATCTCTGCAGAGGGTAATTAGGGTCAAAAGCATGGTTAACTTCATCATGCACCTGATACTCTGGCCTTCACACTGGTCTGAGTTTGCCAATAGCACAGTCGAGCAGAACACAGATCAGAACACAGGTGACGCTGCAACATGTTGCCCCTTCCCCTTAGAGCATCAGGAACTCTTTATCTTCTACCTTAGTCCTTGATCCATGTCTGCACTTGCTACTCAGAATGTGATATGAGAACCAGCAACATCAGGTCTTGTAGAAACATCTCAGAAATACAGACTCTTGGCCATTGCCCCACTCTCAATTCATATCTGCACTTAAAAGACCTCCAGGAATATTTGAAGGGCTTTCATTCTCAAATATGACTGCAAATCTGATACATCAAGAGAGTTTTAGAAATTAAAAGATTTTTTTAACTAACTGAGTCTAGTTCCTTTGATAATGGATGGAACTAGGGTACTGGCGTGTTTCTAAGCCCCACATATTACTCTAATATGTGGCCACATTTGATAATCTCACTGTTTGTTGAGAATTTCTGTGGCAAACAGTGCTCTGCTCTTCTTTTCACCAAAAAATAAATGGCACGAAGAAAGGAGATGGGCCTGAAGTGATTATGAATAAGTTGAAGAGAGAGGGAGAAAGGGGAACAGTAGAGAGGAGGAAGGGAAAGGGGTAGGATGGATGGATGGATGTAGGATGGATAGAGGATTAATAGATGAATTGATGAATGAATGAATGAATGAATGAATGGATGGATGATAGATGAAGGATGGATGGATGGATGGATGGATGGAAGATTGGATAGATGTTAGATGAAGGATAGATGGATGGATGGACCAGATATAGTCAAAGGTAATGTCTTTTATCAGTTAACATTCACCAAAAAGGTTTTGGTAGAGCTTCTAGAAAATGAAACCATCAAGAATGTCTGCCCTCTTCTACCAGTCGAGTTCCGGTCTCTTCTCTTTGATGCCAGCAATATCCATAAGGGCCTCCTCCTATGATAGCCACACCTTCCCGTGTGCAATCACAGGAGCATTAATGGCTGATCTAATCATCCTCGGCTTTGGCTCAGAGCTAAGAAACAGAGGTGAAGGAAAGGTGTGGATGCATCCTGTACACCGTGCATGGTGATGCCATACAATCAGTCTGAGAAGGAAGAGTCGGCCTTGTCGCCAAACCAGAGAAAGTATTCTCAGCTCATTAGAGAAAGCAACACTTTTCCTGAACTTTACCTTTTTAAAAGTTGTCTTGTCCAGGATTCATCTAGAAGGAACTGAGTGAGTGACCTCATGAATACCACCTCAAAGACATCTCGATAGTAATAGTTTTCATAAAGACATTATGTATAATATCCCTGGATGTTAGCCAAGGAAGTAACATTAAAATGCATGAAAATTCTGCTGGGGCCAAAGAACATATGGTCCAAGTGCTCAGTTTGATGCATGAATAAAAATGAGCACAACAGAGGAAGGGGTAGATAGCATGTCTTCCAACAAGTCCTCATACACACCGCTTCCTTCTTCCATGCTCTTGATAAGGTGACATGTCTTTCCCTCACCAGATATAGCTTTGTTTGTCTCAGGGACTAAACAGAAGTCCAAAGAAGCAAACTATAAGGCTCCAGTCCAGCAATGTAAAACAATAATGCTACCCAAGAAAAGGGCAGAAGAGAGGATGGGCCATTTATGGTAAAGTTAAGGCCAAGTTACATCCAAATGATAGTCCCAACAGTTTGTCATAAAACATATATGAATCACCAGCCAGGTCCTTAAATTCTATACTATGTATCGCATATAAAACATGGTTATACTTTTTATAGTCCACTTTTTAAATATCACAGGAGTCTGAGGACCACCATCTGAGAGAGTGGCCATGTTGGACCAATTCTTGTGAAGGAAATAAAATCTGAGTTAAACAATGAGATTTTCCTTAGGAGTGGGGGTGACTGGGACTAAAGATGCCACTGTGTTTGAGTTGATTGAAGGCTGAAGGAGACCACTGAAAGGCAACTTAGCACGCGGGACAGGCAATGCTGTCCATAAAAGGCAGAATGAGAATTGGTCAGGCATCCTGGCAGAAGTATGGCATGTCTGTATCCCTTGGCTCTAGACCATACATACTCCACACTGTGGTGAGGGTGGTCTTCTAAACCATCCCTGACACCTTTTAAGAAATGCAAACCCACTCTAACTGGGAGTAATATAGATGTTTCTTCCCTTAAGGTACAATGGGGGAAATTCAGGAATGTAATAACAGAAGGACCATGAGCCTTTTAGGACAGAGAGAGATAATAGTCAAGATTGATTCAGTGAGTTCCCTCTGGCTTTAGAACCTGTATAATCTCCATCATTGCTAAATCCTTCCTCTTCTTTCTAGTCTGCTGACTGACTTACTCAGCTTACTATGTCCCCAAAGACCCCGTCTCAAGAGGAAGATGTGTGAGACCCAGTATTCACCATCTGCCCAGGAGAGACTTACTATCTCCCACTTTTGGGTCTTACAATAAGGAATCTCATTAGTGAAGAGTAAGTCTGGTCATTAGCTACACTTGACTAAAATGATTTCCAGTTCTGAGAGACATACCTGTCATAAACCATGGCCATCAAAATCAGGTCTTTATATGAGAAATTAATATAGCATGATATTAACTTATATTATCTTTTATTATATTATACTATCTAATAGTAATATAAATAAATACAGCTATTTATTGCATGCCTGCTTGAGTCAGGCATTTAACTATCCAGTAGGATCAAACAATTCAGACAATAGCAGTGGAATACAGTATGTAAGTACTGTAGAAAAGAAGACTACACACGGACTTATGGGAGATGGCGCCAGGGCCAAGAAAGCCATCTGAGTAGATGCTCTATGAGCTGAATTTGAGAACTGAAAGATGCTCTCCACACAGGCCTGTGAGAAGGACCTGCGCAGGAGAGGAATGTAAGAAAATGACTGAGGCTTGTGGGAGAAAGACTGTGTAACCCAGCTTAGTGGGGAGAGACTGTCAAATGCATTTAGGCATAGGTAGCGGACAAAACCTGAAGGCCACAGGAACATGGTTGAAAGTTTTGTAAAGTGTACTTTAATCAGTGGGACCTAGAGACCTATTTGGAATCTCCATCTTCAAAAGGTATCTCTGCCCCCCCCCCCAGAAATAAGAATTAAGAGGCACAAGTAGAGGCAGGGAGACCCCCTGGAGATTCAGTTCATCGTGATTCAGAGAGAGCAAAGGGTGACTTTTACTTGACTCAGATGAGGAGATGCCTGTGCGTGGACTCAGGAGGTTATCATGGAAAGGAGCTGAGGGTTCAGTAGAAAAAAATGGGGAGAAACATGAAACAAAACACCAGTTTTCTGTCTAAGCAATTGGCCGGTAATGCCAGGACCAAAAGCTGTTATGAAGGACGGTGAGACAGGCAGCCCTCTGCTTACCACCTCCCACCCTCATGTCCATCTAGTCCGTCCAGTTCTTCCCTTACTAACAGGACCGGCTCCCCATCTCTGTCCCCTCTACATTATTTCATGGCACTTAGGTGCTTTCAACACAGCTGCAGCATTGCTGATTCCACATGGGAGAGTCTGTGGTGAGCTCTTCCAGGGACGGGTTGCAATGTGCTACAGACTATAAACCCAGGAGTCCTTCGTTACAGCTAAAGTGATGGAGATATGTCACCTCAGTGACCCCTATGGAAGCAAGGGTCTATGTTGACTTGCTCCGTGCAGTTTCCAATCTCTGGGCTCTGTGATGCTTTCCTGAGTGGAATAAAGATCATTTGGAACATCTGTGTGTTCCCTAAATTGAAGATCGGATATGTCACAGCCTTGAGAGATCTGTTATTTCATAAGCAGGGTTTCTGCATTTTGAATTCCCGAGGAGAGCCTAGAGAGAGGCCTCAAACTGTAATGCACTTATCAGGGAAGCATCAGAATGAGTTAGTACCAACAAAAATCAGGTAAGTGCGCATCTTTAGCCCCAGCACTGGGGAAACAGAGGCAAGAGGATGGCTGGAGCTCATGGGCTAGACAGTGTAGCAGAGCCAGTGAGCTCCAGGTTCAGTGAGTATCCTTATCTCAGAAAGTAAGATGAAAAGCAATTGAGAAGGACACCCAAAGTAGATCTCTGGTCTCCACATGGACAGGCATGTGTAACAAGCACCCGTACAACTATCGACAAATACCACACACGCGCGCACACACGTGCACATACGTGCACACATGCACACACATGTGCATACACACATGCACGCACACATACATATACACACACATATGCACATGCACACACACACAATTTAAAAGAAAAAATACTGGCAAAAATACATGAGGTAAAAAATATTAATTCATAATATGTACTGAGAAGAAATGATGGGAAGAACTAACCTCAAATGCAACGCCTTTTGCATGATCTCATGGCAATGCCTAAAGCCATGGGCATCAGATTCCCAGGTCTTAAACTGATCTGTGCAATTTTGCTAATTTTTGCTGTACAAATGACTCAGATTCAAAAGCACTAGGAGTTTGTTGGCTTTTTTTTAATTAGAAGGCAATTCCAAAATAGAATCATAGCTGAAGATGGAAAAGGTAATTATCTCTTTTGAAATCCAAGAAATGTGAATCTAAGATAGAGACACAGCTTTCTTTCTTTTTTTTTTTAACTTTTCAGTCTCTTTATTGGAAAATAACAAGCAGCCCCAAGCCCAGACTGATCCAGGCTTTTAGGAACCACAAAAAGAAGCCAGGTCCCCAGTGAAATAAAACAAAATAGTGTCTCTGGAATGACACCAGCAAGACCTGGGGAGCAATCATATGCGGCTAGTCAAGGGAAGAGAGGGTTTAGAATGAACCTCAGGCTTCAGTCTTGTTCTCTGAAATACTGAGTAAGTAGAAAGATACAAGAAGAAAACTGAGTCCATCTTGGCTCTGGGGCAAGTAAGGGTGTCCTACAGGCTGTGTGAGCAGAGTAAAGGCCAGATGAGCTAAACCCCTGCAGGAAGCATGGGTGTCTGGATAGTCCCCCAAGCCACAGATGTGGGTAAGGTATGTTCATCAGCACCTTCCATTACTGGCACAGTGGGGCATGACACTGCTGAGTAGGTGACTATCAGGGACTTCGTTGAAGAGAAAATTTTATGTTGTAAAATAAAACTAGACTTAGAACCAGGAAAATGTCACCAATTCTCTAATAATAAAAAATAATAATAAGTTTTAATAATGATAATACATTTATAACAAAAATAATATTTACCAATTATTATAATTGGTTAATTAGCTATAATACATTTGATTATAATATAAGGACAGACCTTAAAGACTGTCATCTGAGAAAGGAGAAAAGGAGCCTCCCAGGCCGAACATTCCAGAATTGGATAACTCATAACATAGACAATTACTGCATGGAAAAGGCATTAAGAAAAATATAAATTCAATTTCAACTCTAGGTTCTCAACTATAGATGTGCTATTTATTCATTTGATGTGCATATACAAGAGCCTACTGTGTGACTGGTCACTGTTCTCTATCACGAAGAATACCAATGCAAGGCATCCACGTGCTTAAAGGGAATAGGAGGCTCTACATAAATTGCTCCGAAAAGCCTCCTGGAAGAGTTAAACAGAGAAGGATAGAGAAGACAACTATATGCCCAGCATACAAATGCAGGCACAGAATGAGTGTGCAGAACTGCAGATCATGTGTGGTCTATTGAATACTGCTTTGCATCTGAATCTCAAGATACGAGGGCGGGGTGGGGGATGGGGAGGAGTGACTGACAGGAGAGCAAGAGTTTATGGCAATTAGAAGGGAACAGAGCATCAGACCTTGTTCCGACATTATTCACCTCCTTCATTCCAGTCAAAGGGGTGGGAGGATGCTATTTTTGTTTACTAAACAGCATTCTCCCAGCTTTGTGTTGAGTGACCTTGCCTACATACCTTGTGTTGACTGACACAGATGTGTGAACAGCTCTGTTTCTTCACTCCAGCTAGGGCAGCAATGACAGATTCCAGCTGTGTGGGACAATGAGCGTACTGGGGTAGCTGTGTGCAACGTGCGTTAGGGGTTACTTTTAAAAGGGCATGGATCTCTCGCAGGCAGCTGCATCATCAAATTCCCGCTCCAACGTGGGTAACAACTCAAAAGCTGCATCCTTGGAATTTACTGCACTATTTTCAGGCCACTCAGTGAGTTAAAGATTCTTCTCTCATTGGAAAGTGGTTATTGCCTTGGGAAGGGGCCCTTGAAAACTGTTTAGCTTTTTTAGAATTCTTGAGTCTTAATAATTTCATCTACTTTTAACTCTCTTATGAGCCTTGACTCTCTCCAGGAGGGAACGTGTTGGTTCTTAGGAAATAGCTACACAACACCTTGTATCTGATCTCCTCTTTCATTGTCAAAGGGCATGGGTCTCGATGAATGGAGGACAGGACAAAATAGTGATGCCTAGATCAAGGTCTCACCTAGGAATGATTCTATCCAGCACCTACTGTAGAGTCCATGTAGGTACAAAATGTATCCAGCATTGAGAACTGGTGATATAAATTCAGATCTCATATACAAATAGTAGAAATGGCCAATAATTTGCCTCAGGCTGTCTTTAGAAGATACCTAAAGGCCAATGAAAAGGGCAAGTCTACTATTCAAGAAGCTTATTTGAAAAACATCAAAACTGAGCCCAAAGGACCTGAAGATGCTCAGCTCCTCTTTGGGGGCCTTAGACCTCCCCTCCGTTTTTTGTTTTAGCACAGCAAGTCTGAACAGCAGTCTGTCTGACAGAGCCCCTCCTGTTCATCAGCATAGCTTTGCAGAATTTCTCATCCATGCTGGGGCCCAGAAATCCACACTAGCTACCAACACCCACAAGGAGGAGCTGGCTAGGGATCAATGTAAGAAACACTTTGAGGACACACCTTGGTCGCCTTGGCCTTTTGGGGACAGCATACTTGGAAGAACCACTGTAAGGGAGGAACAGCTTATTTAGCTTGTGCATCAGAGGGTTTTTGTCCATGATAGCGAGCCATCCATTACTGTGAGAAGCATGTGGCAGAGGCAGGAAGTGAGAAATACGGCTGGCACTCGGAGCTGAGTTCTATCAAGGAGCCACGTCTAGACCTTCTACCATCTAGACCCCAGTTCCTAAAGGCTGTGCAGCCTTCTAAAACATCGTTACTATCCAGGGACAACGAGATCAAGGCATGAGCAGTGGAGGACATCCCAGATTCAAGCAATATTAAGATAGACTTTTTTTAAAACAAATCTTTTTTTAAAAGTATGTCTTTTCATTTTATGTGTTTTGCCCAGCTGGTGTTCCATTCCCCCAAAACTGGAGCTACAGAGTTGGGAGCTGTCATGTGGGTGCTGGGAATTGAACCAGGTCCCCTAGAAGAACAGCCAATGCTCTTAACCACTGAACAATCTTTCTTTCCATTTATTTTCTTTTGTCTGGTTTTGTTTTGTTTTTGTTATTTATTTGCCTGCCTGTTTTGGTTTGGCTTGATTTTTTTTTTAATTTTCTTTCTGGGGAGTGCTTCAGGAGTAAGAAGACAATATGGGGGTGCTGGGAGGTGCATGAGATTAGGGTGCATGATATGAAATTCCCAAAGAATCAACAAAGATATGATGTTAAAAATTTTTAAAAGATGTACTTTTTCTGACATTTTATTTATGATGTATCTTGAAATGTGGACAGATGATTACTAACACTTGCCTTAAAGAAAACTTTACAAAAAAGAAAAAGAAAGAAAACTTTACATTGGAGCTATTGGCTATCTGTTCAAATGCAAACTGGACACCTCCGAGATAGTTTATCTCTGTTTCTTTTGGCTTGGATTTGTTTTTTGTTTCTTTTTTTGAGACAGGGTTCTGCAATATAGCCCAGGCTGGTTTTGAACTCCAGAGTCTTTTGCCTCAGTTTTCTAGCAGCTTGGGTTATAGGTATACATCACTGTGCCTGGCCAAAGATACATTTTTAAAATACAATCATAGTTTATTGAGATTGACAGAAAACAGTCATACCTATACTTACGTGTCTAAGTACATGTGATATTTGGTGGAAGATATAGGATTTCAACAGTGACCAAAAAGACCATCCCATAACCGACAGTATCGCAGAGGGACAAAATCACATTCCTTTTATGGGAACACTACAGAGGAAAGAAGATCTATACTGTGGGACAATGGTCTTGTACCCTGTAAATATTTGTCACTCATATTGGTTTAATGAAATGCTGATTGGCCAGTAGTCAGGCAGGAGTATATGTGAGGAAACCAGAATAGGAGAATTCTGGAAGAGGAAAGGCTCAGTTTGCAGTTGTCACCTAGACACAGAGGAAGCAAGATGAGAATGCCTCACTGATAAAAGGTACCAAGGCACATGGCCAACACAGACAAGAATTATGGGTTATTGTAAGATGTAAGAATTAGTTCATAAAAATCCAGAGATAATAGGTCAACCAGTTTATAATTAATGTAGGCCTCTGTGTGTTTCTTTGGGACTGAACAGCTGCTGGACCATGCAGGACAGAAACTTCCATCAATAGATCTAGACTGCAGTTTTTACCCTAAGTTGATATGCATGGGTCTTGAACACATCTCTCTTTTCCCTAGGGCTTAGATTCCCCAATTAGGTTGGATACCACATTGTTGAAAAGTCTTTTCCAATTCTAAATTTCATTTTTGCCATAAAGAAAATTTTGCTGATGGAGAAAAATACTTTATTTGGGTCTTAATTTTAACTATTATTTATAAGCTGGTGATGGTTAAGTCATAGCCTCCTTTGTTTTTTGGAAAGCGGTATATAACAATTAGCTGAATGGAGTCATGAACAAAGCAGTTACTGGAACTTCTAGAAGCTCAGTTAAGCTTATTATGAAAGCAGTCATCCTTTACTGAGAGCAGGGATGCTTCATATACAGCACTTAGTCAATAAACCGCTTAAATTTCTCTAAGGTCAGAAATAAATGAACACACTGGAAGACTCGTAATAACTCGTTTTACATATAAGGAAAATTTGGATTTCTAGCAGCACACAGACAGGTAAGAATGTGCCAATGTCTTGGGCTGGCACTGGCTATTCAGAGTCCTCCAAAGCTGATTGTCACTCTGTAACTTTAAGAGAGTCATTGAGACTTCAGAACCTTCCCAACTCCTTTCTATTGTCTTTATCTTTTCTCACTGTTACAACAAAGGGTAAATTATCTCTATGAAGACACTCTTTACACATGGAGGACACATACAAGTAAACTGATAGTGAGTCTGAAATGGGGTCTCCCTTTCTGAAAAACAGCTCAAGCTATAGTGAAGATTTACCCACATTCAGGGAAAGACTTAGCTCTTGGGTTACACCTTCCTAGATGTTCACTCATGGCAATACCTAGAGGCAGGTTTCCTCAGTAACTAAATCCCATCAAGTTGACAAGGAAGACTAGCCAGAACAGCTCCCAAGGCCACCTCCCCTCCTCTCCCCGCCCCCCCCCCCCACAGAGTGATCCACTTCCTCCAGCTGGTTCCTACCTCCTAAAGTTTCAAGAACTTTCCAAATAGTGTCAGCAGGGCCATGAGTTCAACACATAAGCCAATGGTGACATTTCATAGACAGATACCCTCCAGCCCCACTTCCTGAATTTCAAAGTGTAGTAAGCAGGAGACTGCTAGGTTGTTCCCAGCCGCTCAGACCCTAAATAACAACACAGAAACTGTATTAATTAAATAACTGCTTGACCCATTAGCTCTAGCTTCTTATTGGCTATCTTTTACATCTTAATTTAACCCATTTCCATTATTTTATATTTTACCACAAGACCCATGACCTACCAGCAAGATGCCAATGTGTCAGTCTCGGCTGCAGCTCCATGGCTTCTCCCTGACTCTGTCTCCTTTCTTTCAGCATTCAGTTTAGTTTTGCCCTCCTATCTCTACTCTACCCTATCACAGGCCTAAAACAGTTTCTTTATTAACTAATGGTATTCACAGCATACAGAAGGGAATCCCACATCATGAAAGATTCTTGCTTCAACCAAGCTACCTCAGGCATGGATGAGCTTGAGGTAGAGTTTCTTTACTATAAGAACTTGTCAGCTTGAATGTAATTAAGTCTCAGAACCAATCACGTGTCTCCAAAATTTGCAGCTACTAACCCTTCACACTGCTTACTTCCTCACATAGCAGGCCCTTCCCCCAGGAGTCAGTCACACCACAAACTAACACCTGTTCATGTTTCCCATCCTGAGGGTGGGCACCAGTGTATGAACTTGCAGCTATCTCCCTTTGATCAACTCAACTGTTTGAAATTTGCTCTTTTTAAATTCTTTAATTGGTATATAGTAAGTGTATGTGTTCATACTGAACATTTGATACATGTATACAACAGGTAATGATTATATTGAGATAATTATCACAAACATAACTGCAAACATTTATCATTTGTGGTAGGAATGTTCAAACTCCTACAAGATATTTTGAACTATTTGATTAAAATTGTTGTAAGCTGTAATTATTCTACTGTGCCTTAGAATATCAGAAGTTGTTCCTTCTGCCCTCCTGACCCCTGAACCCTTTAACCACCCTCTCTCTGTCCCCTCCCCCACACACTTCCCACCCTCTGGTAAACACTCACCCTCTATGAGCTATATTCTTTTAGATCATACACATGTATTGTCTTTCTGTGCTGTCTTTCTGTGCCCGACTTACTTCACTTGACATAATGTCCTGTAGTTCTATCTACATTGCCACTAAGAAGCAAATATTACTCTTCGTATGCCTGTGTAGCTTTTCTTTGTTTGAATATTTCATTTTTTCTTATCTGTTCATCTACTGATGAAGACCTAATCTAATTCTGGGTTGTAACTGTTATGAATCTCCATTTAAAAAATATTGTGTCTATTCAACCTGTAGACTTCACTTCTTTTGGATATGTACTTGTATGGGATGCTCAGTCATGTGACAATTTCTCTATTTTGTTTTCCATAATGCCTACCCTAGCTCACATTCCACCAATGATGTACAAGTTTTTCTTGTTTTCAACCTCACATTCCAGCCAGCCAGTCTCAAAGAAACACATAGAGGCTTATATTAATTATAAGCTGTTTGGCCTATTAGTTTAGACTTATTAAGTAACTGTTTTTTTTTTTTTTTTTTTTGGTTTTTCGAGACAGGGTTTCTCTGTGGTTTTGGAGCCTGTCCTGGAACTAGCTCTTGTAGACCAGGCTGGTCTCGAACTCACAGAGATCTGCCTGCCTCTGCCTCCCGAGTGCTGGGTTAAGTAACTCTTAAAACATAAATTCACCCATAATTCTTGTCTACGTTTAGCCATGTGGCTTGGTACCTTTTCTCAATGAGGCATTCTCATCTTGCTTCCTCTGCATCTGGCTGGTGACTACTCTGCCTTCCTCTTCTAGTCTGGTCATCCCACCTATACTTCCTGCCTGGCTACTGGCCAATCAGTGTTTTACCAAACCAATATGTGTGAAAAATCTTTATGGTATAAAAGAGCATTATCTCACAGCAAGTGATGTATGAGTTCTTGCTTTCAACTGTGTGTGTGCGCGCACGCACATGCATGTATGTACATGATATGTATATGAGTACCTATGGAGGCCAGAGGTCAAAGTCATCTTCATCATTCTCCAACATACTTTTAGAGACAGAGTCTCTCAATGGATAAAGAACTCACAATTCAGTTACTATAGCAGCCAACAAGGCCCAGAGACCTTTCTGTTATGCCCTCTTCCAACACTGAAATTACAGGTATGTGATGCTGCTTCTGACATCTGATAAATTATACTACATGAAAGTAAAAATAAAATTTGTATCTAGTATTTATGGCTTAAGATGTCTCATGAAATGTGTATACTGGGGATCCAAACTCAGGTCCCCACACATGTGTAGCAAGCACTTAACAACTGAGCAATTCCCCCCAAGCCCCAGTACTTACTACTTTGGTCTTAGTTCTATCATTGGCTAAAATGAAAGGTTGTTACTAATACTGGAGAGAAATCCATTTATTGTATCCTTTGATGTCAGTTTTACTCTTGGGAGCCATACAGGGCAACACCAACTTTTTCATCAACATCGTAGCTTTGTTTGAATCTCCCTAGAACTGAGGTCCTTATTGCTGAAGATTATGTCTGATTATTATTGAAATTCCTAAAGTCTAACACATGCCTAACAGACCACAAGTGCTAAATAGATTTTGATCATATTAACAATGTACAAATGATTTGAGAATAATAAGTGCATGTGTGATGAAGGATGCTACATGAAAGCACAATTAATATTAATGTGCAGTATTTATGGCTTACAATATCTCATTGCTCTTTCATTATTATTATTTCCAGGTCAAAAATACTTAAAACTAAAAAAAAAATAAGTCATTTTCTGCTGAGACCACCCCAACAATGGCTGTTGCATTCAAGAATGATAGTATCATGTTCCTAGAACCCATTTTCCCTTGTAATACAGGCCACTGTCTCAAATTATCACCTTCTCAGTTGCAGAAGAAAGTAGACTATAATGGAATGACATTGAGAGCAAATCCATTTGGTCCAGATAGATAGAGGTTAGAAGTTCCAGACGTGGCAACCTTTCTTCCTTACCTCCTTGTCAAACCTATTCTGTGACTATAGAGAGAATTCTCCTGTTTCTGTGCTAATGAGGTTTTTCTCTTATGCTTCCTTCTCTAGCCACACCCGACATGCCACAGAGTGATGCTCTGCCTTACGTCAGTCTCCTAGAGCACAGAAGAGCACCCCTCATGCACGTGTAACTGTATCTTATTTACCTCTGTCTCTTGCCCAGCACCAAATCTGGACATGCTCAATAATACGCAAGATCTTTCCTACAATGCACTTAAAATTGATGCATGTTCAGCCAAAGCAAATGGCCAGGCGCATGTCTGCCCTTCAGAAGAAGTAGCTGGCCAGGTGCCTCTGAGAGAAAGCCTCTCATTTCTCTGTCATATTTATACAAATGAAAAATACTGTCACTGTCAGTAAGTGAGCTCCCTTCCTGCCAGGGTTTTTATATAATTCACAGTTTTGTTATATGCTGCTGAACCCGCAGACCCACACATTAGCCGTTTCACACAGTGAGAAAAGCTGGCTGATTTATACTCATGCGCTTGCACCCTGACTTGCAGAATACCATATAAACTGCGGACTCGTCCTAAATGCCCAGTACACTCTGCCCCTTCATCTACTACTGCTCAGCTAATTTCTCTTCTGCTGTGGCTTCATGTCCATTGGCTCCACAGCTGAGACTCTCCTTCTCTGGCAGGTTCAACGGCCAACTTGCCTCATCTGTGAAGTGCGAGATTCTGATTGTTGTTGTAGGTTGAATGAGTGTACCCCACAAAGGACCATGTATTTGAGGCTTGACTTCTAGGGCACCACTTCTAGAGGACACTATGGACTGTTGGGTGATGTCTTGCTTTCTTTTCCAACTGCCATGTCGCAATACCCTGAGGAAAGCAACTTAGCGATGGAGGGGTTGATTTCACTCACAGCTCCATGATCTACTCCAACACTGTGAGAAAGTTCCAGCGACAGGAGACAAAGAGAATTAGTCATGTTGAGTCCCCAGTCAAAAGGAGAGAGTGGTCTATGTGTGCACGCTTATGGCTCAGCTTGCTTTTCTCCACTCTTATGTAATATAAAATCCCCTGCACAGGGAATGTGCCACCCACAGTGGACAGGTCTTCTAACCTCAGCTATGATGGTCAATATAACCTCCCACAGATACCCACACAAGCTAACCCGATCTCAACAACCCATCATTGAGACGCTCTTCCCAGGGGATCTTAGATTGCATCAAGTTGACAAAGGTAGTCCATCGCAGACGATGAGGCCTTATGGGAGATTCTTAGGCCAATGAGGTCATTTTCTTAACAGACACTGTGGGAGATCAGTTTCTCACTCACTCTCTCTGTTCTTGGCTTTTGATGTTAAGCAATTAGCTCCCCACATACTCCCACTGTGATATGCTGTGTTCACTAACTACCCAAAGCAGCAGAGTTTTGGAATCTCGAACTCAAACCTCTAGAACCAGAAGTCAAAATTTACCCTTTTCTTTTATTTGCCTTAGGCAATCTGCTGTGGTATCAAGAAACTGATGAATACGTCTATCTTCCCAGCGGGGTCTTCCCTGTACTCTCCTATGAAGAATGGTGGCCTGTCCGTCCTTTATTTTCCTCATGGAGAATGGTGTCTAAGGTCTGGTCCAGCTCTGGTCATGTATACTGCCCTCTACTCTAAGCCTAGCCTACAAAGTTCAAGCGCCCTGCCATGGCTTGTGTGATTGACAGAGTCGCTCTCTGGGCAGCAGCTGGAATTCTGAATGGCTGTGTTCAGGTCCTCTCATTGTTTTCCACTTAGTAACTCTGCGACAGGAAGTGAGGAGGCAGCTATTGTGTGGCAGTGCCCTTGCACACAGCGATAATAAAGCCCCTTAGGGACCCATACACTGTGCTGTGTATCATTTCAGATCCCTGGTCAGTCACCCTGCCCCAAACCCCCAGCCACAGAAAGGCTGTGTCCACAGGTAAGTGTTTTCACTAGGAAAAGGCCACTGTGAGGATAGCTTTTACAGGACTCATGTTTCAACCTGAAGAATGCCGGGGCTCTGTCGTCCCTAACGTCTGTACAGAGCAAAGGATATTTAAGGACTCTGAAATACTGCAGCAGGAAATTGAGGTTCAGCGGGCTGCATATAAAGTGATGGAAAAATACCCTCTTTCACTATCTCTTCTTCCCCCCCGGGTCTGTGGTTCACAAACTGCACAGCATAAATTGTGGAGCAAACCATGCTGGAATATCAATAAACCTACATCGACCCGAGGCAGGAACTCAGCTTGCAGCACAGGGACTTTTCTTTTCTTTTTTTTTTTTTTTTTTTTTAGACCTTGGTTGAAAGCCAGGTGGATGAAAGGAACCAAAGAGCATAGCAGCTTTGCAGCGACCGAGAAAGGAGTTAGGATTCAGGAGATGTTCCCCAAGTGCCTGTCTGTAAATTCATGAGGAATGAAGTCTCCTGGAGGCTGAACAGTGAGGTTAATGAGGAAAACACAGGCACCACCCGAGAGGCCACGAGCCCCAGGTCTATGTTCGACCCACGCATTGGGGATTTAACTGTGGGCTTCTTTAAAATCTACTGAGGTCCTAAGGTCCTGGGGCTCGGAAGGTGACCTCTTTATAGAGGGAAAGCTGCTAAATGAGGTCATTAGAGTGGGTTCTAATCCAGTGTGCCTGAGAGCTGTGGACAAAGGGGAAAGCTAGATTCAGACCTCCACTGAGCTAAGGCAGAGCATCCACAGGCCTGGGCTGTTGTAAGCGTGGGGGCCTGGTAGCGTGCAGTGCCACGGTGGTAGACCACAAGCTTTTAAGTCACTGGAAAGTCACTTCTGGGATTGAGAGAAGTGTAACTCATTGGAGAGATTTTATAGCCAGTAATATTGACCTGCAGGGGGCTGGGAATGTAGTTTAGTGGACAGAGTGTTAGCCTGGCATGCAGGAGGCCCTGAGTGCTAGTCCTACCACTGAATAAAAACACATATGACCTCAGGCTGCAATCCCAGAACTTGTTCAAACTCACAATACAATGAGATTGAGGTCAGCCTGGGCTTTAAAAAGAGAGAGAGAGAGAAATCAACCTACCTAAAACCACCTAGCTAGCACCAAATAGTGGAAATAAAATTCAGGTCTCCTCTCTCCCAACTGAAGGTCAGTTAAGGGATCATGTTTTAGTGGTTACCTAAGACATGCCACACATGACATCTTTGCATCTCTATAACCACCAGGGAGGACAGGTGGCAGGGTATTAGCATGGGACCACACTGATGCCTGCAGAGTTGGGCCATTGCCCAATCAAACTGAAAGTCAGTAAAGTCACTATCAGCTCTCAGATGTCTTCTCCGCTTCCTTCCGGCTGTCTTCAATGTCATGAATATTTACAGAGCCGAGTCCTGCTTATCCAGGGTCTGTGATAGGTGGCATGGGGCTGGGTGGGTGGGGGCAATTGCTGAAGATAAAAATAGCACCTGAGCCTTTCGATTTTCAGTTTAGCAGGACGTTGTACTAGCTACTGGGATCCTAAGCATTTGTCTCCAGCAGAAGCAGCAACACAGAGTCTGAAACATCTCTCAGACTTTAGGGTTCCAAGTTACATAGGTATAATGTCCAAAGGAGCATTTGAGACAAATATGTACTGGGGAGTATTTCTCTGAGTACTTCAGGAAAATCTATTGTGAAACCAAACACAAATAAATCTTTTAACGAAGTTAATATAGGGGCTAGAGAGATGGATCCGTGGTTAAGAGCACTTGCTGCTCTTCTAGGAGTCCCTGGGTTAAGTCCCCGAACCTCCACAGTAGCTCACAACCACCTGTTACTCCAGTCCCAGGGGATCCAGCACCCTCTTCTGCCCCCCCGCCCCGTGCTGTGTTCACACGCAGCACCCATCCTTACCCAGGCTCATGTACATACATACACAAACAAAAAAAGAAAAAAGAAAAAAGTCTGAGATAACACACACATATGTATGTGTGTATACATATGTGAGTATGTATATAGGAAATTGTACATTTGTGAGCTGAGAAAAGGAAGACTGCCCTGACACCATCCTAGATGATTAAGAGTTACTGTTCAGAGATGTTACAGCACGGCGCAATGAGAGACTTTCATCCTGAGGTTCTAGATCAATGACCTGGTGGACTTTGTGAAATTAATTGACAACACTGACGGCTTCTTAAAAGTCAGCAACAATAAAGTTCATCCCTTGGTGTAATCGGCTGTGTGGGCTGAGCCATGCGTTCCATACTGGTGTCCTTGGGCCAGGAGAATGCAGGAGACTGGGCCAGGTACTCAAGTTATACTGAAGACAAGAAAAATCAGGAAGATGACCCAGATATGAGATGGGCAGAAGAAAGACAGAGAGAGGAACAGAGGAAATAAATGGCAGCAACCTCAAGTCAAGAGAGCTCCAAGGGCAAAGGGTGGAGAAAAGAGACTTTTCTAGAAGACTGGCCTGGCATTGGTGTCTTCACAAGGACTAAGCCGGGAGCCAGGAGGAGAAAAGACTCTGGCGGTCACCCCTGAGAACGAGAACGAAGTTCTGTTGGAGAGGAGGTAGAAAAGGTTCCAGAGGGGCTGGTGTGCCCATAGTGCCGCAGAACAAGTCCAGTGTCCTTCATACAAACCTACCACTAGGCACCTAAAGCGAGGCTGGGCAATCACATTACCTCTCGAACTTGGGCATCCTCATTTTGCATTTGCCTAACAAATGATGGATGTTGATTATGTTGAGCCGTGCAAGCATCCCCTGAAATAATGTCTCTGGCACACTCCACACAGCCCCAATTCCAGGGTTAAATCCACCAGATACTCGCTAAGACTGCCACTGGGCAGAGAGCTGGGGACTAGGTACAGAAGATGAGGTATATGGTACTGTTGGGAAGGGGTGGGGAAAACGTTCCAAGGAACAAGATAAACATCAGAATCGATTTTCCAGGCCAAGAAGAAAAATGCTTCTTTTGTGAATGTTTCTATTTCACCTGCACTGTCGGAGAAATGTAAGCCAAGAATTCACAAGGGAGATGGTATCTAAAACTCCACCTTGGCTCCAGAAATGCAGGAGGCACACACATTTGCATTTTACTCTTCCCTATGGGCAGTCTTTCTCCTTAGCCTCCATCACACACCCGGTCTCCACTCAAAGTGCTCTGCCAAAGCACTTTGTTCACAACAGGAGAGGGGGTGGGGAATGGGGATCACTTTGTAGTGCAAGAGGCTGGGAGTGGGATTTTCCAAGCTGGCCAGCACGTTAGCCGTCCAGTTTTCCCATTATGTACTGAGTTTCTTTTCTATACCAAGCACTGCATCTAAGGGAGACACAAAGATACTTCTGCTCTCACTCTTGTTCCGGAGAAGCAACTCGATAGTAACGGGAAAGGCTTGACACACAGACGTCAAAGGAGAGAAGGACCCCAATGAGGACCTCAGAAAAGCAGTGTGATGGAGGCTAAGGTCTATGCTACCTATCACACGGTGCAAACCAAGAGTCTACCTGGAGGGGGGCTATGAGCAGATGAAGTACACATCCAGCTCCCCTTCCCAGTCCCAGAAGCATATTGACTATTATCATATGGGAAACGTTATATATTAGCTGAGCCCGTTGTCCTTCCAGCCCCCTCTAATCCTTGGGACGTTCCAAATACATGCTTCAGTCTGAACCACAAATTCAGCATTTTTTAGGCTGCTTGTGATAGATGTTGAGCTTGTACCTACTTCCTCATGCTACAACACCTTCTCCATCCAAGGAACCTTACATGAATGCACTTACCTCTCCCTGGACAGACTAAAGCTTATTTCAGAACCGCCCCCCCCCCATATGCTGTCAACATTAACAAGGCTCTTGCTTGAATGACGACCTGACTACATGCCTCTAAGACTACATCGCCTCTCCTCCTCCAAAGGTCCCTTCTGAAGAAAACGTGGAATTAGAGCTGGGTAAGATGAAGAATGTCCAAACAGCTCCTGATGGGAACTGAGGCACGTGCATAACACTGCCCTTGATGGAAGCTGTGTTGAGCTTCCTCTCTGTGGAAAGCCACCTCAGTGAGGGGTTCTGCCTTTCACACTGTCCATATCCTGCTGACACAAAAAAAATGTAAATGTTCAATTGGGACTGAATGAGATTAGAAAGGTTAATGCTGAGATGATTGGCACTACTCTGAGAACCACCTTTGATAAGGTGTGTCACTCACCAACCCTGGGTACAACTTTGTACAGTTTACACCCTGAGGTGGCAGAAGTACTCAGGAGTTGAACCTTCCATACCCACCTGTAGCTTTCAGTAAGTCATTGCATACTGACGGTTCAGATTCAGGTGAAAGGCGGCATCTAGTCACTGCCACCAGAGAGATACAAGTGCGCTGTCCAGCCACGGAGCTTCCCTGAACTAGATGAAGACAAGGCATGAGGCTGGAGGTTGCAGACAACAACGTGTGGACCGCTGATATGGGGTAGGTCAGAGACGAAGCAAGAGTCTATCAATTGTGGTTGTGCTGTTTGTATATGTGAGAAAGCCCTGAAAAATACCAGAAGGACGGGGCATTTTCTTCAGCTACTGCAAATTCTTTCAAATGTTAGCAACTTACTTTTTATTTTATGCTCTGCCTGAAACATTTCTATGTCTTGGAGATGGCTTCAAAAATTATTTTAATCAACCCATTTAAAAAGCGAGGGATAATTAACTCAGTGGGTTATTTTTTTTCAAGACACAAAAGTAAAAAGGAGGCATGTTGGGAAAAAGAGGTGTCTAGAAGGAGTGGGAGAGGATATATTCATATTTTAAATTCTCAAAGAATAAACAAAACTGGTTCTTTATGAAAAGGTAAAGGACATCAGGCAAAAGGGAACACATGTGCTGGGCACACAATGTTCTATTGGGACATAAGGGGCAGGACCAACACAGAGACATTCTCTGTTGGAAGTCCTGGGTTCTCCATACACTCTTGCCCCATATACAACAAACAAGGACTTCAGTCCCATTACCTGGCCTTGCCAGATAGGTGAGAAGTTACTTAAGTCTGTGCTTGCCTCTCCGGGAACCCTATTATACAGCTTTTGATTTTCAAGTTTCATCTTGTGAAGTGGCAGATAATTGAGCTATGACCGCTGAGCACCACAAACTGATGGAATTCTTCCACCAGAATCTTCAGAAGATTTGGAGAAGCCATAACTAAGATTCCAGATGTTTAGACAAGAGAGGCATAAGCATAAAACACAAATAAAAATTTGACATTTTAAAAGCTCTGAAGGAAACATGAATAGAGCAACATGTATACATTGTAATAGTTCTGTAAATTAAATCTTGGAGTTCTGGAAGCAATGAAAGAATGGTGTTGGCCATGGTGCCTTAAAGGGGTTTGCAGAGAAGACGTTCTGTGAGGTTTCTGGAAACTGTGTCATCTACTAGCTCTGGGTTGTACCCAGAAGAGAAAGATCTCATGTGCCTGCAAACAAGTGCCCTGAAGTCCATATACCCATATGGACACTAAGCCTTTGGAGCCATAAGTATAAATAAACTCTTTTTTCCATAAAGTGCCTTGGTCATGGTTAGAAAAGTAACTAGCATACATATATTAGGATATAAGTCTTGGGGAGAAAGAACCAATCTACCCATGATTTATTCTTTTTCCCCAATGTCCAGTGCCCTAGTTTTTTTTCTCAAGGCTCCCCAATAGAAACTCAATGAATACTTGTTAGATGAAAGGATGGATGGATGGATGGATGGATGGATGGATAGATAGATGGATGGAAGGATAGGTCGAGGGTGGAAAGTGAATGGATGGGTGGGTGAGTAATGGACAGACAGACAGGTAGATGGATAGATGGACGTGGATGGATGGGTAGGGATAGGTGGTGGATGGATAGATAGATAGATAGATAGATAGATAGATAGATAGATAGATAGACAGACAGCTGGCTAGATGGGTAAATCTGCTGGTTACAGTGCATAAACATCCAGAACACAAACATGCTAAGCATTGGAGAGAGTATGAACTATTGCTTATTCCCTCCTTTCCCCCAAACTGTCAAGTCATACTGAGCAACCCAAGAGAAAACCACAGTCAGTGACATCTCTGTGCACCCAGCCATGTGCAATCAGCTATGACCAAGGAAAGTTGACTTGCCATGAAGAGCTGCCATTTCTAGAATTCTTCAGCTATTGAGCTAATTTGCATTTTCCTTCAACATGAACTGATTTTAAATGGAAGAAAAATCAACTTCTGCTTTGCACTCTAATGGGAGGATAAAAGTTATACAATGATGAATTCCGCTGATTGGAGCTCCTGCTCATTTTCTGCTGCTTGCTAGCCATTTGGTAGCATTTTAATTTAACTTTCCACATGCACATTCTCCATTAATATTTATGAAATGATTACTAGCTGCAGCTTAGTCCTTAAAAGCTGGATTTGAAGCAGTCGGCAGAATACATTCTCTAGTAGTTAAGAACAAATAATGCTCTAATGAGCTGTTAGAAGGCTTTCATGTCTTAATGCAGCTTTTCTCCCAAAAGTAAGAAAAGTAAAAATCAGTATTGGCCTAATCAGTAAGTAGAAATTCCAATAATTACACTAAACTTTGTATATTATGGGAATCTTTAGACCAAGTACAATTCCAGACTTTGTGTAGATATGAAGAATCTTCAGCACCCAGGAGAAAAAAAATCAAAGCTTCCCCCCCCCCAAGACCCGTGTTTGCATCATAACAACTGGAATATGTCATAATTTCATAGTTGAGAAATTCTTTTATTCACACATGCTTTTAATGTTGTCCTTATAACAAATCCATGAGATGGGTGTTATTATCATTCCTCTCTTACAAATTAGGGCACTTAGGGTAAGAAAACTTAAGCAAAACCATTCCCTTAGTAAACACTCTCTGGATGACAGTCACAGACTTTTGTGCCCAGTGCTTGCATCTGGGCCCTGAGCATTTCCACCCAACCCTCTGGGAGCCCACGGTTGCCATGAAGAGAAGCATTCAAGGAAACAGACCATTGCAACAGGCAAGGGACAAGACTGACAAGAACAATGGATGGTACAAGGTTCGATACAAAGACAAAGAATAACTACTAAAAACTGAAGCAGGGTCAAGAAGGGTGGTACTGGACAATGAAGTCCCCCCAACACACACACACACACGTACACACTAAATCAACCAAAGACTAACCCCAAGGACATCTCACAGATCCATCATGGTGACATCGGCATCAGAATTTTCTGCCACAGAATGAGCAGGGGAGGAAGGGACGCTTTGGGGAGACAGCATGGACCAGATGGAATAGGACTTCTGCTGGATTCAAGTTTTATGCCTTTTTTCCTCTTTATAACCCATTTTATAACCCAAATGAGCATGGGGTAGGACTACTGGCAATACCAGAAGCCACAATTTCTTAAGTAACAAGAAATTATCTTTTAAAAGTATAACAATGACCTGGTAGAATATATGAATTAAGGCGGATGATTGACACAGACAAGGCAAGTATACCAGATAGAAATTCAGGAACAGTGCAAGGACTTGAACTAGGCATATGGTGGTGACCTCGAAATGAAAACCAACCTCCCAAACGAATGGCAGAATGGATAGCTGAACCAAATTACAAGCTCAACACACCATGCCCACTGGTTTTACAGATGGGATCTGGAAACCAAGTCTGGGTGGGCTTGGCAGATGTATGGGAAGGTGGTGGCAGACTCAGAATGAAAGTTCCACATACCACTCACTGGGATAAGGTTTAGTGACAATGTCCTGCCTCCACCTCAACAATCTCTTAGAAAAGGATTTTCTCTTAGCAGTCAGAGGAGGTGAGCATAGTCTACTTCTGCCTCCCTTTTGCCTGTCTGAAAAAAAAAATGATACTACCTCTGACACAATCCAACACACTCTCTCACTATAAGATATGCTAACACGAAGTACTGATGAAGAAAATTCATCTGTGGTAGTGGAGGTTCTGGAACTTACCAGATACTGGGGCATCTGGGGTCATGCTAGGGAGCCTTGATCTTGCACAATTCTTCTGGTTTGCACTGTTCCTTCTGTAGGGCAAGGGAAGGGCTTCCTTCCAACACAAGCATCCTTTACTCACCCGCACATAGTTCTCTCTGATTTCTCAGATCCTTTCACTATGGTAGAAATTTCCAGGGAAAACACAATTTGCCTTGATATAATGTCACTGAGGCATTAGTCAGGGTCTTTTGAAAGAGCAGTGATTAAGTTACCTTGCATGATATTGTGGATTAAAAGAGAACATTAGGGTGTCCCTTAGGCTTCAATAGTGGACCAGAGAGAACAAAAGGCTTGCCAGCCAAGTTTCTGAGTACCATTGAGAGAGAGAACTCATTGAAAGGAGAACTCCACCTTCTCATACACACATACACACACATGAACACTGTTGCAGTTTGACTGAAATGTCCCCTGCGGAGCTGGGTATCTGAATGCTTGTCTCAGCATGGAGCAGGTGCTGAGGTGAGGCCTAGCTGGAAGATGTGAATCACTGGATGCAGACTTTGAGGCTTTGAGGCTTCTTGATCTGGCCCCACTTCTGGCCCTCAGTCAGCTTGACCGGAAATGCATGGAGACCAGCTGTCTCCTGTCGCTTTGCCTTCCCTGCCATAATCGACTATTTGAACTACCTATCATTGAATGTAAGCAAAAAACAAAGCAAACAAAAAAGACACAACAACAACAAAAACACCCTTTTCTCTTATGTTCTTCACACACACACACACACACACACACACACACACACAACACTGTCAATAGACAGGATCTGGAATTTTCCCCACACCAAGCGATGTCATCTCCTCGTGACTTTGTATCACAAAAGAATGTTAGTTGGGGCCACATTTTTTTCTTTCTTTTTTTTTTAAATATTTATTTATTATGTATACAATATTCTGTCTGTGTTTGCAGACCAGAAGAGGGCAGCAGACCTCGTTACAGATGGTTGTGAGCCACCATGTGGTTGCCGGGAATTGAACTCATGACCTTTGGAAGAGCAGGCAATGCTCTTAACCACTGAGCCATCTCTCCAGCCCCACATTTTTTTTTTCAATCAGAACTAAAATCCATGTTCTAAGAGAGGCCTTGGAGGGACATGATGCCAAGTCAAACTATGATTTCTGTCTAACTAGCTTTCCCCGTCTCACCTAACCAGGACCTGCCTCTCGTCACCTGGCATGATCAGGGCTCCTTAGCTCAGCTGCCCTTCATCCCCAGCCTTTCAGAACATGCTTCTGTCTGTGCCGTGTCATTGTCCTTCCAACAGTTAAGTGGAAATGGGCAGATCAGAGACAGATGCCCAGCTGGGCACGATCTGAAATTTAGAACGCTTCTTCCACATTTGCTGAGCCTTGCGTCCCTGTTCTGTGAACTGGGATACTCGGTTTGAGTACACAGTCAGCGCTCAATAAGTATTTAGTTCCCTGTCTTCCCATTGCCCTTCATCCCGAGGATGGCAGAGACCTTCACATCGCTGCTCCATTTGCAATTCCAGGGACTGCCAAAGTTCTTTTTGCTGCTCTTTTCTTATGTTTTATTTCTATTTTCTTTCTTTCTTTCTTTTGTCCAAAGCCCTTAAAGACAAAATTCCCCTGGGATGACATTTCTGTGGAGGTCCTAGGCATGTCCTTTTGTAGAAGAAGATACAATAGGGTATCTTAGCATTAATTACCAACCCAGCAGGATCTAGAGTCAGGATACAGGCCTGTGAGCACACCCACGAAGAATTATCTGATTTAGCTTGGCCTCTGGCCATGCCTGGGAGGGATTCCCTTGATTAGGGTAATGGAGGCCCAGAGATCCACCATAGAAGCTATAGTACTATTACCTGAGTTTATTTGGAACTCCATAAGAAGGATGATATCCAAGCGCCAGCAATCATCACTTCCGTATTCCTGACTGAAGATGCCACCTGACCGACCGGGTGCCTCATACTCCTGCCACCATGACATCTTCACGAACAGCATCCTTTCAAATGATAGGGTCATTTCCTCCTCCTTCAACTGTATTTTCTCACAGCTATAGGGGAAGTAGCTAACACAATATCCTATTCATAGAAATCTCCCATTAAAATATACAAATTATGAGAGGCAAGAGTTAATGGGTTTTGTTATATTGTATCTGGATTTTTTTAAAAAAAATCTCAGTGTTTCTATATGCCTGGAGTCTCTCTGAAATCAATAAACCAAACCTATGTTTTCTTGACACTCATTTTGGAGCATGTAAAAGAAAAATCAGTCTATTAATTTGGTAGGTTAAAACAGTCGCAGTCGGGAGAGCAGAGGCCTGGGATGCTAATGCTTTGGGAAGGGCACTCATCAACTGAGCAGCATGAAAGGGAATTAGCTGAAGAGCTCCCTTCTCAGCCCAGTGCAGCCTACAAGCACAGAGCAGCATACTTTCATCTCAATGGGAACTCAGTCCAGATTCACTAACCACGAGACCAAACCAGCACAAAATGGTTTGCCCACTGCAAATTAGAAACCGTGCCTTCCTTCTTTTCTCACCTAAATACTTGTTTATATTCCTCCAAGCCTAGTTCAGTTGCCTAGACATCAACTTGTGCGATAGTGCCGCCCTGGTGTCTACATCTGGGTTCCATGCTGCTGTCACCTAGCAGACCCTGAGCTGGTGTATTGCAGGATCTAGAGTCAGGAAACAGGCCTGTGGGCACACCCATGAAGAATTATCTGATTTAGCTTGGCCTCTGGCCATGCCTGGGAGGGATTTCCTTGATTAGGGTAATGGAGGCCCAGAGATCCACCATAGAAGCTATAATACTATTACCTGAGTTTATTTGGGACTCCATAAGAAGGATGATACACAGAGGTGTATTGCACACATGTGTCTATCACTTCTGGTATGTCCCTGTCACTGAGGCTCATGAGCATAGGACCACCGCCTTTATTCTCAAGGCAATAGCACCTAACATACATCTTGTTATGTGCACAATCACCAGATAGCTAGTAGACAATCAGTAAATAAATAAGTTAGTAAAAAGCACATTTAATGAAGCATTTTAGCAAGAGAGTCAAGGTAGCATTTGGAGAGCCAGTGAAAAAGTATGAATTGCTGGCTAGGATACTGGGTTGAACAGGGAGAGGGAAATCACCGAGGTCATTTTAAGAACTGTATGCCAATCATGTTTCCAGCAGCAGCTAGTGGAGTGTGTTTCCTCACATGTCAAATAGCCTGCTGTACACAGTATTTCCACAGTATACAGCCCTGTGAGAACCCACTTCAGACAGTCCCATGAGAATCCCACAGTGTCAGACTCCCATGCCATACACTTCCATGATAGTTTTCCATAACATAAAGTTTCTACTCAGAAAGACTTGCTTAAGAAATGGGGCAGGAAGGCAGAGAGATGGCTCAGCTGTTAAGAGCACTGACTTCTCTTTCAACTGAACACAGGTTCAGTTCCCAGCACCCACAAGACAGCTCACAGCCACCTGAAACTCCAGTTCCAGGGGATCTGATACCTCTTCTTGCCTCTGTGGACAATGAATACATGTGGTTCATAGACATGTGTGCAGTTAAAACACTAATATATACAAAATAAAAGTAAATAAATCTTTAAAATAAAACAGAGAGAAATTAAAGGAATGTCCTCTTTCTCCGAGTAACACTCAATGCTGACGGTCAACTTGACAGCCCAGAATCACCCAGGAGATAGACCACTGGGTATAGCTGTGATGGGATCTCCAAATAAAGTTAACCAAGGGAAGGAAACCCACCCTCCATGTGGTGGCAGCATCCATGGGAAAGTGAGCTGAGTGGCAGCATTCATCTCTTCCACTTCCTGACTATAAGTGGTGTGACCAGGCACCTCACATCCTTTAACCACACCTTCCCCATGGTTCACACCCTCAACTTATAGGACAAAATAAACCCTGAGTCCCTTATCTTGCTTTTGTTGGGTATTTCGTCACAGTGCTAAGAAAAGTAATCAGTCCCCTCAATGAAAGCAGAGATGTATGGGAAGGACAGTGGAGGGAAGGCAGTAACGCTCCCAACCAGGACACATTTGCATCGTGTGAAGCTAGGTTAATGCTGATGTAAGTCATGAGGCTGGTGAGTCAAGACTAAGGATTCAGATAGAAGTAATCACAGCCACTCGAGTTCCCAGGCTACTGCCGATTTCTGCCTGCTCAACACTAAGCCACGGAGGGCAGCATGTCTCCATACTGTAGCAGTCAGTGTCTGGCACAGCTCTTGGCTTCTACAGCCACAGTTAGTGTGGAGGGATGGTCAGACAATTGCAGGTGTCCCTCTCGTGTACAAGGTAGACACTGAACTCTCGTACCAGGCAAAAGTGGCAGCAGCGACCATAAATGGGCTCCTAGGCTCTTTGAGGGACTTATATTTTCATGTCTCCTCATAAAGGCATATTATCTAAGGCTACCTCTCTTGTGGGAAGATGCTCTTGCACACTGTAAAGATTTGTCACTAGTATTGAATTAATAAAACACTGACTGGCCATCCAGTAGCCAGGCACTAGGTAGAACAACCAAACTAGAAAAATTCTGGGAAGAGGAACATCAGAGATGCAGTTGCAAGCCAAAGAGTAAGATAGATGAGAATGATTTACTGAGAAAAGGTACCAAGCCACAAGGCTAAATATAGATAAGAATTATGGGTTAATATAAGTCGTAAGAGCTAGTTAGTAATAAGCCTGAGCAATAAGTCAAAGAGTTTATAATTAATATAAGCCTTTGTGCAGTTCTTTGGGACTGAATGGCTGCAAGACTGGGTGGGAGAGAACCTTCCATCTACAATACCTCTACAAATGTGTTAAAAATATTTGGGTAGAATTACTGCAAAGAGGGGTTGGCAGGGATACAGGGTAAAAAGATAAGTACTAGGCTGGGACCTAGGTCATTTAATTTTTAAGGTAATCATACACTTATTTTGTACCCAAAACTAATGAAACTATTCATTTTGTGTTTTTAGCAGATTTATGCATTTCTCTTTATTTTGTACTATGCTAGAGATGTAAGAATCATACACAATGTCCACAATGAATATAGCATTTAATAGAAGAAAGGTCTATTTTATATTACATTGTAGGACTGAAAGGATGGCTCAGTTAAGTACCTGTGATGCAAGCATAAGGACCTGAGTTCGGATCCCCTGATCTTAGGTAAGAAGCTGGTTATGGCAGTTCATGCCTGTAACTCCAGCAGGGAGGGCAGAGATGGGCAGAATGCTGACATCATTGGTGAGCTGATCTAGATGAATGGATAAGCTTCAGGTTCAGTTGGACACCTTATCTCAAAATATAAAAAGTGAGCATAATCAAGGAAAGACACCCGTGAGAACTCCGGCCTTCATGTGCACACATTTGCACAGCCCACAACAACAAGTACACAGGGCATGATGCAACCTCCCAAAGACAGATCTAAGAACTGATAACACCTTTCCAAATCTGCTTATCCAAGAAGTAGGTATTACAAGTAATTTTAACACACATGAGTTTAAAAGGAGAAGAAAAGCAATGGCCATGAAGCCTTTTACAGATCACTTAGTAGTTTGAATGAGTGTTGCAGAAAGTTTATGTCACCAGTTGCTCACATAAAGCCATGGGTGACACAGTGACAGGATGATTCATAAAGACAGAAGGAAAATGCATTTCATAGCTTAAGTAGTAAGAATAGCGGTCGTAATGAGATCTGGAGTGTCTACCACACAGTAATTGCTTCATGCTTGACATCAATCATATGACACAGAGACTGGCTTCTCCCACAGATGAGGCACTCAGTCTGGTCACTGACATGGATGCAGTAATAGCATCAGGTACAACAAATAAGCTCGGAGACATAGACGGGTGATGTCACTGTGCTGTGAATGTACTTTTATCTTAATAGTTTCCTGTACTTAAATTCTCATGTGTGACCCTTTGCTGAGATAATAGTACATTTTCCACTTCCCTCCAGATCTTCTTATATACCCCTCCCTGCTTGCGTTCAAATTCATGCCCTCTTTTTTCACTAGTTATTTTTGCATGCACATATATTTGTATGTATATGTGTATACATGTATATTATGCTTTACGGTATGTGTGTATATATGTATATTTGTATACATATATGTGTGGGTGTGTGTTTAGGGCTGACCATTTGTGTTTTTTCCTGAGGAAGACCACTTTGGCTCGCAGATTTACTTGGTTGCCTATAGTTCTGAGTATAGGCTTGTGCACAAATATTTTCAATAAAAGTGGAGTTATACATGATAATTTAGTTATAACCAAAGTTTTCCATATCTTCTAGTGTATATGCACATGAGTGCAGGTGCCTAAAGAGGCCAGCAGATGGTGTCATACTCCCTGGAGATGGAGTTTCAGGTGGGTTGAGCTGCAAGACGTGGTTGCTTGGAACTGAACTTGGAACTTCTGCAAGAGTAGTGCATGTTCTTCTCCACTGAGCCAACTCTCCAGCTTCATAAATAGCATTTTTTTAGTGCAATAATATATTAGGACATCTGAGGCAAGACGGCAGACTGCAAGCTACATCTGTGTGAGGTTATGCATGAAAGGAATCGGGGTGAAAACATAGATCTCTCCAAAGGGAAAAAGAACATTAGAAATGATAGCAGAGGTGACAGGACACCCGAAAAGCACAAAGGACCAGAGAGACTGACTACACAGCAAAACTGAGGAAGTAGCCGCAGCTCCATGGTGGCGTGAAGGAAGACAAAGCCTCCTTCACAGAGTGAGCCAGTCACCCTCCATGACAAGAACAAAAGCAACAAAGGCTGGCAAGGATGCAGAGGAAAAGCAGCCTTTTCACAGTACTAAGGGAGATGGAAATCATCACAGAGCCTCCCAAAAGAAGCTAAAGTATAATAATCCAGTGCAGTTCAGAACTTCCGATGCTGTCAGCATCCTCAAAACACTGGCACGCCCATATTGTCTTATTGAGATTATTTATGTGAACCAAGGTGTTAAACCAGGCTGCCCAGCCCTCAGCAGAAGAATGGATGAAGAAGATGTGGTGTACAAGCACAACTGAATTTTATTCAACCATAAAGAAGAATGAAACTGTCTTTGGTAGGCAAATAGATAGAGCTGGAGACGATCATATTAAGCAAAACAAGGCAGGCTCACAAAGGTAGAGACAGCACGCTTACTCTTACACAGAGAATCTAGATTTAACTGTGTGTACATGCGTATGAGAGGGGGTGATCATAAAAACAGAGGGATGTGTCCTTTCAGGAGAAGTGGGGGACTGGTGGGATGATGGTCAGGGGGAATAGCAGAGAGCAAGGAGCAAACGTAAGAGAAAAGACACAGCCTAATGGAATCCGTGGTTTTGTACATGGATTTGAAAAAATTAATGTGGAAATGCCAAATGAGAAAAAACTTTCATCATTCACATTATGCACATATATATCCACACCTAAATCTATATCAAGATGTGTGTGCTTATCTGTTTTTTCCATTTAGTTTATATATATAATTTCATATTACCCTGCTAGAATAATTTCTCCATCTTTATCTGGCATGATAGGTGTAGTTACTTATCAGTAAGATATTATAATTCAGTACATGTATATAGTATGCAGCAATCAAATCAGGATAACTGGCATATTATATATAATATTACATTATATTATATGTAGCATGTAACTATCAAATACTATATTTTCCATTTGCTGTGACCTTTGAACTCTTCTTCTCGTTATATTGAAATGTATAATTAATTACCATAGATTAAGGTAAAAAATACTCCACTTCAACCAGCAGAACATGCAGATAGTCCTATCTCTAGTCACCTCTATGATAATCCTTTATGCTACCAATCCCTGAAGCACTTTGTTTCAGATTTGAAATTTAATACAATTCTATCAATCTCTAATATTTCCCAGTTCAGGAGATAATACAATTAAAGGCAGCAAAAAAAAAATACCACACATCATGATTGCAAGTATGAGCAGAATTTTCCCTGAGAGCCACGTAGAATAAGATGGTTATTGATGAGTTATAATTGTGCTATTCTACATGAACAGTGATGGGCACCTAAGGCAGAAAAGTAGAACGGTCTCTGTGAGAAAGCCAAGTGTGATGCGTGAAGGAGCCAGCACTACTCACATAAAGAGGAGGGGACACAGAATCACTGATAAGATAAAAGGCAACATCGAAAGCTTAAGAATTTCCCATCTGTTGGGAGAGCTTTGCTCTTACAGTGGTGTCTCCAGGATCATTATACAGGATCTACAAAGCCTAGTTACTCAGCTCTCAATTGAGCAGCTGCCTAGACCGTTCTACTGTTCTTTCCAGGGAAGAGTGATCTCTTCCCAAGCAAGGCTGCAGCCTATCTGTGTCCATTTGTCAGCCTGCATCCCAGCTGTCATCATGACCCTGGCCTCCTTGAAGCTCTCTCTCTTCTGTCCTCCTCTTGAATAACATCATCTCAACCCCTTCTGTTTTACACCTTGCCCTTCAAGTATCTCCTTCATTTTCTATATTTCCCATGGCATGAAAGTGTTCCCAAGGTCTTTTCTTTTATTTGTACAGCCATAATGAGGGCAGATAAAGATAACTAGACAATTAGAGTGCCCATCAGTCTAAGTATGAATGTGGTATGCTCAAGTAAATAGAAGAAGTTTGCCCTTACATATTGAAGTGATGGCCCAGTTCATAAACTACTTTCCAGGTAAGCATAAAGACCTGAGTTTGGATCCCCAGAACCTATGTGCAAAGCATAGCATGAAGGTTTATGCCTCTAATATGCCTCTAAGGCCAGCACTTGGGAGGTGGAGACAGGAGGATCCCCAGAGCTCCCTGACAAGCCAGCATAACTTTACCAGTGAACCAACCCCAGGTTCAGAGAGAGACCCTGCCACAGAAAACAAGGTGGGCTTCAATAGATGAAGATATAGACCTTGATCTCCATCTTAGTCACATACCACACCCACCCACCCCCACATACACACCTTTTCCTGTTCATCCATTCATTGGGCAGCTAGTTTGTGCCAGGCTTTCTGCTTTCTCTGCATTTCTAAACTCACACAATAACCAAATGCATACAGAGGTAGTCAGGTGATCAGACAGGAAACACATACATATAAAGCATGTGTTATGTGCCAGGCACTAGACTGTCTTCTGAAAACAATGCACTAAGGACCAAGACTCTTGCCTTATGAGGACTGCATTCTAGTGAGAAAAGCAAGTTGTGAATAAACACACATACATTAAATGCTTCTGGATAGTTGTGTAGTTATGGATAGGAATAAAAATAAATTAGGTATGAACAGAGAGGGGGTCAGAGATCAGAGAGGTGAAATGAGGGCCATCTCGACTCTAAGGGCATCTCAGGAAATAGCCTAGAGAACTGAAGGGAGCAACCAAGCTGTCTAAGGTCCTCGGGAGAAACTACAGAGAACATCCCATTGAAGGTCCTAATGTAGAACTCAGCATGTTTGATGAGGGAGAAACCAGTGTGTCTAGAGCATCCTGGGATGCAGGGGAGTAAGAGATATGGCTGAGAGGCGGACAGAGCTACTTCACGAGGGCTCCCTTGTGGTCCTTCCTAGATTGTGCCCTAGCAGTGACGGCTGAGGTGAGGAAGGGATGGCTCTGATGGGCAGTGTTTGCATTTTAGTAGATTGTCAGGATGGTATTGGGAGAAAGGATGAGCAGTGGGGGAGAAGGAGGAATAGAGCCAAATGAAGTCATGACACCTTATGATAGTTTCTCTGTTTGTGTCCGTTTAGCAGACAAGGAGACTCAGATGGCACACTGTCACCATGGCCTCCATCCCTTAACACACTTAGCTGTGTGACTTCACTGGACATGTTTCTGAATAAATAAAATGAGAGTTCAAATGACTTGTCTAAGTGCCAGCTGGCAAGGATAGGATGGGTACCTGATTTGGACAGAGTCAGCTGAGCTCCAATCCTGAGATACTTTCCTTGGTGCCAGGATGGCTCAGGCTCATGGCTACATACCATCTTCCTTTAATAATTCAGCTTGGGCTGATAACATTAACAAAAGATGGGTGGAAGAATATTCTTTCACACACATACCATTATTACTTCATTTCCTGATGCTAGAGTTCTAAAACGCATTTCATAGAAAAAAAATAAATTTAATAGCCAAGAAAAGTCACAAGAATAGCTAATATCTTTAATAAAGGAGGAGTGAATCCCTAATTGTTAATATGAGAACCTTAGCTGTAATATCTAGAAGTGTTTCTATGATGGATTGTTCACAAAATAGAAGAGCTGATGCCCACTTAACTTCCCCAATTTACTGAAAATAGATCATGTTTTGTCGAATGAGCTGGACTCAAAAGACAAGTAGTCCATGCTGCCTTTCTCATATGTAGCCTATAGTTTATATATGCAATATGCAGTATATGCTAAAGCATAAATACACATTATATATGGCATGGGAGTTAAGCCCTATATGATATAAATGTAACTGCACATTATATGGCATAAGAATTGAAGGAAGACTATTTGGGAAGGAAGATATTAGTGTGAATAGGGGACTGGAGAGGAGAAGGCCTGGGATAAGTTTGTTCAAAGACCAGGACATACTTGAATGAACACGCCGTTATAAAAAATGTAACAGTTCACACAGTGGCTATGCGTTAATAGCATTTTAAAAAATGGCCACATAGAGTGCCCTGGTCAGCGTCAACTGACAATTTGACACAGCCTAGAGTCACCTGAGAAGAGTCTTCTTTGGGAATTTCCTAGATTGATCAGTCCGTGGTCATGTCTATGGAAGGACTGTCTTGACTGTGAACTGATATTAGAGGTCCTTCCCTGGGGTGCAGTGCTATATAGCAAGGGAACCAGCAAGGATCGTTCTTCCACGGTTTCTACCTTCATGTTCCTGCTTGAGTTCTTGTAGACTTCCCTCATGGTGGACCATTAAAGAACGCACGACCCTGAATTACTCATGGTCAGAGTGTTGTATCACAACAGAAAGGAAAGTGGAAGACTAAGTTAGAGTATGTGATTCATCTATGACTATAACAGCAAACTAAAAATCAAAGTGACATTTTGACTTCTCTCACGAGAGAGAAGCCACAGAGTAGTCGTGGGTGCCAGAAACTGAGCTCCTTTGGGCCCCAGGCCACTTCCCCAACAATCCAGGATTGAAGCGATGTAGAAGTAAACACAGCCCTACTATTACCCATTTCCCCCATCCAAACCTGATGGAGGAGGGTCATCTGTCTACGTGTTCTTTTCATTGGTTAATAAAGAAACTGCCAGGGAGGGGGAAAAAAGAAAAAAAGAAAAAAAAAGAAAGAAACTGCCTTTGCCTTTGATAGGACAGCAGCTTAGATAGGCGGAGTAGACAGAACAGAATGCTGGGAGGAAGAAGGAAGTGAGGCAGACGATATAGCTCTCCTCTCCAAGATGGATGCAGGTTAAGATCCTTCCTGGTAAGCCACCACCTCGTGGTGCTACACGGATTATTAGAAATGGTTTAATCAAGATGTGAGAATTAGCCAGTAAGAGGCTAGAGCTAATGGGCCAAGCAGTGTTTAAAAGAATACAGTTTGTGTGTTGTTATTTCCGGGGCTAAGCTAGCCATGCGGGCAGGCGGCCGGGCCCCAGGAACACAGCCGGCCTCTCCTTACTACACACACCATAGATGGAAGCTTGCCTGATTAGAGTTTAGAAACCCACACTCTTGTGCTTGGGGAGATGGGTTGGATTGTAAAGTACTTGTCATGTGATCATAAAGACCCACTAGCAACCACTAAAAAGTCAGGCATGGTAGCACATACGAGCAATCCTAGGGCAGGGAATTAGGGACAGGTGGATTCCAGTGGTTTGTTCACCAGCCAGCAGCCTAACTGGAAAACCCCAGGATCTAGTGAGAGATCCTGTCTCAAGATGGCAGCTTACATGGAATGAATGACATGTGAGTTGACCTCTGACCTCCATACACGTGTGTGCATGTGCCCACGTGCACACACACACATGCACACATACAATATGCATATACACACATTAACACATAAACACAAATAAATAGTTACTACATCTTGATCACAGTTGAAAACAAAATGTAAAAATAAAAACATGCACAGGTGGAAGTGATGGATTTATACGGGATAGGTGAGGAGCATATGCTGGTGCAATCATAAATAGTTTTTATTCTCAGATTGCTTTGTCATAAACCCCAGAGTAGAAAAAAGAAGAGAATATGTATATGTGCATGTCAGCTTATGTGTGTGTTACTTGTATGTTGCCATGTTAATGATTTAGCTTTCTTATTTCCCCTTTTCTCTTTCATTTTTCTATTGTACTCCTGTTAAAATAATTTTATTTTCTAAACTACTATTTCTATTCTCTCTATCTTCTTCTATTCTTGTGAACAATTAGAATCTCTCTTCCCTGAGAAATAGGAGACAGTGTCTGGACTCACAACTTATTAGTTGGCAAAGGTCATACTGTTTTCTTCTCATCTATTGCTCAAGGCTCACCAAGTCAGGGACTTTTGTAAGTGATGAATAATGTCGGAGAACCAAGCAGGAAAGGAATGCTGGTGTTCTAAGAGAGCTCCAGCTTCCTGCCCCATCAAAGACATTGGAAGTGTCATCATTTTGGTGCATAAGCATCAGAAAACAAATTAATACTTTTACTTCAATGCCTTGTGAGCACAGAGCAGACTGACGGGTTTGCTTGACAACATAAAAACCCTTCACAGTTCTGAAGTGAGGGGGGAGGCGTAAGGGATTCTGAAGATTTCCACTTGTTACGTACCTCTGTAAGTTATGAGTATGTTTTATTGCCATTGGTTAATAAAGAAACTGCTTTAGCCTATGACAGAGCAGAATAAAAGCAGGAGGGAAAAGTAAACTAAATGCAGGAAGAAAGAAGACAGCATCAGGCAGATGCCATGTACCCACCCAAGAAGCAAGAGGTAACAAGCCACAAGCCTCGTGGTGAAATATAAAATAATAGAAATGGGTTCATTTCAGATGTAAGAGTTAGTTAACAAGAAGTCTGAGCTAATAGGCCAAAGAGTATGTAATTAATATTAAACCTCAGAATGGTTATTTCATAAGTGACTTTGGGAACCCATGGGATGGGATGGAGAATATTTGTAGGTACATCAATAGGCTGGAACTTTCTAGAGCATGGCACCGTATCTAGTATATGGAGCTAATCAGGATGCTCTCCATCCTACAAGTTGGTTTCAAAGTGGTGAGCAAGTAAAGGAGATGCATGCGAAACTATGCTTCCTTCCATAAAACACATCAACTGCACATGAAACATGAATGACTGCATTGTTAGCCCTTCAGAGACCACAGGGCATAGCACAGTTTTACCCATGAGTTGCCACTCACAGCCCAGGAATCCCCACAGGAACAAAGTGCCTTTCTCCATGCAGAAGAATTTCTACAGCCTGGTGGTGTGTGGCCAGATTCCAGACACTCTGCACCCATGGCTGTACTGTCCATTGGTCTGATCCTGACTCTAGCTCCAGATTGGTTGGATCTGTATTTGGTACCCTGTGTCCCAAGCAGACTCACTCAGCTCTCAGACTGTTCTGAAGGAAAAGGAAGACTTCACACCAGAAACACCCCCTAACCGAGAGCCCCACAGCCCTAACTGGTTCACAAACTTTCCATCACTGTCTGTGGCAACCTACCTTGACCCTCTTAAGACACTGCTGTGGCTCTATCCCCCCCCCCCACCGGGTTGTGCTTTCTGCTGTGATTCTTTCTTCCCATCCTGATGCTTAAAACTGACTGGTTCTAGCTTCCTGGCATGCTTGACATGGATGTTTCAGGTGCCTTCTTCTGAGAAGGTCATGTTCATTACCCCAGTTTGTTGAGTTTTGCCTCCAGGAGGGAGGAAGAGGAACTGCTAGGCTGTGGAATCTGACAGAGGACCTGAGGAACTATACCCAGTGTTAACTCTTGCTTTCTAGCATTTTAATGCCAGTTTTTTGGTTTTATTTATTGATATTTATCTACTGATTTTTGAGACAGGGTCTCCTGCAATCCAGCTGACCTATAACTCACTCTGTAGCCAAGGATGGTCTTAAAACATCTGATTCTCCTGCCTCCACCTCTTTCATGCAGGGATTGCTGGTCTATACTCCCACATTCAGTTGGTGTGGTTCTGGGGATCAAACCTAGGGGTTGCATACAGGGCAAGTACTACAACTAAGCTAGGACCCCCTCCCCTCTTTCTTGTTTTTAAACCCATAGGGTTTATGCTGTTCTTTGACTCTAACTGACCACATTTTGAGGCCAGCAGGATTTAACAGAACACATTTTCTAACACGGGAGGCCCAGAGCCACAAAGTGCTTGTTAATGTCACTATCTCAATTCTTCGCTGTAATTTACAATATATTGGTAGCATTGTGTATTGTTTGAGCTTAAAGATGCGATCCCTTCTCCCTCCTAAGCCCACTTTCCTGGGCATTCTGGCCCTTTCACTCTGTAGCAAGGAGGAGGGAGACTGGAAAGCAGCTGAAAGTAGGAAGAACACCGTGTCCTTAGAATCAGCTGGAAGGCAAACCACTTCCCACCAAGGTTACCATAGTCTGTTCTCATGATATAAAATGTCTGGGGTGGGAACACAAGACTCGTCCACAGAGCAAAAGCACCACTGGAAACTCCAGCTGGTGGCCTCACCTTCCCCAGGCAGCTTCTGCTGAATGATGTCATCATGCCCTCTCTCTGCTGTTTGCTGCTTATTCTTTTTCCCAAGAGCCTCACTCAAGAGGACGCTCTGCTGCACCAGAGACGCAGTCTGGAACTCTGGCGGCTGCTTCCACTGGGCTTACCCAGGAGACTTTTGTGGGATGTTTGTGAGCCCCAGATTTTATGCCGTTACATTTGGTTTTCTCTCCTATTTGGGTGCCTCCAGTTGGCTCTGCTTGATGTCAAGAGTGCTGATTTCATGGAAAGTAGCTATCTTTCTGCTTTTCTATCCATAGCTCAATAATTATTTTCTTCCTTTTGCCTGCAGTATACGTAATAAACTCACACATTCAGAACCATACCACAGAGCATTCTCTGAGCCATACAGAGTAGAGTATGTCTTTTATTGCTGAGACTCAGTGTCTCCATCAGCAATGCAACAGGGGGTGTGCTTCTGAGAGGACTCCACATAAAGATGGGCACCTTCGAGTGTTTTGTAAACCGTGTAAAGTATTCACAAAAATGCTAGCCTTTAGATCTTTATCCACATCCCCTGAAACTTTCCAGAGGCCATCAGAGTCCCTTAGTCTCGGATTCAAAGTTTCTTGTCTGTTGAGTCTAAGTGCGAAGAGGAAAGGATCTGGGTCAGGAAGAGAGATCTGGACTCAAGCCCACACCCACACGCCTGCCTCTCTAAATGTCCAGCCACAGGTGAGTTCATTGGATGTGCCAAGAAGGATTTAACAGTGGTTCAGTGAGTCAAGTCAGACCAGGGGTCTAAAACTGCTTCGTCAGCTGTTGCCTAATCTAGAGACCTCAACTAACGGCATTTGCACTGACTATATTACTGGTTATTGATACCTTGATTATTATGTTACTATCAGAGCCAACCCCACCTAAAGGAAATATCATTCCAGACAACAGCCACATACAATAGCAGCTCAAACAGACTGCAGGTCCTTCATACACATACCTAGAATAATGTCAGATTTATGAGTTAGACACAGTAAGGAATTAATAACAATAATAATACAAAAAGAGATTCTGTAATAAAAGTGCCAGCATCTACTACTCTTGTACTTTGGGGCCATTATTAAGGAAAACTGGGGTCATTTGAACACAAGTGGTGTGATATTGCAATAGACAGTTTGATAACCGGAGACAGCCAACGAGGGACTCACTGATGGGAAGTGTATGCACACACCAGACAAAGAGAAAACCTGGGTATCAGGTGGGATCGAGAGGGGGTGGACTGGAACAGTGGGGAAATCCATCCCCTATTCAGAGGGGCTAGATGATATAATAAATATATTATTTATATAATAATATATTATTATATAATTATTTTAATAATAATATAATTATTATATTAATTATTATATAATCTGCATGATTCATGTGGAAAAGGAGCCAGTAGCTGAGGCCTGGAAACCCTTCCCCACTTGGGCTATAGGCCACAACCAGATCATATGCTTTAAAAAAAAAAAGTCATGTTATGCAAACATGACAGATGTGGTGCTGTGTAATGAACCATCAACAGTTATGAGTCTCCTGGCCTGATGCTTTTGAGCAAAAGTCTCTCCCCAGCTCTCTTTCCCACTTTCATTCTCAGGAGTATCCTTTCCATTCCTAATAATCTCTACTTCTGTTTCTAACCATGTGTCCCAGGGCCATTCTTTGTCCTGGTCCTGGGATACAAGAACCTGGATACTTCAGCAGATGTCCCCAAGACTCTGACACATACCTGTAATACCCCAAATGAGTGCAGAAAAACTTGAAAAATGCCTATTTCTTGAAATCTTCATGTAATATTTCAGATTGCATAAAGCAAGTGCACAGAGAAGAAGACACTATCATAATGTGTGGATAGAGATTGTAAATACTGTAGATGACCATGGGACCCAGTCACACAATGTAGAGCCCTGGAAGCCAGAGCCAGGGCCTAGAAGACATATGTAGACACCAGAGCCACGTATATCATGACTTGAGTCGTCCACAGGTGCTGAAAGCAGAGTCTTCTAGAAATACCACACAAAGACCTACACATAGAAAGAACAAATGCCAACTGATCAATAGCTCATCAAGCGTTGGAAAGACCTCACCCCCTTAACAGCTAGGAAGACCTGCCACTAGTAAGAAAGTCCCCAGCGTGCCTGAGGTCAAAATCCAGGTTCATCCTTCGTATCTAATTTCTCCTGTTCGGAGAAACAAGGATTCTCCACATTCTCCACATTAGTAATAAATGAAGCAATGTAATGAAAATACTTTATTATATAGAAAGCTAACAGTGATGTCCATTTTTCTTCAGGGTTCTGATATTATCATTCATGTTCACACTGCATGAGGAGCAGACTGGCCATGCCACCAGCTGTCATGGAGCAGTTGGGACCTTCTACGCGGGCTCACTTCTGATGTTCCTAACCAGTGGGGACTTAGCAGCAACCCAGGAAGTGCTGTGTTACCTGTCAGCATCAGGAGACGCTGACACCAGCCCTGGTGCAGAAAATACTTGCCTGGAAAGCTGTGGCCAGAAGCAAGGGGGCACCTGGTAAGAGATGAGAGTCACACCCGCAGGGTGTGTCACCCTTTCAGCTCAAGTGAAAGCCATTTGCATTTCTAAGCTGTCTGAGTTCTTTTCACAACCTCCATAGAAATGGAAATGGTTTTGGCAGTGCAGTCTCACCAGTGCTGCTGGAGGGTTAGAAAGGCAGTCTCTGGTTTCCACTCCTGTTCCAAGCTCCTTGGAAACCCTAGGGTACATGCCCCTTGCCTTCTCTGTGCTGCCAGTTACCGGGTCCTGCTTCTTAGAGCTGATGGTGCTTATTCTATAACAAGGACTGAGAAGTTTCTCTGAAGGTTATGAAAAAAAAAATCATAGAAAAATCTGCAAACCTCAAATTCACCCTTGCACTGGCAGGGAATTCATTTTGGAAGAAAGAAAGAAAGAAAGAAAGAAAGAAAGAAAGAAAGAAAGAGAAGTCGGGGTGGAAACACTCTGGCATCTCAGTTTTGAGGAGCATGGATATCACGCCTCACCAAAGAAGCACCTTTTTGCAGCAAACAGAGGCAAACGCAGAGACCACAACTGCTCAAAATGCAGAGAACAACTGACCATGGAATGAAGAGCCACAACTGATGTAAATACAACACAACCCCTACACCTAAGGCTTGATGTCACTGTGATAAGGCATCATAACAAAAGCAACTTACAGAAGGAATTTATCAGGGGCTTATGGTTTCTCATCATGGCTGGGAGCATGGCGGCAGAGAGGCAGGCAAGGCATAGGAGCAGTAGGCAAGCGCTTACATCCTCATCCACAAGAAGGAGCCAGAGAGAGCTAACCGGGATTGATGTGGTCTTTTGAAACCTCAAATCTCACCCCTTCACCCCCACCCCCCCAGTGAAACACTTTCCCCAACAAGACCACACCTACTTATCCTTCCCAAACAATTCTTTCAACTGAGGATCAAACACTCTGATGTATATGTCTGTGGTAGCCATTGTCATTCAAACCACCACACTTGAATTACAGCACCAAGGAGAGAGTGGAAATATTGCAAGAACCAGAGGACCAAAACATACCTAGCAGTATAGTATATGTATAGGCAGTATCTTCTGTGTGAATGGAAGCTGCACCCATGACATCTCAGCAACATGGTTCTACAAGCAAGACTAGCACAATGATACCAGTTGACATGGCAGTGTAAATGGGGTAAATCTCTCAAGGCCCCAGCCTAGATGAAGAGCTATGGATACTTAAAGAGAGAGAATCAGTCTGTCTCAGTGATAAGCCCTCTGCTATCTTATCCAATCCCAAGTTATCAGCCCTCCCACGATATATATATATATATATACACTGTATATATTGTGTACAAATACAATAATATAGTATATGTATGCATATACTATATATATTATGTATATATACAATGTATATAGTATATGTGTGCCAAAGAGTATATATGTGTATATACTGTATATAGTATTGTATATATTATATATACTACATATTGTGTATATATACTATATGAATATTGCATATATATATAATCTTTCATGTCTGGTTAAATTACATTATTCTTTCAAACGTGTGAAGTTCCATTATATCAATAACAGTCCCAAAGCTGGGCTTAGTACTTAGGGAGTAACAAGTAAGTTAATCTTGCAGCCTCTACCTCAAAAGAAATGGTGTACTTCTAACTTGTTGGCAAAGCAGTGGAGGAGAACTATGAGGAAACAAGAAAAAAAAAATAACCAATGTAATTTAAATAATGACAAAGGTCCTAAAGGAGCAAAGCAAATTCACTTTGCAAAACAGAGAGTCATTTTTCAGACTGTGACAAGGGACACACTGCCTGTGTGAGAGCCATCCAGGTTGGAAGCTGGACGCTGAGACTGAAATGATGTGAAGCAGAGGAGGAGCTGGTCAGACAGGGGGAGCACTGAGACAGAGTTCATGAGAGGAAGGCACTCTGTGCACTGGGACCCCACAGCAGTGAGAGGGGAAGAGACGGTGTGGGGTGGAAGAAGGCAGTAAGTCACATTGCAGGAAGCCTGAGACCTGTCCCTGGAATCTTCTTTTGTTCTTTTGCTTTTCTTATGAGAGCATAGGATGCTGAGAGAATCCTGGGAGCAAAGTGACCCAATCTAAAATGTGAGACAAGCTTTTTCGGCAACTATCTGCCAAGTGGATTGTTTGAGCGCAAAGGAGTTAGATGCAGGTTTTGGGATAAGTTCAGTTGTCCTGGTAAGAGGAACAGCAGTTTGGTTGTGTGTGATGGAACTTACAGGTACAGGGTATTTAGTTTTGAAGTAGCCTTGGTGGCTCCTTCTGGTGGATGGAGGTATGGAAAGAGATTCAAGTGTAACTTACAGCTTTGTTTTTAAATTGTGCAGTGGTACCAGTTCCTATAAAGAAGAGAATGGCAGAAGCATATAGACAAAGACAGGGTGATGTGATGATGATGGGCATGGGTGTCCAGCTTGAAAGCAGAAATAAACTCCAGTGTTCTGTAGCACAGTAGTGTGCCCAGCGCTGAAAATAATTCATCAAAGAATATTTCAAAATCACTAGTTCATGTTCCCACACAAAGAAAAGATGGAAGTATCAAATGACAGATTTTCCGTTTACCAATGTCTTATCATTACACATTATCCACATGCTCCAAGAACACCAAGGTGCTGCCCACAACTTCTAAACATTCCATGGGTGTCCGCTCGCCTAGAGTGTCCTCATCCTCTGCCTCAGTGTGTGTTGTTAGCTCAGCTGTGCCCCCAACTCAGTTACATAATGCCTTCTCCTGATGCAAGAAAGGCAAAATGAAACCAAGCTCTCCAGGTAGGTTTGTTAGGCTCAAATATGGAGAACAAAGAGGGCTTACATCTCAGGATGGCACCCTCTCAGTTTGGCAAGGATAAATTAAATGCTATTCAGCTTCCTCTTCCCCATTCCTTTTATAACTTTTAAATGGGGTCTGCTGAGTTCCAGGCTAACCCCAAACCCTCTATGGAGCCTAGAATGACCTAGAATTTACTCACCTTCCTCTTCTACCTAGGAGCTGGTTTGAGAAGCATGCAACCACCATGTTGTGTTTAGGACTAAAATCTACAAAACACTTGCTATCTGGAACACAGCCATCCATCACGGATGAGGGAATCACTGACTCGTAGCTTTTGCTTGGAAAGCTACCTCACCATTTATAGATTGAAGCATGTCACAGGGCCAACAGTAAGTTCTGAGAGGGCAAGGGGGAGTCCCACCACAAGAAGCAGAGCAGGGGATGCATGATTTGGCCTGCAATCTACTGTATCGGTTTTTTTAAGTGCGATCATGGATGTCATCGTCTTAAAACACTTTGGCAGACCATAAAGTGTTCAGTATCCGACATCTCTCTACTGCTTCTCTATCCCCATCCTCCAATATTAATACAGTCTTCCTCTTGTCTCATACAAGCTCTTTGATTTTAGCTATTACTGATAGATAAACTTATGGCATCTACTGCATATCAAAGTATTCCTTTGGAAAAAGAATGCTGGTGTTGAGCAAGGCAGTGGTGGAACACGCCTTTAATCCCAGCACTTGGGAGGCAGAGGCAGGCAAATCTATGTGAGTTCAATGTCAGCCTGGTTTACAGAGAAAGTTCCAGGAGAAATTACACAGAGAAATAGTGTCTCAAAAAAAAGGAGGAAAAGGGAGGAGGAGAGGAAGGAAGGAAGGAAGGAAGGAAGGAAGGGAGGGAGGGAGGGAGGGAGGGGGGAGGGGGGGAGGGAGGGAGGGAGGGAGGAAGGAAGGAATGATTGTTGGTTGACTTCAGTTCCCACCTCCAACTTGGCAGCTCATCAACCATCCATAACTTCAGCTACAGAAGATTTGGCCCCCTTGTCTGAGGTGCGTCTGAGGGCACCAACCATGTGCACGGTGTGCTTCTATAATGCAAACAAACAAAACAAATTCATATGCATACATTGAAAAATAAATCTTTTTTAAAAAAATTATTTTCTCTACTCAATTTGCAAGAAGTCTTATGTAGTGGCGGGGATGAGAAGAGCAGAACCCTAAGTGATGAAAACAGTAAATTTGCATCAAAGTCAACAACCATACCAAACCCTGGAAAAACACTAGAGTAGGCATAAAAAGAAGTGTCAGTTTTGAAAGGGCAGAGGAGTGCCAAGTGAGAACATTCTGGAAGCTAGGATTAGGTTCAGGCTTGCTTATATCCATCAATTAGTCACAGCCTATCATCTTCATTTTTAATTTTAAATGAATAGAAGGAGCAGGTACCTTCCCATGGAATTATTGGTTCTTTGTACAATTTAGGAAATGTTTTGTCAAATAATTCTCTCAATAAGAAAAAGACACAAAACATTCCTTTTTGGTGAGGGGGGGAGTTGGATTTTGGTTTTTCAGATTTTTCTCTGGGTTGCTGACTGTTTTGGACCTCACTTTGTAAATCAGGCTTAAGAGTTACTTTGTTTCATGCCTTACATATGTATGGCAGGGGTGGGGTATGTGCACAGTGGTACAGGTGCCTGTGGGGGCCAGAAGAGGGCGCTGGATCCCCTGGAGCTTGAGTCACAGCAGTGGTGAGCCACCTATCATCTGACATGGGAGCTGCAAACTGAATTCAGTTTGCAAGAGCAGTTTCCTGGTGTTTGTTTATTTGCTTATTCTGTATTGTGTTTGTGGGGCTTATTTGGCTTTTGCTTGCTTTTGTTTGTCTATTTGTTTGATGTGTGTATGTGTGTGTTTGCCAACTCCAAATAAACTATAGTGATCTGAGAAGCGAGAACCACAGTACAGAAGACTGGCTAGCAGACAAGCCAATGAGACATTTTCTTAATTAGTGATTATGAGGGAGGATCCATCTTGCTATGGGCAGTGCCACCCCTGGGCAGATAGTCCTGGCCACTATAAGAAAGTAGGTGGAGCAAGCTAGTAGGTAATACCCCTTCATGGCCGCAGCTTCCGTTCCTGACTTAAGTTCCTGGCCTGGCTTCCTTCAGTGGTGAACTGTCACCTGTCATAAAATGAAATCAATCCCTAATTGCCTTCAGTCATGGTATTTTATTGGCAGCAATAGAAATCCTAATGAAGACAGCAGTATCTACTCTTAGCTACTGAGCCATCTCTAGCTCTTAAAGTGCAGGGGATGCGATCCTGTCTCTGTACTCTGCTGTTGTTGCCTTGTTTCCAGTTTTACTAAGAAACCTTGCCCAGACCAGAGCTACAGCACATCCTCCGTGTTCTCTCCTAAATCCGTGGTTCTCCACCTATGGATAGCAACACTTTTTGGGGTCACACATCAAATATCCTGCATATCTAATATTTACATCATGACTTACAACAATAGCAATTACAGCTCTGAAGTAGCAACAAAATAATTTTATAATTGGGGGTCACCACAGCATGAGGAACTGTACTGAAGGGTCACAGCATGAGGAAGGTTGAGAACCACTGTTCTATAGTCTTATGATTTGTGTTTTTAACTGTTTTACACTGGTATGTTTTATACAGTGTGAAATAGGATACCAATTTCATTCTTTTGACTGCAGAGTTTGTTTTCCAAACACCTTGAAGAGAATATTTCCACCCGCACCCCAACCTACCCCGCACTGTGTGTTCTTGACTTTTGTCAAAAAGCAGCTGACTGTAAACACTTCCTTCTGCTTCTAGACTTCCTGTCCGATTCCATGTGTTGATGCGTCTGATTTTATCACCAGATCTGTGCTGGGTTTATTACAACAGGGGCTGTAATCACATTTGGAAATCAGGGAGTGTGCTGCCTCCTGCTTTGCTCATTTTTTCCTCAAAATTGCTTCAGTCGCCCAGAATCTGTGTGTGGTTAACAAGCTTGTGTGCAACAGAGGAATAAAGAATGGAGAGATGTCTCCGAATGGAAGAGAGTGTTTGCAAGCCACGCCTCTGACGGGAGATTTATACCCCAAACATAAGAGCTCAAATAATTCAACATGCAGAAAACAAACAGCCATTCGCCACTCCTTTGGTAGCTTAAACCTGTAGCCCCAGCAACATGAGAGGCTAGGACAAGAGAACGAGGACCTCGAGGTAGACCTCAATTACAGTTAGTTCAAGAGTTCAAGACCTGGGCTACCCTGTTTCAAACAAGAAAGAAAACCGCCAGATTTACAGTGGGACTAAGGGAAAGTAGCGATTTTTCGTGTAGCTAAAAAGTATATGAAAATGTGCTTCGTTTCTCCAGCGTCAGAGAGATGCAGATTACAACAGCTTTGAAATTATCAGTGCATTTGCTGGAGGCAGTTTTTGTCAAAAGGACAGAGCAAGTGTGGGGGGTATGGAAAAGAAGAGCCCTTGCAACGTGATGGAGGGGAGGCGAGTCGGTAAAGCCACAGTCAAAGATGCCTAAAAACAGAAGGAGCCTATTGTCCAGAAACCCAACTTCTGGATGGAGATACCAGACAGACAAAGTAGGTAGGTAGGTAGGTAAGTAGGTGGGTGGGTGGACAGACAGATGGATGGACAGACTGATAGCTGATTGATAGATGACAGATGATAGATGTTAGATAGAAAAATATATATATAGAGAGAGAGATAAATAGATGTAGATTGATGACATAGATAGGTAGATATAGATAGATGGATAGATGATAGATTGATGATAGATATACATAGATAACATAGGTAGATATAGATCGATATAAATAAATAGATGATAAATATAGATAATAGATGACAGATGAATAGATAAATAGATGATAGGTAGATGATAGATAGATATTCAAATGAATATTTAAAAATGTCAAAGAATTAATCATATTTCCATGTTCATGTCAGTACAATTCACAACACCCAAAATCTGGATGCAAATCATATGTCTCAACAGGAGAGGAATGGATAAAAAAATAAAATGTGACATACACATAAAATAAAATGTTAGGCCGTCTTTAAAATGAGGAAACTTATCATTTACCACATAGGTAGAACTTGGAGACATTTTGCTAAGTGAAAGAAGCCAAGCACAGAAAGATACTCTATAATCTCATATTTGGGCTGAAAGATAATAATAATAATAGTAGTAACAGCAAACATCACCGTAGGAGCAAAGAGCAGAAGATGGGAGCGAGAGACTAGAGGAGAGCTGAGGAGGCGAGGAAAGGAAAAAGATGACAAAGGACAAAAGGCCAGTTACACCAGAGAAGTCGATTCTAGACCGCTACCACAGCACGCAGTGACCACGGATGATAAAACTGCCCAGTATACGTCAAAATGGCTAGCAGAACTATGTTTTAAAGAAAAGACATTGGTAACATAATAAAAACGTGAATTACTTTGAGTCTTTATGATATATGCATAGATCAAATATCACATTTTACCCACAAATATACGCACATGTCTAAATACTGCATATTAATAAAAAATAAGTTTTTTTTTTAAGAAACAGGGCAAATGCATTCAAAGATGTACTGGGTAAATGGAAACAGACCAGCCCTCACGTAAGGAAATAGAAAAAAATGGCCTAAAATACTACTATAATTGTTAGTTTTATGAGGATCTAGTATAAGAAAATTCAGTATCTGAAATATGAATCCTAGCAGACAAACTGGATAGCTATCCAACTGGACACACTAAAGCTCAGTCCAGCCCCACACTGCGAGCCCGTACACTAACTCACCAGGGTGTACAGAGCAGCAACAAGCAGTTCTCCACTGAGAGCTGGCTGGGCAGGCATAGCCAGGGCTAGTTTGTCCATAGGTGTCAAGTCCTAAAAACAGCTACAGTCATCATCAACAGAAGAACGAATACACAGATGATAACGTCAAATAATGGCAATGCAAAAAGATAACAGCTGTGATACACACGTGACGTGGGTAAATCTAGAGAAGCAGAAGCTGAGTAAAAGACAGTAGGCACAAAAACTGCACACTGAACTTATACACAGCCCAAAAGGAGGGAAATCTGGGCCAGGGAGATGGCTCAGTGGACAAAGCACTTCTCACACACAGGAGGACAGTAGCTCTGGTGTCAGGTGGAGCTGGACATGATAGCACAAGCATCTACAGAGGGATGGGAAGTGGAAACAGGAGAATTCCTGTAGTTGTATTCCATTTGTATTTTAATAAACAAAGCTCGCCTGAAGTCCAGAGAGTTAAACAGTCCACTGGTCAGCCTTACAGACCAGGCAGAGGTAACACACACCTTTAATCCCAGTAGCCACCCTAGTTTGCATAGAAACTGGGCACTAGGGGTATGCACCTTCAATCCCAGCCCTCCAGAGGAATGTAAGATGGGAGGAGACAGCTCTCACACACAGTCTCTGAGATTCCTGGAGTCAGGATTGTCATTTCGGACTGAGGTTGAAGTAAGAGCCAGTGGCTGGCTGTTTTGCTTTTCTGACCTTCAAGTTGAACCCCAATTTCTGTCTCTGGGTTTTTATTAACCATACTACAAATTCCTCAAAGCTTGTAGGCTAGCCTGGGGTACACAGCTATGGTCAACCGTGAGACCATGTTTCAAATAAGTGGAAAGTGAGAGTTGATGGCTGAGCTTATACCCCTCCCCCCACCCTACACACATGTAATACATGCATATCCCCAGCCCCCACAGAGACACCAGGGAAGTCTAACTAATGTTTCTGCAAGTCAAAATGAGGTTATCCTGGGGTAGAATTCTAATGACAAAGAGGCAGAAAAGACTCCTTGGTCCTGAAAACATTTTCAATCTTGTTCTCTACAGCAACTTCAAAGATACAAATTGTATCATAAAATACAAATTGTATGCAGGCTGACAACTGCATATGATCTTTAAGTACTTAACATACACATGCTATGCACCAATGCAAAAAAGTGAAACCTGTCTTTCTTACAATATCAAGGATTGAAAGCAATGACAATTCCCAGAAAAAATAAATGTCCAGAGCTCTAACATAATCTTGGATTTGGAAAGTTTAAAATAAAAGCCATCCTGGTATATGCTTAATGATTGGTGAGGTCAAGGGAAAGGGGGAACTGGGCTTTAAAGCAGAGAAGCAAAGCAGGATGGGAACCCTGAAGAGGTGTGCTAGAACCCTGAAAAACAGAGCACATACTATAGCCTCAGCTTGAAGAAATTTGGAATGATTATCCTCTTCAGAACATGCTCATGGATTTCCAGGAAATGGGAATCCTTTTTCAAAATGTAAGGTTGCCCAACAAGCCCAGTTCATCGAGTCATTTACATAAGCAACGCTTGACTCTGGAAACACACAGAGAAACTGAGGCTCTGCTCTTTCCGAAAACAAAATCCGGGAGGTTCCAAAGGAAGCCAGGAAAACCTGGCTTGAGTTTGCACATTGATATCTAGTCCCAGAAGCAAGGGCCGGGGGTTGGTGAACACTTAGTCTTCCGTGCAAGCAGCAGCAATGTTGTTTGTGAGGATGTAGCCCTGGCTTCCCTTATTACTGTCCTTCATACCGTCTTCAATTGTCCCCAGACAGAATGCCTGTGGGACATAGACTAGTGATTAAAAATGTCTTATTCATCACCATGAACGTCAGCCTCTCAGCTGAGACCAAGGAGCCCCAAACGCAGGGGAAAGGCAGAACATCACCTTCCTCAGCTGGTAGCAGGCTATAATGTCAAGAGTTTCTCAGGGCACCTTAACCCCTGGGTGGTGACTGACAATTGCAGCCTCGGGATACCATCTTGTGGGAACAGACCAGACATGATCAGACCCTGCTTTCAAGCATCTCCATGTAACAGCTCACTCCATTTGATGGCCAGGGAAGCATATCAGAGTGGAGGGCCTGGGCAAAGGAGAGACATGTGGTCCTTGCACACACAATCTCAACAACTTAGTGACACCAGAGCACCTGCCTCTAGTTCGGTTGGCCCTGTTCTGTCACCGGTTGTACTCCGGGACCTCCGTCCTACAACCTGCATCAGGAAGGAAGGACCGACATTTCAGGTCCTTCTCTGAGTTGAAGACATTATGAATCCTTATCTCCCAACTATAAAAGCCTGATGCAGAGGTGTCAGGAGGGTATGTAACTGATGACAGGAAATCTAAGTAAGCAAATGAAGAGAGACAGTGCACAGATTGCTTCTGTTGGGGGGGTCTCTTTATTCCACCAGGATTTGATCATAAAAAGAAAACTTCTTATGATATCTCCTGGGTTTGGAAAGCCTGAAGATCAGGGTTGATCAGCTACAGAAACCAGTTCCTATGGGTTGTACGGACAAATTGGCAGCAAGGATGAAGAAACACATGTATCAAGGAAATAGCTACAAGCTCACTACCACTGATCTGACTGCTATGTGTTCGTGCTAGGTAGCAGAGGTGGCCAGAAGGCACGACCAAAGGACAGATCCAGATTCCTCTCTGGAACGCTGCAGAAGACAGTGGTGTCAGCTTGAGGCGATATGATGTGTGTTTGGGTTTAGATGTGTTGCACCTCATGAGGCATAACAACAAGACCCTCAAGGACAAAGCCACCCTCTTCAAACAAGACCAACAGAGTACTTGACAGCAGCAGTCCTGCAGCAATAGATACCCAAGGAGGGACAGGAAAAGGAAGCAAGACCTGAGGTGGCCATGGACCATTAAATTCTCAGTTTGGAGTCTGGTAGATGTTTAACGCTGTAGCAAACTTATTTTTAGTTTTAAAAAAAGACTGAAGAAAGTGAGGAGAATTTGATGCCCCTGCCACCTGCCTGGGAGGCACTATGGAGGTCTCCAATCTCCAAGCCCAGCTCCCCCATTAAACTAAAGACTTCTGACTTCTCCAGCCATCTGTCCTTTGCAATGTGAGTCCCCATCTCTACCACCCCTTTTCAGTGGGAACTAAGCTAAGACTGGACCCAACATCCTCTTTGTCCAGAGCCCACCCCTTCACTGAGGTCACTGTCACTGTTACTGAGTGGTAGTAGCCCCTTTACCTAGTTAATCCTCATTATGTAGCTGGTAGTAGCCCCTTTACCTAGTTAATCCTCATTATGCCACTGATGAGCAAAGCAACCAGGAGGCCACTGTCTTCAGCTCTGCCTGCAAGCAATGCAAAGGAACTTGCATGTGATCAAATCCCTGCCATTACCTGGGTGTTAAATGATCAATAGGAGACTAAACCTATGCTGCATCTCTGTGCCATCCACACGTTTGCTTCCAATAAGGATCTGGTGTGAATAAGGCTTTCTTCAAGACAGATTGATTTTCCTGGTTCCAGGTTTCGTTGTGTCTCTTCCTGGGTTCTGCAAAGGCTATGGAGCTTCTCTGCCTCTAAGCTTTCTCCCTTCTGAACTGAGACAGTAAAGGCATCTGCCACCTATGGCTATAGTGTGCAGAAAACAGAATTTGTAGCAAGCTGAGCAAAGACATTTGTTGGGGAGTGGTCGAAAGAATTAACCAGGCTAGCTTTAATATAAAATATTCAGCTTTAATAAGGGGAAGAAGGGGAGCTTACAAAGCCAGGGTTCCAGTGAAGCGCAGGAAAACAAAAAGGAAAAACAAGCGCACATGGATGGTTTTATAGGCTATTTGGGGCCCCGGGGGAACACACCCCACAAGCAAGGTGATTGGTTGAGATTCCCCATCAGACACTGATACTTAGTAGGTGGTCCTCTAATGTTAGCATCCCCAGAAGACACATCTTCAGAAGTACACATCAAACCAGGGAGATCACTGTGAGACCAACGCAGTAATTACTTCCTCACTTTTTCAATCATATTTGTCTTAAAAATACTTAAAACTTTAATGCAAAATAAACCCACATGTAACAGGATAAAGCAGGAAAAGAGGGAGGGGTGGAGGGCGGAAAGAGAAGAGAAAGGGAGTGGGAAGGGAGGGAGGGAGAAGAAGGAAGTCAGTCAAAGCTAGACTACAATGAAGCAAGACCTGAAATGGCCTGACATGTTTTGAACGAGAATGCCCCCCATAGGCTCTTATAGGTGAATGCTTGGTTCCCAATTAGTGGAACTATTATTAGAAGGATTAGGAGGTGTGGCTTTGTTGGAGAAGGTATTTAGCCAACCTTCTCAGACCTCCAGCCCCAAACCATGACACAGAGATTTGTTAGTTGTGAATGCTCAGCCTTAGCTTACGCTTGTCTCACTAGGTCTTGTATCTTATTTTAACCTGCTTTTCTTCACCTACATTCTGCCTCTGGTTTTTCCCTTTCTTTCATTCTGTGTGTCCTTCTTTCCTGCTTCCTCTGTGTCGGCCCCAGGTATCTCTCTCTCTTTCTCCCTAGAGCCTAGATTCTCCCTCTTGCTTATTCTTTCTGCCTCCCAACCCCACTTATCCCTCTCCTGCTAGTTATTGGCTGTTCAGCTTTTTATTAGACAAATTGGGTGTCTTAGGAAGGCAAGATGAAACAGCAACACATCTTCACCTAGTTAAACAAATGAAACCCATCTTTACATAGTTGAACACTTATTCTGCAACACAAATGCGACATATCTGTACAAAGTCAACCAATATCCTGTTCCACAACAGAGATGTGTTACTGCAGGTGGGCTTTGAACTTGGGCAAGCCCATGCATGTTCCAGTTCCACTCTCTGTCTGCAACTTTCAGGTCGTGTGAGCTCTCAGCTACTGCTCTGGCACCAGCTTGCCTGCCTGCCTGTCATCATAGCTCCACAGTTATGATCCTCAGAAACTATAAGCAATCCCCCCTATTAAGAAGTTGCCTTGGCTTCCTCACAGCAATGGAAAAGTATCCCTAGATCATGAAATTCATGAGACTAAGGTCTAGTACACTTGTAACACAGGCTACAAGTTCAACTTGGGACTTCTGGCAGTCAATACAAAGGGGAAAATGTGATCCCAGAACCCCAAGTACAAAAGAATTGTGGAGGAGAAGCTCAAGTCTTTGAGATGAGTTATAAGAGAGTGTCCCACTATTCACAGCCCAGTGACCATGCCAACATACCGGTGACTACTCACAGTGTCAAGGCCAGCCTGGTCAACAGATGGCATCTCTTTAGAAGTCATAGTGCAGAGGACTCAACAGCAATCAGCCTAGGTGGCTCAACAGCATCTGCAATGAGCATGTTTTCATTTCCTCCAAAGCCTGGCCCCTTTCCCACAAGAAGTCTTTCTCTAATTCCTCCATTTGCCTGGCTTAGGGTTTGAATGCTGACAACTACCAATGTTGTGATGTTTTCCTAACACACTCTGAAAGACCCTCAGAGTAGTCCTTCCCTCAGGAGGAGACCCCTAACCCAAGGAACAGTCGAGACCACTGGCTGCAATTAGCAAGAGGTTTATTGGGTGGGCACAGGTACCTGTGGGAGGCAAAGTCCTTTCGGAGGACTTGCGCACCCTCAGGCTGGGCGGGGGGTCTTTTATATGGAAATGGGCGGCAGAAGCATGCATGGTTACAGGTATTCCATTGGTCATTTCGGGTGAGGTGATGGGTTCACTTGGGGACAAGCTCCTCGGGGACATGAAGATATGATAATAGCTGACTTGGCTCTATCTAGGGCACATGTAGTTTTTCCCAGAACTGTTTTGTTCCCCTCCTAGGACTGATGTCTGACCATAGATATCCTGTTTGGCAGCCAAGGAGTACTGACTTTACCTTGAACTTATACTTATTTGTGTGGAAGCCTTGCAAAATGGCATTACAGCAGCGAAGCTGGGGTCTTTCAACTCTCAGTTGGGTGGGCTGTGCAGTCCCAGGCTTTTCGGAGCCATCTGTACCATCGGGAGTTTTCTTGAAAGAACACAGGCAGAGTAGGGTGCTACAATCTAGGACTCATTGGTCTGGGTTCTCCATATGCTTTGGGCCCTGCGGAGCCTTCAGCTTGCCACGTCCTCATTGTAGTGTTCACAAGCCCACAGCTCTTCTTGGTCTGACTCCTGGAATGTCTAGGAATCCTTCATGGATCATGGCAGCCTCAAATGAAAGCCCATGTTTTCATTTGTATCAACCCAAACTATATTTCTTTTCTGGCTCAGCTCCAGCTGAGATGGGTGGGGCTTCCCCTTAGGCACAGTTTGTTCTGCCCAGATCTCTCCTCAGCTCTATTATCATCCACAGGCACAACCCCAAAGAACCCCAGAAATTGTCACTGCTCATCCCTCCGATTGGTCACACATTTTCCAAAGTGCCCAGAGACTTTACAGAGTAGAGGCTGAAGGTGTTGCTTTTCTCCGTTTCCATGCAAGTCTCCTGTATCTCGTATGTGGCCATGACGGCTCCCTTCTAACTCAAGTCTCCTGTATCTCTGTATCTCATATGTGGCCATGACGGCTCCCTTCTAACTCCCCAGACATCTCAATTTTCAGCTACTCCTCATACTTACCTGGACTGTGTTCATTTGCATGCACAGCTCAGCTGCCCACTTAAACCAGGGCTTTCTTGAGGTGAAACCCACACAAAGAGCATGCAAATGGTCTTTAAGTATCTGATCAAGCATGCAAATGGTCTTTAAGCATCTGATCAAACGCCCTCTTTGAGGAGCAGAGCAGTGGGAAAGAGGACATTCACCAGTTCCTTACAGTGGAGGGGAGCTGAGTAGCTGACAAGAGCGGGATTGTAATTCAGATCTGGGAGCACAATGGTAGTCTAAGCAAGTGCCCATTGCATCAATAAATAAAAATAAAAAAATGGCTGCCAGGGACAATTTTAACAGATAAATTATTTAAAGCACGCACCACTTTAAAAAAAAAGACGTGAACCAACCATGGAAAAAAAAACTAATGGGAAATATTGACAATTACCAGAATTTTTTGTAGTGAGTATCCCAGGAGCCAAGTTGATAAAGGAAATAAGATACTCTGTAGGGAGTACCACACTGATTTACAGAGAACAGAACACCAGCCATCCACCTTTCTGACTGTTGTCAGCACTTGAACTGGAATCGAGCTACGTGGAGAAGAACAGGCAGAAACAATCCTTTTAAATTGCACAAGCAACAAACTCGAGGGCACAGCGTTGATCTCTCTGGAGAAAGTAAATGTCCATGACAAGCTGATGAAGATGTGGAGAAATGGGAACATGCCTGTGACATTGTCACTCGATAAGACCAAATACATGTCTGTCAGTTAGATCCTCCCGATGGTTGACCCGGTCAACTTGATAGGTCAGCCAGGAGACAAGCCTCTGGGCACACTGGTAAGGGGGTGTCTGGATTAGGTTAACAGAGATGGGAAGACCATCCGTGACTATGGATGACAGAGGTCTGTGGGACAAGGCCCTGGACAGAATGACGAGGAGACAGTGAGCTGAAAACTGGCAACCATTCTCTCTGCTTCCTAACTGTAGATGTGAGTGAGCGGCTGCTTCTGCCTTGTCTTTGCTAACACAGTAGACTGCACCCCTGAATGGTGAGCTGAAATAAACCCTTTTTCCCTTGAGTTCCTTTGGTCAGAGTATATCATCACAGCCACGTGGAAAGAAACTAACGTGAACTCGGAAATCATTCGAGAGAAAGGCAGTGTACGTGCACAAAAAGCTAGTATCCAAATGCTAACTGTAACTTCGATTGTAATAGCTAATGGCGTCAAAGGGACACCTAGATGGCCTTCGACTTGTGAATGGTTAAACAAACTGCGGTACGTCCAGGACGCAGAATACAGCACAACAAGAAGAAGGAATGAATCGCTGACAACCTGGATCAATCGACAGAGAGTGAGACTGAGCGGAAAAGTCAGTCGGAAAAGGTCACACAGTCGCATTCACAGTGTTTTTAAAGTGACACAAAGTCAGGAAACAAGAGCAGGCTATTGGTTGTCAAAGGTGCTTGAAAGGTGTGGTAGCACACAGAAATCCCTGGTGATGGAATGTTCCTCTCATGACTATGATTAACACCCTGGTTGTAACATTTTTGCTTCCACTATTGGAAACTGAGTAGACCAGATGTGGAATCTTGGGGTAACTCTTTTATGCCCTAAAATTGCACGTGATTCCACCATTTTAATCACAAAATAAAATTCAGTTTAGCAATATTGGATCCTTAAAATGATATGGCCATTCCGAAAGGTATTTGGGGAAATTTTTTGTGTTTTTTATTAATTCAGCATAGATGTCAGTCCTCCAAAATGAAATATGCCCCTCAAAAGACTGCACGGAAATATGTGGGGTGACTTTGTTTGTAGTTCCTAGAAAAACTGGAGCAACGCAAATGGCCTCTATTGGGGAATGGTGGACAAGGTGTGGCCTGCCCTCCACATGGAATGGTCCTCAACAATAAGAAGGAACTAGTAATTCATGAACCAACAAGGGTGGGTGGGTGCCAAGTACATCTGGCCCAGTAAAGGAATTAATACTCAAGCCACTACCCACTATATAATTTCATTTATATGGTATTCTTTCTTAAAATGCAGAAATAGATTGATGGTTGACAGGGGCTATGGGTTGGGGTAAGATACGGACCACACTGGGAACACCCTAGGGTGTTTTGGAATGCTGGGAATGCTCTTGTATCTTGACCATGGTAATAGCTAAAGGACCACATGCAACATTTTCCAAATCCATAAAGCTGTCAACTGAAAAAAAGCAGAAATTTATAAATTATGTTTCAATAAATGGCTTTTTTAAGGGTCTCATATAGCCTAGCTGGTATTGACTTCATTATGTAGCCAAGGCCCAGATAACCTCCTGCCTCTACCTCCAAAGAGCTGGGGTTGCAAGTGTGCACTGGGTCTGTGCAGTGCGGGGGAGTGAAGCCAGGGCGCTGTGCATGCTAAAGAGCTGAGGTTGCAAGTGTGTACTGGGTCTGTGCAGTGCGGGGGAGTGAAGCCAGGGTGCTGTGCATGCAAAATTGCTGGGGTTGCAAGTGTGCACTGGGTCTGTGCAGTGTGGGGGAGTGAAGCCAGGGCGCTGTGCATGCTAAAGAGCTGGGGTTGCAAGTGTGTGCTGGGTCTGTGCAGTGCAGGGGAGTGAAGCCAGGGCGTTGTAGTACTCTGGCAACTGAGTTACTCCATCCCCAGTCCTAAATTGGAAATTTAAATAAATAAACGAGTCATTAATTCTCTATTGTGATAAACTAGAACCCAGAGATCTCAAGGAGACATCAGCTAGACGGACCTTCTTTTGCTCAGTGACTGTGGTTGACAGGTGTGTGAATCACTGGCTGTGCCTTCTACTCCCCGACTTACATCATGATAAACTTACAGCTGAAACTAAGTCAGTCAGGTGTGTGGAAGAATGTTCAGTGTGGAGAGATCCACAGTGAGTGTCACTGGCATGGGAAAGGATTGAAATTCAATGCTTTTGCATCACCTCATCACGAATTAGGTGCCATCTGTACACGACATTGCTAGTGGAGGACTGGAGGATAAATCAGAATTGCAAGTTGTCAATTCAGAGAGCAATGGCTGAGTTCACAGTGGTGTGTATATTCAGTTCTTAAAAAAAAAAAACAACCCTAATTTGGACTCCTGATAAAGACCCCTTCTTGAGTGGCAGGAAATGCCTACAGACATGTGAGCTGTGCTCAAATCTGCCCATGGATGTAGCTTCTGATCCTCAGGTCATAGATGATGCCTGGCATCATCCAATAGCTGACCTGGCATCTCTCAGGAAGCCAGGGCTCTACACTGAAGCAATAAAAACACAGACAAGCAGCAAAGGCCTGCCCTGTCCCCATCACCACCTCCTGGCCTCCCCACAGGCTCAGGCAGGATCCCTGGAGGAGCCATCCAGACAGAAAACTAGTCCCACCTACAAAGAGACCAGCTCAGATCACCTGTGGGTGCCAATTCTGGCCTCTTCAAGAGTGTCATCCCCTCGTCCACTCACTCAATGTACATTTATAGAGGCACCCAGATCCCTTGGTGGTGGAATCCAGGGTTCACCCTCCTTTTTCCTCAAATGGAGTCTGGCAATTCTGAACTTTATCTTCTATAACAGGATCAAGGAAATCCATACTACCTGGACAGATCCATGTGAAGCCTCTCTCACCTGGCTCACACAGACAGAGTAATAGCTCAACCTCCCTTCTCTGGTTACCGCTGCTCCAACCCTAGTGTCTGACAGGCAGCAGAATTGTCGTACGTATGTTCAAGAAAATGAAGGAAAGCGATGTGGGAGGAGTCACTGCAGCTCCGCGAGAAGGGCCAGCATAGCTAAGAACTCTCAAGTTTATCACTTCTGAAATCGGTTCAGGGGCCACAGTGGACTGACACTCTCCAGGGATACTGGACACTGGGAAACAGCCCACACAGAACTGAGAAACACTGCTGTCTTCAAGAGCATTCGTTCATTTCTTAAGTAAATATTTACTGAGGGACTTTCGGCAGCAAGCAAAATGGCGCACATTACCCCCATTAGTAATCCCAAATAACAGATCTGAAGATACTCATTCACAGCATGAGGAAAGAGGGCTCAGAGATGTTGATAAAATAGCCAGGGTCACACAGCAAGCACACTCAAAAGCAGGGTTTGAATCCCTGCCCCTCTGACCCTAAACCTGAATTGACTGCCCTGTACTGGTCCTCTTGGTGACTGCCTTTATTGTCTCCCCTCCCCCATCCCTTCCACTTCCTCTCTCTTTAAAAGCCAATCTGAGGGCATAATATATTCAGACACAGAAGAGAACAAAGGCCCCTTCTTGGAAGTCTACGGCATGGCATCTTAATTGAAACAAGATAATCCAAACATTTGCCTCACTCTGCGTTTACAAATTCCATTTCATTGACTTATATTTTCACAACTGACTGTCACGACGAAGTTATTTTATTTTCACAGAAGTTAGGAAAATACAAAGAGGGAAAAGTTTTAGGACAAAGTGGCTTACAACACAGTTCAACCCTCTCTTGATGCTGTAAGGTTTGGAATGCTTCTAAGCTAAAACACTCAGGCCATTGGATACCGTTCCCCCATGAGACGCCATCCCCTGGGATGGACTCCTCAGATGTCCTCGATTGATGGGAACCATGATCCTGATTCTCAAAACCCCCTTCCTTTGTTCAACCCTGACATCATCTCCTAGAGGGATGCTTCTTGCAAGATGAGAAAGAAACAACAGCAGGGAGCCTCACCATGGTCCAGCCACAGCCCCATGGAAGAGGCTGAGAAGCCAGACAACCAAAGCCAAATTTTCTCCCATGGAAACAACCCCAGTGCATAGCAAACAGCAGCATTTAAGGCACTTTTCAAACAGAATGAAGGCAGCAAGTCCCATTTTAATAGGCACAAATGTAAGCTCAGGGCTACTGTGTGCACCTCCAGCCTAGGGCCCATCATCCTTTGATTTTTGGATGATACAGAAAAAGTCAAGAACTCTGGAATCAATGGAATGCGCTTCTGCCACAGGCTCCACCCCTTGCATTTAAAGCACCTGAAGTCGAGTTTCGGTATCCAGAAAATGGGTGTTATTCCTTCTAATACCTTGCATCTAATGGATTTGGCCATGACCCCTGTGACTTCATGCACATGAAAGCTGGTTGAAGCTGCTGTGAAGGCTGCTCCTGCATTGCTGTCTGCAGGTGTGCTCATGGCAAACAGAACCCTGAGTCTTCTCCATTCCTTCTGGAGTATACCTGATCTTATTACCCCTGCCCTCTCCAGGGAGGCTCTCCCAGGCACTGCAATCATCGCCACCCCGCCCCCAATCCCAAAACACTCACTCTGCCCTCTCACTAAGACAAGAAAATACAACAACCAGAACCAATGCAGATTCCAACCAAGTGAGCCTGGTGAGGAATAAGTGCAAAGAAACACTTTAAAGGAGCACCAGGAAGGAGCAGGGAGCACCATGTCACACAAAGGAGCACCATGTCACATGAAGGAGCAGGGAACCCTGGGATACAAAAGGGGAAATGCCTATTTCAAGCAGAGACAGCACAGCATGAAACCAAGCAAAGCCCCATTCCTGAGCAAAGGACATTATGCAATTCTGTCACTGAGCCTGGAAGCCCCTGCAGTTCAGCTGACCCAAGCTGAAATGGAAAGAAGACCCAAAAGCTGTGGCGGGATGTGGCTAGCATTTACTCGTAGGTGATAACCACAGGAGCATGCGGTGGAGTGGAAGGGTAACCAGGAAACGGGTCATGACACCATGTCAGGTGTAGTTCCACAGGCGAACCCGAAAATTTTGAGAGACAACAGAAGAGTCTTCAACCAACCTTGAGAAGCTGGAGAACTCAGAAAGACACAGGTGTCAAAACCATGCTAGAAACAGGCTTGACCAATGAAGAGAAGAAAACAGAGCTCTAGAACCTGTATCCAAAACAGAACTCTAGGCAGGAGACTTGTATTCACTTTCTAAGTTGCAACCAATGACCACAAGTATAGTGGTTTGCAATGGTATGAATTCACTATTCCTTTAATCCTGTGTGCACTTCACCAGGCTGAAATCAGTATGTTGGCAGGAGATTCCAGGGAGAAATATATTTGCCTTCTCTCATCCGTCTGGTTCCCAGAGTAAGGTCTTTAAGTGACTGACAGCTGTCAGTTAAGATCCCTTCCAATTCTCTAAAGGCTGCCAGCTTCCTTTGGGTTGTGGCCCCTTCCTCAAACTCCAAAGTCAGTATCCCCTGTCTCCTCTTCTCTTGTGGCCTCTCTGGTATACTCCCCTGTCTTCATCTTCTGTATGTCTCTCTCCACTGGAAGGGAAATGCATAGAAGATGAAGTGAACCACTGTGAGTGAGCCATGCAGGGACAGTTAAGACAGCCATCACCTCCATCCAGTTCTAAACTATTTCCACTGCTTCACACTAGAGTGCTTCACACTCTGCAGGCTCAGCAGAGAAGATGCCTTGCTTCTACTCTTCAGAGATCACATGGTGACATCAGACCCAACTAGACAAGCCAAGCATCCCCTCCTTCACTGCACCTGCTAATGTGTGCTATTATCGCTTTGCAGGTTCCAGGTATGAGAGCACGGGAGCCATATTCTTCCTTCTCTGTTGCTATGATAAAATACCCTGACTTAAGCAACTGAGGGGTGAAAAGGTTTCTTTTGGCTTATAGTTGCAGAGAGGGTACAGCCCAACACGATTGGGAAGGCAGCATGGTCGCAGGTGCACAAGGCTAGCCTGACAACCAGGAAGCAGACTGATCACAGGAACCAGGAAGTGAAGCCAGGCTATCAAATCTCAAAGTCCACCCCCTGTGAGACACTTCTTCCATTCGGCAAGTTTTAACCTCCTGTGGGTTCCATAATACTCCCAAACAGCCCCACCTGCTGGAGACCCAATGTTTAAACACATAAGCCCGTGGAGGACATTCCATAATCAAATCGCAGCAGACACATTTGGGAAGGGACATTTCTGCCATTTGAAACACTAACATCAACCAAGTTTTGGAGCAGTGTAATAGATACCGAAGGCTGTCTAATTTTGTACTGCCTGTACACCAGAGTTTCTCAAAAGTTGAGAAATATGTGCAGCTCATTTAGAAGGAAAGAACTCTGTGGAAGCTCACCCTAACCTGAGAAGTAGCTCACTGTCAACTTGAGCTGTGGTGCTGATGCAGCAATAACACTAACGTGAGCCCAGACACCTACATCCTTGGGAAGAAGTTTTTAAAGACAATCATTCATCAATTCAGAAATATTCTATTAATATTTTTTTAATTTATCATCAAAGACCAAGAAATTTTCAAAAACTCTTATAACAGTCATATATAGGAGTTTGGGGGTCCCTTAAGCTCCCATATAGGTTTCCAATCCCAAATAGTCAGCTTTGGACACATGTACATATGAGCAATGCTAAATGGACTTAGTAGGTTGGATACACGTGTGAATACACAGACAAAGGTGTGTGTGTGTGTGTGTGTGTGTGTGTGTGTGTGTGTGTGTAAAATAATAATTACTAAAGAAAAGGATGTAGTGATGAGGTGAGCAGGCCTGCTTTTCATCCTACCCGGCTCACACATGGCTAGATTTACACCCAAAATAACAACACACAAATTGTATTCATTTAAACACTGCCAGGCCCATTACTTCTAGCCTTTTATTGGCTAACTCTCACATCTTGACTAACCCATATCTAGTAATCTGTATGCCACCATGAGGTCGTGGCTTACCGCCATGAGTCTAGCCAGTGTCCATCTCGGGACGTGGAATCATAGCGTCTGCCTCATTGCCTTCTTCCCAGCATTCTGTTCTGTCGCCTCCACCCACCTAATTTTCTGCCCTATTAAAAGGCCAAGGCAGTCTCTTTATTAATCAATGAAAGTACCACATAGACAGATGACCCTCCTATATCAAAAGGAGGTCATGAATTTGGAAGAGAGCCAAGGGAGGAGTTGTAGGAAAGGTGGGAAAGCAAGAGTGATGTAGATGCAATGTTCCTGTGTGAATTTCTCAAAATCAGTTTGGAGTTCCTCAGTATCAGTGGATCCTAGTGTGAGAGATATCAGGCCAGGATGCTCCACCAGTTATGTTCATGTCTAGATCTCTAATACTTCAGTATTATTTGGCATGTGGGAAACACTTAGGAAATACTAAAAACTGAATAAGCAAAGGGCAGCTGGTGTGAAGAATAATGCTGCCAGAAGCCCAAAGAACCACACATGCTTATTTAGCATGTCTCTGCACATCACCTAGTCTTATTGTCTATGTTCTATTAACAGGGAGGAGGCAAAGGTACCAGATCTCTGAAAAAGGACCAGGACAATGTCAATAAAGGTTTTTGAAGAGGTGGCAATGGAAATACACTTAAAATTTTCCTCCTTCTTAACCAAGATCACTCTGCCACCCTGCCGACCAGGAAAGGCTTGTAATGTACTGTACATAAGATCAGAAAGAAAAGACACAGGGTGAGCAGGAGCATCTGTGTAAGAGAAGTGGCTCAAACTGTCAGTGAGGATTGATTGAATGGGCAAGTGGATAAATCAAAGCTAGAGACCTGTTTGGTTGGATATCTCACTGCCAAGGGTACAAAGGGAGAGAGTGATTTGGACGCATATTTTATAGGAAACAAATCCCTTAAATCTAAGTGGTATGTTCTAGTGTCAACGGTCTCCCTGGAATGAATTCAGCAAAAGGCTTTGGTCTCCAGAGGCATTCCTGAGATTTCTACGAAGCAAAGACTTTTCATTCTTGAAATGTAAATATAGGACTTTTCACGTTACTCTTTATAAATATCCATAGGCTCCCAAAGCTGATCTGTCTAGTGTAAGGAAAAGTTTGCCCCAGCGTAAATGTCAGAGTCATACAACTACAAACACACCCAACAAATAGGCATTGCTTCCTACTTATGTAAACATTGCCTTTTTTCCAACCTTTGGAAATCTTCAAAATGGGCTTGTGTCCATGTGTTTCAAGAGGGCTGTCAACAGGGATAAAGACATGGTTATTTTTAAATGACAGAAATGCAAGAAATTCCCTTTTGGTAAAGCAAACTTGTGTTAATATTTGAGTTCCAACTAAGAAATAGGAAGGAAAAATTCTTTGTACTTTGGTAGCTACAGGGAAACACAAGCCCTTGCCTGTGTTTCCAGCCTCGCCAAGAAGTGAACATTTCACACGGTTTGACTGGTGCTCCCCAGAAGTCTTCCATCATCCCAGGGTAGCCCCGGAAACACAGTCATGTCTTGTCTCTGGGCCACAACTTCTCCAACCGTTGGAAGATAGTAACCAAGGGATCTCCTCCGCCAGAGCCTGCAAGTTCTTGGTCACATAAGTTGAAGAACTCAAATACCTTCCCTGACCTGGAAATGTGTCTAATTTCCAAAATAAACAAGTCTCTTTCCTTCCCCAAATACACACTTTCTTTGGAAAAATAAATTCCCCTACTAAAGTATGGAAGCCATTCTCTTTTATAGAGCTTTTTAATGTGATGGCGTTAAGTGTTCCCACCTGGGCCAAGCATGGACTTGGCCACTGAATCAAGACACAATTATTTGGCTCCATGTTGAGTCAGAGTATGTGATTGAAAGACATGAGGCACTGAGCTAGGTACTTAATGGTAGGGTGTCCGTCTCCTGAGACCCCCCAAAAAAGAAAAAAGAAAAGCACCTCTTTACTGGCAGTGAGTATTCTGAAGCTCACACACTTTCAAGAATAAATATTTCCAAGTCCAGCTAGAAGCATTTGTCAGCACAGACACTGCCCCCCTCATGCTCCACAAGTGCTTGAGGGTCCCTCCCCCAAATATCTCATCTCTCTCCATAGAAACCCCTCCCTTGACTGTTGCCATTGTTCAGGACTCTGTTCCCACTTCTTAAAATTAATATATTTGCCTCTGTGTCCATCCTCATCATGAAGTCAGTGCACACTTATCGCCTTTCATGGCTGAGTCAAAATGTCTATGCAAGCCAACATAAAAGAAAGAATGGCTTGTTTGGCTCCCTGTCAGAGGCTACAGTCCAAAGTTAGCTCCATTGATATTGGGCTGTGATAAGGCAGAACAATCACAGCAGGAAGCACAACACCATGTGGTAACAGGTGATAGCACATGGGAGCATGTAATAGCATGTGGTGACATGCAGTAGTCTGTGGCAGGATGTGGTAGCAAGCAAGCCTAACCTTTGATACTGCAAGACAACACTGTCATCTATAGAGTTCAGACGTAAGAGCCACACAATGAAGTGAAGGAATGACCCACTAAATGAGTCTCATTGTGTTTTGGTGACTTTATGGTTCTATGTTGGGCTGCACTCACCTCTGGCTTGAGGGCTGTAGGAGGACTGCTGGTCAGTTAAAGCAATGCCTCTTGCTTCAAAGCAGTCAGGAAGCAGAGGAAAAGCAAAAGGAGAGAACAAGATTCACTCTTGAAAAGCCCCAGTGACCCTTAACACACCCCCCACCCCTGAAATGGATTATTAAAAATGCTGCAGGATTCCCAGATCCCTGGTGGCTATAGTGGCAGAAACACTGTAGGTCCCCAAGTGGCAGCAGGCAGCAGGTCCCCAGAGCAGCCAGTCCCAGCCAGGGACGGTGCAGTTCCCCAAGTGACTGCAGCAGGCCTTAAGGAGAGACAGACAGATGGGAACACCATGAGACCAGGCCGCAGGTCTCCAAAGGTGGCTGGTCCCAAGCAGGGAACTACATGGTGGGATGGGGCGGCTGAGAGATAGATAGGCAGCATGCCATGCAGAGTGATGTTGGATATTTATTTAGTAGGTTATAGAAGGGAAGGGGGAAAGAGAAGAGCAGAGGTGCAGAGACAGAGACAGAGAAGGGGAGAAGGGAAAAGTGGGGAGAGGCAGAAGCTGCCTCTTTGAGAGAGAGATGGAAAACAGAGAGAACTCAGGCTGCAAACTGAAGATCAGCCTGTCTCAGTAGAGGGGAGCGTGGGGAGAGGGGGCATGGCTTGACTCTTAAAAAGACAGATCAGATCACTATACACATAACCCATCAGCTATGATGTGAACAAATAATCAATCTACTGACAAGGTCAATGTCACCATGATCCAATGGCCCAACAGCATTGTCACCACCATTGCTTCAAAGTCTGACCCACAGCTCCATCATGATCCTGGGGAACATCCATGGCTCTTTGGATGCCAGAGAGAGCAAGAGCAAGGATTTGTGGATATCAGATGGTCCAAAAAAAAATATCAAAGAACAAAGAAAAGATGTGTTTGCTACTAAAAGAACTAAGTAGAAAGGATGAAATCTTGTCACACCATACTTTGAGACCTGCTCTGGGCACCTCACATGTGCAGCAAAGGCCATTTCTTGGTGAAAGATCCGGGTTACACATTGTTTTATTTTAGATAGTTGTAATCCATATTTAAAAAAAAATTATAGAGCAAAAACATGGGATCCAGGCACACAGAAAGTATCAGTGAGATTCCTTTGAGTCCTCTAAGTTCTAAAGATAAACATGACAGTGAGAATAATAGAAGGAGCACTGACCTGCTGGACGCCTGGGTGATGTGTACAATGCTGGCCCTTGATGCTTGCTTTTTCATTTAAATCTTGTACTTGCCTTGAACATAGACACTAATTCTCACCCTCCTGTCCAGAGGAGAGCAGAGTTCAGAGAACACGTGACTGAGCTGAAGTCCCATTACTTATGGTAAAAGGTCAAACTAAATGGCACCCCCCTAGCCTGTACCTTTTCCACTCCCTAAACCTCCATCTGCAAATGGATTCACACTATGATCAAGTCATCAACAAACATCTGGGAACACATAAAGAGTAGCACATTGATCCAAAACGTTCTAAATAAAGTGTAGTGAGATACTGACTGAACGTTCTAGAGCTCTGGACTCAAGCACCAACCCTCCACCAGCAAGCCCCAGGCTAGCAAACACCCTACACTGACTGAATCCTGTTTCCATCCTCATCCAAATGCACTGACAACAGGTTCTCCACAGGGTCTGCTAGAATAAACATCGGCTGAACCAACATGAGGAAATTTTTGTCAAGTGTCAAATGCTGCAGATGTTTGAAGAAGCATGTCTTTGTTTCCACAGAATGTCTTAAAGAAAGTTGGGGCTTCTGGGAGAGAAAATGGAATGTGACGGGCTTAAAGGGGCCTGGTATATCCAATGCCCCTTCTTTCAGTGGGTTACCACTGAAAGTGGCTTACAGAGGAAGCTGAGTTGTGGCTGCTCACCAAGACCCCACAGCTCTGATGCAATCAGGTGGGACCTCTATGAGAAATAGAAAAGCCAAACCCTGCAGCCTTCATGTCCCTTCCTGAGCCCTAGCCCTTGCGGTTAACTAAGGCTCCCCTCAAGGACATGGGGGTTTGGTGACTGGCACGACTAGGATATTAAAACCTTCACCTCAGATTCTACACCTGCCACAGCAAGGAGTCAGAGAGAATGAGAGACCCAAAGAACCCATGAGCCTGCCTGGCCTGTGCCCACAGATGAGCTCTCTCTTCCTGGTCAGTCCACCGGCATCTGTTATAAGCCTGAGGACCTAACTGGGATGAGAATACCAGAAGAGGTAGAGAGCTGACACCCTGCCAGTCACTTTGAAAAAGAGTGAATCTGTCAGCTTTAGAGTCCCAAATTCTCTCCTAGGCCCTGGCCTAGGCAGCCAGTGTCTCAAACCCCAGAAGCCCAGGCATCAGAGGGATGTGCATTCCTATCCTTCACTAGTCCTGTCTCCAGGCTTGAGGGACAGAGGAAAACACAGTGTCAAAGGAGGCAGGGGTCACTTAAGATGATAGTTTATTTGAGTGTCGACAGGACTAGAAATCAAATGTTTCCTGGAGCCCTTCACCCAGGCCCTTTGTCTGAACAGAAACAGATCGATAGAAGATAGGGATGTGGACTAAGATACACCAGGGATTGTGTAGCCCCTGGTCAAGGTAATATGAACTCTCTGGGCTTCTGTTTGTTCTACTGTTCCAAGAAGATGATCTGGACCAAAGCCACAAGAGCCCCTCACTCAGGCCCAGACTTTAAACTCCCATAAATACCCTTTCATGTTCCTGTGGGTCATATTAATGAAACTCACAGAGACATACACACACACACACACACATACACACACAAAGACATCAAAGTAGAAAGGATGCTAGTAGGAAGGGAATCAACAGGAGTGTGAGGGTACAAGAGAGTGTAGGTAATGGAAGGTGAATATGAACAAAACCCATTACATACATGTACCAAAATATAAAAATAAAACCCATTATTGTTCATTATTAACATATGGTAATAATGCATAAAATACAATAATCACTTTTAGTGATTATGTAGGGCTTTAGCAGTATCTCAAAATAATTTTTGCTAGATATTGATGACTTTCCATTGGCTTTGCCTCTAAATGCAAAGCTAGAATGTGTGTCTTTGTGTGATGATAGGATGTGTGTTTGCATGATGAGACACGGCAAGTTAGAAAGAGTTGAAAGTCAAACGGGGGGTGGCAGATGCGATCATATTTCATCATATGTGTGAAGCATTCAAGAATGATATTTTAGAGACTCGCGCAGTTGATAGGAACCTGTTCATCAGGCTGTCAACCAGAAGCTGCATGAACCCAACTCTTGACATCCAGTACCGACAGCAGCAGGAGGCCAGACCTGATGTGGGAAATCAGATGCTGCCACTGCCAAATGTAGAGGACATCTGTCTCTGGGTGTCAGGACACAGGGGACACCTGAACGCAAGGATAGGCTTCTTCCTTCCAGGAGAGTGTTGGAGTCTGCTTAGCAAGCATGATCTCCAGAGCCAGCAGTGTTCTAGCAGATTCCAGGAATATTGTCTGCAGCAGACCCTTGAAGGGCAGTGGCAGCCCTCTGGTTAAATGTTTTCTGCTACATTCTTCCTTCTGAATTCATTAAAGACACCCCTCACAAGGGAAACAAAAAACTCCAGTCTTACTTGTGTCTTTTGAGCCGGCACAATGCCCACCTGCCTGTAAAGTTCCATACATCAGTCACCTGCCTACCACAGTATGAAGGGCTGAAGCCCGTCCCCATAATATAAGATAAGGTAAAGTGTTAACACTCTATAAGTCAGAGTGTGGTCTTGATTAGAAACAGAATTTCATCAGAGTTACCAAGATATATGAGGTTCTTAGTGTGGGCCCTAAACATAAAAACCAGTGGCTTCTTCACATAAAGGAGCAGTTTGGACACAGAGACAAATAGCCTTGAAAGACAAATCAGGAAAGTACAACAAAAGAAGCTACTAGAAAGCTCAAATGGTCAAGCAAGGATCCTTCCCAGAATCCTCAGGGAGCATGACTTTCCCAAACCGATCTTGCACGCACAGACTCATAGAGACATAGACTCACTCTACACTTTACTCTGAGCCTCCTGCGTTGTGGTGCTCCGGCACAGCAGCCCTCCTAAATTTACACTTGGGACCCCTGTTTACTTCAGTCCATTGAACTCAGTATAATTCATAGCATGGAGACATAAACAGAGGGAGGATATTCATGAGAAGCATGGTGGCGAGTGCATATTCTCAAGAAAGCAGCCCATTATCAGGGAGAAGATTCAGGTAACCCATATTAAAAGGACTGATAACTGAGCTACACTTCCCTCATAAGGGAGAACACTTAGGAGATGTGAGTCTGTCTTAGTCACTGTTCTATTGCTGTGAAGAGACACCATGACCACGGCAACTTCTACAAAGGAAAGCATTTCATTGTAGCTGGCTTACATGTGGGGACCCACAGAATTGGGTCTCCTCCACCTTGACTGAAGGGCAGAGACCTTAAGCCTACTCTGCTCTTTCAAAGATATTGACAAGAAGTCTGACTTAAGGAGTGGCTACAAACAAGATATCCTGTCCTAGGCTGTAGTTAAATTGGTGTTTTGGATATTGAGATGGCCTATAGTGGTGGATCCGCTCCACCTTGACCAAAGGTTGGAGAATTCAAGCCTATTCCTGCTCCTTCATTCCAATACAGGAGGTCTGACCCAGGGAGTGTCTGACTACAGGATACTTGGTCTAAGGTATATTCACTGCATATCCTGCCTAAAACATCAGAATGCTTAACTTAGGAAATAATGGCTTGTTGTCTCAGTATTGAAGCAAGTAACTGTTCTGGTTGTCCTTTGTGTCGTGTTAAAGCAGCCTTTTGCCTTCTTCCCCCCTTTTTGGACTAAGGTATATAAAGACAGGCATATTCAGTATTCACTGGATAGCCCTCCTGGTTCTGTCCTATGTCTTTGTTCTTCTTTCATATCTTTGTTCTTCCTACCTAACTTTTCTAATCCACATGCCCCAACATGGTGAAACATGCGAATTTCACCAAGGCTGGACTCCAACATTTACAGTTCCAGAAGCTTCATCCATTCTCACCGTGGTGGGGAGCATGGCAGCAAGCAGCCAAACATGATGCTGGAGAATGAGCTGAGAGTTCTACATCTGGACTCACAGGCAGAAGGAAGAGAGAGAGCTCCTGGTTTTGGAAACCTCAAAGTCCACCCCTGGTGGCACACTTCCTCCAACAAGGCTGTACCTCCTAATCCTTTCAAATAGTGCCACTCCTGGTGACCAAGTATTCAAATCCATGAGCCCATGGGGGCCATTCTCATTCAAACCACCGCAGAAGACTATCAATTCTGAATTTATAATCACTATTTGAAAGGCCAAAAGTGCCTACTTTCTAACAATGAAGAAAGGAAGTGTTTGGCCAACACAATGAAAACATGCCTACAATCAGTGCACTAGAAAGCAGAAGTCTATGACCATCCCACCACGAACACACTGGCTCTCTAATCTCAGAAGCAAAGATGGCTCTGACCTGGTGACTTCTTGGATGGGAGAAACCAGTACCATAGATGAGCTAAGAAAAAAAATACAATAGACTCTGATTCCCATTGAATTAAGATGACCAACTTATCTGTAAAAGTATGAACAAGCATTCATTCCTTTCTACTCCCCTAAGGCAACAGGCCACCATTGTCAAGTTTGGCTAAAATGGTTTGCCTTATAGAAACTTTTGAATGGAAGGTTTGTCTCCCACAAATTATTTCCCATCTATTCCAGCTTTTCTCTATGCTCCCCAAGTCCCCTCTCTCCATATATTCACAGGTGACACAATGAACAATCAGCTGGGATTTACTACATGGGTCCTTTGTGATCACATTAAGTCCCAAATAGCAGAAAAGAGGCATCAATCTCAAAGAAGTTGAAACAGGCATCTCTACACCCGTTCATACCTGCAGTATTCACAACAGCCAAAGGCAGAAACTATCACATGCCTGTCAATACAGGGACAAACAAAATACACCATGTTGTTCATCTCAGGCACAGAACGACAACCCGAAGAGGCCTCCCAAAGGTGATACAAGTCCGACACAAAGGGTCACATGTTGGATGCTTCCCTCGGTATAGAATATCTGGACCTATATTTATATATGTAAATAAAGCCCTTTATTTGCATGTTTACATATATAAATGAATCCTTACTAGCAAACACACTGTCAATCTCAGATCAAGAACTCCCATGCTCTTTGTCAGGGGATGGTCATTCCTATCACTTGGATTCTAGCATCCAACCCAGGCCCAGGCATGGCCTGGAATTCAGAGACCACTTCTCAAAGGAACTATAACAAGAGGTAAGCATCCAGAAGAATATCGCTCACTCTTTCTGAAGACTTCTGAAGCCCCAAACTCAGATCTGATGGGCACAAATTAGGTAGTACTGTAGGCACCATGCGGTAGAGTTAAATGGTTTTAGATATTACCTTGGTTTAATTCACGAATCAAAACATGGAGGCCTACTTTGCATGTGGCACTGTGCTAGACAGAGCATGTGGACAGGAAGACGTTCTGGCTGCTCTCAATCACGTGTGTGTCTACACCTTATTAGTTCACAGATGGCCTGATATTTTTAAACCTTAGAAATTAGGCAGCTCCATTTAAGGATACGAAGCAGAGAGATGTGCTTAAGGCTTCACAGACCCACCCACAACTAGGTCTTACTTGCAGGGTGGCAGGATGAAATCTTGAACTTCCTATGTGGAATCTGAAAAAATAACTACTGTGGTGTTTGGTTTTATGTCAACTTGACATGAGGTAGAGTCATCAGAGAGGAGAGAATACACCTCCAGAAGACAGATCTGTATGCAATTGTAGGACATTGTCTTAATTAGTGATTGATGGGGGAGGACCCAGCCCATTGTAGACGGGGTTACCCCTGGGATAGAGGCCCTGGGTTCTGGAGGACAAGCTCAATAGAGGCCTGAGTCTCAGTAGTTTACCCTGGTTCCAAGAAAGATCACAAACTGAGACTACCCAGGTACCACCATGAACAGACCATCCAAAGGAAATTCCTAACATTCCAACTGTTATAGATAGGATCACCTGCCAGCACACACCCATTGCTTTTCACTAGGACACTCCTAGACAAATGTCAATCAAGGGTCCTAAACCTTAGAAATTCCTCATCTCACTTTTGCTATTACAAAAACCCAACCCCAAGTGAACTTGGGGCTCTCCAATCACTCCAATACATTGGACACATGGAGAGACCGAGTTTGCAAACTTGTGTAAGAATAAAGGTTCTTTGATTTTATATACAGAACTTGGTCTCCTAGTTGGTTTTTAGGGGACTGCATAATCTGGGCATAGCAGGTTCTATAAGAAATCAGGCTGAGCAAGCCATGAGGAACAAGCCAGTAAACACCACACCTGCATGGCCTCTACATCAGCTCCTGCCTCCAGGTTCCTGCCCTGTTTGAGTTCCTCCCCTAATTTCCTTTGATGATAAACTGTGATATGGAAGTGTAAGACAAATAAACCATTTTCTCCCCAGCTTGCTTTTGGTCATGGTGTTTCATTAAAGCCATAGTAACCCTAAGACTACCACCAATTCACAAGGTTCACTGAATGAGATATTTGACATCCCCAGCCTCAGACCTAGGTAGATAATTTAGAAAATCTTGACTGCAATGACATTAACCATAGCTCCACCATGATTCACTGAAGAGCTAGGACAATCAGCCAGATTTCTTCCCTCAACATTCTAGAACCAATTTCTGCACTTTCAAAGCCAAGCTCTCAAAATAAATAAATAAATAAAATAACAGAATTAATCCCTCTAAACTTCAGGATGCACTGTGATAACGTATAAATACAAGTATTGTCATTCGGTTATAAAAAGGTCTATATAGGAGATATTCCATTCTCATTTCCAATACAAAAGCCAGTGATCAGAAACTTACAGTGGTGGTTAAAGGTGTATGGCTGAAAAAAAAAAAAATGGAGCCAGGATTGACCTGTGTTCTTCGTCTCATCTCTACCTTCTCCCTGGAAGAACATCCCAACCCTCCTGCCTGTGTGTGGATTTTAGTATAGTTAATTGCTATAGAGTACCAGTATATGTTTTTGTTCTGGAATTTGTTTCCAGTTTCACCCTAAGGACATCAGGGAAGGGGAAGCAGAAAAAAAATGTAAGAGACAAACGAGGGGAGGGGTGGCATGAGATGCTGTCTTTGAGACAGGATGTGGCAATCGTCCTCATGAAGTCAGCACAGCTGCAGGAGACTTGCAGGAGATCAGGGCAGTCAAAACACCAGCATGCTTGGGAAAGGACTCACTCACAGGGCCCCACCACCATTTGAGACTGATCCCTTGAGATTCATAGGAACAGAGGGGCAGCTTTGGCTGTGAATGGCCAAGGAAAGATTTGACAAGGGAGGTAGGTAATGATGGCGCAGACTATTTAAAAACCTACAATCAGGGCTGGAGAGATGACTCATCAATTAAGAACACTTGCTGCTTTTGTTGTTGTTGTTGTTGTTGTTGTTGTTGTTGTTGTTGTTGTTTTCAGAGAACAGGAATTCAATTCCTTGCACCCACATCTGGCAGCTCACAGCTGCCTGTAACGCCAACTCCAGGGATGCAACGACCTCTTCTGGTCTCCACGAGTACTGCACAGACACACATAAAAATAAAGGAACTCAAAAATTATGAAAGGCAAGAAAACATATTCCAAGCTGAAGAAATGTCTCGAGAGGTAGAAAACGGACCATATGCAAAAGCCCATCATGACTCCCCCTCTCTCCTGGCTCCCAGAGATCACTTGGTTTTCCCAGACTAATGAGATGCAGAACCCCCTGCAGCGCACACTGCGGGTTCCTTCACACGAGGGTCACAGCAGCTTTCCCAGGAAAGAAAGGGGTTCAGAAAGAAGATGTGAGTGCTTCAGGATGTCGGAAGGCATTGAGTTCTCCGCAGTAAGGCATTCAGGCCTCCCACTACCTCCGCAATTATAGCTCTTCCTTATTGTACCGAGCAGAAAGAGGGTCAGAGGGAAGTGGGTGGGTCAGGCTTGGACCCCTAAAATGCAGAGAAATCTGTCTGAATCTGTAAGAACTGGAAGCTAAAGACAAGACTTCCTGACACTCACGGGGCCCACAGCTCCCATCTAAATGCCAAGGAGTTTCTGTTCTGCAAATGCCTGTGACGCTGTGGGGAGGCCCCTCGACATCTGTAGACTCAAGCGGGACATGCAGATATAAAGTGGATGTGTGAAGCCCAAGCTACAAAGTGTGGCGACTAAGGAGAATTGTGCAGATTTTATGCAGCCAAGCTTGAAATCTTTCCGTGAGACTTTGTCCACATGGCAGAAATGTTTCTGTATGTCAACAGATTTTTCGCAGATCTAAGAGGAAGTCTTGCAAGCCCCGGAAAGGTCATGTTTAAGTCTACATCTACTACGTCACATAAAAGCAACCATGGCATTCGTCTGAAAAGCTATGCGTGTGAATGTGAACACTGTTAAATATTTACACAAACACAGTGATTACCTACATTTCTCAGCCTATGGAAGCAGCAGTCTGTTCTGTACCACAATGTTGGGGGAAAAAAATACAAGGTTCTTCACAAGTACGGTAATCAGTCATATTCAGTGCTCATTAAATGACGCCCGAATCGCTCCTCGTTCTGTTTGCAGAGATGATTCACATCTGTACCAGCACATCTGTGGGTGTGTTCAGAGGGAGGTGTGCTTTCGGCTAACAATCCAGAGGGGGCTTTCGGCATTTGTGGGTTTGTAAACAAGCTCCACAGTCGCAACGATAATAAAAACAAGGGAGGCGGCAAACGCAGAATTTGTTTCTGTGGATGCGCTCTCCCATGTCAGGCTGTTGACATCAGAAGGTTTGCACATCTTAGGACCCTTGAATGGGAACTGTCACAACTGATAGTAAGCAAGATGTGTGTGTGCGTGTGTGTGTGTGTGTGTGTGTGTGTGTGCCTGAGTGCATTTGTGCATGCATGTGTATATGTGCTTCTGTGTGCAGATGTGTGCGCATGTGTATTGTGAGCCTATATGCTTGTGTATTTGTGTGTGTGTGTGCACACAAAGAAGTCAGAAGTCTTTCTCAAGCACTTGTTAACTTTTTAAAGATGTTTTAGAGAGTGAACTCCCCCAGGAGACCTTCTAACCCTGCCTCCCCAGTACTAAGATTTCAAGTATATAACACTGCCTTTAGCTTTTTACATAGATACATGGGATCAAACTCCAGGTCTTCGGGCTTGCACACCAAGCACAGTGGACAGATCCATCTTCCCAGCTGTCTTCTTACCTATATCTTCACCTTTACTTTGTTTGGATTCTGATGGCAAAATGCGCTGGAAGAGATCCGGTCTCTGAGCAGTGACTGGTAGAGTGACAACCGGTGGGCACACAAGACATTTAGTCTGGATTTACAAGCTCACGTGGCAGAAAAACATGTTATTTGCTTGCTTACTGGTGACAATCTGGAGATGCCACACTTTGCAAAATGCCCCGCCGGTGAGTAGAGAGAAGAAAAAGGAGAACTTTCCAACTGTGGGTGGGGTAGAAGAGAGGGCAGGAGTGGTGCCCGTCTAACAGTGGCCTTTTTGTTTACTTCTGGGCACTGCAGGAAACAACTTGGGACTCCAGTACAGCCTTCTTCCCCACCCTATTCAAACCAGCTTATTTTATTTATTCAAAACCTCCAAGTGTTACTAAGAATCCTAATGTCAAATGCAAATATCATCCAGCAACACAAGTGAGAGGTGGCAGGGTTCTGTCGAGGCTGTGTGGCTGCTGCCGAGGGAAATGCTAGGCTGTGTGCACATGTGTTAATGAGGAGGGGATTAAAGATCCAGTATGAATGGGAAAGGGTGGATTCAAGTGAAAAGGTTGCCCGATTTTGACAGCGAACGACAAGAATCAAGGATACCAAACATAGTCTGCAAGTCAAATGCTTGATTCTAAAATAAAAAGTCTTAGAAATCACGGCCTGGCACAGACTTTGAGAGGACAGCAAGGTTTTGGACCCGATAACACACTGACAGCTGTCTACCCTTGACTCAGGACTATAGAGTCCGGCTCCCAAGGCAGAGTTGCCCTGCTAGGGAACAGTCTGGGTTATCCTTCTGTAATGAGAAAGGAAATGAGAGAGGTGTCCTATGGGATGAGAGTGAAGACAGGCGGCACGGTGAGAACACTGAGTCCACGCTAGCAGCTAATCTCAGAAGCACAAGAGTGGGCATGGTGACCTTAGAGAGCCCCTACCATGAGCTATAACAGGGTAGGAGCCCAGCACCAATCTCCACTACACACAATAGTCCACTGTGCCTGGCAGGGGGCTATGGCTTACGTCTAGAAAAGGTTCTGAAGGTGATCACCAGAGGAGACGGTTCCTTTAGAGACTCTCGTCTCCATGAGCTGTAGAACCCAGACAGTCAGGAATGAAAGCACAGATTCTAGACAATGGGTATGGAAGAAAGCAGAGTTGCCCCACCAGGGAACGGTCTGGGCAGTCCCTCTGAAGGAAGTGAGGAGGGTGCGCTATGGGATGAGAGTTAAGGTTTATGAGAACTCAGGTCACTCCCAAGTCTGCATGTTAATTTCCAAGCTTATGTATTCATCCAACCGAAGAGGCTATATTAAGAGCTCCAGAGATGGGATGTAAGACATCACTATGGAGGACGGTGCTCCTCCACAAGAGACAGAGCCTCTAAGATGACACCCTAGATGTACCTTTACGGAACTGTTCTGCCTTGGCATCAGGCTGGTGGTTTTTGAGCAGGATGGGGTAGTCTGAGAGACCAGACACTATGATAGTAAGGTCAGATATTGAATCTTCTTTGCTAGAAAGTATAGTCCTAGAATCAGTACTATATTAAATCCTATGTCAGCAGACCAAATGTGTCTACAATTTTAAGTTAACTCTGAGTTCTAAAAACTTGTGGGCCAAAGAAAGATAACTCCATGTCTTAAAGAGATGTGAATTTCACACAGAGGAATATCTATCCTGTATAGAAAGGACGAAAATAAACCAACATTGAGATAAGTTTCCTCTGTTCCTAGGGTTTTTTTTTCAGGTCTTTTTATCACAAATAACTTTTCCTAAAGCCTTTTCTGGGCCTATTGAGAAGATCAAGTGATTTATATCCCTAAATCTATTTAACCAGTGTATTATCCTAATTGATTTGCATATGTTGAACCATACTGAATCCATAAAATGAACATAACTTGATTATGATGTATAATCTTCTCAGTATGGTCTTGGGGGTCAATTTGCAAGTATTTTGTTGATTGAGATTTTTCCTGCCTGTTTTTCAGGGAAATACAACATTTGAGTATGTGTGCATGTGTGTGTGTGTGTGTGTGTGTGTGTGTGTGTGTGTGTGTGTGTACACACATGCCTGCAAACCCACACATGGCACAGCATGATTGTAGATTTCAAAGGAGATCAAACGATAACTTCCAAGGGTTGACTTTAACCTTTTACTACATGGACCTGTATCTGGTGGCCTCAAGAAGTCGCTTGTTTGTGTCCTCTGTTGTATCCGTGACCTTTCACTGGGGACCTCAGAGATATTCTACCAGCATTCAACTCCTCGGGCACAGCTTCGTTCACAAACGTAGTGAACCGGAGTCTAAATGACTCCACTCTTTCCTCCAGATTCCATGAAAAAAAAAATTGATTTCCACTGTAATAGTTTGGGGAACTGGAACGTTTAAAAGGAGTTTGGGCCATGAAGCTTCCCCCTCATAAATATATTAATTGATGGAGGAGGGTCATCTATTTATGTGTTACTTTTAAGCTGTGGTAGCATTTCGTAGCTATTCAATGTCAGTGAAGACAAAGACTATGAGCCCAGCTTGAGGAATGAGTGATACATGGGAGATGCTCAGGGCCCTATGACTGATGGCCTATCTAGCCTTACCTCACACACAGCCCACAAGAGTCTCAGACTCTGCTCATAAATGACCTTCTCCCCAGGTTTCTGTGGCTCTGAATCAGCAGTGACATCACCCGTCCACTGTCACCCATGTTCCAATCTTGGCAGCCATTCTGGGATCCCTTTTCTGTCAGTATTCTCACACAAGTAGGTACCAAGTCCTATAGAATTTTGTGACTACTTATTTTTCAGATCATTTTTGGCCTCCCTTCTGCTTGCCACTTCCATGACTAGATATCACCAGAAAGGCAGGGAAGAAAACAGGAAGGTCAGTTTCCTGACAGGAAAGATGGGGATAGGTTTGTTAGAAGCCAAAACCAACAGATGTCCACAGCACTAATAATAGCCCAGGTACCACACTTGTAAATGTTACCTTTTTCATAAATTAAACTGCATTAAAGCTTATCCCTAACATAATGTCACCCGCATACTAATACATGACACAAATTTAGAAAGGAGAGGGGGTAAGAGTGAACAGCAAGAAATGGCGGCTGAGCATGGTATTGAGCCAGTGTTCACCGAGCCAGATCCTTCCCCTCTGTGTGGGGTACCAGAGATGGAAGGAGCCTGGCACCTGACACATCACCTGATCTGTGTCACCCCCAAAAAAGAGATCATCAAGACAGGTCAAACATTGCAGTCACCAAGACTTCAAATGATCTAGAAGTAGGACCTTCAAAAGTAAGATCTTATTCCATTCATTCGCCATGTGCATGCACAACACACACATTATTGACATGTTTGTGTATGTATGTAGTGTGTAGGCTACTGTATTGAAAGTGTGTGTAGGTGTGTGTTTGTTTATGGTACTGTATTAAAAGTGAGCCTATAGACATCAAGAGACAACTTCAGGTATCATTCTTCAGGGGTCTTTCATTTTTTGTTTGACACAGACCCTCGTGTCAGCCTGGAACTTTACCACGTGGGATGGGTTAGCTGACAGTGGACCTAGAGATCTGTCTGTCTGTCTGTCTGCCTGCCTCCTGACTCTCCAATGCTGAGACACAAGGGCAGGCCATCAGGCTTCACTTTTTCACACGGGTCCTGGGAATCGAATGCAGGTCGTCACAATCTCGAGGCAAATCCTTTACTGACTGAGCCATCGATCTAGTCTTCCCATCGCCCTCTGAGAGACTGCCCGTTGACTTCATCCCCATCTTTCTTGATTTCCGAATCTGAGAAAGACCTTCCATTCCACATTGTGACTCTCAGAGTGTGTTGCTCCACCACGCGTGCTCTCTGCCAAGAATAAGGAAGCCATTCCAAGCCCTCCCCATTAGCCAGAGCATTTTCACATTTCTGTCTGGGAGACTAAGGAAGTATGTGCCATGGTCTCAACTGGGAAAACAATTAAATGGGTGGGGTTTCAACTGCTGCTGTTTTGAACTGTTTCTGTCTAACTTTGGGGGCTGCTTCAGGAGTGTCTGCTTTGACACTGGGACCTCAGGCGGCAGCCACATCTGTGTGAGATGTGATATGCCCTTGTGGAGACAGGACTATCTGCAAGACTCTATGGAGAAATACAAAACTCAGCTCCACCTGGCCAGAAATCCATCTACCCTGGTCACACGGACACGAAGTCAGTTCCAGGACTGGCACAGGAAACCACTGGTCAAGAGTCTCTCAACCAGAAGATATCCCAGACAAGAAACAGTAAGTTTAGAACACTGAGGAAATTGGCATCGTTTGAAATTAATATTTACTTTTAATATTTTTTTCTTCCTGGAAAAGTGACAATGGAAAGTTTGGGGAAATGGCAAGTGATATTTAGCTTCTCACTGGGAGTCCTCCACTCCCAATTGTGTGAGGGGTAGATACCGAAGCAAAAATAGGCTTCTCTTTCCTAAAATAGAACTTAAAACGGTGAGATACATTACTGCTACTCCCTGCTCCATACTCTGACTGCCAGTACAGTGTCTGAAAGATGCTGGCCATCTATTGACGGCGGCTCTACTCTGACTTTAATATACATTGGCGATAGTATATGACTCAGGACCTAAGACGCAATAAGAATGTGCTAAATGCTATCAACCAGAGAAGGACTAGCAGATTGTATTGGTCAGGGTTCTCCAGAGGACCAGAACCAGCAGTGGGAACCTACGTCATGAGAGGAGATTTGGGGAACTGATAGATTGGCTTGCCCAGTTGGGGCTGAATAGTCTAACCATTGCCATCTGCACCCTACATAGAATAAGAACCCAACAGCTACTCAGTCCACTAAGGGCCTCCTCACCTCAATCCAGTACTGACCCCCGGGAAGAGTCCCGAAGAGCCGCTGGTCTAGAGTCGACGTCCGAAGCATCTGTGTTTGGGTGTAAATGAACGACGACAGCATAACAGCAGGACAGACCCAATTACCAGCGAGAAGCAAAGACAGAAGGCAAACAAATGCTCTTCCTTCAGATCTTTCTGCATCTAGGCTGCTCCTGGGAGTCCTACCCACTCTAAAGAGGGTCTTCTCCCCTTGGATACTGCTTCCTGGAAATATGCTCTGAGACATCTCCTGGTTGATTCCAGATACAAACGAGTTGACAATCAAACCCATCACACAGACAGAGCAGAACCTGGGTCCCTAACTCCTCACCAGTGGGGCTACAGATTCCTACCCTTAACTCAGCTACAAGGTTTTCAGATAATGTGCGGTTGGAAACCAATCCCTTAACAAAGTGTTACCATTAGCCACAAAGAGTTCCAGAGCTCTGGCCAAGATTTGTCTGTCCATGATGCATAATGCACATTACTGGAGATGCCTCAAGGCCAAGTCCTGGACATCTTTAGTCATGGACTGAGACCACATCCCAGATTATAAAATGTAGACTCAAGAGCTCAACTATAAGTATGCTTTATACCTACAAAGCACATCTAAGCTGACTTCAGTGCCTTTACAGAGAAACGGGAGCTTCCTGGATTGTTTGGTTGTCCTAGCTCTGCACAACCTCTTCAGGACAGGAGGATCCACCTAACCCTGCAGGTGCCTGTGTTTTCATGCATGCTGATGGAAAGTGGGAAGGGATTTATCTCATCTCCTTGTTGAGTCCTCTCTCTCTCTCTCTCTCTCTCTCTCTCTATCCCTATCTCTATCTCTATCTCTTGCTCTCTATTCCTCCTCTCACCCTCCCTCTTTCCATTTTGGTGTCCTTGATGGTTATGATCTATATGTCTTCAAGTAAAATTTGACAAATACCATGTCATAAGCACAAAAAGGGCAACTGAGTTTTTTACATTGACCTCAATCCAAACAATGGCACCCCCATGTAGACTTCACAGTATAGTTTTTAAACAGAGAGAAACTGAGTCTGAAGAGGTTAGTAAGTAACAAAATTCAAACCCAAAGCCAAATTAATTTGTCTCCAAAGACCGTGCATCCTTAAATGCTATTATTTCAATAGGAGAAAGGGATCCTGAGTCAGTCCATGCTTTTCTACCACAGGCTAAGAGAACCTCTAGTTTTAACACACATGGAACAGTTGTTAGAGAGGTTTCCCTCTCTTAGCTTTCTGTCCAACAGTTGATCCTCCTGACACTATCAAACCGACATTTTGACCAACTCCCTTGTAAGTCTTTGGCCTTTTTACATCCTAACTTCTGGGATTCCCTTTCCCATTTCTGGACATGAGATGGCTATTCTCAGTAAAAAGATGTTCTGAGAACATCTGTTCAAAGCCCTTCTCCAGCCCTTGGAGCTTCATGATCTGGTATACACAATTGTCTCTGAAATTTCTAGCACTCAAGAACTCAACTACTCTACTCCATTGGGGTTTCCGTGTCCCCCTACACCACCTGCCCTGTGTGGGCTTCAGCATCTGAGGACAATGCTCGATAATTTTATTCCTGACCATTTCCCTAAGATGATCCTGAAGATTCCAACTGGTTTTCATTGATGGGGAGGTGGTAGCTTGGCCTTGGTCCCTTTGTTAACACCAGAGAGCAGTTTTCCCCAAGATGCATTTGGGTAGAGCCTGTTCTTTGACGTATAGTTAATTCTAGAACCTTGTGAGTCTACAGAACTTTCCAAGGAAGAGCTACTACATGAAGCTCCAAGGAGCCCAAGCTTTCCAGTCAACTCAATTAGAACATCAGTTCTGCTCCTAGGATATTCCTTTGTATCCTAGTTCCTCTGCAAGCCAATGTCAACCTGCATCAAGTCCAACATTCCCACATCCTTTGGTTATTACAATATGGCTTTTGACTCTATGCTTCAGCAACAGGCTGAGGCCCACCATCCTTCCTATCTTCACATCAAAAAATTCAAAAGTATGAATTTAGAGGTCAGAAAAACTAATCTTGAATTCTGGTCTTATATCCCCCTCCAACCACCCTTCTATGGGCTCTTGGGTTAATCCCACATCATCATTGGCTTATGATTCTGATGACTGGCTAAAGCAACTTACGTATACATATAAGGTATCAGGTACATATTCTGTATCTGTTTTATGTATGTATTTCCCATTCCATTATTTCTCCTTCCCTTTAAAGGTAACTGGGCAAGGTCTATTTTTTGCTGCACAATTAATCCAAGATATATCAAATACTAAATATTATTTTAAAATATCTAGAATTAATAGTTTCATGAACATCAGATATTGTTGCAACCATCATCTACATTTGTGGCATCTCTTAAATGTACTGAGACCTGCACTAGGCACTTAATAAACACTACTGTGCATTGTAACCCAACAAGACTGGCATCAACATCTTGTTTTCTGCAGCCACACAAACTGCAACTCAAGAAGAAAAGTCCTTGACTCAATATCACACAGCTACTGAGTGATCAAATCAAACTATTTGCAGCTGACCACTGCTCAGTCCTCCTCTAAGTCACAAGTGAAAGAGACAGAGAAGAAGCAAACCAACAGGAGGATTCCTAGCTATCCCACAAGACACCCGGAGAAACAGGATCAACTGCACCTGGCAAGATGCTGTGTGCTGTAAGACTGCAAAGAACTGAGTCAACAAGAGAGATGCGCACCTGCCAGAAAAGATAGAAGTTTCAAGACCAAGAGGGTTTGATTGGACCTGAAGGTGAGAAGAATAACAGGACCGTTCCAGACCATGCGCAGGAGAGAATGAGGACAAAAATGTAGGAATGATGGGGTAACCATGGCAACCCATACACCAGAACATCTATTGTATTCTACTCAGCTCTGGACAGGACAGCACACTTTAACTCCTTGAGTCCCGGCAGAAGGTCAGGAAGGTTCACTTTAATCTCCAGGCTAAAGAAGACAAACCATCATCACACAAAGACTAGGTAGTCAAAGCAGAGATGGTAATGGTCAGGGTAATACAGGATGTGGCTTCACCTCAGGGCAGGATGGGAGGGGCTGTCCAAGGACCTGTGGTGGGAAAGCATGGTCTCCTCATATGACCACATAGCAAGACTTGGGAAGTACACTTTGTGAGATGACCTCGCCCGCTCAGCCAAGGCAGACCTTCGTTTTTAAAAAAAAAAAAAAAATGGGGGTAGGCCATCTCTTCTTGTCTATTTAGTATATATAAATGTTTTGTATATTTAGCTATGGATGTTGGGACAGAAAGACTCATCATTTCAGAGACCTTGTCTCCAAAGAAATTCTCTAACCTCAGTAAGCCCCTGTGAAACAGTCTGCTTCTGCCTGGCCACACAGCCAATGTCTCTAAACTATGATTCCTTGTTGTCCAGTCTGCCACCTTATGACCAGCCATAAAACCTTACAATTACTAATTCTCGTCACACTAAAACCAATGTTAGGGTAAACGCTGTACAGTATCATCAGCAAAAATCAATCTGGACCAAGTAAATCACACCGTAGCCCCATTCTTTCCTCTGCATTCTGCAGACTTCTCATGGTTTGGCTTTGCAGTCCAGGTCCACCCAACCTGCTAAAGCATCTGAATTATCTGACTAGGTCACACTCTCCCATCCACCCTGGCATTGGGCAGGTGAAACGTTGATAACAAGGGATATTTCTATAGATTGATAGTGGCCTGGTCAGATCTCATTCTTTCCAACTGCCCTGCAGCCAGTTATGCTTGCTCTTCTCTCCTTCTCTGGATTAATTTGATGGCCTGCACCCAGACCCAAAGGCTTGCGCACAGGCTGCCTTGTCGTGCTAGCTCCATTAGCGCAAAGATTTATTTGTGAAGACATTGCTCCTGGATCACCAAGAGCAGGGACTCTGGTGCGATAAAACGATGTCGGCCCATAAGACCTGCATCCAGTGCGTGCCCCCCTGGTTCTCACTTGGGTCTGGAGTGTCAAGGAGGCCCTTGAGCCCACTGACTGGGCTTAGGCCTCCCTGCTGGTTCAGGGGCATGCCAGTGTTAGCCTCAAAGGATGGTCAGGATATGGACACAGGAGTACTTTATAAAATGCTAGCATTTCCAGTTTAAAACTACAGGGTATGGGTCCAGGCTGGGGAGGTGACTCGGTAAAGTACCTGCCTTGCTGGCACAAGGAACTGAGTTTGGTCCCCAGAACCCAGGCCAAAGAACACGGGATGTGCCGACATGGCATGGTGGTACATGGTTGTAATCCCAGTACCAGTGAGGCATAAACAGGATCTCTGGGGCTTGCTCACCAGCCATCCTAGTCAAAGCAGGGAGCTGCAAGCTGGTGAGTAGCTCTGTCTCCAACAAAAAAGTCAGACAGCTGTGTGAGGAACAATATATGAGGTTTTCTGCCCTCCACATGCATGTAGACACATGCTACCACACCCAGCTACTCATATGCATCTGTACACACATGAACATACAGAGAGAGAGAGAATGAATGAATGAAATTGACTTTGTTCTGTAAAACTCTGGCTGTATTCCAAACAGGCAAAGAAGGCGAGTAAAGACTACTTATTGAAGTAAACACTGACTGTCGGGTCCTTGCTGGCAATGGTGGGCTTTGGTTGTGATGCACTCACCCTCATAGGAAACACGCCTGTCTGCTCATGCATCATCTACCCAGCTCCTCAATAATTCTTCCCTGAACCAGCTGGATTCTCCTCAGACCTCCAACTGGTCTACCCAGAGCCATCTGGCAGTCTCTCCCCTTCTCCCTCGCTCTTAGAAGTGACTCTCACTACCTCTGTGCAGGCCACCGGAGACCACTGCGTTTGTCACCTCCTGGATGCCTGGAGAGACACCTACTTTCTCCTATCACCCTATCAGCCCAGCAGCTGTCACAGCTGTAAATGGCCACTATCAACCCAGACATAAATCTACCAAGAGGCTAAAAAGCTTGATCCCAGGTACCCCTCATGCATGGCAGTCTTCTGAAGCACAGAACTTTATTTTGCATTTGTAGTTTTGCATTCTGTTATGAGAGGGGGGTTCTCAACCTTCCCAACACTGCCACCATTTAATACAGTTCCTCAAGTAGTGGTGACCCCCCCAACCATACAATTACTTTGCTGCTACTGTTATTAATCATAATGTAAATATCTAATATGCAGGATATCTGATATGTGACCCCTCTGAAAGGGTCATTTGACCCCCTCAAAGTGATCATGACCCACAGGTTGCGAACCATTGTATTATGAGTAACCAGGGCCCTTTCCCCTGAAAGCAGCCCTCAGCCCCTCAGAATGTGATTGCATTTGGATACACGATCATTAAAGAGATAACTAATAGGAAATGAGGTCACTGGGATGGGTTCTAATCCAGTATGACTGGTATCCTTACACAAAGAGCTCTCAATAAGACATACTAAGACCAAGGGAACACAGAATACCTAACTCGAAGCCAAGGGGAGAATTTCTGAAAGAAGCCATTCATGCCAACATCTTGATCTTAGGCTTCCAGACCCAGGACTATTGTTTAAGCCCTCAGTCTACAAAGGGTCATTCTGAAAATCCCAAAATGTTTATGTATATTCTCTTTTAAATGTCAACAAAGAATGAGACACACAAGTACCAGACTGCACAGAACGTCCAGAAGAATAGAAGAAACTGAGGGTGGGTACGGGAACTGCTTGGGGTAGGTATGAGTGTCCCAGGAAGCATGCCTCTCGAAGTTAACCAGCTCAGTCAGACAGAGCCATTCCTTCTCTTCATGCTGCGGGATTGCCAGGGCTTCTAAGAGTATTTTTCCCCAAAATACCAGGGACCATCTCAGGCTACAAAAACTCATACTCTTACATGTTGGAGTTTCATCTAAAACTCATGAGATGCAGACTTTCTATATGGAGAAGGTATCAGAGGAAAACATAGCACATATGAGATACATGCAAATACAATCCTGGGGTGTGTGTGTGTGTGTGTGTGTGTGTGTAGGTTGTATACAAACACTGTGTAATGTTATCTAAGCCACTTGAGCATCTTAAGGATTTGCTATTACAGCAATTTTAGAACTGCATTTGCCACTTCTATATCTGAGAGGAACATGGAAATCCTCCTGCCAAGGTCCCTAGGGAAGGAAAAACTAGTCGCTCCCCCATTCTGACTTTGTGAAACCCTGACCTGGGCCCATAAACCTGGACACACCAAGAATGAATCACACCTTGCCTTCCAAATGTAGACCCTGAAACTCAGCCAAGGTCTGTCTGGAGTTTTTTACTGATGGAGTCACGTGGTCACACCCCGGAGGCTTGGCTCGCTCATTCACAGAGCCAGGTCTTGGAGACTGTTTGTGTTTGTGAATCTTCCCACTTGATGAGCTGTGACAGTGTTTGCTGGCACAGCCCCTTCTTCAATCGAGGAGAAGCATCGCTCACACGCCAGCGCCAGCGCTACAGACACTACGGAAACAGAAACCATCCGCCCCGAGGGGCCGGGGCTTTGTTATCACGGTGGGATACGCTTTGCCTTTGTTTGATAAAATGCACAAAATTAGCGTTATGCCTTTCTAGCAATAAGACTGTGCTGTTATGAATTTCTGAGCCAGGATTCAGAAATGAGTATAAGGCCCAGTTCGGGGTTTAAAAGCTTTGTGGCTGGAAAGAAATGCACAATGCTGTGTGAGTCCCAGTTTCCTCATCTGTGCTGGGGGGGGCTAGAGGTGCTCACTAACATCTGCCCTTCCTGCTTCCTGGGTAAGAGAAGACCATCAACCAAAAGATCCAGGAGAGCAAGATGTGAATTCTAAAGCATTTAGGATTCTAAAGCATTTTATAAATGTTATAAATGCAACATTTATTATTTTTCCCAAATCTGAAACCAGTGAAATCTTCCTGTAATGCCCACAGGATCTTTCGGGACCTCAACAGTAGCATGATCATAAGAAGTTTAGGTAAAAGACACAGTGTCTCTGTACAATCTGCTCACGCCCTCTCCTGAATTTTAAACCAATGCTCATGACTTCAGACAGATGTGGAGTGAGTCCTTTTTACATTATTTTGCTCAGGGAAAGACAGTAAGATTAGAGTCTGCAGGATGGAGAGATGAGTTAGCAGCGGAGATCACTTGGTGCTCTTGCAGATGGCCTTCATGTGACCCGTATAGCACCTCACAATGACCCATCACTCCAGTTCTAAGGGATCTAATGCCCTCTTCTGACCTCTACAGGTATAGGAATATAAACATGCATGGATGAAACATTCATGCATAGAAAATATAGCAAATGCAGCAAATGAATATAGTCCTATAAAAGATGTGGACATTTTTTAATGTTATTTTTAATTCTAGGGAGGGTACGTGCACTTAAGTGCAATGTTTTCAGAAGCCAGAAGCACCAGGTCCCCTGGAGTTGTGTTACAAGTGGAATGTAGAAGCCCAAACTGGAGTCCCCTAAATCAACAGTGGATGCTCTTAACCATTGAGCCATTTCTCCAGCCGCAAGAAGTGGACATTCTTGCATGGACCTGGGTTGGCGTGGAAAGGGGAGACATTGTGAAATATAATGGCCAATCCAGGTGCTGTGGTTTGGATATGAAGTGACTGACTGACTACCACTCCCTGAATTCCCAGATATTGAAAGCTTGGTCTCCATCTAGCAGTGCTATTGTTAGAGGTTCTAGAAACTTCAGGAGCTGTGGCTTAGCTGGAGGAAGTAGGTCATGGGAAGCAGGCTTCTCTCTGGGTCTTTCTGCTGCCTGTGTTGTCAAGAAGTGAAGTAGCCTTTACGTCATACTCCCAACATCATAATGCTCTATGTCACCACAGACCAAGAATCGGCACAGTCAAGGACTGAAGGCTGAAACTTCCGAGACCAGGAATCAACAGGAATCCGTCTTCCTTCAAGCTGTCATTACTTAGATACTTAGATACAGGGAAGATAAAAAGTCTACCATGCCCTCTCCTCTAGCAACCTCAAACCGCTCCCTCCAAGTGAGAGCCTTCCTTTTTCTTCCCTTTGCTGTGATGAATTCCCAGACAGAAGCAACTCAGGGGAGAAAGAGTTTAACTGTAGCTCACAGTTTAAACTGTTACAGAGGCTCAGGGAGTGCAGGTAGCAGGAGCCTGAAGCCTCTGGTCACATCCTACCCACTGCGAGGAAGCAGAGAGCAATGGACATTTGTGCTCTGCTGGTTTTCTCCTTTTCATTCACTGGAAGACAAGCCGGAGCAGCAAGGTCACCCACCTCCAACCTATGTCTCCCCTTTTCAGTTAACTCCAGTAATACAGCCCCTCACAGGTCTGCCCCAAGGTGAATTTAATCCCTCACAGGTGTGCCTGGAGCAGAAGTTCTCAACCTGTAGGTGGTGACCCCTCTGGGGGACTCACATATCGGGTATCCTGTCTATCAGATATTTGCATTACCATTCCTAACAGCAGCAAAATGACAGTTATGAAGCAGCACCAAAAATCATTTTATGGTGGGGAATCAATGCAACATGAGGGACTGCGTTAGAGGGTCGCAGCGTTAGGAAGGTTGAGAACCTCTGTCCTGGTCTCTTCCGATGACAGTATGGACCTGCCCTTCAGTGTCATGCAACTGTGACTGCCTGGGCAGCGGAGAGTCCTTGTCAGTATCCCCTGGATGACATAATCCAAAGGAGAGTGTGGGTTCCAGCACTGCACAGTCACTGGACGGGTCGACTTCTGCACCCTAATTGGCGGCTTTCTAAGGGACTTCTCCCGGCTCTCGTTTTCTTCCCCAGCAGCACAGTATACTTTGGCATGAGAAGGGGAGGCCTGGGCACGCTCGCTAGGCTTCATTCCCTCCAGTGGATGAGCCATCTCAGCCCTAAACCAGAACCATCTGTGCAAAATGGCTGGGAGGCACAGAAAGTGCCGGAACCGCAAATTCCAGCTTTGCTTTTGGCTTTCTGGCAACAAAAGAATAAAAACTCAGCTCTCGTTTTTCCAAATATTTCCCACTGCACGGTCTGCTCAGCCTGCTCAGCTTGCCTCTAGCTCTCAACCTGGGCTCTTTCTTTTTCTTTTTGGCCTGTTCTCAAATGGGTTTGGAGGCATTGATGGGATGCACGCTAAGGTCATGGTGTTGGCTGGAAATCAAATGATTGCTTTTTCAAAAATCAGAAACTTCATCAACCCTACCGTGTGCCCACACAGGTGTATAGAAGAAACAAACAAACAAAAAAAATCTGGTTTTCTGGCTACATTCAAGACTCACTTGCGTAGGCCCAAATTGGAAAAATAAGTTGAGTTTTGGGAGTTTTTTTTTTGGGGGGGGGGCTTTCTACCACTGAATTTGTCTGTCAAACACCTGAGGTTAAAAAATAAAGGCCTGAAACCTCTTGCCCTCAGTCTGCCAGAAATTCACCTTCCTGGTGACGTTCAAGATTCACGTGTGACCGCTGATGAGGACAACAGTCTGGCTGGGCCACCGGAGTGGGGCCGAAGGAGTTACAAAACAGTGAAAGCGGTTGAAAAAATGCGCTCTTCTCTACACCGCAAAAGGGGTGAAGGATCCAAACCAAACCAGGGCTCACTCAAGTTTCAGGAGATGTCAAATCATGTGGCTGAGGAGCACAGTTGTCTCTGGCTATAAATACTCTCCAACGCACTCAGCCGAAACCTAAGTGCTGTGAGGTTTCACCCAAACGAGTGGTTCCCTAAATAAACACGATGGGAGGGCAAAATGAGCAGCGTGAACTCAAAAGCAAGGACTGCCAACTAGAGGTACAGCCTCGTGGAAGCAAGGGGGTGCACCTGGGCCTGTTGGAACAAGCTGAGGGCCCTCGGAGGGTCAGGAGCTGGCCCAGTTCATCCCAATCCCTCAGTGTGAAATCCTCCCTTTAGATACGAAGGAGGAGGACATCACCATCCTGTACCATGGGTGTGGGAAAACCAAGACTCCAGGATGGTAAGAAAATCTGCTGCAACTTGGAAGTCAAGTGTGTCTAGTGCCAAAATCACTGGTCCTCTGAGTGCCTGGTAAGGTTAAAGGTGCTGGCCTTATCCGCCCTGGACTTTGTAGCACCCAGGAGGCACCGTGTCTTGGGAGCCATTGTTTGGGTTTTCTGCTACATAGACGTCAGACTGCCACACACTGGATGACTTAACACAACAAGCGCCTTCTCTCATGGTACTGAGAGCTACGCAAAAGACACAGACACCACACCAAACACTCACACACACCATTCACATACCACACAAGGTCACATATACACTCACACACAGATACACATCACACACATACACACTTATACACAAACACATACCACATACTCAAACTCACCATACTCACATACACACATATCACACGCACCACATACCTCACACACTGCACACACACACCACACAAACACACACATACAAACATCATATACACACATGCACACATCACACACACTCACTCATCCACCACACTCACAAACACACATACACCACACCCCCACACCCACTACACAAAACACAGACACATTACAGACACCACATACTCACACACACATATACACATACCAGACACAGACACACACACAGGCACATGCCATACACACCCATATACATACTACACTCATTAACACAGCTCAAGCAAGGAAGCTGTAAAAAGCACATAAGAAAATGGAAGCCCATTTGGGCAAGAAGCATTTGCATATGCTGTCAAGTATACTTCCTGACAGGTGTAAGTAGCGCCATGGCCAACTGCAAGTTTGAATGGAAAAGATAAGATAGCCTTTTTGAACACAGACACCACCTCCTCTGATGGGTGGGGAAGAGTTAAATGCTCACTGAAAATCCCGCATGCTTTTCTACTACCTTTCTCTGGTCCTGGCACAGTGATTACAAAAGAGCATTATATCCTCCATTTTCTATCATCTCGCTAGGAACACATAGTTCCCCTAAGCCTGGAGCCTGTGCGGTACACCCCAGACCACCCTGGGTGGGAGCATCGAGCTCTAAGAAGGCCCTAGAGCTCAGGAACAAGAAAACACAAATAAGTAGGAACTCCTTTGTGTGTGTGTGTGGTGGCCATTCTTGACTAGTGTACACACAGGACTGGGTTTCATTATAGAATTTTCAAACGAAGCTTGTTTTTGTTGATTTTACTCCCTTCACACATCCTCCTCCTCCTGTCCACCCAGTAGACTCCTTTTAAGTCATATGAGTTGTATTGCCCTCTCCACTTCTTCTTCTTCTTTTTTCTCTCTTTTTAGCCCTAGCTGTCCTGGAACTCACTCTGTAGACCAGACTGGTCTCAAACTCACAGAGATCCAGCTGCTTCAGCCTCCCCGGTGCTGGGATTAAAGGCGTGCGCCACCACCACTTGGTCTCCATGCCACCTTTTATTCACCCTGTGTGGTCCCTTTCAGTCTCCTTGTTTCTGCCCACATTCACGCCTGTCTGTATACGTGTATAAATATGAAAAGCTGGGATGCACGCATAAACAAGAGCAATGTGATATTTGTGTTTCTAAGGTAACCTCATTTATTATCATTTCCAAAAGGAACCCACTTTGCTAAAAATGCCTTAACTTTCTCTGAATGAAACTCAGTTGTGATTGTATAGCCCAGTGTCACGACCCTAAATAGGAATCCAACAATGTTAAGATGTAGTCCCAATGTTCCTTTCATCTGGAAATCCTGACCGGTCTTTTAGGAAGTAGCAGAGATGACAGAGCAGACAGTCCAGTCCACCAGTGGCCTCCAGCTCTGCATTTGTCACCCCCCACTGCAGCCCAGGACAGTATGATGACATTCTACATCTGCGTGTCACCATGACATGCTTTAGACCAACAGTTCTCAACCTTCCTAAGGCCGCAACCCTTTTATACAGCTCCTCACATGGTGGTGACCCCCCAACCATGACCCCCAACCATAAAACTATTTTCATTGCTACCTCATAACTAATTTTGCTATTGTTATGAATCATGAGGTAAATATTGGATTAAAAGGGTTGTGACCCCCAGGGTGAGAACCACTGTTCTAGACACTGCCTTGGATTTGTCCATGAGGGAAGTAACTGTTTAACTCTCTTACAAATGAGAACTTGTAGGTCAAACCTACAGCATGAAAAAGCAGTTCCTGGGGGTGGGGCCGTGGCGTGGATGGAAGCCTACAAGGGGGAATGGAAGAGCAAAGCAGGCAGGAAAATCAGCAAGGACAAAGTTTGAAAGTTCCATACAGAGTATAAAAAGATGGCACTGTGGGTTTTTGCTTGTTTTTGCTGTGCAGATAAGAGGATGGCATTCTGTGCACAGATGTTGGGTTGCTCTTGTGGCCTACTCATAATTTCAGAGCTGGGAGGTGGATACCTGAGACCCTGGGGGCAAGCTGGCTAAGGCTAGCTAGGATACAAATAGCAAGCTCCAGGTACAGTAAGAACATTGCCTCCGTGACTCAAGTGGAGGAAGATTGAGGATGCAGCCATTGTTAACCGCTGGTCTCCACACACATGTGCCCCTACACAGCCAGGCGTGCACATATTCACACCTGCAGGCATACATTTAAAAAAAAGAGGAAGGAAGAAAATACCTCAATCAAATTTAATTTTTGTAACATTAATAAGGATGACTGGGATCCAGAATATATATTTAAATATGTATATGTGTATGAAAACTGTACAACAAGTGTGGGAGAGAATGGAGCCTCTGTACTGGTAGAAAGCAGTGCAGTAGTGCCTCAAAAAATAACAAAGGGGCTAGAGAGATGGCTCAGTGGTTAAGAGCACTGGCTGATCTTCCAGAGGACCCAGGTTCGATTCCCAGCACCTACGTGGCAGCTCACAACTGTAACTCCAGTTCCAGTGGATCCAATGCCCCCTTCTAGCCTCCATGGGCAATGTATACACACAGTGCACATACATGCAGGCAAAACATGAATACAAATAGAATAAATATATTATACAATGTAATACAAAATTAACATATGATCCAGAAACTGCTCCCCAGGTGTCTGAACACCCAATGCAGTAAAAGTGGAGTCTCAGAATGACGGGCATGCCAATGCCAAGTTCAAGGCAGCTTTACTCACATCAGCCGATTTCCCAGCAGTGCACCAATGCACAAGCAAAATGTGGTCCATGCATACAATGAGATATTAGTCTTAAAAAAGGGAGAAAAATCCAGTCACAGGCTATGAATCAGATGATCCTCGAAACAGGAGACGATCAAAGAACAGATGCTACCCAAGTCCCTCTGTACGAAGTTTCTAGAAAAGTCAGACCCAGACCCAAAAGTAAATATGACAGGGACCAACACTCAGAAGCAGTGTGTCTGTTGGAAATAGCGAAAGGAGCTCAGAATGCAGGGTAGCAATGGCTGCACAAACGTCCTCGGTGCCACTGAACAGCGCACTCTGACATGATCACAGTGGTAAGCCTTTGGCGGAACGTATATATATATCGCCAAATGTAAAGGAAGCGAGCAGATGGAGGCAAACACACAAGCACACGGCAGCCTTCTCCAGCAGGCTCTGGGGCCACAGCACACCACCGCCTCCTAGACTGAGGCAGCCAGGCAGCAGATTTCACAACTGCACCTGCCGGGTATTTTAGGCACGCTTAACACTTGAACATTACTATGCAAACATAGATATTTACAAAGCTGTGTGCCTATATAGAGACAGAGATGGGGGAGAGAGAGAGAGAAAGAAATGAAGAATGTGCCCTGGTCCGTGCAGGCCCTTCTTCACATGAGGTTTGCAGTGGGCCACGTTTCTAAAAATAACTCGTGCAGCGTGCAGTAACCTCACTGAGCAGTGCCCAGTGACACAGAATGAAGCCCATGAATGTTTGCTCCTTCTCAGTCCCTGTCTCCAAATGGCTCGTGGCTGCTGCTGCTTAGCACACCCTTTAAAGAACAGCAGGACGTGCTTAGACGAATATGGTGATGCAATCGTGTGGACCTATAGTTTTCATTTTTCACAGAGCGTATTTACCTTTACACTTTATTTTACATGTTTAAACTTTATATTTACAAAGTGTCTGAAGCTCTGTGCATATGCTGGGTATTTTCAGCTTTAGATACATTCCTTTTGAAGGCATTCTGGGGGCCTTTCTATGTGGGATATACAAAACAGTTTGTGATTTTTGGGTGTCCTGTTTTCTTTTTTTTTTTTTTTTTTTTGACTTGGGGAGAGGGAGCACGGGTTCCTAGTCGAGGAACTGGTAGAACAGAATCTAAGCAGTTTGATTCTTAATGGGCACCAGCAAATCGCTGTCCATAATGGTAGCAACAGTTTACCCCTCTCTGGGCCCAAGAATGCCGGCCTCATCTCTGGATCCTGGTGGCATGGTCCCAGGATCTCCACCTTTTCCTTCCTGACTCTCATTTGAATCTTACTTAAAAGCTGCACTGAAGGCCTGAGAGGTTGCTCAGTGCATAAAACACTTGCTGCACAAGTCAAAAGGCCAGAGTTCGGATCCCCAGAACCCTCATAAAAGCCAAGCATGCCTGACAGCCGTCTATAACTCCAGCACTCAGAGGTGAATTCAAGGGCTCCCCTGGGCAAGCTGACTAGCCAGGCAAACAGAATCCACAAGCTCCAGGTTCTGAAAGCCTGCCCTCCATGAATAAAGTGAAACATGATCTATGAAAACACCTGTGAATACTCTTACATGTGTACACACACACACACACACACACACACACACACATGAGGGGGGGGAGAGAGAGGAGCTACACAAAAACCCGCAAACCATTTCGTATGCATTCTCCTTTTTCTTTCATGACATGCTCAGACTCCACCTGACTTCTCTGTGACCTTTCCTCTGTGTCACTGGCCACCGTGGCTATCGACCTTCCATCTGTCACATGCCCTCAAGTCTCTCTCCCCAGATTTGTTTGTTTTGCCTTGTTTTAGCTGTTCTCTGCCAAACAGTATAAAAAAAATTGCTGCAAACTCATATGCTTCCATCTTTTCCCTTTACAGATTCTAAATTTTCTCTCGTGCTCGGAAAACCCCTTTCTATTCCAAGTTCAAAAATAAACACATACCATCTTGTAGGCAGGTTATCTTGGCTCTGTTTGAGCAACAGCATGCCCACAGCATTAGCCATGGTGTTGCCCACCGAGAATAAGATATGAGCCAGTGAATGGGAGCGTTTACAGCCAGTTAAATGAGGGACACAATACTCACACCCCTCCGGTTTGAGCAAGCACACAGAGATGGATCAACCAGAGGTAGGAACGGCTTCTTAAGTGACACGGAGGCAGCCAGAATCAGCCGTTTTCATCAATAGTAAAACACGCAGTTTTCATACATTATATACAAAACTGACTCAAAATGGATCAGAGAACTGAACGCGGGAGAGAAGACTGAGAAGACCTAGAAGTGTGAGAGGAAGGGGGCTTTGCCTCGGGCGGGTTCTCTGACACAGGCACTGAGGCATGGGTGAGGACTGTGGTATAGCACCATGGTATGGCACCGGCTCAACATGAGCAAGACACTGGGGTGGGTGGCCAGTGCCAAGGGTGGTGGAGAGGGGAGGGAGAGAGAGGAAGAGAGGGGGAGAGAAAAGGAGAGTGTGCTAAGAAAATAGGCAACCAAGTAATAGAAATGACCCAATGTACCCTAACAGATGACTACATAAACAAAATGTGTTATATTCGCAAACGGAATATTACTCAGCCGCTACAAGTCATAAAATGCTGATTAATGCTGCAACATGGATGAGCTCTGCCAAAATCATGCTTTGTACAAAGATAATCATTGAAGGTTCAGCAAGTTTTCCCTCACTAAATGCTATCAACCACTAGACATTGCCTCCCTTTTTGCCACATATATCAAATGCCCAAGTGTCCCACACACTGAAGTCTTGGATAGGGTTTGTTTTCCTGTGGATGACATCCTGTGAATGATAGGGTCTGTTTCCTGTGATGCTCTAGACAGTGGGGATCAGGTTGCCATGGCAACTAGGCTAACCCACTCTAACACACTGGATGCAGGGGATGGGGCTGGGGCTGGTGACCTGGCCATATATTTACCCCCACAGCAGGCCCTTTGAATGCCATGATAGACCTTTTTCCCCCAGCAAGCAGGCAGGACTCTGGAGAAACCTGCAGAGCTAGGCTATGCCCCTTGTACACTGAGATCATCACCTTTGATGGGGGCATGTAGGTCTCCTGGAATCCCTTCTAGAAGAGGCACAGCTGATGCCCTGGCCGCCATTAACTCAATCTACGATCTAAACGGGTGTGTCCCTGAGGAAAGATGGACAGGAGTGTGCAGAGAGGCAAAGAGCATGTGAAGATATACACCGAACACACTGCAATACTAAAAAACTGCATCCCTTAAGCTGCCAAAGGTATCAACTAAAGCCCTAATGGACTGTGTAGAAGTCAGATATGGCACTAGCAAGAGCACGTGTATGTGGTAGCCCAGGCTCTCCCAGCTGAAGTTGGTGGCAAGACCACTGGACCCTCACCTAAGATTCCAGCTACTCTGTCTGGTACCTTCCAGCTAGTCATATGAGATTCAGTCCCGTCTGAACGTACTCAATACGGTTGCTCGAGACGTCAGAGTACAGAGATGGCAACAGGTTAGCTGAGGGAGAGGGCTCCATCTATGCAGCCGTGAGAAAGCCATCATCCCAGCCAGGGGAGACATCTATACAGCTGGCTGGCTGGAGTGCAGTCACCCATACGCTGTAAGGAAGCCCCATAAACTTAGTGATCCCCCACGTGATCATTGGTGGACTCTTCCGTTTATCATTGAGCATGCGTTTCTGTCTCCCCAAGAAGGAGCTCTTTCAATAGGTTTTGAGAGAGGAGAGCGGGAGATGTGGAGAAGGCCAAAGAGAATACCACAGACTGCTCATCGAAAGTAAAGGTGCAGAACATGTCATGAGCTCTTTGCTGCCTTGAGGTCCCAGGCTCTACAGAGGTGCCACAGACAGGAAGAGCTACCCCAGATTGGGAGATAACTAGTTCATCAGGGAACGCGCAGGCACAGCAAGGCTCATGGCCTGAGTCAGGATCCCTGGAACCCACATCAAAGCAATAAGACTGGGGCTGGAGAGATAACTCAGCGATTAAAATCTCTAGCTGCTTTCAGGGGACTCAGGTTCCATTCCCAGCATCCACATGGCAGCTTATAACTTTCTCTAACTCCAGGTCCAGGGGATCTGATGTCTTCTTCTCACCACCATAAGCACCAGGCATACAAGTAGCAAAACACTCGCAGGAAATAAAAATGAATACATCTTTAACTAGATGTAACATGTATCTAAACAGAAACATAGCAAGAAGAGATAGCATAGGTCTAATTCCAAAGCTCCTAGAAGATGTTTAGCAGAGCTAGAACAGGAGCCAAGTTAGCAGGCTAGCTCCCCTGGCACATGCCGTGGTGAGAGACAAGACAGATTCTTTATCAAACAAGGTGGAACGTGAGAACTGACACCTAAGGTTGCCCTCTGACCTCCACATGGGTGCCAAGGCCCGAGTTCACATGGGTGCCAAGGCCTGAGTTCACATGTGTACACACACACACACACTCATACACGTATACACACACATAGGAATATGTACATGTAAACCTACGTAGGAACATGTATACATACACTTATATATAGAAGTATATACATACATGCACACACAGTCATGCATAGTGTGTATATATACACACACGTTCATACATAGGAATATGTGCACATACACGAACACTTATACATGGAGTATGTGCACATATACATACACACTCATACATAGGAGTATGTACACATATATACACACTCATACATAGGAGTATGTACACATATACACACACACTCATACATAAGATTATATACACATATACATACACACTCATACATAGGAGTATATACACATATACATACACACTCATACATAGGAGTATGTACACATATACACACACATACATAGGAGTATGTAACACACACTCATACATAGGAGTATGTACACATATACACACACACATACATAGGAGTATGTATACAGACACAGTCAGGATCCCAGGAACCCACATCATCAGAGCCTTACATCTCACGCACAATAAAGATCTCTTGGAGATAAGCTCTCTAGGCCTCTCTGCTCTCCGCTGGCTCTGCTCCAGCTTGAATTTGGCATTTCCCAGGGTGTTAACAGCCATGTCTGTATTTTAGTTCTGTACTTATTAGGCATTCTCCAAAAATAGCTTCCAGCAACTTCTGATCTGTAGCTCTGGATGTGGGGCCGCAAACACTGGCAGCTGATTCTAATTTTCAACACTTCCCCCTGAAGAGAGGCAGAGCTGGGATTCACACGGTTCCCCGAAGCCTGGACCAGAGCACCCCTCTTGTCTCACAGAACTCACCCCCCACAGAGCAGCAGGGTCTGAGGGGATTGGTTCCAACAGAATGCAGACCTTGGAGTCTTGAGCACTCGGCACTAGCATAGACCCACTTGTCCCAGCTTCAGTAACTTTGAGGAACACAATGACCGAAAACAGCCTGGGGGAAGAAAAGGTTTGTTTGGCTTACAGATTACAGTCGAGGGAAGTTGAGGCAGGGACTCAATCAAGAATGGAACTAGAAGCAGAAAACACTGTGAAAAACTACTTAACGGCTTGTTCTCTGCCTTACAGGCCTTCTTATACAATCCAGCCCCATTTGCCTGGGAACAGCAACACCCTCAGTGGGCTGGGCATCAATATAGAGGTACCTAGAGAAAAAGAAACCTCTGGGCATATCTGTGACATATTTTCTAGACTGGATTATTTGAGGGGGGAGGATCCATCTTAAACCTGAGTGCTCTAATTCTGTGGGCTGGGAGCTTGCATGGAATAAGAAGGTGGATGAGCACCAACATTCATCTCTCTCTGCTTGCTGACTGCACACACCATGTGGCCAGATACCTTATGCTCCTGCTGCTACATATTCCCCAACCATAACTTTAGGGACTGTAGTAGCCCTCCCTAAAGTGTGAGCTGACATAAGCCATGGCTTGCCCGAGTTGCTGCTTCTTGTCAGGTATTTAGCCCCAACAGTGAGAAAAGTAAGACACCGACCAGCCTCTCAATATGAATTCAAATTGGCCTAAATGTTGAGTTGAAAAGAAGATTCATGGAGGAACTAACTGAAGGGGGAAAGAGCTATATATAAAAATTGAGCATCCACACACATGAGGACCGAGTGAAATATTGAGATAGGCCTAGGCAGCCATTCTTCCTTTGATCAAAGGTTCCTAGATGCGGCCTAGGCAACTTTGCAGCCATTTTCTTTACTGTTCATCACACTAGAAGGAAGCCTTTGGCATCAGCATGCAGACGAAACTGCAACTCACGGGAAGTTAGTGACTCCACCCAGGTCACACAGCGTGTGGTATGGACGCACACCCAGTTCTTCCCACCTCAATTGCCCATCTTTGCTGGAAAAGGAGCACAGCCCTGCACGGCACTGCTAAAGCAGAAGCTTTTGTTGTAAGTTCACTCTGGGAAATTCACCAAAGCAAATGAACCTGGGAAATCTTGACCAAAGAGGCTTCCTGACCCGCTGACAGGGTGGAGATAGCGAAGTGATTCCAGGATCATGGAAATCACAACGGAAAGCGTCTTTCAGTTGGCAGGTGATAAGTAGACTCACCCCACTCTAGCCTCGCTCACTCTCATCCACTGCACCTCTGGGGACTGGCAGGAGAAATCTAGAACATCCATAAGGCAAGAACCACATGAATAACTCAGTATTAATACCACAAACTCACAGGGTGATTGGGAGCTGAACAATAAGTACACATAAAGCAGTTAGCCTGGGACCCAGCCCATGGTGAGGCATTTAGCATCTCATATCAATCCTGCCCCACATCTCATGTCTGTGAGCTTGGCTTCATTGCTAGTCTATCCCTTTGATTTTGCCTTCCTTCTGCCATGGCTTTTTTTTTGGGGGGGGGGGGTGGTCAGCCACCATCTGACATCTGATCACACAACAGGCCAAGTCAAGTGCTCAGGAGAGCTAAAAAGCCAGGAGAGCTGTGTTACTGTTACCTAGGGAACCAGGAACGACTGTAAGCGGCCCCCTGGGCAGGGCTACAGTGCCTGAACATCTCAAAGTAATGCGAACAGTGAGAGGATGCTGTACCAGCAGCCACGTGAGCAGACAGGGCGGTGCACCACATGTGCGGGTTGGCTATATCCATGTGAAAGAGAACCTGGGCACAGTTCGCAGTATAGATCATGCCTAGGAGGCTAGGGTCATCCCAGTTGAGATGCATTTTAGCCTCCCATGAGTTAAAGCTACTGCTGACCAGAGGACAGGGCTTCCCATACGCCTTGATAAATGACTAGGGAAATGAATAATATTCTGGTTCACCCACCTCCAAGGCATCTGTCCTTAAGATTAATTGGAAGGTTGGCCTGCCTCAGGCTCTCATATTTCTTTAGTAAGGAAAAAAAATCATAAAATCATGTGACCTTCATATTTGGTTCATAGTGGAAACAAATCTCTAGCTGCTATTTCCAAGGGGGATTGTAGGGAAATAAACCAGGAGCCATGTTTGCAGGGCAGTAAACTGTGCGGTTCCAAATGTGGTAGGACAGCCGTGGCAGCAAGGACTGATGCCAGCGGGGCGTTGGTGCCAGAATCCAGCACGTGACAGCTTCAATCCTCATCTCCCATGATTCCCCCAGGCCACCTGGGATGTGGCCTCTTTGTGGCAGTGACCAAGGAGACAAAAAACAGAGGGAAGAGGAGCTTCAGGCAATCCCAGCTGAGTGAGGATGGGAGTCTAGAGGAGCTAAGGAAACCATGCCAAATAGCAGAGGTAGAAAAACGGAGGTAAGAAGGGAAATGACTTTGCCTGTAGTCATGCAGTGTTTGAGGGGATGACCCAACATTCGTGACCATATTGCTTAGGAGCCGGTCCATAGTGTCTCTCATCTCCTTCTGTCTTCTCTTTTTCTGTCTCTATCTCCTGAACTCCAAGAACAAGCACACTCACAAGATGTACACACAGTCAGCCGGCAGTGAGTGTGTGCTTTAGAAAGTGTGTTGGTCTGAATGAGAATGGCCCCCATAGGCTCACATAGTTGAGCTCTCGGTACCCATTTGGTGGAATTGTTGGGAAGGGTTAGGAGGTGTGGTCATGTTAGAGGAGGTGTGTCACTGGGGGTGGGCTTTGAGGTTTCAGAAGCCCATGCCAGGCCCAGTCTACCTCTCTTTCTTCTCTCTCTTTCTCTCTCCTTCTCTCTCTCTCTCTCTCTCTCTCTCTCTCTCTCTCTCTCTCTCTCTGTGTGTGTGTGTGTGTGTGTGTGTGTGTGTGTGTGTGTGTGTGTGTGTGTCACCCATCTGTTCGTCTGTGTCTGCCCTTCTCTGGCTGTCTCCATCTGCCTGCCTACCTCTCGACTGTCTATCTCTCCAGTTGCTTGTCTTTCTGGCTACCAGTCTCACTGTCTCTCTGTCTCTCTGTCTGTTTCACTCTGTCTCTGTCTATCTCTCTGTCTCTGTCTCTCTCTAAAGCTCTCAGCTACTTCTCTAGCACCATGCCTGCCACCATGCTTCCTGCCATGATAAGGGACTAAGTCTCTGAAACTCTAAGCAAGCCACCAAATAAAAATCTTCTATTTATAAGAGCTGCCGTGGTCATGGTGGTCTCTTAGCAGTGCTAGAACACTGACTTAAGAAAGGTTCCACAGCACTGAATGACGTCAGCAATAGAATACCAGTTACTCTTCCTTGACCTGGGATGGTCTCCCATGTCTATCTATTAAAAACATGAAGAAGCCAAGCATGGGGAAACACAGTATGATCCTAGCACATGGGGCATAGACAGACAGATTATATGTGTTTGAAGTCAGCCAAGGCTATAGAGTGACAGCTTTTGTCTTGAAAAACAATATATAAATACCTAAATAATAAAAATATGAAGAACCTGTAACCTCACTAAGTAAGCCAAGACTAGGATAGCCTGGCCAATCCTGTATTGTGTGTCTCTCTCATTTTCCCTCCTATCTCATCATACAACCAAAGTAAGCAATGTTCTGAACATCGCTATATTGTGTTTATGTGTGAAGAGTTGTACATCATCCTGCTCCCTTAATCTTTAAACTTATCATAAAGTACGCACCAGGCTTGTGCTTCCCATTCACAATTATATTAATGTCCTTCTCCAGATGGCCACTAATTTTCATTCACTTGCATTTTCAGCTGTCTGGTATACTCTAATTTATTAGTTCTTTCTATTCCCAATAGACATATGGGTCAATTGCCTTTCTTTTCTTATAAAGAGTATAGCCATGACTTTTCTTACGTGTGTCTCCCACCATGTAAAGCTCCATCTTTGTTACGTACTTACAAGCAAACTGCTAGACAGTCTTGAAGGGGAGCGTTTACATTTTATAAAAGAAGCACAAACTACCTCTCAGAGTGACCACAGAAGATTGCATTTTCTTAACCGAGTAGAGGTGGCGGCGTTGACTCACACCCTTCTGGAATACAGCATTGCAGGGCACCGTGAGTGCTTCCATGCGAACAGTTATAAAGTGGAATCCAGTGCAGAAATGGTTTCCACGCCCACATGCTTGGCTATCATGAGCTTCGTTCTCTGGGATGCACCTGCTTCTCCCTTCGCTTTGGGTATTTCGAATGGATCTGAGGGTTTGCTTGACAGGATGTTGTCAGCCTTTGACACACATCATTCCCTCGTTCTCTGTAGCTTTTCTTCTTACTTCCTTTTCTGTTTCTTTAGAAGGGAGCTTCTTGCTTTGAATGCAGTGGAATCTAGCAGTCCTGAGATTTATGCTACTAAATTTAATTTTACCTTCTCCAGCCACTGCCAATCCTGAGTTACATTTTACTGTTTATATCGTTGGGTTATTTTGATCTGAAAATCTTGGTGAGTGTGGTTGTACCATCATCCTCTGTATGATGGGATGGGTATGTATGTGCCGACCCAGCTGTCTTTAAAGGTGCATGTTTGTGTGGAGGCCAGTGGATAACCTTTAACCTGACTCCTCGTATGACATGCATTTGTTTGGCTGGTTTTGAAGTAGGGTTCATCACTTGCCTGGAGTTCATCAGGTAAATTAGGTGGACTGGCCAGTGAGCCCCAGAGAGCTACATGTCTCTTCCATTCTAGCCCTGGGAATTTAAACATGTACAGATAGGCCGTTATGTTTGTTTGTTTGTTTGTTTGTTTGTTTGTTTAAGACAGGGCCTCTCTGAAACAGTCCTGGTCAGGGCAAAGGAACAGAGAGCTAGAAGAGGAAGCACTGGGGTTGGAAGGAGATGGAGCATCGCATGAAAATCCACATGAACTCAACACCCACACCAATACAGGAACATGGAGGTTTATACAAAGTTTAGCAGAGATGATTGTTAGCCCGTCAAATAAAATGTAATGAAGGGAATTTTAGTTTGAATAAAGAATAAACTCTGTTTGCTATTGCAAACAATTGCTCACAAATTGACCGAAAGATAGTATTTCAATAGTCCAAATGATGCATAAACTCTGACTACAATGTACATACATATTACACATGTACATATTATGTATGCATGTATGTGTGTGTATGTTTGTGAATATGTTTAATTGGGGAAAGTTGCTTCCAGGAACAGGGACAACTTACCAGTGGCTCCCCCACTGAAGGAGACTTCTCCCCCCTACATTAGGTGCCCGCAGACTCACACACTGCAAAGGAAAAGCATGTGTCTGCGACAGCGTAGTTGGGAAAAGGACAATGAAAGCTTCAGGGCCGCTCTCCCTGAGAGACATATCCTTTCCCGGTGCTAGAGCTCACTCTGTCTCCATTGCTAATCATGGGACATATTGAGAAGATCAGAGGCAGTCATGTCACTGAAAGGCAGAAGAATCATACTTATGATTTTTGAAAAGTGATTTATGGTCAGAGATAAAGCAGGGGAGAAAAAAATAGCAAAGAAGTCTGGAATTCAAATCCCAGTCTGTCTTCTTTGACATGGGAATTTAAGACCAAGGCTTCAGGATTGTCATAAAGAATATTTAAAACACTGACAGAATGAGCTACAGTAGGCGATTAACTTTAAGTCATTATTGCTTAGATGCAGGTTGTATTGTTTTGCTAGGGTCACCACAACAACAACATGCCATAGACACATCACTGCCCCACAGTGGGATAAATGTACCATTACTTTCCTCGAGGGAAGTTAACATAGGTGGGAAGGCAAAGATGTGACGTCACCTCGTCATGGACTGCATCATGCCCCCCAAACTTCCTCCGATAGAGCTCCAACCCCCAACAGCGTCTTTGGAGACAAAGTGTTTTCAGAAGTACTTAAGACCTTATGTATCTATTCCAAAACAATTGATCCTAAGTAGAGACCTGGATACAGACAGGTTATTTCAGAGCAATGGCCACCGGAGAACCCTGCAAGGTGGTCAGCTGGCAACCTTGGAGGCAGACCCTAGAGCAAGCTACCTGACACACCTTAATTGGAATTCCAGCTTCCAGTGCCTAAGGAAACAAGATTTCTGGGTTATATACCACCCACTTTATTATTATGCTATGAGAGTCCAAGCAGAAAATACATGTCCCCCCCCCAGGAAATTTGTCATAAAAGGAAACATAGTTTTTCACTTATTTGTGAATTTAAAATGGGTTCTGTAAAATGTACTGACAAATTAAGAATAGTGTGTATGTGTGTACCTGTGTGTGAATGTGTGCACACTGTGTGTGCATGTGTATACGTGTATTCGTCTGTGTGTTTATGTGTCTATGAAAGTATGTATGTACATCTGTGTGCACATTATATGTATGTGTATGTGTGTGCACAGGTGCATCTGTATTCCCCAGATAGTCCATCCATTGACAGAGATTCCATACATAGCACCTGGCTGGATATTTGGCCTCAGAACCCTCCAATACCATAGAGGCTCTACTGAGCCAGGCTTCATCTTTGCTGGATAAGTTTCTCTTTCCTCTAAGGGATCCTAGAGCCGACCTGCTGCCCAATTCCTGTCTGCCATTCCGTCATCCTGATGGAGGGCATACATTAGACTTGCACATCTCTGCTTGGGCCTTCTTTTATTTATGCTTATAACAGTCTTAGGGACTTAAATCTCATCCATGGTGGCTGAGAATCCAGGCTTCCGCTGGATTATTGTGGGGATGCAGCAAATTCACCCTCATAAAAGCTGAACTCAGCAAATGGCTAAGTTAAAGTCATCCAGCCCCAAGGCTCCAAGGGAATTCCAGCTCATTGCCCTTGTAAGATTGCTAGCCATCAGCGGCCTTTAGATTTATGTAACCTAAATTAAATTCAGTAAAACTATGCACTTGTTACATAAAGAATACTCTCGTGCACTGGTTAAACCAGGACAGGTGAACTAAACACAGAAAACCAGGGCAAGGAGGCTCCCAACACCTTCAAATATATTTTCTTTAAATTCTTAACAAGAAGATAATTTTATCTCTGCCTTCCCAATAGTAACAGACATTTATCAAATGTCCATTAAATGCCAAGCTTCCAGCAGTTGGATTCCTGTGGGGGAGCAAAGGATTTGAAGGGGGTGGAGGATGTGGCATTTAGCAAGCTGCTTCGTCCTCCAAATACTCTCCCACAAAACACTAGTCCTCGTGCCTGTCTCACAGAGTCATGCGAAAATTAAATCGTTTTGCTAAGTAGTTGCTCAATGAGAAGAACAACCTAGTCTACTGTCCTTAACTGATCTTGTTTAACACTTGGAGCTTGCTGGGGAGAGTGGTCCTACTATTGTCATGTTTAGTTAGTGAGGAAATGGTCCCATTGCCAACATGACATGGCTCTCATGGGGCAGAGGGACCTCCTTGCTAACTCGTCAGAGGCGGGCCTCCACGGTGCAACCCGCAGGTTATCCAATCTGTGGTGTGCACAGGTCTTTGGGCTTCTGTGCTTCTCCTCTTGGCCATCTGCCAGCTGGCTCCTTCCCTGCTAATTAGCACCTCAACCACAGTTCAGCAGGGAAATCCTAGCTCTAAGCCTCAGCTAGCAGCTCAGCTATGTGGTTTAAGAGCTTTAGAATAGAGATTTAAAGACATGAGAAGTTTGGGAAAGAGATGGCATCTCAACAGCGATGTACGTATTTTTGATGGTCTGTGGAAGGCAGCTTTTCCTCTCTCCTTCTCTCCCAACACCCCCATTTCCCTTCATGTTTGTGCACACTGGGGATTGTACCTAGTGTCTCTGGCATATGAATCAAGTCTTCAACCACTGAACTATACCCACAGCCTTCTTCCGTTTTGTTTTAAAAGTTTCACTAAGCACCCAGGCTATCCTTGAACTTGTGCTATAGCCCAAGCTGGCCTTCTGCTGGAGACCCATTCTTGACAATCTTGACCCCTTCTACTAGTCAGTAACTGAGAAGGAAATGTTCTGTTTAAGAAGTTGTCTGATCCTCAGACTGCAAAGTTTCTTTGTATATTCCACCTTTAAATGGAAAAATCTCACACGATTCTGCTGGAACTCCTGTGCAGCCTAGGCATCACCACCAGCGGCACTGGTCTGTTAGGACATCCGCCAGCCATCGCCGGACAAAGTGCAGTAGCCTTCCCCAGGGAAGTCTGATGGCACACAGACAATGTCAGGAAAGGCAGCGATTGCACGTGAAGACTAGTTCAGTCCCTGTGGGTCCTGGGCGGGGCCCTTTCCTCTGTCGTGTGCTTTTATGTTAAGATGACCAAGAATGAGCACTGTGGGGAGGGGATCAGCTTTGCAAAGACGACTTGAAAGAACTCACCACAAATCGCTTTTCAAAACCAAGTGGGTATCACTCCAACTCAGCACACTCTAAGGATGCCTCTTGTTGTAGCTAAGTCCTTGAATAATAAAGGAAATTAAGTTGTCAAAGTACATAAACTCAAGGCCTGCAAGGATATGAGGAGTCAGTGCACTATCAGAATTCCACTCGAGAAAATGGCTGAGCAAAATGTCTTTAAAACATGCATCCATTTTTTTATCTCATCATTACAGCTCTTAAAGTCCATTTTCATCAAACATTTTTTTCTGTTGCTGTCTGTGTAATGTATGTAAGCATGTATGTGCACGTGTGGAGAGGTGTTCATGTGTATGCACGTATGGACACTAGAGGTCAATGTCTGTCTATGGATCCTCATTTCATTTTCTGATACAGAATCTCTCACTGAACCTGGAGCTAGTCTGGCTGGCCAGTGAGCCCCTCAAATTCTCCTGTCTCTACCGCATCCCCTTCATGTGCGGGGGTTACCGACACACACTACCACACACAGTTTTCACATGTTTGCCCAGTGTGATGGTTTAAAAGAAAATAGCCCCCAAAGGGAGTGGCACTATCAGAAGGTGTGGCTTAATTGGAGTATGTATGGCCTTGTTGGAGAAAGTAAGTTGCTGTAGAGGTGGGCTTGGAGGTCTCATATATGCTCAAGCCATGCCCAGTGTCTCAGTCTACTTCCTGTTGCCTGCAAGACAAAGACTCTTAGCTACTTCTCCAGCACCATGTCTGCCTGCACACTGTCATGTTCCTGCCATGACAGGCTAGTCACTTCAATTAAATATTTTCCTGTATAAGAGTTGCTCTGGTCACAGTGTCCCCTGACAGCAACAGAAACCCTAAGATGCCCAGTAAGCATGTTACCTACACAGACATATCCACAGGAGCTATCAAACGATGTAAAAGCTCAGATTCATGCCTTAGCATTTTTAAGTAGATAATGGACACAACAGGCATAGTGAATACTCCTCATGGGTGGAATTAATTCATTTTAATTATTAACTTAATTTTCATTTACTATTCAATTAATTGTTAGTTGTTTATTATTTAATTAATTAATTATTAAATTAATTGATTCAATGAAGTGTAGTGTGCACGGGCAGACTTTCCTGGTAACAGGACAGACAGTGAAGAAGTGGTCCCAGCTATAGTTGATGAATAAGTGGCAGGAAGTGTTCCTCCAATCATTAAACATACTGTGTGATATGTGTGCTATATCCAACTCATCAAAAAAATATGGTGGACCCATTAAAACCAGGCTACAAATCTTAGGGAAAAGGGCTTATAGTTAACCATGGCATGAAAAACATGTGTGTACATACATACATGTAGACATGTTTCCAGATGCATGAAGATCTGGGAGTTCTAGAATGAAGCCTTCTGCCTGCAAATTAAGAGTCTCTCCAGAGAACAAGGAAACTGCTGGCTATGGGGCAGAACGGGTAACTAGATTGGTGTGCAACGGTGAAAAAAAGACAACTATACAATCAATGTTGATGGTACCTATGGCTGGTCAAACTGAGTATATTTCAGTTTCACCATATACAGAAGGAAAATCCAACATATTTTGTTTGGACATAGGAAAATCTAGCTATTTTTTGTGACAAAATCACCATGGTGTTGGGAGGTGCCTTATTCTCTCTATAGATGTATATCTGCTGCCCATACCATGTGACCATCATCCCAGCTTATGCTTGAGCATCTAGACTCTCTGGCACACTCTGGCATGGTCCTCACTTGCTACTCAAAGGCTGCTTCTATTGCTCCTGGATTTAGAACCTTGTGCCACCTGCATATCCTTGAGGGGAATGACAAGGCAGAGCTTTCCCAAATCTGCCTCAGCATCCCCGCTCAGCATCCATGCTCAAATCTTAGTTCAGATGCCTGGCAACTACTCATGTGATTTCCCTGCATCTTAGTTTCCTATAATGTGAAATTAGAAGAAAAGAATGTGTTCCCATGATGATAGTTATTTTTTAGCTGTCAACTTGACCCAAACTAGAATCACCGAGGGAAGAGAATCTCAATGATTCATGGATTATTCATGGATGTGAAAAAACATAGCCCACTGTGGGTGACACCTTTTCCAAGGCAGGAAGTTCTAAACGCTATGCAAGGAGAAATCAAGCAAGAAGCAGGTCTCATGTACTTATTTCTCTCTGCTGTTGTTGAGCTCTGGCCGTCGTGATTTCTCTACTATGATGGGCCATAACCTAGAACTGTAAGCCAAAGAAACTCCTTTCTTTCATAAGCTGCTCAATGTCAGGGTATTTTATCCTAGCAGCAGAAATGAAACTAGGTGTTGCCTTCACTTGTGACCCACCCTACACCTTTCTCTCAGCTTGGGTACTGAACAGCATTCAAATGAGAAACTGAGTATGAGTGTTTCTCTTTCTGCTTCCCGACGATGGATGTAATGTAACGAACTGCCCAGGTTCTGGCCACCATGACTCCCTGGCTGTGACAGACTGTACCCTCAAATGTCAGTCAGAATAAACTGTTTCCCTATCTGGTGGCAGCTGTCATGCTTCTTTACCACAGCAACCGAAATGTTACCAAAACACATGGGTATCAGCTTAAATATGGTTTTCCTAATTCTCTGCAATTAAGAAGATGTCATTGTTATTTGGTTTTTTGTTTTGTTTTTTTTTTTCTCTTTTTAAGAGAAGGCCTTATAATGTGGCCCAGATTGATGATCCTTGGCCATCCCCTCCTGCGTGCCACAGTAATAGTTTTGTGTCTCCACACACCTGTCCCAAGAATGCCATGTTTATAATGAAAAGTAGGTGGGTTTGTGCATGTTCTTAGCATTGCTACTGATATTCTTCAGGAGCTGGCATGGTACCCCGGAAATCAAGGTGTGCATTCCAATATATGTCATCAGCATTGAGCTTGCATGGAACCCCAGAAATCAAGAGGTGTGTATTCCAATAGCTGTCATCAGCATCTCAATCATTACTAACCGCCATCGATGACCCTGTCATGAACCACAAAGCTCTGGGAAAAATCTTTCTAGGAAAGAGTGATTAGAAATTACAGGCTGTTTTTTTTTCTAAGATATAAAAACAAGAGCAATTCACCGCTTTTATCAAATTCATCTTTTCTGGACCTATTACAACCAATAATGTGAGCTGAAGCAAGAATAAAGACTCCTGTTTGTTTTCAAAATTTATATGCTCAAAATTCCGATCTTTGCCAAGAAGAAAAAAGAAAGTGTTTTAATGGGAAAGAACTGGTTCTGAAGCACAGACTGTCATCCAGACCCTTAAGTTCAAAATAACTTACGCTTTCCCAAGTTCTCTGAAAAAACAAAGCTATCTCGTTCTAAACTGTTTTCATTCAACTTTGAAGCATGGCCCCTGAATTTCTGAAATAACATATTTCATGAGTTTCTGTATACTGAGACATGCCAAGTAACTAATCCAGGGAAATGTTCATTTTGGGGGCTCACAAGGAGGAATAAAAAAACCACTCTCCATACCTCCATACTCTTCAGGAACCAGTTCAATAGGAAAGACCCCCCCAGAAAACACACAGATTCCACAACTTCCTGAGCCTGCCACACAAGTGTGGCCAGGACTCTCACAGATCTGCAGAAAGACACAAGCTAATAGGTTCTGTGGCTTAATCTGTGAGGTGCCTGTGAGTAGCGGGTTTTTTCTGAATAAAACAAGAAGCCTCAGATGTGAGTGTTCTAGGGCCCCTGAGGAGGGACCATTTCATAGAGCCATTATATACAAGTTCAGAGAGGGCCGTCAACCTCTCTAGATCACACAGCCAATCAGTCCCAGTGGAACTGGCAGTCCCAGCCTCCCCTTGCAGCAGAGCCCTATCCTACCCTGTATAGCTAGATAGCACAGACCTTCATGGAGAAGGCCCCTGACCACTCCTTCCTACCACTGAGTGTCCATAACGAAGCACGGTCATGGGAGAAGAGCAGAGACTTCTGGGCCAAACCAACTCAGAATCAAGTCCAATTCTGTCGTTCACTGAAAAGTAGTAAAAAATACTGCTTAACCCTTTCACCATGATATGGGAAGGTTGTGTGCAAGTCATGCACAGCCAGCAAAGGGCCTGGGGTATTCAAGTTTCTATTCCTCAACACGATGATTCGTATCTGTCTATACTCTAGCCTTTGTCTAAGTCTTTAAGCGTTTAAGTCCATGCGGGCTGCTAGAACAAGGCACTTCCCCGGGTGAGGCTTGTAAACCACAGAAATTTTCCCACACTTTTAACGAATCTGGAAGATCAAGGTCATGGTATGGCCCAATTCTGGTTCCAGGGCTATGCTTTCGCGTGGCACCTTGGAATTAAGTTTACACGGGCATTAATCTGTTATCCAATGAAGTCATCAAGGTGTGATGGTAACGTGTCCACATTCCAACCCCAGCTTCTCCTATTCTTGTCAGCTTCCTTTTCTGTCCACATCATGAAAATATCCTAGAAGTCACAGTCCCTTATTGTCAATCTGAGGCCTCACCACACTGCTTTTGCATCTTAAATGTCCCTAACAACCTTTGTAGGAGAAGGGTATCACCAATTTTTTTCTGCAAAGAGTATTAGTGATTAGAGTGAAGTGTATGAAAAACCCCATAAGCCAGGGAGATCCAGAGCTAGAAGAAACCAGAAATTTTGTCAAGTTGTAGTCCTGCCCCCACATACACCTGGAGCAAGATAGGATGAGTTCACAGACAGAGCCCTGACTTTGATGCTGTTTGTCTGCCGCTTCTTACTCTGTTGCCACATGGTTAGTGCTTTCCTAGAGTTAACGAGAGAGACGGGAAATTGGCTTTATGGTAGAATACAGTATTGCATACACATGAGCACATTTTGAACATGACCGAATATCATCATCACTGTTTCCTACCCAATGAGCGCTGGGATTTAAAGACCTTTCGTAATTTCCTCAAAATCAGAGACCAGACCTACTGAGATTTTTGAGTCCATATTCTCTCCATATTCACAAACCTGATAGATACAGAAAAGTCCAGATTCGAAAAGCCCTGAAGGGTATTTTGTTTAAAGCACTGGTTTCTCACATTAACAAACAGAAAAAGCAGAAGGCAAGACTCCACTTGGAAGCTGAGCAGTGGCTCCAGCATGATGGGGACCCAGGCCTCCTGAACCCGAGCCAGCGCCCTTCCTTCTATAGCACCAGCTCGTCCCTTACGATAAACCACCCCACAGAAGCACTGCTTCGCGCCTCACCACCGAAGGCCAAGGGAAAAGGAGTCGAGGTTTGTAACTGACGCAATCTATGGCATTAGAAATGAACAGAACGGGTGAGGTTATGGATGATGCCTGTCTGGATGGAGCTGTGCAGTGAGGCCAAAGTAGACCGGGTGGGTTTGGAGGAGGCTTCGTCAAATTCTTTTCTCTGAATTCCAAGAAATCCATCATTGAACCGGAAAGCCATTCTGTGGTCACCTGATAAGATGGTGGGATGAACAGTTTGAGATGAAAAAACGGGGGGGTCATCTTACAGAATTCCATCCAACGCGAATTCTGAACCAATAGCGGCTTTCTACCCTTTTAAAATGACTAATCTCTTCCAGACATGCGCTAGGCAGTTTTCATAAACATCACCATGCATATGAAGCCATCTAAGAGAAAGTAGGCGTATCAGAGGGTTATTTTAAAGGGTATCTGAGAGACAATGTATATCTGGTGAAAACAACTTCTATGTAGATGATGGTGAGCTGGAGATGGAAAAATTACAACACCAGTTTTGCTTCCCTTAGCTGAACACAGGGTAGACCCTGGAGCTGATGCTCTATCTGAGAGTATGGATTTTATTTAAGCGGACTTTTAAATTTGAGTAGGCTGATGCAAACGCCACTCGTCACTGATTAGCAAGGAAGAACACAGAGGGAACAAGGCTGGAGTCGGTCTATTTTGGCATCGGGGTCCTTGCTTATAATATGATCTTGGGTATTAAATCAGTGGATTAGGCTTGCTCCAGATGATCCAAGAGGCTTTTTATAATGCTCTTCTCCCCGAAAGTAAACCACAGTCAAAACTAGGTCACAGATGCCGTTGAAAATAATGGCTAACATCTGCATGGCCCAGTTGTGGCTTATGGACTCACTGTCATCATCTCATTGAATGTACACACAAAAATATTTGGGGCACATATATTTCCACATTAGGGCACAAATTTAGAATGACACAGCCAAGGGCGTGCAACGAATAACTGAAACTTCAGTCCAAACTGAAGTTGCTAACGTCCACCTCACCCTCCGCACACCAACCACACTCCAAGCGCACCCATCGGAGAACATCTGTAAGGCACCCGGAGCCCAAGGAATGAAGCTCTAGAGAAGTTTCGGCTCTGTTTGCTTTGTTGACTTGTGGAGGGGGCCTGGGAGAAATGATATTCTAGGTGACACGAAAACATGCTCACTTGATATACAGCTATTCTGACATATAACACTGTTCTTTGTGTTTCTTAAAGGGACCTAAAGTTCAAGCACTCGATCATGAAAGAAGTGAAACATGACTTCCAGCGCGGTACCCACTTGGTTGCGACTTCAATGGCATTTACATTTTAAAAAGTAAACGATAAAGCAGGCAAGATTTTCCTTCTTCTTTGGAAAAGCATACTCCCGAGGTTGGCCCGTGAACCGCTACTGCTGTATCACCACCCACTTGGTTGATCTTCAAGTCTATGTTGAATGCTGGCAAGATCCGTCTTCACACATTCGCTGATATTTCCTTGCTTTCTGCTGGTAACTCCAGCTCGGAAACAAGATGTCAACAAGGAATTTTCAGCATTTTTTTTTTTTTTACATATCCGTGCTTAAGTGTTGGAACCCAGACAGAAATTTAGGACTGGAAAAGAGAACCTCGCCAGGCTAAATTCTTCATAATGCTCATGGGGGCAGGAAGGAGGTCAAGACTGATGTTGAAGGGGAGGCTCCTTCAGTGGAACACAGCCAACTCCAAAGGGTTTGGCGCCAGACAGTGTCTCGAGGCAAACCTTTAGTTAAGGGCGTCTGAAGCCCACACTGGAGATGAAAACGGGGGGGGGGGGGGGCATTGTTGGAAACTAAAGGCAACTTTCATTTCCAAGAATCTCTATACTTAAGAGCACAGTGTAATTTCCTTTACTATGAGTTGAGGAAGATGTGCTTCCTAAAAGGAAACACATTTTATGCAGAATCTTCAGAAACAAAAACTCCTTAGGCTATTAAGGAAGTAAACTTGAGATGCTATGGTCTTACATTTTACAATATAAGAGTTGGGAGTCTGGGAGAAGAGCTCAGTAGAAGCATTCTTTGTGTAGAACTGGCTGGGCTCCTAAGTCTGTTCATTAGTGACCCCCTCCCCGTCTCACACACACATGCACGCACGCACACGCACACCAGAGAAGTAAAGGTGTACTCAAGTTGAGCTGAAGCAATATCAACTTTGCAATAAACAAATCAGTCAAGTATCCAAGTTCTACATTTTACTAACCTTCAAGTGGCATTGCCAAATTTTTCTCCAGGTAATTACCAAACTGACCGTAGAAACTGTATGATGCTGATAGGGCTTCCACAAAGAAATAATACAAACTAGATGGCTCTACAATACAAACTTATGTTTGATCATTCTGGGGACAGAAATCTAAGGTCAGTCTGATCACGGCAGGTTCTGCTTGGAGCTCTTCTTTATTTGCGGGTAACTCGCCTCTCCCTGTGCCCTCACCTGGTCCTTCCATGTTCTATGTATCTGAGCCCTTATCTCTCTTCATTAATTTTGGTAGTAAAGGGACTTGAGCCAAGGGTCTTCCTTACACTAGGTAAGCAGTCTATAGCTGAGCCATATCCTCAGCTTCCTCTTCTGACAAAGGTATAAGTCAGACTAGAGTCTACTCATGCAGCTGAATTTTTGCAAAATACTTGTATAAGTGACCATTATCTACAAATATAGCTGTATTCTGAGGTGCTAGAGTTTAGGGAATACAAATTTGAAGAGAATATGACAACCTGTCACACTGTCCAGGCTCCTCAGAATCAAACCCTTCATGAATATATAGCATGGTTACTCCTTCCCAGTATCCCACCAAGTTTTTACTCAATCCATCACCCTGAAAATCTCATCTAGGTCAGACATGTCAGCAGCTCCAGGTATGACTCATCCCGAGGCAGGACTTCTCGAAATCTGTGAACCAGTCACACTAGAGGAGTTGTCTCTCTCTGAAACGCAACAGGGAGACAAGCATAAGTCAGCCATTTCCATTTCAAAAGAGAAGATTCAGAAAGAAGAAAGGGTCAGCGGGTCAAGAGCAAGCCTGAAGACTCATCAGCCCAGATAGATAGATAGATAGATAGATAGATAGATAGATAGATAGATAGACAGATAGATAGACAGACAGAGATAGATAGATAGATAGATAGATAGATAGATAGATATAGACAGACAGAGAAAAAAAACAAGCTGGAGAGATAGTTCAGAAGCTGAGAGCGATTTCTACTATCACAGAGGACTCAAGTTTAGTCCCCAGCACCCACAATGAGAACTTGTAAGTCCAGCTCCAGGGAATCTAGTGCCCTCTTCTGGCCTCCATAGATATACCCTATACCGCACATACCCAAAAAAAAATCACATATATAAAATCTCAAGAGAATAAATCTTTACAATCAGTTAGCTTTATTGGAACTATACACATTGTAAGAAATAAAAAATTTTACAGGTTGGGGTGAGTTTCTGGCCCCGCAGAGCCAGCCTGGGACGGGGAGCTCAGAGGTTCCTTGGCCCCCTATCCTTCTTGGGCTCTCTGCAGGGCCTCTACTCCCTGCACACCGCCTCTTTCTTCCTAGCCCACCCAGCTTCCATCCAGAACCCTCCCCACTTCGGCCCCACCGCCCTCTTTCGGCACAAAACATCACCCAGCCCAGCCTGTCTGGGCACTGGGTCCGAATCCTCGGGGCACCCAAGCGGGCGGGAGTTCCTTTGTTTCTATGGCCTGCCTGCACCAAGCAGGGTAGGCGCTTTGTTTGCGACCTGCCCAACCAGCACGGAGACCTGATCTCTCGGCACCAGGAGAGCCAACATTGGGGAGAGCCAGCGTTGGGTAGGCAAGGAGACTTGATCCAGTAAAAGAAGATCCATAAGGGAGCATTTGGAAGAAGAGATGGGCAAACGCCAAGGCAAGAATTCGCCCAACAAGCTGAAAAGCAACATGAAGCCACCAGAAACCAGCGACCTCACAAAGGGAGGACATGAACACCTTAATCAAGAAGAAGTAGAAAAGATTGACTTCATGAAAGTGATTGACGCCCTTAAACAGCATGTAAAAACGCTCTTATAGAAATGGATGAGAAATATAACAGAAAGTTTGAAGAATTGAATAAATCAGTGAATGATACCCTAGAAAACCAAGGAAAAACAATCAAACAGATAATGGAAACAGTTCAAGACTTGAAAACTGAAATGGAGGCAAAGAAGAAAACACAAACAGAGGGCCGGCTGGACATGGAAAATTTAAGTAAACAAACAGAGTCTACAGAAACAAGCATAACCAACAGAATACAAGAGTTAGAAGAAAGAATCTCAGATTCTGAAGATGCCATAGAGAAAATAAACACACTGATCAAAGAAAACAGCAAGTCCAACAAACTCTCATCACAAAACATTCAGGAAATATGGGACACAATAAAAAGACCAAACCTAAGAATAATAGGAGTAGAAGAAGGAGAAGTGCAGCTCAATGGTCCAGAAAATATATTTAATAAAATTATAGAAGAAAACTTTCCCAACCTAAAGAAAGATACACCTATGAAGGTTCAAGAAGCATACAGAACACCGAATAGGCTGGATCAAAAAACAACATCCCCTCGCCATATAATTATCAAAACACAAAGCATACAGAATAAGGAAAGAATATTAAGAGCTGCAAAGGAAAAAGGCCAAATTACTTATAAAGGTAAACCTATCAGACTTACACCTGACTCCTCCATGGAAACCATGAAAGCCAGAAGGTCCTGGATAGATGTACTGCAGAAACTGAGAGACCATGGATGCAAGCCCAGATTATTATACCCAGCCAAGCTTTCATTCACTATAAATGGAGAAAATAAAAATTTCCAGGATAAAAACAAATTTAAACAATACGCAGCCACAAATCCAGCCTTACAGAAAGTAATAGAAGGAAAATCACTAACCAAGGAGTCCAACAATGACCACAATAACTCAGACATCTAGAGACCCTTCACCAACACAAATCAAAGAAGGGAAACACACAAACTCTACGACTAAAAAAATGATGGGAGTTAACAACCACTGGTCATTAATATCACTTAATGTCAATGGACTCAACTCACCTATTAAAAGGCACAGGCTAAGAGATTGGATACGAAAACAGGATCCAACATTCTGCTGTTTACAAGAAACACACCTCAACCACAAAGACAGGCACCTACTCAGAGTAAAGGTCTGGGAAAAGGCTTATCAAGCAAATGGACCTAAGAAACAAGCAGGTGTGGCCATACTAATCTCTAACAAAGTTGATTCAAACTTAAATCAATCAGAAGAGATGGAGAGGGACATTTTATACTCAGAAGAGGAACAGTTCATCAGGATGAAGTCTCAATCCTGAACATCTATGCCCCTAATATAAAAGCACCCACGTACATAAAAGAAACATTGCTAAAACTCAAGGCAGCCATCAAACCGCACACACTAATAGTAGGAGACTTCAACACTCCTCTCTCACCAATGGACAGGTCAATCAGACAGAAACCTAACAGAGAAATAAGAGAATTAATGGAGGTAATGAATCAAATGGACTTAACAGACATCTATAGAACATTCCACCCAAATAGGAAAGATTATACCTTCTTCTCTGCAGCTCATGAAACCTTCTCAAAAATTGACCACATAGTCGGTAACAAAGCAAACATCCACAGTTACAAAAAAAAATATTAGTAACCACCTGTGTCTTATCAGATCACCATGGATTAAAGTTAGAATTCAACAACAATGCTACCCCCAGAAAGCCTACAAATTCATGGAAACTGAACAGTCAACTACTGAACCATACCTGGATTAAGGAAGAAATAAAGAAAGAAATTAAAGTCTTCCTTGAATTCAATGAAAATAAAGAAACAACCTACTCAAACTTATGGGACACTATGAAAGCAGTCCTAAGAGGAAAGTTCATAGCACTAAGTGCCCACTTAAAGAAAACAGAGAAAGCTCACATTGGAGACTTAACAGCCCACCTGAAAGCTCTAGAAAAAAAAAGAAGCAGACTCACCTAGGAGGAGTAGAAGACTGGAAATAATCAAACTGAGGGCTGAAATCAACAAAATAGAAACACAGAAAACAATACAAAGAATCAATGAAACAAATAGCTGGTTCCTGGAGAAAATCAACAAGATTGACAAACCCCTATCCAAACTAATCAAACGGCAGAGAGAGAATTTGCAAATTAATAAGATTAGAAATGAAAAGGGGGACATAACCACAGACACAGAGGAAATTCAGAGAATCATTAGATCTTACTACAAAAGCCTATATGCCACAAAACTGGAAAATGTAAAAGAAATGGACACTTTTTTAGATAAATACCATATACCAAAGTTAAACCAGGACCAGGTGAACAATCTAAATAGACCTGTTAGTCGCGAAGAATTAGAAGAGGTTATCAAAAACCTCCCTACCAAAAAAAGCCCAGGACCAGATGGTTTCAATGCGGAATTCTACCAGAATTTCCAAGAAGACCTAATACCTATACTCTTTAATGTATTTCACAATATAGAAACAGAGGAGGCATTACCAAATTCCTTTTATGAAGCTACAGTTACTCTGATACCAAAACCGCACAAAGACTCAACCAAGAAAGAGAATTACAGGCCAATCTCATTCATGAACATCGATGCAAAAATCCTCAACAAAATACTGGCAAACCGAATCCAAGAACACATTAGAAAAGTTATCCATTATGATCAAGTAGGCTTCATCCCAGGGATGCAGGGCTGGTTCAACATACGAAAATCTATCAATGTAATCCATCATATAAATAAACTGAAAGAAAAAAACCATATGATCATTTCATTAGATGCTGAAAAAGCATTTGACAAAATTCAACACCCCTTTATGATAAAAGTATTGGAGAGATTAGGGATACAAGGGTCATACCTAAATATAATAAAAGCTATATACAGCAAGCCGACAGCTAACATCAAATTAAACGGAGAGAAACTCAAAGCCATCCCACTAAACTCAGGAACACGACAAGGCTGTCCACTCTCGCCATACCTCTTCAATATAGTGCTTGAAGTTATAGCAATAACAATAAGACAACATAAGGGGATAAAGGGGATTCGAATTGGAAAGGAAGAAGTGAAACTTTCGTTATTTGCAGATGATATGATAGTGTACATAAGTGACCCCCAAAACTCCACCAAAGAACTTTTACAGCTGATAAACAGCTTTAGTAATGTGGCAGGATACAAGATCAACTCCAAAAAATCAGTCGCCCTCTTATACACAAAGGATAAGGATGCAGAGAGGGAAATCAGAGAAGCTTCTTCACCTTTCATGATAGTCACAAACAGCATAAAATACCTTGGGGTAACTCTACCCAAGGAAGTGAAAGATCTATTTGACAAGAACTTTAAGGCATTGAAGAAAGAAACTGAGGAGTATACCAGAAAATGGAAGGACCTCCCTTGCTCTTGGATTGGGAGGATCAACATAGTAAAAATGGCAATTCTACCAAAGGCAATTTATAGATTCAATGCAATCCCCATCAAGGTCCCATCAAAATTCTTCACAGATCTTGAGAGGACAATAATAAACTGTATATGGAAAAACAAAACACCCAGGATAGCCAAAACAATCCTATACAATAAAGGATTGTCTGGAGGCATTACCATCCCTGACTTCAAACTCTATTACAGTGCTACAGTAATGAAAACAGTGTGGTACTGGCATAAAAACAGAGAAGTCGACCAAAGGAATCATATAGAAGACCCGAATTTTAACCCACAAACCTATGAACACCTCATTTTTGAGAAAGGAGCCAAAAGTATACAATGGAAGAAAGAAAGCATCTTCAACAAATGGTGCTGGCATAACTGGATGTCAACCTGTAGAAGAATGAAAATAGACCCATATCTATCACCATGCACAAAACTCAAGTCCAAATGGATTAAAGACCTCACTATCAGTCAGAACACATTGAACCTGATAGAAGAGAAAGTGGGAAGTACCCTACAACAGATGTGCACAGGAGATCGCTTCCTATGTGTAACCCCAACAGCACAGACATTAAGGGCAACATTGAATAAATGGGACCTACTAAAACTGAGAAGCTTCTGTAAAGCAAAGGACACTGTCACCAAGACAAAAAGGCAACCTACTGACTGGGAGAAGATCTTCACCAACCCCGCAACAGACAAAGGTCTGATCTCCAAAATATATAGAGAACTCAGGAAACTAGACTTTAAAATGCTAATTAACCCAATTAAAAAATGGGGCACTGAACTGAACAGAGAATTCTCAGCAGAGGAAGTTCAAATGGCCAAAAGACACTTAAGGTCATGCTCAACCTCCTTAGCAATCAGGGAAATGCAAATCAAAACAACTTTGAGATATCATCTTACACCTGTCAGAATGGCTAAAATAAAAAACTCCAATGATAGCCTTTGCTGGAGAGGCTGTGGAGGAAGGGGTACCCTCATCCATTGCTGGTGGGAATGCAATCTTGTGCAACTACTTTGTAAATCTGTGGTTCGGTTTCTCAGGAAATTCGGGATCAACCTACCCCTGGACCCAGCAATACCACTCCTGGGAATATACCCAAGAGATGCCCGATCATATGACAAGAGCATTTGTTCAACTATGTTCATAGCAGTATTATTTGTAATAGCCAGAACCTGGAAACAACCTAGATGCCCTTCAATGGAAGAATGGATGAAGAAAGTGTGGAATATATACACATTAGAGTACTATGCTGCGGTAAAAAACAATGACTTCTCGAATTTTGCATGCAAATGGATGGAAATAGAAAACACTATCCTGAGTGAGGTAACTCAGACCCAAAAAGATTAATATGGGATGTACTCACTCATAATTGGTTTCTAGCCATAAATAAGGGTCACGGAGTCTACAATTGGTGATCCTAAAGAAGCTAAGTAAAAAGGTGAACCAAAGGAAAAACATATAGTTGTCCTCTTGGCTATGGGAAGTAGACAAAATTGCCGGGGAGAAAATTGGGATCTTGGGGGTGGAGTGGGATGGGGGTAAGGGGAGATGGGGAGAGAAAAGGGAGAAGGGGAGGATGGGGGGAACTTGGGGAAAAAGGAGGATTGGGATAAAGGAAAGGTGGATAGGGGAGCACGGAAGCACAATTCTTAGTTAAGGGAGCCACCTTAGGGTTGGCAAGAGACTTGAACCTAGAGTGGCTCCCAGGTGCCCAAGCCGAGGTCCCCAGTTAGTTCCTTGGGCAGCTGAGGATAGGGAACCTGAAATGACCCTATCCTATAGCAATACTGATGAATATCTTGCATATTACCATAGAACCTTCTTCTGGTGATGGATGGAGATAGAGACAGAGACCCACACTGGAGCACTGGACTGAGCTCCCAAGGTCCCAATGAGGAGCAGAAGGAGGGAGAACATGAGCAAAGAAGTCGGGACCACGAGGGGTGCACCCACCCACTGAGACAGTGGAGCTGATCTATTGGGAGCTCACCAAGGCCAGCTGGACTATGACTGAAAAAGCATGGGATAAAACTGGACTCTCTGAACATGGTGAGCAATGACGGCTGATGAGAAGACAAGAACAATGGCACGGGGTTTTGATCCTACGTAATGTGCTGGCTTTGTGGGAGCCTAGCCAGTTTAGATGTTCACCTTCCTAGATATGGACGGAGGGGGGAGGACCTAGGACTTACCACAGGGCAGGGAACCCTGACTGCTCTTTGGACTGGAGAGGGAGGGGGAGAGGAATGGGGGGAGGGGGAGAAGGATGGGAGGAAGGGGAGAAGGGTGGGAGGAGGGGGAGGGAAATGGGAGGCTGGGAGGAGGTGGAAACTTGGTTTTTTTTTCTCCTTTTCTCAATAAAAAAAAGTTTAAAAAAAATTTTTACAAATAAACTACATTGGGGAACAGTATCCTGATAAAACTTGTGACTGTGGAACCAATACCAACAGCATATTGTTGACAACTAACTGATTATACAATATATTTAGTGTCAAATGTTAGTCTATAAAGTGAGATTGAAAATTTTAATATTTCATGGGGGCCATATATGATAACCAAATCCGAAAGACTTGGATGTGTTAGTTGCTGATGGAGATATTAAAGACCAGGACATATGGTCTCTCTCAATGATTAAATACAAAGTGTAGACAGCATAGAAAAGCCAATCTTTCTATTCCACCTGATACCAAGACTCCAGCTTTATCTTGACCACACACTGAAGCTGAACCTGGCCCTGGACCCTGAGGACTGACAGCAGTGAAAACGGACTCAGAACTCCAATTTGAGTAAAAGGAAATGTCAGACTCTTTGGGCCACGACGTCGTCCTATTCTCCTGCAGGTGCTGTGAGACTCCAGGAACAGGTGGGTTCTGGACTGCTAGAGGTGCTATCCAGCTCCCAAGTCCCACTGCTGCCAAAGCCACCAGCTTGAAACAGTGCCCATCATTATTATAAAGGTTGATTATCAAGGGAGACAACTTTTTCCTGTCCCATGGTCTCATTTTACTTTTGATAGAGGAATGAGATGATGAGAAGATCATAGTTTTGCAGCTCATTTTTTTTTTCTAAAACCAGAAGGAACTGAATAGGGTCTTGAAGAACAAGTGGCTCTATAACCAACCGCCATCTGTCACTGGGCTCTCCCTGTGTGGTCCCTTATGAAGTCAGTCTCCCAGCCTCAAGCATGGTCATTATCCCTGCATCCCTGTGGGGACTTCCAAAAACTCAGAAATTAGAGAAATGAGCTAAATAACAGAGAGTTGCTAATAACAGAAGAGACTTCAGATCAAAAGGTAGCACAGTGATAAAAAATTGAAAACCACAGAGCATTGGCGCTCCTGGAACAGAGAAAAGAGAAAGATGCGCAGTGCCTGCATCATCAATGACCAGGACACAACGATTTCAAGGATTCAACCCATGCTGTCTTTGTGGAAATGTATCTCTATTGTAAGAACAGTTGGAGAAGCCGTGATGGTCTGACACTACAGAACCCTTAGACTACACAGCTATCTAATCAAGCCCTGCGTATATTTTCACTTCCCTGCAGAACTCATTCACAAAAGCAAAGGACAACAAAAGCATCTTGTACAACTATAGTATTTTACCCAGGACAAGAGCTGTGCCTCTCTTGTTTACTACACTGGCAGTATCGAGTGTGCATTGACCTTCTGAGTGTGTTTCGCGGGAATCTACCATGCTAGATGGAAGTCATTTGGTAAGTTACTCCTGTAGCAAGGCTAAAGGTCAGACCTTACCCAGCGGAAACCTCTCAATATCAACCACATTGAGACATCTCAGTAGATTTCTACCAGAGAATGTTACTTGGGCCTTCCACACATAATCCTATAGGAAAATCTCAAGCTTTCCACATTTCTTGTGGCTATCACTCACTGTATTTCTTTATTTATAAAGCTTTCACTCAACCTTCAGCATTTAATAAAATATTACTATGGCCATCTCTGTTTTTTCAAGTCAGAATTAAGCTCTTCTCCTTTGTAAAATGGACCTAGAGTGCCCACACTTGTCTCTGAGGCTGCATTGGAGGAAGCTGTAAGATCTTATTTCCTGTCTATATTATCTTAATGTAGACTATGCCCCTGTGCCCAATAAACAATAGCTAACAAAACAGATAGTGTAAGCCTAGTGGTTTGTTATAATTTATGGCAACCAATTATTTAAATCAATGTTTCCATGTTTTTAAAGATTTATTTATTATGTGTACAGTATTCTGCTTGCATTGATGTTTGCAGGCCAGAAGAGGGCAGCAGATCTCATTAAAGATGGTTGTGACCACCATTTTGGTGCTGGGAATTGAACTCAGGACCTCTGAAAGAGCAGCCAGTTCTCTTAACCTCTCTCCAGCCCTAAATGTTTTCTAAAGCAGCATCAAAAAGGTACAGTTTTGGGTATAAGTACTGATTCGTTGGGCTTTGCAAAAATACATAATCAGAAAAGTGGGGAAGAAACAGATCTTTATGATGAGCACAAATTTTGAAAGCTTATGAGATCTTCTAGTCTCACATTAACCTCGGCTAGATTTTCTGAATCTACATTCTTGTCATTATAAAATAATGAAATAGTTACCAGAAATTAAATAAAATTAAATAATACCAATAAAGCAAAGACCATAAAACAGAGAAAGCCAACAGCAAAAGTTCAATAATGTTAGTCTCCCCTTCCGACTCTATGGGAGTGTTTCCTTGGAAGGTAAAATCAGGGCACCTAGTATTCCTCAGAGATAAGAGCTCTCTTTTGCTTGAGGAATGTTTACTGTTTAACCAGCTTTCTACCTGTTAAAAGCCCAGGAGAACTGGTGGGCAGCTCGTCAATAGAAGTGGGATTCTTAGCCAAGGTTTGAGAAGCCAAAGAAGCCAGAGTCCCAGAGCTAAGCAGGCTTTCCCAAAAGTTGAGATGCGGTGGCATGTATGCCAAGAAAAATGCCTGTCGACTTTCTGGGGTGGCCATAAAGAGGCTATTGTTCACTGCCTACAATGCAGGTGTGCTGTCTGAGGACCATGGCCATGGGAAGCACCATGGAGTTAAAGAAATTATTCAACTCTCAGAGCCACAAGGACATTTTCATCATCTTAGCCAAAAATACATAATAATAAAGTGGGTTATTATTGTCCTGGACATATTTACAGATGGAGAAGGACATGTAGTGCAAGGCAAGGAAAACTCCCAAAGCCATTTCCTCCCATAGTTTATTCTGTAACATCCGAAGACAAATAGCCATCCATGAAGTCTGCTGTCTGGGATGTGGAGGAACACCCCCCACACCCCTGCCTCCTGAGTGAATGGTTCAAGACGTATCTTCATGGCAGCAAATGGAAATGAAGATTAATGTGAAGAGGGGAAACACCCAAATCTCCCCTGACAGAACCGTGGCACAGTTCATGGGGCAGCCTGGGAGCTGGGTTGGCAGACAGTCGCGAGGGCTGTCTGAACATCCATGGAAAGAATCCGCCTCCTCTAGGCCAGGACACTTGGAGAAAGACACACATTTCCTAGACTAGCGTCAAAGTCTCCTTCCATCCGAGGCCACGGGCAGCTCTGTCGAACTTTGCTTCTGTTCACACACAAGGAGATGAGGATGTTGAAGCCGTTTAACCAAGGCTCAAAGGGACACGGTCCAAGGCAAAGTTTGAGCCAAGAAATTTCTTTCAAAAATGTCACAGCAGAGTTTCAAGTTTCCATTCTGAATCATTCCATGTTCTTAATGAGATGGGGTTTGAGAATAGCATGGCTAGAGAACTAGAGATGGGGTGCTGAGGGTGGCCTCGGAGAACAGTTTGGATGCAGAGGACACTGGCTTTGCATCCAGTTGCATCACTAACAGCTTTCGCCTTCCTGAGCCCTCCATCTCCCGTTCTGCAAAAAATGAGCCCCGTGCCATCTTTCTCCCAGGTAGACTCTGTGCAGACAGAATGAGCTTGCACTTGCAAAGGTGCACAGCCCAGGCTGGGCAGAGAGCAGGTGCTAGCCAAATGCTACTCTCCCCTTTCTGTTCCTATTGCCTTTTTAGAATTTCTGAATGTATTCACACTGAGAAGTTCTGAGAGGAAGAGTGTCTCCAGTTCGCGTTTACGGAGAATACGAAGCATATGGGAGGAAGATATTGATCCCAAGCTGCCAAAATTGTTCTTACGGAAAGGCAAATTCAAACTAGAGCCCCACACTGAGCTCTTAACTGCAGGTGTGCCTATGAAGCCCTTGAAGCTATTAAGTCGGTACATTCCTTATGGCACAGACAGATCTCAGGAGCGACTTTGTCAGGTGGGAGCTGAGAGCGGCGCCATCCCTGGTGGCATCGCTCCACTGGGGATACAGCAACACATTTGAAAATGTCAGATGGAAGAGAGGAAGTTTTCACTCTGGGTTTGGAACACCTGGAGTGAGAAAAATCTACCAGAAAGGTGATGGTAGAGAAGGAAGAGATTCATCCTCACTCCTTCTTCCGTGTAATATATTCAAGCACTGCAGAGCCAAACTTCTGCTAATCTTTTTGCCCGATGGATGTTATTAAGTGGCCTTACACAGGAATGTAAGGTGCCTGTATGCACTGAAATAGTGAGTTTCTTGGGAAGGACCTTATAGTTCCATAAAATTGTGTGCCTTCATCTGATTAGAGACAGACAGGTCACGGGACACTGAAATAAGGATGTCAGTGGCCTATGGGAGCCAAAGAGTCAGCAACGGGTAGGGGATGTGATCGGTCAATACCACTAGATACCTGATATAGTGTTTGATGGATAGACATTAAATCACCTAAACGCCACAGCATCATTGTGAGGTCAGATTGCCAGCTTATTTTAGAGATAAAGTAATTGAGACCAATTAAATAAAACAACCAGTAAATGATGGATCGGATCCAAGCATGAACTTGTCTGCCTCCCAAACCTTGCCTGTTCTACTGTGTTATACTTTCTGTCCAGGACGTCAGCTAGGCTCCCCCTTTATCCCACAATGTAGTCTCCTGCCAAAGTAAACAAAATCTGTTGCCTCAAGTTCAACAACTTTTGACACCCATGTCTGAGAGTTCTTGTCCCTGGAGATGCACAGGGGAACCCCCTGGGTGTTTAGGAAAGCTGTTTTCTTTGTCACCTTCAGTTATGGGGTCCCTGTCCTGATTCTGCTGAGAAGACCTAGGGCTCCATTTCCAAGAACTTCAGTTTCTTTCATGTAAAATGTGACTGGACATTACCATCCAGTCTCTGGGTACAGGGGCCCTGAGAGCTGATGTACCCTAAGATTGTCATATATAGGATCGAGTAGCAGGCTGGTGAGGGGCATGACCAGTACAAGCCAAAGGCAAATGAAGAACTCCTACCTTGGGGCACATGCTCCCCCATCAGGGAGGTGTAACTTCTTTGCCTTTGCTTCAAGAAAAGAAAGTGCAACCAGAGGTTCCAGGTGGGTCCTAGAAGGGTTTTTCCCTGCCTTTCTACTCAACATTTCCTCAAACCTTGAAGTTCACTAAATAAATCTCCAAAATAAATACCCTTAGATCCATGAATAAATGCTGTACATAGCAACATGGGTGCTACCTTATGTGACAAAAGAGGGATTTAAGTTTAGGATCCCAAAAGGAGAGAGCCAATCTTTGATTGTTATGCTGGAGACTAGATGCTGGACACGAATGTGTCCTTGTAAAACCGAAGCAGGTGCACATACACACACGCACGTGCACATATATACACTTTTGCATGTGGGTGAGTGTGCATGCATGTGTGTATATTGTGCATGAAAGCCAGAGGTCACTCTCATATGGTTTCCTCAGGTCATTTCCCAGTGATCAAGGAACTAAGAGACAGATTCTTCCCACGTCATACTCCATCTTCTTTTGGCAGACAAGGCCTCTCACTGATCCTGAAGCCTACTCATTTGGCAAGGCTGTCTGGTCATCAAGTTCTAAGGATTCTCCCGTCTCTGGTTCTTCAGCACTGAGATCCACAAGACCACACAACTACCTCCCACATTTCCATGGGGTGCTGGGTAACCCAAGCAGGTGCCAAGCCTACAAGCCCTTTACCACCTAGCCATCTCGCCAGACCCCAGAAACAGAGGGGTTTGATATATAAGAGAAGGATACAAGGAAACTCCATAGGGGTTTGCTGGTAAAGGGCCCTAATCGAAGGAAGATGTGGGGCCACCAGCAACTAGAAAACAACAGGCAGGGTTCTCTCTCACTCTGGCCCCAGAATCATGACAGATATAGTCCAGTGTTCTTTGGCACTGACAGTGAAATTTGTCCCTGTAGATCCAGGAAATTGAATATCCCAACGCTAATACCTGGGGCCTTTCTCTCTGTTCCCATGTCGAAGCCTTCAGGTCCACCAGGTAGCCTCCCCCACCCTCTCCTTAACCTCCATCCTCAGCTCAGCCTGGCCTTTCCCATCTTTGCCCTCCCAAACCCTCCAGTCCCTAACCTCCTTTCCCATAAGCCCTTCCTGGGGGCACCCCTCCCCTCTGCCTGACAGAACAATGGGTTGAGAGCCTCCGCCCACTGGCGGTGTCACCAATCTTCATTAGGTCTATAATGATCATTAATGTGCTGGAACCACCGTGCACTGGGAGCCAGCCTCAATCGTGGCAGCGTGATGGATGAGGTCCAGCTGCCCTCCCCATTGCCATGGCCTCTTGGTGGGTTTTATGAATGGAAGAGTCAAAGACCTGATGGCGGGAGAGCCCCCCACCTGACTGCGGTCTGCAGCTTCTTTACTCGCACCCTTTAGCAAAGACCTCTATATCCATCCAAATCTGGCCGGGGAAACCCAGGCGCCTGCCAGGTAAAATACAGGATCCACAATCCATTTGAATTCCAGTGAAGGACAAATAAGCATGTCCCTTACAAAATATCCAGTGCATACATGTATTAGCGATGAATGCATTTTTCAATTCAGATTTCAGATACATGCGGGCACAAGCATTTTTATTTGCTGCGTCTGAAAAGCCTAGACACAGCCTGTATCTTTTGCTCCCCAGTCCTGCCATTGTCCTTTAAACTGCCACATCGAAGCCAACTGTCAAACTGTCCAGGCCACCTGGAGCTGTGCTTGGATGGTACCCAAGAGGCTGTGGTGTTTTGAATATCTGTCAGTTGGCGGAAAGCACAGCCAGGTGGGCTCGCGAGGCGGAACTGAGGACGAGAAGAACCCATGGGCTCAAGTTGTTGCCAAGAGAGCCAGGAGACAGCGGAAGACGGCTAAGAAATGCCACATGGCAATCTTGTCTCCACCCATTGCTGCCCACATGGGACATAGTGAGTGAAAGGCAGATTCTGTCCTGAAGGGCACTCGGCGGATGCTGTGGAAGTTTCCACTCTAGGGAGACTGGACTCGCCTTCCATCCATGACTCAACCTTCTGCACTTTTGCCCTGGTTTAGGATCGGCTGCTAGTCCCAGTTTTCCCTTCCCTGCCCTTTCTCCTCTGCCTACTAGCATTTCTGCAGCTTTTAGCTTCCCACCTTGGACCACACCCTCCCTCTACCCAGCCTGTTTCACTGATAGCAAACCCACCTTCTAGGCTCTGAGGTACCACAGCCTGATGGAGTAGCTCCCTTTCTTTGTGTATGTTTTTAATGTATTTCGCATTCATTCTTTGAACATTTCATACACGTACACATTTTTTTTCACATCACCCCTGCCCCTCCAACTCCTTGATCCTTTCCCCACATGATCCTCTTCATGTCTTTTTTTTTTTTTAATAACCTACGGAATCCAATTAACACTGCCCATATTCCTACGGATGTGAGACCATTTGAAACATAGTCAACTTACCTGGACACACAACACTGAAGAAGATCAACTCTCCTGCCCCCAGCAGCCATTAATTGCCAATAGAGCCTCAACTAAGGGTGGAGCCTCTCTCATGTCCTTCCTCCTGCATGCTGGAAGATTGACTGGAACGCTGCATGGAGCTTGCGTTCATGGGTGTAATGGTTCTCTCATTCTAGAAGCCACTATTTGATAGCAACTCTCTGCATCCTCTACCTTCCCACATTCCTCTTCCAGGATGTCCTCCAAGCTTTGCAGGGAGAAAGGATAATATAGCTGTCCCATTTATGGATGAGTAGGACATGGCTCTATTATGGCCATCAACTGTCTGTCCCCTTGCCTGTTCCATGAACACACTTGTTGGAAGGGCTTTTAGAGATCACCCAGGCCTGTGTGTCACCTGATCCACAAGTGACATCTGTAAAGAAAGTCGCTTCAGTAAATTCCATCTTCCTGCTCCTCACTGGAACCTGTGACCAAGAGTTTTGGCTAAACCTCCATTAACCAAATGAGTTTGACATGTTCAAGAGCAGCCTCTAGGACCTGTGTCAGGTGTGTTTCAACCCAATTTTTAGCAACTAAGGCTCAATGGCTATCTGCCTGGATAGTCCTTGTACGTCAACCAAGTGGAGCCCGAGCTCCCACCTGGAAGGCCATGTCACCTCACCACAGCAGTTTCCTAACTGGCCAAGATTCAACAGCTGACAAGAGACAGATAGGGTTTCAAATCTGCTCATCCAACACAAAGTGGGTACTCCTGGCTGCTACCCACACAGTATGACCCTAACTGTGCTGTGTCTGTGCACAAAGCAGGGGCAAAAAGAGAGATCCACGTTCCAGTTTTTCAGACTCCTGATGTACTACTTGCTGCTGATATACTAAAATTCTACAGGCTTTAATTTGCTTCTGGGTTCCCCCAACACCTTTACGTTTCTGCCTTTCTTACACCTCAAATCTCTATAGCTTAAACAGACATGGATGGATGGTTGCTCCTATCAGCATTTTCAATTTCATATTGACTTTTGCTCTAGGCAATCACTTGGGGACCCAGGCTCCTTCCATCTTATGGCTCCAACCTCCAGCCAGTGCCTGGAATTCTCTTTAAAGGTCTACAGAGAAATGGTGCCATATGTATATATGCAGGGATTTTAGTACCAAAAACTGCAATTGGGTGTGCCATAGATGCTATGATTTTTTTGCCCATTTCCTCTGCCAAAATAGCAAGCCCTACTCCCAGGGGCTGGGAGTATTGTTAGCAGGCTATCTTCTGTAGGCTTCTTCCTTCTGGAGTCTCTCCAGACTGAAGCTCAGCAGCTCAGTCTTACAGACATAAAGGCCAGCTTTCTTGCCCTGACCTGGATAGACACTAGGGAAGAGGAGGCATCAAATTGTCCTATGTTTTTCAGGGCCACACATCTCACCATCTCTCTCTGCCTTCCTGCCTTGTTCTTGCACCTACGGTCAATCTGAATCCCAACAACATCCTGGGTAAGCTTCCTATAGGCTGACCTCCCAGGAAACACAACTGCCAACACATGGGTCACTTTTGCTCCTGGATGAACTGCCAAAGAGCCCAGACAATAGAATCTTGCAAGATCCCTGAGAAAAAGAGAACCACAGTGCCAAGCAGCCCCAGGAGCACCGCTGTCCCTCCTCACACAATCCCTCCCCCACCATCAACGCACAGGGAGCATTTGAACCTAAGAGCACTATTCCAAACTCTGGACTTGAAGCAAAATGTGGGATTTGGGGCCCAACCACTTTGTAGAATCAATAAAATACTTTTTTCCTAGACTGGAGAAATAGTTAAAGCACTTTCCAGGCAAATGTGAGGACCAGAGTTCAAATCCCTAGAGTCCAAATGCTAAATGGGGCCCAGTATCCAGAATTTTCTTTTACCCTTCTCACCAGAAAGGGTACCCTGGATGTGTATTGTGTGGTTTGGGTGGGGAGGGGTCTTTACCTGGTCTGGTCTGTCCTTGTACCCAGTGTGATTGCCAAATCTAGAAATCTACTATGAATGGCCTGCCTATAATCACAGCATGGGAGCCAGAGATGCACTGGATCCTCAACAACCTGCCTAGGTAGACAAACCAAAGTAGAGAGTGCTGGGATTAAGTGAGAAACTCCACTTACATATAAAAAGTAGATTCAATCAAGACAGACAATCTATGGCCTATACGTGTGATGTTCACACACACACACCCATCCATACCTTTTTCTCCCATATACTACACACACACACACACACACACACACACACACACACACACACCTTTTTCTCCCATACACTTCATCTGACATCTAAAATCTAAGACAGAATAGCATAACTCAGAGAGCGGTCATGAAAAACAATGTGGGTATCTCTCAAAATGAATTACCTCAGTACTTGGCCTAGAAAAATCCCTCTGATCCTTCTTGGATCCAAATCCGACTTCTCAGGTTGCTGGGTCTATGCACAACACTGACCTCTTTGACCATAAACTCGTAGGTTGGGGCACTCAGGCACCATGTGCCACCAAGAGCTGTCCAAATGGACATCAATGTGCAAACTGCAGAATGCAATATCATCACTGTTTCACTTTCTCACTACCCAAACCCTGGGAATGTTTTCTTTGGGTCTTAAACTGCGTGATCTCAGCTCCGAATTCTACAGAACCGCCCAGAGTTCTGTGGCTGACGTGAGTTGGATGCAGATCTGATGCCCGGATCTGGCACATCCTTGACATAAGCCTTTGAAGGCAGGAGTGAGGTTTGGCTGGTGAATAGATAAAGGTTCTCTCTGGATCCCTGCCTTCTATGGAGGAAGCACAGCCCTGTGGGAACAGCCTGGCTAGAGATGGCTTAGGGCAAGGATATGAGATGGCTTGCCCTGGGCACTGAAACCAAACAAGTATCAGCCTCCAATATAATCTCAACAGTGATGATCTCTGGGGCTGGAATCCAATCCATACAACATGCAGATAGGCAGGCTGGGATCAGCATGAGCCCTGTTTAATGAACACCTGAAGTCCTTATGCCCAAGTTGGCAATACAGTGAAGACTAGGGGTTAAAATCCTTCCTTCTGGAGCAAACATTCTAGCACTGGATTCTGGCTCTGTGGCTTCGGAGCTCGGTGAACATGTTCACAGGGTGGTCAGCTGACCTTCTGTGACATAGGGTTTCTATGTTTGAAATAGAGGCTGAGGCAGCACCAACGTCAGATTAAGTGACAGACATGACAAAAACCCATAAAACCCTTACAATGTACCCAGCAGGCAACAAGGACACAATAGAACTAGCTACTGCTGTGGTGGTGGCTGCCGCTGTTAGAGCCTTTATCCTCGGCACCATCACCTCCACCATCTTCTTCGCCACCATCACTTCCATCACAAAGAGCACCAGCCTTTGCTTGGTGACAGACTCACTAGAGATTAAATTTCCCCAGATGTTCCTTCTCTACTGGATCCTGGTGTGGGGCCAACACATGAACCCTGCCCTGGAGCATCCCAGGCTCATGCACAGGGAGGCAAAGATGAGTCTCTCTTGCTCCAGCTAGCTAGATATAACTTGAGAGCAAGCTGTGAGACCCTCCTTCCCCTAACCTAACCTGCATATACAGGCAGCCGCACTATGTCAGCTTAATGAAGGCTGTGGCAGCTGATGGGGATGAGTAGGAGTCCCACATCCTGTGTTCAAGGGAGAGTGATAGAGATGAACTCTGGATGGGCCTCATGAGGAAGGGAAGCATGATGGTGACTGAAACTCTGGGTGTCACCCCTAGGGCCACCATTCAGCCTTGACCTTTCAGTAGCAAAGAATAGAAGGGAGAAGTAGCATCATTGAACCATGCATCTCCCAGGGACACACTGTTTTACCATGAAGGGCATCTGTTCTCAGACCCATGTTCTTACAGGTAGAACAGACACAGGAATGCCTCCCTGAGAGCCTATTGTGACAAGTGCAATAAATGATGGTTGGCTCTCTGCTTGTTTTTGTTCCTGTATCCCCAATGGGCCCCAGACCACAAAGAGTATGAACTGTCCTCAGAAGATATAAAGTGCAGCAAGGAAGATGAAAAAATAGTTCATCAATGGAAAAGATGGATATGGAGGAAAGAGAACAAAAGGCAAGGAAAACACTTGTCCGCATAACTGACCTCCCCACAGCCCTGAACCAGAGATGAACTTAGCTCTGAGCTCTCTAGCAACCAAAGGAAAAAGAGACATGTAGCCGGTTATAAGACAGATGGCGCCAACGGAAGGAAGGAAGACTGGCTCAAAAGTGAAGCACTTGCTAAAAATTCTTAATATTTTCAATAAAGAAGTATCACCATCTACTCCTTACTACTCTTCAGCTTTGACATCATCCTATTTAGCATTTTTTTTTCAAAATAAACATTGCAAACTCAATTACATGGCAATGATCAGAAAAAAAACATTAGACAAAACAGAACAGAATATTAATGTTTTAATAAAATCTTTTTTACTCGTATATATATAGAGAGAGGTAAGAAGAAATAACTAATGTTGTGAGATAGTTTTTTACTGTGTGCTTCCTGTCATCTGGAAAGGCTTGGCTGTCCTTTCTAGAAGTCTTCCGAGTGTGTTTCCACACCACTGACTAGGCATCCTTCAGCAAAACTTACCTCTACATGGACAGTTCATCCCTATTGTCCTTGACACAATTTGTCAAAATTCTGAATTGGAGGGCTCATTGGGGCTCCTGACTTGTGATAGTTTGAAAGAAAATGTTCCCCAAAGAGGGTGGCACTATTAGGTGTGGCCTTATTGGGGTGGGTATAGCCTTGTTAGAGGAATAGTATCACTATGGAGGTGGGCTTTGAGATGTCATATATGTTCAAGCCACACCCAGTGTCTCAATTCACAGCCTGGTGCCTTCAGATCATGATGTAGACCTCTCAGCTCCTTCTCCAGCACCATGTCTGCCTGCTGCCGTCATGTTCCTTCATGATGATAATGAATTAAACCCCTGAACTATAAACCACCAAATTAAATGTTCTCCTTTATAAGAGTTGCCAAGGTCATGGTCTCTTCACAGCAATGGAAACTCTAAGAAAGGACCCTTTTCCCCCTACTGGGTTCCCTCATCCGGCCCTGATATGGAGGTTTGTACCTAGCCCTGCTGTATCTTGTCACGCTCAGTTTATATCCTTGGGAGGCCTGCCCCTTCCTGAAGGGAAATGGAGGAGAAGGGAGGCAAGTGAGGAATGGAGAGAGAGAAACTGCAGTCAGGATGTATTGTATGAGAGAAGAATAAAAATAAAATAATTCTGTTTTCATACTAAAATCTGTCCCCTTGGGCTTTTCACTCACTAAAACAAATCTATGCATTCTAGAGTAAATTATTCTCTTTCATTTTATATTTTATTTGAATTATCCAGAGGCTCCGTTTTTATTAGCAAAGTTCTGACATAGGCCCTTATTGAATCAGGAGTAGAAACCAAGGCATAGATGGCCAGATTCCTTGTTACCAACAAGACTTAAGGTCCTGTGGTGAAGACATGGATGTTCAACAATGTATTCTAGAAAGAGTCGTGCAGAGGTTCCAGGACTCTTTAGAATGCCAAGAACTGTTTCAAATGACTGTGTGGATACACTTGAGAGACATGAGCCCATCTTGTAGGCTTCCATCCTGTATCAGAAGAATGAGAGGTGCTTCAAGTGGATATACTTCTCAGTGAATTAAGAAGAACAAAACAGAAAAGTCAACAATAACTGATAATTCAGATGGGGCTCCTTAATTAAATCATCCAGGTCAGATGACGAGAGATAGCACATTGGTCCCGCCAGTGTAGAGAAGAAAATCAGGCCCACTGGTCACCTCTGACTAGGAACCCATTGAACCATTCATTCAGGCCCACAATAGGAAGGCCCCATGGGGACTACAGAGAGAATACCCAACAGCAGTCCAGGGGACAAAGAAATTAAAACTGTGGGTGAGAGCTGAGGGCACAATGGTGAATAATCAATAAACTGTCCTACGAGACAAAGGGAGCATTGTAGAGTCATCAAACTACACAGGCTTTCTACTCCAGCCTGAGTCTGAAACCTGCCATGTCGGAAGTACTACATATTAAAGGGTTAACCCAAGTAGAGGCAATTGGGTAACAGAGTAAAAAAAATGAATAAAAACTTATTTCTAGAGGCTGAAAAGTGGCTCAACCATGCAGTCACAAGGATCTGAGAGCTTCTGTAGAAGGCACATTACAAAAATCCAGTGTTAAGGTAGCATGTTCTTGTAACCTCAGAACTGGAGGGACAGAGATAGGAGTATCCCTGGAGATGGATGGCTGGAGTTACAGCGTAATTAGAGACTATCTCAGAAATCAAGTTGACAGTGTCTCTGAGGGTGACACCTGGAGTTACCCTCCAGCCTACACACACACACACACACACACACACACACAAAAAAAAAAAAAAAAAAAAAAAAAAAAAAAAAACTTTTCTAGTTTTAAAACTCACTCACTTTGGGTCAATGACGAACGGAAGATTAGCCCTGGTGACTTGAGCTTCATGTCCCTAAAGCTCTTTCATCCAGTGACACTAGAGAATGTTACCCTAAACTTGTGCAGAGATTAACCCCACATGGTACTGCGTTCCTCTCCAGATTTTTAAGTACCTTCGAACCTTGTTCCATCTTGAGTTTATTCCTTTATCATTAGCCTCTTATTTCCTGCTTCTTCTAGTTTACTGTGATAGACACTGACCAAAAACAACTTGGAGGAGAAAGGGGTTTATTTGGTTTATAGGTTACAATTCATCATCACAGGAAGTCAAAGGAGGAACCTGGTGGCAAGAACCCAGAGGCAGGAACCAAGGGAGAGACGGCAGAAGAATGCCACTTACTGGTGTACTCCTCATGACTTAATTAGCCTGTGTTCTTACCCCATCTGGACACCTGCTCAGAGGTAGCACTGTCCCAGAAGATGGGGATCCCCGTGCCCTCCCACATCAATCATGTACCGAGACTTGCCTTCAGGCAATCTGATGGAAGCATTTTCTCAATTGTGAGTCCTCTTCACAGATGACTCTAATTTTGTGAAGTTGGAAAAAAAAGACACAGCTCAAAGTGACTTTTGAAAATTATTGCACCTAAAATGTTCCATATGTCATCAAACTATATGTAAGTTTCTCCAAAGCCTTCTGCTGATCAAGCATAACACCCTACTGAACATTTTACAAAATACCTTAGATTCAGCAAACAGTAGAGAAAATGCTAGTTGTTGAACTTAATGGCCTTCCCGTTCACCCACTGTATAGTCTTGGGTAAATCTACTGAGTCTCACTTTGTATATTTGTGTGTTGAATACATTTTAAAAACCAACTTCAAAAGCTTATGACTATTAGTTATTAAAGTTGTAAATATAATAGACAACTTACATTGAAATATCTATTTGGTGCATAATCCAAATATGGTTCAACCTGTTGCTGACATGCTGTGTTTTTAAAAAGTAGACAAATTAAAAGTTATCTTTAGCTGGAATTTTCTTGTCCTGCCCAGTCCCACAGCCATTTTTAAAATAACCACTCAGAGGCTTAATATTAATTACAAACTATTTAACTTATTAGTTCAGGCTTCTTATTAACTAGCTCTTACAATTTAAATTAACCAATTTTTATTAGTCTATATTTTACCACGAAGCTCTTGGCTTGGTACCTCACATCTTTCTTCCCCCAGCATCTGCTGGCCTCTCCCTGGCTCTGCCTTCTTTCTCCCTGTATCTCTGCTTCCTACCTGGCTTCATTCTGCCTGGCTATTAGCCAAATCAGCTTCTTTTTTAACCAATAGTAATAAAACATTTTCACAGCATGTAGAGAGATATCCCACATCGGTTATCTCTCAGTGAATATTTAAAAAGTGAATCTGTCCATGTAATTCACATATAAATCCTAAAATAGTGTACCTTCAGAACCCAGAAGTTTCCCTCACAGTCCCCTCCCCGTTACTTCACCAACCTCAGCATAACCAAAGCTGTTGGGATAGGATGAAGTCCTGAGTGATGTGGTATGAGTATGCCATGTCAAGGGCTATAATGCCTCAGACCCCTGAGAAAAACAAGACCTTCGCTGTTCAGGCTCAGGGCAATGGTGAAGCCACCTTCTGATCTGAGCATTGATATTTGCCAATGATTGACCTTTAACTAAAACCTGTGCACACACAGAGACTCTCAACAGCATCTATAAGTGACAGAACCCTGTGACTGCTCCCCTAAAGAGACTTCTACAGAGATTACCTAAGCCAACCCCTCTCTCATCTTCCCCCTTGCTGATGTGTATAACAGAGTTTCTGGGATGCTATTGGCACTCTTCATCAAAACGGCCAGCCCACCTGACCCTAGCTTTTCTGCACATTTCTGTTGTTTCTTCATTTCCCCGATGCCCCAGTCAGGTCAGTCCTGAAACTGTGCAGGGAGCAACAACTAACGTCTTGGTTTCTCCCATCACCAATCAGCCTTGTCTGTTTTTACAGCTAAAGAAACTAAATCCTATGAGTGTGGAACCACGTACACATAAACTACAGCATGTGTGTGGAGGGCAAGGGGACACCTTTGGATGCCGGTGTTTGTATTCCATTTTGAGGCAGACCCCTTGTTCTCTGTTATGTGCACCTTGTTAGTCTACAAGCTTCCTGATAGTCTCTGTCTCTACCTCCCATCTCAACTTGGGAGAGCCAGAATTACAGACATGCAATACTGTTTCACATTTTAGGCTTTACATGGGTTCTGGGGATCCAAACTTAGGTCCTCATGTTTACAGTAAGCACTTTACACGTGGAACCTTCTCCCAGTACATAAATATGACTATATTACTATATTACTGAACAGTTCATATGTCAGAGGGTCTTGTATGTTGGTGTTGTCTGTGCTCAGTAAAGTTTGTTATTCTTTCTGGAAATGCCTTGCATAAACACTTCCAAGTAATAAATTTCTGACTGCACCAACTGGCAGCTGTGGTTCAAAGCACCAACTGGGTTGATATTAGGAATTTGAGGGGGTATTTGTACCATTCCTGCCTCGGGCTCTATGAGCCTCTCTTCAGATACTTTTCAGGCATTCCTGCTTCCAACCTGGTTAGATTGGCTGGAAGGAAAGTGGTGATGAGGAAAGCGGAAAACAGTGCGGACAAATGGAAGTTAGGCAACGGAGAGAACTTCTAACCCAGCCTTGTTTATCATTTAACTGTTCCGAGAGTTGTTCCTCCAAGCTACAAGTCCCTACGCTCTAGAAAGAGGGTTTGCAACAGTGGTCATAGGGTGATGTTCAAGGATGAATGGGATTCTCTCTCAAGGAATGTTCCATGTGTCTCTCTGGTTGCTAGGTATGTGTGAAAAATTCTTTTTTGGGTCAGAGGTTTTATGAATGGTCCAATGGCCAGGATTTCACTATAATAACTGAAGGAAAACATTGGTGCCATGCTGCAAGGGCTAAATGAATGAGCACCTGAGAGAAGCAAGCCACATCTGTGGGAGGAAAGCAGAGCAGTCCTACCCCTCCAACCAGCCCTGACCACCCTCTCAGACCATGACACTAGAGTGGTACAGGAAGAATAAAGATATAAGAGACCAGCCCAGGGCCATCAGCCACCAGAGTGCAGCTGTCCTAATGATAGGGTTGATCTCAAGATGGGATTTGCTCACCTGCTCACTGGGGCCCTTGGTGGCAGCTGGAGAGACTGACACTCCCAGGATTCTGCCAATGAGTTCAACTTGGCCAAAGTCAGGATGGATACCATGGTTAATCTTGTTTTGGTTTTGCCGGGAGCCAAAAACTGCAGTCTAAGGGTGGAACTGATTGGGTTCTAAGATGGAAAGGGTTACAGGAGTGTAAAGATAACAGCAAGGATGGGAAGTGGGTGGGGCGAGAGGAGGCAGGAAGGCGGGAGGAAAGAAAGAAGCTACAGATCCAGCATTGGGGAACAGTTCTTATGCTTTCCCCTTCCACAGGACATCTCTCTATGGTCAAGACAAGTGGACTGAGGGACTGAGGAGATGGCTTAGTTGGTAAATCCATCTTGTGTTGTCACACAAGTGTGAGGACCTGGGTTCCATCCCCAGCATCCACATAAAAAGCCAGGTGTGGTGGCATTTGTCTGTAATTTCTATGCTGGAAAGGCGGGGACATGAGGTTCCTTGAAGTTCATTGGCTAACTAGCCCAGCCAATCAGTGAGCTCCAGGTTCAGTTGAGATGAAATATCCTATCTCAAAATAAAAGGAGGAAAGTGGTTGGGGAAGACACTCAACATCAGCATCTGGCCTTCATCCCCAGGCATACTGTCTGGGACCAGCATCGACAAAAATACCTCTTGCCAGGTAGGGGCATTGGGATTTAGAAATATCAAAGAATATGAAGATGTGCTTAAAAATAATAAAGCAGAAACATATAGAATAGTACCAGGAGGGAGTTCCAATGAGTACCAGAATCACCCGCATTTAATTTCCAATTGCTTAAAATGCCCCTGACCCCAAAAGTTAGGAGTAAGACAAAGAACTGCATTAACATGATACAAGAAAATGAACAGACCAGTTGAAGTTCACAGGCTACATCCATACTTAAAACATTCTATTGAAAGAACAAAATCAGTCATACTCATACCCTAAACCAAAACATTCTGTAGGCAACTACTCCCTAAGTGGAACCCCAAGTTATTTCCATAAAGAGAACCAGAACCTTAATTGGATCCTGAGACTTTTATTGAGGTAGAAGCATATCTACTTCTCTATTCCTGAAATCCGAGGTCTGGCTATTAGCCACACCTGTTGACAGTAACTTTGAGAGAGCGGAACTCTCTGATCTAAAACTAGGTGGGACCTTGATTTGAGGTAGAAACACAATAACCTTGAAGGAACAGAGGTAAGTTCTAACTCTCTGACCTCTGGTCAATGTAACAACAGGCTCACATTTTTTGGGCCTCCACCTCATACATGTGTGCACACACGGACACAAACCAAGATAAGAATCTTGTTATATGATTAGTATAGAAGAGTGGGCCATTTCACCTAGAATGGCCCTAATAGTAGCAGGCAGGGTTATCAGCCTTAATTCTCAGTGGCAGGAGAAATCTCCACTCAAGTGAAATTATCACAAAATCTACAATTACAGCCAGATGTGGCAATGTACTCCTATACTCCCAGGACTGAGAAGTCAGAGGCAGAGGGATCACAAATCTGAGGCCAGCTATAGAGTGAGATGCCATCTCAAAATTTAAATAAAACAAAAATATTGTCTAAAAATCGATTTTAAAAACATAACTACTATGTGAACTTTCCAAATAAGAGAAAGAGTTGATGATGGGACCAGGGGAGACCCTAAGTCTCATTCTCTCTCCAAATTCATCCCATCTTTTTATCTTTTTCTTCCATCACCTCCTGGTACAGACCTAATCTGTCTCCCTGAACTCATGTCTCATCTTCCTCTGCAGTAAGAGGTGGAGACATGTAAGAGATGGAGACATACATCTACATATGAGCTAGATGGTTTTAACTGTCAACCTGACACCTTCGGAGAAGAGTCCTGCTTATAATCTGTCCTTTATTTCAGTTTTTCTTTATTTTTAAGGATTTCCTATAGAGACACCATGAAACGGGATGTCACCCAACCTCTCCTCTAACTCCCACGTCATTCCCAACACAACCCTCTCCCAACTTCACGTCTTTTTCTGGTTTTTGTTGTTATTCCATTAATTCCCATTAATGCTGCCTATCTGCGCATGGAGTGGGAGCACCCACAGGAGCATTGGCATCCTACCATGTCCTCTAAAATTAGAATGATCCTCTTTCCCCCAGCAACTATCAATTGCCACTAGTTTTTAGGCAAGGAGTGGAACCTGGAGATCAGATAACCCGTCTACACCAGAATTTTTACTGGCTTGATCTTACACAGACCTTATGCATGTGGTCACAACTGCTATGACTTTATGACTGTACTAGCCATGTCAGGGGATGCCATAGCCAGAAAATAACAGTGCACAGTTCTTCAGCTCTTATGTGTGCCGCCTTCCTCCTCTTCTGGGATGCTCCCTAAACCTAGAGTGGGGATTGATATAAACGTCTTAAGAATGAGCCTTCAGTCTTTATTCTCAGCACTTTGGCCAGATAGACATCTATGACCAAGTCTGTGAGCAGTCCATGCCTTTAATACTTAGAAGTCAACTTACCAGCAGAACATTTAGCAAAATAACAATGGCAGGTTCTATCCCAGGGCCTGTGACCTCCAAAGCATGGACTTATGACCAGGATTATGGAACCAGGTATTTTCAGCACAACACTTGAGGGCAATATCATCACAGGCATATACAGTTCTCGGGTGTAAATCCCAGAGTTTATATAAGATGTGGAGCTCCATTTGAAGATCCCTAGTCCTCTATAGCCATCAGACCCCTGCACATCTTGATATGCTGATGAGGAGTAAATAGGGCTGCCAGTAAGAAGCCTGAAGATGGAGGCAGTGTTGAAGCACAACACTGCATGGAGGAGATGACTTACAGCTGTCTAACTAGCTGCTTCATTATAGAATCATAAAACCAAAATGGGCCTGACAATTGAAAGCTTCTGTTCTTTATCTGATTTTCTCCTGGGCATGAGAACTGTTCTGCAAGTTTGACTCCTCACTGGATCTAAATGCTTCAAAAGAACTTGAGGACATTATTTCTCCTAAAAGAGGAGAGTGAACAGGGGATGGACAAGCATGTGGTGGAGCTAGATATCTGAGCCCACTGTGGAAATATCCCCACCTTGCCTTCCCCTCTGCCTTCTCTAGACCCACTTTGCCCTCCCTCAGAGAAGCTTTTTTACAGTCTTCAAGCCACACACTGAACACCCTCTTGTCTACATTCATTTTTTGAAACCACAGTCAAGGGCATCAGCTCCTGCCCAGCACAGAGGAAAGCTTACCATCCGCCTTGCTTTTGCTGGCCACCTACCATCAATCACCCTCCTGTTCCCAGGCTCCCCAGGTAGTACCAAAGTCCTCCTCAAAGGTATGAATTGAATCAAGTAACTCACACATTGGAAACCTCTTTCTGCTCCCCACAGCCCTGGAGAAACTCTTCAGATGAGAACTTGAGAACCCTCCTAGAACTTCAGAGATGTGTCTTCGCTTTGAACACACGCTGTGAACAACAACGCCAGTCACAATGTCACCAGCAGCACACTTATGGCTGTGATGTGGGACTGTCATATACCTAATATTCACAGACGATGAAGTCCAAAAGTTAATCCTCCCTGAAATAAAAACCCTAATGTCATCATTAACTCATAGTGTACTTAAAAATCAGGGAAATCAAGAATGAATGGGGGAGGGGGAATTGTTCTGCCTATTGGGAAATAGTTATATTTATTTTACCTTATTTTGTGTACAGGTGTGCCACACACAAGGAACATGTGTGGAGGGGTCAGAGGCAGTTTGCAGGAGTTGGTTATTCCCCCACCATGTGGGTTTCATGGATCAAATGCAGGTGCCAAGCTGTAGGCAAGTGCTCTTACCCACTGGGCAATCTTGCCAGATCCATATTGAGAAATATGAAGAGCATTTTTGAAACTGAAATCATTACACAATGTTTTACTATCACTTTTTAAAAGAATGGACTTTAGAAAGTAGGAGAAGGGGGGGGGATTTGGGAGGAGTTAGGGGGAGGAGTTGGGAATGAATATAACCAAACTATATTTGGTATACATACATGAAGTTCTCAAAGAAATAATCAATTAAAAACATTATAATTTTAAAAAACAAATGAAGTTGCAGCTTGGGGGAAGACTGATTTGTAAAGTGCTTGCCACACAAATCTGAGAACCAAATTCTGATCCCCAGAACCTTTGTCAAAAATCAGATGGGTATAGAGGCAAATACAGTAAGCAGAAAATCTTAGGGATTTTCTGACAGGTCCAACTAACTAAAACACCAGGCCCTGGGACTCTACCTCAATATGTAAGGTACACAGTGGTTCAGGAGGACAGATATGTCAATCTAAGGCCCCCACACATGCACACAAGTCTACCTAGAAACATTTGAACATACAAACACACATGCAGAACACTGTATAGAGACAAAAAGAAAAAGAAAGAATGTTAAGGCAGCCAGCTCTGGCCTCTGCGGTCACTAGTATTTTTCTAGTCTTGACCTCAGGGAAGTTATTTCATATGTTGAACCTCATAGTTTTCCTCTGAAAATTGAGTATAATAATGCCTACCTCCATGCAAAACTACAGGAGGAGGAAATTCTACCCAGAGGACAATGTGCACAAAGAAAAAGTCTAACCAACAGAAGTAATGGGAGGGGATCCACAAGACCATTCATGATGCTAAATATTTTCCCACTCTAAAAGGATCCCCTGACTGTTACACTGCTCTTGTCTAAATTTGTGTCAATTGTGGCATCATAGAAAAAAAATGTTTCTATGAAACAACAGAACGGGGCAACTCACAGTACAAAGACACCATTTCAAATTTCGAAAAGTTCCTGCCTCATGTAGCATCCTCTCTTGCAGTCACCATCAAACTTAAAGTTTGCTTTTGAAAAAGAAAATACGGAGGCAAGCAAGGCCCGAGCAACCTCTGGGAGCAAATAAGCAAGGCCCAAGCAACTTCCTGAGGTGTCTAGAGACTCAGGGAGGGCTGAGCAATTGGAACCATGGCCCTAACTCCACCAGAAGAGCCTTGGACCCACTGTCACCTGGATGAGAGAATCACTGGAGACACAGTCAACACAGTCACAACTACACCAATTGGAAGGAAAATGGGTAGCCAACAAGGTAAGAACACACTCAACAATAGAAAAAGCAACACAGTACCATCAAAAACTAGTGGTTCTACAACAGCAAGACTTAAATACCCCAACACAGATGAAGCAGAAGAAAATTATCCTAGAAGTAACTTTAGGAAAATGAAAGAGGAAATGAAAAATTCCCTCAAAGTAGTGGAAGAAAAAACAAACAAAAAATTGGAAGAAATGAATAAATCCCTTGAAGAAAAACAAGAAAAAGCAACCAAACAAGTGAAAGAAACGATTCAAGACTTGAAAACCGAAATAAAGACAATAAAGAAAACATAAACCAAGGAAATTCTGGAAATGGGAAATATGGGTAAACAATCAGGAACCAAAAATGTATGCATAAACAGCAGAATACATGTGATTGAAGAGAACATTTCATGTGCAGAAGATACAATAGAGAAAATAGACTCATTGGTCAAAGAAAATGTTAAATCTAACAAAAACTTAACATAAAATATGCAGGAAATATGAGACACCATGAAAAGATCAAACCTAAGAATAATAGGGATAGAAGAAGTCCAACTCAAAGGCACAGAAAATTTATTCAACAAAATCATAATAGAAAACTTGCCCAATCTAAAGAAGGAATTGCCAATGAAAATACAAGAAGCTTTCAGAACACCAAACAGACTAGACCAAAAAAAGGTTTTCTTGCCACATAATAATCAGAACACTAAACATACAGAATAAAGAAAAAAATATTGAGCTGCTAAGGAAAAAGGCTAACATATAAATACAGACCTATCAGAATTACACCTGACTTCTCAATGGAAACGATGAAAGTCAGAAGGTCCTGGACAAGTGTTAAGCAGACATTAAGAGTCTACTATACCCAGCAGAATTTTCAATGACAATATACAAAGAAAACAAGATATTCCATTACAAAATCAGACGTAAACAATATTTGTTGACAAATCCAGCCCTACAGAAAGTACTAGAAAGAAATCTCCAATCCAAGGAAGTCAGCTACACCCACAAAAACACAGATAATAAATGATTTCACAGGAGCAAATCACAAAAGAAAAAGCACACACAATACCATTACCACCAACAAAAACTAAAATAACAGGAGTTAGCAATCACTGGTCATTAATATCCCTTAATATTAATGGACTCGCCGGGCGGTGGTGGTGCACGCCTTTAATCCCAGCAGAGGCAGAGGCAGAGGCAGGCGGATCTCTGTGAGTTCGAGACCAGCCTGGTCTACAAGAGCTAGTTCCAGGACAGGCTCCAAAACCACAGAGAAACCCTGTCTCAAAAAACCAAAAAAAAAAAAATTAATGGACTCAATGTATGTATAAAAAGACTAGCAGATTAGATATGAAAACAGAATCTATCCTTATGCTATATACAAGAAACACACCTCAACCTCAAAGACAGACATCACCTCAGAGTAAAAGGTTGGAAAAAATTTTCAATCAAAAGGACCAAAGAAACAAGCAGGTGTAGCTATTTTAATATCTGACAAAGTAGTCTTCAAACTAAAATCAGTCAAAAGAGACAAAGAAAAACATTTGTTTTCCAAAAGAAAAATCCATCAAGAGGAAATCTCAATTCTGAACATCTATGCCCCAAATATGAGGGCACCCTCATATGTAAAAGAGACATTTCTAAAGCTTAAATCACACAGTAAGCCACACACACTAATGGTGGGAGACTTCAGCACCCCACTCTTAACCACTGGACAGAAAGATCTGCCAGACAGAATCTTAAGAAATGAGGGAACTAACAAATGTTATGACTCAAATGGACTCAACAGATACATATAGAACATTCCATTCAAACATAAAAAGAATATACCTTCTTCTCAGTACCTCATGGAACCTTCTCAAAAATTGACCACATAATTAGTAACAAAAACCTCAACAGATATGAAAAAAATTGGAATAATCCCATTTATCTTATCCATCACCATAGCTTAAAAAGTTAAAATTCAACAACACCACTAATTTCAGAAAGCCAGAAAACACATGGAAAATGAACAATGCTCACCTGAATCACCAATGGGTCAAGGAAAAAATAAATTATAGACTTCCTAAAATTTAACAAAAATGACCACACAACATACCCGAATTTATGGGACACAATGAAAACAGTGTTAAGAGGAAAGTTCATAGCACTAAGTGCCTTCATGAAGAAGCTGGAAAACTCCCACACTAGTGAGTTAACAGAACACCTGAAAGCTCTATAACAAAAAGTGGCAAACTCACCCGGGAGGACCAGATGATAAGAAATAATCAAATTGAGAGCTGAAGCCAACAAAATAGAAACAAAAAAAATCAATGAGACAAAGAGTTGGTTCTTCAAGAAAATCAACAAAATAGACAAACTTTTATCCAAACTAACCAAAAGGCAGGGAGAGAATATCCAAATTAACAAAATCAGAAATAAAAAAGGTATATAACAGACTCAGAGGAAATCCAGAGAATCATCAGGGCATACTTCAAAAGCCTGTACTCCAAAACATTATAAAACTTAAAGGAAATGGACAATTTTCTAAGTAGATATAACTTACCAAAATTAAATCAAGACTAGATAAGAATATAAAATAGACCTATAATTGCTAAGAAAATAGAAACAGTCATCAAAAGTATTCCAATGGAAAAAAAGCCCAATTCTACCAAATTTTCAAAAAAAGAATGAATACCAACACTCCTCAAATTGGTACACACAAAAAAAACCCAGAAGGAACATTGCCAAACTCTTTTTACAAGGCTTTAGTTACTGTGATATCCAAACCACATAAAGACACAACTAAGAAAGAGACTTACAGACCAATCTCACTCATGAACACTGATGCAAAAATATCCAATAAAATAGTGGCAAAATGAATCCAAGAACACATCAGAAAAATCATCCACCATGACCAAGTAGGCTTCATCCCAGAGAGGCAGGGATAACTCAACATAAAACAATCTGTCAATGAAATCCACGATATAAACAAACTGAAAGAAAAACACTACAAGGTCATCTCATTAGATGCTGAAAAGGCCTTCAACAAAATTCAACACCCTTTCATGATAAAAGTCTTGTAGAGAGCAGGGATACAAGGAACATACCTAAACATAATACAGGCAATATACAGCAAACCAACATCAGTCTAAATGGAGAGAAACTCAAAGCAATCCCACTAAAATCAGGAACAAGACAATGTTGTCCACTCTCTCCACATCTATTCAATATAGTACTTAAGGTTCTAGCTAGAGCTAAAGACAACAAAGGGAGATCAAGGGGATACGAATCAGAGAGGAAGAAATTAAACTCTCACTATTTGCTAATGATATTATAGTTTACATAAGTGACCCCAAAAATTCTACCAGAGAACTTCTACAAGTCATAAACATCTTCAGAAATGTAGCAGGATACAAGATTAACTCAAAAAAATCAGTAACCCTCCTGTACACAGATGATGAACAGGCTAAGAAAGAAATCAGAGAAACACCACCATTCACAATAGCCACAAAAACACAAAATATCTTGGGGTAACTCTACCCAAACAAGTGAAAGACCAATACAACAAGAACTTGAAATCATTGAAGCAATTGAAGAAGACGCCAGAAAATGGAAAGAACTCCCATGCTCTTGGGTAGGTAGAAAGAACATAGTAAATATGGCAATCTTGCCATAAGCAATCTACAGATTCAATGCAATGCCCATGAAAATCCCAGCAAAATTCTTCACAGACTGTAGTAATAAGGGTGGCGGGGCTGCGTCCCCAGCACCCCAGCCGCCCGCACGGCTAGCTTATGCCCGAAATAACAACACACAAACTGTATTCATTTAAACACTGCTTGGCCCATTATCTTCTAGGCTAATTCTCACATATTAATTTAGCCCATTTCTAATCATCTGTGTATGGCACCCCAAGGTGCGCTTACCAGGAAGATTCTAGCCTATGTCCATCCTGGGTCGGAGCTTCATCCCGGGAGCGGGGCATGGCGTCTCTCTCAGGCGTCTGCTCCCGAGAGGAGAGCTGTCAAGACTGAGCTCACTTCCTCTTCCTCCCAGCGTCCTGTTCTGCCTACTCCTCCCACCTATCTTCCAACCAATAAAATGGGCCAAGGCAGTTCCTTTATTAGCCAATGACCTTCCTCCATCATTTCCCCTTTTTCGGTTTAAACAAAAAAAAAAGGCTTTAACTTTAACATAGCAAAATTACATATAACAAAACAGTTATCAAGTAAAAGTTACAATAATCTTTATCATAACTAAGGAAAACTATAACTAACTATTCTTAACTCCATCAAAGACTCCAGAAAGATACAATACTACCTAAGCAAACAAGAAAAAAGCAACTTTCAAACTCTAGAAATGACAGAGACATCTCGCTGCCTGGACAGTCACCCAAAGTTCCTCTGTACCATTGGGGCATCCATCTTCAGCCTTCAGGCCCATGGTATCCAGCAGACATTTCCATGAAGCAGGAAAATTCAAAGTCAGTTCAGTCTGTTGTGTCCTGCAGAATGTCTCGCAGACTCTTTCATGAATCAGGAACACCAAAAGATCATCTCACCTTAGGCAAGTTCAGTAGTCCTCTCTCTGTGGGTTCTCTGTGTCCAGTTTATGCAATAGTCCAGGCAACAGCAGTTTCTTGCCCAAATGGCTATCAAAACTCCATAACGAGCCTCTTCAATGCCCATCTTCCTCTTGAAGTAGATTGGTGCTGCCAGGAGTAGAGTGTCTCATTGTCATGAAAAGTCCTCAGTTATTAAAACATTAAATGTCCTATTCTGTAATCTTTGAAAGACATGAAGAATGTCTATCTAAAATATATCTCTATATATCTAGAAAATCTAACTAACATGACTACAAGCTTTACTATTATCGATGATTATCCATTAACAACCTATATTTCTTAATTATACAGTACATATTTAAATGAACTACACTATCACAATACCTTAATCAAAATCAGAAACTTATATATATATAACAAAATTGACCTTAAATCTCTATCAATAAAGCAAAATCTATACTAATGTAAATTATTCATATCTATATCATATCCCCCTTTAAATGTAAAAGGACGTTTATAAACCATATTTGGGAACATGGGCGCAGTTATTTCTCTCCAAACTGCTTCCTGCTAAATGGGGGCGTCGTTAATTAGGTCTTTCATGGTATAACCTGTGTGCTAGTTTCATCTCAGTTGGCAGTTGAGCGAAGAAATTTTCTGAAGATGTTCACTGCAACCCTTCAGGAGGGCGTGGTCCATCATACCAAATCGGAATAGAAGAAATGAACAGTGTCTCATCCTCTGTGAAAACAAAAGAAGAATCTCTTTTCCAAAGTATCATATCCTTAGATCCAAATTCAAAATATCTATGTTGGATTAGTTCAGCAGCATTTATAAACAAATATCTTTTAGTAGCTTTTGCCCTTTCCTCAGCATTCAAACAATTCAAAGAGAGCATAAAAGCATACAGTATCAAAATTCTCTGTGTATTTTCCATTTTTGTGCAGCTTTATTTTAACCTCTATTTTGTTTATTTTTACTTTTAACTCTTTGCTTTTTGAGACAGGTTCTCTGTATCTTTGACCTGAAGTAACTCTGTAGACCAGGCTGTCTTTGAACTCTCAGAGATCTGCCTGTCTCTGCCTCCCAGGCATTCGGGATTAAAGGTGTAAGCTACTACACCTTGAACTCACAGAGATCTGTTTGTCTCTGCCTTCTAGGCACTGGGATTAAAGGCGTGTGCTACCACACCTTGAAGTCACAGAGGTCAATCTCCCTCTGCCTTCCAAGTGTTGGGATTAAAGTTGTGTACTACCACACACAACAACTCTCTTCCTTTTTTTTTTTGTTTTTTACTTTAAGAACTTCAACTTTTAGTCTGCATATATTTTTCACACACTTTAAACCATTCAGAAATTTTCTGTCTTTGAATCGCTCTTTACTGTATATCTCTCTTTTTCTGACCACATGAGTCTTTAATTTACCAAGCAATCTCAGTAGGACTAAAGACGTGGCTTTGACGGCTGGATCCAGCCCATTCCTTAGCTTTCCAGCCTCATGGCGGATATACAGGCTGCAGCCATGTTTATAGCCACAACTCTATGGCCTTTCAAGGTTCCTGCCAGCAGGCGAGCTTCAGCAGCCTGCCTGCGTAAAAGAGTCAGAGTTTTCCCTGGCAGGACAGCCCAGAAAGCCAGCATTTTTAAATGGTGCAGCTTTTTTCCTGCTATGGCTGAAAACCGAAAAGCATGCGTTCAGCTTTTCGTCAACACCATTTAAGTGTTTCGTGGCAGGACCTCTTAATGAGCTGCAGGGTTTTGCAGCTAAAGCTGAGTCAGGAAGCTTCTCTTAGATGAGAGCGCTTGCTTGCCTCTAGCAAGCAGAATAGAACCGAGAAATTGCTGCTACCAAGAAACCAGGCACAGTGCTTTCATTTTGTTCTAGAATTACTTCCCAAGCTGTCTCAGGCTTCATGTGGAAGCAGTTGTCCACGTGGGCGCCATTTGTAGTAATAAGGGCGGCGGGGCTGCGTCCCTGGCACCCGGCCGCCCCCACGGCTAGCTTTACCCAAAGTAATTACACAGACACTGTATTCTTTTAACACTGCTTGGCCTATTCTCTTCTAGGCTAATTCTCACATATTAATTTAGCCCATTTCTAATCATCTGTGTATGGCACCCCAAGGTGCGCTTACCAGAAAGATTCTAGCCTATGTCCATCCTGGGTCGGAGCTTCATCCCGGGAGCGGGGCAGGCGTCTCTCTCAGGCATCTGCTCCTGAGAGGAGAGCTGTCGAGACTGAGCTCACTTCCTCTTCCTCCCAGCGTCCTGTTCTGCCTACTCCTCCCACCTATCTTCCAACCAATAAAATGGGCCAAGGCAGTTCCTTTATTAGCCAATGACCTTCCTCCATCAACAGACCTTATAAGAATGGTACTCAACTTCATATGGAAAAGTAAAAAACCCAGGATAGCCAAAACAATCCTATACAATAAAGGAACTTCTGGAGGCATCACAATCCCTGACTTCAACCTCTACTATAGAGCTACAGTAATGAAAACAGCCTGGTATTGGCATAAGAACAGATAGGAGGATCAATGGGATCCAATCAAAGACCCAAATATTAATCCACACACCTATGAACACCTGATTTTTTGACAAAGAAACTAAAAATATAAAATGGAAAAAAGAGAGCATATTCAACAAATGATGCTGGCATGACTGGATATCAACATGTAGAAGAATGAAAATAGATCCATATCTATCCCCATGCACAAAACTCAAGTCCAAATGGATCAAAGACCTCAACATAAAGCCAGTCACACTAAACCTCACAGAAGAGAAAGTGAGAAGTACACTTGAACACATTGGCACAGGAGACCGCTTCCTAAATATAACCCCAGTAGCACAGACACTGAGAAAAACAACTAATAAATGAAACCTCCTGAAACTGAAAAGCTTCTGTAAAGCAAAGGACATGGTCAGCAAGACAAAATGACAGCCTAGAGAATGGGAAAATATCTTTACCAACCTCACATTGGATAGAGGACTGCTCTCTAAAATATACAAAAGAACCCAAGAAACTTGACTCAAAAGAACAAATAACAAATCCAATAACAAAATGGGGTACAGATCTAAACAGTGAACTCCCAACAGGTGAAAATGTTCAACATCCTTTGCCATGAGAGAAATGCAAATCAAAACAACTGAGATTCCATCTAACACCTGTCAGAATGGCCAAGATCAAAAACACTGATGACAGCTTGTGCTGGAGAGGATTGAGGTAAGGGGAGCACTCCTTCATTGTTGGTGGGAGTACAAACTTGTACAGCCACTTTAGAAATCAGTATGATGATTTTTCAGAAAATTAGGAAACAATCTACCTCAAAACCCAGCAATACCACTTTTGGGTATATATCCAAAGTATGCTCACTCATACCACAAGGACATGTGCTAAGCTATGCTTATAGCAGCATTATTCTTAATAGCCAGAATCTGGAAACAACCTAGATACCCCTCAATGGAAGGATGGATAAAGAAAGTGTGGTACATTTACACAATAGAGTACTACTCAGCCAAAAAAAAAAAAAAGACATCTTGAGATTTGCAGGCAAATGGATTGATCTAGGGAAAAAAAAACATCTTGAGTGAGGTAACCCAGACCCAGAATTACAAGTATAATATGTACTCACTCATAAGTGGCTTTTAGACATAAAGCAAATAAAAGCCAGCCTACACTACAAAATCCCAGAGAACCTAGACAACAAAGAGGCTCCTAAGAGAGACATACATAGATCTACATAGAAAGGACAAAAAGACAAGTCCTCCTGAGTAAATTGGGAATGTGGGGGTCATGGAAAAAAGTAGAAGGGGAGAGGAGAGGAAGGGAGGGGAGTAGAGAAAAATGTATAGCTCAATAAAAACAATTTTAAAAGAGATCACATATAAAAAGAAACTATGATGGTCCACTAGAAATGGCTGGTGGATCAGGCCCATGTTTAATATTGCTTAGAATCACAATAGTGGCATAATTGGTTGCACACTATATCCAATGAAAGACAAGATGGACTTTCACTTCCTTATTCTCAATCTTTTTAAAAATGTGTTCTTTTTCAGGGGTGAGAGTGTGAATGTTGTATTATATGTGAGAGGGGGAAGCATACGTGTAGAAGTCAGACGACAATTTTCAATAATTCTCTCCTTCCGGTGTGTGTCCTGGGAATTGTACTCATGTTGTCAAAGCATTTTACCCACTGCCCCATCCATCCCTAATTTCAATTGTATTGGATGAAAATGAGAGGGCCTTCTTCCTCAGCTTCCATTCTACCTTCGTGAATTCAGAAAGTGAGGCCAAGTCAGCTGTTCAAGTTCACCCTCGCAGATAGAATAGGTGTTGTTATCACATTATATATCATAAATCATGTAGAGACAGGTGATGGCCTTCTCAGCCAATCAGAGCATAACATCCAAAAGCATCTGTCATTTTAGATCAGCCAGATGTGAAAGGGCACACATCTGGTTGGTTGAATGTTGCGTGAATGTGTCCATGGCAATGGACACTGAGCCAGGCCTGCTCTGAACCCTTGGGATAGGAGATGAGGGCGGGGGAGAAGGAAACCTAATTACAACATGTCCAAACAGCTCATGAGTTGCTGCGGGAGGGACACCTAATGGGTGTCAACACAATTACAGATCTTCACACACATCTGAAAATAACAGACTGTGACGCCGACACAATTGCCATGTTGTCGTTTCATCGGAACAGTGATTTGACACACTGGATATCAGCGCAGAATTGAATTAGAGGAGGAGATTGCATGGCAATTTCCCAGCGTAGCTTTCCAAGTCCTCTCCAGCCAATAGTGAACAAACCCCTAAGTCATCCTGGCAGCCTAGCTAACCTGTCCTTAAATCCAGGGCTGGCTTCTACCACAAAGGCTGATGGAACCATAATGGTTTCATCCATTCTGTGCCCAGTGACGGCACCCAGCATTCTCAGAAAACATTTGGGACTGAAAATAAAATACTGATGGTCTCAAACATCAATCACCCAGAGCTGTGTGTCTACCCTCCGACCCAGTCCTATCTTCTCTCCTATCTTCTTGATTCCATAACATCCTCTGCTAGCCAGATGCCCTTGGCCAGTCTTCAAGTTGCACAGATTCACCATTTCTGAGTCTAAATCTCTCTCCCATATAACTTGGAACTAGATAGGTCAAGTAGGGTAGATGCACCAGAAGCACCTTAGAGTTCTGGACTCCCAGCCATGACTAAGTGACCCACACCCCTCAGAGGAAATGCAACAACCTGAGTTTTTAACATTTGACTGTACCCGGGCTCACAATGGATTTTCTTACAGAAAATGAGAGGTCAAGCTTTTTCATCTGTCACCAGACTGTTCATCTAGAAAGTTCTGGATTGTCTAGAAGTGGTAATTCTAGTTCTGAAGCCCATCATGTTCTTTTGGCCACAATATGGATGGCTCATCTACCAGGTAAGAGTAGATACAGAGGCAATGTTTGTATTAGCATTGACACAGATGCAATGTCACTTGAGCTTCACATAGCTAAGGAAGGGCTGTATGTCACACATGCAAAAGCACATGCACGCACGCACGCGCACACACACACACACACACACACACACACAAAGGGGAAGAGGGAACAAAAAAGCTAGACAAAAAGATACAGAAACAGACACACAGAGAGAGATATACATGCACACACAGAGTCTAAGCTATGTTTTTGTTGCCTTGATAAAATACCATGACCGACAAAACTTATAAAAGAAAGCATTTAACTTGGAGCTCATGGTTTCATAGGGTAAGATTCCATGGACATTCTGGAAGGACCATGGCAGCAGGGAAGTAGGCAAGGCACTGAAACAGTAGCCAAGATCTACATGATCATGATCTACAACCATGAGTCAGAGAGAGAAAGACTCTGAGAATGGCATGGGCTTTTAAATCTCCAAGCCTACCTCCAGGGACATACGTCCCTCAACAAGAACACACCACCTAATCCTTCACAAAGAGTTCTACCAACTGGGGACCAAAAATTCAAACAAATGAGCCCATGGGGGACATTCTCATTTAGAACACCACACCCACATAACACACATATATACATACACAGTACAGATACACATGCACACTCATACATATATGCATACAGATACACACACAAGCATAACATGTGCACAGACATACACATAATTCATCTGTCACTTCAAGTACCAGGCTCTGTGCCTCTGATGTCCATCTTCATGATTCCTTACCCTTAATCATTGTTACAGTATCACATTGCTCATGGACCCTCTTCCCTATTAGACAATAAGTTCCATGAAGCTGGGAATCTTAACTGTTTGCATCTCCAGGCATGAAGTGTGGTAGATACTTAATTGGCTGAATAAATGTCTAAAAGACAGAGAAGGTGAAGCTCAGGAAGGTTAGATAACTGATGCAGCTACAGAATTAAACACAGGTTGTCAAATGTCAATGCTCTTTACATTGTTTTCAATACTTTATTTCAGTGGATACCCTCCCTCTTTGCAAAAATACTTGAATGGACATCTTGGCTCAGAATTCTATCTCAAGAATTCTTTACAAAACAAAAGACTATCATCCTAAAATTAGTTCACTCAGATCTTGAACAAAAGTCAACCTCTGAGGTTAGACCAATCAAGCCTGGGTACTGAAAGGGAGGTTACTTCAAATTTGGGGGATGGGTTTCTAAGTTAACTATGAGAACATGCCCCAGGCATGAGTGCTGCCATCATACCCTACATCATCAGTGTGTGGATGCTGTGCCTGCCTTTGCCTTTAATAGTCACAACATTCCAGTGTAGTCAAGGAGACAGGATGATGATGCTGAAACATAGGGTGATGTGGGATTCCCCTCTGTATGTTGTGAATACCATTGGTTAATAAAGGAACTGCTTTAGACCTATAGCAGGGCAGAACTTAGCTAGGTGAGGAAAACAAAACTGAATGCTGGGATAAAGGAGGCAGAGGAAAGAGAAGCCATTGAGCTGCTGCCAGAGACAGCTATGCTGAAACTTTGCTGGTAAGCCACTGCCACATGGCAATACACAGATTAATGGAGATGGGTTAAATTATTATGTAAAAGTTAGCCAATGGATCAAACAGTAATTTAAATAATATAGTTTCTGTGTGATTATTTCAGGTCTGAGCATCCAGACAGCTGAGAAACAAAGAAGTAGCCCCCTCAAAACAAAAGAGATCTTGCCTATCTTGATGAATTACTCATAAAGGGCCAACAGTCAGTGACTATGGAACCAGAAATAGACTCCCCTTTTCTCCTGGCAAAGAAATAAATGGCAGGTGGGCAAAAAAATTACACTTCCAATTTTACTTAGGTGATAATTAGCTGGGAGAGTAATTGAATTCTAATCTCATGCTAGAAGATTGCATCTTATTTATCAGCCTGATGCTCAGCTTTCAATTGTGAATTCTACCTCAACCCTAGTCTCTGAACTTAAGTTCCTCTGCCACTGTTAACTCAGCTACCAATGTATTCTGCTTTCCAGTCTGTCCCACCATATGGCTTTTGACTGACTCATTATCTCATGGTCATCATAAAATCATAAGATCCTGCATGGATAGCAGGATCTCCATTCTGGGGCCCAGGTCCTCCTCTGGGGAAACCATCATAAGCGTTCATTGCCTGTTGGGTAGAGTCCTAGTTTGTTTCCTGTGGCTGTGATAATAAAACCAAAAGCAGCTTGGGGAGGAAATTATTTCACTTACAGGTTAGAGGACATCATTGAGAGGACCTAAGGCTGAAGCAAGGATATGGGAGGAACATTGCCTCCTGGCTTGCTCACTCTAGTTTGCCCAACTACTTTTCTTATAAAACCTAGGCTCACCTCCCCAGGGATGGCACTGCCCACAGTGGTGTGGGCCGTCCCACTTCAATCATCAATGAAATGTCTCACAGGCATTCCCATAGAGCAGTAGGATAGAGGCAGTTCTGCAACTGAGGTCCCTTCTTCCCCAGTGACTCTAAAACTAACCTGCACAATTGGCCCCTTGTCTACTTGACACACAAGCACATCATTATTGAACTATATATAACCTTTCCTTGGGTATACCTAGGATCTCATGTTAATTTCATAATATAATACACAGTCCAACTTTTAAAAGTCCCACAGTGCTTGAATTTTTCAACATTTAAAATTCTAAGATCTCTAAAAATCCAAAATCTCATAATTGAGGGCTCCCATAAGAAACAATCAACAACAAAACAACTTATATACTCTTACTGGAATAGGGAAAAACCAGGGCACAGAAACAACCATATCAAAGCAAAACCAAAATCCAGCAGCATAAATAGTTCAGTGTCTGGTTTACTCACAATCTCCTTGTCTTCAAATAGCTTGGGTAGCCATACATCTCCAGATTTGTCATTCACAGACACACACACACACACACACACACACACACACACACACACACCCCACAGCTTGTCCCATAAGGCCAGGCCAGCTCTATTCCAAACCTGTCACTGTCTTTGGAGATCATCCCATCGTCCTGGGATCTCCAATATTCTAGGGAAGTCTCTACTGCAAAGGAGGTTGCATCTTCATCAATGGCCTCTCCTGGCTTCTCACTGTGCCAAACCTCAGCTTCAGTCCTGGGTTCTCTGCTGCATCTAAGGCTGCACCTTTACCAATAGTTTCCCCAGTCTTATTGCAGGGATTTTATTTTTCCACATGGTGTCAAACCTTAGCTCTTCTCCATGACCCCTTCATGCCTTCAATTCAGTATTGTGTAAGAGACCCTTATATATTTCCAAGTTCAAATACCAGCTTAAGATGCAGCCTCGACTCCACTGGACCATAACTTCAGTGTGCCAACTCTGAGGAAATATTGCTGAAGATAGCACTTCAATGATGCTGGTCTCTCCTTCATCACAGCTAATTTCTCAAACCCAGTTGGCCAGCATCCATTGTATCACTAAAGCAAAGGTTCTGTATCAATGGTGATCGTCTCTTGTGAATAGAGACAGGTTCTTCAGTCAAAGGCAGAAGAGAAACCACATATTCTTAATTCAGACTATCATATGAGCAGCCAGGATGGCATCTTTGAGGGACTTTTAAACCTTCCTCTGACATTTCTCAAGCCACGGCTCCCACACATGCATTTCTGTCAGTGCTGTTTTCCACGTGACAGCTGATTACACTCTGAGCACTCAACTTTTCCAGCCTGAAGCTCTGAATTTCCACCAGCCTCCCGAAAATGTGGTCAGGACCATCCCAGCAGTGTCCCGCTCTGTGATGCCAACTTCAGTCCTAGTTTTCTTCTGTTTCTGTGATAAAACATCGTCCAAAGCCAACTGGGAAGAAATGATTTCTTAAGCTTACAGTTTAGACACTACATCGAGAGAAGCCAAGACTGGTACTTATGGTAGGAACCTAGAGGCAGGAACTAAAGCAGAGACTGGGAGAACTATGCTTACTGGCTTGTTCCCCATGGCTTCTTCATCTACCTTTCTATACAGACCAGACTCACTTGCCTAGGAATGGTATGGCCCACAGTGGGATGCGTGGGTTGGGCCCTCCCACATCAACTGTCAATCAAAACACCCACATCAATCAATCAAAAAAAAAAGCCCCAAGACATGCCCACAGACCAGTCGATGGAGGGAAGGTCCCAAATGACACTAGTTTGTGTCAAGTTGACGGAACTATCCAGCACAGCAGACATTATGGCATTTCATTGCCCTTTGGAGGTGTTTTGCAGAAAGATCTTTCTTTCTGTGGTTGAGATTAAAGAGATGGTTCAGGCTTTAAGAGCACTTATACATACACACATACATGCACGCATACATACATACACACGTGCATGCATTCACGTACACACACACAATTTCTAGTCTTTCAACAGAAACTCATTTTTTTAATTTTCATGTAGGATGCTAGGTAAGATGATAAGTCTTTCTAAAAGTCCATTGTTATTTAATATGAAAATAACATATATAAAAGAGGTATATGAGAAGTATATATGAAATATAACTAGCATCATACATCTTTGCTCCCAGGACCCATGTCAAGGGATAGATTATTTCAGTTTCTGTCATGCCCCCTAGGTACTTCTTCCCTCATCCCAAGGGAAATGTGGTCTGAGTTTTGAATTTATCAGTGGCTTGGGTTCATACAAAAAGCATAACTTAAGAGTTATTGCAGATGTAAAGCTTTCTACATCTGGTGACATTATATGAATGCTATCGGATTTTACAGTCTTCAGACTCTCATTTTTATGTAGCAGTGAGTATGGCTCAGCTGGTAGAGCACTTGCCCCTCTATCCGTTCTCTGGTGCCACACTGACTGCTTGTGGCAGTGCATACTTGGAATCCTAGCACCCAGGAGGTGGAGGCAGGACCCTCAGGAATTCAAGGTCATCCTCAGATACATAGCAAGCTCTGGACTATATGAGGCCCCTCTCAAGATAAACTGGTTTCATCAGTCAACATTTGTTTTCTTAAGATTTACTGTTACTGTTTCTCCAGGGTTTGGTCAATTTCATTTTGCCAAAGTATAGCATTCCAGTCCTTGAAAAACCACTGCTTACGCAGTCTCCTCTCAGCAAACAAGGGAACGTTTGCTTCCTATCAGTTAGTGTAAATCCACTGATCTGTTCCATTTTCTCAATTGCCCCCTGGGTTCATGGTGTTCGGAAAAGGCAGACAAATTTCCTGACTGTCGCCTCCAGTGACTTTTTCCCCCTCCTTTGGGTCAAATAATTCTGTTCTCTGCAGTTTTGTGAGTTTTCACTTGCTGACCAGTCTTCCGGTCCCCGAAAAAGGAAATTCCAGATGCTAAATCAATCCACTCTCCTAAAGTTCCAAAGGAAGCACACTGCAAAAGGCAAGCAGGGGGCCATGTGCTGGGACAGCCTTGATTCAGGGGAGGAAGCCCCCAAACCTGGAATGGACCATACATGAACTTCTACCTCCATCTATTTCGAGATGCATGACCTGGGGGAGCGGATGACAAAAGCTGTCAAAAAGTCAGGTATGGTCTCTCACACCTGCAATCGCAGCAGTTGGTAGGATGAGGCAGGAGGATTGCTGTAACCCAAAGTCAACCTGAGTTACAGGGTGGGACTTTGTCTCAAAAGATGAAAAGCAAACAGAACAAAACAAAAACACTCTCCAAACCTCTGAGTCCTCATCTAGATAGTGTCAACAACCATCCCCTCCCCCAGTGTAGGTACTGCCACGGCTAGCATGACGTCATTTAGTGAGAGAAGGAAATGCCTGGTGTCAGGGAAATCAATCACCGATGACTGCAGTGAGGAAATAAAAACCAAACAGGCTGCATGAATTCCTTTCTGCTCCATCTGATGTTGTGGCCTTTCCTCAATCCCACTGATTGAGCCTCAGAAACCCATTTTTGGTTTTTCAATGGTAATGATATCGCAAGAGATCTGCAGGGCACCATCAGATTAAATTGCTGCCAGCTAACAGGAAAATATTGGTCAGACCACACGCACACCCCTCAAACGTTTCCAGAGATATAACATTTCCACAGCCAAAGCCCTGTGCTAGCCAACCAGAAAGCCCTGTGCTAGCCAACCAGAAAGGTGAAGGAGGGGGACACACAATGGCACAAAGGGTAGGTAGAGCCCTCTCTGGGTGAAGTGCAGTACACACTGCCTCGCTCCATCCTCATAATCGCCCCACAGAATACACATAATTCCCTAATTTAATAGAGAAGAAAACTGAAGCTCTTGGAGTGGAGAAAGTTGTTTAAGAACTCCAGTTAGTAAAATCAAAGCCCAGGGAGGCAGGTGGCTCAATCGGTAGAGAGCTTGCTTCACAAATGGGAAGACTGGAGTTCGTTCTCCAGCACCCATACAAAACCTTAGGTGTGGTGGTGCACTCTTGTAATCCCAGAACTGGGAAGGCAGAAGTGGGCAAACCCTTGGACTCAGAGATCAGTCAAACTAGCTATTTGATGAGCTCCAGGCCTGTGAGACATCTTGTCTTAAATAAACGGAGACTGAGAAGATGTTTCCTTGGGTCGAGCACTCACTGTGAAAGGATAAAGACATGAGTTTGAATCCCCAGTGATGGAGGAAGGTCATTGGTTAAATAAAAAGAAACTGCTTGGCCCTCATTGGTTAGAAGATAGGTGGGAGGAGTAAACAGAACAGAACGCTGGGAGGAAGAGGAAGAGAGCTCAGACTCCACAGCTCTCCTCTCGACGCCTCAGAGAGACGCCATGCTCTGCTCTCCCAGGCAGACACACGCGATGAAGCAAGTCACCAGGTTAGACATGCTGAATCTTTCCCGGTAAGACTGGTGCTCACAGATTATTAGAGATGGGTTGGTCGGGATGTGAGAATTAGCCTGTAAGGGCTAGAGCTAAAGGGCCAAGCAGTGTTTAAATGAATACAGTTTGTGTGTTGTTATTTCGGGCATAAGCTAGCCGAGCAGGCGGCTGGGGTGCTGGGAACACAGCCCCGCCGCTCCTATTACTACACCCCAGAACCCATGTTGAGCCGTATGTCAAAGTGCTGAGGTCTGTAAGAACCCCAGCACTCCTATGGGAGTATGGGAAGCAGAGAGAGAATTCCTGGAAACTCAAGGGGCACTCAGTCTAGGGTACACTGTGGCTGTGAGACCCCCATCCCAATCAAGGCAGAAGGTAAGGACCGACATCTGAGGTTGTCTTCCCATTGCCATGTGCGCTGCATTTGCCTGCACTGCACTCACACATGACCGTACACACACACACACACGGGAGACACAGAGATAGACAGAAAGAGACAGGAAAGAAAGAGAGAGAGAGTCAAAGCCGAGGTCCTAACTCTGTTAAGTCTAAGCCAGGAGACTCTTGCTCCACGCTGTCACCCAAGCTGAACCCAAACAAGCCATGACCGAAGGATTCCACGCTCCGCACTGGGCACTTAGAACTTCCTTGTCAGCGCCTCCATTTGTTGGGGAAGGCTTGCGTGTAATTAACTTAACGATGGGCTCTCCATAAATTACACTTCAATCTGCTCCTATATTTGAATAATTAAGTTTAGAACATAAAGACTAATGAAACTAATGGTTAACCAAATTACTAGATTTTGAAAATCATTGATTTTTCTCATTTGCCTGCTAAAATTAATTGATCTCATTTACATATACAGATTGCATCTGCTTTAGCTTTTAGAATATTTATCTTCCAAGTTTTTACACCAAAGTTTCAAAATTCATTTACAAAGGCTCAGCCCTTTTGCAATTATACTCATTTGCATGGAAACCAAAGCTTATTGCTCTCCTAATTATTACTGTTATGATTGTTCCTTTCATTTGAATACAATAGCCCTGTAACTTAAAGAATAAAAATTTTAAAGCAGCCAAGAAGCCTTAAAAATACATATGGAAGTGATCAGCATAACACAATTTCTTCTGGTAAATAAGATAAATAAAAGCAAATTCTCCAGTTACAAAACCCTAAGAAAAGACTTTACGAAATGTCTCATTAACGGTTTCTACAGCACAATAGTTGGAGATGCGAGGGCCGCACGACACTAAAGGCTTATGCTGTATGAAGAGAAGGTATTTCCTGGAATAATTCATGAACAGGAGGAACCCAGAGGGACTTCCAAGAAATTCAGAAACATAAGGATCCAATGATTGCTGGAAGGAGTGAGAATCCTCCGGCAGCATTATCCAGAGCGCAGGTCGCTGCTTACACTCAAGTTCCAACCAGCTTTGCCTCTTTTCCAATAAAATAAAAACGGAATAGAAAATACACTGTAAGAACCATTTCTGGTTATGAGAACTGCATTTCAGGTTTACCTCCTCAACCCCACCCCTTCTGAGACAGGGTCTCACTGTGTAACCCTGGCTAACATAGAACTCACAATGTAAGCCAGGCCGACTTTAAACAGCCATCCTCCTGCTTCTATGCCTACAATTCCCCTAGTACTGAGATGACTGGTCTACACAGCACCACACATAATTGTACAAATCCAAGTATAACTCATGGATGGGCAGGTGGACAGGCAAGTGGGGATCTGTCTGTGCGACAGTGACAACAAACTGATTAACATGGTCACCAAGTTCTGTTCCTAGTTCTTCACAAATCTGGGAACCACAGGGAAGACTCCTTGAGACTAGGTTGGCTAAGACAACAATCCAGTCAGAAGAGAGAGAAGGCAGGCATTGGACATTGGCATTATGGGTGGAGCAGACAGCTTAAGACTTTACCTCGATTCTGGAAGTCATACTTGTGAAAATTCATATGCCTCCTCTAGTGAGTGACACTATTAGTGGGTGTAGCTATGGAGCAAGTGTGGCCTTATTGGGGAAAGTGTGTCACCGTGGGGAGGAGAGCTTTGAGGTCTCCTGTGCTCAAGTTATACCCAGTGTGGGACACAAACTCCTTCTGTTGCCTGTGGATCAAGATGTAGAACTCTCAGCTTTGCCAGCACCACGTCTGCCCATGTGCTGCCATCTCCAGCCATGATGATAACAGACTAAACCTCTGAACTGTGAGTCAGCCTCAATTTAGAATTTTCCCTTCTAAGACTCACCGTGGTCATGGTGCCTCCACACAGCAACAGAAGCCCTAACTAAGACAACTGATGATGGTTAAATATGAACTCAGGAGTGGTGAGGGGGATCCAAGAATGAACACACAGGACGGGGAGGAAGGTGCCCCATCCAGAGCACATCCGGGGCAGTCTGGAGGCAAGATGACAGACCTGATGACAGACCTGTTTGCTGTCTGTTTATGGTGCACCCAGAGATAATAAAGCCCATTTGTAAACAAATGAATACTAGACCAAGAGGCAGGCTCAATAAAGGACTGATTAGCAATGAAACCAAATGGTGTCTCTTAAGAACTGGCTCTGTAAAGGGCTCTTTCCATGTTGCCTCACCCATTCCTCACAGTGGACCTGCAAGAACTGAGATCCCAAGTCATAGAGCTGGTGAAGTGGGGTTTTAACTCCCTCATCCGACTCTACAACTTCTTTCTCCATCACTCCTGGAGTCCGGAACTAGCTTGATCAGTGACAAGAGCAGAACCAGAGTGGAGAGCTCTTTCTAAAACTATATCTCCACTCAGAACTTCCAATTTGCTGGACAGGGAGGTGCCCACACACTCCTGAGAGCTTGCCCACTCCAGTTTCTGAATGGCAGGCTAGAAACCATGCTAGCTGCCAGGTACACTGGCCAAGCTCCTCAACTGTCGGGAGTCAAGAGTTTCTCCTGTGACACACACCACTGGAAGATGGCTGAAAGACCCTTGAAAATGTTAATACCAATGTGAAATACAACCATATGTAAAGTAAAACAACCACTGAGATGGTGTCTGGTTATTGAATTTTAAATGCTGCCCATATTTAATACTTTACTATGATTTTCCCATGCACACACATGCATAGGCAAACACACACCACTTCCCAATGGCAAGATGCTCCTGCTAGCATCTGCTCCAAGAGTGTGTCCTGGGAGTCTAGCTCTCATCTCCTGGGCTTCCTAGGAGGCATCATCTCCTTCTGTTTCTGCCTGTGAATGCTCAGGGCTGGGGTTTAAGAGCCTATGTGAGAGGCTGGAGACATGGGTCCATAGTCAAGCACTATTACTCTTGAAGAGGACCTAGTTTGGTTTCCAGAACCCACACTTGGCAGTTCACAACCACCAAATTCTAACTGCAGGGGATCTGACATCCTCTTCTAGCCTGTGGACAGACAGATGGACAGGGCCACAGGGCCACACAAACAGAGGCAGAGAGAGAGAGAGAGAGAGAGAGAGAGAGAGAGAGAGAGAGAGAGAGACTGACAGAGGAAGAGAGATAGAGATAGAGAAACCCCATGTGAATTTGATCTCCCTTTGCCTGTCCCATCTCGGTTCTTACGGGATAAGTAGGTCTATCCATTTCTTAAGAGAATTTTTGTTTCCTAGATGAATATTCCTGAAAGTTCATCCCCAGCAGTAAAGCTTTCACTCATTTCAGAGCAGCCCTCTCTCTATCCAAGGCAGCTACATAAGGTCAACATGTTTAAATCTGTGTGAAGGTATTCAAAGGCCATCATGGAGCAAAAAACTTGAGAAACTGAAAGCCTGGGCAGGCAATACCCAAAGGGACTGACCCCTAACGCCTAGTAGTCCTCCATCAGCAAGAAACTGGGGATCACAGTTGAAACCCCAGGGTCTCTTGGTTTGTTTTGAGGGGGGTTATTTGTTTTCATTTTTGATACATGGTCTCATAATGTAGATCAAGCTTCCTTTAAGCTCACAAAAACCCACCTGCTTCTGCCTCCACCACCCCCAGCCTCCATGGAGTCTCTTAGAGAGAGGACCCACTAATACCCAGCCTGTCTATTGGAACTTTGGAAAGGCGGCATCCTTGAAATCAGGCTCAATAAAAGTACAAGTTGATGCTAATTTTAAGACCTTAAAATTAAAAATACAGAAAGGCCACAAGTAGAAGTGGGGTGCAATTAAATACCACCCAAAGGAAGTTGAGCTTGTGCCGTTTGTTCTCAAGGTAAGATATAGTTCCTGGAAATCAAGAGAACTATTCTTCCCATAAGACATCAGTCCATCAGGAGAATGGCTAACTTTAGGAGTCTGTGCCTGGCCTGTCTTTCCCAGGGTCATGAAGGGGTCAGAACCACAGAACCACCCCGCGTAGAGAGAACATAACACAAGACGCTGTCCACCGGCGGGGAAAGGGTTAACTGCTAGATCAGTAAAACACATAGCTAATGCCAGAAGCCATGGGACAGCACACAAGGAAAGCACTTAGAAGCTTCCAGAAGCTTGAGAACGAATGGATTCCTAGCACCCCATTCCCCCTTCTGCTATTAACTTGAGACGTGGGTCCCTGTCATGGATCCTACTCTCTTCTCCCTCTGAAGATTGTTGGTAAGGTTCATTCTATTTTCTGGTAAACGTTCAAACGTCCATCACAGAAGACGAGCCTTCCTCCTTTCATTAGGCCATCTTTCCTGGGAATTCCCTCACTTTGTCCTCTGTGAAGCCAGCTCCTTTCCTATGACACTTGCCATCAAGAATCCCCACCCCCACCCTCGCCACTCCCAAGAAGGGGCTCTCAGGATACTACCACGAGCTGTTGGTCCATTCGCAGCTAAGACTCAGGGAGAGGGAGAAGCATTGAGTCTGGTTGTTGCCTAGCGAGCACATGGGACTCTACTGGACAGTTTCAAACCCAAGGTCACACAGATGGTCCTGGTTAAACTCTGTGGAACACAAAACAAAACAAAACATAATAACTAATATGGGAGCCATTTGTGAGGAAGAAGGATGTGGGCAGGGGCGGAGGGTGAGTAAGAGGGGTCGGGGGATGGCTAGCCAGACTGGATTATATACGTATATAAAAGTGTCAAAGAACAACATTTAATGTGAAAAAAAAACTTTGCCTAGCCTCCTCTCCTGTCACAAGACCCCAGGGGCTGTCCCTACGGTTCTCAGAAAACGAAAAGGTCTTGTGAGGAGCTGGCAGCCGGAAGAAATCTGTGCGTAGTTTTCCTGAGAGGAACACCCAGCCAGTGGCCACTTCTGTTGTGTCAGCAACATGGAAGCCAGTGTCCAGACAGCTGCCACACCCACATGTACCCCTTTGCTCTGACGTCAGTCACAGCTCTGGATGGAGACAAGATGCAAGGCTCGGCTCCCATGCCATCAAAACACTATGTCTCTCCCTTCTGGGGCTAAGCAGTGGACTCGGCATCTTCCGAGCAGCTACCCTCAGCCTCCGCATGAGCTTTGGAAACCGCCTGAATGAAAGAACCATGGTTGGTAGCACTGGACATAGTGGAGGCCAGAGGAAATCCCACTCACAGTTGGGGTTTTGAGTGCCTAGTTAGAAAGAGCTTCAGGGCTTAACCTAGTATCCATCCGTTTGGGGCAAACTGGTCACTGTTTCCCTACCCTGGTCCACAGGAGCCGACAGAAGAAACAGACAGGTTCAGACTTGCTCTCGCCAGTGGGCAGCAGCCCCAGACTCTGTCCTCATCGCTCCCCTCTATGAAGTGCAGGTTTTTGTTTTGTTTGTTGTTTTGTTTTGTTTTTTTTTGTTTTGTTTTGTTTTTTTTTTTGCTTTTTCGAGACAGGATTTCTCTGTAGCTTTGGAGCCTGTCCTAGAACTAGCTCTCGTAGACCGGACTGGTCTCGAACTCACAGAGATCTGCCTGCCTCTGACTCCCGAGTGTTGGGATTAAAGGTGTGTATCACCACTGCCTGGCAGGGCAGGGTTTAAACTGCAAAAGAGGAAATGGTACTTCCAGACTCATGACAGGAATTTCCATATCTCAGGTCCCAAAAATTCACCATGTTTTTGACCCGGTGCAAATACCCCTGAAACTTGCTCTGTTTTCCATCTATAAACACCATCTGAACAATCACAAGACATTCCTGAAGAAATCTTAACCTAAAGCAGTGATGTAATCACTTGTAACACCTACGGAGCTTGACATCAATAAAATGTGGTTCTCTCCTCATTGGCTGTGTGATCTTGGGTAAGCCACAAAGAATGCAATCTTCTGTTTTGTACAATAAGAGGGAGGGAGGGAGGGAGGGAGGGAGGGAGGGAGGGACGGAGGGAGGGACGGAGGGAGGGACGAAGGGAGGGACGGACGGAGGGAGGGAGGGACGGAGGGAGGGACAGAGGGAGGGACAGAGGGAGGGACAGAGGGAGGTAGAGAGAATTCTCACAGGTTTTCCTCATGAGACTCTGGTGGCACGATGGCTGTAAAATTGATCTAGAAAGAGCATAGATTGGCAATGACTTTGAACAATATTCTCCCTATATATCATGTGTATCATATGTACATGTGTGCTCTATCAGAGGAGAGCACCCGTGGTCCTGCTCTATCAGAGGAGAGCACCCGTGGTCCTGCTCTGTCAGAGGAGAGCACCCGTGGTCCTGCTCTGTCAGAGGAGAGCACCCGTGGTCCTGCTCTGTCAGAGGAGAGCACCCGTGGTCCTGCTCTGTCAGAGGAGAGCACCCGTGGTCCTGCTCTGTCAGAGGAGAGCATCTGTTGTCCTGCTCTATCAGAGGAGAGCATCTGTTGTCCTGCTCTATCAGAGGAGAGCATCCGTTGAACCTAGATCTCATTGAACCTAGAGATACCCTGGCAGCCAGCACTCAAGAAATCCTCCTGTCTCTGCCTCGCAAAGTTCAAGGGTTGCAGATATGCATAGCTGTAGCTTCTCACATACATCCTTGGGTTTGAACTCAGGTCCTCACACTTACACAGCAAATGTGCTTTCCTACTGAGCCATCCCTACAACCCTCGTCAAATATTTCTTATAGCTGTCATCTGGGCTTCAAGATCATAGGTCTGGCCAGAGGAACGAGGAGGAGGAGGAGAAATGAACAGAGTTTAGGAAGGCATTTTGTTTCTTTTTCTTAATGTTGAGCCCACACATCTGAGAAGACACAACTTAAGGAAGGAAGAATTTTTGATAGACTAAGGTAAGGCAGTCCATCATGGCCAGGGAAGCATGGAGGTTAGGGCTCCATCAATCGTGACAGGAGCCTACAATATCCTCTCATAAATTACCACAGATCAGCTAACCGAGTAGATGGGAAGCAAATCTCTACATCTGGGCCATAAATCAAGACCCACCCCCAGTGCCTTATTTCTTCCTATAAGACTCCACCTCCTAATGCTTCATAACCTCTCAGAGTAGCACCATGCTCTGGGGGCCAAGTGTCCACACACGTGAGACTGTGGAGACAATTTCTCACTCAAACCATGAAACTGATTGACAGATCCTGGTAAGTTTGCCCCACTGTAGATCCCGTGACTGAAAGGAAACTATCTGAAGGCCCACTAGGAGACATCCATAACTGCTCCTATGACTCGAATTAATGTCCTGCCTCCTGAACTAGTTCTTCAGTTCCTGTCTTTAGGGACACAAAGAAGCAGACAAAAATAGAGCCCACAAGCCTTGACACATGTCTGTAGACAAGAGCCATGATTGGGACAAGCTCTCTAGAATAGACCGGAACTCAAAAAGATGGACTAGCAAATCCTGTGGAAGAGGAGGCAGGAGGAGTGGGGGAGACAGAGGGGACAGGGGACTTTGGGTGAACAAGGGTCTCCCTCTAAAACAAGTGAGGCTCATATGAACTCAGAGACTGAAGCAACTAGCACAGAGCCTACACCGGTCTGCCCAAGGTGCTCAGCATATACACTATAGCTTTCCATTTAGTACTTCTATGGGACTCCTGAATTTGTGAACAAGTGGGTCTGATTCTTTATATTAACTTTTTATTGATTCTTTGTAGATTTCATATCATGCATCCCAATCCCACACATCTCCCCATCTCCTTGCTTCTGCCCTTACAACCTCCTTCCAAAACAAAATTTAAAAGTAAAACAAAAAAAAAAGCAAAACAAAAACACCTAAGAAGTAATCTCAGTGTGAAAACTGTAGTGTGCCCAGTGAGTCACACGGTAGACCCTTTAGTCCACACATCTTTACTTGTAAGTGTTCACTGCAGTGAGTCATTGGTCTGCTTTGAGGCCTCTGGCTTCTGATACATTATTAATGCTGGGCCCTCACTAGACTCCTCTTGGCTATCTTACTGTCGCCTCTAGACATGGAGGATCCTGCAGCTTTAGATCTGGCCCCTCCATATGCTGCAGTGGTTCATAGATGAGAGGGACAGATGTTGGGGAAGGCGACCTCATAACCCTGGTTCTGGACCTGTGTGTAGCTGGGTCAGTCAGCCCACCAGCTTTCCCTCACTGACACCAAGGTGAGCTCTTTAGCGTTGCCCCTTCTAGCTTGCCCCATGCAGCAGGTAGAGAGAGGAGGGGCCAGTTCTCCTGCTCTGGGGCCCTCATCTCTAGCTCACCAGCACTCAACACCAGGGCCAGGTCTACTGTTTTTTTTCCAGGTGTGGTGCAAGACCCACTCTCCCATGTGCTGCAGTTGGTGAGGGACAGGGACAGTTCTTCCATTCTCATGCCCCTAAGGCCAGCTCTTCTACCTGTCACAGGTGGCAAAGAGTAGGGAGAAGGGCATATTTCCCTTACCCTTGTCACCCCATGACATGGGGGACAGAATTCCTGCCCTCATGCCCACAGGCCCAGCTCACCTGTGCCCTTGTCAACAGGGTCAGCTCTAGTGCGCTGTTCAGGCAAGCTGCAGGGCCAGCTCACCCATGTCCAGCTGCTGGTGAGGGGGCGGAGCCAGCTCTCCCCCATGTCCTGCTGCTGGTGAGGGGGCGGGGCCAGCTCACCCATGTCCAGCTGTTGGTGAGGGGGCAAGGCCAGCTCACCCATTCTTGGGACCCAGGGGTGGCTCTCTCACCTGCTCGGGGGTCTGATTCTTGTGCCTTCTCTTTGGGCTTTTTGATTTTTCTGTTAGCCTGACTTGTCAAACTTCAATATGATGGTTTTTTATCTTATTACATTAATTTTATTTTGTCATGTTTTTGTTGTTACTTCTTAGAAGTCTGTTCTTTCCTAACAAGACACAAAAAGGGATTGGATCTGGTTGTGAGAGGAAGTGGGAAGGAACAGGGAGGAGATGAACTAGCAGGACCCAGGCCTTGTGGAGCAGACCTGCTGTTTAACAGCCAACCAGCCAGTTCTTGTTCCATTCAATACTGGACTTCGAGTCAGTAGAGATAAGTGTACAATGCAGAGAAAAGCTATCTATAGCTAGGCCAAAAGATTAACCCACTGACATTGCAAAGCTCCAAAGCTCAGCAGCCTTGTGGCTCCCCGGCTTTCCCATCCCTGCAAGCCTACTTTTGCTTGTGTCTACTGCTAGCCAGATGGATAGCCCTTGAAGGCAGCAAATACATCTTACCACACCTTAACCCCTAGCATCAGGAACAGGGCTAGATATGACATACCTGGAGGAAAGAATGAATAAATCAAGAAAATGGAAATGCCATGATATCCATGAGGCCTTGAACCTGGCTGGCTGTCTCTTTTTCTCTTAGAGGAGGGGTTTGGACTTTTGAGGCAAAGAAAGTTAATATCACAAGAGTCCTGAGGACCAGAGAAGAGTTCTGTTCCTCCTCTCTCATGTCCATCAACCAAGACCTATCAGCTATGGGCAGAAAAAGATATGTACCATCCCCTTGATTATAAGTGAAAAGGCTTGAAATGTCCCATCTGGCCTGAAGAATGAACAAGTATCTGTGCCGTTTGACAAGGGAGGCTTTCTTGGTCTAGCCAAACCGGGACCCCTAAAGCAAGATAGCAAACGTGACTATCAATACTGGGATTTGGTGCATACGTTCAATGATACTTTTTGATATAGCCTTTCTGAATTAAGCCTACATTAACAAAGTCTTTCAATTTCTATATTTTGATGCTTTCACATCTTGGGGTCTAGAGGACCCAGTAAGTTCTGACCCCTCTTAGGCTTAGCCAATTTCTGGAGCTCATCAACAGCTCACCAGTGAGCTTCTTCCAAAGAGCTGAACAGTTCATAGGCTGGACACAATGACCTCAGCCACCATCCACCTATGTCCTACCCCCCAATACCCTAGCACATGTGCCAGACAATGCCATATGGCCCAGAGCCAACTTAGAATTTTCAAACCAGCCAGCTTGCAGCCTATTTACTGTGACTCACCAGCTTCTTCCCACTGGAACCATAACCAAGGATCAATGGCCTCAGTTTCCCCCATCCACTTACTCTGACTCCTGTCTGAGCCCAGAAGGTCTCATAAGGTCCAGCCTCTTCATCTTGGAGTCATTTCATTAGTCACAAGGGTCTCGTGTGTGGGCTTTGTCATACTAAAGAGTCAGAGTAGGGAACACAGCATTCTGTAGATCAGACTGGTTCTAATAATTAGAATAGTGGATCAACCATCATCAATAGAAAGTACAACTAACCCATTGCAAAGCCAACCACAAATAACCAAGAATGATCAGTGGTCCCATGCTCTGGGTTTAATATCACATTGTAAAGACTCCTGTCTCAAAACTGAGCCAACAGTTCTCTGCATGCAGGTTAAGCCAACAAGTCCATCTTGTAAGCTCTCACTGTGAGTACCGTAGGCTAATGACCTAATATGCACCTAGTGAGAGCTGGTGAGAGTCAGCCATGCCAGACTCAAGGGCTAATGCACCCCAACCCAATACAAGCAACTCCAATGCACAGGTATTACTAATACAAACATTAATCTTCAAGTCACTCAGTAGCACCAAGATCGCAAATTCAGTGAGGCCCTGTTGTGGCTTGGTGATCCTCCCAGGAGGACACCAACAGACACCACCTTATGGCCCTTGGTCCTTGTGCAACCCCTTCCCACCTGTGCTTTCCTGTCTCAGACAACTGATTCAAACATTTGGTTGAGAGTCCTGGGACTCTTAAGAAATTCCCTCCAAGTCTTTAAAGGCACAGTCGCTGAAGCTCATGGGTATCTGCCTCTGTCCCCAGTCTCTCTTCTGATTCAGAGATCATATCCCCCCTCAACCTCTCTCTCACTCAGTGTGCTTTGTACTATACTTTGGTATCTGGTCATCACTTCTCTCTTCCGATTATGTCTGCTCTTTGTTGTCTCAAGAAATGCAAGTTTGCTCCCCCACACTTAATATTTTAATGCATTCAACGAAGAGTACTTGTAAAAAGAAGTTGAGCTGGCAGTCAAGCACTTAACTCCCTGCTGTCCATTTAAACTTAAAAGAAAAAAACAAAGCAGAAGCAAACAAAACCTCGAAGGCCAAGACCCACCTGAATAAATGCACGGTCCTGGGACCCTGCTTAATAGGCTTCCTTGGCTCCCCAGCAGCCACGGTACTGCAAAGCTTCCCAAAGACATGAAGGAAGAGCTACACTTGACCCCGAGTTCTGGTAGGACAGCACCTCCCATCCCCTTGACTCACTCATGTCACAGGAGACAACAGTCCTACCCACTCAGAGACCTCTCATTCATGTCCACTCGATGTGGATTCTGAGTCAAACTCTCCAATGAGACTGCTTTGAAGTCACAAGTCAGGTAGGGCCATCTACGCACCCAGGGGTGGTGTCTTAGTTAGGGTTATTATTACTGTGATGAAACCCCATCACCAAAACAAGGTGTGGAGAAAGGGTTGATCTGGCTTACACCTCCATATCAATGTTCATCAAAGGAAGTCAGGACAGGAACTCAAATAGGGCAGGAACCTGACAGCAAGAGCTGATACAGAGACCATGGAGGGCGCTGCTTACTGGCTTCCTTTCCACAGCTGTTTCACCTCATTCTAATAGAACACAGGACCACTAGCCCAGGGATGGCACCACCACAGTGGGCTGGGCCCTCCTCCATCTATTACGAAGAAAATGCCCTACAGCTGGATCTTTGGAGATATTTCCTAATTGGGGTTCTCTTCTCTCAGATAACTCTAGCCTGTGCCAAGCTGACATAAAATTAGCCAACACAACTGAACCCTTGCCAACTTGACACTCAACACTTTTTAAGATATAACCTTTCCTTTTTTGGTTCATGCCCAAAGTCCCAGATTAATAAATACCACAAATATAAAACATACTGCCATAATCTTTACCAATTCTCCATAAAATCCAAAACCTCTTAAAAATTCAAAGTCTCTCAGAACTGTTGGTTCCTATGGAAAAAAAAAAAAAAGGCTACTTTCTTACTTGCAGAGGGAAGAACCAGGCATAGTCACTATCAAACCAACGGAGAACCACACTCCAACTGTGTAAATAATTCAATGCCCAATAGCTGGGATTTACTCACAGTGTTCCTGGGCTCCTCCGGTAGCCTTGGATCACTTCTTCAGTTTCATCTGCTGCAGCACACACAGCTCGTCTTCTAAGCTCAGGAAGCCTCCACTCCACTGCTGTTGCCACTCTTGGTGGTTGGCCCATGGTACTGCCATCCCCAAAACACTGAGGTCTTCTGCTGCAGCGGGGCTACACTTTCCCCAGTAGCCTCTCGTGGGCTCTCCTCGTGGTGCTAAGCCTCAGCTTTTCTCCATCAACCTTTCAGTCCTTGGCCTTCCACTGCTATTGAGGCTGCAGTTTCACCAGTGGCCTCCCCTGGCCTCTCACAGGGCCAAGACTCAGCTGCTCTCCACGACCCTTCATGCCTTCAAAACCAGGATCACCTGGGTGACGCTTACACTACCAAGTTTGGCTGCCAGCACGAGGTACAACTTTGGCCACTCCTGGGACACAACTTCTGCGCACTGGCCCTAATCAAACACTTCCAAGAAGACTTCACCTCCACGATGCTGGTTCTCTTGATGTGGGAGTGATTTCTTATTAATAAAGAAACTGCCTAGGCCCATTTGATAGGCCAACCCTTAGGTAGGCGGAGAAAACAGAACAGAATGCTGGGAGAAAGAAGCTGAATCAGAGAGTCGCCATGATTCTCACTCCCGACACAGCCGCAGGTTAAGATCTTCCCTGGTAAGCCACCTCGTGGGCTACACAGATTATTAGAAATGGGTTAGGTCATTATGTAAGAGCTAGCCAATAAGAGGCTGGAACTAATGGGCCAGGCAGTGTTTAAAAGAATACAGTTTCCATATAATTATTTCAGGTAAAGCTAGCCGGGTGGCGGGATGCAGCCCAGCCCGCCAATCTTATTACAACAGTCTCTTTTAATCATTGCTAATTTCTCAGCTCTGGCTGACCAGCATCAATCGCCCCAAGAAAGGAAAAACTTCCCTTTAGTGGTTCTTATCTCTTATGAATCATAGCCAGTTCGTCAGCTCCAGATGACCAGATACCACAGATTATTCACGCAAATGACCCAGTATCTCCTTTGCTTCCCTCTGAAGCTCACAAGCCAGTCATCCATTGTCTGCACGGCTATCAACATTCCTTATCTTCAAAGTTCTAACAGAACAGCTCACTGAGCTCTTAATGCTCAATAGCTGTTTAGTCCAAAATTCCAGTGTCCTTCCACAATTTGCCCCAAAGCAACATGGTCAGGTCTGTCATAGAAAGACCCTGCTCCCCAGTACCGCTTTGTCCTAGGGTTTTTATGGCTGTGATGAAACACCATGACCAAAGAAAGTGGGGAAGGAGAGGGTTTATTTCACTTACACTTCCGTATCATAGTGCATCATTGAAGGAAGTCAGGACAGGAAGGAACTCAAGCAAGGTGGGAGCTGATGGAGAAGCCACAGAGGAGAGCTGCTTACTGACTTACTTCTGGATTGATCAACCTGCTTTCTTATAGAACCCAGGACCACCTGCCCAGGAATAGCCCCACCCATAATGGGCTGGGACCGCCCCCATCAATCACTAATTAAGAAAATATCCTGCAGGCTTGCCTACAGCCCCACTTATGGAAGAATTTAAGAAGTTTTCTCCTCTCAGATGACTCTTGCCTGTGCTAAATTGACCTAAGATTAGCCAGCACACCAGCACGGGGCGGAGGGGGGGGGGCGTTGCATTGTTCTTGGTCTCCTTGAAAATGTTTACCTTGAGATTTCAGTCCGGTGCTCCAATGTGGGTCTCTGTCTCTGTCTCCTTTCATCGCCTGATGAAGGTTAATATTCAGGAGGATGCCTATATGTTTTTCTTTGGGTTCACCTTCTTATTTAGCTTCTCTGGGATCGCAAACTATAGGCTTAATGTCCTTTATTTATGGCTAGAAAGGTCCAAATCAGGAGTAGAAGGAGAGAGAGCACGAGCAAGGAACTCAGGTCCACGAGGGGTGCACCCACACACAGAGACAATGGGGATGTTCTATCGGGAACTCACCATGGCCAGCTGGCCTGGGTCTGAAAAAGCCTGGGATAAAACCGGACTTGCTGAACATAGTGGACAATGAGGACTACTGAGAACTCAAGAACAATGGCAATGGGTTTTTGATCCTACTGCACGTACTGGCTTTGGGGGAGCCTAGGCAGTTTGGATGCTCACCTTACTAGACCTGGATGGAGGAGGGTGGTCCTTGGACTTCCCACAGGTCAGGGAACCCTGATTGCTCTTCGGGCTGATGAGGGAGGGAGACATGATCGGGGGGAGAAGGAGGGAAATGGGAGGCGGTGGCGGGGAGGAGGCAGAAATCTTTAATAAATAAATAAATTTAAAAAAAAAAGAAAATGTTTACCTTGCCCTTCTGCTTTCTATTGAAAATGTCCCTTTCCTCTGACATCTAAGATATCGCCTTCAAATATCTTCCTGCCTCTCTCGTTGGTCCTTCATCTCCATTACAGGTTCCTCTTTGATTCCAAATTTAAATGCCCACACTCCCTCAGGGCTCTTTTTAGTGATCGTCCCTTCTATACACACTATTTCCAGAAAGCTGTGGTAACTGCTGCCCTCAGCTCTTGGTTCATTTGAGACTTTCTCTCTAACCAAATAAAATCTCCCGGCCATGCCTTCCAAGTGCTTGTGCGGTGGTTGGCTTTCTTTCTCACCTTCGAATACACTGAAATTCCATCTGGTCCCTTTGCGGGACATCTTGTTAGATGTTCCAGCTTTTTATTGTGTACAAACTTGATTCAATAATGCACAACCATCGGAAGCCACGATCCACAGAAAGTGTGGGTCTGGAGACGCATCATCCAGCATCTGCGTCGTTAAGTATTTCAAAGGACACAGGAAGAGATGCGGCTGTGGTCTGAAGTTTGCAGACGTAGGCTCTCTCCTCTTGGATTTGTCTTGAAGATCTGGGCCTTGCAGCTTCCAGAAATGGGAGAAAATTCTTGTATTTCTGAGCCCCCTTGTTGATGGTAGCCAATTAGAGCCAAACAGACTCTAGAAATACATAGCATGATGCAGTCTTTCAAGAGCTGGTACCCTGGCTCAGCAGTGCCCAGCTTTGGCTGAGCCCTGGGCTCACAGTATCCTCCAGACTCTGGGGATTGCCCGACAGTCACCTACATCGTGGTTGTCAAGTATCTTAGGGTGAAGGGGCTCCGACAGGCCCGAGCATGGCAAACATTGCGGTCAGGTTTTGCCTTTTTACTCTTTTTACTCTCCCTGGCTGAAAACCAGCATATTCTCAAGTTAGGCCCCAAGGTCTGTTCCCTTATTGAACCACTGACTCATTCCTGAGACGAAACACCAGGTCCAACCATCAAAATCCATCATTTGGCTAATGTTTAATCGGGATTTCCCAGCTCACCGTAGCACAGACCCCATGGAAACCCACTCTCTTGCTTTTCTTGTTTGTTTGTGTTTGCTGCCACCGCTGCTGCCTCCCTCTCCCCTCCAGGGTAATAAATCTCCCTTGTGCTAAGTATTTAGTGTTTGGGTATGTCCTGTACTAACTCCAGGGTCTGTCTATATGACCCTTAGCTGAGGCTTATCCTCAACAAGATGGTACAGGCCTTCTCCCTCACGCTGGAAATACATTCTTCATGCTTGCTCTCACATTTTTGTTCGGCAACTGTAATGTGGGGAGCCGGAAAGAGCCAGAGAATCCAGCCATTCACCAGGCGATATCACCATATGATACAGCCATCCAACGACCTTGGAGTAACACAGGCAGGAAAAGACCCGATCTAGGAAGAAAACAAGCCCAGTGTTCTCATAAATAAAATAGGAACATAAACACACTCCTGCCATGTCACAGTCGTGAGGATTCACAAAATAGTGAATGAAAGCTAAACGAGAAAGCAAGGGAAGATGACACTCCCCACATCCTCCCCGCAGAGTTTCAGAGGGACACAGATCACACTTCCTGCCTGCTGTGGCATCAAACCACACGTTCACATCTTGGTTAAAACCTCAAACAGGCTCGCCCTGCATGTGAATCTCTCACAGGAGCCTGAAAGAAGGAAGGCTTTCAGAAACTCAATTATTCTTCATCTAGACCTGGAGCTCAGGTAAAGGGCCGTGATCTCAGAGGTGAACAAACCTGGTTTTCTGCCTGCAATCCTGAAAGCCGCTTCCAGCTCTCACCCTTCCCACCAAGGGCTAAAGACTTTCATCAGAGGAGGTGGCAGATTGCTGAGTGCAATTTCATGCAGCCCACACTCGAAACATCTGCCTTGATTGGATCCGCAGCTCCACTCTCAGAAGACACAGGCGCTCTTTTCACAGAGCACAGAGGACATCTAAATACGTACTGGGCACAAGAGTCACAGCTTGTCCAACAGCTGGCTTCTCACCTGGGATGGCTCAGCCACACTCCTGGCATCAGAGCCGGCTGAAACACAACCTCTATTAGCAACAGCTGCCGGATACTGCCAAGGAGAAGCATCCCAGGGGCAGGATGCACGCCTTCAGCAGCTCTTCTGCCTTCTCTGCCCAGAGCAAATGCAGCAGACCATCCTCTTATTCACTTTCTTTTTTAAGTCTTTCCTATATATTTCTATATTTTCTCTGTTCGAGCATCAGGAGACCCTGAGTCTTTGGTTTGGTTGGTTGTTTTTCTTGTTTTATTTGTTTATTTTTGTGGGTGTGGGGATATTGAGACAGGGTCTCATAGCTAAAAATGACCTTGGACTTCTACTTTCTACCTCTACCTCCTGAACAGAGGAATGTAACTGTGTGCCACCATGCCTTGTTCATGTGGTACATGGGACAGAACTCAGGACTTAGCACATTCTAGATGATAGGTAGGTAAGTAGATAGATAGATAGATAGATAGATAGATAGATAGATAGATAGATAGATGACGGGCAGATGACAGATAATGATAGATGGCAGATAAATGATAGAGATAGATACATTATACCTACATACACAGATGGATACATGGGTCGATGGATGGATGAATATCTTCCTGGAACAGCCTGAATAACTTTGTCATAAATGTTGTCTTTCTTCTCAGATAATAGTTAGCTCTGTGGGAGACAGAAGACTTGCTAAGAAAACAAAGGAGATTCTAAGGACAAATCTGAACCACGAAGCAGCATAAACACAGACCTGGAAGTGGTACCATTCCCACTGCTCAAGCCACTTAGAAAGTCTCCAGATAGGTCTGAAGCCTGACCCAGAGACCTAAAATGTTCCCAGCCTCCTCCCTACTGGGCACCTACACAGTGAGGAGTTAAAGACTGGATGCTTGACTCTCACAAAAAGGTGGGGAAAACAAGTGTTGGGGAATATTACGATAAGGTGTGTGACTTTTGTTTATGTTGCATTGTTTAACTCTGTGAAGCTGTACTACTTTGCCTGTCTAGAACACCTGATGGTCTAATAAAGCTCTGAACTACAAATAGCGAGGCAGGAGAAGGGAAAGGTGGGGCTGGCAGGCAGAGAGAATATACAGAAGGAAAAATCTGGAAGAGAAGAAGTAGCCAAAGGAGGAAGACATCAGGGGCCAGCCATCCAGCTATACAGCAATCCACGGAGTAAGATTTATAGAAGCAAGAGAACGGAAAATCCCAGAGACAAAAAGGTAGACAGGATAATATAAGTTAAGAAAAGCTGGCAAGAAGCAAGCCAAGCTAAGACCAGGCATTTCATAACTAAGAATAAACCTACATGTGATTTCTTTGGGAGTTTGGTGGTGGACTTCCCAAAAGAGCCACAAGAGTAAAAATGTACTACCACTACAGATAGATGTGGAACTCACTCCGGTAGAAGAGTCAGTGGGACAGGACAGAAAGTCCAGAAGAGCTGACTCTGTGGTTCCCTGTGGAACTGCCACATTACCCACGGAATCTGTGCTGATGGAAGGAATTAGAGAGAACTTCAGAGACAGTGTCCCCATAGAAGTGCTCTTAAACGTATTCATAAGCATACTTTCTGAAGTTTGCTAAAAATGCAGTTTCCAAGGTTCCAAAAAGATAGAATCAGAAAGTGCAGCATAAAGCCCATGAGTCAGCTTTCAACAGCACACCATATTCGGTGATTCTGACAGAGATGTCACATGACCTACCATGCCCGTTGTGTTGGCAAAGCCAATAACTAACATAAGGTCAATAGCGAGCTCGTGAATCTGCAGAAAAAAGCCATCCCCCTCTATCCTATGCCTAGCCTCAACTCATAGGACACAAGGTGAAGCTAGAGGTAGCAGGAGTTGGTCAGGGGCAGGCAGGGGTCACACCCGTCTCTGCTGGTGAGAGTCCCATCTCTTTCTGACTCCAAGGGCAGGAAGGAAAAGTCTTCTGGGACAGAGACAAGGCGAGGTCTTTGTTGCTCATCCAGGGACTTTGGAGAAGGAAAAGCTAATTCCAAGTATTCATTTCCTATCCTCAGTGAGCAGAGTTACGGTAAAGAAATTATCACTGGTGACTGGAGTCAGACAGAGGAGTGGTCCCTAGCCTACCCTGAAATTGGAGCCTAAGAAGTGCACATTACTCCCTGAAAGCTGGGACCTTCTCATGCTGCCCTTGCCCTGATCCTTCCTTCTGCTCATACCCAGTGTCTCACCTCCTCTTTCATTTCCATGCTAATGTGCCATCTCCCATCACCTCTTCCCCTTCCTCGCCCCCATCCCTGCTGACTGCTCAGAGCCTGCAGAGGAGAGGCTCTTCTTCTCACTGAGACGCATTATCCTGCCGCCTTAATTACTCTTGCCTTTCTCCTCCGTGACCTGACCAGAGGCCCATACTTCTCCATCCATCATTTTAACAACTCCGCAGTTGCTCATAAGTGTCCCTTGCTCTGCTCATCACCACAGTACCCGGGGATTCCTGAATAGCACATAAACTCAACCACACTTGAGAATGAAGGATGTATAAGCATCCCACTTTCTCACCTTAGCCTAGAGTGAGAATGCTAAAATTTACAAAGGGCAAAGCAGGAGGAAGGACAGAGACACTGGGAAAATGGTAGAAAGATTTTCTATGCTTTCCATTTGGAAAAGAGAATAAGAAGGAACACTCCTGTCTGGTGGAATGGAGCATGCTGTGGAAGGCTGGGGGGCAGGGGGGAGCAGGCCAGAAGGGTGCGCAGATCTCTCCCTTGCCAGCAAAGGACTAGTTTGGGATGGAGACTTGTAGTGGTGTCTGAGAAAGGATACTGGGGTCTTAGAGTTTCTTCACAGCCAAGTCCTACTGAGATCTAAGTGTCTTGTTCCATGCCTTCTATCCTCAGCAGCCAAGGGTCTGCACAGTAAAAAGGCAGAGATTGGAAGGCAAATTACATAACAGAGCAGATACCATGTACACATAGGAGTGAACCCTTAGTTTTTGTTGTATCCCAAAACTAAATGCTGAATAGAGCAAATTTTATATGACTGCTTCCCTGTGTGTATACGGAATCCTATGCAATCCCTTCCAGATTAGCACATGATGGTCCTGTGACTTGCTTTGGCTCATGTGACATCAGCAGACATAACATAAGTCAACCTTAGAGGCTGGTTAGGGTCATGTAACATGTAACACAACTACCTTAATATTGGAAATGGGAAGCATCTTCCCCAAGAGGCAACATAGAGGACCAGCGAGAGCAGCTCCCAGGCAGAAAGATAGACGAGGTCATATTGAACCTTCCTGTGCTAGTGGAGGAACCAAGCGGCATGCATGGCCCCAGACCCAATGAGCTAGTTAACCAGGCCAACTCAAGCAGATGGGCATGTAAGGGGGTGGTGCCCACAGCAGCTGAGCCGCAAGCTGTTAGGCAGCGACGGGCAATTAGAAGAGTCTCCGGCAACCCAGAGAACATAAACAGCACAAAATCAGCATCGGGAGCTCGTAATGACACGTCTTTGTAGAACTGATTAAATACCAGCCAAATACCCACAGCAAGCAGAACCGTGATGGTGAAATATTACAGCTATCGCCACGGGAGCCAGAATAGAGGCTTTGCTGTGCTGGCACCTGTTAAATATGTCTTAGGGTCCTCAATAATCCTAAAGATCCAGGCAAGAAATAAAAGGTATATGAATTTAAAAGGGAAAAGAACCCTGCTTATAAACAATGTGATTATCTGTATATTGAAAAATTGTCGCCCAAGACATCCATACCCTATTTCCCAAAATCTATGATAATTACTTTGCCAGTTAATCAAGTTGTAGGTGTGATTAATTCAAGGGTTTCCAGTTTGAGCTGTTAGCCTGGGTTATCATGGGCTTGACCCACTGTAATCATGGGAGCTTATTAAAGGGCTATCAGTATGAAATAAAGAAACCAAAACAACAAGAGCCTGGGGTGATGCGAGGCAGGGATCAAGAGCCAAGGAATTCTAGTGGCTTCTAGAAGCTAGACAAGGCAAGCACACAGATTCCTCCAGAGACCCCAGAAAAATAAGAGCCCTGCTGTGCAGCCTAGGGACGGTGATTAGGTATGACCTCCAAAATGGTAAGAGAGGATATCGTGTCATCCTAAGCCACCAAGAACATTTTATCACCATTGCCATAGGAAACCAATATATTTTCTAAAGATATCTCCAACCAACAAGAATAGAAGACATGGTCTCTAATGACTAACATCGGGTAATAATAATTCTCCTGGTCTCTATATCTCTGTCTCTCCTCTCATTCCCTGTCTCTATATGTGTGTGTGTGTGTCTCTCTCTTACACACACACATTGAAAATGCCACTAAGAGCAGACTAATAAATGTAATAGAAGGTAAAAGCAGAACTTGCCAAATTGTTGGGTCTGTTGGAAAAGTGACTGGAAGAAAATGTGGAATTTTAGGGAGATGCTATATGGAACTGGTGGGCTGAAGCAAACATGCCATGAAAGCTAACTTCACAAAGGCTCTGTGGCTTCACTGACCGCAGACTTATGTGAGACTTGCCTCCAGGGCAGAATAAGTCCTTCTGCTTCCAGAAACACTTCTCTGCTTGATCCACTGGAGAGGTACAAACCCCTAAAATCCTGTTAATTCATGCACACTAATTATAAGAAATTTCTTTTCTGGGTAGTAGTAGTGCACACCTTTAATCCCAGTACTCAGGAGGCAGAGGCAGGCCGATCTCTGTGAGTTCGAAGCCAGCCTGGTCTACAAAAGCTAGTTCCGGGACAGGCACCAAAGCTACAGAGAAACCTTGTCTCAAAAAAAAAAAAAAAAAAACTTTTTAGGAAGAAAGGTAAAAGACTTCCTCCTTTAAAGAATCAAATAAATAGGGATAATGCTACTTATAGAGAAATAACTTCCTGCTGACTTCCCTTCTTTGTCTTGGTCGGCTTGTTCCATGCCCAACCACACACAAGGCAGCCACCATGACATGTGTTCCTGATTGATTTTACTTATTTATTTTCAAGTTTTATTTTCTTTAGTATATGTGTATGAGTGCTTTGCCTTTGTATATATATATATATATATATATATATATATATATATATATATATATATTCACTATGTGCACAAAGAAAAACAGTATTGGATCCCCCAGAACTGGAGTTAGAGTCAGTTGTTAGCCATCATGTGGATGCTAGTGATTGAACCTGGGTTTTCTAGAAGAGCAACCATTGCTCTTAATTTTGAAGCAATCTCTTCAGATCCCTTTTTATTTCATTTTAATGAATCAAAAACTAAATTAAAATTCAACACCCACACGTAGGCAGTAGCTACCATACTATACAAGGTTGAAACAGAGCATTTCCATCAACCCATAAAAGAGCCACAGGATGAGGTTAGCTTATACTTTAGACAATGAAAAGACATTGACAATGGTCACTATGAAGTTTATCAGAACATAGGCTCTGGCACCACACATATAAAGATGAAGGGCATCTCTGTCTTCAAGCGGGCAAAGTTATGCTCAGTTAAGAGATATCTACTACAGGTGATGATGGTCAATCTTCACCATCAATGTGACTGGATTTGGAGTCACCTAGGAGACACACTCTTAAAGAATTCTGAGAGAGTTCACAGAGATTAACTGAGGGAAGACCACAAGTGTGATGACATCATCCCTCAGGCTCTGGTGCTGGACTGAATAGAAATGGAGAAAAAGAGGTGAGTATGGCCTTCTTAGTTCTTTGTTTTCTGGTTCTCCTAGACACAAGGCATCCCAGCGGCACTGTCCCACCTCCAAGACTCCTGCCAGGCCTTCCCTTACATTATGGACCTACCACAGTTTGAGAGCAAACTGCGAGTCAAATAAATCCTTCCTCCCATACGTTTTTTACCTGTCTGTATTTTTTTAAAAAATCACATGAAGGAGAGATTAGCCATATCTATTACATAAGAAAAACTTCCAGAGAGGCCAAGAATGGTGGCATATGCCTTTAATCCAAGCATCAGAAGGCAGAGGTAGGAGGATCAAGAATTCAAGGCCAATGTGGTTAGATAGCATGTACCAAGCCAACTTGAGCTACATGGGGAGAGCCTGTTTCAAAGGAATTAATTAGTTCATTTTTCAACATAAATGACAGTTGAGATAATTAATATAGGAAAGAAATTCAATAAAAAGGATTGGATTGGACAGGTCACGGGGACAGTTAGGGGACTGGGGACCATGAGTTTGGGAAACAGCACATCCCTTGAAGGGGTTGAACTTGCAAATGACATGAGGTGAGGGCTGATGGTGGCCCAACAGGACAGCACAAAGGTCATGCAGAACATGCCACAGGGTTAACATTGTCCTTTAGAACAATGAAGGGCTGAACTGGGTTTTAAATAGAAAGGCAGTGTGGCCAGACCTGTGTTCTAGAAAGGTTATTCTAGCTGCCAAGGGGGAAATGGACAGGACAGAAATAGATTAGAGATAGGGAGAGCAGAGAGGAGTCTGGTCATAAACAGAAGAGAAGTAACAGTTGAGCCAAGACAGCAGAGGTACGATGACAGGAAACCGGAGATGTGAGGGCTGTTTATAGAAAATGGATTAATATTTATTTTTTTAAAAAAAAATCTTCTTATGAAAATATAACAAGTGTAAGATGTGTGATTATTCTGACATCCCAATAGCATATGTTTTGAGAGAAGGTGTTATTGTAATTTTACCATGGGCTCGCATTAAAGCTCACATAAATATATTCTGAAATTCTGAGCACACAGGAAATCTGAGAAAGCCAGCACCCCCAGCTGATCTCAGTTCCCAGCACAGCAGCCCTGGGAAGGGTGCTCGGGATCCAAGCAGACTCCAGTTGTGGTGGAAGACCAAAGCACAGAACAGAAAGGCTGATGGATAGGAAGTCCAAGAAGCCATGCCCTCCTGAGACCCTGCACGGTGACCTCAAGAGTCACACAAACATTATTTGTTTGAGGCCCAGCTCAGCAACTCACCAGAGCCAGGCCTTTTGGTGAATTGTTGACCTATCAGAACTGGTCTTCTTCCCTGAAAGACAGGCAATACCATTTGACTATTAAGGTTTTCATGAGGATAATTAATAATATATTGATCGTGATTGTGTGACTCACCTTGGCTTTCCCCCAGAGCACACTGTATCTGAGCAGCTAATCCCCACAGCTCTGGGAAGAAGAATTTGCATTTCACACAAAGCCTTCAGTCTTGTCCACTTTCAAGTCAGTGTCCTTTATTGAATAAAACAAAGATCCTAGAGGCTCGGGAGACAAGTATTAGAGAAAGATGAGACAACCTTAGCCGTATCCCTTCTCCTGGAGACTCCCCTGAAGAGGTGCAGCCCCATGAGTGCTGAGTACCTGTGGGTTCTGGCAAGTCCTTTAGTAAAAACGTGGCCTGATGGGGTCCAGGCTGAGGAACAGCTCCAGGGTCCCCACCCAGCCTCTTTCTTGAGACATGGCAGTGCAGCTCAGAGGGAAAGCCTCTGATGATGCTGATCCATCCCATAATTCACTGAGCAGTCAAGCCCTCATTTTACCAGAGTTTGGGAGCCACACGGAGAACTAGGAAGAAAGTTGTATGAAGTGTTTGGATCCACCAACGGATACAACTAGAGTTCTTGTCTGCAGGATGTAGACCCTAACAATGCTGATCTCTTGGTACTGCCCAGGTCCCCTCCATATGGTGAAAACTGCCTTTAATAGATCACCACCAACAGTGAGTTTCCAGGCTTCTTTTGCCTTTATTGGTGTATACTCGTTGTTATGGCTTTGTGATAATAAAGTCATTCGTATCCTAGAATATAATACACTCAAAAAATTCTTCCCCACATACCCTCCACACCCTCTTTTCTCAGCCTTTCTCCCTCCATTCCTTCCCAAGATGGCTTTGTTTCTACTTTCATATGATGTACACGTACATGATTTTGTGTCTATATAAAATCTAGGAACCACCACAAAGAAAAACATATAGGCATCCTCCTGAATATTAACCTTCAGCAAGCGATGAAAGGAGACAGAGACAGAGATCCACAGGACTGAAATCTCAAGGTCCAAATCAGGAGCAGAAGGAAAGAGAGCACGAGCAAGGAACTCAGGACCATGAGGGGTGCACCCACACACTTAGACAATGGGGATGTTCTATCGGGAACTCACCAAAACCAGCTGGCCTGGGTCTGGAAAAGCCTGGGATAAAACCGGACTCTCTGAACTTAGCGGACAATGAGGACTACTGAGAACTCAAGAACAATGGCAATGGGTTTCTGATCCTACTGCACACACTGACTTTGTGGGAGCCTAGGCAGTTTGGATGTTCAGCTTACTAGACCTGGATGGAGGTGGGGGTTCCTTGGACTTCCCACAGGACAGGGAACCCTGATTGCTTTTCGGGCTGAGGGGGGGGGGGACTTAATTGGGGGAGGGGGAGGGAAATGGGAGGCGGTGGCGGGGAAGAGACAGAAATCTTTAATAAATAAATAAATTAAAAAATTTAAAAAAAATTAAAAAGAATCTAGGAACCACAGTGAGAAAAATGCATTAGGTGTCTTTCTGAGACCAATTTATGCTGTAGGAATTCCTATAACCAGTAGCCTTTAAGTTACCCACCCACTTGGGCATGGCCTCTTATACTATTTATGCCAATGTAAAGCGCTTGTCAGGCCTGTTTTCTGACTGTGGGATTCGGTTCCAGTTCTCCGTTCCAGCAGAGGATTGTGATCTGTGAGTCTGCCCCTAAATAAATAGCCCTCTATTATTCTCGGTTCTGAGCTAGTGTGGGATTTCTTTAAAGCGTCCATCTTCAAATTTAATTTACTGAATATGGTTTCTTAAATCCATAATATCCTTATATCAGCATCTGCATTGTTCCCCACCTGCAGTCCCCATCTTCCTAAGAGGACCCATCTCACCCCCAAGCAAATGATTCCCTTTAGGGAACATCCATTGCTATAGCCCTTTGTAACAGGCCCATGATATGGCCTCGCCAGGATATACTGACACAACCCAAACTTCATGCAAAGATGGACCCCTCGAGTAATTAACAAGAATATATCCTTAATTGGAAGAAGAGAGTTGAAAACGTCCCACGCTTGTCTTCTATACCATTTCTCAGAAATTTTGCAATGTATTCACGTCTTATATAAATTTAATAATCTCCTCTGGGATTTTTGTTGTTGTTGTTGTTGTTGTTTAGAAGAACAGAAAGGCTCTTTTGGCAGCTTCTGTGTGGTTGCTTTCATGTAACTATTCCTTACAACAACCCTATGTGGTCGCCTTTTAGGAACCAAATTGTGTCCCCACAAATCCACACGTTGACACCCTTCCCCTACAGATGCGAGAATGTGGTCGCGTTTTAAAAAGACCAAGCTCAAGAGAGACCTCTGGAGCAATTCCTAAGCCATTTGACTTGCGTCCTTGGAAAAAGAAGGGATGAGGACAAAGGAGAAAGACACCCGGGGCAGCAACCCTGTAAAAAAGGCAGCCAGGGGCCAGCCATCTGCAAACCAAGGAGCAAGCCTTCCGTGAAGACCACCCTGCTGGCTCTTTGACCATGGACCTCTGTCCTTCAGAACTGTGAGAAAGTAAATGACTGTGGTTTAAGCCACCTCAACAGTGGGATCTCACTATGGTAGTCCCAGAAACGGCTCAAGACTACTACCTTTTCAGATGAGAAAACACTCACCCAGCTCACACTTGGATCTGAACACATGCTTACTGTGTAACTTGTGCTTTTAACACAACCCTATATGGTTTCCCCTTCGGTAAAGCAAGTTAGGTTCCAGGCAAACTATTATTTCTTAAGCTCAGCTTGTGTCGTCGCTCTGCTTCCCCCCCCCCCCCACCACCACCACCATGATAAAATACACTGACAAAAGCAAGTTAGTAAGGAACAGGTTTGTTGGGGCTCATAATTCCAGTTACAGTCCGTTATAGCATGGAATTGACAGAAAAGGAACTGAAGGTGCCTGGTCATATAGAATCTGCACTGTGGAAGCAGAGAGGGAGAAAGGCTGGTACTCCAATGTTCTCCTTTATAGACAGCTCAGGATCCAAGCAGAGGGGATGGTGCCATCCAGAGTAGGCAGGTCCTCCTATCTCAGATAATCCCCCATAGGCATATTCAGAAGACCACCTCCCAGGGAATCCTAGTTCTCCTCAGTCTGATAGTTGAGATTAACCATCTTGGTTTGCCTGAAGAAGCTGTCTGAAGTCCATGCCTGTTTTATCTTCCACTCATAGTCCCTCACGCCCACTCTGCATTGATGCTTTTGTCCAAATATAATACACATCAGTCTTGACATTGACTCCATGCTTAGTTTTTAAAATGTCTGTAATTCAAATGCATGGATACATATAGCTCTAATCTTCACCTGTGTGTGTATATGCATGTGTCTGTGTATGTCTATATGTACATCTGTCTATGTCTGTGCAAGTCTATGCATATGTCTGTGTGTGTGTCTGTGTATGTCTGTGTTTCTGTATGTGCTTCTGTGTGTATATATCTCTGTGTGTGTATCTCTGAGTGTGTGTGTGTGTGTGTGTGTGTGTGTGTGTGCATGTGAGTGTGTTGTTTGGTGTTAGGGTATGAAAGAAAAGCGAAGAGACAGCAGAAGATGCTGGCTTGTGATGCCTTCCCCAGTCTCCTGACCTCCATCATTAGATCCACCATCCCAGTGATGGCTTCTCATTAAGATTTACTAACTGGCTAAATCCTTGGTGCACATATACTCCCTATAATAACTTACAGAAGGTTGCTTTCTGTAGTTCTAGAGAGCTGTTTCAGGTCCTGGTACCTATTATACAAACAGTCTACAACTGAGCTACATCCTCAGCCCTGAATTTGGTTTTTGTCTAGCTGTACTGAGAAGAGAAGTGACTGCTATCAAACAGCAAAGTCACCACGCTGTGTCAGTTTCCTGAGACCCCATAGTGGAAGGAAACCTCAAGATCTTCCTGGTCCAACAGACATAGGTCAAAATCTATGTTCAACCCAGGTTGGCTCTGGAAACAGAACATGCTTAAATAAAAGTGAGTGTCATAGCGGCTATAGGTACAGCCTTATCTGCCACACTCATAAACAAGTCCTGAGGGGCACATCCAAAGGAAAGCCCACATGTCAGTACCCTGTATTTTTCTTCTGAAAAATGTAAATGGAAGTGATAGAAAAATCAGATTTTAACCCTGAACAAAGTAATAGAAATTAGCAACTTCCTAAATTGTATGTACCTTAATATCCTTCCCTAGAGGCCTCAACAACCCAAAACAACTGAAAAGAGGATCCAGGTGTGTCCACGGTCCACGTGTTTCACTAGAGGGATCTCCCTCCCCCCCTTCTATCTCTCTTACAGATGTTGGCAAAATGTGACACAGATGCAAAGTGGAACGGAGCAGACAGAAGATTATTCTGATTTGTCCCATCAATATGTCTTAAAAATGTGAAACATTGGGGAAGGGGTATCATAATGCTAGATGTTATCAATGCTGTGTGCTCATGTAATAAAAAATAATGGAAATTATGTATACAGTCCAGAACCTTTATTTTCAAAAAAGAACATGAGGAAATGATTTCCTAAAAAGCCTTGCTCTCAGGGGGAAAAGACTGACCCAGTTCTCCCGAACGCACAGCTCAGATCTGACACTTTGCTACGTCCTTTGACCAGGACAAGGCTGAAGGCAGCAAGATTCAATTCTACGGAACCCAAGGTTGCCCTTGACTGCACTGTGCATTATCAGCCTTCCACAGCCAAAGCCCATGGCCCCATCTATTCTGCTTCCATTCTGAGCTGTGCAACCTTCAGTAAGTTGCTGGACCTTTCTGAACTTGACTTTTCCCATTGCCGTAATAACTAAATCCCACAACGAGAAGATGAGAAGAAGTGAAATACGAGTCTGGTCCACTCTGACCTATCTGCAGATGTAAGTTACCAACTTCCTAAATTGTATGTTCCTCAACCTCCTTACCGTTACCGTGGCTTTCACAGGCTGAAACGCTGACAAAAAAATAATTATCAAAATCAACATAACAGTCTCAGAAATGTGCAGGACACTAAGAAAAGACATGCAAGGGAAGAACAGATGAGGTTCCTGCCCCCAAGGAGCTTCTAAGAAGGTTTTAGACATAAAAAATTAAATAGGGAATCATAAAAGATTACAATGAGCAAGTTTATCACTTTATGGAACAGTTACAACTAACTAAAGAGTCACATGCAAGTGGAAAGGGGAAAAAATACAGCATGAGACAAAACTAGTCCCATTTGGTGTCTGAGCAAACATGAGAATACTCACATCTCAGGTACCAGTAAGTCTAAAAGCCTGCTCATCCCCTTCCCACACATATGGTCCTAGTTCAGCCTGGCTGAGGACTCAGAGGAAGATTCTGTGAAAGGGTGGTCTCAAACTGGCCCTGGTGGTCACCACTGTAGGTCCAGGGTGTGAATCTGCATAGTCATCATACTGGTCACCACGTTAGGTCTGGAGTATGAATCTGCACCATCATCGTAGTGGTGACCACTGTAGGCCTGGGCTGTAAACCTGCACAGTCATCATAGTGGTGACCACTGTAGGCCTGGGGTGTGAATCTGCACAGTCATCATAAGCCCAGATATGTCATACAGATGTTGCAGGAAGAAAACAAATGAGCACCTCCAAAAACTCGTTCAGTTGCAGAGGAAAAGGCTGAAGTTGCTAGGCAACAAGGAGGCATATGCACATGCACAGAGTGCCTGTTCTGTGACATCACTGTGTTAAGTGCTCTGTCACGCAGGACGCCAGTTGAGTGAATATTCCCCTTTCATAAATGAGGAAACAGGATTGTAGTCGTGGAAAGGATGGTGTGAGATCTCAAGCCCACTACATGACGGCTGAATTTGAATCTATGCCATACAACTGTCTCTGTCCAGAGTCTTCGCAGCCCATGGAGAAAGTGGACAAGACATTAAACCAGACACCACTCCTCCTTACTCACCCAAGGGTGCTGAGTCAATATGGCACAGACATATCTGCATATCAATGTTAATGCAGTAGTATTCACAACATCAGATAGGAACCAGCCTTGGGACACAATTCCCTTAGTGTCCAACCACAGGGGAATGGCATAATGGAATTTCTTTCAGCCCTAAAGAATGAAGCTATCCCATTTCAAAGGAAATGGATGCAACTGGAAATGACCATATTAAACAAATTAAGCCCTTCTAGGGAAGACAAAAATGCTTCCTCTCATTTGAAGTGCCTAGAATTTATATAGATACATTAAATGATGTTTCTGTGACATGAGAGCTGAAGAGATGATAAAGAGGGACAAAGGGATAAAATGGGACAGGGAGTGGGGAAGGAGGAGTGTGTTTGCCTATGTACTGGAGGGGAAGTGTCCTTATGTAACACTGTGTCACCTACAATGAATATATACATTGAAAGTTCTGAACTTTGTAAATTAAAAAACAAAACTTTAAAACTCAGCATCTTAATATTTTCTCAAGTATTTAGAAATTTCATAAGAATTAATCAAAACAAATTTAAGGACCCTAAGCAAGCAGAAACGGCCACCAGAGCCAGACAAAGTGCTATATGTTTCCTTACCTTACTTTTTTCTTGGCTCGGAGAGGGGGAGGTCTTACATAGAGGATCCTCCTGACCCTTGGAAATATCTAAGCCAGAAGACAGAAGTTCAAAGGTGAAAGAAGGTTCATGGCTTCCTGAACACAAAGATGCACACCCCATCCTCAAATGAAAATGAGATACCTGTCAGAGAGACATCATGGAAGGTGTCTGGCTTTGCCCTGGCAAGTGGGACTTGTAAAACAAGTCTTAGGGGCCACCAAGAAAAGGAAGGCTAGAAGCCTAGGTCCAGCAGCAAGGAAAGCAGCAAGCTTGCCCTGGGAGGGTGTTCACCTAGGGCAAAAGCAGCAAGAACTGAAGTAAGAATCCAAAACTCCAGGACACAGCCAGCCAAGACATTCTACCTTGCAAACTTTGGCATAAGGGCAAGCTGAGTTCAACATGCCAGGGATAAGCATGCCCTCCCTCCTATCCCCACATCAAAGCTAAGTCATTTCAAATAATATTTTTACATTAGCACATACTTGGAAAAATGGCATCAAACTCAAAAATTTGCATAAATTTTCAAATAAAGCATGAGACTTCAAAGAACACCCTCACTGTAGGCAAGATCCAGCCAGCAGGTTTATAAGGAGGGATTTCCAAAATGAAATCTGAGATGTGAGGTGCATGTGGTGAGCAGCCAGGCCAGAGCTCAAGAGAGTGCCAGTCTGGAGCTGGAGACGGATCCCCACAAGAAATGACATACAAAACACCTGGCCCCTGGCCAGCAACAGAGACACTGTTTCCCAGATTTGGAAAGTTGTCTCACAGGTCAGGAACACCTTCATATTCTAAATATCGTCCCACCTGAGTCCAAATTGGTGCTCTCTTCTCTGACCACACCAACATCCTCTGGATGCCACCCAGTTCTCTCCTTCATCCCTCTGTGCCCCCTTCCTCTCTCCCCTGCCCTTGTGTAGAGCTGCAGGTGTGAGCATTGCCAATACCTTCTCCTTTGATGCTGTTTATCAAACCCACAGGGGAAGACTCTTCCGTGTTCTGAACTCCAACTTCGATGGAATCACATTTGCAGCTCACATTTCTGGGGACCTGTGAGTCCTCAAGGTCATAGGTTGGAACCCACGGAAACCCTACAGCAAAGACAAGAGCACTTGTCCAGATATCGATGTCCTAACCTCCTTAGTGTTTAACCTTACTCAGAAATAATTTGGTAAGTCATCAGTGAAATTACCCAAGTCATGACACCAATAAAATTATGTGGCGCAAATGAGAAGGAAATGTGGAACACGCAACAAACCTGCTTAGGAGTTTATTAAGGGGGGGCTGTGAAAGCCTGGTGAGATCGGGGTGCAGAGAGAGAGAGCTGAAATTTTAAGGGCTGCCTATCGCATGCACACAGGGCGGTGGCATGGTTACATCATACACAGATGATGGAGCTCATGCATGCATGCATGCAAGGGCTCACGCAGATATGTCATACCTAAATGATGCAGCCATGCTGCACGTGGGTCACGCAGGGTCCGTAAAGATTCCCAGGGCCATTAGGCTCTTCTGCCTGAGGGCTTGTCCTCACGTGTGTGTGTGTGTGTGTGTGTGTGTGTGTGTGTGTGTGTGTGGCCCTGGAACCCGGAAGTTTCAGCCATGTTGTGTGGCTGAATCATTACAATCAGGATAGGGTCCACTCTGTGCTGTGTTAGAAGAATTGGGTTCTAGGTCTGTGGGATGTTGGTCCCTGAGCAACCCTAAGAGTTTTTTCTACTCAGCAGCCTCATTTCCTATCAGGATGTTCACAGGTGTGGGTTACACTCTGGGGGAGGAGGCTGCAGCCCTTGTTCTTGCCTATGATGGAGCTACATAGTTTTTCTTTTTAAAGAAAGTCTTCTGTTAGCCAGACTAGCCTTGAACTCACTACCTAGCCAAGGACGACCTTGACCTGTTCCTCCTTTTTTCACCTCCCAAGAACTGGGGTCACAGGTGTAATCCACCACACCCAGTTTTATGCAAACCAACTGAGCAACATCCCCAACCATAAAGACTTATCATCTCGTGTTTCTGGCTCTGTAGGCTACAAGTCAAAGGTTCAAGGGAAGGTGGGGCTGCTCATCCTGGTGCTGGTGACCCAGCTTTCTCCTCTTCCGGTGCCATCAGGGCTCCTTGTCCTGTAGACTTGGCTCCACCCATTTTCACGTTCAGGAGTCTTCCCACTGTGTGCGTGTCTCAGTCTCTTCACATCTACTTTCTGTGACACAAGCCATATTGTGTTGGGGTCTGCTCCAAAGTGTGTAGCTCCAGTCTCTGTGCTTTGTCGTGTGTTACTCCAGGTCAATGAGATCTCAGAAGATGTGAGCTTCCCGGAGCTCCAGAGTTGAGTCTTCCGGAGTGAAGAAGCAGCCTCCAAGGAGACGAGGGAGTCAAGTGTTCTGGGCATAGAGGAGAAGCAGAAGTGTGAGGATTTTCTCTGCCGCCACTGGCTTTCCAGAGCACCTAAGAACTGAGAAGATGTGACCTGCTAGGGTTCCATCACAGGCACAAAGGGCTGTAGGGCACAACCCGGGTGTGATCCAAACCTGTATACATCCAGACAGGAAGTGAGGCTGCCGAGAGGAAAAAGACTCCAGGGTTGCTCAGGGGTCAGCAGCCCATAGTCCTAGAACCCAGCTCTCCCAGCACTCAACACAGCTCAGCATAGGTTGCACAGAGTTCTGCTCCACATGACAGCTGTCATGTGAGCTATGATTTTAAAAAAACAGTGGATTTCTATCTCCAACAAATCTCATTTTCAAAAAAATAAACAAACCTTGTTCATCCAAGAATCACCATGACCCAGTGTCCCAGTTTGCATAACAAACTATAAAGCCAAGAAGCCAAGCCAGGCAGTGCTATTACTTCTACATTGGTGGGTGTGCCCTGTGACACCTGCCCAGTGACAGAAATCACCGTTTGACTCCTTTCACAGGGGTCCCTACCGTTCAGCAGGTTGTGGCTGTAATAGAAAACAGACTCCCAAGGTAAAGTGACTTTAGACCTGAAATCCTGATCTCCAAATGTCTCCACCATCTTCCAATTCAGACCCTCATCACAGCACTCCTGTCCTGAAGGTCCCAGTATTTCTTCTGTGTCTCTCAAGGGCAAAACCCCCACCCATCACCTCTACCATTTGAGCTTCCTCCACATCTGCCTTGCTTCTGGGCACTCCCCAGTGCTCTCCCTCTGACCACAGCACTGCGAGCAGCCGATGCCCTCCTGACTCCCTTCCTCAACCATTGCCAGTGATCTGGATCTTTAGCAGGGGGATGCTGCCATTCTGGCTGGAGGAAACTAATCCTGAGTTTTACTGGCATCTCCTTGAGTAGACATTGAGATGATTCTGACATCTGAATTTCACATCCAGATCAGCATCCTTGAGAGAGCACGATGACCTGGTTTTGCTTTGCTTTTCCCCTGTGAGTTCTGACGAGTCTAACAGAACAGCTGCCCTTCCCTGCAGCACACCCAAGGGAGGCCTCCTTTCCAGGGGGGCATCGATTCACGAAGTGCAGAACAGTCAAGCAGGGAAATGAGTAGGGGTCTTTTGGTGTTGTTGTTTTGGTTTGGGCTTTTCAAGGCAGGGCTTCTCTGTGAAACAGTCCTGGCTATCCTGGAGCTCACTGGGTAGACCAGGCTGGCCTCAGACTCACAGAGATATGCCTACCTCGGCCTCCTGGGTGCTGGAATTAAAGGTGTGCGCCACCACCGCCTGGCCAAGTCAGGAGGTCTTAAGGCAGAAACACAAATGAGACCTGGAAGTAGCTGATCATGGGTGAGCCTGGGACCCCACAGTCCATGTCCCTCATTATATTATAAAGTATTATAGAGAACAAGTGGCAGAGAGAGGGGGAACGGAGAGAACAGGGAACAGTCACGGGGAATTGATGCTCTGAGTGACCTTTGCTGACAAAAGAGAAGTAAGGATGGGATGATTTAAATATTGACCTCTCATATGAAATCCTCAAAGAAAAATAAAAGTTCAAATTGAAAGTCTAAATAAACACCCACTCTTTCTTCTCTGTTCTTCCTAAATAATATATTACATATTTCAAATATAGCGAGGAATACTACTTGAACTTCAAACATCTCACAGCCCGAGCATGAACAGTTAAAAATGGAATAAAGAGAGAAGACAGGATACCAATCACATCATGAAGTTCAAAGATAAAACCAGCCTCAAATACAAACAAGCTAAATCCAAACTGACCATGGGGGCGGGGGGGGGGGGCATAGACCCATATCCATTAGCCTGGAGATCTCATATGGAGTGTTTAGGTCCCAGAATTAAAGGCACCAGTTGTTAATATCACCTTTGAGGGGAAGGAAGAGCATATCCATGGCACCATTGCACTGGTGGGCACATCTTGCCTGGCAGGTCTACCTGGCGGGGTGGTATCGTAGCTCATGGGGTTCCCAGTTGAATGGGGCCTCTGATGACTTCTCTCACTCGGCAGCCAACACATCACCTTCTGACACTATGAAAGCTAACAGAGGAAGGAAGCTTCCAGCTCTGCTCCTGCTTGACATCTCAGTCCTGAAACAAGAGTGTGTTGTCTTCAGCAACAAGGTCTTCTTACCCAGTGCTGGTGGGCAACCCTGGGCATTGCCAATATACTATACGGTGGGTCCCTGATTGACAGCTCATAGAGCATTACCATGCCTGGCAGTAGGAACTGTGTTAATAACCATTGGCGTCTGGGAACGGCATCCCCTACCCGTGCGACCTCTTTTTGTTGTGGTTGTTGTTGTCATATTTTCAATCAGCTTGCAAAATGGCAGGTTTTATGTGGCTTTTCAGAATGTGCCTGCCAGCTGTGTTAGCCAGCCCTTCCATCACTGTGATAAAACCCCTGAGAAACCTGCTTCAAAGGAAGAAAGGGTTTATTACGACTCACAGTTCCTGTGCTCTGAATCCATGGTCTCTTCACCCCACCCCTGGTGGCCTGTGTCAAAGCAGCAGGCATCGTAGCAGTGGGAGCTATGCTGGGACAAAGCAGTTCGTCACACGACTGAGACAGAGACACAGACCAAGGGGGGCCTGAGCCGACATACACCCTTTAAAGGCTCGTCTGCTTCTTTTAGCAAGGAAGAGAGGGGAAAAGGCATGGGGGAAAACTGCTATCTTGCAAGCTAATTAAAATTAATATGAATCACCTTCATCATCAACAACAACAAAAAGAGTTTTCAGGGTAGAAAGGAGATTTCTGGTGACTGCTGCCTCCAACTAGGCCTTATGTCCTGATGGACCACTTTGCAAACAGCTTACCAGTGACCTACACAGTTGACAGAGTGAGGAGTGGCTGTCATTATGCTCCAATCAACACTCAACTAGAGACCTGCACACGTAATCTTTTGTATAAATAAATAAATAAATATTGATTTGGATTTGTGTGGATGGGTGTCTGGATATGTGTAGGTAATGTAGTAAGGTACCCACAAAAGCCAGAAGTGGGTATCAGATCCCCCGGACTTACAAACCATTGTGAGTCACCTAATGTGACTGCTACCAGGGATTGAACTCACATCCCCTACAAGAGCAGCAAGCCCTTGTTGTAGCCTCTGAGTCATTGCCCTAGGCCTCACATAGGCCTTTTTATATCCAAACCTTAACATCAGCACTTGGCAAGGTCCCCAATGCAGAAGAGGCCATACTGTTCACATACGCTGAGAGGACAAAGGAACGCACGAGCCATGAATTACAGCTAATGACGCAATAATGAAAGCCAGTGAAGGAGGCCCTAAGAGCACAGGGCAGGGGCCTCCCGCCCACTAGGAGAGGCAGGGGAGAAGCAGACAGCAGTGCTGAGCTTGGGAGGTGGCCTAGAAGATGAAGAGAAACTGTTAGGCAGTTAAATGGGGCCAGCTTCCTCTCTGCCTGCCTCTGCTCCCAGGCGTTAGAATCAAAGGTGTGTGCCCCCCATGCCCAGCTTCTGTATCAGTCACACTTCCTAAATAAAGTCACTAGCATCTCCTTGGGTGGTCCCACCCTCAGAATCTTCTCAAGTTCTAACTACCTCCCAAAGGTCTTGCCTATAAGACAACAACAAAGTATAAACTCTGAGGTCTGTCTCCAACTCATGGCCATTGGGCAACACATCAAACCAGAGCAATGAGGCTTACACTTTGCACTAGGGAACACAACTGAGAAAGAAGATATGGCAGGTAAGACTGGCTTGTCTAGACACGGGACATGAAGGAGACCAAATGTCAAGAGACCTAAAAGGAGCTACGGCTTGCACAAGCCCATGCCATTCAAGTCAGACTCCAGCCTAATGAGACGAGGTGTCTCTCTTGCCCTGTGCATAGTGGTCTATTTATAAATGTGTGGCATTTTGGAGACCAGCAAATCTGTATTTTCAAGCATGCTTTTGTCCTCAAATATATATTTCATGGAGCACATCATATCTATCTACTCCAGCTTCATGTACACTTTGGTCACTAATATGGCCTTCCATGCCTCCCCAGTAGGCCCATGATATGTCTAAGAAGTCCCTTAAGCTTGGTTGGAACTCTGTGGAATTAAGAAAAGGAAAAGAGTCAAATTTGAATTTGGCTCAATAAAGCTTGGTTTACGCTTCAAAGGGCGTGATTATTCCCTGCATCCCTAAATTTCTCTGCCCAAGGTAGGTCTTCCACTTGGTTCAGTCAAACAAACCAATGTCTCCATGATGGGTGTGGTCCTTCAAGAAGGGAGTTTTCCTCCCAGGAAGAGGACAGTGCCTTAGCTGTCCATCACGAGCTGGAAACTGAAGCTGGAGGTAGAACTTCATGGTCAAGAGCACTTGTTGTGTGACCGTGAGGACATGAGTGTGGGTTCCAGCCCCCACATGACAAGGTAGACATGGTGTCTTTGCATGTATAACTCCAACTCTGTGGAGGAAGTGGAGGGTGGAGATGGGAGGATTGTTAGGGCTGGCTGATGGCCCACCTAGCTGTAAAACACAGTTCCATGTTCAGGGACAGATGCTGCCTCCAAGGAATAAAACAGAGGGTAACAGAGGTGCCTCCTCCAGCATCTATGCACGTACACAGGTGCTTGCAAGCCTCACACATACACCACACGTTCACACACATAAACACACACATGCACAACAGAAAAGCAGTTAGAAAGAGTAAGAGAGCGAGCAAGCGGGGAGTGGGGGGGGGGGCTGAAGTAGCTGTGAGGAACCTGAGGAAACCCCATCCAGCAGTAGCAGCAGCTGCTGCTGCTTGAACAGCAGCCAGCCCTCCTGCATGGGCACATCTCAGATCACAAATCTTTAAGACGGAGAGGGATAACTGAGATCGTCTGCTCTAATACCTACCATCTGCACAGCACTTTGTAAGTGATTATTCAGACCCACAGAACCCTGCAGCTTCAGCAGGAGAGGTGCTGGGAGCAACATGCTGATCTGGGGCCACGGCAAAGGAGGCTCAGAGAGATGATCCACACCACCTGCCATCACGCAGTCACGCTGGTCATGATGGCTGGACTCAGAGGCACAGCCTTGGCCCTCGGTCTTGGGGACTGAGAGTGGCCCAATGGATGCACTACCTCCCAAGGCTGACTAGGCCAGCAGAACTGAAGCTGGTCCAGCTTCTTAGCTGTCAAAAACATAAAGAGGTGACACAGCCGCACTCCCTCCCCTTTGACGCCTTTCCTACTGACTTGAAAGGCTCTACAAACATATAGCAAACAAGATCTAGAGTGTCTGTTGTGGGGGATGTTCTTCTAAATTAGTTACGGAGGGGAGAAGATCCATTCTAAATATGAAGACCCACGGTTCCATGGGCTAGAGTCTGGCCTTGAATAAAAAGAAGAAGCCAGCTGAGTGCCAGCAATCACTGCCCTCTGCTTTCTGTGGGCATAGGGTGATCTCACACTCCTGCCTCCATGCCTTCCTGACCACGATGGATTCTACACTGGAACCCTTCGCTAAGTTGTTTGTCAGTTCATTCTGTGAGAGCAGTGAGACCAGAAACTAACACGTGGCCCTCTCAGTGCCCCCTGTCTGTTTGAGAAAGAAAAGTCAGGAAAGAAAAAAGCTGATCTCTTTTCCGGCCAGTAAAGACCCTTTGAAGCCACCATCAACAGAGCTGTTCTCTTCCACATCTGCTCCTTCTAATCCTTGAGACCTGCAACAGCCAGCAACCCTCTCCCCTCAAAGAAGAAACTGAAGCTCAGGAAGGAGATTCATAGTCCATCGATGAATAACAGAGTGAAGAGCTAAACCCAGGGACTCAGGAGATGGCTCAGTTGGTGTAAGCACCTACATGAAACATTAGGGCCTGAGTTCAACTCCCAGAACCCCTGCAATGCCTGTAATTCCATCCTTGGGAGGGGTGGAGACGGGAGGATTGGTGGGCTTGCTTACCACTAGTGTAACTCTGGGTCCAGTGAGTGACCCAGTCTCAGGGGAATAAGATGGAAAGTGATAGAACAGGACCTGGCATCCTCCTGTGGCCTCTGTACACATGAGAAGAGATAAGCATGCCCACATATGAAAACATCACATGCTCACACATGTATGCACACCTACACAAGTAAACACCACATTACATTCACACACATATAGGCACACACACATGCAGACATCACACTCACACACATGTATGCATACCAGCACATGCAAACATCATATTCACACACATATATGCACACACACATGCAAACATTACACTTGCACACATATATGCATGCACACATGCAAACATCACACTTGCACACATATGTGCACACCCACACATGCAAATATCACACTCATATACATATACATACACATAAACACACACCTATACTATACTCACAAATATACACATACATTCATACACACATACACCATTCACACACAAATTCCACATTAAACACATATACACACTCATATGCACATATATGCATACACACAAAAGAATTAAACTTGCCAAGAAAAAGGCTCTTTCCACTAAAACCCACCGATGGCACTTGGCTGCCATCCCACCAAGATAACCAGAGACAGAAAATGGAGCCTGTAGAGGAGAAAGAGGAGAAGGTTTGCTACAGCCTGCAGTTAAGATAAGGAACTACTATGCAACCCACTGGTGTGGTCAAGATTTTTGAAAAGTTGTGGAAATTCTTCCGTGTGATGAACAAGACAGACCGGGATCAGGATAGGCCTGACCTAGAACAGGGTCTGAGGGCTGCAATGTAGATGCTCGAGGGAGGCTGGCTCATCATCTCATCTCTCTCAAGTCTATGCAAACTAAGCTATAAATCTAGTGGTAATCAGTACCAGGGAGGTGCATTAATTAAAAAGTTATAATTCATGAGAGGCCCCCATTACTTGTTAATGTATCACCAATGCTTATGAATACAAGAATTAATTACTTGGGCCCAGATGTTAAAAGAATGTTTTAATTTCTCAAGTGCTTGATTTGAAGCAGCCACTGATTTTACACGACATTAGAATAAGACAGTGCTGTTATGTACCGACTGAATGATTTCCTTAGCAAGCAGCCATCCCTGATCCATGACTTAGTGCTCGGTAATTTTCTATGCTGAGTATTTCATTGAACAAGCACAATAGCTACCACGGATGGACATCATTATCAAGATTCAATACGTTAACAAGAACTGAGGCTCAGTCATCAACGGGACCAAGGGCACAAGAATCATTGAATAATTAAGTAAATAAATGTGTGTCCCTGAGATGCCACCCATTGTGGTGACCCTTGTTTCAAAATGAACCCCTGGTCCTTCTGACTTAACAGAATTTCAATGACTGGGAACTTGCTCCATTGTAAACAGACTTTCCTTGATTTTCTTTTGAAACCTTGAGATATGTTTGACTCCCAATTCTACATACACACAAATCCATTCATTCGCATTGTTTGTGTTTCTCAGCAGAGACCGACAGTGAGTAGCTTGACCATAGAGACAGACAGTGAATAGCTTGAATATAGAGATAGATTCTCGTCCTTACAGAAAGGACCTAGGAGCAAAGGGAGCAGAAAAGTCACAATAAAAAATATTCATTTTGGGGAATATCATTTTAAGGTGTGTTGCTTTCGGTTATGCTGCATTTATTTAACTCTATGAAGCTGTAATTCTTTGCCTATCTAAAACACCTGATGGTCTAATCAAGAGCTGAACGGCCAACAGTGGAGCAAAAGCAAGGGCAGGCGGAGCTGGCAGGCAGAGGATAAACGGAGGAGAAGCAAGGAGGCAGAGGAGAAGCAAGGAGGCAGAGGAGAAGCAAGGAGGCAGAGGAGAAGCAAGGAGGCAGAGGAGAAGCAAGAAAAGGAGGAAAGAGGATGCTAGGAGCCAGCCACCCAGTCAGTCATAGAGTAAGAATGAAAGTAAGATGCACAGAAGTAAGAAAAGGAAAAATCCCGGAGACAAAAGGTAGATAAGAAAAGCTGGCTAGAAACAAGCCAAGCTAAGGCCAGGCATTCATAACTAAGAATAAGCCTCCATGAGTGATTTATCTGGGAGCTGGGTGGTGGGCCTCTCAAAAAACCAAAGGAACAAAAGAGTAAAAGTTTCCCCAAGAACAAAGAGTATAAAACAACACCCAACAACAACATATTCAAGTGTAAAAGGCTGGCCCTGTATACTTTAAGTTTCTAAGACATTTAAAAAGTCTAGTAGCATGGTTTTGTTTTCTACAATAAATATGGTTTGTTTCCTTTTGTGACAGGAAAATATACCCTACCAGCATTATTCAAATTACAAGTGACAGTTTGGCTGGGCATAGAATTTACGAGTAGCTATCTAGGCCCAATGGTCTAAACGTTCCATTAACAGTTCTAAATTAATGTTAAGAGAAGAGTAGAAAACCACCTGATCTCCTGCCCCCCCCCCCATTGAATCTTGGGGTTTTGCTTTGTCTTGTATTCTCTCTATTAAATATTCTAGCATACTTTTGTTGTCCTTGGACTTTGATCTGTTCAGTTGAATGTCAGGGTGTATTATGATATTTTTCTAATCTAATTTCTTCTAATAGGGTTTTCTTGATAGGTTCACAACTCACTTAAGAGTCCCCTATGCCATTTCAGGTGATTGCTGATGACTGACTCTTTAGGCCCAGCATTTATATATCCTCTCCTCTGTACTGGTATTGTCTTTACTCTTATCTTTTGTGATTTTTTTCTCCACCCATCAGATTTGGTTCTCTGCCATATAGTTGTGCATAACTCTGCATTTCTATGCTGTTACTATGTTTGCTTATATAACTTTCTGGATTCTGTTTCATCACCCCCCCCCTCCAAAAAAATTAGTAATGTAAAATCCAATGGAGTATCTTGAGAGACAACAAGAAAAATCCTAAAGTTTATGTATAGGAGTAACTCATTTTAAAATAATATTTTCATTCTTTGAAAGTTTCATACATGGATAACATATGCTTAGATCATCACCATCCACCACTACCTCCAAATCTCCCTAATGAGCCGGGTGGTGGTGGCACACGCCTTTAATCCCAGGGCTCAGGAAGCAGAGGCAGCAGATCTCTGTGAGTTGGAGACCAGCCTGGTCTACAAGAGCTAGTTCCAGGACAGGCACCAAAGCTACAGAGAAACCCTGTCTCGAAAAACCAAAATAAATAAATAAATAAACAAAAATAAATAAACAAACAAACAAATCTCCCTAGTGTTCTACCCCATCTCCCTCACAACTCTGAGCCCCCATTTTTTATTCCTAGTAATAATCCCTAAGTCAATAAATTGGCATGAGTAAATGGAGCTATGAAAAGAAAACAAGGAAGTGAACAAGTAAAGGGATAGGAACCAAGCAAACAAAAAGATATTAAAGTGAACTGGAAAGCCAAGATAATAAACAGAGTGTGTATAATCCTATTGTAATACAGAAAAAGAGAAGGACTTCTCATCCAGAGGACAAACTATTCCAACAGCAACAAGGAACTTTTTGACAAGACATGCAAAAAAAAAAAAAAAAAAACACCAGGCCAGATGGTATAAAGATGTAAATTAAGTTTACAGACTTAAAATCCTGGTTTACTTGATACTATGTTTTGGCTTAAATATTTTTAAAAATATATAAATATTTAAGTAAAATGAAGACTACTGGCATAATACTCAAGCTCACCTCCTTCTTTAGCAGCCCAGTTGCCTTATGGGATCAGAGTAACCAGCTCTCAGTCTCCTCCTCCTCCTCACAGCTGACCCAGGCTCAGAGCAGATTCTCATCCAGGGGTCAAGGGCTTGTGCGCAGTCACAACTAATGTTTGGTATAAAACGTTAGCAGGCAGACACTCTCTTACAGAATCCACACGCTCTTACTATCTCAAAAGACCTTTTCCTGGGCAGAATAGGAAAACTGCACAAGGAAGGTTCCTCCTGCAAGAACACCAGGCATAAAGCAAAACTCACTTCTGGCTGTGTTCACCTCCTTATCAGGGCAGAATTGCTGGGCTAATCATCCTCACAATGGGACTCAGGTTCTCCGGGTACAAATCTAAAGAATTAGACAGGATACTGCCGCTGTCTTTCCACTCCAGGCTCCCTAGGCACCACATTTAGGGCAGAAGCTAGCACATGCTTAGAGAACATCCGGGGTCAAAGGCACAAGAAGCCACATAACGATGATATATGGCCAGAGGAACTATGGACTAGATACCAGGGCACTAACGACAGGAGAGATGGCTGGTCCCATGGTTAAAATAACAATTAAGACTCTCTTATAAAAGCTACCCCAAGCTTTATTCCAGGCTCACTGCCCTGCTGAGACACATAAGAACTATCTGGCGTAAGTATAAATGCCCTGCAGGGCAGGAATGACTAGACTCTAAAACAGTGGTTCTCAACCTATGGGTCGTAACCCGTTTGGGGATCAAATATTTCACAGGGGATGCCTAAGCCCATCAGAAAACACAGATACTTACATCGTGATTCATAACAGTAGCAAAATTATATAGATGAAGTAGCAACAAAAATAATTTGATGCTTGAAAGTCAGCACAACAAGAGAAACTGTATTGAAGGAAAACAGCATTAGGAAGGTTGAGAACTACTGCTCTAGAAGGATCCTTTGGTCCCCTCTTTGGCTATCAGATCATTAAAACAAGAGACCCCAAGAAATCAGAATTACCCAGAACTCTACTAGAAGAAAGAAAACGTTTAAAGCCTTGAGGGAACCCAATGACTGGGGGCTTGTCTCCTAGAGAAGGACTCACAGCTCGTCAGAGGCAATGCTGGGCTGGGGACCACACATTGCTGGGCCGCTTAGTTGTGTGTCTCACTTGTTTTTCAACTCTGTTCTCGCATTAGAACCAAAGGTAGGCAGGCGGGTGGGGCGGGGCTTTCCCCTCTTCCCAGTGCAGCCACATTAAATAAATCTGCTTCCAATTTTCACTATTTGAGTACAGGTAGCCTAACCTGACTTATGGGAGCACATGCCATACCCCTACCCTGGTAACGTGAGGTGCTTCCCTGGCTCTCCAGACAGCTCTGGCCCTGGCAGGTGATACCCAGACTCAAGTCTTGTTATCTGAAAGTCCCTCATCATCCTCCCGTGGATTTTGAGGAAGGTGAGATGCACCTTGTGAAGTGTGGCCCATTGGAAGCTTCAGCCCCAGCAGACACCACCCCCACCCTAGGGATGCTGATGTGGGCATTGGGAACATTCCCTGCCACCCCCACCCTAGGGATGCTGATGTGGCTGTCCCTCCTCACAAGGAGCGAAGGCCGTTTGGAACATTCCCCCCACTCAGCACTTCTTCAGCTCCCCGGCTCTTTCAGCTGAGGCTGCGGTGTTAAATGTACAGTTTCACAGATTAATTCTTTGAAGACTTCCTCCTGTCAGTTCTCAATGCACTGAGCCAAGGAAGTCATCACAAACAACCGAATCTTCCACGAGAGCCTTCTTAATGCAAAGGCGGTCTTCCCAAAACCTTCTGTTCAGCAAAACTCACCAGTCATATGCAGGGAGTCTCAAAAATATTCACTTTAATGGGCAAAATGATAATGTCATTGCACCCTGGATAAGAAACGTGGTTGGATGTGTTTTCTGAGGCAAGGGAGAGCACTGAAGATGTATACGTCTGCAGTTTGTTCCACGTGGGTCCATGATTTCTCTCTCCTCCCCAGCCTCCGTTCAGCCCTCACCCAGCCCAGCAGCAATCTGGTGCCAAGCTGTGAGAGATTGCTGTTCCTGATTAGACTCTCTCTTTCCCATAACTCCCAGTTGAGGCAGGAAAGGACACAACCCAACTCAGAAGAGGACAGGCTGTCCCCAGAGACACAAGGTAGCCTGGAACATCCCAGGCTGGGAGCTCCTGCCGCATCCCAAACTTGCTCTACCAATTTAGACAAGTCATTTGTCCTCTCTGGGTCTTAACTTACTGGTTGAGTGGCAACAATCTTATTTTAAAAACAGTTTTTAAGGAGAATCAGCTCTTTAACTAAGTTATCTTTTACTCCCAGTTTCTGGGTCTTGCAGAATGTGGAAGAAAAATAAGAAGAGCGGTCTTCATCAGGAGATGCGTGGACGTTCTAGATAGGTAGTCATTGTAAACCTTCCCAGGGCTAGGGAGGCAGAGACAGGTGGGTCACCTATGTTTGCTGTCACTCAGCCTTCCAGAATCGGCGCACTCCAGCTTCAGTGAGAGACCTTGTCTCAAAACAGCACAGAAAGCGACTAAGAAATGGTGCTTGATATGGACTTCTGACATGCATACACACACACACACACACACACACACACACATACACACACCTCCACGCAGGCAGCATGCACACACCAAAAGAACGTGCATAATTTCCCTCTGCAACGTCCCAAAGGAGGGATAGCAAATGACAAAAAGGGAGTATCCGAAAGCTAATTTGTAAACTTTATTAAACTTTTCATTTTCCCTTTGTTCACCAAATAATGATTGTTAGCCTTCTTCTATTTACCAAGAGTTACACTGAGATCACAGCCAAGCTTAGCTGAAATCTAGATTCGCTGAGACCCCTGTTTCTATAATTTCCAAACATAGCCCTCAGAGCATCTACAAAATCGCACAATGACTCCTAATATATTGCCTATACTAGCATCATCTCATGTGTGCTCTCTGCATGGTGAGTAATGGCCATGTTGTTCTGAGGGAATAACACTTCAGCTAAGTTTATTGTTAGCGAGTCGTTTGTACTTAGTTAGGAAACCAGGAGGTCATTTGGAAATGTGTGCATTGAAATCTCCCATACCTTGGCCACACACCAAGCTATTCATTACTGCACAATGTCTTTAAGAATGGGACTAATCAGGTTAACATGCCACGGTGCGGCATGTAGACTAGAAGTTTGAGGGAATGTTCCAGCTTGTGGTTGTTCTTCCACAAGGAGCAGATTAATCTAGTCCACTAGAAGGAAAGACCACCCAAGGGCTAACCATGCAGGTGAGGTGTGAAAACTGCCTCATAGCTGGTTTTCTTCCATAATGAATGTAACCAATTGACACATCTCAGAAAGAAAAAAATAAATAAAAGCATGGCAGAGCCAGGGGCCAATGCATTTAATTTCTATTCTAGGAAATCTGTGAACTGAATCATTTAGGTTCAATTAGCCAAGACATTACAATGCAGTACAGTAGTTTAGAAATTGTGTAGGGCCAATGGTTTTCATTTCTTTGTCCCTACGTAGTCAGTGGTAAGTGGGAGGCTGGGTCTGGGGTTGGGAGGACATTAGCAGACAGCTGTTTCTGCATAGCACAACCCCGGTGACTAGTAAAATGGACCTGTGTGGGCCTAGAAGGAAAAATCACCGTGATGTGACTCTTCATGCCAGGACGTCACCAGATCACCTCAGTCCTCATGGCTACTTAACTTCTCTAACCTTGTATACCCAGTGCCAGTTTGTTAAGGCCTAAACTGAATGGGATCAACCTATCCTCTCTCTCTTCCAATGTTCATTCAGCAAAATATGCTTTTAACCATTCACTTGTTCAGAGATCATGGGCAGATCCTGACTCATAGGAAACCCCCCCCCCCACACACACACACACACCTTGAAGAGTTCGCCAACCCAACCTCACTTCATCCATACACCAATGTAGATAAAATCACCAATTGTATGATTATTTGCCTTATTTTCACCTTAATGTCCAAGGAACACCTTGTTAGCAAGTCACTGTGGTACAAAAAACCCATGATTGTCTGACTACAAACGTCTTGGATGCTCATTTTCCCTGACTGCTGCAGATACCTGAGCATGCCCAGTACAGGAGCAGCCCGTTGAAAGCAGAGCCTTTTTAGCATTGCTCTCAGTTGCCCACCTAGACGTAGATGGTAAGATGCTAAGGTAAGTCACCCTGGTTGTAGTCTTACAGGTTATAGAGAAATCAAGATAGAGTTGAGTTGGAAGTTTCCTCACTGCTGGCTGGCATCCATGGTGCAAAATGGTGCTATGAGGGCTTCTGGGGCAGCAAACATGTAAAATGTGTGCTACTATACCAACACGCTAAGTGAGAAAACCCACTGGTACCATAGCGGCACCACTGTCTCGGGTATAACTGACTGCCTTGGGATTAGATTTGAGGTCTAGTCTGCAAGAAGAGGTACGGACCTGGTTCTATAAACCTAGCCTGTGACTGGGGTGGGGGGGGTCACATGTTCTGGGAGTAGGATGGGGATTGGAACATGACACACTTCCATTGCTTCCCTAAGTGAACAAGATGTCAAACTGCCTTCTAAATATTTAAATCTAGAGAAACGCAGCTCTCAGCCTGAGGAGGGAAGGTACATTTAGGCAAAGAGGAATGGTTAATGCAAAGACTTTTATCCAGTCCAAATGCTAAGAATTAGTGACTGATGGATGGGCACTGAGCCTTAAACAATACCTGTGAGTCACACAAGGCCTCGCCGGAGTTCTGGAAACATTGCACAAGGGAGGGTAGGGAGAATTCAAGAGCTGAAGACTGGGGATGAGCGCTATGAAATGCTGTTGTTCACACGTGACTTTGTGATTGCAATCATGGAACATGGTAGCTATGGATACCAGCACAATAATAGTCTGTAACTTTGCGCCACGGATAGAGGGGATACCCAGGAGGCCACATCCCCTCCTGAGGTTTGGTTACTGGTTGCTGGAGAAGGGGTATTATTTTTTCGAATGGCGTAACTACTGAAGGACTAGGTGAGAAGAGGAGACTCGGGGAAAGGATGCCAGGATAATGGGATGTGAATGAAGTTACCAAAGACATAAAGAAAACACAGCTTGAACGGCAACTGCACAAGATCATTTCCTGGAATTCCGTGAGTACTCATGTTCTCACACTGCTCCACAGGCTTTAGAGCTGGTTCCCAGGGCATTCACCAAAGTGCTGGGATCGTCCTCATTCTACAAGTGAGGAAACTGGGGAGCATAAGGAACCTCCCCTAACGGGACACACCTAGGAAATAGCAAAGTAAAGGTTCAAACTCAGGTCCTCAGACCCCAAGCTTGCGTTTGTAACTTCTATGCTCTACCAACTTAAGCATGCCTCCATCAGCGTCAGGAACCTTCTGATGAGCTATCATTTCTTACTAAATGAAGTCCTTATGCTAGTCCCAGGCTAGGTCTGAGAACCCAAGAGTTTAAGAGATAATGTAGTCCTTCTGATACTAGAATTTGCAGGAGAGTGGGAGAGGCAGGCACTGCAGAGCTGTAAAGGAAAACACATAATGAGAACAAGTGAGAGACAAAGGACAAGCCTCGTTTCCACACCAAGAGGTCCAGCAATCCTCGCCGTATCCACAGGAGATTCAGCTGTTCAGAGAGACACCTTACCAAGAGGGAGGAGACAGACTCTGCCCTGACAGCCTGTGCCTCCCTTAGTCTAAATCTCAGCTGGACCCCTGATGAGCCTTGTGGCTTTGAAGATGCTACTTAACTATGAGACACCTTTGCCTGTGATCATAGAAAGCAAGGCACAGAGGCTAACACCTATAATATCAACACTGGTGAGGCTACAGAAGCGTGAGTTTGTAGCCTGAGCTAAGAAGGCTCTATCAAAGGAGGAGAAGGTGATTTATAATAATAGTAACCTCCTAAGGTACTGTGACCATTAGAAACAGCATGCAGGGCTAGGGAGTTGGCTCAGTCTATAAAGTGCTTGCTACACAAGCTGGAGGACATGGACTGCTCCCTGGAACCTTAGCTTGAAAAGCCAGAGATGCTCATAAGAACTTTATAACCCTCTACTGCGGAGGCCAAGACAAGTAGATCTCAGAGGCTCCCTGGCCAGCTAGCTGAGCCTATGTAGCAAGGTAGAGGCCAATGAAAGACTATCTCCAAAAACTGTGGATGGCACCTAAGGACCAGCACTCAAGGCTCTCTTCTGGCCCCAATCACTCACTCACACACACATACACACACATACACACACACACACACACACACAAGCACTTGCACACACATGAACACACACATACATGCAACTGCACACACAGAAAAATAACACTGAGATTATCTCCAGTTCCACCCATTTCCTGCAAATGACATAAGCTTATTCTTCTTTATGGCTAAAAAAAAAATCCAATTTTGTATATAAACAACATTTAAAGCAAAACTATTTGGGTAACGAAGGGAATTGGTGGCAGGGAGAGGGGTGGGGGCAAGGAGGTTTGTGAACTGTGGGAAGCATGTGCTCAAATGACATAGACAGAGAGAGAACATAAAACATCTAGGAGGAACCTGACAGGGGTTTGTTTTGCATTTCTTCTCTTCAGCCCAATCGGTCAACCTAGCCTGGTCACCAACCTGGTCATTAACCTGGTCACTAACCTGGTCACTAGCCTGGTCACCAACCTAGTCACTAGCCTGGTCACTAGCCTGATCATTAACCTGGTCACTAGCCTGATCCCTGGCCTGGTCACTAGCGTCATTTCAAATGAAGTGAGACTACCCAGACATCCTCATTTCCCAATCTTCTCAGCCAGGGATGTGACACACTCAACGTGTCTCTGAGATAAACCTGATCTGAGTGACAGCTGTCGAATTCAGCACCTGGATGTTGGGTGGGCAAACAAGGGTCTGGCTTGTCAAGTAGTCTAACACTCTAGTTGACTCTGCCACGGTGACAGGGGAAATATCACAGATGCTTGGCAAATGAAACAATGAAATGCAGTCTAGAGAGCATTCACCATGAAGATCACTTGCTGCTCTTCCAGAGGACTTAGGCTCAGTTCCCAGCACCTATATGCTCACACGTGCCCATAACTCCAGCTCTGGGGGATTTGGCTTCCTCTTCTGGCCCTCATGGGCAACTGCACATACAGAATACACTCACATAGGCACATACACATAAATTTATTTTTTTAAAAAAAGAGGTTGTTTCTAGGTATTTACACTACTGGACCCTGTTTCCAGAGATGAAGCTGGGACAAGACTAGTCTCTAACTCCCTGATGGTTGAGACCACTCAAAGCAAAATGGGGCGTGGTGTTATTCTTGTTTAAAGATATAGTAGTTGGGAACCATCCCACGAGGGACAGCCAGTTCCACAAGGGGCCACTCTTGGCCACTGGGGGGCTTTGGCGAGTCCCCTGAGGCTTTGGCTGGTCACCTTGGCAGGTGGGAGACCATGGTGGGTGAGAAACAGACAGACACGCCATGCAGAGAGAGGGTTGGGGTATAGAGTTTATTTAGTGGGTTATGGAGGGAAAAGAAAGGGGGTAAGGGGAGAAGAAGGAAGAAGAGAGAGAGCAGAAGTTACCTCTTCAGAAGAGAGATGGAAAGAGAGAGCACACAGGTGGAGGAGGAAGGATATCTGCTTCCCTAGGTGGAAGGGGAGGGGTTGGGAGAGGGCGGAGCTTGTCTCTTAAAGGGACAGGGTACCCAGGTGACAGACCAGACCAGCAGATCATAACACATGGGATACCAGGAGGTGAGGCTTCTGCTCACACTGCCACCTTTGAGCTGATGTCCATAGCAAGCCTCACAACCGACCTCAATTGTGTAGGGACAATAGGATGGAAAAGATACAATTCTGTTGAAACACTGAAAAAGTAACAGGTCATCCAAGAGCAACAAAGACCCCAGAATAAAAAAGCTCTGTGCCTGTTACTGAGCCAGGATGGAGAGGAGAATTCCCAGCAAGGTCTCATCAGTATGGCAGCCCACCATCTTCACACTCCTTTATGAAGAACGTCTCTGATGCTAAGGAAGCTGGTGCTCAGACCTCTACACATTTCAGGGCCTCAAGGATCTGCTCCCATGCAGTGTCCTTGAGTTTACACTCCATTCTGCTGGCTATCACTAGGAGTCTTCACATCAAAATCAAAATCAATGTTCGTCGAAGTTGTGTGGAGCGTGTCAGGTAGTGTCACTTCAGGTTGTGTCCCTGGATCTGCAGCTCAATGACAGATCACAGGCAGTACAGAAAACTATGCTCTAAATAGTCACAAAGTGCTTACCTGCGTAGCTTTTCTTTGTTCGGATGAAACACCATCTGCCATGATATTTCCTGAGCACGTGTGATGTGGCCACCATCATCTCCTACCCCTGCAGCAGCTCTCTGAGAAAAGGAGATGCAGCAGGAGTTTCTAGAGGGATTATGGGTTAGAAGCACAGGACACTTGAGCAATGTGTCAGCTCCACTAAGCCGGTGGCAGAAATCCCTTCTAGCCTCACCACCACCCTACCCGCTTTCTCCTTTACCTGGGCAGGCAGCAAACTCAGCTCTCCATCTTTATAAAGAGGATCTCTGGCACTAAGTGCGATTCCATCACCAGTACACGACACCGGCGCCCCTTCAAGGGAACACTTATCTTCTGTCATAAAACTGTGCATGCCCCTAAGTGGGTATGCAGCACGGGATGGGTTCCACAGCCACGGAGACACAAATCTGCATCATGAGGAAGAGGCAGGCTACAGTGTGGTGTGAACCCTTTGAGGTCTGTGATGGTGAACCAAACCAAGATTGCAAAAAGCAGAAAGCAGAGCTACCTGCCCAGTCCCGGGCGCTGGGCCAAACCCCAGACCAGGCTAACACCCGCTATGGGGGAAGACAGGAGGGGGGAAACCTCAGGTGAGAAGGCTGTGCCATTTCTTCCTCCTCTCACAGCCACATAACATGAGGCCTTTGCTGTTCAGCCACATGTCAGCTAAATAGGGGCCCTGGAGGCAGTCTGCCCTGCTCAGCTAGAGGGGAAATCATCCCACAGAAGGCTCAGTTCCACCTGTCAGTTCTGGTTCCGAAGACAGACAGCCCTTCCCTGTTCCTCTGCTAAGTGGCAAAGCCTCGATATTTGACAGTTTTTGAGAGATGGATTAAGACTGACATTCTAAGCATGAAAGCAGGGGAAGTTACAAGACAAAAATAAAACATAAAATAAAATAAAGAAAAGCAGATTCAACCCTGGAAAGACACAAATCGCCACGTGTCTAGAAACTAATTCACAAGCAAGGGCTGGAAGGGAGAGTGTCAGCAAACTGCCTGCTGTGCAAGCCTGGGAACCTGGAACCCCAGGCCTGAAGGGTAGAGACAGGGGGATCCCTGAAGCTCATTGGCTAGCTGGTCTGGCTGAATTGGTGAGCTCCAGGTTCAGTGAGCAAGCCTGTCTCAAGAAGCAAAGTGAAAAGGAATAGTGGAAGAAAATGTCAACCACTGGCCTCTATATGTGCGTGTACTCATTCATATTTGTGAATTCACATGTACATGTAAGTGTGTTCACCAAGCAAAAGATAAATGGAGAACTGCTTGCAGCTTAGGCAATAATATGTCAATAACATTAACACAGAAGGATTCATACACTTGATCTCCAATGCACAGCTTTTCATAAAGGGAAAAATCCCTTACTTAACGAACAGCCATGGGACATTCCTAAAACAGTGGTCCTGATTGCTAATCACAAATGCAAATTAAAATGGGGGGGCCATTGTTTTCACCTGGTGAATCCTTTTGGGGTATTGATTTGGGGGGGGGGTGATATTATGCAGTATCCTGGAGAGTCCTGTGCTGGTATTGATGCTGTAGACGGGGAAATTCCAGGAACACATCTCAGAAGAGGTACCCAAAGCTCTAGCGCTATCTTCTGCAATCTTATGGTTCATTTCTGGAACTAGGAAAAGCATCAGAAGCGTGGAATAAGAGATTTACCCCAGAATATCTGATATCATAGGCAAAAGAAGAAAACCAACCTAGACAACAAGAAAATATATAAACATGCAGAATAGGACTAAATAAGATATGGTGGGAATGATATAATAGAGTATTTAAAAGGATTCTATTTTCAGGAATGATTAGATGATATCAGAGGCTGTTTGTGTCCATCAAAAAGACAGACCTTTTACCACTCTTAAAAGGAAGTATTGCCTAAGCATGTATTCACGCATGCAGTAACACATCACATAGTGAGATGGAGAAAAAAGAAACATTCTAAGCTGTGTCATTATCTCGGAATGGTGCATTATAGGAAAGTTGTATGCATTGCCCGAATTTTCCAGACTAGCTTACACACACACACACACACACACACACACACACACACTTGTACCATCAAAATGTCCTTTGGAAAAAAAAAACAAATAAAGCAGACTGAAAACTTTGCCACAAATTACTTCTCTTCCTGCATCTACACCCTGGGGCAGGGACACACCCACTGACCACTGACGCTCAGGTATTCCTTTGCCGGCCTTAGCACCCACTTCTTTGGGAACGCAGCAGAGATGGGAAGCAGGCAGTGCTCTGCGACTCCCTTGGGACTCCAACACCACACTGGGACAGCTGAGACATCCAGTATCACAGACTGAACAACTGCTGAACAACTCCCTTCCTGCCAGGAGACAGTCGTTGTGGGAATACCCCAGCCACAGTGTGCGTTTTCTTTCTATGGGGGCTGTTCCTTCAGAAGACACTGATAAATACACCTTGTATAGCAAGATCACTCCATTCCTGAGATTCTTGTTGGTGCACACCACTTAGACAGACCCTCCTCAGAATTTCAGCTGGTGGATTTCATCCACATGAGACTTTTTAGATTGGTCACAGTTTCTAGGGAGAGAGTAATTGGGAGAACCCCACTGCTGTGCTCATCCTGGGGTGACGTCTGAACTAACCACCCACCTCTTCCATAGTACCTAAACAAATCTCCCTGCTGGATCCAACCAGGAAGAAGTTACAGCCCTTGGGGTTGATAGGCTCCTGTTACCTGGTTACAGGTGCCTGCTGGAAACCAAAACCTCCAGATCCTCACTGGAGACCTAACATTATAGGGATCTGCAAATCTCCCCATGGTACCTGGGTGACAGGGAGCAGGCCACTCTTATGCCATCTCTTAGCTCCCGGGCTTTGTAGCTTCCTTAGCATGCTCACCTGGGAATACCTGTGTCTACCTTCTTAACCACCCCCCCCCCCTTGGTCAGGGGCTCTTGGAAGTGTCTGTCTTCTTTTTTTTTTATTGAGAAAAAAAAATTTCCTCCTCCTCCCAGCCTCCCACTCCTCCCCCCTCCCCCACTCTTCTCCCCATCCCCCCACTCCTCTTCCCCTCCCCCCACTCCTCTCCCCCTCCCTCTCAAGTCTGAAGAGCAGTCAGGGTTCCCTGCCCTGTGGAAAGTCCAAAGTCCTCCCCCCTCCATCTTAACAGTCCCCCCCATACCCTGCTGCTTTGGTCAGGGGCTCCTGCAGGACAAAGTCCATTTTTTACCTATCTCTGTACATATACAAAAATAACCCCTATTGTCTGACATAGCAGCTGAGCGACAGGTGGAACAAAATGCCACCTTCATGTGTGTGCCTGTGTGTGTTTATTTGTACGCAGTTACACACATGTGCGTGCAAATGCATGTGGAGGCTAGAGAATAACCTCAGGTATCTTTTCTCTGATGCCAGTCCCCCTTGTTTGGGGAAGATAAGGTAGCTCACTGGCTAGAACTTGCTGAGTATGCTAACTAGACTGGTTACCCAACGAGCCCCATTAATCTGACTCTTTCTGCTACCCCACTGCTGGGATTAGAAGCAAGAGCTACCATGCCCCGCTTTCTTTCACGTGAGTTCTGGGGTAAAACTTAGTTCCTTGTGCTTTTTTGACTGAGCCATCTCCTAAGTCTTAAGGATACTCTTTTATACCACAGCTCTCATGTTTCTGGAAAGTCTGACCTTAAATAACAACCAGAGTCCTGAGAGCTAATATGGAGTCCGTAGGCGGGAGTGTCCCATTGGGACCATCACAGGATACCTGCACAACCAAAAAACTGCCCAATTTGGGGAGCTGGAGAGCCAGCAAAGTTACAATATCAAGGGTGATCAGTCCACTGCAGTCGGAAAGAGAAAAAGCATGCCGGCACTGCCCTTTCTAAGAGACCTGGCCTTAGGGAAAATCAGGTCTGAATATAAGACTCCTTTCCCTGCTGGCCAAAGCTCTCCTTATTTGGAAATCAAAGCGAAGAGGTCAGCAGGAGGCACCACAGTTGATGAGTAGGGTTCTGTCTGCAGGGCCTGAAGCAGTTCAGACTCTGGGGTTAGAGGACAGAGCGGACTTAGAGAGTGTGAGATAAAGGCCAGCTCTCTGAAAGTCTTTCCTCCTCCGCCAGAAAGAACTTGGAGAGGAGGCAGCCAGGGAACCACTGGGAAAGGGCTAAAGCCACCTGGATTCCGCTGTGCAAAGCCAGTAGGCAGCCAATGAGCTGTTCGCAGAAGACAGAGAGAGAGAGAGAGAGAGAGAGAGAGAGAGAGAGAGAGAGAGAGAGGGAGGGAGGGAGGGAGGGAGGGAGGGAGGGAGGGAGGGGGAGGGAGGGAGGGAGAGAGAGAGAGAGAGAGAGAGAGAGAGAGAGAGAGAGAGAGAGAAGAGGTCAATAGAGCCCTCCAACCCAGCTCGTTAGCAAACATTTTTCAATTCGATCTTCCAGGAATCTGCTGACAGACACAAAGTGGTTTACGTGACTTTCTGCCTGGGACCTGAAAGGACAAGCCCCTCCCAGAAAAGTAGAGGAAGGGGTTGAAAGAGGAAACCACAGGAAGTCATGGCCTCAGGAGTGTTTGGCGCCATCTGCTGGTAAACAAAGGAACCACACACGCCTTTTGAAGAAGAAGGCTGATTTCTAAGAAGTGGGTGTGTATACAGAGAGGAAAACAGCCAGCTCTGTCACCCTGAACGTGGTATCCCCGCTACGAAGGACTCATCCTGCAATGAGAATCTGGGGTCCAAAGGGGATGGTTAATTTGCCAAGAGCAAGAATGACCACTGCGCATTCAGAATTCAGTAGATGGAAGTGTTCCTGGAGCATCACTTGCTGACTGAGTGGCTGAATAGGGTTGAGTAACCGGTCCTTTTGTCGTCTGCCTGCAGGAATCCAGCAGAATAGGAAAAAAGCAAATACAAAGATGTGAAGAGTAGCTGCGGTGGCAGGTGGCTGTCGGGATGCCGAGGGCATCGCCATCCCTCCTCCTTTGTCATCTCCGACATGACAAACACTTCAAAGCCCAGGGTTGATTTCATTCCTTCCTGACCTCTGCCCGTCACTCAGCTGCCCTAGAAGAGCTGCAGAAGGGAGAGAGAATAGATCAAGCTGGCTAGGCATGTATCAGACTTCTAAGATCCTTGAACCAGTCTGAGGTGGCAGGTGACAGGCCACCACAGAAGGTTGCAAAGTAGCTTTGAGAATCTAATAGTTTACACCAGCTGCCGCATTGTTTCCTGGCTTGGAGCAAGACCCTCATTATCTTAAAAATCTCAGCACACCTAGCCTTTTCTGGGCTGTATTAACCCTTCCACCTAGCCCCTCCTCACCTGCCTTCCTTAACCCAGAGCCTGTCTGCAGGCTGGTCCTTTGCACACGAACAAAACTGCAGCTATTGCCTTGGTCATGGTATCTCTTCACAGCAATAGAACAGTGATTAAGATGCTAAGATACCCACCCCAATTAGCAATCAAGACAACCCCCCAAAGATATGACCATGGCTCAAGTAACCCAGTAACTGATCTTGATCATTTTCTCATTAATACCACTTCCTGGGCAATTCTAGTTGCATCAAATTGGCAGTTAAAAGTAATTTGCATACTGCATACCTGAGATTTTTCTCCTCTGCCCTAAGACTCTAAGACATTGCCATGTCCCCTCCAGGAAGGGAAGAGGGCACCAAACTTTGCTGAGCATCAACAACACACTCTACCTGTACCACCCTGCTGCTGGACAAACATTTGCATTCTTTTCTGACAGAGGAAGAAAGAAGCTCCAAGGTAAAGCCAGTGGCCCAAGAACCTGCAGCTGCCAGTAGGCATTGGGGCTCTCTCCAGACTTGTGGCACAATGACCCTGTCCTCTGCCTACACTGTTCCCTGAGGACTGGAGGTGAAGACCATAGGCTGGCCCTCTTCTGATGTGGGATTCTCCTCTGTATGCTGTGAATACCATTGGTTAATAAAGAAAATGTCTTGGGCCCCTCGCAGAGCAGAATAGAGGTAGGCAGGGAAAACTAAACTGAATGCTGGGGAAAAGGCGGCGGAGTAAAGAGAAGCCATGGAGCTGCAGCCAGAGACAGACATGCCGAAACTTTGCCGTTAAATCACAGCCACATGGCGGTACACAGATTAATGGAGATGGGTTGATTTAGGATGTAAGAGTTAGCCAGAAATGCACTTGAGCTATTGGCCAAACAGTATTGCAAATAATAGAGTTTCTGTGTGGTTATTTCGAGTCTGGGCGACTGGGAAATGAAAATGCAGCCTCCTACAATGCTCTTCTTGGAGGCTTTCTCTTTAAATGACTCCATTGCAGCCCCTACCCACACAGGGGAATGATATTAACTCTGTTGAAGATTTGTGAGTTCTTCCACCTATTCAAAGGGACATAGCAGAGAGGAAGGTGGCATAGCTATTATTATCCGCTCTGTGACAACACATGCTGTGTGCCCTACAGGACCAGAAGACACTGCCCATTTTATTTTAGGTATGGGGACCTATGCTGCCCACACCTGCACTAGAAGGCAATTAAGGTTGATGGTTAAGTATGTTTCTAGTTTCCACAGATCTCAGAAAAGACATAAAGGCAAGACCATATTTTGCCACCTGTGAGACCAAGTTTCAGGCCAGAAAGCCCTTGTTCCACCTTCCTGGCCAGCTCTGTCATGGCCCTCACATAAATGCCTTATGTTCTGAGTCCAAAGACTCCTGTAGCTACAGAGACATAGGAGACTCCTGGTGCACGAGTCTCAACAGAACACACAGTCCAGCAACACGGCAGGAACTCGCATCCACAGAACAAAATCTCAACTGTGGCAGAGGCGTTTGCCCTGTACTTTTCAAGTACTGATCCAATAAAAAAAAAATCGGGATGTGGCTGGTGAGACTCAGGTCTTCTGTCTCAGACACTGGAGTTCCAACAGAGACAAAATGGATCAAGTCACCTGCCCACAGGCAACTTATTCAACCAGAGAGAAAATAGACAAAATAAATAAATAAAAACAGACAAACAGAGAGAAAAATCATCAGTGGCATCAACCACTGGTGAACCCTAAAGGCTATAAAACCCAACCTGCCAGGCAGGATGTACCCTTTGGAGCAATCGTGGCATGAAAGTTACCGGGTAACTAACAACTTCTGCTTGGATTTGGGCCTGCTACAGATGAAAGAATTCGTGCGTACCACTGTAAACCTTGTCGAAAACCCATGGCTTGGGAGATCATAGGCCCTTAGGGGGAGCCCACTACTATTATTTTACTGAATACATACATTACCAAACTGCCTTGTAATATTTATGTTTATGCTTTTAGATAGATTAGTGTTGCTCTCAGCCTTGGCCAGAGAAGCATCTTCTACAGTGGACATCGGCTAATGCAGAGAGTCAGAGCTGGCTTAATCACTGGGAATAAGTGATTATTAGGTGTTCAGCCACAAATGGGACACCGATAGCCACACCGTGCCCACCCAAGACAAGGTCAGCAATGCTGCCGAAGAGACGATGGAAGAATGTTAAGAGCTCGAGACCAAGGGGGCGTACTCTGAAATGCTGCTGTCGTTCGAACATGATACAGCTATTGCATCTAGGCACTCACTCCATCTACGTAACCCACACAGAAGAGAGCAAGCCAACAATATCAGTCAGCATTCCATCAGGCAGCACTAGCTGAACTCAGTGGCTTCAAAAAAAAAAAAGGTAGGGAAAGATATGGAGTTAGTGGGAGGCAGGCAAGCAGTAAAGTAGCTGAGGGTTTCAGGGAGGAATGAGAGGGAGTTTGGGAAGCAGGTGTGATAAATGTATATATGTTCAAACTTGTCAAAAATCAATAAAAGATGTTTAAAGGAGAAGAATGGCAGGTAGTCTCTGACACTCAATGGCACAAAAATGATGTACATTTGATAGAAGTGGACTTGGGCTTGTGGATTCTGATTATGTTTTAGGTTTGTGAGATGAGTTAGAAAGCACTCTGAATGCTGGCCGGGACCATGAGCCACACAGTTCCAAGCCATCTCTGAGATCTTGAGGAAAAACCACTTGTGCAACAGTAGACTGGCTTGCTTAAGCTGTGATTCTCTGAAGGTTGGAGACATTTTGCATGGTTTCCTTCAACTTGGGATATTTTCAACCAATGATTGAATAAAGATGAAGCCCACTGTAAACTGAGAAGCATCCATATATATAATATCAAGTTATGAGTCCTGTGGGAAAGTTAAGTTGCAAGAAGCATGGCTACTACAGGGTGAGGCTCTGGGAATACAGCCGTGATGGAACAGGTTTCTGATCCCCTCTGAGGAGCTCATTGGCACAGCAGTATCAGGTGATGGATGCCCTCACTGGAACCTACATGGGGAAGGCAACAGAGGATGCTACAAAGAGAAGGGATCAATATTCTTCCCCGTGGGTGGAACCCTGGAGCCTGTGCCAGTCAACAGATCATTTGGGTCAGGTCATTTCTGGCATTACTCAAAGGTCCAGTGCCTAGGGAGATACCAGACCATAAGAGATGGCCTGGTATGCCTAGTTTCTAGGGCTGTTGCATCCTAGGGATTAAGCAACAGACGTTCCTCGTGTCATGGTACACATCAACATTAAGGTGTTGGCCATATGGCTTCTCCCAAGACCTCTCTTGCTGGCCTTCAGCAGTTACCATCTCACTATGCCCTCTCATGGTCGTTCCTTTACACATGCATCTGCTTACATCCTGTTGAACTAGAGTCACAGGAAGGGCCTCCTCATCCCGCCACCTTTGGAAAGGTGGTATCTACAAAGACATTCACATTCAGAGGTGTCAGGGAGCTGAGAGTTTTGAGGCAGCACAATTCAACCCCACTACCTGCCATCTGACAGGGGGTCCAAGCACAGTCCTTGGCACAGAGATATGCTCTGAACTAGTTGATAATAGGGGTCTGTAACTGATAGGTTGAAACTCTTCATCTAATCAAATCACTCCCCACCATTCCTGAGTCTGTTTCTCTACCTGCAAGATGGAGACAACATTACCTCGGGAAATGAGTGAGTAAATCCTTCACATTGGCCTATGCCTTAATTAGGATTTCTCCTGTTCCATTGCTGTGAAGAGACACCATGACCATGGTAACTCATATAAACGAAAGCATTTAATTGTGTCTGGCTTACAGTCCAGAGATTTAGTATGGTGAGGGAAGTCCTTCTGTATATGTGTTGCTTTTATTGGTTAATGGATAAAAACTCTGGCTTGGCCTGTTATAGGGCAGAGTAGAGCTAGGTGGGGAAAACTAAACTGAATGCTGGGAGAAAGAAGGCAGAGTCAGGAGACATCATGTAGCTGCTAGAGAGGAAAGACGCGAGTTGCCTGCTGGAACCTTGCCAGTGCCTCGTGGTAAAATATAAAATAATGGAAATTAGTTAACTAAAGATATAAGAGCTAACTAGCAATATGCTTAAGTGATTGGCCAAGCAGTGATTTAAATAATATAGTTTCTGAGTGATTATTTTGGGTCTGAGTGGCTGGGAAACAAACAAGCTGCCAGATTCATCCAGACAGCCACAGAGGTGCGACTGCAGCCGAGCCGTTTTCCTGTCGGTAACAATAGGAAAGATGACTATAGCCTTGAGCCTACGTGTCCACATCCATACAAACATTATAATTTAAATTTCAAGATGGAACTGTGAAGATTGGGATAGATAGGATAACCAAAGAGACAAATCACATATAGAAACCCACCACGTAAGAGATGGTATTTAGCTGCACACTCTGTTAGTTCTTTCCTCGCTGTGAGGAAGTGTTTGTAGTTTTGGGATCAGTCCATTGGGGCAGAGAAGGCATGCCTGCTGGGGTGGCCTCCTGAGGTGACGGAAGTGCAGGGCAATGTCTATTCACATTTCAACAGGCCATGGAGCCATGCACAGGATAGGAATAGAACCCTGCCTATAGCCTCTAAAAGCCTGACCCTAAAAACCTACACCCTCCAGCTCAGGCCCACATCTCACAAAACAGCACCACAAACTGAGGACCACATAAGCCTGCCACAGGGGACATTTCAGATGCAAACCATAAAACGGTCAATATTCCACAAATGAAAGCAAATTCTATAACATGACTCTGCCGTGTATTTCTTGTACAACTTTAGTTGGGATATTTATGGGGGGGGGGTGTGATTGTCACCTGGAAATTGCACACAGACCTTCATAGCAATCCTTTCGCCTCATCAGAGAAAAGAAATTATCCAGCCACCATGTGCCGCTCTTCCAACACACTGTTGACTCCCTGCCATCTCTCTCCCAGGACATGTGGGGCAGAGGCTGAAATAGAGGAGACTATGAGATGGCCTCTCACTGCAGCCCCAGGGAGCAACCAACAAGCATGGTGCTGGGGCCTCGAAGCCTTGTTAAGAATGACCCACCAAAGTTCAAATGACTGCTCGCTGATAGTTGCCACATCTGTGTCCCAGACCAGGAGCTGGGTCCTAGGGCCCAAGATAACTGTTTGCTCAGTCAGTAGCCAGCCCCAGAAAGCAGAGCCTCCCAGCTACAAACCTGTCAACAGGAGCTGAGAATGCTTCCCATGGGAACAGATCGCCCTTCTCAGGTCGCAGGCACAGTTCCAGCAGAGCCGGGCACCAAGCACAGCTGGAGGCCTGCTGAGCCAGCACACACTTACCCGATTGTGTCGGGAACCAATAGAGAAACTGTATCAGCTCTGAGAGGCTCGACGGTGCCCACTGCGGATCACCCTGTTCTCCAGGTGCTGCCGCGGGGAGCCTTTCCAGGGACTGTTCAGGACAAGGACATCTCTTCAGGGACATCAGGACCTTCCCAAGGGGGGGGGGGGATCTGGGAATATAATCTAAGTAATGCCATAGTCTGTGAAGCCTTAAAGGGACTTCCAGGGTGACTGTGTATTTTGCTTTCTCTGGGTAAGGCGCCTCTCTCTCTCTCTCTCTCTCTCTCTCTCTCTCTCTCTGTGTGTGTGTGTGTGTGTGTGTGTGTGTGTGTGTGTGTGTGTGTGTATCCCTCCCTCCCTCCCTCCTTCTTGCTCATCCATGGGCATCCCATATGTCAAGGCAATAGGCCTAGCATTCTTTTTACCAGGCCTCAGACTTTAGTCTCTCAGGAACTCCCTCACTTCCCCAGGCAGAGTAAACACAGCTGTCTTGTGCTCTGGTGCAGAAACTCTGAACTTGCATTCCTAGTAGTTCCCGGGTGAGGGTCAGTGGTGACTCTGGGGAGCCAATGACCCGGCCAATCTATTGGTGCCATGCAGAGGTGGGGGCAGGACTTCTGCACTGAGGTATGCCCAGGGAGGTCTGAACTCCCAGGCCAGGTTCAGCTTCATGTCCCTGTGACTCCTCCCTATGGGATGCCTATGGCTTTGTACCTTCCCTCCAAGAGACAAGAACAGAATGAGTTGGAAGACAGGGCAGGGATTGCCAAGGACCTACCCCAGTGGGTCCCGAATGTCTCATTAGAACAAGTAGAGTGTGCAGGGGTGAGGACCACAGCCATTCTGATGAGAGAGGAAGAGTGGGGGCCAAGACAAGCTGCCTTTAGAGACTCTGCAGACAATGGGAAAGAGTGGCGGAAGCGTGGTATCATGGGAAACGTGGCTGTGCACACTAGAGAGAAGTGCAAGCAGAGTTGGGGTGCTTCGAGCCACGACAAGTAGTTGGTATTATGATTGTTTCAAACTGGCGGGAAGGAGGAACACTATGCAACAGGGCTCACGTGGGAGGATTTTTGGAAGAGGAGAGAGAAGGGGCAGAGAAGGGGAAGAGAAGGGGACAGAGACCAGTTCCTGGGAACAAGAATGGCAGAAGAGAAAGAGAGGGGGGAGAGGGGAAAGAGGAAAAGAGGAAGGAAAAGAGAGAGAGAGAGAGAGAGAGAGAGAGAGAGAGAGAGAGAGAATAGGCAAGGCCCAGCTTTTAAAAGGGAATATAGCAAGTGTGCACAGGAGGTGCTCTTAGTGGCAGCAGCTGAAGATATATCCTGTCGGGACTTCAAGGGCAGGCCAGTACAGACACCGGCATACTAACAGATGGGGTGCATCAGAAACAAGAGTCCTCTCAAACACCTGACTTGGAGTAGATGCTTCATATACCCAGATTTGGGACATAAATTACTTCACCGCCTGCTCCTCCCACAGGCTAGAAACCAGAGCGTGGCCAACAGAGCTCATCCAGTTAGGATAAGGACCCCCGGCATCTGTGTGGCTCTTTCCGACCAATGTGTATGTCTGCTCCAGGAGCCATAGCACCTCCAGGGCATCCCCCATCCACCACAGGCACCAACATATGAGAGGAAGCAGCCCAGCATGCCCTACTTCTTCCTATGTTCAGTCTGTCTGCAGGTCAGAGACTGCCAAGGGCTCGTTCCCTTTATAGGGACAATGCCTGGTACCTGCCTTCCAGTCAGATCCCAGGTCCCTTGGACACAGGGCCCCCGTAGCCTTACTTGGAGGGCAGTTTGAAGAACATGATTATAACCTAAAGTGATCGTGAGGTGCTCAATAAACACACACTTGCCATCATGACTTCACCCTGGCCCAAGATTGGCACGTCTCCCTCTGCACCTTCTACAGGAATGGGTGTTACCTGAGCAAGTGTTCATATGTTGAGCTAGTTCTTCTACAGTCGGATGAGAACACCAAGCAATGCCACCCATGGTCCTGGATGAAGCAGATGGTACAGTACTGTTGTTCTGCCTAGATGTAGCACCCGTCATATCTGTCCCATGCCAGCTGAAACCTGAAAGGCCATGCAATGTGGCCAATGTGACTCCCACCCCCGTGGAAGCCAACCACCCCTCCAGTCATTATGAACACATAACTGTGTCCAGAATAAAAGAGCCTGTAGGAGTCCTGGGGACTCGGCTGTGTGCACAGAGTTTAAACCTGTAAGATGAACAAGCCAATCAACATTCTAGCAAGGAGAGAAGGAGTTTGCAAGACCCCGTCCCTAACTGAGGATCTTTCTGCTGCTGAGTGAGGGGAAGTCAGTCTCTTTAAGGGCGTGACCCTGACCAGTCAACCACAGCCCAATGAATGACTGCACACCCAGGAGTATAAGCACATGTAAACTGGACTCACGGGTTATTAATAAAAAAAAATAGAACATGAAATCGCATACGGTAGGAAGATGAGATGGGTTTTGGAGGAATGGGAGTAAATAGGTTCCAAATATATTGTATGAATTTCTCAAAGAATAAATTTTTTCAAAAAAAAACAAAAAAAACAAAAGCTAAACCAAGGCTGAAGGAACTGAGACTCAGAGGCTGTGGCACCAGCGAGATGGACTCAGACTTCATCTGCCTCAGAAGGAAATTTCCTAATAGCAGAAAGGCTACAGATAATAGCATAGAGTTTGGTAGACCACACAGATACACAGCTGGTTTCTTGGATGCACACTTGAGAGATGCTTCTTAAGTTACTCATGTGCCAATATAACCTTTCAGAGGGAACATGTACCCAAGTGTGCTCTAACCACTCGGTTTAGCAGCAAACATATAACAGGCTTTGCTTTTCCCTAACTTGGGTTTTATCTGTGCTTGGTCATGCCACTAAAACAGTAACAGCAAATACTTAGCCTTCTACTCAAATCTGTGCAAGATCATTGAACCAGCGCTACAAACTACGGGCATTATGTCTTGTCTAGAAAGAACCGAGAGACACGCACTGTGCCCGTGAGCCAGACCCTTGGCCCCCAAGACACCGCCATCAAATCCTGTATGCCCTCCCTAAGGAGGCCCCCCAAGGATTCTCAGTACAATGTGTCACAGAAAACCATAACTAATTCTTCCCTTGTCAGTCTCTGTCCTGTCACCCAGGCCTGAAGTCCGTGTGGTGTTCAGTGTGTACTCGCTAGCTATGCATTAGCTTAGCGTGTGCCCGATACAGCAAGCCCTCAGCACACACCAAATAAATAAATGCATAATGGAAGATTTGCTGGGAATAAATCCAGACTTTAAAAAGAAAAAAAAGAAGGAGTTCTACTATCGAGCGTGTGTGCACACAGATATTCAGCCTAAGAAAATATATATGTGAATATAAAATCATTTTTAATCTACAAGATAAACTAATGAAGAGACACCGGCTGAACTTCACAGGTAAACAGAGATTAAGCAACCAACACAAAGCTATTTATATCTTCCTATTCGCCAATATTTGTTTTAATGAGGAAGATATTGAGGCGAGGAAAAACTACATTTACAGGCACTTTTCCCCGAGAATGCTCCCAGGTTATCTGCCTTTCTGGGTATCTCTGGGCTGTCTGCATCCTCTGTAAGTTGTAGAAAGAGGACAGTGGCAAGAGTAGCCCTTGTCTGTGGAAATGAACTCTGGCTAGTGGATAAACAGTGAATTATTATCCATGTAGACATCCCCCTTGGTTAGCATTTATCTGCCCATTTTTTCCAATCCCCAATTGCCTGCATTTGTATCACTGTTTGAATTCTGCATAGAATTCGTTTAACATTTTCCTGGTTCCCTCATTAATGCAAAGCTCCCTTGGCATGTATTCATTAAATACTTTACAAAGTCATGATTTTACTTTTGTCTTCATTGTAACAACACTTAGGATTCAAACTCAAGGTTATTGGTCCTTTCTGATTAATTAATTACACATACACACACACATACTAATCGCAAGTTCTTTATCATTAAATTCTCTATCAAAGGCAAGCAAGCTAACCTTGGTTTAAATATAATAATAACCTTGAAAACAGGTTAAGGGTGTAGCTCAGCTTTAGAACACGCACTTGGCATGCTTAAGGATCTGGGCTCAATTCCCAGTGCAAACACACACACACACACACACACACACACACACACTACACTGCACTAATTCAGAAGACCTTACAAAAATTGTCTTTTTCTCTCTCTGAGATAGACTGACCTCAAACACGCCATGTAGCTGAGGGTGGCTTTGAAGCCTCCTGCCTCCACTTCCCAAATGCTCAGATTACAGGTGTGTCCCACCACATCTGAGTTTACCAAGCTGGAGATTGAACCCAGGGTTCTGTGGCTGCTAAACAGGTACTCTGACAACCGGGTTGCAATTCCAGCTCCCCCAAACTGTATTTTTCTTTTTAACATCGCCTAGCAAGAACTAAAGCAGAAAGCATGCTCGATGATGTGGTGGGGTCAGCCATCTGTGACAGCCTCTGGGTCCCTGCAGAGCGTGCATCCCAGGCTTTTGTTCTGGTTTGCTTGCAAATCTTTCTTGTGCTTGCCTGCCAGCTTCTCTGCCAGATCTAAAACGACCTGAGTCCTCCATTTCCAGATGCTTTTCAGAGCAGGCTGGCACATGGGCAGGACCCAACAACATAGATTAGATTGAGCTGGGTTAAACTGAACAAAACCTGAGCTCAGCCACAGATACCTGTCCAGGAATGAGAAAGAACATGCCTTCCCATATATGGGACCCAGGAGTGGTCTTTTGGAGGCTCGCTGTGCAAAAGCCTGGAGAAATCCTAAAAAATTTTCCCTAAGAAAACAATAGAGGCTCTCTAAAGCAAGTAAAACGGCAGCTGAGGAAAGCTGACTCTGAGGTAACACACACACCCGCGCATACATACACACACACGTGCGTGCATGCACTCAAATATGCATGTGCACAAACATGCATCCACCTACACACCACCCACACATGCACTATTGCACACTGAGACCTTGTGTTTGATGGACAACATCCACAGCTATAAACCCTCAGTGAAAATCCCAGATAAAAGCTCCTCATACTTTCCTGGTGAATTTTATACATCACCCTGGTCTAACTATGGTATCCGGATGTGCATTTTGACATCCATCTAGATGTCACAATGAAAGTAGTTCTCACTGCGACTAACACTTGAACTGAGCAGGCACCATGATGCTTTCCCATAATGCCACCAGTCAGAAAGCAGAGGCATGAGGATCACCAAGAGTTCAAGGCCAATCTGGTCTGCCTAATGATTTCCAGACCAGCCAGAGCTCTACAGAAAAACCCAGTCTCCAAACAAAGCAAGCATTCCAGTGGGTAGACTTAGAGTGTAGCTGGTACACTCTAAGTGGGTGGGCCTCCTCCAATCAACTGGAAGTCTTGAGAAACACCAACGGAGAAGGAATCCTGGCATCAGGAATCTCTGCATTGAGTTGAAACCCCAGCTTCTCCCCTGGGTCTTCAGCTGCTGGGCTGCCATGCGGACATCACACATATCTGTCAGTTGATTACATGAGAAGTCGGGAGCCATCTATAGAATTGGATTTGCCGGAATGCCGTGGAGCAACAGAAATGTGGCTACTCAGACTCAGCAGAAACCTCTCTGGGGAGGTTGCCACCCTGCAGGGAAAGGAGGGACAAAGGCAGCTGCCTCCTCTGCCCTGCTGTAAGTAGCTCTTTTCCTTCCAAAATGATCGGCATTTTAAGCTAAATAAATAAGAACCCTTCCAACCTTAAAGCGGCTATTCGGGTACAACTCCATATGCCACCTAAAATGTGACAAGATTAAAAGGAACTAAAGATAACCCACTACAACTCCCCATTGTTTGACGTCTTCTCTATTGAAAGGATAATGAAGAGAACAGGATGGTAGACCGTGCTAGAAGAACACTGACCACAGACTCCCAGGCCACTCCTTTTGATCCAATGCAGACCAAAATCAGTAGGATGAGCGCTCTCACCAGTTCTTGGAAGCAGATCGAATTGTGCATGTGTGCCTAGGAGCTCAGCTGTCCCCTCAGATGAAGACTTCAGCTGTGACAGCCCTTTCAACATTATGACTTTGTGTATCTACAAAGGCTCCAAAAAAAGACACGATATTAATTCAGTTAACTCCAAGGTCACACCAAACGCCATGCTGAATACTCCCAACTTTTTTACCCTATAAAAATAATTCAACCATACAGTCCAAAACAGCCCTAAGGCAATTTCACGACCGTAGTACACATTGCTCTCAAACGTAACACTAAAAGTTCTCCATTTATTGACTTCCATATAGGAACAAGCCCAAATAATCTGGAGTCTAGAATATCTTGTTGGTTATATTCATTGTTAAGAGGCCCTTGGTGCCCATAGCTCTCAGTGGGTCTCTGGAAGCCCTGGCTTCCTGCCTACTTTCAGTGGAAAGAGGTTGTTCCTTCCTTCGGGACTTGGCAAGGACCACAAACCCACTGTCAGACTTCATGGTCCCACTTGCTCTGGGAGCCACTAGAGCCGTGGGGTCATCTCACAAAAGTTAGAAACTTCAGAACTAAAAATCTCCCAGCAAAATGACAGTGGCAGGAACAATTCCTAATACATTTGAGACCCCAGACAAAGTCTGTAACAGGCATCTGTGCCATAGGGGGAGGAAGCAAAAGACATGAATATATTAAACAGTCATGATGTCAGCCACACTGCCAGTGTGTGTTGGCTTCTGTTGTGTATGTATTTCTGTAAACTTAACATGAGCAGGAAAACTAACCCTCCAGGTAGACCAGGAGACAGTGGTCAGACATCGCTCTCCACACACTAGCTTGCCCTCCTGCTGAAAGCCTGAGAAGCTTGACCCTCTGCATTTCACAAAGCACTCTTGTCCGTCTTTTCAAATAAATCTCTTCATTTCTGCTCCCCCAGGTATTCTTGGCACCCTGACGCTCAACCAAAGTATTGGATCTGTCTCCACTCCATCCTGTGGGCCAAGCACGACATGTTTATTTTTAGCTTTCCATTTCCTGATAATTCCATTTTTATTTTCCGTGGACTCACCCCAAAACCATCCTTTCCCCAGCCCACAAAGGTTTTTATCTTTTTGTAGATAAAAATCCACTGTTATATGGCTGTGGTTAAACCCACAGTATGGGACTTTCAAATCCATAATGACAAACTGGGGTTTATACATATAATCCAGCAAGAACTGGGACAGGAACCTAGAGCCAAGACCAGGGCTAGCTTGCTTGCTTTCAGATTCAAGCTGAGCTGCCAAGAATTTATATACCTCAGGCCCACCTGCCCACCTGCATAGGAATGGCACCACCCACAGTAGACGGGGCCCTCCTACTTCAATCAGCGGTCAAGAAATTGCCCCACAGACATCCACTCTGATGGAGACAATTCTTTAATTGAGACTCCCTCATCTTGGGTGTCAAGTTGACAACCCAAATAAACTATCACACCAACTTTGGCTAATTCTGATAGTGCCCTTGACTGCCTCTGTTTACCAGGTCCTGAAATAACTCTCCCTTGCAACCCTATGTCCATGTGGGTGACACAGATTCCTCCTTCTACAGTGTCCATAATTTCTTCATACCCAAGTTGCTGCCTCCACTCCTGCCCTTGATGGAGGAGGGTCATTTGTCTATCTGTTGCTTTCATTGGTTAATTAATAAAGAAAACTGCTTGGCCTGATAGGGCAGAATTTAGATAGGTGGAGTAGACCAAACAGAATGCTGGGAAGAAGGGAAGTGAACAGACGCCATAGCTCTCCTCTCCGAGATGGATGCAGGTTAGGATCTTTCCAGTAAGCCACCACCTTGTGGTGCTACACACATTAATAGAAATGGGTTAATCAAAATGTGAGAGTTAGCCAGTAAGAGACTGAAGCTAATGGGCCAAGCAGTGTTTAAAAGAATACAGTTTCCGTGTAATTATTTCTGGGCATAAGCTAGCCAGGCTGCCGGGAGCCAAGCGGGATGAAAGGCAGGCTCACTGCTCCTTCTACATGCCCTCAGCCTCGCTACTTTTGAGCTCCCTGGTAACCTCCAGGTAAACATCCTGAACCTTTCTAATAGTCCTCTGTACCCCCTCCTCAATCATGAGAGATGGCAGCTAGAGTTAAAAGCACTAGCTGCTCTTCCAGAGGTCCTGAGTTTAACGCCCAGCAATAATATGATGGCTCCCAGCCACCTGTCATGGGATCTAACTTCCTCTTATGGCACGCATGAAGACAGACCCTTCATATACATAAAATATAGATAAATACATCTAAAAAGAACAGACTATCTGCATATCACTTAGAGCTAAGGTCCCTGCCCTCCTGGCACCCAACTCCAGTGATCTCTGGTGACCCCAAGATTACCTCTCCACAGGGTGTCCCTCTTCTCCCAGGTACAAAACGCCTACTCATGTCTCCAGACTCAGCCCATGTGGCCCCTCTCAGGGTCAACTTTCTTTACCCTGGAAACACCCAGTCTTCCCTACCCTCAAAAAAATGTTCTGCGGGACCTGGCAGCATGCAGGCCCTCTGGTTGCTGTGCTTGACACACCGTCTTTCCCCGGAACTGCCACGGCCATGGCACACAGCAGCTTGCCCTTCCAAACATCTCCCTTATTGTCAAGTGTACCTCTAAAGTATCAAACACCATGTGGACCAGTACACGGGTGATTATTTAACACTCACTACAGGCGCTCTCAAAATTGGACACCGTGTTGAACAAAGGCATTTGTCCTGCAGGATGACCAATGGACTGCAACACCTTCACAACCTAGTTAGAACAGATAGAGGCCCCTAGTGACCTCTGTCCACCTCCCCACGTCTCATTTCTCTCCTGCCTCTGCCATCTCTTTCCTCCCTGCCCTCCTTTTTGTTGTTTTCTTCCTTGATCCCTTTATTCCCTTAGCTTCTGCTAAGGGTTGCTAGTCTGTCGTTTTCTCCAAACCTAAGTAATACGGTCACATAGTTCTAAAAGTGGAAGAAGTTTATCAGAACGCCTGTGGCAGAAATCCACAGGGGTCCCACCTGCTCCTCTGGGCCTTTTACTTTTCTTTATTTTATATATCTTTTTTTCCTTATTACTCTGTGGCTAGTTGTATGGGTCAGTGGCTGGCTGCTGGTGTCCTCTCCTTCTCTTGTTCCTCCCTCCTCTCTAGAGCCTAGACTTTTCCTCCTATTTATTCTTTCTACCTGCCAGTCCTGCCTATTTATCCCTCCTGCCAATTATTGGCTGGTTATCTCTTTATTTGACCAATCAGGTGCTTTAGAAAGGTAAAGTAACATAGCTTTGCATAGTTAAACAAATGCAACATCAAAGAATACATCTTTGCATCATTAAAAAAAGACATGCACTGCCCGGTTTCTATGGCAGCCAGTGTGGCTACTGGGATTAAAGGTGTGTGTTACCATAACCTGTACTGTAAGGCTGACCAGTGGGGCTGTTTTACTCTCAGATCTTCAGGTAGTCTTTATTTATTAAAACATAATTGAGCCGGGTGGTGGTGGCACACACCTTTAATCCCAGCACTTGGGAGGCAGACATAGGTGGATCTCTGAGTTCGAGGTCAGCCTGGTCTACAAGAACTAGTTCCAGGACAGAGAAACCCTGTCCCAAAAAAAAAAGCAAAAAAGGGGGGGGGGGCGGAATATGAAAAATTACAATTGAAATGCTACTACACAGGGCTCCAGTTTTTGAGCAGCAATTGTACACCATAGAAGGAGAGCAGACCCTAAGAGGTCCAACCAGCCACTTCAAGCACACCTCCCAGGCTCAGGGTCTCTGAACTCCATCTCTGTGCCCTGGACCAATTCCCCTGCTATCCAGTGTTTAACCCCTGGGAATCGGCAGCCGAACACACCGAATTCCTTTGTGGCTGTCACTCTGTCACCAGTGACAGTGACAGAGAACAGAAGGCAGAGAGAGGAGTGGTGTTCCTATCGTTGCCTGGACTCACACTCTAGGGTGTCAAATTAGCTGATTTGGATTGTGGCTCCCTGGCTCAGCGTCTTCCAGGAGAGCGTATGCCCCATGGGTGTTCCCATTGCCTGGGCTTCACTCGCTTTCCACTCAAACACAGTTGGGTTCTTACAGATACTGCTAAGACAAAACAAGTGAGCTCTGCCTGCTGAGAGGAGCCAGGTCTGGTTCACATTTGTTCCTGGTCAAAACAGGAAGTGCTTACCCCAGTTTCCAAAATGCACATCTCTCAAGCAGCTCTTTTGAAAATCAAATGCACTGCGGTTAGCGCAATGACTCAGCCCTGAGAGCGATGTGAGCCATGCTGCTAGCATTTCTCACAGCCAATTGTCCTCCCCTTGACCCCACTGCAGGCAGCTTCCTGCAATGCGGCCATCACTCCCACATTGGCCAGTTCCCCTCTATTGACACAGTGGCTGCAGATCCGCTTCTTTGAAAATACCTGGAAAGGCCATGTGTCACCTGAAATTGTGGCGCAACTCTCCTAGACACAGAAGACAGCTTCACTTCTGATGTCTGCCCTTTTCACAGCTCACATCGCCGAACGCTCTACAGCTGCCACCCTAAACCCACCGAACGTCAACTGCTGGACATTGATTTCCTACTGCTGTACACATGATCCTGATGACAGACACAGCCGCTGCGGACAAAAATACATAGGCTTCCCCTGAGGTCAAAGTCAAGGCTGTCGTCTGTTCCCTCCTCCCCACACATGTCAAGGGTGTCTCAGGATCATTCCCTGTCCCCCACAGTCTGGAGCCTTCTGAGCAGCTTGGTGTCACAGAGGAAGGAGGTGTGGGTGAAATTGACACCACCTGAGGTCCCCCCTCATCTCAAGAACTCTTCTCCGGGGACTTCAATGGATCCTGATAGACCTCGTCTTCGGGTTTCTGCTGTGATGATACACCATGACCTAAGGCAACTTGCCAGGGAAAGGGTTTATTTGACTCACACTTCTCTATCACAGTCTGTCACTGAAGAAGTCAGGACAGAAACTCAAGCAGGGCAGGAACCTGGAGGCAGGAGCTGATGCAGAGGCCATGGAGGGGTGCTGCTGACTGGCTTGCTCAGCCTGCGTAATCATAGAACCCAGGACCACCTTGCCCAAGTGTAGCTCCATCCACATAATCATCAATCAAGAAAACGCAGCACAGGCTTTCCCACTAGCCAATCTGATTATGGCTTTTTCTCTTCCAAAATGACTGTAGCTTATTTCAAATTGACATTAAAATAATCAAAATCATGATGATGATGATAAATAGTAAAATAATAATAATAATCTAGCCAGCACAGACCTGAAGGGTTTGAAGCTACTTGGCTATTCCCAATTCCTGGTACTGGTATCCCTGGGAATGAGAGGTAACCAGGTTAGGCTCCCCCATTCCTAGAGAAAACTGCCATTCATTCCAGGATCCACCAGATGCCTGCAAGACTCTTCTTCACTGATATCCCCTAGATGACTCTCAGATCTGGTTAAAAAAAAAAAAAAGATAAAGGGAAAGTTATAAATATCTGTGGCTCCCCAAAGACGGAAGGACCCACGCATCTTTTGTTCCTTCCAGCAATATGGCAATGAAACCCAGGGCCTTGTGCCTGCAAGGCAAGTGCTCTTCCCAGGATCATCTCTGGGCCACAATCAGTTCCTTTAACCAATTAGATAATCTGCCTCACAATGAGCATCGGCAGCTGCACCTGTCTGTGAGTTCCCGCGGCACCTTGGCAGGAGCTCTCCCTCGGTGGGAGCACTCAGCTTTGACCCATGGGATCTGGGCTCAGGTCTACTCAACATGGAAGGAGCTACCCACTCCTAGGTACCAATACCATTACAGGCTGTGTCCTAGCTTGCTTTCCCCCACTGTGAACAAACTCTCTGGCCAAAAGAAACTTAAGGGAGGGAAGAGTTTACCGGGCTTACACTTCCAGGTTGCAGTCCAGCAGTGAGGGATGCCAGGGAAGAAACTTCTGGCAGGAACTTGGAGCAGATGCCATGGAGGAATGCCGGCTAGCTCTCTAGCTCATTCAGGCTCAGGCTCAGCTTAATTTCTTTATCCACTTTGAAAGACGTGGTCTCAGCCAGGCATGGTGATGCATATACGCCTGTAATCCCAGCACTGGGAAGACACCGGCAAGCAGATGTCTGTGAGTTCAAGGCCTGCCTGGTCGACACAGCAAGTTCCAGGACAACCATGGATACATAGTGAGACACTGTCTCACAAACAAAAGCAAGTGGATAAAAAATAAAATAAAGACTTGTCTCACTGTGTAGCTCCAGCTGGCCTGGAACTTGCTATGTAGACCAGGCTGATCTCAAACTTACAAAGATCTGCCCACCTCTGCCTTCTGAGCCGGAATGAAAGGCGTGTACCACTCTACCTTGGTTTACAGGCCCCACTGCCTGTGGTTAGGGCTGCCCACAAAGGACTGGGTTCTCCTGCACCAGTTAATAATTAGGACAATCCCCCACAGACATGCTCACAAGCCTATTCCTCAGCTGGGGCGTTCCTCTCAGATGACTCTTGACTGTATCTAGTTAACAATTAAAGTTAACTTTAGAGTAATTGGGAAGCCCCTCTCTCATCCTCGTGGTGTCGGAGAAAGGAGGAATTCTCCATCTTTAGTTGTAAAGAGAGAGAGAGAGAGAGAGAGAGAGAGAGAGAGAGAGAGAGAATAGAAGCCAGTTCAACAGGAAGACCAGGATTTGGGACACCAGCACGGGTCCGGTTTAGCTTCCATTATTTATCGCCCCATCCGTCCATCCATGATTCCTGGAGAGCAGACAGAGGAACAAACATTCACATCAATCCCCTCAGCACACAGGTGGTTTAAGCGAGCATTGATAAAGCCAACATTCCTACAGGGAGATGGGAAGGAAGCAGAAATAGGGAAATCCCAGAAGCTTGCAGGCCAGCTAGCCTGGGTGCAAACAAGAGACAAACCGGAGGGGGTGGGGAGGACCAGCACCCAAGGTTGTCCCCAAACCTCCGCACATATACCATGGCTGATACATACCCACAATCACAAACATGACGCACGTGCATACACAATCACACATATAATCACACACCTGAATATTCAACACATGAATACATGTACATACAGAACCACACACATGAACACAAGTGCGTACACAATCACACACATATGTTCACATATATGACACACATGCATACACTATCACACACATGAGAACATGTGCATATGCAATCACACACAATCACAAACCTGAATACATACTTACACGTATGAACACAGGTGTATGTACAATCATATACATACAATCACATAAGTGAACATGAGTGTGCCACACGATCACACATGAAAACACATGCACCCACAATCACATACATGAACACAAATGCACAATCACACATCACATGCAGAAACATACCAAAAAAAGACCTTTTTAAAGTACCTTGTCAAACCCAGTGACATATCCACCCACTTACCCTGCAATGCTGAGTTGAGGAAAAGCACTCAGTGAAAGAAGACTTGCCTCACATCCACAAGGTCTGGCTTTGATCCCCAGCACCAGAGGAAACAAAGCACAACTGTTCTTCAACAGCATAACACATGCACACACACACACACACACACACACACACCACACGGGGAGTAAGACTGTCCACCCTAACTCTTGTCACAGTCCGTGTTTAATGACAACAACGATTTAAGTGACAGCCGTCCTTGCACAGAAGCAGAAAGAACTGAATCGAGAAATGAAGCATCAAATGCATCTCTTGTAAACCCAAATTTAGCATCAACTTCGCAGAATGTCACATTCATGCTAAGTGAGACTCTGACCACTACCGTTTTAGCTGCACTTGATTTTAAATGCATTTGGGATGTATTATTGTGCATAAAAAGTATTAGAGAAAAAACATTTGGTAGCCGGGGGTGTAGCTCCCATATTAGGGTCCTTGACTACCATGCATGAAGCCCAGAGTTAGATCCCCAGTACCACACGTTAGGTGTAGTGATATATACCTGTAATGGAGGGGAAGGCAGACCCATCATTATTCACATAGCAAGTTCCAGTTGCAGGAACCGGGACAGGCTCCTCGAGGTTCCCAACCTTTTCAGGGAGGCAGGGACCATTAGAAACCTGGTCACATCCACCTCTGCCCATCCTGGGCTCCTTGAAATCCCATCTCAAAATACTAGTAAGAAACTGAGCTGGAGGTAAGCTCAGCAGCTTCCGAGGACTCCCGCTTGGTTCCCAGCACTCTTGCTGGGCCACTCACAATCACAGGGAACTCCAGGTCCAGAGGAATCCAGTCCCCTCTTCCAGCCTCCACCGGTACCAGGTATGCTCATGGTACTTACATACAAGCAGTCAATACACTCATATGCGTAAAAAGACTTTAAAAATAATGGTGGTGACAATAATGTGGCTCAATTCTACAACATTTTGAAGAAGACTCTTTAAACTTAAGGGGAGAAATCGCTCTGCAGCATTTACCCACTTAACCCCGTATGGCTTATCTTAAGAAATGCACGTGTGCCGGGTGATGGTGGCGCACGCCTTTAATCCCAGCACTCGGGAGGCAGAGGTAGGCGGATCTCTGTGAGTTCGAGACCAGCCTGGTCTAGAGCGCTAGTTCCAGGACAGGCTCCAAAGCCACAGAGAAACCCTGTCTCGAAAAACAAAAAAAAACAAACAAAAAAAAATGCACGTGTGCAGGGCCCAGGACTGATAGCCGGGGAGGATCCAGTTGAATAAATACACTTTCAATCAACTCTATTAGCATCATTCTTTCTGTGTGGTGAGAACCCAAACTGTGGTCCAGATCTGAGTCACTTTCAGTAAGCTAGGGGATGGATTGCCCAATCAACTAGCACCATGTTTATCTCTCTCTCCTTTCTCTCTCTCTCTCTCTCTCTCTCTCTCTCTCTCTCTCTCTCTCTCTCCCTCCTCTCTCTAGGATAACCCTGAAAAACAGATCAAAACGACAAGGAGTTCTAGAAGGAAAACACAAAGCCCTGAAATGAATGTGTGCCTTGAAACTGTAAACCCTTTCTCCTCATCTTGGCTTGTAGACCATCTCAGGAAAAGGATGTTTTTACAATCAGGGCAGAAACATGACTGGTTGAGCCTCCATTTACATTTCTTTGTTGCAAAATGAATGTGACTTGTTGGGGTTCCAGCCTCAGGAGAAAGCGGTGGTGCTGGTGGTTACTTTCCAAAGTGAAACTTCAAACCGCGACCTCCGGTGCACAAAAGGCAGAGTGAGTCACACACTCAGGAAGAGGCCACTTGCTTGCAAAACGCATTAAAAGCAAAGCAGGCTGAATGGGCTTCCTGCACCAGTGAACAGATCGCTGGCACCGGGAGAGGGTCCTCGAGATTCCCAACCATTTCAGGGAGGAAGGGACCATTAGAAATCTGGGCACCTCCACCTCTGCCTTGTTCCCTGCTCTCTGGCCTGTGGCCTCCTCCCAGCTCAGTGACCCCCAGCTGAGATTGCCTCTGGAAGGCAGATCTGAGTGGATGCCTCCAACCACAGGGTCATGAGGCACCTAGTGACTTAAGGAAATACCTGTGGCTGGGTCTCCAAGGTTCTTTCTAAGATGAGCTGTGGGTGTTATTTTTCACCCGGCTTGAGCGGGGTGGGGTGGAGCAGATGTGAGTCCCAAATGAACAGCATTCCTGAGGTAGCCAGATGTTAGGCAGGTGTAAGCACAGGCCCTGGCTGCATTCTTCACAGCACATGCATGCATCCGGAACATCACAAGGACTTATTGAAATGTATCTCAGGGACCCTAGCCATTAGGTCAGTAGGACAAGGTAAGATCCCCAACATTTGTATTTTTAACAAACTCCCTGCTCCTCCAGGACCAAACTAGACTTAGAGAATTACGAAGAACGCATTTTAAATCCAAACAGACAGACTGTCCAGCCTCCAAAGTCCACTAAGATTGGCCTCAGGTGGAGCCAATCTGAGGGACATCAATACTCAAACAGTCCCCTGAAGAAACCCCCCTGCCCTATACAAATCCGATCCACAGCCTGGCTGGGCTGCAAGCTACATGCAGGGAGAGGCCTTTTAGAAAAGCAGAGGTTCCGTTGCAAGGCCATTTGGCCAAACCAGAACCAACTGTGCCCCCCGGTGGCCATTGGCTTCCACTGACTTCCAGGGTCATTGTCATACTCTGCTTTCCCTGGGGACCAAGCCTGGCTTGCACCACAAGCGACATCCATTGTCCTCTTTGATGCCACAGGATTGAAAGAGGGGTTAAAAATGTAAAGGCCTTGCTGGAGATACAGGGCAAATGGCAGTGTTTGCCTAGCAATCAGGAAGCTCTGGTTCCAATTCCCAATATCAAATAAACCAGTCACCAGGGCACATACCTGTGGTACCAGCACTTGAGGGGTGGAGGGAAAATGATCAAAATTCAAAGTCATCCTTGAATATAAATGGAGTTCCAGACCACCCATGACCAGCATTCAGATTCCCCAGAACCCATGCAAAATCCGGGCAGACAAAGGGTCCACTTGCAATCTTTGCCATTCCCAAGGCAGAAATGGGATCCTCATGCAAGCTGACTAGAAAAGGGAGAAATCTTAGGGGGCTTTTGCCCCTCCTACGTTCAAGGGGATGAGTCCAGCGCTCTTCACACTGCACAGCCATGGTGGAAAACACAGACAGACAAAGTGAGGTGAGTGGGCGGGGTTACAGGTCTCTGCTCTGATGCTGGGACCTCAGGCCTGCTGGACTGTGTTTAGTCCCAGAACTTGCTTGTTTCAAATGGGGCTTCTTTAACCTCCCTCCATGACGGTTCCAGTTCAGGATTACACATTATCTTTTACAAAAGGGCACTCTGTACCCCAAAGCTGATGGCTGAGACCTGTCGTCTATGTTCTCAGCCCTGATTGCAAGACAGAGGCCTATTACTCTTTGAAATCACAACACCAAGCTCTTCAAATGCATAGGTGATCACAGCTCATTAGTGGGAATGTCTAAGTTCTGTCTGCATGGGGGTGTGAGCTGTGGGGCACAGGAGAACCTCGGGTGCCACCATGGGGTGAGGTGTCAAAGGGCAGAGAACACATTGGATGGATGGATGGACGGACGGACGGACGGATGGACTACACAGACATGTCTATCCTGTTTTCCACTTCAGATAAGAGCATAAACATTGCAGTTGGGTAGAATGGTGTACAGATAAGTTCAAGGGTTTATTCTTCTGGTAAGATGCATTGAGTCTACAGGCACCCAAGGGGCAGTTCAGATTTGGACTGCATGAGGAACTCAGCCTCTATTTTTATTCAGCAATACCTTTAATGTTTAGGGATATACTCTTCTATCCACTCCCTAAACACTAAAGTCAAAGCAGAATTTATAGGAAGCGTCTTGCCATTACTAGTGAGCCATGTTAATAGTACATGACTGTCCTCATCTTAAATGATCAAACTGGCCAAGGGCTATGATGGATTCCTAAGAAATGAAAAACTAACTAAGGACAAATGTCCAAGAGGGCAGTGGATATGAGGTGCAGGCATCCTACATGGTACACAGTGAGGAGGGGTAGGACCTTTCTGACACCGCATACTAAACCTTCTTCTGTGCCTCCGGGCTCCCCAAAAATCCTTCCAGGCAAGGGAAGAGCCTGCTTATTCCAAACAGGCCTCTCAGCTTGACAATCCAATGTAGGTTGTACGGGGAACCACAAGAATTCTCTTCTTCCATGGGAAGAACACATTCTTATCTCTATCTGCCTCAGGGATAAACAGGGTTGGTATGATGACCCATATGAACTCAAACAACAGAAAATACGCTGATTCCCACAGTGAAGGGTTTGCAAACTTAAGGACTATTTGTGTGTGTGTGTTCCCATCCATCTGTGTCCAGGCCCTTGGATGGGTGCATGCACTGGTACACCCATGCATGTAGAAGCCAGGACCTCAGGTATTGTTCCTCCTCAGGGACAATGCACCATGCTTATTGTGGCAGGGTCTCTCACTGGGACCTGGGGCTTATGGATTCCCCTAGGCTGTCTGTCTAGCCAGTGCCAGGGAGCCAGCCATCCCCACCTCCTGCCATGGGAGCTCCTTTTGCTTCTTCTGTTCCTTCAGCCGATGGCATTTAAGATACCAGCCCACTTGGGTGTAGTCTCTTATACTATAAATGCAGCTGTAAAGCCTGTGCTCGCTCTCTTGTTTTAGACTGTCTTCCTGTTCCCAGTTCGTGCAGAGGACTGTGACCCAGGACAGTGATCTGTGAGTCTCCCCTAAGTAAATAACCCTTTTTTATACCTAATTCTGAACTAGTATAGGATTATTTTGTGACCTCCCCCAGCATTGGGATGACAAGTGCACACTTCCTCATTGGCTTCACACATGGATGGTGGGAACAGAACTTGGATATTCGAGCTTGCACGACAAGCCATGTCCCTAGCCCACCCACATCAAGGGTTTTGGTTTTTTTTTTCCAAGTAAAGAACTAAGTATTGTATATGATAACACATCAGAAAAAAATAATAAAAGCACCTTAAAAACAAAGATTCAGAATTCATATGGCTTGATATTTGGAAGTCTTTCATCCAACTCGTTTATTACAGAAACTTCTATTTCTGCACCAAGCACAACACAATGAAATATTACACTGATTTTCACCATTGCACCGGCACTCACAAACGCACAGCCAATGTTGTCAATCAAATATACGGAAGTAATGATCCAAGCCTGAAATCCCAAGGGAAATTCTCTACAAAAATTGAAGTACATCTCTGCAAAGTGCCAGGGGTATTCTCCTTCATGGTGTGTGACCAACATTTGAGGATGTGTCACTGTGGAGTGAGTCACTCATTTCCATGAGCAACTTTGAAATGTGTGGAACTAACAGAGTGCTCTGGCGTGTGTCCTTGGGGCCCTGGGTTATAGTGCACATGCAGATAACCTGAGTGAGCCTGGGTACAGCTCACATTCAGCTCTCACGCCAGAGCCTCAATGCCAGCGTTCGTTCGCACCACGACCTGAACAGGGCTTGGGAAGAATATCTGAGATCTCAGAGTGTGGTTGTGTGGAAGGTGTGCTCTGTTTCAGGGCAGAGTGATGGGGAATTTAAAAGATTTCAAAACCAGTTTTCCTAGCCAGGTGTGGTGGCTGTGTGTTGCAGACCAGCCTGGTTACATGAACAGATCCCGGCACAGGCCACTGCATGCTCTCGCATGTCACTTGGAACAGAGGACTGCAGGGTGCAGACGAAGGGAGATCCTAAGGCTTCTCCTGGGCATGAGGAGAGACCCGTGAACCTCTTCAGGCAGACGAGCTTGTCTGCCGTCCACAGCAACCAGAATACACGCTAACACCGCTGTGGCCGGACTAACGTGGCCTCCCAAGGTCACAAGAGGACAGGCCACGAGCTCACTGTGGCAGGCCTATGCTTAATTACGTTCATCATTCCCAGAAGGGAACTATATGCGTGAGCCTGCTCCTCCATCCGTCTGTGGTCCACAGCAGTACGGTTTGCCTCTCCTTGTCCATTCCTGTGAACTACATGAACCACTCCGGACTTTAACAGACACAAAACGACAACAACAATGACTCTAGGTTCTCTTTCACAGAAAGAGTAACAGTCCAGTCTTTTTTCACTCTCTTTCCTTTTCTTTTTGTTTTTTTTTTGTTTGTTTGTTTTTTGGGTTTTTTGTTTTGTTTTGTTTTTTTCTTTTGTCTCCTCTGACTCAAACAATAAAATTTAAATAGGAAGATCTCTCAGGAGTAAAACACCCTTTAAAAAAATAAAACTTCCAAAAGTAAAGCAAAATCTTTTACCAAAATACTTTTCATTTTTCACATTGTTCTGAGACAGTTCAACAACTACCCTCTATCAGCTTAAAGAACTCCTGCTTTTTTTCCCTTGCCCTTAGACTGAATGGAAAAAGCTAAAGAAAATTAATGATTCAGAAATCCTAGAAGATGAGTGTGACATACACAGAGTAAGGCTCTTTGGATTGTCTAGCACACTTAACTTTTAATGTACTCATGCCAGTTGCAATCCTGAGAGTCTGCTAGGATGCTCACAACAGCAGCCCAATGAGAGGAAAGTAATAAATAATATCTGCAAAGAATAATTTAACTTCTGGAAACTATGTTTCTTAAAAATAACCAGTTTCTTTAGCTGCATTGTTCTCCTTTGGCATAGGTGCTGCTCCAGTCCTCATTAGTGGCGCTTCCTGGCTGGCGGTGGGATGCAGATGAGACGCAGCAGACGCTGCCTTAGGGGCTATCATTTAATGTAAGGCATCGCAGTTACGAAGAACTAGACAGTGCGCTTGAAGCAAATGCCTGCTGCAGATGTGTTAAGGCATAAACAATAGCCCAGCCTTGAGCTATGAGGAGTGGGGAGAGATGCACCAACGGCACAGGCCGTCTTTAACCAGGGCAAGTCAAGAGCTTATCTCCTACAGTGAAACTAAGTCAGCAATACTGCAAGGGAGCGGCCATAAAGTCAAAGCCTGAGGGCTAGGACCTATCAAGGCCCCAGAAGCTTCCCTTCAGAGCACTCAGACTCTGAAAAAACCCCATCTCTTTGTGTGGAAGGTGGCACAGATGTCACTGTCATGGAAACGTGCCCCTTGTGCTACCCTAAGCTGTGCACATCAGAGTTCCCGGGGGGAGAAGGGGGTGCATGCCAACACTGAGACAGCTCTCCGGTAGCCAGCCCACTTCTCCTGAGGGGTCACCACCCATACTGCACATTGACTAACTGCTGGAACGGGCTGGAGTGTGCAGCTCTGTGCATGTTACCCCAGACAGAGGACCACTTTGCACGCTACTAGTGCTCCTAATCCTCACGCGGTCCACGGGATGAGATGCGGCCTCCATCCACCCTCCACGCTTAGCAGTGTCACCCCAGGGCAGGCAGATCAAGGAAGAAACACTTCTCTCTTAGGCAGATGGCCACATGTCAGCCTTCCCAGCAGCTCCAGGGTCCCCAGAACCTATCCTTTAATGCTTGGTGGCATCAAGCTGAAGCTGAATGTACGTCCTGGTTTTCAAAGGGTGGTGGCGGCTCTCTCCAAAAGGTGAAGTTACTGAAAGTATCTGAACAGGGGAAGTCGGAGGAATGGCTTCTCTTCAGCAATGGGAAGACGTGGTCAACCACTTCACAGAGCCTTACATACCTGAAAGCGAAGAAAAACAGTAGGTTCATTACCCATGGAGCCACACCAGATACATGAAGATGAGTGCCGGACTCTGGGCTGCACTGCGGGCTGGGGAGAAACAGAGTATAGCAACTCCTGTGAGCAGCCATCAACCCTGCCTCAGCACAGCCTTTCTAGCCTTGTGAGCTAACTGGAAGCTTGAAGGGGAGACTGAATATGTGAAGAGGAGACCGCTCCCAAGAGGGGCCAGTCTGACTATGCATGAAGAACAGACAACAGGCGCAGAGATGCGGGGATGCACAGAGGGAGGGAGACCAGCATAGTCAGAGGCATCTGCTTCTACGGAGGCCACATGTGGGCTGTTGGGGGAGGAACCACAGACAAAGCACATCTTTAGAGCAGCAGAGACTACCACATTCACAGTGAAAAGATGCAGGGCCATGGGCTTATAAAAATGCAGGTTTGGCATCAATCCTCTATGGTTCCAGCTGTGCTCTCAGGCAAAGGCTTGGACGTCTCTACACCCCAACGCCCTCTACCGTAAAGGAAAGGAAATGAAAACTGCCATTTGCTTAGCGTCAGAAACAGAATAATATGGGCAATAATTCAATAGCATGTACCGGGAACTTATCAGTCAACGGCGGATCACCTGTGCTTCAGGAAAAAGTCCTGGCTGAGGGTCCCCAAGCTTGAGGCCTCCCCCAGTCTTTCTTACTGTCTGACTCTGGGCAAGTATCCTGCGGTCCCTGAGCTTCAACCCCTTCATCCTCACAGTGTGTGGGACTGGACCACACAGGTTTCTAGCACCCCCTACCTCAGGGTACTTTCTCTGTCCCCAGGAAGATGTTGCCTAGCCACAGCCTGCACTACAGAAAGAAAGCAGCTCCATAACTTGAAGACCTCCAGGCCCCTCCACACAGTGATGCAGACACACCCAACCCCCTCCTGCACAGCCTGGACTCCTGTCTCCAGGCCCCTCCACACAGTGATGCGGACACGCCCAACCCCTCCCGCACAGCCTAGACTCCTCTTTAACAGTCCCTGGGCCCCTCTCCACCCGCTCGTGCCGAGAACCAGAAGGGGCTTTCGAAACCCAAACTCCAGGAATTAGCATGTTCTGAGGCACGAAATGACTTCTTCAATAAGGCTGCGTGTGTGTTTAATAAAGGGCCTCCAACGGACTCGTGAGAAACAGTGCGTCTGCACAAAGCAGGGAAACCTCTCTTACTACTACACTAAGAATTATGTCTTTCCTGGGGATTAAAGCAAACAAACAAATTTTTAAAATACCTCCTGACTTGAAGGCCTATTAGTCTGAGGTTTGTGGCTATGGGGGTGTGGGACTCCCCACAAGGAGCTGTCCCCTGCCAGGCTGCGGAAGCCACCAGAACCAAGCTGGCAAGGCTCACGTGCCCTGGCAGCGGTGCCTGCTCCATCTGGGTGGCCCATTCCACCCTCCAGGCATGGGCTCCCTGGAGCAAGGACAGGACATTCCCTGCCTATAAAGGAGGAAAGCCCTGAACTCAGTTCTCTGCCCAGTGGGACTTCATCACTTAGAGACGGCCCAAGGACAAGCACCTGTTTGGCTAGAACTGGCCATACCCAAGGGCCTGCAGCTCAGCAGGTAAAAAAGCGCTTGCCTCAAAAGTCTGGTAGCCTAAATTCAAACCCTGGAGCCCACAGAAAGGTGGAAGTAGAAAATAGCCTCCACATGTGCATGCACGTGCGCGTGTACACACACACACACGTGCACACACACACACACACACTCGCACACACACGCACACAACACACACACACACACAAATTAATAATCATTAGAAGAAAACATCATACCAAGCTCTGGGTCTTGGTATACATGCTTCCTGAAGATGGAGAATTCACCTCAGAGCACCTGTCTCAAGACCACAAGTGAAAGGGTCCTACCCGACCTGCTCCAAGGCCTGATCTCTCTACAAAGCCAGGAAGCCAGGGCTCCCTCACATTTGGAACTGCTCTGGTCAAGCTGGACTAAAAAAAAAATGACCATCTTCACAGTGAAAAACTGCGCTCTCATTCTGAAAGTCAGACTGGCCTGGAACTCACTATGCAGCCTACAGCAGGCTTAAAAGTCACAGCAATTCTCCTGCTTCTGCTTTCCAGGGTGCTGGGACTGTAGGTGTGAGTCACAACCATGCCCAGCTCAAAAAGAATGGGAAGTCCTCGCCAACACCAGGAGGAATTACAGCCCACGCCCCAGACCCAACTCTTCATCTTACACCAGTGCTGACATCACTTAAGTCTTAGGCTATTTTCCCATTTGGTATGGATCACATGAAACAATACACCACCACCTCTGCGGTGGGCAAGGCAGAGTGACAGACCCTACCTGGGCTGATGCACCCAGTAGGGCTGACATGAGAGTCCCATGTGAGCTGAGGCAGAGCCAAGGGTGATGCCACATGCCCTACAATGTCTCATTCAACACAGCAAACCAGCCAGGTGTGGTGGCACACCCTGTAGTCCCCATGCTGGGGAGAAAGAAGCAGGACTACCAAGCTCAAAGCCAGCCTGGACTCCATGGCAAGGACCTGTCTCAATGCAAAGCAAACAGCATTAAGCCAGGGACTGAGAAGGGCACCTCTGGAGTGCAATGCCGTGGGCTCCATCCTCAGTACTATGGGGAAGAAAGTGTCACCTGGGTTACATTCCTAACTGACATTCTAACTCAGCCAACTGAATGTCTAGTTTCTGAACTCATTCAATTCCATTCCACAGAAGACTCTACCCTCTAGTTGAGACTTAACATCCTGAGGGATCTGACTTCGTTCTAATTGTCCAAAAACTAATCTGGAGACTGAAGACATGGCATTGAACTCCATTTTTAGAGGAATTAAAGATTAAAACAGAGGCTAGAGAGATGGCTCAATTAATAAATTGCCTTCCCTGAAGGAATGAGAACCTGAGTTGACATTCTCAACATCCACATAAAAAGTCAGGTATTATACATGCCTGCAACCCCAGTGCTAGCACGCTGGACACAGGAAGGTCCTTGGAGCTCACTGGCCAGCCAGGCCAGTCAAATGGGTAGGCCCCAAGCTCAATGAGAGACTCTGCCTCAAAAAATAAGGTCAGCATGATGAGGAAGACACATTGACCTCTGACCTCCATAGATAGGAACACATACAAGTATGCATACTGCATACATGTGTCCACACACACATATACATGCAAAGATGAAAACAGAGGTAGCAATGGTTAAAGGGATCTGCAACAGACAGTGATGCTGGCTTCAGGACAGTGGGGGGGGGCAGTTCCAGGGGAAGAGATAATACTCACGAGCTGATGTTGGTCTTGGCATGCTCCTGTACCAGCTCTCCCTTGGGGTTGACAGTGAAGATCCTGTTGAGGGACACACCCACTTGCTTGTAGGAATATACATCCTGTGGTTAGAAAAAGTGATGTAACTGTCAGGGGAGGCACGAAACTCACTGTACAAACAAGTACATACCACCTTTCATTGAATGTTGTATTATCCAATTTTCACTAACCAGTGCTGCCCCTCAGGGGAATGCGCACACATTCAACTAGCTTTCCTGAGCCTCAGTTCCTTCACCTCTTCAGGACTTGAGCTGATGCAGGAGGTCCTTCTACGTATGTGTTTCTTTTAATGGTTGATGAATGAAGCTGTTTTAGCCAATGGCTTAGCAGAGTAAAGCCAGGCAGGAAATTCAAGCAGAGACAGAGAGTGTAGGAGGAGTCAAGGAGATGCACGCCAGAACCTTTCCAGTAAGCCACAGCCTCGTAATGATAGAAATGGGTTAGTTTAAGATATAAGAACTAGGTAGGAATATCCCTAAGCCATTGGCCAATCAGTATTATAATTAATATCGTTCCCGTGTCTGGGCAGCTGGAAAATGGAGGAGCAGTCTGTGTTCACACTGAGCTGAGTCCCCACGGCTCCAGCTGCTCTGGCTGGCACTCCTCAGACTTATTTTCTGACCCATTTTCTCATTTCAAAATAATCTGCCACAGGTTTTTAAAGTAGAATTTTCCAGCTCAGTGGGGTTGGAAAGATAGCTCAGGGGTTAAGAACACTGCCTGCTCTTCCAAAGGTCCTGAGTTCAATCCCCCAGCAACCACATTACAACCATCTGTAATGTGATCTGGTGGCCTCTTGAGAAAGAGACCTGGTCAGTCATCCCTCATCAACTTAGACAAGTTCAACAGAACCACCACATACGGGCTACCCATGCCTGCTTCAGCATTGCCAGGGCATAAATTTCATTCATTTTCATTTTCAGTTAACACCCAGCTATATTCTATAGAATACAGGACCTTCTGCCAAGAGTGGGTCACATACCCAACATCTCCACACACTTCTGCCACCCTATGAGTCTTTGCTATAGGCTTCAAACTGAACCTTCCAGAAAGCTTGGGTCCCACATGTCACCTCCACACATTTCCTCCAGACAGGAGATCTCTCTACATGCTTCAGGGTGGGGGCGCTGGACCCGACACTGCCATCAGGCAGGGCTGGCACACTGGGCCCATCACTCAGAAAGGACCCTGCGCCTTCAGTGCCCTCGTTTCACTAATGTAATGAGTAACACACAATTGCAAGTTTGCGGCCCAGGTCGCCAGCTTCCAACGCCTTCCGAGAAGACTGGAGGCCATGTCCGATATGATTAACCTCTCTGCTTAGGAGAAGGCTCATTTTACATGCACTCCTTGGCCAGGCCTTGGGGAAAGTTTGGGCACCAAGTATAATGTCTTAAGGCTTCACGGACCCCTCAGGTACTCACAGCAGGTCGGTTTCCAAAAGCAGCATAGAAGGGTTCCGTGTTTGGGAAAAACAGGTTTTTGATGTCTGTCAAACACTGGACTTTGAACTTTTCTGGCTTCTTTTCAATCACTTCTCTATTAAAACAAACAGACAAACAAATGGTCAGCATGAGAGGACTTAGTTTGCATTAAAGTGGCGAGAGGATCACAAAAGCTGCCCAGTCCGACAGCCTGAGTATAGTCCCCAGGGCCACATTAGGAGAAGGGAACTGACCCCTGCATGCTGTCCTCGGACAGACAGACACACACACACACACACAGACACCACTGTACATGTGGCACTGTACACACAAAATAAAGAAATTTAAATTAGGAAATTTAAACTAGTCTTCAATATGCAAGCTATACACTTGGCCCAGCAGCCCAGGAAAACACTCAACTCAGAATGAACCACACTCTCAGCATAAGAAAAATACAGAGGACCATGCATGGCGGCGCACACCCTGAGATTAACAGAAAGGAGACCACCTCAGATACAAAGACACTGGGGACCATGCATGGCGGCGCACACCCTGAGATTAACAGAAAGGAGACCACCTCGGATACAAAGACACTGATCAACATCTAGTTAGGATGAAAACTCTTTTTTAACTTGTTATTGGTATGTAAGTGTGTCCACGTGCCGTGTGAGTGTGTGTGTGTATGTGGTCTGTACAGGCCAATAGCTGATGTCCAATCCCCTGGGGCTAGAGTTACAGGTGGTTGTGAGCCATCTAGCATGGGTGTTGGGAATCAAACTCTATTCCTCTGCAAGAACAGGAAGTGCTTTTAACTGCTGAGTCATTTCTCTTGCCCCAGGATAAAAATTCTTACATCAAAAATAGAAAAAACTACTACAAAAAGCTGGTTTTGGTATCAAACACCTGTAATCCCAGAACTAGAGAAGGAGAGGCATGGGGATGGCCAAAAATTCAGGGGATAGCACGGTCTACCTACTGAGTCCCAGGCGAAGACTGGGCTTCCCATAAGGCCCTATGCAAACCTCCTATGGAGAGTAAAACAAGGGTCTCCAGAAACAGTGCGGTTCAGTGCTGGGTTTTTGGATACCATAACAACATAAGAAAAGGGAAATAAAAGCTATAAAACTTAGAAAAATTTAAGGGTTAAAAGATATGAAGGACCTTTTGGTTAAAATTATAAAAACTCAGGGCTGGAAAGATGACTCATTGGGTAAGTACACTGGATGCTCTTCCAGAGGACCTGGGTTCAATTCCCAGCAGCCACATGGCAGCTCATAACTGCCTGTAAGTAACTCCAGTTTCAGGGGGTCCAGTACCTTCACACAGATATACATGCAGGCAAGACATGAATGCACATGAAATAAAAAAGATAAATAAATTATAAAAATGTAAAAACTCACTAAAATATAATAGAGAAGAAAATCCTAAATAGACATACCAGATTCTTGAATTGGATGATTCAATATTATATCAAGCTATTCATTCTCTCTAAATTGGCCTCTAGATTCATTGCATTTTTAATCAAATCATAACAGACCTTTAATGAAACTTGGTTCTGAAACAGTGGGTCCAATATAGCTTGGACACCACTAAGCATGGAAAGTGAGCACGAGGACCATGGGCACTAGTTAGAAGAGGCCAGCTAAGAGGCATGTGTATGTGTGTATCTGTGTATGTTAGTCTGTGTGTATGCACCACAAGCATGTATGTGTATGTCTGTGTCTGTCTCTGTGTGTCTGTGTATGTGTCTTTCTGTTTGTGTGTCTGTCTATGTGTGTTTTTGTGTGTGCGTGTCTGTGTCTATATTTGTGTCTGTGTGTATCTGTGTGTGTGCACCACATTCGTGTATGTGTGTGTCTGTGTGTATCTGTGTGTGTGCACCACATTTGTGTCTGTGTGTGTGTGTATCTGTGTGTGTGTGTGCACCACATTCGTGTCTGTGTGTCTGTCTGTGTGCATCACATTCGTGTCTGTGTGTGTGTACCACATTCGTGTATGTGTGTGTGTCTGTCTGTGTGCACCACATTCGTGTCTGTGTGTGTCTGTGTGTGTGGGGGGGAATCAATGGGTGCATGTACAAGTGCAGGGGCCAGTGGTCCATTTCAGATGTCATTCCTCAGAAGCTGTCCCCTCTTCTACTTTTCAGATAAGGTTTCTTTCTCACTGATCCAGGACTCACCAAATAGGTGAGGCTGACTGACTAGTGAGGCTCAGGGATCCACCTGTCTCTGCCACCACACCCACGGCATCCTAAGAGACTAGAATCTGTGCTGGACCTCACAGTCAGAGTTAATAATGCGTCCATTGTGAGCTCACAAGAGCAAAGACTGCCATCCTGCTATATTCTCAGGCTGTTTGTTCAACCTGATTTTAAGAGAACAATGTAACCATCAGCCTTAATTGCCTTGGGATTCCCATGTGATCAGTTTTTACAACCTAAGCTAATGGATGGCTGTAATCTTAAGTTATGAACTCTTCCATGCTCCTGACCCAAAGTATCACAAGTGTGTGCCGAGATAACCACTTACTGAAAGCAGCAAAAACAGAGGTTAGACAAATTGTATAAAATGAATATCCACCATAAATGTTGAGCACGACATTTGGACACTGCTTGGTAAGCAATGGTGTTTGTTATCTGGGTCAGTCAGGGTCAGCTGGAGTCAGTGACCTAACCTCTTGTCAAACTCTGTTAAAGATTTCTGGAAAGTATCCTCCATTCCATGTTCACGTGATGCTTTCTGTGTGGTTCACTAAATACAAAGCAGAAACCCTTTGTTAGGAACAGACATAAACACACAGAGACAGGGACAAACACGGAGGCAGAGTTAGACACGTGACAGACAGACAAGAAGACAGAGCAGAGGATGGAAAAGGAAGCAGAGAATTCAAATCTGGGTTCATTCTGGGCTAGATGGCACCAAGGAGAAGGGTCACACTTCAGTGTGACACCAAGGGTAAGTCCTTTGTTAATGTGATGCTGATGTGTTATTGGCGACTCGAGTTTATTATGAATGCATTCAAAGCAGCTGCATTTTGGTGAGCTGTGCAAGGAATCTCTAATGCATCTCTCTCTCTCTCCTCTCTCTCTCTCTCTCTCTCTCTCTCTCTCTCTCTCACTCACACACACACGTGTGGTTCTGGATCTCAAACTCCTCTTCGCACTTGTAAGGCAAGGGCATTTATCAACTGAATCATCTCCCCAGTGCTGTAGAATATTATTTTAAGGTGTTATGTTTGTTTAGGCTCTGGAACGCTTGTTAACAATGTAAAGATGTGCTGCTTTTGTTTATGCTGCATTTGTTTAACTGTGAAGCTGTGATTCTTTGCCTGATGTCTAACAAAGAGCTAAACAGCCAATAGTGAGGCAGGAGAAAGGATAGGCAGGGATGGTAGGCAGAAAGAATAAACAGGAGAAGAGATCTGGGAAAAGAGAGGAAAGGAGCAAGATAAAACAAGGAGTGGAGGATGACAGGGGCCATCCACCCAGCTATACAGCCAGCCACAGAGTAAAAACAAAAATAAGATATATAGAAGTAAGATAAAGGTAAAAGCCCGGAGGCAAAAGGTAAATGGGATAATTTAAGAAGAGCTGGGTAGAAACAAGCCAAGCTAAGGCTGGGCATTCATAAGTAAGAATAAGCATCCATGTGTGATTTATGTGGGAGCTGGGGGCCAAAGAGCCCTATAGAGCAAAGAGAAAAAAACAAATAACACTCCAGTCCAACAGTCTACTCATTCTGCAAAACCTGCAATGGGAGAGAGAACAAGGCTGGGCAGCAGGTCAGTGCAAGGGTCTCAACTGGCAGGACAGTACCTGTGTAAGGCAGAGAAGAGGCTGCTTGGGCTAAGCAGAAGTGGCCCCTGCGGCAGCACCGTGCCCCTCTCGTTTACCCAGTGAAGGTAGCCCCTTGTCATGTCTGCCATTCCAATGGCACGTGCCGAACAGTAGAGAAACTTGTAGCCGTTCCTGAAAGACACAACCCATCTCCTTGAGAAGAGCACTGTACGGTGGGACGTTTCAGCATCCCGAACCCTCACCACCTGCCCTACGAAGAAAGGCATGGTTGGAAGTAGCCCAGAGGTAAAAGTCTATATTCTGTAAAATGTTATTTCCAGTTGAGAATTAGCTTCAGTGCCGCTCACTGCATCCTGGGTCCTATCTAAAGTGGCCTTCCATAACGATAAGCCACCATTTACCTCTTCTGCATACCAGACAGCACCATGCTTCCTATAGCCTGACAGTGGTTGCGGGGCCCTTGGTCAGTTCAAGAATGAAAGGGTGCTTCTTGGGGTGGGGCAGGGTGGTAAGACTTGTCTACCACAGAGAGGGCAACGCTACAGACTTTCCCACCCCCATCAGCCCTCGGCCACATGCTCTGAGCCCTCCATACAGACCAAGATTGCCAGAGATGCCCATGGGGCTCAGCATGCCCCTGTCCTCAAAGAGGATAGAGGGCTCTGGGCAAAAACCACAGCAGCAGTGGGGTGCAGCGGGAATGGGGAAAGGAGCATGATAAACCGTCTGCTCTTGCTTGTCGAGTTCTCAGTGAGCCCCACAGGGGTCTGGAGAGCACTAGAGCTGAGCACAGCAGGGAACCTGTTTCCAGGCTTCTCATTCTGCCCCAGTCTCTATACTCGGCTTTATTAGACAATGCAGGGGCTGGAGAAATGGCCCAGTAGGTACAATGGGTTAAGTGACAAATAGTGCAAAACTGACCACCGCATACCACCCGAACCCATCTAGGGAGGCTGATGCGCTGGCACCCACCAGCCATCTGGGGAGGCTGATGCGCTGGCACCCGCCAGCCATCTGGGGAGGCTGATGCGCTGGCATCCGCCAGCCGCACCAGCACTCCCATGGCGAGATGGGCAGCACAAACCGGAGAATCAGGCCAGCTAGCCTGGAGTACACAACAGTGGTAGAAACAAGAGCGACCTTGTCTCAGCGAGGTGGAAGGTGAGAATCAACTCCTGAGAACTGTCTGCCCTCTGACCTCCACAATCAGGCTGTGGCATGCACAGACACAAATACACACACAAACACACATATGCACCACACATGCACACACATACACACATTACACACACAAATATAGATGCACACACACACGTACAATAAAAATAAAAAAAAACATTTCAAAGCCCACAATTCAGACAGACTTTAAATAGTTTTGAATGGTTTACCACCATCAAATTTTCCAAGACAAGCTTGTAGACTGGGGTCCTCAGCACAGCTATCTTGGAGCAGGGAGATGTCAGATGCTTACAGTGATGCACTGTGAGACACAGCATCCCTGCTTCCGCCCACCGGGTGCCCACAGCACACAGTAATCATGACAATCAAAAATGCCTTGAAGCATGGCCACTCGTGCCTGAAATCATAGCACCTGGGAGGCAAAAGCAGAGACTGTCTCAAAACTAAGTCTCTAGATGCTGCTATATATTCAGCAGGGTGGTGCGGGGGACCTCAAAGCTACCCTCAGTTGAAGGCCCCTGCTGTGGAGAGAAGGGAGTCTGGCCTCATTTGTAATCCCAGGGGAAAGACAATCTTACCTGCCCCTAAGGAAGCAAGCGAGTTACTACTCCATGCTCGGAGGGAGAGAGACTGGGGGGAGGGGGGGATGTCGCAGACTGGCGGACAGAAGATGGGAGTCGGGCGCTCTATACTTACTGACTGACTTTATGGTACAGCTTCGCTATGCCCTGGTGGGTCCAATCCTTTCCCAGTGTGGGCAAAATATGACCAAGAGTATCCGATCTAAATAAAGATAAATACATATAATAAGCCAAAGGCTACTGTAAGAGGAGGAGAAAAAATATCCAATTGGCTTAGATACACTACTTGTGCCCCATAAAAATAGTTATGAATGAAGGCTCAGAGGGTAAAGTTGTTCGCTGCCTTTGATCCCAGGCACCCACATAGCAGAAGGAGAGAACAGACTGTCCCCAAATTGACCCCTGAGGTCCATGCTTATGCACACATGGGTGCACCCACAAAAATGTATAAAAAAGAAAACCAAAAGAAGTAATAGCATGAATAAGAGCCAATGGAAAGCCCAGGCTCACAGAGTCAAGTGAGGACACTACGGGAAGGCCATGGTGAGCCATCATGCCGAGGACTGGGTTTGCCAAACCCAACTGTGGGGCTGCTAACCATTCCAGAGCAACGTTCTCCAAAACCCACCAGGCTAGGGAGATGATACCCATCAGAAACAAGTCACCAGACCCTAGTGGCAGCCAAAGTACTGCCCCTATCTGCACAGTTCCAGATGCACCAGAAACTGGACGCTCCAGCTCCCACAACACTGCTCAGAGTGCAATGGAAGCCAGCTCCAGACCATGCTGTGGTCAGACCCACCTTGTGATGGTCCCGTCGATATCTGAGATGATCACTTTGTCATCCCAGTTCCACAGGTAGATGGTGCCTTCACAACGGCAGGTGCCCTGGTACTGCGTGGTGACACTGAAAACCACATCATTGGGGCCATTCTTCAACTTCAAGCTTTTCTGAAAAACATGAACCATTTGTGTGCTCAACAGGGAGGTCCAGATGCAGGGGTGGTTTGGCCTCTGCAGGCTTTAAAATCAAACCTGGCTTGCCTAGGCCACTGTGACATTCTCTCTTCTGTTTCTGGCTGTAATTCTTTTCAGGGCTGGACAGGCAACCTAAGTCAGTCCTAGCTTTCCCCGGCCCCACCAGGGAAGCAGCCACCGAACCTTTACAAAGCATTCTGCTTCTAAGAGCCTCACTGACTTAACCCAGCACTGAGAGTGAGTGCACGGAGCTAAGTGACCAGCGGCTGCCAGGCTTCACCAAAGAAATGAGAAGGGTCTTGGTGTGAGAACGCAAACATATGACAGCAAACATGTCTCCCTCAATAGCAGGTTTTTATTGATTTTATAATAACACAGACTGGAAAGAGAGGCCTAGTCTTTGAAAACAAAGACTAGGCCCAAGCATGTTAAACCAAATTCAGGAAACAAAACTACCTTTGGCCGATCTTCAGTCTTTGCTGGTACACTCTAAGACAGGGCAGCTGACCCACAGATCCACACGGTTGACTCTAAGTGTCCCCTGGGGTGCTACAAGTGGCTAATGTGGGGTCATCTTGTCCCATTAAATACCATCCTATCAAAACCTGCTCCCCATAAATTCTTGCAATAGATACACAGACTTTAGTGTAGAAAAGCAGAGATACCTACACTGGATGACCTTGATTTGAAGTTAAGTCCAGGGTTCGAAAGACCTCATTAAAACTAATCTAATCTCTCTCTCTCTCTCTCTCTCTCTCTCTCTCTCTCTCTCTCTGTCTGTCTGTCTCTCTACACACACACACAAAGGGGGGGGGGGGGGCATCTGTTTCCTAAAATCCTCTAAACCCCATCACACCTGCTTGATCTCCACCTATTTTATAGATGCATTTGAGTTAACAGGCATCTCTCTCAAAGCAAAAGCACTCATGAGAGACATTCCAAAGTCTCCCGGCCACTAGTAACGAGGATAAATGGGCTCAGGCAAAGCTACCTCCTCCTCCTAGGTCAGAAAAAAAGCAACTCAGAGTGCAAAGTCATATAGCGGTCCACACGAGCAGATACAAAGTCAGGGCGGAAACACGGGGTACCAAAGTAAGGGTGTGAGGTCACCAGCAGGCATGACAGAATAAGAAAGGTCCTAGGAAGGGCTAAGTGAGCACAAAAGTAGAAGGAACCCCAAAACCTTCAAGAAAGCCCTAACTCTATCTGGCCATGACCTGTACTAAGAGCACAAGACTCACCAACTGCTCCGACGTGAGCCGCAGGGTCTTTTTGTAGCTGACGTTGGACAAAAGAGAGAGGTGGCTTGAGCTGGATGGCTTGGCAGCAGAGTGTTCTTCATCACTGGAGGATGACTCGTGTTTTATTCTGGAACACATGGCGATGTAATTAGGAGACGCATCTGGGTAACCATTAAAAATGCATTAGGCCTGAATCAATGACTTAGTCAACTGGGTCTCTTGGGTGGTCATTTGCCATATGGCTTTAGATTTATCAATGAACTCTCCAATAGCCCCATTCATACATGACTTCACTGTAGAGGGGGAGGGGCTATTGCTCCTCATTCACTCCCGGTTTATCAACTCTCATCACTCACTTTTAACGAGTGTGATTCCACACCTGGTGAGCAGGGCTACGTCCATTCTGATGCAGACAGTCACACACGCACACACACACACACACACACACACACACACACACACTTACACACATGCCTGATGAACAGGACTGTGTCCATTCTGATCCAGAGTCACATATCTGTTCACATGCATATACACATGCATGCGCACACGCACACACACACACACACACACACACACACGGGCGCGCGCGCACACATACACACACGCGCACACACACATTTGTCCCTCTTCTCTTTCCACTGAAGGCTGTGGGCCAAGCCCTGAGAGTTCAAATGTCTACAGTCCAAACACCATCAATTCTCTTCTATCCAATTTCATCAATTCCACATATTCAACTCCAAACAATTAGGGCACTTCCTGGACCTAACAAGACCCGCCAGTTCACCCCCCTGCCCCCTAGACTCCTAGAAGTCACAGAATCCACAGACCTTGAATCCTGCAGCTCTTCTAGGGGCTCCTACAGGCTGAGGCTGGGAGGCAGGGTAAGGCTCAGGACCATCGTCTTTTACGTGTCTCACAGAAAGCAAGTCAGCAAACTAGCTTCCCCCTGAGTTCAATTCTACGGCTTCCTCCTCCAACCTAGTACTTGTTCTGCCTCCCAAGTCATAGTACCCTGCAAAGTACTTGCTAATGGCTTGGACTGAATGGAAAAAGCCAACTGCCCCCAAAGCAGGCATGCCCCTAATGGTCTCTCTACTGCTGTGATAAAACAATGACCAAAAGCAACCTAGGGAGGATAGGTTAGGTTTATTTCAGCTTAACGCTGTCTGGTCACACTCTGTCACTGAGGGAAGCAGAGCCATAACTCGAGGCAGGAGCTGAAGCAGAGCCCAGAGAGGAACGCTGCTTACTAGCTTGCTCCGCGTGGCTTATTCAGCCCAGGGATAAATGACACTGCCGACGGTGAACTGGGTCCTCCCATATCAATCCTTAAGTAAGACAATATCTTACAGGCTGGCCTATGGGGCAATCTTACAAAGGCATTTTCTCAATTAAGATTCCTTCTTCCCAGGTATGCCTAGGTTTGTGTCAAGTGGACTAAAATAAATAAATCAACTGGCACACCACTTTCACATCCCTTTATACAGACAACATGCACACGGCTCTCCTCCTTCCTTGGCTCAGGGAGTGTTCCGTCTCCTTCCAGACTGTTCCTGCCTCTGTTTTTCCCGGCCTGCCTTATGGCCACCCAGATAGCCTCCCATACAAGCTTTTCCACCATGGCTACTCACTCAAGAAGTGATTTACACAGCCTGATGCTGCTCAGGACTGAGGAGTCATAGGGAACACTCACACAGCACCCCCACTTCTGTGTGGAGACCTGGCTCTGTGTGGAGCCAGATACTGAAAAAAGCAGACAACATAGTCCAGTCATCCCTGCTCTCTTCAGGTTTTTGCCTAAAAAAAAAAATTTAAAAAATGAATGACCACACAGCCACCAGGGCTGGAGGAGTGCTCTTGGAAGTCACAAAGCTTGTGAATAAATTCTGGGATCAGCGGCCATGTCAATGGAGACAGACTATGTATGGGCTGCAATCCGGTTATCTGAGGCAGACCTGAGGTCTGTGTGAGTCAGAGTGTAGATAGCAGCTATGATCTGAAAACCCAAAGTTGCCAGCTCAAGGAAAAACACACTGCACTACTTAAGATGAATTCCTTCATTCTAAGGTCCAGAACATACTGAATTCCACCCCGCCAAAACTCAGGCCGTGGTAGTGAACTGTGGGGAGAATGACTGACAACAGAGGAATCCTCTCTGCGCCTCAGTCAGCGCCACCATAAAAGCTCAACCAAAGTCCCTTCCTGTTCCAGTATCTGCAGATCCCACCAGGAGCACTCGTCCTCCTGAACCGACATCCTAGAGGTTTCTGGACAGGCAACCCCAGTCCTGGAGCCCGAGTCCCATGATAAATGCTCCCGACAAAGGCGCTCTCCTCAGGCAGGATGGGCTGGAGGCCCTGGCTCAAGAGGAAACCTTCCTGCTCCAAGCAGTCTAAAGCGAAATGAGATCTGAACAAACTCGCGGCCCTGGGTAACAACAGCTTGATGTGTGCCTCTGCCGGAGGGGATGAGCGTGCATGTCGGAATGGCTGTGATTTCCATCTGCCGCTAAATTCATGTGGTATGCCATGTTGGAGGACCGTAGGAAGGGAAACACTCGAAAACAAAAATGGGAACTGTACAGTTGGCTGCCGCCAGTTCTCTGACGGGCACAGAGACAGCCAGTAGAGGCTGCCACCTTCCAAGACCTCACCACCCTGGCTGGAACAGGGTGCTCCTAGCCAGAGCCCCCACATCACGCTTGAACCAACTCAGTAAATGTCACTTGCTCTACAGTGGCTGCAAACGGCGACAAAAGGGCCCAAGTCATTTGAAAATCTGTGTTCAGATGAGGAACTGTGAGCAACATTTAAGTTAGCGCTTGTCACAGCACACATTTTTCAAATGGCATTTTAATTATTTGTGTGGTGACAAGCTGTTTGCTCAATTATGGGACTTTGGGGACTGTTCTGTCAATCAAGTCTGCCAATTAGGAAAACATTCTGATGCCAATTTTTTTAAGTCATCTATGTGACTCTGATAAGACTGGATGTCAAGGGTGCCACCATACATGAAGAGGTTACACTCCTCCAGAGAACTCCCACTTATTCCAGAACCTTGATTCCGTCACACATGAGCCAACGTACAGTTGTTCAGGTTTGATAAGCATAATTCAGAATGGGGCAGAGTGGGGCTGCTTTCCCTGCCGGGAAGGCACTTCTCCACAGGCAGACAGGAGGAAAACCCAGCAGAGCAGACCTAAGCTCCCAGAGCTGTGCTCAGCTCAGAAGGGCTCCACAGGGTCCTGCTGTCCCTCCACCCTCAGTCCGCCCCTGGGTCCCTGAGTTCCTCCACGGCCAGAAATAGAAAGAATGAATGTGGTGACAGAACAATGGTGGCACCATGTCCTGGGTCCTGCCCCTTTGCCAAGGTGTCACAACCCATGCTTTGTAACAGCTCGCTGGGCCTCAGGGACCATCTCTTCAGGTCTAGGCCTGGCCTGTGGGCAGCAGTTTAAGTTTGGAAAATACCCAGTACTTGGCCCATGCAATAAGTCTTAAAATAGTTTAGAATGCCCAGTTTAAGATGATCACATGTCCTTTAGGTGTCTGTGGTCTGGCCTGGTGGGCTTGTGCATTCTGATCACCTTGCCCCAGGGTCACTGTGAGCATTCAGCAAGGTGGCAGGGGAAAAGAGATGCCAGGGTCTCTCATCCTGACTCAGAGATGGTGGAGCAGAGTGGCATCCTAATGAGTCAAAGACCACAGAGAGGAGATCTAACACCACCCCTGTTCCATACTGCACAGACAGAACGCTTGACCAGAATGCCACAAGGACAGTGTTGAGGCTCGCACTGCTGGGCACCTCACCCACTCCAGGAAAGGGCAGCGGAGAGCACAGAACAGCAGGGCCAGGAGCAAACCCACCACCTGGACACCAGCAGCAAAAATGGGAATCCTCCCACTTCAAGATCACGTGAGCTGAGAAACAGCCCAACCATGCAGAACACTCCCCAGTCCTCAATTCTACCCCACCCCACCCCCAACTAGAGCTCTACAAAGTACATGCTCCCTTACCAGAGGCACAAGTTTCTACTTCCAACAGACAATTCCAGAAATATAATCTAAGGTACAGAGCTGTGGCCAGTAGACAGAGGACAAGAAGCCTAAGCTAGCTTTCCCTGTGAATAAACCAACATGCAGGGAAGTCCTCATCGGCTCAGGCAGAGTTCAGTGTTCTCAACACGCCCAGGTGTAATTGGCCTGGCCTTGGCCTCAGAGGCACTAAAAGAAGGAAGGTGTAAAGGGGACCCATAGTGACTCTGTCCACGTTTTAACTCAGTCTCAGGTTCCGTAGGAGCAGGAAGACTGCAAAGGTCGAGGTGTTGACATGTCAGTGTGATACTGGCACAGACTGTCCCATGTCAACCTCTGTTCCAGTGACATTACCCAGAGTCAAGGCATATAGAGACGAGACTGACGCAAAGACAGACTAACTGGAAAGACGGCTCAGTTGGTAAAGCGCTCGCTATGCAGCACGAGAAACTGAGTGGGGATCTCCCGCACCCACTCAAAAGCCAGGTGCAGTGGCTCACATCTGTAATCCCATTGCTGAGGGTGGGAGGCAGGTGTGGAGACAGATGGATTCCAAGGTCTCAATGGCCAGGCAGCCTACCAGAAACAGTGAGCCCTGAGGTCAGGGGGAGACCTGGCCTCTAAAGACATCCTTTAAAGGGCAGAGCTATGGGTGCACCTTCAGCTTTTGCGGCAGGGAGTCCTGTGTTCAACTCGTCCCGGCCCTGCCCTCCAAGTTCTCCCTTTTGTCGGCGGGTCATTGGAATACCAGGCGTCCATGTTTAGGTGCTGAAAAGTTCCATCTGGACGGTTGAGTGTTTGATATCCAGGGGCAGATTGTCCCGGAAGAGAGCACAAACCCCCCTCCCCCAGCTCCTTCTGCAGGGCTGTCTTTCTTACGCACAACCCAGCCCCCCAGCACCCCCCCCCCGCAACCCTGCCCTGCTGTATGCTAGGACCAGTGCTCAAGAACAGTTTTAAGCTCCTACACTAAGGCTACCCACCCAGAGCAGGGAGTGCCTGCCTACTGGGCAGGCCTCAATGTCCCCTGTAAGGGAGCCCAGGCATCTTCAGCTTGTGCTCCAGGGGTGCCTGTGCTCTCCTGGATCTCGCCCTGCCTGCCCCGTTTTTCCTTTTGTCCCCTGATCATTGGGCTACCAGGTGGCCCTATTTAGGTGCTGAGGAGTTCCATCTGGATGGGTGAGTGTGTGCTATCCAGGGGCGGATTGTCCAGGAAAAGAGCACAAACTCCCCTCCCTCAGCTCCTTCTGCAGGGCTGTCTTTCTTACACACGACCACCCCACACACACACAAGCCTGCGTTTTCTGCTAGGTCCTTTGCTCAGGAACAGTTTTCTGCTCCTACACTAAGGCTACGCACCCAGAGTGGTGAGTGCCTGCCTACCAGGCAGGCCTCAAGGACCCCCGAAAGGGAGCACGCGCACCTTCAGCTTTTGCAGCAGTGTGTCCTGTGTTCTACTTGTCCCCGCCCTGCCCCCCAAGTTCTCCCTTTTGTCCGCGGGTCATTGGACTACCAGGCATCTATGTTTTGGTGCTGAGGAGTTCCATCTGGATGGGACGGTTCCTGCTTCTACACTGAAGAGATACACCCAGAGAGTCAGTCACAGCAAAGACTGGACCAAGACACCAGGCTTCTCCTGGCTCCATTTGAAGGAAGAGATGGGAGGGCACCAATGCAAGAATTCCTCCAACAACCTGAAAGGCAACATGGCATCACCAGAATCCAGGGATCCCGAAATAAGAAGAAGTTTACACCCTACTCTAGAAGAATTAGAAGAAATCGACTCAAAAGTGGATTATATGAAAATAATAGAAGACCTTAAACAGGAGGTGAAAAACTGCCATAAACAATTAGAGAACACAAACAAAAGGTAGAGGAAATGACTAAATCGCTCAAAAATACCCAAGAAAACCAAGAGAAACAAGAAAAAGCAATCAAACAGGTAAGGGAAGCGATTCAAGACTTGAAGAATGAAATGGAAGTAATGAAGAAAACACAAACTGAGGGAAGGATGGAGATGGAAAATCTGGGTAAACAAACAGGAACTACAGAGACAAGTACTACCAACAGATTACAAGAGACAGAAGAAAGAATTTCAGACACTGAAGATACCATAGAGAAAATAAACACACTGATCAAAGAAAACAGCAAAACCAACAAATTCTCATCACAAAACATTCAGGAAATCTGGGACACAATATAAAGACCAAACCTAAGAATAATTGGGATAGAAGAAGGAGAAGAAGTACAGCTCAACGGTCCAGAAAATATATTTAATAAAATTATAGAAGAGAACTTTCCCAATCTAAAGTAAGATATTCCTCTGAAGGTTCAAGAAGCATACAGAACACCGAATAGACTGGACCAAAAAAAAACATCTCCTCGCCATATAATAATCAAAACACAAAACATACAGAATAAAGAAAGAATATTAAGAGCTGCAAAGGAAAAAGGCCAAGTTACTTATAAAGGTAAACCTATCAGACTTACACCTGATTTCTTTATGGAAACAATGAAAGCCAGAAGGTCCTGGATAGATGTACTGCAGAAACTAAGAGACCATGGATGCAAGCCCAGACTACTATACCCAGCCAAGCTTTCGTTCACTATAAATGGAGAAAACAAAATTTTCCAGGATAAAAACAAATTTAAACAATACATAGCCACAAATCCAGCCTTACAAAAAGTAATAGAAGGAAAATCACAAACCAAGGAGTCCAACAATGACCACAATAACTCAAACATCTAGAGACCCTTCACCAACACAAATCAAAGAAGGGAAACACACAAACTCTACTACTAAAAAAGTGACCAGAATTAACAACCACTGGTCATTAATATCACTTAATGTCAATGGACTCAACTCACCTATAAAAAGGCACAGGCTAAGAGATTGGATACGAAAACAGGATCCAACATTCTGCTGTTTACAAGAAACACACCTTAACCACAAAGACAGGCACCTACTCAGAGTAAAGGGATGGGAAAAGGTTTATCAAGCAAATGGACCTAAGAAACAAGCAGGTGTGGCCATACTAATTTCTAACAAAGTTGACTTCAAACTTAAATCAATCAGAAGAGATGGAGAGGGACATTTTATACTCATAACAGGAACGATTCATCAGGATGAAGTCTCAATCCTGATTATCTATGCCCCTAATATAAAAGCACCCACGTACGTAAAAGAAACATTACTAAAACTCAAGGCTGCCATCAAACCACACACCCTAATAGTAGGAGACTTCAACACTCCTCTCTCACCAATGGACAGGTCAATCAGACAGAAACCTAACAGAAAAATAAGAGAATTAATGGACGTGATGAATCAAATGGACTTAACAGACATCTATAGAAAATTCCACCCAAATAGGAAAGAATATACCTTCTTCTCTGCAGCTCACGGAACCTTCTCGAAAATTGACCACATACTTGGTAACAAAGCAAATTTCCACAGTTACAAAAAAATATTCGTAACCTCCTGTGTCTTATCAGATCACCATGGATTAAAGTTAGAATTCAACAACAATGCTACCCCCAGAAAGCCTACAAACTCATGGAAACTGAACAGTCAATTACTGAACCACACCTGGATCAAGGAAGAAATAAAGAAAGAAATTAAAGTCTTCCTTGAATTCAATGAAAATAAAGAAACAACCTACTCAAATTTATGGGACACTATGAAAGCAGTCCTAAGAGGAAAGTTCATAGCACTAAGTGCCCACTTAAAGAAAACAGAAAAAGCACACATTGGAGACTTAACAGCCCACCTGAAAGCTCTAGAAAAAAAAAGAAGCAGACTCACCTAGGAGGAGTAGAAGACTGGAAATAGTCAAACTGAGGGCAGAAATCAACAAAATAGAAACACAGAAAACAATACAAAGAATCATTGAAACAAAAAGCAGGTTCCTGGAGAAAATCAACAAGGCTGATAAACCCCTATCCAAACTAACCAAACGGCAGAGAGAGAATATGCAAATTAATAGGATCAGAAATGAAAAGGGGGACATAACCACAGACACAGAGGAAATTCAGAGAATCGTTAGATCTTACTACAAAAGCCTGTATGCCACAAAACTGGAAAATGTAAAAGAAATGGACACTTTTTTAGATAAATACCATATACCAAAGTTAAACCAGGACCAGGTGAACAATCTAAATAGACCTGTTAGTCGTGAAGAATTAGAAGCTGTTATCAAAAACCTCCCTACCAAAAAAAGCCCAGGACCAGATGGTTTCAATGCGGAATTCTACCAGAACTTCCAAGAAGACCTAATACCTATACTCCTTAATGAATTTCACAATATAGACACAGACGGGTCATTGCCAAATTCCTTTTATGAAGCTACAGTTACTCTGATACCAAAACCACACAAAGACTCAACCAAGAAAGAGAATTACAGGCCAATCTCACTCATGAATATCGACGCAAAAATCCTCAACAAAATACTGGCAAACCGTATCCAAGAACACATTAGAAAAATTATCCATTATGATCAAGTAGGCTTCATCCCAGAGATGCAGGGCTGGTTCAACATATGAAAATCTATCAATGTAATCCATCATATAAATAAACTGAAAGAAAAAACCATATGATCATTTCATTAGATGCTGAAAAAGCATTTGACAAAATTCAACATCCCTTTATGATAAAAGTCTTGGAGAAATTAGGGATACAAGGGTCATACCTAAATATAATAAAAGCTATATACAGCAAGCCAACAGCTAACATCATATTAAATGGAGAGAAACTCAAAGCCATCCCACTAAATTCAGGAACATGACAAGGCTGTCCACTCTTGCCATACCTCTTCAATATAGTGCTTGAAGTTTTAGCAATAGCAATAAGACAACATAATGGGATCAAGGGGATTCGAATTGGAAAGGAAGAAGTTAAACTCGTTATTTGCAGATGACATGATAGTGTACATAAGCGACCCCCAAAATTCCACCAAAGAACTTTTACAGCTGATAAACAGCTTTAGTAATGTGGCAGGATACAAGATCTACTCCAAAAAAATCAGTCGCCCTCTTATACACAAAGGATATGGAAGCAGAGAGAGAAATCAGAGAAGCTTCACCTTTCAAGATAGCCACAACAGCATAAAATATCTTGGGGTAACTCTAACCAAGGAAGTGAAAGATCTATTTGACAAGAACTTTAAGGCATTGAAAAAAGAAATTGAAGAGGATATCAGAAAATGGAAGGACCTCCCTTGCTCTTGGATTGGGAGGATCAACATAGTAAAAATGGCAATTCTACCAAAGGCAATTTATAGATTCAATGAAATCCCCATCAAGGTCCCATCAAAATTCTTCACAGATCTTGAGAGGACAATAATAAACTGTATATGGAAAAACAAAAAACCCAGGATAGCCAAAACAATCCTATACAATAAAGGATCTGCTGGAGGCATTACCATCCCTGACTTCAAACTCTATTACAGAGCTACAGTAATGAAAACAGTGTGGTACTGGCATAAAAACAGAGAAGTCGACCAATGGAATCGTATAGAAGACCCGGATTTTAACCCACAAACCTATGAACACCTCATTTTCGATAAAGGAGCTAAAAGTATACAATGGAAGAAAGAAAGCATCTTCAACAAATGGTGCTGGCACAACTGGATGTCAACCTGTAGAAGAATGAAAATAGACCCATATCTATCACCATGCACAAAACTCAAGTCCAAATGGATTAAAGACCTCAATATCAGTCCGAACACACTGAACTTGATAGAAGAGAAAGTGGGAAGCACCCTACAACAGATGGGCACAGGAGATCGCTTCCTATGTGTAACCCCAGCAGCACAGACATTAAGGGCAACATTGAATAAATGGGACCTACTAAAACTGAGAAGCTTCTATAAAGCAAAGGACACTGTCACTAAGACAAAAAGGCAACCTACTGACTGGGAGAAGATCTTCGCCAACCCCACAACAGACAAAGGTCTGATCTCCAAAATATATAGAGAACTCAAGAAACTAGACTTTAAAATGCTAATTAACCCAATTAAAAAATGGGGCACTGAACTGAACAGAGAATTCTCAACAGAAGAAGTTCAAATGGCCAAAAGACACTTAAGATCATGCTCAACCTCCTTAGCAATCAGGGAAACGCAAATTAAAACAACTTTGAGATATCATCTTACACTTGTCAGAATGGCTAAAATCAAAAACACCAATGATAGCCTTTGCTGGAGAGGCGTGGAGGAAGGGGTACCCTCATCCATTGCTGGTGGGAATGCAATCTTGTGCAACCACTTTGGAAATCAGTGTTTCGGTTTCTCAGGAAATTCGGGATCAACCTACCCCTAGACCCAGCAATACCACTCTTGGGAATATACCCAAGAGATGCCCGATCATATGACAAGAGCATTTGTTCAACTGTGTTCATAGCAGTATTATTTGTAATAGCCAGAACCTGGAAACAACCTAGATGTCCTTCAATGGAAGAATGGATGAAGAAAGTGTGGAATATATACACATTAGAGTACTACGCTGTGGTTAAAAACAATGACTTCTCGAATTTTGCATGCAAATGGATGGAAATAGAAAACACTATCCTGAGTGAGGTAACCCAGACCCAAAAAGACGAACATGGGATGTACTCACTCATAATTGGTTTCTAGCCATAAATAAGGGTCACGGAGTCTACAATTGGTGAACCTAAAGAAACTAAATAAGAAGGTGAACCAAAGGAAAAACATAGTTATCCTCTTGGCTATGGGAAGTAGACAAAATTGCAGGGGAGAAAATTGGGATCTTGGGGGTGGGGTAGGATGGGAGTAAGGGGAGACGAGGAGAGAAAAGTGAGAAGGGGAGGATGGGGGGAACTTGGGGAAACAGGATGATTGGGATAAAGGAAGGTTGGATAGGGGAGCACGGAAACACAATTCTTAGTTAAGGGAGCCACCTTAGGGTTGGCAAGAGACTTGAACCTAGAGTGGCTCCCAGGAGCCCAAGGCGATGTCTCCAGTTAGTTCCTTGGGCAGCTGAGGATATGGAACCTGAAATGACCCTAGCCTATAGCAATACTGACGAATATCTTGCATATCACCATAGAACCTTCATCTGGTGACGGATGGAGACAGAGACAGAGCCCCATACTGGAGCACTGGACTGAGCTCCCAAGGTCCCAATGAGGAGTGGAAGGAGGGAGAAGATGAGCAAGGAAGTCAGGACCACGAGGGGTGCACCCACCCACTGAGACAGTGGGGCTGATCTATTGGGAGCTCACCAAGGCCAGCTGGACTGTGACTGAAAAAGCATGGGATAAAACTGGACTCTCTGAACATGGCGAGCAATGAGGGCTGATGAGAAGCCAAGGACAATGGCACAGGGTATTGATCCTACTTCATATTCTGGCTTTGTGGGAGCCTAGCCAGTTTGGATATTCACCTTCCTAGACATGGACGGAGGGAGGAGGACCTTGGATTTTCCACAGGGCAGGGAACCCTGACTGCTCTTTGGACTGGAGAGGGAGGGGGAGAGGAGTGGGGGGAGGGGAAGAAGGGTGGGAGGAGGGGGAGGGAAATGGGAGGCTGGGAGGAGGCTGAAACTTTTTTTTTCCTTTTCTCAATTAAAAAAAAAAAAAAAGGGCAGAGCTATGGCCTGGAACCAAGGGACAAGAAACCTTAGCCATCTTCCCCTGTAAATGAACCAGCAAACAAGGAAGCCCCCATCGGATAAGCAAGAGTCCAGTGTGTTGACCTCTGACCTTTACACATACACGCATAGGCAAGTACACTTGTGTATGAGCATACCCACAGACAGACAGACACACACACACACACACACACACACACACACACACACACAAACCCCATGCTAGGATCATAGGAGACATTCTAGCTAAGTAGCTCCTTGGAGACTCACATATACCTTGAACCTCAACTGTCTGAGAGAGAAGCTGCACACACTGGAGAAACGAGAAAGACCAGTTAAACAAACTGCTACTGGCCTCCTTCATCTAGTGTAGTGACTTCAGATCCAGTGGGAACTGAGGCCTAAGACGTGAGCCACTGGCTGACCTCATCAGTGTCCAGTGGGCATGCACATGACCCTAATTCAGTTCAAGAAAGGAGTGGCACCATTGCCAGAAGGACACCCTGCCCCCGTACCTGGGGGCTAGGCCAAGCTGTGCAGGCTGCTCTCCCGTAGTGTGGCCCTTCCCTGGCAGACACTGCTCGGGCTTGCTTTCCTGAGGAAAAGAAAAGAAGCCATTAGAGAAGGAGGAAAGAGAAAGGATGCTCCCAAAAGCTTGCGTCCCACTGCAGGACTCCCTAAGGCCCAGGGTTAGACAGGAAAGGCACACACCCAGGTTGAGGACTCCCACCCAGGAGGCTCTGGAGGGGTCTGTGTTATGGCAGGTCCCCATTACTTCTTTGCCTAGAAATATCGTAAAATTAAGCTGAGAAACATTTTTGACAGAAATGAGTCTGTTAGTTATCCATAAGTGTTCCTGGCACCCAACCAAACGTCATCATCCCTGTCACAGAGACACACGCTTTAATGGTGGCTGCCTGAATTCCTGAGGGTTTTCACAATATTTTCTTCTAATTGCCAATAGAAATGTTCGAAAATATTTGCATGCCATATTTTTCTCGGGGAAAATGAGAAAGCATTTATCATTTCCGATGCTGTGTAATCCTAGTGGGAAATGTTCCCTGGGCATCCAGGAGAGGGCCCAGACCACTGCTCTAGCTTGGGAACCCTAGGACATCCCGCTGACCGTTCAGAGCTTTGTCTCCTCACTTCTCAAACAGGAATGAGGATGCTGAGCAGTGACTACTGATCCATAAGCCAGAAAGCCTGATGCACTGTAGGGAGGGAAGGGAAGAAGGAGGAGGGGAGGGGGGAGGGGGGAAGGGAAGTGAGGGAGGAAACAGGACAGACCAGCAAACTACCACTGAGTCAAAAGAGGCCAGAGAGCATGTTGGGGGATGAAGGAGACACAATAAAATCACTTTGTGTATGTCCTTTAGTCAAAAAACAGGTTAATGACCGCCAATGTCATATTTTTAATAAAGCAAGCAAGGTAGGCTAACTAAGTACGGTGGCTCATGCCTATAATCTTAGCATTGGGGAAGCTGAGACAGGAGGACAGCTATGAGTTCAAGGTAAGTGGAGCTCTGTAAGAGTCTATCACATAAAGTAATAGTGAATATCTTAAAGTATGAGACTGGGGACTAGTTTGAAATATGCCTTCAGCTGGTTGGTTGGCTGGCTGGCTGGCTGCTAGGTTGGTTGGTTGGCTGGTTGGTTGGTTGGTTGGTGAGTTGGTTAGATATAGGGCCTTGCTATAAGTCCTAGCTGACCTGACAATGACTACGTACGTAGCCTGAGCTGGCCTCCAACCTGTGGCAATTCTCCTGCCTCTGCCTCCTGAATACTAAAGTTACAGGCTCACAATACCACGCCCAGATTTACTCTGTCCAGTTTGTTTGCTTTGGGGGTCTTGATTGGTGTTTTGTTTGTTTGTTTCTGATTGATTGGGGGGAAGGGTGTGTGTTTTGTTTGGTTTGGTTTGGTTTGGTGTTTGAGACAGGGCCTCATATGCAGCCTTGTCTGGTCTTGAACTCACAGAAATATACTTGCCTCTGACTCCTGGGTACTGAAGTTAAAGGCCTGCATCACCACGTCCAGCTGCTGTTTGCTTCCATAAGAACAAAAGCAACTGCCGTGACCATTCATCCATTATCAACTGAAGGATTTAACTGTGTGATAACTTTTCACTCGGCTAGTTCAGAAATATGGATCTGTATGAGTAACTGTATTTGCATTCTTTAGAGAAATACTTAATTTCATAAACATTCTTTCCTTTATACTGGCATTCCCCTTAATTCTAACTGTTAAGAATCTAGATACCCTACAAATAAGAGGTCTTTGAAATGGATTTCTGCCTGAAATTCTAGAACCTTCTGTCCTCTAGCTAATAAACTAGCCCTTTGTGCTGTAAGTCTACTGCAGGATAGCATCCATGTCATCCTGACTTGCTGAGACCCTCAGAGGTAAAGCAGCAGGTGACAGCACGCAGGCGCATCAGCAGCGTGTCACAGGACAATCTGATCTGCACACAGCGCTTAAGGCACCTTCTCCCTTGGCTCCACAGACTCAGGGGAGCCCACGGATGTTTCTGGATGGTTTACATGGCCGCTGGTTTTCATGCTTCCTCTGGAAGCAGCTATCCAATAAATACACACCAGACCCCTACAACAGTTCCACAGCAAACAAAGCTGTGCGTGGGTTCTGCCTTTGAGGATCTCAGGGTGTGGAGAAGCTGAGAAATGTTAGTCGAGCAGGTTCACTAATGAGTGCATTTACAGATCCTGACAGAATGCATGAAAGACAAAGTCATGCCCATGCAAGCAGAGATGGTAAACCAGGTTAACCTGCATAAAAGGAGGAGTTGAGTTGTTGGTCAATTATGTGAAGGGAGATGTAAGGAATCCTGACAACACTGTAACATATGCAAAGGCCCTGAGGTAGATTCCATTTTGATCGACTATACTAAAGCGTAGACGGAAAGAGATGACAGTACTAGCAAGAGAGGTCAGAGCTAGAACACCCAGGTACTGTAGGATGCTAAGGTCCTTCAACAAAAGAAAGCCCTAAGTGTTCCTGAGAGCAACTCTGACTTCATGCCTTGATGCTTCTGCTTCGCTGGCTAAGTGATAAACGGGTATAGAGTACAAACAATTGCCTGACAAATTTGTCTGGTGTGAAAATAAGCAATGGAGTCATTCCAAAGGGCCTGTGGGTGATTAGGGAAAACCAAGAGGTGAAAGCCGAAAAGAGGGCCTTAAGTCCACTGAGGGGCTGGTCAGGGGAGGAGCCATTAAGAGGGAGGCGAAAAGCTAGAACACGGAGCTGGAGGCCAAACAAGGGCTGAGAGTTGGAGAGAGACCTTTCAGAGAACACAAACAAGTTCTCATGTATCCAGCCTGTGCCTTCAGAGATGTGGCTAAGGAGGCTGAGTCAACAGCCATGGTAAGACGCACTGGCATTACCCTCACCAACATCACATATTCTAAAACCTAAGTTATGTGGGAACCCTTCTGTGGTGGTGAATATTGTCAATGTGACAAGATCTGAGAAGACCCACCCTGACTGTGAGCAGCACCATTCCATGGGCTGAGGTCCTGGACTGAAGACAGGGGTGAGCACCAACCCAGCACCAGGCTTTACCTCACTGCTTCTGCGGACAGATGTGAGCGGCTGATTCATGCTCCTGCTGATTTCCTGTTTCCACCGTCGCAGGTCATGCTCTCTAAATCTCTGCCTCCCTAAGTGGCTTTTGCCAGGTGTTGTGTCCCAGAACAAGAAATGCACCTAGTACATCTTCTTTACTGATACAGAAACCCCAGAGTGGAAAAACAGCTCAACCTGGGGCTGCAGGCAGAGGGTGGCAGAGCCAAGCTCTGCTGGCTCCCTCTTCCTCATCTGCCTTCTGCTCTGGTCCCCTTTCCAGGAGGGCCAGCTCACCGAAACCCAGTATTACGGCACTCATTTCACTCACACAAGCTGAAAGAAGCAAACCTGACTACGCAAAACCAAAACACGCCGAGTGCAACCACCACGCCACGCCATGCCACGCTCCCCACTTACTTCTTTGATTGTGGCGTTTCTTCCCCTCCAGGAAAACCACCATCTTCCTCCCTTTTTGGGCATCTTATCTCTCATGATGGATTCCACAGTGGCCTGTTTTAAATGGATGGTAACATAAATAATGGAACCAAAAAGAAAAAAAGAAAAGAAAAAGGAAAAGGAAAAAAGCATCAACTTAGCACACTCGAAACAAAAGAAAATGTACTTGCAAATTAAAGGAGACGGAAGAAATAAATAATAAATAAAACGTTAACGCAACATACTGTGGGCGGACTGAAAATTTTAGAAAGGCAAAACCTAATGGCGTCCAAAATCACGTGAAGGTAACTGAGGCACGAAGACTTAAGAAGATGGGAAAAGAACCAATGAACAACAAACAAAATACAACACAATAACAACAGGAAAGAAAGCATTAGAAATCATTAGTGGTTAGTAGATCTTAAGTTTTCAAATTAAAATAGCTAACTGATTACAAAGCTACTAGCCACAGTATGATGATGACAAAATAAAACAGGAAGCAAAACACGACCATATGGTGTAGGGTCCAACAGCCGTAAACAAAACATACAGGCTTTTGTTGTTGTTGTTGTTTTAGGTAAGCATGTCTCCAAAGCTCAACCGACTAAACTTTAGCAAATTGATTTAAAAATCAAGAGTTAAAAATAAAATCCAAATGGACAGCTTGAATACATCACAGTGTAATGAGGGAGATTAACTATGAAATGCTAATTTTATAAACTCCCAAGAACAACATCTGCCTTCAGGCTATTTTAGGGCCCAGGTAAATGTTATATGATTTTCTTTCTTCCCTTTAGACGGATTCTAAGTAGCTATTATCTCAATCAGTGAAGAAAGACTTAGCCTTTCAACCTAAGAGGTACAGTAGATAGACAGATGCTTCACAGGTTAAGCCTCAAATAAGCAATTCATATTTAAAGCTCCTCCACTGGCACAGAAGACAAAGGGGCCCAGGGAAATGCAAATCATGCATACGATGTTCAGGGACACTCCCCTTCTCCTCCCCCACCAAATCCATCCACAGATAACAAGCCCCAGGCAGAATCTAAGGTTCTTTTGAAGAGTCAGCAAAGAAAGCTCCTGGACAGGATTATGGCAAGTAGACGCTAGTCCTGCAGGGTGTTAAGTCTACAAGTGATCTTAAAAACCCAATGTCGGATTATGAGCAAACTTCACTGAAAGAGGAAATCTAAAGTTCAGATTAAGAAATGAACCTAAATTCACAGATAAACGGAACAACCGCCACCAGGCATCGAGCAGAAAGCCACCACCGAGGGACATCAGGGTAATCCTGAGATGACTTTCAACTGTTCTGGACCCTGTAAGTCGAGCACCCGCCTCCCTCCAAACTGTGGTCCAGAACCAGGCAATAATGTGTTCAGAGAGGCTTTCAGAGAAAGGCAGACTCAGTTCCTGGGACAAAACCCCACTTGGACTGCTCCATTCACGATCGTCCCACGGCTCTGCTAAGGGCCATTTTAGAAGCGATCAAATGCTGGGCAAAGGAACATGAAGAGCCTGACCTGCCTCCATCCCTACTCTAGATATCGTTATGTAAGGAGATGTGTGAAGCAGGGTCACCAGAAGTCACAGAGCAGTCACGCAACCTGCCAACCATTACCTCTAGTATCATGTAAGACACTAAACCCACATTATCTAAGCTACTAGTTATATTCCCTACAACAGAAAGGATCCTACTCTGCAACCATGTTGAGTGGAGCAATTTGAATGCCCAAATCTCCCTCAATTACTCTCAAGACAAAATACAGATGGATCAAAGATTTAAAATAAAAGGAAGAAAATACAAACGAAGATGCAAGACCATTTTAAATGCACTATCAATGTATAATACAGACTAAATGCCTCCTAGAACATCATTTCTATGTTAGAGAAACACCGTTAGCAGAAACCCAAACCCCTAACCCAGGAGATTACAGCCCTCAGGGACTGTGCTGTCCTGTAGCCTGTGTGCCTCCTCCTCTGTAAACTACATCTCTATCGCCCTTAACTTTTTCTCTTTACTATTTTGTGAGCCTTAAAAACCATATCCTGGGCTGTGGTTACAAGAAGGAACCTGGAAACAATGTAACAAAAATCATTTTACAGAACATGCCTCAAGACAGGTCCACAGATACGAAAAAGAACTACCAAACACAGGGTCACCATTCCCAATCTACAGCACACACACTCAGACTAAACACTGATATTTGACCTCCAAGAACCTCAAACTCTGGAACTACCTGACAGACTGCAACAGCCACGGCCGCCAAGCACAAACCAGTCTAAAACTGTGATTCCACAGCTCAAAGAATGGGTCCATACTGTACGAGGAAGATGGAACATGAAAAAATGAGCAATTCCAGGCAAGCGGAGGAGGAGATGAACTGGTGGGTCTCACCTCCTCATTCAGCTCTGGCATACAGCCATCTCGTTCTCACATGCAGCCCTGAGTTTCTCAAGCAACATCTTCAGCCTTGCCTCACCCCCCATCCTCACCTCTGCCTCCCCCCATCCTCACCTCTGCCTCCCCGTCCTCATTTCTGCCATTCCATCCTTACCCCACCTTCCCCATCCTCACCTCTTCTTCCCCCATCCTTACCCCTGCCTTTCCCATCCTCCCCATCCTCACTTCTACCTCCCTCATCCTCACCCTTGCCTCCCACATCCTCACTCCTGCTTTCCCATCTTCACTTTTACCTCCACCACCCTCACCTCTGCCTCCCCATCCTCACCTCTGCCCATCCTCAGCCCTACTTCCCACATCCTCAGTCTGTCTCCCCCATCCTCACCCCTGCCTCCCTATCCTCACCTCTGCCTTCCCATCCTCACCCCTACATCCCCCATCCTCAGCCCTACCTCCCCCTGCTTCCTCCCATCCTTACCTCTGCCTGTCCATCCTCACCCCCTGCCCCCCATCCTTATCCCTGGCTCCCCACCCTCGTCCCTGGCTCCCTACCCTCGCCTCTGGTTCCCCATCCTCACCCCTGCCTCCCCCATCCTCACCCCTGTCTCCCTTATCCTCACCCCTGCCTCCCCCATCCTCACCCCTGCCTCCCTTATCCTCACCCCCGCCTCCCCCACCTTCGCTCCTGGCTCCCCATCCTCACCCCTGCCTCCCTATCCTCACCCCTACCTCCCTATCCTCACCCCTGCCTCCCTATCCTCACCCCTGCCTCCCTTATCCTCACCCCTGCCTCCCTTATCCTCATCTCTGCCTCCACAAACTAGGCAAAGGGCTGGCTTCTTAACAAGGCCTGAGGACAGTGACAGCTCCTGCATCTGACCCAATGCCAGCTCCCAGTTTTCCACAACTAAACTTTCTCTCCTCAGCCTCACTCGGTTCTGCACTCTGGTGTCTGCCCCTTCTATGCTGACTTGTAATCCCAGCACATAGTGGGATTGTGGGTCTACAATGCCATGATTTTTGAGGCTTGCTCTGGTGAGCACGGGAAGCATGATCAACACGCAAGAGATCTGGAACACTGTTGTGAGCATCAAGACACCATGGCCCAGGGTTTCTAAAGTCAAATCAAACTGTGATCCTCCCATTCACCTGCTCCTCCTTGGGCCCCCTTTCTTAATTGTGTTGGCGCTCACCTTTGGCAAAGGTTTCTGGAAAGCCTGCATCGCCAGAAGCAGAGGAGCTGCTGTTGTCCAGTTGTAATACCTAACAAGACAAAGAGATGGCGTCAGTGAGGCAGGGCCAGCCTTTCTACTGTAATCTGGAGTGCTATAGAAAGGCTGGGGAGCCCAGTGAGATCCTTTAACAAACCCAGTGTGTTTCCTCCCTCCCAGCCCTCCACACTGACCCTATCTATCTACACAGTGCCTCCCTTTCTCCTGTCCACCTCACAGCCGTGCTGAGGGTGAAGGGTCAGCAGCAGACGGCAGTAGGGTGAACATATGAACATGCCAGGCAGCTAGTCACTAGCTGGACAGTCCCCTGCTTGACTACTCCTAGCCATGTCCTACTGAACTTCATATGGAAAGGGGACAGACAACTTCATAATCTCCCAAGCCAACACATAGCACTCTTGCAACTTCCTCTCCAGGAGGAAAGTCTGCCAACAGTCTTCAGAGCCACTCACTGCATACCACAGACTGAGCTCCGATGGTGAGGTCTCTGCGCTACAGGGCAGCCGTGCCCTCAGACCTAGGACTAGATAGGGTCAGAGTTCCATAGTTGGAGCACCAGGCCTGACAAGGTGGATTTCAAGGTCTGGTACAGACACATACTAATACCCACAAGGTGGGGCTGGGGAGCCAGCTCAGTAGATGCAGGGCCTGCCATTGTGAAAACCTAGGACCCTGATTTCAGATCCCCAGCACCCACACTGAAAAGCCAGGCCTACAGCACAGACCTGTCATTCCAGTGCTGGGAGGTGGAGACAGGAGGATTCCTAGGACTTGCCTGTCTTCCAGTTAAGCCAAACCAGCAAGTTCCAGTTCAGTGGTTTGACACCCTGTCTCAAAAACTAAGGTAGAAGGCTGGGCACTATGGCAAACACTTTTAATCACAGCCACTAGAGAGGCAGAGACAAGCAGATCTCAGTGAGTTTGGAGCCAACATGGTCTACAGAGTTCCAGGACAGCCAGGGCTACATAGAAAGACCCTACCTCAAAGAGTAAACCAAAACCAAAGAAGAAAAACAGGTGGACCTCTGGTCTCCACAAGCATGCATCCACGCACGCGCACACACGCACACGCACACACACACACACTACAAGACTCTCAAAATGATCTAGCCCAGCAGCTGCACGTGGACATAGAAATTTACAAATAATAAAGGCAACAACTAAGTTTAACAAGACTTCATTAAGGCTCGACAGAAGCAGTTCCATTCCACTACCAAACGGAGTGTCAGCAGGAACTCACTTATTACCAATCTTGACCACGAGATTGGGGTCATCAATGATAGCAGGGTTGTCTGCAAACTGCTGATACGACACAGCCTGTTCCAGGAACGCATCTGCAGAGGCAGCAGCAGGATGGGGGGAAGAGAGAAATCACGAGTTTTTTAGAGAAACAGGACAGTTTTCAGCTTTCTCATTCCCATGTGTATGTCTGAGTTTACAAATTGCAGTTCCTCGGACAAGCCTAGAAATCCTACAAAGTGCACTTGTAAAGAGGGCTTGAGCTTGGTTTTCTGTTGTTATTTTGTTGTTGTATTTGCGTGCCTGGGACGGGAGTGGGAAGGACCTCTTCCGATATCAGCAGACATATGGGGCATGGAGCCTGCATGCACAAACAGTCATGTTCTCCAGGGGCACTGGCTTGAGTCACTTCTGTTGTGGAGACCTGTGACTGGAGTCTAACCTCAATGATCTGCCTGATGGTCATGGCCACTTCCCAGGGGGTCCCAAAGATGGGAGAGGATAGCAGTCAGCATCCTGCTCAAAGCGAGGGCTTGATCACTGTCATCTATGCAAAAGGTGGGAGCCAGAGCCGTGTAAGGCCTGATGCTGCCCATGCTCAGGAGTATAGCAGACCCAGTGGTCAGAGCTGTGGTCTTAGTGCGAAGGAGAAAAGGAACAAGGTGCGAGGAAGGGCTGGTGGCACCCAGGCTGGAATAAGAGGACCCAGTATGCGCATAAGAAGTCTGCAAAGCCTCAGGGGACTTCACAGTGGTCACTGGAGCAGGGAGAGAAAGTAGTGCAGTCGCTAAGAGCATGGTCAATCCCTGCTAAAAAACAGAGGAAGCAGTGGTGGAGGGAAAAGGGGGTAGAGGGAAATTAGGTCTAGTTCTGGAATTCAACAGCCCACAGCTGCTGTTACACCAGCAGGGGGGTCTCAGGCACCACTCACCATGGACCTATCACAAGATGGTCAGCTCTCACATTCCAGTACGGCAGGTGGAATGCACAAGTCATCAAGGCCTACCGGCATGGCAGCCTCCAACACCCAGAGGGGAAATGTTTGCAGAGTTCCCCATACTGACTCAACCTCCCTTCCCTCCTCTACAACCCCACAGATTTGACACACACACCCACCGTTCTGTTACAGGAAGACTGATATGCCTAACTCACCCCCCCCTCCTCCCCACACCTGCAGGCTCACCATGAACATTCTTCAGCCCTGGCCTGGGCACAGGGTATAGGGTAAAAGAGCTTTCAAAGAAATCCACCCTGGCTCTGAAACCAGAGCCAGTGAAAAACATACTTTAGCCCTGAACCCAAAACCAAAGAAACTTGTCCTGACTCTGAAACCCATGCCAAAGAAACATGTTTTGTCGCTAGAATCAGAGTCAGTGGAAGAAATACGACCTGGCTTCAAAACTAGAGCCAAAAAGCTTTAAAAGGCCAGTGAAAGAAACACAGTTGGCTTTGAGATCAGCCATCTCTGCCCCTAACCAACTAAACTGACCAATCCCTGAGCAGGGAAAAACTAACCACTCCCTCGCCTCCCTGGGCCTGTTCAGTTTGCGGCTGCTCTTCTTCCATCCTGGTAGAGGCAACCACTCTCCTGGACTCTTCCCTCACAATAAATCTCTTGAATGAGGTTTGGATGAAGGGCAGAGCAGAGAAGAGCAGAGCAGGACTGTAACACTTTGGTTGGGGAAACCTTCCCATAGCAGCTTGTTACAGCTTTGCAGGGGAAGTCAGAGCTGAGCTGAGCGGGAAAAACCTTCCCATAGCACAGCAGAGTTGCTATGCTCCCCGGTTGTAACAACTTCACTGCAGAGCCCTCTCCTGCGGGAGCAGAGCTGTCACATTGGGGAAGCCTTCCCTAGAGCAGAGCTGTAGGCTGCTAAGCTTACTGTGGCCTGTGCTATTCCCTGGCTCCTGACCGCCAGAGCCCTCATCCACCCAAGCTGGAACACTTGGCTCCCGACTGCCAGGATCCCTTTCCTTCTGAGCTGTCACTTCCACAGGCGGCACCCGATTGTGCTCAATGATCACCTCCGAGGATAAATGCCCCAGCAGCGTTCTTGCTTCCTGATGGCTCTTGCACCCCGTCCTTGCATTCTAAGGACAGCTAACTGCAGCTGGACACGTGTGGGGCAAGAGAACACGAATCTTCTGTGCGCTCATCAACCAAAACCTTCTGCCCAACGACCACTAGAGGGTGCTGTCCCATAGAGTCTAGTACCTTTGGTGATGTCTCTGTGGTCACTGAGGCCACCACAGAGGGAGATGGCTATGGACGGCAGGTCCCTCAGGCCATCTGAGGTGCTCTCCACACCACTGTCGATGCCCGAACTGGCCACAGACTGTGGGGACTGGTTGGCTGACCTGGCTCCATTGTCACAGGCTTGTTTGGGGAGCCCAGCAGGATCACCACTGAAAGGAGGGGAAAGAAAAGCTGTTCTGAGCACCACCATCCATCCTCACTCTGACTGTTACATCAAACGACCCTCCAGAAGGCCACAACACCTCAGAGAAGCAATTACTAGCACCTCGGGGCAGCTTTGCCATCAAAACATCAGTAAAGACAGCAAAGTCAAATGAGCCACCTCAGGAGGGCCTGCCACAGTCTCCTGTGACTCTCCAGACCCATATGAACCTTGAGAAAGCCTGTGCCTGGGACGTCACTGTTATCCACTGGCAGCCCCTGCCCTGTGTACCGTATCCCAAGGGAGCTAAGGCTGGGTGCTCCAAGCACGGAGTGAATCTCTCCAAGGAGGACCATACGGAGGCCTCTCTCACTTGGATTGTGCACTGGTCACAGCAACCCAGCCTCTGACTCCTTCATGAGATAGCATTGAGCTCACATTCCTGAAAAAAAGGGTAGAGGACAGTCACGTGTCCATTCCCCCTACCCCCTCAACACCCTAACCTCTCCCCCCCCCCACAGAGATACACATACAGACACACACCCCGAGTCTGACACAGCACACGGAGCTGAGGCTGTGCCCAGGTTAACTACGAGCCTCTAGTGCCCCTGCTTCACTATCAGCCAAGAGAAACTGAGCTCTTCTCGAACTACAGAAAATGGTTATCAGGGACAGACGTGACGACTTAACCCTGCAAGAAGCTGAGGCAGGAGGACCACCACATGTGCAAGGACACCCAAGACTACATGGTGAGATTCTATCGAAAACAAAGAATAAAGTAGCTGAGCAATGAGAACAACTTTTACTTCTTGGGGAAATACAGGGCTGCCACTTCAGGGTCCATGTCTGTGAGGTCATCCAGATACACGCCGTCAGCTCCCAGGTGTCGACTCCGCTTATCTGAAAGAGTGCAAGGAGCAGGTCAGAAATCAACTCACAAGTTTCCATCCCCAGGAAGAGCACCTGAGCCCACAGTGCAGATCTGCTCCCTGGTGGCATCGCCGCCCCCAGCCCAAGAGCCACACAGTGAGAAGCCGGCAAGCACATCACTGCAGAACCGGCAGGGTCCAGCACTCCCTTCCGCCTGGTCCAGAGAGAACAAGCACTCAGCCTCAGGCCTCCCTCATGCACAGAGGGCCATGATCACCGTGATTATTAGTTGGGGATGACAAGTCCTCTCCTGAATACTTCCCTCAGGATGCTCTGAGGCACAGCATCCCTACAGCTGTGGGTCCCTGTGCACCATGTCTACCGACTTCCTCTCTTCTCCCTACTGAGAACTGTGTAGCTGGTTCATGCAAACCCAGGGTGTTGCACAACACGACCTGGCTAGCCAGGGTGGGGCTCGGCATCACTAGCCAGCACGGACGGTGAGCTGACAAGGCCGGGGAAACAGAAAGATCTCTACCAGTGCTAAATGAGTCTGACCCACACCAGACAAGGGGCTCTATCTCCTCACTTGGCAGGAGAGCACAGATTAAAGAATCAACATGAGACGGCACAGATGTGGGTCTTCTCTGACTGCACTGCCTCTGGTGTGGGCAGCGAGCTTGGGGGGAAGCTGGGAGACCCAGGCCGGCTCTACCTTTCTTTCTGGAAGGGGAGTCTGTTTTGTTCATTGTCTGTGTTGTGCTGGCAGCTAGGGGCTTGAGCTCTTCAGCCACGGGGAACGGTGGGGCCGCAGCTCCTAACGCCTCAAGATCCTCCTCGTTCACAAACTGCATTTCCGTCTGCGCCTTGCTCTGGTGAAGCAGCGGGCCTGGGGCCAGTGTTGGCGACTGGTCACTAAAGGTGTCTGAAGACTCACTATGAATGGCCTGAAAGCGAATTTTATCAGGAATCTTCCGGCTCCCTAAGGGACTGGAGTCTTTCATCTTGTGTGGAGAAGATGACTAGACAAAAGGAGAGAAAAAAAGAGGAGAGTTGAAAGCCCCCCGCAAAGAGCCAAGCTGAGGCACCAAACGGCGAGAGGTCAGAGTCAAGGATTCGTGATGGACTCTTCAACGCCAGAACAGCCTGGTGGGTCCCATGCCTGCCTAGAGAACCTAGGGTCACAATTTCCACAGCAAACATGCTTCCAGCGCAGATGGCACAGTCCTGGTGTCCTATCTCTCCCATCACAAAAGCCATACCAAACACACCTGGCTCCCAGGCTTTCACCTCCGTTGCCAAGACCGAGGGCTGGACAGCACACATGGTCTTTGTGGGGATGGCAGGGCTGTGGACACTTGGCGTCCAACACCAAAGATAAGTGAGAAGACACTCTGCCGCACGGCATCTCCACCAGGGCGTGCGTGCTGTACTGAGGAGCACCCCACGCCCACCCCACGCTTGCCAGCTCCCACGAGCCCTGTGCACTCCCTGCAGCTCTTTGGTTTCCTTATTTCCCTTGTTCTCCTGAGTCTAGGCAGAACTCAGTTACGTTTATGGCTAAGAGTAAAAAGTAAGAAAGCACAAGAAAGAAAGAAAACATCAGCTGACAAATAGGAGTGAGAGGGCAGGGAGGTAAATGATGGGCCGATGGGCCGGGTGAGATACTCTACAGCAATGAGAACAGATGCAGGACAACGGGGGCGGTGAGGAGGGGGAAGCCCTGCAAAAGCAGCCCCCGTGCCTGCAGGGCAAGAGGGCGCTCAGAAGGGTAAGGCTCTCCATGCTGCTGGCCGCCCACAGCCTCTCTGGGACCAGGATCAGGCTGCACACACACACACACACACACACACACACACACACACACACACACTGTCAAAGTACAAAACTGCATACGTCAAACCTGCAGCTCTCCAGACACATGTATCCCATTTCAATAAAGCTTCTCCCCCAGTGACTGACAAGGACCTGGTGGTGATGGGCTTACATGAGAGGGGAGTGCACAGGATCCACAGTACACTCCACAGTGCAGGGATCCACAGTGACAGAAAAATGTAGAAAAACAGAAACTGATGCTCACCAGCAGGCCTCTCCCTATCTGCTATCCCTGGATCCCTCGCAAAGAAAAATAAATGTCACAGGTTTGCAGTTAGAACCACCTTGCCAGAAGGGGCTGCCCTGCCCCTTCACTGTCAGTTGTGACACATACTGGAAGTGCATATGCTCAAAATAAACATATTCACCGAGTCAGAAGCCCAGCTCCACATCCCTTTGCAAGGCTGGGATACTAACTCCATGCAGTAAAAGCTAACTCAGAAATCCTCAGTGTGCCGCGGAATGGAGATTAAAAGCTTACCTTGGCAGCCTGCGGCAATTCACCCCAAAGCCAGAGCATTTCCAGGTTACTCTTTGGTGTGGACCTGTCTGCAGACCTACTAACCAATTCGGAATCGCTCTTTGGTGTTGAGGGACGGGAGCCTGAAGGACTTAAGAAAACACAAACCCATCATTCGAGTGAGAAAAGAAAAATCTTTGTCCCAATTTTTATCCCAGTGTTCCAGCAACCCAGAAAATAGATCTCTGCCGCTATTCCCATCTGACAATCCCTCCTTTGACCACCAGAGGTCAGTGTGCACCATGTCCAACAAGGTGACCAGCCTTGGAGCCAAATTAAGAAAAAAATGAGGAGCTATATTTTGGGGAGAATAGGTGAATAGAATCAGAACTTGAAACTCTCAGAATAAGAGGAGGAGAAGAGGAGGAGGAGGAAGAATCAGAGAGGAAAAGGGAGCGGAAAAGCAGGAGAGAGGCTCTTGGGCACAAAACACTGTCCTATGCCACACCTGGCTCCCTCAGGCTCCCATCTTCCTATCAAACAGCTCAGCTTTCAGCCAGGCCAAAAGGGTCCCAGCCAGTTGATGCTGCATCCCAGGTTAAACACTGGCTTTGAGAACTTCATTACACTGGATCACGAGGCAGCTGTCTCCAGGAACACATCAAAAGGCTCTGTGGACCCAGCACGCTGCTCGGTCTCAGGCCAGCAGGGACGGCGATGCACCTCACTTCCACACAGCTCGGTTTCACGTCTAACATTGAACCAAGCCCTGTGTCTATCCAGCCAGATTAATGGGCTACGAGAATCAACTTAGGGCCACATTCTCTCCTCAGACACCAAGCTGAGAGGCAGGAAGAAGTGGCTGGCGCCCAGGTTTCCTCTCTCTGTATTCTCTCCAGCACTTTCTCAAGGAGAACACGGCCGCCTTTTACACAAAGCAGGAGGCAGCTTCTCCACTGGCCCATCTGTGTCCCCACCCTTACTCCCACCACACTGAGTCTCACTTATCTAAGTCAAGTTCCATCTCCAACTCAAGATGGCGTTTCCTGCCACCACAAGCAGAGGTCCCTTGGCAGTACGCACAATACCACGGCCACATGTAGCCTGTATCTATCTGAGAGATTTTCTACATAGCTAGCCTGGCCCTGACACTTCCCCGAAGCCAGACTACAGGCTGTGTGGCCCTCATTTCACACTGATGTATAGGACCCCTTCCCTTGGCCCGCTGACCACTGATTGTTCCAATGAAAGCACCCTGCCATGGGGTGACCCTCACGTTCCAGCCCTGTCTGTGAGGGAGGAGGCTCCTGGTACATCATAGCATGAGAAATTCTACAATGGACCCATACAACACATACTACACACGCACACATGTGCACACACACACACGCATGCACACACACACATGCATGCACACACACACGCATGCACACACACACGCACACACACGCATGCACACACACACACACATGCGCACACACACGCATGCACACACACACACACACACACACACATTTAAAAATAGTTTAAGGCACAGTGGAGAAAGGGAGGTGGGCCTGGCAGTGCACATCTTTAACCCCAGCAATTAAGGGGCAGAGGCAGGCAGATTGCGTTGAATTCCAAGCCAGCCTTGTCTACACAACAAATTCTAGGCCAGCCAGGGCTACACTAGTGAGATCCTGCTTCAAAACAAACAAAATCCACAGGGCGTTTTTTCTCTTTGGGGGGCTGGAGTCAGTAAATACTTAAATGTGAAATTAAATTTAAGTTTTAAGTCAAATGAAACTGTAAAAGTTATGTTTCCCAGATAGGAATTAATCAATGCTTACTTTGATAATAAAAGTGGAGGAGGAATGTCCACAAAGTTAGCAAATACTGGGGAATAAGAGGAAAAATCTCAGACACCTGATCCTAATAAAAAGGAAAAAAACCTATACCCTAAGACCCATCCTATGCCATTCTTCTAAACTCCATTCTAGAAACGCTGGGAAGAGTGTCTGACTCCATTCTGCAGACAGCTGATAGGCTGTTTAAATATTTATAGTAAGTGGCTCGACTTATTTACTAAAGTGACATTCTAAAAATAGCCTACAGACTTGTCTGCCAAATGACCCACCACAGGAAAGATCAAACAGTCTCAAGTTCCCTGTCCTGGCTTTCAAGGCCACCCAGAGAGGTATGTAGATCACTAGAAGGATTTTGAACAAGTTCAATCAGATCTCAGCAGTGCAGAGCACATGCTGCTCTTCTAGAGGACCCAGCTTAAATTTTCCTTCCCAACGCTAGTTCCAGGGGTCCATCGCCCTCTTGTGGCTCCCTAGGGCACTGCATTCATGTGATACACGAACATACATACAGGCAAACATTCATACCCATGGAAAGTAAATAATTTCAAATAAATAGACAAGACTAATCACTTATGGCTCACAGTGAAAGGAGGTATGTATTTTTCATAAGTAAGTTGGTTAGTGAGCAAAATTGATTTTATGTATTAGATCAAACTTTCTATTTCATAGCAGCTGTCAGTAAGTTCTTCACAAGTCACGGGGTTAAGGGAAAGTAAGACAGAGAGGTTAGATCACGGCTTATGTAAGAACTGGTCTACCTTTCCGAAGCACGGAAGTGGGAAGACTGTGGAGGGCAAGAGCTAGAGAGAACTCCCTCGGCCACTACTGCAAGGTGAGGGGGAGTCCTCTGGCAATCTACCAGGCTGCTGGAGGCACCGAAAGATGCACAACAAAAAGAAAGAAAAAAAATAATAACAGGTCAGTTCAATGCAATCTCCTATGGCTGCTTCAGCAGCTCTCAGCAATAACAATTCTAAGAAGGGGAAGCATTTGGCTGTTCAACAGCAAAGGCGAGTCTATGTTGAGATCAGTGGGAAATAAACATGAACCTTCTATGAGGTAGAGTCTCCTATTACCAAGGTTGACCTCAAACTGTTCCTCTTTCTCCACTTCCCACTTGACGGGGTTATAGGCATGTACCACTATGCCTTGTTTTACCCTGTGGTGGGGAGTGAAGCCAGGACTTCACATATGCTAGGCAAGCACGCCCCTAACTTGAGCTACTCCCCCGGACGTGAGCATTAACTTTCTGGGTTGCAAAGACAGGAAGCTGCCAAAAGACCCATTGGCTTCCCATTTTATCCTGTGTCCTGAGAAAAGACAAGATCAGCTATGTCTGGTTGAAGCTGGGCACTGAATCAAACTACATGATCCAAAGACTTGAACATGGGTCCTGTCTATGGTCTCCTTAACAAAAACACATCATTCTGAGTGTGGACATGAGTATCTACTTAACCTAATGTATAATCCATTTAACAACAGTCACAATCTTATGCTACCAGTATCCTGGACTCATGAAGCAAAGAAAGACAAACATTCTCTGGGCTGGTTTGAAACATTCTGTTTGCGTTCGTCAGGTTAATGAATTGATTTTTCAGTTGGCTAGCAGTTTCCTAAGATCCTGCATTGTTTTCTTCCTAAACCCTAGGTTTTCTCTTTGTAGGGGTCATCTCCCCTGAGCCAAGACAAGAACACATGAGGCATCTTAGAAATCCTGTCCTACACAGTGAGCACTGCTCACATGCGGCCAGCTGAAAATGACCTACGCTGAGTCACCGACCTTAAAGACTTAAAAATATCTCGCTAATGAATTTTGTGTTTTGCTTTGTTTGTTTTTCAAGGCAGGGTCTCACTGTGGAGCCCTGGCTGTCTGGAACTTGCTCTGTAGACCAGGCTGGCCTCAGACTCACAGAGATCTGTTTGCCTCTGCCTCCTGAGTGCTGGAATTTGTGTGCCACCATCACCCAGCTCAAAATACCCTGCTAATGTTTTTAAATAAACTTCTACAAAATATAGGTCAAATAAAATCTACCTTTGAAATTACTTTCATGTTTTTATAGAGGTGTGTGTGTGTGTGTGTGTGTGTGATGTATGTATAGGTATCCACAGAGAGGAGAAGGAGGCACAGGATCCCTGAAACAGGAGCTACAGGCAGTTGTGAGACACCCAAAGTGTGTTTTGGGAATCAAACTCGGGTCCTCTAGAAAGCAGGCGGTGCTCTTCACGTCTGAGCACATATAGTGGCTGAGTCTTAACTGTCAGCAGGACAGAATCTACAGTGACCCGGGAGATGGGCTCCTGGACAGGACTGTGGAGGATTACTTTGATTTGGTTAACTGGGATCGGCAGATCCACCCCACTGTGGGTGGCATTATTCCCTGCGGGATCCTGGACTCCATGAAAGGAGAAAGGGGACGAAGGACTGGCACACGTTTATCTCTCTGCTTCCTGACGGTGGATGCCCTGTGACCAGTGGCCTCAAGCTCTGCCTTGACTTTGCTGCAGGAAAGACCAGACCCTTGAACTGTGAACCAAAGGAAACTGTTTTCCCCTTAAGGTTTTTTCTCTCGGGGTATTTTATGACGACAATAGGAAAAGAAGTTAAACCAGAAAACGTTTAAGCTACATACATGTAGCTAAGCAATAGGTTCCTAATGGCAGGGCTGACATCTACACAGGCAGCCCCCCGTCCCTTGGCAGACCACATTTCCTGCCAGTCCAAGCTGGAATCAGACATGGGACACACTACACTACAGCCCACACTGCTGGCCGTTGCTGCCTCATTCTCAAGATGTCGCTGAGCAAACTGGAACCAAAAGGGGTGCTTTGGCAAGGCTGGCAGCCCACACTACAGACCCAGGGTGCAGCCGCTGCCATTCTAAACTACAAGTACACCACAGTACCAGGTGGGACAGCCCATGGATGGCACAGCCATGTGCTTCTCAGCATCTTCTCCACTACCTCCACAGCCCCAAGCATCCTGAGCAAGTTAACAATCTGTCCTCTACCCACCACGACAGTTAAAGCTGTGGTCCCTTAGGGGCCACAGACCATTATGCCCAGGATTTGTCTGCCACTCAAGAACCAAGCAGTTTTCACCCTAGCAGGGGTAAGCCTGTCCCATGGAGAGCATGGGATTTCGATCTATGTCCTTCCTAGGCTCTGGGAAGAAGCACTCTGAAGGCCCTCCTGACCTCATAGGTGGCATGGCTCTGAGAGCCTCTAGAGTCTTTGGGAAGGTCAGGTGTACTCTGTGCGGCTGCAGCTGGGCTCTCGGGTTCATATGGGCACTCCAGGACAAATGGGAGGGCATTTCAGGGAAACATGTGGTCCTGAACCCAGCAGTGTGGATTAGCTGTAGGCAGTATCCCCACAACAGTCCTGAGTGACGTCAGAGAGCCCCAGCAGCAAAGTTCCTACATTTGAACTCCACTTCAGGGCTAAGGACCAAGGCCAGGTTGGCCGTGCTGACCTCTCCTGCTGCCAATGGGGATTGGGTAACTTAGCAGGTTTTTCTTTCTTCCTGTATGCCTTCCCCCACAGAACCTTGCAACATGTCTGCAGATTGAGTCTAGATTCGATGCAAGGCATATTTTCTGATCCTAACGATTTTCAGTTTTAATTTTTATTTCTGGGTTTTCTGAGACATGCTTCCTAACGCTGACTTCTAGACCCTCTAGATCAGAAAAGGCAACCTCTGACACAGAGAAGCAACTTACCTGGGACTGGGGGACCACTCTCGATCTGAATTGGGGTACGATGCTGACTGGGGATATGATGAAATTGAGGGGAGATTTTCCTTAGGAATATCGTCTTGGAATGGTGGCACATCATTAGGGAGAGTTCTGGGGGTTAAAAAAGCCAAAAGTTACCAAGGGCAGATTCACAATAAAGCCAAGTTTCTTCTTGAGTACATCTAAGGGCTTCATCAGTCAGCAGGATCTCTGTCACACTCAGACACATTCTAGAAAGTGAGATGGAAAGGGAAAAGGTGAAATGTCGGCATATATAAATGTGTTTGTGCATGGGTGGATTGTAAACTCAGTGATTTCACCAGCGCATGAACATGGTGAGCATGCTAGTGAAGTACCACTGATCCTCAAGCACGTGTGTGTATCCTGGAGCACCCTCAAAGTGTGTGTGTACTTCTGCAGCACCCTCAAAGTGTGTGTGTGTGTGTGTGTGTGTGTGTGTGCGCGCGCGCGCGCGCGCGCGCTCACACATGGTAGGCAGGCACTCTACCAGTAAACTAACTGAGTTACTGCCTACTTTGCATATTTAGAAATAGGGTCTCACTAAGTCACTCTGGCTCGTGATCCTCCTGCCTCAGTTTCCCTGGTTCTGGACCTCCTGGTGTGTGCTACCACACCTGGCTACCACACCTACAGCCTCTTGCTGTCACCTTTCACACTACCCCTCACCAGAGCCTAAGTGGCAGGTCAGCCAGAACTGGATGCAGATGTTCCAGAACATTCCCATATACAGGGGGAATGCCATTTAAATAAACAAATCACACAGAACTGGATCCTGATGTTCCAGAGCATTCCCTTATACAGGGGGAATGCCATTTAAATAAACAAATCACACAGAACTGGATCCTGATGTTCCAGAGCATTCCCATATACAGGGGGAATGCCATTTAAATAAACAAATCCACACAGAACATGCTTTATGTCTATTCGGGTAAATCAACGGCATTAATAATGTGCATCTTTGACCTGAACACGACTGTAAAACTCCCTGGCCTCAGACAGGAGCACAGACCCCACTCCCACAGAAGCCATCTGCCTACACCTCTGGTGCTGCTGGAACTACCTGTGGCCAGGCTCTGAAACGGAAGCCACAAAGAAAAGGCCATTATAACCAGCCCAAGCCAAATAGTCCCAGTACCCACAGTAGGTTAAATGCTACAGTTCGTAAAGGCGATGATGACAGCCAAGTTCCAGTATAAGCCAGAAAAAAAGGACATCTGAGGACTGGAGGGTGTGGCTCCATTGGCTGCTTGCCTATCAAGTTCAATCCCAGTACAACAGAAATTGAGAGTCGCCTACACCTATGATCCCAGCATTTGGAAGGTAGAGGCAGGAGGACCAGAAGTTCAAGGTCATCTTCAGCCACATAAGATCCCAGCTCAAAATATAAAATACAGCAACAAGGAAGTGGAGGAACATTCCATCCCTGGTGTTCTCTATCTTTTCTTTATGTTAGCGAGACATAAAAATTATCAAAAGCCACATGGAATTATATAAAAATCTGAGACAGCAAATAATATTTAAAATTTAGTTTTCAAAATTGGCTTTTTGCACCAAAATACATACTTACAAACAGAGCTTTGTGGCAGTCTTAGAAGCAAAGCAAACTAAAAGGAGACAGGCTCATTAAATTTAGGAATAATTCAAATTATAACGGAAAGGTTTGCTTAACATAAAGTGAGTTTGGGCTCCAGCCACCTTTGGCTCTGAGTTGACTGAATACCCTCTGGGCCTACAGATCTCCCTCAAGGCCACATGCAGAGTTGGGGCTCAGGGAACAATAGCCAGGTTCTGGACAGCCAATGAGAGGGCAAAGGGTGCCACAGAGATGCTTGGTGCCACAGGCTTGATCCCCAGCACCAATAAATAAATCACAATGCTGAGAAAACAGTTGTGTTCATGAAATACTCATCTGCTGATTCTTGTGTCTCGATTCTATTTCAGATAGCTGAGGTCATCAGCCACGGAGGAATGGTGTGACTGACTGTGTCTTAGATTAAAAAACTAAAACAAGGCTTCATCCCCTCCATGCGGGGTCCACTGCCTGCCTGCAAAAATTCAGTCTAAGATGCCTAACAGAAAAACGAAAAGTTAAAAAAAAAAAAAAACTATGGCTGGGCAATGGTGGCGCACGCCTTTAATCCCATTACTCTGGGAAGCAGAGGCAGACAGATCTTTGTAAGGTCGAGGCCACGCTGGTCTACACAGGGAGCTCCAGGAAAACCAGGGCTGTTATACAGAGAAACCCTAACTCAGAAAAAATAAATAAATAAATAAATTGAGGGAAATCATCTTTAAATGTAACTCATTTGGGACTAGAGATATAGTCCAGTTGGTACTTGCCTCGCACGCCTAACTCTCAGATTCAAATCCAGCCCCATCTGACAGAGCATGATAGTGTATGCCTATAATCCCAGCATCTGAGAGCAGGGGCAAGCTGGTCAGAAGCCCAAGGTGATCCTCAGCTACAGACTCAGCTCAATTTGTTGAAAAAAGAAACTAGCTCACCCTCCTCCAGCCCAGAGCCCGTCTTCCTCAGCTCAGCTCACCCTCCTCCAGCCCAGAGCGCGTCTTCCTCAGCTCAGCTCACCCTCCTCCAGCCCAGAGCCCATCTTCCTCAGCTCAGCTCACCCTCCTCCAGCCCAGAGCGCGTCTTCCTCAGCTCACCCTCCTCCAGCCCAGAGCGCGTCTTCCTCAGCTCACCCTCCTCCAGCACACAGACCGTCTTCCTCAGCTCAGCTCACCCTCCTCCAGCCCAGAGCCCGTCTTCCTCAGCTCAGCTCACCCTCCTCCAGCACACAGACCGTCTTCCTCAGCTCAGCTCACCCTCCTCCAGCCCAGAGCCCGTCTTCCTCAGCTCACCCTCCTCCAGCACACAGACCATCTTCCTCAGCTCAGCTCACCCTCCTCCAGCACACAGCCCGTCTTCCTCAGCTCACCCTCCTCCAGCACAGAGCGCGTCTTCACGCCGTTTACCTGCTTCCGTCCATCGGTGCTGTGTCCTCATCAGAGCTCATCTCTATGGGAAACATGTCTTCATCCTCAGACGTGTTGACGTTCTCATCTCTTTTGAGATTGTCCAACTGAGACTTCCTCCTCCTTTTCCTCCTCTTCTTCCCCAGGGAACCAGTGGATGGGGTGTCACTGGGAGGCAGGCCCTGGGCAGCTGTGGTGGGATCCAAGCACCTGATTCTATCCACGGAGTTCCTTTTCAGCTGGCTTTCCATTCGAGAAGCTCCTTCCGACAGGATGGGAGATGTGGCCAGATACATGGGGATGACTTCCTAAACAGGGCACGTGTAGTGATATTTTATTTGTAGTTTAATAAATAAAGCTCACTTGAAGATCAGAGACCCACAGACCAGGCAGTGGTAACACACACCTTTAATCCCAGTAGCCATGCTAGTTTGTCATAGAAACCAGGTAGTAGTGATGCACGGCTTTAATCCCAGCCCTAGAGAGGAATATAAAATGGGAGGAGCCGGGCGGTGGTGGCGCACGCCTTTAATCCCAGCATTCGGGAGGCAGAGGCAGGCGGATCTCTGTGAGTTCGAGACCAGCCTGGTCTACAAGAGCTAGTTCCAGGACAGGCTCCAAAGCCACAGAGAAACCCTGTCTCGAAAAACCAAAAAAAAAATAAAAAATAAAAAAAAATAAAATGGGAGGAAACAGCTCTCAGACACAGTCTCATTCTGAGATTCCTGGAGGCAGGATCGCCACTTCAGACTGAGGTAGAGGTAAGAGCCAGTGACTGGCTGCTGTTTTGCTTTTCTGACCTTCAGGTTGAACCCCAGTGTCTGTCTCTGAGTTTTTATTAATCGTGCTATATTTGGTGCCCAACATGGGGAAGAATTCAAGACCCTGAGGTTAAGAGTCTCGTGCTACAGGCAGGTGTTCAAGAGTCCCGTTAACACAGGTGAAGGAGGGCCATGACGAAGGGAGAGAGACACAGCAGGACAACACAACATCTCATGGTTACGAGGATCAGAGCCATGAAGTCCTCAGATACTGTTTTATATCAGCACAGCATCCCTATAATCATAACCAGCAGGCCATTGCCAGTGACGTCAGAGAAAAATGAGGGCAAAGTCGTGACACTGTTGCTGGGACCCAGGCACAGTTTTACGTTACTTTGAGTGTCAGAGTAAGTAGGAGTGGGTTTCAATGGATGAGTGGGTATGTGTGTGTAAGTGTGTGTTTTCACATTCCAGCACGAGGCCCAGTCTAATTAAAAAAAAAAAAATCCAGGTGACAGTTCACCTACAGGCCTGCCACTCCAGAGCACATCCAGCTGTGTAGCCAGTATGCTAGGAGACAGGGACCCCTCAGAGAGAGCTGGAGAAGAGTAAGACCTGCCACAAGCAGAAGGGGACAGTCGGTGACAGAGTATGCAGGTCCCAGCTCTCAGCAGGCTCCCAGCCGCCACAAATGCTGAGCCGGCCACTACACAGCCTCTGTAGCATCCAGGCCCCAAGAGACTCCTGACTCCCAGAGCCTAAAATGAGCCTCAGCCAGGAGCAATAGGAGGTTACAAAAATCTCAGCTAGGAAATTCAGGCCTTCCCATTTAGACAGGAGTTGCCTGGAGGCTGAGGGGCCGCAGCAGACAGTGGGGCAGAGCAGCCCTTGGCTTCCAGCCCAGAAGCAGTTCCCTCAGGCAGCAGATGACGGGAAGTCTAAACCTCGGATGCTGGAGCTTCCTTCCCAGTAAGAGACCAGCTGAAGTCTGGAACCCTGCCCAAGACTGCTTCACAGGGCCCCCAACAGGCTGTTGGGTGTCTTTCTCCGTCACACTCCACCCTACAGCATTGAGACACAGTCTCTCACTGACCCTGAAGCTGGCTGTTTCAGCTAGACTGGCTGGCCAGCCAGCACGGTCTCTGGATCTGCCTGTCTCTGCCCCCCAAGGCTAGGATCACAGCCACATACTGAGCTTTTTTTAAACTCGGGTGCTAGAGATCCAAACTCAGGTCCTCGAACTTGCAACGCGAGCACTCTTACACCACAGAGTCATCTCCTCGGGTCCAGCCCCTCAAAGTGTTAAACATTAAGCCACCACACAATCCAGTAATTTCACTCCTAGGTATACACTGGGGAGGGGTGGGGGTGAGACCAGAGCTTATGTTCTCACAGAAACTTGAATACAAATGCACACAACATCATTACTCACGCTCACCACAAGGTGGCGACAACCCAGGAGACGACTAGGTAAACGAAATGTGGTCTAACAAACTTCTGAGCCACTGAAATCACTCAACAGTTTGGGCCCAAAACAGGACTCGCTTGGTAAGGCATCTCTTGCGAAGCCTCACAATTTGAGTACCGTCTCTGGGATCCACGCAGAGGAAGAAGAGAACCCGCTCCCGAAAGGTGTCCTCTGATGTCCACACATGCTCTGGCACACACACACACACACACACACAAATAAACTAATAACAAAACTGAAATTCAGACATGTGCGGTTCCACGCACTGCACAAGGTGAAAGACATCAGGCACAAACGCAGTATCCCTGCATGGTTTCGATCAGAAGAAAACTCAAAATAGGGAGGACTGGCTGGTTTTGCATGTCAACTTGACACAAGCTAAAGTCATCAGAGAGGAAGGACCCTCAGTCAAGGAAAAGCCTTGATGAGATCCAGCTGTAAGGCATTTTCCATTTAGCAATCAATGGGGGAGAGCCCAGACCATGGAGGGGGTGCCACCCCTGGGATGGTGGTGCTGTAAGAAAGCAGGCTGACAAGCCGTGTGGAGCAAGGCAGTAAGCAGCACCCCTCCATTGCTTCTGCGTCAGCTCCTGCCTCCGGGATCCCACCCTGCTTGAGTTCCTGTCCTGACTTCCTTCAGTGACGGACAGCAAGGCTGAAGTGTGAGCCAAGTAAACCCTTTCCTCCCCAACTTGCTCTTTGGTCGTGGTGTTTCATCACAGCAATGGAAACCCTAAGACATAGGGACATGGCAACTGCTCTGGGCTTGGGTGCTGAAAGATTGAATATAAAGAGGTGGTACATTCAACATGGATTTTTTTTTTTCAGGTGATTACAGCATTCTGAAACTGAACAGAATGATGGCTGCGTTTATCTGTGTACCGACTAAAAATCCCAATGAAGCACACTTGTGATAGCTAAGACTGCTTGCTGTAAAAGCAAGAGAACTTGAGTTCAGATCCTCAGCATCCATAGACCAGCTGGGCATGAGCACACAGTGCCTGTACGCCAAGCACTGGAGGACCACGACAGGAGGGTCACCAGAGATCAGTGCCCAGCCAGATTCACCAGACAACAAGCTTCGAGTTCCGGGAGAGAGCCTGTCTTAAAACTAGGGTGAAAGTGAAGAGAAAGACACCGACATCCTCCTCTGGCCTCCACGTGTGTGTGTATTGGCACAATCACCAGTACACACGCACGCGTATACACCATACACGGACACATACCCCATGTGGTAGTTTGAATGTCAATGGGCCCCATAATCTCATAGGGAGTAGCACCGTTAGGAGCCACACTATTAGGTGTGGCTATGTTGGAGTAGGTATGGCCTTGTTGAAGGAGGTGTGTCACTGTGGGGGCGGGCTTGTGGGTTTCCTATCCTCAGGACACCACCCAGTGTCTCTGTTGCCTTCTGATCAAGATGTAGCCAGCACCATACCTACCTGCATGCCACCATGCTCCCCGCCATGATGAAAATGAACTGACCCTCTGAAACTGTAAGCCAGCCACCCCAATTAAATGTTTTCCTTAGAAGAGTTGCTGTGGTCATGGAGTCTCTTCACAGCAATAGAAACCCTAACTAAGACACACCATATACACACAGTAACAATAATAACAGAAAAAAGTATTTTGGTCACGTACTAAATTAAAATGACCTCTCACCTGGTCACTGTCAGTCTCCTGAACGAAAAAGGCTTCTCCATTGTCTCCCAGCTTCATGTGCAAATCCACAGACTCCCCGTTGATCTCTATGTCCACCTGAAGGGAGGACACAGAGAAGGACACAGTGAACGAACCTGAAAGCTGACACCTCAAGTCTCAGTAGGTGTCCCTCATCCAAATACACCTGCCCTGAGCACTGGGAAGGGAGGAGGGAGGGAACTTGGGTTTCTAAATGTGTATACTGGTCCTTTTTAATGCTGCCATTGTTGTTTTAGAACCTTCCATTCCCCACCAATGTGCAGCCATCCCCTCTCCTGGAGGATGAGAGAGGCTTGTGACTGACACCCAACCACAGGACTTCAAAACAATGTCATAAAAACATCATGTACCCCAGGCTTATGACTGATGTCCACCAGCAGAATGCAATACAAGTCACCCCATTGGACTTTCGGGAAACCAGCTCATAAAAACACCATGCCCACCTAGTCTCCCGTGAGCAGCCGCCATGCAGTAAGAGAGCCAGATCACGTGGAAGGACTCTGCCTGGCAGCCTTAGCTGAGAACACAGAACCAGCCCCCAGGCACAGGAGGGAGTGGGCGCTCCCCTGCTTTGCAGCATTATGCCCCTCTGCCCTGGCCTGTTCTGCCTTGAGCCTCTGACTTTGATAAGCAGGGGTGTGCCTGTCATCTTGGAGTAACTGACACCATGCTAGTAACTGGAACAAGGGGATCGTTGGGGAGCATTAAATTATGTTGAGTGTGAGAGCTCAGGCCAAGGGAGGGAGCACCCTCACGCTGCTGTTCTCTGTGGAGAGGGTGTCCAGGCCTCACCACTTTCTCCCGGGAACGCAGAACACCCATCTTCCCGAAGCGGACGTGGAAAGGAGAGCACTGCAGACTGCCATTGGGCTGGCGGACGACGATGATGTCGATGCATCCTGACAGCGTGGCAGGGTTCAGTCCCTTGTAGAGCTCCTTTACGGTCACAAACACCTGGCCAGCCAGCTGCCCCACGTAATTCATTGTCTGAACCTGAGGGACAAGACACAGCACACAAGTTCACAAAGGCACCTAACACAGGGCAGCTGCCCAAAGGCTCCAACTCAGCGCTTCTCCACATCAGGGATGTAGTAGTGTACACATACTTTAACGTTTGCCCACATCACTTTGTCTCTGGAATGTTCTCCACAACACCCCTGCATTGGCCCCTTTCTCCCACTCCATCAAGAAGCTTGGCATTCTTCCCACCACAGGGTCCAGCACAGCAAGGCCCAAAAGTCCTAATGGGGGTACCACTGGGCTTAGTTCATACATCCCAGGACGACTATGAATGTGACCTCACACATTTGTTTGGCAATGTTGTCTCGTTGGGACCCTGGAGTGAAGAGAGTGCTTCATCTGTGTGACTAACGGGAGACAGTGCCTCCTAGGGATCCAGGAGACGTGACCACGCAGATCACTGTTCCATAAGCCCTCCTCGTTTTTCCATTCCCAGGCCTTCCATGCCCTGATGCTCCCTGGGCCTCAGACAGGGTGACATCTATGCCCCAATTAGTGCCAAGCACTTGGCACACACTTATTCTCAACACTTTGACAAGTTATGAACCCCGCCCCCCCATCTCGACCAGTGCTCACAGCTGAAAGGTGTCCCTGACCAAGTCTGAGAGCTGCGCTTGCCCCTATGGGTAAACATGAACTGTTCAGGCGCTGGCAAGATGGCTCCGCTGGTTAAGCCTAACACGGAGGAATGGGAACCAATCACTCTACATTCGCAGTGACACCCACGCCCACACACACAAAGTAATGTCATAAACATGACTATTTAGAAGGCAGATTAATTATGCTTCCATTTGGCAAAACATCAGTCGTAGATTCCCCCATTGGGCCTGTGACAGCCCTGGCTATAAGCTCTTGACCAGTTAGTTCTACAGTGTTAGTCTACAGGGGAGGCATGCATCCCCTGCCATGAAGCAGACTTCAGATTCAATCAGGATGCAGCTGGTTTCCTCTCAAACATGCCCACTGCTGCACCACGGGCATCTCTGACGAGGCGGGTCGGCATTGCAGCCCACAGGGTCTGTGGTCCAGTGTGACAGATGTCCACTTTTCTCCTCCACCAGTCACCCTGCCTCACATTCTGACACTAAGCCTGCTAGGCGACAGGGAGGCAATGGCTCTCATCAGCTTCCATCTAGTCCCTGCCTGCCCAAACGGTGACAACCCCAGGGGACAGGTATGTTAAGCATTTGCCCAACCAGTAGCCCACTTGCCATCCTCAGCAAACATCTGGGGCTTCTACCCTACGGGCCTGACACTATAACACGTATAAAAGACACCGTCCCTGGTGCAGGCTTGTAGGAAAGGATGAATACAGCTGTAACCAAAATATAAACCAGTGATAGCACAATCCTGTAATCTCAACACACGGGGGTTCCAGGAGGAGCATCAGGTTTTCATGTAGCCAGCCTGTGCTACATGTGATCCTGCCTCAGAAAACAAATTCAAACAAAAAACAGAGAGGTAGAGGTCCCAAAAAGACCTGCCATTTTAAAACCATGATGGTGTAACTCTCATTCTTCCCCTTGCCTGTCACCCTCACATTAAACTTGAAATTTTAACTTTTGTTGTACCTAGCAAAAAAGGAAGCATTTTAAGGGTGTTTTTGCACAATTTCTATTATGTCTCCTATCCCAGCACCTCACAAGAACCCTGTGAGTAGGAAGCCTTTCACAGGGGGACCAAGAAATAGGTCCCAGTGTCACAAAGCCAATGGCCATGGCCACAAGCTTGGCATCAAGGCCAGAAGCAGGTTCACTGGATGCTGAATCAACTCTATTCTGGTTCAGTGAAAGCCCCTGTGATGTTCATGGTGGCCTCTCCTAATTCCTCCCTGCTCCTACAGGGTCTGAACTTATGGCTGAGCAACAGACCAAGCAAGCTCTCTGGCTGGGAAGTCCCAGCCCATGCCAGCTGAGACCCACTTTGAGTCTTTCCTTGCTATGAAGCAAACACAGCTCTCACTTCAAATGGAGTAAGAAGTGGTTTATTCTAAAGCAAATACAGGTGAGCACTGCCCAAAAACACAGATTCCAAATGCCCTAAATCATGGGTGCCACCATTAGAACATGCCACCATTAGTTGCATGGGATTGTATCAGTCACAGGACAAAGAAAATCATACATCAAGCTATTTACCTAATAATTGGCAGGGACCACATAAGCAGGGTATACAATAGAGAAAACTCTGCTACAGGTTTCCAGTATATTCTAATGACATCCTTAACTTCTGAACTGGTGGAAGCCAGCAGAAGACCTTTGCAAGATACTGATAGTCCAAAGGAAGTTAGATCAGTGTGGCATATTGCATGAGAAATCTCCCCCACGGTCTGAGCATCTGGACACTTGGTCCCCAGTTGGTGGCCCTGTTTTGGAGAGCCATAAGTGATGGAGCCATGCCAGAAGTATGTTGCTGGGGTGGGCTTAAAAGCCTCTGTCACTTCCAGTTCACTCTGCTTCCCGCTTGCATTTGACAGTGTGAACCCTCAGCTTCCTGCCCCTGTTTGCTGCCATACTCCATACAGTGAGGACTCTGTTCCCCCTGGATCCATAGACCAAAGTAAAGCCTTCCTTCTATAATCATCTTGGTCATGGTGTTTTATCACAGCAGCGGTAAGGTGAGGAACACAGTCAGACAAAGGTGTGGACAGTGAATGGCTATTTAGAAAACAAAGTATAAAAGCAGCTCAAGCTAATTCAGCTCTGGATCTGCAAGATTCTAACTCTCCACAATTGGTTAACAGTTTGGCCTTCTAGAATCTTTAATACTGTTTGGGGTGGGGGCTTCAGTTTACATTGCACAGGAAAGAAAAAGGTTTGAGAGTTGGGGGCAGTTAGCAGATCTCAGCATCCCAGCTTCCCAGCTTCCCAGGTTCAAATGAGTGTGCTCGGAGTCCCAAATGCCTGGAGGCCCAATTCCAATTCTAACAGGCCAGAAATAAGGGACACTCTCCCTCTCCGTTTAGCACCCCAAGAGGCACCCCTCATCACCAATGCTCACGGCTGCTCTGCCCTGTGACCTCAAGAAAGCAACCCTCCCAGGCACAGGAATGTAGAGCAGAAGAGTCCAAGCTGGAAGGAGCCTGATCACTTCAGTGCTCCAACAGGTTCTTTCTAATGGGAAAAACCTAGAATAGGCAGAGTTCCCCTGTGAACAACCCCGAGAACTCACCCCCTGGGTAACCATGCACTGTCTGAGCAAAGAGCAAGGCTAGTGAATTTTCTTACTGCAAATAGCCAGAAGCAGCTGTCTGTTGGAAGCCTCTGCAGATGTTAAAAGGTTCTCTGTGTGGGCACCAGGACACTGTTCCTAAGCCCCACTGGACAACAGTCTTCTTGGAATTAATTATCCATAATATCTAGACCCAGGGGCTGCCTAGACAACCCCATACTAAGCTAATAATCATCATCATCATCACTGCCTCCACAACCTCATGAAGTTGACTGCCATTAACCAGAATACAGGCAATATTGTCAGGTAGGTGGGGGAACTGGGGGCCTTGTGTGCTGTTGGGGGGAAGGGGAAAATGGTGCAGCTACCTGAAAACCAGGGCGGCAATTCCCTGAAAATGAAAAACCCTACAACCCAGCAATTCAATGTCAAGGTGTATTATCTAAAGAACTGGAATCAGGGTCTTGAGAAGGTATGTGTACATTCATGTTCACCACATCCAAAAGGAAGAATCGACCCCGACATCCATCGGCAGAGCGACAGCATGTGGAATGATGGGAAAATGATGGAGGCTGAGGAGGTGGTGTGAAGGATAAAGCACTTGCTATGCAGGAGTGAGGGGTAGAATTCAGATCCACAATGCCCACATGAAGTCAGTTAGACAGGGTGGTACACCTGTAACCAGAGCTTAGGAGGCAGGGAAAGGGGTCCCCAAGGCAAGCTGGCTCGAACCCAGGACTTTGTGCTTTCCAGACAAACACTGCATCTCCAACCCTTAAGTCATTTAAAGTGTGCCACCCAGTACAGCAATCACCACACTGCCCCAGCACTGCATAAAGCCAGGTACAATGGTGCAGTCTGCAATCCCAGTACTGGGGAGGTAAAGGCAGGAAAATCAGAAGTTTAGGGTCATCCTCTGCTACAATCCAAGTTCAAGGCCAGCCTGGACTACCTGAGATCTCTGCCTCAAAAACGTAAGTAAAAGACCTGCGGTGCAAGGCATAGTTCCACCTCAGGTGGCATGTGACCAACAGTGGCCTTTAATAAGGCAATCTAAGGCAGGTCCTCTCAGGCACCCACTGGGCTGAAATCAGGTAAGGTGGTAGAAATGGCTGTTTCTCTGCCCCCATACCAGGGTCTCTTCTCAATAAACACTGCGCAATTTTTCTTTAAAAGTTCTACAGCTCAAAACATGAGACGCAAAGTCCCAGGTTTCACTTCCTTCAGCTGCCCTGGCATTGAAAAACTCAAGGAAGAGGCTAATTCGATTAGCCTGAAGATAAGCAGCCAGAGCAACCCTGCCAGGGCAGAGGTGCCTCCCAGGGCCGTAATCTCATTACCGCCATGGTGCCATAGCTTCCTTGAAAGGAGGCAGAAAGGGAGAGGTTTGGTCTGAAGAAAGCCTCTGGAAAACTCCTGGGTGAGAAAGATCAAACCAACCAGAGAGAACAAAGCAGACACTCACATCTCAGGTGGACCAGCTGGAAGACGCTGGCCACCGAAGTCTTTCCAGGCTACTGGCTTTTATCTTGAAATGTGGCAAGATACTGCACCTGGCAGGACTGAACAAGCTGAGGACAGGATTTTTTTTTTTTTTAAAGAACACCACCTGTCTCTTGTACGCCAGCCTAGGCATTAGTTGTCCGTTTCTCCATTTCCTGCCTCCACACTGGGTTCTCTTCTGTAGGCTAAATGACTTTGACCACTGTGCTTAGAGATGACTTCTGGTCCCTTTTGCCACTGGGCGACACTCTTCCAAACAAGTGAGCCAGCCTCCTCGGGGCTGCAGTGTTTCTGGCTCAAACATATTTTGAAGAACTTGACCAGGTCTTAGAAGATCCTCTGACTACCCTGGGATTCTAGAGCAGTGGTTCTCAACCTTCCTAACACTGCAACCCTTTAACACAGTTCCTCTTGTTGTGGTGATCCCCAACCATAAAATTATTTTCGCTGCTTCATCATAAGTTTGCCCTTGGTAATGAGTCATAACGTAAATCTGATATGCAAGGGATCTGATACGCGACTCTCTGAAAGGGCCATTGGACCACCCAAAGGGGTTGCGGCTCACAGGCTGAGAACCACAGCTAATGCAAACCAGGACTTAGTGGGACTCTGGAGTCACAAAACAACGGACTCTTTTCCTTCTTAGATGTGGCCGCTTCTGGGTTGGCATTCTGAACCATCACTAAGGTCTCTGAAACGCCATCTCAGGGTAAGAACTTACTAGATGGACGTGGAGCTCGTGTGGGGAAGGGAACACCACTTCAAGGCCCCAACCTGAAACTGGAGGCCACCACCCTCCCCCACATTAACCCTGGCATTCCGCAGGTGCTTGGCAAAGCCACCACCCCAGCCTCAGACTGTCCCAGACATGGCCTAGAGACATACATCATCAATCAGTGCCACGAGTCTCATCTAATTATGACACTAGGAAAGTCTACATTTCGTTCAAACTTGTTAGAATCCATCAACAGGCTTCATGAACCATGCCAAGAAATGCTGTTCCCCTGCCCATTTTGTTTAATCTGCCAAAATTCCAAAGTCCTGCAATAGCTCTCCTAATGCCACAACTTTATTAGTGCAATTCCACCACCTGGAATATTAGTATCATTTGAGGGTGGCCTCAGATCAGCACCATTGAAAACTTGTCACAGTAACATAAGAGGCTCACAAGACAACAGAGGAACCTGGATGGTTCTGTCCGAGGAGCTCATCATCCCAGACTCTCACAGATATACAAATCAATAGATGGATGGTTCAGTCCGTAAAGGAAGAGACTCCAAAGCCTGGGACCTGAATTTAATCCCAGCACCCACATTAGAAGCCAGGCGTGAGCCACTGGGGGGGACTGGAAAGGACTGGGAAAGATTGTGAAATCCCTGGGACTCACCAGGACAGCCAATCCAACTCAACTAGTAGCAACAAATTCAGTTAGAGAGTCTAGTTCAAAAGGTAACGTGGACCTAAGGAAGGTCCACCTCTGGCCCCGACATGTGCACATGTACCCTGCACACATACACACATAAACACACTTACACACACAGAGACATACTCACTTGTACACACATACCTACGCTGACACTCCCACCTGCGCACACACCTGCACACACATCAGCAAATACACACACACTTGCACAAAAACATACACACCTGCACGCACACACCTACACACATACACCTGCACACATACACATCTGCAAACACATACTTGCACACAGACATACCCACCTGCACACATACATACCTACACAGACACTCCCACTTGCACGTACACACCCTTGAACACACATGCACAAAATGATTAATTTTTAAGGCCTTTCAGAAGGTCCCCAATCAAAGTATTCCATAAATCCTCCAATAGAGAGAGCAGAATCACAGACCATACACTCAGCTCTAATCGTTCACACAGGTCAGCAAACTCTAGCAATTCCACAGCAAAAACTGATTCTACAGATGAAAGAAGACTGTGTTTTTAGCATGTGTGTTCGCACAGGCACGTGCATGCTCATGTCACAGAATATATGTGACCTCAGAAAGAAGCAACTAGTGGGAGCCCTTCTTTGCTCCCACAGAACTAGTGAGTTTGTTCTTTTGTTCCAGGAATCAAACTCCAGCCATTCTGGTTGGCAGCAGGCACCTCCACCTGCTGAGCCAGCTCACTAGCCCCCAGAGACAATAGCATTTGTGGGGGCAGTCGCCGTAGACTTGGCTGTGATGGAAGAAAAGCAGAAATCACTCCAAGACCAACGAGACCCTGGACGGACAAATTACGGACCATCCACATTAAATATGGAATAGTGTGAGCCTATTAAAAGTGGAAGGGAGTTGCAGGCGCTCTAAATACCCATACTCATAGTGGGTATATGGCTGACCTCGGCTTTTCCATCCACAAAAGCATTTCTTTCACGTCAGTTTTTAATGGGAGGTCTGAAAACTGCTGTACATTTGGTATCAGGGTCTCTGTGTCAATAAAAGCTACTCCGCACAAAAGGAACGTGAAGGGGCTTGAGCTCACTAGGACAGGTGTTGACCGACGAGCCTAAGGCCCTCAGTTCAAGCCCTGGAACCCACCGGGTAGGGGCAGAGAAGAGATTCTCTGATCTCTGATTCTCTGTCCTCTGATCTCCACGGTCACGCTACCGCATGCAGACAGACAGACACACAGACACATACATACACACACAAACACTAATTTTGAATACTGTTTCTGATAAAGTTGTCCGAGTGGCAGGGACAACTAGAACACGGTCCCTGACCTGGCTGGAAGGTCAGCTAAGTGACACTCGGACTTCTCAGAGCTGAGCTCTGGCAACAAGAAGGAATTATTATAATCCCAGGTAATAAGTGTCGTCACGTCCCTGCCAAGAAGCACCCGGGATCTGGCCAACAGGAAAGAGACACACAAACACAACGTGACCCCTGTGCTCTGTGACCCTGCGCTGAGTTGAGACTCGAAACCTCAGCCCTTAACTGTTAGCTCCCTTGCAGGGCGCAGGACCTTTGCCCTCCTTGGAAGTGCCACTGTCTTTTCACACACTTGCGAGGGCCCCCAAGCCAGCTGCACATCTTGGTCAAGAATGCTCTGCTCCCAGGACCTCTGTATATCCTTGCACCTCCCCCTACAATCCTGCCCCAGCCCATCTGTAATGGTCACATATCCCCTGCCTGTCCAAGAGAACTGCAGCTCCATTATGGGCCTGGAAGACGGGTGACTTAAACAGGACCCGCCACCCGGAGGCACTAGCAAGTAGCCCATAAAGGGTCCTTGCCACAGTACTAAGTCTCTTACGGCAGAGTACTTTGCATGTATTTAAAGAATTCAGATTGTACCTACACACAAAAAAAGGCAGAGCAGGGAACAGTACTGATTCAGATGAATACAGGGGTACTGGAAAGGTATACTCGTGTTCCATAATAAACATGGTGTCAGGCAGGGTGTGGCAGCACATGCCTGCGATTCCAGCATCCATGAAGGAGGCTGAGGCAGGATGAGCCTGAGTTCCAGGCTAGGCCGGGCAACACAGGTCAAGACCAGCCTGGGCTACATACATAACAAGTTCCAGGCCAGTCCAAGCTACAACAGCTCCAAATTCACGTGAGGATGTTCAAGTGCAGTCGGTTCACGGACCAGCCTGCACCACTCACTCCTGGTTGTTTTGCAAAAGGATCCAAAAACCAGGGCTGTTAGGGCACAGGACAGCAAACCCCTGCCCAGCCGTCCTAGAGCAAAGTACCCATGCCCATAAACATCTCCACCTAAATACTGGCTAAAATCAATTCATAATATTACTGGTCCCTTTCAGACCCTGAACCTGAAGAGGGAGAAGACCCCAGAAGAATGGATTCACAATCTAAGCTGGGGGAGGAGGGAGCCAAGGCAGCTCAGGAGCTAGCGACAGCTAGCCAGGACTAGCCCAGCTCTACAAAGGGTCCTCAGTGGACCCCTGAGCTCCCCCTTGCAGAAACAGTCTGAAGTTGTTCCGAAGCATGTCATTTGGGCAATAATCGGGTAAATGAAGCCGTGGTTTTATGGGTTTTTTTTTTTCACTCACTCTAAATAGGGAAACTGATAATCAGGCTCCAGGCCTGCCTCTCTGGCCCACTGGTTTTCAGCTATCAGTGGTCAGCTGTCCTGCCATCTCCTGACCCTTTCCCTCTCTCCAGCCCAAAGCTCTGAGCACTATAGATAAGCAAAAGGCCTCACCCAGCCCCTCCAGCAGATACTTCCCCGTTCCAGACAGCAGCAGAGGATCCCATCTCCCTCATCTGACCCCCAAGTTATCACCCAGGCAACAAGACCAGGCATGTTGTCCCTTTCATGAGCACTCCTGTTCCAAAGTGACAAGCATGGTAAGAATGCTGGCAACTGCCACCTCCAGAGGGAAGAAGTCACATGGAGTGGCACAGCCACCAAGACAGTACCAAGCACAGGAGCCAGGCTTCCCAACTCAACCATCAGCCTCTACACAAGCAGCGATAAGGGCCAAAAGAACCCACACACAAAACCCGTGACAGCAGAAGCCGTGTCAGCAAACAGGAAGCTCTGTCAACAAGGGGAACCAGACCCACTGGGATCCTTCAGCCCTTCTGGGGACACTGCAAAGTTCCCTTGCCAGGATGCTAATCAGGCCTTAATTATTATGCACCCCTAAACTGCTTTCATTCATAAAACACACAGTATGGAAACAAGGGGTGGGCCGTTCATGTCTGAACCCTCCTGGGTCGCTATCCACACCTCTAAGGACCTGACCATTACAGGCTCACCCTCCCCACAACTTCACAGACCTGTGGGAAGCCACTGCGTCCCCCACTCCCCAGACCAGCCCTGCCCAGGGCTTTCGTTTCCTTTCCATAGGAGGGTGGGTGTCTGCAGCAACTACTGGAACACAAATTAGCAGGCAGCCACCCCGACTCTAACCACCCCGCCCCATTACTTAAGATGACTTCCAAAACGTCGCTTGTCACTCTACATTCCCCTGGCCTTCCCCATGCAAAACGGTCTGTCGCCCAGGCTGGGGGAGAGGCAGGCCCAGCGACCACCACACTGCACAGCAGCGCGGAGGCCTGCCCGGTAACCTGAGAATCAGGGTTCCCAGCTCCCCGCCACCCTGCGGAGGTGTGCCCTTGGGCACGGAGGTCAACCTCCCAGTCTGACCTCAGCATCCAGGGCGGCAAAGCCTGAATCCTAAGTAAGCCCCTCGGGACGGGTCTCATCCGGGTCCCAGCTCCCCCGCCCCGTGGGGTCCCTGCAAACTCGTGCGCTCCATGATAAGGCCCGGGATGCGAGGCGGACCTCAAAGCCTCCTAGCGGGTCCCCACAACCCAAGAATGGGCCTCAGGGTATCATCTGGGACCCACGTCCCCGCTGCTACTCACCCAGAGGAACTGCGAGCGTGGGCCGCCTTTGTGTGCAAACACCAGGCCTGAAGCGGCTGTCAGTTTAGAGCACGATGAGGGGCGGGGCCTGAACGGGGGAGGCACTTGTAGGGCGGCACCAGGGGGACTTCAGAGGAGCGGTGTAGCTGGGGTGCTTCCAGGGCCCACTACCTCCCCATCCCACCCCAGCCTTCCTTAGACTGGACTGTCTGCCTTAGGTTTGTGGAGCATAGGGACTGAGTCTCCTCCCTAGAGCCGAAGTCTTCTACTCCAACAGCCTGACTGCTTCTTGACCTTATTGCTGTTTACACTTCATCCTCCCCTTGCTGTGCCCTGAGCCAGCCAACAACCTACACTCTCAGCGGGCCCCTACACCCTACCTCCCTCCTGGCTTACATTTGCAAATGTAAATAAAGAGCAAATGACACCCAGCCCGGTGGTGGAATGAGCTAAGTCAGATCAAGTCACTCTCGAGTGTTGCTGAGACCCCAAAGGACAATAAATTAAAGTCTTGCTTTGGAGACAGGGACTCCTATGTCCCAGGCTGGCCCCAAGCTTCCTATGTAGCCCAGGAGGACCCTGAACTTCTGAACTGCCTGTCATCTCCCAGACACTGAGATTAGTTTATGCGTGCAGTGGAGGGAGCCCAGGGCTTCTGTGTGCAAGGCAAGTGCTCTACTAACTGAGCCACATTCCCAGCTAATAAACATCAAGATATATATAGATACAGTTACATGTGTGTGCACATATATAATTATATACATATCTGTATGTATGTATGTATTTATATAAAGACCTCCAGAGAGGTGGTGCTTTCTAGGGAATGACTGCAGAGACAGGGAAAGAAGCCTGTTGAAGAACACATATCTGAGGTCTTGTAGGCCACAGAGAGAGTCGGAGTATCATTTAGATGTTATCCCGAGAAGGGAGCTGTGTAATGCTGTCTAATGGGGCTGTAGACAGGAGTGGGCATCTGCTCACAGCACTCCAGGAGACCGGGAAGGAGGTGGGGATCAGAGAGACAGCGCTTTGCTCCACCTTGGGGAGGGGGGGGATTAGCTTAAATGGGGGGGGGGTCTTGTGTATCCTAGATTGGTCTCAAAGTCCACGCATCTAAGGATGACCTTGAACTTCTAATCCTTCAGCCTCCAGACTGCCGAGATCACAGATGCACACCCCTACACTGGGTTTGTCGAGTGTTGGAGATCAAAATCAAGGATTATGCACTACCAACCAAGCTGTGGCCCCAGTCCAATAGCTCACTTGTGAGGTCCAGTCAGACCTACAGGGGAACTGAGCCAGGCTGAGCTGGCTCCACCCAGGAGCTCTGGATGCAGAGGAGGGGGGACTGGGAGATTGGCAAGGACAGGGTGAGGACATAGTGGAGATCAGCACGGTAAAATGGCTGCGCTGTCAAGCCAGGTGTCTGGAAGGGCACCAGCACTTGGGGCAATTCTTAACCAGCCACAAGAACAGTCACCACTGCCCATGAATTCCTGGGGCTCTGGGCCCCAAAATGAAGGCATCCTGACCCCTCCCCCGCCCTCCAGGCTTTCCAGAAAGTAAGCCCTACATTCTGCCCTTTATGGGACACTTAAAAAATATTTTTTCTAAATTATTCAGATCTAAAGGGAAGATTCTGAAGATATAAAATTCAGCCCAAAGCGCCCTTACCCCACCCCCACAAATGAACCTAAGGATTGGTTCGTGTACACACACACAGACAGACAGACACACACACACACACACACACACACACACACACACACACACGTCACTTTTTTCAGAAACATTCACTAAGTCAGAAAACTTCGGAAGCCCAGGTGCTCTAGCCCTGGCAATTTCTGGAGCCCCCTTGGTGGGGCCCCAGGCTGTGTTGTCAGCAACCTAGCTGGAGGCTCTGTGGTGACTCAGCCCAGAGCTGAGGTGACCCCCTGAGCCAATCCCTGCACCTGCTGTGTTCAGCCCAAGTCGGAAGAGGGGAAATAACCTAATGACTCTGCCTAGAGGAGGAAATAGTCAAACCCAGACAGAGCCACACAGCATCCTAGATTCCAGACTCAGTTTCACAATCCAGGAAGTGGGTGGGGGTATTGGTGAAACGGGTTCATTTGGAGGCTGGAAAGGGGACCTGTTATATTTAGGGCAATGTTATTGACAAGACTTCCAATTCTAAAACCCAGTACTCTGAGGAGAGGGACTTTCATAAGGACCTGGCGGTTGTTCCATCCCATAGCTGCGGCTCCCTGGTCCCTCAGAGAAGATAGGCATCATGAACTGGTCCCTGCCCTGCCGATGAGAATATGAAAGGCCCTTTCTTACTGGAAACCCACCTCCTCACCTCCTCCCTTTCCAGCAGTGATGATAACTGTTTAAGTCTTTGGGCTCTGCTTTCCTGACAGACTACTCCACTGCTAACAGCTCTGGCCCAGGATCCCCGGGCAGGTGTGGGCAGAGGGGGGAGCATCCCCCTCTGTGTCCTCTACATGAGACCCCCACAGCCACACCACCATAGGCAGACAGATGACTGGCCTCTCCTTCCAGAGGTCAGCTCTGCAAAATCCCAGAATTCCAACCGGCACCGGGTGTTGTCCCAGAAGAAAAGAGTACCGATGTCTAGGGCTTCTGGGAATGGGAGGCTCCTCCGAGTCTGAAGCTAGCCCTTAATAGAGGACCCCCAGCCATAAAGTACCCAAAGGAGACCCTGCTGGCCCTCTTTGAGACAATGGATCTCAAGAAACTAGGATTCCCCTAGAACTCCCACAGTGGGAAAAGACAAGAGCTGACCCTGGTGTCCAGCAGAGAGGACTCAAGTCTCCCAGGAAGAGGCTTCCTTCCTCTCCCTCCTCCTCTTCTCAATGGAGCCAGGCTGAATACATTTCCTTTCTCTCTTCTATTACCTGTCTAATTGGCCTGTTGAAGACAGGCCGCAGAGGTTAGCTTGTCGGGGTGCTAGAACCCCAACAAATCCAGCAACACAATGAGGCGGTTTCATCGCAGAGATTTCCTTACTGAGGGCCTCTGAAGTAAGGTGGGACACCACCACCACCACCACCACCACCACTACCACCACCACCACCCCGCCACCTGGTACCACCTCACCAGGGGATGGGAGGACAGAGAACAGAGCGGTGGGAAAGGCCAGCAGAGGCAGGATGCAGCCCATGGCACTATGGCTTGCCTGGGAGAATTTCAGGGGAGGCAGTGGTTATAAAAGGCCCTGGTTCCAAAGCCAGAGGAGGAGGAAGGTAGTCCGGGAATGGCAAAGGGCAGGAACAAAAGCATCAAGGGCAGAAAGACTTTAGAAGGTCACGGGGCCATCTTAATTAGGGCAGTGCTCCTGGAGGACAAAGAAATGGCCAGAGATATACAGGAGAAACTGCTCCTTGGCAGCCAATGGGCAACTTGGAGCCCTGCTACTCCAATCCGTTCCCCAACATGCCAGGAAGTAAGCAACACTCAGGCTCCCCAGGGACCCAGGCACACAACGTTGCAGCCAACACACAGAGTCTCAGGGCCAGCACCTGTAGGACACACCCACACTGTAGCCAGGCTCCCTAGTTCCATCTCTGGGAGGAGCAACCACGACCCACAGCCTCTCGTTCCCTCACTCCCCCCACCCCAATCAGCACAGTGGCCTGTGCCCAGGTTACAAGGGGGTACCTGTCCTCAGGGGGCACACAGTCTCAAGTAGTGATCACGTGTTCAATGGCGTAATGGACCCAAGGGTTGTCCGCTGATGAAGTGTTTTAGAAGCCTTGTCTCCAAGCAAGAGGACTCTACCCAGTTTGGAATCCTGTGTGGGCAGTCATCTAGGCAAATCCAGGCCAGATGGAGGGGCTAAGAACAGGGGATAGCCAACAGCCTTTGCAGAGACGCTGAGGTGCACCAGGGCTGACAGAGGCTGTGGCTGGCCTCAGCTGGACAGGGACAGTCATAGCTACTAGGTAAGATACCTCTCTCCCTGAAAGAAAGCAAGAGAGGGGCCATCATACCTTTCCACTGTGGTCACCTGAAAGAATCACAATGAGCCAGGCTAGAGCAGAAGGTACAAGACAGCACAGGCACAGAGGTACCAAGGAACTGAGGAAGACTGACGGGAGTCAGCATCTGCTTGGGAAGCTACTCACTACTCCTAGGAACAAACCAAACAGTCCCCCAGTCGGTTCCTGAGTCACCTGTGACCTTGTCAGGCAGACACGCGAGGGGCAGCAGTCCTGCGAGCGATGTGTCTCACATTTCCCAGCTAAGACACCAGCTAGCTTCCCAGAAAGGAGATCAGCAAGGGCAGAGATTCAGAGAAACTTTAAAGAGTTTAAAGTTAAGCGCGACTGTGGTCAGAGTATTCGACATGCTTAAAGAAAATAGCTCCGTGAAATCTATCACTGAGTACAACAGATACAGGCCAATCCTTCAAAAAGTAAAGGTTAAAAGCAAAAGGGGTTCCTCTTGTAGAGAGAGGCAGAGAGGTGACCAATAGTGATAGAGTACAGACAGCGGTGGCTAGCATTTAGAGACATTTGCAAACCAGAACCATTTCTAGATTGTATGTTATGTTTCTTCTTCAACAAGGCCTATGGGGTAGACAACACTGGTTGACCCAGACCCTTCATGAGGAAAGTAAGGCACCAAGACATGGCTGAAGTCACATGGCCGGTGAGCAGTCATATGGCAGTTAACAGACATTAGACCACACGGCACGCACTTGTCCAGTACACTGACCCTAGATCTTTCCCGCCAGTTTCTTCGGCCTGAGTGTGTCCAGGTCAATGGAGTTTCGTGACTCCTTTTTCACGCTAGGCCTGCTGGCATGAGTCTCTTGCCCTTGCTTTGACCCAGGATGAAAAGAGGCCAACTCAGTGGCATGCTGTATTTGTGGTCCTCCCACACCCTGGCACACCGACCCCAGCCAGCCTACGGAAGTCATTGATTTTTCATCTGAAGCTCGCAAGCATGCTGTTGTCTCCCTTGAGGACATGATAGTTTGCCTTCAGCTCTAAGAAGCAATAAGCAACCTGGGTGCATATGTGATGTCTAGGAGCTAAAATCTTGTGGGCCTGAGTTCCAAGTCCAGCCCAGCTATGAGGCAGGTGTGACTTAACCTCAATTTCCTCGGATATTCATCATGAATGACCAGCCGCAACTCAGCATGTTGGAGCAGTCACGTGAGTTACTGTGTTTGGTCATGGATGTCAAGTAAAAGTCTTGCCGCTGGACCAGCCTTAGCTCTCACTCAGTGGTCAAAAACATATTGCTGACGAATGGATGACAAGTATTTAAGAAACCAGGTCTGCTGTTCATTTTCCTAAGCTGTAGCTCACAGCAGGTCGGGACACCTCAGCAGATAACAACACTCTTGACACGGTGACATGGTGCCAACCAGGTAGGCATCTACTAAGCAAATGATCTTCTCTCCATGATACCCACAGGCTCATGGCCAGACCCACTCTAATGGTCAAGACAGTCACCAAGCAAGTTGGTGTCATAATTGAGGCAGAACTCTGGGGCCAGCTCAGTCACGCCTCTGGGCCTGCCAGGCCCAGTACTGATGTCTTCGATGGCCTCTGCCCTGTGCCATACCATGCATTGAGCTCACGGCCAAGGTAGAGTGAAGATCATCTCCCCTCGTAGGAGAAACAACCCTGGGTCTTGCTGAGTTTGCACTAATTATTTCTAAAAACCAGCTTACCTGAGTTCAGAACCACCTAGATAGCTGGTAAAGCCCCACTTTCTTTGGCTTTTTTCCTTTTACTTTCTGGGTGCATGGTTAGTGTTTCTGAGAAAGAATGGTATCTGAATCAAAGGGCTAAATACGATTTTCCATCAATGTGGGCAGTCAGCATCCCTCAGCTGAAGGTCTGTCACTATTGCTGTCACGAAACACCATGACCAAAACAACCTGAAGGGGGCGTTTCTTTGGCATAGTCTTTCACATCAAAGTCCATCACTGAAGGAAGTCAGGACAGGAACTCAAACAGGGCAGGAACCTGGAGTCAGGAGCTGATGCAGAGGCCATGGAGGGGTACTGCTTACTGGCTTGCTCAGCCTGCTTTCTTATAGAACCCAGGACCACCAGCCCAGGGATGGCACCACCCACAGTGGGCTGGGCCCTCCCCCATCAATTGCTAAGTAAATGCCTTACAAGCCTACGTACAGCCCAACCTTATGGAGTCACTTTCTCAGGTGAGGCTCCCTCCTCTCCAATGACTCTAGCTTGGGTCAAGTTGACAGTTCCAGTCAGCACACACACAAAGACAAAGCGAAGTAGAATCCATTCTCTCTTCCTCTTCCATCTCCTTCTGTCAGCCCGCTGCCTTTGAACATCTGAACTCCAAGTTTCCCTACCCTTACCCAAAAACTGAACGATCCCACAGACCGCCCTAGTCCTCTGTTTTCAGACTGGAGATTCTCAGCATCTAGCACCCCGTGAACCAGCTCCCACATACCTCTCTCATCTACCCCAAACCGCCTGCGTCCCATGGACTCTTGTTTCCCTGAAGGACACTCACTGATGCCACACGTTCACATTTTGTGTCACCAGTGGCACAGTTGCTGTCTGAGAGGAGTTATTTTAGGGGCTGGAGAGATGCTCGGGAGTTGAGAGCACTGGCTGCTCTGGCAGAGGATCCAGGTTCGGTTCCCAGCGTGATGGCTCAACCATAAGTCCAGTTCTGGGGGATCTGACACCCTCTTCTGGCTGGCCTCTATGGGCACCAGGCATGCACATGGCATATGTACATCCGTGCAGGAAAACATTCATACATATTTTTTTAAAGAATAATTATTTTAGCCAAGCATGGTAGGCATGGTAGCACAGGCCTTCAATCCCAGCATTTGGGAGGCAGAGGCAGTCGCGTCCCTGAGTTCAAGGCCAGCCTGGTCTACAGAGTGAGTTCCTGGGCAGCCATGTATACACAGAAAAACCCTGACAAGCAAACAAACAGTAAATAAATTGATCTTTGCATACTTGTCTACTATTCTGCCATCTCTGATGATTCTGTGTCTGCTCGTGTGGTTTGAGTATGAAAGAGCCTCCACGGATTTGTGTGTCTGAAAACTAGCTTCCCAGCTGGTGGCAACAAGAGGGACCTCTAGGACACAGAACCTAACCAGGTGGACATAGAACAGTGGGGGCACTAACTTGAGGGTTGTAATTCTATCCATTTCCTGTTCCACAAACTCTTTCCCGAAGCTGCGGAGCTATGATAAGTTGCCCCCACATGCTCCCATGGCCACAGACTCCCCAAGGATGCCTTTGCCACCATAGTGGGCGAGACCTTTTCGAGCTCCAAGCCAAAGAACACTTCTCCCCTCCTTTCAGCGGCTTCTGCTGGCTGTTTGGTCACAGCAAACACAATTCCTGAGTGATTTCTCTCCAGACAGCAATAACGCTGCTCCTGCTTCTTCAAACATCCCATGGTTTTTTATTTGTTTGTTTGTTTGTTTGTTTTTGCGGGGACATTTTGCCTTGTTGGTAGCCAGGTTCTGTTACATTCCTTTAAGGTTTCTTGGGCTTTACTCTGAGATGCTGGTAAGACACTTGAGATGAGTTGAATCCTTCTAAGGCATGATTTCAAGTCTGGCTCCTCATGCTAGGACCCATCTGTCACTAATGCCATGGAACTTCCTTCCTGATCCCCTGCTCAATGATCCACTTTGTCGGGAATCCTCCAGCTCTGATGCTGCCTCAAAGCTAGCAGTGTTGGCCAATGGACATCACCAAGATCTAAGGAGCAGCCACAGGGCAATCTTGGGAAATCAAACCTCTGGAAAGGTCATGGTGACTGAGGCTAGGACCTGCTTCCAAAAGAGCTTGCTTGCTTCCTGTCTGCTGGTAAAGAGTTCAGATCTCTTCCCCAGGGACCTTCCCCATAGGGTGACTTGGGTGGCGTAGCTGTGGCTTCCCCTGGAGTGGTGGGTCTAAGAGAAGGCAAGGTGGAAGCCAGAATACCTTTTACGACCTCGTTGCTAAAGTCATCCATACCACCACCCTCCCTGCCTCCACAGTCTGTTCCCGGGAACTACATGAGTGAGTAAATCCAGCCACACTTGGGAGGGAGGGATGACCAGACTTCTCGTGTTGAAAGAAAAGATTTCCAAAGAATCTGCATGCTGTTATGAAGTTGCCACCAGCCCAGATTATCACAGGCCTGAGTCATCTCTGAAGACTGTTCCAACCAGAAGAAGCTTTAACAGTCATGTACCAACTGAGGCTCAGACAAAACATAAGGGAGTTCCTCTGTTGACCTCTCGGGGTTCCTTCCTCTTTGCACTCTGCCCTGCAAATTCTAGCTCCATCAACTCCAAACTCTCCTTTCCTGGGGAGCCTTTGGGAACTATTTAGGGCACCGCTTCCCCTCTGAGCTTGTGCGCATCTGTTTAAAGGTGTGTGTGTGTGTGTGTGTGTGTGTGTGTGTGTGTGTGTGTGTCTGTGTGTCTGTGTGTGCCTGTGTGCATGCGCGCTCGCACGTGCTCGGTATGGTATATGTATACAAGTTCCCAAGGAGGCCAGAAGAAGTCACTAGATGCATTGGAGCTGGAGTTCTGAGCCACCCAACGTGGGTGCTGGGAATCAAGCCCCAATCCCTCCCTCCCAAGCTAGCCATCTGCTAAAATCTCCTATTTACCTCCCTTTTCCCATGCTCTGGTCTCCAAAAACTGCTGTTTCCAACATCTGTCCCTTTCTCTGGCTGTTCAAGGCAGTGGGGTAAGTTTGTTCCCAGTGCCCTAAGTGGCCGTTCCTGGTAGTGGCAGTGAGCCCCAAGTTGAAGCGACGGAGGAATCTCGCGTTCTTGCCTCCAGTCAGATGTTGCCGCGTTCCGCGTTCCCTCCCTGGGTCACTTCTAGGCCTTCTGGACACAGTAAGGCATCTGCATTGCTGCCCTATACTTGGTCCTTTGGGATACACTTTAGAGCAGAACGTGGGCTTCTAGCTCTGCAGGCTCCTGCCTTCCCTGCTTCCCCCTCCTTTCAGACGACCTTGAATGGCAAGTGTACCAGCCAGTCACAGCAGGTGTTAGCCAAGGCAGACACAGGTCTGCAAGGTTGCAGAGCAAGTGGAAAGAGGCCTCATTCTAGCCCTTGTTCCTTCTCTTGTGGACTTGAGGCAATGCCTACAACTGGTATTTCTAAAATGTAATGGTTGCCAAAGCCCTATCAAATATATACCAGGCCAACCCATTCATTTTTCTGTTTGGTTAAGACAGGGACTCATAGAGCCTAGACTAGCCTCCAGCTTGCTAAGACATGTAGTCAAGACATGGACCACGACACCCAGTTTTATCCAATAAATAATTTGAAAGAGCAAACCTGTGGCTTTGTGCATGCTAGGCAAGTGTTCTACCATTTCAGCTATGTCCCTAGGCCTAGATGAACTCACTCTAGAGCAGGGCCTGAAGAGATGGCTCAGCGGTTAAGAGCTGCCCTTCCTAGCACCTCATGGATCTGAGACCCTTGGCTGACCTCTGTGGGCATAGAAGAAAAAAATGGAATAATTTTTTAGCTGCAATGGAAAGAAGTATCTGCTGTTACCTGGATTTTTATACTTCCTCCAAATTAACGCATTGACATGCTCCCCCATGATATGACGGTACCAGGAGGCAGGGCTCAGGAGATGTTTAGGGCTAGCTAAAGTCAAGGGTGGGTTAGCCTAGAGCTCTTCTGAGTCCAGAGGAAGCCAGCCCTCACCAGAACTACACCATGCTGGCTCCTTCATCTTGGACTCCCAGCCTCTGGAATGGTGAGAAATGAATTTCTGTTGTTAAACCAACTAGTTTATGGTTTTCTTCCTTAAAATCTGGAACAACGACTTAACAGTCATTAAATGGGCCGGAAAAGAAGCTGATTTTAGTAAATAAAGCCAACCTGTCCAGAAGGCATTGCTGGGGTCTGTCACTCGGTCCTTCCTCAGAGCTGGCCAGCAAGCCGGGCCACCTGAGCCACAGCCTGGGTGTCAGCTAGTGAGCCGCTGGCCTCATTGAGGGAAGCTGCCTTCCAGGGAACACCAGGTTACTGTGCAGCCCATCTGCTGCCATAAGACACTCGAGCCAACCCCCGAATAATTGTTCAGCTGCTGGGAGGTGGTTCAGGGGATCAACCTTTGCACTGCTTAAGATAAAATCTACAAAGTCCTGACATAGGGGGCTGGAGAAATGGCTCAGAGGTTAAGAGCAGTGCCTGCTCTTCCAAAGGTCCTGAGTTCAATTCCCAGCAACCACATGGTGGCTCACAAAGTCCAGACACAGAATCGTGACGTATATCTAGAGAAGCAACAAGGAAACTGTAAAGGGATGGCGGCTGCCAGCTTGCTGCCCAGGCACCTGCCACGGTTGACCTCGAACCTGGGGTTGGTGGGGAGAGAGATTTACTTCTTGCTGTTTCCCCACAGGGTCGGCTGTGTGCTGGGCCCATGAGTAAAGCTCAGCAGACTTAATGACGACCCCCGAGTTGTGTAAGGTTGGTTGGTAGAAACAAGAGGCTGGTGGCGTAGGAGACTTAAGGCGGCTTTGCGGACTTAAACATATTCCTTTGAGCATAGAAAGGCAACGTGAAATTTAACGTAAAGCACAGTATTAACGTCCTATACAAACAACGTACCATAGATATGAAAGAAGAGTCAAAAGCGCTAGAGAAACATTATCCCCCACATCGCAGCCTGGGAACGCTTTCTCGGCCTTCTAGCTGCCGTCTCCACCCTTCCACCCTTCTGTTTTGTGAATGGCGCTTTGAGGTGGTAGCTCAGCATTCCGACCTCCGCTTATCCGGGTGCAAGAAGTGAAAGAGACTGCTTTTCCTGATTTCCTTGAGGTGTTTAAGGCTACTGTTCAAAAATTCTTTCCATATTCCTTTGAGAGGCTGGTGGGTGTGTGTCTGTGTGTGTGTGAGAGAGAGTGTGTGTGCGTGTGTGTGCGCATATGCGTGCACGTGTGTATATGCAGGAACATGAGTACAGAGGCCAGAGGTCAACATTAGGACTATCCTTGTCTTCCACATTGGAGTGGGGGGAGCTGGAGCTCAGTACTTCAGCTACTCTCCTTTAATTCATGGACACACACACACACACAAGGTCTTTTGCCTTTGTACAATTGATGAACGCTGTATAGGAAAGGACAAACGATTTAAAAATCAGAGAAGCCGGACTTACATCCCTGCCCTGCCTCTTATCAGATGTGAGACTTCAGCCTAGAGACACCTGAACTCCGGTTTAATCATACCTTACAGAGGTCACCCGTGTCCTCTTGCATTCTAAGGAGCGTCACACAGGCTGTGCCCTTGGAAAGAAATCGCAGCCAGAGAGCGACACAAAGTTCAGTTACAGTGGGGGAGGGAGAGTCCTGATTGGTGATTCTGTAGGCCAATCCCATATGCGAATGTGCATGTGTGCACGTGTGTGCATGTGCGATTGAATCTACACACATATGTATGGCCGCATGAAAGCCAGAGTCGTCTGAGCAGCTGTGAGGCTCTGGTCTATGTGAGGTGTTCAAAGTTCCCTGGAAATCCAGCAACACAGAGGAAAACCAATTGACTGCAATTTCGCTTGGAAACAGTTTTCTACAGAGCTTAAAAGACAGCTCTGTCAGACTCCCGGAAACAGAGAGGACCTCCCACAGGGACCCTGCCTAGAGGACTCTCAGTGACTGCGGATCTGAAAGAAGGTGGGTCAGAATTTTGATGGAGAGTTCGAGGCAATGGTGTGATGTCCTTGAGGATAAAGTGGAGGGGTGGGAGGTCACAGGCACTCTCGGCTCTCGCTCACAAGCCTGTCTTACTCAGTGTTCTGCTGCTGTACGAGACACAAGACCGAGGCAGCTTAGAATGGAAGCATTTAGTGGGGGTCTTGCTTACGGTTTTAGAGGGCGAGTCTGTGAGCATCATGGTGGGGAGCAAAGCAGCAGATAGGCGGGCAGGCGGGTGCTGGAGCAGGAACTGAGAGCTCACATCTGATCTACCGCTTGGAGGCAGAAAGAGCGAGACTGGACCTGCCATGGGCTTCTGAAACCTCAAAGCCCACCCTAAGTGGCCCACCTCCTCCAACAAGACCACACCTCCTAATCCTTTCCAGACAGTCCACCAATGGGAACCAGACAATCAGATATAGAAGACTATGGGGGGCTTTTCTCATTCAAACAACCATAGTGTGTAATGTCTGTTTTCCTTCCCAGTACATACTGAAATATTGATCAGAGAGGCCTACAAGATTGGGGTTGACTCCTGTATGCAACACACACACACACACACCCCTCATTCTTTGAAACAGTTCGCTTTGAAATTCAAGTTCTGCATAAGCAGAACAATAACTTGTCTTTTGTATTTCTTTGACTATATTTTAACAGAATATATAAGGTATATAGTCCTCAAAAGTTATATTTCACCAGAGTACATTTTGCCACAAGACACTGATCCTGTTTTCTGTTGTTTAAGCAGAATACCAGAGGCTGGTGCTTGATAAATTCAAGGAATTCAAACGGGTGTCAGTTTTGGAGACTGGAAGCAAGAAAAGATGGCCCCTTCGATTCAGCATCCATCAACGGCCTCCTTGGCTGGGTCACAACATGGCAAAGGGTCAGAAAGAAATACTGGCACACAGACATGGGCTGTCCTTGCTTTACAACAACCGAGTCCCAGAAGAACTAACTCTCCCAAATCAGTCAGCATCAACATCTTCCCAGGGTGCCTCCAGTGACCTAAGGAGCTCCAACTATGCGCTGCAGGCATGCCTTTGGGATATGAACTATGCAAGGGTAGAGAAGAAAGAGAAGGAAAAGGTGGAGAGACCCATATTAAAAGTCCAGAGGAAACCAATGAACTAGTATGAAATGAGGGGCTCCAAAAGTCTCCATGCAGAGTGCTTAGTTTCCTCAAATTATCTTACCTGTTGTCCTCTTGAGTCCACGCTTAAGAAGCCAGTGGGAGAGATGACGATGACATCCAAAGAGCTACTGACGCCTAGGGAGATGGCTCTGTACATCAAAGTGCTTGATGTGCAAGCAAGAGGACCTGAGTTCAAATCCCCAGCACCCATGTAAAAAGTCAAGCGTATCTGCACTGACATCTATATCCCTAACTCTAGTGGAGGAGATCCGGGGTGGAGCAGGGGGCTCTCTGGGGTTTTCCAACTGCCGACCTAGCTCCAGATTCAGGGAGACCCTTTCGCGAAAGAATGAGGTAGGAGTTCTAGAGTAAGACACCCAGTAGCCCCATTCAGCTCTGTTCCAGCCCAGAGGCACCTACACCTCAGCACACAAGTGCATATATATACCACCACACACACACCACATACACATTATCACCACACACAAATAAAATAAAAAAAAAGCCACTGAAGCCTCATTACCCCCACCCTCCCTGGTGCCCTGTACCTTAGTTGCCTGAAGAAAGTTTGTCCTCCCACTCCTGGAGAATAGGCTGTGATGACCCCATTTGTCTTCCATTAACTGCACTCAAAGCTCCTTGCTGGTGAGTTCTTCGGTAGCCCGGTGGCAGATTGGTCTTTTTTTTTTTTCTTTCTTTCTCTCTGCCTTGTAGCTATCAGTCTGCTACCGCGACCCTCTGAGGTTGTGGTTAGGGTGGGCATGTCTGGCTCCACAAGCCTCCCTGTTCATGTTCTTTCCTCCCCATCCTCCCTCCCCCACTCCCCCCCACTTATCGCCTCCCCCTCTCCAGCTTCCTTTCATGACCACTCTCCGCCAGGGCTCCAGGTTCATTGCTGAATGTCGGGATTATGATGTCATCACTGGGGTTGTGACATCAGTATCTGATGGAGCTTGGAAGAAAGCGGTAAATAAGGGTCTAAAGGAAATGCTTCAGAGGATTCACCTGGGCAACGCAAGAGGCAGAGGGTTGGGTCCCAGTCCTTCTATGGAATTGGAATTCTCAGCAGCTTTTGGAATCATAGAACCCAGAATCCAGAAAGTGGCATCCAACAAGTGGAAAATATCAAGGAGGGAAGGGCTCCCTCCCACTTTTCTTTACAGCACATGAGCAGTTGGTTTTTAGCACATGTCATATTGAGATTCTTATAATGGATGTTGAATAATTTTTTAAAAAGGCATTAGCTCCAGGAACGTCAGCTCTCAGAAATGCCAAAAGCAGGGGCTGGGGAGATAACTCGGTCAGTGACTAGCTTGCCTTGCATTCACCTTTGAAAAAAAGAAGGAAAAAAAAAACGCAGGGTATGATATCATGAATTTGTAATCTCAGAATGGTGAGGACAGGAGGAACCCAGGGCTCACTGGCCAAACAAATCTAGCCTAATTGGTAAGTTCCAAGTCACTGAGAGACTGTCCCAAAGGAGGGTAGACAGCTTTCCTGAATACGGTATCGGAGGTTGTCATTTAACCTCCATACACAAGAGTATGACACACACAGACTACCCACATGTGTGCATGGACACACACACACGCGCATACACATTTAAGAAGAGAAATGCCTAAACCCAGAGAGCTATGAAGAACAACAGAATACAAGCACTGTGTCACTGTCCAGTTCACTACAAAGCAAAGGTTTTAAATGGCTGTAAAGGTGGAGAACTATTAAACAGAATGGAGACCCTTAGATGGTGGCAGTGCTACCTCACAAATGTCAGAAGTCAGCCAGGGTGTCACTCTAGGTTCCCAGGCTTTTCACTCAAAGTTAAGACACACATTGGCTCCTTTTTTTGCCACCGCTATGTGGAGATGTCAGCTCATGATTAGCTGCCTAGTGTCGAATGTTCCACAACAGAAGGTAATCTGGAAACGATGGACACAACCTGACTACGCACAGAGACTGACTGTGCGCAGAACCTGTCTGACCTGGCCCACCTGGTTTTTGGTTGGCGGTTCTAGTAATACTTTGTTTTGTAAGACTTTAAGACAATCCTGAAGCCATTTCTGACAATTCTGAATCCTCCCAGCCTCCGTGCCATAGTGCTTCCCCTCCTCCCCTGGGAACCAAGGACCTAACAGCTACACATGCACGTACTCAGTTCCTGAACAATTACCCATATACGTATGTTTTGATTCAGTCCCCTGGGAAACGGGGTCAAAATGACCTCTTACCTCATCTGATCTGGCAACAGCTCTCCAGCCAATTGTTGGTAATAGCCCTTTTAAATAAGCCAATCATAATGGTCAAAAAACAACCCCCCCCCAAGCCGGGTGGTGGTGGCACACGCCTTTAATCCCAACACTCGGGAGGCAGAGGCAGGCGAATCTCTGTGAGTTCGAGACCAGCCTGGTCTACAGAGCTAGTTCCAGGACAGGCTCCAAAGCCACAGAGAAACCCTGTCTCGAAAAACCAAAAAAAAAAAAAAAAAACAAACCCAAAACAACAACAACAACAAAAAAAAAAAACCTTGTTTCTGTGGCCTTCTCCTTTAAAAGTAGCCTGTGCCAGCTATTTGAGGTCTCTTGGCTTCCTGAATGCTGAGGGACCCTGTCATGACAGAATTAATAAAATCCTCATGCTTTTGCATTGGCTGTGGTGTGTGAGGTGGTCTCTGGGGGTGACTCCTCCTCGGTGTTTGGACTCTAGAGTCCAACATTTTGTGTTTTAAAAAATAAAATTTGCCCAAAGATCAGAGTACAGGGCTAAACCACTAGAGGCCAGGGAGTGATGGCACACACCCTTAATCCCAGGACTCAGGATTACAGAGGCAGAGGGACCTCTGTTAGTTCAAGGCCACCCTGGGCTACACCAGACTGAATCTGTCTAAAGAAGAAACAGAGCTCACACAAGGGCGACCCCAGCACTTGGGATCCCACACCTTTAATCCCAGCACTAGGGAGGTGGAGACAGGAGTGATATGGCTGGGTGGAGAGAGGAATATAAGGCAGAAGAAGATAGGAGCCCAGGGAAGTCTGAGGAGCAGTGCAGTCTAGGCAGTCAGTCTTAAAACTCAGTCTGAGGAGGCAGTCTGAGGACAGGATCGCCCCTTTGGTCTGGGCACTGGCAGAGGTAAGATAAGAACTCTCTAGTGACCAGCTGCTCTGCTTCTCTGATCTCTCAGCTTTCACCCACTAATAGCTGACTCTGAGTTTTTATGATTAAGACCAATGAGAAGTTGTGCTTCAGATGCCCCTGCACCAATTAGCCTTGAAATCCTCCCGATTCTCCTGCTGAGTGACGGGAGGGACGACAAGAGTGGTCATGTGACACAAAGAAAGTGTTCTTTGCTGGTCCTCGCCCACCCAAAGGCAGAGCACACTCACTGTGGCGGTTACACTGCAGCCCCGAGGAGGCTGGCTCCCTTGTTTGGAAGAGTGTAGCCCAGTGGCAAAAGGGACCAGAAGTCATCTCTGAGCACAGTGGTCAATGTCATTTAGCCTACAGAAGAGAGCCCAGTGTGGAGGCAGGAAATGGAGAAACGGACAACTAATGCCTAGGCTGGCGTACAAGAGACAGGTGGTGTTCGTTAAAAAAAAAAAATCCAAAAGACCTGGAAGTGTGGATTTGTGGTCACTTAAACAAAGGAGTCAGGACTGAACTCAGAGATGTCTCTCTTTCTCCCTCTCCCTCCATCTCCCTCCCTCTCTTCCTCCCTTCCATCCCCCCCCCCCTTCTGCCTTCCAAAGTGAGCTGCTGTGTCCTTTGCCAAAGAAGTCTGAGAAGTTCGTGGGGGAGCTGTCTTTCTCCTCATCTGAGAAGATTACAGGGGGAGCTGGAGGAGGCAGACAGAGTAGAGTCCGCTTCTGGAGCCTATGATTTCCACCTTGCTGGGCCTCAGTGGGCTTTAGTGGCTTTTCCTCTCCTCCGGTCCCCCATTAAGGATGATCTGAACGTGAGGAAGCTGGGTGTTCATGAAGAGGGGACCAAGGCTTCACCCATGAGTCAGGAGGGGGCAAGAAAACTCACTCTGGAAGCTCAGAGTTCCACGCTTGCCCTTGAGCTAGACCACACACCCCACCTGCGGGCTTCCCAAGTCCCGAGAGGGACAGAAATGGCAGGATCACCACACTGAGTCTGTCCTGGGACCTAGTCAAATCTGCTTTGTTTTATTTTGTACTTCCAACTCCCACCCCTGCAAGTCAGATGCAGGGAAAAAGAAAACAAACAAAAGATCTCAGAACTTGCTAGAGTGCAGAGTGTCCTGATGAGACAGAGTCAGCAGAACCAGAGAACTGGGTTCCAGTTTGTTCTCTGGCATTGCCAGATGACCCTGCATATAACCTGAGGTTCCCTACTAGAGAACAACAATAAACAGAATTGTCTAACACCTTCTTCCTCTGGCCTATCATCTCAATCACGGCTTCTTAATCTTCCACCCATGACAGCTTTTCAATCAAGAAAGATTGTTGGGACCCTGAGTGCATAGGTATATAAAACAGGTATACAGCTTACACAATTTCTTCTAATAACTTGGAAAAATTATTAATACAGTCCTTTGGGGGCTAAAGAGATGGATCAGTGATTAAGAGCCCTGGCTGTTCTTGCAAAGGACTTGGGTTCAGTTCTGAGCACCCACATGGTGGCTCACAATTGTCTGACTCTATTTCCAGAGGACCAGATGCCTCTTCTGGCCCTCCATGGGCACGATATGCATACGGTGCACCTGGACCGAGTCGACTCCCTCTTTAGCCTTCTTCAACCTTAAGCATCACTACCCGCATCCCCAGACAACTCTGTCGGGACGGTTAGAGACCGGCACTGGGTTGCGCATCTGAACTCCACATGCGCTGTTCCGTTTGCACGCTTGCCCCTGTGAACCAGTGGGCAGCTACAGCAAGAGGATACAGATGGCTGATTTTTACATATCTAACAGCGTGCCTGCACTCGGGGCTCAACAAATTCCTTCTAAACGAATGCCTAGTTATTACATCATAGAGTGTCATGCCTGGTTACAAATAGGCCCGTCATAATTACCAACAAAGCTAGTTTAAAAATATGGTTGCCACACTAAAAATTAACGAATGAGTCCTGCCCTGGTATGGAAGGTGTCACCACCCTTGTGAAAGGTCATCCTGGTGGTTGCAGCATGCCAGGCCCAGTGGCCAGGGAGCACATAGGACATGGTTCCGCCCTCAAGAAGTAAAGACCAAAGAGAGCCCCAGGCCTCTGGCAAGAGACAGCAAGTGGTTAGAGTCCAGAGCAAGGTGCTCCCTGGGGTGGGAGAAGAGATGAGTGGGGTGAAGAGCTATAACCAGAAACAGACAGCATCCTGAGTTGTCACTCAGTTGAAAGTTCTGTGCCGTGTGAGGCTGTAATTAAATAGGTTATTGTTGTAACTGACTGTGCTGGTGCCCGTCACTAATCAACACCCCCACAAACCGGTATTAAGGAAGAACAGCAACTGGATACGAGAGCCACACAGTGTGTGTGTCTAGATAAGAGCGCGTGGCTATCCACCAGATACTTGAGAGGACTCCACTCACAATGCCGGGCAAGGAGAAAGAAAGCCACAGAGCAGGAAGTAGCAGGACAGCCAACGTGTGTTGTGTTCCCTTCCCTTCAAAAGGAGCATCCCAGGGTGGCATTTGCTGCGATGGAACACAGAGACCAAAGTATCTTGGGGAGGAAAGGGTTAATTCGGCTTACTCTTCTACAGCACTGCTCCTTATCCAAGGAAGTCAGAACGGAAACTCAAGTTGTATGGGGGTGGGGGAGGGACCCGGAGGCAGGAGCTGATGCAGAGGCCATGGACGGGTGCTGCTTACTGGCTTACTCCCCATGGCTTGCTCAGCCTGCTTTTTTATAGCACCCAGGACCACCAACCCAGGGGTGGCTCCGCACACCATGGGCTGGGCCCTCCCATACCAATCACTAAGAAACCCAATCTCATGGAGGTGTTTTCTGAATTGAGGCTGCATCCTCCCTGATGACTCTAACCAGTGCAAGGCACAAGTTTTTTAGAATTTAAAAAAATCAGCATTGGAAACAAGAGGGGCGTCTTCACCTGCTTCCTAGTTTCGTGCCTGTGGTTGTAATAAAACATCCTGACAAAAGCAACCCAGAAGAGAAGGTGCTTGCTCCTGCTCACAGTCTCAGCTGGCAGTCCATCACTGTGGGAAAGTCGGGACAGGGACCTGATACAACTCCACACATCCACCACCAGGAGCAGAGAAAGAACGGACATACGCATACCTGGCTCACTTCCTCTCCTCTTACACACTGTGGGGGCCCACTGACATGTGTCTGTTCCACCTTGACTGAATATGTGAAGTTTATCTGCTCCCCCTTGGCTGAAGGGCAGTGAGTTCTGCCTACTCTTGTTCTTCCGAAGTTATTGACAAGAGGGCTGGCTTAAGGTGCGGCTCCAAACAAGATATCTTGACCTTGGGTGCGCTTACTAGGGTGTTTGGGATATTGAGATGGCCCACAAAGGTGGATCTGTTCCACCCCAAACTGAAGTCTGACAATTCAAACCTATCCCTTCTCCTTCGAGAATATGAAAGAATAAGAAAGTTTGACCCATGGGGCTGGAGAGATGGCTCAGTGGTTAAGAGCACTGACTGCTCTTTCAGAGGACCCAGGCAGGTTCAATTCCCAGCACCCACATGGCAGCTCACAACTGTCTGAAGTTACAGTTGCAGGGGATCTGACACCTTCACACCAATGCACATAAAATAAAGTTAAATAAACCATAAAAATATTTAAAAAAAAAAAAAGAAAGAAAGAAAGTTTGACCCAGGGAGTGCCTGCCTACAGGATGCTTGGTCTAAGGTGTAGTTGTTGCATGTCCTTCCTGAACAACAGAATGCTTAACTCAGGGTATAGTGGCTTGATGCTTCAACTATTGAAGCAAGCAATTGCTTTGTTTGTTCTTTGGATCATGCAAAAGCAGTCTTTTGCCTTCTTTCTCCCTCTTTGGATTGGAGTACATAAGCGCATGGAAAATAAACGCAGGTGGATTCGTTATCACTAGATTACCCTCCCAGTTCTTCCTATGTCTAGGTATTTCTTTCACATCTCTGTTCCTCCTATGTAATATTTCTAATCCACATGCCCCTACCCTGGATCGGGCAAACCCCATCGAGGCTGGACCCCAACACACAGTTCAGGACCCCTAAGTAGGGAATAATGTCACCCATAGTGGACTGGGTCTTCCCACATCAATTAACATAGCTGTCAAAACAATGCCCACAGACATGCCAACCTGATTAGACCATCTTTAACTGAGACTCTCTTCCAGGTGGCTCTAGATCCTTTCAAGTTGATGCCCAAAATCATCACAACTGAATGAGAGATTTAATCAGATTTGGAGGCAAAGGAGAGTCTGCCTAGGTAAACACCCTAGGAGACCAGATGAGCATCTGTGCCTGCCACCCCTCCCCCTGTCTCTTATCTCATGCTCAGACAACTGTGAGGGCTCTTCCATTGTTCCCCAGAAGACTTACCTTATGTTGGAGGCTTTTTCTCTAGGATTGTTCCTAAACCATCTTCACCCACCTCAGACAAGCTGTTACCACCCCATCTCTCTCCTACTGTGGAGGCTTGCGGTAGACAGCAAACACTAAATGCGTGGGATCAAGTGAGCGCCTGCTGGACACAAGAGCTGCTGCTCTGGCAGGTATCTCGCTCAGGGTCTCTCAACAGCAACAGCCACAAGCTTGGGTTTTCATCCTCTGCTATGAGTGATGAAGGCGTTCTGTAATTTCACCCTTTTAAAGCAGGATATTCCATCTGTGTCTTCTTCCCACTGTCCTGATCTGTTAGGATGAGTTAGTTCTGGGAAGGGTGCCATAGCTGGGGCTAGTGGGCTCTTTCCCTCACCTGACTCTCCTCTGAACCACAACCATTGGCCTGTACACAGGGCCAGATGTGAGCTGGAAACCTGGTAGCCATGGCTTCTACCCCAGGGTCTGCAGAATTGGGAGCTGGCCACAGGAAGCAACGTCAGGCTACTTCTGTGACCACTGGCCTACGCAGCCACCCACAGAAAGAGGCACTGCTTACCCAGAAACTTCCTGCCCCTTCTCACAGAACACTGGTTCCCCATTCTGGGCTCAACTGCCACTAACTGCCCTCTCCTCAGGCTTCCTGGCCTCTCATTGGGCCCATTCCTGTCTACAGCTTAGACTTAGAACTTCAGCCCTTACAGAGTCCCCGGAGTTCTGTCTCCTTAAGCAGCCTTCCTTGCTTGCTCCACTGGGGCCTCAGGATCAATGGAAAAATAAATTCCTTGCTTTGTCAGGCACTTCTCTAAGCCTCTAAGGTTCTCTGCAAGCCTTTGTCTACACCTTTCTCATGAGCCCTTTTAGTGGTTGGGTTCTTTAAAGGCAGAACCAAAGTAATATTTTTGTTTTATGATCTCAAAGTAGAAACAAGCCACAGCAGAGTCAAATAAACCTTAGGAGTTGATTCTTCCTTTGACCACCCAAGAGCCTCTCTACCTCAAATCCAAAGAACTATGGGCTGTATGTAATGTGCTGTATGATCTCTTGAAACGTAGACTAAGCACGAAGACAAAGGGGTTATATGCTAAGGAAAAGACTTTGGAGGTATTGGGACCATTTCCCAGGCCAGAGGCTTAGAGCAAAACATAAGGAGAAAGTCCAAGAGGCCTTGAATGGGCAGAGAAGTCGGATGATGGGATGGGCATCAGGCTCCTGAATTTGGGGTCTGGGGAAGGAAGATCCACAAAGACAGACTCCAGGGTCAGACAGAACAAGGACAATGTGTAATCCTAGAAATGACAGGAAGGGGGTGGGACCTAGGCTTGGACCAGCTACAAGGAGGAAGGGATCCACAACAGGACCCAGAGGAAGCCGTGCAAAGCTCAGGAATAGCTCTTAGTAGACATCTCTGACCACAGCCAGGGACCGCTGTCAAAGGCAACCAAGGACATGACTTCTCCCATTCCACTAATGAACCTTCGGATGCTTTTTTAACTGGGGAGATGGTAAAATCCCATCTGTGTCTGGGGGCTGGTGGGTTAAGAGGAGAGATGAGAAACCAGGTGACATGGTTAGCTGCCTGGGCAGAGTTTATGAAACACAGGGAGCGCTCTGGAAGCATCCACTGAACGAATTCCCGCTTTGGAGACAGTGCTTGCCCAAGGCAGGAGGCTGTACTGTGACAAGATTTAATCTTGTCATATGAAACCACATGAACATTTTATAACTACTGCACTCACGTTAATGTTGGAAGGCCACACATTCCGGATCCACCCAGGGTCTCTCATTATTGGAATCTGAAAAACAAAAACATTAGACATTAATTAGAGAGGCTGGGGAGGTGGATCCCTGGTTAAGAGCATTGGCTGCTCATTCAGAGGATCTGGGTTCAATTCCCAGCACCCACGTGGCAGCTCACAGTCACCGTCACAGCAGTCACAGGGGATCTGACGCCCATTTCTAGCCTCCAGGAGCACTGCATGAATGTGGTGCATAGACACATACCCTTCCACATAAAAATAAAAGATTACAAATATTTTCAAAGAAGAAGTTAATTAGAGATACAAGTCAAGTAAATCATGACCTGGGCCCTGCTCGTATGTCAAAGGTTTTAAGTACTGAGAACAAATTTTGGGGACCAGGCCCATGGCTCAGTTAGTAAAGGGCTTGATGACAAACATGGGACCTGAGTCTGATCCCTAGAAACCACATCATAAAACTGAGCATGGTATCATTAGTTTGTAATCTCAGCACTGGGGAAGCAGAGACTTGCTGGTCAACCAGTCTAGCCAAATTGTTTGTAATCCAAGCCAGTGAGAGTCCCTGTCTCAAAAACCCAAGATGGGGCCTTGGGAGATGGTTCAGTGGGTAAGATCATTTGCTGTGCAAGCTGAGGACCTGAGTTCAAGTCCCTAGCACTCACTTAAATACTAAGGTGAGCACGGCAGTGTGTATGTATAACCCCAGCACTGGTGGTATGGAAAGGCAGACACCAGGAGCTCACTGGCCAACTGGATCAGTGAGCCTGTCTCAGGGAAACAAAGGAAAGAGTGATAGAGGAAGACACAGGATCGACCCCTCTGGATTCTGAATATGCACAGATAGGTATTCACAGACACACAGGTGCACACACAGAGACACACAGAGAGAGACACACACAGCAACACACACACACACACACACACACACACACACACACCCAGAATGACAGCTGCCGTGGGACAATGGTCTTATACCCTGTAAAGGTTTGTCAGTTGTACTGGTTTAATAAAATGCTGATTGGCCAGTAGCCAGGCAGGAAGAAGAGGCATGTCAGCCAGAACAGGAGAATTCTGGGAGAGGAAAGGCTCAGTCTGCAGCTGTCACCTAGACTCAGAGGAAGCAAGATGAGAATACCTCCCTGATAAAAGGTACCAAGCCATGTGGCTAACACAGACAAGAATTACGGGTTAATGTAGAATGTAAGCGTTAATAAGAAGCCTGAGCTAATAGGCCAACCAGTTTGTGATTAATGTAGACCTCTGTGTGTTTCTTTGGGACTGAACAGCTGTGGGACTGGGCAGGACAGAAACTACTGCCAACAGACACCATATATGATGGCTCACATTTATAATCCCATTGCTCAGAAAGTTGAAGCAGGAAGATGACAGAGAGTTTGAGGCCAACTTAGGCTACCTAGTGACTTCCAGGCCAGCCTGGACTATAGAATGAATGAGATCCAACCCCCAAAACAAAACCGTTAGCAACAAAAAAAGTTTTTAAAGGAGTCAATAGGAACACTCTGGAATTGGCCAGAAGTGGGGTTTGGAGAACCAGTGACTGTTAAAAACCACGGGACAGAGCACTTCAGCAGAGAGAATTCCAGCTCAGCCTGGAAAAAGAATTCAGGACTAAGCAGCATGTGGGGGAGGGGGCTTTACTTGGTTCACAGAATGTGATGTGATCATAAATTTCATTCTTTCCCTCTTTCCCCATCCCATCATCCTGTGTGAAGCACACCCAACCTATTGATGAAGCCACAGGTTGGGCAGGGAGGAAGCAATGGGATAAGAAGTCAGGACAGAGCGCCTCAGGGCAGCCACACCTGTTTCATAGGTGTGTGTCGCTAGCTTGTTCACCTCTAAAGGGATCCTACCGGCTTGTGTGAACTGAGTCCAGGGAGACTAAAGGGCAAAACCTAGTTCCCTGATTCCATTGTACAGTGTGTTCATGTTAAAAGAGACCACACCATGTCTTCTCTGAAAAGGACCCAATTAACATCGCCCAGAGCATATCACTATGCCAGGTTAGCCCAGCTTTCTAAAGGACATGCCAGCTGTCCAGGGCCTTTAATTAATTGCATCCTAATTTTGTTCAGAACATGCCTTTCTTAGTTTCCTTTCCCATGGTAGTGATAAAATTCCCAGACCAAACAACCTAAGGGAGAAGGGGTTTATTTCAGAGCACAATTTAAGTTAGTCCTGGTGGGGAAGACAGCTCACTAAGAGCTTGAAGCAACTGGACACCTTGTATCAACCTTCCAAAAGCAGAGAGTACTGAATACATGCATGCTGGCTAGGGCTCAGCTCCTTCCTCAGGTTTATGTGGGACAGGATGCCCTGCCTAGGAAATGGTTCTGCCCACAGTTAAAATGGGCCTTCCCGTATTATTTCACTTGATCAAGATAGTCCCTCACAGGCATGCTTAGAAATCCATTTAGATCCCAGGGGATTCTAGATTACATCAAGTTGACAGAGACTGACGATCAATACTAACCGTCAGAACCCATAATTTGAATTCAACTAATAACAATTCTAATAGTCAAGCCCCCTTCCATCTTGCTACCACTTTGGCCAGGCTGGCTTTTCTAACCCACATTTGTTGGTGAACTGCTGGTGAATGGGCACATTCTGCACCGTTTGGTGTTGAATGCCTGGCAGTGCCTTTTAGGGTCCTGTGCCTGGCTTGGTTCTGGGAGCATAGAGAAGGGTGAAATGGGCTTCTCCTCTGTGAGTTGCTTTGGACTAGGGGAAAGTAAGAATGTGTCTGACCAAGGTCACCTTCAAGAGATGCCCAGTGTGATGGTAAATTACCAACTTGGAAGATTCTCAAATCAGCTCCTAAGGGAATCTCAGTGAGGGGCTGGCTAGATCCAGTTGGCAGTGGGGGGAGGACTATGTGGGTTGCTTTAATTGAGGTGGGAAACCTTCCCACTGTAGGCGAGACCATTCCCTAGGCAGGAGACCCTCGACTGTGTAGTTGTAGAAAGAGTAAGTTGAGCAGTTGCATGCATTCATGACTAAGGATGTCATGTGACCAGTTGCTTCATGTTCCTGCTACCTCAATTTCCCCACAGTGATAGGCTGTAACCCAGAATTGTGAGCCAAATAAACCCTTTGACCCTCAAGTAGATTTGTTGTGTATTTTATCACAGAAACTGAAAAAGAAACTAAGATACCTCAGGAATGGTGACAACACAGAACAGGAAGCCTGCTCCCACCTTCCTCCAGAATCAGACTGGAGAAGGCTCCACACCATGAGCAAAAGACACCATCTGACATACTTCCTAAGCCTGAGTATCTCCTGGGGAGAAGCAAGAAGACATGGCTTCTACAAACATGGAAGTGGGCTACTCAAGAAATGGAGGCCCAAGTCCCAAGAGGGTCACGTGAGTGCAGAACCTGCAGTGTGTCTGTAGTGATGAGGAGCAGCTAGCTGCTTCCCACCACCTGGCTAGCTTTATCCAAAATAATTACACAGAAACTGTATTCATTTAAACACTGCCTGGCCCATTATCTCCAGCCCCTTATTGGCTAACTCTCACATATTGATAAACCCATTTCTATTAATCTGTATAGTATCATGAGGTGGTGGCTTACCGGGAAGATTCTAACCTATGTCCATCTTGGGCCAGAGCTTTATGGCGACTGACTCACTTCCCTTCTTCCCAGCATTCTGTTCTGTTTACTCCGCCTATCTAAGTTCTGCCCTATCAAAAAGCCAAGGCAGTTTCTTTATTAACCAATGAAAGTAAGACATAGACAGATGACCTTCCTACATCACATGTCTAGGAGTGAAGGGGACAGGAGGCCCCCAGGGGGAAGATCCAGAGGCATTCAGACTTCTGTAGGCCATGTATTCAGCATTTTAAGAACATGTTTCTCAAAAGAGACCCTTACAGGAGACTATTGTGTAAACCGACAGATGGAAAATCATCCAGGTCCAGTGTGGAGAAGGCGTCAGGGCTCCCCATCCTGTCTACAGAAAAATCTCTGGACCAGAGAGCAAGAAAAATAAGGGGATGAGAGGTCATGTCAATGATCTCTGTGTGGAGGATGTCCAGGAGGCAGAGAAGTGAGTCACAACATGTAGCCAGGTTAAGACTCAGGCAACATTGCTCCATGGGACAAAAGGAAGGATACCAGCAGGTAAGTGTAGTTCTCACACATAATCAGAGAAACTTCTTATAGAACAGACAGAGACTATCATAGAAAACCATAATTAATCAAAACGCAGAGAACGAGAAACAATGTGGTGTCCAGTCCCAACTGAAACATCTACAACACAGTTCATTGTTTGGGTCTTATTTAGGAAGCCATGTTGGTGAGATTTCATGGGTGTAGCTTCCCTGGTATTTCCAGGAGCAAACTTCCTGCTCCCATGGCTCTTCCGATCGTCCTGCTCCCACTTCGTGACAACCCCATGGCATCTAATGACATCCAAGTTTGAAATGGCCTCTGCCTGTGGCATGGTGAACCCCCATCTCCATCGGATGCAGAAAGAAGATATCCGACTTGAACTCAGCTGTTGGAGAACAGCTAACTCAAATTCTTCGGGGGCCACAGACACGGCCATGCGCACAGCAGTCTCTCAGTAAGACAGCTGGACCAGCTTTCCTGCACTCATGGTTGACCAAGAAAGCTGACAGCAATTTAAACTCACAGTGGGTTCATTTATCCCTGATTAAAAGTGAAATTTCGGGCCGAACCCCAAAGCTATTCTTCTACCAACAGGGGTGTGGTATCTCTAATGCCACCTCCCATGGAGAGTTGGTTTGATTTTATCATTTAAGCCTAAACACAGAAACACCAAAGGTGCCAGAAGTGTGTGTCATTCCACAAGCTCCGTGGGTCACGTGGTGAGATGGTGGAATGGGGATCAGATGGGCAGCGCCCCAGCCTTTGGCCTTCCAGGGCTTTCCCAGAAAAGCATAAAAGTAGAGCAAGGTGGGACTTGGGAGATAAAGCCAGGAGGATATGGAGTTCAACTACACAGAATTTGAAGCTATCCAGGGCTACCCGGGACCATGCGTCAAAGGGAGGGAGGGAGAGGGAGAAAGGAGGGAATGCAAGAAGGACATAAAACAGGGCAGTTGGGTCTGAGCCTTTTTTAATGGTTTGTTTGTTTGTTTTTTTGATTTTCAAGACAGGATTTCTCTGTGTAACACCTCTGACTGTCCTGGAACTCGCTTTGTGGACCAGGCTGACCTTGAACTCACCAAGATCTGCCTGTCTCTGCCTCCTGAGGGCACCACCACTTCTGCCCCTTTTTTAGTTTTTTAAAGATTTATTTTGTATATTATGAGTGTTTAGCCTGTGTGTGTGTAAGTACACTATGTGTGTGCCCGGTGCCCACAGAGGTCAGGAGAGGGTACTAGAGTCCCTGGAATTGAAGTTGTAGGTGGTTGTGGGCTGCCGTGTGGGTACTGAGAACCAAATCAGGCTCCCCTGGAAGAGTAGCAAATGCTTTTTACTCATGAACCACCTCTCTGGCCTCTTGTTTTCTTAATAATGCTCAATAATATGTAGTCTTGAGGGAGTCTGATCATGCCACGGCGGATCCTTGTCTCCAGTTAAAAATTGAGGTCTGGGCTGACAGGATGCTATCATGGCATGGTGCACACTAAATCACCCCAGAAACATCTCCCCGTTTGAAGGTCAAGGGGAGCAAGCTTTCTTCTGTCTTCCTTCCTCCTCTCACTGCCACATGCGGCACTTGTCCCGTGCTTCACCTGGACCATTCCTCCTGCCTGAGTCACCCTTCAGCTGCCGAGACACTGCCACGTGTGTCCTGACCTCGGCCTCCTCCACTTCCTCAGAGAGGACTGCTCCTTCGTGGAGCACCTGCGTGGTTCCCCACGCCGTTTAGCTCAGCTTGCACGTGTACTTTTGCTTGCACACGTGTTCAGCTAATGACAGCCTTCTCCAATAAGAACATGAACATAGCCTGTCCTTGTCATCTAATTCCCCGAAGCCTCTGGCCACGGTAGATAGTCATTAAGTATTGCGGAATGGAAGAACAGAGGTATAATTTTCTCAACACTCAGAGCCCAGAGAGTGGAGCCCAGAGAGTCGAGAGAGTTAGCCCAAGTTACACAACCAGCAGATGTGTGTGAGGGAGCTAGGGTTTGTCTCAGGTTCCAGTAACTTCAAAACCAGGGTGCCATCAACTTCAAAACCAGGATGCCATCTGTATTCCAAACTCACGACTGCAGGAGGGCCTAAGACTGGAACAACCTTATTCTCACGCCTTCCCCAAAGGGGAAGGGAACACGTCCAGCTCCCTCAATAGCTCTATTTGTAGCCCTCTGTGCCTCTGCCTTGGGTCCAGGAGTTTCTTCTACCCCTCGTCATATCCTCATGGCTACATGCCCACATGAACTGAGGTCCCCAGGCCTCACCCGAGGCTCACACAACCGAGTGGCTTCTGCAGGACCTTCTGCAGGTGGGAAGCCAGGCTGAACACAGAACTGGCCCACGGAACAGACCCAGCGAACTTTGCTGGAAAGGAGGGCCCAGGTAGAAGAATGTAGAACAGATTCACCAAGGACTTGGCCTCCATGTCCTGGAGCACAGTGAGGGGGATGGAGCTACCTGCTCCAGCATTCTCTGACTCCAATGGGTATGCAACATGTGACCTGTGCTTCCAGACTTTGTGGGTACTCCGTAACAGGGATACCAAATGTCCGTAGATTTAGTGAGGGGTGCAAAAGATGACAGGTTTAAGTCACATCACAGAAATCACTGTTCAGAGATTTGTGAGGGCCTGGGATAGACACTTACAGGGAGCCCATGAGCTCCTAGCTCTGCCACAACAGGGTCATCCGAAGGCTTACTGCTTCCAGCCTACCGATACCCCAAAAGTGTGCTGGCCAGGAAGGGAGACTTGAGCTTCCATGAGCACTGCAGACTGTGTGTACATGAGAATGTGTTGGTGTGTATATGTATGTACGTGTGAGTGTAAGAGAGAGAGAAAGAACTGTGTGTATGAGTGTATGTAAATATGTGTGTAAGTGTGTATGACAGAGTGTATGTACCTGTGTGTACATGCATGCATATGTGTGTACATGTTTTAGATTAACAATAATATCCTCAAATTCTTTATGACTCCTGGCACTGAGGTAGGGAATCTACAGTCCCCCCCTTAAATCTGAGCCACTTGAGTAACTGACTTAATAACATTAAGGACTCACAACAACCTCAGAGGCCAGGTTGTGAGAGTCCTCGTGGCATCTCCTCTGCCTCCAGCAATGCTCTTTCTCAAAAAGTGCTGGCTACTGGCTACTAGGTAAGGACTCTAATCTGGGGTGCCACCCCTCAGGGGCTTGTGTGTGACTCCAGTCCAAAGTCCCCACTATGCTGGGCCTTCCGGCTCCCTCCTCCCACAGGCTTAGATGAGTTCCTCCAAACCAGCTCTTCTAGCCGACAGGTACCACCACTGAGCCAGGCAACATGGAGGGGCAGATAAATCCTCTGGCTGAATTGCACACACATTCCAGACCTGAAATGTCCCCTAATGAGGTGGTGACTTAAGCTAGTAAGTTTTCTTCTCCTTTTTTTAAAAAAAAAAAAATATTTGGGGCCTTTTATATTTAATTAACAGTTAAAAATATTTAATGTTTTCTTTAGGAGAAATTGATCATACACAATGAGTCTCATTGTGACATTTCAGTGCTCGCAGATCCTAATTGCCAGCAGCTCCTTCCTCTCTCTTGTTCCCCTCCCACCCCACGGACTCTCGTTCTCTTCCTGCCTGGTCTTCCTTCTACCTTCTCGCCTTCTTTTTAAATGACCCGATGAGTTCCATTAGGGTTTGCAGGAACACCGATAGGGGTTTGATTACAGGAACATGGACACCTTCTTAGGACTACACAATTGAAGAAAACATCCCTCCTTCCCAGCAACCATTGCTTGCCTAGAAACGCTCCGTGAGAGGTGGGGCTGAGTGTGTCACCCCTCCCCCTTCATAACAAGATGTCCACGGGCCCAGTCTCGTGAAGGTTAAACCAGTTGCTATGAATTTAAGACTGCAATGGCCTCTCTTGTCCTAAAGTCAGCCTTCCACACCACTTCCCACCTACTTCCTGTTGGAGTCTCACCACATAGGGCAGGCTGACCTTGAACTCACAGAGATCTGCCTGCCTTCCAAAGGCTGGGATTAAAAGCAGACACTACCATGCCCAGCTCAGTTCTTACATTTTTTAAAAAACATTTATTCAGGTGTGTGTATGGGTGCTCCTCTTCAACAGCGTGTGGGGGTCGGTCAGCAGGGACCTTGCGGGCCTCAGCTCTGTCCTTTCATTATGGGAGCATCAGGAAACAAATTCAGGTCATTAGCTCCTAGCCTTGTCACTGGCTTCGCTTACATTATTTCTGCCCCTTCTACACGGTCCCCAAGCCTTGGAGGAGGTGATATGGTTGTCCCATTTAGGGATGACATTCAGCAGTCACTTATTCTCCACACTGGGACCAGTTCTGACTCTCCACAGTTAACCACCACTCAGCACAAAAAGAAAAAGGGAAAAGAAGTGTTTGTGAGCAAGGCTGAGAACAGCACTAACCCATAGGCAGAACAGAGCTGTTTAAAAAACAAGTCTGCCCGGCACACCATGTCCACTTCGCAAAACAACAGAGCCTTCCCCATAGGCAAGCCAGGAAGTTTGGGAGCAGCATGTTCCAGAAGAGTAAACAGACAGAATAGAGCACGTGCCCAGGAGCAGGAAGGCACTGGGTGCCTCTCTGTGCAGCTGCATGCATATACCTGGAAGAGCAACTGTGCCTCTCTGAGCAAGAATATCTGTCTTGTCTGTATGGACAGTTTCGTCCTTTGTGTGGTTGCTCTCTCCCCACTCCCCACTGTGTGTGTGTGTGTGTGTGTGTGTGTGTGTGTGGTGTTTACAACAAAATGACACTCTCTCCTGAGTGAAATCAATCCCTCCTGGCTATTTACGAAAAGCACCACACAGAATCCACGTGTTTGCACACGCAGACGCTTCTCTGTGGGGTCAGGTTGCCTGGGAAACTGGCCAAGTCTAGGATCCAGAGTTGGCAGACAGCTATCCCAGTCTCCTTGGCCTCCCTGAAGCCCTGGCCCCCAAGCCTGGAGACAAGCCCAAGAGTGTTGGCTCAGAGCCACCCCTACTCCCATCTCCCAGCAGGGAGACGTTCCCGGAGGGTTTTTCACAGCACTTGAGTCGGCTTTAGGGAACATCAGTTCCATGGTGGGTCACAGAAATGTAGTCAGAATGAACAGTTATCAGGAAGAAATGTCTGTGGCATGGTGAAATGGGGTGGGTGGTGCTGAGGAGACAGAGAAAGCCTGAAAGATAAGGACAGAGATGGCAGACACAAATCTAGAGAGATGGAGCAGTAGGGATAGACAGAGACAGACAGACAGACAGACAGACAGAGATTAAAAAGAGACAGAAATAGAGATAGAGAATCCGAGAGACAGAAGAATAGTCATGAAAAGACAGGAGTAGAGATAGAGAACCAGGATTAGAGAGACAGAGGTGGAGAACCAGGGGGAAAGAGAGGTAAACAGGGGCATACAAAGAAAGATACTAGAGAGAGAGAGATGCCAGAGGTGGGGGACAGAGAGGCAGAAGGGAAAGGAGGGAAAGGGACGTTCAATGCAGTCTTCCTCCTAGCCACCCATACAGTCTTTGCCAGGTTCTTATTGCACACGGTCCCTTCCTAGTCAGGCCATGCCAAGGAGGGCAAGGTTTGTCTCTCTTGAGACTACAAGTGGCAACTTGAGCAATGCCTTCTTTAAATGTCTCTATTTTGGGGTTCTTTGAGATAGGATTTTGCTACCCAACCCAGTTGTCTTGAAACTTGTAGTAATTCTCCTGCTTCAGCCTCCAAAGTGCTAGGTTCACATGCATGTCCACCATGCTCTGCAAAAATCTTTTATGTCACGTGTTTCAATCTATTTGAAAGGTTTTTGGGTTTTAAGGCACTAGGGACAGAAGGCAGGGTCTCGTCCATGCTAGACCCATGTACCACTGCTGGGCTTCATCCTCAGCTCTCCTGTCCTCTTACATGTTGCTGCCCTGACGTACTTCCAGGACTAGCCCTGTCTGGGAGGAAGTCTTTCACAAGCAAACCAAGTCAGAACCTTTGCTCCATCCAAATGCTGCTTCTCTAGGCTCTCATGTCCTTGGGCCTCCAACCGCATGCCTGTCCCTTTTACCAGCAGACAGGGTATTTAAAATATTTTAAGAACTTAGGACTTTTCATGACAGTGAGACACATCTGCTCCTGGCAGCTCCAATCTACTTCAAGAGGAAGATGGGCATCAAAGTGGCTCCTGATGGAGTCTGCTAGCTGTTTGGGCAAGAAACTGCTCTTGCCTGGACTGCTTAACTGGACAAGCAGGACGCACAGAGAAATGACTGCTGAACTTGCCTAAAGGTGAGATGAACCTTCCGGGTTCTTGCTTCATGAAAGAGTCTGCTAGACATTCTGCAGGACATAGAAGAAAGTGACTGACAAACTGCCAATATAGGTGGAACTGTTTTTGAAATTTCCTGCTTCATGGAAAAGTCTGCCAGATACTATGGGCCTATAGGCTGAAGATGGAGGCCCCAACGGTACAGAAGAACTTTGGGTGACTGTCCAGGTAGCGAGATGTCTCTGTCATTTATAGAGTTTGGAAGTTGCTTACAATGTGCTTCCTGTTTACTTAGGTAACATTATATCCTTCTGGAGTCTTTGATGGAGTTGAAGAATTTATACTTATAGTTTTCCTTAGTTATGATAAAAGATAAAGTAGATATAAATATTGTAACTATAATTCTTGCTTGATACCTGTTTTGTTATATGTAATTTTACTATGTTAAAGTTAAAACCTTCCTTTTTTATTTTCACAGGAAAGAGGAGGTGATGTGGGATTCCCCTCTGTGTGCTGTGAATACCATTGGTTAATAAAGAAACTGTCTTAGGCCTGTGATAGGGTAGAGTAAAGCTAGGCAGGGAAATCTAAACTGAATGCTGAGAGAAAAGAAGCAGAATCAGAGAGAAGCCACGGAGCCCTGCCGGAGCCAGACAGAACTTTACCCAGTAAGCCACAGCCACATGGCGATTCACCGATTATTAGAAATGGGTTAAATTAAGATGTAGGAATTAGCCTATAAGAAGCTAGAGCTAATGGGCCAAGCAGTGTTTTGAATAATATAGTTTCTGTGTGATTATTTCAGGTCTGAGCCCCAGGGCAGCCAGGAAATAAACAAGTGACCTATTACAACAGAGACAGGCATGGTGACATTGGTGTTCTGATAACCAGACAGTGCACAGGCTAGTTTAGCAAGACAGCATGGGCAACAGCCTAGGCAAACAGGCCTCTGCTGGCCACGACAGACACGCCAGCCCTGGATTCCCCCAGAAATGACACAGACTAGCGTTTGATCAGCAGAGCGCAACCCTAGCCCATCACACACATTCTTTTCTTTAGTGTAAGAGAGATGAAGACACAGTCCATACAAGAGTTAAATGACAACAGAGTTAGGGGACTTAGTTCAGAAACTAGTATGCTGTTTGAATTTGACAACTATCCGGCCTTTGTTGTTTGGCTGTCATTATTTTACATTTTCTTGGGAGTATAGACTAGCACCATCCAGTAGAAATACAGTGTGAACCACATACACAATAGCAAGAGGGCAGAGCAGTAACTCTTTAGGATGACAGTCCTCCTTATGGGCCACCTGGGCCATGTGCTGGGAACAAGCTCAAGAGCTTGAGGCAGTCAGAGCTGAGGGACTGGAGACCGGGTTAGTCAAGTCCACTCACACACGTCCTGGGCACCAGCTGTGGTAAGCGATGAGATCACGATGGGGCAATCTTTATGAGGATGGAGACGAGCTGCTTGGCTATCTCGTAGTACACAAGGAGGAAGTGCAGAAGCTGGAATCTGCAATCTGGCATGCTGTGTTGTGTGTCATGGAGGAAGAATGAGGTTTTTTTTTTTTTTTTTTTTTTTTTGAGAAAGGTAGAGAAGAGGAGGGAAGATGATCCAGGTCCAGGAGGACCAGATAGTCAAGGAAGACGTGGGAAGAAGAGAAAAGTCAACAAACATAGCAGGATAGTCTTGATGCTGGGAGAAGTGAGGACCCAGGAGTTCAAAGCCAGTGGAGAATGAATCGAGAGAAAGAGAAGGAATTTGACCACTCAGAAAGAAGAACTAGGAACAGACAGAAGGACTCAGGGCACCAAAGACATGTTTTGTCTACCGTAGTGACAGTGTGATCCCAGCATAGCCACAGAGCAGCCATCTGGAAGGGTGGGAAAGAAAGATGAGCTACAGTTCACAATCCTCATCGTGACTGTCAGTCATGATTCTCATTCTGTACCAGGGATGTAGCCTCACCCTAGGGGCTCATCCATTTAGGAATGAAGAAGTCAGCACGCAAGCAGCTTTTATGGGGCCTGACCAAGTTCAGACACTGCAGACTAAACTAGGTCTGTCTTGTCACAAAGTCCTTATTCTCTCAGATTCCATCTCCTGAGAGGCCCGTGCTGAGGCCCGTGGGGTGGGTAGCAGTAGAACAGAGGAAGAGGACATCACCACGCAAACCAAGGTCACACCTGAGTAAGAGTGTGTTTGTGGCTTCAGGTGAATGTGTATGATGGAGATTGATCCTGGCACTGAAGTGAGCCCACACATGGAGTCCATTGGCCTGCACCTGCAGGGATTTCTTCTAACCTGTGCACCAAGGCAGACCATGACAGGAACAGAAACTCCTCCTCCTAGACTAGCCAGGTTCCACACCATGTTTTTCTATTAAACCCATTGAATTCTCTAAACAAGGAGGGTATTATCATTATGGCCTTTCTGTTTGCTTTTGTTTGAGTTTTTGGTTTTGTTTTTTTTTTTTTTTTGTGGGGGGAGGAGGGGCTTCAAGACAACGTTTTTCTGTAGCTTTGGTACCTGTCCTGGAACTAGCTCTTGTAGACCAGGCTGGCCTCGAACTCACAGAGATATGCCTGTTTCTGCCTCCCGAGTTCTGGGGTTAAAGGCCTGGGCCACCACAGCCTGGCTTTGTTTTTGTTTCAATGAAACAGTTTCGGCAAAGTTGAGTCATTTCCCCAGGCCACACCAGCTGGTCCAGCTAGATTCATCTTCAGTTCTCATCTTATTTTTAACACAGCTCCTGCAGGTGGATGCCGCTGTTCCCTACCCTGCCCGGCCCCACACTAGTCTGGGAGCTCACCGAAGGCAGCCCCCAGCCTCATATGCCTTGTTCTTTAGAGCGGGGTACATGCTACAATCACCTGGTGACCCTTGACTCATGAGCACGAAGGATAGAGAAGGAGGGTGACATCACTATGCTTGTGGCCAGAAGGCATGGAAGACTTACTTAGACCGTCCCAGCATGTGTGGTGTTGATGATATCACATGTGTGATGCTACATGTTCACATGTCACAGACTTGAAGAGTGGGAAAGACAGCCTCCTAACCTTGCAGCCATCAGGAAGGGGTGGGAAGATCGGACCTCACTCCCTCTGCTACCGCCTTGCTCCCACGTGCCACATGGACTCTACACCCCTCAGGACACAGCACCTGTCCACCCTGAGGCAAAGCCATGGGAGTTCTTAGAAAGCTGAAATCCACACAACCCGTTAAGTACACCTCACTAGCTTGCCCCTGTGGAGCTGAGATCAACTCGTAAGGTATTTCTTTCAACACAAGGATTCGTCCTCAGCAAGAAATAATCCCCAGGAGAGATTGCACGTGAGTCAGGGCTGCAGGGAGATACAAAGTTTACATCTTCTTAAGTTTTAAGTTGTATTTTTAGCTGGCATATAAAGTAACAAGTTTCCTGTGCAGACCAAAAAAAGGTGAGCCTATTTCCACCTCGTCTGATGGTCAGAGAGTTTGAGGTTGCTCAGAATTGTGGACAACAACCAGACCCCAGGATGTGGTTACTTGGTTCTTCTGACATTAAGATGGCCCAGACAGCTAGATCCACTCCACCCTGACTAATGGTTAGAATATTCAAGCATACTTCTGCTTTTTCTTTTGTATTTGGAGGCTTAATCTGGCTGCCTTCAGGATATGTGGTCTAGGGCGACTTCACTGCCTAAGCAACAGAATGCTAATGACTTGATGTCTCAAAGTGTTGAAGCAATCAACTGTCCGAGTTGTCCTTTGTAACATGTTTTTTTTTTTAAAAAAAAAAAAAAGAAAAGAAAAGAAAAAGTCTTTGGTTGCCTTCTTCCCCCTTTCGTATTGGGGTATAAAAGTGTATGGAAAATCAAATGCAGGAGATTTCAGTATTCACTGGAACTCCCTCCTGATACTATCCTATGTTTCTGTTTTATTATTTTCACTCCCGTCTTCATATTCTTAACTTATTTTCTGATCCCCACTCCCCTAACCTGGTAAGCTGGTCTCCAACACTTTCCCTGTGGTATTTTTATAATATACTTAGTCCCCCCCCCCCCCACTTCTCTTGTCCCTCTGACTTGAACCTGGCTGTGCCTCTCTCCCCTAATATTTCTTCTTCTTACTTTCATATACATGTTCCATTACCCTCCCACTAACCTCTCTTAAAGTCTCCCAGCTGCTACCCACACTCATCCCACATACATCCACATACATGAAAATCAGAAGCTAGGATGCACATGAGAGAGAACATGTAGTGTTTGTTTTTCCAGTTCGATCCATTTTTTTTAACCTGTAAATTTCCCAATTTTGCTTTTATTTATGGGAGACTAAAATTCCCCTGCAAGCCAGTGGCACACGCTTTTAATCCCAGCCCTCGGGAGACAGAGGCAGGCGGACCTCTAAGTTTGAAGCCAGCCTGATCTACACAGTGAGTTCCAGGACAGCAAGAGTTACTGTAGTTTTCTAAGACCCTGTCTCAAGCAAACAAGCAAACAAAAACAATGTATTTCTGTACCACAGTTCATTATCAATTGTTGCCGATGGGCATCTGGGTTGATTCTGTTTCCTTGGGACTGAAATAATGCAGCAATTTGCGATCAGATGAGGGACCTGTGGACTTGGCCTCATAACAGGAGAGATCCGTAAGAGTAGGAACTTCAGAAAAGAGCTGACACATGGCACCTGACCCTGATCGTGGGTATTTTAGATTTTGCCGCAAGCCTTCTGCCCACAAAATGCAAAGCCTTGACCTTATTCAGAGCACAGCAGATTCCAGCTGAGCAGGTTTGCTCCTCTTTGGGAGGCCAGCCCGGAACTGCAGGCTGCTAAAGGACACGGTGTGGTTTGTGGGATGAGAGGGAACAATGCAGTCAATAGTCACAGCACGGCTGTGTGGCTGTGTGACAACTGTGACATCTGACTCTAAGCCGTCAACTCAAAAGCAAAGTTTATCTATTAAACAGTAGCCCCTGCTGTGAAGAAATCACGGTTTCTGATGACATCAGTGCCTAGACGCTGTCCCCACGGAACCAGGACTGTTCTTGTATTTCTTAGAAGAGGTAGGTACATGGCAGCCGGTTCTAGCAGCCATGATCAGGAGAGAAGTTTTAAATGAACAACATGGAGAAAGCCCTTTGGCCTCGAGAACATCCAGTCCTCTGAAAGTCTAGCCTCCCGGGACAGACGTGGTGACGTTACCAAGCATAAATAAGGTCATCTGCAGTCAGCTGGGTCCCTGCCAAGGCAGCCAGCCGCCAAGAGGCCCCCACAGTCTTGGCTAGGTCTTACTCCACATGAGGATAAACTACCTGAGAAAACAGTTTCCCACACCCCAGAAAAGCCAGTACCTGGGCAGTACTGTAACTTGAAAGTGGTTGCTTATCCTGGGAGACAATAATGGCACAGTCAGTGCTGCATGGAGCAACACCCCACAGCCACCACTGTCCTGGGAAGTCATCCAAAGCCCAGGTGTGTGACCGTTCAGGCCTGTCTCCCTTCCTCTGAGAGCTGTCCTCAGGAGAGGACAACAACCCATTGCTGAACTCATTTCCCTCTGAGTGGGGTGAGGGAGGGCATGTTACCCAGCCCGATGAGACAGGGAGGAAAAAGCTGGGATGAGGACGAAGGACACCCAGGTGAGGTGACACACACTGGTGAGGACTTTGGGGACCAGTAGAGCCACCCAAGCCATCACTCTGTTTTGTTTGTGTTTTTTTTTTTCCCCTCTTGCATCTCACAACCTACAGAATCAAAGCGACCTTTCCCAAGGCCAGCTCAGCCTCCACCCAGGCTCCCATCCCCCAGAGATGCTGTACAGCAGTGGTTCTCAACCTTCCTAACGCTGCAACCTTGTATGACAAGTCTTCATGCTGTGCTGACTGCCAACCATAAAGCTATTTTTGCTGCCATTTCATAACTGTATTTTTGTTAGCTAGTTTTGAGTCATAATGCAATATCACCCACAGGTTGAGAGTTACTGCTCTAGACAGTAGCAATGAAGCCAGCTCTTTATCAGCACCTCCAATCACTATGCTCTCTTTACGGCCAACATAAAGATGCAGACCACTCTGACTGAGTCATAATTTAAATGTCTCCGGCTTTAGAAAAAAAAATGGTGCCATTGTCTCTGTGTCCCCAAAGGCAAGCCACAGCATGTGCCTCTAATTCCTCGGCAATGATGACGGAGATAACAGTTATTCCCAGGCTTGATCAGTGTTAAGACCTCAGACACCACATATGTGGTGTAGGCAAGGAGTGGAACAGAGACACACAGTGGTGAGGAGGAGCTGAGAACATAACGGGGCGGCGGGGGGGGGGGGAGGACGACACCCGGGAGGAACACCTTCTCACTCCAGGGCCGCTCTGCTACTGTTCCTCGTCTCTCTCGGTGCTCCACATTAAGGACTGTGAGTTGGTTGGTGCTTATGTGACCGGAACAATGAGCGAGAAATACCTGAATCTCTAAGCTGTGCTCTATTTAGAGAGCTGGCTAGTCAAGAAGGTGGAAGGCGAAAATCCTTAATTCTGCCTTCCATCTCCTCTCCAGCCAGCAGGCTTTGGAGGGGTGGAAACAAAGGTAGTTTGTCCATCTGTCTGTCCAGAGTTCAGTCCTACCCTCTCAGTCAGGTGGCCAATCTCACCCCTGAAGTGCATAATAACTGTGGCTCCCTTGTTTCCTAGAGATCTGGACTCAGGGACTTGTAAAAACGTTGAATGTAGGATGAGTGAGATGGTTCACCAGGTATACACTCCTGATGATCTTAGGCACAATCCCTATGACCCACGTGGTGGAAGAAGAAATTCAACTCTCTTAAGTTGACTGCCACACACACGTGCCAAGGCACATACATGTCATGCATGTACCACCTACACCCAAAATAAATATAAGAAACATCAGAATGGTCAACATGGTTGGTGTTCATCAGTGTCAACGTAGCCAGCCCTCTTCTGTAGCCCCCTGGAACAAGCCACTAGTAGTATGCGCCTGCTAAGCGGTTAGTGGTCCATACATGCGGTCACCTTTCTGCAATAAACAGTACAATGTCCCATACAATACAAAATACAACAGGTCTCCTGTCCATCCCTGCTGGGCCCTAGAAACTCCTCTATAGGGAGCACCTGTCCCCAGATTCAGCATCAGCTCCTCTGTACCCTTCAAGCCTTTGCTCCAATGCCATCGTCCCCTGAGGGACCATCACCGCCATCTGCCCTCCCTGCTCAGGACCCCAGGTCCCTGTCCTCTGCTTTACCCACAAGGCCCATCACAGAAAGTTTGGTTTCATTGCTTATGGGCTGCCCAGAATGGTAGCCCCAGGGAGGCCAGTTTATAGTCTGGTTTGTGCTGTGTGGGTAGAATTGTCTGGACGTTTCTAGCAGAGGAGCTGACACTTAACAGCTCTGGATAAACTTCCCTGGACGGAGTCCAGTAAAGCACAGCCTGGTGATTGCCTTGGACCACAGTGCTACGATCCCGACCTGGGCCTTGAGATGTAGTCTAGTGGTTGAGTGCTTGCCAAGCATGTGTGAGGCCGTAGGTTCAAACCCCACTATCACAATAATGATGATAAGAGTGATTAATCATCATGATCGCAAATCCCATAATGCCTCATGTAGACTATCATAAATAAATCCGCAGGTGCTGAAAAAGTAATTGGCTGTTTCTTCCATACCTTGGGTGCATATGGAAAACTGTTTACATATTTTAAATAACAGAATTTCAAAAGCTCTGCCAGTCCTACCCGCAGTGCTTGAGCTTGAAACTGATGAACCTTGGAAACTGAGAACCATGCCCTGTCTTAGAATTGAGGGCACACTGTGTCCCCAGAACACCAAGGCTGGAGAAAGAAAGCCACTGTGTGATGTGCGATTCCCCTCTATATGCTGTGAATACCATTGGTTACTAAAGAAACTGTCTTGGGCCTGTGATAGGGTAGAGTAGAACTAAACTAGGCGGGGAAACTAAACTGAATGCTGTGAGAAGGAAGGCAGAGTCAGGGAGAAGCCATGTAGCCCCGCAGGAGCCGGACTGAACTTTACCTGGCAAGTCACAGCCTCGTGGTGATAATGCAGATTACTAGAAAGGGGTTAAATTAAGATGTAAGAGTTAGTCAGAAATACACTTAAGCTATTGGCCAAACAGTATTGCAAATAATATGGTGTCTGAGTGATTATTTTGGGGCTGAGCAGTCGGGAACTAACAAGTGGTCTTCCTACAACAACTGCACCACACAATGCTGCAGAAGATCAGAGGACGCCAAGATATGGCCGAGGACAGAGAGGCTACTAGAACTGAGTTCAGCTCTCAAGAGCCAGGGAAAGCGGAACTTCCCAGATGTGGCAGCCACACAGAATCAGAGGTCTCTTCAAACCCTGTACCCATCCCCAGGAAGATCACATAATAGTTGCGGAGCATCTGAGCACTTTGCTCTACCGCACCTTGATTTCTTCATCCATTCAGAGCAATCTTATTTTCCACGACCTGCGAAAACCTACTCAGTTTCAATTTTGAGCCCTAAAATTCTATGCCAAAATGACTATGAACAAAACCGGACTTTGCTATGATGACCCTGATGAGACATCTTGGACAATGACACCTTTACCTGGACACAATCTTGTGTAGCCTAGGCTGGTCGCAAACTCCCTATGTAGCCAAGGGTAACTTTGAACTCCTGGTCCTCCAACATTCACCTCCCAAATGCTGGGTTTACTCACAGGACTTCCGTCCCGACCCAGCTGTGAGGCTTGTCTCCAACTCTCCAGCGCCACCTAGTGTGCACAAAGTATCCACCCTCACCACACGGAAATTCCTTGTAATCCATGCTGACCCAGATTAGACAAAGTTTCTGTGATTGATGTACCTGGGAAAGGCTGATCCCTGCCCCCAAATAACCCCAAATAATATAGCATCCTGACTTCAGCTACTCTAAGACTGCGCTATATTCTTAAGATCTCAGCGGAGGGTCAGCCTTGTGTTCGTCTCCGTAGCTTGGAATTTAACAAAAGGCATTTGAGCCAGGTCTCATTTTTTGATGACTTTTACCAAAGGAAGACATCTGTAGAAAAGGAGCCTGACCAGGTCTTGTCCTACCGTCCTCTGCGATCCAGTCCAGGAAGCCCTAGAGACCCATGTCCCTTGGAAGGAGTAGAGAGGGGAAATACGAGCAGGGGATCGCGGAGGAAGCATTTGAAGGGCACTTACGAAGCTCTAAGCACTGTTTGCTGAGCGCCTCACAAAGCTGATGGCACAAAGTCTAACCCTGTTGTTCTTCCACCAGACTCAGTTGAAGGATTTGCTAGCATTGTGCATTCCCAACCCCTTCTCATCAGCTACATTTAGCAAGCAGATGAGCCCGAGAGAGGCAGCAAAACCTAGAAGATACTTCAATCTGCAGCCCTATTTGGTTTGGGTCCCACACACCTTACAATGCACTTGGCAACCTAATTCCTTCACCTGCACTACTGTGCACACATGCCCCTCTCCAAACAACGAGCCTAGCAACCTCAGAACTCCCTTGGCTTCTCCATCCACACCCGTAAACAATAGTATATTCCTCTGGCCCTATAACAATCAAATTTAGATAGTTGCTATTCAACTGTATTCCCAGTGCATCCAGGTACGAAGAACAGAAGGGCCAATCCGGCCTGAACTGGTTTGGGGATGCATATGCAGTAAGGCAAAACTATGTCCATTTTAAACTATCTTATGCATATGCATAATTGGGCTGGGCATGATTAAAATTATATGCCTTATGGGAAGAAACATGCACAGTGGGAAAATGAACATCTGACCATTCATAATAGGGATCCACCCACTATTCCACTTGCTAACCCGCCCTTCCTCACTCCACAGTCATGTAGCCCACTGTCAATCTTGGTAAGGGATCCCTCTATCAGCTGCGCTATTGCTTCTCCTCAAATGAAATTATCTTGTTCCTTTTACAAATGTGGGATCCCTTATGTTCAGCTCTTTCAGGAAGAGGAAGAGGCCCAGAGCCTGGAAACACTGGGCTCAGATCTACACCGACAGCAATGCAGGGTCTTGTCAAAGCCCTCCCAGGCTCTGCCATTGGAGAGTCACTCACTGCTCTCCTTAGTCCCCACAGTAACTGAACTTGCAGATGAGGCCACTTGGGAGCAGAATGACTTGCCAACACCACAAAGAAAGCGCCAGAGCCACAGCAAGGAGGAGGAAACGGCACCAGGGTTTGGAGCAGCTCTTGCACGGAAAGTCAAAATGCTTACTCCACCAGGAATGTAGCACAGCACACATGGTTTTGTTTGTTTTTGCCTTGAACACATCAGTATTCATTTTGACTACCCAGGAGTCAGGGTACAGGTCGTATCCTAGATGCCTTCCCGGGAGCCGTTCTTAGCACTGGAAAACAAGGGACATTAACTCCCTGTGAGAGGGCGGCGGTCACCAGAATCCACAGGGAGGAGATGCGCTGAAGAAGAGCTTTCATTTCCCGTGGTCGACTGGAGTGTCAGAGAAGTACAGACACACGCTGGTACCCGAGGACACGCGGAGTGTCAGACAGAGAGTACAGACACACGCTGGTACCCGAGGACACACGGAGTGTCAGACAGAAAAGTACAGACACACGCTGGTACCCGAAGGCACGCGTGCTTTGCATACACATGGACAAACGGGCCCCAGGAAGGCATATGATGAAACCTTTTATGAAGCCAAACAAGGTAGTGGAGGGGCTGGGGTTTATATACTGAGTACAGCTGAACAAACCACCATCTCCAGGAAAGGGGATTAGCTCAGAGGGAGGCTTCAAATGGCACCCATGTAACTAGTCTTACGTCTCTCCTTAAACATTTTAGTGATGCTGGGCTAGGAGAGAAAGCATGTGGCCAAGACGATGTCATGAATTAGTTCTTCAGATCATCTCAACCCCCTGGCATGTAAATATACGAAACATCTATGACATCACAGATAAAAAAGAGATAGGCTTAAACAGGGTGTTTGCAGACACCAAAGACAGATCAGACATGTAGAGAGAGGGCCAACAAGATGGCTTAGCGGGTGAAGGTGCTTGCTGCCAATTCTGACGACCTGAGTTCAACCCCTGACTTCCGCATGAGTGCTGTGACACATGAATCCCCCCACACAAATACATAGTATTCAAAAAAGTAAATATAAAAAATTGAATGTGGTTGATTCACAGGCCCCCTTTCTGTGACTCCAGCTGCAGCAGATTCAGTGCTTTCTTTGGGCCTCCACGGGCACCAAGTACACACTTGGTACACAGACAAACATGCAGGCAAAACACCTATCCACATGAAACAATAAATCAAAAGTTAAACTAAACGTATTTTATGAGACTTTTCCATTTACTTGTGGGTATGTGCGTGTGCACAGTACACATGGGAGAACAGAGGGTGACTTTCAGGAGCCTGTTCTCTCCACCTGAGGCCCAGAGACTGAACTGAGATCGTCAGCCTGGCGATAGGGAACCTCGTCTGCTGGTCCATCCCACTGGCCCCCATAGTCAATTTACCCCACCCTCCCTCCCTCCCTCCCTCCCTCTTACTCTGTCTCTGTGTGTATCTGTCTGTTTCCCTGTCTCTGTCTCTCTCTCTTTAACACACACACACACACACACACACACACACACACCACTGATTCTGGGAAGCATCAGCAAATCACACAAAATATAATTCTGATATTACAGATCTCAGGAACTCTGGTGTGATTAAATGAACATTTTCAACCCTGTTCAGGGGTCCCTACAAGAGCTGCAAGAAAACAGGGGTGCCTGGGGCTCACCTTAGACACTGAGATTCATCTGGCAGTTCTGTGAGCAATCCTGATTGTCCAGGGCTGGCATGAGCAGAAGGCACCCATGAGGCCGGATGACAATGTCCAGCTCTGAGTTGAAATCTAGATGATGGCCCCAGCCATAGTCAACACTCGCGACTCCATTGTCCCCTCAATTCTCCTTCCACCTGGAAGTTTCTGGAGATGGGATCCCTGAAGAAGTCACTCTCCTGCTTCTTCTCACATGCGCACCCCCCTCTAGCCATCACCCCGAAGAAGACTCAAGCTAGAATCAGATGGAAAGTTACCATCACCTCAGCGACATCACGTCTCTAATTCAGGCTGGAGAACTAGAGTCCCTGAAAGTCAGGCCCCATCCGCGCGTGCAGAGAGAAGCAGGGAACAGCATCTGTGGAGGAGCCAGCAGGGTCTTTGGACACAGGTGACCACCCCAGAAACATCCTCCTATTAAACCTCTCTCAGGTCCTCTGTGTGAGCTGTCTGACCGGAAGCTCACTGTGGGATTATTGTTTTTCTTTTTTTTAACATTTTTATTACAGCTCCATGATGGATGTATGCTGGGGGCTGAGGTCAGAAGACAACTTTCAAGAGTAGGTCTCTCCTTCCACCATGTAAGCCCCTGGGAAACAAACACAGATCATCACACCTGACAGCCCGCACCTTGATGCATGAAGCCATCTTGCCTGGCCCCACTATGAAACTCTTAAACAGGACTAGAGCAAAGTATGGAAAATGGCAGAAATGATCCCTGATGTGAAAGCTTACACAGCGAACGACTATAAACCTAGACGTTGGGGACTGAGGGCCACCAAACCCTGAATTTCTTGTAAACAACTTGTTTTCCTGTGCCCTGAGTGGCCTGCAGCTGCTCTGAGCACAAGACCCTGATGGCGGGGGAGTGGGTTCTGCTGAGTCTGCAGCTGAAAGATCCTGAGAGCTGGGGCGTGGCCAGAGCCCTAAATAAGCTGCCCCTGAGCACAATAAAGTGGGCATTCTTGTCTTAAGGATGTCCCCATGAACCCCTCTATCTGTTTCTGTCTCTGCCTATGTTTTTAAATTTTCAGCCTAGTTCCCATAGCATGTAGCAAGTAGAGCGCGGAACGGAACCGGTGTAGTTTCACACCTAGACACACCACTTTAAAGCACTTTGGATTATCAAAAACCCAAGAGTGACTCCTGTTTGCAAAATGCTCATTTCCAGGCTGACTGCTTGGCCTGGCACTGACTCACTCTCTTTCTCTCTGTGTGTTGACACCACGGGCATGTCTAACTGGAGAGAGGCTAGACACTTGATCTCATGGCACCCCACTGTCCACTGCAAAGTGTCTATCAGATGGCTATTAATAACCTCAATTTCTGCTCAGGTCAAACCAGGTAAAAGCACCAGTTAGCCAGGTCCCCCTCTCCCACCCAGGCCATTTTTTAACTTCTGTGAAATTTAAACCACCTCATTCTCAGATGAAGAGAATTCGTTTAAGAAGTTGGATAAAATCCTCCTTTTGTTAGCTGGAGATGTTTTATGTATTAATTCACTTGCCATTGGTTGCTGCTGGCCACCCTTCATGGGAGAAGGGATGAGTTCCCTGGGAGACACCTGGCCTGAGCATCTTGTCTGGTGGCACAAACATCATTTGGCTCTCAGCCCTTCCGGCCCCTCGGTCAGTATGCCACAGCACACAACTCTAGAAACTCAACGGCAGCTCTACCGTGATCTTTTTGGTAAAAGCGCGCGTAGCCAGCTGCCACCTGATAAGCAAACAAAGCAAACAAGTGGACAGACAGAAGGACCCATACCAGGCTCCTCTGTGGTCCTTTATGATCCCGCCACGCCCCTCTGCTTCCTTTTCTCTCTAAGCCTTCGCCTTACCTGACCTTGTACTTACTCAACTGTTTGTGTATTTCTTCCTTCCTCACTGGAATGTAAGCACCTGGAGGGCATGGGGGGTTGTTTTACACACAATATAGGCTGAAAATTTAAAATCACAGAGACAGACAGACGGATCCATGGGGACATCCTTGAGACAAGAATGCCAAGAATGCCCACTTTATTATGGGCAGGGGCAGCTTATGTAGGGCTCTGGCCACGCACGCACGCACGCCCCAGCTCTTGGGATCTTTCAGCTGCAGACTCATCAGAACCCACTTCCCCGCCATCAGGGTCTTGTGCTCAAAGCAGCTGCAGGCCACTCAGAGCACAGGAAAACAGTTGTTTACAAGAAATTCAGAGTCTGGTGGTCCTCAGTCCCTAGGTTTGCTGCATGAGCTTTCACGTCAGGGATCATTTCTGCCATATTTCATATTTTGCTCTAGACCTGTTTAAGAGTTCCACAGTGGGGCCAGGCAAGATGGGTCCATCTCCAGCACTTAGACACGTGTCTGACATATTTACTTACTTCCTTATTTGTTGAATGTGTATTTGTGTGCAGGTGTTTGTACCTAGAAGAGCGATTTCCTCAGTCACTCCCCACCTTATATTTTGGACACAAGTTCTCTCACTGACCCTGGAGCTCGCTGATTCAGCTGGGCTGCCTGACCAGCAAACTCCATTGATCTGAGCGCTGGGATTATAGTCACACACTGCCATGCTGGACTTTCTGGCTCTTGGTTTATTTGGGTTTCTGGTATTTTTGTTTTGTTCTGTTTTTCTTTCTTTTGTGACACAGGATCTCACTATGTAGCCTTGCCTGGCCTGGAACTGACTATGTAAGCCAACCCGTGCTAGAACTCAAAGAATCTGCCTGCCCCTGCTTCCTGTGTGCCATATGAAAGCTCCTGGAGGATCCGCACTCAGGACCTCATGCTTGAGCTGGCACTTCGCCAGCTGAGCCATCGCCCTCCCTGGCCCTCCTAATGAAAGACAAGCGTCTGTTAGTTTTGCTTCAGGCAGACATGAAATTATCCACTTTTAATATTAAAGAAGGATGGAGGAGGAAGAAAGGGAGGATCCATCTAATGAGATAATTTCATGAAGGAAAGGGATTTTACAGTCTCTAGATTTGTTACTTTTCTCACCCCTGAGACAGAACAACATAAAAGGAGGAATTCTTTATGTTGTCTCATGCTTTCAGAGGGTTCAGCCCGTGGTCGCTTGGCTCCTTACACTTGGGCAGAACATCATATCATGGCAGAGGGAACAAGTGGCGGAGGATGTCATTTCCTTATAGCTAACAGGAAGCAGAGAGCAAGGAAAAGACCTGGGACCAGTTACGACCTTCAAATGCACAATACCGTCCCTCACTTCCTCCAGGAAGGCCCTGTCTCCTTAGGTTTCCAGAACAACCCTGTCCTAGTCAGGGCTTCTATTGCCAGGATGGAACACCATGACCAAAAGCAAGTTGGGGAAGAAAGGGTTGATCTGTTTACACTTCCACACCATAGACCATCACTGAAGGAAGTCAGAACAGGAACTCAAGCAGGGCAGGAACCTGGAGGCAGAAGCCGATGCAGAGGCCATGGAGGGTGCTGCTTACTGGCCTGCTTCTCCTGGCTTGCTTTCTTATAGAATCCAGGACCAGCAGCCCAGGGATGGTGCCACCCACAGTAGGCTGAGCCCAACAACATCAATCACTAAATAAAAAAATGTCCTACAGGCTTACCTACAACCCAAGCCTGTGGAGGCATTTTCTGAACTGAGGTTCCCTCCTCTCTGATGATGCTAGCTTGGGTCAAGTTGACGTAAAACCAGCCAGGACAGTCCTCAAGCCAAAGACTGAGCATTTAATACATAAATGTGTGTGGGACGCTTCTTATTCAACCCACACCAGTCTCCCAGGATGCGAAGCGCATTCTCTCATAATAAGCATTGACTTTCCTCAAGAAAGCTCAGTAGGCAGCATCACACCAACACACACATGACACAACTCTGTCTTATTTTCTTCTTTAATGGTGCAATGCTAAAAACCATGGCACAACCACACAACTGAGTCACTCCGGTCCTTTTAAAAGATATGAAGCGACATCAACATTTGGCTGTTGGTTCAGCAGATGCACCTGCTGAATCAGCATTGTTCTTGTCACTGGAGGCTGAAGCACCAGCGACTGGCAGGGACCCAGGGTCGCCATGCAGACCAGCACGAACCAGGTACCCACCTGAAGTTCATACACTTTACAGGTCTTGTGGAACTCTTCCACCTATTCATACTCCCCGCCCAACTCATCCTGATACATTTTCCATGAGAAAAAAATTTCCATAACTTCAAAAAATGTCTTAGTAACAATAAGACTCTTCACCAGCCTCCCCTCGTGCGCCCTTGGCTAGAATAGCAGATCCCTAAGCCCCGTGCTCTCTGTTTTGTTTTGGTTTGCTCTTGAGACAAGACCTCTGTATGTAGCCTAAACTGGCCTTAAGCTTTTGATCCTTCTACTCCAGCTTCCCAAGTGCTGAGATTATAGGCCTGCACGACCGCACCCCAGTTATAAAGACCAAAAATCCTGAGACCCTGAGAACCTAAAAGTAGTTGTATAAAGGATGGTAGCTTGGTTTATAAACAGCAGAGCTGAAATTTCAATTCAGGGACTGTGAGTTCCAAAGCCTGGGTATACTGTATGCTCTCTAGACCAGTGGTTCTCAACCTGTGGGTCCTGACCCCTTCAGGGGTCAAATGACCCTTTTACAGGAGTCACCGAAGACCATTGGGAAACACAGATATTTACATTATGAGTCATAACAGTAGCAAAATTACAGTTATGAGGTGGCAACGACAATAATCTCATGGTTGGGGCACACCACAGCGTGAGGAATTGCGTTAATGGGGTGGGCATAGCATTAGGAAGTGTGGGAACTTTTTTTTCTGCGTGCAATGTCAGGGTGCCGCGTGCAGGGGGCGCTCAAGACTCTCATGCTCACCTGATACTGGCCAGTGTGGGCCCTAGATGCCTGAGCAGGAACCTTTGTAAAAGACTATCACCAGACCCCCCCCCCCCTTCCCACCTCTCTGCACAGCTTCCTGTAGTTTTTCTCTCTGACCCTCCCCCAACCACACCCGCCCAACGGCAAAAGCTCTCAGATCAGGGGAGAAGCACTCAGCCTGCACAGCTCTGTGGAGACTCAGACCCTGTTTCTGAGTCCCAGAGATACTTGAAGAAAGCAACCCAAGAAAGCCTAGTCCCTGTCCCGCTATCTGGGAGGTGGAGGCAACACCCTAGAGGCAGGCATGCTATGTAGACTTTCTGCAATCCTGTCCCGCTGAATCTATAGGATCTGAAGAAGCAAGCTGAGACCGGGGTCCTGGAGGGTCACCTCCCTGGACACACAGCGAATACCTCTGAAGAAAAGGACAAGGTTCAGTCAAGGCGTGGCTAGGATGCAAGGTGATGACAGAGCCAAGGAGTGGCTGGGGCCAACTATAGGTCCTGTCTGGATGAAGCCTGCACTCAGGGTAGATGACAAAGAGACACGGCTCCATGTGTGTATGTCCTACTGAGAGTGTTCTATAGACCCAACATCTAGGCGAATGTTATTATATAATATATAATTTATAAATATAATTTTATATAGTTTATAACATAAAATTATATGTGTGTGTTTATACACACACACGAGAGAGAGAGAGAGAGAGAGAGAGAGAGAGAGAGTTTAATGTATCACAGCTCGACCTTCAGCTAACTGTGTAGTCAATGGCCTTCAACTCTTGATCCTTCTCCTCTCTACCTCCCCAGCACTGGGATTACGTAACATATACCACCACTATGCTTTGTTTTATGCAATACTTGGGATCGAACCCAGGGCTTTGTATATGCTAGGTAAATATTCTACCAACAACATGAGCTACATGCTCAGCCCTGAAACAAAATTAAAGTTTAGATTTCTTCATTTATGTTATCTGTGAGGACTTGACTTGCATGGTTATGTGTGCATCACGCGCATGCTTGACGACCAAGGAGTTCAGAAGGGAACATCGGATGCCATGGAACTGGAGTAACGATGGGTGGTTGTAAATCACCGTGTGGGTGCTGGGAACTGAACCTGGTCCCCTGCAAGAGCAACAAGTGCTTTTAACCTCTCCAGCCCCCAGTTCGAAATTTGATTGTCTCTATTACATTTACAGCCCGTAGCCCCAGGCCACCCCACCCAGGTTTAGTGCTGGTGTTAAGGATGATGGCTGTCTACGGAATTCTCATGAGTCTTCTATCATCAGATAATAGAAGCATCGTTTTACAGATGGGGACCCTGAGACTCTAGCAAGCTAAGCCTGAACATGCCAGAGCTGGCTTATGATCCTGGACCTTCTGGCTCCTGTACCTTGACCTTTTGGGTCTCATATTTGGCCCCTGACTGCTTGCTGTCTTTCAGAGGCTGAGTGCCTGGCCAAAATGAATGTCACAGTGCACGTCCCAACTAGGAGGGGGAAAAAATCCCTGAGAGCAGACTACTTGGATGGGGAACACTCTGTACTTGCAAGCGTTTGCCTATGCTCAAACTCACCTCCCAGCCCAGTGGGTTCCATCCCTGTTGGCTGTCTATTGAAATCCTACCCCTCCTCTGCCTGGCTCTTAAGCCAGCTTCTCACAGGCGCCTTCCCGGCCCCCTGGGCAGGCACAATCCCTCCTGAACTGTGCCTCAAGAACTCTGGCTGGCAGGCTGCCGCCCGCCCACCCACAGTTGGCCTGACCTCCTTTAGTGACCAGGCTTCGCATCTCCCCACCCTGCTGGGCTCTGCCCGTACTCAGGAATCAGAACTGAAACCCAGGCCAGTCCAGAAACTCCATGAATGTCTGTAGCCAGAGCTGCAGGTGGGTGGTGCCAACCGAGCAGGTGCCTCCAGGGCTTGTGCCACTGCCAGCTGCCCTTTTCCCAGCCCCATGGTGGCTGAGTTGCTTTAACTCTTCCCAGAAGCCAGACAGCTGAGCCTGGGCCCCCGGCCAGAGCAGCTGCAGCTCCCTGTTTCTCCTGTGTGCTCACCAGATCTTCGGAAGCCTTGCACAAGCGCTCTTGGTCTCATCAATCCGTTTAGGCTTCTGCTTCAGTTTCTGGACTTGGTCCCAGTTCCTCTACATTACTAAAGCCAAGACCCTGGGCACTCCCTTATCCCAGGACCTGATGTCCCACCATCAGAGAGAGACATTGATTTCACTGGGCCTGCTGGTTAGGTAGTCCAGAACACTAGGGTACAGCAGGTCAGATTCTTCCAGAAGACAGAGGTCTGAGCCATGGTCCCAAGGCCCTAGAAAACTCGACCTTAGAGTCCACCACCCCCTGTAGGGAGCCAATAGCAGGAGGATGGACTCTGTCACCCCTCACTGTCCCCGCCTCCCCACAGCCTCTCTTGCTCTGAGAACAAACAAGAGAAGCCAGACTATGGTGGGACAGAGGACAGCCTCCACCTGTTCATTTTCTTCAGTGAATGAGCATTTATCTAGCCCATGGGACAGTGGGGAAAGTGGCAGAATAAAGGGGTCTGTAGGGGTTGGCGCAGTTGGGAAAAAAACACAGTCAATGTGAAACCCACGTGAAAAATCCTACATGTGGCGGCACATGCTGTAAACACAATTGCGGAAGCAGAGGCATGGAGAACAGGGCTTGTTGGTTGGTCAGCCTAGCCTACACGGTTAGTCTCAGACCAAAGGGACGCCCTGTCTGAAAACAACCAGGTGGATGACACCTGAGGAATAACGCCTGAGGTTGACCTCTGACCTAAACACACACACACATACCTAACCACACATGTGTCACTCCCACCTCACATACACACACACAGACACACACACACATACCTAACTACATGTGTGTGCCACCCCATCTCACACGCAAACCTACCTAACACATGTGCCACCCACACCTCACACACCTACCTAACTACACATGTGTGCCACCTACACCACACACACACACACGCACACACACACACACACACACACACACACACACACACACACACACACAAGCAGAACGCAGATATCCAATCAGAGCTTCCCCAGGTTACAGAGCCAATGAGCATGGCCTTGGGGGGACAGACAGAGTCTACACCAGTCCCAGATTCACCGTCAGCCTCCTTAGATGCCTGCTACCTAGGCTGGCCTCAGTCAACACATGATAGTGAAGCCTGTACCTCAGGACATCAGAGAGTCAACATGGTGGACACCAATGCGTCTGGTGGGCATCCAGCACCGCGCACAAAGGAAGAGGAATTTACATCTCAACTCATACAGGTGAGGATGGGTGATACATTTAAGTGACGTTCTGGACTTAAAGGTGGAAAAAAAGCTACTTTAATCCCCGACTAACCCCAGAACAGCTCACTTAATCAGACTGTGACTGTGATTCACCAGAGGGGCATTCTCAACGGGTCATGTCACTCCTGTGCCCAGGGCTAGGCCTGCAATAACACTTTCACAAGCATGGGTCCTTTCAGGGAATATCTGCCTGTGGAGCTGAGTGACGAATGGGGACAGACTAGGAGCAGAATCCAGAACCACCCCCACATGGGCTCTCATCACTGCCCTGCATCCTATCCCTCCATGGCATCCCCTCGTGGACCCTCTGCCCTGCAGCCTATCCCTCCACGGCATCCCCTCGTGGACCCTCTGCCCTGCAGCCTATCCCTCCACGGTATCCCCTCGTGGACCACCCGCCCTGAGAATGAACTGTCGGGTGCCAGGTGCTGTGCACCACCAGCATCCAGGAGGCATCTCCCTGAGGATGCAGAATAGCACATGCTCTGTGCTCTCAGAGCCCTCCCTGCTGCTGGTCCAGTCCCTGTATTCAGGGTCCCAACATAGTAGCATGGGGGTGTCCGGGGGCATCACCTGGGTCAGGGGTATAACCTGTACCCAAACCTACTGGCCTTTTCAGGAACAGTGAGGCCTGAATTTTAGCCCCAGTCCTATCCTCAATACTCAATGCTGCTACTTGGGGTGATCTCAGCCCCCCACTTTGGGCTTTGGCGTCTTCAGTGAACATACCACATCTGAACAACCTCCCCTTTTCCTGGACTTTGAATGAGGTCTGAAACAGGCAAGCCAGAAGAACCGAGAGCTTCAGAGTCCTAGGAGACCACGTCAAATACGGTGCTGTAAATGACCAGGCCAGACGCAAGTCATTCTCCTGCTTCTACCTTCCTCCCTGATGAGGCAGGGACCTGAGAAGACCCATGGTCAAAGCATACCCCGAGCATTCTCCATCCAGGGCAAAGAAACCAGGTGTTAAGCCCTGAGTCACCGCCAACAGCTTATAGAGAAGCCTCCATGAGAGCCCTGGGGTGGGAGCTTGCAGGGCACTTGGCTGGATACTGTGAAGGGAGACCCTCCCAAAAGGATCCTCTAGACACAGCAATGCACTGCTGAGCTTGGAAGCAGAGGTTGGTTCTACCAGCAACCACATGCAGCCTTACCCATGACCATGCCGAATCCACGGAGCTCTTGTCCTGGGGCGGCTCCCACTTGGAGCTGCAGATCTGTTCTTGCTCTGCCATGGCTAGACCCTGCAGCGTCTGGAGAGAAATGACCCTCAGGGACACCTGCTCAGGAGCTGGAGGCTGGGCCTGGTGACACCGGAGTAGGCAAAACTGCTTCCCTTTACTGAGCCTGGGCCAAGTCACAAGGCCCCAGCAAAGAGCAGGGTGTTGAATTGCAAATCCTTTCCCACCTGGGGACTGGCTGACAAACACAACAGCCAGGATGCAAAGATAGCAGAAAATGCCAGTTTCTGACCAGTTTGTGTGAGGCAACAGAGGAGGGCCAGCTGGCATATCAGGGCACTTCAGATCCACCACGTCCACTCCTGCCAGTGAGACTTAGCTCAGGAGTAAGAACGAGACGGAGCAACTTCCAAAGCTGACAAGTCCTAAGACAGAGGATTGAAACCTCATTGAAACTTCAATGTGGATTGAAACCCACATGGGATTCCCAGAGGAATCTGATGAGAGGAAGTGCTGGCAGAGAGGCCATCCCTCAGGCCCCTTCCTAACTGAGTGCAGCCAATGGCGCTTACAAGAGACTGAAGTTCACGGTCAGGGAGACAACTCGGTGAATAAAATTGCTTGCTGTGTATCTTAGTAAGTTTCTATTGCTCTGATAAAATACCATGACCAAAAGCAAGTTGAGGAGGAAAAGAACCCGGAGGCAGGAGCTGATGCAGAGGCCGTGCAGGAGTGTCGCTTACTGGCCTGCTCCCCATGCTTGCTCAGACAGCTTTCTTTTAGAACCCAGGACCACCAGTCCAGGGATGGCACCACCCACCATGGGCTGGACCCTCTCCCATCAATCACTAAACAAGAAAATGCCCTACAGGCTTGCCTACAACTTGGTTTGTTGAAGCATTTTCTTAACTGAGGTTCCCTCCTCTCAGATGACTTTCGCTTGTGTTCAGTTGGCATAGAACCAGCCAGCACAAGAACCTGAGTGTGAATCCCTAGGGCCCATGAGAAGTTGATGCCATCTGTAATCCTCGTGGTATACCTACAAGAAATGGGAGGCAAGGAACAGGAGAATCTCAGGGTCTTGTTGGCAGCTAGCCTGAGACACATAGGCAAAACGAGAGACTTTCTCAGCGAGGCAGAAGGTGAGGACTAACCCAAGCAATTGGTTGGCCTCTCACCTCCATGCTATAGCCTGCATGCACCAGCATTCTCACACACATGCACACACACACACACTCACACCATATACACAGAAGATTACACAGCACAGTGGCAGTGTTCCATGCATTCGTATTCTACAGGTTTTCCACCAAATCCGAGAGAAGTTGCTCTCTGGGTTGCACTGTCATGGGCTTGTTAAAGCCAAGAGAGAGGGGGTCCGCCACGGGGCTGCGTTTCCCGCGTGGCTATGCGGCACACTGAGTTGGGTTCCTGCACCCTTCGTTACCACTGTGCTCCTCAGTTCCAGGCATCCGGGCTTGCAACGGTCTTAGACACCGTGGGAACTATGCTGAGCATGGAGGCTATGATTTCCTACCAAGTATACATTGTTGCACCCAGGAAGGAGAAGCTTCAAGAGCTGGCCTTGAGTCAAGAAGTGGGAAGTTACAGAGTAGATCAGGTGACTTAAGGGACAGAGCCCTTAAGCTGATTCTTAAATTCCCACACATCCTGGATTCTGTTGGGCTCAGGTGGCCTGAAGTTGCCAGGAGGGAGGCTTAGCAAGACTGATTCTGGGCATGGCTGGGGTGAGAGGCCACATGGGAGACAGGGCACCAATAGAGCAGAGTCAAGGATAGGGCTTCAGAATATTGTCCCTGAGTGCATTGAGGGAAAACGGAGAGGAGCAAGTCAGAAGGATTGGTTGCTCAGCTGAGCTAGATGCTATTGCTGGCAAGATGGCTATGCCGCGGCCACCACATGCCACGTCAAAAGACATAGAGACACAAAGCTGGATCTGAGCAGGACGCCTCCCCACTGCTAACTCGCCCTCATAGTGAGGACAGTGTCATACAGGCTGCTGGGGGTGGGGAATGCTATCAAACTGTCTTCCTTAGCTGGGGACTCTGCATGCAACACTTCTGACTGGTCAGGCAAGATGTGCAGTGGTGTGTAATGCCATGGCTGTTGTGGAGGTAATCAATTTCTGTCTGATAGGATTTGAAGCCCACTACACAGGAAGGAATTCACATCTGGTCCTGTAAGTCTAGTCAAAAGCCCACGGCAGGGGAGGCCATAGACCCTGGCATTAAAAGCTATTCCTTCTAAATAATTACATTTACACACAGGTTTGGACAGAGACGCTTCTCTTTGCAGTGGGCAGTGGTCAATGCAGAGACTCATAACTGGTCAGAACGGTAAGAAGGAGTGAACAAGAAAGCCCAGCCATAAGCAGGACAACTGTATCAACCTTGCTAAGACTCCTGAGACAACATAGATAAAGGGGCAGAAGAAATGTAAACACAGGAGGAAGTGGTGGCATGGGGAAGAGCTCACGAGGCTCCCCCGCCCCCCGCTCCCAGGATTGATAGGCAGTTATTGGTTGCTGGGGAAGAGGGAGATAATTTCTTCAATGGTGTATTCATAGCAAGGTATCCATGCTCCAGGAAACAACCCCCACCCATGCTCCTGCAAACAATCCCAACAAAACTTATTGAGTAGTAGGAAAACAGAAGGGAGAGTCAATGGCAAAAGGAGGGAGTCACTGGGAGGGATGACGAGTATAACTGAGGTGAATACAACCCAGGTGAATGACACACATGTATAAAAGTATCATAATGAAATCTACTATCGTGTGCAATTAAAATATGCTAATAAAAAGACAAAAGACACACCTTTAATCCCAACACTTCAGGAGGCAGAGACAAGAGGAAGGAACTCTGTGAGTTCAAGGCCAGCCTGGTCTACAAACTGAGTTCAGCCAGGGCTACTACACAGAGACACCTGACTTGAAATAGCAAACAAAGAAAAAAAAAACAAAAAAAGGAAAGAAAGAAAAGAAAAAGAAAAAAGACAGAAAAAGAGTCAGCAAAGGACAGTGAGTAGCAGAAACTGCAGCCTGCCTCAGTTTCCCCTGTGCTTTACCCCCTCCCCTTTTGCTCTGCTCCCTGGTCTTGCACACGACTGTGCATGATTCACATAGCGTCCCTGTAAGATCCCACACAGAAAACAAGCTGGAAGAGCTGCCTCAGTGGCGAAGCAGGACAGGCGAGTTCAGAGACAGGGCTGGCTCTGCAGTGACTGCATCTGTAAGGTCAGGTTGGTGCTCACCCACTGAGCTCTGACACGAACCACTCAGCCACTCAGCGGGGACACCCCCGGCCTTCCTTACTCTGGGGAGGATGAGTGGGCACAGCTCAGAACAGGCACCCCCCACTCTGACACGGACTAGGGCCCACATCCGAATGCCCTGAGAGGATCTTAAGTGCAATAGAGAAAATGTCAATGTCCCGGGACACTTCCACCAGCCTGGGTCACCAAGGCCCTTACTATTTTTAACTCGCCCTGTCAAGATATTTTAAGAACCCTATGAGTGACAGGTGATAAGACTGTGTGGCGCTGTATCTGTCAGGTTCAGCGCTGGCCTGATGGAAGCACCCCATCACGCATGTAGCATACGTGTCCACAGACACTGCACTGTAAGGAAGGCAAAGTGGGCTGCGTCTTGGCCACTGTCCTGGTGTGCCAAGCCTAGCCCATGAGTTTTCACACACGCTGGCAGCATGCTAGGAGAGACAAAGTGCTCAGTGACATGTGTCTTGCTGCTGGGTCAGACAGCTGGGAACACGCACTGGTTGGACATGATGCCAAGGACGGGGAAGTGACCGTGGGTGAGCTCGAAGCTTGGGTTCAGTTCAGCAGAAGTTCAGCATGGGATGGGGGAAGCCACAGCTGGAAGCAGGCCAGCTCTTGAACGCTGCCCCTAGAAGCTGCCAGGACCTAGGGGGACTCACTCCACCTCCAACAGCCTTCTTTTCCCCATCTGGGAAAACGAGGATCAAAACAGCCCCTCCCACACATGTACCTGTAATGGAGAGACCGTGGCAAGAAGATCACTAGTTCAAAACCAACCTGAGCTGCGGTGAGCTCAAGGCCAGTCCGGCAACTTAATGGGATCCTGCAAAAAAAAAAAAAAATTCTTTCTAGAGATTTTGGGGAGACTTGAGGCCACGTCAGAAAGGTCTTATTGTGATCCTTGTACATTGTAACCTCTGGAAAATAGAAATAAGACAATTCTTTTTCTCCACAGCAACTTTGGCATTAGGGACTCCATGGCAGAGATGCAGAAACAGCGTGCATGCGCAGGTTTATGTGGGCACATGTCTATAGGGTACACATGTACACACATGTGTGGAAGCCAGTCTAGTGTCTTTCCTCAGACACCATCCCCCATTTTTGCAGAGACAGGGTCTCTCAGTGCCTGAAGCTCACCAAGTGGGCCGGACCAGCTAGCTGGAAGCCTTCAGGGACCCTCTTAGCTCCATAGCCCTGGGATTGCAAGTGTATATTATGGCACTTCGCTTCCTCACATGGGTGTTAGAGATTAAACTCGAGTCCTCACGCTCATTGGGCAAGAGTGTCCCTTATTTGACAGTTAGAATGTGCCAAGGAGGGCTGTTATTGGCTAGACTCTGTCTCACTATCCCACCAGCACTGGGACCCCTCAGGACAGGCTCTCTGTCCTCAGCCCTAAAAAGCTCAGGCTTATTTTTGACATCATCAGTTGCTGGAGGCTCTAACGTTTTATAATAGCACACGAAAGATCCCCCCCCCCCATTCCCTCAGTGATCGGGCCAGGACCTGAAGAGACGTCCTTGCAGATCCCAGCTGTCAGGAGCCCACAGGATGCCACCCTTCTCTTGGCAGCCTCATTCACATCTGCAAGCTGCCCGCAAGCTCTCAGATCCTTTGCTGACGTGACTTCACCCTTCTCACGCTTTCTTCCTAACACCATGGCCAAGGCCTCTCCTCCATCCCAGAATGCTTTTCTCCTTCTGACCCTTGTGGTCAGAGCTTGGAGCTGGCAAAACTGAGGCCATTCAGGGAGCCACACGCTCTTCTTACACATATCGTCTCCAGGGGTTGTCTGCTATTTAGGCCTCACATCATAACCGCCACAGCAGCCTTTCGGGATGAGGTCCAGACTTAATCCCCATTCAACATCGTAAAACAGCAAACTGACACACAAAGTTTTCAAAGCCTATTTCGAAATTCAGAAGTATTTCATGGGTGACGATTATATGTAGTGTTTGATCTGAGTCACTAGGACGGTCCTCGTCGCAGAAGTGTAATTAGTTGGCAGCTTCGATGGGTTAAGCCATGTTCGTTTTGTTTAATATAGACATTAACAATAAGTAACCTATCAAGATGCGCTTGTGTTTGTACTGAGCAAATCTAAGGTATTTGTTACTTTCATTGTTGCCATGATACTGTACCTGATGGGAGCAACTTAAAGGAGGAAGGGTTGGTTTGGGTTTCTGGCCTGGAACGTTGTCCTTCTCTGTGTCTGCTTACCCATCTCTGTGATGTCGGTGGTGATTTGACCCTTGACCTGGTTTCTTTGACTGTCCTAAGAACGGTCATTGCTTTTTCAGCGCGTTCAGCTTTTTGCACTCAGGACAGAGTGAGTTCTGAACTCGCAACACACTGGGTAGGGCACTGGAATCCCACACCAGTGCTTCTGTGGATGGCAGTCGTCAGTGACAAACCTACGGGATTGTGTAGGTTAGCCTTGCATCCCTGTGGCAAAGTACCTCAGAGAAATAGTGAGGTAGCTAACAACCATCTGTAACTCGCTCTGCATACTGGGCTGACCTCGAACTCACAGAGATCCACCTGTCTCTGCCTCCCAAGGGTTGGGATTGAAGGTGAGTTCAACACTACACCAGGCTGAAAACCTTTCTTCTAAAACAAAATGAAACAAAAAAATAAATAACTTTTTAAAATGTGTGAAACATGGCCATGTGAACCCTGACAAACGTGAATTCTTGTTTGTTAGTTCTCCAGCCACAGAACCCATCAAGCATTGACAGGCAGCCTGGCCCATTTTGCTCAGTTTCCTTCCTGTGGGCTGCTCTGATTTTCAGTGAGAAGGAGGCCTGTCCTTTGCAGGGCCAAGGGCCGAGAAAGTTAAGAGAACCCTTTACTCCAAAATTTCAAAGAATTTCAAGATGTCAACAGGAGCACTAACTCGGCTCTTAAGCAGGGATCCCCAAAAAGATGACAGACCACACACTCAGAAGTCAGGCCGCATATGCTGGTGGCTCCTATCATTTCTTAACTAAAGCCATGGGATCGTTCCTTGTCTCTTTCCCAGTCTCAAAAGCATTCCCGTGTAGGAGCAGAATGAAAAGTAAATTTGTATTATCTCAGTTTCATCGTGGCTATGGTCGTATATCCAGAGGAAGACTGCACTGATTGTCACTGGGCCATAAAACCTGTGGTAGAAAAAAAACCCAACAAACGAAAAACATCAGGAGGCCAGGGTGTTGATCTAATTCTGTTCCCAGGAGATGCGAGGCCTCTAGAAAGCCTTCCAACTCCAAAGTTCTCTTTTCTTCACAGGCTTAAAAATGAGCACAGTAAAATGTTTTTAAACAGGCTTAGCACACATTGAAGTGAGATCCTCAAGGAGTGGGACAGTATGAGACCGGGAGGGTCTGGGCACCGGCCACCTTATTAGGTTGGCAAAGTTGCCAGAGCCTGGCCAAGCCTTCCCTGGTCTCTTTCTGACTGCGCACAGTGATGACAACAGAGAGAGGTACAAAGCTCAAATTCCATGTCTCTCTGTCTGTCTGTTTGTACCGTAGCTTGGACATCTGTGTGCCGAGCCATTCTTTTTAATCCGCGGAGAAATTCTGCATCACGGTGGTATTTTAAAATTGAAAATGGGAAAGGGCACAGAGGGGTTTAAAAACTTGCCCATGAGTCACCCAGCTGATCAGTGATGCTATCCAGGCATACCCCCACAAAGAACCCCCTTTTTCCATCAACACATGCCGAGTGGAAGAGGGTTTCAGGTCTATTGCTACTCTGGAACTCCCTTCAGGGGCGTGTCCTCCCAGCTCTGGAGGTTCCCAGGAAGGAGGTTCACCGGGCAGCTAGCCCAGGCTCTGGGCAGTGAGAGGGAGGGAGCCCAGGCCACCGCGAGACAGTGATGGAGACCAGCAGCCCGCGGCCCCCAAGGCCCAGCCCCAGCGCAGGGTTGAGCCTGGACGCACGGCTGGGCGTGGACACGCGCCTCTGGGCGAAGGTATTGTTCACAGCGCTCTACTCGCTCATCTTCGCGCTGGGCACTGCGGGCAATGCGCTGTCCGTGCACGTGGTGCTGAAGGCACGGGCGGGTCGCCCCGGACGCCTGCGCTACCACGTGCTCAGCCTGGCGCTGTCTGCGCTGTTGCTGCTACTGGTCAGCGTTCCCATGGAACTCTACAACTTTGTGTGGTCCCACTACCCCTGGGTCTTCGGAGATCTGGGCTGTCGTGGCTACTACTTCGTGCGGGAGCTGTGCGCCTATGCCACGGTACTGAGCGTAGCCAGCCTGAGCGCAGAGCGCTGCCTGGCTGTGTGCCAGCCGCTGCGTGCCCGCCGCCTGCTCACTCCGCGCCGCACCCGCCGCCTGCTGTCCCTGGTTTGGGTCGCCTCCCTGGGCCTTGCCCTGCCCATGGCGGTGATCATGGGACAGAAGCACGAAGTGGAGGGGGCCAATGGGGAGCCCGAGCCCGCCTCGCGTGTGTGCACGGTAATGGTGAGCCGCGCCACACTTCAGGTCTTCATCCAGGTAAGGGGGACCCACATTTGAAGGGGAGAACCTACTCCCTAAAGTTGTCCTCTGTCCTACACACACACACACACACACACACACACACACACACTTTTTTTTTCAAGGAACCATAAAGTGAGCCCGTGAAATGCACATTTTTTGTCCCATTAGACTCTGCACCTATTCCACTCCAAACCATGTAGCTCTGGAGTGGGCCTCTCAGAAATCGAGGAGGGAGGCGTTTTTTCTGTTCCTGTCTTCTGGGAGCTGATGGGGTTTCTGGCCTCACTTCCTGCCCCTTCCTGTCCCGTGAGCATCTCCCCCTGCCCTGCCCTTGCACCTTGCACTGCTATTTTCCCTAGTTCTGCCTGGCCCCTCTCTCTCTGGCATTTAGTTCAATAAGTCTTTCTTTGCTCCCTCCCTCCCCAACCCTTCTTAACCCCAGAAGTGAGCAATATTTTTGCCTCTGTCTGAAAGGGGAAGGCTCCCAAGACCTCTCCTCTCCTGCCCCCTCCCCTAGTCTGTGATCCACTCCCAGGGATTTGCAGTGCTTTTTTTGAAAGCAAGTCTTACCTTCCCAAGTACTTGGTCCAGTGGTCCTTGTAACCCAGGGCCCTCTGAGATTTCCCTTCACTGTCCAAATGAGCCTGAGTGGAACACACACTGATGTAGTGAGAGCCACCAACGCAGCCACTTCAGCATCCTTCCCAGACACTGGTGTAGTGAGAGACACCAAAGCAGTCACTCCAGCGTCCTTCCCAGACACTGGTGTAGTGAGAGACAGTAATGCAGCCACTCCAGCATCCTTCCCAGACACACTGGTGTAGTGAGAGACAGTAACGTAGACACTCCAGCATCCTTCCCAGACATCCAAAGGACCAAACACAGTGTGGCCAGCACCCCTTCACTGCCCAAGAGCATGCAGAGGATGCCAGCCAGTGAATCAGGACACATACGAGATTCGAGGGCTGCACAGACAGCTGGACCATCGTCCCTCTGCACTGCATTGCTGGCCAGGTGTAGACTGTAATCTTGGGGGAACTGCTGAGATGTTCAGGTCCTTGTGTCCCAGAACAATGAGTTGGACCAGGGGCACACTTGCAGGTTTATGCGGGGGGGAAGCACTTCCAAGATTGGAGTGGACATAGGGCAGGGGAGAAGGGTTAGAAGCTCAAGGTCCCTCAACCAGGAGAGTGGAGTGGTGGCAACCTTTTATGGGTCAAATGCATAGCACCTGCCTTCTTCCACATTTGCAATTCATGAATTTTTCTATTGCATGCTTTGTCTCTTACATGTATCCATTGGTAAGGATCATTTGCCTTTCTCTGTTATTGGTTTCTCTCTCTCTCTCTCCCACCCTATTCTCCTGCCTCAGTACAATGTTGCAGGCTTGACATAAGGTTCCCTCTGTTCCCCTTCACCACCCTGTGTGTGTCAGCTGGGTCTGGTGGGTAGGGAGAGAGGACACATGTGACCTTCCTTTTCACCCAAGAGGGATGGGGAGGAAGCATAAGAGGGGCCAATTGTTAAATTGTGCCCATGTTAAACTGTGTTCTATGGGGCTGCTTTATCCCTATCAGGTCCAAATTTCCCTCCAGGAGAAAAGAGAAGCAAATGCCGATAATGGTCTGCTTAGAATGGATTTGCTTTTAAAAGTTTGGCATTTAAAACATCGTGTCATTTCTAGCACTGAGTTCAGCCACTATAGGGGAGGTAAGGGATGGAGGGAAGCTGAAGGGTTCTGCTCAAGATGCTGCTGCAAGCCATGCAGACACAAGAAGAAACTTCAGCCTACAGAAGGATGCGGGACAAGAATGGCAGGGAGCAATGGCACCCTGAGTCAGAATGAAGGGCGTGCTGGCTCCCAGGAGGACCTTCTTCTGTTCTTTGTCCCTGCTTTGGTCCTAATTCAAAAAGGGATGTTTGCCTGTCCATGGGCAGTATTCACATGCCCGAGTTTGCCTGAATGCCAAAATCATGGCGCCAGTATCATGAGATCATTAAATGTGACCCTGTGGAAGTGTAGGGATACAGCACAGCAGGTCCTCAGCCCGTGTCCCCCCAACTTTCTGTCCCCACTTATGCTCTAGAGGGCTGTTCTCCAGTTTTCCTTCTCACCGAAGCATCCAGCCTGGACCACTGTGCAGCCTTTGTTCCCCACCCATGCCTCATGAAATCTCCCCATAAACATATGGTTGACGGGTGGAGGACCCACAGGCCACTTCGCTTTGAGCCCCCATGGTGCCCCGCCCCGCATGGATTCGGTTTTGTCGCATGGCTCTGTGTGTCACTGCAGCTGCTCTTTCTGGACAAACTGAACCTCCGCTTGCCACAGCCTTCTGTGTGCCAACCTCCAAGACTGTGATCATGGACTGTGATTTTTAAAATGGATTCCCTTTATTTTTTAATCATATGTCTATGTCTGGGTGTAAGGGTTTGTTCACAATGAGTGCAGGTGCCTGCAGAGGCCAGAAGAAGACATCCGATTTCCTCAAGCCAGAATTGCAGGTTGTTGTGACCTGCCCAACATGGATGTTGGGAACAGAACTCTGGTCCTCTGCCAGAGCAGCAAGTGTTATGAACCACTGAACTCTCCAGCCCATGAAATGTTACTTTTTTGTTTATATGTTTTTCGAGACAGGGTTTTTCTTTATAGCCCTGGCTTTCCTGGAACTTGTTCTGAGAGCGGGCTGACCTCGAACTCACAGAGATTCACCTGCCTCTTTCTCCCGAATGCTGGGATTAAAGGTTGCACTGCCACGGCCTCGCTTGTGGACTGTGGTTTTAAAATAAAGGTAACCAGCCAATGGGAGCCATTTGAAGATCCTGTTCGAACAGAAAGACTGCGGAGTAGGCTGGGGCACTCAGAGGCCTGAAGACAGTGACTGAGGAGGTCGAGCATCTAATGATGTAATTAGTTTCTGCCTCCTATCCACAGGGAAGATGGGTTCTCTGTGGCCTTGGGCTTGTACTGTAGCGGCACAGTTCTGAGCCTTTCCTTAGCTTTACCTTCCAGGCCTTTCTGTCCCCACTTCTGCTGATGCAGATTCTGAGTTTGGAGCCAACCTGATGGCCAGAGCCGCAGGCACTGCCCCCGTGACGCTTGGCATTACCTTCACAGGTGAATGTGCTGGTGTCCTTTGTGCTTCCCTTGGCACTCACCGCCTTCCTGAACGGGGTCACTGTCAACCACTTGATGGCCCTCTACTCCCAGGTACCATCAGCCTCTGCCCCAGTCAACTCAATCCCCAGCCGCCTGGAGCTCTTGAGTGAGGAAGGCCTCCTGGGTGTCATCGCATGGAGAAAGACCCTATCCCTGGGGGTCCAAGCCAGCCTGCTGAGACACAAGGATACCAGCCAGATCCGCAGCCTCCAGCACAGCGCCCAGGTTCTCAGTTAAGTACTCCATCACAACACTCCCCTGAAGGAGAGGAGCCTGGGGAATCAGGGCTGCCACTATTAGTCCCTGGCGGGATGAGCTCGGCAAGCTATTTTCCTTCTCTAGGTCTCCTTTGCCCTGTTCCTCGGAGGAGCTGGATGTTCATCCATAGCATTCCCTCACAAACACATTGGGGTCATTAAAAGAAAGAAGTGGAGTTCTAAATGAAAGTACAGATCTGTCCAGGGAGTAGCTTACCCAGGACACAGGCAGAGACCTGGCTCTGTCTCAGAAAGTGGGTGTGTGTGACAAGACCAGGCGGAGCTCCAGTGGAGGACTTCAGTCTGGCGATTGTGGACGCTCAGACTGGCTGGGTCCCCAAACCCCATTTCCTCTCTAACACATCTGTTTACTTGCCTGCCTTTGGTAAGGATCGGGAACAATCTGGCCTTGTAAGGGACATTTTAAAAGGCACCGGAAAACAGGATCTCTCCGTGCAACCATCATGCCCTAGTTGAAATCTGGGCCCTAGCTGAATTCTGGAAGGATCCGATGAGATGGGCCTGTGCTCTCTGCAACATCACAGTCTCGTGGGAAAAGATGTTAAGAGCTGAGTGCACAGTGAGGTGATGATTGGCACAAAGTCAGCCGGCTGGGAATAGCTAGCCCTAAGCTGGGAGTGTGTTCCAGTATGCATCAGGCTTCAGTCTACAGCTGCTGGGCGGAAGTTCCAAGAGCCAATGTCTAGCAGATCTGTTCCTTTCACATTTCCTTAGCGTATGGACTAAATAATGCTCCCAAACTTCAGAGTGTATGGCAATGATATGGGACATTGCAAAAAGCCAGAGCGTAGGGCCCAGCCAGGAGTTTCCAACCAACGAGGTCTTAAGTGGGGTGACGACGATTCTGTATTTGGACCAGGATACTAGTCAGTGCCGCCACTACTGCTGCTGCTGCTGCTGGCTGTTGCTGCGGGGGGGCCCACACTGGGTTATACCTGGGTGGCTGCTCATGAGAGGAGGAGGAAAAGTTGTCAGAGTCCAGTGGGGAGGACTTTCACAGGTGGCAATAATGGAGACAAGGAAGAGAGAGAGTGAACAGTTGCTGGGAAAGAGCCCATTGAAAGCAAAGTGAGGAAGGATAAAAAACTAAGAATGTTCTGGTCTCTGGCCTGATGATGGTACCACCATCCGTCCAGCCAGAAGGAGGAGTTCCGGGACGAGCTTTGCAGGGTACAAAAGGCATTTGCAGCATGTTGCCCAGGCACGCAGGTGGGACTATCTCGCTCTGAGTTGGGAGTGTATTCCAGCAGTCAATGGAAGATTCTGGAAGCATGTTGTGTCCAAGGACAGGGCAAGTTCATATCCAGTAACTTAAAGTTCTCTTCCCATCCTTTGGCTCCAGGAAGAGGTCATGGGAATTGCTGTTGTCACCTTGGGCACCTTCCTCCCTGGACGATGATGTAACTGAGAACGTGTTTACTTTCTGTCTGCTATGTCCCCTCTCTCTCTTCCACTGTCCTGCAGGAGCCATTGTGGCTGTGTATGTCATCTGCTGGCTGCCGTACCATGTCCGCAGGCTCATGTACTGCTACATCCCTGATGACGGGTGGACTGAGTAAGTGGACTGAGGCTGTCTGGTCACTGAGCAGGGACTGTTGGGCGGGCTGGAGCCGGGCAATGGATCCTCAGCTGCTAAGGTTTCAGGATTTCTGACCTATAGTCTATTATTTGGTCCTGCTCAGGTTCTCAAAATCTTCCATCTGGAGGTGGGGAACAAGGCATTGTGGGGGTCTTCTGTTTGTTTTTAAATAACTTTATTTCATGTGCACTGGTGTTTTCGCCTGCATATATATCTGTGTAAGGGCATTGGATACCCTGGAACTGGAGTTACAAACACTTGTGAGTTGCCATGTGGGTGCTGGGAACTGAACCCGGGTCCTCTGGAAGAGCAGTCAGTGCTGTTAACTGCTGCGCCATCTCTCCAGCACTGTTCATTTGTCTTCAGACCAAGTCTTGCTCTAATATCTCAACTGACCTAGTATTCTCTTAGTAGCCAAGCACAATAATCCTCCTGCCTCAGTCTCCCAAGGACTGGAGTAAGAGGCTTATGTCATGCCTGTCGGGATCAGGGTACCCTCTGAAAACATCCCTGACCTGGTAAGGCCATGGGTATGACAGGCTTCATGGATAGTTGGGCTATAAGCATCTTGACACCAGAACAGACCAATGCTTCCAGCCCAGGAAGGGAGGTAAAGGCCATGTTATTACAAGGAGAAAGAGAAAGACACAACATAGTTTCGTGATCTAATAAAAACTGTGTGGAGAATAGGATGTGAATCCTCTTTTATTAAAGTTAAAGAAGAGAAAAATCATGGGTTAGAAATACAGCTCAGCTGGTAGAGTTATTGCCTAGCAACCACAAAGCCCTAAGTTACGGTTTCTGTTGCTATGAAGACACCAGGACCATGGCGACTCTTATAAAGAAAAACACTTAATTGGGGCTGGCTTACAGTTCAGAAGTTTAGTTCGTTATCATTGTGTTTGGAGGCATGGTGGTGTGCAGGTAGACATGGTGCTGGGAAAGGAGCTGAGAGTAGTAAAGATAAAGAGAGCTTCATCTTTATCTGCAGGTGACAGGAAGTGAACTGGGGTACTAGGTGTGGCCTGAGCAGATATGAGACCCCCCCCCCCCCGCAGGCCAACAAGGACATGTCTATTGCAACAAACCCACAGGTCCTAATAGTGCTAATCCCTATGAGCCTAGGAGGGCCGATTACATTCAAACATCACAAGGAGCATATGCCAAGCTCTTACCACTGCCGAGGAGTTCTGCCACAGGGAGCACAACTTCTGAAAAACTAACCAAAAACTTCCCTTGTGAGTAAAGCCACATCTCCTTGACCATACCACGAAGTGCAGGGTTCCCAGCATCTCACTGACCTGGGCGGATAGCCTCTGTCCTCAGGGGAGCCATCTGCCACATAGGTGGTCAATAATTATAAGCAGGGATTATCACCACAGAGCCTGGCTGAACTGCCCCAGGGAATGGCTGCGATAGGAATTTGTACTCTCCGCACTGAGTACAAATCAGTACACATCAGCAGAAAGACCTTCCTTGCTGACCCGGCACTATGGAGGGGACAGGAACTCGACAGCAGGACTCGCAGGCACTGTGATGATGTCACAGTCTCTAAACTCCTGGGTTTCCCTTCCAGCACACTCTACAATTTCTATCACTACTTCCACATGGCGACCAACACGCTCTTCTATGTCAGCTCGGCAGTGACCCCGGTTCTCTACAACGCTGTGTCTTCCTCCTTCAGGAAGCTCTTCCTGGAATCCCTCAGCTCTCCGTGTGGTGAACAGCGTTCCCTGGTGCCCTTACACCAAGAAGCCCCAGAGTCACCCCCTAGTACATACAGTTTCCGGCTTTGGGGATCGCCAAGAAACCCCAGCCTGGGTGAAATACAAGTATGAAGAGAATAACAATGACTGCCTGGGACATGCTCATCAGACATGCCACGCCATCACTAACAATCCAGGTGGACCTCCTGACCCAGCTCAGTCATTGAGCAGTGCCTACTGCAGGCAAGCCACATAACACCCACTACCCTCAGCTTCCCACCTGTGCTACCGAGTTAAATAGGAACCGTTGCCTAGTGATGAAGGTGTCCAGTGCCAGGCCTGGTACATAGCCAATACTCAATAAATTTAGCTGGTGCTAAACTTTTTTTTTCTCTCTCTCTCTGTATGTATATATGTGTGCGTGTGTGTCGGCGTGTGCGTGTGAACACACATGTGTATGCACATTCATGTTTGTGTATCTTATGTGGTCTTGTGTGTCCATGTGCTCATGTATGTAGAGGCCAGAGATCAACCATTGTCTTAGGGTTTCTATTGCTGTGAAGAGACACCATGATCATGGCAACTCTTACAAAGGACAGCATTTAATTGGGGCTGGCTTACAGTTCAGAGGTTTAGTCCATTATCATCATGATGGGAAGCATGGTGGCATGCAGGCAGACATGGTGCTGGAGAGGTAGCTGAGAGTTCTACATCTGGATCATCAGGCAGCAGGAAGAGAGTGACGCTGGGCCTGACTCGAGCATTTGAAACCTCAAAACCCACCCCCCAGTGACACACTTCCTCCAACAAGGTCATATGTCCTAATCCTTTCAAATAATGCCATTTTCATTCAAACCACCACAAACATCCACCTTGTTTTTGAGACACAGTCTCTTCCAGGACTTGAATTCACCAAACATGTTAGACTAGCCGAACAGAGTCCAAGTGTCCTGTCGCTGTCTCCCTGGCACTAGGATTCTAAGTGTATGCCACTACCACACCCATGCGTGTTTAAAAAGCATGAATTATGGTATTTGTTTTAGGATTTCTTTCTCTTTTTCTCAAGACAAGGTTTCTCTGTGTAGCTTTGGCGCAAACTAGACCAGCCCCCCCACCCCACCTCATCTTGCTTCAGTTTCTGGCAGACAATCCTAAATATTCTGTGCTTGAAGATCTCTCACTCCCGCCTAGACCTCCTTGTCCCATGATCTGGGCATGCTTGTGTTCCTCAGGGGGCATGCCACTTAGGGCTACCTTCACTCTAGGACAGTGGTTCTCAACCTTCCTAATGCTCAAACCAATTAATACAGTTCCTCATGTTGTGGTGACCCCCAACCATAAAATTATTTTCATTGCTACTTCGTAGCTGTAATTTTGTTATTGTTGTGAATCATACTGTAAATATCTGTGTCTTCTGACAGTCTTAGGTGACCCCTGTGAAAGGGCTGCTCTAGTGTAATCTTAACCAGTTTACATAGTAAGGATCTATTTCCAAATGAGGCCAGAATCCTGAGATGTTGAGGGTTAGGACCAAAAAGTCGTTGCGGGGTCCAATACCTCTTTTGAAGATCACAAAAACCCCCACCTGGGAGGGCAGGCAGGCCTGCACCTCTGGATAAAGGTTACTGTTGAACAGGGACAGGCACAAGCATGACCCCAGTCCCCAGAAAGAATACAAGAGCTTGCCAGAGTTTAATGAAGAAAGAGAGAAACTGGGGCAGTGTATTTGGGGAATAACAAATTCACTCACAGGATCCTTGTTTCTTCCCTGGGCACAAAAGCCTTTCCAACTGCTTTGCCCATTAAGATGCTAATCTTTTCTGCTCTGGGACATCTGCCCAGACAAGCAGATTGAAAAAGAAATGAGATCAGTTGTTGCTGGAGGCCGCCTTGGTTCATGGTCCTCCCTCAAATAAAAGCTGTCTGTAGAAGCTGAAGACAGGTCGAATGTTTTCAGTGTAAATTTCTGAATGAAAAGAGATTAATAAACTCGGAACCCCAGGTGTAAAATCCAGTGGGTTTGGTACCAACTCGTGTTTGTTATAGACTCATGTCCAATATGCAGCCCAAGTGGGCTTCCAGTGAAAAGATATGGGACCAATACATTTATCCAGTACAGAGCGAGAAGCCGACAGTACCTTCCACTCTGTGAAGTGGCGGGAGTAGGTTAAGATGGGAAGCTGCCAAATGTTGACAGGGATGTTACTCTGCTCGAAGGTCTACTCTTTCCTCACCTAACAGCAGTGCAGTCTTAGGTCACTTAGTCTCTTTGTTAAAATGGTCCCAATGACATCTACTTCAGAGTACTGCTGCATTAATAGGATGGCATAATGGTTAGCCGAGACTCAGTGGTGTTTGCTGACCTTGGGATTTACTCTTTGGCTAACACATGTCCTGGGGAGCTGAGTCCAAGGATCCTGGTTTTTGTCGTTGCTCTACACACCCCAAGACATGATTCTGTAAGAACCCCAACTTACCTACTCTTACAAACTCCAAGTCTCCAGTATCTCTCATCTCTCATCATGATATTCTCTACACTGATGAAAGCATTTGGGTAGCCTTTCTCTTTAGGGACCACACGTATCAGAAAGGCCTGTGCGAGCCCAGATGACGAGAAACAGAGAATGAAGCTCTAAAGTCAGGAGCTAGAGCAGTGGTCCTCAACTGGTGGGTCATGACCCCTTTGGGGAAATCAAATGATCCTTTCACAGGGTTGCAGATATCCTGCATATCAAGTGCTTACATTACAATTCATAACAGTAGCAAAATTACAGTTAGGAAGTAGCAACGAAAATAATTTTATGGCTGAGGGTCACCACAACGTGAGGGACTGACTATATTAAAGGGTTGCAGCCTTAGGAATGTTGAGAACCACTAAGGTAGAGAATTCTGGGTCACCATGTCACTTACTCATGAAGACCCATCAAGCATATAAGCACCAGGCCCTGGTGACCCCAGGTGAGTTGAACTCAGGTCATGGTGAAGTTTGTGTTTGTGATGGAGCATTACATAGGGGTTTAAGGGTATTCTAACTGGTTAGATTTGAACCCGAGGATAACTTATCCTGGCTTAGGATAATTAAGGGTCTCAACCAGCTGCGTATCCTGGCAAGGATTCTTCTGGATCTTGGAGTGCTCCCTAAGTGAAGAAATTGGACATATAACAGTTGGTTGTGTTGAGTGTGGCTTCTGTACAAAATGACATGTGGCCAAGAGTCTATAACACCACCTCTCCTATCAGAATGTCGGTAGAATGTGAAGAACTCAAGATATCAGGAAAAACCATGTGGTGGAGACTAAAAACCTTAGAACCTCACTAACTCCACAGCTACTAAAGATTTTTTAGCAAATAGTTGGCACATGCTCCGTTACTGATATAGCAAACTAAGTCTTCCAGTTCAGAACAAGTGGAGGGGTTCAGTTCGTAGAGTGCTTTACCCAGCATGCAGGAAGCCTGGGTTTGGTCCCCAGCATCTTATTACATAGGCATGATGGTACATATAATTCCAACTCCCAGAGGCATAGGCAGGGGGATTACTGTAAATTCATGGTCAGCCTGAACAACCTAGTAAATTCAAGGCTGACTAGAGCTACATAGCGAAACCCTATCTCTAAACCAAAACAAACAAAAATCAGAAGTTGGGGCTATTGGGATTCTTGGTGCTAGAATGTAGATGGGAGATTTTCTCGTGGCACCTCTGCCCCCTTGTTTGTTCCTTCTTTAGGAGAGTTCAGAGAGAAGCTGGTAGGAATAATAACCCAAAAGAGCAGATTTCAATCCTGCCTAGAAAAGAGACCAGGAGCAGTATGTAGCAACCAGCCCTGCCCCTGGGAAAGAGGTAGTCTCCCAAATGGACAAAGAGCAAAGTCAAGGGGAAGCTTTGCCAATTAGAGAAACTGAACTGGTCAGACTTTTCTTTAATCTATGACTCCAGAGAATGACCCCGGGCACAGAAGCCTGGGGAAGGGTGCAGAGCATGCTGCACATGGGGCTGGGACACACTCCCGAAGGTGACTGTGATCAGTTGTTGGTGACATGGCTTTCATACTTCACAAGGAAGCAAGGTGCCTCCACACCGGAAGTGAAGCATTACAAAGGAAGAAGTTGGGACCAAAAGATCTTGGAAGCAAGATGATGATGGAGGAACATACAGCAAGGACATGGAGTCATGGTTCGCTGATACACTTGGAAGCTCTTCTGGAAGAGGAGAGGAAAATAGAGAAACAAGACCTGGGAGGCATGGAAGAACAGTAGTGATAATAAGAAACCACAGGATTTTCTGAGTGAGAAGAGCAGGGACTTGGTAGGAAGTTTTAAAATGACCTGTATTTTTATTAATAATAATAATAATGACACAGATTAATGGAGTTCGGTACAACGATTCTTTTCCTATGTGTGAGAGTTATATGCACACCATGTGAGTGCAGTACCCAAGGATTCCAGAAGAGGGCATCATCTCCTGGAATGGGAGCAATAAACAGTTATGACTAGCCATGCAGTGTTAAACCTGGGTCCTCCAGAAGAGCAGCATGTGCTCCTAACCACTGGGGTGTCTCTCCAGCCCCTGCTGTGATATTTCAACCATTTATACAGCATACACTGGTCAGTTTGGGCTAATTAGCATTCCCCTCCATCACTGTTTGTTTTTAGACTTCGGGCTTCTCTGTTCTAGATCTTTATAATGGCACTTTATGTGATTGTATTTGTTACAGCCATCCTCCATGAGTTGGGGGGCAACATCGACCCCTCTCCTTTCTGCCTTCCCCACTCTCATTTTTTCCAGCATCTGGACATGACTTCTTCACATTCTGGATGACTTTCTTTGGCTTCCACGAATGACAGAACATAGTGGTGCTTGTCTTTCTGTGCCTGATCTACTGAAATGTTTGTTTGTTTGCTTGTTTACTTATTTTTGCAGCACTGGGGAATAAAGCCAGGGACTTGTGCATGCTGGGCAAGCGAAACCATCAGAGCTACATCCTCAGCCTTTCTGAGCATTTTAATATGAGAAATTATAGGAAAATCTGTGAAACACAAGAAGGGGCATTACTGAATACATGAAACTTCCTTTTACAAAAAAAATCACAAAATTCCATACAAGCATTATTATTATTATTATTATTTTGAGACAGGTTTTCTCTGTGTAGCTCTAGCTGTCCTGGAACTTATTGTGTAGAGCAGGCTGGCCTCAAACTCAGAGATCTGCCTGCCTCTGCCACCAGAGTGCTGGGATTAAAGTTGTTCTCCACGTTCTGGATAATCCTGGAAAGGCGATTGAAAGATGAACCAACTCTAAGGAAAGCCCAGGGCAGAGAGAGGCAGACAGATGTGGACAGAGATCAAGTCCAGGCTGAGGTGCAAGACTGAGAGCCAGACAGATGTGGACAGAGATCAAGGCTGGGGTGCAAGGCTGAGAGCCAGACAGCTGTGGACAGATCAAGTCCGGGCTGCGGTGTAAGACTGAGAGCCAGACAGATGTGGACAGAGATCAAGGCTGGGATGCAAGGCTGAGAGCCAGACAGATGTGGACAGATCAAGTCCGAGCTGGGGTGCAAAACTGACCTATACTGTGCCTCCTTGTGTGACTTTTTCTATGCAGGAGGAGAAGTTAAGATTTGCCAAGAACTTAGAACAGAGTGGGAACGTGTTATATAAATGGAAAGTAATAACTAGGTATTCCGTTAGATATGTGGAAATGAACACACGTCATTTACCTGGCACATAAAATCGGCAGGTCCCAAACATGGGGCTCATCTCTCTTGCCTCAAGGAGTCCAAAACAAGCAAATAGACAGACACTGGCAAGACAGATGTCTGGGGAAAAAACTCAAGAAATTTTAAAAAGTACTCCAATTGCCAAGGAAACATGAGGTCATATTAAGGACATTAAAACCGGCATTGAGTCTTTCGAGAGAAAGGAGACAGGCGAGGCAGGAAGTGTAACAGAGAAGATTATCAACAGCCAGGAGCACTTGAGAACGCGGAAGGAGGACGGTGACGGGTCTGGCCTCACCAGAACTGTGAAGGTAATTCTACAGAAACAATGTGAAGGTGGGCAGCTTCCCTGGGAGGCAGGCTCCACGGCCTCCACAGTTCCACAGCTGGGGAGCTATGGTTATAAACTACCTCCTTGAGTGTGAAAGGCTAAGGACTGTCAGTGAGCCGCAGCCGGTGGACCCATGACAGAAACGGCCAGGGCTGCCATCTTGCTAAGTGGGATGGTCGACACTACCAACCTGGTAGGAGCTAGAATCACACGGTTAACATTGTCAAATTCTAGGCGCATCTGCGAGGAGGATCCTACACTGGATTAGGCGAGGCCAGACTATCCACCCTAAATGTGAATGACAGATTCTAGGGGCTGGGGTTCCGTACTGAAAGGAAAGAGAGGAGCTGGCTGAGCATTGTCATTCATCTCTCTCTGGTTCCTGACTGCAAATGTCATGTGACCAACCGCCTCATGCATCTGCCACCACGCCTTCTCCATGATAGCCCACACCTTTAAACCATGAGCCCTGTAAACCCTGCCTTCCTTAAGTGGCTTCTGTTGGGTCTTTTCTACAGCAACAAGCAGAGCAGGTAACACACCAAGTTTCTCGACTTTGCGAGACGCTTGATATGGGAGCAAACAATCAGAATTGAATCTGTGAGACCACAGAAACTGTGGCCCAACAATTGGGCTCTGTCCAAACAGCAAGTGAATTCTGAGATCTCTGAAGTTTAACCCAGGCTGGGGGTGGGGGTCAGGGTGGGAGTGTCCTGGGTTATAGGTTCTTGTCATAGAACACCATCAAGAGGAGGAAGATGGCTGTTTATGGTCCTGGCTCCTTCCATTTCTTGGGGCCTCCCTCCTAACACAGCCACATCCTGGAGTCTCACACAGGTTTCAGAAGCATTGTCTAAAGGCAAACACTAAGCTGCAGTAAGCAGGAAAAACAAGAGCAAGCTTTTCACTAAGAATGTTCCATCTCCAAGAGATGACCTGTGTCAATCAGACTTCAGGGACAGGTCCTGTGGATTAGAGAGCCCCAGCTTCCAATGTTTCCTCTCCCTGATGGGCATGCTATGAACACCACCTTTAGTTTCTCCCTGCCTCCTGATTTTCTCTTCCCCACTGTCAGAGCCCTAACCTAGTTTACGGTATTTGCAGAGGAGGAGACGCTACATATAGCTTAGCATTTTCTACTCTCTCTACACCAGGAGCCCAGCTGCTCTGTCAGGCTGGAAAAAGGAAAATCAGTTTTCTCCACAACTGTCACTAGGTATCATCAGCGATTTGTATTTCTGACATTTCCTGCTGTATCTAGCTCGTAGCAGTGTCCCCAGGTCTGCAAGGCATTGTGGTCATTGTTACTCCCGGTAATCGCCAACAGAGGCACATAGTTTTATTCCCGAGACCTGTAGTTGAGTTTTATGCTTTGGGTAAACATTGTCATCTCACTTTTTTTCTGGTTTTAACCTTGTTTAAAGTTGCTCCGTGAGATCCGGCTCACTCTACACATCCCCACACAGCTTCCCTCTCCTCCCACTCTCTGGCATTAATGGTGTTAATTTCTGCAGTTCTCTTTTCTCTGATTCAGTGGCTCTCAACCTTCTTCACGCTGTGGCCCTCCAGTACAGCCCCTCACGTTGTGGTGACCCCCCAACCATAAAATTATTTTTGTTGCTACTTCATAACTGTAATTTTTCTGTCATAAATCATAATGTAAATATCCGATATTGAGGTTATCTGATACTGGACCCCTGTGAAGGGTTGTTCAACTCCCCCTCCAGGGTTCAAACTCCTGCTCTCATTTGCTTTGTGCTTAGTTTTCTATCATAGCAAAGGCGAAATAACTAACACAGTCAATCCTCACCTTCCACCTTGAGACGGGGTCTTCCATTGTCCCTACTATGTACGTCAGCCAGGAGCTTCAGGGGCTCTGTTCCCATCTCCCGTGTCCCTGAAGGATGTGTGCACCCACACCCAGCTTTACCTGAGTCCTGGGGTTCCGAACTCGGGTCCCCATGCTTGCACGGCAAGTACTCCATCTCCCCAGCTCTCTGTGGCACAGTTCATATTTTCTTTCCCAAAGTATACTGTCTTGCTATGAGATCTGAAGCAGGCAGTCCCAGGAAGACACTGGCTAAACTGTCTCCTTGAAACAACACCATCTGATCCCACCATACAAACCAGAAGTGCCTTATATGTTTTATTTATAAGACTGGAGCAGTCGAGAGTGTTAGTTTAAATTAACTAATAAAACAGGGGGAATGGCTTAGGGGCTGGCTATTTACAGGAGACGAACTAAGTAAACTAGAGACCATCAGTTTTGTTCCAAATCAGGAATCATGACATTCACAAAGTGATTCTTTTATAAACATTGATCTAAATATTTTATACTTGTGTATTTTTTTTCCATGGGGGGAAAAAGTTGGCAGTAAATCTTTGGCATCAACTTGAACAGGTTTCTCCTTGGACCGTCACCATGCACAGTGCCCGTCCACCTCTAATGGGCCCAAGGATTGTGTTTTGAGTACGTTTTCAGCAACCTCAGTTTTCCGATAGCCGTGGGTCACTCCTAAAGCACTGTTGTCTAGAGGGAGCTGGACAGCGGTTTGAATTGTGCTTCTGGTTCTTGTCACAGCTTGCACTCTTTGCATGTTCATCTTTCAAATGAGAACAGTCATTCAGGGAGTAATATAAAGCGTACATAGAGACCGGCTGCCGGGGGCGTCCTAATGCGTTGATCTAACCGCCCACCAGTAGGGGAAACACACATTTGCTTGCTTCTCTCTAGTCCCACTTTCTCTGGGCAGGCTAGAGACTCTCTCTCTAAATGAACTAAGATGAATAAGAAAGCTCAGGCTGTCTCACTGAAAAGTGAACTTCGAAAAATTATAAATCTGGTCCTTACTGGTTTGTTGAGGTTTAAGATTCTCTCTCTCTCTCTCTCTCTCTCTCTCTCTCTCTCTCTCTCTCTGTGTGTGTGTGTGTGTGTGTGTGTGTGTGTGTGTGTGTGTATGTGCGCGCATGCACACAGGCCTGAGCACACACAGAAGTCAGAGGAGAGCACTGGGTCCCTCGGAGCTGGAATTACAGGCATTTGCAGAACACGTGGCTTGCAATCTATGTGCTGGGCTCCTAGCTCCAGTCCTCACGACTGCACAGCAAGCACACTTACACCGCTGAGCCATCTTCACTGTCTTGTACATAACTTTGGTTTTCATTATTTTTTTTTATCATGTAAGCAATTTGTTCCTCTTTCCTTTGGAAGGCAAATCCTCAGTCCACTGCGACAATCCTAATTCCCTCCCTAAAGTCCTTTGGCTTGTAAGAAAACTTCTTTTCCACTTTGCCCTTTCTAAGAGGTAGGGTATTTACCCTGTATTATTTTAAGAGTTCCATTTTTTTCTAAATTAAAGCAATTCATTTTATCATATTAAACTGGATGCCTTTGGGCTAGCTTCTGCAAAGAAAACTTGGAGGTGGTTAAATAATTCTTATTAAAATGATCCACACCTTTGTCTAGTCTCCAGCCTTTACAGTTAAAACGTTCCTTTGGAATATTGCTCTGGAGGGAGTTGTGGGAAACCTACTATGTGAAATCATAGTCACAGGCACTGTGACAAGACGACCCAGGCTTCTCTAGAGCAGGTCAGGCTTGTCCGTGGAAGCATATGAGCGACAGTAGAGTTCAAATTTCATTCTTCATAAAACGAACTTCAAGACAGCCCAGGGCATGTGGACTGGCCCAGTCTTCCGTTTTCTTGCCATCAAGGACTCGTGGCTGTAGCTTTAAGTCATTATCTGCCACGGGACATTGTGACATGTGTCACAAGGGCCTCTGCATGACCGACTTCACACAGCCTTTGGTCTGAAACCTTCACCAGCCTCAGTGGCAGGTGGGTCCTGACGACCCCACACTCTCAGGAGCTCTTCCAGCCCCGCCCCCTCAGATGTGTCGTCCAGTGAGGAAAAAGAGCGGCCTGTCTTCCTTGGCGTTGGCTGTCTGGAACTCATCCCGCAGCCGGAACTGCCATTCATCCTCCAACTCCAGGCGGACTACGGTCTGGCGGAGTGAGTTCCGGTCTTGGCAGATCACACACAAGGTGGCTCCTTGAGAGAGCAACGACAGAGGCATGAAGAGAAAGGGGTTGAGTCCTTCCAAAGTACCCACTCACAGTAGCCAATGGCTGGGTGGAAGTGCCAAGCACCCCGTGGCCTCTGGGATCCCACTCGCAATAACCAAGTGGCTGGGTGGAAGAGCCAGGAGCCCTATGGCCTCCGCTCCTGTCTAAGTGATTCCTAATCTCAACATCATAGACAATGGTAGGGATTAGGCAGGCTTGCTGGGAAGACAGTGTAGCGGGCAGAGAAGATGAACAGAACAGGGATGAAGGCGAGCAGAGATGGCGGCTTTTCGCCAGGTCAAACCATCTCAGCTCCAGCCCTGGGCTCTCAGGCCACTACTTATCTCAGGTCAACCGTTTCTCACTCAGGTGGGCCCTGGGCAGCTCGCACCTTTGCCACATGCCCCGCCATAGAAATTCTCCATTTGCATAGCGCCCAGCCTGCAGCAAATCACCCATCTGCCAGGCTCTGTTCACAGTCTTTTCTCCTCCCTCTCTACCTGTGTTCGGTCATCATTTGGGCCTGGATGTTTTAAGTAAGTTTACCATACTTAGCTAACCTGGGGCACATTGGGGCCCCCAGACCGCAAGCTAAACAAGGCTGTTAAACACTGTTCCCGAGGTAAGAGGTTTGGCCCTATTTTTGCTAATTAAATGATTGAGAGCAAGGAAAACAGGCAAGGTACAGGCAACGCCAGCAAGGAACTAGAGCAGGCCTGGAGCCATAGGCAGACAAGTGCCTGTTTACAGGGTGTTTCCAGATTCAGCTACTAACAAGAAAAGGAGAAAGACTGGAGGCAATGGAGGACATGGTGCTTTGTACCGCACAGAAGCCTTTAAGGGGCCCCGGGAACCAACATAAAGGACTGAGAAGGATGAGAAACAGAGAAATGAGAAACGCCTGCTATTCATGAAAAAGACAGGGGGGTCTTTTCTCTACTGAACAGTCCCTGGGAATTCAGTCCCAGCTTTCTGCTACTCTGAGAGTTGAGGCCAATGTCCTATCATCGGAGACGCAGGGTGACAGTGGCCGAGGTCCGGGATAGAAGCATTACCTTTCAGAAAATGGAACTTCTTCAAGAAGCTGGCCCCCACGAAGGAGTCACAGAGGTACAGCAGGAGCCCACTGAACGCCACGCCAGAGCAGCTGATGTTTAGGGAGTGGGGCCTGGAACTCACATAACAAACAGAAATCTGGAAAAGAAGGAGCCAGGAGGGTCACCTTCCAGGAAGTACTCAGTCACACTTGGAACTAACAGCCAGCACATAGCACGTGCTGGGGCAAACTCAAGGTGGAGTTTGGGGAAGAGTTAGTTATGATATCGCCTTTAAAAAAGTCAATTCTAGGAGGTTTGTTCCAATTCGTAAGTTGATTTGAAAATCAGTAAAGCCTTGACAAACTAACACGGTGCCCTCTGCCTTGGTTTTGGCAGAGGTCAAGTATGGATAAGCATCTGAGGTAAAGGGTGAGCACAGCCCGGCCTCAGTATCTACAGGTTCCATCCATGCCGTGGGACAATGATCTTTTGTCCTGTCACTTGTATTAATTTTAATAAAACGCTGATTGGCCAGTAGCCAGGCAGGAAGTAGAGACAGGGCAACGAGAATTCTGGGAAGAGGAAAGCTCAGTCTGCAGTCGTGACCCAGCTACAGAAGATGCAAGATGTGACTGCCTTGCCGAAAAAGGTACCAAGCCACGTGGCTAACACAGACGAGAATTATGGGTAATATAAGATGTAAGAATTAATTAATAAGAAGCCTGAGCTACTAGGCCAATCAGTTTATAATTAATGTAGACCTCTGTGTGTTTATTTGAGACTAACTGGCTGTGGGACCTAGTGGGACAGAAACCCCAGTCAACACATACATACCCACAGATGCTGTCAACCACAGGTCTAAAATATCTGGAGAACTGAGTCTGTATTGAGTGTGCAAGGTAGTACGGTTATGTACATAGCATCTACACTGCAATGGGTATAAGCCACCTAGAGGTAAATCCAAGTGTATAGGAGGGTTATATGAGCAATGCTAACACAAGGGACATGAGCGCATGTGAACTCCCAGTACCCACGAAGCCGCCGACCGATCTCCATAGATACCTGAGAGATGCTGTAATTATGATTCAAGATCAAGCCAAGCCAAGTTACCTGAGGTCCTAGGTTAAGGTAGCAGTCCACAGACAACACGGGGTGGCTGTGGTTCTTCAGGGACAGCGGGAAGAAGCGGTGGCTGTGGTACTGGAGGAACTTCTCCAGTAGGAGCTGAGCAGGAGCCGCCAGGAACGTGTGCTTACTGTCTGGGGCACAGATGTACTGGGATGGCACAATGGCCGCAGAGCTGTCAGATACCTGCCAGGAAGAGGGACAGGCCTCAGGCCTCTCAGTTGTCTCGGGTAAAATACAGCAGCACACGCGTGATGCCTTGAGCTCAGAACCCTGGCACCCATGTGAACGCCAGACATGGTCACGTGTATCTGTAACCCCAGGGCTGGGAGAGGGAAGGTCAGGCTGCATCCCTGTAGCTCACTGGCCAACCAGTCCAGCCGACTAATGAGTTCTGGGTTCAGTGACAGACAGCCTCTCAACGGGTAAGGTGGAGAGAAATAGTACAAGAGATCCAACAGCCACCTCCAATGTCTGGCTTCGCATGCATGCCAACGCATGTGCAAGCATGCAAACACACATTTACATGCATGTGAGTGTGCAAGCATGCACACACACACACACACCACCAAAGAAAGCCTGTGAAAACTGACTAATGAGATCACATTGATTTGTACACATTGATCATTCCATGGAGAAAATTTATCCAAAGAAAATAAAAGCACACGCAGGTCTTGGAAACTCTCCCACAGAGCCTGAGCTATAAAAGCAACTAGAGTATCTAGAGCATTGGTTCTCAGCCTGTGGGTCACGACCCCCCTGGCAAACCTCTTTCTCCAAAAATATTTACATTACACTTCACAACAGTAGCAAGATTACAGTCACAAAGTAGCAATGAAAATACTTTTATGGTTGGGGGTCACCACAGCAAGAAGAACTGTATTAAAGAGTCACCGTGTTAGGAAGGTTGAGAACCACTGATCTAGAAGTTGCCAGCTCCTCCCTGACCCCCAAATCCTTTTGCATCCTCTCCCACAGCTCTTCCACTTTACTGTCTAGCCTTCACCCACAAGGCCCCATGCTCTACCACAGCACGGTTCCCTTGCTGCAGCCAGAGGCTGCTCAGTAATTGAAATGAATCTGAAATCAGAACCTCTGCTGGAAATCATGAGCGCTCTGCTACGGCTTCACTCTGAAATACCCAAGCTTCATTAGCTCGTGTCTTGAGGACTTGTTCCCTGCCTGGTGGTGGTATTTGGGGAGGCTGTGGAACCTTCAGGAAGTAGAAGCTAGCTGATGGGAGTAGGTCCTGGGGGTGGGCCTTTAAGGGCTGTTCCAGCCCGGCCCCTCGCTCCCCTGATGTCTACATCATGGTTCACTACCCCATACAGAGCTCCATCACACGGTCCTGCCACCATAGGCTGAGTCCTCCACTCTGCCACCCACCCCACCTTCGTGGACCAAAATCCACCTGGAAGACAAAAGAAATCTTTTTCCCTTAGCTGTTCCAATAGTCATTCTCCCTTTGGGGACATAAATCTAGCTAATCTATGAACTGGTGTCATGGAAACGGGGTTGTTATTTGAGCTAAGTTTGACTGTATGGTTCTCAGGACTTTGGCTTCTTATCAGTCGTAACAGCAAAGTCTAGAAGTTTCCTACGGCCAGTCACAGAAGTTTCCATCTATTTCCTGCCACTCTTCCTGGTTCTTGAGGCTTCCTCCTCGGGGGCACCCATGGACTCCTCGCCACCCAGCTGTTACGCTGGGTCACCCTGCAACATCTCCTGCGGCTCCGTGGTGCTTCTAACAGTGGGGGGCTGCCCTAAGTCTGTCTTCCTCTGCAAGTCCACATGTCTGCGGGAAAAGGGACCAAAGACCAAATGCTGGTTTATATCTAACGAAATAAATAGAAGTGAGCGATTTCGCTCACATGAAAAGTTAAAAAAAAAAAAAACATGTTTAACCAAAGTGCAATTAAGATTGTGTTCAAGCTGGGATGAAAATTTTAAAAAACAAGTAAGTGCTAGGGCTGGGTCAGTGAGCGAGGGCACTTGCCAAGTCTGAGGACTTGAGTTTAATCCTAAGACCCACGTGAAGGAAGGAGAGAACTAACTTCACGTAACCTGTGTATGTGCACTGTGGCATACACGCACACATACATACACCACACAAACACACACCACACTCACACATACACCACAAACAAACACACACCACACTCTCTCACACACACACGCATACATACACGTATACATACATGCATACATAGATGCGCGAGAAAGAAAATTCAACCCAAGAACTTAAAAATGACAATGGGGACATAAAAGTGAATTAAAAGGCACATCAGGATCTTTGGTAGGAAGATCTTGGTGGTCCCAACATCAACACTCCATTTTTTTAAAACATCGCAGTGTCTTAGTCATTGGTTCTCAAGTTCTTGGGTTGAGCAGGTCTCACCGTTGGAAGGCCTGCTACTCTGAGCTGGGCTTTGGTTCACTAAGAAAGCTTTGACCTTGCCTGTGGGATGGCTGTGTGGAACTGGTGTGGGATCCAGGAGTGCTCCAGCTCAGGTTAGGTCATCTGCAAGGAGCTGGTGGAGACTAGGAAAAGACAGACACCAGGAAAGGACATCCTGATGTCACACATCAGGACAAGATCCAAGAGGTAAACGAGAATCAGAGGGACCTTCAGGCAGGGGTTGGCCAGCCTATCTGGCCGTCTGGAGAATATCTGATTTGCTTTTGCTTAAATGGATGGGTCTGCTCAGTTAGAGTAGAGTCACATCTGTTCCACTAGACCCCAGCTCATGGGCAGACAAACATGGCCACGAAGCTGGCTAGCCTTGTGCATGACGCCAACAGTTCTTCAGCCAAGTGCTATCTGATGGTGTGAAGACAAACCTAGAACCCTGCACCCCGCCTGGATGGGGAGCGAAGAAGTGCACAAGAATGGTTTGCTTGGTGATCCTGCACTAAGCAGCAACTCCCTGGGTGCCATTTAATGTCAAACAGTAGAGACTGGTCCCCAGGTCTTGGCACCAAGTGTCCAATCCTCTGACTCCCTTAAAAGGCGAGGCGCCACCCTCCATCCCCAGGCTCCCGCTTTCAGCTTTGGTACCAGGGCCACCTGGGTGTGGCCTGAGCACCTACTGTCAGTGCTGCCACACTCACCTTGGATGTGATGTGGAAGGACCTGTGCCCGCCCACCGCGATCTGCTTCTTCATGACGCTGAAGCGGTTGAACCGGCAGAGCAGCAGGCCTGCGCTGTGCACGCGAAGGTTGAAGTCTACATCATCACACGTAAACCTGCACGGAGTCAAAGGAGGAGTGGGTCTGACTGGGCACATTTCCCGGGCCCCCAGATACTCATTAGGGGGCTACAAATGGATCTACCACTAGGTGGAGACATGCCCTCGTCTCCTCCGTTTAGAGTTAATTGGGGGAGAGGGGTGTTCTGATCTGCTGAGGAGACCACCCCAAGGAAGGTGGGTTCATGTTGAGAAAATGTTCTTCTCCCTCCCAGTATTCCAGGCCCCTAATTCAGTCCCTATGAGCTACTGTGAGATTCAGCTGGGTCTGCCTGCTTTTTTGAGTCATGTTTCAGAAAGGCAAAACTATTCCTCTTGCTTCTGTTCTTCTCTTTTGGATGCTGGCCAGGCCAGGGCCTAAGTAAGTATGGTGTGTGTGTGTGTGTGTGTGTGTGTGTGCGCGCGCCACACACACACACACACACACACACACACACACACACACTTTTAAACTACCTAACACACCCTTTGGCTCTTTGTTGCCTGCAGTGTGGCTGCCTGCCTCCAGGTGGCAGCCTTCATACCAGCTCTTCTCCATCCTCTGAGTTTTACAGCTAGCCTGCCATGGGTCTTCCTTTGAAACTCTAACTGGCCTCAGCATCCATCTGAGTCTGGTCACTGTCCCTGAGCCTCCAGTTGCATCTGCTCTTAAACACTTTGTATGAATGAGACTAAGAACCGCAAGGAGGGAGCACTGATTTCCCTAGTATTATATAATGGTGCTCCAGGATTCTTCAGGATTCCCAGGGATGGTGCTTTACCACCTTTCGATTCTTCCCAGCAAGAAAAATGAACTTGTCCCTGCACCCCCTACACTGCCATGAGGCTGAACTGGACCTCACTCCTGCCTCAAAGTCTCATTCTGGTGGGGAATGAGAGGCAAAGTGGAAGGCAAGAAATAGTAGCACTGGACCCAGAAAGGCTGTGTGTGCCCGGAACACCAGCTACACAGGGACTTGGATGTGAGTGCAGACACCATAGAGGGATACCACACAGATGCAATTCTGCTGTACGTTGATTTGTTTGTTGTTTTTTGAGACAGGGTCTCATGAAACCCAGGCTCACTTTGAATTTACTATGTACCAAGGATGACCTCAAATTTCTGGTCCTCCTGCCTTCACCTCCCAAGGGCTAGGGACGTATATAATTTATGTGCTGCTGGGGACCAAATCCAGGCCTTCAAATGTGCTAGGCAAGCTACGTTCCCAGGGCCTCCACTAAACTGTTAAAAAAAAGAAACAGCCACAGCCCAGAGTGTAAAAAATATTGGGTATTCTTTTATAGCTAAGGCAAATAGGTTCAGAGAGAAATCATTGCCTGTTCTGCAGGGCAAGTAAATGGGGGACTCTGGGCTCCAGCAGGAAGCCAACCTGGCTTCCAACCTCACACCCCCAAGTGGCCACAGACTTCTGTGGTTGGAAAGCAACTCATTCAAATCACTCTACAGTTTTCTTTGATGGTGTGGTGGTTTGCATAAGAATGCCCCCCATAGGCTCAAGGATTTGAATGCTTGGTCACTAGGGAGTAGCACAACCTGAGAGGGATTAGGAGGTGTGGCCTTGTTGGAGTGGGTGTGGCCTTGTTGGAGGAAGTGTGTCACTGGAGCTTAAGCTTTAGGGTTTCAAATGTTCAAGCCAGGCCCAGTCTCTCTCTCTCTCTCTCTCTCTCTCTCTCTCTCTCTCTCTCTCTCTCCTGCCTGAGGATCTAGATATAGAACTCCCAACAACCCCTCCAGCGCCAGGTCAGCCCGCATGCTGCCATGGACTGCCATGTTGATAATGGACCACACCTCTGAAACTGTAAGCCAGGCCCAATGAAACGTTTACCTTTAAGAGAGTGGCTGTGGCCATGGTGTCTCTTCACAGCACCAGAGCAGTGACTAAGACAGAGGGTAACATGACTAAAATGTGACTTATTTGTCGAGGAAGCCTAAAGGGAGGGAACACCCAGCACAAGGTAGCTCACTAGGGAAGGCATCCGTGAAGGGGTGGAGTTGAATGATTCCATCAGAATTCGGGACAATTATATGGCACACTAGGACCCCCAGTGCTGTGGGCAGAGCCGCTGCTTCTGCAGCTGTGGGGAGTAATACTGACTGTCAATCTGACAGGCTTTAGAATCAACACGGGTGTGTCTCTGGGGGAATTTCTAGAGTGGGTTCATTGGGATGGGAGGATCCACCCTGTATGTGGGCAGCACCATTCGTGGGCTGGGGTACCATACTACGCACAAAGGAGAAAGGGAGCTGAGCATCTTCATTCATCTCTCTGAGTGGCCTGACAATGGAGATGTGACTGGCTGCCTCACACCCCTGCCACCATGCCTTCCCCTCCCGCTGGACTTAACTGTCAAATTCCCCGTCAAATAAGCCTTTCATCCCTCAAGTTGCTTCTGTTGCATTGTTTTTGGCCACAGCGCAGGTAGAACAGAGGAGAATGTGCATCCTGTACAGGGCTCAGGGCTATGGGTACTGAGGCCAGCTCCCACCCAGGACCCAGTGCTCACCGGTTCTGGTTGTACTGCACATTCTGGGTCAAATCCACATTGAGGATGATGAAGTCGTGCACGTGACATCGGGAGAAAGGCTCTTGCACCTCTCGGCCCCTTGTCTTGCTGGTCCACTTCCTCATGCCGATTAGTGCATAGTGTGTGATGTTGGGGGAGGCCTCAATGTGCTGCATGACATACTTCAGAGAGACATTCCTCTCAGACCAGGAAAACTCCCTGTTTGGAGGAGAGATGCCAAGTCAGCTACTGCATGGCTTCCTAACTGCGTGGGGTGTGCTGGACAGGTCTGATATGGAACCTAGAGCTATCCAATCACAAGGCAGCGGGCATCCTGAAACATACTTCATATTTATTCTGACTTTGAGGTGCAGAATATAATTATGTCCCACGTATGGAGCCTACATACAGACAATGGTGTGGTCCATCTCTACAATGAACGCTAACCTGGAGATTGACACCCTTCAAAATGAGAAACCTAGAACCCCCAAAGTTTTAGCTGCATGCCTAAAGACATGAGCAAAAATTAATGCCAAGAGGGAAGGGTTCTGGGAGGATCAGGGCTAGAGCCAACACAAGGAGCATCTTGGGAGATGAACAATGTCCATTTATTGATGGCAGTGGGAGGGGGTCAGCTAATGGGTATGTTTGATGTGTGAAAAAAATTGTATACATGTTATACTTTGATTTTGTATGTATGTATGTATCACACTAAGTATATATGTCTTTTTCATTTTTAAAGATTTTATGTACATGTGCATGTATGTATGTGTCTGTATGTGTTTGCATGCATATACGTGTGCATGCGTGGAAGCATATGAGCCCTTAGAGGAGGAGTTAAAGACATTTGCTAAATGGGTCTTGTTATGTGTGTTCTAGGATCTGAATTCCATCCTCACGATTCTGCAGCCAAGTATTCCTCACCGCTGAGCCACCTTCCCAGTCTTTGCATTCTGTATCATATATCTCATTAATGATTTTTTTTAAATCAAAAGAATCAGGACTTGGACAATGGGTCCACTTCTGCTACATCCACAACCCTGGCTTTCTGTCATGAGAGGCACACTATGGTCCTCCAGGCTGAGAGGGGACTGCCCATCACTGTCCGGCATGGTTCACCCAGACCACCTCACCTGCTCCGTTCTCCTGCACAGTCCACATCGGCCACGTTCCACATCACACAGGAATCATCAGAAATGACAATGAATGGCCAGATGTCCTGGGGCTTGACCCCCAGCTCCTCCTGCCGGTTCCTCTCCAGCTCTAGGTTGTGGTAGCACAGCTCTTTGATCAGGAAGTGGGCAGCCCCTGTGGTGGCCAAGTGACCTGACTCAGTGTTCAATCTTGCATCCTCACGGCCAAGACAGAGAGCCCACACCAGACACACCGGAACCAATACTACATATCCCCCCTCCAATGACCACTGACCACCAGCAAGGAAAGACCCCTCTATAGTTTATACATACATGTATTCTTTTTTTAACAGCTGAGAAAATAAGTTAAATAAATAATCAAACAATTGTTTAAGGGTTATTTATAAGAAAATCCTAACACGGGCTAGAAGATATCTCAGTTGGTAAAGAACTTGTCTTGCAAGCACAAAGACCTGTATTTGAGCCCCAGGATCCACGGATTTTATAAAGCTGGGTATAGTGGTCTGTGTGTATAATTCCAGCACTGGGAAGACAGAGACCAACAGATATCTGGGGCACACACACCCAACCAACTTTGTCAAACCATTGTGTCCTAGGCAACAAGAGACCTAGTTTCAAAAACCAAGGTGGACTCCTTTGGGGAAATGACCCCAAGGTTGTCCTCTGACCTCCACACATGCATGTTCACTAGCAAGTGCACACACACAATCAAACACATCAGAGCAGCTTTTTCCATTCCTCAAGCAAAGAATGTAATGTCAACCGTTCAGTGCTTTCCTTTTGTAAAGCATTCTCCTGAGTCTTCATTCACAAAAAGCATACCTGGTCATATATGTCAAAGTCACCTACCAACTCCAGCACTGTTGAAGATGCTTGGGAGTACAAGCATGATGTGATTGGGCCAGTATTTCTTATAAATGGCCATTTCGTACTCCTTGACCACCAGCACATGCAGATGGTTAGCCCCATCCATCGCATGGTACAGATTAAAGAGTCCATGCTCATGGCGGCCCGTCGTCGGAGTGAAGGTTGGGCTCTTGATGTGTTCGTGGTTCTGCAAAGTAGTGGGACAGTGAGGGAGGGCATACGTAAATGAAGGCATAAGGAATCTTTGCCCCATCTTACATCTTCCGTGGAAAGATACCGTCGTTTCTGACCTTAGAGAGAGCACTGTGATTAGCCATAGCCAGTAAGATGTGGGGGAAATGATGCTGTCCCCCTTCAGAGCATGGCCTTGCAGAGTGTACCCTTTCAGAATGTGCCCACAATTAAGTCTGGGCTAGCCTGATGGTGCTCAGGGCTTTACAAGGCAGAGAAGTAGAGCTCTGTGAGGCCACTCTAGACATATGCCCTCTGGCTGGCTACTATAAGCCAATGACAGCTAACCCAGACACAAGAGTGAGCTTGATCAAATTCAGAGCAGCATCCATCAAAGTGCCACTTATCATCAGGCCTTGGAATGAGAAGCCTGGGTGTTATGCAATAACCTAATCGGCATCCACCAACTAACCAAATCCATCACCGTCTCATACTGGAATCTGGGAAATAATGCTCTTGTACACTGTAAATATTTGTCACATAACAATTTGATAAAATACAGATTGGCCAGTAGCCAGGCAGGAAGTATAGGCAGGGCAACCAGACAAAGAGAATTCAGGGAAGAGGAAAGGCAGATGTAGAGGAAGCAAGATGCGAATGCCTCACTGAGAAAAGGTACCAAGCCATGTGGCTAAACATAGACAAGAATTACGGGTTAAAGTTGAAAGAGCTAGTTAATAATAAGCCTGAGCTAATAGGCCAAACAGTTTATAATTAATATAAGCTTGTGTGTGTTTCTTTGAAACTGAATGGCTGTGGACTGGCTGGGACTGAAACTTCCACCTACACAAATCCATCACTCTCACATACTGGAATCTGGTCTTGGCAGATGTTATTCCTGTATGTCCAGTCACTCCCTTCACTCTGGTCATGGACATCCTACATAGCCTAGATATCAGTATTTGTAAGTGGTAATGCCTCACGCCCATAACTCTTCCTTTGGTTCTTTGCTTGATGAGAACCTGTGACTGAGCTGGGGCTTGTGTTGCCTATGAATTCCTCAAAGCACCCACTACATACACAACCAATGTTTGTGGGCTATCATTGGGAGGCTGGGAAAGTGAACTGAGTATGAACAACCTCTCCTGGTACACCTACAAAAGGGCCACGACACCACCAGATTCCAGGGTCCCCAGGCATCTAAGTAACTGAGACCTCTCTGGTGCTGTACAGAGATCTGCTTCATTGTCAACAGACTGCTAGGTAAGCAAGGCCGAGTCCAGCTTGACTGACAGCTGGTGCTCCCAAGGAGGAGGAGCAATGTCATCCACTCCTGTCTGCTGATGAGGGCTGGTAAATCACATCCAGTCAACCCTGAGGCTGTCAGGTAGACATGGAAGTAAGGAACCCTATATGGGTCATCTATAAGGGGAGAGACAGTGAGGACAAGAGGAGAAATGGTGAGATACTGGGGATCAGTCTCCCCCAAATGGCATGTAGACAGAAGACAAGACAGAAAACACACTGACTACGAGTTAGTCTTTGTGGACATTGGGGACAGGACCTAAAGGAGTCTTGGGATCTTTCTCCTATTTCTCCTACCTCAGCCTAGCCAAACATTCCATGACAGAGCATTAACAAGTGGGGGGGGGGAGTGAACATTTCACGGGTGTGTGGTGTGTTCCAGGTGCTGCAGTTACCTCGTGTTGATTATTCTAAGTGACGCTTACAGCAAAAGTTGTGGCTGTTGCTGTCATGAGATCTCATATAGCCCAGGCTGGACTTGAATGCCTACACAGCCTTGAAATCCCTGATCTTCCTACCTCTACTTCCCCCCAGTGTCAGGATCAGAGAACAAGTCACCACACTCAGTTCGTGCGGTGCTGGGGAATCCAGGGCTTTGTGTGTGTTAGGCAAGAACTCTAACAACTGGGCCCCATCTCCAGCCCATCAGAATGCTTTTTAAAATGAACTGTTACTGCCCACCCTTGCAAGTAAGGAAAGTGGGGCTCAGCACTGTTAAGGGACAACTGGCATAATTAACAAGCGCTACAACAAGACCCCAGTGTAAGTGACTTCCAAGCCCACACCTTCACCAGCGTCCTTCAGGTTCAGTCACCATTGTGTTTGTATAACCTGCTCCAAACACCCTTGACTAGCCGGGCTCCTATGTGTCTACACCCCCAACTCAGGGATCCACAGGCAGTACCTTGTCTGTGACGAGGGGCAAACGCATGCTCTCCAGTTGACCTCCAGGTTGGCTGAACACAAAGTGGTGCTCCTTGGACTTGGGGATGATGAAGTGGAGTTGGATCTCCTCTCCTAGCATGGAGTAAGAGAAGGCAAAGGCGTGCAGGGTGGACTCATAGAGCTGGGGTGTGAGGGAAAGGACAGAGCTTATCATCAGAGTCCGATGGCCGACTTACGTCCCCAAAGAACCCGGGCCCCGCCTGGCCATGATGACACCCAGCTCACACCCACCCCTGCCCGACAGTGTAAGAGTATCACAGCAGAGATCCTAAGGTGCTCAGATCTGGCTGTTGGGTGAGCACAACCAAGGCCACCCTCACGGGGCTAGAGCTAGCTTCATCCTGAATCCCAATCGTGCTTACCCAGTCCTGTAGCTTCTATTACTAAGCCTTTCTGCCCTGAGATTTGACCTAGAGGCCATCCTGGGTCAGAAAACAAGGCATTCATGAAGATCTCATGGTGTGTGTGTGGGGGGGGGGGGGTATACGCACGCATGCGCACACACGCGAGACCATAGGACAGCCTTGGGTGTCTTTCTTCCAGCACTGTCTACACTTATTTTTGAGACAAGCTCTTTCATTGGCCTGGAATTTGCAAAGTTAGCAAGCTGCTGATTGGTCAGTGCACCCCAGATCCTTCTTTTAAACTACTGTGTATTAAACCTAGGTCTCACACCTATTAGACAAATAGTTACCACTAAACTACATCCCTAAGCCATCTTCAGCTTTTTGAGTTAGTGTCTAAGTTGTCCTGGTAGGCCTTGAACTTGGGATTCTCCTGCCTTGGTCACTTCCGTCACTAGGATAAGCCTGTGCTATGAAGCCCAGTTTTTAGTTTTCATTCTAAGAGGGCATTTTCTGTTGCAGGTGTCATGAGAGCTGGCATACAGCAGAACAATAATAGCCACACAACCTTGAATGTCGTAATACACTCAGCCTTGTGTTAGGTGCCATTCTGTCCCCTTTGTGTTCTCACTAACAATCCTGGGGAGGATGGCATTGCTAGGAGGCATGGATACTATGGACACAGAGGTCTGTATGGATCCAGAGGTCACAGGTTCACTCCCGTCCCCTAGGCTAACCTCACTGTCCTCCTACCCCACGTGACTGTCTGTGTGTCCTCCTACACGCATGTTTGTGTGTCCTCCTTTCCGGGAGTGACCCCTAGTCCTAGCTCTGTTCCTGGTTAGGTGGCCTCTCGGATCCTGCTGAGCTCTGCCTTTCCTGCCCTCATCTGAGCTACACAGGAGCTGCAGAGGGAGGTAGCAGCTGCCACACCAGCACACGCTTCCTTCTGTTCCTGCTAGGGCTCTGCCCGAGCCATAGAGCCTTCTGGAAAGCAAGGGGATTAGACCTGCGGGGCTAGGCAGTAAAGGTAGTCATGAGAAGATGAATTTAAAATAATAATAAAAGAGGACTCTAGCGAGGTAAAAGGAGAGGAGGAGCAGAGTTTCTTTTGGGGCCAGAATCAGATGCCAGCAGCCGGCTGGTGCTCCTGCATCCCTCACCAGACAGGATCCAGGTCCCCTTGCCCCAAGCATGCTCTTATTTGACTATCCCCAGATCTGTGCACCTCATGAACACAGGCCTGGAGCATCCCCATCACCTAAACCCAGAAGTTTCTGCTTCCTGCCTCATGTGCTCTGGGCTTCCACTAATGAAGAGAAGGAGAAACACTGTTTCTCCTGTATAGAGTAACAGTCCACTGTTGGAAGCTAAGGTTCTGAGTAGTGCTTACAACTCATGAGTCCTTTCCAGTCCATCCCATTTCAAAAGTCAAGAAAACAGTTTTGCCACAGGCATGTGACAGTCTAGTTGTCAATGAGCATACAAACATGGAGAAATTGGTTTTATATTTTGTCATTTTGTGAATTTTCTACATTTAGAGAAATGTAGACATTTGTTTTCTAGAAAACTATAGTATATTTAGGTAGGAAGATTCCCAATATATTAAGTTGGAAACATGCTAGATAACAAGTTTAGAGGATCGTTTTGGAATACATGGTTACAATTTTGAATGCCTTCAACAGTTTAGCATGTAATAGATGCTACAGCAGTCAATGTAAAGAAAATATAAACCCTTCCTGTCATAATAAACTATATCCTGGTGGTGAAAAAATATAAAATAAAAGCCAGTGATATGTCAGGACTTATTTTAAAAAAACAAAAAGGAAATAGTTTACTTTTTGTTTTGTTTTGAATTCTTGAAACAAAACCCCCATGTTCAGGGTAGAGAAATTGGCCTTAATTTATGGGGCAGGAGTAGTGTTTACTATTTTGACCTAGTTAAAATACTTTCCAATGTCATCTATAGAAAAGTGCTACAAACGGCAGCTGCTATGCCTGGGACGGACAAGCCAAAGGCCAGTCTATATTAAAGTCGCTGGATGCCATTTCCCTTCATAAACAAGACAAAGGCCAATCAAGTCCTTGTCTTGGGCATTTCCAGCAGGACCACAGCCTTCAGTTCCCTGTCATGAGCAGATGTGCCTGGTTCCCGTCCACTCCAGCCCTCCAAGTCCTCCTGCCTCCCTGCTTGGGTCTGAATTAAGATGAAACTCTTAAATCTAAACTACTAGAGTCTACGTGTCTATTAATAGCTACGTAGCTGGGGGAGCCCATCCACACTGGAACCTTTCCTATCAAGTTCTCTGAAGAAGCCCACCTGCTTCTGGGTGCCCAGGGCCTTCTGTGACCCTCTCTCCACCCACCCTGCTGCTGCCTCTTCCGGACACCCACATCTTCCATTCTGTGTTCTGGCCACAGTCAACCGAGATCAGTTCTCATCCCCAGACTCTGCACTCCCCCTTTGGGACATGCTATTCCTTTCGCTGGTTTTGGTTCCTCAGCAAATTCCTACTGACCCTTCAAAAGTCCCTTCTCTACCTGAATTGCAAAGGTCGATTATCCCGGATCTGAAATGCTTGACTCCAAGGATTCTACAGATTTAGGATTCTTTTTTCAGACCTTGTGACATTTCTAAGGACTTTTCTAGCTGGGCATTCACAGTCTCAAATCCCAAAGGCTCTGAAAACTGTGTTGAGCGTCGTGTTAGTGATGACTTCGGATGTCCCAATGAGGGATGCTCAACCGATGCTCATTTGTAAGCTGACGATGACAAGGCTCCTGTGGGAATCCACCAAGAGCCTAGATAGGATGCTTTTCCAGCAGGGGAACCCTGAATGAACTACAGGTGTAGTTTGTAACACAGTGCCCTGATGATCAGCCAGCCTGAGACAGCCAGAGCCATGGCCAGGGAGTTTAATCCATCTCTTCATTCATAACAGGAAGAGCTGGTACATAAGAGAGACATGAGTAAGAGGCTGGCATGCAGTGGGTGCCCAATAATTCAGACTCCTTCCGTATCTATCTGATTTCTGTGCCACAACCATATCATTCTCCTTCCTGCCTCAAGCTGTTCTGAAATCTTGCTCACTTCCCTTCCATATCATGAACCCTAAGGATGGAAACAAGGTTTATTTGCATCTGCATTCTCAGGTCCTTCTAGTAAGCGCTCAGCGAGTGTCCCTCGCATTGAAGTAACTTTTGAATTCTCTAGAGCCTGAAGATAGGAATGACACCCTTAGTCTTAGCCACTAATATCTGGATGACCACAGGGACTGTTCTGTAGAGTCAACAATATGTCATAACCTATGAGGGCCGCCTGGCAGACATGCAACCCATGAAACAAGGGCTTTTGGAACTCTCTTCTCCTACCCTAGAACATTATCGAGGGGCCACAGGGAAACAGACACATGGGCTGTGATGTGGCACCAGCAGGAGCTGCTGGGAGCAGCCAGAGAGCCAGCCAGTGCCTGAAGCCTACCTGGTAGTGGGGGTGGAAGCCCATGTACTGGTGGCACTGCTCACAGTGGTGATATGTGTTGTATGCTGCATACTTGGATAGTCTCATACGTGCTGTCTGACGCCGCACATACAGGTCCTCCGGCTTCCGGGAAGTCCCTCTGTCTGCAAAGATATTCCATGAGTTAAGCGGCCTCAGCCCAGAGCAGACACCCCACCCAAATGTACCAGCCCTGAAGATTGTTTCTCGTGTCCCTAGGCCCTGGTCATAGGAGGTCAGCATCTCAATGGGGATTCTAATAGGGGAGAACACGGACTGCATGGCATCATACCTGTGGACCTAAAAACGCTTCATAAACACTTTGAGGGAAGGTTTCCATGACTAGGAAATAAATTAACAGCATGTATGGTACCCAGTTTCTTCAAGGAACCTGGTAGGAGTAAGACTGTAACACTGGTCCTTCATTAGGGCTATCTATGGAAAGGGACCCCCCCCCCCCCATCAATGACAGGGAATCAGGCCAGCAAGTACCTTTTATCTCTTTGGAGACAAGGTCTCACTACGTAAGCCAGGCTAACCCCCAACTCTAGATCCTCCTGCCCCAGTCTACAACGTGCTGGGATTACAGATGCACACTACCACACTCGGGTTATAGGTAAACTGTTTGCCCTAACATGACATTTATCAAATTTTCTCAGGCTACACTAATAGTCCCACAGGTCACTGCCAGCAGGGTTGATTGAGGCTGTCCTCACAGACCACAGAAGTCAGCGTCCCTGGGGAGAAAAAAAGAGGCTGAGGACAAAGGAACATATGCACCCATTTGGGGACAAATTCATAAATAGAAATCCTTCCATTAACCAAGCCTTCAACAGAACCTGCCCATAAGTCTATGGGCTTTGTGGTAGTTCTTTCCTTCTACTGGCAAGGGGCAGTCTCAGTGCTAAACCAGGTTCTGGCAAATCACTCACTTACTACCAAAGAGCAACCCTAACAGGATGCATCCCAACCCAGCTGACATTTATTAATACATAAGATGCAACTGAGCCTATGTACTTTGAGCAAGAGTGAAGTAAGACATCTTACTTCACTGGCAAAGTCTGCCCTCCCTCATGTACGTGTGTGTGTGTGTGTGTGTGTGTGTGTGTGTGTGTGTGTGTGAGAGAGAGAGAGAGAGAGAGAGAGAGCGCGCTATGTATCCACATACCCACAAGGGTACATTTGGAAACTAGAGGTCGACCAGATGTCTTCCTCAAGAGCTTTTTTTTTTTTTTTTCCATTTTATATTTTGAGATAAGTTCTTGGCTGAATCTGGAGCTCATCGATTGGCTATACTGGCTGGTCAGCAAGCCCCTGAGATCCACCTGTCTCTACGGATTCCCCCACCTACAGATGTGTATTCCTATGCTCATCTTTTTACATGGATGCTGAGGATGTAAGCTCAGGTCTTCATGTGTGGACAGCAAGCATGTTATGGAATGAGCTGTCGCCCCAGTCCCTGACCTTCACTCTTGATGCTCTGGTGATGTGAACAAATCAGACTGGCATCTTCATACTTCGGGTCATGAATGATGTAATCAAAAGGCATCTTCTTGAAGAGCTCTAGGTCTGGCCAGGGGTCAGTGAGCTGGAGGTAATGCCAATCCGATTCCTCTGGGAGGCCTATGGGATTGGTAGAAAAATGGATGCATGAGAAACAGATGTGAGGATGTGCTCTTTAACTGTGCCCAAGGATGGTGCATGGAGCTGAATCACCGTTCATCTATGGCTTCCTGGGGATCCCTACTGTATCTAGAAAGCCGCTGACATAGTCATACTTCAGGATGGCTCAAACAGAACGAGGTCATGCACTGAGATTTGTCCCCACCCAAGTGAACAGCCTTCGCTCTGTGTCCTGTAGACACAGGTCTGCTCTCTGCCCTTGCATACTGGCTTCCAACCCTCCAGAGTCCTAAGCCCTGAGCTCACGCTGCCTTCCAGCAACACCTACTTCATGCACAGCTCCAGCTCCTTGTCCTTGTGGTGCCTGTGTAGGTTTCTTCCTTATTCTATCATCTAAGTCACCCCAGCCATAGTAACTCAGCTGCTGTCGCTTCACACTAAAGAGTACTGCAGAGGTCAGTGACACTCACAGCATAAATCACATCTTATACTTGCCAGCAGCCTCTGACACTAAGCTAGGTATAGCCTTCTGTTGCTCATCAAGTTTCACTGCCTGAACAGCCAGTCAAAAATTCTAGTGCACCCAACTCCAATTGCATGATATATTGATATCATGTATGATGGTCAATATGTGTAATATAGAGAAAGTTATAGATGCTTATTTAAGTCTATATCCTATATCCAGGCAGTGGACATGTATCCAAGGAGGAAGGAGAGCAGAGCTTACTAGAGCTTTAATAGGAATTCCATATCTTGTGATACAGAAGTTATTCCTGCTTTGCAAGAAAAAAATAAAAAAACCTGAACCCATAGAATAGTTAGAATTTGGCCTTTCAGATTTGACAAAGTGCATTCAAATCCTGTCTTTATCACTGATCTATCCAAGAAAGCAAGATGACAGAGATTCAAGCTCCTGCTGTGAGGAAACCACAGAAACCACAAGGCCACGGAACAGCAGAGGGCTGGATGGGAGTCTTGGGTTCAAAGCTTCTCTTGATCAAGTTCAACCTCGGAAAGTGCTCGCAGGAGTTGCTCTGATGCCAGAGTAGGTAGCTGGTGACCTCTGCATGGCAGTCAATTCCCCTTACACAAGGGCACAGATTCACTCACCAGGCCAAGACCATGAACTGCTGGGCAGGATGTGAGGAGGAAACAGAGTAGGCTTTACAGTTAGCACAGGGCATACGCAGAGAGACACATGCCTTACTCCAAACAAATCTATCCAGTAAACAGCAAACCCAGATACCTCCTTCTCCCAGTTGAATATAATTCTTCTCCACCCCCCAGATGCTGTCCTAGGTATTTAGTTGCCTGAGTTGTGGGGGACCTTCCCTGATGAAGAACTCCACATTCTCCAGGCCACAGGCCAATGCTGCTCAGTTCCTGCTTTGGTGCTGTCCAGCTGGGCTTCCCACATGAGAGGCTGATATCCCAGCTCACAGGGCTGTACTGAAGATCAAATGGGAATGGTATCTATCACAGTACTTGACGCACAGAAAGTACTCAATAGGCATGAATTGCTTTCGCGTTAGCAACTCTATCCCTATGAAGATCTTGGCTGTATCATTGAGGAAAACAGACAACAAGAAAGAAAAGGCCCTTGGGACAAGTCAAACTGTGAACCTGAGAGCCCATCCTGAAAGGGAGAGATAGAGTCACCAGGCCACTGACAAAGGTTGGTGAGTACTTGCCCAAGCCCAGGGCTCACAAAACACAACTCACTGGTATTGATCTCTTCTTCATCGTAAACATCCACTTCTGTCAGTCGAATCAGCATCCTGGATAAGATACTAAGGAACTGCAGGTAGGCGCCCGTCTTCCCTATCTGTGAAGACACTGGAATCAGAGCCCAGGGGCAGGAAGGGTGTGTGTGCTCACACAAACATATACATGAACATACACACACACAAACATACCCATACTCACACAAGCAAGCACAAGCATACAATACATGAATGAATACATACACACACGTGCATGTATATACATGAACATACATGCACAAACATACATACACTCACATGTATGAGCACATACATACACAAATATACACACATATATGAGCATACACACACAAATTTAAAATAGAATTACTGAAAAAGGACCAATGATCCATGGACACATTGCAATGTGTTTATTTTATTAATAATCCAGTACCCTGTTTCTCATCTATTAAATGAGTAAAAGCGCTACGGCTGTAAGATCCAGCTCTGTGTGAGTGCGGACATGTGGGGGCTCTTAGAAAACATTTATGTGTGTTAATGTATGCATATGTGTGTGTGTGTGTGTGTGTGTGTGTGTGTGCGTGTGTATGTAAAGGCACAGAGGTCAACCTTGGGCGCCATTCTTCATCCCCCACCCACCTTGTTTTTTGATGTAGAGTCTCTTCATTGACCTAGAACTTGCTAATTGAGCGATGCTGGCCCAGGCACCCTCCTGTCTCCATCTCCCCAGTACTGTGATTACAAGTAGGAAACCCCATGCTTGGATTTTTATGTGGGTGCTGGGGCACCGAACTCAGGTCCTTATGCTTGTATGACGATGCCAAGAGATCCACCACTCCAACTGCATTTTTATGATTCTTTTAAATTAGAAAAAGTAATGTATAGTCATTTTCGACAATGAGGGAAAAAATACAGATTGAGAAGAAAGTAGACTGCCACTGATCCTGCCTCCCCGCTAAAGACAGTGTGTTAGGAGCTAGCCTTTCCAAGATCCCTCAAGACATACTCACACATACAATGGTTTCTTTGCTAATTAATATGACATTATGTGGGGGGTCATGTTGATTACAAGTTAGGTTTCTTAAAGAAATCTCATTGGCGAAACAAAGAGACCTCTTAAAATGTTTGTGGCTGAATTCTAGGATACGTTTATCCCCATATGTGTGTAGTCAGCTAAACAGTTAGCCAGGGGACTTTCATTCTGGGTCATTTTCCATCATTATAAACAATACTACCACGAGTGATCTTACATGCATTTTGTGCATTTACATTTCTCAGGATGGATCCCTGGAGATGAGCTTGCTTGTGGGAAGACAGAACATGATACATGATCATGAGACATACAGAGCCGTCACTGTGCTCTCCTGGGAGCAAGGCAATTCTCTAAGCACCTACACCTCTACACAGGCAAGATCAAATCAGGAGACATTTGAACAAAATGTGGTTCCAGGCACTTGGACCCCGGGTCTCCTCTCAGTCTTTAACCAGTTGTAAAGAACATGCCACCCTCCTCCTCCCATGCCCACCACAGGCGACACCCAGACCCTTGGGGTTCTGTGTGTGAGTGTGTCTGTGTATGTGTGAGTGTGCAAGCGTGCATGAAGACAAGAGGTCAATATTGAGGTCTTCCTCAATTGCCCCCCTGATGTGGGATTTCCCTCTATATGCTGTGATTACCATTAATGAATAAAGAAACTGCTTTGGACCTATAGCAGGGCAGAACTTAGGTAGGCGGGGATGACAGAACTGAATGCTAGGAGAAAGAAGGACAGAGTCAGAAACACCATGCAGCCGTGCCAGAGACAGACGCTGGAACTTTAACCAGTAAGTCACAGTCACGTGGCGATACACAGATTAATAGAAATGGGTCAAATTAAAATGTAAGAGTTAACCAATAAGAAGCTAGATCTAATGGGCCAAGCAGTGATTTAACTAATACAGTTTCTGTGTGATCATTTAGGGTCTAAGCTAGCCAGGCAGCTGGGAACCAACAAGCGGCCCCTCCTCCAACTCCCCCCCATCTTATTTTTTTTAACACAGTCTCTTACTGAACCGGGAGCTCACTAATGCAGCTCTCCTAGCTGGCCAGTGAGCTCCAGGGAGCCTCCTGTTTGTGTCTCCCTTGCACTGGGATAAGTGTGTAGGCCACACCCAGCTTTTCAGTGGGTGCTGAAGGCATGAACATTGTGTTTACACAGTGAACACCTCACCAACTGACTCATCTCCCAGTTCTGATCCTTGTGGATTTGTCAAGAAAAGTGGTCTAGGCTGGATACATGGTGAGCTGAGAATGAGCGGAATCCAGGAAACAAAGCCCCCTGAGCCCCATTAACTGTCCACCAAAACTCTCCAATGCAAACTGTCACTTCGTTTCCCATTGAAGAAATATTCAAAGACTGTCCACAAGGGTGAAGGTAGGACTCTGCCTGAAATTACAAGACATTCCTATCCAGACGCCATCCCTATACTCCGCACACATAGAAAAGAAAACTAGGAACCTAGCAAGGGATGGAAGACGAAACCACCCTTCACATCCACCTGCCTACTCCGGGTCATCAGAAAGAGTCTTCACTGTGATGGCTAATTTTAGCTGTCAACTTGACACTACACTGGGAAGAGTCTTTTGCTGTTGTTGTTGAAGACAAAGTCTCACTAGGTGGTAGCCCTGATTGTCCTGGAACTCACTATGTAGACCAGGCTGACCTTGAACTCACGAATCAGATCGAGCTACTGCCTCTGCTTCCCAGTGCTGGGATTAAAAGTGTGCGCCATCACACTTGGTTGGGAAGAGAGTCTTAATGAAGGTTGTCTAGATCAGGTTGGCCTGTGTCTGCACCTGTGAGGGATTATCCTATGTATTTCTTTTTTTAAAGTTTTTTGAGACAGAGTTTCCCTGTGTAACAGTCCTAGCTGTCCTAGAACTAGCTCTTGTAGATCAGGCTGGCCTCGAACTCACAGAGATTTGGTGCAGGAGAATTGTCTGTATTCTGTCAATCATGTATTTTAGTAAAACGCTGATTGGCCAGGCAGGAAGTATAGGCAGGTCAACTAGACAGGAAGTAGAAGCGGGGCAATGAGAACAGGAGAATGCTGGAAAAGAGGAAGCCCATTCCTCCCACTCCTGCCCAGACTCTGGAGAAGCAAGATATAATCTGCCTGGCTAAGAAAGGTACCGAGCCATGTGGCTAATGTAGATAAGAACAATGGGTTAATATAAGCTACAAGAGTTAACAAGAAGCCTGAGCTAATGGGCCAATAAGTTTTATAACTTATGGAGGTCGCTGTGTGTTTTTCTCTGGGACTAAATGGCTGAGGGACTGGGAGGGACAGAAACCCCAACGAGCCTGGCCCTCATGTTACAGGGATTCACCTGCCTCTGCCTCCCGAGTACTGGGATTAAAGGTGTGTGCCACCACTGCCCAGCCCTAAGTATGTTATTTGATACTGGAAGGCACAGCCTGAAGAGGGCGTCATGATTCCCTGGGTCTGGGTCCTGAATTGCTGAAGAGTGGCGACATCGAGCCGAGCACTAGGCACGCGTGCACACATGTCTATGCTCGTGACTGTGGGTGGGATAGGACTCGCTGCCTTGACGCTCTTGCCATTTTGACTTCCCTGCTATGATGAACTACAACCTGGAATGCTGAGCAAAACCAAACCCTCTGTCAGGGTATCCTATCGCGCTGACAGAAAGGAAGTGAGGCCACCCATAGAAGGAGCACAAAGTGAACAAGCAGACATTTGGGTAGCAAAACCAAAGGCGACTCTGGAAGCCTGGCCCGTCCAGGGGCAGCAGGCATGGCACTCACCTGAGGTGGCCCACTGAGCAGCAGCCTGCGGGGGTGGAAGCTGTCCACACGGCCCTCAGCTCGGTTGCCATAGTCCATGTGGCTAGGCCTGGGTACTGTCCACTGCCGGTAGTAGAGGGACTGTTCAGTTGACGTCATCATCTTGCTGAGCAGGGGCCGGAAGGAGCTGGTCCACATGACAGAAGGGGAAGGCAGGAGGGAGGCAGACTTGGGCAGGCCGCTGCTGTCTGTGGATATGAGCATGTCGTACACAAGCTTGGGCAGGAAGACGATGGGTGGCTGCCGGCAGGCCTTGGCCATGGAGCACTGCGAGGCCTGGAGGACTAGTACATTGGCAGTGGGCACGGCACACGTGGACGATGAGCCCGAGGAGGAGGACAGCTGGGAGGATGGGGCGGCTGGCACCTGCAGGCTCCTCTGGCCAGTCCTGAGGCTGGAATCGGGTTGTGGGGCCAGCCCAGGGCTGTGTCTGCTGACAACCGTAGGTCCCTGACTTACTCGGAGCCGTGGTATCTCCCCAGGGGTCCTGCCCTCTTCTGCAGGGCCACAGGGTAGAGGTGACCTGGCAGGCTCTCCCAGTGGAGGTCCTGAGAGCTGAGCCAGGGACTCACCATAGAGCACTGAGCCTGCAAGAGAGGGGAATATAGTCAGACGTGCCCTGGGAACAACCAGGCACAGATTCACAGCTGCTCCTGTACCTGCCCCAGGAATGCTGGGACAGTTTAAGGCAAAGTTGGTAGGCATACATTTGGCCAATCTCTCCTCCACAAACCAGACCTTCCTTCAGTCACAGAGTGCCAGGCTGATGCTAAAAGGGCATGTGTATCTGTGGGGTAGACCACACCCACAGGGCCTGCTCTCACTCCTGGGTTGTAAACCCAATTTCCTGATGGGCCCTGAGCTCTCCACACACGTGACCACAAGCTCAGCGAGGCTGCACAGAATCCCACACAAGCTTGTATTCCCTTGAGCTTCTCAACCTGGACTATTCCCTTCCCAGGAACACAATTTCCACCAAGGTTCTCTGGAACCTTTGGTGAACAACTGTCCTAAATCTATCCTACGTGTGAGACGGGTGAAGGACTTCCAACTCCCAGATTATAATGAATGCCCAGTTTGATGCACACTTTAAGACAGGTAATGCTATTTTCTGGCCATGGGGTCTTGGCAGAGCCCAGAGACCAAGGCCCCCTTGGGGTTGGTGCCCACAGGAGACTTTTTCACAGTCTCTCCTCCTGGGTACAGGCATCATGGGCTCTTGATATTGCTTCTCCCATGAACCCTCCTAGTTTCACTTATCTGGTCAAGACTCCTGCTCTCCTCAGGCAGAGGTCCATGAAGGGTCATCAAAAGTGGCACCACCACATGCCAGGGCACTATGACCTACACTGCAGCCAGGGGTAGACTAGTCCTCTCCTCCCAGTAGCAACAGCTGGACCTGAAAGTCCTATCCTGGCTTCAAGGTCTCAGATGTCAACTTCAGTTCTAGGCTATTCTTGTGGGTCTGTTCTCCATGTCCTGACCAGAAGTCAGGAACAGCATGGCCCTGGGTCCTGACCAGAAGCCCAGGATCAGCACGGCCCTGGATGTTCTTCCCAGTTTCTGAACTGGGAGGCAGCCCCGTGTGTGTTGTCCCAAGTGTGTACTCACCAGATGCTTTGGAAGAGAGGGAGGACGATGCTGAGTCATGGGAGTGGGAGCGCTCCCTCTTCACGGGGCTCCTCTTCTCTGAGGTAGAGCCTGCATCAAAACACCCTGAGGACACAGAGGAATCACCATCCCTGACCTCACAGCCGGCATTCAGAAGTCGTGAAGACATCACGCCTCTTTGCCTGTTTCTTCTCTCGATCCTTCATCCACCTGCTGCCATTTAAGTCCTGTACCTTACACGCACGCACACACACGCACGCACACACACGCACACACACACATGCACACGTGCATGCACAGACCTCCCTAACTAGAATAAGCTCACAAAGGAATTAGGAGACTAGAATGGGATGGGTCAGGACAGGCCAGTGAGTCTAGCCATACCATAGACAAACAACATTTAATGCCATGGTCAAAGTCATGCTAAAATTAGCTGCCACACAGAAGATCCTGGTGAGCAGGCCTTGCTACCTCACAGGATAAGCTGCAACCAGGCTATGGCACTCTTGCCTTGTGTTACCCAGTCAGTAGACAGAGAAATAAGAGGAATTCTCTCTTTACCCTCTCTACCCCCCAATGGACGGCATATATATATTATTAGTTTCTACTTTCCTGTTGTACTATGGACCACAGCCAGACATTGCTCTTATTTGTGTGTCATATTAAAAATATGGCATCAGACTCTTGGAGTCTACAAATGGTGCTGGCCTGGCCTCATAAACTTCACTGATGTTCAGTTTAATACCGGGTGAGCGGATTTCCAACAAAGGGGACCAGGGAGTGAATCTACCTGCACTGAAAACAAAACCATAAACTTGAACCCTAAGACATCACCATTTCCTTCCTATTCTTTAAGAATTCTAGATCTTAGAAGAACCTACAGGAATTCCCATCTCCCCACACCAGAATGACAGAGAAGGAAAGAAAGGCAGAATCTGAGTGGTTGACATTTAAAGGATAGTCCAGGAGGGTGAGAGGACAGAACAGAGGTGCAGTCAGCCCCCTCACCTTCCACCCCTGCCTCCTCATCTTCATCCGTACTGCTTAACTTCTCCCCATCACTCTCCAAGACCTCGTTCTTGGCCCCCTTTTCCAAGGAGACATCATTGCTCACAAAGTAGGCAGCTAGGCCCAGTTCCTGTTCCAGGGCTGTCCTCACCAGGCAGGAGGAATTGATTAGACGCAGGTCACAGTATCTCAGAGACCTGGGGAGAACAGAAGGTTTTCATCTGTCGCATGCCTTCCGCCAGGAGGCTCTATTGCTAGCGGACAGAGCCATGGTGCCACACCTGCCTTCCTCGTGAGACCGTAGCCCACGGGCCTCAGATGCATGGAGAACCCCACTGCGAACGCAGAGCACCAAAGTCAGGTTTGTGCTATGTCTCTGAGGGCACCTACCAGGGATCTACTCCCGTGGGGCATGTAATCGGGATACTACACATTTTCAGATTGGGTGAAAGTGAGAGCTGAACCTCAGCATCGCTGTTTCCCAGGGCTGGAAACTGACGAGGTGTGTAGCTTCTTAGAGGCTCTGGGATTTTTTCCCATTTAAAAGATGAGGCTGAGGGGCTGGAGAGATGGCTCAGTGGTTAAGAGCATTGCCTGCTCTTCCAAGGGTCCTGAGTTCAATTCCCAGCAACCACATGGTGGCTCACAACCATCTGTAATGAGGTCTGGTGCCCTCTTCTGGCTTGCAGGAAGAATATTGTATACATAATAAATAAATAATTAAAAAAAAAAAAAGATGAGGCTGAGCCAGGCAGTGATGGCGTATGCCTTTAATCCCAGTGCTCGGGAAGCAGAGACAGGTGGATCTCTATGTGTTCGAGGACAGCCTGGTCTACAGAGCGAGTTCCAGGACAACCAGGGCTACACAGAGGAAACTGTCTCAGTAAAAAAAAATAAGGCTGAATATTCCTAAGTACCTACAGGTACTGTTGTAGACTGAATTGCTAACTAGATATTCAGTTGAGCGATCCACACTTAATGTGCCCCGTGTTGTGAAGGAAGCTTGGAACATGACAGCAGTGGACTCAGTCACTTCTGTGTAGTCACGCCTTGTAGGAGGGCAAGTGACTTTCCATCCCAAGTGCCTGTGTGTAGCTAAAGATCCCAGGGAGTCACTCAATGGACATGTGTCTGTGGTGACTGCAGAAACACACAGGTAGGGAAATGTGGTGGTTTAATACGGCGCCCTGAGGCTCATACACTTAAAGGTTTCTTTCCCAGTGGTGGACTCTTTAAGAAAGATCAGGAGGTGTGGCTCACTGGAGGAGATGTGTCACTGGGGATTGGGCCAGGCTCAGTCTCACTCACTCTCTGCCTCCAACTTACAGATCAGATAAAGCTCTCAGCTACTGCTCAGCGCCATGCCTGCCTGCCTGTTGCCACACTTCCCACATGGCCATCAAGGGTTAGCTCTCTGAAAGTGTAAGCATGCCCCTAATTAATCGCTTTCTTCTATATGTTGCTTTGGTCATAGTGTCTCTTGGCAGCAATAGAACAGTAACTGAGAAAGGTGGCATCTACTCTTTGTAATTAACAACCTACTCCCTCTGAATGGCATCATGAGCCCCTCCTACACCAGATCCCACAATGGTCCAGGTACCAGTGACACTGGCTCCAGCTCTGGTCATCATCCTACATGGCACTGTCTTCAACAGAGACACCTCCCCAGCTGAGTTCATTTCCCCTCAGTCTGAACTGCAGATTTTCCAAACCTCTACCCCCACACAATGGTATCCTCTGAGAAATGGCTAATACTGCTCACACCTCAGATACCTCACCCTGGAAAACCAGCCCAAATATAGCATCCATGCCGACTAGGACACCTGGGGCTGGGGTGTCCTCCTCCCCTCCCCATCCCTCAGGACCTCAGGGGCTCTGATTCCCAACTTACCGTGGCAGCGACTCCCCATGAGGGTCCATCCCACTGAAAATGAGGATACAGGGCAAGCCCTCTAACTCCAAGTAGGTCTGGGGCCTCCATTCCGCATCCTCGATCTTCTGCCACATCTGCAGATGGGAGAAGGAAGGCAAGCTGCAGAAGTGAGGCCTGACTCTCAGGGTTGCTACTTCCTGGGGCTGTTACCGAGCTTCAGCGAAGCTCAGGTTTTTCCTGTCTGAGAGGACCCAACGGCACCACACTGTGGATTAAATGCACTAACTGGCGCTAGTGAGACGGCTCAGTTGTAAAAGCCACCGAGTCTTAGGACCTGAGTTCAATCCCCAGAACCCACTCAGTGGAAGGGAAGAAGCAACTCTCAAAAGTTATCTTCTGGCCTCTACATGCATTCCGCGACATGTGTACATGCACATACACAATAAACAGTATAAAAGACATACTAACTAGACATGCAATGTGCAATCCATACTTAACACTGGCCACTTCCTAACCATCCTGGCTCTAGAACATCCTGAGGTCTGTCCACTAGTTGGCGGCCCTCACAACCCATCTTGTAATACAAGGGAAGGATTTTATTCTGCATATAAGCATGTCTTGAGTCACTGTGCCCTCGGCTGTTCTGTTCCTGTCTATCTCCCACAGCAGGGGACGGGTGTGTGAGGATACCCTGTGGCTGATACTCTTGAAGACAGTGGGTGGCTCCAGCTTCCCTGACATCTCTCCCTGGTTTCTTCAGTGATACTATGTCCTTCCTCTAGGCTTTCCACTTATTCTTTCAATCAATTTTCTCTGCCCCTTTTACATTTTCTGTCACCTGTATATCTTAATAAGAGCCTACAAGGGTACTCAGCTTTGAGGGACCTAGATATATCCCTTCTTTACCACTGGGACAGGAATAGAGGCCTCCAAGTATGGAATACGATGCCTCTCCTAAAAGGGAAAGTAGTTGAGCTGAATTATCAGAGAATAAGCATCAGCTAAAGCAAAGGAAGAGAAAGGTGCCTTAGGAAGAGAAAGAAAGCACATGCTTCCTATCAGAGGACTGGTACTGCAGGCTGTGCTGGGGGACACAGGGACGTAGGAAAGCAGCAGAGGAGGTAGAGGGGTGGGAAGGGCAGGTGCCAAAGGCCTGTTGCCACACCCCCTCTTGCCATCCTTTGGTGGATAGCCCTCTGCCCCCGAGCACAAAACCTACCTTGAGCTGCTTTACAAAGTGCTTGCCCACAGTGATGCTGGAGCTGGGGTGGCCCAGGATGATCTCAAAGTGTTCCTCCAGAGCCAACCGTGCCCGCACATGGGCCAGCCGCTCATAGGCCACAGCTGCCAGGGGCGAACAGGGAACGCGCAGCAGGACCATGAGCCCGTGGCCACAGGGGCATTGCTTTGGAGAGTTGAGGAGGTTCTGGGTGATCTCCAGCGTCTCCACTGAAGTATGGTTCTTCATCTGCGGGAGGCCGCTCACAGCCATCATGGCGGCTGCATAGTGCTGTACAAGAACAAAGGTCCTGATCACCGCGCTGTGCAGGCGGGGGAACCTACAAGGAACACAAAGAGACCATGCCCATGACCCCAGGACCGGCCATGCTTGCCACCCAAGACACAGGCAACTCCCAAGTTACAGACGTGATGGAAACCTGTAAGGGTTAGCTGCTGGGGACTTCTGAAACCAATACACAAATGCCTTGGTTTTGCCCAGTTGGGAGGGAGACAAAAGCATAGGCTTGTTGTAGCTGCTATGACCTGTGCACTTTCCAGTACGAGGCATGAGAGACATGCCTACCTAGTTTGTCATTAGCTCAGGCACTTCATCCCAGAAGCCAGGAGTGATGGTCAATCTTCATTATCAACTCAACAAGATTTAAAGTCATCCCAGAGATACAGCCCTCCATATGTCTATGAGCGTGCTTGTCTATGAGCATGTTTTCACAAAGGTTTAGGTGAGAGAAAAGAGGCATCCTGAATGGGGGTGGCACCAACCCACAGGCTTGAGTTGCAGATTCAGTTAAAAAGGGGAAAGCAGCATTTCCCCCCCTCCTCTCTTCCTCCTCCTCCTCCTCCTCCTCCTTATCCTCCTCCTCCATCTTCTTCTTCCCCTCTCTCTCTGCTTCTTGATTGTAGCTATGATGGAGCCAGCTCCCTCACACTACCCGGACTTCTCTGCCACAGGGCCTCTCCTTAAACCTAGAACTCCCCGATAGGCCAGATTGGTTAGGCAGCAGATCTCAGTGACGATTTTCTTGTACTTCCCCACACTAGTAGAAGTACAAGGGCGCACTGATCTTCCAGGCGTTTTACGTGGGTGCTGGGGATCCAAACTCAGGCCCTTACGTGTGCACCACAAACACTTTCCTTGCTGAAGCTCACACGTGGTTAAAATAGTCACTATCCTCACAATCCACTTGGAAACGCCGCAAATTGTGGCGTATTGTCAAAACCTTTCAAGGGCTTTGCTTTACTTGTGGGCGATGAGGTATGGAGCATGAGATGAACTACCATTCTTCAGCTGTCTAAAAAGCTTAAAGCAAAGACCCAGAAGTCTTTAACTGCTTCTTGGTGACTTAACTGTATCCCAGAATAAAAGTCCAGGTCAACAGGAATGAAACAGACATCGCAGGTGACGTTTACAGTGTTCTCAAGAAGCCGTGTGACAGAAGTGCCACTAACCCAAGGTGCTTCAAATGCAGAAGATGGAGGGACTGAGACACCCAGGGAAGGAGGGAAGTGAATACCCTTCCTGGAGCTCCCTGGAACATTCAAAGACTCCCACTTTCCACTTACACTTGATGCAACCAAGTGTGTCTAGTAACTTTGAGGAGAAACATACCTTTTTCCTAAGGCAGTGACCATGGCCTCAAAGGAGCTGTCATATCGGAGCAAGGGGAGGCTGTGCCCTGACAGGGTGGAGTCAATAAACTCAGAGAGCCCAAAGTATTTCTTATTTTCATGATACAGGTCCACACCCTAAAACACAAGAGCATCGGTCACTCAGATGTCACATTCACAGGGCAGGTTAGGGGTCTCAGGCCAGGCCTCTGGACTGTGTGACTGGCATTTTGAACAGTGTTGATCCTGTGGTTCTGTGGGTGGTACTTTCCAGTCCTCATTCTGGGCCTAGAGCAAATAACAAAGATGGCGTGTTCCCACTAGTCAAGCTTCCCATTCATTTGGCCCCAAGACCTTCACGGTTGGGGGCGATGAAGGGATAAACTCAAACTCATCAAATGAATCTTAGATCCACATAAAATGATTTCCAAATTAGTGCAGAAACTCCTTCAACCTGAGCTGAGCAAAGCCAGGAGAGGTTGTCCAAAATGTAAAGGTGTGAGCTCTGCTCTCAAATAGCGAAGTGGCTAAACACCAGGGCTAAGGGGAGCCTGTCCCGGGGTCAGCCCCTCAAGAGTGGTCCTATGCAACTGGCTCACCCTCATCTTCTCATTTTTCCATATGTAAATCAGAACATCCTCTGGTCCTTTTGCATAAATTCATGGCTATAGAGCACTCAGAGTAGGGCCCATGGTAAATACCACAGATATATTGATTCTGATGTCATGGGATGGAAGCCAGACATCCATATTCTTAGAAGCTCCTGGGATGGCTGAAGCATTCTGAAGACATACAGAATGCTAGGGTGCTTATTCCTACCCAGCTGGAACCCAGCCGTGCAGAATTCTCAAATCACCAGATCTGTGGGGGTTCTACTTTCATAAATGAGGACAGGTGGTGTCTGAAACAAATCTCCCGGGGGAGGGGGTGAGTTCGGTCTGAAGATGCTTTGAATGTGGCTGCACACCAAGCCATCCATGGGGAGCCCAAACCTCTACCCATCCCAGGGCTCCATCTTCAGCATCTTCATCTGGTGTCAGGAGGACAATCACTCAGAATGTTTTTCTGAGACCCAGGACTTCAGTTCCCCGGGAAGATATCAAACCAACTATATTGCCTATACATTTAAGATGGGACCACCCAGGGATAGGCTTCCGATATTTTTCCAAAAAGCCAAGAAACCTAACCCCAGGCCAAACCAAACATCCAAGGATCTGGAGCCCACTCATTCCCAGCTGGACAGGACCTTTGACAGCTCAGCATCTCAGAATCTAAGCAGACAGGTTAGACTGCGGCCCAGCATCACTCACGTTACTATAGGAGACGGGCCAGTGGATCTCATTGTAGGGGCTGATGAGGGTGTGCTGGGTCTGTAGTGCGTACGGGAAAGAGGTCACGTGAAGGGTCACGATGTTGGGCGCTTCTTTCACCTCCCTGCAGTTGAGCAATCTGTCCACTAATCCCACAGAGGGGTCACTTTGAGAATAGATGTTATGAACAGCACTGCTGAGAGAGAGAAGAGAAGAGTAACGTTAAACGGAATCACTAACTCTGTATGATGATCTTACAAGGGTAAGGCACCTGATTAAGCGTCTAACTTGGTTCCCCAATTTCACCTATAATTGAAGCTTATAGCCCTGTCCATGGCTAGAAAAACAAGAGGCGATAAGAGCTGGGATCTGCCAGGGGCTCAATTAGCGTTCAGTACACACAGGAAAACTATCAGGAAAGAAACTACGGTGGATTCCTTGCGTGACACCGTGTGTCTACTCTAGAACAATGATTCATACCCAATCTTATTCTCAGCCAAAAAACCAAAAAAACAAAAAAACTGATGGGGATGTGAATGAGGAAGGAAGGAGACTCGGGGGCCAGATGAGCCTCCTCATGTCCTCCTAACTTGGCAGAGGGTGTTGGCTTGCTTGCCCAGCATGCACAGAGCCCTGATTTCAATTCTCAGCACCACATAAAACAGGGTATGGTGGTGCACACTTGGGACCTCAGCACTTGGCAAGTGGAGGTAGGATGATAGGAAATGCAGCATCCTTGGTGATATACTACGTTCAGGGCAGCTTAGGCTACATGAGACCAGGCCTCGCCTCAAATTAAATAATAGTAGTAGTAGTAATAATAATAACAAAACCTACAAGATCAAATGAAGTCCTACTGACTAGAGATGATTCAAAGATAATATAAGGGGAGGGGGAAGGAAATGGGAGGCGGTGGCGGGGAGGAGACAGAAATCTTTAATAAATAAATAAATAATAAAAAAACAAAGATAATATAAAAGAGCAAATTCTACATTTGTTCAGAAGACAACATTAAAGGAATGAGAACCATTCTGGATCTTGGGGTTTTAGCAGCCAGGCCCAGCCCACATTTTCTTTGTAAGATAATGGCTGGCACTCTCCTAAATCTAATCAGTGCTTCATCTTCTAGTTGCCAGGCAGCTACCTGAGACAAAATGAAGAACCAAAAGAAAACGGCTTCTACCATTGCGGGATGCTCCGTAACTCCAAACCCATGTGCAGACTCTATATTTGTAAACCCGTTCTGGTCCTGGCAAGCTTAAACAGCTACAGTCGGTGCCAATCAAAGTCTCGTTCTCTGACCTGGTCCAGGAACAAACTTTCTCACCTCCACCAGAGGCAGCATCTAGCTGGTCAGCTCTAAGGCCAACCTCTGGAGGGATTGCTCCCAGCAATCTCCAAGTGACCAACCTCACACACATCTAGGGTGAGATTCAAAGTCCTGTCCTTCAGGAGGGGCCAACCCAGCCATCACTCATGGTCCTGAGCAGGACAGAGTTCCAGCAGAGGGGGCTTCACCCAACAGCCTCACTCTGTACTCAGGAGTCATGGCTCCAAGCCTGGTTCTCCCACCAACACCTCCAATCTGGCTCCCCACTGCACCCGATGCTCCCCCTTTCTGTGGCACCCAGCCCTCACCTCTTAGAGATTGTACCGAGGGACCTCAGAGATGCCACGCCCTACGATACTGAAAACTGCCCACAGCCTCTGCTCATAAACACCAACTCCCAGGACTTGCTCAAGACTGGCGCCCTCATCCCCAAGGAGAAACAAGTCACCGTCACAGACCAGGAGGCCTGACCTCACTAGATCCCAGTGGGCGTGGTCGTGGATGAGGACAAAGAGCGTGTGTGGGTTCTGGAAGGAGTTTTGCAGAAAGGCCTTAAATCTTGCCTGGGCCTCCGTGTCTAGTTTCAGAACGTGCTGCTCCGCCCTCTGCTTGGTCACAGGCTCTTTTTCCAGGCCCAGCTCCAGCAGAACCCCTGCAACACAGCAGAACACCTCAGGAGCTCCTGGGTTCACTCACCACCAACACAACTTGGGCCAGCCCTGATTGGAGAGAGCAGCAGCAGGAACACATGCAGTGGAGATAACATGGGCCCAGAGAGCTGAGCAAAGGTCTACCTGTGCGTATAGTGTCCCCACATAGGGGTGCCAGCAAGCGAGCACCTAAATCAGCAGCTCTCAAAGAGGCAAGATTAAGAGATGGGAAAGGCCCAAGCTCCTAACAAAACCATCTCAGGTTCAAGTCACAGGCCCGATGTCAGGCCACTGAGGAGGTAAGATACGCTATATGAATGCCCATTAACAGCAGCCAGTCACAGAAAGAGCAAAAGGCCAACTGGTTCTATCTTTAGTCTTGAGAAAAAATCACTGCCTTTGGACATATTTTATGGTCTCTAATAAATGGACGGCAATGATACTTGCTCCATCTACCACACAGCGAAGTATGGCAACAACATTCTTGTGAGTGGTAGTTTGAGTGTAATTGACCCCCAAAAGATAACAGGGAGCAGTACTATTAGGAAGTGCAGCCTTGTTAGAGTAGGTGTGGCCTCGTTAGAGAAAATGTGTCACTGTGGGGGAAAGGTTTTGAGGTCTCCTCTATGCTGAAGCCACACCCAGGGTCTCAAACCACTTCCTGTTGCCTGCAGGATCAAGATGTAGCTCCTCCACTCTCAGCTCCTTTCCCCAGCACCATGTCTGCCTGCATGCCGCCATGCTTCCCACCATGATGATAATGGACTAAACCTCTGAAACTGTAGGCCACCCCAATTAAATGTTTTCTTTGTGAGAGTTGCCATGGTTGTGGCATCTCTTCACAGCAACAGAACAGTGACTAAGACAACCAAATGGATAGAGCAATGCTCTTCCCTTGGGCTTCAAAGCTCCGCCCCTGAACCCAAAGCTTTAAAGCTCCTCCCCTCAGCCTCAAAGCTCCTCCCCTGAACCCAAAGCTCCTCCTCCAGGCTTTAAAGATCCTTCCTCAGGCCTCACACCTCCTCCCCCATGCCTCAAAGCTTCACCCCTGGGCCTCAAAGCTCCTCCCTCAGACCTCACACCTCCTCCTTGAAAGGCCCCCCTACCTGAATGCCAGACATGGAACACGGTCTGCTGATAGGTCACTTCTGATGGTGGAATGCAAATGAGAAAGTCCACCTTCTCGAAGGACCCCAAGTCCAGATTTTGGGTGCTGGAATCTGCGATTGAGCATACGTGCGAGAGGAGCTTCTGTGCCACCGCCAGCTGAAAGGGCCGGATGCCCCGTGGCTCCAGACGGTAACCTGCAGCCAGAGCCCCGAGGGATCCCCGATGAGCACAGCAAGCAGGCAGCTACCACCCTCAGCTAGAGAGACTCACAGGAAGGGAGGCCTAGCACACACAGCCATATAGAGAAGAGAGGCACTCATAGTCATCAAGGGCGTGCACGCTCTCTGCCAGACCCTGGAGCAGTCTCACGGGCCTCCTCCTTCCTCAAAAGTCTGAAGCAAGCACTCGGGCAACAAAAGTAGTGGTAAACTCTGCCTGCCGACGCTAGAGTTGGGAAGGGGCACCGTGCTCCATGAGAACCCATTTCAGGAGAGAAATGGTCACAGCTCCTTAAACCCTCCTCTGAATGAGCTACTACAACAGTGCACTGAGAGAAAAGAAATCGGCGTGAAAGGAATGTCAGGAGTGGGCGACCTCACATCAAGTAGGGCTATTTTAAGCCTTCTAGGTGCACCACGGGAACTTTAAAGTCTCACAACTTCCGGACAGATGCTGCAGACTCCAGACCCATCCCTGCAGGTTTTCACCTTAGGTGCTGAACACACCTGAGTCTGACCACCCGCTTTGCGCCTCTCTGTCCGCGCCTGCGCACACTCCAGCCTACACTCACTGCGCACACCCACGCACAGTGGAGCCAGCCTTCCCGATGCAGCAGCCACTCCCTCTGTCTCTAGGGTGCCCAATACATCCTCTCCCTCTGCCACTCACTGTGTAGGTCTGTGACCCTCCCCGCCACTCACTTGTGCACACGGGAACCCCACTGGCATCCAGCGCGGCTGTTTTCTTGATAGAGGAAGCAGTGAATGAGGACGAGACATGGCCTTGATTTTCCTGGTGAAATTTGTCCAGCAAAATGTCAATGTCACCCTCTGCCCAAAACAGAGAACAGAAGTGGGTTTTGCATTTCAGAGAAATTCGGCAGACCTCTCTGGACCAGCTACTGTGTCTGGTCTTGGCCTGAAGTAATGTGTGGAGAAGGCGTGGGCTTCTATGCAGAACCGTATCCATGAGGGGGATCCTACCATGGCTTCATGGGTGGTGGGAGAAAACAAAAATAGACTACTTGAGGTCAGAGGCGGAGGGACTTTGTGCCTTTTCAGGCAAAGATTGGTCCCTAGAACTTTTCTGGAGTGCATTAAATGAGTCCTGAGGGACCAGAAGCTGTAGAGAGGAAGGGAATCTGAGTGGCTGAATAGACCACAGAGAGAGGGGAAAAAAGGGTTCTAAACACAGGGAGAGCCGTGTGCTAGGGCCCAGTGTAATCCTAGCACCTGAGAAGATGAGGTGGGTGTGCTACACATCTGAGGCCTAGGTCTCAAAAATAAAGATACAGACAGACTGACAACTGACTGACAGACAGAGAGCACAAAACTCTTCTCTGACCCTGGACCTCTACAACCAGAGCAGGAAGACGGACAGACAGCCAAAAAGCTGCAATAGGAAGGAGGCAGGAGCGGCGTCAGTGCACAGGAGTGGGGGCTCCGGCAGAGAGGCTCGGCTGCAGCCCATCCCAGGCATGAGGGCACCCCAGCAATCTCCCTGCCCCACAAATGTGCTTCTTCTCAGTGTGCACACTTGCACCTGCCTCTCATGGGCTTACCTGGGCAGAGGCTGCTAAAGAAGGCTCCCAGGGAGTCCACTTTGCCCGTGACCAGCTCATAGTGGACTTCTCTCTGGTATTCCGCAGGGCTGAGGAGGCTTTCGGAGAGAATCCGGGCTTGGTATTTCCCTGGAAGACAAAAGGTAACCGTCGCTGGGTCCTCAGTATATAATCACTGTGAGTTCTTAGACAACAAGGTTCCTGCCTGACCTACCCCTGCAACATCCTGGCTGAGGGGAATAAAACAAAGGACTGAGATGGTCAAAAGCACTTAGAGAACCCCCCGGGGCCTGCCTCTGCCTGTGCCAGCTGTGGGGCACAGACAAGTCCCCTACCATCCAGACCTACCATCCTCATTGGTCCCCAGTGGCTAACAGCTGTGTTGGCCTCACAGAACACAGGCAACAGTGCCAGACACACACATCCAGAGGAATGGGCTTATTAAAGATGGTGAGACTCAAACTCAGAAAGATAATTAATAATTCATAAAGAACAATAAGTTTAGGTTTAAGTGGCCATTGAGAGGCTGCATAGGAACAAGGTGTGCTTTTAATTAAAAGGCATACAAAAACTTCAGGTTGAAAATATATACCATTTGGGAACCTTAAAGGTTCCCACAAAGGGGCGGCAGAGATAGCTCAATGGTCAAGACCACTGGGTGCTCTTCCAGAGGACCTGGGTTCAATTCCCAGCACCCACATGGCAATGGCTCACAACTGTCTCCAACTCCAGTTCCAGGGGATCTGACATCTCACTCAGACATACATGCAGGCAAAACACCAATGCACATAAAACTAAATAAATTCAATCAAAACAGAAAAAAGCCACCCAGAGCCTGTGTGCTTGGTGCTTACTTTACCAAGGAAACTCCCACCATCATTTCATCCTGAATCTCAGCCACAGGAGCAATGGCCGCACACAGTAGGCATTCCGGGAAATTTTAATACTTTAACCCACAAAGTGGATCATTGTTTCTTATCTCAGTCTGATCCCTAAATAACTGGGGGCCAGAATGGTGGAGATGTGAGAGGATTTCTTAGAGCCAATTTGTATAAACAGGGCAATTCAGACTGCAAAGCTGGGCCCAGTCTCTCCAGAGGCCAAATGGTCATTGCTAACTTAGCTACTGACGGCCGGAATGTCTGTAACTACGCATGTTTCCAGGGATGAGCAGCTGAGACCAAGACTCCCTTCTAAAGCCACCAACATGGGCTAAGGTACTAACTGTCCTGCAATATAAAGCCCCCAAAACAAAAGGGGGGCCACCAAGGTGAGAGGCTGGGTAACCTATCCATAGCATGGCTTTCCCATTGGCCAGGACTCACCAGTGACGGCAATGCAGGAGTCGATGGCGGCATTCCTGCAGGCACAGATGATGACCACGTAGTTGGTCTTAGAGAGTTTACCCTCGATGAGCAGCCGGAACATTTCAGAGAGACCCTCGGCCAGGGAGTAAGTGCACTCAATGACATGCACGCTGTCATTGCAAGAGCTGGCAGCCAGTCCTGCCAGCCAGGGCAGCTGTGCAGAAGTCACGGGGACTGCAGTGTTGGGGGCTGGTGGGAAGGGCTGTGGAGGCGCCTGCTGGTACTGCCTGATCTCTGTCAGATGTGATTCACGCCAGGAGCGCAGGAAGATCTGCTCCAGGTCCTCCATCAGCGGCACCTGATCAGCAGCTGCAAGACACGGTGGCGAGAGATGACATCATTGCCTGCTCGTCAGGGGCACGGGCAGCTTGCCACCAATGCCATGGGCAGCTGAGACGACGTGGGCATGCTTAAAACCACACAGCCTGAAATAGTGATTGGAGAACAGAGGAGAACATAAAATGAAGTCAGCCAGCAACCTGCCATCTCGAAAGAACCACAAAGAAAAACAAAATACTCTCTCTCCATCTACCATTAGGATTGTGGGTACTCAACGTGATTCTTTACCATCAACCCTACAATCAGGTTCCCATATCTTATGGTCTCCCTGCACAGCTCTACCGATGGGTGTGTAAATTATTCTCTTGGGGGGTGGCATTTGGTCATCCTGGTTGCTACTGCAGATTTCTGTATTTCTTCAAGGAATTCCTCTGTAGGTACATCTGAAGTGCATGCCTTTAGGTATACTGTGTTACTTCCTAGGCATGCTGGATAGTTTTATTTCAACTTGACACAAGCGAGAGTCCTCTGGGAAGAAGAAACCTCTACTGAGAAAATAGGACCCCCAGACTGGCCCTGACTGCCAGGCAAACGTGCTTGCGATTCCTTGATGGCTAATGTGGGAAGACTCTGCCCGTCGTGGGTGGTGCTACCTCTAAGCAAGTGACCCTGGATGGTGCAGGAAAGCCAACTGAGCAAGCCAGTAAGCAGCACTCCTCCATGGCCTTTCCATCAGTTCCTGTCCTGTAACATGAAACTATAAGCTGAAATAAACCCTTTCTTCCCCCATGTTGTTTTGGCTGTGGTGTTTATCAGGGGAATTGAAAGCCTGGGCTTGAATTCCCAAAAGTCAGCTTTCCCCCAGCGTGATGGGTGTGACAGTTCTAGCCAGCACTCTTAGCATCAATGAGTACCATCTCTTGTGTACTGAGAAAAATGACGTGTTCCATTGCTCATGTGTCTCTCTTCAGCGACTACTGAGATCGGACATCTTTCAAAAGTCCGTGTATTTTCTTTTGTAAATTATCTGGGTGCTCTAGCTGAACATTGCCTTTGAGGAGCTGGAGGGGGGGTTCTCAGACGTCCAGCCGGCTTTCCCCAGCTATGGGACCTTCGCTGCCCTGCCCACAGGACAGCTATGAGCTCAGCCCATCACGAACGTAAACTTTCTTAAAACACCAAGGTACTTTTGCCGTTTGAAAAACTCTGAATTCACCGTTCTCAAGTATGAATTCTTTAGGTGGCAATGCTGGGTGACAAATGTCAAAAGGTTGGCCAAGCCTATCACAACTCCCCAGTCTGTAAAAGGTAGCTTGCAGCAGCCACTTAGGGCTGTGCCAGAGTGTGATTAGGTGGGCTTAGAGTTTCACTTATTTTTCCACTTATTTCTTGTGTGTGCTGTAGAACATGGGAGCAGGTCAAAATGCAAGAGGCAGGAGTCAGGTCTCTCTTTCAACCATGTAGTTTCCAGGTATCAAACTCATCTTCAGGCTTGAAAGCAAGCACCTTTATCTCCTTGGCCCACCCATCAGCCCCGTTTATTTTATTATTATTAGATGCCTCCAGATTATGGCTAGTTATTTGAAGCGTGTGATCAAATTAGAATTGGCAGGTTGGCTGTTATACCCCTTGTCTCTAAGAACTCTCCCTTGAGCCCTTATCTCTCTAAAAGCATCACTCCAGGCAGAGCTCCCTTAGAGGTGGGCTAGACTTCCTACATTTGTATCCTGGTCTCCATTCTCTCTGACCTGCTTTTATACGACTTTTGTCCTTCATCAAGGCAGCCAGCCTTCCACATGGCCAACCCACAATCAATTACCAGTGTCCCTAGCAACACTGATGGGTGCTCAAGTCTGTGACTTTGACACCGTTTCCTTCAGTGGCCTCTGTATCAACCTAATCACACACACACACACACACACACACACACACACACACACACACACACCCTTAGTGAGCACCAAACTGGCCCTGCAGAGGCTGCACTCACACATAAAGCAACAGACTGATGTTCTTGGTCCTATAGCACACATCCCAACCTGGAGGAGGTGCTCATGGAGACACAGCAGCCGTAGTTGCTCCTGGAGTGACGTTGCTCTAGAAACAAAGGAAACTAGATACAGGCCAGGGAGCTCTGATGTGGGGAGCTGTCCCAGGTGTAGCAACAAGGTTCCTTTGAGGAGATAGTGTATGGGTCAAAACTCAAATGGCAAGAAGGGGCAAGGTTCATGGATGTCCTAGACCAGAGCGCTTCAAATGGAAGCTACAAGTCCACGATGCTCCGGCATGATAACACTGCACAGGAAGTAGCAACTGGGGCAGAGTGGGAAGGTGGGAGTGGTAGGCTGGCAGCCACCAGACCTGGGGATAAATGTTAATCGGGCAGGACTAGAAACCATCGGTGAGCTCCAGGGAACAAGGAGATGTGGTTTGGTACACGTTTCCCACAGACCTGGAGACCAAGAGGCCAGAGGTTTGTGATGGGGAGGAAGGTGACAAAGACAGGGTGGGGCTGGATCCTGGGTGGATCTGTGCCAATCGATCGGTTCACATGGGTCTTGGGAAGGAGCCTCAGAGAAACCTGATGCTGGGTCTGCCTTCCACAACCTTCACTGGTTCCGTCCTGATCCTTCTCACCCACTGACTACCTGGGTATCCAGGGTCAAGCCTGAGCTCCTCACTGCCCATCCACAGCTGCTCACAGTGGGTCACAGCTGGCTGGACACTTCCACACAGACTATCCTCAAGCTCACATTCCCTAAATTTCTACCTTTCGCCTCAGCCTCTGTGTGATTCAAGAGCTATCTCTCCAGAGGGCAGGTGGCCTTGAGAGCAACGCAACTAGAAGTAGCCAACAATTTTTTCACTACTTCCCACCGCTCACTTTTTTGCTACACACACACCCACAGCTCACCGTGATCCCTCCTACCCACAGTCAGCCTCCCCAACTGTGCTCCCACCCACCCATACCCCAATCAGGGCTCCCTCCCACACCCAGCCCGACCTGTACTCTCTTCTCAGCTCTTCCCAAGGCTGTTCCTTCTGGCGGTTAAGTCTCTACTCAGAGGACTTTCTTGATGTCCCTAAGTGGACCCCACATGCCCACACCCCATTAAGTTCTCTCCTGCCTCTTGCTTCTCTTCTCTGGTTAAGCTGACTCTCTCTGAGGGCACAATGTTGGCTTTATCACCTGTGCCTTTGGGTCTGGCTCAGCAGATGAAGGTCAGTGTGTTGCCTGAATATGGCCCACGTTTTTGCACTTAGACGGGCAGGTGAGTGACTGGTCTCTGAATCACCCCTATTGGTTACACCCTACTGTTTGTGGACCCCCTCCCTGGAAAGGTTAGGGCTAACCTGGTCTTCAGATCCCTCTCTGGCCTCCTTAGTCTAGCTGGCCCTCCTGGTAAGATCCATCCCTAGCACACAGCTGGACCCAGGCTCACCCAGCTGGACGAGGTAGTAGACGGTCAGCAACAGTTGCGTCTCCTCGGATATGGGCTGCATGGTGGAGGCACCGTGCTGCTCGTAGGCCCTGGACAGCGACTGGGAGTTCTGGTAGCAAGTATACAGTAGGGGACTGATGACCACATCATTCAGGTTTCCGCAGAGGTAGGGGAAGTTCCCGTGGCCTAGGGAAGAAGAAAGCAGCCGCTTGGCAACTGGTCTTAGGGAGTGATATTTCATTTGTACTTTAATAAATAAAGCTTGCCTGAAGATCAGAGAGTAAAACAGTTCCACTGGTCAGCCATACAGACCAGGCAGTGGTGACGCACACCTTTAATTCCAGTAACCACGCTAGTTTGCCATAGAAATCAGGTGGCAGTGGTGTATGACTTTAATCCCAGCCCTAGAGAGGAATATAAGACGGGAGGAGACAGCTCTCGCTCACACTATCATTCTGAGACTCCTAGAGGCAGGATCGCCATTTCAGACTGAGGTAGAGGCAAGAATCAGTGGCTGGCTGTTTTGCTTTTCGGACCTTCAGATTGAACCCCAATATCTAGGGTTTTATTACTCATGCCTTGTACTCAGCCTGGGTCGGGTACCACTGTTGGATCCCCTAAGAGCCAGGGGAGTTCTTAGGTCCCGTTTCTGAGAAATCTCAGACCTCCTATGGTCCTTGATGACCTAGTACACCTGCTCTGCCTTCTGGGACCTAGGATTAAAATGTCATCACTCATATCCAGCTGGTGGTAGGGCATTTCCTTGCTCATTTTGTCCAGTCCCTTATTTTGCAGTTGATCAAGTTCAAGGCCAAACAAAAGAAGTTTACCCGAAACCAAACAGCAATGTCCTTGAAACGACAAGGTGCACACAGCAGTGGGGACTGTTGACCAGACCTTGTCTTCCCCAAGGCCAAGCCTTACACACATACACACACACACACATACACACACACATACACACACATACACACACATACACACACATACACACACACACACATACACATACACACACACACACACACACACACACACACACACACACACACACACCAGGTCCTATAGTGAGCAGAGTTAACCAAACAGCTCGGTGTCTAGACCCAATGACTCCAGAAAGCGAACGGCACTGAGTAATGCTGGAGTGGACCTAGACTCCTTCAGACGGCAGGTCCTGGGGTAGGATGGCCTGAGCAAGGTTCTGATCCCTCTTTACCATCGTTAGCTGCATGACCCTAAGCAAGAACTTGACCTTCTCAAAGCCTTTGCACAATGGGGAGATGCCAAACGGTGAGAGCATGATGTGAACGAATGTTCCCTTTGTCACCAAAATGACACCAAATCTCCCCATGCGTAGCTATGCATAGGCGTCATGTAGGGCTCCGTGGGCCAGGTCTTGAGAAAAACTGTTTCTCGTACTTGAGTAGGACCGATTTGCCAAGACACGTGCTGGTCCCACCAGCAGCTCCAGATTCAGACCTGTGAGTTCACATCTCTGCTCACTTCTCTCAAGACGCTAGGGTAGGGGACCAGGGACCACAAGGAGACAGCACTGCCCACAAATGTGCTGGCTTACAAGGGGCAATGCGGTTACCTTAAAGTAAGGGATATCATGCTTGTCACGCAAGGGGCCCCGCGAGCTGCCCTGAGAACCAGATGACAGCCATGCTACAGAGCCGCTGGCTGGACCTGGAAGCCTGGGAGTGGCGGGCGTAGGGCAGTGAGCACACCTGAGCAGAGGACCTGTCCTCTGGGATGGCTCAGTGTGAGATGCGGGTGTGCAGGGTTCCCTCTGTGAGGGTCTTGGTCAGTGCGGATGCTGGTGTCCACCTCCGAGTCTTGCTACCTGTCCCAATTCTGTATTCTCAGCCTTTCTCACATGCTTCAGAAAAGAGGATGCAGATCTGACCTTTGGTTCTTCCATGGGGCCCTGAAGCCCTTCTACCATGCCAGTACTTTTTCTGCCATTTTCCTGCCATCTCCCCGACCTCTCTTCTCACAAGCAGGATGCCAAATGGCCAATCAAGGAACTGGATCTATAAGGTCCTGAGCACGTCTCTCCTCAGGCACTGCCAGCTTACCCTGCACACAGTTTCCCGTTTAAAAGTCTCTGGCTACCGCCAAAGGATTTCTTCAGTTGAGGCACAAGGCACCTCCAGGCAACACACACGAGCCACCACAGAGGAGACCAAATCAAATCTTACTCAAGGCTTCTGTAGCAGTGACCATGTCTGTCTCGGCCCAAAGTCAGAGGTTATGGCTTTGGATGAAAAGGGAACAAGCCATGGGGGGCTTTGTCCATTCCCTACCAGGCCTTGGTGCTCTGCACTAGCTGGGTAACTAAAGCCCGGGTTCTGTGAAACAGAGAATGAAGGGAAGGAGCAGAGGATGGAGTCGCGACATGTCTGCTGGGGCAAACGGATACGCTCTGCCATTCTCAGCAGTCTAGAGACTGGGCCCACTCTCTTGCCCTGAAGAACTCTTGAGTTGGCTCAGGGGGATTCCTTTGGAGCTGGACTGAGACGAGGTCACAGTTTGGTGTGGGATTCCTTGCAGGCTTCCCTGCCTGCCCAGCTGTGGGCACAGCTGTACTTGCCTTTAAATATCACCGGTTTGGCCTTGCAGATCTTCAGCAAGTTGTCCGGGACAGACACTGGCTCACCGGATGCCACCACTGGGAAGGTGACCGAAGCCGGTCCCACCAAGCCAGGCTGTGGCACACAGGGTACGCAGGTACCTTCTAGGAACACAACCAGCACATCAGTAAAACACAGAAAAAGGGGCGATCTTTCCCCAGCCAACCCGACATCCCAAAACCCGACATGTACAAAAACTACCGCCTGACCCATCTCCCCACTCATAAGACTGTGGGCTCACCCAGCCCCACCTCTCCCCACCAAGAGACATAGTCTTTTTCGACACAGGCCACAGCATGGTAAAGAGGTCGCTTGTCTCTCTGCTACGCCAGGGTCGGCTGCCCAGAACCTCCTCACTCATCTGCGTGCACACATGCACACATGCACGCATGCACACATGCTACTCGCAGGCCAAGGCACCCAACTCTGGGGTTTGAGCAAGACCCTAGCCACTTACCTTGCTTAGTTCTGTTGCCACCACTCTGAGGGAAGCCACCATCCGTGGTTGATTTAGACTCTGGGGACCAACCTTTGTGTCGTTTTTTTGGGGGCCCAGAGTTTGGCAAGATACCTAGACAATATTCAGAGCATGGGTTAGGCCACCATTGGGAACTGGTGTCAATAAAACTCTCCCATGATCTGGAGAGCAGAACTTTTTTGTTTTGTGACGTTGACAGAGCTGGGGCTCAAATCCAGGACCTTGTACGTGTTAGGCAGATGTCCTCCCACTGAGCTACAACTCCCAACCCTTGGTAATTTTTTTTTAAAATTTCAGCTCTATGGATCTAGACAGAAGGAGACATCCTGTCAATTTTTATAAATGTTTCACTCCAAAGTTGTGTTTAAGCTACATCTCTTTAGGTCTGAGCTCCTTGGTTGTTAAAACAGTCAAAATAATAGTAAAAAAATCTACTGAGAAAGTGGCGTAACCAGAGGAAGAGAGATGCATGTAAAATACTTAAATGAAACACTTAGGAGTTCGGGCTCCGCAAACTGCCTCTCCTGCCAGTATCAGCATTACCAGCCCAGCAAAGGTTCAATGCACCAGCACAGTTTTGCCACTTGAAGGCAGTACTGATCCACATGCACACCCCTTCCTGCCCTCCAACCCCACCCTCGCCCAAATGGAAAGCTAATTTCACACTCCCACCCAAGTTGGAAAGCTAATTTCATCAAAAATCAAGAGCAGAAGCTGGACCCACTGCTGCTTGTGAGTCATTCCTGCCCACTCTGATGTCAACAGGCTTGTGACGGAAAACTGTTCATAAATTAGTACCAAGACTTGGCTAGCCTATTTTCTTTAAACTCTGGACACAAGTGTTCAGCTGTCCAGAGGTCCTATCTCAACCCTGTTGTACTTTAAACACGTCTGAACAACTTCTAAAACTACCTAGCCAAGCGGGACGGCAGTGGGGAGGTACAAGCCTTTAATCCCAGCACCTGGAAGGCAGAAACAGGCAGATTTCTGTCGAGCTCAAGGCTAGCCTGGTCTACACAGCAAGTTTAGACCAGCCAGGGATACACAGTGAGAGCCTGCCTTTAAACACAGACAAGCAAATGAAAACCTGTCTGTCTGAACACAAGCCTGTTCCGAGGACCTCAAGGAGCTCAGCATGTGAGGAATGAGGCCTCCTGATACCTGGGGCTTCTGGGTGATGAGAACCCACAGACTGGAGCCCTCAGGGCCGAGGGTGATGTCTCCCTCAGCCTAGGCAGAGAATACACACAGACCTGGCTCTGCCTAGAGCCACCACTCGGGGCCCCTGAAGTGACAGGAAGAGCATGCACCTTGTCACGAGCGCCCCGGTTATTCTACAGCAGCAGCACTTTGAGAATGACTGCTGTTGAGTCTTCTGGAAGGAACCTCAGATAACTTCCTACCCTTAGATTGACCAAAGTGGAAGAAAACCAAATCCAAACAGACACAGAGGTAAAAAGACATGAAGTCCTTGACTTTACAGAGAGCTTTCAAACCTGCAGGCTTCTTTGCCCTCAAAGGCAGGGGGGGACTGTCATCTCTACACCAGCTCGTCTAACACTGGCCCCAGGAGCAGAGGAAGAGCTCTCAGAGACAGAACCCGGTTCCTCTAGGGTGTGGTCCCCAACTACAGGAGGGTAGGGCTGGAACTGAGGATGCAGGAACTGAGACCAGAAACGTCTCTACCGGGCTCTAAGCCAGTTAGTGATCTCAAAACATCACCAGGAACAGCCACTGATGTCACTGATGTCAGCGTGAGCCAATTATTTCTGTCTCCAGAGATAACCCTACCTGGCATTTTCTGAGGAGTCTGCAGGACTTTTAGCTACCTGTCCCCTCCATCTGGGAGCACCAGCCCCTCATCTGAGACAAAGCTCCTATTTCCCATCCTCCACTAGAGGCAGTGTTTCACTGAGAGCGGCTAGTGGCAGGCCTAACTTAGTTGGAAGCAGTTTCCAACACTGACAGCGAAGTCTTGGTTGCTCTAACACATGCCTGTGCTCAACTCTGAGGCAACCCAGGTCAACCAGCATCTCTGACTCAGTCCTTCCCTCTGCCGGGTTCTACCACAGCCAGATGCTAGGGACTGCAAGGGACTTTCAAAAGTTAAAGATTAGAGTGGGTGGCTGGACCCCCCCCCCCGAGGGAGAGGGGAGCAATGTGGGAGAGGAGAGTGATGGTCTGAGTTGAGCTCTAGAAAGTCACCTAACAGGCAGGGTGAGCACCGAGAGACTGGGTGGAGTGTGGACTTCATGGTGAAGCCCCCGTGGAAGTGAACAGTTAAAAGAAGAATGACAGTCAACGAGCTAAATTCTAGAAGGCCTTTGAGATCCCAGGAGGAAGCTTAAAGATCTCCATTCCCCACACACCTCCACAAAGTAGGCTTGGAAGGTTCTAGTCCAATCCTGAATCCAACGCTCTGTAGGCCACCTGCCCAAAACCAAGGTCCCAGGGCCCCAGGCTGAGGGCATCTGCTGTGTTGTTGTATGAGGTGAAGACTACATGTCCACAGAGCTAAGCTCACGGAAGAAGCTATGGACAGCAAGGGGCTTCCTGTCCTTATGGCCAGGGGCCACTCTTCAACCTTGTGGCTGCCCTGCACCCGTTCTGAAGAAGGAACAGCCACAGGAGGAAGGCGGGAGTCTTGAGGGGAGGCTGAGGAATGATAAAAATTCCAGAACATGAAAGCCAGTCAAGACTGGAGAGTCTTAGATTCATGAGGGCTGCTCCTTCAGCAAATGGCTCTGCAGCCGACGGCTTTGGGCCAGAGAAACCTTCTGCTACAATGGAGTTGTATTCCAGCCCAGGGTGCCTTTCTGGACCTGCCTCTCTTCCGCGATGTTGAAAATAAAACCCAGGAAAACACACTCTATCCATGAGCTACAACTCCATCCCCAGGATGGACATTCTCTAAGGACCTTTCCAATTTAATGTCTCAGACCCTAGGTTCCAGTTTAGGTGGGCATGGGGCATGGGGGCCGGGTGACAAGGCAGGAAGGGAAGGAGAGCAGACGAGACTTTCCAGAACATTCTTAGGAGAGCATGAGACTGGGAGTTTGAATGCAATCCCCAAGTCTCCTTGCCCCTCCCTCCCTCCCTCCAAAACTCAATTATCACGCCTGCCACCCTCCCCCCATCACCTCCTCCAGGTGTTAAATGGGCAGACAAGTTCCTGTGGCGGGCTGACACGGATACCAATAGCCAGTGAGCTCGCAGATGTGCACAGCAGTTGGGGATCCTCATCCTGTCCTCAGAGAGCCATTCTTACCCCCAAGAAGGGACCACTGAAAAAGGCTGCAAGACCTATACCCAAGGAGGGACCGCTGAAAGGCTGCAAGATCCATTGCCTTACAAAACAGAGCTGGGCTCTGGATTCGTATTTATCTGTCCCAACATCCACCTTCCTACACCACTCCCAATCTTCCCAAAACCTGCATCAAGAGAGGCTACCTGCCACCAGCACAAAACCCTCTCTGCCCCTCAGCACACATGACTCTCCCATAGCATGGCCCAGTCACAGATCTGAGGACATGTGACATCCGCCCTGATGCTCACCAACACATTAGACTCTGGAGCCTCCATGTCCCCAGTCCTGTACCCATATCCCCTCTGGCCCAGGTCCAGAGTAAAGAAGGGCCCTAGCACCTCCAGGACCAGCAGCACTACCTAAGGCTGAGGGACGAGGCACGGCAGACAGGCTACTCTTAGCCAGCTGTGGCTGTTTGGGGGAGTCTTTGCCATTGAAGACAGTGGGACCTGTTGCTGTGGTCACTGAGGGGTGATCAGAGGCCGGACCTGAAAGCAGAAAGCATGGGAAAGTGGTCAGAACACAGGCTGCACCGGAACCAGGCAGATAAACTAGCTCTGATGCGTTCTATCAGGAAAGCAGGTTTCTGACAGGGTGATTCTGCCACATGCAGACAAAGATACATGAGCATTCACATGTGCACATTTGTGCACATACTCCTAAACCCACACACATGCATGTATGTATCTAGAAACATGTACACCCGTGTGCACGTTCTTTCCCATGTGGACATAAATGTGCACATATGAATGCAAACTCATTCCTGATTTCACATGCTTGTACACATATGCACAGGTACGCATACAGGAACATATTCATGCCCCCTGCATAGACATAGAAGTGCACAGAAACATACTTAATAAATACCCAAATGTACAAGGGGCCGATATACACAAATACATGTACACACATTCAGAAAGATATAAATATTCCTGCTCACACATGAGCATGGGAACAGACAGATACATATGAACATGAGCACACAAATACCATGAACCTTCTGTTTTCACTCAAGAGGGTCTAGTGTGGGTAAGGGAAGGTTTGGGGTGCATGGGAGGCTGAATTTCCTAACCTGCAGCCCCATATCTGAGATGGTCGATTCTGTTTGCTTCCTACCTTCCTCCACCTCTAGAATTCAGTTTTATATCAAAACACTGCAGGGAAGCCTGGCAGGTTGGTTGATGACAAAATCTGGGATACTTATAGGGTTCAGGTTCCTTAAGTCTTGAGAATAATTCTGGGGGCAACCATGGACTCTGGTCCCATAAGGAGGCCTACGTTGGCTGGAATCGTAGGAAGGTTTTCATGAAACTTCCCTGTCAAAGCGGTGGCCCGTGTGACAGTTGGAATGTGATTCTGGGACTGTCCAGCCTGTATCTGAACCACAGTCCCATTACTTACAAGTTATGTGACCTGAAACACATACTGTATCTCTCCAAATTTCAATGCCCCCTCCATAAATGGGAGTCATGACGGCAAGAGGCAGAGCCACTGTGTGAAGGATGCAGGTGGGCAGACATCCAGGGCATGGAACAAGTCCCTTAAGGGGCTGCCGTTACTATAACCTCATTTAATTCTTATTTACCCTGTGAACTAGACTGAAAAGGACACCCCACACCCCAGGTCTACACACGGGCAAACAGAGTTAAGTTCCAGGAATTGAGTGAATTGCACCATTCGGCGAAGGATAGCAGCGCTGGTGTCTACACCGGGTGCTTAGCCACAAAACAGCGGGGTCCCCAGTCCACAGCGGCAAAGGAAGAGAAGAGTCAGGACACTGTTGGAGGGAGAGGACAGAGGCCAGCTTGTGAAAAGGAGCCTAGAGCCCCTGAAGGACAGCGTGTCCCAGCGAGAGTGATTGATGGCTCTGCAGAGCCCAGGACACTGGCTTCACTGCCAGGGCAATGTGCCACACTGACTCTCTGGACAGGAAGGATGAAAACCACCAATGGCCTTCCAGAGTCCTCAGGAAGGCCGATGTCTCCAGACAACAGCAACCACACTTACAGGCTTCGTCTGTGTGGCTCAGGGCCAGGCATGTGAAAGAGAAATACCTGGTATACAAATTTGCCTCCCCCAACTCCTCCCTGTGAGGTCCTGGGCAAGCCTCAGCCCCCATGGAACTTCAATTTTCCAAACACCCCATTGGCTCACAGGACGCAGCAAGCTTTAGTGAGTAAGATACATGCCCAGGGTAGGCACACCCAACATGGGATAAAGGACAGGAATCTAACCTCCACCCCTCCTAGAAATCCCCTTGGAATGTTGACCTGATACTTGTCATCCCCTGAACCCTGTGCTGTGACTGGGGGGTGGGAGTGGGGGTAGAATGACTCTGAAGCAGGATCCCAACACTGGGGGAAATCACATTCCTTATCCAATAGGAGAGCAGGCAAGTTTTCCAAATGAAGGACGATGTGTACACTTTGCTAAAACTCACAAACTCAAAATGACCTAGGACAACAACACACCAAGTAAAACTTACAAGATGGCATCGAGCAACAACACTCAAAGTGTGACCTTTATATATTTTGAAGAATGCCAACTCCAGGGGCCTGGCTTTAGCACCTGGGACACCACTCAGTAGTCTCACCTGCCTGTTGAGCTCCCATTGGGATGTTGGGGTTTGTCCCAGGAACAGGATCACTGGGGAAGGCAGCCAGAGACCCCGAACTCTCCAGCGGTGGAAACAGAGAACTGGGACAGGTGTTGGTGGAGTTCTGCCGGCTTCTGAACTCTAACAGAGGCAAGAAGGACACATGAAGTTTGGTGGTGGTAGTGGCAGCACACGCCTTTAATCCCAGCACTCGGGAGGCAGAAGCTGGTAGATCTCTGTGAGTTCGAGGCCTGGTCTACAAGAGCTGGTTCTAAGACAGCCAGTGCTACACCAAAAAACCACTCTCAAAAAACCAAAGAAGAAGAAGGAGAAGGAGGAGAAAATAGAGAAAGGAGGAGAAGGAGGAGGAGAAGGAGGAAGAAATGATGATGATGAGGAGGAGGAGGAGGAGGAAGAGAAGGAGGAGGAGGATATGATGGTGACCAGGAAGAAAAGGAAGAAGAAGAAAGAAGAGCGTAGTAATGAAATCTACTTGGCCCTTACCCAGTGACTACAGAATGACTTCCTAGAGTGGAATTGTCTACAGAACCGTGGGGCACATGAGTCTATAAAGAATGTCAGTGCCATGCTAATCTGTTTCAGTGTGTTACAGGGCAGAGGTGCCTTGTTCCATAAACGGTTCCCTGCCAAAGGGTGACTCTATCCGCAGACAGAATAAGAGTGTCCAGTGGGGGGAACAAGAAATACTCTTTAGCCAGGCGGTGGTGGAACATGCCTTTAATCCCAACACTTGGGAGGCAGAGGCAGGAGGATCTCTGTGAATTCTACAACTCTGTGATCTACAAGAGCTAGTTCCAGGACAGGCTCCAAAGCTACAGAGAAACCCTGTCTCGAAGAAAAAAAAACAACAAACAAGAAGGAAAGAAAGAAAGAAAGAAAGAAAGAAAGAAAGAAAGACACTTTATGCAATCTGAGCCCTGTGCTTAACATCCAAGGAGACATGAGGTGATGGTAATCCCCCAAGACACAGGACCACTCAGCATCTCCCTCCTCTCCTACACCATCCTCTTTTATATATAAGTCCTTTCCCAGCAGCGGCTCTAGCCTGTGAGCAGGATAGAGAACTGGACCCACAGGGAAGGTCAGCTTCATCTTCAGAGCCAAGGGCTTGCTCTCCTGCTACAGCCTGTACCACTGTACAGAAGTCCCTGACCCCTCCCCTCCTAGCCCTACAATGCTCACTGGGGGTGCACTCCCAGCTCCCCACTCCCACCCCTCCAGATTCAAGCCCGCCCCCCCCCCTCACCTGAGCCTTTCCAGCAAATCAACGGTCCTTTGGTCAGTGCCCCCTGTGCATTCCGGACCAGATAGTACTTGAGGTGCTTCTGTTTCTTGGGCTGTGTGCTCAGCTTCAGGTTGATGTGGTTGGAGAATTCGGTGAAGTAGCAGAAGCCTTTCTTCCCACAGCCAACACAGTTCCCAGAGAAACCTGGGCAGGAGGGAGCAAGCCATGAGCCTCTCTGCTTCCCTTTCAACTTCCCTTCCAACAGCCACAGTTCATCAGGACTCTGACGTTTGCACCCCCATACCAGCAGTCACCCAGAGACTGCCATCGGCATGGTAATCAGGCTGAGGAGTCAAGACTGCCTTCACTGAAACGGGAACAGAGGGACTGAGCCACAGATGTGAGTCTGGCCAAGTGTGGGAGATTTCACCCTCTTGGGGCAGTGTGTGTGTGTTAAAAATTCCATGTACATGAATGTAGTCTACAAACACACACGCACAGTGGAATTTTATTCAGCCACAATGAAGAACACAATTGTATCATTTGAGGGGGAAAAAATGGAGTTAGAGATCATTATGTTAAGTGAAACAAGCCAGACAGACTCAGAAAGACAAGCAATACTGTTTTTCTCTCATATGCAGAGCCTGTATTTTAAACATATATGTGTGTGTATGTGTGGTGGGTGGGTATATATATATATATATATATATATATATATGTATGTATACATGGGGCTTCAAAAGAGGTGGAGAGAGGAATAAGCGAGGATAATGGGGAAAGAAAGATAAATATTAAATATTTTTATGATATTCAAATCAGGATCTTTATAAGTATATGTGAAATATATGATATATATATTTATACACATTATATACATTGCTTTGGATATATAATAAAAAGGTAACATTCAGAGGAGGAAGGTAACTAATGAGGGGGATAGGAAGGGGACTAGGAAGGGTGGCTTGGGCAAACATGAGCGAAACACAAACACAAGCATCCAGGAAAATGTCATAATAAAACCCAGTGCTGAGAAGCAACAGATAAAGAGCCATGCGTGGAGCTCACTTTAAAGGCCAGCTCAGCCAGTCAGGCAGATCAAAAAATACCAGATGCATAGTGGGGACCCTGGGAGTGAGACCCAAAGTTTAGCAGCCAGCAGAGTGGAGATGCCATTCAAAAACATGGCTGTATCAGGGCAGAGCATCCTCCTGCTGCGATAGGCTAGACAGGCCTCTCTGCCAGTTTGCAGCTCTAGATAGCCATCTGAGAGGGGATGAGAAAGCTCCTCGTATGAGCCATGGACACGCAGAGCGTGCATTTGGGGGGGTCTCTACAAAACACAAAGCCCCTCCAACGGAACCAGCCACAGGCCTTGGTTAGTACAAGAGAGACCTAACAAGGTGGCCTCTCCACCTGACCACTGCTCCTGAGTGTCAGCCATCCCACGACAACCTTGCTCTGCCAATAGCAGGCCTGGTTCCTAGGAGTCCAACGTCCTGGGTCAAGGGAGGTCCTGAGGCAGAGCCACATTCACTTCCTTTATTGAGCCCTCTGCCTGAAGGGCTCATTTGGTGTGAGGCCATAAAAGCCACATGTCTCTGCATAAGCACTGCTCATACACAGGCTGTCCCTGGGAATTCTGGCTCATATTCGGAAGAAGTCCAGTAGGTGACTTGAAAGTTAAAGACATTACCCCAGAGAAGACTCCACACTGCTCAAAATCTCCAATCTGCACATGTCTTGAGCATTTTAATATTCTATAAAAGGCCTTAGAAACAAGGAAAGACTTTGGCTGGGATGCGATAGGCACAGGTGACATAGGCATTCAGAACCAACTCAGGCCACACCAGTGTGAACAGGTACTCATGCCACACTGGTGTGAACAGGTACCCAGGCCACACCAGTGTGAACAGGTACCCAGGCCACACCGGTGTGAACAGGTACTCATGCCACACCAGTGTGAACAGGTACTCATACCACACTGGTGTGAACAGGTACCCAGGCCACAACGGTGTGAACAAGTAAGGCAGCATGGACATGGGTGATGCTGAGTGGGACTTGGGGAAGCCGATGTGCACACAGTACCAGGACGTTGTACCGTTCATTGTCAAGTGTACAGGGCACTCACTCTGCTTAACTGACCCCACGGTCACGGTGGGAAGCAGAGCGTTCTTGTGCAATCCGCAGAAACAGAGACACAAAGAGTGGGATTTAACCGCAACCCAAGAATGAAGTTCAGAACCCACAGGCACCAAAGGCTGTGGAATCTTCCATCCATCCCTAGCTTCATCTTCTCCTCACTGAAAAGAGGTGCCTCTTAACCCACCTACTCCAACTACCCCTGCCCTGCCCCTGCCTCAGTTTCTTCTCCACAACCCCCATACCCAGGTCCAGCCCTTCCTCATTACTCAGATCCTAGTCTCAAGAGGGGAGATTGGGGATGGACACTTCCCCAGGCTCCTACGTGCAACTTTCTCTGAGTCCTGGGAACTGCTCAGCGTCAGGCAGATGCATGCCTTGTCCTCCCAAATGGCCACGCTCTGGTGTGACTGCATACATGTCGGGCTGTATCTGTGTACACATATGTGTCTGACTGAGAGCACCATGTGATTCCATGGCCAAGAGGGTAAGAAAGAGAAGGATGATTAACCGATTAATTAATAATAAACACTTCTACTTCTTCACTGGCCTCCAACCTAGGAACACACACAGCCCACTGGCACCTAAGAATACAACACGACAAAAATGTCTGGGGTTCCTGAAAGAAATTCTAAGCCTGAGTAGAGAAAAGATGCTGAGCAAGGCATAGGAACTTCAAGGTCATGGGGTCAGCAACCATGCCCAGCAGGGAAGTGGCTACAGCCCTGCGGAGCAGTCTCTGGTGACTCCTGGCCTAGTCGCATAGTGGACAGATGGGTCCAGCAGGCAGACTGGTCCCTTGCAATAGTAAAACCTTCCAGCTGAGGACACAGCTGTTCCAAGGGGGACATAGCTGTCAGGAGAGGCAGCTGGGGGATGAGCAAAGAAGCCAGGGTGAGAGCACAGGACCTAGTTGGTGCAGATGATGTCATCCTAAAACTTCAGGAAATTCCTTAAAGGGCAACAGACACTTTCAAGAAAGATTACAACATGGAGCCATTCATTCATTTTGGGAATTGACCTCAGGACTTAGAAGTCTAAAAAACAACAAACTCATCAGAAAATGAGATCTCTGGACTCATGATTCAGACTCCTGCTGGGCACAGAGGCCAGAAAGGAAGGGACGGTTCTTCAGCTACCACACCACCAAAAGTGGTCAGCACAAATAATCCCTCCTCTAACCAACTCAGCACCCCAGAATCACCCCCTTGGATCTACTGTGGCAACTAGAGGACCATCTATGTAAGGATCACATGCCCGCATGGATACTGCACTTGCAGGCCACCGTGTGAATGAAGCATGCCCTCCTATGGGCAAGTGGCCCCTGACCACCTCTCCGGCAGCAAGTAAACAAGAACCCAGAGTCAGCAGGACTGGGGTCAGGTCCTGACGCGTGTCTATCAGGCAGGCTATGACTTGTCTCTGAGCTTCATCTTCACTGTCTGCAAACGTGATGGGAGCTAATACTTGTTGCACAGCCGCAGCACGGTAAGTTGTGTGTGCAAAGCCTTTCATGTTACCAATGCCCACCGCCCCATTTGAATCCCATGAACCCTGTACAACAATCTGTAAAGTCTCCAGCTTGCAGGTGAGGGGATCAAGGCACCATGGCCTGGGGTGTTGGGAGGTACTGAGCCTCGCTTTCCTCACTCTGATGTGTCAATCATCTGCACAAAACCTTCCCACGGGGACACTACAGGGTTAAGGTGTCTCCTAGTTATCTAACCGTCCCAGACTCAGAGCATGGTGTCCTCTCTCCTTCCTTTTGGACTAAGTGGGAGAGAGGAGAGTGCAGGTGGCAAGAGATAAGAAGTAACTGTCCTGGGTTCTGTTCTCTTCTGGTCTCTGTTCTGTTCTCTGCTCTGGCTTGCCCAGTCACAGAAGACAGAAATAAAAGCCATAATTGCCTTCCAGGTCTAAAGTGACATGATTCTTCCTGGAAGCTCTCACCATGTGTTCCTTTGGACGTGGTGGGTGGTGTCTAAGCACACAGTGTTATAACTCTGGGGGGAGGGGAGGCAGGGCGGGGAGGGGATGTCTAGACTTGTTTCCGGGATTCCTTCCTTTGCAGAGAGAGGGACTCCATCTCCCAACCCTCACGAATGGGCTGGAAGCCATAACATCTGACTTTTCCTAATGAACCACCATCCAAGAAGAGCTCTTGGATAGCCCCACGGTGGGGGGAGGGGGGCTATGAGCAGCCGCAAACCTCGCATCCATTGTCACATTCCTGTTTGTGGATGTGAACACCTCTGACAGCAAAGGCGGGGGCAACAATTTCTGAGTTCCTCCTCGAAGTTCGAGACAAATCTCAGCCCTGTGCAGAAACACCCTACTTGGGTGGAAGATTCATGCGAAGCTGAGTCAGTTGGACACCAGATGAGACACAGGCCTATCGGGGTACAATGTGGAGGGCTGAAGTTCCTGTCAGAACATCACAGTTATCTTAAGTCCTGTATTCAGCTCAAAACTCACGCCTGCCTTGGTTTCCTCTTTGATAAAAATCAGTTATACGTGGCACCCCCAAGAAAGTTTCCTAAAACACAATAACTGCCTTACCTTTTGAAGATTTATTTCTTGTTTTTGTTTATGTGTATGCATACATGTATGTGTAGGGGGGGTGTCTTATGTGTTCAGGTACCCACACAGACCATTAGAGGATACTGCATCTCCTGACCCTGCAGTGGGTACTAGGAACTGAACTCAGGTCCTCTGGAAGAACAGCAAGCTCTCTTAATTACGGAGCCTTCTCTGCAGCCCCTATTTGCCCATTCATGACACCACCAATATTTCTTAAAAGTATATCTTGGAAGGGTTGAAAACAAAGGGACACATCATTGTCAAAAGGCAAGAGCTGAGGCTGTACCTCACAAGGTGAAGTCTCTGCTCGCTGTGTATGAAGCATTGGGTTTGAGCCCAACCTTACATTAAAACCAGGCATAGGGCTGCGCACCTGTATCCCAGCTACGGGGCAATGGGAGAGGAGGACCAGAAGTTCAAGGTCATCGGCTGTGGAGGCTATGTAGTATGTTTGAAGCCAATCTGGAATACATGAGACTATGTCTAGAAACATACATACATATTAAAAATGCAAAAGAGAAGAAATGAATCGGCCAAGCACTTTAAGAGAACTTGGATTGGGTCTTGAATTTAATAAACCAACTTTAAAAAAATAGTGAAGTCTGAACTCACTGCCGAGTACGTAACAATATTAAAGACTGCTTAAACTTTTTAGATAGGATAATGACACTGGCTTTCCAAAAAATTGTCCTTGTCTTATAGAGACAGATACATGTGGAAATAATTTCAGAAGAAGCACGTGGCAGGTGGAATTTGATTCCAGATCAGCCTGGCAGGGAGAAAAGAGAGGAGTCACACAGCATGGGGCCACCTTCACACATCTCTCCGAGTGTCCATACCATGGTTCCCTAAACCAGTACTACATCACCTGGGTTAAAGTACTCCTAGCTGCTGCGTGGGGGACCCTCTGAATGTCACCTATGAACGGTAGGTTACGGTGTCTCTACTTCATTTGTTATTTCAACCTCTCTGGGATAGTTCCAGGCACATGAGCCTTCAGTAAATAAGATTTACTATTTGTGTGTCTCATTGACCACCGTTATTACTATTTTCCAGCTAGAATATTTTTACTAACTTGTCAGAACCTGGCTGCCACTAAAACACTCTCCCATCACCAACGGTCCGTGGTAACACCCTGGTCACTTTCTGAGGGTGCAGTGCCCCCATAAGATGAGGTATAAGATTTGCTGGTGTGGTTATTTTCTATTGATGCTACAGACCCCACAGGCCCCACAGACCAAGCTGTTTGTCTGTTTGTCTGTGACTTCCAGGTGTACCTAAACACCAGCCTTCACCTTGACCTTACACATTCCATCAATGTGTAGATAACTTGCCTGCCAGCTAAACCACAAGCTCATTTTCTCCTAAGAAATGAGAATGCTAGGAAGAGAGACCTATTCTTCTCTGATGGCTAAGGGACTGACCAACTTAGATTAATGATTGGCAACCGCACCCAAAGCTGAAGAACACGCCTACAGCTGTAACCTTCCCATTTTCGCAGACAAAATCCCCAAAACAGCTTCAAAGTTGCTAGAACAATATTCCTAAAGGCTCTGCTTCCCCAGGGGATGAGCCACAGGTCCAGTTTTATGGATCACTAAATTAGGCTGAATCTGGTTACTGCAGGAGCTGAGGAGACCACCTTGTCCTAGGCAGCCACCCGGGTTAATAGCAGGAAAACCTAAACAGTGTTAAGTGTCCAAGCTGAGAGCATAAACTTTCGTTCAAAAGAGAAAGCACAGGCTATTTCCAGGCAGCCCTTGTTCCTCGTTCTGGAGGGCTTTCTGCCAGCAATTAACAACGTTCCTTCCTGGGCACTCTAGGAGGGGCCAGACTCTAAAGAATTGGAGCAGAAAGAGCTGGGAGATTCCTGTCTCCGGGGCTCAAGAGGCAGAACCTCCCTGATTTACTGCTCCACCAATTCCCTTATAGTCACAAAGGGGTGGAATTCAGACAAGCCCCCCTCTCTCGTCCCATCCCATCTCATCCCACCCCACCCACAGATCAAAAGACAGCTGCATGAGGCACCACAGTTAATACGGGTACTACATACACCCAGTGAGCAAACCCCATGAACCCAGGGAGAAAGCTCAGCACAGCTGTAGGGCTTCGGCTGCCTTCTTGGCTAATTTTCCAGGATTATTCTTAAAGAGCAGATCTCAATAAGTGTGCAGACCTGCCTTAGGAACCACTTCCCCCAAGACATGCTGCCCCCTCCTGGGAGCATTCATCTGCCTTCTCTGATAGTTTACACACAGTGTGACCCCTGCCCCCAACACACACACACACACACACACACACAGTCTGGGAACAGGAATAATTCCTTTTCTTCCCGATTCCCACTCTTTCCCATCCCAGTCCCTGAAGCCCTTCCTCTGCAGTGAGTTTTCCCACCCAGTTCTGGGACATAAGGGAACAAAACTGGATATTTAAAGGACTGAAACCCATGGAGAATACAGACGAGTTTGGACCAGGAATCCTCTCTTGTACAGTGGCAAGACTCCACATGGAAATGGATCACTGCCAAGTCATCCGCTACCCAGTTCTCCAAAGAGGTAACTGGCTAAATCCAAAAACAAACTGCCCAAAGTCATAGCATGTATTCAAATCCCTCTCTGCTGCATGAATGGAGGGGGTATGAGAGGCCACATGGCGGTTTGTGCGTAAACAACAAATCAACCCTATTCAGACTTCTGGCCTCTCCATCCTAGCTGGCCTCTTCCTTGATGTTGCCACACAGGAAGGGAGTGTGGTACACAGTAAGACCATAATAATGTCTTCTGAGTGAGAGAAGGTCAGGCACGGCCTCAACGTCACAATGAGTCATCAGGATCTTAGCAGGCCAGCGATGACGCGAAAGACAGTGGGCAGGTTCCCACAGCCAGGAGGGAAAGCGACCCTGACTGATACCTGATCACCGCAAAAGCACAGTGTGTAAGAGGAGAACTTGGAGACTGAAAGGCGTGAACTTGGACCCCTGATGTCTTCTTTATTCTCAGGACTTAAAACAAGTTCATGAACAAGTCTAAGCTCCCCTACAAAATTGTGACAGACACCACCTCTCCAGGGGGAGCAGTAAATCAAAGCAGAAGACGTCTAGAAGGTCTGGCAATCCCTCAGATGTGACCACCCTGTAGCAGGGACAGACAGACAGGCAGACACACACACACACACACACACACACACACACACACACATAGCCTCACTCTCCTGTCCCCTGCCTGCTAGTTTCTGAAAGTACCTGGCCCAGGGTTTACAAGCCCTTTCTCATCCCAACAGGCAAACAAAGGTTTGAATAGCAAACTACTAAAAAAAAGAAGAAGAAAGAAAAAGAAAAGAAAGAAAAAGAAAAACAATAACAATATTAAGTGGTGAGCTTTCTAGAGGGAAGCAACCAGTCATTTTTTTAAAAATTTATATGTGTAGGCATGTGAGTGTGTGTGTGTGTGTGTGTGTGTGTGTGTGTGTGTGTGTGTGTCTGAAGGCCAGCAGTCAACCACAGCTGTCATTCCTAAGCTGTTTTTTTGAAATATCCTTGGGCTTGATAACTCAGGTCAACTGTCTGCCCAGGAAGTGGGATTACGATAAACACGGCCATCATACCTGAAATTTTGCATGGCTGCTAAAGATCAAACTTGGTACATGATAACACTTTACCAACCCAACATCTCCCTCATCCCAACCAGTCATATTTTTAAATAATTCCCATTTTTTCTTCCATTCCATAAAGAAACATACAACAAACAAACAGGTGTAGGACATCAAACATTAAAGCAGTCTGTCTCCAGCAGCTAAGGTCTCCTTGTCTGGCCCCACTACCAAGCAGATAGCCACAAAGGAATGTAAGCGAGAACTCACCAAGCAGGGCATTGTGGCCATTGTCATCGGGCAAGAACCTCTTGTCCACTGCACACACCAGGAGGTGGTCGGGCAGGCTGGGAGACTTGGCCCCAACGAGGAGAAAGCCTGCAGGGACCTCGATGGGTTCTTGGGAAATGGAGACAAGACGAAGATCCTTCCCAGCCTGGCAGAAGCCTAGAAAGGGTAGACAGGGCTCACACACTGTCCTGAAACATCCCAAAACCAAGGGCCTGGGGGTTACAGGAGCACCAAACACCACCTTACCTCTGGGTTAGAGTTTGATGTTAACTACATCTGAGACGAGACAAAATCATCAGAGGTTAAGGGTTGTCTCATCTTTTACATACTATGCTTTATGGGGCTGCAGAATGGCTACCTTCAGAAGGAGGGCCAGAGCAGGGCCTCCTCAGCTTCCCCTGTGGGAACTTGAGGTCCATCTACACCCTTTGGACCTTTGTATTGTAAACTTTTAAATGTATTTCCTATGTGGAAAATAAGTCCCCAGAAGTATCGGAGAAAAGGGAAACTAGAGGGAAATGGCCGGGGTTCATGAGGCTTTCTTCACAGTCTTGTTCTAGCTCGTGGCTCTCAATCTCCCTGACACTGCAAACCTTTAACTCTCCTCAGCGATTAAATTATTTTCACTGCTACCCCATAACTGTAATTTTGCTAATATAAATATCTGTGTTTTCCCAATGGTCTTAGGTAACCCCGATGAAAAGTCATTTTGACCCCCAGGTTGAGAACTGCTGTTCGAGCTAGAGATGAGCTAAGATCCCAGGCTTTCTGCACTGTCAACCAAGAGAGAGAGGCAAGATCCACACTGCATCCCAGGAGCCAACCGTGGGACCCTGCCACCCTTCACCATTCTCACCATCCATCCCCCTCTGGGGACTGTCTCACAGCTGTACTGACTTCTTTGTCCCAGTAACATCGGCTGGCACTCGGGGTCAAGGGCAGAGGTCAAGTTCAGGCCTCAGAGTGCAGATGGCATTGGCAACGACCCTGATCGTCTTCCAGTCTCATGCTGTCACTACTCGCAAGCCCTGCATGAATGTCCTGTTCAGCCACCTGCAGCTCCCCCAATATGCATCTCACCCCATAAGCCTTTGCAACACTGCTTCCTCTGCGGTTTCCAGGCCTCCCTAAACCTTGATAGCCTCCTATCTAAGACCTCCCAATCCTCTAAAACCCAGAGGAAGGACTCACTTCTCCAGGGAGCATCTCTGAAACCTTGCCTGCCTTTGGAGTTGCCCTCAGCTCCCGTGCTGTCAAGCTTACCACCCATAAAGGGGACACAAAGCATCTGTCTCCCCAGATAGCGCCCACAAGTTCTCATCTCTAATCTCTGAACTTCCAGAACACAGGTTCAATAAATTAATGGCTGATTACTATGGTAGTGATGGACTGGTCGTAACAGGGTCCAAAATGTGAACCCACAGGCCTCCTCAGATGCACGACTGTGCTGAGACGTTGCTGTACCCAGCATGCCTTGCCTCTGCTCCTTGTCACCACAAACTGCTCCGATTCCCAGACAATGCAGATACCTTCGCTTCACAGACAAGAATCGACAGGCATAAAAGGTCATTCCTAACCCATCCCAAATCAAGTAAATAGCATAGTCAACTCGAATAAGGAAAATAAATTCTGATTTCCAAACAATGGACCCAAAACAATGACTATCGGACCCCATGCCATTCTTACTGATGAGGCTGCCTGGAGTGGCCGAGTGGCTGACTCTCAGCCTCCTGTAGCCTGTGTGTGGACACAGGCCCAGTTCACATCTCAGGGGACAAGGAGGGTTACAACCGAGCTGCAGGTCCTGAGTGGGGGTTCAGTCTCTTACCATCTGTGGTGCAACAGCCTTCAGGAGGAGGGGGCAGCTGGTAGGCATTCGAGGGACTACTGGGTTCTAAGCCCCCTTCTCCCTCATCCTCTTCTTCCTCGTTGTCCGCTCGTCCACCACCTGGGCATGGGAGAGAAGAGGGTTGGTTTGTAAGGAAGCTGCAGTGGTGCCTGGGGAGTCTCCTCCAGAGCCTTTCCCTCTACCTGGAGCTATAAGCTCATCGAGGTCCGGGGCCTGGGGAACTCATCAAACAAAGGAGCCCTGCATCCCTCTAGGATGAACTCTCTGCTCTGTCGCTCATTGGTCCTTAGGGACACTCGGAAGTTGGGCATTCTGATCCTTCTGTACTGGACGGAAATGCCGAAGGTCTCTCAGGGACGGTGACTCCTCCCCAAGGCGCACACAAACTCTGGCACAAGTTCACTTCTCTCCTAGCCACAGCAGCTGCCTAGGTCTGCCCAGGTGTGTGGCGGGGGGGGGGGGGGGGGGGTTGTTGTGGATACAGTATCTAGACAAGGACCGAACACGACACAGTAAGCATTCCAAAAGCATTTCTGTGAGACATTGAAACACGACGTTCCTATTACAAATAAGAAACCTGGGGTTGGGAGGGGGGTTGGTCACTGACCCACGGTGGTTCAACAGCCCCTGTGAGCCTGCAGGGGCCCCTGGTGTTCTGGCAAACTAAAGTAGCATGCACTGCCTCAATTTTGCATAAGGGAGATGCTGAGCTATACATTAGTGTTCATCCAAAGAATGCATATATTCATTGCTGGAAATACAAACACACAAGCACACACACACACATACACACGTATGTGCACACTCCAACTCTAGCAAGCCAAGTTTCAGTACTTAGATTGCTGCTACCTGTGTGGCCACAGGGCAGTCAGTTAACGTCTCTGTGCAAAATGAGTTGGTTACAAGGTAAGCCCTAGGTTGCTGCGAGCTGTGATGTTCTAGAAAATGTGGCACTTCCAAGTGGCATCCAGTTTTCTACCTGTGATTTAACTGTACAAGCTACTGGGACCATAACCTGACTGGGGCCAAGATCTTGAGGAGGAACTTACAACTCTCAACCCTCCTTGGTGCCCTGGACCTTGTGGGTGCAGAAGACAAATACCAAGTGGCAGGAAAATCATGGAAAGATAACACAAGATGAACACCCAGGGTGGAAGAAATGAGCCCAGCAGCTCAGCCCCTTGGTGCCTTCCTGGGCTTAAGGTAGGCACAATTTGGCCCCTCGAGCAGGTCTCAGAGCCCCGCCAGACTCCAGGCACCAGCACCAGAGCAGATGGCACAGTCCACATGGGGCTCTGATCTAGCTCTGCCGGAACCCAGAGAACGGCACCGACACTGGCCTTGGACTGGACATTCCTGCAAGATCCCCAACAGCTAAAACAAACTTCTGCAGAGCTGGAGCCGCGGATCGGCCCTGAGTTCAAGGGGACCAGGCTGTGCGTCATTCTGCGGAGCCCAACAGACAGACATTCCGACACACTTAGAAAGAAACAAGAGAAGAGGGTCTTATGCCTCAAAGGGCTCAAACTGAAGGCAGGGTTAAAGGTCAAAGGCCTGTGGCAGGCTTTCCGGACTTTGATGGACTCCTCAGCCAGCAGAAGCCCTCTGAGCAGACTAAACAGACGTGTTTACGGAGATCTCCTGGCAGGGTTAGAGTCTTAAAGTGGCCTTAGACAAAACCATCAGGGTTGAGGAGTTAGCACAGTAATAAAAACCACAAATTGAAGGACCCCCATTGTGCCCCTGACAGCAGGCACATGAGGCTATTCACTCTGGTGTTTACAAGCAAGTCACTTCTCTTGCCATGAGACACACCTCACAGGCATTCTGAGCAGGTAGGACTATAGGAATTTACCGGCATTCTGTTTAAATAGTAAATTTATGATCCCTACAGCTGATGCAGCCATCTGTTTTATTGGTCTTTCTCTTAAAATGTCAATACTGTGCAAAAGGATTTTCCCTAACGTGGGTAGTGGGTAAGAGCCCCAATTCAAAGAACAAAGCTATAATAAGGTCCCTGCTAAATTACCCCCACAAATACATAAAAAGTTACCAGATCCCCGGGAGTTTAGTGTCCCAGCACCCTGGTCATAAGCATCATCAACAATGGTATTATCTGAGGAAGGCCTGCCATCAGATAAGAGACCCCGACAGACAGACAAAACAAAATGGGGCCCCCAAATGCCTGCCTGCTCCAAGGTTTATGAAGCAGAAGATATAGCCCGAGCTTAGTGCTTGGTTTATGGTGACATTTAACAAACCCAAAGGTCTCCCTCTCCCACTGACCCCTCAGGCTGACTTCTGCACTGGACAAACAAAATCCAGGAGATGGTTCTGGATTGTTTGCTGAGAAGAAAGGAGAAGTGCGAGGGGCTGGGCCAAGTTGGCACAGGAACTCAAAGGCTGAGCAGTCCCACCGTCAGCTGGCAAGGAGCGTGGAACACTCAGAACCCGGAGGAATCAAATTCCTGAGCCACTCTCTCTCTGGGGACAGAGATAAAGCTCAGAGTTAAAGCATACACAAGCACACAGAATTCCTGGGTCTGGGCCAGCAAAGGCAGGGCTGGGGTCAGGTGGGGATCATTGGGAAATACCAAGTGTCCATCCAGTCAAGGAGACCCCGAGAAAATGTGACCTCCCAACTAGAAGGTGGGCAGCCTAGGGAGATCCTCAACAGTGGGAGAAGGCAACTGGGGAGCCCCCAAGGAGTTTCTGCTGTTCTCAGTTCCCGTGTGAGCAGCTGTGCTCTCATTCCCCCCTCCTCCACCCCCACCTCCCCACTCCTATTCCCACCTCGGCTTGTCCTAGTCCAGAGCATACAGCCAGTGCTGAAAATACATCTCCAAATCACCGCAGGCTTCAGCGTTGGCAAATAAGCAGACCGTAGATTTTAGGGCATTACTCGAGTATTCTAAATTATCATCATGACTGCTGGTTTTAAATTATCATTGGCAAGGCTTGTCGACCCAGGAATCAATTAAGGATGACCCTGAAATGCCTAGTTCACGGAAGTCTTTTGGCTGGTCAAAACTGGGACCCGTTAAAGAGTCTCTAATAACTTCTTGTCTCCTGGAGAAGTTACACTGGCACAACGCCAGAAAATATTGGCACTCTCTTAATAACTATCAGAGAATTTCATGTTTTCCTAATTGATAGTGCTGGGCAAATCTAGTTTCTCTTAGACCTAGACCCAGATTGGCTAGGCCTTCATCTGTGCCATTGGCAAGGTTAATTTACTAAGGAAGCCAGAATGACTCACACTATCCACTCCGCAAAATAAGGGCTTGCAGGCTTCCAGACACTAGGTAGGCACCACACACAGCCCAAGGAGCCAAATGCAGTGCAAACCTGGTGGACATTTTTTTCTTTCTTGTTCAACCATTTGTTTTGTTTTGTTTTTTAAATTAAAAACGAGACCTTTCCTACTTCAGAAACTACTGATGTTTGTGTGCAATTTTAAGCAAAAAGCATGAACTTACAAACAAAAGAAAAATTCTAAAACAGTTCCATCCTGAAGATTGCGGCAGACTTACTTGACATGAAAACATACACTTGCACACTTTTTACTTGTTTATCTTTATTTTCTGTGCACTGGTGTTTCCCTTGCATGTATGTCTGTGTGTGAGTATTGGATCCTGAAGTTACAGCTGTGAGCTGCCATGTGGGTGCTGGGAATCGAACCCGGGTCATCTGGAAGAGCAGTCAGTGCTCTTAACCATTTACACTCAAACACTTTATCTTTCAGATAAAGGAAATTCCCAGGTCATCCTCATACCTGTATTTTAACTTTTGGTACATGCAAAATTCATAAAGCTTACTCTTTATTTTTTTTTTAAGTTTCTAGAGGGTTCTTGCACCTGTTGCCACACAGAGACTCAACCTCTCAACTATTTTGCAAAGATAAGACCGTGACTCACAGGTGGAAAAGAAGAGGAAATACACAGCTGAGGGCCAAACATATTAAAAACCCTTTCTCACCAAAGCTCAAATGCCATCAAATCAGAGCACAAATAACAATTTCAGGAGGGTCTAGCACACCACACTCTCCCCGCCTCCTACGAGTCCGAGATTAGTATTTTTTGTTGTATTCTCTGGCCTGAACTTACTTTTAAACAAATAAAAATCTGTGTGCAACTTGCATTCCTCTTTGATAGACTCTAGATTTCCTGAATGGAGAAAAAAGAGAGACAGAGAGAAAGAACGCCAGGCTTACGCTGCTCATAATCAAACACACATGCACCGACATGAAGAACGGCGTGGCTCTTACCTTCTAAGGAGGACAGCTGCTGCTCAGCCTCCAAATACAGCTGGGAGAAGATGGGCCGGGGCACCAGGGTATTGGAGCGCAGGGAAGCCTCGATGGAGTTGTGGAGGACCTCTTCAAACCGCGTACTCTTTAGCTGTCCAGCATAGGAATTGCCCATCTCCACAGCACAAAGAAGAGGACGGAGGCTTCTGGTTAAAATGGCATCTCAGTTCTTCCGAGAAGGGCTGCCTCCACACAAAGCCCGACGTGGAGGTAAATGGAGCAGCGAGAAGAAAAGGGTTGCAGCCTCCACTCAGCCCCAGACAGGAGAGGGCGGCTCTCCGCAGCTACTGCCAGGCAATTACAGGAAGTTATATAAGTAACAACCCCCATTGATTCTGCACTCACAGAGCCCACCGCCTGCCTTGACAAATATTCCACCAGAAAGAGCTTCTCAGGCTTTCCTGATTTTCCCAGAGATGGGATCCTGCTTCCTCGGGTCCCGGGTAAATGACATAACCTTTTCCACAAATGGCCATCCACATAGGACAGCATCAGAGCACAAGCCCAGGCTTTAGGATTAGAGGAGGCACACACACCCAAAGGCAGGGTTAGCAGATTCCATCGCGTCTGCTCCTGGTAAAAGGCGGGATGTTAAAATGCTCCCTTTAGAGTCCAAAGGGTTCCTAAGGATTCTCAACCTGTGCACTGCAACCCCTTTGGGGTCCAATGACCTTCCCCCAGGGCTGCCTAAAACCATCGGAAAACACAGATATATTTACACTGTGATTCATAACAGTAGCAAAATCACAGGTATGAAGTAGCAATGAAATAATTGTACGGTTGGAGGTCCCCACAACATGAGGAACTGTTTAGGGCATTAGCAGCACTAGCAAGGCTGAGAACTGCTGCTTTAGACTATACTTTAGCTTATTAAAAGTCTCTGTCATATAAGTAACACACAACAACCCCAGCATCCCACGCCACGACAATCATCCTCATTTTATCGATAACAACTTAATAACTAATTTGCACAGTGAAGTAGACAACTCATAGGTTTTTAGTAGTCACCATTTTTGTGCAACTGTGGCATGACTGGCCTGGCATGTCCATCATCCCCAGAGAGAAGTCTTTAGGCTGTCACTCCAAACCCTGCAATAATGAGTATCTTTTCTGTCGCTGCAGATTTCCTTGTTCTATCTGCTGTATGAATGGAAGCACCAGACAGAAAACCTTCTGCCCACAGCTTCTTCCACTTAGCACAGTAACTCTAGGATCCAAATACACCATGTCATGAAACAGCAGGGCTGCCATTGGGATTCGTTTGGGTTTTGTTTGCTGTCTTAAGGATCAAACTCACAGCCTCTCGACAGCTAAGAATTCTATCACTGACTCCTGGACCAGCCCTGCCACTGTGATATTTTGATCTCTTTTTGCAAACTAAATTCCCTTCAGAACTTTGGGTGGGAAGGACGAAGACTGTATCCACAGTTACAATCATAATTACTTCCCTTGACACACACACGTCCCTCAGCCCTCTTCCACAGGCTTTTAAAATCACTTCAATACTTGCACGGCATCTCGCTGGTTGGAAACCCAGGTGCTTGCCCATACAGTTCTCTGCTTTTTGCTCAGAGTTAAATTTCTCTCATTGGTCCTTTCCAAGAGCAAGCATTCAATGCCCAACACAATCCTGATGGTTTCTATTCCTTGGCTCTTGCAATAATGTTAGCTTTGGGTTTATAGTTCTTCTTCCCAGTTCCTTCCATTTCATCTGTCGCATTCCTCCCGATTCCTCTAAAATAATTACTTGCTCATGTGACTTCAACAATAGGGACATGTAAGACCACACTGTCCTTTGGCCATGTCTTTGCTTTGGCATGTAAATTAACCATAAATTCAGTCAGCCAATCTCTTCTCCCTCCCTCCCTTTCAATACACACAAACACACACACACACACACACACACACACACACACACACACAGATACAAGGTCTCGAGTAGCCCAGGCTCCCCTCAAGCTTGCTATGCAACCAAGGATGACCTTGAACTCTCTATCCCCTTGCCTCCCCTTCCTGATGGCTGGGATGACAGGCAGGCACCACTAAGTCCAGCTTCTCATTTTTTTTCCTGGACAGCTTATGTCCTCCGTTTTGGTTCCCTCTGTCTTTGCTCCAATGCTTATCAAAGAGTGTTTAATTTCTAAATAATCAAAATGGTTGGGGGAGGTGTCTTACACTGCTAACTAAATTCTAATCAAGGCTAGTCTTTAGACGCTCTACTTTTTAGCCATCTTAAAGGTCTCTTTCTGACCGTCGCCTGAGGAGTTTACATGAATACTGCACACAGAAGAGACTGCACATGTTTGAGGGATGTAAAGAAAAGGTCAAGTCATTCCTTTCTTGTATGTATGTCCTGGAGTGTTTCTTGTCTCATATACTGTGAAACTTGAAAATCATTTAGAACCCACAGAATAACACCGGATGCCAGGAGCAAGAGCGCAGCTGTGGAGAGCAGTTCCTGGCTTACCTCTATAAACACACACACACAATAGTTGGAACTTCGGCACCACAGCTCAGCAAAATCTGACCCTTATTTTTGGTCTTAAGACATACGCAGTACATTCTCTTGTTCCTTGCTCCGTGGTGGCAGATAAGCCTCTAAGACGTCACTATGGGATTGAAGAAGTCCCAGTGCCCACCTGAGAGGGAAATGAATGGTGTTGTGTGTGGTTTTCCCCGCCTTTATTGCAGGGGGCAACAACCCTCCTCTTCCAGCTCAGTCAAAGGAACCTATTAACCACTTCCTGCCTGCCGCAATAATTACCGCCCACAGGCCCCTCCCCAGCTTGCTGCAGCCAAGGAAATGACCACACCCCAACAAAGGGAAAGTGCTCCGGAGTGGAGAGGTCAGAAACTGACACCCCGAAAGACGGCTGACGGGGTCTTGGCCTCCTGTCCACCAGCTGCTTTGGTTTGTTGTCGTTACATTTTTACCTGTCTCAGACTTTGAGATATTCATGAGAAGATTGGTTCATCCTTGGGGGAGGGGGGCTGATGTAGTTCTCAAGTCAAGGCGGCCCACCTAAGCTGCCACCATCAATAACATCCCCAACGCCTCCTGCTTGTGCAGCATCCTTGTCTGAACAGTGTCAAGCACACAGGGGGAGCTTCCTAGTAGCACACGGACTCAAAGCCTTGCAACCCATACCTGCCCACAACCCTATCCATTTGCCTGGGGGGGGGGGGGGGCGCCAGACTGGCACCCAGAGCTCAGAAACTCAGCAGCCCAGGCCGATTGATACCTAGGGTGAGAAGACCAGCCAAAGGGAAGAGAAGATAGATCTTCCTCAGGGGCCATGCTCCAGCCTCCAGGCTTTTTCCCTACTCCCAAGGAATGGTAGCCTGGGGATGGGCATTCCATTGCTTATTTTACTGGCTATGAATTAACACTGGAGGCGCAAAGCCTGCTGGAGCCCTTGTCGAAAGAATAGAAATGGGAGGGAAAAGGGCACCAGCTAAGGAGAGTTCTTACATTCAAGAAATTGCAGCCTTGGGAGGGGGAGATAGGGTGAATATAATCAATAGATATGTCATACATGTTTGAACGTATATATTAAACGGGCATATTAAAATTTTTTCTAAAATTAATTTTTGCTTTGTTCTAAGTCTTTAACATAGAAAGGAAGCTCCTCTGAATGAAGGACATAACTTGATAACAAACTTCAAGACAGGCATGCATAAACCGAAGCGTCACATTGTCCTTACACGGCGACGCTTATTGCTAGAACAACACAAACCTCTGCATGTTTAGCAGAGACACGGGACACTGGAGAGCAAGGCAAACAGCAACATTTGTGGCATTCAATTCCGACCAGAATAATGGTTCTCATCAAGCACATCAAACTAATTCAAGCACAAAACATCTGGATTCGTGGCTCATAAATAATGGATCCATCTGATCAATGGTGTGGAAGTAAAACCAATCAGCTGCTTTTACTACATGACAAACATAAAAATGTTCTCAGGGGGCCAGCAAGATAGCCCAGTGGGTAACGAGGATAGCCACTAAGCCACTCGAACTAGTCCCAGGACCCACGTGGTGGAAAGAGAAAACCAGCTCCCGTGAGTTGTCCTCTAATGTCTATGTATACACGGCATGTGCACACACACACACATAAGGACATGTTCTCAAGCAAGACAGCAAATTCCACTGCTTTTCAGAGGTCTAATGGAGTCGAAGACTAAGGTCGGTCACTTAAGTCACATTCTACAGTGATGTAATCACTGGTACACTGCCCCCACTCAGCAAATAACCCCACACCCATGTTTATGCAGACAACCATGATTTCATGCAGTGAGCCACTCTCTCTCTCTCTCTCTCTCTCTCTCTCTCTCTCTCGCACACACACACACACACACACACACACACACACACACACACACACAAAAGTAGGAGAGAACTTGGGAAGAAGAAAGACTTTAGGGAGAGGAGAAGTTTAGAGAAGATAACGGAATTTGATCAAGGAGTATCATATACATATATGTGTGTGTTCATACATATATGTGTGTAACTATAAAAAATATGTATATTTTTAAAATTTTGGATCAGGTGCCAGTGACTTAAGCTTTAAACCCTAGCACTTCAGGAGGCAGAGGCAGGTGGATCTCTGTGAGTTCAAGGTCAACCTGGCCTACACAGTGAACTCCAGGACAGCCAGGGCTACATAGTGGAACTTTGCTCAATAAATAAATAAATAGATAGATAGATTGATTGATTGATTGATAATGGTTTTTTGCGAATTCATAGCTTTCGTTCTTATGCTAGGGACACAACTGCTCAATGTTACATTTTAATTCTGCTTTTTAAAGTACATAAAATGCCACAGAAAGTTTAAACTGTAGTGAATGTTCACTGGGATGAAAGAGTTCCTGCATCCCATTGCTGAGACACGGTTTCTGTTGACGTTTGTCCTGCTAGATTTTCCTGTGCACAAGATTTTAAAGACATTTATAAATAGTGCTGAGTTCACCACCAGCCTGGTCCATAGAACGAGTTCCAGTACAGCATGGATACACAGAGAAGCCCTGTCTCAAAAAACCAACATTTGTGCATCTTCTAAGTGAAATGCCAGTTAGTCCCTAGATCCTATTTGACCTTTATAAATATATATTTATATATATATATATATATATATATATATATATATATATATATATTATATAAATTCTTCATTTTAAAGGGCTGGAATGGCAAGATGATCCCCAGGTGAAAGTGCTTACCAGACAAGCCTGAAGACTTAAGTTCACTCCCCAAACTCCAAGGTGGAAGAGAGAATTCCATACCCATGTCACTGCACACACATATGCATGCACATGTACATCATACAAACACACACCAATGATAATAATAAATAGAAATAAATATTTAGAAAAAAGGAAAAAAGACGGGGATGACTCAGTGGTTAGGAGCACTGGCCGCTCTTCTAGGGGACCCGGGTTTGATCTCTAGCGCCCACAAGGCAGCTCAGGACCGTCTATCATTCCAGTTCTAGGGGATCTAATACCCTCTTCTAGCCTCAGGCACCCATGTGGTGCACAGACATACCTGCAGGCAAAATACCCACCCACATAAAATAAAATAAATTAAAAAGAAAGAAAACTTTATCTTACAACCCTAGGCAAATACTGAAGTTTTCCTATCTACAAGCGGATAGCAATAGAGAAAATGTACACCACTCCTATCTGCAGGCGCTGTTGACATCACAGTAATGAGGACACCCTGGTAGATAAAACTGGAAGAGCAACATGAAGGGTGTCACTGAATGTCAGGGCCTTTTTTGTTTTCTCTACTGGACCACAATCTAGCTGTGTGGACACTTTCCTTATAGACAGATCATGGCCATGATGTCTCCCCTGCCAGCTGAGGAAGGGTTGGGGTGGCCTGAGGAAAGCATGTGGACCTTGTCAGAATCCTCCACTTGACCGTGAGAACCAAAGGTTCAGACCAAAGAGCCTACCTCAAAATCAAACACTAGCATTAAAAACTGCTCAATGGGGCAGGCCAGATGGCTCAGTGGGAAAAGGCACTGTCTGTAAACCTGATGACTTGAGTCACATGGTGGAAGGAGAGAACCAACTCCCACAAGTTGTCCTCTGCCCATGTGAGTACCATGGTACATACATGCACACAGGCACATATATGTGCATATACACATGTGTGCACACACACAGTAAATAAATGCAATTTATAATCTCTGCTCAGTGCCTCATGGAGGCGTCAAAAGGCCCTCCCAGCCGGAAACTCTGTCAGGCAGGGTAGCAGTCACATCAGAACACTATCCTCATCAGCTGGGACAAAGCAAAGACCTTGCCTCACAAGCTCAGCTCGAAAGTGAAGGCTTGGACGAGCAGATCAGTCACTAACCAGTATAAAAGCAGTAGTGTCTGGAAATGCTTGGCAGAGTACCTGCAGCAGGGCCGTTCATTTCTAGCTAAATTGGAGCATTCGCGTGTTTAACGAATTTGAATTTCAGATCCCACATGGTAAATGATAAACGATACAGCAGTCTAGATGAGATGGAGAGAGAGAGAAATGGGCAGGCCATCACAAAGGCTGTTGAGAAATCCTTTATCCTCAAAGCTCAAGACAAAAGTAACAGCCAAAGGACAAAGAAGAAAACGTCAGAAAGAGTAAATCCCCCACAGTTAGCATTCTCGAGGGAACACTATACTTAACACAAGAGGAGAATGCTGCGAAACATGTATATGCAGAAACCAGGAGTGAACTCTTCTAGATTGCTTAAGTATGGAAATCCAAGCTCTAAAAGAAGAGCCTTAAAACAAAGTTGAAGCTAAGAAATCAAAGGACAGGGACAGGCAATGGTGGCACATGCCTTTAATCCGAGCACTCAGAAGGTAGAAGTAGTGAATTCAACGCCACCCTGGTCTACAGAGAGATTTCCAAACAGCCAGAGCTATTTGTCCAAAAAAAAAAACAAAAACAAAAGAAAAAAAAAGAAGGAAGGAAGGAAGGAAGGAAGGAATCAAGGAATAGAAAAGATAAGAACATTTAAATTATTTAATTATTACATACTGAAACAATAATAACATTAAATTCACCATGTCATTGTCCTGTCATATTTTTTCCAAGATGAGAGGAAAAAGAAGTACACCTGGCCACAGTTACTATAAAACATTTCATAAAGTCACTAAGAATATTCATACACTTAATCAACCTCCATGCCACCCCCCCCCCACCAGACACACACTTCAAAAAAGATGACCAAGACCTTTGAGAAAGGTTCTGGCAGATGCCAATACCAAAGGAAAATACTTGCGTGTTTTCTTTTAGTGTCTTTATCCTGTTGACATGCTAGATGATGCTCTTTGAGGTGGGGAGGAAAAAGGAAGAAAATTTGACACTAATCTGTGAGCTCCCTAGGAGTTTCAGGAGGAGGAGCAGAGGAAAGAGAGAGGGATGGCCCTCAAGGAATCACCTAGAAGATTCTAGATTGAAAGGACCTTAGGAGTACCCAGCATGATAAAATAAAAAAGATACAAACCGAGGTGTATGACCACGAAATATTAGGAGATTGCCAATGAGAAAAAGAGTCATGGTCTAGATGTGAAGAGACCATTACGGCTCTGATGTCCCAGCAGTAACACTGGACACTTGAAATAATAACAGAATTCCCTGGAATTCCACGGGAACTTTCCTACCTAGACTTTTATACCCAATCAAACTCAAGTTCCAAAGAAAAGAAGCGAGAATACATTTTTAGAAGTTCAAGCCTTCTAGAAGCTACTAGAAATTGGAGGTCACAAGCAAATGTGCCACACGGAACCTCCAAAAAGGAAACCCAACCATGCGACAGTAAAGGGGCTCACAGGCGCCAACAACAACAGAAATAGAGTCGTGTGGCAGCAGGGGACAACAGGGCTCTGGAAAGGATGTCCCAAGGTGACAGGCTGGACTGTGTGATGTATTACATCTCAATGGAAGTTTTTCCAGCTCTACCAAAATATGAGACTAGGATTCACAAGAATTTAAAGTCTAGACAAGAAACAGTACTTGCAGGGAAAGGCGATGAACAGATGGAAGTGTTGGTTTTCACAGACCACAGGTCTGTGGGAAGTATGGACTCACCCAGTTTACAAGGTGAAGGAAAGGGAGGAGTGAGCACCTGCTTTGTACATGTGTGAGTCTGGTAGTCTGTCTGGATATGTGCGTGTCACTGTGTATTGGATGCGTGAATTCAAGTATATGTATACATGTTGATGCGTATATATTTGATAGGGTGTTGGATACGTGTGTGTGTGTGTGTGTGTGTGTGTGTGTGTGTGTGTGTGTGTTCAGGGTGTGTGTTGATGAATAATTGCTACGGGATATATAAGAAAGCTAAATGCTCATACTCTGCAGTAAAAATGAAAAGATGGTCTGGACAAGTGAAACGCTGTGGTACAAGGGATCCTATGGAAATAAAGAGGTAAATCCCCACCCGCAAGTAAGAAATGGTTCCTTGGGCCAGCAAGAGGGCTCAGCAGGTCAAAGTGTTTGCCACTAAGCCTGATGATCTGAATCTGCTCCCTGGAACCCAATATGGTGGAAGGAGCAAAATGAACTCTCTCAAGCCGGTCTCTGCCTGCACATGCACGCCATCACATGTCTCCTCTGGGAAAATGAACCCTCACTAGTTTAAATGGAGACCAGAAGCGTTTCAGGCACCTTCGTGTTCGTGGCTAAATCTATGCACAACCATTTCCTTCTAGGACCTTTTCTAGTAGTGACACGACACCGCCCGATTTCATAGAAGGCTATGACATTCCATCCAACTTCTAGTGTTAAAATCCGCAGCCCGTGGGCTATGTGCAACCAGTGAGAGCTACGGATGTGACCCAGAACAGACTGTAGACTTACTTAAACCACTGTGAGACGTTTGTTGTCTTTTCTAGAACTCAGTGTGGTTCTGCAGCACAAACTCTGTAGATGACAATATCATGTCACTATGTCAAAAGGTGGGGTACACCTGCTAGGACACTGGTCTAAAGAACCTAAGCAAGCATGCACAACAAAGCTAGGTAGCCCCTGGGTGAGCAACCTCTTCATTGAGTGACAAGAAAATCCTGCAACTATTCAGAGAATAAGGCCCTACTCTGCTGCTGGAACCTCCAGAGAGAGCACACATGGTCCTCAGCGCAGAACCTATCCATCACGACGACAAAAGATGCACAAACACATAAAATCAGTTTAACCATCTTATTTAGTCACATCCATCACTTTCTAGCATATCCAAATTGGATATGCAATGCATGCCTTGAGTACAACTGCAGAGGCCAGCACTCGGTGTTGAGTGTCTTCCTCTCTCACGCTCCATCTTTGTTTTGAATCAGGGTCTCTCCCCCAATCTGAAGCCCAACAATTCAGCAAGACCAGCAGACTATTGAGCTACAGAGATTCTCTTGTCTCTGCCTCCTCAGTGCCAGGATGACAGAGGGTGGCATAGCACCCAGCTTTTTAAGTGGGTCCCGGGCATCCAAACTCAGGTCTTCACACTTCCATAGCAAGCGCTTTACCAACTGAGCCAGATCACCATTTTACAGTATAAAATTTTAGAGCATAAAATGTATGTTTTATAGTCTAACTATAAAATGACACTTTAGCCCGTGTGTTAACTATATGAGTCAGTAAATATGCTGTAGACACACACATGAATAGATACTTGTATTTGTTCTTTTTATGTCCCAGGGTACTGGGCTACTAGACACCAGCCACTCAAAGGCGGCAGGAGCGAAGGGGGCAGACAGTGAGGCCTGGAGGATGGAGTGTGAGATTGTCTAACAATGCTCAGAAGCAGCCCACGACAGATAAGCACAGTTGGGGTTATAATTTGGGTCCCCAGGGTCCTCCTCTCTCCCCCGTTACAATCTAAAATGTCTTCCAGCTGGCTTTTCTCCCTCGGGTATTTACTAAAGACCTTCCTGCTCTTGGCTCCAGTTGTAGCCGAGAGGAATTTTCCTATGAGAAACAGGGATCAAGCTGTGTACCTGTCATTTCTCCCGCCAGAGCACAGCTTGCTCGGCCACTGTTCCTTCCCTAAGCTAAGGCCTCAGCCAGAAGTTGACACTGCTCCCCCACCCCAGTAAACTGCCTGCATCTCCACACGGACCTGAGTTTATTCTCCCAAAAACCACAGAGACCTATCCATGTCTACCAGCTCCCCAACAAACAGCTGCAGAAAGCAGCAAAATGTTTCCTGTCCCCATCCCCTCACTTCTGTCCCCCTCTCCCTCTGAGCCTGAAATAGTTTCCTAAGGAGAAGGGTCCTTTCTGCACCACCCAGACCACCCCAGGCTCCTAGAGATAGTACAACTGACTTCAAGAGTCTCAAAGCCTGGGCTAGAGAGATGGGTCAGCGGTTAAGAACACTGGCTGCTCTTCCAGAGGTCCTGAGTTCAATTCCCAGCTACCAGGTGGCTCACAGCCATCTGCAATGAGATCTGATGCCCTCCCCCAAGATCACAGTTTGACTCAAGAGTCCAGTGCTTCCATGGTCTAAGCCTACTGCATGGCAGAAGTATCTCATTCCCACCTCGAGCTAAGAAAACATGGACAGGTCGCAATTCTGCCCTGAAACATCCCTCCATTGTGTAGGCAGTACAGGCAGTCAGTTGTCGGTGTGTGCTGCCTCTGGAAGGGGTGGGCAGAAGCCACCTTCAAGAGAAAGGGAAAGGGAGCAGAAAGTTCTATCTAGGCTTAGCCTGGCAAGGCCTCCTGGCACAGCTCCAGCCTTCATACTGAGCCCCGTGGAGCCACAGAGGAAGTCAGGGAAGCCTAGTGAGGTGGCATAGAGAAATGGAGAGGAGTGTGGAGAGCATGAAGACTTCACCCTGGGTAAGGCGGTGGGGAGGCCCGGCTGGCTTCCATCTCTGAAAACAGTGAGAAGCCAGCAGTGGTCTCCGCATGCAGAAAATCTCAGAAGCAGCACAAGGCTGGCGTGAGTGCCAACAAACCAGGCCTTTCCGACCCCTCAGGTCCTCACCCGAGCCTGCAAAGCTCCCTTCACGGGGCTTCAAGGGGCCCGGTCCCATCACCCCCACCACTGTCTCATCTCCCCACATCTTGAGAAGAAAGCACGGCTCCACACTGGCCCCTCCTCTCAACCTTCCACCTGCCCTGTCTGTTCTGAATGCAGCCTGAGCACTCCTCGGGCCTCCCTCTAAGTTCTAGCTCTTTCTGGAGACATATCCCCCAGAATCTGGGTCTACCTTCCAGGACCATAGATGAGAGTGACAGAGGCAGCCACAGGGCCCACAAGCCACCCAAAGTCTCACTACATCGCCCTACACTAGCTAGCATGAACTCTGACTCTACCTTCCAACTTTTGAACAAATTCTCAGTAGAACAATCCTATACACACTGATAGGACGGTCTGTGTCCAATGAGCCTGAAGTTTGTGAACATGGGCAAGCATGTCTGTGAACACATACATACTCACATGCCTGCTTATGCAACACAGAAATTGGTTTGCTCCTTCTACCATGTGGGTCTGGTGGGTCAAACTCAAACCGTCAGGCTCGGGAATAAGAACTCTCTGAGCCCAGAATTTAGAACAGGACAGAACAAAGCGATGCCTTCTGAATATGACATGCTCTTCCCTCCCAGGCATCCCCCCAGGCTTGGTGGCTCCCACACGAGAGCAGTAGCAAGCCCTGAATATATGGTATGGCAATAAAAGCACTAAACCGCAGAATTGCATCCCATAAACTCTTTGGTGGCTCCCAGGCAGGAAACGCAGGCATTCGAATGGAGATTCCCTGATCTGTCTTGCAGGAACTATGAACTCCACAGGTGTTGTGGAGGAATGAAGGTGGGGGACTGGGAAGGTAGCTGGTGACCAAGCTACACGCCCCTCATCCCCTGAGCCTGCCCAGCCTGTGAGGAAACTCCCCTGCCTCGCTGCACCTTCTGCAGACGTCTGTTCTCAGAAGGTTCGGGGTGATTATTTGGAGATCTTCGAGTGCTCTCCAAAAGAATGACAAAGAGGTCTGCTTTGCTTTCTGGCTCTGGCTAGAAGCACAAAGTCGGAGGAGATGTCACTTGGGAAGCCCCCTCTCCAGAGTCAGCAAAGTAGACTCCAAAGAGAAGTTTCTGAAGCTTCCTTAGTCTGCCCTTTGTAATAGCAGCAACTGTGGCTTTTGTAACCACCTTGTGCGAAACATATCACCTACGTCCTCCTTAGGTACCACAGCAAACAGCACCAAGGACATAATTAAGTGAGCTTCCCTTTGGTTATAGATCTTGCATCTTACAAAAGGCTAATATTCTGCAGCTAATAAGCTATCCCAGCCAATACTGTCATAAATAAGCAAAGGCGACCAGACCTCTTCAACCCCAAAGTCCAATCCACCATACCTTACAGAAAGCTGGTCAAGGCAGGCAGCCCCTAAACCAACAAGCTAAGGGCAGGTTGCAAATCCCCATAAGGGCGGGAAGCTCTCAGTGGCTCCCTGCCTCCCTCAACCCACGCCTTTGATCTGCGTTAGAGAACAGGATGCAGGACCGGAGGGTGTGGGGCGGCTCAGTTCCACCCTGGTGCACAGCAGGGAGCCTGGGGGGAGGAGGGGGGGTGTCGACCTGACACCACAGCTCCAGAGCCCTGATGCTGGATGGTATCGGAACTAGTATCCGCAACCACACCACGGCTGCCACCCCTCCCCACAGAAAAGAAAAGAGAATTGGCAGTGGCTGTTCCAGGAGCTCCATCTGCCCCGCTCCCGCTGGGTCAACGTTCTCAGAACTGAAGAGCTCACGGGTCACAGTGCTCTCCCGCAGGTACATAACAACGCTGCTTTCTACCCGCAGGCGGTCCAACTGGTCCTTTTTCAACAATGTGGAAGTTTCTGTACTTGGGAGTACAAAACCAAGCACGCTTGTGCGGAAAGCAAAGGGTGGTGACCCGAGCTGCGCTGTGCGAGGCAGTGAGCGGACAGTGCAGTGCACACAGCCCGGTGTGAACCAGAGGCAACCCGTGTCCCTCAAAGTCACCACCTCCTGAACACGCCTGCACCTGGAGCTCCCTTGAGATCCGCGAGAGGCATAGATTTTATTTTTATTTAATTTTGTGCAGGCGTGGCTGTATACATGTGCACATATGTGTGGCGGTCTGGAGACAAACCACATAGGTTTCACATCCGAGCTCAGGTCGCCAGGCTTGTACTGTAAGTGCCTTTATCCAGTGAGCCACCTCCTGGCCCTAAGGGCAGATTTCAACTCTGTCGTTTGCAGCATTTGTTTCTACTGCAATACAAATCTTTGACAAAACCCCAGCTGGAATCCAGAGCCCTCTATACATTCTATATATTTCTTTTATGAATTCAGCACTCTCGAGCAAATCCTAACTAAAATAGGGAAGAAGGGAAGTGAGAGACAACTCTATTTGCGGTAGATAATTTTAATCTTTATTTCCCTATGATGGTGACTTACTTGAATACAACTTGAGAATTTCAACACCACTTACCTCTATGACAAAGTCTAAAGGGTAGAATTATTCTTGTTATTGCTCAAGTCAGGAAAAACAGTTCCTAGATGTTTCTGAGTGTCACTCCCAAAAGTACCAGGCACCACAGGATGGAATTAAGGCACCCACCACCCACCTTTATACCCCCATTACCCCCACCCCTGCCTAAGCAGCGGCTCCTAGGAAAGGTGGGGTCCAGACCACAGTCACACACTCTCTGGCGACTGGGGATCAGCGCCCCCTGGTGGTCCAGATTGACAATGTTCAGGAACCCTGAAGTAACTTCCTGGGGCTTTGGCTCTTCTTCAGGGGAGGATGGAGAAGGATCATCACATACAGGATGCACCTGTGGCCTTTCTGTCAGAGCACTGTTGGTAATTGTGAAAAGTGGTAGCTAAAGAAACGTACAAGGAGGAGGAATACATAAGGTAACCTACAACACCCACATATGATGAAAGCTACACACGAAGGCATTTCAAATAACACAGACCCTCTTAGGCTGTAACATTCAGCAAGAGAATGATTTACAGGCTGAGGATGGAGAGCTTGCCTAAAAGCCACGAGTTCAGTCCCCATACAAGAATGCAAGGAAGGAAAGGAGAGAGGGAGGAAAGGAGAGAAGAAGGGAGAGAGGGAAACAAAAAAGATTTAACACTGCTACTGTGGGACTGGAGAGGTGGATTAGTGGTTAATAGCACTTGCTGCTCTTACAGAGGACCCAGGTTCAATTCTCAAGACCACACAGTAGCTTTCAACTGCCATAGTTCCAGGGAATCCAAAGCCCTCTTTTGACCTTGGTGAGCATCTACACACGCATGGGTCACAGATAGATATAATATATATTATATATAATATGTTTGCATATATAATCTATATATATAGATATAGATTATATATGATGTAAAATTTCCATAGCTGTATAGTGTATGCTTTCAATTATTATGTATGTGTTTAGACACACACTAAAATATGTTCTGCTCACTGTAACACCGGCACAATTAACCATCAGTTTGTATGCCATGTGCTCCAGGTCCAGGGCTGGGTTTCTACCCTTCCTTACTCGATGTTCAACCGTGAGCAAGTCACCATTACACCTCAGTTTCCCAAATCTGGAAAGCAGAATGAAAAAACCCGCCCTTTTGGAGGGGACTACGTGGATTCAGTAAGTCCCTGTGCACGGAGTACCTGCAGCAGTTCCTGGCATAGTAACACAGGGGACACCACAGGGTCACAGCCACAGCGGTCGGTCGTGGCTAGGCGCTCTGCCTGTGAATATGCAACAATCAGAAAGGGACTGACGGAAACCGCACTGCAGCCGCCTCAAGCGCCTTCAGGTGTCTCTCACGTTCACCCCAATCTGTTAACTTTTTAAACTGGTCTAAGTTTAAGAAAAAACTTAGCAAAGCAGGTTTTGTCTTCTTTAGGTCTGAATGATGGGACTTTGAGATAGCTGTGCTTTTCCCTCACTGTCAAATAGACCTGTGACAGGCATGGTTCAGGGGACTGGGGGGGGGGGGGTCTCCTGCAGGAGGATGGCAAGAGAGAGCCTTCCCCTCCCCATCAGGCAGTGTTGCTGAGAGTGTGGTGTGGCTTGTCCTCCGGCTTTAAATCTCGGTCCCTCCCTTCTCTGTGGCATGTGCTGTCCTGCCCAGAAAAGCCCCTTCAACATAAACAGAACACTAAGGTCACAGGCACAGCCGTCACACCAGCTGCGACCACATCAGCTCTTGTTTTTCCCTCCTAACCACCAAGACTGGAAGTGATGACCTTCCAGAGACAGGGAGGAAGTCTCTGTTTATTCAACAAAATGCTCCAGAGACTGTGATAACCGCCATCAACAAGTAAATACGCCTTGAGTTTCGCAAAACGTGTCCCTGAGCGGTTTCCAGATCGCTTTGGGAGCTACCACCTCCCAGCATCCATCAGATGCTGCCTGAAGATGGGAGACACGCTCACGCACGCGCGCGCGTGCACACACACACCCGCCTAGCTGTGTGTTCCCCTCTGCTGTAAAGCCCTTTCCTCACTACTCATGACACGAACTCCTATTGATTCTTCAATACCCAGCCAAGCATCTCTTCCACAGTGTGGTGAACCTGCTTCCAGCCCTGAACAGAATCCTCCTAGCTCCCTTCATCCTTCACAGCCCTATTGCTCCCAGTGTAGGCTGCACGATTACACCGATTTCTCAGAACAATCAGTCTGTATGCTTGGCTGTCTCCCCTAACATGGAGGGATCTGCAAGAGAACAGAGTATAGATGTGTCCATCCATGCCATCACACGTCTGTCTGGGAAAATAAAAAATATCTGTGCGGGGCTGGAGGGCTGGCTCAGTGGTTAAGAGTACTGATTGCTCTTCCAGGGGACCCGGGTTCAATTCCCAGCACCCACATGGCAGCTCACAACTGTCTGAAGATCCAGTTGCAGAGGATCTGACACCTTCACACCAATGCAAATAAAATAAAGTTAAATAAACCATAAAAAATATTAAAAAAAATATCTGTGCACTGAGTGGTGGTGGTGTATGCTTTTAATCCCAGAACTCAGAAGTCAGAGGCAGGTGGATCTCTGTGAGTTCAAGGTCAACCTGATCTACAAAGAAAGAATGTCCTAAGATGGCCAGGACTGTTAAACAGAGAAGCCCTGTCTTGGGGGAAAATATGTATATATATATATACATAGACATGTGTAAGTCCTTGGCCCCTGAGCTACAGCCTCCCACAACAAAGGGTATTTGGAGGATACTCGGAGGAACTTACTTGAAATGACTGCCCTTTCATTAGGAAAGAAAGAGAAGGAGAAGGGAAAGGAGAAAGGGAGGATAAGGAGCTCAGAGTTACAGCAAAACAGATGAACACTTCAAAGACCCACACTTAGGCAAACTATTGAAAGCCTACAAATTTATTGGACACAGCCAGGAAGTTAAGAAGACAAAGTAAACGGTGTACCCCAAACCTGATGCAGCCTTTCGTGGGGAAACATATAATTAGGGCCCTAATTTTCCCTTCTAGTTCAACTGTGTTTGGCCGCTTCCCTTGAGTTCACGAATTTCAGAATGTCTAGGATAAAAGCACCAAGACCTCATTCAATGCATTTTAATCCACGAATGCATTGTTTACCTTTCATTTATATATAACTCGATCCACTGACATCCTATGGGCAACGCGCCAGGATCCAAAAGCAGAGAGAGGCGTCCTTTTTTCTCCAGAAATGCAGCGAACTGGAAGAGATGGACAAATAGAAACTTATCACGACAACAAATTTCTACCTCCACACACACCACTCCTGACCTGAAATCATCACTTTTTTAAAAATTCTAGTTTTGGTGCCTACAGGATAGCTCAGGAGGTAAAGGCGATTGCTGCCAGGCCTCATGACCTGAGTTCAATCCCCGGGTCCCACATGGTAGGTTCTGCAAATTGCCTGCTGACTTTTCATGTGGCTGCTGCATATGTGCAAAGCCCTCCAACACACACACACACACACACACACACACACACACACTGATGAATTACAATAAATTCTTTTTGAGACAGGATCTCACTCAGCAGCCCTGACTGGCCTGGAACTTACTATGTAGAACTCACAGAGTCATGGACCACCATGCCAAGAAAAAAAAAAAAAATATATATATATATATACATATATATATGTGTGTGTGTATGCTTATATGTATATGTATGTGTATGTATATATGTATGTGTATATATATGTATATAATTATGTTTGTTTTTAAGGTTTAAATGGGTGGAGTTACTTTGAGCCATAAATTTTAAGGAAAACAGACAGATAGTGAGAGAATTTCAGGTTTACTGAACTTCCAGAAGCCAGGGAGTTCACATTTTGCTTCAGTGGGTGAAGCACACTGAGGTACCCCAGCCTGCCTGCAGCAAGTGGGCTTTCAGGAGTGGGACTCTCTAAAACAATCTACCAGGTATCTGGAACCCACTCCTAAACTAAGGCCACATGCCAAACTTCCAGGAAACTACATCCCCCCCACCACCACCACAAACGCTCAGCAGGGTCATCTGGCCAATCCAGGCAACCCCTGGGAACAAACCCACCCCCAAAGGCCTCCCAAATACTAGCAGATTCTGTCCTGGGTCCCCAAAGCAACTGCCCTCGTTGCTAACCACTAATAACTACAACAGTTGCCCAGCACTCTGAGGGAAAGAAACACAAAAGAAACGCCCAGAGACTCTGTGGAATCAGAAAACCCAGGACACAGCAAGAATTTACAACTGTAACAAAACTTACAGTTAGTCTTCAGAGGGATCAGGGGTCAGATTCTGCTTCCTACACAACCCTTGCATCAAAGGACTGCCAGAAATATTTTCGGAGGGACCCAGAAGAGGTGGGACAGCTCATCTGGGACCCTGTGGGAGAACTCAGTGTAGACAAGGTAGCACACGGGAGAGGCGGGGGACAAAGTCCTCCACTTTTCACACTCAAGGTCAGCAAGACTTTTAGGTCTTATTCAGTGTCCCCCACACAGTCAGGCCTGCTGCCATGATTGCTCCAGAACTTCTGATTTGCAAGACCATATTGACATGTTTGGAGCAAAGGGAGCACCTCTCAAGTTGCATGTGTGTATGCTTAGGTGTGGTGTCCCCTCCAAGACATACTAAGGCAAGTGGATCTAAATGGCATCTGGCTGGATTGGGCTACATAGGAACACAGAAAAACCATGCACGCATCCACACACTTCAGTACCCACCAGGTACTCCAGCCAGTACGAAGTACCTGTGCCCTTCAAGGTTATCATTCTGTATTTATTGCAGGGTATATATATTTCTGAACTATTTGCACATGTGTAAGACATGTGACCTTTTTATTAGGATTTTATCTCTTTTTAAAGTGTACCACTTTTTAAAGTGTTTGAGCACTGGGTCTTTAACACCATCCCGATGAACACACACGTTGTATTATAGCACAAATGACTATATATCTGTATTCTTTTTACCCCTCTCTCAGCATAAGGAAGTATATCTGCATTCTTGCTCTCCTGGCATGCACAATGCCCTGGGCACAAGCCCCAGCACATATAAACCAAATATGCTTATGTGCCTATAATCCCAGTACCCTAGAGGTAGAGGCAGGAAGGTGAGAAGTTCAGGGTCATCTTTGATGCTACAGAGTGAGTTCAAAGCCAGCCTGAAAGACACGAAACCCTCAGAAAAAAACAAACAAAAAAATAACTTAGGTTTCTGATTTAAGTGTCTATGTGAAGAGCAAGGAATGGATCAAAATGCAGAGCATGCTGGGGTTGGTTTTAAAAATGTCTCCATACGCATTCCACCCCCCACACACAAATCTAACCCAGAAACTTTCCCCATCTGCTTGGCCCTCTGAATCTCTTCTTGGGGTAGGACCAACACTTGGAGATTAGGTTCTACAAAAGAAAGTTCTGACACTCCATGTCATTTGGTCTCTTTCCTCCACTGAATACAAAATAAAGTCAAACCTCGCCGTGAAAAACCGTCTCCAGCATTGGTTTACAGGAAAGTAGAGTCTCCAGTGAAGCTTTGGAACATCTGTGCTTGGGTTCCAATCCCAGCCTCCTCCCCCGCTGATACCTTGTGACCCATGGCAGACCCAGTGCCTCTCTGACCTCCAGCCTCCTTGGCAGAACATGGAGTGAGCGATTCTCTCTTGGGTGCCTCTACAGGGATTAAGTAAGATGACGTACTTAGTAGTGGTTGCCGTCAGTGTTTGTCCTTTCCTGAAAGGTTTATTCATTTTATAAAGTGTGTGAGCATTTTGCCTACATGTGTGTCTGTGCACTCTGTACATCTGCCTGGTGCCCATGGAGGCCAGAAGAAGGGGTTGGATCCCCTGGAACTGTAGGTACAGATACTTGTGAGCCACTATATGGGTGCTGGGAATCAAACTGGGGTCTTCAGCAAGAGAAGTCATTGCTCTTGACCACTGAGCCATCTCTCCAGTCCCTGGCCACTTGTTTAAAAGGAAAATTATAAATCTCTCCATGGGCCACAAACACATTTCCTCATCTGTCTTGTGTTACTGGCCTGCTCACCTATTGAATCCTCCACCCCATCTCCTTTGAACCTAGAACTTGAGAACTGAGTGTGGGAGGGGTGGATCATTGGGAGTTTAGGAAACCTTGCAATTGTTGGGACCCATTCTTTGGGTCCATTTCAGTCAGTCTTTTTCTTCCCCTGGCATTGGAATTCATTTCTCAATCACTTGTTCAAACATTTAGGGGTACCGGCTATATAATGGGGATAAGTGACAGCTCCCAGAATCTTCATCATCTCCTCGTCAACATGAGCCCTAAAACACCCTTAGAAGATCGGTGAGTTGCAAAGTTCTGAAAGAGAGCAAGACCCTAAGGAGCCTTCGACAAAGCCTGGCGTGTCATAGATGCTCAGCAAAGGCCACCTGGGAGGAAGCTGTGTGTCCTGAGATGACTAAGCCACACCCTTCTCCCACCAGCTCTCCAGCTCGCTACGCAGGACACCCTCTGCACCAACTCACATGGAAAGCAGGCTCACAACTCACTGCCGAGAAGGTGGACTGACTGCCTCCTCTTACAGATCCAGACAGGTTCTGGCATGTATCCCTGGCTGTGAAACAATGGAGTCGGATTAGGAACTCTCACCACCGAGGGAGCAAGGGCTGGCTGAATCAACTCATCACTGCAAGCCGCTGCAATTAGAAGCTTAGAAGCATTCCTGGCCGTTCTAGGTCAGAATGACCCAGCTGCCACAGCTTTGTTTTGTTGTTGTTTCCTGCGACACCCCCACCCCCACCCCCCACCCCACCTTCATCCCCCGCCATACAGTTTGTGGTGGATCTTCCAACAAAAACTAAAAGCTTATGAAGAGATAAGTATTCCGCGGCTTTTGCTCAAAGCAATAACGTTAGGAACTCTGCCCTTGAGATGCAGGTCCCAGTCAAGGAAACCATGAACACTTCTGTGTTTCTGGCTACAGTTGACCATGACTGTAATTTTCAGGGACACGGACACACTTCTTAAATAACAGAATTTTCTTCCTTTTTTTTCTTTTTTTGTTCTTTCTTTAATTCTTTCTTTCTTGTTTTTTCTTTAAGGTTTTTGAGACAGGGTTTCTCTGTGTAACAGTCCTGGCTGTCCTGGAACTCACTGTGTAGACGAGGCTGGCCTCGAACTCAGAGATCTGCCTGCCCCGGTCTCCTGAGTGCTGGAAATAAAGACATGCACCAACACTGCCTCGTTAAATTTCTTTTCTCTTACTAACAGAATTACTTGCAAGAGATCTTACCCCCCACCCAACAAGGGACACACACAAGTACCATGAGTATTTCTGAGAAGGTTCTCCTAGAGGCAGGCTATAAGGGGAGAAAAAATAGGAAAAGAATTAATAACCCTGAATATCAGATCCTTGCCAAAACTTCCCACAAAATAATAATAACAATTAACATTTTCCACGTTATTCTTGCTAGTGTTAGCTCATTACCAAAGCTGGCTTCTCCGCATTTAAGGGGGTGCATTCAAATGCATGAAATAGTCATAGCGGAGAGCACACACTTCGGGAGGGAAGCCACGGCATTCACGTCTTTAGCGCTTTATAAAATTGTATTTATTTATTTGTTTTTAGACACATGTCTCATTAGCCCAGGCTGGCCTCAAACTCACCATGTGGCAAAATTGACCTTAAACACCTGATGTTCCCGCTTCCAAGTACTACCATGCTTTCTCCTCCATTGAGATACAGAAAAGCTGGAAGGAAATACAATAAGATGTGAACAGGGGTGTTTAGGGAAGCAAGATTACAGGCATGTTTTTTTTCTTTCTAATCTGTGTTCTCTAACTCTACTTGTTTTGCTTATGCATATGATCACATGAATTTTTTAATTTTTTTCTATTTGTGTATTTTGCCTACATGTATGTATGTATGTGCACCACATGCATGCTTCATGCATGCAGAGTGCAGAGGAAAGCATTAGAGCCCCTGGAACTGGAATCATAGGTGACTGTAAGTCTCCATGCGGGTGCTGGGAACCAAACCCTGGTCCTCTGAAAGAGCAGCCAGTGCTCTAACCACTGGGCAATCTCTCTGGTCGCGTTCACAGTTTTTTATAAAATGAATACACAGTCACGGGAGATGATTGTGGCACAGAAGACTCAGGGCCCTGCTGTTGGTTGTTGTTTATTTCACTCTTATACTTTTCGGCTCTCTGTCCTTTGGGGGCGCCTGCCACCCAGATCCCAAATAATCACATGGAGACTTACTCTTTCTTATGAATGCCCAGCTTTAGCTTGGCTTGTTTAAAAAGCTTGGGAATCAGCCTTTTAAAACTTAAATTGTCCCATCTACCTTTGGCCTCTGGGCTTTTATCTCTCTCTAGTCCATATACCTTTCTTTACTTCTTACTCTGTGGTTTACTGTGTAGCCAGGCAGTTGGCCCCTCATGTCCTCCTCTCCTCCCTTTCTTGCTCTCCATCTTCTTTTCCCAGATTCCCCCTCCTATTTATCCTCTCTGCCCGCCAGCCCTGTCTATCCTTTCTCCTGCCTGGCTATCAGCAGTTCAGCTCTTTATTAGACCATCAGGCATTTTCGACAGGCAAAAGAACACAGCTTCACAGAGTTAAACAAATGCAACAGAAAAGAATGCAACACGTCTTTGCATCATTAAATAAACGTTCACAGCATAAACAAATGTAATACGCCTTAAAATAATATTTCGGAACAGGGCATCATGTCAGCTGTCCTCGAGTCAGTAAGAAGCAACCAAGGAAATTTGCTGACCCATCTCACTAGCCCACCCACCTGGGTGATGCCTCTCCTAGCTGACAGTAAGTCACAGGCCGGATGGATAGACTGGCACGTAGCATCTCCGACCCAGGACAGCTAGGGTAGCCTTTACTCCATGGACATCAAGCTCCCTCACCTTTCCAAGTTAGCCACAGTTCTTTATCCTCCAGGTAACTGTCACTAACATCTTCCTTCCTTTCTTCTCTCATGTGCATACATGTTCCTGTGTGTGTACCTGTATATTCATGCATTCACAAGAGCACATGGAGGTCAGAGGTCAATTTTAGATGTCTTCCTCAGTCACTTCCCACCTTATTTTTTAAGACAAGGCTCTCAATGAATCTAGAGTTCACCGATTCAGCAAGACTCGGGGGCCAGTGGATGGCCCCTGGGAATCCTGTTGTCTATGACTCTCCAGTGCTGGGGCTACAGGCATGGACCACCACACCAGGCATTGATGTGGATGTTGGGAATCAAACTCGTGTCCTCATGTCTACCCAACAAGCTCTTCAGCAACTGAGCCATCTCCCCAGCCCTCTAAACTCTTTGTTTTGAAGAAGAGTGCACATTTGATTTAAATAGATGAAAACAGAGGAATATTTGTAATTTTTTGTAATATTTGTAATACACTGACTCTGCAAAGTTGGACTCAGCGACCTAGCATCCAATGAAAGCTCTGGTCCCCACCAGCATTTTCAAAACAAGCACCCTCATTATCCCTGAAAAGCTTTCCCATTCTTTACCTAGTCAATCTTCCCAAGTAATCAAGAATCTGAATTTTATGTTTTTGTTGTTGTTATTTTTAATTTGAGGCAGTCTGTCTCTGTGTAGCTCTGGCTGTCCTAGAGCTCACTCTGTAGACCAGGCTGGCCTCAAACTCACAGAGATGTGCCTGCTTCTGCCTCCTCAGGGCTGGGGTTAAAGTTGTGCGCCATCATGCCTAGCCTGAATTTTATGCCTTATTTGTCCCTTGTTTTTCTTCTTATGCTTTACATAGTTTTCAAGATAACCCTTGTAGTGATATTCATTTGTATTTAAATAAATAAAGCTTGCCTGAAGATCAGAGGGTAAAACAGCCACACTAGTCTGCCTTACAGACCAGGCAGAGGTAACACACACCTTTAATCCCAGTAGCCACACTAGTTTGCCATAGAAACTGGGCTGTAGTGATGCACGGCTTTAAGCCCAGCCCTAGAGAAGAACATAAAACGGGAGGAGACAGCTCTCAGACACAGTCTCATTCTGAGATTCCTGGAGACAGGATGCCATTTTGGACTGAGGTAGAGGTAAGAGCCAGAGGCTGGCTGTTTTGCTTTTCTGACCTTCAGGCTTGAACTACAATATCTGTCTCTGGGTTTTTATTTAATCGTGCTACAAACCCTCACTTCATGATTGATTAGCTCAAAATTTTCCTGTTTTACGAAGCTCAACTTTAATATATGTAGGGATGCCTGAGGGGTCTTGTTAGAATTCTGACTCAGTAGATCTGAGCGGGAGCTGAAAATACCCCCTCTTTCCTTTTAAAGCACAATTATCACTTGGTAGAAAGAGGCGTGTGGGAATCACAGCACCCTGGGGATCAAGTCCTGTAGCAGACAGAGGGTAGCTCTCAGGGGTTGGCTCAAGTCAACCTCTGCATTATTGAGGCAGAGTTTCTCTCGTCTCACCATGCCATGTACTCCAGACTAACCTGTCCACAAGTTCCCACCAGTAAATCCTCCTTTCTCTGCCTTCCACCTCACAGAAGGAGGGCTGGAATTAAAGGTGGACAACATGACATCTGACTTTTTTTGTTTGTTTTGTTTTGTTTTTCAAGACAGGGTTTCTCTGGCTTTGGAGCCAGTCCTGGAACTCACTCTGTAGGTCAAGCTGGCCTCCAACTCACGGAGATCCACCTGCCTCTGCCCCCCCCCCCCCCCCCCCCCCCCCCCCCGTGCTGGGATTAATAGCGTGCACCAGCACTGCCCAGTTTACCTCTGACTTTTTATATGGTCTCTGGGGATTGAACTCAAGCCACACCCTTTCGCTTGCTGAGCCACCTCCCCAGCAGGAAGTACCACCTCCCCAGCAGGAAGTACCACCTCTCTAGCAGGAAGTACCATCTCCAACTTCCTTTTCAGCTTTACCTCTGCAGCATACTATTCAGTGTCCCACTCCCACAGCCCACAAGAGTGCTCATGTGCTGCGCACATTTCCTGTGACTGGCTTTTAGCTTCTTACTAAGCCCTCAAGTTCCCCCACGATGATGCCTCTGTCTCCAAGACCCTGGCCACCAAGGCTGTTTACAATTTATTCTCCCAATGGATGGCTAGTGGCTAGTGGAGCTATTTCCAGGGCTTGCTTGTTCATGAGTTATTGCAAACGACCCTCAGATAAGCATTCTCATATCCCCTGTTACAAACACAGGTTGGTGCACAACTATGGAGTTGTGTAGGCTACAGAGATGGCATCCCCAAAAGTATAGCACTGGACCATTTTACACTCCTGCCATCAATCCAATCATGCTCTAGGTGCCCTACATCCTTATCCACCCTTGCCTACTGTCAACTTTTCTCACTGTTGTATGCTGATAACATGTGAAATTGTAGCTGATTATGATAGGATTTTTTGTTTTTTTGTTTTTGGGGGGAAGGGTTATGTTGTTTTTGAGATAGGGTCTTACATATCCTAGACTAGCCTCCATTTTGCTATGTCACCCAAGGATGGCCTTGAACATATATGCTTCCACCTCCCAAGTACTAGAATTACAGGCATGCACCATATAGTGCTAGGACTCAGGCCCAGGGCTTCATGCATGCTGGCACTCCACCCTCTGAGCTCCAGCCTCCTTCCCCCAGCCCCACCAAGCCGGTCTAATTTGCTCTCCCTTCCTAGCAGATGAAATCCAACACTTTGCATGCTTCTGAACTGTTTCTCTCTTGTCCCTTTCTACACTCCCAAATAATCCCTTGAATTGCTCTTTCCAAATCTATAAATATTAATGCATCAGTCGTACTCTGGCTCAGTCCCTGCCTGGTACTCTCCCTCTTCTTTTTGCTGGTTTGTAGGTTCTTTCCTCTCAGGGGATGGATGAGGGATTCTCCTCCATCCTCACAAGTTAAATGCAAATTCCTCAACTTCTTTATATTTTTTTAATAATTCCTTCCCATCACTTTCAAATAAGGCAGATTTTGCAGATCCTGGATAATGGGAACTTCAACGTTACTGTATAGGAGGGGGGTATACATGTACACACACACACACACACATGCGTGCGCACATACACACACACGTGCGCGTGCACACACAGGTTTTTGGTTAGTTTCGGTTTGTTTTGTTTTCTCAAAACAAGGTCACACTGTGTAGCCCTGGTTGTACTGGAACTCACGCTGTATGTAGATCAGGCTGGCCTCGAACTCACAGCCTGCCTCTGCCTCCCAAGTGCTGAGATTATTTAAGGTATGTGACACCTACTTGAGCTACCTTTTGGAAACCCATTCCAGAAGTTGGGTTGCCTCACCTAACCTTGATGCAATGGGAGGAGTTTGGCCTTGCCTCAACTTGCTGTACAGCATTTCCTTGACTCCCACGGGAGGCCTGCCCCTTTATGAATGAAGTGGGAGTGTTCTGACCAGAAGTGGTAGTGCACACCCACCTTTAACCCCAGCCCTGGGGAAGCAGAGGTGGGCGGATTTCTGAGTTCAAGGTCAGCCTGATCTACAGAGTGAGTTCACAGAACAGTCAGAGTTATGCAGAGAAACTTTGTCTCAAAAAAGAAGAAGAAGAAGAGGAAGAGGAAGGAAGGAGAAGCAAGAGAAAGAACGGAAGTGTTCTGCCATAATGAATTTTTGAGTGTGTGAATTTGGAGTTGATACAAGGAAGTTACAAGCCTAGCTCAGAACAGTGCCCACTGGGATTTCTGAAACACAGAAGCAAAATTTTTAATTCAAGACCCTTCCCTAACATACACAGCCAGGTCCAGACATGTCCAACACAACCTCCGTGTACGGCTCCCCTGCATTAGATGCCTGGTTAAATAATCGATTTTACAACCCACACAACTCATCTTGAGATTCTGTGAGTTGCTTCCATGGCTGTTGTGGGACATTAACTATTTAAAGATGTGGTACATTTGTTTCCAATGCATTTGTTTAGTGGTGTAAAAATGTATTGCTTTGTCTGCCTAAGGCACCTGATTGGTCTAATAAAAAAAATCTGAATGGCCAATAGGTAGGCAGTAGGGGGACAGGAGTGGCTGGTGGGCAGAGAGAATAAGTAGGAGAAGAAAAAGGAGAAAAGAAAGTAAGTGAGGATGAGGAAGAGAGGGGAAAGCCCAAGGCCAGCCGGGCAAGGAGGAAGCAGGAAAGCAGGACTTACAGAATGAAAAATCCCCCCTCCAAAAAAAAACAAAAAACCCCCCCCCAAAAAAAAAACAGAATGAAAGAAAGGTAAAAAGCCCTGAGGCAAAACATAGATGGAGAGAAACAGGTTAAAGTAAGTTATAAAAGCCTATGGGACAAGCATAAGCCAAGGCCAAGCACTCATAATTGATAAGAAGTCTGTCTTGATTTGGGAGCTGGTTGGCAGTCCAAGTAAGCCTGCTACACATGGCCATTTGCAGAAACCTTCCTCAAAGCTGAAGGGAATGGAAGTTAAAAGCGTGAGGGGCTGGCAGACTCCACAGCAGTTTGATACGCTGTATTAATAAAATAATACAGGTGGTGGCCTGTATTAGGATCCAGTGACACATCCTCCTGGAAGAGCTTGCCCATTTCCTTGGAGCATCAATCTCACCAGTACCTCCTATTCTGTTTCTGTCATTCCGCAAGACCAGGGACCCCAATACTCCAAGAGACATGCTGTTCACTGAGGCCCGAGATCCACTCTGGAGCTCAACTTCCACAGGACTCTTTCAACATCATGAAGTCCCTAGATGGGACAGGCCCGAGAGCGGCGATTTCATCTCATCTCAAGAGGCAGATGGCTACATGAATGCAGGTTTCTTTTGTGGGTCCTAACCAAAGGCTCCCAGAACTCAGGAGAGGCCAATCATTCTAAAAAGAAACCCGCATGAAACAAAGACACAGCCTACATACTTGCTGAACTGTGGAGTAAAGACGTTAAATCGCTAGTGTCGCGTCAGCACGAGCGGAGGGAAGAACTCCCTTGTGGGCAGTCAGGCGAGGTGACCTGGAACAAGAACTCGACTCTGGCAGCTTGACCTCCCAGGTCTGTCCTCAGTGATTTCCAAGACCAAAGCTCCTTCTGCCACTAGGAGGGAGGAGATGGCATCCCAGTCTAGATCAGGAGAAGGAATACAGGCGAAGGATAAATGCAACAAAACCTCCACACCAGGAAACAACTGCTTTTCCAGAAGGCCCACCCAGCGGGCTTCTGCTGGAGGCACACTGGCCAGAAGCCTCACCGTCACCCTCAGCTCCCAAGAGCCCTGGGAAATCAAGTGTTCAGCTACGGAGCTTGGCTATGCTAATAAGTCTGGGCTCTTTGACAAGGAGATGGAGGAGCGGGCAGAGTTTCTGCCGCACGCAGCTTTGGAGCCCAGCATCCGTTCAGCCCGGAATGGGGGAGATGAGTGATGGGTTTTGGAAAGCACGGCGTGAGAAGCTACGATAAGACCAAACAAACCAGGGTCAAACCGGTCCCAGACTAGGAGGTCATGCTGACCTTCTGGGAGAAGAGGACGTTCAGACAGACCGAAGTACTGTGTGTGAGGACAGTCTGTGAGCCTGCAGAGGTGGCTCTTTCCTGTCCAGGAGCATAGCACACAGAGAGTCCCTAAAGGACACTCCTACCTGGGTGACACACATCACTTCCCTTCATCCCCACATAGTCCCAGGAGGCAAAGAGGAGATAAAGTATGAGCGCTCTCCCAAGGTCACTCAAGCAGGAGGTATGATATGAGTCTGTTGTGCTCCCAAACCATGGTCTCCCCACCTTCTCTTGTCCAGTTCCATCTTGAGAGACTTGAACACGGCCCTGCCTCCATTCTGTGCAGACCAGAGCTCAGGTAGAGCCCGCTTCAGCCTCCAGTATCCCTGGGAAACAGGCTAACTGGTTACTCTGACTTAGGCTTTGCCCTCCAGAGCCTCAGAGCCCTCTGCCTGTCATGGCACCTCGTGACTGTGGTCTCTAGGTGACACTGATGTACCTTTTAGGTCTGAGCTGACTGGAAGCAGCCCCAGCCTACCGGTTAGATTTCCTTCCATGCTTCACCAAGTAGGTCCACGTCCTCTCCTCATCTCCCACCAGCTCAACTGAGAACTCAGGCTAGGGTTTGGGAGAGGGGCAAGGTGAAGGTTTTTTTTCCTTTTTTTTTTTTTTGTTGGCTCCCCGTCGGGGAATCGAACCCCGGTCTCCCGCGTGACAGGCGGGGATACTCACCAATATACAAACGAGGACAAGGTGAAGTTTATAGCAACCATTTCATTATTCAGAATGTGTGTGCATGTGTGCTTGTGTGTGTGCACGTGTGCATGTGGGCATGTGTGCGTGCGTACATGTACGTGTGGGCATATGTGTGTGCGTGTGTGTGCATGTGTGCACATGTGTGCGTGTGTGCATGTGTGCGTGTGTGTGCGTATGCATGTGTGCATGTGTGTGTACGCGTGCGTGTGTGCGCGCGCGCACGTGTACGTTGCATGTGTGTGCGTACACGCCAGAGTCAACCTCAGGTGTTAGTCCCCAGGAGTCAGCCACCTTTTCTTAGACAGGCTCCCTCACTGGCCTGTGGCTCACCAAGTAGGCTAGCCCTCAAGCCCTAAGGATATACCTGTCTCTGCCCCCCCCCCCCCCCAGCAAAGGAGTTATAAACTCACACACTCATGCCTAGCCTTGAAAATGTGGATTTGGGGAATCAAATTCAGGTCCTCATGCTTACAAGGCAAGCATTTTACTGACTGAACTAGCTGTCCAGATGCCACGCACACAATTTTAAAGGCAGTGTTTGCTGGTATGCATGTATCTGTATGGGCAACTACACAGCTTGGTAGTCACGAGCTAGCTGGCATACGTGAATCCCCGGGTTCAATTTCCAGCACCACAATAATGAATAAAAAATATTTACCCCTTTCCTGTGAAAAGAGAGTTCCTGGGCTTAGCCCAGCTGGTTCTCAAGAAAAGACTTACCCTGGTATGCGGGCAAGCAGGATCTGAACGACTCCAAGTCAGCGCCATTCTGTGTTGGGCACTCTAAGCCCATCTAGATGAGCTAGGCAGTGATGACTTCTGGAGATATCTAAACCATGAGCCATGTGGGCTGCTGAGCACAGCCGGCAGGAGCAAGGACAGGAGCACAAAGAAACAGTTAAAGGCTTCCTGTGGCTAGTCGGAAAGTAATATTTCCTGTGACTCTGCACTAGAAATATTTTGGGAGAAGAAGTGAGGAGGAGATTGGTCTGTATAAAAACACCTGGGCTGGTCCTTCCTGCCTTTCTGGTTTCAGTTTGAATCGCAGCGTTGGACATCTGTTTATCAAAGCAGGCATCTATCCAAAACATCCTCAGAGCTCAGGGATGGTGAGGGAGGGACCACGCAGACCTCTGGGGGAGGAAAGGTGGCCCATTGACTATACTGGAAAGAAGGCAACATTTCAGAAACCGGTGTTGGTGCTGATGTTCCAGACAACGGATTTTCTCCGGTCCTTTTACCAAGACCAACAGCAGCTAGCTTCCAAAACAAAAGTAATATTGAATCACAGAATCTAGGGCTTAAGATATATATCTCAGCAATAGAGCTCTGGACTGCATGCATAAGGCTCTGGCTTCAGTTCCCAGAACTGTCACCATGCATACTTTTTCCCAGTTGGGAGATGTTGGTCACAATTGGGGGTGGGGGTAGGGAGTATTTTGTGAACCCTGGTAGGACAGTAAGGATGAAAAATGCTGTCTCATGCCTGCGTAGGAAAGGGGGGGGGGGCTCCAAACAGCTGGCTCCTTTTTCACTGTTGGGCATCATCATCATCTATAGGCTGTGGTCCTCAGTCCATCTACACATGACAACTCGGTAGTAAAAACATGACCCTGAAGGGTTGAGAAGATCCTCGGCACCCACATAAAAGCCAGGTACAGTCACACACACCTGTGACACCAGCATGGGGTAGGTGGGGCAGAGATTAGAGGATCCCTGGATCTTACTACTCACCATCCTAACTCGGGTTCAGCAAGGGACACTGTCTCAAAGGAACACAGGAAACTGGATGTCATCCTTTGGCCTCTGCATGCATGCAGACACACACACACGCGCGCGCGCGCACACACACACACAACTACCGCTGAGTTCATACACTTCATATAACCTTGGGGCAAGAGCACCCCCAGGTCTGTGTGCCCATGACCTTCTGGGCACCAGCATGAGTACAGTTTTACCAAGCAGAGGAGATGAGCTCACAGACATGAGCCTGCCCTAGCAGGAGCTGGACCACACCTGTCAGGGTTGTGAGAGCCGCATGTTCAATGGCTGTCCCCTTGAATGTCAAAGCTGCAGCAGTTTGGGAATCATGTACTCTATGTTCTGCTGAGAGTCCTCCAATCCTGCACTGGGTCCTCTACAAATGCCAGTACAGTGAGTTCTCTGTACCCACAGGCTCTGGGTCTGTGATCCCGTTATCCTAACATGGAAAACAGCCACAGATATTTGGTGTCTATGCTCAGCATGTGAAGATATGGTCTCCTGGCCATTGTGCCCCAAACAACATACATGAAAGTATTCACATCATGTTTACATAGACTGGGGCCTGTCAAATCTAAAGATGATTTAAAGTATGTAAGAGGGCGTGGCAGATGCAAATGTCACACCATTTTATATGTCACAGGATTCGGATATAATTGGGGGTGGGGGTAGGGGGCATTTTGGTCAGTATGAAAACACCCTCCTGGCTTCTCTAGCTCCACCAGGCATAGATATAGACCTGTTGTATGTCACATGGGTAGTGTGGGCAAAAGGAGATGTGGCAATCAACTCCTGGCAAAACATTTTCAAAGACCTGTCATCAAAAAGATGAGACTAGCAGCTAGTAAAATGGCTAAGCGGGTAGAGGTGTTTGCCACCAAGCCTGACAACCCGAGTCCAATGCTTGGGGCCTGCATGATGGAAGGGAGAGAAGGAGCTCTCTGAACTACACACACACACACACACACACACACACAAGCACACACACACACAAGCACACACACTGGTCCGTATAAAAATCTCTGTGTAAATATAAATGTCACACACTTTATGGCTGTCGTGAATACCCAGGTGGGCACAGTGGCTACTTTATCACGTGGTTACAGACAAAGAAACCGGCAAGCAAAATGGACATAGAACTAAAAGCTTGGTGGATTACGAACCCTTCATTATCCGCTCTGCTGTCAGTCACCGGAAACAAGGTACACAACCGAAATGTCAAGGAACAAAAGTATACTTCCCAAATGTCCAAAAGCTTCGCATGGCGTGTATGACAGATACTTTATAAGAATCTGCAGGGAGCCATGACCTTTTGGGTATTTCTAAACCCAGAAGCAAGTAGAAGAAAACATTTGCAAAGATCATAAGTTTGGGAAAGAAAATATTCACTCAATGAACCAAGTCATAACTTTTGCCAGAAAACTAACATTAACACACAGATTTTTTTGTGTCAATAAGAAGCTGGAGGAGGGAGGCGACAGACTTAACAGTGGGCTAGCTTGTTTATGTTCACTTCCATACAATTCGTCAGGAAGTCATAGTAAATGATCCCACACTATTTTATCTAACCACTGCCATGGTTCAACATGAGATGTATGTGACAGTAGCCAGGGCACCCCCAGAGGACAGAGACCCTCAAAATTGTAGACGGACCCACCAAACACCCCACACTCACAGGCACGCACACAATCGTCTTCCCTCCTAACTCCCCTGAGACTGCAGAGTGGAGATTACTCTCACCGTCAGGAACTCCGCGTTATTCTCTCTGCTTGACCGACAGAGCCGGTCTGTCTCAAAGGGCGTAGCAGCAAAGCGGTTTCTCCCATCGATCAAGAGAATTTCCAACCCCCGCTGATTACAGAGACACAAAGAGCCAAAGGGTCATTTAGAGAGGCCAGATGGGAAGGGCAGTAGGCAGATCAAGGTCAGAGATCTAAAGTAGTACCTACCCTGCAAGTCCCCAAGTTTAAAGTCCCCCAGGAACCAAACTGCTAACTAGGTAAAATGAACCCCTGAGCAAACAATGTGAAAGAAGGCCATCAGATTTTCAAGGGGATGGCCCTTGCCCTCTGCTTCCCTCTCTATTTTTTGTTTGTTTGTTTGTTTGTTTGTTTGTTTTGGTTTTTTGAGACGGAGTTTCTCTGTAGCTTCCGAGCCTGTCCTGGAACTAGCTCTTGTAGACCAGGTTGGCCTCGAACTCATAGAGATCTGCCTGCCTCTGCCTCACAAGTGCTGGGATTAAAGGTGTGTGCCACCACCGCCCAGCCTTCCCTCACTCTTAAGATGCCACCCCATCTTGAGCCAATATGACTGGTAACCTTATTAAAAGGGCAATGAGCTCTTAAATTTTAAATTATATATAATATAAATTTTAATGAAATACACATACATATGTAATGTATATACATGAAAGGGTATGTGTGAGTTTAGATCCAGCAGTGGGCAATGGATCCCCTGGAGCTGGAGTTACAAATGGTTATGAGCTACCCAGGTCCTGGGAATTGAACCCAGGTCCTCCAGAAGGGCAGAAAATGTTCTTCACAGCTGAGTCACCTCTCCAGAACCTAAATGGGAACTTTTACAGAGAAGGAGAGAACATATTAATACTCCCATGGCCAAGTAAGCCTGGAAGCCAGGAGAAAGGCTGGGAGCTTGTGTATCCCTAGCACCTACAGAGGGACATGTCTCTAGCACCTGCATATGGAAATGTCCCTAGCACCTACAGAGGGACTTGTCTCTAATACCTACAGAGGGACATGTCCCTAGCACCTACAGAGGGACATGTCTCTAATACCTACAGAGGGATGGGTCCTGGATAAAAACTTCACTGGGGCTTCCCATCTCTAGAACTGAGAAAGGCTAGATGACCATTGTCCAGGCCCCCCAATCTGTGACAACTGGACATGCCTTAGTAAACCCTTTGTTGATTCCACCAACATGGAACTCTCCCTTTGCACTCAGTCTGAAGTTGAGAGAAGAAGGAAGAGGCAATGGGATGTAGTGACCTTCAAGACATCACTGGGCCAAATCCCCCTGCTAGAGATTTGCAACCAACAAAGCCTCAGACTCTGAGAGTACAGGACCCCGTCTCACAAGCCCCCATGCCAAGGACCCAGGCCAGCCTTCCACTGAGATACGCTGTCCCCTTGACCCTCTACTGCCCAGCTCCCACGGCTGCAGGTCTGAGCAGCAGGAAGGGTCCTGTGGCCCACAGTGAGTCAGTCTGCCCCTTCCTATCACACAAGGAAACTGAAAGCACTCTCACGGCCCCACACAGACCTCTGCTGAGGACTTACAGCTGTCCCCCCAGGCAACTGGAGAGCTCCAGAGAATAGGTACAGAATCTTAGGCATCAGGACATCTCCATGTGGCCCGATGCAGATGCCCAGAAGTCATGTCAATCACACAGAGTGAGCACCCACCTGCCATTCCATGGTCTTTGTAAAGGTGTGGGCATCCGGAGGGCCAAGGGTGGCCCAGGTGTCAGTAGGAGAAAGACTGTTGCAAAAACCTGTCATGACACACTTGAACCAAATTCTAAAAACCGGGAGAGGAACCTAGACACCATCCTTGAGGTAGCTGCTATATGCTTTCAACATCACCATCCTTGAGGTAGCCGTTCCATGCTCTCAACATCACCATCCTTGAGGTAGCCGTTCCATGCTCTCAACATCACCATCCTTGAGGTAGCCACCCTATGCTCTCAACATCACCATCCTTGAGGTAGCCGCCCTATGCTCTCAACATCACCATCCTTGAGGTAGCCACCCTATGCTCTCAACATCACCATCCTTGAGGGAGTCGCTCTATGCTCAAGGGAGACGCTTTATGCTCAAGGGAGACACTCTATGCTCGAGGTAGTCACTCTATGTTGGCAACATCACTATCCTTAAGGTAGCTGCTTTACACTCTCAACATCTGCAGAAGGAAGGATCAGTTCATGCAGGGGACAGGTCTAGACAGTGAATGTTGAACAGTGGGTGAGGAGGACGAGGACTGGGTACCAATGGGACTGGGGGAAGGGAGATAAAGGAAGAGAGATAAAGGAATCCTGAAGGCTGAGTCCCAGCATAGTGATGTTTGACCTTGCACAGCTTCCTGCGTCAGCCTGCCAGTGGGACGTATCCTTCCAAGTCCTTCAGGTGCTCACTCCTCGTGTCTACAGCCTGCTCTGAGTGGCTAACTTCCTTCACTCACCTCCAAATACTACCCTGGCTCTGCTTAACTAAAGGCACCTGAGCCAGCTAGGAAGCAGTAGTACAAAAGGCAGCCCACTGCAGCAGGTTGAGGCAAGGGAACAGGAAGGCATGAGGAAGGCACAATACATTCGGATAGTGGCAGACTTGATGATCTCAAAGAGCCTTAGGCTACCTTTGCTGGGAGATCAAGGGTGAGGCAAACCTGGCCTTGTAGCAACAGCCACCTCAATGTAACCCCATTCTATCCCCACAACCTCACCCAGGTAACCCTGGATCCACAGCCTGCACCATCTATACACACGGGTGGAGAAGGACATTAGAAACACAGACATGGATAGGGGCACATGAAGGAACTTGGACTTGATCTAATAGGTATAGCAGAATGGGCCCTCTGCTACAAGGAGGAGGAGCATCCTGTCTCTGCAAGAGGGTAGCCATGCTTTCCTCTGCCACAGGAAGTCATCTCCAGAGGAACTCTTCCAAGACATGGGACCTGGGCCCCAAGTCCCTGGGAAGGGAGCATTAGCAAGTCCATTTGGCCCTCCCACACCATCTCAGCAGGAAAGGTGTTTACAAGGCTGGAACTTGGGTAGGGGGTGGGAAAGTGAGTTCTTAGCTCCCAAGACACCTCTCTCACCCCTCCACTTCTCCCACTCCCAAAAGAAACCATAGCAGAGTTTGAGGATCCTGTAGGACAAGACCAGATTTGTGCTAATACGATCCAAGTTGGAACCCTGGTAGGAGGCCATTATAACAGCCCAACTGAGGACCCATGCCACACGGGTCATGAGGACAGAGAGAAAAGACTATCTCTCCAAGCAACCCCAACATACACACACACAACTGACAATCCCAAACACTTGGCAATTACTTGCCTGTGATGTTCTGGGGACCCTCAGCGGGAAGTTGGAAGTTCGAGTCCACTCCAGAGAGCTGGTGTGAACCTTGACCGTATTTATTCACATTGCTAGGCAGTTCACAACATTTCCAATTTATTGCCAGATCCAAATTTGCAAAGTTCCTTTGAAAATGAAACACTGGGCCCTGGTGAGGCTTTTCCTAGCTGCATTCCAAAGCATGCAACATTTTGTGTGGCTAAATCAACCTTAGTGGGCAGCACCATGTGGGCCTCTCTTTCACAGAGCTCAGGGAAGGGGAAAGAATTCCTCTGCCTCCATGAGTCTGAATGAGTCACAAACTCCTAGTGGCTTGGATCAAGCATAATATCAAAGCGCTCTGCCTTTGCTCTCGGAGACATGTTCTGTCACCTCCTGTCCCCAGAGAAGGGCTAGTGAGTGATCACTCTGGCCCCAGAACATCTGCCTGGTCCTTTCACACAGAATCCCTCCTGGGAGACACAGGAGGAGATGGAGACAAGGCCACCTGGAAGCCACCAGGTCAGTACCCCCTGCCCTCCCTCCATACCCAGGCCCCCACCAAAGACCACATGTCTCACTGGGATTCCAGCTGAGGCGAGGCAGATGGTGCTGCCACCACCTCCAGGGGAGGGCATAGTGGGAACAGGATCAGGGCAGGAGCCACCTCACTCACAGCAATACCACTGAGGACAGAAAGTAAACTTAGAACCATGATTTCTTCTTGAAGCATCTCAGGTATGGAGCAAACAATGTCTTCAATCATTCCGTTCATTCGCTCTTTCCTATTCACGAGGTTTTCCCCTCACCCCTAGACTCTTCATGAGCACTGTCAGTATCGGATTTGATCTGTTACCTTACAATGTCACTGCTCGTACTCTATCCTATTCAAAAAACATTCAGTTGAGTGGGTGGGTGGGCGAGTAAGTGAATAGATATTGAAGAGCTGGGTGGATGAATGGGTGTGTGGGTGAGCAGATGGATAGACAGCAAGCGGCTGGGCGGGTGAGTGGCATGTGGGTGAGTGGCTAGATGGATGGATGGATGGATGGATGGACAGTGGGTGGATAGGTAGACAGATGGCTGGATGAGCAGGTGGGAGGGTGGAAGAATGGGCTCAGCAAATGGTCCTCAAGTGTCTATCATGTGCCCAGCAGTGTGAGCCCCGGGGGGCACCTGCATTCAACTTCAGAGGTGCTCATAACCTAACAAGGAAAAATGTCACCAATAACTGAATGCATGGAGGAAGAGGGGGCAAAGGACTCGGCACACAGAGAAATTGCACAGGTTGAGTAACAGAGAATGTGCAGGCGTCCTTTGGTCATTGGAGTTGTGTGCTTTCCTGAGCCCTCAGAGACATTCCTTTGGCTATTGCAATCTCCAATTCGTCCCCACTGAAGAGCCTTCTGCAGCCAGTGCCCGTCTTCCTTTTCTTCTCTTCCCCCAACAACAGCCAAGAAGCATCAACATTCACAAACATCACGGTGACAAGCAGCAGCAGCAATACGACATGACACGGTCACGGTGGTTGACAAAGGGACACAGTAATGGGAAGGATGCAGGATTTGGAGTCAGCATCTCTCAACTGGTAAAATCCAAATTTAACATGGAAGTCTCTGACTTGGAGAAATGGTTTTCTCTGACCCAGAGTTCTCTGCACAGTGAGTCGTGTGGAGATGCCAATAGAACAGCCCTGTCTAAAGTCTTCAGGGACACCACAAGACCCTGGCTCTGGAAGGAAGTACATTCCAAATCTGGACGTGATGGCACACACCAAGGCAGACACAAGCAGATCTCTATGAGTTTTGGGTCAACCTGGCTTACATAGTGAGTCCCAGGCAAGCCAAGGAGACATCCTGAGACCCTGTCTCCAAATAAACAAAGATGCTATGAGAACCGCACGCGAACAAACAACTACAGTGTCTCCTACACATACCCTTGGCTTCTGCGTTAATCTAAGCCTATATTCCACTCCCTGGGTTTAGGGACAACATTTATTTCTCACTGCCTTCCGGCATATAGATCCAACTCCATCTCATCTGGCCCAGTCTCCCAATCAAAAGGACTCCCCTGCTCTATCACACTCATCTTGTCACCCATCTTTAAGGTGTGAGCTCCTTAGGGATGAGCTACATTCAGCTCCACGGGTCTGAAGCTCAACTCAGCATTTGAAATTGCTGGCTGGGCAGCTGGGGGTGTAGCTCAGGGGACAGAGTCAGCATAAAACTGGGCATGATGGTGTACATGGGTAACCCCAGCACCAAAACTATAGAGGCAGGAAGGTCAGAAGTTCAAGATCCTTCTGAGCTACATAGCAAGTCCAAGGCCAGTCTGGGATGTGTGATTTCTGAAAGGAAGGGAAAGAGAGAGGGGGAAGGGGGCCTGGAGGGAGGGAACCTGCATGCATCACTGGTTAAATGAAACATAGGTTATATTGAGGTCATCAGTATGATTGACCATCCATATAATGGAGGCTATACCTACAAATAGGAAGCCAGGATGTCCTCAATCAACATGCAAGATTTGATACACAAAAGATCTACCCTAGAAAAGTACAGCATGAACACTCATCATGAAATAGATATGAATCATTACAAGGAAGCCACTGTTCCTACATTTTAAAAAAAAAAGCCAGGAATGAGAACTAGCAACGATCTAAAATGACCGGGAAATGGGATGTTCTTGTTCATTGAAATATATGGGAGTCAGAAGAAACTCCCAGCTACACAACAGAGTCCTATCATCAAAGGAGATCTGGGAAGGCTACCTGGAGAACATGGCCTTGAAGGATGACTGACAGAGTCCCTGTGGTCTCAGCAGCTATCAGAGTAAAATGGGTGTCAAAGACAGTGAAGGTAGCTTGGGACAATGAGCCCCAGTTACCAAGAACTTCCCGCAGGCCCCAGCCTCCATCTCCAACTGCAATCTCAGAAGGTGAACAGGGTCCTTCTTTACACCTGAGACCAAAACACATCCCTCCAAGACGATCTGGGGACTCTAAAAAGCCCCTAGGAACACTGCACTGAAAAAAAGGGAAATGGCAGATAGCTGCCAGGATCAAGCGGGGCCTTGTCTGAAAGCCTGCCCGGACGCTTACCCTTACACTGGAACTACAAACAGAAAAACTATTGGCCTTCCAAAACCTTTTTTTTTTTTTTTTTTTTTTTTTGGATTTTCGAGACAGGGTTTCTCCATAGCTTTTGGTTCCTGTCCTGGAACTAACTCTTGTAGACCAGGCTGGCCTTGAACTCAAAGAGATCCTCCTGCCTCTGCCTGAGTGCTGAGATTAAAGGTGTGCACCACCACCGCCTGGCCCAAAACCTTTAAATTAAAAAAAAAAAAATTCCATCCAGCTCAAAGACAGAGAAACTCTGCTTATTGATTCCCCCAGGCCATGGGTGTGTTGTAGGCAGCTATAGTTTCTGCCCCATGGGGGCCTCCTCCCTTGCTGCCCTGTAGCTGAAAGACCTGACTATCTTAGTCTACACATTTTAAATGATAATTCAGTAAAAATGAGTTAAGATGTACAAAACATCATGAGAATTCTCTGAGACCGCTCCCAGGCAGGTCACAGAGCACCTTCCCCGTGTCAGGCACAACTGAGTCTTGCACGAACCTGACATATGAGATCTGAAGTCTTCCTCTTGTCACTCAAGGTGGCAAAGACTCCTGGGAACTCTACCTTCTCAGCGACTTGAGGATCTATAGGAAGTCAGAGCGACTCCCCTGTGCAAGCCCCTCAGCTGTCTCTCTCCCTCACAGTCACCTTCAGATCTCCAGGCTGATTCTTTGTCGTGGAGAAGCCCCAGTTTTCAAAGCTGCCCATGGCTGGAGCCTTGACCTCCACAGGGCTGTGCTTGGTTGGAAGCAGCCTTCTCGAATTCACCCCTGTGTTCTCTGAGGGAGTTTACCGAAGTCTCCTGATCCCTGGAATGCTCTCCCCCACTCCATTCTCACTGCCTTATGACTCCTGGGAACCCAAGGCCATGGTTTGTTTGCCCAGTTGTCTTTATTGACTCCTCAGGTTTAAGGGGGGAATCTCAAGGGTTCTGTGTCTCAGCTCTCTGGTTATAAAATGGGGGAGGTTGCACAATATCAGAAATGCCACGACCTCTAGAAAAAGGCCTTCTGGGAAATGGACAACGTGACCTTCTAATGCTGTTCCATCAACTCCTGGCTGCCCATAGCTGGCTATTTACTAAGGCAGTGGTTCTCAACCTTCCTTAGGCTATAACCCTTTAATGCAGTTTCTCATGCTGTGGTGACTCCCGACCATAAAATTATTTCATTGCTACTTCATAGCTGTAATTTCGCTATTGTTATTAATTGTAATGTAAATACCTGATATGCTGAGTATCTGATATGAGACCCCTGCGAAAGGGTTGTTCAACCCTCAAAGGAGGGGTCACAACTCACAAGTTGAGAACCACTGCACTAGGGAAAGCTGTATTCTCTGCTTGGCAAAAGAGAGCCCACAGAGCTCCTGTGCTTTTGCCAAAGTTTGAGCCTTCAGGAGCCCCTGGCCCCTGGTGGGCAAGTTAAACACCAAAAAGAGTCATTACTTTGCAAGACTGAGCACAATGGATATATTAAATCAAAACATTGGTCATGCTACAGACAAACTATCACCAGCCGCAACCGACACAGACACCAGCCATCGTGCGCAGATTGTTCTAGAAAAGAAACCAGGCACTACTTCTGCCTTGCCTTGCTGGACCTCAGGAAAAGCCCTTTATACTGAATGAGAAAGGGAAGAGCAGGTAGGACGCCTACCTGGGGAAGGGCATTTCCCCAAGTCTCGTGACCTACTTTCAGACCCTGGAAATTATGTGGTGGGCTGAACAGACTTCTGCTAGTTGAGCTCGGACCTCCACGTGCACACTGTGGCGTGTGAGCCCCCATCCCCAAAAAATAAATAAATGAGGAAGGCATTATAAGCCACGATGCCGTCAGTTCAGTCTCTGAAATCAGTGACCCGACTATGGCTTCGTCCCGTGGGGAAAGGGTAAAGAGTTGATTGAATGCTGTAGTATTGGGAATTAAACATCTCCCATACCGGCTGGGCAAGCATTCTACTGATGAGGCTATACCTCAGATCTTTATTTCCTTCTCTCTCTTTTTTTTTTAACTTTTAAATTTTTGAGACAAGAACTCAATTAGATGCCCAAAATAAACTTGAATTCACTACGTAGCCCTGGCAGGTCTCAAACTTGTCATCCACCTGCCTCAGCCTTCTGAGCAGCTGGAATCATCAGCTTGTGACACTAGGCCTGGCTTGGTGGAGAAATTTTTAAGATTTATTTATTTATTATGTGTACAACATTCCTTCCATGTGTGCCCACAGGCCAGAAGGGGGCGCCGGGTCTCATTATGACCCGGCTGTGAGCCACCATGTGATTGCTGGGAATTGAACTCAGGACCTGTGGAAGAGCACTCAGTGCTCTTAACCACGGAGTCATTTCTCCAGCCCCCTTGGTGGAGAAATTTTAAACGTAAAAATCAGAATGGCAGCCGAGCGGTGGTGGCACACGCCTTTAATCTCAGCACCCAGGAGACAGAGCCAGGTGGATCACAGAGAGTTCAAGGCTAGCCTGGTCTACAAGCAAGTTGGGGGACAGCCAGGACTGTTACACAGAGAAACCCTGTCATGAAAAACCAAAAATAAAATAAAAATAAATCAGAATGGCATATTCAAATCACTGGCCTATCTAAGTATCTCCGAGGTAGGCCGGCTGACACAAAGCATCATGTAATATAAGCCCACCGATCACACATCTCTCTACCTTCCCAATACTGCACCTGAACCTGCTCAAGCTTCTATATCTAATTAGTGTTCTCTAATAAACAAGGACAAAGGTACACAATAGTTCAGAGCCCAGCAATTCCAAGGGAGCAATGACCTGGTGTTTTCAACAAAGAAATGTCAAGGAAAATGTGCCACTAATCAAAAGAAGCTTGCATAACATCCTGATAAAGCCAGTGCCTGGAGCTAGGGAGACGGCTGAGTCAGTAAAGAGCTTGTTAAGAAAGAATAAGGACCGCTTCACCTCAGCAGCACCAAGCCAGGCACATGGGCACTGCCTGTAATCTCTGCTTGGCAAAGGCATGCCCTGTTTCTGTGCCCAGAACTAGAGAGACGGACAGGAGGATCCTGGGAGCCTGTTGAGCAATCTAACAGAGTCGGCAAAGTGCAGACTCGATAGAGACCCTGTCCTCAAAGTAAGGTGGGGATGATTGAAGAAAACACCTGCCATCTGCCTCTGGTCACCAGGTGCACAGGCACACATGGCCACACATACCCGCGTGCACATGTGTGCGCACAAACAGGAACACACATACAACAAAAAACAACAAAAAATTAAACAATAATTAAAAAACATAGAGCAAGGTGTGGTGGCTCACTCTTTTAATACCAGCCTTCCTTCAAGAAGTACAGGTCTGGAGAGATGGCTCAGTGGTTAACAGCACTGACTGTTCTAGAGGACCTGGGTTCAATTCCCAGCACCCACATGGTAGCTCACAACCGTCTGTAATTCCAGTTCCAGGGAACCTGACACCAATGTGCAAAACACCAATGCATACAAAATAAAAATAAATAAATAAGAGGCAGAGGCAGGCAGATCTCTGAGAATGTGAGGCTAGCCGGGTCTACACAGTGAGTTCCAGGCCTGCTAGAACTAAAAAGAGAGTTCTCAAACAACAAATTAAGACTAGTGCCTGGACCTAGTTGGGTCCTGATTCCAACAGCTGGGCTAAGTGTGCAGCAAGGAACCATCTGTGGGGACAGGTGACTGCTCTAGGCCACAGAAGCTGCCACAGCAGGGCACCTCAGACAACGCGACTCACTTCTCACCTGCTGGAAGCCGGAAGTCCGCCATCGAAGTCCAATCCGCCAGTGTTGGATGAGAGCTAGGTCTCTGATCTAAAAACAGCCTCTGCTTGCTGGATCGGGGTCTCTTTTTTAAAACTGCCAATCATATTCATGATCTACTCAATCCCTGAAGGCCCCACTCAATACCATCACACTAGCTTCCAACACATAGGTTTTTTACAATTATTTTTCTCACATTTATCTTATTTAGTGTGTGCATGGGGAGAGTGCGGGTATCCCAGCACAAATGCAGATGTCAAAGGACTTCTTACAAGTCTGTTGTCTCCTCCCACCATGTAGGTCCTGTGAAATGAGCCCAAGTCATCAGGCTGGGTAGCAAGTGCCTTTAGCCTCTGAGTCGACTCACTGGCCTTGGATTCTTGGGGGCAGGGTGCATTGTTGGTTTAATACAAGAAGTTGGTGTCACACAGCCCAGACTGACCTCCTGGGCTCTCCGAAGCTGAGGATGGCCTTGAACATCTAACCCGCCTACCTCTACCTACCCAGTCTGGAATTTCAGGCATTTACCACTATACCAGGGCTGCAAAGCAATGGGAAAGGTGGAGATCAATGCCTGAGGCCGTCCTCTGACTTCCTACGGGCATGCACACGCCTGCATCCCTGCAACACACACATATACACACAGGGTGGGGTGAGCAGGAGAGAAATATAGTAATGTTAGACAGTCTAGTCTGGCAAGAAATGGAAATGGTGAAAACAAAAAAAAAATTGTCTTTGACAAATCTCTATCATTTATGTTGGCTTTAAAAGAATGTTTTGTTTTCTTTCCTTCTAAATTTGAGTTTAGACTATGCTGTCCCGGAAAATGACTGTATGTTCTTGAAAGGGTTGTGAGTGTTCTTGCTCGGGCAGCTGCCATACAGCAGGGAGAAGCAAGGGGAGATGTGGGAAGGGTGGAAAAACATCTTCTATGGGTGAGGACCAGCGGAAGGTCAGGAGTAGGAGGCAGAGACCATGGTACCCAAGAACCCCGCTGCGTATGCGTGAGTGGAAAGAGCAGGCCCTGGGGAACAGGCCAATGCCAGACTCGTGTGCCCCAGATGGAGGGGGTGCAGAGGAAAGGCTAAGGCATAAAGTCAAGCCCTTAGTCGTAAGGAGTTGGGGGCTCTCCTCGAGGAAATGTAAATCCCAACTGCCAATAATCCTTGAGAAGCACTGTCTGGTGCTGGGACTAGCCAAGGGTCAAGCTGGGGACAGGAATTGGAATGCAGGAGGAACTCAGGGAGGCGGGGGGGGGGGGGGGGGGGGGGGACACTTCTCTGCCTTCTACATTCTGAAGGCTGCTGATCTCCCATACAGATATGAGTTCCTAATGTCTCCAGACCTCTGAAGAGAATCCCATCTATTAAGAGGCTTCTGCTCAGCAGGCTACTGTTCCTTCCTGAGGCCTTTCCAACAGGGTACCTGAAAGCAATACAGCCCAGACTTAGGGAAATCAGGGGAAGAGTTTGGAAAGGCCCAGACTCCCTAGCTACAGCACAGGAGAAAAAGAAAACGGTCTTTTCTGCACCCACTCCAAAGCCACTGTGTCAACAATAGTGACAATTAAGGAACAAGTTTCATAACTACAATACACCCCCAGCACAGAGGGCCCCCCAAGACCTCCAAAGAAGCACAGGGACTCTGAGAAGCAAGGTGGGACCCTCAAGCCGGGAGATTCCAATATGAGAATAATACCCATTACACAGAAGTTTACTGTTATACATATTATACTATTCTGCCTTGGTTTCTTGATACCAACTATAAGGTGTCTTATCAGACCAGAAAGCAGTCACCAAAAAAAGTCATTTTTGCAGCTCGGCTAACATTGTTACTGTGTTTCATTACTAGAAAAATACCAAAGTTTATTACAATACCTATCTATAGTGATGTTCATCTCAACTGTTGGACTGATAAGGTCCAGAATCACCTGGGAGGGGATTCATCCGAGAGGGTTAACCGAAGGGAGAAGACCACCCCACTGTGAGCAGCACCATCCCCTAGTAAATTTGCTTTTTTGCTGTGGTAGTAAAACTTGGTTGCTTAGTTTGGCTTACTGGTCCAAAGAGAGAGAGTCCATAACAGCAGGGAAGGCATGGCAGCAGGTGGCCAGGGCAGAAAGCTAAGAGACCCCATCTCCAACCACAAACATGAAGCAGAGAGAATCAACTGGAGACGGGCTGAGAGCATAAACTCCTAAAGCCATGCTTCCTCCAGCAAGGTCCCATAAATCTGGGCAGCTTCACCAACTGGGTCTTTTCTGCAGGGGGCAGGGGCAGTGTTTCTCATTCAAGCTACCATACCTGGACTGGGATCCTGGCAGCCCAGGTAGTGGCTCAAATAGAAACATTCGTCACTCTCTGCTTCCTGACTGAGGGCACAGTGGAATCTGCTGGCTCGGGGTCCTATAGCTGTGACTCTCCCGCCATGATGGACTGTAGCCTTGCCTTTGGAACCTGAGAAAGTCCCACCTTTTCTCGGTTGCTTTTGACAGCTCACTATACAACAGCAAGAGAAGTAATACGCCCATTTAGCCAAACCGCTATATAGGGAAGGATTACAACTCTTTCTAAATTTCTTGGTTAAATTGATGATTGATTATTGTGTTGTTTTGTATCAAAATGTGCATAGTCTTTCACTGCATTTAAAGGAACATAAAACACTGTTTTTACAACAATGGTGGAGGCTTGCCTGGGTTTCGCCTCCAGCACCAGATGACAAGAGTGCTCATGTGTGTAATATCAGAACTTAGGAGATGGAGGCAGGAAGATGAAGAGTTCAAAATCATCCTCGGCTATATTGCAAGTTCAAGGCCAACCTGAGATACCTGAGACCACTCTCTGTCTCAAGAGGGAAAAAGACTGAAGACTAGGGGCAAATCTTGATGCTGAAAGTTCTGAGGGAACAAAAAACAAAAATTAAAAAAGGGAGAGAGAGAGAGAAAGAGAGAGAGAAAGAGAGAGAGAGAGAGAGAGAGAGAGAGAGAGAGAGAGAGAGATTCTATGCCCATGGATGGTTATGTATCTGTAATTTCAAGAGGAGAAGCATCTTAGTTAGGGTTTCTAAGGTGCAATGGAACGCCAGGGCCAAAAGCAAGCTGGGCAGGAAAAGATTTATTTCAGCTTACACCTTGACATTACTGTTCACCATCAAAGGAAGTTGGGGCAGGAACTCAAGCAGGGCAAGAATCCGGAGGCAGGAGCTGAAGCAGAGGCCATGGAGGGGTGCTGCTTACTGGCTTGCTCCCCATGACATGCTCAGCCTGCTTTCTTACAGAATCCAGGACCACCAGTCCAGGGATGGCCCTACCACAGTGGCAGAATCAGCCTTCTAGCTTTAATTCTGCAATCAACTGGGGTCTTGGTACGTGCACCTTTCTCTGAACTCTTACATATTATGAAGATTTTAGAATTCCTTTCTTCCTTTCTTTCTTTCTTTCTTTATTTATTTTTTGAGACAAAGTCTCAGTATGTAGCCCAGGCTAGCCTTGATCTCATGGTCCTCCTGCCTAAGACTTAAAGGAGAGCAAAGATTTGTTTCAGCTCACAGAGGCTTCACCCATCATTCCTGGAAGTGCACAGAGGTACAGATCAGTTCACACGGCGCAGAAAGAAACAGAGAATGTCCTATCCCACAGCACACCATCAAGAACCTTCTCCCAGTGACCAAGTCTTTCAACGACCCCCCCCCCAATGAGTAGGCCTTCCCAGTGACCAGGCCTCACAATGACCACACCTTCCAATATTTGCAGCATCTTACAAAAGTATCATTGTGTTAGGAACCCATCAAGGGGTTAGTCCATGTATCAGGCCAGAGAGTAGTCAGGTGCCAATCACTTCTCAAAAGCTGACAACCAAGTACAAAGCCTTTGAGGAACATCCCTCCAGAAGCCAGACAGCCCAGTGGCACCAGCACAGACTGGAGGCCCTCTGGCTTACAGTTTAAAATACCAACCGGGTCCCTTCCAAGCAATATGCTTTGTCCCTAGGCTCTCTAAACTGCCATTCCTCAGGAATGGACCAGAGATAAGAGAACTTAGATCACATTCGTTCACCATAATCAGTTGTGTGTTCATTCAATACACTAAGTGTTACAGATAAAATATCAAAAGACAGATGCATAGAAAACACACAGTACTGTATCTGTGGACAATAAGTATGCCTTTGCCATGTGTGTAATTATTGTCTTTACTTAAATAAGTTAGTAAATTACAAATACATGAACTAAAGAAGGCACAAAATTATGCTGTTTCTGTAAACTTGAGAAATCTAGGGGGCTGGAGAGATGGCTCTGCAGTTAGGAACATTCGCTGCTCTTCCAGAGGACCTGAGTTCCGTTTTAATCACCTACATTGGGTGACCTAGAATCATCTGTAACTCCAGCTCCGGGGGACGTGACGCCCTCTACTGGCCTCCTCAGCCACCTGCATACAAGTGCACATACCCATCCACAGATACACACGTACACATAATTAAAAATAAATCTTGAAGAAGAGAAAGAGGAAAGAGAGGAGAGGAGAGGAAGAGAGGAAAGGAAAGAAGAGAAGAAAAGAGAAGGGGAGAGGAGAGGAGAGAAGGAGAAGAAGTTATTGGCACCATCACACCCAGGCTCTAGCAAGAGTCAGTTGGGCTGCATATATAAAAGGAGAATGCCAAGCGCGTGGCTCCTGAAAAAGCACCAAACACAGCAAGAAGCTGGCACTTGTGGTGGTGGCTGGACACATCTCAAAGTCATCGTCCTACAAGGCACACTATAAACTAAAATATCAGAGCATATTCTCTCTTGATAAACTCTTTGTTACTGCCCAGAAACAGGGACAGGCTAAGGGCTTTCACACTCGAGAATCCCCGCCAAGGCCGACTGTAGCTGTCTGCCTGTCAGCTCCCCAGCAGTCCTGTTGTGAGTCAAAGGTCTCCTGACATGCGGGGAGAGATGCAAAGCCTGCAGCAAGCGCAGTTAATTATATGCTATCATATAACTGAGTCGAATGTGCTCCTTGGCCAGTTCCAGGAGGCCATAATCCTCAGATCAGGTCTGGTGAGTTCCCAGGTGATGTGGCCCAATTCTTGCCTTTGAGGATCCGGGCGAGAAGTAAGGTAAACATAAACGCAGTGTGGTCAGTACATGCGGCCCATCACTGCCTGACTAAAGACCACAGCCCTGCAGATATCCAAGTCACGTGGTGGCATCTCCTGAGCCACCTTCACCACGCCTATGTCTCCCGCTCATATTGACATCACAGTGTGGCAACCATCACTCCTCTTTGTTTCAATTTGCTGTTCTTCTTCAGCTCTCCCCAGAAGGGGTCACTGCTCCGCACACAAGTCTTGCTCATCAATCGGAACACAGATCACTTTGCCATTGTTTTGTTTTTATGTGTCAGCATCTCCCCATGCAGCCCTGGCTGGCCTGGAAATCACTGTGTAGACCTTGATTGAACTCCACGCCACCCAGGGCATCATTTTACCGAATAAGTAACCGTCTGTTACCTCAATGATACCTTGAACAGTTTCTATAAGGAACACCTGTAATTTATAATTTTTAACAGTATTTATTTACTATGTAATAAAATATTTGGCTATACCAGAAACAACTTCAAATTGTTCAAAGCCAAAATTTCATAATCTAAAGAAATCATGTCGAAGAATATCTGATCTCTGCAGCTAACAAAACATGCATAGTGTGATACTTACAGTAAGGACACAGTCAGACGTTCCCTCCAGAGTGACAAGGAGATAGTATCTAAACTGCAGAACAGCCTTTTAACATTGGTGGCACACACCTTTAATCCCAGCACTCTGAGAGGCAGAGGCAGGCAGATCTCTGTGAGTTCTGGGCCAGCCTGGTCTGCACAGTGAGTTCCAGGCTAGCCAGGGCTTCACAGTGAGACTCTATCTCAAGAAAAGAAAACAAAACAACAACAATGGCAGGGAACAGGACCAGCAAAATGATTCAAAGGGTAAAGGCACTTGCTGCTAATCGTGACTACCTGATGGAGGAGGGTCATCTTTCTATCTGTTGTTTTATTGGTTAAGTAAAAGAAACTGCTTGGCCTCTGATAGGACAGAAAATTAGGTAGGCGGAGTAGACAGAACAGAATGCTGGGAGAAAGAAGCTGAGTCAGGGAGTCGCCATGATTCTCCCACTCCAGACAGATGCAGGTTAAGATCTTCCCTGGTAAGCCAGCTCATGGTGCTACACAGATATTAGAAATGGGTTAGATCAAGATGTAAGAGCTAGCCAATCAGAGGCTGGAACTAATAGGTCAAGCAGTGTTTAAAAGAATACAGGTTCCTTGTAATTATTTCAGGGCATAAGCTAGCCATGCGGGCGGCCGGGTGCCGGGGACACAGCCCCGCCACTAATATTTCAACAACTACCTGTGCTATATCCCTGGGCTCACATGGCAGAAAGACAGACTGTGGCAGACTGTCCTCTGACCTGCTGTGGCACACACACACACACACACACACACAACTGTAAAGATTCTTCATGCTGACAGTGCTTATCTCTAGGCAGAAGGAATTCATTTATTGTTTTGTATTCTTTTCTATCTATGAATTTTCTGCCACTAGCACCCATAATCCTTGAATCTGAAGAGAATGCTTCTTAATCTTTTAATCAGATAAGGAAATCCATGCATTTTCCTCTGAACAAAACAGAGAAACGGATGAAATGGCTAATGCTAATGTCATTGATCAATCCCTACTCACAATTAACACTGGCTGTTAGCTTGGGGGCGCCCTCACCCTGGCTCCCCATAGGGAGACCCCCTTGTGCAGGCAGGGCAAGGGACAAGGCAGATAACAGTATGTAGACATGCCTTTGATGTCCTCAGCCACCACTGGGACCAGGGGAAACAAAAGCTCATTCTCCCAGCTCTGGCCACAGCCGGACTCCAGGCTCCCCACCTTTTAATACTACTGGGCTCTCTAGAGTGACCTCTGCCCCCACACACAAAGGCCTCATTCAGCGGCATGGCCAGCCATGTTGAAAATTCTTGCCAGATTCAGCCATTGAGAGAATTTTTGTTTCCAAACTAGCTTTGCATTTCCATCAGTCAGCTGGACTGAGAAAAGAGTTTGGGAGGGAACTGACCCCCCCCCCCAAAAAAGATAATTTCTATCAAAATTAGCAATAATTTAGGGCTCATGAGAATTTTTTAGGCAAGGAAATTCCAGAGAATTTTGTATATAATTTCACTTTTGATTTTACTTCTCCAGTGAACACATCTGTGTATTAGAGCATTTTAAAACATTGCTAGTAATCGTAACAAATGGAAATTCACATTCCCCAGACTGTATTTAAGTTTCACACACTGTCTACCCAGGCTTCTAAACCAACACCTTTTCCGTGGGTGGGGAGGTCCGGCTGGAGCTGATGGATAAAATTGGCCAGCAGTTTAGGCAAGCCAGCCATTGAAGGAGCCCAGGCAGGTCATGCCCATGCCAACTACAAGGTTAACTTCACCCTACAGGTCAGGGTGCCCCAGTTCAGACCAGGGTGCCAGACGCCAGCAGCCCAGCCAAGTTGCCTGCCCTGACTCATATCTTCACTTAACTAGAACACAGTCTTAACTCACAGCATCCCAAAGCTGATGAGCTGTGTTTATGACTACCAGGAAGCCTCCAGTACCTAAACAGACATCTATTCGAGTTGTTCATAAGCACTACCAACTTTGTCTTTTTTAATTTTTCTTTTTCTTTCTTTCTTTTTTTTTTTTTTTGAGACAAGGTCTCAGGTAGTCCAGGCTGGCCCCAAATTCTCTATGTAACCAAAGATGCCCTTGAACTGTGGGTCCCCTGCCTCTACCTCCAGAGTGCTGAGATTACAGGTATACATCACACATGGAGTTTATGCTGGGGAGGGAACTCCGTGCTCTACAGATTCAGCTACATCTCCAGCTCAAAAAGCACCAACCCAGACCATCTTCAAAGAAACTGGCTCACGAACAACCCAGCAGAGGACAGGAAGCCTTTCCAGTAAATGGTACTGGAACAACTTAGCAAAGAAGTGAACCTGGACCTAAACCCTGACGCCATATATACAACAGCTGACTCCCAGTGGCTCCAAACACACAACCAGAAAACAATGCTTTAGAGAACAGAATGCCTTCATGACCTAGAGCTAACCAAAGAGTTTTTTAATTTGACATCAAAAGCATAATGCCCAGGCACACACAGAGAGAAACACACAGATACAGATACACACAGAGACACAAACACAGAAAGACATACAGACACACGGACATACATATACAATTGGACACACAGCTCATACACTAGACTTCATTGAAAAAGTTCTGCTCTAAAAAAAAGCCTGCTAAGATGAGGAAACAGACCAGCAATAAGATGTTCACAAAACACAGTCCAGCTGCGGCAGAGTGAGGCACGCACAATAGCACAGTCAGGAAATGGGCCAAAGTTGTGGAGAGACACCTTACTAAACAGAAAGAACACAGACAGCAGAGAACCCGGGGGAAAACAGTAATTAAGAGAACAAAACAAGAGTGGGCTAGTGGGACAGCTCGGCCTGGCAGCTCAGCAGTGCACAGCGCTTGTGGCTTTTACGCAGGAATGGAGGTTTTCCCCCAGCACCTCAAATTCAGCAGCTCCAGGGAATCTAATGCCCTCTTTTGGCTTCTCCACCCTCACATGCATGACACACATGAATAAAAACAAATCTTCTCGTTTTGTTTTGTCTTTTTTTGAAACAGGGTTTCTCTGTGTAGTTCTGGCTGTCCTTGAACTCACTCTATAGATCACACTGGGCTGGAACTCACAGACATCCACCTGCCTCTATCTCTTTGGATTAAAGGCATGTACTATCATGACTCAGTGATAAATATTTCAAAAGCACAATAAAATACCACCACATACCTTACCTTACAGGATAATTAAATAAAAAGTAGTAATAATACCAAATGTTGACAAAGACGCTGAGAAACCAGAACCCTGTGCCCTAGCCATGGGAGGATAAAGGGGCACAGTCACTTAGGAAACTGCTTCACAATGTTTCATAAAACTAACCATGCAAGCCGGGCGGTGGTGGCGCACGCCTTTAATCCCAGCACTCGAGAGGCAGAGGCAGGCGGATCTCTGGGAGTTCAAGGGCAGCCTGGTCTACAAGAGCTAGTTCCAGGACAGGCACCAAAAGCTACAGAAAAATACTGTCTCAAAAAAAAAAAAAAAACTAACCATGCATGGGCTGGAAAGATGGTTCAGCAGTTAAGAGCACTGGCTGTTCTCCCAGAGGAACGAGGTTCAAGTCCCAGTGCCCACATGGTGACTCACAACTGTCTGTAACTCCAGTTCCAAAGCATCCTCTCACCTCTGCAGGCCCCTGACATCAATGTGGTACACAGACATACACACATGCAGACCAAACACACGTGCAGACCAAACTCTCATGCACAAAAAAAAAAAAAGAAAAAAAAATAAGCATGCACCTAACATAAAACCCAGCAATTGTGACCTTAGATATTATCCTACTTGGGTTACTATTGCTATGATAAAATCCATGACCAAAAGCAAGGGGAGGAGAGGGCTTGTTTGGCTTACACTTCCACATTGTATTCCAGCATTGCAGGAAGTCAGGACAGGAACTCAAACAGGACATGAACCTGGAGGCAGGAGCTGATGCAGAGGCCATGGAGGGTGCTGCTTACTGGCTTGCTCCCCATGGCTTGCTCAGCCTGCTTTCTTATAGAATGCAGGATCAACAGTCCAGGGATGACCCTGAGCTGAAACTTCCCATATCAATCATTAATCGAGTAAATGCTTTACAGGTTTGCCTACAGGCCATAAGGTAGGTAGTACCTGACGGCCAGAAATTTCTGAGGGAGAGAATCTGAGGTCATCATGTCCCTTCAGGGTGGAACCATCTTCAGGGGAAATCCTATAGTAGAGACCTGCACAGGATCACGCACTGCCAACCCTCCTCACCTAAGATGGACGCTTGGAGGGTCTGTCCTAGACTTACAATCGGTCATCTTGTGACAATACCACAAGGAAGTGGTACAGGTTCTGATCTGGGAAGGCCAGTGAGAGGGCGGGGCAGAAAGAAGCGGCCGAGGGGTGGAGAGAGGGGCGGGGAGAGGGCTCAGGAAGTAAATGCCTGTCCCCAAGCCTGACAGCTTGAGTTCAATCTATCCCCAAAGTGAAGTGGAAAAAGAACTCCCACAAGCTGTCCCTCTGACCTCCACACCTCCTCCTGCTCCCAACCGCTATCCCCAAGAGAAAGCCAAAGGGGATGGCACTCCTGTAGTTCCAGCCCTAGTACTTGGAAGCCAAAACAGCTATCAAGCAGTGTATAGTGGTGGTGGTGGCAGAGGCGGCGGATGCACGCGCAGGAACGCGCACCCACGAACACCATTAATCCCAGCTCGCAGGAGGCAGAAGCAGGTGGATCCATGTGAGGTCAAGACCAACATGGGTTTACAAAGTGCATTCCAGAACAGGGAAAGCCACATAGAAATACCCTATCTAAAAAATAAATTAAAAAAAAATGACAGAATTGAAAGCAAATGATATCCATCTAATAAGGGACAACGTGCCATTTCTGGACAGTAAAATCAGTGTTCAAATAAGCAGAAACTTTGAATTTCTGCACATGACAAGCAGCTCAAGAGAGCTAAGGAGACAGCTCGGAGGGTAAGGTGCTTGCATGCAAGCCTGAGGACCTGAGTTCAATCTCCGAGCACCCAAGTTAAAACAATCACCACCAACGGATACAGCTGTGTTGGGGGGCAGAGACAGAAGATCCCTGGGGCTCAACCGCCAGCCAGTCTAACCAAATAGGGAGCCCCAAAATAGCAAGTCCCAAAATTCAACGAGAGACTTTGTCTCAAAAAACAAAGTAGAAAGTGATGAAGGAAGTCACACAGACACACATACACACACACACACACACACACACACACAACCATGAGCACACAAAAATATAGGAATATTTAGTAGGAGAAAAGAAACATAAATTACAATTAATTTTATTTTTATCATCTTTATTAGGCCTTTTTAAATTTTTTGAGATAGGATCTCACACTGTAGGCAAGATTGGCCTCAAACTTGCTGCAATCCTCCTGCTTCTGCTTCCAGAGTGTTCAAATGGGCATGTTCCATCAGGCCCAGTGACATGCATTTTCAAATGTCATTTATTCCATGTGTACTCTACGCAATGTATAACCAAGTAGAGAATTAGAGGTTTGGGGTGCCTCTTCAAGATGTCTTGGCAGACAAGTCTATATGGTCATAATTTCTGGAGGCCCCCCCCTCTGCCCTAGGCCACCACCTGTCATCAGTCCTGGTGACAGTGGGGAGGCTGTTTCCTGAGTTGCTTTCAGTAGCTGGGCTCCTGCTGCCTGAGTTTCTGTTTTCCCTCACCCCTGCGGTGTCTGTGCTCAAACTGATCCCTGCCCCCAGAGATAAAGAACTGTTCCCTGGCTACCATCACCCCTTGGGAGAGGCCACTCAGCAGGACTACCCTGGAGGAGTCCAGAGGCAACTGGCAGCACTGTTTTATAGGGCAGTTCCCATCCACAAAGTGGGACGTGAGCCATTGAGGCTGGACTCGGGGGCCTCTCCTGTAGCAAACCATTTTGCTAATGATGCGATTATTTTTATTTTTAGGCGCATTGGTGTCTTGCCTGCATGTGTGTCTGTATGTGGGTGTCAAATCCCCTGGAAGAGAAGTTACAGTGTGAGCTGCTATGTGTGGGTGCTGGGAATTGAACCAGGGTCTTCTTAACCACTGAGTTGTCTCCACATCCTCGAAAACCATTTTTACTGAACCAAATTTCTATCCTTTTATTCTCTTATATTGACTCCTGCAAATCCATTCTTGAAAGCCAGCAGCTACTCCTGCCTTCACGCAACACCCTCCAACTACGCTTCCGTGGAGCCCAACTCAAGGTGGACTCTACCCTCTACTGAGAGTAAGCATTTGTCTCTCCCAGGCAATTATCTAAAGAATCCCAGTACAGTAGCAGACGCCAACAAAGAGGTGCAAAGCCTGGCTTAGGAAAGGTGGCAGCCCGTAGCACGGCTATTGGGTCCTTGGTTCCTCTGAGGACGATAAAAATGCCCGGAAGCAAGCCTGGCGGCGGTGGCGCACGCCTTTAATCCCAGCACTCGGGAGGCAGAGGCAGGCGGATCTTTGTGAGTTCGAGGCCAACCTGGTCTAGAAGAGCTAGTTCCAGGACCAGAACCAAAAGCTACGGAGAAATCCTGTCTCGAAAATAAAAAGAAAAAAAAAATGCCCAGAACTGGACAGTGGAAAAGCTGCATAACTCTGAATGTATTTTTTTAAATGAATTGTGTACATTAAATGATGGGATGTAAAATATGATAAACTATAGGATGTAAAATATTTTTAAAATTTATTTTAAATATTTTTTTTAAACATATTCACTGTGTAACCTGCAGAGTGGTTCACTGGGTAAAGGTGCTTGCTGCCAAGCCTGTTAACCAGGACCCAGTGGTAGAAGGAGAGAACCAACTCCCACAAGTTGCACTCTGACCCCACAAGCATGCGGTGTCAAGTGTGTGCACACCAACAAATAAACAAATGTAAAATAAGATACTCAGTGCACACAAAAAAGAGCTGAATAATACAGTCCAATGTAGAAAGATCTTGGTACGGGTGGTCTTGGGGTGAGGGGCAACCCTTTTCTCCTTGCAAGTCTTTATTGAGATATTACTTCTCCTTAACAAGGCATGGAAGCCTGCTCACCTGTAAAATATGAACAGTAACCCCAGCTTTGCCAGGTTGTAAAGCCTATGGTAAGTCCCAAAATAGCTCCTCATACCATTGGTGCTCAAGAAGAGGTGATATATAATCAGTGTAATTCAGCTTTAAGTCAGGAGGTCACGCAGTGAAGATGTCACAAGAAAATGAACTACTCCGGCAGGACAAGCATCTGGTCACCGCTACGCTTCCTCCCAGGGTCTACGACATTGCCACACAAAAGAGCCTGCTTCAAGGGCTGGAGCGAAGGCTCGGAAGGGCACCTGCTGCTTTTCATTTCCCAGTGCCTGCATCAGGCACCTCACCATGACTCCAGGTCCAGAGAATCCAGCATCCCCTTCTCGTTCCCACGGCCTCAAATCCCCCAACACAACACTAAACTGAATGACATTTTTGATTCATTCAGAGGTAAACCTTTAATTCCTTTTTAATGGTTCCTGCCAGTGTCCCAGATGTTACAAGAAGAACGAACACCCATTCACTTATCAGATATTTACTGAGCACCTACTATGGGCCAGCCATTGTAATGGACAGTGGGGTAACCACAGTGACTTGTGCTTCCTCGGTGCTTCTCGTGGGTGTCCTAGAGCAGTGGTTCTCAACCTGTCGATCAAGACCCCTTTGGTGAGGTCGAACGACCTTTTCACAGGAGTTGCCTATGACTACCAGAAATATCAGAGATTTACATTACAATTCATAACAGTAGCAAAATTACAGTTATGAAGTAGCAATGAAAATAACTGTATGGTTGGGGGATCACCACAACATGAGGAGCTGTCTTACAGGGTCATGGCATTAGAAAGGATGAGGAAACACTGGGTTAGAGGAAGGGGGATGCCAAATTAAAGTCACTGCAAATGGAAGTGTCACCACGGGAGAACTCAGTCTTTTAATGAAATCGCCTGTGTAGACTCCTGTCCAGAAATATTGTATCTCACGATTTCTTTCCCAAATCCTTACAAGTCAAGAACATGTCAGTTCTCAGAGTTCCTGAATGATGAATGCCCCCCAACCCTTGTCATTCCACAGTCGGTAATGCCCTATGCATTCACCTTATGGGCTTCCAGGCCTGGAAGGGAGGAAAATGCACCCTGCTCAGGAGAGTCCTGGGACCGAACCTAGGTTCTCATGCATGCAAGGCAAGCACTTTAGTGGTTGAGCTACCTTCCCAGCCCTGGTGTTACTCCTTTACACTCATAGCTATGTTGGCTATATTCATGGAGTAATGTTGTTTAAACCTGACTGTAATCCGGGACACCTGAAGTCAAAGAGTTTCTGAGTAGGTCTAAGTGGGGATCCAAGAATGTACATTTTGTAATGCTGACCCAGGCACTACAATTTATGAGGCATCACAGTCAACGAAAAAGTCAAAGCTTACAAACAAAGTTAAAGTCAAAAGGAAGCTTGTAGGTGGCCTAGGTCAACTTCCTCAAGGGACTTATGGGAACGAGTTTCCCGAGGGAAGAATTAGTTCCCTCAAGGTCACAGTGAATGATAAAACAGGTTCCTGACTCCAGGACCTGGGCCATTCTGTTACACAACCCCAAGTCCAATCTACCTCTTTCTGCTCATCAGGGCACACTGATGTAGCTTTGTAATTTCCCATAACGAAGAGTCATGAGAATCAACTGCATCAAGATTTATCCTGGAGTGGGGGAGCAGAGAGAATTTCAGCAGCTGGAAACATGATGCTCTTGAAAAGTTCCTGACTTCTGCTCCCAGCATCCACATCAAGTCGCTCACAACCACCAGTAACTCCGGCTCTGTGGGATACAACGCCCTCTCCTGGCATCTATAGGTAGCTGCACTTACATGCGCAAGCACACAAGCATACACACATATTTAAATCTTATTTTAAAAAAGATTTACACTGAATGTTTCCAAGAGAGCTGGGTTTTCACACACACTGAAATATATCTCTTCCACTCAAAAGAAAACAGAACAAAAACATTATACACACATCTATGTCAAACCATACCTCACTTTTAATGCCAAGAAAATAAAATATAGATCACAATTATAATTTCTGGTTTGCTTTTAATTCTTATGCTTTTTTTTTCTAATTCCTTTGCTTTTTTTTTTTTTTTTTTGGTTTTTTGAGACAGGGTTTCTCTGTGTAGCCTTGGCTATCCTAGAGCTTGTTCTATAGACCAGGCTAGCCTCAAAGTCAGAAATTCATCTGTCTCTGCCTCCAGAGTGCTGGAATTAAAGGCATGTGCCACCACGCCCAGCTCCCCTGCGTGTTCTTCAAGTTGAGGTCACAAATGTGTATTACTTCTGCCATAGCCTTCTCCTGCTATATTTTTTACTATAATTAGCCTTAAAGTACTACAATTTATCGCCGTATGTAGAAACTGAACCAAAAGCCAACATTATCCATTAAGCAATATCTGACTGACAGATTAACTGCCTGGGGTGTTTGGGGCAGGATTAGACATCCACAGACCCTCTAGAAGAGCTGCCCCGATCTCAACTCCATCGCTTCCAGGAAAGCTCTAACGGAATCCTCACCACATCTGTAGCACCAAGCTGGAAAGGGAAAGGTGAGGCGCGCCAAAGCAACTCCCTTCTCCTGACGAAGAACCGTTCATAAACAGCCTTGCTGTCAACCCCTGGTCCTGCGGCTTCTGATCTTCAAACTTGGGTGTGGGGCAGCGGGCAGGGGACTCGCCCTCTCTGTCACACTTCCCTTTTGGATTTTCTAACCTGTTGTTGGCTCTGCTTGGAGGCTGCCTCAGAACCTCTACATAATTCAAATGCTGAAGCCCAAAACTGGACACAGTTAAAGGAAACTTCTAATGTCAAGTGAATCGGTAGGGCCTGGTGGAGCACGGGCAAGGTCAGGGAGACTCCATCAGGGGTTTCCTAAAGGAAACGCAATCAATGCACAGAAACCTTAGCTGGTCTAGAAGATTACAACATCTGGTTAACATTCCTAAACAAGGGGACAGATACAAAGCAATACCTATCAGTCAAAGATTGCCACTGTTGTCCCAGGTTTAAAACATTTTAAGCCACAAACCACATAAACCACCTTCAACGACAAGAAGGGCCAAAATGGGAAGCCAGTTTCAGATCAAAACGACTCCTAACTCAATAAAGAATACGAGTACCAGAATGAGAAGGAACAGAATGCCTTGTGCAAATGTTACAGGAGAACCAAAATGTCACATTGCAAACTTTATATGAACCAGAGTTAGGAATGGGGTGGTGAGGACCCACAGACACAGCCCCTCACCCAGAAAGGTGTTTTACATTTAAATCTAGCTTTCTTGCTGGGAGCAAACTTCTGAGCAAGCATTCGGAATCAGTGCTTCTTCTGAGAAAGACATCCTGTAAAGTTGCCCTTCTGAGAAAGACATCCTGTAAAGTTGCCGAGACTGAGGCAAACGTCCTTTTGAAAACTCCCAGCAATGTAATTCCACCAAGCACTGCAAACCTAGACCTAGGCACAAGACTACATTCGGAATCCTCTTGTGGAACACTCAGCGTTAAAGGCAAAAGAGTGTCCTTGATGCGACTAAATGAGCTTTTTTTAGGTTAAATTTACACATTGATCGTTTTTTAAAGGGCTAATAAAAAAATTTTCAAGCCCCGAGGCAACACTTGACTCTATAATAAAAGTTGATTCAAGAAAAACTTCAGTCTATAAAGTAGGCAATTTCTTTTGACTGCTCCTCAGGCGGAGGGATTCAATGAGCTATGACAGCAAAATGGCCCAGTGTCTTTCTGCGTGGAGGATCTCCTGGCCTCACCACCACCCTTGATCACTGGCGACCTGGCGGGCGCGCGTGCACACACACCACACACACACATACCACACACACACCACACACCAAACACACACACATTCTTGGACTTCAGGCCAGTAGCCTTTGTTTTAAGCTCTCTGTTGGATCCAGTAACCAAAACTCCTCAACCAATGACCACCACTGCCACCAGCCTTTCAGAGGTTCCCATGGCCACTCTGGGGAAAAGTCGCGTTTCTCCCGTGTCCCTTACTGCAGAAGACGCGGATGCCACCTCGGGGTGCAAACAGGCTCCCTAACACAGAACCACGGAACACACAACCCGGAGCAGCGCTGTCTTTCTTCCTAAAGTTCTTACCTAAGCAGCAGGAGCTTTCACCATGTGCCAGGAGCGCTTTGGCTTTGGCTCTGGCTGGCTGTCTCTTTCACTCACAGACACAGGCACAGACACACACACACACACACACACACGGACACCTCCCACAGCCCTTTGCGCTCGCCCCTCTCCCCGCGGCCACCCTCACCTCGCGCCCTTTGTCCTCGCCCGGGGTCCTCGGAGCCCGCGCTGCCCGAGCCGGAGCTGCGTAAAGCCCGGAGCCGCGGAGTCGCTGAGTCCTCTCGTCCGGGTCTTGCGGGCGGCCGTGCTTGTGGAGCGACCTGAGCTGGGGCAGCGGCTTTACCCAGGTGTGGGCGCAGGAGGGTACTAACCAACCCTGCCGGTGTCGCGCCCGCCCTGTTCCACCTCAGCTGCACTCACCCGCAGCCTCCTTGGGAATCTCACAGGGTTCGCAAGCTCGGGAGGGGTCCACGCGGAAGTCGGAAGCCTCCAGGGACAGAGGTCAATTGTTGCTTGGCCGCAGTAGCCCGACGAGGAGGTAGGGTGGGGGGACGCGCTAGAGAGCAAGACCCCCTCCCCAGACGGCTCCACCCGACGCTGGGCGTGTCCGTGGACCGCAGGACAGCACCCTTGGCAGTTCAAGAGGACAGATGTAGGGGACAGTGGAGGTTAGTGAGCCCCCTGCAGTAAGGAACCTACCTAAGACCAACAGATGAAGATTCTGGGGCCCTGGACACCGCGGGTGGAACCCGAACTTCCCCAGATGCGAGCGTGGGTCAGAAAGATGAGCGCGGGAAGGAAGGAACAAACCTGATTGCCACGGCAGACCTCTCTGCCGCCGCAGAGGTGGTCACAAGCGGCTCGCAGAGGAGGTGGGGCAAATGAAACAACAGAAGGGACCCAGGACCGTCCTCATCATCTCCTCTGCCGCCACCATCCCTTTCTGGGAAGTTCTGTGTTTTCAGAACTCGCCTAGGACGAACCCAGTGCCTTGTCCCCTCCTGCCATTCAAGAACTCCAGGAGGGGTGATGAGGTAGCTCAGTGGGGACAGGAGCTCGCAGACAAAAACTGAACCCCTCTGTTGGATCCAGGAGCTCCCACAAGTTGTCTTCTGACCTCTGCAACACACGTGCACCCACACACAGGAGAGAGAGAGAGAGAGAGAGAGAGAGAGAGAGAGAGAGAGAGAGAGAGACTTTTTTTAAAAGTACCAGAGCAGATGGCTTGGGCCAGGGTCCTAGAAAAATAGAGCAGGTCTGGCTAGGAGAGGAAGACAATGGGAGAATAAGGGTCAGTCTCCTGCAAAAGTGGGCAGGCTAAGGGATGCTCCTCCTCTCCGTTTTCACAATGGCATTGGCACCAGCTTTCTTTTCTAATTAGGAAATACATTCCAAGCACAGGCCAGACTAGGGACAGTTACGTGAAGAACCCTGTCCTGTGCCTAAGACCCAGCCAAGCCTAACTGGATACAGATGTTTCTGTAATAAAAGTATTTCAAGAAGTTGGGAGTCTAAGTAACCCTGCCTAGGATTCAGCGAGTTCCCCAGCACTGCATGAGCATAAGCCAGGCATGGTGGCCCATGACTGTATAGCCAGCCCTCCAGGAAATGGGGAACGGAGAATCAGAAGTTCAAAGTCATCACTGGTTACATTGAGTTTGAGGCCAGCCTGGGCTAAGTAAAACTGCAGATCAAGAAAATAAAACAATTTCTTGCCTCCCCACATAGCCTTTTGTACTGCACCAAAAGGGACTTATATGGCTGTGGTAAGGGAGACAGACTTTATCAGCATAACGCTCTCGGTGTGGAATCCCACCCCTTCATTTGTAACCTAGACTTCTTTGTTCTGCTCTGCTTATGAGAATGTTCGGGAGATTCTCCTGACCTTACAGTCTGTTCATTGGAAGTGCTGAGGACTGTCAGGAGCCTGGGACAACTTTGTTTCCATTCTTCTGTTGATGGACATTTAAGTTGACCTAGCTCGCAAGAGTGCAAACAAGGCAGAAGTGAACATTCTTGAATTACAGAGTTACTGTTGCATTAATGGCAACCAACATGTTTACTTTGGGGTTTGGGTTAGAAACTGAAGTTGTTTTTAAAATATATATAAAGTTTTATATGCACATACATATACAATGTGCTTTAATCATACTCCCCCATGCCAATATTCTCTCATCTTCTTCCTCCTTCCGCTATTGTTTTCATGTCTGTGCGTGTTTGTGTGTGTGTGTCTATGGGTGTGTCTATGTATGTGTGTCTGTAGGGGTGTGTGTCTGTGGGTGGGTGGGTCTGTGTGTGTCTGTGTCTGTGGGGGTGTGTCTGTGGGCATATGTACTTGTGTTTAATGAGACAACATGATCCCTGGGATCATGGGAGAGTTATTTGCCTGAAAGCATCCTTACAGTTTGGCTGCTCATCTGCCACACAAAATACAGGCCAAAAGTGAGCAAACTTTTTATAAAGGCAAGGAGTAGCTAAAGTTTCCCCAGCATAATTGAGGCCAAGTTCTCTTATAAGTATTTACAATGTACCCCTTAAAACTTTGAAAGAGGCTGGGATGTCATTCAGTGGAAGACGCTTGCATGAGGAGTACTTGGTGGGCCCTGGGTTCTAGCTCCAATGCTACAAAACAAACTAACAAAAATAAATAGCACTGCATTATTAGCGCAAGGCTGTAAAAGCAGAACCTAACAAAGCTGCAGTCAGCTTGCTGGAGAGGAAAGAGACTCCAAGTCCCTTCCTCTCTCATTCAGAAGGTCATCGCCCCACACACAAAAAGACAACCACTTTCAACAAAAACTAAAGTACAGTTGGGCTCAACATTAAACTTAATATGACCACGGTGTTGCACTAAGTGGGAGGAAGCACCCCCTCACACACAGGCTCCTCTCTCATCCCTATGCTCACATACATTTCTTCCTCTGTGCCTTTTTATCTGTGTGTACCCAGCAATTCCCTGCACACATAAATGCATGGATGCTTCCTGCAAACCTTCACTGCTTATTATAATGACTTTGAAACACTGAATGCTAACTTTGAAAATCTGTAATGAATTTTAGGAATGCATAGGCTCATACCAATTAGGCAGTAATTAGGAAACAAAATGGGGCTCACTAGAAAAGGCGTTGTTTTGTAGCCTAATGAACCATCTCCCTGTTCCGAGTTCATTAACTTAAATACCAGCACAAAAGAGAAGCGCTTTTGATTGCTTTTTCCTGGAACTGAACCTGACTGGCTGATTTTATGTCTTTATTGAACTTGAGCCAAAACTTGAGAATAGAAAAAGAAGTAGTTTCAAAATATATTCTTAAATGAATCGAATCAACCTGATTTAAAAACGTTTTATTATTGACAAGAATGGGGCCAAACCAAAACCTGTAGTGGCTGACCTCAAACTTACTAAGGAACTGTCAGTCTCCGAGCCCATTCAGTGATTTGAGGTCTTTTCCCTAGAGGCCGTGAGGTCAGCCAGGCAATTAGACATGGCTTCTGGGCACCTTTGTCCCTTTGCCCAGCATTATCCTTTCGGTCACACACACATTCACTGGCGCACACACACATTCCTCTCTGCCCCATTCATGCCCTTCGTCCCGTGCATTCCTTTCTTACGAGGCTATTCATGTGTGGCTCCATCCCTACACACATGTACACCTATAAATGTGTAAAGCACACACGGCTCTTTCCCACATACATCCGTGACTCTCCATGGTACGTCTTTCCACACACACGGGCCCTCCCTATGTAGCTTGTGACTCACACGTTTCTCCACTTGATCACAGACACGCTCTCCTTTAGCTTGTGTTTCCTGCATGCCCCGCTTCTCTCGAACATTTAACTTTCTGCCATACACGTGTTTTCACACCACTTTGCCAAATGCAAATTCATTCTCTAGTATCTTTGTGTATTTGTCTAGCTGGATGCACACGTGCCAAGTAAGTAAATAGCCTTTAAAAACTAAGTGAAAATACAGCGTTCGTTCATTTCAAGCTGTGGCGGTTATTTAAGCAGTTGGAGCTGGCATGCAAGTGGATGCAGCTTTTGGAACCCCCACTTGTGCCTGTCAAGCAGTTTAGGATCGTGTACAAGTCTCCTGCCACTTGTTTCTATACAAAGAAGGCTTTTAAATGGCTTGAGGGTCCTTGATGTTTGTTCTCTGATATAAGTAAATTGTACCCCGTTTATGTAGTCAAGTGGCATTCCCTAGGGTGAGTGTGTGCTCCCCCCATAGGGAAATGCTTACAAACAGTTTCCTTAAATGATCCCAAGATGTAAGGGTGAATAACCACTAAGGCTGCCACAAAGGGACCCCAGACTTACTCACAGGCAGGGATGAAAAAGATCTCAAGTCAAAGTGTGACCAGGTTAGGGCCTTCTCTCAGCTTCCAGAAAAAAACTGTACAAGCCCCTCTTGTTGGCTCTCTTCTCCCTATGTTTCTTTACAAAGTCTTTCCTCCATGCCCCTCTGTGTCCCAAATTATTCCTATAGTGATACTAGACACATGGGATTGGGTTCCAACCTAAGAACCTCATTTGATGTTAATTCATTGTAAATATCCCCTCTCTAAAGAAGGCCACATTCTAAGCTATTGTTATGACTGAGTTGGGTGACGGGACATAGCAGACTTTGATTTGTTTCTGCATATAGTAATTTATTAGCAAGAGATAATAATTCTAAACTCTACCTTTATCAATAATAAGTCTGGAGCTGGGATGTATCTCAGTTTATAGTGCTTGTCCAGCATGCAGAAAGTGCTGAGTCCCCAGCACTGTATTAAACCAAACCAGTGGAGCATGTTTGAAGGCCAGTCTGGCAAACGTTGAGTCTATTACAAATAGTGTACCAGTGGTCTGACTTGGCAATTCCTCATTTCAAACTTGAAGTCTGAATCTAACCGAATCTCCTCCACTCCACCTTTCAAGGGATATAGCCCAAAACACACACACACACACACACACACACACACACACACACACACACACACGAGGGCGGGGGGGGGGGGGGGGGGGGGGGGGGGGGGGGGGGGACTGGACTCCTAAGGTGACATTGCTCCACCTGGTGGCAAGCCAAGGAAATTGACGGTGCATTCACTGAGTAAGGCAAGTCCGCAGCAAGGTGCATTCGATGGACAGCTCCTGTGAAGAAATCAGAGGTAAAGCCAACATAGATATCAGAGGCAGGGTGCAGAAGATTAGCAGTTAAATGAAGCACTTTAGCAATCAACAGATCACCAAACAAACTAGAGCAAATGGAACAGAAAAAAAATTAACTCGACTCTGACAAGACATTCCTTCAAAATCAGGCTGCAGAATTGCACTTCCATAAAAACCACTCTGGGCTGAGCCAACGGGATTACAAATCCCAGAGCAACCTGGACTACACAGGAAGCTCAAGACTAGCCTGAGCTACACACTGAGTTCAAGGCCCATCTGGGTTATAAGGTAAGACCTTGTTTAAAGATGAAGAGGGGGGAGAAGTAGCAGGAAGAGGAGGAACAGGATGAAAGAAAAGAGGGGAGGAGGAAGGGACAGTGAAAGAAACAAGAAGAGGCAGGGGAAGAGGGGGGCAGGAATGGAGGAAGGGAATAAAAAGGAAAGAGGGGAAAGAGGGAGGGGAGGAGGAAGGGGAAGAGGAACAAGAAGAATGGGGAGGAGAGGGAGCAAGAACGGAGGAGGCAAGAAGGGGGGGGGGACGAGTATTGTGTGATGTTTTACTCTTGGCTTTTGGGAGAGAACCACCCAGCTTCCAAATAAATCACACACACGAATGCCTGGTCTTAGCTTGGCTTGTTTCTTGCCAGCTTTTCTTAAATTGTCCTGATTACCTTTTGCCTCTGGGCTTTTATCTTTCTCTATTTCTGTATACCTTTCTTTAGTTCTTGCTCCGTGGCCTGCTGTATAGCTGGGTGGCTGGTCCCTCATGTCCTCCTCTCCTTGTTCTCTTGCTCTTTCTTCCTTGTTTCTCCCTCTATTAATATTCTCTGCCTGCCAGTCCTGCCTCTTGTTGCTCCTGCCTCACTACTGGTCATTCAGCTCTTTATTTATAGACCATCAGGTGTTTTAGACAGGCAAAGAATCACAGCTTCACAGAGTTAAATAAATGCAGCATAAACAAAAGCAACACACCCTAAAATAATATTACTCAACATTTCTTCTTTTTTCTTTTTAAACAAAAATGAAAAAATTTAACTTGAGTATAGTAAGACAGTATGTATACAATAAGAACAATGATCACGTAAAGATTACATTCACAATGTACTGAATTCCAATTCATTTGTGTCTGGTAAATTTAAAAAAAATATTCCATTATCTATCCTATCTTAAAGAATCTAAAGTTTTGTACCTAACTTACTTTCTATCATATCTAAGAAAAAGTGCAACTATAACTATCTAGTTTTCAACTCCATCAAAAACATTAGAAGGATATTTTATTTAAATAAACAAAAGTACATTGCAAATGACTTCCAAACTCCTTAGAAAGGACAGAGTCATCTGACTGCCTGGATAGTCCCCAAAGTTCTTTTGCAATGTTGGGGCATCCATCTTCAGCCTAAAGGCCCATAGTCTCTGGAAGACTTCTCAATGAAGCAGGAAATTTGAAAGAATGTCCCACCTACATTGACAGTTTGTCAACCACTTTCTTCTGCATCCTGCAGAATGTCTGGCAGTTTCTTCTGTGAAGCAGGAATCCTGAAGGACCATCCCAACTTGTCTTGGTAAAATTCAGCAGTCACTTTCCTGTGGGTCCTGATTGTCCAGGTTTACAGAGCATACTGTTAAGAGGTCCAGACAAGAGCAGCTTCTTGCCCAAATGGCTAGCCATGCCACATTGAAAGCAAACACCATAAGGAGTTTCTTCAGCATCCATCATCTCTGAAGTAAGTTGGTGCTGCAGGAGCAGATGTGTCTCATTGTCATGAATAAGCCAAACTTAGCAAAACATCTTAACTGTTTTGTAGGTCTTTGAAAGGTTTAAAGACCATCTATCTATCTAAATTATATCTCTATATGATCTGGAAAACATACCCAGCATATTCACAAATTTGATTGTCATAAATCACTAACTACTGACCTGTGTTTCTTAATTATCCTAAATAGTTTATAATAATAATTTTCAAAGACTAGAATTTTGCCTTACATTTTTAAATGATCTGCATAGGTACAATACCTTAAACAAGAACAGAAACATACATACAATGTGTTGTAACAAAAATAACCTTAAATTTGTATCAATATGTAAAGATCCTTTAAACAAGAGTAGAAACATATATACAATGTGTTGTAACAAAAATTACCTTAAATTTGTATTAATATTCAAAAATCCTTTACACAAGAGAAAAACATATATACAATGTAACAAAATTGACTTTGAATTTGTATCCATATACCAAAATCCATGCCAAGGCAAAATGTCTGCGATTACCTATTTTTCCTATATTCCTATATTCCCCTAAACTATAACAAACATCCATGACCCACAAAATAACCAAAAGCCTCCCACAACCCACTCTTGGGAATGTGGACATTGTGTTTTCTAGACTGCCTTCTGCTGAATGTGGATCAAGGCATCTTTAGGGTCCCAAAGGGAAAATTGAGATAATGACTAAGTCCTGTGAAGACCAGCATTAACCTTTGTTGATAGATATCACCTGTCAAGATTCAGGAGGTCTCCCCTGATCAAACCAGATCCAAATCAAACTGGAACAAATCCACAGTCTCTTGTTTCCTGGGGGGTGGGGGTGGGGCGCTCCTCCAAAGCATTTTTGATTCTCATTTGTCAAATACATTTTTTTGACTTTTTTTTAAAAGTTAAGGCATTCTTTAAATATCTACCCTGGCTTATTCCACAGTCCCACTTTCAGTTCCAGGTCTCTTAGCAGCTTCCCTTAGCTTCTCAGCAATCAAAAAATTCAAAATCAACACAAGTGCATACAGGATTCAGACTCTCTGTGTATTTCCCATCTTTATGTGGCTTTTTTCTTTTATATTACTTTTACTGTCTCTTTAAAGACTTTACTAATTTTTAAAACTATTTCTTTCTATAACTGCCTATAGCCATTTTCTTTCTTAATTCTATGCACATTGTAAAACACACTGGAACTTCTTTAGAGGTTTTTTTTTTATCTGAAACTCTTTTACTGTGTATCTCTAGTCTTTTTTGACCACACAAGCACATTTTAGACTGTTAAGCTACACCTGGATCTTCCGCATTCTCCATAGGCTGATTCTGCCCACTCTCGAGCCGAAAGCCAAGAATTACATTAAACTTTCCTAGCTGTGAAAGCCAGTACCTGTGTTCCCACATGCAGTTTTTACTTACCTTGTTAGTTCTAGTTTCTATTCTGTCTGCTGAACATCAGCAACACTTAAAGGAGCCATATCCTTCCCGCCCCCCACCCCCAGTTTTCTCAGGCTCTAGATGGATATTTGAGCCCCAACTTGGTACACCAAAATGTTGTGTGAAATTTTATTCTTCACTGGGTGTCATCCAGTTTCCAAATAAATCACACACAGAGGCTTATTCTTAGTTATGAATGCTGGCCTTAGCTTGGCTTGTTGCCAGCTTTTTAAAAATTGTCCTGATTACCTTTTGCCTCTGGGCTTTTATCTTTCTCTATTTCTGTATACATTTCTTTAGTTCTTTCTCCATGGCCTGCTGTGTTGTGGATGAGTGGCTGGTCCCTCATGTCCTCCTCTCCTTGTTCTCTTGCTCCTTCTTCCTTGTTTCTCCTTCTATTTATTCTCTCTGCATGCCAGCCCTGCCTATCATTGCTCCTGTCTTGCTATTGGCCATTCAGCTCTTTATTAGACCATCAGGTGTTTTAGACAGGCAAGGAACCACAACTTTACAGAGTTAAACAAATGCAGCATAAACAAAAGTCACACACCTTAAAATACCACACTTAAAATTTTGTCACACACCTCCCAACAGACAAGGGGAGGGAAAGATGAACAGGAAGAAGGGGAAGAGGGAGAGCAGGACGGGAGGAAGGGGAGAAGGAGAAGGAGGATTAATACACAGGTTTGAATAAGAAGATTTTCTGTGTGCACAGAAACAACTCTGTACATGAAGCAACATTTAAGTACCTCTCTAATTATAACAGCAGCTACAAGAAAACAGGCTTGAATAAAACACAAAGGCTATAAACACTGCCGGTGTGGGTGACTGCTTTGTCACTCTAAGCATCATTCACCTTCCCTGTCTCCAAAGGACATTATGTCCATTACAACACACCTGCTTATTGAGTGCATCCAATTGTAACCTAGTCAGGGTCACCATTGCTGTGATAAAACACCATGACCAAACGCAACTTGGAGAAGAAAGGATTTATTTGGCCCTTTCTGCCCTCATGAACTCCAAGGTCTCACTCCAGCGGCTCAGGCACTTCCCTCCAGCCCAGAATTTCCACGGTGTGCTACCCTTTCAAACACACAGGAGCTGGAGACATGGCTCTGCAGTTAAAAGCACTTTCTGCCCTTCTGAGAGGGCCAGAGCACCCATGAACAGAGGCTCACAATCATTTGCAACTCCAGCTCTGGGGGAATCTGAAGCCTCAAGTCTCTATGGACATTGCACTCATGTGCACACGCACATACACATGCACACACACACACACACACACATAAAAATAAGTAAATAGGGGCTGGAGAGGTGGCTCAGTGGTTATGAGCACTGATTGTTCTTTCAGAGGACCCAGGTTCAAATTCCAGCACCTATATAATGGCTCACAACTGTCTGAAGATCCAGTTCCAGGACACCTGACATCCTCACACAGACATGCTTGCAGGCACAACACCAATGCACATAAAATAAAAGTAAATTATTTTGAATAAAATTAAAAAATGAATAAATCTTTTTAAAAGTATACGTGTCTTGCCAGGTGTGTTGGTGCTTGCCTTTAATCCCAGCACTTAGGAGGCAGAGGCAGAAGGATCTCTGTGAGTTCCAGGGAGCTCCAGAATGGCCAGAAACACATAGAGAGACCCTGTCTCAAGCAAACAAAAAGGTACCCATCTCTTTTTAAGTAAATTATCCATTAAGTTGTTTGACCCCCCACAGCAACTTTATGCAATAGGAACTCCCCATTTGACAAATTGAGAAACTAAGGCACAGAAAGGTTTTAGCACCTGGCATAAGACTTTCTGATTTGAAAACATGTCTTATGACTACAGGTAAATTTTTTTAAGCTTAGTTTTTGTATGCAAAGGTGTTTTGCCTGCTTGTAAATCTGTATACCGTGTGTGCCCGGTGTCTATGAAGACTAAAAGAGGGCATTAGATCCCCTGAACCCAGAGTTAACAGAGGGTTATAAGAATTGAGCTAGGGTCCTCTGAAAAGGCAGACAGTGGTCTTAAAAACAGAGACATCTCGCCGGGCGGTGGTGGCGCACTCCTTTAATCCCAGCACGTGGGAGGCAGAGGCAGGCGGATCTCTGTGAGTTTGAGACCAGCCTGGTCTATAAGAGCTAGTTCCAGGACAGGCTCCAAAACCACAGAGAAACCCTGTCTCGAAAAACCAAAAACAAACAAAACAAAAAAAAAAAAACAAAAACAGAGACATCTCTCCAGCCCCCAGTTAAAATGTTTTGTCTGTCTCCTTCACTGGAATTTGAGATCCAGTCTGTCATATTTAAAACAGTATCTTCTTGAGCCCAGTCCAATACCTGACACAATAAGGAATCAAAAGCTGATTCAGCAAATGAAAAGGTGTGGGGGAGGGGAGGACTCTGGTTTTGAGACAAAGTCTACCACAGCGAGCTTCGAATTCAAGCACATGATCTCCCCCTATCAGCCTCAATGGTACTGGGCTTAGAAGCATGCGCCTTCCGGCCCCTCCAGGGTGGCTTGTTTAAGAGCATGTGCTAAGCATCATTTGATGCGTAGTGGGAGCCCGACAGTCAATCACCCAACATCCCTGGGCGCTGAGAAGGTACAGTCCACGGGTAAGGGATTCGGGAACGCCCGTTCCGGTCCCCCGGAATCCCTACTCCGCCTCTTTCTTCTTCCTCTCCATCCCCTCCGAGGATCCATCCTCCGGGATGCCGGGATACCGAGCCGCCAGCAGCCGGCGAGGACCAGTGTGCGCGGGAGAGCTCCATAGAAGGCGGTGCGCATGTGCAAGGGCCAGCGCACTGCGCATGCGGGAAGATGGCCGGCCCGGGAACCTGAGCTCCTCCGCGGTCACCCTGGTCCCCTCCGCGCCTAAGCTCATCGGTGGGCGAGTGGGACCGCGGCGCTCCGTGGGTGGAGCCGAGGTACTCCGTGGGTGGAGCGGGCGGCCGGTCGCGGCGCCCAAAGGGGCCGTGGAGCCGGAATCGCGCGCGCCTTGCCGCCCGGGAAGGCGGGAGGGCGCGAGGGGCGCGAGGGGCGCGGGGCAGCATGAGTCAGCAGCGACCGGCGCGGAGACTGCCCAGCCTGCTGGTGGATCCGGCGCAGGAGACGGTGCGTCGCCGGTGCCGGGACCCCATCAACGTGGAGAGCCTACTGGTGAGCGCAGGCCAGGACCACCGGGAGTCACGTGCTGCGGGGCGCGCTCTTTCCGTCTGACCCTCTGCACTCTTGTCGCTTGGGTGCCCCGGGCTCTTCCTGCAGCTCCCCATCCACGGACCGCCCTCTGCTTTTTACATATTTCTATTGCATTACTTACTTTGTGGGTGGGCTGGCGGGAGCGTGGATTCCACGAGGCAACTTGGGGAAGTCTATCCTTTGCTTACACCTTTGTGGTTCGCAGCCTGGAATTTAGGTTGAGTTTGTAAAGCTTGGTGGCAAGTGCCTTCCCCGAACTGAGCGATCTCGCCCTCCCATCTGTGCTGTTTGACTGGGGCAATGAAAGAGCGGCAATTCCCACCATTCCTGGCTTCCGACGGTTCTCGGGGCTCCTGCTGGGTCCGTCCTTTGTCCGCTTCTCCTGTTCGCTGTTTTCTCTCCAAGACAAGCAATTTCCAAAGCCGTTCTGGCCAGTCCCGTGCCAACTAGTTCATGAGCATGGTCTGCTCACAATAACCTTGAGATTGTTATTCTTAGAGTTTGTCAGAACTTGTTCTGATGTTGTGTGGCTGGCTTGTGGCTAGGTAATGAGGAAGCTGGAGGAATCTCAGAATGACTGCAGGTGACAGCCTTTCCCCTAATTTCTTTCCCTTCTTTTAAAACAGTGATTTCTGCTCGGTATCCACTTGCTCTTGCATTCCCACCCAGTCTTAAGCACTCTGTAAGGTTGTTCTAAATAAGAGCTCTGTCGGTTTTTGTCAATTCTAGTATCGGTTTCACACCTTATCTTGTTTAACAACTAACCACTCACTCTTGGCTGAGAATTCTCTGCTGTGTTTTTGACAGCCACTGTGGGGGCCCCTTGTCTCCTTCTCTTCCCTTTTCAGACATGTGGGTGCCATCCAGGGTTCTCTACCCTCTGTTCATGTAGGTGGCCTGTAATATTCCTGACTTTTGGCCTGAAACCGCGGTGTTTTCCTGAGGATTTCCTAAAGCCCCTCTAAATGCTCACACTGGTAAAACAACACTTAACTTTCCATACTGCATCAAAAGATACTGCCCTCTGAAGTCTTAGATATTCTAATCCAAGCTGGTGATTTCAGTAGCATCAAGGTAACTCCCAAATCCATACATCTTCCCCAGAGCTGTCCAACTGTATGTTAGATGTACCTACTTAGATCTAAAACTTAAGAAAAATATGTCTGTGTGGATGTCATGTGTGTACTGGTGCCCACAGAGGCCAGAAGAGGGAGTTGAAGTTAGCAAGAGGTTTTGGGTTGATATGTGGTTGTTGGGAACTGAACTCAGCCCTCTGGAAGAGCAGCAAGCGCTTTTAACTGCTGAGCCATCTCTCCAGCCGCAGATCTCAAACTCTTACATCCATAGCCAGATTTAGGGACCCCTTCTTACCTAGGAAAGCATTCTCTTTCTCACATCCCACCCCAGTGGTGGCACACCTACCCTGCTGCCCAAGCCAGCACTCTAGACTTTGCTGTTGCCTTTTTTTCTTTTCCAGAATGGGCCCCTCCCCGCAAGTCTCTGAATTAACATCAGTAGAGCTACCTCTCTTCCCGTCATATACTATCTGGCACTACAGTGCCATCCTGACCTATTTCCTGCCTCTCTTGCTCCCCTCACTGTTGGTGTGAACTTCACCCGTAACCAATGATCTCATGAAAGCGTGTTTCCGATCTCATTTGCCCAGAGGAATTCGTTGTGATTCGCTGATCTCCCAGGACAGGGTCGAAACCTCTTAATATAATCTAGCTGCAGGTTTTTCTTTCTTACATTATTCTTCTATGGTTCCATACTCTGTCCAGGCCTCGTTTTCTCAAGCTGACACCCGTGTATACATTTCCATATTGTCACCAACATGTCTGAAGTCAAGCTTCACGGGTAACTTGTCTTTAGACAAGTGTCTTTACCCCTTCCTTAGCCCCCAGACCATTCTATGCTCACTGCTCCGTCCTCTGCAGAGCTTGGGTCTTTCCGCTCATTTCATGCTACCATGAAGATCTGGCCGCGCACAGAAACATTAAGCAAGAAGTTAATCAAGTTGGAGACTCTGTATTTTCTTGCCTGTAAAATAGTGACTTAACATGTCAGTGGTTTTTTAATCGACTAAAACAATGCCAAAGCTTAATAAGCCATTGCACGGAACAGTTCCATGTCTTGCTGGGTGCTGGTTGCCAGGATGAGTGGCTTAAACCTGGTGTGGGCTCTGGAGCAGGGAGAAAAATAGCACTGGAAGGAGGTGAAGTTGGTTTGCACATTAGCAGATAAGGACGATCTGGGTGGGTGACATTAATGCGGTCACCTGGGAGAGATCAGTGTTCCCTGAGCTCATGGAGTATTGTTCTGACGCAGGGAGCTGGTCCATAGAAACCTCTGCATAGAGAGAATTAACCATTTTGGAGACAGTGCCCCGGACGTTAGTCTCTACAAGTCACCTTTCATTTTTCTCATCCACCTTTAAAGCTAGCCAGGCGTGGTGGTCCTGCTCTGTCGTGCCAGTCCTTGGGAGACAGAGGCAGATGGGTGATGAGTTAAAGGCCTGCCGGGGCTGCATAGCAAGTTCCAGACCAATCTGGGCTATACACTGAGCTCCCATCCCCTTTCTTACCCCAATCCTCCAAACTGAGAAGATTCCGAAGCCGTATATAAGGGGGATGGGGCCAGGGGATGGTAATGCTTTCCTGTGTGTTTCCAGATGTGACACAGAGGTGTTTTTTTTTTTTTTTTAAGATTTATTTATCATGTACAGTGTTCTGTCTGCATGTATCCCTGCACGCCAGAAGAGGGCACCAGATCTCATTACAGATGGTTGTGAGCCACCATGTGGTTGCTGGGAATTGAACTCAGGACATCCAGAAGATCAGCCAGTGCTCTTAACCTCTGAGCCATCTCTCCAGCCCACACAGAGGTTTTTAAACGTGGAAACGGAGCATCAGGGAATTAGTTTGGAACACACCAAGTGTGTAACTCCCTCATCAAGGCCATTGCGAGTGTTCTCTGAAAGTCCTGAGGTCTCTAATTGTGTCTACTGGGGGGTGGGGGGCTTCTGCCCTCTATCCATGTGGCAGCAAGGTGGGTTGGTGGCTCTGCAGAGTATTGTGCAGGCATGGTGAGGACACTTATGTGGTCCTAGCACTCAGGAGGCTGTAGCAGAAGGATGGCATATTTAAAAACAGCCTGAGTTACATAGGAAGTTCTAGAATAGCCAGAACGTAATAACAAGAAGCTGTTTGAGAAACAGGAGGGATTTCATACAAGGGAAGAAAGCCAATGGTGGGGTGGGAACCTGTTTCCTGTGTCACTGCAGGCAGTATACAATGTATCTACGTTTATTGCAGAGTGTGGAGCAGGAGAAGGATTTCCTTTCTTATGTCTCATTGGAATGCTGTCCCTGTACCAACCTGCGAAAGCAGAATCGCTGGCCCTCTAAAGGAAACGGGCAGCCGATAGGTAGGCAGTCTGTGTACAGGGCTTGGCCCTTATCTCTGGGTTAAGAAAGGCAGCTTCTGCAGCAGGCAGCTATGAGTACGTAGTAACACTTCTGAATACTTGTTGACATGCTTTTCACATCAGTGTGAGGAGGCTGGACTTGTTACTCAATTCGAGAACCTTGCTATGAGGCGGGAGTGTGTGGCTCAGTTGGTAGACTTACTTAGCATGTGTGTAAGAACCCCAGTTCAATCCCAGGACCAAATGAACAGGCATTGGGGTACATATCTGCAATCCTGGCACTCAAGAGATGAAAGCAAGACGATCAGAAATTTAAAGCCATCCTTAGGGACAGGTTGAGTTTTGAGGTTAGTCTGGGCTATGTAAGAGACCCCCTTCTCAAAAAGCCTTGTATGCCAGCAAGATAGCACAGTAGGTTATGGTGCTTGCTGCCAAGCCTGGCAGCCTGGATTCAAACCCCAACCAAGAACCGCATAGTGGAAGGAGAGCACTGACTGACACCACAGAGTTGTCCTCCGGCCTCCACATGTACACCACAACACATACATACACAAAATACATAAGTGTAAGAAGGAGAAGAGGACCCTTGCTTCGGCGGCCAGCCTTTTCTCGTACTGTGTTTGGTGAAGGCTCTGTGTAAAAATAGCAATGACAGTTGGTCATATTTCTCTGTGGTCGAATTTCTCAGGTCTGCTTCAGAGCTCTCACGTCGGATGTCATTGCCGGCAGTGTTGAGTTAGTCCCTGCCCACAGAAGTGTCAACTTCAGGGTTGCACACCCTGTAGGCCACCTGCTCATTTTAGTCCTAAACTGTCCTAAAACTGGTTTTGTGGCAGGATGTCATCTCAAGCTACTACCAGATGTCTGTCATCTTTTTCAGAGGTGACAAGACTCATATGCAGAGGCTCTGTATATCTCTGGTGTGAGCTGCTTCTCTGTTGCCTGCCTGGGCTCTGGCTGCCCCACCCCTAGCCCACCTGGGTTCTGGCCAGCCACCCCTGCTCCAGCTGGGCTCTAGCTGGCCCACCCGGACTCTGGCTGGCCCACCTAGGCTCTGGCTGCCCCACCCCTGCCCCAGCTGGGCTCTAGCTGGCCCACCTGGGCTCTGGCTGCCCCACCCCTGCCCCAGCTGGGCTCTAGCTGGCCCACCTGGGCTCTGGCTGCCCCACCCCTGCCCCAGCTGGGCTCTAGCTGGCCCACCTGGACTCTGACTGCCCCACCTCTGCCCTGGCTGGCCCACCCTACCTTTAGCCAGCTTGCTGTCCCTTTCGTGCCATATTTCTTAGACCAAGAATGAGATTGTGTTGTGGTCTTGTTCAGAAGTCTTTGGTGGGTCTCTGCTGGTTAAAACAAGACTTTGGCATGGTCTTGATGTGCTTGGCCATCTCTTCAGGTACAAACCTGGACCATTCCCATGTGGCCATAGCGTGTACCCAGGCAGGGAACAGTATTTTTATCTCTCTATCCATAGCATTTACTGCTTGGAGTCATGTCCTAACTATCATTCTTCACCATCTTCTCCCCAGCACCTGCTGCAGTCAGTATAAGAGTGTCTGATGGAGGAAGGTCATTGGTTAAATAAAAAGAAACTGCTTGGCCCTCATTGGTTAGAAGATAGGTGGGAGGAGTAAACAGAACAGAACGCTGGGAGGAAGAGGAAGTGAGCTCAGACTCCACAGCTCTCCTCTCGGGAGCAGACGCCTGAGAGAGACGCCATGCCCCGCTCCCGGGCAGACGCACGCCATGAAGCTCCGACCCAGGATGGACATAGGCTAGAATCTTCCCGGTAAGACCGGTGCCCACAGATTATTAGAGATGGGTTGATCGGGATATCAGAATTAGCCAGTAAGGGCTAGAGCTAAAGGGCCAAGCAGTGTTTAAATGAATACAGTTTGTGTGTTGTTATTTTGGGTAAAGCTAGCCGTGCGGGCGGCTGGGGTGCTGGGGACGCAGCCCCGCCGCCCGTATTACTACAAGTGTCTGTCGGGACTTGTTTCCCACCTAAGTACCCTGTCTCCCACCCGCCTGCCTTTATCCACACTGAAGTCTGCAGCCTGAGAGGCCTGAGCCCGGGCGGGCCCTTAGAGAGGGAGTCACGCACCAGGTAAAAAGGCGGAAAGAATGATAGTTACGACATGACCCCAAGCCACACAGGGCTACAGAGCCTCTGCGTGTGATTCTCGTCACCTGACAAACTGCACCAGCTGTAGTTTGTGAGGATTCATTTTCTCTCGCTCTCATTACTTCGGGTGGAAAGGAAAATTAAAAAAAAAAAAAAAAAACAACTATCATGGCCTGGCATGGTGGTCCACGTTAAAGGTGGTCCACCTTTAATGCCAGCACTCAGAAGGCAGAGGCAGGCAGATCTCTGAGTTTGAGGCCAGCCTGGTCTACAAAGCAAGATCCAGGACAGCCAGGGCTACACAGAGAAAACCCTATCTCGAGGGAGGATGGGGAAGCGGATGAATGTATTGTAGAACAATAGTAATTCATTTGCATTGCTGTTTATAAAATGCTGTTTGTTTTTTGTGTTTTCTTTTTTTCCAGCCGTCAAAAATAACGATTAACCTAGAGGAAAACGTGCAGTATGTGTCCATGCGAAGTAAGTCGACTCCTGAGTAGGTTTGAGTGTCACACGGTGAACATGGCTAGATTTTTGTTTGGTTGGTTTTTAGTTTGGGGTTTTTCGTTTTGTTTTTCTACCAGCCTCTGCTTCCCGAGTGCTGGGGTTAGAGGCATGCACCCCCGCCACTACCCCGGAACGTGATTGGTTTTGCGCATGCACAAGGTCGTAGAACAGAAGTGAAACGATAGTGAAGGGTACCTCCGTGACTGAGTTGGGGTGCAGTGACGTTACTGTTCGTGTCACCTTCGCCTCCTTTCCACGTGGTATCTTGTGGCCCCTTCACTCTTCCTGGCTTTACTCTGTCATAGGTTCATGTCTAGGGTATCGGATGATCTTTGTGATCGATGGCCCCGTCATTGATTTCCTCCTGATTTGGTTCCTGCCACGAGGACCGTTTTCATTTACAGACGCCCAGATATAGATCCTACAGACTGTCCTTTGTTTCCCTCAGTGTCTGCCACCATCTCCCCTGTGGCTGGTCAGCAAGCTGGGTCAGCTTGACCCTTGAGATGTTTCTTTTTTTTTTTTTAATATTTTATTTATTATTTATACAGTATTCTGTCTGTGTGTCTGCCTGCAGGCCAGAAGAGGGCACCAGACCTCATTACAGATGGTTGTGAGCCACCATGTGGTTGCTGGGAATTGAACTCAGGACCTTTGGAAGAGCAGGCAATGCTCTCAACCACTGAGCCATCTCTCCAGCCCCCCTTGAGATGTTTCTTTCCACTGCCCCACACCAGCTGATTAGGGCATCTGTACTCGAGTGACTAAGCTTCAAAATACAGCTGTGGATTGTCATCCACCATGAACGAGGAGGCCAAGCCCCAGAGAGAGTAATTAAGCAGCTTGCTTAAAGTCAGTGTCCACACGGTTAGCTCTGAAGCCCACGTCTTCATCCCGTCCATGTAGACCACCTCTTAACTACCAGCTCTGGCTCTCCCAAGCCCAGCCAGGGCTCTGCTGCCTCTTCCCCTCTAGCCTGAACCCCACTGTGATCCCACTTCTCAGATGCCACTTTGTCCCTCCTTGGAGTGGGGAGCACCGTGCATCATCTTCCTGTGCTGCTCCTAGCATCCTCCTCTGTGAGCACCCAGTCAGTTCTCCACTCCAGTAAAGATGGCGCTTCTTGTTCTCAAGTGGCTTTGAATACCACTCAGCATACCATGGTTTATAGCAGATCTCCTTATCGGGTCCATGCAGTTCTCTTGGTGGGGGAGCTGTCCCCCAGCAGAGATGTTCAGTTAGATTTGTTCTTTATAAAATGGCTGACACCCTCGGAATGTGCTTAACCTACGCTAATAATAGGACTAAAACCCAATAAATGTCTAGCCAGTGAGTGAGTGTAAAATGGAAATAATGAACCCTGGCTTGTCTCGTAAGCATCATTCGATATCGTGTTCCCAAGTACCGTGATAACTCAACAGATTCTGCGTGAAGTTAAATGTTCAGCCTTTAAGAATAATGAAGTACACCTTGGCATGGTGTGCACACCTTTAATCCCAGCACTCAGGAGGCAGAAATAGATCTCTGAGTTTGAGGCCAGCCTGGTCTACAGAGCAAGTTTCAGGATAGCCAGGGCTACACAGAGAAACCCTGTCTTGAAAAAAATCAAAGGAAAAGGGGAAAGAATAATGAATGAAGTACATTTGCTCATACATCACGATCACGATTTTAAAAGATCATATTAAAAACCATTCGCCTCGAGAGATGGCTCAGTAGTTAAGAGCACTTGCTACTCTACCAGAGAACCCTGGCACCTCCATAGTGGCTCGCAACCACTGCAGCTCCAGTTCCAGAGGATCCCTTGCCTTTTTCTGACCTCAGTGGGCGCTAGACATACACACGGTGCACACACATGCAGGCAAAGCACTCATACACATAAAATAAGTAGATATTTTTAACATTAAGAGAAACCGTACCTGTGACCTGAGAATGTTGCTCGGCAGTAATGCGCTTGTCTGGCACCTGTGAAGCCGGGCTCACACCTCAACGTGCCCCAAAGAAGAAAGAATACCAACTGTATATTGACACATAAACGTGTGTTGTCAGATTATATGTATGAAATGAGGGCATTTGATTCTCTAATCATTTCTAATCCTATGCCTGAGAAGCAGAGGTGATTACAGAAATTTCTTGAAGGAATATGAAACTTGCGAAAATAGTTACTAGAGGAAACTCACTCCAGCCTTTAAGGGAACCTAATGCCTTTGCTCAGACCAGCCGAGGCCGATTTGCCTTTCATCCATTAGAGAACTGTTGCCATAGAAACTAGCGTGGGTCTCTGTTGCCATCTTCTGTGATCCTAAGGGACTGAGCATTGTCAGCTCATGTGCCGTGCTCTCGTTTGCAGAGGCTCTGAAAGTGAAAAGGCCCCGTTTTGATGTGTCGCTGGTGTACTTGACTCGCAAGTTCATGGATCTCGTCAGATCTGCCCCCGGGGGCATTCTTGACTTAAACAAGGTTGCCACAAAACTGGGAGTCCGAAAACGGCGCGTCTATGACATCACCAACGTCCTGGATGGAATCGAGCTGGTGGAAAAGAAGTCCAAGAACCACATTCGGTGGATGTGAGTTTACGTCCGTCATTCCCGTTCTTTCCCCTTCTCATTAGGATCTGTCCAGCTGCAGCAGTGTTCAGGAATAGAGAATGAGGCTTTTATGATTCTTCTTAGGCAAAGACTGGGGTTTTCTTGTCTCGTAGTATACTTAGATGTAAGTGACTACATAGGTCTAAACGGGAACATTAGGTGTAGAAGAATATCATTCAGATGGTGTGGAAAAGTTAAATGGAATAAGGGGGTTAATTAACTAATTTTCCCTATAAGATGCTAATAATGAAACATCTGATAAAAGAGGAAATTTTAAAAATGTATTTTCTTAATGTGAAATTAATAACAGAAGACATGATTCCCATGGGGCAGTAGAATACACAGCCAGAAACCCAGCCCCTTCCTGGCTTGGATTGGTTTTTTTCTGGAGAGGAGCAGGCATCTGCCTTCTTAGCAGGTTCACTGCATGGCGGTGGAGCAGGTGAGCTGACACTGCCCTGAGGGTAAACACACACTCCATGGCCTAAAGGCAGTTGCTAAAGAGTTGACATGACTGGGAAGGGTCTCGTAGAAAGAAGCCTGAAGCTAAGACACAGACAGAGCTGTGTGTGCACAGAAAAAAGCTGTATACTTAGGAAAAAGAATTCCGGCATTGAAGTACATTACAGATACAATAGGCAATGTAAAACCCAAAGGTCTTCAGATGGCTAAGGAATGGTTGAGGAAAAGCGCCTGAAGGACACTGGTTTAGGACAGAAGGCAGGCACGTTTGATAAGAACTGTGTCAGCCGTTCTGAACCTTTAATCCCAGACTCGGGAGACAGAGGCAGGTGGCTTTCTGTGCTGAGGCCAGCCAAAGCTATATTTAGAGAGACTGGCCCAAGAAAAGAAGGATGGGCATAATCACATAGATGGTGTTAAAGGAAATGCAGACGCTCTCCCTTAGCCTGCTCCCCTCCACAGGCAGCCTGCTTCCCTTCTGGCCCCTGCTGACTGCATGTCTGTTTCCTTCCGTAGAGGATCCGACCTGAAGAACTTCGGAGCCGCACCCCAGCAGAAGAAGCTCCAGGCCGAGCTCTCGGACCTGTCGGCCATGGAAGACGCCTTGGATGAGTTGATTAAAGACTGCGCTCAGCAGCTGTTGGAGTTAACCGACGACAAAGAAAACGAAAGATATCCTTCCATCCAAACCTTTGTAGAGTTTCTGCTTCCAGTGTAGATAGGATGTCTGAGAGAGACTTTGGGGGTTAATTTTCTTAATCGGGATATAAAATTAGGCCCTTAAAAGTTAGAGTAAACACAAGTACAGTGCTGTGGCTTAAACACACATGAGCAATTCATGTTGGTGTTGACTCTGCTCCCGGGCCAACTCTGCATGACGGCCGTTGTCAGAGACATACCCAGTTTGTTGTGGCTTCTTAAAATTAAGGAGTATTTGTTTGTTTGGTTGGGTTTTGTTGTTGTGTTTTTTGTTTTGTTTTTGTAATCCTGGATGGTAAATTGTTTATCAGCTATTGTGAAAATCAGGTTTTCCCTAATCTGTGAACTAGTTTCTTTCTGAAGTAGACTGTGCTACTGAAGTTTGTCTGTGCTCGTCACTGCATGTGGAAGCCTTGTGGAGCAGGAGCTGGGAGGGCCTAGGCCTAGGAGCCTGCGCCTGCTGGGCCCCCAGACCACCCTGCTGGGCCCCCAGACCACCCTGCTGGGCCCCCAGACCACCCTGCTGGCTGTGTCTCAGTGCCCTCTATGAGTGTCAGTAATTCTCCTCCCTCCCCCCCCCCCCCCCCCCCCAGCAGTCAAACCTATACCACAGGACAGATCTTAGAAAATCAAAGCCAGGGCTCCCAGAGACTCGCAGCCACGCAGAGACTCTAGTCTAAAAGGAAGAAAGCCAGAGCAACTGGACTGAGGGAGTGCAGAGTATCTGGCAGCCTCGCAGCAGGAGTTGAAGGCACTGAGTGACAGAGAGGCCGCAGGTGTGTGATCACGCCGGGAACTTGCTCTTCCTATTTTGTAGACTTTTTTCTGCCTTCTGGAGGGTTCTTACCCGAACCCTGAATGCTTTCTTCTCAAGCTCCCATAGTAAGAGCGAACCCTAGGCTCTTAACAGTGAATGAGTTCACACTGACTGTAGTGTAGGTGGGAATTTGAACATGCTGCTTTCCCCTTTTCTGTGGTTCTGCCTTCTGTAATGGCTGTTGCCCACAATCAGGTATGATCTAAAAAATATTAAGTGAAAATTCTAGAAGTAAAAACTTTCAGTGTGTTATAAATGCACTATTATTATTGGTTTGTTTGGAGGGTTTTTGGGTTGCTTGTTTGTTTGCTTTTTGATTTTTTGGTTTTTCGAGACAGGGTTTCTCAGTAGCTATGGAGCCTGTCCTGGAACTCGCTCTGTAGACCAGGCTGGCCTTGATGTCACAGAGATCCACCTGCCTCTGCCTCCCGAGTGCTGGGATTAAACGCGTGCGCCTAATTTATAGATTGAACCTCACTGTAGAAGCGTGTATGAAGAGTGTATGTAGGGAAATGCATACTATGTATAGGGTTTAGTTTTGGCTCCTGACTACTGAGGATTTGGAACATCCACCCAGCACTCCACCCCAAGGGAATTATTACCTTCGTGAGTTGTGTCTACATTCAGTATTTGGGCTTTGTTCATATCTTTCTCCACAAATTGCTCCAGTCAGTATTTGGTTTAAAATAATTCTTTGTTATAAATATTATAAAACACCATAAAAATCTTAATTTTTTTCTGGGGGGGTATTTTTTATATTTTGCTTATACGAATGTTCTGTTTGCATGTATGTATGTGCACTCCTTATGTACCTGGAGGCCCAAGGAAATGAAAAGATAGCTTCAGATCTCTTGGAACCTGAGTTAGGGTTGTGAGCCACCATGTGAGTGCTGGGAATTGAACCTGGGTCCTCTACAAGAGCAGCCAGTGCTCTTAACCACTAGGCCACCTCTCCAGCCCCAAGGATTCTTTTTGAAATAAAATTACCAGGAAGTTTTGGCTTTTCTTTGAACTGTTTACCTTCATTGTAAGTTTGTATCCCATAAAAGCCAAGCTATTTTAGTACCCGCATTCACATAAGAGGTGATCCGCCCTTGTGTGCTGGTGCGGGCCTTTATTTCTAGCCCTTTGGAGTCAGAGAAAGGCAGGTCTCTGAGTGCAATGCTAGCCTTTTCTATATAGCAAGTTCCAGGCCAGCCAGAAGTAAATAATGAGACTTTGCCTCAAAAACCAAAAAAAAAAAAAACAGGGGCGGGGCTAGGGGTGGTGTCCTGGCCATCTCGTCAGATCCTTGACCAGCTTTCACACTAGCGTATGTCACCTATCAGGACATCCACAGCATCCAAGCCTTCCACGAACAGATTGTCATTGCAGTGAAGGCTCCGGAGGAGACCCGACTGGACGTTCCGGCTCCCAGAGAAGTAGGTAGCGCTGCACTGCAAGGAGTAAAAGAGGGAGGTGGGTTAGCTTCCAGGTCTCTGAGCGCTACAGTCGCTTGTCATCTGTGTCCTTGTCAGCTTAACTGTGAGTGAGGTGAGAGAGCCAAGCACAGAGGAGTGGGTGTGCTTCGGGAACCCAGACAGTGGCCAGCAGGACCAGGCGTAGGACGGAGTTTGGCTGGCAAGTGCTGTTAGCCATGCTGCCACTGTCAGGCTGCAAAAGAAACCGCTCCATTGGCCTTAGTCTTCAGGCTCCAGAAGCAATGGCTGGTACGGCCGGAGCTCCCGGGAACTAGCTTGCTACCTACTAGCTCACCAAAGACTGAGAATGAGCTAGACACCGAGTCATGGGCGTAGAGCCTGTGTAAGGCCAGCCTTCCTGTCTGCTGCCAGGTACGCCAGGAAGGTTCGTGTTGAGAGTACTTGTCCCCAGAAGGCCACTTGATGAGGACGGAGTCCAAACCAAAGCCAGTGGCCCTTGGCATTCTGATGACTGGGTGGCCTCCATGCTGCTCATAGGCAGCCGTCACATACGTAAGGATTATTTCCACCACCACCTTTCTGACAGTGTGTCATCAGTCACAGAGGAGCACTCACTTTTCCTTCAGTCTCATTCGAATTGTGACTTGGTGACGTTCCCTGGTCGGATTTGAACTGAGACAGTGTCCGAGTAACATTTTCAGGAGGAGTTATTTCCACAGATGCTCAGCTCTTTCAATAGCCACTGATCTTGCAGAACGGCTTTTCTTTGGGGCGTGGCAATCCATTCTACAGGACTTAGTGGGGTTTGGTCTCCTAGTGCTCTGAGCTGCTTGGCCGGAATTGTTAAATCTCTGTGAACCTCTGAGCACTCCCAGTCCCATTTAGAGCTCTGTGATTCAGTCCTCCAGGCTGGCTGTTCTCGGCAGTATCCTGGATCAGTAGACTATGTACGTCTCTAGTGGGAACTGTGCACCTAGTATAGGGCTTGCACTGTGGCCTTCAACTCGCTCTGGCCTCCTACTTGTCCTTGTAAATAGTTTTGTTGGAATGAGGCCACCTCTTTAGATATCACCCATCTGCTTTCATGCCACCGTGGTAGGGTTAAATAGTTGTGACAGACAGCATAGCCTAAGAAGTCATCTCTGTCTGCTTTATAAAATGTTTTGAAAACATGGGTATGGGTATGCGCACGTCAGTGCAGATGCCCCGAAGCCTTGGTGTTGGCTCTCCTGGCGCTGGAGTCACAGGTGGCTGTGATCACCCTGACATAGGCGCTAACATCCAAGCGCTAATCCTCTGCAGAAGGAGCGCACACTCTGTTTTTTGTTTTGTTTTTTTGTTTGTTTTTGTTTTTTGTTTTGTTTTTGAGGCATGGTTTCTCTATAGCTTCGGAACCTGTTCTGGAACTCACTATGTAGACCAGGCTGTCCTCAAACTCCCAGCTGAGCACACCCTGTGAGCCGCTCTTAGTTCCCCAGGAATCCTCTTTACAGAATGACTTAGTGGCTGGTGGAGTTTGGGGAACAACATTGTTCCCATGCATTGTCTAATGATAAAAGGTTCTGTTTAAACCAGACCCGCCCTGACTTTCCAGCCACAGAGCACAGAGGTGGTTGGCCTGTCTCTCCTACCTGGTACCAGAGGACTTAAGAGGGTCCAAGTCTCTCTGAGAAGCAGAATCTCACCAGCTTGCTTGAATGAGATCCCAGAAAGGGGAGGAGCTAGAGCAACGGTGCTGTCTTGACTGGCCCATCCATGTGGATGTGGGAAGGGTGGACTTGAGGAGAGCCAGGCCAGCTCCCAATGGGAAAGATGAGGAATCGTACGAATATGCCTCTAAATATACTCAACCATTTTTTTAATTTCTTATGGGAAAGCCTTTGGAATTTGCTCCTGGGTAAATAAAACTGAAGCCAGAGGATAATAGTCATTTATTCTAGTTCTTCTCTTTGTGTCTGATGTTTCATCTTTTCCTCTTACATCTTTTAACTGAAAACTCGCCTTCCTGGGAGCTCAGTACCTCTGCACTAGTTTGGAAACCCCGACACCTTCTTGTGCAATACAATGGGGTACCCCAGAGCTCCCTGCCGCCAGAGAAGGGGAGGGGATTCCTGAGGACTCAACTGTCCATCTGACAGCTCCAAGACTACTGGCTACCTGCACGGTTAAGAGGTCTTTCCTGCAAATTGGCCAGTAGTGTAGAATGTAGTAACAGTCGAAAACATGATTTTCTCAAATGCACGGTGGGAAGGAAACCATAAGAATGAAGTTCATTGAAAACCTGTGACTAGTGGGTACCAGGGCTCACCTTGACGGTTTCTGTGTCCCTTGCTAGGACTCTATCACAGTACATATCAGGAGCACCAAAGGACCCATTGATGTATATTTGTGTGAAGTAGAACAGAATCACCCAAGTGGTAAAACAGCCGATGGAGCAGGGGCCTCTCCATCTAAAAGCAAACATCGAGAATGCCCAGAGAAAGGTAAACATTCTAATTTTGTGATTAGAGAAACTTTATAGATAACTTGAATACATATCTTTAAGGTTTTTCATGATTTTTTTTTAATTATGTCTGTGTTTGCGTGTGGGTATGTGCACATGAGGGGGCCAGTGGTATTGCCTCTCATGGAGCTGGAGTCACAGGCACTCGGGAGCCAGCAGGTGTGGGTGCAGGAAAAAGAGCCCTGGTCCTTGGGAGGAGCGATGGAGCTCTGCACTGCCGAGCCATCTCTCTAGCCTCTCCATAAGGAATCAGTACACTCCTGTAACCCCAGCTTAGGGGATGCTGAAGCGGGCAGATCCGAATTACAAGTCAGTCTCAGCTCCATAGTGAGAGTCAATTTGTGGGAGCACCAACTGCTAGACTCTTGCCAGAGAAAGCTGTCTGCACTCTCTGGCAGGTGCTTTCCAGCCATGGGCTGGAGTTCCCGTTTGTCCTATGAGCCTGAAAAGATCATTCCAAAAGAGAATTCTGTGTGAGAGAAGGTTCTTGACCAGACAGCTTCATTTCTTTCAACTCTTGAACAGCGCGCCCAGCTTCTTCACGGCCTTCACTCCATGTCTTTGTGTCTCGTTTCAGAAGACAGGCCTCCTCAGTGAAAGCCGCTCGGAGTGGGCGACCGATAGCAGTGCACAGTGATGAAGGGCCTCCTGTGTGGACGGATTATGTCCTGGTTTGATCCTCAGCAATAAGTCTTCATAGAGCGCGCTGGGTCTCCCATTCTAGATTCATAGCAGCGCTGAAGGCCAGTAGTGGTAGTGTTCTTGAGTAGCTTCCTGCTTAGGTTCCTGGATGGTTTCCACGTTCAGAATTAACTTTTGATAACTCTTCACTGCCTCTTGTCAGTGAGATGGACCTCTGCCTCCTGAAATCATTTTATCGCAAAGAATGTCACAAGGACAGACAGACGACCAGCTGGTTGTGGACTCTGCCCTTCCCTGATGGACGTTGTCAGCTTCTGAGAAGAATTGCCTTACCCTGGCTCACATTCGCCCTTAGGTGTCGTGCACTGGTGAGGTGCACACACAGGGCCAAATGTGGCGCCTTTGTACATATCTGTATCATGTTGAGATTGCTTATGAAATATGTCTGATGACACCTCTAACCTAGAACAACCAAAATAATGTATATAGGGAAAAATGACAGACAGATCTCTACTTCAGTATCGATAACTTATTAGAACCCTCTGGATGGGGTGAGTTTTCCATGTAGGAGTTCCACAGATACACTGTGCATTTAGATCCATGTACTTAAAGTGTTTTATTACAGCTCCCAGTACTATTATGGGAGTCAGATACTTCTTGATTTTAAGCTGCCTGCAGAGTCACTGTGTCCCAGTAGAATGGTGGCGTGCCTCGAAGCGTTGGGGGCACATAAAGGAATGCCCTCGGCAACGGGTCAGTTCACCCCAGGGTGAACCTGGTCCTGGTGAAAGGGAAAGCATTATCACGCTTTCTGCGAGCAGATTTTATAGTGTTTGTGTGTGCAGCCTGGCTCCTCTGTCAGAGGGGCTTCCCTCCCCTGCATTCATTGTACCCTGCCCCCACTCCAGCTCTCATCCCGCCTTCCCAAGCACCTAGCTACTTCTACCTCAGTGGGTAAGTCATTTACCTCTCTGTGCCTCAGTTTACTCAGTAACTTACCACTAGACTGTGAGCTCCGCGAGAAAGCTTTCCGTACTTGTGCTCAGCACCTCGCACCGCACCTAGTCCGGAACAAGTGCCCAATAGACGTCTAGCCAACCAGTGAGCGGGTGAGTGTGGCGTGCGGCCCATGGGACCTGGCTTGTTGTCTCAGGGTCTGGGGAGCATCATTGGTGTGTTAGATCTCTCATTTTACAAAAAATTGGAAGCAACTTGAAATAATGACCATGTATGCAAAAAATTCAAGTAGGGAATCCAAAATTAAAGTATTAAAAAGATAATCCTGCCTGGTGCTTTTGATTCACAAAGTCTCTGCTGGTATTTTTTTTTTTTTTTTGATTTTCGAGACAGGGTTTCTCTGGTATATATATATATATTTAAAGACATTTATTCAGCCTCATGATAAGACTGTTACATTTAGCAATCAACAGCATGAGTAAAAAAAGGTCTACAGTAAAATCCTTTGTTGGAATGCTTGACACTTTCCTCAGAACAGAAACTAAAATAGCCTGTTATACAATTAGCCACAAATACAGTCCTGGAGTTGTTTTGCCCGTACACATGAGTATTGTCTAAAACATGGCTTCTTTGTAGCAGCCAGGCCCTGCCACCACTGCGCTTGGCTGAGTTCACAAATCTGTTGTGACCTGTAGCTTCCCTGGCACTTCTCTGGCTCTCCTCTCCTGCTAAGCTTTGTCTCCTGACTGTAATTAGAACCTCTTGCCACTGCCATGGCTGCTGCTGCTGCGACCACCAGAGCCACCTTGGTTTCGTGGTTTAGCAAAGTACTGGCCTCCGCCACCATAAAGGCCAGAGCTTCTGCCTCCAAAGTCTCCTTTCATTGGTCCAAAAACTGAAGACTGATTGTTGTAATTGCCAAAATCATTGTAGCTTCCCCCACCACCCAAACTGCTTCCATCATTACCGAATCCATTACAGCCATCCCCACTGCCACCATATCCACCACCACCACCACGGCTGCCACCAAAGCCATCACAACCACTGACGTTTCCCCCTCAACCAAAACTCATTTTGCCAAAACCGCCTCCACGACCACCACCAAGGTTTCTCGAAACACTTGGACCTCTTTGGCTGGACGAAGCACTAGCCATCTCCTGCTTGGATAGGGCTTTTTCTTACTTCAAGGCTGTGCCCGTGTACACTATGGTATTTCTGAGTAACAGTCTTGACCACAGAGTCATGGTCCTCAAAGGTGACAAAAGCAAAAGCTCTTTTTTCCACTGCCTCTGTCGGTCATGATTTCAGTCGCTTCAATTTTCCCATACTGCTCAAAATAGTCTCACAGGTGATGTTCTTCCGTGTCTCCTTGATACCACCAGCAAAGATCTTCACGGTTAAGTGGGCCCCTGGTCTCTGAGAATCCTCTTGACACAGCTCTCTTAGGTTGCACAACTCTCGCAGCCACCTTTCGGGGTCTTGGATTCACAGTGGCATCCACTTCCTCTGCTGTGGTGGTGTGTGTAACAATCCCAAAGGCCCAGGATCACTTGGTGTTTGGGTAACCGTAACCACACAGTCTGTGAGTGTTCCCCATTTCTCAAAATAGCTCCTCGGACTCTCCCGTTGTTGTGAGGCTCAGCCCTCCAGAGAAGAGCTTCGACAGCTGTTCCTTGACGGCAGGGAAGTGAGAGCCTTCGGCGATGTTTTCTTGGCCGCATCAATAGGCAGAAAGGAGTAAGCCAATGAACGTGTCCTCTGCTGGGGTATTTTCAGATTCCTAGAAATTACTGGTAATCAGTATGTTTGGCCTCCAGATGTCCCTTCCTTTCTTGTGTATAAAATGTTATCGTTTGAAATTAGCTAAAGGACTTAGCACACAGTTGTTCTCAACCTCCCTAACGTTGCGACCCTTTAATATAGTTCCTCGTGTTGTGGTGACCCCCAACCATCAATCATTTCAGTTCAGTTCAGTTATTTTCATTGCTACCTCATAACTGTAATTTTGCTACTGTCATGAATTGCAATAACAAATAATAAATATCTGTGTTTTCTGATGGTCTTAGGCAACCCCCTGTGGAAAGGTTGTTCTATTCCCACAGGGGTCATGACCTACAGGTTGAGAGCTGCTCGCTTAGAAACTACTCCATTTCCTTAGTGGAATGATTGGGCAAGACAGGGAGCACAAGAGGAACAGCAAAGTGGGTAACAGTTACACATTTGACGGAAGGGAAAGTTCCGCCATCTGTGTGTAGTGGCCCCGGGCCCTGGGAAGAGCTGAGCTCTGTAGAGTGCACTGGCAGATGGTTCGTGTGTGCCTGTTAAACAGGAGAGGGAAGGGGCTCATATGGTGAGGGCACCTACTGCCAGAAGAGGGTTCCAGGAGCGGGCGGGTCGGAGGGTACAGAAGAAAGGATAATGAGAGGAGGGAAAGCTGTGGGCAGTGTCCCGGATTCAAAGGGATCATTAGCAAAGGGAAGCAAAGGTTTCCAAGCCGTGGGACTGGCAGACTGCGTGAAGTTTGGCATGCATGAAACCCTGTGGACGAGAACCTCTCTAAGTTGTAAATGTGTCTAAATGAAGTATCTCCATAGCTCAGTCTGCTGTTTGGCCTCCTCCTTTTAGGACTGGTGGAATGGGGTCCAATGCAGCTTAGTTTCCAGGCCTTTCCTTCACTCTTCCCCATGAGGATGCTACCCACTCTACTCCTAGTGCCTGGGCCACCCCTTCCGCGCTCTGCTTCTACTTCTGAGTCTAGACCTGTGGAGGTACGTGCCTGAGTGTCCGCGCGCATGCGCATGCTCCCGCCTTTCTCCAGTTCTCCACGAGGAGCAGTGGCTTCCTTCTTTTTTATTAGGTATTTCTGTGAAGTGTCTTCGAGCAAGTGTTCACAGTTTCCCTAGGGAAGTGGCTCTCTGTACCGAGATATATAGCAGGAGAAGGGAACGTCTGAAGAGAGAACTCCAGTGTCAGGTAAAGAATGTTTGGTATTGCTCCTGCCTCCCTGCTGCAGACACAGTTACAAGAAAAGGGCTTGGCTTCCCTATCGTCTGGAAAAGGAACTAAATATCAAGGATCCTATCACTTGGGCCGACTCTTGGAGAACTTTGTGTCTAGGGAAGTATACACTGTTGTCTTGAGGAAATGGGCTAGTCAGTGACGTGCTTGCTGCACAAGGTCTGAGGACCTAAGCTTGGATCACCAGCACCCACATGGAAGGCTGGGCATCGGGCACATCCCTGTCACACCAGCACTGGGAGTTCATTGGCCAACTGCCTAGCCACATGGAGCTCCGTGTTCAGAGAAAGACACTATCAAAAATAAAATGGAATGTGCCCAAGGGTGCTCTTGGTTGTTTTTTGCTCTTTACTCTTTGTCCTTTTTTAGGGGACCCGCCACCCAGCTCCCAAATGAATCACACACAGTCTTATTAGTACTGCTGAATGTTCAGCCTTAGCGTGGCTTGTTGCTAGCCAGCTTCTCTTTAAATTAGCCCTTCTATCTTTTCCCTCTGGGCTTTTATCTTTCTTACTTTCCTTCTTACTCCGGGACTGACGCCCCTGGCGTCCTCCTCTTCTTGTACCCTTGCTTCTACTTCTCTCTCCAAATTTCTCCTTCTGTTTATTCTCTCTGCCTGCCAGCCCCACCTAGCCTTGCTCCCTGCATTCAGCTCTTTATTAGACCATCAAACGTTTTAGACAGGCAAAGAATCACAGCTCCACGGAGTTAAACAAATGCAGCATAAACAAAAGCAACATGCCTTTACATCGTTAAACAAGTGTTCCAGAGCATAAACAAAAGTAATGCATCTTAAAATAATTTTCCACAACACAAGGGGGACACCCAGTATCAACCTCTGACCTTCACATACACTATACAACACATGCACACATTTTAAAACAGTCTCCTGTGGAGGGCAGGTACAGCTACAGTTAGTTATTACAAACTTAGACATCCAGCAAAATCTAGAATGCTTTTGGGGCATAACTAGGGTGCTGCTGTCACCTATGACGACAGGGATGTTCCATGATAAACCTAGGCAGCAGATTTACCCAGTCCAGAGTGTCAGTGGGGTTGAGGTCAAGAAGCCCAAATTAAGGTAACAGGCAGGTACCCTGTCCAGTTCACTGATGACAACCTTGTCCCCAGACACCTCCATCAGTAATGAGATTGTGTGAGACAGGGTCTCTCTATGTAGCCCTGGCTATTCTGGAATTTGTTATATAGGCCAAGCTGACCTCAAGCTAACAGAGATCCGCCTGCCTCTGCTTCCCAAGTTCTGGGATTAAAGGCGGGTGCCGCCACAGCTGTTTTAGTAATGAGATCTTGACCGATCTCAGGTTTCTGTGCTGAGCAGTTGACACTGCACATGGAAGAGGAAAAGAAAGAATTTCCAGGAAAAGGTTCTTACAGCATTGGAGCTCCACACTACTAGGAAGGACTAAACGCGGCTGCTAACAACAAAAATCTCCAACAAAGTGCCTAAAACAAGATGAACATGTGTTTATGGAATCCAGAGTGGGAAATTCACTCCCTTCAGGCCTCCTCCCAGGTGATGTCAGGCTTGTCTTCTGCTACCAGGGTCACACCAGAGTCCAAGGACACCCAGCCGGTGTACATACTAGCCAATAGGAAGGGCGAAGACAGGAGATGATGCTCCTTTGGCCTTTTATGGGGTTTTTATTGCTGTAAAGAGACAGCATGACCATGGCAACTTGTATGAGGTGGCTCACTTATAGCTCAAAGGTTCAGTCCATTATCATCATGGCCGGAAGCTACTTTTAATTAATAATTTGTATTTTATGTGCATTGCTGTTTTGCCTGCATGTATGTCTGTGTGGGGTGTCAGAGCCCCTGAAATAGGAGTTATAGACGGTTATGAGCTACCATATGGGTGCTGGGAATTGAACCCAGTCCTCTGGAAGATCAGCCAGTGCTCTTAACTGCTGAGCCATATCTCCAACCCGATAAGAGGCTTGTGATTCTGGGTGGTATCTTGAGCATAGGAAAGCTCAAAGTCCTCACAGTGACACAACTTCCTCCAACGAGGCCATACCTACCCCACCAAAGCCACACCTCCTGATAGTGCCACTCCCTATGAGCTTATAGAGGCCAATTACATTTAAATTACCAGAGGGCCCTTCTGCAGGCTCACACTGACGGCACTGACCACTTCATAACCACAGACTTAGAATGAGATCTTGAGGTGGGCTTAGCCACGTGCCGGGCTAACCAGGAGCTTTGCTCCTGAAGAAGGGAGGGATAGATCAGGATGGAATGCTCATGAGAACAGTTAGCAAGCCCCGGTTCTCCCCTTCTGGAGACTAGGAGTCTGCAGCTAGCTTCAGCCAGTTGACTGTGAGGCAGTTACAGGTTCCAAGCCACACGTCCAGCAGACACAGGAGCCACAGTTGACCTCGACATCTGAATGCCTGCCTGGAATCTGGCCGCTCTGCCAGTCCTCTCTCGGTCCCCACATTTGGGCAAAAAAGGTGTCAGATGTTTAGCTGCAATATTCTCCAACCTGTCTTAACTAGTGTGTGTACGGGGACAGCAGCTTTCTGCAGCCCAGAGTGAGAGGCTAATCCACACAGAATATCCTCATTAAGCCAGAGTTGAAATAAACCCCTTGACAAACTCAGGACTGCTGTCAGTCGCCTCTGTTCAACAGGACTGAAAAAGTGGTTGCTTAGTAACATGACTGAATCCAGTTGCTCTTGGGTAGTATGAATGGAACCCAACCCAAGACTGTGGTGGTTGCCATCTAGTGAAGAATTAATCATTCAAACAGTTTTTTTTTTTTAACCTAAGTAGATACTGCTAGAAAAATAGCTTTTTGGTTTTTCAAGACAGTTTCTCTTTGTAGCCCTGGCAGTCCTGGAGCTGACTGTAGACCAGGCTGGCCTCAAACTCATAGATCTGCCTGCCTTGCCTCCCACATGGTGGGATTAAAGAAATGCATTACTATGCCCTGCTTAGCATGGATTTTCTTTTCTTTTGTTTCTCGAGACAGGTTTTCTCTGTGTAGTTTTGGCTGTCCTGGAATTAACTTTATAAACCAGACTGGCCTCGAACTCACTCAGAGATCCACCTGCCTCTGCCTCTCCTGTGCTGGGATTAAAGGTGTGCCCAGCTTTGGTATGGATTCTCAACAGGCATTTTCAGGTACCAGTTTGTTTAATGAGAGAATTGATACGTAAGCATAGGCCATTTTTTTATTTGATTCTCGGCACCCATGTAAAAAGCCTTGTGATGGGATCCCCAGGACTCATAGCCAGCCAACGCTGTCAATCAGTGAGCCCCTAGCCAATGGAAGATCCTGTCTCAGAAAACAAGGCAGACAGCTCCTGAGGTGCGACACCATTGGTTTTCCTGTAGCCTACACACACACACGTACACGTGCACACACGCACAGAAGGGGCAGGAGAAATTGAGTGAGTATCAGATTCTAGGCTGATAAGATAGATCAGCTTCTTGCAAGCATGAAGACTTGAGTTTGGTCTCCAGTACCCATATAAAAAGGCTAGATATAGGCCCTCATAATCCTACTGCTGGAGAGGTGGAGATGGGGTTCCTTAGGTTTGCTGGCTTAGATTGCTCAGCAGCTTCCAAGCCAGTGAAAGACATGATTTCAAAAATAAGGTGGACAGCACTTGAGACATGCCACCCAGAGCTGACCTCTGCCCTCTGCCCTCTACAGTGCACACATACAAGTGCACCTGAACATGTATGAATATACACACGCATGCCTGTGGGCACGCAGGCAGTATACTGCTGTAGTTACTTGGCTATGAAATGTTTCCCATAGGCTCTTATGTTTGAACCCCTTCCTCCAACTGGTGGTACTATTTGGGAAGGTGGTAAGGCCTGGGTGGTGGAGCCTTGCTGGAGGAAACTACTAGTCACTAAAAGTAACCCTTGTAGAATTCATACCCAGCCTTACTATTCAGTCTGTCTGTGGATTGTGGATGTAATGTGTCCAGCCAGCTTCTGCTCCTGCCCTCATGCCTCCCCCACCTGCTCCATTGTAGACCATAACCCTCAGGAAACTGTAAACCAAAATCAACCATTTTTTCCCCTGAAGTTGCTTGTGCGGGGTATGTTAGGGCAGCAATGAGAAAGTAAACACATGCCTGTAAGCATTTGCTGTCTTCCACAACCTACTGCACAGAATAGAGACTGTCGGATCGGTCCATGACACTGGCCCTGTCAAACAGGAAGCATCGTTTTCCTTACATGTCTTAGTAAAACATGTATGCATTACAGGGCTGTAGATCAACCCATTCTTGGTACCAAGTACAGTCTCCCTCTACAGGAAACCACAGAGGCAAGTTGATACAAGAAATGAATTGCTCAGAAGCTGGAGGGCTGTGGTAGCCAAAAGGGACATGGAGTTAACACAAATCCAGAAGTGGCTGCAGCAAGGACATCATAACCCAGATATTAGAGGAGTCTCCACCCTGCTGGCCCTAAACTCAGAGTAGAAGCCACATAAGCCCTTGCACTTCTGCTGAGAAAAGAGTCTCCTTCATATAGTTGGTCCTCGAGTCTTTAATGGCTTCTGACATGTCTAATGTGCTTGTCACTAAGGGGACCACAGTCCGTTCTGGCACTTCCAAGGGACACCATCACTGCTACTAGCCTCCAGGAGAATCTGGAGAAGGAATTGTTCTCTTCTGTTGCCACAGGAAGGCTGATGAGAGCTGGGACTGGAAAGAGCTCCTGTGCGTGACTTCTAGTCCACCACTGCCAGGCAGTCTCCCACCGTCAGTCAGCAAGGGAAGTATAGGGGGTGTGATTTGCAGAGCCCCAGTCCCAGGGCCATGGGTCAGGAAGTAAAAGGGTGAACTTGGACGTGAGAGACAGTAGAAAATATCTGGCATTCCCTTCCCACTCAAGATCACTCCATGGAGTGGCAGTCGGCTCTGTCCCTGGCTCACTGCCACAGACTCATCTTACAAATAGAAATGATTGATTTCAATGATAAAATGCCTTTGCAGTTCTCATTCTGGACTCCTAAATGGACTTCTGAGTCCTAATTGACATAGACATGCATTGTTTCTCAGAGATCTTATTCCCATGTTATGTTTTGTTGCATGACCCTAACTGACAAATGTGTACCGTTCTCTTCCAGAATGTGGCCCCTCCGTGACAATTGGTACACGTCTTGGCCATGCTGGTATAAGGGTCCTCCATCTCCCAATTCTCGGCAGGCCTGTCCACATGCCCTCAAACCACACTCTCTTTCCCTGCCCACTGGGCTTCCTGGCAGTGGTGTCTGCAAAGGTGGCACCTTCAGCTGTTCTCACTGTCCTGAACCTCTGTGCCAAGAACACAGATCCACCAGTCTTTAAGATGGACATGTCTCGATATGGAACCACGAGGCACACAAATGCAGTGGCCATGCGGTTAGGGGCTGGGAAGTATGCCCGGGCATTTTTTTTTTTTTTTGTAGCATTCCAGTCAGGAAGCCTAGCACCTATCACGTTGTGTAGGTAGAAGCCAAACAACTGTCCACCCTACATCAGACTGGTATTCTGATATTCTGTGCTTGTGTGGCTGGCCCCTGAGGGCAGCGGGAGGGATAACTAGGATGTGGAAATCTAAAGAACAGAAGATGACTGGAGGGAGGGGATGACTTCAGGTTTTCTCAGAGGTATGTGGAATGACTTCTAAGTGTCTGGTGTCGCTTATGGCTAATTTTTCCATAAAGACAAGAATTGCGTTTGAAGCGCAAAGGTTGTCTCAGGCATCTTTTTATTGGATTCTGTTCTCCCCAGGAGTTAGCCAGCTTTCTTTGAGTGTGTCTCTGCTTCTCTTATGCTAACAAGCACACAGATTTCTGAGCTCTGCTCCAGGTCACATTCTTGATGTAGCGAAGTGGCATCCGCCATGGGAATAGGGGTAGAAGAGAAGAAGCCGGGGACTCTGTGGTAGTCACCTCATACATGACAGGCTCTGGAACACATGTAAATTGTCTTCACATGCTGTCATTTCAAGTGTCGTAACACAATTTCTTTTGCTTGCTTGGGTTTGTTTATTATTGCATGTAGGGGGAAGTGATGCATGCAAAATTACATGGGTGGGTATGGAGGCCGGGGAACAACTCTGAGGGTTCACGAATTGGACTCAGGTCACCAGGCCTGTGTAGCAAGCACCTTCACCTGCTGCACCACTCACCACTAACTAAATAGCCCAGGCTGACCCGAAACTAAGAGGCAATCCTTCTGCCTCAGCCTCTCAAATGTCGAAATGACAGGCATGGAATCACTTTGCTGAGCTATGTAACATTCTTGAAAGATTATAATTATGGATTCACGATGCTCTGCTGTGCCAGGGCACTGGGACAAGAGGAGGAGGCATGGGAAACTGGCTGTTTGGGATGAGCAGCACTGAACCTTCATGATGATGGGAACATCCTGTGTTTCAGCTGCTGCATAGTCAGCATCTGGCCTGGGATTTTCTGACTGTCCCCAGTGAGGAAGTTAGGTAGACGGTACATAGGTTCTTTCCGTATTCGTTCTCAAAACTACCTGTGACTCTAAATTCCAGAAAAATAAAAATAAAGACTTAAACAGAAAAGAAAGGAAGGAAGAAAAAAAGAAAGAAAGGAAAAAAGAAAGAAAAACTGAAGGTTTTTTGGTTTTTCCAGACAGGGTTTCTCTGTGTAGCCTTGGCTGTCCTAGAACTCACTCTGTTGACCAGGCTGGCTTCGAATTTGGAGATCCACTTGCCCCTGCGTCCCGAGTGCTGGGATCAGAGGTGTGTGCCACCATCCCCCAGCATGTTCTCTCATCTCTAATGAGACCCTCTTTCAGGTTCTCAGCCCTGTGGGTTTTCACACCCCCCCTCGAGACACTGTTCTTCTTCCTCTCACAAGAACCTGGTGTGTAATGATTGATCTTTAAAATGACCATGTCCGTCAATTTCATGTGTAGCGACTGTGTTTTCTATTTTTTTGACTAAATACAACCGGGGTCCAGAGAGAAGGTTCAGTGGGGAAGGTCACTTGCTGCCAAGTGTGACAACCCAGGCCCCACATGGTAGAGAGAGAGCTGACGCTTAAGTTGTTCTCTGGCCTCCAAGCGTGCACCACGTGTATGTCACATGTGTGACAAGGGCTGACACAACAAGACATAAGGAAATAAATAACACATAAATAAGTTGGATGGATTTTATAGGTAGTGTGGATTCCAAAGTAAAAGCATCAAAAGAGCTGAGGAAAAGACAGTGTAAAAAAGTATTTTTTCAGGAAATGGGGGCTGTAGCACCACTGAACTCCTTCCTAACATTCACGGTGCCCTAGGTGTGATCCTTGACACCACATAAGCGGTATGGTGGAATCTGTCTGTCGTCCCAGAGCATGAGAGACCAAAACAAAAGGATCAAATTGTGATGGTTGGGGCAGGGACATGTTCAGAGCTCAGATCCCCAGAACCCACATCATAAAGAGGGCACGGTGTACATCCATTACCCCAGGGTGCCTACAGCAAGATGAGAACCAGAGTCAGGAGACTCCCCAGCAACCTGCAAGCCAGCAGACCCACCACGCACAGTGCGGCACAGCAGGAAAACCCCGCCTCAAACGGGAAAGGCGGAGAGCAACCTAGAGCCAAGGTTGTCTGGCCTCCACTCATGTTCTTGTGGTGCTTGCCTATACCTTCGCTCACACTTCATATGTCCAACACACTACACACACCTACTAAAAAGTCCAGGGTCATCCTGGGCTGCACGGTTAGTTCAAGCCCAGCCTAAGATACGTGAGACCCTGTCTCTAAAGAAAGAAAAAAAAAAGGAGGAAGAGAAAGAGAGGAAGAGGAGAAGAGATCAGTCAATAATGAATGTATATTTACTCATGTGTGTTCGTGTGGGTATATGTGTATATGTATATATACATAAATACAATCATTACTTCTATCAGCCCAGCTCATGACCTCTCCCCATTGCACACGACAATGGTATCTTGATTTATTTATGATTCATTTATGGAGATGAACATGTTCGCCATTCAGGGTCAGCATCCTGCATCTACATTCCTCCATTCCCAGCTGCCCCTCCAGCCTTCTCCACACTTGTTTGACTGCTGATTACAGTTGGGCTAGCCGAAGATCACGAGCAGAAGAGGATCAGAGACTGATTACTAAGCTTTCGGATTCCCTTTGTAAATGAGGATTTGTTTCTGTCTTCTCTTTAACCACAAGCTTGGAAAGACCAGGGAGCTAGGACTTCAGAGCCCTGGAGAGCAGCTGGGGCAGGCAGCACTCAACAGTGCTTAGAGTCAGACATTCAATTTCCCTATTTTATAAAGCGACATATGCCCTGGCTATTTCCTAAATAACTTCTGGTTGACCGAGGTGATGATATTAGGATAAATGAAATGTTGTTTGCTCCTAGTGGAAAAAAAAAATCTGTCTTCAAAGGAATATTAAAACGCTGCTCTGCCGAGCCTTGTTAAATGCGTTTGCATCGAACCATGTAATGGCTTATTCAATCACAGAGCTAATGAATGGGAACAAATGCCTTGACTCCGACATGATGCTGAAAGTTTCCAGAAGGAGCCAAATACCATGTTCAGAACGTGACAAAAGTCTTCCAGATCTGCTCCCATCAGCCAAAAATACACTCACACCGCCCCGCTGTCTGCAGGCAGGCTCCGTTTCACAGCTGACTTAGAAAATCTACTTGTCAGTCTTCAAAACAAATTTATAATCATCTAGAACCAAGTCTTGGTTGCGCTGCTTCTCCATGGCCCAGGCAGATTCTGATGGAGAAGGTTAAACTGGGCTGGATTTGGAGCTTGCTGAGACAGTTTGCCCAGCATGCACGAGGCGATGGGTTCTTCTGCACCGCAAAGAAAAAGACATGAGAAGGAAAGCTGGCTCGAGGTAACACACCCTGTTTGGTCAGGTACTAGTGGTCATTTCAGACTGCAACGCAGTTGTACATTCCACAGCTGCTAAAGCTGTATCTACTTACAGCCACCACCCACGTGGATCAGTGCCCTGTTCTGCGACAGCTACTGAGCAGACAGGAGTCCATCTTCCCACTTTGGCAGGTAAGCACCACCATCCTCATTGTAGGAAAGAAGAGGCCAAGGCTCTGGAGCGTGAACAAAGTGTTACCCAGAGCTCCGTGGTTGGGGAAGACAAAGCCACAGCGAGGACCTCCAAGCAGGTAGTGTGATACACGAGCAGCCCATGTGCCCTTTGAAACCAAAGGTGACCTCTGGTCAGGCTTGTCATTTGAGGCTTTAACACCATAGAAGAAGTCTTGACTTTCAAACATCCCTCATAAGTTAGGACGAACTTTATCTCTCTAGCCCATTTCACTGACCAGTGACCACACCCATCCTCAAACCAGTAAGAATGAATATACGTAGGATGGTGGGGGCTTGTGATAAGAAGAGGTGCGCCTCACTCCAGGGCTGCTTTCTAAGTTTGGTTTTGAATGTCACTCATAATGTCATTGTATTGTCTCTCTAAACTCCTGACAGTTCATGTTAAGTGTTCAGGAAGATTAAATATGTAATTTGTAGGTAGATGATGATAATGATGATGATAGATAAGTAGATAGATAGATAGATAGATAGATAGATGATAGATAGATGAAAAAAACTCTTGAGAGCTCTATTTTCCATTTGTTTATTTGTCTGTGTTGTGCTCTGTTGTGTAAAATGTGCCAGAGGACAACTTGTGAGAGTTTATTCTTTTTCTCATTTGGGTTCTGGGGATTGAATTCAGTTTCTCAGGCTTGGTGGCAGGGGACTTAATAGCTGAATCATCTCAACAGCAAGATTGTGCGTGTGTGTGTGTGTATGCCTGAGTGTGTGTATGCAGATGTGGGGGGAGGATTCATTGCACAGGTATCTGTGTGTATACACAGAAGCCAGCACAAGGCATTGAGTGTCCTCAGCACTGCCCACATATTTCTTTCAGGCAAGGTCTCTCCCTGAACCTGGGCTCACATTTTCCTTGCTAATGCTAGAAGCCAAGAAGCCCCCAAACTCCTCACACTTCTGTCCATTTGGAACTTGGATTATAGGCGTTTGTGAGACTCCCATCTGGTTACCTTGGTCCTGGGACTGGAATCCAAAGTCTAGTCTTTTGAGTTGTTTTTTGAGACCGGGTTTCTTTGTGTAACTTTGTTGCCTGTCCTGGAACTAGCTCTTGTAGACCAGACTGAGCTTGAACTCATAGAGGTCCCCCTGCCTCTCTAAAGTCTCCTTTTTGTGAGCACACAGCAAGCACTCTGAAGTGCTGAGTCATCTCTCCAGCCCTCCTGGAATAACCTTCTACCCCAGCAGTTCTCAGCCTGTGGGTTGTGACCATCATAAACACATATTTCCGATGGTCTTAGGATCCCCCCACCCATGTATTTATTTTCGTTGCTACTTCATAACTGTAATTTTGCTCCTGAGAAGAGTCTCAGTTCCTAAGACCATCGGAATATGTGTTTTCTTATGGTCACCACCCACAGGTTGAGAATGACTGCTTTACATCTTGATCTCAGAAATTGGAAATGTTCCTCTTAATACTCAACTGGGATATTTGATTTCTGGTATTTTGAGCGACTCACAGAAACTAATCTGCCACAGGGCCAAGGGCTCATGGGGCGTGGGGATCTTAGTTAGGGTTTACTATTCTGTGAAGAGACACTCTAACTATGGCAACTATTATAAAGAAAAGATTTAATTGAGGGCTGGCTTACAATTTCAGAGGTCCAGTCAATATTGGATCATGGTGGGAAGCATAGCTGCATGCAGGCAGATGTGGCGCTGGAGCTGAGAGTCCTTACTTAGTGACTCAGAGGCAACAGGAAGGCAATTGACACCTTGGGCCATATCCTGAGAATATGAGACCTCAAAGCCCGCCTTCACAGTGACACACTTCCTCCAACAAGGCCACACCCACTCCAACAAAGCCACACCTCCTAATAGGCCACTCCCTATGAAATATGGGATTTGCGGGGCCAATTACATTTGAACTTCCACGGGGGTGGGCGGGTCTTAGGCTTAATCCCCAACACCACAAGGAAAAATAAGAATCTGCCACCAAAAAAGTACAGAGCATTTTTTTCCTCAATACTTGACAGCATCTCAAGTAGCATTCTCAGAACCTTGTGAAATACACAGTACAGTTTTGTTTTTTAAAAGCTAGAGAAATTGGGGCAAAGGCTAAAGAAGGCAGAAATTAACATGAATCCCAGAGGGCATGCTGCGTGTATGTCATTCATTACATTTTGTCCTAAAAATAACTTTCCTGAAAATGTGGCCCCTGGGGGCTGGAGAGATGGCTCAGCGGTTAAGAGCATTGCCTGCTCTTCCAAAGGTCCTGAGTTCAATTCCCAGCAACCACATGGTGGCTCACAACCTGTAATGAGATCTGGTGCCCTCTTCTGGCCTGCAGGCATACACGTAGAAAGAATATTGTATACATAATAAATAAATATTAAAAAAAAAAAAAGAAAGAAAAAAAAAAAAGAAAATGTGGCCCCTGCCTTGGGAACCATCATCTCTGTGTCAGCACAGACCCACCTGTCCCTTTTGTACTTGTTCTTTGGGGCCAGCACGGGGAAAGGTTCCCCTTGATCATGTCCCATATCAGGTGGCAGGGGTCTTGTTCTTGGTTTTTGTTCTCCTCTGAGAAACCACCTAACACAGCCTCTGGGATAACAAAGGGTCATTTGAGCTTTTTCAAACAAGTAACCGTGAGGAGCATTTGAGGATTCGTTTGTCAAGGGGAGCTGGACCATCTTCTGTGGGCAAGCTCCTGTTTCCAATTTGGGACTCAGAACAATCAGCTGCGGAGCGTCTCGTATCCGCTTGACGTCAACACTGAGCCCTGCGGTATCTTTAGTAGCTCGCTGTGCACAGTGACACCAAGGGATGAGCTGTCTCCTCAAAAACAGCTTGTTTGACATATGTTTTTGCGGCTACAACCTGGCAATGATATCGGAACTCTCTTCTAGACATTTCTATCACCGCTACACACAATGCACAAATCTGAAAGGGAGAGCTTCTGTTTCCTAATGGCCCTCCCTTTCCTGTGAGGGTCATGTGCTACACCCTCATGAACCACAACCTGGGCTATACAAACATTGACAGAATTCCTGCCGTCAGCGTTCAAACGGATGAGCTGAACATATTAAAAAAAAACCCTAAAATGCCCCAGTGTAGAGCCAAATTCTGTTTTACATGAAATATGTGCTGTTTTCGTTTGTGCTGCTGTATAAATGGAAATATTAAATACACCAAGTGTAAAATTCTAAAATCAATATTATTTTGCTTTAATGACTTTGGGATACACATACACACACTATATAAATGTGTTACACACTTGTGCGCGTGTGTGGGCATCCATGTTGAAACCACAGGAGGACCTCGGGTATCGTTCCTCAGGATGCTCTCCACTTTGTATTTTGAGAGACTCTCCCACTGAGCCAGGGCTCCAGCTGTGTTAGCTAGCTTGCAAGAGCTCTGAACTCATCTCCCTGTTCCCACCTTCTCTGCACTGTGATTACCAGTGGAGATTGTACCTGACTTCTTCATGGTGTAAGGGACTGAACTGAAATCCTTATACTTGTGGAGCAAGCACTACCCCAAACTTACCACTTTTGAAAACTTTGTTTTACGGGACTGAAGAGATAGCCCTGTATCGGACTTGCTTTGTGTCTCCTCATCCCTGCTTCTTAAGCTCCGTGGAGATACAGTCTCAGTCTGCCTTGGGCTCTTGCTTCATGGAGAAAGCCTAAAACAATGTCTGTTATGTAGAGACTGCACCATACCGTCATGTCTGTCATGATGTTTATTGACTGGGTGAGTGGGTGTGTTAACAAGCTAGCATACAGGACCCGGGGTAAACCAGGTCAGTCAGGTGGCTCAGCACTTAAAGGTGTTTACTGCCAAGCCTGACAAACTGAGTCTGACCCCCAGAACCCACATGATAGAAGGGGGAACCCTCAAGTTTCCACTGTCTTATTTAGGGTTTCTATGGCTATGAAGAGATATCATGACCGCAGCAACTCTCATAAAGAAATACATTTAATTGGAACTGGCATACAGTTTTAGAGGTTTCACCCATTATCCATAGTGGGACATGGCAGCATGCAGGCAAACATGGTGCTGGAGAAGGAGCTGAGAATTCTGCATCTTGATTCATAGGCTGCTGAAGGAGTCTGTTCCAAACTGGGAATAGCTTGAGATAGGAGACCTCAAAACCCACCCCCACAGTGAAATATTTCCTCCAACAAGGCCACACCTACTCCAACAAAGCCTCACCTCCTAACAGTGCTATTCTCACCGGGACCATTTTCTTTCAAACCATATCCTCTGGCCTCAACATGTGCGACATGGTACTAGTACACACACACACACACACACACTAAATAGATGTAAGAAAACAAAACAGAACAACAGCAAAAAAAGAAGAAAAAAGCCAATAACGGGGCAGTGCAGAATTTGTTAGATGGGCAGTGGTGAGGACAACAGTGTTTGGGGCACAGGGCTTGTGTGGAGGTGATTTTAACTGGAATGAGTTGAGCAAAGGGCTGCACAGCTCACAGCGGAGAGGGGAATCCTATGTTTATAATGTTTTCATGCCGGGAATGCACTGTGTCTTGGTTCCCTTTCCTGTTGTTGCAGTAAAACAACTGAAGGGAGAAAAAGTTCATTGTAGATCGCAGGCTGAGGTATAATCCACCCTGGTGAGGATGGCTAGGCAGAAGTGAAGGGAGAAGGGGTTTATTGTAGATCACACACCGAGGTATAATCCACCCTGGTGAGGACAGCAGAGCAGCAGGAGCTCGAAGCACCTGTCACATTGAACCCACATCAGAAAACTGGGGAGAACTGGGCATGGTGGTGTACACCTTTAACCCCAACACTCAGGAGGCAGAGGCAGGTGGATGTCTGTGAATTTGAAACCAGCCAATTCTTACAAGTCTCACCTAATTTTTTCCTTTCTAGACCGTCCAGGATCCCCCTGCCCAGGGGATGGTCTTATCCACAGTTAAGATGGCTCTTCTCATACAAATTAACATAATCAAAATAACCACCCACAGGCATGTTCAGAGACCATGTCCCGGGTCATTCTAGGTCATCGTTGTCGAGTTGACACACTAGCCAGCATGGGCTGAGAGGCCTTTGGAGTCCCTGCTTGACTCTTGGTTCCCTTGCACCATGAGCATAGACGTACTGATGTGCAACCTCAGACCTTGTACATTCCCCGGGCTGGCGGTCCCCAGCAGAATGGTGGGTAACTTTTGTACATCCCCAGGGCTGGCAGTCCCCAGCAGAGCAGTGGATCACCTCTATGCAGCCGCAGCATTTCTTCTGTAAATTGCCATTAAAGTCTCTCCAGAATCCCTTTCACAGTGGACCTCTAGGGATGTCCAGAAAGGAATGAGCCCTGTAGGGGTGCTGATGGCAAGCATCTGTTCTGGATCCCCTCAGCAAACCCAACTCCAGAAATGGCTATTTTTTCAAGTGGAGTGGATTAAAAAGGTCACTATTTTTTTTAAAAAAAATCAGTCAAAATGTTTTCTTGCTCCTAAGAAATTCAAATTCAAAGATTTTTTTGTTTTGTTTTGTTTTGTTTTTCGACACAAGGTTTCTCTGTGTAGCCATGGCTGTCCTAGAACTAGCTCTGTAGACCAGGCTGGTCTCGAACTCACAGAGATCCGTCTGCCTCTGCCTCCTGTGTCCTGGGATTAAAGACATGCACCCAAAATTCAATGATTCTTAAGACTCGAAATCTCAAATGATCAAATTGGGTTAACGCAGTTTGTGTAAGTCAGGACTTTCTCTAACTCTGGGACGACTTGCACTTCCATGGACAGATCTAGACGTCTTGTCTTTTTCAACCTTGTCTAAGGACATGGTCAAGGGGGTGGCGCCAAATTATTTAAATGTTAAAGAAATAAAGTCAAGCCTCTTCCTGGAAGAGCACAAGTCAGCTCTCAACCCCACCTGGAACCTGGGCTTGCTGAGAAGCCCAGAAATTTGCCTCATGCAAATGAGCACCACATACTATACAATGTAGTCTTTCCTATTTAGGTCTCCAAATACGAAAGGAAGTGTCAATTGTCCTCCTGGCCTATTATTTACAATGCTGGAGCTGGGTGTCCTGGCTTGGATCTACAATGCCCCCCCCCCAGAGGCTCTCTGTGTTAAAGTCTTGGCTGCCAACTGATGAACTTTGGGGAGTCACTGAATCCTGGGGGCTCTGATTTCATCAGTAGATTAACCCATAGATTGATTCGTAATTTCATGGCATTGTTGAGGAGAGAAGGAACATTAAGAGGTAGAGCTTGGTTTGGGGAGGAGGTTCCCAGGGCCATGGCTTTGTAGGATATGGTCCTCCATGAAGTGAGCAGCTGATGTGTGCCCTGCTGAGCTGGCTAGTTTTACTTCAACTTGACTCAAGCTGAAACCATTTGAAAGGAGGGAACCTCAATTAAGAAAATGCCTCCATAAGCTCCGGCTGCAGGCAAGCCTGGAAGGCATTTTCTTGACTAGTGATTGACTGGGGAGAGTCCTGCCCAGAGTGAGTGGCGTCATCCTTGGGCTGAGGGTCCTGAGTTCTAGAAGAAAGCAGGCTTGAGCAAGCCATGGGGAACCAGCCAGTAAGCAGCTCCCCTCCGTGGCCTCCACATCATCTCCTGCCGCCAGTTCCTGCCTTGAACCCTTGCCTTAGCTTTTCTCAGTGCTGGGCAACCTGTTAGTTGAAATAAACCCTTCCCTCCCAAGTTGCTTTTAGTCACTGTGTTTATGACAGCAGCAGAGGAGTAAACATCTAGTGTTCTTACACCAGTGAAAATGCTCGAGGGGAGGAATGACCAGGTGAATTCAGTTCCTCGTGGGAATACCCGCCCTCAGGCCACTTGCAGCCACCTATGTCCTAGGTCAAGGTTATCACAGCCAACTAATATAGCTCGACTAAGACAGCAACTCATTTCTTGGGTTCCAGAATGACCATCTGTCAGAATCATCTGGCTGGCTGTCAAAAAGTGGGCTCAGTTTTAGTTATATGGAATTCAGCTATGGGGAGAAGGAAAGCAGCAGAGGGAGCCAGTGTGAAATGTTGACATATAATCCCACAGCTCTGAGTTCAGAAAACACGTAAGAAATCAAGGTGGTTTGGGTTCCCAAAGGGCATGTCACCTATGTCCCCGCCAGGGAAGAAAGACGATTCACAGGAAACTGAGTGTAGATAGGAAGAAAGCAAATATCACCTGTAGACTTAAAAGGAGACTATCATGTCAGATACCCTGTTTTCTACAGCAAAGGATTCAACCAGCCTGAAACTGAAAATTGGAAGCATGTCTGAATGGGGGCTGGGGGCTGACTGTGCTCTCTCTGTAGAGTTCTTTTTGTTATTGACCTAGAAAAGGCCTCATAGTGAGTATAATACATAGCATTAGGTGTTAGGGACTATAAATATGGACATGGTATAAAGTATATAGAAGAATGCTTGTAGTATATAAGTGAATCGTAAGCCAGCTGGTAAAAAGAGACTTGAGCATCAAGGGAGATTCTAGAATCATTCTCCATGGGATCTTTATTTATTTTATTTTATGTAAACAAATGTTTTGCCTGCCCATATGTCTGTGCATCGTGTGCAGTCCTGGTACCTGAGGAGACCAGAAGAGGGGGGAGGATTCCCTGGAACTGGAGTTGCAGGTTGTTATGAGCATCCCTGTGGGTGCTGGGTATTAGTCCTGGGTCCTCGGCAAGAACAAGTGCTCTAAACCTCTGAGTTGTTTCTCCAGCCCTTTCCCCACAGCCTTTTAAGCCCTAGATGTAAAGAAATGTGTGCCATTTTGGCTTAAGCCATTTTCTTTTCTTCACAGAGTCCCTACGAAATGATGGGCATTTTCTGACCTTAACACTGTAGAGTGTATGAAATCCATTCTCAAACCTCTTGGGACTACTTTCTGGGCCCACACCGAGTCTACTTCCTCCTTTTGCCTGAGGTCCAAGGTTATCCACAGCTACACAGGGAGATAGGTGTTAGCCTGGGCTAAAAAAGCCTATCTCAAACAGAAATCAGGTTCCAACAGGGTTCAGGCTTTTGAGTTGCAAAGCTAGATTTGCATCTGGAGAATAGATAATCTATGGTGACTCATTTGAAAGGCTTTCCTGGGCCCTGGTCAACAGCTGAGTCACTAATTTGCTTAGACTGACAAATTGAACCGTGTCTCCCTTCCAAACCTTTCCTCTTTCATGTGCCCCACCACTGCCAGGCCATTGCTCACCCCAGAAACAAATGCCCAGAAGGCACCACACTAGTCTCCTTTTGGTTCAGTTCTTTTCCCCACACTACACTGCTAAAACAGTGGAAAACAAAATTTATAAATTCAGGGGTCTATCTCAGGGCTTCGGACGTACTGCACAGCAAGCTTCTCTACGTCTGCTTTAACTTGGCTTTCCTAGCTAGCCAGACACTAAGGTGGTTTGCTGAACTTCTATGCTGGCTTTGATGTTTTTCCTTCTATGCCAACAAAAGAGTAAGAAAACGTGAGTTGGGTGTTTAAAAAAAACACACCCCTGTGTCTCAGCTCTGCCCCATCCCCCCAAAACAGCCTGCTTCACTTTGATCCTTATCCACAAAGAGAAGCGGTCCTGCCTCCCTTCCTCATGCCTCCTCTTCCTCACTTCCAAAGCCTTACCAAGTTCAAATGTCAAGTTCAAAGCCCAAACTCAAGGGAGAAGCTGTGACCCAGTACTTCTTTCAAAGTCCTCTGCACCTTAGGTCTTCTCATCAAGATGGTGCAGTGTCTCAGGACTGCAGGGACGCCCACAGTGAGCATGATGCCCCGAGGTCAGATCCTGAGCAGTCACATAAAAGCCAGAGACAGCAGGAGGACCCCTGGAAATCATTGAGAAGTTCCAGGTTAAGTAAGAGGCTGGGTCTCAAAAAACTAAGGTAGAAGGACCGGAGAGATGGTTCAGCAGTTAAGAGCACTGGCTGCTCTTTCAGAGGACCTGGGTTCGAGTCTGAGCACCCATGTAGTGGCTCTCAAGCCCCTGCGACTCCAGTTCCAGGAGATCTGGTGCCCTCTTTTGGCCTCCTCAGCTACCACACATGTGCATGGCACACATGCATACATGCAGATAAAACACCTGTCCAAATAATGTGACATTAAAATTAAAAGGTGGGAGGGACTGGGGAAGAACCCCCAGCATCAACCTCTGGCCTCAATGCAGACACACAGACAGATGGACATATAGAAAAGCGGGCAGGACTATGTGTGGTTCGTAAGCAGGATGAGTGTGAACCAAAGCCTATCCAAGGCCTCAGTGGGGGACTGGGTATAAACTGTAGAGAACCAGTTAGCTATCGCTCCTCCTTAATGTTGGGGTGCTGCTCACGGCCTCACACAAGCTAGGCAAGCGTGCTTCTACCGAGACACATTCTCGGCCTTTTAAAACTGTTATTTTGAAGCAGAGTCTCCCTACGTAGTTCAGGCTAGCCTGGTACTCTGAATCACCCTGCCTCAGCCTTCTGAGCACCGAGCATGGTTTTCCACGTCTGTCTCCCAGATCTGTGAGAGAACAAAATGTTTGGGTTTTTGTTGCTGTTGCTGTTGCTTTGTTTTTTTTCAGACAGGATTTCTCTGTTTAGCTCTGGCTATTCTGGAACTCACTCTGTAGACCAGGCTGGCTTCGAATTTGGAGATCCACCTACCTCTGCCACCCAAGTGCTGGGATTAAAGGCGAGATCACCCCTGCCCAGCTGTAAATGTTTTAAACTAATTAATTTGCGGTAATTTATTATGATAGTCCCGAGACACTAACTTAATTCTCACCTGAACCTCCTGGCTTTGTCTTACAGTTGAGCCCCACCTTGACCCGCAGACCTCTGTACAGCAAATACTTCCACACAGAATGATCCCCTGGGACCTGAGGAGGGGTCTGAGGTAAAAGGATCAACACCAATTGCACCCTACAGACACACACTCAGTACCGCGTTCCCTGGGTATCCTCCATCACTCCCCCTCTCCTGACCCAGCCCGATCTTTCCAGCTAAGCTCAGTAAGCTTCGGCCTCAGGGACATCCCTGTCCTTATTTCTCTAACCCATACCCTACTCATCTTCGGATTTTAGGTACCACACTGCCTTCTATAGGAAGTATCCTTGACTCTATCCCGCACCACTGTGTTGGGTTCCCTTTCTCATGGGGGCTACGGCATTCCTGACGAAAGCAACTTAAGCCAGGGAGGGTTCATTTGGCCTTATGGTTGAAGGGTACCATCGTTGAGGCAGGAGTGTGAAGCCACTGGGTCACATTCTCCATAGGAAATGTCTGGTCTGTTTCAGCAGATGTGTCAGAGGACAAGTGTCTCCTAGAGGTGCTTATTAGCATACCAAGTGTCACCCAGTGCCTGTGGCTCCTCTCAGCCAGTCTCACCCCTCCCCACCCCCACCCCTACCCTAAACTCCAGCTCCTGGGCTTCCCTTTCCCCAGCTTTCCATCCTATAAAACCCTGCTGTTTTGATCACGCACTCTCTTGGCGCTTGGTTCCCTCTCTTGGCCCATTCTCCTCTCTGCTCTCTCTCTTATCTTCCCTTCCCTCGCCTCTCCTCTCATGGCCCGGTTCAATCTGCTGGCCTTGTCTGGTCTACTCCTTTCTCTCCCTGCTCTGGACTCTTCCAGATGCCTCTGTCTGTACTCTCCCTCATGTCTACAACAAAAATCTCTTTAACCACACCTTGGAGCGTTCATGTCATCATTTCACAAGAGCTGGCCTTCTCTTTTTTATGCGGTCTGGCCCCCCGGCCCATTAAATGGTATCGCCCATATTTATCTCCCCACTTCAACTAACCCCATCTAGGAATTACCTCCCAGACATGCCCAGAGCCCCATCTCCTGGGTGATTCTAGATCCTGTCAAGTTAATAATGTTAACCATCAACATAAGCAAAGGTGCTTTGGGTTAGAAGTACTGAAAGAATCAACTCAAACAATCGGGGGATTTCTTGACTCGTGGCCAAAAAAAAAACCATTTGATGGTTCAGGGACTAGTTTCTGTCTTCGCTCAAACTCTGCTACCAGCAGAACCTTGGCAGCTCTTTGGCCTTGTTAACAAACGCCCTGGTCTGTTTCAGCAGCCTCTCTCCCCACCCACAGTCCAGAGACCTTGATCTTCACCTCCGTTAGTCCCATTTGGAAGGTACAGTCACTTTTGAATCAAGCAGCTGCCATCGGAAGGGACAGAGCGCTCTGAACATCCAAGCCAGCCAAGAGGGAGAACCGCCTACTCTAGAACCAAGTGGTCCCTGAATAAACAGGATGTAGAGATGTGCCAACTGAACATCCATCTTGACCACACCCTCTTCTTGAGCCAGCTCCTCTGCTAAGACCCTGATCGTCCTTGTCAGGTATTTTGTTTTAGCATCTGTACCTTGCTCACAAGACTGTCAGTCCTTCGGGAGCAAAGCCTTGGTCATCACATCTAGGCTTCAAATGGACCTTCCATGTGGCTGCTGTTCAATCAAGTTTTGTTAGAGTAAATCACTGTGTGTGTGTGTGTGTGTGTGTGTGTGTGTGTGTGTGTGTGAGAGAGATGTGGGAGTGTCATATATCAATCTGTTGATTTCATTGGTTAAGCAATAAAGAAACTGCTTGGCCCTCATAGGTTAAAACATAGGTGGGAGGAGTAAACAGAACAGAATGCTGGGAGGAAGAGGAAGTGAGCTCAGACTCGACAGCTCTGCTCTCTGGAGCAGAGATGCCATGCCCCGCTCCCGGGCAGACACAAGCGATGAAGCTCCGACCCAGGATGGACATAGACTAGAATCTTCCTGGTAAGACAGGAGCTTACAGATTATTAGAGATGGGTTGATCGGGATATCAGAATTAGCCAGTAAGGGCTAGAGCTAAAGGGCCAAGCTGTGTTTAAATGAATATAATTTGTGTGTTGTTATTTCGGGGCATAAGCTAGCAGGCGGCCGGGGTGCTGGGGACGCAGCCCTGCCGCTCATATTACTACATGTGTGTGTGTGTTTGTATTCAGGTACATGATGTGGCAAGAGAAGGCCAAGTAACATGTGTGTTCATACAAGTGGAGGCCAGAGGTCAACCGCAGATGTCATTCCTCAGGTGCTGTCTGACGTGGGTTTTCAGAACAGTTTCTCACTGCCAGGAACTTGCTGATTGTGTCCCAGTGAACCTAAGGATCTCCCTGTCTCTGTCTCTGGCATCATGCCCCGGGGGTTTTGTATATGAAATCAGGTCTTCGTGATTGCAAAGCCAACACTTCACCGAATGATCGTCTCTCCAGCCCTGAGTGACATTTTAAAAAGGAAATAAAAAAGAGTTGTTTACATACTTCCAAATTCCCAAAGGATCCTGTTACCCCACCCCCACACATGATTAATCCCTTCTCCAGTAAAGGAGGCTGATCACAGGCAACAAAAAGGCTCCCACGTGCCGGAACCTGATACATTCAGAACATTCTAGTCATTTTAAAGCTAAGTCCAATGTCCCCTGCATTTTTTGTGTATGAATGTGTACAGAATTATAAATAGAAATGGAAAAACAGTGAGACTATGTGAACTCAGTTGGCGGGGGCCCTGGATCCAGACCCCCAAATATAGCCAGCTGACAGTTCACCACAAGCAGGGTTTTTTTTTTTTTGTTTTGTTTTGAATTCAACTCAGCTCATCATTTTATATATTCTGAGCAACCATCCTGAATATTTGTTCAATAGTACAGTTTTTTTCCACTTTCATTTTTTCCCCTCAAGTGTGTGGCTTTTTCTTTAAAAAGAGATGAGGATCTCAGGCAGATAAATATATACTCTGGCAGTTGGCTATAATACAATTCTCTATAGGCAGTTCTGTCTCATGTTTGTGGGGTTGGTTTAAATTTGGAAGCTTCCGGAAGGCCTTAGTCCCATGCTCCTTTTCCCATAACTTAAGTCGGTGGCAGGAATCCTGAGAAGAGAGCGAGACAGACAGAAAGGGGAGCTCGGCCCGGAGGTTCTCAAGAGAGAAGGCTTTGGGGAATCTTTATGACCCATCTAGTGATTACCACAAATAGGCAGGCAGTTCCAGAACTTTCCCAGCATCCCCACACTCTTGTTCCACCTATGTTTCTTTCCTCTGCTTCCCCACTCCAAACCCCACACAGTCCCTGGGCTAGCCCCACTGCTGGATATGATGTCTCTGATTATAGTTGATTCAGACATTCCCCAGTGTGCAGTGGCCCACCCTGAAAATGTCAACCCTATCTCGAGACTTTCCTGTGGTGTCGTGTCATTTATGAGGGGTTAGATTTCTAAGCCGGGCCATACATGTTTGTCTTGGTCTCCCTGTTGCTGCAATAGAAAACTGACAAACCAACTTAAGGGAGAAAGGGCTTTTTCTCTGACTCACAGGGCAGTCTGGGACGCAGGATTTTGAAGCACCTGGTTCACATCACATCCACAACAGAAAGCCCTGTTGAATGATGAATGCCTGCTACTGCTAAGTTCTCTTTCTCTATTTACACAGGCCAGGATCTGGCAAAGTTTGGTGCCACCCGCAGTGGGCAGATCTTCCAACCTTAATTAGCATAACCAAGCTAATACTTAACAGAGTTCCCCAGAGACCTGTCACCGAAGCGATTCTCGATCCTGTCAAACTGACAATTAATACTGGCCAATCACAGTATCCATGTTGCCCAAACGGGCCAGTGATGCCCCTAGGGGAGCCTTTAAGAAGGAATGGGCCTGACTGAATCCATGACTTTTTTCCTCAGGGCCTCTTTCTTCCCATCGCTGATGTGTTGTAGTATGAGCGTTGGGCTACGTTCACCCGGCCGCCCGCACAGCTAGCTTTATACCCGAAATAATTACACGGAAACTGTATTCTTTTAAACACTGCCTGGCCCATTATCTCCAGCCTCTTATTGGCTAATTCTCACATCTTGCTTTAACCCATGTTTAATAATCTGTGTAGCCTCACGAGGTGTGGCTTACCAGGAAAGATCTTAACCTGCATCTGGGTCGGGTGGGAGAATCATGGCGACTGACTAGGCCTCTTTCTCCCAGCATTCTGTTCTGTCTACTCCGCCTACCTAATTTTCTGTCCTATTAAAGGGCCAAGGCAGTTTCTTTATTTAATCAATGAAATTAACACAAAACAGAAGACTCTCCCCCATCACTGATGCTTGGTGGATTCCAGGGTTGAGCCACCACAAAACCAAAGGCCACACATTCCTGAGCATCTGCCATAGGCCCAGGTTGCCAATGTCTAGGTCTCCTCATAAGTAGGAAAGGAGTGTTGGAGAGATGGCTCAGTGGTTAAGAGCATCTTAACCAGAGGACCAGAGTTCAATTCACAGCACCCTCATAGCAGCTCACAGCTGTCTATAACTCCTGTTCCATGGGATCTGACACACTCATATAGACATGCATGCAGACAAAACACCAATGCACATAAAATAAAACTAAATAAAAATATTAAATATGTTTAGAAAGTAGAAAAGGAAAGAGAAACTCCTATGACTTTTGAGTGTAGCCAGACTTTCTCTGTACCACCAACTCCCAAATAATGACACGGACTTCTCCCACCACCAATACCATTACCATCATGTTCAGGAGAGCCATAAAGAGACTCTTTACAAAAGTGTGGCTAGGGTTAAGGGCATCCATGCAGGGATAGTGACGGGTCAACCAGAAGAAACAAGAAAAAGCCCTTGTCACCCACGTGCCTGCAGGAGCCAAAAGGGAGGGCAGAGTCTACCAGAGCTGTTAAGAGCTCTGCCTGCAGGACGGAGCCACTAGTAGAGAGCTGGGAGAAGGGCAAGAAAGGGTTTCCTTCCTCTCACCCCTCCCACTTCCTGCTGGTGCCTCCCATTGGCCAAAAGCAACTGGAAGCCAGTTGCATTGAGTCAGTGAGGTCAGCTTCCCACAGCCAGAAGCCTGTGCGTAAGTAAGCGTATGGAGCAGACCAGAGGAAATGGAAGGTATCCAACAATGACCTAGCATGCGCTTATTTCATGGCAGAGACCACACCAGGGAGTTTACACGGTGGTTTCCTGTCACCTTTGCCCCCATCCTGTGCCGTGGGCTATACAATCTTAGCTGCCCAACTCTGGCAAAACAAAGCCTTATTTTTCTAGAATTTTATTTCATTTCTATATTGAACCTCCACATTGGTGAGTGGTAGAAACCTTATCTCCATCCACATATTAAAAGTGTTTTGGTTTGGTTTGTTTTACGTTGTTTTGGGTGGGACCGGGGGATTAAACTCAGTGCCTCCATCCAATGTGGTTTTGCCATTAACAACATGAACGCTAAGTTTTCCCAGGAACTTCAAGTGGGTTCACTGGGCGTCCACGGGGTAGAGTCAACACTTGCTTTCATACCTGCTTCAACACCAGCAACTCCCAAGGTGTCTTTGTTGTCATCTAGATTCTTGTCATTGGGTCAAAGTCATAATGGCCTGCCTTACTTCATGACCCCTCTAGACTCCCTTCTCTTCCGGACCTCTAAGGAATTCATTTGTCTGCTGCCCATAGTGTCATGAAGATGGGAATGGTGCACGGGCTGGTGGTGGTGGGTACGGTAGAGGACACACAGGAGTAGGGTAGTGACTCAGGTTTTCCAAAAAGAGCGAAGGGGGTACAGAAGAAAGGTGCCAAGTGATGTGACTGGCCTTGAAGAAACTCATAAACAGGTGGGTGCCCTATGGGGTAAAAGCAATCAGAGTAGGGAAAAAAAAAACAACAACAACAAGAACGCCTTTGATCTGGTCTCCATCCTTAGCCTTTGCCAAGGGAGTATAAAATAAAAGCAGCACCCGTCCCAGGGATGGGGTAAGAATGTTCCATGTGTGCCCTTAAGTAACTCAAGGGTGATCTATTGTGTCTCCATTTAACTGTCTGATCTGGGCCCTGCAGAAGCCAGAAGGAACCTGCTAAACATGACCCCCATAGTGGCTTTGTAAGATCCTATATCATGGCTCAAGCAGGTGGCCTTTGACCTAATGAGTGCATTCTTTTTCACACCAATCAGAAAGGATCAGAAACATTTTGTGTTCCTATGGAACAGACAACAATACACATTCATAGTTCCATCCCGGGTCTCTCTGGCTCTCATAATCTCCGTCATAATACAGAGAGGGGAATCTGGATCAGAAGGGCCACAGAGCATCTTGTTGACCTGTTTCATTTGTTTGTTTTTGTTTTGTTTTGTTTTTGAGACAGGGTCTCTCACTGTGCACCCCAGGCTGGCCTGCAAGTCCGTAAGAAGCCCTGGCGGACCTCAAACACAGACAGTCCTCCTGCTCACCCTCCCAGGTACTGGGGTTACAGGTATGTGCCCCAACGTATCACTGATCCATTGCACTGATGGATCTTTTTTTTTTTTCAAATGCACTAATGGATCTTTCAAATTTGCCAGGAGGAGGAAAGGGTATGTAGCCTGGAGGACTGAATAATGCATATATGCTCGTGAAGACTTAGAAACCAGGATATCAATAAAGTTCTGACGGGAAGCAGGGCGGTGGTGGCGCACACCTTTAATCCCAGCACTCGGGAGGCAGAGGCTGGATCTCTGTGAGTTCGAGGCCAACCTGGTCTACAAGAGCTAGTTCCAGGACAGGAACCAAAAAGCTGCAGAGAAACCCTGTCTCGAAAATCAAAAAAAAAAAAAAAAAAAAAAAAAAAAAAGTTCTGACGGGAGCAGTGGCCAGGAGCATGCTGGGGAGCTCCTCCAAAGAAAGCCAGAAATGTTACTTGTTATAGCTCCCATCACCAAGGAATCACGATGTCCTCAGGCCGCCTGAACCCCACAGCTAGGAATATGATTCAAGGTGACACGGAAGGCTGCCAGCTTTGGGTGGCCCGGGGTAGGACAGGGTCTGTAGCAGATTCAGGCTGCAGAGCCACCCTCCTGCTTGCACTGTGTAAATGAGCCAACCCTGTATTAATGGAAGTATTAGTGACAGAGAATGCATACCTTTTGCCAGAAAGCTCCTGCTGTGTTACTGGGCCCTGGTAGGAAGCAAAGAGTTATCCATGGAATGATCCATGATCTGGTTATTTAGCCAGGTGATGGAAAGGAACAAGGGTCATCCCTGAGCTGGAAGAGATGCGTCAGGAAAGTTGTTAGAACTGGTATCCACAAACCTGTATGTGATGGTTAATGCCATCAGCATGAACGGATCTTGTAGACAGAAGTTTCTGTCCCTCTCAGTCTCACAGCCATTCAGTCCCAAACAAACACAGAAACTTATATTAATTATAAACTGTTTGGCCTATTGCTCAAGCTTATTACTAACTAGCTCTTACATCTTAAATTAATGCGAGTAAGGCATTCTCATTTTGCTTCCTCTGCATCTGGCTTGTGACTGCGTCTCTGCCCTTCCTCTTCCCAGAATTCTCCTAGTCTGGTTGCCCCACCTATACGTCCTGCCTGGCTATTGGCCAATCAGAGTTTTATTAAAAACAATGCAAGTGACAAATCTTGATAGTGTACAAAAGCATTATCCCAGAGCAGGGTCTAGAATCAGAGAGGATACAAACATCTGGGCATGTGCAGGAAGGAGTTTGGGGATTTAATTAGCCATGGTAAGAAGACCTATTGTTGATTGGAGCATTTCGTGGGCTAGGGCCCCAGACTGCATAAAAGGAAGAAAGTGGGCTGGCACAGTGTTCATCTCTCTCTGCTTCCTGACTGGGGATGACGCAGAGTGACCAACTGCCTTTCCCACCATGATGGACTACATCCTCCAACTGTGAATCAAAATAAACACTTCCTTCCTTAAGTTGCTTTTCTCGGGCATTTTATTACCACCACGATGAAAGTAACTAATATGACATGACATGCCCACAGTTATGCCAGCATGCCTCCCTCATTGCATCATCTCTATGGCCATCCATTGGCCATTGGCCGGGAGAAGAGCGGGGAGTCCCAGCAGACTGACTGAAGGATGAGGAAGACCCTGAATTTGATTTGCAAATAGGTTGGCTTTGCCTGTGGCTGCAAGCTGAAGCTGCAGGATAGTTGCCTTACAATAATACCCCTGAATGGGCCATTAATGACCTTCTGGAGTCTTTGTCCTAGGCATGCTCTCTCTCTCTCTCTCTCTCTCTCTCTCTCTCTCTCTCTCTCTCTGTGTGTGTGTGTGTGTGTGTGTGTGTGTGTGTGTGTGTAATATAGAAGGATGGAGACAGCGGGCAGCGGGTATGGGAAAGGGACATATTCATAGCTGGAGCATATGCAAATGGACACAGAGAACCTAAGTGTTTGTATCCTGTGTTACTAATCAGTAAACATTAATCATGAAAGGCTATTAAATAACCAAGTAGGTAAAATAGCTCCCCCATTGCAGAATGAGCCCAGAAACTGGCATTAGAAACACACAAACAGATGGCCGCGGCAGAAACTTGAGTGGATTAACCACATCGCCCCCACTCACCAAGCTCTCGCCACCTTTGTGGACTGAGAGCTTGCTGCTCTGCCACAAGGAACACAGTCCGGAGACTGAGGCTGAGGTCCCTGTGGTTCCCTGCAGCAACTTCCGAGTGGTCTAGCAGTGATTGAACTGGAGAGACTCTTCTGCCGCCGCTGCAGGACTCTGCAAACAGGCAGTCTGCGCTCTGCAGCTGCCTGCTAGGCTGACCATGCATTAGTCCACAGGACCTGCATGGCAGTAGGGAGCTGTTGCAATCATTTTTGCCTTCTGCCTTCAGCCCTTGGCAGGTGTCACACCAGCTTGGCTGTCTGGAGATGTTTACTGACCTCTTGGCCCTTCACAAATTTTACTCGCCAGGGAACCAACCCCCTAGCAGCCTTCCCTCTGCTCTAGCACCTGGTTCTCAAAGGCCACCACACGATACCATGGTCACGTGATCTGGGATTCCTTAGCAGTGACATCAAGAGTGCCAGCTGTTAAAGGGTTCCATGGGGGCCATTGCTCAATCTTGTCCAGAGACTAGCTCACATTCTGGTGTGCAAACCCTGTGACCTGACCGCGGGGCCAGCGAGCGAACGAACTGTAGTTAGATCTCAGACCCAGAGTATACGAGGCCCCCCCTCGGGGGTGCAAATGTGAGTCCGCTGCAAGAGAAGGAGGCAGCAGAGAGCCACAGGGAGAAGCCAGCTTGCTCATTTGACAACTTCCTCGCAGGAAATTCTGAGGATTCCGAGAATTCTAAATTTGAATCTGGCCTTTCAGGGTGTCAAGGTAGGTGGATGGAACATTATGTAACAGTGTCTTCGCTTGACTGATGACTTTCAAAGTGTTTATTTTAGACATTTAAACTCAGGCTGCAGAGATGGCTCTGTGGTTAAGAGTATGTACTGCTTTTCTAGAGGATCTGAGTTCAAGTCCCAGCACCCACATAGGGCAGCTTGGAACTGCCTGTAACTCAGCCTGGAGGAGATCTGACACTGCTGACCTACACAAGCGCCTGTACATACTTACACATAAAATATATTTTAAAAACATTTAAATTCCTGAAAATGTTAGGAGTGAGCCTCGGGATTCATTTCCTTCGGGTCTGTAGGATGTAGTGATGGTTTCAAAATTGATTCAGCTATCACTAGCCGTCCTACAGAAAGAAGGGCTTCCACGAGCCTTCCTGAGCTCTTTCACGCCCTCTCACCAGGCATACAGACAGTGCAGGACTTAGATGTCACCCTGAGATGACTGAAGTGGCATCTAAAGCAAGCGACAAATCAGATGGCCATGGAAGAGTCTCCCAATGATGAAAACAAATTCAAACTGTAAGCAGAAAATTTGTTCCTCATACACGTAATCAAGATTCTGAGACAGGCGGAGCTCTGTGAGTTCGAGGCCAGCCTGGTCTACATACAGAGTAAGTTGCAGAACAACCAGGACTGTTTCACAGAAAAACTCTGTTGCAAAAGCCAAAAAACAAAACAAACAAGCAAACCCACAAAAAACAAAACAACAACCAAAACAAAAAAACAAAAGACAAAAACAACTCAGAGATATGGGGGGAGGGGAATAAGAGTAGTTCAGTGGCAGAGTACCTGGTATCTTCAAGTCTCTTGTTCCCATCTCTAGCCCCACCAAACAGAAAACAAACAAAAGCCCACAACTTGCCAAACCTGCCAAGGCTATATAGTAAGATCCTATCTCAAAAACAAAAAGAAAGGCAGCCCTGCAGAGGCAGAGGCAGGCAAATCTCCGTGAGTTTAAGGCCAGCATGGTCTACAAAGCTAGTTCTAGGATAGTCAAGACTACACAAAGAAACCCTGTTTCAGGAAAAATAAAAAAATAAAAAACAAAACCAAAAAGAAACAGCCAAAACTCCCTAGGTCTGGGATGTGGCTCAGCTGGTAGAGTGCTTGCTCAGCATCCAGGAAAGCCTGGGTTCAATTCCTAGAACCCTATAAACTAAGCAGGGTGGCACGTGCCTATAATCCTACCGTGTGTGAAGTGGAAAGTGAACCATTAGAAGTTCAAGGTCAAAGGTTTTGAAGCCAGCGTGGTATACCTGAGACCCTGTCTCTAAATATGTAAATAAATAAACAAGCCAAACCCTCATAATTACAGATAATAAAAAACAAATTTCAACCAACCATACTGATGAAGAAACTGAATTTACTTAATTATCTAAATTAATTTTACTGTATCATTGACATATTAAGAGTCTATTGGCTATAAGCATAAGATCAGAAATGTAGGCAGAAGAGAGGGTGCTGGAGAGATGGCTCAGAGGTTAAAATTACTTGCTGCTTTTTCAGAGGACTCAGGATCAATTCCCTGCACCTACACAGGGCAGTTCATAACTGCCTGTAAGGTCAGTTCCAGGGGATCCAGTGTCTTCTTCTGGCCTCTGTAGGCTCTGAAACACAGTGAGCATACACACATAAATAATAATAATAATCATAATAATAGCCTGATATTGGCACATACCTGTAATCCCAGCACTCCGGAGGCAGGTAACAGGGGGATTTCTGTGAGTCTGAGGCTGGTCGACATAGAAAATTCCAGACCAGTCAGGGAAATATATATATAAGTGTGTGTGTGTGTGTGTGTGTGTGTGTGTGTGCGCGCACGCACACACATCTTGTCTCAATAATAACAATAATAATTATCATCATCACCTGAAGGCTATTTTTAAAAATAATCATGCAAGAGAGTTATAAACACAGTTTATTTTAGATTTTGTGATATTTGTAGTGTTTTCTAGGCTTTCTGTTTTTATTATTTTTGTATTTACTATTGTGTCAGATTAGAGTTACACTGGGGTCAGAGGAAAACCTTCTGGAGTCAGTTCCCGCCTCCCACCTTGTTTCTGAGGGAGGATCTCGTGTAGTCTTTCCGCTGCTCTGGGTACTCCGGGCTAGTTGACCTGAGAGTTGCTAAGAAGTCCTCCTGCCTCCTCATCCAGTCTCACAGTAGGAGTGCAGGGATTATAGATAGGCGCCGCCATATCTGACTTTCTGTGGGTTCCAGGGATCAAGCTCAAGTCCTCAGGCTTGCCTGGTGAGCCATCTCACTGACACCAGATTTTCTCTTTATGCTGTATTTGTTGTTGAATACCCTAAGCAAATATTCCTGTCAGGATCAGGATGGAACCTAGTGGTAGAGTACTAGCTTGCCTAGTATGTGCAAGGCAAGCACCCTTCCCCAAACAAATCTTTTTTTTTTCTTTTTTTTTTTTTTTAAATGTGCATTGGTGTTTGACCTTCATGTCTCTATGAGGGTGTTGGAATCGCTGGAACTTGAGTTACAGACAGTTGTGAGCTGCCATGTGGATATTGGAATTGAACCTGGGTTCTCTGGAAGAGCAATCAGTGCAATTAACAGCTGAGCCAATTTCTCCAGCCCTCCTCTCTCCCTCTCCCACTTCCCCGTCCCATTCCCCCTCCCCTTCCCCCTCTTTTTCCCCTTCCCATCCCCTTCCCCTCCCCCTCCCTCTCCCCTCTCTCCCTTCCCTTTCCCCCTCCCCCTCCCCTTCTCCCTTCCCTCCCCTTCCCCTTTCTCCCTACCCCTCCCCTCTCCTCTTTCCCCCTCCCTCTCCTCTCCCCCTCCCCTTCCCCCTTCCTCCTTCCCCCTCCCCTTTCCCCCTCCCCCCATCCTCTTTCCCCCTCTCTCTTGAGACAGGGTTTCTCAGTGTAGCTTTGGAGCCTGTCCTGGAACTAGCTCTTGTAGATCAGGCAGGCCTCAAACTCACAGAGATCCACCTGCCTCTGCCTCCCAAGTGCTGGGATTAAAGGCTTGTGCCACCACCGCTCGGCAACTCGTCTTTCTCTTAAAGGGCTAAACATTGGGCCCTACTAAACCTGGATCCACTCCTGAAAACCTGTTGTGATTTTGGGAGGCAGAGTGGATCGCCCTGGTTTTACAAACAAATCAAGGACCGGGGTGAAGTTACTCACTCATTCTGAGTCTGGGTTGTTTTCTGCTAGATTCTGCTATCTCCAGGCTCAACTTGCCAGTCTGTGTGTGGACCCTTCATTCACTCCAACTCCCCAAGTTCCCACAGGGAAAGCCAGAAGGGCTCTGGTGAGAAACAGGCCTCAGGAGTGAGCCTCTGTCAAGAGCATCCAGCTCTGCTACAGCCCACACAGGGAGGTGGGGATGGAGAAACACAGACCCGAGTCAAGGGACACAAACAACCAGCTTCTTCAAGAGTGTGAGACAGGTGTACTCAGGACCCTGGACCTCATACAAACACTGGTGTGGCTTCCAAACTGCTTAATCACATGATCAAGAGGGGCAAGGACAGACTGTGGAAGGATTTCATGTCTGTACTTTTGGGCTCCTGAAACAGCGCTGCTTTGCAAAGAAATGGCTTAGCTGTGTATAGCCAAGACCACACCCGGTTTCAGGATTGCTGCCAAACAGCCTGACTGACCACTCATCTTTGGCCTTGGGCCTATGGACACTCCTTTTGTTAATCAGGGCTCTTGAGAATCAATCACAGAAGCCTTGCCTATCCTGCGTAACCCCACAGAGTCAATCCCTAATCCAGCTAACAAAATATATTTTTAAAATAATAAAGTAAAATCATTAAAGCGTTGCCTCTGAGAACAAAGAGTGCCTAAATGTCACTGGAGGGTGTGAGTTGTAAAGGTTGACTCTGGTAAAGTATTGACAAGATGAAAATGTGGACAAGGGGCTGGAGAGATGGCTCAGTGGTTAAGAACACATAACTGCTCTTGTAGAAGACCCAAGTTCACTTCCCAGCATCCATATCAGGTGGCCCACAATCCCCTGTAACTCCAGCTCCAGGGACCTGATGCCCTCTTCTGGCCTCCAAAGGTAACAGCGTACACTTGCACATACACACACACACACACACACACACACACACACACACACACACATGTTTAAACTATAACCAGGGACTGGAAAGATGAGTCAGCAGTTAAGAGTACTTTTTGCTCTTCCAGACGACCAAGGTTTGGTTCCCAGACCCCATTGGGGGTTCACAATCAATCATCTGTAACTCCAGTTCCTGGAGATTTGAAGTCTTCTCCTGGCCTCCATGGCCATGCCCAAGGTGTACAGACATACATGCAGGCAAAACACCCATACACATAAAACAACATGAAAATAATTAAATACACAGACATGTTAGATAAAAAGAAATCTTTAAAAATCATATCAGTAGGATATTATAGTCGCTTTTTCCCCAAAATGAACGGTATACAACTTGAGAATCATCATCCTGGTTAAGGTTGTATCTTGTTTCATTGATATGGTTAAGATCTTCCTCTTTCTGAAGTGATGGGGACCATGACAATACTGGCCACTGGCCCACAGTTGTTGGGTGTCGCCATGTGCTGGGTGGACACTGTGCAGTGTGTCTCATTTACCACTATAAGAACCTTAAGCCGGGCAGTGGTGGCGCACGCCTTTAATCCCAGCACTTGGGAGGCAGAGGCAGGTGGATCTCTGTGAGTTCGAGACCAGCCTGGTCTACAGAGCTAGTTCCAGGACAGGCTCCAAAACCACAGAGAAACCCTGTCTCAAAAAACCAAAAAAAAAAAAAAAAAAAAAAAAAAAAAGAAGCTTAAGAGATAGACACTGTTGTTAACCCAGCTTCGCTTCTGAAAGAGCCGGCTTAGGGATAGCCGAGTGTGCCCTGTCCCCATAGCCACACATCCTGAGTCAGGATCAGTCCGATTTTATCAGGCATACTCACTGCCATTCCATCATCCTGCTGCAGGAGACTAAAAGTGATCTTAGAAGTTTTGTCTGTTATCTCTCAGGATAAAGGTCTGGACTGGGGTCGGGGGGCTGGGGGGGCTGGAGTGTTTGCCTTGTGTGCATGAGGCTCTGGATCTGTCCCCTAGCATTGCAAATACTAGACACAGTGGCACTCCAGCATTTAGGAAATAAGGGCAGGAGGATCAGAAGTTCAAGGTCATTCTTCACTTCATGACGAGTTCAAGGCCAGCTTGGGCTACATGAGACCCTGTCTTAAAGAATAATAATAAGACAGGGTGAACCTAATGTTTTCTTCACCAACTTCAGTAGTCAGACATCTGAAGGTCTGAGAGCCACGTAGGTGGATATTTTGAAGCATAGGATGCTTAAGGGGCGAGGGAAGGGGTAACCCATTTTCGTCCCGGTCAGATGGACACAGCGCTAGATAAAAAGAAGTCCCGCCGGCTGTCGGTGTTTGTGACACACAGGCATCTGGGGATTTCCCTTGGTGTAGACAATAGCTGACTTGAGGATGAATTCTGAAAATAATTCCAACCTGCATTCCTGGGGACATCCTGCCTTTGACAATGCACTTCTGTGCAGTCCCAAGAACCAGGCTGCATTCCTCCACTCGGTGGGAATTTCCAGCACTGTGGGGGGGGGGGGGGCTGGAGGCTCCACCTCCTCCCACTCAAGGATGGGGCTTCCAGGTTGGCTGTCTCCATGGTGAAGGTGAGAAGAAGAGAAAGGTTGGATCATTTCCATGACAACGACACAGGAGTGGTGGTTTCCTTGGCAACAGTGGGAAGGTAGAAGCAGCTGGGCTTAAAAGCTCCCTCCCCAATCCCAGCTCCTTCACCACAGAGACCAGGTGGCAATAAAGATGCGTACTACTGGGATAGAGGGCCAGTGTTCTGTTCTGTCTGGACTCTAGGATCAGAAAGACAATTTGGAGCACATCATTTCATTATCTGGTTTCTCATCTATAACATCTATTATTATTCTATAACAATAGAAGTGATTGAGTTGGATGGTGAGAAATGTCAACACAGAACTGGGTATGCGGCAGCCATGGCAAAGCTCAGTACCATGATTACCACACAGCCATTACCATTATTGCTATGATGCAGAGGGGGGCAAGTCAGATTTTATGAAACCATCCAAGTAACAAGGAGACTGGAGGTCAGGGGCCGGGGGGGGGGGGGGTTGTCATGCTTAGTCTTGCTGGTCAAGATCTGGTATTGGGGCTAGACGCTAAGCACTGGGGCTGAAGATCCAACCTTCTTCTTCCTCGTCCTCCTCTCCTCCTCCTCCTCCTTTTTTTTTAAATTAATTTTATATGTATGAATGTTTTCCCTGCATGTATGTCTGCTCACCATATGTATGCCTAGTCTGTGCTCACAGATGCCAAAAGAGGGTACAAGATTCATTGGAACTGGAGTTATAGATAGTTGTGAGCCACCATGTGGGTATCGGGTATCTAATGCGGGTCCTCTGGAAGAGCAGCCAGTGCTCTCAGCCACTGAACCATCTATCCAGGCTCTCAACGTTCTTCTTGCAACATACCATGACTTTTACACTACGGTCTTGCTTGCCTGAGTGGGACGCCTTTGTCTCCGTTCCTTAACCCTCAGAGACACCCCTCCAAGCAGAACTTCTACACCTGCTCCTTTCCCATACAACCCATGCTCTGCACCCTAAGTCTCAAGTTCACAGTAGAGGCCATGCATACAGCAAGTACAATAACAGAGGAGTGGACATATCCAGTGATGTGTCCCAACCCATCAACTACTGATTATCTGTTTAGACCACAGTCTAGTCTGCCCGAAGATGATCAGGCACCCTGCTGTGCTCCTGAGTGACTTGGCCATTATGAGCCTCTTGTGGCCTTCTTGAATCATACAATATATGAATTGCCATGGCTTTGTTCTGCCATCTATTTTGCTTAGAAAGTAAGGCATCATCCTGAGAAGACAAACAGCCTGAAGACCAACCTGGTGCTTAGAATACAATCCTAAATTCTGCTATGTTCTAGCAGTGTGACTTTGGGTGAGTAAACCTCCCAAGCTTCACTTTTCTGATACATAATTTTTTTGTTGTTTTTTTTTTGTTTTGTTTTCATTTTTTGAGACAGGGTTTCTTTGTATAGCCCTGGCTGTCCTGGAACTTGCTCTGTAGACGAGGCTGGCTTCAAACTCACAGAGATCCACCTGCCTCTGTCTCCCAAATGCTGGGATTAAAAGTGTGAGCCATCACCACCCAGTCTGATATATAAATTTCTTATGACACTATTTCTCCACAGATTTGTGCAGTTAAGAGATAATATATAAGGCTAATAATATATATGTATTATCATGATAATATTATGTTATTGATATGATGGTATAAAAATATATGCGATATATGATAACATAAGATAATATGAAATATATTATATCATGTATGTATTTATACATCATCTTTAATCCCAACACACCTTTAGTTCCAGCAATCCAAAGGCAGAGAAGTAGAGGCAGAAAGACCTCTATGAGTTTGAAGTCAGTCTGTGGGCATGTCTAGGGGGATTATCTTGATTATTACTTGATGTAGAATGATCCTAGGCTGTGTATTAAATAAATAAATAAAAGTAGCCTTCCTCTGTGCTTTGTGCTGCAAGTCTCTGCCTGAGGTCCTGGCCTGACTTCCTCCAGGGCTGCTATGTGACCTGGAGCAGTAAGCTGAAAGCACCCTTTCCTTCCCAGGTGGCTTTTGGTTATGGGATTTGTCATGGCAGCAGAATGAAGCTAGAGCCCACATATACATGCTCACTAATACACAGATGCAGAATCCCAGGACAGAGTGACGAGGCCTGTGGATCAGTTGGTAGAATGCTTGAGGAACATGCACGAACCCTGTCTGATCTCCGATACCACATGAGTCTAACATACCAACACCCGAGAAGTGAAAGAAGCAAGGTCATGAATTCAAGGTCAGCCTTGGCTACACAGTGAATTCAAAACCAACCTGGGCTACATGAGGCTGGGTATCAAATAAGTAAATATCAGGACAGAGACCCAACAGGGTCCTAACTGATGTATTTCCTTTCGACACAGAGGTAGAACAAGGGCAGGAAAGATGCTGAGTACTCTTGAAGAAGCAGAATTTATATAGCCACTCCCCACAGCTGACAACACCAGTTTTCAGGAGTCTTAGCAACTACCATGTAGTTCTTTCTGAGCTTTGATGCCAGGTAAATTTACACCCCTTGAGGTGGGGAGCAGATGAAGTTCCGAGTGTACATGTATTGTGTGATTATGTCAAGGATCCCAACAGCTCGGATCCGTGAGAATGGCAAAGTCCACCCCTAGTCCGTATGTGGATATTGACAGTATACAAAACTAGCAACTGCAGTTTCCTCCTCCTGAGTAACTACTACCTGATTTTCCTCCCCTACAAAGACACCCCCCCACACACACACATACATACACACAGAGTGCGATTAGCTAGGCCTGCCTTCTCATTCAGCTATAGCCAACACCTCCTCTATTCAGATTCAGAATACCGAGGTCCCTCAGTTTCCAGGGTACTAATGGTGTGTCTCCATCCGAGGCTAGGGCACACACATCCAGCCCCAACTTTTCTGTGTTGGATGGAGGTTGCTTCTTCTTCCCAGCCACCCAGCTAGCTTAGACTCGAAATAATCACACAGAAACTGTATTAATTAAATCACTGCTGGCCCATTGGCTCTAGCTTCTTATTGGCTAACTCTTATATTAATCTAACCCATTTCTATTAATCTGTATATCGCCACGTGGTTGTGGCTTACTGGGTAAAGATCCCACCATCTATCACCCGCTGCTTCATGGCTTCTCTCTGACTCTGCCTCCTTTCTCCCAGCATGCCATTTAGTTTTCCCCACCTACCTAAGTTCTGCCCTATCAACAGGCCAAGGCAGTTTCTTTATTCATTAACCAATAAAAGCAACACATAGACAAAGGGACCTCCCACACCATTTCTATATGTGTGCCTTTCGTTTCTTCATCCCCCATCGCTCCAATTTGGTCAGTCCCTAAGTCAAGTCAACAATACACATTCACTCAGGACTCCGTCCACATCCCTCAGGGGCAAGCCACCCTTGGGAAGCTAAAGCCACGAACTCATACTGCCTATGTGATGGGGTCTTTAGATTAAATAAGTTCCTGCTCTTCCTCAAATACTAGAAGCTGCTTGATGGGCAGTCCACATCATCAATGAGAAGGTCTCAGGGTCTTGGGACTGTCTCGGAACATCAGCCACCCATCCACACCAGCCCTAGGGCTGAAGGACCAAGATGGCCGCACAGTCAGAAGCCAGAGCCATGCCAAGGGTGGAGTGATTTGGAGATGGGGGAGCCTAGGGGTACAAAGCCACCTTTCCAGGCTCAAAAGGACTATGTCCTGGGGGAGAAGGGGGAGATGGGAGTTCCTACTGTTAGTTCACAGGCAAGATGCTTATTCGGGCCAGGGAACTGCCTTGGGGAGGAGCATGGTGGAAGAAGGGCCGAGCTCATAGAAAAGGTGAGGCCCAACAACAGGTGACCAGAAGCTGAGATGACCTTCACTTTGTCTAATCAGCTGGCCACATGGTTTTACCTTCCCCATCATGAGTGCAGGTCACCCCAAAGCATTATGACTTTGGACTAGCAAGCTCTCTGCTGCTGAGGCAAACCCTGGAAGGGGCAGCAGACCTCCCAGTAGCTTGGGAAGTCTGTCCACCAAGATTTCTCCTAAGAAAGCAGAGCAGCCAGCAGTCACAAAGAGCAACAGGAAGCCAAATGCTTAGCATAGCAGTCAGTGCTGGAATGCAGCCATTCGCCCTCTTGTTGAAAATCATAGATGGGAGTTCATCAGGCTGAGGCAGCTGCGGAGCCTCGTTCCTATGGAAACAAAGAAACCTGGCTCCAAGCAGAGGATAAAATGTTTTGTAAGCTCTGCCAATCAGAAAGCACCAGCCCACCTCCCTTCTCAGCTGAACCAATCAGATCTTCTCTTTGTCTCGCTTTTGCAAATACCTTATAATAAAAGTTTTGCCCACACCCCTGGGCAGAGCACCTGCAGCTGGGTGCTGCCCTGTGTGTGGATTACTAAAGGCTCTCATAAACTCTTTAAAGGTGTAATGTGCCGACATTTGTCTTTTAACGCTCCGAGCCCACTTGTGGCAGTAAAGTCCTTTGCCCAACCACCGTGCCAACTGTCCTGTCCTCAGAGGTGATCTGACATTTGAACACAGGGCAGGTCTTGATCTGTTGTGCAATGGTGATCCAGCCTTCAGAGGAGTAGGAGTTCAGGGTCAGACGGTCTCTGAAATTGCCTAGGTGACTGAAACAAAATAAATAAATAAACCAAAACAGAAACTCAAGCAAGAATGCTAGTCTAGAAATTAAAAAGACCTACATTTGACTTTAGGCTTTCTGACAGCGTGACCTTGGTAAAGTCTCTAAGCCTCTCAGAGCCAAATCTGAAAATGATCACCATGCTATTTACCTTACAGGGTAGACATGAGATTTAAAACTTAATCTACATTGCCAGGTGGAGATCTACAGAGGCAGGTAGATGTCCGTGAGTTCAAGGCCAGCCTGGTCTACAGAGTGTAGTCTAGGACAGCCAAAGTTAAATCATGAGACCCTGAAAGTTAACCCATGTAACTGGCACTGCCCTTGATAGAGAAGCAGGATGCAGAGAATGTTAGCTGTTTGCCTTCCCTGATAAGCACTCAGCCGCAGTAGATTCTGTAAAGTTATTGTTCTGATCAGATGGCCATTAACTCTGTTTGTTATGGCCTAATGAAGGCCAGACACTAAGTCCCAGACCATAGTGGCCCCATGTGTGATGGCTTTAGTTTCTGGGTAGGCTCTGGGCTCTGCTTCAGATTTTGCCAGGGTCTGTCTAGACACAGTCTTTCCAAGCGACCCTGACCACACACAGATGTGTGTGTGTGTGTGTGTGTGTGTGTGTGTGTGTGAGAGAGAGAGAGAGAGAGAGAGAGAGAGAGAGAGAGAGAAACAATTAAAGCTGTCTTGAGGGAAGACCAGCCCTCAGCAGCGCTCATAATTGGAGGAATTGAAGTCATCTTTGCCACCCAAGTTTGCTGAAAGTGGGAGGAAGCAGAATATTTTTATTCCTGGTAACCTAAAAACGCTGTTATAAACAGATTTGCTGGAAGATTCCAAGCCACAGTCTTGCTCCACAGCTCAGGCAGGAAACTGAAGGCCAGAGAGGGTCTACAGCTTGTCAAGGCAGCACAGGCCATCTGTGAAGCAGGGAAGACTCAGCCCACTGCACTAATTTGTTTTATTTACTTAATTATTGATGTTTTTTGGTTTTGCTTTTTGCTTTTTCAAGGTCTATGTTTGTTCATTTGTTTGTTTTGGGAAAGGGGGTTTTTCTTTTCTTTTTTTAAAGTGTGTGTGGGTGTGTGTGTTTTCTCCTAGCTCACAAAAAAGACTTCAGAACAGTGAAGGTGAACATGGTAGCTCTTGCCTGTAATCTCAGTTCTCTGGAGGCAAATGCTGGACAGCCATGTCACTGGCTAGAGGACAGCGTGCAGAAGGTGGCTGTTTCCTCCCACTATATGGGATTCGGTGATCAAACTCGGGTCATCAGGCCTGGCAGCAAGTTCCTGTATCTGATGAGTTGCCTCATTGGCCCTGTGGTTTTGTGAGAGACAGAGTATTACAGCCTAGGCTAGCCTGGAGCTCACTGGGTAGCCCAAGCCTTCGAAGTTATGATGGTCCTGCATCTGCGTCCTCAGGATTGGGGTTGCAGGCAAGAGCCCCACATCCACATTCACTGTTCTGAGCTCTCTTTAAACTGGGAGAAGAACACATCTGACCGTGCTCAGCAGCAGCACCAGCTCAGACAACAAGCATGTGTCCTCACTCACTGACCCAGGCTCTTACAGATTTGCGAATGATGAGGAGAGATGGGGATGGGAAATGAAAGGTGTCAAGGCAGGAAATGGAGAAACAGATCAGCAGTTAAAAGCACATGTTGCTCCTTCAAAGAACCTGGGTTCAGTACCCAGTACATACCCATGTCTGGTTTGCAGTATCCACATTCAAGTTGGGCAGCTCACAATTGTCTGCAAAACATGTTCCAAAACAGGCAGTGCCCTCTTTTACCTTCCACAGGCACCTACACTCCAAGTGTAATCCCACACAGACAGGCAGGCAGGCAGGCACTTAAGTGCACGCACACACACACAATTATAAAAATAAATTTTGGAACTGGGCGGTGGCGGCACACACCTTTAATCCCAACACTTGGGAGGCAGAGGCAGGTGGATCTCTGTGAGCTCAAGGACAGCCTGGTCCACATAGCGAGTTCCAGGACAGCCAGGAGTGTTACAGAGAGAAACTCTGTCTCAATAAACAAACAAAGAATTAATTAATTGATTAATTTTGGGGCCTAGAGGGATGGCTCATTGGTTGCAAGCATGTGCTACTTTTTTTTTTTTTTTTTTTTTTTTTTTTGGTTTTTCGAGACAGGGTTTCTCTGTGATTTTGGAGCATGTCCTGGAACTAGCTCTTGTAGATCAGGCTGGTCTCGAACTCACAGAGATCCGCCTGCCTCTGCCTCCCGAGTGCTGGGATTGAAGGCGTGCGCCACCACTGCCCGGCAGCAGAGGACACAAGTTCAGTTCCCAGCACCATGTCAAGCAGCTGACAGCAACCTGTAATTACAATTCCAGAGGAACCCACGTCCTATCCTGGCCTCCCAGGGCAACTGCACGCACATGGTAGATGCAAAGAATATTCATAAATAAAAATAAAATAAATCTTATTTTAAAAATTTATAACTGAGGGCTGGAGAGATGGCTCAGAGGTTAAGAGCACTGCTTGCTCTTCCAGAGGTCCTGAGTTCAATTCCCAGCAACCACATGGTGGCTCACAACCATCTATAATGAGATCTGGTGCCTCTTCTGGTGTATATATGTTAACAGAACATTGTATGCATAATAAATAAATCTTTTAAAAAAACAAAAACCCAATTTAAAAAAAAATTTAGAACTGAGTGGTGGCGGCACATACCTTTAATCCCAGAACTTGGACGGTAGAGACAGGCAGATCTTTGTGAGTTCGAGGCCAGCCTGGTCTACAGAGCTTGTTCCAGGGCAGCCAGGGCTACACAGAGAAACCCTGTCTCAAAAAAAAAAAAAAATTAAGTGAAAAGGCAGAGTGGAGGTAGTGAATCTGCTTTTGCCCAAATCCCACAAATCAGGGCGGTTTCATGACAGAAGGGTTAGAGACTGTGGCTGTAACTCATTGGTAGAGTGCTTGCCTAGCATCCGGGAAACTCTGGGCTCAATCACCAGCACCTCATAAACTGGATGCAGCAGTACACAGCTGCCATCCCTGTGCTCAGGGGGTAAAAGTGGAAGGACCAGATATATGGGGGGCATTCTCAGCTCTAGAGTCGACCTAGGATGTATGAGAACCTCGGCGGGGGGCGGGGGGACATGAAAAAACAACAACAACAAAAATAAAATCAGAAATGTCCTTCCTTAGAGCTCTGGGGGCAGAAGGTCTAAGATGGTCTTCAGTACAACAGGTTTACTCCTTCTGAGGGCTTGGAGGAGGGGCCCTTCAATAGCAAGGTGGAAGGTAAGAACACACTCCCATAAAGTTGTCTGATCATCACACACACATACATGAAACCAAGAGAAAGAGAGGAAGGGCTGGTAGAGAAAGAAGACGTAGAGAATGAACGCATGATCACACTCAGGTGTATACATGTAAAAATATCATGTGTAGTCATTCCTCTTAGGTAGCTGCAGCCCTGGGCCTGACAGCTCAGAGGAGGAAAAAGTCATTTTGTCACATTTCAGAGCGTTCGGCCAATGTGGTGGGGAGACACAGCAGAGAAGTCCCAATGAATCATGGGGGGGGGGGGGGTAGGAATCAGAGAAAGGGTGTGAAGACTCTGCCTGGCCTTCATCCTCTTTTATTCCAGCTGGGCCCCAGCCTATGAGGTGCTGCTGCTTGTATTCGGGTGTACCATCCTCCCTCCGTCCTCATACACCCTCCCCCAATTATTCCGCAGTTCAGATTTTCTACAACACTGTTTTAATCTACAACTGTTTTAATCATAAAAATTGACCAGCAAGATGCCTCGGTGGGCAAAAGTTCTTGCCACATAAGTCTGCTCACCTAAGTTCAATCCCTAGAATCCAAATATATGCATATGTACATATATACTACATATATCCATATATAAACATATACAGCATGTTATATACACATATGTGTACATTTGTGCATATATACATATATATAGTATGTGTATATTCACATGTATATATCATAAATAGTTGACTGTCTTCTTAAGATGAAACACAAGCCATCCTGAAGTCACTGATGGACTGTGACAAGAAGAGACCCTCTAGGACTCTGCTGAGGTCTGGCCCTGTGGGCGAGGCAAGGATTTGGCTGCTCTCTTCTCTACTTGTCTTCAGCGTCCAGGGAAAACACAAGCAGGAGCATTGCCCTTGAGCTGCGATCTTCCCCATGGCCTCTGCCTCTTAGGAAATGCCAAACAGCATGGCCCGTTTGGACAGCCAGCATCTGTGACTCTTTTGCAATACCGTGATGGAAGCCACGGGCCGTTCCATTACCCAGTGTCCTTTTTACAGGGACACTCAGAGGAAGTTTTGGCAGATGCTTCATTCCAGGAAAATGCCAGAGCTCTTGCGAATCGATTTGTATGCATTCTTTTGTCAGACAAAGAGAAAAGTTTGCAACTTAGTGCGTTCCTCCCTTCTTCTTAGCTGCCAGGAAATGCAGACCCAAACTTGAGATCCCTTTAGAATAATCAGTGGTTAGGATTGCAGGGCTCTAAAATGTCAGAGCCAAAGACCCTTCTCAGAACACGTGACCCTCGACTATACCTATAGAGGAATTAAGGCTGGCTCTTCCTGTCTGCAGCTGGCTTTCTCTGGTGTTTGCTCTTCCTCCTTCTGTGAAATAGGTCCCTCCCAGTCAATTCCTGAGTGTCTCTCTTCGCACTATGGATGGCATGACTCTCCTGTAAATCCCACTGTGTAACTTCAGACTTATGCCACTGTACCAGAGCAGACCAAAATAGGAACAAAGTTGGGTCTTCCAGCAATCTACCTCACAGCTACCTTTGATGCAGATGTCACTTCCCACTTGGTCTGCCTTTTGCTGTATTCTACATCTTCACTCTGAGCTCTTCTTGTGACGTTCACTATATCCTCACAGCCTGGGGACTCCACCTTAGGACGGTATCTTCCAGCCTCTATCCTGTGCCATTCACTATATCCTCACAGCCTGGGGACTCCACCTTAGGATGGTATCTTCCAGCCTCCATCTTGTGCCTCTCTTCTCTCACAGAGGTCAGTTTCAGTTGGCCCCTGGCATAGCAAAAACTGGCCATACATGAGGACAACTGGTCTACCTCTAGAGAACTTCCCTCGTGTAGAACTTTTCAGACAGTTCCTCTAACTCGTGGTGTTATTAAACTCACAGAATACATAGATCTGTTGGGTCTGTCATGTCCTGTGGAGATTTTATACACACACACACACACACACACACACACACACACACACACACACAAAGAATATGTCTTTGGGGTCAGGGAGTACATGCTTACATGTTTGCAGATAGAGGCCAGAGGTCAACATGGTCAACACTGGGTGTCTTCTTCAATCACTCTACACCTTATTTTTTGAGATATAGCCTCTCACTGAATCTGGAGCTCACTGAGGCTAGGGTGGCTGTCCAGAAAGCCTCAGGGATCCTCTTGCCTTTCGCTATCCTAGTTCTGGGATTCTAGGTGCACGCTAAGGCATCCGGCTTTCTTTCTTTCTTTTTTTTTTTAATAAAGTAATAAAAATTTATTAGAAAAAAATTAACACTTTATTTTTAATTGATATGTTTGAAATATACAGAAGGGTAAGATATAAAGAAAAAAGACTCTAACAAACAAAATACAAGCAAAAGTTTCTTCAAATGCCTTTAACCAAGGTCTGGCAAAAATACCCAACTGCTTCATTTTCAACTATCATATTTAAGGATCTATGCTATCTATACAAATTAAACTTGATTTTTTGAATTCCTATATTTTGAAATAATATTTACAATTATCACTTTGACTAGATGTATATAATAATGTATGTATATTTATCATGTTGTTCAGTTCAGCTGAAGATTCCTACAGTTTCAAATAAATCATAAAATAAATATTGTGAAGCCAGAACACTCTGCTAAATGATGACTATATATACAGTTGAAAAAGGCATCAAAAAGTATAATACATTCCACACTGTAAACTATCAAGTAATAATTTAAGCATTTGTATTTATTTCATTGTGAAAAAATAAAAGGCATCCGGCTTTCTTAAGTGGGTCCTTAGAATCCAAACTCAGGTCCTCTGGCTTACATGGAAAGCACTGTACTAACTGAGCATCTACTATACTGACTATTTCCACAACCCCGCTGTGTCTTCTATTCCCACAGAATCATGAAGCCTCATGGCTGAGCACACACTTGTGTGCCATTTATTGAACAAAGGAAGATAGGAGGAGTCCATGGCCTGGCTCAGGAAGTATATTCAGGCAGGATATGGGATGGGGCCACCTCCCTGGACTTCCCTCTGTAAACCATATATGAAATCATGGTAGGAGGTAGTGATGGGTAAGAGAGAGCAGGCCTTGGGCGTAGGCAAGAACTGCCTAGCTGGCTGCCAAGGCAAAGAGGCTTATAACAATGAATCACCATTCATTAAAGGGCTGATCATATATTATCTTAGTCTTCACCCCGAAAATGTAAGCCAAGGGGTACACAGCTTGCCCAGAGCTGAGTGGTTAACAGATCTATTTATTGAAGTCAGTTTAATTTTGCAACCTTCCCTGGCTCCTATTGTTCAGGACGGCCTGGATGGCACCTCTCCTAGGCCACAGAGACTCTCCCCCATTAGAGGCCTGAGGATGACATTCTCACAAGGTGCAGTGGCCACTTTGGGGAAGGGGCCATCCGTCACAGCAGACGATGTAACCATGTGCTGCTACAAAACACACAGTTATTTTAGACACAGACTTGAAAAAAAAAAAAAAACAAGGGAGGAAGGACAGCTTAACACTGCTCGGGTTTATTTTTGTGAGCAGGAGAATGACAGCCATAGATATACGACCAAGAGCTCAGGAGGTGCTGGAAAGAGAAATGTTTGTATCTTATCACCAGACCCAGAGTCTCCTGCAGAGTTCTAGTCTTTGATGAGTTCTGTCTGTTTAACAGGCAAAATAATAATAATGAGAGCGGGAGGGTGGGGGACGTTTCAACACAGGACACATCAAACACCTGACCCCTGAGATGACTCCTACGCAGGCATAAGGCCTCTCTGGCTTCCGACCCTGAGCACAGTCTAAATGGGTCATGTTTGTGACACAGCAGCAAAGCAGGGGGACATAGAGTCCTCCAGGGCCGTCGGTGGCGAGGCGCCTAACCAGAAAAGGAATATGCCTTTCAACAGGCCACATTCTTCCTGCCTTGCCAAATGCTCTCATTCCCTTTGGTATTCTCCCGGTCACGAACAACTCAAAGTGTGGGCAAAGATGGCGCGCACATTCAGAGACTATTACCGAGCTTTGGCCAAAGGGATCAAGGGGAAGGAAAACTGAAAAGGTAGAAGAGGTTCCTGGACCAGGGAAGGCTCTGGAAGCCATGGATTACCCCCAGGATGGGAATAGAAAGTCTCAGAGGCTTGACTATTTTTTCCAAAGGGTTTTTCAAACATGGCCTTCTAAAATAAATGAGCTGCAATGGCCAGCCAGCTACAGTTGGCACTCTCAAGAAATGCAAGGTCCTGATTCTTCTCAACAACCTTGCTCCTGAGGAGATTGTAAGGTAGCTGGAGGCAAGGAAGGCAGGAACGGGGGTGGGGTGTGTGTGTGTGTGTGCGCGCCCCCCCCCCATAGATTGGAGTCCCACAGATGGAGACAACTGATGGGGAGAAGGGCCTAACAAGGGCAAACACCCCTCACCCCTACTCCCCACCCCACCTCTGCCCTCACCTCTGTCTCTGACCTCGGTTTGTGCTTTGATCTCTCCATTCCCTGGCAAATCTGACCCACAGCTTTCCCAGCTTCCTGGCGGCCCTTGAATAGAGACCCTGAGCTTCTGAACAAAGGAAAGGCTTCCTGCGCAGAGCCAGAACCTCTGAGATACAGCACAGTCTATCAAGGTTTGCTGGGTTTCTTCTCCATTCCGGCACCATTGTTTATTTCTTTTCATAGGTAATATGCTAAATGAAACACATGTAGTTAAGTTATACCCTCCTCAAGTGTACCATTTAGTTGTTATGGAGTTAACGATCACTGTTTAATGCCAGAGTGTGGAGATAGATGGTGGTGGTGTGTGGTGTGTGTGTGTGTGTGTGTGTGTGTGTGTGTGTGTGTGTAAACACCTACAAGCCGGTGTGCTTACCTGAGCTGTTATGTGTGGAGGTCAGAGTATGGGGGTGGGGATGGGGATGTGTGTGTGTGTGTGTGTGTGTGTGTGTGTGTGTGAGTGTGTGTGTACATACACCTACGTGCTGGTGTGCTCACTTGAGCTGTCATGTGTGGAGGTCAGAGGTCAACTTCTTCAGGCATCTTCTATTGCTCTCCACCCTAGCTTTAGCTTAGACGGGATATCTAGTGTTCCTGCATCTTGCCTCTATTTCAGCCGACCTAGCAGGCCAGCCAGCCCTCTCTGCCCTGACTCTCTCAGTGAACACTACCATACCCACCTTCTATGTGGGCCCTGGGGACCCAAACTCGGTCCTCATTCTTGTACAACAAGCCCTTGACCCACTGAGTCATTGTCCCAGCCCATAATGCCAGAATTTTCATTGTCCTGTAAAGAAATGCCGTACCTATTCAGCAATCCCTCACCACCACACCCCTTCCTGGGCCATCTTTTTGATGGAAACAGCTGATTCTACATCAGGTCAGTACAAGGAAGGTTTCTGGTTTTATAAAGACCTAAGTGGGAACTGGAGCCAGTGGAGATGGGGACCAAGGTCTCATCAGCCACTAGTGGCAAGGAAATGGGGACATGCTTTTAAGGTCCCCAGCCCCAGGATCTCTGTACAAAGTCTAGCTGGTAAAGCACCTGCTTAGCTTTTGCAAAGCCCAGCGCCTTATAAACTCGGCTTGATGGCAGACCTATAATCCCAGCATTCAGAAAGTGGAGGCAAGAGGATCAGAAGAAATTTAAAAGGGAGAGTGACAGCCAACATCTCAGCTCTCTCAGGTACCCCAAAGATGTCGACAGCCCCAGACAACAGGAAGCAGTCTAGAGAACATGGCACCCCATTCCCACCTCACAAGCTACCCCTTCCTGTTTCCTCACCTTTTTATAATAAACAAAAGGGAAGAGTGTTAGTTCCTGCCCTGGCAGCCGACTGCCCCTGCCACGAAAGCATTTATGACATATCCCTGACCCCACCCCCACCCCGCCTTTCCACCTTCAGCTATGCAACATGTGCTCCCCTTAAAAGTGTCCCCTGGGCACAACTTGCTCTCTTACTTCTCCTGCCTCTCTTCTTCCTCTTGTCTCTGCTCTGTCTGTCTGTCTGTCTGTCTGCCTGCCTGCCTGCCTCTCCCATGTCCCCTTTCCGACAAGGTCTTTAGCTCTTTCACTTTCTTCCTCTCCCTGAATAAACCCCTTGCACCAACTCCGTTGTGCACGGTATGTTTTCTTAGTGTCGTACCTTGGCAGGGCCCAAAAGGTACCCACTTGGCCTTTCTTTTTTTAATCTTTTCAGTCCTCAGCTACATAGTTTTCAGCCAGTCTCGGGCCACAGCTGCAGAGACTGTTGGGGTTGGCGCTGAGGTCTCAAAGGTTGGCCAGAGAACTCTCACATTGGAACAGATTCAGAATTCCAATAGAGATCACTTTTTCTACCACACTCCCTGGGTGCAGATGCCAGATCCTTGCGGAGCTGCCAGAAGTGCAGAGCTGTCTCACTAAAGGCAGGTTCGCCGGAGTGGGCAGAAGTTGAAAGCCCTCCCTGCTCAACACCCCTATATTTTGAATGAAACAGCTCTGAATCCCGACTCAGCATGCCCCAGCTCTCTCAACACAGTTCTTTTGGTCACAGCCAAGATCTCTCACATCGAAGGGAAGAGGACAGGAAGGCAGTAGTCTAAGCTAACAAGGGGTTACTACTAGTAGTAGAAGTGGGGAGTTCACTTTAGAGCTTGAAGCCAGATGCCAGGAGACAGACAAACTCTGCTTCGTGAAACCCAGTGGTTTCTTCTTCTAGTCCCCAATGCTGTTTGGTGGTGTGGGCAGATGAGGCTGGGAGAATGAGACATTCAGCTCACTGTCCTCACCTGGTTATACGGACACCCACAGGGAACTCCTAGAAGCTCACACAAAGCATCATCACTAGACCACTGTCTCTCTGTGGGATGCAACTGTCTTGCCTGGCTTTCTCTGACATTGGTTTGGGCAAGTTGGTCCTCAATAGCTGATCCTGTCTCTTTATATTAGGGGAAGGGGTGGGCTGCAATAGGGAACCCTTCCCTTTCGGAGATATTTGAGCCACTCTGCAAATGGACTCTCTATTCTCAAAGCTCTACAGACTACCAGGGGTGGGGGCGGGAGTTGGCTGTGTGAGCCAAGGTTTGCTTGTGTTCAGTGTCACCGTGAGACCACTCAGGATCTGGCCCATGGTGACCTTCCTTTGTCTCTCCACATAGCTGTTTCTAGAAATTCTCATTAAATTTTTTTTTTCCTTTTTAGAATTCTAATAGGGTATTATGTTACATAAACTTAAGCCCCAAGAGAACATTCTGTTTCAGAAAGATAGCAGAGCACATATCAGGGACCCAAGGGCCTCAAGAGTGATTTGAACAAGAAACAGGGAAGCTGTCAGAACTTCTCTGGTGCCTGGGGGGTTATTGTGTGCTCTGCAGACAGGCTTCTGGGGCTTGTACACATCTAGCTGACTCAGCTGCCTGGCTTGACTAGCGTCCCCTCTTAAGGGCCTGAAAGAAGCAGAGAAACAAATCACAAATCAAAAGTTGGTAACAAATATCTGATGAGCAAGCTTGGCTCCATCTCTGGTCCAGTTTGCTAAAGTGGAGAGAGGGAGGGTGTTCCACTACAGACCTGAGTGGTGGATGGAGCTAGTTTTGAGAAAGGGAATCGGGGCTGGGAGACAGTCTAGTTGGTAAAGTGCTTGCCATACAAGCAAGAGGATCCGAGTTCAATCCCCCAGAATCTATAATCAATCAATCAATAATAGATATCATCTAGTGTAGTGATATTTCATTTGCAGTTTAATAAATAAAGCTTGCCTGAAGATCAGAGAGTAAAACAGTCGCACTGATCAGCCTTACAGACCAGGCAGTGGTGTCACACACCTTTAATCCCAGTAGCCATGCTAGCTTGTCATAGAAACCGGGCAGTGCATGTCTTTAATCCCAGCCCTAGAAAGGAATATAAGATGGGAAGAGACAGCTCTCGCTCAAAGTCTCATTCTAAGATTCCTGGAGGCAGGATCGCCATTTCAGACTGAGGTAGGAGTAAGAGCCAGTGGCTGGCTGTTTTGCTTTTTTGACCTTCCGGTTGAACTCCAGTTTCTGTCTCTGGGTTTTTATTAATCGTGCTACAATCTAGGCATTATATTTCATGCTTGTAATCTCAATTCTGGAGAGACAGAGACAGGAAGACCCCCAGAGTCTGCAGGTTGGTATGCTTAGCCTACTTGGCAAACTCCAGGCCAATGAGAGACTATCTGAGGGGGGGAAGGGTGGACATTGCTTGACAAACGACAGCTGAGGTTGCTCTGGCCTCTGCCTGCAGACAAATGCATGCACACACAAGTGAAGGCAACAGAGCAGGGAGGCAGATGAGCCACTGTTGTCTAGAAAGGTCGGTTGCCTTCCACACAAGCTGCTGCGGTGTTTGGGTGTTCCCATGGTAACACACGCCTCTGTTCCAGGGAAAACTAGTTGTCCGTCCATAGCCCTCAGATTCCCCTTGGGATCCTGGGGACTAATTACCTCTGGAGCCCCTCTGAGAAGCCCCCAATAGCTGCAGGAAGAGATGTGAGCTCTGTACAGCCTTGCCCAGGGCAGCTCTGTGCAGCCAAGTGCGGAGAGGGTGCCAACTCCACTTCCACACCATGGAGGGGTGCCAGGCAATTCACAGGTCGTCCCTGCAACAGTAACAGTCATAAATACTTAGCTATGAGATGTGCTCTCTTGGCCCTGGGAGGCTTAAATGGGCCTCTTTATTTCCCAGCCTTCCTGCTAAAGGGAGAGCAGAGCAGAGCTGGGAGGAAGGACATTCCAGAAATGCCACAGAACCCTCAGTGAGCCTGCAAGAGGAAGCACTTCAGCAAGAGAGATCTGCAGGAAGGGGCCCAGGCCCCAGGGCCAGTGGCCACCAGGGTGAGGGGAGGGCCAGACCTTGTTCTCAGAGGAAGCACTGGTGCCTCCGGGCAGGGCTGGCTGCTCATCCAGGCCAGTTTTCCACTACATTGCATCTTCTTCATTTGAAATGGGTGGAATGTCACCACACTATGGCATCCGAGTGAACCCCAAAGATGTTGTGTTGGTCAAAGAAGCCTGCAGGAAGTGGCCAGGATTAACTTTAAACCAAATCATTTTCAAACATGCTCCACCCAGTTCTATCAAGAGTGAAGTCCTGCTTGTTTACTCAGTGGAGGGGGGGGGGACGCCTTTTTCAGGCCTGCAGCTGTCAAGGAGTCCGCTGTGAGCACAAGGATAAAAAGGGAAAGGGAAAGCACTCTGCGAGCAGACAGTTCTCCAGACTGACATCTTTTTGTTTTCAAATGGCGGAGTTAGGGATGGAAGCCAGAGCCTCAAATATGCTGTGTGAGTCCTCACCTTCCAGCTCTGTTCCCTCCCAGTCCTGAGTTTAGGGCTCGGTTAGCTATCACTGGCCACACAGAGAGTCTGCGCTGTTCATGCTACAGGGAGAGCTCGTTGGTAAAGTGTTTGCTTTGCAACCATGAGGAACGAGTTTGATCCCACAGAAGCCACATTTTTATAAAAGGCCATGCTTGGTTGTGTTTCCTTGTAATCCAGCACTGGGGAGATAGAAACAGGGTCAGCCGTACTGGGGATCTCCAGGTCAATGAGAGACCCTGCCTCAAAACAAGATGAGGTGGAGTCCCTGAGGAATCCATATACATATACACTTGCGCGTAAACACACACACACACACACACACACACACACACACTTGAATACAAAGGAATCATGGGCAGGCAAGATGGCTCAGTGGGGAAAGGTGTTTTCCACCAAGCCTGACCTGAGTTCAGTCCTTAGGCCCCACATGGTAGAAGGAGAGAACCAACTCTTGAAAGTTGTTCTCTGACCTCCACATGTGCATACGCACAATAAAAAAATAGAAAGAAAAGAACAGGAACCCCTAGGCCATTTTGTTTTACATTTTGTCATCCTGGGAATCAAGCCACTGGACAATACTCTCAGCCCCTGACTGGCATTTCTGTATTAGCTCTTTCTGTTTGAGAAAGCTGAGAGCATCTCCTCAGGTGAGCTTTCCCCAGTTTGCATGACGTAAACACTCATGCACACATGCACACGCATGGGCTGTCCTCCTAGCTGGTCACAGTGAATTGTAATTTTCTCTTCATCTCCGTACTGGTTTGTGGGGCCTGATGTCCTTTGGGCAAGAGGCTGCAGCGGGAGAGAGCTCTTCCCATTACAGTGGCTTCATGCCCTGTCACTTGCAGAAAAAAGAATTTGGGCTTATGTCAGACAGTCCAAGAAGGGGACTACAGCTTGTGTGGGCAGAAATTTCAGAAATGGGACATCTGAGTCACTATTTAAACTAAACACAGGTATTCCCAGCAGCTCTCTGCTCACTGTCTGAGGGCCCCAGTGAAGAAACTAAGAGGGCCAGACTGGGAGGAAAAGAACACAGACGCTTAGGATGGCACCTCCCAACCGACATCATGGTAAAGACATTGTGTAGATGTTCTGTGGTAAAGTCCAGTTTCAAATTCTGATCCAAAGTCAGATGTGGTGATGTATGCCTATAATCCCAGCGCTTGGCAAGAGGAGGCATCAAGAGTTAAGGCTAGCTTCAGTGAGGCTGGGCTACATGAGACAAAGTCCTCATAGTAGAACATTCTACTCTTTCATATACAGGACAGCTCATTTATCTTAGTTTCATAGTCTATAAAATGATACAATGATTCACAGATGACAAGGCCATTATCAAATGACAGATGGTGACCATTCAACAACGAGTGTGTATGGAGGAGACGTTTAACAAAGGTATGTGCTGCTGCTGACATTGTTCTCTTAATTATCATTACCCCATCTCTCTCTCTCTCTCTCTCTCTCTCTCTCTCTCTCTCTCTCTCTCGTCTGTGTGTTTTCACCCGTGTGTATTGACATGTTTCTGCCACAATGAATGTGTGAAGGTCAGAGGACAACTTTTAAGAATGTCCTCTCCTTCCACGATGTGGGTCCTGAAGATCAAACTCACTCATGTCACTAGACTTGGCAGGAAGTGCCCTGACCTTCTGAGCCATCTCTCAGGCCCCTGGAATTCATTCTTGAGTTGTCTTCTGTATCAGCTGTATTTTCCAGACCCTGGATCCACATTTGGGAAGACGAGGACTAATTCTTTCGTCTTTGAAATTCTCCAAGAATGGGAAGTGTGTAGAGAGTTGTCAGCAAACCCCCACCTGCTCCTGGGACCTCACCCCAACCGTGATTCAATGTCTTGCAGGTCCAGACATCTGACCCACACAGTAGTCATCGTGCAAAGGCAGAGATAAGAGGCAAGGGGAGAAGCCAGCACTGAAGATGCGGAAGACTCAGCAGCGGGCAGGACAGATAGTGGACGTGGAGAAGTGGAAGAAGATGTGAACTGAAGATTCCAGAGGAGTCAGAGGAGTGAGGTGTGGGGCTCAGAGAGGTCAGCATGAAAGCGTGTCTGCAGGTCTGGCAGGGCAATCTCACTCACTCCAGTTCACCCATGAGTCACTGCTGAGGACCTGTGCCATGCAGGCCCTGGGCTCCAGGCTGCAGCTACCATGGAGAGTGTGACGCGGTTCCATGGGAAACAGGTCAAGGAGAGCTTCTTACATGGTTCCATATGGCACCAGGAGTCAGGGCCAATCACAAGAACCCAGAGGCTATTGAGGAAAGAATGGGAGGCAGTGATAGCCCAGCCAGACCTGGAGGCCAAATAGAGGACTCAATTTGACCAGAGGAGAAAGAACTACAACAAGAGAGGGGCCCTTGGAAGATCCAGGGATGCTTGGCTTAACTGGGGGAGTTGAAGTTTCCAGAAGCCTGTGGCACAGTGGGATCAAGCAGTAGCGTTTTGGAACCTTCTTTCTGCAGGTGACATATATTCAGCACCCAGCCAGGCACAGAAGAAGAAAGTAAGAAATGTCCCAGAGATGACAACAGAAAACAAAGCAAATCAAAACAAAACAAAACAAAAAACAAAAAAACCCACAGGAATGAATAGCTTCACTATGACAGGTTTGGTGCCAGCTAGCTCTAGCTTCAGTATCTTGTTTGCAACTTTGGGCCAATAAAGGAGGAAGCTGAGCCTTTGATTTGGCTGTCCCCTTGGCAGACTGGCAGCTAATAGATCAGATTATGTTCCAAAGGTTAATGGTATGACCTCATTGCTGGCACTGCCTCTGGAGCCAGGAATGCCCAGACTCAGACTCTGTGGCAAGAATATCCAAGTTCTCCTGGGTCTCGGTCTTTCTCAGGCTCTGTGGGTGTTAGAACAGGTCAATGGAGTGGTGCCTGCTGGGCCCAGTACAGTAGCTGGCAAAGGACAACACGTACCAAGTGTCCACCCTTGAAAGTGAAAACACACACACACACACCATCTGTATACATCCTCTGTCCTCTCTTGAGTAGTTGGAGAACATGGTACATTGTGATGAAAAGAACACTGAGTTTGTGGCATGGCCCTCTCTCTGCGTACACAGTCCCCCAGCTGGAGTTCTATCAAGTGGTTCGGAACCTGTCTGTGTGGGTCATGAGGTTCGGAGGATGTGGGCAAAAAAAAGCACAGCTGTGAGTCTGTATGCTCCGTGTAAGGCAGTGCTTCTCAACCTTCCTAACTCTGCAACCCTTTATACAGTTCCTCATGGTGTGGTGACTCGCCGACCATAAAATTATTTTCATTGTTACTTTATAACTGTAATTTTGCTACTGTGAATCATAACAGAAATGTCTGTGTTCTCCAATGGTCTTAGGTGACCCCTTTGAAAGGGTCATCTGACCCCAAAATGCGTCACAACTCACAGGTTGAGAGCCCCTGGCTTAAAGGGTTCCAGATGCCCAACGTCTCCAATTCAGGAAGGCTTTTATGTCCCTATGACACTAACTCCAGGCTGCAGACACCATCAAGGTATGTCCTAGGGAAGTCAGGGCCAGGAAAGTCCCTGCTACCAACTCTCTGCTTGTACAGGGAGCCAAAGTGGCCACAGTTGGCACTTGCTACCAGGGTGGGGTTCCCTGGGGTCAAAGTCAGAGAAGGGCGGAAATATGGGGCGCAGGACTGGGAGGGTCCCACGATGAGACTAACTGTTTATTGTCTCTAGTATGTGCCAGGCACTGAGCCAGATGACTTATATACGTTAAACAATTTAGCTCCAGGACAACCCTGGGACAGGGGCATTCTGTTATCTTCATTACACAAGTTCTGATGGGCTTGGTGATGGGCCTTTGTGCCCATGGTGCCAGTGCAGGTTCTCCCACTACTTAGGTCTTCCTTAAACCATCACCTTCTCAAGCAGGACTTCTGGATACTGTTTCGAGCCTAGCTCCCCCTTAGCCTTTCACTTTGCACGATGTTTTTGTGGTCTTCTAATCTTCACATATATGCCATGGCATGAGAACACCACATACATATACCACACACACATATGCACAGGTTGAAAAAAAAAGCAAAAGAACAATATCCTCTCCTGTTGCAACTCTTCTTAGATATACTATGAGAAATGAGGCTTTTCGAGGAGCCACTGGATGACTCGTGATCTCAAGCCTAAGGCTATGAAGTGATTGGGACTCACAGCCAATTTCCTATTTCGTAACTTTCACCATGGCAGGTGTTTGAAGAGGGCTCATTGTAACTGGGGAGAAAGTCCTTGAAACCTGTTCCTTAGTTGTAGAATGCACACATATCACATCTGCTACTTTGTTGGAGAAAAATATATTTTGTCTACACAGGCATCTGATTTTTATTTTTTAAATAAAGAGGGTTTCATGGATCCTTGAACAGTCTTAGACTCACTGTGTAGCTGAGGCTGGTCTCCATTTCTGATCCTCCTGCCCCTATTTCCCCAGTCCTGGGATTACAGGCATGCACCCTCATGCTTGGCTCAAAAGCACCACACTTGTGAGGCAGACACAACCACAGCTCAAATCATACCAACCATGTAAATACTATACCTACACCACTTCTCTGCTCTGCATGCTACCCTTCCTCCTCCTTCCCCACCCCAGTCCTAATAATCACCATGGGCCATGAGTCATGTCACTAACACTGACACATAGTAGATCCTTGGTCACAATTGCTCCCTGGGTTTCTCCATCTCTCTAAGGTGTTGCCAGAGTCACACACTCTCTCCAACTAGAGCTTTGGGATGGAGGACCCCTTCTGTTGATTCTGATAGCCTATCGTCCTTCCCTGCCTTGGGCATTAGCCCAGCCAACTTTGAAAGGAGACATTTCTCTCCTGAACATGCACGTATCCAAACCCAGACTTCAAGCTCCTGGGAGAGGTGGAGTCCACCTCATGCTCCAAGGCCTTGCCATTCTTACCCACCAAACGTCGTGAACTCTAGAGCTGGCATTGATCCTAGCAGACCTGCAATCAACAACGATCATGCTTAAAGGGATGTGTCCGGCCCTTTGATAACAGGTCACATGTTGTCATCTACAAAGCTCATGCCTGATAACAACCAGGAAAAGAAAATCACAAAAGAAGCTAGTAATATTTTCAGTAAGTTTTGTGCTGGGCTGGATTCAGAGCTATCCTTGGCTACCTGAGGTCCGTGTGGATGGACATAACTGATAGAACTCTTTGAAGACAAGACACAATGGCTATAGAGCAGTGGTCTCAACCTTCCTCATGCTGTGACCCTTTAATACAGTTCTTCATGCTGTGGTGACCCCCAACCATAAAATCATTTTCGTTGCTACTTCATAACTGTAATTTTGCTACTGTTATGAAATGTAGTGATGTAAATATGTTTTCGCAATGGTCTTAGTATCCGATATGCAGGATACATGATTATGTGATCCCTGTGAAAGATTCCTTGGACCATCAAAGTGTTTCACCCACAGGCTGAGAACCGCTGAGATAGCGCAAGCTAAGCAAGAAAGCAGCACTAAAATGTGAATCAGCTTGGCTCTGAACTGGACTCTCTGTAGACCTTGGCCTTGTAGACCAAGCCTAGGCTCCACCTCTATAATACTGCATTCCCTGCCCAGAGCATGGCCTGAGCCCATGTGGCTAGGACCGGAGTTAGTCACAATGTCAACAAAGGCTGACTTAGGGGCAATGTGGGTCAAGGGTCATACTAGGAAAGCAGACCCCTTAGGGTATCCAGCGTGTTGGAGCCATAAGGTGGGAGATCTTCCCTGAGGTTCTCAGGGGACAGCAAGCAGGAGGAACTGTAGGACAGCCTGGGCAGCTGAAACTGGCCTTACTAACACAGTGTCCATATTGACAGCTCTGGGAAGGAAAGATCCAGCCTTAGGCATCCCCAGCTCGCATGGACTCACTGGTGACCAGACAAAAGGAGAAGCAGCAGTGAGATTTCAATTTCCTGTTTCCTCACCGTTGTGTGGAGTGTCTTTTCCCTTCACATTTGGGGTTCACAGCAGTATCCAGGGCCTACCATCTGGCCCCGTGCCAACTCACAAGACTCCAATTCACTCCGGTGGGAACAGGGTTAGACTTTTGTCAGGCTTTCTACGGTTGGGTCAAACTACTCAGGAGATCTGTGCCCACAATCTGCCAAGGCTTCGTTTTGCAAAACTGCCCTCTCTGCAGAAAGCACAACCTCAGTGACTGTCACCAAGAGTCACTGAGGAGAACAAGGAGAGCCTTCACTCCAGACACACAGATGTGGACCCGGGAGCCCCTCTCTAAAAAGGCTGCAAATGTTTTTTTCTCTATGACAGAAAAAGTCTTGAATGAGCATTTGGGTTTTCGAATCAGATATGCAAATAAGCTAATAACAATTTTTAAAATGCAAAACAATCTTCAGTGATTTTGGCAAAGCCTGTGATTTGTGAGTTCCTGCTTCCAGGAGGAAACAGATTTACAAGGTAGAAGGAAGTGGGGATGCTGACTCTCAGGCCTATTTTCATTTTCCACTGAAGTCCTGTTTCCTTTTGATTTCGTACACACAAGGAAAGGCCAGTCCTGTTATTGCAGATAACCTAGGTCCTCGGGGGTACATTAATTTATCTAAATAGGTCTCTAATAAACCACTCAGCGTTCCCAAAATATTGCTCCCCAGCTAGTAACGAGGATAATAGTAGATAACACTTTATTGAGCAGATGTTACACAACACTTACTAAGCACTCGGCACACAGCAGGACTGTGAGGTGTAGCTCAGCATGCCCTGGATGGAGAAAAGGCATGCCACTGGCTGCCTAGACCTGCCCCACGCTAGACTCCTACTGCTGAAGAAAAGACAATCATCAGGATGACAAGGGGGTTGTGTGAATGTGTGTGCATCCAGTATTATTTCTGGTTTTGTTACCAAGGACAAAAACTAGACTACAGTCACATATAGGAACAGATGAAAAGTTTCTGTACCCTGATAAGCCTCTCCGCCAATGTGATAATCTGAATCAGACCAAATTAGAAAAAAGCCCAGGTTTAATGGATACCAATGCTCATGGATGGCTTTCTAGCCCCCCACTCCCCAGAGAGGAGCCGTGGAAGGAAGACTGGAAAACCATGTGTTTGTTCTCTGGGGTGCAGTTTAAATACCCTGTGGGAGTACTCTTGAGAATCTCTGGGGAGGGGTCATTGTTTGGCAGACTTTCTCAGGGGTGGAGTCTAGACTGCAGCAACTCCCAGGGAAGGGGACTTGGGAAGGAACTTCCATCTGAACATTCCAGACTCTGGCTACGTGGATGCCAGGGACTGGGGTGACACGTCCACCCAGTTACATTGTTTCCCAATTCTGGAATATTGTATAGTCATGAAAATCAAGCTTGTTAGGGGTCTGGGATTGGATTCCCAAAATTGTTAAGAAAGTCAGGATGGAGTCAGACAGTTATGGTGTATGCCTTTAATCCTAGTACTCGGGAAACAGAGGCAAGAGGATCTCTGTGATTTCGAAGCCAACCTGGTCTTCAGAGTGAGTTCCAGGACAGCCAGGACAGAGAAACCCAGTCTCGAAAAACAAAAGAAAACAAGCAAATAAAAAAGTCAGGATGGAGCTAGGGATACAGCTCAATTGAGGGTGTTTATTTATCATGCACCAAGTCCTGGGTTTAGCCTCTGGTTCTGCATAAACTGGGCATGGCGACACATGCCTATAATCTCAGCACTCTGGAGATGTAGGCAGAAAGACCAGAAGTCACAAGACTGTCTCAAAAACAACAGAACACAAACAAGCAAACAAAGCCGCAAACCAATACCAACCATTGGTGCAGCAGGCCAGGCGCGTTGGCACACACCTTTACTGCCAGGACTCGGGAAGTGGAGTCAGATGCATCTCTTTCTCTACAGTGAGTTCCAGAATTGTCAGGGCTATGTAGAAAGACTATCTCAAAAAACAAACAAGCAAGCAAGCAAACAGCAAAGTCATAGATACAGCAGAGGAGGTATAGTGGAAAGAATAGCTGTTATTCTAAATAATAGCAAAACTACCACTCAAGAAGGCATGAAAAAAAAAAAACACTTTTTAAAATGACTGGAAGTCTCATGTTTCTATGAGTATGTGCTTAAAGCTCCACACCCATCCACTTCTCCTATGGTTGTGGTGCTGTGCAGGGTACATTCTCTGGCTGTATTGCTGTGCAGGGTACAGTCTCTGGTTGTGTTGCTGTGCAGGGTACATTCTCTGGCTGTGTTGCTGTGCAGGGTACAGTCTCTGGTTGTGTTGCTGTGCAGGGTACATTCTCTGGCTGTGTTGCTGTGCAGGGTACAGTCTCTGGTTGTGTTGCTGTGCAGGGTACATTCTCTGGCTGTGTTGCTGTGCAGGGTACAGTCTCTGGTTGTGTTGCTGTGCAGGGTACATTCTCTGGCTGTGTTGCTGTGTAGGGTACATTCTCTGGCTGTGTTGCTGTGCAGGGTACAGTCTCTGGTTGTGCTGCTGTGCAGGGTACAGTCTCTGGTTGTGCTGCTGTGCAGGGTACAGTCTCTGGTTGTATTGCTGTGCAGGGTACAGTCTCTGGTTGTGCTGCTGTGCAGGGTATATTCTAGTTGCCACTATGGCTGTCAGAGACACACTGTATGTCTGGCTCTGGCAGGAAGCATGCTGTCAGAAGGCCAGACTGACGGAGTGGGGTCAAAGAAGAAGCAGAGGAAAAAGGACTCTCAACACATCAGGCTACACAATACATACTGTTTACGTGTGTGAGAAATTAGGTCAGTTACTAGTAATGAAAATATTAGAAAAAAAAGCCAGGGATTTAGATACTTTTGAACACCCCTGTGAAATAGCCGCTCCTTCCCATTTTATAAATAAGGGTATTGACCATTGGCTCTTCAAGGCCACGTGATAAATCAAGGCTGTCTGATTCCAGGGTTTAAATTCTTTTCCTGAAAGCACAACACACAGTTGTGGTAAGAAAACAAAACAAAATAAAACCTCAGCTAGTCTACTGAAGTTCAATGGTGCTGATATAACCCCTGAGCACCAGAAACTGCTGTTAAAACCGGAGCAAGCAGCCCCACAGCCCTTTCTCTGTGTGTGTACACCCACTTACCTTATGGCAGTATCAATCTACTGTTGAGGTTTGGGGGTCACCTGCACTCTTAAAGGAAGCCATGTTTCCATGCTTGCTTATTCTAAAAGGTGGAAGATCCTAGACAGGAAATAAGGTTGGCCTTAGGGAGGAAGAGGCGGGCCCAGGACCTACCTTTGTTCTGTCCAGTGTGGTTCTTATGGAGGGAACCATTGAGACCACCAGCTCACCACAGTGCAATGATGAGGCCACTAGCCTCTGAAGGAACAAGCCCCAGGTCAGCTGTAGATGAACCACGTCTTCACACAGAGGTCAGAGAAGACTGCTCTGGGCAGTCTGAGGCTTATAGTGCCTGTGGTGGCCACACAGTGTCTTAGCTGTATGTTTCGATAAACACCAACCTCTTCTGTGCAACTGCAGGGTGGAGAGACAGACAGACAGACAGGATCCCCTCTAGAAAATGAAAACACAACCTGACACAACCTCTGGCACACAATAAAATCAGTCCTATGAGGAAATTTATAGCTCTAATTGCCCACCTTAAAAAAAACTATCTCAGGGAGGCCGAGGCAGGCAGAGCTCTGTGAATTCTAGGCCAGCCTTTTCTACATAGTGAATTCTAGGACAACCAAAGATATACAGAGATACCCTGTGTTTAAAAAACAAATAATAACAAGAAACAACAAAGTCTAAGAGCTCAAATAATTGGCTTTCCCACAATTCAAAAATTCTGGTGGTCCACTAGCCTTGCCACAGTTCCAGTCTCATTGCTGCGGGAGACCATCTGAAAGTGGCTCAGGATGCGGGTACCTCCCTCTTCCTCTGAAAGGACAACAGTCATATAGTCCTGTCCTAGCAACTGTGAAGCATCTAGAGGGTCCTTAAGATGCTCCCGTGATTTAGAAAGAAGGGACTTGGTATTTCTCTCTGCCCAGATTGTCTCCGCACAGAGAAGAAAATGGGCCTCTGCCCTAGGAACAGCAGAAGAAGGCCATCTATTCAGGGGTTGGCGGGGGGGCAGCTTCAAAGGACCCAGCCTTTGTTTAGAAGTGGCAGCAAGGACATGCATTGCTGATTTGCAGATCAGTCCCTCCATGCATCAGTACGGGGAATTGAACCGAGGACCTCATGCTATCGCTCTGAGCTCTATATTCCAGCCCTCAGATGAGCTCTTCTTCTTCTCTGGGTGGATGGGGAGCTCTTGGGTTAAGATATGAGTGTTAAGGAAGAGTGGCTTTTTTTGTACATCAAGCTGATGAAGTTACGTGTGTGTGCATGCGCGCGTGTGTGTGTGGTATGTATATTTAAAAGTACAACGTTATTCTTATTGGCTCCCTGCTTTAAATCTACCAGTATGGTTCCTTGCGATGAATTCCAAGCTCTTTCCCACAGGCTCCTAAAGAGCACTGTCCACATTCTCCTTTTCTCTTACACACCATACCACAGTGGCATGGAAGCCCTCCTGGTCTTTACCTGCGCTTTTGCCTAGAGTAATTCATGTGCCGGGCACCTACCTGGGCAGCTCCTATGCAGCCCAGAATCAGCTTATAATATCCCCTTGCCTAGGGAGCTTTTCCTTGCGCTCACTGTCCCCAGATTCAGTCTCTCCTACTCGGGACTCTGGATTCCCATCTCAGAGACAGGGCCCTCCCCAGAGTGCGCTTTGTCCCCAGCGGTTGGCTAATGGTGTCCATTAGCACGCCTCATTGTCTGTCAGTTGTCTGAATGGTGAAGGTGCGGAATTTTATGCAGGGGGGGTCATGCCACAGTTCCACATGCCTGTGCCTTTAACGATTATTGATGCTCACACAACAGAATTCACATCACTGCATCCCCGTGCGTGTAATTAGCCTTCATTAACCCCTCCCTACTGGATCCTGTTCCCTTTTACCTTCAGTGCCTAGCGTGCAGTAGGTGCACAAAACCACACCAAAACCTGCTTACTGTCTGGCCAAGAGAAAGGGTTCCAAGTCTTCCCACATCTTCTTTTCCATCCTTCACCCCACACCTGGCTCCTGCCCCTGTGTGGTTCATTCCACCTAGCCCCTAAGGTCCTTCTGAAAAGTTAGTTATCTCTATGAGCTGAGTGTGTCTCTCCTAGACAGAGGCAGGAGTTCATCCAGGGAGCCCCTGCACCTGATCGTTGGTGGTCCTGAGACAGTGTTTTCTTGCAAGTGTGAACTCTATCTGAAGTCTTCCCTCTCCCACTTCTCTGTGTTTAGTGAATGAGTGAGCGCAAGGACGGTTATATTTCCACTCTTTGAGACCTACCTGGTGAGATCCAAGATGAATTGCTGTCTGTCCTGCTTGACTGCTGTAGACCCACAGACTCTGGAAGTCTGGATCGCAGTCAAAAAAATCATTCAGCACACTGAAACAAGAGAGGGTTTTTGGTTTTGGGTTTTTTTTTTTTTTTTTTTTTTTTGCCTGAGATGAAACTGAGGTCCCCTTGAGAAGGTCACACAGTCAGTTGCATAACAGTAGAGCTGGCTGAGCTATCAAGATTGATACTCGTGCATTTCAAGAGCTGTGAGTCATCGAAATCATGCTCCTATTTCTGGTGTGACATAATGTACTTTTTGTTTCTCAACAAAATAATGTTGATGACTTAAAATTGTAAAGCACGGGCCTGGAGAGTTGGTCCAATAATAGCAGGCATAGGACCCTGGGTTCCGTTCCTTGGCAGGACAAAAAATAACAACAAAAAGAGAAAGAAAGAAAGAAAGAAAGAAAGAAAGATGGATGTAGTATTTTAGAGTTGACAGCATCTTGTAAAAATTTTTTTAAAAAAAGGAAAAGAGAGGAAAAAGAAAGACAGACAGACAGACATCAGAACTACTTGTGGTGTCACATATCAGAGTCACTAGGTTCCTAAGGGATGAATCGCCCCGTACGACTCCTATTTTCTGGCTCTGTATCTCTCACGCTTTCCAGGATGCATTATCTGCCTCCAGCAACACAATGAACGCTGGTTAAATATCGATTCTAGGCTCACTCATGGGAAAACACTAGCATTTCTAATCAGCATCATTGCTTCCTACTTCTAAGAACTTTCTGGAGGAGGAGTAGACCAGAATCTTAACATAAGAGAGCTGATAAGATCCAAAACAGGTTACCAGGAGAAACCCAAACATCTTGTCTGAGTGTTTGTACGCGTGAAAGTCGTGTCTGCAGCTACATGGGTACTTTAGGGCTTTCAAAAATTCAAGTGTGGGGCTGGGGAGATGGCTCTGGAGGTAAAGGCACTGGAGGGCATGAGTTCAGATCCCCCAGCATCCATGTAAATAGCTCTAACTTCAGGACTGGAAGAATCTCTGAAGCTCCACAGCCAACTTAGCTGAAAAAGAAGGCAATGCTCCAGATGCAGTGAGAGACCCTGCTTTAAGAGTAAGTCAGAGAGTGATGAAGAAGAGCATCCCTCTGTGTGCACATGCATACACATGTGCATATAGATGATTATACAGCAAACACACACACACACACACACACACACAAACTGCAATTGTGCACAAAATAAGCAAATCTCCCAAACACAGTCTCTGTGCAGACCGTGACCCTGGAAGGTATTTGCTAATAAATTAGTATGGCTTATGAAAATATTTTTGTACCGCTGCTGGTGCATGCCAATAATCCTAGCAAGAAAAGTTCAAGGTCACCCTTGGCCATCAGCCTGAGCTACGTGAAACCTTATCTCAAACAAAACAAAAGCACCAACCAAAGATTTCTCACTCGGTGAGACGGTACTCACTAAACTAAATTCTCAGTCCCAAAAGATATGTGCCTAGCATGTCCAAGAACATGGGTTTGATCCCCGACACTAGAAAACAAAAACTCATGTGGTTAGTATTTCCAGATTGACTTTAAAGCCTTACATGTCTTTCTCATAACTAAATGTTCTCATCAGTTCCTTCACTTAAGAATAGAAGTTTACCAATGCCCAGGGCATAGTTTCCCAACTATATGCCAGTGAATAAAATACACAGACAGACACAACCTTCTCATGAAGTTTACATTTTTCAGCAGCAGAAGACATGGACAGAAACTGAACATTAAGTTAATATACCAGGTAACAACTGGTGAGGCAAAACAAAACAAAAAAACCATAAGGAGAGCAGCCTGGGGTGTCGGCAGCATGGGGTTGCTGAGATTTAAGATGAGCCTAGACTTTCTGACAAGAGACAGAGATCATGAAGATCTTCTGGGCCATTTTAACCTTGGTATCATGCACATTTTTTTTTTAAAGTCCTCCCAAAGAACTGCTATGCAGTGGGCTGTTTTTAAGATGGGTAAACGGCAGGAAGTAAACGTTTTCTGAAGTCCGGGGACATCTTTGTACATCCATGTTGGTCCACAACGTAGCAATGTCTTCAGGAGCTGAGATGGGGGCAGCTCAAGGGACTCTGAACCCTTCAATGTTCTCTTGTAAGCTATTTGTTTGCTAGCTTGTTTTTGCTTTGGTTCCTGTGGCCTCTGGCAGTTGTCTGTTCACGACTCTACACTTTCCACGGTTATGTGTGTATTATTGGTTTGTGAGAAGTGGGTCCCAAATAAAAACACTTGAACAAAACCCTAAAGGATTTTTTTCCCCCTGAAGGGCTTCTTAGTGCTCTGGGACACAAGTAGGGACTGGGACAGAAGTTGCTTTCGCCAGAGTTCAAGTGCCATACTTGCGCTGGAGGAGAAGCTCAAAGTTTAAGTGTCTCTCCGAACAGCAATTCTGGGGGACAAGATGTGGTGTACGGTAGTATTTTAGGGCTGGAGGACAGGTTCGCCTCCTCAGGTCCTTTCCGTCAAAAATGACAATTCAAAGCTGGCACCGTCCTGAATGACCTCTAATAAGAAGGCCTGCTGCGTTATGTGGGCCTTGGGTCTTTGATATCAGGCCAAAGTAAGCCGATGCGCCAGCTCGGAGTGCACAGCTGCCTCAGGCCCACCGGCTTCTGTACTCCAAGAAGCCTTACTGGGGGACAGAGAGCAAATGAGCCAAACTGAAGTGATCAAATTCCCTGTGGCCTCCCAGGAATGTTGTTCTCATCAAGGGTGAAGAGCTGTGAAGTAGGAGCTGTGGCCCCGGAAGGCCTCTGACTGGACTAATCCCATGATTTGACACATGAGGAAACTGAGGCCTGAGAAGAGAAGGGTCATAGCTAAGCTTACATTGTGAGCTACATCTCTATCAAATAGCTCTCTGGATCTCACAGTGGTTTTGCATTACTATAATTTTTTTCTTTAATGATTTTATTTTTTATTAATTTTTTTATTATTTTTACGTGCATTGGTGTTTTGTCTGCGTGTGTGTCTGAGCGAGGGTGTCAGATCCCCTGGAACTGGAGTTACAGACAGTTGTGAGCCACCATGTGGGTGCTGGGAATTGAACCCAGGCTCTCTGGAACAGCAGCCAGTGCTCTTAACTGCTGAGCCATCTCTCCAGCCCTGCCTTACTCTTCGTACTGTTAATGTTTTACCCATTTTTCTCCATGCTTGCCTGAGATCCTACAGAATTATTGTTCTTGTTCAAAGCCAGGTAACATTTTCTGATGAGATGGTTTTGTGGGGAAGGGCTCTTGCTGCCAAATCTAATGATCTGAGTACAATCTCCAGGTCCCACATGGTAGAAGGGGGGAACTGACTCCTGCAAGCTGTCCTCATGTGTTCTGTGACTTCCACATGTGTACTGTGGTGCATGTCACCCCCCACCCCGACCCCCGAAGTATACACACATATACCATGTCTTAGTTAGGGTTCTATTGCTGTGATAAAGCAACTTGTGGAGCAAAAGGTTTGTTTCAGCCTACAACTTTCAGGTCACGCTCTGTCACCGAGGAAATTCAGGGCTGGAACTCAAGGCGGGAAGCTGGAGGATTGCAAACTGGCTTGCTGCCCATGACTTATTCAGTATGCTTTCTTATAAACCTCAGGAATACCTGCCCAGAAATGGCACCAACCCTGTGGACTGGTCCCAAACACATCAATCATTAATCAAAAAAATAAATAAATAAACACTACTGCCAGGCATGGTGTTGCACGCCTTTGATTCCAGCACTTGGAAGGCAGAGGCAGACAGATCTCTGTGGGTTTAAAGCCAGCCTAGTCTACAGAGTGAGTTCCAGGACAGCCAGAGCTGTTATACAGAGAAATACTCTCTTAAAAAACCAACCAACCAACCAACCAATAAACAAACAAACAAAACCAAAACAAAAAAAGAAAATAAACCCAAAAACCCAAAAAATGCATTATAGACTTGCTAATGATCTGGCAAAGGGGCATTTTCTTTTCTTTTCCTTCCTTCCTCTCTCTCTTCTTTTCTTTTCTTTTTTTCTTTTGGGCTTTCGAGACAGGGTTTCTCTGTAGTTTGGAGCCTTCTTGGAACTCTCTCTGTAGAGCAGGCTGGCCTCAAACTCACAGAGATCCACCTGCCTCTGTCTCTCGATTGCTGGGATTAAACACGTGCATCACCAGCTACCCGACTCAGAGGGTCATTTTCTCTTCCTTCCTTTCTTCCTTTCTTTTGAGAGAGGGTCTCATTATGTAGTTATGTAGCTCTGATTGTCCTTGAACTCACTATGTAGACCAGGCTGACCTCAAACTCACAGAGATCCACCTAGCTCTGCCTCTTAAGTACTGGGAAGAAAAGTATGTGCCACCGTGCTAGGCATGAAGGCATTTTCTCAATTGCGGTTCTTCCTCACAGATAACTTTAACTTGTGTCAAGTTGAAAAACTAAAATCCCACATGCTAAAAATTAAATAACAATGAAATTTTTTAGATGTATATTTGTGCAATAATTTAAAACTTGTCTTTCTTCTTATTTTCTTGCCTTTGTCATTGCTGCAAATGAACAGACTTTGCAATGCATAAGAGAATAATGGCAGGAACAAGTACTTTGCCAAGATTCAAATAGTGCCCAAAATACTCCTTACCAAATGGTTGCCTCACCCGGTAAATCTTTACCCGTTCCTAATCTGGGAAGAAAAACCTGCAAAGAACAAAATCACATAGCGAGAAGACAGCTGCTACAGGGACATGAGAAGTGAGCCCAGTGTGTGTCAACGGGGAGCAGAAGACACAGGAGCCCTCCTGCTCGCTTGCTTTCTGGGGCTTGACAGACTCTGCTCTTTGTACCATCAGTGCATCTGCCTGAATTAAGATTCTTCATCTGTGTCTTCACCCTAGAAACCCAGCTTCTTCCTTTACAGGCAGCTTTGGTTTTGGCCACATTTCTTCTGGTCACCGTAACTGTCAGTTTTCTGCCTTCCTCCCTTACTCATTCCAAATGGCTTCTCCAGGCCCACTTTTCAGTCTGTCCTATAAGATGCCCTCCCAGTTGCCCTCGGCCTATCTCATTGGAATTGTTGCGTGGTTCTCTTGAACCCTTAGTGTTCCCTCCATATGTCCTCAGTGGGTAGCCCTTACAGGTGATTGCTACCAGCTTTATGGGCAAGGAAAGAGACACCCAGAACAGAAAACTAATTTTCTCAAGGTCAAGAGAGACACAGAATGGGAAAATAACTTCCCCATAGACACGGTGGTGGCTTTTAATTGTAATCCCAGGACTAGGGAGCCAGCCTGGTCTACAGAGCGAGTTCTAGGAGAACCGGGGCTACACAGAGAAACTGTGTCTCAAAAAACAAAACAAGGCAAGAGTTCAGAACCAGCTTGGGCTACCTATTGAGTTCCAGCAAACTTTACCTACACAAAGACCCTGTCAAAACAGAACAAAACAAGTAAGCAGGCAAAGATGTCAAGTGTTGTCACGATTTTATTTCCTCCTGGTCCAAGAACAGGCACTGAGTTATTCTGTGAGTTGGGTTCCACAAGAGGGTAGAATTGACTTCCAGGCTAGAAGTGGCTTCCATGTTGGAATATTTAGTCATATGGGGAAGACTAAAGGAAGACAAGGAATGTTGAGTCCCTCGGACATCAGCAACCATGAGAAGCCTATTGGGAAGGGAGAATTCAGTGTGGTGGCCCAAGGAGAAAGGAGTGTGTGTGTGTGTGTGGGGGGGGGGGTAGAGCAAAATCGATGCGGAAGACAAGCCAAAATGCAGGCAAAGAAACTTGTTCCTCAGCCTCTTTCCAAGGAATCCCCTTAGTGGGCCAAACCAGAAGACAGGTCACTAGGAGCTCAGGAAGACAGACCATGGAAGTCATCCTGGACACAGAACAGGTGAACAGATCATATTGAAGCAAATAGAATATCCAGTGATGTTCCCAGATAGATTGCAGGGGAGTTGGGATGCAGAGGGATGCTCACTCTGCCTGTAGACCGCCCCCGCCCCCCAGTGGGGCCTTTCTAGTGTACCGCGTGGCTTGGATGGATTCGAGTTTTTATGCTCACTAGCCCTTCTTCAGACAGCAGCTACTCTGAGCTCGTACCTACTCCCCACCACATCTGTGTATCTCACTGCCCATCCCAAATCATGAAGACCATGATCTTGTCTTTCTTATCCTTAAAGTTCCTCTAACGCCGGGCATGGTCTTCTATGCACAGAAGCACTGGATCCATGTTGATAATTAATCAGTAACTACCCAGAGAACCACAGTGACCTGGCTAAACCAGGCTGCTGCCGTCACCCGCTGAGATACTAGGAAGGTGTGTTGGTGTGCTCACCACCCAGCCACTTTCCTGTAATCTTGGACTGTAAGTGGGGTCATCACGAGGCCTGGGGTTTCTTAAAGCTGCGGGATTGGCTTCGTGTCCGTGGGCGTAATGCCCTCGACCAGTGTCTCTGGCTGGCAGTTCTCAGCTTTGGCCTGCCAAGTCCCGGCTGCTGCTTCTGAGTGCTGTATGTCAAAGCTGATGAAAACAGTTAACCCTTTCCTTCATAGGCATGTCTCTCACCTGCACTGCAGGGAGAGAATCATTGAGATTCAAAGTGCCTTTACTTGAAGGGTCTGCTGGCGACAGAAAGCAACCAGTGGGTGTCTCCCAGCTGTGTGGCCCACAGCTGCCTAACTCTGCCAGTGGATATGTTGACAAGAAATCTGGGTGTTCAGAGGCCAGGGTCACTGGCTCTCGGCTTTGGAGGAGTAGTGGCTGTAGCGTATTTATAGGAAGGTTAATAGGGTACCCCTGGACCACTGTACTTCAACAGTGGGTAAAGGTTGCTCTTCTTCACTGATGGAGATGGGGGACGTCTCAGGCCATTCTGATGCCGTTCTCCTCTCCCTGCCAGACTGAGGACACAACCAGAACTGGAACCAGACAGGCTGTGGGAGGACAGACTTCTTACTGTGCGTGCATGCGCGCGTGCACACGTGTGTGTGTGTGTGTGTACTGTTTTCTCTGTGTGTCTGTCTCTCCTCTCTCTCTCTCTCTCTCTCTCTCTCTCTCTCTCTCTGCACTGTCTGTCTCTTTTCTGTGTGTCTTTCTCTCTGTATTTGTGTCTCTTGGTCTCCTTTCCATTTACCTGCTACGTTGTCCCTACACAATGGCAAACTGTCTCTCTAGTTTTTACTTTTAGTATATGTATGACTTTTTGATGGAGGAAGGTCATTGGTTAAATAAAAAGAAACTGCTTGGCCCTCATTGGTTAGAAGATAGGTGGGAGGAGTAAATAGAACGGAACACTGGGAGGAAGAGGAAGTGAGCTCAGACTCCACAGCTCTCCTCTCGGGAGCAGACGCCTCAGAGAGACGCCATGCTCCCAGCTCCCAGGCAGATGCATGCGATGAAGCCCCAACCCAGGATGGACATAGGCTAGAATCTTCCCGGTAAGCGCACCTAGGGGCGCTACACAGATGATTAGAAATGGGCTAAATTAATATGTGAGAATTAGCCTAGAAGAGGCTAGATAGAAATGGGCCAAGCAGTGATTAAATGAATACAGTTTGTGTGTTGTTATTTCGGGCATAAGCTAGCCAGGCAGCCGGGGTGCTGGGGAAGCAGCCCCGTCGCCCCTATTACTACAACTTTTATTTTATATATATCCATAATACATTATGTTTCCTTTTATTTACCTCCTACTTCCCTGTCTGTGTCCTGAAGACTGGGAGGACCTGGGGGAGGGGGACAGAGGTAGAATAACAGCAGCAAAGCTGCACACAGTGAGACAGAAGAATGCAGTAGAAGGTAAGGCCAGAATTAGCGAATGGAGGCTAGAGCAATGGTCCAACAAGTAAAAGCCCTGCTGGATGCTCTTCTAGAGAACCAGGGTCCAATTCCCAGCACCCACGTGGTGGCTCACAACTGTCTATATCCACGGGATCCAACACCCTCTTCTGGCCTCTAAGAGTACTACACACACACAGTACAGACATTTAAGCAAAACACCCAGGCACACAAAAATAATGTTTTTTTAAAAATTAGCCTATGGAAAAAACACAGTTTGGTGCTGGGCATTGGTGGCGCACGCCTTTAATCCCAGCACTCGGGAGGCAGAGGCAGGCGGATCTCTGGGAGTTCGAGGCCAGCCTGGTCTACAAGAGCTAGTTCCAGGACAGGCTCCAAAACTACAGAGAAACCCTGTCTCGAAAAAAACAAAAAACAAACAAACAAACAACAAAATAAAAGAAAAAAACACAGTTTGAAGAGTTAAAGATGAGAGCACTCCCCAAGTCTCCCCCTCATCCCTTGAATTCCTCATCAAGCCCAACATATCACAACACAAGCAGAAATGGTACATGCTGTACAAGTGACCTGAGTGTCCCACGCCAGCGGGCCTGTACAGGTGCCATTGATCATCCTACCCTCAGTAGTGCACCCCTTCTTCAGAAACCACCCCCGAAACTGGGCGGCAGTGGTGCACACCTTTAAATCCCAGCTTTTGGGAGGCAGAGATGGGAGGGAGGATCTCTGTGAGTTTGAGGCCCAGCCTGGCCTACAGAGTGAGTTCCAGGACAGCTAGAGGACACAGAGAAACTTCGTATCGAAAATAACCAAAACCAAAACAAGCAAAAAAATAAATGTCCCCGCTTTTTCTACCATTCAGGTTTCCTAGTCTAATTTCTTTTTTTTTTTATTTTATTGAAAAAAAGGAAAAAAAAGTTTCCGCCTCCTCCCAGCCTCCCAATCCCCTCCCCCTCCTCTCCCCCTTCTCCCCCTCCCCCCACTCTTCTTCCCCTCCCTCTCCAGTCCCAAGAGCAGTCAGGGTTCCCTGCCCTGTGGAAAGTCCAAGGTCCTCCCCCCTCCGTCTGTATCTAGGAAGGTGAACATCCAAACTGGCTAGGCTCCCACAAAGCCAGAACATTAAGTAGGATCAAAACCCCGAGCCATCGTCCTTGGCTTCTCATCAGCCATCCTTGTTCGCCATGTTCAGAGATTCTGGTTTTATCCCATGCTTTTTCAGTCACAGTCCAGCTGGCCTTGGTGAGCTCCTAATAGATCAGCCCCACTGTCTCAGTGGGTGGGTGCACCCCTCGTGGTCCTGACTTCCTTGCTCATGTTCTCCCTCCTTCTGCTCCTCATTGGAAGCTCAGTCCAGTGCTCCAGTGTGGGTCTCTGTTTCTATCTCCATCCATCACCAGATGAAGGTTCTATGGTGATATGCAAGATATTCGTCAATATTATTATGGGATAGGGTCATTTCAGGTTCCCTATCCTCAGCTGCCCAGGGAACTAACTGGGGACCTCGGCTTGGGCTTCTGGGAGCCACTCTAGGTTCATGTCTCTTGCCAACCCTAAGGTGGCTCCCTTAACTAAAAATTGTGCTTCCGTGCTCCCCTATCCAACCTTCCTTTATCCCAATCATCCTTTTTCCCCAAGTAAGGAACTGTCCCCTGTCTGTGGAAATCAGCTTCCCCAGAGAGGGCAGAAGCAAATTTGTTCCACTTTGAGGAAAAGCTAGGAAGACTAGAGGAAAAGGGAAAGGAGCCTGTGACTCCTGGCAGGAAAACCCGAGTCCAGGCTGAAGATTTCCTCCTCAACCCCAGGTGCCCTGATGGGGTTGGGGGCGTTGAACTCACGAGAAACATCCTGGACCCATGGCTATCTCACTCACGGCAGCGGCAAAGGGATCGGCGGCAATGACATCAAAATCTGCCAAAGTGGCAGGGCTGGACTCCTCTACAAGCTGGGCTTCCCAGGACTCCAGACACTCCTTGACACCATGATTAATTCTCAAACACTACAGGTCTGTGTTTTCCGAGTGACCTGCCATTTCCCTCGAAGGACAGATGTGAGCCTCCAGCAGCCCCTTCTCCCCTGGGAGTGATTTCCCCTGGGAAGACGCTGTCTCGGATAAGCGCTGTATCTTTCATCTGGAGATCTTAAGGAGCCTTAATAACAGCCACGCTTCATTAGTCCTGCTTTGTGGATGAGGGCACTGACTCACAGAGGGCTTCAGCGATTTTCTCATTCATGTTGGGAGTTATTGCCAGAACCATGAATGAGACTTAGGGTGAAACTCTATTTCATAAAGCTTTAAACCTGTACCCTTTATAGTAGGGGAGTTTACAAAAATAATGACCCCTTTGCACTGAGAGTTGACTCCTTTGTTCTGTTATTAAGTCTTCCTTAGGTGGGGCATGGGCATCCCCACTCCAGGACGGCTTTCCAACTTGAAGGCTTCAGTGTGAAACAAGGTGGGAAAAGCTGTGTGTTTTATTGGCAATGCCTGGACCACTCGTAGTTCTTTGTTTTCATCTACCTACCCACCCATTCATCCCTCACTCAATAACTCAGTCAAGTAATACCCAACCCAGTCTCTATGACATCACCTGTGAAATAGGCACAATGATATTACCATTGGCAAAGGCAGTTTTGGAAATTAAGATAATTTCTATGAAGCACCCTGTCTAACATATGGTAAACCCTTGAGGTAATTATTATCATTAAACAAGTAATTATAAGAGATATATCAACGCACACAAAACACAAAAATGAGTTCTTGAACAGCCCTTTGTAGGATGGAGAGGGCAAAGTTGCAGCTGAAGGGAGTTAATTCCTGGGGAACAGATAGATCTTTCAAATTAAAATACAAGAAATAAGGACATGGCCTGTCAGTAAACAAAAGAGGGAGAGTCCTGGATGCTCACTTTGGAGCCTGAAACGTCAGGCAGACTGGGAAGACAGTAATGATTGACACGAACCATTTAAAATGGGTGGAAATGTGGAGATGGAGGACAGAGTTGGGTGGAGCATTGATATCCTGGAGGGGTTAGTTATAAAGCCCTAGCCTCTCACGGGCCAGTCTTTATTTCCCCATTGTTCTTTCTTAGAACAAATATTTTTGCAAATTTTTACTTGACTCTCTCGCAGTCAGGACACCTGAAACTCAGGGGTTAAAAGGGCGACAGGGAGATACAGTTGGGGTGCAACAGGTAGGGCAGAACCTTAGAGAGGAGCAAGAGAGAACTTCGAAAAGGCTTATTTGGGAGGACCTGAGGATCACAGAAAACTGTGCACTCCTCCTAACCTCTTGCACCTCCACACTCTGTGTGATCTAAAACCTGGATGTGAAATCCTTCCCCAGCCTAGACACAAAATCTTGACGCTAGACAGAAAAGTACTCACAGGTTAGACCGTATGAAAAATAGAAGTATTTGTGTGACAACAGATACAAAAAGCCCAGAAAGAGAAGCTACAGGCTGGAAGAAAAGCTTCATAAAATGTTGTGTATTTTAAGGATATATTATAACAAGGAGGAGCATTCTCAATGCTAAGGAACTTCTACAAATCACTAGGAAAGAGACAAAGCTGAGAAAGGATGGAAACAGACAAGTTTGGAAGAAGTGGGCATCCAAAATACTCATGGCCAGTAGTAATGAAGAGAATGCAAAAGGAAACACCATTACAGTTTATCACTTCATTGATACAATTTATAATTTTTATAAATGTTATAATATTTATAAAACATTTATAATACTTCAAATTGGCAAAAGTGAAAGGATGGTTGACAACGTGAACTGATGTGTGTGTGTGTGTGTGTGTGTGTGTGTGTGCGTGTGTGTGCGTGTACCTACATATACCACGACACGCAGGTGAAGGTCAGAGGACAGTGCTGTAGACTTGGTTCTTGGAAGGTGGTCAGACTTTCAAGACACTCTTCTACCTGCTCAGCTCCTTGCTAGCACACAGCCTTTTTGTTGTTGTTGTTGTTGTTGTTGTTGTTGTTGTTTGTTTGTTTGAGACAGAGTTTCCTGGTGTAACATCCTTGGCTGTCCTGGAACTAGCTCTGTATCTATAGACCAGGCTGGCCTCAAACTCAGAGATCTGTCCGCCTCTGCCTCTGGAGTGCTGGGATTAAAGGTGTGTGCCACCACTGGCTGGCTGCTAGTCCACAGCCTTTCTGCAGTAGCTGTGACTTTGGAGGACACTTTGTTAAGTCTTCTGCTTTCAGGAACTAATCTTATCACATCTATCTCCACACAAAGGCAAAAGTACAACAGTGTCAAGCGGTGACTTGAAGACATTTATTTAAGGCTAGCACTCAGGACCCTGAGACACAGAGAAGTTAGGCAATTTACTTGGGATCACACAGGTGACATTAGAAGTGGCAGGTAGCTCAGGCAGTTGTTCTCCACAGACTGTCCTCAGCTGTTATACTAATGAATACAGCAAATATAGGATGGCATTCTCATATTGTGGGACAGAGTACAGCAGTGAGAAAATGAGGATTTTTCCGTCTACACATGTGGGCATGTACCAGGACACAATAATGGGGGATGGATTATAAAGTTGCAAAATACTATGATATGGTGCCATTCTATGTACATGAAGGATATATATATATGTGTGTGTGTGTATGCAAATAATTAATATATATAAATAATTATCTATGAGAATATGTAAAAACTTTGAGTGACAACATCAGGCATGTGAAAGAAGAGTCAGCACCAGACATGATGGTTCGCATTTGCAATTCCAGCACTTGGGAGGTTGAGGCAGGAGGATTTACTCCTGTGAAGAAATAGATCCTTGAAGTTAAAGACTAGAAATTAGTGGAAAGGAAAACACAATCAATTTTTAAAATTAAAAACAAAACGACTAGAAATGAGGATGTGGTTTTCTGATAGATAAAAAGGGAGATCCCTGTACCTTTAATTAACACCACAAAGTGTCAGAAGGTCTAGAAGGGACTCCTGGGCAGTAGATGTTAGGAATAGAATGACCGTGATCTAGAGGCTATCCTGGGCTACATAGTAAGTTCATTGATGTCTGGGTTCCTAGGTGACATTTTGTCTAATAAAATAAAATAAAAACTTAGAATAGTGTGCGAGTAAACACTAGAAGACAAAATTTCAGGTTATAGTCTATGTATTTCTGGTTTGTTTGAACTTTTAGCTAGATTTCATATGTGTGTTCCTTTTGTAAATAAGAATGATCATGCTGACCAAAAATTAATTAGAAGAGAGACGAACTGAGGATGGTTTACTACTTATCAAGAAACAAATCTTGTCTTCCAGGCAGGCAATGGTGTGGGTTGTGTGTAAATATCTTTAAACAAATTACTTATCATTGTGTGTGTCTATGCATGACATCTGTGTGTGGGTGCCTGTGTGGAGGTCAGAGCACAACTCTGTGGAATGGTTCCTGAGATGGAACTCAGATCACTAGGCTTGCTGGTGAGCATCTTTACCCTCTGACTCATCACAACAGCCCCCTCTGGTCTTCCTTACCTAATGGCTCTCCATAAAAGTATGCACATCTTGTTGTTCCTTTTATTTATTTACTTTTTTGTGTTTTGTGTGTATGCATATAGTCATGTACACATATACATGTGTGTGCTGGCATACGTGGAGGTCAGAGATTGACACCGAGTGTCTCTCTTCATTGTTCCACACCGTATTCATTTGTTTGAGATAGGGTCTCTCACTGAACCTGGAGCTCAATCTGGCTAGGCTGGCTGGCCAGCAAGCCTCAGGGATCTTGCTGTGTCTTCCTCTTCAGAACCCAGACTTAGGTACGTGGGAGACTTTTTACATGGGTGTTGGGGAGTGAACTCTGGTCCTTATGTTTGCAAGATAAGCACTTACTGACCCAGCCATTGTCACAGCTTCCTATTTTTTCTTTTCTTTTCTTTCCTTTCTTTCTTTCTTTCTTTCTTTTTTTAAGATAGGCTCTCTGGTAGTAGTCCTGTCTGGCCTCGAACTTGCTAAGTAACTAAAGATGGCCTTGAACTCCTGATCTTCGCCTCCACCTCCTGAGTGCTGGGATTACCGACGCGCACCACCACACCTAGCTACTACTATTCTTTTAAAACAAGGTTCCCAAGGCTGGAGACCATGCTACTCCACCAAAGTCCATACAAACATATAGCTGGTCATTTCAAAATTTAATTTGTAACCCTAAAGATCACAGTGTTCCTATTGAAAACCTATTATACTATCACCAGGAAAAGGACCTCTTAATCATGAATACCTAATTATTTTGCTCCAGTGCACTACTGGGAGGAGCAGTTAGCTGGCTCTACCCTCCTGCCTTGGGTCTGTGGAGGCTTGAGAGAGTAAATTCACCTACTGGCTTGAAGTTCTACTTTTTTTTTTTTTGACCAGAGGCAGTTCTATTATCTGCAACAGAAAGGGCTCTCTCTTGAGTCATCCAGGGCCTCTTCCTGCCTGAGTCCAAGTCAGAGTGACTTCACACAGAAAGAAGAGACATTCCTGGAATGATGCTATGGTAAAGCCCGGTTTTCACAAAGCCAGGGCTGGAGACTATCTGCAGGTATAGCTTTGACACCTACGCGAGCCTTACAGTCTCAGGATTTAGGGGTATTACACTTGTAGCTTCTCTTAGAGTGACCCATTCAATAAGTATAGTTTTTCAAGTTTTGAAATTCAGTACAATTCTTAACATCTTTTTGCTGCTGTTTTCCAGACAGGGTTTCTCTGTGTAGCCTTGGCTGACCTGGAACTCGCTCTGTAGACCGCGGGCCTTGAACTCAGAGATCTGCCTGTCTCTGTCTCTCAGTGCTGGGATTAAAGGCCTGTGCCACCGCCGCTCTCCTTAGCTTTAGAAGGGGGGAAAATCCCATCCACTTAGGAACAAGTGTGTTTTCATTTGTTTACTCATTTCAGAGTGTTCACGATCCCCCTTTGTATTTTTAACTTCCGGTACATTTTCTTCCTTCAATTTTAACTGGCCTGAAATACCTTCAGGATTCTTCCCTGATGTGACAGAGTTTATTTGGATTATTCAGTTAGTTGCAGGCCGATTCAGTCCACTCCCAGGGCTTTGGTCATTAGGAACATTCTGAATAGCCCAGCTGTAAACATCTCCACGCAAAGTCCTCCCCTCTTTGGATCATTTCCTTACACTTGGACTTCCTTAAATGGGCTTACTGGGTCAAAGGGGCTCTGTGAACAGTTTTATAGCTCTTGGCACATAGTTTTCAGATTGCGCCCGGAGAAGATCTGACCAATGGCTCCAGGGCAACGAGAGGGCAGGAATGCTGAGAAGCAGCCCCTCTTTCAGCCCCAAAGCAAGGCCCCTGTGAATGCAGAAGCGCTTCCCCATTGCCCTCCCGTTCCCTTAGCCTGGCCAGGGTCTAAGGTCTAGAGCCAGGCGGACACCGTGCTCAGGGAAGGGCACAAAGGGAAAGCCCAAGATCAGTGCCTCGGAGGCGGGAGCAACTCCTTCAGGCCTCCCTGCCCGGGGACTCAGAAATCGAGCAAGTCCCCGACTTTAAGCGCAGGCTAGGGGCGCGGCTTCACCGCCCCCTGAAGCCCCAGGCCACGGCCCGAGGCGAGCAGGCCCGGGAAAGGGCGCTGACCCAGGGCGCTGGAGTTCGGCGCGGCTTGCATAGTTACGCGCTGAGTCAGATGGACCAGGCGGGAGGGGGGCAAGGACGTCAGCTAGGCCGCAGGGTCCGGCCGGCGACGCGGGACACGCGGCGGGGACTACGGGGGACGGCGCTGCCACGAGTCCCGTCTCACTGCCCCGGGAACGGGCCAGACGAGGAAGCGAGACCGGCCGGGGCTGGGGGGGCGAGGGTGGGAAGAGCGGAAAAGAAGCTCGGCAGCGCAGAGCGCAGCTCAGCGGAGGGGCAGGGCCGGAGGCCAGGGGGCGGGGCGCGCTGCGGGGACGCGCCCGGGTGGGCGGGGCGGGGACGCGGGCGCGCGCGGCCGGCCGCGGGCGGAGGGGCTTGTGGGTAGCGGCGGCGCGCGGCCGAGGAGGGCCGCGGTGTGGACTGTGTGTCTGTGTGTGTGTGTGTGTGTGTGAGGGGAGCGGGCTTGTGTGCGCGCGAGGCGGCCGGCGGCGACATGCGGACGGCCGGGCGGCGGCCCTAGCGGCCCTAGCGGCCCGAGCCCCGAGGGCGGGGCGGCGCGGCGCGGGCGCCCCTTCCCGCTCCCGCCCGCCGGGTCCTGGCGAGCTCGCTACGGGCCGGGCGGCGCGCGTGCGGCTGAGGGGCGGGGACGCCGTGTGCCTCGCTGCTCCCGGCCGGGCCGGGCGGCTCCTCAGACAGCGGCGCGCGGCGGGCCCGGGCGGAGGTTCCGCGGGCGGCGCTAGGCCCGGCGAAGCGGCATGAGCCGGCCCCCGCCGACGGGGAAAATGCCCGGCGCCCCTGAAGCCGCGCCGGGGGACGGGGCGGGCGCGAGCCGCCAGAGGAAGCTGGAGGCGCTGATCCGAGACCCTCGCTCGCCCATCAACGTGGAGAGCTTGCTGGTAGGTGCCGGCTTGGGAGGGAGCTCCCCGACTTGCCTGGTCCCCCCCTCCTTGGCTCACCCGCCCCAGCTTCCCGCTACCCGGGGGGCTGGAGACCTCACCTGGGATTCCTCCGGTCCACCTCCCACTGGAGCGGGTGTCACCTCGGCCGCCCCCTTTCTTGGAGCGCGCTGGGAGGAAACACCCCTGGGCTTCTTCCCGCCTACCCAGTCGGTTTGGGGCGGAAAGGTGGAGGATTGGTTGTGCTTCCTACCCCAGACGAGCCAGTTTGAAAGTGTCACGCAGCGTGGGAGCTAGGGTGAAATCGAGGGAGAAGGAAACCCGATGCTCCGTGTTGGGAGTGCCACCTGGGGTAAATGACAAAGAGCTGCCCTCACTCCGTCTTCTTGGTCAGGAATCTGGGAACGCACAGCTCAAGTTCGCCGTTTTGAGTTGCTCTTGGACATGCCATAGTAGCTATTTAGTGCATTTGAATTTATGTAAATTAAATTTCCGGAGATTGTTGCTCCGAAGCCAAGAAACGAGTCTGAGTTGTAGGACGGAATAAATCTTCTCCGTTCATCTTGTCTTTCCCATAGCCCTCAAAATCCAAATTAAGAACCTTGGGAAGGCTGCTAGATAGATGAAGGCTGGAACTGGATTAAGAAAACAACACGTTTTCCAATAAACGCCGCGTAGAATGCTGGCATACTTCTGGTCTTGGGGGAAGCAATTATGTTTGGCAAACAAATTTGGTTCGTGTGCAGCTAGAGATGCATTTCTGGGGGGAAAATGGTGTGAACATGTATCCCTAGGAGGAGGAGTCGAAAAAGATACTCAGGTTATTAGCTTTGGAGGACGAGCTGAAGGGTGGGTGATAGGCAGCGTGTGCCAGAAAGCATGTCAGTTCTGGGCCCAGCTAGGAGAAGCCTGGTGACTGATGAAAAACTGTCTCCTCCCTTTCCACTGACTAACTTTTCTTCTGAGGCCGTTGGTTGTCCTTTGAGGTTTCTGGAATCATTTGTAGTGACTCAGTCATGTTTGGCCGCAGTGCAGGAACTGACTAGAGAGTGGGTATCTTTCTGTTGCATGTGTAGAATGTAGAGATTTTTGCATGGGGGGCGGGGCCGGGGAGTGGGGGAAGAGTTTTATTTATTTATTTATTTGCTTGGTAGAGGGTTCGTGTGTTCTCGCGGGACAGTTTTTTGGAATTCTTTGGTTCAGAGTAGGATTAGTTGCATGGAGGTCATAGCCTTTCTGTAGATAAAACAAAGCTTCTCAGGCGTCACTGCCAGCATTTTCACTTTGGCATTTTGCTAGCAAAACTTTGATCCTAGGCCAGAAAGTTCAGTTAAAAATAGTATCTGTAAACCTCAAGTTTTCACCGGGTTCATCCTCAATCCCAGATAGAAGTGGTTTCCATTTCATATTCATCTCTTGTTAGTGATGTTGCTCATCATTATTAGGGTTATTTTGAGCTTGGAACTAAGGTTTATACCTGCTGACATGGCCATTTTGTTTTAATTAAATAAATTAATTAAATTGAAATATTTCCTAAATTGTTTCATGTGGTCAGGAACAGTTTAGTTCCTTCCTTGAGTACCTAGTACAGTCAAGACCCATGTTTGTTAAGGTGACATATTGCTGTTAGGTTGAAACTAGATGCTCATTTGACAGCAAGCTTACTGCTGTTCTTCCTTGATGACATGCCATTGAGAACCAATATAGGTGTGATTCTGGAGTGCCAAGTGTTACCAAGTCAAAATGTGCTCTTTATACCTTTGGAGTGAGGTGCCTGGTGCCTCTGTTATACACAGAAAGAAGCTGAAACATCATTAAAGTGATAATATCATATCTGTTATGAATATTTTACTATGAAATACTAGAATGAATTATGTGCTGCCTAGTTTTGTGTCAGCTTGGCCCAAGCTAGAGTCATCTGAAAGGAGGGACCCTCAATTGAGAAAATGCCTCCATGGGATCCAGTTGTAGAGCATTTTCTTAACTAGTGATTGATGGGGGAGGGCACAGACAACTGTGGGTAGGGCCATCCCTGGGTTCTATAAGAAAGCAGGCTCAGCAAACCACGGGGTGCCAGCCAGTAAGCAGTTCCCCTCCATGGCCTCTGCATCAACTCAAGCCTCCAGATTTCTGTCCTGTTTGAGTTCCTATTCTGACTTCTTTGATGATGAACCGTGGTATGGCAGTGTGAGCTAAATAAACTCTTTCCTTCTTAAGTTGGTATGGCTGTGGTGTTTCATCAAACACCTAAAACAAAGTAACATTTTCATTGTATATATGTATATGTAAAATTTGCTATTTAAACCATGTCTAAGTGCACAGTTGGGTGATGTTAAGTACATTGACATTGTGCCAACCATCACTGGCATTCATCCTCACAACCTTTTCATCTCTCCAAATTGTAACTCTATAAATTAGTCTTTAAAACAATATAAATTTTTTTATAATTTTTTAAAAAAAGTTCATGAAATAATAGCTGTTATCACTTTAAAGATTTGCAAGTACTATGAGCTATATTTCACAATTACTGTTTACTTAACGTTGCAATTCTTTTGGTTTTATTCTGGAAAGTCAGTCTCGCTCTCTCTCTTTCTCTCTCTCTCTCTCTCTCTCTCTCTCTCTCTCTCTCTCTCTGTTTTCTTGAGATAGGGTTTTTCTGTGTAGCTTTGGTGTCCTGGAACTCTATCAGTAGGCCAGGCTGGCTTTGAACTCACAAAGATACAACTAACTGTGCCTCCCAAGTGCTGGGATTAAAGGCATATGCCACCATCACCCAGCCTAGAAAAAATATTTTTAATAATCTGATACAAACGCAACATGGAATTTGGTTACTATATTCAGAAGCTTAGATATAACAGGTATTGCTAAAAATGGCATGAGATGATGAAGTATACTAGAACTTTCTGTAAAATGTTTTCAGTACGCTAGGCAAACCATTCATAGGAAAAGAAGTTGCACACGATAAGATGTAAAATGTTAGCCAGTGCCTGATACATGATGTCTTTACACTCATTTCACTTCTCCTATGTGCATTTGACACATTTTTGGTAGCTTTATGTTTTCTTTGATATAGGAAATGATTTTTGTTACAGATATTCTTGTTACACAGTTTTAGATGCATGCCATTTTCATTTTGAGCGTGACATCATAAGTAGTACTAATCATTGCTGTGCATATATAGGGCTGGATTCCAGGACACTATCAGTGTACAGACTAAATTATCTCTTTTCTTTGCAGAGGCTAGTTGCTTTATTTGGCTCCAAAATAAGCAGCTCTTTTGAAGTTGCAGATTGTGAGCTGCTTTATATTATATAAAAATAGTTTTCAAAGCCGGGCGGTGGTGGCGCACGCCTTTAATCCCAGCACTCAGGAGGCAGAGGCAGGCGGATCTCTGTGAGTTCGAGGCCAGCCTGGTCTACAAGAGCTAGTTCCAGGACAGGCTCCAAAACCACAGAGAAACCCTGTCTCGAAAAACCAAAAAAAAAAAATAAAATAAAATAAATAAATAAAAATAGTTTTCAGAGAGATTTGCTTCTGTAATTTTAAAAACAAAACAAAACATTTAGTTTGTGTGAGTTTGACGATGTGTGCCCTGCTTTGGCACCCGTGTGGAGGTCAAAGGACAACTTTTGGGAGTCAATTCTTTCCTTCTATTATGTGGCGTTCTAGGGACCAGACTCAGGTCATGGGGTTGTCAAGGCTGGATGAGAAGTACCTTTATCCACTGAGCTTTTTTTGAAGGTCAGTGTTGAACTATTTTAAGGGAGGACCTTAAGTGATACTCATTTGTAGTGTTTGAAACCTTTAGGTAAATAATTTGTGTCGTGTTGTCGGAGATCCTCACATTGCTTGCCTGTTGTATTTTAGTTAACTAACACATGTGCTGGAGAAAAGTCTTAGGGTTTGTGTTTTGGGATTTTATTTTGTTCTTTCAGAGAGTATGAAGTCATAGTAAGTAACCTGTAGTACCTAGGTTTTTGTGAATGGGTAAAGATGATCAAACATTTATTTACAATTTCAATGAGTTGAAAAACAAAATACCTATTCACCTATTAAATTAATTTACATTTTATTTATTTATCGATTTGTCTGGTTTTGGGTGGGACGTTGTGTGTCGTGGCATAGGTACGGAGGTTAGAGGACTGTCTGTAGGAGTCAGTTCTCTCCATCCCCCATGTGGATTCCAGTATTCAAACTAAAGCTGCCAGGCTTGGCAGCAAGTGCCTGTAGCTGCTGAGCCATCTGGTTGGGCCCAAAACACCTATTAGGACTGGTACCTGCCAACTATATGAAAATATTTACAGAAATTTTATTTTTGGTAGTTCTTACACATGCTAGGTGAATAGCCACAACTCCATGAAAATACTTATCACAGTGCTTAGGATCTTTCCATTTAGTGCTGGCTCCTCACACAATTCAAGTAAAATTGCACGTCTTTACTCCTCCCTACAAGTAATGACTGAGACTTTTGTGAAGATGCAATAAAAATTAAATAGAATAAAAGATGAAAAACTTTTTGTACATGTTCATTTGTGAAGTAGAGGTGGACATTTATAAAATACAGATTAATTACTTTAAAACTTACATTTCCTAAAACTTCCAAACCATAGAGAAAATTAATTGGCTTTAGTGGTGTGTGAAATTTACTGTTTAGACCAAGTTGAGTCCATAATCTTTTTTTTTCTTTTTTTTTCATAATCTTTTATGTATAATTTTGGTACATAAACAACTCTGAAAATAAATTCTTACCAAAATTTATTTTTTTTAATGGCAACTTCTTACCCAATCATTTCTTAGAGTGTTTGGAGTCTGTGCACTGTACTTACTGTAAGTGATAGTAGCTTTCACTGGAGAAATACTAGTATCTTGGTTTCAGGATGCTGTCATATCCCCAAGAAGGTTCTAGGAAATTTACAGCATGTGTACTGTATTACCATTTAAAGTTTGAAGAAAAAAAATCTCTAGTTTGAAGAATCTTGGTCCCAGAGTAAGGCTGGTAGTGTACACAAAGTAAGGAAACATGCCTGTGTATATATATGCCCTTATTAGTTCCAGGGAATAGTGCAAAGCTGCATGTGATGGTACATGCTTGAAATCCTAGCGTTCTGGTGGCTGAGGCAGGAGGATTGTAGTGAGTTTGAGATCAGCCTGGGTTATATAACAAGTGCCAGGCCAGTAGGTCTACATGTTACGACCCTGTCACAAACATAAAAGAACGGTCAGTGTTAAAGCCTGAATATTTTATTTTTGCCGACCCTTGCTCAGAATCTGAATCTTGCTTTCCCTGTTGAATTTGTCAGTATTTCAGATACAGCATAAAGATGTGAATTTTGAAGCATCTTACATTATAGTCACCTCTATCAGTGTTGTCGCTTGATTCAGGCCTTGTTTTTTCTTTCCCACAGCTCTGTTTTACATTTTAGATTACCACTTTATATGTATCTCTCAATAATACTAATTAGTTTTGCTTGTCTTTTAAACTTCATAAGATATTATCAATTTTATGTTTTCATTTTTGCTCTATGGGTGCTAGGATATTGAAACTAAGACAACACACATGCTGGTCAAGGTCTCTACCACTGAGCCATCATATGTTCTCATTCTGACTTGGGTTTTTAGTTGTGTGATTCTGAGAGTTGCCTCCCTGTGGTTTATTCATTTTCATTGCCATAATAAGTTAAAGTGTAGCTCCACTCTGTAGATAGAATTCTCATCGGACCACAGGTCATCTCTGTCCTGCCAGTTGTAGCTGCTGAGCCATCTGGTTGGGCCCAAAACACCTATTAGGACTGGTACCTGCCAACTATATGAAAATATCTACAGAAATTTTATTTTTGGTAGTTCTTATACATGCTAGGTGAATAGTCACAACTCTATGAAAATACTTATCACAGTGCTTAGGATAACCACACAGAGACTTAATATTAATTATAAATGCTCAGCTAATAGCTTAGGCTTGTTACTAACTAGCTCTTACAACTTAAATTAACCCATATTTTTATCTGTGTTCTACCATGTGGCTTGGAATGTACATCTGCTTCCTCTGTGCCTTTCTCTTGACTCCTTAGACTCCGTCCTCCTTCCCAGCGTCCTCCTAGTCTGGCTTTTCTGCCCAATCTCTTTCTGCCCAGCTATAGACCAGTCAGCTCTTTATTAACGGTTGAGAGTAATAGATGTTTACAGTGTACCACCCTATTTAAAGGATATATAGGTAGTTCTGTATGTTCTGCTGTTATGGGCTCCTGGAACCCACACAAAGAATTTCCACAGACTTCTGTTGGGAATAGAGTTGTAAAAATTGACAGTGGACAGCCATATACCACTGTACCAAATCTTCTCAATTCCTCTTATACTAAGTCTTCTCAATCATCTCTTTACCCATTTATCACTACAGTTCTGGGTTCCGATCCACTAAATTTAAGTTAGGTACTTAAATTTCAGCATGCGTTTCATTAGATCAGAATTTAGCTGGTGCATGACTGTAATCCAGCACCACAGGATGAAGCAGAAAGGACTACTGTGAGTTCAAGGCTACATGGTGAGAAGGTCTAGCCTGAGCTGCCTACAAAACGAAAATAAGGAGGAAAAAAAAGATTAAATTTGCACAGACCTTAACTATACATAGATCTTTTTTTTTAAAAAAGTACCCATAATTCAAATCTTTAAAAATAAGGAGCATTAGTACCAACCCATGTATCTTTTAGACCAGCTTCACATTCCATTCTTTTTTATTTTTGTTTTTAAAATTACCCACTCCATGTTTGAGTGATATTTTTTTGAACTGTTACTGTTATCTCTTGTAGCACATGATACAAGTGAGATTGTATAGTAGTGCTTTCCTGCCTGTGTCTGGCTTCTTTACCTTAGCAGATGTTTTGAGATTAATGCATGATATTTTGTGTATTAGCATGCTATCCCTTTATTGCCAGATTATATTTTGTTTTATATGTAAATCACAGTCATTCAGCTATTTCCTTTTAACTGGCATGGGCTATTTCTTTTTTTTTGAGAAAGGGTCTAGCTAATTAGCCTAGACAGGGCTCTAATTTATGATTTTCCTGCTTCAGCTGCCTGAGTGCTAGGGTTACAGGTATGTTCTACCATGTCTACTTCTGGTTTTGTTTTTAATAAATATTATAAATTTATATATGTTACATACACATAATATTATAATTTTACATATATAATTATAGAACATTAAAATGTATTATAGTCAATAATAAATATAAAACACAGATTTTAAATTTAATAATAGTGTGATATAAATATAAATTAATAATGTAAATTTTCTAGATAAATTTAATAAACATTATAAGCTGGGCATGATGATAAATGCCTTTAATCCCAGCAGTTGGGAGTCAGAGGCATGCAAAGCTCTATGACTTTGAGGCCAGCCTGGTCTAACCAGTGAGTTCCAGGCCAACCACATCTATATAGTGAGATCCTGCCTTTTAAAAAAATTTGCAATTAGTGCTATGCCTTTGTAAGGGCATGTTTTAACTTCATTTCTCTTGGGTTGATATTGTGGTAGAATTGCTGTGTCACAGGGTATGTGTATATTTGCTTTTTAGGAAATGGCAAGATCTTTTTAAAATAGCTACATTATTTTAAACTTGTGTCAGCAACACATAAGGGAGAATTCCAGTTTTTCCACATCTTCCCTAACATGAAAAAAAAATCCTGTGGTGTAATTTGCATATCCCTTATGACTACCATATATATTATTTATATATAACTATATGTGAATCATCTGTTAGAATATCTGCCCTTTTGAAAAGTTGGACTGTTATTGTACAGGTTTTTTATGTGCTAGATATAGAAATGATTTTTTTGTATAAAGGGAATGCCGTGAAATTTGTTTTGTGAATGTTTTCTCAGTCTGTGGTATGTATGTTTTTAACCAATTTTAAAAGGTTATTGCTTTTTCTGCCCAAGTAATTGTTGCCTAGCCCTGACATGGAAATACCCTCTTTTGCTTTTATTCTAGAAACTGCATGATTTTGCCTTTATATATAAGCCTCTGGTATATTTCACCAAGTTTAGTGTGTGTGTTGTGCGTGTTAGGGTTGAAGCAGATTTTTTTTTTTCTTCCACATGACTATCTAGTTAACTCACTACTTTCTCAGCACTTTTTTTTTCTTGAGAAAAGTGTTTTTCCTTTTTTGCTGGGCTGCTTTAGCATCTTTGCTAAAAATCAGTACTAATATAGTGTGTTTTCTTAATAGACATCTTCAAATCCTTAGTCATGGTTATGTTGTCTAATCAAGCTTTGTTTAAAACCCATTTCTTTTTAGCTTTTTTGTGGAAATGGTTGGTAAGACAGGATACATCTTATACTTTGAATGATTCTGTACTGTTTGTGATGAGGGTTGCTGGGGAAGAGAAAGTTGATGACTTAAAGGCCCAGGATGACTTGTCACTGAGAACTTAGAGGGCTGGTGGGATAGCTCAGTTGGTGCTTGCTGCCAAGCGTAGTTACCTTGAGCTTGATCATTGGAGCCTACGTGGTAGACAAAAAGAAGGGAGGAGAGTGGAGAAAAATGTATAACTCAGGAAAAACAATAATAAAGATAAAGGATTGACTCCCACAAGTTGTCCTCTGATCTCTACATGTGCACTATGGCATGCATATACACAGTAAATGTAAAAAGCAAAACCCACAAAAGGACACTTACCATTAGTGGACTAGTTTATTATGTGGAGCTTAATGTGCAAGCTACAGTCAAGTCATGGTGGCTGCCTGTTCTTTATCCTTATCCTTACATATGTGCTTCCTGCTCCTTCAAAGTGTGATTCCATAATGTAGATGTTCTTGGGCAGGGCTACAGTTGGCTGGTTATAAATGACTTCATTTACCTTCTTGGAAAGTGTTCTGTTCTCCCCATTCTCATATTCATTTATTCTCCTCTTCTTTCTCTGGGATATTAGGGCTGATTTTGGTTCATTGGTGTCAACTCTTGAAGAATATTTCTAAGTTCAAGGGGACTTTATGGCTTGTTTTCCAGGTACCAAAAGTGCTTTACAGTTTATCACTTTATATTTAATGCCGTAGTTTACTTTATTCTGGAAAAGATTTTTGGGCAACTTTAGTTATGATGAAAGTGATAGAAAATTTATTTTTAAGGGATTATAAATTGGGAACTAGTTTCTAAAACTTTATTATTGAAGTTAGTTTTTAGCTCTACAGATGAGAAGAGCCTTCTTTTGATGGAAGCAAGCCTGCTTTAATACTTAGGTCATGTTTCTTCGAGACAGGGTTTCTCTGTAGCTTTGGAGCTTGTCCTGGAACTAGCTCTTGTAGACTAGGCAGGCCTTGAACTCGAAGAACTCTGCCTACCTCTGCCTCGCTAGTGCTGGGATTAAAGGCATGCTCCCACAACATGACCCCGAGTAAACGTTTTGGTATGTTTTTGCATTTGGCTCTAGTCTATCCATAAAAAGGAAGATAGGCAACCATCTGTATGCTGAGAGGATAGATTTGGTCAGTTAGAACAGTTGATATTGTAGGAAATGTAAATTGTAATATAGGCATTTTCTAACTGTCTAGAGAAAGATAAAAGCTAATTTTATTCTGTGTTTTACGTGAACACCATGTGGGTTGAACAGCCCTTAATCATTTGTGTGTCATCTGTTCCCCTGCACTAGCTTCTTTCTAGTTCATCACATCTAGCTCCCTGTGGAGGCAGGTGATTCCTATGTTAGTCAGCATTTCATGTTCAAGAACAGGTGAAATGCTGGTGGTGTCTTTCAGGTTAATCCTTAAGAGTATATTGGCTGTTAGTAGTAATATTTGCTTATTAACAAAGTTAAAAACAAAAGTCTCAAAGGGTGTAAGAGATTTTGATCAAGAATTCAGATGTCTCCTACTACTAGGGAGACACCCAGCCAGGGCTACACAGAGAAACCTTGTCTTGAAAAAACCGAAAAAAGAAATCTAGATGTCCTTACAAGAAAAAGCTTTCAGACAGTAAGCATTCTGTTTACTTTTATTTCAGAAGAACTTTTATTACATGTCATATTCATTCATGTATGTGGACATGCCACGAGAAAGTCAGAGGACAGTTTTTGGGAGTCTCTCCTTCTACTAAGAGATTAAACTCAGGGTATCAGACATGGCAGCAGTACTTTTACATACTGAACCGTTTTATCAACTCCATGATTACTAACATTTTTATTTGACTTTAACTAATGTTTTAATGTTTTTCTAATAAATGTAAATGTTTGTGCTATATTTAAAGTAGTTACAGAAATGAATTTTGAATTGTACAAATATACATATATATGTATACACACACAGGTAGTGTGCAGTTAGAGAAAGGGAGTAATATATAATACTATATTTGCTTGTAAATCCTTCCTAATAATTCATTGGATATATGAATATAATTTGCTCGTATAGACGGTGTGCATGCTTCTATCTCTTTGTTCTTAGAATTAGGTCTGAAATCAAACTCTCACTGATTGTTCACTAGCTTTTTATTTTCATCAGGCTTTTTTGTTTTGTTTTGTTTTGTTTTGTTTGGGACAGGGTCTCTATTATGTAACTCTGGCTGTCCTGGCACTTGCTATGTAGACCAGGCTGGCCTTGAAAGCTCACCTGCCTGTGCCTCCTGAGTGCTGGGAATAAAATAATGTGTTATTATGCCTAGCTCCTCAGCTTCTTTGAGGTGTAGTGCTTAGCCTATGAATTAACCCATTTTAAGTTTGTAATTTAATAAATCTGTCACCACAACATGTTATCTTTACCCCTAAAATTCTATTGTGTAGGTTCTCAGTCAGTCCTTACTCCAGGCCTATCTCTAGATCTGCTTCTATAAATTTGTCTTTTTTGTAAATTATACATAAATGGTATCATAGAGTGCATTAGTTATTTTTCTGCTGCTGTGATAAAGCACTATGGCCAAGGCAACTTTGTAGAAGAAAGTTTATTTTGGCTTACACTCCCAGGGAATAAGGGTCTATTATGGCAAGGAGGTATAGCAGTAAGGGACAGGCATGGAAGCAGGAACAGGAAGGTGAGAAAGCTCACATCCCCAACCACAAGCAGGTAGTAACAGAATAAACTGGAAGTGAGGGAAGGAGGCTACTCAAAGCCTACTCCCAGTAACATACTTCCTCCAGCAAGGCTGCAATTCCTATAGTTTTACAGCTTCTCCAAACAGCACCACCACCTGGGGTTGTTCAAATATCCACACTTGTGAGGCACATTTCTCTTTTAAACGATAGCAAAGAATATTGTATCTGGCTTCTTTCCCCAGCATAATGTTTTGAGGTTCATCTGCATTGTAGCATGTGTTAGTATTTTGTTCTTTATTATTGCTGAATGTTATTGCATGAACTATATATTGCATTTTGTTTATGAATTTATAATATGTGAGGACATGTTTTTATTTCTCTTGGAGAAATTCCAAGGAGTGAAATTGTAGTTATGTGGTAGCTTATGCTTAATTTTTGAAAAACTGCCAATATTTTCTAAAATGGCTGTACAATTTCACATTCTTTCCATCAGTGAATGATAGTACTTGTAGTGTACCTTGCTAGTAACAAGCAAATTTCAGTTGTATTCTTTGTTTAAAAAAAAAAAATCTCCCTGTGTTGGCTAGGTTGACTTTGAACTCCTAAGCTCAGGTTATCCTTTGGCCTAAGCTCCTGGTTTAGGCAAGACAGTGGGCGTGTTCTACCATGTCTTGCTTGCTTTTTCTTTTGAATTTTACTAGTGTACTATGAATGTGGTCTAGTTTGAATCAATATATTTAAGATGTTTTTATGGAAGGAGATGCTAATCTAATACTGAAGAAAGTTTTTTGTTTTGGTTTTTTGTAAACTTTGGATTATGGAACCTTTTACTTCTGAGTAATGAATAAATCGTTTTGAACTGTGTAAACTCAGGTACAGGTAGTAGACTCAACTAGTTGGACTCTCCTCCCCTCCCTCTCCTTTCCTCCTTTCCCCTCCCCTCCAGAGTTTCCATGTTGTAGCCCAGGATGGCCCCAAATTGTCTTTTATCCTTCCTTAGCCTCCCCAGTGCTAAGATTGATTATAGGCACGTACCACCATATTTTGTTTAGTTATTTTTAAATAACACATGTTGAGGACTCTGAGGTAAGCATGGCCTTTGTACTCTTTTGGCTCTGTTTTGGGTTCATTTTAATTTTATTTTAAACTGTGTTAGAAATAAGTTTATAAACATTCTGTGATCTTGACTTCAGTTAGAGTGCTATACCTTCCTTTTCTACATAAAGATTAAAAACAGTTCTTTTGGCACTTGCCTTTAATCCCAGTACTGGGGAGGCAGAGACTCACACATGGACCTCTGTGAGTTCAAGGCTAGCCTGGTCTACAGAGCTAGTTCTAGTATAGCTAGAACTGTTAAACAAAGAAACCCTACTTGAAAGACAGAACAAAACAACAACAACAACCCCAATTCTTTTGTTACTTTAGTAGCTAGTTTCCTGTAGAATGGTAACTGCCATGTTGTAACTATTGCATTGTTCTGTCTTTGGCATTGAAGACTGCAGATTAGTCTACAGATAATGTATCTATTCTTGTTCATGGGTGGCATTGCATGCTGATTTGTGGGGTTATAATATGTATTTTGGGGGTCTTTTCAAGATACAGGTTTTTTCTCAGATACTGCCCTATTTGAGGATTCTGTGTCTGCATAGGACTTTAGGGTTTTGCCCTTGCTTTAGGCATTTCTCATCTAGAAGTCACACTCATTTTTATTGAAATTCCAGTTTGCCCTTTTAGCTTTAGCTTAGATGATTGTAGTTGCTTCATTCTTTTGTTAAATATAACCCTTGGTTTTATTAAGATCCAGAGGGAAATTTTAGCAAAGAATTTTTTATTTAGATTTTTCTTTCATGTTAAATTCATGTTAAAGATAAATTTAAATTATTTTTGGTTGTAGTGTAGTTTTTTTTTTTTTTTGAGATTACTACTCAGATATCCTCTGCCTCCCAAGTGCTGTATTTAAAAGAGTACCACACCTCCTTGGTTTGTTTGTGGGGGGTATAATATCTTAAATATGTAAGATATATTAGCATAGTTGTCTTGAGCTAATTCTTTCAAGAGCTACTGAAAATAAATTTTGGTATGTTCAAATTCTTGCAAAACTCAAAGTATTAATTGTGGCAATACTCCTGTGGGGATCCTAGTGTGGAATTTCCCTGTGGAAATCCTTCTGCGGACATCCCTGTGGGGGGTCCTTCTATGGAGATTCTCCTGTGGAGATCCCTCTGTCAGTCAGGTCTCCTGAAGTAGATGGACCGAGGTAGCCAGGGCTTTGCATTAAAGGAACATTTTTAGAGTAGTGATGCAAGTAGTCTTCAGGAAGAAGATGAGAGGTACTGTGTATTTTTTTTTCCTTGTACTAAGTGAAAAAAAAAATCAGACACAGATTCTTAAAATCTTTTTAGAAGACAGAACTGTGTATGTGGAAAATGCTGACATATCCAAGTATGCCAGTGTCATCACACTTATCTTTTAGGACTCCATACAAATTGGATTGATTAAGGCTAGCCCACTTCTCTGCCTATTCCTCCTTCTCTCCCTTAATTTGCTGGGCTTTCCTAAAGGGAGTATACATGTAAAAATAAAAAGAAATATGTTGTGATAAAGTATTCATGAAATTAAAACTAACATTACACTTTATCCTAGGTTGAAAATAGTATGCTTAAAAACTTATTTGTAATAAGTTAGAACCTTACATTAATTTGTGTGTGTGTGTGTGTGTGTGTGTGTGTGTGTGTATGTATACCCGTGTAGGTGCATACATTCCTACAGTGCATTTGGGGAGTTGGTTCTCTTCTTTCCACCGTGTGGGTCTCAGGGTTAGAACTCTCAGGTCTTCAGGTTGGTGACCAGTGCCTTCACTGGATAAGCCATCTCATTGGCCTCCAATGTTTCATTTGTTATGTGACAGAGAATGATCTTGAACTTCTGATTTTTTTTTAAACATTCTGCTTATTTCTTGAGACAAAATTTTATGTATTCCAGACTGGCCTGAGCTTGCAGTGTGCAAAGGGTGGCCTTGAACTTTTGTTCTTCCCACCTCTACCTCCCCCAGGTGTTGGGCTGAGGTTATGGCCCAGTTAATGAAATACTTGCTTCATATACAGTGCTAGAGACTAGAGCCAGGGCTTTCTTTGTATGAAGCAAGTATTTCATTAACTGGGCCATAGCCTCAGCCCAAACTACGTCATTTTGACATTTCACATTTAATGAATAGGTAAGTGGAAAATAGTGGTGACCATAGTTATGGACTCAGCTTAATTCATGAGGAAAACTTAACTAGAAATTTAAAGTTGAATGTATGTTCCTTCAGATTATAGCTTCTAATGCAGGGTGTTCTGTGTCTATTCTGTGATTATTACTGTGTTTAAAAAAACAGAAGCATTCAAATATTCTGTTGTAGTGGCACAGAGGCAGGCAGATCTCTGAGTTCAGGCCAGCCTGGTCTACAGAGCAAGTTCCAGGACAGCCAGGACTGCACAAAGAAAACCTGTCTCAAAAAACAAACACACAGAAGACCAAAACAACAACAAGAAAACAAGAATAAAGTGTAAATATAATCCTTATTTTTAAAACAATTTTGTAATTTTACATACAAAGCAGCTTTTAAGTTATTGATTATGCCAAGCAATACTGAGCTGAGCATACTGTTTAGAATTTTAAATGTATGCTTGAAATTATTTTCTCAGCCAGGCATAGGTGCTCGTGCCTTGTGAGGCAGAGGCAGGTAACTATGAGTTGAAGGTTATCTCTGTCTACAAAGGAAGTTCTAGGACATCCAGGGCTGTCTCAAAAAACCAAAACCTAAAATAAATGAATAAAGCAATAAAATGATTTTCTCCATAGAAAATTAGAGAAAATAGTTCATTAGTAGCTTGTATGAAGCCCATGTTTTTTAGTCTTCCAAGGACATTTTGTGTGTGTGTGTGTGTGTGTGTGTGTGTGTAGTATTTTGAGACAGGGATTCTCTGCAACAGTCCTACCTGTCCTGGAACTCGCTCTGTAGACTAGGCTGGCCTCAAATTCAGGAGATCTGCCTGCCTCTGCCTCCTGAGTGCTAGGATTCAAAGCATTGACCACTACCACCTGGCTCTTCCAAGTGCTTTCAGTATCAGGTTTTCTGCTGGGTGGCTCTTTGGTTTTTGGTTATTAAGGAATATGTATATATTGTCTTGTAGAAATTTGAGAATATATTGTAGAAATTTGTAAAATTGTGTTTATTGATTATTTTTTACGTGTGTGAGTATTTTGTATGCAATTATGTCTGTGTATCATATGTGTACCTGCTGCCCTTGGAGTTCAGAAGAGGATATTGTATCTCCTGGAACAAGGTAGCTCTGAGTTGCCATGTAGGTGCTGGGCATCAAATCTGTGTTCTCTGGAAGAATAGTTAGTGCTCTTGATAGTTGAACCATCTCTAGACTGTGTTTATTGATTGTTTTGAGATAATAATTATATAACTTGTAGAAGAATGGTAGCATTTCTTCTTTATTACTTGAGTTATCATGGCTAATAAAACAGCACACACACCTGGCCAATGTGTAATTAGTGTTTATGAAGTGCTGAGGTGGCATAGTAAAAGACTCTTTAGAACCCTAACGGTGGTGCAGAGGATGTAGTTGACTTGGTAGAGTGCTTAGACCCCAGCACCACATAAAATCAGCAGAGGGTGGTAAACCTCTGCAGAGGTGGGAAGATGAGAAATTCAAAGTCATTTTTGGCTCTGTAACAAGTTTGAGATCTGGCTGAGCTGTATGAGATGCTATCTCAAAAGATAAACAAATAACAAAGCCCTAAATATTTAACTAATTTTATAGCCTGGTCCACATTGAGAGTTTCAGGCTAGCCAGGACTACATAATAAGACCTATCTCAAATAAATCAATAAAATAAAATAAAATAGAATAAAGAAAATATGATTTTTTTTAAAAAAGACTAAAGTCATGAGGTTTGGAGTCTTCTGGAAAACAAGTTGTTTTCCATATTTAAGACATTTCCATAATAGGAGAACAGATGATAAAAAATAGCTAAATTTAGAGCCAAGAAAATGAAACTAGCTCAAAATTTATTTATGATAGTTTTTTTCTGAAAAAGTTATGGAATATTATATTTTTAAGAATTTACTTCCCCCCTTTTTTTGAAGTGGGGAGTTGTTGGAAGTTTTGTCTCTGAAGATGCTATGAGTATGCCAGCTTCTTGGCAAAGTGTTCTTAGGGACAGGCTTATTCAGTTTAATTTACAAGACTTCAAAAGCAAGATAAATAACATTTTAAAAAATTACAGAAGTAATACATGCCTGTCTTAGTTAGGGTTTTTATTGCTGTCAAGAGACACCACAATGACCATGACAACTCTTACAAAGGAAAACATTTTCTTGAGGTGGAGTTTTACAGTTTCAGAAGCTCCGTCCATTATCATGGCGGGGGCATAGTGGCATACTGGCAGACATGGTGCTGGCTACATCTTGATCAGAAGGCAACAGAAAGTGGTTTGTAACACTGCGTGATATCTTGAGCATATGTGAGATCTTAAAACCCGCCTTGTTCGAAGGTAACACAATTCCTCCAACAAGACCACACCTACTCTTTAAGGCCACACCTTCCAATACTGCCACTCCACGTGGGATTATGGGGGCCAGTTACATTCGTACTACCACAATACCTATTTAAAAAATTATAAGACATGTAATTAGATAAATCCCCAGCCTTTTTACTGTGGCCTGTGCTATTGAGGCAACAGCCTGTGATTCCAGCACATCCCTCTTGCTGTTTACATTTAATAGCCATAAGGCATTATTTTCCTTTTGATCTCATGCATATAAAATGATGACTGCTTTCTCAGATAGTTTTAACATGTAGATTTTTAAAAGAGCATTTATTAACTTTGTGTGTGTGCACGTATGCATGTGCACACGTGTGCTTGAAGGTGCACATGAACCATAGCACGTATTTGGAGGCCAGAGAACAACTTCTGAGAATCAATTTTTTCTTTCCACCCTCTGGGTTGAACTAAGGTCATCAGGCTTTGTGTGTCACAAGGATCTTTACCTATTGAGCCATCCCACCAGCCTTAGAACATTCTTTCTTATCTCCTATTTACTATGTAAACTTATTAATATTTGAAACACTCTAATTTACACAGTTAAAGTCTGGGGCACTCTGGATAGGAAGGATGTGTGGGAATTGACTCTAAACTTGATGGCCTCTGTTTATTTTTATTTCATATATGAAGGTGTATGTCTGAACCTTGTGCCTGCCTGGTGTCCATGAAGGGCAAAAGAAAGCATTAGGTACTCTGGAACTGGAAGTTACATACAGATGTTTGTGAGCCACCGTGTGGGTTCTGGGAATCTAACCCTGGTCCTCTGGAAGAGCAACCATTGAGTCATCTCTCCATCCCTGCCAGCACATGTTCATTATCCAACAGAATCATCTGGATTTAATTTAGCTCTTTACAAAGAGCATGAAATTTTTTTTTCCCTTTTCTTTTCACACTGGAAACAGACAGACCCTTTCCTAATTGCAATTGTTCCAGGCACTGGCTGATTGCTGAGGTGCTGTCTTCTTTTACAGAGAGCTCTTGGGACCTGTTGTCTGAACCACCAGCTTCATTTCATAGTTGCTTCATTCTGTTTTATATGTAAGACCCTTCTGTGGTTAGTCTTTTCCCTCACTGTTCTTCCTTTCAAAACAGTCTTTTCTCCTTTGTTCTGGGGTTGATACATTTGTTTATTTCTTTAAATTCTTTCCCAAATGTCTCCTTTCCCATTGCCATAAGCACCTGTGTGTTTCTTTTTTTTTTGTTTTTTTTGTTTTTTTTTTTTAAAGATTTATTTATTTATTATGTATACAACACTCTGCCTACATGTAAGCCAGAGGAGGGCGCCAGATCTCATTACAGATGGTTGTGAGCCACCATGTGGTTGCTGGGAATTGAACTCAGGTCCTCTGGAAGAGCAGCTAGTGCTCTTAACCACTGAGCCATCTCTCCAGCCCCCACCTGTGTGTTTCTTAAGGGAGAGCCCTCTTACAGAACTTGCAGCTTCTGCTCTCAGTGTGTGTATATGTTCCTTCTTTCCATGTTTCATTGCAGCATCCTTGATATCTTTCTCTTGGAATTCCTACTCTGATTGATGTACCTGGGCCATACATCTGGTACCTCTCCTCACGGCTATCAGTTGTTGGTGACTTTCTTGTCTGTATTTTATTTGTTAAAGGTATAGGCATCTGGTACAGGCTTGCCATAAGTGTTTGGCACTGCTCTTTAGTATGAACTTAGTGGTTACGTGGACAGAGTACTCAAGAGTTGTCTCCTAATTCCATCACCCCTCACTGTCTTTCTCTTTATTTAATTCACTCACTGAATCCCATGATCTGTTCTGGATCTCACCATTACCTGAAATCCACTTTGCTGTTTTAGATCATGCTTCCAGTCCTGCTCTAAGCTTCTTTATTCTTTCACTAACTTACTGTTCAGACTTCTGAGATGTAAGGCCTGAGCACCCCTAAATGTTCCTTCACTAGAAGGCAAGCGTGCAATGTCCATCAGTTCAAATCTCTTTTATAACTCTTGTTTCCTTGCACCAGTGAATCTCTACTATATACATCTGGCTCAATGTAGGTTCCAGCTCAGTTTGTCTCAGCTCTAAACAAAAGGTGTTTGTTGAGTAGTGATGGAGAACAGTCAGACAACTAACTGGATTAGCAACACTGAGACTCTTGGACTCCAGTCCCTGAGACTGTCAAGGCCCTAGGGTAATTCTTGTTAGGACTTTCTTTCAACTTAGAAACAAAGTCTCCTCTACAAATGATGTTCCTGTTTCCTGGAAAATAGAAGTCATCAAGAAGAGAGAGAGCCCTTAAATTTCCTGTTTCTTGGCACACCAGTTTATCTTCTTAGTACCATTTGCTCTTCCTTTCCTTCTGTTTCACACGATGTTCTGCCTATCATCAGAAAGATTCCTCAACTGTCCTTTGGATCTCTCTTTCTTTCTAGCTGACAAACTTATTGACTTTAATTTCTCTTAGTTCTCATTTCTAATTTTGTTAATGATGTCCAAATGTCTTGTAAACAAAATAAGTAACCAAATGACCTTAGAAAGAACCCGCGATTACTTCTATAACTTACCTCAGATCTGTGTATTTGCAGGTGCTTGATCGTTTATGTGTTGATGACTTATGTTTTATTCACGTGCTTGTGTTGGTGCTTTAGACTGAGATGGATTCATCTGCTGGCATCTCTACGTGGTTCACTATAGTCTGTCATAGGTTAGATCACAGTTATATTACTTCTCCTCCTCTTGCAAATCTGCCTCTTTGGTCTCAGTATTTCTTCTATCATTTCTCCTGGGTCAAGCCAGAAGTCCAGTCCTGCTAGTGCACCTCCTAATCATAGTTCATGTTTCTCTCTTGCTGCCCTGCTTGCTCCTTTCCTGCTCAAATGACTGTCCTACCATTTCTGTATCATTTTTTTCTTCAATGGTCGTTGCTCCAATTTTTGTAGTCCTATAGTTTTCTATTCACCAGATGAAGTACTTATTCTAAAATGCTTGACTTAATGGACTCCTTAACCTAAAATACTTAAATGATAAATTTCCCATCCCATACATTTAGGAAAATTTAAGTGTGTTTCTCTGGACAGAGCAGATGGATACTTCGTTTAGATTCAGGTTCTTTTTTGTTTTTGTCTTTTGAGACGGGATTTCTCTGTGTAGTTCTGACTGCCCTGGAACTTGTTCTGTAGACCAGGCTGTCTTCGCACCCACAGAGATCTGCCTGCCTTTGCCTCTTGTGCTGGGATTTAAGGCGTGTACCACCACCTCCCAGCTTGGTTCCTGTATCTTGCTTCTCCCCTTTTCTGATTATTTTCCTTCATACTTAGCTGTCAATTCTTGGAGTGCTTACTATGCTCAATGTAAACATTACATTAGCTTGTTAGGTTCTCACAAGCGTGGAGGTAATTTCTGGTTTTATAACATTTTTGGAGCATTCTTTTTTGAATAGTGCCCATTCTTGGGTCTTAAGTGTCCTATTTTGGGTAAATTTGCATGATTGCACCAAAAGAAAACACCTTACCTAAAAAGTGTGGAGAACAAGTAGCAGGTGCCACTCTCCTCTTCCTTTGTGGGGATCAAATTGGCACATTACTGAAAGATGGTGCTTCAGCTCTGGTTTCTTCTGTTTGCTGCTCTGTGATAGGTTCCCTTGTCTTTTTCAGTCTCTAGTCTTCTTTTAGTCACATCTAGTGTACTGTGTGTCTCACACATGGTATTTTTTTTTGTTTCTAACATTTTGATCTGTATCCTGTACCCTGTATTACATATTTGTATTGGACATTCTAAGTGTTTCTTGAACTTAAAAAAATGTATTGTCAGATGCACATGAGATAGATTTTTCCATTTCTGTCACTTTAAATGTGCAATTCAGTGGCACAACACATTCATAGTATTGTGCAGCCATCAGCATGATCTATTTTTAAATTTTCATTACATAAAATAGAAGTACCTATTAAGCAGCAACTCCCTATCTGCACTGTAACCTTTGCTATACTTCTCTGCAAATTGTTCACATAGACTCATTCAATATTTGCCTTTGTGTCTAGTTTATTTCGAGTCATCTATTTGCATTACTCTTTTTGCTTGTCTTTTGAGACAGGGTTTCTCTACGTAGCCCTGACTGTCCTAGAACTCTCTCTGTAGACCAAGCTGGCCTTGAACTCAGAGATCCCCTTGCCTATACCTCCCAAGAGCTGGAATTAAAAGTGCGTGCATCATCACTTGGCTTGCTCTTTTTGTTCCATATCTTTTACATATGTAAGGAATATAGTTATTCCTTTAATGTTCTTAATCATTATTTGTGTGGTATCTTGTCATTTCACAATCAGTTTTACCTCATATTCTGTTCAATGTGTGTTAAATTTTCCCACTCCTTGGCTTACAAGTAATGTTTTATGAGTTGACTGAATGCTGCTAATTTCAACAGTGATTTGTTATAAGGAACTTTGGAAGGAAAAATGAATGATATTTTCCACCTGTATTATTTTAAACTTAATAGATTTGATGGTATGTAAAGTATAGCAGATATTAGACCTCATTTTACACATGTAAGTATGATATGTGGTATGTTGGAAATTATAATGTGTTGGTTCCCACAAATGTACTTTCCAGTAAATCAAACTTTATACCATTCATGATAGTATTTTCAGTGCATTTAATAAATATTGTGTTTGAGTGAATAATGCTAACAGAAAAGGTAGAATCGCTTTCTTTATAGGACATATAGATAGCACATAAATCATAGTTACTGTAAGGAGATATCAGATGAGAGACATTCACTGTTGCAAAGTGAAATGCAAAGGCTTTTGTGGCCAGTTTTGCTTTTTTATTTGTCATAATGCTTTATTCATTCAGCAATATACCATTTTTTCCTATTAATTAATCAATTAACCAGCACAACCAAGATATACAATGCTTTTCTCCCTCTATAAAGTTTCCTGATTACCTTTTACAGTGAGTCTAATCTCCAATGTTCTCTAACAACTTAATCTTTTCTGTCATAATAAAGTGTTTCTTCTAGAATTTCTTAGAAATTAAAACCTACACTCTAAAAGCATATATTTTTGTGCAATTTTGCATAGTTTTTTTCCCTCAATTCATCCATATTGTTGGATTTGTTTGTCAAAGCTTGTACTGGGGGTCAAAAGAAAGTGAAGCATTTTATCAATTCTGGCAAAAGACATGGCATTATTAACCTTGGATACAGTAGCAACTAAAACTGCATGTCATTCGTTCCAGGTATGTTAAAAAGATTAGTGCAGCGTACTGGCTTTGTGGGAGCCTAGGCAGTTTGGATGCTCACCTTACTAGACCTGGATGGAGGTGGGTGGTCCTTGGACTTCCCACAGGGCAGGGAACCCTGATTGCTCTTCGGGCTGATGAGGGAGGGGGACTTAATTGGGGGAGGGGGAGGTAAATGGGAGGCGGTGGCGGGGAGGAGGCAGAAATCTTAAATAAATAAATAAATAAATAAATAAATAAATAAAAGATTAGTGCAGGTCATTGTGTTGTGTTACAGAGCATTGAACTTGGGGTTGTGCTGTGTGTAAAAGTACATGATGTAGATAAGAGAATCAGCTCTTCACTACTGTTTTTGCTACATTTTGCTTTTATAAGGAAGCTATATATCTAGCCCTTTAAAATTTGAAACTCGTGGCTCAGTGTGTGATCATTTTCTATACTGTGTCCTTTTTTAAAAAAAAGATTGTCTCTTTGTGTATTTATGTTTCTATGCTGCGTGTACGTGTGCGTGCATGCGTGTTTGTGTATGTGTACATACCTACTCTGAGGCTAGAGGAGTGTGTGGAATCCCTTGGAGCTGGAGTTACAGAAGGTAATGAAACTGCCAGACATGGAACCGAAATCAGGTCCTCTGCAAGAGCAGCAAGTTCTCTTAACCACTGAGCCATTTCTCCAGTTCATTTTGTACATGTTTTATGAAATTAAAAAAAAATGTATACCTGGAAGGCAAGGTATGGTAGCTGTTGCTTTTAATCTGAGTACTTTTACTCCCTGTACAGAGGTAGAGGGAGGCAGATCTCTGAGGTTGAGCACTCTGGTCTATAGGGCAAGTTCTAGGCCAGCCAAGGCTAAATAGTGAGACTGTCTTAAAAAATAAAACAAAACAACAGGGTGAGTGATGGCTCAGGGGTTAAGAGCACTTACTGTTCTTCCAGAGGTCCTGAGTTCAATTCCCAGCAACTACACGGTGGCTCACAACAGTGTAATAAGATCTGGTGCCCTCTTCTGGCCTTCAGGGATACACGTAGGCAGATGCTGTACACATAATTAATAAATAAACCTTAAAAAACCCAAAACAACAACAAAACCCCATTTTGGCTGAAGAGATGGTTCAATGGATAAGAGTGCTTTTCAGATTCCAGCACCAATGTCAGGCAGCTTCCAACCACCTGTAACCTGCTCTAGGGGCTCCCATGAACCCTACAAAGACTTCTGGCCTTTGTAGGCACCCCCACAAAAATGCCATGTACTCAGCACACTAGCATACACACTCATAAATAAGAAAATAAAAATAAATCTTAAAATATCTTTAACAGTTTTTGAAGATCAAGTTTGTTGATGATTTTTACTGTCTTACATTTGCTCCTGTTGGCTACTGTTTCTTTGGCCAGGAAAGGTTTATTGCATTTGTCTGTCATTTATTAGGTTTTTTTGTTTGTTTGTTTTTCTTTGCTTCTATCAATTCTGCTCATATGTATTTAGGAACTGTATTTAGCATCTTCAAGTAGAGTCATTATATTATGACATTTTCTTTTATCTATTTTCTTAAAGTCTGCTTTGTTTGATGTTTGCGCCTATTTTAATTGGTTACTTTTTCTATTCATAACAAATGTAATTATTGGGGTTTAATTTACCATTTTAGAATTTACTTTTTTTGAAAGTTGTGTGTGTGTGTGTGTGTGTGTATGTGTATTTCCTTATTGTGCTTGGGATTATTATTTATGATTATTTTATCCCCTCCCTCACAGTCTTGCTTATTATGCATCTTTTTTATTTTATTGACTTATCTAAACTTGTTATTTTGATTTTCTAATTCTTATACTCTTAAAAATACAGATTTTTACAAATTTTTTATATTTTAAAAAGTTGTTTTGCTTTAGAGTTGTTACCACCCCATCCCCATTTTATTGTGCTGCTGCCCAAACTGACCTTGAACTCAAGTGCTAAATGAATTCTTCTCTCTCAGATTCTTGGGTAACTAGGTCTACAGGTGTGCACCCCCTTACCTGGCTTATGATATTTTTTTACTGTTGTGATTCTGACAGTTATGCACATGAAGGCCAGCATTATTACCTGGCAGACCATGAGAAATGAGCATTTGTGAAATGAAGCTACTGATTTGAACGCTTTACTTTGTGTATAGAAGCCGTAGAATTTTTGGATTCCCCTTGCATTAAATATAGATTATTTAGTTATAATACTAAAACTAATTGAAACCATTGTGGTTATTTTAATTATAACTTTGGTAGTTTTCCCAGGCAATATGATAATGAAATATATAAACCTTATTTATACATATCTCTTGGTTTACACCACTTTCATTCCCTAGCAAATTCTGTGTTATCCTGTTTTCTGTCGAGGAATTTCTACCTGCATGTACTTGTATTTTGTAATCAAGTCTGATGTAATTAATTCTTGTTTATTTTATTTTTTTTTAATGCTGGGAATTGAACCCAGGGGTTCATACATGCCAGCCAAGCCGCAGAGCTGCATTCTCTGCACAACTCATTTGTTTGTTTTTAGTATACTTTCATGTAGCCCAGTCTAGCCTTGAAATTCTCTATGTAGCCTAGGCTGGCTTTGAGTCCTCTTGACTCTCCTTCCAGTATTAGAGGGTGTACCATCATACCCCGTTCCCTTTTTAAAACTTTATTTGGATTCAAGAGCTCATTAATTTTTCCCTCACCCTTCTAGTAGCTGGAATGCACTACTATGCCTAGCCTTATTTGGTGTTTTAATACTGAATTTCATGTGGTGCTGGTATTCTCTTGCTGTGTTAGCTGGCTTCAGTACTAGCTTTCGCATGGAAGTAGGCTTACTCACTAAGCTCCTTGGAACAAGACTATTAGGTCATTCATTCCTGTTGTAGAGTTTTGTAGAAAAGATATACCAGAGCATCAGTGGAGTTAGGTTACCTGTTTCATAGTGCATTGCATTTTATTGAGAAAGTGAACCTATTTTTTGATTGAGTGTTAATTTATATCCCAATAATATGAGTTATTATTTATTCCTTCCACCCCAGCTTAACTCTGAAGTTGAGTCTTGGAATTGTTGCAATGACCAAAACATCAACATTCTCTTTCCGCCAGTTTATTTTTTATATAATATGGGAGCCATATTATAGTAGTTGGTATATAAGGTAAGGGGAAAGAAGGACCAGGACACAGTGTTTAAAGTTTAGAAAGTAAAATCTTGAAAAGTAGAGATCTGGCTGGGAAATACAGTACAGTGTGAGTCCTCTGGAGGGAAATAGCTTGTCTACAGTCTGAGCCGAGAACATGCCTGGCATAACCCACTTTAAAGGCCTTTCTTTTATTTTGAAACAATTGAAAATAACTTTTGTACACCCTTTACATAGAGACCCCCTTCAAATATTGTCCAAGTAATCTTGATTCAAAGTGATGGTGATCTAGTGTCAAGCATTTCATCTAATTTTCATGCCTCTCTAAGTCTTTCCATCTGGAACAGCCCTGATAAGCCTTTCTTTTGACCTTGCTGCTCTCCAAAGAGTTTTGAAGATTACAACTTGCTATCTCTGAACTTGGGTTTTCTAGTGTTTCCTGTTGGTTAGAACCTGCTGGTATTTTTGGCTGATATCACAGAAATGTTGCTGTATTTTCAAATCTTTTAGGTGGTTATGTATTTGGTGTGATCGTTGGTGATGTTAGTGCTGACCACTTGTTTAAAGAGAATCTCTGCTGTCTCTCAGTTTTTCTTTTTCGTGATTAGTGAGTATGTTGTGAGCTGCCATGTGGATGTTGGGAACAGAACCCTTATCTTCTGCAAGAACTGCACATGCTCTGAATACCGAGCCTTCTCTCTAGCCCCTGCTACTTTGTGAGGAGGTACTTGGAGTATGTAAAAACCATATTTTTATTTTACTTTTACTCACTAGTTTTAGAATCTATTGAAATTTCTCCCAATTTTTAATTTGCTGTTATCAGATGGCGGTTTTCTAGTTTATTTATTCCTGTACATTCATTAGTTAGTATTCTTCTGCAAGATTTTATTCTGGGGGAGGGTAACGCTCCATTACTATTATAAAACACTGGCTTCTGCAGCATGTAGGGTAAGACTAGAACATCTGCCACTGCTTACTTTCTAACTAGCTCTGGTCAGAGCCCAGATTTGCCACTAGAGGCCATTCATCCCATGCTAGCCTTCATGCCCCCTTTGAATTGTCACCATCAGTCACTATGCATAGAAGAGGGAACAGAATGATTCTTAAGAGCCAGAATATGAGGACGTCTGCTGTGAAACAGTCTCTCCAAAAATGGCTGCGTAAACAAGACCAGAACTGTGACAATTGCAGTGAGCATGTTAACATAGAAGGGAGAAGGTTTTGTGGGGCCCCACCCCTAGACAAGAACTATAGGCAACTGATAACCACCAGGAGGACAGTTAACTTCTCCCAGGCATGAGCGCCCTTTTGGTTTTCAATCCAAAGTGGTCAGCCCTGAAACCATATGCAAATATGCAACAAAAATAGACACAGCAAGTTGTACACAAATACACTCAATAATAATAGTGATGATGATAATGATGATGATGTTGTTATAAACCTGAAACGGTGTGGGGGAACATGGAAGAGGCTTAAGGCGGGTAACTGGAGGGGCCCAAGGGAGGAAAGTGGTATTTTATTTCAATTAAAAACATAGCTTCAAAAATACCTCAAGTAAGCTAGGTGATGGTGGCACACACCTTTAATCCCAGCACTCGGGAGTCAAAGGCAGGCGGATCTCTGTGAGTTCGAGGCCAACTTGGTCTACAGCATGAGTTTTAGGACAACTAGGGCTGTTACACAGAGAAACCCTGTCTTGGGGGAAAAAAGCGTCAAGTAATTTTAAAGCCTCAGAAAGCTTGCAGAAATAATAAGAATGGTCTTATGTGTTCCTCACTCAAAATTCCCTTAATTTTCTATAACTATATTGGCTTTAAAAGTATACAGTGCATGTGAGTAGATAATGCCATTTTATGACTGCTATACTTTTCTTTTTGGTAAAAGATACCATGGAATCATCTTGTCATTTTCTTGCTTCAGCCTCGGAATCAGCCATTTCCTTAAGGACTTTCTCCTTGTTGGGAGTAGTATTTCAAAGCCAAGATGAATGTTAAATGGGCTCATGGCTGTTGGAGTATCTCTGTAACTAGACCCTTTTAAACCAGAGGTTGTCAACCTTGTTAACACTGTGACCTTTTAATACAGTTCTTATGGTGACTCCTAGCCATAAAATTATTTTTTGTTGCTACTTCATAACCTTAATTTTGATGCTGTTATCAGTCACATTGTAAATATCTGATATGCAGGATGGTGTTAGGTGACTACTGTGTAAGGGTTGTTCAATCCCCAAAGGGGTTGTGACCCACAGGCTGAGAACCTCTACTTCAAAAAGCTAAATCCAGGGAAAAGATCTGGGTATAGATCCAGGGTGTAGGGTAGAGAGAATGAGGGAGAGAGGAAGCAGGCCTGCACAACAACTGGGTTCACATTTCCATGTCTGTCTTTAGATCTTGAGATCCACAAATTCACATCGACACTCCCTGTTTCACTCCAGTACTGTTCGTTATTCCAGCCACTTCTTCTGTGTTTGCACTTCTGCTGCTGATGTGAAGTAGACTCCTGTTGTTTTATGGTTAACTTGTCTGGTTTCTCCATATGGAGCCAGTCTCTTAACCACACAGGGCTATGGGTGCTGCTCACATATCCCTTCTTGATAAGCCCCTAGTTGCTGATCTATCATCTACCTATCTATTCCAGTTTTATTCACTCCATGCATGAGGCTCCCTTGGTGACTCTAAAACTTTTAAAAGGTCAGTTTGGCTGCGACAGAATGAGTAAAAGTAATAGATAAGTTAGTTCATAACTGGGAGTTTGTGCTTTACTCACATTGAAGTAGGAAGATATTGGATATTCTGAGTAGCAGAGTGACAGAAGCATTCTTGGCCATTTTGTTAAGTAATCTTAGAGGAGGGGAAGGCAAGACCACAAAAAAGCTTGGTAGTAGGTGTTTACAAGAACTCAAGCTTGCAAAGTAATGGTGACTTGTAGGGTTGGTGCAACTGGAGGGGCTCCGGATTCACTTCGAAAGCCATGCTAGCAGGATTTGTGTGTGTTAAATTTGAGCTTAAGAGAGAAGAGGTCCGGCTTGATACCCAAATGGTCTGAGTATTGGGAGGGGTGGGATTGCTATTCATTGAGATGTGTAAGACTGAGTAGATGTGGTTGTAGTGAGAAGAAATAGGACACAGCTTTGGATGTTGTTTGAGAGACTTGTCATGGATTTGAGGGTTTTTTTTTTCTTTCTTTGATGGGAAAGACAATGAATTTAGAACCCATTAGCACACAGATGGCATTTGCAGACATGAAATAGAATGAATGCTATAGAGCAAGTGGGTTTAAAATGCAGGAAGCCAGCACAGGAAAAAGCCAATGATGGAGACAGATGGGACAATGGGAAAGATACTAGAAAATCATTTGTATTTATCAAAGCCAACTGAAGAAAGATTCTCAAGAATTGCACAGAGACTACCACAGATGTGAGCAGATCTGGTCACTGAATGGTGTGTAGGTCATTAATGAGCTTGAACTGTTCTGTTATTGTAGTAGGTGGGGGTAGAACTCATTGGATTGAGGCCTAAATTGATGGGAGCACCAGAGCTGATGACAGCTACTGTAAATATTTCTTTCAAACAATTTTCTTTTAAAGATAAAGGGCTGTGTAGGAAGTGGCTTCAAGAGCCTTTGTTTTCCTACTATAAAAGGAGTAATGTATTTTAATAATAATGAAAGGAACAAAAGAGAGAGAATAAATATATGAGTGAATGTGAATGAGAATTGAGTAGAGAAAGAATTGGGCCATCAATGTTGTCAGTCAGAATAGTAGGATTGAGAGACCAGCTGGGACATAAGTGGAAGGGTGTGATTGTGATGATTGGCTGTGGAGTTTACGTTCTATGAAGAGTATGGGAAGGAAGAGGATGAAGCAGAGTAGGAAGAGACAGAATCTGGATTAAAAGTTGCTGTTGAATCAAAGGAATATTGGAATTGTCGACTTGTTGAAGGAAGTGTATTACTGTGGAGACAGGCTTTGAGGTCTCTTTGGCATAAGGTTTACTCAGTGTTGCAATCATTTCCTGTGGCCTGATCAAGAGGTGGCCAGCACCATGTCTGCTGGCCATGATGATAATGGACTGAACCTCTAAAATTATAAGCAAGCCATCCCAATGTTTTCTTATAGGATTGCCATTGTCATGGTAGCAATAGAAACCCTGTGGTGTAGGAGGTCCTTCTGTTTATGTGTTGCTTTCATTGGTTAATCAATAAAGAAACTGCTTGGCCTGATAGGGCAGAACTTAGGTAGGCAGAGAACACAGAACTGAATTCTGGGAGGAAGAGTCAGAGAGCCGCCATGGAAATGCCAGGCCAGACATGCTAAATCTTTCCCAGTAAGCCACGACCTCATGGTGAACACAGCCAATAGGAGGCTAGAGCTAATGGCCTGGCAGTGTTTTCATGAATACAATTTCTGTGTGATTATTTTGGGTGTAAGATAACCAAGCGACTGGAACAAGGGGCCCGCTCCCTGTAACAACCCTGACTAAAAGAGAGGCATTTAGAGTCGTGCTTTTCAACCTTTCTAATGCTGTGACTCTTTAATACAGTTCCTCATTTTGTGATGACTCCAAAATTATAAATTTTTTGTAGCTACTTCATAATTGTAATTTTGCTATTGTTATAAATCATAATGTAAGTATCTGATATGCAGGATATCTAATATGCAACCCTTGTAAAAGGGTCATTCAACCCTCAAAGGAGTTGTTACCTACATGTTGAGAACCACTGCATTAGAGTACACTAGAAAGATAAGATGGTGCTTAAAGTAGAGACAAAGTATTTAAAATTGAAATTATGGAGGTGTTGTGGTTATTGGTGATATTATCATGGGAATGAATGTTTAATTATAAGATTAGTCTTGGACAGTGTAACAATGCACAAGGGCATTATAGAGACTGAGATTAGAGAGCCTTGGGGGGTTGCGGGTAGCATATTAAGAAATGGTAGTGAGTCATAGGTGATCTGATGTAAAGCTGAATTCTCAGAAAGGGATGAAGAAGAATGGTTATGGAGAACCGGGAACAAGGAGAAACACCTACTCCTTGTATAGAGTCCGAATCTTGTGACCTGTTAGGAAGGAATTTTTAAAAATATTTGAAAATAGATGTTTTGTTATTTATATAGTGCATTATACATAAAATAGAAGTTTTAAAATGAAAGGTATATTTCCAAATAAACATTTAAAATATTACTTGATTTTACTAATGTATCAATCTTTTTCACTAAATAAAAAATACTTTACAGTTTTTAAAGTTTGTCTTCATATCATTGCAGTGATTTTGAAAATCAGGTTCTCACTTGAATTTACTTTGCTCCTGGCTGGACTGTCATAGTTTCTGTTTTTTGTTTGTTTGGTTTTTGTTTCGTTTTTTTGTTTTTTATAAAGATACAAATGAAGGACGTAGTCCCCCTCCCCTTTGTTCTTTGGAAGCCTGCCACTGAGCTCCCAAATAAATACAGAGAAACTTATTACTTATGAATGCCTGGCCTTAGTTTGACTTGTTCCTAGCCAGCTTTTCTAACTTAAATTATCCCATTTCTCTTTAACTATGTTTTGCCTCTGGGCTTTTTACCTCTCTTTAGTCTATATATCTTTCTTCTCTTCCTACTCCATGGCTGACTGTGTGGCTGGCCTTTAGTGTCCTCCTCTCCTCCTTTTCTCACTCTTCTCTCTTCTCCCTTCTCTTAGATTTCTCCTCCTATTTATTTTCTCTGCATGCCAGCCCTGCCTGTTTCTCTCTTCTGCCTAGCTGTTGGCCATTCAGGACTTTATTAGACCAATCAGGTGTATTAGACAGGCTTTACAAAGTTAAACAAATGCAACATAAAAGAATGTGACATGCTGGGTGGTGGTGGTGCACGCCTTTAATCCCAGCACTCAGGAGGCAGAGGCAGGCGGATCTCTGTGATTTCGAGGCCAGCCTGGTGTATAAGAGCTAGTTCCAGGACAGGAACCAAAAGCTATGGAGAAACCCTGTCTCGAAAAATCCACACACACACACACACACACACACACACACAAAAAAAAAAAGATTGTGACACATTTTTGCATTGTTAACAAATATTCCATAGCATAAATGAATGTAACACATCTTAAACTAATATTCTACAACACTTCCCCCTTTTTGTCTAACTTAAATGAAAAGTCTTAGCTTTAACATAGTAAAACTGTATACAAAGAAAAGTTTTCAAGTAAGAATTACATTTACAGTATTCAATCCATTTGTATTTAGCAAATTCAGAGAAAATACTCTGCTATAGAGATTTTCATTGGTATGGGTTGGTTTATTGATTACAGTTTTGTTATGCTGTGTATATGTATTTCTGATCTTGATTAAGGTATTGTGTTTGTGCAGCTCATTTAGAAATGTAATGTATAATTAAGAAATATAGGTTAATAGATAATTATCTATAATAGTCAAGCTTATAGTCATGTTAGTTAGATTTTCTAGATGCACAGAGATGTATTTCAGGTGGACAGACATTCTTCAAACTTTCAAAGACCTTCAGAATATGGCATTTAAAATGTTTAAGAATTTAGGACTTTTCATGACAATGAGACACATCTGCTCCTGGCAGCACCAATTACTTCAAGAGGAAGATGGGCATTGAAGAGGCTCCTTCTAGAGTTGATTAGCCATTTGGGCAAGAAACTGCTCTTGCCTGGACTGCTTGATGAACTGGACATGCAGGACCCACAGAGAGATGACTGCTGAACTTGCCTAAAGGTGAGAAAGGGCCTGCGGGGTTCCTGCTTCATGAAAGAGTCTGCAAGACATTCTTCAGGGCACAGAAGAAAGTGACTGACAAACTGCCGATATAGGCAGAACTGTCTTTGAAATTTCCTGCTTCATGGAAAACTCTGCCAGATACTATGGGCCTGTAGGCTGAAGATGGATGCCCCAACGGTACAGAAGAACTTTGGGTGACTGTCCAGGCAGTGAGATGTCTCTGTCAATTCTAGAGTCTTGGAAGTTGCTTACAATGTGTTTCCTGTTTACTTAGGTAATATTATATCCTTCTGGAGTCTTTGATATAGTTGAAGAATTTATAGTTACAGTTTTCCTTAGTTACGATAAAAGAACTGTAATTCTTGCTTGATACCTGTTTTGTTATATGTAATTTTACTATGTTAAAGTTAAAACCTTCCTTTTTTATTTACACAGGAAAGGGGAGGTGACATGGGATTCCCCTCTGTATGTTGTGATTACCATTAATGAATAAAGAAACTGCTTTCGACCTATGGCAGGGCAGAACTTAGGTAGGTGGGGAAAACTAAACTGAATGCTCAGAGAGGAAAGGGCAGAGTTAGAGAGATTTCATGTAGCCCTGCCGGAGACAGAAGCCAGAACTTTAGCTGGTAAGCCGTAGCCATGTGGCGATACACAGATGAATAGAAATGGGTTTAATTAAGATGTAAGAGTTAGCCAATAAGAAGTTAGAGCTAATGGGCCAAGCAGTGTTTTTTGTTTTTTTTAAAAATAGTTTTTGTGTGGTTATTTTGGTTCTGGGTGGCTGGGACGAACAAGTGGCCTCCTACTACAGTACTCCATCATCTATCTTAGTGATTCCAAAGTTTTATACCTGACTTACTTTCTGTCATAACTAAGGAAAACTAAAGCTAACTATTTAGTCTTTTAATGCCATCAAAGACCCCAGAAGGATGTAATAGTACCTTACAGCAGAGACATCTGGCCTCTAAAGGAAACTTTATCTAAATCTCTATCCTTCTGTAGATCAGGATTCAAAGGTTGAGGTAAAATCCTGCTAGTGCAGTAGCTAACCTCTCCTTGTTCCTGTTTCCCACTAAAGAACCCTCTCTACACTTAGTTCCTCCTGTCAGTTAGTTGCTGACTCAGCCTCCTGACCCCAGGTTAATTTTATTTAATCAAACAAATGTAACAGGTCATTGCATGGGTAACAAAAGCAGCAGAAACAAATGTTAACACACCTTTACATAGTTAGAATAACATTCCATAACAGAAGGGCACACAACACACCAGGTAGTAAATTTGTTGATTCTGTTCACCAACTAATAACTTTTTTTGTGGTTGTTGAGACTTAGTAAGCCTCTGCTTTCTCTGGTGATAGAGGGTAGATTGTAAAAATGAACTAGATTAGCTGCATTTTTGTATTTTAATAATACAATTTTGTATTTTAATCCACTCAGTTGCGCTGCCTCTGTCACCACAAGGAGCTAGTTGGTGCCCTTGCCCTCAAGGGCAAGGTATCTTTTGTGTATGCTCTGTAACAGACTAGAGGGACTTTATTAACATTAGGCACTGTGCACAGCAGAACACTCCCTTCAGAGATAAAGAGGGCATTACTATATAAAGGTGGAACTTAGTTCTTCTAAAACTGTTTTTCAGTAGTTCATGTACATGCACCTAACAGTAAGCAGCAACAGCGATGCGACAAAGTAAACTAGCAAAAATAATGCAGCTGCTTTTAGTTGTAGCTGGTTTAGCATATAGTTTAAAGATTGCTTTTTTAATTTTAATTTTATTTCATATACATTGGTGTTTTGCCTGCACTTATGTCTGTATGAGGGCACCAGATCCCTGGAACAGAAGCTACAGACAGCTGTGAGCTGCCATGTGGGTAATGGGAATTGAACCCGGGTCCTCTGGAAGAACAGTTAGTGCTCTTAGATGCTGGGCCATTTTTCCAACCCCAGAATATAGTTTAAAGATTTTAAGCATGCAAGTTAACATAGTTTATTCATCCCAAGATGCAGAACATGTTACTCAGCAGTACTCACATATTCCTGGTGACATTTCCAGACACCCCTTGTCAAAATATTTCCTCTATAGCAGTACTTTTCAAAATATTAAAAATTGTTTTTTGTCATTTTCTGTTGTCCTTACTTAGACCTCTCACTAAAAGTATTCACCAGGATACTGTTGTTAATAACTTGTTATAGTGAGGCAAACTCAGTAAATTTAGAGCAATTTAATTTTTTATAGAAGAATATATAATTCATCTGTAAGTTCAATGACTTTTTGAAGTGTGTTGTGAAAGATTACCCTGAAAACTTTTGTATAAAAGTAGAAGCTTTTGTGGTAGTTTTTCAGCTCACCACAAAGGATTGAAAATATTTTCTTAACACTTTCACACCCTTATTTTTATAAAATTTTAGTGTTAGTGAGATGATGTATTACAGCGTTCTGTGCCTTGGTTGTAAAAACTTGTTCTTTGAATGTGTTTAGCACTGTTCGTAAGTTTCTATGTTCTCTGATAGAGGACAGATCTTAAAAGTATGTGGCGTTCAAGAGTTTTGTGTTTCAGCCATAGAACCACCTCTGCCCTGCTGACTGTTAGAAAAGCTTTCTTTAGTATTAGTATTAAAGAAGTAATTTGATCCTGAGTATGCATTTGTCTTCTTTGGTTGTTTCTGTTACAACAGTGGCCAGCATGTATTTGACGGTAGAGTAGAACATGTGAGTGCTTTTCTCCAGCTGTCTAGTAAGTCTGTCAGTGCAGTTTCCTTGCTCTTCTCGTTTCTTATTCTTCAGCACCTTCCAAGGCATATGATGTCAAGAAAACTGCATTTTCCACTAATTGTTTCTGATATATATCAGTCAAAACAAAGCAAAATACTGGGAGAACTGATGTTTTCTGGCACTGTCTGGATTTTTAGAGTTGCTCCTTTGATGTAAATGGAGCAAAACAGAAAAGCTAGATTTTCCAAATCATTATCATTACATTTAATGAAAATTGGTTCAATGCTTGATTCAATTCAGGACAGTAACATCATTGTCTGGGTTCTTAAATGACTTGTTGGATGATGATTCGTTTTTAATGTGTGGGTGTTAGTGTATGTGCACAAGAAGTCAGAGAACAACTTGGGAATTCTCTTTCCTATTATGTGGGAGTCAGAGACTGAACCAGGTTGTCAGACTTGGTGGTAGATAGATGCCTTTACCCATCTTGCTGTCCTGTCAGCCCCAAAATATGTGTTCTGAAAAGCCATGCACATGAATATTGGAGAAATTAGAATAGGATCAGACTTTTAACCAAAAGAGTAAGAAAATTTGTGGTAATTAATAAAGTTGTGATCACTAAGTCTCTTGGCAGTTGTGCCCAACATCACAAACATGTCCGCACTTGCAGCCTTGATTGAATCCCCAAGGCTTGATTTTTTTTTTTCTTTGAGATGGCCTAACTCTGCCTCCTGAGTGCTGGAATTAAAGGCCTGTACCACTACTACCTGACATGTATAATTTTGTTTTGTTTAATGAGTTGCTAATATGTACTTGATGGACAAGAAATCCTTAGTCCTGCTCAGGGGAGTGCCAGAAATGAAGGGATGGTAAGCAGCAGTTATAGGTGGCAGTGGTTACTAACCACTTTAAAAGCTACATTTGTACATATTATTTGGCTTTAGTATTGCTTCCTTTTAAAAACCTCATTTAAAAAATCGGTTAATTTTTATGTGTTTTAGTGTTTTGTCTGTGTGTATTTCTGTGTGAGGGTGTCAGGTTCCCTGGAACTAGAATTAAAGACAGTTGTAAGCTGCAGTGTGGGTACTGGGAATTGAACCCAGGTTCTCTGAGAGAGCAGTCAGTGCTCTTAACTGTTGAGCCATCTCTCCAGACCCTGTATTGCTTCCTAATAGTGGGAATTTCCTCCCTTTCCAAATAAAATGTTATGGGCTACCAAATGTAAAGTAGAACAGAGAAGTATGAATTAGATTCTCCTTAACCATCCATATCCATCCATAATACTTACGCATCCACCTCCCTTTTAAAAGGTAAGTATGTGTGTGCTGGTGGGGGTAAGATGAGGCAGATATTTGATACCCCCCAAAGTGTTTACCAAAAAAAAAAAAATCCCTGAAGGGCAGATTTTTCTGGGTGAAATAGAAAGCAGGCATTATTGTGAGACAATATAAGCCTAGGCTGGCCTCATAAATCATCTATCTGCATTTATTCTAGGATATGTGCTCACTTCTGAAAATTTGGGACTAGGGGCCTCCGATGAGAAAACATGCAGTGTTTGTCACCTGGGTCTGGGTTTCCTTAGTATGATTCTTTCTGGTTCCATCCATTTACCTGGAGAACAATGTCATCGTATTTATTTTGGTACTTCCTTCCCCTCCTTCCATGGGCAATAAACAAAATTATTTTAAATGAGCAAAAATTTATAAGCTACATTTATCTTTCTTTGCTTTACTGAGTACCAAACTCTGATTTTGTGTGTATTCCCAGCTTCTCAGCTAACATTCTCAGGTTAGAAAACTTGTTCAAGCTGTTGGGAATGGAGAGTCAGTACAATACATCAATGTGGGTTCGTATTTACTCAATGGGAATAGCATATATAATATTTAAAGATTTTTGAATGCTTCAGAATTATAAAAACTTGCTTTTTACTTTTTATTTTTTAACAGGATGGCTTAAATTCCTTGGTCCTTGACTTGGATTTTCCTGCTTTGAGAAAAAATAAAAATATAGATAATTTCTTAAATAGATGTAAGTATATTTATTTTTACTATTAATGTTTGGACACATAGCTGAGCTTTAAATGAGATGTGTTTTGGTACTTATATCTCTTAACTTTGTTAACCTATGACCTAGTCACCACTCTATTACTGTGAAGAGATACCATGATCTCTTGATTACAGTTTCAGAGATTTAGTCCATTATGGCAGGAAGCCAGATGATACACATTATGCTGGAGCAATAGCTGAGAGTTGCATCCTGATCTGCAGGTCAAAAGAAGGACATTGGGCCCAGCATGGACTTAACCCAAAGCCTAGCTCCGGTGACGTGTTTCTTCCAATAAGACCACACCTCCTAATCCTTCTAATCCTTGGAAATAATGCCACTCTCTCGTGACTAAACATTCGAATATATGAGCCTATGGGGTCATTCTTCTTAGCTTATTGAACTTGCTTGTATTAAGTGTGCTTTTTGTTTCATTTAAAAATATTTTGTATTTTCAAAGTAAGTTTGCTAAACTAACTTACAATATGTAAATTAAATAAAATTTAAAAGATTAGATTTATAGAAATTGTTAAGACCCTATAACTCTTGTTTATGCTTGATCTAAGCAAAATTTTAAATTATTGTAATTCTATGACATTGCTTTTATTTACCCAGAAGACTTTGATAAGCTTTGTTTTAGTCTTGTTAAGGAAAAATGATGTAATAGCAGTTAGTGTGTGTATATATATATATATATATATATACATATATATATGATTATCCTTAATGTTTGTTAGTATTATGTTGAAATTAGTAGATTCTGAAAATATATTCTCAAAGTGAGTTGGGCATGGTGTATTATGCTTATATGTAGCAATCCAGGAGGCTGAGGCAGGAGGACTATTGCGCATTTAAGGCTAGCCTAGACTACAAAGCAAGGCAGTCTCCAAAAAAGGAAAAAGTTAATCCAAGGGTCCTGGAGATGGCCCAGCTGTTAAGGACTTGAGTTCAGATTCCAGCACCCAGGTCAGGCAGCTCACAACCACCTGTTACTAACTCCTGGGGAATCTGATGCCTCCTCATCTGGTTTCTGTGGGCACCACACTCATACAGACCCACACTCTTAAATATATAACACAGAAAATTTAAAATTCTAAAAATGTCTAATGGGGGGGAAGTTTCAGAATGATTAATGCATCCTCTTTATTCTCGCAGCTAAATCCTTTCTTTTGGAATAGTCAGTACTAGGGTATTTTTCAATTTAATATTGACTGTAGTAGTTGATATTTTTGAAATATGATTGCTGCCTTTTAAAGCATCATTACTAAATTTGGAATTACAAGTAATTTTATTCCTTCCTTTTCTCTTTTGAGATGACATCTAGTAATATCACTGAGGCTGCCCTGAAATGTATAGTCCTTATGTTTAGCCTCCTGGTCCTGGGTGACATGCCTGACTTTGTGATTGCTTTCTGCCATGATTGATAAAGAATCAAGATTGCCTGGGTCCTTGATGTCTCTTGCATACAGGGGGATGAGAAGCAGAACAGCTTTAGCAGTTAGTGGTCTTCATGGACATGTGCCAACAAATCACAGAGCTTTGGTTCCTTGATGCAGAGATAGCATGCTTCTTAGAGTGTTTATTTTGATTCTGGGGATAGATCCTAGGACCTCACATGTTAACTAAGCAGTCTGTCACCATACTACACCGATTCCCACATTTTAAAGTTTTAAAATAGGATCCTTTAAAGACTAACAGAATCAGCTGAAAATTCTAGAATCTAGAAGTAAAAAATGTTTACAAATACTTGACTATTTTTGAATATTTCTAATGATTGCTTTAAAATATGGTGATCTTTCTATTATAGATGAGAAAATTGTGAAAAAAATCAGAGGGTTACAGATGAAAGCAGAAGATTATGATGTTGTAAAAGTTATTGGAAGAGGTGCTTTTGGTGAAGTTCAGTTGGTAAGGATTTGTTTGGTTCTTACTACCTTTTTTGTTTTGTTTTTGTTTGTTTGTTTGTTTTGAGACAAGATTTCTCTGTGTATCTTTGGCTATCCTGGAACTCAACTCTGTAGACCAGGCTGGCCTCAAACTCGCAGAGATCTGCCTGCCTCTGCTTCTCTAGTGCTGGGATTAAAGGCGTGCACCACCATGCCCAGCTGAGGAATTAGTTTTATGTCTTTGATGAAGTCATTCTATCCTTCTGAGCCTCAGTGCTCCCATCTTTCAAAAGAGGTAGCCTGTTACTAACAGTATTCCACCTTTAAAACACAGTGATTTGGAATAATACCAGTTTGGTTTCACATGTGATCTGCCTATAAATTAGTACTATACTATATTATACCCTGGCATTATACTGTATGAAAGCTGTAATAATTATTAAGAAAGGTCATGATGGCAAATGTCTTTAATCCCACCCAGCATTCAGGATATTGAGGCAGACCAATCTCTTATTTCAAGGCCAGCCCGGCCATACAGTGAGTATGATATATATGCATGTGTGTGTATATACATATGTATGTATGGTATGTATATATCATATATATACACATATATCACAATGAAGAAACTATTTCTGGAGGTAAAAGTGTAAATATTATAACTCTTAACATTAAATTGTGTATTTATATTAAACGAGGCATTATAATGGTTATTCTGTTTTGAATTCTTAAGCATGAGGTTCAGTGTTTGTTCTTAGATTCTAGTTCTGTTCTTTGAACCTTCAGTGTTTTATCCTCTTGATGGCAATGAGAAACAGTGATCACTTTAAGTGTAAGTTCTTCTCTAAGTTCTGACCTGAAGAACAGAGACAGGAGCACCTATTTTATGAGGGTTACTGTGGAATTACTGTGGATTAAGTGAATTACTAAGTCATGCTGCCTAGAGTACTTCCTAAGGGCTGTTTTTTTTAATTTTATTGCTTATTTTATATATAGAGCTAAATCACATTTTATACAAAAATATTGTTTTTTTGCATACTTAAAATTTATTCTACTTATTGAAGAGATACTAGAATTTAGACTTGGATTTTGAATAGATCTTGACTTATCCTTGTTTTTCTTTTAGTTGTTTGCTTTTTGGTTTTGTATTTTTTAGATAGGATCTCTTACATTCTAGGCTGGCCTAGAATTCAATATGTGGTTGCTGATGACCTTGAACTTTTGATCTTCTGCTTTCCAAGTTCTGTACTTACAGGCATGCTTCCTCATGCTCTGTTTTACATTGTGTTGGGGATCTAGCCCAAGGCTATGCATAAGCTAGGCAAGTGCACATGTATTAGCTGAGGCACATTTATTAGTCAAACTGGTCATTCTTTGTTTTAAGACAAGATCTTTCTGTGTAGACCAGGTTGACCTCCCAGCTCAGAGATCTGCATGCCTCTGACTCCTGAGTACTGGGATTAAATGCACATGCCACCGTGTCTTGACCCAGCTTTCCATGTTTTAATGTTAGAGTAGTTATTTAGGGAGGAAAGAGGGCCTGCTTTTTGTCCCAGCCACGCAGCTAGCTTAACCCCGAAATAATCACACAGAAACTGTATTCATTTAAACACTGCCTGGCCCATCAGCTCCAACTTCCCATTGTCCAACCTCCTACTTCCCAGTTCAACCCATTCCCATCAATCTGTGCATTGCCACATGACTGTGGCTTACCAGCAAGATTCTAACTGGTGTCCGTCCCAGGCAGGAGATCCATGGCATCTCGGCTCTGCCCTTCTTCCTCCCAGCATTCCGTTCTATCTACTCCGCCTAAGTTCTGCCCTATCAAAAGGCCAAGGCAGTTTCTTTATTCAACCAATGAAAACAGCACATAGAAGGACCTCCTACACCATGTTCCTACTAATGTTATTATGATGAAGTGTGTCAAAGGAATGGGAGAAAAATATGTAGGTATAACATTTTATTTTTGTTGTTGCTGTTAACCAAAATCATTTGTTTTTAAAAATGAAAACGACATTCTATGAATCTGGTGCCTGACTCAAGAGTTTGTATCTTATTTACTTTGGCTTTGCCTTTATTACCTTAGACAGATTCCTAAAAAGAAGTAAGATTGTAAAGGAAACATCTATGTGTTTCTTTCTTCTATTTTGAAGATTAATTTGTATGTAGTAAATTAGTATGGTGGGTATAGGGGGAGAATATTCCAATTTAACACATCTTTGTAATGTGTTTTGTTTTTGCAAGTTAATTGAAGGAAGCTTCATAATAGCACAGATTTTTCTTTCCATATGAAATCTTTTTCTGGTTAAGTTGAAAGTAGGGGTTAGGTTACCACAGAGGACAGTGTTAACTAATTTATAAAAATAGTTCCATTCTAAGGGTAATTGTGTTATATCACTGATATGCCATAGCATATAAGAGCATTGTTTCTGGAGTCATAGCAGTATAGGGCTGGAGAGATGGCTCAACAGTTACGATTACTTGCTGCTCTTCCATAGGACTCAGGTTCAGTTTCCAGCATTGCATGAGGTCTCGAGTAACTGTCTGTAACTTGAGTTCCAGGGGATCCAATGCCCTCTTCACCTCTACAGGAATTGCATACATATGATTCACATACATACATACATGTAGGCAGGCAAAATACTGATATATGTAAAATTAAAAAAAAATATTGGGGTTTGGGGAGGGGAGGCTGGAGAAATAGCTGAGTAGTTAAGAGCATTGGCTGCTCTTGCAGAGGATACAGGTTTGATTCACAACACTTAAATGGTGGTGCACACTGTTCATAACTCTAGTTCCTGGTATCTGACACTCTCTTCTGGACTCTGCGGGCACTGCATACATGTGGTGCACAGACATACATGCAGGCAAACCACCCATACACATAAAAACTTAAAAATTATAGTAAAAAAAGAATAAAGAACAACAAAAAGCAGTAGCTTCCCCACTAGGGCCTTTGACCTTAGTAGTAAAACTTCAATAGAAATTTTTGTGTGCAATTAATTTCTGGTACTGTGGGAGAAGAGTCGGTGTTGACTACTTCTGTTTCTAGCCTACAGGACATTGGTTTCCTGTCACCCAGGCTAAAGCTCTCTCATCTTGGAGTAGCATTAGTAACAACTTAACTTTAGAATATTTTTGTAAGTACTATATTGGATTGCACATACATGTCTCTTAGTGTGGTTCTGGTTCTGCGTAGTGGGACTATTGCCAGGCTTCTTGTCAGATATTTAAGTGGGTTTTACTTTTGAATAATCAGATCTTATCTGAGTTTTAGATGTACATATGTATATTATTTTTGTGGGGCCACCATGGCAATACAAGGCTTCCTGAAAAACAACAGAAATTTCATATCAGTTCGTGTGAAGTTTGGGAACCAGCTTATTGGTATTCTTTATTTCGATGATTAAAAACATTTGAGATTATTTGACACTTGCAAAAGTATCAGTTAAAATCTTCCCTGGCAGCCTGGTGGTGTTGGTGGCAGCACACATCCTTAATCTCAGCACTTGGGAGGCAGAGGTAGGTAGGTTTTTGAGTTCGAGGCTAGCATAGTTTACAGAGTGAGTCCAGGACAGCAAGGGCTACAAGGAGAAACCCTGTCTTGAAAAAACAAAAGCAAAAACGAAACAAAAACAAAAGCCTGGCTTGCAAGATAGCTCAGTAGATAAAGCTGGTAACCTAAATTCAATCCTTTGAACTTGTCTAAAAATGGAAGCAGAGAGGCTTCTTAACTTATAAGAAGTTGCCTTCTTATCTCTGCATGTATATAGTGATATTTTGTTTATGTTTTAATAAATAAAGCTTGCCTAAAGATCAGAAGGAAAAAGCTAAGCCACTAGAGGTCAGGCAGTGGTGGCACACATCTTTAATATCAGGATTTGTGAGACAGAGGCAGCTGAATATCTGTGAGTTCAAAGCCACCCTGGGCTACACAAGATCAATGCAGAAACAAATCCAGGTGGTGGTACCTCACCCCTTTAATCCCAGTACTAAGGAGTCATATACTTTTAATCCCAGCGCTAGAGGGAATGTAAAATGGGAGGAGAGAGAGGCTTAGTCTGCTTAGTCTGCGGTCACCCAGCCTTGGTAGAGGTAAGACTTCTCTAGTGGCTTGGCTGCTTTGCTTTTCTGATCTTCAAATTGAACCCTAATATCTGTCTCTGGGTTTTTATTATTCGTGCTACACATATGTGCTCTGGCACCCTCCCCCCACCCCAAAAACATCGCACAGTAATAATAATTAAAATAAAATAGTGACCGAAGAGATGGTTCAACAGTTAAAAGGGTACTTGTTTCCCTTAAGACATAGAGTCACAATTAATGTCTCTTTTCCTTTCTCCCTTATGTTTATCTTTTTTTTTTTTTTAAGAAAATCTTAGTTTCTGCCTTCATACTACTTTAGTCTACACTTTTCTTTTTTCGGTATTCATTGCTTTTCAAAGCTACTTTCCCATTACTCAGTCATATATAAATACCTGCTCTCTATTCCACTTTTGCTCAGTGTTTCACTGGAGTAATGATCTCAAGTTGTGAAATGCTCATGGGGAGACTATCGAGACCATGCTTATTAAATGGTCTGCATATTCTTCTGTGTATGCTCAGCTGGACTGATAGTACTATTTGGCAGACATTTCCTCATACTTTTATACCCTTATATTTTTAGGTACTATGTCTATTCCCACTCCTGGTTTGGGCACATTGAGTAAGCTTAGGGGCTATATATATATATATATATATATATATATATATATATCTTACAAGTTGGTTTTTCTGCCTGTCCCTATGTTGAGGAAAGACAGTTCTAGATCTGATGTAACTAATGCAGATACCTCTAAATGGACCCCTTACTGCTTAGTTGACTAAATTAGTATGACTCCTTTATTCTGGCCTGCTAGGATCTCTTGAAATGCCAGCATTCATGGGGCTGGAGAGATGCTTAGCAGGTGAGAGTGTGGAGTGTGAAGCTGAGGATGCCCCTTGACTCACAAGCATCTGTCACTCCAGCTCCAGGAGACCTGATGCTCTCTGCTGGCTCTGGAGGTACTGCAATCACTTCAGTGCTTCTTTATACATAGATAATTAAAAAGAAGCACCTTTAAATGCCTCCTTTCTCAGGTTCATTCTAGGCCAGATGCTCAGAGCATGCTCTGTTTCCTGTATGCCTTTTCATCCTGTAGTTTGACTCTGTGTCTCAGTGCTCACTTTAAAAGAGAACTTAGGTAGTTACCATTTCTTTTGTTTTAACCTTCTATAAGGGTGAAATTTCTTCTCTGTGGCTTTAATTAATGTTGCTTTATTTATCATATTATGGTTGTAGTTGATATGTTGATATTTTGATTCCTTATATGTGTGTGTTTTAAAGAACTGTGTCTTTCAAGTATTTTGGCCTTCTTGCCAGTAATTGTAAGATAGCTATTCATCTGAAAAGATTCATTCATACCTGGGGATATTACCTTTTTTAGTAAAGTACACAGCGGATGTAGAATATCCTTAGAGAAGCATAGAGAAGAGAACAACCCTTCCCATATAGCCATTGGCTGCTCATTATTGCATTGTATGCATGTGTATGTGTTATTGGTTGCTTTTTTACTTTTTGCTCTTTTGGGATCCTGCCACCCAGCTCCCAAATAAATACACATGGAGGCTTATTCTTTTGTATGAATATCCGGCCTTAACTTGGCTAATTTCTAGCAAGCTTAATTTATCTCATCTACCTTTTGCCTCCTTTGTCTTATTTCTATATAACTTCTTTCCTTCTTACTCCATGTCTGGCTGTGTAGCTGGGTGGCTGGCCCTTTCTTTTCTCATTCCTTGATCTGTTGCTTCCCAATCCTTCTTCTTCTATTTGTTCTTTCTGCCTCCAGCCCCACCTATCCTTTCTCCTGCTTTGCTATTGACTGTTCAGTTCAGTTCTTTTATTAGACCAATCAGATGTTTTAGACAGGCAAAGTAACACAACTTCACAGAGTTAAATGCAACATAAAAGAATGGAACACATCTTTGCATCATTAAACAAATATTCCACAGCATAAATAAATGTGATACACCTTAACATAATATTCCACAGCATGTATGTGCGTGTGTGTGATTTTCTAATACTCTTCATGTAAACTCAGATTCTTGATTTTTTTAAATGTAACGTTGGACCTTTACTCTTCATAAGGTTATTTCTGAGCTGCAAAATTTATCTCTCTGCCTCTGATGTTTTCATAATTCTTGTATCTGCTATTCAGTCTTGTCTGCTATAACACAAAGCATGAGGACATTGTTTTACTTGCACTTTAGTGAAGGCTTCATTAATATCAGGCTAGTCTAATATACACAATGGATTTTCTTATAAAATGTGATTTTATTTTATAAAAATGAAATAAAAATAAATTTGATAGCATCAACTGACGTGCCCTAGGTAGAGTGATTTTCAGAATTGTTTACAGGGTTCCAAGAATATCCTAAGCATGCTCTCTGGCTTCGTTTAGCAGCACTTCACCTGTTTAAGTCTGTTTGTCTTAAAAAGAAATACATCTTAACTATAGAATATATAAGGGGGAGAAAAGACCCTTCTTTTCTTTTATCTTTTAAGTTAAGATATATTTCTTAAACTTCATCAGCTAGGGTATAACCATGGCTAGTTTCAGCCCTCCCATCCTTTTTCTTTAGTGTGTGTGTGTGTGTGTGTGTGTGTGTGTTTGTGTGTTTGTTCCTCCTTCATACATATACACTCAGTTGGATGGTGTTTTATACTCATGTATTTTTAAGATTAAAAGTGAGGAATTTAACAGTCTTTTCTGTAACAAATAGAACTGTTGAGCCTTATTTCATTTGTCCGTGGTAAAGTTAACTAATGTTGTTATTGACTGTATTCTGTATGCTAAATTTATAGTCATTATCTCTCATTTTGTCTTTGTTGTGAAATTTAGAGGAATTTAGTAAATTGGCCATCTAGCTCATAAATATCTCTCTCTTTGCCCAGGTTTGATTAATATGAACCCATGTTTTTAAACATTACTCTGTTCAGCGTGATAATGAATAGCTACTATGTCTGACTGTTTGTGTATCTGTCCATCTATATTGAATAGAAAAGGAGCTGGAGAATAAAGGGGAATCTACAGAGATGCTGAGGGAAATTATGATAGAATAACTCAGAGACATCCTCAAAGGAAGATAAGTGGAAACCATCTTTCCTAAAGTAGCAGCACTTTATTGTGCTCCTTTGTCACATCACTGCTAATGAATTTAAAAGGTATGGTGTAGACATTCGGCATGAATAAGACTAATGTCTGTGAGTTATGTCAGAGATGAGAAGCTACTGGTCCCCATCCTGTACTGTGAGCCAGCAATCGTCCTAGTCAAGAATTTAAATGAAATTCAGCCTGAGAGTCAAAATATTTTTAATGTGTTCATTCCAAGTCTTGTGATACTGCATGGTTAGAGATAGCAATGTATTGAATTTGTTGAAGTGAACAGTTCAGCATTGTGCCAACCTTTGGACACTTCATAGTAAAGTCATGCTTCTGTTGAAAGCTGCAGGCAGCACATGTGTAAGACCACCAAAGCTTGCAGGATTTTAGTAAACTGGAGAGTAACTTGCACCAACCAAAGATGACCTCAGAAGTCATCTATAGTGTAGCCTTTTTATTCAGATGAACGGTTATCCACTTTCCACCAGTTAATGGATCCCTTTTAGCCTCTGTTCTTAGCTCCACGAGACAGCAAAATTCTCAGAATTGTGGATGTCATGGTCTTAAGTATAAATAATAAAAAAAATAGCAAGTTAATTGACTCTTAATGCTCTTTGTGTTGCTTTCTCTAAGGAAGTTAGAGAGCATTCAAAATTCAGTTTGTTTTTAGAGTAAATGAAGGCTTGAAAAATGGCGTAAATTTGCGTAGCAGGGAGTGCCTTAGCAACTTCTAAAAATTTGTTCATAGTTTTTTATGTTTATTTACTTCGAGATAATCTGGTGATTGAACACAAGCCGGTTAAAAAGCAACGTCCACTGTGGTAGTGTTTCTAGCTTTACAGCTGTCATTCTTTAATCCTGAATTCTGCCCTTTATTTCCATATTTCTTTCTGGTGCATTTATTTTCAGTGTTCTATAAATTTTATATCACTCTGCAGATCTTGTAAAGAATTATTATTACAGCCTAAGAACATGATACAGAAGATAGATATAAGCTACAGTAATTGTTATCACATGGTTGGCTCATTGCAGTTAAATTTTTTTATGTACAGTTATAGCATTTCAGAATACTTCAAATTTCAAAACATTTTAAAAGGAGAAATGATATAGTAATGTTTTATATATTCTATCAAATTACTGACATGGAGTATTAAATCTTTCAGCTGAAAATAGATTTGTAGTTTTCTTTCTCTAGTTCTGTTAGTTTTTGCTTCATGAATTTTTCAAGTTCATATATTTAATATGCATACATTTTGAATTATGTCCCTCTTCCCCTATTAGTGTGGGGCTCAATATGTATGTAGTGCAGGTTGGCCTGCAACTCATAAAGACCACTCTGCCTCTAGAATGCTGGGGTTTAAAGGTGTGTACTAATACTCCTGGCTCTCTTATGTCTTGATGTATTATCTCTTTTATTCAGATAAAAGACTGTCTTTGCTGTAAATCTGCTTCCCTATTTGTTGACCGAGATTTTTGTCCCACCTGGTCCTGCAGCCATTCAGTCCCAAAGAAATGCACAGAGGTCTACATTAATTATAAACTGATTGGCCTATTAGCTCAGTCTTCTTATTAACTCATAACTTATATTAGCCCATAATACTTGTCTGTGTTAGCCACATGGCTTGGTACCTTTTTCGGCAAGGCAGTTACATCTTGCTCTGCATCTGGGTGATGACTGCAGACTGACTCTTTCCTCCTCCCAGAATTCTCTTGTTCTCATTGCCCTGCCTCTACTTCTTGCCTGGTTGCCCCTACTATACTTCCTGCCTGGCTACTGGCCAATCAGCATTTTATTAAACAAGCACAAGAAACAAATCTTCACAGGGTAAAACCATTGTCCCACAGCAGCTATTTACATTTCTATTATAATTTTATCCTTGCTGTTTTCCAGGACAAATTAACTTGCCTTTACTTTAATCTTCAGCCTATCTGATTTATATCTAAACCATATAAGTTTATACTTGCTTTTTAATTTTTTGACAATTCATTAATGAGTATATTTAGTCCTTTATATTTTTACATATATTTTAGACAGCTTAAAATTACCTTGGATGCCACTGAGTCCAATCTCTTTAATTTACTCATTTTGTCTTTATTTTTCAAATTTACTTGTGTTCAGAAACACTGAATTTATCTCACTCTGTCTTCAATATTTTGAGACATGGTTTCTCTGTGTAGCCTTGGCTTTCCTGGAACTCTGTAGACCAGACTGGCCTTGAGCTCAAAGGATCTACCTGCCTCTACTTCTCAAGTGTTGGCATTAAAAGTATGTGCCTGGCTGGAATTTCTCATTTATAAATCAATGTTTGTTAAAACCTTCTGAGTTTTCATTTGTTACTGTATTTATTTTTCAGTGATAGAATTTCTAATTTATTTTTATATTTCTATTACATGCATTTTTTATTTAAGCATATTTCTGAGAGCTGTTTTTGCTTAATTTATTTTTTTAAAAAAAAAAAAACTTAAACCTAACCTAACACCTTTGGGAGTCATTTCTTTTGGCTGCTTTTTTCTTTTTCTTTTTAATATTTATTTATTTATTATGTATACAATATTCTGTCTGTGTGTATGCCTGCAGGCCAGAAGAGGGCACCAGACCCCATTACAGATGGTTGTGAGCCACCATGTGGTTGCTGGGAATTGAACTCAGGACCTTTGGAAGAGCAGGCAGTGCTCTTAACCTCTGAGCCATCTCTTCAGCCCCTGCTTTTTTCGTGATAACAAGTCATGCTTTCCTTTTTATCTCTTCCTAAGTTTTAAGTTGTTGGCTAGATTTTATGGACATGGGGTAGAGTTTTTGAGGCTTGAGTTAATTTCTTTGAAGAATGTTGGTTTTCATTCCTATGATCTGTTCAGTGGCTTACTGGTTGGTCATCATTAATTTGTGCAGACTGTTTTAAACTTTGTCAGAGTAGGTGTGTGGAAAGAGCAAGTATTGTTGCTTTTTCCTGAGTAGGGCTCAGCTCAACCTCTAGCTAAACTGCTCCCTTCTGATGGTTAGATTTGCTGTTAGGTTTTGTTAAGTAGTAGTAGAACAGGCCTTTCTCAAACTGTGGGTTGCGACCCTTTGGGGGTTGGATGACCCTTTCACAGGGGTCACATATCAGATATTTACGTTACAATTTGTAACTAACAGAAATTATAGTTATGAAGTAGTAAGGAACATAAATTGTGTGGTCGGGGTCACCACAGCATGGCTAACTATATTAAAGGGTCACAGCATAAGGAAGGTTGACAACCACTGTTCTGTTTGTTTGTTTATAGTTTGTACTCTAAGGTGTATCAGCTGCATGCATGCTCAGGAAATTTGCAAGGTATTCTTCAGTTTGCTTGTGTTTTTGTCCTGCTATCAAACCTGTCAGAGTTGCTCTAGTAAACCTGGGATATTTTCTCTCAGGTGACTTCTGTGCTTTACCTACAGCAGAACCCAGCTCCTCATTTTATTTGCTTTCTAATCTTGGTGCACCAGCCGCCTCCCTTTTGCCACTTCTCCACAATTCAGCAGTGTCACTATGCTCTGCTTAGGAAGCTATTGCTGTACACCAATTGAGATGTTGTTTTTAAACTGTTTGTAGGCCATTATAGAGTAGACTTAATGAGTTAGTTAATTATGTGCTGCTCATTTTACAAAGCGTTGGTGGAAACTGTTGCCTTAATACTATTTGATGGTAGTTTATAGTGGGAGGGCTAGCTGGTTCCTGCTGTGCCATTATAATCAGAAGGATATGATTTTAAGTGATGATTGCTTATATTGATTGTGTTAGGAATTGTCATTTTATAAGAGATTTGTTAAAACTCAAATAAAATTACTTGGTTTTGTTAGGAGAAAAAATTTTCTGTATTAAAATAGAACATTTTATGATTTTTAAATTTTTATTATATTTATGTAGTATTCGATTTGCAAATTATTCTATTTTCTTCCCAGTTTCTTCTGGGAAAGATGTGAGCATTCTTTTGATTTATTTCACTTTTAATCAATAAAAATATGATTCTAGATGTAGATAATATTTAGCAAGAGTTAGCTAGAATATTACTATTGAATCTTCCTTAAAACTGGAAAATCAACTGGCAAATGTGGTATACACTTTTAATTCCATCACTCCATGAGGCAGAGGCAGGTATATCTCCAACTTCAAGATTATCCCGCTCTGCAAAGAAGTACCAGACCAGCCAGGGCTGTATAGTGAGAACTTTTCTCAAAAACAAAACAAAATCCTGAAATTTTAGGCGGTCAGTCATAAAGTCAAGGAATTATTTTTTATATATCCACTCATCAGGTATCATTTTAGTATCTGTTTTATTTTTGCCAGCACTGGCATTGAACTTATCACTGGGCATTAGAAGGGGACAAAACAGGCACAAAGAAGCTCTGTCCTTACTAAGTCCATACTGGGGAGCCTGCAATAAGTAACAAGCATCAAAAGAAAAAAAAACCCAACAGATTGTAGGAAGAAAGCAAATGGAGTTATGAGGCAGTACTGAGATCCTTTACAGTTTTTAAGAAAATATTTACTGCCGACCTTCATTGAGGTTCTTGATTTAATTGAATTTAATTAATGAAAGCCTCTTTGAGGAGATTCATATTTCAGCTGAGTGGAGAAGAAACTAGTGTCCATGGGTGAGAGGTGGAGTCAGGGACAGTGATGGGTTTTCTAGTGAAAAATATATAAAGAAGAAAGGTTCATTCTTCTGTTAGAGGGACTAAAGGACAATAATTGTGCTTCAACTATAAACAAGAACATAGGGCAAGGTTTAAGTTATGAAATGGCCCTAGGCTAGTCAGCACTGTGGTCAAGAGCTTCTTTTCTTACTTCTTCCTTCAGCCCTAAGACCAGAAGCTGGTGAGCTTCTCAGAAGGAAAGAACTGCAGGTGGACTTGGGTATTGGGGGCATGAAACCATGAAATCCACCTCTTTGAGGCAGGTTATGCTAATTGCGGGTTTACAGATATAAAAGCAGTATAGACTCTGGATGCAGAGTGCATCTCATTCAGTCCGCAGGCAGCTTGAATTCTCTGCCTTATGTTTTCCATTTTGACAGGTACAAAGGATAGCCCACTGGGACTAAAACAGAAATTGAGGCAATGTATCAAACACATAGTGCTTGGCACATACTTTGTAATGGTATTTTATCTTCTATTGGATTAAATTCTGGTGCTGAGAGATAGAGGACAATAAGATTTTTCGTTTTGTTTTTTTCTTTTTCTTTGAAACTTAGTTTCTCTGTGTTGCTGTGGCTGACCTAGAACCGGCTCTGTAGACCAAGGTGGCCTTAAACTCACAGAAATCTGCCTGCCTCTGCTTCTGCCTCCCAAGTGCTGGGATTAAAGATGTTCACCACCACCACCTGGCAAGTTACGTTTTTTTGTTTTTTTTTTGTTTGTTTGTTTGGTTTTTTGTTTTTTAATGTTAGATTAGTAAGTGAAACAGCAAAATAAGGCAGAGAGAATGAATTAGGGACAACTAGCAGGAGAGGGAATCAGTGACTCAAGTACCTTGATCAGAGTTGGTGTTGCTGAGAAGGTAGTATTTGAACTGGGGTTTGAAGGAAGTTAGGAACTGAACTCAGGGGAAAGGACTCTTCATATGAAAGAGGCAAGCTGAGGAGTGACCAGAATTGTTTTTTTTTTTTTTTATGTTACTCATTAGACTGAGTGAATGTAAAAGAGGAAAACTACTGAGATTTTGCTGGCAATTGGAGTAAAAGATCTTGAACTCTGTTGGCATTAATGGGAATAAACAGACATGGCTGGATGTAGAAACAAGTTAAAGGCTGTACTGTATCATTTTCTGACAAAGGAATTTTTAGCTTGTGCAGCTTGAATGATGGAACAGCCATTTACCAACTTGAGAATTGCTGTAGGAAAGAGATACATGCAAGAATAAACCTTGGGCATTTTAGTTTTGTATATCAATTATTATTATCTAGTTTGTGTTAGCTGTTATATTTTAGACTGTATATTTCTTGCTTTGTGATACTTTGCTATGTTTTGGGAATTAATAGTGGTTATAAATAGATGTCATTCTTACTCTGAAGAAATTTATTAAAGTAAGAATTGATCAAATAACTATATTGGTTGTTTTTCTTAGAAATCTTTTAAATAGGATACTAAGAAAAAATAAGAATGAGTTCATAAAATCAGGTTGCAAACTAATCTATTAGATTCTTAATGTTCAGATAAGTGATGTACACACACACACACACATACACACGTTTCAGACTAAAAGAAATGTCGTGTCGTTCCCCCGCCCGCCCCCCCACCCCCCCCCCCCCGCCCCAATAAACATTTCCTGGGAATTTTCTGTTAAATAGTGTCTTTTTTTTTTTAAAAAAAAAAAAGTTAGGTTGACTGAGGGAGTGGAGTTTTATAGATTAAGCTTTACTTAGCTGAAATGAGATTATTGCTTATTTGACTAGATTTAAAACGCTGTTTCCTGAAATATTTGCCACTTAGAAATGTTCTTCCTCATAAATGTTATACTTTTGCTTTAGGGGCTGGTTTTTGAGATGGTTTTACATGCATTTACTTGGCTAAGGGTCAGTTGTCTTGCAGCTAGTTCTTAACAGTACTGCAGCAACAGCATTCTCCTCGTCAATTAAAGTATTGCTCATTTTTGGCTTTTTAAAAATCCACAGGTTCGTCATAAGGCATCACAGAAGGTTTATGCAATGAAGCTTCTTAGTAAGTTTGAAATGATAAAAAGATCAGATTCTGCTTTTTTCTGGGAAGAAAGAGATATTATGGCCTTTGCGAACAGTCCCTGGGTGGTTCAGGTAAGCATGCTAACTTCTATAAGTCTGTGGTTTTTTTGTTTGTTTGTTTTATTTTTTTGTCTATTCAAGAAGAGGGTTTTATGTGTTAATCATTCTGTGCTTTGTTTACATAGTAAAAATGCAATTTTTTTGTTAGATCTGATTGAGTATGCTTGTTTAATGTTCATTGGTGGTATAGCTGTAGAGTCGTGGTATGTAGTGATTACTTAAATTGGTTATAAGAACTATTACTGGAAACCATTTCCTTATTAATTGCCTTATATAAAGATTTGCTGTGATCAGTCAGTATGCTGTTACATTCTCAGTCTATCTTAAATGGGAGAATAGCTTTCTACAATAAACATCTTAAACATTCAACAGTCCTTTATCTGTTTTTCTGTAATATATAATTTTAGTACACCTGATTCCACCTCATAACTAACTATGAATTAGAGAATTGACTTGATATTTGTTTAATTCCAGCATTGAAATCTACAAACAATTTTGAGCAAGGGTGTTGAGTAAGATTACCCACATTCCAATGTGTGCTCTAAAGAGCTTAAATGAGCTGGAGTTTCACACATTGCTTGAGAGAGGCAGCGTGGAGATTATTTTGTTTGTTTGTTTGTTTGTTTGTTTGTTTTCATGACAGAGATTCTCTGTGTAACAGTTCTGGCTGCCCTGGAACTCCATTTGTAGACCAAGCTGACCTAGAACTCACAGAGACCCACCTCTGTCTTCCCCCCTGAGTGCTAGAATTGAGCAGTGTGCACCACCTACCACCTGGCAGAGATTTGTTTTTCTTTTTTCTTTTTTTTCCAGCCATGTAGGTGATTAGTGCTGCTTTTAAAAATGATGTTAAGGGGTTCTGTAGAGATAAGAGCCAGGTTGCTCTTCCAGACCTGGGTTTGACCAGCATATACATGGCACCTCACAAATGTCTCTAACTCCAGTTCCAAGGGATCCAACACTCTTTTAACCTCCGAAAATACTGGACACACTCGTGTAGTGCACTTATATACATTCAGGCCAAACACCCAAATACATAAAATAAAATTAGAAATGAGATTAAATCTTAAGTCTCCTTTTGTTTTTATCTGGCTCAATGAAGCCATTGTTTAGAAATTCTGATCTGTATGGTTCAAACTAATTTTTTTTGTGTGGCAACTTACAAGCTCTGATAATTTGCTTGAGTAAAGAATGACAGTAATGCTAGCGTAGTGGACTCAGCTGTCGTCCCAGTACTTGGGAGGCTGCATGAGGGGATTCTTTCTAAGTTTGAGTTCTGTTTGATCTACATAAGGAAACCTTGTCTCAAAAATAAGGGAAAAGAGGAGAGCACTAAAGTATACCATTTTTAGCTTTAAATCTAAATTGCTCCCCTATCAGTGTGTTCATTGGCATTTACTAGTTAACCATTCTGTCTTTTGGTATCTTTTGATCTTTAGTTCTGCCGAGTAGATTCCAACTGAGAAAGAAAGGCGCTCTTGATTGACATAATCTCTGGGTTGTAGAAGGAGGCTGCTCCTTAGTTTTTCGGCTGTCCAGACCTGAAATAATTACACAGAAATTATATTAATTACAACACTGATTGACCAATCACTTAAGCGTATTGCTAGCTAGCTCTTATATCTTAAATGCTGGGAGCTACTTTTTCTGTTTGCTTACTTCTGGAGAGGGACTAGGGGTGCTGTACAGATACCCTTTCTCTGTAGTTTCAGTTACTCTATCTTCCTGGGGTCTGGTAGCAACACACTGCAGCCTGGAAGCAGGTGACAGTGCAGCTTACTGCTTATCATGAATAAAGGAATGGAGAATAGAAAAGAGGAGTTAGTTCTCTTCCAAGCGTGGCTACTGATTATTCATTCGTTTTTTTTTTTTCATTGAAATGGGCCTTATTTCTGTTAAATTGGTATCTGTTAGATGTTTCTAAGCTACCCCTGCTCCCAGCTCTCTTCTGTGTAAGGTATGAGCAATAGTTTGTTTAGTTTTCAAAAACTATTATCTTCTTTGTTATTATTATATCTTTTTAAAAATGTGTTTTCCATGAGAGGAAAACATTCGTATGAATATTTTATAGAAAATATTCTAGAAAAACACCCATGTAAAATTGGCCTGCTGTTGTTTTTTTTATTAAATGGGCCTGATCAAGAAGTAAAAGGTGCCAAAAATTTTAACTCTGTTTTAGTTATAAAGTATTTTTCACAAGTAATAATTTGAGGATTTGTTTTGTTCGTGGCTTTGTTTTTGGTATAATTTTATTCCTTCCCCTTTTCCAGCTCTTTTGTGCCTTTCAAGATGACAGGTACCTGTACATGGTGATGGAATACATGCCAGGTGGAGACCTTGTAAACCTTATGAGTAATTATGATGTGCCTGAAAAATGGGCCAAGTTTTACACTGCTGAAGTAGTGCTTGCACTGGATGCAATACACTCCATGGGCTTAATCCACAGGGACGTGAAGCCTGATAACATGCTCTTGGATAAACATGGACATCTAAAATTAGCAGATTTTGGCACGTGCATGAAAATGGATGAAGTAAGTAAGCCAGTAAACAAATGCTTGTTTTCAAAATGTATTCATATTTATTGTGTTTGTGTGTATGAAAGAGAGAGAATGTATATACACATGCTATGTTGTGCATGTGAAGGTCAGAAGATGACTATGTGGAGTCAGTTTTCTCCTTCCACCATTACATGGCTTCTGGAGACAAGGTCAGGTCACCAGGCTTGTTCAGCAAACACCTTTACCTGCTGAGCCTTCTTGCTAGTCCTTGTTTTCTGCTCTGTGTGTGTGTTTAAGAAACAAATAATTACAATTCAGGACTTTGTGGTTTTGAGTGAAAATAGATTTAGTTTTGATAATGGTGTAACAACTTCAAGACAAAACCAACATTTAGATATAAAATACTTTATTAGTGACTTACTGACTGCTAGAGTAAATCATTCCTCAGTTCATTTATCTCTTCATAGAATGTTGACAAGAATCTGTTACAATCAAAGTAATGGCCTAGGTAGGTAGTATTGGACCACAAAATTTAGGGGTATTTCTACCATTATTATTTCTGTTTTTTTTCTTTTCCCCCTTTGAGAAAGAAGATGATATAAAATAAGGAAAGAAATGGTTCGCTGCTTCCCCCTACCTCTTCTGTACAGGGTAAATAAATATGGAGTCGTCATTCATTGTGGTATTTTGCTACTAGATAGCTAATGGCTCAATAACATTAACTTCATAGCTAATTATGATACTGGTTTGTTTTGATTACATTTTTGTCTTTCTCTGTACTGTTAATTCTTGATGGAATAGGATTGTCTAGAAGATGACTTGTAGCTAGTAAGTAATCTGTCTTTCCAGGAGACTGAATTTCACCTTTGATATGGTTTTCACAGCCTTCAGAACACCTAGCACCACCAGTACATCATACAAGCACTCACGTGTCCTTAGGCATGGATTTTTTTAAAAATACCAGTATGTTGTTAAGAAACTACATGGCTTGGACCAGTGGGATGGCTCAGTTATTAAAGGCACTTGCCACCAAGCCTAACAACTTGAGATGATTTCTTGGGATTCACATGGTAAAAGGAGAAAACCAACTCCTGCAAATCATCTGCTTGTGTGTTTGCCTCCCGCCCCACTTAACAATCACTCAGTTAATAATAAGGGTGACAGAGGAAGAAAAAAACCTGTGTAGCTGTAATAAAATAATTAGTATCCATGGGAATAATAACTATGGGAATCCAGCTAGGCAAGTTTGTGCATTTAAGGGCAGGTGGAAGTTTGAGTCTGAACACTGAACTGTTTAGTTGGAACACAAGGATGGGTAACTCCTGTGCTGTGCTGGCCCAGAGCCTTAGGAAGAGGTAGGTGTACCTTTGTAGGAACAGTGCTCAGTTCCAATTCTCCAAATGGACTGGGAGGCCTGGTGCCTATGAAGTCAGTCTAGGGCCTTTTAATACTTGTAAATCTAAGAGTTTTGTTTAAATTGTTTCTACCTTCATAGGAAGCTTTTTCATTGTTTACAAGACGTCCCAAGACTTCTGATTGATGAATTTTTTAATTGATTTTTATTGAGCTCTACATTTTCCTCTGCTCCCCTCTCTGCCTCTCCCCTTCCCCTTTCAACCCTCCCCCAAGGGCCCCATGCTCCCAATTTACTCAGGAGATCTTGTCTTTTTAATTCCCATGTAGATTAGATCTATGTAAGTCTCTCTTAGTGTCCTCATTGTTGTCTTAAGTTCTCTGGGATTGTGGTTTGTAGGCTGGCTTTCTTTGCTTTATGTTTAAAAACCACCTATGAGGGAGTACATGGGATAATTGTCTTTCTGTGTCGGGGTTACCTCACTAAAATAATGTTTTCTAGCTCCATCCATTTTCCTGCAAAATTCAAGATGTCGGGTTTTTTTTTTTTTTTTTTTTTTTTGCTGTGTAGTACTCCAGTATGTAAACGTACCACATTTTCCTTATCCATTCTTCAATCGAGGGGCATTTAGGTTGTTTTCAGGTTCTGGTTATGACCAACAATGTTGCTATGAACATAGTTGAGCACATGTCCTTGTGGCACGATTGAGCATCCTTTGGATATATACCCAAAAGTGGTATTCCTGGATCTTGAGGAAGGTTGTTTCCTAATTTTCTGAGAAATCGCCACACTGACATCCAAAGGGGTTGTCCCAGGTTGCATTCCCCCCAGCAATGCAGAAGTGTTCCCTTTTCCCCACAACCTCTCCAGCATAAGTTATCATCAGTGTTTGGAATCTCAGAGTTGTTTTGATTTGCATTTCTCTGATGACTAAGGATGTTGATCATTTCCTTAAGTGTCTTTCAGCCATTTTAGATTCCTCTGTTGAGAGTTCTCTGTTTAGGTCTGTACTCCATTTTTTTTTATTGGATTATGTGATCTTTTGGTGTCCAATTTCTTGAGTTCTTTGTATATTTTGGAGATCAGACCGCGTGGGTTTTTTCCCATTCTGTAGGCTCTTGTTTTGTCTTGTTGACTGTCTCCTTTGCTTTACAGAAGCGTTTCAGTTTTAGAAGGTCCCATTTATTAATAGTTTTAGTGTTTGTGCTGCTGGGGTTCTATTTAGGAAGTGTTCCCTGTGCCAGTGTGTTCAAGTGTACTTCCCACTTTGTCTTCTATAAGGTTCAGTGTGGCTGGCTTTATATTGAGGTCTTTGATCCATTTGGACTGGAGTTTTGTGAATGATGATAGATATGGGTCTATTTTCATTCTTCTACATGTTGATACCCAGTTATGCCAACACCATTTGTTAAATATGCTTTCTTTTTTCCTTTTGATATCTTTTTCTTCTTTGTTAAAAATCAGCTGTTCGAAGGTGTGTGGATTAATATCCAGGTCTTCAATTCGATTCCATTGGTCCTCCTGTCTGTTTTTATGCCAATACCAAGCTGTTTTCATACTGTAGCTCTGTAGTAGAGATTGAAGTCAGGGATTGTGTTGCCTCCAAGTTCTTTTATTGTACAAGATTATTTTGGTTATCTTGGGTTTTTTGCTTTTTCATATGAAGTTGAGTACCTTTCTTTCGAGGTCTGTGAAGAATTTTGCTGGGATTTTGATGGGCATTGCATTGAATCTGTAGATTGCTTTTGGTAAGATCGCCATTTTTACTATATTAATTCTGCCTACCCAAGAGAGAGCATGGGAGATCTTTCTACTTTCTGGTGTCTTCTTCAATTTCTTTCTTCAAAGATTTAAAGTTCTTATACAAGTCTTCCACTTGTTTGTTTCCTCTAATAGGTGTGGTTGGGGCTGTCTGAGATTCTGTTGATTAATCTTCTAGGTGCTAGTGAATCCAAAGCTCAGATGGTTTTTCCACATGGTATAGTCAGTGCCATAGTTCTAGTTACCCCGTTGGTTACTGGAGATAGCTCGGCGCTCCTGGGCTTTGTTCAGCTCCCTTGAAGTTTGCTGTCTCAGGCCTACTTTGACCTAGGTTACCAGCTTTGACCTGTTTCTGTAAATCCTGGTCTGGATCCACTCCTGCAGAAGTCCATGGCGTGGAGTTGGTCCGTCAAAGGTCTCTGGCTCTAGTCTACTGCCTTGGAGCTCTCAGGCTTGGATGTACCTAGAACAGCAGAGGATCTGGTTCAGGCTTACTCCCTCAGAGGTTCCAGACTCACGCTCAGACCTGCAGAGGTTTCAGGTTCCTGCCGATTCCCTTTGATGTCCCAGACCAGTGCCCAGACCCACAGAGGTCCTGGCTCAGGCCTAGTTCCTGGGAGGTCTTAGACTCACACCCAGACCCACAGGGGTCCTGGCTTAGGTCTACTCCCTTGAAGGTCCCAGATTCACGTCCGGACCCTTAGAGGTCTCTGGCTCTGCTCACTCGCTCAACGCTTACTCCCCTGTACCTGTTCCGGTGGCATTTGCTGTCTCTGGACCAGGTCGCTGGTTCAGTCCTGGTCTGCCTGTGTCCCAGGACTGGATTGGCTCCTGGCTCCTGCTCCCGTGGAGCTTGCTTCCTCAGGACCACTGTGGCCTTGGTAGCTGGTTCCCTGATTGATGAATTTTAAGTTTTCAGTAAACTCTCTTTTTTATTTTGTCAATGACAAAACTTCAAATATATTTAGTAAACATTTAATACATTTAAAGTAACTTTTGGGTGTATGTGTAGCATATGCATGTGTGTACAGGTTTGCTTGCCCATGAGGACATAGCTGGAAGCTGGAAGTGGATGTCAGGTGTCTTCCTCTCTCTCTCCACCATTTTATTTTGTTTAGGTATATGCATATATAAGTATGTGTATGTATATGGTATATACATGTGCACTTCCATGAGGAGCCCAGTGGTGGAGGTCAGGTGTCTTCTATCACTTGCTACTTTATTATCTTGAGACAGGGTCTCTCACTGAACTGGAGTTCACCATTTCAGCTAGGCTGGCCGGCCAGTGAACTCCCAGGATCTGCACCCATTTCCCCCCTCCCTCCAATGCTGAGGTTACATTCACGTACTGTGCTCCTACTCACAGAGCCATCTCCCTAGTCTTCCATATTGTTTCTATTTTTTGAAACAGGGTCTCTTTTCACTGTACCTGGAACTCAATGTTTTTGGCAAGACTAGCTGGCCAATAAGTAAGTCCTTGGGGTCTTCCTGTTTCTATCACTATACTTCCTTCTTTAGCCTGGAGTTTCAGGCATATACTGCCATGCCTGGCTTTACTTGGTTGCTAGGAATCCAAATTCAGGTCCTCACTTATGCACACCACTCACTTTTATCCACCTCCCCAGTCTGCAATCAGAGTAATTGTGAATAACCTTTTGAAAATGAATGCCTAATAATCTTGTTCTCCAGCTCAGACCTCTTCAGTAGGTACAACAAATTGACTGAAGTTCCAGCTTCTTAGCTGTTATGTGAAACCTCTTAAGATACGACTCTTCTTGCTGTCACCTGACATACTTTGAAGCTCCAACGTTGTGATATTTCATATTATTTAATTATTCATGTGATTTATGAACCCACGCCATTTTCAATTTACACATGTGAACTTGACTCAAAGATTGCTACTTGATGAATGCTCCCTAGGTTGGCTCCATACCCTTTCAGTAGTCCCCCTTTTAGTTTATTTGCTTTGATTTTGATACTACAGAATATTAAAAACTTGCCTGTTTTGTTCGTCCTTAGCCCTAGAGGCATTTCAAGAAGCTCTGATTCCCTTTATTAGAGAATTGATACTTACCTATAGATGATAGGGGCTCATCGCTCCTGAAGTGACATAGCTTTCAGGCTTAGTCAGTGGGTAGAGCTAGGAGGCATGGATCATACACAGCCAGTGTTAAGTATCAGACTTGATGGAGAGAGCTGGAAGGCATGGGTCACAGACACCCAGTGTCAAGCCACATGTTCTGTCTCTATAGATAGTATGTCAAGAGCCACATTGATATCTCTGCTTGAAATCTATCACCACAGAGAAGATAGTCTTCCTCTTTCCTGTACAACTCTGGCTCTCATTAGCTAGTTATAGGTTTTTTGTTTTGCTTTTTTATTTGTTTAACCCTAGTGTACGGTTAAAATTGCTTCATATTTCATAATTGCTAGACCCCACTACTGAAATGAATAGATTTGCTAACATTGATATTTGACTTGAAGATTCCTAGAAAACTAAATAGCTAGTTTTCCAAAGCTCCTTGGATTTGTTTTTTCTCCTGCCTTTCACTGTGGTTATGGGGGCAGCGTCAGTATTTCATTCACTGTTAAGTATGTGAAGCTTCCTCTGGTTGTGACAGTTCTGACTGTGTAAAGTGTGTGGTCAAGGCAGGGTAGCTTGTGTCCTGTCACCACCACCCTTTTCCCATTCTCCCTGAAGGTAAATGAGTCAGTGTTTTGGTTTCTCATTTTACCTTTTAGTAGTTCTTTAAACAAGGCCAGAGACTTGTCATAAATGTTGATTCTATATCCACTTAATTAAATACTTATCCATCAGACAGTTTAAAAATATTAAGTACCCCTTTCAAATGTTTATTTTTAAAGAAAACAGTATGCCAGCCAAAATTTGTGGATAAGCAGTGATTTTTAAAGGGAGAATGCCATTCACCATAGTCTTACAGAAGTATTTATTTTGTAAGGCATCACTGAGACTCAAACTTAGCTCCTCCTTATGATTCTTATTTTTTTTTTTCTTTCGAGACAGGGTTTCTCTGTAACTTTGGTGCCTGTCCCGGAACTAGCTCTTGTAGACCAGGCTGGCCTTGAACTCCCAGAGATACGCCTGCCTTTGCCTCCCAAGTCCTGGGATTAAAGGTGCACCACCAAAAAGAAGACATGATTCTTCTTTTTGTCAAAAAGATAACCTGAGAATCTAGGGATATGGCTCGTGGGTAAGATACTCACTTCTCAAGCATGAGGATCTGAGTTCAGATCCCCACTTCCCACAGAAGGCCAAATATTTTAGCATATACTTACAACACTAGTGCTGAAGACCTGAGATAAAAGGATCCCTGGGCTGTGCTGGCTGCTAGTTTAGCCAGTTGCTGAGCTCAAGGTTCAGGGGGAGACTGTCTCAAATAATAAGGGTAGTAGAGAAAGGTACCCAGCCTTGGCCTCTGGCTTTCCCACACACAAGCACACACACATGAGCATGTATACATTATACACATACAGAAAGTTTTGTATTACCAACAAAACCAAGCACAGGTAAAGGTGTTGGATACTTTGCCAAGTATGTTAATACAGCTACATAATTAAAAATACATAAAGCTAAGAAGCGCCAAGCCTTGATGGTCTTTTAGTTTAAATGTTTAATACATTTCTTCAGTCTACTCTCGATAAATTGTGTATCACTTCTTAACACCATGTCCAACCTGAGAGGTACTTTGCCATCGTCAAGGGCTTTTGCTTTTTTCCAAAATAGCAAAGCTGCTTTTTTCTTAATGACTCTTTTGTTTTCCCCATGTTGTGTCATTAAGATCACATTTTGTACCTCCCTTACTTTAATAAATGAAAAACAAAAATTGTCGGTTTTCATAGTCTTGGGAGTCCCCTGTCTTTTCCTTTTCTCATGGGTGAAAACTTAACTCTGGTTTCCCTCATCCAGGCATTTCTGTGCTTTTGGTGGTATTGCCTGAGTCCTGAAGCCAGGTCATGATGTTCTATTGGAAGTGATGAGTGTCACTGTCTCTCTGATAATAAATCAGTTGTCTGTATGTATTCACCTTCAACTGGTTGTTTGGCTTTGTGTTTTAATTCTACTGTTTACCCAGACAGGCATGGTGCATTGCGATACAGCAGTTGGAACTCCTGATTACATATCACCTGAGGTTCTGAAATCACAAGGTGGTGATGGCTACTATGGTCGAGAGTGTGATTGGTGGTCTGTAGGTGTTTTCCTTTTTGAGATGCTAGTGGGTAAGTCAATATTCACACCTTATAATTGAGTCAAGAATTGGAGAATATAAAGGAATTGTGTTGTTCAAGGGAGGGGTCAGAATTTCTGAAAACTGAATTACCACTGATGTAGAGCTGGTAAGATGGCTTAAAGGGTAAAAGCACTGGCTCCTGAGCTTGACCTTCTGAGTTTGATCTTTAGGATTCAGGTGCAGGTAGAAGAGAACCAATACCTGCAAATTATGATTTGACCTCCACCTCTGAATGTGACCTATGCATGTATGCGCATGCTTACACATGCCTACACATGCACATGCTAGTAAATAAGTCAAGAAAGTAGAATCTGATATAAGATTGGCAGAATGATTGAAAAGAAGTTCACTGTGTAAAGTATGTTATATGTTGTTAGGAAGTTTTCTCCAGTAGATCCTTTTATATTTTTAAGTATTTTCATATAGCTGATGCTGACCCCAAAGTCAAAATCCACTGCCTCAGCCTGTTGTATGCTGGGATTGCAGGTGTGCTGCTTCTCATCACTAGATCTTTTTAAAATTAAGGCAGCATTAGAGCAAGAACAGATTTACAACTTTTGTAGGCCTCCTTTAGTCTTCTGATGTATCCCTGGAGTTGTGGGCAACTGAAGCATGAATGCTGAGAACCAAACTCCGGAAGAATTAGTAGTAAAAGCTCTTAGCTGTCCAACTATTGCTCCAGTGCCAATAGTTTACAAAGTTGTTGTTTTAGATTACTCTGGTGTGTGTGTGTGTGTGTCCCCTGGAGCTGGAGTTACACAGTTCATGTTGAGCACCTGACACGGGTGCTGGGAACTGATTTTGACCTTTTGCAAAAGCTCTGCATGCTCTAACCACTTAAGCCATCTCTCTAGCCCCTACAGTGTCTTAATAATCCTTTTATTGTAAAGTATTTTAAATGATTGAGTAAATATTTAAGCAAATTTTAGTATTTGTTTCAATAGGTAGAGAGAACTAAGATCATTCTTTAATTCATGTAATCTTGTTATGCCATTGAATTGCAAACTGTATTTTGTTTACTATTTGTTTATCTTTCCAGGTTTTCATTTGTTTATTAGAGACACAATCTCTCTCTGTAGTCTTGGCTTCCCTGGAACTCAGCACATAAACAAATACATATTCTTCATCTTCCTCCTCCTCCTCTTCCTTCTTCTTTCTCCTTTTGAGACACCCTCTTAGGTAGACCAGGTTGGCCTGGAATTCATAAAAGATCCACCTGCCTCTTTCTCTGGAGTGCTGGGATCAAAGGTGTCTGTAATCACTGTGTGATTTAAGTCATCACAGTTGAGATGAATTATAAAATTATTTTCAAGCCGGGCGGTGGTGGCGCATGCCTTTAATCCCAGCACTCGGGAGGCAGAGGCAGGCGGATCTCTGTGAGTTTGAGGCCAGCCTGGTCTACAAGAGCTAGTTCCAGGACAGGAACCAAAAGCTACGGAGAAACCCTGTCTCGAAAAATTAAAAAAAAAAAAAGAAATATTTTCAGTTAGAGTCTTAATATATGTTCTTTCTTTTTTACTTGTTTTGGTTTTGTTTATTTTTTGAAACAGGGTCTCACTATGTAGCCCTGGCTGTCCTGGAACTCACTATGTAGACCAGGCTAGCCTAAACTCACAGAGATGCCTGCTTCTGCCTCCCAATTGCTGGGATTATATAGGTGTGTGCCACTACATTTGATCCCAAGATACACTATTTCAATTAGAGGAAACTCAGAGGCAAATTTATTTTTTTCAAGACTAAAAGGTCATGGTGTGGTTACATTTTAAATGTGTTTGTATATATATCTGTTCATTTCCACTGTGATTCTTGGCATATAAAGCCATTTGTTCTTTCATGAAAGAAAATGAATTTAAACTTAAGATACTTAAATATTATATGAAAAGTATTTAACATGAATTCTTTATTCTACTCATTGCTGTCTTTCTTTAAAATTTAGGAGACACTCCATTTTATGCAGATTCACTTGTAGGAACCTATAGCAAAATTATGGATCATAAAAATTCACTATGTTTCCCTGAAGATACAGAAATTTCTAAGCATGCAAAGAATCTCATCTGTGCCTTCTTAACAGACAGGTAATATACACAGAGTTTCTTTATGGAGAAATTCTTTTACTTTTACAATTTGCAGAAATGAAAGTATGCTTGCCTTACATACATACATGCGAGTCAACCTCTGTAGTTTAATTATGGTTTAGTCCTCCCACTCCCACCTTAAGTCTGCTGTTGGGTTACTTTCATCATCTTATGAATATAATCTAATTGTCACCTAGTTTATATCTTATTCCTCATGTCTATAAAGATGTATAAATGATTTAGTAAATGAAATCTTTGGGCGGGGCTTTGGAAAGATAAAATTTATGTCATCCACATTTTATCCTCTTACATAGTATTCCATATTACTCTTTTTTTAATATTTATTTATTATGTATATAATATTCTGTCTGTGTGTATGCCTGCAGGCCAGAAGAGGGCACCAGACCCCATTACAGATGGTTGTGAGCCACCATGTGGTTGCTGGGAATTGAACTCAGGACCTTTGGAAAAGCAGACAATGCTCTTAACCTCTGAGCCATCTCTCCAGTCCTCCCTATTACTCTTGATTGTATAACTTTGAGAGGACAGCATTTTCTATAGATAAATGCTCAATAATGTACAATCTTAAGAGCTATTTGTTTAAAGGTAACTGTTGTTTAATCCCAGCACTCAGAGGCAGAAGCAGGGAGATCTCTGAGTTCGAGCCAGCCTGGTCTACACAGTGAGTTCCAGGACTGTTAAGGCTACAGAATGAGGCCCGTCTCAGCCCACCTGTAAAAGAACTATTTGTGTAGTATGGAAGATCTTCTTCCCGACTCTTCAGTTTCATTTGTATGTGAACAAGTCTGCACTGGAAACTCTATGATTTAAAAAACTAAATAGATGAACAAAGGTGTGAAAGCTGCCTTAGAAAGAGTGAAGAAGCTATTTGATTTTTCCTTGGATTCTCTAATGATTTGTTGAAAAGAATTGTAAGTTTTGTTAGTTATATGATTGATGAACAACCAGTGTTGATAAAATGAAATAGAACCTAAAATAGAGCCTGAATAATGTTTGCTGGGGTTGCTACGGATTTCATTATAACATGTCCACACTGGAGATTCACCAGAAACACACTTACATTTGATAATTTCTATTTCCATCCTGTTTTCAGGAATGCTCCAGGGGAGTTAAAGAAATTCTTAATAATTGTTTTCATTTTATTCAGAATGAGATGCTAACATTAATGGAGAGGGAGTGCATCTAGTAGTAAATAAGGATAGTTCTTTTTAAGAGGAGAAAGGTTGGTGCTTCTATGAGAGTAGCCTGAAGTACTGTTTTGACCAAAGTTGTCATGAGCTAAGATCAGTGGGCCATGCTTGTACAGAGGGAATTTTTTTTAGTGGGTTTTTTTTATACTTTTGATTGAGAGCAGAATGCTAGTGGAAATGAAGTTTATTTCCCATATAGTTTATTGTTCACTAACTATCATTATTCCTCTTTGATTTGTTCAAAGATCAGACACATAGCTTAGTTTTAAGAAACATTTAAGCTGAAACTTTTAGTAAAAATGTTTAAATTTATGATCCTTTAGTGAAAATTGGAAAATTAATATTCTTATTTTTATTATTATCTTTAATTTTATCTTTAATATTATCTTTAACTGCATTGTTTAGGGAGGTACGACTTGGAAGAAATGGGGTAGAAGAAATAAAACAGCATCCTTTCTTTAAGAATGATCAGTGGAATTGGGAAAACATAAGAGAAAGTAAGTCAGTCAATCTATGTGTTCTATTTTATTACAGTTTGAGTCGTACAAATTGATTTCCTCTTCTGAAATAGCACATGTTTGATAGAGTGTGTCTTAAATTGAGAAATCATCTTTTCCTGTGGCAAAATTTGTAGGTAAATAGTTCATCATTCTTCTAGTAAACTAGTGTGCATTTTCTCCTGTTTGGCAATTTTGTAAATCTCAGTCATGGAATGTAGTCCTTTAACTTGAGTACGTATGTTGATAAATTAATAGTTACTTGTTAAGACCATACTCTGATAAAACATAGTAATTTATTTTTATTTTGTATATATAATGTTGATTCATGAGTGAGAAATATTTCTGCATAAAAAGTGTAGAAATATACATGTATGTGTATATATAGAAATAATATATGTATGTTTTGCTACTTGTAAATTTTAGCACCTTAGAATAATATAATAGACCTTCCTTGTTTGATATATATTAGCCTGTATTTAAAGCTGATCGAATAGCGTAATAAATTACTTGCAATGTGTTACTTCTATGAAATGGCAGATGGAAGATAGGTTGGTAGATCTTTGTATAAAATATTATATATCATAAAAAAAATTAGTAGATCTTCTATTTTGGCTGTGAGTGGAATAATATTTCCTTTCCTCCCAGCGGCAGCTCCAGTGGTGCCTGAGCTCAGCAGTGACATAGACAGCAGCAACTTTGATGACATCGAGGACGACAAAGGAGATGTAGAGACTTTTCCAATCCCTAAAGCTTTTGTGGGAAATCAGCTACCTTTTATAGGATTTACATACTTTAGAGAAAATTTGTATGTGATTTATTTATTAAAATTTATTATTATTATAGCCTAGCTGTAAGGTTTTTGCCTAATGTACTGTCTAAATTATTTTTAATTTTATTTCATCATTTGATGTTTGAATGTTACATTTTATTTATCTATAAATGATTGTAAGGCTGTCCTATATTCTTTTGAAGATATGCAGTAAGAACAAATACTTGATTTTGCTGGAGTTTATTATCTCATGAAGCATATAAGAGAATCACAGAAATATTTTTTTTTTTTTAAAAAGAAGGTAGAATGTGATATTTACCTTTAAAAAGATTATCCCAGTGGATGTTCTGCTGAGACTGGTAAGCAAGCAGGAGTCCCCGAAAACTGTTAAATATTGGAATCAAATGTTAAAAGTGTTTGAGAAACGTCTTGGTACACCCACATGTAATGATGAAAATTACAACTGTCACAGTTTGCTCAGGTTTGAGGTTTTACCTGGGATGAAATAACAAAACCAGGAAAAGCTCAGGCAAATAAAGATGGGTTGGTCACCTCCCTAGTCATAATGTTTTAATACTTTTTAAAGTTCTGAACAAAATAAGGCTAATACACTGGAGGGATGGTTCAATCATTAATTAGAGCACTGACTACTCTTCCAGAGGATCCAGGTTGGATTCTTCGTACCCACATGGCAGTTCATCACCATCTGTAATTCCAATTTTGTGGATCCACTGCCCTTCTCTGGCCTCTGTGGGCACCAGGCACACATGTGTTGCACAGACAAACATTTAGACAAAATACTTATATACACAAAATTAAAGAATATATGTTTTTTGGGCTGGAGAGATGGCTCAGAGGTTAAGCGTACTGGCTGCTCTTTCAGAGGTCCTTAGTTCAATTCCCAGTAACCACATGGTGGTAACAACCATCTATAATGAGATCCAGTGCCCTCTTCTAGCATGCATGCAGAACACTGTATAATTATAAATAAATCTTTTTAAAAAGTTTATATGTTTTTTCAAAAAGAGTATCAGGGATTAAAAAAACTTATTCATGTTTATAGATGGTGGGAAGAACACACCTGAAAGATGGTTCAGTAGGTAAGGCACTTGCTGCCAAGCCTGCTGACTCACATGGTGGAAAGAGAGAACCAACTCCCACAAATTGTCCCCGGACCTCTCATGTATCACCTGGCATTAGTGCGCATGAACACACACAATAAATGAGTATAATAAATAGTTTTTTAGAAGATTATGTATAAATTACGACATTGAGCTCTTATATTATCTTTGCAAAAAAGAAGAGAAGAGATATTTCTTTTTAAAAGAAACAATATTAGCTGGGCAGTGTCTTTAATTCCAGCACTTGGGAGGCAGAGGCAGGTGGATCTCTGAATTCGAAGCCAGCCTGGTCTACAAGAGCTAGTTCCAGAACAGGCACTAAAGCTACACAGAGGAACCCTGACTCAAAAAACAAAAACGAAAGCAAACCAACCAAACAACAAAAAAAACCCAATAGAATATAATCATTGTAGAAATGCAAGTGGGATGAAGAGGTCCGTGTCCTAACAGAGCTCAGACTGGGCACCTTCTATGCAGAGGCAGAGGTGTGGCTGCTCAGCAGCAGAATAAGTGCTGCACCTAGAATGTTCTTTTATATAAGACAAAATGAATTAAGGTGGAATGCAAAAAGGTCTTTCCTTCTGTCTTTCCAGGTTACTAAGTGACTCTCCACCCTGTAGAGAAAACGATGCAATACAAACAAGGAAGAGTGAAGTATGTATACATTTTTACTATGTTATTTACTTTAGGTATGTGTTCAAATACTCAACCACTGATTGTCTTCAAATACAAATTTTATTTTTTGTGTATGAGTGTTTTGCCTGCATTTATGTCTGTTCACTATGAGCATACACTGTTAGTGGAGGCCAGAACAGAGGGGTCGGAGCCCCTGAAAATAGAGTTACAGACAGTCTTACAAGTGAATTCTGGGAACTGAATCCAGATCCTCTGCAGGACAGTCAGTAGTCCTCTTAACCGCTGGTCCGTCTCATCATATCACTAGTTTCATCATGCCACTAATTTCTTTTTTTTTTGAAGTTCACTTTATGAATCATGAGATACCATTCTTTGAGTGTAAGGTGCTGTGTTCAGCACAACTTTGAAGTAATTCTTTTATGTGAATATGTGCTTCTAGCTTCATTTAGTAGCAAGAGTGATAAATTTATAAACAGATGTAATGGCAGGTAGAAGACGTCATGATCTCAGTGCTGTGAAAGAGTATATGTATCAAGCAGTGGGGCATAGAAGTAGGAGAGTGATACAGATCTTGAGTTCCTGTTTGCTAGTGTGTTTATATAAAGAACAGTTAATCAGTGTTAAAGTATCTTGTGACTGATACACATACAAGTCTAAGTTACAGTGCTAATTTTTCTTAAAACTTAACAAAAGGTAGAAGAGCCTGTTGAATATTTTTGGATTGATATACATTAATGAACTTTTATAAAATATAACAAGCATTGAAATGTTTTCTTTCTTTTTTTTCTGAATAGGAAAGTCAGGAGGTACGTTGTCAAATACACTGAAAAGGAGAAAAGCTCATGTTTTAATCTAGTCATAGTCTGCTTCCCATTTGGAGTACTGCGTCTACCCAAGAGACTTGCCGTCCTTTTCTCTACCAAGTACCCTTTTATTATTTTTCTTACAAATCTATTGTTTAAAATGAATTATGTAATTTTTGTTCTTATTTATCAAGGGCATGTAATAGTATGTTTAGAGTATTATAGCAGCTAAAAGTACTTATCTTGACTCACTCATTAACCCATATTTCTTTTTAAAAAAATAGTTGTTTCAAAATGGTTTGTTTGGTGCGTATGCACTAAAAAGGATAAAGATAGTTGACTTTACTTACCTGTTTAGTGTATGTGAACATTATTGGATGTGTTTATACGTATACACATGTGTGGAGGCTAGTAGTCACTATCTTCCTCAATACTTTATATACTTTTCTTTATCCATCCATCCATCCATCCATCCATTTTTGGAAAAGGGTCTCGATGTACCTGGAGTTCAGAGGTTAAGCCAGACTGACTGGCCAGCAACCCCAAAGAGCTGCCTGTCCCTGCCACACTTTCCTCCAACCCCTCCCCTCCCCTCCCCACCCAGTACTGGAGTAAGCATCCATGAGTTGATTTTGTTGTTTTGTTTTATTTGGTTGGCTGTTGCCTTGGCTGACCTGGAGCTCACCCTCTAGACCAGATTGGCCTTTGCCTGCCTCAGCCTCTCCAGTGCTAGAGACAAACGTGCCTTGATTTTCCTTTCCCATGTATGTTAGGATCCAGACTCAGATCCTCATGCTCGTTCAGTAAGCAGCTTACTGACTGAGCCATCTCCTCAGCTCTTAGCCTATACTTGTTTTGGACAATAGAGGAGTTTCTTGATTGTTTGTTGTTTTTAAGATGAAAAAAATGTTTTAAAAAAACCCAGAAAACATACTCATTAGAACCTTGGCTTTAGTGTATCATTTTTGCCTTGACCTGAATATTCACCTTTCTGAATTTCAGTTAATAAGGTGGGTGGATATAACACTACTGTGTTGAGGCCTGGCACTCAATATGCAGAGTAGGCTGATCTTGAGCTCCAAGAATTGCTCCTTCATCTTCCTCCTGAGTGGTTTAAAGGCATGTGCTGCCACATATAGGAGACATTGTCTTATGTATTTTGTTCCTGCTAATGGAACAACACTGTAAAGTGCCTGGTATTTATTGCATCCAAGGTACCATAGGATCTCAAAAAGTTAAATCCTTAAAACAGGAAGGAAGAAAAAAAAGAAGGAAGGCGTAGGTGGACATAACCTTTAATTCTGTCACTCAAAAGTAAAGCAGGTGGATCTGTGAGCTGAACTCCAGCTTGACTACATAGCATTTCCAAGCTACTCAGAACTTGCCTGAGATGTGAGATCCTGTCTCAAAAAACAAAGAAAAGGCTCTTCGGAGCTGGAAGATGGCTCAGTAGTTACGAGTGTTTATTGCTCATGTAGAGGACCTGTGTTAAATTCCCAGCACCCACATGGTGGCTTCAGTTGGAAGGGATCCAATGCCATCTTCTGGCCTCCAAGAGCTCCTTTACAGATGTGGTGCACTTAAATTCATGCAGGCACACACACAAACATATTCACATGTACATGTAAAAAGTAATAGTAAATATTTTTAAAGGGATATTTAAAGGGAAATAGTAAATATATTTAAAGGGAAGTGTGTTCTTTAGTAGTTTTTATCATTTTAACTTGTCTTAAAATAGCTAATGTAAACTAAGAGGATTTGATATAGGATTAGCTATCATTTACTCAAGATGCATTAAATCCTTAATTCTTCATAGTATTGTTCCTGTCACTGTGTAGTAAATCACAAAAGAGTTTATTCCTGTAAATGTGTTCATACCTGTATGTGTACTGTGAGGGAGAAAGTGGGAGGTGAGGGTGCTTTCCCTCTAAGCCAGTCACACTAGCAGTACCAATCCTGTGCTCTTACAGAGAGGTCAGTAAGTGGAAAGGCTAGTAGGGATCGCTGTTTTCTTTAAGCTGCTCATCTCTGTGATCAAAGCTTATAATTTATTATATTTTATATTTTTGACAGATTCAGAAAAAATTGTATGCATTAGAAGAACACCTTAGCAGTGAGTTGCAAGCCAAGGAGGAGCTGGAACAGAAGTGCAAGTATGTGCCAGGCAGTGCATTTTAAAATTGAAGTTTAAATACAGCACTGAAAGTGAAAGGCGCAAATTAATTATGCAGATGCTTTCTCAATTAATAGGCTGTATTTTTACCATAAACTAGAATTATTTTATTTACTGCTTCTTTCTAAAATTCTTTAGATCTATTAATACTCGCCTAGAGAAAACGGCAAAGGAGCTAGAAGAAGAGGTAAAAATTTCCTGTACTTTAACATTTTTGACACTAAAAATCTTTGATACCCACTTAGCTACAGAGTTCTCAGAGGCCTTGCCGTCCATATCAGTAAAACCTACTTGTGTCATAAATGAACAAGATGAAGATCACTGCAGGGTGACTTGCTATGCCAGTTTGAGTTAATTTAATGTAGGTAGTTCATGTTTTTTTTTTCCTTAAAAGTTTGAATATCTATAGGTATGTAAATGCCATAATGAAGCTATTACTTTGCATACTAACTTTAAAATTTTTAAAAACTTGCTTTTATATGATTACTAAAATGGCTGGTTGTTTTAAAAACAGGAAGTAATTTTTTTTTAAAGTTTTGATATTAATATTTTAGGTCTGTTGGATTAAATAGTGATGGTTCATTAGTGATAGAAAGTTTCAGAGAGCATGACTGTTAATAGTATAATAAATTAAGTATTAAGGGTTGTCTTAGTTACGGTTTCTATTCCTGTGACAAAAACACCGCAACCAAAAAGCAAGTTGGGGAGGAAAGGGTTTATTTGGCTCACACTTTAGCATTGCTACAGAGCATCCCCAAAGGAAGTCAGGACAGGAGCTCAAACAGAGCAGAATCCCTGTAGGAGGTGCTCCTTACTGGCTTACTTCCCCTGGCCCTCTCAGCCTACACGCTTATAGAAGCCAGGACCACCTGCCCAGGGATGGTACCATCCATCATGGACTGGTCCTCCCTCGGTGATCACTAAATGAGAAAATACCTTACAGCTGGATCTCAGGAAGGCATTTTTTCAATTAAGGCTCCTTTCTTTCTGATGACTTTTGCTTGTGTCAAGTTAACACACAAACCCAACCAGTACAAGGGTCTGATTATTTCATTGTAGTATGCTATTTTGCAAACATGGAACATTATAATTTTAACAAAACAGTGATAGCCTTTTAGGTATCTTTTTATGTTTTTGAGATCACCGATGGGTTTTGATCTGTTTTCTCTGCCTGTTTCCTTTTGATAATAATGTTAATCGTTTCAGATTACCTTTAGGAAAAATGTAGAGTCAGCACTGAGACAGTTGGAAAGAGAAAAGGCCCTTCTTCAGCATAAAAATGCAGAATATCAACGGAAAGCTGATCATGAAGCTGACAAGAAACGGAATTTGGAAAATGATGGTTCGTGATATAAAATAATAAATGTTTAAGAAAAATATTGTGTGTATTTGTTGTATTGAAGCTTGCTGCTAAAATGCTTTGTTCATAGTTAACAGCTTAAAAGATCAACTTGAAGATTTGAAGAAAAGGAACCAGAGCTCTCAGATATCCACTGAGAAAGTCAATCAACTCCAGAAACAGGTAGGTTGGTCTGTGTGTAAAGTGCTGAGTTTATCCACGCCTGTTAATGCTGATTGCAATGTTGCTAAGCCCTTAGCTCTAACACTTAAGGGGATGATACTTGGAATTTTTATTTAAGTAGTTTGGTAACAAATTGATAAATTGATGTTCTATGCTATTTATTATGTTACATCTGTGGTAATCTGCTTGCTTTTGAATTGGTTAACAGCTGGATGAAGCTAATGCTCTGCTACGAACAGAGTCCGATACTGCAGCACGGTTAAGAAAAACCCAGGCAGAAAGCTCCAAACAGATTCAGCAGCTGGAGTCTAACAATAGAGATCTACAAGATAAAAACTGCCTACTTGAGACTGCCAAGTTAAAGCTTGAAAAGGAATTTATCAATCTTCAATCAGCTCTAGAATCTGAAAGGAGGGACCGGACCCATGGATCAGAGATAATTCATGATTTACAAGGTATAAAGCAGTGGTTGCATTTGATTTGATTTTTTGATAATTCATGATTTTGAAATAACTTTAAATGAATAATGTGTTGCAGTAACCTGGGTTTGTTGTTTGTCTTGTTTTTTGTTTTCCAAGGCAGGGTTTCTCTGTGTAAACCCAGGTATCCTTGAACTTGCTCTGCTGGCCTTAAACTCAGAGATCTGTCTGCCTGCCTCTACTTGGGGTTAAAGGTGTGGGCCACCGCTCCTGGCTTGTTTTTTTTTTTTTTTTTTAATGTAGTTTTCTGTTAGTAAAGTTAGAGCCTGGGGCTAGAGAGACAGCTTAGCTGTTTAAAAGCAGTTATTGATTACTAAGTTCAGTTCTTAGCACTTCTACTGGGAGGCTCACAACTACCTGTAACTCCAACTTCAGAGATTCCAGCTCCTTCTTCTGGCCTCTTTGGACATGAAACTCACATGCACAAATCCATCCTCAGACACAAACACAGACACATAATTAAAATAAAAATTGCAAAATTAAATTAGAACATTAAAAATATATTGATTAAAATTTTGTGAGTAAAAGATGTACTTTCAAATAGTATTTTTTAAATTTGGATGGTCAGTTGAGTTTTAGCTAAATTAGCTTTTAAAGTACTGTCTGATAGGTTATAAAACTCTTGCTCATAAGTAACAACTCCAAAATATGAGGTAGATAATTCTTAATTGAATGCATGCTGAGTATGTTACTTTAAAAAATGTTTGAATTTTTAGGTAGACTATCTGGGCTGGAAGAAGATCTGAAGACTGGCAAAGCCTTGCTAGCAAAAGTAGAGCTGGAGAAGAGACAGCTGCAGGAGAAGCTTGCTGACCTGGAGAAGGTAACCACAGCACATCGCACTTTGTGTGTGAGAATAGGACAATGCAATTTCAGATAAGAAAAGTTACTAGGGCTGGAGAGATGGCTCAGAGGATAAGAGCACTGGCTGCTCTTCCAGAGGCCCCGAGTTCAATTCCCAGCAACCACATGGTGGCTCACAACCATCTATGAGATCTGGTGCCCTCTTTTGGCCCACAGGCATACATACAGGCAGAATATTGTATATATATAAAAAAGAAAAGTTACCAAAATAAGGGACTAAATAGCTAGACTGTTTTCATATATACATAGACTTTTCTATTTGAACTATATAAATAAGAGCTATAATTTTAATACCATATAGGCAGTCTTTGGTATGCTGAATTATATGAACAAAGGGACTCAGTGCTTTTTTAATGGACCCAGGGGAAATTCAAACTTTCTTCAAAAATTTTTATTTTTTTTTATATTTCATGTACAAGTGCTCTGCATGTATGCCTGCATGCCAGAAGAGGGCATCAGATCTCTATAGATGGTTGTGTGCCACCATGTGATTGCTAGGAATTAAGCTCAGAACCTCTGGAAGAGCAACCAGTGCTCTTAACCCCTGAACCTTGTCTCTAGCCCCAGAAATTCAGACTTTCTAAGATAAGTATTTTGTTCTTTGAGATTTTCATACAGTGTAAGAAAATTGAAGTTTTGACTGGGATATCTTAATATTACAATAATAATACAAAATTAAAATGTGACTTTTACTAGGCAGTGATGGCACACACCTAATCCCGGCTCTTGGGAGGTAGAGGCAGGTGGATCTCTGTGTGTTCAAGAGCGTCCTGACTTACAGTGAGTTTCAGAACTGTTAAACAGAGAAACCTTATTTTGAAAAACCTCAGGGGAAATATATGACTTGTGACATTCAGAGGCTTTTTTTTTTTTTAAATTCTGTGGAGCCAGGGATTATTTCTAGTTAATATTTTATTTTCATTTGTTTATTCATTGATCTGAATATTTAATGTTTTCTAGAGTAGAAATATTAGGATGCAGTGTTGCTTTAAATAATACCAGTCTGATAGATAATTTTAAAAGTGATAATAAGCTGGTCATGGTGATACAAACCTTTGATCCCAACACTGGGGAGACAGAGGCAGATCGATCTCTGTGAGTTCAAGGCTAGCTGCTGGGGACTACCTGGTGAATCCCAGGCTCAAATAATAAAAGTAATTAAGCCCCTAGGTCAGCGGTTCTCAGTCTGTAGATTGCAACCCATTTGGGAGGTAGAACAACACTTTCACATATCTAAGTCCATCAGAAATACAGATATTTACATTATGATTCATAACAGCAGCAAAATTTCAGTTACGAAGTAGCAATGAAAATAATTTTATGATTGGGGGTCATCACAGCATGAGGAACTGTATTAAAAGGGTTTCAGCATTAGAAAGGTTGAGAACCACTGGCCTAGGTGATTCTAATGTTTTATATGCAAACAAAATACTAGCTGTTTGTACACAGTATGCCTTTCAGGTGTAGAAAGTGATCCCTCACCTGGTATGTCAGAGAGCTGGGCAGGTAAAGAGGCAGACTCTAGCTGGAGGGTAGCCGCTTGAGCAAAGCTAAGGGTAGGGAACAGTAATGGTATGATTTGCTTGTTTTGTCAGTATTTCTGGAGTGAGTCATGAAACTAATCCTTTAAGGGTGAGATAATAAATACTTCAGGTTTTGCTGACTGTGTATACTCTGTGTTACAAATCCTGGGGCATATATTGAAAATAGACTGAGTTCTATTATCCAGGTCTTTCAAACTTAGAACATGTCTGGTTGAGCATGTAGCTCAGTGGTAGAGTGCTTACTTGGCATGTCCAAAATCCTGAGTTCAATCCCCAGCATCACAGAAAAAGACCTACTATTTGGGTAGTAGAACATCATGAGATTTGTTGTTGTTTAATGTAGCTAGATTGCAAGCAATATTCTTTTGGTGGTTGGTGGGGTGGTGTTTTAGAGATAGGGTTTCTCAGGGTAGCCCTGGCTGTTCTGGAACTCTGTAGACCAGGCAGGTCTTGAACTCACGGTGATCTGCCTGCCTCTCCCTGCTGAGTGCTGGGATTAACGTTCTAGCCACTACACATGGCTATTATTATACATTTCTAAAGTTCAAAAAATAAAGCTTTAGGAAGAGAGACCTTGTGTGTAAAGAATACCAGAGTCCTACAACTGGAGAGATGGTTCTACAGTTAAGAGGATCCAGGTTTGGTTCCCAGCACTCAGAACGTGGCTCATAACCATCTGTAATTCCAGTTTCGGGGATCTGTCCCCTCCTTCTGACTTACATGGGTACCAGACACATGTGGTAAACACACATATATAGAAGCAAAATACACATATGCTTAAAGTAAAATAGCTAATTAGAAAAAAAGTAAAACTAGCACCTGAGAAGCAGTTGGGGAACCTTGAGAGTGGCAGGAAGGTGAGACCTGGTTAGGGAGAGCCAGGGTGTCCATTGTCAAAAGCATCGGTGGGTAGTATCAGGGTTGCAGGTTATAATCAGAAGAGGAGAGCCCAAGAAGTATTGTATGGTGAGAAAAGCAATCTTGTCAGATCGTTGAAATTAGACGCTCAGTTTATATCTCAGATGGTGGCAGAGGCCAGCTGTTATGTCACAGGATACTCAGACAGAGAAAGCAAGGAAGATGCTGAACATTCTTAGACTGTTTAAAAGAATTTTAAAAGTCTTTGAAATTCTGTTAATAATCACCATGAACAATGTTTATTAGGAAAAGAGCAACATGGAAATAGATATGACATACCAACTGAAAGTGATACAGCAGAGTTTAGAGCAAGAAGAAGCTGAGCACAAGACCACAAAAGCACGGCTGGCGGATAAAAACAAGATCTATGAATCCATTGAAGAAGCTAAATCAGAAGCCATGAAAGGTATGCATTGTGAGGTGTGTTCCCATTTTAGAGTATGCACTGTGAGGTGTGTTCCCATTTTAGAGTCAGTCTTCACTTTTACAAAATATGGTATTTGTTTATATTGCCAAGTATTGGGAGCTGAAAGGAAAGAAATTATCAGGGAAACTTTCTATACTTCCTTTTTTTTAAACCTTTGTATCATTGTAACAGTTTCTAAGAAACTAAAGCCCAAATGCAGAATCATTCTACCATATTTTTAAATCTGAAAGAAAATGATGTTTCAGTGACATTGATGCCATAAGGTGTATAATGTGATGTTCTATACTGATTTGGGAAATATGTTCTTTGACATAAGTTTACTGTAGTTTGACATTTCCCTAGCTGTGGTACAAAAGTATTAATAGTTATATAAGATCAAAATTTACATAATAGCTAGTCCATCTAGAACAGTGGTTCTCAACCTTCTTATGCTGTGACCCTTTAATACAGTTCCTCATGTTGTGGTGACCACAACCATAACATTAATTTTGTTACTACTTCATAGCTATAATTTTGCTACTGTTATGAGTCATAGTGTGTAAAATATCTGTGTTTTCCAATGGTCTTAGGCAACCCTTGTGGAAGTTATTTGATCCTCAGGGGTCATAATTAAGAACCACTGAACTAGATTATTCAGTTCACTGAGTGTTTTGGACTCTGACGTACTAAAGGTGCCAGTCAGATTTTATTAAAGCCATGTCATACTAATAGATCCCAATGTTAACCTCCACAAACCAATCTTTGCCTTAGTCTTGTCTTAGGATTGTTTGTTTTCTAACTTTATTGATAGATTTGAAATTTCACAAATAATCAATATTTGAAAATATTTTTGTCCAAGTCTTAAAACTCTGGATCAGAAGTTTCACTTCTTACTAAGATACGAATAGCTTAGAAGTAGCCTTTCACTCTTTAAATATAATTAAGATTTAGATTTTCTTATTACAACCAACTTAGATTAAAGCACTAATTCAAACAAGTCGTGAACAATGGTGCACTCTATTAATCCCAGCACTCAGAAGGCAGAAGCAGATGGGGTCTCAGCTATACAGCTACACTGGGCTACACAGTGAGACCCTGACTAACAAAAAAGAGAGAGAGAAATGAGACAGGTGCTTTACTTAGGAAGATCTAATCTGAAGAGATTAAGTTAATTAAGTTAATTTCCTTGTGTATGGCGTAGAGGAGAATTAAGTTGCTTTTGAGGTTTAATTTATATGCAATAAAGTGTAAATAGTTTTGATGTTTGTGTTACACTCATGTAGCTACCACCAAAAGCAAGATGTAGAATATGTCTACCAACTCAGTAAGTTTCCTTGTGCTTCTTTCTATTCTCTACACCAATATATGATTTTTTAAATGAATATTTTTTATTTATTTTTTAGTAAGTAATTGCATTTCTTTTTTGATTATTTTTTAAATTGACAAAAATAAAACAGTTCAATATAACTTTTGTTTCCAGTGGTTCCTTGGAACACTAATACATGATATGTGATGACTTCCTTACATTTTTATGCACAGGCCTCCATCACTTAAATATTATAGATGTCTTTCAAGCCTGAATCTAAAATTCTTGCTCTTTCTACTACATGTTCTCACCTCCATAGACTAAGAACATGTCTTGAACAAGTAATTATTGCCAATATGAACTTGTCTAGTTTCCTGTAAAGGGATAATGATGGTATTATTAGGTTGTGAAAGTCAAGTGCATGTACAATAATTAGAAATACTATCTAGAGGCTGGAGAGATGGCTCAGTGGTTAAGAGCACTGACTGCTCTTCCAGACGATCCGGGTTCAATTCCCAGCACCCACATGGCAGTTCATAACTATCTGAAGATCCAGTTGCAGGGGATCTGACAACTTCACACCAATGCACATAAAATAAAGTTAAATAAACCATAAAAAATATTTTAAAAAAATACTATCTACTTACTAGCATGTAGAGAATGTTTCATTTATCTGTGCACACTTTTAAAGACCCTTCATTAAATATTTTCAGTTTTGGCCATGGAGATGGTGATATCAAATGCAGGCAAGCATGGCAGCCACCAGCAATCCCAGCACCCAGAAGACAAAGAAGGGGAATTCCTGGGGCAAGCTCACTAGCTAGACAAACCAGAATTAGTGAGCTCCATATTCAGCCACTCAGAGGCCCTGCCACAGTATACAGTGGGGAGCAGATGAGGAAGATACCCAACATCAGCTTTAAGCCTTTATACATAAGTGAACACTTTTTTAAAAAGGCCTGAAAATTAATGGATTACATTCTTACCTAATGCAACTGTAAATAATAGTTGTATGTTAAACATTCGGTGTGAGAGGGCAGAGGACTCCTACTTGGGTATGAACTGAAATACTAATCAAAAGATTAACTAAAATTTACCTTTAGAATTGAACTTACTTGGTTAGGGGTACACTTTGTTGATCACCTTAAGATGAAAAAAATGCTTTTAAAAGATTATTTTTCTGATTGATAATAGGTTTATTGCAAGTCATTTTTAAAAAATGAAGGAGAATATAACTTAAAAAAGCAAAGATTACTTACTAAGTAAGCTAATACTTTGTAAATTTACTCCATTTTCTCCTAACATTTTACTAATTCTTTAAAAAAAAAAAAACCCTGTTAAGTGTTATTCAGCACTTACCTAGTGCCTACCATATGTCTGGCAGTATTTTAAGTCCTATATATGTATCAGCTTCAACACTTTTTTGCCATATGCTGGAGGTTAAATACCATTACCCTCCTAGATGGAAGAAATTTAAGGCCAGGGGGCTGGAAGATGCCTGCTCTTCCAAAGGTCCTTAGTACAGTTCCCAGCAACCACATGGTGACTCACAACCATCTGTAATGAGATCTGGTGCCCTCTTCTGGCCTGTAGGCATACACACAGACAGACTATTGTATACATAATAAATAAATAAATATTTTTAAAAAAAGGAAATTTAAGGCGAAAGAAGTAAATGAAAGAAGTTCATTTACTTAAATAATTAGTAAGTGTCAGAGCCAAGATTTAAGATCAGAAAGTTGGGTTTCTGAGTCTATCTCCCCAAACATAATTTTCAACACCTGTGTAATAATATATGGAAAGAGAAGAGATGGAATCTGCCTGGAATGCTTTCCAGTAGGAAGAGTCACACTGTTTTTGTTTGTTTTGAAAGATGCCACTGTCTTTTACACAAAGACAGGATTATCTTTTTTTCATTAGAATAGATGTAGTATTACAAGTAGTATGATAATTTTATATTGCAAAAAAAAAACCTCCCAATTTTCTAGCCTAAAATTTATATCTCAAGTATATTTGAAATGCTAAAAATGTTCAGTTAGAAACAAATAACAATATAGGACAGTACCACTTGCTTGTAATTAAAATACTTACATTTCAGACTCTTAGTTGTGTCTACTTTCATTGTAATAGAAATGGAGAAGAAGCTATTGGAAGAAAGGTCTTTAAAGCAGAAAGTGGAAAACCTACTCCTGGAAGCCGAGAAAAGATGCTCTATATTGGACTGTGACCTCAAACAGTCCCAGCAGAAATTAAACGAGCTGCTGAAGCAGAAAGATGTGCTAAATGAAGATGTAAGTGTGCATTACACTAAGTATGAACCAATAAGAAGCTGGTTTTATTGGATACATTTAATGGTGACTGCATTATTTAATTTTTAATTTTTTTCTTGTAATTTTCTATGGAGTCTGTTGGGTTTAATGATAGAGTAAATCAGTCATAATTGAATAATTTTAAGTTACTTAAAACTTAAAGGTTATATTTAAAAATATTTGAAATATCTATTTTAATGTGATATGATTAAGAAATTATTGTTCTTGAGAAAAATCAAAATAATTTACTTAAATACTAAGTATACAATTTACTTTTTAGGTTAGAAATTTGACATTAAAGATAGAGCAGGAAACTCAGAAGCGTTGCCTTATGCAAAATGATCTAAAGATGCAGACTCAGCAAGTTAACACCCTGAAAATGTCAGAAAAGCAGATAAAACAAGAAAATAATCATCTCATGGAAATGAAAATGAACTTGGAAAAGCAAAATGCTGAACTTCGAAAGTAAGTTAACTGGTTCAGATAGTTAGATTGATAGCTTCTGAGAGGTTTTGTGTGTTTGTATAATTGTATTTATTTAAAATGAAAGCCAGGTTTGGTGATAATTCCTATAATCCCAACACTTGGGAGTGCGAAACAGATTGGAATTTCAGAGCCAATTTATATAGCAATGTGAAAGTAAAATAAACTGAAAATACAGGCACACACTGTATTAGCTATTGAATTAATGACATATGATGTGACATAGCCTCAGGAAAAGCCTGTGCACAGTGCGTGTGTGTGTGTGTCTGTTGTTTTTGGCGTTCTGTTGTTGTCACTGTTTTTATAGCTTCACTGCCTTGCCCTGGCCGGCTGCATCCTCCCAGGCATCTTTTTTCCCAGCCTCCGGAGTGCAAGGATTACACATATAAGTCACCACATATGGCTTTCAGTTGTTTGGATTTTTGTTTTGTTTTTTTGATACATGGTCTCATAAAATTCTCCAGGCTGTCTTTGAACTCACAATCCCTCGTGCCTTGGCCTCCCAGTTGCTGGGATTACAGGCTCCGCTACCAGGCCTGCAGGGATGAGAGTTTGGAAGGCAGTGGTGAAGTTAGTGTGGCATGAAAATTACTTGATTGCAGGATTCTTTGCAGAGTGAGTTTGAATGCGTATATCGTACTTTACTAAAGACTTGGACTTTCCATGTTCACAGAGAGCGGCAGGATGCAGACGGGCAGATGAAGGAACTGCAAGACCAGCTTGAAGCGGAACAGTATTTCTCAGTAAGGCACTTCCTACAGAATCAGAGAATGATTGTCTTTTAATTGAAACAAATACTTGTTTCACTTTCTGTGTATTTGTATTTTGGGTGTAGGCATGTATGTGTACCACGTGCATGCATGGTACCCTGGGAGTTCAGAAGAGGGTAGGATGCACAGCTTTTGTTTGTTTGCCCCTGCTTGCTTTGGTTTTAGGCTTTTTTTTTTTTTTCAACAGACCTGCTGTATAGCCCATGCTGGTCTCCAATTTGCAAACTGTCTACCTTCTGAGTGCTGGAATTATAGTGGTTTACCATCACACCATAAGTATTTGGTGGACTCTTACATGACTCATAAAAAGCAAACCGGGATTGGGGATATAACTCATTGGTGAAATGCTTGCCTAACATGGGAGCATGGAAAGAGGTCTGAGCTCAGTACCCAGTACCATAAAAAAGAAAAAGTGCTGGACAAAAGACTATAGATTCTCTAACAGGAATCCTTTATCAGACTGGCTTGGTAGTATGTGCTTATAGTTGTAGCTGCTAGGCAGTCTGAGGTGGGAAGAACTCTTGAACCCTCAAAATTGAAGTGAATCTGGGCAACAGAAGGGGAGACATTGTCTCAAAACAACAAATGAGGTATTGTTGCTAGAACATAATCCTAAGCATAAACTATTACCAGCCTGTGAAACTGGTTAAAAGCATCAAATTTTGGAAATTGTGCTTTTGTAAGGAAAGGAATAAAATTGTCATTTTGATATTTATGGGGGTTTTTTTTTGAGAGCACTTTAAAAATAGGAAGTATTTCCCCTCCCTCCTACCCTCCCTTCCTCTTTTAATAGCTTCCAAGACAGGGTTTCTCTGTGTAGGCCCGGCTGTCCTGAAACTCATTCTGTAGATCAGTCTGGCCTTGAACTAAGTAATTCATTGACCTGCCTCTGCCTCTTGAGTGTCAGACTTAAAGGTGTGCACTACCACCGTCCAGCAATGTGAAGTGTTTTCATGGAGTAGTTCCATTGATCTGTCACCTTAAATCAAACATAAAACAAACAAAATTAACCAGCAATGTTTTTCGCCACCTCTTCTTTTATACTACCAGCCTGTACATTTAACTGGAATTTTTGCTGTAATATTCAGTTGAAAATCATACTATATATATTATTAACTGGCTGTTGTAGGGGTTGAGTAGGAACTAGATGTAGGATATTCTATCTACAATATACTTTGGCAGATAGCCAAATATTTGCTTAATTGGTGACTAGAAAATGGGAAAACTCAGAAAATTATTAATATCTCAGGAGCCCCAAATTACTCAACATTAAGAAAATATGTGTGTATATTGAGATTTTTGCCTGGCTAGGCTTTGGATGTAAGTCATATTCTTGGTGATAATGGACACATTGCTGTTTTGCTGTTTAGACCCTTTATAAAACACAAGTTAGAGAACTTAAGGAAGAAAGTGAAGAGAAGACTAAGCTGTGTAAAGAGTTACAGCAGAAGAAGCAGGACTTACAGGATGAAAGGTAAGGGCGGGCCTTGTCCATGGGTACATGTCCTGTTCTCAGCCTCCTTTTTACCAAGTTAAAAAAAAAAGTGATAAAGAATCAAGTAGAGAAAGACTTTTGATTCATAATGAAAAATGGTCATTAAAATGCCATCTCCAAGGGATCTGGGACTTAGCTTGGGAAGACTGTGTGTTTAGAATATACGAGGCCTTGGGTTCAATCCCATTACCATATGCTTATATTTTTTATGGTCTATCTCTGAAATACAGAGACTCTTTGGCTGCCCAGCTGGAGATCACCCTGACCAAAGCAGACTCTGAGCAGCTGGCTCGTTCCATTGCTGAGGAACAATATTCTGATTTGGAAAAAGAGAAAATCATGAAAGAGCTGGAGATAAAAGAGATGATGGCTAGACACAAGCAAGAACTTACTGAAAAGGATGCCACAATTGCATCTGTACGTAAAATTCTTGGTGCTTTGGGTTTGTAATTAAATTATTGTGTATTAAAAATCTCAGAAACATCTAGGAGCTGTGTCAGATGTAAATTAAAAATTATCTGTATCTGTTAGCAAATGGTGACAGAGTTTAACTAAAGAAACATTTCAGAGAAAACTAAAACAGAAAGCAGTTGGTCCTGTGCTGTCAGTCAGGCAGAGCTACTGATCACCACAGTAAGGGGAGTGAACAGTCGGCTAGAGGGAGGTGCGTGCACAAAACCTGTGTTTGTGCAGATAGGAATAAAGCCAGTGCGAAAACACTCAGTCGGGAAGTGGGTTTGGAATAATGGGGTTTTATGTGAAAGGAATAATGGTCAATCTGACTAAGTAAATTGTACCTAGCTTAAGGACCAGATGTGAAAAATAGAAAGTTTAAGTTTTTAGAACCTAAAATGTCTATGTGACACAAGATAGCCTAAAAAAGAAAAGATACTGGAATATATTAAACAGCATTAATTTTTAGAATATATACAAAATTCCTATAATTCATTAAACGAGATGAAACAATTTAGAAGAAAATTGGCCAAAAGAGAGCGCAAATACATCAGTAGATGCTGTTCTCCAGCAAAAGGTCAGATAAATGCCATAGATTTGAAATACCCATTATGTGACTGAAAATAAGCTGTCAGCTTCAAGTGTCTGGAAAATGACATTTTTCATTACAATAAATGGAGAGTTAAAGTCAATATAATATCTGTAATTTTGTTAATAGTATGACCATTTGTGGTAAATTTTAAGTGTATGGTACCACCCAAAGAAAGTCCACACTAAGATAACTATGCTAAAGAAACTAGCACAGTGCTTAGAGACACAGAGATGCTTATAACAACAAACCCTTGCATCTCAATCGCTAAATAGGCGTAGAGGCTGGAGAGATGACTCAGTGCCTAAGAGGATCTGGGTTTGATTCCCATCACCCACATGACAGCTCATACTTGTCTTGTAGCAACTCTGTAGTTACAGGGTTTTTGACGCCCCTTTCTGGTTTCTGAGGGCACTGCACACACATGCTACAGAGACATACATTCAGGTCAACACTTATATGCATTAAATTAAAATTAAAAATAACAGATGTGGTAGTACATGGCTGTAATTCCAACATTTGGGAAGTGAAGGCAAGAGGGTCAGAAGTTGAAGAACACCCTTGTTTACACAGCAAGGTGGAGGCTAGCCTAGAATACATACAACTGTGTCTTAGCAAACAGAACCAAAATAGGTACATTAAGTATGGTAGAAAGTGGAAGTAAACAGAAGTTGGAGCTAAATGAATTTTATATATATGCAGGATAATACAATTTGTTGTTCTTTATTTTGATCTCAGAAAGACCCAGAATTCACAATCTTTGTCCTGCCTCCCCCTCCCCCTGGGTTTAGAAACATTATCTGGCATTCCCACATCTTAATTCTCACTATCCTTGGCTGCCTGGGTCTCACTCTGTAGACCACACTGGCCTTGAATTTATAGACACCCCCCTGCATTTGTTTACTGAGTTTTAAGGTTAAGGGTATACTCTACCGTGGCAAATTTAATTCTTTATTAAGTAAGTCATTATTTATTTGATTTTATTTGATTTTTGATATAGGGTTTCTTTCTTTAATAGTCCTGGCTATCCTGGAACTAGCTCTTGTAGACCAGGCTGGCCTCAAACTCACAGAGATCCACCTGACTCTGCCTCCTGAGTGCTGGAATTAAAGTTGTGTGCCACCACATATTATTTCTTGTGTTTATAATGAAAATGTGCAGTATTTGGTGGGAAAGTTGAGCATATAAACTATAATAAAACTTAAGGAAGGAAAGATAGAAATACAATCTGAATGGAATATAGAAAAAGGGTGTCAGCTTCGGTAAAAACTCATTTTTTAAAATTTTAAATAACATTTTGAAAGAAACACTGCAGTTTTTAAGCTTACTCTTCATGATTGGAACACAAGTCCTTTTTCTCCTTTTCTTGATTTATTAAGTGATTTTCTCATTTTAAAAAAAAAACTGCTAAGGATTTGTGGCAAAGGGGCAGATTTTTGGTTTTTTGAAATATGTAAGAAGTTTTGAGGGAGCAACAGTTTTATCCAGGGAAAGTCTAGTGTGGTAACACAAGGAGAGGTGAGAGGTGTTCTAGGGGTCTCAATTTGGATTACTGTTTGACAACTAAAATTTTGTAAATTAATACGTTGGTTTTCCCCCCACTTGTGTTTCTTAGCTCGAAGAAACAAATAGGACACTAACTAGTGATGTTGCAAATCTTGCAAACGAGAAAGAAGAACTAAACAACAAGCTGAAAGACACTCAAGAGCGTATGTATTAGCAGGAAGAGAGCTTACTGTGAACATACCTAGTAGCTGTAGTTATTGGTGTAATTTTAATATCTCTTTTTTCAGAACTCTCCAAGTTGAAAGATGAAGAGATCAGTGCAGCAGCTATTAAAGCTCAGTTTGAGAAACAGCTGTTGACTGAGAGAACACTCAAGACTCAAGTACGTCACCAGAATGCAAATGCAATTCTGAATTTTGTTTTCATTCCTGTCACCTGTCACTTCTAGCTCTAGAGGCAGAAACGGTGCTCATTGTAATACCAGTGTTTAAAGAATTTCCTGGTTTACTTTTGTCAAGTTAGAAGAAACTTCATATGTCCCACATTCTCCCAGCTTTTTATTATTTGCTAATAGGCTGAAAAGTGTCAGGTGGTCTGAAAGGGCACATGTGATGATTGACACCTCTCTGCCAGCTCCTACAGTTGGATTTGTAGGAAAACATGTGGGTGCTAGTACTATTCTCTGTTGTTGGACAAAGTACTTTTTAGTGCCAAGGCAGAATTCACTTCCTCCAGATAGAAGGAGGAACATTTGCCCATTAAAATCTCTCTTATAATAAAAGTTGGATTAGTGGAAAATGATATCAAGCATGTGATTTAGTGAGGAACACACCTAAGGCCTGGCATACGCTAGGCAAGCATTCTACCCAAGCTACACTCACAACCCTTCAAACACTTTCAATTATCATTCTCAAAAGTCATGAGAATAAAAAAATATTTAGAATACAGGATGGATGCCATGGACCACCCCAGTCGGGTACTGGGATCCCTGGGACGAGGGTCCTTGAGGGCTTGGTGGTTAAGGATTCGGCGATGACAAATAGAATCAAACACAGAGGCAGTTTGAATCCGAGTGTATTTTGCAGCTTTCAAACAAGAATTTTTATACATAGTGAAACAGATACTGAAATTCTTAAAAGATGTGTTTAATGAAGCAATCACGGATAGAACAGATAACATCATTGTCATTTGGCAAAGTAAAACGTAAAATCATCCAAGGCTAATGGCACATATCCAAGAACAGGTTGATAAATTTTTATGGTCAGTTATTGTTTAACAACTAGTATCTGGTCTTTGTAAATCTTCAAGATGTAAATTTAAACTATTGATTCTTTTTGCTTAGGGCTTTCTCTACTATATACCTAGGCCCATTTTTGATGACATATGTACAGTCATGAAATTTTTAATGGGAAAGTTTTAGACTTATTTTATAATTTTGAAAATAATTTATGAAGTAAAGCGCTGGTTATACGGAGATAAGGTTATGGTTACCAACCATCTCAAGGAATGGTTTCTTGCTTGAAGTCTCAGTGTAGGTTATCAGGAACATCTTGTAAATATGAAAAGAGAATAGAAGAAGATAAAACAAATGGCCATGAGAACTATGGCTTAATATTTCACTCCGGCCACGAGTTCCACAACCAGTTCCAGGAGGCCTCCTTCTTTTGAAGTTTTCACCTCAGTCTGTGGAACTTGTTACAAATTCTACTGGGGCCATTTCCACAAGCTAAAAGTGTTTTCTTTATAGCCCTGTGTATAGGAGAGGAATTATTGGTGATCATGTAGCTTGCAATTGGTGGGTTTCTGAGAAAACATCAGCATAATTATTTGCTAAATGCTTATTTTTTTTTTAAGGCTGTGAATAAGTTGGCAGAGATCATGAATCGAAAAGAACCTGTCAAGCGTGGTAGTGACACAGATGTGCGAAGAAAAGAGAAAGAGAACAGAAAACTACATATGGAGCTTAAGTCTGAACGTGAAAAGTTGACACAACAGATGATCAAATACCAGAAAGAACTGAATGAAATGCAGGCTGTAAGAACATGCTTACACTGAAAACATTTCTTTAAAACAGAATTATTTCCTTTTCTGGGTGGTTGCAGAACATTTCTATTAGCAGTTATTACTGAACTATGGCCAACACTCATAATATTTATCTCATTTGTTAATATATTTTCTTACAGCAAATAGCTGAAGAAAGCCAGATTCGAATTGAACTCCAGATGACTCTGGACAGTAAAGACAGTGACATTGAACAGCTGCGTTCACAGCTGCAGGCCTTGCATATCGGTATGGACAGCTCCAGTATAGGCAGCGGACCAGGGGATGTTGAGCCTGATGATGGATTTCCAGGTACACATTCTTGGTCAGCCCTTGTATTTGCCTGACATTTAGATCATCTGATTGCTTTTAAGTTCCATGACCTGACTTTGCTCTTGAAAAAATATTGATCATTTCTTTAAGGGAAAACCTTTTTGGAGTAGCGATTCACATGACATTTTGGACTTGTTTTGTTAAAAATAGACATGTAATGAAATTGTAAATGATTGGATGTTTAGCTCTTATGTGATGTAGTATCTGTCTTTTAAGCTTTCATTTTTTCTCTCTCTCTGCTCTGCCTTGCTTCTTACTTGTGGGCATTTAGTTCATATCACTCAGTCACACACTATGGAATCCATGTCCTTCACCTACCAACGTTCCTCTACTTCTCTCAATATTGCCACTAAGCCCTCCAGTTCTCACACGCTTCTTGATTCTGACTCTGAAGACGATTCTTTGCCTTATTTACCCATTTCATCGGAGCCTAATGGTGCAGGTGACATCCTGAAAAATCTTTCTGTCTTTGGAGTTTTCCCAGCTACTTAATTTTATCTTTTTGAAAATCTTTTTATGATATTAACTAACAATCCACTCACTCAACATACTGTGTAGATGGAGTGAAAAATCTGCTGCATGAACTGCAATTTGATTTTAAAGCATTTTTAAAATAGCTTGTGATTGTATTTGCTAGATTGTTTGATTTTTAGCCAACTTTCCAGAAACAGAATGTTGTATATCCTTGAAAGTGCATGGCTTTGTCTGTTTTCAGACAACTTTTCTGTAGTTCTGTATCAAGAGTGACAGTACAGAAGAGAACAAAATCCTATGACTGCTTCAGAGACTGCGGTCAGGCTTTCACTGAATATGTACATGCTCATAGTGTGCACAGGGAACAATTCGGTCTGGTCCTTACCTGAAAAGCCTCCCAGGTGAAATAGTGAAGAGTCCAAGAGCATCTTCTGAACTCCCAGAGTTCTCAGTGATCTCTCTAGGCTCCAGTCTCCTCATCTGCCTGTGGGTTAGAGTTCTGTTGTGGGGAGCTGTGGACATAGAGAGCTTGTGTAGAGCATCTAGTACAGTTGGAGCATAACAGTTAAAATCTGTAGTAACTTGTAGTATTAAAATATTCTCTTAGAATGACATCCCCCTTGCTAATTTCATTTGAAAAATACTAAATTTATAATAAGAGCCCCAGGACTTAAGATACTTTCTTTTGTTGATTTAAGATTTACTTATTTTGATATTTTAGAGCTTAGAAATTTTGGTTATATTGTTCCTTGTTAAACAGGTTTGCTATGTATTGTACACAATTAGAATAGTCGTTCTAAAATTCCATATTTTCTGAACACATACTCATTTAAAGAGCTTTCTACTCAACAGTGCACTTTGCACCTCTAGTCATCCCCACAAGAAGAGTGGACTGCTTGGTGTAGATGTGCAGTAAAAAGACCTCAGTGGCTCTTGTGATGCTTTTCTCCTGAATTTTGCCAGTGCATGAATTTAATCAATGGAGTATTTGATGTTATAATTTGGAGTATTTATTTCTGATGTGACCTTGATTTTGTTTTGCGTTGTGGAATGTGATTCTACTGATTATGCTTTATTATAGTAGTTTGGGTACTTTATGGTCTGAATTCTAAAGGGCAGGCTTGATTGGCTTGTGACTTCCACATTAAAGTTTTATTGAATTCTTCATTGTCGGGGAGGATCATTGTATTTATATTCATGTATTGTTTATTTACAGAATCAAGATTAGAAGGATGGTTGTCATTGCCTGTGCGGAACAACACTAAAAAGTTTGGATGGGTTAAAAAGGTAATCATTACTTTTGAATGTGGTTCTTTTAGCTTCCGATTTAACTATAGCCATTTTCCTTCTGGAGTTGTAGGGTGGACATGCCTGCATGTCCGGACACATAAAACCTGCTTATGCTTTCTGGTGTGGGTTGATGTGACTTGTTTTCTGTGTAAAAGACTTACTCTCTGGGTCATTTCTAAAATGGGTTCTGAGGTCATAATTAGAAGTTTGTTCTTCTGGTGCTTTTGTGTCCCATGGAAAACTCCTCCAGATGTGATAGAAAGACCCTTGATACTTGATACTTGTGTTACCATGGCTGTTCATGTTTGATCAAGGTGATGCGATTCTATGTGTAGATTCCAAATCTTAAAGTAGGTATGATTTCAGTTTCATTTGTTTCTTCCCCTCATTTACTTATTTAAAGCTTCTACAAATAGAAACCTGTTACCTTAAGGAAAACTTCTCTAAAACAGCATTCCTGCTTTTTATTTACTTGCATAGCATATGACTTTATCACAAATACAGAATCTCTTGTAAAAGAAAATACAGTGCACAGTAATTTGATAAGTTTCTCTCTTTCCTATTTTTAACAGTATGTGATTGTAAGCAGTAAGAAGATTCTCTTCTATGACAGCGAACAAGATAAAGAGCAGTCTAACCCTTACATGGTTCTAGATATAGAGTAAGTGTCTCATGTAGAGTCTGAATAATAGAGCCTTGTCCATCACAACAATCACAGCACACCTTTCATGCTCCTAGTGCAACAATTTTCCTTTGATTTCCTTTGTAGAAATGAAAGTTGATGGTGTTTAGTGTGCAAGACACCTGTATTTCATGGTTTAATACACTATTATTTAAAGAAAGTTCACCTTGAAAATTTATCTTAAAAATTATTTAAACAATAAAACAATAGATGTACGCCTTTAATCCTGACGTGAAAGGCAGATGCAGGTGGATCTCTGAAGGCAGCCTGGTTTACAATAGTGAGTTCCAGGACAGCCATAGTGAGATAGTGAGACTGACTCTGTCTCAAAAAAATCAACAACAAAAACCAACCTTGTCGAAGAGCATCTAACATCAGTCAATAAAATAGCTGATTTTTAACTTCTGGCATAAAATGACCAATGTAATATAATCCTTGTGTAACATTTTACTTACTCCTTTATTTAAAAACCTTTTATAGCAAGCTGTTTCATGTCCGACCCGTTACCCAGACAGATGTATACAGAGCAGATGCTAAAGAAATTCCAAGAATATTCCAGGTAAAGATAGTGTTTGTGTTCTTTATGTGACATGATGCTTTAGATCCCTTTCTTCACTGGCCTAGGACTGCTTCACACTCTCCCTTGTGTCACACCCCAGTTGAGATGCTTGGCTCTTTACAGTGTGCTGCTTCTGTCTGAGGACAGCTCTATCCTGATGGTGGTGTTTGCTAGTTTATGTTATGCCTCTGGGCTTTGTTGGCCCTTTCACAAGATGGGTGGTGGTTTTTTTAGAGCGTGAACTTACTCCTGTTTTGGTTTTATTATCAACTCTGGAAATTTTAAAAATTTCAGTTTGGAAGCAGTAGCACTTTTTCTGTTTATTTAAAGTGAAGGCGAGCTTTTACTTTTCCTGCTCCTGTTTAAAAAGCCTTCAAACCATAGGGCTGGAGAGATGGCTTGGTAAGAGCTCTTACTTCTCCATCAGAGGTCCAGCGTTCACACCAGATAGTTCACAAACACCTGTTACTCCAGTTCCATAGGATCCAATGCCCCTTTCTGATCTCCACAGGCACTGTGTGGGCACATGTGTGCGTGCACCTGTGCGTGTGCGCATGCACACACACACACCTTTTTAAAAAAGTATTAAAGTGCTCTATCAAAACCGCTGTGCCCAATCCATTGTAGGGGAGTTGTCCTTTTTTTTTTCCTTTTCTTTTCTTGAGTACTTATGCAATTTTATTTGGGCATTTATTTGCATATCGTCTCCCTTTTATCCCTTAACTCTCCAAATATCTTTTAAAATGAAAATGCATATATTTCACCCACTTTTTTCTTAAGAAATGTAAGCAATTATTGTAGTGTCATATTGGACTTTCGTTGTTTGGATAGGAGGGACACTGGAGACTGAACCTAGAGTTTTGACCTTCCACTGAACTATACTACTAGCCCTAAATGAGTCACTCCTAGAGGAGTGAAAGGGGAAACCCACCTATTCAAGTGTAAATTTGCCTTTAGTTAGCCTATCCTGATAGTTTTGCTATCAGATACTAAAGCAAAAATAAGGAGGTCCTGTTTAAACACATCAATTTTTTTAGTGTGATGCAAGAGTAGTTTATCAGAAATGTTTCTGTATAAAAATAACATAATGCAGGACCTGGAGAGACGCCTCAGAAGTTAAAACAAAACAAAACAAAAAAAAAAAACACTTGGATTTGGTTTCTAACACCAGAGTGGTGGCTCACAGCCATCTGTGTTCCAGTTCTAGGGGATTTGATGCCCTCTTCTAACCTCTGAAATACCAGGCATGCATGTGGTGCACATACAAACATGAAGGAAAAATATTAATAAAATAAAATAAATAAATCTTTTAAAAGTGTGTAACAGTCACTTCTGTCCTCTTGGTATTTATAGATTCTGTATGCCAATGAAGGAGAAAGTAAGAAGGAACCAGAATTTCCAGTGGAGCCTGTGGGAGAAAAATCTAATTATATTTGCCATAAAGGACATGAGTTTATTCCTACTCTTTATCACTTCCCAACTAACTGTGAGGCCTGTATGAAGCCACTGTGGCACATGTTTAAACCACCTCCTGCTCTGGAGTGCCGTCGGTGTCACATTAAATGTCACAAAGATCACATGGACAAGAAGGAGGAGATCATAGCACCTTGCAAAGGTGAGCTGGGAAGTGCTTGCTGTGCTTTACTTGGGCTTGGGTCATTTTAAACACATTAATTTATTTCAAATAATTCTTTTTGTAGTTTATTATGACATATCATCGGCAAAGAATCTATTGTTATTAGCAAATTCAACAGAAGAACAGCAGAAATGGGTTAGTCGGTTGGTGAAAAAGATACCTAAGAAACCTCCAGCTCCAGACCCTTTTGCCCGATCATCTCCTAGGACCTCAATGAAAATACAACAAAACCAGTCTATCCGGCGACCCAGTCGACAGCTTGCTCCAAACAAACCAAGGTAATAAGTAAAATATGGTAGAAAAGTTGAAGCTGCTTTCTTAAAAGTTGCTTTTTATAGCCAGGCGGTGGTGGCGCACGCCTTTAGTCTCAGCACCCAGTAAGCAGAGGCAGGTGGATCTCTGTGAGTTCGAGGCCAGCCTGGTCTACAAGAGCTAGCTCTAGGACAGGCACCAAAGCTACAGAGATACCTTGTCTTGAAAAAAACCACATACACAAAAAAAGTTGCTTTTTATATCAAACTAAAAACTTGGATAATTATGATTTTCCTTTTCTTGATATTTTAATGAATCATTGGAAACCAAATATTTTAAACTTACAGTGTGTATGTCTTATTCTCTGATGTGGCTAAAAAAATATATTTTTGAAGTTACAGATATTAAATTCAACCAAAATCTAAAGGTGATATTTTATTACTTTTGTATATAATCATGCTATTTTCATCCTTAATAAGCACATGGACTAATTAGTGATTTGAAAAATGGCATTAAGATTATACACAGATGTTTACGTATGAGGTGCACACACACGTTACAAACTTTTTTTAGCTAGATAATCTGAGAAGCAGAACTGAAAGCAGTTTCAATTTTAATTTACATTGATTAGTGCAAAACAGTGTGTTTTAAAGAGCAGTACAGTTCAGCTTGAGATGAACTGAGTGACATGGGCACTGCTTGGAACTGAAGTATCAAGGGTGATCTTGATATAGAGAAATGCTGAAACCATTTTATATGGCTTCACTGACTGAAGTCACATTACATTGGGATTCAGAAGTACAGTTTCTTGGCTTATTAGGTACCAGACAATTGTAAACATGGCTTTCCATTGGAGATGAAGGTTTGGTTAGCTGATGGACAGAATCTTAGGTTGGTCAGAGATCTGATTTCAGCTGCTTTGTTGCCTAACACAGGACCTTCAGTATATAATTGATAATGTGTTTTGCTTTTGTTATCAGACTTCTCATATGAAACTTCTGGAAGTAATATCTCCAGGAAATAATTTAGAATGACAAAAGTAGATTTGGTGTTTCAGTAGCAAAATGGTTGGATATTTTGTGTGTGAAATATGATAAAAATTAGCTGGGCATGGTGGCACACACCTTTAATCCCAGAATTTGGGAGGCAGAGGCAGGTGTATCTCTGAGAATTTGAGGCCAGCCTGGTCTACAGAGTGAATTCCAGGGCAGTCAGGGCTACATTGTAAGATCTTGTCTCAAAACAAAAGAAATATTAATGTAAAATACTGACTACATGATAGTAATTAAGCTAAAGGTTCTCAAAAGGTACGCACTGAGCAGGTTGGATTTAGGAACGTGAATGAGCACACAGAGTGTTGGGGGAGATAACAGCAGTTAAGAAGAGGCCAAAACAAAGGTCTCTAAAGGAGGATAGAGAGGTTGCTCAGACAACTACTACTCTTAAAGAGGAAGTTAGCTCATAGCACCTGCTTCAGGTGGCTAACAGCTGCATATAACCCCAGGCCCAGGGTTTGTTTTTACAAAAAAAGAAAATAAATAAATCTTACTTAAAAACCTTAAAAGAATTGAGAGACAAACACAGAAGTCCATTTTGTATAAAATGTCTAAAAATTAAGTTTTTATTATTAATATTGTACAACTGTTAATGCATAAATGCTGTTTTAATTAATACTTTATCTCTGTCTTCTGTGCTTATACTCTGTATATCTAATTGGGTAACATTAAAAAGTATAGGTTTATTTAGTACATGGTTCTGGAGGCTAGGACATCTAAGCAGCATGGCACTAGCATCCAGTGAAGGCTTCTTGCACCATAACTTGGCAGAGGGCTTCATGAGCGGAGAAAGTTTGCTTTGTATAACAGAACTATCCCCAAGGAACCCACTCATCTCTGAAATGACTGAAATGTCCTCCTAAGGGCCTGCTCTTCAACACTGCCACCTGGGAATCAATTTCCAACAGATAGATCTAGTGGTCATATCTAGACAGACCTGCCTTTTCTCCCTCCTAAGTGCATCAAAAAGACCATATTGCCCAAGGACCAGGTGTTTAGGTCCAAATACTCTAGACTCAATGTCTGCACTCGTAGCTGTAAAGTCTGCTGTTTGACAATGACGTAAGCAGAATTGGACAGTTTAAAGATGGTTTGGAAGTGCTACTTTTAGAGTGTGTTCTTGGTCAGGTGGTACACGTCTTTAATCCAGCACTTCGGAGGCAGAGGCAAGCAGATCTGAGTTCAAGGACTACATAGCAAGACCCTGTCTCTACAAAAAGAAAGACTCAACCTTACTGAGTTTAAGTTAAATTAAAGCCGTACTTTTTATCTGCAATGTTATGTTGTGCTGAGACTGGGGAAGGACAGAGTAACAGGCAGTAACAGTGGTAATTTGATGCTGGAGAGCAAGCCTGGATCCAATTAAAAAGGATAGATAGATTTTTGCAAAGAAGTTTGACTTGTTTTAATACCGATTTCTCACATAATTGTTTTAATGTCAGTTTCTCAATGACTTACTGACGTATAAACTGAGAACTGATAGTAAAAAAAAATGTGTAGAAGAAAAAGTTTAATAAAGATTTTTAAGTAGAAATAACCAGAATTAGGTGACTGAGTGGAAGAAAATGAAGAGATGTTTTAAGGACATAATTGCACAAATAACCTAGTATTTATAGTTTTAATATAAATTTGCAATTCTAGGGGACTGGGAAATGGCCCAGAGAGTAAGAGCACTCATGCAAACATGAGTACCAAGTAAAACTTGGGTATGGTAGTGCATGCCTGTAATGTTACAATTTGCGAAGCAGAGGCAGGAGGATTAGGAGTTCAAGGCTAAGCCTGGTCTACACAGTAAGCTTGAGGCCAGCCTAGGCTGCATAAGACTTCGTCTGAAAAAAAAACAAAAACAGAATAAAAAAATTATTCAGTTTATTTAAACATGCAAATAATGAGACCTTTCTACTTCTGCAAATCATATCCAGATCTAAGAATGAGGTCTGAGATTACTGGGTAAGTTATACACACTCAAGTTCAAAGCCACTGACTGGTATTCACAGATATAACCTTGGGGACCAGAAAGTTTCTTGGCAAAAATTCATGAGCATCATAGTTAAGAATAATTAAAGTTCCCCCCACCCCCAGTCTTAAGGTGTTGTTACAGTATAGATTATTTAGTAGGAAGAAACAGATCAAGGGTGAAGAGATAACCTACTTATTGGGTAAAGGCACCATACCTTGGACCCACATGGTAGTAGAGAAATTATTCCCACAATTGTTCTCTGACCTTCAGGCAACTTCCATGTTGTATGTATGCACACATACAATAAATAAATGAGCTTAATTTTTAAAAAGCTAAAGGTTTATATAATCTGAAGGAAGAGTAGTGTGTTAATTAAGATTTCTAATTAAAAAGACACGATTCATCTTCCTGTTTTATGTCCAATTCATTTAGCGAGTTACATGGACAATGCCTCTTCCATGTTTTCTCTGCCCTGGTTTCCATATTAGAACATAGCTGTTGGTGAGCCACTCAGCAGGTAGGGGGTCATTCAAGAGTTGAGAGATCTGTGTTCCCCTTGTTGATCCCTTCCAAAGTTTTATCTTTTATGGTGTAATTTATTAAGCAACAGGAAATGGCAACTGTCAACTGATAATGTAGTTTGTTTTATACTTCTCAAACTGAAAATCAGTGTAGCTACATCTTTATCTGGACAGTAGGAATCAGTGTAAAGAGCAAATTATATTCTTAGCCCAAGTAGTATCTGTTTTGGGTTCCCCCAGAGAGCCCTTCTTCATTGTGCCCAGTCAGCATGTTCACACCTGCCCACACCTAAAGAAAAAATTTACTGGATGTTTCCATTGGAACTGTTGGCTATGCTGCTCCTGAAGGGACACCCCTTCCTCCCCCTCCCCCCCCACTACCTGAGACAGGGTTTCCCTGTGTAGCCCTGGCTGCCCTGGAACTCACTCTGTCTGTCAGGCTGGCCTTTAACTCACAGTGCTGGGATTAAAGGCGTGCACCACCACACAAGGAAAACTTCTAGTACTCAGCACACTCCAGCTGTAGTACTCTCTACGTTCTGCAGTCTGTAAAGATCAGAGCTATAAACTTGCCAACCTCCTGTTACAGATTGCTTGATTTGGCATTTAAAGACTGGGATTGGTCATTTGATGATGTTGATGGTGATGATGATGACGATGTTTTTGATTTCTGAAGAAATAAATGGGTAAATCAAAATGATTGAGTTCTTAGTACTTCCATGTAGTGCATGTGGTTTGCACTTGGACTTTCTTTTCTTTTTTTGAACTAGTTTTGAAATTTTATAATGTTTTTAGTAGGATATGATTAAAAAGTAGTTTTCAGAAATATTTCTAACTAGAATTTCCATAGCAAATGTAAGTGAAATGCTATGTTCAGATTCTTTATTGGCTATCAATTTAATTTGAAATTAAAATATTTTATCTTTCAAGTTAAGTATGGAGAAATAAAAAAAGGAAAAAGCTCTGGTACCGTTGATTCATTCCAAAGAAGCTGTATACAGAGTATTAAAACTTTTTTTTTAATATTTACTTATTTATTATGTATACAATATTCTGTCTGTGTGTATGTCTGCAGGCCAGAAGAGGACACCAGACCTCATTACAGATGGTTGTGAGCCACCATGTGGTTGCTGGGAATTGAACTCAGGACCTTTGGAAGAGCAGGCAGTGCTCTTAACCACTGAGCCATCTCTCCAGTCAGAGTATTAAAACTTAACAGTGTTTTCAGTCTCAGACTAGTTTGTGAACATAGCATTCTTTCTCCTTCATTCTTTCTCCTTCCTTCTCCTTTCTTCTTTCTAACTTACAAGAATTAAAACCATAAAAACTATAAATCGGATAAATTCAGTGATGTATCTTTCTGATTTTTCTTTGCAATACAATGAAATGTTTGCAAGAATTTAATACTACCCTTGCTAAAATAAGAATATGAGTGACATGCTGTGAACAATTCTGTGCTTTTAAGAAATGTAAAGCCAGACATTTTGGCACACTTGTAATCCCAGCACTTGAGCAGTGGGGAGCCAAGAAATGGCAAATTCAAGGTTATCTTCGAGCTACATAGTGAATTTGAGGCTAGTCTAGGTTGCATGAGACCTTGTCATTGCAATATGCGAGGCCACAGTTCACACTCAACAGGCTGAGACAAGGCTTGTGAGGTCCATACCAGTGCAAGTGAGACCTTGCCTCAGAGGATGGAAAAGTGTTCAGAATGGTTTCCTTAATTAATAACAAGACTGAATGAAAGTTAAACCTCATGACTTTAAATCTTCAAGTAGGCAACTATTTGTCTTAACTGAGCATGTTGTGATGGCATGTACTTAGATCATGTGATACTATGATGTGACCTCTGTATATAGGCTGTGACTGTCTTTATACACACACACTACAGTGTATTTGTTCCCCTTTTAGCGTTGTTTTGTTTTGTGGCAGGGGAGAGTGGAACCCAGGGCCTTGGGCTTGCTAGACAAGTGTTCTACCCCTGAGCTATACTCTAGAGGCTAGAGTCTAGCCCTTTATTCCTATTTTATAGATATGGAAAATGTGACTTGAGGTCCTGTAACTAACTATGTAAAGCCTGTCCAGAAATCCTGCTTTTTTGGCTATATAAGGCAGCTAGTAGATCAGTGCTCAAATAAGATCCTTGTAGTATAGTGGTTCTCATGCTGTGGTGACCCCCCGACCATAAAATTATTTTTGTAGCTACTTGATAATTGCAATTTTGCTACTGTTATGAATTGTAAATATTTTTGGAGGTAGAGGTTTGCCAAAGTGGTCATTATTCACAGGTTGAGAACCACTGCTTTAGCACAGTGTTTTAACCCTAATATAACTGATTAACTGCATTAAATGTTTATGGCCGATATGGGTCTTAGAAAGTCCATTTATTTAGAAAGAATGTAATTGCATGTAATTACCTAAAACTAAGTAAAGTAATAGAATTAAGTATGTTGATGCATGAATTGAGTGTTAGAAATACAGAGAATATAGTTTAATGATAAAAGTAAAATGTTTTTTCAGGGAATTTAATTTCTCTTAACTTGGATGTATCAACTAACATTATTTTCCTTCCTTTCTAGCTAACTGCCTTCTATGAAAGCAGTTATTTAAGTGATCGTATTCTTCCAGCCAGAAGACTGAAATATGATGTCTCAAAACTTAACTAAAAAGCTGTATTCTACTGAGAGACTCACACACACACACACACACACACACACACACACACACACACACAAACATACATGTTTCCCCTGAAATCATTTTACATCATGGAGAAGTTTTCTGGGCTGTTTTGCAACAAGCCGAACAGCAGTGATTGGTGAGTAAAGGTGTCATGCAACTCTTCAAGACTTGCAAGCTCTTGGCAGTCACACTACATTGCACAGAAAGGTTGAGAAGAGCTTAAAGAAATCACATTTTGGATTCAACAGAGGGTTTCCACCAGCACATCGGCCAAAAGAATTTGGGAATGGATCCCACTACAGTGATGCTGACTGCATCTTTAAGAAGTGACCATGATGTTATGTTCATGTATGTATGTACATATGAGTTGAGCCTCATATATATACACACACACCACACATAAAAGCACATTGTACTGTAATACTGCAAGAAGGTATTTTTAACTTACCATTTTATTTTTTATACACATTAATCAGATATCATTACTTCAGTTGCAACTATGCACTTGTATAAAGCCATACTGTTGGAATTTATATCCTTCATCCGTGTACCTGATAGGAGATGCATGTTTGTGTAAACAGTTAACTGTAATAAGAAGTTTGAAGTTAATTATTCCAGTTTCCTAATGCCTGTGGTAGACAACTTTATCCATTTTTGAATGCCTTAATTTAATTTCTTCCCTGCCCCCCAAATCTCAGCCCTTTTCTATATTTAAGACAAGAAAGAACAGTGTTTACCAGCTCTTAGGCCGCGGCTCTTAGGCTTTGTGGGAAAATAGTGCACTCTTTTACACAGTAGTTGTGTCAGTGTCGGCCTATTGGTCATAGAAACAATAGCGGATTGCATTGGAACTAACGTGTGCGATCCCTTTTTACAGGCTTCAGCTAGTCTGTGACTACAAACTATCTCCTTTGCTTTGAACTTGCTGGTTACCCCAGATACATTTTTATTTATGGTAAAGGCAGTTTTTCACATTTTCATTTAAGATTCAAAAATTGTCTCAAATATTAAGAAAACTAACATGTATTGTATATATATTTTAATATTTAAATATTATCCTGAAACAAACAACTGTATGGTGGTATATCAGCTTTGATTATTTGGGAAGAGGCAGCCTCAAAAGCGCTTACTTTGATTCTCATTGTTAAATGCTGCTGACGTTAGAGAACAGGCAGGATAGATCCTGTTGTGCTGTGGGCCCAGGTAAGTGTGCTTCACCCCACAGCAGAGTGTAGCAGTGGGCAGCATCAGGCTCTGTACATATGCAAAGTTCAATATGATATTGAAATGTTTGCCTATTTCAGTGAAGCCAGGAGACAGTTTTCATTGCTTCCCTCTGGGGTCAGTGTAGAAATGTTGTAAAAAGTTTGATCCTCATAGATTTTATTATGGAATAGTGGCCTTTGGCCTACTGGTATACTAAATCCCAATCTGTGACCTTCAGGTGGCCCAGTTGCATCTTTCGTTCCATTTCTTAATAGATGTGCATGCCATTTCTCTGGAAGCAAGCTGTGCTCTGTAGCTCTGGTTGAGAACACAGCTTCCTTCCCTCCCTCCCTCCCTCCCTCCCTCCCTCCCTCCCTCCCTCCTTCCCTCCCTTTCTCTTCAGATTTAAAAATGAAAATATATAAAATTTATATAGAAGAACTATTTCCATTCATTAGAGTTGTTTAAAAGGAGACTGAATTAATATTTTATATAAAGATTTTGTTACACTATGGGAGGTTCTATCCTATTCTGAATTGGAGAGTATATATATATATATTTTTAATAAACTTTATTAAGGTGAAATAATGTCAAGTTTACAAATGAATAATTGAAGTATTTGAGTAAAAAAGGCAGGAGTTTAAATTTTGAATGCTGTGCATGTATATATGTATTAGAGATTGGAGAATCATGGTGTGATGCAACTGTACAAGGCAATTAATGTGAAGGATTCCGGGGAATAAAACATTCTGAGGGGCAAAAAACCTCTCCATGGAGAGATTTAACATAGGGATTTATAAGGTCATTTGTCCAAGTAACAGAATTTTGATTAAAAAAGCTGACCTTAGAGAAGTCAGAAGGGATTTGTTTTTCCCTGTTGTCATTTGCATGCACGTCAGTGCACACACCTGCCAGTTTTCTTCCCAACCCAATGGTCATTACAAGAGCAACCTAATTTTGTGCCAGTTTTGCTTTTTCTTGAGGCTCCCAAACCTTCTAGATAGATGGTTATCAGAGCAAATGTTGCTTCCTTTATTCAATTTGTCTCAGAGCCATAAATACTTCCAATTGGGATCTAAAAGAAAGGAATGCCAAGTTTCCTTGGTTGGACACTTTTGCTTTGTGGAAATAAAAACAGAAGTAAAAGAAAAACTAAGTTCCGGTATTACTGATGAAAATTAATGTAAAATTAATTTTTAAGCATTGCTTTTAGAAAAGCAAAAAAGAAGAAAAGTTCAGTTGAAAGTTTCAAATGCCCCAGTTAACTAAAGGATGAGTGAGCTGGTAATCCCAAGGAAAGCCTGGTGTTTCTGGCCGACCTTTGGGAGGCCATGGATCCTAGAGGAGGCTCTGCATCAGTTCATGTGTAGATCTGGTGAGAAGTGCTTGAGGTTCCTGCTGCTGCCATCAGTCTGTTAGGATTCCCGGGGTGATGTGAAGAATCTCAGATACCAACTTACCTTACAGAGAGATGCTCAAGAGCAGCATGCCGAAACCCCAAGTAGAACAAGTAGCCTCCGAGCTCTCAGGCCCCTTGACTGCTACTGATTCTCCTTTCCTGCCTGAAGGTGGCTTCAGTTCCCCTGGCTCGTGAAGGCGCCACAGCCAATGTTAGAGCACTTTGACCAGCGCTGTGTGACAGTGCTGAGTGCTGTGCCCTGGGGCCTTTTGTTCCCTTCCCTGTGGTGACTTTTGTTTAGAACTGCAATAAGTTATAAACTGCATGATTTAGAGAGTCATCTTTGATCAGCCGTCCCCCTGAACAAAAAAAAAAAATCATACCCTCTTGATTTATTTTTATTTTGTTGCATCTTTGTAGTAATGTAATTGTATTTTTATGCCTGCTTTTTGTTTAAGAAAAATAAATAAAAGAACCTAAATGTAAGCATCTTTTCCTGTGCAGTAGTTGTGCAGTGCTGCAGCTTCTTAATGTGTCTCTCTAAAGGGTGCTGATAGAAGGTGGGGTGATGTCATCATAGAGGAACGCTTCTGCCCCTGAGTCACTGTGGGCTTGCAGACTCACATATCTGGTTCCAGGTGTGGAGGGTAGAGGACACAGGGTGCCTTTCTGTCTGAAAATAGTGAGTGGTGGGCGTCTTCTAGAAGGTACTTCCTTGGTAAGCACTGGCCGTCCTCTGGTCTCAGGTTGGGTATTCTGTGAATAAACTCATCTGAAGACCGTGTCTGCCTTTCAGGACTGTCGGTTTGAAAGATGGTAGAGCATGTGAGATGGCTACAGTCACCCAGATGTTCCCTCCAGAGGTGGGATTTGCTGAACAGGTGGAGGCAGAAAGCTGAGTTTGAGGCCAGCTTGGCCTACAAAAGGGGAAGTTTTTTTTTTTTTTTTTTTTTTTTTAAAGAAGTGCTGTAAGCAGTGGTAAAAGTGCTGTTTGAATATACCTAAAACTCTTGTTGGGGTAAGACCATAATTTATATTAAACTAATGGTCTGATTATCAGTGTGTGGGAGATGAACTTGGGTTTTGTTTTCTGACACTGGTTGATGTTTAGATGTAAAATTTCTCTCCTGGGTCTAGGGCAATCGTCCTAACAAGATTAGCTAGCTTATTGAGGAGCTTTACCTACATAACTGAAAATTCATGACAGTTAAGATCAGTGGAATTCAATAAATGAAAGTCTTATTTTATACAAGAAACTAAGCATTTTCCAATAAACATCATTACTGATAGTATGGCAGAATAATGATATGCACATATAAGAAAGTGTACTTTTAAGTGTCAGGTTTATAAAACATCAGAGGAAGTACTGTGAACAGTGCTTAAGATACGTTACTTTAGTAAGAATAAAATACCCAAGAATTGGGTATGACTTAGCAACATTTTTTAATGCATATCTTGCAGTAGCTAAAACCTGTACTAAGTTCCAGCAATGTAACTGTGAGGTACAGCACCTTCTTTAAAAAAAAAAAAAAAAAAAAGCTGCATTGTGCTTAAATCTGGAAGGCCATCAAGATTTCCTCACCTAAACAGAGATCAGAGCTCTGTCTGGAACTCCTTAAGGCACACTGTTAAGTGTGGGAACACTCTGATAGCCTTGCTTGCCTTGAAGGGATGTTACAGTGCTTTATGACATACAAGGCCAAGCCCTTGGTCATGGAAGGGTTAAACTGCCCAGGTGTGACTAAGCAGACCCCACTAATTGTGGGAAAACTATTTAAGACTCTAAAAGAACTTAGTCATGACTTTAAGGGTTTCTTGGGCAGCATCCACCATTGCGGGTGTCAAGCCAGGTGTGGTCGGTTCCCTCTGTAGTCCAGCATTCTTGCTGCTCAGAAGACGGAGGAAGGAGGATCACAAGTTGAAGGGTAGCTGGCTACATAGTGAGACCCTTCTCTCTCTCTCTCTCTCTCTCTCTCTCTCTCTCTCTCTCTCACACACACACACACACACACACACACACACACACACACACACACACATACACCAGTATCTAAGTCCTACCACAATGTGGGTGCAGGGCAAGGAAATGGGCAATTTTAAACAAGTGGCTTTTTCCTTCTCTGAGTCCCATCTGCCATGTAGCACAAGCTACCTCAAACTCCCAAGTGCTAGATTGTAAGTTTGCACCTCCATATCTAGCTAAGAAGCTTTTCAAGACTGATTTAAAGTTTTTGATATGATTAACTAGTAAAAGACTTTAACTGTAGCAATGGAAAGCAACGGTGCATCCCCTGGTTGAGTTATTTGAAGTCCACTGTGTGTAGAAGGAATACATCCATCATTCAGCTTTGGTAATAGGCTTCCGGTAGTGCAGTACTGTTACTGTTACCCATATATTTAAAGCCAACATGATCACAAAACGGGTAAGAACTGAAATAAAAAGAAAGTTCCAACATTAAAAAAAAAACAACAACAACATTATACTGCTTTCAGTAGAAGCCTACATAAGGTTTGCCCTAACCCCAAACGAAATGATGAGATCATGAGACTCAAAACAAGATTGCTTTCAGACATTTCCTGGGAAAGGACTTCCCTGCAGAAGTGCCCACCTGGGCGTTTGGCCATGCGTCCTTGCTGCTTCATTGAAGTAATGTGATTCTGGCTAAGACGTGCAAGACCACTTTACTTACATCTTGAAGACATAGGTGTCTCAGAATGCTGCTTTCTACAAAGACCGTTCTAGTAAAATATGGTGGACCCTGCCTGTGGACCCATGAGAGGCTAGAGACTCCAGGGAAAAGCCAACCTGGGTGGCACGGCCAAGACTCCACATCACATGAAAGTATTCCTGAGAAAACAGCCCCGGGTCGGTACATGTTATATAATAAGTGACCATGAAAAAGTGACCGACAGACAGAACAAGGGCGTTGACATGCCCTTGAAGACTGTGTTTGTTTTATGACAGGGTCTCTCTGACTGTAGCTGACAGTGACTTTAAACTCCTGATTTCTGTGTTCAGGATTGAAGCCAGGGCTCCCCACATGCATGGGACCCACTTTATGAAATGAACTGCAGCCCCACTTGACTTTTGAGATGTCTTTGTAATGGTAAAATACAAACAGCGTACTAGCCACACTTTATTTTGGACAGGATCTCTTTATGTAGCTCCTGGCTGTCCTGGAACTTTTTACGTAATCAGGCTAGCCTCAAACAGAGATCAGCCTGCCTCTGCCCGAGTGCTGGGGTTACAGGTGTGTGCTATCACAGGCCCGGCTGGCCATACTGTTTCTAAAAGCGAGTCACTCAGAACAGGGGTGACAAGTACAGATTGCAGTGGGAGCATTCTTGGTCTTTTAAATATAAACTTTTTTTATATATGGGCCCTCTGCTTTTTAATTACACTCGTCTCCCTCCTGTGAACTCAAGTCCCATGGAGGAGACTTAGGTCTGTCTCCTTTTTTATCCCGCCACTGAAGTCAGAGCTGATAAACCTCCCAAAGGGACTTCACTCTTCTGAAGCTTGCTTTCTCAATAAAAAGCCTAGTGTTGAGGACATTTTTGGCTTTTTGAAACAGGGTTACTCTGTAGCTTTGGAACTAGCACTGTAGACCAAGCTGGCCTCGAATTCACAGAGATCCGCCTGTCTCTGCCTCCCGAGTACTAGGATTAAAGGCGAGCACCGCCACCACCCAGCTGAGGACATTTTCTAATAGTCATTGGATAGGTTTCTGTTTCTTCACTTTTCAAAGATGCTGTGTTGGAAGTTGAAAAGAGCGTAAGGGAGAAACTCTCGTTCAGTTAACCAAAGTATTTTCTTCTCTCAGCTTCTCGGTGTTTGCACACACACACCCCTGTCTACCTTCCTGTATGAGCATGTAGCAAATGGCACTACATGAGCCCTGCTTTAAAACATAGTTGGAGGTGTCTTACTACTCAAAGGTATGTCTACAGTTCTGACTTCTCTGGCCCCTGCCAGCCTCACTGCTCAGTGTGGCCAGACCAGTGTGGCCAGCCCTGGCACCTTCTTTGCTCCTGGTCACATGTGTTCTCCTCTGATCAGACCTTTATTCAGCACTGAAGGCCTCACTTGGCAGATGACTCTCTCTGCTCCCACAGAGTAGGAAGGGCTCCTCAGCCACCCACCCTGCTGGTGTCTCTTGTTTTAGAGACCGGGTCTCCCCAGCTGGTTTGGCTCTTTTGCCTTAGCTGTCTCAGTATACAGGATTATAGATGCAAGCCACCACACCCAGCTGCCCTACTCTGAAAACCCATTTCACAGCATACTTCAACAGTTAATTGTGGGAGTCCTGTCCAGTTTCCTTGTTGAAGTAGAAACTCCAAGACGAGGCCGGGCGATGGTGGCGCACGCCTTTAATCCCAGCACTCGGGAGGCAGAGGCAGGCGGATCTCTGTGAGTTCGAGACCAGCCTGGTCTACAGAGCGAGTTCCAGGACAGGCTCCAAAGCCACAGAGAAACCCTGTCTCGAAAAACCAAAAAAAAAAAAAAAAAGAAAAAAAAAGAAACTCCAAGATGAGAACTGACTCCCATGGGCATATTTCTCCCCATGGACTGCAAGGAGTGGATGCATAATAGAGACAGTCACTGTTGAAGACTAATGCTTTGTCCTCTGAATCCATAGCCCAATTGAACTAAGTGGGTCTGTTAAGCCTTATGATAGGTTCTATGTTAGACCAAAGTTACCCCCCCACACACACATACAAAAACAAAAGAAAGCAAAACCCAGGAAGTCAAAAGGAAGTTTTGCTTACTTGTGAAATCATTGGTGGTCATTAAAGTTGTTATTATTCGTGCTGTAAAAGAAAATTCATAGCAATATGTAACTTCTCATACATTTTGTATTTCTATTTAGCTCATTCCTTTCAATTTTACTACATAATATACGTTAACTTCTTGAATGACTTTGATAGGGGACCCTTGTTAATGCTGTATTGTGTAAACCTCTAATGAGCAGCCATACACCCAGGCCCTGGCACAGTCTGTAGGAGCTTCTCTAAGAAGCATTTCTGACAGTAGCGCAGCACTACCTGGGAGAGCTCCCATCCCTCCTTGTGCTCACCCCTCCCCCAAAACAACAAAAACAATCTCAAGTGTCATTTGCATATTGAGCTTCCAGTTATTTTACTTGAAGAAAGGCTCCCACTAATTAAATGTGTGTGTGTGTGTGTGTGTGTGTGTGTGTGTCTGTGTGTGTAGGTAAATAGGCTGGAGAGATGGCTCAATGGTTAAGAGCACTGGTTGCTTTTCTAGAGGAACTGGGATCACTTCCCAGCACCCATGTGGAAGCACATAACCCCAGTCACAGAGAATCTGACCCCTTTCTGGCCTCCAAGGGCACCAGGCATGCCTGTGGTACACATATATAAATTTAGGTGTAAAACACCATATGCATAAAATTAAACAAAAATAATGTTTTTAAAATTATGCAAATTTGAGACAAGGTCACTGGCAGTTCTGGAATCCCAGAGCCCCACCTGCCTCAAATACTGAGCACTGGGATTAAAGGCACACATTACCGCATTTGGCAGAAATTCTTTAAGCATTGAACTCCACCCCATTTTTCACAAGTAACAAAACTAAGACTTGAAGAAGATAAATTCTTCCTGTCTAACCAGAGTTCTTTTGTTAGCTCCTTTCTCTGTAGTGAACAGGACTCTGGGTGACAGTTGAAGCCACAGTCTGTATTACGGCCCCTTATACACAGGGGTACCTTTTTTTCATTAGCAGGTTCTGTTGCATAGTTAATTGTAAAAGTATTAGTGCACAAAAGAAGACTCTGATGTCCCTGGAGAATGGTGGCCTTACTTGCACAGGTGTAGGCAGAGAGGCCCCAGGACAGTGCACTCACGGCTTCCGAGTCCTGCACCTTCCACAGATACTGGAGCTGGGCAAACTTACTGGCTGCACTGATGACCGTGCTTAAGTTCTGTTGTGGAAAAGAAGTGAGAAAGTCAGGAGCCTGAGAGGACAGGAGCGGATGCAGTACCTTTGTAAACACAGTTTGTTCTCTACAGAAGTGAGAAAGTCAGGAGCCTGAGAGGACAGAGGAGCGGATGCAGTACCTTTGTAAACACAGTTTATTCTCTACAGAAGTGAGAAAGTCAGGAGCCTGAGAGGACAGGAGCGGATGCAGTACCTTTGTAAACACAGTTTATTCTCTACAGAAGTGGCAAAGCTTGCGAAAGCTAGTTCTGTGGTCCTGGGAATTGAACTCAGGTCATCAGGCTGGGCAGCAAGCGCCTTTAACCACTGAGTCATTGCATTAGCCCGGATACAGTGCCTTTTAAGCCACACTTTCAAGACTAGCAGTCTCCAATGTGCCAAGGTTTGAAACTTCAATTTGGTGAAGGATGACCCTCATCTGCCTCTCTGGTAGGGCATGAACTGGCCTGGCTGCAGATGCACCCTGCCTTCTACTCTCTCCCCATACTCTCTCCCCAGAATAGGTATGGTGTATCCCAGCCTATCGCTAAATAGACCAACTTCCAAACTGTTCCTCATTCTTGTCTGTTATCTCTCAGACAAGAAAGCCTTGCAAATTGGCTGTCAGCCCATCATGCTCACTGCTCAGGACAGAGGGAGCCCACTACAGTCATCTAGGCTGGGTAGAATGGCATGAGCAGCATTCAGAAGTCAGGGAGATAAAGTTAGGAAGGGCCACAGAAAGTGGTGTGTTTGAAAGCCAGGCGAGAGAATCAAGTGAATGCTATAGAGATCCTGATCTGTAGTGAAACTTCAGAGATGAGAGGCATGGGGCCTGACTGCTGGCTTTCAAATGAGTGACAAGTCACAGGACCTTTCACAGGCTCTGCTTCCTCCTTGTGTGGGCACCTGGCTGGCCTCCAGAAGTTCTTATGGGTGGGAGATGGGGCTACATGGGAAAGAATCACCGAGAAAGGAGTGTCAGAGTGTATCTGGGCAGAGGAGGGAGCAATGCCTTTGCCAGGCTTAAACAGACAAAAGTCACAATGGGAGCTGGGCACAGATGACCTGCAGGAAGCCTAGACCCAAGCAAGGAATGCTGTGAAAAAGGAAGCTCTTGAGAAATTGGGGTGCTGGATAAAGCAAAGGAAGGTGGCAGGACCAGCTTAGTGTGGTGGGGAGGGACACCATAAGTGGCTTAGGTATAGCCAGCCAAATGGACAAGTTAGTGACATGTTCGCTTTTCAAGAAAAAAACCAACTTTGAGATCAAGGGGGTGGTCTGGGAGCAGGCCATAAGAGAACCCTGGTAGTGTCAGCACACACTGAAGGGAGAACATCGTGTTATCCCACAAAACAGTCCACTGCAGGCAGGGATGTGCATCAGCTGCATGTGTCTACCAGAGAGCAGGTGCACAGTGAGCGCTTGTAGGGGGACTGAGGGAGGGGTCACAGAGTGGGAGGAAAACAGGAAGGTTATCTTAAAACTTACGCTGTCAGGGATGGCAAGGTGGCTCAGTGGGTGGGGAAGATAGCTGTGGGGCCTGATGACCTAAATTCAGTCCCCGAAACCCACAAGATGGAAGAAGATGGCTTACAAATTTCTGCATGCATCCCCACCCCCTCACACAAATAAAAGGGGGAGTTGACCTTAGTGTTCCCCTTGAGCTCCAAACCTTTCAAAAATAATGTCTTAATATTTGGCCGACATTGCCTTTTCATCCTCCTCAACATAGCTGCAAAATGCGGGTGACACCCCATGTCTAAAGCAGTGGTTCTCAACCTGTGGGTCTCTATCCCTTGGGATATCTAACGACCTTTTCACAGGAGCCACCTGAGACCAAGGGAGAGCACGGATACTTAGATTACAATTCATAACAGTAGAAAAATGACAGTTATGGAGCAGCAGTGAAAATAATTTTATGGTTGGGGGTCCCCACAATATGAGGGAGGTGAGAAACACTGCTCTAAAGCGGTCGGGGGCAAAAAGAAGGCACCTGCTTTTCCAGTTTCCCTCTTAGGGGCACCACTTACCATGGCCAGGTCGATAATCCATTTCTGCAGGCTGAGGATGAACCAGGATGACACAAATCTGGCCAAGTGCTAAGGGACCCAGCAGGGAGTCACTGACAGCCCCACCCACCCCTCCCTTCTTGTCCTATACAGGCCAAGCTAGACCACAGAGGGTGACACAGAAGTCTATGTAAAGGGGTGGGGACTGCTCTGCTGGATGGTGTCCAGTTTGGAAAAGATGCTAAGGGGTTGCATGTGAACATCTGTTCTGAGTTCAAAAGAACGGAAGCAAATTATGGGAGAAAACGCACAGATCTGTGTTCACGAACTGTGATTCATACGGCTGTAGCTACAATGCTGGTTTCCTGACTGTGCAGACTTCTCTAATGCATCATCAAAATTAAGTGCTTACAAGAAAGGTTCAAGCATGCAAAGGAGAGGTGTTCTGCAAAACCGGTGAGCTGTGTGTGACCTTTTTGTGGATCCGCACCCCTTTCCCACTAATTCTGTTGTAAAAGCACATGTACAATGGTAGGCAAGGAGAGGAACCATTTTCCATCTGACCTGTGCAGGATTCCTGATTCAATGAACAGAAACAAAAGAGCCCAACCAGGGCAGAAATATCAAACCATGAGGGCTGAAGGGAGCCATAGTCAGGGCAGGAGTGGCTAGCAGGAACAAGTTACTAACCGCTGCCTTGCCTCGGGGTTTTATTCCCTGCCCGGTCCATATCCCATATGCTATCTGCATACAGAAGAACCCCAAAGGTGGCTGAAAACAATGGTTACATTAAACTGGTGAAGGGATTAAACTAGAGATTGACCCACAACAATGGCTGGCATCTAGCTGCACTAAACTCTACTAAAACATTCTCTTTGCGAATGTAGTGGGGGCATGCCTGTAATCCCAGCGTCTGGGAGGTGGAGGCTGGGGGATCAGAAGCTCAAGCCATCCTCACCTACCAGGAGAGAGGAAGGCAAACACAACCCCTTGAAACTGACCTCAGAGCACAGCTATACTCTTTTTCTTTAATGGAGAGGGGAACCTGAGCCAGGAACTCATAGCAATCTGAGGCAGTCTGTGGTCAAGACTTACCCAAATCCTGGGGCCTCTCACTGTAAAAAGGGTGCATGGTCATGTCATGGAGGCAGCAGGATTAGCTGACTGCCGTCATGACGCAGACACTCTTGGCCTTTTTAAGGAGTTGGAAGTTTAAGAGAAGTGACACCAAATCCTTATGAAAAAGGCTGCCATGAAACTACGCTCTGCGTAGGAGACGCCACAGCGTGGACTGGTCTAATGCCTCGCCATTCTGCGTGGTAAGCCTCCAAACCAACACAGCCACCCAGACAAGGCCCAGCCTCTAAATTACAGCTTTGCATAGGTGCATGCTTAGCGGGAAACTGCCCCAGCCAGGTCTGTGCCTACTGGCAGGCACCTACCAGGTGCATCCTGCATGGGACTTGGTGCCAGGCACTGTCATGTCATTAATCCCCTGGGGACATGCTCACGGAAGGAAGGAGGGCTTGAGATAAGCACAGGTGGAGCCTCTTGCTCTTAGCAGGGTGACTACAATCCTCTCGCGTTCAGCAGAATCTAGATCCCATGTGGTCTTGGAGGGCAGGGGGGGCAATCATATTATAGGGACACCACTGGCAGCAACTGTACTATCCTAAGGACTGTAAAGACTCACAATGTATGAGTCTTTTTTAATTAAAAAAAAAAAAGATCTTGTTTCACAGTGCAGAATATTAGCAAATGACACCCCAAATCCCCCCTACCCTTTTTTGTTGCCGAGGACAGAATTCAGAGCCTCTTGCATGCCACCATGAGCCCCTTTCCTTAGCCCCCTCCACCTCCATGTCCAGCTCAGATGCAGGAAGGATACACGGCCATGTAGGGCAAGGCCTGCTTCACGTTCCCATTGAAGTGGAAGACGAAGAGCAGGAGGATGATGTCTGAAAGAAGAGACCGTGAGATGGGCAGAGCAGCAGGTTAGGCTGGGAAGGGGGGTGGGATGGGGAGTTGTCAGTTACCTTGTGCGATGAGAATGGGGTATTCCAGGTAGGTGAGCAACGGGTTCCCATAGTAACATTGGTAGCGAAAGAAGACCAGGAACCTGGAGGCAGGACATGTAGATATTCACAGCCCACCCTGAGACCCCGCCAGATCCCAGGCACATTTATCCAAGACTAGAGCATGCGGTCTTCACCATGCTTGTGACTTCCCTGAGGATAGACCTTCAGGAATGTTGCCAGAGACACAGACAGCCGGTCCAAAAGACCTTGAGTGTCGGTACTTTGCCAAACACCTTTGCAGGTCACCTACAGTGCCTGCCATATCATATGGAGAAACTAAGGCCCAAAGATGACAAGACCATGTGAGAACTCAAGGTTAAGATGTCAACTCAGGCTCTCTCCCTGAGGACTGGCTTCTGTGCTTTTAGGGGGACCCGAACACCTGTACCCTGAGGATGATGCACGAATGCTTTGCAGTCTTTAAGGTTTCTGTGTAAAGCAATCATCAACCAGGCATGAAGTCTCCGGTGTCATTGGTTCTGGCCAAGAACCAATTCCCTCAAATCAGAATTTTAGAGTTGGAGCTCTCAGGTCAAAATCCAAAGAGGGTCCATGCCCCCAAGGCAGGAGTCCAGTCCCTGGAGGATGCAGGCTGTATGATAGTGGTGGATGCCTCAGAGCCTGTCTGATTGGTGAAGGTCAAGCAGGCAACCAAGCAAAGCCCAGGCGGGTGCAAAATTGAAGTGACCCCCACCCCCAGCCATGCAAGGGGAAGGGAGCGGGGAGGTGGGAGGAGTGGAAGGTGGGAGGAGTGGAAATGGAGACAGCTGAGATTAGGCAGGGTTGCCCTCCTATCCCTATTGTTCCTAGCTCAGGATTAAAACAACTCTTCAGCTCAAACTGCTGTGAGGATTAAGAAAGGAATGCATGTAGGGTTCCAGGAGGACCTCCGGAAAGACCACACGAACTGGGAACTATTGCAGTAAACTGCCGGCAGAAGTAGGGATAAATAACTATCAGGTTTCAGTGGTGCCGCATACCCACGCCTTCTGGCCTTAGAGCTGGTCTTAACCCTGCCAAACCTAACTACAGAAACCAGTCGCAGTTGCCCGCCCACTGCCCGAAGGGAGAGAGGCAGTTGAGATTTCCAGAAAGAGCCTACTTTATCTGTACCGCGATAGACTACAAAACCATCCGAGTCTCAAGGAACATTTCCATGACCAGAGCTGCTGGGGTCAGCTGTTGGATTTGAGACGATTTCTGATTGGATTTGCGTGTTTAAAGCCAGGCAGCAAAGAGGGAGCTACAGGCAGGGGAGGAGATGGTTAGCGTTCTGTAGGCATCAGAGAACTTTCTATTCAGTCTGCACCCTGAAGCCTGAGCTTCATGCTCGCGAAGAACTTAGCATGCCAGAGGCCAAGTAACTCTCCTGACTTAAAACACCTGCATCCTCTAACCCCAGCCTGCATCCTTCAGTCTCAAGCCTTACCCATCACCTCTCTCTCTCTCTCTCTCTCTCTCTCTCTCTCTCCCTCCCTCCCTCCCTCCCTTCCTCCCTCCCTCCTTTCCTCCCTTCCCCCCTCTCTGAAATGCACATACTCTTGTTCTACGCAGCCAACGGACCAGGGACCCTCCCGCCCGCTCTCTGAAAAGGTGCACCTTGAAGCCCACCCTATCAGATGGGCGCTCTCCTCGGTGTGGATGACAGCGGGGAGGGGCTGGTGCCTGGTGCAAGATCACGCGACTCAGGGACGTGTTTCCCATTTAATTTGTTTTTCCCAAAGTTTCACGACTTTACCTCTTACTCTTAACTACTGAGCCAAAGTCACCAATAACTTGGCTCCTGCAGCAGCCATTGCCCAAACCTGCGTGTTGGACCCCAGCCCAACTTCCAAACGCCTACCCAAGTTCCCCCTCTTCGTTCCCCCTCTTCATTCCCACATGGAATCATCAAATCTTGTAACTCAGATCTCAGCCCAACCACTGGTTTACAGGCAAGGGACTCTAGGCTGGGGGAAAAAAAAAATGTGGGTGGTGCCGGGTGAGGTTAGGGGTCGTTAAGGGACCGCAGGTGCAAATGGCTTCCCCCGCGGCTGGAAGGCCGTAGCTAAGGACAGGATGGGGGTCGGGGTGACTTCGCAGAATCTCTAAGATGGGCGTGCACAGGCATTTCGTACCTTCCGGGATTTGGGGAGAAGCAAGGGAGGTGTGTGGGAGCGCCCGGGAAAGCGCCTCCCAGCTCCGCGCCCCCCGAGTTAACCCTCGGTCTCCCGGATTCGCAGGCCTCCCGGGGCCTTACCCAGCCAACTCCAAAAGTAAACTGGGGAGGCTGATGCCCCGCGCACTGCGCGCCGCCAACTGCGCGTAGATCTGCGGCAGCTTGAGTGCGGCGCAAACGCCCAGCGTGCTCCAGTTGCAGAACCACAGCAGCCCGGCCTCCATACTGCAATCCCGGGAGTGCGGGATCAGGGGGCTGCGGAATCTCGTGGGTGAGAACCAGGAGCTCACGGTCCAAAGTCCTTCCGCCTTCCCGCCCGCCGGGCGACGCCCCAACCACGCCCCGAGCTGCTGCGCTCCAAGTGCGCCCCGCCCGGTGTCGGCTGGACTCTGGAAGCTCCCCGCCCAAGTCCGCTCCGCTCTGGTGGGCCCCTCCCCTCACCCCTCCCCTTTGGACCCCTCCCCGTCCTGTGTTTGCTATGCTCAGTGCACACACCGCCCAGAATCTGCTCCGACCCTGGTGCACCCCGCCCTGAGTCTGCTCCACTCTGGGTGCGTCCTGCCCCGTGTTTGTTCCACTCCAGGTGCACAACGCCCCGAGCTTGCTCGACTCAGGATGTTCCCCACCCGGTGTCTGCTCCACTCTGGGTGCACCCGGCCTCGTGTCTGCTCTGCTCCGGGTACTCCCAGCCCCGGGGTGGTGGCTCTGCTCTGTCCTGCCCAGCCGGGTTCTGCCTGCTGCTGATTCACTTTCCGGGTTCCACCCACGGGTGCCCTTTCTAGCGGAATGGAAATGCTGGGACAGACCAGCCTCCCCAGAGGTTGGGTGGGCACAGGGCCTACCGCTCAGGCCATTCCGAGTGTTTTTCCACCCTCTGTAAATTAACCTTTGTACTTTAAACCTTTCAGAAATTAAAGCTTTTTTTTTTTTTTGGTCCAACTTCGTCAGCATTCTCCCAGACTCGGCCTGAAGAAGCCTGAGGACGCCGAGGCCCCCCGAAACCCAGCCACTCGGAGCTACCCTTCTGTTGGTTTAAGAAGTCCACCGGGTAGGCTAATCCCCTTAATGAATGAACTTGCTCCCTGAACCCGGAGGCTGCTTTTCCTGTTTTGTTTTGTTGAAACGAGGCCTCCGACCGCGCAGACTGACTGGCCTTGAACTCAAGGTGAACCAAAGCCAGCTTTCCACCCGGACCCTCCTGTTTCCGCCCTGCTTTCCAATCCAGAACCTGTAGTGGGTGGGTTGAGGTCGGGTCACAGGACCCAGACTGGTTTTGAACTTCTGTTTTTTTTCCCTCCGCCTTTTGGCAAATGCTAGGATTTCTAACTTGTTCCATCGTACCACGTGAGAGCCCGCTCTTTCCCTCCTCTTTTTATTTTTATTATTAGGGTTTTGTTGTTGTGTGCGCAAGACAAATGGACACCCTCAGGTGTCATTCCTGGAGTACCGTACACCCTCGCGGGCTTGGGACTCACTAAACAGGCGAGGCTAACAGGCCAAGGGACCCCAGTGATCCTCTTTCTTTCAACCTCCCCATCGCTGAGAATACAAATACACATTGCCTCAAAAGTGTTAATAGGTGGGGGCTGGAGAGATGGCTCAGTGGTTAAGAGCACTGACTGCTCTTCCAGAAGTCCTGAGTTCAATTACCAGCAACCACTTGGTGGCACACAGCCATCTATGAGATCTGGTACCCTCTTCTGGCCTGCAGGCATACATGGAAGGAATACTGTATACATAATAAGTAAATAAATTCTTAAAAAAAAAAAGAAAGAAAGCACCGCCTATTCCTCCAGCGGTCTTGAGTTCAATTCCCGGCGACCACGTGGTAATTCACAACCATTCACAACCATCTGTAGTGAGATCTGGCGTCCTCCTCTGGCGTGCAGGCGTACATGCTACAGAAACACTCTATACATAAAAAAAAAAAGAGTTAATAGGTAACTATTATTGAAAAGGGGTTGCCGGGCGGTGGTGGTGTACACCTTTAATCCCAGCACACAGGAGGCATAGGCAGACGGATTTCTGTGAGTTCGTGGCCAGCCTGGTCTACAAGAGCTAGTTCCAGGACTGGCTCCAAAGCAACACAGAGAAACCAAACCCTGTCTCGAAAAACCAAAAGAAAAGGGGTTGTCGTGGTGCGCTGCTGTTTCCTCCAGATTGGATTCCTGCTTTCTGGAAGGAGAGCTGAGGCTGCTGTGATCACCACTGGGAGGGGCGGGTGGGGGGGGGTTACAAACTGTAAATAGTAGGGAAACTAAGTTGCTTGCAGGGACTACAACTCCAGCGAGTGATGCAATTTTCTTGAATCAACACCCATTAAACAATCCCAATAAACTCACTGGGCGGACTCTATAATATATTGGAGCCCTGCCTGGGGTGAATTGGTGCCGCCATATATCTCCCTGGGAGAAATAACACAACTGGGCACCACCCTTTAGGTACAAGATTGGAAGATGGGGTCATTTTCCCTCCTCTGGAGATCACTAGGTTATGAGTCTGAACACACACACACACACACACACACACACACACACATGCACAGACGCACAGCTAGTCTGCAGTAATTCTGGGCTGTAAACTATGCACCAGCACACACCTTCCACCTTGCCTCCAGTCCTCACCAAAGTCCTCACCCTTCCCATGGAAGAAGTCAAAAGGCTCTAACGCTTCCCTCCCACTAGAGAGATCTTTGAAGGGTGTGTGTGTGTGTGTGTGTGTGTGTGTGTGTGTGTTTCCACGCTTTGGCTATGTCTCTCTTAAGTCGGCAATTCTGTACCTAAGTAGTCGAGAATGGAGATATGATACAGTCAGCTCTGCTCCGAGTTACTTACTGTGTAAATTACTTGTGTAAAGCCAACAGCCTCCTAGCTCAGCCTTGCCCTGAGTAACTCCATTTTACAATATAGCAGTTTGTTCCATTTTGAGGGTAAATGCTAAGACAAAAGGACTCCAAATCCCATAGAGGTAAACAACTGTCTAAACCTGTAGGTATGTGGTCTAGGCTCTGCACGTGGCTTGCCTGCCTGTATGTATTACTACACATAAGCTACTGGCCAATGTGCTGCAGACCTCAGGTGACTTAGCGGTCACCTGGAAACTACTCAGAGCTTCTTAAGCTCTTCCCACTCACAGCCCTTCTCACAGTCCCTGTGACCCTGGAGGAGAATGTAGGTGCTGTGATCAGGCAGCAGCTTGCAGAACCAGCCTGGATAACTTTCCTTTCGCCCTTTCTTTCTCTGTCTCTTTCTGAAGCATGCTTTCCCAGACACTTGGATTCCCTCCCTTTCCCAGACACTCCCCTCCCCTCACTTTTTGCATCACACCGGCTGCTTGGCTGCCAGGTGGCTACTTGCTAAATAAAGGACTTTTCCCCAAGATTTACAGTTAGCCTGCCCCTGCTTTTCTCAAACTCTAACAAAAAACATCCTTGAACTTAAAAGAAAAAACCAAACTGTATAACTCAAACACCAGCTGATAACAAATCAAAAAAATTTTTTTCAAAATAATTCTTTGGTTTACACATAGTTTTACAATTTATTAAAGATTAAAGTTAATTTGCATACTGAGGTGGTTGTGTTTATTTTTACATACAGAATTAAAATTTGATTCAATATTTGATAGGACAGAAAATAGAACATTTTCAAATTTTTTCAGAGTTGACTGATATCTTTATTTTATTTTTAAAGTTTTAAAAATTTCTCTTTTATGTGTGTGAGCATTTTGTCTGCATATATGTCTGTGTACCACATACATGCCCGATGCCCATGGAGGCCAGAAGAGGACCTTGGATCCCTTCGAAGAGCAACAATACTTGTAGCCCCTGAGCCATCTCTCCAGCCCTTTGATATTTTGATTTTATAACTTCTGATACTGAGAATGCCCCTTTACATGAATAGCTAATGCAAAATGGCACTGGATGTTTAAGGCCATTTTAGAAATTGTTGCAAATTTATCACAAGCCAAACACCTTTTTTAAAAATGAAACTTGAATCAAGTAGAGCAGCAATTGTGTGTGTGCATGTGTGTACATGGTATGCATGTGCATGTGTATACACATGGGTGTGCATGTGTATGTGTGGCATGTGTGCATGTGTACGTGTGTGTGCGTGTGTGCATGTGTGCGCGCATGTGTGTGCGCATGTGTGTACGTGTGTGTGCGCGCGCGCGCGTGTGCGTGCGTGTGTGTGCGCGCCTGTGTGTGTGCATGTGTGTGAGCATGTGTGTGTGCGTGTGTGCGCGCATGTGTGTGTGCATGTGTGTGCGCATGTGTGTGTGTGCATGTGTGTGTGGGTGCCAAGCCATGTACATGTGCCTGTGTGGACTGCTCCAGGCAGCATCTCTTGAGGTTGTGCGGTGTGACAGCCTGCTAACTACAAATCACGCACACTGTATATTCAGAGGCACAGCCATGGAGAAGTCACAGAATACAACTGGCTAGCACAGCCAGAAACATCAGGAGTACATTACATGTTTGTCTTTGAATTAATTTTTGGTCATTGCATGTCCAGCACTCTTACTGCGACCATATTTTTGCAGACCCCACATGTAGTTACCTGGCTCCCGCTCAGTTTCAGAAGCCGGGATCTACACCAGCGCAGCGTGACACCGACCTGTTCTCCACTAGGTCACGGTGTAGTGCACCCACCGGCTGCCTGTCCTCCGGCATTTATTCCCCACAGCGCTCTCTAGAGTCTCTTTGGCCTGGGCTGCCTCTCACCTGGGCCACTACTCAGCTCCCTTTGTCTTTCACAAAGAGGCAAGCATGGGCTTCTGTCCTTTCCTGGAGGCTCTCAGGTCACATGTACTCTGTCTCGAGGGAGAGCTCCTTGGGTAGCTCCAGAGTGTCATTTTGGGAGGTACTTCATGTCAGCAGCCCTTCTCCTGATGGGACTCCCTATGAATCTCTAACCTAAGGTTTCTGTGGCCTTTATTAATTCATACCTAAAGTAGTTATGAGTGTTAGGCCTAAAATGACGATATTTCTGTTCTTAATTCTGTAATTCTCAAGAGTTCAGTATTTGAAAAAAATGTAATTATATTTAATCATGTGTATGTGTGTTTGTGTGTGCACATGAGTCAGGGGTGTAGCCAGGGTTGGCCCTCTACTTTTCCTTCACGTTGACATCGACATTGTTCTAAACTTGGTGGATAGGCACCCCCAGAATAACCCATGCGTCTTTTTACACTACCTCATCATGTCTAGTACAGGAAGATGCGCAAGGGTCACTCTGTGTCTCCATGGCAAGCGGTCATTCTTTACCACTGGAAGTAGGGGTAGCGTCTACCACAGGGCAGAAGGAGGCAGAGATGCTCAGAGAAGCAGTGGTCTAGAGTGAAGGGGGCTCCTTCCTGCCCTGCTGTGGGCCTTAGCTCTCTGGACTTGACCCTTCTGGACTCCTGGTGCTGCCCAGCCTGTGGGCTCTGAGCTGCCCTAGGGATTTCCAGTGAGGCCATGGAGCTTTGGTGCTACTTCCCCATGCTTAGGCCTGGAGCCTGGCTGCCTGGCGCATCCAGCCTTCTTTGTTCTGGTCCCAAAGACAGAAGGCACTGGTGGCCGGACCCATGTCCATTTCCTTAGCCCATGGGTGAGATAGTGAAAGTCAAAGCAGACAGCTTCCTGAAGAGCCTGAAGACATGATGGGGGTGGCAGTACGTGGGGTGCAGAGTATATGTGGGGGGGGCTGGCTGCGACCTGCAGAGTCACACAGACACAGTATGGCATCCTCTCTTTCCGGCTCTCTTGGCACTCTGGAGATGAGCAGAGAGAAGCTTGTACCCCAGGAGCCTGTTGGTCCAAACAACTGAGAGACATGTAGACAAGATCTCCAGTATAATGTTCCAGCCAAGGTCTATGCATGGGAAAGGAGGCTGTGAGCTGTACTGTATTTTCCTTCTGACCAACGTGCTCTAGAGAAGACCAGCCCTGTGATATCCTTGAGATCTGTCTCCTCCTCTCTCCTGCCCATCCTCTAACTGTGGAGATGGAGGCCAGGATGGGTATGGCTGCCCTGAGTCAGACATCACAGGGAACTGACCAGTCTGCCCCAGATGCTTGCCTTGGCTTCTAGACTTCTCGGCTAGTGACAAAAATACATGTGAAGAAGGTGATTTGGGCTTAAACTTTGCACCATCTGTAAATGGCTGTGCTTGTGGCTTGGAAAGCACTCCTGGGCTCCCGGTCCCATGCCCCAAGAGACAGATTAGAGAAGTCTTTATGAGATCCTCTAGTGTGCTTGGGGGAAGCCACCTGCAGCTGAAGTGAGCCTTGACTTTTGTTTGTTTTGTTTTTAGGTTTATGTGTATGTGTCTGTATAATGGTGCATTCAAGTGCCCTTAGAGGCCAGAGAGGGCATTGGATTCCTTGGGGCTAGAGTTACAGATAACTGTTAGCCACGAGGCAGGTGCTGGGAAGTGAACCTAGGTCTCTGCAAGTCCTTTTAGCTGCTGAGCCGCCACGGCTCCTGTGATCTTGGATTGGTCAGGATAACTAGCTTTGACCTTAGACTCCCAGGAGGAAGGCTACAGCCTGGTGTGGGAAGTCCTTCTGTATATGTGTTGCTTTTATTGGTTAATGAATATATCTGGCCAGTGGCTTAGCAGAATAGAGCAAGGCAGGAACTCCAAGCAGATAGAGGAGAAAAGAAGGCAGAGTCAGGGGGAAGCCATGTAGCCTCCACCAGAGACAGATGTGCTGGAACTTTGCCGATAGGCCGCGACGTCATGGTGATGCACAGATTAATGGAAATGGGTTAGTTTAGGATAGAGTTAGCCAGAAATACGCTTAAGTGATTGGCCAAGCATTGATTTAATTAATATAGTTTCTTTGTGATTATTTCATGGTCTGGGCAGCCGGGAATGAACAAGTGGCCTCCACCTACAAATTGGCGGCGCGAACAGCAGCCTTCAGGTCAGCTGGTAGTGTGCTACCAGCTCGCCCTGCCTCCTCCCAGTGCATGAAGTCAGGTTGAGGTGCCCCAGCACCCACAGACAGACAGACAGACAGACAGAGGCAGAAACTGTGAACAACCTCATGGTTATAAAGTCAGACTGAACCCATTAAACACGCTCCCACCTTTAACACTGGGTTCCCACTTTAACTCTGGGGTCCTGAGCAGGAAGGGCTGAGTAAAGTTCTGTGGTCCTAGGGGTGTTTCTGGAATCCTCCTCCTGCCCCATATGAGACTGACCCAAGAGCACCCACACTCTGAGGGCCTCCTGGACTCTGTCCATTCCACACCTACCTGCTGGGGTCTGTCCTGAGATCCCTACACTGGCTGCAGCTCATCCTCCAGCTTCTTCTTCCTCGTGCCTTCCGTAAAGAAGAAATCCATGTGGGTGAGGGCTCTCCCCAGGGCTGTGTCCACCCTACTGCCCACCTCCTGGCTCGTGGACCTGGGGAGTGTGTTTGAGAAGAAGGGCACGTCTTCAGGGAGCTTCTCAGGCTCCTTCTTATTTCCCTGAGGAGAGGAGACATCTCAGGTCACCGGCCCCGTGGGGATATGAAGGAAGAATGAATGTTGACACCATAAGCAGTTTTCTGGAGGGGTGTGGCCTTACCAAAGGGTCGTAGTCTTTCAGAAAACCCCAATTCTCAGCCCTGGAAAGGAAAGCACAGGAATGTGAGTGGGACTGTTTGTTTATTTTGTTTTCTGGAATATTCTGAAGAATGACTTTCACCATCTCTCTCTCTTTTTTTTTTTTTTTTTTGGTTTTTTGAGACAGGGTTTTTCTGTAGCTTTACAGGTTGTCCTGGAACTAGCTCTTGTAGACCAGGCTGGCCTCGAACTCACAGAGATCTGCCTGCCTCTGCCTCCCGAGTGCTGCGATTAAAGGCGTGTGCCACCACCGCCCGGCTTTCACCATCTCTTGAAGTCTTTTTATCATCATGGAGGAGTTAAAATGCTTCGTAACCACTATAATAATGCCAAGTGCCCATGTTATATTTAGGGAGCAGCCCATAGAGTGGCCAGCGACTTTTTCTATCTGGTTTTTATAATTTTCACCAATTCTTATTCCAGATGTTATGTGTTTAACACTTCGTGTTAACTTCCTTATTTATTCATTTGTCTGTTAATCCAGGTTAGTTTAGAACTCACTACGTAGCTGAAGATGACCTTGACTTTTTTTGTTTGTTTGAGACAGGGTCTTGTTGTGATCTTAACTGGCCTGAATCTTTCTTTACAGACCAGGCTGGCTTTGAACTCACAGAGATCTGCCTGCCTTTGCCTCTGAGTGCCGGGATTAAAGGTGTGCACTGCCACACCTGACAATCTTGAACTTCTGATCCTCCTGCCTCTGTCTTTCCAACACCGGGATTACAGGCTCAAGTCACCCCCATTTGTGCCGGTCTAAATGAGAATGGCCCCTATAGGCTTATGTATTTGAAGACTTGATTCCTAGTTGGTAGAACTGTCTAGAAAGGATTGGGACATGTGGCCTTGTTGGAGGAGGTATGTCACTGGAGGCAAAAAGCCCATGCCATTCGCAGTGTATACCCACCTCTTTCTTTCCTTTCTGCCTTCTGCTCACAGATTAGGATGTGAGCTCTCAGCTACTGCTCCAGTGCCTGCCTGCCTGCTGCTGTGCTTTCTGCCACCATGTAGACCAGGTTGACTTTGAACTCAGAGATCTGTTTGCCCCTGCCTCCTAAATTCTAGGATTAAAGGTGTCAGTCACACTGCCCAGCTAAGTTTACATTTTTAAAATAAAGTCTGTGTGCAAAGCCCTGGACAGTGTGTGTATTTGGAGAGCCTTCATCTAGACTTCATGCTGTGGGATAATGCTTTTGTACGCTGTAAAGATTTGTCACCTGTATTGGATTAGTTTAACACTGATTGGCTAGTAACCAGGCAGGAAGTACAGGCGTGACAACCAGACTAGGAGAGTTCTGGGAAGAGGAAAGGCTCAGTCTGCAGTTGCCACCCAGATGCAGAGGAAGCAGGATGAGAATGCCTCACTGAGAAAAGGTACCAGGCCACATGGCTAAACATAGATAAGAATTATGGGTTAATTGAAGTTGTAAGAGCTAGTTAATTACAAGCCTGACCTAATTGGGCAAACAGTTTATAATAAATCTACGCCTCTGTGTGTTTCTTTGGGACGACCAGCTGTGGGACCAGGCGGGGCAGAAACTTCTGTCTACACTTTCACAACTGCGTGGGTGGCCGCTCTGTAGCTGTCTTCCTCCTTACTGTGCTTCCACCACTCTTAGGTTTTGTCTTACAAACTCCAAACTGGGCATACAGTTCGGAGGCATCGTCCCTCCTTGCTTAGTTTACTTACCTGCTTCTCTCGGGGTCCTAGAAGGGAGCCCCCCCCCCCAACCCTGGTCAAACCTACCCAGCTTCCCCTGGCAGCCCACAAAGGCTCATGGGTATCCTTTGTTGAATGAAGGCATGAAGGGGGCCCCCCACTGCCACCCCCAGACCAGCATTCCTCCCCGGGTAGAGCTTAGATTCCCAACACCAGCTTCCCATCTGACCTGCCATGTCCATCTGGAGAGAGTGCTGGGAGATGGGACAAGGGCCCCCTCTGTGTCTATATTCCCAGCTGCCTGCTGGGACTGAGGCCCTGGGCTCCCGTAGGGGCTTCAGACCCTCCCTCACACCGTACTTTAATTAATGTTCTCCCTGTCCTAATCTCTTTTCCATATATTCTCCCTTTCCCAGCATCTTCCCACACTCCAAGGCAGGTGGGAGCGTGGGGAGACCTGGGGGAGGGGAGGGAGGCAGGGACAGGACACTCACCAACGCTGCTGGCCTCGAACTTCGGCTTCCACAAGCTCCCTCCACAGCTGGTCCTGCTGTACATCCTGGGCTCCGGTACCCTGGCAACCACCAGCAAGACCCCTGCTTGCTGCAGGGCCATCCTGGGTCCTGGAAACTGAGGCAAGAGGCCTGGTAAGAGGCGGTCGGTACCCGGATGATGTGGTTCTTTGGAGTCGAGTGTGTTGGCTGCCCATAGGGGACTGGGGAAAGCGGGAGAGGAGAAAAAGAGAGAAAAGAGACAGAGATTCTTTTCTTAACCTAGAAAAGCCTGCACAAGGTTCCCCCACCGGATCCCGAGCTCAGAGTGACTGCAGGAAACAGAACTCTCCAGGCTGGGACCCAACTGTGTTTTGCAGTCCTGTCTGTGTTGACTGTCGCCCAGGGAACAGGCTCCCGAGTACACAAGGGAGGGGGTGGACCCCCTGAAAGCTCGCGTAGGATATCTGAGCCTCTCTGTAGGATGCAGACTGTAGGTGCTTTGCCCAGCTCCTCCCCTGGGGCGGAGGGCGGGTGCTAGGTTCCCAGGAGGCGGGAGCGTGAGCGGGTGAGCGGAGCACGATCCTGTGCTGCCCCCTGGTGGACACATCAGGCTCCCAGGGGACGCGACCCAGACACAGAAGGAATGCGAGGCCAGGGGCAGAAAGGGAAGACATCTTATCAATTGTCTTAGAATTTCTATTGCTGCGATTTAACACCACATCCAAAGTAACTTGGGGAGGAAAGGGTTTATTTGGCTTATACTTCCACATCGTAGTCTATCAATGAAGGAAGTCTGGATAGAAACTCAAATAGGGCTAAAACCTGCAGATGGGAACTGCTGCGGAAGCCATGGAGGAGGGCTTGCTCAGCCTGCTTTCTTGCAGAAACCAGGACCACCAGCCCAGGGATGGTACCACCTACAGTGGACTGGACCCTCCTCCATCAGTGACTAATTAAGAAAGTGCCCTACAGCTGGATCTCATGGAGGCATTTTCTCAATAGAGGTCCCTCCTTTCAGAGGACTCTAGCTTGGGCCAAGAGGACATAAAACTAGCCAGGACACCAAAGTTTGTTTCTTCAGAAAGCCCAGAGAGCACTGTCATTGATCTTGCCAACCACCCTCGGGCAACACTTGTAGGCACCGAGTCACAGTCCAGACCACACAGAAGTCTTTCCTAAATCCATTCTGCAGGTAAGAATCAAACAGCCGCAAGTTACTGTCAGGTGGCCTTGAGTTTAGCTCATCATAAAAGGCTCACTGAGGACTTAGGGGAGTCCTGGTGTGAACTCCCCACTTCTGTTTCTTCTCTAACCCAGAGCAGTCCAGCTCTGGACTCACCTCAGTGACACCAGTAGTTTTTTCTTTTCTTTCTTTTTTTTTTTTCAGACTCAGACACCCCCATCCCTTCTGTTCCAGGCACTCCACCCCTCGTCCTCACCATCATGGGGCTTCCTGGAAGGGATTGCTGATAGACTCCCCTCGCCCCTTCCCTGACACTCTGTGCCTGGCTCCTGAAAGGCAAGGTGCTCCATCTCTGCACCTCCAGGAGAGAGCAGAAATAACAGAGGTGCCCAAAATGGAGGGATACCTTCGTACCTGGGGCTCAGCCACTGGGTGGCACCTGGATGAGACTCTGAGACCAGCCAAGTGGCCTGGAAGAACCAGAGGCCACCAGAGCTCCCTGAAAGAGGCTCAGACCAACTGAGCCACCTGGAAAACACTCCTCCACCTGCTGAGCTGCCTGTAGGCTGTGCGCTGTGCTCCAGGTTCTCAGCTTTTGTGAGCTGTCATCTGTACAGGGGTGGGCTTTGGTGACATAACTGTCTTTGAGTCACTATCTCTGTAAGCAACCCCTCACCCATATCCCCTTAAATACCCCCCCCCCCAAACTTCAGTGGTTCACCTAGTTGGCCTTTTATGGTATCCACACTTTGGTCTATTGTAGGCTCCCTCTCTGGGCTGAACAGACATTGTGTGATAGTTCGAATGTAATTGGTCCCCATAAGTTCATAAGGAGCAGCACTATTAGGAGGTGTGGCCTTGTTGAAGTAGGCGTGACTTGTCGGAGGAAATGTGCTGCTGAGGGGGTGGGTTTTGAGGTCTTCTATGCTCAAGCTACACCTCGTGTCACAGTTCACTACCTGTTGCCTTTGGATCAAGATGTAGGACTCTCAGTTCCTCCAGCCCGAGGTCTGTTTGCACACTGCCATGTCCCATCATGATGATAATGGACTAAACCTCTGAAACTATAAGTCACCCAATTAAATGTTTTCCTTTATAAGAGTTGTCATGAGCTGGGTGGTGGTGGCACACGCCTTTAATCCCAGCACTGGGGAGGCAGAGGCAGGTGGATCTCTGGGAGTTTGAGGCCAGCCTGGTCTACAGAGCTAGTTCCGGGACAGGCACCAAAGCTACAGAGAAACCCTGTCTCGAAAAACCAAAAAAAAAAAAAAAAAAAGAGTTGTCGTGGTCATGATGTCTCTTCACAGCAAGAGGAACCCTAAGACATGTGTGTTACGTCTCCCCTTCCTTCCTTTCATTCTAACTTTCTGTTTTCTTTCTTTCTTTTCTCCCTCCCTTCTTCCTTCACACCCTCCTTTCTCTCTCTCTCTTTCTTCCTTTCTCTCCTCCTCCCCTTTCTTCTTTTTTGAAACAGGGTTCTCTGTAGCCCTGGCTGTCCTGGAACTCATTCAATAGTCTACACTGACCTCAAACTCTGAGGCAGAGGATTTTCTTTTTCTTTTTGAAGAGAATAGAGGCTGTTGCCCCCAGAAGGTCCTTTCTGTGTGCTAAGGGAAGTCCTTATCAGACTGGCATGGCACTCAGCAGTTAGGGACAGCCATGTGGTTTGCTGGGGTGCTTCAGCCCTGGTCCCTTGGTCACGTTCTCTCGTGACAGGAAGTGCAACAGCACAGGCTAAAGTGGCTAGTCAGACATTTAGACTGGCTCTCACAATGAGTGTGGAGGCTGTATATTTCCATGGAAGTTGGTTGTTTATGTTAGCATTTAAAGCTGAGGAACAGGCTCCTAAGGCAGCTGACTGGTTGGTTCTTCTTTGAGCTGATCACAAACATCTATTTTAAGGGCGAGCAGTGAGGTGTAAAGTGATACATTGCTATTTTATTGTTAAATTTCTTACTTCCAACATGATTTCTTTTTTAATGGAACTGCTCTGTGTTCCTGGCTTTACGATGACTGACTGCGGCCCCAGAGAACCAGAGGACATCATGTCTTCTGGGATCAGTTCTGGACATGGTGAGATCTGCAGAGTCAGGAGGCCGCTTACCCTGAGACACAGCTCGAGCTGCGGATAGTCATCCGATGGGCGTGGTCGTAGGACTTAAGGGCCAGGTGAAGAAGACTCGCTAGGGTCTCCTCTAAGACACACAGACTGAACCCAACTCTGGAAGTTAGCTGTTGTTAAAGTCTGTTGGAAGAGATCCCAGATGCACACTTATTAACTCTGAGCAAAGACGCACAGCTTCCTGGCAGCCTGGGCAGGGGCCAGGCCAGGGCTGACTTGAAGCCTTCTCCATGGATGGGGAACACATGGGAGCTATCTATCATCTGAAATGGTGTTCTTTGTTAGGTTTACATTCATCTATCTATTTGCAGTGTGGGGCACACGCATGCTACAGTAGGTATGAGGAAGTCGGGGTAGGGCTTCAAGCACATCATTTTTTGTGATGAGGTCATTGGAAATTATGGTTTAAAGCTTCAAAATGTACAGTCTTCCTTTTGCTGTTTCTCATGTTACATTCACAGAGCCCCCCCCCCCAACAATAATCAATTTTTTTGCGTAATAAGCCTTTGTCCCTTTGATTGGTGTCATCTAGCTCTCCCCATCCTGAACCCCTGGCAACCTCCCCACTGCTCTCTGCGTCTCTGAATTTCATTAGTTTAGATCCAACAAACAGGTGGGAACGAGTGGGTTGGTCTTTCGTGCTTGGCGTAGTCTCTCAATGAACAGAATGGCTTCCAATTCTATCCCCATCATCACAATAATGAGTCATGGAGGTTTTTTGTTTCTTTGAGACAGGTTTCTCTGTTCAACAGTCCTGGCTGTCCTGGAGCTCGCTTTTGTAGGTAGGCTGGTCTTGAACTCACAGCGATCCTCCTGCCTCTGTCTCCCATGCGCTGGGATTAAAGGGCACCATGGGATTTTGAGGAGGCTTGCACTAAGTCTGCTGCAGGGTGAACAGAACTGCGTCCATGTGTGCATGCCTTCCTCGTCGCCCTCTAGAACCTCTCTGGAAATGCCTTCACAGACACTGCCGGAGGTATCTCTCCCAGGTGATCTCAGAGCCTGTCAAGTTGACACTTCAGATATCAGGCACTTAAAAAGGAAAGAACCAAACTGGAGTCATATACTCCTTCTAACCAACTACAAAAGCCACCTTGGGTCATTTATATCATCTGTGCACCTTGGAAGTGAGTACTCTGGACCATAATTGTCTCGGGTAGGGTTCCTATTGCTGTGAAGAGACACCAGGAGCAAGGCTACTCTTATAAAAGAAAGCATTTAATTGGGGCTGACTTACAGTTCAGAGGTTTAGTCCATTATCATCTCAGTGGGAGGCATGGTGGTGTGCAGGCAGACATGCTGGAGAAGGAGCAGAGAGTTCTACATCTACATTTGTAGGCAACAGGAACAGACTTGAGCCACTGGGCCTGGCTTGAGCCTCTGAAGCTTCAAAGTCCACCCCCCCAGTGACACACTCCCTCCTACTCGGTTCACTCCCTATGCGTATGGGGACCATTTTCTCTCAAACCACCATAATGTTTAGGGGAGATATAATAAATATTGATAATAACCCACCTGTGATGGGGCAAGTGTGGGGTAAGGTGAGGACATGCATTAAACTCACCACAGCATTTTCCTTTTTTCAAAAGATGTATTTATTATGTATACAGTGTTCTGCCTGCGTGTGTCCCTGAGCACCAGAAGAGGGTGCCAGATCTCATTACAGATGGTTGTGAGCCACCATGTGGTTGCTGGGAATTGAACTCAGGACCTCTGGAAGAGCAGCCAGTGCTCTTAACCTCGGAGCCATCTCTCCAGCCCCTCCTTTTAGTGTTTTCAAGCATTTATTCTGTATAAAAACTCATTCAGGCTAATCAGTGCTGGTAGATGCCTTTATTCCTAGCACTCGGGAAGCAGAAGCAGGCAGATCTCTGTGAACTCAAAGCCAGCCTGGCCAACAAGAGCTAGTTCCAGGACAGCTAGGGCTGTTACACAGAGAAACCCTGTCTTGAAAAACCCAAACCAAACCAAAACAACCAAACAAATGAAATCCCAAAAACCAAAACCTAAAACCAAACATAACAAAACAAAGCCTCATTCATACGTGTAGCTGTTGAGACCATTCTCTGCAACAATATCTGTATTAGTAATCCAGAAAAGGAAGCAGGGGCCGGAGGGACAACTCTGCGGTCAAGCTCACTGGCCGTTCTCTCAGAGGACGCAGGTTTGGTCCCCAAGTCTTACATCAGGCAACTCACATGCTCTGTAGCTCCAGTTCCAGGTAATCCAAACCTTCTTTTGGACCCCGTGGGTACCTGCACACACATGTGGTGTGCATAGACTCATTTAGACACTCACACATACACATAAAAACATCATAAAAAGAAAATCAACCCACATGCTCCATTCACTTATGAATAGGATCCTCTTTAGCGCCTATGTTTCTGTCTGTTTCTTTTACATGCATGTTGAATGTGCAGGGAGAATGTGGACACATGACCGCCTTTATCTGTCACCGCCTTTATCTGGAGAATATTCTTAGCTGGGATTATGGGAGAACTCTCACTTCCTTCACTGCTTCTTTGAGGCATGCAAATATTTTTTCAAAACCTACATCATTTAATAATTCAAAATATACTCTTGCGTTTTTCCTTCTCAGTACAATTAATTTGGACCAACACATTTTAATCAAGTTTTAATGTCATTCTTTTTTTTTTATTGTTGTTGGAGACAGGTTTTTGCTATATAGATCAGGGTGGCCTCCAATTCATTATCCTCCTGCCTCAGCACCCCCATGCATGAATTCTCTCACCCAACTACTATGATGCCTTTTTCTCTATGTGAGTTAAAGCAAAACTCTTTAAGGGGATCTCATTAGCTTCTAAAAATGGTCCTGATGGGTAGAAGACAGAGGGAGGGAGAGAGAGAGAGAGAGAGAGAGAGAGAGAGAGAGAGAGAACGGTATTGTGAGTCCAGACAGGTGGGTTAGCCTAGGTTCTGGCTAGAACCACAGGCTCATTGTGAAGGACTGTTAGAAGGCAGACACAATCCCTTAAAGTCTCTCTTGGATTATGAATCCTTTTGCTAACCTGCTGCAACAGAATACCACATGTGGTCCTGCTGTTTGGGTCCTCCTGAGATACGTTATGAATCAGACCATCTCTTAGTCTGCTTTGGTTCATATTTCAGCCCTAGGAGGCCAAGGAAGAAGAATTGTGGATTCTAAGCCATTTTGGGACTATCTATCATGACCATCTCAAAACCAAACCGAACTAAATCCAAACTGTCCACTGACTGATTCCTACAGTGCTCATGTGTCAACTTCAACCTTCAAGGAGGACAAAGAAACATCATGGGGTTTAGTGACGTGCCCAAGGTGCAGGAGGTGGGTGAAGAGCATAAGAAGAGCTCACCTATCCACCCGCACTGACTCAGAAGGCCTTGGCTTCTTTCAGGCTGCAGGGTTGGGGTACAGCTGGGTGAAACTCCTATTGGGGACTATTATTTTAAGGTGTGTGACTTTTGTTTATGCTACATTTGTTTAACTCTGTGAAGCTGTGGTTCCTTGCCCTTCTAAAACGCCTGATGGCTAAACTGCCAATAGTGAGGTAGGAGCAAGGACGGGTGGGACTGGAAGGCAGGGAGGATAAACAGGAGAACCGAGGAAAAGAACAAGAGAACAAGGGGAGGAGGACTTCAGGGGCCACCCAGGGAGCCAGCCACAGAGTAAGATATAGCAAAGTAAGAAAGATAAAAGCCCAGAGGCAAAAGGTAGTTGGGAGTAATTTAAGAAAAGCTGGTTAGCAACAAGCCAGCTAAGGCCAGGCATTCCTAACAAAGAATAAGCCCCCATAAGTGATTTATTTGGGAGCTGGGTGGTGGGCCCCTCAAAAAGCCAAGAGTAAAGAACAAAACATCACACAGCACAGGCCCCTGCTCCTCTTGTTCCCCAGGAGCTCCCCAGATCATTGTCAGCAAGTGGACATTATATAGCTTCATTCCAATTAAGCCTCTGGAGGATGATTAACAATTCTCCCACAGTTACATTAAAGTAACACTTGCAGGCTGGGACTACCACTCAGGTGATAGAGAGCTATGGATGAAGGCCAGGGTTTATCTCCATTGTACAAACTGGGCATGGGGCACAAGTCAGCAAGTTTAGCACTTGGGGGTGGGGGTGGGGAAAGAGGAGCAGAAGTTCAGGGTAGCGCACACCTTTAATCCCAGCACTCGGGAGGCAGGTGAATCTATGTGAGTTAAAGGCCAGCCTGGTCTACAGAGGGTGTTCCAGCACAGTCAGGGCTACACATAGAATCCTGTCTCAAAAACAAAACAAAAAACAACAAAGGGAAAAAAAGAACAGCTTTAACATACTTTGGGGTAGAAATGTTCACTAGCATTTCTCACTGAAGTGCATTAATTGCTTTGTGAAGTTCAGCTGGTTACAGAGGCATTTAGGTGTGTTGTGGGAGACTGCTCGTTCATTTCCTGGCCTCCCAGAACCGAAAGATCACAGAAACTTTATTAATTACAATACTGTTCAGCCCATGACTCGGGCATATTTCTAACTATCTCTTACATCGTGAATTAACCCATTTCTATTAATTTGTGTATCGCCATGAGGCTGCGGCTTACTGTAAAGGTTCTGAGCGTCTGGTGTCTCCTTGACTCCACCTACTCTATATATCTCTGTTCGGATTTCCCTCCTGGCTTTGCTCTGCTAAACCATTGGCCGAAACAACTTCATTCATTTACCAATGGTAACAAAACATATTCCCAGCATACAGAGGGGAATTTCACATCATTGGGGGTAGACACTGGGGTTCAGGACCACAAACTACTTTGGTAACCCCAGGGAAGGAAGATGTCACCAAGATCCATCCCTCTGTCCCTGTCTCAGATAAGGAAGAGCACCTTTAGTTTTATTTTGATTATTAGTAAGAACTAAGGGCATTTCAAGTTTTGGGAAAAAAAAATTCTTGAGCATCATCGTCATTTTCCTTTACTCTTTAAATAATTTCCCCCAAATTATGTTTCTGACCAGCAGAGCGGTGGTGGGAAAGGCTGTCGGTAGTGGTTGCAGTGCACCTCTTGGGCAGCAGGGGGAGCCCGGGGCTTTGTATCCTTCACGGGGCCTTGAGTACTAGTTTCTCCCATTCCACTGTGGCCATTTCTGATCCAAGACAGAAAACAGGTTTAATGTTCCAAAAAGGTGTCTGGGAAGGACTGGGGACATGGAGCCATCAGTGAGCCCGAGGGGACAGGGGGTCACAGACTGCCCTCGCTGTCAGGGTATCGGCAAGGCGATTCTAAACATTTGCCAACAGGTAGGCCCAGCTCCAACCCTGAAGGATACCGGAGCCTCACGTGCTGTGTGAGGCGGGCCAGAGGGACTGGGCTGGGTGGTAACTGTTCATCAGGTGACAAGGAGGGGTGTCAAGATTTTAACACCTGAACTGATACACAGAGGCCAAATGCCTGGGTGTCGGCTGTGGGTGCCTGAACTGGGTGCTGGCAGGATTCCTTTTTAGCTCATAGTCTGGTTCCCAGTGACTCATGGGATTGTGGTGAGAATGTGTGACTTGACCCATTGTCTTCTCTCTTGTCCCTTTAAGCCCCTGCCCAGTTCTCAGAACAAACCCACCCCAGCTTGCTCCCAGCCTGGGCCACGCCTAATCCCTGAGGGAGCTAGCTGGGGTAATTCGGGGGTCTTGTTTGGGTGCCCCACTAGGACGGGGCTGGCCGGCCCACTCTGAAGTGCAGCTCACATCCGAGCTGATCTTGTCATGACACAGACTGGCGTGCCAACATCCTCAGGCCTCCAGATGGCTGGCCTTGGATCTGGAGGGTGGGAGTCTCCATGACCACTTGAGGCAATTCCTTATATTGCCACCCCACCCATCCTGAGCCCAGGGAATCCTCCACGCTGGGAAAACATTCCCTCCGCTAACAGGTCTGGGGTAGCTCTCTCTCTCTGCCTCTGCCATCTCCTAGTGAACTGCTAAGACCTGCTTCCGGAAGCAAGAGCCAGTGCCCAAGAGCCACCATGAACAGTGTTACCTTCAAGGATGACAACCGGGAACTGGAGGAGGAGGGGCTCAAAAAAGGGACATACCTGGTTTTCAGAGTTGCCATAGTTTGGGGGAACACAAGCCCACCTTTAGGGAACAGGGAGGCTGGAGTCTAAGGCCTGTGCCACGTGGAGGCCCTTTCCACCCTGCATGCTGAAGCTAAACCGGGGGATTTTATGCACCAGCTCAGCTGTACTTCATTGTGACCTGTGCAGTGCTTGCTATCACACCCCTGTTTCTAGATGGAGAAAGGGGGCTTAGTTAGAGCACCAAGTCTATGGCCTTGGTTAGAAAAGCCTCTTGGAGTCAAGCTCAGGGCAGGGTTCAAGGGCTGATGTCTCTTCTCCCATCCTTCACTCTCTTTCAGAAAGTCAAGTTTCTCTTCTTCCCTAACTGTGGAGGCAGGAAGCCTTGTCAAGCTGGATAGTTGTATATTGACTTGACACAAGTTAGAGACATCTGAAAGGAGGGAACGTCAATTAAGAAAATGCCTCCATGAGATCCAGCTGTAGGGCATTTTCTTAGTGAGATGGGAGAGAGCCCAGCCCATTGTGGGTGGTGCCATCCCCGGATTGGTGGTCCTGGGTTCTATAAGAAAGCAGGCTGAGCCTGGCTGTTGGTGGTGCACGCCTTTAATCCCAGCACTTAGGAGGCAGAGGCTGGCAGATCTCTGTGAGTTCAAGGCCAGCCTGGTCTACAAGAGCTAGTTCCAGGACAGGCTCCAAAGCTGCACAGAAACCCTGAAGTGGAAAACTTAAAAAAAAATAAGAAGAAGAAGAAGAAGAAGAAGAAGAAGAAGAAGGAAGAAGAAGAAGAAGAAGAAGAAGGAAAAAGAAGAAGAAGAAGGAAAAAGAAGAAGAAGAAGAAGAAGAAGGAAAAAGAAGAAGAAGAAGAAGAAGAAGAAGAAGAAGAAGAAAGAAGAAAGAAGAAGAAGAAGAAGGAAAAAGAAGAAGAAGAAGGAAAAAGAAGAAGAAGAAGAAGAAGAAGGAAAAAGAAGAAGAAGAAGAAGGAAGAAGAAGAAGGAAAAAGAAGAAGAAGAAGAAGAAGAAGGAAAAAGAAGAAGAAGAAGGAAGAAGAAGAAGAAGAAGAAGAAGAAGAAGAAGAAAGAAGAAGAAGAAGAAAGAAGAAAGAAGAAGAAGAAGAAGAAGAAGAAGAAAGAAGAAGAAGAAGAAGAAGAAAGAAGAAGAAGAAGAAGAAGAAGAAAGAAGAAGAAGAAGAAGAAGAAGAAGAAGAAGAAGAAGAAGAAGAAGAAGAAGGCTGAGCAAGCCATGTGGAGCAAGCTAGTAAAGCAGCACCCTCCATGACCAGCATCAGCTCCTGCCCTCACTGCTTTCGATGATGAACTGTCACCACATAGAACCATGAGCGAAACAAACCCCTTCCTGTCATGGTGTCTCATCACAGCCATAGTGATGCTAAGACAAGTGGGTACCAGGATAGTGGGGTATTGCTGTGGCAGGCCTGATCATATTGTCTTAGGGGGGCGGTTAAGGAAGGACTTTGGATCTTTGGGCTGGCTCAGAAAGCCATGGAGTGTTGAGAGCTCTCTGTAGGAGCCTGGCCGATAAGAGCAGTTGCTTATGGTGCTTCATCACGGTAACCCTAACTGAGACACTGATGTGGGGGCAGTGATTTGGGAACAAATGACAGGGATACAAGAGAGCATGGGGGCCACAGTCTGAAATTGGATGGGGAAGTCCATCTACTGATGGAACTGTCTCAAGTCACACTTATTATGTTGCCGGTATCTTGCCTTGTTTTGATCTCGGGGAGGGTTGTAGAGGGAGGGGTGTAGATTGCTACTTCAGATATTTGTTGGTTCTACAAACAGTGTATGAGGTGGGGATCTGTCAGTCAGGGAGGCATCCCCTGGGGCTCCACAAACAGAAGCAGCCCTGCTCTTAGGGCACGGGTGCTCAGCTGAGGGAAGAACCTGGCTCTAGAGTTATCTACGAATCGTCTATTAATTATGAGTCCCTGTGGTGAGAAATCAAGCTTGCCTGAAGATCAGAGAGCAGAGCTAGGCCACTAGAGGCCAGGTGGTGGTGGCATGCATCTTTAATCCCAATACTTGAGATCCCACACCTTTAATCCCTGCACTAGGGGAGGTGGAGGCAGGAGTGATGTGGCTGGGTTGGGAGAGGAATATAAGGTCGGAGGAGACAGGAGCTCAGGGAAGTCTGAAGCATCAGTCAGAGGACGCAGTCTGAGAAGGCAATCCGAGGACAGGATCGCCATTTTGGTCTGAGGGTTCGGTGGAGGTAAAAGGTCTTGGTTGCTTCTCTGATCTCTCAGCTTTCACCCCTGCATTTGGCTCTAGGTTTTTCTTATTAAGACCGATTAGAAGTCGTGTTACAAGTCCCTTCTCCCATGACAGTTGCTTTTCTCAGTGGGAATGAGCGTGTGTTTGCTCCCAGGCACACAGCCGCCCCTAGCATTGGAGGCTCTTGGGCCACTGCTCCTGGGGAGACGGAACCTCTCTAGGACGGTCAGGCCAGAGCAGGCCTGGAGCTAGAGAATCTCAAGGGGACGTCTCTGTCACTTCTGTGGCTACAGCGAAGGCTGCTGAGGGAGTCTTTGCTTCTCTGTTTTCACCGTCCTCTGCATGGTCCGGGGGAAACCTTGCTGTCTGTTGGCCTGCAGAGCGGCTAAGAGCAACGTTCTCAACTTTCTGTAGATCTTAGCTGTTGCATTCCGTTACTTTCTTGGTTGCGGGTGACCAGGTACCCGACAAGAAGCAATCTCGGGGAGAAAGGGTTTATTTGGGGCTTACAGTTCAAGGGGCCACAGTCCAGCATGGTGGAGAAGGCAGGGTAGCAGGTGTACAAGACAGCTGGTCACATTGTGTTTGCGGGGAAGCAAGCTAGGTTATAAACCTCACCGCCTCTGGCTCCACCTTCTAAGTGCCCTGGAATATTATTTTTAAGGTGTGTTACTTTTGTTTATGTTTTGTGTTGTGCTTTCCTGTCGCTTTAAGGGACAAGCCACGCCCACTCCCATTACCTCTGGCCTGCCCGCCGCCATCTTGGGCCCTTCCTTTTCTGCTTCCTTGACGTGCGTGCTTTTTATTATAAGGAAGACCTGGGAATGTTATGATTTTGGTCCCTTTAAGAGACAAGCCACACCCATTCCCCTCCCCATCCGCTGAGGCAGGCTGATCTTCAGCTTCTCGCCTGAGCTCGCTCTCTTTTCCATCTTCCTCTCTGAGAGGCAGAAGCCTCAGAGAGGCAGCTTCGCTTCTGCTTCTGCCTCTCTCCCCACTTCTCAGCTTCCCCCCTTCTCTGTCTCTTTCCCCTCTTCTCTCTCTCTCTCTCTCCCTCTCTCTCTATCTCCCCCTTCACCCTTCCTCCTCCATAACCCCCTGAATAAACATTCAACCTCACCCTGCATATTGTGTCTATCCATGTTTCTGTCTTCTGCCCTCCCACCATGTGTCTCCCTGCCTGGAACCAGCCATTGCTCGGGGACCAGCAGCCGACTCTGCCTGGGTCCCACTGCCTGCTGCCACATGGCCCGCCACCACTGCTCTGAGACCAGCAGCCGTCTCTGCCTGGGACTGGCTGCTCCCAGGGCCCCGCTGTCTGCTGCCACATGGCCTGCCACCATCACCGCTCGGGCCGCCGCTCTGGGACCGGCAGCCATTTCTGCCTGGGACTGGCTGCTCCCAGGGCCCACTGCCTGCCACCACATGGCCCACTGCCACCATTTGGGACTTACAGCATTTCTGCTGCCTACTGCCACGGGGATCTTAGAGCATTTTAAAAAAAGAACAACATTTTGATGCCGCATGACTCAGATGATTCGCCTGCTTCAGACTTCCACCTGGGGCCGGAGTTCTGGCTGTAGGCGCCGTCCGGGACTCTGAGCTCCCTCCTGGGGCAGAATCAGGACTCGAGGACCTTCTCTACAACGACCCATGTGTTCCATCTGCCTGGACGCAGCTCCTCCAAACAACAAATCAACTAATCATGAGTGTCCCCATCTCGGCCAGCTTAACCATCTCTTTTAACCCAAGGGACTGACTGTTGAGCTCCCGGCAACCCTTTGCGGTTTCTAGGGATGGGGGAACCTTCAACCACTGGCTTTCAGGGCCTCGGTTGTTCCCTTCGCTTGCATTCAATTCGGCTTGTCTCCTGTGCTAAGCCTGTGCCTGAGATGGCTGGCCTTAGCCAGCCCCTTAACTCACCCGCGCCTGGAGGCCCAGGGTCTCCAGTTCTTCCTCTTTTTCTCTTTTCATTCCTTTTCTTCCTTCTTTCGTCGTAACTGCTGCTACGGTGCAGCAGGCTGCTACCGTGCGGCCTGACCTTGGCTGAATCCCTCCTGCCCGGGAATCCCTCTCCCATCAGAGGCTCCAGTCGATTCAGCCAGGTTATAGCACCCCCCCTGTGAGCTCGGACGCCTGTTCACAGGGCCTGGGTATTCGTTCCATCTGCATCTCGCCTTAACGGGGAGCCATTCTCATTGTAGGCTTGAGGTGCCACGGTTTTTGTGGGTGTTTGCACGGCCTTGACCATGGGAGCCAAGCCATCCAGACCTATCACTCCGGCCTCATGCTTTAATGCCTTACACTTATCAGTTTCTGTCCAAAATGGCCCCAACTACCTTAAAAAAAAATTTAAATGGCCGTTTTTTCAGTTCCAGCCTTTTGGAGCCAGCAGGAAGTGAGCTACTTGCTTTTCAGCCTCCCTGGGGGGCAGAATTCTTCCTCAACCTTTGAATCTTGAATTCTTTAGAGGTGCCAAGGTTTAGATAAGTTTCCCTTTGCAACTTTGAAAGAGTCAGTGCCTGAGGGAACAGAATTTCCTCAGGCTGCGGCTTTTGTAGCCTAACCACTGTAGCTGCGGATGGCTGAGGAGCTGAGTTATAGTGGCTGACCAGGGTAGCTGTAGCTTAAAAGGCAACAATGATTAAAAAAGGGAACAACCTCAAAAAGTCCCACAACTCTTCCACACAGCACCACCGACTGGAGATCCTTGAGCCCATGGGGGCACATTTAACACTCAATCCACCATGGCTGTCAAACCCCGGGGCATCATTTATTATTATTTAAAAAAGATTTTTTTAAAAATTGTGAGTGCAGGTGTTGACGGTCTGGAAGGTGTTGGATGACCTGGTAGTGGAGTTACAGGTGGTTGTGAGTTGCCTGTTGTGTGTTCTGGAAACGGAGTTTGGGTCCTCTGCAGAAACAGTTCTCAGAGCGAAGGACCCCTCTCTGGGGATCTCTCCTGATTGACAGATTACCCTCCGGTTTGTAGACCCAACGCACCTGAGGAAACCCAGCTATCCACCCCTGAAGCAATTGAGATGAGGCAGAGCCTGGCAGAGAGACAGCTGAGCCTTCCCTCCAGCCATTATTATTACTTTTTAAAATATTCTTTTTTTTGTGGTAGGAAAATTTAGTTTCACTCCTAACCTTTACAGAGCTTTTAAAATTTACGTCTGTTTTGAGACAAAGTCTCTCTTTGTAGCTCTGGCTGACCTGGAACTATGGTGGCTCACAAGGGTAACTTCAGCATCAGGCAATCCCCATGCCCTCTTCTGGCCTCCTGGGGCACCAGCCCGGCACGTGCTACGCAGACATACGTACAAGCAAAATATCCATAAACAACAAAAATCTTAAAACAACAAAGCCCAAATATTCCATGTGGGCATTTTCCCCAAAATGGGTTCAAATCTTGGTAGCTTGTTTCCAGAATTTACCTTTTAACCCCTCTTAGAAATAGGAGCAATATTTCCTGTCTTCATATTTAACTAGCATTTCTGATATCTTCACACCTCTGTGTTCCTCTTTTTAAAGACCTATTTTTATTTTTAATTATGTATGTGGGTGGGTGGTGTGTGTGTGTGTGTGTGTGTGTGTGTGTGTGTGTGTGTGTGTGCAGCTGTGTTCACAGAACTGTAGGTGCCCTCAGAGACTAGAGGTGCTGTATCCCCCTGGGCTGGGGTTACAGGGATTGTGAGCTGTCTGGCATGGGTTCTGGGAACTGAATTCTGGTCTTCATGCTCTTGTGCCTTAAGCCATCTCTCCAGTTCTCCTTCTGTGATCTTGCATTTGGCCTGTAGCAAGCCCCTTGGTTTCCCTCAGGGACCCATCACTCTGAGCGGTTTGGCCCTGAGAATGTAAAATTATGGAAAGTATCTCGGAAGGTCTCACCCTTCTCTTGTTAAGGGTTTTCAGTTCCCGTAATGTGAGACCTGACACGAGAATTTATAGCTCCGAGAAGCAATATCGGCAGAACACCCCATCAGCTGCTGACGATAAAGAAATGGTCTAATTTTAAAAATAAACTTTCGGGCTGGAGAGACGGCTCAGTGGTTAAGAGCTTTGCTTGTTCTTCCAAAGGTCCTGAGTTCAATTCCCAGCAACCAAATGGTGGCTTACAACCATCTGTAATGAGATTTGGTGCCCTCTTCTGGCCTGGGGGGATGCATGCAGACAGAACACTGCATACAATAAATAATTTAAAAAAAAAAATAAAAAATAAAAATAAACTTTCTGTGTGGAGTTATGTAGAGTCAGGTGGTGTCTCCATGGTGGAGGTAGGGGATTCCGAAAGCAGTTTAACTCCTCAGCCACCCGAAGAATCAGATGTTGTCCTATGGCCTATCAGGGAGGGGACAGAAGTCTCCAGATAGTCTTGTAACTTGTAAAATTTAATTATAATTTGTTTGATAGTCATATCTGCAAGCATCAAGCTTATAAATTTTTTTAAATTACTTATTTTTATTTTTTATGCATTGGTGTTTTGCATGCATGTAGGTCTGTGTGAGGATGTCAGAGCCTCTGGAACTGGAGTTACAGGCAGTTGTGAACTGCCATGTGGGTGCTGAGAATTGAACCCAGGGCCTCTGGAAGAACAGCCATTGCCCTTAACTGCTGAGCCATCTTTCCAGACCTTGAAAAGATTTATTTATGATTATTTTTATATGGCGTGTGTGTCTGTGTGTATATACACATGTGAATGCAGTTGCTTCTGTAATCCAGAAGAGGGCATTGGATTCTCTAGACCTGGCATTACAGGTGGCTGTGGCACCACCTGCTGTGGGTGTTGGGAGCTGAGCTTAGGTCTTCTGAAGAGCAGTCCACTGTCTTAAACACTGAGCCATCTCTGCAGCCTCAGGCATCCATTTTTTTAGAATATTTTATTTATTTATTTATTTATTTATTTGTTTGTTTCATGCAGAATTTTGTCATCTGTGAAATAAAGGAAAGAGGTGGACTAGATGGCGCCTCCGGGGGCTTATAATTCTGAGCAATGAAAACAGATAGCAACCAAGGCTACAAAGGAAGGGCCAAGGTCACCAGGAGATCTGACCCGTCCTCATGTGGGGTCTCCCTAGAGGTGGTTGGGACGATTCTGGATGGTCCCCACTGTGGTCTCAGAGTTAGGTCTCATATCCGCTTTTCCAGGTTTGTTGTAAAAGTGATTTTATGCCTCTGGGCACTGAAGGCAGGGACAGCTGGACTGACTAACACAGTAGCCACTGCCCTGTCTGTGGCAGGCACAGAGGCCTCTGTGTACCCAGATGAGCGCTGGGAGAACCTGGAATGTTAGCACACTGTGCTGTTCCTTCAAGGGAAGGAATACGACCCCTGTTATCTGCCCAGAAGGCTGGGGCGGATGTGCACTCTAGCCTGGTGACCTTTGTGCTATCAGTGTGGCTGGAAATCGCACTGGACCCTCCCACAGGCCTTTGTCATAAGCTTATTTTTGCCGGTCAATCTATAGAGCCCATCTTTATGGAAGGTGCCACACGTTCTTTACCAAGGGTTTTGCTGTAGTCACGGCCGAGCTTTATTTAGCTTACTTTGTTCCTTGGAGAGATTTATGTGTGCTTTATTGTGCACACAGGATTGAAGTAATTATCACCAGAATAAGTTTTCACCCGATCGTGCTGTGCTTAAACATGCCTAAAATAAGCGACTCGGTCAGACTTCCCAAGTTTGAACCAACCCCAGCCACTTGTCGAACCAAACACCATCATGCCTCCCGTGGCTTGTCACTGCTGGCTGTGGGGGCCATCCCCACTCCCACTGCACCCCACACCCATCCAGTCCCAATCTTCCCTGTGTTCATTTGCCAGGGAGCTCAGACGCCTGTCACAAATGCACAGCGGGACGCTGGCAGTACAGGGACCAAAACACACAAATATTTCTTGTAATATTTTGGTTGGGAATTGCAGGCAGCTGTGGGGAGCTCTGGTACCGAATTCCAGCGAGAGTGAAGTGGCTGACAATCTGTAGCTGGCATTGGTTAAGAAGTTGCCTTTTCTTTTCCTAGGCTAGCTCCTTGGTGTGAGGTCTGTAGAGAGACCTGGAAGCCAGGCCAGGCCCGAGAGTATCTCTTTAAGGCATTGTGGGTCTTCTGGCAGCTTCCTGGGGCTCTTTCAGTGCCTCGCTCGCTGTACAGAGGTGGCAGGTGGTCCTGGATGCGTCTGCACACACGAGCCTGCTTTGGCCATACATCTCCTTGGTCTCTGGGCTCACGGTACTGTGAGTCCTCTCTGTGCCACTCCGAGGACAGCAAGAGTGTCCTCTGTTTCACTTTCCCCAAAGGGCACAGATTTCCTGTTGAACCATAGAACCAGTACCCTCTCTTTGTGGCTTTTTAGCTGCATCTCTACCTGCTGGGTTTGGAAGTATCCCCCAGACATCAGGTCCCAACACCACAGCCAGTGTCAGAGTGCCAGCTGGCAGGAGCTGTGACAGGCAGTTAAGCAGCAGGCCTGTGTCCTCATGAAGTGATTGGCAGTATTATTCTGAGTGGGCTTGCCATAGAGTGAGCCTGCCCCTGTCCTATTCTCTATAGATGTGACAAGAAGCCAAGCCACACCCTGACCTTCATGACCTCTGTGACTGTCAGCCACGTAAACTTGGATTGTTTAAATGTTGCCCAGAAGAGAGACTAACGTGCCACTCGCCTCCCCTTCACCCCAGCCTCACAGTGCTTTCTGTCCGTTGTTTTAAGTCACCAGGAGCAACTGTTGTGTGCTCGTCAGAAAGCCAATGTCTTTCTTCACGGCTCCTGCAGCGCTCTTCTGCCCACCATCTTGGTTTGAAGTCGTCCTCTCTTTCCCATTTCTGTGAGTGTTCTGGGGGTCGAACTCAGGACACCAGGCTTGCACAGCAAGCCCTTGACCTGTGGAACCATCTCACCCACCTAATCCTCATTTCCTTTAGAATTTTGTCACAACAAAGAGACCAACATGGTGTCATTGGATGCAGGCTTCTCTAGGAAGTGGGACAGTTATAGATTAGATTATATTCCTGTAAAAAAAGATGTGTTCATGTCTTTTAGTTTAGTTTTCATGTGTACGAGCATTTGTCTGCATGTATGTATGTGCACCATATGTGTGCAATGTCCACAGAAGCCAGGAGAGAACAGAGCTCCCTGGACTTGGAGTTAGGGATGTTATCTGACATGCGGGTGCTGGGAATTGAACTAGGATCCTCTGGAAGAGCAGCCAGTGCTCTTAACCACTGAGCCATCTCTCCATCCCCATGTGTTCAAGTCTTAACCCCGTATCTGTGGAGATGAGGGAGGCTGCAGCAGAAACCAACACTTAGGTCGTGTTTCTGCAAGAGTAGCTGTTGCTTTCCAGAACGGCAGCATCACACAGGCTTGAAAAGACACCATGGAAGAATCATACAGCTCTAGATCACCTGAGCAAAAATCTTCTATCAAAACTCATTGACACATAACCACTTACCTGTGGGTCCTTTAGATGCAATTACACAGGGAGCCCAGCCAGTAGGCAGCACCCCCTCTTTCCATGGCTGGCCTCGCCATGACAGGCAGGCCAGCCCAGCCATGGGAAGCAAGCTAGGAGGCAGCACACCTGCATGGCCTGTCCAGCCCACACAGTGGTTGTCAGGCTCACTCCATCATGGTGGGGAAGCCACGATGCTGAGAGTGTGGCATGGCTGGTCACATGGCTGTCAGGCAGGAGACAAAGGTGAACATTCCTGTTCGTCTGGACTCCATTGCACAGAATGGTGCTCCCCACATCAGCCTGGATCATCCCACTTGAGCGAACCCAGTGTAGACAAAGATGAACATTCCTGTTTGTCTGGACTCCATGGCACGGAATGGTGCTCCCCACATCAGTCTGGATCATCCCACTCCAATGAACCCAGTGTAGACAATCCTTCACAGAGACAGCTAAGAAGCTTGTCTGCTGTGTCACTGTAGATCAAGCAGACAGTCAATACCACATAGTGGCTCTTCCATCTGACCCACACTCCTCAGCATCTCCTGCTCACAGACCTGTCCCATCCTTGGTCCCTAGAGCTTTTTTTTTCTCTCTCTCTGCAGAGGACCTCAGAGAGCATGTTCTTTGTGTTCCTTTCTTCCTTCTGTAGCCTCTGGAGTGAGAGATGGATTTTAATGTCAGGAGAGGCCATAACTGACCCATGGTGCCAATCTTCATCCTGTATCAGTGTCCGCACATGGTTGGAATCCACGAATTTCACATCGTTCCTGTATGTTCCTTAAATCTCTCATGATCCTCTGTCCTCTTGATGTTTCTTTGGATGGTTCTGCCACCCACCAAAAGGGTCTATCTATGTAGCACTGGCTGTCCTGGGACTCGATGGAAATACGGCTAGCCTCGAATTCACAGACACCCACCTACCTCTGCCTTTTGCATGTTGGGATTAGAGGCGTGCACGGCCACACCTGTCTTGGATGGCATAGTCTCTCGATGGTGCTGTAGAAGGTCAGCTTGCACATTCTCTGGCATAAATGGCCAACGACAGGGGGAGGCCCTACTCTCCAAGCCCTTAGTGGTCCTCGATGCTAGCAGCTGGGCTGGTTGGTCTGTTTCTTCCTGCCTTGGGTATCCAGAGTTTGTGGTTTGGAGAGTCCAACCACCAATTTTGGCTAGTGTCTTAGCTGCCCTGTAGATATCCAGAAGTCCGGATGGTACTTTCATTGGTCCCTGGCTCAAAAGGACTCGTGGATAGTGTTCTTGGAAAATGGCTTTCTTCAATAGGCACTCATGTTAAGTTCTCAACTGGTCCTCATTTCTGGCTGTACCCCGGGGTACCTCCATGTCCTGAGGATCCTATCATTTTCTTCCAAGGAATAATCCCTGATCCACTGTGTTTCCTGAATGCCATGGTCCCCATGGAGATGGAGAGCCAGGCTATGAGGTAGGGGAACCAGAGGTGGGAAGGGCAGGTAGCCTTTTTCAAGAGTCTCAAATAAAAATTGAATAGGTTCTCTCAACTTTCTAAGATTTGTGGACTTGGAAGGAGGTGGTTGCCGTAACTCCCTGTATGTACTTCCTGCCCCTCTCCCCTCCTTTCCTCACCACCCATACGGTCGGAAGGCTCCTGGTTTTCTTCTGCTGTAGAAAATATCCCTCCTAATCTTCTACTCTTTAAGGCTGGATTTCCCCCAGCCCTGCCACCAGTGATGACTTTAGGGCTTCTGTTGTCATTTCTGCATCCCCAAGGCCAGGGATTCCTCAAGGACACATCCTGCTGTCTGTTCATCTACCCTTGGTACCAGAGAGTTCATCTAGGAACCACAGGCATGAAAACGGAAGCCACCCTCAGGCCACTGGGCAACCCTGAGGCTGTCTATGTGTGCTGGCATTTCCATCCTTAAATAGAAACACACTTGAACCCTCTCCTAGAGAATTCTAGGTACATCAACATGGCACCTACGGGAGCCTGGGGACGCACATTGAGAAACACTTGTAGATATCTTTGTGATGCTCCAAATGATTTTAGTTTTCTCCTTCATCCTAAAGATGAAGTCTCCCCTAACAAAAGCACTCATGTTGAGGGGTTCCTATCCAGCAGGTGGCGCTATTGAGAGGCGATCAAATCCAGAATGCTCTAGCAGCCATCCATTCATGAGTTCATGCCTGCAGAGAGACCTGGGGCAGGGTTGGAGAAAGTGGGTCCTTGGGGACACTCCTTTGGAGGTTTGCCCTGTAGCCACACTAAACCCCTTCTACTTTAATTTATCATGGCTATGGAAAGACAGGTGAGCACGTCCCCGCTACTGTCACTGTTATGAGTGTGACAAGCCAGATAATCTGGGTGTAAAATTCAGGTGGAGATAGAATCTGGGCATGAGTCCAGAACCTTCTTCACTTCAGGACAAGGCTTTCTTTGGGAAGAACCCTTCGTGGGAGTGAGGTTGCAGTTGGAGGGAGGGGGAAGGCAAAGACTGAAGTCATTGAAGCTTCCAGAATGGTCGACGAGATGGTCTGTCCCCTGAGCCCCGGGGCTCATCTCAGGGCCAGGAGAGAACAATTAGAACCAAGCTCTGTATCTGAGAGCAGGAAGGTGTCCTGTGAGGACCCTGGCTTCAGGATCTTCACAGAGGGGACACGTGAGCCTTCGAAAGGAGAGACACTTGACTTTGAGTCACTCTGGGCTTTCCTCATGCCCAGAGAGCCTCTCGTCCACCTCAGATGAGGGTTTTCTGGATTCTCTGCTGGAGCCTTGCGATGGAGGGCTGGTGAGGAGAAGGGACAGGGTGGGAGAAGGCAGAGAACAAGGCAGACATTCCGGGGCACTAGACTGACAAAGCTGCCACCATTCCTGACTGAGTATTAGTTGAGGAACAGTAGATGTTCCTGGAGAAGAAATACAGCTGAGGGGCTGGAGAGACGGCTCAGTGGTTAAGAGCATTGCCTGCTCTTCCAAAGGTCTTGAGTTCAATTCCCAGCAACCACATGGTGGCTCACAACCATCTGTAAAGAGGTCTGGCGCCCTCTTCTGGCCTTCAGGCATACAGACAGAATATTGTATACATAATAAATAAATATAAAAAAAAAAAGAAATACAGCTGATTTGTGAAGACAGTGGTAAGCCTCTGTGTGCCTTGAAGTAGCAAAAAGGACCAAACAAACCCAGGCTTGATGCCTGTGGCTCTGAGAAGACCCTGTATTGGAACAGTTGGATGAAGAATAGGGGAGATGAAGTGGGAGAAGTCCCAAGCACACAGCCTTTGTGGCTTACATCCCTAATCCCACAGTGGCCACAGACAGTGTTATCACATTGTGTTTGACAGGGAGGGAGGCAGAGGTTGGTTTGCCTCAGGCAAGCGGGGCCTTTGACGAAGGTGGAGAGGTTCAAGTCTGGGGTGTGAGCACCCCAAGGATGTTTTATTGCTGAGCTACAGGCTGTTAGAAATGACAGCTCAAAGGGGGACCAAGGTGCTTTCATTCGTTGGTTCATTTGTACACCCTGCACACCCCATTCCCTTGGCAAGCACTGCCAAGCTGCTCACAGAAGAGGTGCCTTGAGTCGCCCCACCCCCACCCCAGCCAGAAGTGAAGAGACTTGTCTGGGTCCAGCAGCTGGCTAGCACTGTTCCCCTTCTGTGTCTCGTAGGTCTGGACGGGCAGGCTGCATTCTGTGTGACTTCTGTGGTCCTGGCTATGCCTATTAACTGTAACATGATGACATGATTATCTTCATTTCCTCAGTCACCTGCCCTCATCAGCAACAACAGCCCCAGAGCATACGAGAAGAACTTGGACACACCAAGTCTTCATTACAAGCCAGGGCTAGCAACGAACAAAATAAATATGCATTGGAGGCTGAATGCTATAATTAGTGTTCCCATGTGGCTAACGAAAACGAGAGACGTTTTAATTCTAGACCTCTGCTTGAACGTTAAGTTGCTGCTAGGGAACAGCCCTCAAGGCTTAACCTGTGAGAGCCCGAGGGAGAGGCAGAGTCTTAAGATCCTAGGTGGCAGTCAGTGTTCAAATGGCGTGGCTATGCCGCTGGGTAGCCCAGGGCGTTGCTTACTTCCCAGAGCCAAATGAACTGTCCCGACTGTAAGAGAGGCTGGCATCATCCCCTGGCACCCATGGGCTGGTGAATCTATTCACTTACTAAGTAATGAGTGCAAGCATGTCTGTTTCCAGAGAGGTTAGGAAGCACGCTCACTGGCTGTCTTTGGCATTCACAGTAAGAAGCATGACGATTGTATCTGTTACTGACTTAAGCCCAGGGCTGGGCAACCCCACGTATCTGCCCTGCTCTGCACTTGGCATAGCCAGCCAGCCTCTGGAATTTGGGCCTTCTTGATTACCGAATGGGAGAAATTGGCATTTCTGAAAGAGAACAGGCCACATGGTCCCAAACTCCTTAGCCCAAGGGGTGATGGGACTTTCTATATCCTTATGGTTAACCCAACAGAGGGATTTGAGTTGAGTAGATAGGCAATCTGAAGGTCTCCAGCATGGAGCCCAGGAGAATCACGGAGGAGATACATCCTGTCTTCTGACTTCTGTGTTTCAGACCTTAACAAGAGCTCGGTAGCAATAGTAACATCGTGAGCAGCCCCCACATGGAGCCATGTCGTTCGGCTCCAGAATCCCACGAGTGAGCGAGTCATGCCTCAGTGGCCACTAGAGTCTTCAAGTGGGGGTTGCTGTAGCCTCATGCCAGGCAGGGTGGCTACAGTCAGCATCAGGGGGATGCAGTGTTGAACTCACAGGCAAGAGGTAGGCCATCCCATGTCAACTAAGAAGATTGTTCATGCTGGGAGCTTTTAAAACGCTAGCTTAGAAAGAACCTGAAGAGTTCTATCTTTGCTATCCAAGACCACCTTCATCAGAAACAGGTAGGGGAGTCCTGAAACACCTGCGTAACAGGCAGGGATCTGTAGTGCCCTGAAACTTCAACTACCAGCCCTGTGCCCCCGAAGGACTGCACCCTCTGTGGGACAGAACCTCAGATACAGAAGTGTTACAGATGCTCATGTCCAGAGAGAACCTGGGTATTTTGTGTGAGGCCTGGGCCTGGGTATTCACCCTGGAACTTCCAGGTAAGTTTTTTTTTTCCTTAAAGAGAATGCACTTTAAATTTTTAAATTTTGAAACCAAGTCACACTTAGCCCAGGCTGGCCTTGAACTCTCTGTGTAGCTGAAGATGACCTGGAACTTAACCCTTTCTGACTCTATTGCCCCAGTGCTGGATTACAGCCAAGCAGCTCCCTGCTTGTGCTCTTCACTAAGTACCTGTGACTGCATCACATGCCAAAGCCATGGCAATACCCAGAGGTGACCACTGATGGATGCCGTGCTAGGAGATTCTAACAGTCCTGAATCCTGGCGCCAGGAACTCTTCCCAGCCTCACACGCTGATGTCCTGTGACGCAGGAACAGACTGTCCTCACCCCACGCTGCATTCATGTTTCCTGTCCCTTGGCTGAGAAGGGTGCCACTTCAGGCTGTTGATGCTCATACTTTGGGGATGTGTTTTGTGCAGGAAGTAAGGTGCATGTGTTAGCGGGGGCGATTCTCCATCTATGCTATCATCTGGAGGACTTTTGGAACCATGTCTTAGAGCACAAGGCCAGAGAAGCTTAGCTACAGACTCCGACATGAGCCGTAGATCCTTAGTGGGAGTCCCTGAGGACTGGCTTCGACCCTGAGTTGACATCTGGTCCAACGCACCCATGCATTCTGGAGGTGGCTGTCACTTCTTACTCAGAGGCCAGATTGGCTATGACAAGAGCAAACCATACCTGTCTTCTCTGTCTTGATTTGTGACTCGAGAGGGGACCTTAAGCATCACTCTTAATGGGAAGGGTAAATTCTAGACAGTGACATGCATACTTTGGGGCCTGTGTTTGCCAGTTTGGGGTTTCTATGTACCTCAGCCTGCAGGAGGCCTCCTTATTGGACCCGAGGGAGATGAATATTAAATGGATGGATGAGGAAATGCGGTCTCTGGCGCTCAGCACGCAATTACTAACTGCTAATTGATTCAGATGACTAAACCAGGAAGCTGTGAGTGGACCAAATTCTCTAGGATAATGATTTGCCTCGATCCGTCAGGGAAAAAAAAAATCACAGGATGACTGATTGTGGAATGGCATTTCACCACAGGGTTCCCTTAGGAGTGGGCTCTTCGGAGTACATACCAAGCTGGATGCAGTTGAACTGCAGATTCTTTGTGTGTGGGGGGGGGGAGCAGGAAGCAGAAAATCTCCCACTGCACAGTGTATGGTATCCGCCAACCTCTGGACCTGCATGGCATTTCCCTGGGTGCTGCTGCGTGGGTGCTGTGAGCTCTGTCCTCCTATCTCCGACTCCCTGAGAGTGTCACCTGCTGGAATGGCTGTGGTCTGCTGTCATATCTCTGTTTTTCATCCTTTTTCAGACAGGGATTAGAGGTGGTGGTCTTTGTTTGCCTGCAGTGTGAAGTCTATCACATCTGCATTCTTCTTTTTGTGGGCTACCCTCCACTTGTAGGAGATCCCCGTCTATACACATGGGCCCGGAGCTGATGGAGGCACTGTGGGAGATCCCCGTCTATACACATGGACCTGGAGCTGATGGAGGCACTGTGGGAGATCCCCAGTCTGTGCACATGGACACGGAGCTGATGGAGGCACTGTGGGAGATCCCCGTCTATACACATGGACCTGGAGCTGATGGAGGCACTGTAGGAGATCCCCAGTCTGTGCACATGGACACGGAGCTGATGGAGGCACTGTGGGAGATCCCCGTCTATACACATGGGCCTGGAGCTGATGGAGGCATTGTAGGAGATCCCCAGTCTGTGCATGGACATGGAGCTGATGGAGGCACTGTGGGAGATCCCCGTCTATACACATGGGCCTGGAGCTGATGGAGGCACTGTGGGAGATCCCTGTCTGTGCACATGGACACGGAGCTGATGGAGGCACTGTGGGAGATCCCCGTCTCTACACATGGGCCCGGAGCTGATGGAGGCACTGTGGGAGATCCCCATCTGTGCACATGGATGAGCTGATGGAGGCACTGTGGGAGATCCCCAGTCTGTGCACATGGACACGGACCTGATGGAGGCACTGTGGGAGATCCCTGTCTCTACACATGGATGAGCTGATGGAGGCACTGTGGGAGATCCCCGTCTATACACATGGGCCCGGAGCTGATGGAGGCACTGTGGGAGATCCCCGTCTGTGCACATGGACACGGAGCTGATGAATGCACTGTGGGAGAACCCCAGTCTGTGCATGGACATGGAGCTTATGGAGGCTTCCAGGGGGAAAGAAAGTGACAATATATAGCCATAGACCCACCCATTTGAAGGGCACGAATCAGTGGCTGGTGGGAGATTTATAAAGTCATTGACTGGCATCATTTTTTAACTTCAGAGCAGAAGAAACCCTGAGCTAATGCAGTCTTTCCTCCTTGTATAATTGAGGGTGCCCTTGTATTTCTGATCCTCCACCTTCTTCTTCCCAAGTCTTGGGATTGCTGGCGTACACTGCCTTGCCCTTCTCAGACCTAAGTTTAATTTTGGAGGGTGGAATTGTTGTCTCTGGGATGATGCAATGTCAATGTTTTGAGAATGGCTTGTTAAGCTCTGCTTACATTAGTCTAGGGCTTCCCTGGCCTGCAGGGCTAAACTCTTCCACATTTGGGCAGGTTTCTCATGGCAGTGATCCCACTTCTTGGTACCGACGTCCCGTGTTAGCTCCTTTTCTCGTGGCTGGAATATGATACGTGACAGAAAGAACTCAGAGGAACTTGAAAGGACACAGTCCATCATGGCAGAGAAGGGACAGCAAAGGGGGGTTACTTTCTCCCATCTCAGCTGATCAATTAACAGCCAGAAATAAAGACAGGCGCTGTTCCCAAAGCTCCCTACTAAAAGGAGAATCGTTTATTTTTATGAATAAGGGTATTTTGCCTATACATATGTCTGTGCACAACATGCATGGCTGGTGTCCCCAGAAGGCTGCAGTTACAGACAGTTCTAAGCCATCGTGTGGGTGTTGGGAATCAAACCCAGGTCCTCTGGAAGCAGAGCCAGTGCTTTTAACCACTGAGTCATTACTCCAGCTCCCTCTACCTTTTAACCTTCTGTCCAGTCTGGGCCCTCAGCCTGTGGGATGGTGGCACCTCTCTTAAGCCTCTTTGGAAGCACACTCACAGACATATCCAGAGCTGTGTCTCTTAGGTGACTCTAAGTCCCACCTAAAAATCAACACTGAACATCGCTGATACCCGAAAAGCTGATTGGCAGACTAATCAGCTTGATTTGCATGAACTGAGGAGTCAAACATATATACCAGGACACACATGAAATGCGAATAAATGTAACATGGATTAGCATGATGTAGACCTTTGTAGTCAGGGAACTAGCATTCAAAAGACTGACAAGGGCTCAGCCAGTGTAGTGATGTGGCAAGCAGGCCTGCTTTTCATCCTGCCCAGTTCCTGCACCATTAGCTTAGCCCCAGAAATAATAACACAGAAACTGTATTCATTTAAACACTGCCTGGCCCGTTAGCTCTAGCCTCTTATTTGGCTAATTCTCACATCTTGATTAACCCATTTCTAATAATCTGGGTAGCACCATGAGGTGGTGGCTTACTGGGAAGATTCTAACCTACATCCATCTCGGGCGGGAGCTTCATGGCGTCTGCCTGACTCTGCTTTCTTTCTCCCAGCATTCTGTTCTGTCTACTCCACCCACCTAAGGGCTGGCCTATCAAAAGGTCAAAGAAGTTTCTTTATTTGACCAATGAAAATAACATATAGACAGAAGACCCTCCTACATCAAGCCAGGAACAGGTTTATGGTGCCAACATGAAGATCGGAGCAACCACATAAAAAGCTGAACATTGTGATGGACCCTGTAATCCCTGCACGGGGGAGACAGAGACAGGAAAATGCCCTGGGTTTGCTGGCCATCTAGTCTAACTGAATCGGTGAGTTCTGGGATCAATAAGAGACCCTGCCTCAGAAAATATGGTAGAGGTTGACTTGTGGCATCGACCTCTGACCTCTACATTTGCACATGTGTGTGCGTACACAAATACTCATGCGCACATGTAATCGTACACTCACATGTACACACCCGAATATTCCACAGACATACATACAAACAAACATACATACACAAACCACAAGATTGGCAAAAAGAAGGCTTTCTGCCAGGTAGGCAAGACGACTCCTTGCTGGTGATAGTGAAGTGGATGGACTTTACAGGATTATTGGTTTTGTTTTCACTTGGCCAGATGATTTACTAATTTTATTTGGGGAGAGGTAGGAAGGGAGTCATGCTCAAGTCTTGCTTTCTGGTGATTTCTATTGTGCAGATGAGAACCTGTCTCCATGGCTTAGGTACCAGGGACCACATTGCAGTTTTTTCCTCCGTGAGTTCTGGCATCGGGTATGGCGGATGGCCGTTTTAAGCCGGTTATCCCAGAATAATTCTGTCTTGCTTCCCTAAAAGCAGCCTCTCACTCTCTCCAGCATGCCCAGCTGTGCAGAGACGCTGTGGTGGCTGGGCAGCAGCACCCCTCCCTCCTGCCCAGCTCCGGAGAGAGCGTTTGAAAATTGGATGCATTCTTGTGCTAATGGCTGAAATGATGCCCTGGGAATGTTGAGCGTATTCTAGTGATTGGTTATTCTCCCACAGATGTGGGACTCTATTACTGAAAAAAGAAATACATGTTTTTAATTTCCTTCATTACCCGTCTGATGGTTTTTTCCCTTGTCTGGACAGTTTGTTTAAAAAAGAAATTGCGTTGGGGTAATGATGAGAGACGTGCTGGGTGAGGTCAGTAAATTTTAATGATGCAGAGAAGAGCTGGAGAGGCAACACAAGAGAGACAAAATAACCCCGGTGGCAGCATCCACCTAACAGCTGCCTCTACACATACCATTTGGGGGCACAGGATGTAGGGAGGGACAGATTTTAAGATTATAGAGCCTAGCGTGGCCACTCATGCTTGTAATTTCAGTCCTGGGCAGCCTAAGGCCATAGGGATCAAATGAGTTTGAGGCTAGCCTGGATTGCATAAGTACTTTTTTCAAAAAGGCCAAGAAAAGGTTGGTGAGATGGCTCAAGAGGCTGGCAGCCTGAACTGAACCTCCAGGATCTACATGAATGTAGGAGGAGAGAAGTGGCTCCTGAGCATTCTCCCCTGAACCCCACACCTCCAATGTGGCATGCCACACCTCTACATACATGTACAAGCAAACACATAAGTAAATAAATAAATTAAGTAAATGTAACTCTCAAAAATCCCAGAATCTATAACTTCTCTAGAGCAATCAGAAGAAATAGAACTTTTTCAATGTAATGCTTCCCATCCTTTGAACATTTTCTGTAAGCTGCACGGAGTGGGCAGGAGCCTGAATTCACACCTGCTGTTCTCTCCGAGGCACCGAGCATTTTCCTCTGTACAGAATTCTGGGCTAACCACAGTGAAATGTGGCTTCATGAGGAGACCTGAAGAGAATCTTGAGAAAATGAGTTTGAAATTGCATTTGGTCAATGCTCTCGGGCTAGGCGTGACTCCGCAGAGCTGGGTTCCTTGGAAATGCTTTGGGGTTAAGACAAACTCCTATTTTCATCTGAGAGTGGATGTTCAGCAAAGACAATCCAAGAGCCCACAGACACTGACACTGTGACCAGCGTGAACACAAGCTGACAAAATACAGACGTCTCCGTGACATCTTAACTGTCAGCCCTAAAAATCACAAACCCACTCACGCTTCTGAAAATGCACCTCTCTTCTTAACCTATAGCGGATGTATTATTTTGATGGATACCTGTATTGGTATCTATCAAATATTAGTATTGTTTTTCCACTGATGCAGTAAAGACCCTGATGAAAAGAAATTGGGGGCGGGGGGAGAAAGTTTTACTTTGGCTCCAGCCTGGAAGTCAGAAAGTTGGCTGACCCCATCTCATGAATAAAAGGAGAGGGAGATGGGGAGGGAAGTGGGGTCAGGCTGTCTGGCTATAGAATCTTAAATTCCCCAGGACTGCTCCACTCCCTAAAGTTTCTATAACTTCCCCCAAACAGTGTTACCAACTAGGGATCAAGTGGTCAAACATATGAGCCTATGGGGAGGGGGGCATTCATGCTTCCAGCCCCAACAATGTTCAAGCATATTTGCAGTCCTGTGAACTGACTCCATTCTCTCTCTCTGAGTTGGTATGTCCGGGTTCTCGCCAACAGTAACTACAAAGGTCTCTAGGTCTACCAAGTGGATGCCAGACTCTGGCACCTGGCCCTGAGATAGGTGGCACCAAGGTGTCTATTCTGCATTGTGGCTCTGTGATCACATCAGAACTTGTGGCTTCAGCTGGGTGGTGGTAGCGCAACCTTTAATCCCAGCACTGGGGAGGTAGAGGCAGGTAGATCTCTGTGAGGCCAGCCTGGTCTACAAGAGCTCGTCCCAGGACAGGCTCCACAGCTACAGAGCAACCCTGTCTCAAAAAACAAAACAATAACAACAAAAAGAACATATGGCTTCATCCCAAGCTGCACTCCCTCTGACGTCTACCTTTTGATGTACAACATTCTTTTTCCTCTAGGAGTAGCATCTAGATTCTAAGGCTTCAAAAACTTCCTGTTAAAATGATGGCGCCGAGAGGTTCCTGACTAATCCCAACCTTGGAGACACATGGTGGCTCTGCCTCTCCCCTGTCAGAGAGCCAGAGAGTTTTCCCTTCATGGGTGTGGCAACAGTCCGGTGTTGAAAAGAGTTACGGAAAACTGGTCTTGTCCCTCTTCTACCTCGCGAGACTAAGAGGTGGGAATCTCTTACGGGCAAACTGGAGGTGGGATAAACATGCATAGGAAAAAGCCAGGCAAACCGCAAGATGGCCAGGCGTTATTTCAGAGTGGCGCTCAGAGCCAGTCCTCTGCTGTGTTCTTGTGGCCATACTGTGTGCTGTGCAGACCCGCCTTCTCCTGTCAATGCTCTGTTCTCGTGGTCACACTGTGTGCTGTGTAGACCCACCTTCTCCTATCAATGCTCTGATCTCGTGGTCACACTGTGTGCTGTGCAGACCCGCCTTCTCCTGTCAATGCTCTGTTCTCATGGTCACACTGTGTGCTGTGCAGACCCGCCTTCTCCTGTCAATGCTCTGTTCTCGTGGTCACACTGTGTGCTGTGCAGACCCGCCTTCTCCTATCAATGCTCTGTTGTCGTGGTCACACTGTGTGCTGTGCAGACCCGCCTTCTCCTGTCAATGCTCTGTTCTCGTGGTCACACTGTGTGCTGTGTAGACCCACCTTCTCCTATCAATGCTCTGATCTCGTGGTCACACTGTGTGCTGTGCAGACCCGCCTTCTCCTGTCAATGCTCTGTTCTTGTGGTCACACTGTGTGCTGTGTAGACCCACCTTCTCCTGTCAATGCTCTGTTCTCGTGGTCACACTGTGTGCTGTGTAGACCTACCTTCTCCTGTCATGTGTCCAGTGCTACAACATATCTGTAAACTCTTTGTATGGCTGTAAACTCAGCCCATCCCTGGAATTCCCTGCCTTACCTCTCAGGTAATCTCTCTGTTGAAATTTGCCACTAAAGTGAGCCAAGATCCCAGCAACAACAGAGATGCTCTTTCTCAAGAAGCCTCACACTGCTGGGTGTGGTGGTACTCACCATTAGGCCCTGTGCTCAGGAGTTGGAGACCAACCTGGTCTACATAGTGAGTTCAAGACCAGTCACGATAACATATAAAGGCCCTGTTTAAAAATAAATAAGAAGCCTGCACCTACCCTTGGGCATGTATTACTGTCTTACCCCTTTAAAAAATTCTATATATAATAAAATACAATTTTTTATTTATCTTTTTAGCTATATATTTTTCTCCGTTCCTCTTCCCTTCCATCCCCTTCAGCTGTCTCCCATGGTCCCCATGCTCCCAATTTACTCAGGAGATCTTGTCTTTTTCTTCTTTCCATGTAGATTAGATCCATTTTGTCTCTTTTAAGGTGCTCTAGGGTTGTTGTCTAGGTTCTCTGGTATTATGACTTGTAGGCCACTTATGAGTGAGTACATAAGATATTTGTCTTTCTGTGTCTAGGTTACCTCACTCAATATGATGTTTTCTAGATCCATCCATTTGCCTGCAAATTTCAAGATGCCATTTTTTTTCTGCTGTGTAGTACTGCATTGTATAAATGTGCCACATTTTCCTTATCCATTCTTCGGTTGAGGGATATTTAGGTTGTTTCCAGGTTCTGGCTATGACAGACAATGCTGCTATGAACATAGTTGAGCACATGTCCTTATAGTACAAATGAGCATCCTTTGGCTATATACCCAAAAGTGGTATTTTGGATCTTGATGAAGGTTGTTTTCTAATTTTCTGAGAAATTGCCACACTGATATCCAAAGGGGCTGTACCAGCTTACATTCCCACCAGCAGTGCAGAAGTGTTCCCTTTACCCTACAACCTCTCCAGCATAAGTTGTCATCAGTGTTTTTGATCTTGGCCATTCTTCCAGGTGTAAAATGGAATCTCAGAATTGTTTTGATTTGCATTTCTCTGATGGCTAAAGATGATAAACTACAATTTAACTTAAAGAAAAAGTGTTGCTTCTGTTCAGAAAGATGTCTGAAGCAGACACAGATGTCAAATCTGAGAGAAGGCAGACTCGAATGCGCTGTGGTTTGAATGTAGAATGTCTTCCATAGATGCCATGTTTGAACACTTGACCTCCATCTGGCTAATGGTGTGCCTTGAAGTGTTATTCTAATTATTATTTATCAATAAAAATTCAGGAGTCAGATGTTGGTGTAAGAGCCTGAAAGATCGGAGAAACAGAGGAGTCACGAGTCCTTCCTACCTGCTGTTATGATCAAATCTGCGAAGTCCCCCAAAAGCCAACAAGGAGACGGAGTCCTGTATGTAAAAACAAAGAGCCTTTATTTTATGCAAGCTTGCAAACTCGGTCTCTTTGCATGACCAACATATTGGAATAAACGGAGAGCCTGAGGTCAGTTAGAGTTGGGTTTTCATAGTAGTAAAGGTAGGGGAGAGGGGTTTCTGAGGTTCAGGACCCCTGATTGGCTGACTTTTGTCTAGGGGTGTCCTGGTGAGTGTGTGCTGGCAGGTGATCCTATCTACAGCAGTTGAAACGTTAGGCATTTCCTTTGGATGGTCTGTTCTCGGGTGGCGCTCAGGTAATCTTAATTTATGGTTCTTCCTGCAACCAAGTGTTGCTTCAGGGTAAACTACTGAGACCCAGGCCTCCATAAAACTTACGGATGGTGGAGTCCTACTCTGGCAGGAGATAATGGCTGGCATGGCTGGCTCCTATACCTGCTCCATTCCTTCCTCTGAACAGAGCCAGACCCCTCTCTGCCCTGCCTTACTATTTCTTATCCTCTCTGTCCTCAGTCTTCAAAACCTTGGAGGTTAATTTTGGTCGGCTAGTGGCTAACTTGCCGCCCCCCTCCCCCCCCCCCCCCCAGCAAGCTTTATTTGTCAGATCAAAATACTGCACAACAGGACCTAGCTGGGAGAAGTGAATCACTGAGGCTGGGTCTTGAGGGTTCTCAGCCTTGTCTCCCCCACTTCCTGTCCTCTCTCTCTCTCTGCTTCCTGCCTACAGAGGCAATGTGACCAGCCACCACACTCACCTGCCTCCAGGCTTTCCGCACCACGACGAACTGTACCCCTTTGAACTGTGAGCCAAAACAAGCCCACCCTTCCTTAAGTTGCCTCTTGTGAAGAATTTGGCCACAACAGCGAGAAAAGCAACTAACACGCGTGCAGGTAGTGTACACATGGGAATACAAGAGTGCCGCTCGTCATAGCAACTAGCAATTAAGTGAAATCTTGAGTCAAGCAGAAGAGGAATTAATCCAAAAGCTGCTTGTATTTTTTTCCATGAGAAAATGTGTAAAGTCTCAGGAATCCTGGGAAGTGCTGTTGTTGTAAGAGTAGTGGCTCAGCACAATGTTTGATCCTGGGTGTTACTCTGCACTTCAGTAAAACACAGATCATTTTTACTTGTGCATACATATGTATATGTGTGTGTTTCTGTGTGTGTACCTACAGAGGCCCGAAGAGACCTTTCATGAGTGCTGGGAATCGAACTCAAGTCTTCTGGAAGAGCGGTGCATTCCTTTAACCACTGAGCCATCTCTCCAGTCCCTGAAGGCCATCTTTAATTGTCAGTGTGACACAACCCAGAACTGGGAACGAGAACCTCAGCAGGGAATCGTAACATCGGATTGGCTTGTGGATGTGTCTGTAGGGGATTTTTTTTATGTTTTATAATTTGTGTTTTTCTTTTTTTTTAAATCTATTTATTTATTTATTTATTTATTTATTAAAGATTTCTGCCTCCTCCCTGCCACCGCCTCCCATTTCCCCCGTCAAGTTCCCCTCCCTCGTCAGCCCAAAGAGCAATCAGGGTTCCCTGACCTGTGGGAAGTCCAAGGACCATCCACCTCCATCCAGGTCTAGTAAGGTGAGCATCCAAACTGCCTAGGCTCCCACAAAGCCAGTACGTGCAGTAGGATCAAAAACCCATTGACATTGTTCTTGAGTTCTCAGTAGTCCTCATTTTCCGCTATGTTCAATGAGTCCGGTTTTATCCCATGCTTTTTCAGACCCAGGCCAGCTAGCCTTGGTGAGTTTGTAGTTTATTAATTTAATAAGTCAGTTGGGTGTATTAACCACGCAGCATCAGCCTCTGACTTCCATGCACATATCTATGCACGTGTTCATGCATGAATGTGTATCCACAGATACACACAGTTCAAAATGTGTACTGCTTATTGCTTTGTGAGCATGCAGAGGATCTGATGCTTTTTTCTGTCATTTGTAGGTACCAGGCTCTCGTGAGATACTCAGACACACATTGCAGGCAAACCCCCTACACACAATTGTTTTAAAGTGGTTGAAGAGTGGCATAAAGAGTGTGTGTGCATGTGTGAGCTGTTTGAGAAGTCTGGCGGTGATGATGGTGGTGATGGTGGTGATGGTGATGGTGATGGTGGTGGTGATGGTGGTGGTGGTGATGGTGATGGTGGTGGTGGTGGTGGTGGTGATGGTGGTGATGGTGGTGGTGATGGTGGTGGTGATGGTGGTGATGGTGGTGGTGATGGTGGTGGTGATGGTGGTGGTGATGGTGGTGGTGATGGTGGTGGTGATGATGGTGGTGATGGTGATGGTGATGGTGGTGGTGATGGTGGTGGTGATGATGGTGGTGATGATGGTGGTGGTGATGGTGGTGATGGTGATGGTGGTGGTGATGGTGGTGGTGGTGATGGTGGTGGTGATGGTGGTGGTGATGGTGGTGGTGATGATGGTGGTGGTGATGGTGGTGGTGATGGTGGTGATGGTGATGGTGATGGTGGTGGTGATGGTGGTGGTGGTGATGGTGGTGATGGTGGTGGTGATGGTGGTGGTGATGATGGTGGTGATGGTGGTGGTGATGGTGGTGGTGGTGATGGTGGTGGTGGTGATGATGGTGGTGATGGTGATGGTGGTGGTGGTGGTGGTGGTGGTGATGGTGGTGGTGATGGTGATGGTGGTGGTGGTGGTGGTGGTGATGATGGTGGTGATGGTGGTGGTGATGGTGGTGGTGGTGATGGTGGTGGTGATGGTGATGGTGGTGGTGGTGGTGGTGGTGATGGTGGTGGTGGTGGTGATGAAGAGGAGGAGTTCTTGGATGTGTCCAACTCTCTGCAGATGACTGGTTTGGAAGAACTGAAGTCAGTGGTGTGTCAAAGGCTACTGGTTGGACTGGCACATGCCACACAAACAGCTTCCCCTTTCAGACTTGAGAGGGGGAATACAACTTCTGGAAAGTTCCATCTTCTGCTCTCCCTACTCCTATGTAGAATGGGTTGGGTAGTCTGTCTTCTCTTGTGTCTTTGCAGAGTCAGGCTGGCACACTTTGATTGGAAAGCTGTTGGCAGAGTGTTTATGTCCAGCTCTGGGCTTCTGTGGAAAACCAGCATTAAAGTGCATAAATGGGGTTGTAACTCACTCAGCACAGAGCTGGTCTCTTCCAAGAGCTGCCTGACCTGGAGAGCCTTGACCCCTGCTCTGTGGATCAAGTTTGCTTTAGCCAGTAAGATGCCAGTCTGTCTTCCACCCCCTCCCACTCGAGGTCACTGACTGCTCTACATTGAGATGTATGCCTTTAAGTCACTCCCTCAATCCTGCTCCCAAGTCCATGCCCTGCTGGAAGCAGATGGCTTGTGTATGTGCTGAAGCAGGGGAGAGGTGCCACTTTGCCTGTTATCAGTAACTGCACCCCAGCAACCCCCACCCCAACTTGGAAAGTCCAACCTCTGTCAGATCTCTGTCCCTTGCTGTGGGAAATACCTAGATGAGGCTTCTCTGGTGAGGTGGGTGAATGAAGGGCAGGATGGGGAAAATGGAACGAGAGGTTTGCAAATGCAGGAGGCAGACTGCCATGACCTGGTGTTAGGTAGGGGAAGGGAGGGTACCTGCCCGCCAACGTGAGATGGGTACAAAAAACAAATGTTATACAAACTTGGCACTGCCCACTCTTGCCTTCCTCTCTGCCTCCTCAGTACCCACAGGCTTTCTCAGGAGCCTCTGTTGGATGCATAGACTGGCATGTAGAAGGTGGCTCTATATGTCACTGGTCATGGTAGGGTCTGTGTAAGGTGGGGAGGAGGTGAGATCTGAGACAGGAGGTACAATAAGAACCAGACCTGGTATGGTGGCTGTGTTTGAAGGGTAAAGGGCCAAAGAAGAGGTATTTCCAACATTGTGAATAATTACTGACTGTGCTCTTCCCATGCATGGTTTGTGCAGGCTGCCCCCTTTGTGGCATGGCCTCGTGCCTCATAGAACCTGTTACCCCAACATTAGCCCCTCACAGTAATGAGTTTAGAGATAGACCTTGTTGGCAATTGCCAAGGAGGAGTGGGGAAGATATTGTTCATACAGAGATGCCTGGCACAGGGATTTGAATGAGATAGCCCATAGGCTCATTTGTTTGAATGCTTGGTCTTCAGTTCATGGAACTGTTTGGGAAGGATTAAGAGGTGTGGCTTTGAAGGAAGGGTGTCACTGGGGGCAGGCTTCGGGGTTTCCAAACCCCATGCCATTCCCAGTTAGTTCTCTCTACCTCATGTTTACAAATCAAGATGCGAGCCCCAGCACCAAGCCTGCCTGCCACGACAGTCATGAGCTCTCACGCCCAAATGAAACACTTTCTTTTATATGCTGCTTTGGCCATGATGTCTTATCACAGCAATGAAAAAGTAACTGAGACACCCGAGAAGACAGGCTTTTCCTGACCTTACACTTGATACTATCCCTACGGAAGGTGTCAGACTGTAGCAGCCACCTCGTCTCCAGGGAGAAGCCATGCTCACACTGTGAACCAAGCTGAACAAGGGACAGGGGAGAGGCAGAACCTCGGCTCTCCACATCATAGGCGACTTGCCCCAGAGCAGCCCCCTCGGAGCTGATTGATAGGCCGGGTAACAAACCCTTCTCCCCCTGGAACCGTTTGAGTCAGAGTTTTCGGCAGTTGAGTCAAAACTTCCCGGTGTCTGATCTAAAGACTGTGTGATGTGAGCTGTCATGGAAATAGAGTGAACATATGTCAGAGATTTTTCTTAACCCATCAGATCATCAGCACACAGGTGAGATGGAGAACGGTGTGAAGGAAAACCCAGAACCAGGCACACCCAGGGAAACAAAGGGAGCTACAAAAGAAGCTGGGGCTGGGGCTGGGGCTCCGCGGGCAGAGTGACAGTCTAATGTGCCCGAGGCCCTGGGCTTGATCCCCTAGCACTTTATAAAACCAGGCACAGTATCATAAAACTCAGGAAATAGAGGCAAAAGGATCAGACATTCATAGCAGTATAGTGGATTTGAGCCAGATTGGGCTGAATGAGACCCTGTCTCAAGAAATAAATAACTAAACAAGTTACAAGGAGATTAAGCCTGTCTTTTCACAAGGGAACACACTGTCCTTCTACCTGGGAGGTTTCATTTGCTGCTCTGTGGGCCAGGTCCATTTGTATTGACAGCATCGCGTATGCTTTGCAAAATGTCTTGAATCAAATGGCAGGCATAGACGACACAGAAGGAGAAGATTTTGGACTAGACAATGTCGGAGTTTCTTCAGAAGATGTCAAACTCATCATGTGGGTCTGTCTGTGATGGCCAATGTTGATTGTCAGTTTGATTAAGAAATATCTAGGCCACATCTTTGGGTTTCATTGAGTTGGAGAGCTGGCTCCAGATACCACTGAGCCCACTAGAGAAATCCATGCTTACAGTTCTGCTTGGTGCCACTGCTGGGGCGCTGGGAGGGCAGAGGCAGGTGACCAGCTCTGCAAGAAGAGGCCAAGGCAAGGGCACAGGAGGCAAGGGTGCGGTGTGCGGTGCTGAAGGGATCCTGGGGCAAAGGGAGCAGGGAACCCAGCAGCTATTTAGGAGTCGGAGCAGGCTGGATTTTTACAGCCACTGTCAGAGGCATTTCATAAGTTAGCTTTCGTAAAGATGCTAAATGTCATGTGTGTGGTCACTCTTCTTGTTGCTGTGACAAAAATATCTGACAAAGCAACTCAAAGAAGGAAGTTCTTGTTTGGGCTCACAGCTGGAGTGTGCAGTCGCTCATGGCAGAGATGTTGTGGAGGGAGGGACGTGGACATATTGTACCTGCGGGCAGGAAGCAGACCGAGGAAGACTGGTGCTCAGCTCACCTCTTCCTTTGTAACTCAGGCTTTGAACTCCTCTCCTTCACTCTGTCATCACATCCTCCGGCACACATCACCACACCCGGCTCACTTATTCCTTTAGATTTGGCTCAGGACCACCATTCATGGGATGGTGCCACACACATCCAGAGAGGGTCTGTCTTTCCACCTCAGTTAAATCTTTCCAGAAACACCCTCCTAGACACACCCACAGTGTGCTTCCAAGATGGTTCTAAACCTGTCAAGTCGACAATCAAGATTGACCATTGCAATGAGCTTGTTCTTTAATGGCTTAGGTGGGAGTGGAAGACAGGTGAGGGTACTCCATAAGACACTCAATCCTCTATATCAGTGTGGCTTTCCAAATAACCGGCTATACAGAACCAATAGGATATAAAGGAGAAAGTGAGTGGTAAGGATGGGGAAGAATGAATGAGAGAGGGAGGGCAAGAGAGGAGGAGGAAGGAGAACACACACAGGCAGCTCTCAGGCCACCATTTGGTACACAGTCCTGAGGACAGTGTCATTCACTCTCTTATGCCACATCCTCAGGCAGGGGTGTGCCTGGCTGGAAGGTGCTGAGCAGGTTCCCATGGTAGGTGTGGTCTCTGACCCTTGCTTTCAGACCCCAGGAAATTGGTCTGTGTTCCTACTGCCTGTCCACGGGGTTTTGGATCAGCCTAGGGTTAGGCCATGGCCACAGGCTCTTCATGTATCCTTCATTGTCCTAGAATAGCCTGAGATAGCTTCCATCTCCCAGGCAGGCCCTCTAATGCCCTTGCCTTGTCGGCAGGTTTCTGCCTTTGAGGGTAGAAAACTCGTCATGTCTAGTCTCTTGGGCCAAGACCGCAGGCTTTCCCACACACGCTTTCCTCTTCCCTGGCTGCCTCAGGTTATAGAGATGCACTGGGCCCCTCTTAGGCCTGGGTTAGATGGAATATCACATGCCTGTTGGTGGAAATACAGAAACACAATTCTGCTATGGATGTGGGCCCCCTGCAAGGGAGGAAGCAAGGTGGCTTCAGGTAACATGTGTACATACGTGTGTGTGTGTGTGTGTGTGTGTGTGTGTGTGTGTGTGTGATTTGTGTGTATGTTTGTGCTCATGTGGGCAAGTATACAGATATGTGTGTATATACCAGAGGTCAGTCTTGGGGATCATTCCTCAGATACCATGCACTTTTTTTTTTTGAGACAGGGTCTCTCACTGGCCTGGAGATTGTCAAGTAGGCTCTACTGGGTGAGCCTCTGTGTTCTACTTACCCTTGCCTCCCTGGTGTTGGGATTATAAGTATCTGTCACTGATGTGGAATTCCCCTTTGTGTGCTGTGATTACCACTGGTGAATAAAGAAACTGCCTTGACCTGTTGATAGGGTAGAACTTAGGTAGGCAGGGAAAACTAAACTGAATGCTGGGAGAAAGGAGGCAGAGTCAGGGAGAAGCCATGGAGCCCCTGCCGGAGACAGACTCCAGATGGAATTTTAGCCGGTATGCCACAGCCATGTGGTGATACACAGATTAATAGAGATGGGTTAGTTTAGGGTATGAGTTAGCCATAATTACACTTAAGATATTGGCCAAACAGTATTACAAATAATACGGTTTCTGTGTGATTATTTCAGGCCTGAGCAGTCAGGAAACAAATAAGCGACCTCCTTACAACATGTCACCATGCCTGGCTATTTTTTTTTCAACAAAGGTTCGAAGAATCAAATACAACCTTAGAAGTATTGGTTAGTTTTATGTCAGCTTGACACAAATCAGAGTCATCTGAGAGGAAAAGACCTCAACTGAGAAAATGTTTTTATAAGATCAAGCTGTAGGCAAGCTTATAGGACATTTTTTTTAAATTAGAGATTGATTAATTAGAGATTGTTAAAATTTTATTGCTTCAAATTGTGGGTGGTACCATCTCTGGGCTTGTGGTTCTGGGTTCTATAACAAACGAGGCTGAGCAAACTCTGAGGAGCAAGCCAGAAAGCAGCCATGGCCTCTGCATCAGCTCCTGCCTCCAGGTTCATGCCCTGTTTAAGTTCCTGTCCTGACTTCTTGATGATGGACTATGGTGTGGAAGGGTAAGCTGCCCCCCCCCCCAGTTGCTTTTGGTCATGGTGTTTTATCACAGCCATAGAAACCCTAAATTGAGACATAAGGTGAGCAAGCACTTCATCCACTGAGCGTCTCTCTACCTTACACAAGATGGAGAGTCGGGTATGGTGGTCCATATGTCTGGTGTATCTCTTCGTCGGAGATGGTATATGGGCCAATGCAACAGGGACACGCGGCTCTGTGTGACTTCAGAGAATGGTAAGGGGTTCAGCTGTTTGCAGTCTGCGGTGCCAGTCCATAGGAAGCTGTAGGTCATGCTGAGCTGTGCGCCCCCCCCAAACATTGATTGTCTAATGAGGTGACAGATTGCATCTGCTGCAGCTGTCTTGTCAAAGAGGAAGCTGAGTCATTAAGTGTTAAAATTGTATTGCTTCGCTGCCCCAAGCTGTGCTTGTTTCATGTAAATTGAATGACAATAAAAGGTCCCATGGTGGCTTTAAAAGTGGCCTGTCACCTCCCATGGGGAGGGAACTCTGTGGTCACAAGACTTGCTGTACTTCATATGTCCGAGATGACAAATGGACCATGCCTTCCTCCTTAATGACAGTCATCTATCTCTGCTGGTGGCAGAGGAGCAGGCTGGGGCTGTTCTTCTGCCTGCTCAGCTGAAGGCAGCTCCGTCAGGGGAGCCAGGGGCTCAAAGTGGTTCCAGGGACCTCCCGAGGTCAGAGAGCAGATCCCAGTGGGGCGGCTTCTACGAGTGTCCTCACCCCCCCCCCCAGATGTTTTCATTTCTAGTGGAATGATCAGTTGTCCCTTCTTGTGTAGCTTCCTAGGCTATGGGCTGTTATCCTATTTAGGGATTAAACTAGAGACCGTAGGCATGAGAGATGGCTTAGTTGATAAAGGTGTTTGTAGCCAAACCTAACAACCAGCATTTGATCCCTGCAACCCGTGTGCTGAAAGGAGAGTACTGACTCCCACATGTTGTCGCCTGCCATCCACATGCATGTTGTGGCATGTGTGCATCCTACACATGCATACACATATGCACACACCAAACTAAAATGAAAATATAATGTCATTGTCATGGCATGTTGTCCTTAGGTAAGATACAGTTCTGGCCTTCTTGATGTCAGAAGAGCTGTGATTGCCTGTAGAAGACCCATGCAAGGTCTGGCCCACTAATGGTCTCTGGTGGAAAGCATAGGGGAATGTCGTCAGACCACCTGAGAGTCCAGTCACTTGCTCTCTCTGCCCTCAACCCTGCCTGCATCTATTTCTGCCTAGGCTGCCCATGGTTTTTCAGGGTAGCTAGAGTATATAGAAAGTAGAAGGTTATATAAAATGGGGGTGCTCCATTTCTGCAGCTTGAGGGATGTCTTCGCCCATGCTGGAGTGAGAGCTTTTGGTGATGTACCTGTTCAGGGTCACCCACTGTGGTGATGTGAATGAAAATGGCCCCCATGGGCTCACAGGTATTGGCGCTATTAGGAAGTGTGGCCTTGTTGGAGTAGATGTGGTCTTGTTGGAGGAAGTGTGTCACTAGGGGTGAACTTTGAGGTTACAGAAGCTCAAGCCAGGCCCAGTGTCACTCTCCCTTCCTGTTACCTGCCATCTAGACATAGCTACTTCTCTAGTACCATGTCTGCCTGTGTGCCACCATGCTTCCTATCACGATGAGAATGCACTAAACCTCTGAACTGTAAGCCAGCCCCAGGGAAATGTTCTTCTTTATAAGAGTTGCCATGGTCCTGGTGTCTCTTCACAGCAACAGATCAATGAGTAAGACCCTACACCCCCTATAAGGAAGCCTAACAAACCCATTCATCCATCAAGCTGGATTTGGGTAGGATAATTTTTGCTCGTTATCAGTGTCTGGGGGAAAGATATGCAATAATAACATAATATTTATCCTTGTAATCGCTCATGAGTGCCAGCGTCAGTGCCCTAAGGACATTCACAGGGGCACATAACTGTCTTTCCTGCTTGGGCCAGAGAGCTCTCCACCGTTTCCAGCATTAAGTCTACACGCATTCCACAGGAATCCCCCTATCTGGGAGCCTCCATTTCCCGTTCTGCCTCTATGGACTCCCCTGTTTTCACTATGGTATATCATTGGAATTCCTTGGCATCTGACAAGTATCTGTTTCACAGATAGTTGTAGTTCCAAGGTTCATCATAGATTAGGATTGTATTCTTTTTTTCCGGCTGTGTGATATTTCATGCTGTGTACACTCCACTCCACTGGGTTTAGAGACACCAGGCAGCCACTTTTGGCTGTAACTGCAGAGCTGGTGGCAGCTGAAGTCTTTGGTACAGGAGCATCCCTGGGAAGGAGGTTCCATTGCTCTCAGTCCACTGTGACCCTATCTTTGCCAGCCCAGGGAATGATGAGAGAATCTCAGGGCAAGGCTCTGGACAACATGGGAAAGCAAGAGCAAGCTGGCCCTGTGTTGGAGAAATGCCAGGCAAAACACAAGACGTCGATGCTGACAAGATTCGGCAAAGGCTGCTCTTACATACAGAGGAGCACCTAAGGCTGTTGCCATGGGGACAGTGGAGGCGACAAAGGCTCAGCTAATCAAGATCCCCAGTGACACGCAGGGCTGAGAATGGCCACTGAATGCTTGCTTCCCTCTGCGAACTCCAACTTTGTGCTGAGTGACTTGTGGGGACACTGGCCACTTCAGCTGGGTTCATGCTATCACTCAACATTGACCCTCAGAAGGACAAATGAGGAAACTGAGGCTCAGGAAGCAGTGGATGGATGTCCTTGCTCCCCTGGCGCCCAGGTTCTTCCACCTACAAAACATTGCAGATACTATGTCTGAATTAACAAGAACCTGAGTGTGGGAAGGGCCCTCTCAATGAGGGGACATAGTGAGATGGCAGTGTGTGTGTATGTGTGTGTGCATGTGTATGCACTCACGTGCAGGCATGTTCATGCATATAAAAACTGGAGGTCAATTTAAGGTATTACTCCTCAGACGTTGTTCACTGTTATTTTGAGACAAGATCTCTCACTGGCTGAGGGCTGATGTATTAGGCTAATCTTAGCTGGCAGTGAACCCCAGGGTCCTGCCTGTCTACCTCCCCTGTGCCAGGATTGAAAGCAGGTGCCGCCATGCCTGGCTTTTTTACGTTGGGTTCTCGGGCTTGACGTCGAGTCCTCATGCCCATTTGATGAACACTTTATCAGTTGCTTTTGTGCTCTTAGACACGTCACTAATGTTACACCTATTAAAACCGTCTTCTGTGGCTAAATCCAGAGGTGCTAATCCGGAGGGGCATGGCGGTCCTGCCTATCTGTATTTCAGGCAGGGCTGTCATGGGATTCTTTGGTTGGGCCGTGGATGCTGAACATGAGTTGGGGACTCCTGAGAGGGTCCATGGGCTGAATTTGTGAGTGGGGGAGGGGGAGACTAGGAGTCAGAGATAAAAGCAAGACCAAGGTCCCTGGCCATCCCCCAAAGCCTCAGTACCCCTTAATCAAGGAGATAATCTTTTATGACCACATAGGTGGATCTCTGGGTGGAGGATACAGGAAGGAGGGACCATTTGCCATATCTCCAGCAAAGGACTCAACTTGTGGGTCTCAGGAGATGTGGACAGAATGGCCACTCTGGGGCTGCAGACATTAGATTGGTAGGGACTCTCTATTCCTGTGAACTAAACCCTGCCAGTGGATACTGGGTTGAGCCAGCAGAACCATCTCCCTGGCCACCAATACCCATTCACTCTTAGGGCCACTTGGGGTTTTCATCTGCATTGCCCCCGGTGGAGGGGAAGGGAAAGAGCTGATCCTAATAGAGCAGGCAGGACAGTCATAAGCGTGAGCCCGTGCAAAGCCCAAGAAACACAGGGGACATGCCACATTGGTGTGTGGGTGACCAGCGCCCTTCCTACTCCACATCTGTGTTCTTCCTGCTTGAGGGAAGTGAGGGGGCGGGGTTAATCAGTGGAGTGGCACTTGACACCAGCAGTACCACAAAACCAGACTCCCCTGTTTCTGTCTTCTGTCACACTCATCCCCCAAACTACCTCCAGGCTTTTGGGGCAATACCAGAAACACACACACACACACACACATACATACATACACACACACACACACACACACACACACACAAAACAACAACAACAAAAAAATTTTTTTCCCTTCTGGACACAAACATGACTGTTCACTGATACACATTTTTACCATCAATTTCCAAACCTCAGATGTTGCTGGCTGGGTGTGCGGGCACTGGCTGGGTGTGCGGGCACTGGCTGGGTGTGCGGGCACTGGCTGGGTGTGCGGGCACTGACTGGGTGTCCTGGCACTGGCCTTAATCCCAACAACGTGGTACGTAGCAGCTGTCAAGTGGGCAGTTCCAACTGTACACACAGAGAAACACCGTGTGAAACTGGGGTCAGGGAGGATTGAGCAGCGGCTTGTGGGGACTCCTGGGTCCTGTTTTAGTGACTTGTCTCTTATCTGGAACCTGAGTACGTGACAAAGGTCAACTCAGAGAAGGGAGGGATGGTTTTGGCTCGCAGTTCCAGGGGATGCAACCTTACCTTACCAGGGATGGGAGGGCAAGAGGAGCAGTAGGTGGTCATAGTGTACTCAGAAGGGGGCAGAGGCAAAGGGTGGAAAAAAAAATCCCAAGTCCCTGTACAGCGGCCAGCTTCCCTCCAGCGGCTCCACCTCCAAAACATCACACAATTTTCTCAAACAACGCCACCAGCTGGGGACCAAATGTTCAAACTCATGAGCCTGTGAGGGACATTTCACACTCAAACTACAGCACACCCCGGTCTAATACAGGCACGCTGATAACCAATACCAACACAGATCCCATGTCCAGAGCCCTGGGAGTGTCTGCCCATTGTCTTTCGTGTGGGGTGCAGTCACCTGTGTGAATGGCTGCTGGCCCCTCGGGAAGGACAGGGCAGAGGGAAGGATCACTTTAGTACTTGCCAATGCCATGGAGTCCTTTCCTCTGATGACCTGGCCACCCCCTTAGTTGTTGTTTATATTTTTTCCTGCATTCTGGGGATGAACCTGAGACCTGGCATGTGCTAGGAGCTAGGAGCTATCCTGCCACTGACCTAGAGCCCATCCCTCTTTTTCCTTTCATTGGGAAACATCATTTTAGTAAATTGCCTAAGCTGATCTCATTCTCTATATTCTCCACAGCCTCAAAAGTTAAAAATAACAGACAGGTTGGGAAAGAAAGAGAAGATTAAATTTCTGGGCTGAGATTAAAGCGAGGCTTAAAGAGCATTTTATGTCCTTGTATACGCACGTTAGAAAAAAAAGAAAACGACTTGAAGCAATAGTCTAAGCCTTAGGGATTAGGAGAAGATCATAGTAAATCCGAGCTGATAGACAGAAGGAGTAAAGATGCCAGGACAAATCAGTGCAAACAAGGATGGCAAATAGTGGGGCATGACCAGTGCGCCTCACGTTGGAAGGATGGGTAAGACTGATAAGCTTCTAGCCAAGCTCACCAAGATAAAAGCAACAGAGACTCAGAGCTTCATGCAGCTATTAGAGTTAATAAACTCGCTTAGAAAATAAATACTCAATGTTCCCACCGAGGAAGAGAAAAGTACGCAAAATGTTAAGTAGGTTACTCACCTTGGTTTAGACAATTCCATAAATTCCATAAAGTATAGACGTGGGAAAGCACTAACTACCAAAAGTGTTTTGTTTTTATCCCTTAAAAGTCTTTTAAAACATGCAGAATTCTAAAATCAGTAACGGAGACCAAGGGTAGAACTGTAGAACCTATAGACATTCAGGGTTTCCAGTGACAGGTATCTGTGGTGACTTTGACAACTTACATAAAATTGACCAATTCTTTGGATGACAAAGGTCTACCAAAAGATACTCAAGAGACCAGAGAGATGACTCAGCGGTCAAGAACACTGACTGCTCTTCTGGAGGACCTGGCTTTGATTTCTAGAGCTCACATTGTGCCTAGCAACATCTGTAACCCCAGCTCCAGGGGATCCAGTGCCCTCTTCTGACCTCGTGGGCACTATACACACATGGTGCAAGACATACATGCAGGCAAAACACCCAGACGCATAAAATAGACAAAAAGTTATTCAAGAAGAAATAAGATACCTGCATATAAGTAGTTATGATTGTTAAACTTATTTATAGTTAAAGTTACAGTTAAAGGACGAGATGGTTTTATTAGCAAACTGGCAAACACTGGAGGTGTTATCAAGTCAATTCTATATTACCGTTTACAGACATGTGAGGAGGAAGGGCCATCTGCCACTTGTTATGTGGCCCGCTTTACCACGATCCTAAAGACAGATAAAGTCATCAAATGAAGGTAACTGCAGATGAGCATCCTCCGTGACCAACATATAAAACCATCAACAAGAGATTGGCGAATTGAAACCAGTGACGCAGTAACAGAACAATACAGCATGGCTGCATGAGACTTATGTCTGGAACATAAAGCTGATTGAACATTTGCAATAAATTAGTGGAACTCACCATACTAATAGACTACAGGAGACAAGGCTGCAGGAGGGTCACAAAAGGGGAGGGAGAGGAAGTTACAGGATTAAATAAGCGAAGGTCTGAGTGCTCTTAAGTAAGTAAATGTTTTTAGATAAGGGGCTCAAGAGAAGTATCTCACTATTCCACTCAATGGTGAAAGGCCAAGGGCTCCTGAGCCCCCGCCCCGCCTCAGGCCATCGGGATTGGCAGCTGTCATCTTTACCCTCTGGACCACTTCACCAGCTCTGGAAACAGTTTTGTTTTTTTTTTTAACTTTATTTTTCCCTCTGCCAAATAATAACTTAAAATGGTTATTTTTGGATATATATATATATGATGTGTTTTATTCATATTCATCTCTCTAATCCCCCCTTCTCAACACCTCCCATTTCCCATGTCTTGTCTTTAATGACCCACTGAGTTGAGCAACAACTGCCTGCATACATATGCATAGGGCCTAGTTATTGGAGTTTGGGTAAGTTAGCACTTGAAGAAAAATGTCTCTGGCAGCAACCAGCAGCCAATGGCTCCTCACAGGAGGGGGCCTCATGAGCTACTCCCTGTCTACTAGAGATTTGACCGGCTTGGTCTTGTGCAGGAAGAGAGTTCAGAGTGCCATGGCCATGTGTTGTCCAGAAGACAGTTTTCCCAAGCACCCCCTCCACATTCCATGATATTCCTTGAGTTCCAAGGGACCATTGGGTCTTTTTCAGAGGTCGGTTCTATTTATCTGTGCCTTCTGAATATGTCATAATCCTATTCTTCTGTCTGTCTTGTGATGATTTCGGTTACAAACTGGGTATCTGAGTCTTACAATAGGTGACAATTCTAGAGATCATACTCTCTCCTTCCTAGGAGCTTAAAAATCAAAAACCAAGCTGGATGGTGGTGGCGCATGCCTTTAATCCCAGCACTTGGGAGGCAGAGGCAGGTGAATTTCTGAATTGGAGGTCAGCTTGGTCTACAAAGAGAGTTCCAGAACAGCCAGGGCTACATATAGAGGAACCTGTCTTGAAAAACCAACCAACCAACCAATCAATAATAAAAAACAGTCTTCATGTGTGTATATATATGTGGGTTTGTACATGTAAGAGCTCGTGCCCTTAGAGGCCAGAGATCAAATCCCTGGAGGTGGAGTGACAGGTGGTTGTGAGCCACTATGTGGGTACTGGGAACCGAACTTGGGTCCCCTTCAAAGAGCCATCAGTGCCCTTAGCTGCTGAGCCAGCCCCAGACAGTTACTCTTGCTCTTTGGTCTCGATGCTAAGGATCAGGTCCTTCTCTTTAAAGGACCGGGTCCCTCTGCCCTGGCTCCTGCAGGTGGTACACAAGGCACTGGACGTCCTCACCTGCACAGTATACAGGCAGCTGCTTAGAGCCGAGAACTGAACTTGATTATCATTAACCACGCTTACCTTCCAAGTCTTCTCCTAAAAGCTCAGCTTTGTGGGACAGACTGCTGGAGCGATGGCTGTGTAGGTGGGGGACAGACGCCCATGCCTCCCATTCAGCTGGTCTCTCAGTTTGTTTTTGTTTTTATTTTTATTTTTAGCACCATTATAATCTACTGGCTCAAACCTGTCTGATGAACTTTAAACCTTTGAAACCAGGAATCCCGTTGCTGTTCCAGCTCCTCATTGGCCAATAGGCGTTTCTTTAGGCTCACTTTGCGGCTCCCCACCCCCACCCCCACCCCCAAGTTTCCCTGATAACTTCCTGGCCTCTGGCAGGGAGGGATGCTCCAGGCTTCCTTTTACTTCCTGCCTGGAAATCGTTCTCTGAGAGGCCCTGACTCACTTAGATAGGAATTAGTACTTAGGACCCCAATTTTGTGCTGGGGTGCTTATTAGTTCGAGATGAGTCATTGTTTTCAGGGGCGTTCAGTGGGGAGAGCTAGCAAATTACAGACCCGCACAGTTTTTAAGCTCGTGGGTCGTGCACCTGCCCCTCCTCAGCCTATTCTGGAGAACTCATTTCGCTGACTCCACCTTAATCATGCACACCCCTTATCCTGCAAACCCCACACAGCGGTTCGTAATAGTTCCGTGGACAGTACTTACTGCCAACAGGATGAAGAGCGAAAGAAGGTTTAGACTTTGTTTTTCCACAGGGGGCAGCTAGCTCCTTTGTTCAAAGGTTCCACCCCTCTAGGTGGGTGGCTTAGACGAAGGACTGCTCTTTAAAACCAGGTGGATTACTGCCTGGCCTCGGGAGAGGCCACACCCTGGGCAACAGTGAGATTTGTGGGTTTCAGCTCTGCTTTCTATTTGAGAGAAATGCTCTTTGAAGTCTCATGTTACTTTAAAATATGCAAAATATTTATACAGAGCCATGAAACAGGTGAATTCAAGGACTCCTAACTTTTAACCTTGTTCTTGTCCTCCTTATAGTCCTCCTGTAAGTAACAATAGTTAATACTTATTATTAATAGTTATTACTTATCCTTAAATTTGAATAAAAGTAAGTACAGGGGGCTGGAGAGTTATGAGTGCTTGCTATTGAATCATGGAGGCTGGAGTTTGGGTACCAGCACTTATACCTGGTGGTTCACAACCATCCGTAAGTCGTGCTCCAAGGGATCTGGCCTGGGCCTACACACACACACACACACACACACACACACACACACGCATGCACGCACGCACGCACGCAGACACACACATGCACGCACGCACACACGTATATCCATACACACAGAGTCATAGACACAGGCACACATATGCATGATTAAATAAATACACACCCACGTTCCTCTTTAAATCGTCATTGTGCTTATTAACAACAGATGCTGCAGTTGCCCACTATAGGGTGTGGAGATGAGGCTGGTGCATGTCACAGCCGGGCAGCAGTCTGTGGGGTATCTGTTGAGTGCCACCCATTTCATCCGACCAGTGTTGGGGTGTCTTCCAGTCCTGCTATGACAGCGCAATAATGATGTTGGGTGTCCGTCTTGCCTTTGAGAGAGAACCCATCCCTCAAATTTATTATTTGTCTTTGTGTGTGTTTATTTACTTTAGACAGGGTCTCAAGAAACCCAGGCTGGCTTTGAACTTTCTATGTCGATGAGGCTAACTTTGAACTCCTGTTCCTCCTATCTCCCCGTCCAGGGTACTAGGATCATAGGCCTGAGCCAGCACGCCTGGCTGATTTTTTTTTTTATGTGTAAAAGATTTTACTTTTTTATGCGCTTGAATTACTCTCATTCATTGTCAGCTATTACATTTTGTTGCTTGCACAGTGTGGTTTGATGAGAAATATTGACCACAGGCTCAGACATTTGAACACGAGGTCCCAAGTTTTGGTGAGGCTGCTTGGGGAGGTTTAGGCAGTACAGCCTTGCTGGAGGAAGTACATCGCTGGGGGCCAGGCTTTGAGAGTTTAAATCTCTCCTCACTTCCAGTTCGCTTTCTCTGGTTCGTGTTTGTGAGTGAAGGCATGATCTCTCAGCTTCCATTTCCTGGTGCCAGCCACCCCTCCTCACCATGGTGGACTTGTATCCCTCTAGAACTAGAAACCAAAATAAGCTCTTTATTCCACAAGTTGCCCTGGCCATTGTTTAAAATAACATCAGAGTGGCTTTTTGTGATTTGCTTCTGGTCAGGCTTTCACTAGGTAGCCCATCCACGTGGCCACTTACACTCATCCAGAACTTGTTCCAGGGATCTGACATTGTCTTTTGGCCTCTGTAGGAACCAAGCATGCATACATACAGGAAAATACTCATAGACATAAAAATAGATCCTGTTTTTTTTTAAGCTAATCTTCTGTGTTTGGGAGTGTCTGAGGAAGTGGAAGAGGGGAAGTTAGGGGATGGATACTATCAAGATTCATATGTGAAATGACCAAAGGACAAACAAAAGGACATTATTTTAGAAGACTCTGACCCCTTCTGTTTCTCTGTTGTGCTTCTGGTACTATGGGTTCATATGCTAACAATGCTAACAACATTCCAGGAGGAGATGGGACCAGATTTGAGAACTCTGCCACAGTGTTTCCCTCTAGCCTGTGGAGAATGAGCATCTATCTCATCAGGGTAGAGGAGCACATGACATAATACTATCCATTCAGATTTTCTTCTCTCTCTCGAATATTTTCCAGAGGTTTCTTTTCCTCCTTAGGATTTGAACACTGTAGCTGTCTCAGACCTCAGCTGCTCAGATTGCCTTTCAAGAAGGGTCTGTCAGCTGAGGAAGACGGCTCAGCCAGTAAAGTGTCTGTCGCCGGCACACAACCACGAGAGCCTGAGCCTGGATCCTCTGCACTCAGGTAATAGATGGATGTCACAAGGTGTATCTGTAACCCTGGTGGTGGCGGTGGCAGTGGAGACAGGCTCTCCAGAGCTTGAGTCTGAACTGGCCTTGGCTATATAGTGAACTAGCCTTGGCTATGCAATGTAGTGAGCTCTTGTGTAAAAACCAACCAACCAAAACAAAACAAAGGAAGAAGGTGCTGGCACCAAAGCAGCAGAGTTAGCCATGGATGGATGCATGCACATGCATGCACAGCGTGAGTGTGAGGTCAGAGGATAATTTGCAAGGGGAGGTTCTCTCTTTATGTCATGTGGGCTTGGGGATGCGAACTTAGGTTGTCAGGCTTGGCAGCAAGTGCCTTTATCCACCAAGTCATTCCCCTATAAGCCCCCCCAATCGTTTTTCTTCTTAAAACGTTTTAAGTTAGTATATAAAATACTGGATTTCATTATGGCATTTTCGTACATATATGGCATTTATTCTGTTCTTATTTGCCTCCGTAATCCACTTAATTTTAGCAAGGGATGGAGAGCTGTTTTGGGTGCTGAGCAGGCAGTGTGAAAAAGATTTGCAGGCTGGGGTGGGCTTGCCCCCCACCCCTCAAAGCCAGGCAGGACCCTGGGTCTCCTGAAACGTTAGCGTTTCGGAGCAGATGAGACAAGGAGGAAGATGCGCGTGCTTCTGACTTCTCTCCACCAGAAACAGAGGCCATTTAGGGGGTGGATGATAGCAGTCCCCACAGCAGACTTCAGTTCTAAAGTTGTCTCTGAACAGACGGTCTTCGTGTACCAGTTTTCTTGAAGAAACTACGGAAAACAAGCAGAAGCATTTATATCTAAAGAATTAATGGTTAAAAAAAAAATCTTCAGGGACTGTTTTGAGGGCTGAACACTTGGTGGGGGAATTTTTTTTTTTTTCCCGAAGGGAAAACTTGCGCGTTCACTCCGAAGCTGTAAAAGCTTTTTATGACCCTGCATTAAGAAGCACGGCTGTTAATGGAGCAGGCGCGGGATTCCCCCCCTCTCTGATAATTGCCTATTATTACTAAGAAACATCTTTAGAAATGCCTTGGGCTCTCTCTGCCAGCCCCAATCCCACGGCTGATGGGACACCCGAGTCTCTCGGCCCAGTCATCGGCATTTTTAGGGACTGTGGCAGATGCACAGCCACTCGGACCTGGACACACTGAGCACTCCGAAGAGGAGGAGGCTCGGTCAAGCCCTCTGTGCTTAGAAACCTCGCTCCAGCCGGCCTTGCAAGGGGCTCCCTAGGCCTACAGCCAGATGTCCTCAGTTTAGCCTCAGGTTCCCCATCAGTTTACTCTGTGTACTTGGGCTGATCACCTACCTTCTCAGTCCAACCTTCTCATCTACTGGGAAAAAGTGTCCACGCTCCTATCTCACAGCACAGCCAGCAGGGTGGCAGACAGAGCCCTCAGCACAGAGCTTGCCATGTGGTGATCGTCTCCTGAGTTGAAACCTGTGCCCCTGGTTTGGGATAATGCCCCACCCCCTCTGCAGTGGTTCCCACCGCCTCAGCAGCCAGAGCAATGGCAGCATGGAATTTTAGCCAACCCAAAGCCCGATGCTCAGGATGTATACTCAGTAACGATGGGCAGTCACGCCCTGTCCCCGCAGCACTGCGAGGAAGTGCTCCTGGATCTTATTAACATGTATCCGATTGTCATTTGGAAAAGAGAAATATCAGTATTTTGAAGCGCTGACTTTCAAATAACTTGCAAATGTAGCCAGGTGTGGTGGCACATGCCTGTAATTCCAGCACTTAGCAGGCAAAGAAATAGGATTGCAAGTTCAAAGCCAGCCTGAGCTACCTGGCAGAGCCTTGGACAAAGAGCTCAGGGAAAAATTGCTAATAATACAGGGATATGTCAATCAGCAGCTGGATGGGGAGGCACCCTCACTGTCTGTCGGAACTGCAGCTCTGCATGGGGAGTGATTGTCGCAGGGAAATGTCTCCATGACTCACATTGAACCGTCTCAGGGATCCAAGTTCAGATGGAGCATCACAGGACAGATGTCACCTCAGTGCTACCCCGGCCTTGCATGAGTGGGAGGTGCCACAAGCAAGCACACGGCCATCTGCCTACATGCAGCCAAGCCCGCAGACTGCTAACCAATCCATGTCCCTTCTGCTTCAGCAGGTGGCCCTGGGCGGCCAGGTTCAGATTCAGGCTTTTTAGGGACTCTGGGGCTTTCTGTGGTAAGATGGCCAAACCATGCATGCAGGTCCTTGCTTCTGCTGGAACCTAGGGGAGAGATGACAACCCTCTTCCAGCAGGTCCCTGCCAATGGAACCTGGACCCACTTGATGCTCTGACAAGATGAAGGACCCATACCTGCTGGGGAGAGCTCTCACCAGTGCTTCCTTAGACACACACCAGCCGGTGTTCCCTTTAAAAGGTGGAGTTGGGGGCAGAGCCTAGAGCACAGCACCTATAGCTGACTAAAGATACCAAGTGGCAACCTGAGGTGTGGTCCAGAAAGGGCTGGGGCCTGAGCAGGTCTCCTAGATATGTGGTCACCCTCTACCCCCACCCCAGCTGTAAGGACTGTGGTCTGGGACCCAGGGCAGCACGTAAAGACAACGCTGACTATATGGTAGTGTGGGCACACAGAGAGGTCACCCAGGGCATGGGGTCCTCTCACACAGGCCAAGGCAGTGGGGTGGAGGGTGATGAATTCTGCAGATAAGCATCTGTGTTTGGAGGAGGGCTTCAGGGAAAAGTGGAGTGGACCAGGCAGAGGAGAGTGGCGGTGCCTGGGTGACCACTTAGGATACAGAGGAAATGAACGCAGAGGAGGAACAGCGTGGAGACAAGGAAGCACAGCTGGGCTTGTGGCCAGGAATGGGGAGGATGAGACTGAGGTAGGATGAGAACTTGGGAAGCCAGAGATGCTATCTGTGCTTGCTTTGTTTTCCCATCAGGAATGGGAACTGGGAGCGTTTCCCACAGGTTAAAAGATGCTGTCCCAGGAGGAGTGGTCAGCGTCCCTGGGTCAGGCACATGCTCATTCACACATAGAGTGTCGTTCCCTAGTGACATTTCACACGCCAGGTTTAGGAGACAGGATCCTATTCTGTGGCGCAGAGACAGAACTCGTTCCTTCCCTGCAAGTCAGAGCTCTCACATTAGATTTATTTGTAGATTGCAAAGAAATCCAGCCTCTGGAACTCTGTTTTTTTTTTTTTAAATATTTATTTATTTACTTATTTATTATGCATACAATATTCTGTCTGTGTGTATGCCTGCAGGCCAGAGAAGGGCACTAGACCCCATTACAGATGGTTGTGAGCCACCATGTGGTTGCTGGGAATTGAACACAGTACCTTTGGAAGAGCAGGCAATGCTCTTAACCTCTGAGCCATCTCTCCAGCCCCTGGAACTCTGTTTTTAAGAGTTCCGTCGATTCGTTGCTTTTGTAGCACCCGGAGCTTCTGTCAGGTTTTGCAAGCTGTGATGTACCAGATAAATCAATTCAGGTTCTGCCCTGGGATATGAAGGACAAATAGCCCAGAAATCCTCCCCGCGCTCCTTTCAATTTATGTTACGTAACAAGTTCATCTGAGTGCCCATTGTGGGATGAATCAGAGCAGCAGAGCCCCCAGGGGGAGCACAAGGCGGGTTTTGAATATGACTTTTTCACCAAAGGAAACACAGTGGGATTTCATTGTGGTGTAATCAGCTGCTCGGGCCTCGGCTGTTGTCATGGAGCAGCCGACTGCCTTTGTGGCAACCATGCTGTTTGCAGTCAGGCCCCCATTTCTAGTGACAGAAAATGAACCGGCATAGTGGGGCACCAGGATACCTGGGGTTGGGGAGATGGCTTAGTTGGTAAAGAACTTGCTTAGCACAAGGATCTGTGTTTGATCCCGAGAATCCATCTTTAAAAACTGGGTGCGATAGTTCAGGCTCATAATCCCAGTACCGGGGATGTAGAGACAGGAAGATCCTGGGGGCTCACAACCAGAACTCTGGATGAACTTGGGGTAAACTGAGCCAATGAGTAGACTGTTTTAATAAAAAGAAATAAAAAACAACAGCAACAACAGAAAAAAAACCACCAAGGTGGAAACCACTGAGGGATTACAGCTGAGGCTTTCATGTGCACACAGACACGCACACATGCACACACGTGTACACTGCCCACACAATAAGAACATGCACACATGCAAATAAAAATAAATTTTAAAGGAGAGATTGCTTAGGAACAAGCCATGGGCAGCTCCTTCATTCAAAGACCTTGGATCCTTTCTCCTGGCTGATGCTGTCTAGAAGTCCACTCAGCATCCCCAGTGTAGTCAGAGGCTGCTCATTCATTCCTGGCTTCCTAGACCCGGGAATAATCACACATAAACTGTATCAACTAAATAATCACTGCTTGGCCTATTAGCTCTAGCTTCTTATTGGCTAGCTGTTACATCTTAAATTAACCTATATCTATTACTCTGTGTATCACCATGTGGTTGTGGCTTACTGGTAAGGTTTTGGAGCATCTGTGCGGGTGGTTACAGGACTTCTCATTGACTCCGTCTTCTTTCTCCCAGCATTCAGTTTAGTTTTCCCATCTGCCAAGCCACTGGCTGAAATAGCTTTATTCATTAACCAATAAAAGCAACACACATACAGAAGGACCTCCCACCCCTCCCCAGGGCTCAGGAATGGTCTTATTAAGTCATTCTGGCCTCATTCCCTTTTGTTGTGCTTGGTTTATATTCAGTATGACAACAGCTCGGACAAGAGAACTTTAGCCATATTGTAGTCATGAAGTGACTAGCCTACTGCCAGGTCCTAACTGTTGAGAGGACCAAAGAGAACAAGAGAAAGAATTAGGGTCTTGGAAGATGCTGGCATGTCACTAGATTCGTTGGTCTTAGATCCTCCTTATCCTTTTTATCTTAACGTTTTTATTTAGCAGGGAGCACATTTTCCTTACCTGATCTGACAGGGTCTTCCTTCATAGAGGGGCGTGGCATTCTCCAAGCCTTCCTCATTTCTTTTCTTGGATATTTACGCACATGGCAATATCATCAGGTCACAGAGAAACGAGGGCACCCGAGTGGTCTCATTCTCTAGCCTTATGCACTTCGTCTTCATTCACACATGCGCTCTTCATAATAGAGTGATCCGACGGTCAGAGCCCTGGGCTGAGAGTCCAATGATAGACTTCAACATTCCGTGACACTGAGTGAGCTGGTGGAGGATGTGTGACTGGCTTTGGTCCTCATTCTTCCTGTTTGCATCTGCTGAGGTTGGCCTGGCAGTGTTATCCTTGGCTCTTCTGGTTGGTGGCCCCCGTACCCTTTGCTCTCTCTTTGCCATCCTACATTGCATGATATCAACACTGCTGCCTCTGACCAAGGGAGACAGGCTTTTTCTCCTATTTCTGTGCTAATGGAAGGGGCTAGCCTACACCCTCTGGACCTGGGCTAGCCTTTGATTTTAATCTCTGTCATTTAGGAGCTTAAGGTAGTGTTCACATGGGGAACTCTGCAGGGCTAAAAAGTGCATGGGTTCATAGGGCGGCAGCTGTGAAGTCACCATGGAAACCACAGGTGCAGGCAGAGTGGTGTCTGCATCCTATGTATTGTTGCAGTGCCTTTGAGGTATACACATGTGTGCTGGCTAGTTTTATGTCAACCATGAGTCTTAGGGTCATAGTGGCTTCTCACTGTGGGCTCACTGTTGTTCGAGAAACACGGGCACCTGAGTGATTTGATCCATCTGTCTCAGTTTTCAGTAATCTCCCATCTTCCTACTTCAGGGCAGCTGTGTGGGACGTGGTCTTTCCCTGCCACCCCTCCCCCCCCTTCCTGTTTCTCCCATACCACCATGTTTCAGAACTGAGACATCCAGCTACTTAAAAATATATTGGGAATTTACAGCAAGCAGAGCTCCCAGCCAGGGCTTGTGAGGCCTCTGCACCAGCCCCACCCCATCATAGACCCACCCCATTTTTTCTCCCTCAGAGTTCACCACAGTTTGGCAGAGTCTGTCAGATCCTGTGGAGAGGGCCCTAGAGCGGGCAGTGCTCTCGGAGCAGAACTGCAAGCCAGTGTGTGATAAGGACCCAGTCAATATGCTTTGAATAAGAGATTGGAGTGTTGGGAGGGATTCTGCTGTAATCTAGCCAACCTCCGGGACATGGGCTTGGGTGGGTGCCATGGTGCTAGCAGAGACTTTGGTCTGAAAGACCAACAACTTTGTATCTTTTAAGCTCATTTCTTCTGTTTTCACTCAGTATTTAGTCCTGTTTACAAAGGTCGGAGCTTTGGAAAGGGTCTGTATATTCTCTGTGTGGGGGAGAGCGTGTGGTTGGCCTTGTCATTGAGTGAGTGGAGCTTCTGAAACCCGAGGAGGAGATAGGCGGGTCTGCTATAGAATTCCTCACAGCAGGGACTTCTCTGTCACTGGGCTCCTCCACTGGAAAGGATGAACAGAGCAGAATGTTGGTCACTTGCTGGAATGCGGTATTCAGAGCTTCTGGGAAGAAGCAGGTAGCAAGAAACTGTGTTGGGAGAGGAGCAGGATTTTAACAAATTAATATCGACAGATATGATGGTCAAAAGCCCTCTCTGCAGAGTCCGCAGACTTCCTGTTTCACAGGAATGCATCATCCTTCTGTGGCTCTGTCTTTTCCCTGGACTCACAGCGGGGAAGAGAAGAGTCCCCAGAAGGAGACGGCAGCCTGGGGGGGGGGGGGGGGGCGCTGGAAACAGAAGGAGATTCTGGGGAGTGACATTGAAAGAGGGAATCCTGGGAATGCTCAGCAGAGTGAGAGGTCTGGGAAATGCCCATCAGAAAGAGGGGACAGGAAAGGGGGAAGAGGAGGGAGAGAGGAAAGAAAGAGGAGAGGGGAGAGAGAGGGGAGAAGAGGTTGGGAACACAGAGAGAAGGGTCCTGGGGATATGCCCTTGGGATATGTGGGGCTATGCAGTTGGGATTTTGTTGAGTGGGACAGGCCTTACCTCTCTTGTACAAGGCCCTGGGTTCAATTCCCCAGCATGAACACACACACAGGGGGTAAGAATGAGAATCTTTATCTACACAATCTATGTAATAAGCATGTATGTATGCACTAGAGAGAGGGGTCCTGAGAGAATATCAGAAGAAGATGCTAGGAAACCCCTGAGAGAGATGCTAGACTGCCCATCAGAGAGGGACCTGGGGACTTTCACTAAAGAGGGGGACATTGGAGAAGAGTCGGGGGAGCGACTTTATAAGAATGCTGAGGGCAGCATCCGAGGGAGGATTTTGGGAATGCCCATTAGAGGATGCTCTCCTCCCTCTCTTCCCACTCCTCCCTCTCCCTCTCCTTCCTCTGGCTCTTCTCTCTCCCCCCTGCTCCTTCCTCTCCCCCTTCCTCCCCCCTCCCACTCCAAGCTCCTCCCCTTCTCCCTGCTCCCCCCCCCGCTCCTCCCCCTCCCCATGCCTCCTCTTCCTCACCCCCTCCCCTGCTCCTCCCTCTCTCCATGCCCCTCCTCTCTCCCTGCTCCCCCCTCTATCCACTCCTCCCCCTCCCCGCTCCTCCCCCCTCCTCGCTCCTCCTCCCTCTCCCCATGACCCTCCCTCTCTCCCCTCTCTTCTCTCTCTTCCCTTCTCCATCTCCCCACCTCCATCTCCCCCTATCCCTCCTTCTGACCTCCTTCCCACCTTTCCCTACGAGGTGCCATTTACTGCCTGCCTCTTGAGTTCTCATTTAGAAGTTGAAGATTTTTGAAATCTTTAAGACATTAAACATTACAGACAATGTGTTACTCATTTTCTAATAAATTTAAGCGTGATAGATGTTCACTATTACATATTTAATTAAAGCGCTCATCATTTAATAGCCTGGGAGAGTACTACGCTACTTCATCTAAATCTCAAATACACACTGGGGAAACCTCCCCAGTCACACAGTGAACCAGTCTCCCTTCTTCTGGGAACTCGACAAATACCGAATCCTTTTGCACAGGCGAGTACCCCCACCATGCCTGTGGAGCCATGGGTGTGTTTGAGCATTGTGTGGTAGAGTCGGGGAAGACACCTTCTGGTACCTTTAATGCTTTTCTCAGAAGAACACTAATAACCAAACAGGGACAACTAGATTTCCCAACGGGAACAATCTAAGTAGACTTAAACATTAAAACAAAACAAAACAAAAACCCGATGGTTGTTGAAATAGGGCCTTGGTTGTGATCGGACAGCTGGAATCGCTAATTTACTTCTATGTTAATTTAACAAGCTCCTCCTTGATAGTTTCATCTTGTCTAAGATTTGTACTTTGATTCTGTCTTCTCCTACCTACTCCTCCTCCAGAGGGCCAACTCTGGGCCCCCGCTGGCTTTCTTTCCCACAGTTGCAAGGTGCTCTGCAAACGCGCTGTGAGCTAAGCCATCGAGAGCAAACGCAGTAGCAGGTAGCATTCATGGCAGCTGTGGCTGGCGGCTATGCCTCAGGAGAAAGAGCACAGACTTTGGAGTAAGACAGAGGTGGAGCCGCATCTTTGCGGTGACTAGCTGAGTGGCTTTGGGAAAGTCACTAATCCTTCCCTGGATGTGTGGCTTCAGCTACAGATTGCAAACACTATGCCTTTGCTGGGGGTGAGGTGTGAATCTTGGGGAAAAAATACCATCCCCAGGTTCACGCGGCGGCGAAGCCATGGCTTGTTGTGTCCACAGACACTGTTTTCAAAGTCATCTTTTGAAGGGGTCATATTCCCACGTCCAGCTGTTCTGTGGCCTCTCTTTCCCGTCCCACTGTCAGTCAGCTGGACTGTGTGAACAGCTCACCCCCACCCCACCATTGACACACGAGCAGATACACAGTTTCTCGAGGTCCAGGGGGTAGCAGACAAGAGTGGTGCTTGCTGGCAGGAGGTGGAGAGAGGACTTCTAATGGAGGCCCTGTGTCCATGGCGCCTATACCGAGGCTGCCCACTGCCCCGCACACGAGGTCCTGCGTGTGGGAGGCAGCCAGGAAGCCCCACCCACCGAACACGTTTCTAGGGTTATTCTAGAAACGAACCCGCTCAAGTCTAGAATCTTGATTCTGAGCCAGTTGCTGGCAGGAAACGAGCCCGTGCGCATGTGTCGGTGCCGAGATCTTTCTCCTTTGCACAATAGCAGCTTAGCACATAAATCTGTCACACACTTGCAAAGCCGGCCTGTGTAGCAGATGCCTGACTCCAAGTAACTGCGTTTATATTTAGGCTTTCCATCCCTCTCTAGTGGCAGAAAACTTAAATTTGGTCACCTCGGGGTCCCCCTCTCTCTTCCTGGTTAGTATCTAGGCACCAGATGCTTGCGTCACACCAGGACACACGCAAGAACACGTGACTGCTCCACTCCTTGTGCCCACAATGATGTTGCTGCCTGTCCTGCCAGCTCTCTGCAGTTCATCCTGCCGGGAAGGGTCCAGAAGCCTGGGTCCCTTTGTTTATTCCATGCTGTGCTTGGGCCACGCCTCCCTTGTCATTTCCTCACAGAGATGATTGTCTGAGACTTAGTATCTTGCGCTACAGGTGTGCCTGATAGCCAATCCCTCTGTGTGTCTTCTGCTTCCTGGACATGTGTGCAGGAAGCCAGCTTGGAGATCCCTCATATCTGCAAAGGGCTTTGCTTTTGGGTTATGCTTGGTTATACTTTGGGGTATCACCTGTGTTGAGGACTATTATGTAAAAATGTGTTGTTTTTGTTTGTGCTGCATTTGTTTAAGTCTGTGAAGCTGTAATTCTTTGTCTGTCTAAAACACCATGGTCTAATAAAGAGCTGAACGACCAATAGCGAGGCAGGAGCAAGGATAGGTGGAGCTGGCAGGCAGAGGGTAGAAACAGAAGGAGAAAATGAGGAAGAGGAGGGCATTAGGGACCAGCCACGGACTAAGAGTAAAGGGACCGCAGTAAGAAAAGAGAAAAGCCCAGAGGCAAAAGGTAAACAGGAATAATTTCAGAAAAGCTGGCAAGAAACAAGCCAAGCTAAGGCTGGGCATTTATAACTAAGAATAAGCCTCCATGGGTGATTTATTTGGGAGCTGGGTGATGGGTCCCCCCGCCAAAAAGCCAAAAGAGTAAAACATCACAGAACCCATCATACTCAGGACAAAACCACACCCTACCTCCACCCCTAAAGTCAGGCCAAAAATCCTCTTGGGAACAACAGTGCAGAGAACACAGACTGATTGACTCCAGGGCAGCAGGTACTTAGCAGCACCAAACCGTGTACCTGCCTGAGGAGGCCATAGGTGAGGTCTCTGGGGGGAAGGAGGCAGGGAAACAACCAACAGGTCCCATGGCCCTCTTGGGTCTAAAGCAGTACTCACGCTAACTACACACCGCCAGCTACTCACTGCCTCCCCAATCTGTATGTGCGCACACATGCACACACGTGTGTCCTCACAGGCGCATGTGTGCCATGCAGAAGACAGCGTTCAGGAAACAGCTCTCTCTTCCTACCGTGGGGTCCAGGGACCAAACTTAGGCTGTTAGGATTTCTCCACATGCAGGTTTACCTGCCAAGCCTTACCTTTAACAGAACTTTTAAAGGTCTGTTAAAATCCTGGGGGACGATTATGTTCTTAAGATGGAAACATCATCTTGACAGAACCCGGGATTGTTAGGACACATCTGGGAGACCTTTGTCTTCTCTGTTATTCCTGATGAACATCTATCCCAGAGAGGAGATGGGGTCTTCTAGGGGTGAGTCTCAGCATCACCCTCCTCCACACGGCTATCTGTGTCCACTCTGGCTGCTGGCATCATAAACAGACAATGCTGATGTTTATGGTTCTGGAGGGTTCTGGAGGCCGCAGTCCAAGACCAAGGTGCTGCCCACAGGGTCACCTATCAGATACATGACGACTCAGAACGGTAGCAAAATTACAGTTCAAGTAGCAATGAAATGGTTTTATGGTTGGGGGTTACAGCATTAGGGACGTTGAGAATCCGCTGCTCTAGACCGTTCCCAACAAGGCCACCTAGGAAGCTCAGCTCATTTTCCTGCCATAGGCAGATCTCTGAAGCCTCACTTCTCAGAGTTGTCTGCTATGGGGCAGGCACAGGAAGAAAGGGAAGCTGAACTACTGTTGTAGAGTGCATCCCAACTCGGTTAGCATATCTAGGCAGGTGGCTGCCAGTAGGCCCACAGCTATACCTGCTGAGAGCTGTGGTTAGCAGGAGGGCGGAACTTCTGTTTAGGAAACAGGATGTCCAGACTGGAGTATTGAGTGGAGTGTAGACAGGCGGACAGCTATATGGAAGGCGTGATGCCTAGATTCACATTCCAAATAGTAACCATTTGGTGATTGGTTGTCCTTGTAGACAGTGGACCAGAGAGCTGGAAGCTGGGGTCATCTCCAAAGGTTCTGAGATGCAGACTGGGCCTGGCAGTTCAGGCAGGAAGGATGTAATGGGCTTAGTATGCAGAGACAAACCGGTGCTCATGGAGTGTGGGACTCAGCATTGCTGCTTGCACGCCTGGCATCTTCTGCTGGGTGTGGCTGAGGCAGATGGCGCTTCCAGTGTGGTGGGCTGGAGCCGGGAGCTGAGGCGCTAGACCACCAGGGTGCGAGCTTCCTCCTCCTTCATGGTTGGGTGTGGAGCCCACACTATTTAGAACAGCACATGTAAGACAAATAGAAGACACGCCCCCCCCCAACACGGACTGCAGGTAGTTGGGGGAATTCATTGGTTATAGAAATTACCAAATTTGGTTTGCTATGTGGCTAAGCCAACATAATAATGAGTTTGTTTAATATGCGTGAGTAAAGCCTGGGAAGTTTCTGGTGCAATTTTTAACATTTCTTGTTATGTACCTTGAACCCTCGCCTTCATTTTGTAAGTCTGAGAGAACACTTGATATCTGAAAGACTTTTCTTGGCCTGAAAACTAGCTTCCACCTCTGGAGGGGACCGCAGTCTCCAGGCAAGGTTAATGCCTGAGTGATGTCAATTCTATGGTTATTTCCCAGCAGGGCTGAGCTTGTGGGATAGCACTGCGGGATGGAGAGAAAAAAACTCGATCAGTTTTCAAATGAGGAAAAACGAGAAAGGTGTTTGTCTTTTTTTTTTTTCATATCTGCTCTTAAAATCGGAAGGTATTGTTAACATTGATTCACGTGTTCAGTCCTTTAATGGAACTTTTCCCAGAGAGCTGTCCGCACGTGGTGGCATCTCCACGCTCTGTGTTACGCTCTCTGCTGTGTCATGTCAGGAAGAAAGAACTGGATTCCAGCCTTGGAAGGCTGACATTGTCACAGGGTAGATGATGAAAAGGTGTAGGAGGAGCCGATTGGGGCACAAAGCAGGGAGCCCTCCACTTCTGTCTCTGATGAATTCCCAGGATGAATCACTAGACATGATCTCAGGCCTGAGCTCTAGTTTCAGAACAATGGGCTGAGTGCGCCAACCAAAGCCTCCAGGGCGGGGGACGAGATCCAGGAACACAAAATTAAATACCAAATATCTGAGAGCTGACTGAGTGCTTGCCTAGCCTGCGCTGAGCCTTGGCTTCAATCCTCAGCACACACAGTCCAGGCGCAGGGGTGAACACCTGGAATCCTAGTGTTTGGGAGGGGCAAGCAGGTTGATCAAATCAAGGTCGTTCTTGGGGGTATAGAAAGTTTGAGGCAAGCCTGGGCTTCGTAAGGCTCTGGAGATGGAGGGGGGTTGGTAGGAAGAAATGGAGAAAGAGGGGGAGAAAGATCATGGGGTGATACAGTGAATGGTTATAAGGAGATGAGAGATTTTCATGGATTTCAAGCTAATGGGTAGCAGAAGGGTAGAACAGTAGAATGGCTCTTACTTCTCTCCTCCCAAAGCTGGGGAAGGGGAGGTGTGAGGTACACACAACGCTGATGCCAGCCACCATGTCGACCCAATTAAAAGCTGAGCAGCCCACCAGGATGTTGTGGTACCCTGAGTTCTGTTACAACTCGGAAGCCCCACGGTGGGGAGCTGTCTAAACTTGCGGCTTCTTACTCTAGACTCAAGCGAAGACTGTGTCCATATGCTGTGGCCCAAGGCTTGTCCACCCAGTTCCCCAGGGAAGCCTGGGAAGCAGAGACACATAGGAGAAGAGGCTCTTTGTGTTAATGGTTTCCGTTACTCAGCCAAGGCTTGCTTTTAAAAATGTGAAAAGGCAACTAGACCTCAGCACACATTTAGAAAGCAAATGAGCATACAGTAAGAAACAAAAAGAGAAGTGAGCAGGGTCAGTCCAAGAGAGCACAGTGGTCATCCTAGAGTGAAAACAAACAGGAACCAGAGGCCACAAGGATGGAGAGAGAGAGAGAGAGAGAGAGAGAGACAGAGAGACAGAGAGACAGAGAGAGAGCGCTCAGCTGCTGGGGAAGTTCAGGTCTTGGCAATTTCTTCTCTGGAAGAAAATTCCAGAAGAAAGTATGGGTCAGGCCAGTTATATCAGTTTACCAAAAAGTTATGGTCTGGGTTGGCCTAACCCTGGCAATATATTGGCTGAACTTTGAAAACATGATTTCATTTTTTACTGAGGTATAATTGAGGTAAAAGGCTTTATTTATTGAAGTATTCAGCTCAGTGTGTGTGTGTGTGTGTGTGTGTGTGTGTGTGTGTGTAAGGACACCAACAGTACCACCTAAACATGTTCACTGACCCTTAGAGAAACTTATCACGCAGTGACAACCATTCCTCCTGTTGCTCCTCCCTCCCTAACAACTGCAGACGATTTCCTGCCTCTGTGGATCGGCCTGTCCTGACCCCTACAGCATGTGGCCTTTTGTGTCTGCCATTACGTGACATCATGCTTTCAAAGTCCAGCTAGAGCTTGAATGTGTACATTTCACGGAGGAGTGGTATTCTATCCTATGAATGTAACACCCTTTGCTTTTTCACATACCAACGGACGGAATTTAGCTTTTGCTTTCTTGGCTATCATAATTAAATGGCTGCAAACATTTGTATGTAAGGTTTTATACAGCATGCGTTTTCATGAGGGGATTTATAGACCTGGGACTGAAATCGCTGGGTCGTATGCTGAGTTCACACTGAAGCTTTCAGAAAGCCGCCAGACTGTTAGCAGGAGCGTCGTACCATGGGCATCCCACCCAGCAATGTCTGAAGGTCCTGAGTTCTTCAGGTTTTCACCAACACTTCCCATCACGGCCATCCCAGTGGGTGTGAGGTGGCATCTCAATGTGCTTCCCACACTGAATTCTGTTGGCCGTCTTCCCATCCCTGAACCTCAGCCAGGCAGATACTGACCCTCATCCTTCGCTTTCCTGTGTACTGTGACCATCATCAAGGTTGGCCACAGGTGAGGACTTTTGACCTCTTCAGGTTTTCCCTGGACACGAGGTGCTTTCCCCCATGGATGAGCTATTCTGGGTTCCTGAACTATGGTGGGTTTTCCCAAGCCCTGCATACAGCCCAGCTTCTCTTCTTAAGTATCTTGGCCATCTCCTTACTGAGCCCACTGGTGTCCTGTTAAAGGCAGCTGCTGCAATTGTTGCAAATGGGGGTCTCCGGCAAGATGGCGGGGGCCTCTGGCTAAATGGAGGGAGTCTCCGGCTAGGTGCTGTTTCCCGAAGTCTGCAGTTCTTACACCATTTGGTCACCTTCTCCACACTGTTACAAATCTTAGCTTATCTTCCAGGTTTCTAAGCTATTAGTGAATTTTCTGGAGTGTTTGATCTTACGGAGGAGCAGAAATTTGAGGTACTGACTCCCATTCCTGCTCATGTCATCCTGGAGTTTCCTATTCTTGAGCTTTGTAGGCTACATGGCCAAGGCATAGAAGGATTTACCATCGTCAACCCAAGTGGTCAATACTTACCATTTAAATAATTTGACCAAAATCTATTAAGAGCCCAAGACATTTTCCTCTGAGCAGCATATGCTGTCGTGGGCTGGGGACTTGGAGTTTCCTACCAGACCCACACATTTTTGGGCAATGTCATTTTTTTTTTTTTGTCCAGGAAATGGGGTCATCTGGTTAATACAGGTTTGTCTACGTGACCCAACTATTGTACTCTGTTCCTTAATGTCCTTAGCAAATTAATTGGTTCCAGGATCCTCTTGGTCATTCCCAAGTCTACAGATGTTTACCTTTATTATAAAGCACATTGCACAGAAACAAACCTGTCTTCCCATGTACTTAAATCATTAGATTATTTATGACACCAGCCCAATGCAAACGCTAGGCACACAGTCATTTACTACACTGTTTAGGAAATGGTCACAGACAGAGGCACAGGTCGAGTGACACTTGCCCAGGCAGCCGATGAACCCTGGAACTGAAGCCTAGATTCAAGATCCATCTTAATTTAAATAAACTTTAATTTATTGTTCCCTGAAAAAAAGGATATTAATGCAATCAAGCACATTAGCAGAATGAATACAGGAGCCTCCAAAGATGTGCTCCAAGCGTTCTATAAAGTTTAACATCCACTTACCAATGTCTTACAAAAGAAACTTAGCACACGGAATGATAAGCAAACTTCTTTAATGTAATGAAGAATATCCTTAAAAAAACCTTACCGATACTATTGTACTTAATGGGCCATTAAATTAATTTCTATTAAAACCCAGAAAAAAGTTAATGGTCCCATGTTCACAATATAATTTTTATGTGGAACAAAAGTTTTACCCAGGGGAGTAAAAATGCAAGTAGAAATTTTATGGATTGAGAAAGAAGAAATAAAAATGTCATTTTTTTTTTCAGACGAGATGACTTATCTAGAAAATTCAAGAGATGAGGAGAACAATTAACTAATAAGACAATGGCAAGAGGACAATTTTTAGATTAAAATTGTATCCCTGGACACTGCTCATCAACTATGAAATGACATTTGGAATTACATATCACCCAGGCATGGGGTTCCAGGCCTGTAATTGCAGCACTTGGGAGACTTTGGCTAAGGCAGGGGCATTGCTGTCAGTTCCAGGCAAGCTTGGACTACAGAGGAAGACCATGTTTCCAATGAACAAAAATGATCATGTGTAACAGTTACAAACAAGCAAAAATGACTTAGCTACTTAGAAGAGATCAACGTGTCCAAGACTTGAGGGTAGAAAATGGTAAAATATAGGGATTAACATTCTAAGATACCCTAGATGTATGTTCCACGTATGGGTAGAAAGATTGTATGGTGAAGATGTAGATTCCCTAAGAAGTCATTCATGGAGGGTGGGACTGGAGTTCAGCTGGTAGGGGGCTTGCCTAATATGTACCAAGCCCTGGGTTCAACCCTCAGAATTGTAAAAACTGGGTGTGTTTGTGAACGCTTTTAATCTTTGAACTGGGGAAGCAGATGCAGGAGGATCAGCAATCTAATGTCACCCTCAGCTACATATTGATCTGAAAGCCAGTCTGGGCTAAAGAAGGCGAAAGCTAGCTAGCGACCAACAGCCAAACTAGCGAACGATCCATGGGCCTCCTGTGATTTCAGTTTTATAAATGGCAGAGGAGCCCCCCTCCCCCGCCACCTCCCCCCCCCGCCACACTAAACTCAAAATGATTCTAAGCTTAGTCTTTGGGAGTTTACAGTCTCAGAAGAGCCCAGGGTGTGGAGATGACAGCTCAGCAAGCATGAGGGGAGGAGCAGCACCCACGCAAACAGCTGGGTGTGGTGGCATGTGCTTGTGTGCCCAGTGCAGGGAAGATGGACAGTTCGATCCCAGGGCTCACCAGCCAGTCTAGCTGAGTCATCCAGCCCCAGACCATGAAAGACCTGTCTCAAAACAAAGCAGGTGGCTGACTCCCGAGAGGCGGCTCTTGAGATCCTTCTCTGGCCTCCACACCCATGCAGACACACAGATGCATGCGTGCACACTCGCACACAAAGGCGAGGCACAAACTGCAGACAGCATTTTAAACAGGTAGCTGACAAAGATAAACTACATAACAGAATAAGGAATGCAGAAGGCAAATAGGTGAGGGGAACTGAAGCTGTTTTAGTTGACAGAGAGGGGCGTGTGCAACCGTATTAGCAAAGAAAGCAGGACAAACCCGGCCCCTGGGGGGCAGCACCTCACACGCCGCCCACTTGACAGCTAGAGTCTGGCACGGTGTGGTGTCAGGGAGGATATGCGGATGGTGGGGCAGCTCAGCCAGACACCTCTGGGACTGAGAATAACACAGCTGGCTTAGAGAAAAATCAATGCCATTTAATCATCAAGGAGATTCAGCAATTCTACCCCAAAGGTGAAAGTCTTAGACACCAACACCGTGAACTAGGAAAATCCACAATGACAGGGTGTGTTTATAAAAATCGTGTGTGGGGGGGAACCCCTCTAAAATTCACTGGCAAGAGAATGGGTAAATGAGTGGTAATTTGTCTATATAGTGGACACTGCGTTAGCACAGTGAGCTAAATGGATCAGTCTTATTTGGAGAAGAGCATGTCACTCACAGAAGAAATAAAGCAGAATGTCATTTCTAGTTATAAACCTGCTTGGCCTGACAGTCAAGGCCTGTCATCTCAGTTACTCAGAAGGCTACAGCAGAAGGATTTCCACATTTAGGGCCAGTCTGGACTACGGAGTAAATTCAAGGCTGTCAAGGCAACTCTGTCTAAAAAAAAAAAAAAAAAAAAAGGCTAAGTGTGTAGGGTAAAGATAAAGTATTTGTGTAATTTTTGTGTGAGGCTGTGTGTCCAGTTCCCAGCATTGCAAGAAGGGGGAAATATCAGGAAAAAAATATACAAATCTGTCCATTCCAGAACTATGGCTGAGTGAGGTTTGCACTGGGTGGCTGGTGGATGGACCAGTGTCTGGCCCCTGGTACATGGGTATGAAATGTTGGAAGGAGTCATCTGGGCTGTACATGTGACAGCCAAGACCTATGACCCATGGAGGAGGGGCGGTATCCTCTCACCTAGACAGACTCTGAGACCCAGAGTCAGGGCTGGTTTTTGTCTCCCTCAGAATGCCTCTGTTGTCTAGAACAGTTTCCTGGCAGGTTGCCTTGATGTGATTCTGAGAGCCACGTCTGTAAGCTGGGTCTTGAGGATGGATGGGCCTTCGTCCCCCACCCCCTCGCCCCCAACAGTGCTGTAAGGCCATGTGTCCACACATTGCGTTTTCCCTAGTAAGTTAGGACAGTGGTTTTCACTCAGATACACAGATAAAAGAGATCTGTTGGCCAGTGGACAAAATTGTCCTTCGAGTACATTCAGCTGGCCTCCAGGCTATCATGGAGCATGAGTTCTTCCATGCTCCGCTTTACAAATTCCAGGCTGTGATTGTAGCAGCCGAAAGCATGCTACTGACTGGACGCATGAAGAAAGGGAACAAAATGGTGACTGTAAGGACTGCTTCGGTAGCATATTATTCAAGAATCTCCCGACAGAGGGGTGAGAAGCTAGAGATGGCTCAGTTGGTAAAGTGCTTGCGGTACAAGCAAGAGGACCAGAGTTTGATCTCCAGAACCCACATAAAACCAGGGTGTGATGGGTCCTCTCCTTCCCATCACAATATAATCCCATTTCCAGGTGTGGGGGATTCAGAGCCAGGCAGTAGGGCCTTCTTGAAGCGGGCCAGGCCTGTGGGAGCTGCATCCCCCAAAGTGGGCGGGGCCTGAGGAGACATTGGAGGCTGACCTCTGGCCTCCATATTCACCCCCCCACACAATGTGAACATGTATATACACACATAAAACAGGAGTTAGAGGAAGCAGCAGGAGCTACGGCAGAGGTGGGTCACCTGAGAGCACAAAACTGTCCTCAACACTGCAACACGATGAAATCCAGAACGTCACAACGTGGCTTTCAGTCTCGAGGGTTCAGAAACGGCAGAGTAATGGCTCTTAAAAGTCAGGTTCCCCACTTGTAAGTTCTCTGATTCTTTTCAGAAGATGGATAGAGACCTACACACACACTAAGAGACAGCAAACTTGAAATGTGGGGTGGCAGAGCCCCCACCCCCGCCCCCCGCCCTGTGGTGTCCCCCACTTGTTTAGGGGAAGTTGCTAATACCATGCAATTATGCATTCTTCCCCATGGAGCAAATTGCAATGCTTTGCAGGAAAAGATACTTACATAATGATCATACAAACTCTATTGGCTTTCATTTTAAAAATTAATCTTTGGGCAATTAGGCTGTTAATTTGGGATTTAATTAACATGAGTTCTGGATGCAAAACAAAGTTCTGAGGCCTGACAGATGCAGAGTAATGGTGGAGGGGGTGGCTGCGGAGAGTGCAGGGGTTTGCAGGGATGGGGGAAAAGATTTCCTGTCTCTTGTGTAGTGGGAAGCAGATATCTTGCATAGTCTGTGGGGGTAAGAGTCAGAGGTCTCAAAGATGTTCAAGAAAACACAAACAATTGTAACTTTAAAAAAAAGGCTCTAGAAGAAAAGGAAGATGATGGCATGAGTTGTGTCTGGTGTCTAGGGCTCAACGTGAGAGTAGAAAAACAATTATAGGGTACACAGAGATTTGGGTGACCGTGGCTGGGGAGGGGGAGGAAGATGAGAGACATGAAATTCTAAAAATATCACTCTTGGACTGGGGAATGGTTCTGGGGTTAAAGTGCACATCCTGCATGCACAAGGACCTGAGCTTGGATGCTCTGCCCCACCCCCAGAAGCCAGGAGTAAGTAGTTCCAGCCTTTAGAGGTAGAGGTTAGCAGATCCCTGGAGCTAGCCAGCCAGGCCAGCCAAACTGGTAAACTCAGCAAGAAACTCTGAAAGACAAAGAAGGCGGAGAGCAAGTGAAGACAGCTGACAGCAACCTCTGGCGTCCGCATGTCTGTACGACTGCGTGTACACACAAACCACACATGTGTGCACACACAAGCCATCTCACTCTTGATTGCCTAAGCTTTTCAAAATCATGTGTAAATCTGTCCTCCCTCCGTCCCTCCCTCACCCTGTCCCTTCCACCCCTCTCTCCTTCCCTCCCTCTTCCCCTCACGTATCAAGCCCTTGTGAGTGTTAAAAAAATGAAAAGCAGCTGGTTCTTTTCAAAACCTGGCCTCTCGAAGTTGAGGATGTGTGAACAGAGTGCTGAGGGGGAAGATGGCAGCATACCAGCTGTTTAAGCCAAGGGCCCTTCAGAAGGCTCTGTGGTCCCAAAGAAGGTGTCAAAATGTCCCTTTTGCCCTGTTGCCAGCTCCTGTGAGACTCCCGGGTCCAGAACCGTCCTCTGCCTCTGTGGTCCCTTTGCTGCGTATGTTTCATGGCTTTGAGGACGGCACTCGAGCTTGAGTCTGTTGCTCAGACACTTGCATGTGAGTGTGTCTGGATCCTTGTGGTCTTTTCTAGAATCTTCCTCTCCATAGTCGGCTCACAGGGCAGAGGAGATGTGGAATGTGGTGTGCATGTCGCTGCACATCGACAGAGCTCTGGGGAAGGCGGTCTTGGTTCAGCAGGTTGTAAGCTTTAAGCTGGATCAGCCTGCTGGGTTTGGGCACACACCTTTAATCTAAGTGCTCAGAAGGCAGGGGCAAGGGAGTCTGAGTTTGAGGCCAGCCTGGTCTACAGAGCAAATTCTAGGACAGTTAGGGCTACATAGAGAAACCCTGTTTCAAAGCCCCCTCTATCACCTCCCCAAATAGATCAGCCTTGGTTGCTGACAGAGCCCATCTATGGGTCTTTCTCCAGGACACCCGAGAGGCCTTTGTGGCAGAGAGGAGAGGGGAGAAGCAGGGGTACCTGAGATGGGTTGTCTAGGGCAGGAGGGGGGCCAAGGCCAGGGAGGACACCTCACAAGGTCCTGGAGCTGTGATGAAGGAAGCCCCCAGTGCCCGATTCTTGGTCCAGAGACTACAGCACCCCAGGGCAGTGGAGCTTGGCAGGGACATCTGGAAGCAGAAGGCCGGATGGCAAATGTCTCAGTGACCCAGCAGGAAGCCGCAGGGTGGACAAGTGAACTGTGGTAGAAGCAGCAAGTATCAACTCCAGCACCCCCCGCCCCCCAATCTGTGAATAACACAGAACATGCCTCTCTTCTCCGGGACCCCTCAGGCTGCCCCATGAGTGCCAGTCACAAGCTGTCTTGAGGGAGTCAGGTGTTCGTGTGGTCCTATTGCTGTCCCTGCAAGGCCGGGGTCCAAGCCTGCCATGTCAGGGCCTTCCCTCCTTTGCCTGGCTCATTGCCCGCCCCATCAGCTTCAGGTTTCAGAAGTTAAATTCAAAGTTGCTGGCGGGTTTGAGTCACCTTTTGTTCAATAGCGCCTCTTGAGTGAAGATTGAGCGGCTGTGTGGGCGGCTGTTAAGGGTACCTCATTTCCACATTGAGCTCTACCCACACAGCAGATTTTAGTGGTACTTGAAACGGGACCTGATTTTGCCTCTCAGCTGTTACATGAAAATAAAATGCCCTTCATCTGATGACGAAGACAGCGATTTAAATGTATAGATACCATCTCCCCGAGGGGAGGAGCATCTTTATCGGTCCTGAGACCTTGTGTCGTTTCGTGTGACATGTCAGATGCACGCCACATTCACTTTCTAGCAGAGAATGGCCCAGGACAGACAGAGGGGGTGGTCGTTTGTTTCATGACTCCGTGGAGCTCCAGGGAGTCACCCCCTGTGTCTTAGTCTCTGTCCAGATAGGGTCATTCACCCCTGCTTGTCCATTTGACCGTGGCATCCTGAGGATTGGACGAGCTGAGGGATGGAAGCTCTTAACAGACCGGCTGTCCTGTGTCACAGTCTCTACCTTCGTGCAGTTTAGGCTGTCACTGCTTTTGACATCGTTCGTCCCATCCCTCCTCTTTTCTCCTCTTTGGACAACTCTCCTGCTGCCGTCTTTCCTCTTCCAGTCGATTGCAGCAGTAATTTAAGTGGTTTTGTTCCTCTTGCCCAAACTGTCAGCACCCAGGCCTGAGCAGGCTGGCCCGGGCTCAACACAAGATAAACATCGAGTGTGAGTTAGTGTTTTGTTGATTTGACTCAAGCTAGAGTCGTCTGGGAAGAGGAAATGTCAGCTGAGGAATTGCCTCTACTGGACTGATCTACTGTGGGGCGTTTTCTTCATGATTGATCAGGGAGGATCCAGCCCATGGTAGGTGATGTCATCCCTGGGTTGATGGTCCTGGATTCTATAAGAAAGCAGTCTGAAAAAGCCACAGGGAATAAGACAGTAAGCAGCATTCCTCCATGGCTTCTACATCAGCCTTGGCATCCCTTAACAAACCTGAGATACGTAAGTGATATAAACTCCCCCACCCCCACCAAGTTCCTTTGGGTCATGGTGTTTTAATGCCAGCAATAGAGGCCTAGCTAAAACAATGAGAAATCCCTGAGGCATGCATGCATAGTACTTCCTGCCTCTCTGCGTGTTTCTCCTCTTCGGGGCTGAGGCCTCTGTTGTCTACTCAAGGCAGGGGAAGAACTCAGACTCCTGGGTTCCTGTGTTATCAAGGTGCAAATCTAATGTGCGCCCCAGCATCCCTTGCCCCTATTTGACTTAAAGGGCTCTGCTTCGGGGCCGCTGGGCAATACACTTAGTCTTTCTCTAGCTTTGCTGTGAGAGTGCCGTGGCTGGATAGGTTCTGACTCCATTTGCCGAGGTTCTTTTTGGGAACCCTAAGGCCTCTGGGCTGTACACACTGACCTACAGATTGCCCAAGGGTGGATGGAATGGACGGACAGGCTTGGCATGCTTGCCTTCATTTTGGGTCACTCTGCTTAACTGAGGTAACTTGTGGGTCAGATTCTGCTGGACCCTGCATGAAGAATGCCGATTGCACACTGAAGCTGATGTCTGTTTTCTGCTGTATGTGCTCTCTTAGTTTTTCAACGTGTGTGTGTGGGTGTGTCTGTGTGTCTGTGTGTGTGTGTGTGGGTGTGTGTAAATTCATGCCCAACAATCTATATTTGTTTGATTCGGGGATGGGAGTCTAGTGACAACTTGAGCATCAGTTTTCTTCTGCTGTCGTGTGAGACCAGGGGACGGAACTCAGGCTCCAGATTTGGTGGCTGCACTGGGGTGATGGCTATTCTTGGTTGTCAGCTTGGCTATTTCTGGACTGCAATCTAGAAATGGAGAGCGCACCTGTGAGAGATTTTCTGCTTGGTTTGAAGTGGGTGAATCCACTTCCAGTCAGGAACTTAGAGAGAGGAAGACGCAGGCCTTTGATTTGGATCTTGAGGCAGGAAGACACAGGCCTTTGATTCAGGTCTTGAGGCGGGAAGACGTAGTTTTAACAAGGGCCACAACTTCAGCTGGAAGTCTGGATAAGAATACAGGAGAAGGAAGCTTTTGTTCTTTGCTTTGCTAGCCCTTGTCTTGCTAGCTCATCCACACCTTCACTGGCATGGTAACCTAGTTCTTTGGGATTCCAGTGTATACAGAGACCAGCTGAGACATCCAGCCTTGTGGGACTGAGCAACCACTAGGTTCTTGGTCTTTCTGTTCATAGCTAGCCACTGTTGGATTAGTTGGACTGCAGCCTGTAAATCCAATTTATCCTAATAAATTCCATCTCTCTCTCTCATTCATTCATATATATATATATATATTGCATCCCATAAGTTCTGTGACTCTAGAGAGCCCTGACTTATACAACTGGCCTTGTGCACAACCTTTATCCTATGAATTATCAAATTAGTCAGTCTCCTATCTTAATCTTTTGCCCCTGAAGCAGCTCACACATTTAACACCCTCCAGTGGCTCACACTGAACCACACATGAGATGCTTACCCAGGGTGATGGCTCCTGCCCTAGAGGAACTCACAAGTTTCTGGGACAGGTTGGCCACGGGTCTGAGTGCAAAGAAAACCATTTTTTGACACTGAAAGTACCAACTTTCACCCTACCCCTAGAAAAGCAACAAAAATTGTGCCTATTTGTTTGGAGAGCAGCCTGGCTTCTCTTGGCTGGTGGTATGTCCCCTCTGCTGAGAGCTGAAGTCTCATGGAAGCTTTGTTTTAGGTTTGTGATACTTGGCTTAATCTTGCATCTATGATTTACAAGTTTCCTGGTGTGTTAGGTGGGGCTACCCTTGCTATAATGAAACACAATGGCCAGAGCAAGTTGGAGAAGAAAGGATTGGTTTGGTGTTGTGGAATAACTGTTTACACCGTGTGAAGATGTGTCACTGAGATTGGTTTAATGAAGAGCTGAATGACCTATAGCTAGGCAGGAAAGAATAGGCGGGACTTCCGGGGGGAGGGGAGAGGAGAGAGAGAGAGAAAGAGAGAAGTGGGGGGTGAATCTGGTGTGTTGCAGGAGATGCCAGAGAGACACCAAAGTCAGACATATGGTACAGAGGAGCTGTAACTGAGCCACGTGACAGAACACAAATTGATAGAAACAGGTTAATTTGAGTTATAAGAGCTAGTGGCATAAGTTATAAGAGCCAAGGCCAAGCTTTCATGACTAATAATAAATTTCTGTATCGTTATTTGTGAGCTGGTGGCCCAAAGGAAAGTCCAACTAAAATTTGGTTTATGCTTCAATATTTTCTAAGGAAGTCAGGACAGGAACTCGAACAGGGCAGGAACAGAGGCCATGGAGGGGTGCTGCTTACTGACTTGCTCCTCATGGCTTGCTTAGCTTGGGTTCTTATAGAAGCCAGGACCACCAGCCCAGAGATGGCACCACCCACAATGGGCTGCCCCTCCCCCATCAATCACTAATTAAAAAATGCCCTACAGGCTTTCCTGCAGCCTGATTTTTATGGAGATATTTTCTCAGTTGAGGCTCCCCTTCTCTCAGATGACTTCAGCTTCAGTCAGGTTGACATAAAACTTGCTGGCATACCTGGGACCCCTGACCTCCTTTCATTGTGACCTCTGGTTTTCCCCATCCCCACTGGACTTAAGTCCCCACCTACAGGAGGCTGAGGGTGCCATTCCTGAAGCAACTAATGATGATTCATCACCGAACCCCTCTTGTTGCAGGAACGATGCCTGGACGCAAGCTACCTTTTTTCTTTCCTTTTTGGCTGGGAATGTTGTCTGTCTGCAGGCCTTTCCAGATTCAGCTAGCTGGAGCCGCATCCTCTCAGAGGTTCTGGAGAACCTCTCTAAGATGTCTCTCTTTCCCTTTGAGTCAGGATAGGTTCTACCAAAGCACAGGACGGTGTTCACTCACCAATGGCTGCTTCCTTAGCCTGCTTACTTCACCCACAGTCTCCTGGAATCTGCAGGAGGCAGCTTTGATTTGGAGTCCTTTGCTCTCCAGATCCTGAAGTCAAATCAGGGGCCTGACGGAGAGTGCCTAGCTGCCACCTCTCACAGAAGATGAGTCTACACCAATCACAGAAGGTAGGCCCCTGTGTCTTCTGCTGGGGTTCAAGGATGCCTCCCAGAGGTTCCCTGCCTTCCTACCATCAGCTTTTGCCATATCAGAATTCTTACACCTCAAGTGTGGGCCTGGCCTCCTTTCCAATGAGGGAGGCAGAAGGCAGGAGTGTGACGGATTGTCTGTGGTCTCTGCAGTGCCAGCGACCCAACTGTCCCTTCATGCCATCCCTAGTCCTTTATCAGGAGTCTCCCATGGTGTAGGGCCCTTTTCCCACTTAGCAGTCCAGTCATGAGTGACTGGAGCAGTGACTTTAGGGCTCTACTTCTGGCCCCATCTCCTCTCCAGAGAGAGCAGCAGCTGACTTGCTTAACAAACCACTCAAGAAGTTGGCAGCATGCTCCCTGCTCGCTTGGCAGGGAGGCTGTCACAGTTCTCTGAGGCACGGCGGGGCATGTCTCACATGGAGGCAAAGCTGGTTTTCCTGGAGATTCTGGGTTTGTGCTTGACTGCCTTGGCTACCATCCTAGAGAAACATGGTGGCCATTGGTCTTTCTCCCTGCTTTTTGGAGAAATGCTACCGTCTCTCCTACCTCTTTCCATGAATTTTCATGGCTCCCTTTCCTCCCTCTCTTGATGGGAGGAAGTGATGGTGCGCAGCTGACTGGTTTGTTCTGCCGTGTATTTTTTTGAAGGTGAAGTGTCATGTATCGATTATTCTCTCCCAGGTCTCCACAGAGTAAGGGATCAGTAGGTGAGAAGAACCAAGAGTGAGCCTTGCTGGGTGAGGAAAGCAATTATAAGGGACATTAAAGTCTTCAAAGGTGGGGCATCCTGCCAAGCTCACCAACCTGAGGCCCAGGGAGTGAGATGGACAGGCAGCCCCAGGGTGACCCTATGCAGCTTCTTAGCTGTATGCTGCAGACTTTGTTGGCCATGGCCTCATCCTCTGGTATTATTTCCCCAGGTATGGGGCAGAGGAGCTGACTGGGCTCAGGCTGGGGCTGTCCCAGGCAGCCTGCCCAGCTGTCACAAGTCTGGAGCATAGATAGAACACAGATCTCTCACTACTAGCAAGGCTGTGGCCCTGCAGGGCCGGTGGGCATGTTTCTCCTCTCAGTGTCTTCCTGACTTTCCAGTGGGCAGTTCTGTCCATAGAAGAAACAATAAGTGGGGCCTGCCGACACATAGTTGTAATCCCAGCACCCAAGAGGTTGAGGCAGGAGGATCACTTAAGCATAAATGTTTTGAAGCTGGCTTGGGGTTACATAGCAAAGCTTTGTCTCCCAAAGGAAGACAGGAACTGTTGGCATGACTTGGTGAGTCCAGTGGTCCGAGTTTGATCTCTGAAACCCAGTTGGCAGAAGGAGAGAACTGAGTCCCCACAGCTGTGCTCTGACCTGTGTATGTGTGTGCAGCCCACCCCCTCATTAGTAAATACATATTTTTAAAAGTAGGGACAGAAAGAAACAAAACAGGTCTTGGAAATATCCTTTACAATTTTTATTTACCACTATGGTATGTGTGTGATGTGTGTGTGTGTGTCAGGGTGGGGTGGGGCAGTGTGTGCACGATGTCAGGGGGCAGCATTGTGGACGCTGTAAGTTCCAGGAATTGGACTCAGGTTACGGTACTGGGACAACATGAGCCTTTATTGACGGAGCCGTATCGCTGGCCCCTGGGAACCGTGTTTCAAGTCCTCTTAGAATAAATGTAAAGCTCCTGACTGTGAAAGGCTCTCATTGGAATCCTGTCTCTAGCTTGGGAGACAGAAGAACTTGACTCCCAACCCCCATGAGGGGAAGGGAGCAGGATGGGGCAGGGGGTGGATGCATGCCCTGGGCAGCTGGACCACAGTTTTGAAGATTGCTTGAGCAGGCTTTAATTACAGCTCTTAAGACAGGAAAGTTGGCTTTTAAGAGCAGGATGCATGCCAGCCAATAGATGATAATTTGCTTTGAAGTCTCTATTTCCCAGCATTCAGTTTTGGGTTTACCACCGTGTGTGTTGGGGGATTTTCGAAGTCCCTGTTGGCCGCTGACTTCGAAGTCACAGCTTAGGATGTACACGACTCACCTTTTTTTTTTTTTTTTTTTTTTTTTTTTTTTTTTTTTTGGATTTTCGAGACAGGGTTTCTCTGTAGCTTTTGGTTCCTGTCCTGGAACTAGCTCTTGTAGACCAGCGGATCTCTGTGAGTTCGAGGCCTCTTTTTGCTTTTAATTTTGAACAGGGAGGTGCTGAGAGGGAACTGGCTCACCTGTCCACAGTGTGACCCTGGTCAGTCAGCGCTTCAGCTGTTTGGTCCCTTGCTGTCTCTCTCTAAGCAGCAGCAGCCATGGTTTGGGCAGAGGCTGGGAGGCTTGGGGTGCTGGAGCATATGGATGCCCCACAAAGTGCTTGTTAGTCCACAGGGACAGATTCCTTATGCTCATCAATCTGTATCGACAGCTCGTCACAACTCAGAACCGCCTGGTGGGGAGAGCCTCGAGCTCATAATCATCCTGAATCACTTTGGTCTACAGGCACGTCCATGAGAGACTGGCTTAAGTGTTAATTGAGGGAGCAAGGCCCAGCCCACGGGTAGGTGGGTACTAATTCTGGGAAGGGTTCCTGAACTACACAGGACAGGAGGAGGCAAGATGGGAGCAAGCAGGCAGCGTGGCTGCACTCTCTCTGCTCTTGATTGTGGATGTGATTTTCTCACTTCCTGCTCTTATAGCCATTGATAGTGCACTGGAACCTGGACACGTGTGCCAGAGAAACCTTTCCTCTTGGAGTTGCTTCCCATCAGAGTGTTTCATCACAGTGACAGAAATGAGGACAGGCCTTAATGCCCTCTTCAATCCTATTTTCCTTGTTCTAAACTAAGGCTGTTGTCCTCCCTCCCTCCCGCCCTCCCTCCCTTCCTCTCTCTCTCCCCGATTGCAAGTCTCCCTTTCATCTGTCATCTGACGGCTCGGCTTATTCCATCCCGTTTCATGTGCAGCCTTTGTAACCCGCGACCTTCATTATTTCTCTTTAAGTGGCCTGTATCCTAAGCTTGTGCCTCTCAGACATATCTGGGATGCTTCCTCATTGGGAGTCAACCTTACTCTGCTTCCTCCTGTTTCCCTTCATCCAGAGTCTATCAAGATGTTTCCAAGAGGAGACAGGAGAAGACTGTCTGGGGAAGGGCAGGTTGCAGAGCAGGAGTCCTTCCGGTCAGGTCAGAGTTTTCCGTCTCGACATTGAACTTAGTGTAGGTGGTGGTGAGGTGGGACAAGGGGGAAAGAGCCAGAATGTTTTAACTTCCTGAAAAGTGTGAGAGCCCCAGGGAAAGCAGGCTTCGCAGTAGCCAGTGCCGAGGGTTTGGCTTCTTTTCTTCTTTTTAAGAGATCATGAGATTTCCTTTTGGATCTAGAGGCATATGTTTAGACACCCGATGCTTCCAGTGTCCGTGTTGTGAGAGCCATCTTAATTTTCTTCTAAACGATAGCACATCCCGGCAATGCCATTTGTTGGCTCATCTGTCTTTTCCTCATTGATTTGAGATATCATCTCTGGGAGCTGCCAAATCCATCTTCTAGAGATCTGTTCCTGGGTCCTCTTTCCTGCCTTATTCATTTCCTTTCTCCTTGCCAGCACCGCATGTTTTCCTGACTGGTGGCGAGCTGGCGTTTCTGAGCCAGGATCCTCACTTTCTTTAACAAGGAGTAAAGGATGGTTGCAGAATTCTTTGTTTTGGGAAGCTACCTGGCAACCCCAATGCTTGGAAGATAATAGAAAGTAATGACTTAGATTCTACTTAATTGTTTTTTAAAATTAAATTTGACTATCCTTATTAATAAGACATTGTGTGCATGTTCCAAGTCTCAGAAGTGGTGTCAGGAGTACTGGACCTGGGCACAGTCCTGGAATGCCACTGAAGCACTGGGTGCCACCCCCGGATATTGTCATCTAACCCCTTTCTCTGTTCTTATTTTAAGGACACACAAATGTGACCTGGGTCACCGGCAGGTAAGGGGCTGAGCTGAGACTAGAACCCGGGGCTGCAGGTGCCTGGTTGCTGGAACTTTGCCATCTGCCTAGGGACTAACCCGGACTTAGCTTGGGAGCCCTGGGAAGGTCCACTGGGGGGGAGTGTTTCGTCTCTGGCTTCAGGCTGTTGGTCCTCCCCAGGACACCTCCCCTGCAGCCTACTGCGACATTTGTCTCTCAGTCACTTGTGTACCATTTGCCTGCTTGCCCTGGAGAGGGTTTAATTTATCTGAAGGAACTCACGGCATGTGAAGATATCTTCCTGTCATCATGGTCTGTTCTGCTGTGATAGAGAAGGATGATCTCAAGTTGGAATGGCCCAGGGACATTTTGTAAACAGTCAGGCAACCTCTAGCCCAGTAAGAAATCCAGGGAAAGCCAAGGTCCCTGAAGGCTGCCTGGGGGATGATCAGGGTAGCATGCACATCTTTGTAAGTGTCTGATGCTTACTGCGTGCTTAACACATTACAGTTACATGTAATTCAACACTGGAGGGTTGCTAAGCTGTGCAGACTTAAAAGGTCAGTGACTGGGGAGACAACTTGGTAGGCAAAGCTTTCGTTATTCGAGAGTGAAGAACAGGCTTCTGCTCCACAGCCCCTGTGCGGTGAGCACGGAGCCCCCCTCAAATCCAGCACTTGGAAAGCAGAGGCAGGGAACTCCTGGAACAAGCTGGCCAGCTGTACTAGGGCACCCATGATCTCTAGTCTAAATGACAGACCCTGCCTCACTGTATAAGGTAGAGAGCAATCGAGACAGAAGACACTAGACATCCACACATATGTAAACACACACACACACACACACACACACACACACACACACACACCACATCTACAAAAATAAAAATGAAAATAGTCAAATGTTGGTTGATTACATTTTGGAGAAGCTAGCCTCTCTCTGGAGCTGGAATAAATATTCAACTCTATTTTTAACGAGCTCCCCTCTCACATAGTCATTTAACTCCTTCCAGCATCTGGGACTGTTTGGGGGTGCCTCCTAGTAGATGTGAGTCTCTAAGCAGCTCCTACCTCCTGTGCAAGTCGCCTTAAAGTGTCTTCCCTCCCCAGTATGTGGTGCTGCTTACTTTCGTGCATATTAGGCTTTAATACGCAATGGAATCTATTATGGATGCGACGGAGTGATCCACGTAGCCATGTAAGGATATTGCGCTGGTTCCCGCACGTCATTCCATAGCCTCGGATGTGAGTGACAGCTTGTTTGGGTAACTAATTCTCCAAGCACCTCCTTTTCTGCCGAGCTGGGGCCTGTGGCTTGCGTTTCTTTTGTCTTCAGGAAGTCAGGTTATTAGAGGAATCAAAGGCAGCCATGACTCACAGCCTTCGTTGTAACCCGCCTCTGCTCCGTGGGCCATGAGTCCCCTGCTCTTTCCGGCAGAGAGTTTATGTGATGCTGTCTAGGTGAACAGGCTTTGCTCATAAATTTTACCCTGGCATCTGTGAAGCTACCCCTGTGTCCAGCTGGGTCCTGCTGGACCACTCCCTTTCCCTGTATGCTCATTACTCGTTTCTTATGAGTGGATTTATTTTTTAAAATTTAAAAATTTAAAAATAAAAGAGTGGGCTTACTTGGTCTATTGTGACATGTGGGATGGGTTTTTTTCATTTGTTAAAGATTTTATTTCTTTTTTTTCATGTTTTATAAGTGTTTTGCCTGCATGTATGTATATGCATCATGTCCCTGCCTGGTGCCCACAAGGCCAGATCCCTTGGAACTGGAGTTACAGATAGTTGTGTGTGGTGCGAACCAAACTTAGGTTCTCTGAAAGAGCAGCCAGTGTTCTTAACTGCTGAGCCATCTCTCCAGCCCCTGTGGCTTTCTTTCCAATTTCCTCCTCCCTTCTTCCTTCTTTTCTTTTCCTTCCTTTCTGATCCTGGAGGTTAACTCTAGAGTCTCTTGCTTGCTGGGAAGCTCTCTACCACTGAGCTACGTCCCGACTCTCTTTTCCACTTCTTATTTTGAGATAGTCCTTAAATTGCCCAGACTGGCTTTCAACTTACTCTGTATAGCTCAGGCAAGGTTTGAACATGTGGTTCCCCTGCCTCAGCTTTCCAAGGAGCTGGCGTGATAGGTTTACACTAATAAATTCCAGCCCAGCAGTGACTTTCTTTAAAATACACACACACACAGACACACACACACACGCACGCACCTTACCCATCTCATTTCTTTGAGAAGTGACATCAGCCACTCCACACTGCTGTGCCTGATGGCCCTGTGGTATGAGGGTATTGGTCTTAGGTGAATGTTTTAGTTTTAGCCTCTATATCCATGTCTACCTGCCCTGTCAGGTGGAGCATACAGATTTTGGTGTCCTTGCTTCACGTCTATATATGTATGCCTCATGTCTTCTCTGTAAGCCCGGACACACGCTGACAGATTTCCTTGTTAAATACACCTTCTGTTTCCTGGAGTCACCGTGACAAAGTGTCACAGCTTCAGTGGACGACAGCTGTGTATTGTCGCACATGCTGGAGGCCAGAGGTGCGACCCAAGGTGTTGTCGGGATCCTACTCCCCCTGAAGGCTCCAGAAGATTTTTTTCCTGGCCTATTGCAGCCTCTGGTGGTGCCTGGCATTCCTTGGATTGTGGGTGACTCCCTATCTCTGTTCTCTTTTTCCATATGGTATGTTACTTCCAAAACTCTAGAATTGACAGAGATGTCTCACTGTCTGGACAGTCACCCAAAGAGCTTGGTTTCTTTTTGGCAAAACTGGCCTTTGGGCAAGGAACTGCCCATTTATTGACCACTGACAAATGCACACTGTCCGGACAGGACAAGCAGGATACAAGAAAAAAGACTATCAAATCTTGCCAAGACAGGGTAAAATGGTTTTGAAAATTTTTCCTGCATCTGAAAATGATCTGTCAGTTACTCTAGACCCTAGCCAAAGTTGGTTGCTTCAGCGTTGCAAATGAGATTTTGGGTGATTGCCCAGGTAGCCAGTTGTCTCTGTCATTTGTTGCACATTTTAGAAGTTGCTCACAATGTACTTCCTGTTTACTTAGGTAATATTATATCCTTCTAGAGTCTTTGATGGAGTTGAAGAATTTATAGCTATAGTTATAGTTTTCCTTAGTTATGATAAAAGGTAAGGTAGAAATAAATATTATAACTGTAGATCTTGCTCGATACCTGTTTTGTTGTATGTAATTTTACTATGTTAAAGTTAAAACCTTCCTTTTTATTTAAACAGAAAAGAGGAGGTGATGTGGGATTTCCCTCTGTATGCTATGAAAACCATTGGTTAATAAACTGTCTTGGGCCTGTGCAGAGCAGAATAGAGGTAGGTAGGGAAAATTAAACTGAATGCTGGGAGAAAGGAGGTAGAGTCAGAGAGAAGCCATGAAGCTGCTGCTGGAGACAGACATGCTGAAACTTTGCTGGTAGGCCACAAACTCATGGTAATGTACAAATTAATGGAGATGGGTTAAATTAAGATCTAAGAGTTAGCAAATAAGGCCAAGCAGTGATTTAAATATGATTTCTGTGTGATTATTTCGGGAGTCTGAGTGGCTGGGAAACGAACAAGCAGCCTCCTACAACATACCTCTGTTAGCATTCCTGTGTGTGGTCATGACTCTCTGGCAGACATCACTAAAGTGAGTCCACAAGATCCAAGGAACCAAGTCTGCTATGTGTTCTGTTCGTGCTGCTACCAACTTTGGAAAACCAGTCGAGTCCCACCCCTGTAAAGGGTAAAGAGCAAGCCCAGTGGTGGTGGTGCACGCCTTTAATCCCAGCACTTGGAAGGCAGAGGCAGGTGATCTCTTAGTTAGAGGGTCTAAAGCATGAGCTCCAGGACATCTGGAGCTACACAGAGAAATCCTGTCTCAAAAAAAAGTAAAGGACAACAGTAAAATCTTATGGTTTGTCCCCTAAGCGTCTCCATATCTTGGAGCTCAGAGAACTTCTCTTCTTTGCCTCTTCTCTGCTTGGGTGGAACAGGGCACAGTTGCTGCTCTTCGGTGAGATCCAGGCAGAGTGCCCCACAACCCATCTGGCATCCTCAGGTTCTCTGCCTGCTCCCAGTATCCCTTTGAGCACCTCTCCCTTTGGAAACCTGGTCAACATCTACCTAAGCTCCAGGGGAAAGCTCAGGCGTTATCCTCCACTTCTCTTCTCTGCCCCCATCTATCCATCCTACCGGAAAGTTCTGCCCACTCCACTTCTGTGAGGAAGCTTCCCCCCACCCAGTCATATGCCTTATCTAAACAACTGAGGGTCATGTTAGTCAAAGTGGTTAGCGGAGGTTCTCTTTAACCTCCCAGGGACTATCTAGAGCCTCTTGGCTGTTCGTTGACCTATTCCCATGTGGCTGCTACAGTAATTTACTTAAAAAATTATTTATTATTGTTGCCTGTGTATGATGAGGGAGGGGGTGCATGATATGGTGCGTGTGTGGAGGTCAGAGGACAACTTCAGAGGTCAGTTCTCTTCCATTGTGGGTTCTGGGGATTGAACTCAGGTCATCGGACTTGAGTTATCTGGAAGATGATCCTATAGTGAGGTTTTTTTAGATTTATTTTATTCATAATTATTTGCGCATGCACATGTGTGCACACACACAGCTGCCTGTGGAGGTCAGAGGTGTCAGGTCCCCTTGTAACTGGAGTTGAGGAAACTTTTAAGTCACCTAACATAGATGCAGGAACTAAACTCGGGTCCTCTGTGAGAATAGTATGTGTTCTTAAATCACGGGACCATCTCTCCAGCTCAAGACAAGTTCTGAATGTTCCAGAACACGAGAGCTCATGAGGTATAGTCTGTCCTCACATGTTCCCTCCCTTGACTTCATGCCCTTCTATAGGTCTCCCTGCTGTAACCCGCCAAGTCATCCCACCCACCACCAGGACCTTCCTCTCATTCTTGTCTGAGTTGCAACCACAGGGGAGGGAGATGCTGATAATGGGTCCCCTCTAATGCCATGAATCACTGGGATGCTCTGGTACTCCCTGATCTCATGTAGTCTTGAAAGTAATGAGCAAATTAATCAGAAATTGACTATTCAAAAAAAAAATAAGCCCCAGCTTCTTTTCTTTCCTATGATATCAGCCTTTGAAGTCCCACAGCTTCTCCTGATGGGGCCCAAATGAGATATTTGTAATCTTAACTTTTATATCCAGCCACAAAAGAAAGAACAAAAGCTATCAACAAGATCAGAAGAAACAGGGAACTTACAAAGAAGGGGAAAGGTGTTATTTGCCATGTTGTCTGTAGACGGGGAAGACAGAGAAAGAAGCGCACTCCTACATGGCTGTGAACACAATACTTGACAGGAACAAGGAGGGAGAAATTTGTTTTGTCTCATGGTTTCAGCAGATTTCAATTCATGATGGCAGGGCAGGGAAGGGGTGGCAGCTGAATTCATGGGGGCAGAAGTGGGCAGGGGTGGGCTGCAGCTTCCAACAGTCCACCTTTAGGGTTCTACCTTTGCCCGCCAGCCCCCGTCTTCTAAAGATTCTACAGCCTTCGGAAACAGTACCATGGGTGGGGGACTAAATGTTCCACACGCGACTCCTCTGGAGACATTGTAGACCATCATTCCTTGTGCTGGCTTAGGACAGCAGAGAGCTGGCTCTTGGTTATATATGACAGGATTTGAGCACTATAGAGTCCAGAGAGGACGTGCTGGTTGTGGGAGGGAAGGTCGGGGAGTTGGTGAGCACCATAGAGCTAAGAGAGGACGTACTGGTTGTGGGATGGAATGTCGGGGAAGCAGCTCATCTGTCTAACTGGACAGTCAGGAACCTTTGAGGAGAACCCTGCTTCCTGGCTTGCCAGAAGGATTCTGGGTGCTGATCATAAGGGTCTCCTCTCTGGGGTGAATATGTGGGCTCTGTTCTCTTCCCCACAGTCCCTTTTAGTCACCTTTGTGTTCTTGGTGGGTTTCCAGAAAACAGACCCCTAGAATTCCATGTGTGGTCCCAGAGCTTCCTATTTTCCACCTTATTCTCTCTTTCTCTCTCCTCCTTCCTCTTCGTGTGAGAAAAGAAATCCCCCCCCCCCACACACACACACGTGCAAAGTCCAAGGTGAAGAGAGGAGAGCGAGGTTCTGCGGTGGACAGTGTCTGGGAGGCCCTCGTGGACACAGCAGTAGTGGGACCCTGAAGCCACCTTGGGAGCAGCCTCTAAAGGCCACTGAGTGTGCTTGGCCCATCATGGTCCTGGCCTGGCGTGCAGTAGGACTCCAAGTTCGGGGAAAGTTCTTCAGATCCCACTAAAGGACAGAGGATGGAGATTTCAGCAGAGGGGGGACTTCCTCCCTTCCTCCCCTTCCCCTTGTTTCCCTTCCTCCTTTTCTATCTGTGCTGGTTTGATGGAGAATGTCCCCCACAGGCTCATGTGTTTGAACACTTGGGGCCCAGTTAGATGCCCTGTTTGGGGTAGGGTTAGGAGGTGTGGCCTTGCTGGAGGAAGTATGTCACTGGGGAGCTTTGAGAGCTTGGAGCAGGTCTCACCCTACTCCCAGTTTGTTCTTTTTCTGCTTTGTGGTTGGGGAATGTGAGCACACGGCTTCCGGCTGCTCCTGCCACACTGTCCACCTGTCGATATGCCTGCTCCCACTGCCATGCAGTCTGGGTGCTTTGAGGCTCTAGAACTGAAGCCCAAGTAAACTCTTTTCTCCGTAAGTTGCCTTGGTTATGGTGTTTTATTACAGCAAGGTCACTAATGCATCAACCATCTCCCTTTGTCCCTCCTCTCCTTCCCTCCCTCCCTTCCTCCCTCCCCCTCTCTCCTTTCCCTATTTCTTCTCTCCCCCTTTCTTCTTTTCCTCCCTCCCTCCCCCTCTCTCCTTTCCCTATTTCTTCTCTCCCCCTTTCTTCTTTTCCTCCCTCCATCCCTTCCTTCATTCCTTCCTCCCTATCCATCTTCCTACAAAACAGGAGACATTTTTAGAAATACTCAATATGGTAATACGATAAGTATGCAAAATTATTATATGTAAAGAGCGGAGAGGTAAAGCAATGAGAAGGCCAGCTGGTCCAGGAAGACTTTCCCTGAGAACACTCTTGCCCCTGGACTTTCGGCATCAGCTTAGGAAGGAACACCCAGCCCCAAGCTTTCCTGCAGCCAACGGGATGGAAGCATGCTAACATATTCAGTACCCTTGACTCCCAGCTTCGGAAGGTAAAAATAAACCCGTTGCCAAGGGAAAGTGTGGCTCAGCATGATTCCACCATTAGGGAGAGTTCCCTGGGCTTTCATGGAAGTGGAGACCGGAGCTGTTGTAAGGAGCAGGTTGTGCAACCCTGTCTCTGGCCAAGCCGGATCCTGGTTAGAGGGCAGTGGGATTGACGGGACTCTGAAAGGCTAGAGCCAGTCAGGAGGGTGAATGATAAAGTTATAAGCATTATTTCCTCCCAATGTGGTGATTTGCACTTCTGAAAAATGTAAATTAGGAGATGTTGGGGAGAGAGAGAGAGAGAGAGAGATAGGATAGAGAGAGAGAGAGAGAGAGAGAGAGAGAGAGAGAGAGAGAGCGCCAATGCTCTCAACAGAAAAGTCTGGGGGGGGTGTCTCAGGACACAGGTGATATTTAAGTGAAGACATAAAGGCAATAAGGGAACTGCTGTGTAAGAGAATGGAGTTGTAACTCTAATCATGTAAGTATCCTGACTTTACCTCACACACCGAAATATCTCTCTATGAGCTAACTGCGCATGCTGAGAGGAGGTGACACCAGTATGCTCCCATTCTGAGAGCCTAAAAGACAGGGCCCTGCTTGGACAGTATGGCCATCCTGGTGGGGTTTGGATAACTCTGGGGAAGGTCCAGGCAGGACTTTCAATCTCGTTCCCACCCACCATGTCTAGGGACTCTCTCATCCAGGCTGAGGTTGGAGCTGTCTTTCAACTCCACATCTGTCCTGACAGATTAGCAGAAGCATCTGGAAACCCAAGAATCCAGCTTCGTCTGGTTCTAACAGGCAGCAAATTCTGCCTCTGTCCTCACTGGGTGTGGCTCCCTGGAACAGTGAGGCGGAGGTGACTGTCAGTCCTCTAGCTCTGGTCTCTGCAGTGTCCGAGTCGGAGCATGCGTTCAGGTTGTACTTTATGCTGGTGCCCATCTGAAGAACCACCACCATTAGACTCAGAGAGACCGTGCGGTGATCCCCTGGCATGGATGCGACATCCTTCAAGTCCATTGTTTTTGTATGGAAGGTGCCACTCTCTCTCTGATGGCATAAGTGAACAGGCAGACGGTATTGCTCACAGAGCAAGTATCTTCTTCAGGAGGATGTGGACGTTCCCTGCCTGAAAATAGATGTGCGAAGACAGTTGTCAAATCCAAGAAATTGTACAAGGTTTACACTGGCCAATGCTTACATGAAAGGGGCAAAGCTCAGCGAAGTGGGGAGCAGCTGAGGTGGCCTTGAATCATGGCAAGCTGCTGACTGTGAGCTGCTCCCTACAGTTTGCTGGGGTGCCAGAGCACAGCAGGAATGTTCCAAGGAAAGGGCCAAGCAATCAGGCCGAGCTGGTCATCTGTACCCAACAGGAAGTCTCATCATCTATGAAGGGTTGATGCCCCCAAAGGGAGGAGAGAGTCAGGAGGACACAGGTGTCTGCCATGTGAGATGCCAAGTCCCTCAGGTCTCTCTGGCACCTCAGCTGCTCTGGACAGAGCACTAGATGAGTCTGAGTCATCCTGTTGCCCCTTCCTCCTGATGCCACCCCTGGGAAAAGAGAAATGCAGTTGGCTGGGTACACACTGCCATCCTGGGGTCTTTGTGGGCTGGGCTGGGGAAAGCTGACTGAACGCTGATCTTGTACGCTTCCCAGGGGATTAGATTCACTGGTCCAGTCTGAGAAGAGACATAGGATGTGGTCGTCTGCAAACCAGGCTATGATGATGAGAGCTCATCCAATAGATGAACAGAGGCAGGCATCCACCTAAGGCACACAACAGAGCCTTGTCTCCCAGAGAGCCTTCTGCGTTGGGCGCATGTCCCTTGTGTGACCTTCTTGTGGGTAGGCTTGTTCAGATATAATTCAGATCCTTGCTCTGTGGCTCTTGTCCTTTGAGGTGGTCTTTCCTGGAAGAACAGTAGACCCTTTTCTGAGTCTTGGGGGTCCCAGATCTCAATAGGCTACCTTCCCAGGGCACACTCAGGGCTACCAGGGTCCCAGGTTGGAGGTGAGTGCATACCTTCCCCACCATGGAGCACTTTGGCTAGTTCTCCCCTCTGGAAGTTCCCTGGAGATGGCAGATGACACTTCCCCTAGGAGCAGTCATCCAGGCCCAACAGCCCTGGTTTATGTGCCCTGCAGGGTGGCAGTTGGGCATTCCAGAAAATGGCGGAATTCACAATACTGTGCTGTGGGAAGGCCACGGAGAGGACTCACTTGGATTTCCCAAGGCTCATTCACACTGTGGCTCTCTCCCAAGCCCTCTTGTGTTGTGCTGTTGGGTCTCCTCCCTACAGGACATCCCTCAGTATCCCTTCCTTAAAAAGCACAGATTTCTCTGTGTGGGCTCCCGAGTGCTCTCCTGCAGGACAGCCTATGGAAGGCTCTAGACCAAGGACCCTAGCCTTTCCCCTCCTCCCAGCAGACTGAACTGGCTCTCCTCACAGAAAGAGGAAAGTTGGGGTTCACTCTTATAGTGGTTTTCAACCTTCGTAATGCTGCCACCCTTTAATATAGTTCATGCTGTGGCTACTTCATAACTGAAATTTTGCTGTTATGAATTGTAATGTAAATATCTGTGATTTCAGGTGGTCTTAGACGACCCCTGTGAAAGATGTTTGACCTCCCAAAGGGGTCTCAACCCACAGGTTGAGAACCGCTGCCCTGGCAGTCCTTATAGATGCTCCCTGACATACACACCCTCTTCTGTCTCTATTCTTTAGAAAAACAGAAGTCTGTTCATTATTCACTGATTTCTGAAGTTAAAAAGAGACACGCCCCACAAATCAACGTGCATTGTTAAAGCTCAACCTCCAGTATTATAGAGTGAGGGGAACTTTTAATAAAGAATGAATTATGACAGAGAAAAGTAGGACAGCCAAGGCTGGTTTGGAAAAACCTTTACTCCGTCTTCGTAGTGGAAATTTTCTGGTTGAATAGCAAGTTATTCGTACAGGAATAATACCACCAAATTGGTGGGCAAGGGCTTAACTTCCTCCTGTCTCTTCCCCTACTCAGGCTGAGATTCCACCCACTGTGGAGCAAGCAAACCTGGGAGGAGGTGGAGAAAGGAAGGAGGCCTTATGCAGGCTTCTGGTGACATGACTCATGACCCCAATGTCACGGTAGGAGGTGTGCTGGGCTTTCTGTCCTCCAGAACCCCAGATTTGGAGCAGAACAGCAGGAAATAAACAAGCGCAGATGTGGATGGTCACAGCAAAAGGATGCTTTTTTTTTCCAGCAAAGTGCCAGGAAGTGGCTACCATGAGTGACAGGAAATGCAGGATGTTGCACTCTGAATGTGATTTTCCCTCTCTCTGGAAGCCTGGTCTTCAACCTGCCAGGGTTTAGTTGAGATCTAAGACAGTACCTGGTCCTCAGGACACTGCCCTTGGAAGGGGTTAATACTGGGCTTAAGGAGTGAAAGACATGGAAAGAGAGGTTGCCATAAAGTCAGACTACTTTGTGTATGTGGTTCCCTTTGGATAAAGCCACCCCGTCTTTGGCTTCTTTGTCATGTTCTGATGAAGTCAAGAGAACCTTGCCCGATGCGAACCTGCTGGGGCTACTTGATTTTGGACATTCCAACTTCAAAACCAAGCAGGGTAAAACTCTTTTCCTAATAAACTCCCAGCCTTGGGTATTTTGTTATAATAATTTAAAAAGGAACTAGCATTCTTCCCCACAGAACTGCAGGCTGCTGCTCCCCGTGCTGACAAAAGTCACCTTGACTTCATCTGAAGAGGTTGTCCCGAGGGTAACCCCTTCTTCCTTTAGGAGGAGGACCCAGTGACCACAGTGGGATGACAGTGGGTGGCAGAGGCATCTGAAAGGGAAGCAATGGGCTCAAAGACCATGTGGCTGTCTGGGGAAGGCAGGAAAAACTGAGCAAGACTGGGCAGCTAGGAATGACCTGGGTAGGGTGGGAGGACAGGGTCTTAGGGGAGCTCCTATGCCCCAACTTGTGAGGATTTGCTCCAAGACTTTATTCTTCCTGTCCCCATAGGTCTGTCTCACACACGTGTTCCTGCTGATCTCAGGTCAGGACTAGCAACATTACTGGAAGAGTCTTTGAGTTGTGGCTACAGTCTGGAGGGAGGGATGGTGTTTAGGAGTTTCAAGGTCTCCATCATAGGGGGCTCTCCATTGAGTTCATTTGCAAATACATTTGCCCAGCTCTCTCCCTGACTGCCATGGACTCTAAGGCCATCTCTCATGTCACAGCCTTGTCCCACTAGCTCCTCAGTCTTTAGCTTGCTCACTTGCCTTGCAGGCCCTACAGTTTTCTATAGCCAGGAATAAAGCTTTCATCCCTTCACATGTATAGAGCCTCGTGATTGCCTGGTGGCCATTTATGAGAGATGTCAGTGAAGGCAGAGAAGACAGCTACTGGGGACTTCAAATGGTATAAGGGTATTTCTGTGCCATGAAGTGATGGGTTTTCTCTTTACTGCCTTGAGTCTGGAGTTAGATTCTGGCTTCTTCTATGACTCTGGGCCTCTATTTCTTTAGTTTTCTCATCCAGAGTCCAACTCTTCTCTCTGGTTCCTAAGAAGCTGGCAGTGGCAAGCTCAATGCTCAGCAAGGTACTGCCTGTTCCCTTTCTTGGTCTGTTCTGTTCTGATTCTTTCACGGCCCAAAGACTCTGCTGACATTTCCAGAAGGGAGAGGCCCTCTAGGGGATACTAGACTAGAAGGTTTTCTTCTTCCATCTTTATTGGCACATTTTCTTCCTCATTGTTTATTGGATAAACTTCGCTGCCCCAGATTTTTTGGAAAGATTGTCAAGCAGAAACGTCTAGAACTTTCTAGAAAGACTTTGGCTCACAGATCACAGGAAACAAAAGGGAAGGAACCTAAGCATTGAAAGATGACAGACAGCTGAATGATGACTATCTTACCTTGTCTTTTTGTTTGTTTGTTTTTTTGTTTCGCAAGACAGGGCTTCTCTATAGCTTTGGAAACTGTCCTGGAACTCGGTGTGCAGTCCAGGCTGGCCTTGAACTCACAGAGATCCTCCCGTCTTTGCCTCCCAGGTACTGGGATTAAAGACATGGGCCTCAACCACCCAACTTATCTTACTTTCTATTGCTGTGATAAAATCCATGACCAATAGCAAGTTGGGGAAGAAGGGGTTTATTTCACCTTACAGGACACGGCCCTTCAATGAGGGACAGAAAGGCAGGAACCTAGTTTCATGAGCTGAACCAAAGGCCATAGAGGTAGGCTTCTTATTGACTTGCTTCTCATGGCTTGTTCAGTTTTTGCCAGGACCGCCCACCCAAGTGTGGCACTTCCCACAATGGGCTAGACCCTAACACATTAATCATTAATCAAGACAATGTCCTACAGACTTTCCTCAGCCAATCTCAGCTGACGTTGTCTCTTCCTGGATGACTCTAGCTTTCATCAGGCTGACCAACCAGGGACAGACAGAACTGATGTGGCCTGTCGGCAGCTGTTCTGAGAGATCCCAGGAACCTTGATTGCCTTGTGTGTGGCTGGTCCTTTAGCAGGAAGCTCTGATGGGAACCTTGGGAGACTGTCTTAGGAAGGGCAAGCCTCAGGCTGGGGCAGATCCACTTCACCCCCAGGAAAGGCACTCTGGGAATTTGACATGCCTGTCCCCTCCATCCACAGCTTGAGCATCTGACATGCCTGTCCCCTCCATCCGCAGCTTGAGCATTTGACATGCCTGTCCCCTGTCCCCTCCATCCGCAGCCTGAGCATTTGACATGCCTGTCCCCTCCATCCGCAGCCTGAGCATTTGACATGCCTGTCCCCTCCATCTGCAGTCTGAGCATTACTCTCATTCATATGCCCCTCCCTCTGCAGCTCTTCTGGGCCTAGGGTACCACTTAAGGACAGTGATGGAGATCCATGGAGGGGTGTTTCTCCACAAAGGGAAAACAGAAGGGAGGCAAGCCACCACTAAGGGCTGCTGCTTCAGGCACCCCAGTATTGCAGCTGGCCTCTCAGTAGCCCTTTTTTATTTTTTGGTACTGGATAGCAGTGAGGAGGCAGGTGTGAGCAGACATGCCGGCTCCAAGACATGTTGAAGAATGTCCATCAGCAGAAGTGGCTTTCTGGGTTTTGTTTTATTTTCTTTGTTTGCTTTCAAATAACAGAACAAATCAACAGATGTACCAGGCAGACAACGCCTGCTAGCCTCTTACTAAACACCCGAGCTGCAGACGCCTGCCCGACAGATTCCTGTCTTCACAAGTCAGTCTTGCAAGGAGGTGATGGCCTTCGTTGGAAGAATTGAGTACAGTCTCTTTTCTCTCTGCCAGGGGCCACAGAGTGCGGCTGGAAGCCACCTAGCTTAGTTCCCACCCAAGGCCACCTCCACTAAACCCTGCTCTGAGCCCAGAGCCTCCATGGCTTCTTCATGTGGTCAGCTGTGCCACATGAAGACACAGAAATGTCTCTGAATGTCTCTGACTGTTACTGTTTCCAGTAAAAGCCTCTAGAGATGCGATTCTCAACCTTCCTAACGCTGCGACCCTTTAACACAGTTCCTCATGTTGTGGTAATCTCCAACCATAAGATTATTTTCATTGCTACTTCATAACTAATTTTGCTACTGTTATGAATGCAATGTGAATATTTGATATGCAGGATATCCACAATCCACAGGTTGAGAATTGCTGCTTTGAAGCATATACTGCCAATTATGAGGTGTGTGTATGCACATGTGAGTGCTTTACTGATACATAATGTACAAAAGTATCACAAATAAATGAGGGGCTGCCAGGGCCCTGGCACTGAGCAGCCTGGACCATGGCATATGCCCATCTCCAGTATAGTGTCATTGGTGACTGGGGGGAGTTGTACTTCCTGCTGTTCACAGGTGAGGTTTCAGACTGTATAGTGTCACTGTTGGTGAAGAATTCAAAGCTTGAATTGGTAACAGGAAACAAAATTCCAGATTTGGGCTTTGACAAGGCTGTCTGTCATCTTCCAATGCCCAGGTCACTTCTCTTTTGTTTCCTGTGATCTAGAAGCCAAATTCTTTCTACAAAGTTCTGGGATTTCTTCTAAAACTTTTGTTCTAAAAGTTAATGAAAAATTTTTTTAAAAAATCAAATGTGAATTTAACAGTTTCGGTAGTGTTTCCTCCAAATTCACATCCCTACCTCAGAATGTAGCCTTTCTTGGAAATAGTCTCTGTAGATTAACAATTAACATATATAATTGGTGCCCTGAGTTAATTACTATATTTATTTATTTATTGTCATTTTTTTCTATAATGGTCTCACTGCATAGCCCAGGCTGGCCTCAAACTTGAGATCCTCCTGCCTCAGCCTTCTGAGTGCTGGAATTGTAGGCAGGCACCACCACATCAGACATTGACCGCACCTTTACGGGAGGCAGCGTGAGGGCACAGAGGCTGAGCTGCAGGGGACAATGTCACATGACAGCTGACTGCTGCAGTGCACCTGTGGACAAGGACCACTGGCCACACCAGAAGCCAGGAAGGAGCCTCCAGAGGGGCTGTGGACCTGGTGACACTTTGATCTTGGACTCCCGTGTGTCCGTCTCTATGACTGTCTGCTTATGGCTTTGAACCTTTGAATTCATATCGACTTGCTGCAATAAACCCCTGGCAACAGACACCCTAAGTATGATTTCAATTTTTCTTGCTCCGTTCATTGTCTGGTACAAGCTCTGGGTGTGTCCCTACCTCCAGGACAATAGTTATGGAGAAGTGTGTTTTATGGTCAAACAGGGAATCTAAGATAGAGTCAGGAAGAGCGGGGGCTCTATGTAGTAAGGTGTGGCTTCTAACTACAGAACAGGCTGGAGGCCTGAACATGCGCAACAGTTTGGTGCCAGCTGTCGTAGCACTTAGGGCTGAGGAAAGGGCTTTCCTATTGCAGTAGGCAAAGCCAGGGAAGGCGGTATGGCATCTAGAAGTCAGCCCCATGTGGACCAGAGCTGCTTGTCCAGCTCTGGATGGAGGGGGTGGAGAGTGGCTACGCCTCCTTCACTCCCATCCTTACTAAGTATCAGGAAGTGATTAGTGTATAGGCGTGTCACTGATCCCTAACTCAAAAACTTACAAACCTTCCACCCTGGGACTGGTCAACAAGAAGACAGCTGGAGACTGGCCACGTCTGAGTCCAGATCTGACTGGATGGATACCACCATCCAGACCTTCTGGCCTCTTGGGTTCAATGGCCATAGTGAGTGGGTCACTTTCTTCCATAGCCTGTCCCACTCAGTCCACTGGGCATCTAGAGTCTGCTAGCCAGGGATCCAGATGCCCTTCCAGGTGTGCCTGCCTCCCTCCCTAGACGCAGGCTGTCCCATTGGTGGTGTTCAGATTCACCTGAGGCTGCCAAACACACCCTGGCATGTACAGTATGAAGGCAAAATCCCTAGCTCATTGCCCAAAGTCCCCTACGGCACACATGGTGACGGGCCTCACAAACATTATCTACTAGTCTTTTGTTTTGTTTTTCTGTTTATTTTTTTTGGGGGGGGGTGGTTGTTTTTTTGGTTTGGTTTCTTCCCAGGAGGACTGAAGGAGCTACGTTGTCCTGTCTGGTCCCTATGACCCCAGGCCACTGTGGTCTACAGGTCTGTTCCTGAAGGCTCTGGTTTATGTAAACCTTGCTCTAGACTCTACTAGAACCTTTGAATGTGACTAGCTGACAGTCCACTTTCAACAGGCTCTGATGGTCACTGCTGGCCTTATCCAGATGTCACAGAGCTCATCCCTGTGTGTGTATTCCCATGTGTACATGGCATGTCTGAGTGGACATGCATGTACAGGCAGACACCAGAGGTTGACCTTACCTGTCTTCCTCTGACGTTCTGCCCTTTAGCTTCTGAGATAATCTACTGAACCTGGAGTTCACCAATCCAGCTAGATTGGCCATCTGGCCTGCCTCAGAGACCCTCCTGTGTCCGTCTTCCCACGATTAGAAAAGGAAGTTCAGCCCAGCTGACAGTGGCTTCCACCTTCATGCTGTAGGTGACAGAAGCATGGGGGCCATAGGATCACTGACAGTGAACTGTTCTGTTTGCCTAAATATATCCATGCAGGGAAGCTGCTGGCTGCTGCCCTGGCTCAGCCTCTTGATGACAATAGCTAGTGTGTGAGTGAATTGAGGTCCCATCTGGAATCTGAGAGTGTCTTTGACTCTGATACTGTCACTATCCCCAATACCGTCTCTGAACTTGGCCAACCCTGGTGAGGACGGCCTGTGACATTCTTCCCCTTACTAGGGACAAACCTTGGGACATCACCAGCACACTGCGGTCTATCTCGGAGACTATGGGCTTGCTGCTCTCCCTCTATAGTCATGCAGACAGTATGGCTTTGAAGCAGTGTTCCAGGTCCTTAAGCCAAGCAGATGACAGAGAGACACTGGCCTCTGCCCAGTGCAAAAGCCTCCTAAGGTTTGGCCCAGGAGCGCGGCTCAGCATCCTAACTGCCAAGAAGTTTCCTAGATGAGTGAATGCTTCTCCAGATGCTTCAGGGTTGGGGTAGGGACAGGCTGATCTGGGACAGATGGCTCTAACTGGCCACTCTTGTTTTCCCGGGCCATGACCTCACAGAACTGGAAGTATTCTCAGGGAACATCCCATCTGTTCCTATCTTGGATGGAGAAAACATCTCAGTCTAGGGCCATTGCCAAATGTCAGTCAGAGCTAAGTGGTGAAGCTGTGGAGGAGCCAAGGGACCCGAGAACAGTTAGGACTGGAGGAGGAGTGGGAAACCCCGCAGCAGAGCTAGGACAGAAGGAGGGGTGGGAAACAGCAAAGCGGGGGAGGGGGGCAGTCTGTGGGTGAGGCCACGGCATGGGACCCCAGTGCAGAGGCAGGATGGAAGGCAGGCAGTCCTGGTCTATGTTGAAGCAGGGGGTGTTCCAGTGCTCTGGGCCACACTGCCGAAGATCCCAAGACAGGATTTGGAAAGGAGTTCAGGCTTTGAGATGCACCCTAAGCTATAGATCCTCCTGGGGCATAATGGGAACTCCTGTACTGCTTGTGGCTGGTTTTCATTCTATTGTCTGTGAAGCTGGGATCCCCAACCATGACTTGTTACCACCTACATTAGTCTCTAGAGCAGGGGTCTCAAACTCTGGGTCGTGACCCCTCAGGGATCAAGCAACCCTTTCACAGATATGGGTATAGCAGATATGCCGAATGTCAGATATTTACATTGCAATTAATAACAGTAACAAAATTACAATTATGAAGTAGCTATGGAAATACTTTTATGGTTCGGGTCCTACAACAAGAGGAACTGTATTAAAGCCTTAGGAAGGTTGAGAACCACTGCTCTAGAGAGACAGAACCGAAAGAACAAATGTCTCTAGGTATGTATCTCTCGGGCTTTTCAGGGTGGCTTGCAGGCTGTGGTTCAGCTTGTCCAACAATGGCTATCTCCTGACGGAAAGTCCAAGAACCTGATAGTTGTTCAGTTGTGAGGCTGGTCTTCACAGCCTATGTTGGAATCCCGAAGAAGCAGGTTTTGACAGCAGTGAGGGGATGCCACAGCAGCAGGAGGGGTGAACCTGCCAGTGAGCATGAGGGCGAGCACGTCCTTCTTCTGTGTTCTCTTATGTGGGCAGGCACCAGAAGGTGGGACCCAGATTTAGAGTGGGCCTTCTCCTCTTAAATGATCCAGTCAAGGAAAACCCCCTACAGGTGGGTCCAGTTGCTTGGCTCTTAGTTTACTATAGATGTGGTCAAGTTGATAACTGTGATTAGCCACCACGCTGCTGCAGAGAAACTTCATGACACCAGTAATAACTTTCAAACCACTGTGCAGATGCCATACAATGCCATCCCTCATCAGCCCACACCTAGATGAACACAGGAGACTTTCAGTTTGTTGTCCCTATTATTTGAGCCATAAATGGGGGCTGGTTTGTAACACGAAGAGAAAGCACATTTACCATCAGATGGGAAAGGTAGGTGTGAAAGAAAATGGCCCCCATGGGGACGGGCACTATTAGGAGGTGTAGCTGTCTTGGAGTAGGTGTGGCCTTGTTAGAGAAAGTGTCTCACTGTGGGGGTGGGCTTTGAGATCTCCTGTGCTCAAGATACACACAGTGCAGAACACAGTTCACTTTCTGCTGCCTGAGGATCAAGATGTAGAGTCATCTGCTCCTTCTCCAGCACCACATCTGCCTGCACCCTGCCACATCCCACCATGATGATAATGGACTAAACCTCTGAAACTGTATGTGAGCCCCAATTAGATGTTTTCTTTATAAGAGTTGCCTTGGTCATAGTGTGTCTTCACAGCAACAGAAACCCTAAGAAAGCAGGTCAGGGAAGACGTTGATAGAAGGCAACCTAGGACTACCCTGTTTGTGGAGGCAGGAAGGGAGGCTAGCCTGGGTTCCCACTGAAGGCCGGATCCTGAGATACTGAGCTCCTTCTCAAAGGAGGGCTATTCCAAGGCCAGAGACCATGTGTAGGTCCAGAACCTTCTTGGTAAATAGGCTCCAGACCCCAACCACAGGAGGCTGGGAATCCCACTCACGGCATCCTCTGGATGGATGAATGAGGTTCTGATTCTGGTACCCAGACACAGTGCTTCAGTCTGTTCAAAGGCCTGCATCTTCATCCCAGGGGGTACCAGGAGCTGCTCAGAGAGCTGGGGAGCCTGGTAACCAACTCTACCGCAAGGATCAGGGTCTGTTGTCTCTGAACTGTAGCTGCTGGCCCGTGTGTGTGTGTGTGTGTGTGTGTGTGTGTGTGTGTGTGTGTGTATTTTCCTGTGCTTGCGTGTGGATGCCACAGGTTCACTTTGGGTTTCCTCCTCTGTTATTATTCACCTTGCTTTCTAAGGTAAGTGTCTTTCTAGATCTGGAGTTTACTGATTCAGCTTAGACTAGCTAACAGGTCTGTGGACTCCCCCTATCTCTGCCTCCTCAATGCTAGGGTTGCTGGTGTGTACTGCTGCTGTGCCCAGCTTTTCACGTGGGGACTGGGGATTGGAACCCAGGTCCTTCTGCTTGTGCAGCAAGCATTTTACTTAGCCTTGCTGCCAGCCCAACATTCGCACTTTGGTGTCACAGCTGGATTCAGATCTTGGCTTTTGCATCTCCCTGCTGCATCAGCTTAACCCGGAACTGTTTCTTGGAGTTATCTTTTCGGGCTCCAGGTTTTTCTTGCATGTGGGGCTGGTGTAGGCGGGACCTGGAATAGCTTAGGGCAGATGCTGGAGGACCCTGTAGGGCACTCTGTAACAGGAAACATCATTCTGTGCCCATCAGTTCCTCCAGCCTGTATCCTCATGACCAAGAGTTATGATGCTCGGAGCTCTTTGGTACCCAGAGTTCTAGGAAGGTATGCTGGATATAGACCACGTAACAGAAATATCTATCCCATGGACTTGTTCTCTCATAGGCTCCTCACCCTCTTCACACTCTTGATACTTACCTTAGATCTTCCTTCCAGCAGGCATGGCAAATGATTCCAGCTGTCAGAATGACTGCATGGAGCCACCAGCATGGCAAACTCAGGGGCCCGCACCAGATTTGGCTTCATGGATGGACAGAAACTGTCAGGGGGATCCCAGGGAGGCACTGGGGGTGGGAATTGCATAGACAGGTTATTGAGTTGGTCAGAGGGATGACATTCAAGTAGGGAGGCTGTATGTTTGGAATCTCTGGGAAGATGTTGAAAATGACAGCCACCAGGTTGCACCCTCAGGATGGTGGTTTATTAATACATATTAATTGTGAATATGTATTAATACATTGATTTTTATTTGTGTGTGAAAGGGGGGAGTCAACTTGGGCCTCATTCCTCAGGAGCTATCGGCCTTGTTTTGGGAGGCAGGATCTCACCTGGACCTGGAGCTTGTCAATTAAGCTAGGCTGCCAGCCAGCATGCCCCAGGGAGCCTCCCACCACTACCGCCCCAGCACTGGGATTAGAAGTGCATGCCAACACACCTGGCTGTTCGCATGGGTTCTCTGGCATTCAGACATAGAGCCTCACGCTTGCACCACCAGCATGTGACTGGCTGAGCCATCTCCCCAGCCGCTTGGAGTGGTGTGACCTGAGGTTTGTGGGAGCTACGGGCCAGTGGAGGAAACGAGAGATCAGCCGTATCTATGATGGCAGTCCCCTGTACACAGGGCATGGCCCAGCTTTCCCACTGGGAGTAAGACAGCCACCCACCCACCCACCCCCCGCTAACCAGCCAGTCAAGACCTCTCAGGCCCATCCTCAGAAGTCAAAGGTCTCCCTGGGACCTAGTTATTTGAGCCTCTGTCTCCCTAGCGTACATTCTAGAAGGCACCACTTCTCTTTTTAGCATAAGCACCTACAATTGTTAAGAGCCACATCTGGTCCAGGGCCCTTCTTGGTCAGTAAGCAAAGAAGCAAACAGTCCCTGCCAAAGGTGTCTGGTTTGGTCCAAATCAGCCACATCTGGGTCTTCCCTGATTTGGCCCTAGTGCTGGGGTGTTTGAGTCTTTCAGGAATATGTGATTTCAACTTGGAGGAAAAGAGCCTGGGGCTTAGCAGAACCAATGTTCTGATTACTTGCTTAAATGAAGACTTTATTTCATTAAGCCTTGATTTCTATTTGCCATGAGCTACCACATTTTATAGAACACCTTTTAAATCCAGTTTAATTTTTTTGGCTTTTGCTTACAAACCATTAATTGCTGCACTAGAAGTATGGGGGGGGGGGGATGTTAGCAACCTTCATTCAGAGGGGAGGTGGTAGTCACAAAAGCTGCTTTTCTGGGCATGAGTTTAGTCTGTCAGCTTTGACCTTTCCCTTCCAGCTCAATGCTATTCAACAAAATACTTTGACATTTAAAAAGCCAGCCGTATCCGGCCCACATCTTTAGCTTGCACAGCCGACCACTTTTCAGATCCTCTTCTCTGCAGAGCAACAGCCAAAAATCACCACTGGGCATCTCCACCACTCCTATCCAGCCCCTCGCTTTCAGCCAGATGGAGGACCGAGATAAGAGAGTGCAGCGGTCTCCAATGTCCCATGGCTTAGACAGGCCCTGTCGGCTGGCGCTGGCGGGTGACTGTGTGTCTGAGCAGGGCTCTAGGTGGCTTTGAAAAGGGCAGGACCGCAGGTGTAAGGAAGAGAGCTGAGACAGGTGGAGACGCACTTCAGTGTACCTATTTTTAGACCGAATTCTATTTAAGCGCGAGCGATAGCTTCCAGGTGACTGGCAAGAGAAGATGAGTCTGTTTGCACGGTGATCGTGTTGCCCATAAAAGGAGTGAACACCCCTAAAGTAATCCAAGGGCTGAGTGAAAGGAAGTATCAGATGGGTGACTCAGAGAGGACCTTCCCAGGGGGGCTGGAATGCAGGGATGATCCATAGATTGCTGGCCAGCCACCCCCTGCTTCCCTCTCTTCCGGGTTCCTAGGCAGCTCAGGAGTCCTCTGTGTCCCAGGGGACAGGAGCCCCTGTTATAAAGGTTGGGAAATACAGGGGACTTCCTCAGCACCTGAATGTCCCAAAGGCAGGATCCACAAAAGGCCACAGCCTCCAACTTTCCAGATCCTTCTTCCATAGGGGCGCTTTCACTTCTTAGATCCATGACTGTCTTTCGGACCTCTCTGACAGCCTATTCCCCCCTCCTCTCCCTGGCCCCATCTTCCTGGTCATCCATCAGCTACATTCTTGCCAAGATCTCAACCTACTTGTTCCCAGTAGAAACCGCACTTCTCCTTGCTACTAGGATCTCGGCACCATCACCGTGACAGTACTGTCACTGGGCACAGCTCCACCCACCTCCCCTGAAGGAGCAGGGATCTTATTGCAGGTATCCTTTCTTCATCAGCCTGACCCAGTGAGTGTGTACTTAGGGCCTGTCACTCTGGACATGGGAAGTGGCTGGGGCAGAATTCAGAGTTCTACTGCCTCTGTGACTGTATTGTATCTGGGATGGAATAATACTCCCGTTTATTGTCTCAGGAGGGTCCTGGGTGCCTTGTGGGAGGACTCCCTGGCCCAAGGGTGAACCACTTACTGGTCTGTCAGTAGAGGTCAAGTCTGCCAGAGATACTGCAGAGGACAGTGGTATTGGCTGGGGATGGCCCAGCACATCAGCTATAGCAAGCTAAGGGTGTGTTCAAGGATGTCTGGGGAAGGGGTTTCATTAGTGTGTCATTGCTGTGCAAAGCAGCAGGTTTTATAATGCTGTAATCATCCAAGAATATCATATACTATGACCATATTCCCTCATCATCCTCTCCTACCCATCTTCCTCTTCTTTCAAAATAGTAAATAGACTTACTTCTGTGTGTATGTGTATATGTATATATATGTATATATGCATGTATGTGTGTATGTATCATGTGTGCATATATGTATGTGTGTGTATGCATAAAATTGTATCAACTGAGCCAGGCGGTGGTGGCACACACCTTTAATCCCAGCACTCAGGAGGCAGAGGCAGGCGGATCTCTGTGAGTTCGAGGCCAGTCTGGACTACAAGAGCTAGTTCCAGGACAGAAACCAAAAGCTACGGAGAAACCCTGTCTCGAAAATCAAAAAAAAAAAAAAAAAATTGGATCAATTGCTTTTCATGTTGTGGTGACAAAAACCAACTAAGGAAGAAGTGGTTCATTTTGTTTTTTTTTAATTAATTTATTTAATTATTAAAGATTTCTGCCTCCTCCCCGCCACCGCCTCCCATTTCCCTCCCCCTCCCCCGATCAAGTCCCCCTCCCTCATCAGCTCGAAGAGCAATCAGGGTTCCCTGCCCTGTGGGAAGTCCAAGGACCACCCACCTCCATCCAGGTCTAGTAAGGTGAGCATCCAAACTGCCTAGGCTCCCCCAAAGCCAGTACGTGCAGTAGGATCAAAAACCCATTGCCATTGTTCTTGAGTTCTCAGTAGTCCTCATTGTCCGCTATGTTCAGCAAGTTCGGTTTTATCCCATGCTTTTTCAGACCCAGGCCAGCTGGCCTTAGTGGGTTTCTGATAGAACATCCCCATTGTCTCAGTGTGTGGGTGCACCCCTCGCGGTCCTGAGTTCCTTGCTCGTGCTCTCTCTCCTTCTGCTCCTGATTTGGACCTTGAGATTTCAGTCTGGTGCTCCAATGTGGGTCTCTGTCTCTGTCTCCTTTCATCGCCTGATGAAGGTTAATATTCAGGAGGATGCGTATATGTTTGTCTTTGGATTCACCTTCTTATTTAGCTTCTCTAGGATCGCGAATTATAGGCTCAATGTCCTTTATTTACGGCTAGAAACCAAATATGGGTGAGTACATCCCATGTTCCTCTTTTTGGGTCTGGCTTACCTCACTCAGGATAGTGTTTTCTATTTCCATCCATTTGTATGCAAATTTCAAGAAGTCCTTGTTTTTTACTGCTGAGTAGTACTCTAATATGTATATATTCCATACTTTCTTCATTCATTCTTCCATTGAAGGGCATCTAGGTTGTTTCCAGGTTCTGGCTATTACAAACAATGCTGCTATGAACATAGTTGAGCATATACTTTTGTTGTATGATAGGGCCTCTCTTGGGTATATTCCCAAGAGTGGTATTGCTGGGTCCAGGGGTAGGTTGATCCCGAATTTCCTGAGAAACTGCCACACTGCTTTCCAGAGTAGTTGCACAAGTTTGCATTCCCACCAACAATGGATGAGTGTACCCCTTTCTCCACAACCTCTCCAGCAAAGGCTATCATTGGTGTTTTTGATTTTAGCCATTCTGACAGGTGTAAGATGGTATCTTAAAGTTGTCTTGATTTGCATTTCCCTGATCGCTAAGGAAGTTGAGCATGACCTTAAGTGTCTTTTGGCCATTTGAACTTCCTCTGTTGAGAATTCTCTGTTCAGCTCAGTGCCCCATTTTATAATTGGGTTGATTAGCCTTTTACGGTCTAGTTTCTTGAGTTCTTTATATATTTTGGAGATCAGACCTTTGTCAGTTGCGGGTTTGGTGAAGATCTTCTCCCAGTAAGTGGGTTGCCTTTTTGTCTTAGTGACAGTGTCCTTTGCTTTACAGAAGCTTCTCAGTCTCAGGAGGTCCCATTTATTCAATGAGGCCCTTAATGTCTGTGCTGCTGGGGTTATACATAGGAAGTGGTCTCCTGTGCCCATGTGTTGTAGAGTGCTTCCCACTTTCTCTTCTATCAGGTTCAGTGTGTTCAGACTGATATTGAGGTCTTTAATCCATTTGGACTTGAGTTTTGTGCATGGTGATAGATATGGATCTATTTTCATTCTTTTACAGATCGACATCCAGTTTTGCCAGCACAATTTGTTGAAGATGCTCTCTTTTTTCCATTGTATACTTTTAGCTCCTTTATCGAAAATCAGGTGTTCATAGGTTTGTGGGTTAATGTCAGGGTCTTCTATTCGATTCCATTGGTCGACTTCTCTGTTTTTATGCCAATACCAAGCTGTTTTCAATACTGTAGCTCTGTAGTAGAGTTTGAAGTCAGGGATGGTAATGCCTACAGACGCTCCTTTGTTGTATAAGATTGTTTTGGCTATCCTGGGTTTTTTGTTTTTCCATATAAAGTTGATTATTGTCTTCTCCAGATCTGTGAAGAATTTTGATGGGATCTTGATGGGGATTGTATTGAATCTATAGATTGCTTTTGGTAGAATTGCCATTTTTACTATGTTGATCCTCCCAACCCAGGAGCAAGGAAGATCTTTCCATTTTCTGGTGTCCTCTTCAATTTCTTTCTTCAAAGACTTAAAGTTCTTGTCAAATAGATCTTTCACATCCTTGGTCAGAGTTACCCCAAGATATTTTATGCTATTTGTGGCTATCGTGAAAGGTGATGCTTCTCTAATTTCCCTCTCTGTTTCCTTATCCTTAGTGTATAGGAAGGCCACTGATTTTTTTGGAGTTGATCTTGTATCCTGCCACATTACTAAAGGTGTTTATCAGCTGTAGGAGTTCTTTGGTAGAGTTTTTGGGGTCGCTTATGTATACTATCATATCATCTGCAAATAATGAGAGCTTAACTTCTTCTTTTCCGATACGAATCCCCTTGATCCCTTTATGTTGTCTTATTGCTATTGCTAGAACTTCAAGCACTATATTGAAGAGGTATGGAGAGAGTGGACATCCTTGTCTTGTTCCTGATTTTAGTGGGATGGCTTTGAGTTTTTTCTCCGTTTAATTTAATGTTAGCTGTCGGCTTGCTGTAAATGGCTTTTATTATATTTAGGTATGAGAAGTGGTTCATTTTGACTCGGTTTAAGACATAGCTCACCATGACAAGGAAATCTTGGCGGCAGGAACATGAGACAACTGGGCACATGACATTCACAGTCAGGAAGCAGACGGAGATGAATGCTGGTGCTCAGCTTGCTTCTTCATTTTTATTCAGTCTAGGACCCTGGGCCCATGGGATGGTACTGCTGGGTCTTGGCATCTCAAGCTAGACAACCGCTCAGACATACCCAGAGGTTCGTCTCCTAGGCGACTCTAGATCCTACTGCACTGACAGTCGTCATTAACCCTCAGAATAACTCAGGTCCCCCCACGTGTGAGAGCAAACATGTGATGTTGTCTTAATTCCGGTTTATTTTGGTTAATGCAATGGTTCCCAGTTCTGAATTAAGGAGGAAATGAGGGGGTTGCATGGATATTTGCAGTGATAATTTGCTATGGCCACAGTCATGAATGACAAAAGAGAGTGGCCTTCCTCTGAGATTGGACAGACACCTGTGGGGCAGATGTCCTTCAGAAATATCTTTGGGTGAGGCTGAGTCAGTACCTGGCAGACTCTTCCTTGGCCATTCCTAGTGGGAGGTGGTTCATGCAAACTTCATTTACCTTCTTGTTAGGGTTGACACAAGAGACTCCATGTTGATTCTGGCAACGTTCAGTTCTCTTTCCCAGACCTCAGAGATTACACAGGTGGCAAAGTCAGCATGGCCAGGAGCTCACACTGAGTCCCCCTGTAACCTGGCGCTGAAGAGGGTCCTAGTTCACCCACTCACCTCCAGGGCTGCGTGGGTTGAAGGGCCCAGGGCCTCAGCTCAGAACTAGCACAGAACCTTCACGTTCATATTTTCCTTGGTAAGACAAAAAGTCACAATGGGCTCGTGCGAAGGATGCTTTTGGCTTTGACATCTGATGACTGAAGCCCCACCAAGATGAGCCATAGTAAGAACTTTGGCTGAGAATTAAAATGCACTGGCTCCTGGCCCAACAGCAAGGAGCCTTTCCCATGAGGGGGATGAAGAGAACTCATCCATGAGCCCGGGAGGTGCACAGCCCAGACCAGTGCGGGGAGAGGATGCAGAGCCCATTCTCCTGCTGGTGACAATGGATGCAGCCCGTGTTTCTGCTTGGACCTTGCTGTCCTGCAGACACAGGTGCTCTGCCCATTACTCACTTGCCGAGAAGTCTAATAACAAATGCAACAGCCAGCAGGCCGTAAAGTAGTTGCAAGACTGAAGCTGGCAACGCGTGCACCATTGCTTTGACGGAACCGGTCCTCTGAGCTCGGGTGGAGGTAGGTGTTATTATTCTCCGCTTTCTCCCTGCTGCTTAACTTTTCCATTTCTGTCCCTCTGATAAAAGTCTCCCAGGGTGGATTGTTTTCTTGGTGCAAAGCCACTGCCATTATTTTTGCTTTCGATTCAGCTCTGTGTGAGAAATTATTTCCTGTTCTTGCTACTCGTCTCTTCCTTTGAGAATGTGCACCCTCCATCCCCTTCCCCCCGCCTCTCAGAAACATTTTCAACAAGGCATTGCGATCTTGGCAGCCACTTCACATTCCCAAAGAACTGGAAGGGAGAAATAAAGTCTTTGAAGAGGATGGGAACCGTCAGGGAAGGTGAGACTCCAATCAGACTCACATTCAAAACAGACTTCCTCTCTGTGGTAAAGGCCTGGGATGAGAGAGTCTGAAGAGCCGCAAGGACTCTTGGCAATGCTCCCTCCCTCCAGTGGCCTCTCGATATGATTAGGAAGCCCTTTCTTTTTGGAGAAAAAAAAATAATTAGAAAATTGTCTACCCTTTTTTAAGTTTGAAGTTGTAACGACTTTGCAATAGCACATTCTACTCCAGAATGACATGTGCTATTTATTTGAGCTACTTGGAAGCATGTTCCACCTGTTTTCTTTGCATATGAATATGTAAGAGGGACATACATATGACATACGTGTGTATTAATAGAACATAAGTTGCCCTTGAAGACATTGGGTCGCTGCCTGCTGTGGCTCCCAGTCCAACAGTAGAGTCCTCACTGTGGTCTCCATGGTCTCTGTGGTCTGATGCCATCTCACACCCTCTGCCCTCACCATCTCCTAGTCCTCTTGCATCTGAATGGACTGATCCTCCAAACTACCTCAGGACCTCTGTACTCACTATTCTCTCTGCAATGTTCTTCCTGCCCCCACCACAGACCCCAGACCCCCGTGCCTTTGCGACTTTTCTCTTTTGCCTTGAAAAGTTCCCCCTTGCCTGTTCACCCCTGGATGTCCATGCAGGGGTACCTGCCCTTCTATCTTAGTTCAACTAAGCTCCTTATCTTCGGAGATCCCTCCTTTCTTTTGAGCTCATCACACCCAAACTATTGCTAAACTCATATTTAAAAAAACTAAAATCCAGGGAGTGGGAACAGGCAGTTTAACAGCTCGCACTAAAAGCAGCTCTTCTTCTGTTTATTCCCCCTGAAGAAACTGTATAGACCTCTACTTCCTATAGAGACCCTAACCTTGACCCCACAGATCTACTGCACCTCTGCTGGTGTGCTGCATTTATGTCTGTGTTTTACTTGTAGGGCAAAATATTTGCACCCCAGAACCAATGTTTGTCCTCTTGGGAAGAACAGAGCCTGAGGTAGAGGTTGGAGTGGTTCAGCGGGTAAGAGCGCTTACTGCTCCCGCCAATGATCTAAAGCCATTGGTCAGCTCAGTCACCTGTAACCCCAGCTCCAGAATCCTCTGGGGTCCCCTTGTGGCTTTTCACAATCACCTGTACTCACACCCCACATGGAGACATACACATGTACATATGTAGAAATAAAATCAAGCACATCTAAAGCTGCTGTCTGCGTTAGCAAACAGGATATTTTAGAACACGTTAAAGGAAATATAACTGAGGCTTTGCCAAAGATATGCGACACTCTCCAGGCAGACACGAAAAATTAATGTTCCAGATCCAGACTGGGTCACCAACCCTGCCCTCACCCCTGTGCCACTGGCTCCAGCTGGTAGTGGCCAGCAGAACTGTTGCTGGCATCTGGGCTGTGGCCATGTGGAATGAAGCCCAGCTCCAGCATTGTGCTTGGGAGCCAGAGAACACAGACTGGTCAAGAATGTTCACAGGGGCAGCGTGCTCAGCAGCCTCAGCGCAGAGATACGAGAAGGAGGAGCTCTCCTCTTACCACCAGACACTTTGTCGCCCCCCCCCCCCCAATTGTCCCTGATGCCCCTGCTACAGGCAACACTTTTGGTCTCTGATCTCAGTGTCCATCCCAGTCCCAACACTGTTTTATGGAATTGGATTCCTTAGTGCGCTGATGTTTCCTGGACCCACGCGTTTCCCCCCCACCTCTGCATGAAGCAGGTCTGTGGGGTCCCATCCGCCTCTAGTACCAGACTCCAATTACCTATGTAGAAGGAAAGAATGCTTGATCTCGGAGCTTCTGGTTGACATGGTCTGAGTGTTATTTAGGAATAACAGGACACCTGATTGTTGGGGGACACGCACACCCAGCATTGTGCTAGTCGTTCCTGAGGTCTGCAAAGGTGAAGGCTTCCGTGCTCCTGCTGGGCTCTTCATCAGTCCCCAAAGTCCAGCTCATGTGGTTCTGCTTGGTGCATGGGTTAAATCCCTGCAGTGTCCAGATTCACCCTGCCTCCTGGAATGCTCTCCCCAGAGTCTGAAGGGGAGGGAGGCCACTGTGAGCTCTCTCGGTTGCTTTAATAACTTTAACCTTTCGTCCTGGCCTCCTGGGTTTTCCTCTCTAGTCTTCACACAGATCTGATCACAGTTTCCGCAATCAGGGCCAGCATGTCTAGACCCTATGCTACAACTACTTCATGGCCTCCTTGAGTCCAGGAAACCTCTGTGTAGGGCCTGTAGGCCAGCCTGGTGGTTGCTGATGTTGAGAAGTGGCATATAGGCCTGCTTGAATGCCACCCTCTGCATTTCAAACAGCAGCAAGGGTCACAGAGGAATTGGGTAGCCATTCTTGGGGTCCTATGCAGTATCATTCCATGCTACCCCAAGGTTAGGACCCAGTGGGACTATATAAGGAGGACTACAGTCCATGAGTCTTAATGCTGAGCGGCTGCCCACCAAGCTAGCATGCCATGTGTCCCATTCCACTGGCTTCAACCACAGCCTCCACGTCTTAGCTTCACTTCTGCTGTGATAAACTTTCCCTCTACGTATCTGGTCTTGATCAGGATATTTTATTTTAGGTCACAATTTCAGGCTATGGTTCACTCCCGGGAGGTTAAGGAGCTGCTCACATCACATCCACAGTGAAAAGCAGAGAGAAGAATGCACCCATGTTACCTTCCTCCATCTAGATTTCTCCTGGCCCATATAGTTTAGAACCCCCTGCTCAGGGAATGATGCCACCCACAGTGTGCTAGGTCTCCCTACATCACTTAACCATCAAGACAAGCCCCGTAGGCATGTCCACAGACTAACTAGATAAACATAGCTGCTCAATTGAGACTGCATTTCCAGGTGATTCTAAGTTGTGTCAAGTTGATAATAAAAACTAGCATACTTGGTAACCATGAGATGACAAAAATCACTGATTTTTCAGGTAGTATTATATACCTGAAATTGGATAAAACACAAGAGTTGCCAGAGTACATGTGTGTGCGTGCGTGTGCGTGTGCGTGTGTGTGTGAGACGGCCATGTTTGCTGAACTCATTTTCATCTCTGCCTGTTACATGTTTGGTCCTCTACTGGGATGCTGGACTTTGTGGGGCTGCTCCTCTTGTTCAGGAGCTCACCTGACCTATGCCACGCTCCATCACCTTTGGTGCCGTGTGTCGCTGCTTCTCATCCTATAGCTCATTGATACTGGAAACAGCAGCACTTACTTGCTGCCTGTTGCATGCCACCGTCTCAAACAGGAACAGGGCTGCAGGGACTTTGCCCTTGCTATATAACAACACCAGCAGCAAATGTAGCCTCCTGTCTATAAACCTTTGTGAGGACAATGGATAATATATCAGGAGGATGTTAGAAACAGAAGAGAAACAGAAAAGGGATCCAGACGGGAACAGCAAAAACTCAAAGAAGACACTTGGATGCCACTATCAGTGTAAGCTCTCTAGTTGGTGACAGGGAGAAAGACTGCAATAGGCATCCAGCGACAGCAGTCTCACCTCTGGGAAAGGCCCATCTTCTCAGGAGGGCTTCCTGTAACTACAGCAGTGGTGTATGCCTCTGTCTTCTGGCCAGAACGGTGGGTGGAGGGTGGACACCTTCCCAGGCTGGGCCACCCACCATACAATGAGCCATAGTTAATTGATTGGTCCCAGCACATTGGACATGTCAAGAGAAATGTCAAACTTTGAAATGATCATGTATGTTATATGTTATAATACATATGCATTGCATGTATAGTATGTGTAAAGACACATCTATATGCAAATATTGCGCATACAACATGTGCATGTATACATATATTCAAGCTAGCTTGAGATTGCTCAGATTCCCTGGGGTTATCTGATTATCAGATGTCTCTCATTATCTTTAATCATTATTCCACTTTTTAAAGATTAAAGTTATCCATGGAGACATAATGATGACGAACATTGCTCTTTTTCATAGAAATACCAAAAAAAAGTGCCCAGTAATATGACAAGTAATTTCCTCCCCATGGGGACCAGTCAGTTTTGCATCTATTATCAGAATTGTTTCCGTGTCGCCTGGCTCTTCTTTGAACTGGCTTTTCCTTCTTCCTTCTTTTCTCTTTAACTGTTTAGTGAAAGAATAACATAGAATCTTTAACTTGAGTCCACGCTACATTTCTGAGTCAAGATCGTATGGGGTGTTGGTCCCCGTGCTTGCCCCTGAGCATCCGTCCACAGTTAGGAGAAAATGAGAGTGACATTTCTGATGGCAGAGAGAGACCGAGAATAAATACCCTGGAGGCATGGGAGTCCCTGGTGTTGCTGAGGTCCGGATGTGTCCTCGGATTTTCATATATTGGAACAATCACCGATGTGGCAGTATTGAGACACGAAGCCTTTGGTGGATGGGGCCTCATGTTGTTAAGAAGTCATGGAAAGAAATGCCCAGCCCTCTCCCCACCCACCTCTCCTCCATGTAATAACCTGGACTTTTGTTAGGAGCATGAAAAACTCATCCTGGACACCTGACTGCTGGGCCACTGATCTTGGATTGCTCAGATGTGACGTGTCTACTTACAGGTAAGGTCAGTGTCCTATATGCTGACGTATGTCTGAGTATTTGGTTCCAGGGGCGGGAATGGGCAAAGGCTTTTTCCTGTGCTGCCTGAGCATCGCAGGAAAGGGACCTTCCAGTGACGCCACTGCAGCTCAGGCTCATCAGCTGTCAGCCGGGGGCTTCCACGGAGCAATGTAGAAAGACAGGCTAAGAAGCAGGGCAAGTATCTAGAATCCAGACTTGGGGAAGTAGCGGGTGACTGCGGTTAGCTGATGCACAGCCAAGAAGGAGGGAACTAATTGGAGGCTCCTTTTCCACTTACCAGTTCCCAAATATCCACTCTGAGGCTTAATATTAATTACAAATGCTTTGGTTGATGGCTCAGGTTGATTACCAACTAGCTTTTACATCTTAAATCAAACCACTTTTATTAATCCATGTATTGCCACATGGCCATGGTGTTGCTCCACATCTTGCTTCTCCCGGCTGCTGGTGTCTCCCTGACTCTGCCTTCTTTCTCCCTGTCTCTCTGCTTGGATTTCCCGCCTAGCTATGTTCTGCCCTGCCATAGACCAAAGCAGCTTCTTTATTAACCGATGGTATTAAAACATATTCACAGCAAACAGAGGGGCATCCCACATCAGGAAGAAGAGGGAAGAGGTGGCCTCTGGCACAGCAGAGTGGATGCTACTGAGACTGGGGGATTCATAGCAAAATGACAACTAGGTTTGGGGAAGAATCTCAGAGCCAATGGCAAGTTAGTCACTGACACCCTTAGAGGAGTGCCCTGCGTGTCCCCAGAGTGGAAGTGTCCCCAGGACCACTTTCCAACTGTACCAGGCCCCTTAGAGGACTGTATCCTCCCTGGTGAGCGGCTATCACACACATGGCTTTGTCTGTGTGATAAGGCAGCCAGCCTCCCTTCTCCTTGGCAAAGTATTCATGGGTGCTTATGACAATGTACCATTTGCACCAAAAAGTCTCAGTATAAAGAGAAAGATGAACGGAAGCTACGGTGGGGAAGGGGAAAGGAACGGTGCCAGGGTGTTGACAGCCCTGGTTATTCTTAGAAGTGCAGAGACTCTTTGAGAGGATGCATTTTATTTCCTTGTTAAAAAAAAAACACCTAGTGATCAGTGGGATGAGGAAATGGCAGCTTGGTTTTCCCTCGTCACTTTTTTAAAAATGCCATGATGTGGGGACACATGCTACCTAATGCTGCCTGCCGCATGGCCCTGTGGAAAGACCAGAACTGACTTTGTGAGTGTAACTGGAGGCTTCTCTCCCACCTGCCAGTACCCAAATAAACATGCTGAGATTAATATTAATTACAAACCATTTGGCCTATTAGCTCGGGTTTATTATTAACCAGCTCTTATAACTTAATCCATTTCTATTATTTTATATCTTACCACAAGACTCATGGACTTGCTTCTCCATCTTGCTTCCCCAGTGACTGCTGATGTCTCCTGACTCTACCTCCTTTCTCCCTCTATCTCTGCTTCTATTTCCGGCCTAGCTCTATTCTGTCCTGCCATAGGCCAAAGCATTATTAACCAATGGTGATAAAAACATATTCAGAAGTATACAGAAGGAATACCACATCAATGAAGCATATTTATGAGACCTAGTTTTTTTGTGGATTAGGCATATGACCTCAGCTGAGACCCTTGATACCCCTGGGCCTCAGTTTCTTCCACCACTAAATTGGCTATCTGTCACTTGTTATCTTATGTCTGGAGTGTCCTCCAAAGACTCACAGGAGGTCTCTAGGTCGTGGGTGCTATTGTGAAGCAGTATCATAGGTGGTTGCTACTTCTCTTTGATCTTACCACCCTGAGGGGAAAACCTTCCGTCCCCATGCCCCTACAGCTTGATGTTCTGCCTCAGCACGGACCCAAAGCTCTGGGTCCAAGCTACCATGCTGGAAAACGTGACTCCAAAGAAGCCTGCTCGGCTGATGTCCTCTAGCATTTTGTCAGATCAGTGACAAGCTGACAAACACAGCACCCAGTGATGATTGCAGAGTATAGGGTGACAACTGAGACCCTACAAGGAAACCTGCCCCTCACATTCAGTCCGACCTCAATAATCCCTGCTCGCTTTCCCTTCCAAGAGGAGGCAGGCGTTGCGTGAGCCGCATCTTTTCCAATAGTCTAACTTGATTTAAATTGACTTTCACAGAAAACAAGGCCAGCTGGGAATCTATATAGAGGGCTGGTCCCACGCAGCTGACAAACAGCTCAAGACGGGTCTCTGCCAAGCTTCGCTAGCCCTTTCTCGCCCCGCTGTTTTCCGATATTCCACCTTTAGAGTATTAACCGTTCAAAAGTGTGCTGTGTATTGGTCCTGTCTGTGCCCCTGTGAGATAGAACCCCTGAGGCTACAGCAGTCAAGAGCACCGTAGAACCCATCCGACTCAGAGCCACCTCCACCATGCCCCAGCTCTGCTCGGAAGCAGCTGCCTGATGATCACCGCAGGGGTGGAGACCCTGCACCCAAACTCCCTTGACCTGCCATCATTACTCATCTCTATGGTTTTTAGTCGGGTTCCTCTCCCTGCCAGCACAGTTTGGCCGGGGACACCATTTCTCTGGGCCATGAGAGGTCTGGTGGAGATGCTGTGACAGGGAGCACGGCCTGGCATATTGGCAACAGGGCTTCTGATGGGATTGGCTCTGCTGTGGCTGCCCTCAGTGATATGGCTGGCTCCCTGCTTGGAGTCCCAGTGCCCTGTGTATCATTTACATTGAGTTTTTTTCTGACAAGGGCCAGGTTGCCATGACACCTGGGAGACAGATGCCAATGGGCCCCTCTGGTAGGCTGCCCCATCCATGGGCTCTCCTGCCCACTGGTCCAGACCCTGGCAGTGGGAGTCAAGCTGTGTGAACTTGAATAGCTGAAATGGAGTCCAGTCTCTGTGAAGCCCAGAACTACGTACATAGCTGAGTCATGGAACGAGCCTTATTGCTGCCTGATAAATTTCATTCCAATTTTAAATAGTTTGTTCACATGGAGTAGCTTCTCATGATCAAGGGGATGGTATTCACAGTGTTCTACACTGGAGCCTGGGAAGAAGTGTCTTGGAAACATAGCCCCCATAGGCAAGTAGTGCCCATTACCAGAATCCCAGGGCCATCCTACTGTCAGGGACATCCCCCCAAATTGTCTGTGAAGAGAATCAGCCAGCATCCCAACTAGGAGCATGGTAGAGCACAGTAGTTTAGTACTGTAGTGAGCCTGAGAACTGGGAAGACCCACATCCGCCCCACTGGCCTGGCTCCCTCAACCAGTCAGGAGTTCCCAACAAACCACCTGAGGAGGTCTGTATATAAGTCACCACAAAAGCCAGGTACAGAGCAAGCACAGACAATGACGACTCTCTATCCCTCCCTCCTTCCCTTCCACCCTCCCTCCCTTCTTTTCACTGAGTCGCAGACAGTCACAAAGAGCTGCCGAATGGATAAATGCAGAACAGATGGAAGGAGCCAGTCTTAATACAAATGGTTCCATGTGGAGGCCGCCTGCATGCTTGTGTGTGGAGGTAGAGAGGGCCCTAGTCTCATGTGGAAGCTGCTTGCAAGCTCATGTGAAAGTGGAAAAGACCCTGGTCCCATGTGGAGGCCGCCGGCACACTCATGCAGAAGTAGAGAGGGCCCTGGTCCTGTGTAGAGGCCACTTGCATGCTCGTGTAGAAGTGGAGAGGGCCTGGTCCCATGTGGAGGCCGCCTGCACGCTCGTGTAGAAGTGGAGAAGACCCTGGCCACATGTGGAGACCACCTTCACACTCGTGTAGAAGTGGAGAGGGCCTGGTCCCATGTGGAGACCACCTGCATACTCGTGTAGAAGTGGAGAAGACCCTGGTCCCATGTGGAGAAGACCCTGGTCCCATGTGGAGGCCGCCTGCACACTCGTGTAGAAGTGGAGAGGGCCTGAGCTTCCACTCATCTTGGCCCAAATCCTGCTCTTTGACCACAAGCTGCACGGCTTGAAGTGAGTACTCAACCCATCCTTTATAGAAGGGTGTAGAAGTCACCTACCTGGCACACTAGTGAGAACTAAGTGTCAGCATCTTGTGCCTTTTGAGGGGTGGTGTCTCTTGATGATCATTATGACACACGGTCGGACTTAGCACTTCCCGGAGAAGCCAGTGCAGGAGTCCCTTGCCTTGGTCCCTGCCTTGGGAGCATCACTGTGGTGACGGTGACAAGAGGACACACACCTGTCATTTCCCTGCTAGGCCTTACAGAGTAGGGTGGGGGGCTCAGCAGGCAAGAGCAGCTCTACCAGAAGCTCATGAATTGAGGGTGACCAGCTCAGTCATGTGCATGGTCTCCTGCGGGCCAAAAGGACGTTTAAAGAAGTGTCCTGGCTAGGATGGTCACCAAGTCCCCACTCCACCCTGGGCCAATTGGAAGATGAAAAGATTTGCATAAACAATTTCAGACTGTACTCTGTCAAGTCAAGCAAGCAACCTGTATAAAGTGATGTCGGACCTGTCTCCTAGCTTCCTCTTCCCCCATGATGTCCTAGGATAATGGTTCTTAACCTTCCTAATGCTGCAGCTCTTTAGACAGTTCCTCACCTTGTGGTAACCCTCCCCCTATAAAACTGTTTTTGTTGCTACTTCATAACTGTGGGGTTTTTTTCTGTTATGAATTAAAGTGTAAACATTTTTGGAGGTAGAGGTTTGCCAAAGGGGTCATGACCGACAGGTTGAGGGTCACCGTTCTAGGAGGAAGCCTAATGCCTGCTTCTTCTATACACCACCTTGGAGTTAAGTGGACCATCTAGTACATAGTGAGCCTGGAAAAAGAAATCTCTGGAAGGAAGGACTGTGGGCACCTGTCTTTCTGTGTAGATGAAGTACAGCCTTCCACCAAGTGCCACTGACAGTTGAGGGGCCATCCTGGGCTGCTCAGGCCTCCTCTAGAGAGAGACATGTGGGAAGTGGCTGTCCACAGTGGTCATACACTTTCCTCCTGAATGCCCCAGAGGACCAGCCTGGAGCAACAGGCAAAAGAGAGGTTATTTTAGAAGTGGTACCCCAGTGGTAGGCGAGGCTAGAGTGAGCCAGGCACGGTGCCCAGCAGCAGGGCAACTGAGATTATGTGGCGATCAGACATGGCACTGCATAAGAGGATCAACTGCCAAGAGACGCTGTGAGGGAGTCTGAGGAAGTTTGAAGCATCTTTGGATGTCCGTGTCTGGCCACATGACAACTCAGACAAGACTCCTCTACTGTGCGGCCCAGAACACACATGCACTCATGCCTCCCTGTAGTGATGTCTAGAAATTCTGCTCCGCCATCTAAAGGGGACTGCCGTGGTGACTCCTGCTCCTCTCGTTTCCATATTTAGGGACCTTAGGTCACAATGTACAGTCCCAGTGGCCCCTGTACCTTGTGTCCTAATCGCTTAGTGTCCTTCTCTCTGAATTTTCCTGGTTATATCATTCTGCTTTCCATTTCAATGATGAAATGCCTGGGGCTGAGTACTTCATATTGGTTTATGGTTCTGGAGGCTGCAGCTCCTGGGCTGGCATCTAGTGATGGCTTGCTGGCACAGCCCTGAGGCAGCACAGGGCATCACATAGTAAGAGATGGGGGCATCTGTGCATATGTCTCTTTTGGTCAGTACCCTTTAAAAATTAATCTCTCTCTGAGGTGTAGGGCACTCCTGTGGAGGCCAGAAGAAAGGGCTGGGTGTCTTCTCTGTCCTCTCTACCTTGTCTCTTTGAGACAGGGTCTCTTGCGGAACCTAAGGTTCACTGCTGTAGCACGAACAATAAATCCTGAGACAGAAATTGGGGTTCAACCCAAAAGCCAGAAAAGCAAAGCAGCCAAGCCACTAGAGAAGTCTTACCTCTACCAAGGCTGGGTGACCGCAGACTAAGCAGACTAAGCCTCTCTCTCCTCCCATTTTCCATTCCCTCTAGTGCTGGGATTAAAAGTCTATGACTTCCTAGTGCTGAGATTAAAGGGGTGAGGCACCACCACCTGGATTTGTTTCTGCAGTGATCTTACACAGCCCAGGGTGGCCTTGAACTCAGAGATCGTCTGACACTGTCTCCCAAATCCTGGGATTAAAGGTGTGTTACCATCGCCGACCTCTAGTGACTTTTTAACTTTGCCTCAGGTCGTCAGGCAAGATCTATTTGTCAAGAGGCAAATAATATCCCACGACACACTGCTCTTTGGTTAGGTTAGCTGTCAATCAAGCTCCAAGTTCCAAGTGTGGGTGGCCAGAACCAGCTTTGTTTTTATGTGGGAGCTAGGGATCTGGACTGGAGTCCTCAGGCTTACACAAGCGCTCTTACCCATCACCCATGGGTTCATCTCCCCAGTCCTCCTCCTGACAGAGTCACCAAGCTTCAACAGTGAAAGATCCACGCTGGTGAATTAGGCCCCTCTGTATTTGGTACCCCACGGTACATGAAGCTTTGGGGGATATTCTAGCTATGCCCAAAACATAGCTGGCATACGCACAGTGTGCAGGACCCTCCATACTGTCCTGTTTTGGACTCGGGCTGGCAGACCACACACACTGTTTTGCTACATCCAAGCCATGTGACGGTCACCTGATTGCTTCTGCTCACCTTAAGGCCTGTGGGGGATGGGCTGATTTAATCTCCTGGAGTACACAACTGTTGGCTACAATGAATTCTTGTATGGTGCCAGCCCAGACCCCAGTGCTTCTCTCTCTCCCCTGAGCCTCATGGCTCATGGGCTCCTTTCACCCTCAGCACCATCTGGCTGTCTGCCAGCATCCTACACAAGTGGGATCAATCCCTTAAGACTGGGCTTCTGTAGGAAGCCAAGGTTCATTTGGACGGTTGCAGTGAGCAGGAACAGGTTTGCATCCTGAGGCCCCCTGGGCTGAGAGTGATGGTATGAGATCTTGGGTCTGCTTAAAGTAGATACCAGGTGCCCCTGGGGATGAATGACACCAGCCCAGCAGCTAGCCTCCAGTAAGGTGTACAGTGTCTCTTTCCACCTCTCTCCACACTCACTAGTATGAAGTAGGTTCTTTTGTCTTTTTTGGCCTTTTTTTTTTTTCTTATGATCATCAGATTCAGAATTTAGACCAAACGATCTGAGGATACCATGTTGTGCTCCCCATATGTGCAAGGGGAGTGGTAAGGATGGCCTAGCCACCACAGAAGGAACTCCTGAACCCCAACCACAGGAGGCTGCCCCATCCTGTGACAGTCATACAGGTGGGCAGGTCAGCAGGAGAAAGTCCTAGAAGGCAGGTTCCGGCTCTGTATTAGTTTGGGATCCCCCATAGGCAATCACGATACATAAGCACATAACTAAGTGGTTAGGGAAGAGGTCACCAGGTGAGTGAGAAGGGAAGACAGCCCTCCCTTGGGATGCCACTGAAAGTCACTGTTACGGGCATTCGAAGAAGTCACAGCTGAAGTTTGTCTCTAACAGGGACACTGAGTGCCTCCTAGAACACACAAGGTCTCCCACCCAGCAGTGAGTGACTTGGGTCTCAAACCAATTTCTGCCTTGGACCTTGGAGTTTAACCCTGGCCAGAATGCTGCTGAGCTGCCTCTTCCTTCTCCTTTGAAGTAAGACATGGCTGGAGGCGACTGCCCTTACATGAACAAAAAGACAGAAAGAGTTTCCAGTTTCATAGGTTCCATGGGAATGCAGCTAGTGCCTGGGCCCCTGGATGGGAACCAGCTGGATGGGTCTGTCTGTCATGCCTTCATGCTCTGAGCCAAGCTGACCTCCCTGCGAGGCTCCACCAGTGTCAATCCCTTATTCTTATGTTTATGGGAGCATCACAGTGGTTGGACCACAGTCTTATTCTATTTCAGAGAGGCTGGACCACTCCAAAGGGTAAAATGTGTTGTGTTATACTCAGGGAGAGAAAGCTATTTGCTCGTCCGTGATCTGTGTCCTGCTTGCTTCCAGAACTCTGCCTCCCGTGGGAAGAGCCAGCCGGGGGCCCTTGATGATGAGTTCCTTAATGTACCCATGGCTGAGTGAGGCTAGGGGCTCTTTCCTTCCAAATGGGGCTGATGTCTCAGAGTTATGCTAATTGATGGGGGCTTAATGACTACATTAAGAGTAGTCCCAGATAACCAGTGAGCCTTGGCAGCCTAGCCCAAGAGCCACGCCTAGATGGAGGGAGCAGTTACAGAGATGATTCGTTCGGACTGTAGATTTGATTGGATTGGGAGACACCCAGGCCATTCATCCACGGAAGACACTTTTGAGTGTTTCTGTGAGAGGGGTACCAGGAAGGCTGACTGTGAGCGGCACAATGCCAGGCTGAACAAGATGGTAAAAGGGAGGAGAACCAGCTGATCACCAGCCGTCCCCTTTCTCGGCTTTCAGGTCTATGCCATAAGCCAAGTCACTTCTGCTGCCACACCTTCCTCTCCGTGACAAACTACAGGAAATGTCACTAATCCCTTACCTAAGCCAAGTGCCTAAGGGACAAGCCGGCTCCTTGGAGGAGGCTGGAAGTGAAGTTGGTTGCATTTTTCTTAATGCATGGGAGAAAAAAAAGTCTTGTTCAGGCTGGCTAACATCAGGGGTAGATTGTTTGAGGCTCTGGGTGATGAAATGAAGGAGGTATAAACCTGAAATCAAGAGAGACCCCATTTTTTGAAAATGGCAAAAGGACAGTAGAGATGGCTTAGCAGTTAAGAGTGCATACTGTTACTATAGAAGACCCAGCAACCATGTCACACAGCTTACAACTGCCTATACCTCCAAGTGATCCAACACACTCTTCTGGACTCTGAGGGTACTTGCATATGCACATACACTCATTGACAGACAGACAGACAGACAGACACACACACACACACACAAGTGTGATTAAGAAAATAATATTTTTAAAATGGGCAGAAGACCTATACAACTTCCCAAAGAGGATATACAAATGCCTAACTAGTTTAAGAAAAGATAACATGACATTTGTCTTTAGAAAACTGCAAACCAAGTCGGGCAGTGATGACCTCTTCATCCCAGCACTTGGCAGACAGAGACAGGTGGATCTCTGTGAGTTTAAGACCAGTCTGGTCTACAGAGCAAGCTCCAGATCAGTCAGGGCTACATAGAGAAACCCTGTCTAGGAAAAAGAAGAAGGAAGAAAAAAAAAACAAACCAAAACCATGGTTAGTGTCCAATTCACATCCATGAGGTATGAAGATGGCTTTAGTCATAACAAGGGAATACAAGTATGGAGCAACAATGTGGGAAAACTGGGCCCTCCACACACTGCTGGTGGGCACAGACCATGATTCAGACATTGTGGAGACACGATTTGGCAAAACCTCCAAGATATAAGCATAGATTCATGAGCTGACCCAGCAATTCCAGTCCTGGGTATAACTGAGGAGAGATGGGAGCATCAACACATAAAAAAATACATATCCGCTCACGGCAGCCCTACTCATAATAGCAGGAAAAAACAGAGCAGCCACCCCTACGTCTGTAAACTGCTGCATGACTAAACAGGAGGCTATCTACTGCAGGGATGTTATTAGTCGTAAAAATGGATGAATAGATGAATATATGCTACAGCGTGAACCTCAGAAGCATGCTAAAAATAAACCAAGCACAAAAGGTCCCATATTATCTGTTTCTATTTATATGAAATGTCTAGACTATGCGAATCCCCAGAAATGGTGAACAGATGTGGGGGGGGGGGCACTTCCAAAGGTGACGGGAGAGGGAAGCAACTTGATAATGGAGGATCTTTGTGGGTGATAAAAATGTTCAAACAGGAGCTACAGTCAGCGGCAACTTGTTGGGGCTCCCCATTGAAAACCTGGATCAGAAATCCTCAGGAATTTCAGAATGATGAATACAGAGCGTCCACGCAAAGGGTGGCCAAGAGCAGGAGCAATGGGGTCTGGTTCTGGGGCCTACATAGCAGTAGTAGAGACCTGAGCTCCTCGTGATGGGTCCCCCATGCTGCTGTCACCAGAGTTCTGCTGTCTTATGCCCCGGTTCCACCTTGGTGTGAGCTGTCTCCTGGGCTCTTTCTAGCATTGTTTCCCCCTCAGAAGTGAAAAGGAGGCAGGGTCATCTAACACTGAACCAGCCAGACACACTGGGTCAACAAGACACAGGAAGGAAGTGAGATTTGAAAGCCAGTAGGTCAGAGAGATGCTGCCTTGGGTGGCAACTGGCATTCCTTCAGCCTTTCTTCACATATGTGACCACCACGGTCCCTGGCAAGATCTGAGCTACAGCCCTGTTTCTCCTTAGATCCAGAGACACTGGCACACTGGGACCTACTGGCCAGGTAAGTTGTCACCCTCACGTTGAACTTTATTCCCCTGCAGACCAAGGTCTTCCCTCTTGGATCCCAGCCACTCTTCACAGTGCTCTGAACTGGCACCATGCAGGAAGGTTTCTTTCTGGAACATCCCTCTGAGCTGGGGATCCAGGCCCAGGCCCTCTGCTCATCCTCCCGCTCCAGGTCCACATTCAGCATTCAGGGTAGTGTGGCTGCTGGGATCTTGAAGCTGTCTGTCATCGTATGAGGGGAGTGTGGTGGAGGGGGAAAGAAGCCAAGTCCTGCCTCTCCTGGGGTGGCAGTGGAGTGGTGACAGCCCACTTTTTCTCCTTCATTTCCCTTTCAGGACCGTGCTTATCTTCCTGGCTCTAACATGACCCTCCCGTCACCCCTCGGAGCGTCCCACACTCCCCTCTGACCTGCCCACACTTCTTTGTGGCCACCAGGCATTTTACTCAGTGGAGCGTCCCACACTCCCCTCTGACCTGCCCACACTTCTTTGTGGCCACCAGGCATTTTACTCAGTGGCTGACGACCTGGAATGGTCCATAGCTGCCAGCGCCACGCTGGTGACATCTGGAGGAGACCTGGTACCTCTGATTCTCTCAGCTTAACGTATGCAGAGTCTTGCTTCCCAGGCATAGACTGTCTTTGTGAGGGTTCATTTCTTTCTATGCTCTCTTCTTAGCTCTCCCCTCTGCCAGTCTCCATTGAAGAGGCAACCTCAGGACAACAGTGAGCAGTCACCGAAGTGGAGCAAGCTCTTCCCATCAGATTTTCTTAAAATAAAGTTGTGTCTTATTGCAAAGCAATGCATATTCATTTTAGAAGAAAAAAATAGAAAATATTGAAAATCAAACAGTAAAAAAATCCTCTGTGATTACTGTGGTCACACATACATATCTGCATGCACATATGTGTATATACACTGGGTTTATTTGATAATTTTAAAAAATAATTGTTACTAATTAAAACTCCACATTTTTTAACTAACAGCACATAGTACATTTCTTTGTATGTGTCCGAGTATCTACTATATACTAAGGTTTTAGCATAGTCAAAGCCATGTCAAATGGGTCCGCAGAGTCTGTTCGTGTGTCTTTTTTGCTTTTGTGAACAATGCTGCCTTGTATGTCCTTGTAGCTAAGTGCGTATGTATGAATGATTGGTTCCTTGGAGAAAATTTCTGAAAATTAAGGCTGCTTGCCAACCTTCCCTTCTTTCTCCTCCCCCCTCTCTGGACCTCTCTTTACTCCTTTTTGTTTTTAAATCGAAGTTCTCACTATGTTGCCCAGGTTTTGAACTTCTAGGCTCAAGGGATGCCCCCATTTCAGCCTCCCAAGAATTGGAGGACAGACGTACTCCACCAGGCTGGACCCCAGTGTAAACTTTCAAATGCTTTACCAAAATGCTTCCCAAAAACTCATATCCATTTTGGTACCTGAGTATTCTGTGAGAAAGCCACTTTATTTATGTCCTTGCCAACTGAATTCTGATCCTTCTAATCACTGCTAATGAAAGAGTAGGGCAAAATGATATTTCAATAATCACTTATTGGGTATGCAGTTGAACATTTGTTTGTTGTTGATTGCTTTGGTGGGTTACTTAGTCTAGGGTTAGTAACCCGCCTAGCAGTTCAGTTATTCCAGGGTCACGGAGAGGCACTATCTGGAAGATAAATGGGCTAAGAAAGAGGAAGGAGGCTAAGTGGGGTTCTTGTCAAAGCCTCAGTTTATTAGAGATGGGGTACAGCTTATATAGGGTAAAGAGTTGGGGGGATGGGCACAGGGGCCTGGGCTCTTGCTGCGTGGTTCACGTTGGTCACATGGTCCGTGTTGGTCACGTAGCCAGGAGGTTACCTTCGGTCAGGTCACCTAGGCCTGGAAGTCACGAGTTGACACACCTAGTTCTTTAGATAGTTTGGAATGTGGGATGGGTTCCACTAACAGATAGCTCTCCACTAACAGCCAATTTGGGTGTGGGGTAGGCTCTGTCAATAGAACGATTCCTAACACAATTATGGGTGTGGGGTTCTCTGCAGACTCCCCAGGGTGATGGTTCCTGTAATGATTTTAGGAGGAAATTGGCTCCTGACAGTTTGTATATTGATAGGCTACAGCTCCTTCTTAAGAACTATTCGGGGGGGGGGGGGGGGGGGGGGGGGGGCTGGAGAGATGGCTCAGTGGTTAAAAGCATTGTCTGCTCTTCCAAAGGACCTGGGTTCAATTCCCACCACCCATGTGGCAGTTCACAACTGTCTATAACCCCAAGATCTGACACCCTCACACAGATATACATGCAGGCCAAACACCAATGAACATAAAATAAATAAAAATATAAAAAAGAACTATTCCTCCTGGTGGAGTATTTGTCTCTTTCCTTCTTCTTTTCCTCCCTCTTTTCCTTCCTCCCTTACCCCCTTTCCCTATTTTTTGACAACAGGTCTCAGAATGGAGCTTGGGATGGCATAGAGCGTTCATTCCTCCTGTCTTGACCAAGTGCTGAATGAAAAATGTACATAGTGCTTGGCTCTTCCCTGCTTGTTTTTAGAGCTCTCCACCCATCTGTCTCCCCCCTTATGGCAGTCACATCCCTTACTAGCCACATGCTTGGGAGATGTGCTTTCCAAAGTTATCAGATGCCTTTGTTTGTTGTACTGGGGACCAAACCTCATACATGATAAGAACCCTACCACTTATCTATATCTCTGGCCCATTTATTATTTGTTCATTCATTCATTCGTTTGTTTGTTTGAGTCTTATTTAGTTGCCCAGGTGGATCTTGGACTTGTCCTGTTCCCCATGTTCTTTCTGAACTCCTTCTATACCCAGGTTGCTTCTGGCTCTAGCTAGCATTTTCAGGTCTCTTTGTATGATAGACAGACAGAACTCCAAACTCTCCTTGTCTTACAAAGGCAACGGTCTCATCCAGAGACCTCCTCTCTCACGACCTCACCTAACACCGGTCCCCTGCTAATGGTCCTCCTCCTGGCAGCTTCCTATGGGCATCAGTGCTCATATGTATGAACTGTGGGCCATAAAGATCAAAACACATCAGAAGGCCTCCTGCCAGGAGTCCCCCAGCTCCTCAGACACAGTAAAGGGTTCTACAACAGAGAGATGGGATGCTCTGAGGGATGAAACGTCGTGGTGAGGACACATAGATTCTCAGACCAGACTTCAGGCAGGAGAGGAGGATGTCTACAGATTGAGCCGTTGCCTGTGGCAGCGAGAAGTGGGATCTCAGTGGAGAGGCCATCTGCTTGAGGTTTCACATCTCCCCGTTTCCCTGGAGCTGGGACATTCCTGCATCCACTCTGAGACACAGCACTTTAAGCCAAGGACACGTTCCTAAAGTGACAGGCCTGTGGTCCCCTGAGGGCTTGGTCATTGGCTGCTTTCACCTACAGCACATTTGTCAAGATCGGGGGTGAGGGGCACAGTGCTGAGGTGCAGAGAGACCAAGAGGGGGTCAGCACAGCAGTTCTCAGTGGCTAAGATGGTCCCCCAAGAATCCCCCAAGACCTCTCAGCACCGTGGCTACTCAAATACCCACATTCTTCTACTCACCATGGTGACAACGATAAGGAATGCTTTAATCAGGGGTCATTTTGTCAAAGGGGGTTTGGGCAATTCATCTTGGTAGAAGCTAATACTTTTGCTTTCAGCTATTAAAAAAAAAACCAAAAAACCAAAGCAAAACACCACTGTGTGTGAAGCCATGACCAGAGATAATATATCCACAGGTCTTGGACCCTGAAACCTTGCAGGCCAATTGATAGTGAACACATCAAGGACCATGGTATGATAAAGCAGAGGCACTCACTGGGGAGAGGAACCCAAAGCACTTGTACTAGCTTGGGGCAATGCCCACAGTCAGAAACGACACTCAAGAGGCAACTGTCTAAGCCACCCGAGAGTGTGTTGGGCCTGAGTGTGGAAGAGGGCAGATGTGGCAGGCAGAACGCTGCAGGATGAGCAAAAACTAGGAGATGGAGACACTGAGGAAGCCAGGCCAGCAGCCCAAGAGACCTCAGTCTGCCTGTCCAGCACCTTATGTCTGTCCTCAATATCCCATGGAAGTGGCTTCATCTCCCATCCAGGAGAAGAAATGCCTTGGTGAATGGCTTCATGGTCACTCTCTGGCTTGGTTCCCAGCTACCCTGTCCCTCAGTCCTTCTGCAACTCCTGTGTGCTACAAGTTCCCCACGTGGGGACAGTGCTCCTTACCCAGATCCCAGTGTTTGGTGAATACAAGGGTGTTGGGAAGGCCTTTACTCTTTTTCACATCATTTAGGACTAGCACATGCATGCATATATGTAAACACACATCTACATATATGGAGGTACGTATGAAGGTTGGCCCCTCCCAGATTTCTCTCCCAATGTGGGCACTGGAGTAGTAATGGAAATACGTTGTACCCTCAAGGAGTGTCTAAACCACACAAGAAGGCAGGTGCAAACAGAAGCTTTTGGGAAGAGCATACAAAATGTGACCAGAACAGCAGAGGAGACCGTGCTGAAGTCATTTGCCATGATCTGATCACATGAAGGATACCCAATCTTAGTGCCATGGGAATGGAGGCATCCCTCCCAGGAAGGGGAGGGAAAGGGCCAAGCAGTAGTGTGATGCCCAGGGAAGCTTGGGAGGAGGGGATCATCAGGTGTCCATCATCCTGCTGGCAGTGGCTATAAAACAGAGGAGATGGAGAGCAACTAGGTCTGGGGAAACTGAGGCTCAGGACATAACCTATTCGTGGGTGGATGGGTGAGCAGGGGTGCTAAGCTGGAGCCGGTCAAGGGCACTCAGTGAGTTCTCCCAGAGTAGCTAGTTAAAGGGTTGACAGAACCGGGTCCCTGCTGGAAATGCTCCACAGAGGGACAGCCGGAAGGACAGGCCATTCTGCAGCCGGAGCCAGGAGTTCAGTATGTCCCTGCCTTTTGGTGATAGGAAAGATATGACATTAGTGGGAACTCTCTGGAAATGCCAGGTGTCAGGAGAGAGAGAGGACTATAGCCATGTCTGCTCTGAAGATGGAGATGACACCCATGTGAGACTCTTCAGGGGTGAATACCAAGAACTAATATACTTGACCGCCAGTGAACCTGATTGGTCTATAGTAAGGGAGAAGTAGAATGACTGTGTTCCATTTTACCCAAGCTTCCAGCACAGGGCCACACTCTAGGTCCCAGCTTCCAGGACTTTCTCAGAGTCCTCCAAACTCCAGTGACAACAGAAATGTTCCAGCATTGAATCCTTTAGTTAATGCTGAGACTTTGTGTTTCATTACATCCCTCCTGCTACTCCTTGGGGATTCTCATTCTGCCTCATAGAGGAGTCACTAGCTGGGTTCCTGAGGTCCTAAGAGAAAAACCCGGAAGCAGGGAGCTAAAGGGAACTTAATATAGAAATCAGAAGCAAAATGTGGAACAGGACAGGGTGTGCCATTGTAGACAGAGATTGCTCGTTCATTTCCTGGCTTCCCAGACCAGAATAATCACACAGAAACTATATATATATATATATTTACAACACTGGCTCAGGCTTCTTATTAACTAACTCTTACATTTTAAACTAACCCATTTCTATTCATCTGTGTGTCACCACAAGGCTGTGGCTTACCTGGTAAGGTTCTGTTCTGGTGTCTTCTTTGGCAGCTACACGGTCTCTTTGACTCCACCTACTCTGTCTCTGTTTTCTGTTCTGATTTTCCACCTGGCTTTACTCTGCCAAGCCATTGGTCGATACAGCTTTATTAACCAGTGGTAATAAAACATACTCATAGCATACAGAGGGGAAATCCCACATCATGCCATGAAGCTGGAACCTGTGTGGTATACATGGGTCCTTACCTGCTGGAGAAACTCTACAAGTACCCCCCCCCCCAACTTAAACTCGAGGGACCTTCCCTCCCAGTGGCTTGAAGATCTTCCTGAACATAGCCTGACTCTTGTCACCTTCCCTTGTCACCTCTACTTAGTCTCCAACCACAGTCTAGTGCCAACCCTACCAACCACACGGTAGGCATCTCAGGTCCTCAAAGTCCACATGAGGTCAGCATTTCCTTGTGCCCTTGTTACAACCTGCCACATCTTGTCATGACACCACAGAAGCCCCTAAAAGTGTGTCGGGAGTACCTAGCTGGCCCTGTGCCATCTGTTTTTGCTCTCTTTTGCCTCCCCCACCCAGGCCGTTGTCACTATGTCTTTGGAGTTTTCTTTTTAAGCCTTCCTGTGTGACAACAGTTACCCGTGACTTCCAAACTAAGCTCACATGCTGGCAGTCAGTCTCCTAGTCTTCATGGTGTATCCCATCGATGAACTTCTCTCTCCAGACATGCTTCCTCACTCCCCTGATTGGCCCCTGTGGTTCACCCCCAGTTCCCCAAATCATAGCCTTCTGTGTGTGCCCAGTCAGCCTAGGAGGTTGCTTTCCTCAAGGCTGCCCAACTGCTGTGATATGTGGCCATGCAGGTGAAATGAGTCCCCAAGAGGGTGACAACTGGGTCACACTGAGAGTAGAGGCACAAAGCTATGGGCTTCAGGCTCCAGGTTTTAAAATGTTGCCAAGACTCCCAGTTGTGGGTGTTTTTTACATGCGCAGAAATAGCTGGAAGGCTGGTCACAGTGACTGCCGTTGCCTCTGCTCCCTGAAGGCTGCTATCTTTAGCAAACTAATTACTAATAATGTTTGCTCAACACCCAGGGTATGCATGAGGGAGAATGGTCTTTGGGGATTGATTCTTCCCAACTGGAGGCTTGGTGTCATAGCTGCAGCTGTGGGAGCCTCTGTGACATCCGGGGGGGGGGGGAGTGGTGGCAGGCATGGCAGGACACCAGAAGCATGTTAAGATTCTTAGGACCTACAAAGCTAGTCCGTGCCATGAACTCCTCCCCGGAGACCCTAAGTGGGAAGAGACAGCCCCTGCAGTGCCCACTGCTGATCTGCTAATTTCCCACCTCAAGTATCAGGTTCTTTCCTCCAGGTCATTTAAAAACTTTTTTTGTCAACTTTGCATCTTGAAGCAAAATAAGGTTCCCAGTTTGAAACTCAAGTTGCCACCCACCCCAGGCTTATGCCCCGCCCCTAGCAGCAAGGAAGGAGTGATGAAGAGGATGCTGTCTCCTCGGACTCTCATCAGTCTGCAGGCTGTAGCATCTCCTGCTCTCGCATGAGGCATTTAGCATCAGCTCCACTGCCAAGAGATGGTGGTCAAAGGCACAGTGTATCAATGGCAAGACAGCCTAGCCCATGGCCTCCTCTGTTCATCTTCATGTCTGTCGTCTTCGATAGCATCGATAGCATGGCCTCAACATGCACATCTTCCAAGAGCTGGGAAGGTGGGCTCTTCAGGAAGATGTCTCTAGAGAGAGGAGCCCTCTCTTGCTGATGGCCCTCAGCCAGGAGGGATGGAGTAACCTCATTGCCTAGGCCCATTAGCTCACACGCAGCAGCTTTTGCAATCCTCCTGAGACTCCCCTCAGCTCCAGCCTGGCTCCTCAGGCCCAGCCTGGCTCCTCAGCATCAACGTTACCTGGGCCGCTGCTTCTTCCCATAGTTGGGTCGCTTATTCTTCTGTATTTGGAGTTCTTGAGAGAGGAGCAATGTTTGTTTTTCTGTTACCATCACCTTGTAATGGGTCAGTTAAAAGTAAACATTTAGCCAGAGCTTGTTGACCGACAGAATCCATCTACCACTGTCCTCTGGGCCTGTGTGTGCACCTGTGTGTCCACATCTGTGTGTATATGCTGGAGTGGGGGAGGACACAGTTTCCACATGAAACATTTTTATGTCCCCTCCAGGATTGGAGCAAGTTGTACATGGGATGAAGGTGGGCAGAAGACTGAGTTTGGCCAAGGCCATCTTATAGCTACCATCTCAGCAGCTGCCTCCCCCCCGCCCCCCGCCCCCCGCCAGGGTCCAACATCACTTCCGTGGTTGTCTCCAATCCACAAAGAAGTTGCCTGGAAAAGTCTGTATCACACTTTGGATCGGGCAGAGTCTGACTGAGATCAAGGCAGAGAGATTCATCGTGTCCTGTTTGCTGCAGACATCCGGGTTCTGGGATGAAGGGGTTGTAGCAGGAAGCTCCTGCTCACACAGCTGTCCCTCACTGTGTCTGGCATCGGGGTGGTTCCCCAGGCTGACTCGCTGGGTCATGATTTTTCTAGGGACAGATATGGACAAGGCCTTCTTCTAGATGAGGGGGACTGCCAAGGTGGTATGTCAACTGAATGGCAGGTGTCCCACGAGTCCTGCTGGGCTGTGCGGACAGAGGCTTGAGATGAGCCCAGAGCACCCAAGTCTTAGACTGGTAGGGTTGGAATTTCAGTGCAGCTCTTAGAGTAGGTCTAAAATATATACCAGAACAATTCAAAGTGGGGGAAAAAGAACACTAGATTTCCCATAATAGCCGCCATCTTGCATGGAAACAGCCACAAGCTAGGGCAGGACAAAAGACATTAAACTTGTGAGCATCCCCTTTCATTTAACCAACCCTTTGCAGATAGTGAGGACATTTGGGGGCAGATGCTCTAGTTCAGGGTTACCTCTCTGACCCTTACTCCTTTCTCGGGTAGCATCTGGACTTGGAGTGGCAGGGTACATCTCTTGTTCCACACATAGTCACCAGGTCCTCCACCTGTTTCCATAAGTCCCTAGCACACAGGGAAGAAACTACCAGGTGTGTACAACCTTTGACCCCAGAAAGCATTATCATTTCCAAAGCTCATGGCCAAGAACCACAGAATCATGTTTCCACTAAAAAAAAAAAAAAAAAAAAAAAAAAAAAAAAAAAATGTTACAGAAACTTCACATTTTAAATAAGCTTACAGTTTTGTTTGGGCTGCATTTGCAGCTCCTCTAGGCTTCATCTAGCTATGCAAGGCTCCTAGACCACAAGTTGAACATGCCTACCTGCTTAGATCTAGTCACACTTTGAACAAACACAGAGGGTAGGTAGAGCTCCTGGGGGCGCAGGTCTGTGGCTCTTCCCTGCATCGCTGCGAGGCCACCCTTCCTAGTGGCAGGTGAAGGGATTCCCTTCCGCCTTCTGCTACCTCAGCCCACCCTGAAATTCAATCTTGAGTTTCATGACTCTGGGATTCAAGCCCAACAGTCCCATTTCTCTATATAGAGACTATTAGTAATAGAAACCTCTCCTCCCCCTTGGTACATTGTAGCCACCTCCTCACATCCCATGTCATCGGGAGGCCAAAGGGACCCTGACCCTTCTTCCACAACAGACTATGGTGTTGTGAAAAGCCCAGCTTTTTAACCAGGCTTAGGTTTGCATTCTGAGCAAGTGGCTTGATTTTACGAGCCACCTCTCCTCTGTGAAATGAACCACTGACCTCACATGGAGGTTGTAAAAAGCAAATGGAAGGGTATGTAAAAAAAGAAATCACATGATGCTTAGAGCTCTTCAGGTGTGTGTGTCCCACAGAGACTTGTGGGACTTAGCTCTTTCCTTCTACCCTGTGGGTTCCAGGCACTGAACTCAGGTCAGGTCATTAGATTTGGTGCAATTGTCTTTATCCGCTGAGCCATTTTGCCCACCCGGAATGTAGATTTAAATTTGTGAATGCTCAGGATTTACCTACTCTTTGCTCTGGTCACTTCTTCATCCCCTGGCCCAGTTGGGCCCAACAGAACTTGTGATTTCAATACCATAAAAATGTGCCACTGTCTGTGCCTGGCTTGCTGCAGCCCTTGGAGGTCAGTTTGCTGTTACGTTTGTATTGTGTTATGTTACATTGTATGGCATTGCATTGAGACAGCGTCTCCACTTTTCAGTCAAGTCAAGGCTGACTTTGAATTTTAAAGGATCCCCTGCTTTGGCTGCCCAGGTGCTAGGATGTCAGATGCTCTTATCCACCTTCCCTCTGAAATATTTTTTCATAGTTTGGTGTCTGACTGTATGCTGTGCAGTAGGATCTTCAGAGGACCCAGACCCTGTCCCCTAAGACACCAGGGATGGGTGTGGTGTACAGACAAATGATGGGGACCACAGACAGCTCTGGGTGTGATAGTGTGACTTCTCTCCCAGGAACCCACAAACAAAAGAGAGAGAAGATAGGTGAGTTATACCTGGTGGGCAGGTTGTGCCCAGGCTAAGCTAGCACAGGCAGGAAGTGCAGGAGTTTGTCTGTGGGCAATGAGAAGAATAAAGAGTGAGTGGGAGGAACAGGGAGAAAGCGGATGAGAGAGCTGAGGAAATAGGTCTCCAAGGACCTCACAGTTGCTCACACCCTTGAGACTGCTGGGGAAGTCACCGCTTCCATGGTCCTTGCTCGCAGAGGCGACACTGGCCTCTCATTGAGCTTCTGCTGAACTCTGTTTTGATGCGAGTCCTTTTGTGAGTCATTTCATTTGTTCTTTGCAACCTCCAGATGAGGCTTTTGACTCCTATTTCACAGAGGAAAACGTGGCTCCAAAAATAAGGCCACTTGTTCAGGTGAAGTCGGAGTTAAAACCTCAGTCTGGCTGGCAGCTAAGTCAGGTGTTTTACATTGCTCTAGCCTGGTGTGGGATGTCCTTCTGTATATGTGCTGCTTTTCTTAGTTGATGAATAAAGCTATTTGGGCCAATGGCTTAGCAGAGTAAAGCCAGGTGGGGAATCAGAACAGAGATAGAGAAAGAGAGAGTAGGAGAAGCCAGAGAGATGCCATGTAGCTGTGTAAGGAGAAAGATGCCTACCGGTAGGCCACAGCCTTGTGGTGATACATAGATTGAAAAAAATGGGTTAATTTAAGATGGAAGAGCTAGCTAGGAATATGTCTGGTCATTGGGCAATCAGTGTTGTAACTAATATAGTTTTCGTGTGATTATTAGGGTCTGGGCAGCCAGGAAACACAAGAGCAGTCTCCACTTACATAATGATGCCCAACGTTCAACAGCAAACATCCACATAAAGCCTAAGAGAACTTAAAGAAAAGCGCTTCTAGACCCACAAAAATGGGAGTCAACCAGAGCTTCTTGGTAGCTACATTTTTTTCAGATAGGCTCTGTTTGCTGGCAGTGAGCAGAGGCGCAGCTCCTTTAAGAGAAGGTTTCCTGACTCAGTATTAGCATGAAACTCTGACTCTTTCAGGAGGTCCTGTACTTACATGGGGTTTGTGAGAAGCATACTCCTAGTTGTTTAATGGTGACACAGACCCACTGGATCCTTGGAGTTGGGACCGTGGGCATGGCTCTCAGAGGTGGTGAACATACCTCTGCCATGTTGGATGGGGTGGAGCCAACAGGCAGGGCTACAGAGTTGGTCCCAGCCACACCTGCTAAGCATTAAAAAAAAAAAAAAGGCACTCCTGTTCAGAAAACGATAACAGATATGTGATAAAGACAGATTCAGATGAAAAAGACCTCTAAATAAGACACGATGTGTTAAAAAAAAATGTATGTAGGCTTGGGAGAGAGAAGAAAAAGAGTTTGGACAGTTATAGAAATATTTTTTAAAAATAAAACAAAGTTTTTAAAGAGACAGTAAAAGTAATATAAAAGAGTACAGTCAGTCATAGATTAAAGGAGTAAAGAAAAATAAGCCATGTAAATATGGAATATACACAGAGTCTATATTATGTATATTATTGTGTTTTCTTTGAATTTTTTGACTGCAGAGAGACAATTGATTATGGGGGCTGCTAAGCTAAATATATATATATATTTATATATATATGTATTATATATATTAAAGGTATCTTGACTTCAAAATTTGGGACTAAGGATATGCTGCTTTGGAAAAGAGGTTCTGCTTTTGTTTCCACAGAAGATGAGAACCTGTGGATTCCTTCCAGGCTAATGTGGTTTAATGGAACAAGATCCCCCTGAAAGGTCTATGTGAACCCTAAAAATACTTTGTCCAACAAAACAGCAGGAAGTAGTTTGGAAAAAACTATGCCCAAATTTCTAAAATGATTGTTATAAATGTTTATTTTTATTTTACAAGGGGGATATGATATAGAGATGAATACTTTGCATTGGTATAGACCCTGGTCTATTGATACAAATTTAAATTTTGTTACACTGCATATGTGTATTTTTTTAAAGATTTTATTTTATTATGTATTCAATGTTCTGCCTGTATGTATGAATGCCTGCTATCCAGAAGAGGGTACTAGATCTCATCGCAGATGGTTGTGAGCCACCATGTGGTTGCTAGGAATTGAACTCAGGACCTCTGGAAGAGCAAGCAGTGCTCTTAACCTCTGAGCCATCTGCCTAGCCCTGCATATATGTATTTATGTTCTTGTTTAAGGTATTATGTTTATATAGCTCATTTAAAAATGTAATGCATAATTAAAAATTATAGATTAATAGAGTCATTTATGATAGTCAAACTTGTAGTCATATTAGCTAGGTTTTCTAGATATGCAAAGATATATTTCAGTTAAATAGATAATCTTCAATATGGCATTTAAAAGGTTTTAAGAACTTGGATTTTTCTCAACAGTGAGATATGTCTGCTTCTGGCAGCACCAATTACTTCAGAGAAGTTGATGGGCATCGAAGAAACTCATTATGGCATTTGCCTTCAGTGTGACAAGGTTAGCCATTTGGGCAAGAAACTGTTCTTGCCTGGACTGCTTGATGGTATGCTGTATGAACTGGATATGGAAAGCCCACAGAAAAGTGACTGCTGAACTTGCAAAAAGGTGAGACAGTCCTCCAGGGTTCCTGTTTCATGACAGAGTCTGCCAGACATTCTGCAGGATACAGAAGAAGGAAAGTGACTGACAAACTGCCAATGTAGGCAAAACAGTCTTTGAAATTTCCTACTTCATGAGAAAATCTGCCAGATACTATGGGCCTGTAGACTGAAGATGGATGCCCCAATGTTACAGAAGAACTTTGGGTAACTGTCCAGACAACAAGATGTCCCTGTCAATTTAGAATTCTAGAGCTTTGGAAGTTGCTTACAATGCACTTCCTATTTGCTTAGGTAATATTATATCCTTCTGGGATCTTTGATGGAGTTGAAGAATAGATAGTTATAGTTTTCCTTAGTTATGATAAAAGATAAAGTAGATGTAAATATTTTAATTATAATTCTTGCTTAATAACTGTTTTGTATATGTAATTTTAATGTTAGTTAAAACCTTCCTTTTTAATTAGACAGAAAAGGGGAGATGATGTGAGATATCTTTCTGTTTATGTGTTGCTTTTATTGGTTGATGAATAAAGCTGCTTGGGCCAATGGCTTAGTGAGTAAAGCCAGGCAGGAAATCAGAACAGAGATATAGAGAGAGAGTAGGCAGAGTCAAAGAGATGCCATGAAGCTGCTGGAGGAGAAAGATGCCTACCGGTAGGCCTCAGTCTTATAGTGATACACAGAATAAAAGAAATGGGTTAAGATGTAAGAGCTAGCTAGAAATACACCTGAGAAATTGGTCAAACCGTATTATAATTAATATAGTTTCTGTGTGATTATTTAAGTCTAGGTGAATGGAAAACAAATGAGCAGTCTCTGATTACACTAGCCTGGTGTAGAAGGACATGCACATACACAGACAGACCAACAGACAGACAGACACACACACACACACACACACACACTCTATAGAAACCAAACCAACCTACATTTTGGCAGAAGGATACACTTGTCGCTGTGGGAGGGTCAGCTATCATCACAGAAGTAGGCTTAGAGAGGTGGTATGTGACCTTCTAGGTCACACAGCCTAGGCCACACAGTCTAGCATGGGTGGCACTGAAGCCTTAGAGGAGACTGGTCAGAAAGGAACTGCCAGGAAACGGGGAAAGGAAAATCAAAGACCCATATCAGGCCCCACACTTTCAGAAAGAAAACTAAGGGGACAAGGGAACTCTTCCTGAATCCTTGGAGAGCATCCTGCCTTGGGAGCCTTAGCAGGAGAGGACGGCTTGGTTGCCATGGTTTTCTGGTGGCTGTCACTGGCTCATGGCAACATTTGTTTGTTTCAGCTGTATGTTATGAGTCATGCCGGATCTAAGCTTTGGACTCAGAGCTCTGAGTTGCTCAGGAAACTGTGAGGAGAATGGGGCCGTGGCCTGTCCTGTGAGGCGGTAGGCTTCTGGCATGTAGGTCTGTATGCTTCTGCCTCCAGGGTATGCCTGTGACCCCCGACTTACTCATCTGCTCAGTCCCCCGATTCAGTCACCCACACACTCAATTCATGTGGCCATCCTCATAGGCAATGAAATGTCCCTCATTCATTCCTTCATTCACTTGTTCATTCTGCTTTGAGAGACCAAGCCCCAGGCTCCGTTCCAAAGCACACAGCTGAACACAACTTCCTGAGGACCCGTGAGCAGCAGGCAGGGCCAACAAATCGTTACTTCCTGAGTGTTAACTTGGGAGTTGTCTGGAGCAAGAGGGGCTTCTGGTGGCCTGAGGACTCAGGAGGGTCCCATTGTTCTGGATGGGAGAGCAGCCCTACAGTCGGGGGCGGCAAGGAAGAGTCTCGCAGGTGTTGAGAGGTTAAAAGGGAGTGGTCAGCAACACGGCATTTGGAGGCGAGACTCTAAAGTGCTCACAGGGGGTGGGGGTCCTGGAGGAGCTCAGCCATCTGTGAGTGTCACCCTCAAGTGCAAATCTAAGTGCCCCTGATCCTCTCTTGATCCTGCTCTGCCTGGGAGGCTGCTCTGCCTGTCCTGCCCCAGTGGACACTATGCCCAGGCTCCCGGGCAGTCCTGAGCCTTCCAGAGATGATGAGCTAGAGGAGAATTGAGCGTTTCTCCCCAAATTACCACTTGAGTCACCCCAGTCATAGCCTTGCATTGGGGGGGGGGTGCTAAGGGTAGGAGGTCAGGTGGCCTCCCTGGGTACAGGTCCCAGGCGCTTGTGTTTCTTCATGTATCTCTCAGACCCAGGAGACTGAAGCAGGAGGGCTCCCCACTTTCTGCCAACACTGCAACCATCTTTTTTTAATACTCTCCAACTCCCTATTCTCACCCACCTGACCTTGACTAAGTCTCCACTCCAGCTACTGGAAGAGTTTGAAGATCAAAGCCACCGTGGCCCAGGGTCCCACGAGTCAGGGCCTTCAAGAGCCAGAGGAGACCCCAAATCGCTGCTGCAAGTGGAAGTAGCCATTTAATCCAATGGCCAGCTGGCTGGACAGCGTGTGTGTGTGTGTGTGTGTGTGTGTGTGTGTGTGTATGTGTAGGGGTGGGGTAGAGGTCTAGATATTCTCATGTACTACACAGTAGAGAGCCTAGTCAGCTGTCTCTATGATACAGAGATGGCAGAAAGCACTGAGGAAGGAGACCATAGCTGAAGAGAGGTAGCAATGGGTACTCTGTCCTGGGCCCCAGGAAGGATGCGTTTGGGGATCTGGCAGTTCCTAGGACTTCTGATGTCATTCCTGACCAAAGACCTCAAAGCCTCCCATCACTGAGGGCGCAAACTCCTGTCTGTTACCTCCTAGGACTTCAGGAGGCCATGGAAAACCAGGCATAGCCAGCACTGGGAGGTGGACATGGAGCAAGTGTCAACAGACACCGTGATGGCGGGAGCTTTCTGCTGAGATGCTCAGTTCTTTCTGTCCCTCAGCATCTCTGGGCCCTGTTTCTCTGAGGGCTGTGTTGGTTCATGGTTGGAAGGAAAAGCAACTGGAGCAGTTCTGTCTTAGTGAGGGTTTCTATCGCTGTGAAGAGACACCATGACCATGGCAAATCTTTTTTTTTTTTTTAAATATTTATTTATTTATTTATTATGTATACAATATTCTGTCTGTGTGTGTATGCCTGCAGGCCAGATGGTTATGAGCCACCATGTGGTTGCTGGGAATTGAACTCAGGACCTTTGGAAGAGCATGCAATGCTCTTAACCTCTGAGCCATCTCTCCAGCCCTTTTTTTTTTTTTTGACCATGGCAAATCTTATAAAAGAAAGCATTGAGTTAGGGCTGGCTTAGAGTTCAGAGGGTTAGTCTGTCATCCTCATGGTGAGAGCTTGGCAGCACACTGGCAGATACGGTGCAGTGGGAGAAGGAGCTCAGAGCTCTCTACACCTGGATCCAAAGGCCTCAGGAAAAGAGAGCCAGGGGTCCTAGCTTGAGCTTTTGTAACCTCAGAGCCCACCCCCAGTGACACACTTCCTCCAACAAGGACACACCTCTTAATCCTCTCAAATAATGCCACTCCCTGGTGACAAAGCTTTCAAATATGGGGGAGGGGGGGATGATTCTCATTCAAACACCGTGAGCTCTTTTCAGTCAGGAGAAGGGAGAGGTGTTTCCCCTAGAGGGTGACAAATGTCCTTGAGGAGGCACAGGGCAAACGACAGGGCAGAAAAGGCCAGTCTCCCCCACACGGCTACGTGGTTCCTACAGGGATGGGAGACCCCCACCCTATCAGCCTGAACTCAGATGAAGAGCATCAGTCCTCTGGGTTTCCCAGAGGCAACAGACGGAACAGGACAGGGAAAACTGAGTATCTTCTCAGAGAGTTGTCTCTGAGAAAGTTCCCTAGACCTGCGAGGCCCCCAGGCAGATTCCATTACCATGGGGGCAGATAAGCAAATGGGTTACATCCATGACATGGAATAATATTCGACCATAAAAAATGGGATGAATGCCAACATGTGCTAAAATGTGGACAAGCCAGCCATGCAAGATGCTAAGTAAAAGCCAGACACCAAGATCGCACAGTGTAGAACTCCATTTATGTGAAGCCTCTGGAATAATTAAGTCCTTAGACTGTTACAGCTTGGGGTTAGAATATCTCCCAGAGGCCCTGTGTTAAAGCGTGATCCCAGCTTTGAACTATGAGAAAGTGGTGGACTCTTTAAGAAATAGGGCCTCATCTTAGGTCACTGGGGATATGCTCTCAGAAGGGATGATGGAACTCCAGCCCCTTCTTCCTCCCTCTTTTGCATCCTCGCAGTGAGGGGAGTAGTTTTTTTCTGCCATGGTATGCCACCAAAATTCTAAAATCAACAGGGACAATCACAGGCTGGATCCTCCCAAACTGTGGGCCAAAATAAGCCATCTCTTCTTGCAAGCTGATGATCTCAGATGGTTGCCATAGAAACGGAAAGGTGGCCAACACGTAGACAGAACGCAGACTGGCAATTGCTGGAGCATGGGTAGGTAGAGCAGACAGTGCCTGCTCCATGGGAAGGCATTTCCTTGGGGATGACAAAAATTTCTTAGACACAGATGCCCGTGGTGTTGAGCAACACTGTGGATGTGCTAAATGTCACTGCATTTACTTAGAACGTAGCCACGACTTGTTTTACACACTATGTGAATTTGATTACAATCTTTGAAAAAAAAAAATAAAGCCCAGAATCTTTGCCCTGCCCTAGGGTAGTCCAGGGAATCCTAACTCTCACTGGTGAGTGGCAGCTCAGAATCACAAGCAAGCTGATCTAGCAGAAAAACACTGGAGTGTGTTTGTAAAGCCAGGCTCACCATTCACAGCGGGAAGCCTGGGTGGAGAGAGGTGTCAGGCTTTGGGGGTATAAGGGCATCCCCATCACAGGCAGGGAAGTGGGATAGTCCCCGGAGGAGTCCTGGGAAACTGCAGTGAGTCCTAGCATTTCCATCTACATGCTGAAGGGCATGCACTGGAGAGAGGAGGAAGAGAATGGCCCACAACCTCTCAGCCTTCTCGATTCCTCCTCTCTACTCCTTCACATAGGCAGAGATGGACACACAGTGATTCACTGTCAACCCTGGGCTTAGGAGTGACAGAAGTCTCACACTAATGAGAAGCCTTCCAAGCAGTGCCTGTCTCCTGGGGAGAGGGCAGCAGGAACCTCTAGTGCCTACAGCCCAGCATGGCACCGAGAAGAAGACAACCCAATCTGTGCTGGCCAAATCCAGGAGTGTCAATTTGAGTGGGTCTGGAGCCAACTGGGATTCATACTCTGGGCAGCTAGTAAGCACATCTCTCCTATTGGTGCTGCTGCTGGTGCTTATGCTGCTGAATCTAAATGCAGCATCCTCATCCTTGCAATGTGGACTGAAGACCAGCATCTCTCTAGAGATCTTCTAGGTCTTTGGTGCCTGCTTGGGATGGAGGCATCCAACCTCATGAACCAAAACGGTATCACTTCTCAACTTCTCCAGTGTGAAGACAGCCGTTGTTGGACTGCCCAGTCTAATAAATTTTCTTCTGTAGTATATAGTTACGCGGCGAGCAGGTACAGCCCTGAGTGAATGTATATTGTTGACATGAGCGAGGCCGTGTCAAGGATCCTAATGCCTCATACTCACGGGAATGCAAGTCTACAGTGGTCCACTACCATGATTAGCTAACTTGCCTCCTAGGTTAGCTATGCATGGTAAACCTGCCTCCTCATTCCATTGTATGGAATAAACACAGTGAGTTTCCAGGCTGCTGGTGTATCTCCATCAGGACACATGGCCCGACCCATCCCAGCTCCACGTGTCTTTTCTTCTTTCCCCCTTTTCCCAGTCAGGTCATTCCCAAAGCCATTCATGTCAAAGTAGTTCATTCTATCAATTCCATTCCTTTGGAGAACTTTAACACACATGCATGCACACACACACACACACACGTGTGCACACACACACACGCTGCACATATGCATGCACGTGAAACAAGCAAGGTGGAGGATGTCTTAAAGGAAGCAAGACAATTTCCCATGCATGCAGGGCACTAGCCTGGCTTGGACAGAAGTGCACCACAGCAGTAGTGTCTGTGGGATCAAAAGTAGCCTCTGCAGAGCCATCCCCACCCCACCCGAGAGACGCAGGCTGCTCTTCAGAGCCTTCCTGGAGCTCCGCCATCTTGAGGTGTTAGACGGGAGCAGATGGTCCCCCTCAGAGCCCAACTCTTCATCTGCAGAATGAGACAGCAGAGCCTTGCTCTCAAGTTGACTGCCCACTAGAGGCTTCCAGGATGCCGCCAGCACAAGTCTCAGAATCCCTGCATCCAGTACAGGGCACAACCTGGAAAAGAGCAGCTGTCTGGCCAGGAGCCAAGCAAAGCCACGGCTTGAATGGTTGTCCCTGGGACTCGTGTCACAGACCCGATCCCCCAACTGGTATGTTAACTGTACTGGGAACCGATTAGGATTAGTTAAGATCCTACTGGGGCTCCCATGATGGCATAAATGGCTTTAGAAGAAGAAAAGGAAGAGAGGCCAAGCTAGCAGGCTCATCTGTCCTACTGCACCCCGCCCCTGCATGATGTCATCCATTGTGCGATGAGACAAGAAGCCCCTCAACTGTTGCAGAGCACATCCCAGTGCCACGTTCACGTGTGTCCAGAGCTGTGAGGCAGATGAGCCTGCGCTGTAGAGATCACCCTAACTCTGGGACTTTGCTATAGTAGAGGAAAGCCGCCTAAGACATGGCATGATTCTTTCAGTGATTGTGTGTTCTAGAACGTTCTGGTTGTAGGAACTTGTTCCAGGGTTGACTAAGAGCTGTGTACAGTAGCAGCACGGGACCTGGAGAGTCTGTGGTCTGCTGGAACTCTGTCTATTCAGATTTATAGATTAGCCATGTCTACCCCAGAGCCCTGGAGCTGACCCAAGAAGCTATACGGAGCAGCAGGCCAGACACGCACCACTGCTAACAGAAAACACAGGCTTGCCAGGAGCAGCAGTGCCACCTGATGTGCCCCTCAGGGTCACCACTCCAGCCCTTCACCCAGGCATTGTGCCTCAAACAGTCCTGCTCCAAGTCAGTGCTGCCTACCACTCCCACCATTATACCAACTCAAGGTAGGTGAGAGGTGGGGCTAGCCACACAGGCCTGTAACCTAAGGTATTGGGGATGCCAAAGCAGGATGGATGTAAGTGCAAGCCCCCCTTGAACAACTTAGAGGAACTCAAAATAAGGCCAGGCATGATAGTGCACACCTTTAACCCCAGTTTAGGAGGCAGGTAGATCTTTGTGAGTTTGGGGCCAGCCTGGTCTACATTGTGAGTTTCAGGCCAGCCAGGGATACACAGCTACATATTGAGGGACAGATAGCTCAGTGGGAGAGTTCTTGTCTATCACAAGCAATGGGTTCAATTCTTAGCACCTCAAAAGTAAAAGAGGGATCCAACTTTGATCTGTTCCGCAGCCACTTCTGGAGAACAACTCGCTCCCATTCTCTAGGAAGACTTGACATGGGGTCCACCATGACAACCTTCTTCCTAGATCCTGCACTTACATGGGTGACACTCAGAGTCCCTGTAAGGAAGGAGCACTGTCCCCAAGCAGACCCAGGAGGAAGAAAAGCATGGGCCACCCAACTCTTTTAGCTGGAACAGATGCAGAAGAGACAAGAACCTGAAGTTTCCTTTCTCCCAGCCATCTCTGATGCCTGTATCTCTCTATAGCCTTCAAGAGGCATCTGAGCATCCGAGGGCTGTGGCAGGATACACATGCCACCTAAGCCATGGGTGCCAGTGGAAGTAACTGCCTCTGCAACACACTTGACCTCCCAAACTCTGCCCTCTTGACCCCAAGCCCCTATGGAAAGGAATATGTAAAGAGAAAAGCAAAAGTCAGAAAAAAAAATGGCAAGGCTCCCCAACCCTAATAGCTAAGCTTCTCTTAGGTCAGGACCGGAAATCTGTTGGGTTTGTCACTTGCCCTTCATTGGCCCAAACAGGCTGCGGGGGCGTCAAGGAGACCCGGGTAGACGCACATCCTTTGATGACAGCTATATTAGGATCAATCCACTGTGCAACAAACATTTGAATCATTCACAGAACCCTAAGTGCTTGGATTTGAATATTCATGAGAAGCTGCCCAGAAATGATTAAAATACATGCATACATGTGTATATATAGTCAGAAAGCAAGACAGCCCTAAGGGTGAAGAATAACAAAAGGCAATTTGCCACTCTGATGAAAGGGCGCAGCGAGTGGGGAGCTTTGTGCTGGATTCATTGAAGAAGACTCATTCATTCACCATGAGTGTACAAAGCCAGGGCTACCAGCAGCTCCGCCCACGCCATCCCCTACTCTACCAAAGCCAGTCACCAGCAGCTCCGCCCACTCCATCCCCTACTCTACCAAAGCCAGAGTCACCAGGAACTCTTTCAACACCATTCCCTCAAACCCAAAGGGGTTTTCCTTCTTTTTTTCATATCTCAGATGGGGAAACTGAGATTATTTGGTCTGTTCCATAGAGGAACTAGAGCTGTGAGGCCTCTCGGCCCAAAGTCCTGCCTTCTCCATGCAGGGCACTATCTCAGATGCTAGAAGAACTCACCCAAGCACACTGATCTTCCAGGCTCAGACTTCACAAACCCACCATTGCAGAGCCGGGAGATTCTCGGTCAATAGGAGTAGAGTGCTCAAGGCACAAGCCTGAATCTTTGAGTTTAGTCCCCGTCATCCATTTAAAAAGCTGGTCATGGTGGGGCACGTTTGTGAGCAGAAACAAGGGAATCTTTGGGACTTGCTGGTTTGCCAACCTAGCCAATTTGACACAGTGAGAGACCCTGTGTCAGAATAACAATAACAAAAAGCTGGGTGGCACCTGAGAGAGGATGGCCAAAGTTATTCTTTGAGCTTCACATATATTTTGTGTGGGGACACACAGACACACATCCAGACACATGTATACACACATACACACACACACACACACACGCACACGCACACACACACACACACACACACACACACACACACCATTGCTTCTGCTCCCTGGAGTTCTACAGAAGGAACATTAGCCAGTGTGAATAAGGAACAATCAGAAAAACAAAGACTTCCTGAAAATTAGATGCCATGGTTCCAAAACAAATCAAATAATGAAGGAAAGAATAAAACGGACAGGATTGAACTCCAGTATTAAAGATGATAAAGTCAATGAAATTTCAAACACAGAGCAGAAAGGAAACCAAACACACACACACACACACACACACACACAATCTCAAAAGCACGCATGAAGTTAATTTATACGTGCAACTGATCTTTGGTTTTTAGTAAGAATCCTTGAATTTAAAAAGAACACAAGGAGAAGAAAAATGAAGGAGTGATAGAAACCCACCTCCCTGGGCTAAAGAAAGACTTACATGTTCAAAGTTCCTTCCAGACAGAGAATGGCAAATGCTTACTTTCTAAGTAAAATTTTATGTTCAGAAAGAATTGCCAAATTCTACAGATACAGAGAATCCTAAGAAGCCTCTGGAGTGAAAGCATCAAATGACTTCACGAAATGTCCCCTCAAGCTCCTGTGTTTGAACCCTAGGTCTCCTTCGACTAGTGGTATTTTGGAAGCCTGCGACCTAAATAGCAGAAGTGGGTCGCCGAGGATGGCCCTCGAGAATGAGATGAGCTCTGGGTCCAGGCTCTCTGTTTGCAGATCTGCCAGGATGCGGATGAGTTGTGTCACAAGCTCCTGCTGCTGTAGGACCAGCCACTCCTGCTACCATGATGTCCCCTCAAACCATAGCCAAAATAAACATCTCTTCCCTTACGTTGCTTCTGTGAGGTATTTGGCCACAGGATTGAGAAAAGTAATGATACAGGCTTGCAGAGAGACAAAACGTGGGTCAGATGACCTCGCTGACGGTGGGTCCTGTGTGAGAGTAAACCGAAGACTTAAACACGGGTACTGAATGTCTGCTTTGCACAGACCTGCTGGGAGAGGCACACTCAAGGACAGGTCTCCAGCAAAATGACAATCCAAGAAAGCATCGAACAGAATAGCCGAGGAACTGCAAAGTCGCCCGCCTCATCCAAGTGCAGGGTGAAAAGCTCTGGACCTAAGAACACAGGATGCAATTCCATTCAGGAACCTAGGAGATTCTGAAAAAGAGCATCTTCCAGAGGACACACTCGTCGTGTTTAACAATTACTATAGTAACGGGTGAGCCCTGGTGGCAAGGAGAAGGCATGCCCAAACCCTGGATTTATGGCTTGTGCCCTGCCCGTAAGATGTTTCCTTCCTATGTCTGCGATGAGGAATGGTTATATAATCAAAATATTTCAAATGCTGGTTAGTCACTTAAATTTGTTTGCTCATGGTACAAATATAACTAGAGACCCAGATTTTATAACTTGGCAGGGCTGGGAGGGGCAGAGGGGCCTCTCACCTTACTTCCCAGCAGTGAAAGACAAGAGGGACTGATGAGAATGTACGTGTGGGAAAACAGAAGTGTAAGCCTGTTATATAAAGCAAGGGAGGAATTGGAGAAGTAAAATGTTAACCGCGCTTGGCAGAGCCTGGGGCTGCAGACAATCTTTATTAGCATATGGTGCCAAAGTACCTCAGTCTCCATCTTCTTACAGAGTGCCTACTATGTGTCAGACCTCTGGCAGGGTGCTGGGGAGGAAACAGAAAGTCCCTCTACTGTTGCAGAGCACATCCCACATCCCAGTGCCAAGTTCACGTGTGTCCAGAGCCGTGAGGCAGATGAGCCTGCTCTGTAGAGATTACCCTAACTTGGGGACTTTGCTATAGTAGTGGAAAGCCGCCTAAGACATGGCATGATTCTTCCAGTGATTGTGTGTTACAGAACGTTCTGGTTGTAGGAACTTGTTCCAGGGTTGACTAAGAGCTGTGTACAGTAGCAGCACGGGACCTGGAGAGTCTGTGGTCTGCTGGAACTCTGTCTATTCAGATTTATAGATTAGCCATGTCTACCCCAGAGTCCTGGAGCTGATCCAAGAAGCTATACGGAGCAGCAGGCCAGACATGGTGTGCGTACCACTGCTAACAGGAAACACAGGCTTGCCAGGAGCAGCAAGTGCCACCTGATGTGCCCCTCAGGGTCACCACTCCAGCCCTTCACCCAGGGCATTATGCCTCATACAGTCCTGCTCCATCAAGTCAGCGCTGCCCACCACTCCCACCATTATACCAACTCAAGGTAGGTGAGAGGTGGCGCTAGCGACACAGGCCTGTAACCTAAGGTAGTGGGGATGCCAAAGCAGGACAGATGTAAGAGTGAAGCAGACACAAAAGAGAGTGAGTGTTGGTCAGTTTTTCATTTCTGTGACAGAAATGACAAATACCTGACAAAGAACTTCACAGAAGGCAAGAGTTGTGCAGGTGGAATGGTTCATTGGGTAAGAGTATTTCCTGTGACGGCAAAAGGGCTTGAGCTCAAACCCCCAGCACCTACATGTAAAATCCAGTCATGGTCAAACATACCTGTGGCCCCAGCATCAGGGAGAGGAGACACCCATGTAAAAATCAGTCATGGTCAAACATACCTGTGATCCCAGCATCAGGGAGAGGAGACACCCATGTAAAATCCAGTCATGGTCAAACATACCTGTGACCCCAGCATCAGGGAGAGGAGACACCCATGTAAAAGCCAGTCATGGTCAAACATACCTGTGACCCCAGCATCAGGGAGAGGAGACACCCATGTAAAAGCCAATCATGGTCAAACATGCCTGTGACCCCAGCATCAGGGAGAGGAGACACCCATGTAAAAATCTGTCATGGTCAAACATGCCTGTGACCCCAGCATCAGGAAGAGGAGACACCCATGTAAAAAGCCAGTCATGGTCAAACATGCCTGTGACCCCAGAGTCAGGGAGAGGAAATGTACTAGAAGGAGCATCGAAACTGAGTAGTTTTGCTTCTCAGGGACATTTACAGTGTCTAGGGACTTCAGGGGTGGGTGTCATCCCTAGATAGAGGATGCAGAAGAATATCACTGACAGTGAGCAGTCAAAGACCAAGATGCTGCTGAACACCGCCACTCATAGAGTGACTACCTGACAAAGAGCTATCAGGCCCTGTGTGCCCATGGTGCTAATGCTGAGGACCCAGATTCCAAGAATCACTTGCTTGAAATCATGGAACAAGTTGGAAAGGAGGGTGATACAGGCTGGGTGGGCATATTCTAAACAGCTGAGTAGTTCCCCCAGAGCAATCAAGAGCCTAGGAATGCATTGCATTTTAGATGGAATCGTTGACCTCAGGTTCTGGGGTACCAGAGATCTCCAACAAGAAGTCATTGTTTCTTCTCTACTGAGTCCCCCAAAGACTGACAAGGCAAAGACAATATCTGGGACACACCCCCAGGAGCTTCTCAACTCCCCCAACTGCACTGGTCACACTGGAGGCAGCCTGGTATGTAGACCACACATCAACAATCAGAGCTAATGGAAGCTATTTCCCCTCCCCTGGCCCTTGGAACTGTTGGACTGGGATGATTCAGAGATGGTACCTCCATGGAGCTCCTTTTGCTGGGCATCAGCTCTGGTAAAACACTGTCCCTCTCACCAAACCTCAGCTCACCACAGGCTTGGTGTTTCACTCACCCAACAAGCACTCAGCCTCAGGCAAAGCTAGGTTTGGGGTTTCTTCCAGTCCACCCCATGGCACAGGGTGTCAGATACTTACCCTGCTCTATAGATGGTCACTTGGTGTGGTGGTGTTTGAATGAGAATGACCCACATAGGCTCATAGATTTGAATACTTAGCCATCAGAGAGTGGCACTATTTGAGAAGGATTGGGAGGTGTGGCCTTGTCAAGTAGGTGTGGCCTTGTCAAGTAGGTGTGGCCTTGTTGGAGGAAGTACGTCACTGAAGGGTGAGCTTTGAGGTTTCTAAAGTACAAGCCAGGCCCAGTCTCACTCCCTCTTCCTTATGCCTATGGATCCAGACGGAGAACTCCAACACCATGTCTCCCTGGGTGCTGCCATGCTCCCCATTATGACGATAATGGACTGCAAAGCCAGTCCCAACTGCAGGTTTTACTTCATAAGAGTTGCCATAGTCATGGTGTCTCCTTATGGCAATAGAACACTGCCTAAGACACTTGGTAACAGGTAGAGACAGGCATCAACATATCAATGAGGTGGGTGCTTTAAGGGCGCTGTGAGAATGAGTGCTCAGGAATCTTCCCAGAGAAGGTGACCCAGCATCTCTACCTGAAAGCATAGCCAGGTGGAGAAGAGCATCTACCACCTTTCTTCTCTCAAGCGGTGCCTACCAAGAAGGAGTGGAAAGCAACTGCCTCCTCCAGCGCTCTCTGTGACACCAGTGTCCCCTTGCCGTAACCCCTACTCCTGCAGTGACTGTCCAGAAGCCTGGGCCTGCCCCACATAGGACACAGCACTCCCAAGCACAGGAATGAAGAGATTTATATCCTATAGAGGCAACGGGTATCTATGGGGGGGGGGGGGCAAATTCTGGACTAAAACTGATGCTAGCAGTGATGAGCCAAGAATGGTTCTTCATGGTCCCCATCCCCCTCCTTTTCCCACCTCGCAGCCTTCCTCCCTTCTCTTCCAGGCCATGAGGTAAGTGGGTTTGCGCTACCTCGTATTTGCTATGTCACCCCACGTCAAAGCAATGAGGCTAACAACCATGGACGCCTCTGAAACTGAGAGCTGAAAATAAACCCTTTCTCCTTGTGAGCTGACTGTCTGGGGTTTGAGCCATAATGACAGATAGCTGGTGACGTGTCTAACAAAGACTATGAAGCCACCAGAAGCCTGAGCAGTGAAGGAAGGGGTGTGACTTGTGAGGTGGTGTCATTCACTGACTAGTGAAGCTGGTGACCCAACCCAGCTGACATCGACCTGGCAGCCCGGGAGGCACTACTCTCAAATGCAGACTTGGGGGGACCCTCGCAGCCATACGGGAGTACCAGCATCAGGGAGGAGTCCCAGAGAAAGGAGCAGAGTTGGCAGAGACATTAAGGTTAGGACAATTTCCCTAACTGCAGCAGTGGAGGCTACCTGGCCGTTTTCCCAAATAGCCTCTCCTGGCCAGAGGGGATGACTTGATTGAATGTTTTCCAAATGGGAGCTCTTATCTTCTCTTTCTCTTAAAGGGGCACATGGGGGAGTGTGGGTTCATGGCCTACCAGTCTAAGAGCTCGGTGTTCAGGCATGATGGCTCGGGGGCTCCTCATGGGGACTTCCACTAGACTCCGTGTCTGACACACAGAGAAATCAACCGGATGCTAGAGGGAACACCCAAATGCCCACAAACTGAGCGTGGCAGTTCCTAGCATGTACTGTTGCCTCCTAGACCTTAGAACTAAGTATCAGATGTGCATGCGGTCCCCTTGAGATTTCAGTACCACTCTCCAACAACAAAGTGAGATTTCTTTATAGCCACAATGGGGTTTGGACACCTGACAGTGTCCCCAGGGCACCCGGCATGTCCAAGACTTTCTCTACTCCTGCTAGGGGACCCTGCGCTGATCAGTGGTGAGGGCCAGCAGACATCTAATGGTCATAACTGGCCATGAACTTGGCTGGGTCCCTGGAGCTCTGCAATCTCTGGTCTGTCTGTCTGCAATCATCTGGCCTGATTGTTCCCTGATGTTTTGTGGGGAGGGATTCCAGCTCCCACCCCAGCACAGGCAGTGGACTCTCAGAATGTTCTCATGGCTTTTCCTGGGCAGAGTGGTCCACACCAAACAGAGGAGGGGTCTATGCACCAAAGGTGCAGATAACACTGATGCTGCTTCTGTTTCTGGGGTGGCCTCACTTCAGAGTGAGGGGGTTCACTCAGAGGAGGGAACAGTGCGTGTGTGATCACATCCGGGAGACAGGAGGGGACATCAACCTTTTCGGGTCTTTCCCTGTAGCCCCCTTTCCCTTCCCTGTGAGTCCGACTCCTTCAATGGACTGTTTTAAAATAGAATAGTAGGTGACTTCCTGCCTCGTGCACAAGCTCAGGTCATCATGCCCCAGAAACAAAAAATGTTGGGTCTACAGGGCAACCAGAAGGTTCCAGTCTCACCGTAGGTAGCCTGGATCACCCCAAAGTCCAGTCACTGTCCCCTGCCTCAAGTCTCAGCCATTTTTCATGTGCCAAAGGAGTAAGTCTTTGATTAGCTTAATCATTCGGTGCTTTGGGATGTGGTCCAAATTCCTTCACGCTTCTTGGAGGTCTCCAGGATGTTACTCACTTTTCTCCCATCCATTCTCATTTGAGGGTGCTGAGTGTCTAGTGGAGACATCATGAGGGGCTTTTCTCTGGGGGAAAATCACTGTATGAGGTCCTTGGAACAGGGGCAAGCTACTCGCAACCATCAGGAGCCCAACAGCCACTGGTGGAATTGAAGGGCAGGAAGGACAAGATCAATTCAGTGTGCAGTGCTAAAGGTTCATCGCAGAGAGATCAGTTGTGTACTGAACATAGGGTAGACACTGCCCTGGGTCCCAAGAGACGCACCTGGGATCCAGATACACCCTTGTCTCCCCAGAGTCTCTGCCCCACAAACAGAAGAGTGGGAGGAAAGCAACATGAAACACGGTCATGAGGGAATAGGTTGGACCACACACTGGAGGAAAGTGAGACTGGGCAAGCCATGTAAATCCCGAGCCCCAGCTTTCCTGGGAAACATCAGGCTTGATGTTGGGAGTCCCCACCAGTATGCCACACTCCTGGGCTCCCGCTGATCAGTTCAGCAACACCCTTGAGGCCTCCTGTCCTCAGGTTCTATGGCCTGCTGGTCTTAGGAACAGAACCTTGCTTGCACTTCTCAGGACGGAGGACAGATCTGCCTGCAGCCCCATGCCAGAAGCCAGGTTCTCTGGGAGAGAAGAGAGCTATGAGTGGAGGCTACTGCTTCACCAAACAGAGGACTTTCTCCTTTCCTTCTGTGGGAAGGGATGCGCACACACAGACACAGACAAACACACAGAGACACACACAAGGACACAGACACAAATGCAGACACACACCCGGATATGTACACACAGACAAACACACAGAGTTACACACAAGGACACAGACACAAATGCAGATACACACCTGAACATGGGACACACAAACACACAGAGACACAAGGACACAGACACATACACACAAAGATATGGACACACAGACACATATACAGACACACAGTGATACACACACACACACACACACACACACACACACACGAGGTATTGCACACCTAGCACATGCTCTCTGATAAGGCAGATCCCTCACACTGGCTGTGAACACCAAGCTCTAAAAGGCCAAGAGGTCTCTGTGAAGGTCGGAGATGACCCAGCCGCAGTGTGTGGAGCACTGTGAGGTGGAGCTCGAGCCCGTGCTGAGTTTCACCATACTGGGGGAAGCTGTTTCTTCAGGTGAATTTCCAAAACTGGCCTGACTTGGTCAGCCCCCTGCTGTGACCACCTGTGGGTGGGTGATGGACTGAGCAGGAAGTGAACACAGAGAAAGGATTGGGGGGAGGGGGGTCCCCACAGCCACCACAACTCTGAGGTGCCAAGTTGTCATATTACCCTCCACGGTCTGCCCCCTTCATGGAGAGGGAAGTGAGGGAACCGTAGAGCTTCCATAACCTGCATTCTGTCCCACTCCACTGGGAGGGCACACGGGGGGCAGTGCTACCTCTGGCTGAGAAAGGGTGGTGGGTGACAAGGGAGTGAAAGAAAGGGCAGAGTTCTGATTGGTGGATAACGGGCAGAGGGTGCCAAGGACAACAGGTACCTCCAGTGTGCAGTGTGGTTGGTGTGAGACAGCCCACAGGCCTAGGGTAGTGGAGACGGAGAGAAGAGGAGGGTGACGGGTCCTTGGGGGTCATGTAAGGGGAAGAACTATGATGGGCTCAGCAACCCCCTTTATACCTTGCACTCGGGGAGACACCAAAGACCAATAGAGAGATCTGGCGTGCATACTAATCTCACACAAGAGCAAAGCAGGCAGCAGCTGGCACTCTCAAGGGTCCAGTTTATGTGAAAGCTAACAGAGTCTCCAGCTGGGCCTCCCCTGGGGCCTATATTCAAGACTGGGGTGCACTCACACAGCCAGGCCTAGCAAGGAACAAGACAGTCGGGGAACAGGGCAGGGAGAGCGCTGCTCCTGATGGCTGAGCAACCATGCACCCACAGAAGCTGGGTGTGTGCACAAATGTTTGTGCCTCCCCCAGTCTGGGCTTTCACTGTGGCAGGCCCAGCCTTTTGACAATGACAGTGATCCTGGCATGGTAGTGTGTGTCTGGAGAGAGATTCTGCCAAGGAATTGCTATCTGCTATAGTCAAGCCCATATCCGGAAGGTACTGGCAGCTGTGCTGAGTGAGGGATCAGGTGATGCCTGTTGGCCTTGGCTTCTGGGAAGGGATGACTTCCCAGGCCAATGCAGTTGTTTGGTCCCCATGATTGACTTCTCTATAACTGTGTGACTGTAGACAATTTCCTGTCACTTCTGCCAGGAAGCGGGTGGTGGATGGTTGGGGGTCACACCTTTCAGCTCAGACACAGTACCTACTTCTGCCATCAGTACCAGCCTTGTGGCTTCTGCCCTTTGGACCCCTGTTTCCCCATCTGTAAAGCTAAAGCTAACCCACTCCTTGGAGGAGTTGCAGACAGCCCTGCCCCCACAAGCCTGAATGGCTGAGAAGCTCACAAAGAAAAACAATAGCCAAGCAGAACAAGATCAAGATCCCTGGTTCTTCAGTGGTCTCTCCTTTTGGAAGCCCACTTTATCCCTGCAGCTATACCTTGAACTGTTACAGGCACAGGGAAGAGTTTGTTTATGTTTGTATTTGTGTGTGTGCGGGGGTGGGGGGGGTGGGGGGGGTATCCACCTTGGATATATGGGTATCAGTCAAATCCTCACTCTGAAGCTAAAATGCGCCACCAGGCACACCACGCACAGAGCTGTCTGCCTACAGGCGACAGGTGGGAGGCTTCTGGAAGCAGTGTTTCTCATTCCCCCAGAGGAAACCTGTGACATCAAATCATGGAGGGGGAAGGGGGAGAGCAGGCAGCCTTTCCCACAGAGTGAGGGAAGGCAAGAGCTGGGTCCTGCAAGCACCTTCTCTCTAAAGCCCTAAGAGGTCTGGGAGCCAGTGGCTGTCACTGCAAGGCCATTGCTCCTGTCTTACCTGCCTCAACCGCTCTCCCCAGGGAACAAACCTTGTCATTATCTCAAATCAGCCTACTTATCTTCTGAGATACCTCCAGACTAAAGCTGTAAGCCCCTGGCTAAGCAGCCAGAATGGACCCTGAATGCCACCACGCAGCCACACATCTGCCCAGAGTGGCTCACCGGAGGAAATATATTGACCTCTTTTCTTACCTTACAAAACACCACCACTAAAGCCAATTCATCATGATGGAGGGATGCTTTCCAGAGACTGGACGGCAGCACCCTTCACCTTACTAGGAAGCTGGGTCAGCCCTGAGGTGGGGCCCTGAGATCTGGTCACAACTGCTGGGTGGGGGTGGGGTGAGGATCGGGTTGTCCATCTTCAGAAGAGCAAGTCAGCTGAAGGTTCTGTCTCGTTCCTGCCACCACCACCAGCCCAGCCTATGGGCTTCAGTGCTCTGGGCCTCAGGTTGCCCATCTGGAAGATGGACTGACTGGTTAACATCATGTAGTCGTTTAGAGTTGAAACGAAAGGTTTGTGAATATGCTACTGTTAGAAATATTTTCTAGCATGAGCTCTCTGCCGACGCAAAATCCCTATCAAGCAAATCAAATCAGACCAAATTAAAAGATACCCAGGTTTAACTGGACTCCTGCGCTCTTAGGTGGTTCCGAGGGGAACCGGAAAGCCGCCAATGCGACCATGGGAAAGGGAAAAAAAAAACCACATGTTTATTATTTGGGGAGCAGTTTAAATAGCCTGGGAGTGGTCATGACCCTTACTGGGGAGGGGGTCCAAGGTTCAATGGTCACAGTGGTGGGGCCTCCAAAGATGGAGGCGGGAGACCAGGATTTATAGATACCACCTGTCCTTTTCTTTGGGGGTTAAAAATCAATTCGTATTTACACACATACACAACTCTAATCTAAATGGCACGACCATTCACTCTCAATGTTAACAGGAACAAAACAAGGTATCCCTGTGACCCAAAGGTCTGTAATAAATGTCTCAAAGATTATGATTCAGGGCCATAGTTTCCCATCTAAGCAAGGAGGGTGTTAAACTCAATGATACCTCATTTTTCTGTCAACATAGACCTTCCACAACCCCAAAACATTGTCTCACTCTTAACAGATGTGGGCAAGCTGTGGTATGGTGGTATGTGTATGTGTTATGCAGGAGGAGATGCAGGTGAGACCACATCCCTAGAAGAGAGAAGTGAAGAAACAGCTCCTAGGTGTGTCTAGGAGACCGGAAGTGGAGGGGACGGGCAAGGCTGGACTGCAGGAAACAGGCTAAAGCCAAGCCAGGCTGGGAATTTTCAGGAGCAAAGGAAGTGGAATCTGAGAGCCTGTGACATCATAAGGACAGAGAGAGCAGCCTTTGTCCTGCAGTTCCTATTCCACCCTGTGGTGTGACAGCAGTTACGTTCCCCCCCCCCCAGGACCCCTGGCTCCTGGGACATTCTTGGTTCTTCTGGAAGGGTTCTTGGGCAACCCTGAGGCTACCTTAGCTGTCTTTTCCAGCCCAGGATGGGCAGACTTCCTCTTTAAGGACCATAGAAGAAGTCACTCAGGTTCTGGGAGCCATCTAGTCTACCTCTGCTCTGTCTTGTACTGCCTTAGTCATTCCTAACAATCCCAAACACACAAATAGGCAGAGTAGTTCCAATAACACTTTATTTATGGACAACAAAATTTGAATTTAAAGTACTATTCACTGGTCACAAAAATGTTATTCCTTTGAGTTTTTTTTTAACCATTTAAAAATATAAAACCTATTCTAAAGTCACAGGTTATGCAAAAACAGGTGGTCCATCCACCAGATCTGGCCACAGGATAAAGTGTACAGGCTTATTCTGATCATTCAAAACCAGTTCGTGGACCAGCAGCCCTAGCCTCCAGCTGCACCTGGGAGCTTGTTGAAAAATAGCTTTTGTTTTTTTCAGCTCTACAAATCCAAACCCTGGGTTTAACACAATCACTGTCACTCATGTGCACTTTAAGTTATAAAAATACTGACGCCAGAGGGTCATTTCCAACACTCTCATTTCATAGGAACGGGGTGTAGCCTGGACACCGAGCTTTCAGAGCTGCCCCTGGTTGGTACAGCCAAGTTCAAGTACTTGAAACCCAGGGATCTCCCAGGGACTAGGGACTACTGATTCTCAGAACATCCAGGCCACTCCTCTCTGACAAAGCATATCACTGTGTAAGGACACTGCTAGTCACTGAGCCACCCCGGGGCCAGTGTGCCCCTGGATCCTAGGTGTGGAGACCTCATGGGTGGTCTCCCACTCCTGAATGAGCAAAAGAAGCTCTGGAGCTGGGCATACCCTTCCCTCTAACTCCTTGTCTCCACCCTCATCTCCAGCGTCACCCCAGAAGGCAGGGAACGCAGGAAGGTGGCCCTCTGCCCACTCTCTCTGTGAACCCTGGGCTTCCCCACCTCCCTGGAACGCTGAGTCCTCAGGATGGTACCCAGGTCCTGCCTTCCCAAGGACTCTGGGGTAAAGGGTATAAACAAAGGCAAGCTAATCTTTCATCAAATCTATTGGGCCCCAAGAACCCACATAACCCAGAAGGCCCTGTCCTCCCCTGCTTAGAGTTTCTACTTCCTCAGACCCCAACTTCTTCCTCTGCCTCTGATGGTCACAGAACCTGGTGTCACCCTGGAGAAACACGAAGAGGAAGCACACAGCACAGTTCAGAGCAACCAATGTCTTAGCCAGCCTGACCAGAGGTGCTAACGACCTTCAGAGTCTTAAGTGAGAGGGCTAGGGGAGGGGGAGACATGGGGCAGTCCCTGTGTCCCCTTGGACAGCCACTGACATCACTGCTACATGGGTATCTACCTCAGGTCTGATCCATCTCTACCTGAGTATCCTCTCACTGAAAGGCCTGGAGTGAGCCTGCACCCCACAGAAATACTCTTGAATCTTGAGACTTCAATGCCCAAGTGACAACCTCCTACCTCCTGGAGACCCTGCCAGAAGAATTAGCAGCCCAACCCTTGGCAATTCTGGAAAGGTAGACCTAGAAGGTGCCCTGAGAAATCAGTCCTCTTCTTGCTTCTGGGAAAAATCTGAGCTCAGGGAAGAGAAAGGAGCCTCCTAGGGTGGAGGCAGATGGAAGCCAACCCCTCTTCCCCCTCCACCTCCTTCCTTGGAGGCCCCTCAGCTGGGGGGCGGGAGATGGGGGTAAAGGGAAGGGCCCTATGGTCCTAGAAGGTGAAAAACAAGAACGGTTAGGCCCGCAGGCCCAGCACTTAGGCTTTGGCCAAGAACAGCATTATAGTGCCCTGCTTTCGACTGCCCTGGGCCCAGTCCAGACCCGTGGAGACCACAGTGGGCAGCTATGTAACTTACCCTCTTTCTAGCATCGAACAATAGAAACAGTTTTGATTGGCAGCCACATACCGATGCCAGGAGCTGAACTAATAACTGTGGTTCTCTGGCTTCCCCTGACACACAAAGCATGGAGGAACTCACACCCTCCCTTATAAGTCCCGCAGAAAGCCTCTGGCCCAATACTGTCTGGTGTTGGAGACACCACTTGAACTCAGGGACACTTAGAACCAGACCTGAATTCCTCTCCTGTATGACCATGAACCTCAGTTTCTTTACCTGTAAAATGGGGCTGTCTACCAGGGTAGCTGGAAAGAAAAAAAGGGGAGCGGAAAGGACACTGCTCCACAGGTGACAGCTATGGGCTAGCTGCCCCATAAGCAGGCTATGCAACCTCTCCTTCCTCCCCAAGCCTCAGGGAGGCAGCTTTTCCACAGAAGGAAGCAGGAGAGCAGCGTCTTGTGGAATGTGGCAAGGCGCCTTGGAGCTGAACCCTGCCTCACAACTTGTCTTTAGTTAGCTCTCAACTAAAAATAGCTACCCCCCACCACCCCCCACTACCTCTGGGGCTGCACACCTCCTTTCTGGCCTGGCACTAGGGTGTGCAGGAGCCACTCTTGGGGTGACAACCAGCCTGAGACAACCCACAACATGGAGGATATGCTGAACAGGAGGTCTTTATCGAAGGGGACACAGAAGCAGCTGTGGGCTCCTGCCAGACCATTCCAGAAGCCCCAAGGGGCCCTGTGGCTCCTGTACTCCCTAGAGGGCTTCCACCTGGACAGCTGGCACCCAAGGAGTCTTACCCAGCCTTGGCAGGGTCTGCTCAGGGGAGGGCTGGGAGACACAGGCAGCTGCCTACTGACATGCCTGCCCAATGGTCTGTCCATCCACATCCCAGTCTGTCCCTGCCTGGGAGCTGAACCATCACTTGCAGCTCTGGAGCCGGGTCCTATGGTGCTTCTCTGTCAGCAGGGGGATGAAGGTATCACTGTGTGAGAGCTTCAGCCTGCTGCCCCAGCTTGGCCCCTCCCTGGCAGCAGGCTCCGGGGGCAGGGTGTCCAGGTCGCTGCGAGAGCCCCCGGGTTTGCCTTCTGCACTGCTGGAGTTGAGCTCCATCAGCTCCAGCTCGTGTTTGGCTGCCGTCTCCAGGACACGCTGTTTGTTGTAGTACCTGACAAAGTTGTTGATGATGGGGTGAATGGGCAAGGCGATGGCAATTACCCCACACAAGAAACTGATAGCCGCGTTGAGCTTTCCCAGAGTGGTTTTGGGGTAGATGTCACCATAGCCCACTGTGGTCATGGTGATGATGGCCCACCAGAAGGACTGGGGAATGCTCTTAAACAGAGTTTCAGGGTGGCTCTGCTCCATGGTATAGCCTAGTGCGGAGAAGACGAAGATGCCCACGGCCAGGTACATAAGCAACAGCCCCAGTTCCTTGAAACTGCGCTTGAGGGCGTAGGTGAGGGTCTGCAGGCCTGAGGAGTGGCGGGCCAGCTTGAAGATGCGCGCGATGCGCATGATCCGCAGGGCCTGCACAGCCTGCTGCACGTTGGTCAGCTCCATCATTCGCGCGCCCAGGTGCGTGAGTGTGAGGCTCACATAGAAGGGGAGGATGGCCAGCACATCCACGATGTTCATGAAGGAAAGGGCAAAGTGCAGCTTGTTGGGCGAGGAGAAGAGGCGGAGCAGGTACTCCAGCGTGAACCAACCGATGCAAGCAGTCTCCACGTTCTCCAGGGTTGGGTGCTCCACACGGTTACCCTCAGCGTCTACCACCTGCAGCTCGGGTATGGTGCCCATGCACATGACAACAGAGGAGACTAGAATGAGCAAGAAGGACAGAACTGCCACCACCCGCGCAGGGCACGACGACTCCGGCTTCTCCAGGAACTTCCAGACGCACTTCTGGCAGCGGCGCCAGCGGCCCTCGGCCGCGTCCACACCCAGGTCGTCCAGGATGAGCTGCACCCTGCGTGCGATCTCCTCCAGCTCCTCGCGCTTCTCGCTCAAGTGGCTCTTGCAACAGTCATCCAGGAATTTGAGGTCCACCTTCCAGAAGTCCATCTCGTTCTTGAAGCAGATGGGGCAGATGCCCTTCTTCATGTGGACCTCCCCAAAATAGTACACCTCAATAACACACTTAAATGCGTCTGGGTCCCGGTCAAAGTAGAATTCGCGCTTGCCTGGGTCGTAATCATCGCACAGGGAGAAGATGGTGTCATAGCCACCGGCCAAGCAGTCCATGAGCTCCGCCAGCCGGGTCTCGGGGTACTGGCTGAGCAGGTCTCCATAGAGCACCTGCCGCACGCCCCCCACATTCACCACAATCTCAATGTCGTCGCCTGCCACAGAGTCCTGGCTGCCAGGCTCCGGGAGGCTTTGCTCTGCAGACGCGTCCATGCTCCCCGCGGGTGCGCTCCCAAGCCCGGGTTCCATGGGTCCTGCCTCAGCCAATGTGCCTCCCTCGGGGACGGCAGCCACCTGCTGGGAAAGGTACTCACAGCCGCTGGCGGCAGGAGGCTGGGGTACACCGCGGGGGAGCCATACACCCAGCGGCAGTAGAGGGTCTGTGCGAGGGCATCCAGGCGCGCCGGCAGAGAACTCCGCTGCCTTTGGCCTCCGGTGTTCAGGATACTCACCCGCGGCTCCGGGTCTGACGCTTCAGCTGGGTCCAGAATAGAACCTGGCTCTCCTAGCAAGCAGAGACCTCCTTCCCCGGGGCAAGCAGGTGGCTTCGGCCACGGGTAGGTCCAGGAGCTGCGAGATCCGGATGTGCCGAGAGCGAACTTGGACTGGCTTTGCAGGAGCGGTTCCGAAACACAATAGGAATTCCAACCTGACGTCAAACGCTTTGCTACTGTACCCTCTTCTGGTGAGATTTTGCACCGCACGCGCAGCAGCTGCCCAGGAATGAGTTAACCCTTGGGCAGACCTGCACCGCTGCCGCCACCGCCACCCTTCTCCACTACCCACCCTTCTCCACTACCGGCGCCACCGGCTGCGCCTGCAGGCTCAGGGGTTACAACCCAGAGCTTTAAGATCTCACAGGCTCAGGCTGGCGAGTCCCTCCTGAATTGCTAGGTGAGAAGGGGAAAAAGAGGACCTCCGCCTGTTGCTCACCAACCCCTCAAGAGGCAGCTGCACACTCCTTGGGCACATCCCTTCTGTCCTAGGCTTCGGTCGGCCTGTAAGGGTTCCTAACACTCCAGAGCTCTGCCCGGTCAGTGGTTTGACCTTGTCCCCACCCCTAAAATTTGTCTCCGCTCCCACAGTAAAAAAGGAAATTGCTCCACTTTACAAGATAGAAAGGGAGGCGAGCTTAGCCATTCCTTAACCCAAGGCTTTCCTGCTGGCTTACACAGCCATTACCAGTAGTTCCCAGAGTCCCTGCGCCCACCATCCCCGTCCCCACTCCTCTGAAGGAAGTCAGTTCTTTCAGTTGATTGCTGCCTCACTCCCTCTCATCTTTCTCCAGGCTGAGAGCATCTCTGGTTCCAGCCCATGGTTTTTACCATCAGGGTTATCAAAGGAGGACCCATCTATGGCCTAGAATTGGGTCTAAAAGTAAGCTGAGCCAAGTGGTAGCTCAATTGGTAGAGTTCTTTCCTGGCATGCATAAGGCCCTGTGGTTGTTCTCCTATACCACATAAACCAGCCCGGATGTGCTTGTCTAGGATCCCAGCTTTCTTCACTTAGGAAAGGGAGGCAGGAAGGGCAGAAGTTCAAGACTATCATCTAGCTTTGGAGGTTATCCTGGCCTAGAGACTGTCTCAAAAAAAAAAAAAAAGTTGAAAGGATGAATAGGCAGAGCCAGTAAGACAGGCTAATAGCACAGCAAAGCTATCTGTTTGACCATGCAGTGGCAAGCATGCCATTCACATTTGCCCAAACCCACAGAATGCACAACAGCAAGAGGGGGCCCTAGAGGACACTGTGGGCTGAGTGGGTGACGATGGTGCTCTGTCCCTGTGGTTTCCTCAGTTGTGATAAGCCTTCCATTCCCACAGGGATGTTCAGAGTGGGGGCTGCTGATCGTGGGGAAGCTGTAGAGACCCGGTCTGGGAAACTGCATCTTTCTGTGCACCTGAGACTGCTAGCTTTAAAAGACTATTAAAATGTAGTCTGTAAGCTGGATTTCTAAAACGCTCAAGATCCTGCCCATTCGTGAGTCATGAAACTGGTATACCAGGCCACTGGCAGTATTGTTCTTTAATGTGATGGCATAAAAACAAGACGCACTAGAATACAGCACACAAGGTATCATTTGGGGGAAACGTCTTACAATATTTATTTCCATTTAGCGCCAGTCTATGGTGTGCTACTCAGAAAGGGAAACCGGCAAAGAGAACGGTTGGGTGACAGTAACAGTTAACACTAATGTAAGAGCACTGTGTACCCAGCACCCTGGGTACTTTCCATTTTTCTTACTCAGTCCCTAGCTGCTCTCAGAGAAACAAAGACATCAAGTAATTGCCATCATCACCAGCTACATCTGGGATGCTGGCTGCTGGGCTCTAAGGCGCCTTTCCTTACTGCAATCTACCATCTCCACACTAGATCCATCTAACCCAAGCTATTCCCCTTTTGGCGGTCTACTGTTGTTCCCTGTCCGGGCAGGGTCCAGTGCGAACGGCATCTAAGACTGAGCTTTATGGGCTTAAAAAGGACCCATTCTCACTCACGTAATTACTGATGTCCTGTGCCATCTACGCATACCACACCCACCCTGGGCAAAGACATAATCATACTCTACTGGAAATTTAAATACGGTACAGCTAAGGGAATACATAACAAGAGAGAGAGATGTACAGGGCAGTACTGCAGAGCTCTCCCATAGGTAGTGTCAGGATGTCTGATTGAAAGAGGAAGGCACAAAGCAAGGTGTTAGGGCCTCCTCACTCCATGGCCCCTCCCACTCCATGTCCTCCTCACTCCATGACCCCTCCCACCCCAGGTCCATTCCGCTCCAGACCTCTCCTTTGCTCCATGCTGGCAGCTGGTAGCCAGGGGCTTTGCTTCTGATTTCTAACTTCATTCCTCTTTCTCTTTGAAAGTCAGAGCAGCCTAGACTTGGGCCCAGGGTGCCTTCCCTCGGCCCTAGTGCACCTACAACACAGTACAAAGACTCAAATTCTTTTCTCTGGATCTCCGGCACCATCACCAGCATAGCCATGAGTCATCTCTGAGGCTAAGCAGAGGCAGGAGCAGGGAGGGGTTGTGGTACTTCTGTGGACCTCACCTGGCCGCTGAGATGGGAGCCAGGAGGCCCTCTTGATTGCTGCCCTCTTCTGCTCCATCTGCCCCTGTATATCAAGCATGCGACCATAGACAGAACCCACAGTGTAACTTAGTTGTTTCTATAAAATCTTGCAGTTAAGAAAAGAAGGGCCACTGGTTCCATTTCACTGATGGAAAAACCGAGACATTAAAGAAGACATCAACTTGGGTATTTTCAGTGAAAACTGGAGCTTTCTTATGATCATGGCTTGCCTCTTTCTCCCTACCCTCTTTCCGTCCAGCATTGGCTCCCATCCAGCCTGCCTCCTGCACTTGACCTCCTGCACTTGACCTCTGGAGATCAAGGCCGAGCCTTCTGCCTTGAGTTCTGGGCTCGGAAGGTGGGACTTGGTCAGCTCATGCCAGTGCTGAGGGTGCCCAGCAAATAATGAATTGTTAAGTTTTCAGTTGCCCGGAAGGTACTGTTTTATTTATTTTTTTTTTAAAGATTTATTTATTTATTAAGCATACAATGTACTGCTGGCAAGGAACGCACCAGGTCTCATTACAGATGGCTGTGAGCCACCATGTGGTTGCTGGGAATTGAACTCAGGACCTCTGGAAGAGCAGCCAGTGCTCTTACCCTCTGAGCCATCTCTCCAGCCCGAAGGTACTGTTTTAGATTCAGCGAGACACAAAGAGGTCTTAACCGAGCAGAGCTGATTAGCTGGCTCCTAAAAAGGGAGCAGGTCAGCTCTCACATGGCTTCCCATCTAGGCAACCACCAAAGCATACCTGTGCTGGTTTTAATTGATGTCACAGCAACAGAGCACTCTGTAGCTCCAAATGCTATTGTTCAGTAACTTTTTAAAAAGACATTTGACAGAGAAAAATGTGGCTCAAAACAATTGCTTCCCAGAACCCGTAGACAGTGGCAGGTTTTTTCTCATACCCATTTAAATGGAAAGTCAGGAGTCAAAACTGCTGCAGAAGATTTGGACTGTTCCATCACTCCCTCCAACCCCCTGCACGGTGCCATGAAATGTACAATTGCCATAGAAGTCAAATATAGGACCAAACACGCCACAGTAAGGGACTTTCTGTTTTTAGCCAATCGCTTGGACATTTCTGTCTTGCTTAACGTTTCAAGAAATTCTAAGTGGCTCTCGATGCTCTGGATTTCCTGCACAACAGTGACCTTCAATGAGATCTCAGCAGATCTAGACGCTCTGGATTTCCTGTACAACAGTGACCTTCAATGAGATCTCAGCATGTGAGCATTTTCGAAATTTATGGAATCACATCCAAGCTTCCTCAAATCCTGGCCAACTTGACTGATGGTCAGAAGAAAAGGGCTTGACCCGAGGGCTTTAGGGAGGGAGACTCAGAGAAGGAGGAAGACAAGGCCAAGCACCAGAACCCCAGTAGCCATCCATGGTCTTGTAGTTCTGGGGTTTCATGCCCAAGATCACAGTGAGTGCAGGCTTGGTTTCTTGCTGGCCTCTTGTAGGATGGAAAGAAATGTTTGTGTCCTGTTTGTATGAAGAAGGCCAGCCTCCACCAGCTGTGGCCCCCAGCAACCCCTCCACCAGCTGTGGCCCCCAGCAACCCCTCTGCCAGCTGTGGCCCCCACCAGTCCCTCTGCCAGCTGTGGCCCCCCAGCAACCCCTTCACCAGCTGTGGCCCCACTCCCAGTGCCTCTCTTCTCTCAGTAAGGTTTACCATGGTGCTAATAGCATGTTCAGAGGACCATATACAGAACTGTATACTGGCCTTTCTTGTCAGTATGTCTCAGAAACTGCTGATGTCAACTCTGAGGGACAGCAGAGCAAATGACAGTTCATCATAGGCATGGACACCCTTATGATCTTCCAGACTGCAGAATCTGATTATACTAAAGTGACCTCTCCTGTCTCCCTCACTGTGCCTACCTAAGGCCCTGGGTGTCCAGGCCTGTGCTACGGGACAGCAGGGGGCTCTGTGAGTGTGCGAGGGGAGGGGCTTATGTCCCTGGGGACCACAGGGAAACAGCATAGTCCTAGGAGACATCCTGTCAGAGGCCTGCATCCTGAGGGCTGAGCTTTGAAAGATGGGGAGTAAAAAGCCCAGGGCTAGGTGGGCAGCCCTGTTCGTTGTACAAAGACTCAGGTATGTAAAGCCCTTGTCTGGCTCAGTACCTAGGCTGGGACCCCTCCTGTCTGGGTCTCTGTCAGTTTGTTTCCTAGTTCCACACCCTTCATACCCAGTCTTACTTGGCCTGCTTTAATACAGTGGCCACTTCCCACAAAGGCTAGAAACAAGGGGTGATTTATCAGTGTAGCGATCACCACACAGCCAGAAAAAGGAATGGAAAACTGATGCCTGCCACAGTATGGATGAGCCTTAAAGGATCCTAAGTGGAAAAAACCAACCTGTCACAAAGGCTGTATTTTATGAGATTCCATTTATACAAAATAGCCACACAGACAAGCTGACAGATAGCAGGCCAGTGGTTTCCAAAGGCCAGAAAGGCCTAAGGCTCATGGCTACAAGGTACAAGGCTGTTTCTTGGAATAACAAAAATGAGTGGAACTCGGAAGCGATGGCACACGCCTTTAATCCTAGCACTCGGAGGCAGAGGCAGGTGGATCTCTAGGAGTCTGAGGTCAGCCTGGTTTACACGTAAGTTTCAGGACACTCAGGGTTACATAGTGAGCTCATGTTGCAAAAACAAAACGAAACAAAACAAAAAAGTGAGCTGAAAGTCACTGGTGGGAATGGTGTACAAATTGGTGAATACACTAAACCTCACCATCTGCTTCAAAGGAGGAGGCTGGGGCTGGGGAGATGGCTTAGTCAGTAGACTACTGCTACTGCTATACAGTCCTGAGGACCTGAGGACCACACCCTAGCAAGACGCCTGTTCCAGGGAGGCAGACACAGGCAGATCCTCAGGACTGCTGAACCAGTGAGTTCAAGACAGTGAGAGACAGGGTTCCTAGAGCAATACTGAAGGCTGACCTAAGGCTTCTCCATGCACAGGCACATAGGTACATGCCACCTAGAGTGGGAGGGGCTGTGGAGTGAGGAAAACCTGGAGTGGGAGGGCTGTGGAGTGAGCCAAGACCGCTGGAGTCTTGTTTGCTCTCATTCTGGGATGGGGACTGTTATGATTTTAGCCAAACCAACATGGCTGACCCTTCCCAGTTCTAGGACCACACACACATGCTGATAGAAGTGCCTAATGGCCCCAGGGATCTTAAAGGATCCTGCATGACCCATGTGCCTCATGGTTGCATCATCTACATCTGACACAACTGCGTGAGCCCTTGTGCGCATGCGTGAGCTCCGTCGTATGATATAACCACGTCATCCCCCTGTGCACATGCGCTAGGCAGCCCTTAAAAGCTGGACGCGCCATCTTCAAGCTCGCTTGCTCTCTGCACACTGATGCCTTTTAGAGACCCTGAAACCCCAGGCCCCACTGCCCTACTTAAAGATTCCCGCACTTGTCCATCTTTGTTCAAAAATATGGCCTGCTTACAATTTAGATAACAATTAAGCTGGATACACCATCTACAAGCTCTGCATACCGACCACACCAGGCCTCTGCTCCCTGTCCCCAGTAAACTCCTAAGCGGGTTTGTTGCATGTTCTGTGTTTCCTTCTCACTAACGCCAGGTAATTTCAGGGACAAAGGTTGAAGAACCCTGTCTGTACACACAGAGGCCAGACTAGTGTGCAGCGTACCTTCCTCTATGTTCTCCTCTTAGTTTTGAGCCAGGGCTTCCCGCTGAAGCTGAAGTCCACCATTTTGGTTAGGCTAGCTGTCCAGCTTGCTCTGGGGCTCAGTCTGCCTCAGGCCCCCAATACTGAGTAACAGGCATGAATGATCATGCTCAGATTCACTTGGGGTGCTTGGGATTTGAGGTTAGGTTTTCTTGTTTTCACTTCACATCAAGTGCTCTGTTTTGTCCAGATCATGGAGCTCAGCCGCAAAACCAACTAGGAGAACATGTATGTAAAAGCAAAAAGCCTTTTCTCTTACACAAGTTTGTAAACTCGGACTCTTCGCGTGGCAAATGTATCGAAATGATCAGAGAACCCCAAGCTCAGTTGGGACTGGGATTTTATAGTAGCAAAGATAGGGGTGAAGTATTTCTAAGGTTCAGGACCCCTGATGGGCTGACATTTGTCTTGGGGTGTCACAGTGAAAAGCAATGGGTGTGTGCTGGTTGGAACTTTAGGAATTTCCTTTGGATGGTCTGTTTCTGGGCGGTCTCAGTTTGCAGTCTTTCTTGGAACCAGGTATTGCCTTAGGGAAAACTACTGAGACTCGGTCCTCTATTGAGATTGTCACGGCTGGATCCTACTATACTAACCCACTGGGCTGTCTCCCTAGCCCAAAAGAAAACTCCTTTGAAAGAAAAAAAAAAGAGGTCCTGTCACAGACCTCCCTGAGCGACTATAGGCAGCTAACCGTGGTTGGGGAAGGAGAGACATTTTCTTCAAAGGGGTAGCCACTAGTAAGGTGCCCATGCAAATAACCCGTCACCCATGTTCTTATAGGTGACTAAACAGGAAAGAGCAGGAAGAGGACATGAGTGGGTGATTAATATAGACAAAACATGTTGTATGCATATATGAAAATGTCATGAGGCCCACTGTTATGTAAATTAATATGTGCTAATAAAAACTTTCCTTAGCATCTCCATTCAGTACTTTTAACTGAAAAATGAGATAGCCTCCTGTATTTGCGTTCCTCACCCCACTACAGCCTGAAGGTCAGAATTAAATGTTAATATGTTCCTTTGCTACGGCTCTGTAACAGACCGGTATGGTGGTCACTTAATTCACAGCTTTTTCTTTCCTGCATATGTGTGTGTGGTGTGAATATGGTATATCTGTACATGTTTAGACCCGTGTGGGTGCACATGGGCACACATATGTGTATACATGTCTGTGAACCTGAGGTTGGCATTGGGTGTGCCTCAGCCTCTTTCTCTGCAGTCATGAGAAAGGATTTATTGCAGCTCACAGCTCCAAGTTACAGGCCATCATGGCGAGGGAGTCAAAGTGCCAAGATCATGAAGCATCCGGCCACGGTACATCCATCCAGTCACCAGACGAGAGCAATGAATGCACGCACGCTATTGCTTCACTTACAGTCCATAATCCCCCATGTAGAGATTGGCACCACCCACAGTACGCAGGTCTCCCACTTGATTAATAAAATCAAATTGATCTCCCACAGACATGTGCACAGGTCAGGCTAGTTTAAACAACCCCTCGTTGAGACTCCCTTCTGTGGTGATTCTAGGTGATTCTGTCAAGTTGATTGACAATTAATACTAACCGCAGGTTGCCTTCGCCAATCCTGCTCTACTTTATTGTGGCTCAGTGTCTTGCTGAGTTTGCCATACTGGACGGGTCTGCCCAGCCAGCTCACTCCAGTGATCCCAGTTGTTTGGTGGAAATTTCCAAGCCCCTCCCCGAGGAGCTGCCACAGTCCAGACTCCACCTCTAAGAAAGCTTGCCAAACAGTGACCCCTCCCCAGGGAGGGTCAAGACCACTCCCATAGACTATTTAAACTGCTATCCAGAGAACACAAACATGATATCTCCCTGGTTCTCCTTTTCCCCTCTCCATGTTTTCCCAGAGGGCCACCCGGAAAAGCTGGCATCCATTAAACCTGGACTTTTTCTAATTCAGTTTGATTTTGTCTAATTTGGATTATTGTGTCGATGGAGAGGTTTGTCGGGTGGAAAACAATTTAACACCAGTCTCTACCTTGGAAGTGCTGGGATTAAAGAGAGGTTACCCTGCTTGTCTACAGTGTATGTGGGTGCAGGGATTACAAAGAGGCTGCCATGCTCTTCCACAGTGTTTGTGGGTGCTGGGATCACAGAGAGGCTACCATGCTCATCTACAGTGTATGTGGATGCTGGGATTACAGAGAGGCTGCCATGCTCATCCACAGTGTTTGTGGGACTTGTAAGGCAAGTACTTTATCCACTGAGCCTTCTCCCCAGCCCCAGCCCCAGCCCCAGCTCCTTAAACTGTGGGCAGTGGCTCTATCAGAGACGGAAGGACTGAATGTCAGAGGCCCTCCCCCCACAAAAGAAAGGCAATAGTAAAAGGTTTCCAAACATGCAGTTACCAAAAATTCAAAAATCACAGGTGTGATGAAGCAGGGATCTTCCTGGCAGCAGGTCCCCCTATCTATCACGTGACCTCCCTGCAACCGTGACTGCACACATCTGCATGCACACTGTGTAGCATGTGTGCCGTCAAGCTGCACCTGAACACAGCCTGAGACACCTCGTCTCGGCTGCCAGACTGTTGCAAGCTCTGCATCACAGTGTTTCCACCATCCTTATGAAACTTTCTACTCTTCCAGACACAGAAGGCCTTAATTACAGAAAACAAAGACAAAATGTTTCCCTAGCATCATTTCTCAGCATGAATCAAGCTGGTATATCTTTGGGCTGTATTATGTTAGGATGCTTGATTTTAAAAAAGTGTTGTTTGAGCAATGGACATAAATTTTATTTTTAAAGAAAATTATTAAATGAATTTTGGCTTGGGATTAGGACAGGATTTCCAGTAATTCTTGTTATGGCCTAAACATACTTCTGCCCATTTTTATTCTGTATTGGCTGTGGGACAATGGTCTTACCCTGTAAACATTTGTTTCTTATATTTGTTTAATAAAATGCTGATTGGCCGGTAGCCAGGCAGGAAGTAGAGGCAGGGCAATGAGAACAGGAGAATTCTGGGAAGAGGATTCTGCAGTGTGCAGTAGTGACCCAGCCTCAGAGGAAGCAAGATGTGACTGCTTTGCCAAAAAAGATACCAAGCCATGTGACTAACTCAGACAAGAATTGTGGGCTAATGTAAGTTATAAGAATTAGTAAATAAGAAGCCTGAGCTAATGGGCCAATCGGTTTATAACTAATGTAGACCTCTGTGTGATTCTTTGGGACTTAACAGCAGCAGAACCCGGCAGGACAGAGACCTCAGACAACACTGTATATATGTGAAGTGGTGTTCTTAGAATTGACAGTTATAAAATGAAAATATTGATCAACACAGAAAAACATTGAAGGTGCTCAGCATCCTACAGCATCAAATATGTAGCTAAGACTTAATTCTTCAAGTAAAACCAAACAAGCACATCCACTTCAATAATATGCAAATTTGCTTTAATCTTTAGTAAATGGTAAAATTGTATATATGCCAAGGAATTGTTTCAAAATAAAATTCCTTGTGGTTTATTACCAGTAAATATTTAACCTGCATACCTATTTGTATATATCTCTATTCCTGGGATTTTGCAGTCAGCTCTTGGGTATAAAGGGGTCATTGGTGGAATTGGACTTAAACATCCCATATGAGTCTTGTCAGGGTTTCCAGGCTCATCCCGCTTCCCGGTCTCTGGTTTCACAGGCTGTTAAGTCGTGACTGAGTCTCATCTGAGGCAGAGTCCACTTCCTTACAGCTACAAAACTTACTGGCTCTTCTCTTCTTTTAGGCCAGCAACGGCATCTCTGATGGTGGGGAAAGTTCAAGCTTTCTATTAAGAATACCCGACTGGGGCAGGCCCATATAAGAGTTATTTTTTTCTTTACATTATTTCAGGTTCATATGCTAAAAGATCATAATTGTGTCCTCAAGATGGCTTCACTTTTGCCAGGCAAGCCAGGCACAAGTCTGACATCTCATCTGTCTTGTTCACTGTCCTGATGACACACTCAAGGATATAAGAGTCATGGGGCCATCTTGGAATTCTATTTACCTCATAAATTTTCTTATAGTTCTAGACCTTTTTGATAGAAAGAAAATAGATGATAGATAGATAGATAGATAGGATAGATGATAGATAGATAGATAGATAGATAGATAGATAGATAGATAGATAGAGGTGGCCAATATTTTACTTAGTAATATTTCACAAACATTCTACATTAGCAGTCATGAAATATTTTTATCTACCCCCCTGTGTCTGGGTATTAAGTTTCTTTCCAATTCTCATGAAAACGATGATGTAAGAAAGTGACTCGTTTGTTCCATGTGCTCTTGGACCTCTGCAGGGTGGATGCTGAGAACTTGCTGTGCGAAAAAGCAGGCTCAAACAAATGACTCAAACACCTTGAAAACAAAGACCCTCGGTGACAGTCCCTACTTCCTCAAGACGTCATGATTTCTGAGTAAGATCTAAATTTGGTTGTAAAACTTGGTTTCCAGCAGGGTGAAAATGATATCTCGTTTCATTTGCATATGTAATTTGTCATTTGACTTCATTTAATGTTTTATTTTATCGTCACTTTTCTTTGCCATCAAATTAGTCATTCACCCAAGATGCTTTCACAGAGACTCTGACCAGCAAGGCCAGCTATAGGCATCCCCTCTTTCAGACATACCCATGTTGTCACTCATTCCCCGTACCTGCTGAGCTCTGGGCCAGACATGGAAAACAGTATGAAAATGGCATTGTTTTGTCACCAAGATTGTCTACTCCAAAGGGCTTAATATGTCTAGCAAAGCCTAGTGTAAGCCACATAAGTTACCCTAAATGGGACAGCTAGATCAACCCTGCCACCACCAACAACACTCAGGCGATATTGTGGTAGAAGGGGCAAAAAGAATGCAAGAGCCAGAGGTGTGGGGGGGGCTCCCTCAGATGCTCTCTTCTGCATTTGACACATAGGTGTTGAAGGAGGAGCGGGCCTGCTTTTTGTCCCAGCCGCCCAGCTAGCTTACATCCGAAATAATTACACAGAAACTGTATTCATTTCAACACTGCCTGGGCCATTATCTCTAGCCTCTTATTGGCTAACCCATTTCCATTAACGTGTATCGCCCCTTGACTGTGGCTTACCGGCATGAGTCTAACCAGCGTCCATCTTGGGCAGGAGAGCCATGGCGTCTGCCTGTCTATCCTTCTAAGCAGCATTCTGTTCTGTCTACTCTGCCCACCTAAGGGCTGCCCTATCAAAAGGCAGTTTCTTTATTCAACCAATGAAAGCAACACAAATACAGAAGGACCTCCTATACCACATCGGAGCCCAGAGCATCAGTGGCTGATTGCACAAGATCAAGCCAGCCAAAGCTCCAGCATAGGTGGGCAGATCTCTGGTCCTGCCCCTTACTGAGAAGATGGGGCCATTGATAGTTTTGGAGGGAAAGGGGCTCCTTTGGCAGGGGAGAATGGACACTGATGGGATCCCCATGCTCCATTGGCTACCCCACTTGCACATACAGGCAGCACTAACTGAACTTAGTGGGCTATTTATTTTTTTTTAAAAAAAGATGAAGTTGGGAGAATTGTTGAGAGGATATGAGGTAGGGGGTGGGAGAAAATGGGGTTATATGTGCTTATGTTCCATTGTATACGAATCAAGTTTACAGGTAAATATTGGTAATTCTTAAAGTCCTTTAAAGACATAAACTACCAACCATCACTCAAAAATAACACAGACCTCATGAATAGCCCTTTGTCTAGCAATTAAAATGGAGTTGTCACTATGGCCCTTCCCACAAGAGAACTCCCGGACCAGGTGCTTCTCTGAGGAATTCTCCCAATGATTAAAGAAGATATAATACTAATTTTGGTTAAAAAAAAAATCAAAAACAGAAGAACACTCTCCAGTGCCACAGGCAACATTGCCCTCAGACCAGAACACAGTACAAGAAAGCTAGACTGACATCTCCTGAAAGCAGGGCCACAAAACCTGAGCAAAATGCTAGGATGTCCTCAGGCCATCCTCCGTGCATACCCGCAGCATTCAAGATGTGGGACACCAGCACAGGAGAGACACACGGGCCAGGGAAGCAGATTGGGCGCCCAGGAACAAAGCCATCTGATCTTCTCTACACCTCAGAGACGAGGAAGCCATTGGAACGATTAGTGAAGAGAGGAGTTCATGTAAAAGAATGAAAAAGTCAAAGTCTGGATTAGTTTCTGCACAATGGAAGTAGGCGAATCAAGGGTTTATTATGAACCGCTTGCTCATAGATACACTGCTGCGTCTTCCATTCTGCCCTGGGGGTAAACAGAATCAGCAGTCAGCAGTCTGATCTCTGCCTATCACAGGAGAGAGCACAACTACCCATCTCTTTCCTTTAAAGGGGTCACAGACAGATCAGAAGCTCCGCCTCTATTGGGTCAGATAGCCCAAAGTCACGGGTGGAGTGAGTAACCACTACAAATGTCAAAGTCTAGACCACAGCTAAGGATTTTTTTTGAACTGTTAGATTATTTTGAGGTAGAGTTTTTCATGTTTTATTTATATTTGTAAAAAAAAAAGAAAGAAAGAAAGAAAGAAAAGAAAAAGGAGAAAAAGGACAAAATCCCCACAAGAAAACAAACCCCAAATCTGAGAACAAAACTGAGCAAAACTGTGCCTTCTATTTGTCTTTGATTCCGGTCCCAGCAATTGTTTAAAGAAAAGTAATAAAGATTCTAGATTTGTTTTCAGATTCAGACTATGTGGGGGAACTATAGATTTTTTTTTGATCACATGTATGTGTTGTGTTAATATTGTTCTGCCTTATCCTAAAATCACGCCTCAGACTGGACTGCTTTTGAGGAAGATGCTTCTGAGAGGCCTCTGAGGGCAGGGGCTGATGGGCCACGCTCTACTCCGCTGTCTACTGTCTATCTGGGTTCCTACTGGGCCCGTCAGAAGGACTTGGCTATCGTGCTCCAGGGTCTGCATATTTTTTTCTTTAAATCATAGCCATATGGTAAATTTTCTATTTTGTTACGGTTCTCTTTTACTGATGGACATGCAGTGGGTGTTTCTTGGAAAAGGCCAATTTTTATTAAAATATTTCAGGAAGAAAACTTAAAATATGTATATTGCTTTATCATTTTAAATTAAAAAATCCTAAATGAAATTATTATAAATCAGGGCCATCAAAGTTTATTGTAAATCTATTTGCTACACTAGCCTCATGAATCTTATGCTTATTGTGTCTTTTCGTTGCAAGGAGAGGTCTTATGGAGAGACTGACTGTACCCCCTGGTGTGTGCGATCACTCCACAATATTTCAGCAGCCAAAAACGTTTGTCTAACAAAGCTTTCCTGGTACATCCCCATCAAGCTACTTGTGACTTATGGTCATTACAATGGAATATTATTCAGCCATTAAGAGAAACAAAGCCATATTCACATGCAAAAGAAGAAAATCAGACCTCTTTCTACAATTAGGGACAGGAGAAAAGTCTCCAAATGGATTCAAGATTTGAGTAAGACCATGCAACTCTAAACATCCTAAAAGAAAACATAACAGAAAGCAGCTCAACATCATCTTTTGTCTTGGCAATTCTTCCGTGGATTTAAAAAACACGAGGACAGAGTCACTGAGGACGGCTGACCTGTCAGAGGACGCTTACCACCTGACTTCAAGACTTTACTACAAAGCTGCAACAACCAGGCCAGGATGGAGCCAGGAAGCATAAGGACAAGTAGGTCGAGGCAACAAATGAGAGAGCCCAGAAATAGACTTACCAAAATACAGTCCGTTGATCTTTGACGGAGAATCAAAGGCAGCACAGTAGATCAAAGATCACCTCTCAACAAATGGTGTTGCAAGAGCCCAGCATCCACATGTGAAAGAGCTGAATCTAGGAGGAGTGTACACACAGCACAAGCTCTCGTGCTGGATCATAAAGGTGGGTGAGCAGTGTAGGCTTATGGTCCTAGCACTCAGGAGGCTGAGGCAGGAGGATCTTGAGTCTGAGGCCAGCCTGAGCTACAGAGTGAGGCCCTGTCTCAGAAAGGAAGGGGGAGGAGTAGGGAGAGGGAAAGAGAGAGAAAAGGGGGTCATAGATATAACTATGAACCTATAAAGCACCTTGAAGATGCTACGGCAGAGAATTTAGGTAACGTTGGCTGAAACCAGAGGTACAACCCACAAAAGAAAATGCATCAGTTCCCATTCATCTTCAACTTTTGCTCCGAGAACAATGTCAAGAGAGTGAGAAGGGGCTGGAGAGATGGCTCAGCAGTTAAGAGTACTTGCTTCTCTTGCAAAGGGCCTGAGCTTGGCTCCCAGCACCCACATCAGGCAGCTCGCAGCTACCTGTAACTCCAGCTCCCTCCTCTGGCCTCCTCACACACCTGAACTCACACGCACCCTCCACAGGTACATACACAGAACTAAATATACAATCATATTGTCTTGGGAAAGTAAGCCATAAAGTATACAAAGGTGCTTACAGAAAATACATTTGATAATTATCAAAATACACTAAGCCCAACAATGATGGGACAAACAACAGTTAAAGATGGGGAATACACCTGGTTAGACACCTCATTAAAGTCTATATCCAGGTGACAGGTAGGCCTGTGAGAAGATGTTCAACTTTATGAGGCAACAGAGACATACAAATTAAAACTACATTGGGTACCACCACCTATCAGAGTATTCCAAAATTCAAAACAATGACAACACCAAGTACTGGCAAGGACATGGAGCAACAGGACTCTCACTTGCTGCTGGAGGTGGTTTGGTGGCTCTTCACCAAACCAAACGTCCTCTGGTCATGTGACCCATAATTAAGCTCTTTGTAATCTCATCAGCTGAGTGACGTATGCCCATAGAATGCAAGAATGTGGATGCAGTTGCTTGCTGTTCTTTTTGGTTTTTTGTTTTTTCAGACTAGGTTTCTCTGTATAGCCCTAGCTGTCCTGGAACTCACTCTGTAGACCTGACTTGAACTCATAGATATCTGCCTGCCTCTGCTTCCCTAGTGCTGGGATTAAAAGCATGCGCCACCAGCATCCAGCAGCAGCTACTTGTAGTTGTAAAAATGCAAAGTCATCCAAGATGTCTTTCAGTAGGCGAGTAGATAAAATTCAGTATGTCTGGACAATGGAACTGGTGCAGATCAAAAAGAAAGGAGCTTTCAAGTCATGGAAAGAGATGGAGAAAACTGAAGTGCATGCTGCCAAGCAAAAGAAGCGTGTCTGCAAGAGGTACGCTCTCTGTGATTCCGTCTGTGACACTCTGGAGAGTACAAAAGGATGAGTGACTACTGAGCTTAGGGTGGAGGAGTGGGACATGAAAGGTTTGCAGGCTGATAAAACTATTGGTGTGTGTGCAGGTGTGTGTGAGGATGTATTTTGGGGTGTGTGTGGGTATGTGTGCAGGAGTGGGGGGTATGTGTTCAGGTGTATGTGTGAGTGTGTGAAGATGTGTGTGCAGGTGTAGGGATATGTGTACAGGTGTGTGTGCAGGTGTGGGGGGTGTTAGGTGTGTATGTATGTGTGCACAGGTGTGTGGGGGTGTGCAGGTGTGTGCAGGTGCATGTGCAGGTATGTTTGTACCATGGCATTCTCATGGAGACCAGAAGAAAGCTTTTCATTGGTTAGTTTTTTCCTTCCACCTTACTTTAAAGCAGTTTCTGGCTGACTCCAGGTTAGCAGGCCCTCAGCTTCTGGCCAGTTCTCCTAGCTTCTCTTCCATCTCTCCGAAGGAGTGTAGGGATGACAGATGTTCACCTCTATGTCTGGCTTTAGGAGAGAAAGTGGGTTCTGAGGACCAAACCATGTTGTCAGGCAGATGTGCCTGGATCTCTGACCCACTAAACCATCTCCCCAGCCCCATATGGTAAAGCTTCTGTGACTGTTACTATACATGTGGGTACATTACAGATCTGTCAGAAGTATAATACACGCATAGAGCATGAAGCTATCTGGGTGACGATGTGACAGTGAGTTTTATCAGTTGTAACGAGGGTGCTGATACCATGGGATGCTGTATAGAGAGGGGAAGTGGGAGGAGGCGGGGTGTATGTGGGCGTACCTTCTGTGCAAATGTGTCTGTGGAACTAAAAATGCAATAAAAACATTTTATTATGTTTTGTTTGATTTTTGTTCAAATTGGCAAAGAATCAGACATACTTATTGGCTACAAAGTGTTGTTTAGATCCCTTTATGTGCTTATGAAATGATCATATTAGGCTAATTAACATATTCATCACCTTAATTATTTATCATTTCCTTGTGGTGTGAACATTAAAAACCCCACTGTCCTACTTAGCTTTATGTGTCAACACAGCCCAGAGTCACCTTTAGGAACTGCCCAGATCAGACTGGCCAGTGGGCCTGTCTGGGAGATGTCAGAGGTGGCCCGTTCCCCAGGCACCTGGGCTACAGAAGAAAGCTCCATAAGTGTGAGCCCATGCACGAGTGAACCAGCAAGCAGAGCTCCTCCATGGCTTCTGTTTCGCAGTCTTGCTGGAGTTCTTTGCCCCGGACTTCTGCCGAGGATGACTGACCTGAGAGCATGACTCAAATGAATCCTCGTCTCCCCTAAGGTTTCTGACCAGTGTTTTATCTCAGGAACAAAAAGCTTCTCTGTCACCACCCCTTCAGCCACTCTGAAAGGCGCGGCATCCCGCCTTTACGAACCGAGGCCACCATGCTAAGCAACAGGACCTCACTGGAACTGCCCACTCGCCAAGGCCCCAAGGTATTCCACTGTGCCCTATACTGCAATGAGTTTGTCTTTTAGGACTCCACGAGGAAGTGAACGTCATGGGAAGTGTATGTCTTTACACACAGCTTATTTCTCTTAGCATGAAGTCCCCTAGTTTGACCAACCATGTTGTCGTGAATGACAGAATTTCCTGCCTGTCTAATACTGGTTACTGAAGGAATATGGGGACATAACAACTCCTAGGTGTGGTAGAGGAGTAAGGTTTTACTGTAGATATGAGGGAGAATACAGTCAGAGGCACCTGAGAGTCCAGACTGAGCTGAATGAGGAGGAGGGAGCAGAGAGGAAGGGAGGGGGGCAAGAGAGGGTAAGAGGGTGCATGGAGCAGGACAGTCTGCTGCCAAAATGGGAAGAGAAGCCGGGGGAAGGGAAGCCCAGACCCAGGGAGGAGGAAGTTTAGGGAGAGGGGTGGGACAGAACGTGCTGGGAGAGGCCATGGGTATAGAGCGAGACTTGTCTTAGGTTTCTTGGGAACTGACAGCTACCACATTGTGTATATATACTACAGTGTATACATCCACTTACCAGTCAGTGAGCACTTGGGTTATGATAGTTTTCAGACGTTACTATTTTTCTAGCATTTCTCCTCAGTGTGTGTCCGGTTAGTTTATCTTCTGCTTGTATGGTTGTTAGAATGTTTGGGTTTTTTTTTATTTTTTATTATGCACTACATTTTTCTCTGTTCCCCTCTCTGCCTCTCCCCTTCCCTTCAACACTCTCCCAAGGTCCCCATGCTCCCAGTTTACTCAGGAGACCTTGTCCTTTTCTGCTTCCCATGTAGATTAGGTTTGATGTTGTTTTAAATGTTGGCTGAGTTGCTGCGTTTTATTTTTTTTTAATTTAATTTATTTATATTACATTTTATTTACTTATTTTAAATTTTGTTTTTAATGTGTGTGAGTATTTTGCCTGCATGTATGTCTATGCACCATATTGTTTGAATCCCTTGGAACTTGAGTCACAGAGGGCTGTGACCACAGGTGGGTGCCGAGAATGGAACCTGGGTCTTCTGAACAGTTAGAAACAGTGTTCCTAACCCCTGTGCCATCTCTCTAGCCCAGTTGTGATTTTTTTAATTATTATTATTATACAATTAAAGATTTGGCTGAGAAACCTGGCTGTGCGGGACTAAACAGGTCCAGCATTTACATGAACAGTAGCTGCCTATTAGGTAGGCACCTAGGTCCCCAGCAGGCAGTGCAGATGGGGAACCTGAGACCCAGAGTCGGCCTTGGAATTTGAGGAGGGTCTGGGAAGAGGCTTGGTTCCCGACACTGGTGAGTTGTTTTTGGGAACCCCCGCCCTGGGAAGCCCTGGACTGAAGGTTATCTCCTGTTGTCCCCAGGTCCATCTCTGTCCCCAGATGGTGACAGCAGAGGAGAGTGGGTCAAAAGAAAAGAGGGAAGGCATGGTACAGGGAGGGGGAGACAGTGTGGGCGGGAACCAAGATCAGAGTGGGAGGTGAGAGAGAGGGGCAGGAAGGCAGAGCGGAGCGGAGACGGGAACTCTGAAACATCTTACAGCCTTTGGAAGAAAATGTCACACCGGGCAGGACTTGTTAATTACTGTCATCTGTGGGATGTTTCAGTCCACAAGAAGCAAATAATTATGATGTCACGAGCCTCCTAGTGCAGTCCCCCAAGCCAGCATGCAGTCATCAGAGGCAGTGGCTTGCCTGAGTCACAGCTCAGACCTCATGACAGAGCCCTCTGGGGAACAGCAGGAAGACACCCTGTGTGGGGACAAGAATCAAACAGGCGGGCCTGTGGGCAGCTTGGTCCCCAGGGAGTCTGGATCACAGACGTCGACCTTCCTTTCAAAGCAGTCCCTGTCCGCAGACCTCAGTCTCAACTTGGAGGTCTCTGGTCATACAAAATCCCTGACAGCAGCACGAGAGGCAAAGGTCTGGGAGGAAGAAAGCTCTCCTTCTACTTCCTGGTGGCCCAGCAATTCCAGCCCAGGCCCCTTTCGGTCGCGCTATGCCAGGCAGGTATCTAACAAGGACACACTGTGGCGGCCTCTGCTGCATGCCAGCTGCCTGACCTCAAACAAGCCAGCTGGTCTCTCTGAGTCTCCGTTACTTCCTGTTCCGGTTTGGTTTCTATGGGTGAAATAAAACACCAACCAAAGGCAACTTAGGGGAGGGAAGGGTTTCAGCTGGAAAGCTATAGTTCATCGGTGAAGAAAGTCAGGGCAGGACTTCAAAGGGGAGCTTAAAGAAACACTATGGAGGAGTACTGCTTGCTGGCCTGCTCACAGGAATGCTCATCTGGATTGCTTTGAGAGCCCAGGACCACCTGCCCAGGGAATGGCGCCACCCACAATGGGACGAGCCCTCCGACATCAATGACCAATCAAGACAATCCACACAGAGGCCCACAGGCCAACCTGATCCAGGAAATTCCTTACACAGGCCAACCTGATCCAGGAAATTCCTTATGGAGACTCCCCCTGTCAGATGGTTCTAATCTATTTCAAGGTAACAATTAAAGCTAACAAGGACACTTTCCGTGCAGAATATAGATAATTGTCACTAGACCTGTACCGCATGGGCCCTTGAGTGACTGAAAAGGTGCACTGTGACGAGTGAGTGTGTTATGACAAATAGGTGTCCCCACACCTATTTGTCATAACAAGTCAGAAACAAGCTTCTTTGTATTCTGGTCAACAATAATTACATGAATTTTTAACATCCAAGTCTATAAAATTATGTGCATGTACAGAAAAAAAACTAGACAAGGTAAGGTCTGGAGAGACCGATGTCTGTATTTATCACAGAGGAGAACATATACTAACATAGCTTGGCTCACTGCCATTTGTAATGATTGTTCTATCTCTGTAAGAGACAAGCCACGCCCACTCCCCCCATCCGCTGAGGCAGGCTGATCTTCAGCTTCCAGCCTGAGCTCTCCGTTTTCCAGATTCTGCCTTTCTCCCCACTTCTCCCCTTCCCCTACTTCTGTCTCCCTACTTCTGTCTCTCTCTCTCTTTTCTCTCTCTCTCTTTCTCTCTTTGCTCTTCTCCCCTTCTCCCCTCCCCCTCCATAACCCACTGAATACTAGTATCCAACCTCACTCTGCATGTCGTGCCTATTCACGTCTCTGTCTCTTGCCAGCCCGCCATGTGTCTCCCTGCCTGGGACCAGCCACCGCTCTGGGACCGGCAGCCATCTCTGTCTGGTACTGGCTGCTCTCAGGGCCCACTGCCTGCTGCCACATGGCCCGCTACCACCGCTTGGGGACCTACAGCATTTCTGCTGCCTACTGCAGCCGGGGATCCTGAAGCATTTTTAATTTTCCCATAACAGCATTGACCTCCCCATCCTCAGGAAGTAGTAAGCAGACCCAGGCAGTGGTGGTGCACACCTTTAATCCCAGCACTGGGGAGGCAGAGGCAGGCTTCTGTGAGTTAGAGGCCAGCCTGGTCTACAAGAGCTAGTTCCAGCACAGCTTCCAAAGCTACAGAGAAACCCTGTCTCAAAAAGAAGAAGAAGAAGAAGAAGAAGAAGAAGAAGAAGAAGAAGAGGAGGAGGAGGAGGAGGAGGAGGAGGAGGAGGAGGAGGAGGAGGAGAAGTAGTAAGCATGGACTCTGAATAGGCTTTATCCCCGTTCCTACTTCAGAATGGTTCCCGATCAGCCTGAGCCACTCCCATTATCCTACTGACACACCCATCCCCATTATCATTTTACACAAAGGTAAGGGGGTGGTGCTCCCAAACCATCCAGATGAGGAATGGACAGAACTCAAACTGTTTCAGCACAAACAAAACGAAAGCTTTTGTGATGGAGAGAACTGCCCTCTGCTTGTGTACCAAGAGACACGTTTCCCTGAAAGTAGTTAGCATTCATCTTCTGACCAAGAGCAAAAAAGCTTTCAAATGAAGTATGCACGCAGAGAGGTGGTGTGGAGGGACCCAACCAGATACTGTCCTGTTATTGTTGAAACACTGTGACGAGCCAGTGCTGAAGCTTAAGCCATTATCTGAGCTTGCTAATTGAGTGAACCAATCTACCTAACTCTTGCTTACATCACTTCTGGTCACAGCCGTCAGCATCCCCACTTTAAACTGTGTCCAAGGAGATGGGAGCATACATGGAAGTGGAACTTAAAACTTGGGATTGGTTAAGGGGCAACTAGCCAAGGTGCCAGGTTGGTGTGCCCACAGTCACTCTTCTGCCATAAAGCAGGTGTGTCATTGCCACCTGAAGTTCCTTGGGAGAACAAACAAACATACTTGACCATAAGAGAACATCGGAGAGTTGGAACGGGCTGGTTGCAGTCTTCGGAATAGTCCTACAAAAGAAGGCTGGAGCAAAAGGAGACCATTTGAAAGCAGAAAACAAGAAAGAAGGCGTGATGGGACAAACACCTCTGCTCCTAGCAAAATTAGACTTAGCCCAAGAGCCCAGGAGGCCATGCTTTCCTGAGCCATGCCCTCTTTCTGAGCAGGCACTGGGAGTGGGAAGCAGGGCCAGGATGTTTAGTAGGTGCCCAGAGGAGGCTTACGTTTCTTTTCTTGGATGCACAGACAGTAGCCAAGGACAAAGGAAGTGTCTGGATGTGGCCACTAGGCGTTTGGAGTCAGAGAGGTACCTTCTATGTCTCCTGGACGTACTCTTGGTTCTTTTCGTGGCTGCCTATGGAGAGTGTAGCCAGAAGTGAAGGAAGATAGGGAGGGCCGGACGGGAGTGAGCTGGGGTCTGGGATAAGAAAAAAACAGAAGGAGAAAGCCCACCTGAAGAACAGGGGGATGTGAACTGCTTCAAAGCACTGAAATCCAGAGCAGGGAATGGAACGGCCTTGACCCCTTCACCTCACAATGCCTGGGCTGTCCTTTCTCACAAGGAGGCAATCTGCGTGCTAACTGTGCTCACAGGAACCTCAGCCCTAGGGAGGGCTCCAGGGTGTCCCCTATGGTTGGATCCTTCCAGACGACACCCCGAAGTCATGTACAGGAAGGAGAACTCAACTGAGCTGTAAAGAACTGGGTGGAGGTTGAGTGCCAGTTGGGAAAGATGGGGTATACCTGAGAGTGGGAAACATGGATGGGAAACGTGGGTGGGGAGCCGGGAAGGTGGAGATGGGATGGACAAGGAGAATGTGTGGAAGTCGAGGTTAGCAAAAGTCAGGGAAAAATCACACCCAGTAGAAGGATGTTACTTCTTTGGGGCCAAGTCAGGACACTTTCCTCTGGGGTTTGAGTCATGCCAAGTCTGTGCTCTGGCAAAGACTTGTACAGACTTGGCAGACATCGCTGATGCTAAACAGGAAGCAGGCCTCAGGACCAGCTCCCACCTCTGAGTTGCTTTTCCTGGGAGCTAGGCAGAAGGTACCCCTGGTCAGAGAGTGTACCTGGCAGCTCAGCTGTTTCATACAACCGGGATCAATATCATTCATCCACAGGTCAACAGCAGGGAGGTGGTGGCCATCTGGATGATGGTGGAACCGTGTCAAAGACAGCCAATCCCAGTTAGCACCATCAGGCTTGCCTGCCTCAGTCCTAGCTATTGGTAGAGCTCCAACCAGAATATGAACCTGCTCTGGGGTCCGCACCCCAAGGCCCTGCCCCGCAGAGAAGCAACCCAGATGGCCACCTGCAACGCTTAGCTTGCCAAGCCTGCATCTGAGTGGCTCTCACACACTGCCGGTCTGATCCCTGCCCTTCTGATGGACTCTAACTCACAGCTGCCTGAGTCCACAGTGGGGGCTATAGGCCACCTTTGCTGCCAAATATGGCTGACTCTTCCTAACTCTGTGGGCTACGGTGGGGTGTAGTGCATGAGTGGATCTCCTAGTGGCTGCCCAGACGGTCTCAATGACACAACCCAGGCCAATGGAGGAGTTCACAACCACAAGCTTCATGGGTGAGTGTTAGGTAGATAGAGACTGGAGATCAGAAGGGATGAATTCTTTGCCTTTCCCAAACGTGCCTCCAAGTAGATGTGACTGAAACCAGCTGCAGTGTTCTTAGGTTGCAGTGATCTACCTACACATGAATCTGTCTCTATTCCCTTCTCTTCTCGTCCTGCCCCACTGCATTTGGGCTTTATCCTCGCTTCTCTGGAATTTCAACTCCCCCATCCTTCCCCAATAGTTCCCTGGGCTCAGTTTTCTAGAGTATAAGCCAAGACAGAGAAAAGTCCCAGAGAAAGTTTCCACACTCGACTCCTAAACACCCACAGCCCAAACACGGAAGGCCAATCGCCAATGACATCTTTACAACATCCTGTCTTTTACGATACAGTCTGAGACAGCACAGGCATCTGCGTCCTCAGGTTGTGCTGTAAGCTAGTGATGGCAGTAGTTATGCCCGGCAGCTTGACAGCTTCCAGGACCACGGTGGCATCACCTACCTTGTTATTCAAGTGTTAGAGGGGTTTCATCATAGGCTCCCAACTCAGAAAGCATGCTGAAGTCTTACCCTATTTGGACAGAGGTTCCATATTCTAGTTTCCTTTCTGTTGTTCTGATAAAATACCCTGGAAATCCCCCCCCCAAAAAAAAACTTATGGGAGAAAGGACTTTATTTCGTTACAGTTCCAGGTTACAGCCCATCATTATAGAAAAGTCCAAGCAGGAACTTCAAACAGCTAGCCACATCATATGCAGTCAAGACCAGAGAGGAATTCATGTGAGCATGCTCACTTGCTCCATTTCTCCACCTCTACAGAGTTAAGAACCCTCTGCCAAGGGATTGGTGCCACCCACGGGGAGCTGGGTCTTCCCAGATCAATTAACTTAAAGACTGTCCACAGGGTTAGAGAGATGACTCAGTGGTGAAGAATAATTCACTGCTCTTCCAGAGAACCAGGAGTTAGCTCCCGCACCCTCTTTGCAGCTCACAAACATCTGTATCTCTAGTTCCAGAGATAGTTCCATCTGTATCCAATGCCCCTTCTGGCTTCTACACGCACTGCACACGTGGTGCACTTGTACACATGCAAGCAAAGCACCAATGCACATTTTAATAAAAGTCTTTTAAAACACAGAGCGAGAATCCCTTACAGACAAGTCCACAGGCCAACCCAAGGATGATAGCTCACTGAGACTCTCTTCCTAGGTGGCCCTAGGCTATGCCAAGTTGACAGCACCCCAGCAGGTATTAGCATGCTAAGATGACTTATGAACTACAGTAGACCCTGATCCAATAATTGACCCGTGGCCAAATAAGTCGTACGTTCCTAACCAAACCTCCTAAGATAGAAGAATTGAGACTCATCCCTTGGAAAGTAGGTGGCTTCTAATGACGGTCCCTCTTATCCAAGTTGTCTCCCTACTGTTTTGGTTTTTTGAGACAGGATTTCTCTGTAGCTTTGGTGCCTGTCCCGGACTGGCCTCGAACTCTCAGAGATCCGCCTGCCTCTGCCTCCTGAGTTCTGGGATTAAAGGAGTGCGCCACCACCTCCTGGATCCCTACTGTTGAGTATTTACTGAAACCCACAGATTGGATGTGTAATGGGGATAGAAACTGAATCATAAGGATGCTGCAATGTGGAGATGTGAAAATTCTTCAAAATCTAAGATGCATGGCTTTACTGTTGCCTCTGTAACTGTTGCAGCCAGTCAACCTGTGTGGATGGGAAACACAGAAAGGAGACAGACAGAGACAGAGAGACAGAGACAGAGAGAAAGAATACAAGATCAGTGTAGACTGTCTGAGATCCTGTCTCATGATACCAAAATCCCAAGCAGCAATCACTAGCTGGGAGCTGACTGGGTGGTAAAGCATTTTCCTATCATGCACAGATGCCTGAGGTTCCATTCCCAGTATGTGTGCACCCCCACAAAAATAAGAACAGTTTTCCCAGCAGGTCATTTGCCCTGGATATTTAACAGACGGCAGAGTGCCCAAAGACCACCTGTCACTGATGGGCTGTGAAGGCTCTTGTCCTTATTTTACTTCGTATGAACTAACCAGAGACAAGAGTGGCTGTGAGCAACCAATCCCCCTTCCCCAGCAGAAAGGGGGTGTCCTTTAACTACCAACTTGACACAGCCTAAAGTCACCTGAGAAGAAGGGATCACAGGCGAGGAACTGCTCCAATGAGACTGGCCAGTCCGTGAAGGATTGCCCACTGTGGGTGGTCCCACCCCTAGACTGATGCTCCTGAACATCTAAGAGAGCAAGCTGAGCATGAGCCTGCTTGCAAGTCAGCAAGCAAACAGCATCCTCAGAGGTTTCTGTTGCATTTCTGTGGTCCAGTGAGTTCCTTGGTCAGAGTCAATGCTGCATGGAATAGCAAGCAGGCCTGGCTTCAAGTTCCTGCTAAACCCTGCCCTGACTTCCCTCAACAATAGACTACAACCTCTAAGCTGGAATAAACCTTTCCTCCACACTGAAGTGTAGTAATATGAGCAGCGGGGCTGCGTCCCCAGCACCCCGCCTGGCTAGCTTATGCCCCGAAGTAACAACACACAAACTGTATTCTTTTAAACACTGCTTGGCCCATTTCTATCTAGCCTCTTCTAGGCTAATTCTCACATATTAATTTAGCCCATTTCTAATCATCTGTGTGCGCTTACCAGGAGATTCTAGCCTACGTCCATCCTGGGTCAGAGCTTCATCGCATGTGTCTGCCCAGGAGCGGGGAGCATGGCGTCTCTGCTCCAGAGAGCAGAGCTGTCGAGTCTGAGCTCACTTCCTCTTCCTCCCAGCATTCTGTTCTGTTTACTCCTCCCACCTATGTTTTAACCTATGAGGCCAAGTAGTTTCTTTATTACTTAACCAATGACCTTCCTCCATCACTGAAGACTTTCTGAGGCTTTGGCAGGAGAGGAGGGACCCTGTTCTGTCCTAGCCATCTGTGTGATGGGTGTTAACTGTGGTCTTGATCACAGATCAACATCTGCACTCTTCATCTTAGCGGGCAGGCAGTTTGCAGCTCAGTGGATGGTGGGTGAGATGGGCGACCCCTGAGGTCTTATGGGACCATACATGGGGCAGGAGGAGGGGAGGATGAGCAGTCTTCACCTTAAAAGGGAATGCTCATAGTGCCCCTACCTTGGTAAGCAGCTGGGCTCCATGGCAGGTGGCTCTCACATTGGGCTATTTCCTCTTCTCAGCAATAGCTTATTTTTCCCTCTGTGGTGGCTTGAATGAGAATTTCCCCCATGGGTGCGATTGTTTGAACACTTGGTCCCCCATTGGTGGCCTTGTTTGGGGCTGTCTAAAAGATGCGGCTTGGCTGGAGAAAATACACCATGGTAGGTGAGCTTTGAGGTTTCAGAGCCACGTGGCATTCCCAGGTCACCCTCTGCTTTCCATTTGTGGTTTGAGAAGTGAGCCCTCAGCTTCTGCCCCAGCCACCATGCCTTCTGCTTTCCTACCATCGTGGGCACTAAGCCCAAATAAACCCTTCTCTCACTTGCCTTGGTCACGGTGTTTCCTGACAGCAACAGAAAAAATAACTAGTACATCCTCCTTCTCCCAAACAGCTGTGCTTGCTGGGTTGTCGGGACGCAGGATCCTCTTTCTCCCAAACAGCTGTGCTTGCTGAGTTGTTGGGATTCAGAATCCTCGTTCTCCCTAACAGCTATGTTTGCTGGGTTGTTAGGATGCAGGATCCTCCTTCTCCCAAACAGCTATGTTTGCTGGGTTATTGGGATGCAGGATCCTCCTCCTCCCAAACAACAGTTTGCTGGGTGGTTAGGATGCAGGCTGTTAGACTCACTGAAGAGAGAAGTCTGTCCTTACCTTTGTGGAGGGCACTGGCCTGACCTTCCCCTGCCGCTGTGTGAATGTGCTTGGCTTTCTCGCAAGACAGCTTCCTTTTATAGGGTGTGGTCAGGACCTAGAACTGCTGTGTGCTATATAGAACTCAGGTTGGTTCCTTTTTTTGACTGGGGGGAGTTGTGCCTCCAAAATGCACCTGGCCTTGAGTGACCCTGTCTTTAGCTGTCTCCATACAAACCCATATGAACAGCTTCCAGCCCACAGCAGAGCCGTCTAAGAATTTTTCTGATGCCTGTAAACACTGGCCATGTGTTTCTACCCTTTAGTAAGGCTGCCCAGAAGAGCAGAACCAACAGAGGTGTGTGTCTGCTCATGCACACATGAGGGAGGGGGGCACTCGAACATCTGCAGGTAGTGTCTCTGTGTGTGTAACTATTAAGGAGGGTCTGTTAGACTGGATCGCATGACCAGGGGCAACCCAGAGTATCCAATTTTCTTACAGCATCTCAAACTAATGTGCTTCCTTTCTAAGGGAGACGAAGCACAAAACTAGAGAGAGGTCAGTTAAAACACAGCCGAGAAAATCGGCAATTGCGTTTCCAATATAAAGAACTAATCTAGGCCAGAGACAGTGGTACAAACCTGTAATGCTGGCACCTGAGAGTCTGCAGCACGAGGCTTGCTGCAGGTCTGAGGCTAGTCTAGTTTATCTGATGAGTCCCAGGCCAGCCGAGGCCACACAGTGAGATCTACTTTCAAAGGGGGCGAAGGGTAAAAAGAATCTATACTCACTGGGTTGAGGAAAATAAAATTAAAATCCCAGGAAAGTCAGGGCTGGGGAGACAGTCCTGATAGCAGGAGGATCTGTTAGAAACAAAAGAAATGACTTGACAAGGTGAGCTGCACCCTAGCAAGGCCACTGCAAGAGGCCTTCATCTGCAAGAGTTCTCCCAGCCCCCACAAGCCTGTGGGAGGCTCACCATAGCTCCCTGGAGACTTCAGCAAAGGCTGTGCTATTTAGGGCAGAGGAGGCAAAGCCACAGATGAGAGACTGGCCCCTCAGAACAACTAGCCGGGACACACGGCAAACTAACCTCAGGCCTCAGCTCATCTGGAGTCTGTGGCAGCTGCCTGCACCAAATAAACAGCCGAACAAAGAGACTTTGATTTTGATGACTTTCAAATGGGAGCGGACTGATTTCACTAGACGTTTGACTTCTGCAAAAAGCCGTGCCATTTGGGCTCTAAGTACTCTGCCCCCGTCTCCTGGGGTAAACTGGCTTTTAAGTGGACAGAGCTATACCCTGAACTAGGACAGGTACTCAAGTGTGCTCCTCCTGCTGCCCAGGCCCTGTCACCATCTGAGAGACTTTTTGTGACTCCCAGTATATAGGTCTGAGTGTTTCAAAACCCACAAGCAAGGATAGCTCACGGGGGCAGGGTCCCAGGTGAGCAGAGTCCTAGGAGAGCAGGCCCCCAGGGTGGTTTCTGACCACATGAGAGCCACATGAGAGGAGAGTCACACAAGAAAACATCACACTGCCCCTCTGTCCTCCTCCTCTCCATATATTATATGAAGGGAGAACTGAGGTTCTGGGAACACTGGTACCCATCTGGGGACTCCCAGGATGTATTGGAGCCGTTAGAGCAGGCTGTTGGCAGGATCTCATCTGAGGATCATCCATTGCTTGTTCTCTCCTTCACCCACCCACCCCTCCCCCATCGCTCACCAGGCATTGGATCTCCCCCACCCCTGCCAAGCACACATGCCTGATGCTAAGGCTTAACATGGATACAGTCATCATGGTCACCACCATCCCTCTGCTTGCAGGTGACCAGGAGCACATCCTCAGCCCTGCTAAGACAGTCCTTAAGAGTCTTCTGAGCAGATCATGACCACAGTGTTTCCTAGCTGCTGGTGGGTATGGTGGGTATCTGTCGGTGGTCATTGAGAAAGGCTGATGGCCTCTGGTTGGCTCCGGTCAGTCTTAAGGTTAGCACATCCACCTCTTCATGCTTTGGGTGCAGAGATGCAGCTGTCTTTGCTGCTGTAAGCCAGTCTTGGATTTGCGCAATGCTGGAACCATCTGACGCTTTGCCAAAAGCACCTCTGCCTCTGGGATGCTGGTTCCCACATACCAGGATATGGTTTGTCTGAAATAGCTATTGCGATCTGAGTCCATCTGACAAGGTTCCCACCATTGAGCCCCATCCCCGCATATCCACATATATGCATAGGAAAGTAACTGCAGAGCCCCTAAAGATGGCCTGGTGAGAGTGTGTGGCAGCCACTGGTTCCAACCACCATCACAAGAGACAGACCCAGGTTCACGTGTTCTCTGGACCAGCAGCGGCCTTGGCTGCCTCTCCATCCCACTCCTGAGTCAGGTGAATCAAAGTAAAAAGGAAGGTGTGTGTGAAATCTCTAAGCACGCAATGCTTTGTCCTGGCTCTTCCAGCTGAGCGTGCTCTGCACCCCTACACAAGCCTCCTCCGTTTCTAGACGTGAACCCTCTGCAGACAGTGACGTTTCATTTAATATGCTTCTCCCATCATGGCCCTCAACAGAGCAACTCTGCGTCCTGTATTGCCCAGCTGCTCTTTCAACAGCTGTGTCTGTGTGTTATTTAGGACATTGGCTTATCTACTGTACACACACACACACACACACACACACACACACACACACACAGTAAACTCTTACTATAGAGCCGATTCAGTGAAGGTAGCAGATTTTACCAATCTCTTTGTTTCTTCAAAGCCTATGTCCACTGTGTGCTGTGTCTAATTTCGTCCTCCTAACGATTTCAAAAGGGAAAACAACGATCCTAGCTTTACAGAGAAGAAAAATAAGTCAGGAGAGGAGACATGACAACAGACCACCTGAACCAATGTTCCTTCTCAGTCCCACAGCTTCTTGGTCTGGCAGTCCAGGCTGCAAGCAGATCTTAGTGGATCTAAATCCAACATGATCCACATCCTTATACAGAAGAGGAAGTGGGACGTGAAGCTAAGGAAGACAGGAGAGGATGTCTAGAAGATGCCAAGGGAGACGGGTGGTTGGTGTCCCGTAGGAAGGAGGTGAACATCTGTCCTACCGGCAGAAGGTATGCAGATCAGCTGAGCACAGTGAAGGACCCAGAAACAGATCTGAGATTTAATGCTCCACTGATGATTAATGCTCAGGGCGATTTAAGGGGGAAGTAAGGCTATCCTCGTCAACAAGTGTGGTAACTAGATGTCTGTGCCCATATAAATCAATCCTAGCTTCATACCTTACACCACATACAAATATTAAATTATAGCATAGGCCTAAGTACAAAATCTTAGGCTATAAACCTGAGCTCAAAACACAAGGGAGAGGACTCTTTGGTATGAGACACAAAAAGCAGTGAGCTAAGCAAGAAAAGAAATGGGAGCTCTGAATTCCTAAAAGTTAAACCTGATCTCGAAAGACACCTGTAAAAATAAGAAACAAACGAGAAGCTACAAAAAAAAAAAATCGCCAACGGTGTCTGATGAAAAGAGTAGGCCCAAATAATCTTTCATTTCAACATTCAAGAAAAGGTCGATTTTCAAACTTGAATTGAATTGCTTATATGTTTGGCGCGCTAGGGATCAAACCCAGGGCCTTACATGTGGTAGGCAAGTGCTCTGTGCCCCAAACAAGTGAAACTCAAACTCATTTTTTGTAGAGAGCTGCGTGGAGCCACACCTGATAATCAGCTCCTAATACTGGCTAAGGCCTGATCACGCAATGATTGTCAGCTGCTTGCATATGCGTGAACCTATGGGCAGTGCCCACCTGGCAATCCGGGGTTGGCGGCCCCTGCCTTTTTAAGGGCTGGGAGAGGTTTGCCCAGGGAGAGAGAGAGAGAGAGAGATTCTGTAACAAGGTCCTGAATAAACTGCTAGCAGGAAGAGCTCCGGTGTCACGTCATCCTTGCTGGTCAAGGCTGAATGTGACAATTTTAAGGTTGGCAGAGCGTTTAGCTGACTCTTCACTGAAAAAGACGTGTCAGTGGTAAATAAACACGTGGAAGAGGCTTAGCATCGCTCGGCGCTGGAAAACACGGGTTAGAACCGTAGTTGGAGCTGACTACACCCTGGGAGGCGGACCAAATCTAAAACAGTGATGGACAGGACGTGATCAGGACGATTCAGAAGAGCAGCCATCGTGGAGAACAATTGGTCAGTCTGTTAAAAAGTGAGGGCTGAGGAGAGAGCAGAGCTGCTAGTGGAGGCCTGAGTCTGATTCTGGTCTCCTCACAAAAAGCCTGCTTTGCTGATGGTGCTCTAATAAGCCCAGCACTGGGAGGGGAGAGTGGAGTTAGGCAATGCCTGGAGCTAACTGGGCAGCCAGCCAGCCAGCCTAATCAAGCTTTAGATCCTGGTCAGAGACCCCACCTCAAAAAACAAAGTAAGTGGGAGCCTGAGAGCCACCAGGGGTTCCCCTCTGGCCTCCACGTGCAGCATACATGCACGCACACAGACACACACACCCCTGAACATGCACAGACACTCAGATGCACACATATATACACACACATCCAAAGCACTGTTCCACATGATCTGGCCATCTCACTCTCAGAGCAGTGAAAACATACGCCCAAATTAAAAGTCGTATGTGAAGTCATAAAGCTGCATTTATAATAGCTCCAGACTTGGAAACAAGCCACGTGTTCTTCAGTGAGAGAATGAATAAACACACGTGTTTATGTCCCTGAACACTATGCAACAATAAAAGGGGGCAAGCAGAAAAGACAAAACCACTGAGGACAGATATCCAACTGATGGTGGCTGGGAGCTGGGTGGGAAAGGAGAGAGCACCTTCAAGAGAGAGCTGCAGGATATTCCCTGTGGCCGGTCTCAATAAACTAGGCCCGAGTCTTCCAGTATGTGAACTGCCCTTCGACAACGCTAATTTAAAACTTTCTATTACCGTCCTCTTACTCGTCAGTTGCTGCTGCTTCTTTTCTCTGGCAGAAGTTTATTGTTAGATGGAAAGAAAGGGGTGGGGGTGATTATTTATTCCACTCTCCTCTGATTAATACGTGGCTAAATACCATATTTTGTATAGCGGGAGCTATAAATACTGAGCCTCTCATAGTCACATAGAGCGCGGTACACGCTGTCCCTGCAAGAGCTTTTAGAATCTCCGCTTCTATAATAATCCCTGGGGCAGAACAAAGGTGAGAAAAGTGCCAGTTACGGTTATTATTCTGTTCCTCACATGCATCTCTAACCCTCGCAGGAGGTGGGCAGGGCCAGAATCATCACTTCTGATTTCATATACATGAGGCTGAAGAGCGCTACAGGAGCTGGAGATGGCTCAGCGGTTAAGAGCATTGGATGCTCTTTCAGAGGACCTAGGTTCTGTTCCCAGTGCCCACATGGCTGCTCGTGACCAACCATAATTCCATTTCCAGGGGGCCTAGCACTCCCACCTGGCCTCCATGAGCACTGCACACACACACGGGGCCCTCACATACATGCTGACAGACACTCATAGATACAAAATAAATAAATCATTAAAAAATTAAGTAATTTTAAAGAAAATTGAGACCGCTTAGCAGGTAAATGTACCTGCAGCCAAGCCCGACACCTTGAGTTCAATCCCCAAGATCTACGTGGTAGAGGAGAGAAATAACTAAGTGGTCCTCTGGCTTCCATACCTGTTTACACACACACACACACACACACACACACACACACACAAGCATGCATGCACGCTGGCACACACGTGCAGGCGCATGCACGTACACACACACATATCCAAAGCCCAACTGAGAAAACAGATGGGCAGGAGGAAAACTTGTTTTCAGACCTGTGATCATTTTTCTTTTTTAGTGTTTTCTAGAAACTTCAAAGGGGTCTGAAAATAAATCTGAAAGGGCTGTCTATGCCTTGGCACTGGGAGCTTTAAGTGGGGTGGGTTGGGGTGTTCAGATGTGATGGAACCAGGACATGACCTCCATGTGCCCATGAGGTGGATGGAGCCCTCTGAAGTCACAAGCACAGAACACAAATCCAGCCCCAATCCCCCCTGCTTCCATCAGCTGGACCCTGGGAAGAGACGGGCCCCTCAGGCAGAAGCCCCATCTCTGAGCAGGCAAGCACACCTTTTTCCAACAGACTACAGAAGCCAGCATCCTGTGGAGACGCTGCCTTCCCTGGGTCATCCTTAACCCCTGAGGATTCCCCTGTGGCCACCTGCCCTGTGGCTGACTCCATCTTTATCATTCCCGGTGGGTCCCCTTGAGGCCCAGATGCTGTAGGGTAAGTAGTCAGCCCTTCCTGATGGCTCCAGGGAACTGCCTACTTCACTGCTCTGACAACGCTCTGCCGGGCCTCCATGCCATCCCCTGGATCGTCATTGTCTCTCACAGCCTGCAAGCTGAGGGACCCAAGATGCTGAGTCCTGGGAGGTGTGTCTACAGAGTTCTGTGTTAGGACAGAGAGCACTTCCTGTTTCGAGTGCTATCATCTGCTGAAACAAATTGGATGACCTAGAACCAGGCCCCACTGAGAAGTACCTGCGAGTCCAGTGCGTTGAAAAGCTGCACTGACCACTCTAGGCTGCTTGCTGCTGGGCGGGGAGGAGGAGGTCCTTCCCTTTGTGTGCCAGAACTGCTTTAGTTACCAAACCCACCTGCGCTGGCTGACCTAAAGGACTGCTAAAAGCCGCCCACGGAAATACGCAGGAGCACTGAACAGATGCGGCGCAGCTTCATGATCAGCTCTTCGGAGGGTTGAGACAGAAATAAAAACAGAAAGCTCCTACAGAGCCAAGCATGGTGGCAGACACCTGTAATCCCAGCACGTGGTAGGCTGAAGTGGGAAGGTCCCTAAAAGGTCAGCATGGGTTAGTTAGAATGAGACCCTGTCTCTAGGGAACCCAAATCCTCCACCACCCCCAAAAGCCTTACAGTTAAGAAATATACTGAAGTACATCCAGGTGGTGGTGGCATACACCTTTAATCCTAGCACTTGGGAGGTAGAGGCAGATCTCTGTGAGTTCAAAGCCAGACTGGTCTACAGAGCAAGTTCCATGGCAGGCTCCAAAGCTATACAGAGAAACCCTGTCTTGGAAAATAAATAAATAAAAAGATAAGATCCACAAAGTCATTCAGGGAAGTCTGCTACTTCTTTTACAGTATATACTCATCATTACATACAAGTAAACTGCAAAACCTTCACAGGCTAGTTCAGAACATCTGTCTGTCTATCCATCCATCCATCCATCATCCACCCACCTTTCCTTCCTCCCTCTGTTCTCTATTTTATTCTCTCTTTTGCATCCTTCCTTCTTTCCCTTCTTTCCTCCCTTCTTTTTCTTCCTTCCTCCCATCTTCCTTCCTGTAAACTGCTTTGAGTGGGCTACTCAGTCTAGGGGTTGTAACCCACCCTGCAGTCAGTTATTCCAGGGTCCCGGAGAGGCACTATCTGGAAGATATGGGGGGAAAGAGGAAGAAGGCTAGGCAGATTTGTCGAAGCCTCCGTTTATTAGAGACAGGGTACAGCTTATATAGGGTAAGGAGTTTGGCTTGGGATGGGGGCGGGGGCATGGAATTTTGCCTTGTGGTCCACGGTCACGTAGGCCAGGAGGTTACGTTCGGTCAGGTCACATAGGCCAGGAAGTCACAACTAGGAGTTGACACACCTAGTTCTCTAGATAGTTTGGAATGTGGGGCGGGTTCCGCTAACAGATAGCTCTCCATTAACAGCCAATTTGGGTGTGGGGTAGACTCTGTCAATAGAATGGTTTCTTAACACAATTGGGGGGTATGGGGTTCTCTGTAGACTCCCCAGGGCGATGGTTCCTGCAATAATCCTAGGAGGAAACAGCTCCTGACACCTTCCTTTCTTTCCTTCTTTTCCTTCCCTTCCTTCCTTCAGTTCCTTCCTTCCTTCCTTTCTCTCTCTCTCTCTTTCTCCCTCTCTCTCTCTCTCCCTCTCCCCCACCTCTTTTATTCTTCCTTCAGTTCCTTTCTCTCCTTCACCATGTCTAGCTAGATCAAGGCACTGCGCCTGCATCAGCCCTCTGTCTTCTGTCTTAGTGGTTTACTTTTTCACACTTCGGTCATTCTTCATTTCTGTTATTGCCTCCACTTCAAGCCCATGAGAAATCCGGGAAAAGACACATGGTTACCTCCTGAACAGAGGGGCCTAGAGGTTGTGCACTGTGTACTATCTCATCCCATTGGCAAATCTTAGTCACATGACCATATGGGCTGCAGGGTATCAGGGAAAATCCCTTTAACTGGTCAGGGCATGTACCTGAAGATCTCATGAAGCTCTATTGTAGAAGAAATGAGATGAGGATGAAAACCAGAACTACAAAGCAACCGAGGTCAGTCCCCAGCACCCACATCAGGCAGCTCACAGTCACCTAAAACTCCATCTACAGAGGACCCTGAGCATCTTGGGTAACCACACACATATGGCACACACATAAACGTATACGTTTAAAAATGAAACTTTAAAAGAATTCTATGTGTTGCTAACTGTTGATCATGAAGAGGGAGAAACAAGAACATAAAAGCCTTCAGTAAACTCCCAGGCAGCGTGTTCAATTTCTACCACGTTTAGGCTCTCTCCCCAGTTCAGGATCAATTTCAACAACTCATCAAGTTGACACAGTGATGATCCATCCGTCTTGTAAACTCCCATCCTACATGTGACAGACAGAACACTAATGAGGCCCATTTGGGTTAGGTCTTATTCTGAATGAGTTATGGTTTCTTCAAGATGTTTTATTCAAAATCATTCAGTCATCCAATGAACACTTCCAGAACACCCTCTCTACCTGAATAAATATTGAACCACAGTGAGAAGAAAGAAAGGAAGGGAGGGAGGGAGGGAGGGAGGAAGGGAGGGAAAGGAAAAGAAAAGACTCACATAGAAAACACTTTGTATCCTTTACATTTGAGAGAAGGGGGCAGACATTATCCTGGCTTCATTTCTGTTCCTATGATTAAAAACAAAACAAAATAAGAAAACTCTGACAAAAGCAACTTCCAGGAAGAAAGGGTTGGAGGACCGAAGGATGACTCAGTGGTTAAGAGCATTTATTGCTCATGCAGAGACTGAATTCAGTTCCCAGCACCTACACGGGCACTCACGACTAACTGTAACTCCAGTTTCAATGGATCCAGATGTGGAGGCCCAAAAATGTGAGCCTACTTCCTCCTTGCCTGATGGACAGAGAGTTTGGAGGTTGCTCAGATTTGATGACAACAATCAGGGCTACACAACCTAACTCAAGATGCGGTTACTTGGTTCTTTTGACATTAAGATGGCACATAGGGGAAGATCCACTCCACCCTGACAGATGGTCAGGATATGCAAGCCTACTTCTGCTCCTTCTTTTGTAATAGGAGGTTACCTGGGGAGTGGCTGCCTGCAGGATATTTGGTCTAGGGTGGCTTCACTGCCTAAACAACAGAATGCTAATGACTTGATGTCTCAAAGTGTTGAAGCAAGTAACTGTTTGAGTTGTCCTTTGTATCATGTTAAAGAAGTCTTTTGTTGCTTTCTTCCCCTTTTGTGTTGGGGTATAAAAGTATATGAAAAATTAAACACCGTGATTTCAGTATTCACTGGAATTCCCTCCCAGTACTATCCTATGTTTCTGTTTTATGATTTTATTTGTGTCTTCATATTCTTTACTTATTCTTCTAATCTCCACGCCCCTACTCTGGCAAGTTGTATTTTTGTCGAGGCTGGTCCCCGACATCCAGCAACCTCTTCTGACCTATTTAGGCAATATACACATGTCGTGCAAATACATACATGCAGGTAAAAACACTCACACATGAAATAAAATATCTTTAAAGCAGAGATTGTTAGGGCTGAAGAAATGGCTCATTGCCCTTTCAGAGGACATGAATTTGGTTTCCAGCTCCCTGATCTGGTAGCTCACAACCACCTGGAACTCTAGCTCCAGGGTTACCTCTAGCCTCCATAGGCACCTACACACAGAGAAAGAAGCACATACTTAGAAATAAAATAAAGCTAAGAGATAAAGGAGACGTCATTTGGCTTAAAATTCCAAATTACAATCTGTCATCTCAGATAAGTCAAGACAGAAATGTGAAGCAGCTGGTTATAGCCACAGTCAGAGCAGAAGCCGATGAACGTGTGCACGCTTAGTCATGCGTAGCCTCTTCTCCACATTCATATAGTCCAAGATCCCCTGCCTAGAGAACAGTGCCGCCCACGGTGGACTGGGTCTTATTATATCAACTAACACTGGTTACCGAGATGATCCCCCACATACATGCTCCCAAGCCAACCCAATCTAAACCGTCCCTCATTGAGATTCTCTTCTCAGATGAGTCTAAATTATGTCCAGTTGACAATTAAAACTAACATTACTGATATAAACCCAAGAATCATACAAATCCACAGCTTTCCTGTTCTGAGGAGAAAGAACACGTTGCCTAGGAAGCAAGACAGAGAGCTGGAAAGAGGTGGGGACTGGTGAGGTCTCTTGGAGGAGTAGTGAGTCGAGGAAGAGTGTGCTGGTGTTACAGCTCACAGGCTGCTGTCCGTGCAGGAGAGGGTCATGTTAACTGTGAGTACTTTTCCTCCTCCCTTCGCGGAAACAGTCAAGACCCAGCCACCCTATCCACTGACTGGCAGCAGCAACTAGGTGGGACAGAGGTGTGCATAAATGTTTGCTATTCTAGGAAGGGGAGAGAGGGCACATCAAATGACTCTTCAGATTCTGCAAGCTAAGGGACAGTCAGACTCACAAGTAGAACCTTTATGGCTTGGTTGGGCCACAGCCTTCTCCCAGTAACCTCTGAGCCTTATATAGAAGAAAAGGGCTGCTTAAGCTCCTGACTCCCAGATCACCCAAGTCGCCCTCTTGGGGGACAGGAAGCACTTCCAGCCTTGTGTCATGGCTGATGTATTCATTCTTCTCCTCTGTCTGGTATACAGAAAAAAAGCTAAGCAAGTGCTGCCAACATTTAACCAAAGGGGGGTCAGTGAACTGGGCTGGTACACTGGGCACACCTGTGTAATGAGCCAAAGTCCAGGCCCCTGAGAGCTCATCTTTAGAACAACAGGAAGTTCACAGTGAAGAGAATGTTGCTTTCCTTTAAAATGTCACACAAGGGTGGTTAAGATGGCTCAGTGGGTAACAGCACCTCTCACCAAGCCTGACAACCTGAGTTCAATTCCATGACTCATGTGATGTGAGGTCTGCAAACTGTCCTCTAACCTACACACACATTGCGACATGTGTGGGCATGTGCCCACATGCATGCACACACACAAAATAAATAAAATATTTTTGATGTCATACAAGTCCAACATCCTGATACTTCCCGGAAATCTACATGAATCCTCAACTCCCTAAACACCAAAAGTTATTGAAAAACTACTTGCATATATATCTGTGTATCCTATATATATGCACATATATATATATATCATCTGTGTATCCTATATATATGCGTATATATGACTCATATCACATCTAGATCTAGAATACTTAAGCTATTGGCATACGCCATCACATCTTCAAGTTCTGTAGCTGAAGGATACAGAGACAATCAAAGCCTTAAATAAGAATTTCTAAAAGAATATTCTACTCTGAGTGTGGCTGTGCAAGGAGAATGGGGACCTGCTTCCCCGTGACACTGGTGAAAATTAGTTTTTAAAAAAGAACGTTCATCCCAGCACTCAGGCAGCCAAAGCAGAAGAATAGACAATTTTGTGCCAGCTTGGGCTATACAACGAATGAGAGACCATCTCAAGAAATCAAAAACAAAAACAGTTTAGATTCTCTGGAAATGATCCTAAAGGCACAGAGAAATTAAAGAGGCATTTTTTAAAAAATCCATAGACTTCCAGCAAGAGGGCTGAGAATCTGTGACATTTGAAGCCCAAGTCCTGAGTCCTCAGCCCCTCTCAGCTCATGGCCATTGTGACCCTGCTGCAAATGAAGACAAAGACTCAGTGCTCTGGCCTCTCTCTCAGGTGGGTGTGTCTGTCTGTCTGTCTCTCTCTCTCAGGTGGGTGTATCTGTCTGTCTGTCTGTCTCTCTCTCAGGTGGGTATGTCTGTCTGTCTGTGTCTCTCTCAGGTGGGTGTGTCTGTCTGTGTCTCTCTGCCTTCTTTCTGTTTCTGTCTGTCTGTCTCTCTCTCTCTCTCTCTCAGGTGGGTGTGTCTGTCTGTGTCTCTCTGCCTTCTTTCTGTTTCTGTCTGTCTGTCTTTCTCTCTCTCATGTGGGTGTGTCTGTCTGTGTCTCTCTCTCATGTGGGTGTGTCTGTCTGTGTCTCTCTCTCATGTGGGTGTGTCTGTCTGTGTCTCTCTGCCTTCTTTCTGTTTCTGTCTGTCTGTCTGTCTCTCTCTCTCATGTGTCTCTCTGTCTGTCTCTCTGTCTGTCTCTCTCTCTCTCAGGTGTCTCTCTGTCTGTCTCTCTGTCTGTCTCTCTCTCATACACACACACACTGTGTCTCTCTGCCCTCTCTCTCTCTCTCTCTCTCTCTCTCTCTCTCTCTCTCTCTCTCTCTCCTTCAATGGACAGGCTCAGGCTATGGCTTCTTTCTGCCTGCCTAGAAGGTGCAGGATGCCAGGTTTCTCATGTTGCCTCAAACCCCTGTGGCAGAGATAAGTACTGCGGAGAGGCGGGGCTCCCTTCAAGAGTACAAAAGGTGTTCTTGAAAACAATAGGCTCTACAGTACAATAGCATAATTGGGAAATACTAGTAACTCTAGGCTGGTCAGCATCCTTAGAGAGCCAGGGCAATACAGAGGTAAGGAGTCCAAACAAATCTTAATCATGGGCCTCAGAAACCAGTCCCCAAAGCACTTAATGAAATCCATCACTAGACTAATTTCTCCTCGGGGTGTGTTGGAAAAACCAACAGAAAAGTCAGCCAGTGATTTGCAGAGTTTAACGTGTAGCTATGGTTGAGGAAACAGATAATTAAGGGATCTGCCAAACCTGTAGCTGTCCCAGGGCGCCCCATGAGCACAATCCTGGTGCTGAGCAACAAAGCAAGTAGCGTGGTGGTGGGGAGACCTACCTTAACAGTACAGCTTCTACATCAGCACATCATCGAGGATCCTCCTGGGGTTCAATACCCAGGCTTGCTATATTATCTGGTTCCCAGATCTGACCTGAGGACAAACTTTGGTAATGCCATAAGGTGCTGTGCAAACTGCCAAAAGAGAACTGTCTATGAAGAGATGAACATTCCAAAACTATTCTAGCTACATCTGGGTTGGGAAGCATAGCTCAACAGTAGATGACACTTAGCAAAAGAATCGCCAGACTTAGGGACTATGGAGATAGAGGATTTGCTTGCAGGTCAAGGCCCTGAGTTCAGGTCCCCCAGCATTGCAACACAAGCAAGCAAAATCTTGCTTGCTAGAGATTATGCAATTGAAGAGAGAGAATGAAGTCATATGAATTGTCTCCCCTTGAAAAGAGTGTCCCATTCATTATACCAGCCAACACATAAAGGAATTACCAAGAGAAAAGGAGGAGAAAAAAATCAAGAGATAATGCCAGGTTGGAATGATGGCTCAGGGAATAAAGGCATCCACCACCAATCCTGGCAGCTTAGTTCCATCTCTGAGACCCAGAGAGAACTGACTACCCAAGTTGTTCTTTGACCTCCACACGTGATGTGACACAAATATGCCTCTACACACACACACACACACACACACACACACGTAAAAAACATGTTAAATAAATAGCATCTCTAGATTCCCCAAACTTGATGAAAACATTAACAAAAGATCCACAAAGGTACACTGGAGTAGAAGATGCCACAGGCCCGAGACAAGAAGACAACATTAAAATCAGCAGTGGGATGGAGGGAACCTCAGACGGGGCCTCTGTGTGACTGCATATCAGAAACAGTGGAGATTATAACACAGTGAGACAATATTAATGTATACAATACTTAGTGATATATGTCCATGTTTCTAGTTGTGCAGGTACTGTACCATAGTTTGTATGGGAGGTGGGTACGGTGTGAGCCTTCTCTCTCTGTCTCTCTGTCTCACAAACATACACCCAAACACACTGTTTGTGAATATAGGTACATGTTGTAGGCTGTCCTACTTTTAACAGTGTCAAGAGTGGTCAGTCACTTGCCTGTGCCACCTAACATGTCCCCAGCAAAGCTAGGACCAGAAGATACCTCTGCCGACTGCCAGTACAGAGCACCTTCAGCCACGATGCAAGATGTAGCAACAGAGGAGGCTCCTTAATTCCTGTGCACATGTTTGTTATAAACGGAATGTTGTGGTCTGAGCTGAGGCTTAGAAGTGGCTCTGTGACTCATGGAGACCTGGACAGGCTGCCTCAAGGACACCAAAACAGGAGATGCTCTGGGAGATGCATAGCTAGAAGTTGAGCTGGCATTTGATGAGATGCCAGGGACTTAGGCAGGAATTCCTACACCCCCAAGCTGGGGCACCTCTCCCAGAGGGATGGACTGGCAGGCGCCAGCAGGGCCCAGTGATGGATACTTCTGTGTACCAGCAAAGCTGCAGGGCCCTAGTCAGATGTGAGCCCAGTGTCCTAGGGTTAGCCTCCTTCCTCAGTCCCACGGGTCCCAGAGGTCAGGGTCTCTGGGGGCCATCTGAGGCCCTGGAGCCCCCAAGTACCTGCCAGCTTGCATGGCTGAGAATATTTATCCTATCAATGGCGATCAAGGCTCCTGCCAGATTTATGGAGATGAACAAAATGAAATCAAACAAAATCCCAAAGAGGATGATGGCACAGCTGGCTACTTCAGGGCCTTCAAGCACACAGCAACTCCCCACTCCCTGCCAAAGGTGATTAACTAGGTCCATCTATGACCACAGCTCCCAAAGCTAGCCAAGGAAAAGCCAAAGACAGACCCATAACAGGTCTTGACTGCCCAGCATCACACAACTTTTGGTTTCCTGAAGTAAGGCTTTTCCTAGATCAAGGGCAAAATAGACAATCTGGAAAAAAGTCTTTTCCATGCCTGTGAGGCTGGGAATCCCCCCCCCTCACACACACACCCTTTTCTCTGGTGAACACAACCATGACTCAGGCCCTGCTGTACATAATGTTTTCTGATTCTTCATGTAGTTTTGTATTATTTAAAACCCCTCACTCCGAAGCTAGAGTGTCTTCCACCTCCAGACTGTAGCGGATATGGATCCCTTGAGGAGAAGATTCATGTTCATAGGGTGGAGCCCCCACCTAGTAGAACTGGTGCTCTCTTAAAACACAGTGCCGAGGGCTGGGGAGAAGACTGAGCAGATAAGTGTCTGTCCTGCATGCACGAGGAACTCAGTTTGAATTCTGGTCACCCACATAAAAAGCCAGGTGTGGTGCCAGGAACCTGTAATCCAGCAGAGACAGGAGGATCCCCAGGGCTTGTTGGTCAGTCAGTCTAGACAATCAGTAAACTATAGATTCAGGGAGAAGCCCTGACTCAAAAAGTAAGACGGCGAATGCATAGAGCGAGACACTCAATTGACTGCTAGCTCCTATACACATGCAGCTGTACATGTGCATGCACACACACACACACACACACACACACCAATGTAGCTCTCTCTGTTCATAGCGTGAGAACATGGTAAGAAGGCAGCATCTGGGGGCCAGGAAGATACACCGGCCTCAGACCTTCAGACTCCAGAACTAGAAGAAAGTAAACGTTTACCATTGACGCCTCCCATGTCATCATGGCAGCCTAGGCTGCCTCCTACCAACATTTTCAAACATCAAATAGCTCTGAGTTGCTTGAAGAAGCTTTCCACTCAAAGGGGGACTCCTTTCCCCATTGCTCAGTCTGATAGAACAAAAAAAATAGCTTTAATATCTCCCAAGGACATCATAGAGTTTTATAGAGGAACTGGGAACTGGGACCCATTGGTTTAACTGCCTCATAAAGAATTAATGGGGTACTAGAGCTCCCAGGAGCTGCGAGAAACCCTTAAGGCATTCTTCCCAGTCTGATGACAACTTACTAATACCTAGGCCCTCGTCAGCCTTGTCCCCAAATGCTACTGTCATGTCTGCTCTAGGCACACTTGCTCTGGGAAGATTTCCATATACTGCAGAGTGACACACTGTGGTCTACGCCATCACACTGAGGTGGGGGTCATCTTCCCCTTTCTCATAGTGAGGAAGCTGGGGTGGGGGGCGTCACCCAACTGGCTGATCTACAGCTGTCTTTGACTTCCGTCCCTACCTCCCGGTGCCATATCAGTCCAACAGAAAGCATCCTTGCACAACGTAAATATGTTCATTTGAATACATTGTATTAAATAAGTGAATCCAATTATGGGCAAACAATTAAATGCAAAATGACAACTAAATAATTAAAGCATTTGAATAACTGCCAGAAACAGAAATAACATGAAAATAAGGGGGGAGAGGAAGCAAGAAGAGGGAAATAAGGTGGGGAAAGAGCTTCTGTTCTCCCCTATTCACATGGCTGTCAATCAATTCTATTCCGTTTGCAGTCATTAGCAGAGGACCAACAGACATGCACTGGGCTACTGCTGAGCCCCAGAAATGACTCAGCCAAAGTCCCCTTGAGACTCCTTGCACTTTGTGGCAACTCCACTAAATTGGGCTATCTATTCAGGAAGGTACAGTTGTGGGGGGGCAATGACTCTGTCACTACTAGCTTGTAACCTGAATACAGAGCCCCCCAACATTCCCATCCTAATTTCTTCGAAGCACACGAGGAATCCCAGGAGTGTGTGCCCCATGCTCTGTCACTTACCAAGGGTTTCCACATCCCTCATCACAGGGATGCCTCAACATACTCCGGAGAGGAAGGTGTCATGTGGCAGTCAACAGAACCTAGAGCTCTTGGGAGATGGGGTCATGGGCAGGCAAACCACTTGGACCGATGTGGGGTCACTCTCATCTTAATCATGGGTAGGACCTGGGCTATAGACATAGAGAAAAGGAGATAAGAATGATTGCATTCACCATTGCCCTCTGCTTCTGACTGCGGATCTGGTGTGACCTGCTTCCTTGAGCTCCTGCCACTGTGACCTCCCTAATATGTTGGACTGTAACCGGGAACCGTGAGCTGAAATAAACCCTTTCTCCATCATTCTATCACAGCATGGGAAAACAAGCTAAGACAGAGTGACGAGTTCTGCTGTACAGAGGGGCACCGTGATGGCTGTTCTTGAATCAGTATAGAATCATCCCCAAGAGATGGCTGAGGCACACCTCTGGGTGAGTCAGTTTCTAGACAAGATTAGCTGAGCTATAAATACGTTTAATGCGGGAGACATCATCCCATGGCCGGTGGTCCACACTCTGCATCCTCACTCCTATGATGTGGGCTGCCCTGCTCCATCCACCATGCTGTCCCTGCCAGGATGATCCAAACCTTCTGAGCAAGATGAGTAAATTAGTTCTTTCTCCTTCCAGTCATTTCTGTCAAGCATCTTGATCACTGTGATTAAGAGCTCATGAGCAGGGACAATATGTCTCCCACATATCAAGGCACTTGTCCAAAGTCACATAGCTGGTAAGTTACCCAGCAAAGGTCTGAATTCTCATCTTTCTGACTTTCAAGCCTTGTGTTCTTTCCAAGTGGCTCCTGAGTTCCCTGCCAGAAGCTTCAGCTATCCACATATGCATATGTCCGGCTTGGCACATCATCTGGGCAAATTTGGATCTGGATTCCATCCGCAGTCGCCCCGGAACTGTGAGCAATTTGTGTCCTTTGGAGGAGACTCTGCACCTGTCACTGCGGGCCATCTGAAGCTGGCAAATGCCGACGGACCCTGCAATCTGCTGAGCCAGGCAAACGCAGGCCAGCGTCAAGGGCAAGTTCACTCTGTGCCCACTGACCAGCAGGAAATCTGTAAGGAGAGTCGGGGAGCAAGGCCTGGGGTGGGGGCGGTCTCTCTAGATGCTATCCCTCTGAGTCCCCATCCCATCCCTTCTGTGGCTTCACCGTATCACAAAGCCTCTGGTTCTCCCTCAGCATAGCTGTAACTTATTCGACACTTTTCTGCAGAGAACAGAGCGGTGCCACTCTTGCCAGGTGTCAATTCTACCAAGCCAGACCCTCCCAGTTCCCAACAGCACTTCCAGATCAAAAAATGCTTTTAACCCCTCCGTAGCCGGGAAAGCAGTCATAGAGTTGCAAATCTGTGTAGACTGTGGGCTTCTTACGAAGGTAGTCTGATGGAAAACAGAAACACCCTCGCCACTCCCCAAAAAGGACAAACAGCCTCCTGCTGAACTCTGAGGGGGTCTCAGGTTTGGGGGACATGGTGCTGGGGGATACACCCACGGCGTTGAGATTTACATGAGACCTGTTTACGAACGTTTCTTTCCCCCAATATCTAATTATCCCATTCAAACCCCAGTACATTGTCTTCTAAATTTCTAAGTGGTTTAATAATAGAATTGCTTCATTAACTCTGATGTGTGCTTAGGAATCGGGCAAAGAAACTCAAAACCAGCTAGAAAACCAAGCAACTGTAGACATCCGCATCTGAGAGTCTCAAACTCCTAAGAGCGGGGCAGCAGGAAGGTTGTTCTATGAAGAACAAGCTGAGGCTTTGGCAGGGAGATCACACAGGGTGCTCCCCAACTTCTCTGCTCCCCGAAGCTGGAATTGCTTCCTCAGAAAGATGAACGGCAGTAAGAGATGCCCAGCTTCCCTGGGAGCCACTTAGGAAGTAGGAAGAAAGGAGCTAGGAGGTAAGGTTTTAGTCCCTGGTTAGCCCGGCAGTAGATGTTCGCTGGTCACAACTTGACTCCTGCACTCTGGGCTGGATCTGGTTTGGTGTGGAGACAAGTTCTCATATAGTCTAGGCTGATCCCAACCTTGCTATACATAACCAATGTTGGCCTTGACTGCCTGACCCTCCTGCCTCTACCTCCCAAGTGCTGGGATTACAAGGATGTACCACCCCACCAGGACACCCCAGTCCCAGCAACCTCCCTCAAACTACTTCCTTAGGGCTCCTGACATCCCTCTGCCCCACCCACCCTCAACATCTTCTCCATCTCTCCAGGACAAACAGGAGCCCAAGCCCTCTCCTAATAGCCGGGCCCTTAGGGTGCAGACTCACCCTTCCCTTCCTACAGTTCTCATCCAAACACCTCTTGGTACCACCTGGTGATGCTTCTGCCCAACTGCTGCCTACCTCCTCCAGTCTCAGAACATCCACCAGCATGGGCCCCTGCTAGCTGCCCATTCCTCACCCCACAGCACAGTTCTGGAACCCTCCTGCCAAAGGAGTTTCTGTCACTTAGGGTCCCTCTGTGTCAGATAGCACACTGTTGGGCTTGTGGTTCAGAGTGCTGGGGGCCACATCACAATTATTTCCCTGGACTTCCCTTTAGATCCCAAAGCCTAATTAGCCCACGTATGAATGTGGGATGAGAAGTCAGACTCCTGTAAAAGGCGAGAATTCTCCTCACAGTAGCAAAACTCCTCCAAGCCATCACTGGGATTGCTTCCACACTGTAAAGGGTTTTCATAGGGAAGAGCTCCCGGAACAAGTCCACCCCTGAAGATGTGACGTGAAGGATGCTACCACACCACTGCAAAACAGATTGCTGGGAAACTCCCAACCAAAGTCATCAAGAGTCCCTCATAAATGGTGTGCAGATCTCCACTGAGGGTCTGGAGAACCAACTCAAATCTCAGTGACCTTTACAGACCCCTGCTATGAACAGGCTAGACTAGGGGGAAGAGCATTAGGGACACAAGGCCAAGGGGATCATGGCCCAATGGAAGGGAAGGACATAGTTGAATAGAACTCTGGGGTTCTGAAGGAGACCCCAGGTACAGCACTAGGGTCCCAACATGATGCTCCTAGCGGAAGGAACCTGACTTCAAAGCCATCTCCACCTCGACTTAGCACCACCAGCAGTGTTCCTCCTCATGGCCACCAAATAGGTGACATCACCCACAGAAGAACCCTAGCTGGGGGATTGCATGGCATCCATGACAGATTTGTTCTTGACAATGCCTTTTTAAGGAGAAACATCAGTTCCCCTGAAGGCTGGCTCCCACCTCCTTGGCTGGGGACAGTGACATGTGTGCTAGCCAAAGACTAAAATTGTCATAGCTAATTCATCTTCACCCAAGCTGTGGAAGGTCTGGAGAAACATCTGTCCTGCTACACCTGTAAAAATCTGAGCTTTGGCCGGGCGATGGTGGCGCACGCCTTTAATCCCAGCACTCGGGAGGCAGAGGCAGGCGGATCTCTGTGAGTTCGAGACCAACCTGGTCTACAGAGCGAGTTCCAGGACAGGCTCCAAAGCCACAGAGAAACCCTGTCTCAAAAAAAAAAAATCTGAGCTTTGTTGACAAGGTCTAGGGACAGGATGACTTCCGTGACAAGAGTCGGGGGACAGGATAGCACCCATGACAAGAGTCTGGGGACAGGATGGCATCTGTGACAAGGTCTGGGGACAGGATGGCATCTGTGACAAGAGTCTGGGGACAGGATGACATCCGTGACAAGAGTCTGGGGACAGGATGACATCCGTGACAAGGTCTAGGGACAGGATGACATCCGTGACAAGAGTCTGGGGACAGGATGACATCCGTGACAAGGTCTAGGGACAGGATGGCATCTGTGACAAGAGTCTGGGGACAGGATGACATCCGTGACAAGGTCTAGGGACAGGATGGCATCTGTGACAAGAGTCTGGGGACAGGATGGCATCCGTGACAAGAGTCTGGGGACAGGATGACATTCGTGACAAGAGTCTGGGGACAAGATGACATCCGTGACAAGAGTCTGGGGACAGGATGACATCCGTGACAAGGTCTAGGGACAGGATGGCATCTGTGACAAGAGTCTGGGGACAGGATGGCATCTGTGACAAGAGTCTGGGAACAGGATGACATCCACTGATAAAAAGAGTCTGGAGGATGGGTTGGTATCCACTGACTAGGAAAACCTCCTGACAGCCCACTCCAGTCCCGGGCTGACTAGACTCAGCACTTCCTCTTGTGCTAGAGCATTGTTTTAGAAAATATAGTAAAATTTGTGAGAAGGCAGCATTCTGGCCAATCACAGAGGGTCTGGTGGGTTTTGTTATTGTTTTGTCTTGTTTTCTCAGTTCTGAGACCTACCAATCACCTGAGCAAGCCCCTTCTCTGAGAGTGTGTTCCCCACTGTGAGGTGGAGACTAACCCTTCACGTGCTATGCTCAAACTCAGGTAAGAAAGGGTAGCGTCAATATTGTATAACCTTAAGAGACACAGAGCCCCCCCCCCTCCTTCCTTCTTCTCAAAACATGTAAAAAATGATTGTGCAATGGATGCAGCTCCCTGGCTGGCACCAATGGAGGCTATTTTGGGAGGCGTGGTTACTAAGAAACAGTAGGCTCCAGTTGCCTTGGCAACCATGGGTAAGATGGAAGCACGGTGCACCAGCTTTCTGTATTCTATCCTTGTCTCCTCACAGAGCTCGATGTCTGGTGATTGGTTTATGAGCAAAGGTGCCCCCCAGCAGGGGGTTAGCCTGGCTAACCTGCTCCTGGCCCAAGGGTCCAGATGGGCTCTAGAAGAATACAGCTCCTCCATCCTATGTCACTATTAGAAGCCCAAGAAAGCCTCCCAGAGACCTGCTTTCTACTCCCCTGCTTGGGCCAGCCCTGATAATAATGGTGCAAATACCATATGTGGACATAAGGGTCGGATGTCATAGATCCCCAAGTAGGACAACAGTTACAAGACATGGCCAGGTCTGCCCATGAACCCCCACAGTAATGTAATGTCCTCTTCCAAATTCAAGTGCTTGATTCACCATGTGTATTGAGTAGATGGAAGTGATATTAATAGATGCACATAGCAGGGTATGTCAAGTGTGGGATATGAAGATACCACTGTACCAATATCCAAAACTCACAACCAGCTTATGGGCCGGAAAAAGGCCCACACCCACACAGCTTCCTGGGTGCCACAGTCATGAATAACATCCTTCAGTCCCTTGCTGCATTTTGTAGCTTGCCACGTCTGTGTCCCTGAAGATTAACTTTATATTGCAATTTTAAGCTTTATGTAAATGGAAATGTATAGACCCACTTTCCTGCTTTTTTTAATTCAATTGTTTGTTATTTATTTAATGGGACACATGAAAATGTACATATTCTCTTGCCAGTCAGTATGGAGGGCTGGGCTTCTCCCGGAACAACTGGAGCCAAGTGAGGCAAGACCAGGAGTCAGAGAAAGCCTCAAGAATTGGACGTATGAGCTGAGATGCCTGCTGCCTGCACTAAGGCTGTCTCCCGCCACATACCCACAGCCGAGGAGGTGATTTAAAGCACCATGCCTGAGACATGAGGGGAACGTCCCCTGGGGCTCTAAGTGTGGCATGACAAGACAAGGATCATTGGCGCTATCTACAGAGCATCCGATACTGAGCTGTTCTGCAACAAACTCTTAGTGAGAAACGACATTGTGCTCATTGACTACACACCCAGCTGACAGGTGTGGTTCTCACTGTGCAGTCCCTGGGTCATAAGTAGGGGGCCCAGGACTCATGGGGGGAAGAGATTTTTTTCTAAACAATAAGAAAGAAAAAGGAAAAAAGAAAGGAAGGAAAGAAGAGGGGGAGAGAGGAGAGAGGGAGGAAGGAATGGAGGGCAGGAGGAAAGGAGGGGAGGAGAAAGAGAGGGAGGGAGAAAAGAGAGAGAGAGAGAGAGAGAGAGAGAGAGAGAGAGAGACTGAGACTGAGACAGAGAAGGAGAGAGAAAGGCAGTTTCAGCAAGGCCAACTTCTGGCTGGCATTGCATCAAGCCCTGGCAGTGTGGTAGTCAGAGGGCTACATGCTAGAGGGGCGAGGAACTGGAGTTCTCTCTGCAGAAGAACAAAGAGCAGAAGGACAGACACCCAAGTCACTATCTGCAGCTTATCGGGTAGATGTGCTTACAATTCTAAGTTTAAAAAGAAAAGAAATGAAAACACCCATATTTGTGGGGGCTGTGCACAGCTGTGTATGTACTATCTCTCTTTCTTAATTAGCTTTTAATTTCCCTCATTAGCCATGTGTCCCTAGTCTAGTGTTTTGTTCTGGGACACAAGAACCTGGACATTTCAGGAGGTGCCTATGGACTCTGATCTATAGCTATAATCTTTCCTTCCTTTTTATCGCTTTTCCTCTCTCCCTCCCTCCTTCCTTCACCCCTTCCTTTATTCCTTCCTCTCCTCCCTCCTTTCTTCCATCCCTTCCTTTTAAATATTTATTTCCATTTATGTGTATGTATTCTCTCTCTCTCTCTCTCTCTCTCTCTCTCTCTCTCTCTCTCTCTGTGTGTGTGTGTGTGTGTGTGTGTCCATGTGAAGAAAGAAGAAAAGGAAGAATCTTCATTTGAATTATAATTTCTTTAAAAGCAATCTGTCTCCTCCTTGTTCTGGGGTGACAGGGTATAATCTCTCACTTGCCTTTACAACAGAGACATGTGACAGACATAGCCAAGTGCCAGGTGTGGTGGCACAGGACTGAAATCCCAGCACTCAGAAGAATGAGACAAGGTTTGTGAGTTTAAGACCAGCTTGGGGAAGACCCGATCACCAAAAGAGGTGGGGAGAAGGACGGACAGACAGACTCGGGCCCAAATGGCAGTTCTATTATTTGCCTCCAGTGAGTCATCTGGTGCACGCCCACTCAGGAGGCACACCCTGATACTGCACTGCAAGCCCCTTTTGTCCTACAGGGAGCATTCACTCTCCAGACAGAAGGATAGGAGGCAGGCTGAGTGATCTTGGAGCCCAGGATAAAGAAGAGGCAATGCTGAGGACCGACTGCCCAGTCCATCTCTACATGCTGCTGAGGAAAACCACAGCCAGAGCACTGTCCCTCAGTCCAGACCTCCTAGGGTTGCAGTCTGAAGCTTCACTGCCCCTCTTGTCTTTAACCAGAGCCACATAAACGTTCTCCTTGAAAAGGCTCAGTCACAGTCAGGGGTCTCCTTCCTGATGAGTGAGCCCCATGTGCTCTCTGTTTAGGGACAGCCGAGTTTCGCCAATTTCTCTGTCGTCCTGTCTCAATCTGTCTCTGTGTCCTAATCTGTGTATTAGAAATATCCCTGCTTCTATTTTGAAATATTTTTCTGTATTGTATATTACAGGATAAACTAGGTGAGAAAAGACATCCCAAGTTATTGATGGTGTTACATTTAACACAGATGACTTTGTTGACCTAAAATGATACTGACTTCAATCAAGCAAACATGAGCAGCGCACATCATTTTGGTTATCCTACAAGACAGAATCCCAGCCAGCACGTGAGGGACCGAGGTGGGAGAGTATTATAGGGTGGAGGCCAGCCTGGACTACATAGCGAATACCAGGCCAGCCTGGGCTATAGAATGAAACCAAATCTTTAAAAGGCAGGGTTGAAAATGTGGCTCAGTGGTTAAAGTAATTTACTGCTCTTCCAGTTTGATTCAGAGAAACCACATCAGGCTTCTCTGGGTGTTCACACACATAGCATATATAGACACACATATACATATGCACCATATACAGACACACACAGAGCATATATAGACACACACATTTACAGCATATATAGACATACACATACAGCAATATAGACACACACATACATATATACCATATACAGACACACACAGCATATATAGATGCATACGCAGCATATATAGACACACACACATAATGCACACAGCATACATACACAATCATAAATAAAAATAAACATTTAAAATAAAGGATGGAAGGAGGGAGGAAAGAAAGGAATCAAGGGAGGGATGAAGGAAGGAGGGAGGGATGAATGAATGAACAAATGAACAATTAATTACAGGCATGGATCAAAGTCTATATACTCATGTCTAGGTTCTTGTGTCCTAGAACAAAACACTAGATTAGGGACACATGGATAATGATGGGAAACTTAAAGTTAATTAATAAAGAGAAATACTTCACATACATGTGTATAAATAACATGAATGCATGTATGCACACACAGAGAGACACATACATACAAATAAACAAAATATTTTTGAGAGAAAGAGAGACACCACTGACAGTGGAAGTGGGGCAGAGGGCTGGGGAAGGTCTGAGACTCACAGACCCAGGCCCTGAGTTTCTACCCTTTCGGTCATTTACGAGAGCACACGCTTTAAGGTGATGGAACTCTCTTCTTGTGCTGTTTGATTCCATGGAGCCCATGGTCAGACGGTTCCCAGCCTCCTCTGACTCTAGCTTCGATCCCATTTTACTCTTGATGCCTCTCTCCTACCACAGATGGAAAGGGAGGGGAAGGAGGGGGAAGAGGAAGGGAGGAGGTGGGATGGAGAGGAAGGTTTACTCAGATTTATATCTGAGGAAAGTAGGCACCAGGAAGTCACGCGCCTTGGTTGGCAAGACCTGGGGTAATGGACATGGCCGGGACATGATCCAAGCTCTTCAGCCACAAACCCTCACTGCTCTCGCCCCCTGCTGGCTCTTCCCCAGGGTCAGGTCGGCTGCAGTGACTCAGACTTTAGCAGAAGGGATATTGCTGGTGCTATCATAGCCAGTAATTACAAACTGGAACAGCTATGACTTCAATACCATATTTAATTTTTGCAAATACTTGGGCTTTTTTCATTGCATATGAATAAAAATGCCCATTACCCTAACCAGATACCTAGAATTAGAAAATAAGACATTTTTAAAGGCTTGAAACATCTACCGGTGTATAATTACTCCCTGCCTACAGACTATACTTTTAAAAATAGTCGCAAGGAGCATGAATAATTAAGCTGGCACAACCACTCCTACATTGGAACAGCATTGTCTCAGTCCCACAATTAACAATTTCCCTTCTTGACTGAAGCTGAAATGCCCATCAGAGTAGCTGGGTCTCAGGATCAGTCATGGGAAAGAGTAAACGGAAGTAGGGTTTTTGATTGAACAGCCCCAGGAACCGGCAATAGGAAAACCCTGTCCTGGACCATCCACACGGTAGCTGAGTGAGTTCCAAGGGAAAGCACCCTGAGGATGCTGGCAGTGGCCACCTGGTGCAGCCTCCCTGAGAAGGAGGGGGAGGTGAAGAAAGGAAAACTCTAGGACAAGAACAAAGAAACAGCAAAAGCCAAGTTGAAGCTGGCTCTCAAGTCAGCTGAGAAGACAAAGCCGCAATGGTTCCCAAGGTGGAGAATTTTACTCCCGACAACTGGGTAGGGTGTCAGAGACAGAAGGCATGGCTGGGAGGATGGAGCTAGGAGTGTGGTTAGGTTCATAAACTGCTTGCTACACAAGCCTGAGGACTTGTTTGATCCCAGAACCCACATCAAGAAAGGGAGGGAGGAAGGGAGGGAGGGAGGGAGGGAGGGAGGGAGGACTGGTATGGTGGCACACGGAAGGAAGGAAGGAAGGAAGGAAGGAAGGAAGGAAGGAAGGAAGGCAGACTGGTGTCACGGCACACACTTATAACACCAGCCCTGGGGAGGTAGAGACAGGTAGATTCCTAGGGTTTGCTTGCCAAACAGCCTAACTTAATTAGTGAGCCATGGCCAATAAAAGACTATGATGTCATGAGGATCTCTGGGCACACAGGTAGACATGCACCCACACACGCATACACATGATCATGTGTGCATGTACACACATACACACACACACAGGAAATTAAAGCTGATTTAAGATGAAAGTTTCACATATGGGAAACCCAATCAACATTAAACAACAGCCACAAACAACAGCCAAGGCTGATAGAAACAGGGAAACAGGGCTTCTGAGAACTGAGAATTAAAATACGGCCTGCTGGTATTTTCCACTGAACAGTCAATGGATCTTTCTGGAAGTCTTAGGAGAACCATCAAACCTTGCTGGAGAGTCTGGAAAATAAAACTATGTGTGTGACCAGAGGCCGGCACGGAGGTGTGTTACCACAGGTGCTGGTTGTGGTTTGAGCTCCTATGTTGGGGTGGTGGCCTAGGACGCTGCAGCCTAAGTCATAACCAGTGAGAAACAGTGAAGAGTGGGGAGGAGAGCGCTTCTTTTTTAAAGACTTATTTCCTTTTATTTTACCTGTGTGAGCGTTCGCTTGTGTGTATGGCTGAGCCCTGTATGTACGACGTGGCCACAGAGGCCAGAAGAGGGCATTAGATCCTGTAGAACTGCAGTTAACAACTTTTGGTAGCTGCTGTTAGGGTGCTGGGAGCCAAACCTGGGCCCTCTAGTAAAGAAACAAGTGTTTCTAACCACTGAGCCACCTCTTCAGCCGGGGGGAGGAGCAGGGTCTCAATTCTGATCTGTCCCTTGCTTCTCTGAGTCTTCACTCAGTCAGCCCCTGTCCTTCTAGACGCTTCTAGAACCTGAAGGGATTATCAAATACAAGCAGGGGCCCTACTGGGATGTGACAAAAACAGATGGGGACAGAACCCCCACCGGCAAGTGCTCCCAGGTGCACCCATACACCTTAGCATCTCAAGATGGTTGTCCCAAGACTGCTCTTCCCTGGGGGGTCAGAGGTACAGCCCTTCTCAGAACAGGAGCCATGCAGGAAAATGACACACAGGCAAGCCCCTGAGTCTAGACGCTGTCTCTGCTGGGCCCTCTCTCTGCAGGAAGATGACACACAGGCGAGCCCCTGAGTCCAGATGCTGTCTCTACCGGGGGGTCTCTTTCTCTAGCACTCTTATGCTAGCAATGGCTCCACTGTGGACTCCACAAACCTGTCCTGTCTGTACATAGAATAGCTGATGTCCTTATAGAGTCCCGACCTCACAGGTCGAAGAAACCAGAGTACCACAGGATAGCCCCATGAAATCAGGACAGCCTCACTGGACATTCCTCGCTGCCCAAGCAAGTGTATTGGAAGGAGAGGACATATTTAAAGGAGCATAATACTGAATGTAACCAAGAACATAAAGCCAGGTGTGGGTCATTCAGCTGTTAGCCCTGCCTTAGGAGTCTGAGGCAGGAGGACAATTAAGTGGCAATCTGACCTGGGGTTACAGCATGAGGCTCTATCTCAAAACTGAAAACAGAGCCGGGCGATGGTGGCGCACGCCTTTAATCCCAGCACTCGGGAGGCAGAGGCAGGCGGATCTCTGCGAGTTCGAGACCAGCCTGGTCTACAGAGCTAGTTCCAGGACAGGCTCCAAAGCCACAGAGAAACCCTGTCTCGAAAAACAAAAAACAAAAAAAAAACAAAAAAAAAAACTGAAAACAGGTAGATCAGTGCCAAGTAGTCAGCTCTGAAAACATACATCCAAATAACATTACATAGACTGAATAGGTTCTATTTAGGAACATATATGTATGTGTTTATATTATATACATATATATGTATATGCATACAAAGAAACGATGAAAAAAGAGATCATGAGTTTGATGGAGCACAGGGAAGGTTATAAGGGAGGATTTGAGAAAGGAATGGGAAGGAAGAAATGTTGCAATCATATTATTAATATGATAATAATATGATTATTTATTATAGTTCATTATTAAATATTAAACAACTAATCATTAATTATGAAATCAAATTCAGAATAAAGATAAAACTAAAAGCAGCAATAATAATAACGAATTAAATCAAGGGAGAATTAGCAAGAGTTATTTGTAAGAGTATGACGATGATGAAGATGATGATAATGATGGTGTGTGTGTGAGTGTGTGTGTGTGTGTGTGTGTGTGTGTGTGTATACACATTCCCAGGTGTGCATTCGGATGTCAGAGAACAACTTTTGGTATTCAATTCTTTCCTTTCTCCATGGGGTCCCGGGATGAAACCCAGCCCCTCAGCCTTGCTCAGCTTGTACTACTGAACCACCTCACCAGTCCATGTTTGTTTGTTTGTTTGTTTTACTTGAATGGGGGGAGGGACATCAAGAGAGCTCACATGGTAAGCACTTGCCATGCAAGCCTGATGACCAGAATTCAGTTCCCAGAGTCCCCATAATGGTGGAAGGAGAGAACCAGTTCCATAAGGGTGTCCTCTGATCTCCAACACGCATGCCCACATTCCTACCCCATGCCAATGGACACAATAATCAAGAGTAAAAATGTATATTGAAAATTAACCAAAAAAAAAAAACATTTCTAACTTAAATAAATAAGTAAAGGGCTAAGGATCCGAACTGACATTTCTCCAAAGCAGGTGCACACAATGGCCAGCAAGCACAAGAAAAGAGGCTGACCATCTGTTGTCATGGGGGAAAGGCAAATCAAAGCCACAACTAGAGGGACGGAGAGATGGCTTAGCAGTTAAGGCTACTGGCTGCTCTTGCCGAGGACCTGAATTTGCCACCTGGTGACTCGGAGCTGTCCATAATTCCAGTTCCAAAGAATCTGATTCCTCTTGTGGCCGTTGGAGGCACTGGGCATACCTGTGGTACATATACATGTTGTAGAACCATGCACATAACAGATTTTTTTTAAACTGAATGTCATTTCATACCTAGTCAGTTGGTTATTATTTTGAAAAAATCAAAACAGCAAGTGTTGATGAGAATGTGGAGAAATTAGAAACCTTTGTCCTTTGCTGGAGCTATAGCGATAATACCACTATGGAAAACAGTCTTCCAGTTCCAGAAAGAGCTTTAATATAAAATTACCATGGGATCCAGTAATCCCATGTGTGAGCAGGCAACCAAAAGAAATGGAAGCCAGGATTTAAGCAGCTATTTACGCATCTTCTGCTCACATCAGCATTATTCCCAGTGACCAAATGTAGAAACAACCTGGGTCCATCAGCAGCCGAACCCAAAAACACAACGTGGTGAGCACAAACAAAATTACTCCTGACATCAAAAATGTGGCAGGGGGGAGGGGGGGCGGTCTTCCACATCAACAGCCAACTCTCCAGCCCTCTAGAAACCAGCTGGGTGTGCCACCATTTGATTCTGTTCAGACAATCACTCAAGTTTAGACATGCTCTTAAAAGCCACTTTTGCAAAAAGCCTTGATTCCTCTCTTGAACTCACAAGGTAATTAAAGTGGGATGACGGCGACCCATCTCTGCCTTCGCTTTGTGTCTGCACTTTAGAAGGCTCAGAGATAAGTGGTTGTCCTTAATCTTCTCTTGATTCACATTGAATCCTAGCAGGAATAAAACCTCCAGCATACACACACACACACACACACACACACACACACACACACATTGTCTATGTTTTAGGAGTTAAGTCCAGTCTCTCTCCCCTACTGGACTTGACCTCTATTGCAATTCTTCAAAAAATCCTTCCAGGATGTATGTATGTTTGTTTGAGACAGGGTCTGACAATGTAGCCCTAATTGGCCTTGAACTCACAGAGATCCGCCAACCTTTACCATCATGTTGTTGAAACTAAAGGAGTATATCACCAGGCCTAGCTTCCTTCTTGTTTTAACAAGCAGATACTCATCAAAAAGCTCTTTTGAACTGGGTGTAGTAGGTAGCACAAGCCTTTGCTCCCAGTACTCAGGAGGCAAAGCTGGTTGTACTCTGAGTTTGAAGCCAGCCTGGTCTACAGAGTGAGAGCCCTATCTTTTTTTTAAAAAAAAAAAAGCCCCTCTCATCTGGATACTGTGGTCTGAGTAGGACTGGCCTCCATAGACATATGTGTTTGAATGCTTGACGAACTCTCTGCTCCTTCTCCAGCACCATGGCTGCATGCCCAGTGCCATGCTTCCAGCCATGGAAATGAACTAAACCTCTGTAACTGTAAGCCAGTCCCAATTAAATGCTTTCTTTCTTTACTTTATAAGAGCTGCCATGGTTTCTCTTCACAGCACTAAAACCCTAACTAAGACAGATACATTGTATATACATAAATCATAGCTGTCAAGTGAAGTTGTGTATCTAAAGGTAAACCAGCAAAGCAAAACTGGTCGAATATTAATCACTGATACTGGTTAACATGTCCATGGATAACTATAACTCAACTTTGCTCCATTTGTTTGCATCTAAAAATTATCCCAATAAAACTTTTTAATAATTTATTTTTATTTTATGTACATTGGTGTTTTGTCTATGTGTATGTCTATGTGAGGGTGCTGGATACTCTCACACAGCTATAGACAGTTGTAAACTGCCATGTGGGTGCTGGGAATTGAACCCAGGAACCAGTACTCAATCTCTGAGCCAACTATCTAGTCCTACTCTAATAAAGTGTTTAAGCCCAAAATTATTATTCAATTCCCTCATTCTCTCCCCAGGAAGACCCTTTTGGGACTAAATAAGGTCCCTCAGTGCGTATTTTTATTGATTCTTTGGGAATTGTACGTCATGCACCCTAATTCCACTCACCTCCCAGTCCCCCCATATCCTCCCCTCATCCCTGCAGCACCCCCAAAAGAAAATTTCAAAAAATCAAACCGAAACAAAACAGAGCAACAAGTAAATAAAAAACAAGAACAAAACAAAACAAACAAAACCTCTGTGCTTTTCCTTCTTTCCTCGCCTCTCCAACACCTCTGTCATTCGTCCTGGTGACATTGGGAACCACAGTGTGTCTCAGAGTACATAGTACACCTTTTTGTCTAATCAGCTTTACGAACAAATGTTCCTTACAATGGTCTGGTTGAAGGCCCCTGACTTCTGGTACACCATCCTCGCTACATCCTCATGGGACCTCCTCAGGGATATCCCACGGCTGCCGCGCATCCTGGAGATCCTGCAGCTATTGTCCCACAGGACCGGCCACTTCACAAGCTCCAGCAGGTCCTAGATAGGTGTTAGGATGGGCCAACCCAAGGCCCAGCTATGTGCCTGGGTGGTAACTGAGCTGGTCAGTCTGGGCCACTGGGGCCACACCTGCCTCAGGCCAGGGGTTGGAGCCAGCTCCCCTAAGCCCATGCCATCAGGATCAGTTCTCTCTGGCCTATGGTGAAGGGTGGGAGGGGCCCTTGGTGTTTATTTTTTTTACAACTATTTACAGATGGCAATTGATGAGTAGCTCGGTGGTGGAGATGCTTCTGGAGAAATGTGTCCTCGTTGCTCGTAACAGAACACTTCCACTAACCTACACAGACTGCAAGCATTGCCTGCATCAGCTGTAGGATATCACCCACTCCTCCAAGGCTAGGAGCTGTGCAGGAAGGCACTGGACTGCATGCCACAGCAATGGTAGCCCACGGGATTCCTGTGCATCAATAGCTACACATGGGAAAGGCACAGTCAGAATACCAGGTGAGGATCTGGGGATGCCTTCAGTTGGTAGCACAATTGCCTAGCACACATGAAGCCCTGGGATTGATCGCCAGCCCTGCACAGAGTATGCTGCTGCACACGTGTGGCTCCCGTGGTGGTGGTGAGGTAGGTGCAGAAGGATCAGAAGCTCAAAGTCATCTTCAGCCATAGGGGGTCTGAGGCCAGCCTAGGCTATGTGGTACATTGGCTCAAGTTTATAAAACATAGAAACACCAGTCAGGTGTAGTGGCACACCCTTAATCCTAGCCCTCAGGAGGTAGAGGCAGGAGGATCTCTGAGTTTGAGGCCCACCTGGTCTACACAGTGAGTTTCAGGACAGCCAGACTACATAGTGAGACCTTGTTTTAAAGGAGGGAAGGAGGGAGGAAGGGAGGGAGGGAGGGGAGGGAGGGAGGGAGGGGAGGGAGGGAGGGAGGGGAGGGAGGATGGATCAGCCTGGCATGGCAGCACACGCCTTAATCCCAGCACTGAGGAGGCAGAAGCAGGTAGATCTCTATTAGTGTGAGGCCAGTCTCGTCAACATAGAGAGTTCCAAGTCAGTCAGGGCTGCATAGTTAGACTGTGTCTCAAAATAATTAGTAATGAATTCATTGAAATAATCTTTTTAAGAAGAATACTAAGTGGTAGGAAATTTCCCGCTCCCTTGTGATCCTACCCAGTTCCTCACCGATGGAAACATGGCATACATTACTATGTATTCGATAACTTCTAATAGTGCCCTCATGAGAACCCAGGCCAGTCCTAACTGCTTTCATATGGGGACTATGTGGAACAAGGAGGTGCAGGACTCGATCAAGATCACACAGGCTGGGCAGCCGGGCCAGGACCTGAGCTGGGGCTCCTTACTGTAGACTGACTTTCTCCCTTAACACTGCCGCCAGCCATCATGGTTCCAGGACAATGCAAGCACCTTCCCCCATCAGTGGAACTTCTGCCTCCACAGAGCCCTGTGATCTGCTTCTCATCAAGTCCCTCCCCCCCCAAAAAAAAGGCAAAACAAAAAACAAACTTCCACACAAGGAAATCCTAACCCTGTGATTAGCAGCCCTGATTGGCGTTAATTGCGCCTTAGTTACCATGGTTATGTCTAACTTTGTTCTCCCTTGAGGCCCAAACAGAACAAATCCCAGCTATATTCACCTGCTGGTTCCGTGGGAAGAAAACAGCCCAGCAGACACGTTCCCTCAGCCGGTTGTAGAACTTGTCCAGTATCTACATTTCTGAGAAGGCTCACACAGAAAAAGACAGTGAAAGGCCTAAGGAACACTTCCTTAGGACCCTGCACAGCAAGCCACTGGTGTGGAGGATTAGTGTTCAAGAAAGGAGGCAGAGGCAGGCAGGCTAGCTTGCTCTCCCAGTGAGGTTTCAGAGAGTGGACTCCCAGAAAGCCCGACACCTTCACAGAACTTAAACAGTCTTTTCTTTGTGCCTACTACGTGTATGCTCAGTTTAGCCTCTCCCACAACACCACACACACACACACACACACACACACACACACACACACACACACACAAACATGCATGCAGGCAATCCGGACCTTGTGCTAAAGAGTGCCCTCTGCTGGGAAACAACTGAAGAAGACCCAAGGTTCCTGCAAATGGCCTGGCTGTGCAGAGACTGGGATGCCCAACCAGACAAGTGGGTGAGGATCAAGACATGTTCATCGTTCTAAGATCATCCTGAGGGTATCACTCTCTGGGACTAGGCAGAAGCTGTGCTAGAGAAAAGTGGAGTGTCCCACAAGGAATCAGTGGGAAGAAGACCCCAGGGTAGTCTAGAGTCAGCAGGAACACGGGAACTGCCTTCGGTGGGGCCGAGGAATCTAGAACGACACAGATGGAGAACTAACTGAGAAGATGCACCAAGCTCTTGAAGCAGGATTTTGATCCACTCAGGGGTCAGCCAGCACTGCCTAGAGCAGTGGTTTTCAACCTTCCTAACGCTGTGACCCTTTAATACAGTTCCTCATGTTGTGGTGACCCCCAACCATCAAATTATTTCATTACTACTACATAACTGCAATTTTGCTACTGCTATCAGTTGTAATCTAAGCATCTGATACACAAGATATCTAATATGCAACCCCCAAAGGGGCTGTGGCCCACAGGTTGACAACCGCTGGCCTAAGAGGCCTTGAGTTTCAGACATAGCACTTGGGTGTGGGCCAAAGGAACCTGAGCCCTCCCGGGGAACTGAACAGACCCCAGGCACTGGCATGGAAGGTGCTTTCTGTGACACCCAAGAGGCCAGGAAGTGAGGTGTGTGGATAAGAAAGGCTCAGGTAAGTGGAAGAACAGCTTGGGAGAAAGAGCTCAAATTAAAGCCCTTAAGGGTTTTTTTTTGTACATCAGAAAATGAACTTGAGTTTTCACAGGTGGGGAGGACTCAGAAGGAGAGGAAGGCAGGTGCTGTCAATGTTCTCCGGAGAGCACACACCCCTCTGAGATTCTGAGGGACTGTGGGTGACACCTTGTATAAAAGATGGTGACATGGAGCTAGGCTCACTGTGTCTCAGCCCATCTGCCAGACTTGACTTTGATAATGAGAAGTGACCACAGCAAAGCCCTCAAAATCTATTACCACAATGGATGCCTGCCACCAGCTACCTGGAAATGGAAGAGGGAGTAATTTCGCTTCATCTTCTAAGAGATGCCCATCCACTCACACAGGCATTCTAGAATAGCGTGCTCCTGTATAATTTGATGCCACATCTAGAACGCTTACCCTGTGGTGAACGCAGTGCTGCTAGGAGACAGCCAATGAGCAGACACCCCGACTTTCTATTATTGTTTCCTCCACTTGCATGCCATCTGAGCCTTGGGGCTTTATTATACCAGAGGCCTCCAGGTGCCAGGTAATGGTCACTAGTTCCTTCAACTAGAAAGTTCTTGGTGTACACTGACCGCAGGATTTCCCCCTACCCCCAGGCACCCCTTTACCCATTTCTTCCTTCTTTCTGAGATCATCCCTTCAATCTGCTTACCAAAGTCAGGTCTGAACCCCCAGCATCCCTCACGTCCAAAGCTGGGATAGAGGGGAGGCCTCAGGTAAGTATTCAAGCTCAGGGACAGCACCTGAGTCCCACACCCACACCCCAAGGCTCCTGGCTTGTCCCAGCCCAATCCAGGGCCTGCCCCCTTCCAACTACTTTTCCTGGGTTACCCCACAGGACTCAAGGCTGCATCCATGTGCACACACATGTGTGCACGCACGTGCGCACACACACACGTACCCCTACAGGACTTTATTGGCTTGTTTCTCCAGGCCACAACAGCTCCCCCGTACCAGTCCCATACTCCCCAGCTTTTGGATGTCTCCACCTGGTTCACCTCAAGCCATCCTGTCACCTCTTCAACACTACCCACATCCTACTCTACTCTCCCAAGCCCCCCTCACTCCCATGGATTTCTCAGTACTCTGCCCAACATTCCGTAATCTCTGTTAGTCTCCCTTGTCATCAGCTGTATATGCCTAGGACATGACAGAACAAGCAGAATGAACTCCCTCACTGTGGAAAGCGAGTTGGCAATATTACTGAAAACCAAGGTGTAGTCAAACATGGCTGCACACTCTGTATCCCAGCACCTGGGAAGGTAGCGGAGGTGGGGAGGGGGAGAATTAGGAGTTCAAGACCATCCTCAACTATATAGCAAGATTTGAGGCCAGCCTGGGTGATGTGAGACCCTGTCTCAAAACAAATCATAAATTTAGAGGCCCTTCTACTCAGCCGTGCCATCTCAGGGGGTCATTCCATGCACATTTCCCTCTGTAAGCAGGTATCAGTGCTGGTATTAGTGATGGGGAGATAGTAAAAACAACCTCAATGCCAGATGCGGTTATGTACACCTTTAATCCCAGCGTGCACCACCACTGTCCAGCTCCATGGAACATTATATGAACGCTAAAACGATTGGGGCAACTCTAGAACTTAGTAATATAAGATGACCTATGGGCCACAGATAAAGAGCAAGGCACAGAGAAGAGGAGATACAGAATTAGAAATCAGATATCCGTGAGCTCTTGTGTTCAAACCGTTTCTAGATTAAAACTGGGGACAGTGATTGTTTACAAAAAGGGGACCTTGGCTTCCTCCATCAGAATACAGAATTGACTGGCCTGTGTGTGTGCATTTGTACCAGCTCAGTTCTCTGTGGAGCCTGCATTATCCTTTCATATAAAAATGCAAGTGAAAGGCTTGTCTTAGTCAGGGTTTCTATTGCTGCAGTGAGACCCCAGGACCAGAAAGAGAAGCTGGGGGTGAAAGCACTTACACTCCAACATCACTGCTCATCATCAAGGAAATCAGGACAGGAACTCAGCAGGGCAGGAACCTGGAGGTGGTGCAGAGACCATGGAGGGGTGCTGCTTACTGGCTTGCTCCCCATGGTTTGCTCAGCCTGCTTTATTATAGAACTCAGGACCACCAGCCCAGGGGTGGCTCCACCCACAATGACCTGAACCCTCCCCCATCAGTCCCTATTTAAGATAATGCTCGGCAGACATGCCCACACTCTGATCTTACAGAGGTATTTTCTTAATTGAGGCTTCCTCCTCTCAGATGACTTTTGCTTCTGTCCAGTTGACACTAAACTGTCCAGCACAGGGCTGGCAAAAAAGAAAAGAAGGCCTAGCGGGTAAAGGAATTTTCCTCCAAACCTGACCTGAGCTGGACTCCCAGCGTGCACATGACGGAAGGGGGAAACTGACTTTGGCATGTTGTCGTCTGAGCTCCATGCATGTGCCATGCACAGCACACACATGCATGTCTACACACGCACACACGAGAGAGAAAAAAAACAAATATAAACATAATATGTGTGGGCTGAATCAAGCATATAGGAGGCTGGAGTGGCCAAGTTAGCGGGGAAAAAAAGTGACAGAAAAGGGACAGTTGGCGCCAAAGGCGTAAGAGCTACACCAAAGGCGTAAGAGCTACACCAAAAGCATAACAGTTAGAAAAGGGCACAAAATTAAAAAACAGTCACGTCACAAAGCCCGTGAAGAATACACCCAGCCAAGGTGGCGCTGAAGGGGAGCAAGCGGGGAGGAAATCTGACTTATTCACAAGAAGATGATTTGAGTTAGGGATGGCGTACGTGATGCCCGCGTGATCCCCATTGGGGCTAAAGGAGCCGTCCATGTGGATGTGACTGCTGATGTGATTGGCTAATTCGCCTTCCACTTCTGGGATTCATGGGGTTTTGTTTTATAAGTTGCGTGCTGTAAGGAAATAAACAAGTTCCTGCTTGACTCTACTCCCTGCTGTGTCTGAACCCAGGGGCTGGGTGGCCAGCATGCACTTTCCCTCCTCGGCCAGGGCCATTCGGGAGGTCTTACAGAGGGAACCAGCAAATATGCATTCGACCATCTTGCTGATACAAGCAGCAACCTTGCTAGAAAGTGAATGTCCTCCTGTCTCTCCTCTGAACTCCCCAGGGGCTCTACCTAAGGATGTCTCAGGAGGGTCACAGTTTATACGGCTGCCAGAGCAATTAATACCTGCAAATTATTCTTTGCACCTTTTAATTTTCAAAAAGTATCCTGGTGAGGATAATAAATTACACTTCCACTTCCTGCTGACCCTATGGATAAAATCCACCCAACTCACCATGAATGTAGCTTTCTTCATATTCCCCCCCCACACACACACTCACACTATCCAGGCCCTGCCCAGCTCCAACAACATCAGGCACCTAGGAGCTGGCCGACACACAGCTAATTTTGGCTCTCCAGTCTTTGCTCACTCCGGAGGTCAGGGCCCAGGCTTTAGGTCCTGGACCTGCCCCGACTCTCTCCTTGAAGAGCCAGTTCCTTAATCTCTCCGACTTGTCCTTTCTGCCAGTCTTGCTTGTTTTTCTGCCACTGTGCTAAAGACACCCTGCCATAGGCAACGTAAGGAAGGAAAGGTGGGTCAGTTTGGTTCATAGCTGAAGGATACAGTTCATTGTGGCAGCGACAGGAGCCAGAGGCCGTGGGTCACCAGGCATCTGCAGCCAGGAAGCCGACCGCAGTGAACGCTTGCCTTGCCTGTCTCGTCTTCAGTCTAGGACTGCGGGCCACGGAATGATGTCACCCACATTTAGGGTGGCTCTTCCCACCTCAATGAACCTCATTTAGAAAACCCCTCACAGGTGGGCCCACAGACACCTTCCTGCATGGGTCTGGGTCCTGTTGGGTTGACAATACAGGCTGTCACACTGCACTGCTAATTTTATACAGTTGCTGCTGTCGTAGGTCATTGTTTGGGCCTATGGATGTGCTGGCACAGGAGTGCTTGGTTTGCTTAGTGAGAAGTAGCGCGTGTGATGGCCAGGAGTCTGGCTGTCTTCTCTCTGGGGGACTCCCATCCAGACTTGTCTCTATCTCACCCTTCCTGCGGGCATCCTTATCTCACTTGCTACGATTTTTTTCCTTCTCCCTGACTTTCACATATGCCTGCTTTTCTTCTTTCTTCAATGTGAGGTGGTTTGGAAGAAAAGAGCTCCTGCAGGGCATAGCGCTATCAGGAAGCAAGGCCTTGTTGGAGTGGGTGTGGCCTTGTTGGAAGAAGTGTCACTGTGAGGGCAGGTTTTGAGGTTTCTTATGCTCAGGATACTACCCTGCGTCTCAGTCAACTTCCTGTTGCCTGCAGGATGTAGACTCTCAGCTAATGCTCCAGCACCATATCTGCCTGCCTGCCATGTTCCCCGCCATGATGAAAACAGACTGAACCTCTGAACTATAAATGAACCACCACAATTTAATGCTTTCTTTTTCTAAGAGCTACTATGGTCATGGTGTTTCTTCACAGCAATAGAAACCCTCACCAAGACACTGTGTTATCTCAAATGATTTGGGTGAGACAGGGCAGAAACAGAAGCAAGCAAATACTAGCAAACACCAGGCGAGTCCTCCAAGATTGTGGAGTCGAGAGAGGGGTAATGGTAACTGAGAAAACCTTTCCCCTTTTAGTGGTTTAGAGTGTGTGAGTGTGTGTGTGAGAGAGAGTGTGTGTGAGTGTGTGTGTGTATGTGAGAGAGAGAGAGAGAGAGAGAGAGAGAGAGAGAGTGTGTGTGTGTGTGTGTGTGTGTGTGTGTGTGTGTGTGTGTTGGGAGATTGCCTTTTTTCATTTTCTGGTGGTTTTTTTATTTTTGTTTAGTGATGCTTTACCCAGGCTGGGTAAAGCAATCCTCCTGCCTCTGCCCCTCCTATCTCACAGGTACACACAGCTATGCCTGGCTGCTTACTGATTCTTCAACTTCCTCAGCTTCCTTGCGTTGAAATGGGGACACCAGGTCTGCCTGTGGCACGGAACTGTTGTGATTAAACAGCTGATGAAACCAGCCCTAGCAGCTGCAGTGAATGTCTGCAAACCCAGTCAGGGCTGCGGAGCTGGGCGAATTCTTAAAGGTCTCCTAGACAAAACAGGCCCCACCCAACTCAGGGTTCGGGCAACAGTAGAAGTGATCTCAATGGTCCAGCTGTGACTTTGTCCTCTGAAGCAGTCAGATCTCACACATAGGCTTTCTCCACAGAGCACTGGATCCCTCCAGAATGATCATCTTAATTCCTGCCCGGGGATGAAATATCTGACCCAAGGCTCTCAGTTGGATCTTCTGTCCTTAGAACAAGCTCTTCCCTGAACCTTTCAGGCCTTTCCCTAGCCTGCTGACAAGGAGCCAACCAGATGGCAATCTCCAGGACAGGGTACTGGGGGTACCTCCAACTCCGCTCTGAGGAGACACCCTTCCATTATTAAGAGGTGAATGCCCTTCTTAGCAGTAATCATGGGAACCGAACTGGAACCACCTAGATGTGTGCTGTGGTCCCCAACCTGCCCATGCCCTGTGTGCCCAAGCCTGAGCTCCCACAGCTGGGGGCAGGTTCTGCTCTAGCACTGGGGGTCGGGTGGGGAGGTAGGCGTTGGAAGTCCTGGAAGCCTGTTCAGCTATCGAATCTTTTGAGTCTGGGGGTGGGAAGTCAATGTCTGCAGTAGCTAGGACCCATATGGGCAGCAGAGGGGATATGTCATCAGAAAGAAGGACAAAGTAAAGGCCATGGGAAGTTGCCAAGATGAAGTACCAGGCACAGGGGTCCGCCATGACAGTGACGCTGGAAGCAACAGAAGGGATAAAACCTCCGAGGCAGAGAGATGCTGCTTAGGAACACATGACTTAAGAACACCGCCCAATGTGACCATGACTCTCTTCATTCACCTGGGGGGCATGGATGACAGTGATCATGTGGGGTTGTGGGGGGCAAATCACCCAGGGACAAGCACTGGGACTGAGTAGCCTGCAGTTCATGCTGCCTGGTAGGGAGAGGCGCAGTTTCTCCTCCAGCACAGCTGCTAGCAGAATGAAGCTGTAGCGTTAGCTCCCTCGTGTTCTGGAAAAAAAAAAAAAAAAAAATCACTCCATCCTTTGGCAACTCTACAGATGGGGACAATTGCTATTATCATATGACAGGCCACAGGGTCTAGGATCAGGAGAGTTAGAAAGGTTGCCAGGGGTTTCCTGATACTGAACGACAGAATTCAGGGTAACCTGGTCTTGAATGCAGACCCTAGAGTTTGCCTGACATGGGGAACCGGCTGCTCCCATCTGCTTGCTAGAGGCCCTAGGACCTGAGGTAATTCACCATCCAGGCCTCATAAAGTTCGCACATTCCCCAGGGTCCAGGGAGGCTACCTGCAGACCGGTGGGGCCCAGCAGAATGCATTAAATTGCCACTGCTCCCTGCTGTCTTCCTACAACACACGTTCACACTGTACCAAAACTAATATAGATTTAATCTCCTCGGCTTTTTCAGGGTCTGCTTTTGCATGCTATGTCTGAAGTCTGGCAGCAAGAGACCTGCCTCCTGTGTGTGTCTGTAAAAAAGACAACCCTAGGCCGTCTGTCATCCAGTGAGCAGTTATCTGCAGAGACCCCAGGGCCTGCAATTAGGAACTGAGGAAGACTTCACCTCGCAAAGAAGAAAGGAGAGGAGAGGCTAAAGGGTGGATGTCTACCAGTGGTCTGAGCAGAAGGGCAGGGGCACAGAGGAGAGAAAGCTGCTCAGAGGAAGGGGCACACAAATCTAGGCGGTTCCAGAATGCTCCCTGTCTACGACGATTATCTCTCTGACGCAGTGCTGCGGGCAGCGCCCACCCCTGATCCACACAGTGTTTGTCTTTGATCTAGCGCAGAGATCACTAGCACTTTTAAATGATTGCTCAGAAGAGAAGCCCGAAAAGAATCAGAGAGCTGCCTTGCTTTGAAATCCTGCTGCCCGAGGCTGCCAAAACAAACGCTAATTCGCTGGGAATTTTCTCCTGTATCTGCACTGTGATCACTATATGAGCTGTTGGGATCAGGGACAGCGGGTAGAACACTTCGAATGTCCAGTGTCATCCGTCCTCAGAAGCTTGTGGGGGTGGGAGAGGGGAGGAATTTATTTTTGGATCTGGTTTCCCTGTAGCATCATCACAGGGTAAGGAAACAGAAGGACACTCTCGTGAGGACGTGAAAGAGAGGCATTTCTACAAGCATGGAGACCCAGATGTAATAACCAGGTCCTGGAGCCCAAGCTCCACTTCCAGACATTTGTTGGCGTCCAGCTTTGATTTCCACATCATGTATTCTGTGTGTCTCCTGGAATATGCTGGAATATGCCAGGCACTCTGCCTAGGGTCACACACGGGCCTGAGTGTTCGGTCTACCCTCCTGAGCTCTGGTCCACACAGCCGTGTGAGAAGGGCGTGTCAACATGCGTGGGATACAGGTGCACAGGCATTCTTGAGACTCGGACATGTGTGGGAGGCTGATCTTGCCCACTCTACCTGGCAGAATTGGAAGAGCAAGCCCTCTGAGGGCTCTCGAAATTCCTACTAGAAGTCCCAGTGTGGATGGGGACAAGCTCACAGAAGAGACAACTACTAAAGATTATAAAGATTTTACCAGGCTTTTTCCTCTGGGCCACCAACCTGCTCACAGATCGTGACACGGAGAGTTACTACTAGCTATAAATGCTCGGCTTAGCTTTGGCTTGTTTCTGGCTGGCTCTTTTAAATTATCCTATTTCTCTTCATCTACCTTTTGCTTTGAGACTTTTACTTTCCTTTCTGTATATCTTACTTTCACTGCTTCTTGTGTCTGTCTGGCAGCTGCCTGGCTTCTTGCCCTGGATGTTTATCTCCCTTTCTCCCTCATTCTCTTTCAGCCTAAATTTTCCTCCTACTTATTCTCTCTGCCCGCCAGCCCTGCCTATCCTTTCTCTGCCTAGTGACTGGCGCCTCAGCTCTTTATTAAACCTTAGGCAGACAAGGTGAAACAAATGTAACACATCTTCCTTACATAGTTAAACAAATGCAGCCTAAACAAATGTAACACACCTTCACATAGTTAAGGTAATATTCTACAGCATAAACAAATGTAACACATCTTTGCCTAGTTAAAATAATATCCCACAACAGAAGATAAGCCTGGCTTAATTCCAGGGGGGTTGACTGTGGCAAGCAGGAGAAGATGTAGGAGGAGAAAGTTGTTTCTGGTATGGGCCAGGGGGCCTGACAGCCACGTTGCCATCTGTCCCTCTATGAAGCTGGCCTGACCAGGGGGTGGGCGTGTAGGGAGGTAGCCTCTACTGTTCTCAGTACATAGCGTGGTCTGCATCCAACCTTAGCCCACGAGAGTGAGGGGGTGCTTGGGGGTACTCTGCCCCGGGAGAGTGAGAACTCCTTCCACACGGATGCCACTCATGCCCTCTCCCTCCTGTCACCCCCACAGTCCTGCACTAAAAGTGACCCAGAGGACTGATATTCTGGGAGCCCCCAAGATTCTGACTCCAATGTCTCTGGGTTTCTGAGGTAGAAAGGTCTACCTTACCTTTCCTGGGTCTCCAAGATGGCCATAGACATCCCAGTTTCTCTGCATAGCTCCTTTCTCTATTCCTGTCTCTTGGTACAACCTGACCTTCCCAGCCACCCTCTCCTTCCCAGAAAATGCCTCATCTGCCCCAGACCGAGCTTCCAAACCCTGCTATACCAAGAAAATGCTAACAAGGGAATTCAGGCAGGCCAGGACCCTGGGGTTGAGACCACCTGTCTAGCATAGATGGTTTGAAATCTCTACCACAGCATCTATTTTTAAAATGTGAACATTTTATTGTAGCCTAGCAGGCAAATTTAAAGAAGTGCACCAATCATAGGCAGACGTGTTCAGATTCCAGAAGCAGCTCGGAATGATTAACAGCGAGCAGAGGTGCCCCCTGGTGGTCTCTCCCTGTCATTACTTCCACCAAGATAGAATTTTCTAGTCCATTTCTGCTGAATGATTTTTGTTTGTTCTGTTGTTTTGTTTTTCAAGCCAGGGTTTTTCTGTGTAGCCCAGGCTGTCCTGGAACTCACTGTGTAGACCAGGCTGGCCTCAAACTCACAGAGACCCGCCTTCCTCTGCCCCAAGTGCTGGGATTAAAGGTGTGTGTCAGCCTACGCGGGATGATTGAAACACATGATTTGATTATATTTCCGCTGTCTATCTGCTACTTGCTAGTTATTTCTTTACCTGGGGCTTACTACATACTTAATAAACTTACTCATTCAGATCTGGAAGTGGCAATTGTATATCATTCTCGGGATTAACCAGAACCCCCCACCCACCCACCCACCCAAGTCTCTTGGAGAAGGTGCCTGTGTAGGAAGGAAGTTCTCTCATGGGAGGGGAGAGGCTATATAGGAAAGGGAAGATACGCCCCATTAGGAACTCCGAGTGGCTCCAGGGCCAAAGGAGACCACAATTTCCTATCTGCCCTTGCACATCCAGCCAGTAAAGGGCACACAGGGTAGAGGCCTCGTTCTAATCTATTTGGTGCAGGGTGTGCCTGTGGCCAGGCGCATGGGCCTGCCCTCTCAGGTACTGGACGCAGCAGGGGTGCTAGAGACCTTGTAAAAGCAGTGGCTTCTCTCTGGGGCAGCCTTCCAGAAAGTCACTCCATTTTCCCCACTCCACGAACCAAGACTCTCAGAAACCACCGTGCTTCCACAGGCTGGGCTGGGGTTAGGGTTCTTAGGGAAAACTCTAGAAAACAGTCTAGAAAAATCACTTGGAGAGGCTGATGAGGTGGTTCAATCAGGACCGTGCTCACTCTGCAAGCATAAAGACCTGAACCCATATAAAACTGATGCACACGGTTCTACATGCTCTCAAGATCAGCTCTGGGGAGACAGGAACAGGTGGATCCGCCTGGGGTTTGCTTCCAGCCAGTCTAGCTGAGGAGCCCAAGGTCCATGGGAGGCCTTGCCTCGAAAGGACAGCATTTCGGAGGATACTGGACGCCACATCCACACACACAGATACACATGGGCCTGCATTTAGAAGAGGGAGGTGGAGACAATGAGATGGCCCAGTGGGTAAAGGTGTTGGCAAGCAAACCTGGGGACCTGGGTTCAATCCCCAAGACCCACGTGGTGGGAGGAGAGAACCAACTCCAAAAGTTGTGCTTCAACCTCCACACACATTTCCTGGCACGTATGCACCCACATACATACATGCAAGTAGATGAATAAATACTATTTCATTCTAAAGGAAAGGAAAATCTACGGGTCTTCTGGAAGATGCTCCCAGGGCTCTGGAGAAGGAACAGAGTGAAACTTCCCAGCAAAGGGCACTTGGCGCCACCTGGTGGTCTTCGTGATTATAACACCAATGTGGTAAATACATCCCCCCCACACACACACCCCCACCCCCCAAGACCGGTCAACGGAGAAGACTCTGCCCCTTCAACCGGAATTTAATAATTGCTGTCTTACAAGTTCACTGGCTCAAATAATCCAGCCCAAACGAGTGAAAGAGGGACACTGATATCTGTCATTTTGTCGTTTGTACATTTATTCTTCAGTCATTGCCATTTGTTCCTCTGGTGCTGGAGTGGGAAGGGAGGGGGAGGATATAACTCCTCTAGGTGAAGTAACAAAGTTATGGCTACCGTCTTGGTCTTGTGTGTTGAGCACAGCAGGAGGTAGACAGGGCCCTTCTACAAAGTTAAGAAGTCATTAGGAAGATGGGGAAGGATGGGATGGGAAGGGACACTTCTAGAAGAGGTGACAGGTTAACATCAAGGCTTGGACTTAAAGGAATAATGGGAGTCAACCATGGCAAGGAGGGGTCAGGGAACTAGGTGTGGTCAGGGAAGGAGAGCTTCCTGTAAAACCTCAGAAGGAGCCTTGCCTGAGGCTGGTAGCTTCCCCTCGGTGAAGCCACCAAGCCACAGAAAGTGATGTATGCCTTCACAGATGACCAGAAGGCCCACTTAGCCAGGGTTCTCAGCCTCAAAGACTCCAAGGTTCACCCTTGCAAGTGAGAATCAGCACGGGGACACAGGGACAAGTGGGCAGAGTAAGGCGACCAGTTGACTCTGCTCCTTTGTTGGTGTCCTGTTCCAGGGCACCTGTTTGTGCTCTGCAACTGTCTTGTGACCAGATATCTAGATTTTAAAACTTTCACTTAAAGAGCTGATTGTTCTGTAAATAAACACATCTGTCACAGGGCTGGGTTCAACAGCTCTGGCCCCGAATATACAAGGCCTTGGGTTTAATCCCCAGACCACAAAATAAAACAGTCAAACTTTACCCACTTCGGCACAGCTTTATTTATTCGTATGCTTTGAAAAAAAGAGAATAAAGAAGAGGAGGAGGAAGAAGGGAAGAGGGGGAAGAAAGGAAGGAGGAAAAAGAGGAAAAGAAGGAAGAGAAAGAGGAGGAAGAGGAAGAGGAGGAGAAAGAAGAGGAAGAGGAGAAAGAGGAAGAGGAGGAGGAGGAAGAAAGGAAGGAGGAAGAGGAGGAAAAGAGGAAGAGAAGGAAGAAGAGAGGGAGGAAGAAGAGAGGGAGAAAGAAGAGGAAGAGGAGGAGGAGGAGGAAGAAGAGGAAGAAGGGGAGGAGGAAGAGGAGAAGAAAGAAGAAGAAGAACAAGAAGAAGAGCAAGGACCTCTCGATCCCCAGAGAGCTCTGGGGAAGGTAGAAATGGAAAGAAACAAAAATGGAGGAGAAGGAGGCTGTTACACTACCAAGGCCAGAAATGTTGGAGCCTGGGCAGTATTTAGGGTTTTTGTTGAAGTTTTTTTTTAATTACGTGTGCATGTGTATGTATGTGTGTACATATGTGTGAATATGTATGTATGTGCATGAGTATATATGTATATATGTATGTGTATGTATGAGAGAGAGAGAGAGAGAGAGAAAGAGAGAGAGAGAGAGAGAGAGAGAGAGAGAGAGAGAACATGCAAGCCTGAAGGTAACTTTCAAGAGTTGGTTCTCTCCTTCGCTCCTGAAGTCCCAGGAGCTGAACTCAGGTCACCAGCCTTTGGCAAATGCTTTTATCCATTGGGAAGTCCTGTTGGCCATATTTTTCTTTGTTATTTTAGTTTTTTGAGACAAGGACTATTTTTGCAGCTCTGACTGTCCAGTTACTCGACATATAGACCAGGCTGGCCTCTGTCTCTGTCTACCAAGTGCTGGGGGTAAAGGTGTACACCAGTGTACCTGACCCAGATTTTAGTTGTGGTTGGTTTTTTTGGTTTTTTTTTTTTTTTGACAGGACTGCATGTGGCCAAACTTGCCTCCAACATGCTATATAGCCAAGGATAGCCTTGGATTAGTGATCCTCCTGCCTCCACCTCCTGAGTGCTAGGGTTACAGGAATGGGTCTGTGTGGTTTTGTGTGGTACTGGAGGTGCTAGCCAGGCCTTCCTGCATGCCAGGCAAGCACTCTGGCAACCGAAGCAGGATCTGCATGCGTGGAAGAGAGAAGTTCTGCTAATGTTTCAGATCTGTGAATGAGGAAGAAAACTGTGTAATAAACCTGTGCCTCTGACAAGAGCAGACCCTGATAAGCCAGGAGCTTTTGTTTGCAAAGCCCAAAAGTCAACATCCTTGTGGCTTGTGGCAAAGACACGGGCCACACCGGAGAAAGCAGGTATGTGTGTGTCTGAGAGCTTGGGGGACTGGAACAGTAACCAACTGCCTGGCCAAGGGGGACTGGCTGTGAAGCACTGTGGAAGAACTACTGTCCTTGGTGCCCCTCCAGAAGAGGGTGTGATAGTTATTTTATTTGGTGCTGTGACAACAGCAGCTGGCTGAAGGAAGGGTTTGTTTTGGCTCAGGGTTTGAGGGCACAGTCCACGGCAGAGAAGGCATCTCAGCGGGAGAGTGGGGCAGCTGGTTGTACTGCATCCGCAGTCAGGGAGAAGCAAGAAGGATGCCGGGCTCAGCTTGATTTCTCGAGTTTATCCCAAGCCCATAGCACGGTGCTGCCTACATGTAAGGTGGGCAGTCCCATCATCTAACCCAATTGAGATACTCCCTCACAATCAATCCTAGTTGATTCTAGAGCCTGCCAACTGACAGTATTGATTAGTACGTACACACACACACACACTCAGTTTTTAAAGAGAAATAATATGTAAATGCAACCTAAAAAAAACCACTTGTAATTCTAGCACTAGAGGGGGTGAGTCAGAGAAATCGCCAGTTTGGGGCTAGCCTAGACTTCTTAGCAAGACCCTGTCACAAAATACTGAAAGAAAGAATGAAGGACGGAGGGAGAAAGTGTGAAAATTAAATTATAAGCAAAATCTTTATTTAAAAGCAGATTTGTTTTTCATAAAAATCAAGGTTGAGGAACTGGGGAGAGCATTCGGTGGGTAAGAGCATTCCCTGCAAAACCTGCGGACCTGGGTTCTGATCCCCGGCACTCTGGTAAAAAAGCGGAGCAGGGTTGGGTGATGGGGGAGGGAAGCGGCCAGAGCGCTGCAGGACAGCTGGTGCTCTCCAGCCAGCCAGTCTGGCAAAGCTGTGGGCTCCAGGTTTAGGGAAGAGTCTGTCTCAAGGAAATAATACAGAGAGAAGTAGAAAAAGACACTGGGGGGAGGGGGAGGGAAATGGGAAGCTGTGGCGGGGAGGAGACAGAAATCTTTAATAAAGAAAGAAAGAAAGAAAGAAAGAAAGAAAGAGAAAGAAAAGAAAAAGACACTCGACAGCTATGTTCCCGTGGGCATGCCTTCATGGGTACACACACCTGTACAACTTAAACAGCGCATTACAGATATGATGGAGGAAGGTCATTGGTTAATTAAATAAAGAAACTGCTTGTCCTGATAGGTTAGAACATAGGTGGGTGGAGTAAACAGAACAGAATGCTGGGAGGAAGAGGAAGTGAGCTCAGAGACGCCATGCTCCCCTCTCCCGGGCAGACGCGATAGCTATGCTCTCTGAGGCAGACGCAAGCTGCCAGGATGAATGTGGGCTAGAATCTTCCCGGTAGGCGCTCCTTGGGGTGCTACACAGAATATTAGAAATGGGCTAGTCCAGGTGCGAGAGTTAGCAGAGAAGAGGCTAGATATAAGGCCAAGCAGTGTTTAAAAGAATACAGTTTGTGTGTTGTTATTTCGGGTAAAGCTAGCCGGCGGCCAGGGTGCTGGGGACGCAGCCCTGTGGGTCCTAATACTACACAGATATTATCATTTTTCTTTGGCCTCAGAACCTGCTATTACTCCAGAGGGCACTATGAAGAGGTTTGGTCCGTGAACAATTTCAAGTTTTTTAATACCCTCACAGATAGGGTACAATTATTACAGTACATATTTGGCAGCTATGGAAGCTGAGACCTAGAAAATCTGCAGCCCCTGGGGATCCTAAGACAAGGAAGAAAGTCAGCACCGGAAACATATACTCGAAGGATCTAGCTAAGCTCTTTTTCTGTCAGGCCCCTGGATGAGTTCATTCGCCCCCAGAGAGGAAGGATGTCTGGTCTGTCTCCTGCTTCCCCAGCCAACATAGAAGGTACTCTTGTCCATCATCCTCAGAGTCCATGGCCCAGTAAGAACAAGAAGTTCAGGGCCAACAAACCCTGTGCTTTCTATGGGGCTGGAATGAATGGAGGCCCTGGACAAAGGAAAAGAGTCTTAAGGTGGTAGCCTGTCCCACAATGCAGTCCCCTCGAGGGCTCTCCATGGTGTAAGACCTTAGCTTGGTGTCCTAGTCAGTGTTTGATTGCTGTGAAGAGACACCATGACCTCAGCAACTCTGAAGAAACAAAGCATTTAACCGGGGCTGGCTAACAGCTCAGAGGTTTAGCCCATTACCATCATGGGGGGTAATACAGCAGCACACAGACAAGGTGCTGGAGAAGGAGCTAAGAGCTCTACATCTGGACCCTCAGGCAGCAGGAAGAGAGAGACTCTGGGCTTGGAATGGGCTTTTTGAAACCTCAAAGCCCATCCTTAGTGACATACTTCCTCCAACAAGGCTACACCTCCTAATACTTTCAAATAGCGCCAAGCTGGAGAGATGGCTCAGCGGTTAAGCATACTGGCTGCTCTTCCAAAGGACCTGGGCTCAACTCCTAGCTACCACATGGTGGCTCACACCTGTCTGTAATGAGATCTGGTGCCCTCTTCAAAGAGTACCACTCCCTAGTGGCCAAGCAGTCAAAGATAGGATGGGGGTGGCATTCTTATTCAAACCACCAAACTTGGTCAGCCAACTCAGCGACTCAAAGGTTCACACTTTCTATGATCGCTGTTGACGGGCACTTGGGTGGCTTCCCTGGCCCATCAGCAGGCTGGTGGAGTACAATGGCGAAAGGCCCACACAGTCTCCGTCTCATCTTCCTGCCCATCCACAGGCCATTGGCAAGGAGACGCCTCATGCGTGACAGACTGTTTGCACTTCAGCTTAAGAGACCCAGTGCTGGCAACACCTCACAACCCTAGGCAATGAAGGAAGACACATGCAAATCCCCAGCCTGGGGCCACTGACAAGTGGCTACCCAGGCAGAGGGCTCGCATTAAATTATGACAGAAGTGGCTGAATGGGACACATTGGCTGTTCTGCACCAGCTGTGGGTCAAGTCAGTGACTGTCAACCTGTGGGTCGTGACCCCTTCTGGGTTGACCAACCCTTTCACAGGGGTAGTATATCAGATATCCTGCATATCAGATATTTACATTATGATGCATAACAGTAGTGCAATACAGTTAAGAAGTAGCGATGGAAATACTTTTATGATTGGGGGTCCCCACAACATGAGGAACTGTATTCAAGGGTCACAGCATGAGGAAGGTTGAGAATCACTGATCTAGATGCTACTGGAAACGCAAAAGAAATCAAAAGTTTCTACTCCGGTTCTTCTTAAACAAGGTCTTTGAATCTAAAAGCTGAAGTATAAAAGAGACTTTGACTATGGATACAAAAGAAACCCTCACCATGAATTCCTTCTCGTCTCCTTCTGTGATGGGCAAATTATCAAAGTGACACAATCTAAAGGGAGAAGGGAGTCTCAGTGAGGTACTGTCTGGATCAAGGCGGTCTGCGGACCTATCTAGGAGGTTATCTTGACTCTGTTCTCTGATGTAGGAAGACATGCCCACTGTGGGTGGCACCATTCCCTATGCAGGAAATCCTGTATATAAATCTATAAATATAAATCCTGTATATAAGTAGAGAAAGGAAGTTGAATTCATGCATGAAATGCATTCACTCTGTGTCTATATTAAACAGCACAGAGAGCATCACACGAAGGAACAAAATCCTCACAGAAATCTTTAACAATGTTACGAGGGATTAAATCACTGACTCCAATTGACCCAGACAACAAACAGTACTATAAACATCACTGTTTATCAACCAATATCCATAAATGAATATTCATTTTAGAAAATGGCTTTTAATATGTTTCATGCCTGTTTATGTGGTACTGGAAATCAAACCCAGGACCTCCTTGCACGTGAGGCAAAGCGCTCCGCCAGCTGAGCTACAGCTCCATGGGTCCTATTTGTGAGGTTCATGGGGCCAAGCACACGGTGCTGGGCACAGTTGTACACACTGTAGGCATTCAGAAAGTCTGTGCTGAGTGAAAGAACCAACTCTACTGGGAAGGGATCATCATGTCTCTGTTATACTTAAGAAAACAAGAATAGGGGAAAAAAATGCATCCAGTATCCCAGAGCCACAGCGCTCAGATGTAACACTGGTCAGGATGGGCTGGGGTTTGCCGCAGTAAGTAGGGAGCTGAACTTTGGGGATTACTCCAATGGCAGGTTGTTGCTCTCCCATGCCCTTTGTCTCTTATAGCCAAGCTTCCACCCTGCTCCACAGGACACCACAGGCCTCAGGACAAAGGAGCCCCTCTCAGAGTACTGCTGATCTACACTGTGGGGAAGAGCACCCACAGTCCAGCCGCCATGCACTGCTTCTGATTGGGCTTGGAGGCCTCACACCTGACTTGGGCTCACATTAATAGAACTAGAGCCGAGCAGGATGCAAATTACCCATCAGGAGCAGGAGCATGGGGGGGGGGGGCTCCTGTGAAACACATTGTAACAATTCCCCTCAGGTAAATCACCAAATTACCACAATTACACAGGCACCTGCAATTGCCCTCCTAGCTATAGTCCCTAAGAACTGAAGATACTATCAATGCTTCTTACAGTATTAACAAGAAAGGAAAGAAAAAACAAAGAGATATCTGTCAACAGAGGAATGGGTAAAGAAAACATCCATTCCTGCAATGGGAAATCATTCAGCCTTAAGGAGAAATGAAAATCTAACACACACTACAACATGGAGGGACTTTGAAAGCGCATACGGCGGCATACATACACCATGCTGTATGTGGTAGACAGACGATAAAGGATAGAAATGACAAAGCACTTACGTTTTAGAAGCTGGAAAGTATGCTGACCAGGGACGCGGGAGAGGGAGGAATGTTAAGTTCTTAGAGGCAGAATTTCGGTTTAGAATGACAAGAAATCTGGGTGTGGATACTGGTGATGGCCACAGACCGCTGTAAGTGAGGAGCTGGGGGCGTAGCTCAGCGGCGGAGTGTTCTCGCGCATGTGAGGCCTTGGGTCTGACACTCAGCCCTGTGAGAAAATGCAAAGCAGTGAAGCACGATTAATAAAGAACTCAGAGAGAGAGATTGGGGTTCAGCCTGAAGATCAGAAGAACCAAACAGCCAGCCACTGGCTCTTACCTCGACCTCACTCCGAAAATGGTGATCCTGCTTCCAGGAATCTCAGAATAAGACTGAGCCTGAGAGCTGTCTCTTCCCATTTTATAATCCTCTCTAGGGCTGGGATTAAAGGCATGCACCTCCCAGTTTCTATGGCAACTAGTGTAGCTACTGGGATTAAAGGTATGTGTTACCACTGCCTAGTCTGTAAGGCTGACCAGTGGGGCTGTCTTACTCTCTGATCTTCAGGCGAGCTTTATTTCAAGTGAAATTTCACTACAAAGCAGCAAATCGTGTGTACATTTTACCACAGTGAAGAAGCAAAAACAAGCAAACAGAAAGATTAATGCTGGGTTCCACGGTACCAGGGTCTTCATTGAAGCGGAACCCAAGAACACAGAAGCACACTGTGCCTTTGTCTCCCTGACCTCTGTGTCGGCTGAGTGCTCCCAGGCCGGTGGCTGGTTGTGCCTCCAGCAGTACCTAGCACAGTCCCGTCATCTTAGTTTGTTTTCTACTGTGATAAAAACACTGACCAAAGGCAGTGTGGAATGGAAAGAGTTAACTTGGGTTAGAGTCCATCATCAAAAGACAAGGGCAGGAACCTGGAAGCCGAAACTGAAGCAGAGACCCCAAGGGAACCCTGCCTCCTGGCTTGCCTCCTAGCTCATGTTCAGTTACCTTTCTTAAACAGACTAGGACCTCCTGTCCAGTGGTGGGCTGGGTCCTCCACCATGGATTATCAATCAACCAATCCAAAAACAAACAAACAAACAAAAAATACCCACACAGACATACCCATTGGGCCACATTGATGGAAGCAATTCCTGGAGGTCCCCCCTTCCTCTTGTTCGTGTCTAGTTGACAGAGGCCACAGAGGGGTACTGCTTAGTGGCTTTTTCCTCACGGCTTGGTTAGCTTACTCTCTTATAGAACTCAGGATCACCAGCCCAGGGATGAACCTCCTCAATCACTAACGAAAAAAACGCCCTACAGATGGATCTTAGGGAAGCATTTCCTCAATTGAGACTCCCTCCTTTCAGATAATTCTAGCTTGAGTCAAATTGCTATAAAACTAGCCAAGCACAGTCACGATGTTTCTGTGGCGGCCCAGGTCACCCCAGGCTTCGTGCATACTAGGCAAGAGCTCTACAAACAGAGCGGCGTCCCCAGTCATTATTTTTAGTTGTCTTACTCTGTTAGCCTTAAAACACCTTTGTAAATACTGTTGAGCGCTCTCTCGGCCAGGTGATACCGTTTAGTTCCCATCCCCCACCGCCAAGACCGAAGAACCCTGCTCTTTAAGCTCTGAGGGTCACGGGGGTCACGTGAGTGAACAAGGCTTTGAAGTCACTTTAACAAAATAAAGAAGTGTGGAATGATGCTATGTACCGAGTAAGCTCGGCAAATGGGTTTCACTGGATACTCAGTCCGCATACAAAGGAATAAATATGACATTTAATAAGGTCGTAAACACACTTGAAGACCCGCGGCTATTGTCCCAACAGAAAGAGACAGGTCAAAGAGTGAGAACTGGAAGGGGCCACGAGGGAGGCAAAGAGGAAAGAGAATAAGGGACTGGGAGAAATGAAGACCTCAGCCTTGGAGTCTTCGGTTAACCCAGGAAAACTTAAGGAGACAAGGGGAACTCGCAGGACGTAGCCCGACGTCCACTGGACCCGCCCCTTCATCCCCCGCCCATCCTGACCCCGCCCCATCCCGCTCCGCTCCTCGGCTGGTCCCTGGCCCCACGGGGGGTGGGGGTGGGGACCCAAACCGGTAACCTCTACCCGGCCGCTTCCCATTGGCCGTGCACGCGAGCGAAGTCCACAGAGACCAATGAGCGGCGGCCACGGCGCGGCGAGCCCTTCCGGCCCGCCCCCGCGCGCCGGCGCACCGCCCGCTAGAAGCCGAGGGCGGGACGTGGGCGCGGCAGAGCCGAAGCGGCGGCGGCGCGGACAGAATGCGGCTTCTCGGCATGGCTCGCCTGGAGCTCGGTAAGCGCGGCCCTGCGAGCGGAGGCCGGGCTGGGGTTGGCCGGAGAGTCCGGGGCCGCGGAGCAGGCCCGAGTGGAGGGAACGGGGTGCCGGCCCGGCTTGGGGACTTCTTGGCCAGCGGGGAGGGGGAGGCCCAGCCGGGCCCTCTGCAGGAGGCCCCGGGGAGTCGGGGACTCACTGCTTCTGCTCACCTCGAGCGCCGGCCACCACCAGTCCAGCTCAGCCTTCACTTTTGGGCGCGTGTCGTAGAGGTCTGACCTGAGATGCGGACTGAAGGTGGGCAGTGCCTTCCAAGGGAGGCCTCACCGCATGCCTTTGAACGTCCGCCTAGGTGCCCCGGAGTGATGGTTAGCGACCCAGTGGGTGAATTTTGGGGTCCCCTCCTTCCTCGGCTGGCTTTGTTCACGGCCCTAGAGTCTTTAGACAGTACTTAACGCAGCCTAGATCATGACTGGAAAGAAAGTAAGACAGGTCCCTGCACTCCCTCCTCTTTCATTTACTGTCTGTGACCGGCAGCGTGTTTTCTCACCTCTCTGCCAGTGTTCTTTTTATTTTTTTCTTCTTTCAACTGTCCTCACCCTATGAGCGGTAGTACATGTTTAAGAAGTACTTGCTGGGTTACCGTAGAGAGCAGATGAGAGGGAAAAGATTTAATCTCTAGCTTTCCCCGTGAGTGGCTGGGAAAGTGAGCCTATCAATTAGCTCATTATTTTAATCAGGTAGTCAGCCCTCTTTTGGACACCCTGCTGCAGGCGGGTGCCAGGCAGAAATATTACAGGTGTGAATTTCTAACACCCTTAACGGCTGCGGAGATTGAATGGGAAGCCACAGATGGCCAAACCATCTGCACGCATGGAGTGTGGACCCCGGGTGTTCTGTTTCCCGGTGGTGCTCATAGTCACTGTAGAGTGGCCCAGCGCAACTTGATGGGTCAGCATTGACCTACTCGGCCCCACCCGAGGAGGGGGGTGATGCTGGGAGAGCAGATATGAGGGGACAGTGTGTTTGATCCTGACCTGGTAGATCCCAAGATCTCCAAAGCCATCAGTTGGGTAGACTGAGGAAGAATTGGAAGGTTCTGCTTCTCTTGGCCATTTGGGCAGGCATCCACAGGGATGGGTAGTGACTCCATGCCTCAGGGAGGGAGGCATTTCTTTTGCATGGGCAATTTGTGGTTCAGTCTTTTGTCTGTACACTTTTGCCTAGTTCTCTAAAGAGCTTGCCTTAACAGATGGCTAGCCGATTGAAACAACTTATCAAAGATCTAAGACCTAAACACCTTAAAAAACTTAGAGTGACCACCAGTCAGAAATAGATTACAGCAAGGTTCTAGTGTGTTGGAGGTCATTGTCCATATGACTTTGTGTACAGAGTTTCCATAACTTCTGATTTTTTTTTCTCCAGTTCTGAAATTTTCGTAAGACATTAGTGTATCAAGCAAGTATGAATTCATAACAGTTTCATAAACAAGATAAACTTCTTATAAAGGAGTAGAACTCACTGGACACGGCTTTAATCCCAGCACTCTTGCGACAAGCTCTACGAGTCCCTTGGCTGAACAGCACCATCCAATAGAAACACAATGATGCGAATGCTCTATGTAATGTAATCCTAAATTTCCTAGGTGCCACACTAAAGCGGAAGAGGTGAGGGCACTTTGAGTTAATTTTACGTAATGACCTCATTTATGGTGGCAACCCCATTGGATTGTACGCCCTAATGATGTCCTAGATGTCCCTATTTGTGGCTTTGTCGCAGTGATGAGATCGGCTGCATGCATACTTTACAGGACGCATCCTGTCACTAAGCCCCACTGATCTGTACCTAACCCATCATGATTTCAGCACATGCTCAGTATGAAAATATTAATAAAATTTGTTTCTATTTTCTCTCCAACTTTTTGGAATCCAGTATGTTTGGTTTTTGTTTTGTTTTGTTTTACCCTTGGAGAACCTTTCAGTTTGGGGTAATGACATGTGGCTGATGTGACTGATGGCTTCCATAGTGGATAGTAGCTTGAGGGACCAGCCCCACTGACTGAGCCGGCATTTAGAATTGTACTCATCCTGTCCCACTCTGTGAATTAGATGGAGGCCTTCCAGAGAGCCCCATCCCCACCCCCACCCCCATCCCCACCCCCACCGACTCTGGATTCCCATCCTGACTTGGGACATTTTGTTGAGATCTTCATTGTCCTTCGCCTCTCCCGCTGTGCACATAGGTCTGCACAGATCGGTCCCATCTCCACACCGAAGCTCCCCTCTATTCTACACGGGCTTGCTCGCCCCAATTCCTCCTAACGAAACTCACTGAAAGAGCTGTCTGGACTTACTGCCTCCTCTCTCCAATCCGCTGCCCACTAGCTGCTGGTTATTTTTACTGTACAGTTGCCCAGGTGCTCACAGACAACTTTGTCATTAAATGCAGTAGCGAGCTTCAGACTATCTGTCCTCTGGTAGTGTGTTGATTGTCTCTCAGTCCATACTTTTTGGTTTGTGTGACATCACTCTTAGTAAAGGCCACTTTTATTTCATAAGTTTCTACAATATTGACCCCATCTATAATTCAAATGCAATATATTTCTTAGACATTTATATTTGGATATATTAGCTGTATAGAATAGTGGGTTTCCTTGTGACATTTCATGCATGTACATAATGTACTTTGGTCATATTCACACATACACACATGCACACACACACACCATTACCCTTTCCTATTTCCTGTCCCTCTGGTCCCATTCCTTTCTCTATAGTTCCCTTCTGTTGTGTGTTTGTGACGTGGGAGTGTGTGATACATTCTCTTGCATGTAGAGATGTATATGCCTGTGCTTGCATACGCAGAGGCCAAAAGGGCATGTTGAGTGTCTTCCTCTATCACTCTACCTCATTCCCGTGAGAGAGGGTCACTAAGTCAAAGGCTCACCTTTAAGCGAGGCTGGCCGGCAAGCTTCCAGGATCCTTCTGCCGTTCCCCGCCTGTCCCCCCATGGTGGTGTTACAGGCATGTAAAGCCGTGCTCATCCCTTAATGTGAACAGTAAGGGTGCAAACTTGGATCGTCATGCTTGCATAGCAAGTGCTCTTAATCCACTGAGCCATCTCCCCTGCTTTCGCATCTTTAAAAAACAAATTGGATTCCATCAGATGCAGCGTTCTTGAATAATGTATCTGTGTATTCATGCCAAGGCATACATAACCAACGGCTTGGAAACAGGAGTTAGAGAGCCACTCTGCCACTTGGCGTGTTTGCATTGACCATACATGGGTCTTTTCTTCCTGTGTTTGCTTATTACAAAATGAGGATGATTCCTAGATTCTAGCTGTGAAGAATCAGGCGCTTCATTTGACATTGGAAGCAGCAACTGGCATGATTTTGAGTGATCCATGCCCTTCATGCCCAGCACCGTAACAGGACGGACCCAAGGGCAGAGGCAGGCCCAGGCTGTCCTCCTCAGCAGGGTCCTTGGGTTGGAGAGGATCCTGTACTGTGGGCCGTGCTGTCACTGTTGTGTTTTGTCATTTGTCCAGGTCTGGTGAGCTGTGCCTTCTTTCTGGCAGTCAATGGTCTGTATTCCTCTAGTGATGACGTCATCGAGTTAACACCATCAAATTTCAACAGAGAAGTTATTCAGAGCAATAGCCTGTGGCTTGTAGAGTTTTATGCTCCATGGTACGTATTATAAAATAGTTACGCCTTTTAAAGATGGATCGGTTGATTTTGCTTTTATTTTGCCGTAGCTTCACTTGCTCCGACTGACCTGTAATTATATAGACCAGGCTGGCCTTGAACTTGCTGAGATCCACCTGCCTCTGCCTCCCCAGTGCCAGGATTAAAGTTGTTATACCATCATGCCCAGCTATTTTTAATTGTGTTTATGTGCACATAGTACAGGTGTCCTGTGTGGTCTAGGTTGGTCTGGAACCCTGGAGTTGTGTAGCCCAGGCTGACCTTGAACGTATATGTTCTTGCCTCAGCATCCTGAGAACTGAGGTTACGGATCTATGCCACCATGCCCAAATAGTGGTAGATGAGGAGACTGGACTGCACGTCAGTCTCTTGAAAGCCTCAGAGATTGAGTCAGTTGTGGGGAAAAGGTTCTTACAGCCTCGGGACCCACGGTGGAGCGAGGCCAGGGCTTCCGTACGTGCACAGAATGCAGTGCTGCACTGCGCGCTGGGTAAAGCCTGTGCTGGAAAGGAAAGCAAAGGCGCAGCAGTGGGAAGTGTGCAGGGCTGTGGTGGCCGTAAAGTGGCACAACGTCAGACCTCTGCAAGCAGCTGAAGATGAGCTAAGCTCAGAAGTGAGCAGCATCTTGTCAGCTTCGGAAGGGGTATTCTTAGTCACTTTTCTAGTGCTGTGGTAAAACACACAACCAAGGCAACTTTCAGAAGAGCTTATTTGGGCTTATGGTTCAAAAAGGAGAGTCCGTAGTGGTGGAGCCAAGGTGGCCGACCAAAGGCATGGTGCTGGAGCGACAGAGACAGCTGACTAGAGGTGGCATGAGTTGAAACACTCAAGGCCCACCACGGTGATACACGTCCTCAAGCAAGGCTGCACCTTCTAGCCTGCCCACACAGCGCCACCAACCAGGCACGGAGTAGCACAGTAACCAGGACTACGAGAGCATCACAGGATATGACACAAGGCTCTTATCAAGTTGCCCAGGCTGGCCTTAGTCTGCTTTGCCTTAGTCTTCCCAAATAGCCGGGATCACAGACCTGGGCTCATGGCATTCTTATTATCGGATCCCGAAGTCCTGAGTGGGTGTATTTTAGGATGTGCCCGCTGACCGCTGAAAGTTCTGTTGTGGATGCTGAGACTGTTCTCGAAACTTAGCACTGCTTCTTGGGAAATTATCTAAGGGTCAGTCCTAACGTTCATGCCAGCACAATGCTTTGATTATCTTCTAAAGATTTTAAAATTTAATTGCTGGTTTCCATCGTTAGCCCATCCGAATTTGCCTGGCAAATAGTACTCGTACAGGCTGCTAAGTTATCAAATGGCTCTGGGAGGCGATTTTGCACACTCAGCTTCTTATGTCGCGGGTAGTTCATTTGTTTTTGAGAGCTGCAGCACAAGAAAACATCCCCAGGAAACCTAGCAGATGGTGTGATCTCGAAGGCAGGTTCTGGATGTGGTAGGCAACGACTATGCTGGCAGTTTTATGTGTAGTGTTCTGAGAAAATGTCTAATTAGAACAATCGCTTTCGGCCTTTTTCTGCTTGGTTTCTAACATCCCAGAGACAACCATGGGTTCCCTGACAAAGGAAAGGCTTTAGATATAGGGCATAATGGCACATGCTGTTAGCTCTAGCGCTCCAGAACCTGAGGCAGGAGATGTGAGGAGTTCCGAGGCTACATAGCAAAAACTTTTCTTTAAAACACTTGGGAGAATCTTTTTTTTTTTTTTTTGGTTTTTCGAGATAGGGTTTCTCCGAAGCTTTTGGTTCCTGTCCTGGAACTAGCTCTTGTAGACCAGGCTGGCCTCGAACTCACAGAGATCCGCCTGCCTCTGCCTCCCGAGTGCTGGGATTAAAGGCGTGCCCCACCACCGCCCGGCTCACTTGGGAGAATCTTAAGTTCAGCGTCAACCTTTGGACTACATGAGACTCAAAAAGAGAGGAAGGGACAGAGTACAAATTGAGGATCTGTCCACAATGCTTGGGGCCAGAGGTATTTGGAGTTTTTCAGATTTTGAAGTATTTACACAGATTTTACCCACTGAACATCTCTAAAACTCAAAAACTCCAGAGGTTTCCTGTCTGGATGGTTTTGCTTGTTTTTTACTTTTTGCAGTGCTAGGAATTGAACCAGGACTATGCTCACACTGGGCCCTGAGCTGCATCCCCACCTCTGGATTTAAAATTTCAGGATTATGGATACTTATCTTGCATTTCTTTTCTAAACTATAAATACCAAGAAGCATCAGCAAGTCTAACAGCTGTGTAATTCTAAAGATGTTGTACACATAAATGATGTTACAGTGTCTTCAGCAATTGTAATAATAAGAAAATAGCTGTGGTTTTTATTTATGGAAGCTATTAAGTAGTAGTAATCTCACCAATTTTGTGTAACACCATGAATAAAAACCCAGAGACAGAAATTGGGGTTCAGCCTGAAGGTCAGAAAAGCAAAACAGCCAGCCACTGGCTCTTACCCCTACCTCACTCTGAAATGGCGAATCTGTCTCCTGGACTCTCATGAGACTGTGTGTGACAGCTGTCTCCTCCCGTCTTATATTCCTCTCTAGGGCTGGGATTAAAGGTGTGTGTCACCACTGCCTCATCTAAGGATGACCAGTGGGACGGTTTTACTCTCTGAACTTCAGTCAAGATTTATTTATTAAAATATAAGTGAAATATCACTATAACTCTAGATGTTTACATTTATAATAGAAAGAACTTCTAAGTTTCTATTATAGGCTAGCAAAAATGGATTAATTTTTATGTGGTACTTTGGTCTGTGCATAGGGCCTAACATCAGATTGAAGCAGTGTGTGCTCTAACCATTTAATTTGAATCCTCCTGTCTTATTATAGAAACCGAAACCTAAGCCTTGTGAGTATTTGACTTCCGGATTTTAAGTGTCTCACCTAAGCAGCGAAGCATACATAAATGCATGTATTAATATGTTAAAGCTCCGATTCAAGGCACTACTGCAGAATAACCTTGCTTAAAATGTTGGGACTGAGTTCGGGTCCCTCTAGAGTATTAATTACGTGGTGTCTTCATGGGAGCATGGTGGGGCGGGCAGACTAGCTCTGGAGTCGTCATTTGCCAGCCTCTGTTTCTAGAGTGAAAAGAGTAGTGAAGTTCTGTCCTCAGCTTTACACAGATCCAGTGATGTCCTTAGAGCCCCAGGTAGAAGAGACGAGGAAAACCTTGTTAAAATATTTACCATACTGCCTGGTAGTAAACTACACTGTCTGCACACAGTGGGCATTGCACGGCCGTGAGATTGAGTGGTGCGGTTACCATGACCTTGCTGGATGGTAGAAGTTGATTTCTGTCACACAGTATGTTGTTTTATAGTTCACAGCACATTGTGTTTGTTTGGCCTTTGAGAGAGGATCTCGCTGTGCTTGTCTTAGCTGTGCTGAAACTTACCGTGTAGACCAGGCTAGCCTTGAACTTGTGGTCCTGCCTCTGCCACCCAGGTACTGTCCTGACAGGTTTGTCCTGTCCTGCCTGAATTACAGAAGGTTTTGGTTGGTTTTACGGAATTAGTGCCTGCAAAAGGTTTGCCTGTGTGATTGTTTGTTGAGCGGTTATGGTTTGCTGGAGTTGTTAGATTTATGAGATGCTGAGTACCCTAAGTACAGTCACTGGGCCTCTTGGTCCTTGTCTACCTTACAAGCTCCCGGCCCTGTGGGGTCCCCCACTGGTGGCTGCTTTATGAACTGAAGGTTAAAGGATTTAACTGTTAACCTTATTTGTGTTTTGCCTCTCGCAGGTGTGGTCATTGCCAGAGGTTAACACCAGAGTGGAAAAAAGCAGCCACTGCGTTGAAAGTGAGTGTCTGAGGCGGCCCATTCACTGTGTGTTTAAATTTGAAGATGGGTTAGTGTATGCTGGGAAGATAATTTGCATGGTGAAGTCCTGAGTGATGCCAAATACCATGTGGGGGAAGGGTGTGGGACAGATACTATTCTCATGTCATCTGGTTTTATTCCATCTGATTCCAAGCTAAATTATGTAATTATCTTAGCCATGCTGGTTCTGAAGTCTTTGGTGTCCAGTTGTCCCCCAGAGATACTCTGCGTTGGCTGGACTTGCACCCATTGTGCGACTTAAATGCTCTTCTTTCAAGGCCAACCTCCTCAGTGGTCCATGTAACTTCACTGAGCTCTTTTTACCTTGTGTACTTGAGGCTGACGGGGCTGTAGGGTAGGGAGAGGAGGTAACCTGTCTGTGTTTCCTCAGGATGTTGTCAAAGTTGGTGCAGTAGACGCAGATAAACATCAGTCCCTGGGCGGTCAGTACGGTGTCCAGGGGTTTCCTACCATCAAGATATTTGGAGCGAACAAAAACAAACCAGAAGATTATCAGGGTAAGGACTCTACTCCATTCCCCTGTAGGCAAGTCCGTCTGTTACCAGTCAGCCTGGCTCCCGCAGGGACTAGACCTTGCTATCTGTGCTGACAGACAGCACTTAGTACCTCCTCCAGGTTTTGAGTATTAGCTTGTAGGTAAGGGGGTGTGTCCAGGCATGTGTGTGCGTGAATGTCAGTTCTTTAGAGTGGTTTTAGGGCCCACTTAGCTCCATGCCTTTCCTATTACAGCTGTTTCATATTTGATGAAGATCTGTTTTCCTCCCTTCACTGTAAGACTAGAGACTGGCAAAACATACATAGTATTTGCCTATAGTCTTTATGCCTTAACGCACGCACCATTGATTGGGAAACTATTATTAGTGTCATAAACTATTGATAATAGGTACTCCGCATTCTCCCAGTTCTAGAGATAAGAGAATTGTATGTGTCTATTAGGAGACAGCTAGAGAATTCCGGCCCTGAATTCCCAGGATTAAATATTATCTTAGTCACACTGCTTTTAGAGCACCACTGGGGATAGGACTGGCGTGTCTGTTGGTGAGCTGTGTTTGTACATTCAAGGTTAAAGATTTGCTAAATATGACATAAAGTAACTGATAATTGCATATGTGAACAGAAGTGCCTGTGGGCTGAATCCCAGTCAGACTTGGCCTGGGGAAGTCCCAGGGCAGTGGAATCTAAAGAGTAAACTCAAGGCACAGCCTGCTATAACTGCCCCGCCTCTCCATGCTTGGGCCTCTGGTCCACGCAGCACTTAACTGCTCTGGCCTTGCTGCTTTTCTGTAAAGGGGCAGGAAGTCTGCCCAGGCTACCAAAATGTAATTGAAATAGTACATGCCAAGGGTAGGGGACACATACTTGGTAATAGTCTGCTTGGTAAATCTCTAGACTTGGGAGTCAGAATCCTTGGAGACAAATCCTTGGATGCTTGGTTTCTTCTTGGTGATGAGTTTTGTTTTCCAGAGTAAGCGTGTCTGTCTTTGCTTCAAAATGATAATTGGTTATAGTTTCACTGCTTGACGAAAACAGAATACTTAGAGCATTCTGCTATGGTCGTGGTTATTTGTAAATAAGGCTGTTATTATACTTACTTATTGGTGGCATGAATGGACTTCAGTGCTCATATGAAGTCATAGAACCATTTTCAGGAGTTCTCTCACCTTCTACCACGTGGATCTCAGAAATTGAATTCAGGTTGACCGGCTTGATGCCAAGCACTTTTACCTACTGAGCCATCTCACCTGCCCTAAATAAGGTGTTTGGGGCATAGCCCACCTGGGACTTCATGTATTGGCAAGGCTGCTAGAATTGAGTGGTTACAAGAGGCAGATTGACCCCGGAGATAGATAGTGCTTGTATGCGTATGGCCTGCTGTGGGAAGAGTGGGTCAACCCTCTTTCCCTAGAGGGGTTCTCCTTGGGTACATTCTGTTCCATAGGGTGGGACAAGGACACTGGCTGGGATATAGCGCTATCTGTGGCAGGGATGGAGGGCTGCCCTCACGTTGAGTCTGGCCCTTTGGTTAACTGAGCGCTTCCTAAGTGTTCTCTTCGTACAGTTTGGTAGGTGCATGACCATAAAGCAGCTTTCTTTCCCTATTCATGTGTCCTTTATAAGCTAGGCAGTCGGAGGCCAACAGTAACTAACAGTAGAGTAGAACTATGGAAGTTAGTGACTGCGGTCTCGCTTCAGAGAGCTAAGACAAATCATATTCTTGGACTGTGGCTGAGTGGACCATAGAAGATAGGAGCCACATGTCAGGTGGTTCCTCTAGTGTCTCCCTTCTAATGTGATGTTGGAGCTCTATTAGAACTTGGCCTTTCAACTTTTGAGGGTGACTTCAAGGCATGTATTCCGTGTCCTGTGTCCTCTCTTCCCACACACTCTGTCTACTCTCCATGTCCCGTGTTCCTCTCTTCCCATACTCTCCTGTCTATTCTCTGTGTCGTAGAAAAGGTGTGTTGACTTTCTCCCCGGTATTTGGGAAGTTTTCCTGTCTTCCTGACCAGCTAGCTGTAAGCGTGTCGTCCATGTTCATATTGTCCATTCAGTAACATGAGATTCTCATTAGAAGATGTGATTTTTACAGACAGTGGACAGGGAATTGAAGAAACTGGCATTTCGAGTGGGGAGTCTAGGGCAGAGTGCATTCTGGGAGAGTGCCACAGTGAGTGCGTGAGACCTGATCACCATCAGTTGCTGACAGATGTGGAGTTATGCGGCCCTTGTGCAGAAGGCCATCCTGAGACTTCCTGTCCCTTGCTGTCCCACAGGTGGCAGAACTGGGGAAGCCATCGTAGACGCTGCCCTCAGTGCTTTGCGCCAGCTTGTGAAGGATCGCCTTGGTGGGCGGAGCGGTGGGTACAGTTCTGGAAAACAGGTAAGGCTGTGTGGTGCTGACTTAGTGTGTCTTGGTTTTTCTGCCTGAATGTGTATGTTCCTTACAAAGGGTGCCATGTAGCCTAGGCTAGACTTGGATTCTCTTTGTGGCCAAGGATGACCTCAAATTCTTCTATTTCTACCTCCCGAGTTCTGGGATTACAGGAGTGTACACTCTACTCAGCTGTTCTTGCCATCCTTAGAGTTACATGGCAAGACCCACTTAGTCACAGTCTGAGAATGACCCTAGCCTGGAATGGGGAGTTGGAACTACACAGTGAAGAAGCTCCGTGCTGGGGGCAGAAGGCTCTGGGATCTCATGACCTTCCCAGTTCCGAGAGGAGAATAGAGTCCTGGACTCACTTTCCAGACTCTTTTTGTGAGAGTCTGGAGTAGGGGGGGAGTTCTGCAGGGTAAATAGGAAGAGGAAGAGAAACAAGTTCCTGTTCTAGGATTTGTGCTCCAAAGCTTGACTGTGATTCGCCCTTGGAAATGAAGCTGTTTTTAAAATGGCTCTCTGCCCTAAGGGCCAGACCAACTTAGTCTTAGCCCTACTCATAGGTGACATCGTTGCCTTGCCTCTGCCATGGTGATTAACCTGACGACAGGCATAGCAGAGTGATCAGCACCATAGGTCTGCCTGAAGAAAATTCAGGTCTAAGGGTACAGACTCATGGCCTAGTCCTTGCCTATCGTCAAGTCCTGGGAAGACGAAGCACTGGTGTCAGCTGTTTGAAGGATCTGGACTGCGAATGTGAACATAGAAACAGTTGTGTCTGCACAGAGCGCTCTGCTGGAGCCTGCATTGAGCTCTTCATAAACACAGCAGGTGGAAGAATTCAAGGCAGATCATACGTTGTTCTGAATGTAGCAAGAAGTGTTACTGCTACCAAGCAAAAATCATAGTAAGGAATGCTTCCCATTCCGTCATTAGTGTTTTCATTTATTTGCTAATGAGCAAATTGAAACCTTGATTACCTTGTAAGATGATTACTTCTGTAGTGGTGTTCGTTTTTGACCGGGTAGTCGTTTAACATTTCCTGTTGCTGTGACAGGGCAGAGGTGACAGTTCAAGTAAAAAGGACGTGATAGAGCTGACGGATGACACCTTTGATAAGAATGTCCTTGACAGCGAAGATGTTTGGATGGTTGAGTTTTATGCTCCATGGTGTGGACATTGCAAAAAGTAAGTGCCTTTGACCAAATAAGTGTGTTCAGTCATGGTGCTTCCAGTAATAGTTATCCGGCTCCAAGCTGTGCTATTCCCAGACACTAGCCATAGTGTCCAGATTGGGGGACAGGTGCATCATCCCTTTGGTGAAGCCACCGAGATGTGTTTGAAGTGTGAAGGCCAGAATGTAGAGCTCAGTCGGTGTGAGGACCTGTGCTGTGGGCTCACTGTGCTTCTCAAATGGGTTTCTGTAGCCTGGAGCCAGAGTGGGCGGCCGCAGCCACAGAAGTGAAGGAGCAAACGAAGGGGAAGGTGAAGCTGGCAGCTGTGGATGCCACCGTGAATCAGGTTCTAGCCAGCCGATACGGGGTGAGTGTGTTTACGACTCATTTACTTGGAGAAATACTCAAGATTTTCAACAGTGTTTGACCCCTGGCCTCCCTTCGAAGTAGGCAGGGAAGTGAAGTATTTAAGCACTTGTAGATGAAGAGATGGTGTCCCTAGCTGTCGAGTTGGAACTCGGGACTGGTGGGTTAGTGCACATCATTCCACTTGGCCTCTGCTTGCCCTAGGTTTTACAGGTGTTCTCATTTGACTTTTGAAAATTGATCTTCTTGTTCTGGAGTATACGGATTGTATTAAATACCCAGAGCTTGGGCAGGGTTTGAACTCCTCAAGTAATGAAACTCTGACCGGTTTCCAGCTGGGAACTCCCCCTACCCCCGTTTTGATGATTTAAGCCGTGGTGTATGCTAGGCAAGTGCTCCACCGCGGTGCGAAGTTCCCAGCACTTACGTATTTATTTTTGAGGCGGTGTCTTATTAAGTGGCCCAGAGTGGCTCCAACTTGTGATCTTTGCTTCAGCCTCCCAGAATAACTTGAATTACAGGTATGTGCCCATGCGTGACTGGAGCATATTTTTGTGATAGTGAAGTGTCTGTGAAGTGGTTTTAGAAACCATAAAGATTGTGGGTTTATTGTTATTATTCAATTTTCCATTTTAAAATATTGTGGTTGTTACTGTACTTTAACAGATTAGGGGATTCCCTACAATCAAGATATTTCAGAAAGGCGAGTCTCCTGCAGACTATGATGGTGGGCGGACAAGATCAGACATAGTGTCAAGGGCCCTCGATTTGTTCTCGGATAATGCCCCGCCTCCAGAGCTGCTCGAGGTAAAGTGCTCCCCCTGGTGGTGAGGAAGCTCCCGTCTGCTGTGAACCCTTTATCTGGGTGAGCTCTTTGCTTTGACCGTGTAGCCCAAACTAGCCTTGAATTCACAGTAGTCTTCCTGTTTCTGCCCCACAAATACTGAGATTATAGGCATGTGCCCCAGTGATTTACTCCCTTTCTTTAATTTACTACTTTTGGGGATTAAAATACTGTACAAAACCTCACCTGAGTGGATTCCATCACCTGGGCTGTTGGAGCCCTGCCCGGCTCTGCCCGGCTCTGGCCTGCAGTGCAGACGCCTCCAGTTCTCACAGCAGCACCAAGAGGGGAGATCACTCCCGCTTTCATGCGCTTTTGAGAAAACAGACAAGAGCCTCGCACTGTGTGGATGCCTTGTGTGCGCTTTTGAGAAAACAGACAAGAGCCTCGCACTGTGTGGATGCCTTGTGCACAGACATGTGACCTATTTATTCAGCTGTGGCAGGTCGGGCTTTACCAGGGCATTGCAGTTTTAGAGACTGCTTAAGGTGGCCTAGGAATGAATGATGGCATGCATTTCTAGAGGGTTCTAGATGGCATGTCTTTGTGAGGAGACATGTAGGGATCTCTGGTGTTGCGTTGCACAACTGCCCTGTCTTGGTGCAGATAATCAACGAGGACGTTGCCAAGAAGACATGTGAGGAGCATCAGCTGTGTGTCGTGGCCGTGCTGCCCCACATCCTGGACACAGGTGAGCACAGGCTGGGTCTCATCGCTGCCGCTGCCGCTGCTCAGAGTACTTTCCTGACTAAACTGATTTTATTTCACCCTCCGTGTTCTTGTCTGTAAATCAGGGGCCGCAGGCAGAAACTCTTACTTGGAAGTTCTCCTGAAACTGGCTGACAAATACAAGAAGAAAATGTGGGGGTGAGTTCTGAAGTTCAAAGTCTGACCTCTGTGAACGGGGTGCAGACCTTCCTGCCTCTTGCCTCAAATGTTCTTTGCAGTGTGTGCCTGTTTGTCTGCTTGTTACTTACCAGTCCTGAGATATGCGTGATAACCTAAGTTTAGGTAGCACAAGAAATCTGTGGCTCAGTGGACGACAGCCTTGTAGGGTTCTGAGCACGTGCCCATCCCACGCTCCTTTCTAAGATTTGGATGTAACTTAGATCCTAATCCAAAAAGCATCCTTACCCTAATGCCAGTCTGCTTTCCCAGGTGGCTGTGGACAGAAGCTGGAGCTCAGTATGAACTGGAGAACGCACTGGGGATCGGAGGCTTTGGGTACCCTGCTATGGCAGCCATCAACGCACGCAAAATGAAGTTTGCTCTTCTCAAAGGGTCTTTCAGTGAACAAGGCATAAATGAATTTCTCAGGTAATATTTTTTTTTTAAAGATTTATTTATTTATTATGCATACAACATTCTGCTTCCATGCATGCCCACATGCCAGAAGAGGGCGCCAGATCTCATTACAGATGGTTGTGAGCCACCATGTGGTTGCTGGGAATTGAACTCACAACCTCTGGAAGAGCAGTCAGTGCTCTTAACCACTGAGCCATCTCTCCAGCCCCAGGTAATATTTTTTTAGTTGTTTATTTTCTCATTTGTTGGGTTTTGTTGATTTATATTGTTATGTGTCAACCAGGCAGTAGCAGAACTAGTTTGCATTTAAAACATAAGAGTAATTGGCTGGGTGGCAGTGGCGCATGCCTTTAATCCCAGCACTTGGGAGGCAAGAGACAGGCGGATCTCTGTGAGTTCGAGGCTAGTCTGGTCTACAGCAGCTTGTTCCAAGACAGGCTCCAAAGCTACAGGAAACCCTGTCTCAAACAAACAGCATAACAGTAATTGGATGTTTGTAAAATTGAACTTTTAAATCATTCCTCTTTCCTCTGGCAGGCGTCCCACTCTCCCTTCCATGCTTGTCCTGTTGCACGGGTGTTCAGGCCTCGCTCTAACTACAAGGCCTTCCAAGGTCTTGTGCGCGTCTCACCGTTCCCTCCCTTAGTTGTACTTGGTATTGCTGACCTCAGGTCAGAACCCTCAGCTTTGGAATGTATGTGAAAATGAGGATCCTCCTGCTGTAGGCAAACATGATGGGCTCTTAATTCCTAAGCCAGTTTGCAGAGCTCTCCATCCTGCCCTGCTGTTCACCTCTTCCTAAAACTCATTCCATCAGTTCTTGGGCAAATACAAGCATTGACCTAGAGAGGTCAATTGTGTTTCCTCTTCCTACTTCCTTTTTGTTAATTTCTCAGCTTCCATGTGAAGTGAGGGTTTTTAACTTTCTGCTTGATAACAAAAGTCGGTGGCTGGCACTCTGCTGAGACTGCCCTGTAAGTGTGCCTGGGCCAGGGGCCACACTCAGGCTGTTGTTCTTAAGCCATGTAGACTACAAGTTGTGCTGTGCTTAATCACAGTGGGGAATGTTGCATTGAAAACCTTCCTGTAAGTCCTGTAATGTCAGTAAGACATGAAGAGAAACTACACAGTTCCTCAAGCGGGAATAAGTAGAACAAGAGTAAGGAATTGCTTTGTATCCCTAGCTTTCCTGGAACTCACTCTGTAGACCAGGCTGGTCTCAAACTCACAGAGATCCACCTGCCTCAGCCTCCCAAGTGCTGAGATTAAAGGTGTGCGCCACCAGTGCCTGGCTTAGTAATGAATTTGTTTCTTTGTGTAATGGTTTTCTTAAAAGTATTCTACAAAAAATAAATAGCATAAAACTAAAGAACCCAATGTAAAAGACAGGTTTTAGCCTGACACGGTGGTGCATGCTGTACACTCAGTAGGACCAGAAGTGCAAGACCAGCTTGGGCTACAGTAGTCTCAAAATGTCACCAACAGAAACACTCCACAAGACAGCATTCAAAAGTCCAGTTAGAGCTGGATATGTGGATGCCTGTATCCAGCAGCTGGTAGAGGCCAAAGGATCAAGGATTCTCTCTGGTAGTATTTTTCAGTGTAGATGTTCACGCCTTACTGGCAAACACTTGGTGCGTCTGCCCTCTCCAGCACCCAGCTGGCTAGCTGAAAGCATCACCTCACTAGTAATGAGCTTTTCAACTCATAGGCTTAGCAGGCAAAGGGTCATGGGCAGCTTTTGCTGAGTGAACTTATTTTAAAAACACCCTCTCATGTTTTATTTATTTTTAAAAAAAGAAAAAGAAAACCTTAGAAGTGGTGCTTGACTTCATGGGTGCACGACACATTGCATTTCGACAGTTTACTCATTGGAAGTACATCTAAATACATTGGGTATTTTTTTTTCCAAGGGAACTGTCTTTCGGACGTGGCTCCACAGCACCCGTGGGAGGTGGTTCCTTTCCTACCATCACTGCCAGAGAGCCCTGGGATGGGAAAGATGGTGAGGTAAGTGGCATTGAGGGGCTCTTCTCCCAGCTTGTGTCTCTGTGTCTGGAAACCGCATCCACCATAACCAGCATGTACCACGCATGGCTGGCTTCGGTTTTAGAGAAAGACAGTTGTACTAAAATCATGATTGGGGCTGGAGAGGTGGCTCAGCAGTTAAGAGGACTGGCTGCTCTTCCCGAGGACCCAAGTTCAATTCCCAGCACCCACACGATGGCCTACAGCCATGTGCAACTTCAGACCTGTGGGATCCAGTGGCCTCTTCTGGATTCCCTGGGCATTTTGTGCACATGGTGCATAGACATACATGCAGGCAAATACTCATACACCTACATAACATGTTTAGGAGTTTAGGAAATCACAATTTAAAGGTCAGGAGAACTTGGTTTCATGCCTGTAATTTCCACACTACAACACTTGAAAGGCTGTGGCAGGAGGATTGCCATGAATGAGGTCAGACTTGAGCTAAAGAATGGAGCCCTGTTTCAAAAACTCAGACAGAAAGCTCAGGTGAGGCGCATGTGTAGAATCAGCTGTGGGACCCTGAGGGGGGAGGATCTCAAAGCCAGCCTAGGCTACGTTTGTCAGACTGCACCTGCCCCCACCCCCACTGCCTTGTCCAGGTTCTCTGGTTTCCCATCCATGTTATAATTGGTGCAAAAGCCAGGCTGGAATCTGGAATCCTGGAATTTGCTTTTCTGTTGAAACCGTTGGTCATTTGAGGCTCTAACATCTCTTTATGTCCCAGCTTCCTGTGGAGGATGACATTGACCTGAGCGACGTGGAGCTCGATGACCTGGAGAAGGATGAGTTGTGAGGGCCACAACAGCCTTCAGACTTCCTTTCTTGGGAGCAGGCAGTTTTCCAGCAGAGAAGGTTCTGGTCAGTGTCTGCTGTTGGCCGTTCCGAGCAGCACTTGCCAGCCCTGGAAACACTGCAACAGTGAACCTCAGCGTCTCAAGAAAACACTGAAGAATTCTATGAATTGTAGCCGTGAATTGGATTGTATTCTTTGGCATATTTTGAAGAAAACTGGGCTGTTAAAACATTTTCCCCCCTCCTGACTACTGCTTGACTGTTCTTGGAGGCTGTTTCTTATGTATAGGGTTTTTAAATGTGATTTCCTTTGTTTGAATATTAATGGCTTTTTCCATTAAAGAATAAAGTGATATTTTGGACAATGCTGATAATGTATGAAATTAGTGGCACATCATACAATTGGAGTCTGATGTTTAGCCTGAAAACACCACCACTTCCCTGAAACAGTGTTTTTTAAATGAAGACAAGACCTTTTGGAAAACTTGGTAGCAAGTGAGAATTGTTCACCGGTGACAATTAGGCTCAGGTTGTCAACATTCTCACTAATTTCCCATTAAAAGTCCCACGAAGACAAGAGCCTAGTTAGTGGGTTACCCTGTTACAGGCTTTTCGCTCTATGTGAAGTGCTTAGGAGAAAGTTTAGAGTTATGTTAGAACACAAGAAGAGACTCAGAACTGAGCATTTTATTGTAACTTAAAAAAATAAATACACTCTAACTAATGTCTGTGAGTATCTCGTGGGTCAGGATCCTGCAGGACTTGGTTATCTGGCTTAGAGCAAGGTCTGAGGCTGCAGTGAACCAGGCTGGCCACCTAGTCCAGAAGGTTGAGGTCAATGTGGAAGTACACGTAGGGGAAATAGTCCTGGTTGCTGAGCTGCAGTCCAGGGATTTCCACAGAGGCCTATGAAGGGAGCAAGGGCAAAGATGATTCTTGTTTTTAAGGGGGGAGCTCCTTGGGTTCTGGCCTCACGCCCTATCCTGTGCATTTGCCCCACCACCATCCCCCACCCCCTTGCTTAAAAGTACGTGATATCATACATCCCTATGGCGGCAGAGCCCTCGAGTCCCCATGATACCTACATCCAGTAAGCTTGCTGCAGCAACCTCATCTAGATGCCGGAAGACAGAATTGAGCACCTCTCTCAGGCGCTTGGTGGCTGACTTTTTCTGGGGCTGCAGGAGCACAGCCTGGAAGTTCACTGGGAGTCCGTACCTGCTCCAACAAGACGACCGTGTAGGTGTTTAGTGTAAAGGCCAGCCAAGACAGTCAAAGGCCCAGTGCCCATGTCAGGGGGCTCCCAACTGCCTATAACTCCAGCTCCAGAGGATCCCACAGCCTCTGGCCTCTGGACACCTTTGTACATGTGTTGCACACGTGGGATTAAAAAGTGAACGAATGGCTCACTGACAACGGAGGAAAGAAGAACTAGAAAATGGTGACCAAAGACTAGGACCAAAGTCTCAGTACAGTGCCAGCCGTCTCTGAAGGTCAGAGCTCATGGCCCTGCCTGGCTACCTTGCATACTTAGTTGTACAAGCAGTGGATCTGAACTTTGCAGGTCGTAAATGTTATATGTGCCAGCTGTTATGTGCTCACTAAAGGAGAACAGCATTAGCCATGTCAAGGTATAGTCAAGCCTCTTGTTCAGTTTTTGGGTGCATGGAAAAGATACTAAATCTGCCCAAACATTTCCTCCAGAGTCACTGCCTGGGATGTCCATTACTCCAGAACACTGTTGAGGTGTATCACTGAGCCATGCCCAGCCAGTGCATCCAAACTGTGCCCCAGGCGAGTGTCCTTGGGTGTCTAGCAACAGGATCACCTACCTAGAGTCTGCTCTGGAAATGAGTCAGCTGGGACCTGTGACTACCACCATCATGTCAGGAATGACTCCCGAACCTTCCCAGTCCTCACTCACTGTGGGCAAAGCAGCCCTGGAATGTGGCACTGCCCTTCCCAGTCTGTCTGCAGAGGCCTCTGGTAGCTCTGTTTTTGTTGGCCAGAAAGGCCCCTGTGCTGCCTGCTCTCCCACAAGACAAGTGCCATACTGGCCAGTGAGGTGCTCATAACATGTAGGCAAGCCCCTGGTGAGCGACAGCCCAGTTGATTGTCAGAGATAGTGTTTGCTCTTCTATCTCACACTGACCAGAGACTAAGTACATCACTCAGCACCCCCTCCCCGCACCAAGTGCAAGGATCATAGGCTTGAACCACCACACCTCAGGGCCATCTCATCCTAAGTCCTACTGATCTTTTAACTTTTCTGCCAGGGACACCAATTCTGCTAAGCCTCCTGGACAGTTCAGAGAAACATTCTGCCAGGACGTGAGTTCAACTGCCCATCCTCAGGGTGACATCCAGGATGCCCGCCCACCTAGACTTCTCAGGAGAGGCTGCCTGCAATTTAACATGAACAAGCTCCATCACTGTCCCCTGAGAGCCAAATCTGCACACCCCGTGTCCTGTGTCATTTATTCTTTCACCACTGCCTCCCTTTGGAAAGCATTTGCTGTTTGATTCCTTTTCCATGAATACACTGAGAATGATAGGTTATCTGAACATTAAATACTTGGGCTGGGGGGCAAAACTCAACCATAAAAACCTAAATGAGCACACACCGGGATGTGTTTGCTTGTGGTTTATTCTGTGATGCTCAGGACTGAACTGGGGGCTTTAGGGTGCCAGGGAGATGCTCTCTCACTGAGCTCCACCCCATCCCCAACAAGTGATTTGGATTCACACCTGTGCTTGCCTGTATGGATTCCAAATTTTCCACAGTGGCTCTATTAATTTTAAAATGATAGAAAATAAGACAAAATAATGTTTGCATGTGTAGCTTTCCTATTTTAGTGGGGGAGCTACCTGGAGATCTTCCCTTAGAGGGTGAAGAAATAAGACAGTCTGGGGACGTCTTCCAGGAGCCACTGGGGCCCTGTCTAGGGTACAGAGGTGGGGCAGGGACCACACAAACAAGTCTGGCAGAAAAGAGCGAGCTCTGGAGAACGGGGCACACATGGCCAATGGGGATTCCTCTGGCAGAATGGAGAAGATTGCCAAGACATGGTCACAGAAAGCAAAAGGCAGAAGGGCTGGAAGACAGCAGGGAGTGGAGTTTCCGAGCTTCCCCTTCAAGCCCTGCTGCTCACCTCTCCAGCCCAGGATCCCCACCACACACCTGAGCACAGACTCCACAAACACTCTCAGGGCCTTTATGTGGATCCAGGCAATAAAGGCCTCGCTGAAGTTCACCTTGAGCCAACGCAACAGAGGTCCCTGCAGAGACGGGAGAAGGGCATGAGCTTCCGGACACTCTACTGATAACGGCCAAGGAAAGGCTCGCAGTATACAGAGCACGCCCTGCAACCAGAGGAAAGGGCCAGGAGCCAGCAGAAGCAGAGAAGAGCCTGGGGAGGCTCGGGACCACAGCATGCAAGTGCCTGGCACTAGGGAAGCTCTGGGGCAGCCACCGGCACATGTGAGAGGCCACCTCGGACCAGGGGTGGGAAGCTAGGCAGCTCTTGACCTCAAGACTGACACATGAGCTAATAGGTTCTTGTCTGGCACTGCACAGCCAAGAAGCCCACCTCATTGGAAGGCACTACCCTCAGGGTCCAGCCCACCCATCTACCAGCTGCACCTGCCAGGGGCTCTTCAATCCTCATCTAGGCCATAGCTACTGCTGCTGAGCCTGACGTGGTTGTTCCTTAGTGTCAGCCCCCCTCGGACACTTCTAACTGCTCAACAAGGCCAGAGGTGTCCAGCCAGGGCAGTCGGGGAGGAATGCCGAGCAACCGAACCGCCCTCCCTCCAGTCAGAGCCCTGCCCATCACCAGACACCAGCTCCAGCCACCATCAGCCAGAGCACAGACATCCCAGCCAGCCGACAAGCGCCATTCCCTGCCTAGAGAGGCAGCTCCAGGAAGACCATGAAGGCTAGGACAGCAGGGTTCTGGGCTCCTCCAACTTCAGACCTCACAAGCCATAGAAACGAGAGAAAATGCAAAGATTTGTTCCTCAGCTGGGGAAAGAGTTGAATCAGGGACCCCCAGGGTTCCCAGGAGGTGCTTACCTCGCCCTCGCCCTCACTCTCTCTGTCTCTGTCGGTCTGCCCCGCAGCGGGCCTAGCGGGGTTCCCTAGCGGGGTTACCTTAACCTTGTGGTCCCGGTAGGTGGCTGATCCCTTTTTAAGAGCAACACAGGAAGTTTGCTAAAGGTACAGAAATTATTTATTAATCTTTCGGCAAGCATGCATCGTGAACACAAATAATTCTCATGGCCTGGAGAGCCTGTGCAAGCAAGCTCTGGAGTCCGGGCTGAGAGAAGGGTGTGGCAGAGGTCCAAGGCCTGTGATTTCAGACACTAGAAACAGAGCCGAACCTATGTGCCTGCTTGGGTCAGGACCCCAGCAGCAGCAGACAAAAACTGCTCCCAGAAGTATTACTGAACTATCCTGACCTAGAGAGCTCATCAGTCGGGGCCCTGAGTCTCAGGAACAGCGTCCTCCGTGGTGTTCATGGGACACTTCAGCATGTCACATACAGGACATTAGTCAGGCATACAGCCAGGCTGTTTCACCCTTTATCACCCTGTCTATAAGTGGGTGGAAAACACAGGGTAACTCAACTGTGTGTCCCCAGAACAACCCGGTTCCTCGGTTCCAGTGACTCAGTAAATAAAGGATATGGGATGCTTGGCTGTATCCGCTCCCAACCATACCAAACGAAAGATTCTAGGGTCCTAGGGTGGAGGGGGTCTTCACTGAGCCCCTCTGAGGCTCCATTCACCAGCATGGGTTCTGAGTGTCTCCCGGGAGCTCTGTTTCCCACACACAAGGAGACTCTAGCAGGTTGTCTGGGGCACGTGGGCTGCAGAAGTCTATGCCATGTAAAGACACCACCGCTGGGAATCTGAGCCCCAGGGAGAAGGCGGCAGCTTACTTGTGTCACCCTGATACACAGGATGGATGCCAAATGTCCTACTTCACCTATAGGCAGGGCCCTCACAATCTGGCTCCATCCAGGAGTACCGCAGGGAGTAGTAGGGGAGGAAAAGCCCCACCTAAGGGAAGGCTAGGCATTGTGATGGACAGGGCCCCAAAGCCAAGGTCAGGCAGTGAGCTGGGCATCTGATCTTGTTAGTGACAGCCACTCCTGCCAGAATGTACCATGTCTATGCCATTGCTCTAAGGAGCTTAGAGCACCTTCAGGAACTCAGGGCCCAGGCCTCTAGCCAGGCCTTTCATCTTCAGGAGCCCTGGCTAGAATCCAATTGATTTTGGTTCTGGGCAGTGTGGGTACTGGCTCAGTGCACACACATGGCATCTGTGTGTGTGCAAGTGTGTGTGTGTGTATGCAAGTGTGTGTGTGTTCATGTGTCTAGGCTCAAGGAAATAGGGTTAAAACTCTTCAACATGGGCTGGGCAGTGGTGGTGCACACTTTTAATCCCAGCACTTGGGAGGCTGAGGCAGGCAGATCTTTGTGAGTTCAAGACCAGCCTGGTCTATAGAACTAGTGTCAGAGAAACCCTGTCTAAAAAAACAAAAAACAAAACAAAACCCCACACCTCTCCACCATGGGGCTGTTGGACCATGCACCTATAATCTCAGCACTCTGTAGGTGCCAGCCTCAGTTACATATCAAATTAGAGGCCAGCCTGAGATACATGAGACCCTCTCTCAAAAACAACACAGAAAATCCAACGCCATGAACCATCACCAGTCGGGCTTCCCTTCTAAAAAGAAAACAGCAGGCAGGTGAGGCTCCAAGAACTACTTTGGGGATCTCGGTGGCTTGTGCTTACTTCTAAAAGTGTGGGTGAGAAGAGCCACTCACTCAGCAAGATTGGGTATGCGCAGGCTCTGCCTAGTGCGGGAGGAGGCCTGGTGCAGACGCCGGAGCACGTGTGGAGCGCTGTACCAGGCCAGAGGCCCTGTTCTCCCAGGCACACACTTACAGCTCTGAGTACACAGGCTTCCCCTTGAGGACTCAATGACACTCTATGGGTCCCACCTGTCACTGAAGTGACACTAGAAGGTCCTCTGCAGCTGGGGGAGAAGGGGCCAGTGCCTCGAGGAAGCAGGGCAGAGCCGGGGCCACTGTTCCAGACCTCCAGAGTCTGGAACACATGGCAGAGCCCAGAGGTGATGTTCCCCGTTCAACACTGCGCTCTCAGCTTTGCTCCAGGGATGGAGGCTGACCTCTCCACAAAGCTCCTAAGTGTCTGTGGCCAGGATCTCAGAGAAGCACCCATTCTGCTAAGAGCACTGGAGAAGTAAACACAGGTGCTGGTGACGCCCTGAAATCTACAGTCACAGACGATAGGAAACCGTCTGTGAGGTGGTGACACTATCCACTCTGGGCACAGATGCTTCATCCTGGTGCCCCTGCTCTGGCTGACCTATTGCAAAGCCCAGGCTGATCCCCCTGGCCACGGCTTACTTCAGCATCTCAACTTCTGTGCAGCAGACAAGCCCTGCCAGAGGGCAGTGATCCGGGTGGCTGCGAGCTGCGTCAGGGGGTGGAGCTCAGTACACATGACATCTGAACTCACATGTGTCTCGACAGCACGAGCCCAGGAGATGGGGACAGTGAGACTGGGGAGTGGACTCTGCCTCCCCCCCCCCCGGAATGTCTAGAGAGCCCTGGTACTCACATACTGTTGTTTCTTATCAGACAGCAACCTGGTCATCTCTTCCCTTTCTCTTTTAATTTCTTTTTCATCATAGTAAAATTCCCGGACAATGAACCTTCAAAAAAGCAGCTATAGCTGTCACTGAGAACATGGTCAAGGCAGGGTCTCCCCAGGGACTCACACCAAACCCGAGCAGCTGGTGGCCCGCATCCTTACTTGTTTTCTTTGGCTTTAACTTTGAAGTCTTCAGTCACTTTGCGGAAGAGAGTCACTGTGAAGAGGCCAGCCTCATTGTCCTCGACGATCAGTCTAAAGGGAGAAGCATTTGTTGGCTAGATAACCTAGGGCTACTCCACTCTAGGCTCTGAGCTGAAGCTAAATTAGGAGAAATTCTTCTTCCAGCTCAGGAGGTCATCACCACTGACAGAGTCAGGTGTCCTGAGCCTGGTGGCCTATGCTTGTGTTGTTGGCAGTCACCAGGGGCTGGGAACCAAAGGTGGCCTGAGTCTGACAGCTTCCTAGGTTCGCCCCCACAACCCACCCCTCCAGGCTCAGACTTGGGAGCTCAGCAGAGCCTCTTGTTGGGAATGACAGGGAGTGTGGTGTCTGCTTTGCCTTATGCTCCTCAAATGGCTGAGTGATCCAGTCCCCTATGGGGCCAGTCCAACACTGCTGCTGGCTATGCAGGTTCCAATGAAGTCAGTGCAGAAGCCACTCCACAAGGGCCACTTCATTTTCAGTAACATGAAGCCCTAACCGGGCATGTCATTGCCAGCATGTAGCACAGGCTGCTGCAGTCACTGTCCCCAGCAACATGGAGACAGTGGTCTAAGTAAGAAGTCTTGGGGCTCTAGGCATGCCTGGTTGGAAGATAACCTCTCCAGTGTCTCAGAGCCCACACCCACAGGAACTGCCCCCTAAGCCCCAAACCTTTCCAGGATTGTTGGTGCAGGCTCTCAAGCTCTCTGAATCATGGGGGCCTGAGGTCTCTGCTCTGGTGCCCAACATCCTGCCAAACTGAATGCAGTGGTTTGAAAAGGAATGGGCCCCACAGACTCATGTGTTTGAATGCTTGGTCCAAAGAGAGTGGCACTATTAGGAGGTGTGGCCTTGTTGGAGGAAGTGTGTCACTGTGGAGGCGGGGCTTTGAGGTCTCATATGCTAGACCTAGTGTGGCAGTCTCCTGCTGCCTGTGGATCAGGATGTAGAATTCTCACTATGTCTCCAGCACCATGTCTGCCTCCATGCCACCATGTTTGCCTGCCATGGCAACAATGAACTACACCTCTGAACTATAATCCAGCCCCATTTAAATTCTGTCCTTTATCAGAGTTGAGTGATCATGGAGTCTCTTCAAACAATAGAACCCTAACTAAGACACTGGCCCTCCTAAAAAGACCCCAGAGGCAATCTTTAAGAACAAAAGAAGCCTGCCTTCCAGGCAGCTCCTGTCTGGTGCTACCTGTAAAATGGACCTCCTCTTCAAGCTCCTCCTTAGTCCTTAGACTGTGACTAACCTATTCCTCATTTTAGCTCCCCGTGGCTGTCTCCTGGGACCTGGTGGTATGTTCCTTGGTGCCAAGACCTCAAGAATGAATAGGTCAAGATAGGAAGGGGGCTAGAATGGAATGGGATGAGGCATATGAGGATGGGGTGGGACAGAGTAGGATGGGTAGGGTGTGATGGGACAGTGGGTATAATGGGATGGGGTGGGAAGGGCTGGGATGGAAGTGAGACTGGATGAGGTGGAGTGGGAGTAGAACAGGATGGATGGGTAGGGGTGAGGGAGGTGGGATGGGACGGAAGGAGGCAGGTGGAGTAGGTAGGGTAGGACTGGATGGAGTGGAGTGGGCTTGGATGAAATGGGATGGGGTAGGTGGGCTGGAGTGAGGTGGGCAGCTCTGGGGGCAGTGTGTTAGAGCAGATAATTGAGCTCACGTTACTTGCGGCTCATTCTGAAGTTTCCTTTATGGCATATATAAGATGTATAACTCAGGATCACAAACAGGTCCCACATAGTTAAGAGTTCCTTAGGCCCTGCCTCACTGAACTACGCACGTAACTCTGACCCTGTGGGTGGTTTTCCTCATTTTCATGGCCCCTGTGACTCTGTTGTGAACTGTATTATGGCTCAGGCACCAATACCTTCCTGTCACATGTTTTTTGTTGTTTTGTTTTTTGGTTTTCTTTTTTTTTAATTCAAGATAAATGGCATGGTCCTCTGTATCCCTGCTGTGGTGATAAGAATGGCTACCATAGGCTCATATTTTCTGAATGCTCAGTCACCAGGAAGTGGCACTATTTGAGAAGAATTAGGAGGGGTGGCCTTGTTGAAGGAAGTGTGTCTCTGGGAGTGGGTTTTGAGATTTCAAAAGCTCACATCAGGCCTAGGTGTTCTATCTATCTATCTATCTATCTATCTATCTATCTATCTATCTATCTATCTCTTTGTCTCTCTGTCTCTGAGGATACAGCTCTGAGCTCCAGCTCCAGCATTGTGTGTGCCAGCACGATCCCTGCCATGATGAAAACGGACTAAGCCCGTGAAACAGCGAGCAAGCCCCTAATTAAATGCTTTCTTTTCTAAGAGTTGCCTTGGTCATGGTGTCTCCTCACAGCAATGGAAGTGTGACTAACGTCTGCTCATTCTCCGAGGGAGCTCTAATGTGTGTAGTTCATTGCTGGTTTTCCACAGTAGACATAGAGTCAACCCGGGCCTACCCATCATTTTTGCAGGCTCACTTGTTCCCGTTCTGACCTCAACTGGCCACACAGTGAGAATGCCCTCCCTGCCCAGACTCTGAGGCCAGCCAGCCCGGCCGTCACTCTGTTCAGGCATTTGCAGAGAATACAGAGCAGGCAGGCAGAGAACCCAGAAACTCTTCTGGAAGCAGCCAGAACAGCCTTCCCAGAGGAGGGACAGGCAACTGGAGCTTTGAAGGACAATGGCAAGCAGGAATTCCAGGCCACAGGGACTTACTGCGCAGGCATGGTGCTGTGAGGTGCCCCACCCTTGGCACATGTCTGGTGCTCCAAGAACATCCATACATTTCCCCTCTGGGGATGTAGACTAAGCTGAGGTCTCACTTACTTGGTTGACCGAGGGACCACCATGTCTGACAGGGACTCATACGTCTTCTGCCACTGTGCATAGCTTGACCTGTGAGGACACAGACCTGTTGAGTACTTTGGGAAGGAAGGGCTTCTCTTGTCTCAGGAAACTGTTTTCACCTTCTTCTGAAGGTGGAATGTCGAGAGGTATAACCAGGGAGTGCTCTTAACATCCCCAAAGTTCCTGCTATTGCCCAGGGCTGCGCTGAGCCCAGTCTGATTGCAAGGGCTCCAGTCTTCCCAGAAGTTCCCCTAAGAGAGAGCTCGGGTGTTGGTATATTTGAAGCTTACTAATAATGATCTGATCCTGGCCCAGGTGACCTGGGGCCAGCAGAATGGTCTTTCTAGCACCAGGACAAAGGGAAGAGTAGAGCTCTCAGGCTCCTTGTGGGCACAGCACAGATCCTCAGTTAAGGCTCTGCCACTGCTACCATCCACCTGGCTCTGTGCCTGTGGAGATAGTGACCCACCCCATGAGCCCCGAACAACAATGTCTGCTGACCTGACCCAGCAGGGCACAAGGGGCCCACCTCATTTTCCCCTGAGCAGCACACACCCACTATCTTCCTGCCCACATACTTGGGAACGATGACCAGAAGGGTTGTGAGATATTCCGAATCAAGTACGAAGTCTTCTTTGCTGACAATGTCGCTCAATGTCCGAGTGAAGAGGTTTCCCCTGAAGGGCAGAGGAACAACGGGTAAGTCCAGCAGAGAGAGGCTCGCTGACCCCACATGCCTCAAGAGTCCAGACAAACAGCAGGAAATAGAGCAGGCCCAGGCAAGTCTCTGAGCTGTCTGCCAGGGCCAGGTACAGCCAAATGGTAAGTGAGCTACCTTCTCTTCCCTCTGGGGGCAGGGAAACTGGCAGAGCCTCTGCAGCTATCACCTGCCACTCAAGGGGCTGCTGAATCTAACACCTCAGTGACCTGCACTGCCCTCAAAAGCCAACCCAGGCGCTGGGAGGGGACCTCGGGCGGCAGGCTGCTAAAGTTATTCAAGTATCAAAACAGCAAGGTCTCCAAGTTGCATGGGACAGATAGGCCCCGATAGAGATAGCTCTGTGTCACTTTACAGGCTGTTTGGTCCAGCAGCTGGGGACACTCACCTGAAATATCAGCTTTGTCTACACCACCAGCCCTGGCTCAGATGAGGAGCGTGGTATTATTACCAAGCTGTTGCATGGACAGAGGCAGCTACCAAGACATGGTAGTTCCCCACACTGCAGAGTCCTAACCAGACAGCCCCCAGAGCATGGAGGCTGCAATGTGAGCCCAAGGCTTCCAACCTCCCAAGCACAGAGCCGAGGGCAAAGCCTCAAAGGCAAGAGAGAAACCCTAGCTTCCAAGGGTGTCTGCTCCCACACACAACTATGTGTGCAGATAAAGCTGGTGGGTCCCCTCCCGGCCATCCTGTCACCACCGCCAGCATGGTACCCTGCTAGGAGACATAGGTAACCCACATACATAGCAAACCCACAGGTTTGCTGAGTGAGTGGCTGTGACTTTTCGCTCTATGTCCACAGGGCCTGAGGACATGTGCATCGAGAGAACAAATGGAAGGCAGAGTCAGCATCTGACTGGTGAAGGAGGAGGAATCAGGGACCGTAGGGGAAAAGCGGTTGGACCAGTCCCCTGCTAAAGTTCCAATTCTCTAACTGCACTTTTTATTTATTTACTTTGTTGTGTGAGTGAGTGTGTGTGTGTGTGTGTGTGTGTGAGTGTGTGTGTGTGTGTGTGTGTGTGTGTGTGTGTGTGTGCAGGAATCCATGTGCTATGGCACATTGGTGTAGGTCAGCAAACAACTTGCAGAAGTTAGTTCTCTCCTTCTGCCAGGCGAGACCCAGGGACTGAACTCAGATTGCCCACGGATCCATCTTGCCAGCCATCAAACTGTCTATGACTTGGTGGTGAAGTGAGTGGGTGGCCTGCCATGGTCTGGACTCCAAGCTCAAAAGAGACTAAGCTACCCTGAACTCAAGGTAAAACAGCGCCCGCCTGACTGGCATCCACCAGCGCTCAGGTTCCGGTACCCAGAGATGGAATCAGACAACTGGAACTGGCTTTCTAAGCTCAGTGCATCTGTGGTCTCCACCCCCACTGATGGATGGCAGCGTCTGCATTCCTTCTCTGTTTGGATTTCGGGCGGTTTTGTTCATTTGAATGTTTTATTGGAATACTGAGCTTTCTTGGAGGTAGGACACAGGTCGAAGCAGAAACCCATCGGCTTCATACAAGATTCATACAATAGCTGGCACAGAAGCTTACATGGCAATTTGAGTGTTTGTGTCGTGGCCAGAGTCACGAAAAGGTCAGGTACAGAACTTTCCATTTAAGGAATCATTGTTGATGCTTAAAATTTTTCTGGTTTTGGAGCATTTTTTCATTTTGGGTTTTCAGATTAGGAATGATCAGTCTCTGTTCTCTTTTATGACTGGAAAAGCTAGCCTAGGGAAGGTTTAAGAGGGAAGCTTAAATAAGAGACACCAAACAGAGGGAGGGCAGCTGGCTCTGAGCTCCTGGGCCACTCTGCTTTTCTAGACTCAGACTCAGGGTGTAGAGGTGAGTGCTGGGGACTACTTCATGCTTGTTCGGGCCCTGCTCACCTTCCCCTCTCACTTGGGAGCTTGCCTGGCTCCTTATTGCCTGTTCCTCCCAGGGTGCCCCCTGCCATCCCCAAATAGTCCCTGCCATGAAGGTCCCGAGCTTGCTCTTCTATTGATTCCACCACCATGGAGCCTGGTCTGTCGGGGGCCTGAACAACCCATTCTCCAGCAAACAGCCAGCACCTAAAGCCCTGCAGCTGTCAATCCAGACTGCTGCCTGTGAGCCATCCTGGTCTGCCCTGGACTGCTGCCCATGATCCTATCTGCCCCTTGAAGAGGTCTGGGCTCTGACATCCCATTCTGCCTGCCCTCCTTGAAGATGAGATGCAGCGAAAGTCCTGAGCAAGCTCCCCAGAGCCTCCTACTGGGTAAGGAGTGGGACAGGGGGAAAGGAGGAACGAGAGGAAGCAATACCGTGTTCCTCTGTGTTCACAGGCAGAAGTGGCCACCCTGCCTGGCTCTGTCCTCTTAATCTGCCTCAGGTTCCCAGCACGCAGCTCCAACTGTGCACCTGTTCAAGGGCCACAGCCACAGGGACGGTAAGAGTGAAGGCTATCCCCGCCCCCCACCGGATGCATGCACAGAGAATGCAATGGGTGTGGTACGCACGTGGATTTCTTCTCCAAGTTTTCCAGGTTGGTCTTCAGAACGCTGTACGCGGCTGTGCGGGACTTCAGGTCTGTCTCAATTTGTGCCAGTTGCTGGGAGGGAGGGGGGGAGAGACGCTCCTGGTGACCTTGAGGAGTTAGTAAAACTCTTCAAAATCTGGCCAAGCATCCATGGGACACTTAACAACAGTGACCAAGCCAGCCACTGAGGCTCACTTCTGTAATTGCAGCACTTGGGAGGCAGAGGCAGGAAGATCAGATCAAGATCATCCTCAGCTCCACAGCCAGTTTGTGGCTTAGCCTAAGTGAAACCCTGTCTCAGGATAAAGAAAGAAACAAGGAAACAAAAGAAAAACAGAACCTGTCTATTCATCAGGGTGGTCAGTCTCCCTCCTGACTCTCCCAGCCCCCAGCACCTGGCCCTCGCAGTCAGTCCCCACATGGGGAAGTGGGTGAAGACAACTTTACAGGGACTGAGGTGCCACAGCTTGCCCAGTGTCACACGCTAGCTTGTGCTCCTTCCCAGCAAGTGATGCCGAACTTCCCAGCTGCGGGTACCTCTGCTAGGTACCTATCCTGTCTTCCCTGCTCATCCTCCTAATCATCCACCTCTCCAGACTTGACTGCAGCTCCTCCCAACCTGCAGTGCCCAGTGACTGAGCGCCTCTGCTCCCCGCCTCAGGCTCCCCATCTACTCGACATGGGAGGAACGCCATCTTTAGAGAGGCCCCAAGGACAGCTGACCCCTGTGAAGAACAGTTCAGGAGGATGATGATAAATAAGCTCTCTGAGGCCAGAAGGCGGCAAGTGATTCAGAGGCACAGTGAGTCCCTCCCAAGGGCTGAGCTCTGTGGTAATTTAAAAACAGTTCTGTCCTCCAAGGGCTCATGGCAGGCCTGGTCGTGCAAAGACACAGCAGGACAGTGAGCAGCACCCTGCAGCCATAATGACAAACAGGTGGCTGTGTATTTGAGCATGCTTGGACACTTGTCAGCTGGAAGGCAGTGGCGGGTACCCGAAAACACAAGTCATCTGGCCACCCCTTTGCCTCCAGTTTGGCAGTGGGATATGATGAGTGTGTGTATGCCCCACAATGTGTGTCCATGCTGTAGGGCCATGCACACTTCTGGTGGGGAGCTGTTGAGAATCATGAGCTGTAACCTGGTGTACTGTGGAAGTTCTGAGTTTAAATACTCAGAATAGACATCCAAAGAGGAGCACACTCCCAGGTCATTACAAAAAGGCTCCACAGAGATCCATGTGCCTTGATGACATCCTACCGCATAACTAGGCTGCACAGCTATGCTGTGCACATAGACCACACCGCACACACCAGTCAGGGTGCAGCTACATCATGTGACCATAGGACAATGTGCTACACAAACTGTACAAAGCCCTAAGCCACCTTAGAAGAACAAGGTGAGGCTGGGGCTCATACACAAGTTCCTGGAGCAGCACAGACTGAAGATCCAGTCTCCCCCACCCCTGTCCCGCTAGCCTACAGCCCTGTGATAGAGCATGGAGCCTGAACACTGCACACCTTGTGGGATTCAATCTGACCCACCTCCCCTCAGTGTGTTGCTTTAATAGCTGTACATTTTGGTAGCCTGGACTAGCGGGGAGCCAGTTCTGACTCTACTGCTCTCCGACTCCCCCAGGACAAGTCCAGTGTCCCTGGGACTCAGAATCCTGAGGTGGCATGCCCAACCCCACAAAAGTCTGTGTTCTCAGGCTCAGTGGTGGATGTGGTGATGCTCTCCAGAAAGTCATACCTGGCACAATACCCTGGGCTGCCCCCCCCCCCCCCGCTAGAAGCACCTCTGAGAACCTCTTGGGAGGGGATGTAAGCCCAAGGAGCCACACCCAGATTCCCAAGAAACCTGAAGGAGAAAAGGTCTCAAAGCCACCCTTCCTGTCCTGACCTGCCTACCGCCCTCAGGGAAGCTCAGCCACTTAAGAGAACAGGGCAGCTTTGTTGAGCATACGGCTGGGATCTCCCCAGTCATTGGACCAGCCATGACATATAAAGGGTTCTGTATGCACCAGCAATAGGGCAGGACAGTCAAATCTCACCCATGGTGAAGGCACATAGAAGTCACCTTGGCTATGGGATGCCCACATTGTCCCTGCAGATCCCTGTGCTATGGGGAGTGTACCCAGTGTGAGCTGAAGAACATGGCTTAGTAGATGGCACCCTGTCATGGTACTGATTTGTTGTCACAAGACACTTAGGGGATGAGCTGGCACAATATGACCAAGGGGTGGAGCTTCTATGCCACACTGTCTCCTAAACAATGATGTTTTGCAAACCATTTACCAAGAGAGCTGGGCCTGGTGCCCGAGCCCTGTAATTTCAGCTACTAAGGAGGCTGAGACAGAAAGATGAAAAGTTTAAGTCCAGCTTGAGTTACAGAATTGGCTCAAGGCCAGTCTGGGCAACTTAGTGAGACCCTACCTCAAAATAAAAATTAAAAGAGCGCTGTGGTAGAATACTTAGTATACCACAAAGTCAATCAATCATCCAAAGGGCACTGGGTCCTCAAGTGCATGGTGAGGGAGGGCAAGACTAAGACATTGCATCACAGGTTTTGAGTCACAGTAGGGGAGTGAAATGAATTGGGGCCTGGGGTCAGAACACAGGTGCCTCAGGCCCATTCAGGGGACTCTCCTGTGAGATTACAAGCAGTCCTCTGGGTGGCAGAGACAGGAGACAAGTGCACACACGTCTCTCCGAGTTCTAACCTTACCCAGGGCATGGTAAGAGGGACCTTCCCTGGGTCACTCACAGAGCTAACATCCCAGCCTGTGGCCTTCTACCTTGTCGGCGTCCCAGCCCCATGTATGTCCTCTCAGACGGTCAGAGGTTTCCAAGCAGACTCTCCTCACCTTGGCCAGTGTGTCCACCACGTTCATCAGTGGCTGCTTGGCAGGGTATTTGGCCATGTCCCACTCGAAGTGCGTCACAAAGGATGTCAAGTCAACTGGAAGAGCAAAGGCTAGCTTGAATCCATAACCAAGCCAAGGGAGACAAACTGAGCTTGGTGCTCACACCAAAGAAGCAGTCAGGCAACAGTTGAAGAATAGGCATGGGCTCCCGAGTGTATATGCTCCATGCGGGAGTAGTTCAGAGCCAGCAGGAGGCCTCATTGTACACCTGCCATTGTACACTTCAAAGCCGAGCACCAAGCTCTCCTTCGGCAGCTTCCACCTAGAGTTTGCTACGAAGCCTGCTCTTCCTGGAGGTTGAAACCAAGAAGGTGACATTCTGTGGCCATTGGTGACTTCGTCACCTTCAGTGGTTGCTTGGCCTACCCTCCCCAGCTAGTTCACCAGTCTGTTTCAAGACATCCAGAAGGCACAGCAGAACGCATCAAACCAGGCTCCCAACCACTGAGCCATGACCTTTCACAGGTCCCACCTGCTTCTTGAGTCCCCAACAGGAGCCAGGTGATGTTAACCACATCGTCCACTTTAGGGAGGACATGGCACAGCTCAGCTACACCATGGAACCTGCTTGTCACTGGCTTTCCCACCTGGAGCTATGGGCATCATTCGGTGTGTGCCCATTTGAAGTCTAGAGTGTGCAGAATACACCAGTGTTTTCATCAAAACCAAACAAATTCCACGGCAAAGAAGGGTGTTCCTGCCTAGCCTAGCCAGCTGTGCAGCAGAAGAGTGGGAGGAACTGAAGGTGGTTCAATTGCACTGACACATTTTAGTCCAAAGAGCCTTGCTGATTGGGACATTTAGGGTGTTTTTTTGTTTGTTTGTTTAGTTTTGTTTTTGTATGGTTGTTGTCTGAGACAGGGTCTCACTGTGTGTCTCTGGCTGTCCAGGAACTCACTATGTAAACCAGGCTGGTCTCAGAGATTTGCCTATCTCTGCTTTCCAGTGGTAGGATTAAAGGTGTGCGCCACCGCGCTCAGCTGTGATACTTAGTTTTAATTTTTAACACGATCTGGAGTCACCTGGGAAGAGACTCAAGGATGGACTGTGGGTGTGTCTCTAGATCCCCTTGGTTAAGCAGTTGATGTGGGAAGACCCAGCCTACTCTAGGTGGCACCATTTCCTCAGCCAGGGTCCCAGACAGGGTAGGTGTGGAGAGGGAATTGAGCATAAGAAGCATACATGCATTGCTTTCTCTCTACTCTTGACTGTGGATATGCCGAGTCGCTCCAAGTGCCAGCCTTGACTTTCCTTCAGGGATGCACTGTGACCTTTAATTGTCAGCAAAACAAACCCTTTCTCTCTTAAAGGTGCTTTTTATCATTTTTTAAATTATCTCAAAAGAAACCAGGACACTGGCTTAAGTCCTGGGTCCCACACAAGAGAGGAACTGAGTCTGCGTTCCTACCTGAGAGTGGTCAGGCCTCTCACCTCTTGAGGGCTTGCTTGTTTTGTTTTGAGACAGTGTTAGTTAGGCTGGGATTCACTATGTAGACCAGGCTGTATTCAAGCTCACAGAGATCCATCTGCCTCTGCCTCTCAAATGGTGAGATTAAAGGCTTAATTACATTTATGCCCTACATTTCCAGAGAACACCATAGGAGCATGTTATTTCTCCTTCATTCATCCCACTTTTTTTTTCTCAAGACAGGGTTTCTCTGTGTAACAGCCCTAGCTGTCCTGGAACTCACTTTGTAGACCTCTGTCTCCTGAGTGCTGGGATTAATGAGTGGGTCACCACTGCCCAGCTTTCATTCCTTTTAAGATGGGGATCTCTTTGTGTGGCCCAGGCTGGCCTTGAACTCCTAAAGTCAAGCCATCTTCCCTGTATCGAATGTCAGAAGGACTGGTGGCTACATTGGGGGAGGATGTTAGGCGTCTAGATGAAGCTGATGGAGCAGGGAGGTGGGCAGGAGCTAGGCAGTCCAGGAACTAGGAGACTAGGTGAGGTCACATCTGTACCTCCGTGCTTGGAACTGGTCATGGAGAAACAGTGCAGGAGTCCATGTTGGGAGTGGACAGAAGTCAATGAGGATAAGGGAGAGGGGAAAGACAAGAAGCTCTGGGAGCAGAAAGGAGGGGACCCACTCAGCAGGATGCAGGGACAGTGACACACAAGGCATGAAGTAAAGTGACACCCAGATTCCTAGGCTGGGTAGCTAAGTGGAGGGAAGGACAGCCCAGGGAGCAGAGGAAGGGACAGGGCAGAGAGGATGAACTCAGGATGAGGCAAGAGCAACTTTGATGGATAGATGCACTACTCCCCAAGAAAAAGATGGAAACCAAAGGGGATTCAAGAGGGAAGTGGCCCTACTACTTAGCAGGCAGGAATGCCTTAAAATAACAGTGGTGATGTGGACTCGCTCGCGGCTTACCTTGGGCTGGGAGATGTGAGTCATCCCATCTGATTTACTCTTCAGCCCTATTAAGGGATGTCAATATCTCCAGGAGGAAGCCCCAGCACAGAGTAAGTTATGTAAGCTCCATCACGGCAGGAAGAAATGACACAGAGCACCCAACGCCCTGCCCATCACAAAGGAAGGTCCTTGGTCCCTGTCCCCATTGTGCCCAGCTATCAGGATCTAGCTATGTTGTAGGAGGAAGGAGGCTTGCCCCTTCACCAGCCCCTTTATAAAATTTACCCTCTTGATTTTATTCCAGAGTGGATAGACTTGGCAGAGACTTGCAAAAAAAAAAAAAAAAAAACAAAAAAAAAAAAAACAAACCTCTGTTGAACATTGGCCACAGCACCTCAGCCTGTGACAAGAGAATCTCTAAAATGCTGGGGGTAGGACACCTGGTGAGATCTGGGCTCTTGAAAATGGGACATCAGGGGCTGGAGAGATGGCTCAGAGGTTAAGAGCATTGCCTGCTCTTCCAAAGGTCCTGAGTTCAATTCCCAGCAACCACATGGTGGCTCACAACCATCTGTAATGAGGTCTGGTGCCCTCTTCTGGCCTGCAGACATATACACAGACAGAATATTGTATACATAATAAAGAGAGAAAGAAAGAAAGAAAGAAAGAAAGAAAGAAAGAAAGAAAAAGAAAATGGGACATCAGATCACTCTGCCCATGCTCACTGCCACCCCATAAACTGCCAAGGAAAGACTATCTGATGACACAAACTATTGCTGCCCATAACCGGGCAGAGTCCTCATTACAACCTGAAACACCTGGTCAGGTGTTGTGGTGCACAACCATAATCTCAACACTCGGGGGGTCAAAGCAGGAAGCTCGCCTTGAATTTGACCCTAGCATGAACTACATAGTGGGTTCTAGGCCAGCCTGGGCCATACAGAGAGTGTTGTGGAAGCCTCCTTGTCCAATCAGACTGACAGATATTAGCATAGGTTTTGGCATTAGGAAAAGCTTTGTCATTCCCATGACCCAAAAGCTAAACAAAGGTCACATGAGGCCTTTCAAGAGACAGCAATGCTAACTGTTGGGAGAGCACTGGCAAGAGAAAGAACGCCCACTGATGACCTCAAGTCTTTCCTGAAGGTGAGGAACTAGCAGCCCGCCAGGACAGATGTCAGGGTGATGTGTTGTCAGGGGCACTCCCTCTCCACCCTCTGTATCACCTGCAGCATCCTGGAGTCCTCCCACCCAGCCCATGGAGTGCTCAACTGCTCTCCCAGCCTCTCTGATCAGTCGAGGCTGCTCTAGCTGACCTCCCGCAACACCCTTGTCTCCAGAGCCCACCACAGGACCTGATAGAACCAAGCATTCCACAGAAGGCTCAAGACACTGACAGCCACACTCAGCACAGCTAATGCAGCCAGGGCAATGTACATACAGCGGAGACACACTTCAGAGAAAGCTCTGCTCTTCATGCCTTGCCACCAAACCCAAAGCCCCCATGGATTTCTCTATTAGGAGGGAAGGTTCTGCTGCAGGGTGCAGGGCACTGTGGGTCTCTCTCCCACCAGCCCTGAGCTCCCAGAGGCACCAGGAGGCTGACAATGGTCTCCCGCAGGAGCTCAGTGGGCCTCTGGGTTGGTACCTATGCCCTCTTCCCCCTTGTTCCTCTCTCCTGTCTCCCACTTCAGTGCTAGTTCTGGACACTAACCTTTGCTCCAGATCACAACCTGAAAGTCCTTCCTGTCTATACCGTAGGCAGGAATATTACTCCAGAGTGGCCTCCGCCACCCCAGCCTTCCTGCTCTCTCCAAACACACTCCCCACAGGCGGCTGTCTCTTGAGCAACAATGACATCATCTGAAAAACCAAGCCAAGGCCTTGCCAGCATACAAGATTATAACTGCACAGGCAGGCAGCCCAATGCCTGGCTAGCCGGACAGGTCTTCCACAGCCTGAGCCAGACACGTGTGTGTCTGCTCTGCTTCTGCTGGACTCACATGGGTCTTAGCATGCTCCATCACAGCTGGTGGCAAAGACAAACAAAAGCAAAAGGCACCCAGCAAAGCTAAGAACCTAGACTGAGACTGTTACTAAGTCTATTTGCAAGTGAGAAAAGCAAGGTCAAGATGGACAGTGCATGGCATGGCCAGGTCTAACCCCTTCAAGACTTCATGATGCCAATGCCCTAAATTCTCTTGAAGGAGACGGGATTAAAATCCCATGCACAGAACAAAAGAGCTTTAGGAAATTCTATCCCTAGTCTGAGAGTATCCTGCAGAAGAAAGTCTTCTGGGAAAGTGAGTTAAAGTCACTGGGCTTTCTGGGAGGTCTCAATGCAAAGGTGTGGACTTAAGGTTGGGCTGCTACTGTAGGCACTGCCTCACCATGCTGTCAGGCCTTTGGAAGGGTTGTTTCACAGAGCATGCTCAGAAATGACCTTGGAAGTAACTGGGATGAACCTGCAGAGGCCTTGCAGGAAGCCAGGAGATGACGGCACATGCTAAACAAGCAACAAAGACCAAGTTTCCTTGTCCCTTAGTGTGCTCTCTCCTAGAGATGGTGCACCCGGCAGGGGTGGATCCCACAGCGAACGACACATACATTTAAGTGGCATCAACTTTGAGTTGAAAGCTAAGTGGACAGGTTTGTTTGCTTATCGTGGTTTGTTTGGTTTGGTGCGGTGTTAGGGCTGAATCCAGGGTCCAGCACTTTGCTGGGCAAACACTGCCAATGAGCCGTATCCCCAGTCCTGGAACGCAGTGAGCATTTTAATCAGAATTTTAGTGTATGCTTAAATAAACCATAAACCAGGTGTGGTAATACACATCTGTCATCCCAGCACTTGGGAACTGAAAGCAAGATGGTCAGAAGTTCAAAGTCACCTTGAGATACACAGTGAGCCTTGACCACATGACATCATCTCAAAAAATAAAATTAAATAGTATTACTTGTTTTGCATTCTGCCTGCTACAGTAGATGAGAGAAAATGCCAAGCCAGCGGTTCTAACACCCACTCCAGGAGTGGCCTGTTCTAGAAGACCCATGATCCCCATGAACCACATGAAACAAGGTCTGACTGAGCAGACATCCTTACAGAGCAGGTGGGACAGCAGACAGGCTTCAAGATCATGCAGATAGCAAGCAAAAAGATGCTGAAGTTCACCCCAAGCCCCCAGAGTTGATGCAGTCCTGTTTCCAGGTAATAAGCAGAGAGGACAGGAGGGAGACAGGAATGAAATAACTGTGAACTGCATCATCTGGGTACGGTGACCAAGCTCTAAGGTAGGTTGCTTGAGAAACTGTTAAGGCCTGAGCACTGTACCCTATGACCAGCCTGAGGCCCCACCCTCCCAGGGACATGCAGCAGCACACTGAGCATGTGCACGGCAAACAAGACACAACCTACTCTTTAAACACTTCATCTTTTCCTTCAGACCTGAAACATAATATAAGACAGGGTTATTAAACCACAAAGACATGCGGATCCGGTTCAGAATGGGGAGAGTGGATATTCTCATTTGCCAATTTAAACCAGTAGAAGACTTTTAACACTTCCAGGTAGCATGTGTGTGTTCATATATGTGCTGCTTATCTCAAATGATCTAAGTGTAAATGTGTATGCTCTCGTTTTCAATAGACATGTAGAGACTCAAGGTTAATTCTCTCTACAGATATGTCAATGTTTAATTCTAGAGTTTTCAAAATATCCAAGTGTTGTTTCATGCCCATGTTTTGCTTTTATATATATATTGAGACAGTCTTAGATAGCCCAGGCTGGCCCTGAACTTCCTCAGTATCTCAGGATGTCCTTCCTGCCTCCACTTTCCTAGTGTAGGATTACAGATGTGTGCCTCCATACCTGGGTTTCAAAGTCTCTATGTTTTTGCTACACATTTAGTAATACAGCCCAAATGGCATCTGCACATTTAACAGCCAAGCAGCACTGGGGTACCTGGATATGTGTCCATCAGCATGAGAAGCCAAAACTCTGAAATGGGGACATTCCGCGTGAAGTGTCTGATGCGGCCCTGCTGTCTCCGGTTGGAGGCATTTCTCACTACATACAGCCACTTCTCACGCCTTGTTTGGTTTTAAAAAAGTGATAAGTGGGTGGAGATGCCTGAGATTTTCCAGAAATGGGACAGTAAGCCTTAACAGAACTGGATATGCAGAGCTCCCGTTGTGGTCATCGTGAGGGAAATGGCTCCTGAGAAGAAACCTCTGTGGACCTACCTCCGTTAGCCAGGAGGTTCTCGTGGACTTTGCCCTTGGAGTCTTCCATGACCTCCACCGCGCTCTGCGCCATTCTCTTTATGAGGCTTTGGGTAGAGAAGAGGAAGCCAGTGAGAGTGAGAAGCTACCTGCAGGACCACCCCACGCATCCTCCCGGCAGAGAAAGGAGCCCTTGACGCCACCGGGGGCAGCAATTTGGCAATCTAAGGAGAGACTTAAGACATTAAGAACCTTTGAACCAGTCATTCCACTTCTGGGAAACCATCTTGAGGAAACAGGAAAAAAAAAAAAACAGAAAAGCCTTCTGAATAAAAAGATGTTCTTTGCTGCAGAGCGGCTGACAATAAGAAATTGGAAGCAACCCGCAGGCTCAACAATAGAGAATTGTTTGAAGATGGTCGATTCAGCAGAGGATTATTAGCCACCATTGAAAATAAGGTTTACAAAGAATTCCAAATACCGTGGAACAAGGCACGCATTATAATGTTAGATGGAAAAAAACAAGACAGAAACTTAGACAGTAAGATGATCGCTGGCTGTGCTATGGGTAAATATTTCTACTTGATATCTTTCTAGTATAATCTGGTATTGATTTTATAGAAAAGCCAAACCTTGGGCCTCCAGTGAACACACTAAAAGAACTCAAGCCATATACCAGATTACAGATGGAGGTTGGAATATGTTCCCTTTCATTTTCATTCTCTCTCTCCCCCCTTTCTCTCTCTCTCTCTCTCTCTCTCCCTCCCTCCCTCCCTCCCTCCCTCCCTCCCTCTCCCTCCCTCCCTCCCTCTCCCTCCCTCCCTCTCCCTCTCGCCATCCAACTGATACAAGCCTCCTGTACTCCAGGACGTCCCCAAACTCACTGCATACCTAATGATGACCTTAAACTTCGGATCCTCTTGTTTTTGCCTCTCCAATGCTGGGAATGCAGCCATGTACCCCTATGCCCAAGTTTGTGGTGCTGGGGATAGAACCCAGGGCCTTGTATATGCTAGACAAACATTCTACCAACTGAGTTATGTCCCTAGCTCCAAGTTCCTCCATTATTGCAGGCACAGTCCCACTAACAAAGCACAGTATGGTACCTTGGGCCTGCCGTAGAAACTGAGGCAGATGGACACCTTGAAAGACCCTGTTGTTTGTTGAAAGCAAGAAAGGGAAAGAGGTAGTCATGTTTTCTTGGCCAAAGTAATCAGGGCTGACAGCTAGAACCTAAAGACCTAAGTGTGAAATAGTTTAAGATGAACAACCACAGCACTTGCCTAGCATGTGAGGCAATGGTTTTGATCCCTAGCACAGTTTAAAAGATATAGATATAGATGATAGATAGACAGATAGAGAGATGATAGACAGATAGATAGATGAGAGAGAGAGAGAGAGAGAGAGAGAGAGAGAGGAGCCAGGCTAGCGATACAGCTCAATACTTGTCTGGCTTGTCTAGCAGGTAAAGCTCTGGTTCGATCCGCAGCGCCATAAAGAATATGTAATGCCAGCAGTGGAAGCAGGAGGATCAGAAGTTCAAAGTCATCTCTGGCTACTTAGTAAGTTCGAGGCCAGCCTGAGATATGCAAAACCCTGTTCCAAAACTAAGTAAGGCTAGGCATAGTGGCACATGCCTTTACTCCCAGCATCCGGGAGACAGAGGCAAGTGAATCTTCAGTTCGAGGCCGGTCTAATCTACACAGCAAGTTCCAGGTCTGCCAGTGGCTAAGAGCACTGGCTGTTCTTCCAGACTCCTAGAGTTCAGTTCCTAGCATCCACATGGCAACTCACAACTGTCTGTACCTCCACCTCCAGGGAATTCAACACCTTCACACAGATATACATACACAAAACACCAATGCACATAAAATAAAAAATAAATCATAAAAAAAGTTTTAAAAAATATGTAAATAAAAATTTTTAAAAGAACAACTATTGTCATCCAAGTACAGGAAACACATCAGTTAGGCGTTCTTCCAGAGTCCACCTCCCGCTTGGGTCAAGTGTGCTTAGGGCTCCTTTGATAACCGACTCTCATCTGTAGGAGTGTATAAGTGTCAGTTTCTCTGAAATCTTGTTTTAGCCTCACAAGGATTCTGGGAAGTTGAGTATTATCCCACCTATTAGATGAGGAAACTTAAACAATTGGCTCCCTATCAAGTGTCTGCAAGTGGGTTTCAAAGACAAGGCTCTTGGCCACTGGGTCATGTTGCGTTCTGGACCGACACTGTGGCCTGCCTTGTGTTTAAAAGCCGACCAGTGTGGTGTGCCTGTATCTCTTTGATTAGCAGTGCACTAGCCTGGGGTGGTACTGACAGTTTCCCAGGCTTCTTTATGGAGTCAAGGAGTATTCCCAGGCGTTTGCCATGAGAGAAAAGTGCTCAGGCCTCTGGCTGATTGCTCTGGGCGCTCTACTCTCTGGCTCCCAGGTGAGCTCAACAGATCAAAGGGAGACGAAATGTCCAGTCTGGTTCCCTCAGGCAGAGATCTAAGCTCCTGCAGCCTCAGGCTTGTGTTTCAGCCCAGGACCCAGAACCCATCATTGTCCCTTAAACTCTGCTACATTCCCACACAACTCCGGCTTCTTTGTCACAAGACCTCTTCCAGTTACCCGAAAATGAGTGTGCCTCCTGTCGTCTGCTGGGACACTGACTCGGTTAGGAAATTTTATACACTAACTAAGCAACTACTGTGCCCCAAGCATTAATAAGTGCTGTAGCCTAAGCCAAGTCCCTGCTGGCGTAGAACTGCAGGTTCAGTGCTGTTGAAAGCTCCTTGTCTTTATTCAGATCACCACAGTAACACAAGTGGGTCAGACCTATTTCTGTGGCCACCATAACCCATTCATAACTACCTATTTACATGAAGGTGGTGAGACCCCAGATGCTACCACATCACCTGGCTCAGCAATGTCTGCCGACTGCCTAAATAAAGCCTCAACACCTCATCCTTCTGCGGGGTTCTACGCCTCCCCATCTGAGCCCCTTCAGAGTGAAAATACTCAGCAAGCCTGCTGGGCCAGGAAGGCCAGGGTCCTTCAGTCTTTGGTCCACCCCTGGAAGTGTGATTGCAAGCTTGAACAACCTTGTCCAGCCTGTGTAAACAAAATCAAATCCAAAATAATGAACAGCCCTGGAGGAAGGTGGACCGGTAGCCTCCACATGCACAAACACACAAAACTGCAAAGCTTTTTAAAAAAAGATACAAATAAATTGAAAAGAAAAAGGAAAAGTTAGTTTTGTTTTTAAAACATAAAATAAGCATGTAATTGTAATTTCTATAATTTTATTTTTGATATTTATTTTATCTTTTGAGTGTCTGTGTCTGTTTGGGTGTATGTGTCTGTTTGAGAGTATGGGTGCCCACAGAATCTAGAAGAGGGGGTCGGATGCTCTGAAGGTGAAATACAGGCAGTTGGGGTTGTGAAACTGAAATCGGGTCCTCTGGAGGAGCAGCAAGTGCTCTTAACCACTGAGCCATCTCTCCAGACCCTAGTTTATTTTATTTATTTTGTTTTTCCAGACAGGGTTTCTCTGCATAGCCCTGGCTGCCCTAGAACTCACTCTGTAGACCAGGCTGGCCTTGAACTCAGATCTGTCTGCTTCTGCCCCCAAAATCCTGGGATTAAAGGTACCTGTCACCACCTCAGACTCTGGTTTATTTTAAATAGTCTCATGTGTGCTTTATCTTTCACATCCACTGATTTGTAGCAGGACATTTGTCTATTTTAATTGTTGAATAATAATTCTACTAATAAGTTAGAAACCCCCCAAAAAAAGAAAAAAGAAAAGACAGAAAGAAGAAAGAAAGAAAGAAAGAAAGAAAGAAAGAAAGAAAATGCAAAAAGTAGATCTTGGCCCCAAAAGTAGCTCCCCCAGGGTCCGAGCATAGAACTGCGGCACCCTTGCCCTAGGGGTACAGATGAACACCAGGTGGGAGAGAACTCAGATCCCCATCTTTGGTAACTGCCGTGCAGGGCCTGAGGCCCTGGAAGGCCCAGTCTCTAGGTAGGAGGGCAGAGGCTGCAGCTACTGGATGACTCTGGAAGGGAAGGCTCATTCCTCAGTCACCTGAGTCACAGTTCCCAGGGCCCAAGCAAAGAGCAGATACTTCCTAAGTGGCCTTAAGACATAGTGGCCCCAAGGGAGTTCGCCCTGCTATTGTACGACAGAGTCCCGGTGTCTGACCAGCCCGGCCAGACAAGTCGTCATCTGGGGCCCCGCCTGCCCCAGGAGCTGCAGCCCAGTCCTCCAGCCTTCTGGAAGGAAGTGTTTGTCTGCTCCTTCTCTCAGGATGGCAAGTGCAAGGTTCCAAGCTCCTCCAGGGCAAATCGGCACTGCAAAAGTCAGGCTTTGGGGCTAGGGCCATGACTCAGTTAATCAAGTGTTTGCCTTAAGAACCTAAAGGCCTAAGCGTGATACCCAGACTCATGCTAAAAATAAAATAGACCAGTGTGGTGGTGCATGTCTGTAATCAGTGCTGGGGAGGCACAGGCAGGTCTCTGAGACTTCCTGGCTAGCCAAGCTGCTTGATGAGACGTGGATCCCGGTGAGAGACCCTGTCCCAAAAGAAAAAATGTGGCTAGCTCCTGGGGAACAATGACTGAGGTTGTGCTTTAGCCTTCACACACACACACACACACACACACACACACACACACACACACAGAGCCAGGTTTCCCCCTCTTTCCTGACTCATTGGAAAATTTTAGCAAACCAGAATAGAGTTGGTCTGACATTGCCTGTATGCCTGGAGGAGAGAAAACAGGTTACAAGGTTGGGCCCAGGGAACGTCTCCAGGACTGAAGAAACGAGTTCTGCCTCAGAAGCCTTCCTTGGTCCTCCAAAGGGACTCTGTTGAGTATTGACTGACTCCTCACCAAACAAGACAAAGCCTAAGTGCTGAGGCCGACAGAGCGAGGAAGACTACCCAGAGCCACACAGCTCATCTGAGCCTGCGTGTCTCCATCACAGATGCAGGTCTCCATCTGCTAGAGGACAACCAGAAGGCCCAAACTTGCCCTGTGTCCCCCTGCCCCCAATGTGCCCAGATGGGAAATACCACACAGGGGAGTGCCTAGCCCAAGAAGTGAGCCTAGAAGCTTCACACAGGGTGGGATGTGTGATTTACTCCAGTCTTTATTCCTGCCTCTGCCAAAGGACAATAACATACACTCTAAAGCAAAGTCACCAGGAAGAGGTAAGCAGAGATCCGTAGTAACTTTCTTTATATAAAAACAAAGATTGGGGCTGGAGAGATGGCTCAGAAGTTAAGAACATTGACTGTTCTTCCAGAGGTCCTGAGTTCAATCCCTAGCAACCACATGGTGGCTCACAACCATCTATAATGAGATCTGATGCCCTCTTCAGGCCTGCAGGCAAACATGCAGACAGAACACTATATTTATAATAAATAAATAATTTTTTTTTAAAAAAGCAAAGATTGAATGAGGCTTCTAGAGGTTTCTAGAGGTTCTCTGCTCCAGGGAGCTCTGGGCCCAGATATACCATGCTTTAACTTCCACACTGGAAGCTTTGAAGACACTGAAGTTTAAAGACGATAAATCTGGAGGGACGTACCTGTAATCCAGGCCAATCAAGAGGCTCAGGAAAAAAGGTGGAAAATTCAAGGCCTGCCTAGATGGTAAAGTGAGTTGAAGGGCAACCTGGACAACTTTTTGAGATCTTGTTTTTTAAAAAAAAAAAACAAACAAAAAAACGTGCCGGGTGCTGGTGGTGCACACCCTTAATCCCAGCACTCGGGAGGCAGAGGCAGGTGGATCTCCATAAGTTTGAGCCAGCCTGGTCTACGAAACAAATTCCAGGACAGCCAGAGTTATTACAGAGAAATCCTGTCTTGAAAAAAAAGTCAGGCGGTGGTGGCGCATGCCTTTAATCCCAGCACTCGGGAGGCAGAGACAGGTGGATCTGTGTGAGCTCGAAGCCAGCCAGATCTACAGAGCAAGTTCCAGGACTGGCTCCATAGCTACAGAGAAATGCTGTCTCAAAAAACCAACCAACCAACCAAACAAACAAACAAAAGAAATTTAAAATATCTGGGGACAGAACTCAGTATTTGTCTAGTAAGCAAGCATAAAGCTGTAAGTTCAATTCAGGTGCACAAAAATGAATGAATGAATGAATGAATGAATGAATAAGTCTTTACAGAAATCCTCCTGTAGAGTGTATAGCCACTCAACAAAATTACCTTTGCCAAGCACAACAGAATTCTCTCTCGCAAGTTGGCATTCTATAACTTGAGCCCACACTGTGGCCCAGCAGAGCAACCTCTCAGGAGGTGGACGCAGAAAGATTGGGCATTTGAGGTCATCCTTCTCTATCTAACAAATTTGATGCCAACCTGTGCTACCTGAAACCTTATCTCAAAACATAAAAACAACAGAAAACCAAAGCACCTCTAGCCATGGTTTCCCCCCCAGAAGAGACATGGGTAAGGCAGGGTGCTAGATCCAAACACAGTCCCAGAAGACTGTCATGAATTGCCCTGAAGACCTACAAGAGTTCAGCACCCCCAAGTATCCGGAGAGCAGTGGTTCAGTAAACAGGCATTTGTATTTGGACACTTTTCCACCAAGTCACTGTGCCCTGATACAGGCTCCTGTACCCCCAGAATGAGGATCCAGGACACACTAGGGGAGAGCACCCTGGCGCGGTGTCCAGGGACTGCATGACCAAATGCGGGGAAAGGCGAAGCATGAAAACGGAACTAGAGGTGGTTAATAGGCACTTGAAAATGTTTAGTTTGGCGGTGAGTCCGAGAAACACTCATGAAAACAAGCACACGGCCTCCTCCTTCTGCCTGGTAAGTGGGCATTCTCTCTGATGGGGATGAAGAAAGGGCCTCTGGCTACCCCACAGGGACAGTTTGGCAATGTGTACCAACAGCTTAAATATGCCATGGCATTTGACCATGTAAGTGCGTGCGTGCGTGCATGCATGTTACTGAGAATCAAACCCAAGGAGAACTAATAATTGCCATCTGGGGGTATTAGGATAATCAAAAACACAGAGTTACATTAATGACAAAAGCAATATATAAAAGAACAAAGATAACCACTTATTCAGTGTGTTAAGTATAATAGAATGAAATGTATATTCTAGCACCATAAGAAAGAAACAATGGTGCAAACCTATACAATCCTAGCACTCAGGAGGGCTGAATCAGTAAGGCTAGGGGAACTCAAGGCTAGCCTGAGCTACGTATGGAGGCTGTCTTATAAACAAGAGTTGGGTGGGAGAGATGGCTCAGCAATGAAGGGTGCTTACTGTTCTCACAGAAGACTCAAGCTTGTTTCCTAGCAACCCTGCCTATAAGTCCTCACAACTGCCTATAAGTCCAGCTCCTGAGAATATGACACTCTCTTCTGGCTTTCCTAAGCATTGCGCGCGCGCGCGCGCTCACACACACACACACAAATTAATAATAAAACAAATCTTTTAAAAATAACCAAGAGTAGGTCAGATCACAAGGAAAATTTCAAATTCTCAAAGGTAGAACTAGCTCCTGATTCATTCTTTGATAATACAGCAAAAGAATTAAAAATGAAAAAAGCAGAAATAACATTTTTTAAAGATTAACTTTTCAAACATATAAAGATTAAAAATTGCAGAATACCTAAATTACACTGAAAGAACACACATTAAATTATGAAAGCATAAACATGCAGAGAAAAAATTCGTTGCTTTTGGCATTTCAAATAAGAATATTAGCAGAGGCTGGTGGTTAAATCAGACAAACTAATTTTATCCCTGGGGCTCACATGGTAGAAAGAAAAAAATTAGTTCCCACAGTTGTCCTTTGACCTATGTGTGCATGCACAAAAAATAAATAATAAATAAATAAAAATTTTAAACTAAGCAAGCAATTAAATATGCTTTTTTGGAAAAAGAAAAGAAAAGCACCCAAACAAAGCAAGAAGGAAACAAGGTTATATGTAAAAGTAAACTTTAAAAGTTATAGGTCACGCAATGGGAGATGGGAAGCCTGGAGACCTCTTTAGGACTCCAGCCCTCATCCATTCACGGTGTCCTGATAAGAACTGTCTGGCATTGCTGTGCAGACAGCCACCCTCATGGATGTAATCTCTGATCAGTCACCTCCTAGACAACTTCATGGGACCACAAGGGAAAGGCAAAGCCACCCAAGGGCAAGTGGCAGTCAACAAGGTACTGGAGGAACCCGGGGGCACACTGAGTGGCCGTGTGGAACCACGTGCCTGTGAAATACAATATACCGACTGGCACTACAGACCAGGCTGAGGATCTGTGAAGGACTTGACTATTCAGAAGGGGGCTTTTAATGGAAAAATAAATAGGTTTCTTAAATATTTAAAAATGATTTACAGAGTAAATTAACACAGGTAGTGCGAAGGAATACTTTTCTAAAAACAGAGCTCCCATAAGCAGAAGCCTTGCAGCTGCATGGAAAAACACTCTTGTGCCCAGGTAAATAAATAATAAAAGGATATGGAAACGATACACCTTGAAAACTGTCCCTTCTCTGTTCCCCTGGCCAGAGGCAGTGCTGACAGGTTCCCGCTGCATGGCTTACAGGCCCAGCTAGCATGTATTTATCTAGTAACACTTGAGTACTATTCAAAGAATTGGGGTGACCGGAGGATTTATAACTAGAGTACTTTCCTTTTATCCGAAGCTCTAGTACAGAAAGATTCCTAAGGCGAGACACCTGCCTTGAATGAGGCTGTATTCGAGGGCGCTCACAGCACACAACTGTCCTTAGTCTCCAGTAGGAACATACCTGGGGATGCATGCCTACCAGGAAACCGGAGACAGTAAACTTTCATCCCTTACCACACCTAGTCTGTGCTTTTAAAAATGGTTTTGCGGCCTCTGTGTTTCCCAAGGACGACCCTCATCCTGCTAGCATATGTGCACATGTACATTTGTATGTTTCTTAAGCACGTGCTGCATTACCACCAGGGGAGACGCAAGCAATCAAAATGTATAGGGCAGAATATGAATTCCTATCAGGAGGAAATAGCATGCAAAAAACAAACAAACAATAATAACCCCAAAGCCAGAAGCATCCCGCATCAGAGTTCTCAGTGCTGTCTGGGCTTCAGTGAGGGAGGAAGGAGCTAAGGTGTGTGCACACGGGTAGTTAATGGTGCTGAGGTCTAGAAAAAGGAACGGCTGAAGAGCTGCCGTTTCTGCAGCCCATGCTTCCCAAGCCCACTGTACAGGGCTGCACAACCTCACCCTGCAGCCTGCCTGGAGAGGGAAAACTGAAAGCCTGAGGCAGTCTTGGGCAGGGGGCTGTGCTCAGGGTCTCTGCTTCTGCATAGATCATCTGCTGGATGAGTTATCGAAGGCAGGCCAGGCCTCTGGATCACAAAGCACAACCTCGAAAGGAAGTGGACACAGGGGACTCTGCTCCTTTTCTTTCACAGGTTCAAGACTGGCATGACGTCTCTCCCCTTCACTCATTCGTGAGAGCAGAGCAGTGGCCACTGTTACCTTGTGGTTCTCTTCATGGCTAATTTCTTGTCATAACTTTGCAAACTACAGTGACAAGGATTGCCTCCAGCTATAGCTATATTGCTCCCTCATAGAGCAAAAGACAGATAGATCAAAGATCCGAAAATCCAGTTCTGAGGCCGTTTTGGTGAGAGTATGGATGGGATCAACAATTCTGCTGGGGCAATCGGGGCCTGTGCGTAGACTCTCTGAGTCTGTATCTCCACTTTCATTACTTCTACGTGTATACCAAAAACAGTTACCAGTGCACTGTTGGCAAAAGCTAAAGACTTGGAAACATAAGCATCCAACAACAAAGAGACAAGCAAATCTGCTCGAGGTAACACACCCAGAGAAAAACCAAATAAACCGGCAGTTGTGAGCTAACATGAAACTTTTGCTGAGGTATACTAATAAGCAAAGTGGAAAAAAGCAGGATATACTATGTATGTTATCATACATATATAATATATTTTATTTACCTAGAATTATTCTAAGGCTATACGGTTTTATTTGTGAGACAGCCTCAAGTAGCCCAGGTGACCTCAAACTTGCTATGCAGAAGGTGACCCTGAGTTCTGGATCCTTTTGTTCCTGCCTCCCAAGGGCTGAGATAATAGGCAAGAAATCTTACTGTGTTGAGTAGGGCATAGTGGCCCATGTCTTTAATCCCAACACTAGGGAGGCAGAGGCAGGCAAGTCCATATGAGTTGAAGGCCAGCCTGGTCTGCAAAGGGATTTCTAGGCAGCTAGGGATGTTATAGAGAAAGCCTGTCTTAGAAAAACAAAACCAAAAACCAACAAGAAAAGATATTGCTATGTTGAGTAGGCTGGTTTTGATCTCGTGGACTCAAGCAACAGGCACAAGTCCCTGCATCTAACAAGGCTATACACATATTGACTTGTACTTTCACCGGCTACCTCTGGAAGCTTCACCTGCTAAAGTTATGATGACAAAGCTTCAAGAGAGAGGAAATGAGGCGATGAGGGAACAGGGAGGAGGCAAACAGATCCAAAGAAAATCTAACTTTCCTTCTGTGGCCTTGTTTTTGTATTGAATTTTTTCTTATGTATATACATCACTAAAAAACAAACTGAAGGCAAACATGGTGCCTTGGCTAGCACGTAGCATGCTGAAGAAGTTTAAAGACAGCCAGGGCTGCTACACAATTCAAAGTCAACCTAGGCAACTTACTGAGACTCAGAACAAGAGGAGAGGAGAGGAGAGGAGAGGAGAGGAGAGGAGAGGAGAGGAGAGGAGAGGCGAAGAGAGGAGAGGAGAGGAGAGGAGAGGTAAAGAGAGGAGAGGAGAGGAGAGGAGAGGAGAGGAGAGGTAAAGAGAGGAGAGGAGAGGAGAGGAGAGGAGAGGAGAGGAGAGGAAAGGAGAGGTAAAGAGAGGAGAGGAGAGGTAAAGAGAGGAGAGGAGAGGTAAAGAGAGGAGAGGAGAGGTAAAGAGAGGAGAGGAGAGGAGAGAAGAGGAGAGGAGAGGAGAGGCGAGGAGAGGGTGGAAGGAAGAAAGGAAAGGAAGAAGGGAGGAAGGAAAAGAGGGAAGAAAGGAGGAGCTGTTTCAAAAAAAAAAAAAACCAAACCCACTAAAGAGGGACCCAAAGGACCCAGCACTGTTGACACAACATCCCCAGGTGAACCCACTGGTTTTTTCCTCTGGCTTCTGAGACCAGACTTAGACAGGCCATACTTTGGTTTGGCCAAAGCAAGAGCACTGTGTGCACTGACAACAATGTCAAATTCTTACTTGTATATAGTAAATAAGAAATGTTTTACCTTTCAGCAAAGGTATCAAGTTTCCCCAACTCATCAGAGAGACCAACAAGGGAATCCAAGGTCCCCACCTAGAAAAGACCATAAAGGAATTAAAGTTCATGTTCTTTCTGGCCAGGAGTGTAAGGTGTCCCTTTCAACAGTCACATAGGGACTCACTTCTCTTTGAGTTGGATGTCTTTAGCCAACATCCAGACTAAACTATGGGAAAACACCTATATTAAGAACTATCTCTTTAGCTGGGCAGTAGTGGTGCACACCTTTAATCCCAGCACACAGGAGGAAGAGCAGGTGGATCTCTATGAGTTTGAGGCCACCCTGATCTACAGAGTGAGATCCAGGAAAGCCAAAGCTGTTACACGGATAAACCCTGTCTCAAAAAACAACAAAAACCTCTTTTTAACTTTATTATTATCTGTGTGGTATGTACATGTCAGTGTGTATGTCCTATGTATACTCATTGTGCAGATACTTATACATGTAGAGGTCAGAGGTCAACATAGGGTGTCTTCTTCAATTTCCTTCTCTCTTGTTATTTGAGAAAGAGTCACTGAAAAATGGAGCTCACCAGTTCAGCTAGACTGGGTGACCAGGGACCTCATCTCGGCTTGTCTGGGGCTGAGATTACAGGGACCCTGTCTCTGCTTGCTCAGTTCTGGATGACAGGTGCATGGCAGTGAAACCTGTTATAGATGCTAGGGATCCAAACTTGCTTCCTTATTTTTTAAAATTGCATTTTCTGGGGCAGGATGACAACAGAATGAGCTGAAATCATCTCTCTCTCCCAGGAAGGGCTATTGATGACCTGACCTCAGCTCAGTTTGTAGCAGGCCTTTTCAGACTCAGGGTCTGTTTCTTAGTATAGCAATGAATGTGGTGTCTTTCCAGAGACATGGGAAGGAAGGGTGTGCTCCTCAGTACAGGATGACAGGTGGGCACACCCAGCTTTTTACATGGCTGTTGGGACTTAAACTTAGGTACTCTACAGACTATAGCCCAAGCCTCCTCCCTCCCTTTCCTCCCAGCCCCATCTCTCTGAGAAAGGGTCTGACAACTTCATCTGTAGAGCAGGCTGTTCTAGAATTTATAGCAGTCCTCTAGTTTGCCTCCAGAGAACAGGGATTATGGATGTGAGCCACCATGCCTGGCCTGACTAATCTTTTTGAAAACGATCGTTCCTGGAGGCTGGAGAGATGACTCAGTAGTTGAGAGCCCTGGCTGCTCTTCTGAGGACCCAGGTTCCATTCCCAGCACTCACATGGCTTAAGTTACAAGATCTCTAATGGCCTCTTCTGTCTTTCATAGGCCTCAGGCACATACATGGTGAACAAACATATATCTAAACAAAAACACTCATATAAACTAAATATTTTTTTTAAAAAGATTGTTCCCGTTTCGCTCGTATTTTAATGTTTGTTTCATCCTAACCTCCCCATCCACCGCAAGAGCCCTCTCAGAATCCCCCATTTGAACCCTCACAGCATCCTCTTTCTCCCCTCCAGCAGAATCAGAAGTCCTGGGCTTCCTGGACTCCCTCTAGTCAAGAAAAACATCAGAGCTGAAGGGCTTCCAAACTACACCTTTAGCTATGCCGTGGGTCTGTTTAGATACTGCAGACAACACAGGAACACTCCAGGAGCCACTGCCAAGGATCCCTTCCACTTCCCATCCACACTCTATCCGCTGTGGCCTGCCCTATTCATGCTTACCTGTGGCTTCAAGTCCCAAGAGGCCACAATTAATCTGGGGCTGTGGCAGGAAGTCCCATTGACACCCTGCCCTCTACCTCTGTTCATCCTCTAGCTCAGGTTTATCTTTATTTATCTTTACCATTCCTACATGTGCCTTACTTAACTCCTTCTGCTCTCCTTGGTTTCCGAGGAATTCGCCTTCTTGCTCAGAAATCCCCGCCCTCCTCCAATCCATAACCCTCTCCCTCCTCTGGGGCTCTTACCTTGAAGTCGGGGATGGCAAACTTGGTGTTGCGGGACAGGTTGGACTTTGAGGTTACATGGTTCATCCTCTCCAGAGCTTGTAAGTTTTCCTTATCACCAGGAGCCGAAATAAGCCAAAACTCGGACATGTTTCTAAGTCTTCTGGTTATCCGGTTACCAGCGGGCACCAAGACAAATGCACACAAACAGAAACAGGAGCGGAGATGTGTCAGATGTCTACTTCACCCTTCCTTACCTCAGAATTAATCCTCTCTGGACCCTGCCGCCTTTCTGTTTGTCATGCCTGGGCTTTGACCTTCTTCTGCATTTTCAGCAGCTTTAAGGACACCTATCTTCCCCCTAAGCATTCTGTCCGCACCCCACAGGGAAGCCTCATGGCCCACCCACCATAGGTGCTCTGATTGATCCCAGACTGTCTGCTTACACTCCCCGGGCTCGGGCGCATGGAGCCTTCTGGGAAGACACTTTCCATCTTTACATACTGTTTTTTTATGGAATCCAGAAAGGGTGGCTAGAGATGGGAGACAAGGGATTTTTCACCGTATAACATCAGGTCAAGCCCCAGATCTCAACTGGTTTAGAATGGAATTAGCTGTAGAAACAAACTTCAAGAGAGCTTTTCAAAGACTTACTAGTCTTTTTTTTTTTTTCTGCTGAGAAAGAAGGCTCTCTGTGGGGCCAGATAGCTTGCTGGGCCGGCACAACCAGCAGTTTCAACGTTGCATAGGGGTGCAGGGGCCTCGATTTGTTCTGTTCATTCAAACGTGTGTACATCCACACCTTCCCCCTTGGCGAGTTCTCCTCTCCTGTCACCTCCCTGGTGCATCCCGTCCTGGGACGTCTAAAGAAAACTGGAGAATCACCACTGGATAGCATGAGCCCCCGCGGAGCCCTTTTCTCTCTACCTCCACCTCACACCAACCTGAGACCCTGCGCGTCCCTGTTAACCTTGCACAAACCAAATGCTGTTCTTTCTGACCTGACCGTATATTGCCTGAGGACAAACTGGCTAGTACGCAGCTCCTGGGGAGATGCCACCTGCTAAGCCGGGGAGAGTGCGGCGTGGGCGCCGGCTTCCCACGTTCCCACAGAGAAGGTGCACACCCGGACCGCGAGGACGCAAGGAGGTGCAGACCCCATGAGGGTGGTAGGTCGTGTCGCCCCTGGCTGTCTCAGCAGTTCACTCCCCACCCCTGACTCTTGTTGCTACTCGACCACGCGTCCTTACCAGGAGCAGCGGGAGATTGTCTGGGCTGTAGACGACACGCAGGGACGCGGGGCGGGAGGCACGGCCGGAGCGCAGGCCGGCTCCCGGGAGGCAGCGGCTTCAATAGTCCGGTGCGCGCCCCGCCCCGCTTTTTATCCCTGCGGGAGGGGCAATCCTAGGCCCCTCGGACATTTGCATACGGGCTGCCCGCCTCCCTTAGTGTCCCTGTTGTTGTGGCGCTGCTGGGGACCCGCGACTCGCAGAGCAAGCTCCGGGGCAGAATATATATACAGACAGGGTACAGAAGAGCACTAGTTGACCAGGGGGTGGAGGGGGGTGGGGAGGGGGAGGTGTCCAACGTCTCTTCCGCACGAGGGCTCAGTTCAGAGTTACGGCGTTGTGGGGTAGCTGAGAGCCTTACCTGATGGCGCTAATAGCGACACCTTAGCCACGCAGCAACAGGAAGGGATTCCCAGAGGGTCCTCTGGGCTGCAGACTCCACCTCCTACTCCCAACCCACCGCAGCCTGGCTAGGTATCCAGGGAAATCACCTGCTCCAGGGTGTTTCCAAGGTCTATGCACGAGAGTCCAGGCTAACCCACGGAAAGCAGCGCAACAGGTTCACAGATGTTTTTCAACACACAAACGCACACACACCTGCAGGGAGGAGTGGATCCTCTACGGTGAGCGTGGGTGCCTGCCTGCTCCAAGTTGCCCAGGCAACACCCATCTCATATCACCCACACAGAGGGGGATCTAACGCTGTTGGAGTTGTGTTGAGGGATCGAACTCAAGTGGACTGCTTGCCTAGCAGGTGCAAGGCCCTGGGTTCCATCCCTAGGACAGGAAAAAAAAAATATGGGGGAAAAGTTGCATAGGATTTTAGTGAGACTAATGAGCTCTTACTAGCCCAGCCCAAAGTTCATTTTAGTTCCCAGCGAAATTAGATAGGTAGGTAGATAGGTGGTGGGGTCTACAAGGCTTAAGTATATATTCTCTCTGAAATCAGAAAGTGGAGTCATGAGATGGAAATGCTTGCCACCAAACCTGATGACCTGAGTTTGATACCAGAACCCACGTAGTAGAAGGAGAGAATTGACTCCCAAAAGTTGTTCTTTGACCTCTACAGGAATACCTTGGGAGAGTACACCACACACACACACACACACACACACACACACACACACAGAGAGAGAGAGAGAGAGAGAGAGAGAGAGAGAGAGAGAGAGAATATGAATGAATAAATAAATCAACAAAAATATTTGAAACTAGAAAGGGAAACCCCAAGAATTAACCCATGAATGTAAAAGCAAGAGTCAGACATAGTGGCACACACCTTTAATCCCAGCACTGGGGAGGAAGACGCAAGCAAACCTCTGTGAGTTTGAGGCTAGGTTGACCTACATAGTGAGTTCCAGACCAGTCAGGGATATATAGTAAAGCCCTGTGTCAAAAAAATAAAAACAGGGGGCTGGAGAAATAGCTCAGATGTTAAGAGATTGGCTGCTCTTCCAGAGGTCCTGAGTTCAATTCCCAGCAACCACATGGTGGCTTGCAACCATCTGTAATGAGATCTGATGCCCTCTTCTGGTCTGTATGTAATAATAATAAATAAATAAATCTTTAAAAAATAAAAACAAGCCTTGCGGTGGTGGCGCATGCCTTTAATCCCAGCACTCGGGAGGCAGAGGCAGGCAGATCTCTGTGAGTTCGAGGCCAGCCTGGTCTACAAGAGCTAGTTCCAGGACAGGAACTAAAAAGCTACGGAGAAACCCTGTCTCAAAAATCAAAAATAAATAAATAAAATTAAAAAAAACAAGACAAATATACTCACACACCCCTAATAATTCATTTCTAGGGCCAAAAAGAGGGAGCTGAGCAGTCCTTTCCTGCAGGCAATGATTTCAGGGGTTTCTGGGAGAGATGATGCTAAGAGGGTTGTTGAAGGTGTTTGCCGCTGCCTTAAGAAAGGGCTCTCTCTCTACTATATCAGAGCAGCCGTATTAATCCACTCACACGAATGTTTTCCCATCCTTGGGGAGAGAACTTGACGTGGTCTGAGACTTTCTGTGACGTGTGGCGGTGGGAAGTCCAGGTGGCACACGTGTGGTTTAAGGTCAAGGTGACTGATCTCACTGGGATGCATTGTGGCCCTGGAGCTCCCAGCACCTGCAGTGCACATCACTGTGTTGAGACACTGCTGGGCGTTAGTCAGTCCTTGCAACATGTCCCGAGGGAGGACACCTGAAACCGAGGGATGAGGAAACGCTGTGTGCTCATGGAGGCTGAGGGCTTAGACTAGGAAAGGAGCAGCCTGCTCGAACACTGGTGGTCTCAGTCTTGGACTTTGAATCGTTCCATTTAGTTTCCCAGAGAAACCAATATGATAGACCCAGGGCCAGATCACACTGAAAGTCAAGGGAAGGGAGACAGTCAAAGGAGTTCGATGAATGGCTCCATTAAAGGGAGAGCTGCAAATGGAACTCCGGCTGCAGATGTGGAGTGTAGCCTCACTTGCCTGCCAGCACACAGGACTGTGGCATCACTTGAACCCATGCCGTCCCTTCCAGTGTTGGCTTTCCCAAGACTATGTTTAGAAGTGTCTTTGACTTTGCTTATGACATCATTCTTCCTATAAATCTCATTTCTTCAAGTTTGTGTTGTTATTTAAGAGTCAAGACATGACTAGGATGTTACCGAGTGGCAGAACATTTTCTTGGTATGTCTGAGGCCCTGGTTTTAATTCCCAGCACTTCAAAATAAATGAATCAGTAAGTCATTCAAACTGGCAGTGGTAGTACATGCCTGTGACCCCAGTGCTCAGGAAGCTGAGACAGGGGTGCTTTGAGATCTAGGTCATCCTGGACTTCACAGTGAGGCCCTACCTTAGATACACATCTATGCATACATGTATAAATACGATTTAAAGTCAAATAACTCTGGGAACACTGATGGAGAAAACAGTGAAGAACTGTTGAGTTCTGTGTTTCTTCAACACATTTCTACTCAAAATCTGAACTCCCAGCCTTTTACTCTCTCTCTCCCTCTTTTCCTTCCTTCCTTCCTTCCTTTCTTTCTTTCTTTCTTTCCTCCCTCCTCTCTTTTTCTCTTTTTGCTTTTTGTTTTTTGAGACAGGGTTTCCTCTGTGTAACAGTCCTGGCTGTCCTGGAACTTGCTTTGTAGACCAGGCTGGTCTCTAATTCACTGGGATCCATCTGCCTCAACCTCCCAAATGCTGTGATTAAAGGTGTGCACCACCACCACCCAATTTCTTTCTAAGATGTATTTGCTTTTATTTTATATTTATGGAAGTTTACTCGCAGACGTGTCTGCACCACTCACCTGCAGCGTCCTTGGGCTTAGGGGACTACAGACGGTAGTTAACCACCATGAGGTGCTGGGAATTGAACCTGGGTCTCCTGGAAGAGTAACCAGTGCTCTACATCACAGATGCTCCACACCAAGGGCCCATCTCTCCAGCCCTATTGTCAATTTCTTGTTCAACATCTACATTTACGATGGAGATACCTGCTGCTTTCAAAGGCAACTTGACTTTTTCTATGTAACCTTTCTTCTGCTTACCAAGAAACTTCAGGGCTTATTATAAAGAATTTGGAAGTTGGATAAGGTAGTACCTGTCTATAATAGCATTAATAGCAAGGTTTACGCAACAGGGTAGCAAATTCCAGGTCCACCTGGGCCATGTAACCTGACCCTGTCTCCAAAAATGTTTAAAAAAATAAAGAAGTTAAAAATACTCTATAGTCCTGTGTCTAAAAATCATCACTGCTGACATGTAGATTGTTAGTTTTAATACATATTCATATATGCAAATGTAGACTTTGTATGATTAAGTTTATATGTCGTGCATAAAGTCTAGCATCTTGCTATTGATTGTTCTCTCTGTGTTTGTGTGTGTGTGTGTGTGTGTGTGTGTAGAACAGGTGTTCTCATGTATATGCAGGTATTCACAGAGGCCAGAGATCAACCTTTGATGTCATCTTCGGGTGCCATCCGTCCGGTTTCTGTGCAGACTCATCCCTGATTCAGCTAGACTGCCAGGTCAGGGAGCCCTCAGGATCCTTCCATTCCAACTGCCCAGTGCTGAGGTGACAAAAGTGTGATACTGCAATAGACTCTTCTTTTTAAAATGTATGTTCCGGGAATTAAGCTCAGGTCCTCAGGCTTGCAAGACCGGCAGTTCACAGGCTGAGCTATTGCATGAGCCTTGTTGATAGATTTTTTTTAAAAAGACTTAAAAAAATTACCATATGTATCTTCTCATGAAGGACAATCAGTGTCAACAGCACTTATCATCAAAACTTGAGTCAGATTTCAAAGCAAATAAGGAAGACTTGTCAGAGAACTTTATATATATATATATATATATATATATATATATATATATATATGGGTGTGTTTGTTTCAGGGGGTGAGTCTTGAGGCTTTGAGTTGTCAGAGAACTTATATATATATGGGTGTGTTTGTTTCAGGGGGTGAGTCTTGAGGCTTTGAGTTGTCAGAAAACTTATATATCTATCGGTGTGTGGTGGGGAGGGTGTGAGTCCCAAGAGGCTCGACTTGGGACTTTCAAGGGCAAGCACATCTGTATCCATTAGTTTCCCTATCACTTTAGCAGAGAAATAAGAAGCCAGCTAAGAGCCCTGGGTCTTGCTTCCTTGTTACACAAAGAGGTTGAAAACATAGGCTTCCCGCTTTACAAGCAAAGTGCTTCTCTTCTGTGCCTGCCATGGCCCCTTTCCTCTCCCCTTCCCCATACATCCCCAGAGTGTCTGATCTCTACTGCCAAAGCACTGAGAGTTCATGGCCGCTGCTTTAACAACTTGCCCAGGATGCACGGGGATTCATGGACACGGTGGCTTCCTACCTATTCCCAAGTCATTTCAATGTGTTGACAGAGTCGCCCACCTTGATCATCTCCAGTCTGCTATGAACTTGGATTTGGTGAGCTATTCCTGAAATGTTGGCAAGGATCATGCATTGAGCCAGCTAAAGTCCGTGCAAGATCAAACAGTCCCTTCAGGTTTGGGAACCAGAAGGACAAGGCTGGCCTATTTAGTCTGTTGTTCTCTGGCCACTCCCAGATGGCAGGCCTGGGGACTTCTTTATTTCCTCGTACAGACATGCATCTGAGATCAGAGGATGTACTTTACAAACACACAGAGACGGAACTGCGTCTCGGTGGGCTTGTGGGCTTTTCTGGGTTTTACTGAGAACCTTAGAGAGATTTTCCTTGTCCACTCTTTGGTGGGAGAAATGGGAGTGGGACTGGCCCACAAGAATGGATCTGGTTAAAAACAAAAACAAAAACAAAAAAAAACTTAGGCTTTGGAGCCAGACAATCGGATAAACTGCTTACCCACACCGCGGTTCAGATTTCCCACTTGAAAAAGGAGTTTGGCGACGCCCACATTTTCTGCCTCTCATGGGAACTGTAAGAGAGATGCACGTTTCTGACAAGAACACCTGAGTCACAGTCCCCTCACTGCCCACTCTTCTTATAAACCCAGCAGGGCCTTACATGCTTTGTGTAACACACTGGTTATGCCTGAAAAAGCACAAGGACTCGACTTCGGTCTAGAGCTTCTCTTTCAGCCGAAACCTCTTTATGTTTTAGGAGAGGCATCATATATCGGGGCCATTGTTGTTATTTCATTTGTTGCTCCAGTTGGCTTTGAACTCACTATATTCACCAGGCTGTCTCCTGCCTCTGCCTCTCAGGTGCTACAAATTAAAAGTGTGGGCCACCATGCCTGGTGTCACTTCATCTTTTCCTCCAGGACTGGGGACTGAACTTGGGGACTCATTTTTCTTGGGCATAGCTCTACCACTGAGCCATATCCCCAGGTTCAACATCACCTTTTGTTGGAGAGTCTTGTGACTTCTTTTCCCAATTGTCAATGGGCTCCTTCCCTCAGATCCCCATCTAACACGTTTCCCTCCCTCATGTTTGAGACATGCAAAAATAATCCAGCGTTTATAACTACAACAGAGCAGCACAGGCATGGTGACAGAATCGTGAGCAGCCCCAGCTCTCTAAGGTATGAATGCTGAATACTAGGTAGGAAGTGCTACCTGCATAAAAATGAAGTATAAATAATCAAGAAATGCCGTGATCCTCATTTCACAGATGAGGAAGCAGGCTCAAGGAGATTAAGGGCTCTCTCTGACCTGAGCACAGACGGCGGTTCACCTGGGACATGACATTCATCTTTCAACCTCCAAGTTCCTGTTGTTCTACAAAAGCTAAAATATTCAGGGCGGTGGTGGCATACACCTTTAATCCCAGCACTTGGAAGACAGAGGCGGGTAGATCTCTGTGAGTTCAAGGCCAGCCTGGTCTACAAACTGAGTTCCAGGACAGCCAGGACTAAACGGAGAAACCGTCTTGAAAAACCACCTCTCTCTCTCTCTCTCTCTCTCTCTCTCTCTCTCTCTCTCTCTCTCTCTCTCTCACACACACACACACACACACACACACACACACAGAACTAAAATACTAAAATGCCCCTCTGAGGCCCTGTCCGAAGAACTACTTACTTGTTCCATCTGCAGTTATGTGCAGTTTTTACACACACTCGCTAATTCTCTTGACTTTATCAGACTTTGTTTGTTTGTTGGTTTGTTTTTTTTTGAGACAGTTTTCTCTATGTAACAGTCCTAGCTGGCCTGAAACTCACTTTTGTATACTAGGCTGGCCTTGAACTCACTGAGATCCACCTGCCTCTGCCTCCCAAGTACTGAATTAAAGGCATGTGCCACCAGCACCCGGGGACTTTAGTGGACTTTTGAAGTGGGCTCTCAAATGTGGAAGATAATAAGCACCTATTATCAGTACTTTTGGTTTTGTTTTTCAAGATAGGGTTTCTCTGTGCAACAGTCCTGACTGTCTTGGAACTCACAGAGACCCGCCTGCTTCTGCCTCACGAGGGCTGGGATTAAAGGCGTGTGCCACCATTGTCTGGCTAGTACTTGTATTTTTAAATTATTATTTTATGTTAATTGGTGTTTTGGCTGCATGTATGTCTGTGTAAGGGTGTCGTATCCCCTGGAACTGGAGTTACAGACAGGTTGAGCCACCATGTAGGTGCTGGGAATTGAACCTGGGTCCTATGAGAGAGCAGCCAGTGCTCTCAACTGCTGAGCCCCTCTCTCCAGCGCCTAGTACTTCTTTTTAAAAAGACTTTACTTATGTATATATGTACATGTCTGGGTATGGGTATATATACATGAATGGAGATACCTGTGGAGGCCAAAAGAGGGCATCAGATGCCCCTGAAGCTGCAATATCACGTGGTTGCAAGCAAACCAACATGGGTGCTGGAAACTGAACTCAGGGCATCTGCAAGAGCAGGGCATGCTTAGTTTGTTTGCTTTGAGACAGGGTCTCTCCATAGAGCCCCAGCTGTACTGGAAGTCAATATGTAGACCAAGCCAACCTCGAACTCAGAGATCTGCCTGCTTCTTGTTTCCCAAGCGCTGGGATCAAAGACGTGTGTGCTACCACACCCCCACCTTTCCACCTTGGATCAGTATGCGATCTTTTTTTTTTTAAAGCTTTTTTTATATTTATTTATTTTTATGTATACAACATTCTGTCTGTGTGTATGCCTGCAGGCCAGAAGCGGGCACCACATGGTTGTGAGCCACCATGTGGTTGCTGGGAATTGAACTCAGGACCTTTGGAAAAACTGTCAATGCTCTTAACCTCTGAGCCATCTCTCCAGCTCCACTATGTGATCTTAAGCATTGTGCCATCTCTCCAGACCCTGATCTTTATTCTAACTATCAGCTTGATTGGATTTGGACGCCTAGGACACTAGTAAAGCACACTACTAGGTGTTAAATATTCTTCCTGGCCAACAAATCCCTCCGCCAATGCAAATAATACCAATCAGACCAAATTAGAAAATGCCCAGGTTTAATGGCAACATTCCTGAGTGCCCCCCACTGTCCAGCCCCCCGGGAAAACACACAAAGGGGAACAGAAAACGAAAAGATCACGGAAAACTAAGAGACCACATGTTCATTCTCTGGGATAGGGAGGCGGTTTAAATAGCCTGTGGGAGTGGTCTTGACTTTCCCTGGGGAGGGGGTCACCATTTGGTGGGCTTTCTTGGAGGTGGAGTTTGGACTGAGGTAACTCCCAGGGGAGGGAGCTTAGAATGGAGTTTTCCACCCAACATTTCAAAAATGAATGCCAGGAGGCTGGGGTGAAGCCCCCAACTAAACATTCCAGACTCTTTGTATAAAGGGGTGTTAGGGAGCTGAGGTGAAGCCCCCAAGTAAACATTCCAGACTCTTTGTATAAAGGGGTGTTAGGGAGCTGAGGTGATGCTTTTAACTGAACACTAGGTATCTATGGTGAAATGTCTAAAGACAAGTAGACCTAATGAATGGATTAATTTTGCATGGATTCACAATTCAATGGCACTGTTGGGATAAAAGTAGGAAGTGGGGCCTAGTTAGAGGATGTAGGTCCCTGCTTGGTGCTCCCTTGGGGGATATAATCCTGCTCAGGCCCCTTCCTGTCTCTCCCCTTTCTCTTAGCTGGCTGCCATGGTGTGAGCAGTTCTGTTGCTAAGCCTTCCCCATCATGATGAACTGAAGCGTCTGAAACTGTTGACCAAAGGAAAAAACAAAAACACAGAAACAGACCCCTCCTCCCTCCACATTGTTCCCAGTACTCCAGTGGCAGCCATGCAAACATAAGAAAATCAGTAGCCAGAGTCAGACGGTCGCTGTGACTAAACCTACCCATGTGGAACCGTTTGAAGTGGGGACTTGGAAATGGAGAAGTCCTGAAATACTGTAAGCATCTACATGGCTGGTATCTCAGAAGACGGACACACAGACATAAAGGGAGCTCATGAAGGTCCATATGGAAACGGTTGCTGCATTAGGAGCAGCCCAGAGCCCACTCCTGTTACATTCTAACAAAGATTTTAGCATCTGTGTCTGCAGGCTTTGTGGGGCTGAACTTTAAAGTACAGCTGCTGGGGATGTATCTCAGCCCAGCACACTGGAAACTTGGGGTTCAGTGTCTAGCGCTGTATAAAACAAGGGTGTGGTGTGGTGCATGGCTATAACCTCAGCACTCAGAAGGTGGAAAACAGGGCGGTCATTAGTTGAAGGTCATCTTTGCCTATAGAGTGAGTTTGAGACTTCCGGAAGCCAGAAGAGGGAGGCGAATCACCTAGAGCTGGAATTACAGGCAGCTGTGAGCTACTGGACATGGGTGGGTGCTTACTAAAATCTCTCTCCAGTCCAAGAATAGAAAGGTCTTTAAAACTGCAGTATGAAGCTGGCAGGATGGCTCACTGGGTGAAGGCGCTGGCTGCCAAGCCTAAAAACCTGAGCAATTCTCAGGACCCACATGATGGAAGGAGAGAACTTATTGTCACATGATGTCCTCTGAGCTCCACACATGCACAGTGAGACATTCTCACCCATACACACACACGCACATACACGCACACACACATACACACACACACACATACACACACACACACACACATACACACACATGCGCGCACACACACATACATACACACACATACAGACACACACTCAAACTAAATAAATATTTTTAAAAACTAGCAGTTTGACTAAAAAAAGGATGAAGTTATAGACAAGGAGGCATGGTTGTGAAAGAAACTAGGGCCTTTAAAAAAGAAATCAGTGAATTTGCATTGAGACAAAAGGAAAAACACTTTGAGGGTACCTTAAGAATTGCCACTTTAGACCCCACCTACTGCAGGTTCATGGGTATGAAACAGAAGATTCTGAGCTGGGAGATTTGGGGGTGCTGCTCACACTGAGCTGCCTTTGGGAGCTTTTCCAAGGGTTAGCCACTCAGGGCTCAGAGGAAACTCTAGTGAGGTCCACTGGAATTCTGGCAGACAATTCTATCGTCCATATAATGCTTGTTTTGCGAACATGCAAATTCATGAGTTATGAGGTCACGGAGACTTCTACCTCTATTTCAAAGGAAGGCCTGAAGGCCAGGAAGCCTGTGACATTCAGGATCCTAAGAGCAGTTCCCAAGAGGACATGTGGATGTGAAGCCTAAGCTGAAATGGAGACTTGGAAATGCTGGGAATGCCAGGGACACAGGACAACTGGCCAATAAAACCACAGGAAATGAGTTGATCCTGCTCGAAGGGAAGGGCAAGACCACACGGCTGGAATCAGAAGTCACATCACGACAGCATGTGGCCTACTAGGGCGAGACATGGAGCTATAGGAGTTAGCATTTGTTTTTCAAGTTTTGATCTTTTTAATCAAAGCATTTCTTCCTTTGTCCCTATTCTTCTTGTTTGGGATGGGAACATTTACATTGCCCTATTGTATGTTGGGAGATTGTAAATTTTGGGTTTTGTTTTTTGTTTTTTTGTACAGGAGTTTATAGTCAATGTTGCCTTGAGTCTCAGAAGAGACATTGGACTTCATTTAGTTGGTTTTGTTGCTGCTTGTTTTTCTATTTTATTTATAAGTTTGTAGGAATGTGGGCATTAGTGTACCATGTACGTGGAGGTGAGAGGACATCAAACTCTGGTTGTCAGGCTGGGTGGTGAGTGTATCATGTGTATGGAGGTCAGAGGCTCTCCTCTCTACCACGTGGGTTCTGGGGAACCAAACTCTGGTTGCCAGGCTGTGTGGCAAGTGCCTTTCTTGGCTGAGGCAGCCCCAGACTTAAGCTTTTGAGTAATGTCAGACCTGTAAAGATTATGGGAATTCTTGGAGATGAACTGAAAATAGAGTTTGCCTTATGAGGCAGATATACAGCCTTGAGAGTGATCACAGTGGAATGCTATAAAAAGTCATGTTTGGATGGCAGGCTGACCAAAGGACGGTGATGGTTGATCTTATTGCCAACCTGAGAACCTTGAAGGGCACCCAGGAAATCAGTGAAACTGCCATGCTGTAGGTTTCTCTGCTCCATCTCTGAAACCATGAATCCAAACAAGTCCTCCCTGATTAAGTTGTCTCTGTTCGGTACTTCAGTCACAGAATGCAGAGGTAACCAGTATGCTGTACCCCGACATTTGCCCAGGGACTAAAGAAAATGAAGTGAGCAGTTCACACTCAGCGATGAATGAAGGTGAGCAATTCACACTCAGAGATGAATGAAGGTGAGCAGTTCACACTCAGCGATGAATGAAAATGAGCAGTTCACACTCAGCGATGAATGAAGGTGAGCTCTTAGCACACGCTACCTTGAGGAGCTTCATCCCTCCCAGCTCCTTTGCCTTCTCTTTTTTCTCATTTGCGTCTTCCTTTCTTTCCTCTCTTCTTTTGGGGATCCTGAGTCGGCCCTGGTGTACACATAATGCATGCCTGTCATTCACCAATCAGGCCATTCACTCAGAAGGTTAACTAGACCCTGGAGGACCATAGTGAAGACAAGAGGTCCCTGGCTTCAAGGTCTGAGTTCTGAGGTAGAGGAAGCCATACTCTGTCTCAAAGGCATCAATCAACAAAAAAAAAAAAAATTTATAAAGAAAGAAAACCAAAGTGAGTGAAGTTAAGGACCATTTTTGTGGGCAATGGTAAGCCAGGTTGGAGCTGCTGGAGCATTCCTGTTACAGCTAAATATCACCTCTCTATATTCTCAGCAAGTAGAGCTAAGAAATTACCTATTTTCTTACCAAGGTTTATGCTAGGGTTAAGTCCACTAAACCTCTCAGGGTTCAGAAGGATCGCTATAGTAGGCGAAACTGACTAAGGATATCTCACATAAGTTCACATTAGCTCACATAAGTCTTTTTATTACGTCTCATTTATTCTTCCTGTACTCTCTCCAGTGCTTTCTTGACGTTTCCCCTTCGCTGTTGCTCGCTGTGCATGCTATGCTCCCCATCCCACACGGTTCCAGTTTATATACCCACACACAGGTAACAAGCATGCATTTCACAGAATCACAGAAACCGGGTGGACCTGGCAAGGACGCACACTGCCTCTCAGAGGGGGTGTGGCTGTGAAGCTCCCCAATAGATATCAGGAGGATTAGTTAAGAAGCAATACAAAATTCTAAGAAGTTTTCTTGCACTGATGACATTTTTTAAGTGTTACTAGTTAAGCTATAAGTTTGTGATTAATAATTGTAAGAAAAAAAAGCAGGAGTGCTGTTGCACTTTCTGCACACTTCCGATCCCTTTCCCGTAGCTGGGAACACAGCCTTGGTAACCATAATAACTCAGTTGGGAAAGAAGGAAAGAAAGAAGGTGCTTGATTTGCATTAGCGTCTAGCTGGCTGACTTAAAAGGAATCTCTTTGGAGACTTTGCTTCCAGCTCTAGCAGGGTGTCTGCCAGCACCCAGTTGAGAAGGAATTTCTTTTTCTGGGGCTGGTTTAGTGACTCAAGCCTTTGTCCTGTATCTCTAGGGGTAAAGGCATAAACAGTTAATTTCCTGGACTATGCTCTATGTTAAGTGAAACCAAGGTTAAAGGTAAATTCAGAATATTTAATAGCTTGTTAGGTTAGAGCAAAAGGCCAGTAGCTTACACCTTCCTGAGTCTGCTGCTAGAGAATTCAGGGCCAGCCAGACATACTGTCTCTCTGCTCAGTGCTTCCTGCTTAGGGCTCCTTTCTTGTCAATGAGTCCTGTCAATAAAGATAATTGCAGAAGACTGGCTTTATGTAGATTTGACTATGAGAACAAAGGTTTGGGTAAGTGAATGCTTTCATACCAGGGCTCCACGGTGTGCGAAAAGGTATGCAGTTGACTTACAGGAAACGTCAAGTTTACAGAATGATTTATACACTGCTAGGGTATTCGGGAATGAATCCCACTACGGAAGGGAGAAATGCCATGATTTCACAAGATTTCTACAGAACTGACAGTGTTCCCGAAGCTCTGCAAGTCGGGTTCTCCACAGGGAGTACACATTCCCGTGGGTTTGTCTCCTAGATCGTCAGCTGTACACTTACTGTACAGTACTTGTGGGCTCGCAAGATTTCTATCCTGTTCCCCACTCTCCAACCCACAGCTTTGTCTTTCTTTTCTCTTCTCTGGGTGCTGTGCGTGCATGATGCATGTATGTAGTACCTGTGAGTGTTACATATTCATGCAGAAAGCGGAACAGGACATTGGCCGTCTTTCTCTGCCATTCTCCAGATTGTGGCCTTGATATGGTCTCTTACTGAACCAAAAGGTCACTGTGTCGGTGAGACTGGCTGGCCAGGGAGTTCTTGAGATCTGCCTATTTCCATTCCCCCAGGGTTACCAGCCTTGCTTGGTTTCCCACATGGGTGCTGGGGATTCAAGTTCAAGTCCTCATGTGTGCAGAGTTAAGCACCCTTACCCACTGTTGGCCTCCCTCTTCACCTTGAGGCCACCACAGGATCACTAACCATCCCAGACCAAGTAGGACCCAAGTTCACCCTTCCTTGTAGGGCTTCTCAAGCATGTTACCCTAATTTGCTTTGTTTCATGGCTTGGCAAATAGGCGGTCTTGGGAAAATACGCCCATCTGCTTGTCTTACACTGCTATCAGGACAGCTGCCTGTGGCTTGGGGACCATAACTCTGTATTCACTCATCTCCTTTAAGGTTTGATTTGGAATTATGTCCAGTCTTTGATATAGCTCATAAATAAGTTACACAGAATTTCTCCTTACTTATTCTCACCCTCCCATACTCACCTCCACTCTTCATGTAAACTATGCCTCTTCTCTATCTCCACCTGTTTGGTTGGAAGCGTCACCTAGGCCCTGACATTCATTTTGGAATGTTTGAGTGGAAAGTTCCATTTCAAGCCCCCTCCCCTGGGAGCTGCTTTAGTCTAAACTCCACCTCAGAGAAAGCCCACCAAATGGTGACCCCTCCCCAGAGAGGGTCAAGACCACTCCCACAGGCTATTTAAATTGCCCCCCCCCCCCCGAAAACAAATACGTGGTCTCTGGTTCTCCTTCCCCTCTGTGTTTTCCCAGAGGTTTTCCCGGGAGTGCTGGCATCCCTTAAACCTGGGCTTTTTCTAATTCGGTTTGATTTGGTCTGATGGATTACTGCATCAGTGGAGAGACTTATATCTGGAGGTTGCACCAAGATGGTCTGTTTTTCCCACTGGCCCAGGGCTACATGTTGGAAAAACGCTCTTCTGGCCCATGCTCTCCACCAGGCTAAGATTTGGCTTTGTCTGGGTGAGTTCTCCTTTTTCAAGTACATGCCCCTAGGCCCCTGGGCCCATTCATTTGTCAGGCAGTCTGTTGAAGCCCTGTCCGTGCCAGATTCCCAACCTGCTGGCAGTCCTCTCCACCGTCATGGGGTTCAGGTGGACAGAGATGTCCTTCCACAAAATTCTCACACCCCTCTACACACTGTGGTAGGCTTTGAGACCTGAGACTTGGCATAGACTTGTAAAAATGGGCACTTGCAATCAAGGCCTGATCTCCAAATGCCTTTGGGTTGCCTTTTATAAAAATCCTTTTAAATTGGGACTATCTAATACCTTAACATAAAACAAACAAGGCCCCATATGCCCATGGTTTCTGGATGCTGTGCTCCCACTCCCACTCCCCTTCCATGCTCCCCCTCCTCACTCTAGCTGTTTATTGTTTGTCTCCATTTCTGGCATTAATCTGGTCATACTGGGACGCTCTACAATAAATCCATTTTGGACCTACCAAGGAGACATTCCACCTCCAAAATTCTTTAACTTACTAAAATATTCCTTTTAATCTTCTTACATTTATTAGCATTGGTAAACTATAACTAAATGGGTAAAATACATGTCTAAATTTAACATATATGTCAACTTTATTTTTTTTTGTTTGTTTGGTTTTTTTTTTTTTTTTTTTTTTTGGTTTTTCAAGACAGGGTTTCTCTGTGGTTTTGGAGCCTGTCCTGGAACTAGCTCTTGTAGACCAGGCTGGTCTTGAACTCACAGAGATCCGCCTGCCTCTGCCTCCCGAGTGCTGGGATTAAAGGCGTGCGCCACCACCGCCCGGCATATGTCAACTTTAAATATAACTAACAGGTAATGGTACCCAATTCTCAAGTGCCTCTACAGATCTGAGAGTATAGCATTTAACCAAAGAGCTTCTAACACAGAGGCATGCCAGCTCCTGCAGCATCCTATAGCTCCTCCAAGAAGATACATGGCTATAAAAGACCTTCCACTTGGAGGCTTGTCTTTGGGTATAGTAAAGTCATTCACATAGCAAAAAGTGGCCTTCCACCTCATCAGCTTCCTGGACACTACACTGGGGGATCAATCGTCTCATCCTACCAAGACAGGTAGACTAAATGCTTCCCCCCAAAGGAAAATCTTTGGGTTTCTTGGACTCAGCTGCTAATGGCAAGCACTGCTTGTAAGGCTGGTGTTCTCCAAAGACTATAGAGAGACTTGGGATGGCCTGTATAGCTAAAAATGCTGTCTCATTTCTGCTCATTTATCCCTCTTAGATCGAATGGCATTTGATGACTTAAGGTATTGGTAAATCATTACTTCATTTGTTAACTTTCCTGCTAAAAATACAGCCAGGTGTTCCTCTTTCACAGGCTTCAAAGTCCAGAATTAACAGGTTTCAAATGTATTTTAAAAGATCCAGAGTTCCCAATTACCTTTAACTATCTTCTAAAATATTCCTGCTACAGTTGTTTTACAGATAGATACCTGCAGGTTCCTGAAAAGTTCTATTGCTTTATCAAGAAATCTGGTCTGGGCGGGGCGATGGTGGCGCACGCCTTTAACCCCAGCACTCGGGAGGCAGAGGCAGGCAGATCTCTGTGAGTTTGAGACCAGCCTGGTCTACAGAGCGAGTTCCGGGACAGGCTCTAAAGCTACAGAGAAACCCTGTCTCGAAAAACCAAAAAAAAAAAAAAAAAAAAAAAAAAAAAAAAAAAAAAAGAAATCTGGTCTGGTAAAAACTAAGACTCCAGAGTCTATTTTAACCTCACCCATTTTCAAGCACATTTTACTGGTCACTCCTGCTGTCTGGGCCAAGACCAACTTATAAAGGGCCCTTCAGACAATGCCAACACCGGCACTAGCTCCTGGAACTTCATCGTTGGTACCAACTCTCCTGGCTCAAAAGGATACTAACCAAATAAAATCTGGTTTTAAAGGGCATATCTGCTCTCATGTTTCACTTATTCACCCGTGCCTCACCTGTAGAACCAGGGCATTTTTCTGTCCCATTCTTTCTGACAATTAATGATCTTTTCCATGGCTAGCCCCATTCATAGGACCAATAATAACAATATTTTTTTTCTCCTACCAACCTTCTTTCTCATCTTCCTCAAGGAACAGATGCCTGAGGTCTCCAGGATGACAGTAAACCAGATGTCTCTCCAGACACACCTCTCGCTGAGTGTGAGCCCACCAACTCCCAACTCTCCTCTCCCATGTCACCCCATGCCTGCAGGAAGTAGCCAGACTTGAGCCTGCACCCCCTTTATCCAAGGAGTCTGGAATGTTTGGTTGGAAGCATTACCTCAGTCCCTAACATCCTTTTCCAAAAAAGTCTGGAATGTTTGGTTGGAAGTGTCATCCCAGCCCCTGACATTCATTTTGGAATGTTTGAGTGAAAAGTTCCATTTTAAGCCCCCTCTCCCTGGGAGTTGCTTCAGTCCAAACTCCACCTCAGAGAAAGCCCACCAAATGGTGACCCCTCCCCAGAGAGGGTCAAGACCACTCCCACAGGCTGCCCCCAGAGAATGAACACGTGATCTCTCTGGTTCTCCTTCCCCCTCTCAGAGGTCCTCCTGGGAATGCTGGCATCCATTAAACCTGGACTTCTAAATCGATTTGATTTGGTCTGATTTGAATTATTGTGTTGGCGGAAAGGCTTATCAGGCTGAGAAAACTTTACACCGGCTGATGAGAAGCCAAGGATAATGGCACTGGGTTTTGATCCTACTGCATGTACTGGCTTTGTGGGAGCCTAGCCTGTTTGGATGCTCACCTTCCTAGACCTGGACGGAGTGGGGAGGATCTTGGACTTCCCACAGGGCAGGGAACCCTGACTGCTCTTCGGACTGAAGAGGGAGGAGGAAAGGAGTGGGGGGAGGGGGAGGGAAATTGGAGGCGGGGAGGAGGCAGAAAGAAAAACTTTACACCACCCTCATTAGAGAACTTTGTTGATTAAATCTTTGAGAAAAACTAAGTCACAGTAGACCTTCCCCAGCCTATTTCACTGTGATCACAAACTGAATTGTTAGAGTATAATAATAAAACTCTTACAATAGGTATATAAATACAAATAAATATCTATGACTCTGAATTAAGACATGGTTTCAATATAACCACAAAATTCACAAAAGGAAAGAAAAAGAACTTCATTCAGAAATTTTTGTTGGGGACTGAAGACAAGGCTTAGTGACTGTATAAACATGAGAACTTGAGCTCCAATCTCCAGTACCCATTAGAAAACCAGGTGTGGCTGCACATCTGTAACCCCAGTGCTGGGGTGTTCAGGGCTTGCTAATAGCTCCAGCTTCAGTGAGAGACCCCACCTTAAGTAAACAAGGTAGTCAGGGAGTGCAGTGGGAACTATGGGGCCACTGATCTCTGTCTTACCTAGTTAGGTCACTACCATCCATGACACAAACCTGGTAAGTGGTATGTGCTTGCTTAATGGATAAATTCTTGTCCCTATTTTGCTGAACTTTGTAATATTTAATAATTTAATAAATATATAATGAATCACTTAACAAATAAGTATTACTCATTGCCCTAATGATATATCCTTGATTTACTAATGGCTGATTGTGCTGGCTGGTTTTATGTCAACTTGACACAAGATAGAATTATTTGAAAGGAGGGAACCTCAATTGAGAAAATGCCTTTGTAAGATCTGCCCTTTGTAAGGGCATTTTTCTCAATTAGTGACCAATGGGAAAGGACCCAGCCCATTGTGGGTGATGCCATCCCTGGGCTGGTGGTCCTGGATTCTATAAGAAAGCAGGCTGAGCAAGACATGGGGAGCAAGTCAGTAAGCAGCACCCTCCATGGCCTCTGCATCAGCTCCTGCCTCCAGGTTCCTGTCCTGCTTGAGTTCTTGTCCTTACTTCCTTCAAGGAGTGGAAGTTAAGCCAAATAAACCCTTTCCTCCCCAACTTGCTTTTGGTCATGGCGTTTCATCACAGCAACAGAAACCCTGAGACATTGACAAACATTGCTGAAAGAAAGATTCTGGAAACACACTTCAATTAATAACCACAGAGGTCAAGAATGTCAGATTCTCCAAATACTTAACCCTGTGGGTCACAACACTGTGTGGCTATCATTTCTAGAGAGCAGCTGGACATCATGAAGGTGGCTGAAATAGAGTGAAACCCAGGCAGTTTCCAGTTCCCTCCCTGCAGTCAGCTCTGATGGCCACAGCTCCTCCTAGTCCTGTTTCTGAATTGTACCTGTGCCCTGGTGTGTTGGCACAGTATCCCACATAGGGCAGGCTCTCCAGAAAGTCACAAAACTGTGGGTTGCTCCACCTGGCCTGATAGGAGACATCCACTTGGCCAAGGTCCAATGGGAGGGAATCTATGGACAGAGGCCAAGAACCATGGGTGGGGAGGAAGTGGCAGGTCCTGTCATCCTTGTCCTTCTATTCCACTGATGGGGAGGCCACACCTCCTTACCCCAGCACCTTGGGAGAACAATTTAGGCAGCTCCTTAAGGTGCTGAATATGGCACTTCTTGCAAATGTCTGTGTTCCTATGTGGCATCTGTGTGTGGACCCATTTGTGTGGAGAGCAGAGGTCAATGTCAGGTGCCCTCCTTGATTACCCTTGAGGTAGTCTCTTGAAATCTGGAGCTGGCCAAGGCAGCTAGACTGACTGACTGGCTCTGAGGCCCCAGAACCCTGTCTCTGCCTTCCCAGTGCTGGGATTGCAGCCATGGGCTGCAGAGCAAGCACTTTCTGGGCAGAGCCGTCTCCCCAGCTCTCTCAGTATTTCCTTAGACCCTTTCAGAATGGCTGGAATCAGCCGCAATCATCTTCTCTCTGTTCATTCATTTAGCAGAGTGGCCATGGATGGGTGCAGTGCCATGGACCACAACATCTCTGCCTTTAGCACACCATCATTCTTCAAGAGGAGCCTGCTGCAAGAAGGGAACTGTGATAATAGGGAATTTTGGATGGAGATGTTAGAAACAAACCCACATAGGAGGCTGAGGTAGGAGAATTGTGTAGAGTTCAAGACCAGCCAGAGGTACAAAGGAAAATCTTGTTTCAAAAACAAACAAAAATCCCACAAAACAAAGAAAACAAATACCTTGAGGTTTTTTTTTTTTTGTGAGATATAGAGAGCTAGAGATATAGCTCGGAGGCAGAATGCTCTTACCTAGCACGCGTGAAGTTCTAGGTTTGATTACAAGTTCAAGGGGATGGATGGATGGAGGGAGGGAGGGCCACAGAACAGCAACAACTGTCTTCTTCTCTGCTGGGTGTGGGTAGGTGGCTGTCGGGAGTACACCAACAGACAAAACAGACTTCTGTGACCTCAATGAGACAGAGCAAGTTCTCCTGAGGAGTAAAAGGTGTTTGCGATCAGGCTGGGCCTGACCTGTGTCTTTATCTGCAAAGGTATGGAGGGCGTTTGGGGATGTTTTGTTCACTAGGCCTGTCTGGTTGCCTGTTTTCCAGTTATCCCTGTCTTTCCCCCACTCTGCTTCCTCACCCTCCTTCTTCCTAGGGTGCAGTACCAAGACCAGGGCTCCATGGACCAACCTCCAAAGTAGGCCAACTCCACTCTGTCTTTCACCTGCCTCTGCTTCCTGGTGAGGCCCTTGCCTGAGGCCCAGTAGGGAACTGTAGAGACAGCACATTCTGGCCCCTTCTCACCTCTTAACCAGACTACCAATGATTTCATCCATGCCTGAACAGAAGCCCCTACTCCCCCCCCCCCCGCCCCCCGTTCCCGCTAGGAAGGGATGAGAGAAAGCCACAACGTGTGTCTAAGAAGACAGGTGTTCAGGGAACTTACACAGAATAGTCACACGGCTGCCTGGTTCACTGGGGGCTGAAGTTAATAAACAATACATGTTTTCTGAATGAAAGATTGGTTAATGAATGAAAGGTTTTCATCCAGTCACTCGCCCTCACCCTGCTCAGTATAGACTCAACTATCTGACACTGACCTAAGAAGAGGAGGCGGAGTGCTCCCACGGACAACACCTGGCCCCCTGCATCTAAGCTGCCTTCTCCAAGGACCTTTTCCTCCTGTCCTTTCAGCTGCCCACTCCTGTGGTCACACCCTGTGCCTCGTCATCAGCTGAAACTGCTCCACCTCTGAAATCTTGAATTCCAGTATCCCACTCTCTCGTCACAACCTGCTGCTCCTCCCCCCACCTCTGGCTTGCCTGCCTCTGCGCCTCCCCTTACTCTGCACACACACCTCTGCATTCTGTCACCTCCTGCTTGTCCCTTACAGCCAGGCCTGGGCCCTAGCTCACTCGACCACCCTGAGTACATGGATTCCAGGCACCCTTCAGCCACTGTCTCTTCAGCACAGATCCCATGCATCCACTCTTCTGCCAGTAACCCCACCTTGGTCCAGCAAGGGCCTCTTATTTAGTGCTCTCCTCCTGCATCACAGCCAAGCCAGAAAAAGCCACACTGCTGGGCCAACTGGCTCCACTCTTGGCACAGGACCTTTCCCTAGCTGTCCCTTTCCTTCGGCTACTTGGCTATTCATGCATTCAGCAAATACACAGTGCACACTTGCTTTGGGTCAGCACTGAGACTGTGGGAACAGTTATTGGCAACACAGGCCCTGGTCTTGGGACTGACTTCTTGAAGGGAGAGTCGGTGAACAGATGCATGATCAGCATCAAAGAGCAAAATTAAGGGATGCAGTTCATTGGTTATCAGACACATAAGAAAAATTTAAAAGGAAAGAAGAAGGTTCACAATTTTAGAGAGGTTTAGTTTATTTAGTGCAGAAGGCAGGGTGGCATGCCTGGGTGGTAGTGGTAGTCTGGGGTGAGGAGGTCTTAATTTTTTTTTTTACAATTATTTTTATTTATTCTTTCATGAGTCTGGGATTTTGCCTGCATTGATGTCTGTGAAGCACGTGCATGCGCAGTGCCTGAGAAGACCAGAAGAGGGTGAAGGGTCCCCTGGAACTGGAGTCACAGATGGTTGTGGGCCATCATGTGGATGCTGGAAACCAAAAGTTGGGTCCTTTGCAAGATCAACAAGTGCTCTTAATCACGGAGCCATCTCTCCAGCCTCCAAGGTTTCTTGAGTTGTTGAGGACCAGGAACTTCAAAGAGCTGATGAGAACCAGGAGAAGGTCCCACTCAGAGGCAAGTGCAACTCTTGAACCCCAGGCTGTAGAGGCCTACACCCGCCAGTCAGTCCATACCCATTAAAGGCTTCAACCAATGTCACAAACCATGAGCCTGTCAGGGGAGAACATTTCTGATTTGAACATAACTATTTCTGGAACTGCTGATTTTCTAGCCTCTCATCTGCTAAGTACTGGGATTAAAGGCATGAATCATCATGCCAGGCTGAGACCCTGGGTTTGATCTTATTATGGCAACAGCAGACCTCCTGCCATTGTGTGTTGTTTCGTTAATTGGCTTGTTTTTTTTTTTATGTGTATGAGTGCTCTGCCTACATGCATACATGCAAACTGCATGCCTGGTGCCCAAGGAGGCCAAAAGAAGATTCTGGAAACCCTGGAACTGGATTTAAGAACAATTGGAAGCCTCTGTGTGGGTGCTGGGAACCTAATCTGGGTCCTCTGCAAGAGCAGCAAGTGCTCTTAACCACTAAAGCCTTCTCTCTGGCCCTGTTTTGTTTGAGAGAGGGTCTCAGGTAAGCTGGGCTGGCCTTTAAAATGTTTTATGACAGATGATTTTGAATTCTTAATCTTCTTGACAGTTTCCTAAATGCTGATAATACAGACATGAATTATTATGTCAGGCCAAAGCCCTGAACTTGAACCCTAGCAATGCAATAAGCAAACAACAGAACAGTGACTTCCTGTATTCAAAAATATTTAATGTAATGATTACTGAGTGTAAGTATATGTGATGTGTGCATGTACTGTGTGCATGTAAGGTAGGGCATGCATGCCACTGTATGTGTATGTATGTGCATGTACTGTGTGCATGTAAGGTGGGGCATGCATGCCACTGTATGTGTATGTATGTGCATGTACTGTGTGCATGTAAGGTGGGGCATGCATGCCACTGTATGTGTATGTATGTGCATGTACTGTGTGCATGTAAGGTGGGGCATGCATGCCACTGTATGTGTATGTATGTGCATGTACTGTGTGCATGTAAGGTGGGGCATGCATGCCACTGTATGTGTATGTATGTGCATGTACTGTGTGCATGTAAGGTGGGGCATGCATGCCACTGTATGTGTATGTTAGAGACACATTTTGGACTCAGTTCTCTTTCTGCTTTTATGTCAGTTCTAGGGATTGAACTCAGGTTGTCAGTCTTGACAGCAAGTACCTTTACTCACTGAGCCCTCTCACTGACCCATTTTTTTTTATTTTAGCCAATCAGATATTTACGTACAAGTTATTGTGGATTTACTTCTTACTTTTCCAATGATTACTCATGTAGAAGACATTTGCCTGTTTTTATTGGCCATAAATATATTGATGTTACTTTATTAGGTTATTTTATATTTATTGAGTACCAAAAGTTCTGTTTGTTTTGATTTTATAAGTTCTATTTTTTCTTTACAATCCTGGAGACTGAGCCCAAGATCTTATATACTAGACAAGTATTCTGCCACCAATAACATCTATTTAAATTTTTTTTCAATATTGAGGCAGTATCTCCCAAGGTTACCTAGAATGGCCTTGAACTTGAGATATATATCAGATTGGCCTCAAACTTGCAATTCTCCTGTTCCAGTCTCCTAAGTAGTTAGGGTTACAGGTCTGTGTCATCAAAGCCGGCTTTTCTATTTTTTTCATTTAAATTTTATTTATTTATTTACAGTCCCCAACAGGGTTTCTCTCTGTATACTTGACTATCCTGGAACTCACTTGGTAGACTAGGCTGGCCTTGAACTCAGAGATCTGTCTGCCTCTGCCTCCTAAGTGCTGAGATTAAATCATCACCATGTCCGGTTTAATTTTATTTTTAATTTTTGTACACACGTGTGTCTGTGTGTGGGAAATGTGTGCCTGAGATCAGTTGCCCTTGGAGGCCAGAAGAGGATGTCAGATCCCCTGGAGCTGGGGTTTCAGTTGTGAACTGTCATCTGTAGTTGCTGGGAACAGAAAAACAGCAAGAGCAAGCACTTCTTACCACTGAATCTCTCCAGCCTTCTTCCCTGGTGACCCACGTTAGCCATGGACTCGGTATCTTCCTGCCTTAGCCTTCCCAGGGCTAGGATCACAGGAGTATACTACAATGCCCAGTTAGGGCCTCTTCACAAGGCCTAAATACTAGTCCTTTGTTAGACATGCATTTTGTAAATATTTTCTTCCAGTCATGATACATCTTTTTTTCTCTTTTTATTTGTTATATGTATGGATCTGTGTGAATGTATGTGCATGTGCTTGTACAGGTGGACAGGCCTTTGAGCACACAGTGATCAGAAGACATTGGCGTCCCTGGAGTCAGATCACAGGTGTTTGCCAGATGCCTGGTTTGGTGTGCGGGTACCGGGCTTCATGAGTGTGCCGCCAGTGCTCTTAACTGCAGTGTCGTCTCTCCAGCCCCCAGTCTTGAGACACCTTTATTCATTTTTTTAAACATGCCTTTTAATGATCACTGCTATCATTGCTCTCTACAGCAGCAGTGATGGGAGAAGTGGTAACCCACATGTAGACCCCCGTTACCATCTCTGCCTGACCAGATCATCCAGGAAATGAACTGTGTTCCGTGTCTTTTGTCATGACCTGTTCACTAGGATTAGGCTTAAGTTAAGCATTCACAGCACCATGGTCCATTCACTCAGATCTGACCACCAGCGTTAAATAGTGACAGCGCACCAGGGTTATTCACATTACACTGATAAACTGCCAACCTGTTTACACTTGTTGAATGTTGATTCTGGGAGCAACGAGGCCCTTCCTTGTCTCCACCAAAACTCCCTGTTCTGGGTCAGGCTGGTCGCCTGACTCTGTAAGAGGGAAGAAGAGAAAAACATAAACACCTAAGAGAATTAAAAATATTGCATCAGGTTGGAGAGGGCTCGGTGATTAAGGGCAAAAATTGCTCTTGCAGAGGCCCTGGGATTGATTCCTACCACCCATGTCAGGCAGCTTACAACTGCATGTAGCTCCAGTCCTGCAAGACCCAACACCTAGAGCCTTCATGGGCATTCACATGCACATAGCTACACAGTCACAACCACAGCAAAAAAGAAATATTTTTAAAATATTTAAAAATAAAATACTTTTAAAGAATTTGTATGGCTGGGAACAGCTAGAAGGTAAAGTATTTCCAACAGATGTTCCTGCTGTTTATCTCATCTGCAGTGGGAAAAAGGCCCAGAGCACACCCACAGTGAGTTCAGTGGGAAACTCTAGCTGTCTCAGCCTCCCTTGATTTCTGCTGGGTGTTTGCAAGTGCACACGTGGGGACTCCCCTGATAATGTGAGCTTGTTCTCCCAATTGGGCTGCTCCAGTCTTCTCTGGAAGATGAAGATGTTCTCAGCGCCCAAGTTGATGATGTTTTCTTGTTTATCTGCTGCTTCTGTCTGTTACTTGCTATTTGTTCTTTTACTTTTGTTTGCTTTATATGTGATAAACTCATTTATTCAAAGCCAAAGTATGGCTAATTACAGGCCATTTTCTGGACTGTGCAGAACAGTCCTGATCCTCTGTGGTCAGGCTCTGCAAGTTTTGAGAGTATGAACTCAATTCCATCATAAAGATGGGGGTTGGGAAAAGCACCATGTACAGCAATGCAGTAGTCAGACTATAGTCCACAAATGAAACTAATTAGCTTGTACTTGTTTTCAGTGAATATCCAACCACCTTTAGTCAAAGGATTGTTTTCAAAAACATGACAAGTCAGGTGGTGGTGCCGCATGCCTTTAATCCCAGCACTTGAGAGACAGGCAGATCTCTGTGAGCTCAAGGCTAGCCTGGTCCACAGATATAGTTCCAGGACAGGCTCCAAAGCTACAGAGAAACCCTGTCTCAAAAAACCAACCAACCAAAACAAAAAACAAAAAACTTTTCAGAAAAAGGAGCGGAGAGATAGATTCGTGGGGGATCAGAGACCGATTTGCTTGAGTCAGGTTGCTCCTTCCACCTGGGGATCAAACTTTGGTTGTTAAGTTTAGCAGCGAGCACCTTTACCCTCTGAGCTATTTCCCTGGCTCTTAGTCAGAGGATTCTACATTGAAAAGCTCAAGACTGGGTGGTGGCACATGCTTTTAATCCCAGTATTCAGGAGGCAGAAAGTGGTGGACATCTGTAAGTTCAAGGCCAGCCTGGTCTGAAAGACAGACACTCTGGAACCAGTGATTCATCATAGCATACACATTAATTTTCACAACAGGAGCTGCAGCAGACACTGTTACAAGCCTTATTATTTTCAAAGGAGGAACCAAAGGCAGGGGGTTAACTCTCGTTATTCAGCAGCACATGGTAGAGCCAGTGGTAAAGTGCAAGCGTTCTAGCTCAGAAGTCTGTGCTCTTAGCCTCAGAAGGAGACATGTAACACAGCCTCCTGTCTGAGTTCACTGCTACCTGGGGACTGAGCGCCTTGTTAGACAAGATGCCGCAAGCACTGGCACAGTCATGCTCTGAATGCAGCTACTGCCTCAGCAGAAGACCAAGGAGTGAAGTAGAGCAGACTTGGTGAGTGTGCAGAGACTTTGCCCACACTCAAGCAAAGCTGTGTTCTCCTGTGTATAGCTGCTGATTCTCGGATGTGCTGTTCTTGTTGGAGAGACAGTGGATGTGTCTGAAGTAGAAAATCATCTTCATGGAGGTGTGTGGTATTAACAACAAAGGCTTGACGTGTATACAACATTGAAGGACTCTGGGTTAGGATGACTTTTTTCTCTTCCTTTTATGTGCATGTGTCGGGGATCACACCCATAGCTTTGAGCTTGCAGGTAAGCACTCTACCACTGAACTAAATTCCCAGCAAGGAGTGCTATGTCCTGTTTGTCTCTTCCCTCAAGTTCTTGTGCTGAAATTATACCTCTCAAGATGATGGCATTAGGGGTAGGGGTCCTGAAGTGTTTCCAGCAGGCTTTCTGCAGTGCGACAAAACTCCTAGGAAAGCATCTTGAAAAGCGCACAGGTTTACACTGGTTCATCTCTCCAGTGGTGTCAGTCCACAGCTGGCAGCTCCATGGGCTTCAGGACGGTGGTGAGGCTAACCACCATGATACCAGGAATATGTAGAGGGAGGATGTGTGCCTCAAGGTGTCAGGAAGAGACAGAAAAACAGAGAAAAAGAAAGTAGAGAAAGATGAAGAGGCGGAAGCGAGAGCCCCCAAAAGTATGCCCCCAGTGACCAACTTCTCCCAAGCAGGCCCTATCTTAAAATTGAAAAAATAATCTTATAAAAATCTTTGAATTTATTTTGTGTGGGTGAACATCGTGTCTGGAGGCCAGAAAACAACTTGTAGGAATCATCTCTTTCCTTCACCACATGGGTCCTGGGGGTCAATCTTAGGTTCACCTGGCTTGGTGCAAGGGCCCCAACTCTTAAGAGCCTATCCAGCCATCTATTGATCGAGGTGGAACAGTGATGATTCAGTCACCTCTCAATTCGCCATCAGCTGGGAATCAGAGGATTCAAAACATGAACATTTTAGGGAGTGTGATAGTTCATATTCAAACATAGTGGGGGCTGACAGAGTTGAAGGTGTTCTTATAAAGTAGCTTTGGGGAAGCTCCCTGTCCCGTTTACCATGTGCCTTACTCAGGAGGTGAAGGAAGTCAGCTCCCTCCAGAGCCTCGGGGTATCTTGGTCTTGGACTTACTTCCCTTCCAAATCGTGAGAAATTTCTGTTGTTTATAAGCTACCCAGCCTGAGGGGTTTTGTTACAGCAGCCGGAGTGACCAACTGTTTCATTTGGTCACCAAGTATTTACTGAAAGGGTCCTGTAACCAACACTGGCTCAAGCAAGGGCCATTCCCAGGATAAATCAAGATTTTTAGGTTATTTTAAAATGACAGTTTCTGGAGTTGGAGAAATGCTCAGAAGTTAAGAGCATCTACTGCTCTCCCAGAGGACCCAACTTTTGGTTCCCAGCACTCTCACAACCACCTGTAACTTCAGCTCCATGGGACCCAATACCTTTGGGTAGGCACCTGTACTCTTGTGCACACATACATACACACACAATTTAAAATAAATGTGTTTCATTAACTTCAAAGGGACCACCGTCTCACAGAAACTATGGGGTCTGAAGAAAACAGCCAAGTTTAAAAAGGAAACATCGCATTACTTTTGGTCTCAATATTCTCGACCTTGGGGGGGGGTGTTTTAAATAACTGTGTATTTTGCTCGTAAAAATGGGCCGTCAGGGGGGAAAAAAAACCACCCAAAATCTGTTGTTAACAGTATTTATATACAACACAGGAAAGTCCTGCGGCAGATCCGCTTTGCCCAGAAAGAAAAAGCAGACGAGACTGTATAAGCCCTCTCAAAGCCAATGGGCCTAAAGACAAAGATGAAAGCAATCCACCCTTCGCCGATGTGGACCTGAGGGACCTCGGGGAGCAGCAAAGGTTCTCAGGGGGAGCCAGGAGGATTTTGAGTCGTTTCACAGGGCTTTGGAGAAAGCATTACTTAACCTTTCTCTTTCCCAGATTCCACTTTTCATAACGTAAACATTTAGAGGGAAGAGGACACGGAGGAAGCCTGGAGAGGGTTCTCGCCAGCAGTCAGCCTCTTCGGAATTAAAGCCGTTCCAAGTCCTCAGATCTGGACCACAGAGGCAGCCCGTACTGAAGGAGCAACCTACGAACTCTCTATAAACGGTAAGCGCTGTTATTACTGCCACGTATTTGTCTCATACGTTACCAGGTTCAAGCTTACTTCCTCACCTCACGCTTTCTCTTACAATTTCCCTTTTCATTTTACTTTTTTCAGCTCTCAGAGCCACTAAGTTTCTGCAGACCTCTTCCGTTGTGCTTCCGCACCTCAGCCCTCTGCCGGAGTCCGAATGAGCGCGCACTTCCTGCGCCCGGAAGTGCGTCATCACCCCGCGCCAGTTCCCACACGCTGCACCGGTGCGCCTGGGATTCGGATGCTGGAGTACCGAGGGGCCAGTGTTCTGTGACTGCTTGCCGGGTTCCGGGTGCTCCGCGCCGCCATGCAGGTCTCGAGCCTCAACGAGGTGAAGATTTACAGCCTCAGCTGCGGCAAGTCCCTCCCTGAGGTGAGTCTTCATCTCCTCGTCACCGTCGCTGCCCCTCTCATTGCCCTAGTGATATGTCTTTAATTTATCGACGACTGAGTGTGCTGGCTGGTTTTACGTCAGCTTGACACAAGAGTTATCTGAAAGGAGGGAACTTCAGCTGAGAAAATGCCTCCATGAGGTCCAGCTATAGAGTATTTTTTTTTTTAAATTAATGAGTAACGGGAGAGGTCCCAGCTCACTGAATGGTGTCATCCCTGGGCTGGTAGTCCCGGATTCTATAAGGAGGCTGAGCAAGCCATGGGAAGCAAGCCAGTAAGCAGTACCCCTCTATAGCCTCTGCATCAGTTCCTACCTCTAGGTTTCTGCCTGTTTGAGTTTCTGTCCTGACTTCCTTCCGTGATGCACCGTGATGTGAACCGTAGCTGAAGGCCATGGTGTTTTATCATACACAGTGACCATAAGACATCACTTTTGTTCTTCTTGTGTTAGGTTCTTGTGAGAGCATGCTGACTGTTTAGAAACCATTCTCACATCCTTTATTTTTTTTATTTTTTTAAATTTTTTTTGGTTTTATTTTTGAGACAGGGTTTCTCTGTAGCTTTGGAGCCTGTCCTGGAACTAGCTCTTGTAGACCAGGCTGGCCTCGAACTCCCAGAGATCCACCTGCTTCTGCCTCCCAAGTGCTGGGATTAAAGGTGTGCACCACCACTGCCCTGCTCTCACATCCTTTAGTAGAAACATCATTGCCTGAAATACAGTCAGAGCAATATCGTCATAGAGTAGCAACACCCTTACTGTAGAGAGAAGAAAACCTCTGGCCCATCCCCAGACATTTGAAAGTGTTATTCTGGTGTACACAATGTCTCTATTGTATACTTAAGGTCTTGAGAGGGGAGTCTGCATGAGTAGAGAGATTATTCTGCCCTATCTAGTAAGAATAGTACATTGAACTGGGCTGTGGTGGCGCACACCTTTAATCCCAACACTTGGGAGGCAGAGGTAGGTGGATCTCTGTGAGTCTGAGGTCAGCCCGGTCCACAGACTGGTTCCAGGACAGCTAGGGCTGTTGCTCAGAGAAACTCTGTCTTGGAAAACAAAAAGCAAACACAGCAACAACAACAAAAAAGAATAGTACATTGGCTTTGCCCTTTTAGAAATGATGGATATTTTTTTTCTCATTTCTTTGGGGCTTTTAACTTTGAATTTATTGACATTTTAAGCTGGACAATTACTTGTTGCTAGTGTTGTCTTATAGGCTGTTTGCCAGCTTCCCTAGCCCATACCCACTAGATACCAGGATTACACCTACCAGATGTGATGGCAGACTGAATCTTCAAGAATTGCCATAAGCCCTCTGGGGAACAAAATTGCCCCAGTCGAGACCTATCCGCTCAGTGTCACTGTAGTTGACAAGTGTTTCATCATTGCTGTTCATTCAACTGCTGCCTGCAGAGCAGAATCTGTTCAGTGAATGTGGAATGTGTCAGTTAAAAAATATCATTTCTTATCCAGGGTTGGCTATTAGGCCAGTTGTATATCTGTTCTTATTCTTTGTAAGAAATAGATTTTAGTTAGCAAAGAGACACATTTATAATCCTAGCATGTGGGAGGCTGAGACAGGAAGAGTGTGAGTTTGTGGGGTTTAGTCTAGGGTAAAAAGCTACATAGTGTGACTATGTGTCAACACAGAGGAGCATACACACACACACACACACACACACACACACACACGATGGCACTCACTCCTCGTTGAAACTGAAACCCATCATTGAGAGCTTCTGCGTTCTCTTAGCTTAGATGGATTAATTTTATTCTTTTTTTTTGCTTTGTAAAACAGCTATCCAAAATTTTTTGTTTAGAATATGTAAATGTATTTTTAAAAATCCAGAAGATATACTATCATGCAGTTAAGATTATAGAATAGCCCCACTTTCCATTTTATTGTTTCCTGTAAGTTTGCGGTTTTTAAAATGAACTTTTATTTTTTTGCGAGCAGAAGACAATCCCGGTGTGTTTTAAAGCGCAGCATCTGTTCTCTCCTAGTGGCTTTCTGACAGGAAGAAGAGAGCGCTGCAGAAGAAAGATGTGGGTAAGTATCCACGGTGCTCCTGCTGTCAGTGTCCCATGTGACAGTGTCTTCAGCTCTGGCTTTCCAGTGTGGGGTGTAGGAAGTGAGCTTTTGTCCTGCTGATGGTGTGGATCTTGGTTTTACCTCCTTTTCAAGCTAACAAGTTAGCCTCTTCTGGCTTCATGGGTGGCATCAAGGCTCCAGGGTCAGAGACAGACTCACGGCATGGCACAGATGGCATGACCTCTGCATGTTTGTCCCAGCTGCCCTTCGAGTCCCTTGGGAGGGCTTTAGCATGGCTTGGATGAGGTGTGCACACTGGGGGTTTGTGTTTCAGGGAGGAACCCTGAGGTGGGAAGCCCATGGCTTTGCTAGCAGGCAGTAAACAGGCCTGCCCTTCAGTGACCTCGTCTGTCAAAATTCTCAGCTGCCAGGAACCCGGAAACATGGCTCAGGTACAAGTGGCCAGACCCTTGCAGGACTGCCGCACTAAGCAAGATGCATAGGAACACACAAGGCCTAAGGAGGACTGTCTTTCCCGACAGTTCCATAATTGCTTTGTTCCTAGTGGGCCAGAATCCTTTTTTTTTTTAAATTAGTATGCACTGTGTTTTGCCAGTGTATATTCTTTATGATGATGTCAGATTTCCTGGAACTGGAGTTACAGGCGGTTGTGAGCCGCCCTGTATGTGCTGAGAATTGAACCAGGTTCTCTGGAAGAACAGCCAGTGCTCTTGACTACTGAGCCATCTCTCCAGCCCCAGAAACTTTATCTGTTAGTTGAATCTCTCAGTTTTGCAATACAAAGACAGTAAACTTTTTTTTTAATGAACAAAAGAACTTCACATATAAAATGTCTGAATGTAAACAATGAGATTGAATTGTAACTTAACTGACTTTGATAAATTTATTTCCATTGAAGTTTTTCAGTTCAGGTGCTGTAGATGAGAGGAAACTTATCTTCCTTTTAACTGAGTCTTCTAAAAATTGAGCATGAGGAGCTTTCTGGCTGTGAGATTGAGATCTTTTGGCAAGCTTCTTGGGAAAATAGCTTTTATATAAAGTACCAAAGTCAGGTAGAAAATGAGATTTTTAACTCAGAAGAAATGCTGTTTGGAGCTCACAGATTCGGGTTTTATCTGATCCCCTTCCAGTGTGCTCATGTGTAACAAAATGGCTTCAGAGTATTTATGGGAAGAAACTGTTTTTGGGCCTGCTGTCCATTTGCCACTGGTTCCTGGGGCCTGTGGTGAGGCAGCATATTGTGGTGGGAGCTCATGGTGCAAGGGATGGCTCACTAAACAGGAAGCAAGAGGAGATAGAATAAATGGGTGGCCTATAGTCTCACTGGGCTCCATAGCTCATAAGTTTTACCATCTCCCAATTAAGCCATGAACCTAGGAACCAGACCCTGGTACCCTTGGGCCTTTTGGGGGGCAGTTCAGATCCAAACTGTTAAAGAGGAAGGAGCTAAGAAGAAGCTGGGTGAGCTGTGATGGGGTCGTCTCAGGCCTGGGAACCTTCGAGTTGTATACTCTCTTCTCTCCTGATGCCTGTGCTGAACTAGTTTCTTCCTCCTTCTCTCTGTAGATGTTCGTAGGAGAATTGAACTTATTCAGGATTTTGAAATGCCCACTGTGTGTACCACTATCAAGGTGTCAAAAGATGGACAGTACATCTTAGCGACGGGTAAGCATCTTTGTGGTTATGATTTGCATGTGCTCCATAACAGGAAGTGCTCTAGTAGGAAGGGTCACCCTCCATGTTTACCCCAGTGTTTACTTATAATCACTTCAGATGCACAGAAATGCTCAGGAGAGTTAAACGAGCACATATTTACCTGAGAATTAGATTCTTCCATGAACAGTTTGCTGTGTTTCTCTATCAATACATATAGTTTTTTTTTTTTAATGACTTTTCAGAATAGGTCACAAATAGCAGCTTTTAATTTTTAGTTCCTATTTTTTGGTTTTTGGGCTTTCCATGTATCCTAGTCTGGTCTCAGACTCATATCTCCCCTCATTACCTCCACTTTCAGTTGCTGAGAAACAGACATGTGCCTCCAGCCCAGGTTTTGCTCCACTCTACTTGAATGGCTTCATACATACCAAGCCAGTCCCTTTGTGCTGTGTTAATGGCTGTCAGCACCCATGCTGTCCACATCGCTAAGCCTGTTTTTTTTCCATTTATTTTTTTTTATTTTTGGTGTATGAGTGTTTTGCCTGTATGTCTTGAAGTGTATTACACATGCCTTGTGCCCTGAAAGCCAGAAGAGGGCTTTGGAACCCAGGAACTGGAGTTACACACAGTTGTGAGCCATTATGTGGGTGCTGGAAACCAAACCCTGGTTCTTTGGAAGAGTAGCCCGTTTCTTAACTGTGAGCTATCTCTCCAGCCCTTTAGCTTCTGCTTTTATTTCGAGAAACTGGTAAGGAGGGTTAGGAAGATGTGAGCTATTTGGGCACAGGTACTGAGGACTAGAAGGGGCTTAGACCTTGAATTCAGATCCAGAGACACTAAATGGTGGTGTCCAGTGCTCCAGGGTGTAGATTAAGTAAGAGAGAGGTTTTTGTCTTGTTTTCTTTTTTTGACAGGTTCTCACTCTGTAACCCTGGTATCCTAGAACTGGCTGTGTAGACCATGCTGGCCTCAAACTCATGGAGATCCTCTAGTTTGTGCCTCCCAAGTGCTGGGATTAAAGGTGTGCACCACCACACCTGGCAGGGAGGTTTAATGCTAAATTATTATATTTCCTTTTATGAAATCATTCTCTACTCTGACAAGATTAATTCCTTTTTTACTTAGAATCCTTGGGTTTAGCTCGACAGTGGTGGTGCACACCTTTAATCCTAACACTTGGGAGGCAGAGGCAGGCGGATCTCAGTGAGTTCGAGGCCAGCCTGATCTACAAAGTGAGTTCCAGGACAGCTAGGACTGTTACACAGAGAAACCCTGTCTTTTTTTTTTTTTTTTTTTTTAATTATTTATAATGTATACAGTATTCTGCCTGCATGTATACCTGCAGGCCAGAAGAGGGCACCAAATCTCACTGCAGATGGTTGTGAGCCATCATGTGGTTGCTGGGAATTGACCTCAGGACCTCTGGAAGAGCAGACAAAGCTCTTAACCACTGAGCCATCTCTCCAGCCCCAACCCTGTCTTGAAAAACAAACAAAAACAACAACAAAAAGAATCCTTGGATTTTACTTTTTATCTTCAAAAACACCATTTTCATCAAGAATTTGTGAACATTGATAGTGATCTCAGAACCGAAGTTTTGATTTTAATTGCTTTTATTTTAAATAACTATGTACACAGCTAGTGGCTGTCATGGTTGGGTGTCAGCGTGGTTGGGTGCAGAGTCCTTAACACCTCCTTCTTTGGCCCTTTAGACTCAGGGTGCCACTTGCTGTCTGCTTACTTCAGTAGAGCTAGCACTTTCATCTTTGATTCTGCCACTGTCTCCATCTCTGTCACTGTCCTAGAACTTGTGGCTAAAACAAGTTGGATAAAATTTGTCTTTGGAGATGTTTTAGTCTAGTTGGGGAAATCAACTTCCCCAGGAAGCCAGTCCAGGGGACGTGTGAACTGTGGACCTGTCGCAGAGCTAAGCAGCCTCTTGGTTTCTTTTGGAAACATTCAGTTTAGAATCAGGCCAGATTCAAATCTGCTCCTCTCCTTGCCAGTGCTGGGGATCAATCCCAGTGCACTAGCGACTGAGCAACGTCCAGCTGCAGAGCTATCCTTAGTGTCCTCGTGAGACTTTCTTGGGACACAGGGATGAAAATGGACGCAGAAGTGCTGATTTTATACAACTATGTGCTTTTTGCCACATTTTCTTTCTCTTGAGAGTCAAGATGATACAAGTGAACCTTGTAGACAATGCAGAAATATAAAGGAAAAACAAAGCCAAGCACAATAGGAGCAAAGGCCCTGCATATATTAATAGTTTTTCCTAAGGCCCATCACATAAAAGTCATTGTCCAACAGTGGATTCAAAAAAAGTCTGCATGAAATCTCAAGGTCCAAATCAGGAGCAGAAGGAGAGAGAGCACGAGTAAGGAACTCAGGACCGCGAGGGGTGCACCCACACACTGAGACAATGGGGATGTTCTATCGGGAACTCACCAAGGCCAGCTGGCCTGGGTCTGAAAAACCAGCATGGGATAAAACCGAACTCACTGAATATAGCGGACAATGAGGACTACTGAGAACTCAAGAACAATGGCAATGGGTTTTTGATCCTACTGCACGTACTGGCTTTGGGGGGGCCTAGGCAGTTTGGATGCTCACCTTACTAGACCTGGATGGAGGTGGGTGGTCCTTGGACTTCCCACAGGTCAGGGAACCCTGATTGCTCTTCGGGCTGATGAGGGAAGGGGACTTGATCGGGGGAGGGGGAGGGAAATGGGAGGCAGTGGCGGGGAGGAGGCAGAAACCTTTAATAAACAAATAAATAAAGTCTGCATGCTTTTCTGCTCTGGGAGGGCTTATTGTTGCTTTGGGAGGCAGATGTCTTCTCTGGCCTAGAGCTTATGTGCCTTTTGCCTCAGCTTCCTAACTGCTGGGATAATAGGCATGCATCACCATGCTCTGTATATTTCAGTGTTTTCTTTTTTTTAATGAAATCTTAGGTTTTATGCATGCTAGAAAAATGATCCCCTCTCCCCCCGTAATATCATGTTTTGCTTTTAAAAATTGATCCTTGTTTTTCCTTATTGCAAGCATGGGGTATTTGTCTGAAATACAAAGAGTATAGAAGGCTGTGACATAAGATGTGTGCGTCCCCAGATTGTGCTTTAGAGGTAGTTGCTGTGTCTGTGCTTCCTTGTCCTTCCTGTGCTGCAGTCTTTAGCTGTACAGAGTTCGGATCATATGCACTGTGTTGTAGCAGTCACCTCTGGGCCTGAGCGCACTTCTTTCTGTAACACATTTTAGGAGCCGCTTAGGCGGCTCAGCAGGTAAAGGTGCTTGCTGCCGAGTGTGACAAACCTGAGTTTGATCCTGGAACCCATGTGGTAGAAGGAGAGAACCAACTCTCCAGCAGTCTTTGGGAACCTGCTCATCTTTATGTGCTTCCTGTTTTGTGGTGTGGGTTTACCATTGATTATTGATGTATCCACTGATAGATCAATGAGTTCTTTTGCTTTTAGACTCTGGCCATGTGTGACAGAAGTTGGAGTGGACATTTTTCCCATCGCAGGTGTGCTCGTGGCTGGGTTTTTGTAGTTCTCAATTTGTGTAAGCTGACATATAGTTTTAGAGTGGTTCTCCATCACACACACACAGACCTTCCAGGTATTGGAGATTATCAGGGAAGTTGTATCAATTTGTTTATGGCTAATTTTAACTGTTTCACTGATACAAGCATTAAGATATTAAGCATCTTTTTCATCTGTTCTCATGGCAGCTGTTTGATTGTTTCTGTTACTTTTACTTTTGATAGTTTCTGTTACTCTTACTGGATTGTGCGTCTTCTTAGGCATTATACATCATTCTCTGTGACTTGCTTGCTTTCCCTTTGTCATTCACTTTGGGATGCTTGTATGGTGCTGCTGTTAAAGCCCTCCCTTTCTTCGATTTGATGATAACTGTCTTACCTCAGGATAGAAAGGACATGCAGCAGTTTCGTAGGGTGTGACTATGAAGAGTATGTTCTTGGGATTTCTATCAATTTAAATTTTTTTTATAGGAACTTATAAACCTCGGGTTCGGTGTTATGACACCTATCAGTTATCCTTGAAGTTTGAGAGGTGCTTGGATTCAGAAGGTAAGAGGCTAACTTTGAACTCATGGATAGCTTTTTGTATTTGTCAGTCATGCTGCTTTTTAGAATGGGAATGGGTTGTGTAGTGGGTTTTGGTTGCTGTGGATTAAATAGTTAAATATGTTGCTGCACTTACAGGGCCCTTGGCTCTGCATAGGGCTACCCTCAGTAGGTCGGCCAGGTGGGCTGTTGAAGGCTCATCAAGAGTCTGCTTCACCAGGTGGTAGTGGCGCACACCTTTAATCCTAGCACTTGGGAGGCAGAGGCAGGTGGATCTCTGTGAGTTCAAGGCTAGCCTGGTCTACAAGAGCTAGTTCCAGGACAGGCTCCAAAGCTACAGAGAAATCCTGACTCGAAAAACCAAACCAACCAAACAAATAAGTCTACTTCCAGACTCAGTTTATTGTGGCCGTGGGACTGGGTGGTGGGGTCTCCCTTCTCGCTGGATCTCAGCTGGGCTCCATTTCGTTTATAGAGGCTGCCAGCACTCTGCCCCAGCTGAAGACCTCTTTCACATCTTTCTTTTTAGTCTTCATTATTTTATCTCACGTGAATGGGTATTTTACCTGCATACATATCTGTGCACCATGCATGTGCCTGATACCACAGGAAGCCGGAAGAAGGCATCTGATCCTCTTTGACTGGAATTATAGATGGCTGTGAGCTGCATGTGGGTGCTGGGCCTTAGACCTGGCTTCTCTGGGAGAGCAAGTGCTCTTAACCACGAAGCCCTATCCCTGGCCCTGAGAGACCTCTTCTGTTAAGAGATCCATCTGATTAAACAAAACTTTCCATTGTCATACCATATAACATGACCCCTGGGAGCAGTGTCTCAGTAACTGCAAGGCTCCATACCTACTCTCACCAGGGGGACACAGAAAGCACACTAAAATGACACAGTTAACTTATCAGTTAGTCTAATGTTAGGATCAAGGGGAAAGAAGTTAGTGGGATGCAGTGTTGTGTAGAAGTGCCAGCATAGCATTCTAGTCCCCCCTTTGCTTCTGAAGAACGGCAGGAACTCTGTGTGCCATCCATAGCTGTTACTGTTTTCCTCTGGAGGTCAACTTTGTTTAGGCAAAAGCTACTGTTGCCTCTTTTTCCTTCTTTTTATTTTGAAACAGGGTTTCTTCCTGCAGCCATAGCTGGTTGGAAACTCCTTATGTAGACCAAGCTGGCCTCAGACTCGCAAAGATCTTCCCCCTCCCGAGGCACGATCCAGCACTTGACTCCCCAGCCTGGGGCCCTTTGTAAAGCAGTGCTCTAAAGGGCGCTCTTCAGTTTCTGTTTGAAAGTCTTAAAAACCATTTAGGACATCTCAGTAAGGCAGTAGTTAAAATTTTAAGGAGTCATAATTTGTAAATTCTCTTTAATTCTATAAAAAAATCTAGTGGGACTTTTCTTGTTTTATGTAGAAGTAGAAATAATATTTGTGTACAGTTATTCACCAGGCAAAACCAATTAGAATCCTCACAAGAAGCCTGTGCTTTTACTAGGACACTGGTCGATAATTGTGGTTTCTTTTTTCTATTGCTACTTTTCAGTTGTCACCTTTGAGATTTTATCTGATGACTATTCAAAGGTATTTACTTTTTATTTTTATTTATATGTGTATGTGTGTTTGTGTGGATGTCCACCACATGTGTGCAGTTGTGCTTAGATACCAGAAGAGGGCATCAGATCACCAGGTGGTTGTGAGCTGCTGTGTAGGTGCTGGGATCTGAACTCAGGTCCTCTGCAAGAGCAGCAGGTGCTCATCACTGCTGAGCTGTCTCTCCAGCCCTGGAACTCATTTTTCTAATAAATATTTCTTCTATCTTCCCAGTATTAAGTTAAAAATCACTGTGTAGTAATAGATAATTTATTATTCTATTGATTTTTGGCCAGGTGCATGCATGACGTGTACTATCTTTTAAATCAGCATTGGGGGAGAGAACCTTTGCTTGACTAGTATCGTTGGTTCTCAGCATTATAGGACCTCGCCTGTTTTCTAAGGAACTTGTAACAGTTGCCCTTTGCCAGGTGTCTAATGGTCTCTATCTGTGGTTCTGATCATTGATACTGGCCTAGGCTTGTTTGCCAGGTTGCCGTCATCTCTAGTATTGATTAATTTATATTTAAACACCATGCAAACTTTATACACACTTCTGTAGTCTGCTAAATGAAAGTGTGTGCACATAGGTCTGTGTATTTGCATACAGAGAGTAAGGAGGGGGAGAGATGAAAGTTTTTCTTGTTTGGTAGTTTTAGTGATGTTGAAAGTTAAGCAGACTAGACTTTGATTGTTTTCTTTCCAGATCGTCTTCTTGCATAACGACAGATATATCGAGTTTCACTCACAGTCAGGTTTTTATTACAAAACCAGAATTCCCAAGTTCGGCAGAGACTTCTCTTACCACTACCCATCCTGTGACTTGTACTTCGTTGGTGCGAGGTATCGATCAGTGTTTTTTTCCTTTTCACCTCTCACACAGCTAGCTTCACTAGATGATCTGTAGACAAATGTCCTCAATAGAGAAAGTGATGTGTTGTTAGTGTGGAAGGGACTCAATCTTAGAAAAAAGGATTAACAACAAAAATCTAGTAGTTTACCTAGTTGATACATAGTTTTTAGTGGGTGGTATTACTGTAATGTTTTATTTTATTATTTTAATTTATTTACTTATTATGTATTCAGTGTTCTGTCTGCATGTATGCCTGCAGGCCAGAAGAAGGCACCAGATCTCATTACAGATGGTTGTGAGCCTCCATGTAGTTGCTGGGAATTGAACTCAGGACCTCTGGAAAAGAGCAGTCAGTGCTTGTAGCTGTTGAGATCTCTCCAGCCCCATTATAATGTTTTAGCATCTGATATTTGCTCACTAAGATCTTTTTGAAAGACCTGACTTTAAAATATGCATGTGTCGAGTGTTTAAGCTAGAACCCACACAAGTCTCACAGAGTAGCCCTGTTGCTGAGTTTACAAGACGCTGTTGTTTAGTTTTGGTTTTGTTCCTCAAGGTTTTCTTTACCCCCTGAGCTTCTAGTTCCTGCTTTAAGCTTGTTCAGTATTTTGTCATTAATGTCATATATATTTAGGGGGGCTGGGGACATGGCTCAGTGAGTAAAGTTCTTTCTGTGCAAGTGTGGGGACCTGAGTTCAGATCCCCAGTGCTGAGCTATGAGGGAGATCCCCTGGAGTGACAGGTGGTTGTGAACGGTCTGAGGGGGTGCTGGGAACTAAACTCGGGTTCCTGCAAGAGTCTCAGCTCCTCACCTCCAAGACTTAGAATAAGTTTTTTATCAGCTTTTCAGAGTGAAGTGATGGCTTACGGGTGATAGCTTTGCATGTGCTTCTGAAGCTTATGTTTACTCACAGAAATGCTTGTCGCTTACCGGGTCTCTTTGTTACTTGCAGCTCTGAAGTGTATAGATTAAATTTAGAACAAGGGCGTTACCTGAATCCTCTCCAGACAGATGCTGCGTGAGTACCTCAGCCCTACTGCTCTATTTATTTTGCCCAGGAGATGGAGCCAGAGGCTCGTGTTGTCATCAAGTGACCTAGTTGCGGTCCTATTTAGTAGGATATCATTAACTATGCTCTTAATCGGAACTGAAGGTGTTGTTCGGTTTCTTTTTTCCCCTAACACCATCAGTCCATCTTCTGTACTTAGTATACACAAGGCCCTTGGTTCGCCGCTAAGCAGATAAATAAATGAAGGACTCGTTTTTTTTTTTTTTGTTTTTTGTTATTGTGGTTGTTAACAAATAGATTTGCTGAGAATACCAAATGATTCCTTAAAAGTTTAAGTTCTCATACAAAAAGATTTAGAAATTAATCCCAGCACTCAGGAAGCAGAATTGGATGGATCTCTGAGTTCAGGGCCAGCCTGGTCTACATAGCAAGTTTCAGGCCAACCAGAGCTATATAGAGAGACCGTGTCTTAATATAACAACAACAAAGCTTCTGACTGACTTTTAAAAATGCAGGGTATTATTTTTACCTGTAATACTAAGTTTTCTTAAATATAAAAGTTTTTGGTACTTTTCTTTTTTGAAATTAGCTTTCAGTGAATGACATCTGGTTCTGGCAGGGCCAGTTCTATGTTCATGCACTGGGATAGGTGGCCTGCCCAGGGTCTGCAGCTGCCCTGTGATAGGTGGCCTGCCTGGGGTCTGCAGCTGCACTGGGATAGGTGGCCTGCCTGGGGTCTGCAGCTGCACTGGGATAGGTGGCCTGCCCGGGGTCTGCAGCTGCCCTGCGATAGGTGGCCTGCCCAGGGTCCTGCAGCTAGGTAGGCATGGGAGCTGGACTCCTTCCCATCTGTACTTCCAGAACTCGAACTTTGCCTTGTCTCTGTGAGGTATCTGAGAGGAGAACACAGAGTGGTAAAACTTCCAAGCTGGCAAGATGGTTTTGTTCTGCCCGGGCTTAAATTTTTTTTTTATTTTTTTTTGATTTTTCGAGACAGGATTTAAAAAATTTGAACTTCATAATACATTATTGCATAATAAAAAAGTTACCTGCTCTTCAGCTGCTTGCCTTCTTGTTCATAACCTCTGTTATTTATTACGTATCCTTTATACGCTGGGCACTGTTGAACATTTTGTTCTTTAATTTAATCCTCACAATAACCCATTGAGGTAGGTCAAAATTCACTTCAGGGAGTAAGAAAATGAGGCTTTGTTTGTACTCCCAGGTCTGGAGATTGCCATAGTGATGGCCTGTGTTCCTAAGAATGCAGCATTGCCTGGGAGGAAATAGAAGGGCCTTTCTTCTCATGCTGGAATAGTATTTCAGAGGGAGAACTTCCCCTGTCTGGCATCCGGCAGGTAGTGTCACCCTGGGTATCAGGGCCTTAGGTGAGCCAAGCCCTTAACTGACCCATGCCTCTATGCATTTCATGTAGCTGAGAGCCTTGGTCATGTCTGTCTGCAGCATCTGGTGAGCTACAGACCTCTTCCCTAACTAGATGCTCCTAACACTTCTTTCCTATGTTTGCTTTACTGTTTTAGGGAGAACAATGTTTGTGACGTAAATGCAGTGCATGGCTTGTTCGCCACAGGAACAATAGAGGTTAGCACCTGTTGACTTCGTTTTTGTAAATGTGTTTTCACTTGCTTACAGTTCCATTTTTTTTCTTTAAAACGTTTAACATTTATTTGTGTGTGTGTGTGTGTGTGTGTGTGTATTTTGTGTGAACATGTGCACGCTTGCTGTAGTGCTTATGTAGAGATAAGAAGGCAACTTACTGGAGTTGATTTTCTTCTTCCATATGAGTCCTGGGGATTGAACTCGGGTTGTCAGGCTTGTCTGAGCCATTTTGTAAGGCCTACAGTTCTGTTTGTATTCAAAAACCATTTTCTGTGACCTGGAGCAATAGTTCAGTAATTACAAGTGTGTATGACTCTTATAGAGGACCCGAATTTGGTTTCCACTTCCCAGGTAAGTCAATTCACAGCTGCCTGTGACCCAAGCTCTGGGGGAGTCTGACACCATCTTCTGGCCGCTTTTGGCACATGCACCCACAGACTCATGCCTGTACACAGACATACATATACATGCAATTAAAAATAGACACCCGCCTAGCATTGTGAGGCCTAGGTTTGCTCCTTAACAGTGCCTAAATCAGTGAGCCAATCAATTAATCAAGCCTCAGCATTTAATTTCTTTTTTTTTTTAATTTTTTTTTGTTGTTGATATTTATTTATTTATTTATTATGTATACAATATTCTATCTGTGTGTTTGTCTGCAGGCCAGAAGAGGGCACCAGACCTCATTACAGATGGTTGTGAGCCACCATGTGGTTGCTGGGAATTGAACTCAGGACCTTTGGAAGAGCAGGCAATGCTCTTAACCGCTGAGCCATCTCTCCAGCCCCATTTAATTTCTTAAAAAAAAAAATTATACCTTTAGAAATGTTGAAAATAGCCAGGTGGTAGTGGCTTTTGCCTTTGTCACAGCGTTCAGTAGCAGAGGCAAGCGATCTCTCTTGAGTTTGAGGCTGGCCTAGTATACATACTGAGTTCCAGGACAGCCAGGGCTAAAGAAATGTCAAGGGTTAAGAGCACTGATTGTTCTTCCAGAGGACCCGAGTTCAATTCCTACCACCCATATGGCAGCTCATACCTATCTGTGGCTTCAGTTTCAGGGGACCCGACACCCATAGCAAAAAATAAATTAAAAAAAAAAAAAAGGAAAGAAATGTTGAAAACATAGTTCAGGGTTTGCATTCTATATTCCCACTTTCTTATAAAAATGTTATATTTAAAAAATGTTTCCTTAGCCATTTGAAAATAAGTCATGGATATTTTGACATTTTATGCCTAAATATTTAAAGTACAATTTTCTTTTTCTTTCCCCCATGAGATAGGGTTTCTCTGTAGCTTTGGAGCCTGTCCTGGAACTAGCTCTTGTAGACCAGGCTGGCCTCGAACTCACAAAGATCTACCTGGCTCTTCCTCCTGCCTCTTCCTCCTAAGTGCTGGGAATAGAGGCGTGTACCACCACCGCCCAGCTTAAAGTATAATTCTTAGAAATAAGGAGGTTCCAGCACACTCATGTACATATAGGGAAAGCACCAATGCACATGGGGCTGGAGAGATGGCTCAGCAGTTAAGAACATTGCCTGTTCTTTCAAAGGTCCTGAGTTCAATTCCCAGCAACCACATTGTGGCTCACAACCATCTGTAATGAGGTCTGGTGCCCTCTTCTGGTCTGCTGGCATACATGCAGACAGAACATTGTATACATAATAAATAAATAAATATTTTAAAAAAAACCCAATGCACATAAAGTTAAATAAGTTATTAAGTCCTCATCTCAAAATATCAAAAAATAAAATGTATGGAATAATAGAGACTAAAGCAAAGACCTATCCTGAGCCTTAGCTGCTCAGGAGGCTGACACAGGAAGATCACTTGAGCCCAGGAAGTGGAGGCTAACCTGGATAACAGTAAGGTCCTTATTCAAACAGACAAAACCATGAAGACCTTTTTCATAAAACCACAATATCTTTATTATCACTAAGAAGTTTAACATTACTGTGATGATTGATATAAAATACAAATGTCTTTATTGCTCCTTTCCATGGGAACCAATCCAAGGCTCAAGTGTGTAGTTAGGACTTTTCATTGCTCGTTTCCTTAGTAATGAAGCAAATCACCTCGCGGTGAAGTATGACAGTGCCAAGATTATAGACTAAAAGAAGCTTTGATTCTCCGTGAAATTAGTGGTAATAAATCTTTATTTTTGATAAATGTTTGAAATTTTTCTAGTAGCAGCTTTTACTTAAAGTTGGTTTTTCCTTTGTTCAGGGTCGAGTGGAATGCTGGGATCCAAGAGTGAGAAAAAGAGTGGGCGTGTTAGACTGCGCGTTAAGTAGCGTCACGGTGGACTCAGAGTGAGTAGTGGAGAACTGCAGTCTGTCAATGAGACTTCTGCTCTAAGTCAGCCTGGCAGCATGACATTAACTGCCAGAGGATGGAGCTCTTTGGGACTTGCCTCTGTAGTTGGTGTCTGTGAGTGCTGGGGCAAGCCAGGGAGATTGCCTCTTTCCAGCACCGCACAGAGTGGCACATTTAGTTGCTGTGGGATTTGTCAAGTCTGTTGTAGGAACTGACATTTCAGTTCTGCAGGACCGGTGGGTTGGGTGGTACTGTCCCTTCAGTTAGCAGCCTGGAAAGTGTGCTTTGAATGCTCTCTGGTGCAGGGAAGCGAGTGTGATGATGTTTTCTTTGTTCTCTTTGGTCTAATTCCTTTACTTATAACTTTAGAGAGTGGTACATACTTGGAGAGAGAAGCCTGCAGCCTAAGTAGTGGGTTGCATTAAATAGAGGAAGCATCTTTGGGGGTCCCCCACTTACCAGTGTGGCCGATTTCACAGGCGGCACCACTGTCCCTGTGTTTGATGTGGATGTATGGCAGATCACCCTCAGGCAGATCCTTGCCCTGGGCTTATCTGCTGCAATCAGTTCAGAAATGCTTTTCTATGAGCTCATGGTATTCACCATCCTCTGCTTCCCCAGTACATCCTCGTGTACTTCAGAGAGAATTGGCACACCCTCTGCTGATACCCATGTGGGAGGGTGAAGTGTCTGATGGTCACAGTGCGGTGACACTAAGCACCCTTTAAATTACTGCAAAGTTTTCCCACCTTTAGGGAGGGAACTCTTCATTCCTTTGAAAAATTTGTTGATATGGAACATCTTTGGTCTAAAAAAAATTATGAATGATTCAGTTAGTCGATGCAGCTCAGTGGGAGTGTGCAAGGATGTGGAGTGTGTGAGACCGTGAAGTGTGCAGTAAGGCTGCAGGTTCAGTTCTGATTACTGCAGCAACAAACCAGGAAGGGCAGAACTAGAAAGATATGTCTTTCTATAAGTCTACTCTGTGTTAATAAATAGATTTATTTGTGTGCTTGTTTTAAACTATTACATTTAAAGTGACAGTGGAAGCAGTTAAAGTGGTTATCAGCGTCATTAATCATGACGTGGTGTGGGGAATACTGAGCAGTTTTAAGCCAGGAAGTTCACTCCCACATAGCCTAGACTAATGCAAAACTGCATGTTAAGGTTTGTTGTTGTTGAGGCGTGTATGCACTAGTGCAGGTTCCTGAGGAGGCCAGAAGAGGACTCTGCACCCCCTAGAGCTTAAGTTGCAGTCATTGTGAGCTACCCAGTGGGTGCTGGGAACTGAATTCCAGTCCTTAACAGAGCAGTTTGTGCCCCCCCCCATCCAGCTCTTCAGTTCCCATATTATTTTAACCCATCAGCATAAACAAAAGAACTAGAAAAATTAGTATATTAGAAAGTAAAGTCAGTTATGTTAAAGATATTTCCTCATTCTGAAGGAAGTAGAGAGGTTAATTTTCTCTCACCCATAGGCATTCGCTTGTCTTTGAATTACTGTTGAGTTGTGTGCTGTGTTCACCCTGTCGTGAGCATCACGTTCTGGGTTTGTTTTTTCTTCTTTTGTTTATCCATTTGTTTTGTTTTTGTGAGACATAGTCTTACTCTATCCCTGCCTGACCAAGAACCCTGTAGACAGGCTGGTGTCAAATCACAGAGCTCTCCTGCCTCTGCCTGCCAGTGCTGGGATCCCAGGTGTGTGTCTGATGACCTGAGTTCAGTCCTGGGACCCATGTAGGTGGAAGAGAACGCCACAGGGTTGTCCTGGGACCTCCAGCTATACTCCTGTGTGTATTCACACAACTTTTTTTTTTTTTAATGTAAACTGATCTATAGGGATCACTGATAATATATCTTAAAGCTATTTATTTCAAATAGAAGCGCAGTAAGTCTAGGAGATGTGATTCTAGACAGTAAGGAAAATCATTTAACTTTGCTCTTGAGAAATAGGGGAGTATTTGCTTTTTTGGGTTTTTTTGTTGTTGTTGTTTGTTTGTTTTTTGGTTTTTTAAGACAAGTTTTCTCTGTAGTCCAGGCTATCCTGGAATTCACTCTGTAGACTTGGCTGGCCTTGAACTAGGAGATTTGCCTGTCTCTGCCTCCCCAAGTGCTGGAATTAAAGGCATGGGCTACCATATCTGGCTGAAATATGGAAATACCTTTTAAAAATAAAATTGACCCCAGGGTAGTCAGGGCTGTTACACAGAGAAGCCTTTTCTCAGGAAAAAAATAAATAAAATTGGCTCACATTTTGTACTGAATTCTCTTGTCTTTTAAAGTTAAGGCGTTATTCAGCTGTTGTAGTTGAGTATATTTGCTTAAAGCAGTTATTTTGAAAATAAGTATATTTAGCATAGCAAACAAAAGATACTAAGCCATTTCCGAAACTGAAAGAATAGCAGTGGCCCGCCTGCCATGCAGTAGAGTTTAGCCAACCAGCGCCCCCAGGAACATTGAGGATGTTTAGAGTTGGGTGATTATTTCCAGAACATCTAAAACTTGGATTTCTGGGTTAGCACATACATATTCCCAAGGACTTTCTTACAGAAAATCTAGTGTACATGTGAGCATCTACCAGCCTGTGGATGGGATACTGTCTCCCTGGACTCAGTTTATGCTCCGCCCTAGCAGGTGCTCAGTGCTCTTCTTCCTTCCCCATTTTATTGTATTTATTTATTGATCTGCTTTTCATGGGTGGGGTACAGCCATGCTGCTTCATGTATGTGGAGGTCAGAGGACAACTTTCTGAAGTCTTCTCTCTCTCCACCCGTGGGTCCAGTTGCCAGGCTTGGAAGCAAGTATCCATGGTTGACCCCACTGACCCATCCCTCTAGCTCACTTGTCCATAAGGGCTGTCCTCCCGGGTTTAAGGGAGTCTTCTGGCTAGTACACAGTAGACATACAACACCATACCCAGTTTATTTTTAGAAAGAGCTACTTAATTGCTACCTTGTTGCTTAGTAGATAGTGGTTTTATTTGTTTGGTTACTTTATGTTTGCCAGAGACTTTGGTGAGTTGTTTCCATACAGAAAGGGATGTTTTTGTTGAGTACTTTTATCTGATGTGTTTTGTAGAAGGCTCTCCATCCGTGGCATGTGCAGTGTTCAACTTTTGAGCATTGTGTCTCAGAGGCGTGTTCACTTAGGGAAGGGCACATAAAACACCTGCAGATACTCCTTCCTACAGTTGTCAGGGAGGTTTGTTACATCTTTGTGACCTTTTTGTAGAAAGAACAATGATCTCGTGTGTGTACAGTCATGGGAAAACATCCAGATATGGTATACCAAAATGTTAAAAATGGTTTGGTTTTTTTTCTGCTGATTAAGTTTCAAATGATCTTATTGTATTTTATCATTCTTATAAAGATTTATTCTTAATTGTGTGTGTGTGTGTGTGTGTGTGTGTGTGTGTGTACCTGCATATGAAGACCAGAAGAGGGTGTTGGATCCTCTGAAACTGGAGTTATAGAACCTATTGTCTGGGTTCTGGGAAACTGAACCTTGGTCCTCTAGAAGAACAGCCAGTGTTCTTAACCGCTGAGCCATCTCTCTAACCCCTGTGTTTTATTTTTTATGTTTTTTTGGTTTTTCGAGACAGAGTTTCTCTGTACCTTTGGAGCCTGTCCTGGAACTAGCTTGTGTAGACCAGGATGGCCTCGAACTCACAAAGATCCGCCTGCCTCTGCCTCTGCTGGGATTAAAGGCGTGCGCCACCACTGCCCAGCTTATTTTTTATGATTAGCTTTATGTTTATCCTACAAGCCTTATAGCCTGTCTCCTGTTATTTAATAAACTCTAGAAGGTGAAGAAGCTTTAAACACTGGACAGAGGGGTGGCTATCTTTCTTTTCCATGAGTGATTGATATCTCTCTGCCTGAGGAAGACAGACTCACCTGAAAACCAGGAAGAGCTAATATGACAGTTCCATAAGTTGGTTAGGAAGTAAATGTCCATAAGCCATTGATTTTGTTATTTATTAGCAATGCTCCAGTAGGAGGAGGCAGTAGACCAAAGTTCTCATAACATTAACTGTGCAGCTACTCAAGGATTCACTCACTTGAAGAAAGTGATAAAATTGCACTATAAAATGAATCTTGGTGAAATAGGAAAATACTTCCCTATGAAAAATTATTCTAAAGTTCATTTTGAAGATGATGGAATATTTGTGGACCAGAGGCTTCCTTCTTTACTGCTGTTCAGAGCAGCTCCAGGCTGGGGCTTTAGGTGGCAGGAGAGGATTGATGATGCTGTGGGTGTCAGCCTGGGTTGGAATTGTGGCTAGCAACATGTGGCCCATGAGGACTGAAAGCAGAGCTGTTGTGATTTCACTGTGTAGCCCTACATGAGTGCTGGGGTTACAGGCGTGTGTCACCACAGCAAGCTGGTGTCTACGTCTGACCTATTGTCTCTCGTTTTTCCCACCTCGATCTTTTGGTGCTAGTTTTCATTGCTGGTGTGTGAGAATCATGGTCTATAATTGTAGCCATAACCTTTGTTCTAGCTTCAGTACTTTGGAGATCCTAGGATCTTCATTTAGGTATTAACCTTTTATTTTAGATGAATGAAATTGATCTATTTCATGTTTTAAATATTCTTTAATTATGTGTATATGTGTATGTGCCCATGAGTGTAGGTGCCTGAAAAGAGCAAAGGTATCAGATCTGCTGGATCTAAAGTTATATAGGTGGTTGTGACATGGTGCTGGGACTTGTACTTGGGTCCTCTGTAAGAGTAGTACATGTTCTAAACCACTAAGCCATCGCTTGCCTCAGTGAAAGTTGTTTTTACATGAGAAGTAAGCATACCCATGCCCCAAGATAAGTTGTTTCCCTGAGTAAATATGGAATGTTTGGGGGCTGCGGGTTTGGCTCATTCAATGAAGTGCTTGTTTGCTGTACAAGATATGACTTAGTTCAGATCCCAGCATCCTTATAAACCAGTCACAGAAGACTGTAGACTAGGCTGGCCTCGAACTCACAGAGATCCACCTGTCTCTGCTGGAATTAAAGGCATTCCCCCCCCCCCCGCCCCGAAATGCTTGTCATATTTGAAGTGAAGATAAATGATGAGCCTATTATTTAGTAAAAGATTTGGTCACATAGTCACAGAGAACAAATATTTGCCTTTCAGGATAAACAGCTTGCCCACCATCTCTGCTTTGAAGTTTAATGGCGCCTTGACCATGGCAGTTGGAACCTCCACAGGACAGGTAAATATGTTCAAAGTGGAAATTTCACATGTAAGATAGTATTTTGGATATGTATTAGGAGACACATACTTGGGACAAGAAGTGAGGTTGTTCTCTTTGGCCAGAGTGAAGTGTTCCAGAATGCCAGAGCCATCTAGTACCTGGGGATTGGTCTAGGTTCTTTGGAACTGGAGTTGAAGTGGAGTAGTCCTCAGGTGTGTGTGTGTGTGTGTGTGTGTGTGTGTGTGTGTGTGTGTGTGATTTTTCCAAGCTGTTTGTCTGTGTAACAAGCCCTGATTGTCCTGGAACCTGCTTTGTAGACCAGGCTAGCCTTGAACTCACAGATATTCACCTGCCTCTGCCTCCCCCATGCTGATATTAAAGGCATGCAACACCTGCAAACTTAAGGTATCTTTTTCCCACATAGTACTTAAACATCATCCTACAGTGTCCACAGAACTTGCCTTTGTCTTTCCAGTCTGTTTTACGCCTTTCCTTCGTAGTGAACCCTTGTAAGTTGTCTGACCTCAAAGAGATGGAAACTCTAATAGATTTACTGCCTCTCTTCCAGGGTGATGGGAGACCTGTCACCTGAGATTGTGAAACCCAGCTTTCTGGGCTCCCCTGCCTCTAACGATGGAAGTCAGGAGAATCTCCTGTCTTGGACCTGCCAGCCCTTTCTTACTGAGGAGTGCACTGGCTCCATTCTCTGTCACGTCGCTTGTGGCAGCAGCACCTGCTGTGGCGTAGGCCATCATACAGATTTGCTAATTAACAAGTGATACACTTAGTGTAGATCCGTAGTTATTACATCAGTGTGCCTAAAAACTACTGGGATTGAAGTCATAAAAATGTGTTCTACAGGCTGACTTTCCTGTTAGGCTTTGAGTGAATTTGTTTGTTGTGTTCATAGGTTATGAAATACAGGACAGTCATTATTTCAAGTTTTATTTATTTATTTATTTATTTTTGAGACTGTCTTCCACAGCCCAGGTTGGCTTCAAACTCCATGCGAAGACAAGGATGACCTTGAGTGCCTGATTCCTTTCCTCTCCCTGTCCTAGGTGCTGAGGTTGCCGGCACGTGCCACCGTGCCTGGTTTTTGCCGTGCTGGGGAATGAACTGCAGGCTTCGTGCTTGTTAGGCCAGTGCTCTCTTAGCTGAACCACCTCCCCGGCTCCCAGGTGCCTACTTTCAAATGTGTTGTTTTGGACATTGCTCCTTTGACTAAAATAACTGTTTTCTCTTTGAGGTATTGCTGTATGACCTTCGCTCAGACAAGCCATTGCTGGTCAAGGATCACCAGTATGGACTGCCCATTAAGTCAGTCCATTTCCAGGATTCGTTAGATTTGGTCTTGTCTGCGGACTCCAGAATTGTCAAGATGTGGAACAAGAACTCCGTACGTACTTTTTGTTGAAATTGTCCTCTGTTTTCCTTGCCTCTTCCCAGTGCTTCTTTTGTTTCCTTTGTGTTTGGAAGCTTGTGTGAGTCCTTGAGAAAGGGGTGCTGAGTGGTCATCTGGGAACCAACAGGTCCATCACTGTAGGGCAGGGCACACTGTGTTTGAGTATAGCTGGCATGAGCTTGTCCCCAGTTAAGGAACATCCTGATTGGCCAGCCCTGGCTGGTGTGCTTTTCATTTATTTAAGTACATTTGTGCTGCCGTGTGCGTAAGCCAGCCAGAGGACAATTTGAGGGACTGAACTCAGATCATCAGGCTTGGCCGCAAAAGTCTCCAGCCCCTCAGCCATCCTGCTGCCCCCAGCATACATCTTTGAGGGATGTTAGAGGGAGAAAATTCACTGTGAAGGAGACTTCACCCTGAAGATCCCTGTCTTTATTTAACTGTCGCCTGTGAGGGTGTGTGTGTGCTGCAGCGCATGTGGGGATCACAGGACAGCTGGGTGACAGCAAACACGTGATCTGCCGAGCCATCTCGCCAGCTCACTCACCACCCCAGCAGAATCCTCAGGGCCGACATTGCCTTTCCATGCCAGTGTCACTCCATGACCCAGGTTCACTCCACCTCAGACAAGTAGAGTTAGAGATGGAACCTGTACAGTAATTTCATGTCAGTCAGTCTATCTGTCTTTGGTGGTGGTACCGGGACTGAGCCCAGGTTGTGTGTTGCTTGGCAAGCGCAGTACCACTGAGTTACATCCTCAGTGTTCTTTTTACTTTTTATTTCAAGAGAGGGTTTTGGTGAGTGAATAGTGTTTCCTTAATATTTGGATACTGGGCGGTGGTGGTGCCACACCTTTAATTCCAGCATTAGGGACGCAGAGGCAGGTGGATCTCTGAGTTGAGGCCAGCCTGGTCTACAGAGTGAGTTCCAGGGCAGTCAGGGCTACACAGAGAAACTCTGTCTCAAAAAAAAAAAAAAAAAAAAAAAAAAGAAAGGAAAAGAAAGAAAAAAATTGGTGTTTCCCTTCAACTCCAAGTGTTAAAAAGTAACAACAGTTTGCATTGCTGATTTTAATCTACCTTCCTTTTTTTTTAACTATTTAAAAGTTTTTTTGTTGTTTTAAGTCTTATTAGCTCAAGATAGCATCAAATTTGCTGTGGGTGACCTTTAACTATTGATCTGCTGCTGAGCCTTCAGAGTACATGATTGTAGGAGCCTCCCACCATGCCTAGGCTTGTTATTTTGTTTTTTAAAACCTAAGTATTAGCAGAGTGTGATGGCTCATGCCTGTCCTCTCAGTGCTTAGGAGGTAAGGTAGGAAAATCAAAGCCAGTCTGGGCTAGAGTGAGACTGTCTTAAAACCTGAGAGGACTGAAGGTAATTCCATTCCATCAATAAAACAAATCAGATACAGCAATTGTTTCCCTGTTACAGTCTCTCTCTCGTTCTGTTTTTTGAGACAGGGTTTCTCTGTAGCTTTGGAGACTGTCTTAGAACTTGCTCTGTAGACCAGACTGGCCTCAAACTCACAGAAATTCGCCTGTCTCTGCCTCCCAAGTGCTAGGATTAAATGCATGTGGCACCGCCGCCTGGCTCTTTCTAAAAATTAAAACAATATATTAAAGTTTTATACTTGTGTCTGCATGTATATCTGTGTTTCTGTCATGTTCAGATGCCCCTTTGGAGCAAGAATTACAGGTGTTTGTGAGCTGCCTGACCAGGGTTGTGGTCAGAACTCAGGGCTTTGGAAGAGCGGAAAGTACTCAACTGCTGAGCTCTCTCCAGCCCTTGTTTTTTTTTTTTTTTTTTTTTTTTTTTTTTTTTTTTTTTTTTTTTAGTCTATACACTAATTCTATAGGCTTAAAAGTGTTCATTTAAAAACACTCCTGAGATGGCACTGGGCAGGAGGCCCATGCCCTCCGCATTCACTGCTTAGAGCACCTGCTGTGCTTGGGCAGAGGGCTACAGGCAGCTCAGTCACAGGCCCGTCACCTGTCACTCTGGCTTTTGTAGGCATTACTTTACTTTTTTTTGTTTGTTTGTTTGTTTTTTGTTTTTTAAATTTTGCATTTTGTAGCTAGAGAAATGGCTCAGCTGTTAAAAGCACCAGCTGCTCTTCCGGAGGACCCAGGTTCAGTTCCCAGCACCTACAAGTCAGCTCCCAGCTGTTTATGACTCGAGTCCCAGAGGCTCCAGTGGCCTCTTCTGGACTTCCCAGAAGTCCCACATTCAGGCCAACACACATAAAATGAAACTAAGTTCTCAAGATCTTATTTTAAGTTTTGCATTTTTGGCTCCAGAAATGTGGTGACCTTAATTTCTGTATTCTTCTGACTCTGTCTTGGTGTTCACAGCCATTCTTGAGATAATCCATTCCTGTGACTGTAATTTAAGAGAGGAGAACCGGCTTATGGCATTTCTGAATTATTGGAAATATTACCCTGACGCTTTCAGGGGTATTGACTATGTTTTCTGCTTTGTAGACTTTGAGTTTGGAGGGTTCGAGGACTCTTGGGGGACTTGGTATATCTTAGACAAATAATTTTTCTGACAGTCCTAACTAATGAAAAACTTTAACTGGGTGGGGTGTGTTCGCATATAATCTCAATACTTAAGAGGCTGACTGAGTCCAGTTTGAGGCTGAGTTGCAGTATGCAGTGAGACCCTGGACCAAATAATAATAATAATAATAATAATGATAATAATAATAATATTTAAACTCTTGCTGGTTACATTTAATTGCATAAGTGCATATATTTTTATTTAGATATATTCTCACTATGTAGATAAGCTTGCCTGGGACTCACTGGGTAGCTCCTACCTCCACTTTCCGAATGCAGAGATTATAGTTGGGAGCCGCCACGGCTGCCTCTTTTGTCTGAAAACTCCCAAGATACTGTAAAGAAGGCATTCCCTTGACCTGCCTCCCATCCCGCCTAAGCTAGTGACCCATTCAATTTGGATATGTCCTTCCAGACCCCTTACTGCTGCATTCCTGTGCCCCAGGGTCCTGTGACCCATGGATCCCTTTGTCTCTGGTTCTGTGCCCCATGTGTCTGCTGCGCCACACCATCAAGTTCTGTTCTCTTCCTCCTTTCCTTGCCCTCTCCTTCTCGCTTCAGTGCGAGATAGCTGGGCAAGCACTTGGCCACTGTTTTTCATGAACCATGAAATCACCATCCTGCCTGGGCTTCAGCTCCACCTACTTCTGCCCTGGCAGTACCACATCCTGCTGTCGGTCTTCTGGTTATGACTTATGGCTGCAAGAGCTGGCAGAACTTGTCAGCATCCCCACTTGAAGACATCACATTGTAATTATGGCAATCGATTTTTTTTTTTTTTGGCATTTTGTTTCTTAAGACTAAACACTTCCTCTTGACTAACAGATTACCCAGCTCTGCATGACCTGCTTTCCTTGTTTATCCTTCTCGTCTTTCTCCACGCCTACCTCTTTCTGGGCCTTTTTTCTTCTATCAGTTTTTAATAGTATAGCAGACTGCCCCCCACCTTTAAAGTAGGATGTGTCAGCCTTCACAGTGTAGTGACTGATACTTTGTATTCATGGGGCTCCCTGTGGTTTTTCATTGCCTTTTGGGCTTTGGTGATGCTGCTGCACACTTGAGTTTCAACTCTGCCTTCTGCTGTGCACCCGCATCTCCAATACTGGGATTCTTCTGTTCTGTTTGAACAGATCAACTTTCTGCCACAGCTTCATTTCTAAGATGAGAGTATTTGATATGTTGATAAGACAAGTAAGATTAGGGCGGGGGGAGGGGGTTTGAGCACGGTTTCTCTGTGTTATAGCCCAACAGCCCTAGCTGTCCTGGAACTAACTCTTGTAGACCAGGCTGACCTTGAATTCACAGAGATCCGCCTGCCTCTGCCTTCCGAGAGGCGTGTACCACCAGTGCCTGCTGACAAAAACGATTTTAAAGTATAAATTCTTTCAATTAGGTTATTTCCTTTATGTAACACTAGGAGGATTGTGGTCTCCATTTTATTTTCTTTATGTGCCATTGCTAAAAAGCTGTCTTTGATGATCTTAGTAATCCAGATTTGCTTACTGTTTTAGGGAAAAATATTTACTTCACTGGAGCCAGAACATGACCTTAATGACGTTTGCCTCTATCCCAACTCAGGTAGGCGCTCACGTTCCTGTGCTGGAGTTTCAAACTGCATTTACTTCATAAAATAACATTTGGCCTGGTCAGAACAGTGCCTGGATTTTTCAGGCACTTGGAAGAAGGAAGAGCAGGAAGCAGTGTGGGTGACTCAGGAAAGGGCACTCTCATGACTCAGTGCTCAGCCCGCCCAGCTATTAGTAGAAACTAGCAACAGACTGCATGCAGGCGGCAGGTGAAGTGCTATTTTGGTGTATTCTTTATGGGATTAGTAATAGCATGTGGAAATTGAGGTTAGGGATATAGAGGAGGCTGCAGTCACCAGGTAGTACAGATGGTTATAGAGTTTTTGAGATATACTGCATCATGTACTGTTCAGCAAATTATATGATAGGTTTCAAAATTCAGCAACATACTCAGGGCAGATCCTGATGGGGATCTGAGAGAATTAGAACCCTCCCCATCTCAAGCCATGTCCCCTAAGGACAGACACACACAATTCTGCTGACGAGACAGACAACAAAGCCTGAAGTGCCTCATCATGCACATGGAGATGGTCCCGTGCCAGTGTGTTAGAAGGAGTCATGAGCCAGAGCTGCCGAAGGTGGGCAGAGGAGGCTTGCAGGGCATGTGTGGAGGGCAGTCATTGAGTGGGATTAAAGGGGCTCTGTTGTTGAGGTGATTGACTGAGAAGACAACGTCAGAGGAGTAACAGGGAGGGTTGTGGGAAGGCTGAAGTGAACGGACAGTGGGCTGCAGGTGGTGGCAGCACAGGAGTGACCTGAGAACCCGGGCTCCGTCTGTCTCCAGATGGCCCACAGAGATGAAGGTGGGCTAGCTTGGAACTGCAGTACCTAGGAAAGTAGTGTTCTGCGTTGAGGCAGTGAGTATATGTGTGCTTCTGACGTCTAAGTACTAAGCAGTGACATGAGAGGCATAGTGTCTGTTTGTACAGGCCAGCACCCCGAACCTCCTGTGCACCATAGCGTAACTGATGTAGCAGGCCCTGCACTAACCACAAGTCAGCACCCGAGCCTTCTGTGATCACCAGGTAGGCAGGTGTGCTAAGAGAATGTTCATAGGTAAATGTAGGTTGATGATTGAAGAAGTGGAAGTAAAGTTGGCCTCCAGACGTAGTTCTAGGATAGCATGGCTACAGAGAATCCTGTCTTCTGGAAAACCAAAGCAGGTTCTGCGCATCAGCCCTCATTCCAGCAGGTCATCCATACGAGGTGATAGCGTTGGTTCTGTGTGTTCGGGAATCTCCTTTGCCATGTGTGGTTTGGATGAAGAATGGCTTTTTCTGTCAGATGACTTACAAGAGGCAGTTAGGTATACAACAGCCAGGCCAGTAATTGTTTCACAAAACCACGGTACAGTTGTGTGCTGGCCTCTGCCCACTGGCATGGGCTCCTCACTGTGCTCAGAGACTGTTCTGCACTGGCTTTACCATACTTGCTATTCCCTTCCCCTCTGAGCTGTGGTCATCATCACTAGGTACTTACTCTTAGTTTAGACAAGCTAAACCCCTTTTAGTATGTTCACATACTCACTTTTGGAGTGATTAGAGCCTAACCATGACACTGTTTAGTAATGTTTTTCTATTTGCAAGGCAGCTTGGAATATTGAGAAATGACTTCGCCTCCCTGGCTCATTTTCTGGCCCGTATCTGGCTACTCAGGCAGCCCTTTGCACAGCTCCCATGCATTGACCAGCCCTTCTGCACAGGTCAGGGCACTGTCAGACAGCACAACTCTGGGACCCAGTGTGTATAGCTTGCTGACGAAGAAAGCATGTAAAGATGATGCATGTCTGAGACCCACCCCAGCCTGTAAATGCATGATTAGAGGTGCAGAGCCATTGGTAGAAAGAGATAGTGGGCTTTGGACTTGAGAAAGACCTGCCTCAGGCTTTGCTATGCCCATCACGCCCCTCAGCTTTCTTACCTGCCATACAAAGCTGCAGGAAACCTCCTGGACTGTGGAAAATGCCAGGTTGCTCTGCATCTCCCTCAGCATCCTCCAACAGAACATGACATGGCAAACAGCCATGGGGTGTTTGCACATGTAATCTCACAGTGAACTTACTGCTCCCTGTGTCAGTGAGAAGCTGATGGGGCAGATGTGTTCCTGCTGCTCTTCTTCCCAGATTGTCTGCCCTAAACTGTTCAGAGTGGGACTAAAGCTATGTGTTTCAGTGCAGAGCTTTTCAAATGTGGTTGACCAGCTGGCTAGTCAGGCTGCCTGCCTGCCCTTCCTTTTTTCTGTGTTTTTAACCTTCGGACCCCTTGCAGATTGGTACTTTTGTACAGTACAATACAAATAATTACTAGCAAAATGGTCACACACTGGGATAACACTGCCCCGCGATTTTGTTTTGTCCTTTTTCCACACTACCGTTAAGCTGCCTCCAGGCTTTTAGGTTCCTTTTATTTTCTGTACTTTTATCTCCAGCCTGGTAGCAGGTTGCAGATGGCCCAGGGAACTTACCTTGAATAGCACTGCTGTAGAGCTCTGTCTCTAGATTTGTGTCTTGGACCTTGGTGAGCCTTTTCCCTGAACTACAGATGATTTCTGACTTGTGCGTGTGCTCAGGGTGGGGGGTGGGGGTGTGCATACGCACATTGTATCAGATCTCTGAGAGTGTCTTAGACTGCAGATGCTGTTGTCTTTTCTCCCTCTGAACAGTTTCATTTCTTTTGGGAATGATAAACAGCAGCATTTTGAGAAACTAAGTGGAAACATTGTCCCTAATTCCAGTATCCTCAGAACTGTTACTGCTCCTTAGCGAAAGTGGCTGCATTAGTCCAGTGTCCTGTTTGAAGAGGTCCTCCTTCTGCCCTTGGAGTCACTGCTGCCGTCTAGTTTGACATTGTGCTAGAAACAGAAAGTGGGCTGAAGAAGGCGAGTCGGTAGCCACATGTGTATGCCAGGATTTTCATTTTCTTGATGGTATTTAGACTATTTAATGGTTTATTTGATAATGTAAGAAGTCTTTTCATTTTGTCTGTTTTGAGTGGAGTTTTCATGTTCCACTTTACATGGGCTGGTGATGTTTATTTTAAAGAGTACCATGCTCACTGAGATCATATGTGAGCTTATCCAGAAACATACATTATTATCTTGTAGAGGTTTGGGTAGATGCTGTCTGAATTCATGTGTAGACACGAGAGGTGTGGCTGTAGTACATCTTGTCACCTTGGAGGTGCTGCAGAAAACCTGAGGGTACTTGCTGGGAACTGAGACATTTCATATCTGACGTGAAGTAGCCAAATACCTACAAATGTTGGATCTCTGATTTCTTGGGGTTATAGGGAATAACAGGGCTGCCCTCCAGCCTGGTTTTGCTTTCTCACAATGGGGATGCCATGGAGACTAAATTAACTTCTCTAGTGGTTCATTTTTTAAAAAATTCCCTGAGACGATTATAACACTCTGACATATGGGTCTTAAGAAAATATTTTCTGTGTGTTTTGCCTGAATGTATGTATGTATACCACATGTGTGCTTGGTGCCTAGAGTGGTCAGAAGAGGGCATCAGATCCTCTGGAACTGCAGTTACAGATAGAACCATCATGTGGGTGCTGGGAACTGAGCTGGCTCTCTGCAAGAGCAACAAGTGCTTTTAGCCACTGAGGCATCTCTCCCGTCTTGACACGTCTTTTGGGACGTGGGTCTTTTGGGGGTAGTTCTACACAATGCTCCCTTAGTCATTTTGATCTGTAGTTGGCTTTGAAATTTAATGCAGAAATTCTGATGCTGAGGTCTTTTGCTTCCTTGAGTCCTGACTCCAGGAAGGGAGTCTTTTTCTCCATTATTATTCTCTGGGCATCTTATGCATGAAGCTGGAAATGCTCTGGATCTTGTGTAGAGCTGAGTGCCTCTTTGGAGCCTGGTCATGGCCTTTGCTCATGAAATTCACAGACAGGGAGTTCACAAGTAGGAAGTCGGCTGTCCCACCACTGAGGTCCCTTGCCCTGAAAGGCAGCTTGCAAGTACTGGCAATACAAACCTTTCAAAATGTAAAACACGTAGAAAAGGGTACTTCCTGTCATGTGTTTAACTTTCTCATTGTGTTTATTTTTAGGAATGCTTCTTACTGCCAATGAGTCCCCCAAGATGGGCATCTACTACATTCCGGTAAGAGCCAGCAGGAGCAGGCACAGAGTTTGTGTGTGAACTGGTTGTGTTGACAGCCTTTGGGCTCTGTGTGGCTGTGCTGTACTGCGGACTCACTGTAGATGAGTAAATGTCTCAGCATGCTGCAGTGTGGATTGTTTTGTGCTGCCTTAGCGCAGGCTGGAAAAAACTAGTAATCTCAGCTTTGTTGTTTGTTTGGCTGTGAAGTGTTTCATAATCTAGGACATTGATTCATCTGTTGACTAATTGGAGGTCTAAATCAAAACTAAGAGTCTAGTTCTCTTCTTGTTACCTTGCTTTTACAAATAAGTTGCCCGTGAGAGAGGCCATCTTAGATGATCAGGATTATCAGTGATGACATATAAGTTTAAAATCTGTTATTATATTGTCATCCTGAAAGCATTGTTCTTCTGTACCAGGAGTTTCCATATTTTACCTTTTAGTCTATAGAAGGAGAGAGCTGGAATATGTTTTTAGGAAGGCAGTCTTCGTGTAGAGCTGACATTAGCTAGTCTGGGATGTGGGGGAGCAGTGGGCGGGTCTTGCAGATGGGAGGACTTGAGAGCAGTGGGCCGTCAGTCATGGGAAGTCTCCCTTGGAGTAGCTTGGCTGTGTGTGGGTATGTTTTCCCAGTCCGCTTACTGCTGAGCAGCTGTCTTGGGAAACTGATGCCGCAGCAGTCCGTAGTGTTTGTTCTGAGTGATAGTAAAGTGAGGCTGTTCAAGCAGGAAGCTGCTGCTCTTCCTGCCTTGTCATCTGCTCCTCTCCCCCAGCCTCACAGCCTCCCATGTTTCCGTTGTCTAATGGGTAGTCATTGGCTGCATCAGCCGCGTGTCAGGCACCATGCTGGATGCTGGCAGCATCACAGTACACAGTCTATCAGCATGGCTCCATCCTCAGAGTTAAAACAGGAAGAAAGGGGGTTTCAGGTCTGGCCATGAGCTATAGGAGCAAGACTCTGAGAGTGCTCGGGAAGAGAGACCTTTCCCCCAGTGTGGGCTAGGTGCCTGAGGGAAACTCAGAGAACTACCCAGAGTGACTTCAGGGAGCCTGGAGGTTGATTCTGTGGACTGGATGGAGCTAACTGCGTGGGAGTAGCGTTCAGCAGCAGAAGATGCCTGTGGAGAGCTCAGGAGAGAGACTCATGGGGCAGAACAAGCCCCAGACTAGGAAGGGTCTGTAAGTGTGAGCGCGAGAGGCACAGGGAGCCTGGCACACCTGGAGCAGCAAAGTGGCAGAGCCAAGGCTGACCTTTGGAAAGGTTTTGGTTACAACAAAGAGTTTAAGGTGGAAGCAGCTAGAACAGACTGGCAGTCCCCACGAGGGAAGGCAGGGCTGGGCTGTCATTTTCAGCATTGGGACTTCGATGGGTCCTGGGACAATTTGAGAAAGAAGCAACTCTGGCTTGGAATCCATGTCCACCTGTGGAGGTGTGGGTGGACCATAAGAAACTCTGCCCGTTGGTTCTACCTTCCCAGGCCTTTGGGTAACACTGCGTGGTGAGGAGAGTAACTCAGCTTGTTCCCACCTGCATGTTAGGGGCTTGTCTTCCTCCTCTAAGGAGTGCTTCCTGGTGTTGCAGTGAGTGGGACAGGACAAGAGCCTGAGTGCCATGTGGTATAGAGAAGGCAGTTGTGGATTGGAAGACAGACTTGTATAAGTTTAGATGTGGGATGTGAGGGAGAAGAAAGAAATAAGTGTGGCCCAGGCTCTGCCAGGGCCAATGCACAACACTGCCGTCATTACCATCTCGGAAGAGGGGCGGGGCTGTTAAACACGTCCCCTTTGATGCTTATACATTGGGAAGTGGCCTTTTACAGAAATGGCACAAATGTTTTAATTTCACAAATAATGTATCCATCGTCTTTGTTTGTTTGTTTGAGACAAGGTTTCTCTGTGTAGCCCTGACTATCCTGGAACTTGCTTTGTAGACCAGGCTGGCCTCGAACTCAGAGAGATCTGCCTGCCTCTGCGATTAAAGGTGTGCACCACCAGCACCGGCCCTTTATCCATGTTCTTATTCTCAGTGTTGTGCAAAGTATGAGGAAAGAAAAATGTATTCTGCCCCTGTAGAATCATAGTTGCCATTAATATTTGGAAACATTGTCTTTTCTGTTATGTTGACAAATATTTTTTTTTTCCTTTTTAGTTTCGCTTATTTTTCATGACTGGGTCTCATAAAGCCTGGGTTGACCAGGAATCTGCTATGTAGTCAAGGATGACCTAGAGCTCTCCTGATCTTGGTTTTGCTGCCTTTAGGTTATGAGATAACATGTGTGCTCTACCATGAGTGGTGATACGGCATTTTATAGGTAAATTATATCCGATTTTATAGCATTAATCCTATATCATCTAAAGCTAGCTTTCACAGGCAATGGGTTCAATACCTAACACTGGAGAAAAAGAAATCCCCTAAAGCAGACAAGGGACAGTGGGCACACCTGTGACTTTAGAGTTCAGGATCAGAGGCAGGAGGATAGCCTGGGCTACATAGCAGTCATTTCCACTGTATTTCTTCTCTTTTCTTTCTGAGATGGGATTTCACAGTGTTGTGCAGGCTGGCACAGAATTTGAGCTTTGTAGCCTAGGCAGCCTCAAGCTCTTGGTCCTCCTGCCTTCTTTGTATCCAGGATTACAATGTGTGCTGCTTGGTTTGGCCTCTGTGTTGTATTTTGTTGCCTGGTGTGGGGGGCTGTTTTAGAATTGAGGAGCCACCTTCCCTACTCACATGCAGTTCTTTGGTTCTGTTTTGTGGTAGCTTGCTCCCTTCCTGTCCTTTCCTGCACTGGGCATCACACCAGGGCCTTGCACATCATGTTGCCCAAGCACCCCCCCCCCCCAAAGCTTAACCCCAGCTGACAATGGGGATTGCTCTTTTGTTCCAAGTCATGGGGACTTTTGAGTGCAAGAGCAAGAGGGGCTGATGGTAACTGAACAATGAGAAGCTGCTGTCTTGACTCGCAGGCCTGTATCACAAGGCCCCATCTCAGCTTGGTAGCTGAGATTTGACAGGCAGCTGTGAACTGGGTCCAAAGCTCAGGTGCCTGTACATGTGAGACCAGTGTGCACAGAGGTCTTGCTAGGCCGAGCACTGAGCTGCAGCTTGTCCTCCGCTCTCCTTCCTGAACCCCTGTCTGCCCTGCCACTCTTGTACCAAGTCGAATTCCTCAGCACCATTTGTCTTTGCTTGGCACATGCTTTTTTTCCTGCTCCTTCAAAGCAAAGGGTGAGCCCCAGGCCTGAAAGCTTGCCATTTACTGGAAGATTAATATCAAACTTAAGAGCTGCATTTGGCTTGAAGGCTCATTTGAAGCCTATAGAACCAGAGAAGTGTATGTTCAGCCCGCAGCTGGGTGCCAAGTGTAGGAGGTCTGACCTGTGATTTGTAGGAACATCCTATAAATCACTACATCCGTCCCCACATACCTGCAGGCTGCTGCAGAGGAGGAGCCTGGTGTTCTCTCTGCATGTTTGCTTCTGCCCTTCTAGCTGATACCATCTTTCCTGAATTCTTGGACTCTCTGGAGATTAACACAGTTCCTGACTTTAACTCCCCGCACCCTGACCTGTGCTGATCCTTGAAGACCAAATGGGTTTCCCGTCATCTTCTCCCTTTCCCAGTCCTTTCCGTTGTTCTCCCTCAGGAGTTCTGCTGTGCTTGTTTCCTCCTCAGCAGTGCGGCTCAGGTTAGTTTCGCATAGTGAACGCCTTTGGCCAGCTCCTAAGTGTTCTGTGACGCACACCTCAGCTCAGCCCTGAGGTTAGCACTGCAGTGGGATGTTCCTGACTTCCAAGGCTCTGTGTGCAGCAGACTCCAGTAGTTGCTGACTTGGCAGTCTCTGGGCAACCAGAAGTCCCTGGGTCCTGGGTTGCCTGCATGTTCCATTATGGATGTGCATGCATAGCAGAGGAAAATGTATTACTTGTTTTGAAAGCTATTTGATTTAGGAAAAAAAATATAGCCGGGCGGCGGTTGTGCACACATTTAATCCCAGCACTCTGTGAGTGCCAGGCCAGCCTGGTCCACAGAGTGAGTTTGAGGACAGGCTCCAAAGCTACAGAGAAATCCTGTCAACAAAAGAAAAAAAGAAAAAGAAAGAAAGAAAGAACAAAAATAACTCAGTTCAGTAAAATTACATGTTTCTAGTTTTGTTTGAAACATAAATTTAAGCTGCTATAAAGATTATATGAATGCCTAACCTACCTTTCAATCCTGGCAGTTATTTTATTTCAAAAAAATTTATAAGAAAAATCCTGTATTTTTGATTGCTTATCAAATCAGCAAATTATACTGACTAAATATTTTAACATTATTTAATTTAAAAATTGGAAGGTATTTTTTAAAATGCCTAGTCCCTACACATAGGGCAGAGTTAAAGCATGGCAGAAGGGGTAGGTGTACTAGGGAGATGGCTCCATGGGCAAATGCTTGCTGTGCAAGTATGGGGACCAAACTTAGGACCTTTAGCATCCATATAAGTATCAGGTGCAGTGTTGTGCACCTGTAATCTTAGTGTTGAGGTGCGGAGACAGGCGACTTCCAAAGGCTTGCTGGCCAGCCGGTCCAGCCAGAAACCTACACTCCAGATTCAGTGAGAGTCTCTAAAAAAGCAATAGACAAGTGTGAGAGACAAGTGTGTACCTGGCATTGCCCTCTGTCCTTTATATGCCTGTGCACTTACATGCACATACGCACGCACACGTGTGCTTATACATACAATCACTAATAGTAGTATATAACTCATTTAAAAACAAAACTAAACCAGAGACTATTGTCTAACCTGCATTAGTGCTTCTGTTTTAAGGGCTGAGGTTTGATCTTCTCTATGATCACAGCACAAACCTGGGTTGATACTGTAAATGCCATGGCTTTGGTCCACAGTGCCCGTATACAACAGCAGTGGGTGAGGGTGGCCAGCAGACTAGGCTCTGCTCTTCCTGGACAGCCAGGTGTACAGATAGTCAAGTTCCCTTTCTCTCTGACGTGTGTGTGACACGCACATCAGTCTTTCTTCATGGTGACATGTCTCCATGTAGCTTTATATAGTATGTGGAACATGATATTCCCGTGGGGCCACGTCGTTCTTTGTTGATGTATCCCAGTGCCTGGGCCTTGGCTCTCTTCTCTCCCTCTCAAGGCTAGGGACACTTGGCTCAGAGCCTGCCTTTCTGTCTGTATTCGTTCCTGGCAACCCAGCGCCCTGGGTCTTTATGACCAGCCACCAGACTCCTCTCCAGCCTTCTCTATGTCTGACATGTTATCCCGTCTCCTGAGTGCTTCCACCTGGATGTCTCCACTGTGTACCGCTTGTCCATGCAGAGCCTCAGCAGCAGCCCTTCGCCTGTGTTTGGCTCCCACAAACTTTCCTGGAGTATTCATCTTGGCCTCTTAACCCGTGTCCCACGTTCATCCGGTCTCACTGTGTCGTCTAGGCTGGCTGCTAACTTTGAGTTGTCCTTACCTCAGCCTCCAGTATTCTAGGATTACGTGTGTACACTCCCATAGCTGGCTTTGCAAGCTGTTTTCCATGCAACAACTAGATTGACTTTAGCAGTAAAAATACAAGTGAAACAAGTATAAATCAGTCCTGCACTCTGCTTTAAACTGGTCCAGTAGGCGATCCGTTTGCTCAGAATAATGTTCATAATGCCTCACGTAGTTTACAGTGTTCTGTATGACAGACAGAAAAGGCTAGAGACAGATTCTCTGTCTCATCTCCCTGTGCTCAGAGTAGATCTTGGTAAAACCATTTCTACTTACAGGAATCACCAAATGGTCAGACCAGATTGCCAGCCAAGCCAGCCATATATAAACCAAAATCCAAACATGAAGTTGTTAGAGTGGAAATTGTTTTCTGGGCGGGCGGCTTCTGGTGAGCTGGTTAGGTTTTGTGGGCTTGACTTGAGCTGGAGTGACCCAGAAAGAGGGAATCTTGATTGAGGAATTCATTGCCTTTATCAGGTCAGCCCGTAGGCAAGGCTATGGACATTTTCTTAATTAATTACTGGTGTGGGAGAGTCCAACCCACTGTGGGCAGTGTTCTCCTTGGGGAGGTGCTCCTGGGTGGTATAAGAAAGCAGGCATGGAAGCACATACCTTTAATCCTAGCACTTGGGAAGCAGAAGCAGGCAGATGGGTTTCTATGAATTCAAAGCCAATCTTGTTTCCATAGTGAGTTCTAAGCTAGCCAGTGCTGCAGAGTGAGACCCTGTCTCAGAAAGAAAGGAAGAGAGGGAAAGATGGGGGGAGGTAGCTGAGCAAGCCACATTTCTCCATGGTTCCTGCCCCTGCTTCCTGATTTCCCTCAGTGTTGAACTGTGGTTAAGACATGTAAGGCAAATAAACCGTTTTCTCCCTGAGTTGCTTTAAGTCATGGCGTTCATCACAGAAGTACAAGGCAAACTGGGACACCTGCACACAAGGCCTTGTACGTGCTGGGTAAGCATTCTACTGTCACATCCCCAGCAGTCTGAACAGAAAAATGAAATTTGGGACAAGGAACTTAGTACTGCTGCTTCCTTGGAGTCACCTGTGGGAGCCAAGGCGCACGGAACCAGGACTAGCTAGCCTGAGTGAGGTGCATTTTAGGAGACGTTTGCCCACGTCTGTCTGTAGAGTGTCTCCAAGAGACCTTCAGAATTGTTCAGGCATAACTTTTCAAAAGTCTGTGAGGCTGACCCTTGCGCAGACAGAACCAAAAAAGTACCTGGAAATTTTAACAACCCACTAATTAAGCTAAGGAACAGGTATGTTTCACAACCAGATCGTAGGAGAAGTCTGGGAAGGTAGGAGTTCACATGGATCAGGTTACACTGAGTGAAAATGTGCAGGCACGGAAGAAGCACAGTTGTGGAGGGCTGACTGGCCACCAGACAGGCTGCCTGTGTCCTAACACACCAGAATCAAGTCTTCTTGATTGCTGTACTCTAGACCAGGGATCTAGTGAGCACCAGCTATCCGAAGCTTTTGAAAACAAGGCTGTTTTACAAAGCAGTGTGCCCAGCATTCTCACCGAACACAGCTGAGTGGCTGTGGCATGGACCATGTGGCCTGCGAGCCCTCACATGTCCCGCTATGCCTACTTTACCTATTTCTCTGTGTTTCCTTCCCCCACCACATAAAACATAAGTTGAAGGGAAGTTGTTTCTTTTCCCCAGCACCCAAAGCAATTTTGTCTCACTGCGAATCTTCTGTGTTTAAAATCCATGAGCAAATACCTGTGAGAAGTCTGACCAGATGTTGGGAACTCTAGACAGTGGCTGCATATTTTGACAAGGAAGATTTGCAGTACTTTAGCTGTCTTTAGAGTAGATTGACATTTTGCATTAGTTTTCTTCTGCTATTGTTACCGAAGTACAGAAGCTGACCCTAGCCGGGTGGTGGTGGCACACGCCTTTAATCCCAACAGCCAGAAGGCAGAGGCAAGTGGATCTCTGAGTTTGAGGCCAGCCTGGTCTACAAGAGCTAGTTCCAGCTAGGAATGTTACACATAGAAACCCTACCTCAAAAAAACCAAAAGATAGGTAGATGATAGATAGATAGATAGATAGATCAAAAGATAGATAGATGATAGATATAGATAGATCAAAAAGATAGATAGATAGATAGATAGACAGACAGAGACAGACAGACAACTGATAAAGATTCTTAAAGGAATCACAAACCTCACCTTTTATACATGAAAATCAATCAGCTCTTCTTTAAATCTCTAGGGTGCGACCCACTCATCAGTAGTTTCTTATCTCAGGAGTTTGAGGGCAGGAATGGGTATAAGGGTATAAGGAATTAATCATCACCTTTGGTCATCTACCATTCCTGGCAAGAAAGGCATTTCAGCTAATGATAACTGGGCTGCGTTGTTCTTGTTCCCTGACCTCACTGAACTCTGTGCCTTTCTAAAACTTCAGATTTTCTTCTTGGGTTTCTCACCTCAAAGCTATTTAACAAAAACATCTTAATCTAAGTTATTTTCAAAGCTTTGTTTCAACTATGATGCTCTCTGAAACCTGTGAACACCTCTCCCAACATTAAGGTTAAAAGAATTTAAGCTAGCTGGGATACTGGAACTTAATTGTTTTTCTTAGTCATTAACCTAAGTCACAGTCTATGTGGCTTCTCAATAGAAACTCATGTGTTCTAGCTATGTGACACTTGTTTTATTTTTAAATCAAAAACTGACATTTTTATGTACTAGATAGTACAGCTTATGAAGAAATCATTTTCATAATAATCCACAGGTAAAAGTACCTCCAATAGAGCAGGCTATTTGCATGAGGTAAACACACTACATTACAGGCAGTGGGGATCTCTGCACATCCAGTCACACCATGGCAGATACCAGAGAAGGATGGCAGCAGCAAACACGTGAAGGCACAGCAGAACCGAAAGACATTCTGGGGTCTGTGCTCTCGGGGCCTTTCCTATCTGAGATTCACCTGACAGAGATTTGCCTCATTGTGGGATGAAACCTGATCTTCAATTGCTACCTGCTGATCCTCTGACATAGCCACCAGCACTTTTCCAAGGAAACTGAAAGCCAAGGCTATGCAACTTCTGCTGTCTGTAAGGATATGCAGCTTTTGCTGTCTATGAGGATATGTATAGCATTTGCTGTTTTTTATTGAAGTTTCTGCAAAAGTTGCTCTGTATGCAGGTAACAGTTGCCATTATGATTCATGTGTGAAGACTCAACATAGTCTTTGCTTTTTTTGTGTGTGTGGATCTGTGCTATTTCCTGGAGTGGCTAAACGTGTTGTTCAGTCTCCTTCCTAAGCTCTGGGGTCCAGTCTGCATGATGGGCCCTGTAGATTCAAATCAGCTCACTGCCAGCAACACTGGCTTATTGTGAGTACTAACTTGCTATTCTAGAGAGCTCCCCAGGTGAGCTATCTATTGGCACATCAGTATGTACCATATTAGTGTGCATGTAAATTGTGGCAGTGATTGATGGTATATTCCTATAAAAGGCTCATTGAACCAGAGGACCGTTGGACATGGTGACTGAAGTAATTTTGTTAGAAATTGCTATTTTATAGGACTAGTAGCAACATAGTCCCTTGGTTTGGGGAAGTAGTGCCATAGGCAAAAACACTATCCCCCAGGGACTCTGCCAGCAAGCAGAGGATGTACAAGACAGAACACAAGTAGACAAGTAGCTGCTGTGATGCCCTCCCCACTCACTACAGGTGGTCGAGTGTGCTTTGAAGGGAGGAGGAAGCTTTTGAAGCCCAGAACAGAGAGCAGGAAGAAATCTTTGAGGTTGCCCAAGCCAGCTTCTTGATTTATAGCTGAGGCACCGGGTTGTTTGTTCAAGGTCAGAAAGTGTTTGTTAGCAGTGCTGGACTAGGGGTGCTTTCCTAACTCTGTATCACTCTTATTTTAGAGTTAGGTAGAGCTGAGTGAGTGCTGGCCGAGCCAGAGTCACTTTCCTTTCTAAGCCATGTCTGGTCAGGGTGAGAGTGGGGAGCCAGGGCATGGAATGCATCTTTTGAGCTCTTTCAGTTAGGGGTTGTCCTTTGCCGCTCCCTGGGCACCTGTCTTCCACTAACCTTGAACTGGGAGAGCATTTTTTTTTTGTTTTTTTTTTTTCGAGACAGGGTTTCTCTGTAGCTTTGGTGCCTGTCCCGGAACTAGCTCTTGTAGACCAGGCTGGTCTCGAACTCCCAGAGATTGCCTGCCTCTGCCTCCCTAGTGCTGGGATTAAAGGCGTGCGCCACCACCGCCCGGGAGAGCATTTTTTTTAGTGGTGAGTACTCATGTGATCCCCCATTCCTTTCCCTCCTGCATCCAGGATAGTGCTAGAGACCATCATTGTTGGGAGCGTGGAGAAAACAGACGTGCCGTTATTTCTGTTGTGTTCTGTGGTTGAGATGAACACAGCACAAGGTGACGTCACAATGGAGTGCCCCTGGTCACTTCAGATAATGGGATTTTGGACATGACTCATTGCTGGACACAAGTCATCTGCTTATACAGTGCTGCTCCAAGAGGGAATGCTCCAGAAGGCTTTTAAAGTTGCTTGTGAAAAAAAAAATAAAGTTGCTTGTGTTGTGTGTAGTATTGGGGATGGAACCTAGGCTCTTACACACGCTAAGAAGCCTGTTACTGCTAAGCCGCAGCACCAGCCCTTTTTTTGTGTTTTATTTTGAGATATGTTCCTGTTAAGTGTCCAGGCTAACTATGAATTTTATCTATAGTCCAGGCTGAGCTTAATCTCAAGATCCCCCTGCCTCAGTCAGCCAAGTGGCTGGCACCGTAGGTCTGTGCTTCCAGGACCAGCTTGTTCTCTATGAGGCGGGGTCTTCCCTTGCTGGCCAGCTCTAAATCCTGCTGCCACCTTCCACATGTTATGGCTGCATGTGCTGTCACATTACCCGTGACATTTTGTTCCCCACTGTCTGTGTTAGAGCTTACATTCTTTTAAGATTTATTTTTGTGTGTGTACATTTGGGATTTGCCTGTGTGTATGTCTGTGCAGGTGTCAGATCCCTGGAGCTGGAATTACAGACAGTGTGAACTGCTGTGAGGGTGCTGGGAATTGGACCCAGGTCCTTTGGAAGAGCAGCTCTTAACCGTTGAGCCATCTTTCCCGCTCCTAAGTTTAAACCAATGAAATTAAAGCTAAGAAATATTAAATATAATGGCTGGACTAAACGGGGGGTTGGGGAGATTTAAAGATCCAGTGGGAAAGTTCAGAACGGGCAAGGCAGACCTGAGCAACCACATGTGCAGAACAGCAAAGGGCTTTGGTCAGCTGTTGAAGTCCAAGAGCCTTAGAGACTCCCTGTGTGCGCAGGATGTATGACAAGGTGGGGCAATGATGGGTTCTCCTGAGTTCCCTGGTATTCACTGAGATGTGTTTCTGTTAGTTGTGGTGTGGGGCAGACTCAGAAGGAAGTTTAGGAGTACAACCCATCTCATAAAGCATGTTTTCAAAATGTAAGGAGAGTGAGTTCTTAAAGGCAGTGTGAGTGAGGTGAGGAGGACACCAGTGTACTGGACTGGGGAAATCTTCCGTCACTGACTGTGCTTGAAGAGCTCAGACCATGAGAGGGACACGTCTGAGCCACCAGAGCAAAGAGAAGGCAAGTTTGAATGAAAAGACATGGTTCCCTTCATTTGAGTTAGAGTTTGTCTGGAGAGATGGGTAGTTTTCAGAAGTCTTACTGTATAGTAAATAAGGGGACACCTGCTGGATTTTAGCCTCCAAGGAAGGCAGAAAGGTGGAGCCAGGTCCAGGGGAAGGTTTGGAACAATGAGGGATCTCCTGGGCACTCACTTGGGAGGTACTGCTAAGCAGCTCTTCTAGGCTAGGGAGAGTTGGAGTCTAAGTGCTAAACGCTTCCATTAACTTTTCCAACTAGCAAAAGCAGGGGAGTGTTCTTTTGCTTTTCCTAACTCCCCGAAGTCCATAGCTTTCCCTCATAAGTGAACTTGATCTGTGTGTGAGCTTGCAGTCCAAGGCTGTGCTCTTGTTGGGTGCTGTCGTCCATTTATGTGTATAGCTGAAGTGAGGGGTAGCACTCGGTGTAGGTGGCAGTGTGTGCTCTGTCTTCAACTTTACATAGAGGAAACGGGAGCTTCCTGTTCTAATCTAAACACTCAGGCAGTGACAGTTTCTGTGACATTTTTCTTAGCAGAGGAAACCCTCTCCACTTCCCATCACAATTATTGGGCCACAAAGATAGCAGACATTCCTAAGGCATTAATGTGTGAAGATCAGGAAGTAATTTTCTGAGCATCCTGCCACATTTTCAAACATTCACTTCAGTTCTGATTGGGTTAAAAATATTGGGTTAAAAAATTTACAAGTGGAAATATTTGATACACTTACGGCATATATTAATGCATCAGGTGATTCTTGTTTTTGCTTAAGTGGGCACATGTCAGGCCGTTCATTCTTCCATGAATGACCTCCTGTCTGACTGCGGTTTGAATCTGACACCCAAGGCCTTGCCTACAAGCTCCGTTCTTCCTTCCATCTTGGGGCTTTCCTGGCTGATATCCCTGCTGTCCTTTGGCAGTAAACCTTGTGTACCAGTTTCCTGTGAGTGAGTTTCCTGTGCCACTTCGATGGCAGAGATGGAGTTCAGCGTTTGCACAGGGATTGGCTTCACCTTCTGAGAATGTTGGACTGAATGTGTGTGTGTTGTCTTCCGTTAATGTGCCCAGTAGCTGTGTTTTCTTTTCTTAAAAATAGAAGACAGAGGGCTAGTGACACAGCTGAATGATAGAGAAATTTGGGCATACACGAGACAAAGTAAGGGAACTGTGAGAGTGGTACTGTCTGTCCTCCCGTCAGTGGCCTAGTCCCAGCAAATCTTCTAACATTCATCTCCATGAGAGAGCAGCTTTGTGTGGCTTTGCTTTTTTTCTTATGTATGTATGTATGTATGTATGTATGTATGTATTTATTTATTTATTTATTATTTAAGACAGGGTCTTGCTGTGTAGGCTGGCTGACCTTGAATTCCTTGTCCACTTGCTTTGTTTTGAGATAGTCTCAGTTGTGTTTCCTAGGCTGACTTCCAACTCCATTTCTGAAGCAATCCTCCTGTCTCGGCTAAATATTACCCTCTTACAGAACTAAGGTGCACACACCTTTATACTCAGCTTGATATAGTGCTGCCCTCTTATTGAACTGAATGGTATTCTTGACGGAAAGGTCAGCATGTCTGTCCTTATTTCTTGTATATCTGTCCATGAGCATATGTCCTCATTCATCTGGTCATCACTAGATTTGGACCAGTTTCTAGCTCACAGAACCCTGAGAATGACATCATCCTCTTATCTGCCTTCCTATCAGTATTCTGTATCTGTACATCTCTCTCACTTGCTGAAGCCGCCCTTGACTCCATCATCAGCCTGTGTCCATAACTTGCATTAGTTGGTTACCCGAGGTAGATTTTCACAAATGGATGGTGTCATTGGTTACCATGAACGATGATGTCCTATGAAAAACCCGTGTACTCCTTCTGTTCCTCCCTCTCTCAGTCTTGCTGGCCCCCCAGGAGCCAATGACCTCTTAATTGTATTCATAATGTTGCCCCTTTTTTCTGGAATATACAGCAGCCATCTACCACATAGTTGTTCCACATTGTCTTTTCCCATAGTGACTTCATAGCTTCTCAGCTTATTTCTGTTCACTATGACAAACCTGTGTGGATATGAACAGTCCATTACACCTGCTAATTAGGGAGTAATTTGCCTGTTGCTGTGACAAAAAGGCTAGTCACATTGTGTCCATAGTGAAAGGACAGGGAGGGAACTGCTGGTGCTCAGCTCTCTCTCCTCAGCCTCACTGTGGGATGCACTACCAGTGTTCAAGTGGATCTTTCTCAGTACATGTGCGTGCACATGCACATGTGTGTGCATACACACACACACACACACACAAATGTTCAGGTGGATCTTTCTCTGTATACACAAAAAAGCACACATGTGCACATACATTGTGTCTGTGCTGATGAAGCCTCCCCCTCCTTCCCTTTCTCCTTCCCCAGTGCCCTCTCCCATTCTCCTTTCTCATCCTTCTTCCATTTCCTCTCCTATTCTGAGTGTAAGATTTCATTGTGAGATTATCATGTTGTTGGTTGATTGGTTGGTTGGTTGCCATTTCACCCTGGCTTTATTTGGAGAACATGGAAACCTTTTGCTGGGTTTTAAATGTCTTCTTCAGGCTTTCCTGGTCACTGTGCATGTCCCCCTGGAGATAATGAGTCACCATTAAGGGGACAAAAGATTGACCTTCCCAGTATAACACTGTGAGAAAGTGTTGTAGAATTTTTAATAGTTTTATTCATAGCTTTGTCTTCTAAGGCTTCCTTCCCTGGATGTTTTTGTATATTATATCTCGTACCCTTGGTTTACAGACTTCAGGATTGATTTAGAAAGCACAGAGAATGTGCCGAAAACTTATTAGCATATCCTTTGTTGGCAAGGAACTCAGGTAGAACGGAAGCACTGGAGTGCTGACAGCCAAGGACGGCGTACTAAACCATCTGTGATTCTTGGCAGAATAAAACGACAAGCCAAGATCTTGGGGGAGAGCTCACTTCCAGGTGCATGATCAAAGAGATAACTCCATTTTCCAATGAGAAAGTTGGCCTAGTGCCTCTCATGTCCATGGGGTGTGTGAGGTTAGTCTGAGCAGTTAGGAAGGAAAGTGTAAGAGGAAAAGGCTGTGAGGAGGGGGACGTCGTTCCTGTCTTGTTACTGGAGGCTCTGGGTGTGAACTCTAGGAAGCTCTGGAATTCAAATGCAATATGATATAAAAATCTGTTGTGGTTTGCAGCCAAGGTGCAAGGCCAGGCTCCTCAAGAAAAAGTGGATGGGGGAACCTTTAACTATCTGTCCTTCTCATTCAACTAACAATGGACTTTGAAGAATGAGGCTGTGTTAACATTGCCCTCTTGCTCCTTGTTTGGTTTTTCAGTCAATATTGAAGGAAAATGGAAGCCGAGGAGTTCTTCATGCTATTTAGTATGCTATTTATGCGGCTGGAAACATGGCTCACAATTAAACACCATACTGCTCTTGCAGTGGACCCACATTTGGTTCCCAGCACCATGTAGGGCAGCTCACAGCCACCTGTAACTCCAGCTTCAGGGGCTCTGATGCTTCTTTCTAGCCTCCACAATACTGCACTCATGTGTGTGAACCCATTCATAGACACATACACACACATAATTAATTTTTTAAAACTGTATGCCATTTATTTTTTAATGCAAAGCAGAAAGAGATGTAATACTTTTCATTTTTACTTCATGAGCTATGTTTGAATCTCTCTCTCTTATTTTTGAGACAAAGTTTCTCTTTAGCCCTTGGTGTTCTAGAACTCCAGGCTGGACCAGGCTGGCCTCAGGCTCACAGAGTTCTTCTTACCTTGGCCTCCAAGGCTATGCCTGGCTCTAAATATGTCTAATTTTAAATATCTGAGACAGATGATTTGATGAAGGCATTTTATATTTTTTAATAGGATATTTATTCACATAAACTAAGGGATTGGCTCGAGTGTCATTATGTTTCCCTATTTTCTAGTTTAGCAAGAGCGTCTTTAACAGCTTCCTTGACAGAAGTCTGAGCCTTTGAGCAATGTTAAATTTTAAAATGCAAAGGGGTGGGCTGATTCTGTGTCTTTCTGGTGAGCTAGGAAGCAGTGTTTCTCTAGGCAGTCTTCTTAGAGATGGCGTGGGGACCTTGAACATACTTGGGTCTTTCTGGCCTCTCTGTGGCTCAGCTTTGCCAGGAAGGACTGCTAGAAAATGACCCTAGAAGCAACCCATTGTCTCCCACCCAATTTAGTCCCAAAACTTGAAAATATAGGAAAAGACTTAAAGATTGATAAAACTGTTAAGTCCTACGAAGCCAAACACAGGGCAGAAGGTGTTTCAGTACTCTTGGCACATGCTCCCTGGGATTCCTGCCAGAAATTTTTAACTGGGTCTAACTACAAGGGGCAGTCAGCGTAATCTAATTATGAGGAACATTCTTAAGAATGGGGACCTGGATAGGCCTGTAGATGGAGACTGGTGTTCATTTCCCAGCCACCCAGACCTGAATAATCACACAGAAACTATATTAATTACAACACTGTTTGGCCAATCGCTGCCTGGACAGTCACCCAAAGTTCTTTTGTAACACTGGGGCATCCATCTTCAGCCTGTAGGCCTGTAATATCTGGCAGACTTTTCAATAAAGCATGAAATTTGAAGATCTGTTCTGCCTTGTATTGGCAAAGTTTGTTACTTGGCTTTATTCTGTGTCCTGCAGAATGTCTGGCAGTTTCTTCTGTGAATCAGGAACCCTGAAGGACCATCCTATCTTTTGGAATGTTCAGCAGTCCCTTTTCTGAACTTCTGTGGGTCCTGCATGCCCAGTTTATATAGCATACTGTCAAGCAGTCCAGGCAAGAACAGTTTTTTGCCCAAATGGCTAGCCTTGTCACATTGAAGGCAAATTCCATAATGAATTTCTTCAATGGCCATCAACCTCTCTGAAGTAATTGCTGCTACAAGAAGTAGACGTGTCTCACTGTTGAGAAAAGTCTAAGTTCTTAAAACATTTTAAATGCCATATTCCACAGGTCTTTGAAAGGTTTGAAGAATACCTATTCATCTGAAATACATCTCTGTACATCTGAAAACCTAACTAGCATAAAAGTTTGCTTATTACAGATGACTATTAATCTGCATTTCTTAACTATACATTACATTTTCAAATGAGGTGTATAAACAATACTTTAAACAAGAGTTTTGGGAATCCCAAAACAATCATTTTGGGAATTTGGGCATTGTTTTCTCCAAACTGCTTTCTGCTGTTTGTTGGGCAAAGTATTTTTACGGTTCACAGAGACCTTTGGGGGCAGGGGTCTTGTTCCATCAAACTACATTAGCCTGAAAGGAATCCACAGGTTCTCATCTTCTGTGGAAACAAAAGCAGAACCTCTTTTCCAAAGTAATGTATCCTTAGACTCAAATTTTGAAGTCAAGATACCTTTAAAATATATATGTTGATTTATCTTAGCAGTTCCCAGAATCAAATGTCTCTCTGCAGTCAAAAAGTTCAAAGAAAACACAGTAATTGTATAATCCAGACTGTGTATTTTCATCTTTACATGGCTTTTTTCTCTATTTTTTATATTTATTATCTTTACTCTTTTAACCTATGACTGTCTATACTTGTTCTTCTTTCTCTCCTAAGCCCATGTACATGTATCTAACACTGTGCCCATTCAGAGGTCTTTTTCATCTAAATCTGTCTTACTGTGTTATTGTGTATCTGTAATCATTTTTCTGACCGGGAGAGCTTTTTTTTTTTTTTTTTAATTTCAACACTGTTTCGTCAGTAGCTTAGGTGTATTGTTAATTAGCTCTTACATCTTAATTTCTATTAATCTGTGTATCACCACGAGGCTGTGGCTTACTGGTAAGGTTCCCACACCTTTCTCCTTCTGCAGCTATGTGACGTCTGCTTTCTTTCTCCCTCTATCTCTGCTTAGATTTCCTTCTTTGCTCTATTCTGCCCTGCCATAGGCCAAAGCAGCTTCTTTATTAACCAGTGGTAATAAAACATATTCACAGCATAAGCAGGCCCTCTGGCCGAAGCCCTAGAGATGTCCCCATCTGAAAGGCAGGAATGGCAGAGGAGAACCCTCTAGTTAAGTGCACCATACAACCCTTCATTAGATTTTTAAAAACAAGAACTCTAGTGTTTGCTTTTTAAAGGGGATAATCTAGTGGCTTCTGTATATTCAGAATACTGAGTTGTCACCACCATCTAACTTGAGAGTATTTCACACCAAAAGGAAGCCTCCCTCTCTGTCTCTCTTCTCTCCCTCTTCTGCAGTCTCCTTCTGTCACTAGAGAGCCGTTTCTGAACATTTCATGTAAATGGTTAGTTTGGTTTTTACCTGTTTTCAGGGCCCATCTATGCTGTGGTGTGTTACTTCCTGCCAAGTGATAGATTTAGTTCGTTCTGTGTGTATAATGCTACTCTCCCCCATTTGTTAGTCGCTGAGTATCTTTATGACTTCACGCAGGAAGCTTTTTCTATTCTCCCATCTCTGGCACATGGTGTGTCCCCTCAGCCTCCCCTCAGACCCATGTCTTGTCATTTGTTGTTGTTGAAAACTAGAAACTTTAAAGAGTATGTGGAGATTGTGGACCTTCGCTCACCCCACCGAGTTTGTTGTTGCTTGTTAGGTAAGGCTCCTGGGCTAACTATAAAGTCTGCTTTCCTTGTTATATGGAGCTCCAGAAGTCTCTGTTTGCCTTGCTTAATTGTCAGTTAATGATTGAACAGAGATTTCTTTAAATGCCTGGAACCAGCAAGTCTCCCAGCCTCTATCAGAGCGATCTTGTAAATGCAAGTCAGATCATGTCAGTCCTGTGCCAAGGCCTCTGATGGCTTCTGTCTTGCTCAGTAAAGAAAAAGTAAGGCTTGCAGTGACCTGCAAGATGACCCCTTTTGGCTGTACCTGGCACGTCTTTTTGCTGACCTCACATAGGACAGGGAGTTGCCAGATGTGCTCTGCAATCTCTCTGTTTGGGTCTCTGTTCAGTCACTTCAGTTAGGGATGGCCTGCCCACCTCCGCTTCATTACATGTCTCCGCCCATTTTCCCCTCAGTGCCTGTTCACAGTGTAACAATTTCCTCATCTACAGTTCTCTTAATGGAGTTTAGGCTGCGGTGGGGTGGGGGTGGGGTTCTGCTTAGCTTTACTCTCTTTCTCTATGTTGTTGGAAGTGGTTTTCTTTTCTTTCTTTTTTTCGAGACAGGGATTCTCTGTAGCTTTGGAGGCTGTCCTGGAACTAGCTCTGTAGACCAGGCTGGTCTCGAACTCACAGAGATCCTCCTGCCTCTGCCTCCGGAGTGCTGGGATTAAAGACGTGAACTACTGCCACTCGGCAGAAGTTGTTTTCACTTGATGGTCTTGGCCATCTTTAGCAATCCATTCTTGTGTAAGAATGAGGCAGTGGAGTGTTGCCTATAGATCCCGTGTGAGAACGAGGCCAGCTGTGGCTGCACCTGGGGATCCCGTGTGAGAACGAGGCCAGCTGTGGCTGCACCTGGGGATCCCGTGTGAGAACGAGGCCAGCTGTGACTACACCTGGGGATCCCGTGTGAGAACGAGGCCAGCTGTGGCTGCACCTGGGGATCCTGTGTGAGCATGAGGCCAGCTGTGGCTGCACCTGAGGATCCTCTGAGAGTGAGGCTGTGACTGCACTTGGGGTTCCTGTGTGAGCGTGAGGCAGTGGGATGCTGCCTGTGGAAGCCCCATGTGACCTGTCTTTTTCCCCTGGAAGTTTTCCTCTTGACTTTTTGAACCAATTTCCAGATACCAAGACCTAGGACCTTCTGGGCCCTTTGGCTTTCTCCAGAGAATACCTCCTAGGTTCTTCCTGAAGTAGAAGCACAATCGTGCATGCTTGGCCTCTGGCATTCAAGGGAGTAGGAAGGGCCCTGACATCTAGACCAGCTGTCATTTCAGCTCCACGGCTTGAGTCACTTGCCCTTTGTTCCATACAGCCCCGTAGCCATGTGCTGCAGCTCGGGGTTCTCTTCCAGAGTTATGTCCTCTGGTGTCCTTAGAGGTGTTTTACTAGCCCCTGCACCTACTTCCTTGTGTCCCAGATGCACCGAGGGACTGTATCTGCCCCTTTCTCACTGCCGCCCGCCTCTGCATGCCCTTGCCGACCACTTGTATTCTCCAACACAACAAGGCTTGGGGTTGGAGCAGAGCAGCCTTACTCACTGAAAGCTCCTTGTGGTTCTTATATTGATGTTAATTTTGTATTTAACTGTTTGCCAGGGATGTCGTCTCCCCTGGCTCTTGAATGCAAGCATGCTGCTCATGCTCATTTGTACTTTCAGAGCCTTGCATAGACTAGCTCTCCCTTGACTATCGGACACGGAGAAAGCACCCTGTTTACAGGGTCTGTTTGTTTCACTTGGCCTTATTTTTCTTATTAATTTCAGTGTCTAAACTACATTTCTAAACCAAATCAAGATTAAATTACAGATCATTTTTCTCTTTTCCCAAAGTAAGCCTTGCAGTGAGGTAGTCCAGGTCTGTGATTCTAGCACCTGAGGGGCAAAGGTAGGATGATTATTAGTTCAAAGTCATCTTCTTGTACACTATGCGTTGAGGCCAGCCTAGGCTAAACTTGTTCCCAAGAAATAAAATAAGTCTTAAGCCCTGAAGTTAAATCATAGTGATGTTAACCTGAGTCTTAGGAACAGGGGAAAAAGTCTTAGGAAAGGCTATAGCAGAGCAGTGTACCTTTGAGTGACTAACAGTTGCTCAGGCTAATGCATGTAAACTTGGATGTTCAGTTAGGCAGCTCATTATGCTGCAAACACAATTACATGCTCAAAGACTCACCCTTTGGCTCACCCAGTCTGTGATGCTCATTAAGCCTCAGCTGTCAGAATTGAAAACACATACAGGGACAGTGGATCATGTAGCTAACATGGAGTAAGCTGTAGGAGGAAATTTTCTTCTGAGTTTGTCTTAGAGTTGAACATCATAATTTACAAAAATCTATTCTCTCCCTAAAGAATCATGCTGTAAAGCATAAAAATTATCATGAATAAAAATAGTCCATAATATTTGTATTATAGCTTAACTAAATTTAGTATATATTTACTACATGGACCTGTATTTAGTATGTATATTTTTATTGTAGTACAGTGTCTTCATCTCTTTCTTACCTGTAATTTTTATATTAAAAAAAAGCCTTTCTTTTTTATAACTGACCTGACTCCTTAGAGCGCAAGCTTGACCTAGATTGACAATGATGAGATTCTTTATTTTATCTTTATTTTGTCCCAAATAAGTAGTATGAATATATGTGACTCTTCTGTAGACATTCTCAATGGGTTTAATAATGGGCCACTAACTCAGAATCCACTGAGATTTCACATAACCTATGGTATATTTACTGTATTATTATTTTTTAAGATGCCAGAAATTCTGGGCTGTAATTCTGGCTCCAGTTGTTTGCGATAAAGATGCACGTCTTCACAGTGAGAATAGCAGCTTCCTATCTGGACCTAAGTTTAAGCCCCACTGGGTCTGACTTTACCCCTTAAAGTCACCAGTGCTGGTGGTGATCGTAGCTCTAATCTCAGAATTTGTATTTCTGTCTGTTTTTAGAATATCCTGAAAACAGTTAAAATAACTGAGTAGTTAACTCATATGACTGCGGAGTGATAAACTTATTCTGTAGTCCAACTTGGTCTTGCTGGGAGTCAGCATCGTTTTTTATTTTTATTTACTTTGTCCATATTTATGTTTGTGGTTACTCAGATCTGGAGGTCAGAGGACAACTTTTTCCACCATGTGGGTACCAAGGATGGAACTCAGGCGTCAGGCAGCCTTTGCCCACCAAGCATCTCATCCCCTCAGCATCTAGAATGTGTTAAGTGCATTCTCTGCCACTGAACTGCAGCTCCTAGCTCAGAAAACATGACATGATTGATGGAATGATAATGTCCATTGTTTGTTTTTTTTTTTTAAGTAAGTTTTCCTCACGTTGTAAAACCAAAACTTTGTAAATCAATATATCTCTAAGTCGACATGTAATGTTATGCCTTGGAAGACAGCAGGGGACTTTGATGTGTTAATATGCAGTCATTGTAAGCACAGCAGAGACACGACCATGGTTTTTGCAACTTAATGGTAGACCTATAAAAAAGTGCTGGCTTGGATAAGCATGCAGTTACCTTGTGTAAGCTCCTCTTCCTACAGTGACTCTGAGGTTTTCTCTGAAAAGGAAGTGGGACATATGCTTAATAAAGTCACCACTAGGTTTAATTTTGGTTTTCGTGGGAATATTTTCTCCTTATAGAATGTAATGTCCACAAGTCTGATTGTAGAGATTGTTTATCATAAGTAGACCTGTTTCCTGAGAGACAGATTAATACAGCTCCATGAAAATCCAGGTATTTAATCAAAAGGAAGGTCACAGACATGACAAAGGGTCTATAAGAAGGCTCAGTAAGTAAAGGGTGCCTGTCACTAAGCCTCACAACCTAACCTTGATCCCTGGAACACTCATGTTGATAAAAAGGGCCATTTTCTGCTGATTGTCCTCTGCCCTCATATGACACCTTGCTCCCCCCCCCACTAATTAAATAAATGTAATGATAATTTTTTTAAAAAGAAGAGTGGAAAACTAAATTTAGAGCTGGTCTGACATTGGTCACCCCTTCCACCGTCCCGAAGAGAAGTCGGAGCTTGAAATCCATTCTTTCCGTGGTCCGTCAGGTCCGACTCTATAACTGTAGTTTTGTCACCTGCAGTCAGCGAGCTACAGATTGGAAATACTTGCAAAAACATGGTCTCCATCTTGAGTATATACAGACATGGTGCTGTGTGACAAAACTTTTCCTGGGGATACACAACACACACGTCTACCTACCCCAGATCAATGTCCGGCTTACAGGACCATGAGTTTTACTGGGGTCATTTACAGGAATACGGGTGAGGGGTTATTTACAGGAGCAGAAGAAATTCCTCAGAAGACAACTGCATCACCAAAGCCTACCCTAGCACAGGTGACAGCTCAGTAAGCTGGGAACCCAGAGCACTGCAGAGGCCGCCAGCAGCTCACCAGGTTGGAGAGCATCCTTTTCTGCTGCTTCCTTGTATGAGAGAGACTCTCAGCTTCTGTTGTTTACTCTGACAGGAAGGAGCTTAGTGAATCCAGGCAGTTTCAGGGACTTTCCTGGAGCGATTTTGAGTTGTAGTGCTTCTCTTCAGAATGGACTGTTTCAGTCTTGGAGGAGATTGTTATATAACATTTGGGTTGGTCTCTTTGTTTAATTTGGGAGCTTTGAGGGTCACTTTGCCCTAAGGAATTTACTATAATAATTATTTACATAGCCTTTATTATGTGTTTGCTTTTTTGGTTTTTCAAGATAGGGTTTTCTGTGTAATCCTGGCTATCCTGAAACTTGCTTTGTAGACCAGGCTGGCCTCAAACTCAAAGAGATCCACCTGCCTCTGCCTCCCAAGCATTGGGATTAAAGGTGTACATCACCACTGCACTTATATCATATTAACTTTTAAAGTGAGGATTTTTTTTATGTGTATGTGTGTGTTCCTGCATGAGTTTATGTGTACCACATCTGTGTAGGAACCTGAGAAGACTAGAAGGGGAGGGGGCAATAGGTTCTCTGGAACTGGAGTTACAGGCATTGTGAGCCATCTGATGGAACTCAACCCAGATCCTCTGCAGTAGCGATAAACATTCTTCAGCCCCACCCTAAACCAAAATTTAAAAAAATAAAATAAAATATTACACTGGGCATGGTGGCACATGCCTTTAATCCCAACACTTGTGAGGCAGAAGGACGCGAACCTCTTGAGTTCAAGACCAGCCTGGTCTACAGGGTGAATTCTAGGACAGCCAAGGCTACACAGAGATACCCTATCTTGAAAAACAAAAAAACAATTTAAAGTATTACTTTCATAAATAATCTACAGATGGACTTTCACAGTGATGGGGACTGAGCACATCTGCTCAGCAGACCTTTACTGTGATTTAAAACATATTGGAGGACACTTCCAGTTTACAGGCATAAGCAGGCTGCTTCATCAGCACCTGCATGGTTTGATGTAGGCAGGAGACTTGGAACTGGTCTCCTGATGGCACCAGGAGTCTCTTGCACCACAGTCAAAATAGATCTGACGTTCACCGAAAAATGATCTTATATCTGACAGTTTTATAAGACACATAAATGTTTTCATCTGAATAAGAAAAAGAGACCATTTGGAAATAGTTTTGCCAGACATTTTCAATTGTAAAGCCTGCATGTGTACAACCCGTACGCACTTTGTCCCATACTTGCCAAGCACCTGCAGCTTGGGAGACTGGCCTAGGTACTAAAGAATTCAGCATTAAGAAAACCAATGAGGGGCTCACGTCTCTGTGGTTTGGGCCTCGGGACCTTATGTTATAGAATAGCGACAGTGGAGCCCTTCTCTCCTGTCCAAAAGAAGAAAGGCCTGCTGGGAACACTTTGCTCCTTCGGATTCACTGCTGCTGGACGAGCCCTGTGCTTGAGAGGGTAGAAGCTCTTATGAGCTCTGCCAGGACCTGTGAGAAGCTAACTCGTCACTGGGTTTATTTCAGCTGAGATTCCTGCAGATACCTTTGGACTTGGTTCATTGCTGTATGTGCCTAGGGTGTGTGCACACGTGTGCTGGGGGAGGAGGGTGGTGTGTGTACTTACGTGTACACTTTCTATATACAGAGTGCTTGCTTTTTGGCCATGATCCTTCTAAAGTTTAAACTTCAGAAGGATCATGGCCAAAAAGCAAGCACTCTGTATGTTGTAATGTTGAGTATAGGTGTCATTGATTTCAAGCTCTTTGTGTGTTGTAATGTTGAGTATAGGTGTTTATTGATTTCAAGCACTCTGTATGTTGTAATGTTGAGTATAGGTGTCTATTGATTTCAAGCTCTCTGTGTGTTGTAATGTTGAGTATAGGTGTCTGTTGATCTCAAGCACTCTGTGTGTTGTAATGTTGAGTATAGTTGTCTATTGATTTCAAGCACTCTGTGTGTTGTAATGTTGAGTATAGGTGTCTATTGATCTCAAGCTCCTTTGTGAATTTTCAAATGTGTTGCATTTCTTGAAGGTTTATATGTGTTTGGAATCAAACCATTTCACTTATCATTTAAAATAGTATAAATTTGTAGTAGTGGGAAACTGGTCTGTAAGGTTCCTCTATGCTCCTTAAACTTGGTTTTCATGTTCTTTGCCCCATAGTCTCTATGATAGTGTATTGGGCCCCCCCCTCCACGTGCCGCCTTTAATTGAAAAGGGTGTTAATAAGAGCTGTTCTCCTTTGTTTTGCCTCTTCCTCCTACCATCCCCAAAAGTTAAAACCTGATTTCATAGCTTCCATTATGGTTCTGGTTTTTCCCCTGTATAATTACTGCTGAAGTAAATAGGTGTCAGGGAAGTTCCACAGTGCTGACCCTGGGTTCTGGGTTCACTTGTCTGTAGTATCCCCAGGGAATGAGCACATTTCCCGTGAACTAAGTACTGATCTCAATGGGTGTAGCCTGGTGCAGGGAGAGATACTGTCAGCACTAAAACACTACCCAGCAATCACAGTGTTGTAGGGAGGAGTGGGATCATGTTGTATTAGCTTGCCGTAAGCTCTGCCCGGGCTCCTAGCCTTTCCCTGGGCTGCCTAATGGTTATTTACTTTAGGTCAGGCCTGACGGAGTCTGGGTATGAAAATAAAAGTGTAGGTACTAACTATATACAGTATTTTTGGTGTACTAAGGTTTATTTTAGACTGGCTAGGACCATGCTTGTTTTTTTAATGAGAACATTTAAAATCTCTTACACTCTCAACCGTTGTTGAAAATATAATACATTGATTGGTATAGTCTAGAATTCAATTTTGTATGTGTTTATGTGTGGGGAGGGTTGAATACTCACTTGTGTGCATATGTGTAAAGGTCAGAGGTCAATCTCAGATATAAATCTTCAAGCGCCATCTTTTTTTTTTTTTTTTTTTTTTTTGGACTATTAGGCTTCACTAGTGAGCCCCAGGGGTCTGTCTTTCTCCATTTCCCCAGTGCAGGGCTTGCAAGCACGTGCTACGTGCCTGAGTTTTGGGGTTTGTTTTTGATCATGGGTTCTGAGGATCAAACTGAGATCCTCATTGTTCGGTTGGCTAAGTACTTTAATGATATTTAAATAGGCCACATAAAATTAGGATAGAATTATCAAGTAGTGAAAAATCTTGAAAGTGGGTAATGCTTACTTTAGACTTTTGTTTGTTGTGGTCGACAAGCTTTTGTAAAATCCTGGTGCTAAATCTGTGTTATAGAGGTCTAGCTCTCTTCAGTGAGTCACATGATGGGTAAAGGAAGAAACTATCTGAATTGCTTGTCTGTATTTTTATAGTTTAATGTAACAGTGTAATCTTTCCAGCCTAAATTCTCCTACTTTGTTTACTCTTTTCCCACTATATTCTCTGCCATGTTTACATATATTGTAGCTATCTTTATTCTGAAGGAAACAAACACAGCTATGATTAAAGAACCCTGGCTCTAAGGTGTTGTGATTGACAGTGACCTTCAATAACTCCCCCCAGGTTCTGGGTCCTGCACCCAGGTGGTGTTCATTCCTGGACAACTTGACAGAAGAGTTAGAAGAGAATCCAGAGAGCACAGTGTATGATGACTACAAATTCGTCACCAAGAAAGACCTTGAAAATTTAGGTAAAATGTGCTAAAAATTATTTTTGAAATTGTCTTGTTTCCACTTTTAGGAGTTTTAAACATTAGAATTGATTGAGCCATTTTTATCTGATTTTCCAAATGTCCCATTTCTGCCAAATTAGATATCAAAAATGTTCTAAATGATCAAATTTATAATCTCTACTCAGAAAAAGGCTTAGGAAAGTCCAGCTGGCCGACACTCCCTGTGCCGTCACTGGGAGCGGCTTTCTTTCAGCACACTGATGACCTGTCCAGAGAGTGGGTGCTCCCCAGGTCTCCGTGAGTGGAACGTGGCCTCGAGAATGTGATAAATGGAAGCACAGTAACTCTGAGGTCTCGCAGACTGTACACAGGTGGTTCTTGGGTCTTTTTTAAATCTATTCATGAAGAACCTAATCCAAGGCTTAGGGTTCAAGCCTTCCAATAGAAGAGACTCTTCATGCAGACTGAACATTCCAACCGAAATCTGAAGTGCTCCAGAGGTCAGAACTTTCTGAGCACTGACTTGACACTCCAATGTTTTAGGCTTTTGAGTCTAGATTTTTAAATTAGGAACTCAAAGCTTTCCGTGACTATAGTGACGAGTTTACTTAATCAGTTTGCAAAGAGATCTATTTTGGATCAAGATAAGTTTAGATTTTGCAGTCTGACTGGGCACATTCACTGGGTAGAGCCATAGTAAGATCAGTTGCTAAAGAGCAAGATTCCTAATTCCCCAAAGGCCTTCCACACGATATCATTAGCAAATATATCTATACTTGGGTAATTAATCAGACCACATACTATGAGGAAAATACATAAGTTGTGTGTTTTTACATGTCATTACGGATCTCTTTTAAGGCTCTAATGCAAAAATCCATCCTTATAATTTCATTAATATATTGACCTCTAGGAAGTATTTTCTGATTAACTCTTACAGTTACAATAAAAGAGCACCCTATTTAATTTTGCCTTTTGTCATCGTTGTTCCAAAATGCATACTACTTTAAACTGCTACATGGTTTTTCCCAGTCTGATTTTCAGGTCGAATTATGGAAATCAGAGTCACGTGTTGTTTAGAACGATAGTGATAGCAAATGCCTGTAGTCTCCTGGAGAGACGGGAGCAGGAAGATTTCAAGTTCCAACCCTGCCAGGGATACTCAGTGAGACCTTATCTCAGAATAAAAATAAAAAGCTCCCTAGAGTTGTGTCTCAGCAGTACAGAGCTTGCCTAGCATGCACAGGGCCCCTCTTGGTTCAGTCTTTAGCACCACCAAAGCAGAAAAGAAAGGAAGTCACTTGATAGTCTACCAAGCTGTATTTCATGCATCACACATGGTTTCTTTTGAAGATAAACCATGTCATAACATCCATGGTTTTGTTTTTTGTGTGTTCTCTCTGTCTCTCTCTCTCACACACACACATACACATACCTAGAATTTGTACCTAAATAATTTCTAGGGAATGAAGAAATGGCTCAGCAGTTATGAACACATACTGCTCTTGCAGAGGACCTGAGTTGGGTTCCCATACTCACATCAGGCAGCTTATACCCGCATGTCACTCAAGCTCCAGAGGATCCAACATCCTCTTCTGGATCATACAAGCACCTGCGCTCACACATGTACAGACACATATAAACATAACTAAAGATGTTTTGAACAGAACTAATTTCTTTGACAGCAGAGTTTCTATGTGTTTCCTTAATGTGTTCCTGTTCTAAATTTCTTATTGTTTTATTACTACACTTTTGCGTTCACACATGGTGTGTTTCTGCAGCATGCATGTTGAGGACAGAGGACAGCTGTATAGAGTTGGTTTTGTCCTACCTTTATGTGGGTTCCAGGGATCGAACTCAGGTCATCAAGTTTTCATGGCAGTTGCTTTACTTGATCCTCTCTCTATTCCTATCCTAAGTGTAATCTACGTAAGAGAAGGTTCCCGAACACCAACTGATAGTGAACTCCTTAGTCTATGCTGAAACTTTGTGTGAATAATGTAGACCTTTGAACAGAGTCTATCTGTAGCCTCGACTGGCCTCAAAGCCTTCCCCTTCCTGTGGTTGCCTCCCCAGTGCTGAGATTGTATTGTAGTCCTGTACTCTGTAGTCCATGCCTAGTGGTGCTAGAGAAGTTTGTGATTGAACTCAGAGTCTTGTGCATGCTAGACACATGCTCCTCCAGACGTATACTCCCAGCCCAGTAACATGGGTCTTAATGTCATACATATGTGAGTTAAGTTTGTCAGCTGTTTGTGTTTGGGAAGACCAGGCCTTGACAGTGCCCTTTGTTTCTGGAAATATTGACAATACTGCTTCAGGTCTGCTTTCCTTTTCCTACTTAACAGTATGTGTATGTGTATATATATGTGGCAGCCTACTGTAGATTCCCAACATACTGCTTTAAAATCAAGCTGGTTTAGCCCTGCAGGTGGCACCTGCCTCTAGTCCTAGCACTCAGGAGGAAGAGGCAGGTAGAACTCTGAGTTGGAGGCCATTCAGGTCTACATAGAGAGTTACGGTATAGCCACTTTTACATAGAGAGACCCTGTTTCAGTAAATAAATGAACAAATTATTTCAAAACCCAAGAAGCACTATTATAAGGAACTTTCTTTACCATAGTCGTAGTTCATCAAGCCTTTCCCATTAGTTTTACACTTAAGACATTTAAGACAATGAGAATGGCATTAGTACAGTTTTTTAATACAGTTTTAGTCCTTAAATATTTTACTCTAAAGGGAAACTGTATTATAATTAAATTGTGTTTAAGGAAAACTTAAAGTTTAATGACTCAGTAGTTAAGAGTACACTGACTGCTCTTCCAGGTTCAAGTCTCAGCACCCACACGACTGCTCACAACTTTCTGTAACTCCAGTCTCAGGGGATCCAACACCCACCTCTGGTCTCTGTGGGTACTGCATCCACATGGTGCACAGACATACACTCGTCCGTACACATAAAATAAATGGTGTTTTGCACCCATACACATAAAATAAAAAGAAAGATTATAAAGAAAGGAAGAAAAGCTTACATTTTACTGACAGCTTCATAAAGTTCTTCCCTCTTCTGGTGAACTTGCAGGGCTCACACATCTCATCGGATCCCCTTTCCTCCGGGCTTATATGCATGGATTTTTCATGGATATCAGACTCTACCACAAGGTAAATAAGGGCTCTAGGTATTTCAGGTGATGTTAAACCATCTATAGCTGCTTCTGCCTTATTTAAGCCTTCATAAAGCATATTTCTGCTCTGTGAGGGATCCATTTTCTTGGTACAGTAGTCGTGGGACATAAATGCTACTCTATTAATTCTCTTTAATTTCATTCTTTTGTTCTGAAAAGGTAAAATTGATGGTAAATCCATTTGCTTATGAAGAATATAGGAAAGATAAAATTCGGCAGAAGATAGAAGAAACACGCGCACAGAGAGTCCAATTAAAGGTAAAAATTCTGCTCAGCATTGAGCTTGCCAGAGGAAAATCGTTAAGAAGTCTGCCATCATGTCCATGGTTCTCCATCTTTTAGTTCACATCTTTTTTTTTTTAAGATTTATTTATTTTTATTATTTATATAGTGTTCTGTCTGCCCACATGCCAGAAGAGGACACCAGATGTCATTACAGATGGCTGTGAGCCACCATGTGGTTGCTGGGAATTGAACTCAGGACCTCTGGAAGAGCAGCCAGTGCTCTTAACCTCTGAGCCATCTTCTTTTGCTTTCTTGGTGTACTTTGTTATGTGGGAAGGTGGTCAGGTGTTTGGGGAATAACATGTACATGATCTTAACCAAAGGCTAAGACACTGGGCAGTTATCTACAGCAACTGTTCTCAATGCACTAAGAACACCTGCTTGGTTCTCAGGTTCTCTGTATCCTGGCATGTCCAATACAGAGTCAGGAAACCAGCAGCATCTATTGTATTGATGGGGAGGATTTAGAATATGCATAACTTTGTCCACCAGACATTAGAGCCCCAGAAAGGCAGAAACACTGAGGTTGGGGTAAGAGAGGTGCTAACTGCGGGAAGCACCTACCACTTTAGGTCCAGGCATTAAGAAAGATGTGGTCTAGTGAGGAGGACCCAGACTCCTAAGAAGGGGCTTCAGGGTGGTTTCTACCTCTGCTGCTGGGGCTACCTGTTGTTCTCATGGCAAAGAACTGCTATTGGGTGCTTCCAGCCAGACCATGTGCAGACAGGGAGGAGCTTCCAGTCTGCCTGTTCCTGCTTTCCTGGCTCTTTGGCATCCTGTCCATTGACTCAAATCACTGAGCGATAAAATACTTACAACTGAACATTGGTTTAAAATATTCATACACTCACTCTCAGTAACAAAATACTTGTTCTATTATCCACAGTTGTTCAGAATTTATAATAGCAGAGAGAGATTACAAGTGTGTGTATGTTTTAGCAGAGGAGGTGTGTACCTGCCAGAGTTGTATTTTACTTAGTACATTAAATGGAACATGATGTGGAAGGGGACAGTGGGTAGCTCATCGCTTATCTGAGAGTCCTCAAGATCCCATCTAGAATTTTCATTAAGAATTCAACCTTTACAGCACTCAGGAGGCAGAGGCAGGCTCTGTGAGTTCGAGGCCAGCCTGGTCTACAAGCGCTGGTTCCAGGATAGGCTTCAAAGCTACAGAAAAACCCTGTCTCGAAAAAACTAAACAAAAACAAAAAAAGAGAATTCAACCTTTAGGGAGCAAGGAGCAATGCAGTGAACTTTTCAGAGGTTCCCACAACTACGACAGAGGGCAGGGCAGGTGTCTGCAATTCCAACGGATCCAGACTCCATGGCTAGCTTCCCAATGAGCTGGAGAGAGCATGCTCCCAGTAGCAGGCCGCTCACGGTTCTGTACCATTTGGCCCACCTGCTGCTATTCTTCTGTCATTCTTTCCTACTGTGGGATGATAAAGTAAGAAATAAGAGTGCACCATCATTGTTCGCTCACATGCTCACAGAACTGCTAGTATTTAGTGTTGCATGTGTTTATCTCAGTGCATCTGTTCCCTCTTTACCAGAAACTGCCCAAAGTTAATAAAGAACTGGCGCTTAAATTAATTGAAGAGGAGGAGGAGAAACAGAAGTCTACACTGAAAAAGAAAGTAAAGGTAAGATGTCCTAAGGCAGAGAAAACATGAGTAAGTTGCTTTGTATTTAATGGGTAATAATGTATATCTTTTTATTGTTGGGGTTCCCCTACCCTTGCTTTTGAGAGAAAATGTGCTTAGCGTGGAAAGTTTGGAAAATGGGGGTGGCGGATGTCAAGTTGAAAGCTGCACCCTGTGATCTTCGTACATGGAAAACCTTAGTATTGGGCAGATTTCCTCAGTCTTTTTAAAGTGGCATGCCTTATTATCAGGAGTACCATGTATGCTGAAATCTTACCCTGGTTCTAGAAGATAGCAATGCTAGTTTCCCACATTGTTGAAAGTTCTCTGTATTTTAAATGGCTACATATTCTGTGTTCTAATTTACTTAATCTTTTGTTTCTAAATAGCTGTTGCTTGTTTCTATTCTGACTGGGGTTTTGTTGTTGTCTCAGGGCCCTCAGTGGGGAGGGTCTCTGACCCAAGGTGTGGGCAGTGATGGACACCCCAGCAGAAGTGCTGTGTCAGCATTGCTCTCTGAACCCAGCACTCTAGGGAGCTTCAACCCTGTGTCCATGCACATTGTAGCCAGGGCGCCCCTCACTGCTCCGCTATCATGTTGGGGAGCAGGTACACGTGACTTCTTTAAGGTGACATATTTCGGATGTGCACCCCATGATGGCCTAGGCAGTTTCGCAGGGGCTCTAAAATGAGGATGCAAATTTGAACCTCATGATCTACATGGTTTTGTAGAATTTTCTGGGTCAAGAGTTTTTTAATTCTAGACAAAAGTGCTTTTTTTGTTTTTGACTTGGCATTATAGGAAGTCATGTGCTGCTACCTGCCTGCCTTTTCTGGGGTGATAGTAGACAGGGACCAGCCAGAAAAATCATAAAAGTAAGCACAGCCTTAATGTTGTGCCAAGGTGGGGAGGTGTGCCTCTTTTTCCAAATTTCTAAGACTCTGGGGTCCTAGTTCCTCTCCTGTCCCACTCCCGCCCCAGAGAGGGCATGCAGGACCTGGATGGTGGAGTAAAGGACCTGACCTTGTGGCTGTGGGCAGAGCTTTGGGGCTTCCGGGGGGCTTCCTGTCTGGTTACTTATTCTTTCTTTGTCTCTGCTCTCCAACCAGGCAGCTGAATGTAAGCTACAGGTGCGTGAGCCCTGCTGTGCTCTCTGGTTTTTCTGCCTTCCTCAGAACCCAGGCTCTTCTTCGTAATTGTCTTGTGCACTGGTTGTGACTTAGATGTCCCTTCATCTTCACTGTTACCTGTACCGTGTAAGGACAGGTAGGGACATCTCAGTGCTGTGGTTCTGTGGGAGTTCACTCGCGCTGTACCATCTGCCGCCTTCTCTCCCTCAGCCTCTCCCAGCAGCCTTTCCTGGCCTAGTACATCTTTAGGTAAATTATTTAAATCTTAGGGAGCTCTTTTAAGGTAAAATACATAGATGGTTTCATGTTTCTGTTTCCATTACATGAATAATCAACCAATACTGAACAATGACTTAAGCTTACTCAAATTTACATTTGTGCTGTAGCTATACACCTCCCTAATGTACACCAGTGTGTGTGACCATGCGTGTAACAGGGTGGAAATGTGTGGCGTCCTGCTCTGCTGGTGTTCTGTCCCTGAGTGTCACATTGATCTTGTTGGCCGAGCCTGAGGACAATTAGCCTATGACCTTTTCAGCTCCACAATGTCATTTACAAGCCCCGTGGAGTGGTCATTGTACTTTCCTGACCTGAAGCTCCTAGAAGAGAGTGGAACTAATTTAGATTGTAGATTGAGATATACTTTGTGCTCAGAGCCCTCGTCACAATGGTGTTATGGGGTACTTGGACTAAATTCAGTTTTGCTGTTTTAAACATCATGGTATACAGCAGAGCCTGTGATGATAAAAATGCAGAAGTCTGCTCATCCCCCTGGGAGACAGTGTAGGGACAGGGTCTTTGTGTGTGTGTGTTAATGCACTGAACCTTCGTGCATTCCTCAGGCGCAGTCCACACTGTTTTTTAGACAATGTCTCGCTGGTGCCTGGGGCTCGTTGATTAGACTTTCCTCAGTTGCATCTAAATTCCTAGCCAGTGGCAGTGTCCCTTTTCCTCTCCCAGCTCTGCTTGGTACCTCCCCTCTGTCTGCTACATCTTCATCTTTTCCTCCCTGTTAATTAGCGACTCTGTGAAGTGAGTTTAGCCTTGGGATGTAAGCGGGAGTGACCACACCGTATGCTCCTGGGCTGTGTAAACTGGTGACCATGAGGCCCATCTCTGAAAGGATTGACAGAAGCACATGATGGCCCCTGGTCTTGAGCCTGGCTCATATTCACATAGGAGTGGGAGTTTGTGGAAGTTCACACTTCATGCTACCACAGTGGAGTAATTTGAGAGGTCACTGAAATTTGAATCCTGTTGTTGGGGGCCCAGTGTTGTTTAACTTAATCTGCAGGCTCCCTATGAGTAGATGTTCTAGAAGTCACTTCCAAGTCAGTCTTTTCCATGTGTTCCCTCAGCGTTGACTCTTGCTCACACCTCTCCTATGCTTTACAGCCAGGACAGCATGCGTGCTCTTCAGACGCTATCTTAGGGTCTCATATTGGGCTTGTACTATTTGTGCTGATTCAGAGAGGGTGAAGCTTAGGAAAAGGTGATCTTCTTCTGTCACCTGCACTGTCTCCTCCTGGCTCCTTATAGCTGGTTCTGTCTTTAAAGCTACGTCACTGACCACCAAATTCTGCTAGGAAGGAAGCTCTGCTAGTAAAATGGGCCCAAATTTACTTTTTATTGACTTAAATCAGACTCCATGATCAGTGTTCAGTCTTATTATTGAAATGCAGGCATAACATATGGTCTAAAAATCTTTTCTTAGACACAAATATTTAATTTGTCATCTAATGGTTTGAGATTCAAACCAGATTGCTCACAAATTAAGAGAAGAATTCCTACCACCACCACCCCCCCCCCCCCCAGCCCGTCAGTAGAGAATGCTTGGAAGAGTTACAGGTTACTGAGCACCATCAGTCTCCTGTGAGTGCGACTCTCCAGCGCCTTCAGAGCACCGCTGCCTCCTGACAGAAAGTGACCTCTGTCCTGGCTGCTCCCAGTTCCTGCTCCCACTGATAATGTAATCGGGTCTAGTAGGCTGTTTACCCTATAGTCAGTTGATGCTGAGCGGGAAGCGAGTGACCTACCGTGTAGTGTCAGCAAGTATGAGCTGGATGCCGCTGGAACTTAGAACTTGCTGGTGTAATTATGATTCCCTTTCAACAAACACACATTGAGCTCCCCAAATGCGCAAGCAGCTTGGAGACGTATAGGCCCGTGCCCATTTGACTTTTAAGGGTCCAAGTGAGTAGGGCCATTTTTCCCACAGCATCATCTTCTACATACCAACCTCCCTCTGCGGCTGCAGTGTGTGTGAGCGCATTGTTCCTGGGTTCTGTGTTTGAGAGAGGCTGTGTGCGGGGCTAGAACACCACAGGAGGGGTGTCTTAGCCTCAGGACTCAGTAAGCACCCTTAAGGCTTTATATTAAAGTGATAATTCATTGCTTTTGGGACAAAATATAATTATGTGCAAACATACTGGGTTATATCAGATAGTTTTAACATTAGAATTTTATCACTTAAAGTTTGTTTAGTTGTCAATTACAATGTTTGTGTTTCTCTTAAATTACAGTAATATGAACACTTAAAGCTAGATGTTGCTGTAGGGCCTGTGGGAGGGTTGTCTATCAGACCTCGTCTTCTCCTCCTGCCTTGTTTGTGTGTCTCTGGGGCTCCCACAGTAATACTTCCGCCTTTGTAGCTCATTATTTTAGTACAAAATTCTGCTGTTGCCTTTCATGCTGGCTCTTGACTTTTTCTTTCCCACTGAAGCTGGCAGTAACTTCGGTTAAGTCAGAATTGGGCTTTCAGAGTGTTGAAACTATGTAAGTGCTGTTTGTAGCCGAGTCACTTCGCATGACTTTGATTTCCCCAGGAGTTAGCAATCATTCTGTGTAGCACAAGTCTGGACCTTGTGGCAAGAGTCTCTGTGGATCAGATGTGTCTGTGCGTTCCTGAAACACTTGCTTCTAAGACTTTTGGGCATGTGACCTTCAAATCTTGGGGTTCCTGTGCTGTTTCATGTCCTCTTCTATGCTGGACAAAGAATTGGAAGAACCCTGGGTTTCTGAAGGAATGCAATTTCCACCTAAATGCTTCCCGGTCTCCAGATGAGTGCCCAGTAAGGAGTCATGAGCGTAAATACAAAATGCAGGTTCTTGTGCTCTCCCAGCCATTGCCTAGAGGGGTTACCCCTGAGACAGGAGGGGCCATATCCTAGCAATGCGCTCATGGCCAACATGCCTCACTGGGATGCACTTCCAGCTTGTAGTCTGGCCCAGATAGATTGCTGACTGCTTGCTGAGCCACTCAGCCTAGAAACCTAGGTCTTTAGTGTTGGGGAAATTCTCTTGGTGGGGGAGGGAGGAATTGTTATTTTCTGCCATGGTCTTGGTTATATGTTCATAGTTGGGGTGGGGAACTAGAGAGCTGCAGGAAAATACAGAGGTGGGGACAAGCTGAGGTGTTTGGTAGAGACCCACATCAGCAGCTCTGCTGCTGCTGCTGGAAGGGAAAGGAGGCCCTGGTGTCACCTGCAGCCTGGGAGAGCACCTCCACCTGGCATGCTGCCTCATTTCCTCTCCTGTTCCCACACTCTTCCCTCTCTCACAATGCTGCCCATCTCACTAGACCCCGCCCCTCTTCTCTCGGCTAGAGGTGGGGCTAAAGAGCCAGTGTTCTAAGTATGTTTCTATATTGGGACAAGGTAATAGCAAGTGTCTGCTCAGATCCACAAATGTGATTCTCTGAACTAAACACCGCTTTCATATGGTTTCCACCAAATACTAACGCAAGTGTTGAGTGTGAGTGCGTGTGTGTGTGTGTGTGTGTGCGCGCGCACGCGCGCCTGTGTGAGGTGTGTAAGCGCACGTTTCTGTCGTATTTTTTTTCTTTTAAGTCAGATGTGAAAACAAGCATTTAGACAAGCAAAAATACCCGAGGGAAATACAGCTGGGCAAAGGAGTTTTTATTTTATAATCATTCATCTAAAGTACATTTGTCTTTAGGCAGAATAATTTATTTGTTGTAAATTAAGGGGGAAAATCTTTAAAATACCAGCAACATGTACTATTTAACAGTCTGTTATTTTATTTTATTTTATTTTTAGTTTTTCGAGACAGGGTTTCTCTGTAGCTTTGGAGCCTGTCCTGGCACTAGCTCTTGTAGACCAGGCTGGCCTCGACCTCACAGAGATCCACCTGCCTCTGCCTCCCGAGTGCTGGGATTAAAGGCATGCACCACCACCGCCCTGCCAGTCTGTTATTTTAAATATAATAACTAGTAAATACAGCAAGGTATTAAATTTTTTCCTTTTTTTTTTGACCTAAAGTTGGGCACATAGCTATTGACCTGAAATATTGGTAAATCACCAGTACCATCTTTCCCATATTTACAGGTGACTCTAAAATTTACCTGGTGTCCCCTCCTATCTCCTGTGTCCTTTTGTGAGTTATTGCTCCCAAGATACCTAATGGTATATTCGGAATGTGGATGATAGCTGTGCCATACTCAGTCTTTAATGAACATATTTCTTGCACTTTGTGCTGGTCCACACCATTTATCCTGATGCCCTAATGATGGCTCCAAACTCGTTCTTCCCAGTGGTTTGCCCACTCAGGCTTGACAGCTAAGAGCTGTTTCCAGCCCCTTGTTTAATTCTTAATTCATCTCCTCCAACTACCTTTCAGTTCTGTAGAAATATATCTCACATCCTTCATGCATCTGTACATCCTTCATGCATCTCCACGTCCTTCATACATCTCCACGTCCTTCATACATCTCCACGTCCTTCATACATCTGTACATCCTTCATACATCTGTACATCCTTCATACATCTCCACGTCCTTCATACATCTGTACATCCTTCATACATCTCCACGTCCTTCATACATCTGTACATCCTTCATACATCTCCACGTCCTTCATACATCTCCACGTCCTTCATACATCTCCACGTCCTTCATACATCTCCACGTCCTTCATACATCTCCACGTCCTTCATACATCTGTACATCCTTCATACATCTCCACGTCCTTCATACATCTCCACGTCCTTCATACATCTCCACGTCCTTCATACATCTGTACATCCTTCATACATCTCCACGTCCTTCATACATCTCCACGTCCTTCATACATCTGTACATCCTTCATACATCTGTACATCCTTCATACATCTCCACGTCCTTCATACATCTGTACATCCTTCATACACCTGTACATCCTTCATACATCTCCACGTCCTTCATACATCTGTACATCCTTCATACATCTCCACGTCCTTCATACATCTGTACATCCTTCATACATCTCCACGTCCTTCATACATCTCCACGTCCTTCATACATCTGTACATCCTTCATACATCTCCACGTCCTTCATACATCTCCACGTCCTTCATACATCTCCACGTCCTTCATACATCTCCACGTCCTTCATACATCTGTACATCCTTCATACATCTCCACGTCCTTCATACATCTCCACGTCCTTCATACATCTGTACATCCTTCATACATCTCCACGTCCTTCATACATCTCCACGTCCTTCATACATCTGTACATCCTTCATACACCTGTACATCCTTCATACATCTCCACGTCCTTCATACATCTGTACATCCTTCATACATCTACACGTCCTTCATACATCTCCACGTCCTTCATACATCTCCACGTCCTTCATACATCTGTACATCCTTCATACATCTCCACGTCCTTCATACATCTCCACGTCCTTCATACATCTGTACATCCTTCTTACATCTCCTCGTCCTTCATACATCTCCACGTCCTTCATACATCTGTACATCCTTCTTACATCTTTATATCCTTCATAACCTCTGAGCATCCTTCATACATCCGCATGCTTTTTCTATGGTGCCTTGTAGCAAACACATTGTGGTTTTTTTTCTCCCCTTTGAAGTTGGGTTCAGGAACTGGAGCTTTTCTTTCCTTGATCTATTTTAGAAATGATGTTTACTCAAGGAAGACTTTTGAACTTAGTGTCTCTTGGAATTTTAGTTAATAGCTTATCAATTCAGAGTTTCGTATAAGTAATAAATGGTCCATACTCCCCCATGTCTTGTGATTTGCCATGTTTTTATGTAGCTCTGCCACACAAATGCAGCATTCAGAACTTAGTTCAGAGGTGGAGCATTAGCCGGTAAAATAAAGTCTGTTCTGTCAAGCGAGAGCCATCACAGGAAGCTGGCCTGTCTCAGCTCTGTTCTAGGCTGTCACTCTGATGATGTATAATCGTCCCTGGGTGACTGTTCCCCTCCAGCTTCCAGGCCATGAGTGTGAGAATACCATCATATGTGACATGAGCACAGCCTATCATCTGTGTCATATATTTATTGTACATGTTAGGAAGCTTGCTATTTAAAATGCTACAAATAAAAAGGAATTTAATGTCAGCTCTGAGCTATGCAAATGAACCTAAACAGGCAAAGCTTTATTATGTAGTGATAGTTCTGTGTCCTGTAAGACTAAGTCATGGTCCAAGGAGGGAAACTAATGAACTTTTCCTTAGACTGCATGGAAGTGTCCCAGCTTCCAGGTAACTTAGGCGAAGTCAGTAAACTGCTATGCCAGCTCTTCCTGCACATCCACACCGAGAACTCAAACTCCTTCTGTTGTGGAACGTGAGGTTGGGAAGCTTCCTTATTTTAGTTTAATATGGTAGCTGTGCTTTAAAAACCATATCATTGTGTATTTCCTTGAGAAATGTTGGGTTGTTTGTGTTTGCTTTGCACTAGAAATATCAACTGAAGAATCTTCTTCCCTCTATAGTAAGCATAAAATTAGCTGAAAAGATTCATCCTTTGATCACTCTGTGTGATGCCCAGGAATTACCAATCAAGTGCTAAGTATATCAATAGAATTTGTTTCGTTGGTGGGAAGTAAAACCTAGAATCAATTAGGAAGTTCTGAAAACCAGTTCTAAAGAAAATTTGGACATTTGATAATGTTAGTAGTCTCATGTGGCTGGTTGGTTTATAATGGAGAAGTGTTGTACAGCCGCTTTCTGATGAGAGCTCACTCAGGCACCCACTTAAACTGGTCCTGTCTCTCCTGCAGAGCCTCCCGAATATCCTCACAGACGATCGATTCAAAGTTATGTTTGAGAACCCCGACTTCCAGGTGGATGAAGAGAGTGAGGAGTTCCGGCTTCTCAACCCACTTGTCTCGAGGATCAGTGAGAAGAGGAAGAAGCAGCTGCGGATGTCGGAGCAGCAAGAGCTTCAAGCTGAGAACGTAAAGCACGCCCATCACTTAGCTGGGGTGGCTTCTTGCTGTCTGCCTGTCCTAGAGACCGTTAGTTCCGCCCTGTACAAGCTGCTGTGTCACACAGGACACCTGGGCTGCAAGTCTACATCGACTACAAGACTACAATCCCCCATACCTCCGCCTTCTCTTCCTGACCCCCTTCCCCTGTTAGTCCCTTTGTTCCACTAGACAGGTGCACTTCTACTCTCACGTCATATGTACTTACATGATTCGGTGTTTACACAAAATCTAAGAACCTCACATGACATTTCACAAAGACAGATATTGTATGTTAACTGTTTCTATGACCTGCAGTTTTCTGTGAATTACAAAGCCTTTGATTGTACATAAGAGGTAATTAGTTGCTTGCTAATTGCTTGACATTCACCCTGGAGTCTGTCTTATTAATTAAAGGCATTTCTTCTAATGTGCTGTGGAGCAGCTGCCATGGACTCTAATGGGCCGCTGCCTCTGATGAGCCGTGTTTGGCTGGGGGAAGAGCTCTTCATGCTGTTTTTAATTTCAGGAAGAGGAGGAAGAACCGGAAGGAAGGCCGAGCGATGCAGAAAGTTCGGAGAGTTCAGATGATGAAAAGGCCTGGGTAGAGGAAGTCAGGAAGCAGCGCAGACTCCTGCAGCAGGAGGAGAGAGTGAAGCGGCAGGAGCAGCTGAGGGAGGACCAGCAGACAGTCCTGAAGCCCCAGTTCTATGAGATCAAAGCGGGAGAGGAGTTCAGAAGCTTCAGGGAGTCTGCCACCAAGCAGAAGCTGATGAAGTGAGTACTGCCGTGGAGTACCAGCCGTGTTCCCCTCCTTGTGCACCACCCCAGAGATGGCACCTGTCCTCTCTAGGGGGTGGGTACCAGAGGACAGTGTGGGGAGCCCGCACCCTAACCCTGGCAAGAAACTCACTGGTAAAGCCACTGGGCCCTATCTGCCTGTTAAACCACTTTTTGGAGTTTTCATATATTACATATGTAAGAACACTTTTAACCTTCAAATACCACACTCTTAATCCCTGTGTTTTCCACTGGGCTCCCCAACCTATAGTCAATTGCCTTGTTCCATGCCCTGGAGGTCAGACAGTAGTAGCAGAGGCTACTTAACAAAAGTAATGTTTTATTAGTTTGCTTTGAGACAGTTTTGTAATGAAGCCCAGGATGGCCTCAAACTTGCCATTCTCCTGTCTCCACTTGCTTTTGGGTCCTGGAATGATAGGCTAACAGAAATTTGTTTTGTTGTTTGTTTTGTTTTGTTTTGTTTTTGACAATTCCTCTGTGTAGCATTGGCTGTCCTGGAACTCTCTGTAAACCAAGCTGGCCTCAAATCCACAGATCCAGCTGCCTCCCAAGTGCTGGGATTAAAGGCATGCACCACCACCATCCGGCCAGAAATTATTTTTAGCACCTTGATCAAGGGCTGGGGGATTCTCATTGGTAAAGTATTCACTGTTCCAATGTGAGGGTCTGAATTTGATTCCCAGTTCCCACGCAAAAGAATGCCTGGGAACAGACTGATCCCTGGGGCTTGGCCAGTCAGTCTACCTGTATCTGCACACCCAAATTCAGTAAGAGATCATGTCTCATAAAGATAAAGTGGAAGCCAGGTATAATGGTGTACACCTTTAATTCCTGTTGGGATTAAAGGAGGCAGAGGCAGGAGGGTTACAAATTCAAGGCTAACCTGGGCTCATAGTAAGTTCCAGGATAGCCAAGTCTATATGGAGAGACCTTGTCTCGAATAATTTATTAATTAATTAATCTTAAAAAGTAAAGTGGAGAGTGATTGAAGGTACTCACCTTTAGCTACCAGTCTCTGCATAACATGTGCGTACATGTATGTGTGCATTTACATACACACATAGGCAAATATACCTAACACATGTAAGGGTCTTGGTCATTTTACCCTATCGCAGTTACCTGATTATTGGAAATTTACTCAGAAATTTGCTAGAACTTTAAGCCCTTTGCAACTGAATAGAAAGATGCAGAGACAGAGAGGTGACTGCCAGGGCTTGTGAGAGAGGATGGGAGTTTGTGTTCAGTGGGTTCAGAGTTTCAGTGTGGGAAGATGCTGTTGCTTGTCAAGGCTGTGCAACAATGGGAAGATGCTTGATGCTCCCAGGCTGTCCACCTTACACAGCTTAGATAGTTTTATGTCATAAATATTGACCATAATGGAAAAATATCAACCCTCAGAAAGTTGTATTGTTTTGGACTATTTTCAGTTGTCAAGTAGCAAGTGATGATTCTTCTGTTTGAGGCTCTGTAAGCAAAGCATTGTAGCTTGAATATAAAACCCAGAGACAGATATTGGGGTTCAAGCTGTAAGACCAGAGAAGCAAAGCAGCCAAGCCGCTAGAGAACTCTTCTCTTTCTGAAATCTTCAGACTGAAAAGAGAGCGAGTTCCTGTCTCATCCTGCTTTATATTCCTCTCTGTTACTGGGATTAAAGGCGTGCACCACCACCACCCAGCCCCTATGGCTAACTCGTGTGGCTGCTGGGATTGCAGGTGTGTGCCACTACTGCCTGGCTGTATGACTGACTAGTGTGACTAGCTTTCCACTCTGATCTTCAGGCAAGCTTTATTTATTAAAACACAAAACATCACTGTAGAGCATTGAGATAACGGTTAGGCACTCTAAGTGGTCCTTGAGGTGTCCTGAGGAAAGAGCTGGGATACCCTTGGGAGCAGCTATGAGGCCAAAGAGGAGCCAGGGTAGTCAGGTAGAGCCAGCACCATGTCCTATCCCTTGAGGTTCCCCAGCACCCAGTGCTGCTTCTGGGGTTCTGGCATGCCTTTCTCATTTTCGTGCATCAACCACTCATCTAACACACGCCTGGAACTGCAAATGGTGAGTGGCTCCTACCACTTAGAATCTAGAAGCACATATGTCTTGTTCTAATTAGTCAAAGGTGTGTTATGGAATAAAGAAGCTAGTGATACTACGCATGCCTGTGCAAGTAAGTGTGCGTGCACATGTTCGCACACACATACATCATAGAGTTTTGTTTTGAGCGACTGCTGTTTGTTTGGTTTGGTGTTTTAGAGACAGAGTCTCACTCTACAGAGAGCCCAAGCTGGCTTGGGTTCTCCTCCATAGCCCAGGCTAGACTACATTTTTGGTTACTTATAAGTGGAATTGCAGTCATATTGCTGTTCTCTGCTTAGCCTTTGAGAAGTGCTGAGCCACTTTGCAGGGCCGGTGCATCCTATCTTGCTTTGTCCAGATGTCACTCTTAGGCCTTGTGTTGGGACAGACTGCATGGAAGCTTCTGCAGGCTGCATGTGCATGTCTTTGTTAGATTTTCCAATGTGTTTGTCTTCTTCACGTGCTCTCACCTGGTACTTGGCCCAGGGCTGACTGTCAGTTACCCCTTCAGAGAATACTCAAAAAAAACTCATTTCCCTGGTAACCACTGTTAGGAAACTGGAGTGGTTGTTTTCAGGGAAACCATTGGAATTAGGCCACACTTGGGGGTAAGGGTGTGACTAAGCTCACTGACATTTCTTCCTGTGGGCTGGAACTGGATATTAATGTAAAAAACAAACAGGATAAAAATTTATATTTAGGGGCTGAAGAGATGGCTCAGAGCAACATGTTGTTTTTGCAATAGATGGGGCCCAGTTCCCAGCACCAGCATGGTAGTTCAGAACCGTCTGAAATGCCAGTTCCAGGGATCTGATGTTATCTTCTGACCACTACAGAACCAGGTCTGCACGTGGCAATGTATGTGAAACAATCAAACACATAAAATGCATTTATTTAATTTTTAAAGGATTTTTTAAGTTCTTATTTAGTGGAGCTGGAGAAATGGCTCTGTGATTGAGAGCGCTTGCTTCTTTTAGAGGACCTGAGTTCATTTCCAGCACTGACATCAGAGGCTCACAACCACTTGTAACTCCAGCTCTGGGAAATCTGAGTCCCTCTTCTGGCCCCTCTGGATATCCCCACACAGAGCACACTCATGAAGATTACACACATCATTTTTTTTTTTTTAAATTTAAGAATGGGGCTGGAGAGATGGCTCAGAGGTTAAGAGCACTGATTGTTCTTCCAGAGGTCCTGAGTTCAATTCTAAGCAACCACATGGTGGCTCACAACCACCTATAACAAGATTTGGTGCCCTCTTCTGATGTGTGGGCTTACATGCCAGAACACTGTCTACATAATAAATAAATTAATCTTAAAAAAAAAAAGAATAAACAGTAGATCTGGCGAGGTGGTTCTGTGGTAAAGAACTTGCTGATGACATGAATTCGATTCCACATCTCACATAGTGGAACGAAGAAACTGGCTACTCTAAGGTGTTTGGCTGCCACATATGCTCCCTCTCTGCACACAAAATAAATGAAGTATAGTGAGCTAATTTTTTTTTTTTTTTGGTTTTTTCGAGACAGGGTTTCTCTGTAGCTTTGGTGTCTGCCCAGAACTAGCTCTTGTAGACCAGACTGGCCTCGAACTCCCAGAGATCCGCCTGCCTCTGCCTCCCGAGTGCTGGGATTAAAGGCGTGTGCCACTACCGCCTGGCGTGAACTAATTTTTTTAAGATAAATAAGCAATAGCTGAATGAACCCTCTGTAGTAAAACACTTTTAGTGAGTTAAACATTCACTTTGAAAAGAACTGGGGAAGTTACCTTGCTTCCATAAGCCTGAAAAGTCCTGCTACTTAAGGAACTAATCCACTAGAGTGTGCTAGCATTGGCAAAAGCAGCTTATTGAATGCTAGTCTTGACTGGATTATTGTAGCAAATCCTGACTTTGCAGATCTTAATATTATTTAAGCATTGAGCCATTATCCTTCAGAGAGCTGAAGTGACTCCTTATGTTTGCTGCGTGAGTCACCGCAAGGCAGTCAGCATGGGATGTGTCCTGTTTAACTATTCACTTGGACTCACCCAGCTTGAAAATCATTGTGAAAGAAAGTAAATGCAGTCAGTAGTAAGCAGGGTTTAGATAAATGCATGTGTCTATCAACACAGATTTTCATGCCTTGCATGTTGCTAAATGTATTTGTGAGTTGTTCACCCACTTATCAAGTTCCCCACCCACCATCCATTCATCAAACATCCAGGAGTGCCTGGTGTGAGCTAAGACCCTCCTAGACCCTGAGGACAGGAAGGAAGGACACATGCCTGTGTTGCTCTTATCCTAGCAGATATCCTCTGAGTCAGAGAGGTGTGGGAGAGGGACAGAAGAAAGAGAGGGCTTAATTAGGGAAAATTCAAGAAAGTCTTTGTGAGAGTCATGTTGGAACTGGTCTTTTGAAAGCTGAGCACTCAGTGGGGTAGGGACAGGTCCCGCCAGGTCCATGGAAAGCCATAGAGCACTGTCCAGCTGAGATTAATAGCAAATCTATCACAGTCTCTCCCTCAATAACATGAACACTTGCATAATAACAATACTGCACCTTTGTGGTAGAGTCAAATCATAGACGTGTAGGAGTCCCTATCTAGAAACCCACAGCACAATACCTCAGCTCTAGAACAGTGGTGTGGGAGAGTCTGGACTCCAGAGGAACCACTCAGTCAGTCAGATCTCAGGAGAAATTGAGCCTAAGCTGCAAGGCAAGAGGAGCTGACCGGCTCAGAGCCAGGTTATTACCTAAAAGACCATTGACAGTGGGCGAGATGGACACCAACTACAGCACTGGCAACTGACTTGACTCCAAATGCAGAACGAAACAGTCGAGGGTAGCATTGAAGTGGCCAGCATGCTGCATGTTCCCTGTGAAGTGGTGCAGATGTAACACTACAAGTGTGGAGCTGGGTTCTCAGCATATGAACTCTACAGAGTCTGTCCTCTTGGTGGCGTTCAGTGGGCAGATGGAGACTTTCTGGGTCTGGATGGACTGAGGAATGCTGAGCAGGTCAGAAACGTATTTTAAACAGGCTAGTTGATCCAAGACTTCTGGCAGTGAAAGGTGTCACAGTCAGTAGCTTGATGGGGACAGTCTTTTAGGCTTGAGAGGGTGTATGTTACAGGCAGGAAAACTCAACCTCAGGAAGTGGGTAATAGCAGTGAAAGAAGGTAGTTGATTGACAGTGGGTTTAGTAAGGAAGCAGGTAGCGGTGGGGCAGGGCCAAGTCAAGATACTAGCTCACAAGGGCAGGTGTGCATGCCTCCTCGGAGCTGAGAGAGTAGAAAGATGTGAACCATGCTTGCTGGCCTCAGTGGGGTATAGGAACATAGGCTCTCTTGGGTGTGTGGGGCAGTGGAGACCTGCAGGACATGACGGGGAGGAACAGAAGCCAAATGGAGTCCTTAAGTAAATGCTGGGTGTACCGTACTCTTCTGGTCCACCATGTAAAAGTGTTTGTCTTTGAATTGGTACTCTTGGGTAGGTTCTGGAAATTCACAGATTTCCAAAGTAGTTCCTGCCTTTGAGGACCTCGTCGGCAATAGGTAGTTCAGTAGATCTTAGTGATCTTGTCGTGGTGGCCTCACTGTCCCTCTGTGGCCAGCTTCCCCCACTGACAGTGAAGGAGAGCTGACCACAAATGGAACATTTAGAGTATCAAATTCTTTTCTTTTTCTCAGAAAAAGAAATTCCTGTGTGCTGGAATTCTTCCAGACATGTTCTACAAGGTCCAGCTTTAGAAATCTAATTTTAACATTAGTTCCATACTTTAAGGACAGTGTGAAAGCACATGTCATACATGAGCATGAACTGTAACTCCAAAGAGTGCACCTACCAGGTGGCACACAGCCTACTTCCTTGTTCTTATGAGTAGCAGCTTCCTCCTTCAGCATGCACAGGTCACGTCAGTCATATTGCTTAGCTGGTTCTTTTAACAGTTAATCTTGGAGATTTTGCTTGTATCATAAGTCTACCTTGCGGCTGCATAGCAATCTTTAGGATGGGTGTGTGGCTGTTTCTGTAGTCTTTCCTCTTGGTGTGTATCTTTAGGTTGTCCGCACCTTTCCGGTTTTCATGGCTATGAATATACTCATGCACAGGCATTTCTTCAGAATGTCTCAGTGGCACATGCTGGATCAAAAGCTGTTTGTGATACAGACACTGTCAGGCTGTCCTCAGCAGAGTGGCTGCTTCCCCATATCTGCAGCAACCGTTGCGTGTGCTGAGAGGTGAGGCGTCACATTTTTAGCTGCTCGAATTGATTCCCTCCTTGGAGTCTTCGAAGCGCCGTTTGCAAGCTAGAAATATTGAGAGTTTATAGCCTTTTTGGAAAGGCAGAGATTTTTCAGTTATTTAATAGATTGACTTTTTATTGTGCATGTTTGTGTGTTTGTGTGAATTTATGTGCAGATAACTGTGGGAGCTACAAGGTCCCCTGGAACTAGAGTTTTAGGTAGCTGTGAGCTGCCAATGTGGGTGGTGCTGGGAATCAGACCCGGTCCTCTGCAAGAACAGAAAATGCTCTTAACCTCTGAGCCCCCAAAGTTAGTTATTTAGGAATACCTAAAATTAAAATTTTAAAATACTAAAGTGCTCTATATGTTTGGCTTCCATTTGCCGTGTAACTGCATTCTGTGCGGAGGAACACTCCTCTCCATTCTGTGCGTGTGCGGAGGAACACTCCTCTCTATTGCCTTCTGTTCTTTGGCTTGCCAGCCCTGCAGAGGGACTTTTAAAAACCTGGTCGAGGAGTGATTTTTAATTAAATGTTGTAATTAAAGAAATTATAAAGTATATGTGTGTATTTAAACCTCAGAGAAGTAAGTCATTCTCCTTTCCTGGGGCAGCTAATAAATACTCTCATTTGATTTTTCCCTTGTAGTTTATGCCCATTTTTCTTTTTTAATATTAAGGTATCCTTACTAATCATTTAGGCTCTTCCCTGAGAGGCCTCTGTGTGCTACCCTGGGTAGCTGGGTAGTTCGGCTTCAGTCATCGTGGTTTTTCTTAACTTGTCCTGCTTACATTTTTTTCTGAAATACACAGTTGTACCAAATAGCAAGTGTTGTGTATCATCACCACCACCACCCCCACACACACCCCAGACCTGAAACCCGGGGTGGGGAGAGACAAGGAGGGCCTGAGGTCAAAAAGGAAGTCAGTCCCTCCCCTACCTGTGTGTTTCTCTACATCCTGTCCCAGGTGTTCTGCAGCTGTGTCTGTCCTTCATAGTCTGTGACCCGTCACACTCCAGCAGCAGACACTGACCTGCTGGGTGGCAGCCATGCTCAGCAAGCTGACGTTCAAAGGGAGGGAAGTCAAGCTTGCTTTAATGTAGAAGTCTACAACCATCCTCAGCTGTCTCTGATCTTCTGCCATGGCTCGTCCTAAAACCCAGCTTGCCTCTCCAAGCAGCCTAGACAGAACAAGTTTTTACAGGCACAGGAGAGAACATTGGGAGAAAAGCAGTTATGTGCCCTAGCGTGGAGGAAGTTGGGGCATTCTTAAAAGAGTAGTAATTTCCCACAATTGACTTGAAGAGTCTTTTTACTTCCCAAATTAAGGTGTTCTGTGGCCCACTTTGTCTCTGTGGCTCCACAGTTGTTGGGAGTTCCTGGTGGCTTTGAAGCTCACCATGCGGAGCTGTTAAGAGAGCAGCTGTGAGCGGGTCGAGGAGCCTGCCCAGGTGGACAGCATGCCACACTGCAGGCAGCTTGCACCTCACTTGAGTTACTTAAAAAATTAAAACTAGATTTTCATTTCTTCAAGTCTGTCCTGGGGAAGCGTGTCACTGAGAACACTTGATGGACATGTCTCCTGCAGAGGTGTGTGTGTAAGTGTGGTCAGACACACACCTGAAACGCAGAACCCTCCCCTGGAACCCCAGCTTTAGACTGGATCCACATATGGCCCGGGGCAAGTCATTTAGCATCTGCCTCCCTTTTGCCATCTATAAAGGATAAACACTTGTGTCTCAGGATTGTTGAAAGGATTAATTAGTTAGTCTGTGAAGAGCTTTGAAGATGAAGAGTGCTTTAAAAGTGCTTCTGAATAGCACTATCGCCTAGGAAAGAGCGCCATTCTCTGCTAACCACTCAGGTTTCAGACGGTAACGCCAGCGCGCTTAGCCCCTTACCCCAGTTATAAAGTGAGAGCAGTTTCTCATGGCGTGGACATCAAACGCCAGCTTCAAAGTCTCACAGGAACATCACCGTGTAGCAGCTCCCTCAGGAGCAGGGTTCCCACCCGAAATCAGCCACAGAGCTCATCCAGGGTGGAGAGGGCGGCTCACAGTCAGTCGCCTTCTCTTTTTGTCGAGATTTCAGTATCAGCTCTAACTTAGAGGTCCGTGGGTGGGGGTCCTCGAGCAGGGAAGGTTTTGTCTTGTGCCCTAGCTTGTTTTGAGGAGGAGGAAATAGAATACAAAGGAAACTGTTTTCTTCCCTTCTGGTTCCCTCTTCTGTGCTGTGCTCTCCTGCTCTCCTCAGAGGGGTGAGTGTGTACTGAAGCGGTCAGTGAACTGCATGACTTGTGTCTGGGTTTTCTCTCTCTAAAACAAGTTTGGGGGTTTATGATAGACCATTCCAGTAGTTTGCAGGTAAGTTTTACATGTCATTGCTGCTGCAGAATTTGAGTGTAATATTGGTCCTGGAGAGTGGGGCATGGTGGTGCATGCCTGTAACCCCAAAACTAGAGAGACTGAGGCCAGATTGCTTAGTTTTCAAAGCTAGCTTGGACTGTCAAATAAAAGTCTCAATATGGGTGCACGCGCGCGCACACACACACACACACTCACTCACACCAGCACTGGAGATCACATGAAGGATTTTTAGAAGATTTAGAAGAAATTTAATTACAGATCAGCCAATGGTTATAGAGATTCCCATTGTAAAAAGAGACTAGAACAGTTTAGAAAACCCAATCAAGAAGTGAATTGAGATTTAACTCTGGAATAAAATGTATCAAAACCTTAAGATCCTGCTGGGCGGTGGTGGCGCACGCCTTTAATCCCAGCACTCGGGAGGCAGAGGCAGGCGGATCTCTGTGAGTTCGAGACCAGCCTGGTCTACAGAGCTAGTTCCAGGACAGGCTCCAAAGCCACAGAGAAACCCTGTCTCGAAAAAAAACAAAACAAACAAACAAACAAAAAAACAAAAAACCTTAAACCTTAAGATCCTAGCTGACATTCTCAGTGAAAAGAAATCAGGTAGACTTTATCCCAAGTATTTCAAGACAGCCAGGGCTGTTAAATGGAGAAACCCTGTCTCGAAAAACCAAAAAAAGGAATTTCCCCGAAGTGCCAGTTGTTTCTGTTCCTAGACAGTATGAACAGGTGGATTTGTGTTCAAGTTGTCCATGTGAAAGATGGGGACTGCTTGAAGCTGAGGGAAGAGCAGCAGACGTGTTACAGCAACCCTCTGTGACTGAGAACTGTTTGTAGGCAGTGTTTTGTAGACAGTGACCAAGGGCCATATGTCCAGCCACCCCGCTGGTTTACAGTGATTTAGAATCACCGTCCCTGCAGACCATCGCAGGACACCATGCGCCAGAAACATCGCTCCTGTGCTTTAGTTTCAGAAATATAATCCAGTAAAATACGTGCAGCCGTGGAGCTCTAGCCCTTGAGTAGCAGATTAGCGGGTGTTTCTGCCGTTTCTTGCTTTAGTGTGTGCTTATGGAGGGTGACAGTCTGAGGACGGCCCACTCCTCTGGGCTCTGCCGGGCAGTGTTCCTGTTTACCGTGTGCACAGACGACTTTTCTTCACTCCTTCAGTCCTGATTCAACCTTGTTCCAAGTAATAAATCAAAGCATGTTAGTTAACGTGCCATTCTTTTCACTCTCCTACAGCAAAACTCTTGAAGATCGTTTGAAACTCGAAGCAAAACATGGGACGTTGACTGTATCTGACACCACTGTTGGCAGCAAGCAGCTGACGTTTACACTCAAGAGGGTACGTTGTTTCCTGATGTTATTTTTTAATTCACACAGGAAAGCCGTGGGTATGTGTCTGGCTTCGGGAACACATTCCCAAGCTTCTCCCACTGAGGAAGACCTGTTCCCTACCCCAGTGATTTCCTGTAGCCGAGGAAGAGTGGCTGGGAGTTTTAGTGCTACGGGCAAAGGTGGGCCTCATGCTGGAGGGTCCTGCTGTGACCTGCTGTTCTCTGGGTCTTTGTGGCCCCCCCGGCTGAGGAAGGGGATGAACACACCCAGTACTTACCTGGAAAGGACTAGGAAATAACCAGCTGTGATGCCTCAGGTGATCCCTTCGGGCTTGCTGAAATACAGCCATTTCCCAGGGGACTTTCTCAGCCAGTGGCAGTGTGTTACCAGTTGTCTTGAAGATGCGGTTCTTAAACGAGGTGTCGTGATAATGCCTCTTGCACATTGTGGGAGGGCTAAGTCTCTTCAGTATCTACCATCAGCTAATTTCTCGACTAAGTCATTATCTCATTCCCAGTCAGTCCCCTCAACAAAGTTGCCCAGTAGAAAGAGTGACTGCAAGGGCGACCACAGCACCACCCATGGCTCCTTTGCTGACCCGGCGTGCCACTCACATTCCGTAAAATTACATGCCCTGTTTTTTTGTTAAGTGTGCACTTGTTTAACTTTTAGCACTGTCAAAGGAGAAGCTGCTTCACAGGAGCACGCTCTAGCAGTGCGTTTTTGCAGCTTCCTGAAACTGTCAGTCTGTAGTTTACCAGACTGTTAAAGCTAAAACTACTTGATATGTTAGTTTTTTTCTAAAACCAAATGAGCAGTTTGACTTGTGTTAACAAGGCTTATTGCTAGCTTATCATCTCTACTCTGTACATGTTAACAAGGCTTATTGTAGCTTATCATCTGTTCTATAAGCGGCAACTGTGTCTCCCCTCTGCCAGCAGGATCTGCTCTAGACACAGACCTGCAGTTTCTCTTTGTGGGGCTCTATGCTGCTGATTGCAGGGCAGCGCTGCCCTTGTTCCTTCCCCATAGCGATGCGTAGCCCTGAGCCAGGGGGAGACAAGAAGCACCCCTGAGCCCACGAGCGGGGTTATCTGGTTAATTCTTTGAGTGAAGTTGGAAAACACAGACAGAAAAGGGCATGCACAGTCATGCTATTCCCTCACTGTCTTTTCTTTCCATTTTCATGTTTTGGTGCTTAGTGTTGGTCCTCCAGGTCCATGCACATGCTAGACCACACTACAGCAGAACCGCATCCCCAGTGCTTTCTAGGATGTTCGCTAAGTCTGTAACCTGGCATCTCAGAGTGGGGGAAGATAGCATAGTGGAAGAACGCTGGTCCAGAGGCCCTGGCCATAGGCAGTGAGAGGATGCAGTATTTCCCACACCACACCACCCAACACCACACCACACTGAACTTTTAAGTCAGTAGATACCATGTTGAATATCACTTCATAAATTTGCAGTAAAATGAAAAGATGAAAAGATACCCTAAAAATTGCTTGAAGTGACCTCAGAATCAAATGGATGCTTTGAAACTATTTGGGAGAATATACTACATCAACTAGTGTTTGATTTGTGTGTTTTATTACTTGATTGGCATGCTCTTAATTATTAAGTATATCAGTGTTATATAGAGAATCTGTATTTGTTTATAGAAGTTTCTTTCTATTCTGTTTATTATATGTGGTACACTAAAACAAAATCATGGAGTTGTCCGGTACATCTAGACCCTTTCTGCAATGTCAGTAGAATTCACAAGGAGGCTGTGTGCACTAGCGCTCTGCGTGTGTTCTCACCCCTTCTCCGTGAGGCTCTGGGCTACAACAGGGTAGTCAGGGCAGGAACTAGGAGACAGGAAAAGCTGACTTGGAAAAGAGCTAATTGCTCCATAAAGCCTGATGAGTGGGTGACACAGTGGCATGGTCTCTGGCGCAGCCTTGGGGAAGGAGGCTAATGATAGACCTCTGTGTGCGGGAAGCTTTGTCTGCAGACAATAGCGGCCTCTGCCCAGCTCCTCCTGCTGAGCTGTAACAGCAGGCTAACACTTCCAGAGAGACTCCAGAGGGCCCTCCCCTCACAGCTCCCAGCATCCTGCCCTTCTGGACTCTGCGTATCATTTTCCAACAGTATCTAAAGAAATGAATTTTATAAGCCAGGCATGGTAGTGCATGTCTGTAACCCTAGTCCAGGCACCTGGGGCCTGAGGCAAGAAGATGAGTCTGAGGCTAGTGCAGGCTCCGTAGACACTGTCTCGGTGCTGGGAACGCTTTTTAGGGAGACTTGTTAATACATAACTGCAAAATGTTTTCCCCCTCTTCTGCCCCCGCCTCCAAATTCTCACCAGAACAAACCCAGAACCTTGTTCGTCATAATCAAATAGCTGTGTCAACTCTGCTAGGGTCTCAATGTTGCAGTTTGGTCTGCAGGGCAAGTGCAGCCCCCAGGTTCTAAAGTCTCCCTGCAGTTCTTTCTGCCAAGGATATGGGCAGGGTAAATGAAACACTTACAGAATTAGCCCAAAGTAAGTGCTCCAGGAGGAGGGAGAGGTGTCTGTGCACCTGTGGCAAGGCATCTAATCCGTGTTTCAGGAAGCAGAGGCCCATGCTGACATACACTTTTTATATATTTGTGTGTGTCTGTGTGCGCGTGTGCACACACCATGTCATGCATGTTGAGGTCAGAGAGCAACATGTATAATCAGTTCTCTCATCCCCCACGTGGGTCAAGGGGATCGAACTCAGGTCTTCAGGCTTGGTGGCGAGCACCTTTACCTACTGAACCACCTCAGCCACCTGACGTACTGTTTTTATTTTTAAAAAATGCATGCCAGCCATGACCAGAGGAGTGAACCAGGAGGATGTGGTTGCCTCACCATTCCCCACTCCCATTCAGTGAGGAAGGGAGCCTCAGGTAGAGCACTGGGCTGCTTCCCTGCTAAACTGGAGAGAATGCGGGTATGGCTTACTCTGAGAATGCACAGGAGATACTGATTTTCAAAAACAGTCCTGGCGTGATGTTCAGAGACCCAGACAGAGAGCTCCGAAGATGTGGAAATGGCTCTCTCTGGTATCATCAGTTGCTTCCCTTCCCTCACCTTCCCACACCCACTGTTTAAACTAAAGAGGGAGACACTGATTATGAAAGTTCCCAGTGCAGCAGGCGCTGGGGTCTGTGAGGCCAGGCCTTGCCCTGTGCAGCCACCCAGCAGACTCCCTCCACCACTCCCTCTAGCACGGATCCGCTCCTCTGTCCAGCTGACCTGCTGCTGGGAGTAGGGGTGCTGCTGGGGAGCAAGTGTGCCTGGGAGCAATCCTGCCTCTCAAGTAGGCAGATGAAGGTAGAGAACTCACGTGCAAACCATCCCCTCCATGGGCCTGGTGCTTCCCGGAGCTGTGAACCTGGAGCCATCTGCCAAGTCTGGCAAGGATTAAGAAGAGCAAGTCTGTTCTTTGCAGGGAGGCTGGATTAATCTGTGCTCCCTCCTCAGCACTCACCCAAAAGCTTTGGAGCTAGTCCTAAGAAGTAAATTAGTCAGTTTTGTGTCATAACACATTTTGATAAAATTTTTCTATTTGATTTTAAGTCTGTGTGAATGAAGTCACAGTTCTGCTGTGCAAGCTGAATGAGCTTGGGTTCGCTGGCATCATAGAGCATCCAGCGGTCTCCTACTGTGTGCTTGGGCTGGTATATGGGTGTTTCTCCTCTTGCCCATGGATTCAGAATGTCTCCTTTCGACAGTGGAAATTGGGCTTTGTCCGTCCACTACCCCCAGCAGCCAGCACTTGGTGCTGAGCTGCACGGCATTGGTCCCAGGGCTCCATGCAGCCCTTTGCTGCATCCCAAAGGTTTCCAGGTGACCCCTGGCCTTTTCTCTTTTCTTTTTTTGTTCTTTTCTTTTCTTTTCTTCTACTCACCCCACTTTCTTTTAGTCCGAACAGCAAAAGAAGCAACAGGAGGCAGAGAAACTGCATCGCCAGGAGAGGAAAAAGCTGCGGAGGTCTGCTGGTCACCTGCACTCCAGACCCAGAAGAGGCCGGCCCTTTCACTGACCAGGGAAGTCTGCCTGTGTGTGACTAGGACATCACACACAGGCGAGCGAACGCGGTAGTTAAACCTCCGTGTAGATGAACGTGCATGGTGATGATGGTCTGACCTGGCCTGAGCAGTTCCAGATGCTGGGTGCTTTTTCTAAAGCAGGCATCATTTCTAATATTGGAAAGGTCTACATGAAATGAAAAGTTTCTCTGATAAAAACAAGAGGTTATTATTTTTATCATTACAATTATCTTGTAGGAAAGTCTTTTTTGTTTGGGTTTGGTTTGGTTTTTCAAGACAGGGTTTTTCTCTATAGCTCTAGCTGTTCTGGAACTTGTTCTGTAGACCAGGCTGGCCTCAAACTCACAGAGATCCGCCTGCTGGTGCATTCTGAGTGCGCCACCACTGCCCAGCTAGACTGTCCTTGTCCACAGTGTCTTCCCCGCCCCCCAGGACCGAGTCACACGGAACTCCCACTCCTATTTACGTGGTGTCGTCTGGTTGACCCTGTTTATGTCCATGAGTTTATGTTGGCAGATTTACTTGCTGGCTTTTGTATTCCTCTGGTATACTTTTAAAGCTATTTTTATATCAAGAGTATAAATTAATGATAATAAATAATACATCGATGTTACTGGCTGTTTGTTTTAACTTGTCACCAAATCCCGTAGTCATTTCCTAACGAGGTACTGCTTGAGACAAGCAGATGCTTTTAAGAGGAGATGCTTTCATTTGGACGACTTCCTTGAGGACTGGGGGAAATTTAAAAATTCACTTCAGCTTCCATAGTTTGGAGTTTCTTGTGTGTACAAGTTAACTGGGAACTATACCTGTGTCAGGTCTACACGGTGGGACACATTAGTTAGCATAGTCTGATGGTGTGGTGGAAAGGTCTTGGCCTCAGAACACCCCACCCTGTTGTAAGGAGGCCACTTGTTTGTTTCCTGGTCGCCCAGACCCCAGAAATAATCACACAGAAACTATATTATTTGCAATACTGTTTGGCCAATAGCTTAAGCATATTTCTGACTAACTCTTACATCTTAATTTAACCCATCTCCATTAATCTGTGCATCACCACGAGGTCATGCCCTACCAGCAAAGTTTTGGCATGTCTGTCTCTAGCAAAGGCTCCATGGCTTCTCCTGACTCCACCTTTTTCCTCCCAGCATTCAGTTTGGTTTTCCCCACCTATCTCTATTCTACCCTATCAGGCCAAGCCAGTTTTCTTTATTAATTAATGGTAATCACAGCATACAACCACCCCATCAGTGTTGTGGACATGATCACATTGTCTCCCTCTTTCAGTGTGGCCCCTTGTCTCTTCAGCCTGTGATGTCTACTGGAGAATTTACTGACTGGTGGTGCATGAATCCACCCTGCCCCCCACCACACCCCTTCCTGCCTTCCTGTTCACTCCTTAAGCAGACCCCTCCCTCCCTGCCTTGAAGTTTGTTGGGCATGCTGTGCACCCCACTCTGCCATTTTCTGTGTTTGTAGTTGCTTTGATACAGCATCGCCAAAGTACTCAGTGTGGACAGCTTAGAGGATGGTTCATCTTTGCTCTTGCTTTCTGGGGGTGGTGGCGTGTGTGGAGGCTGTGGACAGCACTGCAGGCCAGGAAATGGACTCCGGGCCAGGCCGTGGCCTTAAAGGTCTTGCCTAAGAACCTGGGACTGTTCTGCCAGCTAGTCCCCACCTCCAAAAGCACCCATTCTCCAAGATAGCACTGCTGTCTGGAGGGTCAGGGGCCTTGAGGAGGACATTTCAGATTTCAAACCCCAACCTACTTGTTGGTTACAGCCAAAGGACACGGCTTTGGCCCTCCCAGCCTTGCCAGCACTTGTTTCCCTGAGCGCTTAGGAGCAGGTGTGAGAAGTGCAGCTCCAAAGCCGGGCTCCAGGGCATGGGGACAGTTCCTCTACTGCTCCAGATCCCAGTCACAGCTCTGATACACGTAGTCTTTGGAGAGAAGGAGGCATGCTCAGGGCTGCGTGACCAGGAGGCCATACTGACATGGCAGCTTGCAGAGAGTGCAGGTCCAGGCCCAGAGACTAAGAAGGGCATCTAGAAAGGCTAGTTCAGATCATCCTGCCCTTCTCAGAGTCCCCAGGGCTCACTTCTCATTCCTAACAAGCTGAGTCCCTGAAGGACCCTTGTTTGCGGCCCCCACACTGACCTTCCTCCTCCTAAGGCGTTCCAGGCATTCTCTCAGCCTCACATTCCGTTCCCTCAGCTCAGAAGCCTGGCCAGACCTCTCGGGTTACTTTCTCCCTGGCTGTTTAATTCTTCCCTGTTTAAATTGTCACCCCCCAAAGCCAAGATGACAAATGATACTCCATATACAATACATTTTTAAAACTTTCCTGTGGGGCCACAGAGGCGCCCAGTGGGTAGAGGCACCAGCCAGATTCCTCTGCGCATGCGTGCATGAACACACACACACACACACACACACACACACACACACACACACATAAATAACCAATTAAAACCTTACTATGGAAAATGTCAAGTACATACATGAATGTCCTAGCTGGTGACTTCCACTGCCTTTCTGCTTTGAGGCAACAGATAACAGCAGCATGCATCTGCTCACCATGAACGTTCTAGGAGGTTTACTTGTCCAATGTTGGCTCCTGTTCCAACATTGGAAGATGTTTTTATCAGTATGCTTTAGGCTGTATATCTAACCTCTCAAACAATGTTAAGATGTTATGGGGTACCCACCAGAGAAGACCACTCCGATATAGTCTGTAGCCGATTGAAAGTCTTTATTCCAGCCATACACAGGTATTCGGGACCCAAGGATAACACTTTAGGGTAAGGATTTGTTTTTTGTTTGTTTGTTTTTGTTTTTTAAAGGCAAAACCACATCCTGGTATCTTGCTTGGCAGCTGCAGAGGAAAACTTTATACAAACAAGCAGTTTAGCAGCAGAAGTTACTATGAGCACCCAGAGAGGGAGGTCTGCCCGGTAGGCAGTGTGACAGAGGTTAAGACAACTTAGCTGGGCATCTTGACCTTGGGTTCTCAGAACAGAACTGGGTTATTTCCCATGGGATTATCCCTCAAGGAGATCACATTCTAGTTAAACCTGGAGTGGCTACAGCAAGAATACCAGATGGGGGACCCCTGCACTTCCATGCCCTGTTATGAATGACTGCGTTGAATGAGAACGGAAGATTAAACAGCATATGTAATGTCAGAAGTTACACTCTGTGCCTGAGGAACTTCCCGCCTGAGCTGTCTCAGAGGGGGTAGGATGCTAAAAAGATGAGAGGAAGAAGGGGGAAAGGAAACTTGTCAGTAACCCCTGGGAGAGCTGGAATAAAAAGGAACAGAAAAGGCATTTTCTTTCAGGTGAGAGTGTGGCAGTGGGGGGCTGGAGAGATGGCTCAGAGGTTAAGAGCCCTGGCTGCTCTTCCAAAGGTACTGAGTTCAATTCCCAGCAACCACATGGTGGCTCACAACCATCTGCAATGAGATGTGGCGCCCTCTTCTGGCCTGAGGGCACACATGCAGAGAGTGGGGCCGTGGGTTGGTGCCCCTGGCGGGTGAGACACCACAGGAGACCAAGGTGCTTACTCGCAAGCCTGGCAACTTCGAGTTCAGTCTCTGAAACCCACGTGATAGGAGAGAGTTGACTCACACAAGATGTCCACCGTACATGTGTGCACACACACCCAAATAAATAAATGTTATAATAAAAAAGATCTTGAAAGGAGAAAGCATGACATTAGAGAAATCGGTTCACGGTGGCTATAAAGAGATGGCGTGCTGGCCAGTTTCGTGTCAGCTAGCCACAAACTAGAGTCATCTTCGAAGCAGGAACCTCAGTTGAGAAGGTGCCACCAGCACAGTTAGTGGGGGGCTTCCGAGAGGCATGGTAGCCTCAAGTGGGAGTAGCAGGAAGGCAGAGGCCTGCTGTGCTCCTGGGCTCACACACACACACACACACACACACACACACACACACACACACGTACAGAAGAGGAAGTTACTATTCTCTGACAGTCCTTGCTCCCAGCCCAACCCCAACTTCACAGCCGTCAGATGGGAATGAGTCCAGCCATATTCTTCAAGTAGCCTTGCACTTCTCTTAGGTAGAGGACTTCTCTTAGGTAGAGGACTTCTCTTAGGTAGAGGACAGAGATGAATCCCAGGCTCGGGGTTAGAGGGGTTTTCAAGTCCAGCTGATCAGAACCCCTACTCAGTTGGATTTCCCTGTCTGCACCTCTTCCCCCTCCTCCCATGCTCGCACCCGGTTTCTGCTCACACTGGCTGACCCCAGGCCCACAGCCTTCTCTTCCCCTAGCCCCTCCTGAGTTCTGCAGTGTGAGTGTAACCTTGGAAGCTCTCCTCCCCAGACCCCACTCCTGCCTCTGTACCTTCACCCCCAGTGGCCACCATCCCTCTATTGGAGCCCCATCGTGTCCCTCCGGTCTTGCCAAGTATTGCCAGATCAATGGTTGCCTCTTTCTGAGAATTTTCCTTCTAGTCTGGCTGGGCCTGCCCACCCCCTGCAGTTCCCTTTCACAAGGCAGACAGGCTCTATGCTTCATTTCTCTCCTTATATGGTGTCTGTCATATTTTCTTAATGTTCTAGAGCCATCTACCAGACATGGTGGCTTCTGGTCCCTCAAGTTCATAGTACTCAAAGTAAAGCGCAGTGTCCCACAGTGCCGTTCCTCTTTCCTCTTCGCCATTGGCCCAGGGACAGAGAAGACATGGTTTGCCGTGTTGATTCCTTGGCTGTCCTCACAAGTGACTAAACAGGCCCTGCTCTTACGCAGCTTCTGTTGTCATGGGATGAGAGAAGAGTTGCAAGGATACAGGCAAAGTACTCTGGAGTAAGGCTGAGTGACATCCAAGTAGGCCCTAGAGCTTATACTCCCTGTGGAGTGGTGTGGGGCTGACCTGGGGACCCCAGAGCCACAGCAGAGACTTAAAAGTGAGCCCTGCCATGGTGCTCAGGGAGGATGGAGCGGAGTGTTTGCCACTGTGACTAGCACAGCAGAGGGGATCCAAGCTAGGATGGATGTCAGCTTTGTGTCCCCTGGGACGTCAGGATGAGAGATGCTTTGTATTCTTAGGTCATGTCACCCCTGCAAATCTTCCCATTCTCCTATGGCCACTGCCCCTGCTCCCCCTTTTCCCTGTGCACCCCACTGTTTGATTGAAGGTGAGCCCCCAGCCCTCTAACACCCCTATATTCAAAGAGTTTGGAATGTAATATTGAGTTGGAAGTGTCACCCCAGCCCCTCCCCCTGGGAGTTGCCTTGGGCCGGACTCCACCTCCCAGAAAGCCCACCAAATGCTGACCCCTCCCCAGGGAGGGTCAGGACCACTCCCACAGGCTATTTAGGCTCGCACCGGAAAAGGAACACGTGTTTTCGGGTTTTGCGGGTGCTTCCTCACTGTCTTCCCCCTACCATGCTCCCGCATTTATTAAACGCGGACATTTTTAATTTGGTCTAATCTGGTTTAATTGGAGTTGTTTTGCGTCGGCGGAGAGGCTCTTCTTTTAAGACTTTTCCTAACACCCATCAGTGTTTGTACACAGAAGGCAGAGTCAGGGATCCTCAGACCAGGCTGTGAGAAACTGTAATCCTTTAATGATGGAGGCTTTCCAATGCCAGCATGGAGTCTGTTAGTGAAGACAACAGAGGAAACAAGGGGAGACTCCAGTCTGGTCCGGACTTGCTCACAGCTGAGCTGCCAGTTAGTGGCACAGCCACTTAACCTGCTGTTCCTTGGTGAGTGCGTCTGTAAAATGGGTTTAATAGTATCTGTCCCCTGAAGACTTCAGAGACTTTGTGGAGCTTAATGAGTGAGGGCCATTAAAGCCCTCAGAAGAAAGGTGGAGCTAAATACAAAGCACTATTGTAATTACCCTGTAGGTCCTCCAGCCAGGTCGGATCTTGTTTTAAGAGGGTTACCATGACGATGGATTTGTTTTAAAATCTTGAGTTTCAAAGGCAGAGCTGTAAATCCCCAATAAGGAGTGAAATTTATCTTGCTGAGTTTTGTCATAGGGGGGACGGGGCTTCACAGCCACTTACCAGCTGCCATGTGATGATGCCTACTGTTGCTGTTGAGGGTGACCTCTGTGCTCTGTGCGGCAAGGACCACAGTACCCCTCCTAGCACCTAGTGAGTCTCTTTTTGAGATAGGGTTTCTCTGTGTTGCTGTCTGACTGCCCTGGAACTCGCTCTGTAGACCAGGATGGCATCGAAACCCAGAGAACTGCCTTCCCCTGCCTCTCAAGTGCTGGGATTAAAGGCATGCACCACCATCTGGCCTGGTGAGTCTTAATGAACACTGTTCAATTAGTAAGGTCACAGCACCCAGCTCTTAACAGGCTCAGGGTGGTTGCTGGCTGCATGGAAGAGACACTAGAAACAGAATTTGCTGGAAAGTCGTTCTGTGCCGGGCGGTGGTGACGCATGCCTTTAATCCAAGCACTCGGGAGGCAGAGGCATGCGGATCTCTGTGAGTTCGAGGCCATCCTGGTGCACAAGAGCTAGTTCCAGGATAAGAACCAAAAGCTACGGAGAAACCCTGTCTCGAAAATCAAAAAAAAAAAAAAGTCGTTCCGTGAAATTCTTTTATTATTATTTATTTATTTATTAAACATTTCTGTCTCTTCCCCACCACTGCCTCCCATATCCCTCCCCCTCCCCCAATCAACTCCCCCTCTCTCATCAGCCCTAAGAGCAGACCTGGTTCCCTGCCCTGTGGGGAGTCCAAAGACCTCCCACCTCTTTCCAGGTCTAGTAAGGTGAACATCCAAACAGCCTAGGCTCCTACAAAGCCAGTATGTGCAGTAGGATCAAAACCCAGTGCCATTGTTCTTGACTTCTCAGCAGTCCTCATTGTCCACTATGTTCAGTGAGTCCGGTTTTATCCCATGCTTTTTCAGACCCAGTCCAGCTAGCCTTGGTGAGTTCCCGAAAGAACATCCCCATTGTCTCAGTGTGTGGGTGCACCCCTCATGGCCCTGAGTTCCTTGCTCGTGTTCTCTCTCCTTCTGCTCCTGATTTGGACCTTGGGGTTGTAGTCTGGTGCTCCAATGTGGGTCTCTGTCTCCTTTCATCGCCCGATGAAGGTTAATATCCAGGAGGATGCCTATATGCTTTTCTTTGGGTTCACCTTCTTATTTAGCTTCTCTAGGATCATGAATTATAGGCTCAATGTCCTTTATTTATGGCTAGAAACCAAATATGAGTGAGTACATCCCATGTTCCTCTTTTTGGGTCTGGCTTACCTCACTCAGGATAATGTTTTCTATTTCCGTCCATTTGCATGCAAAATTTAAGAAGTCCTTGTTTTTTACTGCTGAGTAGTACTCTAATATGTATATATTTCATACTTTCTTCATCCATTCTTCCATTGAAGGGCATCTAGGTTGTTTCCAGGTTCTAGCTATTACAAACAATGCTGCTATGAACATAGTTGAGCATATACTTTTGTTATATGATAGGGCATCTCTTGGGTATATTCCCAAGAGTGGTATTGCTGGGTCCAGGGGTAGGTTGATCCTGAATTTCCTGAGAAACTGCCATACTGATTTCCAAAGTGGTTGCACAAGTTTGCATTCCCACCAGCAATGGATGAGTGTACCCCTTTCTCCACAACCTCTCCAGCAAAGGCTATCATTGGTGTTTCTGATTTTAGCCATTCTGACAGGTGTAAGATGGTATCTTAAAGTTGTCTTGATTTGCATTTCCCTGATTGCTAAGGAAGTTGAGCGTGACCTTAAGTGTCTTTTGGCCATTTGAACTTGTTCTGTTGAGAATTCTCTGTTCAGCTCATTGCCCCATTTTATAATTGGGTTGATTAGCCTTTTACAGTCTACTTTCTTGAGTTCTTTATATATTTTGGAGATCAGACCTTTGTCAGTTGCGGGGTTGGTGAAGATCTTCTCCCACCAAAAAGGCAAAGTGGGTTGCCTTTTTGTCTTAGTGACAGTGTCTTTTGCTTTACAGAAGCTTCTCAGTCTCAGGAGGTCCCATTTATTCAATGATGCCCTTAGTGTCTGTGCTGCTGGGGTTATACGTAGAAAGTGGTCTCCTGTGCCCATGTGTTGTAGAGTACTTCCCACTTTCTCTTCTATCAGGTTCAGTGTGTTCGGACTGATATTGAGGTCTTTAATCCATTTGGACCTGAGTTTTGTGCATGGTGATAGATATGGATCTATTTTCATTCTTCTACAGATTGACATCCAGTTTTGCCAGCACAATTTGTTGAAGATGCTCTCTTTTTTCCATTGTATACTTTTAGTTCCTTTATCGAAAATCAGGTGTTCATAGGTTTGTGGGTTAAAGTCCGGGTCTTCTATTTGATTCCATTGGTCGACTTCTCTGTTTTTATGCCAATACCAAGCTGTTTTCAATAGTGTAGCTCTGTAATAGAGTTTGAAGTCAGGGATGGTAATGCCTCCATACGATCCTTTATTGTATAAGATTGTTTTGGCTATCCTGGGTTTTTTTTTTTGTTTTTCCATATAAAGTTGATTATTATCTTCTCGAGGTCTGTGAAGAATTTTGATGGGATTTTGATGGGGATTGCATTGAATCTATAGATTGCTTTTGGTAGAATTGCCATTTTTACTATGTTGATCCTCCCAATCCAAGAGCAAGGCAGATCCTTCCATTTTCTGGTGTCCTCTTCAATTTCTTTCTTCAAAGACTTAAAGTTCTTGTCAAATAGATCTTTCACTTCCTTGGTCAGAGTTACCCCCAAGATATTTTATGCTATTTGTGGCTATCATGAAAGGAGATGCTTCTCTGATTTCCCTCTCTGCTTCCTTATTCTTAGTGTATAGGAAGGCAACTGATTTCTTGGAGTTGATCTTGTATCCTGCCACATTACTAAAGGTGTTTATCAGGTGTAGGAGTTCTTTGGTAGAGTTTTTGGGGTCGCTTATGTATACTATCATATCATCTGCAAATAACGAAAGCTTAACTTCTTCCTTTCCAATACGAATCCCCTTGATTCCCTTATGTTGTCTTATTGCTATTGCTAGAACTTCAAGCACTATATTGAAGAAGTATGGAGAGAGTGGACATCCTTGTCGTGTTCCTGATTTTAGTGGGATGGCTTTGAGTTTTTCTCCGTTTAATTTAATGTTAGCTGTCAGCTTGCTGTAAATAGCTTTTATTATATTTAGGTATGACCCTTGTATCCCTAGTCTCTCCAAGATCTTTATCATAAAGGGGTGTTGGATTTTTGTCGAATGCTTTTTCAGCATCTAATGAAATGATCATATGATTTTTTTTCTTTCAGTTTATTTATATGATGGATTACATTGATAGATTTGCGTATGTTGAACCAGCCCTGCATCTCTGGGATGAAGCCTACTTGATCATAATGGATAATTTTTCTAATGTGTTCTTGGATTCGGTTTGCCAGTATTTTATTGAGAATTTTTGCGTCGATGTTCATGAGTGAGATTGGCCTGTAATTCTCTTTCTTGGTTAAGTCTTTATGAGGTTTTGGTATCAGGGTGACTGTAGCTTCATAAAAGGAATTTGGCAATGGCTCTTCTGTTTCTATATTGTGAAATACCTTAAGGAGTATAGGTATTAGGTCTTCTTGGAAGTTCTGGTAGAATTCTGCATTGAAACCATCTGGTCCTGGACTTTTTTTGGAAGGGAGGTTTTTGATAACAGCTTCTAAACGACTAACAGGTCTATTTAGAGTGTTCACCTGGTCTTGGTTTAACTTTGGTATATGGTACTTATCTAAAAAAAAAAAAGTCCATTTCTTTTGCATTTTCCAGTTTTGTGGCATGCAGGCTTTTGTAGTAAGATCTAATGATTCTCTGAATTTCCTCTGTGTCTGTGGTTATATCCCCTTTTCATTTCTGATCTTATTTATTTGCGTGTTCTCTCTCTGTCATTTAATTAGTTTGTATAGGGGTTTGTCGATCTTGTTGATTTTTCTCCAAGAACCAACTTTTTGCTTCATTGATTCTTTGGATTGTTTTCTGTGTTTCCATTTTGTTGATTTCAGCCCTGAGTTTGATTATTTCCAGTCTTCTACTCCTCCTAGGCGTGTCTGCTTCTTTTTTTTTTTCTAGAGCTTTCAGGTGTGCTGTTAAGTCTCCAATGTATGCTTTCTCTGTTTTCTTTAAGTGGGCACTTAGTGCTATGAACTTTCCTCTTAGCACTCCTTTCAATGTGTCCCATAGGTTTGAGTATGTTGTCTCTTTATTTTCATTAATTTCAAGGAAGACTTTAATTTCTTTCTTAATTTCTTCCTTGACCCAGGTGTGGTTCAGTAGTTGACTGTTCAGTTTCCATGAGTTTGTCGGCTTTCTGGGGGTAGCGTTGTTGTTGCCTTCTAACTTTAATCCACGGTGATCTGATAAGACACAGGTGGACACTGATTTTTTTTTTTGTATCTGTGGAGGTTTCCTTTGTTACCAAGTATGTGGTCAATTTTCGAGAAGGTTCCATGAGCTGCAGAGAAGAAGGTATATTCTTTCCTATTTGGGTGAAGTGTTCTATAGATGTCTGTTAAGTCCATTTGATTCATTACCTCCAATAATTCTCTTAGTTCTCTATTAGGTTTCTGTCTGATTGACCTGTCCATTGGTGAGAGAGGTGTGTTGAAGTCTCCTACTACTAGTGTGTGTGGTTTGATGTCTGCCTTGAGTTTTAGTAATATTTCTTTTACATAAGTGGGTGCTTTTATATTAGGGGCATAGATATTCAGGATTGAGACTTCATCCTGATGAATTGTTCCTGTTATGAGTATAAAATGTCCATCTCGATATCTTCTGATTGAATTTAGTTTGAAGTCAGTTTTGTTAGAAATTAGTATGGCCACTCCTGCTTGTTTCTTAGGCCCGTTTGCTTGAAAAACCTTTTCCCAAACCTTTACTCTGTGTAGATGCCTGTCTTTGTGGTTGAGACGTGTTTCTTGTAAGCAGCAGAATGTTGGATCCTGTTTTCGTATCCAATCTCTTAGCCTGTGCCTTTTTATAGGTGAATTGAGTCCATTAATATTAAGTGATATTAATGACCAATAGTTGTTTACTCTGGTTATTCTTATTGTTTTTGGTAGTAGATTTTGTGTGTCTCCCTTCTTTGAGTTGTGCTGGTGAAGGGTCACTAGATGCCTGAGTTATTGTAGGCAGTGTTGGCAATGTTGGATTCCTTGGGTTGTGATTTTCCTTCTATTTCTTTCTGTAAGGCTGGATTTGTGGCTACGTATTGTTTGAATTTGTTCTTATCCTGGAATGTTTTGTTTTCTCCATTGATAGTGAACAATGATAGCTTGGCTGGGTATAGTAGTAGCTTGGGCTTGCATCCATGGTCTCTTAGTTTCTGTAGTACCTCTATCCAGGACCTTCTGGCTTTCATGGTTTCCATAGAGAAGTCAGGTGTAAGTCTGATTGATTTACCTTTATAAGTTACTTGGCCTTTTTCCTTTGCAGCTCTTAATATTCTTTCTTTAATCAGTATGTTTTGTGTTTTGATTATTAAATGGTGAGGGGATTTTTTTTTTGATCCATTCTATTTGGTGTTCTGTATGCTTCTTGAATATTCAAAGGAATATCTTTCTTTATGTTGGGAAAGTTTTCTTCCATAATTTTGTTAAAAATATTTTCTGGGCCTTTGAGCTGTGACTCTTCTCCTTCTTCTATTCCTATTATTCTTAGGTTTGGTCTTTTTATTGTGTCCCATATTTCCTGAATGTTTTGTGATGAGAATTTGTTGGCTTTGCTGTTTTCTTTGATCAGTGCGTTTATTTTCTCTATGGTGTCCTCAGAATCTGAGATTCTTTCTTCTATCTCTTGTATTCTATTGATTATGCTTGTTTCTGTAGTCTCCGCTCGTTGACCTAGATTTTCCATATCCAGCCGGTCCTCAATTTGTGTTTTCTTCCTTGCTTCCATTTCAGTTTTCAATTCTTGAACTGTTTTCTTTACCTGTTTGATTGTTTTTTCTTGGTTTCCCAGGATATCATTTACGTATTTACTCATTTCTTCAAACTTTTTGTTATACTTCTCATCCATTTCTATAAGGGCATTTTTTACATATCGTTTGAGGGACTCTATTGCTTTCATAAAGTCAATTTTTTTCCACTTCTTCTGTGCTAGGGTATTCAAGTCCTTCTGTTGTAAGATCATTGGGTTCTGGTGTTTTCATGTTGTTTTTCAGATTGTTGGGTGAATTCTTGCCTTGGTGCCTGCCCATCTCCTCCTACCAATGCTATCTAGTGGGTCTTCTAAAACAGGATCAGGTTTCCCTGCTGGCCAGGGCCCCGTTTACAAAATGCCCCCGCTCCGTTTCCTGGGTCCCGCCGTGGGTCAAGAACACTCTCACCACTTAGGAGGGTCTTCAGGGACAGGTCCAGGCTCCCCGTTCACCAGGGACCTCGCCAACAAAGGACCTCCCACTTTGCAGGCCAGCCACCAAAACACCTACTTGAATTAGTTGTAGTGGGACGATCTGCTCTCAGTGTGGGCTTCACTGTTTCAAGCTTGAACCATCAGAAAATATAAATTCACGTCTGCCGCGCCTCTGCCCGCGTCTGCGCCGGTCTGCCTGCCCATTCCGTGAAATTCTGAGAGTCTGAGAGCCTCAAGGTCTGCAGATTGCAAGCCAGGGATTCAGGGCAGCTAGCAATGGAAGTCCACTGGTCACACCTGTGAAGAGCTGGGGTTTCAGACCGCTCTGCCTGCAGAAAAGGCAGAGCTGGAGGGCTCTCAGCCACACCCTGCCGTCCCACTCGGGCCTTCTATGGGTTGGGTGAGGTCAGCACTCCTGGTCACTGTATGGACAGGGCCCAGTCACGCTCACAGAGACTTCCTGTCACCCTGACACGTGCCATGCTCTGGTAATGTCAGGCCTGGAACTGAATGGTTTACACACTCATCCAGTGTTGGTCAGGTAGGAAGTGAGGTCATTTACCTGCTTATTGGCCAGAGGCAAAGTTCTTTCCTGCCTGGACCTTCATCTCCCCCAAAGGATGGGGTTAGTAACAGAACCCACCTCACGAGTCCTGTTCAGCAACAGAGTGATCCCTCAAGGCATCAACAGCAGGCCAGCCTGCATCCCACAGGAGGTTCAGAGCCTTGTAAGGCCCATTTCTCCTCCACAAACCAAGATCCACAGGAACCTTGATGGCTCTTATAGAGTCATCTCTGCATTTAGTCACTCTGCCACCCTGGGTCACCCGAGACCAGATGTGTTCTCCTGCCTTCTCCAATACTGCAGCAGCATCCCGCCTGTCCCCCTCTGTCACCACCGTGGTACTGTGGTGACAGAGAGGGGGGTGGAAGGAGGCTGAACTGAGGTGTTTGGCCCGCAGACTCCACTGTTAGAATTAATGCAATGTATTAGTATGCAAGGCAGAGGCTAAGGTGTGGCTCAGCCCTGATGTCACATAATACGGAAGATGTCATTGAAAAAAACCCACACAGCGACAGTGCTTACATGGGGAACCCTTCAGCTACCAAGGGAGGCAGGTAAGAGTCCTCCCAACTCACCCACACCAGTTTTAGAAGACCAAGTCTGAAAATAGCTCCAAAAATCTCAGAGTCATTTATATTCTCTGAGCATCAGCTCCCTCAAACCAAACACAAAACGCCTAGTGGTGGTGGCTCACACCTTTAATCCCATCACTTGGGAGGCAGAGGCAGGCAGATCTCTGTGAGTTCGAGGCCAGCCTGGTCTACAGAGCAAGTTCCAGGACAGGCTCCAAAACTACAGAGAAACCCTGTCTCGAAAAAAAAAAATTAGTTTTAAAAAAATCAAACACAAAGTGACAGTCCCTGGTGTGGGAGGTTCTTCTGTCTATGTGTTGCTTTCATTGGTTAATAAATAAAACTTCCTTAGCCTGATATGGTAGAACTTAGGTAGGCGGGAAAAGACTAAACTGAATGCTGGGATAAAGAAGGGCAGAGTCAGAGAGACACCATGGATTCGCCAGAGTCAGACATGCCGAATCTTTGCTGGTAAGCCACTGCCATGTGGCGATATACAGATTAATAGAAATGGGTTAAATTAAGATGTAAGAGTTAGCCAATAAGAAGCTAGAGCTAATGGGCTAAGCAATGACTTAAATAATATTGTTTCTGTGTGATTATTTCGGTTCTGGGCAGCCGGGACGAACAAGCAGCTCCTTGCAACAAGTCCCCACACCACAGAACACCTGGCCTGTTGCCTGCCTGTCCTGGGCAGCCTTTCCCCAGGCCCTGTGCTGAGCCAGGCGGGAGCTTCAAACAGTGAGTCCTCCCTCTTCTGAAGTTCATTGTACTCACAGGCATGTAGACCTAGTGGAGCCCAGCCACCGGCTTCCACAGTTACTAGTGCTTTCACATTGTCTGGATACATCAGTGAAGAAGGTATGAGGACCAACTCTATGACTCAGAGATCAATACTGATTTTTAAAAGGTTAAGAAGGATGACAGGATCTCCCTCTTAATTAGTGAAGTCAGGGTCAGAGATAAACAAGGGCCAGTGTTCATTCCCACTCGGGGCTTTCTTTTTTTTTTTTTTTTTTTTGGTTTTTTCAAGACAGGGTTTCTCTGAGGCTTTGGAGCACTCGGGGCTTTCTTAACCTTGTAGCTACAAAATGTGCTCAGTGTACAAGAACTTAATAGGGTAGTACAGATCCCTCCCAAACATCAAAAGCCAGAACTGTGATCACAAGCCAACCTGGAGCACTGACCACAAACAGCACTTTCTACAGAGTACTCTCCACAGGCAGAGCACTCATTATAAGCAGAGCACTCCACAAGCAAAGCATTCCACAGGCGGAGCACTCACTATAAGCAGAGCACTTCATAGGCAGAGCACGCCACAGGTGGAGCACTCTCTATAGGCAGAGCACATCACAGGCACAGCACTCTATAAGCAGAGCATTCCACAGGCAGAGCACTCACCATAAGCAGAGCACTCTCTACAGGTGGAGCACTCACTATAAGCAGAGCACTCACTATAAGCAGAGCATGTCACAGGCAGAGCACTCACCACAAGCAGAGCACTCTCTACAGGTGGAGCACTCACTATAAGCAGAGCACGTCACAGGCAGAGCACTCACCATAAGCAGAGCACTCTCTACAGGTGGAGCACTCACTATAAGCAGAGCACTCACTATAAGCAGAGCATGTCACAGGCAGAGCACTCACCACAAGCAGAGCACTCTCTACAGGTGGAGCACTCACTCTAAGCAGAGCACGTCACAGGCAGAGCACTCTAAGCAGAGCACGCACCATAGGCAGGTATGCTGCTCTGCCATCAAGAAGGACCCGGAGGCTGCTCGCCCTTGGCTATGGAGCTGTGCAGAACACAGTGGAGCTTAGAGCCTCATACATGTGGAACTTGGTCTTATCTCATTGGAAGCAGGGAGGGGGCCCCAGTGTGCCTGTGCCTACAATACTCCTAGGGACACAGGTCTTCCCAGTGCACCTTGGGAAGGTGTTAGATGTCACAAATTGTCATAGATCCAGAAACTCAGGCTTCACAAGTAAAATAGACAATGGAGTAGATCAAACTGGGGCCTGGTTGACTAAGTGGTGGGCTTGATGCTGCCTGGCAGTCTATGAGGTAACTGTGCCAAAAAAAAAAAAAAAAAAAAAGGAAGGAAGGAAGGGAAAAAGAAAAAGAAAAAACACAAAAGGAAAGAAAAACCTCGAATTCCAATGGGAAACTAAGAAGTAACTGGCTGATAAGTGTCAGAACCAGGATTTGAAAGCAAGGAGGCTAGTTGGCAAGTCCTCAGGGACTGGACAGAACATGACAGTAAAGTCCCTTGTGTGGCTAGAGCCCACCTGGAAGGTGTGTTTCATAGAGAAGTGACTGAGCACAGAACCCTGGGGTTCCCTAACAGAGCATCTGTGGAAGAGAAGAAGCAGAGGCTAAGGCAGGAGCCTGAGAAGGGCATGGGGTGGGCTTTCACTGGGGAGGTTGTGAGGGAGCCTCCTTTATCGGGGCACCAGCTCGGTAGGTCTCCAGCCTGCAATAGACGGCTCAAGCCCCGTGAGCTCACAGAGCAAGACACTCTTCGAAGACTCACTGAAGATATTGCTGCTGAAAAAGAATGCTTTTCCCCTCAGGGGCTGGCCTTGCAAGTGGGGTGGTTGCCTTTAGTGTAGCCAAGCAGAGCTCCATGTGAAGAGAGGTCAGGAAAGGAGCCAGGGCTCTGTGCAGAGACCACTATGGTTACCCCATCTCCCCCATCACACACAGGCTGGGAGTTCTCAGGGCCATGTTCAAATCCTAGGAGACCCACCCAGAGTGGCCCATCTCCCTCTTTAGCTCCTCTCTTAGCAGGCCTGGCTCTTGACTGAACCCTCACTTAGCCGCTGCCAGCCCTGGCAGCTTCCAGAAAGGACACTCTGTGTACTTGGATCCTAGCCAAGTGATAGGTATTAGGTGACCGTGGTGATAATGGGCGAGGCCAGGAGCCGAACAGTCTCCTCCCTGGGGAGCTAAGGGTCCTGAAAAGACCAATGGGAATAGCCATCAGCCCGCCTGAGGGAGGTGAGTGTTCCCAACTGTGTTAACAAGGTTTCCGTTTCCGGTCCCAGTAACCATCGTGATCCCATTGACAACCTTGCCACTGCCCAACCTGTGCCCTCAGCCGCATAGCGCCTAGGACCGTGAGGAGCAGGGTTGATGCTTGGGTTCGCATTTAACTGAAGGGAGCCGAGGTACCCTCTGCATGTGTCAGCGAATAGTGAGACGCCCATCTGGATATCGGCCTCATCCCTTCCGGTTGGGCCCTGATGGTGGTGGTGGTGGTGATGGTGGTGGCAAGGCGTGGGTGGGTGTGACATCTGCAGCCTCGGAAATGCTGAAAGAGCAAGGAGGCAAAATGGTGCCTTGAGAAGACCCTGCAGTGGCTAGAGCAGAGGCTGAGCCTGTTGCTCATGTGGTAGGCCTCCTGTGCTGCAGGGTACTGGTGGGGGGATGGGGGGGTATGGGGAGACGACCCATGGGAGCGGATCTGTGAGTTTCTGGGCACCTGGGAGCCTGGGAGAAGAAGAGCCAAGGCTGAAGCTCAAGCCAGCACAAACAGGATCCCCTGGGGGTCTCAGTTTCATTGGGAGCAGGTGGAGTGAGCACCCTATGGAGACTGGGTGGCCCTCTCCATTCTGGTGTTTTTTTTTTGTTGTTGTTGTTTTTTTTTTTTTTTTTTTAGCTCAGGTCAACTCCAGAAAGCATTCTAGGAGACCCCAGGCTTCCTGCCAGCTGCAGCCTTTTCCTGTGGAAGCCCGGGAGGCCCTGGGCCCCAGAGCTGGAGCGTGGCCGGCTCCTCCCGGATATGTTTGCAGAAGTGCTCAGAAGTGCTTGCCAGCACGCCCTGGTTGGAAACGTCTTAAGATAGGAAACACAGTTGTCCCTGATGCGCGTCTAGGTGTCAGGAGGCCGCGAAGCAAAATCATTTCCTCCGAGGCTGCCAAGTTTGGGGGTCCTGCCCTGCCTGTGTACATCCGGCAATAATGACTCAACTTGAATTTCCCTCCCGACTCTTCAGTGGTTTTCCTGCAGGAGGCCAGTGCCTGAAGGAGCCCCGTCTGCAAGCATGGCCAGCCTCCTGCTATTCCACCGCCATAGCTTCTGAGCCTAGTCAGCAGGCCCAGCTCAGCGGCTTCACCCCGCTAACTGTGACAAATCCCTGGCTGAAGCACCTTGAGAGAGGAAGGGTTGGTTCAGACTCACAGTTTGGGGCTGTAGTCCACCACGGTGGAAAAGGCATGGCTGCAGAGGCCTGGGGCCCCTGGGCACGTTGCATTTGCATTCAGACTGTCCTCCTCCAGAGCTTTGTCATCTGCCTGGATGACACCCTGGACCCCTTGACTGCTAGTCCTCACAGCCACCAGTGACCTTTGTTCTACTTGCTGACTGTGAAGTTGCCTCATCTCATGGGATCTTCCAGTTTTGACCTTTTGTGTCTCGCTCATTCCCCTAACCGTGTCGTGTTCAGGGTTGATCCTTGTGGTAGCATGGTGGCATGTCACTCCTTCCTGTGGCTGAGTAATAGCCCTGTTGGATGCATGCACACCACCTTCTGCCCATCTGTTCCTCTGTTACTGGGGACACTTGGCTCACTCCCTCCTGGTTAGCATGCATTGTGCAGCTGTGAACACTGTTCAACCTTGGGAGGAGTTACGAAGGTTTTTTTCCCATCATTATAAAGAAAGAGTTATTTAGTGTGTATGTCTGTATGTGTGTCAGAAGAAACCTTGCTGGAGTTGATTCTCTCTCTGTCTCTCTCTCTCTGTCTGTCTCGTATGGGTCCTGAGGAGCAAAGTCAAGTTTTCAGACTTGACTGCAGGCACCTGCTATATTTGTTTGTGTTGTGGAATATTCCTTTAACTATGTAAAGATGTGTTACATTTGTGTTGTGGAATATTCCTTTAACTATGTAAAGATGTGTTACATTTGTGTTGTGGAATATTCCTTTAACTATGTAAAGATGTGTTACATTTGTTTATGCTGCATTTGTTTAACCATTAAAGATGTGTTGCTTTGCCTGCCTACGGCATCTGACTGGTCTAATAAAAAGCTGAACAGCCAATAGCTAGGCAGTAGAGGGAAGGGTGGGACTGGTAGGAGGAGGAATCTAGGCTCAAGAGGAGAGAACCAGGGAGAACGAATGCCTGGGGCCAGCCATCCAGACACAGAATAGGCAGGAGAAGTAAGACGTACAGAGTGAAAGAAAGGTAAAAAGCCCTAATGCAAAATGGAGATGAGGAGAAATAGGTTGATTTGTTACAAGAGCTAGTGGGACAAGCATAAATGAGGCCAAACATTCATAACTAATAAGTCTCTGTCATGATTTGGGGTCTGAAGGTCCAAAAAGGCCTGCTACGTCACCCACTTAGCCATCTCATAGGCCCCTCCCTGTGGCTTTGATTTGGGTTTCCCTGTGGCCTTTCAGCATCTTTCCCAGTGCCTAATTCCCACCAGAAGAAGAAACCACCATCCAAGTCCTTTGCCCGTTTTTAATTGGGTCATAATTGTATTATTGTTGCCTTATGGAAGTTATTCACATACTCCGGACACTGTCCCCTGCTCTGGTATTTTATTTGTACCTGTAAATGCATTGATAGCTGCAACAGGAAGTCAGGTTTGTGGAGAATGGACTTGAAGGCCTCCTAGCCACTTCCTGCTTCCAGGGTTACTAGAGGGAGTCTCCAGGGTATCCACGATCAGTGTCCAGGTTCTTTGTATTTCAAGCAAACAGTCTAACTAGAACAGAGTGGAAAGTGTGCACTTATTAGAAGTGAGCACAGAAGCATAGAATTCAGCCCACAGAATGGAAATTTACTCAAACGAACACGCGACTTGGGAGCCCCAGTGTAGCACAAGAGAGACCTTAGTGGGTCCCATGGTAGGTGAGGAACATGGGTGGGAAACGGAATACACCACGCAGAGAGCTTGGGTATGGAGTTAATTGGGAGGGTAAGGGGGAAGAGAGAAAGACAGTGACAGAAAGGGGGGAGAAAAAGACAGACACCTGCCTCCTCAGAAGAATGGCAGGAAGAGAGAGACCGGGAGTGGGCAGAGCTTCTCTTAAAGGGGCCTTTGCACCTGCATAAGCAACCATAGGCCCCTGGGCTGGCTAAGGTACTGTCTGGGTTCATCCTGCCAGGTGACAGGGACAGCCAGCATAATCCTAACACAGAGGATCTTATTACACAGGAAAGAGAGGTAGTCCCTAAAAGGTAGAGCCTTCTTTGCCTGTTGTAGGCGATGATTTTATTTGCTGGAGAGGGGTGTATAATCACTGGGGTGGGCTAGGGCAGTCTGAATGATAGGCGGTTTACAGGGAGTCTGGGAGTTAACATTTTGTTTTGTATTGTATTTCGAGACAGGGTTTCTCTGTGTAGCTCTGACTGTCCTGGAACTTGCTCTGTAGACCAGACTGGCCTCAAATTCAGAGATCCATCCACCTGCCTCTGCCTCCCCAAGTGCTGGTGGTCCTGGGTTCTGTAAGAAAACAGGCTGAGCAGCACCCTCCAGGGCCTCTGCATGAGTTCTGCCTCCAGGTTCCTGCCCTGCTTGAGTTTTCTATCCTGACTTCCTTTGATGATGAACAGTGATGTGGAAGTGTAAGCTGAATAAACCCTTCCCTCTTCACGTTGCTTTGGTCAAGGTGTTTCATCACCACAATGGTAACCTAAACGAAATGGTACCTTTGGAGACAGATGGACTGGAGCCTGCTTCTTCCCAGCTCCTATATGGACTCAGAAGTATGTCCAAAGGTGATAGCATGTCCCCCAAGGCCAGAAGGTCCTTGAGCAATCTAACCCAGGCGCCCCTGACATCACCCAAGAGGGTTGCTAGCAGGATTTCTCTGGTAATCCCAGTTAGACTTGGCTCCTAGAAAAGGGTCACTAGGAATGCAACGTTCTTTCTTTCAGCTTGGCCTCTGGCTGGCTCCCTCTCGGCACAGCAGGCTGCCCCTGACCTATTCCCACAGACAAATACAGAGACTACCAGGCCTTTCAGATTTCAGGGTCAAAACTTCAGAGATAAGCACGGTGAGGCTCTCCCAGTGAGGAGACTTGTACTGGGAGTGGGCGCCAATCTGGCATCGGGAAGTAGCTGTCTCTCGTGGAAGAGACAGGATGCTGTATTGAGTCAAATGTAAATTCTGCGACTGGAGGCCTCCGCTCTGGCCTCCTAAACCAATGTGATGAATGAATGTCTGTGAGGGGACAGCCTGTTGTCTCAGGAGACCTGCTTCAGGTTGGCAGAGGACACATCCATCCTGTACCCATGTGTGTGTATATTAACGTGTACCCAGTAAACCTTCACTGGTCTGGACTAACCGGCCATTTTCGAGGTTGTGGAAATAATAACAGATTGTTAAATTCTGACACAGTGGTATGTCCAAAATATTCCAGGCACATATGGGACCCCTCCAGTAGTCCCTGAGGCGGAAGCAGACAGCTACTCGATTCCGCATGGGTGGGAGTCCACGCTACTTGTCCAGGATGGCAGCAGTTAGGTCGGAAGAGGGCTGGGGACATGGCCAAGGGTGGGGACCACTCACATTTGACTCTGCCCGATGCTGTCAGGTGTGGTGTAACATCTAACTGTCTGGAACTTCTCTCATCCCACAGAAGGAATAGCTGGGCAAAGAAATGGAGCTGGGCATGGATGTGGCAGAGTCCACGTGCTTAGGTAGAAGAGTGATGGCTTATCCATTCTCCCTCTTTCTCTTCTGAGATCTGCACCAAAAGTGAGCCGGCCTAGTTTGAGCTGTGAAGACAAGAGCATTTCTGTAGAACAGTGGTTCTCAACCTGTGGGTCATGACTCATTTGGAGTCAAACAACCCTTGCCAGGGGCTGCCTAAGACCATCAGATACTTCTATTAATTACAGATATTTTGCCTAAGAAAACAGATTGTCCTTCTGTCTATGTGTTGCTTTTATCAGTTAATGAATAAAGAAACTGTCTTGGCCTGTGATAGGGCAAAAGAACAGAGCTAGGTGGGGAAATGTAGCGAGCTGCGTGGAGCCACATCTGATAATCAACTCCTGAGATGGCTAAGGCCTGACTTGTGCTATGATAACGCAATGATTATCAGCTGCTTGCATATGCGTGGACCTATGGGCAATGCCCACCTGGCAATCCGGAATTGGCAGCCCATGTCTACTTAAGGGCTGGGAGAGGTTTGCCCGAGGAGAGAGAGAAAGTGAATAAAGTCCTGGAATAAACTGCAGTGAGAAGAGCTCTTGTGTGTCGCGTGTCATCCTTGCGGGACGAGGGTGGCCGTGACACTTGGTGGCTCGTACGGGGACAAGCATATGGGGAACCTCCAAACCTCTCTCCGTGGAGCCCAGAACTTGCTGCAGTCAGGGGATGCACAGGATAATCCTCATGGTAAAGATTGGGGATCCGCGACAAAAAGCGGGTTTTCCGCTCTTGCCGGTAGAAGAAGGGAGAGTGGGGGTAATAGGGCCGCGACTATAGCGGACGGATCAAAGTGAGAGCCACGACCAAAGTGGACGGTTTAAAATGAAAATAAAAGGAAGAATAGGATTTTAGAATGGGTGCTTCAACATCACACCTGATTTTTCTGGCTCTTAACGAGCTGTTATGGAGCGCATTGGAGAGGTTTTTGACTGAATGTGACACAATTGCTCTTTGGTTTGCTGTCTCTGGCAATCTTAATGTGTCATCCTGGGATAAGCCTGGTAGAGATCTGAATTTTGCTACTGAACAAGGTATGCTAAGGAAGGGAGTTATATTCATGTGGCTTGAATTACCGAGACCACCTGAGTGAAGTGTGAGCAGCTGCGGCTCCAGGTGGCTCCAAGGCCAAGCATTGCTGAGGGTCTGCAAACACCCAGGACCTGCCTCAGGGCGTAGAAGTTTAGCACAACCGTGATAAGATTCGTTGGCCTGAACCTCTGTCCCAGCCAGGGGCAACCGGCTGGCCGAACGGGGTGGCCACTCAGCCCCACCACGCCTCCACCTTACAGCTCGGTGGGGAAGTGGAGCCTCCACCTCTCCCCCGTTGCTGTGAGTCCAAGTGCGACTGGAAAATGACAGTAAGAATGCAGCGTCCAGCTCAGCAGGAAGTAGCCAGAGAGACTGACAACGCCCAAATTCCCTATAAGATAATTTAAGCAGGGGTCCCTTCAGAGCAGCAAGCCTGCTTACTCCTGAATTCTGCTCCACCCTTCAGTGGTTGCAGAGCAGCCTGCTTTCCTGAGTTCCACTCCACTCCATGCACCAGTTTGGACCCAGAGCGAATGCAGTGAGGCTGGAAAGGCAGCTGGAGCAGAGCTTTGCTAGGTGGCTGTGGTGGAAGGCACATTGCCTCAGCCCAGTCTGTGCCTAGCCTGGCGGATGCCACAGCAGTGCCAAGAGTATCAGCAAACGCAACAACAAGTGCTGGAGCTGAGACCCGACAGGGCTGCCCTAGAACGCAGCATAGCCAAGGGGCAAGGGAAAGACAATGGCAGTTTCGGGCTTTGCACGCCAACCCATGAGAATGCAGTATATGGTTACTTAGCAGAAGCAGGATCAGCTGAGCTGCTAGGGAAGCCAAAGAGGTGCGCGAGGGAGAAGTTGTCTTTCATGCACTCAGCTGACAAGAATGAATGTGCCACGGGGTATGGCAGCTAGGGTATGTTATTAGAGGCAAGTCTATACCCTAGTCTGTCAGACATTTCTATCCATCCGGGGCTGTGTGTGACCAGCATTCAATATGACTCATGCAACTAATTTGTTTAAAGAATTGTCTAGATACCTTTTAGGTAATTGGTCTGGTGAATTCGAACAGCAACTGGAAAAGCTGCGAGTGATGATTGTGACTGCAGATTCCACATGCATGGATACCAGCCTGGCAGAAGAACTATCTTCCTGGATCACTCCATGGATCATCTGAAGGAGTGGGCGGGAATAAGAGCCCTAGCAAGCTTAATGGTGCTTGCCTCCCTGGTATGCCTGTGGTGCATTTGTCACATAAGGGTTTCACAGCATCGCAATGCAGTTATGATCATTCAGGTCTTCACGGTCATTGAAGCAGGACAGTCCCCTCAAGCTTGGTTATCTATATTTGAGCACAGGATGCGAGGCTTGCGCACTGCACTTGAGGTAAGCATACATCAACCTCAAGAAGAGCAAGTCTGATTGCATGTGGGTTGGTGTCTAACTCCCACCTCTGTAAAAAGGCACCAGACAGGTTTAGTGTTCTCTGAGTGGATGACACCTGGACAAACACTAGTACATGTTCCATTTTTAACAGAGATCAGACCTCTACTCTTACCTGTTGCTTTACAAAACAAAAGGGGGAACTGTAGCGAGCTGCGTGGAGCCACATCTGATTATCAACTCCTGAGACGGCTAAGGCCTGACTTATGCTATGATAACGCAATGATTATCAGCTGCTTGCATATGCGTGGACCTATGGACAATGCCCACCTGGCAATCCGGGATTGGCAGCCCATGTCTACTTAAGGGCTGGGAGAGGTTTGCCCGAGGAGAGAGAGAAAGTGAATAAAGTTCTGGAATAAACTGCAGTGAGAAGAGCTCTGGTGTGTCGCGCATCTTCCTTGTGGGTCGAGGGTGGCCATGACAGAGAAAACTAAAGTGAATTCTGGGAGAGAGGAAGCAGGGTCAGAGAGACACCATGTAGCCCTGCCAAAGACAGACACCAGAACTTTAGCCAGTAAGCCACAGCCACGTGGCCATACACAAATTAATAGAAATGGGTTGAATTAATATGTAAGTGTTAGCCAATAAGAACCTAGAGCTAATGGGTCAAGCAGTGATTTAATTAATACAGTTTCGGTATGATTATTTTGGGGCCAGGAATCAACAAGCAGCCCCCATCTTCCAACACATTACAATTCATAACAATAGCAAAATTACAATTATGAAGTAGCAATGAAATAATTTTATGGTCACCATAACATGAGGACCTGTATTAAAGGGTCACGACATTTGGAAGGTTAAGAAACACAGCTCTTGCCCGGTGGTGGTGGTGCACGCCTTTAATCCCAGCACTTGGGAGGCAGAGGCAGGAGGATCTCTGTGAGTTCAAGGCCAGCCTGGTCTACAAGAGCTAGTTCCAGGACAGGAACCAAAAGCTACAGAGAAACCCTGTCTCGAAAAATCCAAAAGAAAAAAGAAAAAAAGAAACACAGCTGTAGGATGTAGCAGAACCCAGAGATGAAAGGAATCTGGGTCTTCAAGTACCTTTCTAGAGGAGGGCTTCCTAAACTTTCCCCATCCGTGATATCTCTCCCCCCTTCCCCTTCCTCCTCTCTCTTCCAGTAAATTTAATTTAATTAATAAGATAGGAGGAGTGAAGCCGAGCCAGTGGTGGTAGCAGCGGCGGTGCTAGCTCAGGAAAAGCAGAGGACCGCTAGTACTCCAAAGGCTAAGGGAGTTCCAGGACAGCCAGGGCGACACAGAGAAACCTTGGCTCAAAAGAAGAAAAAAGAAAAGGAGGAGAGGGATACCGTGATGAGACCGTGTGTCTTAGGTAAGGTTTCTATTGCTGTGAAAAGACACCATGACCATGGCAACTCTTACAAAGAAATCATTTAATCAGGGTATCATGCTTACAGTTTTAGAGGTTCAGTCCATTATCATTGAGATGGGCAGCATGACCCCCTACAGACAGACGTGGTGCTGAAGCTGAGAGTACTACATCTTAACCAGAAGGCAATGGGAAGTCGACTGGTTGTCACACTGAGGGAAACTTGAGCAAAAGAGACCTCAGAACCTGACACATATTCTCCAACAAGGCCACACCTCCTAATAGTGCCACTCCTTTTGGGGGCCATTTTCTTTCAAACTACCCCAGCCTGTCTTTAAAAAAAAGAAAAACAGGAGCTGGAGAGAGATGGCTCAGAAGTTTAGAGCACTTGCTGCTCTTCTAAATGCCCTGGATTCAGTTCCCAGTGCCCAGATGGCAACTCAGAACCACCTGTAGTCTCAGTTCCGGAAGGTCCGACGCCCTCTTTGTACCCCCACAGGCACCAGGCACGCATGCGGTGCATGTACATACATGGAGGCAAAACACTCACCAAAAAAGTCTTCAAAACAACAAGAACATCAATGCACAAAAATAGGGTAGCTGTCCTGGTGCCCTGCTCTCCGTCTTTGTCCTGATTGTTCGAGAACAAGTGAAAGTTTTCATTTTAAACTTCTTTTCAAACTGCCGAGTGGTGATGTCATCTGACTTCACATCAGGGAACACCTTTCATAGTCCCCTGTGTCACTGTTCCTAAGCTTTCCTTGTCACGACACTGTCGTAAATAATCAGCCCAGGAGTCTGTTTTCAACATGATCAGCAAAAAATACCTTTGCTGAAGAATTAACAAGTTCCTTCAACCGGGATCCTCCTTACGGTTTGTGACTCCAGCAGGCTTCCAGCGGCACAATGGAAGCTTTCCGAGGGCTCACTCGGTGTTTGCCCAAGTTAAGATCTTAGTAGGTAGGCAAGTTTCTTGTTTGAGTCAAGAACAGTGTTGGCAGAATCGCTGTCTATAAACTCTGGTCCAGGCACATTGGCAGATTCCACCTCATCATCTTCAAAGATCTCAGTGCAGCCTTGGTCTGGTGGTGACCGGCTGGGGCATCTGCAGGAGGCTCTGTACAGAGGTGTCATCTTTGAGGTGACGCACCTCCCGGAATGACACTTGCAAGTATGTCCAGCTTGCAGGCTCCAACACCAGGCTCCTCTTTGTCCAGCCGGGTCTGGGTGTCTTAGTCCTCTATGACAGCATGGGAAAGGACGATGCGCACCTCCGCGGTGCCCCATGACAGCACGGTAAGGGACGGTGCCCCAAGACAGCGTGGGAAGGGACGGTGCGCACCTCCGTGGTGCCCCATGACAGCACGGGAAGGGACGGTGCGCACCTCCGTGGTGCCCCATGACAGCACGGGAAGGGACGGTGCGCACCTCCGTGGTGCCCCAAGACAGCACGGGAAGGGTAGATGGCACCTCCGCCGTGTTCTTGGACTCGTGCTTCTGGCCTCCTCCTGGGCCAGAGCCGAGTGGAATGTCTCCTCAGCACAGTGTGCCTGGGGCTCGAGGCTCAGGCTGCCAGCTTCCAACTGCAAATGTAGCCCAGTCAGCCAGGTCCTGGGGCAAGACTTGGCTGCAGAAGATGAGGCCAAGACTCGGCCTGCTGAGACTCGTGGACCTTGAGTAAATAAGTATAGAAACTGATGCATACAAATCAAATGTTTACTGACAATAAATCATAACGTTATTGAAAAACAACCCAGAATACATGCAGTTTTGCTATGTATTAGCAAGGAATGTACATTCACATACTAATGATGGATGTACTTGTATGCTTTTGCATAAAGAATTAAATCTTGCCTGGACTCTGTGGGATATATTCATTATTTTTCAGAATTGATCCGCGTTTGTATTTTAGAATCATCAATGCTGATAATGCTGCTTTGCTAAATATTAGTGTAAAATGGAAAAAGTATATCCAGGGCTATCCCAGAAGCTGTTAGAAATTCTGACCTTATCTGAAGCCAGAGTCATTTAAGGCAGTAGTTCTCAACCTTTGGGTCCCAACCTTGGGGATCGCCTATCATAGATGCTGCATATCAGATATTTATATTATGACTCATAACAGTAGTAAAATTACAGTTATGAAATAGCAACAAAATAATGTTATGATTGAGGTCACCACAACCTGAGAACTGTATTAATGGGTCACAGCATTAGGAAGGTTGAGAACCACCGATTTAAGGTTGTTTTTTTAAAAAGTGAAACTCAAATCCACAGCTCAAACAGGAACTCTGAAAGTGTAGCCTTCTAGCACCACACGTTCTGATTGGTAGCCTGATTTGCCTGATTTGATACTCGCATGCTCAGGAGTGATGGTGGAAAAATATTTCAGGTCTTTGCTTTTCATAATTGAACTGTTGTTTCTGGCAGAGCGAGAGAGTCTGTGATGGTAAAAATACTGCAAATCCTAGCACGGAAGAGCCTCGAAGCTGAACGGAGGTGTCTCAGGCAGCACAGGCTAGTGTCGTGTTGTATGACGTCATACACCACACGAACTGCATGCTGGGTGTTCTCAACCAAGACTGCAGTGAGGTCACATGGTACAACGCGGAAGAGCTGGTAGAAATGTGTCGGGTTTGCTACACACTTGAGTTCGGTTTTGGGGATTGCACATCCAGAGACCCTTTATCATTGCCAAACTTTTCACAACGCTCCCTTTTCGCTTTCATGACCCCATGAGACGCCTCACAGCGAAGTTGGGTCCTGGCTCAGAGCCATTCCACATCTCTGTTTTCTTCCTGGCTGTTTTGTGAGAGGAACTGGCTCTTCAGGCAATTGGGACTGCCGGTTCCTCCTGCTGCTCAGCTTCCAAACTCAACATGATGTGAAGCCAACCTCGGAGTGTGGTCCCTAGGCTCCTCTCCGTGCCCCTCTGCGGGATATCGGAGGGTAACTTCCCACTACAGCCAGCTGGTGGTAGGCCTAGAGGAAGCTCGCCTTTCCTCATGCCGGCAGGACTGAAATGTGGAAAGCTCTGGTTGTGGTGAGTCCTACATGGGGATGGCCTGGTGACCCAGCTCTTGCTCTGACCATGGTGTCATTTGTCACTTTAAGTGGACACAAAGGACAACTGCCCCACCTCTATGCTGAGAACCCCTCTCCTACATACCCAGAAGATTAGGGGGACTTCTTGTCTCCCCACAAATTTGGCTCATCAGGGAATCCCCAGAGGGCCACATGCACAGGAACTGGTGGCACAAAGTTCTTCCCTAAGGTTCCAGTGCAGAATGTCCCTAAGAGCTGGGGCGCTGAGGTACTTCTGCAGGTCGCTACCGTGACATGAGATCATACATGTTTTCCTGAGAACAGGGCACACAGGCAGGCCCTTATGATGTGGGTGAAGTTGCTTGCCACCAAGCCTGGCAACCTGAGTTAACACTACATCCCAATTACTTTATGGGATCCCCACATATGAACTAGGTGCTGAATTGTGTCCCATCTCCCTGCTCCCTGAAAAATCAGGTCTCCTGGGATCTCCAAATATAACCTTACATAGAAATCGGATCTTTATAGGAACACTCCGGTCAAGATTCTGTGTTTAAAGTGAGCTACTCATATGACTGGTGTCCCAAAGGAAGTAAAATTTGGGGACACACACACGGGAGGATACTGTAGATATGGTAGCAGAAACAGAACAAGAAACGCATACGCTGAGTGGCCATGTCAAGCACACCAGCAAAGCACCGATGTTGAGAGAGACCTGGGGCAGACCTTTGCTCCCGGCCTGAGAAGGTGACAGCCCAGTCATTCCACTAGTCTGTAGCACCATAAGCGTGTATCCAAGCCATCTGTTGATTCACTACAGCAGTAACAATGAGCCAACCTTCTGGAGACCTTAGTCACAGCACTTGGCCTCACTCAAAGGGACCATGGGTCCCAGAAGGGAAGTTTCTACACTGCCCACACCCGTACAGGTTCCAGTGACATTTACTTTCCTCTTCAATCCCTCGAGGGCAGTAAAAGGACAAAGTCTGTGAAGCTGATATTCTGCCCTGTAAATCAGGCTGAAAAAGAATGTTCTAGAGAAAGGAAATCCAGATCCCCCTCCTACCTCCTGACCAGCAAAGAAGGGAGGCTGTGGGTGTTCAGATGGCATCTGAGGAACTTGTTTACCAGTGCTTGAAGAGGGCTATCCCAGGGGACTCAGGCCTCCTGATTTGCAGACGTGCCCTGCTCCTCTCTCAGGGCCTAGAGGATGCGCTGCCTTCAGCATTCAGGCAAGCGACGTGGGATTATTGCTTCCTTGATGGCGAGGGTTAGGTTTCCTTCCTGTGACCAGCATCCCTGCCTGACCTAGCAGCTCCCTCCCTGGAAAAAAAAAAAGCTGCAGACACGTGTATCCTGGCCATCTGGGGCTGAGAGTATTTCCTCTTGATTGTTTAAAAGATAGTTCATGGGTAAATATGGAAAAAGCCAGCAGAGCCCGGGCAGGTCACCTGAAGGTGTAGCCCACCAGAGTCCAACTGCCCTTCCATTGCCGGCCCCAGACCCCATGCCTGGGGGCCACCTCATAGCAGCAATATTAGGATTCCCCCTCCTACCTTTGCAGCAGTAGAGCCCCAAGAGCTATGGGGTCTAGTAAGACAAAGAGGGGATTGACATTCAGTGTTTGCTTTTGTGAGTGCCTAGGGCTTTGATTGAGGGATGCAGAACGGACAGGGTCAGAGTGAGAAAACTGCAGATGGGGCTCCCTGTGGAGAAACCCCATGACTCCCAGTGTTTAAAAGCAGTGACCAGTCCCTTAGTCCTTAGTTGCTCTTCTTGGTGGCACCAGCCGGCCTTCCTGCTGCCCCACTCCAGCACACACACACACCCTCCACCCTCCCCTTCTGTAAGGGTTCCTGCCCCTCACCATGCAGAAGGAGCTATGTTTCAAGGCCTCACAACTGCACGCATCTTAGGGACGGCAAGGACTCATTTGTCACTGGTCACCATCTCTTCGCTACTGGACTTAGGGTGAGATGACACTGGAAAGAGAACTCCCTCCTCGGTCCCCTGCTTCCTCCCTGTCTGACACAAAGCGGACTGTGTCTCCTTACCAGGAGACGAGTGCTAAAAGCTTGCTGGAGCTCAAGCTGAAGACCTAAGAAGGCCAGGGCCTGCAGGTGACCAGCGCCTATATACAGGTGTGGGGACAACGGCCTGCGAGGGTCACTCCACGGACTGCTCCCAAGTACAGTCAGCTTCTGCCAGCTGCCTGCCGTGCACAGTGTTCCCGTGTGTCCTGGAGTGTGCGTGTACCACTTCACAAAGCTTCCTCCCCATCGTCTTCCCCTTCTAGCACATCCTGAGCAAGGAAATACTGCCTCCACCTCTCTGTTGTGTGCAAAGAGACCTGAGCCAAAGTGAGGCATGTCGTATCTGGAAGCTCACGTTCCTTACGAAGTGGACATCCAGCTGGGTTTCCTGCACGCTAGACAAGCACTCTCCCAACTGAGCTAGAGCCCTCGACCCCAGTCCTAATGTGTGTGTGTGTGTGTGTGTGTGTGTGTGTGTGTGTGTGTGTGTGTTTTGAGACAGGCTTTCTCTGTGTAGCCCTGGCTGTCCTGGAACTCACTCTGTTTTGTTTGTTTGTTTGTTTGTTTGTTTGTTTTAAAACAGGATTTCTCTGTTGCTTTGGAGCCTGTCCTGGAACTAGATCTTATAGACCAGACTGGCCTCGAATTCAGAGATCCGCCTGCCTCTGCCTCCCAACTGCAGGGATTAAAAGTGTGTGCCACCACTGCCTTTGGAACTCACTCTGTAGACCAGGCTGGCCTCAAACCTGGAGATCCGTCTGTCTCTGCCTCCTAAGAGCTGGACTAAAGGCATGTGCCACCACTGCCCAGCCAGTCCTAATCTCTTGAATGTGAAATGTCATTACTCGGAAATTTTCTGCCTGGAGCCTGGCAGACCCAACCCACTGGTGTATAGGTAGTGTCTGTGCTCTCCACGACTGGTTTTCCTTGGAGACACAAAGCCTTGCATTTTCTTCCTTTCACTCCTTGTAGCATACAGCATACCGTAAGCGCTTTGGTTTGATTGGATGTGTGCTTTTTAAAACCCACAGGATGGCACAGCTTGCATGACTTCTTGCCATCTCCAACCATCCTTCCTTTTTCCTTCTGAAAATTGCTGTGTAATGGTTCCTGACAGGCTCCCTTTGAGGGACGCAGAGCTCATTTTGACCTAGCACCTGCGCTCACACTAAAGCCCAAATGACCTCGCTTCTTAGATCTAATCTCCCGGATGGGAAGCCCCGGGGGCTGCTGTATGGAGTGCTAGCTAAGCGGCAAAAGATGGCAAAGATCTTGAGGGAGGCCACATGTCAGACTGGAGAGGGAGAAAGAAAGGCTTCCTGGAAGGAAGGGCTAAGATCAGACAGAAGCACGGCCTACAGCAGTGTGGACCTCCACATATGGGATGGCCACAACGTACGGTCCTGCTACCCACTGAAAGCAGAGGGATGCCTGGGGTAGCATGACACTGACCCTTGTCCTTACAACAACAGGAATAAACAGGATACTGTCTATGGGGGCCATAGGGTCACTTTTCTTTGGGTCTAGAGGTGAGATAACTGGAGGCTGTTTTTCTCCTCCAGCTAGAATCTCATCCTGGCTGGGGCTCCTTCTTCCGATTCTGGCTCAAGGTGGGGGAAGTTGGGGTGCTTTAGATTTTTCTATGTACACATCAGCATTGTTCATATTTTTTAAAATATGAACAGCAGGTGATGGTGGCACATACCTTTGATTCCAGCACTCAGAGGCAAAGGCAGGCAGATTTCTGTGGGTTTGAGGCCAGCCTGGTCTACAATGTGAATTCCAGAGCAGCCAGGACTGTTAAACAGAGAACCCTGTCTCGAAAAACCAAAACAAACAAAAAGTGTATTTGCTTATTCTTTATTCTTGCCAGTTAAAAAGCATCATTTGAAGTAGACTTTAGAGTAACAAGTAAAATACAACTACTGGACCATCCATCCACCATCTCCTGGACCATCTGCTGTCTCCTGGACCCCATGCAGCCCCTGGACCATCCACTGTCTTCCCTGAGAATAGGACCTGGCAACTATGTAGCTCCTCAGATAAAATGAACCTCTTCAAAGACATTTAAGCAACAATATTAGTCAGCTCTCTGAATCTCACTCAGTTCAGCTCAGTTCGGTCAAGTTGACACATAGAATTAGCCGTTATCCTAACCCAAGATGATCTAACAACTAAATATTGTATATGATTCTTCCAACTTGGTCTCTATCAACTGCCCAAATGGCCACTGAATGGCCCAGAAGGACTTTGAATTCATGCCCATTAGTTCCCCAATCTGAACCATCTGTAATAGCCCTGGATGGCTGAATGGGCTGGCAGGCACCGTGCGTGCCTCAAAACTGATGAGGGTGTTAAAACAAAGGTCATTCCTATTCCGACACTGCACGTTTCCTTATCAGCCACTTGCTGTGTGCAAGGCCTCTTGGTGAGCTCAACAGAGGTCTGAAAACAGTGACACCAAGGTTTTCTCCCAGAAGCTGACACGTGGCTAGGAAGCAGAGGCTTGGAAGCACGTGGCATGGACGTCATATGGAGACCCCAGGAGACAGACAAAGCCCCTCCAGGGACACAGTTATCACAGGGGGAATACTTCCTGCAAGAAACTTGGGTTGAGCTGAGCTGTGACCCATAAGTAGGTCATGCTTGAGAAGGTAAAGAACCTTCCAGAAGGGAGAAATGGAATAAACAAAATAAACAGGCATATTGGGGAAAGGGGGGAAGACGACAATGGAGCAGCCTGGCCAGAGTAGCCACGGATGTAGCAGGGCCTGGAGGGAGATATTTGGGACACAAAAAGAAATAGAATTTAGCCTTTTAAAAGATGGAGATTCAAACACGCACCAGGGCTTCCTTCTGTGGTATATTAGGCAAGGCACAATAGGAGACACAGAAGGACAAACAGGTGTCTGAGGTCCCTAGAGTGGCCAGATACTTAGAGCCAGGATGCTAAGTAGCAGCCGTCAGTGGCTGGTAGTAGGGGGAATGAGGAGTTGGTATTGAGTAAGTGTAGAGTGTGAGATCAGGATAAGAAAGTTCTGGAAACAGATGTTGACCCTGGCTGCACAACAACACGAATATATGTAGTACTTGTGAACCGCGCACTCATACACAGTGTGGGGCTTGGTGATATTGGCAGTGATCTTAGCACTCAGGAGGTTGGAACAGAGGGGCCATGAGTTTGAGGTCAGCCTAGGCTACATAGCTACTGTTTCATCTGCCACAGCTCTGAGGGCAGGGCTCAACAGAAAACGTCCTTGGTGCCATGTCGTCCTGGGGTTTCTGTTGCTGTGAAGAGACACCATGAGCAAGGCAACTCTTCTAAAGGAAAACATCTAATTGTGGTGGCTTACACTGGGGGTTGTCAGTCTAGGGAGACACCTGCTTTGGTTAAGGAGCTAAATGTCTGCTTCTAAGTGACTGACTTATTTCAGATTTGGTTTGGATGCTCTTCATAACTGAGAAACACCCAGCCAAGATACAGACCCGTGAAGGAGGAAGGACTCAGTTGTCCGCCAGTTTGGACTTTGGCTTAAGTTCACCAGTTGTTTCCTTTAAAAACTTGACTAATCAACTTCCCAGCATCCCCATTATCAGTCTTTTGCTTTTGCAAATTAACCAGAGGGATTTGCACACACTTCCCCCCCCCTCTTTCTCTCTCACCCCCCGCCTACTTTTCTTAGACAAGGTTTCACTACGTAGAACAGACTGGCTTTGAACTCACAGAAGTCCACCTGCCTCTGCCTTCCCCGCCCCCCAAGTACTGAGATTTAGGGTGTGACCAGTGCTCCCCACTGCCCCGCTGTGTGTTTTGAGATAGAGTCTCCCTATATACCCTGACTGACCTGGAACTCACTCTGTAGACCATGCTGGCCTCGAATTCACAGAGATTTGCCTGGCCCTACTTCACAAATACCGGTATAAAGGCATGCACCACCACCACGGTCAGCTTCAGTTTTTATATTTTTAATAGTTGTGTTGAAAACCCACCTGCTCTCTTCATTGGAAGCTTCTAAGTTAGAGAATTATGCTTCCCAGCTTGTCGTTGTTAGGTGGAAAGATGTGATATCTCTCTCTCTCTCTCTCTCTCCTTTTTTTTTTTTTTTCTGAGACAGGGTTGCTCTGTATAACAGCCCTGGCTGTCCTGGAACTCACTTTGTAGACCAAGCTAGACTCGAATTGATTTTTTTTTTCTTACTGGACACGGATTTGTTAATTTCTTACACAGCATTGTAATGTTTCAAACTGCTCAATTGTACAAAGGCAGCATTGCTTTCCTCTGCTTTTGAACTTTATGGTGCTAGAGATTGAACCCAGGGCTGAGCTGTATCCTTAGCCCACTGATTGCTTTCTTAGGATGAACCACCAGTTTTCCCTGAAGGTTTCCCTGTGTGCCTATGAGGGTTTGCGTGTGTGTGCCCGTGTGTATGCATGCCCGTGTGTGTGCATGTGTGGTGTACATGTGTATGTCTGCATGCCCATGTGTGTACATGTGTGTGTATGTTTGCGTGAGTGTATGCCTGTGTGTACATGTGTATATATGTGTGTGCATGCCCATGTATATATGTGTGAGCAAGTGTGTGTATGAGTATGTATATGCATGAGTGTTTTTAACATCTAGAGTACTACCCACCACCCACAGCAACTGACATCAGAGGACAGGTCAGTGAGTCCACAGGTTAACCTTTGGTTTGCTTGTTCTAAGCTCACTGAATCTTTTTAATGTTCTGTCCCCTGATCATCTCTGAATTTTTGGAACAAAATATTTTATTCCCTCTTTCCCTCATTTCAAAGTGTTGGAAAAATCCATGTCTGCATAAATTCCTGTGTTTATCATGGGAGAGCCCCATGGAATATGTGCCCTCCCTTCCCCCTGCCAGGGACAGGCCGTGAATTCCTGTCCTATCTCTGTAACTGGATTCTGACTTTTTTTTTTTAAATTCCAGGTTAAATGCCACTTCAACGGCTCTGAGTATTTCAATAACATGCTGTTTTTCCCTGGAGAGGTCAGTTACAGTTGAGAAAATACTTCCTTTCCCTGTCCATCCTCGGTGGCTAGAAACAAAAGCAAATCTTGTCAGCCCCAATTGCAGTGCCCAGAGTGTTATTCCAGCACACGACATGTTCCCACTGAATAACCCGATCCTGTGATTGTTACCTTTGCAGTGGTGGGCTGCTCTTGCTTCTTTTCAAAGACAGGATCTCATGTAGCCCAGACTGACAACAAAACTTGCTATATAGACAGGGATGACCTTGAACTTATGATCCTCTTATCTCCTGAGTTTTGAGATTATAAGTATATGCTCCCATGACCAGGTTTATGTGGTGCTAGGACCAAACTCAGGGTTTTGTGCATACTAGGCAAGTATTCTACCAACTGAAGTACGTCTCTAGCCCTCAATAGTAGTTTGTTAATTTTTTAATTAATTAAATTTGAATGTATCTCGTGTGTGTGTTCATTCGTGCATGCATGGTTCTATAAAAAAGCAGGCTGAGTAAGCCATAGGGAGTAAGCCAATAAGCAACACGCTCCATCGCCTCTGCATCAGCTCCTGCCTCCAGGTTCCTGCCCTGACTTCCTTTCCTGACTTCCTGCAATGATAGACTACAACGTGTAGGTGTAAGTCAAATAAAATCTTCTCACTCCAGCTTGCTTCTGGGCCATGGTGTTTCATTGCAGCAATAGTTACCGTAGCCTTAGCTGCTGGACCATCTCCCCAGCCTCGGTTCTGTTCTGTGAGCATGCCCAGCAGCGTTTGAACTTTCTTACAACCTGTTACTTAGTCCATATTCAATATTTGCCTGATGTTATTACCTCCTAGACATCTCCTACTAAAGCAAAACAAAGCTGAAAACAACCCAAATGCATTTCTCAAGAACGTTTGCTCAGTCTTCAAGACTTTGCAAAGAGCTGGGCTGCACGGTACTTCAAGCAGGAGCAGCTGTGCTAAGGTTCCTCTTGAGTTCGGGATGTCCCATCCTCAACCGTGCAGCTAACGGAAGCGGCTCCACAGGCAGGGAGCTGGCATCCAGGGCATGGCCACCTCTTTAGCGGGGCAGGAGGCTCTTCAGCACGGTCAGCAGCTAAGAAGCCACGTTTGACGTAGTGACTGACATCTGGTTCACTCTGCAGTTTCTGTGACTCACGGCCCAGTCCACCTGTTTGGCTGAGTGGACTTTGCTCTCCCCAACAGTCAATCTCAACACCACCTTGATGTCAGGCAACTTAATTCAGTCTTGACACTACCTGCCTGGACTTCAAAATGTAAAGGCCTCACACCCACGAAGACTGTGCTCTCAGGTCACTTGCCAGCCACACATGGGGTCACCAGAGCACAACTCTCCTGCTGGGTGTAGAGGCTGCAGTCCCCACCCCTAGGCTGCGGTAGATCACTCACTGGAGCTCTTAGCTGTCAGGAAGCTCTCTGCCTTCTGTCACCATCTGTCACAGAGGATGCCAGAGGACCACCATATGAGGAGACTCATCAGCAAGATCAGAGCAGTCCCCAGAGGTGGGAGGGACATCTTCCCTGGCACATGAATGTGTTAGGTAACTTGAAAGCACCCCAAACTCTTCTTTTAAATTTTTTAAATCGAGGTTTAATTACATAAGCATGGCTGATTAAAACCGTGGCCGTTAAGAATTAACCTAGCTGGGCAGTGGTGTGGCACACCTTTAATCCCAGCACTCAACACCCAGAGAGGCAGAGGAAGGTGGAACTCTGTGAGTTCTAAGCCAGCCTGATCTACAAAGTGAGTTCCAGGACAGCCAAAGCTACATAGAGAGAAAGTCAATTGCTAATCTCACTCACTGACTGGGGTGGGACTGAGGTTCCAGCACTTTCTGATGACCAGTATCACTCTGAAGTGGTCTTGGTGCCCCTATACACCCTGATTCATATGATGGGGGGACACTCTTGTCACTAGGAGATTCTAAATGTCTTAGAAACCATATCTCAGAAACTGGGGATGAAAATATTTTAAAAAGTTAGTTTTATATAATGTGTATGTGTGTTTTGTCTGCATGTATATCTGTGCACTGCATGTATGTCTGTGCACTGCATGCATGCATGCCTGGTGCCAAAGGAGGCCAGAGAAAGTGTCAGATATCTGGAACCAGAGTTACAGATAGTTGTGAGCTACCGTGTGCCTGTTGGTCACTGAACCTGGGACCTGTGGAAGAGCAGCAGGTGCCCTTAACTGCTGAGTCAAGTCTCCAGCCTACCACGAACCCCACCACAACACCTCCACCACCTCCACCACTATCACCTCCACCACCATCACCTCCACCCCCCCACCACCACCACTCAAATATTTCTTAAACTGCACCTATTGCTCACTTGAGCTCAGATACTGGGATTAATCTCTACTGGGGACCACCCCAATAGTTTGGCTTCCCATTTAATCATTCTTAGTAGCCACTAAGCCACATGCCCAGATTAGGTTTGTTTTCATATTTGTGGGGGGCACTCATGCCACAAAGCACAAGTGGAGGATGCTAAGCTTTTGGTGCCAACATTTTACCCCCTGAGTCATCTCACTGGAACCTGTTAAACTGTTTTAAAGTCACTTTTCTATTTTAAAAGCGTTTTACATGGTGTGTGTGTGTGTGTGTGTGTGTGTGTGTGTGTGTGTGTAGATGCCCATGTGCACCAGGACCCATGCTATGGCACCCTCGTGGAGGACAGAAGACAACTTGTAGGGAGTTGGTTCTTTCCTTTGGCCAAGTGGGTCCTGAGGACTGAACTCAGGTCATCAAGCTTGGCAATGGGCACCTTTACCCAGTGAACCAACTCTATGACCAGGTCCAACCATTTCTCTATTTTTAGTTACTTTAATTAAAATTAGGTAATCCGATCTCCATAGTGAATCCTATTCATAGGATACGTATGATGAAATATGTCACATGATGATACAAAGGGACAGGTGTGGGTGGGCGTCTGAGTCTTCTTCGTGCAGTGTTAGCTTAACCTATGGCCAAGAGGTTACTGGTGATAATCCATTTGATAAACGTTTGTAAATCTTACTCTATTTAGAAACTGAATCATGGAGGATCCTTGAGGGTTGGTGACTCATGGGTCTACCCACCCCATGAACGTGGTCTAGATGAAATCACAAGGTTGGATGACAGCATCCTTGCCCTTGAGAAGGCCACAGTTCAGTCACCAAGGGGCAAACCCAAAATTCCATCACAGGATACAAATAGAGTTGGGGGTTGGAGGAGCTGAGGGAAGGGAAGTGGCTTTGACTTGGTTTTGAGTCACTGGGAAAAGGGTCAAAGATAAACTTCCCGGAGAACAGAGGATGTGGTGCCTGTTGCTAAACTCTCAAGGTCAAAGTGGAGTGAGGACCTATGCTGTACCAACAAGGTTCAGCAAGCTACCAGGGAAGACTGAAGTCATGGAGAAAGCTCTGAGACTGGCCCGGAGGAAAAGAAAGGTCAGAGAGAGGCCACAATGCTGGTCTTCCCGTGTGGAACGAGGAGGTCACAGGTGCCCTTGAAGGTTTGAGGGGGCTAGGAGTTATTCCGAGGAAGCTGGGGGGACCAGACCCTGTTAGGGTGTTAGGATAATCTCTCTCACAATGCATGGAATTGCTATAGCAAGGAAGAACTCGGAAGCATGAGGCCAATCAGAGAGGTCAATGTTGCTGTGGAGAGGGACAAAGAAGATGAGGTCCCCAGAAAGGGGGTGCTACCTGAAGTCAGTCAAGGCTAAGAACACAATCCACACAATGATGGCCTCATTTACACACCAGCTACAAATCCAGGGGTCTCGGGCCACCTCCCTTAGAACCAGCTGACTAACTGCAGAGGTCTCCACAGGCTCCCCCAGTTTGACTCGCAGGGCTCAGGAAAGCACCATGCGGAAGGGTCTGTTTAACCTTGTGGGGGTGTAGGATGTGTGTGGGGAAGTGGGTGCCGCTGTGTGCTTGTGGCGATCAGACAGCCATCCTCTGGAACCAGTTCTCTTTCCACCTTAGCGTGGCTTCTGGAGACTGAATCCTGTTGTTGGGCTCGCCAGGCTTTGCCCACTAAGCCATCTCCTGGCCTTGTTTGCTCTTGCATTTCGTAGCAAAGAGATACAAATTAGAGCTGACAAAAAAAGAAATTGGGGAGAAACTAGGAGGTTCCCAACAGGAAGCTTCTGTCGTCCTCAGGGTCCCACCAGATTCCCAAATTGAAGTGTTGACATGTGCAAAGACTATGGCCACACAAGGTTACCTGAATATCTAGCCAGCACCTCCATGCCCGGGTTTTACAGGCTTCCCATTACATATATTCACAGATCATTGTCTGTGGGCTTGAACTCAGCTACTAATTCCTTAACCCACATTCCAAATTAGTTTGCCCTCTGATGGCTCGAAAAAAACAAAAACAAAAAACCCCAGTGTGCTTTTTCTGCTTCCTGCTTACGGTTTAATATGTGAGCTCAACAGCTCTGGCTCCCGTGCCTGGCCTGCTGCCTTGCTTCCCCATCATGATGGTGATGGACTCTTATCCCTCTGGAATCATAAGCCCAAATTCTGTAAGCTGCCTAGGTCATGGTGTTTTAGCAACAGAAAAGTAAGTTAGACACACACACATCCATCATCCCAGCTAAACCAAAGGAAAGGAGCTCGGGTGACAGGAAGTGATGAACCAACCAGCCTGCCTCCATCTTCAGCTCGAAAAGCCATCTTATAGTAAAAACAAAATAGGTTTATTTCTGATCATGATTAAATCTGTTTCTTGAGGATTGGGCTACGCCCTACCTGTACTTCCGTTCCATGAAATGGCAACCACGACTTTTTCAAAAGGTTATTATGACCACCTTTTGTTATGATCACCTTGTTATGACCACCTTGCTATGACAATTAATTTGGCTTTATTCGTATACACGGACTGTTTTTCCCTAAGGTGGGGTTCAAGAGATCAGCCTTGGACATGGAAAAATAAGGATTTTTAAGTGACCTTGAACTCCAAGACGTCTCATTTGGTGTGATCTATTCTGGTCCCTTGGATGTCCTTGTCCAGGCATCTCCTATGTTCTAGAAGATGACATATGGAATTCTACTGACAGACATATGGAATCCTACTGACAGCTCCAGATATGGTGAGATTCCCCCGCCCCCACCCAGTCTAGTTAGTGCCAGCTATAGAGTTTGAAAGTCCATCATAAAATAAAAACATAGGATGAGGGGCTTGATTCAGTGACATTCACCAATTTCAAAGTGCAGAAAGCAGGGCCCCTATGGCTATGCCAGCTGTATCCTGGGTTCTGGGACTAGAATCCAGGGCCTGTGTGCTCTGGGCAAGTGCTCTGCCACTGTTCTAGCCTTCCAGTCTTAGTCCTAGATGTTATGGTTGTCTGTAAGTATTGGTTCCCATGACTCAACTCGTGTGTGGGATGGATTCTCATTTCTAAGACCTTCCTCAAGGTAGAACGAGAGATGAGAGACCAGAGAGGAAGAGAAATTTGGACATCGCAGGTTGGAGGCTTTCAGAAAGGAAAGTTCTCGGGGTTTTTCTAGCTCAGGGTAGAGGGTTTCCAGATGGAGGTTTGGCAGGCCAATAGGCAGAGTTACAGAAGAACAACATAAGCCTAACAAGTTGGTCATCACAACTTTCTGAAGCAAAGACATGATTGCAATGTGCTCATAGCAAGGTCGTCATAGGAACGTTTTGAAACAAAGGCATGGTTGCCCTTTCCTGGAACAGGAGAGAACACCCAACTCCATCTGAAAGATGTATCCACAGCTGGATGTCATGGGAACCTCAGGGGACAGTGTTCCTGAACATGAGCCCTTCACAGAGCTGACTGTGGGAGCAAGTCATGTAGATAAGGCTATTCCCTGGGGAGGCGAGAGATGTGCCCTGGGCTACAAAGGACATACGGCAATTTGAATGGGCAGGTGCTCACACGCCTTAGACCTAAGCCTGCGTCCCAAAGAAAGTCACAAGGGTCTTGTGTGTATTAGCTCTCTGGGGTACCAGAGCAAAGAGCCATAGTCTGATGGCTTAAATGACAGCACACATTGCCCTGCAATTGTGGAGGATGGAATCCCAAGTCAGGGTGAGCAGGGCCACCTTTCCTTGGGAAGAGGTTCTGCCTGTGTGTCAGGGTTCTGCCTGTGTGTCAGGGTTCTGCCTGTGTGTCAGGGTTCTGCCTGCCTGTGTGTCAGGGTTCTGCCTGTGTGTTTGTCAGGGTTCTGCCTGTGTGTCAGGGTTCTGCCTGTGCGTCAGGGTTCTGCCTGTGTGTTTGTCAGGGTTCTGCCTGTGTGTCAGGGTTCTGCCTGTGTGTCAGGGTTCTGCCTGTGTGTCAGGGTTCTGCCTGTGTGTCAGTGTTCTGCCTGTGTGTCAGTGTTCTGCCTGTGCGTCAGTGTTCTGCCTGTGTGTCAGGGTTCTGCCTGCCTGTGTGTCAGGGTTCTGCCTGTGTGTCAGTGTTCTGCCTGTGTATCAGGGTTCTGCCTGTGTGTCAGGGTTCTGCCTATCTGTGTGTCAGGGTTCTGCCTGCCTGTGTGTGTGTGTCAGGGTTCTGCCTGCCTGTGCATCAGGGTTCTGCCTGCGAGTGTGTGTGTGTGTGTGTGTGTGTGTGTGTGTGTGTGTGTCAGGGTCCTGCCTGTGTGCTCCGGCTCCTGCTGGTAGCAGAGATTGTTGGTGTTTTTCAGTGTGTGACTGTGTCCCTCTGACCTCTGCTCCTTTACTCCAGGCCCTCCCTCTGTGCTTGGGTCTCCTTCCTATGGTAAGAATTTAGATCTTACTGGCTTAGGGGTCGTCTGTTCCAGGACAGCCTCACCTTAATTAAGTCTGTAATGACCTCATTTACAAACAAGGTTGCATTCCAAGGTTGAGGGATCAAGACTTCTGCCTGTCTTTGGGTGGGATACATGATTGTCTTGGGGGGAGAAATCTGGACCTGGTTTAAGGGTGACTCTAAATGACCAGCTGGTGTGAACCCTGCCTTTGTGCCCCCCCCCCCCGTAGTATCACAGAGCCTTTAATCCCAGATCTGAGGGTGGTGAGAAGCCCACCTGGCTGGCTGTCGGGGCTGCAGACCCTCAGACCCTTGACTTTCTGTGACCCTTTGCCTGCCGGAGTGAATGGAGTAAACAGCTTGTTTTCCTGTGCCTGCAGCTGCTCTGAGCCTGAGACCCTCAGGAGTTTCTGGTGGCAGGGAGTGGTTTCTGGTGGGTTTACAGCTGGAAATCCCAAGAGCTGAGGTGTGACTATCCCAGGTAAGGATCCCTATATGAGCTTCCCTGGGGCACAATAAAGTTGGCATTCCTGTTTCAAGGATGACCCATGTCTCTGTCTCTGACTCTCTCTCTCTCTCTCTCTCTCTCTCTCTCTCTCTCTCTCTCTCTCTCTCTCTGTGTGTGTGTGTGTGTGTGTGTGTGTGTGTGTGTGTGTGTGTGTGTTTCCCCTTGCCCGGCTCACGAACCATCCTGTAGTGCAGGCTCTATAGCTGTCCACATCTGTTGTGGGATGTTTGATCACACTGTGTGAAGATGTCTCTGTTTTACCTCACCTGCCTAAGACACCTTCTGATTGGTTTAATAAAGAGCTAAACTGTTAATAGCTTGGCAAGAGAGGCTAGACAGGACTTCTAGAGAGAAAGAGGAACTTGGGAAGAATCTGAGAGGCAGGAATTCACCAGCGAGATGCAGAGGAAGTCAGATGAGCAGAGTACTGAGCAGAAGTAATGAACCATGTGACAGGATGTAGATTAATATAAATGGGTCAATTAAATTGTAAGAGCTAGTTGGGAACAAGCCTAAGCTATGGCCACGCTTTTACACTTAATAAGAATCCTCCATGTCCTTATTTGGGAGTTGGCAGTGCAAAAAAAGTCCAACATTTGACGTCCAAAGTGGGGTATGAACCCACAACCCTGGAATTAAGAGCCCCATGCTCTACTGATCAAGCTGGAGGCTAGAGAGCATCCCTCCAGATTTGCTCTTGGGTCTTCTAGGAATCAGATGCCCTGCAAGAAATATCTGCCCCTGTCAGAAATCAAGAGGGGACTGGACTGCAAATGGGAGGGAGAGACGTCGTGTCCCTTGTGTAATTAGGAAAGATATCTGTGAAAATAGCAGCTTCCTGGGAGGGGCGATGGGGCCTGGAGGGAGGGGACTCCCGTGTCACTTAGGGGATAGGTAAAGGAGGAGACTAAATGGTCAGTGACCAGGGGATGATCGTGTTCTAGCCTCTTTCATCTAAAGCCTCTTTTAGGGCTGGGATGGAGGGACGGAGGGGAAAGCATCTGGATGGATAGAGCACTGACCTTGGTAAGAACAGGTCCAAGTAGGGTAAGAGACTCCAAAGCAGCAGCTTAGGAATGTCCTTGCTGGAGGCCAGGATGCTGAGAGATCTGGTTCCTCCTTATCTCACATTCCCGTCTGGAAGCCAAGGCGAAGGCCTGATGAACCCTGAGAGGAAGCCCCTGGACACCTCATTAGTGCCCCAACTGCACTGACCACCTCCCATGCTTCACCCCAGTTTCTGCCAACAGTTCTACAAACAGTGCCCGGACTAGCATCTTGAGAACATCCCATTTGAGGGAGCCAGCTCCTGATACTTAGGCACTAGATCCCCGCCCCACCCCCAAGCTCTAACTTATGACTCTGTCAAAAGTTTTCTAAAGCTCTTCTTGAGGTCTGTGAATTTCATTCTCTGAACATCCCAGACAAGAAACAAAAAGTTGCACGTGCCTATGATCCCAGCATTCAGGAGGCACAGGCAGGAGGATCTCTGTGAGTTCAAAGCCAGCCTGGTCTACAGAGTGAGTTTCAGGACAGTTAGGGCTACACAGAGAAACCCTGTCTTGAAAAACCAAATATATCTCCAGAAAACCACTGACTCAGGACAACTTTAGGGGCTGTTGAATTTTCTGAGACCCACCCCTGCTCCAGGCTCAACAAGAGCTGAGAACGGCTCCTTTAAATTCAAATACACCCTAAAATATCCTGTATCACTCTAGGCTCTGACTCACAGTACTGGCTCTTAGCTGGAACACTGACCATGGGGCACCAGCCTCAGGAGCTGCTTGGTGAGAGCTGCCAGGACAGGAGACAGGGTGGATCTGGGTTTTCTGGGCCCTGGGGCTTATTCTGTTTCCAAAGTCCTGTTTAAGAAAAAAATAACACGTAATTATGAGTCCAAAATTGCCGGCTCCACTGTGTGCCTAGAATAGCTTCATCCAATGGGGTCAGGAGCTGACACAATGGGAGAAGCTGCGTTAGGACCTAGCTCAGGAGCCTGAGTGGGGACCAGTGATGGCTGGAGCCTGGCTGTGGAGCACTGAGGGCCCTGCAGGGACTTGAGAAGGAGGGAGACAGAGAGTCTCCTGGGACAGCCGGAGATTACAGGAGAGTGAGGCGGTTGAGTAAATTAGAGGGCGGCCATGAAGGATGCTCTGAAGCACAAGGCAGTCAGTGTCCCATAGGGAGGCATTCAGCTTCTGCACCAGGGAAGCAGGGTCTGCCTGCAGCTGGTGGCTGCAAGGCTCAGACTGGGGAGAACAGAAGTCAACAGCAAGAGGGAGATGGGGAATTACAGACCAAAGCATCTGCAATGGAAGTGGGAGAATGGAGAGAGCAGGAGGGGAGAGGAGGGGGAAGAAAGAAGGGGGAAAAAACTGGTGTCTGCACAAAATGCCCCAAGACCAACACAAAGGAGATCTGTTTGCCCCAGACGGACAAAGGGCAGTGAACAGGAGACAAAGACAAGAGATAGAGGATAAGGGAGAAGAGGAAAGGAACGAGGGAGGAGAGGGGTCAGGGATGTTTGCCCTGGAGGGACAAAGGACTGCGTCTGGACAGAGGAGACAGAAGTGGCTTGGAGAAAAATGGCAGTTTATAAAGGGAAAAGGGAAAACCCCACCAGGCAGTGGTGGTGCATGCCTTTAATCCCAGCACTCGGGAAGCAGAAGCAGGCGGATCTCTGTGAGTTCGAGGCCAGCCTGGTCTACAAAAGCTAGTTTCAAGACAGGCTCCAAAGCTACAGAGAAACCCTGTCTTGAAAAACCTAAAAAAAAGGGGGGGGGGACCCCATGTTAGGATGAATTGGTTAATTGGATGTTAACTAGATGAGTCAAAAGGAGGCTTTTGATTGCTGAACTTCAATACTTGGACATTGGTGATCAACCTCAGGAGGCAGTGGCCAAATTAGGGAACAGACCTTGGTGGCCAGCTTTAGGGATGCAAGCTAAAGGTTAAGCAAGGCAGAGGGGGTGGGGAAGCAGGGCAAAAGGACCAAACCTGTGGGCACCATGTCTGCCACGCTCAGGCCTGCAGGAACCCCACATTCCCACCTTTTTTGTTTTATTGTTGGGTTTCTGGGCATTGGGTAAGTGGGCATCTTTCTCTCTGGCTGCTTCCTGCTGACATTGGGGTGTTGTTGTTAAGACCCAAGGAACCTGGTTTGCAGGTCGAGATCAGAAAGACCAGGCTGTGTCGGTCAACGTCCAGGTTCTGCAGGACCATTGGGGGTTGGGGATATAGATTTCGAGGAAATATAACAGCTGACAGTGAAGTTGCTGGGGCTTTTGCAGCTGATTTGAAATCTATTGGGATAGATATTTAGGGACAAAGGTAGAGTTAAACTTAGGAAAAAATTGTCTTAGATTTACAATTGAAACTTTTAGGCCCACGGTCCTGGTAGTTGGGAAGAGGAGCCCCAAGACCAGGAAACAGGGGGGAAGGATCCCAGGGATCCCACCCTCAGGAACAGACAGGTTGGGAGATTGACCTGTTGGTTGACAGGAGTCCTTATTTGAGAGTTCTCGAGAGAAGCCAGGGAGGTAGGTTGGCTGTAGAAGGTTAACTGGAGAGGAACTGGTGGTGTTAGGAGAACACAATTTGAGAGGCTTCAGAAGATGAGAGCGAGAGACTCCTGGGGCTGAGCCATCTGAGGAGCGGGGCAGTACCAGGTTGTCTGTCATCTAGGGAAGGACAACAAAGGAATCACCTACATCCTGGGGCAGGCAGGAGAGGAAAAGGGGGAAGGAAGGCAGAAGCAAGACCCTAGCCAGTGCCTGGCCACACAGATGGGTCAGAAAGCAGCCCCTTTATCTTTTCTTCCCTGCTTAATAAAGGATCTCTCTGTGAAATGGGTGTTTGGGTGAGGTTTGTGTCTAATCCGGGGTCCAGGAGGCATCACCCAGCTAAGTGTGGGTCCCTTCAGTAAGAGTCCAAAGAAAAGGGAGGGGGAAGAAGATGGTAGCTCAAGCCTGTAACCCTAGCACTTGAGAGGCTGAGGAAGGAAGATGACTTTGAGTTTCAGGCCAACCTGAATGAAGGAGAAGAAAAAAAAGGGGGGAGGGTAAGTGAGTGCCCAGTCTCTTTCCCACTATCTTGTGCACTCCCACCACTTCGCCTGCCTCAACAAGAAGCTACCTCCCCACACCCCAAAAGTCTGCCTCTTATAGCTCAATGGCAGAGACCCCAGGTGGGCAGGATATGAGGTGGCTGCCAGTACATTCGAAAGGGGACAGTGGTTGTCCTGGTTGGAGAGAGGTGAATGGAGCCTGCCCCAGAGATTCCGTGGATCTGAGTGCTGAGCAGAGAGAGAGCCTTTGCAGCTCTGGCCTCTGGAGGTGAGGCCCCAGCTCTCTGTTGTACAGTTAGGACAACTGAGGCTGGAAGCTGGGACCAGAACCTAGGCCTCTGGCCCCTTGCTCTCTGCCCAGCTAGCTTTTGGAGCTCTGACTTCCCTTGAGAGGTAAGACCCACACCTCCCCCTACTCTGTGGGGGAGGAAAGCAGAGGCCTGAGGAGGGGCCATTCAGTGTGAGGGTCTGCCAAAGAGAAGTCCTGCTCACTGGGTCATACCCAGCCTGCTGCTGGCTCGTTTAGACCATTTCTTCCGTGGCTCAGAGAACCTGGCAGCCCACACTCTCCAGGACTCCTGTGACCTGTGGCCATGGTCTCCATTTCTGACTGATACAAGGAACAGGTATTTGTCTCAAATACCTAAAAGTGAGCGTAGGGCGAAGAAGTGCAGCCTTCGGGGCTCTGCCCACCTGTCTCACTGTGAGCCAATCCGAAAATGCCTCAAGATCATAAGGAAAGAGCCAGGGAAGATGTCCATCTTTACTTTAGATTCTTTGCAATGGCTGGCTTCTGAGCCGTCCCTTCAAAGACTCAAAGCTGGAAAGCCCTACCATGGACCTTACTACTTCCCACCAGCTGGAAATAGGTTGCTGGAGACTGGCAGCCACATGAGACCATGAGGTGGCAGCTTCCTTCTGATCTTGGCAGAACGGGAGGCATAGAATCCTGGGTCCCAGAAGATTGTGCAGACACCACACGGGCTCTGGTCTGTTTAACGCTAGGCTTTTGCAGGCGAGAGACAGGGGTCTGCTTCGGTGAGATGGGTCTGCAGTTAAAGGCACCTGCCCCAAGCCTGGCCACCCAGAGCTGATTTCTGGAACCAAGTGTCACGAGTTGTCCTCTGGCCCCACATTCATCTACTATGGCACACACGTGCACACATACACATGCACGCACACATACCTCTACAGTGAGCATTTACAGCTTGAAGCCCTGGGCTCTTTCCACAGAGCACCCCTGCTATTAGGGAAGGCTGCTAATATTTATGGATTGTCTCCTGCTTGCCAGACATGTACACATACTTTAATTAAACTTAATGTAACGTAGCTTCATTTAATTTTCCTCCAAACCCCAAAGCGTTAGTATTATTATCCCCATTCTATGGATGAGAAAGCCAAGGTTCAGGGGTGCTGAGAAGTTTGAGCACACACAGTGAATGCAGTCTGGTGGCCCCAAGTCTGCTTTTCCTACTTCCTTCCAGCACCTTCCTGGCTCCTGTGATCCATCAGTTTCGCTTCTGAGGACAAGAGTCTCAATCAAGAGAGCTGGGTCACAAAAGCTGCTTCTGTTTGCTTTATGTCTTACCAGCCTTCCACTTCTTGAGACGAAGCCCAGACCTTGAGCCATTTCTCAGAGGTTTGAAGGAAAGCTTAAATCAGGCTTTAATATCAGTAAATTCTTTCCTTTCTCAAGGAAAAAAAAAATCCTATCGTCAGCTATAATAAATCCGCCCATTACCTTATTACAGTGATTAAGCTCCTGCCACTGTAATTGGCTTCCCCAAGGTTTTAGGAGGAACTGTGTCTTCAAAGGTCTGTGCCAGACACGGCCTTCCTTGGAACTGAACTTGGCTTTGGTGGCCAAATTAGGAGCCCGAGTCCTGGGGGAGCCTGGGTTGAGGAAGGAAGGCCCACAGCTCAGCAGCCTGTGGATGCTCTAGTAACTTTATCCATACCCTTAGTCCTAACTATGCACCATCTCTTGTGCACAGGGGTGTCTTCTTGGGACAGGCCTCTGCTTGTCAAACAGAGGCGGCTTGTCTCCAGGTGCCTTCTGACGGCTCTGGGCTTTGCAAGCCCATCCCAGGCTGACCAGCCTTCTGCAGGTGCTCGGGCTAGCTTTGGGAGACAAGAGAAGAGATGGGACAAAGAATCTAGAGACCTGAGTTAGGATGCTTGCCCCCCAATAACCCTGAGCAAAGGCATTGACCTTTTGTCAAAGGGATGAATAAATGTGTTCAGAGGTTCAACGGTAGATGCCGCATAGGGAGTCTCTGATACGATGCTGGGGTCTCCATTTCCCCTCTCTCCCATGGAAGCTTGGACAGACTGGTGTTCCTGTCCTGTGGGCACAGGCTCATGTCAGTCCGGATCACTGTGAGGAGCATGTGCCTCAGTCACATTAAGCTGGAAGTTAGATCTGGGAAGATCCGCTTCTGTGTAGCCACAACTGAAGATGGCTGCTGGGAAAGGGAGGACAGGAACCACAAGCTTGTTGCTTTGGCTTTTGCTCCAGTGCCCTAGACATCATATATCTGTTTCTCTGCTCCTCCCCAATACACACACTTTTTAAGGCACGACAGTGATGCTCTCCCAGCAAGATTATGCTCCACAGGCTGTGCATACAGAAGGCGCACAGTACCAGGCAACCAGTAGGCACTCATAAATGGGGCAAAAGCAACAGCTCTAATGATCAACAGACCATGTGAGCACCTAGCCAAAGTCACTGTTTGATAGGACTGAGGTCCATGAACCAAAGTCAAGAGACACCGCAAGGGCTGGACTCAGCCTTGCACCTACCCATCCCAGGTACCTTGTCAGTTTTCCCACAGGGCCATACCTGCTTGTCTTTATTCTTAGCTCCTCCTCTTCTGGCATCTTCAGTGTCCCTGTGTCTGAGCTTAGAGTTCAGTCCCTACCCATTCTGTGCCTTGCACCATCTTAAATAACTTTAGGTGTGGTGGACCCTGCCTCATGGTGGACTCCCAAGCCCCATCTATGTCCATAGTCTCCTCCGTCTTATTGGTGGGGTCTGTTGATGTGGCAGAGAGACATTTCCTGAAGGCCCTCTACCACAGCCTCTCTATGCTCAGGACCAAGCTTCTCCCTCATGTCCCTACACCAGATATGGCTTCTCTTGTGCCTGGATGTGGGCTCATTGCTACCTGTTTCTCACACACTACAGCTAAGAGTTAGGTATTTCTCCCAATCTTTCCTTTGTGTGTAGAAAGAATGGCGGGCACATCCCGCCACCTGGCTAGCTTTACACCCAAAATAATTACACAGAGGCTGTATTCATTTAAACACTGCCTGGCCCATTAGTTTCAATCTCTTATTGGCTAATTCTCACATTTTGATTAACTCATTTCTAATAATCTGTGTAGCACCATGAGGTGATGGCTTACTGGGAAAGATCCTCCAACACATGAGGGCTGAAGGTTCTTGGCTAACCTGATTTACACGGCAAGATCCTAGCTCAATAAAGCAAAACAGAACAAAGATCCACTAACATCCGCCTGGCTTGAATGCCCTGTTCCCCCAGTGCCCCAAACAACAGAACTCAGTTTGAGTCCTTTTCAGGCCTCTCTCTGTGCCTTGGGTCTGGATCTTTACCAGAGGGAGCCCTCTGCCTGCTCAGCTGACATCCTGGATCTAGGGATCATTCCTTTCTGGGGGTGTCCCCACACCTGATCCCTCCCTTGGAGTTTCCCCGTTACCGAGGCAGAACTTTTGTGCCTGTCACCACACGGGCTTGCTGCCAACTGCTGTCTTCTTGACCTGATGCCCTGTGCCCAGCACATATCTGGCAAGTGCCCAGTTTCCCTACAGGCATCTCGCATGCTTGTACATTTTTTTATTTTCTGTGTTCTGTGTTCTTGAGATAGAGTCTCACATATCCCAGGCTGACTTGAACCCACTAGATAGCCAAGAATGACCTTAAACCCCTTAAATAACCTTAAAGCCCCTCCTCCTGTTTCAACCTCCTGAGAACTGGGATCACAGGCGTGGACTACCACCTAGTTTATTTTGAAGTCAAGGAACATGTTACAGAGAATTTGGAAATTATTAGAGATTACTAATTATGTGTGTGCATGGTATATAGTGTGCAATGTGTGCGCAGGCACATGTGCCAGAGGAGGACCAGAGATGTCTTGGCTCTATCGCTGTCCCTCGCTTTCCTTTGAGGCAGGGTCTCTCACTGGCAGTGAAGCCAGGCTGGCAGCCAGCAAGCCCCAGCATCTCTCTTGTCTCCACCCTCTCTAGGGCTCTGGTTACAGGGGCACATGTGACCACAGCTGAAGTTTTACCAGAGTACTGGAATCTGAATTCAGGTCCTCACACTTGCTCAAAACACTTTGGTCCACTGAGCCACATTGCCAGTCCCAATTATGAAAGCTAATTTACACATTTAGCTCCCTCATAGTTAATTCATAATTAATTATGGACAGTATTTTATTGTGTCTCCTTCCTTCTTTTCTCCTAGTATTTTTCTGTGAGTGTTTTTTCCTAGAATTATATTATATTGCCTATATAATCTATGCCCTTCCATTCATTTATGTGAATTTCTTTTTTAAAATTTCTACTGATTTATTTTTGTTACACTGTGTGTGTGTCTATGTTTGTCTCTGTGTGTCTTTGTGTGTGTATGTGTATATATGTGTGTATATATATGTACATACATACATTTACACATACAAATACACATACATATACATACATGTGGCAGTTAGATAAGAACTTGCAGGAGTGGGTTCTTTCTTTCCACCATGTGAGCCCTGGGTAGTACATTTACCCACAAGTACCTTTACCTGCTAAACCATCTTACCTACCCTATGTGTCTTTCTTTTTGGGCTTTAGATCATGAACTATTTCCCAGGCTGTGAACTCCTTGCGTACTCAGTGGACTTGCATTTTGAAGAACCAAAGTTCCCTCCATTTTGTCCTCTGCCTCTATCTTGTGTCTTGTGTAAACTATTTCCTGGAAAACAATCCAGTCCTCGGAAACGGCTAGGGGCAAAAGTAACAGGGTAGCTGTCTAGAAAGTACAGATAACCACAGAATGTCCCCACCTGAAGATCGGCCCGTAAGAAAACTTGACAAGCAACGGGAGAGGTTCGAATATAAAATTTCGGAAAAGTCCCTAGACCCAAGCCTATCAAGATTGAACCCATCACCCCTCACCCTGCTAATGTAACTTTTCTGGTTTTTTGCCTTTAAATAATGTCCTCTAGAAGGGCGGGGTGACTCCTTTGTCACTGCTGCACCTGGTTGCTTTGATGAGGTCCCTGCTGACTTGTATTGTGCACACAATAAACCTTGCTTTTGCATTTCAGTGAGTCGGTCTCCCTGGTGGTCTTTTGGGGTCGCCATGGACTGGGCATTCCTCTGTTTGTTTAAACAAACATGCAGCAGAGGCTCCTGTGGACATGGCAGCACTGCTCCCCAGCACTGACCAGCAGAGGTTTAGCTCCAGACCTTGTGTGGGCTCCACTCTAGTAGGAAAGCTGGATCATCAAGAATGACCTGAAGGATGGCAAGTGCTATGAAGACCAAGGACAGGGCGCTGCAGGTGTATCCAGGGTGCATGTCCAGAAGAGGCCATGAGGGAGTGATGCCCACAGAGTTGGAAGCCTTTACAGGTTATGACCAAGGTGGGGGTGAAGTGACATTTTAGGTAGCGGTGTAGCTTCTTTAGAGAAAACTGACTTTCTCTTTGCCAGCAGGTGTCAATTATGAACAACATATTGGTTAGGGATGGGACCTTGTGTCTAATTCCCCCTCCCACTGCTGGGACCCCATCTGCCTTGAACCTATGCAGGTTTGTGTGTCCTGTCACAGTCTCTGTGAGTTCATATGTGTTATGGTTTTGGTCCCTGGTCCCTTTAAGAGACAAGCCACGCCCACTCCCTCCACATCCACTGAGGCAGGATGCTCTCTTTTTCATCTTCCTCTCGGAGAGGCAGCTTCGCTTCTGCCTCTCTCCCCACTTCTCTGCTTCCCCCTTCTGTCTCTCTCTTCTCTTCTCTCTCTCTCTCTCTCTCTCTCTCTCCCCCTTCTCCCTTCCCCCTTCATAACCCCCTGAATAAATATTCAACCTCACTCTGCAAGTCGTGTCTATCCACATCTCTGTCTTCTGCCCCCCCCCCGCCATGTGTCTCCCTGCCTGGAACCAGCCATTACTCAGGGACCGGCAGCCGTCTCTGTCTGGAACTGGCTGATCCCAGAGCCCGCTGCCTGCCGCCACATGGCCCACTACCACCATTTGGGACCTACAGCATTTCTGCTGCCTACTGCCGCTGGGGATCTTGCAGCATTTTAAAAAAAATTATAAAAATATGTGCATCATTCCTTTTGTGTCTGGAAGACACTGTCTCCTTGGAGTCACCCACCAGCTCTGGCTCTTAGAATCTCTCCACCTTCTCTACGGCATAGATCCCCACGCCTTGAGGGGATTTGGTGAAGACATCCCATTTACAGCTGAGTCTCTCACCCTCTGCACATTGTCTAATTGTAGGTCTCTGTGTTAATTTCCATCTTCTGCAAGAAGAAGCTTCTCTAATGAGGGTTGCATAATGTATTGACCTATGGGTATAACAACATCACTAGGAACCATTTCATTGCTGTTTTTTAGCCAAACAATAGTAGTAGGTTTTCCCCTAGGCCCATGACCTATCTCAGTTTCTTGGCCACTTTAGCAGTGTCAAGTATGGGTTCCATCTCATAGAATGGCCCTTAAATCCCATCAGAAAGCGATTACTCCCATAACATTTGTACTGTAGAACCCAGCCATGACAAGCTCAACAGAGGCCTGAGGCTCAATAGTTTACCCTAAGGCAATACCTGGTTCCAAGAAAGACCACAAACTGAGACCACCCAGGCACCGCCCAGCAACAGACCATCCAAAGGAAATTCCTAAAGTTCCAACCATTTTAGGTAGGTTCACCTGATCAGCACACACCCATCCCTTTTCACTAGGACACCCCTAGATAAATGTCAACCAATCAAGGGTCCTGAACCTTAGAAATCTCTCACCCCAACTTCTGCTATTATAGAAACTTCACCCCAACTGAGCTTGGGGCTCTCTGATCAAGCCAATATGTTGGACACAGGACAGTCCAAGTTCACGAACTTATGTAAGAATAAAGGCTCTTTGCTTTTACATACAGGACTCCGTCTCCTAGTTGGTCCTGGGGGACTCCATGATCTGGGCATAACATTTGTATCACAATTGTACCAGTATATCTTGCAGACAGACTGATGTTGTAGGCCACAGGTTTGTTACTGGGTGATACTAATGATGACCTTTCTCCTCTGGTGGTACGCAGAGAACTCCCAGCATCATGAATGCTAGTCAGTACAAACGAAGATTCTAGCTGGGCATCAACTTAACCTCTCTATCTTCTCTTCTGGGACATAAGAAAGTGTTGTCTTCAACAATAGGCCCTTGCCATTCTTTTGTGAAACGCAGCCTTGACAATAACCTGAATCATTTGGAGGGTTCCATGGGACCCTTTGGGCCACGACTCAAAAAGATGTAACTCATTTGTATTGGTTTGAACAAAAATGGCCCCCATAGGCTCATAGATTTGAATACTTGGTTACCAAAGAGTGGTGCTTTTGAAAGGATTAGGAGGTGTGACCTTGTTAGAAGGAAATGTCTCACGAGTGGGGGGGGGGGATGTTGTGGAATATTGTTTTAACTAGACAAATACGTTACATCTTTTATGCTACAGAATAATACTTTAACTGTGTAAAGGTATGTTACATTTGTTTATGCTGCATTTGTTTAACAATGTAGGGATGTGTGTCTAACTGTGTAATGATGTGTTGCGTCTGTTCACCTTGCCCACCTAAGGCATCTGATGGGTCTAATAAAAAGCTGAACAGCCAATATCCAGGCAGGAAAAGGATAGGCAGGGCTGTCAAGGAGAGAAAATAAATAGGAGAAATCTAGACTCGAAAAGAACAAGAGGAGAGAATGAAGGAGATGCTGGTGCCAGGAGCCAGGAGCTGCCAGTCAGACAGACACAAGAAGCAGTGAAAGTAAGAAATACAGAAAGAAGGGAAGAAAGGTAAACAGCTGCAAGGCACAAAACAAAGAAACAGGTTAATTTAAGTAAAAAGAGCGAGCCAGAGATGAGCCTAAGCTAGGCCGAGCAATTAAAACTAATGATAAGTCTCTGTGTCATGATTTGGGAGCTGGTTGGTGGTCCCAAAAAAGAAAAAGCCTGGAACATGACGGGGGGTAGGGGTGGCACTTTGAGGTACCAAAAAGCCCGTTCCAAGCTCAGAGGTTCTCTCCCTGCTGCCTGTGGGTCCAGATGTAGAACCTCAGCTGCTTCTCCAGAGCCATGTTTACCCACATACTGCCAAGCTCCCCGCCATGATGACAATGAACTGTAAGCCAGTTCCAGCTAAATGCTTTTTGGATTTTGGTTTTTGGTTTTTTTAAGGCAGGGTTTCTCTGTGTAGCCCTGGATGTCCTGGAACTCACTCTGTAGACCAGGCTGGCCACAAACTCACAGAGATGAATGCTTTCTTTCATAAGAGTTGCTAAGGTCATGACAACTCACTACAGCAATAGAACACTAACTAAGACACCATCCCTAGCATTGAAAGTTTATAAGATGTCTAGCTGGGGCATTGTCTCCTCCATTATATGGTGATCCCATTGAAGTTCCCTTAAAAATACACACACACACACACACACACACACACACACACACACGTAAGCTTCTACACTAGTAGGTTTCTACATGATTATCTTTTCTTTTTCTTTTTCTGAGACAGGGTTTCTCTGTGTAGCCCTTGCCTGTCCTGGAACTCACTCTGTAGACCAGGCTGGCCTCAGACTCAGAGATTTTCCTGCCTCTGTCTCCCAAGTGCTGGGAGTAAAAGACTGCACCACCACTGCCCAACGCTTGGGTTTTCAAATGACCTATAATGGTAGCTGTTCCTCCCAGATTCCTCCATTACCCTTCTCTCCCACCCTCCTCCTTATTCACTCCTCCTCCTCCTCCCCTAGTCTTCCCTTTGTCTCTCCTTAACACTACATTCCATTTCCCCTTCCTGGGGAGATGTTTTCCTCCTGTTCCCTCACTAAGTACATAACCTCTGTGGTCATTTGGTTTTCACACACACATCAAAAGCTTTAAAATTAATAGCCACATAGAAGAGGAAATGTACAGCAATCTTTAACCTTTTTTTGAGTCTGGGCAACCTTACTCAGAATAAACTTTTCTAACTCCATCCATTTACATACAAATTTTATGATTTCTGTTTTTTTCTCTCTCTTTTGATTTATCTTTTTTTGTTTGTTTGGTTGGTTTTCTGAGACAGGCTTTCTTTGTAGCTTTGGAGCCTATCCTGGAACTCACTCTGTAGACCAGACTGACCTCGAACTCACAGAAATTCATCTGCTTCTGCCACCTTTAATCCCGAGTGTTGGGATTAAAGGTGTGCACCACCACCATCCAGTTATCTTTTGTTTCTTCAAGACAGGCTTTCTCTGTACAGCCGTGGCTGTCCTTGAACTAGCTTTGTAGAGGAGGCTAACCTCAAACTCACAGCAATCTGCCTGACTCTGCCCTCCATGTGTCGGAATTAAAGGTGGGTGCCACCACCGCTCAGCGGATTTTGTTTTTCTTAACAACTAAATAATATCCCATTGTATGATGCGCTGCATTTCCACCATCCATCCCTCAGTTTATGGACATACAGGTTGTATCCAGTTTCTGGCTGTTGCGAAGAGAGCAGCCGCGAACACAGATGAGCAAGTATCTCTGTGGTAGGATGTACAGTCCTTTGGGTATATGCTCAAGAGTGGAAGGTATAGCTACATCTTAAGGTAGATGGATTCTCAGATTCCTGAGGAACTGCCAAACTGATTTTCATGATCACAGCCATTAATCTTGAAGAAGACAGGCCAAGCGCTTTCTCTACCTGGAAGGGTAAGACTGCACAGGTACCTAGAAGAATTCACCCGCAAAGTAGGGCAGGTGCGTCCTCTTGGACCCCGTCCCATCTGTCACTCCTGCTGGAGAGCCAGGGCTGTGGGTGTAATTTGCCCACAGGGAGAAAGCTCCTCTCTCCAGTATCACTGCCAACGCCTCTCTCTGGCACCGAGAGAGGAAAAGCTGATGGTTTCATCATCCAGAGGCCTGGCCTGGGAACTTCCATGCTTTCTTTGCCTACATACCTTCATCTGCATCCAAGCAGAAGCTTTTGTAGGGCGATCTACTTTGGCATAGAGGAGAGAGAGACAGAGACAGATAGAGAGACAGAGGCAGGCAGAGAGGCTCCGAAAGCTGGGCTGAGCCAGCTGACTCCATGCTACATTGCTGGGGGTTGAGCGGTAGACTTAGCCCACTCCCCACCATAAGCTGTGGATTCTGTCTTCTTTGTTTCTTCATCTTCCTTTCCATTGGAATCCTGACTGTGGTCAGAGGGAGGATGTGCCCAGTGCAAGCTAACCCTGACATGGGTCTACACTGGCCATGTCACAGTGCAGGTTAACCCTGACATGTATCTACACTGGCCATGGACCAGTATGGACTAACCCCGACATGGGTCTACACTGGCCATGGACCAGTGTGGGCTAACCCCGACATGGGTCTACACTGGCCATATCAGTGTGAATCACCTTGCAAAGGCCTTCGTATTTCCTTAGGATTCCAAATAGCATGGGTCAATCACACCGTACAATTTTGGACAGCAAGACACTTGGAAAGGATTTGCTGTTGGAGGACTTGGAGGGGTGACTGGCACTCTTAGGCCCTGCCTTAAACATGGACAAGGTGTCTAAAGTGCATGGTGGTCATTTTGTGACTTGGACAAAAAGTGAGGGGACAATAAGATGCCTGTAGAAAGACCTAGAAGTGGAGCATGACGGTGCAGTCCTGTAAATTCCAACCCTTGAAGGCAGGAGGATTAGGAGTCAAGCCAGCCATGGGTTAGAGACCAGCATGAGACTAATAAACTCCCAAACAAATAAACATAACACGACAAAAAAGAAAAAGGCCAGAACCCCTGCCTCTTCCCGAGGCCATTTCTGAGCATATGGTCCAACACTCCTGACTTTTACCTCTTAGCTTCCTTATTATTTTGTATTATATTTTATTGTGTGTGTGTGTGTGCGTGTGCGTGTGTCACATAACCTTGTGGAGGACTATTGGGAACTGTGGACCCCCAGACCCTGAATTTCCTGTGACTCCCCCTGCCTGTCAGAGTTTGTTTCCTATGCTTGCAGCTGCTCTGAGCACAAGACCCTCAGGAGTTCCTGATGCCAGGGGAGTCGTTTCTGGTGGGCTTGCAGCTGAGAGTTAGGGTGTGGCCATTAGTCAAGGAGACCCTGTGCAAGCTGCCCTGGAACAAATAAAGAGAGCATTCTTGATTGTGTGTGTGCGCGTGTGTGTGTGTGTGTGTGTGAGTGTGTGTGTGTGTGAGTGTGTGTGTGTGTGTGTGTGTGCACGTGTGTGTGTGTTTGTGTGTATGCATGCATGCGCTTCAATCTCCAGCCCCTTGCTTGTCTCACGAGCCATACCGTAGTGCACAGAGCAGGCATTACACTACAGAGGACAACTTTCAGGATTTTGTTTTCTCCATCTTCCTCCCATTGTCACCATGTTGGTTTCAGATATTTTTTTCTTTTCTTCTTCTTTTTTTTTAATGTAATGCTAAGTTCCTACTTGCCAGGCTTTTCTACTCAAAGGGGAAAACATTTCTAACCAACTCGTTTTGTGTCCCTAAAATCCTCCACATCCTCTAAGAGTTGACTTGAAGCTCTTATGGTTCTGAGGTATTTAATCTTAGCAAGCATCATCCACGTCTGATGATTCGAACAGAATGTCATGTATTTCATCTCGAGGAACTTGACCTCCTTATGCTCTAAGGGTGCACTGGTGGCAGATTCACCTTGTGCTCTGATGAAGAAGATGAACCCAGGAGTCTAATCACTGACTGATTAGAAGAACATCTGGCTTTTATGGGCTAGAACACTGCTGGGCTCCAGAGCCAGGGTGAGTGGGAGTCAGATGCAAACTCTTCCAATCTCTTTGACCCCAGTGGATGAGAAGAAAAGGTTACTGCAGAAATGTAGTCACAGCACAGCCCCTTGTGCAGATTGGCATCTGAGCTCACTTCACCTGAACAGCCCACACATGTCAAGATTCAAGTTTACATTAAGGAGACCCTAGAGTAGAATCAGTCCCAGGCTCACGGTGGGAGCAAGTGGCAGGTGTCATGGTTGCCCTGGCCTCAAAGACAGTCAGTCCTGTTAAATACTCCTGTGGTAAGAAGAGCACAGCCATCAAGTCACAGGGAAATGAGGTGGAAGAGCATAGAGAGAGAAGCCAAAGCCTGAGTCCCACACATTTCACATAATAAAATCAGAGATAACAGTATTTAAAATTGTTATGTGAAAAGACAGGACACAAACTTTAAAGTGTATCCAGGTAACAGAAAGTTATGAAAAGCTGATTTTAAAAACATAAAATAGAGCTGTTTTTGTTTTGTTTGGACTTGATCTCACTGTGAGTCCAGGCTAGCCTCGAGCTCAAGACCTTCCTCAGCCTCCTAAGTTCTGAGATCACAAACGTGTGCCCTCACACCCAGCTGAGCTTGTTTGCAAAAATAAAAATATATAGCTGGGTGGTGGAGTCATAAACAGGCGGGTCTCTGTGAGTTCAAAGCTAGACTGGTCTACAGAGCAAGTTCCAGGACAGTCAGAGCAATGCAGAGAAACCCTGTCTCAGCCGGGTAGTGGTGGTACACACCTTTAATCCCAGCACTTGGGAGGCAGAGGCAGGTGGATCTCTGTGAGTTCGAGGCCAGCCTGGTCTACAGGAGCTAGTTCCAGGACAGCCAAGGCTATGCAGAGAAACCCTATCTCAAAAAAAAAAAAAACAAAAAAAACAAATAAATAGATAAATAATGTGCTAACAACATTGAATCCAATACATGGTTTTAACAACTGATTAGATACAGACAGAGAGAGAATCAGTGAACTGGAAAATAGGGCAGAATAAATTATTCAAACAACAGAGTAGGGATTCCAAAAAACAAAGATGACACTCCTAAGAAAGTAGATCAGAGACAGAGAGACAGAGAGAGAGAGAGAGAGAGAGAGAGAGAGAGAGAGAGAGAATGAAATGCATAAATGTCCCTAAATGACACTCTAGAAAAAGAAGAATGGGGACGAGGGTAACTGTGCTGTGGAAAAGACAAATGTGTAGGAGGATTTTTCAGAACAGATGAAAGATGCTGATGTCAACTTAAGACACCTTGTAAATGCCACAGACTAGAAATTAAAAAAAAAAAAAAAAGGTCTTGCTGAACCTTCATCCCAAACAGGGAAATGCAATGGCGCGTCCAAGGAGCCATTATAACTTTATCAACTTCAGGCTGTGCGGGGAAGAGCCAAGCAAGAGTGTGTACAGCAGCTAGCTCTGTGTAGAGCACACCTGGTCCAGTCAAGCCATGGAACGTGAAGGTCAGAATGACGTTGGAGGCGCCACTCCGTTAGGAACCTTCAGTTAGTCATTTAGATCACAAAAGGAATGGAGGAAATGATGGGAACTCCTTTTCCACCCCAGATGATTTTATTTTTAATAACTCTAGCAGAAATCAGTTGTCATCAATCCCTGTCCCACTACATTATCCTATTTTATCTAGGAACTTAGTCTTAATGTCCACCTTTGAATTCGATGGAAAATGTCAAATTTCCCATCTCTGGAATGCTTGTCTAGCTGGACTCTTTGAGAAACGTTCGCAACATTGTAAAGTGTTTGCCCGTCAAAGCTCATGTTTCGTGTAGTCCAACAGCTCATTAAGGTGGAAGAACCAAGGTCAGAGAAGATTGGGAACGCAGATGGTGTCTGCAGACAGGCCAGGCCTTAGGGCTCTCCTGGCTCTAAGCTGGGGGGTCCATACAACACCCAGCTGCTCAGTTCTTGAAGATGGAGGGAGCAGGCTCTTTCATTCTCAACAACTGTTCCTGACCATGAACCAAGTTATGTAAAACACGAGATTTCCTAAAGCATCTCAAAGGTGACACAGAAATAGAGATAGAGACACCGGCAGATCAAAACAGCCCTAGTTACATAACCGCGACAGCACGCGGTGAATCACTGCCGTATAATGGGGAAATCAGATTGGTCATTAGGAAAAGTAAAAGGATCTCTATGGTGAGTCACGGGGCTCACCCTCCGGTGGAGCCTCTGAAGGGCAGACACCGCTGGTTGATTCAGAGTCTGCCCTTTGTCTTCCTCTCTTCCACATCGATGGTTTGATGTTTCACAATGAAACTTCACGAGGGACGTAAATCTCCAAAGAGGGCTGGGCCGAAGCGAAGCCCCACGCTCCGTCTCTGGGCTGCTCTGGAAGGTGGGCTCTTCGGAGACTCCCATTTATTACCAGTGCAATGGCAGCCCTGTCAACGGGGCCTCCCGCCTTTCCGAGGATCCCTGGGCTCTACAGCAGTGTTGTTCTGACGGGTCCTTATGACAACTCAATGTAATAAGGGTCATCCCCTTGATGGAGACTGAAAACTGCCAAGGTTCCCCGGTTGAAAGGAGTCTCACAGTCAGGAGGCAATGATGGCGGTAGGATCCTCCCCGTCAAAGTCACTTGAGGGCCCACCCTCTACCTACAGGGCTAGAAGGCCTCCTTTCAGACTTTTGGCTGCCTTTGTACATGGCCGTGGTTGTCCCAGAGAAGTGGCCGTGGTTGTCCCAGAGAAGAGTAAGTGCCTGGAGAAGGGAGTGCTGGAAGCCACCCTCAAGGCTCAGATGCCACCAAAGCGGTGGCTCCCTGTCATAGTGGGACTGGAAGGATGAGACAGGGACCAAGCATCAATTTTTTGTTTGTTTGTTTGTTTGTTTGTTTGTTTTTTCGAGACAGGGTTTCTCTGTAGCTTTGGAGCCTGTCCTGGAACTAGCTCTGTAGACCAGGCTGACCTCAAACTCACAGAGATCCGCCTACCTCTGCCTCCCGAGTGCTGGGATTAAAGGTGTGTGCCACCAGGCCAAACATTGATTTTTTTTTTTTTTGAGAAGACCCTGACCCCTTTAAAAGTTTAGTAGCAAGCAATGCCTGAATTGCCTGCTACCTTTGTTTAGAATAACTTTCTGAGGCCCTGTTGACGGTTCTGGAAGTGCAGTTTTGCACTCAAGGCCATCGTAGAGCGCTTTGGGGGTATCTCCCACAATCCTCTTCTCCAGCCTGTGGTGTGTGGTAGAAACACTCGCCTGACATTTTTGAGATGCTTGTTCACTTGGCTAAAGAAACGCCACTCTGGTGGTCTAGAGGGGGGCTTTGTTCAGTTAGATATTCCTCCTGCGACACACTACCCCACCATAGCTCTTTGGGGGATACAAATATTCAAATTTGTCAGCAGACTATGCTTATGTCCAATTGCCCATGAGCCTCGGAGACGCCGATCCTTTGTGCCCAGTTGTAAGCACTACTGCCATTTCCTTCCTTGCTGGTTTCGGGGCTTTGAAGACTGTTGCCAAATGCGGATGGAACAGCCTCACTTAGGACAGTGCTGTTGCTACCGGCTTAGGCAATAACCTCCAGGCCTGGCAGTGGCGCTTTAGGGCACAGGAAAGAATGGGGGCCTCTACCTGCACCCACTCAACATGACTGTACCTCCACTCTCCGCCTCTCCGCTTTGCTGTGTGGGAGACTAAGGACACCTGCCACAGATCACCAGAGCCTTCCAGGTCCCAGACTTTCACAGCCCTGGCAGATGGCAGGTCAGCAGGGGATCTAGACTGAACCCTGAGGAGAGGTGGCTCAGTGGCAGCCATTTCAGGCCGAGCCCCCCCCCCCCATCCCACCTCCACCACTCCCCACCCCGGAACTGGAGCTGTTGGTGGTTGCGAGTCACCATGTTGGTGCTGGGAACCGAACCCTCTGGAAGGGCAGCAAAGGCTCTTCGCTGCTGAGCCATCTCTCCAGTCCCCACCGCACACTTTCAGATAGCCAAGTTCAGATGTCCAGGAGGAGCTGGAGGAGAGGTTAAGTTAACCTTGGAAAGACTCATGACTTAGAAAACCAAGCAAGCATCTAGAACATTCTGTGTCTCATCTGTGAGCTGTTTTTTTTTTTTTTTTTAAATACACTGAGCTGTCTGTTTCTGCCATGTGCTCCTTGATGACCTACTGACAAATGCTCTTTGCTGGACCAAACTTTAGCCAAGGTCTGGGCTGTCTCCTAGGCCCAGCTATGTGCTTCCTCATAAAATCCAGCATTAGCAAGAAGTTCTGATGAGTTGCCAGGGTAACACTCCTTATCCTTGACCTCTGAGCACACTTGATGGAATCTTGTGGGGTCATCATTCTTCACCTACATCCCCAGGGCATGTCTGGTCACCTCAGCCCACCTGTGATGAGAATCTGCTTAGGTCGATTTCATCAGGATCCCTCTCTGCCTGACATTTCTGTGTGACTCACACCCTGCTGCAGCTGTATAATGTCATGTGTCAGCTATCATCACAGCTAAACCCCAACCTCTCCAGCCCCAGAGGACCCTCTGCGATGGCTCTTGTGCCCACAGAACAGAACTGTGTTTTAACAAGTGTCAGTGACCAGCCTAATTATTTCTGCAATAGCTATAATCAATATAATATTACTACAAGGTCTAGCTATGTAGCCCAAACTGTCTTTGAACTTGTAATCATCCTCCCTCAGGTTCCCTAATGCTAAAGTTACAGGCATGCACCATCACGCCAGATTTATAATATTTGCTTTAAAAATGTTTTTCTAGCCAGGCGGTGGTGGTGCACGCCTTTAATCCCAGCACTCGGGAGGCAGAGGCAGGTGGATCTTTGTGAGTTCTGGGCCAGCCAGGTCTATAGAATGAGTTAGTTCTAGGACAGGCTCCAAAGCTACAGAGAAACCCTGTTTCAAAAAAAGTTTTTCTAAAGAGTCAAGGCCTCTCTCTTTACTTCGAGGTCCTGCCCACTGGAAATTTGTCAGCTGTCCCCATCCCTCCCGGTGACGCAGTAATTTTACAGTGAAAGAGATATTTTTGGGGACAGCCTTCGTCAAAAGCATGGATGTCTGGTCTATTACTCTTTGGTCTCCAAGGCCAGGGAGGCCAGCAGAGGGGCTGCTACAGGAATACAGGGGTTATGGCTTCGCTTTTCCTGTTGAAGACACATCCTGTTGGAAACTTGGCTACTACAGCCCCTCAACCAAAGCAAACAAACAAATAAGTCTTACCTCACCTGCATCCTGCTCTCCACACACACACGCATAAACATGCAAGCACACACAGAAATACACATGCCGTGCATATACACATACATGCATGCACGCATACACACATACACCATGCATATGCACACATACATACACACATACCCACTCATATACACATATGCATGCACACATACATACACCATGCATGTACACATACCTACATACACCATGTATATACACACATATACGTACACACACTATGCATACACATATACACTACACTCTCTCTCTCTCTCTCTGACACACACACTATTATTTTTCTAATTATCTGTACTACAGCTTTTCATTGCTATGATAAATACCTGAGATAATTAGGTTTGTTTGGGCCCTTACTGCTTTGGGAATTTGAGGTCATCATAGCAGGAGTGAATGCAGAGACAAATGCACTATCTTGTGGCTGGAGGTGGAAAAGAAGGCACAGTAAGAGACTGGGGTCCCACAGGCCTCGAGAGCATCTCTCCTGGATTTAAATTTTCCCCGAGGCCCCACTCTTAAAGCTTTCATTGTCTCCTAATAGCATGGAGCTGAGGACTAGTGTGTAGCCTGCAGGCTGCTAGGGACACTTCACACCCAAACTGTGCCCATAGCTAGGAATGACAGGTCAGGCCTGGCGGTGGTGGCACACATCTATAATCCCATCATTCGGGAGGCAGAGGCAGGCAGATTTCTTAAGTTCAGGGTCTTCTGATCTACAGAGCGAGTTCCAGACAGCCAGGGCTACACAGAGAAACCCTGTCTTAAAAAATTAAAAAATAAGAATAAAAAACGAGTAACAGATCTACTCCAGTATATGCAGGAGCTATAGAGGAGAGGGGAAGAGGAAAAGGATATCACTGATGACTCCATTACCCAAATGTATCAGAGGTTTCCATGTTGACATTATTTTCTTTTTAAAAAATAATACATATTTTCAGCCAGGAGGTAGGAGGCACACACTTTTAATACCAGCACTTGCTTGGGAAGCAGAGACGGCTAGATCTCTGTGAGTTCAAGGCCAACCTGGTCTACAAAGAGTTCCAGGACAGCCAGAACTGTTACACAGAGAAACCTCGTCTCAAAAAAACGGTTAAGTACTCTTAACTACTGTACTATCTCTTCAGCCCTGTATCTCCTATTTCTTTAAAGAAAATATTGCATTTTAATTTATTTGTCTCTGTGTGTGCACACACACGTGTCACACACACACACACACACACACACACTTGCCATGGGGAACGAGTGGAGGGCAGAGGACAGCCTGTGGGAGTCAGTTCTCTCCTTCCACCATGTGGGTTTCAGGGAGCAAACTCAGGTTGTCCACTTTGGAGGCCAGTGGCTTCACTAGTGCTGAGCCATCTCCAGCCCACCTCTTTCTCCTTCTAAGCTGATTATCTCAGGTATTTGTTATAGTAATAGAAAGCTGATTAACACACAGCATGCTTTAGTAGCCTGCTCTGTATCATTGATGAAGACCACCCCAGGGCCGGTTAAAATATTTTTGTTTATCCATTTGTCAGTTGATAATAGTTTGAATTTTGTTCTGCTTTCAGGCTATTTCAAACTATGTTGCTTGGAAAATTTTTTAAAGGTAGGGCAGTGTCTCACGCCTTTAATCTCAGCACTTGGGAGGCAGAGGCAGGAAGATCTCTGAGTTTGAGGCCAGCCTGGTCTACAGAGCAAATTCCAGGACAGCTAGGATTATACAGAGAAACCCTGTCTTGAAAAAGAAAGGACATGTCTGCTACTTTTTCTATGACTATTGCTTTTTCATTTCTCTCAAATTGGTTCCCAGAGGAAATTTCTTGCTGTGGGATAATGCTTTTGTACACTGTAAAGATTTGTTACTCATATTGGTTTAATAAAATGCTGATTGGGCAGTAACCAGGCAGGGAGTATAAACAGGGTGACCAGACTAGGAGAATTCTGGGAGGAAAGGGAGAGATGTAATCATTTACCAGATGCAGAGAAAACAAGATGAGAAAAGGTACCAAGCCACATGGCTAAACATAGATAAGAATTATGGATTAAGTTGTAAGAGCTAGTTAATAATAAGCCTGAGCAATAGGCCAGACAGTTTATAATTAATATATGCATCTGTGTGTTTATTTGGGACGAAATGGCTGTGGGATGGGGCGGGACAGAAACATCCATCTACAATTTCTAGATTATATAATAAAATTATGTTTAACTGTTTTGGGCTTTTTGTTTGTATGTTTTGAGACAGGGTCTCAAATGCACCGAGGAGCTGAACATGACCTGAAACATTTGGCTCTCCTGCTGGGATTATGTGTGTGTGTCTTAACTGTGCTGCTTAGTTAACTGTCAATTTAACACAATCTTTGAAAAGAGCCTTAAGGAGGACTTGTCCAGTTCAAGATGGCCTGTGGGCATGCATGTATGGGGGGGGCGGGACTTGATTGTTAATTGAAGTAATAATGCCTGGTTAGTTGTGAACATCCCTACTGTCTGGATAACAGGATCCTGAGCTGTAAAAGAGGAGAAAGCTAGATGAACGTGAGGACCCATGTGTGTGTTCTCTCTCGGCTCACTGAGGATGTCATTCTTTGAGTTCCTGCCTTATTTCCCTACAATAAGATGCTCTAACCTAGAATTTCTCCCCGTGTTGCTTTTTGGTCAGGGTGTCTTTCACAGCAACAGGAACACCAGGAGATAACACCACCGTGTTTGGCTTTCAAATAAGCTGACAAGCTATTTGTTGCAATAGCCAATCCATTTTACCCTCCACCAGCAACACGGGCATGGAGACGGGGGAAGACGTGACACTGGCTTCACACCTGTAGTCAAGGCAGGTTAGCAGGCTTTAGAACAACCACCCAAAGATCTCAAGAAAACTGTCCATCTTCATTCTTGGGCTGATGTGGAGTGGGGAGCTAAACAGAGATGGAACCTAAGTTTATAGGGTAACAAAGGAATCCTGCAAAGCTGACGATTAGCCCTGGGTTCTTCTGGGCTGCTCTCTGGTAGTGTTCCTGTCCCCTTGGCACCTACCGTGGAACAATGTCAGTGGGAAAATGTCTCTGGGAGATGTAGAAAGGGAAGGCGAGGGCCGCATTTCTGGGTTTATGTAGGGTTTATGTGGAGGATGTCTGCTATGACTCATCTTTGGAGAAGTAGATTCTGGTTTCTAAGGCTTGTTTTGAAGTAGAGGCCAGACAGGCTCACTGCATAGACCAGGCTAACCTCTACTTTCCCGGGGATGTTCTTCTGTCCAGTTGGCCGCACAGGCTTCTTTCTCTATTTCTCGAATCCATGTGTTTATAGCTAGAAAGAAAGTATTTTTTCCTCGTGTGTGTGTGTGTGTGTGTGTGTGTGTGTGTGTGTGTGTGTGGTGTGTATGCATTTTTGCAAATGTGTGAGTGCGCTTGTGTAGAGGCCTGGGACTTAAGGGCGTATACCACCACATCCAGCAAGACCTTGACTCTTAGTCCAGGACCAGCCTGGCCTCACTCTAGAGCAGAGGATGACATTGGACTTCTTAGTCCAGGACCAGCCTGGCCTCACTCTAGAGCAGAGGATGACATTGGACTTCTTAGTCCAGGACCAGCCTGGCCTCACTCTAGAGCAGAGGATGACACTGGACTTCTAATCCTCCAGCCTCCATTACAACCGTGTGCCACCATATCTGGTTTTGTGCCATCTCGGTCTCGAACCCAGAGCTTTGTACATGATAAGCAAGTACCCTACCAACTAAGCCGCGGGTCAGCGGCTGCTTAGGAAGCCTTCTATTGCCCTTTAACTGAAAACACTCTGCATACCAAAGTACCATACTCAAGGGTTAAGTATTCTGAGCTCCGACAGCAGCTTAGCATTGCAAATCTTTTAAATCGCTGTCATGTTGAACATCTATGATGCGTGTGAAGCCAGCCACTTGTCCGTGAATTTATGTTCAAATATTTTGCCCATTTTAAGTCTCGTGTTCTGCCAACTGAGCTAGCAGGGTTATTCTGCCTCTTTTGAATTTGCTTGTCTGCCCTATGCTATTGAATTGTAAAGTTCTTTATATATTTTGAGTGTGTCTGCTGATATTTTCTACCAATTTGTGTTTTGTCTGTTGAGCTTTCTGATTGTGTCTCTGAGGAACACAGGAGTTTGTTACAATGAAGTTAAATTTCTCTGATTTTTGTTTGTAAACGCTCTTAATCCAAGTTCACAAGATTGTGTTGTTTCTGGTTTTGTGTTGTGTTGTGTTGTATTGTGCTTTCGGAGACAGGAGCTTGCTAGGTAACCTTGCCTGGCCTGGAACCTACTGTACAGGCCAGGCTAGCCTTGACTGCCTGAATCCAATCCCTGGGAGAGAAGTGTCCTCGGACCTCCACATGCTTGCATTAAGTGTGCGTGTGCACACAAATAAAATAATGAGAAGTAAAAGGGGAAACGAAATCAGAAAGCATAAGTGAGTCCTGAATCTTTTTTATTCTTTTCCAAAATTGGTTTAGTTGTAGAAATTTTGCATTTCCACATACACTTTAGAATTAGTTTGCCAATTTCTGGAAATAAATAAATAAAGCCCGTAGAGACGCTGGTAAGGGTTGGATGTGCAGCCCACTCTAAGGGGACTGCTCTTAACAGACTGACTCTGTCACCCGTGAGCGCCGACTGTCTCCCACTGTCTCATCTTGAGCTTCTCTCAAGAATGTTCTGTAGTCTTAAGTGTGAGGGCTTGCACCTCTTCAGTTAAGTTGATTCCTGAATACACTAACTGTCATTCTAAGTAAAATTGTTTTCTTCTTCATAGTTGTCTTATTTATTGAATATATATATATATATATATATATATATATATATGCCGACTTAATACCCTGCTAAGCCTGTCTGTTACTTCTAGTTGTTCAAACTTGCATATGTGTGTGTTCCTTAGGCCTTTATACATATGAGATCATACAGTCACTAATAAAGGCATTTTACTTCTGTCTTTCCAGTCTGGGCCTTGCATTCCTTTTTCTTGTCTGATTGCACAGGCAATCACCTCCAGTACAAGGCTGTGTGGAAGTCTATTGTTGTAGGAGCTGCTGGCTGCATTCCTGCCACCCTGCTCCCAGCTGCCTGGCTAGCTTATGCTCCGAAATAACAACACACAAACTGTATTCATTTAAACACTGCCTGGCCCATTTCTATTAATGTGAGTAGCACCGAGGTGCGCTTACTGGGAAGATTCTAGCCTACGTCCATCCTGGGTCAGAGCTTCATCACGTCTGCTCCAGAGAGCAGAGCTGTCTAGTCTGAGCTCACTTCCTCTTCCTCCCAGCATTCTGTTCTGTTTACTCCACTCACCTATGTTCTAACCTATAAAATGGGCCAAGGCAGTTTCTTTATTAGCCAATGACCTTCCTCCATCAGTCTATGGTCACAACACCCTGAATGCGCTTAAACCTGGTGTGATCTTGAAAGCTCGGCAGAGCCAGGCCTGGCTAATATTTTGGTGGAAGAATGCTGAGTGAAAAATGCTGGGCATGAATGGGTTAATCCTTAGGTAGAAAAACACTGAGTGAAATGGTGTGCATGAATGGGTTAATACTTAGGTGGAAGAACACTGAGTGAGATGCTGGGCATGAATGGGTTAATACTTAGGTGGAAGAACACTGAGTGAAACACTGGGCATGAATGGGTTTCCCCTATGAATGAAGTATGCTAGCTGCAGACAGACATTCAATAAGCACATTTAGATTGAAGAATTTCTATTACTCACTTTTTGAGAATTCTACCAAGAATATCTCTTAGATTCTATCAAATGTACTTTTGTTTGTACTGAGATGACTGTATTATGAACTGATTTCTTGCATTCCTGGGATAAATCTGAGTTATTCATAGTCTATAACTTTCTCATGTTGTTGCATTAAGTCAGTTGGGTGCTTTTTTTTTTTTTTTTTTTGACACAGCATTTCTCTGCGGAGCCCTGGTTGTCCTGGAACTTGCTCTGTAGACCAAGCTGACCCTTATCCTGAGTGCTGAGATTATAGGTGTGCGCCACCACCAACTGGCTATTATTTTTTTTCAGAGTCTTATTCCCATGGCTTGCTTAGCCTGCTTTCTTATAGAACCCAGGACCACCAGCCCAGGGACGGCACCACCGATAATGGGCTGGGCCTTCATCCGTCAATTCTCATTAAGAAAATGCCCTACAACTGGATCTTATAGAGGCATTTTCTCCATGAGGTTCCCTCCTTTCAGATGATTTTGTGTCAAGTTGATATAAAACTATTTGGCACAGATATGATGTCCCGTATAAACAAAGAAACAAACACATAGATAAAGGTCCAGGTTGCTGTGTGAGCTGAACCATGGGTTATAGGACACCTTAGGAGTTTTGTTTGTCCCTGATAACCTCAACCAGTGGGCCAAGGGCTCCCACCTCCAGGACTGCTGAAGGCACGGGGCTTCCAGAGAAACATTCCCCAAGATCAGTGTCCTCCCTCTTCAACATCAGTGGGGATTAGCTCAGAACCCCTCCTAAGCTGGAAACACTTCGAATAACTGATGCTAACCAGAAAGGAAGCTAGATGACCAGGTCAAGGCTCTGGCCATCTCTGTCTACATTCAAGACTTATGGTGACCAGGTGAGAGGTCTATAAGAACCCTAACAGCCTAAGGCCCAAAATGTCCATTTTATAGAGACAGAAACTGAGGCACAGAGTCCCAGGCAGATCAGCTGCGTGAATCTGGGACTTCCGATTCCTAATACAGGGAATTGTGCCCTGCCACTACCACGTAAGGACAGGGAATCATGGTTCTTCACACTGGTCCTCAGTACCATCCGTCTTTTCTTAGACTGGCATGTGGCCAGGTTCTTCGAGAATGTTCTCGTGTCCCAGTGAAGCCTTGGGTAAGGAGCTGTGAAGGGCCTTTTGCATCCTCTCAGGCCCTCAGCTCAGTTAAGATTGTCTCTGCGGGGACTACAGATTTCTCCTCAACCCCAGCATCTGCCAGGGGATCCATGGAAGAACTTGGGAGGGCTTTTCATCTCCTTTTTCTGTGAGCAGAGCTGGGGCCACAGCCTCACAATCCTGAGTCTTGCCTTCCGACTGTAAAGAGTAGGAGATGACTTCAGTATTGGAGGACGAGACACCCCAGAAACGTATCTGTGTGTGATCTCCACTTTTCCCTGTGCCTCTGGGTCTCCTTTGACTTCATAGCTGTGGTAATTCTGTGAGGGGGACATTGGGGCCCTTGGTGGGAGCATTTGGGCTCGCCTCACTGTAAAGACAGGCAGAATTGAAGCCTCCCTCAGGCCACAGTAACTACCTCTTCCCTCTGCCTTCCATGGCACTAGTCCCAAGCCTTCTGTGGCAGGAGGGTGTAAGAAGACCGTCAGAGTGATGTAGAACCCAGGACGCTGAGTGCCTTGATTTCACCTGCAGGGAAACCCAAGCCCAGAGCACAGCCACACACAGGTACCGAAGCTCCAAGCAGCCTGCTCCCCTTGGCACCACCTTATGGTCTGCCTGCTGCCTGACTGTCCGCCTATCCATCAGTCCGTCTGTGACTAGGAGCCATGCCTCTGTCTGAGGTAGTTGAGAAGAAAGGAGACAGAGGCCCCCACCAAGTCCCCGCACAAAATACCGCCACTTGGAGTTCTCAAGCCTTTTCAAATCCCAAAATATCGCCTTATAATTGCCTCATTTTTGGCCCTCGTTCATTTTATTCAGACCAGCCTGGGGCTCTCCAGCCCGGCATATTAGGGAACTGCTTACTTTTTAATAATAATACTTAATGTTTATATAGCGCGTTTCATGTTCAAAGTCCTTTGACAGTGTTCGCTAATTAATTGGAACGCTAACTGCTGCCCTGGGCAGGTTTGACCACGTTCTCAGGCTCCTAATTGTGAGAGATGGAATTCTTCCTGCCACCTGACCCCACTCTCCCTCTCTGGACCCCCATTTTCATCCATAGCCTAGACCCTCAGACTCTCAGCTCATCCCTGTGTGACAGAAGCATGACCAGAGTTAGGGGGACAGGTAGCTGGGGACAACCCACTGCCACCCTGGGAGCCCTTGAAACAGGGTGCTTCTGATGTCTGGGTACAGAGGAGCAGGGGCTGATGAGAACACAGAGAGGTTCTTGCCAACTGGCCATGTGGAATGGGGCTGTGGAGAAAAGGCTCTGAGGAATGAAGAGGACCTGTTGGGACAAGGACATCCTAAGAAGGAGGCCAGCTGAGTGCAGTGGAGTTTCAAGGCTAGGAAGTCAGTGTGGGGTGTCCAGGGTCCAGGGTATGGGGTCAGGGTCAGGTAATGGGATCTTGGAGCACCCTGCATGGTTGAGATCACTCTTTAGGGGCCTGAATCCAGGACAGCATGAAGTAGAGAGGCCTGAACTAGGAAAAACAAGTCAAACCCAAGGTGGACAGGCAAGATGACAGGGTAGGCAACAGGTCCAGAATGAAGCATGGGGGTGGCAATTCACCTGGAGGGGCGACCCTGGAAGACTGCCTCCTGTGGAGAGACAGGTAGGATGAGCGGGGACCTGAACTGGCTTAGAGAGCAGGTGAGGTTTGGAGAGAAGCTCTGGAAAGAGCCAGACTTGGGGTCACTGGAGTTCAACAATGCCTGAGGCCTGGGGATGTCTCTTTGATATCTCCGATCACCCCCCCCAATCAACTTTTTAAAAAGACTTACTTTGTTTTTATTTACATGCATCTGTGTTCTGTGTGTCTGTGCACGTATGTGTAGGTACCCAGGGAGGCCAAAAGAGGGCAGCAGATCCCATGGAGCTACAGTGACAAGTGACTGCGCACTGCCACGTGGGTGCAGGAACCCAGTTCAGTCCTCTGAAAGAGCAACCTTCTCTCCCATCCCCTCCATCAACTTTTAAGGGGGTAAGTTTGGGTCAGGGATTGGCATAAGTGACTGAGTGAGGTGAGTTTAAGATTGAGGCAGGGTAGCTGGGTGGTGGCGGTGTATGCCTTTGATCATAGTACTTGGGAGGCAGAGGCAGGTGGATCTCTGTGAGTTCGAGACCAGCCTGGCCTACAGAGCAGACAGCCAGGACTATACAAAGAAAAGTTGCTGGGGGGGGGATATGAATATATAATATGATCTAATATAATATATATTATATAATGCATATGATCACCACAAGATCAAAGGTCATCTGGTCAGAACAGAGTTTCTGAAGCAGGAGGGAATTCAACAAGAAATTGATTGACAAGGTTGGGCAGTGAGGCCTGGTCAGAGAGAGGTCAATGCCTCTGAAGAGCCAGGACAAGAACAAGGTTGTCTGAGGTTGTCTGCGGGTGCTGAATGGCTTTGATAGGTGATGAGGATTCGCTAACATACACGTGATACCAGTGTATAAGGACAGACATTGACAATGGCTGCGAGGAAAAGAAGCTGCCTGCTGATGTCCACGGCAGAGGGGAAGTCCTGTGTGTAACAGCAGGAGCCAGCATCCAGCAGTAGAGATTCTGCCCCAGACTAGGACACTGTTCTGCTGGGAGGGGCAGGGTCATCAAAGATCAGAGGCAGCCGGGCGATGGTGGCGCACGCCTTTAATCCCAGCACTTGGGAGGCAGAGGCAGGCGGATCTCTGTGAGTTCAAGGCCAGCCTGGTCTACAAGAGCTAGTTCCAGAACAGGCACCAAAGCTACAGAGAAACCCTGCCTCGAAAAACCAAAAAAAAAAAAAAAAAAAAAAAAAAAAAAAAGATCAAAGGCAGGTTTGAGGGGTTTTTTTTATGGTTTATTTAACTTTATTTTATGTGCATTGGTGTGAAGGTGTCAGATCCCCTGCAACTGGATCTTCAGACAGATGTGAGCTGTCATGTGGGGTGCTGGGAATTGAGCCCGGGTCCTCTGGAAGAGCAGTCAGTACTCTTAACCACTGAGCCATCTCTCCAGCTCCCAGGTTTGAGGTTTTAAAGGTGAGCTGTGCTGGCGGAAGGCCCCAAGGCTTGTCCCAAAGCACTCAGGAGGGTCCTGTTGGTCTAGCTGCGGCCAGCCATCCTATCGACACCCACCCTCTGGGAACTTCCTGCCATGCCAGGGCTCAGCTGCTTAGTCGAGGGAGTGGCTCCAAGGGCCCTTCCACCCTGGCCATCCTTCTAAGAGGGCTGAGAGCAGAGGGTTGCCCGCCAGGTTCGTCACCCCCAGTTCATCCCCTGGTTTATTCTCATCCGCTGAGAGTGGGAAGAATCCACAGGCCTGACAGGAGGAGGGAGATGCAGAGGGCTATTTCTCCACTTGCTGCACAGACCCAACCTGGAGCCTCATGTTCCAGGACAGAAGGATGGTGGAGATGTGTGAAGGAGATGAGAGAAACGAGGAGGGCCAGAGGGTTCAGCTCCACACCGCCCTGAGGAAATTCTGCACGCAGGGGTGGATGGCTGGGGTCTCCGCTGCTGTGGGTCCATCAGCGACAGAGTGGAACAGACACAAGATGTGAGAAGAGCAGCATCCCGGGAAGGGAGGAAGGGATGAAGGCAAGGCAGGTGCCATTCCCATCTGTGTCTGTCACAGACACAACAGTCCAGCCAGGCAGGAAGGAGGTGAGTTGTCAAGGCAGGGCTGAGCTGGGGCCCTGCCAGGTATGTGGGGACTCTGGACGTTGTTGCCCTGAAGGAAGGGAAGAGACCTTCAGGTTTGGAGTCTCCACTCAGGCCTCTGACTAATGGAGTGCTCACCGGTGATCCAGGCCTCCCAGCTGGTAAGTCCCCAGGGCTGGGACGGAGAGGAGAGTTAATTGAACATCTAATCGGGAACAGGCCTTGTGCCAAATAATAATAATTAATTTTTTTATTGAGCACTGGGCTTGCCACTCCCCTAAGCTCACAGGAATTATCTCATTTAAGGCTCACCACAGTCCTATGAGAGAGGTACAACCTCTCTCTTGTGTGTCTCTGCAACACAACTGGGGAAACTGAGGCACAATGCAGTTAAATGGTGAGCCAGACGCCTAAGTGTCCTAAATCCTAAGATTTTTAACTTGACAGCCGGCACCCCCACGTGCAAAATGGGCGCCCAGGAGATGTCTCCAGGTCCTACAGTTAGTGAACAGTGGCGAACCATGCCAGGGCACTCCGTCCAGAACTCCACCTACACCTTGCACATCAGCCTGGCCAGGAAAAGATTGGGTGGGCCAAAAGCAGCTTCTGGCCTCACCTCATACACCTGCCCCATCCGATGCCAGGAGGCTTTCCACACAGGAAACAGGTGGATCTCACAGAGTGAACATCAGAAAGATGGCTCCGCCCCCATCTGAGGCCTGCCTGCCTGCCTGTCTGACTATAGAATCACGAGGATCAGGTGCCATCAGATCTGCCCGCAGGTGATTCTTTATCTCAACATTTATCTAGTTTGCGTGCGCATGCGTGTCTGCCAGCCACACCGCATATGCGGAGGTCGGAGGTCAATGTGCAGGCCTTCCACCACGTGGGTCCCAAGGATCCAACTCTAGTGGTAGCGCTTAGCAGCAAGCCCCTTTGCCCACGGAGCTGTCTCTCCATCCCCAGAGTGGTTCTTACCATATAGCTGGGGGCAGAAACTGAACATGTGATAGGGAGCAGGCCCCGTGCCAAAGAATAATTGGCTTTCCTCAGCGCTATTCTTGGCCCTCCCTAAGCCATTCACAGGAAGGTTCACCACGGCCCGTGAGTGTTGCCTCCATCACAACTGGGTGCCATCTTGAACTGGCTGCTGCGCCCCCATTTCTGTCCTTCTGTCCCTGCATTGGTGCCCTAATGCCTGAAGCAACTATGTGGCTAGACAAGGCTTCTAGCTGAGCTAGTTCTGGCGCCTCCAAGAGACGCATGTAAATGAACTGGAGGTGACAAGCAAGGACTTTGAGAACACAAGCTTCCTCAAACTACCTCCCTCCATCCTCCTTGGAAGAGGCAACCTGCAATCTGACCTGAGCAGGTAAGGGAGGGGGAAGGCCTTGATACTTTTCCTTCCTCCCTCTCTCCCTCCGTCCTTCCTTTCTTTCTTTCTTTTTTTTTTTTCGAGACAGGGTTTCTCTGTAGCTTTTTGTTCCTGTCCTGGAACTAGCTCTTGTAGACCAGGTTGGCCTCGAACTCACAGAGATCTGCCTGTCTCTGCCTCCCGAGTGCTGGGATTAAAGGCGTGCGCCACCACCGCCCGGCTCTTTTTTTTTTTTTTTAAAGGATTTCTCTATAAAGCTCAGGCTGGCCTAGAACTCACTTGGTAGATCAGTGGTAGATCAGGCTGGCCTCGAACTCAGAGATCTGCCTGCCTCCACCTGCCAAGTGGGAGGCAATCTTTTCTCTCACCTGATTTTTCCTTGAAAGGCCAAACCGACCTCCAGTGAGACACACCCAGCTGCCTCAGGACCTTAGAGAGTCCACTGATCTTCCTTCAGCGCTCATTGGGGCCGTGGCAGGACTTAGACACAGCAGTCAAAGCAGCGGCTTCCACGGGGAGAGGTGCTTGCCCATCTCTGCCCTTGGCAGTACAGGCCCCGTGTCCATCCCTGTCCTGTCCATCAAGTTAGATCAGGTCCTGGGCCCTATCCACGTCTCTCCTGGGTTCTTGGTGTAGTTACTGCTCCACAAGAGTGTCCTTTAGGGGTCAGAGAGATGGTTCAGTGGTTAAGAGCACTGAGGACCCAGCTTCAGTCCCCAACACACAAGTGTGGCACCTCACAACTGCCTTTGGCTACTGTTCGGGGAATCTGATGCTCCCTTCCAGCCTCCTCAGATGCACATGCACACACACACACACACACACACACACGTGCACACGCACACACACACACACGTGCACACACATACACTCATGCATGCACATACACATGATGTATTTTAAAACTCTTCTTTAGGGGCTGGGGAGATGGCTCAGTGGTTAAGAGCGCTGTCTGCTCTTCCAGAGGTCCTGGGTTCATTTCTTAGCACCTCCATAACAGCTCATGACCATCTGTAACTCCAGTTCCAGGCAATCCAATGTACTCCCCTGGTCTCTGGGAGCACCAGACATGCATGCGGCACACAGACAAACGTATAACCAAAGCATCCATACACATAAAATATATTTAATCCCAGCACTCAGGAGGCAGAAGCAAAACAAAGCATATCTCTGAGAGCTCAAGGCCAGCTTGGTCTACAAAGTGAGTTTCAGGACAGCCAAGCTATTACACAGAGAAACCCTGTCTCGAAAAACAAAATTCTGTGTGTGTGTGTATTTTTCTTTAAAGACAAAAAAGTTTGATTTCAATTCTTAAAACTTACCAAGGTGACCTGACTCCCCAACACCTTGCTAATAACACCTTGGGGTAGCAGGGAATGAAAGCACATGACCAGGTTCCTGAGGCTCGGGGTGTTCCTGCTATTGGCCATTGGTTGTAGGAACAGAGTTGGAGAGTCCATATGAAGGACACCAGAGTTGGTGCCCTTGCTCCCAGAGCGAGCATGCCTTCTGATCACAAAGAGGCGCCTCATCTCAGGGGCTGGGTCCTGCTATAGGGAAGTCACAGCACGGGCCCCTCACAGTTCAAGCACCAAAGATGAAAACAGCGCAGCTGCCAGTGAGATGCCCAGAAATTTCAGATGAACGAATGAGAAAAGGAAGGATGCAGATCTTGTTAGGTAATGCTGCGAGTTCCGTGAGATAACCCCAGTGCATACACGGCGCTTGGGCCTAGCAGGAACTCAGACACTGGTCACTTCCTCCTGCCACCTCCTCACCTCCATGAGTCAGGCACAGAAACTGCTCCCTGGGGAGAGGGAGCCATTCTCTTTAGTGGTGTAGTCGTTGGTCAGTTGCTCAGTGAATAAACACCCCCATGTTCATACAAACAGCCCTAATTAAACTCAGTGGGTCTCACACCTAAAAACACATGAAGATAGAAGGGAGACCCATTGGAAAGGAGAGTTTAGGAGAAACGGGAAGGGGGATAGAGAAGGTAAGGGGGGAGCAAATATGATCAAAATACGTTATAACCATGTATGACATTATCAAAGAATGAATTTTAAAATTCTCACAGTTTCGTTTCTACTTTCAGGATGTACACACACACACACACACACACACACACACACACGATTTGTGGATCTATTTAAAATCCAGAATCTACAAATAAGAGGGAAAGACGTATTTGCCTCTCAGAGGCTGACTCTGTTGGCTTCCTATGACAATCTCCAGTTGTTTCTGCTCTTCTTTAAATTATATAATTTTGTTCTTTGTCATGGCCGAATAAAATTCCATCATGTATGGTTGCGAGGAGGAATAGGAGAGAAGGAGGAAAGAAGAGAAAGAGGGAGGGTGGAAGGGAGGGAAAAGCAAGCCCCATTTCCTTTCCTTTGCCACATGGACTAGTCTTGTTTGCCTGGCATGTCTTCTTTCTACACAGTGTTCTGTCCTGTCAGTCTACAGGCTCCAAGGTCAAGGCAAACAGTGCTGCACTTGGTAGTGGACAGAAGGGGGCCATGCTGACCCCTCCCCACCTCCTCTGTAGAAAGCTGCTGGCAGGAGTGGTCACTCTGTCCCCCTGCTGCCCAGCAGCTGAGCATCTCTGTTACATCACAGCTCACACACCCTCTGCCTGTCAGCCGCCTGAACAACACCCCCAGCCCTGGCCAGCGTGGCTGTGATGCACCGTGTGTGTGTGTGTGTGTGTGTGTGTGTGTGTGTGTGTGTGTGTGTGTGAGCGCGCGCGCGCGCCTGCCTCTGGCTCCTAGCTTGGTCCAGGGCTCCAAGGGGGCCTGTGCTTCTCTCACCGTGAAGCCCTGTTGGCCAGATGCCAGGGGACTTTAGGATCTGCCTCAGATGATCGTGGTCAAGTGATGCCCAGGGGCTGTGCAGGAGTGGGTGCCAGTCTGAGAATAAGATGGCTTTGCCACCGACTCTCGGAAACTTGGGACCCATCCTAAGGTCTTGAGCATCTGTGAAATGGGGGTGTGAATTGCACGTGCAATGAGAGCATGTGTGTGAGGCTCTCAACACCGTGCGCTTGGTGGGGAACGACAATGAATGGGACTTTTTAAGAATGGCTCTTCCTTGCTAGTCGTCACAAAGCCGGGTGCAGATGTTCTGCTATTTATTTGGTTATTTGGTTTTTGTTTTGTTTTGTGGTTTTGCTTTTGAGATGAGCTCAGCATGTAACCCAGGCTACCTTTGAGCTTGAGGTCATCCTGTCTCAACCTCTTTAGTGCTAGGACTATAAGCCTGAACCATCACACCTGGTGACCAATGCCTGGCTTGATGGAACCCATAGAAAGACAACATCATCTCATGTCACCGTGGTTCTGTAAGAAGCACTAAGCAGGGTACAATTAGGGTTCCAGAAGTTGGCTACTCACGGTTCAGAAAGTGTGCCTTTCGGCTGGAGAGGAGATAGAGAGGCAGAAGGTAGGCTGATGCTGGACCGTGGGATGAAGCCTCGTCCGGGCTGGAGTGGGGGCGTGGCGATGAGGAGAGAGGCTGTGAGGGTGTAAGGACCGTGTCAGGACGGCAGTGGGTAGATGGCAGGAGACCTTCCCTTAACTCCTGGCTTCCTGAACAAAGGGGGAGAAAAGATGATCCACACCTGGTGTTTGCCCAAGATGAAGAACAGTGCTGTCCACATGAAGACTCACACACTGAATGTTCCCCGCAACTTTATCTGTAGTAGTTCCCGCTAGAAATAACCCAGGTGTCCACTGACAGATGACTGGATTAATACATTGCAGCAAAGCTCTCTGAAAGGAACATGTTTAGGAAATAAAGACAGAAGGAAAAAATAAGAGTTGGGAAGGTGGGAAGAAAGAGAAGATGGTAGAAGAACCGGAAGAGAATGAGCCACGAGTCTGCTCAACTACACAGATGGATCTCCCAACATGGATGACTCTCAGAATCATCACGCTGAGAAAAGCCTTGTGAGACAGATGTCTTGTGATTCCAGTTTACAAAGTTCTTAAACACAGCTAACCTGAGGCAAGAGAAGGCACACCGAGGTTATCTGGGGCCCAGGGTAGCTCGAGGCAGGGGAAAGCAGGAGAGTTAAAGAGGTGGCTAGGGAAGGGACCGATCAGTGTCTTTAGCAGGTGGTGGCTTCCGGGCATGCAGATCTGCAACGCACAGGTGTGTAGGTGTGCAGGTGTGAGGAATGTGCAGGGGCCGCTGGTACTGTGAGCCCCAGGACTCCCTGGCTCCAGTCACTAAGGCAGGACTGAGGTGGGACAGCTCTTCCTCCCTCTAAAGGGGGGCTCTGCATCTGCGGGGCTGCTTGGGTCTTCCCAGTTCCTTACTCTGCAGAGTCAACTCTCTGTTCCCAAGTCCAAGATCAACCAGGCTCCTTCAGGAATCACTGCTGAGAATGCTCAGCTCATGTCTCCAGATCTCAGCATGCCAACGACAGTATAAGTTCTCATCAGCCCCAACAAGACCAGTGCCTAGTGGAATGACACCATTCGACTTCATTTCCAATGGCTTTCAAGTGTGGTCCGAGGGAAGGTCTGCTCCCTACAGCCACACAAGGGTCAGGTCACCAAGACTCTGACATGCAGCCAGTGATGAGAGGAAGAAGGGGGTGAGCAGGAAGGTGTTTTGCAGGAGGCTATCACACACACACACACACACACACACACACACACACACAGAGAGAGAGAGAGAGAGAGAGAGAGAGAGAGAGAGAGAGAGAGAGAGGAGAGAGAATGAATAAGACTGACCCCAGGGCACCTGGATATAAGGGAAGCTACACCTTACTCTGTGCTTAGTAGGAAATGGGAGTAGCAAGGCTGCAGGAAGCCAAGTCCACCTGTCTTTCTAGTGTCCAGCATGCAGCAGGTACTGGGAACCCTTCTTAAACAGCAGTGGCTGGCCAGATGCATATGAAATCAAAGTAAGAGCCAGTGTCACTGTTCCTGGGTACAGTCCCTTGTTATGCCCTCCCCCACCATCCATCCAAAATCTCCATGACCCTGTTATGTCTCCTGCTGGTGTGTGCGACCCTGAGAGGTGTGACCCCCAAGCTAGCTGGTCCTTGTCCAGGGCCACTTGCCCTTGGAGTTGCTGTTCCATCTGGGGCTAAGTTGGACTCATCTGGACCTAGCCCTGACCTCCCAAAGAGGCTCTCTGAGTCCATTTCTATGACCTGACATTTGGGGGCAGAGTTTACTCAGTGGGTTTCTCTACCCAGCGACTGGACTACCTACAGCAGGCTCTGACCACCTGCCACCAGCCCGTCCTTCTCCGGAGATACCAACCAGTTTGTCCTGTCCAGAGAGAAGCCACCTGGGTTCCAATGTCAGCCCAACATCCCTGAGCTGGTGTATTTGAACAAGACATCTAATCTTTGAAAGCCTCAGCTTTCCCATCAGTGAAATGGTCCCGGCACATTGGGCTCCTACTGAGTGTGGACTCCATTCTTGTGAGCCATTGCCTACCCCCCATGCAGAAATTGGGGCTCGGTTGTCTGGGATGCTCCTTCCTGCGGGGAAATCTCGCATGTCCAAGGTCAAGCTCCTCGACTCCAATGATAACGGCCTGGAATTTGTGAACTTTGGAATGATCTTTGTTGGGTCATAGCTTGTCTCCACCTCTCTGGCCTCACCTAGGATGGGCTGTGTTCCAGAGGCTGCTGGAGCTCACGCTTTGCAAAATAAACAAAAGCCTGGCTGGCTCCCGGGACAGTTTCTGGTGAATCAGTGGGACAGTTTATAAACCCTCTTAAGTAATCAGCAACTGTCTTGGGGTTTTCCCCTCATTCCAGGATGTGACATGAAAGCCTGCTGCTTCCGATGAGACCGGTCCCAGCGTCACCCCTCGGGTTGCGTCAGTCACCAGCCAGTGGGGAGTGAAGGGCTGAGCTGCTGAGACAGGTGCTTCAGGAGGTGACGCAGGCAGGGTAGAGGCTCCTGAAAGTGTGACCGGGGATTTCCACGCAGACCCAATTCTTGTTCTTTTGTTGTTACTTGAGTATGGCATTGTCACCCCAGGACAGATGTTCCATGACCCACAGTCATTTCCGGGGATGAGATGCATGCTTCCCGTGGCTGAGGGCTCACTCAGCACACAGAAGACACCAGCCGAATGGGTGAGCATTTACCAAGTGCTTACCATACATCCAGCCAGGGTCTCTCGGTTCTGGTCCCACCATCTTGAGTCAGGGATGGAGAGGACTCCTCTGAGGCAGCTCTGCCCTGTCTTAAGGTTCCTGGGCAGAGACTCAACCCTGCTTTACGATGCACTTCCATGATCTGGAATCCATCCTGTGAAGTAGACAGCACAGCCATGAAAGATGCTCACATCAGGAGAGTGCTAAGGAAAAACCATTACCCACCAGGCTTGCCAGATCCCTGCAGAGCCGCAAGGCCCGCAGCTACATTCTGGCTCATGGTACCCACAAACACAGATCCCACAGCTGCACGCTTCACCCATTTTCCTTGTGTATTTAGACCTATTTATTTATTTGTTTGGTTGGTTGGCTGGGTGTGTTTTCCTGAGACAGGGTCTATCTGTCCTGGACTCTCTCTATAGACCAGGCTGGCCTCAAACTCACAGAGATCTTCCTGCCTCTGCCTCCAGAGAGCTGGGATTAGAGGATTAAGGCCTGTGCCACAACACCCAGCTTTGATTTCTTTTTTATTTTTAATTTCATGAATGCATGCGTCTCTGTATGCGAGTTTATGCTCCTGTGAATACAGTTGCCTCCTGTATTCACAGAAGAAGGGGGTGGGATCTCTTGGAGCTAGGGTTATATAGGCAGTTGTGAACTGCCCAGTGTGGGTGCTGGGAACCAAACTTGGCTCCTCCAGAAGGACAGTAATGTTCTTTTTAAGTGTTGCACCATCTCTGCGGCCGCCTTTTTCCTGTTTTAAATCGAGAGCTCACAGTCCACAAAAGCATTCTTTCAGTATGTTATGATTTCTGTGGATGTTATTGCCTTCGTGATGCCAGGCAACCATCACCGCTACCTAATGCGCAAGGGTTGTCATCAGCCTCCAAAGCACCTCCGTCCACGTTGTCGCCACTCCCCGCTCTTCACCCCCAGTCTCTTCCAGCTGTTTGCCTCACCCATATTTCTGTAGACTTGCTTATTCTGGATATTTCAAATCATTTGGGTTCATGTACTAGGTGACCGGCATCTAGCCTCAGTCACTGTCATATTCGTAAGGCACCCCTATGTTGTAGCGAATATTAGTACTCTATTCCTTTTTATTAACAGTGAGTATTCCACTGTCTGGATATCCCGCAATATCACTTATCAGGTGACGGATGTTAGATTGCTTCCATCTTTTGTCTGTTAGGAATCATGCTGCTGTGGATGTCTGTGAATGTTTTTGTGTGGACACAGGCTGTCCATTCATTTGATAATGTGCCTAAGAATGGAGTTGCCTGGTGTCGGGGTGTACTGTGTTGCTCAAGTCAATTGAAGTCACTCCAAGATGGAATGTTAAGGCCTGTGCGGCATTAGGAAGGTCCAGCCTCATCTTACTGGAGGAAAGCATCATATGCCCCATGACTCTGTTATGTCCTTTATTATGTATCCTTTGCAATACACAATAATACAAGAGCCTCAGGTGTGCCTGAGGTGTCATGTGACCAAAGTCCTGGGCCAACTACAATGTTCCTTCAGCAAAACAATTCTACAGATAATGGGAAACAATCCCTGTTTTCCACAAGGATTCTTCAAGGTCAAAGTACTTCTGGGAAAAAAAAAGGTTATTCTTTCTAATATCTACCCTGATACAGTGGCTCTGCTAAATTCCTACAGCATCCTGAGTCATCTGATGAGTATTTTTCAAACCTTTTAATTTTCAGTTTTTGTTTATTTTAAAATTTAAAATTATTTTTTTAAAGATTTATTTATTATGTATACAGCATTCTGCCTCCATGTATGCCTGCAGGCCAGAAGAGGGCATCAGATCTCATTATAGATGGTTGTGAGCCACCATGTAGGTGCTGGGAACTGAACTCAGGACCTCTGGAAGAGCAGCCAGTGCTCTTAACCTCTGAGCCATCTCTTAAATTTTTATTTTTAAATTTTATCTTTAAATTTTTATTTTTTATTTTGATGTTATGGGTGTTTTGCCTACATGTATGTCTGTGCACCGCATGTGTACCTGGAGGCCAAAAGGGGGCATTGCATCCTTTGGAAATGGAATTAAAGATTTTTGGTAAACCTCCATGTAGGAATTGAACTGGGTCCTCTGGAAGAGCATTAACCATCAAGCCATCTCTCCAACCCCACCTTCCTGTCTTAAATTGCTTCCTTTTGTTTTGTTTTGTTTTGATTTGTTATCACAGTGGAGAAAAGTAATGGTGACTTGAGTCTAGAACCAAACATTAAACTACTTTATTTTGGTTATTTCTTTCATTTTATTTATGTTTTTCTGGTGCAAGCTGCTGAGGTGAGAATGTCTCATACCTAACCCAGCAGGCTTCTAATTCTGAGGATGCTGTAGGAGGAAGTGATTTCATAGTTAGCAGAAACGGAACCACTTAGAATGGAAGAAATCTGAAGCCCTCTGGTAAGACAGATCCTGAGCCTGAATGAATGGATACCTGTCTAGAGTGTCAGCTGTGGGTACTCAAGGCCTCAAAAAAGAAGAAGGAAAGAAAGAAAAAGAAAGACAAAAAGAAAGAAAGGAAGGAAGGAAGAGAAAGAAAAGGAAGTAAGAAGGAAGGAGGGAGGGAGGGAAGGAGAAGGAGGAAAAGGAAGGTAGAGAAAATACTCCTGGGTTGAGCCCCACAGAGGGAAGACAGGCAGATTGATAGACCCCAGACTTCTTGCTGAGATAGTAGCTGTTATGGTCCCCAGTGGCTGCAGTGGGCAGCAGGCCACCAGGGGCAGCACATCCTAGGCAGGGGGCAGCACAGTGGGTGAGAGACCTTGGCAAGGCAACCCACAAGAAGCCACAGCCCAGTGGGTAAGAGACAGAGACCTATTGGGCACGCCATGCAGAGAAAGTGGGCATTTATTTAGTGGGTTATGGAGGGTGAAGGGAAAGGGGAGAGGGAGAAGAGAGAAGAGAAAGAGAGAAAGAGAAAGGAGGGGAAAGGGGAGAAGTGGGGAGAAGGGAGCGAGGCAGAAGCTGCCTCTTTGGGAGAGAGACAGAAAAGAAGGGGCTCGGGCTGGAAGCAGAAGGAAGATTGCTTGCCTTCGTGGACATGGACTGTGGACAGGTGGTGGTGGGGCTTCTCTCTTAAAGGGAAAGGACAGACCATTACCATGGCTTCATTGCATTAGGGAAGTGGGAGAGGAGAAATCCTTGAGATATTCTGTGTTAAGTGCCCAGGCTGCAGATGTAGCTAAGGTGGGGGGGAGGGGGGGATGGCACACTCTCCTAGTGGGACCTGTGCCCTGTGTGCTCCTTCTCTAATGGCCAGCCAGACTCACTGAGGAGCAAGGGTCTCTGAAGTGAGGCCCGCTGGATGCCAGAGAATGGGAAAGGGCAACAGAAGTGATGCTCCCTGAAGAGCAGGGGATGATGAAATTGGCTCTCTGAAGAGGGGGTTATAGGGAGACAAGGACTGAGGGACCATGGAAGAAAGGGACCTTCCAGGGCAGATTTATGTTTTGTGGGAGTAGTAGAGCACCCTAGAAATGTTTCCATTGCATCATTTCCAGCCTCGTGGCCCCGTGGAGTAGAATTCAGTGCTGAGTGACACATTCCATGCCTCTACACCGGATATGACAAGCCTGAGGGCAGGGTACTGCCCAAGGCTCCTCTTTGCCTCAGGAGAGAAGGCACCAGGCCTTCCTCCAACTCAGGAATCATCTCTAGATCCCTTGAGTCACGAGCCTACAAGCCAGAGAGGCTTCACAGCCGGGTGTGGGGTGAAGTGGAGGAGTGTCGTAACAGCTCTCTGAGTTGGCCTTGAAAGTAAGTGCAGGGCTGGAGAGGTGGCTCAGAGGTTAAGAGCATTGCGTGCTCTTCTAAAGGTCCTGAGTTCAATTCCCAGCAACCACATGGTGGCTCACAACCATCTGTAATGGGGTCTGGTGCCCTCTTCTGGCCTGCAGGCACACAGACAGAATATTGTATACATAATAAATAAATAAAATAAATATTTAAAAAAAAAGAAAGAAAGTGAGCGCAACTGGTGCTTGCTCCTTGGCCTGCTCAGGTGAATAACAGTTGTTTTGCAATTGGGTTGTTCAGGGGGACTGCCAAGGCTCTGCGAGGTAAAAATCTCCCCCGGGGGCAGGGCAGGGTGGAGGTGGGCTGCAGAAGAGACCAGGTGGGACTTTGTCCATTTAGAGAAAGGAGGTTAAGGACTGGAGAAGCCCAGCCTTGCCCAAGGCCAGACATCAGGAAAAGAATAAAGACAGCCACCGACGTGCTGACTTTACCTCCGACTGCTAAGATACTGAGATCCTCTTATTGGACAGAAACTGCTTTGACTTGGAGGAGCAGCCATAATTCCCCATGCTCATCCCGGCGTGTGCAAAGCCTCTGAGACAAGCCTTGCTGAGCTTCAGCAGACCAGGAAGTGAACCCCCAAGTGCCGTCTACTTACAGAAAGAGACATAAAACTGTTATCTTGGAATATATATTTGAATATTTTGAATATACATACACATATGCATACATATATACACACACATTTGTATGTTTTTTTTATTTTTCGAGACAGGGTCTCTGTGTAACAGTCCTAGCTGTCCTGGAACTCAGTCTGTAGACCAGGCTGTCCTCAAACTCACAGAGATCCAGCTGTCTCCCAAGTGCAGGGATTAAAGTCATGTGTCACCACTGCCCAGTCACCTTTGACATTTGGGAGTGTAAATGTGGTGTTCCTCCTGATGATAGTAACACAATCTGACTGCAGAAATTTAAAACAACAAAGCCCAGTGATGTTGAGAAATAATTTTTAAAAATAAATAGGATGGTTGATATCTGCTGTCCACTTGACAGGATCTGGAATTGAGAAGTCTCTGCATCCCAATAAGCCTCTCCATTGGCGCAGCAATCCAAGTCATACCAAATCGAACCGAATTAGAAAAATCCCAGGACAAAGGTTGAAGAGATGGCTCAGTGGTTAAGAACACTGGCTGCTCTTCCAGAAGACCTGGGTCCAATTCCAAGCACCCACATGGCAGCTCACAACTGTCTATAACTCTAGTTCCAGGGGACCTGATATGATACCTTCATATCAATACACATAAAGTTAAATACATCATTAAAAAAGAAAATGCCCAGGTGATTTTTTTTTCAGTCCTCCAGAGAAGAGACAAAAAAGAAAGACCAAAAACCACATTTCTGTTGGGGGGGGGCAGTTTAAATACCCTGTGGGCGCAGTCACGAACATCTCAGGGTCATCATTTGGTGAGCTTTCTAAGAAGTAGCAGGGTTTGGAGAGAGATGGGGAAAGGGGCTTGGGGTGGAGTTTCTGCCAGAACATTCCAGACTCTGGGTATATGGATGCCAGGGGCAGGGGTGGAGCTTCCGCCAGAACAAGAATGACCTAGCTAATAAAGGTCTGGGCATGACTGTAAGGGAGTGTCTAGGCTAAGTTCACTGAGAAAGGAAGACCCCACTCTGAAGGCGGGCAGCACCATGCTGTGGCTCTGACCAGCCCCTCAGGCTCCGTGACTTCACGATGGATTGTATTCTGAGCCAACACAAGTCTATTGTCCCTTCAGATACTTCTTGAAAGGTGTCCCTCACTGCAGCAAAAAGTGATGAGCAAACACATTCCTCCATTATCTTTGTGAATCTCCTTTTTGTTTTTGTGTTTTAGAAAAGGTTCCTCTACTAGCCCTGGCTGTCCAAGAACTCTGTGTGTAGTGATAAGAGTGGCGGGGCTGCATCCCCAGCACCCCTGCCGCCTGCTAGCTTATGCCCGAAATAACAACACACAAACTGTATTCATTTAAACACTGTTTGGCCCATTTCTATCTAGCCTCTTCTAGGCTAATTCTCGCATATTAATTTAGCCCATTTCTAATCATCTGTGTTGCACCCCAAGGTGCGCTTACCGGGAAGATTCTAGCCTACGTCCATCCTGGGTCGGAGCTGAATCGCGTCTGCCTCAGAGAGCAGAGCTATCGCATCTTCCCAGGAGAGGGGAGCATGGTGTCTCTGAGCTCACTTCCTCTTCCTCCCAGCAGTATATTCTGTTTACTCCTCCCACCTATGTTTTAACCTGTGAGACCAAGCAGTTTCTTTATTGCTTAACCAATGAAATCAACAGATTGATATATGACACTCCCACATCATCTGTGGACCAGGCTGGCCTTGAATTTACAGAGATCTGCCTACCTCTGCCTCAGGAGGGGTAGTATTAGAGGTGTGCGCTGCCACTACCCAGTTAATAATTGTTTTTAATTAAATGTTATTTTATGCTAGAGCAATGACTCCAGAGTTAAGGTCAGTTGGTGCTTGCTATTCTTCCAGAGGACCACAGTTCCATTCCCAGCACCCTGTAATTCCGTAATTCCAGGCCTCTGCAGGCACCTGCACAGACATATACACATAAATACAAACAAAGTAAATCTTGAAGAAAAATAAAATGTTTGGTGTGCATGTACCTCTTTACAAGCTCATAGTCACTGAGCCATTTCTACAGGCTCACCTACTTTTAAAAAGATTTATTTTATTTGAAGCTTTTAATCACCAGGCGATGGTGGCGCACGCCTTTAATCCCAGCACTCAGAAGGCAGAGGCAGGCAGATCTCTGTGAGTTCGAGGCCAGCCTGGTCTACAAGAGCTAGTTCCAGGACATAAAGCTACAGAGAAACCCTGTCTCAAAAAAAAAGAAAGAGAGAGAAAAAGAAAAAAAGAAAAGAAAGAAAGATTACTAACCCCCAAATTTGTTACTAAAAATGTTACTATAACCCAAATAAAGGGAAAGGGTGACTCAGGCAAGTGCCTGGCCCAGAGCCAGGAGAGCCAGGTGGGACTGGCACATTTGGTCATCCTGACACAGCAGGCAGCCTTTTCCTGTAAAATGTAGCAAGCGGGAACCAGAAGACGTGAGTATACCAGCTTATGCTTATACAGTGCCTAGCCATATGGAGAATTATTCTATTTTCACCTCATCACTGATAAGACGGTAATAAAATCTCTCCATGTCCTCTGTGAACACTCTCCAAAACATGTATGGAGAACTATATTTAGATGCAGATCTATGTCTCTGCCCACCCCCAGGCCTTGGCACAGCACCCCAAACCCTGATCAAGAGATAGAGTGCTAGGAGAACCTCTTTGTTCTAATTTGTTGTCTTTGGCCCCAGTTCCTGACTCAGAATTCCTAAGACATTTGTAATTTCCTGAGAGACGGGGTTGTCTGACGTAGATCCTTCATTCCCTGGGATTCTCTGGATGGCAGGAGCATCTTCAGGTTCCATTCATGTGACTCTTGTTGCTAATGGAAGACCAAGCTGTGATTCAAAGGTTAGTCTCCCTTAGTGGGGAGGGGCCGGAGACGGAGGTGATATCTATCATGCCGTCCTCATATCTACACACACATCTACATCACAGGACCACACTAAGAATTGCTGGTTCTGAGCTCTTCTGGATACTGAACACACAGAGATAGCCAGAGGGCAGTATTCCCAGCAAGCCGTGGAAACGCTGCATACCTTCCTAGGTGCCTCACCCTCGGCATCCCTTCCACCCGTGTGTGCCCCCATCCTTTGCAATGGCTCTTGTCTAAGTCAGCGGTTATCTTCCCCTGAGCTCTGTGAGTTGTCCTCACAGGTCAGTCAAACTTGAGGGGGGCTCAGGAACCCCTTTATAGAGCTGTTCAGTTCTAAGCACAAGCCATAGCCTGGGTTTTACTATTGGTGTACGGCATGGTAACAATGATCGAGCCCCTCCCTGTTCCTGGGAAGAGCGTCATGCCACACAGTAGATGAAACACCAGCTAGGGTCGGCTAGAGGATCGCAGGGTCTACAGGGTCAGGGCCAGCCCCACCAGGAGGTGTCAGAATCCTACCATGTGTGAGAAGTGAGATATTTCGGGTTCTCTTGTCTTCATAGGTTTCTTGTTATGAGTTGATGTCATTTATGCCCTGTTCCTCCCCGCCCCCCCCCCCCCAGACTGGGTTTTTCTGTGTAACAATCCTAAGCTGTCCTGGAACTAGCTCTTGTAGACCAAACTGGCCTCAAAACTCACAAAGATGTTTCAACACAAGAACCTGCTCGGAGACACGTACCATCCCTGCTTCTGCGCCACGTGCTTCTACCCCCACCCCATCCATCCCCTCACCTCTACCCCCACCCTCACCTCCCATGTCCACAGAACTCATAGTATTGTTCTGTTGACATCTAAAGAGTCAGGGAGGCGGATCTCTGTGAGTTCGAGACCATCCTGGTCTACAGCGCTAGTTCCAGGACAGGCTTCCACCCACATACACACACACTCCCTGCGTCCTGGAGGGAGCTCACACCTGTTGTATCTAAGTAACCACTTCTGTTGTTTTGTGAATAGATTTCCGTCTCCTCAAGCCAGAGTGGTTTGACTGAAGTGGATCAAGAACACTTGATGGATAGCAAGTCCTACCCCTTTTCCTCAATCCAGTGGACACTAAACCATACATTGTCCTCTGCTGCATGGAGGACCCAAAGGAAATCAGAAACCCGAGGGCCATGGCTGTCGGGATATCTGGAGACTGGCAGCAAAGCTGGAGCCCCTGGGAGGGGCCAGATGAAGCCTCTTCTTCCTCTGACTTCCAACCTAGCAGGGGAGGCAGAGGCTACCCCGTCAGCTGGGGGTGAATGGGAGCAGGCATTTAAAACAGCTCCCCTCAGAGGCGCTTGGCAGTGCCTGGACAGCTTCTGGAAGAAAGTGAGAACAGCACTCCCCAGCCCAGAGGAGGGCCCAGAGCCAGTGTGTGAGAAAAGGATATGCAGAAGGAGGAGCTAGAGAGACAGTGAAGGGGATGGTGTCTCGCTAGCTGTTACTGAGGAAAACTGAGGGGAGATGGTGTGTTCTAGAACCTGTGTTCTAGAACCTGTGTTCTAGAACCTGTGTTCTAGAACCCGCCACCTGAATCTCTCAGAGCTGATGATTGACAGCCTAGCTCAAGAGCTTGAGGGGATGGAGGCAGTCAAGACTCCATCTTGGAAGACAGGACTGGAGACATGTCCTTGCTCAGGTCAGAGAGTATCTCATACGGGAATAGATTTCTCCCCACCACCACCACCATATATCAATACTAATTTAAATGCCTCTACAGAGGCCGCTGTATGCGGGCAGGGCAGCTATGTTAGTCAGATCTCTGTCACTAGAATGAAACGCCCAAGATAATCACCTTCTAAAGAAAAAATGGTGCATTTTGACTCACAGTTTGGGAGGTTTCACCTTGTAATTGGTTGATTTGGGTCTGTGCCAGGGAAACCCATCATGGAGGGTGGTTCATCTCACGTCAAGATTGAAATGAAGGAGAGATGGAGATCCCACAGTACCTTTCAACAGTGTCCTGTGTGGTCTGGAGAATCATAGTTGTGCTTTGGGTTCAAGAGAGTGAATCTAGAAAGCAAGCAAACGTACAAAAATAAATAGCAAGTAGCTGACGGAGGCATCGGGTAGACATCTTTAGTCAGGCAGAGCCGCCTGGTGTGGCCTGATGAGAGAGCAAGTGGGGGCAGAATTATCAAATGGGAGGCTTAGCACATCCAGCAGAAGCCACCGGGGCAGCAGCAGTCACGGTTAAAAGGCTCCCCACCAATGCTGTCCCTACCACAGTACGTTATACCCAGGACGAAGGCTGGTGACCCTGGCTGGGAATGGTTCACCTTCTACCTGTCCTCGGGAGCACAGCGGTTTTACTCATGCGCTGTTTGGCTCCTTCCCTTTCTCCCTCTCACAGAACCAGGGAGGACACTGGACAGAACGTGAGTGACTCTGAGGCCAGGGCATGCCATGCATTTAAGTCTGTTTTCGATAAGCTTAAACAGTTTGCAGCAATTTCCCAAATCAATTCACAGCACAAAGAGCATCGCTGAGGGACCTAAGTGTCCACCGCTTAGGAGTTCCACACACCCCCATAGCACCACTAAATGGCCCAGATCTTAACACAGTGACCTTTAGGGGACATTTAAGATACAAACTACACCAGCAACGCAAGGTTGTGTGGGCTGCTGGGTCCTGTTGCAGCCTGGCAACTTACAAACTCTGTCAGGACAGCTGGTGATGATGGCGACACTTGACCCCGATCTGCACTCACTGAAGTGACTCCAGAGTCCAGTGTCACTCCCCAGCATTGTATCCTGTCAGTTCCAGCCCTGCTATCCTGAGTTTGTATTCCTCTCTTTCTCTCTGTTCCTCAGTTACTTGCACGGGTGTTGATGGGACCTTAGGTCATTTTCTATCACTAAACAGAATGGTGGATATGTGTGTCATTTGGCAAACTTAAACTTAAAAAGAGATGTTCAGGCTGAGCAGTGGTGGTGCACGCCTTTAATCCCAGCACTCGGGAGGCAGAGAGGCAGGCGGATCTCTGTGAGTTCGAAGCCAGTCTGGTCTCCCAAAAATAAAAACTGTAGGTGTTATTTACATTGAAATTCACAGGAAACTACTCTATAGGCTCGAGGTTTAAAACTCCTGCATAGTGGTAGTTTGTGCTCTCTCTCTTGTGGCAGGAGAGTCTTTGGAGAAACATTGTCCTTTCTCCTCTCCTCTCTGTGGCTCTAGCTCTCTTCATTTTCCTGCTGGTGAAAAGCTGGAAGTCAGGTGGGGACTGATGTCCATCGGGAGAAGGGAAGGCAGGGGCCTTCTCCAAGGCGATCAGGAAGGCACAGGTAGACAACATTGTGGGTTTTGGTGGGATTGATAGGTTCCCTCCTTGCATCCTATCTTTCCATTCCTCCTCCTCCTCTTTCCTTCCCCTCCCTCCTCCCAATCCCTCCCTCCATCTTTCCATCCCTCATTCTTTCCTCCCTCCCTCCATCCCTTTGTGTTGAAGGAGCTATGGGCCATGTTCCTGCCACCGGCTTCCAGCCCGCCTGGCTAGCTTATGCCCTGAAATAACAACACGGAAACTGTGTTCTTTTAAACACTGCTTGGCCCATTTCTATTAATGTGTGTAGCACCATGAGGTGGTGACTTATCTTCCCTAACCCATATTTAGTAATCTATATAGCACCAGTCTTACCGGGAAAGATTCAGCATGTCTGACCTGGCGGCTTGCTTCATCACGTTTGCCCTCGAGAGCAGAGGCATGGCGTCTGCGCTCACTTCCTCTTCCTCCCAGCATTCTGTTCTGTTTACTCCACCCACTTATGTTCTAACCTATCAGGCCAAGCAGTTTCTTTATTAGTTAACCAATGACCTTCCTCCATCACCTTTGGATATGCATGGAATATCTTCTGTGCGATAGGGATAAACATGTGTGGTACCCAGAGTCCTGGCAGCTCAATGGTCAGACAAGACACCAAGCCAGCCTGGAAACAGGGAGGGTTTCCTGGGTGAGCTGAAATTGCCACTGGGTCTGATAGGCTCAGATGTCACTCAAGAAGTAATATAATATATGGGAGCTGCAGAGGTGGCTGAGGGGTTAAGAGCACTTGCTGCTCTCCTAGGGGTCCTAAGCTTGGTTCTTAGCACCTACTTTGGGCAACCCACAACTCCAGTTCTGGGGTCTCTAGCACCCTCGCTGGCCTCTGAGGGCACCAGCACTCACCTGACATACACACAGAGGGACATATAAATAGAATAGGGGACCAGAGAGATGACTTCACAGTTTGGAACACTTTCCTGCTCTTCCAGAGGACCCAAGTTTGATTTCCAGCATCCGTGTTATGTGGCTCATAATTGACTATAACTCCAGCTCCTGGGGACACAATCCCTCTGGCCTCTGCAGGCATTCACACACACACACGACACACACTCACACAGACTCAAGTTAGCGTGATTAAAAATAAAGCAAATCTTTTTAAAGGTAAAAGCCAGTAACAACAAAAAAGTAATAGGTACAGCTGATCACAGGAAAGATAAGGGAGATGGGTTTAGAGACCCTCCAGCAAGAGACAGAGGAGGCACACAGCATCTGGCCCATCACCCACCACTGGCCAAGCCATTCCAAGATGGATCGATGAGCTGTACGTCCTCTCATGTTGGGCAGAAGTGGTTTCTCCCTTCATCCTCTGCCTCTAGCAATGATTATGCCCTCAGAGTCTGCTGAGGACTCAAACAATGGCCACCACCCAGCTGACCCCACTATGGCCACTATTTTATCTTGAATGCAAAGGGCGTTGATAATCTTTCTTCAATGGAGCCTGGGATTTGGGATTCAGTCTTGGAGTGTCTTTGGGACTCCAAGTATAATGCTCTCTGAAATTCCTGTCCCCCCTTAAATATTTTGTTTGTGTGTGTGTGGTATGTGAGTGTGCATGCACGTGTGTGTGTGTGTGTGTGTGTGTGTCAGTCACGGCCACCCTCGTCCCGCAAGAATGACGGTCGACACACTGGAGCTCTTCTCACTGCAGTTTTATTCCAGGACTTTATTCACTTTCTCTCTCTCTCTCTCTCTCTCTCTCTCTCTCTCTCTTCCCTTCTCTCTCCGGGCAAACCTCTCCCAGCCCTTAAGTAGGCATGGGCTGCCAATCCCGGATTGCCAGGTGGACACTGCCCATAGGCCCACGCATATGCAAGCAGCTGATGACCATTGCGTGATCAGGCATAAGTCAGACTTTAGCCATAGGAGTTGATTATACATCTCCATCAGGTGTGATTCCATGAAGCTCGCTACATGTGTGTGTGTGCTGTGAATGTAGAGGTGCCTGCAGGAACCAGCGGGTGTATCAGATTATCTGAAAAGTTACAGGTTCGTGAACTGCCCAGGGTGGGCACTGGGAACCAAACTTAGGTCCTCTTGAAAGACAGTAAGTGTTCTTAACTACCACACAATGTCTCCACTCCTCTCAGGCCCCTTTTATCTCTCTACCAAGTCATAGAAACTGTGGCCAAGTGCAGCCATTCTGACAGTGTTGGAAAGCAGTCACTAAAGCCAATGCCAAGGCCAACTCCCAAACAGGATGTATGGCCTCTTCCTGGTCTACAAGTGAATGTCAAAGCTAGACACATAGTAGAACATCACACCCTTTGAAAAAAAATTCTTTGATCAACGAAGAATGTTTGGTAAACTTGCCCAGAGTTAAACTAATTGGTTTGGGAGTAGATACAATCTCCCAAGGTGTTCTGCTACTAAATTAACACTGGTCAAGGTGTTTGAAGTTCAGAGGAGAGCAGATTCTCAGAGAAGCCCATTTGAATAATTGGCATCTCGTGCTGTTCTCAGCACTGGCTCCCGACAGTCAACCTGCCTGAGGAGATGAAAGAGTTCCCTTGACTGGTCTGGCTGTGCTGGCTGTTGCTGTGGATGGAGGACTGGAAATCTTCAGGAATGGAATCTCTCTCTCTCTCTCTCTCGTTTTGGGGAAACAAGAAGCCAAGGTGAAGTCTGTGAAGCCGAGGTGGCAGGCAGCAAGTTTCTCAGCCCCAGCACGGTGTAGATGTTGGGCCTGGCCATTCTTTGTTGTTAGCTGTCCTGGCATTGAGTCATGTGACACTGGCCTTTGGTGTGATCCCTGACCTCCACCCACTGATGCCCAGGCCACCTGGCCAATGTGTTGACAGCCAAAAATATCTGCAAATGTTGCTCATTATCCCCTGGGAGCCTAAAACTCCCTGATGAGGAACCACTGGACTCCCCAACATCTATAACTTCCACTTTGTCAAAGAAAGAGTTCTTCAGCCAGGCGGTGGTGGCGCACGCCTTTAATCCCAGCACTTGGGAGGCAGAGGCAGGCGGATCTCTGTGAGTTTGAGACCAGCCTGGTCTACAAGAGCTAGTTCCAGGACAGGAACCAAAGCTACAGAGAAACCCTGTCTCAAAAAACCAAAAAAAAAAAAAGAAAGAAAGAAAAAAGAGTTCTTCTAGCTACTTACCTTGAGCTCTGGCTCTCCTGGAACATGCTTTGTAGACAGACTAGCCTTGAACTCACAGGATCTGCCTGCCTCTGCCTCCCAAGTGCTAGGATTACAGGGGAGCATGCCATCACTGTCTGGCTTGCCACTTATCTTTTTTTTTTTTTTTTTTTTTTTTTTGGTTTTTCAAGATAGGGTTTCTTTGTAGCTCTGGAGCCTGTCCTAAAACTAGCTCTTGTAGATCAGGCTGGCCTGGAACTCACAGAGATCCGCCCGTCTCTGCCTCCCGAGTGCTGGGATTAAAGGTGTGCGCCACCACCACCCAGCACCACTTATCTTTTTAATGGAGGCTTAGCTTGCAGTCCTTAGGGACTGATCTGTGGTGTTAAGCTTGGTCGCCTAGACTTTGAATCTGTTATGTCCCTCATGAGACCTCAATGAAGGCTTGTGGTGACTTGGATGGAGCCTCAAGGTCTCCACCAGGCAAGGTGGGGAATACCTATCCTAGCCTTATTGTGGAGTGAACTACACATGGTGACAGTAACCACACATTGGCTACTGGTGTTGTGTCTACACTTCTTCCTTTAGTGCATGCATCCCCAGGGCCCAGGCATCTACCCTGCTACAACATCTTTTTGCTATCATGGAACTCCTACAAACCTTAGAAAGAGCTAGAAGGATGTTGCCTCTGTGATATGTACCAACGCTATGGGTTGGGGACGCTATGGGCCTTGGAGGCAGTCAGGCCAGAACTATCCTTAGTTTCGTCATTGTCCAGAGCCCAGAACCACCACTCAGGGTCCTTTACCCCTCAGTCTTTACCTTCCGAGGCAGGCTCACAATGTGGTAAGATCATCCACTCCAACAAGCCTGCAGCCCAGAAGGCAGCTGGGTCAGTGAAGATCACCACAGAGCAGCGGTGATCAGCACCGAAAGCTGTTGTGCCTTGCCTGGGTTCTCTCCAGGTGTGACAGCAGGCAAAACTGGGAGAGCTAGGCTCACAAAGCACCCGTCTGTGTGTGCACCCCCATTCCAGAGTGATGGTATGCCACCCTGCAGGGATCAGATCGCGACCCCCGTGGGGTGCTCTGGCACAGTATTCCATTTCCCAGAAGGCCGCGTTCTTCTAAGTCAGATTACAGAAAGCCCTGAGACTATGAATGGGAACCTCTGGAGGAGGTTGGAGGTTTTTCAGCTTGGGATCTGTCCTTAAGGAGCCTGAATGGCTGGACGGTGGTGGCACACATCTTTAATTATAGCACTTGGGGGGAGGCAGAGGCAGGCGGATCTCTGTGAGTTCGAGGCCAGCCTGGTCTACAGAGTGAGCTCCAGGAGCTACACAGAGAAAAAAGATCCTGGATGGCTTGGATGGCTCAGTGGTTCCAGGGCACATGATATCCTCACACAGATTTTCTGGAGCTGGAGTTATAGATGGTTGTCAGCTGCTCTGTGGTTGCTGGGAATTAAGCCCAGGTCTCCTGGAAGAGCACTCAGTGCTCTTAACTGCTGAGCTGTCTCTCCAGACCCGTTACTCTTTCCTTAAAAGTATGTAAAATTGTGTGTGTGTGTGTGGTGTGTGTGTGTGTGTGTGTGTGTGAATGGTTTCAAAATTACCGCAGTGAAGGCAAACTTGTTCAGGAGGTCTGGAATCCTCCATGCCCCTCATCCCCATCCCACCTGCACGTGTGCCCTTTCTGCCTGCTCTGAACAGCCCAGCTGGCATTGCTGTCTACTTTTCCCTCCCATCGTTTCCTTGTGAAAGATGGGGGCAGTACATCTGGGGTTGACCATATTTTTTATATTCAGTTACTGTGTGTTTGCGTACATGCTCACATGCATGCACACGCATGCCATAGTAGAAATGCAAGGGCCGGGGGACCACTTTGGGGAATCTCTTCCCTCCACCTTCCACCATGTGGCTCTCAAGGATCAAATTCGGGTCATCAGGCTTGGCACAGCAAATGCCTTTTCGCACTGGGCCATCTCTCCAGCCCCCACATTCGTATTCTTTTTTTTTGTTGTTGTTGTTTTGTTGTTTTTTTTTTTCGAGACAGGGTTTCTCTGTGGTTTTGGAGCCTGTCCTGGAACTAGCTCTTGTAGACCAGGCTGGTCTCGAACTCACAGAGATCCACCTGCCTCTGCCTCCCGAGTGCTGGGATTAAAGGCGTGCACCACCACCGCCCGGCTCCACATTTGTATTCTTAATATGTATGTGTGTGACTGTGCATCTTACATGTGTATCTTAGAGACAGACAACTTCACTCATTCATTACTTTTCCTGCTGCGGTGACCAAATACCCAAGAAGCAGCAACTGAAGGGAGGAAGGGTTTCTTTTGGCTCATGTTTTGGTGAGGGAACAGTCCGTCATGCAAGCAAAGCAAGCGTAGCTGCAGAGGTGTGAGCCAGCTGGGGTCTGTATTCAGAAAGCAGAGCGCCAACAGGAGTGGGACCAGACTATAAACCCTCAAGGCCCGCTCACAGTGACCTACCTCCTTCAGTGAAACTCCACCTCCAAAAGGTTCCAGAATCTTCCAAAACAGCTCAACCAGCCTGAGGCCAAGTATTCAAGCATGGACCCTGTCAGGGACATTTCACATTCAAACCACGCCCACGTTCACACAAGGTCTCTTTCCCTTCCTGTGGAGTTCTCCTCCACAGCAGAATTCACACTTTCCCTGATGCTGAAATCAGGAACTGCATCCCCTTTCAATGAAACTCAGCTAGTCAAATGAGGTTAAACAGTGCCTCAGGGTCACCTGCTACTATATACCAGAGAGCCCACAGGCCCTCTGAGATAGTGGCATTTCCCATTTCCACAGCTGCCTTGGAGGTGTGTCTGTCTAAGGAACCTTCTCCCTTATTCAGACTCCAAGGGTCATGAAAACGGGACTATCCCGAAGTATAACAGTGTCTGCCTCAGACAAGCACCTTGAGGTAAAAAAACAACAACAACAAAAAACAAACCAAAAAACCCCACAATATGATTGGCTTTTTCTCAGTCCCAAGACATTAAAGCCACCAAACCTTCAAGCTGTGCTTTTTGGGGTGGAAGCAGGGCTCTTCTCAGAGGGTCTGCAGAGGCTGGGCTGGAGATTAGGAGGAATGGCACAAGGAGACAGATACCTTACCCCTGTAGGGCCTCAGGCAAACCATCTGGTCACCCTAAGCCTCTGGGTCTTTCCCCATGAGCCAGTGAACCTGTTCTACAGAACTCTTACACAGAGGTCCTTAGTGACCTGGACAGGAGTACTTCCTGGTGCACCGTGGTGCTCTATAAATGACAACCTTTAGCCCCTAGGGGACACATTAAGAACATAGCAGCATAAGACTGAACCCCAATCAAAGACTGCGGTGATACCCACCAGAGGTAAGGCTGCCATCCCAACAGGTCCCCTCTCTGTTCAGGTGGACTGGAGTCTGTCCAAGGAAGGTGCTGAGCCCCTCCAGCAAAGGATGAAAGATGAACCAGCTGTTCCCTGCCGCATCTTCCCTTAGGGGTCCCAGAAGTGCAGAACCCGAGGCCCTGCCCTGCCCTGCCCTCTGGGGCCCCTGCTCTCTCTTCATCCCACTGAGTGGTCACTTCCTGTCTGGTCACATTCCCCAAATGGCTGTCCAGCCAGAATTCCTATACTCATGATCCTCCATTTCTCTCCTCAGTCCTGGTTCTGCAGATGAGAATTCCAGGCTCAAAATTTAAATGGGGGTCTGGGAGGGATAGATAGGTAGATGGGTTGTAGTCGGGAAGCACAGGAAGAAGCCTTGTCCATCTGTCCTAAGAGCCAGCACATTTCTTCCTTTGTATGCAAGCTTGATCTCAGATCTTTCTCTTCCATGTAGTCTAGCCATCTCAGGAGCTCCTAATAATGCTAAGATTTGGCTAGTGAAGGCCTCACTTCCTACGAAAAGAGCTGCCTGGATTTCTTTCTTCTTGTGCATTGTGTTTTGTTTTGGTTTTTTGTTTGTTTGTTTGTTTTGTTTTGTTTTGTTTTTTTTGGTTTTTCGAGACAGGGTTTCTCTGTGGTTTTGGAGCCTGTCCTGGAACTAGCTCTGTAGACCAGGCTGGTCTCGAACTCACAGAGATCCGCCTGCCTCTGCCTCCCGAGTGCTGGGATTAAAGGCGTGCGCCACCACCGCCCGGCCCTTGTGCATTGTGTTGACCCCTGTATGGAACCTTTGCCCATACCAGATGCCCATGTTGGGTGTATATGTGTGTGTGTGGGGGGGGGGGGTCCTTGCCCCGTAGTCTGTTCTACAGGAAACCTATCTCTCCCAGGTCTCTGTCACCAGCCCACAAACTCCAGCACCCATGGACGAGCGAGCACAGAGTAATCAGACTTAGCTGGGCAATGGTGGCACACGCTTTTAATCCCAGCACTTGGGAGGCAGAGGCAGGTGGATCTCTGTGAGTTCAAGGCCAGTCTGGTCTACAAGAGCTAGTTCCAGGGCAGGTTCCAAAGCTACAGAGAAATGCTGTCTTGAAAAACCAAAACAACAACAACAACAACAAAACCAGAGTAATCGAACTCACCTTCCTGTGCAGTCTCTACCAGAGCGGGCCTGGGGAGACCATGAGTCCACCAAGGGCAATGTCGAGAAGGCCTTTGGTCCCTGTTAGAGGTTTTCTGTTCTTCCCGTCTTATGGAAGGAACAGTGGGAAGCCATTTCCTGAAAGATCCCGACACTTTTTGGGAATCACGGAAATAAACAGAAAAGCCAAGGCAGGTGCTGGCCAGGGGTGGGAAGTGGGAATCCTCCCAGTGTGAGTCCTCCCAGAAAGACTACCCACCCAGGAGCCAGTGAGGTCCTGATTCATGGAGTCCTCATGACCCGCAGATAAGGAAATTCCCCCAAAATTAAAATGCAGCCAAAATCATGGGGAGCAAACAGTCAAGCTGAGAGCTAGCCGAGTGGAAAAAGTGACTAGAAATTGTGTCTTGTTCTGTTTTTGAGGCCTGGGGAGGCTAGTAGGCTGTGACTCCATTGTCTGCTTCAGGAGTTGTATGTCTGAGAACCCTGCTTTCAGGTTTGCCTCTGTGATCTCAGGCCCTCCCATTAGATATACACAGACATAAATAAATCACATACACACGCATGTATATCTTATATGTGTTATATGTATATACATACACAGAGACATATAAACACACATGCATACACATGGGTATTATACACAGAGATACATAGGTCACACAAGTAGATCACAGAGACACAGATCATGCACACACATTTAAATTATACATCTACACAGACACAAAAACACACACATGGGGGGGACTCTCTCCTTAGACACACGGGTCCTGGAAGGAGCAGGACAAACCCATCCTTCTCTTCGTTGTTCATTTCAGACCATCATTTTCAAGTCTCCATGTATTTTTCCATTTGTCAAGTACATTGTGAAGCTGTTTGGCTATTGTGCTCACCAACTCGCTCCCATTTCTCGTCATACAAACAATCATTGTCAATCACATCACCACCGCCACCATCACCATCACCACCACCACCCATCATCCACCACCCCCATCACCACCATCCACCACCGCCACCATCACCACCACCTCCACCTCCACCACCAGGATCAAGGTTTTTACATGTACTGACCTAAGATCTTCGAGTGTTTACCCCAAATCCCACAGCCAGAGCCAGGCCTTCTCAGTGGCAAGGCCATGGTCATCTCCCTTGACATATTAATCCTCCATTAGAGAACTCTCTTAATGACAGGGCGTGTCCTGCTGGCACCCCCCAAGCCTCCCCAAGTATGGGACTTAATTAAACCTGAGTGTAAGCTTTAGGTGAGATGAAAGAGCCCGGCTACCCCAAACTTTCTATATATAGGCTACTCATCTCTAGACTTATCTATTTATTGTCTATTAATTGCTTTGGAAAGAAGGTAATTTGCTCCACAGGCAGGTGGAGACTGTGTTCCTTTTCTTCTTGTGAAGAAAGGAGCCTAGGATGTGGGGTGGGTGGCTTTCTTGGAATGCCGGGTGTTTGGACACAAACTAGACCACAGGGCAAAGCTTGCTTCCTCCTCAGACAGTACCACCCAGACCTCCACCGCAGGTAAGTCTCAAATCTGCTTGATGATGTCCTGCCTTAGGGGATTGCCACAGCCCCCAGCACAGTTTAAAATGCAAGGACCCCAGCATTCCTGGGCAGCATCCTTTCTCCTTACTGATGGTGTGGTGACCATCTGTACCCCACAGGTCACTGTGGCATTCCAGCAGATAACTCACCTAACACGTGGAGACACTTGGTGTCATTTGCTGGCTAATGAAGAAAAACTATAATTACCCATATTGCATTGATTATTGGTAGGAAGAAGACGTGTTGTAATTTTAAAAAATTACATAAATTATCTTCTAGACTTAAAAAAACTTTCTATGACTATATCTGCCTTTGTTTCTGCTTGTATAGAAATTAAAATTTTTGCCTTTTCCTGCAAAATTATCTTTTATAGCCGACAGGGAGTATGATAATAATACTTTGTACTTTCGCAGGGCCTTTTATCCGGGAATCTCAAAGCGCTTCATAAACTTTAATTAATTCTTGCAACAAGCCCCGTGAGGTAGGTAAGTCTTATTATCCCATTTCACAGATAAGGAGAGCTAGACATTGAGAAGTTAAGTAATTTGCCAAAGGCCCCAAAGCAGTTAGAAGTTAAGTCTGAACAAGACCACTAAGTACCAGTCTCAGGCCTGGGTTGGCCCATTGGGGCTGCCCTGCTGGTCTCCCGAGTCCCGGGACATGATTGATGGGGCGCTGTCAATCAATTGCAGAGCCTGAGCTAAATACATGTTATATTTAGCTCCCATGAGTTATGGGGAGTCGCTTAGGCTGACTCAGACTTCAGCCCTGGGTCCTAGAGTATCCTCAGGGGAGCTGAGCGGAACTCGCAAAGCCCCTTCCCAGATCCAAACCCTGCATGGCACAGCTGTCTCCCGACAACAGACTCCTCCCCCTCACTCTTGGATTCCAGCCGCTCTTCCTTTGGACACTGAGTGTGGCTCTGGGGGTTGTGACCCGTCTTCAAAATACTTTTTAAAAGATTAAAAAATAAAATACAGGGTCTCAAGCACGTGTAGCCCAGGCTGGCCTTGAATTCAATATGTAGCTAAGGAAGGTTGGTCATAAGATGCTGATCCTTCTGCCTCCACCTACCAAATGCTAGGATTATAGGTATATGGATGCTGGACAAACCAACTGAGCAGCATTCCCAGTCCGGCAAAATAAATTACTTCTCATTCTTTCTCTCCCCTACCCTGCGTGTGTGTGTGTGTGTGTGTGTGTGTGTGTGTGTGTGTGTGTGTGTGTATACATGGTTATGAAAGCCAGAGGCCAACCTCAGGTGTCATTCTTCAGGGCTATCTACCTTGCCTTTTGATACCAGATCTCTCACTGGACCCTGGGGCTTCTAGGTTAAATGAGGCTGGCTGACCAGTGAGTGAGCCCTGGGGAGCCACCCACCTGTCTCTGCTTCTCAGCCCTAGGATTGAGCAAGCAATCACCATGCCTAGCGGCTGGTTTCATGTGGTTGCCAGGGATTGAACACAAGCCTCAGGCTTGTATAAGGAACACATTTACCAACTAAACCATTCCCCGAGCCCCTCCTCCAAGCCGCTCAAGATCTAGAGAGTCTCTGAGCAACCATTATCACCATCTCACAGGTGAGGGAAACAGAACTCTGGAAGTAAAGTGGTCCTTCAGGACCAACCTCACATAGCAAATCCCAGATCCTGACAAGCCCAGATAACTCAAAGGTGACCCCACCTCTGGCCCTGTGAGCTGTCTGTCACACAGGATCAGAAGCAGCTCTTACCCCCAATCAGCTGACACTTGGCTCGAAATTGTGTGGCAAGTAGGAGTATGGATCCTGCGGTGATGTTTCCAAGGACAAGAGAGAACTTGGTCTTGCTGTGGCCTGGGCTGAGCTAGATGCGTCTGCTGCTGGTGCACAGGCTCCAAGCGCTCTTCCCTAGCAGGCCCGGTGGTGTGCTAGGATGTTTAGTTTCAGCCAGGCAGTGGTGGCACACACCTTTAATCCTAACATCCTAGTGGCAGAGGCAGGTGGAGCTCTATGTTCCAGGCCAACCTGGTCTACAGAGTGAGTTCCAGGACAGCCAGGGCGACACAAAGAAATCCTGTCTCAGAAAGAAAAAAAAAAAATGATGTTCAGTTTCAGAAAGGAGCAGGGTGCTCAGCGGGTGGTTTTCCTTGCCTGCCCCAGGCTCCTGACCTGTGGTCAGTCACATCTATAGCATAACTCTTGGGGTGCGGAGAGCTGGACACACCGGCCCGGCTGCAGCTCCTTCCTTCACTTTCCTCCAACATCAATGTTCAAGTCCAACAAGCCTGGATTTGAGTTCAAGCTCTGTCCTCACATGTGGTTTATCCTGGGCAAGTCTTGACCTCTCCCTGCCTCAGTTTCTTCAGGAGGATGAGATGAGTTAGTAGGCACAAATGCCCACAGCCCAGCCTGGCACTACGGAAGGCACTGTGTGGTGCACGTCTGCTGCCCCCTCTTCCTCGGGCAGGCTGCCCATGCTCCAGTCTAACAGACCCTCAAGATCAGGTCACTGTGGTTGCTGCCAAAATCACCACCCACCGCCTCTCTCTACCTCCAGGTCATCCCAACTCAAAAGATGCCGGTGGCTAAGGCTCCTGTTTCCATGTGACAACTCACAAGGCCAGAGTCTGAGTCCGAGCCTTCCTCTGGTAGCCCTAACAAGCTAGGCCCAGCACCTACTCTCAGTGGGTGAATTAAGGAAACAAAACAACAATGGAGAACAGTAAAGAGAAGATCTATAGTCAACAGGACCATGTTGAGGGAGGGAGTGACTGCCAAGCTCATCTGGGGGTCCAGACACAAAATTTAGGTTTAAATGAAGGTAAGACATGTGTGTAACTGAACTGCCTGACCATGGTGCAGTCTATAGCCCTGACTCCTCATCCCGACTCTGTCTCTCCTGAAAGGTGGTCTGACCAGTTGTCGGGACTGTGTGAACTCTGTTTCCCGGAGGCACTGCCCTCTTTCTTCTCCCAGCGTGAGACTCCTGGGGAAGTTCTAGTTCCTCAGCAGGGTTTCAGTGGTCTGATAGCTAAGGGGAGAGTTTGAAAGTCTACAATATCTTCATCCCTGCAAGGATGGTGACAAGAGGCGTGGGAGCAGGCTGTCATATTGGTTACTTTCTGATCCTGCAGCCGGTCCCTACTCTCTGGAAACTAAAGCAGAGTGGGCCTCAGCCTGCTCCGGGCCTCCAGGCCTCCAGGCCTCCGGGCCCAGAGTTCCCAAAAGTGCAGATCCAATCTCACTGACAGTGCTGGAACTGTCCCACTGGGTGATGGACAGGCACTTGGAACCAGTTACACAACGAGCTCACTTGGGCCCCGGCGAACCTGGCAAGTGCCAGTGGACTTTTCTACCATTCTTCAGCGCACGCACGTACATTCCAACCCCCAAATATAAATTATTTTTTAAAAAGTGTTTAAAGGGTGAGAATGGGAGAGTCTGGGGGTAAAGTGCTTGCCTAGAAGTCGAGTCCCTGAGTTCAACCCTGAATGAACCAAATTTCGTCTCTCCCAGGAAAAGTTACACAGCAACATCCATAGCTGGGACAGGCGGATCTCCATGTCTACCTTCTCTAGTAAAGTTCTAGCCAGCCAGGGCTGTGCAATGAAACACTGTTTCAAAACAGAGAGAAAGAGAAGCAAGAGAATTGTTCTTATTTTTAATCCAGCATGGAATATTCTGACAGCTCCGCAGCCCAGCCTCTGATGCCCAGACTCACCTTGAACCTCTCTGCCCTGCCCTGCCCTGCCCTGCCCCCTCTTTTCAACCCTTCTGGAGTTGTCCTAGGTCTGGGTCACTGGTGCCTAGCAGGCACACAGGCTCCCACTGCCTGTGGTCAGGCAGAGGTCCCCACACTCTGTTGCTAACTAGCCTGAGTTCAATCCCCAACTCCACATAAAAACAAGGTGTGGTGTAGCCTAAAACCCCAGGCCTCAGAAGGCAGAGGCGGGGAGGGGGGGGTGCATCTGACATATCTGGGCCTAGTCCTAGAGAATTCCACCCAAGCCTGGCCCCAGGGCCCATCTTCCCCTCCTCCCAGGGCTTCCTGCCTTCTAGGCATGACTTGCCTATTTAAAGTAGTAGATCCTGTACACAGTTGCCTAGATAGCCTAGGGACTGCCACTCTCAGAGCAAGGAAAGCTATCACTGGGGAAAGTAGGCTTTTCTTTACCACCCTTGGTTCCTTCTAGAAGCTTCAGGCCTATTCGAGTATACTCAGGAATGAAGACTCTGTGTGTGTGTGTGTGTGTGTGTGTGTGTGTGCGCGCGCGCGTGTGCGTGTAGCCTGTGTGCTCCAGTGTGAAACACTGAACTCAGGCACAGTCCCATAATACACATCCCACAGTGCTCAGTTCTGTGTTCTCACCTTGCTACCTGGTAATCACCGTGAGTGGAGGAGGGTCAGCCAAGAAGTGCCAACCCCAAACCCCTGAAACCCACACTTGCTATTTGTGATCAGAAAGTTTAAAACTGTTCAGTACTGGGACTGTAGCTCAGTAGGTGGGGTTGTCTGAATGCAATCCCCAACATCCCAGAAACCAGGCATGGCGGCACACCCCTGTGACTGGGATTGTAATTACTTGGGAGGTGAAGGATAAGATGTTTAGAGTCCTCCACGGCTGGTCAGAGAGTGTTCTCTGAAGATAGTAAGAGGTTCCAGCCTATGAAGGTCCTCCCTGCTGTTGGACTTTGGAGAAGCCTCATGAAAAACAGAGAACTCTATCCTCTGAAAGGCTGCCCCTGGACTGCCACCTGCTCCTGGGAGCCTCTTCAGGGTTTCTTGGCTCCTTTGGGTTGGCTGGTTCTGAGACAGGAACTAGGGAAGTTCTAAACTGCTGCCTGCAGCAGCTGGGGATTCTCTTTGGCATCCTCTACTGCGTGGGTAAAGCCAGATTCTTGGTTTTGCTGCTGAAAAGGAGTTGGGACGGTCAGGTCATCTTCGGCCGCACAGCGCGTTTAAGACCAGTCTAGCATACGTGAGTTCAAGAATGTAGGTTAATAGAGGGGAAAAGGGTAATATTTACCATCGCAAAATACACAATTTTGGTGGCTTCTGCCTTTGCCTCTCATATAGTTGCTAAGTATTTAAGTGAGGTCCTAGGGTGGTCCCTTAGGTGTGTTGGGCCGGGTATAGCTGATAAAGTGAAACCTTTGCAGAAAAAGTTGGGATCTTGTTTTTACTAAAAATAAGTTTACAGTCAAAAAAAGGTAGAAGCTGGGTGTGATGGTACACACCCTTAATCCCCAGCAGAGGCAGGAGGATCTCTGTGAATTCAAGGCCAGCCTGGTCTACAGAGTGTTCCAGGACAACCAGACCTAGATAGTAACGTCTCAAAAAAATTTGATGTTTTTTTCTGAGACAGGGTTTCTCTGTGTAGCTTTGGCTGTCCTGGAACTCATTCTGTAGATCAGGCTGGACTCAAACTCACAGAGATTTGCCTGCCTTGACCACCCAAGTGCTGGGATTAAAGGCGTGTGCCACCACTGCCTGGCATTGCATATTTTATTAATCCTGCTGGATTCTTGACTCTCCCACTGAAAGGCTTTAATCCAGTGATTCTCAACCTGTGGGTCATGACCCCTTGTGGGGGGGGTCACATGTCAGATATCCTGCATATCAGATATTCACATTCTGAGTCACGACAGTAGGAAAATTACAGTTATAAAGGAGCAACAAAACAATTTCATGGTTGGGGTAACCATGACATGAGGTTATTAAGGGGTTGCAGCATCAGGAAGGTTGAGAACAGTTGTTTTAACCGGACTTCAAGATGAGGGGTCTTATTTCCTTTCTGTGGGCTTAAAGTTTCTATGTTTCTATCCTTGCACAGATGTCTGTCTGGAAAGACAGTCAGGCTCAGGTGTCAAATCAAACTAGACATATCTGAAATTCCAGGCTATTTAACAGCCATAGGTTTTCTTTGGGGGAAAAAAAAGTTTAATTCAAAAAGCTATGTAGCCAGATGGTGGTGGCACACGCCTTTAATCCCAGCACTTGGGAGGCAGAGGCAGGCGGATCTCTGTGAGTTCGAGGCCAGCATGGTCTACAAGAGCTAGTTCTAGGGCAAGTACCAAAAACTACAGAGAAACCCTGTCTTGAAAAACAAAAACAAAACAAACAAAAATAATGTAAGAGTCAGTCATGGTGACTTACTAGCTTTTAAACCACGGATTGCTGCGGTTCTTTCTTTGTCCCATGAGAACGCTCTGCCACATCTCTCTAAGAGCCCCATGCTGTGGCTGTGGGTTCCCATTGACTTGCCTTGGGAGCTGAGGCCTCCAGTAGTTCAAGGACTTTGAGAAAGCCTTGAGCATAACAAACCTTGAGATATCTCAGCTGATTGGGCTACCTAGACCTGGGAGATAGAGAGGGAAGGAGATGCTAATTCCACCAGGTGAGAATAATACCACTACCACAATTTTTTGAACCAAATTTAGAGCAAGCTTTATTAAATATTGGCCAGGACCACGGATTCATTCAGCTGTTATCTTACACAAACAGCTCCTAGCATTCCAGGACATTGTCTTTCCTTGAGCAAGTGGGACTTACTGCTTAGAGGCGTTTTATTTTGTTTTACAGATCCCTTACGCACAGCACTTTAAACTTAAAACATAATGTTAGCCATCACAGAGACAAGGTAGAGCCAATGACACCTCTTTTCAACTCCCTGAAAGCTGACAGACACATCTTGAAGGAATAGGCAGGCATCAGTGAGGGGAGCTCTCCCTTCAGTGCCTGCTCATTTCTGCTGATGCCATCAAAAGAACTTTCCAGACCCACGAGTGGAAGGAACCAGAGAACTCTTTTCTTTTCACCTTACTTTGTTCATTCGGTCTTTGGATAGTTATGGTTCACTGGTTATGGGCCTGTCCTGTAAACTAGGGGTTAAAAGAATATTTGCTTGCCAGTGTCCAGAGTCAACAGGGTTGGAATCACAATTGCAGGACACAAAACACCCTGAGTTTCTGTCTTTATCTTTGAACTAGTTCTTATTTTACTGGGTCACCCCAAGGGAGCAAGAGCTCCTGTCAATTTTTTTTTTTAATTGGACAGGGCGAGGTAATGTCAGACCACAAGGTAAACATTAAAAGTGGCCAAGTGACTTCAGGGCACAGGTTTGTCCAGGGTTTTATGGTTGTTTTCTCTATGATAAAATTAATGCCAGACTGCAAATGCTTAAACCCTCAGACACCTCAGACAAGCACTCTGCCCCATCCAAACACAGTGGTGAGTCCAGCAGGAAGAACCAAATGATGCCAAAATAAGACAAGCCTCTGCCCTGTCCCAGAAGAAAGACTCTGTGCTGCTCCTGGCTCATCTCATGACAGTGGCTCAGAAAACTGATGTTTGCAAAGCACTGCCCTCCCCTCAAACTACAGACTAGACCCTAGGTCTCCTGATTTCCAGCAAGCTGTCCTACAGCCCCCAGAGGACACATACACATCACTGCTCTGACCAGATGTGGTCGTGGTAATTCTCAGTCCCTCAGTCTCGGTGGCAATGAGGTCTCAAGGGACCTCTAGGTGCAGGACAGTGGGCCACAGGCTGGTCTGTGTGAGTGGCCCTCAGTGATGTCACTGGGAGTTGTCCATCGGTGACTTCACAGCAGTGTGAATATCACACACACCTCCCCTTTGCCTTAGCTCTGTAGCGTGGCATTTGTCCAGGCTTCACTCAGGTCAGTGTGTGCTTTAAAAAAGCTAATGACAGCCAGGAGTCAATGTGGTGTAATAAGGGGTTTGGTTTTATGAGGAGGAAGAAATTACCTTTGTCCATGAAAAGGTGGTTTTCAAGTCAAAATTATGTCATCGGGTGCCTCTCAGACGCTGGCTATGAATGATGGCTGCAGGGGTGGTTTCTTCCCAACAAGGCCAGAGAAGAACGTGCACCATTGAGGCAGGAAACAGTTCCCACTTGCTCCCGAAATGCTGAGCCAGCAGACTTGCCAAAGACTATCCAATCCCAGACCAGAGTCCTGCGCCAAGAGCACTGTTCTCCAAGGGCAGAATGGGAAGATCCCAGAGCCCCCATGAGCCTCAGTTGTGCTAAAAATGCAAGTCTAGCTGGGTGGGTTGCTCCGTGTACAGCTGGTGGCAGTGTTTATAGTTTGGCAGGAGCTGTAATCTCCAACACAGCACTGACCAGCTACAGATGTTCACTTATTATTCATAAATTATTTTCAAGTTTCTTTACATTTATTTATTTTGTCAGGGAGGAAAGGTGAGTACACACATGGTACACCTGCGAAGGTTGGGGGACAAATTCTACAGTCAGATCTTGCCTTTCCCATGTGGGTCCTGAGTATTAAACTTAGATGGTCAGACTGCTGTGTCTGCCTGCCTGATGTACATCTGCGCAAGCGCATGCACACACAAACACATACTAAAAAAAAATTTTTTTTTTTGGATTTTTGAGATAGGGTTTCTCCATAGCTTTTGGTTCCTGTCCTGGAACTAGCTCTTGTAGACCAGGCTGGCCTTGAACTCACAGAGATCCACCTGCCTCTGCCTCCCGAGTGCTGGGATTAAAGGCGTGCCCCACCACTGCCCGGCTCTAAAAATTTTTTAAATTTATTTTAAGAATAAACAAAAATTGCCGGGCGGTGGTGGCGCACGCCTTTAATCCCAGCACTCGGGAGGCAGGTGGATCTCTGTGAGTTCGAGGCCAACCTAGTCTACAAGAGCTAGTTCCAGGACAGGAACCAAAAGCTACGGAGAAACCCTGTCTCGAAAAATCAAAAAAAAAAAAAAAAAGAATAAACAAAAATTGCCAGGCATGGTGGTGCACACCCAGCATTCAGGAGACAGAGGCTGGTGGATGTCTGGCCATTCCAGGCCAGTCTAGATGACAAAGCAAGTTCCAGGACAGCCAGGGCTACACAGAGAAACCCTGTCTTAAAAAACAAAACAATAGAAAATAATAAAAATTGTCTGGGCAATCTAGCTCAGTTGGCAGAGTGCCTGCCGGTCTAACACGCACAAAGTTCTGGGTTCAATCCCAGCCCTGGGAGGAGAGTTATGAAAGCCAGGAGAATTAGGTCAACCTCCAAGAGTTCAAGGCCAGCCTGGGATGTAGGGGGCTATATTTTAAAAAGCAAGCAAGCAAACAAACAAACAAACAAAACAAAACAAAACAAATCCTGATCCTAAAATGGCTATTATGTTTCCTATGTTAATCTTCTAAGGGACATTTAGTAACAATCGCATCCGCAGCCCACACACAATGAAAGGAGTATTTTACTTGACAGAAGCAGAAAGGTTATTAAGTAACCACTGTAAGGGTATGCAAATGCTCACCAAAGATAGGAAGGAATCCCTATCTCTGTAAGTTTCATTGTAGCACTGAAGTATCCAAATTCACCCTGAGGCCTGGGAGAGGCCGTTCATCTAATTACTTTAAAAATGAAATAAAGACGGTGCCTCTCCGTGCATAGGTCTTTAGTACCAGCACTCAGGAGGGAGGGAGTGACAGGCGGATCTCTGTGAGTTTGAGGCCCGTCTGGTCTGCATGGACTTCTGGGCTATCCAGGGCTAAGTGAGACCTTGTCTCAAAAATAATAATACAAAAAAAAATGTTAAAAACTAAGCCGGGCGGTGGTGGCGCACGCCTTTAATCCCAGCACTCGGGAGGCAGAGCCAGGCCGATCTCTGTGAGTTCGAGACCAGCCTGGTCTACAAGAGCTAGATCCAGGACAGGCTCCAAAACCACAGAGAAACCCTGTCTCGAAAAACCAAAAAAAAAAAAAAACAAAAAAAAAAAAAACTAAGTAAAGCAGGGCATGGTGGCATGTATTTGTAATTCCACATAAGAAGAGGCTGGGGCAAGGGGATTGTCACAATTCCAAGTCTTCCAGATTATATACGTTTCTACATCCCTCCACTAGACAACACCTCTTCCTCTTGCTATATGCTTCACCTGCCAGTGTCATTCTTGTTGGCTGTTTAGAGTATTCCTAATGTTTGATTATTATAAATGATATTAAAAATAACTTCATTTTACATGCAATGGTGTGAGGGTATCAGATTCCCTTGGAACTAGACTTATAGGTGGTTGTAACCTGCCACGTGGGTGCTGGGAATTGAACCTGGGTCCACTGGATGAACAGCCAGTGCTCTTAATGGCTGAGCCTTCTCTCCAACCCCATACAGCTCTTTTTAATGTATAAAATTCCATATGCCTTTCAGGCCAGACATGGTAGTGCCCACTTGTAAACCTTGCACTTGGTGTGATCAAGGCGAGAGTCGGGGCTACATATTAACACCCTATCTCCAAAAACTAAAAACAACAAAATAAACCTAGAGGGGGTCCCTTACAGTGGAGTCCTAAAGTGAGCTTGAGCTAGCAAGCGGACTCGAGGTTCATAAGTGCTTATCATACAAGCACCTCCCAAGCAGGGTCACCAGATGGAAGGACATGCATCTTTCAGTCCTTGAATACCTGTTGCCAGATTGTACTCATTGAACATCCTCTCCTGGATATTCCTGAGAGAATTGCTGTCACAGCTCAACAACCTGAGCAAATACATCTTAAAATGTTTTGTTTTATTTTTTGAGATAGGGTTCAAAAATCTATGTAAGTCCTTCTTTTTTTTCTTCTCTCTCTCTCTCTCTTTTTTTTTTTTTTTTTTTTTTTTGGTTTTTCGAGACAGGGTTTCTCTGTGGCTTTGGAGCCTGTCCTGGAACTAGCTCTGTAGACCAGGCTGGTCTCGAACTCACAGAGATCTGCCTGCCTCTGCCTCCCGAGTGCTGGGATTAAAGGCATGCACCACCATCGCCCAGTTTATGTAAATCTTTCTTACACAGATCCTCCTACCTATGCCTTCCCAGTGCTGAGATTAAAGTCATATGCCATCACACTGCCACCATCCATATGGTTTTTTTTTTTTTTTTTGGTTTTTCGAGACAGGGTTTCTCTGTAGCTTTGGAGCCTGTCCTAGAACTCCTTTGATAGACCAGGCTGGCCTTGAACTCACAGAGATCTGCCTGCCTCTGCCTCCCAAGTGCTGGGATTAAAGACATGCGCCACCACCACCCAGCCATTCATATGTTTTTAAATTATGTGTATGCATGTGTGTCCATAGGTGGGTATGTGCATGTGAGTGCAGTTACCCAAGAAGGCCAGAAGAGGGTGCTGTATCTACTGGGGCTGGAGTAACAGGCGGTGGTAAGTCACCTGATTTGACTACTGGGAACCAAATTCAGATCCTTTGCAAGAACAATACATATTCTTTTTTTAAAAAAAAAATTTACTTATTTTTGTTTTATGTGCTTTGGTGTGTATGTCTGTGTGAGGGTGTCCAGTCCCCTGAAACTAGAGTTACAGATAGTTGAGCTATTATGTGGTTGCTGGGAATTGAATCTGGGTTCTTTGGAAGAGCAGCCATTGCTCTTAACTGCTAAGCCATCTCTCTAACCCTCAATCTGTATTCTTTTTTTAAAAAAATATTTATTTATTTTTTATTATGTATACAATATTCTGTCTGTGTGTATGCCTGCAGGCCAGAAGAGGGCACCAAACCTCATTACAGATGGTTGTGAGCCACCATGTGGTTGCTGGGAATTGAACTCAGGACCTTTGGAAGAGCAGGCAATGCTCTTAACCTCTGAGCCATCTCTCCAGCCCCTCAATATGTATTCTTAACTGTGGCACTGACTCTGCAGATCCAAGCAAATGTTTTTTGGTTTTGTTTTTTTTTTTTTTTTTTTTTTTTTTGGTTTTTCAAGACAGGGTTTCTCTGTGGCTTTGGAGCCTGTCCTGGAACTAGCTCTGTAGACCAGGCTGGTCTCGAACTCACAGAGATCCGCCTGCCTCTGCCTCCCGAGTGCTGGGATTAAAGGCGTGCGCCACCATCGCCCGGCAGCAAATGTTTTTTGAAGGATATGAACCACCCATGCATTCCCACTCCCTTCCTACTGTTCTGTGCCTGGCCAGAAGCATCTCTTAAGTTTTTTTGTTTCATTTGGTTTTGTTTGGGTTTTCAAGACAGGGTTTCTCTGTGTAGCTTTGGAGTCTGTCCTGGAACTTGCTCTGTAGACCAGGCTGGCCTCGAACTTACAGAAATTTGCCTGTCCCTGCCTCCTGAGTGCTGGCATTAAAGGTGTGTGCCACCACCACCTGGCTGCATCTCTGAGTGTTATTCTTTTGTTGGGACCAAAGTCATGGATACTTGTCACAAGGAACACTGGCAGAGTGTCTCCAAGAACCACCGAGGTTGGTGTGCAACACAGGCCTGGGTTCAGGCAGGTATGTTCTGTAAAGAGATGTGGGAGTGGGGTGCAAACAAGGCGTTGGGGGTCAGGAGATGAAAGAGGAGGGTATCCTGAGATGTGTTAGCCTAACCAGAATACTACAAGCATCAGACCAGGGTCTATACACCACTTAAAAAAAATGTCATCTGGGACCTATGTCTACCTTTGGTCATTCTGTATAGAATGGGATATGTATAGGGTTGGCATCTCTGTGTGTTTACCCAAGAGCTTGGTGGGTGCAGGGAAGAGAGAACATTGTCACCCAAGAATAGTGCTAGCATCTCAGCACATGGGATAATGATGGCAGCACATCCACCCACCTGCCAAGCTCCAACTCATCAGAGAAACAAGAGAGCGGGTGAGATGGGTATGGCCAAGAAATCTCAAGGAAGTCAGAGACGGAGTCCCCCAAGAATCACACCCCTGAGGCTCTATGCCTTTGAGGTGAGGTCTGTGTAGAGCCTCAAAGTTTTAATGGTGAGATATTCTGAGTGAGGGCACCCTGTAGATACTGAAGCAGGTACAAGGAAGGGAGGGAACAGACAGGAGCTGAGCTTCTACCTGGGACAAAGCCAAGTCCCACCAACAACTCTGCAAGATAATAGTGAGGTCCCAGACTCAGAGAGGTGCAAAGACTTCCCTAAACCCCACTTACAAGTCATGTCAAATTCACCTTGGTGCTTCCTGGGTAGCCACACTGGGCCAGGAGCCTGTGGTTCAGCAAGGGCGGGACAGTGGGTACCGCCTGCAATAAGGAAGGGCATTGTCTGTAGATCATAAGCTGGGCTCACAGTTGCCCTGCTTGTTATTATTATCCTGCCCATCAACTCTAAACAAAGGCATTGATAAATAGCCTTCCCTGAGAGCGCTCCTTTGTTCTACACAATGGCTGTGGTTATGAGCTTTAATGGTGTGCATGGAACATCACATCTGCATGACTTCTGCTGTCCTAGAGGATTCTGCACCAAAATTAATGTTGAGAAACTTCCAGTTCCACTGCCAGGCCCTGATTCACAGGCTTTGCCCCACGTGTCCATCTGGGAATGAGTTTCTTATGGGCCCTAGTCTTTCAGCTAGCTGACCGCTCATCCTGGCTCACCAGGGCTCTGCTAGTTTCAGCACCAACAGTTTGAATGTCGGCCACTCCACCTTGGAGCCTGGTCCCTGGAAAACCCATGGCTTCAGCTGTCATGTTGATATTACAGGCATCGTGAATGCTAAGAAACAGAGTTTGATTTCCCTGCTATAGCACTTGGCCTATCACTAGCCTGTCAGGCAGGCCCAACCCAGTTGAATATTGAGTATGGCCCTGAGAGAGGCAGAGATAAGAGCAGACCTTTGATATTGGGGTGTGTGGCCAGTTTTGAGACATTACAAATAATTGTGCTGTAGCTGCCTCCCTGAACTGCTGGGGTGCCATCTCTTCAGACCCTGACATGTCAGGCATTCGCTGGCCATCCACTGAGGAGCTGTAGATGATTTTGCCCGGCCCTGGTCATCCTGTCCCTTCCTCCATGGAGGCGCTGCCTGTTTACTTCTCACCTGCTGAACCCTGCGCTCTGCCAAGAATGGCTCTAATGAAGAAGGCCATCTGCCTACAGATGCCTGCTGTCTCTGAAGAGTGGAGGGGAGTCCTGTGGGACAAATTGGGATGCACACTGAGTAGGGACAGGGCATCGTCACTCTGGAAAGGAAAGAAAGATCTAGAGGAGGAGTGGGGCTGGAGACACAATAGTGAGTCTAGTTTCTTTTTTAAAAGGAAACTGTTATTTTTATTTATATGCATGTGTGTATGCCTGCTTGAGTTTGTGTGCACTATGTATGTGGAGATACTCCTGGAGGCAGGAGGACATTAGATCCTCTGGAATGAATGACTGGCAGGTGTGACTCTCCATGTGGGTGCTGGGAACTGAACCAGAGTACTCTGCAAAAGCATTAAGAGCTCTTTACCACAGAGCCATCTCTCCAGCCCCTGTGCAGTGAGCTTTCAATGGTATAAAAAAAAAAAAAAAAAGACCCCGCCTCTTCCATTGTCTGAAAAGGAAGCAAGAGACAGCCAGGGTTTGTTTGGATTTTCAGGGTGCTCAAGCCAACTTGAAAAGTCCCCAGGAGCTCACTGAACTTCATTAGGAAGAGTAAGGCAATAGCTAGAAAGATTTGAATGCATCTTTGGGAAAGGGCAGAGCCTGTCCTCAGCCTCCCTGTTCTCAGGCTCACTTTGAGAGGACGGCCCTATTCTCTTCCTGGATTTTCTCCCCGTCTCCCTTAGGTGGTTCAAGCTCCCTCCTAGAAGAAGTACTGTCTGTGAGCCCAATTCCTACTGGTCAGCCCAGGGCTTGCAGCCCTTTGAGGACCTCACTCCCTTCTATCCCTAACCTAGTTGTTGGCCTCTCTCTTCAGTCATGAGGTTTCCTGGTCACCCCTCCATCAGTGGTCTGCTTGGGCCTTGGGTAACCCAGGCATAAAAATGGAGAGATTTTGTGTTTTCATTTGGTGGCCTACTTACCTTCCACACTACTAGGCCTGATGGAAACTACAAGCTCAAGCCATGAAAAAGGAGGCTGCTCCTCACATAGCCCACAACCCTCTCCCAAAGGAGAGTTGGGCATGGGCAGGTTTCTGTGCCCACAAGACTGGTTTTTGCCTTGTTTAAACTTTTCTAAGCCCAGTTCATCTTCTCTATTATTTCTGAGGTCTCTGTCTCTGCCTTTGAGTCCCAATACTGTCCAGGTAGCTGGCACAACAGAGCAAAAGCCTGAGGCTAGTCCTCCCTTCTGAACACTGCTCAAGAACAGGTACATCTGGGGTTGATGAAATGACTGAGTGGGTCAGGGTGCCACCAACTCTGACAGCCTGGGATGCCTGGGACCCAAATGGTAGAAAGAGGGACCTCACTACTGCGAGTTGTCCTCTGGTCTCCACTGTGCACTGTAGTTTATGCATGTACACTCCCCACAACAGCAACAATGATAGACAAAATTCAATTTGAGCTGGGCAGTGGTAGTGCACGTGTTTAATCCCAGCACCCAAAGAGGCAGAGGCAGGAGGATATCTCTGAGTTCAAGGCCAGTCTGGGTTAAGTAGTAAATTCTGGCACAGCTAAAGCTACAGAAAGAAAGAAAGAAAGAAAGAAAGAAAGAAAGAAAGAAAGGGAGGGAGGGAGGGAGGGAGGGAGGGAGGGGAGGGGAAGGGGAGGGGAGGGGAGGGGAAGGGGAGGGGAGGGGAGGGGAGGGGAAGGGGAGGGGAGGGGAGGGGAGGGGAGGAAAGGGAAAGAAAAAGAAAAAAATAAATTTGAAAAAAAGAATGGACACTTCCTTGGGTTCATCTCTTCCTTCCTGGGGCCTGCTAGGGTCCTGGTGGAGAAGTACAGAGAAGGAGAGGTTCAGAATCACCGCATCCAGTCATGCTCCCCCCTCCCCCGCTCTGTGCAGGTGTGCAGGCTTTCTCTTCCTAGCAGCCCCTCAAGGTGTTTTTGGCCACGACTTGCCAGGAATGCGTCCTGACTCCGGGAAGAGTGCTAACCTTCCCGAAGCCTCCATTGTGCAAGGGCCATCCAGGCACTGTTCACTGCCACAGAAGGAAGAGAGAAGCTTGCTAGCTCTGGGGCTTCCCAGAGGTGAGGCCCACGAGGGTGTGGCTCCAGCAAAAAAAATGGAACAGGACAAAACCCAGCAGAGATGTTGTGCCTTGTGGGCATCACCTGGCACTTAATTATCAGAAGCTGAGCCTTCTGTTGGTGCCGGCAGACCCACAGGAACCTAGCAGTGTGTCCCGGCTATCCTGGAAGAGCTCAACAGACGGACAGGATGAGTGTGACCTAAAGATGAATGCTCATCTTCTATGTCCTTGACTCCAGAGAACACACTGAATGGGGAAGGGATTCTCAGCAGCCAGCGGCTCACACAGAAACCCCAGATGCCTTGTCACGTCTAGTTTTGTTGCTAACACTTATTGTGTTCATGTGTGTGCTTTTTACATGTGATTGCCGCAGCGCACCTGGAGGTTCTCTCCTTCCATCATGTGGGTTTAGAGATTCAACGCAAGTGTAAGCTCAGGCTTGGTGACAAGCTCCTGGACCCGCTGGGCCAGCATGCTGGCCATAGTTGTGCCTGGGAGGGGATTGTTTGTATTTTTACTGTTTTGCTTTGCTTTTGAGACAAGGTCTCTTTGTAGCCAAGTATGGCCTTGAATTTATGCTTCTCTTGCCCAAACCTCCCAAATGCTGGGATTACAGATTCGCTACCATATCTGGTTTTAGAAATGCTGGGGATTGAACCCAGGGCTTCACGCATGACAGGCAAGCACTCTGTCGCTGAGCTACAGCCCCAGCTAGCCCCAGTTACAACAGAACAATACACAGTGACTTCTCTGGGTCAGGTTGAGGGTTAGAAGCTGGACCTATAGCGTCAGAAGCAAATTATGGTTCTGGCCTTAAAGGGGGGAATGGAGGGTCAGGAAGGATGAAGCAGGAAGTTGAAGGTACCCATCTTCGGGACAGTGTCTAGGTGATGGAGCAGACTCCGAAGAGTGGGTCCCAGTGAATCTGTGGACTACAAAGGCACTAGTGAGGGGTTTTATATAGACAATTTATAGCCAATTCTCAAACCTGCTGCCATGCCACTCTACATGAAAGGTGACGTGTCTTAATGCCCACTTGGCTCATGTGTACTGGCATTCAGACTTCAGCCCACTAACTGCCAAGGGTATGGGAAGCAAAGGATAGCCAGGTACCAATGAATCTCAAGGCAAGGGTTACTTTATTGCCAAGTTCTGTGTAACCACAGACCTGTTCCTAAGCTCTCCTGGGCTCCGGAAAGTCCTGTCCCCATTTTCACTACTCGGCTTGCTGTCTGGTCCTCTCCCAGAAAGCTCTACCAGGGCTGGGTGAGGTGGGGCCTTGATGCAACTTCATTCTTTATAATAAAAATATTCCAAGACTTCCACACATGCATAGTTGTCTGGTGCTTAGAAGAAATCCTTTGGAGAAGTGCCATCGTCTCTGATGATGCCATCATTGCTCAGAACAAGGAGGGACTCCCTGGAAGCCGCCTTCCCTGCCCTGGGCACATCATTTGGATTATCAGCACAGGTGGCACACTTTCTGCCTTGGAGGGAGGGTTAGCTTTTTGGAGATGCTTAACACAATTCCAGGGCAAGTCTAGCATTGGTGAGTAATAGCAATGAAACATGATTTTTGATCAAATATTCAGATGTGATTTGATTGCCAGGTGGTAGTGGTACATGCTTTTAATCTCAGCACCTGGGAGGCAGAGGCAGGTGGATCTCTGTGAGTTCAAGACCAACCTGGTCTACAGAGTGAGTTTCAGGACAGCCAAGGATGTTACACAGAGAAACCCTATCTCGAAAAATCAAAAATCAGCAGATAAATAAAATAAAGTTAGGGTTTTTAGAATGGGTCTGAGTTCCATTTGGCCCAATCACCCCCACTTACAGACACTGAGCTTCCACTCCCAAGGAGAGGAGTGAGAGCTAGGGCTCCCCCATGGGGAAGATCAGAGTCCCTAAGAAAGTCAGAGGCAGCCCCAGAATGTAGGGCAGTAACTCAGAAGACCACTACTCATTCGTCAGTGCCTCTGCACCCAACCAAACACTTCTCACTTCATTGCAGGGTGACATCCAGGCATCAGGCACTGCCCATTTTATAAGGTCCCATTACTTTATTTTAGTGGGCAACGGCTTTCAGGGCCTCAAGATTGCCCCCAGGAGAAAGGGGGCAAGCACTCTTGTGCTGAGCGGTAGCCTAGCCTTTGTTGATTTTTCTCTGAAGGAAAATGGAAAGGGGAAGGGAGGAGCCGGAAGAAAACACATTGACGAAAGCAATGGCTCCTGTTTGACTAAGAGTGGGTTTAGTCACCACGGACCTGTCTTCTTGAATGCAGGTTAGTAGTTGAGTCTTATGACTCAAGTATAGCTCCCTTCAGACCGGCTTTGGGGGCCTCTCCTAGCTGGAGCCTGTCCACCGCCAGCCAGCAGGGCCAGTACCCCAGGAAGCGGCCCCTCCTTCCCTACCTTCTGTCCCCACCCTGACAGTCAGCCTCACCCCACCCCCACCCCCAGGGGAAAGCACAGCCTGCATTTGGGCTGGAATAGGAATGTCTGGGTGGGTTGTAGGTTGTTGCCTACCACATGCACAGGTTGTGATAGGGCGATTGTAGTTCACGCGGGAAGGCATGGTCTCCGGCCTCCTGGATGAGGACCTGCTCTGCCCCTTCCGGGTAAGGTTTCCAAATCTAAAGCACAAAGAGGATCTCCCAGCACAGAGACAAAGATGTCTCACCTAGTGCTTCTCTGATGGGTGCCAAAAGCTCATCTCATTCTTGGGGAAGAAAAGCGTTAAGAGGGGGGTCCCACACCCTTCTCCTGCTCTTCTTGGCATCCAGTGACTGCTCCAGGATTATATAAAAATAAGATAGATCAAGGTGCCCAAGAAAAGAGTGTAGCGCCCATCATGTCTTTGTATGTACATCTCATGACTCATGAGTTCGAGGCCAGCCTGGTCTATAAGAGCTAGTTCCAGGACAGGCTCCAAAGCTACAGAGAAACCCTGCCTCGAAAAACCAAAAACAAACAAACAAAAAACTCCAAAGCAATTTGAGAGCAGAGATAGAGCATGGATTTCCTCTGTATCTGTAGAAAAGCCAGTGTAAAAAAAAAAAAAAAAAAAAAAAAAAGAGGAAGGGTCTTACTATGTAGCCCTTGGTTGATGGGAAACTCTTTGTGAACTGTTCCTTGTTTTTTCAAGGGCAGGAGTTTCTCTGTGTGTCAGCCCTAGAGGTCCCGGAACTCACTCCATAGACCAGACTGGCTTTGGAACTCACATAGAACCACCTGCCTCTGCATCCCAAATGCTGGGATTAAAGGCGTGCGCCAACGCCGTCTTTGGAAAGGGGTCTTAACTGAGAACAAACAAATCATTAACAATGTATACTAGTAACAATGTGGAGTACTATTTGTCTTTGCGGATACTCAATATATAAGTAGCCAATCAGTCCCACTTGTTCCCTATCAATGTGACTTGGGGGCAGGGGGAGATACAAATCCATCGTTGAGACTTCCTAAAGCGTGTTGGTTGTAGCTAACCTGAAAGACTACTGATCTAACTCCATCCAATAGAATACAAGGCGCAGTGGGTGGCTCAGAACCCCACAGCCTCTTAACTCGCCCCTAACACGCTTTTGGGTAGAGCTCTTACTTAGATAGAAGACATATTTTAGCATATTAGGCAACTGGTGCCTAACCTCTATGGAAGATGCCTACAGAGCCGCTAGCGTGCTGAGCTCCATGCATAGGCATGCGGGGCCGGGAAACAGTATCAGTTTGCGCCGCGATGTCTACATGGGCTGCATCCAACTCACGGCCCATCCATTCGCGAGCCCGCCTGTCCCGCTAGGGAATACCACGCGCAGAAGGCAAAACCGAGAAAGAATTTTGCTAGTCTTCCAGGCCTGGATCCGGCCATGGGGAGTCGGAGGTGAGACGGTGGAGGGAGAGTAGTCGACTAGGTGCGCCTGCGCATGCTCCGGCCGGCTCCCGCCCGCTGCCCAGAGGGCCCTGCGGCAAGCAGGCCGGCCGGACTCGTGGCTCGGTGCGCGTGCGCGGGCCTGCCGCAGGGCGTGTCCGGCACGAGGCCGGGCAGGGCGGGGCGCGCGGGCGGAGGTCTCTCCCCACACACCCCCGGGGCGCGGGTGGGCGGGCACGCGCGGCGCTCCGCCCCACTGACGCGCGCGACCCACGCCTCCCGCCCCCAGGCACACCCGGTCCGGGGTTGGCCGCCGCGGAGCCCCCGGCCCCTCCCTCGCCCGCGCCTCCCGGACGGAACCGATCGCGGCTGGTTTGAGCTGGTGCGTCTCCATGACGACGTGCTCAGCGTATAAGTAGCGGAGCGGCGCGCCGTCGGGCTTTGTCAGTCCCTGCAGCGGCCGCCGCCGTCCGCCCGCCCTCAGCCAGCAGCTCGGCGCCACCTCGGGCCGGCGTCTGCGGCGGGCTCGAAGAGGCGGCTGACGGGGCGGCGGCGAGCGGCCGGACGCTCCTCGAAGTTCGGCGGCGGCGGCAGCGGCGTCTCCATGGGGCTGGCCGTGGGCGTCGGTGCGCTGTGAGGTGAGCGGGACGCGGGAGGGCTGGGTGGCGCCACGTGTCGCGAGGCCCCGACTGCGGTCGCCGGCAAGGGGACACGTGGCCTGGGGCCGGTGACCTTGCTAGCCGCTGCCCGGAAGGCAGATGCTCCCGGTCCGTGGCTGCTAGCCCTCGCGTCACCTCCGGAGTTCTCCCGGCAGCCGGGCTCGGCGCTCCACCGGCCGGCGCGATGAAGGAGGGCAAGCCCCGCGGCAGGTGCAGGGGAGCGCGGCCGCCCTGCAGTTAGTTCCCTGCCGCTTTTAGTTTCGCTACGTGTACAGAGCAGAGTCGATGACCCGATGTAGAAGTTGCTAGACCTAAATTTAGTCCGGGAGTCACTGCTGATGGATGCCCACCGTTTGTGACTTGGAATTAGGACTCCTTGAATGACTTAGTGGTTTAGGAAAAGTCTGACTGCCGGCTGGCCGGCGTGCACGTTTAGAAGCCCGGCTTAGAATCATCAGTAACTGGCAAAAGTGTGGGGAGCTGAGCCTGTCTGTGAGAGGACAAAGAATGCAGCGGTTTTTATTCAAATCTAAGATCGAGCAGAATTTGACTGGTGGAATTCTTTTTGTTTTAATTGGCTTGTATCTCTACTAGACTTGCCTACCCTCTTGTGTTAATTCAGTCAATTACGACTTAGCTACGCCCAGTGCAAAAAAAGGTGTTGGGAAACATTTTTTCAGATTTTATGTATTATTCAGGAAAAAAAAAACGTTTAAGAGATGCGGAAAGGTAAAAGTAATTGGCATCTCAAAGAAAGATTTCCAGGTTTAAGCCTGAAGGGTGCCTGGAAAATACTTAAGACCGAAAATTACAGAGTTCCGCCCCGAGCCTATTCATCAGTTGTAAGTGGTATACGCATAGGCAGACTTGAGTTGGCTGGCACTGGTCTCTATACTTAGGAGTGGTTTAGGCAACTAATGAAGTTGACAGTGCCAAAAAGTCTCATTAAATGGAGAGGCTTAAAGCGTATTTTTACCGTGCATGGATTTGGATTTATGGCAGGCTTGTCACCCTGGGCCTCTCATAGTGTCCTATGCTAGAGCAAACTGGCTCCTAACCATTGCCCAGCCTCTGTGCCTGTAGGCTGTTGGCACTGAATTGGGTCGTACAGTGGAAAAAAGAAACCTTTACCTGGCCCCTGCCTGGTGTCAGTTTCATAAGACTAAGACAGAAACTTTTATTGTTCGGTGTGATGATTTTAGTATTCATAAAGTTAGCCAGAAATCCTACCATATGGTTATTATCCATAACTAAGTGAAAGGCATTTGAGGACAGTTGGATTCACTGAGTGCTCATTTGGTAGGCAATACAGGCTCTATAGAATACCGATTTCTGATAACAGTAACTATTACAATATACTGTGTGGATTTGAACTTTTTTTGTTTTTTCGAGACAGGGTTTCTTTGTAGCTTTGGAGACTGTCCTAGCACTAGCTCTGTAGACCAGGCTGGCCTTGAACTCACAGAGATCCAGCTGCCTCTACTTCACTGAATTCTGGGATTTTTTTTTTTTTGTTGTTTTTTTTTTTTTTTTGGTTTTTCGAGACAGGGTTTCTCTGGCTTTGGAGCCTGTCCTGGAACTAGCTCTGTAGACAAGGCTGGTCTCGAACTCACAGAGATCCGCCTGCCTCTGCCTGGGATTAAAGGCGTGCACCACCACTGCCTGTTTTTGTTTGTTTGTTTGTTTTGGTTTTGTGTTTTGTTTTTTTTTTTTTTTTTTTTTTTTGATTTTTCGAGACAGGGTTTCTCCGTAGCTTTTGGTTCCTGTCCTGGAACCAGCTCTTGTAGACCAGGCTGGCCTCGAACTCACAGAGATCCGCCTGCCTCTGCCTCCCGAGTGCTGGGATTAAAGGCGTGCGCCACCACCGCCCGGCCACTGCCTGTTTTTTAAGTGCCAGTATGGCATGAAAGTTTCCTTATGGAAATTTGTTGGTGGATTATTCACTAAAAAATCATTAAGCGTAACTTAGTCCAAGTGGAAAATGATGTTTACAGGACTGTGTGTAATTATTGTAATGCCGTTTGAAATTTCTGAAGAGCTAGAATGGCTCGGAAATAGAGCAGATAGGAACAATGACAGCCAGTAGTCTACGTGCAGATAAACTTCTGAAACCCACATGCTGTTTGAAGAGGGCTAGGGATGGAAATGCCCTATGTATATGGAGCAGAGCCGTAGTGTTCATTGTGGAATCTGCAGGGTTTGGGAACTGTGTGGTTCACCTAGGCACTGGGATTCCCACCCATCCCACTGATCTTCCTGGGCGATTCATTCCGCCTGCTTACTCTGGTATGCTGTTGCAGTGTCTAACCTTTAATGGTAAGATTCCAAAGGGAGATACCAACGTCTGTGTTTCTGTTCATAGACTGCTTCCACCACTCTAAGGAGACAGCGCTCAGAGTTCCTGGATAGCTGGCCTGGTGAGGAGCTGGCAATAATTTAATTCCATCTCTAGTTTTTTTTTGTGTGTAAGTATTCAGTTTATCCTTGTGGGTTTGTGTTGAGTCACTGCTAAGGCTGTGAGCAAATTTCACCCTCACTTGCTCTATTTCAGAGGCACATCGAGAACCATGAACAACTTTAAGAAGGAGGAGTTTGACTGTCACATCCTTGATGAAGGATTTACAGCTAAGGACATTCTGGACCAAAAAATTAATGAAGTTTCTTCCTCTGTAAGTATGAGAAGCCCTTGTCCACAGCTAGGCTGAGTTCCTAGCACAGTGGGAGTGAGCATGTCTTGATGTCTTGCCAGAGACTTTAGCTGTGGTTGTCCATCAGTGTGATGGTCATGCTGTGTCAGTGACCGCTAACAAGAATAGGATCAGATGAAGGAAGGAAAGGAAAAGAGGGTTTTTAGGGTCACACTGCAGGACTGCTCATGAGGTCCCCAAACCCACTCTCATTCCAGGATGACAAGGATGCTTTCTATGTTGCGGACCTGGGAGACATCCTGAAGAAACATCTAAGATGGCTAAAAGCTCTTCCCCGCGTCACTCCCTTTTATGCAGTCAAAAGTAATGACAGCAGAGCCATAGTGAACACCCTAGCTGCAGTCGGGACAGGCTTTGACTGTGCAAGCAAGGTGAGCCTGCTCTTTCCCCAGGGCAGACACCAGTGTGTCTTGGGCAGTGAGCATTAATGGGCTAGGGTGGGGCACACACGACATGGTTGCCTTTTCTTCCAGACTGAAATCCAGTTGGTGCAGGGGCTTGGGGTGCCTCCAGAGAGGATTATCTATGCAAATCCTTGTAAACAAGTGTCTCAGATCAAGTATGCTGCCAGCAGTGGAGTCCAGATGATGACATTCGACAGCGAGATTGAGCTGATGAAGGTCGCCAGAGCACATCCAAAGGCAAAGTGAGTCCTGAGAGCGAAGGCTGGCCACTCTGTCCTTGCACATCGTAGAACTGGGCTAAACCCTGGGTTAGTCAAACCACAGGGCGCCACCCATTCCTAGGACTTATTTGATGTACTTCTGTCTAGGTTGGTTTTGCGGATTGCCACCGATGATTCCAAAGCAGTTTGTCGCCTCAGTGTTAAGTTTGGTGCCACACTCAAAACCAGCAGACTTCTCTTGGAACGGGCAAAAGAACTAAATATTGATGTCATTGGTGTCAGGTGAGATCTCAGTGACATAGTTTGCGGCTGAGTCATTAGACAGTGCCAGTTTTCTGGGCCCTTCTCATTTTGAGAACTAATGAGAAAACCAGCATCCTGTTTCTTTTTGATTTCAGCTTCCATGTGGGGAGTGGATGTACTGATCCTGAGACCTTCGTGCAAGCCCTGTCGGATGCCCGCTGTGTCTTTGATATGGGAGTGAGTACATGTGACTCATTAGTGGAGGGACTGTCTAGAATAACTACTCTTGAATCTAAAATTAGCCTTTTGTAGGAGTCTTTTCTGTATAACAGATTTAAACCCATCTGCTGTGTGCATTTTTATTACTTGTTATGAATCTGGCAATCTGACTTCTGAATTTTTCTTGGTTCTAGACAGAAGTTGGTTTCAGCATGTATCTGCTTGATATTGGTGGTGGCTTTCCTGGATCTGAGGATACAAAGCTTAAATTTGAAGAGGTAATTTGCAGCGTTAACCTATAGAGACATAGCAAGTTCCATTTTGGTGTAGTATAGAATCTAAATGTTTACTGATACCAAAAGGGGCCAGACATGAAAGTAAATGTCCTGGCATTGTGTTTCCAACTGACTTTATTGTTTTGAGCCAGAATCTCATTTTGTAGTCAGGCTGGCCCTGAACTTGGAATCCTCCTGCCTCAGCTTGTGCCTTCATCCCTGGCCCCCATATATTTTAATGTTCAATCTCTTAGAAAGTGAAGCCATTGTCTAGAGCTTGTGCTGCTGCTTGTACAATCATGTGAGGCAGAGTGGAAGGGTTGGCATGCATTTCTAAACAATTATTTTGGCATGTGGCCCCTATTATTATTTTGTACTATTGTTTAATAAAACAGTATCCATAGTGTCTTGAAATGATAGAGACAAGTCCCTAGCAGAGAATGGGAAATGAAGTAGTGTGCAGGCTGGTTTCCATGGAGATAAGATGTTACGTGATGACACCTGCTGGTGCCAGCTCCCAGGCTCATGTCATGTCCTGTCCTTTAACACTGTCCTTTAGCAATGTGATCTTTCTCTTCTGTGTAAACTGAGTAACGAGTGGCTACACCTTTCTCTCTTAGATCACCAGTGTGATCAACCCAGCTCTGGACAAGTACTTCCCCCCAGACTCTGGGGTAAGAGTCATAGCCGAGCCAGGCAGATACTATGTTGCATCAGCTTTCACACTGGCAGTCAATATCATTGCCAAAAAAATGGTATGGAAGGAACAGACTGGCTCTGACGATGAAGATGAGTCAAACGAGCAAACCTTCATGTATTATGTGAATGACGGCGTCTATGGATCATTTAACTGCATTCTGTATGACCATGCACATGTGAAGGCCCTGCTGCCGAAGGTAAGTTCTAAGCATGCTCTGTAGCAGTGAGAGTGTTGGGACAGGATTCGGGAATATTGAGGAGCAATGTTTTCATACAGAGACCCAAGCCAGATGAGAAGTATTACCCGTCCAGCATCTGGGGACCAACGTGTGATGGCCTTGATCGGATCGTCGAGCGCTGTAACCTGCCTGAAATGCATGTGGGTGATTGGATGCTCTTTGAGAACATGGGTGCATACACTGTTGCTGCTGCGTCTACTTTCAATGGGTTCCAGAGGCCTTCTATCTACTACGTAATGTCGAGGCCAATGTGGTGAGTGCGATTGTGCATGCTGTGTTTCTCCCAAGCATAGATCTCTGGATTGTTCAGCTATAGGCTGAGGGAGGAGGATCAGGTGAGGATTGACCTTGACTGTAACTTGAAGCTAGCCTGTCTCCCACCCAATAAGGCATCTTGAATTTGAGCTTGGTTCTTGTCTAACTGACAACAAATTGTTTTACCTTGAATTAAATACAAATGGAAGGGATTTCTCTAATACTGGTCTTCAGACTTTTCCCGGGAAAGTTCTTAGATCCAATAGCAATTAGATTCCTTTGCAACTAGAACATTAATGTAAGAGTATTCAAGTTAACATATGCCACCCACGATTTCCCTGTTAAGGAAACGGTACATTGAATTGCTTCCTAGTGCTGTAGTGACCAGGGGTGTGCTGTCAGAAGACCTTGGGTGGCTTCCGACTTGGAGGGACTTGGATTTTATATGCCACTTCTTTGTTTTCAGGCAACTCATGAAGCAGATCCAGAGCCATGGCTTCCCACCAGAAGTGGAGGAGCAGGATGTTGGCACTCTGCCCATGTCTTGTGCCCAGGAGAGCGGGATGGACCGTCACCCAGCAGCCTGTGCTTCCACTAGTATCAATGTGTAGATGCCATTCTTGTAGCTCTTACCTGCAAGTTTAGCTTGAATTAAGGGATCTGGGGGGACCATTTAACTTAATTACCGCTAGTTTTGGAATGTCTTTGTAAGATTAGGATTGGCACGGATGCAGTGTGGAATGCTAGGAGATGGGTCACACTTACCTGTGTTCCTATGGAAACTTTGAATATTTGTTTTATATGGATTTTTATCACTTTTTAGACATGATACTAACGTGTGCCCCTCAGCTGCTAAGCAAGCATTTGTAGCTTGTACATTTGGCAGAATGGGCCAAAAGCTAATGTTGTGACCCATTTTGGAAATAAACTGTCTTGAAATAATTGGGCATCAGGGAATGTTTCCAAGTTTCCCTTAAAGAAGGTGCACACTTCCTGCACAGGCTGCTGTAGTCACAGCATAGCAGAGAAGGAAAGGGTGGATGGGATGAGGCCACACCCTCTATACGCAGCATGAGTCTGCTTAGCCAGCCCTGAGTGTGTGTACCTGGCTGTGAAGTCGGTGCCCAGAACCTGTTGGTGAGGAATGTCATCCGTCTGACCTGATGTCCTGGCCACATCCCAGGCTCTTTGAACCTTGCCTGCAGAAACCCGGAATGTTCCTCAACCCTTGGCTTGGCCTGCATCACCACCTAGTAACAACTTGGAAGTATCATACAACCAACTTCCTGTAATAAATTCAACAGCAACTACTGTGTTGTAAATCTTTACCTTGACCATTGACCTTTTATAATCTTTACCCAATTTACACATTTCCTGTGAAGTGTGGCAGACTCTTAAACCTGTAGCTCAGGAGAGATAGTCATGGCCTGGAATCCCAGCACTGTTGTCTTGACCAGTTTTGGCTACACAACAGACCTACATCAAAAAGTTATGTGTAGCCTGAAAGCCATAGCCCTGTGAGCACCTGGAGGGGGGGCAGTTGCCCACAGGGCTAAAGCCAGCTAGTTTGTGCTGCCTGTGCCCTTCTACTCAAGTAAGGGAATCCCAACCATCAGCTGCCTTCAAGGTTTCCACTACACAGACATGGCCAAGCATCTCCTGCCCCAGGCTCAGGACCGTAGCTTTATTTGCTAAGTTGTGAACTTTCTTGGGAGCTATCAAGATTGGGGCTGGAGGGGCTGGAGGGATGGCTCAGAGGTTAAGAGCGTTGCCTGCTCTTCCAAAGGTCCTGAGTTCAATTCACAACCATCTGTAATGGAGTCTGGTGCCCTCTTCTGGCCTGCAGGCATACAGACAGAATATTGTATACATAATAAATTATTTTAAAAATTGTGGCTGGAGTTGGGAGGGAAGAAATAGAGCAAAGCCACTGGTTATGGGTAAAGAAAGGTTCAGGTGGTACCCATGCCCATAACCGCCTGTAGCATCACATGGGAACTTGAATACAGCGGTGGAGAGGCCCCAGTCCAGGCTTAGGTTGTTGGTAACTAAGATAACTGGAGAAATTAAGAAATTATTAGATGAAAGTTTCAAAGATAATAGACCACATGACTACTGGAAGCACTGAAGGCAAGGGACAGATGGGAGGACACCAGAAGAGGGCTCATTTTCTTCAGGCTGAGCTCCATTCTATATAAAGGTGCAGGCTGCTGGGAAAGGGCTGAAAGCCTGTGGGGTTTACGGTTTATACAACTTGATTTTGCTTGTTGTGCAGCCCTAGCTGGCCTAGCATTGGTTAATATAGATCAGGTTGTAGCATGTGGGTGCTTCATGCCTGAAGAGACTAGGAGAGCCTCACAGAACCTGGGTCTTCTGCAAGAGCAACCAGTGTACCACTGAGCCATCTCTCCTGCCCTACAGTTAAGATTTATATATAGTGTTCTATACACACCAGAAGAGGGCACCAAAGTAGATGAGCCACCGTGTAGTTGCTGGGAATTGAACTCAGGACCTCTGAAAGAACAGCCAGTGCTCTTAACCTCTGAGCTATCTCTCCAGCCCTAAATCTAGTTTTTTGAATATAAGTTTTTGACCTTTGAAGAAACAGATCGTTCTCACCTGTCTAACTGGCAAAGGCAGTTTCTTATCCCTGGTAGATGGTAGCCTAGCCTGCTCAAGGGTTCCTTGCCACAGAAGGAGATTGGTATGCCCTTGAAGATACGCGTGCTCACTCTTAGTGTGATGGTAGCTTAAAGAGCAACCACCTGAATCCAACTCTGACTTTGAATTTATCCTCCTGCCTCAGCCTTGTGATTGAATGCTAAGATTCACATCAGTCTCTTGAGAAAGAACTCACTGAGTCTGGAATTAGGCTGTGAGCCCACAAGACCCAGGGAGCCCGCCTCTCCCCACCCACTCCCACACCTTATTACTCCAGTGTCCCTCACCAGATTGTTTGCTGGTGACTACTGACTGGCCTGTAAACCCTAGGGATCCTCTGTCTCCATCTCTCTACTCTGGGATTACAGGCCCCTGCCACCTGGATTTTTATATAGGTCTTGGGATTGAAATTGGAACCACATGCTTGCAAGGGAAGAGCCATCTCCCCAGCCTCTGAAACTCCCTGGCTCATTCCTTGTCTGAATGGCAGCAGGCAGGGGCAGCCCAAGGCACCTGTGGCCCTGGAACGCAGCCAACGTTGGCACCTCATTCCTGCCATGGACTGAGTTGAGCTTGGAGTTGTACAGACCCAGCTGAGACTGGGCCCCTTTGTGGCTAGGCAGAGTGCCTGCCTCTGTAGCTGCCTCATCCTCAGTGGGAGAGAGCCAGCTCTCCCCTCGGACTTGCCATGGCAGGACTTACAGAGCCCAGAATTAGGCAGCGTGTCTCCATTTCTCTGTGATTTCTGCTCCAGTTCTCACCTTGAGGTCCCTGCCCTGAGCTCCTGACCTGGCTTTCCTCCACGATGGTCTTGTGAACCAACGAACCCTCCCCCCTCATGTTCTGTCCCGCAGCAGGATAACTAGTAACTAGGGCGTTTCTAGCCCCACCCCTAAAACTGCTGCTGTTAGTGGGAGAAGGGTTTTTACCCACATTTGCTGCTTGCTTGAGGGTGACCAGACTTGTTTACCTGGCCCTAAAGTCTGTCTGTCTGTCTGTCTGTACTGGCTGATTTTGTCAACTTATGTCAACTTACAAAAGCTAGAGTCATCAGAGAGGAAAGAGCTTCAGTTGAGGAACAGCTTCCATGAGATCCAGCTGTAAGGCATTTTCTCAATTAGTGATCAATGGGGGAGGGCCCATTGGTAGGTGGTGCCCGGGCAGGTGATCCTGGGTTCTATAAGAAGGTGGGTTGAGGAAGTCATGGGAAGCAAGCCAGTAAGCAGGTCCCCTCCATGGCTTCTGCATCAGCTCCTGCCTCCGGGTTTCTGTCCTATTTGAGTTCCTGTTATGCCCAGTCCATGGGGACCTCAAAAGACCACCAGGGAGACAAGGTTTATTGTGTGTGCCTTACAAGCCGCAGAGACGGCAGCGACCGTGTCAGGGCAGCAGCAAAAGAAGGTACCCTGTTCTTCTCGAGGGCATTATTTAAAGGCAAAGCCCAGAAAAGGTACATTGGCAGGGTGTGGGGTGATGGGTTCAATCCTAACTGGCTGACATTTGTCTTGGGGTGCCCTGATGAAAAGCAGGTGATCCTATCTACAAGGGTTGGCACATTAGGAATTTCCTTTGGATGGTCTGTTCCCGGGTAGTGTCTGGGTGGTCTCAGTTTGTGGTCTTTCTAGGAACCAGGTGTTGCCTTAGGGTAAACTACTGAGACTCAGGCCTCTATTGAGCTTGTCATGGCTGGGTCCTAAACTATCCTGACTTCCTTCAGTGATGAACAGCAAAGTTGAAGTATAGACCAAATTAACCGTTTCCTCCCCAACTTGTTTTATGGTCATGGTGTTTGTTTCATCACAGCAATCGAAACCTTAACTAAGACACTGTCTTTTCCCCTTATTTATTTATATCCCAACCAGAGTTTCCCCTCCCTCTTCTCCTCCCAGTTCCTCCCTACTCCCCTCTGCCCCCTCCTCCACTCCTCCTCCTCTGTTTCTCTTCAGAAAGGGGCAGGCCTCCCATGGATAGCTACCAAACATGGCGTGTCAAGTTGCAGTAAGACTAAGCACCTCCTCTCTTATTAAGGCTGGACAAGGTGACCCAATATGAGGAATAAGGTCCCAAAAGCAGACAAAAGAGTTAATGACAGCCGCTGCTCCCACTGTTAGGAGTCCCACAAGCAGACTAAACTACACAACTGTCACATCTATGCAAAGGACCTAGGTTAGTCCCATGCAGGATCCCTGGTTGTCGGTTCAGTCTCTGTGAGCTCCTATTAGCCCAGGTGAGTTGGTTCTGTGGGTTTTCTTTGGTGTCCTTGACCCCTGCAGCTCCTACAATCCTTCCTCCTGCTTTAATGCAGGATTCCCCAGCTCTCCTACTGTTTGACTGTAGGTCTCTGCATCTGTTTCCGTCCCTTGTTGGATGAAGCCTCTGATGACAGCTGGCCTAGGCCCCAGTCTCAGCACAGCGGAATATCGTTAGGCATCATTAAATTGACTTTTTTTTGGGGGGGGGGGGGCGGGCAGCCATGTTTGGTTCTATGCTAGGTCTTTAGGTAATCCAGTCTCTGGGCCCTGGTGCTCCAGGCAGTGTCAGGGGTGGGTTCCCTCTTGTGGCATGGGTCTCAGTGTGGACCAGTCATTGGTTGACTACTTCCACAATCTCTGTGCCGCTCTTACCCAGCACAACCTGTAGGCAAGACAGACTGTAGGTCTAAGGTTATGTGGCTGGAGGCCGGTGTCCCCATCACTTCACTGGAAGCCTTGCATGGTCACAGGAGATGGCTGACTCAGGCTCTGTATCCCTCATTGCTGGGAGCTGGGGTCGTCTTTGTAGATTCTTGGGACTTTCCCATGCACTATGTTTCTAGCTCACACAAAATGCCCCTCTTTTCCAGTCGTATCTTTCACTACTCTCCCCCTCCACTGCCCCCTGCTACCTGATCCCTCATGTTCCCATCCCACCCACCCCCAGTCCACCCCCAGAAATCTCTTCTATTTCCCCTTCCCAGGGAGATCCAAGCATCCTTCTCTGAGCTCTCCTTGTTACCTAGCCTCTCTGGGCTTGTCGATTGCAACATGGTTATCCTTTACTTTATAGCTAATATCCATGCCACGTTTGTCTTATTGGGTCTGGGTTTCTCACTCAGGATGTTTTTTTCCTAGTTCTATCCATTTATCTGCAAATTTCATGATGTCATCTTTAACAGCTGAGTAACACTCCATTGTGTAAATGTACCACATTTTCTTTATCCCTGAAGATTGTTTCCAGATTTGAGCTATTAGAATAAAGCTGCTATGAACATGAGTGAGCAAGTGTCCTTGAGGTATGGTAGAGCCTCCTTTGCGTGTGGTAGAGCTAGGTCTTGAGGTAAATCAGTTCCCAGTTTTTTGTAGAACCACCATATTGATTTCCAAAGTGGCTATAAAAGTTTGCACTACTATAGCAATAGAGAAGTGTTCTCCTTGCTCCATATCCTCTCCAGCATGAGCTGTCTGTCAATTGTGGCTTTTTGGTGTGGGAGATCCTTCTGTCTGTGTGTTGCTTTTTTTTTTCTTCTTTAATTTATTTATTATGTATACAGTGTTCTGCTGGCATGCCTTCAGGCCAGAAGAGGGCACCAGATCTCATTATGGATGGTTGTAAGCCACCGTGTGGTTGCTGGGAATTGAACTCAGAACCTCTGGAAGAGCAACCAGTACTCTTAACCTCTGAGCCATCTCTCCAGCCCCCATGTGTGTTGCTTTTCTTGGTTAATGAATAAAGAAACTGTTGGCCTGGTGATAGGGCAGAATTTAGGTAGGCAGAGAAGACGGAACTGAATGCTGGGAGGAAGAAGGGCGGAGTCAGGGAAAAGCCATGGATCCGCCACTGGAAACATGATGAAACTTTGCTGGTAAACCACAACCTCGTGGTGATACACAGATTAATGGAGATGGGTTAAATTAAGATGTGAGAGTTAACCAATAAGAAGCTAGAGCTAATGGGCCAAGCAGTGTTTTAAATTAATACAGTTCCTGTGTGATTATTTCCAGTCTAAGGTAGCCAGGCAGCTGGGAACCAAACAAGTGGCTCCTCCTCCAACATTTTTTATTTTGTTTTCATTTATTTATCTATCTATTTATCTACTTATTTTTGGTTTTTTTATTTTTATTTTTTTATTTTTTTTAAATATTTATTTATTTATTATGTATACAATATTCTTTCTGCGTGTGTGCCTAAAGGCCAGAAGAGGGCACCAGACCTCATTTCAGATGGCTGTGAGCCACCATGTGAACTCAGGACCTTTGGAAGAGCAGGCAACGCTCTTAACCACTGAGCCATCTCTCCAGCCCCCTTATTTTGGTTTTTTGAGATGGAGTTTCTCTATGTAACAGTTCTGGCTGTCCTGGAACTTACTCTGTAGACCAGGCTGGACTCACTCAGAGATCCACTTGCCTCTGTCCCCCTCTCCCTCCTGTCCTTGGATTAAAGGTGTGTGCTACCACTTGTGTTTTTGTTTTTGTTTTTTTTTTTAAGATTTATTTATTTATTTATTTTGGTTTTTCGAGACAGGGTTTCACTGTAGCTTTGGTGCCTGTCCTGGAACTAGCTCTTGTAGACCAGGCTGGCCTTGAACTCCCAGAGATCTGCCTGCCTCTGCCTCCCAAGTGCTGGGATTAAAGGTGTGTGCCACCACCGCCCGGCTTAAGATTTATTTATTTATTATGCATACAATATTCTGTTAACATGTACACACCAGAAGAGGGCACCAGATCTCATTATTAAGGGCGCTGGGGAGATGGCTCAGCAGTTAAGAGCACTGGCTGCTCTCCCAGAGGACCTGAGTTCAATTCCCAGCAATCACAGGGTGGCTCACAACCATCTGTAGTAAGATCTGGTGCCCTCTTCTGGCCTTCAGGAATGCATGCAAGCAGAACACTACATACATAATAGATAAATAAATCTTAAAAAAAAGGAATTGTGTTGGGATTTTAATAGGGGGAGTATTGAATCTGTAGGTTGGTTGTGGTAATTTGGTCGTTTTTATTATGTTACCCTACCAATTCATGAGCATGGGAGATCTTACTATCTTCTGATATCTTCAATTTATTCTTCAAAAGTTTTAATTTCTTGTCATATAGATCTTTCACTTTCTTGGTTAAAGTTATACCAAGATGTTTACATTGTTTATAGCTTATGAGGGGTGTTTTGCTGATTGCTTTCTCAGTTTGTTATTTGTATATAGGAGGGCTACTAATTTATTTGAACATCTTGTATCCAGCCACTTCACCAAAAGTGTTTATCAGCTATGGGAGTTCCCTAGAAAAACTTTGGGGTTGCTTGTAGAATTTTGTGGGTTGCTTATGTAAACTATCATATCATATGCAAATAGAAATACTTTGACTTCTGCCTTTCCAATTTGTTTTGTTTTTTGTTTTTATTTTTTATACATTTTTTATTGATATTTATTGAGCTCTACATTTTTTCTACTCCCCTCCCTGCCTCTCCCTTCCCCCGTTCTACACTCCCCCAAGGTCCCCATGCTCCCAATTTACTCAGGAGATCTTGTCTTTTTCTACTTTCGACTTCCCATGTGGATTAGATCTATGTAAGTCTCTTAGTGTCTGCATTGTTGTCTAAATTCTTTGGGATTATGGTTTATTGGCTGGATTTCTTTGGTTTAAGTTTAAAAACCACCTATGAGTGAGTACATGTGACAATTGTCTTTCTGGGTCTGGTACCTCACTCAAAATGATATTTTCTAGTTCCATCCATTTTTCTGCAAAATCAAGCTGTCATTTTCTGCTGTGTTGTACTCTATTGTGTAAATGTACCACATTTTCCTTATCCATTCTTTGGTCGAGGGGCATTTAGGTTGTTTCCCGGTTCTGGCTATGACAAACAAAGCTGCTATGAACATAGTTGAGCACATGCCCTTGTGGCACGATTGAGCATCCTTTGGATATATACCCAAAAGTTATTACTGGGTCATGAGGAAGGTTGTTTCCTAATTTTCTGAGAAATCGCCACACTAACATCCAATGGGGTTGTACCAGCTTGCATTCCCACCAGCAATGCAGAAGTGTTCCCTTTTCCCTATTCCCCACAACCTCTCCAGCATAAGTTATCATCAGTGTTTTTGATCTTGGGCATTCTTACAGGTGTAAGATGGAATCTCAGAGTTGTTTTGATTTGCATTTCTCTGATGACTAAGGATGTTGAATATTTCCTTAGGTGTCTTTCAGCCATTTTAGATTCCTCTGTTGAGAGTTCTCTGTTTAGGTCTTTACTCCATTTTTTTTATTGGATTATGTGATCTTTTGGTGTCCAATTTCTTTTTATTTATTTATTTATTTGATTTTCGAGACAGGGTTTCTCGGTAGCTTTTTGATTCCTGTCCTGGAACTAGCTCTTGTAGACCAGGCTGGCCTCGAACTCACAGAGATCCTCCTGCCTCTGCCTCCCGAGTGCTGGGATTAAAAGCGTGCGCCACCACCACCCGGCTTAGTGTCCAATTTCTTGAGTTCTTTGTATATGTTGGAGATCAGACCTCTGTCTGATGTGGGGTTAGTGAAGATCTTTTCCCATTCTGTAGGCTGTCGTTTTGTCTTGTTGACCATGTCCTTTGCTTTACAGAAGTTTCTCAGTTTCAGGAAGCCCCATTTATTAATTGTTTCTCTCAGTGTCTGTGCTGCTGGGGTTCTATTTAGGAAGTGATCTCCTGTGTCAATGCGTTCAAGTGTACTTCCCACTTTCTCTTCATTTTTTTTTTTTTTTTTTTTTTTTGGTTTTTCGAGACAGGGTTTCTCTGTGGCTTTGGAGCCTATCCTGGAACTCGCTCTGTAGACTAGGCTGGTCTCGAACTCACAGAAATCCGCCTGCCTCTGCCTCCCGAGTGCTGGGATTAAAGGCGTGCGCCACCATCGCCCGGCCCCACTTTCTCTTCTATGAGGTTCAGTGTGGCTGGCTTTATGTTGAGGTCTTTGATCCATTTGAACTTGAGTTTTGTGCATGGTGATAGATATGGGTCTATTTTCATTTTTTTACATGTTGATATCCAGTTATGCCAGCACCACTTGTTAAATATGCTTTCTTTTTTCCATTTGATATTTTTTGCTTCTTTATCAAAGATCAGGTGTTCTAAGATGTGTGGGGATTGATATCTGGGTCTTCTATTCAGTTCCATCGGTCCTCCTGTCTGTTCTTATGCCAGTAGCAGGCTGTTTTCAGTACTGCAGCTCTGTAATAGAGTTTAAAGTCAGGGATTGTGATGCCTCCAAAAGTTCTTTTATTGTACAGGATTGTTCTGGCTATCCTGGGTTTTTTGCTTTTCCATACAAAGTTGAGTACCATTCTTTCAAGGTCTTTGAAGAATTTTTCTGGGATTTTGATGGGCATTGTGTTGAATCTGCCTTTTCAATTTGTATCCCCTTGGTCTCCTTTAATTATCTTATTGTTCCAACTAGAACTTTAAGTACTATATTGAATAGATACAGAGAGAATAGGCAACCTTATCTTGTTCCTGATTTTAGTGGAATTGCTTTGAGTTTCTTTCCATTTAATTTGATGTTGGCTATTGGCTTGCTGTATATTGCCTTTATTGTGTCTAGGTATATCCCTTGTATCCGTGATCTTTCCAACCTTTATCATGAAGGGATGTTGGTTTTTGTTAAAGGCTTGAAATTTTCAGCATCTAATGAGATGATCATGTGAGTTTTTTTTCCTTTCAGTTTGTTTATATGGTGGATTACATTGAAAGATTTTTTTAAAAATATTTATTATGTATACAATATTCTGTCTGTGTGTATGCCTGCAGGCCAGAAGAGGGCACCAGACCTCATTACAGATGGTTGTGAGCCACCATGTGGTTGCTGGGAATTGAACTCAGGATCTTTGGAAAAGCAGGCAATGCTCTTAACCTCTGAGCCATCTCTTCAGCCCACATTGACAGATTTTTGTATGTTGAACGATCCCTGCATCTCTGGGATGAAGCCTTCTTGATCATGGTGGATGATCTTTTTGATGGGTTCTTGGATTCAGTTTGTATTTTATTGATTATTTTTGCATCACTGTCCATGAGGGATATTGGTCTGCAGTTCTCTTTCTTGAGTCTTTGTGTGGTTTGGGTATCAGGGTGACTGTGGCCCTCATAAAATGGCTTTGTCAGTGTTCCTTCTGTTTCGAGAATGTGGAACACGTTGAGAACTGGTTTTAGTGCTTCTTTGAAAGCCTGGTAGAATTCTGTGCTAAAACTGTCTGGTCCTGGACTTATTTTGGTTGGGAGACTTTTAATGACTGCTTCTATTTCCCTAGGGGTTATAGGTCTATTTAAATTGTTTATCTGGTCTTGATTTAACTTTGGTAAGTTATACCTATCAAAAATTTGTCCATTTCCTTTAGATTTTCCAGTTTTGTGGATTATAGATTTTTAAAGTATGATCTAACAATTCTGACTTTCCTAAAAGTCTCTACATCCCTCTTTTTGTCTCTGATTTTGTTAATTTGGTTATTCTCTCTGCCTTTTAGTTAGTTTGGATAAGAGTTTGTCTATCTTGTTTTGCTCCAAGAACCAACTCTGTTTCATTGTTTCTTTGGATTGGTCTCTTTGTTTCTATTTTATTGATTTCTGCCCTGAGCTTGATTATTTTCTACTGTCTACTCCTGTTTGGTGCATTTGCTTCTTTTTTCTTCTAGAGCTTTCACGTGTGCTGTTAAGTTGCTAATGTGAGATCTCGTCTACATTCTTTATGCAGGCAGTTAGTGTTATGAAGTTTCCTCTGAGCACCACTTTCATTGTGTCCCATAGGTTTGGGTATTTTGTACATTCACTTTCGTTGAATTCTAGGAAGTCTTTAATATTTCTTCCTTGACCCAGTGGCAATTTGGTAGAGAGTTGTTCATTTCCACAAGTTTGTAGGCTTTCTGTTTCTATTGTTGAAATCTAGCTTTAATTCATGGCGGTCTGATAGGATGTGGGGGTTATTTCACTTTTCTTCTATCTTTTGAGACTTGCTTTGTGAACAAGTATGTGGTAATTTTGGAGAATGTTCCAAGAGGTGCTGAGAAGAAAGCGTATTCTTTTGTGTTTGGATGCTTGCAGTTCCATTTCATTCACAATGTCTGTTAGCTCCAGTATTTCTGCTTAGTTTTTGTCTGGATGACCTGTTCATTGGTGAGAGTGGGGTACTGAAGTCTCTCACTATCAATGTGTGAGAGTCAATGTGTAATTTAACCTTTAGCAGTATTACCTTTATAAACATGGGTGCCCTTGTGTCTGGGGCACAGATATTGAGAACTGAGATGTCTTCTTGGTGAATTTTTCCTTTGAGTATGAAGTGTCTTTCCTATTCTCTTAATTTTAGTTCAAAGTCTACTTTGTTAGACATTAGAATAATTAAACTAGCTTGCTTCTTAGGGCCATTTGCTTGCAATTTTTTTTCAATTTCTTGCTCTGAGGTAATGTCTATCTTTGTTGAGGTGTGTTTCTTGTATGCAGAAGGATGGATCTTGTTTTTATATTTATTTTGTTAGCCTGTGTCTTTTATTGGGGATTTGAATCCATTTATATTGAAATATATCAATGATCAATGATTGTTAATTCCTCCTATTTTGATGTAGTTGGTGGTGGTTTTGTGTGTGTGTGTGTGTGTGTGTGTGTGTTTTGGTTATATTGGTATGAGATTATTTATTGCCTGTGATTTTTTTTTTGTTATAAACTTATTGGCCTAGTAGCTCAGACTTCTTGTTAACTCATAACTTATATTAGCTCATTATTCTTGTCTATGTTAGCCATGTGGCTCGGTACCTTTTTTTTTTTTTTTTTTGCGAGGCAGTCACATCTTGCTTCCTCTGAGGCTGGGTCATCACTGCAGACTGCTTTACTCTTCCCAGAATTTTCCTGTTCTCTTCATCCCACCTCTACTTCCTGCATGGTTGTCCCGCCTATACTTCCTGTCTGGATACTGGCCAATCAGCATTTAATAAACAAGTACAAGAAACAAATGTTTACAGAGTAAAACCATTGTCCCACAACAATCCCCCTTTTTTTTAAGAACAAGAACTCTGAATCTAATATCCTTTGTTTAGCTTTTTTCCTGACCATTATCCATAACAACTGTAATCAACATTCTAAACAAAGGAAAACATCCATAGTCCATTTTTTGGGAATGTGGTCATAGTTTTCAGGCTACTTCCTACTGAATTGGGGTGCTGATAATCTTATGGGGACCTAAAGAAAATTTAGAATTATGATCCTGGAGTATCCTGTGAGGCTTGATCATCTCAACTAGCAGTCTTGAGGCTGTTCTGGATGTAGAACTCAGACCTGGGCTATCGGCTCCTGTCGGAGATTTCTCAGGGGGTCTTCTTGATCAAACCTTATTTTTCTTAGCCCAGAATAAATCCATAGCCTCTCATTTTCTGTGGAAACAAACAAAACCTCTTCTCCAAGGTAACATATCTTTTGACTTCAATTTTGAAGTCAAGGCATTTACAAAATGTTTATGTTTTATTAATCCAGCAGCATTTATATTTAAATGTCTTTTAGCAGCTATTGCTCCTTCCTCAGCTGTCAAGCAATTGAAAGAGAACATAATAACATACAATATCCAGATTCTGTGTGTGGTTTCCATTTTTATGTGGCTTTATTTTAAACTCTTCTTTTATTTTTAATTTTTGGCTTTTTGAGACAGGGTTTCTCTGTGTATCTTTGTCCTGGAACTCACTCTGTAAACCAGGCTGTTCTTTTTTTTTTTTTTTTTTTTTTTTTTTTTGGTTTTTCGAGATAGGGTTTCTCTGTGGTTTTGGAGCCTGTCCTGGAACTAGCTCTTGTAGACCAGGCTGGTCTCGAACTCACAGAGATCCGCCTGCCTCTGCCTCCCAAGTGCTGGGATTAAAGGTGTGTGCCACCACACCTTGAATTCACAGAGGTCTGCCTGCCTCTGTTTCCCAAGTGTTGGGATTAAAGGTGTGTGCCACCACACCCAACTACTCTTTTTCTTTTTTATTTTAAGGACTTTAACCTTTTTTCTTTTCTCTCCCAAGTCTACACATATTTTTAAACACTGTAAACTGTTTAGAGGCTTTTTCTTCTGAAACTATCTTTACTGCGTTTATCTTTTTCTGACCACATGAGTCTTTAATTTGCTAAATGATATGGCTAGGATTAAAGCCATGGCTTTGAGAACTGGATCCAGTCCATTCCTTAGCTTTATGAGATTTCAGCCTCATGGCAGATACCGGCTGGAGCCATGTTTATTACCACAACTCTATGGCATTTCAAGATCCCTGCCACCACCAAAAAGCATGCAGTCAGCTTTGCATCAACACCATTGAAGTGTTTTGTGGAGGAACATCTTTAAAAAGTGCTGCAAGGTTTTGCAGCTAAAGCTGAGTCAGGAAGCCTATCTTTAATGAGAGTGCTTGCCTCTAGCAAGCAGAGCCCACCCGAGAAAGTATTGCTATCAAGAAGCCATACTTGTGGTGGTGCACACCTTTAATCCTAGTACTTGGGAGGCAGAGGCAGGCAAATTATTGTGAGTTCAAGGCCATCTTGGTCTACAAGAGCTAATTCCAGGACAGGCTCCAAAACTACAGAGAAACCCTATCTTGAAAAACCAAAAAGAAAAAGAGGAGGAAGGAGGGAGGGAGGAGGAAGGAGGGAGGGAGGGAGGAGGAAGGGAGGGAGGAGGAGGAAGGAAGGAGGGAGGGAGGAGGAGGGAGGGAGGAGGAGGGAGGAAGGAGGAGGGAGGGAGGAGGAGGGAGGGAGGAGGAGGGAGGGAGGAGGAGGGAGGGAGGAGGAGGGAGGGAGGAGGAGGGAGGAGGAAGGAGGAAGGAGGAAGAGAGGGAGGGAGGAAAGGAGGGAGGGAGGAGGAAGGAGGAAGAGAGGGAGGGAGGGAGGGAGGAAGGGAGGAAGGGAAGGGAGGGGGGAAGGGGGAAAGGAGGGGGGAAGGGGGAAGGGAGGGGGGAAGGGGGAAGGGGAAGGGTGAAGGGGGAAAAAAGGAAGAAAAAGCCATACTTAACACTATTATTTTTTGTCTAGAATTACTTCCCAAGCTCTGTCAGGTTTTATGTGGATGCAGTTGTCCACTCGTTGGGCACCATTCTGTTGACTGAGGTTTTCTGTCCGACCAGGTCCCACCGACATTTGGCCCGAAAGAAACCACACAGAGGTCAACATTAGTTATAAACTGATTGGCCTAGTAGCTCAGACTTCTTATTAACTCTTATAACTTATATTAGTCCATTATTCTTGTCTGTGTTAGCCATGTGGCTTGGTACCTCTTTTGGCGAGGTAGGCACATCTTGCTTCCTCTATTGCCCATGTTTTTGTGGATGTAGTTAACCTCCTTGGCTTGAAGTTTTTCTTCTAGTACTTTCTATAGAACTGGATTTGTGGATATTGTATAAATTTGACTTTATAATGGAATATCTTGTTTTCTCCATCTACAGTGATTGAAAGTTTTACTGGGTATAATAATCTGGGCTGGCATCTGTGGTCTCTTAGAGTGTGATGCACAGTTGTCTGGGCCCTCGGGCTTTTAGAGTCTCCACTGAGAAGTTGGGTATAATTCTAATACATCTGCCTTTATATATGTTATTTGGCCTTTTTCTCTTGCAGCTTTTAATGTTCTTTCTTTGTTCTGTGTGTTTAGTATTTTGATTATTATGTGTGTTTAGTGTTTTGATTATTATGTGGCTAGGGGACTTTCTTTTCTGGTCCAATCTAATTGGTGTTCTATAAGCTTCTTGTACCTTTATAAGCATGTCCTTCTTTAGGTTAGGAAAATTTTCTTCTATGATTTTGTTAAAAATATTTTATGGGTCTTTGAGCTGGGATTCTTCTTTATCTATTACTATTATTGTTAGCTTTGGTCTTTTCATAGTGTCACAGATCCTGGATGGTTTTTTTTTCTTTTTTTCTTTTTTTTTTTTATTTATTTAGTATATTATGTGTATAGCATTCCTTCCATGTGTGCCTGCAAGCCAGAAGGGGGCGCCAGGTCACATTATAGATGGCTGTAAGCCACCATGTGGTTGCTGGGAATTGAACTCAGGACCTCTGGAAGAGCAGTCAGTGCTCTTAACCTCTGAGCCATCTCTCCAGCCCCGATCCTGGATGTTTTGTATCAGGAATTTTTTTAGATATAACATTCTTTGATGAGTGTGTCTATTTCTTCTATTATATCTTCAACACCTGAGGTTCTTGTCCATCTCTTGTATTCTGTTAGTGATGTTTGTGTCTGTGGTTCCTATTCACTTACCTAGATTTTTCCATTTATAGAATTTTTTCATGCAGTGTTTCTTTATTACTTCTAGTTCTATTTCCAGGTCTTGAACAATTTTGTTTCCTTTAACTTTTGGTTTTTCTTGACATTTTTTTTTTTTTTGGTTTTTCGAGACAGGGTTTCTCTGTGGTTTTGGAGCCTGTCCTGGAACTAGCTCTTGTAGACCAGGCTGGTCTCGAACTCACAGAGATCCGCCTGCCTCTGCCTCCCGAGTGCTGGGATTAAAGGCATGCACCACCACCGCCCGGCTTCTTGACTTTCTTGATGCTCTTTAAGGGATTTTTTTTTTTTTTTTGGTTTTTTCGAGACAGGGTTTCTCTGTGGCTTTGGAGCCTGTCCTGGAACTAGCTCTTGTAGACCAGGCTGGTCTCGAACTCAGAGGTCCGCCTGCCTCTGCCTCCCGAGTGTTGGGATTAAAGGCGTGCGCCACCATCGCCCGGCTAAGGGATCTATTGATTTCCTCCAAATTTTTGATTGTCTGTTCCTCAATTTCTTTAAGGGGTCTATTCATTTCCTCTTTAAGGAACTCTGTCATCTTCAGAAAGTTGATTTTAAGGTTGTTTTCTCGTGCTTCAGCTGTGTGGGAATGTTCAGGGCTTGCTGTCGTGGGATGGCTGGGCTCTGGTGACATGTGACCTTGGCTGTTGTTATGGTGCTCTTACACCGATGTTTAGGCATCTGGATTTGGAGTGAGTATAGGTCTAAGTGCCAATTTCTGGACATGTCTTTGTCGAATGGGTGCATTCTTCACTGGTCTTCTGGCTGTAGTGGTCTGTGGTTGAGTTAGAGGGTCTCTATCTGCATTGGGGCTGGACTTTTGATGGTCTGGACAGCCCTCTGGATCTGCAGGGAGTTGCTACCCAGGTTTGGGGCTGGAATTCTGGCTATGTGCACAACCTCTGGTCTGGCCAGGGTGCTCTGGGGTTCAGGATGCTGGCCTGACTTCTGGTGAGGTAGAAGGTGTCTGCCTTCTTTTCAGGGAGCTGGTATAATCTCTGGTGGGGTAGGAGGTTTCCAACAGGGTTGGAGGGCAGTCTTACCTGGGCTATAATGGAGTAGGAAGCTTCCACCAGAGGTATGGGCTTGGGATATGGTGACAAGGAGAGAAGGGGCTGTTGGGGTTATGCTGGGTGGGCCCTGGTGGGGAGAAGAGGTGGTCTTAAGTGGGGTTCAGAATGCCGGTTTGGCCTCTGGTGTGGTAGGAGGCTTCCACCAGAGCCTGTATTTCTTTCCTTGTTGGTTTTTCAAGACAGGGGTTCCCTATACAGCCCTCACTGTCTTGGAACTTGCTCTGGGACCAGACTTTCCTCTAACTCAGATCCTCTTGCCTCTGCCTTCTATGTACGGGGATCAGAGGCATATGCCACCACTGCCTAGCTGACCTTAAGTATTTCTAAGGTGCAGCCTGCTAGGCATCCATACTTGATAGCCAAGGTACTCTGTTTGGGAGAAGGCAGAAAACGCTGGGCTGAAAGTCTGGGCAGGAGTGTGCCTCTACTAGGTGGCCCATGTAGTAAGCCCTGGGCTGCCTGTGGTGTGGCCTGTCTTGGCGGCTCTGCATGTTCATCTCTGGGTGTATTGGCAGGAAGGGCCATATTTAGCAAATAAAATCTAAGATAATGTCTGGACCCTATTCAAAGACCTTATTTGTGGTTGTGAGTCTTGAGCACCAGGATCCTGGCCTTGGCTTCTGACTACTACAAGTTAGGTGCTCCCATGGGCCTCAGCATCTCCATCAGTCAGAGGGCATGGGAAACAGAAAGTGGCCAGGCTCTAGGACCAGGTTCCCGATAGCTGTGCAGCCCTGGGCAGTCTTCCTGGTCATAGCCACCAGGGGGCAGCAGCACCTAGTGTTTAAGATGTAGCTAGACAGCGAAGGGCTGAGCTCTACACTGAAAAAAGGTTCCAGGCCCGTCTTGTTCCGAGCACTTTTCCAGAGTCGCCCAAGCTTCACCGCTACCTCAGGCTGTAGCACCTCCAGGGACAGACCAGCGGGTCCTCTTCAGACTCCTTTTCTCTATCTCTTTGCCTGTCCCTTCAGTGAGTAATGCCTGCGGCTGTGGTGGCTTCCTGAGGTATCCCTGTGCCCACACCGCGAGACACCCTGCATGCAGATCTGGCCTACATATCCCCAAAGTACCTTGAGGGTGGGGTTGAGATATTTGTGTGTCACAGTGCAGCTGTTTCAGGTAAATGACTGTGAGCCAGAGTCAGAGCCCACCTAGGCTCTCTTCTCTGCATAACCCCCCATACCTCCTACCCACTCCCGTCTGCAGTACCCAATGCTCTCCTTACAGCCACACCCCTGTAGAAGTCAGACTCTTGTGGAGATGGGCCTGGCAACCACTAGCTATCCCTCAGTCCTGCTCTTGAGAGCTTGAGGTCGGACCCTGCCTCTGGGCACCTCATCTGCCCCAGGATGTCCGTGGGCTGCTCAGTACTTCAGTTCTCAGAACACACAGCTCCCGAGGAGAACAGTCACGTGACTCGTTCACAGCTCATCACACGCAGAGCTCGCAGAAAACTGAAGCTCTTGTTGGCACTGCGGTGCTTTGAGTAGGGACACAGGAAATCTTGCTTGGCAAGGAAAATCACAGGTCCCTCCGCTGTGTAAAGGAAGCCGCACAACCTGGGACTACTTAACATATCAAAGGGGACCTGGCTGCCAGGTTCTTCCAGCATCCCTCAGGGTCTACTATCTGTTTCAGGGTCCTCCTGGTTGGCATACCCCGCCTGCTATCCTAGACTTCTCCAGCCCAGAGGCGCTGCTGCGACCCCCCCCCCCAGCTGCTACCCTGTATAATCAAACCATGTTGCTTACCTGTTTGTCTTTTGTGTTCCCTTCTTCTGTCTTGGGGTCTCCTGACTGATGCACTTAGTTCCCCCCTCCTCTCTCCCCTTACCCTTCCCTTCGGGGTCATGTCCACTCTCCCAGATGTTCCCACTCTTAGCTATGTCTCCATTTTATCTACGATACCTAGGACCAGTCATGTCCTTTCTCTCTCTCTTCTTTTTTAATTCAACAGCCACTAGACCCTTATCCCTCCCCAGATGCCTGCACAGGACAGCAGAAGTTCTGGGGGCCCAGAGGCCTTTCTGAGGTGGTACCTCCCACCCCACAAGTGTTTGCACCCAGGCTGAAGAGCCTGTTAGGGGATCCCTGCCGTGCAGAAAACTTGGATGAGAGTTCAAGGTTCATTCTGGGTCTTCCTCTCTGGTGGGCTGGGCTTCTTGGCATCATCTTTTGGGCCTACTTCCCTCTTCATTCTAGGCAGCAGCAGCCTGCTTACCTGAGGAACCACACTGATTGAATGAGTTCCCGATGGGGCAGTGTCTACTAGGATCCTCATGCTCTGCATTTGTATACAAGGAGCTGTAGCCAGTTTCTTCCTTCTTGGTTTATTTCCCCCTTGTTCCACCCACTCCATATAAGGTCTTATTCATGGAGTCAGCAAGTAAGTAGCCTTGGATGGCCTGGTCCTTATATGACTAACCTGCCCTCTAACTTCTGGCAATTCTCCTGCCTTAGGTTTCCAAGTACTGGGACTAGACATAAATAGCTATACTGGTGTGAGGGTGTGGTGTGGTGTGTGTGTGTGTGTGTGTGTGTGTGTGGTGTGGGTGGTGTGGGTGGTGTATGTGTGTGGGTGGTGTATGTGTGTGTGTGGTGTGTGTGTGTGTGTGTGTGTGGTGTGTGGTGTGTGTGTAGAATTTCTTTATCTCGAGATGGACACTGGTCTTGCCGTGCCTTCAAGCTTGAACTGGAATCACACTGTTGGCTCTGGGTTGCTGAATGACAGGGCTGAAGATATCGGGGTGGTCTTGTCTCCTCCGTCACCTTCACTGCATTGACTACACACAGCCGGTTAGCGAATGAACGGACTAACCTCTACCCATCGCTCCATCCTCTGTTCATCTTTCTCATCTATCACATTGACTATGGATTTTTTTTTTTTGTCAACTTGGCACAAGTTGGGGTTGTTTGGGAAGAGTGGACATTAGCTGAGATAACTTTCATCAGATTATCTGTAGGTGTATATGTGGGCCATATTTTTGCTTAATGATTGATGTGGGAGTGCTCAGCCCACTGTGGGTGGTGCCATCCCTAGACTGGCAGTCATAGATGGTGTAAGAAGGCAAAATGAATAAGCCAAAAGGAGCAAGCCAGTAAGCAGCATTCCTTCAGGGTCTCCACCTCCAGGTTCCTGTTTCCATTAATTCCTGACATGATGGATTATAAACCATAAGAAGAAATGAACCCTTTCCTCCCCGAGTAGCTTTTGGTTATGGTGGGGGTATTGCTATGATAGACCTGACCACATTGGTTTGGGGGAGATTGTGAAAGTGTTGGAAGAATCCATGGAGTACTCAAAGCTTAATGGGAGTTCTCTGGGAGTGTAGAGATTAATAAGGCCTGGTTTAGGATGCCTCAGAGGGAAGCGAAGACCCTAAGAGGCCTTTTGTGGGATACTGCTTTGTGTTCAGAACCCGTGCTTCTGGCGAGAAGGGATTGCAGGACCAGCTACGGTTAACTAGACACCAGCACCTCTGAGGCAAGCTGCTGCTTCCCTGGGACAACACTGCCCAGCTCTGATTTAGAAGAAGCCAGCATTGCTGAGGTGAACTCTGCCGGGAAGTGTTTCCTTGGGGTCGAGCATGTAGAAGCTGGGTCCAGTATGGGGAAGGCCGTGTGCATCTCAGGCTGGCCGCTGAACTTGGTGATATGTTTTCCATATGGTAGTGATTTGGGCTGCAGGAAACTGCAGGGTTGAAGGCACCGTAGAGAGAAACTGAGGCTCGTCACCACATAGCAGGGTTGGAGTTCCTGAAGAGAAGTCAAGAGATCATTCATTGGTAGAGGGGCAGCCTCATTGCAGAGGACTGCTGTGGGACAACGCTCTTGTACCCTGCAAAGATTTGTCACTTGTGCTGGGTTAATAAAACACTGATTGGTCAGTAGCTAGGCAGGAAGTATATGTGGGGTGACCAGACAAGGAGAATTAGATAGCAGAGAAAGCAAGATGAAAATGCCTCATGTGGCTAAAAATAGATAAGAATTATGAGCTAATTTAAGTGTAAGAGCTTGTTAATAATAAGCCTGAGCTAACAGGCCAGTTTTATAATGAATATAAGCATCTATGTGTTTCTTTGTGATTAAATGGCTGTGGGACCACGTGGGACAGGAACCTCTGTCTACAGTGTACTCTTTTGGCACACTAGATTTTAGATCTGTCAAGGACAGTGGCAGATGCAGGGTGGACCCAGCCTGAGTCCATGAGAGGTGCTGTTTGTGTGCTGTGGTGCCAGAATTAGAGCCACTTAAGCCCTTTGGAGTCCAGAAGATTGTAAGTTCCAGATAATAGATATTGAGGTATTTACACTTCTGGACTGGGGTTTTACTTTGATTTAATTGTGGCTCTTCCCTCTTGAGTGAGAAAGTATTTATCTTGTTTTTGACTTATGTAGGAACCTATGGCTAAAAGATTTGGTTTTTTTTTTAAATTGATATTTATTGAGCTCTACATTTTTCGCTGCTCCTCTCCCTGCCTCTCCCCTCTTCCCTTCAAACCTCCCCCAAGGTCCCCATGCTCCCAATTTGCTCAGGAGATCTTGTTTTGTTATACTTTCTACTTCCCATGTAGATTATATCTATGTAAGTCACTTTTAGTGTCCGTATTTTTGTCTAAGTTCTCTGGGATTGTGGTTTGTAGGCTGGCTTTCTTTGCTTTATGTTTAAAAACCACCTATGAGTGAGCACATATGATAATTGTCTTTCTGGGTCTGGGTTACCTCACTCAAAATGTTTTCTAGCTCCATCCATTTTCCTGCAAAACTCAAGCTGTCATTTTCTGCGGTGTAGTACTCCATTGTGTAAATGTATCACATTTTTCTAATCCATTCTCCGATTGAGGGACATTTAAGTTGTTTCCAGGTTCTGGCTATGACAAACAAAGCTGCTATGAACATGGTTGAGCATATGTCCTTGTGGCACGATTGAGCATCCTTTGGATATATACCCAAAAGTGGTATTACTGGGTCATGAGGAAGGTTGTTTCCTAATTTTCTGAGAAATCGCCACACTAACATCCAATGGGGTTGTACCAGCTTGCATTCCCACCAGCAATGCAGAAGTGTTCCCTTTTCCCTATTCCCCACAACCTCTCCAGCATAAGTTGTCATCAGTGTTTTTGATTTGGACCATTCTTACAGGTATAAGTTGGAATCTCAGTTGTTTTGATTTGCATTTCTCTGGTGACTAAGGATGTTAAACATTTCCTTAAGTGTCTTTTAGCCATTTTAGATTTCTCTGTTGAGTTCTCTGTTTAGGTCTGTACTCCATTTTTTTTTGTTGGATTGTGTGATCTTTCGGTGTCTAATTTCTTGTTCTTTGTATATTTTGGAGATCAGACCTCTGTCTGATGTGGGGTTAGTGAAGATCTTTTCCCATTCTGTAGGCTGTCGTTTTATCTTGTTGATCGTGTCCTTTGCTTTACAGAAGCTTTTCGGTTTCAGGAGGTCCCATTTTTTAATTGTTTCTCTCAGTGTCTGTGCTGCTGGGGTTCTATTTAGGAAGTAGTTCCCTGTGCCAATGCATTCAAGTGTACTTCCCACTTTGTCTTCTATAAAGTTCAGTGTGGCTGGCTTTATGTTGAGGTCTTTGATGCATTTGGACTTGAGTTTTGTGCATGGTGATAGATATGGGTCTATTTTCATTTTTTTACATGTTGATATCCAGTTATGCCAGCCCCACTTGTTAAATATGCTTTCTTTTTTCCATTTGATATTTTTTGCTTCTTTATTAAAGATCAGGTGTTCAAAGATGTGTAGATTGATATCTGGGTCTTCTATTCAGTTCCATTGGTCCGCCTGTCCTTTTTTTTTTTTTTTAAATATTTATTTATTTATTTATTTATTTATTTATTTATTTATTTATTTATACAATGTTCTGTCTGTGTGCCTGCATGCCTGAAGAGGGCGCCAGACCTCATTACAGATGGTTGTGAGCCACCATGTGGTTGCCGGGAATTGAACTCAGGATCTTTGGAAGAGCAGGCAATGCTCTTAATCGCTGAGCCATCTCTCCAGCCCCCGCCTGTCTGTTCTTATGCCAGAGATTTGGGATTTTTAAAGAGAACTTGGACATTTAAAGTGTTAAAAAGTTTTAAGGATTATTGGGACTTTAAATGCTGAAATGTGTTTTATATAGTGATACTGATATTAACATAAGGTCTTGGGAATTAAAATATGAAAGCTTGTAGTTTAATAGTGATGTATTTGTGTCAAGTTGATAAGGAGTCAATTGTGCTGGTTTGGGTGTTTTGGTCCACTTGACATAGCCAGGCATCATCTGGGTAGAGGGAGCCCTAACTGAGAAAACCTCCATAGGTGGATTTGTGAGTCTGAGGTCAGCTTCATAAGCTCCAGGCCACTCAAGCCTATAGTGATAACACACCTCAAAAAACAAAACAAAACAAAACAAAACAAAACAAAACAGCCCCCCCCCCCGCAATCCGAAACCAAACAACAAAAACTACCAAAAAAAACTCCATCAGATTGGCACGCAGGCAAGTCTGCGGGGCATTTTCTTGAGTAGTGATTGACGTGGAGGTGCCACCCCATGGAAAAGGGTCCTAGGCAGGCCTGGGGTGTTGAGAAGGCTCAGCCATGAAGAGCACATGCTACTCTTGCTTGAGTTCCTGCCAACACGGTGTTGGCTGCTGGACTATGATGTGGCGCTGTGGCTGAACTCAACCGTCTCTCCACGAGTTGCTTTTGGCCATCGGTTTCATCACATCAATAGTGACCCTGGCTAAGACAGTGGGGGACACGGAAGGAGGCAGCGACTGGCTCTCAATGGGTTCTGGGCACAAGAGGCGAACATCCCCATGGCAGACATAGGGATGGCACCAGATGAGGCTGAGAGCCCAGGTCTGCCTCCTCACAGTAGCTCTGATGCCCCTGAGCCGCACCTGGCTCTCTTGGGTGTAGCGTCCCTGCTACCTTGATGATTAAATCAGAGGGGGGAGGAAGCGAGGGAGGCAGCATGCCACAGTCAGAAGTCAGACCTGTCAAGAACAGCCGTCCTTTATTTTCACAGGTCTTTCTTGGCATTGGGCAGATACTGCCAAACAGGCAGAGAAGATGTATAGACACAGTGGTGACTACGGGGTGCCCCAGGGACTGTGTTCATCAACAGCTGGATGCCAAGGACCCATTTTTGCTAAAAATTGGAGAGGGGAAGAACCATGACAGGGTGCTCACGGCAAAATAGGAAACGTGCAGGCCTTGGTTTATTTGATCACTTTAATATGCCAGACCAATCAACAGGAAGGACGGAGCACACACAGATATCCGTATTCGCAGCACGGAGGGCAGATGTTCATAGCCCTGGGCATGCATCTATCTCCTGTGGAATCAGGCAAATCAAGAATGCATAAATACCACAGCACAGCCAGACTTGGGGGGGGGGGGGAACACAGGCCACAGGGGACCATGCTTCAAAGGCAGTCAGAGGCATTAAATACAGGGCCTACACATTACAGTCCACTTCACCGTACACGTAACTCATAGTAAAAGGAAGGAGACCACGGTATATACGTGCTAGCGGCTTTGGTCAGAGAAAATGAACGAGGGAGGTGGAGCCATGCACTGGAAGGGCTTGCCTGTCTACTCCCCATCTTCTTCATCCCCACCCAGCCCACAAAGTCACCTGGGATCGTGTAAGACTCTGAAAAGTCCAGCCTGGTATCCGCGATAGCCTCCAGGCCCATTGTGGGCAGGGAGGTACCAGACAGCCAAGAACACTTGAACCCTTGGAAGTAACCGGCCTGGACTGGACAGGAGGGACAATGAATTGGTCAGGTGTGGGGGGAGCCGAGTTGGCCAGGCCAGGCGGGTGTGATGTGCTGCCTGGACCCAGGTCCCGGGAGAGCAGGGGAGATCAGAGATCACGGAGGAATCCACTTTTGCAAGCAAAGCTGAAGATGGCAGGACAAGCCTGTGTTTCTCCGCAACTGTCCCAAAGCTCATTCCCCTTAGAACTGGCTAGCGCTGCTGGGGTCGCACTGCAGCAACCGGACGATAGACGGGTCACTCTTGGCACCTTTGATGAATTCTTCCAGAGATAGCTTGCCTGGGGGTCAGAGCGGGAGAAAGAGGATTAGCCCGTGCTCTGTTTTTTGAGCGTCTAAAGGAGATAGGACTTCAGGTCCGTCTGGACCCTTCTGGAAAATGGACAATGTCCACTCTCCATCCACTTCTAGGGCACTTGCAATTCTTTTTACATATGAGTACACACATTTATTTACTGTGTGTGGGCAGACATGTCCTCTGAGGCATACATATGCTTCGAGGAAAACTTGCAGGACTCGGTTCTCCTTGTATCATGAAAATGTAGGTCCTGGGGGTCGAGCTCAAATCATCAGGTTTGGTAATGAACTCTGGGTCTGAATGAAGCTGCCTGCCCCACCTGGAGGCCTGGAGAGTCAGGCACTGGGGCGGCTGAGGACAAACCATGAGTGCTGATCAAATTCCATTTCTGTTCCTAGGCTAAAATCCCCTGACCAATTCAGGGGTGGTGACACATGCCTTTAGTTTAAGCACTCGGGAGGCAGAGATAGAGACAGGTGGGTCTCTGAGTTCGAGGCCAGCCTGGTTACAGAGTGAGTTCCAGGGCAGCCAGGGCTACATAGATAAACCCTGTGTTTTGGTGGGGAGAGGGGATTTCCTGACCAAAAGCAACTTAGGAGAGGAGGGTTTCCTTGGTTTAGGTCACAGCCCGTCACTGCAGGGAGTCAGTCACTTTAAGACCTCACAGGACAGAGAGCATGGGTGCTTGGCTGCCTGCTGTCTCCTTTCACCTCACGGTCCAGCCCCATCCCTCCCGCCTAGAGAGTGGTGATGGGCCTTCCCATCTCAATTAACCATCAAGACAATCCCAACAGGCATGCCCACAGGCTAACAGGAATGATTTCTCTGTCCAGTGGCTTCCATAGGGAAACATAAACAACTGGGACACGTACAGTCCCCACTGTCCACCGTCCCCTCTGAAGCTGGTGAGATTCCTGGCCTTGACAATCAGGAACAACAGCCACAGCTTTTTATTAGAGTGTGCCATCCACGCGAAGTGAGCCATTGGCATGGTGCCGCTTTAGCCTCATACCCACGCAAGTGGGGTTCTCCCCATTTCGCGGAGAGGAAGGCCAAGCCTCAATATGGTTTGTCAGAATCAAAGCCTTGGAGCCATGATAGACAAGAGAGTGAAGCATGTTTTTTGAGACCAGCCCAGAGGCTGTCTGCTTTGTGTGTGAGTGTGTTTTGAAAGCATTTCCTCGCAGTCTGAAGAGCTTTCTGCTGTCTGCAGTTCCACGGCAACCTCGTGTCCTGCTGAGTGCTGGCCTCAGCTCACCTGCGCAGAGCACTCGAGGCCCGGCACGGCACTTTCCTGTGCATTAGCGTACCCTGCATCTCAGCACAACCCAGGGAGCCTTTTTTTCCCTTAATGTTGCATTTCTTGGTAGAACAAAAGCCAATCAGTCGTGGCTCTACAAAGCCACATACAGGCCGAATCAGCGCACTGCGAGCAGCTACCTCACCCTTGCTGGGGTCCTACAAGAAACAGTCAAGGCAAAGGAGGACATAAGCCATCTCCTCGTGGACTGCTCCCCACTTTTTTTTGAGTTTTCGAGACAGGGTTTCTCTGTGGCTTTGGAGCCTGTCCTGGAACTAGCTCTTGTAGACCAGGCTGGCCTCGAACTCACAGAGATCTGCCTGCCTCTGCCTCCCGAGTGTTGGGATTAAAGGTGTGCGTCACCACCACCCGGCGAGACCTGCCTTTTTGCAGCCATGGTAGGACCTCAAAGTCCTCGGTGCTATGGCCACAGACAGATTAGGCTTCCATGCCTGATGACCCCCATGAGTGCCTGGGGAGCCTTGCATCTCAGGGTTATAGCAAGAAGCCTGGCCAGCTCCGCAGGATCCCAGGACACAAAAGTCCTCTGAGTCTCTCACCTCTCAGACCATCAGTATCCTTGCCTCTCCTCCCTAAATATACTTGTGGAAATAGTAAAACCACTCTCTCGGTTAACATGTGGGCTGGCTAATTCCATGTCCGCTTGATACAAGCTATAGCTATCAAGAGAAGAGGGAGCCTCAATTGAGAAAATGCCTCCATTAGATCTGTCTATAAGCAAATTTGTAAGGATTTTTTTTTTTTTCTCAAGACAGGATTTCTCTGTATAGCTTTGGCTGTCCTGGAACTCACTTTATGGACCAGGCTGGCCTCGAACTCAGAGATCTGCCTGTCTCTGCCTTTGCCTCCCATGTGCTGGGATTAAAGGTGTGCCACCATGCCTGGCCAGCAGGTCATTTTCTTAATTAGTGATTGATGGGGGAGGGCCCAGCTCATTGTGGGTGGTGCCATCCCCTACACTGGTGGTCCTGGGTTCTATAAGAAAGTAGGCTGAGCAAGCCATGGGGAGCAAGTCAGGAAGCAGCTCCCCTCCATGGCCTCTGTACCAGTTTCTGCCTCCAGGTTCCTGCCCTGCTTGAGTTCCTGTCCTGACTTCCTTTCATGATGATCTGCTATGTGGAACTATGGGCGAAATAAACCCTTTCCTTTCCCAGTTGCTTTTGGTCATAGTGTTTCATCACAGTAATAGTGAGCCTACCTAAGACAACGTGCATGAAGCCTACAGCTCAGAGGGGCTAGGGACATGCCCATTGTCATAAAGCCATAGGGAGGGCACCGGGTGCAGGGTAGATGTCCAGTCTTCCTTCAGCACAGCTGAATCAAGTGGGGGGGGGGAAAGGGGCACAACAGGCTTAGGAAGGGGGCAGGGCCGCAGAGAGCACATCCCAAACACATCTGTGCAGCAACAGTTGCACCCAAACATCCAGGGCTCGCCATCCCCCGGCCCCCACGTCCCTACCGTCATTGTTTGTGTCCATCTGCCTGAAGATCTTGTCTGTTCGCTTCTCCGGTGTGGACTCGTCTTCGGGCATCTTCATCACAGAGGACACCATCTTGTAGATGGCCTGCAAAGGAGCATTCATGAGTGTGTGCAGGAATGCGGAGGATGGCAGAGACAGGGCCGAGTGCGCCCTCTCCGTGGCAGGACCCTTCTCCGATCAGAACAAACCACAGAGACAAGATGCTGGGCAAAGAGTTGGAAAAGTTAGGCGGTGTTTAAGAGCACAGGATACAGCTCCGCTGGGATGGTGGAGTAACAGGACTCCTGGGCTAGGCGTGGGTGGGGATAGTATTTGAAAGGTACAATGGATCTGGGGGGCTGGGAATGCTGAGGGGGGAGGTCACAGGGGCAAATGCAGTAAGCTTGGCTCACCTGTGGGTCCTGCACCTGCAGATGGGAAATATTCTGGAAAAAGAAATATGACTGGAGGTGCAGACTTTTTCTTATTCCCTAATAATACAATGTATTATTAGCACCTGTACCTGCTGGGCCTAGCACTGCACACTTCTTTTTCCTTACTCATCTACTCCTTTATTTACTCGTGTGTGTGTGTGGAGATCGGAGACTGCTTGTGGGAGTTGGACCGCTTGCCCTGTGTGCGTCCTGGGAATCGAACTCAGGCTGTCAGGCTTGGCAGCAAGCACCTTTCCCTACAGAACCACCCCACTGGACCAGACATAGAGATGATTTAAAGCACCAAGGCAGAAGGATGCAGGGGGCGCATGAGTATTGGTGCCACTCAGGACTTCCCACTCTGAGTTCTACAGGAGGCCCTGATCTACAGAGAAAGCTAAATTGTAAGTTATACATCTGTGTGCAAAGACACCCATGCAGAGGCCAGAGGGGAAATACTGGTGTCCACCTCGTTCCCTTTTGTCTTTGACTGAACCCAAAGCTTGCCATTTTTTTAGGCAATCTGGGCAGCAAGCTTCTGGGACAGGACTCACCTGTCCCCTAGTTTTAGGGTTACAGACATGCTCACCCACTCCTGGCTTTTACATGGGCGCTGGGATTTGAACTCTGGACTTCATGCTTGGGCATCAAGCACTCCTACCCACTGAGCCATTTCCCCAATTGCTCTGAAAATTCTTAGCAATCACTTATCTAAGCCTCAGATCTCATTAAAAGCAGAAAATGACCTGTTTTTATAGCATTGGAGGATAAGCCTGATTGACGAGCTCAGTGGGGGCCTGATGTCTAGCAAGTGATCGATGAAAGCTTGGTTTTTATCATTATTTTTTGCAAGGGCCTGCAGCCGTTTAGTGTACATGGGAGCAAGGGAGCTGAGGAGTGAGCTGGTATCATGACGATCATAAAGAGTACAGGGCTGGGCATGGGGGTGCTGGCCCTGCCAATGCCAGTACCTGCACAATCTCCAGCATCTCACTGCAGCTGGCTGCCCGTGCTCCAGCTGGCCCTGCCAATGCCAGTACCTGAACTATCTCCTGCATCTCACTGCGGCTGGCTGCCTGTGCTCCAGCTGGCCTTGCCAGTGCCAGTACCTGAACTATCTATCTCCAGCATCTCACTGCAGCTGGCTGCCTGTGCTCCAGCGGGCCCTGCCAATGCCAGTACCTGAACTATCTCCAGCATCTCACTGCGGCTGATGTAACCGTTGCCGTCCAGGTCGTACATGCTGAAGGCCCACTTGAGCTTCTGCTCCAGCTTGCCCCGAGAGGTCACACTCAGCGCGATGATGAACTCCCGGAAGTCGATGGTGCCGTCGCTGTTGGTGTCAAAGGTGCGAAAGACGTGCTCGGCGAACTTGGAGGCGTCGCCGTAGGGGAAGAAGTTGGCGTAGATCTTCTTGAATTCGTCCACCGTCAGGTGGCCGGTGGGACAGTCCTTGAGGAAGCCCTTGTACCACTCCTGCAGCTCGTGGTCGGTGAACTCCGTGTGCTCTCGCAAGTCCTGCAGGACTTCAGGCCGCAGCTTGCTGTTCTGCTTGCCCATGGCAGCTGGCAGTGGAGACTAAGCCTGCAAGACACAAGGTCAGCTGTGGATGCCTGGGACCTAAGGTCCGGCTTCCTATCATATCCTACCACAAAGCTGGCTAAGCAAGGTTTCCTTTGTGTCCAGTGCCATGGGCTGGAGGAATTCGAGACCATAATTGTGCAAACTCCAACTTTGAGCATGTCTTGGATGCCTCAGGTCAGAAAGTATACAATGGTTTTACACAACATGTCGGACAAGAGAACACTCCAGGAAAAAAGAAAAACCATCCTTTGGAATAAGACAAACCCTTCTGCTTATGAGCTTGGGCAAAAGGGCAACATGAACCCAACTCAGACTCTTTGCTCTGAACATTTTCTCTTGGGGCATTGTGTGTGTGTGTGCGCGCGCATTTCATGTCACAGATTCACCTGCTAATGCCACATAGTAAATGATGCTTGGACAGGTGGGTAGTGGTGGCCCATGTTCCCATCTAACACAGCTCGGTTACATTTATAGGTGGACTGACATCCATCCTAAGTGAACTCAGGGAAGGGTTAATGATGGCTGAGAGCGGGTGCCTGGCTCTGGCCTTTGGAAGCTTTACTTCACTTACCAACACGCCCAACTCTCCAAGCAATGCTGCTTATCAACCCCATTCCTACCCAGATTGTCTGGGTGGAGCAGCGTTTCACGGGGACTCGGATATTCTTAACAGAGCTTTGAAACATTGGCAGGATGAGGTGGCTTCATATCCTCCCAGACCCCATGCCCCCTGCCCACCATCGACCAGGAAAGGTCACCAGCCAACATCATGCTGTTTTTATCCCCAGGAGAGAGGCACCTGGAAATCCGTAGGGAGTCCCCGCTCTTTATCCTGCCTGAGATATTGCTCTAGCGGGGAGGATCTAGAATTAGCATGGATCGGGAAATGTCGGTCTGAATGTTAACAGTTGAAACAGACCCCCGTGGACATCCAGGCCGGTGCTCCATCGGAAAGCCTTTCCCACTCAGTCTCCCATGAGGCCTGCGTGTGAGATGCTGGGGTAATTTGCGGCTGGACATTAACACTGCTCTCACTTCACTTCCTCAATTGTGCTTTCTTCCTTCGGCAGTAACACAAGCGTAGGGCTCAGCCGGTTTTGAGGCGTATAAAGAATGAGTGTGGGTAGGTGTCCCCTTCCCAAGTCTCAAAGGAAACCACTCTGAACTGTTTCGAGGCTCATGAATCCCAAACAATGTGTGCTGGATCCTGTTAAGGGGGATGAGACCCACACACTTCAGTATTGTTCGTCACATCTGTCCCCTTTCTTCACCTCCCTCCCAGGTTGTTGGCTTTGTATATACATGTTTTATTTTACTTATCTATATGACTGTGATACCTTTAAACTTCCTTGTCCAACACAGACACCTTGATAGTGCCTTTGAAAACACACAAGACTTATCTAAACACACCCTCGCCTATACAGATAACTGGTGCCCACAAACGTCCATTGTATCTCAAATGTCCATTGTATCTTATTAAGAAATAGTTGTCTTTTGAGCTGACTGGTGGCACACACCTGGAATTCCAGAACTGGAGGGTGCAGGCAGGAGGGTCAGGAGTTCAAGGCCAGTCTGGGCTACTTGAGACCCTGTCCAAGAGAGAACATATACAAGAGCAAGTGACAAATGTTGCCATTTGTGAACGCAACAAAGGCAGACATACCTGGGTCGACCACCTCTGGAAGAACTTACTAGAAATGGGAACATTGGCTGAAGATAAGAGAGGGCTGGATAGATAGGGACATTGAATGGTTTTTTTGCTGTGTTCTCCTTTGTAATTTAATTTATTTATTGATGTTTTCTGATATAGGGTCTCTTCTAGCTCAGGCTGGTCTCAAACTCACGATGTAGCTGAGTAGTTTTTACACCCCTCATCCTCCAGGGGTCACAGGTATGTGCCATCATGCCTGGCTGTATCTGCAATTTTAAGAACGCTAAACTGTGTCCACGTTTTCTTTTTTTTTTCTTCTTCAATGTTTTAAGAATATTTATTTGATGTGTATGATAGTTGTATTTCTATATATATGGCGTTTGTGCCTACAGGGGCCAGACTAGGAGGCCGGATCCCCTGGAACTAGAGTTACAGAAGTTGTGAGCCACTTTGTTGGTATTTGTAGTAGGGAACTCTGGAAGTGGGGCGGTGTGGGGCATAAATAAGAGGCCACGCCCATGTGGGCAGGTAACTTAAAGGCTATTGGCGGTAGGAATTAGAAACTGAACTGAATTGGGGTCCTCTGCAAGAACAGCAAGAACCATCTCTCCAACCCGGCCCCTTCGTTTACACTGTCTATTCAAGAACAGCAAGAACCATCTCTCCAACCCGGCCCCTTCGTTTACACTGTCTATTCAAGAACAGCAAGAACCATCTCTCCAACCCGGCCCCTTCGTTTACACTGTCTATTCAAGAACAGCAAGAACCATCTCTCCAACCCGGGGGGACCTGTAGGTTGTTTTCCAACTTATTGGGTTGGCTTATTCAAAGAGTTATTAGCAGTGATTTGTCTATTCCATAGCAGGAGAATAGCTGTGTGATCAGGTAGATAAGGGGAGCATCTGTGGTCCTTCCTGACCTTGTTCTAGTGACTAAATCAATACCCTTCGTTTACACTGTCTATTCAAGAACAGCAAGAACCATCTCTCCAACCCGGCCCCTTCGTTTACACTGTCTATTCAAGGAACAAACACACAAACCATAGGAGCCCAGCCTCTGTTCCTTGGCTGGGGTGTCAAGTCTAAGAACCTCCAGACAGACAGAACAGGACAGTCTAGGCTCACCCCTGTCTGTGAGGACAGGGAACGCGAGGGGGAAGTGGTGGTGGCTCACACCTTTAATCCCAGCACCCAGGAGGCAGAAGCAAGCAGATCTCTGAGTTCAAGGTCAGCTAGGGCTACACAGAGAAACCTTTTATCAAAAACAAAACAAAACAAAAAAAAGCAGAAGAAAGGGCCCAAGAGGGTGGCTGTCTGGACGTCACTCTCGTGGCGGGCCCTCAGTAAGCCCTCAGGCTTGAGATACAACTGTGCGAAACAAGGTTAGCAGTGGGACCCCAGAGAACAGGGAAGAGGTTGGGGCTATAGGAGGTGAGAGGCAGGGAAGCAGGGTTGGACTGAGCTGGGGGTGGAGCTCCTGCTCAGATACTAATATTGGGGATAGCTGGTCCTAGACACAGAGGAGCTGTGTGGCTACAAGGCCCTGGCCACTGAGCCATTCTCACAGGGAGACTTAAAATGTGTCTGTCTCGGGACTGGGGTCCACTAGACACTTCACATATCAGATACATCCTGCTAACAAGGACGCTGACCCCCCAGGGAGCTGCAGAACCTCTCATTCCAGCTTGCCTGGCTATGGGACTGTGTGGGCACCAGGGAGAGTAATGCGGTCCTAGCTGCACTGCTGTCACAGCCTGCCCAGTGCCTGTGGCTCCTCTTCCCGATCAGCCGCCCTACACAGCCTGGCCGCAGCCCCTTGGGTTTCCAGCTCACGCGCTCAGCATCCCCTTGCCTCGTTGAACACACGCCACTGCTGTGTCGGTGATTTATCATCCTACGGATGCTACCAAAATGCCAAGCTCCTCGCACCCGCTCTGCGAATGTCTGCAGAGAGGAAGCCACCAGGCAGAGAGCCTCGGCGTTTGCTGGAGGACATGCTTGATTTCCAGGCTCCTTCCCAAGTATCCCAGAGGCAGCAGCTCCCGACCTCAGCGCTGTGCCTCTGCCCACCCTTCATCATCTTCCCGCTGTCAGGCTGCTTGGCAGAACGGGTGGGGTGCTTTGTGTTGGTTTGGGACACTCTTGCTATTGTGGATATGGTACACACACCCTTGCTTTCAGACTTCAATATTTTGGGGACAGGAAGGTTTTTAACAAAGCTCGCAACCCAGTAGAGCCCAAGTGGCCCTCTAGATGAAGGCTCAAAGATACCACTCGAGAGCCTCCAAATCATGCATCAGGGCTATTCCTGAGGCTCCGAGGCTCCAGGGATGTAGAAGAGGGAAGAGGACCAGTCTGGGCCTCAGGACTAGCTCTGAGAAGATAATGGCTTTAAGTTCTGCTCCTGCATCCATATTTCTTCAAAGAAAGAGGTACCAATGAAAAGAAGTCTGGCTGTCTTAAGAACCCAGGACTGACAGCATATGCCGTATGGATACAAAGGAAGAGAGGGTAAGACTGGCCCCTTTCTGTAACTTCAGTAAAGAAGGGCACTAGACAAAGCCCCAGCTCTGGAGGACTTCACAGAGTAGAGTCCTCCCACCCTGCCAGGCCCCACTGTATCCACATGGACAAACACACATCACTGATGCCCAGCGCTGCTGAGATGCATGCATGTCCAGCAGCCAGCCAGCCTGAGTCATAGAAACCCTCAGTTCACGTGTGATCAGCGACAGTGACACCCCTCTGACTCAAAGGGGAGAAGGGTTCTGTACAGAGACTTGGAACAGAGGAACACAGAGAATGAGATAGCTGGAGCGCCGAAGAGATGGTAAGAGAGCAGACTCCCTGCAGCAAGAGCCCCACACCCGTCCTTCCTGGCACGTGGAACCTTGGGCTGCTAAGACAGCTTTGGGTAGCTCTCCAGAGAAGCCCATGTTCCGGCGGGTGGGCAGGGCCTGACTCAGGCTCTTTAAGAGAATCTTGAGTCACCTCGGGTTGTAGTCCCCCACTCTCTAGTGCCCTGGGCTTCCACGGCACATTCCTAGGCAGAGAACTAGGTGGTTTACCTAGGAAGATGGCATTAAGAGTCAAAACGGAAGGCCAAAGAGGATGCTGGGAGATGATGGAGGCTCCAGGGAGGACTGGACAGAGATTCCAGCACAAGGGGTCTCACTCAGTTCAGCTGGGGGTTGGCAGAGCTGTCCCACTGAGGAAGACAGGAGATGCCTGTCCACACAAGGCAGACCGTGGTCAGGCGGACTGTGACTAGAGCCAGGCTCCATCCTTTGGGGTGGACTCGATCCTGGGCCCCTTCCCTGCCAACAACCTGAATGGCAGTGAGTTTCCAAGTGCACTTAGCTGGTATCCGCTGAAGCTCCTGGCCAGCAAAGTGGCTGCCAGAGCCACGTCACAAGATGGCCTCTTAATGCTCACTTCCACGAAACGGTTAAGTGGAGCCCACAAATGCTGGCAGCTTCACACTTACTTCCTGGCACTCATTCACAGCGCCTAACAAAGACCTGGATAAAATATTTAATACAAAAGACCTCATTTTAGCTCTCTTGGAGGCACTCAGGCGGCGGCAGCCGAGGATGTTAAATGGGCTCGGTGCCGCGCGCCCCATGACCCTCTGTTGTTCATTAAGCAACCGAGCCAGCCTTATTGATGTTCAGCAGTCTGGGAAAATACCTGGCAAAATACAAACCCTTCTGCAGGGACAGAGCATCACTGTGAATGCTTCCCAGAGGGAGGACCCACCTAGCCCCGGCCATCAGATGAACCCAGGCTTCATTGATCAGACAGCCCTGCTTTCATCTTTTAGGGGGTGAGGGATGAGGGTCCTCGGGAAGAACACTTCATATTCTTAAAACACTTCATATTCTACTAGGGCTTCTAGCAGACAGACAGCAGCCTTCTTAGAGCGTGGAGGACACGGAGTCCAAATTGACTTCACCGTAATGGGAATTGGGGGAGGGAGCTAACAGTTCCTACACCCTCTCCCTGGGTCTCTGTTCTCTGTTCTGCTTCTCTCTCTGTCTCTCTCTGTCTCTCTCTCTCTCGCTCGCTCTTATTGTCTTTAACACACTGAATTGTGAAGTAAAGGGAAGTAAACAAGCAGCCGGGGAGCCTATGAAAACACAGGTCAATAAGCCTTGCTGATGGTGTCATTCTGCTGATCGCCCAGAGAGGCCTTTGGGAAGCCAGTGCTCCAGTGTCCCATTAGCCACAGCTGAACGCTGGCTGGAAACACGAGTGGCAGTTCCCTCCACTGCTGAAAGTACTCCCATCAGTCAGCCCGCTATAGCTCAGGGCTGCTAGATAGACGCTGGAGGAAGATGGTGGGGATTGGGTACAAAATCCCGAGGACGTCAACTATGCTCTTCCGCATGGTGACCCGCAGATGAATGTTCCTCCTGTTGATGAGACCCCGTCTTGGGGGTGACTGTATTTTCCAGAACAACTTGGACCTATGTCCTGTTTTTCTCCAGATAGGGAGGTGAGACTCCAGCAGCCTGTGGCCCACCTGCTGTATTGCAGCTCTCTGCAGAGTGGCAATCAGCTGTCCTGATAAGGGTAACAGAAGATGCACTGAGGCCTGACGGACACTAGAGGGCACAGGATAGCAGAGTGACACCTGTTTCTATCTTCAAACCAGGCAAGACAGCATAATGGGTCTAAACCATCAACCTGTGCGTCACCTAAGACCATTCTGCATATCAGATATTTATATTATGATTCATAACAGTAGCAAAACTACAGTTATGAAGTAGCAACTGAAAGTAATTTTATGGGTGGGGGGTTCACCATAATACAAGGAACTATATTAAAGGGTTATAGCCTTAGGAAGGTTGAGAATCACTGTTCCAAACTCATACAGGCCTGCAGGGTAAAATATATAGGATTTGGGCATGTTTGGAATAGAATGGGTTAAATCAAGCAGGTTGTGGACATTGCTCATCCCCGTTTCTTTCCTCTTTCCATGTGGTTGTAGGAAAATCTCATATTACATATGCATATAGCTGTCCACTTCTGGTGGACAGTACCGGGCAGCACCAAGCGATGGTACTGACAACTCTGGAACTAATGCCGCCAGACAGAGATTCTTTTCCCTGTCCATTAGCACCCTACGGTGTCCTGTGCTGCTTTCACTCGCTGATGCCATGTGTGAAAGATAATGTTTGCATCTCAGTCCTTATCAGGTCCACAGCCCTAGCTTGTGGGGACCTCTTATGGAAGTCAGCTGCAAGGGACCTGAAGCCTGACCCCAGTCAGGAGGCAGAGGGCTACAGTAAGAGAGGCTCCTGCCTCTTCTGAGTGACAATAGTCACCCCCGGTGAGATCCAGGGGAGGAAGGGTGTTGTGGGTACCCAGATGCAAAGCCAACCTGCCACAGGAGTCACAGAGTCAGGTCTCAGCTGGAGCCGCTCCAGGCCAGGGCTTGTCACTGCAAACTCTTCCTGACTCTTGAACCATTTCCCAGGGGCTCTCACTCTCCACTCCCCCAAAGCCTCAGCGATTCTAAGAAAAAGAGAGGCAAGGCTAGCAAGATGGCTCCTCGGGTAAAGGCCCAAGCCACCAACCCTGAGGAAACCTACATGTGGGAAGGAGAGAACAGAATCCTCCAAGTTGTCCTCTCCTACGCATACACACTGCGACACTTGGCCATCATCACACACAAACTGATACATAAATGTATCAGCTTAAACAGCTGAGGGGAAGTGTAATGTCAGAAAGAGAAAGGGGGCAGCTAGCAAGGCTGCATGGGAAGCCCCATCCTGTGCGACTCCACCTCCCTTCCCCTGCACTCTCCCACCTGAAAGACTCCACATGAGTTAGGGAACAGGAAGAGGTGGAGAAAAACAAAAGGAAACCCCCAAGAGGAAACTGCCACCATAACAGGAAGAGGGCCCTGCGGTGGCTTCTCCTCCAGAGTCACACCCACTCCAGCCTCCCAGGAAGCTCCTACTCCCCTACTAGCAGCCGCTCAGACACAAACGTCTCTCACTCCCTGGGGGGCAGGTTTCCCAGGATCCACAATCACTGTCCTCAGCACTGCGATGGGACTTGCTACCTTTTCTCAGCACCTTGACTTTTAGGGCATCATTTGTTTGCTTTTCTCCCCATTAGACCCTAGTAAGAATGTTTCAGCCCCAGGGCCTTTGCATGGACAGTCCTCCATCACGGTGCCCTTTCCTGTCTGTATCAGAGAATTTCTTCAGCATTGGGGCTGCTTCCTGGGGAAGCCTCTAGGATTCATGCACACATATGCACACGCACATGTATGCACACGCACACGTATGCATGTTTGCCCCATTAGCATGTGCCGAGCACAGAGCTTGACATCAGGGTGTGATTTTTCCTTTTTAAAAATAACTTTTTATTTCTATTCATGTGTATGTCTGTGTATGTCTGTGGGACACATGCTCAGAGATGAGGTCAGAGCCCTGGAGCTCGAATTACGGGCAGCTTAAAACTGCAGCATATGAGTGCTGGGAACCGAACTCGGGTTCTCTGGAAGAGCAGAACTTGTTCTTAGCCATAGAGCTCTCTCCAGCTCCCGGGATGATTTTTACTTTTTTTTTGCTTTTCAATCCCTCTCTACCTCGCTGTGGTTTTGTTTCCCTCCCCTCAGCTCCACCTCACATTTTTTGAGTCAGGGTTCTCTGAACCTCGAGATGACTATGTGCTGTTTCGTCTAGACTAGCTGACCAGAAGGACCCTGGGGTCAGGCTCCCCCTGCACCCCCCGCCCCGTCTGCATCCTCCAGCGCCAGGCTCACAGAGCATGGTACCCAGGAGAATGAAGAACTCTTCCCACCCTCCCAAGCGCTCCAGCACGTGATGTGACCTCCAGGATTAGGGACACAGGAATATGAGGGACAAGGATGACAAAGTGGCCTCTTCAGATATGCAGTTACAGAGGGCACATTCTGGTTTGGTCTTCTAGAAACCTCCACTCGCTGGCACAGACACAGCAGGGGAGATACTCAGAGGCATGTGTCACTAGGAGATGGTTTATTAGTCAGATGTGGCTGTCCTTTCAATTGGACAACCCAGGTATGGGGTCCCAAGTAAGGCTTCCTACTCCTTCCCATGAGCTTATCATCAACCAAGGAGCTCTGGGTGGTGGCTGGACTGCTTCTGCATGGGACCAGTGGGACATCTGGGCACTTAGTTATCAGCGGGGGGGGGGGGGGGGGGAGTGGAGAGGGGAAGGCAAAGACCAGTGTGTAAGCGCCAGGGCCAAATCTAGGGAGAGCATACTGCTCTACAGCATTTAAGAGCGGCCCTGTGAGGAAGTGACAGAATCTGGCTAACTAACGTGGAACACAACCAAGAATATGAACACCCCAGTCACACCTGGAACTAACTGGCAATGGGGAGAGCTGGAAAGACATGGAAGGTAAGGCATGTCCAGCCCCTGACTTTCCTTTCTAATGGCCAGCTTTATAGAAAAGAAACCTTGGCGGATTAGCTAGTCAAAAAAAGCTCAGGACTCCAGCAATGCTCAACTGCATAGTGGAAGCTCAAGGCTGAGCCACAGGAACAAACACATCATATAGACACAGTCTTACTCCCAGGGACTGAGTATAAGTACTCTGTGAATCGCCCCGCCCCACAATCCTTGTTTTTGAGACAGGGTCTCGGGTATCCCAGGCTCGACTTGAACTGGACCTGAACTCCTGAGCCTCCTGCCTCCATTTCCCGAGGGTTGGGATTAGAGCCATGCACCACTGTATCTGTTTTGTGCAAGCATGCTACCAAGAGCCCCAACCCCAGCCTATTCTCCCTTCGCTTCTCCTGACAGCTTTTCTACACAGCCCAGACCAGCCTTGAACTTGAGAGCCTCCTCAGTCCACTGAGATCAGTGGTGCACAGCATGCTTTGTGTGCTCTTTTGAAGGGCGTGTAAGACCGCAAGCTGGAGATGGGCAGAGACCTCGGTTTCCTCTCCCCAGCCCCTCTGCAGGTGGAAGCCTTGTGTAGTCAGTTCTGGTGGGAAGAAGCCAGCAGAGGCCTCTCTGTCTTGCTGCCCGGCACCCAGGCTCAGATCGGCACACCAGGCTTGGTGCAGAAGGTTCTTTGGGGATCCTGGATCTGCTGTGGAAAGACTCACATATGGATTCCTGAATGGGTGGGATGATAGTTCATATCAACGATGTTCTGAGGCTGGAGGCCAACAAGAGCCCTTTCCCTAGGGGACAAGGGAATGGGACAGGTCTTCCAGGACTGATTCTATGTAGCTAGTGACTTAGGCTTCCCTGGCCAGTGGCCAGTACCAAACAGTCCTGGGAGGGCCTAGAAGGAATCCCAGGGCGCTGAGCCAGGCCTAGCATCCAGCAGAGTACCTCTCATGGCTCCTGACCAAGCCTCTCTAAAGGGGACTGCGGTTCACTGTGCCAGAACACCATGGAGCATGCGGGCTTAGTTACTGGGTCAGTCCCTTCTAGCCATTTGCTCCTGGCTGGCTCAACTTCTCTGACTCCCATCCTCCCAACTGAGAGCGGAGGTCCCTGCCTGTTGAGTTTACAGCGTAACTATTTCTATGACAGGAAGGGAAGTGGAAGCTATGAGGAGACGAGACAAACCGAAACGCCAGGCAAAAGAATGGTGGTGGAAATGGCTGGGCTTTGCCTGGGTCAATCCCAGGCTCGGGCAGCAAGCTCCATCAGAGTACTGAGCAGCTCGAGGCGGGAAGCCACAGGCCCGGAAAAGCTCCTCTTGCCAGTCACATCTAGTGCAGTGGCATTAAAAGCTGTGTCCCATGCTGGCAGAGAGCCTGGGGTCACAATGATCTGGACATATCCCTGGGGTGGAGCCATTGATGTTCTAACTTGTGTACTTCAGAGAGGAAATGAGGGGAAAGGAAGGAAGGACGCAGCCAGGCAAACAGGGCAGGGACTGTGGAGGCTCACATTGGCTAAGGTTAGGGTTAGTACAGGGCCCAGGCGTCAAGGGTTTGCCTGGCACAGCGGTGGGGCTCCAGGAGGAAGAAAGCCCCTTCTCTTATGTTAGGGTGTGTGCTAGAAACCCCAATGACCACTGTTTAGGAATGGGTCCCTATTGTGAGGGATAAGGGCCCTTAGTACACATCGCAAAGCCTCACACACACACGCTCCCCTCACACAGTGACTACCCAAAGGTCCCCTCCCTCCTTGCCACAGTGACAGTCCAGGAGACACAACTGTCAGGAAGAGTCCCCAGAGCACCAGGTCAGACTGGGTAGGATTTCCCCCTGGGAACTCGCTACTCGGACAAGAATGAGTTCACTCATTCACACACACACTCCTTCCTCTGCTGTTTCTCCCATTACCAAAAGTGCATAGATTTGGCCCCAAGATGTGCCAGGGGAATGACCTGAATCTTGGACAGATGGGGAAATGCTGACTGGTGGAAGAGGAATTCCCAGAGGGAGCTGCGGTGTGCTCAGAGGCAAATGGCAGGAAAGCGAGAACGTGGAATGTGTTATCTGGGGTGCATCGACCTTAGGGGCATGCATGGGGTAAGACTCAGTTTTTTCGTGGGGTGCAGGAGCCCCTCATAGCTCTTCAGTTCCAGGAGCTCATAGGCACAGGTTTTGGGACCAAAGGTCTCTGTGTCTGCTCTGGCCTGTTACCTCTCCAGGCACACTAAGGGGTGCGATCAATGACTCACAATATTTACTCAACAGTAACAGAATTGGCATAGAACAACATGGCACAGTCTAGAACACACTAGGACAAGACGGAACAGTCTAGAACACACCAGGACAACACGGAACAGTCTAGAACATATTAGGACAACACGGAACAGTCTAGAACATACTAGGATAACCCAGAACAGTCTAGAAAAGTGCAGAACAATGTGAAAGGATAAGTGAATGAATGAGGAAAGTGAGGAGGAGGGGAAGAGAGGGAAAGAGAGGAATAAATATCATCAAACCCAAGGCCTTCAGATTCCTTTCTTGAAGGTTGGTTCAAGTTTACAGTCTGGGTGAAAACCACAAACACAAAGCTACTGGGATGTATAGCTGTTTGTAACGGCGGATTAAAATACCCATATTAGCCCGGGTACCCTGATCATTGCCAGCCTCAGAAAGGTCTGGGAAGGCTTCCCTTCACACTCTTCCCTCCAGAGGCTTCTGGCCAGTTCTGTCCCTGAGCAGCTGGATACCAGCTATAAAATGTGTCCTGTCCACAGGGTACTTCTAAGGTACTGAGAAGCTGATTTCCCATCTAGACTCCCATGTCCCTTTCTCATGTCCCTCCTGTCTGGGAGGTTCACTGCTCCCCGCTGACAGAAGAAAGCTACATTCCTCCCAGGCCCCCCCGCCTGAGTGACGTCTAGATTCCCAACTCCTAGCTCCCCAGTGAACTGGAGCAGTCTGAATTCATACACCTCAAGTGAATGGGCTTTGACCATTCACTAATAACATGCCCTAGGTAAAAGCTAACAAAGAAGAAATGTCACCTTAAATGTTATGGCTGTGTGTTAACACGTGGTTCTGTCCTCAGGGCAAGGGACCCCGGTGATAGGTGGTCCCCAATGGAGCTTGTAGACTGGGGGCGGTAAGCATAGCTCCCCTACCCACTTCACAAACTTGGGTTTTTGTTTGATTTTTTTAAGCTCAGAAGAAAACCTCCTCCGGGGAACCACCTCAGGAGCTGTTTGACTCACGCCTAATGTGTCAGGGAGGAAATAAGCCATGCTCATTAATACATCACCACTTCCCACCCCCACCCCCCCCCCACTTCTTGCAGATAACACTAGGTGGAGGAATGAGCTGTGCCTGCAGCCCTCAGGGACCCCAGCAGCTGTAATCGTGACCCCCAGTTAGGAAGACATGAGAAACCGTGTGGGCAGCTCAGAAAAGCCACCTTTGACTACTTTGAGTCTTGATACTGTTGGAAACCCTGGGAAAGTAACTGCTGAGGTACCTATTTAACATATGGAAGTGGACCTGGCCGTCAGGTACTTCCAGCAGCCTGAAGTCGCTTCCTGTCACAGGGCCCCGCCCCCTACCCTCAACTTCTCCAGCCCAGAGGCTGGCTGGCCTTCCTTATTTAATCCGCCCTTTTGGTTCCCGGTCCTTTTGTGGTCTACCCTTTACCTCCTGGCCTCCTGGTCTGGCTCTCCCCTCTTCTTCCCACCCACTTCTCTCAATTTGGACTCTCCCAGATGTCCCTCCTCTGGCTATCTTCTTCCTCATACTTATGATAAACCTCCCCACCACATTCAGGAGCTGTCATGTTCTCCCCATTTTATTTTTCCTTCAGCTATCACAGGGCCAGAAGCCACAGGTTCTGCAAGGACCTGACTGTGAAGGCCCAGCAACAGGCTTTTTTTTGGTTTTTTTTGAGACAGGGTTTTTCCTGTAGCTTTTGGTTCCTGTCCTGGAACTAGCTCTTGTAGACCAGGCTGGTCTCGAACTCACAGAGATCCGCCTGCCTCTGCCTCCTGAGTGCTGGGATTAAAGGCGTGCGCCACCATCGCCCGGCCCCAGGAACAGGCTTTAACTGAATACCTAGTATATGAAACCCTAGGGCAGACCCGGGAGATGCACTGGAGAGACCTGGGCCCTCTCCTTCTGTGTGGAGCTTGTGCCTGTCCTGCCAGGTCATATCCAGGCAGGTGGTGGGCACAGGGTGGCGACACAGAGGTTGAGTTTCAAGATGAACCAACTGCCCCGCCTCCACCCCCAGGGCACAAGGCTGGGTTCCAGTTCCCCAGGGCACAGCTGGGACAGATCTTATGACCAATTAACATACAACCAAACACAGGAAGGCCACAGTAATTGTTTCACTATGGAGGAAGGAAGTCAGGGAGGGACGGAGGGAGGGAACAGGCTGCCTGGGTACTCCTTTAGGTCCCAGAAGATCCAGCCACTGATGGGGACTCTGTGGCCCACAAGCACTGTCCTCACCCACTCAAACTTCTGTGCCTGTTACCCATGTATGGAATGTCCAGCCTGCCCACCCCCACCCCGGCCCCTGCCTCTTCTTTGAAACAGGATCTCATTTTTCCCAGATAGGCCTCCAACGTGCTATGGAGTTGAGGATGATCTTGAATTTCTGATCCTCCTGCCTCCACCTCCGGAGTGCTAGGATTACAGGTCTGTGCCAGATCAGAAGGGATGGAACCCACGTAGCTTCACACATGCTACACAAACACTCTGCCAACTGAGCTCTACCCCAGCCGTCCTTTCTGAGCCATAGTCTTAACTCTAGCCAGAGGGTGGGCACCCTGGAGATCCCAGCAATTGCCACCAAGCAAACATTTAAGTGTCTCCTGTGTTCTCAGTATTTCCAGTCTGAAAATTGACATACTGTGTTGTAGAGGTCCAAGACCATTCAAAAGATCAGCTAGAGAGGGATGTGAAACCTGGGTCACCCCAGGAACTCAGGGACACATGCCCAGGGTGAGCCAGGGGAAGGATGGATGTGGACCCCACCTGGTGAGGCCAGGATGTAGGTGGGAGGTGTCTGACTGACTCAGCTCTGGCTGGGAAAATCCAGCCATTTGGTATACAGGTCTCCCAAAGTGCACCTTGTTCTGTCTTAATAGGGTCACTGAGCCCAGGTGACTGGAGGTTGAATTGTTCTCCAACTGGCCAAGAGCCAGGCTGGCCTTGCTTACTGGAGGCCTAGGACACCAGCTCACATCAAACCTGTTCTAAAGTAGATACACAAAAAGGACAGGGGACAGCACCCCCGCCCCTCGGACAGTGGTTTACACCCCTTCGAGAAGTCCACCATAGGGTCCAAAGTGCACTGTCGGTGTGTGTGTTCTCACGACTGCTCACACTACTCTCCAGGCACGATCTTCCCCAGCAAAGCTGGAGACGACACCCAGAGGAATTGATACTGCCAAGTCATTGTTGTCCTAAAAATAAGCCGCGACTCTCAACACAGGAAAGATTTCCCTTCTCTATACCCTACCCTGTGACTGTGAGGGTCCCCATGGGTGGGGTTCACCCCAGGAAGGTCACGGTGATCTGCAGTGTCACCTGAGGTAGGGATCATCATGGAAGAGACCAGCCTAGTGACCTGCTCCTATAGTCCAGCCAGTCTCCAGCCATTCTCCTACCATCTCCTACACTAGTGGTTCTCCACCTTCCTAGTGCTGCACACCTTTAATACAGTTCCTCATGTTATAGTGACCCCCCAGACATAAAATTATTTTCATTGCTACTTCATAACTGTAAGTTTGCTACTGTTATGGATCGCAATGTCAATATCTGATATGCAGGATGCCAAACATCCGACTCCAAGGTGGTCGCGACCCCACAGGCTGAGAATTGGTGTTCTAGATGCTGCTGCCAGCCACACAGGCCTCTGTGAGCAGTGTTGATCTTTGAAACCTGTAAGAGGTCACGATCTACACCTAGGGCTGTCGTTCAGTCTACGGTGAGCTTCAAGCTATGGGCTGTATCCCCTCTCCTCATTGAGTCTGTGACTCGTACCTTGCCCCACTCCTATCCATGTGACCCATCTCCTCATCCTCTCCAGCCACACAGGTCCTTCCACGGCTTCTATATCCATTTTGACAGCTGCTGCTGGGCCTTTGCTCCCAAACCTTCACAGTCACATCTCTTGAGGCCCAAGTGGAAGATTTTATCCAAAAGGGAAGCCTCAACACGCAGCCTCTCACCCTCTCTTTCCAACCTAATTTTTTTCCTCTCTCCATATTAAAATGAGTTTAAGGTCCCAATTTTAACTCTGCTTTCCTTTGCCATTGGAGGTCACAGCCCGCAAGTTCACTGGCGACAGAACATATTCTCAATAAACGGTGAGCCTGTGTGTGTGCGCTGCCTGCCAGGGTGGGCAGCCAATGGGGAGGCTGTGCCCCAGGCCTGTTGTACAGGATTTCCTCCACAGAGTGGGAATGGAGGAGGTGTCTGTCCATCCTCGGGGTGGTGGGAGGGGGGGGGGTCTTCCCACTGGGTATCCCCTGACACCATGGCAAAGTTCTGACATCACCTTAGAACTAATCACCTGACCCAGACCCTCCTCGCTGAGTGCAGGGGTGTATGCATCAAATACCAAGGGGCCTTGGGATGAGAAAAGATCCCACGGGCTCTAACTCCCGTTCGTCTGACTTCTGTGTCTGTCTCAGCATCCAGGCATCCATTCCCAGGCCATGTCCCTGTGTGCTTGTGGCAACTGGAGTCAAAGACCCTGGGGCTGGGAGCATGTACGTAGATGGTGCTCAGTCATGCAGATTCATCAACTGCTTCTCTGCCCTCCACATGCCATTATGTCTATCAAGAGGACCCACAGACCCGCCTTCCCAAGGCAGAGGCTCCTTTCTGGGTATTTCCTTCGGACAGAGTGTACAGGGGATGTGGGGGAGCAAGTGATAGGCGGCAGGAGATGAAGGCAGGAAAAGTTACTCCACCCACAGGAAGTCCCAAGGACACCCTGTGCCTGATGCTAGGGGAGCTTGGGTGTCTGGGGGAAGGGGGAACCCAGCCACACCCAGGTCTTCTGGGAGCTGGCAGCCCAAGTTCCTGGGGAGCTGTATCTACCAGAGCCACATGGAAGTACCACTTGACATCGTCCCTCGATACACACGACCTCTCAAACAAAGGTGGTGGCGCTGGCCACACAGTTAAGGCCTGGTTCATTCTGAGGATAATTTCAAGGTGCCCTAACCCATCCCTTCTGGGTGCTGTTCCCTTTCCGAGGAATGGCCTGGGGGAAGGCAAGGGAGATGGAGGACTTGGCATATAGGGTGCAAAGGGAAGGGAAGATAAGAAGAACCTCAGGAGAGAGAAGCCTCTGTTCTCCATCCTTACTTTTATACGGAGCTCTCAACTCTGCTCCCTGGACAAGCTCACAGGCACAAACACAGGCACACATGATGCTCTCAGAGACTAAGAAGAGAGCTAAACCCAGAACCCAAAAGGGTTCTTCTTGCCTCCCAGCCTCAGTTTCCCGACTTGTCCCCTGAGAGCACTGGGTAGATTGTCCCCACAGTTTCTACAAGAGCCACCCCTTCTACCCACAGCCCTAACCATCTGCAGGCCCACTGGCCTCAGGGTCACTTACCTAGGGCCAAGTGGAGGCCAAGAGTGAGCACAGGTCAGAACTGCTGGGGGCTGATGCACAGGCTTCACCGGGCTGCTAGACCATGCCCCTGGAAGAGAAGACCATAGGTCACGTGGGACACTGACATCTGGATGAACCCACACTGTTCCCTCCACTTGCACCCAAGCACGGCTGAGGATGTGTGCATTCTCCCATTAACAGAAGCCTCAGAGATGCTGCCTTTCTGCCGCCCAGCTGGGGTTACATTATCCAAAACCAGTGTGAGCACCGCTATGACCATGGCTCCCCAGTACACAGACCTGGCTCAAAATATTAATTATAACTCAACTGGGTGACTCTGGACCATCAGAGATGCGGTTGTGTGTGGTACCCTGCTTTCTGTTCCTTCTGGTCATTAGGAGGCTTGGTTGAACATCCAGGCTGGGTTTGGGAGGCACAAAGGAGCATCCATGTCTGGCCCCCACCTGGGCTTACCCAGGCTTCCTCCTCAAAGTCCCAGTTGCCCCAGTCAGGCCTCTCTGTCTCAGTGCAGGGTACACAGAAAATATTCTAATGTGCACATTGAATAAAAATACATCCTGAGACTGGAGAGATGGCTTGGCAGTCAAGAGCACTGACTGCTCTTAACGGAGAACTCGGGGTTCAATTCCCAGCACCCACAATGGCAGCTTACAACTGTCTGTGATTCCAATACCTGACACTCTTACACAGACCTACATGCAGGCAAATCACCAATGTGCATTAAAACAAAAAACAAAACCAATACATCCCAACTCAGACAGCATACAAGCCCTCACCATCCGGGGTAAGGAAACACCCCATTAGCATCAAGAGTCACTCTGCCTTCCAGGACGCCCAACAACCAAAGCCCCTGTAGAGGGCCAGCTCTGTAGGCCACCTTGTTCTTCCCCGTCTGGGGATTGGTGTCCCCTCCCAAGTGAACAGTATTATGGGAATGTTCCTGAATAGTACCTCACTGAAATCTTTTCTTGTCCCCTGAGGTCCTCAGGACAAACCAAGGAGGGAGACCCAGCGTCACATCCATTTCCTTGAGTGGGGGAAACGGGGCCTTAGAGAAGCTGCTAACTGACTCAATAGCCAAGGGACAGCCAGGATGGGACCTGGAAAATCCTGTCACCTGAGCACAGCTTCTCTTCCTGGCTACAGCCCAATCTCAGTTTCCCCTCCAGGTCCATGGTCCGTCTATCCGCAGCAATGATCCCGTTCCTATGTGCTTCCTGTACCAAGTTCCGGTCTACCTCGGTGTCTGAAGGATTGAGGGTTCCCTTGCTTTGCAGATGGAGGTGGGAACTGGGGGGGGGGGCGACTGTGCGTCTGCCCTCCTCCCACCCAGCCCAGCTGACTGGACACCACACAGTCAGGAATATGTCGGCTTCATTCTCTTGCGTCAATGCCCAGCCAGCAACTGCAGGTGCCTAGTACTCCATGCTTTACAAAGGAATAGCCCTGACCTCAGACTCAGCCCTAAAATTCAAGATCTGGACTACAAAAGCCACACACTTCCCCACCAGATATGTGCACATTAGTGTGGGAATATACTCATTAGTGCAGGTGCCTGTGGAGGCCACTAGGGGGCATCAGATTTTCCCCAGAGCAGGAGTTACAGCCTCCCAACAGGGCTGGAACTGCACTTGGGTCAGTCAAAGGATAGAAGGGCTCTTAAGCAATGAGCTGTCTCTCCAGTCCCCTGGGCACATCTGGCCCACACCCTAAACCAGAATGAGATACTGTCCCATCACTGTCATTGCTGTCACTCAGGTCCACAGCTTACACTAGCGTTCACACTCTGAGCCATGTAAAGCTCATGGGTTCATGGGTGGGCATGGAAGCATGTCTACTGTGTTGAATACGGGCTAGCTTCATTGACCTCATCATCTCTTGTGCTCCACATGTCCATGCTTTCTCAAGGTGTTTCAAAGACCCCAGCCCCAGTGAGTTCCAAGAGTCCTGATTTGACTGACACTCAGGGGGTCAAGACCAGGCTGATGGCAGAAAAGGGGAACCCCATGAAAGGTCATCGGAACCCACAGCATGGTGGCTGCAGCAGACCTTACCAGGCAGGTGTACAGCCAGTCACGATTTCCTCATTCTGCCTTCCCCATAACCTTGGCCGAGAGCCAGGCTCCCAGGGTATTACTGAGGAGGGAGTGTCTCTGGGACATGCCCGTGTCATTTGTGGCTAAGTGGAACACCCAAAATGCAAATCCTCAGCCCAGACCCCCACTTCCTGCATTCACTGCCGTTAACCAAGGGAACAGGGCATACAGCTATGAGCTCACACAATCATGATACTTGCACAAAAATGGAAAGAACTAGAAATTGTTGCTAGAGGAAAAGTCATGTTCAGAAAGGTGTGTGCATGTGCGCGCGCGCACATGGTGCTGGTGGTGATGGGGTGTATGTATGTATGAGTATGACTAGAAAGGGGAGCCCAAGAGGGAAACGGATCCAAGGAAGGGAAGAAGTGGGGTACATGTCAGGATGCACAGGACATGAAAGGGAAGAAGTGGGGTACATGTCAGGATACATAGGACATGAAAGGGAAGAAGTGGGGTACATGTCAGAATACACAGGATATGAAAGGGAAGAAGTGGGGTACATGTCAGGATACATAGGACATGAAAGGGAAGAAGTGGGGTACATGTCAGGATACACAGGATATGAAAGGGAAGAAGTGGGGTACATGTCAGGATACACAGGATATGAAAACAGAAAGCGCTAAGTAAGAGAAGGAAGGGAACCAGCTGGAGGGGGCGGGAGGCAGAGAGAGGGGAACACATGAGAACAATGGACAATGGCACATGTGTGTGATGGTGACCTTGAGAAACCCACTTTGAGAAAACCAAATACTTTAGATGTTAACCAAAAAAGTTTACAGATTCAGGCTGGAGAGTGCTCAGTGGTTAGGAGTGTATATACTGCCCTTGCAGAGGGGTGAGCTCTGTTCCTAGCAGCCATGACAGACAGCTCACAAATGCCTGCAACTCCAGCTCCAAGGGGGGGTCTGACGCCCTCTTTTGGATTCCACAGGCACCTGCACTCAGGTTCACATACATACATACACTCATAATACATACTTATATCTATATACACATAAAAATTAAAAAATGAGTCTTAAAAGATTGTTTTAATTTTTAAAAAAGTTACTATAGGATGCAGCGAACAAGCACCCCACCTCCTTTTAGGGGTGTGGGTATGTGAGGGGTGGTCCCCCTCTCTCAGCCTGCCGAGACACTGCACCATTAGTGTCTGTGATAGCTAATCTTGGTTGTCAGCTTGACTGGATCTGTGGGCAACACACACCTTTGGGTGGGTGAGTCTATAAGTGTGTTTTCTGGCAGACTGACTCACCAGGCTGAGACCCTCCCCGGGAGTGGGCATCACGGACACAAGGGCAGCCTATGCCTGCCTGCCTGCCCTCCTCGCTGGCGAGTGTGTGTACCCTGGTTCCGATGCTGTCTCCATCCCTCACTCATCAGAGCCCAGGCTTTTGGTCCCCGGATATACTGGAGGCCAGCAGCTCTCTAGGAACCTCCATACCTTCAGGACCAGACTGAGACTGTTAACACATCCAGGTCAGTGTTCTGAGCAGAAAGGGATCTCAGTGTATAGCCAGCCACTGTTGGACTACACTGTCCTATGGTGTAATCTAAAGCCATCTTGGTGAGATGTATCCACTTTATCAGAGCCAGGCCTCTAGAGCAGTGGTTCTCAACCTGTGGGTCACGACCCCTGGGATTGGTGAATGACCCTTTCACAGGGGTCGCCTATCAGATAGCCTGCATATCAGTGTTTACCTTATGATTCCCAGCAGTAGCAAGATTACAGTTCTGAAGTAATGACAAAATGATTTTATGGTGGGGGGGGGGTCGCCACAACCTGAGGAACCGTATTAAAGGGTCACAGTGTAGGAAGGCTGAGAACCACAGTTCTCAAGAGCCTTGACTAATAAAGCATTTGGCTCTCAGTCAGCTGCAGGGACCTTGGTTGTTCAGCGACAAAAGCCCACCATAGCCAGCCTTCTGGGAATAGCTCTACGTGACCACCAAGGGACCACATGCCAATCACAGCTCACTAAAGAGGACGACTCCCAACCCAAGAGAGCACTTTGTATCAGCCATCCCTGTCCCCTAGAGAGGTTCCCAAGCTTAAAGGGAACCTGCTGGGTCAGGGCAGTCCTAGGGGAAGTTCTTTCACGTAGGCCTAGTCAGTGAACGACCTTGGGCACACCCAGTGACCTCAGCCACAAAGGCCAAGGAGCCACCCGGAAGAGTTGGCACTTCACTAGTAGCCTGGCTGAAGCTGCTGTCCTGCTGAGAATCAAGAATTCAAGAACAGAGAACACTCACTGTGGAGGGTGCCAACAGAGAAAGGCTATTTCGTTTACACAGCAATGATCCACAGCCAAGGCCTGAGTTTGTATGACCCTGAGCATGGCCTGGCTCCTCTTTAGTTTCTGGAAATCTCCCAGACAAGATCACTAAGTGTCGCTTCCAATGAAACATCCTGGTGGCCCAAGCCACCTTTGTGACCCATCAGGCTGCCGTTCTGTCTGACTTATTTATTTAGCATATGTGTATGTGTGTACATTCACACGCGTGAATAAGGGCACATTTGTGCCACGGTGCATGTGTGCATAGTCAGAGGAGAAACTCAGGTGTTGGCCCAGGCCTTCCACCTTACTTGAGATAGAACCTACATACTAGGCCAGGCTCACTGGCCTGTGAACTTTGGGGTTCTCCCGTCTCCTCGTAGGAATGCTCGGACTGCACATGCTCATGACTGCATTGAGCTTTTCATATGTGTTCTGGGAACTCAAAGGCAGTCTCTATGTTTGTACAGCAAATACTCTATCTTCCTAGCCACCTCCACAGCCCTGCTTCTCCTTGTAGCAACTCTTGTTCTTTTTAATTGTTTTTTTTGTTTGTTTGTTTGCAGGGGGGGCGGGTTCAAGACAGGGCTTTTCTGTGTAGCTTTGGCTGTCCTGGAACTTGTTCTGTAGACTAGGCTGGCCTTGAACTCACAGAGATCCACCTGCCTCTGCTTCCTGAGTGCTGGGATTAAAGCCACCGCTGCCTGTAAGTCCACATTCAAAATTTCCCTCTCAGGGAGAGGGTTTCTCTACTGGACATGAGGTCCTCAATTCGGTTTTCAGCATCATAAAACCAGACATGGTGGCACACAGCCATAATCTCACCATTTGACAAGGGGGCAGGGCAGGAAGATCACAAGCTCAGAGCCGGTCTGGGATACACAAGAACCTGTCTCAAACAAAAACTCTTTTCAATAAACTCCAAGTCTCTTTCTATGCTGCCTTGTGCTGAAATTTTTTTGCTGGGGGAAGTCAAGGATCTGCCTGTACCTGAACAAAGGTCCCTACAGGATAACGAAACTCTTAAAGACACAGTGTTCGACTGTGTCTTCTGTTCCGCTATAACTAACAAGACTAGGGAAGTGAGAAGAATTTCCGAGGAAGATCCCCCATCCTGCCCCTACCATCCCTTCCAGCCAGCTCGGATCCCAGGTTTCCTTGCAGCAGAACCCTCCATTCCAGAGACCCTAAAGGCTGCTTGTGAACACTCCATTAACTTGAATTGCAAATTTCTTCCTGGCCCTATCATTCAGCCACAGGGGCTCCCTGGCTTTCCAGTGAGAGATAAAGACTGCAGTCATCACTGGAGACGGACTCGAGGAGAAGTCATTAGGAGGGAATAATTATGAGGAGCTACGTCTGGTGGATCCTGATTCTGTCTGCGACTGTCTCTTCCTCTGAAGGAGAGATGGGTGAGTCATGCAGAGCCCGGGATGTACAGGCATCGGGCAGGAAGGAGCCTTGTGTGGAGCCGCTGTGGAGCAGGGCAGGGCTGCCGCACCAGAGCCCAGTCTCTAGCAGGGAGTTTTCCACACTTCCCCTTTTCTGTGGGAGCCCAGCATTTTGTGCCTGGCAGACCTAAGGCCGGCTGTGGCCAAGCCTGACCCATCTATCTAGGTCCACAGAGTGGGGACAGATGGAGGGGAAGGGGACAGGCAGAGAGAGCAAGGAGAACCTCTGGCCAGCTCAGAGTCTTGTCCCCAGTGGGTGGCCCCAACCTGTTATTCCAGTTCTTGATGCGATAATGACACCTCCTAATTGTAAGTTTTTAAGTTAAAATTATGTGAATTAGTGCACACACATACACACACACACAGCACATAGGAAAAACTCAAAACAACTCTGGAAGGGTTTGGGGAGTTTAGGCCAACCGAAAAGGGACACAGTTAGCTGAGTGTGTGGTGGCACAGGCCGGACATCCCAGCACTCGGGGTAGGACTGTGAATATGGCCAGCTCAGGCTACAAAGCAAGACCCGTATTACTGTTTGATGATGGAGTATTCAGATAGCACAACCTCCCCCTCCCACTTTCCACATAGGATCACGTGTTTGAACACACGGTCCAAGCTGGTGGCCTGTTTGGGGAGGGTGTAGAGTTTTAGGGGTGAGGGGGCTTATGAGGCTGGAGCCTGGAGCCTCTTCTCACTCAGCTCTCTGCTTCTTGATCTGTTCAGATGTGAGCGAGCACCTGATGCTTTTGCTGCCACACCTTCCCCACTGTGATGGACTGTAGCCCCTCAAACTGAGCCCAGGTAAGCCTGTCCTCTCCTGAGTCACTTCTGGTCAGGTATTTGGTCACTGCAATGAGAAAAGGAGCTAATATCATTTGTCAAGAAAAAAGAAAAGGCACAAGCAGACTCAAGGAATGAAGAGGTTGAATAAGAAATGAGAAAATTCCTTACAATGAGAAGCCCACACCCAAATGGCTTCATGCCAGAACTGTAAAGAGCTGAAGTTTTTTTTAATATTTATTTATTTATTTATTATGTATATAACATTCTGTGTGTCTGCCTGTAGGCCAGAAGAAGGCATCAGATCTCATTTCAGATGGTTGTGAGCCACCATGTGGTTGCTGGGAATTGAACTCCAGACCTTTGGAAGAGCAGGCAATGCTCTTAACCACTGAGCCATCTCTCCAGCCCCTGAAGTTTTTTTTACCAACTCCTCAGAAGACAGAAAAAGAGGGTATGCTTCTTAACGCATTGAAAAAGATCGCCACTACCATGACACAGAACCAGAGACCGACTTCAAGGGAAAATAAAATTCTTGAGCCGTTCTCATTAAGAATATGGCGTCAAAAATCCCTCACAAAACTGCTTGTCAAATGCAGCAACATGCCTGGTGATGTCTGTCCCAGGAGTGCAAGCTTTGTTATTTACTATCTGAAAATCAAAAATTTTTTTTGCAATTGAATTTGTGTGTTTGTATATGTGTATGTCTCCATATGTGGAAGCACGTGTGTGCCACGGCGCGTGTGTGAAAGTCAGAGGCCAACTTTGAAGAGCTGGTTACTGCCTCCAATCATGTGGATCCCAGGGATCAAACGCAGGTTATCAGGCGTGGTGGCAAATACTCTTATCCACTGAGAAACTTTCATACCCAGCCCCTTAAACTGTGTGTCACAAACTCATATAAAGCCACTGAATGTGAGGGTTGAGAAATCTGGCAATAAAAAAAAAAAAGAAGGTTTGGAGGCTCAAATGCAATGACTAAAAACAAATCAAAGTCAAACATATAATCTATGAGACATGTTGTACTGTGCGACTTCACTACAGCCTTGGTTCTGAGCATACGTTATGTGCACCGTGCCATGCCAATCAAGCCTGTCTGAAGCACCTCTACATACGCTGATGTAGTATATCATAGCAGTAACCACCAAAGGGCACGTGCTCACCCAGACAGATCTAGAAGAAGCATTTGGCAATATCCAATGCCTTTACATGATGAAGACACTCTATGTGGCTAACAGGACGAGACGAAAGGGAACCCCTGCAATCTGACAAAAGACAGCTATGAAAAGAAAAACCGCAGCTAACATTACAATGGGCAGTGATGCCCCTAGGATGAAGACTCATACAGTAGTGCCTCTTTGTTCTCGGTAGTTCTTTCTTTCTCCCCATGTGCATGTGTGTGCATATACACGTGCGTGCGTATACACGTGTACGTGTGTGCAGGCCCAAGGCTGATGTCCCCAGTCTTCCTCTATTGCTCTCTACCTTACTCATCGAGGCAGGGTCTCTTTCTTGAACCCAGAGCTCGCCTGTCCAGCCAGCGTCGCTCTGTCTCTGCTTTCCACTTGCTGGCTGTGGAGGCCCCGAAATGCGAGCCTTTTCCACCTTGTCTGAAGGTCAGAGAGTTTGAGCTTGACCTAGTGTGTGTATTTAGTGTTTGGACGTTAAGATGGCCCATGGAGGTAGATCTATTCCACCCTGATCAAAGGTTAGAGAATTCAAGCACACTCTGCTCCTTCTTTTGAATTTAGAGGTTTGACTTCAGGATACCTGGTATAGGTGGGTTCACCGTCTAAACGACAGAACGCTTTTCTCAAGAATTAATGACTTGATGTCTCAAGTATTGAAACAAGTGACTGTTCTAGTTGTCCTCGGCATCATGTTAAAGCAGTCTTTTGCCTTTTTATTTTATTAAGGCATAAAAGTGTATGGAAAATGAAACGTGGGCGAATTTCAGTATTCGCTGGAACTCCCTCCCGGTACTATCCTAGGTTTCTGTTTTATTATTTTTACTGGCGTCTTCATTCTCTTTACTAACTTTTCTAATCCCCATGTCCCTACCCTGGCAAGTGGTATACCTGTTGAAGCTGGTCCCCGACAGCTGGCATTACAAGTTGCCTGCCAGACCCACTTGGCATTTCTAGGGGTTTTGAGGATACAAACTCTGTCCCTCATGCTCTAATCACAGAGCCATCTCCTCAGCCGTATCTGTCCAAATCATATGGATCCCAGCAGGGCAATAAAGAAAAGAAATGCAAATATGAAAGATATCTATTATGAGGATGGAAGAGGCACGCTACTTCATTCTCTGATACTATTATTTGGTAATTAGCACTTCTGATGAATCCGCTTCATTTTTCAAGAAGGCTGCTAGAGGCAAGATCAATAGATAAAAATAACTGTGTTTAGAAATTTGCAATTCAAAATTCAAACAGTGGAAATTATGACAATAATAATTAGAATACATAATTCCAAACAATGACATCCTACCCTCCAAAAAATACTAAGAAAAAATACTCAATAAGAAATGCAAAAAAAAAATTCTGCTCTGGAAATAACAAGACATTGTTTTGCTTGTTTATTTAATTTCATTAAAAAACAAAAAATAAAAACAAACAAAAACCAAGTTCTGCCACATAACCCACACTAGCCTAGGTCCTGCCGTCCAGTCCAGACTGGCCATAAGCTCACAGCCCTCCTCTGGCTTCAGCCTCCAAAGATCTAGGCAGCACCAGGCCTGGGGGAGGAAAAACACTGTTGAAAGGTAACAAGGAAGATCTGAATAACTCCGGATGCATTCTCTGTTTACAAACTGGAAGACTATGGTAAGCCAGCCTTTCTCCCGACTGATCCACAGACTTAAGACAATTCCTGTCAGCAGCCCCTACCTAGTTTACTTCTTTGTAGAAAATGAAAAACTGGTTTTAAAATTCATATGGAATTGCAAAGAACCCAGAGTAGCCAAAAAAGTTATAAAAAATAGTTATAAAAAAGAAGAGAGTACTTACTCATGCCTCTCAATTTTCTTTATATTCTGTGTGTGCAGAGTGTGTTCATACGTGCAGTTTGTGTGTGTGAAGGCGCATGCATGTGGAGGCCCAAGGTTGACGTCAGGCACCTTCCCTCGTCACTTTCCACTTTGCTCGGTGAGGTAAGGGCTTTCAGTTGGACACAGAGCTCACTGGTACAGCCAGTCGAGGTAGCCGGCTGACTCAGTGATCCCATCTGGACCTTCAGAGCCACCATGCACGCCTGACATTTGACGCCGGTTCCGGGGTCTGAACCCTGGTCCTTACACTTGCACAGCACAGCCATCTGAGCTATCTACCCACACCTCCCAACGGAAAGACACAGCAATGAAGTGGAATCAAGAGTCCAGAAATAAACACGTACATTTGGGGCTATCGATGCAGGACAGAGACAGAGCACCTGCCTAGCATGAGCAAGGCCTAGGGTTCCATCCATGCCTCAAAAGTCAACCAACTGACCCTACACATACAGTTTAATAAGGACGTCAAAACCATCTGACACGAAAGACTATCTTTTCTTTTACAAATTTTATTATTTATTTATTATTTATTGAGGTAGTGTGTGTGTGTGTGTGTGTGTGCATATGGAAGTTAAGGGGACAACTTTTGGGAGTTGGTTTTCTCCTTCTACCGTGTGGGTTCCAGGTAAAGGCAAGTGCCTTTACCCACCAAGCCATATCACCAGCCCGTTAGCGGTTCTTGGAGCTGGGGGAACAAGGCTGCAGCCTGAAGTGTTAGGTTTCCTCTAGAGCGATGAAAGTATTCTGAAAATGACTATGGCAATGGCTGGACACACTTGGGAAAAGACCACCACCAACTGAACTAGGTATGCTACCTTTACTTTGCCTTACATATAGACGTGGAAATTTTTAGGATATAGGAACTGTATCTCCAAGCCCCATGGTGCTAGTTTATGTCAACTTGATACAAGCTAGAGTTATCTGGAAAGAGGGAACCTTAACTGAGAAAACGCCACTCTAAGATCCAGCTGTAGGGATTTTCTTAATTAGTGATTGATGGTAGAAGGTCCAGCCCATTGTGGATAGTGTCATCTTTGGGCTGCTGGTGCTGGGTGCTATAAGAAAGCAGGCTGAGCAAGCCATGGGGAGCAAGCCAGTAAGCAGCACCCCTCCATGGCCTCTGCATCAGCTCCTGCCTCCAGGTTCCTGTCCTGTTTGAGTTCCTGTCCTGACTTCCTTTAGTGATGGACTACAATATGGAAGTGTTAGCTAAACAAACTCTTTTCTCCCCAAGTTAATTTTGGTCATGGTGTTTCATCACAGCAATGCCAACCCTAACTAAGACACCCGCCAAAAGAAAAAGGGAATCTAAGCCAAAGTCTTTCTACCATTTTACATTAGAGGACAAAGGACACAAGAGACAGGGCTTCCCAGTGCCGCACCATCACCCCTCACAGACGGACAGTGCAGTGCAGAGCAGGTGTGCCAATCTAGCTGATGTCAAGAACTAGGCAGCTTCCCATCCAGGGCACAGCCCTAAAAACATGGTACCTCGGGAACCCCCAGCATCGCCGGGCGCGCAGGCTGAGGGCCAGCCAGCATGTGTATTAGGTCCAGGGCCACCTCCTCATTTTTGAGAAGTACATAGGTTCACTCAGATATAAACTTGATGCTAGGCAGGCTGCTAGACACAAGCTCTTGGGGGTCTCCTTATTCTTATTCAAGGGTGCTCCAGGATCTGGGGGTGTTGTGCAGGGCCAGTCCTCAGGATACGTGGTCCATAAGAGATCCCAGCTGCACCCACCGCTCTACAGCTGTAGCCTAAGAATCTTCAGAGTCCTTGGCTGTTTCTGTGGCTGGGGCCTCCCGATGGCCCAGACCTGGAGAACTGCTTGTTCCTGCCTTCAGCTAGAGAAGTCTCTCCCCAGCCCCCAAACAATCCTGCCCAGGTCATGCATCGTGCTACCTCCAAGACCTGCAGGGAACCCGGAAACGGCCTCTCCAGCCTGCTCCCACAGACCGGATGTGTGCTCAAGAGATGACAAATTGTCTTAATATATTCTGAAGCTCAACTTAATTAGGAAGCAAAGTCCCTTAGGGAGGGAAAAAAAAATATTGTGGGCTCTGAAGCCCAAGATAGATGGTTTGGGATTCTGATGACTCCCGAGTGACTATGGTTTGGAAGTGACTCAGCCAACCATGGTCTCCAGGTAATGAGCACAGTGACTCACAGAATACCCTCGGATACTATTCGGATAATGACCTCTCTCTGTAGAGACATTTCTTTCATTTCACCGTTCAATAAACTGACTTACAGCAGGGTATGATGGCAGACACTTTGTGACCCTACCGTTGGGAACTACGGTGGGAGGGTTGTAAGTTCCAGGCTAGTCTGGGCTCAGTCTGAGCTTCATGGCAAGACTCTGTCTCAAACAAACAAAAAGAAGTAGCAATATTAATAATAAATAATAAAGCAACGGGGTCATAAAGGAGACCATAGGTCATGCAGATGTCAATAGCTTGTATCCCATGGCACACAGTGGCAGCCAAATCTGGATGAGAACACTCAGGCTGCCCGGCTCACAGAAGGGGAAGGGGCTGGGAGGACTGCTGGGTTCAGCAGTGAGCTGAGCCCAACCCTGAGCAAGGCAGAGTCCTGGTCAATGCCCATCCTGGGAATTTGACAATAAAAATTCGCAAGTTCCAAAGACTATGCAGTGCCTAACGGTGGTTCCTGCTTGCACGCCCCTCACCAGTGTGGCTGGCATTCATGAAATTGAAAACTAGAAACAAAATGCCAGGCACCAGAGGGAAAGATTAAAGGGTCCGTGGATCCCAGGATAGCAGTGAATTGAGACTTTCTGGCTCTGTCTCGTTGGATGCGAGTGCACCATCTCTACATTATGAGACCAAACACGGATACTCACCCACTCATGTCCTTCCATGGGGTAGGAATAAAGGTGGCCCATTTCTCCTAACAGGCTTTCTGGGACCCCTCCCCAGCCAGGGCCACTGTCACCTCCTACCATGGCTACCTAATACTGCTGACCCTGGACAGGAGCAATAAGATACCCACTCTGGCATTCTTCTCAAGGGGTGCCTACTCTAGAATGGAGGTTGTCAAAAATCTTTGCCAACACTGAATGGGCAGCCATGGTGGGAACAGTGATGGGCCTGGGGAGGTGGGGTGATTGCTCCCGATGGCGTTGGCTCTCCCATCTTAGCTGAGGGGACACAGGCCTTCAGCAGGACACCTCTCTCCAGAGCCTAGCGTCTCAAGAGGATGGGAAGGAAAAGTAGTCTGCCCTTCCTTCCATTGTGGGACCACAGCATCTATGAACACAGACATTTAGCCAAGGCTTCCATGGGTAAGGCAAAGAGAAAGAACACCCATCTGGTCCAACCCTGCCATTTTGCCATTGTGCAGAGGATTCCAAGAGGAAAGAAGGAGTCCTGGCACCAACTCACAGGGCCAGGTGTGGCCAGATGTATAACCAGGAGTGGCCCTATTAAGACCAGTACGGCCAGGTGTGGCCAGGCCATATACCCAGGAGTGCCCAGGTGAGGCCAATATGGCCAGGTGTGGTAGCATGAAAAAACAAAATTACTGGGAGAGGCAGATGCTTCCATTTGCTGCTGGTCAGCGACATCAAGGTTCCTACCTGAACGAGTGCCCTTTCCAAAACGTGCACTTGACATCACCTGCGGTCACTCAGTGGTCACCTGTCATACGAGCCAGGGCTGCAGGCCTCTGTGAGCGCTGCTGCTAGGCATGCCGGCAGCTTTATTAGCAATGAAATTGGAGGAGAGGATGGAGAGCGGGTATTCGGCTTGGAACAAATTATCACTATAGTCTACTCAGGAGCACAATGGCCACAGTGTCCCTAGAGTGGCTGTCCTGAGTCCACCCCAGGTTCTCAGAGTACCAGGAATGTGGAAGGTGAGGTGGGGGTGAACCCTTCAACACAGACGGAATCTAAAGCATGCTGAACATGGACTTCGATATGTCACTGGGTGGCCCTGGACGGTCGCTGTCCCTCCTCTGGTCTCTCTTCCCTGTCCTTCCTCAGGTAGCCATGAGACCACATGAGAATATGAACCCACAAACACCCTCTCAATGCATGGACACTCATGCTAAAGGCTGGGAGCAGCACCCTGCTGTGTGCAGTGTACAGAACCACAGCGTCAGGCCCATCCACAGCAAACAATGTCCCTTCAGGTCCTATCCAGGGCCAAGCCAGCTACTGGGCCTGCCAGCCACCTGGGTGTTCATGATCTTGTCCTGGAGTTGAGTGGGCAAAGGGTGGCATCTTGTTCCTAGGCTCACAAGTCTCCAAATGCCTCTTAGAGAAGACTGTTCCTAAACTTTGAACAACGAATCAACAGACAGCTCAGAAGAAGGATCCCAGCTAGTTATAAACAGTTTTGAATATTAGAATTCAGACTGTCTTCAGCCACGGTGGATTCTTGAATGATGGACTTGGAGGAGAATCAGGATAGTAACCTGGGCAGGATGAACGGCATATGCCCGGGCCCATGCCAGAGGGACCTCAGAGGAGACGGGTGAGTGATCTGGGCAGGGGCTAAAGCTGGTCCATGGCCAACCATCATCTGGGGGGGGGGGGTGTGTGGCCATGAGCAGCTTCCAGCTTCTCACATACAAACACTGGAGACAACGTACCTGAGGCAGAGAGCTGATGAATTATTGGGTAGGTGAAGGAGAGAGAGGGAGAGAGAGAGAGAGAGAGAGAGAACACAAAGACGCCCCTGAAGTGTTGCCTGTGAAGCATCCGCCTGGAAACACATCACAAAGACGGGGATTAAGGCTGCAAAGCCCCTTAATCAGGAACCTGCAGGATGCTGGCTGCGATGAAGGGGTAAGCCATGCGAAAACAGAAATAAATTATTCATTCCCCACAAATGAGCAGCCTCCACATTCCTGCAACAGCCGGCTCACCACGGGCACCCCAAAGGCATGAGAGTCCTGTTAGCGACACTGCTCAGCCATGCCGACATGGGTAGATTCGGCCATGGCCATCTTTACAGCTCCCCAGGATCTGTCCACACTGTGTGCATTCAGTATCACAAATTAAAACAGCCCAACTCAGCTAACACAGTCCTGACTCAGGACAGCCTCAAGCCATAGGGGCAGCTCCCCGGAATCACTGTATCCAGAGCGTGCTGAGAGCACACACGGCCTTCCATACGGGGAAAGAAGCCTGGAGCTTACAGGTTGGGGCAAATCTCCAGAAATGGGTTTGAGTTGAAAGCAGGCCTGCCAATCCAGAGCTACCATTAAAAAAGCATGTGTGTGTGTGTGTATGTGTGTGCGTGTGTGTGTGTGTATACACATGCGCATGCGTGGGTGGAAATGTGCGCACATATGGATAAACTATGCATACATATTGTAATTTTAGCAGCTCCCAGCCACACAAGCACACGGAACTGAGGCCACCCAGCAATCACAACAGCAGCCATGCACCACTAACAGCCTTGGGTCAGGACCCCAGGGGACCAGCAGGTACTGGAAAGAAGAGGTCATTCACAAAACAATCCACGTGCTCAGGCCTCCCAGCGGGCCTCCTGGCCTTAACCACAGCTGACAGTCTTGAGGTCTTCTCACCAAGTTCTGGCATGCCAGGGACTATTTCCTCTACCCAGAACACACCCTAACTTCTCGATGAACTCTTCTTCACATGGGTCTTGAGGTTCCCTCTACAGAGGCCCCAAGCTCCTGTCTCCTACCCCATTCCTGTTGTACCATGAGGTTCACTGTCCACTCGACACTGGTGACATCTCTTACCCGCCTGGGGCTAGCAACTGTAGCCCTGCTGGAAGGTACTACTGCAGAGGACAGGGCCCTGCTTGGCAGCCAGCACACCTTCCGGCACAGAGAGAGCAACTGTGCCTAAGTCTGGAGGTCCCTCCTTCACCTGTCCAGAACAGGTTGGAATTCTGCCTCGCAGTGAAACAGTGAGGGTATTAGAGAACACTCCATAGGGAACGGGGCTTCTCCTGGGGCTGGGGCTTTGCACCCATCTTGATCCCCATGGAGGAGTATCCTGTCCCTCTGTCCCTAAGCTTCCACAAGGAGTCTTCTGCAGCAGCCACACAGGCTCACATTGGCCTCATGTCCACTACTTGTGTGAGAAGCGACTTACGCATGTGGCTGAAGGAAAGGATCTTCCAGCCGTCCCCGCCCTCAAGCGTGGAGGCCCATAGTTGTCTGCAACCCACACATGACTAAAAGTGTGGCTTACAGGCTGGGGCAAACCTCAGGTTCTGGGTCTAAAGCAGACACGCCATTTGAGTTACCATTATAAAGGCATGTGTATGTGTGTGCTCGCATGCGCGTGGGCAGAAACGGGTGCACACGTGGATAAACTATGCATACGTATTTTAATTTTAGCAGCTTTCAATGGAAGTGAGTGGCTTCCTGTCTCTCAGAGGGAAACGTGGTCGTTGAGTGAAGACATTCCTTGTTCTCACCAATGGGGGGAGGCTGTTCAGAGGCTATCTGTGGCATCTCATGGATTGCAGAATGAGCTACACACAAACAGCAGCTCGCCCCATTCTAAGAACTGCAAAGCCCAAAAGACCAACAGGGTCGCAGCAGAGACGCCTGGACATGCGCGGACCCCACAACCTGAGGATGGTAGGTAGACTCCAGCGGCAAAGGTACGATGGAATCAACTTTCCATCAAAAACACCCGAGACAATCAGTGTCCGAGGCAGAAAGTGTTTACTCTGGCCACAGTCTCAGAAGCTCAGTCTATGGTTCTTTGACCCTGTGGCTTGGGAACTGAGGCAACATGGCAGGTTATGGTGGGATCCTGTGGCTGGGAAGGTCAACTTAGGTCACAGCAGCTGGACTTGGGGTCCTCGTGTGTGAGCTTCCTGTGGGCATATATCTGGTCCTCTTTGGGTAGCAATAAGGGTGAGGATGACTATTGGATCGTAGAGTAAGAACGTATTTAATGTTTTGAGACTACTACTAGCTGTTTTATCCAAAGGTTTGGACAGTGGCCATTCTAGTAGATACACAGTGGTAGTTCATTGCTTCAATCTACTTATCCTTAATTTACTGCTACATCATACTTCAGATCACATGGGACCAGTCCTTTAAAAGGAAAACAAACAAACCAAGTCATAATCATGTCACTTCAGGCTCTTCCTGAGGCATATTAACTGCATAGCATAACGGGCCGCACTGTGACAGCATACACATTCCCACAATGCACCTGGATCACACTCAACCGTGGGACCAATCTTCACTACAGACCAGTCTGTCTGGGGACTGCAGTGCCACCATACCTTGGTGGCAGTGAGGACCAGTGTAGGAGCTGCCACAGAGGACATCAGGACACGCTCAAGTTGTTCAGGGAAAGGGGGGCCAACACTCTGGTCCCTTGAGTCCCATCTAACACATTAACACTGTCTCAGCCTAGCTAACCATGAAAGTCTCCCAATGGGAGGAAGGAACTGCGAGGCCCTGGATAGGCCACCCGCTGTTCAGTCCTCATGGAATTCTTTCAGAGCTTCAGATGGCGCCCAGCCAGTGTATCAGGTCCCTGTAGGTCCTAGAAGTCACCACAGGGGGCTCCTGGACAGCTTAGACAGAACCTGCACAGAGGGTTCCTTTCTGCTCCTGCAAGGCCTTGGGGACTGCCTCTGCCCCCACATAAGCAGTGATCCTGGGGACCCAATCGCAGACACCACAATATGTGAACTTCCATCAGAGCGATGGTACCCATCTGCCCTTCCTTTCACGTATCCACATCACATTTAACCGGGCTCCTAGTGGTGTGTCAGGATTTGTCCTAAATGTCTGGGATGCAACAGGGAACAAGGATGATTCCTGTTCCTTGAAGCAACAGCTCCAAGAGGTTGAGAGGAACCCTATGGGTCCTGGGTAGGTGAGTGACAGAAGCCACAGAGGGAGCTCCAACCTAACCTAGCGTCAAGGAAAGCTTCCCAGAGCAGGTAACACACAAAGTCTTGAATAAGAGCCAGCAAGTGACTGTTAATATGGGGGAGGTGGGTGTGGGGTGCGGCAGTCCTGGCAGAAGCTTTCCAGGAAATGCTCCACCCAACCAGGAGGCTGCATCCTCTGGGGAGGCTGGGGCTTGTGACCCGCAGCACTCAGTGGGGCACAGTTGTGGTCAGTACTCAGCTCCCTGGTCCAGAACAGACCACAGTAGGTAAGCCTCTGGCCCAGCGCCTACAGGCTCGCCCCAGCAGGAACAGCTAGACATAAAGTCCAGGAGTTCCTCAACTCACAGACAAAAGAACAAAGCTCTCTCACTGCCCTGGTCCAGCAGGTCCTCCCTGTTCACTCCAGACCTCAAACCGTCAAGATCTCAGGACACACACATGAATTTCCATCCATCCACCCACACATCTCCCCATCCTCAGAGCATAGGCCTGGGGTGTCTCCAATGTCAGCAAAGCCAATTGCCCAGCTCGCTGAATGACAGCTGGAGTTTTTAAACCGTAGCCACCATCACAAAAGGGCAGAACAGGTAGACTTACAGCCAGCCTGATTCATAGCATATGTACAATGAGAAAAATGCACAGGGCTTTGCCGAGTTCAACATCCCTTCTGACTGAACCTCCAGGGAGACTTGGGGCAGCAGGTCCACCCTAACAATTAGGTGGGCATGCCTGTTCTGGGGGGGTGGGGTAGAGGGGGATGGCACCAGGGGCTCCTGTTTCTTGCTCAGGGCTGCAGTCACCCTGGGCAGCTGGGCTGAGAATGAGTGCCGGTTCTGAGCATCCCCTTACATCCCAGGCATTCTTGCATTTTTCTTGCTCCTGTCTTCCCGTGAACAAGCAACTACATGTTAAAAGTACAGTGCAAAGTCTGCTGTTAGCCCTATCACGTTCCCTCTCCTTCCTGTCTCGTCTTCTTAGCCCACTGACACTTCTGGAATTTTAATAGCTTCCCGGCCTCCCATCCTGGGCCAATCTGATAAGTGGTACCACATCATAAAGGTGGAGGCTGAAGCTGCTGATGTGGTCCAGACAAAGCTGGACCGAACAGATGTCCAACAGCAAGGCAGGCCATCAACTGAGCCCCGCTCAGCTGCCACTGAGGAAAGATCAGTCATCGTTTGTAGAATCCGAACTGTTTCATCCACAGCTCAGAAGGGAGCCCGGTCTGTTGTGTCCCCCAAGTCTGTCAAGCCTCAAGGGTTCCACTAGCAGCAGCAGCAGCAGCAGCACTCACCTCCCAGGGCCACTGGGTCCCAAATGCCTTTTCTCTCGCAAGTCCCTTTTTATTCATCTTCACAATGTTTTGGAGAAACAAGGGATGTGATGAGAGTTTAGAACAGGGAGGAGGAGGAAGAAGCAGTGGTCACTGGGAAACGGCAGGGTTGCTCCTGCCTGCACACTGCAGTTCCGTGAAGGTCCATGGGGAGAATCAGGGTGGTGGTGTCTACTGCCCTGATAGCTCTGGAAAGGGGCGTAAGGACTGGGAGGGCCGAGTCATGTCCAAGTCCAAGCACTTTTGGAACTTGCCATCAGAAGTTCTGTTTACAAGGCTGGGCATGAGGGCTTGTGCCTTTGGTTCCAATACTTTGGACATAGAGACAACCTGGTCTACAGAGCAAGTTCAAAGCCAGCTAGGGCTACATAATGAGACCCTGTTTCAAAAAAGTTCTCTTTATGTATTTATTATTACCATTATATAATTTTAAAACTGGGTATTGAACCTAGGACCTCACGTGTGCTAGCAAGCTCTGCACCACTGAGTTGTAATTTTAAGCCTTCTTTGCAGATACAGGAGGACTAAGGCCACAGCCAAGTCTCTCTGAAGCCCCCATGTCTTCCAAATGTCCACCACCGAGACAGAGACATCCCACGCTGCCTTCACCACTCCCCCTGAGCATCCAGAACAGCACCCCCACACTGAAACATGCCAGAGAATGCTATTGAGGAGGCCACACTTAGCATCCTGCTATGATCCAAACCGCCCAGAGCTGGAATCCTGCAAAGGCAACCCCAAGCGCTAGTACCACCCTGCCCCCTCTTCTCGGTTCACTCCAGGTCACAGGTCTGTCATTATGTTGCAGAGGAAATGCGCTCAGCATAAAGTATGCATCTTGCCTTCCTTCCAACTGTGACCCCAGGGTATTCTCCTGCCCCCTCGGCAGCTAGCTGTGCCCTAGGCAGCTAGCTGTGATCCTCACATGTGCCTCAGGCTTACTTTTCACTCTGGACTGGTAGATCCTCAGACTAGTGAGTCCCCATGGCCAGATGGCCACTTCCATGTCCCGCCACATTGGCCTGGTGGTGCAAGGTAGACGCAAGCCAGGTGTGTGGAGGTCACAAGGAGTTGCTTACACTCCGGCCTCCTGAGTTGAGGCTTTTCCAGGAATCTTCTGGAAGTACTGCATTACATCAGTGGGAAAGGATGGAGGAAGCCACCAGGAAAGCAGGCACTAGAGTAGCTCTGAAGGGCTGATGTAGGGCCAGCCGAGAGGGTGGAAAAATCACACAAGGTGACTCAGAACACGTAAAAAGACAGAGTCCTGGGTCTCAAGACTGTGCTGCCGATACTGGGACACTAGCAGGTAGCCTGTGAGCTGTGTCAGGGCATACATAGCCCGGAAGCAAGTGCTAGCTCATGACAAGTGTCTCTAAACATAAAGTCAATGGAGAGGGACATTAAAACGTCCCCACAGGGCCGGCAAACGGGGTCACTTGCATCCTTGCTGCAGCTCTACTTAGCTACCCTCCACCCACCATTTGTGAGGCACAGCCTGTGCTTCTCACTGCCTCCTCGGGAGAACCTTCTAGAAGGGTACAGCCTAAATTGTGAACAGCAGGGTGTGGGTTAAATAAATTACAGTACATCCTCAGAGTAGGAACCCTGCCAGTTCTTCGAAATTGGGCCACAAAGGATACTTCTGATAAAACAGAAACACACAGTTGATGACATGTTTAGGTTAAACAGGCTAAAGTGTGTGTGTGTGTGTGTGTGTGTGTGTATGTGTGTGTGTGTGTGTGTGTGTGTGTGTGTGTTCTGAGTATGGTAAGCATTAAGAAAAATGTATATGCTATGGAATTCAAGAGACAGAGGCCATGGGGCCTGGGACTAACTTTGCAATGAGGAAAGTAAATCTTTAAAATATTTTTTTTAATTTATTTTTTCGAGACAGGGTTTATCTGTGTAGCCCTGGCTGTTCTAGAACTCGCTCTTTGAGCAGGCTGCCCTCGAACTCAGGTCTCCATCGTCCTCTGCCTCCCATGTGCTGGGATTAAAGGTGTGTGTTACCGCCCACCCAGAAGCACACTGAGCTATCACAAGGGAAAGTACTAGCAATATTAGATGTCAGGGCTGGGGAGGTGGCTCAGTGGTTAAGAACATGGGCTGCTCTAGCAGAGGGCCACAGTTTGGTTTCGGGGACCCATGCTAGCAGCCCACAGTTGCCTCTAACTCCAGCTCTCGAGGACCTGAGGCCTCTGACCTCCAAGGACTCTGCACCCATGTGAGATACACCTGTTTCCACACACAGACACACATGTACACATAATTAAAAAGAATTTTAAAAATTCTTTAAAAAATTAGATGTCTTTTTCTTCATCGAGATCAGATATGCTTCCCCTTAATATTAGACCCTGACATTTCCATTCAGATTGCTTGCATTAAAAAGAAAATTTGTTTTGTTTTGTTTTGTTTTGTTTTTAAGACTGGGACTAATTCTAGTCTAGAACTTACCTAATCTTCCTGCCTCAGCTTCCTCATTACAGGTTACAGGTATGTGCCACTATACCAGGCTAAGAAAAGGTCTTTTTTTTTAAAAAAAAAAAAATCAAGTTTATTTTACCTACAATAAATTTCACCATTTCTAAGTGAAATGAACTAAAATTCATTTAGTTTTGACAAATGTGCCCTGCTCTGTAACCACCACCCAACACAATCTTAGCAGGAGAATGGAATCTTTTAAATTCATGCTAATAAGTGGTTTAGCATATATGAATATTTATCACCTCCCCAATTACTCTCCTAAATTATTTTATTAATTGCTGGTTTTCCAATTGATTCTCTCATTTTTTCCCCTCAAAATACAAAACAAGGCAGACCAGGAGTCAGCCCCTGTTTGGTGCCTCGGTGCTCGGGAACTCTGTATAGAGTGACTTCAGCCTGCTGTCCCTCTGACTCAGTGGGAGGGTGTGACCCTGTCCAGTCCTATGAAGAAAGCAAAGTCTGGAAATTGAATAACTTGGCCAAGGTCAGGCAGCTGCTAAGAGGAAGATCTAGGGCTCACATCCAGGGCTGATTTCCACTTCCGTATTTTATCTGTCCCCAACAGCCACACCACAAAAAAAAAAAAGTCATTGTATCATCCGTGTCCTTCCCTAAACCGCACACACAGCCTCAGTGTCTCAAAGGGCATTGAGGTGAAGGTTGGATCCACGCCCTCTGCCTCTCCCATACACAGACACCCCGCCACTCCTCAGCTCTGACATGAGCAAAGCTCCCAAGCACCCTCAAATCCACCCCAGGCTCCTTTGTCTAGTGAATTCTCTGGAGGGTTGTAATGCTACTAGATGAAAAGGCGGGCTTTAAGCAAAAGATAATGGACGATGTCAAAGGTCTGCAAGAGTAAGCACCCACACTGGAGACCTTGGACAGGGCAGCCGCCTCAGTTACCACTCCTGCTGAAACAATAAGGTCCCTCTCCCTCAGGTGGGAGGTCCTTGGACTTCCCACAGGGCAGGGAACCTGGTCTGCTCTTCAGGCTGATGAGAGAGGGGGAGTTGATTGGGGGAGGGGGAGGGATATGGGAGGCGGTGGCGGGGAAGAGACAGAAATCTTTAATAAATAAATAGGAAGCCGGGCGGTGGTGGCGCACGCCTTTAATCCCAGCACTCGGGAGGCAGAGGCAGGCAGATCTCTGGGAGTTCGAGACCAGCCTGGTCTACAAGAGCTAGTTCCAGGACAGGCTCCAAAACCACAGAGAAACCCTGTCTCGAAAAACCAAAAATAAATAAATAAATAAATAAATAATAGGAAAAAAAAAGGTCCCTCTCCCTCCCTCCCCTTCCCCTTTATAGTCAAGTATTCATCTTCATAAACAGCTCATTGGGAAGGAGGGCTTAGCACCTTCAGTCCCAGAACTCTGTCCAACCTTCCATGGCCTGTGGACTCCCCCCCTCCCCCACTACATGGTCATCTGCTTGTTTCCCTCTCTGTTCCTCAATCCAGCAGTCCCATTGTATCAGCTCTGTGTGCTGAAGTCCTAGACATCCACACCTCACAGAACTTCAGACTCTACCTGGGGTACAGCTGACAGAACAGTAAGAGCCAATAATCAAGAGGATTCCAGATTTGGTGGGGGGCGGGGTGGGCAAAGCCTCGATACCATCAGGTTCAGATGTCTGTCCAATGTCGCTCTCTTAATTCCTTTCCAGACCTCACACCTGCCCCTTGCAGAAAGCCACCTCAGCTCTTCTGTTCACTCAGAACCTCACTCTGTGCAATATTTAATATTATTTAACATTTGTGAACCCGGTACACCAGTGTCTACAGATGGGGCTTCACTCTGTAATATTTAATATTATTTAACATTTGTGAACCCGGTACACCAGTGTCTACAGATGGGACTCCACCCACTGCCTCCATCCAGGCGGACGAGCTGTATCTCATCCCAGAGAAAAACAGCGTCTCCCTCCCATAATCCTCAGACTTCAAGAAAGCTGACCACGCGTGGCCTTTCCAGTGTGCATGCCAATACTGTGAGAAAGCAAACAGTCACACCAGAGGGCGGGGCAAATGCATGGCTGGGTCAGGAGGTGGCCCTCAGTGACTTTTGTGTGTGTGTGTGTCCTATATTTTTTGCCAACTTTCTGATCTGTTTTACATAATTCTTCTAATTAAAGTAAGTGTTTTGTGCAGCCCGTTGTCCCTGGGGCTCTGGCACTCTGCCCCACTGACCTGAGGACTCAGCTTGACTCACGGGGGAGGACTTGGAACACTCTTCAGGAGGGAGCCCAGAGCATTTGGAGCCCAGCAGGCCAGCGGAAGACAAGTGCTTGCCCTGGGCAGGCCCAGCCAGGTTACTTTGAGCTCCTGGGAGTAGGTGGGGACTAGGGATTTGGCTAGATTCTAGATTTTCCTAGAGCCCATGTAGGAAACCAGACCTTGTCCTTGACATAATGGCACAGATCTACCCTCCTGACACTGCTTAGGCTTAGACAGGGGCAGAGTTAAAGCCGGCTTTGGCTCTGGAGCAAGACTCTGTCTCGAAACACTAAAGCAACAAAAAACACCAACCAGAACCCTGTAGCCAAAATCCATCACCCTGCCAACCCTGCAGCCACCCCAGGAAGGAAGTGGGACTGGAGTCAAAGTTCCCAAGGACCCTGGGGTCCAAAGTATTGGCTTCAGGCTAAGAACCTAGAGACAAACTGGAAAGGCTCTTTTCCCAGCACAGGATGGCATGGATTCCTGGAGGAGCACTGGTGAGCTTGGCCAGGGCTGCTGAGGCCGCCTGTATCACAAAGCATAGGGACCACAGTGAGATGAAGCTGCTTCCTGAGGCTGGTGGTGAGAACAGAGCCCCCACCCCTTCCAGGGGCTCAAAGAACAAAGGCTGCCATGTGTGTCCTTGGCTTCAAATACTGAAACATTAAAAACCCACTCTCGGGGACGCGGGTGTCTGATGTCATCTTCGCCGAGAGCTACTTGGCCGCACCATCTCCAGTTTCTAGGAACGTTTCTGTCACTCGTCACTTTCCAACACTTTAAATTTTAATTTTTCTATTATGGAGTCAGACAATGAGGATGACAGCGCAGGCCCCTCCCCCTCCTCATGCATTATTCATGAACAGGAGGCGTGGGTGTCAGAGGCAGAGAGCCTCCTGGGGCCCCAGCCTTGTGCTGCCCCTCCTGCAACCTCATGCCTCAGTTTCCCCATAGGATCCTCATCCCAAGTCTAGGGATCCACCCCCACTCACGACATTCCTGGAATGAGTGCCCTCATCTCCTTCCGGGCATCCATTATCAGCTTCTGATTACCCAATCACCTCTGGGACTTGCTGCCCTCACCTGTCACGGACTGCACCACTCAAAGCCTCTTGATGCTGCACTGGTTGGAGGGCAGGCGGAGGCCTAGGGAAGGAGGCCGCCCAGCACTGGCTTGCTTTCCTTAGGATCACTGGCATGATGGAGTCAGAAAAGGGCAGGGAGTCATGGCTACTGGATCACGGAACTGGGACAAGTGACTCCGAATACACCTGGAGTTCAGTCCTTAGGTGGGGAACAGGAGAGGCTCTTTGTAGCCACCATAAGTAGTAGCAGCCCAAAGGACAACACAGGTGTGCAGGAGCGAGGGGAACATGCTGATATCCAGTCGGGTGGGACGGAAGACTGCCCACGATAGCGGTCCTGGGTGGCACGTGGCATCTATTACTGAGCTCTGCCTTGGTGACTGTACTTGTCACCCTGTATCATACCCACCTGCTCAATCACCTACCTCTCACCTGGGAGCCCCCTGAGGGATCAAAGCTCACCCAGTATTGAACCCACCAACCTGGATACACCATCGACACAGAATAAGCGCTGAGTGAATGGCTGAAGGATGCATGCAGTAGGTGCTCAATATGTGCTGGTAGACTCGCTAGACTCCAGTAGATTGTCTCTCATAGGCTCCTCTCCAATCTCAACTCCACAGAGCTAAGGTACCACACAGCTCCCCTGCTGTGCTTCAGCCCACGGGAAGGTGATGGTTTGGATCTCTCTCCAGTGGAAGACTGATCAGAGGTAAAGCCCAAACTGGACTAGCTGAGAGATTGGTACACCTCACTGCATGGTGGACAGTGGCAACAAGGTTCCCAAGAAAGCATTGTGCGCATCTTTTCATCTTTAAAGATCATGGAAAAGGAAGGGCAGGGATTGGTATGGGGGGGGGCAGCAGAGAAACTCGGACCTACAAGGGCCCATGCTTGCCCTGTCTTCTCACCACTGCCATCCAGGGGAGAGGTGCACTGGCCCTGGTGAGCCCTCCAGGAGAGGAGGAGGGGACTGGAGAGGTGGCCTCCAGATGCATGGGATTGAAACAGGAAGGCTCAGGGGGGCTGCCCATGGGGGAAGAACATGGAAGTCCCACCCCCTGCCCTCTGATCTTGTACTGCAATAAGGTTTAGCTTTCTGGGACCTCAAGGCAGGGCCCTCGGGTGAGGCCATACCTTAAGATAGCCACTCGATGTGGGGCTACAGAGCCCACACAGTCTCCCTCCTGTGCAACAACCAAGTCAGTTTCTACCCAGGCCTCTGAGCCCAGGTGGAGCCAAGTTCAGAGGACAGAGAACCACAAAGTGACAGGGTAAATGATGCGGTAAGAATCCCGGGAATTGGGTCAAGGTTGCAAGACAGATGTGGACTCCCGCTGGACCATCCACATGGCTCAAGGGCTACGATCCCTTCTAAGATGCTGATGCATTTAGACCAGCTTCTCCTCCAAGTGAAGAGCCAGCCAGCCTCACATGACCCTCACACCCCACCTTAGCACAAGAGCAGGACACCCCCCCCCAGGCCACCCCACTGCTAAAAGCATGTCATTTACTAGGTCCCTCCCACTCCTATGGCTGTGTTTCTATTGCTCACTCCCCTGCCCACACATCCACCTCTACTGCATGCTGGCTCCCTCTACCTTAGATACAGCAAAGTCGCAGTCCAGGGGCAGGTCCCATTTGTGTGACCTAAGATAGCCCGCTTTCCTTTCTAGATGAGGAAACTGAAGCAGGAGATGGAGGCCAGCTGGCTGGAGGGCGCAGAGACAGAACCTGAGTACAAGTCTTCCCCAACATCATCGATACTGGGTATTCCCAGAGGCAGGGCACCACAGAACACAGAAAAGCATGCTGGGAGTTTTCAACCACGCTATACGTTCCTTAGTCTTACAAGAGGTCATGGCCAGTGTTCACCTCACTGACTGGAACCTGCCCTGAGTATCCAGACTTTACAGAGTAGCCTTGACCAAAAGCTAGCTCACAGGTGCCACTCAGTTCTGAGGTGCCAAGCTCTGGGGTTGGCAAGCATGAGACAAAACAGAATATGCCCTATACCTGTCTCTCCCTGTGGCTCGGCACCTCTTCCTGCCTGCACCCAGTTGGGAATTCCTGGATGAACTATGAGGAATTAAGGCTCTCACAGCTGGGGACAAAGTCACTGCATAGCCTAGGTCAAGGCAGGCCAGACATCTGACTCCCCAAATCTCCCTCAGCCACTTCCTCACATACACCCGCAGGCACAGCCGGTGACCCAACTGCCTGCCTGTCCCCTCCTCCACCATGAAGGCACCGTGCCTGCTCTAGGAATGATGGGAAACAGAGTGGAAGGAGCTGAAGTGAGGCGGCCAGGAAGGCAGTTCCCTGGGTTGAAAGGAAGAGGATATTGAGGGATAAAAACAGGAAGGGGACCTGGGTTTGCTATGCAGCTCCCAGGGCTCTACAAAAGGCGAGGTGGCCGGATGCCAGCATCCTATTTGAGCCCCACCACTCCAAAGGCCTAACTCTGTCGTTTCTAGAAGATAAGTGGCCCAGGTAGACACCTGCACAATGAGAGTTGGTTTTTTTTCTTTCTTTCCAGGATGTCAAGAAGTAGCACATTTCAAGGACACGCTGGGGGTGGCCTAATGAGGACAGGCCTCCTTTTCTTAAAACTCTAAGTTGACCTCTTTGAATAACGAGCTCTTGCCTGGTTGAGTCTGTGCCTCCTTCTAGCTCATTTCAGCTTTCCCCGGAGGAGCTATTAATTATTATTTGATTAATAGGCAAACGGTGACGGCTTCCAAGGGACAAAGCTTGTTCCCCCACTGTACTTAGGCTACCATCAGGCCCTGCCAGAGATGAGCTTGGGTGTTGGGAGCCCTGGGGAGAGAGTTACATTCTTCTGGTACTCACGAACTTGCTCTTGACCCAGGGCAAGTGTTCACAAGTGTTTCCAATGGGTTCCATTTATGAAGCAACAAGAAAGCCAGCGCCCCAACATAGCAGCACCAAGTGTCTATGTTCCCATCTCAAGCTGGTTATAGTTCCAAAGAGAAACATTGTTGCTGGGATAAGAGCTCCAAACGGAGACATTGTTGCAGGACCCAGAAGCGCCTCCTGGGACCTCCATATACTCTGTAGATACCTTGAGCCCAAGGAAAACCAGAGATTTCCTCAATAGCTGTTGGGCCCTGAAAGATGGGAGCCCCAAGACCGACAACTCCTGGAAGATTTGTCACAGAAATCAGGCCACAGATCCTGACTTTACACAGCAGACCTAAATGGCCCACTTCTTCCTAGTCCCAAAAAGCAAGAGAGAGAGGTGCCTCTCTCTGGCTGCTGCAGTTACCATCAAAATGGCATTTTTAGTCTGTGTGGGACCAGCAGTGTAACACACACTGGCGCGGTAATGTTGTGCCTGTTGCGATGCAGTGACAGTCTGGGTCCAGCCTGGTGCAGCGGAGTTCAGGAGTTTTTCCAGACCGGGGGCAAGCCACCAGCTGCTGCCAGCTTGTGAGATGTGCGTTTGGGAGAGCCACATAATGAGGGCCTTCCCCTGCTGTCTCCCCCTCCTCACTCGGTTTAGCTGTTGGCTGAGAAACCAAAGTCGGTTGTGGGGATGACTTCCAACAGATATAATCAAATAATCTATTCCTGGATTCTGCAAGTACTGAAATGTCGGTAATTCAATTCCTGAAATGTCATTTTGGAGCTGCGGGCGCAGGAAGCACAGAGGCTCAGTAAACAGGCTCCTGTCAGGGTCCCCCTGCACACACTGACCTTCAGCCCCAGCCCATGCGACCATGGATGGTCAAGGCCACAAGGTCCAAGGAACCCTTGGCACAGGATGAAGACTTCAAGGAGGGTGGCTAAATATTGGCCAAGGTTCAGGAGGCATGCCAACCAAAAAGAATGTGACCCAAGTTCCAAGAAAGGAAACAGGCATGCCTAGAGGGTTGAGGACTCCTGCAGGGGTAGAGGTGGGGGTGGGAGTGGGGGTAGGGGGGAGGTGGTGGCCAGTGGTGGTGGCGATGAGTACAGATGAGTGTCAAAGCTCAGCTTACTGTTTGGTTAGCAATGACAATTGTCACAGCTTTCGCCAGCCCCTCCCCTTCACCACAGGGTTCACTGTGACATCAATTCCAAGGTCTTCTGTGGGACCTGCCCAGGCACCATGGGGCTCCGTGACTTCTCTGGCACTTATATGGCAATTTTGGCCAAGTCTAACATTTACCTCTAAATCTGCATGCGAGCTTGTAGTGGTTATTAGTGTTTTACTTTTCAAGTTCCTTCTGGATATTCATGAAGTTTTTACAATAAGAATATTTAAGTTTAGTTTGAAAATGCAAATAAAATGCCTTTCCCAGAACCCCATGCCAGCTGCTCACATCCCGTATAATTCCGCATCTAACTGTCAGGAGGAGGTCAGTGTGTTCAGACATAGACCCTTCAGATGACAGCATATCAGAGAAGCAATTAGAACTCTCCTTCAGAAATGTCTCCTTCCCGTGCCTCAGGGGCACCGTTCAGTCCCTCTCCTGGCTTCCTCTGCCAGGTCCTTATCAGTCAATCACTGTGTGGCTCCCACACCCTCTCTTAGTACCAGCAAACAGCCTTATCCTCCCACACAGAAGGACCCTGCACCAACCTAGCACTGGCTGCTCCCATCTTAGCAAACTCCTGGGCATATGTAGATAAAGTCAAGGCTGCCCTGACTTTAGATCAGGCACCCCAATTGTGGCTATTTTCCCCTGAGCTAGAGGCTCTGCTCTAAGACAGGTATGCCGGAAAATCACATCAAGCTAGGTTTGGTGAAGAAGCAAGAAGTCAGGGCACCATGTAGTATAGGGAGCCTGGGACTGTGGGCACAGGGGACAGGATGCCCACGGCTCTTATAACTTGGGGTCAGAATACTCAGGGTTGTCAGGACATGAGTTTCAGGAAGCTCAGGGCTCTGGACACAAGGGCTGTTGGGAGGACAAGTTCTGGAGTAGAGGATACTTGGAGCTTTCAGGATAAGGAAGTGTGGGAGTCTAGGGTTGTGGGTGCCATGGGGCAGGATTTGCAGGGTTGGAGATGCTACGTGCTATTGGGAAAACTGGGGGGGGGTGCTTAGGAATATGCTTAAGACTGGGGGCTGTGGGTACCACGATGCATGGGCTGTTCATACATATGAGGTAAAAGGCATCTGAGACTTGAGACACACAGGCTGTTGAGGCAGGGGGCCATAGGAACCTAGAGCTGTAGGCACCCCAATGCAGGATGCTCGGGACTATGGATACCCAGGGCTGCCAGCCTGCAGGGCGCATGGAACTGGAGTTGCGAGCGCTCCAGATGTAGGTTAGCGAGAGCGGTCACAGCACTTGGTGAAGGTTCTCAGAGTTGGGGCACGAGGTGCAGAGCCCCTGAAGTTGTTTCTATGAGAGCTGCTGAGGCTTGGGTGGGGCAAAGACACATAGTAGACTATGGGGGAGAAACCAATCACAAAAGGGCCAGGCATGGTAAGATCAGGCGTAAAACATCTCAGATGACCCCCGGGAATGGCTGTTAGTATGCCAGGCCATGGAAAGCTGTGAGTCCTTTTCTAGACCCAGGCAATGAGTACCTCTGTCATTTGGTATCTATCCTGGTCTATATGCAAGTCTAGCCTGAGCTCAATGAGAGGCTCTCAGAACACAGAACACACCCAGCAAGAGAAAACATACACAGCCAGGGAGAGGAAAGGAATTCAGAATGCAGAGATCCTGACCTGGCTGCTGGACCAACCGTGCACCCCATATGAGCCATCATGAGTCTCGCTCACTCATGAAGAGAGCACAGAAAGGCCCCTTTGCCCACAGTGGGAAGTCCAGGTGAGGACCCAGGGTTAGCTACAGTGAGAACTTGGGTTAGTCAGCAGCTAAGAGAAGGCAAACACAGGGGCTGAAGAGAATCATACCCACCAGACAGTAAAGGGGCAGCCACCCTGGGATTCGGCCCCCAGAAAGAGCCCCTTGAGGGAAGATTTACTTATCTTCACCTGGTTCTGTGCTGCCTGTCCCAACAGCAGATACACACACACACACACACCCCAACTCTGTCAGCTCTATCCTACCCGATGGGGCTCACAGCAGGGCCATCCTACCCCAGGACCCACTGAGATGACCAAGAGCCCTGATGTCTGTCTGAGGACCCCACATTGGACAGGAGCCAGAGGACCCAGACTCCTGGAGACCTCATTCCTCCCTGTGTAGACAAGCTGACTGACTAAATTCCAGAACTCAGCATGGAAGGCTAAGGCACCAAGAAATTCCTGCCACCCTGCGGCTGGGGCTTGGGGTCTTTTTCAAGTTATGTTCAGCGGAATCAGGCCATATGCTGCCTATCTGGTGGCACCTGGGTGATGTCAGAGAATCACCGAGAAGGCAGTAACGGGTGCTGGGGGCTTGGTTCCTCTCCGAGGAGGAAAGGATGTGAGAAGAGGAGTCACTTAGGTGAGGCGGTATGGGGGGGGGGGTGAGGAGGCATGGGGGTGACGCAGCATGGGGGGTGAGGTGGCATGGAGCAAGGACTTTTTTTTTTACAGTGGAAAGGAGTCCCATCAGTAATCCACCTCACCAGGCATTTTCCTGGAACTTACCCATCGGCCTCCTGAGTAAGCCCACAAAGCCCCAGCCTTTACCTCTGGACCACAACATTCCAGCAACTGGGTTACCATCATCCCCTCCCTTCCCTGACATCCCAGAACACCCAGGAGGGCCTAATCCCCAGGTAACTAGCTTGAAGCCACTCCTTCATGCTCAGAAAGTCACCTTGGTAGGGGCCAGACTGTGAGCCCCAGGTCCAACCCCCACACTTGCTAGGATGTACCCCAAGCAGGATACAGTTCATGGCTCTGCTCTGTGCCCTCTTCATCTTGGGTGCTGGGAGCCTGTTCTCAGGAAGGACAGAGGATCCACTTCTAGGCGAGGCACCCTTGAGGATCTAATGCAGTCTCCTCACTCCTCCAGAGGGCCTGCCCTGTGACCCTGGCCTGGCATCTTCCCCAGGAAACTTTCCCACATCCTGGCACCCTGAGTCACCGGGTCCTGCCCATCATTTCATAAGCCCAGTATAGATACCACTCACCCAGGTCACACAGGGAGCCAGCCTTGAGGCATTATATGTTCCGTACACCCTAGGTGACCCCAACAGACAGCAAACAGGAAAGGGGTGACAATCTGTTTAACAGACAAGAGGATCAAGGTCCAGAAGTAGGAGTTCATTAGCCACAGCCCCGAGGGGTAACATGGAGAGTAAACAAGCCCTTTGACCTGGCCAAGGGTGTCCAAGCTGCAGAGACCTCAGAGATGACCTGAGCACCTTCCAAATAAAGATTCCCAGGGCTGGAGGATTGCTCAGTGGTTGGGAGTGGGAACTGTTCTTCAAGAGAACCCAAGTTCAATTCCCAGTGACCATGCTAGGGAGCTCGCAACTGTGTGCAAGTCCAGCTCCAGGGGATCTGAAACTTTCTTCTGGCCTCTGAGGACACTGTACTCATGTGTACAACACACACACACACACACACACACACACACACACACACACACAAATGCATGCACATAACTCATAACTTAAAAAAATAATAGCAAAATATTTTTTGTTTTGCTTTTTCAGACAGGGTTTTTCTGTGTAGTCTTGTCTTTCCTGGCACTTGTTTTGTAGACCAGGCTGGCCTTGGGAGGGATGAGATAAAAAGTGTGTGCTACCAAACCCAGTTAAAATAAAATATTCTTAAATGAAGGATTTGGGCTCCAATCGGGACACTTCGTAAGTCTGAGAGGATTAACTTTGTGCCCTCCTCCTCAGCACACTGCTTCTCACATCCTGTCCCCCAACTCTTCTGTCCCTAGCACCCTGCCCCCCAAGCCCTCTGCTGCTCTGTACTGGAAAGCCACATCAGGGGGTGCAGGTGTCAATGTGTTAATACAGTTCCCGAGGAACCCATTCCAGAAACTCCTAAGCAAGGCTAACGGAATCTCAGAGTCATCAGAGTAGCTGACGTAAGGGGGCTAGACTTCTGCCCACTCATGCATCGACAGATCACTCCAAGTCCTAAACACTTCCCTTGCCATGATGTCACATGACCACAGAGGGGTCAGACTGCAAAGGGGCCCACAACTCTCGATATTACATTTGGAAAAGTAAAAGGCCCAACATACCTTGCACTCTTCAGAAATACTGTGTTGGAATTAAACAAACAAATAAACCAAAAAAAAAAAAAAACCCACAGAAGGGCTGTGTGACACTGGGAAACCAGCTCCCCTGATTTCCCCATGATGCACAGGGCCCTGAAGCCCCTCCTTGCCCAGGAGCCCTCTGACTCATACCCTGTAAGACAGACCACCATAAATATGCCCAAGCCCTGGCTCAAACCTCCTTATCCCTTGGTGGCCTGGCCAACAGACGTCAGGCAGCCAGCAGCTTCAGAGTCTGGGTTGGGGAAGGGGCAGGAAACCCGCTGTAAAGAAACCATCTTCATACAAGGGCGAAGCCCGCTGACCCCTGCAGACAAGCGTAGGGACTGACTGTTTCCACTCAGGCTGCATAGCGAGCAGCAGTTCTGAATGTTCAGGGCTGGAAACAGAGCAGGCTCCTCCATCATGGTCACCTCCCCAATGAACGAAAGCTGCAAGCCAGAGGCAGGGGCATGACGGAAAAGCCCCCTGCCCCATTCTCTCCTTCTCTAGCCTTTCACCCATCCTGTGTGTGTGTCCACGGAAACAGACACCAAGGAACTCGAGGCTTGGCCTCTTGGGGAACCAGGACTCTGGCATTAAAGGCTTTGCTTGCTACCATCTTCTTGTCCCCATATGTCCTGGCTGATAACCTGGAGTACTGGGTCCTCCCTGTCTGATCCCAGCACTAACTCCAAGAATCACTCAAGTTTGAAGGCAGGACGGGTCCAGTCTGAGGATGGGATATTCCAGATCTTTCTCTGGAATTCCTCCCTTCCAATTATTTGAAGGCCATTAGGAACACAGATTGAGATTCTAGAAAAAGGTCAGGGGAGTGTAGCTCAGTCGGCAGAATGCTCAGGGCTCACCCACCCTCCAGCACCAGGTGTGCCGATCCACGTCTGTACTCCTAGCAGTCAGGCAGTAGAGGTCAGTGGGTCAGAGGTTCAAAGCCATCTTTAGCTACACAGAGAATTCAAAGCTAGTCTGGGCTACATAAGACCCCGTGAAGAAAGAAAAAAAGACAAAAAGGTAGGGAAGGAGGAAAGGAAGGAAGGAAGGAAGAAAGGAAGGAAGGAAGGAAGGAAGGAAGGAGTTTTATGCCTTGGTGGCTTCTTCACTATAAGGTAGACCCAAACTGAAAGCCAGTTGGTTTCCACCACCTCTCTGGCTAACCCCTCCCTGTTCTGTCACTAACCAAGGTCTCCCTGTGAACTGATTACCATTAAGGGCCTGTGGAAAACCTTGAAGCACCATGCTGTGCTAGTGTGCTGTGCCCTGGGGGAGTCCCCCACAGTCAGCCTCCCTGGTCCTGGCACCATGCTGTGCCAGTGTGCTGTGCCCTGAAGCAGTCCCCCACAGTCAGCCTTCCTGGTCCAGGCACCATGCTGTTCCAGTGTGCTGTGCCCTGGGGCAGTCCCCCACAGTCAGCCTTCCTGGTCCAGGCACCATGCTGTGCCAGTGTGCTGTGCCCTGAAGCAGTCCCCCACAGTCAGCCTTCCTGGTCCAGGCACCATGCTGTTCCAGTGTGCTGTGCCCTGGGGCAGTCCCCAACAGTCAGCCTTCCTGGTCCAGGCACCATGCTGTTCCAGTGCTCTGTGCCCTGGGGCAGTCCCCAACAGTCAGCCTCCCTGGTCCGGGCACCATGCTGTGCCAGTGTGCTGTGCCCTGGGACAGTCCCCCCCCCAGTCAGCCTTCCTGGTCCGGGCACCATGCTGTGCCAGTGTGCTGTGCCCTGGGACAGTCCCTCACAGTCAGCCTTGCTGGTCCTGGCACCATGCTGTGCCAGTGTGCTGTGCTCTGGGACAGTCCCCCCCAGTCAGCCTTCCTGGTCCGGACACCATGCTGTTCCAGTGCTCTGTGCCCTGGGGCAGTCCCCAACAGTCAGCCTTCCTGGTCCGGGCACCATGCTGTTCCAGTGCTCTGTGCCCTGGGGCAGTCCCCAACAGTCAGCCTCCCTGGTCCTGAGTAGTAGTCTAAGTGGAGGCCACTTTAGCCTACCCAGCTGACAGTCTGGGTAGGCTCCAAGATGGTAGGACTCATATATGCTCATGGCATGCCTTTGCAGTGAGGGATCTACCAACTCAAGGCAAAGCCTGGCATCATGAGGTGTCTGCTGGCCCCATCCTGCTGGTGAGTAAGCCAAGGGCAGTAAAGAATGCCCACAGATACATGGGAGAAACGGGGAGAGAGAGGCCATGAGCCAGGCACCTAAAGACACTTTCTCTGGGAACAAAGCCAGCACTTTTCACCTTCTCATTCTCTACTTAAGAACTGCCTGCCTGGTGGACCCAGCCAGCCCTGCCGATCATACATCCAGGGAGGCTCCTCCCACCTCCCCATGCCACCTGCACACAGCTGTTCACCATGAGACTACTCCATGGTTACTAGGAAATTCCAAGGATAGTCTCCTTCACTGTCAATTTCCCCCCGTTCTCCATGAAGAAACAGGGCTGTCTCACACCCTGCTGGTACTATACACCCATTTTCTACTGACCAAACTGAGGCCATCGGCATTCAGCAGTGGTAGCCATGTTTCAGGCTACAAACGGGGCCTGCACATGCTCCTCATATCTAGCATTTACTCTTCTTCTAAGGAAAGAGGAGGCCCCTTCTCAGGGATGCCTAACCACAAGGCATCAAGGTGGGTCAGGTGTAAATTTGGAGGGAGTCTCCAGGCAGGGTGAGGCTTCAGTACGTTTCAGAGTCTGTCCAGGAGCAACAGGGCCCTAGGCCACAGCCAGGGTCCTGCACAAGTGAACAGCTTTCTCCTATGCCTCTCCAGCCCTCCCAAGCGCTCCTTTATAATTCCTCTCTCCTGCCAAGACACACCTTTTTCTGCACAGAGAAGGCTGCTGTTTCATAGGAAGATAGTCTTATTGTTAGCAATGCTGGGAATGGGGTGAGGAAGGAGGGAAAGCACGATCTCTTGATTTTCTTCTCCAAACATCAGGCGGAGAAAACAAACGGGGGTAAATAACAATGTTCTGCGAACAGCTCAGAGGAGTGGGGAGGAGACATGGGGAGCGGGAAGGAAGCAACGTCGTGATGTTTAGAACACTGGCTTCGTGCTGGCTGATCTAATAAAGATATGGAGGCATCTCCGCTCTTGCTAGCGTGTTTTAGAAGACACGTCATCACGGATGTTTGAACCAGAGAGGATCCTGAGGGTACTGAACCTCGGGGGTCCTCCCTTTGGCAGCCCTGCAGGGTTACTCAGCGACATCTGCCATACATAGCCTTCTGGCCAGATGACACACGGGCCACATGTCACTCAGCTCCCAAGGCAGAAAAAGGTACAAGATAAGGAAACATGGGGAAATAGGCACATGAGAAAGAGAAAAGCCAGGGGTTTGGGAATTTGGCCAGGTGGCTGTTACCTGCCAATGTTGGCCTGGTCTTGGTCTTCCCTTCCATTCCACCTTGACCTTGAATACAAAGATACTATTGTTGGACTGGGTAGCACTGGCTCTTCTCTGCCACCGTGATTGATTAATCGATTGATTGATTGATTGATTGATTGAGATTGGTTTCTACATTGCTCAGACTGGTCAACCAATGTCCAACCCACTTTTTCAGACAGCTGACATACCCTTTCAAAGTTTGCTTTCTCATTGACCAGTGCAAATCAAAAATTACTAAAGGATCCAACCCACTCCGATGACTCTGCTAGTGTCACATGTAAGGAACAGGATTCACTATTAAAGAGGACCCTAGCTGGCCGGGATGCAGATTTTCTCTCTGCTATGATGCACAGAAGGCCCTAATGATTGACGCCTGCTGGTGAAACGCTAGGTGAAGCTCCTTCCCCCCAGCGCCTACCAGTTGCTGGGGTTCTCCTGATGCTCAGACACCCAGAGATGAACTTCGGGGATGGCTGCAGCTGCCGAAGAAGTTTACAGGCCTGGATCTCGCCCCAGCTTGCAAAGCCTCGACCGCTAACGGCGATGCAGTCACCCAGTCCCAAGGACAACTAGTTCAGATCTCCACACAAGCCCCATTGGGAGAGCAGCCCAGGAGGAAGAACCTAAAGAGATCTAGGACTGGGGTGTAACACTGTAGCAAGATGAGCATGGACACAAGGTTCCTTCTGAGGGAAGAAAGGAAGGTCCCGGGCAGGCTGAAGGGAAGACACGGAAGGAAATCTCTTCCAGCTGGAGTGTGAGCTGAGGAAAGAAAAGGATGAGTGGAAACAGAGCTCCTGTGCTAAGTCCTTGAAGGTTTTCAACCATCTCCTGTGTTGGTCAATCTTCACCGTCAACTTGACTGAGTTTAGAACTGCCTAGGAGACACACCCCTGGGCACGTATCTAGGAGGCTGCTTCCAAAGAGGTTTTACTGAAAAGGGGTGCCTCACCCCAAATGTGAGCTGCACCATCCCATGACCTAGAGCCGTGGTTCTCAATCCTCCTAATACTGCGACCCTTGAATAAAGTTCCTCGTGGTGTGGTGACCCCCAACCCTAAAATTATTTCCATCGCTACTTCACAACAGTATCTTTGATACTGTTATGAATCATACTGTAAATTTCTGTGTTTTTTTTTTTTTTTGATGGTCTTAGGTGACCCCTGTGAAAGGGCTGCTCAATCTCAGAGGGGTCGCAACTCACAGGTTGAGAACTACTGATCGAGCTGGAGTCCCAGAGTGAATGAAAAGGTGACTGCCCGCGGGCAGCAGCACTCATCTGCTTCCTGACTGTGGCTGCCTCGGGTCCCCACCGCCATGCCTTCCCCACAATGACGGGATTGTGCCCTCTCACACTGAGAGCCAAAATTAACCCTTCTTCCAGAAACTGATTTTTGCCTGGTGCACGATGCAACTAACCCAGCTCTCCATCGAGAGATAACACACAGAGCACACGGTTCACATGTCGGAAGGATGTAGCAGCTTCAGAGGTGTGAGGTCATTACCACAGTCTATGGTAGAACATGTTAGTCTCCCTCCTAAGAAAATTCACATCTGCCCTAGAGAGACGGCTTGGTGAGTGAATGTGCTTAGCATACCAGGCCGGAAACCACAGCTCAGTTCCACAGGGACTTACATGGTCGCAAGCAGAGTTGTCCTGACCTCCATATGTGTGACAATGCGCACACACACCAAATAAAATGTGTTGTAAGAAGAACCCCTGTGGTGATATTTTGTTTGTGCTCTGACAAATAAAGCTTGTCTGAAGATCAGAGTGCAAAGCTAAGCCACTAGTTAGCCATCGAGGCCAGGAGTGGTGGCACACACCTTTAATCCCAGCACTCAGGAGAATGATATGGCCGAATGGAGAGAATATAAGACAGAGAGACAGGAGCTCAGGATTCAGGCTGAGGTTTTGTAGAGACAGCAGGATACCCCATTCGGTCTGGGGATTTCATAGAGGTAAGAATTAGTGACCAGCTGCTTTGCTTTCTGATCTTTCAGCTTTCACCCTCTAATATCTGACTCTGGGTTTTCATTATCAAGACCAATTAGAATTTGCACAACAAAATCTTATACCTATTACCACTCAGTTCCTGTCGTCCCCCCCCCCCCCCCCACGCCATCTTAAGTAACCACGAGTGTCCATACTCTGGAGTTCCTTGGTCCGGAGATTTCACAGAAATGGAATGACACGATCTGCCATCTTTTGAGATGGCACCATTCCCTTTGCATTTCTTTTAGCAGTGGACAAGGGTTCTGACGTCCACATATCCACTCCTACACTTGTATTTGCCCAACTTTGTTCTCAGGCTCTTAGTGGATGTGGGCGGGCCCTGGTGGTTTTAGACTGCATGTCTCTCATGACAGCTAACTATGGGTACTGGTGTCACACCCCTGCATATCATATCTCATATATATATATATTCTTTGAGCAACGTCTTCTCGGGTCCTGTAATGGCTAACAACGACTGTCAACTTGATAGGTTCTAGAACCACATAGAAAACAACCTTGAGGGAGGAATACCTGTGAGGTTGACTTAACTGGAGTGGGAATACCCACCGTAACTGTGGGGAGCACCATCTATAGGCTAGGATTTTAGATTGTATAAAAGCAGAAAGTGAACTGAGCACCAGCACGCCCCCCCATTCTCTCCCCCCCTCCTGACTGCAAGAGCAATGTGACCAGACACCTTAAGTCCCCATGGCCACACGTTCTTCTTTAAGCAGCTTTTGTAAACATCTTGCCAGTGCAAAGACAAAAGCCCACGTTTTTGTGAGGGTCTTTTGCGATTCCATCTAAGAGCTCCCTGCATAGTCCAGATACAAGTCCAGCATCCTTGAGCCTCAGCAGCCTGGCTCTTCCTCTCTTTGCCTTCACGATGGCATCCTTTGAAGCACAGCTATTTGCCTGTGTTTTCTTTGGATGTTGTTCTTTCCTATGTAAGCATTGATGGCTCAATTCAAGGTCAAACCTGGGTTCATTTACCTCCTAAGAGTGTTCTAGTTTTACTTATTATATGTAGGTTTGGGGTATATTTTGAGTTAATTCTTTTATAGAGCATGAAATGGAGTCCAACCTTATTCTTTTTTTTTTCTCAGACTTTGCATTTCTGATCCTCCATCTTCCAAGCTCTGGGATTATAGGGATGTGCCACCAATCCTGGTACATGAGGGGCTGAGGTTCAAATCCAGAGCCTTGTGCACGCAAGGCAAGCATTCGCCACATCCCAAGGCCTACCTTTTCCTTTTTTTTTTTTTTTTTTTAACCTTTTCTTTTTTAAAGGATGGAGGTCAAGCATTCTAGGCTAGGCTGGCCTAGAATTCATGGCAATCTTCCTGTCTCAGCTGCCCAAGGACCAGAATTATAGACATGAGTCACACCATGCCTGGCTTGTTATTGCTTTTAGAGTAGTGGAAAACCATGATAAAATTTCTTTTTTAAGATTTGCATTCCATTCTGACACAGTAATATTGGGAAGAAATTCAGTAACACCCATTGCGATGGCCTGCAGCATCATGGGAGCCAAGAAAATTCCTGGGTGCTGGAACAGCAAAATACAAAGGAAACATTAGAGGGCGACCGACCGAGCGTCCATCAGCGGGCTGCTCTCAGCGGGAGTTAATCAGTGCTGAAACAGATTCCTTCATTTGCCTGAAATTTGGGTACCTTCATGTACCTCTGTGGTCCAGCTGCTGGGGACTTCACAGTGAGCTTTTGGCAAAGATGCTGGGCTACTAGACCAAACAGGCGTGAACCACATCACACCACACACATCCGATTTCCTGGGAGACGGCCAAAACCAGATGACTTTAAAAAGAAACACAATGTTGCTGCTTAGAGTGTATAAAATTGCTGGCTCCAAGTCTGTCTCGCTGGCTCTTAATCCTTAGCCTTCCTTTTTCCATCCCCAGCACAGGCGAGGCTTACGGCAGGCATCTAGTAACCGAATCAAGGCACGAAGGAACACATATCTGCGTGCTGGGCTCTGAGGTGGTCCTAACACTGCCCTTCCCTCCCTGGCCATGTGACTACTTTCAAAAAGGGTCTGAAATGGTCTACTGCGCCGAGCCTTGGGTTGTGTGAATTCTGGAGATGAAGAGGCGTAGGTGTGATGCAGGTGAAGGCGGAGAGAGGAGGAACCCAGGGATTAGATGGTAAGTTGATGTGTCCATGTTGGGGGTCAGGTACCTGGTGGAGTCTGATACCACAAAGGAGGTCTGGGGGATTCTGGGCCTTCTCCCCTAAGTGCAGGATAAGTCAGATGACAGACATGTGCTCATACCTGGGAAGATAGGGGCCAGCAGAAGGTTCGAGAGAGTCTGGGGGAGCCTGCAAAAGCAGGTGCATCCCCTTGGGGATGGTACCCCACCCCTTGCAATCACATCCTGGAAGCCCCGAGTGATAGGAGCCACTTCGAAAGAAGAGTTAGTCGGTCAGTGGACACAGAGTTCTTATCATTTTGGTTGTGAGCCTAGCTTTTAACTGCTGAGCCATCCCTCTGGCCCTGGCACAGAGGTTTTAAACCGGGTTTCCTCCTCCCTGCCACCGTCTCCACCACCCTTTGGTCCACACCTGGGACCTGAGCTTGGAGTGGAGGGTAATGTGATGGAGACCACAGTGAAGCAAAGAGAGGCACGTTTCACTCATGAAACCCTTATGATTCACGTCTTCCGGGTCCCACTTCCACTGCGGGCCCAACACAAGGAGATACAAAGTCCTGGAGGACACTCGTCCAGTGCCCAGACCCGAGGAGCAGGCATCATCCTTTTCCCCAGGTGGCACCTGCACTACCCACGAGGGCCGAACTCACCCGAGTGGCGTCTATACCGCCAGCAGCGCCCAGAAGGGTGAGTGAGTGTTTGGGAGACTTCTGAGTGTTTACTGCTGCAGTGTTCCTCTGAGGAGGATAAACAGCTTGCAGCATTCTGCAAGCCAAAGGTGGGTGGGGTGCAGAGAGCGGGAGAACACGTGTTTAAACTCTCCCATCTGCAAGAGGGCCTGAGCCCCACCAGAAGGAGGGAGGAGGGAGCAGGGAGGAGGGAGGGGAGGAGGCGGGGCTGTTTAGGGAGTAGGATGAGGGCTGCAATAAAAACAGAAAAGCAGAAGGGGGGGGCACGACTGAGTGCTGCTGTTATCTCGTGTCAGGGTGGAAACCCGCCCAGGCCTTCCACGCTAGCTAGCATTTGCCAACACAAGGACATACCACTGGTTCCAGTCTGAGGCAATTGACTGGCTAGTTGCCCAATTGTACAGCCCGTTCACACCCTGACTGGCTCCTGATACGGGTCGACTCCAAGCTCCTCGGAGGTTTGTTTTTGCTGAAGTGGCCAAGAGGACAGAATTGGCACCACTTTGGGGTGGAGGTGGAAACAGGCAGACATGTTCAAATTTGGTGATGAGGAACCGCCTCCCCAGGGATCCAGAGCCAGCCCTGAATAGGCCTGTGGGCTTCAAGAGCCTGAAGCAGGCCGGGTCTGACCCCTTCTACCTCCTCCTGGGGTTAAAGTTTCTCCTGCCATGTCCTCAGGGCCTTCTGGCGTGGCATGAGCTACAGTTGGTCTTTCTGTCCACATTACCGATCCGCACTACTCTTCTGACCCACCTCCCTATAAAAGGGACAAAGACAGCCAGGCGGGTGAAGAGACCCAAGGACACCAAGGCATTACACACAAGCTTTGGCTGTCACACAGGCCCAGACACTGTCATATGTGCCCACAAACTCAAACTTTCATTTATTTCCAAATTATCCCTCGTGCTTGGCTAAATATATCATCTTTGTACCCAGGGTACACAGAAAAGACTCCAAAACATAGCAAAACATTCCCAGAGGCTGTTGCTTTTGGTTGTGTGTGTGTGTGTGAGCACGTGTATGAACACGCACACATGTGAGAGTGAGAGAGAGCGAGAGAGAGCATACAATGTGCAGTGTGAGAAGCCTCCTTCTTCATTTCATTATAAAAGATTCCTGAGCCACCAGATGGTACAGTGGGGGCTGTGGATGCCCGGGTCATTTTTCTCATTTCTTTGCACAGGGCTCCATTTCAGGGCCTGAAAGAGTGACATCCAAGAAGCTATTCCACAATTCCACCAAAACAATGACGGGGCAACTTCAGGAACTCAGCTTGCTTTTGCTCCACTGAGCAGATGTGTGCCCTTTCTCACTTCCTGAATAAAAGGCCCCAGGCTAATCCCAAGGCACCTGGTAGCACTTTGGGTTCCCATACCGCCAAAGGGTCTGACCAGGTGGGGCCTGAGATCCAGGCTCTGTTACATAATTAGTCCTGGTTCAGAGTTATCACCCCCTCTGTGACAGCTTAGCTTGTTCCAAGATGGCTATGCCTGGGTCAACATCAAAGACTATGTCCCTGGTGCTCTGTGCAGGAACAGGAGCCTGGGAGATGAAAGCCACAAGGTTCACAGTGACATTCAGTCATCCATGTGGCTTAGCCGCCCGGTCTGCATTTGGTTTAGCTTTCAAAGGGGGAAGTTTCATCAAGGTCCTACACAGCTCAACTAGTTAAAAAAACAATCGGCTCTCAGTTCCACATAGGATCCTCCAAGCAAGATGCACCTTGCAGTATGCTATCTAGATGTAGGATGCCCCATGCAGATGCACCTTGCAGGATGCTATCTAGATGCAGGATGCTATCTAGATGCAGGATGCCCCATGCAGATGCTCCTTGCAGGATGCTATCTAGATGGAGGATGCCCCATGCAGAAGCTCCTTGCAGGATGCTGTCTAGATGCAGGATACCCCATGCAGACGCTCCTTGCAGGATGCTATCTAGATGCAGGATGCTCCTTGCAGACGCTCCTTGCAGGATGCACTACACAGCCTCCCTTTGGAGAACCAGTTCGGTGTGCCCATAAGCAGAGCAGTGCAGGTCTCCAAGAGGACCACGGTGGTGGTGAGGAAAGCCTTGCACAGAAACCATGTGCTGAGGAAGAGCACGGACAACCGTGAGCTCAGCCCTGAAGATAGACCATTCTTCCTCCTGCTCCAGCCTCTCCCCTAATACCCACCTCTCAGTTAATCCCTCCAGGCAGCAGCAGGAGGATTTTGTCACTAGATATCCATGTCAAAATCAAATCAAAACAAAACAAACAAAAGAACCTTTGTGAGAACTGGGTTCACTTCTGTCCTTCAACTTTAGTTCAATACAGCTCCAGCTGACCCTGCAGACCCAGCTTTAGGCATAGGCAGGTCTGTGGCCAAAGACAGCGGAAGCTTAAAAACCCACTTAGCATCTCAGGATAGGAATAGGTGCCGTCAGTTCTTCGCATGTTGTTCTGAATTGCCACCAGGTTGTCTTGACCCTCGAAGAAAGCCATGACAGGAGGATGGGCCTTTCAGTCAAAGGGTAGAAGAAGGGGGATACATAACTTGAGGGTGTTACAAGGGCAGGATGGGCCTCTGTGTGAAGCTGGGTTAGGTGTGCTAGAGGAAAGGGAAGTCTCTGGCAGGGAAGACAAAAGGTGGGCAAGGGACAAATCAGGTGGCCAGGGAGCAAACGCTCTCCTTTTAAAACTGTTGCCGCTCAGCAGGTATGAGCATGGGCTGCTCCTGCGGAGGCCCTGATGCAGGTTCCCAGAACCCACCGCAGGCAGCTCATAAGCTCTGCCTGTAACTCCAGTTCCAAGGGATCTTACGTCCTCCTCTGGGCCTCTGAGGGCACTGCACTCAACTGCATGTGTGCGCATCCCCACCCCCCCACACGCACATATAATTAAAAAATAAAATAGGACTGGAAAGATAGCTCAACAGTTATAAGCACTTATGCTTGGGGTGCTTTGAAAGAGAATGGCCTCCGGGGGGGGGGGGAGTGGTACTATTGACAGATGTGGAGGAAGTGTGTCACCGTGGGCACAGGCTTTGACTCTCAGAGACGCTCAAGCCATGTCCAGTGTGACAGTTCACTCACCTCCTGTGGCCTTCGGATCAAGATGGAGAACTTTCAGATACCTCTCCAAAGCCATATCTGCCTGCACGCTGCCTTGCTTCTCGCCATGACACCAATGGTCTAAACCTCAGAACTGTAAACCAGCCCCAATGAGACAAATGGTTTCCTTTATAAGAGCTGTCAAGGTCACGGCGATAGAAACCCTACCTGCAACATTTATTTTGCAGAAGACCCAAGTTTGGTTCCTGGCACCCTTATCAGGCAGCTCATAACTGCCTGTAACCCCAGTTCTAGAGAAATCTAATAGCTCTGGCCTGGGTAAGCACCTACACTCACAAATGCGCACACACATTCACAAATGTGCGCACACACCCACAAACAGAGATATAGTCAAAATAAATCTTAAAATTCTCAGATCTTCTTTGAGAAAAGACACCCTCGCCCCACACTCTTCCTTCTCTTCCTCCTCCTCCTGCTCCTCCTCCCTCTCCTGTTACTCTCCCTCCTCCACCTCTTCCTTCCCCACTTCCTTTCTTCCCTTCTTTCTTTCTCTGGTCCAACACTGGTCCTTGCTTTGACTAGAGATGACAGCTGTCCCGATCACTACAGAAAGGCAATCCTCCTGCCTCATGGGGTTCCCAGCCGGAGAGGTAGCATCCTGAGGAAGTCAGCACTTCAGTATTAAACTGACTTTAGCTGAGGTCCGTTTGAACTGTTCTCAAGTTGCGGCATCCAGCCCAGTCAGACACTTGGGGCCCCTTGCCTCAGCAGCCTGCCCACTTTGAAGATAGCAAGATTTCTCAACTGCAGAGGGCAAAGCAGAGCTGAGCTGTGCCTGCCTAGCAGGCAGAGGGGAAGTGCAGATTTACCTAAGAAGGCCAGTAGTGAAACTTGGCAGCCCACACAGCCCAGGGGTGGCTTCCTGAACTCCTCGGGTCACAGGGAAGTCTGTGGCCCCAGAAAAGGTACGCACGAATGTTTAGCAACCACGACTGCAGTCATTTCAATACCAGGGCGGCACAACCAGCCTGATCACACTGGCTTCAGTATGGCTGGCTCCATACAGACACGTGGTCACAGTGGCTTCCAGGGTGCAGAGGAGCCGAGGGCTGGAAGCAGAGCAACTCCCACACTCGTGGCTACATGAAGGGCAGTTCTTGCCTCAGCGTGGCAGGGCACCGATTTCCATGCTGAGCTTCAGGCCAGCCTTCAAAGGCGAGGCGGCCCACCTCACTTTACTTCCACAGCACGGCCTGTCTCAAAGAGGAGGGTGGGGAAAACCTCTGAGCAGAGAGGCCAATGCTACTTCCAGACCACACAGCCTTGGATTCCACCCTCAGAACAGAGACTTTTGCATGGCAGCAGGAACGAACTGTACCTCCCCTCACTCGGAAAGTTGGGGAGGGAGACCAAACAAAACCCGAGAAGAGATTGATGGTGCTCACAAAAAGGCATGCCTTGAGCCAATCTCAAGGTCCCAGCACACTAGGCCCCGGCACACTAGCACATATTGTTCCTTGTGCCTGGAACACACTCAGCTGAACCCCTCCCATGTCAACATGGTGATGTCCTGAGCAGTCCAGAGCCTTCTTCAGTGGGAAACTTCCCTGTACTCCAAGCTGGTGACTCTGTTCTGGGCCCTGTCATATACACATGCCCTCTCCCGTTGGCTAAGCCAAGAAGACTAAGGATTAAGTCTTGTTTGGACTGTGTCCAGGAGCTGGGGCTGGCCAGTCTTGACTGACGGCAAGGCAGACCTGCCCAGATCATGTAGAGGCTCCAATATGAGGCCCCACCCCAGCCAGCGCTCACTCAATCTATGCCAAGTTCTCGATGTTTCTTAGCAATGAACAAACTGTCTCTAATCCTACACAACCCCTTCCAACTGCGGGATGCTACAATAAGGGGACCCTCAGCTCCACTCCTTGAGGCTTTGGGAGGGTCCACGTGTCAGGAAGAATTTCTGCTTCAAGACACTTCCCTCCCCTCCCGAACCTCCCAACTTCATCATGGCCAAGTCCGAACCCAAGGAACCCCATGGTACCCAGTGGTCTCTGCCATGACTTCTATTACAAATCTGGACCTGGGGGTTGTTGGAGACACTGCCCAGGACAGCTTGTTTGAAGCAGGACCCCTAGAGAACCTGTCCCTAGTATGTGAAGAGATCCTTGGCTTGCTGCAACAGGTCATATAATTTATTCCAATCTATTGCACATCGATGCCAAGTCTAGAATCTAGACCAGATGCTGTGCTAGGAGAGGAAAAAGTGGGACGGCTTAACCCAGAGGAGTAAGTCCAGGCCTGGGACAGGGGTGGAATGATCAGGAGAGCTCTGATTTTCCAGGGGTCGGGGACCACATAGAATGTGGAGACAGGGAGATAAGGACCTGGTGAGAGGTGAGCCAGCATCTGAAAGGCCATCACTGTAGGAAATTAGAGTGTGTGTGTGGGGGGGGGGGGGCAGCGCTCTGGCCTGTGTGAGACTTGATCCCTTCCATCTAGACTGTGTCCCCAGCTCAGTCCCCTCCACACCTTATCCTCCTATACCAAGGGAGTAAGCCAGTGCCCGCTGCTGCTGACCTCCGAGCCACCCTCTGCCATGGTAAAGGGCATTTTCTGAGTCACCTGGTATGCAAAGCACGTTAACAACTGGAACATTCCCCTAGCACCTTCTGGAAACACCAGGCTTAAGTCCTTGTCACAACTTCTAGCCCAGAGTCTACGATGTCCTGCCTCATCTTCCATGGCCTGGGTCCCAAGCTACACTGAGGACAGTCAGCACAAGAACATTTGTTCCCTCCTGTTCACCTCAGGACACTTGGCTCACAGAGACTAGGAAATTTTACAATCCCCCTCAGTTGGTTAAGAGCTCAGCTGTGGCCATGGTTCCCTGACGGGCTTCTGGAAGGAGCTTGGAGGGGAGAGGGTTAGCCACTCCCCATTTCATTCCCAAATATCAGCAAGGAAAAGAGAAGGGTGGTAGGAAGTCACTGTATGTGACTGTGGGAACACACACACACACACGATGCGCTGGCTAGTTTTATGTCAACTTGTCACCATCTGTAGAGTCATCCCAGAGGAGGGAGCCTTAGTTGAGAAATTGCCGCCTCAAGATCTAGCCGCAGGCAAGCCTGTAGGGCATTTTCTCAATTAGTGATCAAGGTGAAAGGCCCAGCCCAAGATGGGTGGTGCTTGGGTTCTACAGAGAAGCAGCTGAGCAAGCCGTGGGAGAAAGCCAGTAAGCAACTCCCTCCACGGCCTCTACATCAGCTGTCTTTAGGTTCCTGCCTGATTTGAGTTCCTATCTGAGGTTCCCTCAAGGAGCCAGGATTCAAGATATGTAAGCCAAACCCTTTCCAGCCCACGTTGCTTTTGGTCATGGTGTTTCACCACAGCAATAGTGACCCTATCTAAGGCACAAACATACACACACAAATGCAAAAACACAAAAACTTTTTTGGTTTTGTAGTACCAAGAGAAACATCTTAATCTGGGCTTAACCAAGAATACCCCACATCATGAGACAAAGGAAACTGCTCCCCTCTTAAAACCTGGCAGAAGCCCCAGGGCCTCTGATGCTCCAACAGCAGGAAGGACAAACAGTTAGTCACCTCAGGAGGCTTGTGAGCCCCAGGGACTGCTCCTCAGGACCTGTTGCTAAGCTCCGCTGTGCACAGGGTGAGCAAGCAGATTCTGAGACCTGCTGAGTTCTCAACCTGGGGGTCGAACAACCCCTTCATGGGGGTCACGTATGAGAAACCCTGCACATCAGATATCTACATTATGACTTACAACAGCAGCAAAATTACAAGTATGAAATAGCAGTGAAAATAATCACAGGGGCAGGTCACTACCACATGAGGAACTGTATTAAAGGGTTGTAGCGTTAGGAAGATTGAGAACTACTTGATCTAAGGCCTGATTTCCCTTAAAACACAGAGACAGGGCAGTGGTGACACACGCCTTTAATCCCAGCACCGGAGAGGCAGAGGCCGATCTCTGGGAGTCTGAGGCCAGCCTGCTCTATGTAGTGAGTTTCAGGCAAGCCAGGGCTACATAGTTAGACTGTCTCAAAAAACCATTTTGTTCCACAAAGATTTCAAGATACAGAAACCTGTATGAGACACGGCTTTTAGCACTCAGTGCCCTGTCCCCAGGTCACAGCGTATCGCAACTGTGCCCTCTTTTGCACACTGTCCTGTGCAGTGCTTCTAAAGAACTTGACACAGACAGCCCGTCACTCACTGGCGGCTGCTTCAGCATGTCCTAGAGTTGCCTGGACAATTATATGTGCTAATACATCGTCGGGTGCCAGGAGGAGGCATGCAGGAGGCATTCAGCATGCTTTTTGTATTCTCCTTGCTGTTATCTCACCTATGAGCCAATATTGGCCCTGCCCCCTGCTGCGGTTCTCTGGCTGCCTGGGGCTCTGCTGTGGAACCACTTTCTTGTCCCTTATCAGGCAGAGACAGCACTGATTGACTGAGCTGCTTCAAGTGAGCACGTGGGAGTGAGACAAGCTCTCTGGGACCACAGCTCCAAGCGGGCTGGGTCAAAGGGTCCTGCAAGCTGACTCTGGGTACAGGTGGGGGTCTGGCCACTGTTCCACCTTCCTCACACACACCTGGTACTCAGTCCCGTGCTGGGCACAAGCAACGGACAATCATCAGAGTCACCACCACTCTGTGACACCTACCAGAGCAGGGAGACACATACTATATCACCCCAGAAAGTCTTCAGCCGTACGTTGTGTGATGTCATACTCTTTTGGGGGCCCGACTCCCAGTCCCCAAATAAATCACGCACGGAGGTTTGGTCTTTGCTATGAATGCCTTTTGCTTGGCTAATTTCTAGCCAGCTTTTCTTAACTTAAATTATCCCCGACTGCCTTTGGCCTCTGGACTTCTTCCTTTTCTTCTGTAGATCTTGCTTTCACTCTTACTCCATGGCTGGCTGGGTGGCGGGGTGGCGGGGTGGCTGGGTGGCGGGGTGGCTGGGTGGCGGGGGTGGCGGGATGGCTGGGTGGCGGGGTGGCTGGGTGGCGGGGTGGCGGGGTGGCTGGGTGGCGGGGGTGGCTGGGTGGCGGGGGTGGCTGGGTGGCTGGGGAGTGAGCCCCTAATGTCTTCTTGTTTTCTCATTGCTCCCTCTCTTCCTCATTTCTCCTTCTATTTATTCTCTCTGTCTGCCAGCCCCGCCTACCCTTGCTCCTGCCTCGCTATTGGCCATTCGGCTCTTTATTAGACCATCAGGTGTTTTAGACAGTCACAGCTTCACAGAGTTAAACAAATGCAGCATAAACAAAAGTCACACACCTGAACATAATAGACCCCAACATTTCCCCTTTTGTCTTTCTAAACAAAAATGAAAAATTTTCACATTAACATAGTAAGACTGTATACAATTATCAAGTAAAGATTACGTTCACAGTGTACTGAATTCCAATTCATTTGTGTCTGGTAAGTTTAAAGAAAATACGCCACAGTCTATCCTATCTTAGTAAATCCAAAATTTTATATACCTAACTTACTTTCTAGCATATCTAAGAAAAACTACAACTATAACTATCTAGTCTTCAACTCCATCAAAGACAACAGAAGTTTAAAGTATTGCTTAAATAAACAAAGTGCATTGCAAATGACTTCCAAAACCTCTAGAAATGACAGATACAGCTGACTGCCTGGACAGTCACCCAAAGTTTCTTTGCAACGTTGGGGCATCCATCTTCAGCCCCCAGGCCTATAGTAGCTCGACAAAGTGGGAGTAATCCCACTTTACAGATGCGAAAGGCAAGGCTAAAAGATAGCTCAAGCAAGCTCATTTATAACCCTGTAAAACTAACAGCTATACCTGCCTGATGCATTCCTCTTCATAGCTAGGATAACATCCCCCAGTTTACCTCCCTTATGGGACTCCCCATTGCCTGTCAAAGTGCTGTCTGCTCATGTCTGCACGGTTGTGGTGGTACTGCTAAGGTGACCTGCTCCTGCTCCCCCACCTCCTCTTCCCACATGTGCACATGTGTGATATGTATGTCCGGAGGCCCTAAGTCAACATGCAGTGTCCTCAATCACTCTCCACGTCATTCACAGAGGCAGGGTTGAGCTTGGAGCTCACCCATGCGGGCAGGTTCAGCTGTCCAACTTGACTGTCCTAGGGAGCACTTTCCTGTGCCTGCCCTGAGTTCTGGGATTAAGGTGACCACTGCATCTGCCTGGCTTCTGTGTGGAGACCTGAGCCCCAGCCACTGTGCATGTATAGTAAATGACTTGTTCTTTACTGTTAGATGCTATCCAACCCAACGGTGTCCAGCTGACTCACGGGTAGTATGCTACCACAGCTGTCTAACCCCAGGAACATTCTTTTGTTGTCTCAAAAGGAAGATCAGCAGTCACTTCTGGTTCCCCTCCTCCCCGCCCCCAAAATATATTCTACTTTTTGGTGTCTTTAGATTTGTATATCCCAGAAGTTCCATTTAAGTAACACAATATACCGTCATCTGTGTCTGGCTTCTTTCGCCGAATATAATATCTCCAGGATTCCCTCATGTGGAAGCATGAGTCAGCGTCTCCTTTCTTTTTGTGGCTGTGTGATATTCCACTGTGTGGATCTACCTCATTTTGTTTATCCATTTAGCCTGGTGGACACCTGGGCTGTTCCCGCTTTGGGACCTCTTAGGAATGAGGCTGCTGTGAACATCCATGTCTTTGTGTGCACACACTTTTCTACTGTTTGCCTGGAGGTAGAACCATGGAAGTCATCTGTCAGCTCTGTGCGAACATCTGAGGAGCCGTGAAAGGGCTTCTCAAGGCAGCTGCACTGCTTCTCACTCCCTCTGGCGAGACACAAGGGTCCCGATGGCTCCACTGTCATTTGTCATTGTCGGTGCCGGGTTCGAACCATCCTGGGGTGACACACAACATCCGGAGCTTACACTGTGTCGCTGTGTTGTCCCTGAAGCTCATCACTGCAGCCGTGTAAGGACAGCTAGAGACGAGATTCGCAAAGATGAGGAGCCTACACAGGAAAGCCCGGGCTACACTATTCTTGGCTCAGTTTCTCCTCTGGCCCCCAAATCAGAGACTTGAAGTTCCATGGGGTCCCAGGAGGAAATATAAATTAACGAGTCTGGTCGGAGATCTGAACAGCATTTCAGCATTTGGACAGAAATTCCAACAGGTCCACCTTGGTCCACCTGGAACATCTCATATAAGTGGGGTGGCATAGGCAGGGTCTCATAGAAGAGTCGTCGTGATAGTTCTTATGCCACTCTTCACAATAAACAACCCCTCTCTTCCACTGTGTAGACTAAAAGGATTTATCACACTCCCTGCTAAAAATAGCAAATCTGTCCCCCAAGCCCAAGGATGCTCAGCAACACCTTAATGCAGATTAAGCCGTTCAGCTGCAAATCACTGGTTGCCAGAGGGCAGCCCCTATGGTGCTGTGGGGACACGGCTGGGCCTTCTTGAGGTCCTGCCTGCACTTGGAGCTTTGCAGCAGACCCTGGAACCACAGCTGTTTAGGTCAAGTGCAGGGAGGGGGCGGGGTCCAAGCCTTGCTCTAATGCCAGCCCTGAGCTCATCCTCTGATGGGTCCTCCCATAGGCAGGGACTCTACATGAGGTTCTTCTACAGGGCATTTGGCTTCCTCCAGGGCAATCGATCCCAGAGAAAACAAGAGGAGCTGGAGATATAGCTCATCACAGAGGTCTTGTGCAGCATGCATGAGGTCCTGGGCTCCATCCCAGTTTTACAAAGACATTTTAAAAGAAGTAAAGACCCAGCATGATGGCCCCAGCCTTAGACCCTGGTATCAGTGATACCTGTTCCCCAACAGTATTTTATTTTCTAGACTCAAACCATTAAGGCCGGGCCACACCAGGATGGAGACCACATAAGGGTGCAGACACAGGGAGGCAGAGGGAGGCAGTCTCCCATGCATGAGAATTAGATGTTCATCACAGCTACTGAACCAACCCAAATGCAGACGACAAAGGGAGAAGAGGAACCGATGTTTGCAAAGCACTGTCTACCACATGCCGCCCCCCCCCCCCCCCAACCCTGGACCACAGTGTTAACATGGACAAGACAGAAACATCACTGAATGCTCTGTCCGGGCAAAAGACAATCTGGCAGGAAGAGTGGTATACAGGTACATCTAACGTGCAGACGCTGCGTCTCACTTACGGTTCTGCACGTGTGTGGAGAGAAGACACAGTCATGTGGGTATGACCCACGCTCCTCCCCAGACATAGGGCAAGGAACGAGGGAGGCAGGGAGTCTACTCTGTGATAGTACTGGTCTCCGCAAGACACTCCACCAGAATAAAGGGCAAGCAGGCTCGGGTTTTAGCTGAAGCACACACACACTGATTTATCATATGTTCGGGTGTCCACAGAGCCTGGGCGAGAATAAGATGGTTTGACCCCTTCCCAGCCGGGCGCCGTTGGAGGCCGCTGGACTGTGTGCTCTACTTCCAGACAGAGGGACTCCTTTCATGGACAGAAACAAATGGAGAGACAAGCTAAACAGCATGCTAGTCAGGGTACAACCAAGACAGTCGGGAGAATTGTGAAGACTTGTCAGAACTGTATCTGTGTGTGGTGTGTGTGTATGTTTATGTGTCTGGGGGGATTCACACCAAAGTACATGCGTGAAGTCAGCATACAGGAGTCAGTTCGCTCCACCATGAGTATCCTAGGGACACGCTCAGGTTGTCACAGCTAATACAGAAGTGCCTTTACCTGCTGAGCCAACTCGCTGGCCATGGAGAAAAGGGTCTTTATATTGTCTTTTAATTTGCTTTTCTGCATTTTCTAGTCTAACCAAAATTTGTGTGTAAGAACTGAATTAAATTTTTCTTCAAACCAGGTGTGGTGGGGCACGCCTTGAATCCCAGCACTTGGGAGGCAGAGGCAGGTGGACATCTGTGGGTTCGAGGCCAGCCTGGTCTACAGAGCTAGTTCCAGGACAGCCAGGGCTAAGCAGAGAAAGCAAAAAACCAAAACAAAATTTTGTAATTTTTTTTCTTCAAATATCAAAACCAAGGCTGAGCATAGTGTCAGATCAGATCTTTTCACTCAGAACTAGTGATAAGGAGACAGACAGATCTCTGTGAGTTCACGGCTAGCATTGTCTATCAATATAGCAAGTCCCAGGCCAGCCCAGAGTGACCCATAAGACACTGTGTCAAAGAATAAATAAAACCAAATCAAAACCAAAATGGCCAGGGTTGACCTCCAGAACGCAGGGTCTTTGAGAGTGAGTGCTAAGGAATTCCAGCTCAAACCAGACAGCAGGGGCAGAGGTGAGATCCTGAGCCTTGAGCAGTGAAGACTTGGAACACAGGGATCTCCCACTCTGGGTGTGTGGCCAGGTGACGAATAGGAAGTCCCTGACCTAGAGGTGTGGGCAGGTGTGGAAAGCCATGCTCCAGCACCGGCTGGACCTGCAACTTAGGCCAACAGGAACAGGGGTGAGAAAAACACTAATCTCTACCCCTGAGCTCAGGTAGAAAGGCCCGACCATGACTTTTGGCCCCCTGATTTACGGTCCAACCCTCTAGAGCCCAGAGGAATCAATCACTTTTAAAATGAGAAAATTCTATCATCCACAGGGCTCAGAGGGCTGGGGAAGAACAAGGGCAGAGGCCAAGCAGGGTGGGCCTCTTGCAGTAGGCCTCAGGCATGGCCCAGCTCAATCAATGTCCCAGGAACCCCTCAGGCTGTGACTCTACAATCCCCTCACAGCCCTGACTGAGGTGCCCCGTGTCTGTCCTTAGAGAACTGACAAGCGCTTGACAGGGTAAACCCCCCTGACTAAAGGCTTCTGAACCCAGTCTTCCCACACTGGCTCTGTTGAGGAAGCTGCTCACTTGGCACTGAGCTGAGTTTACCTCAGGTCTTGTCAGTGAGATGGAAACATCATAGGTTTCTTCTTGGTGTCCTTCCTAGTGACCAGGGAACATGGCAGCATCCTGCTCCCAGCATCTGCCACCTCCATGTAGCTTGAGAGGGAACCCATGTGTCACTCTTTCCCAAAGCCATGTTCATCCCCTCTTAGGGTAACCCTTATCCACAAGGCCGAGGGCAGAGGGTCAGTGATAATGGCAGCCCAAGGCCTGGCCACCGCCCTGGAGCAGGAGTGTGGCTTTTGCCTGCCCCTCTACAGAGTGTCTTCCGCCTGGGACGTGTGGGAAGGCCATGTGAGGGACAGATGCTAGTCTCCCTGTCACAGGCTCTTCCCACATACCAAGTACTTTGCTTGTTGACTATCTTACATGGCTGTCAGGGTTGTCACAGACCCAAGGCCGCCCAGCCTAACCTATGACGTCTTGGAAATGCCAGAAGGTGTAAAAGAAGAGACACAGGTTTCCAGAGCAATGGGTGAGAGGTGGAAGGGCCTGGAGATTGTCCTGCTTAGTGGTCTCCAAACTTCAGCAGAGACAGGGGTTCATATAGCCCAGGTTATCCCTGAAGTCTCTATGTAACCAAGGATATCCTTGAACTTCATCCTGCCTCTACCTCTGAGTGCTGGAATATAACTACAGATTCACACCACCCCAGCTGGCTTTCTGCAGTGCCAAGAGTTAAATGCAGGGCTCCAGGCATGCCAGGCAAGCTTTCTACCAACTGAGTTACACCGCCAGCTTGGGCTAAGGGTTGTATTAATTAAACCTTTCCGGAACATGAATAAAACACACACTCTGGAGGGCCAGAGCCAGTGAGCCCATTCAAATGCCCTGGTCCTCTGCAGCCCCAGCAGCCCCCCTTCAGAGCAGCTGAAAGACAGACAGTAAGCAGCTTCTTCTGTGAGCCCTTCACAAGCCTGAGGGAAAGCAGAGCCTCGGGGGGCCGGCAGCTTAGGGACCCGCAAAGCAGATCCAACCCTGTGAAATGGTATCAGGGACAAGGGCTCCCCTCCCTGCCAAAGCCCAGTAGGGACAGTCAGCTCAGCTGGGGGCTGAGAGTCGGTGTGATAACACCATCCCATGGCCATATTTCCAGGTTCATAGATGACTAGAAAGACTTCCTCGGGAGGAGAAAGGGAGCAGAGGAGTGTGCTGGAGCCCTAGTGGAGGCCAGTGAACTACCCAGACAGACAGAGCACCCAGACTGATGCACACACCAGAGCTATCTTAGAGCTTGGATGCTACTGCTTCTAAGGGAAAGCCCCGGCCCGCTCCCCGAGAATACATCTCCCGCCCCCGAGAACCACACTGACTTCATCTATCCTATAAGCTAACACTTCTCAGGGGCTCCAGGTGACAAGAACACTAAAGAAAGAATCCAGTCCTGTGCTTGGAGATGGTACCCTTTCTTCTTCTGGGATAGAAGAGGCCAAAAAAAAAAAAAAAACAGTCTCCAAGATCAGAGGGCAGAGGCAAGGCTCCAAAGGCAGGAGGCTGTGTGTTCAGCTAACAGCAGGCAGCCAGGGACTCCTGGGAAAGTGGCCAGAACCCCAAGTGTAGCACAGAGATGCCAGCCAGTCCCAGAGAGGGGACTGCACTTTGCGGCCTGCAGGCAAATCTCCAAAGAGCGGTCTGAGGACTGTGTGCCTCACACAGGGCTAGAGAACAGCACTGGTGGGGACAGCCCTTGTCCCAAGCTATGACAGCGAGGGTTGTCACAGCGAAGAAGGGAGTTTCCAGGAGTTGCTGAGAGGGCTGAGAATCTACACTGAAAGTGTAAACTGCTCAGCCGCCAGCAGCTACTGGCTGGCAAAGCCAGGCATGGTCTGGGGACTCTGCATTTCCACACATAGAGACGGGCAGATCCTGAGCTTGGAGGAAACTGTCTCAACAGGTAACAGGGGTGGGCAGGGAGCTAATTCCTAGAGAGAACAAGACAGGTACCCTTCTCTAGGGTTAATGCTACCTGCCGCTTATTTAGGCAAACTATCACTTTCATGTGTAAGAGGCTGAGTGTGCTCCCCCAAAGTCCATATGTCACACCCTAAGCCCCAGTACGACAGAAGCCAATCAATTTTCATAATTAGGTCCCCAACAACACTTCCCTGTCCCATGACCAAACATCCTGAATGGAGAAGGTGTGGGTTGGAAAGTAACTCAAATCCTGCTGTGACCGGTGAGGGCTTTCAAGGATCCAGGGGCTGTAAGCTAGAGACCTACAGCAAGAGGATGAGGTCTGCATGGCTATGGAGGCTGAGAGGTCCCACAACCTGCTGCCCACAAACTGGAGCTCAGGGGAAACAGTTGGTTGGGGATTCTACCTAAATCCAGAGACTCAAGAACCAGAAGCTTGGTGTCCAAAGAGGAGCGATGATGTCCACTCTCCCCGCTGGGTGATAATTAATCTTCATTGTCTACTTCTTAGAATCACCATGGAGACTGGTGGTATACTCGGGGTGTATCTAAGAGGGCGTTTCCAGAGTGACTACACTGTGTTGGGAAGGCCCACCCCGATGTGAGCAGCAGCATCCCGTTGGCTGGAATGTGGACCCGGACAAAATATGAAAAGCGAGCTGAGTACCAGCCCAGCATTCCACCACTGCTTCTCTTTCTGCCTCCTGATTGGATGCAACGTGACCAGCCCATTCAAGGTCCTGAATCCCCACGATGATGGATTGTACCCTCAAACTGCAAACCCAAGTAAACACTTTTGTAAATTATATTGTCATATCAACAAGACAAATAACCAATACATTTGGTTAGTGTGTCTATTTAGACACCATACTCACTCACTCTGAGGAATCTGTTGACCCAAATGCCTCTGTTCTATCTGCTGGCTCCCGAGCTGCTCTCCCGAGCAACACACAGAAATGACACGTTACTATCTACCTAGACACCCCTTAGCCCAGTCAAGCTGGCACGTGAACAAGCCATCACGCTGGAACACAAACGTCACAGCTGCCCTGCATGAAGCTCTGTTTCAGACTGAGGGTCACAGGTGTCACCGTCCTGTCACCTGGGAGCTGTTAACCTGGTCAAATCATTGAACCTCCTCTGGTCTCTGGGTCCTTTTCCATAATATTGGTTTCTGGCCATCGATTGCCCACTGCGGACCATTCCTGAAGAGATAGTGATGTCTTCTGTGGTTACCCCTCAGTGTCCCACAGGACCAGCTCCCCCCACAGCAGTCCTGTTCTGAAACCCCATCAGCTCAAGTTCTTCACACTTCCTAAATCTAAGGGGCCATTAAAAATGAAGCTTCAGGAAATGGGAAGTTATGGGTCTGGCGTTGGCCACAAATCACTCCCCTGTGAAGACATATATAGCAAGTCATTAATGTCTTTGCTGTCTGCAGCAAATGCTTCCCAGAGAATTAAGCCCCCCACAGTTTGGCTCTAAATAACTCCGTTCTCCATGGGAATAAGCCAGGGCTCTTGGCCAAATTCAAGTCCTGCTGAAGGTAAGGCTACCAACACCCACAGATGACTCTGACAAACTGGATCCTGTCCTGGGCTTAAAAATAAAAATTAGAAAAAAAAAAAAAACAACCCCTCTCCAGTGCTACCGAAATAAGGAACTCACTTGAGCATGATAAAAAAAGAAAGCTCATAGAATCCCCCACGACACTCCAAGCAAGTCAACATGACTCACACATAGGGAAACTGAGGCTCAGAGATGCATCTTGACTGGGAACTCAGGAAACAAAGAGAGGTCCAACTCCAACACACTCTCCACTCTGTAGAAACAGAAGTACCTGGGCCTCCCACAGGTCACTCCAGAGAGCCAGTGACCCCAGGGATGGCACTGCCAAGTCTGCCCTAGCAGGACTAAGCGCTATAGAATGCGCGTTTGGAATCATTTAGCTCTAGCTGAGCACTGAGAAGCGTTCCTTCAGCTCAGCTCCGGCTGCACGTCATTGGCAGGTGAGGCGAGATTCCAAGTGCGGTGTACAGAGCGTGAGGTCACAGGGAGGCCATAGAATGGGTTACTGCTGCTAAGAGGTGCTTGTACTTCCCTCTCTCCCTCCCTCCTTTTCTCCCTCCCTCCCCCTCTTCAGCGTAGGGACCACAGGTTCATGGAGGGAGTCCCCCAGGCCGAGGTACTCTTTCTGTGAAGAAGGGCATGAATTGACCAAAAGCTGGGGGCCTGACGGGAGAGGTGTACATCTGGTGAATGGCGGCTGTCCAACTCCTTGGGAGACAGAGTGGACATGGGAGGAGAGGCTGTGATGGCCAGCCACCCATGCTAGCAGCCTCAGGCATCTGTTAGCAAGTGCTGGCCAATTCTAACACACAGGGTTGGGGTGTGTGTGTGCGTGGTCGAAATTCTGCTCAAAAGGGAGCAATCACAAGAGTATCGTTTCCTTACTAAGGCTGGAGACAGAGAAACAAGTACCAGGGAGGCTCAGTGGAAGCTCCTCCTAGGCTAGTACTCAGCTGACAGGCAGGAGGCCAGTTTACCCTAACCTGGAGCTCTGGCCAAGATGCCCTCACCTGCTGTCTTAGGGTTACTGCTTCTGTGATGAAACATCACAACCAAAGAAACTCGGGGAGGAGAGGGTTTATTCAGTGTAGGCTTCCACTTGGTGGTCCATCATAGGAGGAAGTCAGAACAGGAACTCAAGCAGGGCAGGAACCTGGAGGCAGGAGCTGACGCAGGTGCTGCTTACTGGCTTGCTCAGCCTGCTTTCTTACAGAAACCCAGGACCACCAGCCCAGAGATGGCATCATCCACATGGTCTGGCCCTCCCCATTTATCACTAATTAAGAAACGCCTTACAGGCGTGTCTGCAGCCTGATCTTATAGAAGCATTTTCTTAATCGAAGTTTCCTCCTCTCAGATGACTTTAACTTGTGTCAGGTGACATAAAACCAGCCAGCACGCCTACCTTCACAGGTGAGGGGTAAGATCAGGGCAGCAATATGGATGAAGGCAGGCCAGCGTAAACTCTCATGTGGCTAATTCCCAGCCTTGTCCCTAATCCCACCTCCAAAGAGGGGCCATTAAGATTTTTCAAAGCAGGTCCTATCACAGGGTTCTGCCATTTCCTGTCACAACCCGAGGGTGACATGCCAGTCTCCTTTAACACACACCCAAGTCACCTTCCACCCGGCAGCTGGGCGCATCTATTCATAGCCTCTTGGCCACTGCCTTTGGGTAGGAAGACCCCACCACCCCCACCACATGCACCCACATGGAGGAGAAACTCAGAGGAAAGACAGCTTTGTTAATTAACCCTGACAACCACAAGCCAGACTGCGAGCAAAGCTCCCTGTGGAACCTGTAATCTCCCAGTTTCATTCTCATGAGGGCTCTGTGGACTCTAGTCGCTGTGTGCGGGGGACACAGCACAGCACTCTGGGGACCACCATCCATTCTTTAGTACCAGGGCCCTGAAAGACAGCCGCACTGAAGACGACGGTTCAGAGGCTGTGCAGGTTAGATATCAGAACCGCAGTCTATTTCCCACACAATTTAAAAGTCCCCCAACAGCTGCTTCATTTCCCAACGGCCTCACGGAGCATGGAGAAAGACCAGGCCGGTTTCACACAGCCAGTAAGTGGACCCAACGCCAGCCGGTAGAGGCACTAATTAGCCCCAGCTGAGGCAGAAAAAGCAGGCCTCTGATAAAGGCTGGGAGCCAGGTCCACCCCAGGCAGGTGTTTAGTATGTGCTTGCAGCTGTGCACCACACATCTTAAAGGCACAGGCTGCGGCGGGAAGCCACAGCAGACCCACTCCCTCAAACACACCAAGATCGTCTTGGATCCAGCACTGTTCCACGCCAAGCCAATCTACGTGACACTAAAACGAACATCTCCGCAGACTCACTCTAAGGACAGGGTGAATAGGAGAGCGTGTGTGTTAGTGATACAGAGGCAGGTAAAGCGGTATAGCAGCAGACATCGCTGCCTTCCAAAGCCTGAGACCCCGTGCCTACTCTGGCACTGCCACCATGAAGCCCAGGAAACACAGACAAGTCACCTTCTGAACCCCAATATTTTTGTGGCGCGTGCATGTGTGCATTCACGAGCGTGCAGGTACACAAGGGTGTGCATGTACTGGTTATGCATGTGGAGGGGTCAGAGGTCAACCTCAGGAGTCATTCCTCAGGTACCATCCAGTTTGTTTCGTGAGGCGGGATCTGTTGCTGGCCTGGAACTCAACAAGTGGCTGAGCTGGCTGGCTATCAAGCCCAGAGGAGTCTACCTGTCTCAGCCTCCCCAGGGCTGGGATTGCACACACAAACCACTATATCCAGCTTTTTTACATGGATTATGGAAACCAAACTCAGGTCTTCATGCTTGGCAAGGGGCACTGGGAGTCAAAACCCAGTGAGGCCCACAGAAGCAGCCACCTCTCGTAGAGATCTGCCCATGGACCATAGAACAGAAACACTGCCATTGTCATCAAGGGTAGCTGGACAGGATGTCAGGGTCTGTCCCTGCCCTCCTCTGAGCTAAGGACTTTAAGGGGCATATTCAGAACCAATAAACACAATAATTTCCTAGTAAGTTCGATGGCTTCTGGTACTCAAACTGCTGGGTGGCTACTTCTAAAGCACGGGAAACTGAGGCAGAAAGGGTGACTTTCTCTCCCAAGAAAACCAGGTAGTTCTAGGTGAACCGAGTCTTGAGAGCATGTTCACAAGGTCTCCTTACGCCCAGGCCAAATTGCAGAGCTCTACCCTGCCCTGCAGAGGTCAGCAGACAGCAATCCCCCAGAAGGCTCTGCACAGCCCCCCCCCCCAGTCTGTGCAGCACCATCACCATGGCAACCACAGCCTTAACAACTTTGGCATTTCCACAGCCTCTGATTGATCCAGGGCTCAAAATTAACATTACAATGAATCAGTATTTGCATTTAATTTTTATTTTAATTGGATTTTACATAACAACATCTTTAGGTTTCACCCCTAAAGACAGGGACCAGTGAATCTACAGCACCAGACACCGCCACCCCCAAACCAGCAAGATGTAGCTGGTCCTTTTCAAAGGCCATGATGCAACAATGGGACTTGCTCATTGTGCTCAATATTCTTTCCTTTTCCTGAGACGGCTATTAGTTTGCTGATGTTCAACCTTTGGGGAATTGTTGGAGGCTGTGGACCCCCAGACCCTGAATTTCCTATAAACAACTTGATTGCAGATGCTCGGAGCTGCCCTCATCTGCGTTAACTTGTTTTCCTGTGTTTGCAGCTGCTCTGAGCACAAGACAGGGGAGTGAGTTCTGGTGGCTGCAGCTAAAAAATCCCAGAGCACTATATAAGCTACACCTGAACACAATAAAGTGGGCATTCTTGGCATTCTTGTTTCAAGGATGACCCGTATCCCCATGTCTCTATCTGTGTGCATGTGTTTTTAAATCTCCAGCCTAGCTCCCAGATCACGTACCATCCCGTAGTGCAGGCGCTACAGGGGATATCTATATATGATTTATTTATTTATTGCATGTGTGTGCTTGCATGCATGCTATGGCACACGTGTGGTGCTCAGGTGACAACTTGCAGGAGTCAGTTCTCTCCCTTCACCATGTGGGTCCTGGGGTTTGAACTCAGGACATCAGGCTTAGAGGCAGGATCTTTCCCCAGAGAGCCATCTCGCTGGCGCCTGAAGTCCATCCTTTAGACCATGTTCTTGGAGCCTACTGAGGAACGAAAGATAAGAAGACAGGAGCCAACACCCAGGGTGTCTCTGAAGGAGCCACAGTGACGTTCAGAGAAGAGAAGGATGCTTCTCCACTGGTGAGAGCCAAAGGCCTGGAAGGAGCCCAGGCATGCGGTAGGCACTCCTATTTGTGTGATGAACAGGTACCATTGCCCAGGCTAGCACACAAGAAGCTCAGACAGTGGACTCTGTCACTGCTGCTGTAGTTCATGGCTGCTAAAGCAGGGAGCTTTGGAGTACGGGCACATGGTAGCAGGTGTGCGTGTGTGTGTGTGTGTGTGTGTGTGTGTGTACCTAACAAATCAGCGTCTGCAATAGTCTCAGCCTCCCTCTGCCTCAGCTCCTTCCATCCCAGGCTGAATGAAGACCAGAGCAAGACTAGGTGCAGAGAGAAGAAGAGGGCCTGTTTGGGCCCTGCTCTCTGGGGACTTCTGGGGACTCCATCAACTGGGAAGAAATTCAGTTTCTTTAGAAGATGCCATTCCACCATTTTGATTAAAAGCTACACAAGACACTCCAGGAAGAAGGTGATATGGCCTATGGCATTGGATCTTGTTAAATTTGTATCTGTGTGCACGAATGTCTGCCTGTGTGGTCTATTAGAATGTGTGTGTTCAGATCCACACACCCCCATCCATACAGAGAGGCCAAAGAGGTCTAGCATCCAGCTCCATTACATGCGGCCTTATTCTCTCCAGTCAGGGTCTCTCACTGAACCTAGCAGCCAGCTTACTCCTGAGATCCCCCTGTTACTGCTTAGCCTCCAGCACTGGGGTTACAAACCATGTCTAACTTTGCTGGGGATTCAAACAAGTGGTCTTGCCCACTGAGCCATTCCTCAGCACAGCACCAAAAGGATGCATAGCCAACTGCCAGGTACAGATAGGTGGAGGGGGAATGGTGTTCCCAGCAGAAGGAACACTATGTCCGAAAGTACAAAGCAGCAAAATGGTGATTATCAAAGTCCTTTATGTCGGTCTGGGGGAACCCCTCACCCTGGTGACCAACCGACAGTCTAGCCTGCTAAGGGGAGGGAAATAACAGAAGGGACCAGAAAGTCTCCCAAGCCGGCCACGATACGTGCCTAGCAGCAGGGGGACCTGGAAATGAAACACCCTGCATTGAGCATGCAATCCAGGAAGAACACATTTGGTTACAAACAGTGGCGTAGACAGAAAGGGGTTTCTCTACATCACACTACAACACTCAGAGTGGAAAGGCCAGCAAAGACCTACTTTGTTTATCTGTTTTGCTGGTCTTGATCCAGGATCATCAGTCATAAAGTCACAAAAAGGCCACCCAACTTCCAGAAATTATATCAGCTTTCCAGGCAGGATAAGATAGATGCTCTGAAAGCCCTTGGGATTGGGGGGCTTTCTTTGGAACCAGGAGTCCTTTCCACTGACCTTGAATGTCTCCTGGCTAAACTGTCTAGGCTTCCCTGGCTGGGGGTGGCTAAGGGCAGGCTTTGTTTCCCAATATTGTGCAGAAGGGCTTTCTGCACTTGCAACCCCACAAACTGAGGCTTGCAGGCAGCCAATAGCCTCAAAGATCACCTTCCATCTGCCTCCCTGGGTCACACTCTATGAAAGTGAATTTCACTATATGCCTAGGAGAAACAAAACCTATGTCCACATGGAGACTTGTAAGCAAATGTCCCAAAGTGAAAACAGCCCAAATGTTCATCAACAATCCAAAGGAGAGAAAGGTGTGTGTGTGTGTGTGTGAGTGAGTGAGTGTGTGTGTGTGTGTGTGTGTGTATCCTCCCACAGGTCAGCAGGAAGCCAAGAGCCTATCATCTTCATAGAGCCTATGGCCATGATGGTTAGGACTAAATATTCCCAAAGACCCATATACTAGTCTTAGTTAGGTTTCTGTTGTCGTGGTTAAATAACTGGATCAAAGCAATTTGGGGAAGAAAGAGTTTATTTTACCTTACAGGTCAAAGTCATCATCCAGGGATACACACACACACACACACACACACACCTGCAGTGGACTATTACAGTGCCATGTAAAGCCACAGAGCACCTCTGCATGTGGTACTACATGCCCACAAGAAGCACCAAAGCATATTCAATAAAAGTAGCTGGACACAAAAGGCTACATGTTTGATGGTTCTGTTTACTTGCAATGTCCAGAGCTGGCAAATCCATGCAAACAGAACATATGGTTTGCAGGCCTAGGGCAAGAGAGACTGGACTGATGATGCCTACGAGATGTCTTTCTTGGAGTGATGGACAGACAGCAAAAGCAGACAGTATCAATTTGTATCAATATACTTTGTGTGTACACTAAAAATGACAGAGTTGTGCATTTACAAAATTAAGATTTATTTTATGTGTTTGAATATGTACCACATGAGTGCCTGGGAGTTACAGGAGTTTGTGAGACACCATGTAGATGCTGGGGATCAAACTCAGGCCCTCTATAAGAGCAACATGTGCTCTTAACTGCTGGGCCATTTCTCTAGTATCACAGAACTTTTTAAACAATGACACTTGTGGTATATGAATTACACTTTAATTCATTCTTTTCCTTCCAAAGCCTTGTACCTAATTTGCTTTCTATCATAACTTGCCTTCTGTATCAGGTAAACAAGGAAAACTATAACTACAACTATTTAGTATTCAACTCCCTCAGAGACCCAAGAAGGACATAATATTAACTGAGTAAGCAGGAAGTGCAAGTAAGCAACTTCCAAAACATATGAGTAATGACAGAAATGGCTGGCTGCCTGGATAGTTATCCAAGGTTCCTCTGCAATGTTGGGGCATCCTTCTTCGGTCTACAGGCCTAGCATATCCAACACACGTTTCTGTGAAGCAGGATATTCTGAAGGGCTGTCCTACCTTGTTTGACAATGTTTGACAGTCACTTTCTTTTGTGTCCGGCTTGTCCAATTAGGACAGCATACTGTCAGCAGTTAAGGCAAGGGCATTTTCTTGGCCAGTAGTTTACTTTTGCCACAAAGAAAGTAAACTCCATGTGGCATTTCTTCAATGCCCATTATCTTCTCTGAAGTAGATTGGTGCTGCCAGGAGCAGACATGTCTCATTATCATAAAAAGACTATGTTATTAAAACATCTTAAATGCCATATTCTGTAGATCTCTGAAGTGTTTGAAGATAATCTGTCTATCTAAAATATATCTTTGTTTGATCTTGAAAACATACCTAATGAGATAGGTTATATATGGAATATTTTCTCTGAATTTGTCAAATGCAAATGAACTAGACATTGTTGATGTTTATTGCCTGTATACATTGTATATAGTCATTGAACTTATTGTAGTTTTTCTTATATTAGTTATAGCCTTCTTTTTTATTTTTAGACAAAAAGAGGAAATGTAGTAATATTTCATTTGTATTTTAATAAATAATGCTTGCCTGAAGTTCAGAAAAGCAAAACAGCCAGCCAGCCACTGGCTCTTACCTCTAACTCAGTCCAAAATGGTGATCCTGCCTCCAGGAATCTCAGAATGAGGCTGTGTCAGAGACCTGCCTACTCCTGTCTTATATTCCTCTGGGATTAAAGGCGTGCACTAATGCCACCTGGTTTCCATGGTAAACTAGGGTGGTTACTAGGATTAAAGGTATGTGTCACCACTGCCTGGTCTGTAAGGCTGATCAGTGTGGCTGTTTTACTCTCTGAACTTCAGGCAAGCTTTATTTATTAAAATACAGATGAAATATCACTACTTTAGATTCCTGGAGGCAAAATCACCATTTCAGACTGAGGTAGAGGTAAGAGCCAATGGCTCACTGTTTTGCTCTGACCTTCAAGTTGATCCCCAATTTCTGTCTCTGGGTTTTTATTAATTTGCTACAGAAGTGTAGCAGCATCCTGTGGGCATGATGTGGGCTTCCCTCTGTGTGCTGTGAATATGCTTTATTGCCATTGGTTAATAAAGAAGTTGCTTTTGGCCAATGACTTAACAGAGTAAAGCCAGGAGGAAAATCCAAACAGAGATACATCTCTGAGAGTAAAATCCAAACAGAGGTACATCTCTGAGAGAGTAGGCAAAGTCGAGGAGATGCCATGTAACTGCCGAAGGAAACATATGCCCGGGACCTTACCAATAAGCCATGAACCTCATGGTAAAACACAAAATAATAGGAATGGGTTAATTTAAGAAGTAAGAATTAGTTAACAAGAAGCCCGAGCTAATAGACCAAGCAGTATTTTAATTAATATAGTTTCTGTGTGATTATTTCAAGTCTGGGTAGCCGGAAACAAACAAGCAGCCTTTGCCTACATGGGCAGAGGGAGGTACCCACCTCAGATTCTACCACAGAGGCTAAGGATGTTGATCCCATGGACTGGAAGATTCTAAAGCCCAGCTAGGATGAAAGAAGAAAGGGAAATGCCAGTATTGGAAGAGACCTAAGCATTGCAAGAGCCCAGCCAATCATTGCATAGCCGATCATTCATGTCTGCCTTTAGAAATTCATGTTGAGGGAGGGGGTTGCAACGAGATGATTCCATGCATAAAACCTAATGACCTGAGTTCAACCCTAAGAGCCCATATTGTGGAAGGAGGGAACCCTCTTGCAGGTCCTTTGACCTTTATACATGCACTCATACACATGCACAGAAAATAAATAAAACTATAATGTTGGGGACTGTAGACCCTCAGACCCTGAATTTCCTGTGACCCCCTTGCCTGCCAGAGTAAACAACTTGTTTTCCTGTGCTTGCAGCTGCTCTGAGCACGAGACTCTCAGGAGTTCCTGATGGCAGGGGAGTGGTTTCTGGTGGGTTTGGCTGGGGCGTGGCTATCAGTTAAGGATCCATATATAAGCTCCCCTGGAACTCAATAAAGGGGGCAGACTTGGGGAATTCAAGGATGACCCATGTCTCCTTGTCTCTGTCTCTGTGTGTGTATGTATTTAAATCTCCAGCCCCTTTCTCAGCTACAAGTGTAGTACACATAGTTCAGGTGCTACAGGACCGTAGTACACCTAGTAGCACAGACACTACACTATAATAATAATAATAAAAAGATATTGAGAAATTGTGAAGGGGGCTCCCCAGGGTAGGCATGAACTGCCGAGTATATAAAATAACCATAAGCAAGCAGACAGATAATACACAGGAGATGCCTAGGAATCACAACAGACCCACCACACAGCTGCTAGATCATCCCAGCAAGGCATGTACTCCCTCTCCACCCACAGGTCGGCAGGGAGCCAAGAGCCTATCATCTTCATAGAGCCCCCTGGCTATGATGGCTCAGACCAAGTATCCCCAAAGGCCATATACTTCGTTAATTTTTCTATTGCTGCGGTTAAACCCCCAGATCAAAGCAATCTGGGGAGGAAAGAGTTTATTTTAGCTGACAGGTCACAGCCTATCTTCAATGGAAGCCAAGGCAGGAACCGAAACAGCAGCTTGCTCTGTCTGCTTTATGGTATAATCCAGGGGAGGCTTCACCCACAGAAACCATTAATCAAGAAAATGTCCTCACCCACAGACTTGCTTATAGGTCACTTTAAAAAAACAACAACAGCCGGGCGGTGGTGGTGCACGCCTTTAATCCCAGCAGAGGCAGGCGGATCTCTGTGAGTTCGAGGCCAGCCTGGTCTACAAGAGCTAGTTCCAGGACAGGCTCCAAAGCCACAGAGAAACCCTGTCTCAGAAAACCAAAAAAAAAAAAAAAAAAAAAACAACAACAACAACAAAAAGCATCTCATTGTGTAGCTCTGTCTACCCTAGGAATTATTTGGAAATCAGGCTGGCCTCCAACTACAGAGCTCTTCCTGTCTCTGCCTCCTAAGTGCCGGGATAAAAAGCTTGTGCCACCACGCCTGGCCTACAGGCCACTGTTAAAAAGGCATTTTCTCAAGATTCCCTCAGCTATGTCCAGCTTGACAAATAGACACATCACTATAACTACAACCTTTCCTTTCTCGTTTGTCCCCAAGATCGGCTATTGATATAGCAATAAAAAAAAATTGCTTAACTTTAAAAGCTCCACAGTCTTTAGATTTTCCAATACTTTAAAAGTCCAGTCTCTTCAAAACACCCTATTTTGTTCCTGTAAAATAAAAAGTTCAATAATTTCTTACTCTAAGAAGAAGAAAGCAGGACACAGTTACATTGAAATCAAAGTCCAAAAATGTTCACTATCAGACATCTGGGACTCACTCGTCACCTTCTAGGCCTGTGCAGTTCCACCTCTTCGGCTCTGCCCAGCACAGAACATAGTTCTCATCTCACAGCTCAGGCTGGCTCCACTCGAGACCTGTGGCTGCCCTTTGGCGGTCACCCCACGGTACCAGCATCTTCAAAATGCTGGGGTCTCCAGTGCAACCAGGCTGCAGCTTCACCAACAGACTCTCTTCAGGGACTCTGACCTTGCCACACGCTGCCAAGCATCAACTTCTCTCTCCATGATCTTCTCAATCCTGAGGTTTCTATTGCAACTAAGGCTGCACCTGCACCAGTGGCCTCCCCTGGCCTCTCACAGGGCCAGACCTCAGCTGCTCTCCACGACCCCTTCACGCCTTCAAAACTTGTACCACATGGAAGACTCCTAAACATTATGAAGTTCATCCACAAGCATGAGGTACAGCCTTGGCCTATCTGCACGCCAGCTTCTATATGTTTACTCTGAGGAAAACACTTCCCAGAAGACTTCTCCTCAATGATGCTGGTCTCTTCTTAATCACGGCTGACTCTTCAGCCCCAGATAACCAGTATTGATTGTCTCAGCTGCGCAAAGGTTTCACTTGAGTGGTTCTGGTCTCGATCATCACAGCTGGCCAGAACCACAGACTCTAACTCAAAATATGACTGATACAGCCCTGATAGTCTTTACTTCCCTCTGAAACTACATAAGCTCCCAGAGAACAGCCCGTTAAAATTTGAGCACTCAATGGCCTTTTCAACCCAAATCCTCCCCCAAAACGTGATCAGGTTGGTCACAGAAATACCCCACCAGCCCGGTACCCATTTCCGTCTTAATTAAGGTTTCTATTGCTGTGATAAAATCCGGGACATTAAGCAACTTAGGGAGGAAAGGGTTTACTTCATCTTGGAATGCTAAGATCACAGTCCATCACTGAGGGAACAGGGTTGGAACCTGGAGGCAGGAACTGAAGCAGACGGTGTGGAGGAGCGCTGTTCACTGACATGCTCAGTTTGCTTCCTTATACAGCCCAGGAGCACCTGCATAGAGGCGGCACTGCCCACTGTGGGCATGCCCTCCCATACCAATCATTAATCCAGAAAAGATGCCCACAGACGTGCACACAGGCTAATCCAATGGAGACGTTTTCTCCATTAAGATTTCCTCCTTCCAGCCTTGTCTAGGTTTGGGTCAGGTTGATAAAACCCAATAATGACAACACTGCAGGCTTTGGTGAACCAGTCAAAAGGTGGGGCCTAGTGGAAGGAAGTCAGGTAGGTCATCAAGGGCATGTCCCCAAAAGGAACAATGGGACCCTGGCATCTTCCTCTCCCTTTGTTTCCCCCCAACCACAACACTTCCTGTGTCACACCACAGGGCCAATGACTAGTCACACAAACCTCTGAAATAGTGAACCCGAATAAACCTCTCCACCTCTGTTTTTTTAATTTTACATTTATTTATTTACTGCCTGTAGAAGTCATACCTACCTGTAGAGTGAATTCTCTCCTTCCACCATGCAAGCCCAGGGATGGAACTCAGGTTGTCAAGGTTGGTAGCAATTGTCCTTACTAACTAAGCCTTCTGCTGGCCCCTCTCTGTCTTCCAAGACTTTTTGTTTGTTTGGAGACAGGCTGTCACCATGTAGTTCTGGCTGTCCTAAAACTCACTAAACAGAACTAGAGTGACCTTGAAGTCACCAGAGAGCCACCATTTCTGCCTCCCAGGTACTGGGTTTAAAGGTGTGTGTGTGTGCCACCACGCCTGGCCTTTTAAGGATATTCTCTCGGGTATTTAATGGAAGAACACTGGGAATGTAGGGACGACGGCCATAACAGAGGCTCAGCAGCCCAGCTCCTATAGTGTACTGGGCCCTGGCTCAAGGCTGGGCTCACAGCCCGTAATGGTTGAACTCATTTGCTGGGATCTACAGGGAACTCATCCTTCTCACTAAACAAGCTTCCTAGCTCTAGCAAAAGGTTCCAAAGGTGTGTTGTATTGGATAGACGGTCTCAGTGCATTCAAGTGTTCCTGGCAGAGAAGGGGGGCTATCAATAATTAAACAGAGGAGAACTGAAAGCAAAGTGACGTCAGGAGCCACACTGCGAGTAAAATGAACAGATCGCCTCTGCCTAGAGAAAGTTAATTCACGCACATGCCTAAGGTGGGGCTTCTTCCATTTCTGGGATGATTGGGGTACCCAGGAAACCACAGTCGCTACCTGGTTGCCATAGAAACATACCTGTCTTCAGTGATGGGCAGGCAGACTTCCTGCCTTGGTGCTGGAATTGCCAGAGGACCCAGCATGAGGAAGAGCGATTTCTGAACACCAGAGCCCTGTTCTTTTTTCAGTTTCTTTCTTTTTTTTAAAATTGGTTTCCTTACAGCGAAGGTCTTGAAGTGGAATATTGCTGACAAGTGCAGTTTTCTTTCTCCGTATCATAAATACAGAGACTAGGCCTTCAAACTGTGCTTTGAAACACATCTAATCCAAGAAACAATAAGTAGCCACTGACTGGCCGCACAGGCAACCCTGGGTTTCCCACACGCCACAGCAACGCTACTTGCCTGGAGGCAGCCCAGCTCCCAACACCTCTCTCCCTCATTCACCCTAAAGTTAATTTTTATATTAGCCCATTTCTCTCATGGCGGCCTCATCTCCTTAACTTTCCACTGCTGATTCAACAGCCTGGCCCTGGCAGGCTGAACTACTGAGAAACGTCAGGGAATAACAGCCTTTGGAGGGACGCCACCAAAAGTCTGGCCTGACCCAAACTAAGGTTGAGATGGCCCCGCAACAGTCAGCAGCAGCCTGCACCATCTCAGTCAAAGGAGAAAATGAAGAATTCTCACGGGGAGCCCTCTGGTTCCCAAGGCAGGATGCCAGCAGGTCATAAGGGAAAGGTTACTCTTGAAAGGGAAACTGGGCACATCAGCCAGTCTGATGAGCGGATGGACGAGAGACAGTATCTGAAGAAGTAAGGACAGCAAAAAGTGAACTGCGACCCCTGGCACCAGGGCTTCAAAATACCCCAAGTGAGGGCTGTCAAGATGGCTCAGGAGATAAAGGTGCCTGCTGCCAAGTCCAGCGGCCTGAGTTTGATGCCTTGGACCCACATGGTGGAAGGAAAGAACTGGCCCTGGCAGGTTGTCCTCTAACCTCCCAAACTGCACACATACATACACACACACACACACACACACACACACACACACACACACACTGCACACACAGAGATGCACACACAAAATAAGTAAGTTTTTTTTTTTAAATTAATGCTCCATATAAAAGCATGAGGAGCTGGAAGCCTTCTTCAGATCAAGAGACAAGCGAATGCTCAAATCCAAACAAACAAGGCAGGAGTGGAGAAGTGTGGATCAGGAACAGACTGCACTCGGCTGCAGGGACAAGGCCGATTTCTTGGAGGACTCTGGACATTGCCCCTTATATCCAGCTAATGCATTTTACTCAGTATTGAGTTTAGATTGGGTTAGCAAATTCTAATGGTGTATTTATGATACATTTCCATTAATTCACACAGCCACAAGTATGGACCGTGCGGGTTCCAGACAGTCTGGGGATAAGGAGGAAGTCGGGTAAACAAATTAAAGAGAGTAAGCCACGGAAGAGATGAGCAAGGAAGACTTGTGTCAAGGCTCCTTTAAAAGCCAACCAGCCTTCCTTCCTTCATTCCTTCCTCCTTTCATTTTTTTTGCTGTTGGTGGTGGTGATATTTTGTTTCTTAGACAAGATTCAGTTTGTCTTCAAACTCACTGACACTGAGGCTGGCCTTGAACTACTGACCCTCCTGCCTCCACCTAAGAAATGGAATTACAAGCATGGGTCACAACATCTGGCGCCTGTCTTTCTTTCTTTCTTCCTTTCTTTCTTCCTTTCCTTTCTTTTATTCATTCTTCCTTCCTTACTTCTTTCCTTTTCTTTCTCTTTCTTTTTTAGATTTATTTATTTTATGTGAACGAGTGTTTACCTGAGTGTATGTCTCTGCCCGTGGAGGACAAAAGAGGGCACCAGACGCCCTGGACCTGAAGTTACAGATGTTGGGAGCCACCATGTGGGTGCTGGGAACAGAACCCAGGTCAGTGCTCTTCACTGCTGAGCCATCTCTCCAGCCTGCTTTTCTTTCTAATTACAAAAGCCACAGACTTTCGGAAAACTCAGACTACGCAGAAACACAGAGGAGCAGGGAAGACACGTCCACTCAGCTCCCAGCCATACTCAATGCCTGTTCTTCTCAGTTTAGCACCTCCTTCCCATGGGCCTCCTCTGGCTTTTCCCTCTCAAACATAAGTAAAATGAAGCTGTCTGTATAATTGCATATTTTGGTTCCCAACCCTATACTTAGGAAACGCTTAAACTCCCGGTGTTCAACTCCAGGAACTAACTCCTACTATCCGACTGTGCGCTAATATTAAAGGAATTCTTAGGAGTTCTCTCACAAGATGAATTTGAAGCAAAATCTGGTTAGAGTTTTACATCACTAAATATACTTTGGTCTGAAAAGTAGTATGATTACTTGTCCTCTGCAATACTTCATGGAGCTGCCATGTCCCTAATTAACAATTAATCACAATAAGAAGCACCGCCTCCCAGTCTCTTAGATCATCAGCATAGACTCTCCCAAGTATGAAAACCCGTCATTAGAATGAGGAGGACCGCATCCTGGACAGTGGCTTTCCTTGCTAAAGCATCCAGTGGGAATAGCACACAGCTTCTAAATAAGGCACTGAGTCCAGAGCTCAAGGGTTGAGCTTACATGCAAACCTCTGGTGGCTTCCCACTGTGGGCAAGGCTGCCATCCACCTCCTGCCCAGGAGCCCCACCTTGTTATCCCACCTGCCAGGGAGCTAAGAGCAAAAGCTGGATGGTGGCACCAGCAGAGAAAAGCCTCAGAGCTCAGCTCCCCGGCTTCCACACCCCCCACTCCTGCTTCTGTCTTGCCTGTGCCCCACTCGTGGGTCCCCTCCCAGCATCACTTTCTGCTGTGCCGCAGCTCAACACAGCGGGTGCCAAGGTGTCTGCATTTTCTAGGAGGTTCTTCGTTAATTTGTTCTTTCTTTCTTTCTGCAGTCAGTCTAGCTACATAAATTTCTCAGTACACTCTTCACTGGATATGTCTTACCACACATGTTTACATTTTTTTAAACCATTTTTTTTTCCTGAACTGTGGAGCTGACGGGGTATTTGGAACTTATCCAGCCATAAACTCCCATTTGACAAATGAGGAGACTGAAATCTAGAGAGGAAAGCTTCCTATGCCAAGTCAAAGCCAGACATTAGCCGGACAGGGGTCATCTCAGCAACCCATAAGTCTCGATGGCTCCCAGACCGCTATGTCACAGTTTTAACAAATGCCCAGAACAAACACACACCCATCAGTGACACACATAGGAAATGTCACTAGTGCACTGGCCTGGCCACGCAAGCCTGCAGAACAACCCTCAGGCAAGCTGTGGAGATTTTAAATAATTCAATGCAATCACCATCCTATAGTTGAGCAAGTGGGGGCTGCTCCAGCACACATCTGGGCATCCATCGTGCTCCTGGCTCTATGACAGTAAGGGAATGCCAACCAGGAGGAATCTACAGGGTTCCAGCTTCAGAGGCCCACTGCCTCGGGACAGGTGGGCAAACAGTGCCTAACCAGTACAGCTGGGCTCTCCAGAGGGGCATAGAGAACACACAAGCCAGACAACACTGGCCTGAAAAAAAATGGATGGATTTTTTTTTTCCAGAAGCTTCCTGATCAGTAATTCTGGAGCCAGTCTCAGAATAATATTCCACCACACATCCATTCGAGATACCTATGCCTACAGTCATCCTATGCAAGGTCCCTCATAATTACTACCAGTAACCACAAGGCACGAGCATGGCCCAAAGGCTGAGTCAATGCCGAGACTAGGTGATGATTATGACAATAATGGTGATGGTGATGGTGGTGATAATGGTGACCACAACAATGATGGTAGTGGTGGCGGTGATGGTGGTGACCACAATGATGATGGTAGTGGTGGTGGTGATGGTGGTGACCACAATGATGATGGTAGTGGTGGTGGTGATGGTGGTGGTGATGGTAAATACAGGTGGTGGTGGTGATGGTGGTGGCGGTGGTGATGGTGGTGGCGGTGGTGATGGTGGTGGTGGTGGTAATGGTGGTGGTGGTGGTGATGGTGACCACAACGATGATGGTAGTGGTGGTGGTGATGGTGGTGACCACAATGATGATGGTAGTGGTGGTGGTGATGGTGGTGGTGGTGATGATAGTGGTGGCGATGGTGGTGGCGGTGGTGGTGATGTGGTGGTGATAGTAAATACAGGTGGTGGTGGTGGTGGTGATGGTGGTGACCACAATGATAATGGTGGTGGTGGTGGTGGTGGTAATGGTGGTGGCGGTGGTGATGGTGGTGGTGGTGATGGTGACCACAACGATGACGGTAGTGGTGGTGGCGGTGGTGATGTGGTGGTGATGGTGACCACAACGATGATGGTAGTGGTGGTGGCGGTGGTGGTGGTGGTGGTGGTGACCACAATGATGATGATGGTGGTGGTGGTGGTGGTAGTGACTACAACAATGGTGGTGGTGGTGACGGTGACAGTGGGGATAATAACACTGATGACTGTCGTGATGGTAGTAATGATAACGGTGGGTCTGATGGTGGCGGTAGGTGGTGGTAACAACTATGAGCAGTGATGACCCTAGTGACATGGTTTTCCTAGAAAGTCAGTAACTTCCCCAAGACAAGCTATGGGAGGGAGCTCCTGGTGCAAAGAACCCCTATATTGTGGGGTCCCCTGACTGAGAGGCCCTGAACCCCTCGCCTGTGCTTTTATTTCATCTGCCCCATTCTCACTGATATCTCCAAACTCCAGGATCTCACCTGACAGTGGGGTCAGGGGACCATCAGGCCACACTATGTCAGATTCAGCAAGAGAGTAGCACTGGGAACAGAGGATAGCAAGTCTTTGTCTAAGACTCCAGGATGAAGGCAGGCCAGAGTTCTGACATGGCTGTCTCCCAGACGGGCTAGCTTCTAACTTCACTAGCTGAAAATGCCAAGGCAGCAGCTACAGGTCACATACCCCACCTGGAAGCCATGGCTCTGCCCCTGTCCAGGCTGTGCCACCAAGCACACGACCCACGCAGACACTGTGGAGGGGTTTTTAACAAACGACATCTCTACCCAGCTACACTTGGGCAAGGGTGTGGGGGAAAACCCTGCTTGGAACCCAGGCTGGACAGCATCTATTTTTTTATTTATTTATAGTTATGTTCATTGTGTTTTTGGCTGCATGTGTGTGTTGAGGGTGTCAGATCTTAGAGTTACAGGCAGTTGTGAGATGCCATGCGGGTGTTGGGCATTGACCCGGGTCCTCTGGATGAGCAGTCAGTGCTCCCAACTGCTGAGCCACCTCTGCAGCCCCAGGACAGCATCTATCAACAATAGTAAGCAGGAAAACAAACAAATGAAAAACAACCCTGCATGGTGCTGGAAATGACAGATCTTTAAGAGGTTCTCAGTTCCCTCCAAAAATTATGTACAGGGAAGCAAATGGGAAGGGTGGGAGTGACAGGGAGGGGCAGGGAGGGGTGAGGACTGCCATTGGTTCTGCTTCCAGGCAGCACCACCCTTTGCAGACTGAAAGCAGAGCACAGAGCATTCTCTCACTGAGAAGGAGCACGGTATGATTCGTGAGCACACCGCTCTGGGTCTGACTGTGAGCACTGCAAGCAAAACTCCTCGGCCTGAAAACCTGGGCAAGGGGCAGGAGGCCCAGCCTCATTGAGCATGAGAAGCAACTTGCAGAGTCATCTGGAATATTGGAAGCCCCAATATTAGCGACCCTGTAGATGCAAGAGGAAACCCAAGAAGGGGGATTTCAGAAGCCACGAGATCAAGAAGACCCAAAATGGTCTTCCAAACTCCAAACCCAGACATTCCCGGCTCCCTTCCAGTAGCCTTTACACACACACACACACACACACACACACACACACACACACACACACACGTGTCAGTCCCTTCAACATGAATTGGAAAAATATCTAACGGCACAGAGGTGCTGCCAACCAAGGAGGCTTAACCAGCGACAGTGGCCACAGACTTGCCACCTTTCTTCTGAAGGTCCAGGTGGGCCCAGAACCCTCCCAGACAATACACCAGAGAGCACATGCTGTGGCTGGGCCAGAGGTCCCTGTCTTCTCCCAAGCTGTTTTACAAATGGAAGGAAACAAGACATCCTCATTGTCTACCATGAGAGTTGCCCGTATCAATGGGAAAGCAGCAGCCTGGGACCTGACGGTGTGTCTGGAGGTCTCAGGTCTGAGCACTGCTCGCATGGGTGTCTGTGCCAATTCATGCCTCTGCTGGTGCGCCCGGTCAAACAGGGCACCTTCCTCCGCTGGCTTCCTTAGTACCCGCAAGCGCAAGGAGAGTGTTCCTTCTGAAATGTGGAAGGCATTGGAGCACACCTCAATACTCCAGCACTCCCCCGCCCAAGGATGCCCACCCTCGCCACTTACGTCCCAAGAGAACCCTCTACATGGCCACAGTCCAGCTACTGCTGCCAGCTGCCAGCTGGACCAGACATGGAGGCAAACGAAGACACGTCGTGTACCACTCACGCCCCGGAAGGTGCTACCTTAGCTTAGGAAATGATGAGGAGTCCGTACAAGAAGACGGCCCAGGCCAGGTCACACCAGGCACATAATGACAACCAAAGCAGGGGACAAGGCCTGGCTTAGCTCTGGGTCTTCACCTTTCGGGACACAGACAGTCTGAGGCTCTTTATTTTGTCCTGGGCCTCTTCAGCTCTTATCTCTAAGAGACGGGTTTGATGCCATTTGCTTCCCAGGTTCTTCATGAAGGAGACGGTAATTGCAGCAAGGCCCCCACAGCATCTCAGGCACATATACCCTGTACCCCAAATTCCAACACTCCGCTGTGCACTCATCTACTAGATATTAGATGAAAGAACTAGGATGGAAGCAACTGTAGTCAGTCCGGCACGTGTCCTCGGAGTCCATCTTAGGGACCAGGACTATGCCAGGTACAGGCCAGGGAAGCCAATAAGAGAGCTCGCCATGTAGAAATGAGATGGACAAGCGCCCGGTTCAAGTCACTTCTACCTGGAAGATTCCAAAATGACCCCGAGGAAGAGCTCCCTTGGCTCAAACCTAGGAAGGCGAAGGAGGGAGAAAAGGAAAAGCAAGGGAATCTGGTGACAAGGGGCTGTGTGGATGGAGCTTGGGCCAGGGAGTCACTGCCCATGGGCATGAAGTCTCACTCGGAAAAGACTCAGGAGCCTTTGCCAGATGATGGTGGTGGTTATGTAACTGTAGACTGAGAGAAATATCATTGAGCTGTACGCTTAAAAGGGCCATAACTTTATTTGAGTTATAGTACAGCATTGCAGAGGTAGAAATCTCGTAGTTACAGAATTCTGGAGGAGAGAGAGAGGTTAGCAAACCACCCAGCCCCTCTACTCTCCCCACATCTCCCACTTAGAAGGCATCCCCACCCGACCCCCCAGAAGCTCCCTTGCTCCTCTCCTAGGCAGAGGCTCTCCTACATGGGTCCCTTGACCTCCAAAGGCTTTTTGATGACTTGCCCACCCCATTCTCAGCTTAAGCCTTCCCAGACCCTGACTGGAAGAGGCTCGCAGGAGGCATGGGAAATAGCACTTACTCTGTAAGAGGACAAACCTGATTGGGGGAGCAAGATGCCCGAATGTGCACCCCTACATAGAGCTGCTTGTGGCAATGCTGTAGCGAGAGTACCAGAAGGCACGGTACAAGGGAGGAAGTGGCTCTGGCTGAGGGGAAGAGGCAGGCAGTCCAGATTCACTTTGAAGATTCACCAAGAGCAATGAGGGACAGAAAAGAGCCCTCGTCCCTACTTACGACACAGAGCTTCCACAGCTGAGGAGAGAAGATAGTCTAGTTATGATAGGTAAAAAATGTGGGCTCAACACAGTTTTGGACCAGCTGGGATGGGTATCATGAACCCTATATCCTATCCCGGAACATGGAACCAGAGCTGCAGCCAAGGGATTGACATAGATGTGTGTCACCTACCAGTTTAGGGGATTCGGCAGGTGCACTGCCTATGCTACTCATACTAAGGGACTCAGCCTCGGCTGAGGCAGACTTAGAGAAAGGAAGGGTTTCAATAGAGACCCGAGGATACTGAAGCAAAATCCATGAAGGCTGTGCAAGTTGAATTCCCCTACCCCCTGACCCAGGCCTTCTTCCATTTTAAACTTAATTGGCAATCCTGGGGGTGGAGCCTAGAGCGTCAGGCAAGGCAGGCAAGAGCTTTACTACAGAGCTACAGCCCCACTCCCTTTCTTCCTTTTCTTTAGGATCATGGGAATCTTCACAGAGCTGTGGTAACCAGTCTTGCGCTTTCTTAGTCAGAGGCCCCTTGCCGGCTCCTGGAGAAGACTGCTGAAAGGAAAGAGGTAGAGCTGAACTGGCACCTCCACCTCCAGGCTCCTGGCTGCTTGCCAACTTAGGCTGCACCCAAAACACCACAAAGAAACAAATAGGGTACCAGGAAAGCAGAACCACTAGGCTGGCAAGCGTTGCGCCAGAGTCATTAAGGTAAAGGAAAAGAGCTCCCAGCAGCGCCACCTCCTACCCTCAGGCTGGCGGGAGACGGTGAGCCGGGAAAGCCTGGGAGAAGAGAGGGTTCAGTTAGTCATGGTTCATAAATGCTGAGGTGTAAAGCTTTGCCTTGGAAATTCATTTTTACTTGAACCAACATGGTCAAGATAGGGCTCTCTAACGTGTGTGTGTGTGTGTGTGTAATTTCTTTAAGCTCACGCCTTGCTCATCAGCACTAAAGAAACATCTTACCTGTCAAACTATATTATCTGCAGTTATATATTACAACCTGCCCCACTAGTAGGTGGTTTTGAAGTGAATGTTGTTCTCCTCTTACGTAGAACAAGGGGCACTAAGGGATTAGCCCCTCAGCCCATCCTGATACCTCCATATGTAATTACATCCTCCACAGATTAAGAACCCAACTTAAAAGGATCTCACTACAAGAACAATGTGAGAATTAAAGACACACAGACACCCCAAAGTAGCCCCAAACGACTGTAGGTTTGAGCGGGAGGGGGGCCAAGCAGAGCACAACCAAAAGCTCCAGGTGTCGGCTCACCCTAACTCCAAATGGGCCCTCCCTTCCCTAGCACGATTACATCAGATCCTGACAAACTCCAAAAACATACATAATCCCCATCAAGCCTGGGCCAGCAACTCGTAAACTGAAAGCATCCCTCACACCAAACAAGCCTGGCTTGGGACCCAGTACAAACCAGATCCTAACCTAGGTAAAGAACCAAGTTGCCAAATAGCTTAACCTTCAATCCCAAGGAAACACTGAGGCTCCCTGGGACGGCCTGGGATTATCATTGGATTACAGGTACACCCAGAGTCCCACCATTTATCAGGGGCAATACAGAGTCTGAGAGGAAGTTTGAGAGGAAGCCACAGAAAGCATCCTGCTGCCTAGCCAGTGTGGAACTGGATGTGGATCCTGAGTGCTGAGTTCAAAAAACCTAAGAGAAACAGGTCTACCACCTAACAAAAGAAAACAGCTTCTCTGGGTAAGGATGGAGCTAACCTAGCAAGAGGCCCTGGACCTTCTTCCTCCATGGGAATTTCTAATTCTGCACAGCCTTGTGGCCAGAGAGGGGGACTGGGTCTACATCTAAAACAATTCCTTCACGTTCTCTCATTCTATCTCTGTCTCCTCTCTCTCTCTCTCTCTCTCTCTCTCTCTATCTCTATCTCTGTGTGTGTGTGTGTTTGTGTGTGTGTGTGTGTGTGTGTGTCTGTCTCTCTCTCCCCCACACTGTTGGTCATAAGTAAGCATCTAGCCAGAGTTTGGGCAAACCCCTGTTCATCTGGGTTGTCCACCTGCTCCGATCTCTCACAAGCCAACAGCCTCCAGACATCCATTCTCAAAGACATGGCTTCTGACCTGTTAAGACACATTGACAGTTATGTTTCACCTAGGAAACACTGTAAAAGCAGGGCTCAAAGGAATCCACGTTAGGCAGTGGCACTACATCCTGAGAGACAGGGAGAGGCACAGCCCCTGGGTCTTCCCATTGGCACATTATCCAATAAAACCTCAAGAGCTCCGTAATTACAGGCGCTTTCAAAAGTGAAACAGAAATAGATCCAAGGCCAAAATACTGGTTTGCTTGAGACAAAGGGCTGGCTTTAACCAGGAAAGCAAAACAAAACAAGACAGCTTTTGGGTCTGTCTTTTGAGCCGAGAAAGTCAGACTGATTTTTTAAAATGATTATTAAATCTGATTTGGGGGAGATAAGATTCCAGTCAAAAGCCATTTTCTCTTTAGGATATAAAATAATTTGCTAAGGCTCAGAACAGGTGGCTTTCTAAAGTCCCCGACATCAAATCAGGATGATAAACCAGCTTGACATCCCTGGATGGCCATCATCTCAAAGACCTCAGGGTTCTGAAGACAAACCAAAGGACCCAAACCAGAGGTTTATGTTTCCGTGTCTCAGTGCCTGCTAGGTCTTTTGCGAGAGCACCTAGGAGCATCCCATACAAGGGCAGGTGGCAGGCATCCCCAGCCCAGCCCAGTCCCCACCAGAGCTCTGTTTTGAGAGTCCCTGACACCAAAAGGTTCTGTTCCTCCCTTGCTAAAAGGCTGTTTTTAACCTGGGAAGGGTACTAAGAAGAAGAAGGCAGCGAAAGAAAGCCATCAAGGGACTTGGCAGGGCCGCAGCAGCAGAGCCCCACACGCCACTCGGACTGGCACAGAGCAAATGTTGAAAGGCAATGGGCTGAGTAGAGAACAGTATGCATATCCAGGCAGTGCGTTTTTTTAACCATGTTTTAATACTATTAAATATATCTTTTTCTTTTCTTTTTTTAATCAAGGAGTGGAACTGGAAGGAGGGGCGCCTCGCGGACCTCGGCCTCCTGCATCGGGATGACTGCATGGGAGCAGAGGCAGGTGGGGCTTGGGGGTGGGGGGCGGTGTCTAACAGGGTTTGGAGTCCTGGCAAATACCCTCCTCTTGGGGGGTGGGGGGGGGCTCGGTAGTGGCTCGGAGAACAGAGGGTGGCCTCCCCAATGACCAGGCGGGGAGGAAGGCTCCAGGAACCATAGACTGCGTGTCTACGGAGACCGCCACTTTCACACAGCGACTCGAATTCCAAGAGCGACATCCCTCCAGGCACTTGTTGAACAAAAGGGCTCCAGTCTGTAGTCGCAGGCTTTTGGAACCTTCTTCGCAGACGCTGGGTGGTGCCTTGCACGGCGGGCTTCCACACCCGCGAAGGCCGCGCCACGCAGCCCGCGGTAAGGACAGAAGGCAGCGCACCCAGCCGCCTAAACTTTCTCGAATCTCCCAAGCTTTCACTGTCAAGTTAGAGCCAGGAAGGAGGCACAAACCACAGCAGAGGAGGAAATGAGAGCGTCATCCACAATATAGACAAAACAAATTTCTTTTTAAAGAGATGAGAATCCAGTGAAGAGCACCTACTGTGTGCAAGACTCTGTGTCAAGAACTGCACATAGTGCGTTCTCAGCTCCATAAAGGACAGCTCCAGAGGGACCGTACCCATAAGACAGAGACGCCAACTGCGACCCAAGAAGGTGGCGTGTCTGGCTCAGGTCTCAGGGCTGGTAACGGCAAGGCCAGGGCTGGGTTGATCTTTCCCACTGTCCCAGGGCTGATCACTACCGCGTGGGTCCCCATCCCTTTTAGAAGCCCACAAGCGTCCCACGTGGACCCTGTGGGCCTCCCCCCATCCCCGTGGGGAAGGATTAATTCCCGCTACCCATGAGTCAGGCACTATGCAGGTCGGGTCCTAACCGTACCATCATATTCCTGAGCTACGCACTGCGCCGAGCGACAACAACCGGGGGCTCAGCTTGCGGGGGCCTGACCGCCCACGCCCACCCCTCCACTCCCACGCTGCGCACAGCGGCTCCCCCTCCATACTTGCCCTGTACTAGTCCCCACCGGCAACTGCACCCCGACACACAATTTCACCAACGCAGTCTGAAAAGTGTACATCCCACCGAGCACACCGATCCCCACGAGGACACGCCATTCTAGAGCCACGCCATGGTCCGCGGTCTGCTGCAAGTCCAACACGCAGAGAAACAGGCACCATCAGCACCGGTGCGCACACACCCGCGCACTCACACAGCTGGGTCGCAACGAGCAGTTGCATACACGCTCCCTCCACGCAGCCCCGCGGCCCCACAGTAGCCCCTTTCCTACCGGCTCCGGCACTGGACGCGGTCCGCCGGCTTCTCGAGACCAAGTTCGGCGGCGGCTGAGGCCAGGGAAGTGACTGGGAGCTCGGGCGTCCGTGCGCCCGCAGCCGCTGCGTCGGCCCTGCGACCTTCGCCGCTCGAAGAGACAAAAGGATCCGCCGGCTCAGGAGGGAGCGAGGTGTGGGCGACCGCCGCCGATCCGCAGGTCCACCACCCGCAGCCGCCGCCAGCCCGGGAAGGAAGGGACGAGAAGGCGGGACCCGGAGGCGGAGGCCGGGGCGGGGCACACGGCGAGGGCGGGCACTCAAGTTTCCTAAGGATCCGCCCCCCACGCCGCAACCACGCCCCCAGACTGAGCCCCTCCCCGGCTGCAGTCCGACCACGCCCCCGTCCTGTGACACACCCACTGCTGGACCCTCGGTTCGCGACCCCTGGTTCTCACCACCCTGACCGCTCGCAGATTCCCGGCTGGGTGTCAGTCCCACGGGACTCTGGTGCAGGGGAGGGGCCGAGCGCTGGTCCCACCTCCCTCACCCTTGGCCTCTAGCCTGCGGGTGTGGGAGAGGCCGAGAGGCGGCGCCCGGAGGGGCCGGCTTTACTCCAGCGCCCCCCGCCCCCACAGTTCTTGGCAGGAAGTGCGGCCCTGGTGGCCAGGGAAGTGGAAAAGAGGCCTGAGTCGCCCTAGGCACCCCAGCACCTTCTGGGCCGCCCGCCAGGCCCTCCTCCCTCCCTCTCCACGCCAGTCCTGTGTGCACCTATCACCCACCTTCCCGCGCCTCGTTAAAGAGGAGAGCGTGGCCTGGAGGCAGAAAGACCTGGATTCCCGTTGAAGTTCTCCCAACTCATTCAATGGTCTTGCCAAGAAAACCCTTAGATTCATTCTCTCAGTCTCAGTTTCCCCACCTATAAAACAGTGAGGAGGGCCAGGATCCTTCTTTGGGGCTTTGCCTCCCTTGACATTCAGTGTGGTTTCAGTTTCCTGGTGAGGAGGGGGGCTTGGTTGACATCTCCCATACTAGGGACAGCTGGCCTTCTAGGTGCCAGGGAGGGGCACGGTAGCTCCTTCATCAACTCCCGGCATACCCTGGCAGATCGCACCTGCCATGCCCACCCACTGCAAACATCCCAGAAGACAGGTAACCACAGAAACAGTTTATATGAGGAGCTGGGCGAGCCTGTTGTGCAGAGACAAAACTGTCTCTCTGGCGTCTCTAGGGAAAAACTCAAATCCCTCCTTCAAATCCTCCTCCACAAAAACATGCGAGTGAACTCCTACTATACAGGAGGCTGCCAGGGGAACCGGTAGTGGAGCGGCTAGGAGGGTGAAGGGCAGCCCCAGGGCCTCCTCCATTCCTTCCAGCTTCTAGTGCAACAGGGCAAAGCTAAACCCAGAAGACGCAAGGGGATGATGGCTGCAAGGGTTACAGGACACCTGTACAATGATGCTAGCGGGCTTGTCGTGGTCCCGTGGACCACGACGACTTCCTACCCAGTAAAGGCCCAATCGAAGGTCATTCTGTCCCTTTCCAACTGCACAGATATGTCGGGTTACAGGTAAGAAGCCCTTGGCAGCCTCACCCCAGCAAGTGGAGGACAAAGGCAGAGGACTTCAGAGATCCAGTCGGTCCAGGCAGGGTGCTTTGTACTATGGTCACTCATCCACTTCCAGGTTGCAGTTCAGCCTGGAAGAGGGAGCCCCCACTCAGACATTCAGAAACCGTCTAGCTTCTCTCTAGGGATGTCAGCAAACCCTCCAGTTTCCACCAGTCTGCAACATCCTTTAAGAGGACGCCAAGAGAACACCAGCAGCACTTCAGGGAGGTCTTTGGGGTGCCAGGCCTGGAAGTAGTTTAGCCCAGTTCTCCGCTTACGCTCACATCCAGAATTAGTCATATGGACCTACTTGGTTGTGAGGGACTCTGGGAGTTACGATTTTCTTGGATGCCCAGTCAAACAACACACACACATACACAGAGTAAATAAATTTAATGTTAAGATTAAATAAAAAGCTAACTTATATAGTACTTTAAGGAACATGAGTGTAGCCGGTTGGTGGTGGCTCATTTATGTCTTTAATCCCAGCATTCTGGAGGCAGAGGCAGGCAGATCTCTGTGAGTTCAAAGTCAGCCTATTCTACAGAATGAGTTCCAGAACAGCCAGGGCTTTTATACAGAGAAACCTTGTCTTGAAAAACAAAAAACAAAAAAGGAGAAGAAGAAGAAAAAAGATTAAAAGAAAAGAAACTTGGTTGTAGCTATATGTAGTGGGGCCTGCCTTCAAACCCAGCACTTGGCCAGTCTAATCTATACCTATCACCCCTCCTTGGTCTTGATGCTAGGGCCCCAGAACCTACTCATGGCTTTAAGGAGGTCTTACCCCTGCATCTTTGGGACTCCTCTGTCCTACCTTGGATGCTGAGGCACCAGGACAGAGGGGCGGGACCTTCAGGACTTAAGACATACCTCATGAGGTGTCTGGGAGACATAATGATTCCCTCCCTTACCTCTTCTTAGCTACCATCCTCCCACCCCTGCTTTGACAGGCCTGGAACATTCTCTGCAGTCACCCCAACTGACCCAGGATCGAGGTTTCCAGCATCCCTTTATTATTTTTACTTTTTACATTTATTTATTTGTGTGTGCATGTGTGAGTGTTCATGTGCTACGACATGTGTGTGGACATCAGAGGGCAGTTGGCAGAAGCTGGTTCTTTGATTCTACCACGTGGGTTCCAGGATTTTAACTCAGATCATCAAGTCTGGCAGAAAAGCTCCTTTGCCCACTGTGACATCTTGCTCCCCCTCCTGCTCTTAGTTCCTAAATGTGGATGGATATTGATGCTTTTAAACAGGTGGTGTACACACAGGGCCTACAGCGTAGTAAGTATCCAGGAAATGATAGGCGCATTTCTCTCCTCTTCATTGGCCTCTTCCTCCAGGCCCACTATGTCCTCTTCCATCAGCCTGACCACGCAGCACATATATAGAAAACCAACATGTCAGTTAGGAGGCCCGGGGCTAGCCCCAGCTGTACCACGTTTGGTCAGTGTTACAGGACAAGACTCTGATGGCTTTGAGATTACTCCACCATCAGGTAGGTTTGATGAGAGGCAGGTCGGCTCAGACACACTAAGGAGTGGGAAATGGCTCCATAAACCATGAAGTGTACTTCAGCCACTGCAAATGTTGATCTTGGAGCACTCACTCCATGGTCACCAAGTTGGGTTTACAGGTCTGTGCTACTGTGGATTTTGACAGCTGGCTGGAGGGAGAGTCCCCAGCCTGTCAGGATCCGCCCACAGGAATCAGAAGCCTTGACACGAGGCTCTGCTCTGTGCATTGCGTTGATGGCTTTTCCTTGTCTGAAAATGAGAGCTAGCTCAGGTTCTGTGTGAATCAGATCCCTCGGGGAGAAGTTAAACTCCAAAGTTAAATACAAACAATGGCCCTGACCACTGTTCCGAACCAGTGTAAACTGGGAAGGACCTGCCTGCCGCCCCCCCATCCACCCACCCCTTGTTCTCAGTGTAGTCTCTATTCCAGGAAATTGAGCTGCTGATGCCCTGAGACCTTAGTACATGCCTCACACAGGGATCAGGGGTTTTTGGTTTTGATTTTCTCTTTCTTTTTTTAAAACTTATTTTATATGTATGGCTGTTTGGCCTGAATATATGTCTGCTCCACGTGCACGCCAGGGCTCCTTGGAGGCCAGGAGAGGGTGTCAGATCCCTAGGAACTGGAGTCATGGACAGTTGTGAGCAACTATGTAGGTACTGGGAATCAAATCTTCTGCAGGAGTAGCTAGCACTCTTAACCACTGAGCCATCTTTCCAGCAAGCACCCCCACCCAATTTTTTGGAGGGGTTGTTTGTTTTTGTTTGTTTTGAAAGAATATCTCACTGTGGAGTCCTAGCTGGCTTGGAACTCTCTATGTGGGCCAGGCTGGCCTCGAACTCACAGAGCTCTGCCTGCTTCTGCCTCCTGAGCGCTGGAATTATAGGTGCACACCACCACTTGCCAGTGAGCCAGAGACTGATCCAGCAAGTATCCACAGCAGACAGTATACCTCCACGGTTTCTACTTCAAGCTTCTGCTTGAGTTCCTGCCATGACATCCCTCAGTAGACTGTAACACGGAAGTATAACTAAATAAGCCCTTTTCTTCCCTAAGCTGCTTTTGGTTAGAATATTTTATCACAACAGAGAAAGCGAACTAAAACATGTGGGATCTAGGGATGTGGATTCAGGTGTTCGTGCTTGTCTGGTAATTGCATTAAACCACTGAGCCATCTCCCTGGAACCTGAAATCAATTTTAATGGTGCGTTTTACTTAATCCTGTACGTATGTGAAAAATCAATGTGAGAATCATGAATGAGGTATTTTTTATTCTCGTTCCACATTAACTTTGAAATTGAGTGTGTTTGGATTGACTACAACCCCAGTGCTCAATCAATAACCATATGTGTTTGCGGTTGTCTCCGTGGACATCAAGACAGTGCAGATGCAATGCAATGAATGCCAGGCCTTAGCGCCCAGCAGCATCCCTTGAGAGCCTGTTAGGATGCCGACTGCTGGGCCACAGGCCCAGTTTCTAGTGGAGCAAGCTTGGGGCACTGCCTGAGAGAGGGCATTTCTGACCAGTGTCTAGAGCAATGGTTCTCAACTTTCCTACCGCTGCAGCTCCTCATGTTGTGGGTGACACCCCCCCCCCAACTGTATAATGATTTTCCTTGCTACTTCATAACTGTAATTTTGCGACTGTTCTGATTCGTGATACAAATATCTGACAAGCAGGATATCTGATAGGTGATCCCCTGTGGGACTGCAACCCACAGGTTTGAAACCACTGCTCTAGTTGATGCTGATGCTGCAGGTCCAGGGACTACACTTTCAGAACCACCTGCCACCTCTTCCTCCAAGGCAAGTAGTAAATGCACTTTCTAGTTCCCATATGGAAGAGCAGCGTCATCACTACAAAGCGATAGTAATCAAGCCAGTGTGGTTCTGGTGTCAAAATTATCATCTGGGTGGACAGATTAAAACTGAAAGTCCAGAAATAAACCCTGGCACATTGTCAAGTGACTTTTGTCATGACTATAAAGATAATTCAATGGGAGAAAGAACAGTGTATTCAACAAACGCTGCTGGGACACCTGGAAGACCAGGTGTGTGTGTGTGTGTGTGTGTGTGTGTGTGTGTCTGTGTGTGTGTCTGTGTCTGTGTGTGTGTGTGTGTGTGCTGTAATTTCAGCACTCAGGAGAAACAGGTGAACCAGAGGTTCAAGGTCATCCTCAGTTACACAGCAAGTTCTAGGCAAGCCTGGGTCACATGAGACCTGTCTCAAAAATAAATCTAGCAAACAAACAAATAAACAAACAGAAAAAGAATAAATTTAGGTTCCTACCTCTTATCCTATACAAAAAGTAACTCGAACTAGATCAATGACTTATAAAACTCATAGAAAAAAATTTTAAGTGTTCATGACTTGAAATTGAAGGTTGGTATCTTTTTATATAAATGACCAATAAGCAAATGAAAAAAAACTTTGACCCCATGGCACATCGGGAAACATAAATCAGAGGCTTGGCTACATAAGGAGTTTGAGGCCAACCTGGACTACATGAGATTTGTTTCAAAAGAAAACCAAAACACAAGCAAATAATAATAAAAAAATTAAGTAAGTAGTATAATTTAAATTTTCAAGACTTCGAAGAACATAAAGGCGAATTCTCTGTCCCTCCCAGTATGCCTAGGATCATAAAGATAAGGACCTGGGCACTAAAGACTGAAAGTCACTGCCAACAAGAATGCAGCTCAGTGTTGGTTATGGAGAGCAGTTAGACAGTCAACAACTTAAGCATACAGGTCACCTTATGACCCATCAGGTCCATTTTGTATGGGACAGGGTTCTGAACAGCAGTGGTTCCAACCTTCCTAATGCTGCGATCCCTTAATACAGTCCCTTATGTTGTGGAGACACCCAACCTAAAATTATTTTCACTGCTAGCTCATAACTGTAATTTTGCTACTGTTATGAATCATAGCATAAATATTTTTTGAGATAGAAGTTTGACAAAAGGGTCACAACCCACAGGTTGAGGACCATAAATAACAAAATGTGTGTACAATCCAGTCGAGGATTCACTAAAAACCACCCAAATCTATCCGCTAACGAATGTGTTAACCAAGTGTTATCTACAAAGAAAGGGTCATCAATGGACCAAAGTGATGGGCTCCAGCTACCTGCTGTGAGGTGTTGAACCTTGAAACCCCATGCTAAGTGAAAGCAGCCAGATACAAAAGACCATGTACTGTACAGTCTATCTTTCCATAATGCCCAGAAAAGATAACCCACAGAGACTACTGACACAAATTCCTGTTTGCAGGGGCTGATGGGAAAAGCGGTGAGGAGAATGGCAGCTGCTGGGTACAGGGTTTCTTCTTGACATCAGGCAGTGATTCATACATGGTACATCCACAAAAACCTACCGAGCTGTGCGTTGCACGAATGAATAAACTGGAAACATCAGAGAGGAAGACATTTACTTCAAGTCATAAATAATAAATGGTAAGTGGGAGGTAGGCCCCAGAGTACAGACATCTAAGTGGATTTCCCCCTGCCTCACTTGACCTGCGGGGTTCCGCTGTCATGAGTATAACAGGGACATGGCTTGAAAAGCCTCTTGCGAACAAAAAAAGGATCTCACTGAAGAAAACAAAAGTAGGCATTGGCCAATAAACACAGGCAAGATTCTCAGCCTCCTCTGCGGCCAGGAAAGACAATATAAGCAATAGTACAGTGGGGTTTGAGAAGACCTCTGGGCAAGGGTACACCCCATGCTGTCATAAGAATCATGAATTGGAAGAGTTGTTTGGCCACATCCAGGAGAGACTTCGAGGCCAATCCCCTAACTCAGGACAGCATTTGTGCTTCTCCTTAGAGAACCTGACAGAGCTTCAGAAGCCCCACAGCCCAGTGTCAGCATGTCACCGCAAACTCTGGAGGAACTAATGTTGATTGAAGCCGGTGACATGGAAACCACAGACTCCCAGAGCCTGCAGGTCAGATCGATTAGATGAATGCCAGCGTCTGCGGGCAGATCTCAAAACCAATACAGAAGAATAGGCTGCGAGTCTGAACTGTGTTACTATTTGTCTTTGTACATCATGATACAAAGTATATTCGCTTCGCTACAAATGTATTAAAGGTCCTGGTGATTGTCTGAGTAAGAAATGTCCCCTTACAGGCTGGTGTGTTTGAATACCTCATCCCCAGTTGGTGGCAATGTTTGGAGAGGCTATGAAACCTGTGGGAGGTGGAACTTTGCTGGAGGAAATGTGTCCAGACCTGAGGGTTGATAACCTCACCCTACTTTCTCTTATCTCCCCCTTTCCCACTTCCTGTTTGTGGATGAAAACCTGATCCACTAATATATTAAGGCACACATGCGTACATATAAAATAATAAAATAATTATTTTAAATATTTTTATTGGTGCTTTCATCTGTATGTATGTCTGTGTGAGAGTGGTAGATCTGGAGTTTCAGACAGTTGTGAGCTGCCATGTGGGTGCTGGGAATTGAACCCTGGTCCTCTGGAGAAGTCAGTGCTCTTAAGGCCTTAGCCCTATTCTCCAGCTCCTAAAATAATTCTTAAAGTAACATGAATACCCTCCCTTGAGCATTCCTTCGTTCTGTAAGTCTGGATTTGGGTGTGTCACCATACCCAGGTCATATGAATGTCAATGTTCCAGGGACAGTAATCACTGGGGAGCCATCCCTCTAACTAGTCAGAGGTAACACTGTTGACTAGAGGCACCCCTGTGAGACCACATGCTGGGTGTCTTAGTGAGGGTTTTTATTGCTGTGAAGAGAGACCATGACCATGGCAACTCTTACAAAAGAAAACATTTAATTGGGGTGGCTGTCTTACAGTTCAGAGGTTCAGTCCATTATCATCACGGCAGGGAGCATGGTGGCATGCAGAAAGACATGGTGATGTCTACATCTTGATCAGAAGGCAACAGGAAGTGGACTGAGACACTGGGAGATATCCAGAACATATTTGAAACCGCAAAGCCTGCCCCCACAATGACACACTTCCTCCAACAAGACCATACCTACTCCAACAAGACCATACCTACTCCAACAAGGCTACACCTCTTAATAGTGCCACTCTCCTGGGGGGGGGGGGGCACTTTCTTTCAAATCACCACACTGGGTAGTGCTGAACCTCAGAAGGAGTAGGGAAAGGAAGGCAGAATCTTAGACACAGTGGATGGAAAAATGCGACTCAGAAGGAAGTGAAATGTCACAGGCTTTAATTAGGTCCAGGGAAGGCATCGTGAATGATGCTTAAAATAAGAAAGGACCGAGACAAGGAGGCAGGGACAGTCACCTTTGGGAAAAATGTCAGGAATGACAGCTGGAGAAACTTAGGCCTAACTGGACAAATGAGGGTGAAAAAGAAATCAGAACCCTTAGCCTCTCAGGTGTGGGTGATGTGGGGAGAGGGTAGCAAAGAGCACACAACAGACATAGAGGAGGCCAGGCAATACTGGTCCCCAAGAGGGGACCTCTGACCCATGGGGAACCATGCATCTCCCCAGCGGGCTTTCTCCCCAAGGTGCATAGTGAAGGGGTATGACTCACAAATCCATGGAGACTCACCATAGATGCCTGGTTGCCAGGGGCAGGTGTGGAACACAGTGAGGAATGATGACTGATGGGTGCACACAGCTCCCACACATCTAAATGATTCTGAGGACACTCACCAGCACACACTGTGTCACAGCTGCTAGGATGAACCCCCTAGATTCCCACCATAGCCATAACACTCATTTTCTCGGCTGCTGTGCACTTTGGTGACTTATGCCTTGATGTGGGATTCCCCTCTGCATGCTATGAATATGTTTTATTACCATTGGTTATTAAAGAAGCTGTTTTGACCAAAGGCTTAGTAGAGTAAATCCAGGCAGGAAATCCGTACAGAGATATAGAGAGAGAGTAGGTGGAGTCAAAGAGATATCATGTAACTGCTGAAGGAGAAAGACATCAGTCACCAGCTGGAACCATACTAGTAGGCCACAGACTCATGGTGACACACAAATTAAAAGAAATGGATAATTTAAGATATAAGAGTTAGTTAGAAATATGCCTGAGCCGATGAAAGGAGACAGAGACAGAGACCCACACCGGACAGAAATCTCAAGGTCCAAAGCAGGAGCAGAAGGAGACGGAGCATGAGCAAGGAACTCAGGACCACGAGGGGTGCACCCACACACTGAGACAATGGGGATGTTCTATCGGGAACTCACCAAGGCCAGCTGGCCTAGGTCTGAAAAAGCATGGGATAAATCCGGACTAGCTGAACATAGCGGACAATGAGGAATACTGAGATCTCAAGAACAATCGCAGTGGGTTTTTTTTTTATCCTACTGCACGTACTGGCTTTGGGGGAGCCTAGACAGTTTGGATGCTCACCTTACGAGACCTGGATAGAGGTGGGTGGTCCTTGGGCTTCCCACAGGTCAGGGAACCCTGATTGCTCTTCGAGCAGATGAGGGAGGGGGACTTGATCGGGGGAGGGGGAGGGAAATGGGAAGCGGTTGCGGGGAGGAGGCAGAAATCCTAAATAAATAAATAAATAAATAAATAAATAAATGAATAAATGAAAGAAATATGCCTGAGCTATTGGCCAAATGGTGTTGTAATTAATATAGTTTCTTATTCAGGTCTGAGTGGCTGGGAGATGAATGAGCAGTCTCCGTCTATACAATGGTACACCAACATGGGCCAACTAGATCCACATAAAACCTGAAAGAGCTTGGGAAGAAATTCTAGACACAAAAGAAACAGAGTTAAGCACAGCTTCATGGTAGCAGCATTTTCTCAGATGGGCTCTGTTTGCTAGAAACAAACAGAGGCACGATTCTTTTAAGAGAAGGCTTCCTGACTCAGTGGTAGCAACAAAAACTGTACAGCTCCTTTAAGGCTTCCTGGTTCATGTTAGTTGCATAAACTAACATGGCTCTTTCAGGAAGTAGAGCACTTAAATGGGGTTTGTGGGCAATATGCTGCAAGTTACTTGGTGGCAGCATGAGCCAACTGGTTACCAGAGTTGAGGTGGTGAGCATGGTTCCCACCTGCAGGTCCCAGAGCTGATAGTGAAGGTAGTTCTGTCATATTGGAAGGCTGAGAGAGGCAGAGCCAGCATCCAGGGCCACTGCGCCCAAGCTGCTTACCATTTTAAAAGCACTCCTTTTCAGAAAATGATTACAGATCTGCAATAAAGGCAGATTCAGACACAGGTAAACCTCTGAACAAGTCACAGTGTGTTTTTAAAAATGTACGTAGGCTTGAGAGAGAGAAGAAAAATAGTATAGACAGTTATAAAAAATTTAAAGAATAAAACAAAGTCAGACAGAGACAGAATACAGACATCATAGATTAAAGGAGTAAAGATAATAAAATAAGCCACATAAAGATGGAAAATACACAGACAGTCTGGATTATGTATATTATTGTGTTTTCTTTGAATTTTTTGACTGTGAATGAACTAAGTACAGAGAGACATTTCATTGTACAGGTTGCTAAGATAAACCAACATATATATTTTAAAGGTATCATGACTTCAAATTTTGGGTCTAAGGATATATTGCTTTGGAAAAGAGGTTCTTCTTTTGTTTTCACAGAGGGTAGAAAGCTGCCTAAGGAGAAAGACACCTACCGGTAGGCGACAGTCTTGTGGTGATACATAGATTAATAGAAATAGGTTCATTTAAGATACAAGAGTTAGCCAGAAATATATCTAAGTCATTGACCAAGCAGTGTTGTAATTAATACAGTTTCTGTATGATTATTTGCATCCGGGCGGCCAGAAAACCAATGTATCTACCTACAATGGCTCTTGACTTTTCCCTGGGAATTGTTGGCTAGTGGAAAAAGCTACCTAACCTAAGGTCTACCTGCACTCGGGGTAGCCTATATCTGGAGACAGGTCTATTTGAACATACTAAGATCCTGAGCAACTCTGAGGTCACTCTAGCAACAGAATTCCCTGTAGGGTGGCAGTCTCTGTTGTAGCTGTCCCAATCCAGGCACCTTAACACACTGGGGCCTCTCTAACAAACCTTCATGTCTGTGAACTTCACTCCAGATCTGTTCCCCAGGGAACTGACCTAAAGCATGGGGGATGGGGGTTAGGGGTTGGAAAATCAAAGATTCTCCAAGAAAGCATGGGGATTTAAGCAAACACCAGATCTGCTTAGGCGCCGAGCTGTGTAGACAATGTCTCTATTTAGCTCTCTCACCATCAGTCATAAATAAAGAGCTCTGAAAAATGTTGACTTCAGCAAGGTAGCCCATCTAGTTCTTCCTCAGGTAAAAGCAGCTCAGAGGCGGCCTTGGGAAGATGATTCAACAGTTAAAAGCACATACTGTGCTTGCAGATGTAGTAATCGGAGCGGCGGGGCTGCGTCCCCAGCACCCTGGCCGCCTGCACGGCTAGCTTTACCCGAAATAACAACACACAAACTGTATTTTTTTTTTATTGAGAAAAAGAGAAAAAAAAAAAGGCCGGGCGGTGGTGGCGCATGCCTTTAATCCCAGCACTCGGGAGGCAGAGGCAGGCGGATCTCTGTGAGTTCGAGACCAGCCTGGTCTACAGAGCTAGTTCCAGGACAGGCTCCAAAGCCACAGAGAAACCCTGTCTCGAAAAACCAAAAAAAAAAAAAAAAAAAAAAAAAGAGAAAAAAAAAAGTTTCCACCTCCTCCCAGCCTCCCATTTCCCTCCCCCTCCTCCCACCCTTCTCCCCCTCCTCCCACCCTTCTCCCCCTCCTCCCACCCTTCTCCCCCTCCCCCCACTCCTTTCCCCCCCCTCTCCATTCCAAAGAGCAGTCAGGGTTCCCTGCCCTGTGGTAAGTTCTAGGTCCTCCCCCCTCCGTTCATATCTAGGAAGGTGAACATCCAAACTGGCTAGGCTCCCACAAAGCCAGCACATTAAGTAGGATCAAAACCCCGTGCCATTGTCCTTGGCGTCTCATCAGCCCTCATTGTTCACCATGTTCAGAGAGTCCAGTTTTATCCCATGCTTTTTCAGTCACAGTCCAGCTGGCCTTGGTGAGCTCCCAGTAGATCAGCTCCACTGTCTCATTGGGTGGGAAACTGTATTCTTTTAAACACTGCTTGGCCCATTTCTATCTAGCCTCTTCTAGGCTAACTCTCGCACCTGGGCTAGCCCATTTCTAATAATCTGCTGTAGCTCCCAAGGTAGTTTACCAGGGAGATTCTGGCCTACATCCATCCTGGGTTGGAGTTTCATCATGTGCGTCTGGCTGGGCGAGGGGAACATGGCGTCTCTGCCTGAGCTCACTTCCTCTTCCTCCCAACATTCTGTTCTGTTTACTCCTCCCACCTATGTTTTAACCTATGAGGGCCAGCCAAGCAGTTTCTTTATTTTTTAACCAATGACCTTCCTCCATCATGCAGAGGACCTGAGTTCAGCTCCCCGTACCCACAGTGGGCGGTTCATAACTGCTCCCAGGGATCCGATATTCCTTTCTGGACTCTGCAGGCATCTGTACTCATATGTGTACATACACACGTGAGCGCACATGCGTGCTGTTGGAATGAATCTGTAAGGCAGGAAGTGGATTGACGGTTGTTACCTAGGGAGTAGCGACTGACTATGAAGGATGCAAAGAATTTTAGGAATGGTTGGGGACATCCTGTATCTTGAGGTACTAGTTAAATGGGACGAACATCTCTCAAACTTCATTAAACTGAACACTTTAAATGGGTGCTTTTCAGAGTTGGAGAGATGGTTCAGCGGGGAAATTTCTTGCAGCATGTCATAGTCATGACTTCTATGACTGTGGTGAAATGTCATAACCAAAAGCAACTTGAGGAGGAAGGGATTTATTTTGGTTTCATTTCTACATCATAGTTCATCCCTGAGGGAAGTCAGGGCAGGAACTCAACGTGGGCAGGAACCTTGAAATAGGAACTGGAGAAGAGGCCGTGGAAGAGTGCTTCTTATTGGCTCACTCCTTGTGGCTTGCTCAGCCTGCTTTCTTATAACTTCCAGGACCACCAGCCTAGGGAATAGCACTACCCACAGTGAGTTGGGTCCTTCCACAACAATGACTAATCAAGAAGATGCACCACAGGCCAGTCTGCTGGGGACATTTTTTCAATTGAAGTTCCTTCTTTCCAAATGAGTCTAGTGTGTGTCAAATTGACTTAAAACTAGCCAGCACACAGCATACACATGAAGACCTGAGTTTGATCTTCAGAGCCCACATAAAAAGTCAGGTACATTGGTGTGTGCCTAGGGAGGCAGACATGGGTAGATCTCTGGAGTTTTCTGGCCAGCCAGCCAGTCTAATGTAATTGATGAGCTCCAGGCCACTAAGAGATCTGGTCTCAAAAAGGTGGACAGTTCCTGAGGAACAACACTGTAGCTGACCTTTAGACTTTAAGCATCATGACACATGCACACCCAAATAGGCAATTTTTCATTTTCTGTCTGTTATAATTCAAGGAAGTTGATTTTAATAATAATAAAAAAAACAAAAACAATAGCCCAGAGATAGGAAACCCAAGATTAAAATGTCACCCTTAGGTGACAGGGACCCAGTCTTTTGTCTCTTGTTCCCCTGAGTGGTATGGTTTTTATTTACAAAGCCATGCCATGACTCAGAGCGGCTACAAAAACTGTGGCATTTATAGCCTTATTCCAGCTGGAAGAAGTAAAAGGAGAACGAACTTAGCCTCCTTTCTAAAGAGATAGTAAACACAGGGCACAGAACACATACTTTAATCTCAAGCAGAAGCAGATAGAGCTCAGAGCTCTATAAGTGTGGTCTACATAGCCAGTTTCATGTCAGCCAGGGTGTGTGTGTGTGTGTGAGAGAGAGAGAGAGAGAGAGAGAGAGAGAGAGAGAGAGAGAGAGAGAGAGAAGGGTTCGAGGACAGATGGTTAGGTCTTCCTATAAGAAAGGATGGAAAAGGAATGAGCTTATAACTAGAATCTTTGCAGGTCTAGATAAACTCAGGATCCTGTCCTAAGGGATAGGAACTCAGTAGCTCAGAAACAGTACAGTGTGGATGTGGTGAAATACAGTACAGGTCGAGGGTCTGGAGAGATGCTCAGTACTTAAAACACTTGTTGCTTTTGCAGAGGACTGCAGTTCCATTCCCAGCACCCATAGAGACCAGCTCCCAGAAGCCTGGAATTCCACCTCCCGAGGATATGACACCCTCTTCTGGCCTTTGAGGGCACTGCACTCATATGTGCATATCCATACACAGACACACAGATAAACACACACACACACACACACACACACACACACACACACACACATTTAAAAATAAAATAAGGGTAAAGGCCAGAGCTAGAGAGATGGCTCAGTGGTTAAGAGCACTTGTTGCTCTTGCAGAGGACTTGGGTTCAGTTCCCAGCATCCACATGGTAGCTCACAGCTATCCCATGCACTCAGGGGGTGCACATTCATACATATAAAAAATAAAAAAATGTGAAAACAAATAAATAAATAATAGTAAAATCAGGGGTTTGAGAGACAGCTCAGAAGTTAAGAGCATTGGCTGCTCTTCCAGAAGACCTGGGTTTAATGCTCAGAAAGAAACTACATGGAGGCTCACCACCATCTCTATCTCCAGTCCCAGGTGATCCGACACCCTCTTCTGGCCTCTGAGGCCATTGCATGCATATGGTGCATAGACAGAGATACAGGCAAAGCACCTATACACATAAAATACATTTAAAAAATCTGAAAAGAAAGTATGTAAAAAGTAAAATAAAAAATAAAATGATGATCCCTGGTCCAAAAGCACAAAAGGTCAAAATGTTCCAGAATTCAAAAGCTTAGTATGCCAATACAATGCCACAGTAGAAGATTCCACACTGAAGCCTTCAGCACGCAAGGCAAGTGAAGTCAAAACATGGCTCCCTAACAACAGTGGGTAAAATTACCTTCAGGCTGCGTGTATCAGGTATAAAAAAATCAAAGGAAGGCCTTTTTCTGGACTTGGGTCCCATAATCAAGCACCAACCCCCCACTTCTCTCTCTCTCTTTCTCTCTCTCTCTCTCTCTCTCTCTCTCATACACACACACACACACACACACACACACACTTATTTGTTTTTTAAACAGGGTTTCTCTGTGTAACCTGCATATTTCAGAACTCATTCGGAACCAGTCTGGCCTCAAACTCAAGAGATCCACCTACCTCTGCCTCCAAGTGCTGGAGTTAAAGGCATGCTCCAAATTTAAGCTATATTATTAATGGATATACAAAATTTTCTTATTTTCCCCCAATCTGAAAACTGTACCAAAATCCAGAACACTTCTGGTCCCAAACATTTTGGAACAGGGATGTTCAATTTGGGTAGTGTGTGAGCTTAAAAGAGACAGCATCAGAAAATGACCACAACAAGGAGCAAGGTGACTCCCACCTGAAATCCAAAGAGGGAGGGTTGAGGACAGTTTGGGGCCAGCCTGGTCTACATAGTAAGTCTGAGGCCAGCCAGGGCAAAGACCCTGCCTTAAAGAAAGAAAGAGGAGTTGGGGGAGGAAGAAAGGAAAGAAAGAGGGGGAGGGAGAGGGAGGAAGGTAGGAAGAAAGGAAAAATGGGCTGGATAGGTTTTTCCAATGAGGTCCAAGCCTTGGTACTCTCTGGGTTGATGCTGTTGAGACAGAACCTGCAAGATCCAACGTCTAGTCGTTCCACTGTTGGAATAGAGCCACGGTTTTCTAGAGCTGGGCCAGGTGTAGAAGGAATTGGGGAGGCTCTAAAATGTATACGGTTTCTTCTGGGGTTGATGAAGTGTTCTAAAATTCTCTGAGGTGATAACGGTGTAAGTGGGAAGATACGGAAAGCCATGAAACACGCCTTTGGTGAAGGAACCAAATCCCTTCTCTCAGTCAAGACATTAAGAAATTTTCTCTTTCATTCTCCCACATCTGCCTGCAGGCCAGCTGTGTGGCGTGTCTGCCTGCTGGCCTTCTGTACACTGCACCCTACTCATGAGACCTCCTTCCCATCTCGCCTCCTTCCATGAAAACCTTCCAGTTCTTCTGTGGCCAGAATCGTGCCCAGACCCACTGGACAGGAGCCTGAGGCTGCAAAAAATCAGGTGTTCAGTAGCTACTTCCAAAACATCTCTCACTATGAACAAGAACAGAAGCCCTCACACCAAAAGCCACGACTCCATAGAAAGCCCTGAATCCCCGATGGTCACATACTCTTGTCAACCCACGGCCACACTAATCGTATTCAAGGGGCTTTATGTCCTCATTAGCCCACTGGGAGATATTAAGTCCCAGTGTACAAGACACAGGGTCACCAAATAAACAGCCTGTGTACGTCTCTGCATGCTTTTCTCAGCAAGGGCTTTTACATTAAGTTAGATTTGACACCTGCCTTGCAAAGCCTTCCCCTCCCCTCCTGTGCCCGCATCTGCTTCAGGGAATGTCTGACCATGTTGTTTTGTTCCAAACCTCGGTATTTACCTATCTCTACCATCAAGATGTGAGTTCCTTGGGGCCAGCGACCTGCAAAGGCAGGGACACAGAGTGTCCCTAGAAATACTTGCTGGATGTATCGACTGGTAGCTTGTAGGAGTAAAAAAATTACAGTTATGAGGTAGCAATGGGAATCATTTTATGGTTGGAGGAGCACTACAGTATAAAGGGTTATAGCATTAGGAAGGTTGGGGAAATTCTCTAGAGTATCACTGGAGTCTGAAGATGCCATCTGAGGCAGGTTTGGTAAAGGAAGGGGAGATGGTTTTCAGGCCAGAGTGAAAGGGAGGCAAGCCTGTTGAGGATAAAGGCTCGCCGTCTGGCCCCAGCCTTCCATACCAAGCATCTTGGGGCAGAAGCTGACCTCATTGCTCTCTTCAGGAGGAAAAGGGCAGGCTCCCAGAGAAAGCCTGAGCATGCTCTGTGGCTAGGAGAGCCCCCCGCCCCCCCCCCCTGCCACTTGCTTTCTTGTGAACTTGAGAGATTGGCTGGGACTCAACCGTCTAGGGGAGGTGGCGGTTTGATGCCCTCCAAGATAGGCTGCTACTGCTTCTGGGCGTCCCACAGGCTCTCACTGCCCTCTTCAACAGCTCCAAGGGGCCCAGGAACTGTGTCCGGGAATCAGGAGCAATGATCACATTCAGCCTGCTGTGATGTTTCGGTTGGGTCCCCATTCACAGTGGCCTATTTCCCAGTCCTCATGTCCCTGGAACCTTGGGGAAGATCCAGCCACGGTAGGGTAAGAGAGTAAAGTCTTCAGGGAAGCCAGACTGCTCAAGAGCTGCTGGCTGTGGGTGGAGGCAAGGAGGCAAGTCCAGAAAGAGGCCAGACTTTGTCAATGGCGTCACATGATGAAGCTTCCCTCTACCCACCAAGCCTCTCTCCACCTCTGTTCCGCATCTTTCTCTAAGAGGACCCCACTCAGAACTCCGTGACAGGTGAGAACACAGAAGGTAGAAACCCCAGTGGGGTCTGAAGCCGATATGGTCTTCTGGCCTTCGTGAACACATGGTGCCTCTCTGGCTTTTCCAAACATGCTCTTTGATCTTAAGGCAGGAACTTGCTGTCCTCTGCCTCCCCACTGTCTCCTGTCTCCTGCATAAGAATGTCTCCATGCAGGTAGCAGGTGGTCAGGGCTTGCCACAGTTAGGAAGCTTCTTCTGATATCATATCACTCAGGTGAAGAGAAAGAGAGGCCACTGTGCTCAGCCCACCCCTCTAGAACCCAGGAGCTGTGCCCTCTCTCTCCCCTCCCATCTCTCTATCCCCCACCCTCACTCCCAGCTCTACCTCCTGCTGGCAGCTTGACACTTCCAGCCAGCATCTGCTGCTTCCACAGGAGCCCCTGAACCCTATGCTTCTGGTTCTCAGCACCTCCCCTCATATCCTGTACTTTGAGATGACAGCCTATGGGATCAACCCCGACTAAGAGCACGCATACCCCGGAGGCTGGTTACACAGGCACTGGAAGGGGTGGACCTTGTGGTGGTCCCTGTATGTACTGACACTTACAAAGCCATGTGGGACCCATAGGTTCGTGGGTTGGGGAGAGCAGAGGGCTGAGTGGCCTCTGAAGCCTGGGTAGCCACCTTCCTCTTGTCACATGTCAGCCAGGGACCAGGGTTACTCAGCCCTAGAGCCAGCTTCCTTCTGACGATCCATTCCTCAACCACACCACCCCAGGCCTGAATGCCTTCTCCAGGTTTGGGTCCTGATGTTTTCAAGATGTCATCGTGAGATCACAGCCAGGCCCCTCAGTCTTGATCTCCTGATGATATGCTCAGTGCTGTGAAGGTTCAGGTATGTTGCACAGTCTCTCTGAGTCTGAATTTCTGCATGTTTCTAGTTTTGGTCTTGTTATTTTGAGACAGAGTTTCATTATGTGGCCCAATTGACCTGGCATTCACCATGTAGTCCAGGCCAGCCTGGCACTCACTATGTAGATCAGGCTGGCCTCAAACTCCCAGAGATTCACCTATCTCTGGTCCAGCCCTGGATTTTTACATCTGAAAAGCAGTCAGTCAGTCAGCAGGAGCCCTTCTGGCTGTGAGAACAAGGCCCAGTGGTCTGAACAGGAGTAGGAAGAAAGGGACGGCCAAGCAATGGCAGTGGGTACTGAAGGGAGAGGGGGTAATAAAGGGCTTTCTGAGAGAAAGGCAGGGTATCCGGGAGGGTAGGAGGAGGTCAGAGGGACGGCTGTAATGATAGCAGGGAGTGCAAGCACACAGCCCAGGCACACACTTGCCGTGCTCCAGGTCTGTAGAGAGTCCCGTGGTCATCTCCACTCAGCAGAGGAAACCACGCAACAGGCTGCATATTTCTTAAGGTTAGGCTCCAGAACTGGATTCAGATGCTCTGAAGCCTGTGCCCCAAATGCCAGACTAGGATTGAGGTGTACATCCGCATGCTGGAGGTCCTGAATAGGAACAATGAGGAACAGGCGGGTGGTCCCACGAGCCCTGGGCTAGCTGGATCAGGGAAGGAAAGCTGGGGAAAGACAACTTGCTGGGATACTGTGGAGGGGAGGGTCTTTGTTGCTAAGCAGCTAATTGCTGACTATTCTGCCATTTCAACCTTGTAAGACCCCTAGATGAGCACATCTGTGAAGACGTGATTAACTTCCTTTCTTACACTCTTTTCCCACCTACATTCTGCCCCGTCCTGCTGTAAATACCTACCCACACGGATGGCCCACGCAGCTCTGTGATTTCTCTAGCCCCCCACCTCCTCTTCTTGGCCACATGACCTCCATCCATTAGCAACTGGCTCTTCCCATGAGCCAACTTCTCCATCCTGGGCACCACGTCCTCCCATGTCTCAACTCAGAATTCCCTGCCCAAGCTCAAACTCTCTTTTTCTTTTAAGCAAAATTTAAGTGTTTTACATTTATTTATTTTTGCAGGTGTGCACACAGATACTTGGGCATGCACACGTGCCACAGTGCCCATATGGGAACTCAGAGAACAATTGTGGAAGCCAGTGCTTTCCTTCCACCACGTAGGTCCTGGGAATTAAACTCAGGTCATCAGACCTCGCCACGCAGCCCACTTCTTAGCATGCCAGACTCCGCATGTGACTCCCACAGCGTCTGTCTGGAGCTGCCCTGTGGCTCCACCCCCTCCTCTCTTCCACCCACTTTCTCATTTTCTCTAATGAGTATTTAATGTCTTCCCAACTCTGAAATCCTCTGGTCTCTTTCGCACACCTCATTCAGGCCAGAGGCATCTCTTCTGGATGTAGAAACCAACAGATAAAAAAAGAATTTCACTTCCTACCGCCCTGTCTCCAAACCTGAGTGTCCCCGCATCCCCCTGCAGGAGTGTGGACTGTGTTTCTGCTAAAGCCTGAGGCCTGGGGCAATCCCCTCACGGGCCTTCTTGATTCTCAGGAATCTGAAACCTAAATCATCTTCCTTCCTCTGCAATGCTAGCACTTCTCATTAATATTTCAGTGTGACGAGGCGGAGGCAACCAGGGGTCGACCATGTCCATTCTCATCCTCTTTAGCAACAGATGTGAGGCAGCAGGGAAGGGCTGGCAAAGGTCTGGTCAGTGGGCACAGTCAGTAGTCGCTAAGACGATGGGTAGAAGGAGGATGTGAACACTTGGGGATGGAGGTGACTGGAGCACCCACGGGATGGTGCCATTCATAGTTAGGGTGTGTCTTCTCACCTCCATTCACCCAGTCTGGAAATCACCTGAAAACCTGCCCGGAGGTTGGTGTCCTCAGTGATGGTGGAGCCCGTCAGGTTGACAGTCAACATTACCAGCGGAGTCGCCCACTCTGAACATCCTTTCTAAGTGAAATTTACGTCTTTGCTTCACTCCCAACCAAACCCAGTCGCAACAGATGCACACGCTGTTCTGAACACAGGGGGAGGGAGAAGAACCAAGCTCTTAGAATTCCAGGGTCCCTTTTTCAGTTTCTGTGCATTTCATAATGGCAAAGACTGAGTCTCCATGCACACAGTTTCTGCTAGTAACTTCCATTGCATCTGCAGCAACATCTGGTCCACAGCCAACCCAGAGCTCCATAGGGCTTAGTCCGGCAGACCCTCCTGGGGCTTCTGGCTCCATCTTGAAGCACTCCATCCCTTTAGCTTGGGTGGGCTCTTCCTCTGCTTGCTTTTCCTCCCCTGCCCCCTGATACAGAACTCACAGGATGAGGTCCAATAACCTCTCAATGGGCTACTGCCCTTCAAGACCGGACTTCCTCAGAACCATGGGTGGTGTCATCAGAGCCTATAATTAGAGTATTCGTCCTTCCTCCTGCAGAAGTTCTCCTGCCCTGGATCTGCCCAAGGTGCCGCCTACAACCTAGAGTTGTGATCTCTCACAAGCCAGTAGCTTTGTCAGCTGCAACTGTGGCCTCCACCCAGCTTCTCAAGAAGGGCTCAAACTGTCATCTCAGTGCCCGGCAGTCATGCCCCAGCTACATATTCTTCTGTGTTATTTGCTCTTCTGTTGCTCTGATAAATCACCCCTCAGGTCCCCAGTCACTTCAGTCTGACCAAAAGTGACTTAAGGAATGGTTTATTTGGACTTATGGTTCCAAAGCGAGAGTCTGCAATGGCAGAGCACATGCAGAAAGTGGTGGGGAGGGGACGGGAAGGAGGGAGGGAGAAAGAGAGAGAAAACTGGAGTGGATTTGGCTCTGACTTCTCCAAGCCCGGCCCCAGTGACCCGATCTTCCAGTAAGGCCCCATGTTCTGAAACATTCATTACTTCCCAGGGACCAAGTTTTCACACGCATGAGCCTAGGGGGGAACATTTCTCATTCACATCCTCAGAGTCCCCAGTTGTCCTTTCTGGATGACTTCCCTGTGGTCCCTGGGTTGACAGCAAGCACATGATCCACCTGAGGCTGCAAGCCACGAGTCCAGACTCAGCTGGTTCCTGGTTCATGCTGTCCTTTTTCATCCAACCACCGGTACTCCTCCTCCCCCCCACCCTCAGCATCTGGTTTCAGGCCCTTGCATGGCCACTACTCCTCCTGCCTGAAATGTCCTGGTCCCAGCTCTCCTACCTCTACCCTGACTCTGTCTCTTCTTCAGGTCCAAATTTAAGGGTTCCTTGGTCAGTTGGTTGGCTGGGAACTTCCAAGCCTCTTGAACTCAGTGGCAGGAAGAACTTCTCCCCGGCCCTGGAAACCATCCAGGCACACTCTTAGGTCCCTCCAACCTTCTGTTCATGGAGATGGGACCTGTTTTAGGAATCCAGTCTCTGTTCTGGTCTCTTCTCTCAGATACTGACAGGCACCCTGCTGGCAGATCCTCCGTGAGCTCCTAGCTAACACAGGCAGAATTTCTCACCTGGGAAGCCAGTCCACATCAGAGTGGGTATTGGGGCCACACATCCTGCTCCCCATACTCTTCCCTGTCTAACTGGGAATCAGAGAGCTTGGCTGCAGGTTCCCACTGTAAGACCTCGCTCTCAGGAGCTATGAGCAGAGACTGCTCCTTCTGCAGCTTGGACTCTGGTTCTCTTCGGAGACTCAGCCATGCTGTCTGCCCTGAACTGTCTGTCCTGCCATGCAGGGCCGTGAACTCTCCTCAGAGCTCACGCCATGTTGTTGCCTCTCTGTGTATCTGCCCATGTGTTAGTGATTCTTTGAATAAACTCTTTAGCCCTCAGGAAACCATCTCAGTGTGGTCTTGAACCACTTGCCCCATCCAAAACTTAATAGTTTACGTGTCTTTACCGTAAGTCTATCTCGGCCAACCACCCTACTCTTCCTGCCTGTACTCCGTCTGCCTAGGGAGTGCCCACATGGACTGCCCTGGCCTCTCAGAGTGCCCACAGCTTCACTGCTCCTCCTGCCTGAAATGTCCTGGTCCCAGCTCTCCTACCTCTACCCTGACTCTGTCTCTTCTTCAGGTCCAAATTTAAGGGTTCCTTGGTCAGTTGGTTGGCTGGGAACTTCCATCCACTGGGCAAGATCAGGTGTGTGATTATTTTGTCCACCAGGTTCACACAACTTCCTCAAGAGAGGACAAGGCCAGGAGCAGAGCTGACATAGCAGGTATCTGTAAGGATCATCCTCTAGCCTCTCGGGAGAGTGGAAAGGAAGCTTGCTTGGTAGGGGAGTTACCAGCCATTCATGTAAACACAGAACAGAAACCTAAGTCCTCTCAAGCATTGGGGAGCAGGTGGGAATATTGCCAAGGCAGAAAACCCCTCCGGCCAGGGACTTTCTCGCCTGGCCTGTCTACTATGATGGACACTTAGACTTCAATGCCTTTTTGTTTTGTGTCTCGGTTAGGCCTCTGTGATGGACTTGCTCGGAAAAAACCACTCCATGGGACATCATTCACGTTTTTAAGTCGGATTGCTAGAACAACCTTTCAGGTCTTCAGACAAATCGTCACCTACAGGTAGTGTTAGGACCCAGGAGAAACACGCTTTTCCCTAGAATTTTGAACTGATGTTTGTTTTGCTTAACAAAAGGCTTTTTTGGAGACGGGGCCTCCTGATGGAGCCCTAACTGGCCTGTAACTCACCGTGTAGACCGGGCTGGCCTCAAATGCACAGCTGCCCACCTGGCTCTGTACCCTCAGCCACACCATTATGCCCAGCCAGAATCTCTTTTTAACATAAACCATACATTACGCCCATTTATCACTCTGGTTTTGATGTAGCTGTAACCTATTTGTTCAGTCCGGGTGCCTGTGGGAGTGAGCATTGGCTGGGGTGGCGCTCAGATCTTCTAATTTCCACTGCTTTAGGGGGCAGCAAGAGCTGAAAACATTCATGAAGCAAGCCAAGTGTCGCTTCCACTGAGAGCAACTCTTCCCTCACTCCACAAACCACACGGCTGCTTAGCGCTTCCCTGCCACAGCCACCCCTTATTCTCTCCCAGAGGCTGTGGTCAGGAACTGGACCACACCAGTCTGCTCAGGTGAGGCAGTTTGGGTGATGGGGTAGGGGTACACTGCTGGAGCTGAGAGGAGCCACAGGCTCAAGAACATCTCAGCTCTTCCTTATAAGGATGCAACAAAGAGCTGTTCTCCAGAGCGTGTTTGCCTGTGTGTATTTATGTACACATGTGTCGTGGAGACCAGAAGTCAATGTTATGTCTTCATCAATCGTACTCTACCTAACTTTTTGAGACAGGGTCTCTCCGTGAGCCTGGGCATCATGGATTCCAATGGCCCCAGGGATCCTTCTGTGTCTACCTCCCCAAAGCTAAGACTGCAGGCACAGACTGCTGCAATGACCTTTTACATGTGTGTTGGGAATCTGAACTCAGGTCCTATGCTTGTACCATGAGGACTCTACCAACCGAGCCACACACCCCATTCCGACTATCTTGATTCAGCCTGTGGGGAACTATGGAACAGCTTGACTTCCAAGAAGAGGAGAAGTCACTGGGTAGGAACCTGGAGACTGACTTCACACCATGTGGAACTCAGCAGCAAACGCAAGGAACAATTTACCATTCAGGAACAACTTTCAAAGAATCTAGTTGAGGATTCAGAGGTGACTGTTCTTTGCATCCGCATTTATGGAGCAGAGATACCATTTTGTGCATCGTGTGTTAACAAGCACCATTCGTACTGGCTATTTGGGAGCAGAATCAACTGAGCCTTCTCTTGAAGACACCAGGGGCTGGAGAGAGGACTCGGGGGTTAAGAGCACAGACTGCTCCTCCAGAAGAGACGGGTTCAATTCCCAGCACCCACATGACAGCTTACTGTAACTCCAGTTCCAGGGGACCTAACACCTATGGCAAAACACCAATGCACATAAAACTTAGAGTGAGAAAGAGAGAGAGAGCAGACACAGTCGACTGTGGCCCAAGCACACAAGCACGACAGGAAGGCCCACCTTAGAGCAGCAAAGGGGTCTTGACATAGACTGTGGGACCTCAGCATCATGGAGCCCAGTGAACCCTCATGTAGTTCTGACAAGTCACCATAGGCAGCAGGGTGAGCCCAAGGCAGTATGTGGATCAGGGCTGGTAGCTGTGACAAGGTACACCAGACCAGGTAGCTTAAACAGTTTAAGCTATTGTCTCCCAGCCCTGGAGGCAGGACAGTTGAGGTCAAGGTGAAATCAGGACTGCTGTCCACTGAGCCCTCTCTCCTGGCCTTGCAGAAGGCCACCTCATTGTTGCCTCTCCAACCTCTGGGTGCCTGCAACCTAATCTATTGATAAAGACTCCTATAGGATTAGGACCCCACCCACGTGACCTTTAGAGACTTCTTCGGTGCAGTCATACCCTGAGAATTTGAGGACAAGACTTACAGCTGTGAATTCGAAGGGGCATAATCCACCCATGCCAGGGAGTGGGGAAACCCATGCCAACTGCGGTCCTCTTGACAAAGTAAGGGAGGGGTGGGGCAAGGGACTGTGTGTGTAGGAGAGAAGTCACAGCCCTCAGTGTTGCACTGCGTGGGGTAGGCAGGAGAAACCCTGCCTGGCTAGGTGCTGTTCCAGGTCCCTCCTCCCAGCCTGCCTCTCCTCCCCAGGGTCTCCTGCAAGAGCCACCTCTACAAAGGAAAAAAAAAAAAAATCTTAGAAGCCTGGTGACTGAGAGGGAGTGGCTTGTGTGTAACTTGGCCCGGAGCATGGAAAGTTAAATCAACTGGAAAGAGAAGGAGGAAGTTAGAGAAAAAAAAAATCACCCAACCACCAGTACAGGAGTTGATAAAAAGGATGGTGAGGCCGTGAGGGTTTGGAAAAACTGAATCTCGAAGTCTGAAGGAAGGAGAGAAGGCAGGGGCTGTGGTGTTCTTCTCTGCTGTGTACTGGCAGGAGAGGGTACCTGGGGAGGTGGGGGGGGGGCTGTATTCATCTATATGTGGATGCATGTGGAGCTAAAGATCAAACTTGGGCATCAATCCTCAGAAGCTGTCCGTTTTCAGAAAAAAAAAAATTACAGTTCTTTACCCTTCCCCCACCGTGTCTGTGTACTTGCCACAGTCAGTACGCATGCGGAAATCAGAGGACAACCCGTGTGAGCTGGTTCTGTCCTTTCACCATGTGGATCCCAGGGATTGAACCCATGTTCTCGGGCTTGGCAGCAAGTGCTCTTATTCACTGAACAACTTTGTTGGACTCATCCTACATTTTGTTTTGAGACCAGGACGGGGAAGGAGGGACAGGGGACCTGGGTTCAGGTTAGCCGCAGCAAGCTCTAAAGACCCTCTTGTCTCTGTCGCCCTAGCACTGAGATCACTGTGCTGCCACACCCAGTTTTTTACAGGGGCACCAGGGATGGGAGTTAGGGACTTGGGTTTTCAGGACCAGTAGATCACCGGGAATGATCTGCCTGGCGTCACCTGAGCTGCTTTAAAGAGCTTTGCTGCCAGAACCTTCATCATCTCTGTCCTTGTGGTAGGTTGACTGAAGTAGGACTCTGTGGAGGGAGGACAGAGGCGGGGTATCCTGCTCCTGTCTGAGCCGTCCTTAGAGGCTCTCGTAGGTCAAAGTGGGCACAGGACACTGCAGTACAAGAGGCAACCAGAGAGTGATCACCAGAGCCCTGAAGAAGCTGGCCACGCCTCACCTATTCATACACTCGCCTTGTCTCAGTCTCCTCCTTCAAAAGTGGGATTACCATATGGCCATCATCACCATACGGCCATCACCATACGGCCACCATTACCATACGGCCATCATCACCATACGGCTACCATCACCATACGGCCATCACCATACGGCCATCACCATACGGCCATCATCACCATACAGCCATCACCATACGGCCATCACCATACGGCCATCATCACCATACGGCCATCATCACCATACGGCCACCATCACCATACGGCCATCACCATACGGCCACCATCACCATACGGCCATCACCATACGGCCATCATCACCATACGGCCATCACCATACGGCCATCACCATACGGCCACCATCACCATACGGCCATCACCATACGGCCATCATCACCATAAGGCCATCACCATACGGCCACCATCACCATACGGCCATCATCACCATACGGCCATCACCATACGGCCACCATCACCATACGGCCATCACCATACGGCCATCACCATACGGCCACCATCACCATACGGCCACCATCACCATACGGCCACCATCACCATACGGCCATCATCACCATATGGCCATCACCATACGGCCATCATCACCATATGGCCATCACCATACGGCCACCATCACCATACGGCCATCATCACCATACGGCCATCACCATACAGCCACCATCACCATACGGCCATCATCACCATACGGCCACCATCACCATACGGCCATCATCACCATACGGCCATCACCATACGGCCACCATCACCATTCGGCCATCACCATACGGCCATCATCACCATACGGCCATCACCATACGGCCACCATTACCATACGGCCATCATCACCATACGGCCATCACCATACAGCCACCATCACCATACGGCCATCACCATACGGCTATCACCATACAGCCACCATCACCATACGGCCATCATCACCATACGGCCATCACCATATGGCCACCATCACCATATGGCTATCGGGCTGAGCCCTGGGGACCCTCTAAGCCCCACTTCAGGGCTCTTCACCTGGAGAGGCCCTGGACAGAATGCAGGCCCCAGAGGATACCCAGGGTAAAGGCTAGCATGAGTTGATGATAGTTGACTGGATTCAGGGACCTTCTACTACTGTTAGTATCTGTATCCATGTAGTACAAGGAAGATACAGGCAGGGTGGGAGTGGGGGATGGGGCGCGAGCCACCAGAAGAAAGTATCCTAGCTACGCTTTATAATTTGATCTCACCCTTAGGGAAATTTAGCTGGGAATATCATTTCAAACACTTGCATGCTTACATAGGATACATGCAGAGTGGCATGCACCCACTGAGGTGAATAGTCCAGGCCTCTCATCCAGGACAGAGCCTGATCTCAGCCCTTGGAGACCACAAGCCTCAGAACACAACCTTTACAATGTAGGTCTGGCCCTTGTGACTCTAGAGAGCATCCCCATCCCTGAGCCCAGGAAGCCTCCTGTCCCTTTCCAGCAGGTCCTTAGAGACAGGCTCTCCACAGAGGCCGGAGCCAAACAGCTGTCTGCAGGTCTTTGGCTCTTACTCCTTTTTGAAGTCGGTGAGGGGCCCTGACATAAACAAAGGCAGGTGTGCATGTGAGCCGCACGCTCGCACTCCTAGCCTGATCTGCCAGGTTTGGGGAGATCTGGGCAGGACTGGCCAGATAAGGTTCCTGTGTTAGCCTTGGGGTGGTGCCACACGGTGCCAGATGGCACAGCTCAGGAGCATTGGCTAACACCCTTGTCCTATTTTCCAGGTGGAGCCAAGCAACAATCTAGGCTCAGTCTATGGACACCTTCCTGATAGAAGCCTTGGGAACCCAGGTGAGGTCTCTCGGGAAGCCTGAATCCTGGGTCTGGGCAGATGGAGGCTCGGGAGAAAGTAAAGACTTGCCTGTGGCTACTAACCCCCTGCTGCTCAAGTCTATTGCCAGACCCTGCACCAGGCTCAGGCTCCAAGTCAGTGTTCCTTACATACAGCCTCCTGACTGAGCTTACCCTTCTGTGCCTGTGTATGCACGGCACTGAGTGCCCACAGACATCGGAAGCCCAGAGAGCAGAGGACTGTTTCCAGCACGGCACCAGGTGTTATGCACCAAGGCAGTGTCCCCTGCTCTTATAAGGAGGCCCCTCACCTGCTCAGGTATAGGTTGGGTGCTGGGGTGGGGCGAGGTCCAGGCAGTAGGAAGCAGGAGAAAACATCTACTATATGCTGTGGCTTCCCTCAGGCTCCTGGTACCCAGGGTATTGTAGGGAGCCAATAGACTGCAGGGAAGTACTTCCTGTTTGCACAGAATCAGTGGCTCAAAAGTCGCCATTCCCGCCCCTCCCCCAGCCTGTCTTCGGTCCTCTTGGAGCCCCTGAAGTGTCTGTGTTGTTGTCCCCTGTGCAGAGGAGGTCATGGAGGATCAGAGAGAGAGAGAGAGAGAGAGAGAGAGAGAGAGAGAGAGAGAGAGAGAGTAAGCGAATGGCCTGAAGCCATCCCAACTCCCGTCACGCTCCCCGTTCAAGGCTGGTGCTAATGCTCCCACATGAATTTTCAACAGTCTGCCAGGCTGGCTTGGGATGATGCCATAGACCAGCTTAAGGATATTCTCAGGACCCCTTTGTACGCCTCCATTCATCACCCCCCTGAAGGGCATTCCTTATTAGACTGCTTTTGTCTGAAACCAAACTTTTCAGAAATAACTCTTAATTCACTTAAAAATGAACCCACCACACAGTGCTATGATAGCATTTATTTTATGGAAAAAAAAGCAGCTGTGTTTTCCCCCCAAACAAAGTGTTTGTTGAGAAGTTTATCACTGTTCTACAGTTATGAAAAGCTGACTTGGTAGAGAATCTCTCTCTCGCTTCTACACGTGGTAACTGTAAGGGCCTAGGAACCCTCACTGCGTCCCAGTGAGAGGAAGAAAACACCATGCCAATATGGCCTTCGCAGCATTATAGAAATGGTTTAGGGGGTTGGAGAGATGACTCAGCCGTTAAGAGCACTGACTGCTCTTCCAAAAACCTCAGTTCAATTCCCAGAATCCACATGGCAGCTCACAGCTGTCTGCAACTCCCGTTCCAGAGGAGCCAACATCCTCACACTAACAGACATGTAGGCAAACAACCAATGCACATAAAATAAAAACAAATCAATCAGCCGGGCGATGATGGCACACGCCTTTAATCCCAGTACTCGGGAGGCAGAGGCAGGCGTATCTCTGTGAGTTCGAGACCAGCCTGGTCTACAGAGCTAGTTCCAGGACAGGCTCCAAAGCCACAGAGAAACCCTGTCTCGAAAAACAAATAAATAAATAAATACATACATACATACATACATACAAATCAATCATTAAAAAAAAAACCAGTTTTTGTTTTTTGGTCTTTTGAGACAGAGTTTCTCTGTGTACAAGTCCTGGCTGTCCTGCAACTCACTCTGTAGACCAGGCTGGCCTCGAACTCACAGTGATCTTCCTGCCTCTGCCTCTTTCTTGAGTGCCGAGATTAAAGGCGTCTGCCACCACCACCTGACATGGTTTTGTTTTTAGACAGGGTCTCATGTATCCTAGGTTGACCTCAAGCTTACTAAGTAGAAGAGAATGACCTCGACCTTCTGATCCTCCCACGTACTGGGGTCATAGGTGTCACAGGTATCCCGGGGCTCACGGGGTCACACCTGGCTTATTCAGTGTTAGGGGTGGACTTCAAGGTCCCCTTGCATGCTAAGCATACACTACCAACCAAACTTTCACCCCTGAAAATGGCTTTGGCTTGCAGACTTCCTCAGTCTTAGGGGTTACCCAGGGGTGCTATTGAGCTACACTTGAAGAACGGTTGCATGGAACTGTATTTGTGTTGCCTACAAAGCAAATCCCTGATTCCCTGACTCTAAGATGCGTCCGCCCATCTCTGCCCAAGACATATCACAGTCTTCATGAAATCTCAGTGCATCTTTTTAATTCATGTGTACGTGTGCCCATTCACACACACGCATGCAGGTTCCAACAGAGATCAGAATAGGGCCCTGGATTCCCAGGAGCTGGAGTCACAGGCAGCTGTGAGCTGTTGGATGTGGGTGCTGGGAACTGAAGCCAGGTCCTCTGGAAGAGCAGCGAGTGCTCTCACCTGCCTCATCTTAATGCATCTTGTGTTCTCACTGATTGTGGTACACAGCATCTTAAAATCAGATACTAGCCAGGCGATGGGAGCTCAGGCCTTTAATCCCAGCACTCCGGAGGCAGAAGCAAGCAGATCTTTGTGAGTTCAAGACCAGCCTGGCCTTCAGAGTGAGTTCCAGGACAGCCGAGGCTACACAGAGAACCTTTGCTTCGAACAACCAAAGAGAAAAAAAAAAGGAATCAGACACTATATCAAACACTATTATAATAATCTAATCACAGAATCACAGCCAACATCTGAATCAGGTCTTCTCTCACCAGAAAGGAGACTCTTGGAACTGCTCTTATGCATACCTTCCAAGGTCTCTGGGACGCTGCAGAACCCAAAGAGAGGCAAGCAGGGGGCAGGTGCCTGGCCGTCTTGCAATGTTTCAGGGCTCCCCCCTCAATTCCAGTTAAGTCCGCATCTCATCAGCACCTCCTTCAACCCTCCCTGCCCCGCCTCCCCTCGCCCCCTGACTCCACCTAGCGGGCTCCACTTCCCCTTCCAGTTCTTAGGAACAAGCCACTGTACTGTTGTTAGCAACTCTGCCTCCCCACCTGGCTGCAGGCTTCTCCAGGAAGGGATGGTTTCGGTCCATCCCTGCAAGCCAGGACCCGGCGCCATGCCAGCCTCAGATACAGAGGAAAGGCAGGCAGGATCTGTGGCCAGCTACGGAAACCTGAGTTTGGAAGGCCATTCACTCACAGCAGGTGGAGGGCCACACCAGGAGGGCTTCTCTCGCAGGGCAGCTGTTGCTTGGCACAGCCCTGGTTGTAACTTGACACACAGAGAAGCTTGGGGAGAAGCTTGGCCTGGCCGTTCCTCAGCCTTAGAAGATAAGAGGTGGTCCTGTGGGAGGGGCTTCTGGGAAGCCAGGCCTCCAGGAGAGCAAGCCCACTGGTGTCCTTTGCTCAAATAGATACAGAGAGAAAGCATGGTTTCTGTGTTCAAACATACATGGATGCCCATGCAAACGGATGCGGAAAAATAGTGTAATATGTTTGATTAAAGCAGGAATCAAGGACACTTGTGGGTGGCAGGTAGATCCCAGGGAACCCCTAGCCCTTCCCACCCTCCACTCATTCATGAATCTCTGCCACATGGGGTGCTAGCACATTATGAAGCCATTCAAGATCAGTGCCAAGTGTGCCACCAAGTTCAGAGTCCACCCAGTCACACACAGGCAGGGGGCAGGTGGAGGGGGTTGCTGTGTGTGGGAGCAATGGAGAGTCCAGCCTCAGATTATATGAGAACACCCATCCCAGGGGACACAGCTAGACCTAAGCCTTCCAGCTTCACCCAGTTTCCTTAAACTTCAGGTGGAGGTGATGAAACCCCCACCCCCACCCCAAGGATCTGGCCCAGGACAGACTGCAATTAATGCGAAGAACTGGCTTCCATCCTGCAAGTTCTCAAAATTGCATGAAGTTCCAAGGTCAGACTATACTATGCTGAGGGCCCCTCTTACCTCAGAGGCCTGAGGCAGTGGAGCGGGAATAGGGGTGGGAGCAGGGAAGGATGCTCCTGTCCTCTGGAGGGACTCTGGGTTCCCACTGTCGGGACTTATGCAGTCCTCCCTCTCCTGGCCAAGCCAATAGCAGCCACCAAAGGCATCTGCTTCTAGATTCTCAGAAATCAAGGATGCCGTGATGGGGAGATTATCCATCACAAGGGATGGAGACCAAGGAAGATTGTACCAGAGTGCTGTTCACATGAAGAATCGAGGAGAGACGCGAAGATGCTTGAATGGGCCTTCGTGTCAATGGAGGAGGGGCTTTGTGAGCCATGGTGCAGGGGATGCAGCACCAGGGGACTGAGAGGGCCTGGGAACCACTTCCCCTGAACATCTTGTGTGACCTTGGTTCAGAGTTCAGACTTCTGATTTCCACGGAATGAGAGAATAAACGTGTGTTGCTTTAAGCTAATAGATTTGGGCCAATTTGCTTCAAGAGCCGTATTAACGATGTACCACTTGGGGAAGAAGCCAGCCTCCTGCCATGACTAACTGCATCCCCAAAGTTCTTGGGCAGGAGTCTGTCAAGCCCAGCAACATTGCAGCAAAGTGGACAGATGGGAAGGAGGCAGGGGACAGGGGACGGGTGAAAGTCCCTGAAAGGCAAGCCAGTTGGTCTGTGTAACCACAGAGCTCGTAATGCCGGGGCCTGGGACAGCAAGGTCTTGTTCATTCAGAGGGTATAACATCCCTGACACCTCAGAAGTCCTGTGACAACAGTCAGCCTCCTAGAGACACCCCGAAAAGCTGCAGAACAAAAATAGTGTTACCCTGCCCCCGCCACTAACTGTAGAAAGCTCAACCCTTTAGGAACAGGGCACCTCCCTACACTTCCTCAGAACTCTAGCCGGGCCTTGATGCCCCAAGGATCCATGATCCCACAGCATTTTTCTGGTAGCCACAGGCCACTGGTTACCCTGACCCTGGAACCTGAGTAGATGGCCACATTAGACCCACCTGTAATTGACCCCCAGCTGGCTTGGGGTTCGAGTCTCTCCTTGCCAACTTCTCCTGGCCTCTGCCCCGATCTTGTGATCCTTTGGTAACCAGACAGAGGCCTACACAAGGTCAGACACAAACCTGAGAGGATATGAAACTCAAATTTAGGAATGAGGAACGTGGTTCCTGAAAGCGTTTGTAACATTCGAACAAGAGAATCTGCAGATAGCAGGATGCGTCCAACAAACAACAGCACGAAAGAAAGGCAGCGTGTTAGATCCAGCTTAGACAAGAGATTCCTTCACGCGTCCAGCCTTCCTAAGTAGGGGCTGCGTACCAGCAGCTCCCAGGCTTGCTAACAGGAAACATGGGTGAACTGGAGTCCAGACCGACCCTGCCCTCTCCAATTCTAATGTGAGACGCTTAAACCTAACATGAACCTGCCGGCAGCTTTTGTGTGCAATCAAGGAGTAAAAATCAGGACCTTAATCCCAGCTCAGGTGGTTCTCTGTGAATTCAAGACCATTCTGGTTGGCATGGTAAATGCTAGGCCAGTCAGGGCAACATAGTGAGGCCTTATCGCAAGCAAACAAAATAAATAGGGCTTGGGAAAAGGCTCAGTTGATTTAGCGCTGACTTCAGAATAGTGAGCACCTGCAATCCCCCATGCTGGGGAGGCAGAGCACACCTGCAATCCCCGTGTTGGGGAGGCAGAGCACACCTGCAATCCCCCGTGCTGGTGTGGCAGAGCACACCTGCAATCCCCCGTGCTGGGGAGGCAGAGCACACCTGCAATCCCCGTGCCGGTGTGGCAGTGCACGCCTGCAATCCCCCGTGCCGGTGTGGCAGTGCACGCCTGCAATCCCCGTGCCGGTGTGGCAGTGCACGCCTGCAATCCCCCGTGCCGGTGTGGCAGTGCACGCCTGCAATCCCCCGTGCCGGTGTGGCAGTGCACGCCTGCAATCCCCCGTGCCGGGGAGGCAGAAGCAGGAGGAGCCGTGGAGGGTCACTGGCAGTCATCGTGGCAGAACTGAAGAGCCCCAGGTCACTGATGGACCCCGACTCAAAACTTAAAGTGGAGAGATCACAGAGGAAGATGCCCATCCTAACTTCCTTCCTGTTGCTGGGATAAAAAGACTCTGTCCAAAAGCAATTTAGAGAAATACAGGGTTTGTCTTCCACTTCCAGGTCACAATCCACCATTGAAGGAAATCAGGGCAGGAAGCTGCAGCAGAAACCATAGAGGATGTTGCTTACTGGCTCACTCAGGCGCAGGCTTAGGTAAATTTCTTATACAGCCAAAGACCACCTGCGTAGGGATGGTACCGCCCACAGTGGGCTGCCTCCTACATCAGTTAATAATCAAAACAGTTTCCACAGGCCAACCTGGTATAGGCAGTTCCTCTACTGAGGTGTTTTCAGTCAGTCAATGGTAGACCATGTCAAATTAAAAATTATAGGTAACTGTGAGAACCTAGCTGCAAACTCCCCCCCTCCTCTCTCTCACACGCACACGCACACACACACACACACACACACACACACACACGTGCACACACACACGCACGCGTGCAGATGCATGGGCATACATGTTGATACAGGTGAACATGTACACAGCACATACATCCCACACACAAACACAAAGAACAACAGATACAACGAAAGGAGACTCTTCATGCAAGATAAAAATGTCCTAGGCTCAGGGACATGCCTTTAACCTGGGCTAGATCTCCAGGCCCTTTCCTTTACTGCTTCAGTGGTCTCAGAGAAGCCTCTTCTAGGAGCTCTCTACCCAGGTCACTAATCTGCTAAGAGCCTTCAATGGCTCCCCATATCCTCTGGGTATGAATTCTCAGGCTCCAGAAGGGGGCTGCCATCCTCTGTTCAAGCCCAAAAAGGCATTTAATGACTGCTCTCAAACCTCTCTAGCTTCAGATTCAGGGAGACATGATCTCCATAGATTTGCATATCCCCTCCACAGACTCACCATCCCCTCCACAGACTTCATCATCCCCTCCACAGACTTCATCATCCCCTCCACAGACTCACCATCACCTCCACAGACTCACCATCCCCTCCACAGACTCACCATCCCCTCCACAGACTTCATCATCCCCTCCACAGAATTCATCATCACCTCCACAGACTCACCATCACCTCCACAGACTCACCATCCCCTCCACAGACTCACCATCCCCTCCACAGACTCACCATCCCCTCCACAGACTTCATCATCACCTCCACAGACTCACCATCCCCTCCACAGACTCACCATCCCCTCCACAGACTCACCATCCCCTCCACAGACTCATCATCCCCTCCACAGACTCACCATCCCCTCCACAGACTTCATCGTCACCTCCAGACTCACCATCCCCTCCACAGACTCACCATCCCCTCCACAGACTTCATCATCCCCTCCACAGACTCACCATCACCTCCACAGACTTCATCATCCCCTCCACAGACTCATCATCACCTCCACAGACTTCACCATCCCCTCCACAGACTCACCATCCCCTCCACACACTTCATCATCCCCTCCACAGAATTCATCATCACCTCCACAGACTCACCATCACCTCCACAGACTCACCATCCCCTCCACAGACTCACCATCCCCTCCACAGACTCACCATCCCCTCCACAGACTTCATCATCACCTCCACAGACTCACCATCCCCTCCACAGACTCACCATCCCCTCCACAGACTCACCATCCCCTCCACAGACTCATCATCCCCTCCACAGACTCACCATCCCCTCCACAGACTTCATCGTCACCTCCAGACTCACCATCCCCTCCACAGACTCACCATCCCCTCCACAGACTTCATCATCCCCTCCACAGACTCACCATCACCTCCACAGACTTCATCATCCCCTCCACAGACTCATCATCACCTCCACAGACTTCACCATCCCCTCCACAGACTCACCATCACCTCCACAGACTCACCATCACCTCCACAGACTTCATCATCCCCTCCACAGACTTCATCATCACCTCCACAGACTCACCATCACCTCCACAGACTTCATCATCCCCTCCACAGACTCACCATCACCTCCACAGACTTCATCATCCCCTCCACAGACTCATCATCACCTCCACAGACTTCATCATCCCCTCCACAGACTCACCATCACCTCCACAGACTTCATCATCCCCTCCACAGACTCACCATCCCCTCCACAGACTTCATCATCACCTCCACAGACTCACCATCCCCTCCACAGACTCACCATCCCCTCCACAGACTCACCATCCCCTCCACAGACTCACCATCCCCTCCACAGACTCACCATCCCCTCCACAGACTTCATCATCACCTCCACAGATTCACCATCCCCTCCACAGACTCACCATCCCCTCCACAGACTTCATCATCCCCTCCACAGACTCACCATCACCTCCACAGACTTCATCATCCCCTCCACAGACTCATCATCACCTCCACAGACTTCACCATCCCCTCCACAGACTCACCATCACCTCCACAGACTCACCATCACCTTCACAGACTTCATCATCCCCTCCACAGACTTCATCATCACCTCCACAGACTTCATCATCCCCTCCACAGACTCACCATCCCCTCCACAGACTTCATCATCCCCTCCACAGACTCATCATCACCTCCACAGACTTCATCATCCCCTCCACAGACTCACCATCCCCTCCACAGACTCACCATCCCCTCCACAGACTCACCATCCCCTCCACAGACTTCATCATCACCTCCACAGACTTCATCATCCCCTCCACAGACTCACCATCCCCTCCACAGACTTCATCATCACCTCCACAGACTTCATCATCCCCTCCACAGACTCACCATCCCCTCCACAGACTCACCATCACCTCCACAGACTCACCATCACCTCCACAGACTTCATCATCCCCTCCACAGACTCACCATCACCTCCACAGACTTCATCATCCCCTCCACAGACTCACCATCCCCTCCACAGACTTCATCATCCCCTCCACAGACTCACCATCCCCTCCACAGACTCACCATCACCTCCACAGACTCACCATCACCTCCACAGACTTCATCATCCCCTAGACAGACTTCATCATCATCTCCACAGACTTCATCATCCCCTCCACAGACTCACCATCCCCTCCACAGACTCACCATCACCTCCACAGACTTCATCATCACCTCCACAGACTTCATCATCCCCTCCACAGACTTCATCATCACCTCCACAGACTCACCATCCCCTCCACAGACTTCATCATCACCTCCACAGACTCACCATCCCCTCCACAGACTCACCATCCCCTCCACAGACTCACCATCCCCTCCACAGACTCACCATCACCTCCACAGACTCACCATCACCTCCACAGACTTCATCATCCCCTCCACAGACTTCATCATCCCCTCCACAGACTCACCATCACCTCCACAGACTCACCATCCCCTCCACAGACTCACCATCCCCTCCACAGACTTCATCATCCCCCCCACAGACTCACCATCCCCTCCACAGACTCACCATCCCCTCCACAGACTCACTATCACCTCCACAGACTTCATCATCCCCTCCACAGACTCACCATCCCCTCCACAGACTCACTATCACCTCCACAGACTCACCATCCCCTCCACAGACTCACCATCCCTTCCACAGACTCACCATCCCCTCCACAGACTCACCATCCCCTCCACAGACTCACTATCACCTCCACAGACTCACCATCCCCTCCACAGACTTCACCGATCCCCTCCACAGACTTCACCGATCCCCTCCACAGACTCACCATCCGCTCCAGACTCACCCATCACCTCCAGACTCACCCATCACCTCCACAGACTCACCCATCACCTCCACAGACTTTGCCCTTCTTTAGACTTCCCTCCTTCTCAATTGTCAAATTTACAGGCTCCAGAATCTCCTGGGAGGTGGGTCTCTGGGCGTGCCCATGGAGGTTATCTTGATTAGGGTAACTGCGACCGGAAGACCTACCCACTAAAGGTGTCACCTTTCCCTGGACTACACAAAAAGCAGAAAGTTAGCTGGGTGCGCATCCCTTGTTCTCCCTTCTCCCCCCCCCCCCCCTGCAAGCACAATGGGGAGTCTAGTTGGCAAGACAGCAGGGGCCTATCTTACTGTCTTGACTTTCTTATGGTGGCTGTACATCCTTCACAAATATAGATTTCCCATAACAAGTTCAATTAGAAAGAAATGCCCAGTGTTGTCTGATTTCAGCAGAGAAGTCCTGGATCTTACCACCAAAGCACATTTTTTTATCTAGAAAATCTGAAATGATAGAAGAGACCCAAATGGTCTGTCCCCCTCCCAGCCCATCCACAAGCTGCGGTACTCCAGGTGCTGATCAATAACCCCCAAGCTCACATCCTCAGCACCGTGCAGGCCAGACAGATTTCACTACAAAACCAGCAACAATGACTCCAGGCGATGGGAGGACTGTGAAAAGAAAGTGACAAAGGAACTGTAGGAAGAGGGGACCAGGGAATCCTGGCAATGAAAGAGAGGCGGGCGTGATTTACCAATGGGGGAAGTATTATGCAGGGCTTCGAAGAAACGGATCTCATTTAAAAGGTGATAATTTGCTCCACTGTGGTCGCATGGCTTGGGGCTGCTGGAAGCTCTTTATGTTCCTAGAAAAATTTAATAGAGCAATAACGGCTTTAATGACACCCCTACACTGCCCGCCCCCAGTGAACTGTCAAAACGTGGTCTGAAAATACTGGCCATAAACCATCCTTGCCAAGAGTGACTATGCCCTGCAGCTCTGAATGCCTGCTCCCCCTGTTCCCAGATTTCCCTGGAATGGTGGACTGAGATGGAGAACCCACTGTGCTTGGGTAGAGGGGGTTGACCCTGGGGGAGCCCCAACTCTCCCATTACCTTCTCGATATTTCTCTAGCATGCCTAGCTCCCTCCAAGATTTTGGGTCAGCCTCAGACAAGAAGGCCCTTTGGATTCTGAAACAACCAGTTTGAATCCTGCCTCCGACTGTCTCTCACCGACTGTCACCTCAGGCAAGGGGTTCAGGCACACTGGGTCTCTGCCTCATCCATCAGGGATGCTAACAATGTCCCTTCCCTTCATGTGGTGCCACTGTCTGCATCCAAAGAAACAGGGTGATGTAAAGTCCCTACTGTGCCCCCTTCCCTATCCCAGCCGCAGGAACACAGAAAGGCCTGGCACGGTTCAGATTTCCCTTACTTACAACACTTAGTTTATATGTTAAAGACTTATTTTATTATTTGTATGTGTGTGTGTGTGTGTGTTTGCGATCCCATATATGTGATTGTGAGTGCCCCAGAAGTCAGAAGAGAGTGTCATATACCATAGAGCTGGAGTTACAGGCAGTTGTGAGCCACCCTTGGGTGCTGGGGACCAAACTCAAGTCCTCTGGAAGAGCAGCCAGTGCTCTCACTGTTCGACTCTTATGGTGCAGCAAACCTGCCAGGAGAGATAAGGGTTTGGTTTGGTATAAAACAGTCTTGCCATTTAACCCAAACTGGCCTTGAATTTCACACCTCTGGCTTTGGTCTCCTAGGTGCTGGGCTAAAGGTGTACACCATACTGAACCTGATTCTGTGTATATACACCAGAGCCTCAGAAAGGATGTCCCTAAGGTGCCCCCCACACTTTGCCTGCTGGATTTCCCTTGGCCGGCTTCTCCATCCCCAGAAGAAGTTGGAATGCAAAGAGCATAGTAGAAACTGTAAGTGTGAGGCAAGACTTGAGGGCAGAAACCTGAGGTGTGCCCTTGAGGCCGCAGGGCAGAGAGAAACAGGTGACAGGTCTGTACTGTGTTCTTGGGGTCTGAGTGCTTGGCCCTACTAGCCCTCCGCCTACACAGCAGGTGACCCGGTATGTCCCCGGGCAGAAAGATTCTAGAGCCCTATGCAGATGCCGGACCCTCACTCAGCACAATGCCTACAAGAGTCAGTCTGATTTCCGAGTTCACTAGGCAGTGTCCAAGATCCTTTGGTTGGGAATCGATAAGCCTGTGGGTGCACTGAGAGTCTGGGCACGAGTTGTGTGACTTTGGAGCTCTGGGCACGAGTATGTGACTGATGAGCTTGCTTCTCGTGAGGGTCTAAAAATATAGAAATTCTTAGCCAGGAGTGGTGGGACCTGCTTGTAATTCCAGAATGAGGTGATTGGAGGTAGGTTGGTCTCAAGTTCCAGGCCAACGTGGGCCACACAGGGGGCTCAAGGTCAATTAGACTACATAATGAGGTCCTGTTCTTTTCTGAGTTTTTAAAAGAAGGCTGGGGATGTAGCTCAGGGACAGAGCATTTACCTAGCATGCATGAAGCCTTGGGTTCAATTCCTACTATTGAAAACTGAAAAGGTGAAGGAAGGGAGAAAAGAATAGAGAGGAGGGAGGAAAAAAGAAACAGAAACTACCGGCCCTAATGGCAGTTAAAACTACTTTCTTCCTGAACTCACACAGTATGGCGTGAGGCACACTCCTTCCGTTCGGGCCACTTGTGAGTGACTCCTTAGTCACAGGTAAGAGAGTTTCTTGAGGACTGCGGGGTGGGGGTGGGGGCCCCTGGGAGACCACACTAGAACTCTTCCTGCTGTGTGAACTCCATCAGGACAAAGAGACCCAAGCTTCTCCTGTGTGGCACCGTTGCTCTTAGACTGGGATGTTAGCGTGAAAACTTGGCGTCCCAGGGAGTTTCTTGGCCCAAGGAGGCAGGTTTCTTTAGCAGTTTCCTAAGACACTGAAGAGCCGTTTGCTGCCTGGATTCATCAGTTTGGTTCACTTTAACGTCATCTGAATTCGCAGACTCGCGCTAGGGACATGTCAGTCACCTGGTTACGGTGCCCATTATTGAAGCTGATATACAGACAGCTTGCTAGGTCTTCTTTTCTTGGAAGACAGAAAATAGGTATTTCTTCTAGGGACACGGGAAATCCTTTCTGCCTGCTTCCAGCACTGGGAAGCTTACTAAGGGTCAAAGGTCGCCCCTGCAGCACAGCCCCCTGCCAGGGACATCAGCATAGTGGTGGGTAAGGCATGGTGAAGGCTGGCCTTGAGGGGAACTGGGTCTCAGAGCCCAGTGCCTTTCTGTTGGGTACTTCAGACTCCTTTTAATAATCAAGAGCGCATCCTCCATTTACCTCTGATATTCTGAAAAGCCTTTTCTCTGAGCATGAGTGGAGTGGAGTCCCAGAGGAAGGGGTAGCCTCTATACCATATACCTCTATATACCTCTATACCTTGGGAGTCCAGAGGAACCAGAGAATGGGAAAACCCAGGTCTTGCAAATGAAAAGGCCAAACACTTTAGTGGGCATGAGATTCCCAGACTCTAAATATGGAATGGCTGCTCCTGATTTAGGAGCCCAGAGAATTCCCAAAACAACCAGCCCTGCTCTTAGCAGAGACTAATCATTTCCCACCTGTGACCGGTCATGTAACCAGTGAACTGGCAAGGCAGCAGCTGCTAGCTTCACCCACAATGGGGGTTCAGGGGTGAGTGACAGACTTGCTCTCCCCCGGCAGCCTCATGGCAGGGTTTCTAGTCCCCAGAGAAGTCAGGCCCAGCTAGCAGGAGGCCAAAAGCAGTTGGAATCCATCTTGGAGCGAATAATCCAGAATCTTTAGACTTGTGGAGCGTCAGTGAGTCCATTACAACTGACAGGCTGTGTCCACCAGCAGCCATGGGGGTGCTCACCTGCTGGTGCCAGAGACCAGCCTGGCAGGCGAGAGTAAGCAGCTACACGGGGGAGGGCTGACATCAGGGAAGGATCTACAGCAGGTTGGCTCACCATGCCACCTCCCGGTTGGCACTTCAGGCTACAGGTTGGCAGACTTCTGTTTCTCCCTCTACTCTCTGCACAATCGTTCAGTGATGTCTCCACGTGCAGTGACATTAGGGCTTCAGGTATATGGCAGGTCATTAGATACTGTGTTCCCACTGTGACCTGGGTATTTTTGGTTGGGACTCTACTCACAAGATGTGGTACATAACAAAGTGAAGGAGGTTAGCTGGGTGGTGCTGGCACACGCCTTTAATCCCAGCACTTGCAAGGCAGAGGCGGGTGGATCTCTGTGAGTTCAAGGCCAGTCTGGTCAACAGAGCAAGTTCCAGGATAGATAGGGCTACACAGAGAAACTCTGTCTCAAAAAACAAAACAAACAAACAACCCCCACCCCCCCCAAAAAAAAAACAGTGAAGAAGTTCAAGCAGGACATCACAAAAGAGTGATCAGGGGACAGTGTGGCTGTCACCTGTGAAGGAGCTGGCCGTGGGAAAGTGGGGAGGTGACGCAGTGATGCTCACAGGGCTTAGAGTCAATCCACCAGCTGCTCTTGACATTGCAGGTTTCACCCATGGTGAGAAGCCTACTGCAGACTGCATGCACCTCCACACCCAGTGACAGGGGTCCTGTCACTCCAAAGATTCCAGCATGCCCATGTCCTCCTCTGGGAGGGTTACTATTGACCGTCAACTTGATAGTCTCTAGACTCATCTAAAACAAACTATGGACCTGTGTGTAAGGGACGACTTAGATAGAGTTCACCAAGGTGAGAAGAACCGCATTGAATGTGGACAGCACTATTTCATAGGCTAAAGGAAGATGCGACAAACGGAGTACGGGTATAGGGTATACGTCTCTCTCTGCTCTTAGACAACAGATACAATGTCACCAACTGCCTCTCACCCCTGCTGCCAGGACAGACTGTGGGCCTCAAACTGTGAGCCAAATTTACCCTTCCTGCCTCACTTCCTTAAGCTGCTTTTATAGGGCATTTTGTCAGCACAATGACGAAAATAACTAACACACTTCCTGTCCAGCGTTGCTGGTGATCACAAGCAAAGCCATGGGAAGAGTATTTTTATGGGAAGCAAATGGCTTCAGAGGGCATTGAGCCTGGTGTTTGCAACTGTGGGAGAGAGGGGTGTCGGGGGGGGGGGGGGACCACAGGCCTAAAGAAGGGCAGGCACCTGCTGTCTTCCCTCCAGTGCCCCTGGAGGCCCTGGTGTCCACTTTCCCAAAACCTTCCCTACATTCATTTTCTGTAGCAGCCCTCTGGCAGTGGCTGCACTGCGCCCTGGGATGACTTTCTTGGCAAGCGAAGCTTTATCAGCCCATCTGGAAGAGGATGTTTGGGGGAGCTGGCTGGATGCTGGGTGCCTGCGCATTTCCACCGTAAGGCTCCGAGGGCCCATCTGCAGAGCGGAGTGTGAGTGGTTCCGGACACAGCTCCCAGAGTGTGTGGTCACAGACCAGAGGCCCTCTGGTCTCAGAAAAGGTGTGGTGAACCTGGGCAAACCCTGCCTTAAGGAGGGCAGGGAAGGCGAGGCAGGCATCAGGGCCAAGACCACTAGTGACATCAAGGCCTCCAGCTTCCTCAATTCCAGGCTAGCCCAACCACTGTGCTGAGAGGACAACAGGTGCCAGCTTCCACCTGCACTTTAGGGTCACCTATGTCCCTGCTGACGAGGGAACTCACCTCACACCCTACCTTCTAGCGCCTGAGTCTGAGAGTCATACTGTAGGTTAACAGTTCCCCCCGCCTCGGTGACACAGACTGTTCTGGTTCAGCCAGTAGCATCAAACATTAGGACTAGACAGTCATTGCCTCCAAATCTGCCCTCAGGCCCACCCTCTTGTGACTCTGGGGTTCTTTCCTTATCAGCGGAGCCCCCCCCCCCCCCCAGTAATAAAGATGGGAAACAGACAAGCACTCCTTCTCCTCTCAGCAGGCACATGGCCAGAGGCTCCCCATAGCATGGTTTGTTCCCACAGATGTTTTCCGAGGGGCTGTGATATTTGGAGCACTCAGCAGGAGGGGACAGACATACGAACAAGATTGATCGTAAATTGTTAGTAGCTGAGAGACAAAACCAGGAGGCAGGGACAGAGCAGACGGTGCTTTAGGTGGGTAAACTGGGTATAACTGAGAAGGGAACAGGCTGCCCCAGACATAACTGTTCATGACCACTGGGTCATTTCTAAGTCCCAAGGTTCAGACGTCATTAGGATGTCTGTGGTCTCAGGAGCTGCTGGGCACCAGCACTGGGCTGGAACGCTCTGTAGGAGACATTCTCCTGCAGCGGCTGAGCCCAGAGCTCCACTGCTTCCCCTAAATGGAGGCCAGTACTGCCTCTCTGCTGAGTCCCCGCCCCCCCCCCCCCACACCCATTCACAGTCTTGCCTGGCCCAAGGGACCTGAGAAATAGAATAATCCCGGAATTTCCCAGGTAGACGCCCTGCCTCCAGGGATACCTGCCTCCTCTGACCCCAGGGGTGACCGGGATTCAGAGTGGGTAACTGTAGTCTGCTTTCTCATTCTCAGCGCTTGGTGCTGCCCACAAACCCAATGTCATGAATGTGCTGCCCTCTGGAGGGACAGACAGGGGCCAGAGTGGCTCCCACTCCTCCACCCCAAGCTGCCAAAATCCTCTACAGACAACTGCATTGGCCCTTCTTACTTTTCTGGTACGGCCAATGCCAGCTTCAGCCAGATGAGACCCAGTCAGGGCTGATGAGGAGAGCCCTGAATGCATTAGCTACTTTTTATAACCCTAAGAGCTTGAAGGGTGGGTTGAGGGCTGCATAGCAAAGCTGTGAGTAACTGCTGGCTCCCCTGGTCTCTGAAAAGGCTATCTGGGCTTTGCAGGGTAGATTGACACACATGGTATAAATGCATATGTGGGTGGGGGTGTGGTGTGTATATATGAGGGGTGTGTGCACGTGTGCACATGTGTGTATGTGCGCGTGCGTGCGTGCATGTGTGCGTGCGTGCGAGTGTGTGTGAACGCCTGCTGGTAGGGACTCTGCCTTCTTAGACCAGAATGAATGCTATCCCTGCCCAGCTACTGTCTGCACAGCCCAGGTAGGGGATATACAGGGTGGTAGTAGCCAGGAACCTGGCGCTGGAAGTTGAAGCTCTTATACTCCTAGTCCCACCTCCTTTGATCATGATCCACACCCCATCACAGCCATATCACTGTGTCACTGAGTCATATTCCCCAGGAGCGGCCTCGTAGCAATTTCTCCTCTTTCGGTTTTCCAGTTCTTACCCCACTTCAGACAAGTTCCAAGAAGGACAGAAGTGGCAGGGGGCTTCCCAAGGTGTGGCTCAAGGACTGCCGCTCTAGGAACTCTTGTCTAAGCCTGAGGCTCGAGAGCTGGGTCATTCTGGGGAGCCACCGTGTTTATCTGAACCTCTGCAACACAGTGCATTTGGGGGATGTTGATAGCAGTGGCTGGTTGTATGCTAAGCTGCTGTCTCCTGTCCTTGCAGACCCCTGGAGAGCAAGCATCACTGTTGGAAGACTCATTTGGGGCTGGACCTAAGGGTTGGGGAGGTAGGCAGGAAGAGTGATGCCCTCGGACAGGGAGCTGCCTAGACTGCCTCTCGAGTGCAGTCCTGACTCAGTGGCAATCGCCTTTTGTGTCCAGAGGGTTGCCCTGTGGACAGTAGCATTTTTCTCATTCAAAGGAAAACAGTCCAGATAACCCCTCGCCCCAACACACACACTGCCAATGGCACCGCCAGCTTCTATGCCCCCCCCCCTTTATCCTCACTAGACTCGATCCCAGTAAGACGGGAGGTCAGGCAAGGCACCTTCTGGGCACATTTGCTGCCTGTGATGAACAGGCAGGAGTCTTGTGAGAACCAAGGGCTCAAGTATCAAAGCATTCGGTGTGAACCTTCTCACACAGGCAGGGACGTTGGCTCCTGTGCCACAAATCCTCCTCGAAGCCCATCTCACTCTCTTCAGACTCCATGGTGGCCCAGGAGATCCGACACCATGCGGTGTAGCCCTGTTCTGACTCTAGTTACCAAAGAGAATCTTCTCATAGGTCTGTCACCTTGCTGTGCCGCAAATCCCCAGGGCCTTTGTATATACTGCTCCTTTGACAAGAGGTGCCTTCCCAAAAATTGTGCTCCGCCCCTTAGATTATTTCCTGCTTAACCCTTCACCATCAGGCGCGTCACAACGCCTCTTGTTTATTCATTTTTTTTTTTGTTTTGTTTTTCAAGACAGGGTTTCTCTGTAGCTTTGGAGCCTGTCCTGGAACTAGCTCTAGACCAGGTTGGCCTTGAACTCACAGAGATCTGCCTCCCTCTGCCTCCTAAGTGTTGGGATTAAAGGGAATTAAAGGCGTGCACCACCTCCAGCCTGGCTCTATTCATTCTTTCTTAAGAAAAAAAAGACAGGGTCTCACTACGTAGCTCTGACTGACCTGGAACCTGCTGTGTAGACCCTGTTGGCCTTGAACTCACAGAGATCCTCCTGTCTGAGTGCCCCCACACTGTCTCTTGACTCTGGAGCTGCCTCCTCCACCCCCTATCCCACCGGAGTGGGAGGCAGGCTGAGGTCTGGTTTCCTCTCTTCTAATTTCCATCTCTTTCTGAAATGGGTCCTGGCAGGCAGCAGGGGGCCTGGCAAAGATTATTAACAAATCAAAGAGCGCAGTTGAAAGCTTCTGCTCAGCAAGGCACTTGGTGCCCAAAACCCACTCCACTGATGTTCTGGCCAGAGTCCCACATACAGAACTGTCGGAGTTAAGAGCCAAGAAACTGCAGATGAGAAGTCCCTTCCATTTGGGAATACCCCTGACCTGACATTTGGTGTTTCCCTGGACTTCAGGTTTCTTCAGGTGTGCTGGAATCTGGGCCATCTATCAGCCTTCCTGATTTTCTGTCCCTAGTGGCCTGCTGTGTAGGTGACCTAGTCTGAGAAAATAGGAATGCCTCCACCCTTGTGCCTGGCCCAAACATCCTCCCAAGAAAAGCTGTGTCCACAGAGGATGTTCGTGAGCCGGTACTGTGCACAGCTGCTCTCTTGACCGCTAAGGGCAGCCTGGCATTCTGCCCCACTGTCCAGTAGACTTGGGTCCTACAGAAAACCCTGAGGCGCATGCTCAGTGTGATGACCCTGCTTGGAGTGTGAGCCTAAGGTGTGCTGGATTAAAGGCTGTGGGGAGAACACATTCTGATGAAGTCACTGGTCGGAAGGTGCTGGAAGCTGGAAGCTAGCACACAGCCGTGGCATCCCCTCTTAGATGCCAGGACAGGGCTGGCTGTGGTAAGGACAAGGCCTTCTGAGTGCATATTCCCAATATCCCTTTCTCCTCATCTCACAATGGTTTCCTGCTCACCAAAGGAGAGGTGGGCTGTCTTCCAAGTATGAGTGGACAGACCTCCTCTGGCCCTCCAAGGCCCCTGACGCTCAGGGTCACACCACGCTTGGTAACTCACTTGCCCGTGTTGCTCTAGGCCATAATGTCTATGTAACCAGCCTTCCATCAGCCACAGAATAAACAGAATTCCTGACTGGGGTCTGGGAGGGTACTTAGTGACTGATGCGAACATTGAAATTTAAGCCTCCAGGTGAGGTTGGTAGCCTTTGCCTCTGGGTGAGCAAAATGCCTGATGGAAATAACTTAAGAAGGGAAAGATGGGTTTCAGGGGCTTTCAATCCATCATGGTGGTAAGGAACGGTGGAGCGGTTCCGTTCACAGCAGCAGAAGTGTGTCACGGGGGTTGTTCACGGTCAACATGGAACAACAAGGTCAACAGTCAACAAGGAAGCAGAGAGCGACAGCGCAGGGGGGAGCATGCATATGAGAGAGAGAGAGAGAGAGAGAGAGAGAGAGAGAGAGAGAGAGGAGCCTGAGAAAGAGTGGGAGTGGGAGAAGAGAGAGAGCAAAAGAGAAAGTGAGGGCATGAGAGAAAGGGAGAGAACAAGAGTAAGCAAAAGAGAGAGTGTGAGAGAAAGTGAGAGAGAGGAGGAGGAGAGAGAGAGCAAGAGCAAGAGAGACAGTAAAAGACAGAGCGAGCAAGTGAGTGAGAGGGGGGAGAGGGAACAGAAAGCAAGAAATAACCTTCAAAGGCCTGCCTCTAGGTACCTGCTTCCACCAGCCAGACCCCGCCTCCTAAAGGTTCCATAACCCTTCCTCCCAGCCAAACAGCATCAGCTACAAAGCCTGTGAGAGACAGCTCAGATCTCATCCATCACACTGGGGACACACGCAGGGCCAAAAGAGCCACTGTCCACTGCTTGGAACCTCAGGGGGCACTGAGGCAGCCGCTGTGGGAGAGTCACACTAGAGAGCTCAACTCCTAACACTGTGGGTGAGCCCCCCAACTTTGGGACAGAGAAATCAGGAACTGTTCAGTTAATCATCCATATTTCTTTCTGCCTCCAGAAAATACTACTAAAATAGCAATGAAGGAGTAGAAAGTTACACCTTGCAAGTCCTGAGCCCCACAGAAGGCATAGGACAAAGAGTAGGGACTGGGAGACCAGAAGGAAATTATAATACAGACTTGGATTTTTAAAATGTTTTTACATTTGTTTATTTATTTTTTGTATGGGTCTCTCTCTCTCTCTCTCTCTCTCTCTCTCTCTCTCTCTCTCTCTCTCTCTTTCTCTCTCTCTTTCTCTCTCTCTCTCTCTCTGTGTGTGTGTGTGTGTGTGTGTGTGTGAGCATGTGTGTATGCTGCATGCCATGTACATGGAGGTGAGAGGAGAACTTGCCGAAATTGGTTCTCTTCTTTTGTCGTGTGGGATCCAAGTCAGGTTGTCAGACTTGACAGAAAGCACTTTTATCCAGTGGGTTATCTCACCCAACCAGAATCCAGCCAGCCCTGTTCCCCAAAACCTCTTCCCACATCCTCCTGACATTGCCCCCAGAAGGTGACAGCTGGATCATTTACTGGAGAATCTGAGAGCCTCTGGGATTGGAGCTTCCGGCATGACTGACAGACCGGGATAATACGCCAGAGATCTAAACAAAGGTCCCATCCAGACCTGCAGGTGCCTCTGCCTGGGCTAGCCCTCTCCTTGGCAGCAGAACAAATATCCCAAGCAAAAGATTTGAGGAATCTTTTCTGGAAAGATAAATTCATCCAAAAGGAAATGTATCCAGACAACACATGAGGAGAGATCTCACACAGAAAACAAACCCAAATGGCCACCTATTTATTTCCTCTCTGGGACACAGATCAACCAACAAGCGTCCTCTCCCACCACCTCATGCTTGTACCTGTGCACACACATGTGTGTACACACAGACCTCACAGCCGGCCTCTAGGTATATTCCTTACCACGTGAGCAGAGCGTCCATGTTTTGTTACCTTGATACCAACAAAGACGTCATAAGAGAAGTAAACCATAGGTCAGCCTCCACTATGGATGCTGATACAATATCCCCCAAACCGGAAACAGAACCCAGAAGGGATAAGACACCACAGCAAATGGTATCTTAGATCAGGACAGCAAGGTTGGCTCAACCTCTGATGCCACTCGGTAGAACACGTCACAATAGAACTAAGGACAAACAGCACTAGATGACCCCTGTAGACTCATAGACATTTTCTACAATTAAAGGCTCCTTTATGAAGCACTCAGCAAAAGCAGGGACAGAAAGGCACTTCCTCAACCCAGCAAGGGTGCTTGAGAAAAACTTAAAAGCCAGCACCATTCTTCATAGTGAAAACTGGGATGCTCTCCCCTATAACTAGGAACAAGAGAAGGATGTCTGGTCTGTCTCTTCCACTCAGCCTTAGACTTGAGGGGCTCACTACTCACTGAGAGAAAAAGAAGGAAGGAAAATAATAAACAAATATAAGGCCTCATGACCCCTGGGTTAGGCAATAGGTTTGTTTTGTTTTTTGAAATAAGGAATTAAACCACAGACGACAGTAAATAAATAATGAATTAGAATTAAGCAGAATTGCCATCATTTCTGCCTTGAGGGCGCCATCACAAAGTGAAGACCAGCCAGACGTGGTGATGCACGCCTTTAATCCTAGCACTCTGGAGGCAGAGGCAGGAGGATCTCTGGAAGTCCAAGGCCAGCCTGGTCTACAGAGTTCCAGGACAGCCAGGACTATGCAAAGAGACCCTGTCTTAAAGAAAAAAGAAAGAAAGAAAACGAAAATAAAGGCAGCTCACATAATGGGAGAAAACATTCCCCAATCTTGCACTTAATAAGGGGTTTGTATATAAAAAGATATCACAGGATGTAAGGGCAATCTGACCACGACATGTGTCACCCCACTGATGGCCAGGGTTGATTAACCGATGATTAATCGACAGCTTTATGCTGTCCCCTTCTTCCCTCACGGCTCCACAAGTGTCCTTCTGAAACCTCTCAGGTATCCCTTCCCCAACCGACAGCCGTCCTGTAGTCAGGCATCTGCAGATCTTCCAACTCACGAACAGAAAGCCAATCCCAGTGATGGGCTGTGGGGTGTGTTCCGTGAAGGGGACTGAATGTGGCACCTGTGTTTTAGGATGGGGCTTCAGCTATGGCTGTGTCCTCCTTGCAGCCTGGTGACTGGTGACACTAATCTAAAACAAACCTCTGCCCTGCCTATGCCACGCACTCATTAGAAGGGTCACTCAGGGGCAAGGGGTCAGAGGCCGAGGGAGATCTTGGATCTAATAAATGTCCTATACACAAAATATAAGTCCTGTGAGAAGTCATGGGCTAGTGACAGGTTTGTGGAGAGTGTCAGATTTGCCCAGGGCTAGCCCCTTACAGTGCTCAGGCAAGTCCTGTCATTGCCCAGGGCTAGCCCCTTACACTGCTCACATAAGTCCTGTCATTGCCCAGGGCTGGGCCCCTTATAGTGCTCAGGTAAGTCCTGTCGTTGCCCAGGGCTAGCCCCTTACAGTGCTCAAGTAAATCCTGTTGTTGCTCAGGGCTAGCCCCTTACACTGCTCAAGTAAGTCCTGTCGCTGCTCAGCCACCACAGCATAGACATTTGTCTGCCTCTTTCTAGCCCAACTCCTCCCTCATATCCCCACCTTACCCCACCCCAGCTCTCCTAGTCAGAATGGCCCACATGCTCCTCTCCATGCTCCGTCACTTGAGGAGAGCTAATTTCCTACGAATCCCATTCTCACGTCACTCCACACCAGCGATCAATATTAATAAGGAAAATAATATCCACGGCTTATTGCACAGCTGTGATAGGCCTGGTCCTGTAATAAACACAATGATTACTTCCCAGAGGCTCACGGCAGCCCCTAAGAACCTGAGGGCCCCTTGAAGTCAGGTTCCTTCCAGGTCAAGAGAGGTGGGACCAGATCTCGTGGGCCAGAGGGAGCTCACGCACACGAGTGGCTTTCGGATTGCTCTGTGTGAGGGCCACTAGGCTTTACAGCCTTCCGTGTGCCTCAGTTTCCCTGAGAGTCTGGCCAGCCACATTCCGACTCCCTCCCACGATGGCGGTCACGCAGGGGCTCCACCGGCCTGCGGAGTTCTCATTGCCTTCGCCACCATTAATACAGACACATATTTTTAACGTTTGCCAGCGCCCTCAATTTGTTTTCTCATTTTCCTCCTCATTTCACGTTTGCCCCTTGGGACTTGGAACCTAATTTTAGCGAAGGTCAAACTCCATTTCTTGGGGGTAGTTGCCTTTCTTCTGTCTACCTCTGGAGAAGAGGGACAACCGAAAGTTATTTCTGAAAGGGACGTGTAGGTTTGGAGTGGGTGGGAAGTACCAGTGTGCAAAGGAATGGCTTAGCTGATATGCCACGTGGAATCCTGGCTGGGGGCTGCTGGTCCGTCTTCTTCCTGCTGTCTGTCTGCCCATCCATCCGCGAGGCATCCAGTTCCGAAGCTGACGGAAGCCTTAGTTGTCTCTACTGAGACCTACTCACTCACATTTGGGGATACTGAGGCACTGAGTGGGACCTGTGGAACCAGGCCATGATGCACATAAAATCTACCTGCAGGGATGGGGTGTGTGTGTGTGTGTAGAGAGAGAGCCGAGCGGTTAAGGGCCCTTGTTGCTCTTGCACAGGGCCCATGTTCGATTGCCAGCACCCACACAGGGCCCACAACCATCTGTAACTCTAGTTCCCTTGGGTCTGATGCTGTCTTGTGGCCTCCATGGGCACCAAGCACACACATGGTGTGTAGACATACGTCCCATGCACATAAAATAAACAATAAATGAACCCTTTGGGCCACCAAGAAGGAACCTTTGACAAGAAGCAAAGAGACTGGGAAGGAACAGAGTAGGGTGGGAAGATTAGGGGACTGGCCAAGGGGAGCAGGGTCAGGGGCTCTGTGCTGACGAAGTCACCCCGGCTTCCCCTTTAGGAGCTCTAGGAGGGCTCAGAGTTGTTCACCTTTCCCCGACACTCTGATCTGTCAGCTGACCTCACCCAAATTCCAGCCCTACTCCACAGCACCCTAAGTGTCTGTGAGTTTACTGTGGCCAGCAGACCAGCGCTCCCCACCCTTCCCACCCCACAGCCTCCATCCCTCCTGATTACAGGTGACAGGGGCTTTGCTGCCTTGCACTAAGAGGGACACAATGTTGGCTGGTGGTGTCTATAAGCCACCACCCTGGACTACCTTGGCTGTAGCTCCAGGCCAGTGGTCCTCAACCTTCCTAATGCTGCAAACCTTTAATATAATCCCTCATGTTACAGAGACCCCCCCCAGTCATAAAACTATCTCATTGCTACTTCATAACTGTAATTTTGCTTCTGTTATGAATCGTCATGTAAATATCTGATATGCAGGATATCCGATATGCGACCCCCAAAGGGGTAGTAACGGTTGTTCTATAGAGTCTGGGAAAGAAACGTGCCTCGGAATCTGGAGAGGTTTGCCCCTCAACATGTAGATCCCCACTGGGTTCTCAGCCCTGCAGGAAGGAAGCAGACATTCTAAGGTATTGGGAAGCAGGGGATAGATCCCAGCTCCCAGGCCCAGGGACCTAAAGGACTGAAGGCCCAGACCACAGCTGGGGAACTGGCATTCTCCAGCACTTGTCTCAACATTGCCTCTTGGTGATCTCATCCCTCCTGTACCTGGGGGCTCAGAAGAGCTGGGTGCTCCATTGTAGTTCAGAGAACAGGCTGAAATGGGCTTGTAAAGGGGGCCTGTGGCTTCACAGCTTCCATTCGGTTCCTTTCTAGAGACTAGGACAAGGAACAAACATCTCATTCTTCAGAACTCTCCCCTCGCATCCATTAGTCCTGTTCCCTCTTAAGGATGTCAGGTACCAAAGGTTTTTCTCCATTACCTTTCTCCCTGAACTTCTCTGGAAAACCTTAACTCTGTCTCAGCCCTCTGCTTCCCTGTTGTGGATTATTGTGTGTGTGTGTGTGTGTGTGTGTGTGTGTGTGTGTGTGTGTGTGTGTGTATACGTGTGTGTTCAAGTGCATCTGAGTAATTGCATGTGGATGAGTGTATGCATGCAGATACATGAGTACATGCGTAAAGGTGTACAAAAATGTGTGCATGCATACATGGGTATACTTGTGCTCACAGATGTGTGTGTATGTCAATGTGACCAGCCTTGCTACCCTTCTAAGCCTTAGGCACTTGCCTAAGGTCCCAGGCCTCCTTGTCTCCTGCTGTTCACTGTACTGGGTACTTGGAGTGGATGTAAGTTAGGTGTTCCTAGGTGGGATAGTGGGGCACCATACTGGGTCCCTGCAGCCCTGGGTGTGAAATCCAGTGTTCTGACACCATTGTCTCCTTCGGATGATTGCCCCTGGAAGTGGGGGACCCTCAGAGGTATGTGGTATTCGCCCTCAAGTCTACAGGTGTGTGGTTTATCATGTCCACACCACCTGTAAGGTGCAGACAGTGCCCTGTTATGTTGGGGGCTGACTCCCCCAAAAGGGCCTGGCATATGGGAGTGGCTTGGGAATCCCTGTGAAACACAGGAAGGAAGCCATGATAGCTGGGCATCAGTCTTCTCCCTTCTGGGGGATAGGATCCTGGGACACCTTCAAAGAACTTGTCCCCAAGGGACACCCCTCCCATGGACACATCCCACTAGGAGCTGAGCTGAGAGTCATGGAAAATTCCACCTGCAACTTTGCTTCCTGGAGTAACTGGTCCCCAAAGCTCCCTGTACTTCCCACAGCTCAGCCTTCCTAATTGCCAAGAGCCCATAAAAGCCTTTCAGAGCCTCTGGGATTTTCTTTTTCTTCTTCTATTTTTTCCCCTTTGTTTTGAAAGAGAATTAATAGGTATGGAAAGAGCCACCTGAACACCCTGGGGTGGGGATGGGCTTAGGACTATCCCCTCCTCCACCCAGCGTGACAGGCCTCTGAAGAGACCCTGCCCATTGTTTTCTGAGCTGCTTGAAGGCCCCGGAGAGAAAGGCCTATGGACACAAGGGTATGTCAAGGGTTCACGAGAACTGACCAAAAGCAAAATTCATTTGGGGAACCAGGATTCATCAGCCAGCCCCCACAACCAGTGAATCGTTCTTCTGCTGGGGGCTATAGAAAGATTCATCCCCAAAGCCCAGGTGGCAACCTATGCTCAGTTCCTGCTCCAGACCTGCAGCTAGGCGTGTGAGAAGTTCTTTACATGTTCACTCACCTCAGAAAGGGAACCCACAAAAGACCAAGTTAATGGTTGTGCCAAAGTACAGCTTGGTAAACCACTGAGTCTTTATTGGGGTTACTAACAGCAATATGCGCAAGGGTTCCGGGTAGGGGTGACTCAAGGATGGAAAAGCCTACCCGAAGGTGACTCCAAAGCTGCCAGTCTGGACTCTCCTCAGGAGCTCAAGGTGCACTTAGGTTGGCTGATTGCTCTCCTCCCACGGTAGCCGGCTATTGTCTCTATGAAGAGGGGTAGGGGACTTTGAGACTCTCCACACTCCGCCTTCTCAGACCCGTGAGCTTTGTATACCTCGCCTCAAACATGTGAGGATAAAATCCCTTCTCACAGGGCAGCCACAGGAAGCTCAGGAAGCTAGCACAAATCCAAGTGGCATTACAGATGTCACCAGAGGTTGTGCCCACAGCCTGGGGGGGCAGCACGCTGGCTCCAGCACAGTTTTTGTTTTTTTTTTTTTTACTTTTTGCCAACTCTTCCTCAAACGGGTGACATGATGCTTAATCTTGATTGTCAACATGACTGGATTTAGACCCACCTAGACTGGCAAGTCACGCCTCTGGGTGTGTCTGCGAGAGTGTTTCCAGAGATCATTTACCTAGGGTGTGAGACCTACCACAGTCAGAGCCCTGAGCAGACTAAAAGGAAAGGAAGGGAAAAACCTGCCAGGCGAATGCTAGCCCTCCCTTCTCTCTTGCTTCCGGCCTGCTGTGATGCGAACAGTCTTACTACCTGTGGACGTTCCTGCTCCACGATGCTCTACCCAAACACGTGGGCGAAGCAGCTGTCCTGGCTCAGGAACATGAGCTTGAATGAAATTGTCCCTCTTAAGTTGCACACACCAGGTGTTTGGTCACAGTAATACAAAAGCAATCACTACAGGTGGGAAGAGAGAAGAGACATGCAGGGTGAGGTCACAGCACTATCGTTCCTCGCACTGCTTTGGACGGGCCAATGGCTGGCACATAGCAGATCCCCCGGTGAGCTGAGAAGGCTGTGCATGGAGCAGCTGCATAGCCACACGCTCGAACTCATGAGACAAGGCTGGGCCAGAGAGTGCAGGACACGGGAATAGGCTAGAAAAGAGCGGCCTGGGGATACATAGTATCTATGCACCAGATGCCCGGGTTCACACCTACCGCTACTTTATCGGCTACCTCAAGAAGACAGGAAGGTGACATGGACTAGACAGGTTTGATTTCACTCCATTCAAATTTCTAAGTCTTCCCCACCCTGACCCCAAACACAACACACACACACACACACACACACACACACACACACACACACACGCGCATACCCCTCACAGCTTATCTCTTCCATTCAGATCCACCACTGCCTATACTGGCTGGACTGGCAACATAATCCAACAGAAAATTCATCACGCGTTTGGGGACTAGAAAGCCTTGGACTTGATAAATGTCGCCAACCAAAGGCACTTCCAGAGCGTGTGCAGCAGTTGAGGCCCAACCAACAACGTTAAAGATGGACAGCTTCATGCCTCTCTGAAAGCAACAGTCTTGAGCTTTTCTGGAGGATTCCAGAAACGGACCCCATTGGATCACTGTGGGGCGGTGCCATGACTCCCCCACACCTGCAGCAGCCCCTTACCTGAACTCAGCCACACTGTACCTGTCTTGCAAGACACTTCTGAGGCTTGTGGACATTGTTCTTTGGTGGCTTGGGTCTCAACCTCCACAACAAGTGGGATGATGTGTTCCATCACTCCCTCCAAAGGTTTAGGACACAAACGGAGGGGGCCCACACCTCCATCTGACATCTAATGACCCCTTGACGACTGTGGGCTAGTTGGGCATGGCTGAAGGGGAGGAAGAAGATGCCTAGGATACCTAGGTGAGTAAGTTGGGGGGTCTGTGCATAGATTGGTCCATCGGTGATGAGGAGGGAGGAGAGAAGTACCCAACCAGGGATCCACTCTTCATATGGCTGGCTGCATAAGTGGTATTTATAGCTTGGGATTTTAGGAAACCACAGTCACAGAATCTGTCTCTACAGCTGAATGTGTGCTATTCAGAATGTAAATGCTTGCCGGGCGGTGGTGGCGCACGCCTTTAATCCCAGCACTCGGGAGGCAGAGGCAGGCGGATCTCTGGGAGTTCGAGACCAGCCTGATCTACAAGAGCTAGTTCCAGGACAGGCTCCAAAACCACAGAGAAACCCTGTCTCGAAAAACCAAAAAAAAAAAAAAAAAAAAAAAAAAAACCAGAATGTAAATGCTTATGAAATGCTGGTATGGGGTGGAGGGATACCGCCTCTGAACAGCATTGCTGGTGGGTCTGGGCCTTGACATTACAGACTGGGTCAGTCAGCTTCCCGTTGCTGTGGAGAGAGTGTGAGAGAGTCAACCCACAAGGAGGAAAGGTTTATCACGGCTCACAGGTTTGGAGGTCTCAATCCATAGTCACTTGGCTCCATTGCTTTGAGCCTGTGATAAGGGGGTGCATCACTGTGGGATCATGCATTGGAAAAACTACATACTTGTGGTGGCCAGGAAGCAGAGAGAGAAAGAAAAGACTGCAGTTCCAATATTGCCTCTAAGGACACGCACCAGGAGACCTAACTTTCTTCCATTAGGCCCCACCTCCTCAAATGTTGCATCACTTCCTGTCAGGTCCAAAACTTCAAAAGTTCAGTTTTAACACTTCCCAGTGACACAGGCTGGTGACCAAGCCTTGAACACTCAGGAATTTCAGGACTATTTCAGTACAGAGGCAGCTGTCTCTGGGGCCAGACAGAGAGCCAAGCTCCAGAAATACCACGTTTCTCTACCATGGTTCAGGTCATTTCAAAAAGGAAGACCAAGTCAGTCCCACTCACATGCAGAACATTGGATTAAGAATAATGAAAATACCCTAGCAAAGCTAATGGCTTCCGGATTGTTCCACCCCAGCCCTCTAGCTCCTCAGAGGACCCATTCCTCCCTCCAGTTGACACTTTATCTCCAGCACCCAAGACTCAGGGCTTCCTGGGCAAGCAGTCTGAGACAGTGAATGTGGAGCCCACAGCTCAGAGGCACACAGTGCCAGACCACACTAATCCAGGCTGTGCCTATGCCCAAGCAGGGCAGGGACTTGCTCAAGGTAGCCAACCACCTTGATAATCGTGGAGCATGTGTGCTTGCCAAGAAAGGTCTGCTCTGTCACCTGCCCCCTGATGTCAGAGTTTCCATGGTGCTTTCTATTAATGGGGAGATAAAGACTCGGTTAAATCTTGAGTAAATAACCAGACCTGGACTGAGAAGCTGGGTCTGAAGCCCAAACCAGTTTCCCAAGGACTGACACGCCTTCCCTGACTTTTTCATGAGAAGTGTGCCTGCAGCCTTGGCAACAGCCAGAGGCATGCATCGGAATGATCTGGGGAGTGGAACTCGCCAGCGTGCCCACCCCACTTTGAGAGATTGGTTTCATTGGTTTGTGGAGGAGCCCAGGCTGTTGATTTAAATGTCCCCTGGTGGCATTAGCAGGAGCCAGGGCAGGAACATATGATGCCAAATGGGGTTGGATACCCAAAGTACCATGTTTTTTTGTTTTTTGGGTTTTTTTGGCAGGGTGAATACCCCTAACCAATGCAAACGGTACTCTAGCTAAACACCAGCCCCTTGGGAGCCTGCAAATACTGCTCCTACCACGTGGTCTCATTCCCACAAGGCACTTGTACAATGATGGCCTCTCTTCAGTGGCCTGGAACAGGGCAAGAAGTCTCCAAGCTGTCGAAACAAAAATCCACAAAACCTTCACTCTGCATTGAGACTGATTAACAACTGATGCACTGGGAAGGAGAGAGAAAGCAGAGCTTCATGGAAGCAGAAGGTGAAGGGAGAATGCCATTTCATCACAGAGCTTATAGGTACCCAATCCTAAAACAATGTGGAGGGCACGCACAGCAAGAGGCACAGCTGGGACTCAGAGCAAGCAAGGGTTGGGTTAGGAGGGCAAGCCTCAGATGAAGGATGTCAGGAGGTAAAAGTCAATATTAGGAGACATCATAATGCCTTTAGCATCATGGTCCAGCCAGAGCCACAGAGGCCAATGAATGTTCAGTTGGGCCTTGTCCCACCCCACCGTCAAGAAAGCTGTTTTGACTATTGACATCGATGGCCTGGACTTTCCCCAATGTTTCTAAGAGGGATGCTCATGTGAGCACTCAGTGAGCACTGGCCAGCTGCTCCCGTCCACCAGATCCTGAATCAAGCACACTGTTTAACTCCAATACAAAGACAGGATTCCATAGGCTACTCATCCCCCAAGACCAGGGGCCATACATTTCCCAGTCCACTTCCATCAGTTCTCTCTTGCTTGGGGGCTCCAAATTATTCTTACTAATATTTACCTGGTATTTGACATCACCAGACAGAAAGGTAACAGCCTTGTGCCAGGCAGACGGTTCAGTGGGTAAAGGAACTTGGCACCAAGCCCAACTACCTGAACAATCCCAGAACTTACATGGGGCATAGAAAGAACTAATTTTTACAAAGTGTTCTTTGACCCCATGACGGTTTGAATGAAAATGATCCCCATTGGCCCATTGGGAGTTGTACTAATAGGAGGTGTGGCCTAATTGGAGGAAATGTATCACTGGGAGTGGGCTTTGAGGTTTTAAATGTTCAAACCAGGCCCGGTGTCACTCTCTTTTCCTGCTGCCTGCCAATCCAGATGTAGAACTCTCAGCTCTTTCTCCAGCATGGCAGCCTCTATGATAATGATAATGGACTAAACTTCTGAACTGTAAGCCAGCCCCAGTTAAAAGGGGGTTTTATAAGAGTTGCTGTAGCCATGGTGTCTCTTCACAGCAACAGAACCGTAACTAAGACAGATCCTACACTTGTGGTATAACACAAGCACACACCCTACATTCACTCTAAATAGACGGTAAAAGATTGTTGTTGAAGGAGAAAGCAGCAGCCTTGAAGGGACTGTTTCCACAGTTTCCGCTACACAGACAGGCACATTCCCGTGACACATCAGCACAGATATATGTGTGCCTGTATACACACATGCATACCATGTGCTTACCACATGCACACAGGGCCTACTTGTACCTTCTGAGTTACTTACATGTGTGTTGCATACATACTGCATACCATTTATGCATGATTTGCTATTCTGCTGGTCCAGTCACCTCCAACTGACACACCAGGGTCTTTTCATCAAGTCCGAGTCCAGGCCACCACCACCACCTCTGGGAGAGCAGCCCAACTATCCTTTCCTTTGAATCTTTGGAAGTGATTCTACCATGCAAACACATCTAAGCCCACAGACGACTCACAAGAGACTCCAGCCTGTAGTTCAGAACTGTGACTCAAACTGAGTTCTGGAAGAGAAGCTCTACTCCAACCCCCACCACCTGCAGGGTCATACAGGCAGTCTGTGGGAAGACAGAGAAGCAGAGTCACTGGCATCCGGTCTCTCCTGTGGCTTCTTTTTTTCTACCATGATCATTACTAATTGTTCATCTCCAATCAGATCTTCTGCTCTGCGGCACCTCACTGGCAGAATGACATGTGCATGCAGTATGCACCTCACCGGCAGAATGACATGTGCATGCAGTATGCACCTCACCGGCAGAATGACATGTGCATGCAGTATGCACCTCACCGGCAGAATGACATGTGCATGCAGTATGCACCTCACCGGCAGAATGACATGTGCATGCAGTATGCACCTCACCGGCAGAATGACATGTGCATGCAGTATGCACCTCACCGGCAGAATGACATGTGCATGCAGTATGCACCTCACTGGCAGAATGACATGTGCATGCAGTATGCACCTCACTGGCAGAATGACATGTGCATACAGTTTGCATGACGGTGGGTAGGCTGCATAAAGGGTTCTGGCAACTTTTGTGATAGAGGTGGAGGGCGAGCTGGAGACCCAGACCAATCTGCTGGTCTGCTTGTTCTCCTAAGAGCAGGGGCTCCCACTTCAGCTTTAGTAGTACAGAATTAGCCTTCGGGGTGCCAAGAGAGCCTTTCTAAGTATATTCCTATTGTATCCCAAATCTAGCAAGCTCCCATGTTTATGCCCAACAGAAGTGTGCATTTTGTATTCCAAAGCTATGCCCTGGAGTATTCAGAGTAGCATTGTGATGTAGGAAGGTCTTCTATCTATCTGTTGCTTTTACTGGTTAATTAATAAAGAAAACTGTTTGCCCTGATAGGTCAGAACACAGGTAGGCGGGGAAGACAGAAGAGAATTGTGGGAGGAAGAAAACAGAGACAGGAAAATGCCATGAAGCTCCGGCCTGAGATGGACGTAGGTTAGAATCTTCTCAGTAAGCCACCACTTCATGGTGCTACACAGATTATTAGATATGGGCTAATCAAGATGTGAAAATTAGCCAATAAAAGTCTGGAACTAATGGGCCAGGCAGTATTTAAATGAATATAGTTTCCGTGTAATTATTTTGGGGTAAAGCTAGCAGGGACAAAAAGCAGCCGCACTCCTATTTACTACAGTATTGTTTGTACTAACCCCCAAACAAATTTTCCTAAATGTCCATCCCTAACACAGAGATAACCAGACCACAGTGGAGTCACAAGGCAGATGACCACACATGGAACACGGTATAGGTGGGGCCTCACACAGTGTAGAGCAAAGGAAGCCAGGCAGAGGAGATGCACAGATAGCATGTTGTTGGTCAGGGTCCTCTAGAGGAACAGAACTTACAGTATGAGGGAGAGATAGACAGACAGATACACACATACACAGAGAGAGAGAGACAGACAGACAGACAGAGATAGAGGTAGGAGGGAGGAAAAGAGGGGAAGAGAGAGAATGGGCATTAAAAATGGCTTATAGGCTGTGGGCTAGCTGTTCCAATCATGGTTGTCTATCAATGGAAGGTCCAAGAAGTTCAGCCCATGAAGCTGGATGTCTCAGTTGGTCTTGAGTACACACCAGGATCCCAAAGAAGACCCTTAGGCCAGCGAAGGAGTGGACTTACCAGTGAGAGCAAAGGCAAACAGGCAGAGAGAGAAAGACTTCCTTCATCCATGTCTGTCAGCAGAAGGTGTGGCCCACATGGTAAGTGGGCCGTCCCATCTCAGAAGATTCAGATTAAAAATGGGTCTTCCCACTTCAAACGATTTAAGAAAAAAAAAATCCCTCACTTAGCCCCTTGTTCCGGGTGTAGTCAAGCTGACAATCAAGAGTAGCCATCACAGGCAGACAGAAACATCACAGGGTTTTTTTCTTTCAGCACTAAACACCTGCAGCAACAGCGTGATGCATCAGAATCCTGCAACTGTCTCTTCAGCCTCTTCTGCTCTGCTTGCTGGAGCATTTGCTCTTCAATTCCTCAGTCACCCTTCAAGCACCCTTACTACCCTGCGGACCCTGGGTGTAAGAAGCCCACACGGCCTGTGTTGGTTACCTTCCTCTTCACTGTGATAAAATAGCCGAGGAGAAACCACTCAAGCGTGGCCCATGGTTTGAGGGGAGATACAGTTCATCACACTGGGGAAGGGCTGCAGGCAGACACCATAGGCTGATAGACGCTCATAGCACCGGACTGTTAGCTGGTGCCACTTGGAAACAAGAGGTTGAGATGAAAGTGGAAATGGGCAAGGCCCGCCTTCTAGTGAGCCACTCTCTCCAACAGAAGCCTGTTATCTACTAAGGACCCAAAGGGCACCACCAACTGGGGACCCAGTGTTCAGATACGTGAGCCTGTGAGGGACATCACATGATAAAACCCTAGTACTGTAGTGACGGAGGTTACCACCTCCGTCTCAACCGATTCTTGTCTTGTCCTCTCCAAGACTGAAGTGGGCAGATGGCAAAGTGTCCAAACAGGAGAAAGATACTTTAGAACCAACTTGGGATTAGACCAGATGACGCTGATTGCCACATGGAATTAGAGATCAACTGGAAAGGCTTTGACCTCTCCGAGGCAGCGGGATGCTAGCAGACAGCTGATACAGTGCTCGCCTGCCTGTTCCAGAGCAGCAGGGGGAAGCAGGAACTCTTGATGTCTGGAGGCTGGGAGTAGCTGTGGGAATGAATTTCTACCCCCAAGCTGAAGCCTGGAGTCTCTGAAAGGGGCTGAGGGTACCAGCTGGGCCCTGAGTGGCTGAATGTGGGTAGACAAATAGAGCGAAAAATAGGACCGATCATGGAAGAGTGGTCAGACTCATGTGGGAAGGGAAGAACCCTGAGCCTACTGAAAAGTCCTCTCTGTCTGTTTCCAGTGGCTATGGCCACCCTTGCTGGTGACTTCAGTCACTGTTTTTTTGTTTTGTTTGGGTTTTTTTTTGTTTTGTTTTGCTTGTTTGTTTGTTTAGTTTTGTTTCTTAGTATAATTGCCAGAAGCTAACAGTTGGCAGAAGCTAACCAGGCTTCTCTGGTCTTGAGCGTGCCATCGTTGGAGGCAGGATGAGAGCAGCTATCCAGCCTATGCCCAACAGTATGAACCCAGAAGGAGAGACAACCCAGAGAGACACCAGGTCTATAGGATGAGGGACTTCAGCTCTCTATAATTTCCTATTCTAACCTTCCGATAGGCTGCAGTCAGAGGCCGTACAGAAACCATTAGGGGAGCAACATGGCTACTCAACTTTGAAGTCACTGTGTTTTGAGCCAATTTGAGCAGTGAATCACTGAAAACCTGGGTAACACCAAAAGAACCCCCAAATTCCTCTGAGCACAGAGGGCCCTGAGGGAGCCCTTCCTAGGCTGGAGAGAGGGACGGAGCTTCTACCTGCTGCTGCCAGGATCCTCCTGAGATGGCTTTGTGTGAGTGGTGGAGGTGAGGTCAGGAAAGGCCCACGACAGAGAACAGGGCTGGCATCTTCTTCTGGTTCAATTCAACCCACAATTTGACTTGTGAAACCAAAGGAAGTCACTAGACATCATGGCCCTAAAGAAGCTCTGGGAGCTAATGAGGTTTTAACATTCCAGAAGCTTCCAGGTACCTGCTGAAATACCATTTCTAGGTGAGCTTAGAGGCATCATTGTCATTGCTTACTGTGCCTTTAAGTCTTAGGACTCAGGTGCTAGGGCCGCCCACCTGGGTTACAGTTGCTCTTTGACCTGTGAGCATGAAGGATGCCCGATGGATGATACGCATGGTCAACTTTGGGCCCAGTTCCTGGTGCCTCTGTGTCCTTGCAGGGGGCAGAGCAGTAGCTCAGGGAGACCCCATGGCTACAGATGCCCAGTAGAAACCAAAATACGAGACCTAGGTCAAAGCATTGGGAACAAAGGGATCAAGACATCAGCCCAGAACCCTGAGTCAGAGAGCGGCAGCAGGGACAAGGACAGGGTTCAGTCTTGGATCAAAGTAACAGCCATCATCTTCCAGGGGAGGTAGAGGAGGGATACGAGAGGTAGGAGGTGGGATGTCAGAAACGCAAGCCAATCATTGGTCCCCAGGACCAAGTCCAAAGAATAAACTCCAGAAAATGGACCCTCCCAGAATATACATGTTCAAGCCCTCATGATTCAAAATCAGCAAAATTGACTTTTAAAAAGCTTTCACCGACCTGTGAGCAGAAAAGAGTGAGACTGAAGAAAGCAAATTGGACAGGCCCCCAGGGCATCGCAGTCAGTGATGGAAAATTCCAAGTGTCCTCTTTGTCTCACAGGCTTCTGATTGAGGGCGCCCGCAGCAGGTGGGTGCCCTGACGACACCTACGGGCCTCAGGGCAGGGAAGAAATGAACTTTGGGGTCAGACAGATCTGGACTCATGTCTCATTTGACACTGTTGAGCTTAAATTGGCCCAGGTTGCTTCTTTGGAAATGATTGCCTGATTTCTAAATTGGCTTGAGGCCGCTCCTAACCCAGAACAGCCAGAGCTCGGGGGGGGAGGGGGGGGGCATGAAAACTCAGCTCTCCGTGGGTGTCCATTCTGGAACTCTGAAGCCAACAGAAACAGTTTTTCAATTCACATCTTGATCTGGTTGTTAAAGGCTATTTGCCCAGTCTCCTAGAAAATTCTTCCCTCTGAAGTGGAAGAAACTATCTTGGGGTCAATGCCCCATTCTCACCTGACAGGATACCTGACAGGATGTTTACAGGGACTTGGTGTTCTCGGCCCCTTGCCTGCTTTAGGGGTCAGTGTTCCTCCTGTGACCCAGAATCCTTCAGGTCTTTCGCAGGCCAGCCCCCCACCCCCGCCACTCCACTGGAACCCACAATAGAAGGTGTTATTGCCTACCCAGGAGCTTTTTAGAGTTGCCTCTGAAACTAAGGTGTTGGCTCAGAGAACATGCCAGAAGAGAAAACGTGTTAGAAGGAATGGAGAGAGAAAAGAGGGAGGAGATCATGAAAGAAAGGAGGCAGACAAGAGAAGCTGGGACCTTCGCGGGGACTTCCCAGTCATTCCTATTCCTCCACCCAGTGGCCTCCACACCCAAGAAGCTCTCATCCATGCTGGCAGACTCCAAAGGCTGTGTATGGCTTGTTCAAGCCACCTTCAAAGCCCCCTGTTTCATGCCCTTCCCACCAGGCCTACTGTCTGAAGACATCCCACAGACACAGGGCTTTGGCATCTGACAGGCCTGGGTTAGACTCTCACTCAGCTACTTTGGTCAGTCAAACCCGGCTCCATGTTCCTTCGGTTTGCAGGTTAAATGAGCCAATGGACACAACCCTTCGCAAAGGACCAGGGTGCCACAGTGGCTCTGTGCAGTGGTCCCTATAGAGAAACAGGGGAGAGATCAGGCCCAGGACTCCTAAGGACTCTGTACCACCATCTCCTGCCTGTGGACCTGGATATTTAGGCTGTTGCAGTCACATTTTTTAAAAAAGGAGGAGCGGGTTCTAGAGGGATGGCTCAGTAGTTAAGAATAAATGCTGTTCTTGCAGTGGGTCTGAGTTTAGTTCTGAGCACCCACATCAGGGAGTTTACACAGCTGTGACTCCAGCCGCAGGGAATCCACCACTGCTGGCTCCCAAGGGCACCCACCAACACTCCTACATACAGAACAGCCTAACATACACATATACACTAATTTTTTAAAAATAAAGTTAATCTTTAAAATTTGGGTTGGGTGAGAGAGTAAGGATTTGTGTTTGACCCCTAGAACCTCCACTTTGAAAACTGGGCATGGTGGCACATGCTGATAATTCCTGTGCTGAGACAGGTGGTGGCCCTGGGACTCACTGACCAGCCAGCCTACCTGGCAAGCTCCAAGCCAGAAACCCTGTTAAAATATCAGGAATGGCACTTGAAGCATGGCGCCTGAGGTTGTTTTCTGGATACCATACTCACCTACACACACACACACACACACACACACACACACACACACGCACACGAAGACCCTGACTCGGGGCAGGTCTAAGAACATGCATTTCTTACAGCACCCAGAGAGAGGGACAGCATCAGCTTTCTTCCACGGGGATAGGAGATTCATCTCCTGGCCAATCCCTGCATCCCTGGGCCAGCCTGCCTGGGCTATTCAGCCTCCTTCAATGGCAGGGCCTCCCTGCCCTATAGCGCAGGTGCAGCAGCCCGCTTAAAGATTATCTAGTACAAAACGGCTTGAGGTCAGGACCTCTGTCCTCTGAAAGCATCCACGGGCTGCAGCTGGGAGGCTATTGTTTCCCATTCAAAGGGAAAGAGTCATTAGTGCCCTGTGCAGTGGGAAAGGGGCAAGGGAGCTGGGCTTGTGCTAACGACGTTCGTTCCTTAATGGGCTGAGCGAGACCCAGTGTGTGGACGTGGAGGGAGGGCAGCAGTAGCGGGGGTGGAGGCGGGTCAGGACAGGAGGCTCTCATCACAGCGGCTCTCCTGCCCCACCCTTTCACCTCTCTCATCTGATCCTCTGCACTCCTGGGTACATTTTGCTGGGCTTCTGGGTTATGCCAGCGCCCCCACGACTGCCTTTGTACAGAACCACAGACTGAGTGGCTGGAAACAGTGTGTTGTCTCCTGGTTTTGCCCTTTCTAAGGACAAGGTGTTGACAGGACCACTCTCCTTCCTTCAATAAAAGAATAAAAGTAAAAAAAAAAAGGAAAGGAAAGGACATGACCACTCCTGGGTGTGATGGAGGAGACACTTTATCATAGCTACATGGGAGAGGATAGCCACAGGCAGGGACATCTGGGAGAGTCCAGAATGGGTAGGGACTGAGGGATGCTGGGAAAACCTGGAAGCCAAATCCACTTTTATATGCTAAATAGGCTCTTCAGGTGTTGGGGAGTGGTTGAAGCTTAATAATGGCTTCCCTGGTCCTTGGCTTGGCTGCCTACTTCTAATATCTTCACGCGGCATCCTCCCTTTCTCTGTTTGCTTTTTAGTTTCTGTTTCTCTCTCTCTCTCTCTCTCTCTCTCTCTCTCTCTTTCTTCTCTCTCTCTGTCTCTCTCTCTCTCTCTCTCTCACTCTCTCCTGTGTGTGTGTGTGTGTGTGTGCGCGCACGCGTGCGCGTGCTGCATGTGCATGAACTCACCATGATGAACATGTGGAAGTCAGTCAGAGGACAACCTCGGAATTCGTTCTCTCCCTCCCTCTCTTTGCAGGGTCTCTTGCTGTTTGTCACTGTGCCAGATACCCCATGCTAGTGGGCCAGTCAGTTTCTTGGGGCTTCCTCTGCCTTTCATCCCATCATAGGCAATGCTAGAATTATGCATGGTCACCTCTACACCCAGAGTTTTCATGAGTTCCAGGGATCTGAACACGTGATGGTTTGACTTGCATTGCCAGTGTTTTTAGCTGCTAAGCCATCTCCTTAGCCCTCTGTCCTATCCTTATAGGGACACCGATCTCTCTGGACTCAGGGCTACCCCATGGCAGTGGCAACTCATCTTAACTTGGTTATAGCTGCAAAGGGACCCATTTCCAAGTAAAGTTAAAGGTGAGGACATTGAAATCTTTGAGAGGCTCAAACTCAACCTATGACAGAAGGTCTTGGACTCTGGGTACTAACTAAATCCCTAGACAAGACACCTAAAGCCCTGGGGCCTCAGTTTGCTCACCTGTAGGTGAGAAGTCTCTCTCCCACCTGGACACCATAAGAATGAGAGAGAAATGTCTTTTCAAAAGAGACCTTTTGCACGCATGCATGTGCGAGTCCATGTGTGTTATGCACAAGTCCAGAAACGGGCATCAGATAACTCTTCTCTATCATTTGTCCATCTCTCCCTGAGCCTGTATCTCAGGCACACTCAACTCAGTGGCAGGCAGCATGCCCCAATAAACCTTCTGTATCCACCCCACTTGGAGCTCAGGCTACAGGCCTATGCCAGACACATGGCTTCTTATGTAGGTGCTGAGATCCCGAACTCTGATCTTGGCGATCATGCAGCTTTCTCTCTTGACCACTGAACCATCCCTAGCCTGGAGTGATGTGCTCTAACCTACAAGGGCAAGAGGCCTTAGCCACTGGTCCACAGCAGCTGAGTGGGATAGCCATGCCTCCCTGCTGCCGGGATGGAACGCTACATCCTGGTGAATCTGAAGGGCCAGTGCCAACTGTGCAGCTTGGGGAAGGACAACACTGTTCCTGCCACTTCTGGAAGGTTGGAACTCTCTGTACCAAAGGGTCCCAAAGTGGACCTCAGTCTGAACACACTGAGATGGCCTTCGTCACCACCCCTGGCCTGCATGGCTTGGCCACTCAAAGCCTAGCTCATCCCTGCAAAGCTCTGAAGCTGTGATGAAGGCAGCAGTGGGTGGGGGTGGGAGGTGGTCCAACTGAAACTCCCACAGCTTGAAGCAAGGCCTCCCCAAAACAAGTTGGATGAAAGCAGCCATAATTAAGTGCCTCTTCATTCAATTGCATTTTCTGTGAAACAGAACATTTGATAAAAAGGCCTGAGAATAAATTATTACCAACCATTAATGATTACATTTAAAGGAGCAATACATAATTTAGAACAAGGCTTAAAGAAGTTAAAACAGCTCATGTGAACACTGAGAGTGTTTAAGTCCAGCAAATTTAAGCAGAAAGGAAATTAGCTGGTCCATAACACTTCGAAGTTGGGGGGTAGGGATGGGATTCAGACGCAGCTGGATCCAGGGGCTCAAAGGTCATCTTTCTATTGGGAGCCCTGTCAGTGTTAGGAGTCACTTGTGTTCCTAGGCAGGGCGCTCTCACAGCAGGTGCAGAGGTAGTCACTGGTTCTCAGCTTCTCCTTATGCCACTGTGTCCTGCCTGTGTCCACTGTGTCACCTGACTGTCCCCAGCATCCTCAGCTAAGGGGGGTTCTTTGGTCCAGGGTTCTTCCCACCCATTGCCCAGGAAACATGAGCTCTCTCTGGCCACACAATTAGGTCAAAGGTCAAAGTTCACCAAGGCTGGAGAAAGAGGATGCGCCCTGGACAGAGGGGTAAAGAAGGAGGGGGCAAGAGACTCTGAGAAGCCCAGGGCTCTGGGCGCATCATCCATGAGCCTTCAGTTACTCCCCCTCCTTACCCTCAGCCTTGAGCACATCCTAGGCTCAAGTTGAATGCAAAACTTAGTCATCTTCAACTTGGTTCCTGGAAGCAGAGGAATGTGTGAAGTGACTCCAGGTCACTGTGGTCTGTGCAAAGGAGCTCAGCTGACCCCACACAGCTGACTCCAGCAGGGAGGGGAGCTGTGTGTGCACCAACTTGTTAGCACTCCCTGCATCCAGCCCCTTCTTGGACCGACTCAATCTGTTTCCCACAGGGAACTGTTCCTGGCTCCTGTCTGTCCACAGCCTTGACTTTCGTGTTACTTCCTCAGACGGACGCTTCATTCTGTCCTTGTATCTCGTTCCAACTGACTCCTCGCTGTCTACAGCCCCACTCGTGAGCCCAGGGCCTGACACGCATGGATGTCCCCTCCACTGTCTTCTCATTAACTCTGTGTGATCATTAAGGAATGGCTTGGTCACATCTCTTTTAGGGAAGACAAAATGGTTATCAACCAGTTGCAAATCCCTACATCCTGCATGTTAGGCCCCACTCCGTCAAGGAAGCCTCCTTGCTAGGTGGAGAATGTCTTTCACACAGATGGCCGTTTGGGACACTTTCTTGACCCTCTTGGGAGCTCCTGGAGAAGTTCAGGATAAGCCTAACTGGCTATGAAGAGGAAATGAGATAGCACTTGCAAACTGTGAAGGGCTGTGGGTCTCAAAGGGTCACAATCATCATCATGTCACCATCCTGGTTTACCTCCTTGCCATAGACTGAGAAGGGGGTGACCTGTACCGAGCCCTTCACAGGGAGCCGATTACCCTGATGGCCAAATTCCTGCCAGAGAAAGAATTGGCTGCACCTTGACCTGAGAAACAGGAGCTGGTGTACACATAACCCCACAGTCACAGAGAGTTGAGAAAATGAAGCTTCGGGCCATCTCCCAGCAGAGCAAAGCACAGTCATTACTGAAATGACAGACGCTGGCTGATTGAAGGCATTCTTCGCAGCCAAACCTGAAATTACTTGCGCTATTGATGGAGGCCTAATGGGAAAGGCAAAAGTCCCCCACGGGGAGCCCTGCTGAGTCCTTGATGGCAACAGGCACTGCTGGCCTTCAGCCTAGGGACACCTCCTTCCTGAGCCCCCATTCACTCAGAACTACCGCATGTGCCTGGGGCTATGGCCTGCGGGTCTCCAGAAAGTGCTGGTGGGGGCAGGGGAGTGTCTCGTAGTTACTGCCAACCCTGGCTGGATTAGAGATCAATTGACCAGTTCTTTCCGCAAATATCTGTTAGTAGACTTTGCAAATGCCCCCTCTACAGACACCCTCAACAACTATGCTTCCGAGGCTAATTGCTGGTGCTACTCGGCTGAAGGTCAGGTCCAGTCTCTCGGTAGTCTCCAGTTTAAAGGTCAAGATCCTGGGGGAGACTCTCCAGTCTCTGCTTAGAGACTGTCATGGAGTTCTAGTCATGTGTCTGGGTCTCTTGAGTAAGTAATGTCACTGGGTTCTGGTTATCAGGTGCAGCCTTGGGTTTAGTGGGGATCCTGACTAAGCTATTTTCACGTGTCTAAACAGCGGTTTGTTTGTTTGTTTTTTACTATGCTTATTACATTCACTAAGCATGATATCATCCTTATCATCATGACTGAAGAGGGTTGATAAGGGGTCTGAGTAGGTAGCCCAGGCTGGCCCACAGTCTGAAGCGCAAGGACTCTAGGGATGAGCCATCTCACTCAGCTGTTTCGTAATCCCAAGGAGCCTGCAGCTGTTCCTGGATTCTTAAGAACCTAGTTACCTGCATGTGCCCGATCCCACAGGACCCAGAGCAAGCAGCTGCAACCTCGCACAGCGCTGGCCACAGGGCTGGAAGTTTGTGGAAGTGGCCCTTGACCTCCACAGGCCCCCTGCTCTGTTGGCCTGTCTCTTCCCCAGCCCTGGCCTCTCCCCAAAGACAAATCCCTTTCCCAGTTTCCAGAGGTGGGGGCCCTTCTCCCCTCTGCTCCCTTAAGCCACAATTTGCTCTTTAAATCACCGAACTATTTATCAACAGCACAGCTCCTTCATACTCTGCTGAACTGCAAAACCAGTCATTACCAGGCCCACGCCTCCTTGATGCTAACAATAGTTTAATGGGAAAATCAGCAGCAGAGCCTCAGAGCCCTTAATTACTCTTCTCTATTGGTCCCAACTCCAGCCTCCGCCCACAGCCCAGAAGGAGGAGACAACCCAAGGCAGAGAGAGCAGCCTTGGCTCCCCAGAAGGAAAACACAGTTCATCACTCCATGGGGCCAAGAGCATCATGTGGATGGACCAGAGGCCTGCCTCAACAATTGTGTTCCCAAGGATCAGCATAGTGGGAGGCAGCCAGGAGTGTGATCAGAGCCCCATTCAGAAAGACCCACCCCTGACACTTCCTGGCTGTGTGACCTTAAATGAGCTGCCCAAGGTCTGTTCTCAATCTCCTCACCTGCGAAAACAGACCCAGTAGCAGTAACTCAGTCTGTTTGAGGCGACTGTAACAGAAGAAGGCAAGGAAGATTTAGCAGACAGAAATGTACTGACTCACGGTTCAGGAGGCTGAAATCTGAGATCAAGACTTTCCTGCTACATGGCTGAAGAGGTGGAAGGATACAGACAAAGGAGATGAAACCAGCTTTGTATCAACATCGATTCTACCCATGAAGGCAGAGCCCTAACCACCCTCTCAGGGCCCGACCTTACAATGGCAGTTAGATCTCAGGACAAAACGATTGGAGCATCTCTCTCTCTCTCCTAGAGTTTTGTGAGGTTTCCTGAGTCCATGAAATCCATGCTTGTGAGGGTTCAAACAAGAATGGCCCCTATGGGCTCACATATTTGCATGCTCAGTCATCAGGCAGTGGCACCACTTGAGAAGGATCAGGAGGTGTGGCCTTCTTACTGGAGTAGGTGTGGCCTTGCTGAAGGGAGTCTGTCACTGGGGGTGACCTTGGGGGTTTCAAAGGCCCAAGCCAGGCCCAGTGTCTCTCTTCCTACTGCCTGCCAAGCCAGATATAGAACTCTCAGCTATTTTCCCAGCACCATGTCTGCCTGCATGTCGCCTTGCTTCCTGCCATGGTGATAATAGACCAAGCCTCTGAAACTGTAAGCCAGCCCCAGTGAAAGGTTTTCATTTATAAGAGTTGCTGTGGTCATGGTGTCTCTTCACAGCAAGAGCACAGTGATTAAGATAATGCCCAGGTCTGCCACGGATAACTGATGAGAAGACAGGCACATCTTGGTTGGCATTGCAGCTCCATCACCTGGTACATGGGATGCCAGAGGGGCGCAGTCTCTGTCTCTTGCAAACATCAATGACGCATATGTTAGGTTAGACCCAGAGCTCCTCCTACATGACATTAAGTAGTAGATGGTTCTGGGGTCTGTCACCCACACACACTTACAGGATGGGGCTTTATTAGACTCACCCCTGGCATGGAGGGTCACTGCCAAGGGTGGTCCAGCCTGGAAGACACCAGGTTCTGAGGAGCTGGTGAATTCTGCCTCCCACTGGAGTGACACCCGGGAGCTGTCTCTCAAGCTACACACCTTTCTTGTGTTCATCCTCAAAGGAGAGCCTTGCAATCCACCTAGGCTGTGATGATGGAGGAGATACTTGCACATGGAGGACCATTGAAGAGAAACAGCAAAAGTGGGTTCCCGCAACAGAGGAGCCAGGTGGCAGAGCCAGTCAGCACTGGCTTCGGCTGCCAGGGCCACCCTGTTGGCCATTTGGACAGCCTCTGCATAGCCGAGCCCCAAGGCTCTAGCTGGAATTGGTGTAGAGTGACCAACAGCCCTCGGCAAAGCTTCAGGGGCCTGGGTAGGCCCAGGGAGGAGCTTGGGCTGTGGTGCACGAGGAGATATCCTGGGCTCACAGCTCTGCTCTGATTCCTTCAAGGATGAAAAGCTGTAAGCAGGTCATGCCCTTCAGGGTGTTCTAGTCTAACATGGAGGTATCCCAGACTGAAAGCAACAGGAGAGAACACGAGGGTGTCAGAAAGGCAAAGAGAAGAGGGTGGGCCGGCCATAATCCAGAGGACGGATAGAGAGGGATCCCAGGAGGAAGGAAATGTCAGAGAGATGCTGACATGGTGCGGTCCTCCCGTGGGCTGATAGGGCCACCACACTTGAGCCAGCCTCAGGCCCCGACAGTGTAGAAGCCCAGGCTTAGACAGGAGCATTGGCCCAGTCACCAAGGTAGGGTGCAGGGTCCAAGTAAGGACCAGCTCTAAGTGATTAGGACACTGCCCTGCCTCAGAGACACAGTCCAGACCTGCACAGACTCCGACCATTGGAGCTAATGATTCCAGGTCCCTGCGCAATGGGCAGATGCCAGCCAGGAGGCTGGCTTTGGGCACAGTGAGGAGGCTCAGATCTTCACAGGAGAAGTGGGCCCCCAGGAAGGGACCACCATGGGGGCAGCTGTGTGCCAGGGAGGAGTGCAGTATGCTCGAGCATTGCTCTGCCCTCTGCTCACCTCTCCCCCCACTCCCCACCCCTCCCCCTCTCCCTCCACAGTAGGAGCTCTGCAGGGAGAGGCTTATTCTCTGCTCCAGCTGCCATGGAGACCCAGGCCACAGATCCTCAGCTCTCCGGCTGCAGGCTGCAGGCTGCACAGTGACGGCGGCCCGCCATTTGTCTATTGAGCGTGCAGGCCTGGGAAGTTCCAGAAGGTTCCTATCATCTGCATTCCCACCCCACGCAGGACTCCTGGGGGGGGGGGGGCTAGGCCCAGGGGAGTCCATCTGGCTTCAAAGGGGAGTGAGTGGCAGTGGAGGACAGAGCTCTGCCCGGGAGGAGGTGTCTGGAACCATTATCCTAAACACAGGCTGTCATAAATAATGGAACAAACTCGGACTCAGTGATCGAGTGTGTCAAAATATAGAAAGGTCATTTGGCTTGGTGGTAACATTAGAGGAGAGGCTTCCCTGCTTCCCACAAACCAGATGAGCTCAGAGGCCATCCCCCCACACCCTCACCTGGAATCAGTCCTCCCCACCTGCTGGCCGTCTTCTTGCTCTGCTCCAAGACCAAATCATCTTCAGAGCCTCCATAGCTCTTGGTTTTATTTGAGACCAGGGTCTTGTTATGTAGCCCAGGTTAGCCTTCAACTTTATATGAAGCCCAGGTTGACCTCAAATGCATGGTACGTTGTCCTCTGCCTCTCACAAGTATTCTCTCTCTCTCTCTCTCTCTCTCTCTCTCCCTCTCTCTCTCCTTCCCTCCCTGCCTTTCCCTCAGACAGGGTTTCCCAAGGACATAATTGATGTGCAGGAAACTAGGAGTTAAGGCCTATGGTGCTTCTGATTTGCAATAACATATCCTCCTCTACCGTGCAAGGGTTTACATAATTAAAGCGCTTTCCAGCACAAGCCTCTTTAAATTGCACTCTCCAAAACAGTCAAGCAATTGATCAAAACATACCAAAAATAAAAACGGGAAACTCTAGGACACAAACCTAGTCTCATTTGCAGTTTTGAAGCCCCAGCTGAGGTGCCCTGTCACTTCAGGCCACCCGCTATGACCTCATCCCCAGTTCAGCTAACCAGCCCACCTGCCAGCCCAAGCCCTTCCCCAAGATTCTCCACGGCAGTCCAGAGGCTGGGTCTTCCCACTGAACTACTCTGTGTCACCCCACCCTCCAGCCGGTAGGGGTCCAGCAGAGAGGCGTGTGTTCCTGAGTTATAACCATCTTGCAGAATTCAGTTTGCTCTCAGAAGTGAGCAGCATAAAAGAAATACCTTTGGGAAGCAGAGGAGGAGGGTCGTGGTTCAAAGAGAGCCTGGGCTATGTAGAGAGACCCTGTCTCAAAAAAGCAAGGGCTGAGTCTGTAACCCAGTGGTACAGTGCTTACTTGGTGTGTACAAGGACCTGGGTTCAGTCTCCAGTATCTGGAGGAGGGAGGGAGGGAGGGAGACATAGCCTAGTAGGAGGGCCGATGTCACTTCAAGAGTGGCCTTGGAGGACATCGCGAGACCTCAGCCTCTTCCTCAAAACTTGGCAGCATGGCTTTTGTTCTGCCGTAGGCTCTCACCATGATGTGCACTCCCACCACAGGCCAAAGTAACAGACATATGATTTTACTTCAAAACTGCTAAAACCCTGAGCCAAAACTCAACCCTTTCTCTACAGAAGTAGATGGCCTCAGGACATAGGCAGCAACATCCCAGAGCTTGGGGCCCTGCGCTGCACAGAAAGGAGAAGGAGTGAGCTGAGCCACAGCATTCACCTCTCCTCCCGATGGTAAACCCAGTACGACCAGCTGCCTCATGTGCACTCCGGTCACCATAGCGTCCCCATCACCTTGGACTGTACCCCTCAAACTGTGAGCCAAAATAAACCCTGCCTAAGGTGCTTTGGTGAGGAATTCAGTCCCAACAATGAGACATGTAACGCTTAGATAAGGTCACAGGCAATGTGTCCTGGCATAGGTGATAGATCTGAAACTGAGAGACCCCTGAGCCTGAATTCTACCTCTGACCATAAGATGGCCCCAACTTCCAGGACAGGAAGAGTCAAAGCATGAGCAGAGAGAGGGAGAAGAGGTAGACATTTCCAAACAGATCCTCATAGGTTGTTCGGCTCACATGTAGCGTTCCCTGAGCTGTGTTGTTTCCCCCTCCTCCTAGGTAACCCTACCCTGAAGGGAATAAGAACTGCCTGACTGTTGCAGGCCACCATCTGTTGGTGGCTTTCTAGACTAGCCCTCAGGCCCCAGGCAGCCAGACAGTCTTCTGCCCTGGGTATCAAACTTAAAAACGCTCTGGATCTCTTTGACATGTGGGGGCAAGAGACCTACCCACCCAGAGGCCCTTTCTCCTAACCCCAAAGTCTAGAAACTCCCTGCCTCCCTGCTCTGGATGCTTCTGTGGGGACTGGCGCCTAAATGAGTAACTGGGCTGTCCCTGCAAACCTCGACTTTCTACAGGGGTTGGGGTCAGAACTAGGCTAGTTTGCAGAACCCTAAAAAAGAACAGAAGGGACAGCAACTCTAACTCATGAGGTCACTGAGGTAGTTTGAATGTAGTTGGCCTCCATAATCTCATAGGGAATGGCACTATTAGGATATGTGGCTTTGCTGGAGAAACATGTCACTCTTCGGGTGGGCTTTGAGGTCTCCTATGTTCAGAATACTGCCCAGTGTTTCAGTTAACTTCCTGTTGCCAAAGGATGTAGGGCTCTCAGCTACTCCTCCAGCACCACATCTGCCGGCAGACTGCCAGGCTCCCTGTCACGATGATAACAGACTAAACATCTGTAACTGATGGCTGTAGCACCAGGCAACTCTGTAACTCTTGGGGTCACCAGGAGTTTGGTTTCATGTGTAAGGCACAAAAATGTTTCATGGAACACAAACTACAAGGTACAACGCCTTTGTTCCAAAAGGGTAAACTGGAGATTCACTCCAGAGCACTCTTCTTAAAAACCGCTTCCCCGGACGAAGAAGTAGAACAGGGATTCTGGCAAACACCAGTTGGAAGCCCTTTTTAGGACTTTCCTCTTTCCAAGGTGTTAATGGTTTCCATCTAAAATGGCCATGAGGGCTCATTATGTCAAAGGTGTAAGGTCAGAGGTATAGACATCAGCCAATGGCACCCAGCATTCCTCGTGCTGCAGCATGGGGAAATTTCATAGTTGGCTAACTGTGTCCCGACAGAGACTCCCACCACCAATGTAGACTATTCTGTTCCCTTCTTGACACTTGTCCCTGTTGTCCTTTTGATTTCTTGTGTATCTGTATGTATGCTGGTATCTCTCTGAAGCTTTAATTTTTTCTTCTTTTTATTTTCTTGTTTGTTTCCTGAGACAAGGTCTGTCTGTGTAGCCCAGACTAGCCCTGAATCCTTTTGTTATTATTAATATTTTCAAGATAGGATTTCTCTGTGTAGTCCCAGCTGTCCTGGAACTCATTCTATAGACCAGGCTGGTCTTGAACTCAGAGGTCTGCCTGCCTCTACCTCTTCATTACTGGGGTTAAAGACTGTGCCGCCACTACCCTGCCACCTTGAACTCTTGGTCATCCTACCTCGGCCTGTGGTGCTGGCATTGGGATTACAGGTAGACACTACCCTGCGTGACTTTGGTAGTTCTGGGATTGAGTCAGGGTTTCACACACAAACACTTTATTACCTGGCTTTGTCTCCAGCCTTCCTCTTTACCTCTTATTTTGAGTCAGGATCTCACTAAATCAGTCTAGATGTGAATTCATTCTCTAGCCCAGGCTGGTCTTGAACTTAAGATTCTTCTGTTCCTATTGACCAAGGAGCTGGGATGACAAGCTTGCACCAGGAGACCCCTCTGTGGCTTTAGTCCCGACTCTCTGGTGACCAGATACAAATGTTTATGTTTCCCTTTGAGTGTCCTCTCTTATAAAGGGTCTACTCAAGCCCCACCCTCTCTTTCAAATTTCCAGTCAAACGAGAGGCAGCCAATTCCTCTATCCCTCCGCGCTTCGCCTCTTCACTCCCAGTGTTGATTTTGGTTGAACAAACATTATTAATTTTAATGTAGGCCAACTTACCATTGTTCCTTTCCTGATTTATGATTTTTTGGGTCCTAAGAGATATTTGCCAACCCAAAGGTCATGAAGATATTCTTCTGTTTCTGTCGGAAATTTTATTGTTTTGCTCTGAAAATTTATATCTAGGCTCCATGTGGAATTGGCTCCGATGTATGATATGAAGAAGGGAATCAAAATTCACATTTAAATGTGGACATCTGTCTTAATCGGCCTGAGAGATTAGAGCAAAATCCTGGGCAGCCTAAATAACAGAAACTCATTCCTTAGAGTTCTGAGACTGGAGGACCCAGATCAAGACAGCAGCAGGCTTGGTTTTGAGGGAGGCTTGTTCAGAGTTACATACAGCCCCCCCCCACTGTATGCTCACACCCCATCCTTATTAGAACATCGGTGCTGCTGTTGTGGGGCCTCTCGAGTTAGGATGCCATTATCTTCTGAAGATCCTGTCTCGTGCTTTCACCTATATGGCTGTCTGAGGGGGTCACAGACATAATTTAACCTCTGAAAATTGGGTCCTGTCTGCTTGGTAGGGTGATGTAGAGATTAGTGAAAGAACTCTTGGAGATTGGGACCAAGAATTGGCCCTTCACACATATGGAGAGCTCTCATACACAAATCTGGCCCACCCCGACAGTAGCTTCAAGAACGCCCCATGGGGCTCTGCTCAGAGTTGCCCTGGGATTCCTTACTGTTGCCCTTTTAACTTTCCTTGGGAGGTGTGCTTTTGCTTTGATATTTATGCCCTTCTTCAACTCACCCTGGTTAGGCAATTACCTGAAACCTTTGAAATCTCATGGAGAAAAAAAATAACAAAGATTTGAGGGGCTGAAACAAAAGCTACCCAACTCCAGATATCTACCAAATAGAGGTACAAGGCAGCAAAGGCCAGATCCTGTCAGCAGGATCATGAAGTCTGCTGGAGAAGAAGGAAGAGATGCTCAGGAGAGTCCCGGTGTGGTGGGGTACACTGGGCACCGGGTGGCACCAGGATGGTCCCTCTATTACTGTGGGGGGACGATGTTTGCTGTAGGAAAGAGTTAAATGAAGGGCTGCTAATAGGTTCCCAAGCAGCAGGATGGTGTGGCGTGTGGGCTCGGCTTTTGCTTGACCTGCACAGCTCCCTCATCCGTGGGATGATGTCAGCCACATCCCCACCTGCAGAGATGCCTCCTCCATAGTTCTGGGAATAATCTCTCAGCAGATATACACACATGACTGAGCCCAGATTGTATGGCAGCCCCTGGCTGACTGTACAGGAAGTTGTGGGCAGAGGGTTATGGAAACTATGGACCTCTGGGGGGAGGAGGGGGTGGAGGGTGCTCCCTAATAGGAAGGAGATTTGGAAGCCAACACACACACATATGCATGCACATGCACACACACACACACACACACACGCACGCACGCACGCACAGGCTAAAATTACTAACACAAGCAAGATGGTTGCGAAAGGAGACTATTTCCCAGAAGAATATTCTAGAAATACATTCTCAGAAGAAAAGGAGAAGTTGAGCAGATTGAACAGCAGTGTCCCTGTTAGAGGGCAAGTGATGGGGGTACACTGAAGTATGTCGAAAGGAAGTCACGTCATAGCCTTGAACTTTGGACATCTATTCTCTGATGTTGTTGGGGGCGGAGGGGAGCTGAAGCAGACAAGACTCAAAGTAAGAGCAGTGAGGCAACCAGACTGAAGAAGACAGGGATCTCACCTGGCCAAGCGCAGCGGTGCAGGGAGGCCTCTGTTAATGAGTTGAAAGACACAGGGTTCGGACATCTTTTGATGAGGGCAGTGGACACCATCATCAAGGGGTGGACGGCGCTGAGTGCTGAGATGGGGTGGGGTGGGGTGCAGCTCTGGCTAAGGGAACCTGGAGGTTCTCCAATGGGAAGCTGCAGGTGTAACTCTGCAGCCTGGGAGGTAAAGGCTGCCAGTGAGCTCATGCAAATCCTTGTAAAAATATTTTTGTTCGCCAAAATTAAATAGAGAAATGGCTCATGAGAGAGATATGACTCAATAGCTCTTTACCCATCTATAAACCTGGTAAAGATTGCAGTACGGCGCTGCAGGCAGCCGCGCTGCCTCCTCCCAGTCAGGCCTGGGCCCTGGGGTCAGGTCTCCAGCACATGTATATACAGAAAGCCTGTGTGTTTCGTTTCTACTACCTCCCTGCCATGTTTGATGCCTTAGTGCTTGCTAAGCAATGAGATGGACCAATGAGACAGCACAGTGAGTAAAGACACCTGCCTCCAAGCTTGGTGATCTGAAATTGATCCGGGGAACCCACATGATAGAGTGGAGAGGGAAGGGGGAAGGGAAGAGAGAGAGAGCTGATTCCCAAAAGCTGTCTACCGATGTGCATGTGTGTTCTCTCTCTGTCTCTGACTCTCTACTCCCATCTCAAATTTAAAAAAAAAAATCTTTTCTGAAAGTTAGAATTATGGATTCCTACATCCTGGATTTTGCTATAGTCCCCGAGACACAGAAGAATGTCCATTTTCGAAATGGGAAAGACTCGGCTACTCTTTATTTAATCTGTTTGGCTGTATGGCATGGCTTCTTCCTGGCCCTTCCTGTGACAGCTGGGGTGCCCTTGGCTCTGTTCCCGTAACCTCAGATCAATCACCTGCCCTCAGCTGCTTCCACCAGCTTCCTGCTCCTCCCACAAAGGTCGTCACCCAAGCCAGTCCTCTTCTCTCTGCCAGGTCCCCTTTCTTTTCCTTCACCGACTCCCAATTCCATTGGGCCAGCTCAAGCCTCTCACTCTGGCCATGATGGTCCACACAAGAGTCAAAGCTCACAGGAATTCAAAAAGGAAACAAATCTGCATATCCTAGAACTGTGCATGTCTCAAAGGAGTGGGTTTGCCTTCCCTGTGCGTCCATGGTGTTTGTCCCAGAGACACATGGCAGGCTATTCCCTGTCAGAATTTAAAGTCCAACAGCAGAGTCAGACGGTAGATAGTTAATGTGGCTTCACTCTGGTAGTATTTGTCATGGGGAAGGAGCCACAGGAGCCATGGTACCACAGGGGAGTTTAGTGGGGGACAGCTGACAGAAAAGTCACGGCAGTCTTCCTGGAGGAAGTGCCAAATGAACCAGAGGCAGAGAGTCAAAGAGAGTGAGGGATGGGTGTGGTCAAAACTGCATGGACAAGAGTCTATGTGGCCCTGACTGATGACCTGTGTGTGGAGCTGAGAGAATCTGGAGCCGTGGAGAGAGCAGAGAGGTGAGTTAAGGTTTTCAGTTACAGATTGCTGGTTTCTTCTCCAAAAAGCAACCGGGGTGCCATTTCCTGAGGTCAGATTGGCACTTGGAAGAAAGCAGGCGGACTCCCTTCAGGGAGCAGCTCTGGAGCTGTGTGGATGCAGGGAGGCTGGCTGCAGCGTGTTCTCAGATCCCAGCCACAATTCTGCTCAGAATCGGGAGGCTCAGGGCGGGCAGGTCTGAGGATGATCTGGAAGGCAGGATGGCAGGACTCGGGGAAATGGGCACTGGCAGTGAAGGAGCAGGGCCATGGAGCCGCATTCCTACATTTCGGCTGTCTTCGTAATCGTCATACACAGAGGCTGTCACTCCAGGAACAGACGACCTGGAGGGCAAAGGTGAGGGCAGGGTAGGCACCGAAGGTGGTAGCTCCTGGCACAGCCCCTCCTCCTCACCTCAGGGCCTTCCTTCTTCCCATACTTCTGTTTTGTTTTGCTGTTGTTGTTTTTGTTACTTTTCTCGGAGCGAATGTCTCTTCACAGGATCTGCTTTCCACTTGGGCTTTCCTGAAAATGTGTTTGTATCGTCTTCCTCCTTGAAGGGTATTTTCCCAGACAGATGAGACTCCAGGCTGATACTCATTCCTTCTTATCACCCTCAGGCCTCCCATTGCCAGTGTGGAGATGTCTGCCCATCTACTCTTTGCCTGAGCAATGAGATTACAAATTCACTCCTGACTTAAAAAAAAAAAAGTGCTGGGGACCAATCTCAGGTCCTCACGCTTGCAAGGCAAGCATTTTAAACAGAAAACAGTCTCCCCAATCACTTATTTGAGTCTTTTTATGTGGGGACACATTTTGTTTCTTGTTGTTTCACATTTGAGAGTAGAATTTCTGGGCCGTAGGTCAGATGCATGCCTAACTTCATGAAATGCTCCTTGACTATTGCTGTCTACGATGATTCGAATGGGTACGGCCCCCATAGACTCACGTGTTGGAATACTTGGCCCATAGGGAATGTCACGATCAGGAGGCGTGGCTTTATTGGAGGGGATTTGGCCTTGTTGGAGGAAGTTTGTCACTGAGGAGGTAGGCTTTTTGAGGTCTTACATGTTCAAGCTATGCTCAGTGTGGCACACAGTCCCCTGCTTCCTGTGGGTATAGAACCCTCAGCTCCTTTCTCCAGCACCATGTCTGCCTGCATGCTGCCATGTCCCGCCATGATGAAAATGGACTAAACCTCTGAAACTGTAAGCCACCCCAATTAAATGTTCTTCTTTATTAAGGCTTGCTGTGGTCATGGTGTCTCCTCATAGAAATAGAAACCCTAACTAAGACACCTATTTTACATCTAGTCATCCTGGCTTAAGTCTTTCAGACAATCAAAGTGCAGCCATCTACGAACAAGGGTGATGGAGGAAGGTCATTGGCTAATAAAGGCACTGCCCTGGCCCATTTTATTGGTTAGAGGATAGGTGGGAGGAGTAGGCAGAACAGGACGCTGGGAGGAAGAGGAAGTGAGCTCAGCTTTCCTCTCAGGAGCAGACGCCTCAGAGAGAGACGCCATGCCCCGCTCCCGGGATGAAGCTCCGACCCAGGATGGACTAGGCTAGAATCTCCCCGGTAAGCGCACCTTGGGGTGCTACACACAGATGATTAGGAATGGGCTAAATTAATATGTGAGAATTAGCCTAGAAGAGAATGGGCCAAGCAGTGATTAAAAGAATACAGTTTGTGTGTTGTTATTTCGGAGCATAAGCTAGCCATGTGGGCGGCCGGGTGTGGGGGACGCAGCCCTGCCGCCCCATATTACTACACAAGGGGTTAGGGAGTTGAAGCGTGAAAGGTTGGCTTGGTCCCTTTCCTTGGTTTCTTCCCACTTTACTCCCTGTGAAGTTAGAACTAGAAGAGCAAAAACCCAGGACTCCACATATCCAGAGGGACAGAGGGTGAAGAAGGGGCTGGGAAGATGGCTCTGCGTTAAGAGCACTTACCCCATAAAGTCTGATGACCTGATCCAACTTCTCCCAAACCCACCTAATGATGGGATGGCCCACACCCTCGGCGCCCACACGAGGGTACAGTGGCCAGATGGGATGGTGTACACATCAGTACCTGATGGGATGCTACACACTCTCAGAGCTCACACGAGGGTGCAGTGGCCTGATGGGATGCTACACACCCTCAGAACCCACACAGGATGCAGTGGCCTGCATCTTTAATTGCAGCACTCCTAAGGTGAGACAGGAGATGGAGAGATAAGAATTAGCTGGAAGCTCTCAGGGCAGCTAGTGGACAGTGGGAAGTGGGAACAGACTTCCAAAATTTATCTCTGACTTCACCCATGAGCTCAGGCATAGGCTACGTGCTCTCTCTCTCTCTCTCTCTCTCTCTCTCTCCCCCCTGTCTCTCTCTTACACATACACACATGTGCTCTCTCTCTCTCTCTCCCGTCTCTCTCTTACACATACATACATGTTCTCTCTCTCTCTCTCTCTCTCTCTCTCTCCCCTGTCTCTCTTACACATACACACATGTGCTCTCTCTCTCTCCCGTCTCTCTCTTACACATACATACATGTTCTCTCTCTCTCTCTCTCTCTCTCTCTCTCTCTCTCTCTCCCCTGTCTCTCTCTTACACATACACACATGTGCACACACAGAGACACACACATACACATACAAATACAAATAATATTTAAAAAATCTTTTATGAAATAAAGTAGAGGGTAGGGGAAGCATTGAATTGGATGTAACAAGTTTGTAATTGTATGAGTGAGCTGGGATCCGATGGGGGAAATGTGGGGTGCCGCTTTAATTGCTGCTCAGAGCTGAGAAAGGAAGATGGGCAGGCCACACTGAGAACTGTGCCTGGCAACAACATGACTCCATCTCCCACATGAACACCAACTACCTTTGTTTGACTTACCTCGTCAACAACAAGCCTGTCCTAATTCCTCAGATCTCAGCCCCTGTTTCATGCATCATCCATGCAAGGTCTCCTGACCTCTGACCTCTGGTCCCAACCCGAATTTAGGACAAGAGCCAAAATTCAGTGACATAGACACAGTGAGAAGTGCAGCCTAGACAGTAAAGCTGCAGGGAGGGGTTTAATATGAAGTCTGTGGGCTCTGCTACTTCCAGTCCCTGGGTCTGGCCTTGTCCATGTCCTGCCTTGCCTAATTAGTGACCCTGTTCCCTAAGATCCGTGCCTCTGGCTCCTCTAGGAACCATAGACTCTACTCTGAGCTCTGCACCTCTATAGTCTTAGCCGTACCTGTTAGTGTTAATGGCACGTGGTGACTTATGTGGTCTCATGGACAGGTTTCCAAGGCCACCAGTCCTGGAGCAGGGACAGGACCCCAAGGGTTTGGCTTCTGGCACAGACTGTATCTGCTCAGGACAGCTGGGAAGAGTGCAGCAATGAGTAATTAAACACATTAGTTACTGCCAGCATGTTCACAGAAGCTGGGCAGAATCAACGGGGAGCCATCCATTAGCATCTTGTCCCTAATGGCCTTGCTCCTCAGAGAGGAACCCCCACCTTCTCCACATGAGGGGCTGACGGTGAACAGCCAGGGGTTGTTTGCTGAACAAGAAGTGGCTGCTTATGTCTTCTGCCATCCCCCCTCCTCTAGAGGACTCCCAAACAGTCTACCCTACAGGCATCCCCTCCCCCAGGAAGCCACCCTGATTTCACAGAGGTCCCTTCCTGGGCTGCATGGCTCTGTCACCAGAGACGGCCGGGACCCAGGGAAAGGGGTCCACCTTCTGTATGGGAGACCACAGTGCTTCTAGACCCAGGGAAAGGGGTCCACCTTCTGTGTGGGAGTCCACAGCGCTTCTGGACCCAGCAAAAGGGGTCCACCTTCTGTATGGGAGACCACAGAGCTTCTAGACCCAGAGAAAGGGGTCCACCTTCTTTATGGGAGACCACAGCGCTTTGAGACCTAGCAAAAGGGGTCCACCTTATGTATGGGAGACCACAGAGATGTGGGAAGGTCATTTGACTATCTGTTGCTTTCATCGGTTAACTAATAAAGAAACTGCTTGGCCTGATAGGTCAGAACATAGGTGGGTGGAGTAAACAGAACAAAATGCTGGGAAGAAGGGAAGTTAGGCAATCGCCATGCTTCTCCTCTCCAGGGAGCCAGACACTATGGAGCCAGCCGCCAGGTCAGACATGCTGAATCTTTCCCGGTAAGCCAATACCTCGTGGTGCTACACAGATTACTAGTAATGGGTTAATCAAGATGCGACAATTAGCCAGTAAGGGGCTAGAGATAATGGGCCAGGCAGTATTTAAAAGAATATAATTTGTGTATTGTTATTTCGGGTATAAAGCTAGCTGTGCGGGAGCCGGGCGAGATGAAAAGCAGGCCTGCCTGCAGCTCCTCTCAACACCACAGCACTTCTGGACCCAGCAAAAGGGGTCCACCTTCTGTATGGGAGACCACAGTGCTTCTGGACCCAGGGAAAAGGGTCCACCTTCTGTATGGGAGACCACAGTGCTTCTGGACCCAGCAAAAGGGGTCCACCTTCTGCATGGGAGACCACAGTGCTTCTGGACCCAGGGAAAAGGGTCCACCTTCTGTATGGGAGACCACAGAGGTAGGGTGGATATGTGAGCATCGGAACCCACTCTTGCTCCTTCTGGGGATGGGGGCAGTTATGTGCTGAAAACTTGAAGATGCTCAGGAAACCCCAAGGAGAGCAAGTGACTCCGCTGGGTCTGGGTTCAGGTACTCCAGGCAGCAGAAATCAATGAAGTCCTCAGGACACAAAGGGGAGGAAAGTTCACCCACCAATCAGAGCCCTTGTATCATCAGTCAAGGCCAGGACTCAGAACCCCTGGAGAAAGAGCCTGAGTGGCCCAAGTGGTCCAGTGCCCCATTGCCAGGTGGGTCCTTATGCATGTCAATCCATCCAGCCTTCACCCACAAGCTGGGTGGACACTGTTGCTATTCCTCACATCACAGCTGAGGGAGCAGAACTGTGAGACAACCAAACCATGTGTATATGGTCACACAGGCGGTAGGCAGAATCCAAGAAGAAGAAAACAATCACGCTGGCCTCTGGCACCTTCCCTGAGCCAGTCTGCCTTGAGGAATCATTAATATACACGTCTACTCTGAATGAACGAGGGAATGAATTAACAAATGTGTTCATCGAGGGTAAGGCTGGCTTCTTCAGAGCTATTCCTACTCAGAGAGGCAGGTGTGGGAGGCACTCGGTCCTCCCTTCCTCCCGAAGGATGGGTGATATTTGCCGGGGTATGGAAAGGCTAACATGTCTGTCACCACTGAGGTGATTACTTCTCCAGCACTGGCCTTTCGACAGAATTGCGGGCTGAGCAGTCCCCATGTTCCTCCTCTGTAATCTGTGTCCTGCGCCCATGGGAAGCAAAGAGAAGAGGTGGTGGGAAGTCTGGGTGGTTCTGGGTAGTGAGGGGGACCTACAGCACTAGGAAATGTCTCAGGAGAGACAGGGCCAGTCAGTCTCATGGCCAGGGTCAGCTCCTCTAGTGAGCTCTGTCCCTTGGACCTACCCAGATTTCTCCCCAATCAAAACACACAAGTCACAAGCACAAAGTGACAAGAGCTCCCAGGATCTGAGTTTTATTCCTAAAATGTTGGCGGGTCCCCAGCGGGCTAAGGCAGGTCCACCCTGTGGGTGGGCTCCCTCAAGGCTATGTCTGTTCCCATTTGGCATATGGGGCACATGTGTGGGCAAGAGGAAGGCCCCGTGACAGGAAATGGGCCCTGGGAGAGGGGCTGCCTGCTCCTTTGGAGTGTGTGGTTAAAGAGTCTAAGCCTGTCCCAAAGCCAATGTGTGAAGGGGGCAGGAGAGTAGAGAGCTCATCCCCTGAGGAGCTCTTTCCCTCAGCATCCATGCTGAAGGGCTCCACATAACCCTGGCCTGCAGAAAGTGTGACCAAGCTCCTGGGAAAAGGGCTCAGTTGATCACGTGATTGTTTGGATGGCATGAGGACCCAAGTTCAATTCTGTCTTAGTCACTGTTCTGTTGCTGTAAGCAGACACCATGGTTAAGACAACGCTTACAAAAGAAAAGCATTTAACTGGGGGCTGGCTCACAGTTCCAGGGGTTTAGACCACGGTCATGGTGGAAAGCAGGCAGGCTCCAGCGGGTGCTGGAACTTACTGAGAGATTCACATCCTGATCTGCAGGTTTCTGGTAGAGAGAGACCTGGGTACGGCCTGATCTTTTGAAACCTTAAAGACCCTTTCCCCCAAAACACTTTCTCCAATAAGCCACACCTCCTAGCCCTTCCCAGACAGTACACCCACAGGACACCAAGAATACATAAGCCTATCAGGGTCATAATCATTTAAACCACCACAAACCCCAAGGACCTACATCTAAAAGCTGAGCTTGGTGGTACACACTTGTAATCATAGTAGTAGAGACGAGAAGATCTCTGAGATTTGAGTTTCAAGACAATAAAAGATTGTGTCTCAAAATAAATAAATAAATAGAAAAGAAAATAAATAAATAGACAGGACAGGCATGGTAGCATACACCTTTAATTCCAGCACTCAGGAACCAGAGGCAGTTGGAGCTCTGTGAGTTCAGGGCTATCCTGAAGGCTACACACACACACACACACACACACACACACACACACACACACACACCTGTTTCAAAAAAAAACAAACAACTCACCCACTGAGACAGTGGGGCTGATCTATTGGGAGCTCACCAAGGCCAGCTGGACTGTGACTGAAAAAGAATGGGATAAAACCGGACTCTTTGAACATGGCGGACAATGAGGGCTGATGAGAAGCCAAAGACAATGGCACTGGGTTTTGATCCTACTTCATGTTCTGGCTTTGTGGGAGCCTAGCCAGTATGGATGTTCACCTTCCTAGACCTGGATGGAGTGGGGAGGACCTTAGACTTTTCACAGGGCAGGGAACCCTGACTGCTCTTCGGACTGGAGAGGGAGGGGGAGAGGAGCTGGGGGAGGAGGAGAGAGTGGGAGGAGGGGGAGGGAAATGGGAGGCTAGGAGGAGGCGGGAATTTCTTTTTTTTCTTTCAATTAAAAAAAAAAAAACCAAACAAGCAAACAAAGAAATATGGTTTGGAGATGGTGCATACCTTTAATCCCAGCACTCAGAATGGCAGGTGGATTTCTATGAGTTCCAAGTCAGTCTTTTCTACATAGTGAGTTCTAGTAGAACCAAGGTTACACAGAGAAATCCTGTCTTGAAATAAAGGAAGTTAGGAAGGGAGGGAGGGAAGGAAGGAGGGAGGAAGGGAGGGAGGGACAGAAGGAGGAAAGGGAAGGAAGGAAAAAAGAAAAAGGCAGACAGGACTGGCAAGGTGACTTGGCATGTAAAAGTGATTGCCAGGCAAGTGTTCCAACCAGAGTTGGATTCCATAAACTCACAGTGGAACAAGAAAACTGACTCCTAAAAGCTACCCTCTGACCTTCACACACATACCATGGCCATGGCATACATGTGCCTGAATACACACATACATACATACACACAGACACATAAACACACAACAACAACAATAATATTAATAATAATAATAATAAAGCAGATGGTGCCTGAGAAATAAGGCCTGAGGTTGACCTCTACCCTCAGTGTGTATACACACATGTACCCATGTGCACGCACACACACACAAAGTATGACCAAGGCTGCAGGGTCATGTGGAGCAGAACCCACCAGGAGCCCTCACTCTCTGTGTGGAAGCTAACACTGTGAAAACTCTCAGGTGGGGGGTCAAAAAGGATGGAATGCTGAAATAGATGGTGTTGATGAGGAACTTATTAAAAGAGCCATTAGCACCACGGCCAGACAGACACACTGACAAGAGCACGGTGAGGTCACTGAGCAAAGTTCAGGTCTGCGCCCTGGAGACAGACAGCACATGGGGTCTCTGAAGAGAAACCTCAGCCCTTGTGGCAGAAGTGGGAGTCTCACACCTTCCAAGTCTGCTGAGGCTCACCGACTCCTAGGCTGGAGTCAGGGAAGGGATGGAGAGAAGGGTGTGTGACCACCAATGGTGTAGGAGGTTCTTCTGTTTGTGTGTTGCTTCCATTGGTTGAATAAAGAGACTGCCTTGGCCTTTTGATAGGGCAGCCCTTAAGTGGGCAGAGTAGACAGAACAGAATGCTGGGAAGAAGGGAAGTGTGGCAGATGCCATGAAGCGCCAGCTCAAGACGGACATAGGTTAGAATCTTTCTCAGTAAGCCATGACCTTGTGTTGCTACACAGATTATTAGAAATGGGTTAGATCAACATGTGAGAGTTAGCCAATAAGAGGCTAGAGCTAATGGGCCACACAGTGTTTTAATTAATACAATTTCTGTGTCGTTATTTCTGGGATTAAGCTAGCCGGGTAGCCGGGATGAAAAGCAGGCCCACGTCCTCCTTACAACACACCAATACTCCTTTTAATGTACACTCAGATGAGAGACCCTGGCATCTGGGAGTATGTGAGCACAGGCCTCACAGAATGTTTGTAGGGTGCCTATGAGAGGGGGAGGCTGCTACAGGTATCATACGTAAGCTAGATGCTCACACGATGCTCTCACACACTAGAATTTGCCAGCCTTTAGTACCACAAACACGGCATCATCTAAACCCAGAGACTGCAAGGATGACCGCCGGCCAAGTTTGCGGTCACTGTGACTAGGTGGTCCTCACCAGTGGGTTACCCTGACCTTAGACATGTCTCTGTGGCCTTGGTCTGATGCCACCCTTGCCTCCTCAGACTCCCTCTGCCCTTCCCGCTGTCGAGTGCTGTTGGGGATGGTCCTCAGAGGTGGGAACAATAATACCTTGACCAAACAAACTCAAGGACAGCAAAGCATGGGTGGGGTTGGCAGGAGGCGGGTCAGGGAGTCCCTCCCACTACAACCTTGCACCTCCAGGATATAAAGAGCCCAGATACTCTGGGAACTCATCAGTTGCCCTTCCAGTACATTTCCTGGGGTTTCTTTTGCAGCCCTGTGAGGTAGGGACATTGTTGCTATCCTGGTTTCATTTCTGTTTATATAATAAAATATACAGACAAAAAGAAATTTAGGGGGAAAGGATATGTTGGTTTGTAATTCCACATTACTATCCATCATTGTAGGGAAGTCAGGGCAGGAACTTCAAACAGCTAGTCGTATCATAGACAGTTAAGAGCAGAGAAAAAAAAATGAATGCATGTATGCTCACTTGCTTGTTTGTTTACACTCAGCTCCTCCATTCTTATATAGTTTTTGACCTCCTGCCTAGGGAATGACGCCACCCACAGTGGGCTGGGCTTTTCCAGATCAATTAAAGCAACAAAGGCTAGAAAAATACTTCAGCCATTGAAGTCCAAGGATCATGACCAAAACTTCAAGACAATCCCCCAGAGACATGCTCACAGGTCAATCCAAGTGTTCAGTCCTTCATTGAGACCTCCCAGGTGATTCCAGGTTGTGCTAAATTCCTAAAGAAAGCTGATCACCACAGTCTGCATTTGGAAGTAAAACCCTGTGCATCAGAAGTTTAGTGAGCTTGTGACAGGGACTGACTTAGGTGAAGGCTGGCTTCACTGTGGAGAGACAACAGTCTAGGTCACAAAGACTGAGCTCCAGAGGCCATAGTGGACCTGAGACCCTCACCTCCAACTGCTCTTTAGTCCTTAGGTCCATTAAAGTGAGTCCTTAGCTCCATCCAGAGGCTCTTCTCAGAGGCAAATGGCTATTGTAGCCTTGACAGTGAGGGCAGGACAAGGTGTGTTAAAAGGTGTGGTAGAGAAGCCATGCTTTTCTGATCTTGGGGGTTAGCCTTGACGCCCACCCAGAATCCCAGCATCTCTTACTCCAGTCTGGCTTCAGGCCTCCCTGTTCCTCTGGCTTTCCCCCTAGCAGCACAGTTTCTATCATATCACCTTGTATGGTCCCATCGCCATGTGTGGTCTTTGTCTATTGAATATCTGTCTATCCGGTCCTGGGCTGGACCAAGGCTGTGATCTGTTCACCCTTGGAGGCACAGGAGGCCACACAGTAAGTGAGATCTTGCTGTTTCTGTATTCTTCCGGCCCCAGTGGAGCCCTTGGCCAGAGGTTGAGGTCTGGGTCTAGGTGTTTCTCTCAGCCACTTCTTCTCACTCAACCTTTGTTATACTGGAGCTAACACTGGGCTTCTGTACTCTCTTGGGTCTGTGCCTGTCACAACACAGCTACTCCTGGAGGAGAAAGAGAACTCTTCCTAATAGCCAGTAGGACCACGGCAGGAAGCAGGAGACTACAGGGACCAGCGTCTTGGTTGCACAGTTAGGAGGGGATTCTCATCTTCCTCCAAGACTCCTGTCCTCCCAAACTGACAGAGCCTCTGATGAGGACACAGGCTCAGAGCTCTACAAGGTCTGGCATCAGGCGATAGAGTGTAAGAGACCAAGCTTCAAAAGATTGTCCACACCAGGAACTTTCATTGCAGAATATGGAAGATTTACAATGACTTAAAATAGCCAGGCGCTGGCGGTGCACACCTTTAATCCCAGCACACAGGGAGGCAGAGGCAGACGAATCTCTGTGAGTTTAGGCCAGCCTGGTCTACAGAGTGAGTTCCAGGACAGCCAGGGCTACATAGTGAGACCTTGTCTTGAAAATAAAAAAAAAATGAGTGCAGACGCCACTTCCTGTCCCCTCTGAGACATCATCTTTCCCTGGTTCCATTCTGTTCCCACTGCAGCTGTTATTCGTGTCCTCTGATTGTCTTCCCATGGTGATGACCTCATCTTCTGAAAGGTATCTCAGAGGGTGTATTGTCCTGGACACAGCTCCGTCCATTCTGCACGGCTAACTTGTAAGTTTCACCTTTCCGTGGTGTAGGACCCCTTCTGCTCTCCTGGCTCTAGCATGGCCATGTTGTCCATGTCCACGCCGGGTTCCTCCTGGATTGCTCTATGCATCTTCACCCACCCCTCCCATCTGTCCTGGGGCTCCAACTGGAGCAGAATTGATGGGGGTCATGTTGACTCTACAGATGAATGGAGAGAATGCCTCTAGAAATACCAACTCTTCAACCTGAGAGTACAGCTCCATCTCCTTGGGAAGTCTTCGCTTTCTCTCATCTGTACTTTATAGTTTTCTGCTACATTTTGTTAGATTTCATGTTTGGAGACGCTATCAGAGTTTTGTTTCACTATCTTTTGTTGGGATATAAAATCGAAGGCACAGTGACAGCGAGCTGGCGGAGCCCTGGCCCTTGGCCTTAAGGACTCCATTGGTTGGGAAAAGACACACATGCCTAAGAAAGTTTTCGAAGAGTGAAGCTGGATAAAGAAGTTCACACCCTGATCCCAGAGGATGGGCCGTCTGGATTCCCACAGGGCTATGGTTAGAATTGACTGCTTGCCTGTTCAGTTGGCAAGCAGTGGCCTTATAAAGAGACTCTTCATAGAAACACCTAGGAGACACACATCTGGGACTGTCTATAAAGATACCTCCTGGGGTTTAGCTGAGGTGGGGAGACCCTGAATGTGGACAGAACTCCTGGGCTGGGGCTAAGTGAGTAAAAGGACACAGAAAAGAAAGTGGACCGAGCGCCAGCGTCCATCTCTCTGCTCCCTGACTACAGGCGGGCAAAGAGACGCCAACACAGTAGAGCCTGGGAAGCCTTCCATCTGCCGGCTTCCCTCATTGCCTCTCCTTGGGGTTGTTCTGGTGCCTGAGCCCCAAGGTGGCCATGGTGCCCTTCCTCCAGTGTTCCAACAGCTCTGCTCATGCTGCCTTGGCTTCTGTCCGAAGTTATTGGCCACCATTCATTTCCGTTTCCTCTTCGAGAAACTGTGAGATAAAATGAGAGGACCGGAATGCATGGTGATGAGATGGAATTATTCAAGCTCCTCCAGCTTCCGAAATGACTGTAATATGTTTATGTTTTATGTTAAGCACTGAGATGGGCTGAGGGCCACAGGATTTATGCGCATGCTTTTGAGTCCTCCCAAGTTCCACACTCTATGCCAGGACCAAATATTGGAAATCTCAGTACTAGTACCCACTTTCCTGGGACAATGAACCCAGCTTGTCCCTGTATAAACTGAGGACATGACCAGTCCATGGTATGGCTAAGAGAAAGGTTTCTGTTGGAGATAAGCAAGGGAGAGAACAGCCAGAGGCATCTGGAGGAGTCCAGAGCAGGGAGAGAGAGGAGTAGACAGAACATGGCCAGCAGACTGGACCTGGTCATGAGAGAAGCAGAACCCTAGCACAGAGATACAGAGAGGGGAGGTGTTGTGGGAGAGCAGAGAGAAGGGAGGAAAAGAGAGGGAAAGACTGAATGAGGAGGCAAAAGAGAGAGAAAGGCCAAAATTATCAGTTTTTTTTTTTTAATTTTAATTCTATGTCCATTGGTGTTTTGCCATGGGTGTCGGGTTCCCTGGAACTGGAATTACCGACGGTTATGAGCTTCCATGTGGGTACTGGGAATTGAATCCAGCTCCTCTGGAAGAGCAGCCAGTGTTCCTAACCACTGAACAATCTCTCCAGCCCCAAACTGTAGGGACTTTAAGGAAAATGAGTAACTGGGGGGTGGGAGTGGGGTGGGGTCCCATGAGTTGGAGGAGTTTGGGGCAGGGGAGGAGGTGAGAAGAACCAGGATGCCTGCATGGATGGTGAACTCTGTAGCAAGCATTTGCGATACTGTGGGAGCCCAGAGGCCAGCATGCCCTTGGGTATGCTAATAGATGCCTAAGGCTGCGCTACCAGTCCCCATTCAGCCTTTTGGAACCTGAGGAAATGGAGTCTCCTTTGCAGTCTCTGCATAAGCGTTTTGGTTTGCTTGTTTGTTTGTTTGTTTTGTTTTGACAGTTTTGATCTGAGAGCTGTATTTTCACTCTCGTTCTTGCTAGACCTGGCCTGTCCCCCATGTAGGGAATCTGGCTTTGCCAGAAGTCTTAAAACCAGGCAGGTTGTTGTCCCTGACAGAATGCCCATTTAGGGCATAGAACCTGGGCACCCTGAATTGGGGAGAAACGGGAAGGGAAGCCTTGTTAAGTTCGTGACCTGCACATGCCCAGAGTCCCCGATACTCAGCAGAGTCCCCAACACTCAGCAGAGTCCCCGATACGCAGCAGAGGTCCCCGATACTCAGCAGAGCCTCCGATACTCATTAGAGTCCCCAATACTAGAGTCCCCAATACTTGGCAGAGTCCCCGATATGCAGCAGAGGTCCCCGATACTCAGCAGGGTCCCCGATACTCAGCAGAGCCCCCGATACTCAGCAGAGCCCCGATACACAGCAGAGGTCCCCGATACTCAGCAGAGTCCCCATACTCTGCAGAGCCCCCGATACTCAGGTCACTTCACTTCAACACTCTTGAGGCTGCAGAGTCCTCTTGGATGGGAGTGGTGGGAAGGACTTCCCTAGGCTTGTCAGAGGCCATGCTGGACAGTGGGCAGGCTTCAGGTGATCATGAGGGACACGATGTACCTGGAGGCTAGCTGGGTGGAAAGCATTAGCTACTTCAAGGCTGTTTTCTCAGAGCCTGGTGAGAGCCAGAGGCTGGAGAAAAGGCTGGTAGGGAGGCAATAGCAGAGCTAAAGAGCATGCTGGGGAACCCACAATGGATTGGGCCCTCCTCCATTCATCACTACTTAAGAAAATGGCCTACAGCCTGGCCTACAGCCCAATCTCCTGGAGGCATTTTCTCAATTGAGGCTCACTCCTCTCCAGTGACTCTGGCTTGTGTCAAATTGACATAAAACTAGCCAGGACACCCTACTACCCCCTCACTTTGGGCCAGGACATCCGTATCCTTGGGTTATCCATAGAAAAAGACAAACATATGTCCAGACCAAGAGTTGGCCTTGGCTCCTACTTCTTCCCCTGCGACTTCTGGGAACTCTGTAGAATCACTCACTGGCCTGCAGCCTTCTGAGTCACCATGCTCCCACTTGGATGTGTGAGCTCCAGCTGAAGGAAAGAGCCTTGGTTGGTGCAGGCTTCAGGCCCTATAGCGGGAGGTACACCAACTCCTCTAGAGCCACAGCGTCCTAGGAGGACATTCTCTGCCTTCCTGCTGCAGAGTCATCCCTAAGCATGTCCCAATCTGCCCCCGCTGTCCAACAGCACCAAACCCTAGCCATACCATAACCAGACTCTGGAAATGAAGCAGGCGCTGTCAGACCTGGGTGCTAGAACCTTGGTTAGTATTGGTAGGCGGAGCCCTGGCCACCCAAATACCCCCAAACCCACACAGGAACCCAGACATGGGAACCAGTTCCTTCATAGATGATGTGCCCTTAGGTCCCCTTGTCCCTTCCGAGCAGTAACAACCAACCACGTTTGACCCCAGCTCACTCTACCAATGCACCCGGTCACCAGTACCCCTCTCAGCCCAGGGAAGTGTGCGCAGCTCTGAGTTGAGCTCACCACCAGCGGCTTCTCCCTGACCACAGGACAGACTAAGCCTCACAACCACGGATATTGACTTATTTTGGAACTGCAAGCTCTCATAGGCATAGTCGTATTAATTGTCCATAGTGGCATTTAAGGCTCAGAAAAGTGTAGGAACATGCCAAGGTCACAGATCCCAGCATCCGGCTTTAGCCCAGGACCTCACAGCCCATGACTGACAGATTGCTCTATCGAGAGTCCGTTCCACAGACATGACGGGCACAGCAGGGGTTCCAGCATGGGCATCCTCTGAACTGATTGATGGGAACCTGTTTTACTGCATGAGTTGTTCATGACTGTAGCTTTCAAGGGGCTTAAAGAGCAAGGTCAGGGTCACTGGTCCTGGTCCTGGTTCTGTGTGCTCCAGAAAAACCCAGGGATCTTTTCACTGTAGGAAAAGTCATGACTGGAATTGCTCCCCCCGCCCCACGATGGTACAAAGTGGTCTGTTTGGTCTTGTATAAGGTTGACTACAGTGGAACTCGGGCAAGAACAGGTAAGATACAGACCCACAGAGAACAAGAAACATACACAGTGGCTGGTGTCGCTGTTGTCATTATTCACTAAAACCACTCTTGTCATCACCATGACCACCACCATCACTACCACAACCATTATCATCACCACCATCATTATCATCACCACCACCATCATCAACACCTCTGTCATCACTGCTATCATCACTGTCACCATCACATCATTCACCATCACACACCTTCACCGTTGCTATCCTGACCATCACTATTGCATCAGCATCACTAGAAGACCCTCTAAATGAAAGCGAACATGCCCTTCTCGAATGCTCTCTGTCGGCCAGCTCTGGGCAAGTCCTGCCTGGAGGAAGCCCTGGATTCTCACCCTTTCTCTGGGGCAGCATATCAGATACCCTGAGTATCAAATATGAACATAGCAATTTATAATAGTAGCAAAATTACAGTTATGAAGTAGCCACAAAAATAATTTTATGGGGAGGGGGTCACCACAACCTGAGGAGCTGTATCAAAGGGAAGGGTAAGAATACTGCCCTAAACCGTCCACAATTGCCGTGGCCCATGTCCCGTGCCCCATGTTTTCGGAACATTAGGAAATCAGGAAAACTCGGCCTGCCCAGAGTCGTTGAGCAAGCCTTGTTCTCCTCACACGGATGTCCCAGCGGTGGTACAGCAGGAGGAGTCTTATGGAGACTCACACCGGCCCGGGCACATACCAAACGTGGATCAGCCTGCTAAGGGACCATTCCAGGCTGAGCCAATGCCCAAGTCCTGAAATATCAGCAATTCATGCGGCCATTGTCCCTTTCTGCCCAGACTGACATTTTTACCTTTGTTTTCCTGTCTCTAAATTGCTCTCATTTAAGAAGCCTCATGAGTCACACTTCCCTCACACAGGACAACTCCTTCTGTCCTCTTTCCTTCTGACTGTCTTCCGGCCAACCTTTTCAGTCTGGGCAATCAGACAATCAATCGTCTGACACCCCTTGGGGAGCAGAGCCACTGGCCATGAAAGGGGAGGGGTGACCTCCTGAGCACTCTCCAGGAGGTAAGAAGCCCCCCTCCAGAGGAGGGAAGGACCTCCCCCAAGAGGCCACTCTTTCCTGACATGGATGCTGGACCAGCTAGGCTGTTCAGAGCAGGAACACGTGTGTTTGGGAATCAGGACTCCAGGTTGGGGTAGGGATCTTGGAACACAGTGCTTACTTAACAGACCTGTCTTGAGTTTTGAAGATGGACTCTCCAGAGATCACTGTGGGGCTGAGTAAGTCCTTCACACCAGACAACATTGTGAAAGGGGGCCTAGGACTGTGTGCCATGGATTGAATTATGTTTCCCCCGGTTTGCACACTAAGGTGCCAACCCTAAGTAGACTAAGTTAAAGGAGTGAGTCCCCATGACACAAGCTTGCCATCCTCAGAGGAAGAGGAAGAGATGGAGAAAAAAGGCCGGATTGGGACATAGTGACAGGTGGGCCCAGCTGTGAGCCAAGAAGAAGGCTTGCTAGAAACTGAGAGTTAGTCCCTAGAGACCCTGGAACCGGTGTGTGGGCTCAGTCTGAACTTCCTGCTATGGCAGACTGGGCGGAAAAGATGTCACAGTGACTCTGCTCTAGCAGCAGACAGAACCACCAGGCAGCCCTGGCCCAGCCCCCTGTGATAGTTACAAGCTGGAACCAGCTCAGACTCACCACAGGTGTCAAGGAACACTAGGAAAAGAGGGTGCCCCGGAGGCTGACCGTGAAAGCACTGCATGTCATTCCCCAGGGAGGCAGGCACAGGGCATGCTGGCCATGGGTCCCGAGTGCTGAAGCCCCAGACACACTTGGCTGGGTGCCAGCACTGGACGCTCTGATTCGATGAGTCTAGTGTGGGGCTGGAGAATTTTCATTGTTCAGGTGGCCCCAGTGTCATGGATGTTTCTGGAACCCACACTGAGAACTCGTACTACACCAGAGGTCTCTGTGGTCAAATGATCCCAGTCAGAGCAGCCACTCCCCTCAGTGATGCCCCTCCTCTAAATGCATGCAGGGTGCTGGGGTAGCAAGGATGCAGGGAGGGGACTGACATCTGTCCTACCCCTGTGGCGTGACTGCCCCTAGGAAGTCCAGGAGGAAACCCTGTGCACAGCAAGCATCACACAGATCCCCATGGAGCCAAAGCCCCTGCCTTTCCTTTATCGGGTGTCCCTGCAGTTGTGACTTGGATACACAGAAGTGGTCATATGTGCCTGTCTGCCCGCCCCCCCATTGCTCCAACGGAGAGAGGGGTACAAAGTCTAAGGCATCGGGGACTTTTTCCTGCAACTGGGGCTTTGTGGGTTGTGGGATTCTGCAGCCTCCTCCCTGCCCACCCTTTGGACCCTCCTCGAGGCCTGTTGAAACAGGAGCCTTAGGATGAAAAATGGCAACTAAGCCACCATGCACGTTTCCATAGCAACCAAACTGCAGTTGTCCATAATTATAGTTAACATCAGCATGGGGTGTGGGGAGGTTTGTGGTGGGAAGGGAGGGGGCTCTGCACCCCTGGCATGGCAGACAGTGGGAGCTGGTTTTGCCAGGTCTGGGCTCACCATTCTGGGAGGATTCGGTGACAGTAATTCCTAAATAAAATGCTATGTGAGACAAGAGGGATCCGAGGTGAGCAAAGAGCTTGACAGGAACCCCAAAATCTACTAGCACAGTGCTCCTATCAAACACATCCCTAGGTAGAATCTGGGCACCAGATGCTCTTGGCTTGGCCCCCGGGGGGGGGGGTTACACTCTGCCTCCCTGGGACCAATAACATGGAATACAGAATCCAATGTCTCCAAATCCCTGAGCGTTTTTGGAGAGGACCTGTCTCCAGATATCAATGAGATCATAACCAGTACCCAGGGGATGGCCTGTCTGCCCTGCTCTAGACACGGCACAGTAAGGATTATAAAGTTGCTCTCCCCTGAGCAGTTACTACATGTGCCAGGCCCCCGGAAACATTCAGTCCCAGGAACATTCTAGACCACCCCCTAACTACCATTAGACCCATTTTCAGACGTATAACTGAGACCCAGAGGGTAGGGGGTGGGCCTAACAGCCTGGTCTCACACTCACTCTTAAGGGCTCTCTGGGCTCTGCTTTTAACTGTTAGGATTTTAGCAAACCCCTAGTGGGGTTCACTGGGCTTTTGTAGTGAGAGATGGCTCCGTGGGTGAAGTGCTAGAGAGACAATCATGAGCACCAAAGTTTCAACCCCAGAACCCGTTTTTTTAGGGAACCAGGCACAGTGGGAAGGACTTGTCACTTCGAGGCTGGTGGGGCGGAGACAAGGGCATCCATCTCTGGTGCGCACTGACCAGCCAGCCTCACCTGTCATGTTCCAGGCCAATGAGGAGACTCCGCGCCATAAGAAAACAAGGTTGGGGGAGGGGGGGCTGTAAAAATGGCTCAGTGGCTATGAACACTGGCTACAGAGGACCTGGGTTTGGTTCCCAGCACCCCCATGATGACTCACAACCATCTGAACCTCCAGTTCTAGGGTGTGTTGGTTTGAGAGAAAACAGCTCATAGGCTCAGAGGGAGCGGAATTATTGGAGTTGTGGCCTTGCTGGAGTAGGTGTAGCCTTGTTGGAGGAAGCGGGTCACTGGTGGTGGTGAGCAGCTTTGAAGTTTCAGAAGTTCAAGCTAGGCCAAGCAACTCACTTCTCACTTCCTGCTGCCTTCGGATCCAGATGTAGACCACTCAGCTCCCTCTCCAGCACCATGTCTGCCTCGTGCCGCCGTGCTTGCCCATGTGACGACAGTGGTAAACCTCTGAACTGTATGTAAGCCAGCCCAGTTAAATGTTTTCCTTTATAAGAGTTGCCATGGTCGTGGTGTCTCTTCACAGCACTAGAAACCCTAACACAGATACAGCGGATCTGAAACCTTCCTCTGACCCCTATGAGCACTGGACACGCATGGGGCACATGCGTGCAGAGGATACACCCATACACATAAACTAAGTTCAGTCCATCTAGTGAAATGAATGGGGTGGGTGACGCCTGTTCTCCGGCCTCCTCGTGCATGCACACACGTACACATGCCAACACATGCACACACAGTTCAAGAATGGCTGTGATGGTTCAGTTTTACTTCCTCTTGGAGAAGGGAATGGGGGCTGTGGGAGGGAAGCGGCTCATGCAAGGAAGTGACACTTTGACATCACTACATCAGAAGGCCAGTTCAGTCAACTTAGAATATACAAGGATTCATGACAGATTTTTTTAAAAAATATTTCTGTCGGGGGCTGGAGAGATGGCTCAGTGGTTGGGAGCGTTGCTTGCTCTTCCGAAGGTCCTGAGTTCAATTCCCGGCAGCCACATGGTGGCTCACGGCCGTCTGTGGTGAGGTCTGGTGCCCTCTTCTGGCCTGCAGGAATACACACGGACAGAGTGTTGTATACATAATAAATAGATAAATATTTAAAAAAAAATATTTCTGTCTAGTTTAGACTAATTTCCTTCCGTTCAGCCTCAGAATAATACTCTCGGCATTTGGGAGTCTCCTTTAACTGCTCACTGCTTCGGGTAAAAGAAACCGACTCAGAGAATAAGGACGGCCAAGTAGGAAGGGACAGGGACAAGGGTCAGTTCAGTACAACTGGGCTGCTGGTCCCCCAGAAGAAGAGACTGCGGGTCGGAGTAGAGGTCAGAGGAGAGCCTGGGCAGGACAAAGAGGGCGGGGCTAAGCGGGGAGAGAAAGGGGACTAGAATGCCAGGGGTGAGAGACCTCAGACATGAAGTGGTGTCTTTGTAATGAGTCTTCATCCTCATCTATTTAGGGGTGCCTTGAGGAACCTATTCAGGGGCTGACAATATAGTCAGTCATCTCTACGTGGGAAACGCTGTGACTGGAATTACCTCAAAGAAAAGGGGGAGAGAGGGAAAGTGGGGGCTGGGATCGATAAGACACCAGCTCGTTACCTATTCTCTCTGTGAATGTGTGGAATTTTCCAGTATAGAAAGTTTCTTAATAGTACATCATCAATATTTCGAAAGGCTTTGGCTCACAGCCTTCCTTGGACAAAGACTGATGCCCTCGCTCACAGCCTCCCCGACCCCGGCCTAGTCCTGGAGTCAGCAGCCAGCGGGCCTGGCTCCTGAAGTCCTGGTGTCTGGATGGAATCTGAAGTATTTTTTAAAAGGAAAAATCAAGCATTAGTCAAACAGAACATCCCTTAAGTCTCCCAAATCCACCACATCTTACAGGATTTGTTACAAAATTTAAATTGCGTAAATAGATCAAGGAAACCAGTAAATCTGATGACTGTTGACAAATTGGCTTTGGACACCTCAGCATTGAGCACACAGACACCTCAGCACTGGGCGCACATGCACCTCAGTGCCGGGTATGCAGACACCTCAGCGCCGGGCATGTAGACATGCAGACACCTAAGCGCCGGGCACACAGACATGCAGATACCTCAGTGCCGGGCACTCAGGCACCTCAGCACCGGGCATGCAGACATGCAGACACCTCAGTGCTGGGCACGCAGGCACCTCAGCGCTGGGCACGCAGATCCCTTCCATGAGCTACAACCCAGCAAGGATATGGGTCTGAAACCATCTTCTCCAGACTAGAGTCACAAACCTTATTCTAATGCCCACAGTTGAAAGGCAAGTGCCAACCAAGCAAGATTACTTTTCTGACTCAGTTTCCCCACGTGTACAAGAAATAGAAGGGTATGACCACAGGAACTAGCTCTCTCCCAGGAACAGCTGCTATTTCTGAAGTAGGGTGTCATTCTGGCTTTAAGCTGTCCATGGTCCCCTCAGCTGCAGGAAGCCACAGAGATGAATGGGCACTGGGAAGCCACCAAAACAGCTGCTTCTGTCATCCTGGCTTCTCTCTGTTCAGTGTGCCAGGGAACTGTCCTGGGCAGAGTGACCGATGTTCCTGCTTTGCCCGGGATGACGACAGATATTCAAGACCAACACCAGAGCAGCATGGGTCAACACCCTGGTCCTCTTCCTCCTGGGAGGTGGGCTATACAAGCCGTTATCTGGAGATTACCAGGAGGGAGGGAGCTATCCAAGCAGTATAGGACAATCGAGCTTTGGGAAGGGACAAAGTTGTTTATGACCCGGGAGTCTACTCAGCACGTTTGTGTTCCTGAGCAGAAAGGGCCACCAGAATCCAGTCCCAGGAGCGAACTCTCACAGGTGTTGGAGGGGCGGCCTGCAGATGCTTTGCATTCATCCTGGGTCAGAGCTTCATTGCATCTGCCCCAAAGAGGAGAGCTATCGAGTCTGAGCTCACTTCCTCTTCCTCCCAGCATTCTGTTCTGTTTACTCCACCCACCTATGTTCTAACCTATCAGGGCCAAGCAGTTTATTTAACCAATGACCTTCCTCCATCAATCCCCCAGCCTCCCTCTTCCTGTCTTGGGGAGCCGACTGGCGCTCAAAACCCAACTCCTCACCGTAACCTTGAATGCTGAAGACACAGTGAGAGCCGAACAAGAAGATGGAGTTCAGCTTGTGGCATAAGCAGCAGCTTCCTGAAATGTAATGGCTATTGTGATGTGGTTCTGGCTATAAATGGTCCATCCAAACCCCAAAGTGTGCCAACAGGGCTGGAGGGAGGGTCACTTCCTACCCTTGCTGGTGGCACTCAGGACATTTCCAGTCTAGGGTTTAGGAGAAAAAGGAGGGCCATCCAGGTTGAGGGTCCAGCAGGAGGAAGCCCAGGACCTCCCCGTTAAGCATAAAGAGGTATGAGGAGGGGCCTCCCAAGAGAGGTCTAAGTCCTTCCAGCAAGTGACATCTGAGGCCCTCATTGAAAACATGACTGGGCCTCAGCTTCATTCATTATACAGAAAGGGTGAATGATGGGAAGGTTGGCATTTCCTTTTAACCATTTGCTTCCCAGTTTCTTCCTGAAGTGTTAGGAACACAGCGACCGGCTTAATCCTATTCATTGCTAGGTTCTCTGCTATGTAATTTTCCTTTCTGATGGGTGCCAGGGAGCATGCTTTCATAAGACCCAGTGGACCTCTCCGCAAAGAAGGAAGCTCCCTCCTGCTCATGAACAGGGACACAGATTCTGTTTTCTCACACACAGAACACACGAGTGTCGAGCTGGGTGCCAGACTGCAGGCTTCAGCTAAAAGCCTGGAGATAAGGGAATCAAGCTGGTTGTATCCTTGGCCAGCCTGAGGCCTGAACCTCACAGCAGGGAGGTGTTCCAGGCGGAGGGCTGCCCCCCAAGAGTAGAATAGTGGAAATGATAATCCTCAAAAGTAAGATGCAAAGGGCTAGCAGGATGGCTCAGTGGGTAAGGGTGTTTGCCACCAAGCATGCCGCCTGAATTCAACCGCCTGTGCTCCACACAGTAGAAGGAAGAGCAGACTCTCACAGTGACTTCTCCACCTGTGTGCTGTAACACGCACGGCTTCCACATAAACACACAAAGACAATATATAACTAAGAAGTAAACACAACTTCTGAAAATGCGGGGCAGAGGAGTCATAACCAGAACGGCCTCAACGTCAGAGTAAGGAAGATGTTAAAAGTGGGCCCTGCTCAAACAGGAGCGAGATGAACATCACAGAACTCAGCTGTTGTGTTCTAGAGTGAGCTTAGGGTCGCACAAACTTGGTTCAGATGTTCATGGCAATGGTATGGCGATAAATAAAAGCTGGAAACAGGCAGATGTCCTCTCAAGAGCAAAACAAACCTCATCAGGTCCACATTCTAGGACACCGCTTACTCGAGGAGAAACCAAGGATGACCTGCCGCGCCCCAGTTCAATCCAGCATCGGTAGCCAATTACCCGAGACTGTAACTCATAAACAGCAGAATGTATCGCTCAGTTTGGTGGGGTTAGGGAGCCCAAAGCCAAGACATCACTGGTTTACTGTCTCTGAGATAGTGTTCTCTGCTATGTAGCTAATACACGAGGCTCCGCCCTCACAGGCAAAACACTTCCTAAAGGTCCACTCTCAATTCCTTCCTACCACTAAGTGTAAGGTCCCAGTATATGAGTTCCAGAGGGACCACAGCAGACAGCAGAGAACTATACTGACTGCAAACTCCAACCCAAGTTAATGGCTGCAAACCCTTGATAGTACCTTCTTGGAATAAAGGATTACATTAGTTACCTGTGCCCTTGCTGTCCCCAAATGCCTGACAAGCAGCAATTTAAGGGAGGAAGGCTGTACGTCGGCTCATGGTTTGGAGGTGAGGATGGTATGGCAGCAGGGGCAGGAGATGGCTGGTCACAGGGCATCCACAGTTAGGTGGCAGAGAGAGGTGAACACTGGTGCTCAGCTTGCTTCCTCCCCTGATTTAATGTTCAACATAAAGGGTAGACCAGAAAGCTTTACATATACTAGGATTGATGCTATTTTGAGGCCTCAGAGTGTATGGGCTAGGGATGTAGTTCATCAGTAAAGTTTTTACAGCACACATCAAGGCATAGATTCAAACTCAAGCCCCAGGGGGAAAAAAGACCTCAAAACCTATACCATATGGGTATTAGGATGAACAATTGACCACCCATGACCCAGTAATTCTACCCCACATGTATTCCCTAGAGAAATAAGTGGCCATCAGAACATGAGTGCAAGCCAGGTGGTGGTGGCGCACACCTTTAATTCCAGCACTTGGGAGGCAAAGGCAGGTGGATCTCAGTGAGTCCAAGGCCAGCCTGGTCTACAAAGCAAGTTCCAGGACAGCCAGGGCTGCACAGAGAAACGCTGTCTTGAAAAAACAAAAAAATAAAATAAAATAAAACAAGATAAAAAAAAACAATACCCTTTCTCAGTCTCCATTTTAAATATTATACAAGACTCATTTACACAATTTGCATAAGAACTTTCCCAACAGGACATCAACAGCACAGGCACCAGCCCCAGCATCCATGATGGAACAACATGAAATTAAAGTTTCTGTACAGCAAAGGTAATTATCCATAAAATAAATAGCCCTCAGGGCAGGAGGAACTCTTTAGCAGAGAGGCTACAGACAGGGAGCTAATGTCCAAAATTTACAAAGCACTAAAGAATTAAATACCGAGGAAATAAAACTGTCAATCAACACACAGCCAACTGAATTGAACAGATGGTTTTTAAGAGAAGAAACCAAAATGACCAATGACTGTATTTATTTCATGTTCAACATCCCGAGTCATCAGGGAAATGCACACTAAAATTGCTTTGAGATAACGCCTCACCACTGTCAAAACAGCTACGATCAAGAACTCCTACAACAAACGCTGGAGGGGATGTGCTTCTGGTGAAATGCAAATTAATGTAGCCCTTGTGGAAATCAGTTTGGAGATTCCTCAGAATGGTAAAAGTAGAACTACCACGTGACCCAGCTATTTTACTCCTGGCCACATGCCCAGGGAGTGCTACCCTCTACAGAGAGATTTCACCACACGCTCATTGCTGCTCTGTTCGCTACAGGAAGGAAACGGAGCCAACCTAGATGTCTATCAGCAGATGGACGGGTAAAGAAAATGGGGTACATTTTACACAGGAATATCATTCAGCACTAAAGAAGAATGAAATTTACAAGAAAGTGTTTGGATTCAGAATGCATAATATTAAGCAAGGTGGCCCAAACCCAGACAGAAAAAAAAAATTAAGGAAAAAATTCAATAGACATGTTGTTTTGGTTTGTTTAACAGGATCTTATTTAGCCCACAGTGGCCTTAAACTTTTGATCTTCCTGAAGAGACATCATGACCTACAACTAAACCTCTCCAAAGGTAAGCAGTTTCAGAGATTTAATCCATTGTCTTTGAGATGGGGGGGATGGCAGCATGCAGGCAGACAGGGTACTGGGGACATAGCTGAGAGCTGCATCTTGATCTGTAAGCAGAGAGAACCCAGGTCTGGAGTGGACCTTTGAGTCAGTCCCCAGTGACACACCTCCATACCCCCTATCCTTACAATCCTTTCAAATAGTGCTACTCCCTGGTGACCAAGTTGTCGAATATTGGCCCATGGGGGCACCACAGGAGGAGTGAGAACTCCTAGTCTGCTGAGATCTCCTGGTTTGCAATGGCTTCTTTTCTGTGTCCTTGTTTGGCAGGAGACAGTTCAAGAATATAGTTTCTCATTAAGTAAGGTCCCTATTCCAATCCAATCAAGGCCTTGCCCTATATCTTTGATTAACTGGGAATTAACTCACAAAGAGACTAATTGAGGCATTGACACTGGAGAAAAAATTCTGGGTGTCGCACCAAAGCTGTAGGGAGTTCTGGCCAGCCGAGTGCCATGTTGGCTGGGTCTCTGCAGATAGAGGGACAAGCAAAGCTGCAAAAGGCGCATGGTGGCCAGGCCTGCGAGAACAGCACAGGGAAGAGGCACAGTCCTCCATACTTTGTGGACCTTCAAGCCAGGCATCCAGAAGCAAGAGCAGTGGACACAGACACTGTTATGCGTGCAGGGGATGTGGATAAGACAGAAAGGAAACCTAGAAGATGAAATAATTAATGGGGGAGGGTGTGAGGGGATGTAAGGAGAAGAAGATGGGAAAGAGACCCCTCTACTGTGCCTACAGTGGATCCCACGCTGCCCACAGTTCTGCCTCCATCCCCTGAGCCAGAGGCAGGGCTCCCCCATTTTATAGATAAGAAAAATGAGCCCAGAGTTCAAGGTACTTGTCTAGATGGAGACATACTTGGAACCCAACAAGAGTTCATATGCTGAACACCGAGAGAGACAAAGTGGAGTTGGAGGTAACAACAGGGAGGAACAGGAAGCAGGGTGAGCCTGTCTTCTCCTAAATAGGTGTTTCCCAAAGTCCTCTCATCTGCCAGGTATTGGTGTGTGATCAGTGCGGTCATCCCAGTCCCTCCCACATGGACCTGAGTCGTCCCACCCCCACCATGACAGAACACTGGCTTTCCTGGATGTTGAAGATCTCCCATTTCATTCTGCCGACCATTCAGCCACCATGACTGCCCTCATGAGAATTATGTTCTAGGTGGAAGAGGGAACTGTGGGTGCAGAAATGACCAAGAGACAAACATTTGCTGATATCACCCTGGGACTGGGGGAAGGGCACAGGCTGTCCTGAAGCTGGAAAGGAGAAACTCAATTCTTTTTACAGTTTCATTACTAAGGAAATCTATTGGCCCCAGGAGCATTTTGCTCACCAAATTGAACTAAAAACAAAGGGCAGGGCTATCTTCGCAGGCTCTCTGTGGGGCTGGTCACCCATAAATCGGTGCCAGCAAAGAGAGGGCACCTCAGTAGGGCAGGAGAAAGCCAACCCTGCCTGGCTTCCCAGAACCAGATCTGGCGGAAGTGCCACCAATGGGGGTAAGGTGAGCGTGAACCAATGACCACCCAGTGCCTACCCTTCTCATCCATTGCTCCTATGACCCACCCCTAGGTACTCTTCAGGGGGATGGGCATCCCCTAACTCAGAACCTAGAAATGTTATGGCCTCATCCATGGGCTCACAGCAAAACAGCAATGGGGTTTATCCACCCCCAGTTGTCTGGTTACTACTCCCGGATCCTGTTACACACATTCCCCTAAGCACACTCATGCTGAATGTGCAAACTTCAAAGCAACCACACTTCCTCTCTTCCTTGGGCTCTGCCAGAGTGGATGGCATGACCTAAAACAGCCCTGGCTCTGAGTCTGTCTACAGACTTTCCACACCAAACCCTTGGCATCCACTGAAATGGTCACCTTCTCTGGAATTTCCCAGACCCTGGTGGTGTGAGGACACCCTCACAGCACCCTGTCCTTCCTTTCCCATCCTTAAACTTTGCAAGGGATTGGAGCTTCTTTACCCCAGCACTTGCCTCTGACACTGAGTGTCGTTTGAGATAAACTATTCCAGGGACAGGGATGGAGGTTGGGGTCCTTTGGCATCTCAGACATCTGGGTTAACCTGACCCAGACTTCTGTTGCTCACCCAGTCTCCCCCTTTACTTCATTCAATACATCTTCCATTTCACCGGTCACACTAAGAGAGAATGGATGCGCTGCGATATGGCCCAGTCAACAGGGGTTTGCTTAGCATGAGGGTCCCTGAGTTCCAACCCTGGCACTGAAAGGAGGGATGGAGGGATGGATGGATGGATGGGGAGGGAGGGGGGGGAGGGGGAAGAGGAAGGGAGAATGAGATACAACACCTTGTCCAGCCTCTACTTCTCGTACTTGACAGACCCTCTTTATGAGCAAAAGCAGAAGCATGCAGTCCTGTGAGAAGAGCTGGGTTGAACCAGCTGCCAGCACCCATAGAGCCACGGCTCCTTAGTCTGCATGGATATCATGCCTTGCTCTCCCCTCCCCACAACCTTCCTGGCGGTCATATGACTGTTAGCATGGGGCTGTCCGGCAGGATCTCATAGCATCCTTCTACAGTTCTGGGGCAGATATGGCTTCTCACCAGTCGGGAGGCCAAACAAGGCTACAAACTTCTTCCTCATGATCCTCTCCAGGTCCTGCCTTCAGGCAGCCATGCTGCGTCCAGGGCCTGTGTCACCATAATGAGGCTCTGTGTGAGTGTGTCATGTCCCCCCTCCCCTAGTTCCCCTGGGGCTCTGTCTGTGAAGGCCACTCCTGCTTTAGAAACAGATATGGTTCCTTTCAGCACCTGGTTTCTAACCAGGCATCTGTCCTGTGAGCTTTTCCAAGATCTCTGTGCCCACGGAGCCTCCCTACTGTCCCTGGTAAGTGTGAGAGGCAGGCAGGGCAGATTGAGAGGCAGCCGCCTCCCAGCAGGGCCTGTCTGACCTGTCACAGACCAGATGACTGCAGTAACCAAGGGTGGCTAAGCTGATCAGCTGCCCAGATGTCTCCTTGGCACCGTTCTCCGTTCATCAGTGCTCGCTCGCTCTCTCTCTCTGTCTCTCTCTCTCTCTGTTTCTCTCTCTCTCTCTGTTTCTCTCTCTCTGTCTCTCTCTCTGTCTCTCTCTCTCTGTTTCTCTCTCTCTGTCTCTCTCTCTGTCTCTATCTCTCTCTCTGTCTCTCTCTCTGTCTCTCTCTCTCTCTGTGTCTCTCTCTCTCTCTCTCTCTCTCTCTCTCTCTCTCTCTCTCGCACTCGCTCTCTCTCCTGACAAGCATGGATGACTACACCTGATTTACTCCCTCCCCACCACCCCAAAGATTCAGTGACTCACACGGCTCCCTCTGGTCCCAGGGGTCTAAGGGCCACAGATTTTCACAAGGCAGGACTGAAGCTAACACAAGCATTACTCAGCAACCTGGCCAAGCGGCCCTTCCTCAGGAGGAGGAACGTTTATTTTCATGATAAGCAAGTCAATTCCCAAATCATGATCTGTTTATATCCCGCGTCTCCAGCCACCTGCTCAGTCTCGGAAACAAACTCCAGGTTCCAGGCGAGGAGGAAATGGAACTCTTTAATTGGGAAGACAGCAGCTGGGCCATCCTTGAAGGTAACAAGCATCGGGGGAGAGCCTAAAAGGCTTGAGGTCTTCTGAGTGCCCCTAACTGGCAGAACCAGAGGCTAGAGTTCCAGACCCAGATCCAAGGCTGGGCTGTATGGTTTGCCACCTGGGACGGGCATCAGGTAGGGCTCCAGTTTGTAAAGCTGGGTTCTGAGCCCTCAAGTCAGGAGTCTGAACAGGAGCCAGTAGCAGGTCGCATTAAGACTGTTTCTGATTTTCAATGCGCTGACGGTAATGGAAAGTCTAGGAAAGGTTAGAGACCAACCATGGCAACACCACCCCCCACCCTCACCTCATCCTCACCCTACCCCACCCCTGCTGCCACCAGCAGAAGATACTGAAAGGCTAGTAGACCCTGCTACTCCTCTGAAACTTACTGGTGTAACAGTAGCACAAAGTCCCCTCCCTGGGTCTCCTCCAGGCCCCTGAATTCCTGGATGTCCTTATGGTTGATCATTGCCAAACCTGCAGGGATCCCCAGTCCCACTCTGGATTTTGTGAGCTAAAAGCAGGAAGAGGCGATTGGTTGCAGCTGTCTGGAGGGTGGAAGCCCCTTGGGACCTGAAGGAGTCCTAAAGAAAGAGGCCCTGCCGATGCCTGTCATCCAAGTTCTGGTCCAAATGACCAAACCATACAGCGGCGCCCTGGGGACTTGGAACTCTCACTGCTGACTCCACCAGTCACAGTGGGCAGCTTGGGGAGGGGCTTTCTCTGTCACTCCCTGATGTCAAGGGGCACCCAGAACACCTTGGCTCCTCTAGAGGTGCCACTGTATATCCCTGGGGACAGTTCCTCCTCCAGATCAGTTCTGGGCCCCACCCTCTACAGTGCTTTACTGTTTCCTGCTGTGTCAGGAGCACCCTCAAACAGTGCTAGGAATGTAATAAGAGAAGCAAGCAGCCAACATCTGGAAGGGGGCTGTTGGTCAAATAGCAGATAAAATGGGGCTGTTGCTGAGTGCTTATAACAGTAAAGCTGTGTGTTTGGGTACTAAGGAGAGGCTGGATGGAAGGATGGACAGACAAGAGGTGAAAATGACTGATGGATGATGGGAAAAGAGGAGAGAAGGAAGAAGACATAGACTATAAGGAAAAACAGTGGTGGCCACAGTCAGCTCATAGAGGAAGTTGGAGACTTGGGTTTGGGATGTTCAGACCCAGAGTTAGTGCCAACATCCCTCTCGTTGTTGGCACTAATAAATCTTACCATGGCCAGTGGTGGCGCACGCCTTTAATCCCAGCAGCACTCTGGAGACAGAGGCAGGCAGATCTCTGAGTCTGAGACCAGCCTGGTCTACAGAGCAAGTTCCAGGACAGCCAGGGCTACACAGAGAAATCCTATCTCAAAACAAACAAATAAACAAAAGACAATAATAATAAATAAATAAATCTTAAAACTCAGAAAAGAGGCACTAGAGAGATGGCTCAAGGAGTAAGAGCTAAGAAGGATCACAGGGTATCTGAGTTCAGTTCCCTGGACCCACATAGGATGTGGCTCAGCAACACTTATGATTCCCACCCCACAGGGATTGACACCCACTTCTGGCCTCCAAGGGTACCCACACATACCCACAAATGCAGACACACACGCATGCGGGTGCACACAGAGAGACAAATAGAAAAGAGGGAATTTATAACCAAGAAGACAATGACATGGAATGCTAAGAGAAACATCAGGGTTTGCGGGTTCTGGCTAAAGTGACTAAACAGGACTCTCCCTGAAGACAGGCAGGTGAGATAAGATGTCCTCTGGGGACCATGAGGAAGAGGACGCTCTCAGGTAAAGCTGGCTAATCAGACGTGGATCTTCCAGTGTGTGACGAAACTGGAGTTACTCTACAGGACTATTTGTTATGATCCAGCTTCAAGGCAAGATCTTACTCCACATCCCAGGCTGGCCTAGAACTCACCAGATTGCCTAGGCTGACCTCGAACTCATGGTAATCCTCCTGCCTTCACCTCTCAACAGCAGGATTAACAGGAAGGAGCCACCATGCCTGGCTTCCATGGTTCTTAAGAAAGCTTCTGGACCACCCAGATATAAATAGAGTCTGAAACAAAAGAAGTGGAAAAGAGTTGGGGTGGGGAGCTTGAGTGGGTGGGTGGGTGGGGGTTGGTCAGCAGGACAGTCCCCGATGTCTTATCTCCTGTTATTTTTCCTCTAAAAGCCTGTTCATTTGCTCTTCAAATAGAGGCCCTTTCCTAAGTTACACAAATAAACCCATCTCTAGTTCTTCACTGAGCCTCTCCGTTGGCATATAAACACACCTTGGCATATAAACACACCTTGGCATATAAACACACCTTGGTTTCTCCCATCCTTCTGTCTGCTGGCAGTTGGATTTGCAGCCGCTCCCCTTCTCCGCCCCCCAACTGAACCCGAGTGGGAAGAGGAAAAGTTCTTCCTCCCTGCAGGGTTGCTATGAGAGCTGTCTGCAAGTGAGCCCTAGAGACAACTCCCTTGGGGCAAGCAGACATTTGGCCTGAGGGGTTATTAAATGCCCAGAGGCAGCCAGCCGCCTGGCCTTGTGTGGGAAGGAAATCAGAGGAGCCACCGTCAGCTTCAATTTGGAGAATGGGGAGAGGCGGGTCGTAAATATTCACCGGGAGGAAACCGCAGCCTGAGACATGGCCAGCCAGGCCGATGACATGGCCCCAATGCCACCACCTGGTGCAGGGATGGTGCATCAAGCAAAGCGGTCTTCACTATCCTGAGCACCTGGGATTGTGAGCGAGCACTCTCAGTTTACAGGATGGTGAAGACGGCATGGGCCCACCTCATCCCCACGTTGACAAATGCACCAGACAGCAAGGCCTGTCTTCTAGCTCTACTCCACATGCTTTCTAGTATGGAAACTTCCAGGCAGCCATGATCAAGGGCTTGGAGGAGGTGGCTATCAATCAGTCCACCATAGCCTGCAGGCTCACAACTAGGTTCACAGCTTGAGCTGCAATCAGGGCAAGAGAGACCTTGGAGGCAAGACTGTGCAGACATCCTCTGTTCAACCTCTTGCAGGCTCCACTGAAGCTATGACCTGCTTCCTATGGTTGGCTCTTCCCCCTTTCCCTCACTCATTCATTGTTCAGTCCGACTGCACACTGATGGTAGGGCCTGGCCCAGGGAAACCTCAGGCAAGAGGACACTTTGACTCTGTGCTCGGGAAGCAGAAGCAGGTAGATCTCTGCAAGCTGAAGGCCAGCCTGGTCTACATAGCAAATCCTAGCCCAGCCAGGGCTACCTAGGGAAACCTGTCTCAGAGGAGGAGGAGCCGACAATGACAATGATGATGGTAATGACACAAAAATGCAATGCTGTGACATCCTGTAAAGGACAAGGGCGGTGCCTGGGAGACAGAAGAGGACCCCCCACACTACACCCAATGCTGCACCTGATAACCAGAACCCAGCGACATCACTTACTCAGGATAAGCAGACACCGTCCTAGACCCCACGACGCCCAATGGACAGTCTATCAGCAGAGACCAGGACCAATGCTCTGCTCTGCGCATCTGGAGAGACCCCAGTTTGACCTGCCCTGTGGCTGGAGCGTCTCCCCCAGGATCCTGACGTTCAGCTAAGATGCATCACACGGGTGAGCAGCCTAGGAGACAGGCTTAGGACCAGACTTAGGAACTTAGAATGTGAACTTTGTGTGATGACCCTCAGCATGATAAAACAACTTTTGGTTCTAGAAAGATGGCTCAGAAGTTAAGAGCACTGGCTGCTTTCTAGAGCTCCTGAGTTCCATTCCCAGCAACCACATGGTGGTTCTATAATGGGATCTGGTGTCATTTTCTGGCATGCAAGCAGAACACTGTATCCATAATATATAAAATCTTTTATTTATATATTAAAATCTTTAATATTAAGAAAACTAAAGATTTTATATATATACATATATATATAAACTTTTGTTATACTGATTATGTTACCTACCTTCTTGCTTGCAACATATCTCTTTTGGGGGGAGTTGGGGGTTTATGTAGCCCAGGCTGGCCTAGAACTTGCTATATAACTGAGATTGTCCTTGCTCTTTTTCTGTCTGATCCCACCCCCCCAAATGTTGGGATTATTGGCATATGCCAACAAGCACATCGTGACAGACCTCTTGACAGGTGTCACAGGATGGTATAAGACGTCTCGTGGTGTCACGTCATGTCGATATCGTTACCAGCAAGCTGATGAGACCTGCTGAATCAGGTGTCATTCTGGACCAGGTCTCCTGTGTGGAGTCGTGAAACCCTACTGGAATGACGCTGTGAGTCTCGGGGACAGGGGATAAGTGACAGCATAGAAGTGCTCCCACGACAGTGTCAGCAGGCCAGGAGTGTGAGGATGAACAGGACATTGGCTTCTTATCAACAGCTTGGCCTCAGCTCCAACCTGGGCGCCTTCTGGATATGCTACCTCCGAGCCTCAACATCTGTACTTTCAAATGGAGTCTCGGCAATTGTCCTCTGTGGTGTGTGGGATTCAAGGCAACTGTATGACAGACAGATGCGTGCCAACAGGCTTGATTGTGCATGGAGTGGTCAGCAGTTTTATCATCCCTGGTCCCCATTTCTAAGGAGCAAGACCCCACAAAGATGCCCTTAGCTTTTGCAGGAGGCACCAGGGCTGACTAGAGGGGGCAGGTAGATGGCCTTGCCTGAGTTTGAAGAGTCTGGACACAGGAGGCGGGAGGTAGGGAGCAGCGTTGTACACAGCAGGGTCCAGAGGGACCACCCCTCGCAAAAGCCACTGCCCAGGCCGGCAGCCAGCTTGGTCTCTGGCTTTTACTTTCCTGCTCAGTTCTGGAAAGCCCAGTTAATTCAAAAGAGTCATTTTAATCAATTAGATGAAGTGTAAAATAACCGTTCAGCTCGGCTCAGGAAATGCGGCTGGTTGTCTCCAAGGCTTTATTGAAAAGGCATTAAGACGGAACTATGAGCTTTTTGAAGGTGGGCAGCGAGGAGGGCGGGGGTTTGGGGGGGTCTGCAGCCACAAAGAGCTCTGTCTGCCCCAGCCACTCCTGCCACACTCAGGGCAAAAGAGCCTTGCACGGCCTCTTTGAGGACCCAGCAAGCTGTCACCAGCTGTGACTGAGAAACCCCCACCCAATCTTACCCCAGGTGGCTCAGCCTGCCCCAATTTCTCCCTGAGCCTTCCTCTGAGTGGGTTTCCAGCAAGGGTTTCTCCTTCCTGAGGTTCAAAGCAGCATCCCCTCTTGCCCCATTGTACAAAACGACGGCCTGAGAAACTGCACCAAGTCCCAACACACAGTGGGCTCGCAGGACACATGAAGCGACAGCACCTTCAAGTCCCAGAGCTTAGTCAGTGAACCAGGCTCACCTTCGCTTTCCAGAACATCTCTTGAGGGTTTGGAGGCACCGTCCGGTCTCTCTGGGTGTCCCCCGTTGCTCCAGCATTCCTCAGTTACTCTGCCATTCACCGGTCAGGACCCCGGTCCACCCAGCAGAGGATCACACTGGCCACAATGCTGAACACCTGTGGACACAGGCCATTCAGAACGATCCATTATGTTGCCAAGGTTTCAAGTTGCTGATTCTCTCTGTGCTGAGCCCGAGTGACTGGATGGAGCCCAAGAGACAGCTGGTCTTGAGTTAAACACGGCCCCTCTAAAATACCCACTCTCTATCACTTTGATTTGCCCCCCCCCCTCCCCCAGAAGCCATCAGGCCTGAGGAACTAGTCACAGGTACAAGTCTAAAGAAGCCCCATGGGGAACTCTGGGCCCCTCTCCCACTTTAATTCATTATGGAAATTCCACCTCACAGAGTTCAGTGAGAGCTCTCCACAACAGAGGAAGTCTGCTGGAGTGTTACAGCTCTGAGAATGCTAAGGTGAAGGTAGTTAGGGGAATAGAGAGGGACTGGCCCCACGTGGACAGAACTTGCAGCCTGTTGTGGGAGCCACAAGATCCTACCATAAAGCACGCTGAGAAGGCGGCTTCCTCCCTGTTGCCATTGGTGATGAGCGACAGACGTTCCTGTGGGCCTGGCTGAAAAAGTTGAACCTTGGCTTCCACCCCAGTGGACAGCTGGACACACGAGTGGCTGACAAGGGTGGGAGTGGGGGCTTCTACTTGGAGGGGCTTCCCTGGAGTTCTGTCTCCTCAGATGCAGAAAGGGTTATGTTGTTTGTGTGTGTGTGTGTGTGTGTGTGTGTGTGTGTGTGTGTGAGAGAGAGAGAGAGAGAGAGAGAGAGAGAGAGAGAGAGAGAGAGTGATTTTGAAACAAACTAGAATCACCTAGAAGAGGCAACCTCTATTGAGGCATTGTCTCCATTAGACTGACCTGTGCAGTCTGCTGGGCAATTTAATGGTTGATGTAGAAGCCCCCATCCCACCCCTAGGCAAGTGATCCTGGGCTGTATTAAGAAAGCAAGTTGGAGCTGGGCAGTAGTGGCGCACGCCTTTAATCCCAGCACTCGGGAGGCAGAGGCAGGCGGATCTCTGTGAGTTCGAAGCCAGCCTGGTCTACAAGAGCTAGTTCCAGGACAGGCTCCAAAAGTCCAAAAGCTACAGAGAAACCCTGTCTCGAAAACAAACAAACAAACAAACAAACAAGCCAGTAGGTATCATTCCCTCGTGGTTCCTGCCTCGAGTTCACGCCCTGAGTTTCCGTGATAATGGGCTGTAAGCGTAGACACAAACCCTTTCCTCCCCATGTTGCGTTTTTCAGTGTTTCCCCACTGCAGCCACAGAAAATGGAACTAGGCTTGTCTGCCCCAGGCCTAGGTTTTCTGGCCACACTCACCGCAGCCCACACCCTATGTTTGTGAGCAGCCTTGAGGTTAACTGGGGAAGAGGAGGTGATGGGATGGGTTAATCAAAAACTAAGTGTATAAAAAAAAACCATATGGAACCCTGCTACCTGGTCAGCTCATTTTGAAAATATAATTTTAAAAAAGTTTGAACACAGGTAGTACGCATGTGTGGACAACATCCTTCCTGGAAGACATGGGTCATTAAACGAAATATTCAGGGCCAAGTGTGGGCCACCTCCCTATGCAGTAGCCTCAGCACCCCCAGAACAACACAGGCTATGGCCATTACTCTTGGTTTCCCACCAGAACTAGATGGTAAGCCCCTACTGCTGAAGAGAAAAACACTTTGGTTGTAGAACATGGAGAAATCGAGCTGGAAACAACCTGGACACTTCCTCCATATATATACCCAAGACATAACATACAGACTATTGCTGCTTTGCTAAGTGGATGTATTGTCAAACTGCCTTCTAAATATTTATGTTTAAACTCATCGACTAGCTCTGTTCTCAGCCTCGAGTCAGAGAAGCTTCTCTTTGCAATGGGCAGCAGTTGGGGTTATTCTGCTCACTCTTCCCCATCACAGCCCATCACTGATCACTGAAGTCAGGACAGGAACTCAGCAGGGCAGGAACCTGGAGGCAGGAGCTGATGCAGAGGCCATGGAGGGGGGCTGCTTACTGGCTTGCTCCCCGTGGCTTGCCGCCCGTGGCTTTCCATCTCTCTCTCTCTCTCTCTTTCTCTTTTTTTCTATATATCCTTTCTTTCTTTTTTAGATTTTTCAAGACAGGGTTTCTCTGTGTAAGAGCCTAGCTGTCTTGAAACTCGTTTTATAGACCAGGCTGGCCTATGCCTCCCAAATGCTGGGGTTAAAGGCAAGGGCTGCCACAGCACTTTCTTCTAGAACCCAGGACCACCAACCCAGTGGTGGCCCCACTCACAATGGGCTGAGCCTCACACAATTACTAATTAAGAAAATGCCCTACAGCCGGATCTCATGGAGGCATTTTCTTAATTGAAAGACTCTAACTTGTGTCAACCTGGCAAAAAAAAAAAAATTAGCCAGCACAACTGACCCCTTGTCAACTTGACACACACAAGAAGCCATTAAGTCATAACCTTTCTTTCTTATACTTTCCTAAGGTTGCACATTAATAAACAGTATAATATGAACACATTCCAAGTCTGAAAAGTTCCAAACTTTAAAAATTCAAACATTTAAGAATTCAACCTCTTTAAAATCCAAAATCTTTTAAAATTCAAAGTCTCTCAACTGTAGGCTCCTTTAAAATCAAAAATCAAATGCTTTTGGGGTTGGAGAGATGGATCAGAGGTTAAGAGCACTGGCTGCTCTCCCAGAGGTCCTGAATTCAATTTCCAGCAACCACATGGTGACTCACAACCATCTGTAATGAGATCTGATGCCCTCTTCTGGCCTTCAAGGGTACATACAGGCAGAATATAATAATACATGAATAAATCTTTTTTAAAAATTGAATTCTTTCTTACTTCAAGAGGGAAAAATCAGGGCAGTCATAATCCAAACAAAGCAAGCCCAGACTCTAAAAGTGTAGATAACCCAGTCCAGTTATTTGAGATTTATTCATGATCTGAGCTGCTCCAAAGGGCTTGGGTCACTTCTCCAACTCTGCCCTCTGCAGCATACACAGCTTGTCTTCTGGGTTCCAGCCAGCTCCACTTCAAACCCTGCTGCTGTTCTTGGTGGTCATCTCATGGTACTGGCATCGCCCTACAACCACCCTGTACTTTTACCATTGGCCTCTCCTGGTCTTAGTGCCAAGCTTCAGCTGTTCACCAGGACCCCGTCATGTCTTCAAAACCAGCACCGCTGGGTGACTCTTACACTAGCAAGTTCATTTGCCAGAACAACCTTGGCCACCTCTGGAACACAGCTTCTGTGTGCTGACCCCGAGGAAACACCTCCCAGTTTACCTCAGTGATGCTGGGCTCTTCTTAAGCACCAGTTTCTTAGCTCTGGCTGACCTGCATCCGTTGTCCAGTAATGTAAAGGTTTCTCATTAGCGGTTCTAGTGTCTTATTAATCACAGCTGATTCTTCGGCTCCGGCTAACCAGAACCACCGAATCTTGGCTCCAGGAGTCTTTTTAAGTGGCTCTCAAACTTCCCTCGGGACCCTCACAACTTTCATCATCGTATTGGTCTCAACATTCTTATCTTCCATGCTCCTACACAACAGCTTACTAAGGTTTGAACTCTCAATGGCTTTTCGAGCCCCACGTTCCAAAGTCCTTTCACGGTCCTCCTAAAAGCAACCTGGTTAGGGTTTTCACAGTGGTATCCTGCAATCCTGGGACAAACTTGTCTTAGTTAGGGTCACGATTCCTGTGATGAAACACAGTGACCAAAAGCAACTTGGGGAGGGAGGGGTTTATTTCACTCACAGTTCCATTTAACCATTCATCATCAAAAGCAGTGAGGCCAGAAACTCAAGTAGAGGAGGAGTCTGGAGGCAGGAGCTGATGCAGAGGCCATAAAGGGCAGCTTCTTCTTACTGGCTTGCTCAGCCTGCTTTTCTTTCTTTTTCTTTTTTTTTCATTTTTCTTTTCTTTCTTTTCTCGTTTTCTTTTCTTTTCGGGTTTTTTTTTTTTTTTTTTTTTTTTGAAATAAGGTTTCTTTGCATAGCCTTGGCTGTCCTGGAACTTGTTCTGTAGGCCAGGCTAGCCTTGAACTCAGAGTTCCACCTGCCTCCTGAATGCTGGGATTAAAGTTGTGCACCACCACCTGGCTTCAGCCTGTTTTCTTACAGAAACCAGAACACCAACCCGGGGATGGCACCACCCACAATCAGTCATTAATTAAGAAAATGCCCTACCTGCTCTTCCAGAGGTCCTGAGGTCAATTCCCAGCAACCACATGGTGGCTCACAACCATCTATGATGAGATATAGTGCGCTCTTCTGGCCTGCAGGCATGCAGGCAGGCAGATACTGTATACAAAATAAATAAATAAATCTTAAAAAAAAAAAAAGAAAAAGAAAATGCCCTAGCTGGATCTCTTGGAGGCATTTTTTTCAATTGAGGCTCCCTCCTTTCAGATGACTCTAGTTTGTGTCAAGTGGACATAACACTAGCCAGCACATTCTCAAAAAATAAATTAAAATATTCAAAAAATAAACCATTTAACTGTGGGTTTGGGGGTTGAGTCCATTGTAGTGCTTGCCTGGCAGGCACGAAGCCCTTAGTTTAATTGCCAGCACTCCAGAAACGGGGCATGGTGGCACACTACCAGTAATCCTTGCACTGGAGACTTAGGACAGGGGACCATAAATGTAAGGGCAGGTATGGTTGAACAGCGAATTTGAGGGGAGCCTGGACTACATGAAGCCCTAACTAACAAAGGCTCCAGCTATTTCACTAATGTGACTCTAACTTAGACCCATCTGAAAAGCAGCAGCCTGGCTCGTCCCTGGGGGCGCTCGCTGGCGGACTGAACTGGGGCCCTGGTGTTCTTATTCCAGCCACATTTGTCACGTGCCAGCTCATCTGGGTTTTACAGTGGAAGCCTGGCGCCATCAAAATGTAACCATGGTGGCAGCACCAGCGGTGGCGCTGTGGAAACTCACTGAGCGTGTGCCAAATACCAGGCCTTTCCCCAGTCCTCTAGATAAATAGAGTGGGACTCCCAAAACACAGCTAGGAAGTGTCCAAGTCAATGTCTCTACTATTAACCCGGACTGAGGACCAAAGAGATTGTCACACCCCGTTTCTCCTCCACAGGCTTGTTCTAACAGAGTGAGCCACCTCCCTTTAAGATGAATAAAATACACACAGGTGCAACCATCTCAGTCTTGACAATGTTACTCGTATGTGCGTTTGCAGGGTTGACCATTTGGTATTGGAGAGCCGAATGGTCCGTTCTTCCCTGGGGAAGACTGCTTCTCCTGGTCATATTATAATCTCAAAAAAAAAAAAACCTGAAAGAAATAATTTAAAAAATAAAAATAAAATTAAGAAACCCAGTTCTGTATATTCTGGTCTCCATTTAAAGCAGATTGTCGTTCTCTCTCTAGAAACTTCTATCTGCAATAGACACACAGTGGGCTGGAGAGATGGTTCAGTGGTTTTTTTTTTGTTTTGTTTTGTTTTGGTTTTTTGGTTTTTTTGAGACAGGATTTTTCTGTAGCTTTTAGAGCCTTCCTGGAACTAGTTCTTGTAGACCAGACTGGCCTCGAACTCACAGAGACCCTCCTGCCTCTGCCTCCCAAGTGCTGGGATTAAACGCGTGTGCCACCACCGATTGACTTGGTTCAGTGGTCAGGATCACTGGCTGCTCTTCCAGAGGTCTGGGGTTGGATTCCCTGCACCCACACAGCAGTTTGAAACTATCTGTACCTCCAGTTCTAGGGGATTGAGATCCCTTCTGGCCACCATGGGAACTGGGTTACACCTGGTGCACAGACACACATACAGGCAAAACATCCACACACATAAGTAAGTCTAAAATAGACCCACAAGGCTGGGAAGATGGCCCAGAGGGTAAAAGAGCATGCTGGGTAAGCGTGAGGACCCGAGTTCGAGTCTCCAGACCCCACAGGAAAGCTGGCTACAGTATTGTGTCTGTAATCCCAGTGTTCCTACAAGGAGAAAGGGAGCAGCCTCCCTGGTACATGCAGCAGAAAACAAAACATTACAAAAATGAGGCTGTTTCAAGGTAGAAGGTGAAGATCAATACCTGAGAGGTTGCCCTCTGATCTACATATATGATGCCATGGCACATGTGTGCTCATATTCACACACACAGTAAAACAAAACACACACACATACAGACAAGCAGGTACTTTGATGAGTGAGGGGTGAACTTGTAGACCTAATGTCCTGATGCTTTGGAAGTACCAACATGCGCCACCTACTTGGTGCCAGATGGGATGCTAAATGAATCAAGGTCCAGAGGCTTTGGACTTATGTCCCCATGAGCACAGAGCTAAGAAGAGGCTTCAGGAACTAGAAACACACACTCCATCCACGCACGATGGGGAAGCAGGGAGAAGAGCAGTTGGCTCGCGCAGCCAGACCACTGGGCACTGTGGGGCCAGGTTTACAGCTGGCTACGGATTGTTCACGGCAGGCTTTCCTGGCACCATCTGCCATGGCCTTGTGCCTGAAGCTGCTTGGAATGAATCCGCTCCATCTGGTGTGTGTGTGTGTGTGTGTGTGTGTGTGTGTGTGTACGTGTGCGTGCGTGTGTGTGCTGCTCATTTGGGAGATTCAGGGAAACCGAGGCCCAGGGGTGTGTTAATGGCCCAAGACCACACTGGTAGCCCACCCTGGCTGAGCTCTCCTGACTAGCCTTGGCTCCCAGGTCTGTGCCCCTACCACCCACACCTGGCGCAGTGCCCTCAGTGCAGATGTGGGTGCTAATGCAGTCCCCGGAGGAGATGCCCCCCTCTTCACGCTCACTCGGTGCTGCCCTTTGCTTCCCCCAGGGGCAGGCTGACATTCTCCATGGTGAGCTCTCGTCCCTTCTCTGTACAGCCCAGAGCTAATTGTCCTGATTCCCTTCCAAGAGCAGCCTCTCTGAATTGCCTTTGCAGACACAATTAGGCAGGTTCGGCTTGACTTTCACACTCCGGTTCTGAAAAAAAAAATCAAATCAGGCAGGAAGCGGCGCCTCTCGGAAGTTCTCTGAGAACCCCTTTGTGCGGCGAACAAAGCTCACACATAATTACCGGCTTAGCTGATGAGCTTAGGACTGGGCCTGCTCACGGGAGAATGGGACCCAGCACCCCACTCCAGCCTGACCCTAGCCCTCCCTTCATTAGCCAAAGCTATTCTTGGAACAGACAGGCAGGCAGAGACCAGCACTGTCTCATGGGACATGTGTGGGGTGGCAACATCCCAGAGTCCCCTCCACATAGCCCATAGTCTAGAATAACTAGTCATAAGCTGATGGTGGACAGAAGCCATGAGTCCAGTGGCCCAGAGACTGGGATGGGAGGGGGTGGGGATGGGGAGGGAGGAGGTGGAGAGTGAGAGAGGGTGGGGAGGGAGGAGGCATGCCCTGGGTAAAGCAACACAGCAAATTCAGGTCTCTCTGAAGGAGCTCCTTGCCCCGTTTTCCCAGCCAGTAAAGAAAAAATTAGGAACTTCTAGCCTAAGAGGGCAGCTTCCCTGCTAAACTACTGGGTACACCCCCATCATCTGCAGGCTGCTGACAGTAAAGGCTACAGTTTGGGCAGAGACAGTGAAGGAACATTTGCAAACACAAGGACCAGGGTTCGAGCCCTAGAACTCTTTAAAAAAAAAGGTAGAAAAGGGGCCGGGGAGCTGGCTCAGCAGCTAACTGCTCTTCCAGGGGACCTGAGTTAAATTCCCAGCACCCACACAGTGCTCACAACTGTCTGTAACTCCAGTTCCGGGGGATTCAGTGACCTCTGCTGGTAACGCATGTGTGTGGTGCCTAAACATAGACACAGGCAAAGCACTCATACATGTAAAATAAAAATAAATAAATCTTCCTTCCTTTCTTTCTTCCTTCCTTTCTTTCTTCCTTCCTTTCTTTCTTCCTTCCTTTCTTCCTTCCTTCCTTCCTTTCTTTCTTTCTTTCTTTCTTTCTCTCCTTCTTCAAAGTCAGTGAGTGAGAGTGGACATGTGGCTCAGGAACTGAGAAGGTTTGCCCTGTAAGCATGATGGCTTGAATTCAGACTGCAGCACGCATATCAAACACAGCGTCACACACCCCAGGAGCCTCAGCATTGCGGAGGGTGGAGACAGGAGGATCCCTAGGGCTTGTTGGCTGCCTGCCTAACTCTGGGTTCACTGAGAGACCCCATCTCAAAGGAACAAGGCTGGAAGTGATAGAGCAGGACTTGTAATAAACTTCTTTGGCCTCGGTGTGTGACCTTAGGCCTGCACACACACATACATGTACATACTCATACATACATACATATATGTGCACACGTAAGCACACATATGGTACTGCACAGGCTCGTGTGCATGGACAGAGCTAATTGATCATTTTTTCAAAATAAAATGTCTTTGCTTGCAAGACGGAAAGCAGAGAGAAGAGAGGAAGAAGAAAGTGCCCCTGAGCTGGGCTGGCAGGCAGTCATAGGCTACACAGACACTCCTGAGGCAGAGGCTTGAAGAGCCCTGAACCCACCCAGTGGGTGCAGAAAAGAAGCAGGGGTGGGGGTGGGCACGGGAGATCTTGAATCTATGGAACGGATGAGAATTTAGTCAGAGTCTAGCAAAAATTCAATGTTGCATCCCCCCCCCCCGCCCCCCCATCAACAGGCTCCGCACACACCAGGTGCCTCTGGCCCATTTGCTTTAAATCAGCCCCAGGCTGATTCAGGGAGCTCCTGTCCAGCGACTGCCCCAGGTGAGCACCCGAGACTCTGAGACTGGCTCGACATTGACTTTGCTCCCACCCGCCATCAAGAAGAAAGTGTGAGTCTGGTGGGACCAGAGAGGGGGCAAGCCTTGGCTAAGGTTACAAAGCAAGTTCAGGTCCACTTACCGAGATAATGGGGAGCGAGAAGATGGATCCCTGAATTAGCGCACAGTTGAGAAGACCTCTTGAATGGAGCAGCTCAGAGGGAACCCAAAGCACACGCAGGATGTGGGAGCATTGAGGAGGGCAGAAATAGGAGCACGCGTATTTAATCCTACCCCTGTGGAGGCTGAGGCAGGAACACCGTGAGTTCTAGGCCATCCTGTGTTCCATAACAGAGACCCTGTCTCAAAAATCCCAAAGCGAGAGTCAGTGAGTAAAGATCCTTGTTGTGAAGTCCGATGATGTCAGGTTCAGTTTGGTCTCTTGGACCCACGCGGTAAAAGGTAAGACTGGACTCCCGTAAGTTGTTCTGTGGCCTCCACCTGCACTTCCGGTCCCAGAGCCTAGCTACACGTTGAGTTTGAAGCCAGCCTGCGCTACATAGTGAGACCGCACACATGTCACAGAAAGCACTAATTCAAGGAAGAGGCTATTGCATGCAAAGCTCCTGGGCTAGCCTTTTCCACGGGACCCCAGGATACCCACATGATTGGCTAATTGGAAGTGAAGGTGTTGAGCAGGTTTCCCTGGGTTTTAGGTTGGGGGTCAAGGTTAGAGTCAGCAAGGGTTTAGTCCCAGCAGGGTACAGATTCATCTCAAGCTTAAAGGGAGACACTGAGCCTGGAGAGCAACCAGGCTTTTCTTAGGGCACAGCTCCGGACCACAGCTCAGGGCCACAGGCCAGGCCTCTTGTTACTTGAATTTAAATTAACATAATGAGTTCAAGAGGCCCGATTATTCCAGACACAGAAAATGAAATTAGAGAGCATGGCCACTACAATTGTACTCCGATCTGTCACATCCTCCCGCACCATGAGGCAGGTTAGAGCTGGCCCTGGGCCCTGTTCAGTCAGGGTCCAGATGAAAAGACAAGGGTCCAGGGAAGACAACAGGCTCCGTTCCCCCTCATGTTCCACTCCTGGGAGAGAAGACAGGATGTGGAGGGACACACATGACTGGAAAGATGCACCTGCCATCTGGTCAACCTCTGGAAGGCAGGCAGCAGGAAGCAGTGCATGGGAGACATGCAAGTTCAAATCCCAGCTGGACCACTGATAACCTTCGCAAGCAAAAACTTTAGGAAGAGGACAGAAAGTAGTGATGGTGGCGCATGCCTTTAATCTCAGCACTGGGAAGCAGAGAAAGATGGATCTCTGAGTTCAAAGTCAACCAGGCCTACAGAGCAAGTGCCAGGACAGTTGGGGCTGTACAGAGAAACCCTGTCTTGAAAAACGAAAGAGAGAGAGAGAAAGAGAGAGAGAGAGAGAGAGAGAGAGAGGAGGAGGAGGAGAAAAAGAGGAGGAGGAGAAGAAGAAGAAGAGGAGGAGGAGGAAGAGACAGAGGAAGAAGAGAGAAATTACTCCACAGCCTTCCAATGACAGGGCCACACTGGTCACTCTCTCCATGTGAATTGCTGAGACACTCTTTCCAGAACCGGCTGGGTTTTGTCACTGCCCAGCTCACAGGGGAGGCAGGCTGAGAGCTGGGGATATCAATGGCACACAGCCTCTGAGCCTGGTGGAGACTAGCTCTGACCAATAGATCTGAAACTCAGAGATCTGTGCCTACCTCTGCTTCCTGAGTGCTGGGACCAAAGGCAGGTGCCACTACTTCCAGCTTTTAGATAGCCAGTCTTTTTTTTTTTTTTCCTTTTTTTTGATTTTTGAGACAGGGTTTCTCCGTAGCTTTTTGGTTCCTGTCCTGGAACTAGCTCTTGTAAACCAAACTGGCCTCAAACTCACAGAGATCCGCCTGCCTCTGCCTCCCGAGTGCTGGGATTAAAGGTGTGTGCCACCACCGCCCAGCTAAAAAATGTGTAGCCCAGGCTGGCCTCAAACTCCTTCAGCAAATCCTACCGGTGTGCACCACCACAACTGGCGAGCCAGTCTTGATGTGTAGCTGGTCTTGAACTCATGGTCCTCCTGTTTTCACCTCTGAGTCCTAGGATTGCAGGCATATACCACCTTTCCTAACTCAAGGGTTTTTTTTTCTTTTTCTTTTCTTTCTTTTTAATGTATTGTATGCGGGAGGGGCACACATGTCAGGAGTCCATGTATATGAACATGCTTGTGGAAAACAGTTCAACTCGAGTGTCCGCCCTCAGGTTCCATCTCCCTGGTTTTTTCAGACCAGATCTTTCAGTAGCCTGGAACTCACAAAGCAGGCTAGGCTGGCCGGCTAGAAAACCTCAAGAACCTACCTGGGATTTCCATGTGAATAAAAAAAAGGGGGGGGGGGCTGGAGAGATGGCTCAGAGGTTAAGAGCACTGGCTGCTCTTCTGGAGGTCCTGAGTTCAATTCCCAGCAACCACATGGTGGCTCACAACCATCTATGAGATCTGGTGCCCTCTTCTGGCGGGCAGGCATACATGCAGACATAATAAATGAATGAATGAATGAATGAATGATTTAAAAAAAGGGGGGGCGGAGTTTTTTGTTTTTTTGTTTTTGTCTTGTTTACATGGCTTTTGGAGACTCAGACTCAGGTCTTCATGTTTGTGTAGTGTGCACACCACAGACTGAGCCATCTCTTCAGCCCCTAGGACTTAAACTGCAATGATCGTGGAAGTGAGCCAGGTAAGACAGAACCCGCTCAGAAGGCACAGCTCTCTCCTTCACTCACACACTCAGGCCCGTCCTGAACCCCTCCCTTGTCTATGAAGAGGAACAGGGCAGCTATGGCGCTGAGATTCCAGCACCGGCTCTGAAAGTTCCACTAAAATTATCCCCTGGAGGATGGAGGTTGGTGGAGTGCTTGCCCACTGTGGTAGTTTGAATGTAATTGCCCCATTATCTCATAGGGCATGGCACTATTAGGAGATGAGGCTCTGCTGAAGTGGGTGTGGCCTTGTTGGAGGAAGTGCATCATTGTACGGGTGGGCTTTGAGGTCCCCTATGCTCAAGATCTGGCTCAGTGTCTCAGACCACTTCCTGTTGCCTGGGGCATCAAGATGTATCTCATTCTCTGTTCTCAGCTCTTTCCCCAGCACCATGGATGCCTGCAGGCCATGTCCCCCCATGAGGAAAATGGACTAAACCTCTGAAACTGTAAGTGATTAAATGTTTCTCTTTTTAAGAGTTGCCATGGTCATGGTGTCTCTTCACAGCAATAGAACACTAACCAAGAAAATAGAAATCCACCATGCACAGAACCCCATAAACCAGGTGTGGGTGTTGTGAGTCTGTAATTCCAGAACTTGGGAGCAGAGGCAGGAAGATCAGAAACTCAAGGCCATTCTCAGTTACACAGAAAGTCTGAAGTCAGCCCAGGCTAAAGACTACCATCATCATCTTCGGGGTAGATTAGATAGATAGATGGATAGTGAGATAGACAGACAGACAGACAGACAGATAGATTATAGACAGATGGACAGATAGATGGAGATATAGATAGATAATAGATAGGTGATATAGGTTGATAGATATATAGATGATAGATGATAGGTAGATATATACATGATAGGTGGATGGATATATAGATACATACATAGATATATAAATGGACAGATAGTTGAAGATATAGATAATAGAAGATAGGTTGAAAGATATATAGATGATAGATGGTAGGTAGGTATATATATGATGGATGGATAGAAAGTAGATAGATAGATAGATAGATAGATAGATAGATAGATGATGCAGGCGGTGGTGGCACACACCTTTAATCCCAGCACTCATAGATTGTGGCTGCAGTGCCTTTGCTCTGTACAAATTGAGTTACCGCAAGGCAGAGCCAGTCCCAAGAATAAGACTGAGCCATTGGCTCCCTTTAAGAGGATTACTAAAAAGTCTAAAAATAAAAATGCCAGCCATGTAGAGGGAGAGGAGGCAGAGAAATCGTGGCCTATGCGTACAATGGAGTATCTCAGGGCCTACACAAAGATAGTTGCTACCACAGCACTCACTTTGAGAGTCCCCTGTAGGTGAGAAGTCAAAGAGGCCCAGCAGGAAGTGCTATGATGGCACTGTCTGGTTTGGGGCCAGGTGAAGCTCATCTCTGCAGTAGGCATCAAATCTGTGGCACTGTAGAGGGCAGAGCTACAGGTAGGAAGCTACGGGCACAGCTTGCCCTCTCTCGCCTTCCGGAACTGGCTTCCCAAGCACACTTACTGTGAGAAGAGAGGCTATGCTCTTACAGTGTGTGTTTGTCTGATTTATAATGCCTGCTTTAAAAATACCTTTCAGCCCAGGTATGGTGGTACGTACCTGTAATCCCAGTTCCCAGGAGGCTGAGAAGGGAGAATTACAAGTTCAAGACTAATTGAGCTGCAGGAAAAAGTTCAAGGTCAGCCTGGGCAAGTCAGTGAGGACTTGTCTCAAAATAAAACGTAAAGATTGTTGGGGCTACAACTCAGGGGTAAAATGCTTGCCTCATGTGCAGGAGAGCTGCAGTTCCCAGTATCACCCAAAATAACATCAGGAAGAAGTGAGCCAAGGAAGGCTGTGAGTCACCATGTTGATGCTGGAAATCAAACCCTGGTCCTCTGCAAGAGCAACAAGTACCCTTAACTGCTGAGCCATCTCTCTAGTCCCCTTTATAGACCTTAGCTCTTCCTGCTGTCTTGTCAAGGCCCAGAAGGAAGTTCTGAGAAGTCTCCAAACTCTCTCTCCCAGGAGCAAATCATTCTCTCCAAGCAGTTACTTTTGCATTGCTATGCAAAAACTGTCAGGGCTGGGATGGACCTGTTAATTGAGTTAATTAAGCTGTGAATTATGCCTCAGTTACTGAGCCTGTAATTGCTCGGAAAGTTTTTTGTTTTGTTTTGTTTTGTTTTTTTTCCCAGAGACCTACACCCAAGTGAAGCCAGGATTCTTGACTACTGCAGAAAAGAATGTTAGAATGAGACAGTAGGAAGAGGAGATGGGTTTATTAGGAAGGGGTAATTGGTTAAGCAAAGATTTGAGCACATGGGTTAGTAGAGAGATCCCCTGGAAAGGGGTAATGGTAATGCTCACCCCAGCCTCTCAAGGTGGAAAGTCTTCCTGTGGGTGGTTCTGAAGTTGCATCTCAAACCATTGTTGAGGAATTTAAATGAGGTTGTTATCCAGGAGTTGCTTGGAAAGTTGTTTTTTACTGTAAACAAAGATTATAGTTTGAGGTGCTGCTCTCTCTCTCTCTCTCTCTCTCTCTCTCTCTCTGTCTGTCTCTCTCTCTAGCTTGCTCGCTCACTCGCTGTGTTTTCCTGAAAACTTGGTCCAACAGGTGGAGCTGATTTGGAAAGGTATGCAACCCTTAGGAGGCGGGGCTTAACCCTTAGGAGGTGGAGCTTTGCTGGAGGAAGTGGGTCACTGTGGACTGTGAACAGGCAGTGGGATTTTATAGCTAGGCTCCGCTCCCTGGCAGAAGTAGTGTGACCAGCAGTTCCCGCTGGGATGGACTGTATCCCCTTGAACTCGAACAAAAAGGAGCCCTTCCTCTCTTAAATTGCTTTGTCAGAGGTCTTAGCACAGTCCTGAGAAAACTAATCCACCTAACACGCGTGAGTGAAGTCATGGGTGCGACTCCAGCTCTGTACAGATGGGCATGATGGGAAGATGCTGGCAATCCTGGCACTCAGGAGGTCATCCTCAACTACAAAGCAGGTTTGAAGCCAGCCTGGGCTACGTGAAGCCATGCCTCAAAAAAGAAAACTTCATGATCTTGTTTGTGAAAGTCCCAGAAGACAGCAAATTCACATCTGGGAGAGTCTCAAAGCATGTTTATGCTCAGGCCATGTGGTCTGATGCTATTTTAATTTTGTTTTTTGTTTGGTTGGGGTTTTTTGGGGGGGTTGATTTTTTGTTTTTGTTTTCTCAAGACAGGGATTCTTTATGTAACCTTGGCTATCTTGAAATTAGCTCTGGAGACCAGGCTGGCCTCAAACCCACAGAGTTCCATCTGTCTCTACCTCTCAAGTGCTGGGGGATTAAAGGCATGTGCCACCACCACCACCTGCTTATTTCTTTTATTTTTTTATTTGACAGCATCTCTCAAGAAGAACACTGTTGCCATGCCAGCGAATGTCACGGGTGCTGTTCTTGTGAAGAAGTTCTTGACTCTCTGGCGAGAGGTTTCAGCCCAACACTGCATCAAGGAACTCCCTTCCCTACGTGGTCCCTTGACTTCCCCTCTTTCTATCCTGTGCTAAGGTCAGCAGATAATAGAAGATGCTGGGGGCTGTGGACCCTTAGACCCTGAATTTCCTGTAAACAACTTGTTATGTTTGCAGCTGCTCTGTGCAAAACAACTTGTTTTCCTGTGTTTGCAGCTGCTCTGAGCAAGAGACCCTCAGGAGTTCCTGATGGCAGGGGAGTGGTTTCTGGTGGGTTTGGCTGGGGCATGGCTCTCAGTTAAGGATCCATGTATAAGCGGCTCTGGTACACAATAAAGTTGGCATTCTTGATTCAAGGATGACCCATATCTGTCTGTGTGTCTTTGTGTGTTTAAATCTCCAGGCCCTTGCCCGGCTTGCGAACACACTACAGGCATAGTATCGTAGTACACGTAGTACTACAGATGGTACAAGAAGGGGTCATGGGGGCTGGAGAGGTGGCTCAGAGGTTAAGAGCATTGCCTGCTCCTCCAAAGGTCCTGAGTTCAATTCCCAGCAACCACATGGTGGCTCACAACCATCTGTAATAGGGTCTGGTGTCCTCTTCTGGCCTGCAGGCATGCACACAGACAGAACATTGTATACATAATAAATAAATTAATAAATATTTAAAAAAAAAGAAGGGGTCAGGCCCCCTCCTTGAACTCACTCAACCCCCAAGACCTTGACACCCCGCTTTTCCTGGGCTTCCTGGGAAAGGTTTCTGCTTCTAGTTACCCTCTGGGAAGGCAAAGATGACCATGGAGACAACAGGGCTGAAAGGAAGGAGCCTCTGCCAGCGTGGGGTGTTGTTCCAGCTGCTCTGTGTGACCTCACTTCACAGATAAGGAAACTTAAGCTCAGGTAGTCAGTAAGTTGCCCAGAAATGGAAAGTTAGGGACTAGGGCTCAGTCTGCAGAGTGGGTGCCTGGCACACACTGAGCCCTGAGTTAGAGCCATGGTGCCACACAAACTGGGTGTGGGAACACAGATCTGTAAGGCAGCATCTGGATGGCAGAAGGAGGCGGTCAGGAGCTGTGTTAGAGTCATTGCTGTGATGAGACACCATGGCTAAAAGCAACGTGGGGAATAAAGGGTTGATTTCACTCAGTTCCACACCACAGTCCGCCTTTAAAGGAAGTCAGGACAGGAACTCAAGCAGAGCAGGAACCTGGAGGCAGGAGCTGATGCAGAAGCCATGGAGGGGAGCTGCTTACTGGCTTGCTCCCCAGGGTTTGCTCAGTCTGCTTTCTTAGAGAACCCAGGACCTCCAGCCCAGGGATGGCACCACCCACAATGGGATGGGTCCTCCCCTACCAATCACTAATTAAGGAAATACCCTACAGGCTTGCCTACAGCCCAATCCTGTGGAGGCATGTTTTCCCTTGAGGTTTTGTTGGAGAAGGGGCCGCTTGTTGTTTCCCAGCTGCCCGGCTAGCTTAGACCCGAAATAACCACACAGAAACTATATTATTTAAATCACTGCTTGGCCCATTAGCTCTAGCTTCTTATTGGCTAACTCTTACATCTTAATTTAACCCATTTCCATTAATCTGTGTATCACCACAAGGTCATGGCCTACCAGCAAAGTTTCAGCGCTTGTCTGTCTCCAGTGGCGGTGGCTCCATGGCTTCTCTCTGACTCCGCCTCCTTTCTCCCAGCATTCAGTCTAGCTTTCTCTGCCTACCTAAGTTCTGCCTTGCTATAGGTCCAAAGCAGTTTCTTTATTCATTAATGGTAACCACAGCACACAGAGGGGAATCCCACATCAAGGTTTCCACCTCTCTGATGACTCTATCTCAAGCTGCATAAAACTAGCCAGGACATTGGTAATAATAATTTTGAAGGAAAGCTCATTAGAGGACCATGGAAATGCAGAGTCTGCCTCCAAAGCTACATGACTTTACTTCCCAGACCTGCCTGTTAGCACGCAGCTACTCACACTGCAGCTGGTCCTGAAACTACCACCCTGTGGACCACAGAAAATAGCAAGCACAACAGAAGCAGATGGGGACACCGCTGCTCCTTACTTTGCAGCTGGGTCTCTGGTCAGCCCCACCCTTCTAGAGCTGAAGGCCCCAAAGGCAAGAACCAGGTTGACTCCTCTCTGCTCTGTATAGAGCTCAGCCCCACATCATACACCCTGCACATAACATAGCAAGGCCTTAGGACATGGCTGGACACACACACACACTCTTTCTCACACACACTCAGGCACACATCCTGCACCCTGCACATAGCACAAGCTTTAGGACGTGACTGGACACACACGCACATATATGCACATGCACGTGCACGTGCACACGCACACAGGACTGGCCCCGTTCCTCTAAGTTCTCTTCCTCCTCTCACATTGATGAGAGCCCTGGGGATATGTCTGATCTCCCCTTACTGTCTCCTCTGCTGTATGATGACCCCAGCCGGAGCCACGACTACAAAGGTTAACAAAAACCTGGGGGGAAAGCTTGGCATCGCTGGAATTGTTCAGGCTTTCACAGCGGGACCCCACAACCTTTGCACCAGAACTGAACATGACCTTTTCCTTGCTGAGCTGCTGATGACAGGAGCTGCAGGGGTTCCCTAAAGCAGCATTCACCCCTCGGCTGACCAAATCCAGAAACCTCACTGCCATGGCAGAACTAGCCTCACTTTAGGCAGGCTGTGCATGGGGACATATTAACCAGAAGCCAATTTCTCACTGAATGAGTGACCACACGGCGGTTGGCGCTGAACAACTTTATCCTTGACATAAATAAAGCCCTTTCTGTGTTTGTCACCCTAGGCCTCTTTCTGGACAGCATCCCAAGGCACCAGGTATAATGCCGCCACCTGGCCTCAAGACCAGCCTCCTCTTCTGTTCCTTGCCTGAGACTTAGGGTACGCCATCTGTCCCTGCTGCCCAGGGACAGTGCCCGTTCCCTCCATCATTCCCCTTCCACTGCAGCCCCTTGTCCTGGGACTCTGGAGAAAACCCAAAGCCAGATGGACTAGTAAGTTCAGTGGCTCCTCCTTTTGACATGTCACTGTGCCTTCCAGCGTCTGAAGCAGCCTTGTCCACATGGTCCTGGCTCAGCTAGAAGCAGGTGGATCAGGAATGCCTGGTTCTCTTCCCAGGTGTGAGCAGCAGGCCCCAGGTGTCTTCCCCAGCTCTCCAGAAGTCTCACAGAGAACCCTGATGCCCAAACTACCTTCTCCCTGGCTCCAAATCAGTACCCGCTAGCTTGCCCAGGCCTAGAAAATTTTCTCTCCTTATGGAAACCATCGAGGGTAGGGGATACGACTCAGCTGGTAGAGGGCTCACTAAGCATGCCCAAGCCCTTAGACCCAGGCTCGAGCCCTGAACAGACGGGTTGTGGTGCAGGGCTGGACTCCCATCAGAAGTTTAAGGCGATCCTTGGCAAGGTAGTGAGTTTGAAACCAGCCTGAGCTGCAGACAAATCCATCTCAAAAACAAACAAGACTTCAGTGACACGAAGTTACAGGTAGCAGGTGGGTGCAGCCCCTCACTGACTAGCGCAGTGTCATAAAGCACACGGTTGCATGACTATTGTCTTAGTTAAGGTCACTATTTCTCTAATGAAACACCATGACCGAAAGCAAGTCTGAGAGGAGAGGGCTTGTTTGGCTTACACTTCCTCATTGTAGTCTAGTACTGAAGGAAGTCAGGGCAGGAACTCAAGCAGGGCAGGAACCCGGAGGCAGGAGCTGATGCAGAGGCCATGGAGGGGTGCTGCTTACTGGCTGGTTCCCCATGGCTTGCTCAGCCTGCTTTCTTATAAAACCCAGCACCATCTATCCACCACAATGGGCTTTGGGCTCTCTCCCGTCAATCAGTAATTAAGAGCCTGACCCACATGATTGCTCACTGGATCTTATGAAGGCATTTTCTCAACTGAAGCTCCCTCCTCTCCAGTGACCCTAGCTTGTATCAATCTAGCCAGCACAACTATGAAAAATCAGCCTTGGAAAAGACGCTGATTGCCAGTTATCTTAAAATGAAAACCACCAGAGAACACGCTAGCCACCCACTAGGATAAATCAAATCTAAGTCTAGCCACGCCATCATTGGCACAGATGTGAAGGCACCAGACACCCTCACACAGTGTCATGTGCCCCTAGGCGTGTAAAAGGGTGCAATTCTACAACTTCTTTCAAAGCTAAACACATGCTGACCACATGAGCTCATCGTGGCACCCCTACGGACACATCCAGGAGAAAGAAAAGCCTGTGCCGGTGAGGTCCACAGGTGCTCACAGTGTATTAGCAGAACAGCTGGAGAGAGGGGGGGGAGGGAGAGGGAGGGAGGGAGGGAGGGAAAGGGAGAGAGAGAGAGAGGGAGAGAGAGAGGGGGAGAGAGAGAGAGAGAGGCAGCTGGCGAGACCGAGAGGGGGGGGGCAGCTGGCGAGACCCTGAGCAGCCCGTGGTATGACATCATTCAAGAAACCACAGTGGGGTGAGAGGAAGGACCCTGCGGTGGCACACAGCAGTTGGTGGATTTCGGGGCACCGGCAGCCAAGCTGGGGAGGCCTGATAAAAGACATAGCATAAGAATCTATTTCTGGGGCTGGAGAGATGGCTCAGAGGTTAAGAGCATTGCCTGTTCTTCCAAAGGTCCTGAGTTCAATTCCCAGCAACCACATGGTGGCTCACAACCATCTGTAATAGTGTCTGGTGCCCTCTTTGGGGCTGGAGAGATGGCTCAGTGGTTAAGAGCATTGCCTGCTCTTCCAAAGGTCCTGAGTACAATTCCCAGCAACCACATGGTGGCTCACAACCATCTGTAAAGAGGTCTGGCACCCTCTTCTGGCCTTCAGGCATACAGACAGAATATTGTATACATAATAAATAAATAAAAGAATCTATTTCTGGGGCTAGAGAGATGGCTCAGCAGTTAAAAGCACATATTACTCTTGCAGAGGACCCAAGTTTATTCCCAGCACCCACATCATAAGGGGCAGCTCCGGCGGTAGGGGAGGGGATCTAACACCTTCTTCTGGCCTCCACACCTGCATTCCTAGGTACCTGCACTCATGGGCACATACCCACACACATAAACATAATTTTAAAACAGTGGTGCATTGGCGGCACACACCTGTGTGAACTCTGAGTTCAAGGCCAGCCTGATTTACAGAATGAGTTCCAGGACAGTCAGGGCTACACAGAGAAACCCTGCCTCAAAACAAACAAACAAATAGCTATCCTTTGTGATCTTTGGGGGAAACTCTGGGGTGGGGATGCTGCTGGCTCTGTTATGACAGCCTTGTTGGTAGGCATTTACATCAAACTTACTCAGTAGAAGACTGAGGATCTAGCTCAGCAGTACAGAGCTTGCCTAGCAAGTAGAAGGCCCTGGTTTCAATCCCCACTACTGCAAAACAAAGTAACTTATTAAATAGTACATATTTGCTATGCTTGGGCTGTGGTTCATCCCCTAAGGTTTGTGTGATGGAAGCTAGGTCCTCAAAGGGTTGCTGTGAGGGATGGGTGTGTGGGGAAGGAGAGGTTTAGATCAGTTGAGAGAAATGCTGAGTGGTGGTGGCGCACGCCTTTAATCCCAGCGCTCGGGAGGCAGAGGCAGGCAGATCTCTGTGAGTTCAAGGCCAGCCTGGTCAATGTGAGCTAGTTCCAGGTCAGGCTCCAAAGCTACAGAGAAACCCTGTCTCTAAAAACCAAGAGAGATCTAGATAGATAGATAGATAGATAGATAGATAGATAGATAGAGGAGAGAGAAATGTGGGGACCCCAGCTTCTCATCCTTCCTGTTCAATGACATCCTTTGTTCCTGTTGGCAGCCCATGTTGAAATCTGGACCATGCTGAACACCTTTGTCAAGTTGGCCTGCCTCAGCTGTTGCACTGCCGTAACAAAACGATGCAACATTAAACTGATACAGCAGTAAACAGGCAATCGTGTGTTGTGTGTCAATTATATCTTGATAAGACAGGGAGAGAAGAAAACCATCCCAAAGGAAGAGGGAGAACGCCAAACAGAATATAAACTGTCTCTGATACAAAGTCCTCCAAGGAACACAAAAGAAAGGTGGACACTCCAAGAATAAGTCCCAAGACTACTGCCATGCTAGAAAATGGGGAGCAGAGCTGCGAGGACGCGGCCACCCAGCATCAGCGGTGGAGCGCATGAGCCTGGAACAGCAACACTGGAAGCCCGGGAAAGCCAAGAGAGTGGAGAATCCCAGGTAAGCCATATCTGCCCCAAGCAGAGATCATGGGGTGGGGGGAGCAGGAGGAGGAGGGAGCAGCAGGAGGAGACAGGGAGACAGGAGGAGGGGGAGCAGGAGGAGGAAGGAGAGGAGGAGCACCCTAGGCCTTGGTGGGTGCTCACCATCCTCAGGCAAAAGATGGCAGGAGAGAGGAAAGGCAAGCAGTAGGAACCCACACAAAGCTGCCACAGGAATATCAGACCAGAAAGGAGAAAAGGACAGGAAGGACATGTGGCAGGTGACAACTTGCTAGTGAGAATGTCACCAGAACCGATGGGAAGCACCACTGAGCTCTTCACTGTCAATTAAATAAACAAAACAAATAAAGCAGTCATCCAGAAAGCCGGAGAATTAAGGATAGACCTTGGAGCTGGGGGGCAGGTGGGCGGAGACAGGAACAGGGGGAAACCAATCAAATGATGACAGACTGGGGGCAGCTCTGGGGAAGAGCAACTGAGGAGCACTGGGGGCCAGTGAGGTGGCTCAGCAGATAAAGCGCTTACCAGACAGCACAAGGACCTGAGTTCAGATCCCCAGAACCCATGGAAACGCCAGGTGGGCACAGTGGGCCACATAATCCCAGCATGCAAGCAGTAGAGACAGGATCCCCAGAGTAAGTTGCCTAGGCGGACTAGCCCAAACTATAAACTCCAGGCTCGGTGAGAGACCCTGCCTCGATATGTAAGGTGGAAAGAGATCAGTGAACACAACCAGTGTCAACTTTAGGCTTCTATCCTATGCGCACACATGTGCACCACACATATTACAAACACATAGACATAGGCACATGTACACGTGCACGCATGCACACACACGCACGCACGCATGTGTATGCACACACAATAGCAACACTGGAACCCTAGGCCTGTTAGCACATACCATTAATCCAAGCACTCAGGAGGCAAAGCCAGGTGGGTCTCTATGAGTTCTAGACCAGCCTGCTCTACATAGTGAGTTTATGGCTATTCAGGGCTATCTAGAGAAATCTTGTCTCAAAAAATAAGACAAAGGTCAAAAAGGAAAAAAAAAAGCATTCAGGGACAGAGGGACGGGAAGAGCACTCAACTGGGATAGTAGAGAAGGGAGAAGCACTAGGGAGGAGCACTCATCTGAACAGAAGTCAGGGAGGAGCACTCACCTGGGATAGGAGAGGAGCACTCAGCTGGGACAGAGGGGATGGAGGATCATTCATCTAGGGCAGAGGAGCAGGAAGAACACTCATCCGAGGCATAGAGAGGAGCACTGGACAGTAAGGAAGGGAGGAGGACTCAGCTGAGACAGATGGGGAGCACTCAGTTGTGGTGGGAAAGTACTCTAGGCTGCAGAGTCTGAGCTAACAAGCTCCCCCTCCCACAATGGTTCACTGGCTAGATAGCCGGTTGGGAAGAGAAGGCAGACACAAGACCATTCTTCCTATCCACACCTCATGACACATATGAAGATTATAAAGAAGCCTTTGAAATGGCAGACCAAAGCCCCTCCCCCAAGCATTCTAACCAAATCCACGCATGCCCTTCCAGTTTGATCCTCTAGTGCTGACAGCAAGGTGCTCAGGGTTGAGGCAGCTTGGGCTGGGGAAAGAGCTGGGTTCGGAGCCTTGAGCTTAAGTGCAAACCGTCTCTGGCTCTTGTCAGCTGTGTGGCCTCAGGTCCACGGCCCAGGCCTGGACCGTGTCTCCCTAGAGGCAGCCAAGGATACAGCTGGTGCAGGAGGGGAGAGAGGCTAACTTGACTGGAACAGAGAGGGGAGCACTTGGCTGTAATGGGGAGCACTCTGCTGCAGAGCTTCATCTGAGAGCATGACAAAGAACCTGTCCTCCTTATCCATGACTGCCTCCAATCCACTGCAGACCCCCAGGCTCTGAGATCACCTGCCAAACCTAGGAAGGCCAGACAGACATGAGAAGAGAGGAGGATGGAGTGGGCTGGTCCCCAGACAGCAGCCTCTGGCTTGTAGTCCCTGTTCCCGTGAGACGTTGCCTGTTCCGGTCCTGTGTTGGCTCCTGGCTCAATGGGCTTTGTCTCGGAGAGATGATTCTATTTTCAATCCACATGACATTTAATGAAGTGGCTCTCAGGCACCAGACGGTGCGCCTGAGTTATGAAACCGCGGTCCTGATCCTCCACAGGCCTCCCAGTGACACTCAGGGCCTCTTGTGAAGAAGCCATACAATGTCACTTGAGAAGAAGAACACATTGTGCGTACAGACCGGAGACACCTCTAAGTCCTGGGGGACAACAGCACCTTGACAGAACTTCATGCTAAGACCTCTGTTTTCCCCCAGGGCTAGGAGCCAGAGTGCTGGCTGATTTCATCAGTGTTGGCCTCAGCTCCTGGCTTGTCCCTCTGCAATCCAGTACGATGGATGCTGCAGAGTGAGACTATTGAGGGAGGCAGGAAATCAATGTGGAGGATTGCAAGCATTTAAAATATGACAAATGAAACAGAAAGAACGGAGCTCAGGAAAGAGCACAGGAAAGTGACTTCCACACAAGGTGGGGGGACTTGCTCATGACACACAGCTGGTCTCCATGAACTGGGGCCACAGCTCAGGTGGCAGAGTGCTTGTCTAGCATGTTGGAAGCCTTGGGTTAAATCCCCAGCACCCCGTGGATTAGGCATGGGGAGACACACTTGTATTTCCAGCACTACCGAGGTGGAGCATTGAGAATTAGATTCAGGTCATGGTCAGCTACGTAGTAAGTTCACTGTCAGCCTGAGCTACATGACTAACTGAGACGCTGTCTCAAAAACAAAACCAACAAGCTGGGTGGTGCTGGTGCTCGCCTTTTCCCCCAGCACTCAGGGGGCAAAAGCAGGCAGATCTCTGAGTTCTAGCCTAGCCTGGTGTTCATAGAGAGTTCCAGGACAGCCAGAGGTACACAGAGAAACCCTGTCTTGAAAAACCAACCAGCCAGGGGCTGGAGAGATGGCTCAGAGGCTAAGAGCACTGACTGCTCTTCCTAGAGATCCTGAGTTCAATTTCCAGGAACCACATGGTGGCTCACAGCCATCTATAATGAGATCTGATGCCCTCTTCTGGTGTGCAGGCAAACATGCAGACAGAACACTGCATACGAAAGAAAGAAAGAAAGAAAGAAAGAAAGAAAGAAAGAAAGAAAGAAAGAGAGGGAAAAAAAGCAACCAACCAAATCGAAATAAAAAATATGTCAGAGACTTCCATGAAATGAAAATCTGATGGACTCGCTCTCTGGGGCCAATGGCGCTTGAAACACATTGCACAGCCCTTGTAAGGTTAGTTTTAACTACACATTTGACACAATATGAAATCATCTTGGGAAGAGACTCTTGGTGACAGACTGTCCACATTGGGTTGAACTGTGGGTACCTCTGTGGAAGGCTATCTTAATTATGTTAATTGATAAGGGAAGAGCCAGCCCACTATGGGAGGCGTCATTCCCTAGGCAAGGAGTCCCGCTCTGTCTGTGAATGAAGAGTTGGAGCCCAGTGCAAACAAACAAGCAAATGCATTCCCTTCTCTCTGTTCTTGATTGGATGTGAAGTAGCTAGCTGTTTGGAAGGTCCTGCCTTGACTTCCCCACGATAATGGAAAAGGACCTGAGATTGTAATAAAGTGAAATAAAGCCATTTCTCTCTTAAGTTGCTTTTTGTCTAAGTGTTTCATCACAGCCACAGAATCTGAGAGAGCACTGTAGATCCTTCAGATCTGGCTGTGTCCCCCTGCCCCCTTGGTGCCTGAGACACTGACCATATTCCAGCCTTCCCCTTGAACGGATTTCTACTCACTGACAGAAAGACCGCCCATCTCCCTCCAGCAGCAGGCTGGCGACTCCACTCTGCGCCCAGCCTAGTTTTCAAAAGTCACCATCAGCCGGGCATGGTGGCACATGCCTTTGATCCCACTACATGGGAGGCAGAGGCAGGTGGATCTCTGTGAGTTCCAGGCCAGCCTGCTCTATAAAGTGAGTTCCAGGATAGTCAGGGCTACACAGAGAAACCCTGTCTCAAACAATAAAAAGGTGCCACCACACTTCAGTCTGAGCAATGAATTTGTAAACCTCCCAATCCCACCCACCCCACCCCCAGAGCACGCGAATACTGAGGTCTCTCCTGCAGGACAACCTTCCCCTCCCACACATACCTGCTGACTCTCCCTAGGTAAAGATGACCTCCTGAATTCCACAGAAGCAAAGATATAAATGCTTCTGGAAGCTTTCTGTTCCAAAGGAAGTAGAGGCTTTTCAATGTCTCAACAGCTCAGCTACTAAAAATAACAATCCCACCTACATGCCAGACAATTTTTTGGGGATCACTGAAGGACCAGAATAGAAAGGTTTCTTGTGTGTTTGGGGCCCAGAAGCTGAGTTAGGAGACAGTGGGCAGCTATCCGCAGCTGGAACTATGGCCCAAGGTCCCTGGAATCTGGCAAGGATGCCAAATGAAGCTCTGCCAATAGCCCCATAAAGCTCACTTCCCGGCTACATTATATGGACGTCTGCACTGGCCCTGATTCTCAAGAAAACTGCAAATGGAGAAAGCTGCACCAGCAAGAGCCCTGAGACCGTTCTCACTTCCGCCCTTGGGAGAGCCCACGGTGAGAGCAGAGGAAGCAGACTACCACAATCCCTCCAACTGAGGACACAGTACGGCTCAGAACGGATGGGGAGAGGGAAAGCCAGGGTGTGCAGGGCCTCGGTCTTGGCTTAAGCTTTCCGGCTCCATGACCTGCAGCTCCAGCTTCCAGTCACTCTGAAGGTGAAGGACCGCCACAGCAGACTTGTGAACGGAGGGGTAGCAATGTGGGTGTGCAATGGACCCCCACTGTTGGAAGGACAGCCAGGATGGGAGAGGACAATCAGGGAAGAAGCGGGAATGCCGAGTCCTACCACCCACTCTGGTGCCGACTTCAGTTGGTCCCTCTAGGGTGATCCTCATGTGGAGTAGGACACAGCAGCCTTCCCGGGCCAGTCATCCCTTCCCTGAGCCATTCAAAAAAGCAATGTAGAGTCTTCTTTTGGGTGATAAATTCAGGTCTACACCATCAAAGACTCCAAGGTTACAAAAGGGGTCCTGACTTGGACTGCCTAGGTCTGGGAAGGTTCCCAGTGGTCCCTAAATCGGGGCCTGAAGGGTTGAGAGCTTACAAGCAATGGGGGGCCAGATAGGGGAACGATGAGAAACGGGAGGGGGCAGAGTAAAACAGCTCTGGTCAGGGAGACGTCAGCTAGGGTAGGTAAAAGCCCTGGACTCAGCATATTGGAGGACGGAATTGAGTAACCAGTGCCTTGACCATGTGTGAACAGTCAGGTGAGAGGTGCTGGTACCATGTGGACAGCGGCCTGATGCCTGGTGAGGGGCGTCGGAAGGCAGGAGCTCCCTCTCCTGGCCACAGGTAAAATAGCAGCTGTCAGTGAGGCCTGGATTACCTCCTTAGCCTGGGCGGGGCTCCATTCCTTGAACTGGGAAACGGTATGAGAGCTAAGTAAAATTAGGGTGCAGTTTGGGTCATCACACCCAAATAGGGCACCCTTAGTTGGGTCTACTCTGAAAGTGTGGGAAAAATGGGGACCATTCTAGCAAATTCTGGAGACAGTGATTCTGGCCTGGCCTGCTTCCCTCTGGGCCATCCACTCAGCTTTTGCTCCCAGCTCCACTGCCAGCTGTTCGCCAGTGATCAGGATTCCACCAGTCTCTGGCCTGGCAGGCCATCGAGCCCGACACTCCTGGTAACCACATACTGATAACGAAGAGGTGACAGCTGGGATACCATAGGTGGCAGAAGCATCCCAGAACCAGGGATGGCCTACTGGTCACCTGCAAGCAGCCACAGCAGACTGGGACATAGCTTCAAGCCCTATTGCCTGGCCCAGCAATCTCAGGTCTGCTTGAAGACCCGGGCTGGAAGAACGAAGGTCTAAGAGAAATCCATAATTCAGGTGTGGTGGCACACACCTTTAATCCCAGCACTCAGGAAGCAGAGGCAGGTAGATTAAAACCAGAAGCCAGCCTGGTCTACCTGAGTTCCAGGCCAGCCTGGGCTACACAATGAGAGACAAGTCTCAAAATGAGAGGGGAGGGTATGGAGGTAGAGGCCCAGTGGAGGACAATCAATTCCTGAGGCCCCAATGGGTCAGCATCCCAGAAACTCCTTGGACAATAAAGTTTTGTGCCTCTTTTTTTTTTTTTCTGGCCAGCAAAATCACCAAGGGAAACAGAAAGGTGTGGAGCCCTAGTTCTTGTAATGTCCTTTTCCCTACCCACCAAGGGGTAACTGGAATCTAGGATCCAGTGGGAAAATCCCCTTAGAAGTTATGCCACACACAAGCCAGTTTAAATTTTTTTTTTTAATGCAAAATGGTCTAATAGTCAGAGAGAGAGAACAGCTTCATTGCATAGAATCCACTTTCTCCCTGCCAGGCAGCCTGTCATCTGTGGCTGTCTCTCACATTCTAAATGATCTCGTAGAAATAAGATCTAATATCTTTGTCAACCATAACTTCCATCTGAAAACTGACAGACCAAACCTAAGAGGTGCAAAGCAAATCTAGGGCTGCCCCCACTACAGAGGGAGACCCAGCCCATCCTGTGATGCCCACACACCAAGATGGTATCTGTACTGGGGGTCTAGAGAGGCCAGACAACCCCCTGCAGCCACTGACATTCAAGGCCTGGAACATCTTGCTAAACAAAACCATTTATCAAGGACTCCATACTAGCCGCGCGGTGGTGGCTTACGCCTTTAATCCCAGCACTCAGGAGGCAGAGGCAGGCGGATCTCTGTGAGCTCGAGGCCAGCCTGGTCTACAAAGGCTAGTTCCAGGACAGGCTCCAAAGATACAGAGAAACCCTGTTGGGGGAAAGGGGGGGGCAAACAAAAAAGAACTCCATACAAGTATCAGTAGGACCCCTGGTCCCCAATAACACTGAGATAGTAAATGGTATTAGCAAATCATCTTGTTTCCATTTCACAAAAAGTACTGTTAATGGGCATACTGGGGCATGATGGTGCCTGGTAGAGGGGAAGAGAAAGGTTTCACAGGCTCTCAGCAGGTAGAAGGCCTCTGCTTGCTCCCATGCAATAAAACGTAGCCTTATATAAGCTTGTCTGGAGCTTGTACAAAACCAAAACAGAACAGCTCACACTGGAAGCTCCTTTTCTGAACCTTATGCCAGGGAGCCCATTTCTTCCAGATCCAAACGCCTAAGAACTCACAGGGTGAACTGATGAAAGTCATGGGCTCCCCAGGTGTAACCAACCAAGCTCAGTCCTTCCCCTGTGGCATAAGATCTGTCCTATGACAGCACTGGGCAGTGGCATTGTGGGACAGTAGGAGAAAAAGACCCACGTCTGTCCACTGCAAAGCTGCTGTGACAACAGAGCCTCTTGGGTAGCCTGGTCCTTCCCAGTGGGTCTGCCCACAACCTGCTTTTCCAGTCAGCTGACATCCTCTTGGCCAGACCTCAGAAAACACTTTTCTCATCCTTCAAAGTCTCACACTAGATACATACAGTCCAGATACACCACCTCCACAGATGTGGCCTCTTTACCCTTCTGCAGTATGGCTTTCTTAACACCACATTCACTGTCAGCAAGTTCTCCAGGGAAGGACTTCTGGGTCATGGCCTCACAGCCCAGAAGGGTCCAAGATAAGCTGCTCAGTGAACCCACAACACAACAGCGTCATGGCCCCCAGGATGTCTCAGTTCAGAGGCTGCAAAGATGTGAGGAGACAAGATTCTGTGACAGAGACTAGCCTGAACCTGGATTCACACTAGCTGTAGGGAATCAGCAGGCAGATTCCCTCCTGGAAGCCCTGTAGCTGGGTGCTTTGAGATGAGAAAGCAGCCTAGCCAAGGTTGGCAGAATAAGAACTTTTTACTGCCATTTGACTGCTCCTGTCCCAAGTCAGGTATAGTGGCACACACCCCTAAGCCCAGCATTCAAGATGCTGAAGATAGCCTGGGCTGTAGACATGGTACCATAAACTCACACACTGAGAGGCCCAGGGTCTATCTTCTACATGTCCTAGATAAGAAAAGAGGAAAATCTTGCCAAGAGCAAATAAAGCAAACAAGCCCCTTAGCTTCAATGAGAAACTTTCTAAAATCGAAATGTAAATTTTACCCAAAGAACTGATATTAAAAACAGTTTCAGTTAGGGGGCTGGAAAGATGGCTCAGGGTTTAAGAGCACTGACTACTCTTCCAGGTCCGGAGTTCAGCTAGTTATCAGCAGCCACACAGTGGCTCACAACCACTTAGAATGAGATCTGGTGCCCTCTTCTGGCCCGCAGGCAGAACACTGTTTACATAATACAGGAAGTTTCAGTTCAATCATTTAACAAGACTTGTGTGCCACACAAGACTCCAGTTTATTAATTTTTGGTAACAATAATTTAAAAGGTACAAAGGGTCTCATATTACAGAAACATGGAAATATACAATAAAGAAAAATCGGGGGTCAAACTGCTGAAACACAATAGCATCAGCTAGCAAGAAGGCCAGAGGCCAATGTGAATTACTCCAGCAACCAATATGCTTGCTTTCATTGTTTTGGGTTTTAAGACAGCTTCACGTATGTACCCCTAACTAGCCTCAAACTCACTGGGTGAATTCTGGATTTTGTTCCATAAACACGAAAACAGATCAATACACAGAACAGACTAATTCACACTGGCTGTTAGGCGCATCTACTGTCCGCATTTCAGCCTGCAATCTGAACTGAACACACATTAACAGCCCACACAGTACGGTTTCAGGTGTTTAGTAGGAATTCACCAGGTAAAGCCGGGCATTGTGGCACAAATCCTAATCCCGGTGTTTGGGAGACAGAGGTAAGTTTAAGAGGCTGACCTAGTCTGCACAGCAAGTTCTAGGCCTAGTCAGGGTTAATAAGTGGATCAAATTTCAATAGTACCTGTTCACACACTCAAAAATCTGCATCTTTTAGGAAAGCTGACTTCAGCCCCGGCTTTACCACTGACAAAAACCAAGACTGGTGCATGGGCTACCACTGGAAGTCCTATCTACAAAGCCTTTTCAAGACTCTGCACTAACTAGAAATGGGGCAAAGAATACCTTGGAAAAAAAAATACTGCTTTTCACAAAAATGACGACTGGGCCTGGGCCAGCCAACAAGTGTTCCAAATCATGCCGAAGTCTCTCGTGACTCAAAGTTGGAGGTTGTGTGAAGCAGAGATGCTCTGATGTATGGGGTCTCACACACACACCCTGTACACGATTAGCACCAGCAGGCTAATGCCTACATTGCACAGGACTGACGTCAACGATGATGAAGCATCTCAATTCACTGAAGAATTAAGCTTGGCAACGCTCTTCTTACAAAACACTACTTAGTGCTTGGTGTAGAAACCAAATAAAGCAGGCTTTCCCCCTTGACAGTACTATGTTTGTGTGCAAAGTGCTAGTTTTATTTACAAACTTAAGTAAACGCTAGAGTCCACGGGAAGCAGTGAATGAGGCTCACATCTTTTAAACAGTCTTATGGCAACAAATGCTGAATCCTGCTTGCTGGAGGGTCTGTTGGTGCTTGGGGCCAAAGGCTATCACACACTACTCCCAGAAGCCAAGGGCAGAATCTCCCCTAAGAATCTGAGTACCTTTAACATCCTTCCTCTAGTGACACAACTAGCCAAAAGGGACCAACTGAGGTAGCTACCCAGTTCTTAGATACCGGTTAACAAATTCATGGTGTAGCCAATTGATTGCTTTTGCTGATTTTTTTATGACAAGGGGAGAACAATAATCAGCAAAGAGCAGGCAGTTTGCTCAGAAGTCAGCATCCAAGGTGAAAGAATTCTCTGCTGAATTTGACATCACCCCCATCCTCTGATACTCGCCCACTCGCTTCTCAAAGAAGTTTGTCTTTCCTTCTAGTGAAATATTTTCCATGAAGTCAAACGGATTTTCTACTTTGAAAATCTAAAAAAGTCACAGCAAGATATAAGTGTTAAAAACAAACTTAAAAAAAAGAGGGGGTGGGGGTGTGGCAGGCCACAAATAACACTTTACCTTGCTGAACCCCAGCTCCAGCATAAGCCTGTCCGCCACGAATTCGATGTACTGCTTCATCAGGGCGCAGTTCATCCCGATGAGCTTCACAGGCAGGGCCTCTGTGAGAAACTCCTAGAGGCCAAGCAAAGCTTCTGAGCACCCTGGAGTCCAAAGACTGCCCGCCCTTTCGGCAAGTGTAAGAGCAACCCACACACATCACCCACCTGCTCTATCCTCACTGCGTTGATGATGATTTCTTGTACTCTTTGCTCCGACGGCTTGTGTACCAGGTGCCTGAACATCAAGCAGGCAAAGTCACAGTGTAAACCCTAGAATGGAAAGTTCAAGGTTACTGTGAGGCCGAACCTTAACTGCTCACATGTGTGGATTAAAAATGCTTTATCCATCTTTGTGATCTTATGCAACTTGTCTGGCCAGAGCACTTGGCTTGTCCAAAGAAAGGTATTTAGCCTGGCATGGTAGTACACATGCATGATCACCCGTGAGTTTGAGGCTAGTTTGGCCTACATTTTTCCAGGCCAGCCAGGTTACAGACTGCGAAAACATACAACAAAAAGCAAGGAAAATAAAACAGGTGGCCTAGGCATGGTGGCGCACGCCTTTAATCCCAACACTCAGTCAGGGGAGGCAGAGGAAGGCAGATCTCTTGTGAGTTCTGAGGCCAGCCTGACATACAGAGTTCTAGGAGAGCCAGGGCTGTAATAGAGAAACCCTGTCTTAAAAGTCAGAAACCAAAAGAAAGCAGGTGTTTAACTGCCAATTATGATACCAAGGAATAGGTTATCCCAACTCTAGGCCCTCAAACTCAACCCTTCTAATACCCAAAGAGGCTTATCTTTGTTCAAGAATCTCCACAGCCTCACGCTCCAGTTCTTAACAAGGAGGAGGAGCTTTCAGATACTCAGGAACTGATACCATTTCAAATGAAGTAGACCAGTGACTCTTAGCACATGGCACCCCAGTAGGTCTCAGGGCTCATCTCCCTACACAGGAAGATAATCACCGGCCCTGCCCACTGCGTTTTGGGAGTGGTGGGGTTTCTGCTCCTTGCATTTCAGATTGGACAAACTATTAAGTACAGACACCTTCTGTCTTTCCTCAGTCTACTCCAAGGACCTATAGGAGCCCAAGCGAACTCTGATCTCATTGCCAATTCATTTGGAAGCACAAAGGCACAAAGCCTTGCTTATGACGCCCTAAAAATCCCATTCAGAGCTTTCAACTTACGCACTCAAGCCTATGGGATAATAGGAATACATGTACTAAGAATACGAGTAGTTCCAACACATCACTTGAGGTATTCTATTCCTTGCTGGGTATATGTATGACTGAACTCACCCATTAATGTGCATACGGAGCCAGGAATGTGGCTCAGTGGCAGAGTACTTGCCTAACCAGCATTAAGACCCTGAGTTAGATCCCCAAGACTTAGTAGACGGCTCAGCAGTCGCAAGGAGCCTGGTTCAGTTCCCAGCACTTACACGGTGGTTCACAACCACCTGTAACTCCAGGGGGGCATCCCACAGATCAGGCGGGTATTCCAGACTCACCTCATCTCTGCTAATAAGCTCGTTGGAAAACGTAAGGCCAGGCATCAGTCCCCGTTTCTTGAGCCAGAATATTGACGCAAAAGAGCCAGAGAAGAAGATCCCTTCCACAGCAGCAAAGGCCACAACTCGTTCTCCTAGCAAGAGTCAATACCGAAATGTTCCTGGTGAGGGCTTGGTACTCTCAGCATGGGCCGACAATCCAGTGACATCACTTAGACAATCGAATCACATACAGGCTTAAGGAGGAAAGAAAAGTCCTTACCATAGGTAGCTTCTTTGTCCCCAATCCAACGCAGGGCCCAGTCGGCCTTCTTTTTCACACAAGGCATTGTCTCAATAGCATTGAAGAGATATTCCCTGTCGACAGAAGTATACCATGAACCACGATACCACAGACAGTGCAAGGCCCGATTAGTTGTTCCACACCAGCTTTCCATCCTGATGTCAACTGATCACCCTAACCCTGACTTTCCACCCTCTACCTCCATAATATAAAAGCCTCTTTTTCTTTCTTTGTTTTTTTGTTTTTTCGAGACAGGGTTTGGCTGTAGTTTTAGTCTGTCCTGGAACTAGCTCCTGTAGACCAGCCTGGCTTCAAACTCAGCTGTGCCACCATTAATTTTCTATAGCCCCCTAATGTAGAGTAACATTTTACCAAACTGGTCTAAAGTTAATTTTTTAACTCAGTATTGTCAAGAGTATGTAATTCCGGGCTGGAGAGATGGCTCAGTGGTTAAGAGCATTGCCTGCTCTTCCAAAGGTCCTGAGTTCAATTTCCGGCAACCACATGGTGGCTCACAACTATCTGTAATGAGGTCTGGTGCCCTCTTCTGGTCTGCAGACACACACACAGATAGAATGTTGTATACATAATAAATAAATATTTAAAAAAAAAAGAGTATGTAATTCCCCTCACTTCCACTTCATTCTTTATAATCATTTGTACCCACATTTTTATATTTATTTACTTAATGTATGTGAGTGTTCTATCTCCATGTAAGCCTGCATACTCAAAGAGGGCATTTAAGATCCCACTATAGACAGCTGTGAGCCACATTTGGTTGCTTGGGTCCTCTGGAAGAGAAGCCAGCACTCTTAGCTGCTGAGCCATCTCCAGCCCAGTAGCCACATTTTTCATTTTTTTTTTATGTATGAGTGTTTTGCCTGAATGTTTCTTTGCGCCACGTGTGGAGTACCTGTGGAGGCCAGTAGGGGACATATGATGTAACTGGAGTTAAATGGGTTATGAGCTGACCCAAACTGCTGTGTAGGGGTTGGGAACCCAAACTAGGTCCTTTGAAAGAGCTTAACCACTGAGTCATCTCTCCAGGCCTTGGTTTGTTGTTTGGTTTTAGACACAGTATCTCATCTGGCCAGACCTGGAACAATGGCAATGCTGCTTCTGGTCTCTGGGGTGCTGGGATTATAGACATGAGCTACAACACATTTGATTTTTCATTCAGCGAGCAATAAAGTGAATTTGGGTCCTTTGCTCAAAGCAGTCAGGACTAAGGGCCCTAGAAGTATCTACAGTCTTAGTCAGTCTGCCTGTTCGCCTTGTGAACAAAAATACTTGAAATACAATAGTAAGTTCGTGAGTCCTGGGTATCTGAGCATACACACCATGTGGATACTCACCTCTCTTTGGAATCTTTAATGTAAGTGTCGATGAGGAGACTGTACATTTCAGAATGTATGTTTTCCATGGCAATTTGGAAGCCATAGAAACAGCGGGCCTCTGTAACCTGAACTTCTTGGCTAAAGCGCTCCACCTAGTGGTAATGAAATAAACCAGAGTTAAACCTGAAAAACTACTGGTTGCATCACCTGCTCACCTTTGAGCATACCAGGATTAATCCCAGCCCTGAGGCACACTCCTCAAGCAGGAATCTTTGAGGCCATCTTGGTCTGCTTACTGAGTTCTAGGCCAGCCAGGATTACAGTGAGAATTTGTTTCAAAAATATAAGTAAAACAAAAACTAGAAACAAATTTGCTCCTATATATTGTAGTACAGATCTTCACAATGCTGCAATAAAGCATATTATTTTATGTCACATGCTCAATTTACCACCAGGAAATAAAGAACTCTTATTTTGCTGGCCTAACAAAACTGTTAATTTTGTTTTTTTGAGACAGGGTTTCTCTGTGTAACAGTCCTGGCTGTCCCGGAACTCACTCACTTTGTAGACCTGTGTGGCCTTGAACTCACAGAAATCTGCCTGTTTCTGGGCGTGAGCCAGCACTGCCCAGCTAAAACTGTTTTTTTCACGGATAAGTACAGGCAAGTCCCAAGGACGCCAGTGTGAGTCGTCAGATGCCCTGGAGCTGGAATCACTAGATGTGAAGCCACCCAGTATGGGTGCTCAGAACACAACTTGCGTCTTCTGCACAGGCAGGAAGTGTGTTAACCACCGAGTGGAGCCATCTCTCCAGCCCCCATTCACAGGAGAAAAAGTCACACACCAGTCCTCTGTCTCTAAGCGAATTACAGCTACGTCATGCAGACTCACCAGGTTTTCATTGACTATGCCATCACTCGCCGCAAAGAAAGCCAGGATGTGAGATATAAAATGTCTCTCGTCGGGTTTCAGCGCTTCCCAGTGTTGAATATCCTTGGAGAGGTCGACCTCCTCAGCCGTCCAGAAGGAGGCCTCAGCTTTCTTGTACATCTGCCAGATATCATGGTATTCGATGGGAAAGACCACGAAGCGGCGGGGATTTTCTCTCAGTAAGGGCTCATCCTCAACGCTGGGCTTAGTAGATTCTTTACTTTCCTGTTGGGTGAGAGAAACAACCACCCCAAAAATGTTAATCGAACCAGACGAACGTTCTAGTATCTCTCATCAGATCAGGTACTTTCACTGGCTGGGAGTTCCGTGTGGCTCGCTGTCACATTGCATGCTATGGTGACTCTCCTAACGAGGAGACCCAAGGAGGGCATCCTAAGGAGACATTTTGGCGGGAACGTGGAGAGGCTGAGGCAGACAGCTGGGACAATGCAACTTTGGCGCCAACGGCGGCGGACGTCCCGCCCCCTGCCGGCAGCTCCGTGGACCACCCACCTACCTGAGCCTCCCTCGGGTCACTCACCGGTTCGGCCGGGTCCAGCAAGATTCTCCTTGCAGCCTTGCTCGCCAGGATGCGGGTCCCGCTGAGACTCGGGGGCTGCAGGGACACAGGCGTGCGTGAGCGACGGTGGGAGCCCTCCACCCTCCCGGGTCCGGGAACCCACACCCTCCCTGCCAGCTGCGTCCCCCTCAGTACGCCGCGCTCACCGTGTTCTCCTTCTCGGACAGGTGGAGTCGCTTCAGCGGCGACACCTTCAGCTGCTGCTGGTCGGTGATGGTGGCGAGCGGGATGCGGGCGGAGAGCATGGCGAGCGAGGGCAGCGGTCGAGGCGACGGAGAAGGTGGCGGAGTGGCTAGAACCCGGAGCACAGGCGCCCGCCAGCCTCAGTACCTTTTAAAAGGCCCGCGGAGGGGGCGGGCCCGCGCTTCCCATTGGCTCATTGGCTGGAGCGTGCATCGGGCGCGGGAGTTGCGCCGTCCGCTCTTCCGCACAAAGACCTCTTCCACGGAGTCTGCGCCGACACCGGGGGCGCGCGGGCGCTCGGGGGCCCGGAACCGTTTGGGGTGGCGGGAGGCTCGGCTCTGGGCGAGCACCCGGATTGGGGGGGCGCGGGGAGTTGTCGCCGAGGTTGGTGCCACCGCTTGGCGAGACGCTGCCGGCCTCTGGGCTGCGTCGCCTGCACTGTCTTTGCGCCCATAGGGGTGCGGGGAATCCAGCTAGGACCGAGTAGCCTGGGGAGGGGGGACTGCCGAGCCCCGCAACTTTCGGGGTCCCCAGTCAGGAGACTGGTAACCGCACCCACCCCGCGGGATTAGCAGAGGGGAGGTCTTTAAACGAGGGTTCGCGTAGAGGCGATCTGTTGTAAGCCTTCAGGCTCACTAAAGGGGTACGGAGACGGCCTTGGATATAGTGTCAGCCCCTTGTCCCCCGTTTCCCGCTTGTTTTAAAAGTCGCTTTTTTTTCCCCAGGAAGTTCAGAGGATGATTACGCGCCACACTGGTTTTACGACTCCCTGGCCGTCCAGTAGTCGGAAGACGAATTTGAAAATTCCTGCGGTGAGGGTGGAGGCGGGAACTCCCGCTTTCGTCTGGCTTTGTAGGTGGCTTAACTGCTTCGCCCTGGGGAGGGGCACCGAGATGCCAGAGATAAGTGCCCGAAAGGAACGCTGAGATCGATCCCGGGGAAGAAACGTGGAACCTAGGAATGCTCCCCTCTGCTCGCGTTACTAGAGTGCCCTGAGTTCTCTCAGTGTAGAGAAGGAAAAAAAATCACTGAACGCAAAGTGGCAACTCTAACTTCAGGCCGGCAGCCCTGGTACTGCCTCACCCAGCTGCTCTTTGTAGACATAAATAAACTGAATTGTAGGCTTCACTAGTACACACGCCAGTATCCATCCCCAAAACAACTGGTCTCCCCCAACCCTTTAAATAAAGCCATCTTAGTATCCTAGACTGGCCTCAAACTCCACGCGTAGTTGAGGATGACCTTGACCCGATCTTCCTGACTCCCTCCAGCTCCCGAGGGGGAATTACAGGCAGGTGTCCACCACCGGGCAGTTTCCGTGGCGCTGGGCACAAAACCCAGGCCTCCTTCCCTGCTAAGCCAACTGGGCCATATCGATAAAGATTTTTTGTTAATGATTTGGTGCCATTATCACCTCTAGGAAAATTATTAGAATATAGATATTGCCAAATTCACCTTTTACTTTTCAGTAATCAGTATCCGAGAGCCGCCTTTGGTTGCTCTAACTCCTGGTGTTCTCAATACAAATGAGGTCCTGACTAATAAAATAACATTGAGGGGAAGAGGGAGGGGGAAGGTCGGCGCCATTCTCTCCTCCCGCCACCTCAAAGCGCCTCTTCCTCCCGCCAAGCGGGCAAAGCTAAGGGGGCCGCGCCGCCTCCGCCCCCGGCGCCCCGACCTGTCAGGAGTTGCGCGCTTTTGCATTTGGCGCCAGTTTTGATCTCTGCTCTGTGACTGGTCGACTTCGCTTCAATCGGTCTCAAGCCCCGCCCACCCCTCAGCCCGCGCTCGGCAGTCACTCCCAGGAGCTGGGGCACGTCAGCGTTCCGGCGACCAGAGGTGGGGAAACTGAGTCCCCAGGGAGATCGAGTACTTCCTGCAAATCCACTCAGCAGTCTGCATCAGAGTGACATGAATATAGGCCCAGCACCCACTACCCCTGTACATCCGGATCAGGTCACGGGTATTTTCAATATGAAAAGGGAAAATAGGTAATTTCAGGTCTATTATAGGTAAGGAAATAAAGGCCAGACAGACCTGGAAACGTCCCATGGCACCTTGGGTCGCACCTCTAGACCCTCTCTGACTCTCTTTGTTCTTGTTTGGAAATTTATTTGGGGTGACATGGTGGAACCCGCTAGTGTGAAGGTCAGAGGTCAACCTGTGGAAATTGGAGCTCTCCTATTCTGCTGGGTCCTAGGGATGGATCTCATGAAGGTGGTCTTGGCCGCTGAGCCATCTTGCCAGACACACGCACACACCTTTTTATTAGGAATGTTTCCAACATACAGAAAAAGTGTTTAATCCTAGCCCTTGGAGGTCATTTAGAGGCCAGCCTAGTCTACAGAGGGAGTTTCAAGCCAGCTTAGGCTACATAGTGAGACCCGATCTCTAATAAATCAATAAATAAGAAAGAATTTAGGGAGTCAGAGAGTTGGCTCAGTGGTTAAGAGTACTTAACCATTCTCAAAGGTTCTCTCAAAGGACATGGGTTTGGTTCCTGTCACCTACATGGTGGCTCACAACCAACCGAAACTCTAGCTCCAGGGGACCCAACATTCTTTTCTAAACTCCTAGGACACCAAAGGGACTAACAGAGTGGCTTCAGTCCAAGGCTGAGCACTCAGATGTGCTGGCAGGAGTTCTTGTGTCCTCTGCACATCTGTGGTTCTGGCAGCACACACCACGACAGTGTGAGCCCTTCCTCCATAGCCTTTATGTACCGGTTAGGGCTCATACAGGCAACTCCAGTTTGATCCGGGCACCTTACATTTCTTTCACAACTGAATACTAGATCATACTGCAAATTGTTATTTTCTTGGGTATAACTATAGCATTGTGATATGAAGAGAATAGCTTTAGTATCAGCCTGTTGAAGTGCTAATTAGTAAGAGGGTAAAATCAATTCATTACTGGTTTTGGTTTTTTTTTGTTTTTTTTTTTGTTGTTGTTGTTGGTTGGTTGGTTGGTTGGTTGGTTAGTTGGTTGGTTTTGTTTTTCCAAGACAGGGTTTTTCCATGTAGCCCTGGCTGTCCTGGAACTCACTCTGTAAACCAGGCTTGTCTTGAGCTCACAGAGATCTGACTGCATCTGCCTTTTAGGTGTGCATCACTATACCCAGCTTCCGGATAACTTACTTTCTTTTTATTTTATTACTTATTTTCTTTTTATTTATTTCTTTTATGTGTGTGAGTGTTTTGCCTACATGTAAGTACGCCTGAGACCAGAAGAAGGTACTGAATCCCCTGGAACTGGAGTTAATAGCTACCGTGACCCACCATGTTGGTGTTGGGAAATGAACCCAGTTCTCTGCAGGAGCATCAAGTGCTCTCAATCACTGAGTCACCTCTCTAGCCCCAACACTTCAATTTTTAAAAAATGACTTATTTAACTTTATTGTATGTACACTGGTGTGAAGGTGTCAGATCCTCTGGGACTGTAGTTACAGACAGTTGTGAGCTGTCATGTGGGTCCCTGGAATTGAACCCTCGTCCTCTGGAAGAGCAGCCAGTGCTCTTAACCACTGAGCCATCTCTCCAGCCCCCCACTTAAATCTTTAAAAAAAAGAAAAAAGAAAAAAAAACAGCCTTATTTATTTAAGTCAGGAGCTTGTGTGTCTCAGACTTGCCTTCAGCTCAGCATGTAGCTGAGGATGACCTCGAACTTCTGACTTCTGCTCTTCCTGTCTTCGCCACCGAGGTGTCCAAATCACAGGTAGGTGCCACTGTGCCTGGATTACATCCTACCCGGTTTCTACAGCGCTGGGGGCTAGCACTCCACTGAGTCTCCCTCCACCGGTAACTTCTTTCTAATGCAAGGTGCGTGCTTACCTCGTTGGGGAAGAAGGAAGCAAACTTCAAAGTTATTCTGAACTAAAAGACCAGCAGCAGCCTACACAAGACTTGCAAAGTAGGATAGAAATCCCACCACTAGAAAGGAGGCAGAGAGGGCCGAGGTAGGGAGGGTGGCCAAGCCTCTTATGGCCGCTCTAACTACCCACTCCTAGCTAAATGGGGAGTAGGAGACAAAAGCCAGGAAAACCAGCCTTGCAATGATGAACTTCCCAGAAGTGTTGCTGCAAGAGCGGTCAGCCTCTCCTAATGGGCTGGAATGTCCTGTTACCCACTCACTGGATGCCCTTGACTCAGCCAGTCCCTGGAGAAACTCACTCTGTAGATCAGACTGGCCTGGAACTCAGAGATCCACCTGCTGTGATTAAAAGTATTCATTACCCATCATCCCCCATCCCTCAGCTAGCATGAGCTTTTAAATATTTTTTTAGATCTGTGTATTTGTGTGTGTGTGTATTAAATGTTGTACCTGAATGCATATCTATTGCATCACATGTGTGTCTGGTGCCCGGGAGGTCAGAAGAGGGTGTCAGAACCCCTGGAACTGGAGTAATGGGTGGTTGTGAGCCACCATGAGTGGGAACTTTAGAGAGGCCTTTTAATGACTGGCAGTTTAGAATCCGGGACAAAATGGATACTCCTGTCTGCTGTGTGTCACGTAAGCTCTCTGATGAGAAACTCATCTGGCATTTACAGGCCAGAGTCGCCAGAGGACAGGGACAGCATCTCTGCAGATTCCCTGCTCTCCTGTTGTGGACTCTGTCATGAACTCATCTCCCTTATGGAAGATGGTCCACTGGGGCCGGCAAGAAGGTCCAGCAGCAGGCAAGTAATTTATCTCACAAGCCCACCGCCTGAGTTGGATCCTCAAGCTGGATGCTGAGCACACAGTAATAATAAATAATTTGTTTTATTTTTTTTTTCCAAATGTGCTATTAGTGCTCGCAGTGAGGCATCCGAGGTGAGGCGGCTCTTGTGGTGTCGAGCAAGTTGTGAGCCCCAGCTGGCAGAAGCTGTGATGGCTCTGAACCTTCTCCCAGGTCATCGTCACCTGCCTTTCACGCTCCCCACAGGCCTGGCAGGCTCCTGGAAGGGTTCCTGCCGAAAGAAGTTTATCTGGGCTGGGCCAGCAGCTGAGCACAGCAGGGCTGGGGAGATAGGAGGTGACTCAGGGGAACTGCACTGGGATGGGGTGACATACGTCCAGATGGTAGGGCAGTATCCCCAGCAGTGGACAGACAAAGAGCACTATGGGAAAAGCACAGATCCAGAGCACAGGTTCCACACCCACAGCAGGCACAAATCCAAGCCCTTTCATCTTCTCTAGATCTTCACTGGGCCCCAGGCATGGTTTCCTGAGGGACTCAGGCAAACCTCATTCCCTACCTCCTCCAGGCCTCCGCTCAAATGTCACCTTTCAGTGAAGCTTCCAACTTATATAAACTGGCCACACAGAAGAATAATAAATAAAAACAGATCCTTGACCACGTGCCTGGTGTTTTATCCCCATCCATCACGCTAGTCCCTTTCAATGTCCTTAACACTGCCCCCCCCCCATCATCTCAGCCCCTTCAGAGTGAGGAGAACAGGGGAATATCTTCATCAGTGCTGCTAAGTGTCCTAGTACATCTCTGAGTGAGGTCAGTCCATAATATTGTAGTCACTTGTTAACTGAACCCTATCAGTGGAGACATAGCCGTAGGTTGGAAGGGAAAAAAAAGGGCAGGCGTGAACATGCACGCTGGCACATGCCTTTAATTCCAACATTCCACTCGGAAGGCAGAGGCAGGCAGATCTCTGTGAGTTTGGGGCCAGCTTGGTCTACACAGAGAGTTCCAGGCCAGTTGTAGCTACACAGAGAGGACCCATCCCACCCACCCCTCAAAAAAAATGAAAATAAAGACAGGAAATGTAGTTCTTGCTCCAGGAGTTTGCACTGAAAAAAACAAACGATGCACACGGGCTTTGGAGGCTCAGAGAAGCTCAGGGTTTGTTTTTTGTTTCTTTTCTTTTCTTTTCTTTTTTTTTTTTTTTTTTTTTTTTGATTTTTCGAGACAGGGTTTCTCTGTAGCTTTGGTGCCTGTCCTGGAACTAGCTCTTGTAGACCAGGCTGGCCTCGAACTCCCAGAGATCCGCCTGCCTCTGCCTCCCGAGTGCTGGGATTAAAGGCGTGCGCCACCACCGCCCGGCCCGAAGCTCAGGGTTTGTAGTGTCACATTTTTTGTTTTGCGCTCCCTGCACTGAACCACTGCTATTTGAACTTACCAGAACTGTGTGTGTTTGCATTTGTATGTGCTGTGTGCATGTACGTCAGTATGTTCTGTGTCTGCTGGCATCCACACGCAAGCCCCAGATCCCACTGTGGAAGCTAGAGAGCTCTTTTTTTTTTTTTTTTTTTTTTTTTGGTTTTTTGAGACAGGGTTTCTCTGTGGTTTTGGAGCCTGTCCTGGAACTAGCTCTGTAGACCAGGCTGGTCTCGAACTCACAGAGATCCGCCTGCCTCTGCCTCCCGAGTGCTGGGATTAAAGGCGTGCGCCACCATCGCCAGGCTAGAGAGCTCTTTCTACCCAGCAATTAGCCTGTGACCCTAGGCCAGGGAGGTGAACGAAGTGACCTGGACAGGGCCTCTGAGGGGAGAGCGCCACCTACTGGGAGCGTGGCGCAGGGAATTCTCCTAGCGGTGTGGCAGGCATCAAGGAGCAGCACCGAAGCGGTGGGTTGTCCTAGCGCCACCTACTGGGGGCATGGTGCAGGCACTCCTCCTAGTGACAGCAGCGGTGGGCTGTATTAGTCAGGGTTCCTATTGCTGGGATAGAATGTCGTGACCAAACAACTTGGGAAGGAAAGAGTTTATTTGGCTTATGTGTCCCAGGTCCCTAACCCTAACCATCAAGGGAAGTCAAGGCAGGAACTGAAGCAGATGCCATGGAGGGACTGCTTGCTGCCTTGCTCTCCAATGGCTTGCTCAGCCTGTTTTCATATACAGCTGTGGACTGCCCATGGTGGGTTGAGCCCTCCTACATCAATCAATCAATTTACAAACCCATCTGACGGAGGCATTTTCTCAATTGAGAGTCCCTCTTCCTAGATGACCCCGACTTGTGTCAAGTTGCCCAGAAAACCAAAGTGCACGGGTCTTGAACTGATATTTCTGAGGCATGACTAGTTTAAAAGATGCTTTCTATTGGTTTTAATTACGTGTAACCATGTGTGCACATGGCTGCCGGTGCTGCTGCGGCTCTGGCCTGGAGATGGAGTGACAAACACCCAGTGCGGTTGCCGGGAAGGGAACTGGGGTCCTCTGCAGCCAGCATGTGCTCCTAACTGCAGAGTCCCCCAAGGCGCAACTCTGGTGCCTTCTGAATTCTCTACTGCTCAGGTTAGCCTGATTTCTGTTGACTTTCTGAGCCAGCTCCCCAGCTCCTTCCGTTTCTTCATCAATACCGGGATCCCTTCATGCAGTGTGCTGGCTGACTTTATGTCAGCTTGACGTAAGTAAGCTAGAGTCATCTGGGAGGAGGGAACCACAGTTAAGAAAATGCCTCCATGCCAGGCGGTGGTGGCACACGCCTTTAATCCCAGCACTCAGGAGGCAGAGGCAGGCGGATCTCTGGAAGTTTGAGGCCAGCCTGGTCTACAAGAGCTAGCTCCAGGACAGGAACCAAAAGCTACGGAGAAACCCTGTCTCGAGAAACAACAACAAAAACAACAACAACAAAAAAAATGTCTCCATAAGACTGGGCCACAGGCAAATTTGTAGAGCATTTTCTGAGTTAGTGACTGATGTGGGAGTGAACAGCTCATTGTGGGTGGGGCCATCCCTGGACTGGTGGACCAGGGTTCTATAAGAAAGCAGACTGAGCAAGCCACAGGGAGCAAGCTGGTAAGCAGTACCCCTCCATGGCCTCTGCATCAGCTCCTGCCTCCGGGATCCTGCCCTGCTGAGTTCCTGCCCTGACTTCCTTCGATGATGGATTGTGATGTGGAAGAGCAAGCCAAAGAAACCCTTTCCTCCCCAGCTCGCCTTTGGTCATGGTGTTTCATCACAGCCATAGTAACCCTGACTAAGACATGCAGTGTTTGTCTGCTCACCAAGAGCCCTGATAGTCACTGGCACAAGTGCCCTTTGCCCTCTAGAATATTCCCCCCAAACACCCACCTGACGGCATTGAACCCCGAGCTATGTGCCTGCCGTTCTCTCTACACCAGGAGGTCTCTGGGTCCTACTAGCCTCTGCATCTTCAGGGCCCGGATTAGATGCTCAGCACTGATGACTGAAATAGTTAATTATGTCATCTGAGCAGGTAGGCTGCAACCCCACCCCCATTGCCACTACTGGGCACTCAGCAGGCCTTTGCTGATCTCCATCACCAGCGTTGCTGCCTGGTTCCCCGGACAAAGGACAAAAACAGAATGCTATTGTGAGGTGTCTCATGTTAGCTTGCAAGCCTCCCTGCAAGGAGCAGAAGGGTCTGGATTCCAGGCCTTGGGCTACACTCGGTTCTGAGGAAGCAGAAGCACTTTGGATCAGATGCATGTGTTTCCCCTCAGGCCCCTGGGTAGCTCTCCATGGGCACCCACCTCACGGTGCTTGTTTTGAGCTTTTTGTCAAAGGACAAAAACAAATGGACACATTTCCCGCCAATGGCCTGGCTGTTCCAGGTCATTTCATCCTGACATTCTGGCTGTCCATCAGAGCTGGGCAACAGAGGAAAAGGAGGATACCGGCCGGGCAGTGGTGGCGCACACCTTTAATCCCAGCACTAAGCAGGCAGAAGCAGGCAGATCTTTGTGAGTTCGAGACCAGCCTGGTTTACAAGAGCTAGTGCCAAGACAGGCTCCAAAACCACAGAGAAACCCTGTCTCGAAAAACCAAAAAAAAAAAAAAAAAGAAAAGGAGGACACCATTTACAGTATGCCACATGTCAGGGGACCAGCTCAAAACTCACTAGTAGATCATGTCTAAGACATTAGCCTCTGCATCTCTGAAAGATCTTCCTTTGGGTGGCTTCCTCCTGGCTAAGCCACTTTTCAGAAGCACCAAGGACAGTAAGTAGCCTTCCGGAATGCCTGTGTTGTCTCTGCAAGGCAGAGGACCTGTCTCCCCTCTCTACATTCACCCCTGAGGGGCTCCCAGCTGAGGTTCTAGAAACCTTCCCCACCCGGCTCCTCCCGGATCTCTCAGCAGCAGAGAAGGTCCTGAGAAGCCCTGCAGGAAGGGAACCCGCTTCACTTCACTTCACTGGTCTGGATGCAGGCTGGAAGAGGTGACCCGTCCCTTGCCCCTCCCTGAGGCTCCCGGGTCCACTGCCTGGATGCCATCCTCTGGATCCCACATTCCAGCTGTAGAAAGGAAAAGCAAAGAAAGCCATTTGTCTCCCTGCCATGCTCTTCCCCGAGTAGGCTCACCCTCTCTCCCTGACCCTCCCTTTCCCCCAATAGATCTTTATCAATTCTTGGAGAATTTTGTCCCCATCCTCTTTTGAGACGGGATCTCATGAATCCCAGACTGGCAACGAAACTCGCTATATAGATAGGGATGTCCTTGAACTTCTGATGCTCTTGTCTGCCTCCCAAGTGCTGGGATTGCGGGTATGCACTGCCACATCTGGTTTGATGCTGCGCTGGAGATGAAGGTCGGACTTGGTGCATGCTAGGCAAACGCTCTACCAAACGATCCACCACCCAGCTTCCAACCTCCTCTTTCCAGGCACCACGGTGCATCAAGACGGAACAAAGCAGGTCATGTATTACTGTCTCCACCAAAGCCCCTCTCCCGCCCTGGAGCCCCCAGTCCTCTCTCCACTGATCTCCAAAGTATACATTGTGCGCAGCCTCTGTGGAGATGTGTTTCCTCATGGTGGTCATCTTGAAGCAACTGCACAGCTACCATTAGGTGACGGGAGCTCCTCTGTAACATGAAGGGTCTGCTTGTTGGGGTTTCTATCCTGCCCAGTTCCCACAGCCGGTAACCCCCAAAGAAACTACACAGAGGTCTACATAACTTATAAACTGATTGGTCCATTAGCTCAGGCTTTGTATTAGCTCTTATAACGTATACCAGCCCATTATTCTAGTATATGTTAGCCACATGGCTCCATACCTTTTTCAGCAGGGTAGGTCACATTTTGCTTCTTCTGTGATCTGAGCAGGACTGAGAGGAATGGGCTTCCTCCTTCCTAGAATTCTCCCGCTCTCATCGCCCCACCTCTACTTCCTGTCTGGTTGACCCACCTTTATTTCCTGTCTGGCCAATCAGCATTTATTTAAAACATAATTGACAGAATGCAGACAATTCCCCCGCACCACTCCTCAGGGAAGACCAGGTGCATTTTAGTAAGTTACAGCCTTCGGAATGGCGCCTTGACCTAGGTAGGACCTAATAGACCTAGACAATAAACAAGGAGGTGGCTGTAAAGGAACAAGCCAGTGACAGATGGGGTGGGACAGTAGGGGTCGCACTCTCTGCTCCAGATTACCCACGCAGTGTTAGCCTAAAAGGTTCATGTAGTGAAGGCTTGGCTCCAGGTGGGGGTGCTAGTGAGAGGGCCCTGGTTCACGAGGGAGCGCTAACCTTGGATGTTGAATGGGCTATTAGGAGGTGGGGCCTAAAGAGAAGGAAGTAGGTCACTGGGGCACGCCTTTGAAGGGTAGGTAGGTCTTGTCCTCTGGAACTTTAGTCTTTCTCTCTGCTTCCTGCATCCATGAGGTATCTCTGTCTCCCACTGTCCCCTCTACCACACCCACTCCAGAAAGGTCCAGAAGCGATGGAACTGGCCCACCTTAGGCTGAAAACCCCGTAATCCAGATATGCCAGTTTCTCTCTTTTTTGTTAGCTATTTCATCACTGCCACAAAAGCTCACTGATGCTCTCTTTTTGTTGTTTATTGCTTTGTTTGTTTTTCAAAACAGGGTTTTTCTGTGAAACAGCCCTGGCTGTCCTGGAACTCTTTGTAGACCAGGCTGGCCTTGAACTCCCAGAGCCTGCCCCTATCTCCCGAGAGCTGGGATTAAAGGCGTGGCCACCGCGTCCATCAAACTGACGCCCTCCTGAGCTCCCTTCCCTCTCCTCTTGCAAACGTGGGACCGGATCAGCGCTCTGTACGGGGTCCACTGGAACCACAGCTGATCTCGCCTCGACCATCACAGTTGGTTCCCAGATCTCAGAAGCGCCAGACAGCCGAGACTGTTCCACTAGAGACCGCCAGGGGGAGCCGTTGGCCTGCATGGTCAAAGGGACACACTGCCTGTGAGAGGCAGATGAAAGGTCCCTTCCCTTGCTGCAGTCTAAAGGACAGAACCAGAGAAAGGGGATCTGAAAAAGAATTGGGGGAGGCAACTGCAGCTATGGCGTGGAGTCCAGGGTAGTGCAATGGCATCCATTATATAGAAGACACCAGAACACATTTGCATATTTTATTGTTAAGGAGACTTTGTTTTGACTTGGTCTCACTATGTACACCAGGCTGGTCTCAAATTCAGCGACAGGCCCTGCCTCTGCCTCAGAGTGCACCACCACTGAGCCGGCCCGGAGTCAGCTTCAAAGGCAGCTCTGCTGGGACTCTCTCATGGATGTGGGGTGTGAAGCGAGAACGGGCGGACAAGGGAATAAGAGAAAAACAATTCGCTCCTCTCGAGTACCGAGTACCGGGATCACAGGTGCGCACCGCCGCACCTCGTTTAGGCAGGGCTGGCCACTGAACGCAGGGCTTGGTGCATGCAAGGCAAGCACTGAGCCACCTTCTCAGGCTGCAAAGGAGACCCTTCCATCTGCATCACACTGAACAGACTATGTTGACTCTTCCCGCCGAGCCGCTGGCTGGGCCCCAGGATAGACAGCACCTATCCGAAAGCCACCAGACTGAGATGCTGCACCTGCCGTCAACCCATCCTTTCTCCACCCGCTTCTTTCACTGGCCACACCAGCCCTATGCCTTTAGCCAGCATCTCTGCTAACTCCCCTCCCAGGACAGATAGATAGCCTGCATACTGCATTGAGACCAAGTCCTATCAATGTGTCCAAAATCAGCAAGTAGGACCAGGGAAAAGACTTCGTGGTTAAGACTACTGACTGTTCTTCCAGAAGATTCAGGTTCGGTTCCCAGCACCCACGTGACAGATTACAACTGTCTGTAACTCTGGTTCCAGGGGATCCAATGCCTTCTTTGGGCTTCTATGGACACCAAGCTTGCGTGTGGCGAACAGACATATATTCAGGCAAAGCATTCATGCACATAGAATGAAACATAGATGAATGTAGGAGGCCAGAGAATGGCACTCCCCCATGAGGCTGCAGGGTCCTGAGCAGGGGGAGGATTGGCCATTTTGAGCCCTTTCAGGATGAGGGATTAACTCCAGAGAAGGGGAGAACGCTGTGTTACTTTTGTTTGTTGTTTGTTTGTTTGTTTGTTTGTTTTTCGAGACGTGGTTTCTCTGTAGCTTTGGAGCCTGTCCTGGCGCTAGCTCTTGTAGACCAGGCTGGCCTCGAACTCACAGAGATCCACCTGCCTCTGCCTCCCGAGTGCTAGGATTAAAGATGTGCGCCACCACCGCCCGGCTGCCGGGCCACTTTTGCACCCCTCACTGCTATTAGCTTCACCAAGTTGTTCGCCCACTCCTCTCCTCAACCATGGCACACCTGTTGGTGGGAGGGCACGATCTCTGTCAAATTCACCTCTGACCCCAGTGCCTAGCATATGCCAGAGACACAGGAGAGCAATGGGTGCCCACAGAACTACAGACTTCAAGTCCCTGAGATGTAGACAGCATCTCTGTGCATTTAACGATGCCCCTTCCTGAGCCATCACCAGACCACACACGCCATAGGTGCTCAGTCTCCACGTGTGAACCAGAGACCAGGCAGGCAAATCAAATGGAGGCACTTGCTCCCGATTCTCCTTTGCCTCGGCGAGCATTCTGAAAACACAGCCAGAGACAGGAGCAAGACCCCCAGGAAAACTGCTGCAGCCCCACGTTGTAGCTCAAGCTCAGGGGTGCTGCTCTTGACTCCAGGGTCTGGGAGAAGTTACCATGACAACCAGAGCTTGCTGTCAAGGGCAGCTACTATTCAGATTTCCATTGGGGCTCCAGTTCGGTGGAGAGCCTGCTGCTGGATGGTGGCTCTGATGCTACCCAACTTCAAACGAACCATCCTTGTAGTTGTCCCCAAGAAGTGGCCACGTGGATAGCAGGTTAAACTGTCCACTTGGCTGCTGCTCCAAGGAACACAGGTGCAACCTTGCCAGTCCATAGATGCTCTCTGTGCAGCAGTGTGCTGGTCCGTCCACGGTGGTGGCTCGGCAGGGATGGAGGGCGACAGCCAGAAGCCAGGATACTATCTCAGGCTGAGAAAGGCGTCATGAATCACAGCCATCTAGAAAAGCTGCCTAAGATCCCAACACAGATTAGCTCTGGACTGACGAGTTCTTGGGCTCTGTGAGCCTCGGCGTTCTTGTCTATTGCACAGGGACCACAGAACCTACCCCACGATGCCACCGAGTGACAAACCTCCAGAACATTCCTGGGTCAGAGCACCACAGTCCTCAACAAAGGATGGCTCTAACACTTATGGCGCATGGCTCTAAGCAAGTCACTGCTCTCAGGACCCCTCCCAGGGCACACGTGACCCAGGGCTCCAAGATCAGCCAACTGGGCAGTAAACTGTACCAAGGCTTGGTAAGTGCATGCTGTACCTTCGGGACTCAGTCAACCATGTGGATCCCGCAACCCAGCTCGGGTCATCAGGCTTGGCAGCAAGCACCTTTACCTGCTGAGCGTCTCACCAGCCAGCTCCTGCACGTCCCGCGGGGTAAGCATGAGACGTCATCCGTGTCTGCATTCCCTCGGTTTAGCCCATGTGCTTTACAAATGTTTGTTGAGCTGAGTGAAACCAAAGATACGGGGGAAGCTGTGTTTGTCCAAACCACTTGTGTTTCTTGCCTACCGGTTTCATTTTGGTATAAGTTTATCTTCAGTTTAAGAAATCAAAATGTATTTACATAAGTATTCTTAAATGGATTAAAGAATAACTTGGGGTGGATTTCTGGCTTTTCCCCATTCCTCTGTGCCTGTGGAGTATAAACAGCAAAGGATCCAAGGAGGGGTTGGGGGGGGGGGGACGGGGGGGGGGGACACAGGAAGCCGGGATGGCTCAGCAGGTCAAGTGCTTTCCACAGAAGCATGAGAACCTAACTTCAGATCTCTAGCACCGGAGCAAAAAACTGAGCATGGTGAACACCCGAAATCCTAGCGCATACACACTTGGAAGGTAGAGGCAGGAAGATCATAGTGAGTTTAAGGCCAGCTTGGATTAAACAAAATATGCCCACAAAATCAATCAATCAAACAAACAAACAAGCAAACAAGCAAAAACCTGAGCCCGCTGGACTGTCCACTAAAGTAGGTACCAGCAACATGAAAACAAATGGCACCTGGCTGTGTTCCAATAAAACTTTCTTTACAAAACAGAAGGCCCCAGTTTTGGCGTGCTGGGTTTAACTGCTAATCCTTGAACCACAGTCTATGCACAGGTTTAAACGTCCTTTGAAACACATTCAGCTTCAGCGAGTTACCATAGATTGGGCGGCTTAACCAATAGTTATCCAGACGGGGGACAGTTCTGAAGACTGAGCTGCCTGCAGATCTGACCTGTGAGACCTGATCAGCGGCAGAGACCTCCTGCTGCTTCCTCACAGGGCAGACAGAGCAGCAGGAGAAAGCGAGCCCTTGGGTGTCCTTCCTCGTGCCCTCTGGCTCCTCCCGCACCCGCGTCAGATCAAATAACACCCCAGTCTCCCTTCTCTCCATACGATGCACTGAAGGCAGGTCTCACTTTGAATTTGGGCAAACACAAACATTCAGCCAATAAAATACACATGAATGGCCAGCAGTGGTAGCGCACACTTTTAAACCCAGCACTCGGGAGACAGAGGCAGATGGATCTCTGTCAGTTCGAGGCCAACCTGGTCTACAAAGTGAGTCCAGGGCAGCAAGGGCTACACAGAGAAACCTTGTCTCAAAACAAAAACAAACAGCAACAACAACAACATGAGTATTTTCAAGAAAGAGCTGCCCTCCAAAAGGCCATGGGAGAGCCAGCTAGGTGGCACAGCAGGCAGAAATGCTTGCCTGAGGTCTTGCCTTCAATCCCTGGAATCTGCATAAAGGAAAGAGGAAAGAGCTCACTTCACGCCAAGGTGGTGGCACATGCTTTAATCCCAGCACTTGGGAGGCAGAGGCAGGCGGATCTCTGTGAGTTCAAGACGAACCTGGTCCACAAGAACTAGTTCCAGGACAGGCTCCAAAGCTACAAAGAAACCTTGTCTCAAAAAACAAAACAAACAAAAAACTCGTTTCATGAAGTTGTCCTCTGCCTCCCACATGTATGTAGTGCTACCTGCATTCACACACATTAATAATAAATTTGATTTTTTTCTTCTTTTTCTTGTGGGGGGGGGCAGGTCACAAGGGTGAGGGGAGCAGACCTGAGAAGAGAGAGTGTGTGCTGGGGTTCATGATGTGAAATTCCCAAATAACTGATAAAAATATTATAAAAAAATTAACTTCTATATTTGTAATAATTTAGACACTGTATTTGTAACATTAATATAAATATCAAATTGTAAGTTAAAAAAGAAACCTTTGGTCTGGGCATGAGGGTGCAGGCCTGTAACCCTAGCAATAGGAGGCAGGCAGGTGGATCTGAAGTTCAAGGCCAATATAGGTTGTCTTACTTAATGCACCCAAGAAATCCAAACAAGCCTTCTGGCCTGAGACGTGGCCAAAGGTATGGATCCAGAGGGAAGCTCCGACCGGAAGGAAAGCCTGGGTCTGTTTGGCGCAGGCTCCCTTCTCTGTTACCTCAGACCCCATAGCTGTCCTTCCGATGCCCTCTGCCCCTGCCATTTGCTCTTCTTCAGCTGTGTTGGGCCCTGAATGGAGAGGGGGGTGCCATTTTGATTTACCCCATAGCTGGAAAGGACAGGAGAGTACATCAGGCAGCGTGTGCAGAGAACGTCCAAGATGATCAGCAAGAAATGATCACATCTAAGGAGATGTAGGAAGACACATTTACTTTTCTTATTGCTGGAGAAATTTTGTTACTGCCACTATAGTTAACTTCCACTGAAATATTATGACAGTGTCTCAAATTTTCCTAAGATTGTCTTAGACAAAGCCTGTTGTGAAATGTTTCAAGTGCCCAGGGAGATGGAGGAGGGTGGGCTTGGGACAGCAAGGCCTCCATTCTTCTAAGCCTCCATAAACTAGAGGGAGACAATGTAGCTTTAATAAGCCAACATTTGTCAAGGGAGGGCAGGCCAGACTGCCTCTTGGGAAGTGTCAGCGAGAGGGAGGATCCTTGGTTGGTGGTCTTGGTTACTCTGGCTGCTGCTATAAAATAGCCTGACCAAGACAATTTAGGGGAGCAGGGTTTATTTTCCACTCACAGCTCGAGGTGGCAGCCCATCCCAGCGGGGAGTCACAGCAGCCGGAGCTGGTCACATTGTATCTAGATTTGATAAGCAGAGGTGATGTGTGCTACACCTGTGTTCAGCTGAATTTCCCAGTCGCTTCCCCTACTGTGGGAACTGCCCTGCCCACAGTTAAGATGCATGTTAGTGCATTCATTAAAGTAAGCCCCAGGGACACCCATCTTCCAGGGTCGACAACACCGACTGATCGTCATACTGGGGGAGAAAAGGGGCGTTTCCAGCACCAGGTGGTCCTGCCAGCCAGGTACTGGTACAGAGTTCATAGGCATTTAATGAGTAACCTCAGAGGAGGCTGGGACTTCAACTTGACCCAATAGTTAATGAGTTACACACCAAACCACCAAGAGACTCCGTTAATCTTTAACCCGAGCTTTAGCTGGAGAGCTCTGTTCCTCAGGGCCAGGTAACAGGACAGTTAATTCTCCGATCACTAAGGAGAAGCAGGAGCCCTGTATCTCTGCAGCTTTCTGGGGTTATGTGACCAGCTCCCGATGGGGCCGTTTCCACACTGACGTTGCTCTCCAGGGTGGGGTGTTTGAGTTTTATTTTTTTTAATTATTTATTTATTATGTGTACAATATTCTGTCTGTGTTTCTGCCTGCAGGCCAGAAGAGGGCATACAGATTGCATTTCAGATGGTTGTGAGCCACCATGTGGTTGCTGGGAATTGAACTCAGGACCTTTGGAAGAGCAGGCAATGCTCTTAACCACTGAGTCACCTCTCCAGCCCGGTGTTTGAGTTTTAACGTGGGACACTCTCATTTTTGTCCCAAGGCCTGTAGGCAGTGGTATTGTCACGGCTCACTTCCAGGATGAACATTACATATTCCTAATGGCTGTCCCTTTCCCTCACTCCCCTCTTGTCTGCCCTAGACAGTTTCCTCTGTTGATCACTCAGGCAGCGCCTAGAATCTGTGCACCCTCCAAGTCTCCCACTGCATGATGGGTGATGGGAAGGTGAGTGACAGGTCTGCAAGAAGGGGACCCATAGGGAGGTGACAACTGTGGAGACTACCACATGCACCTAACCTTTGTCCTATCCAGAAAGCCTTTTCCTCTCTCTCTCTCTCTTTCTCTCTCCCTCCCTCCCTCCCTCCCTCCCTCCCTCCCTCCCTTCGTTCCTCTTCTTTCTTTCTTTCTTTCTTTCTTTCTTTTTTTCTCCCTGATACAGGGTTTCTCTATGTAACAGCCCTAGCTATCCTGGAACTTGATCTGTAGACAAGGCTGGCCTCAAACTCACAGTGATCCCCATGCCTCTGCCTTCCAAGTGCTGGGATTAAAGGTGTGTGCCACTACTGCCTGGTTCAGAGAGCCTTTTCAATTTCTGAGTCCAGTAGTAAGGAAAGCCCTCCCACATGAGGGCATATATCCTAGCTCATGGCCAGGCCTGGATTCCTGAGCCTGGTAGCCCAGCTTCTTGCCAGCTTCACCAGTCAAATACTGCCCACTAGCAATTCCTGTCTATCCCATCCCATCCTACCTACCTGTAGCATGCCTCTCTGAGCTCCCAAGTGATACTACACTCCTGGGAGAATTCCAGGGAGTCTCACGTCTATACCAGCATAATGGAAGCACATAAGCTTGACTAGGAGGGGTGGATGGTGACACCCGTGTCCTCTATAAAGACCATTTTCTGGTCTTCTGGCCTCATGTCTCTAGTTCCTACAGATACACAGGCTCCAAGTCCCCTGTTCCTGTCGTCTGGCTGCTCTCAGATATCAGCTTTCCACCTTAGAGAATGCAGGGACAGGGTCATTTGAGATTTTCTCTGTCCCTCACAACTCCTTTGTCTTCATTGCAGCGTGGTCTCAAGTAACAAGCTAAGCATATCCTTCACCAACACGCCGGCCATACACTATGGTTTGAACCAGAAGCCCTGAGGGGTCTAGGAGAACTGGCTGAGTCATGGGAAGCAGTCATCTCCCTCATGTCTCTAATGGGGTGCACAGCATTCCTGTGTACTGCATTTTGGTTTGGTTTTGTCTCTTTTTTTTACAGTGTTATAGAATGGGCTCAACTAACCATGGTCTAGACCCACCAATGCTGGGGACCCAGGAATATCTTATTTCTAAGTATTGCAAAGGAGCCCTGTGCATGTTGGTGGTCCTTAATGAACAGTGTTGACTTTCTCTTCCATTTCCTCTCCCCTTCTCAGCAGTGAGACCAGGAAAACAAATGGGAAAGCTCAGACACTCCAAAAGAGATGGCAGCAACTCCACAGGATTCGGCTGTTCAAAGGGATCGGACACAAATGAATAACACTGGTGGCCTCTCACGTAGTTCAATAGGCTTTGAAAGTTGAAACACAGAGGTGGGATCCAGGGACATTGCTTGGTTTGGTAAGGTGCTTGTCTATGCTTGAAGCCCCAACACCATGTGAATGCAGCATGGTGGTGCCTGCCCATAGTCTCTGTACTTGGGAGGCAGAAGCAGGAGGAACAGAAGTTCACACGTCAAGTTCAAGACCAGTCTGAACCACAAGAGACCCTCTCTTTACACACACACACACACGCACACACACACACACACACACACACACACGCTCACTACCATCTGAACACAAATACCATCCATTTACAACTCTGGGACTGGACCAAGGACTCACGTGTGTTCTGACCCACAGGCACTATTTTTCTGTGTGTCCACTGTACTCATTGTTCCCAACATGGACGCTTGCGCTGAGTCATCCGTAGGGCAAGTTCTGGGCAGGCAGAGCATATTTGAGGTCCTTGAAGAAAGGGAACTTGAGCAGGACTTTGAGAGGTGGGTAGGTTTGTCCATCCGTTGCAATGGACAGGTCCACAGGCAGTCAAAATGGACCTCGCACTTCATCCACCCTCAACCACCCCGTCATCTCTATATAAAGATGTCTGGGTACCGGGCCAGGCGTGGTGTGGCCCTAGCCCTTAATCCCAGCAACTCAAGAGGTAGAAGTAAGTAGATTTCTGTGAGTTTAAAGTCAGCCTATTTGTACCTAATGAGTTCCAGGCCAGCCAGAGCTACAAAGTGAGACCCTCTCTCAAACAAAACAAAACAAAACAAAAGTCTACAAGTGGCTGTAAGATTCCTGCCTGGAAGGTTAGCTCCATCTTTGATTCTTTGAGAGTCCTAGGAATTTCCCAACTCTCTGGGGGCAGAGGCCATTCTGTACCCCTAGAAATGATCTTGGCAGTTGCCTGCTGGTTCAGGATAAATCTGGGCTCAGTTTTGTTTTGTTTTACTTTGAGATGGTCTCACGTAGTCCAGACAAGCCTCTCAAATTTGTCGTGGATAACCTGGGATGACCCAGACCTCCCAATCCTCCTGCCTCTGCTTCTTGAGTGCTGGAAAACAGGCATGTAGCATGATGCCCCACTCAGTCTGGGTCTTCCAGCCTCTATCCCAGAAGCCCCTACTCCAAATGGGGCTGACATTATACGTGATCTCAGAAAGAACACAGGCTTTGGCAAGACTCCTCTGCGAGCATAGCTAAGGAGACAAGTCTGGGGGAAACAGGGGAAGTCAAGAGTGGCCAGAAAATTTTGGCTGCTCTGGAGAACACAGGAGCTCGGGCTATATTTAAACTCTGAGTCACATGACTAGACTCTACTTGTGCTGGAGTAAAACATGTTTTCTTTTAAATGATTAAACCGAGTTGAACTTCGTTCAAGGAAAGTTTCTTTCCCTCTGAATTTTTTTCTTCAGGCTTTAAGCGTTTCAAGATGAGAATTTGCTTTCATAAAGAGGAAACTTGTCAGTCATTCCAACCTAGACACACCTGTGCATCGGAACACCCAAATGCCATCGAGTCATGCATTTGGCCGCATCCCCTACATCTGGATGATCAAGAAACCCCATTCAGAAGGGGAAGGAAGAGGAGGAGGTGTAAACACTGGCTCCTCTCTGGTTCTCTTGGTAACATGAACCAACACCAACGACAGGTCTGGTCTAGTGTTTATCCCACTTCCGTCTTTCATCCCACAGTTGGGAGAGTTTAACCCAAAATTCCACTTTCACAATGGGTCTGCCTTCCAGTATGGATCAGGGTTATTGGCAAGCCAAAACCAGAGAAAGCTAAACTCAGGATATTTAAGTCACCCTGCCCTGGAAAGTGCTGGAAGGGAAGCAAGCAAAACATCAGCCTAGGGTAGGGTCTGGACTCTCGGGTCGGAGCCTTTCCACAGCTAGACAACAGTAGTTTACTAAAAAAAAATAAAAAATAAAAAAGCTTTGACCGGGCAGTGGTGGCGCATGCCTTTAATGCCAGCACTCAAGAGGCAGAGGCAGGTGGATCTCTGTGAGTTTGAGGCCAGCCTGGTATACAGAGTGAGTTCCAGGGCAGTTTCCAAAGCTATAGAGAAAGCCTGTCTCAAAAAAACAAAAAAGCAAAAAACAAAACAAAAACCTTTATTTAAAATAGCCAGTGAGAAAAGGCTAGAATCATCATGATCGACTCCTGTCTCCCACTTTGTGTGTGTGTGTGAGAGAGAGAGAGAGAGAGCGAGCGAGAGAGAGAGAAGAGAGAGAGAGAAAGACTAGAATCATGATCAACTCCTGTCTCCCACTTTGTGTGTGTGTGTGTGTGTGTGTGTGTGTGTGTGTGTGTGTGTGTGAGAGAGAGAGAGAGAGAGAGAGAGAAGATTAGAATCATGATCAACTCCTGTCTCCCACTTTGTGTGTGTGTGTGAGAGAGAGAGAGAGAGAGAAGACTAGAATCATGATCAACTCCTGTCTCCCACTTTGTGTGTGTGTGTGTGTGTGTGTGTGTGTGTGAGAGAGAGAGAGAGAGAGAGAGAGAGAAGAGAGAGAGAGAGAAGACTAGAATCATGATCAACTCCCGTCTCCCACTTTGTGTGTGTGTGTGTGTGTGTGTGTGTGTGTGAGAGAGAGAGAGAGAGAGAGAGAGAGAGAGAAGATTAGAATCATGATCAACTCCTGTCTCCCACTTTGTGTGTGTGTGTGTGTGTGTGAGAGAGAGAGAGAGAGAGAGAAGAGAGAGAGAGAGAAGACTAGAATCATGATCAACTCCCGTCTCCCACTTTGTGTGTGTGTGTGTGTGTGTGTGAGAGAGAGAGAGAGAGAGAGAGAGAGAGAAAAGATTAGAATCATGATCAACTCCCGTCTCCCACTTTGTGTGTGTGTGTGTGAGAGAGAGAGAGAGAGAGAGAGAGAGAGAGAGAAAAGACTAGAATCATGATCAACTCCTGTCTCCCACTTTGTGTGTGTGTGTGTGAGAGAGAGAGAGAGCGAGAGAGAGAGAAGAGAGAGAGAGAGAGAAGACTAGAATCATGATCAACTCCTGTCTCCCACTTTGTGTGTGTGTGTGAGAGAGAGAGAGAGAGAGAGAGAGAGAAGAGAGAGAGAGAGAAGACTAGAATCATGATCAACTCCTGTCTCCCACTTTGTGTGTGTGTGTGTGTGTGTGTGTGTGTGTGAGAGAGAGAGAGAGAGAGAGAAGAGAGAGAGAGGGAAGACTAGAATCATGATCAACTCCTGTCTCCCACTTTGTGTGTGTGTGTGTGTGTGTGTGTGTGTGTGTGTGAGAGAGAGAGAGAGAGAGAGAGAGAGAGAGAAGACTAGAATCATGATCAACTCCTGTCTCCCACTTTGTGTGTGTGTGTGTGAGAGAGAGCGAGAGAGAGAGAAGAGAGAGAGAGAGAGAGAGAGAGAAGACTAGAATCATGATCAACTCCTGTCTCCCACTTTGTGTGTGTGTGTGTGTGTGTGAGAGAGAGAGAGAGAGAGAGAGCGAGAGAGAGAGCGAGAGAGAGAGAAGAGAGAGAGAGAAAAGATTAGAATCATGATCAACTCCCGTCTCCCACTTTGTGTGTGTGTGTGTGTGTGTGTGAGAGAGAGAGAGAGAGAAGACTAGAATCATGATCAACTCCTGTCTCCCACTTTGTGTGTGTGTGTGTGAGAGAGAGAGAGAGCGAGAGAGAGAGAAGAGAGAGAAGACTAGAATCATGATCAACTCCTGTCTCCCACTTTGTGTGTGTGTGTGTGTGTGTGTGTGTGAGAGAGAGAGAGAGAGAGAGAGAGAGAGAGAAAAGATTAGAATCATGATCAACTACTGTCTCCCACTTTGTGTGTGGGGGGCATTGATTTCTTTTTATTCTTCATTTAAATATCTTTTATTTCCCTAAGGTGATAACTATTTGGGGTGTTTTCTAGAGCTCTGCTTGAACACTCTGAGTCTCTGACTGGGTGGGGAGGGGTGAGAGTGGAGTGTAAAAAGAATGAGGGGGGGCAGCCAGCTGGTGGGTGTGTACCTTGGTTCTAGCAGGGAGGGTCCCATTCCATCCTGTCCTGTCTGAGGTCTGTTTGCCTGAGCTAGAGGAGTGTAAACGTGAGGAGGCCACTGAATGACAGGCTGTTTACTAGATCCACTGAAATATTTCTACCACCCTGATTCCACTCTAGGCTCCAAGATTTCAAATACCCCGACAGCTCCTCTGGGCTCTAGAGAAGCCAGGCTAAGGCACCAATATGCTGGCTCCACCATCTCAAAAAGCCTGGGGGTCAGTGTCCCATAAAAGCACACATCTTGGAGGCAGAGGCAGGAGACTCTCTGAGTTCAGGGCCAGCCTGGTCTACAGAGTGAGTTCCATGATGACAGAAACCTTGTCTCTAATAACAGAAAACAAAAGCACCAATCTAGCGGAGCCAGGGTCGCTCCAGGCTTGTAGGAGCCTTGAGGGGTAACAGCTTAAGAAACCAGACTTACTGCCACCAAGAAACTAAGGAAACCAGAGACTGCCGTGAACCGGCTAGAAGGGCCTTCCAATCGGAAGCCAGAGAGGGGTGATGACCTTTCGAACACGAAGTTCACCCTATTCCGCCCGGGAGTCTAGCTTTCCACAACTCAACAGTCCCAGGTTTTTTGTGCAGCCTTCCCTCCCAGGTTCACACGCCCACCCAGAGTCTTAATTCCCCGCCCAGTGAATCTTGTTCCAGGGACACGCCCCTCTAGTGTGCCCCGCCCAAAGCCCTGGTACGAGCCTCTCAACCCGCACGCACTCCAGCTGGCCACCCCAAGGTCTCCCCTCCCCCGGACATGCTCTCTCACTCACATCCCTGCTTCTCCTTTTCGTCTCTGTCCCCCCACCCCCGCTCACTTTGCCTCCGCTCTCTCAGTCCTCTACCTTGAGTTACCAGAGCCCCTCTCTCCCCTAACACTACTCTCCGATCCTCACCCCTGATGCCCCCCTTCCCCTGGCATTTGGCTCTGCCGCCCAGCTCCTTTCAGCCAGTCTCTTGCTCTCCTTGCCCCCAGAATTACTTCCACCCACGCCCCGTGAGACTCTCCCAAACTTCTCCAAGAGGATCCCCACACCCAGCTTTCCCTTCCACTAGTCTACCCACCCCGCGCCCTTTAAGGCTCGCATACCACCCTCACCCTGTTCCACCTCCTTCCAGTTCTACCCTACCCCGGCCCTCCCATCTCCTGGAGGTCTCCCGGGCTGTCACCCCTACCCTCTCCTCATTCCTCTTACCACCCCTCCCCTGGATTGCCTTCCTCATTTTCTCCCTGTCCCAGGCACTCCCCACGCCCCACCCCCGCTCTTCATCTCCCGCGCCCCTTATCCCCGAAGCTACCCGGTCTTTCCCCATCCTCCCATTCTCCTCCTGAGCATCCCCCCCATCAGCCTCTACCTCCTCCAGCCTCCAAGATCACCCTTGCCCTCCAACGCTCCCATCCCCGAGACCCCCTCGACTCCTCCCGCTCATCTATCCCTCAGGGCCCCCCTTACCCTGTGGCTCCCCCCCATTCCTCCATCGCACATCCCTCCCCAGTCCTCCAGGAATCCCCCTCCCTGCTCCCCCGCCCTGTCCCGCCCGCCTCACTCCCGCCCCAGTCCGGCCCGGCTCTCCGGCTGCGCGCTCCAGGCTGGGTGCGAGCCATGGGCAGCGGTAGCAGCCGGAGCAGCCGGATCCCGAGGCGGCGGCGCAGCCCTGACAGGCGCCAGGCGGACCCGGGAGAGGCAACCTCGGAGGGCGGTACAGCTGACCAGGCCCTGAAGGCCGTGAGGCAGGAGGAGACCGGCCCCGATCCCCGCCCCACGACGCCCCCCGGCGGCCGGGAGGAGACCTTGCGCCTGTTGGACCAGTTGCTGGCCGAGTCCGAGACCTGGGGGACCCAGGAGCCGACCCCACGAGGCCCCGCCCGGCTTTCACCCGCGGTGAGTGTGGGCGCCTGTCTCTCCAGACGCATCCTTTCTGTAGCCCCAGTGTCCTCCCACCCAGGCCTCTCCCCACTCTGCGCCCCTGTCTCCAGCAAACCAACCCAGTGTCACCCCCCCCCCCCCGTTTTGTCCTAGGGCGCTGTGACCCTTCCTTACTCCCACCCCTGCATATTCTCACTCTGCCTTCTTGGTGGGTGCCCGCCACTATCTCTATTTTGGGGTGACTCTCAGAGGCAGCCTTAAAGGACCAAGTACAAACAGCAGTTGGCAGAAACACCTAGAACTTCCTTCTGGTCCAGGGCTTGCCTTCCTTTCCCAGCAGGGCTGCATGCAGTCTGCAGCATCCTTGCAGCTCAGGTGGGAACTGACCAGCAAGGGCCTCCGCCTTGGCCATTAGGAGACACACTGAGGAGGCAGTAAGTGGGTGGATCACCTGCCAAACAGTGGTTCGAAAACGCCCTGCCGCGTCGGACGCGTCCGGATCTTTGGCTTGCAATTCCCGCATTGCAAGCTATTTTTAAGATGCGGCTTCCTCATCTTCTCTTGCTGAACACTTGTAATAACACCCCCGCTGTTCTAGAAAAACAATGGAAAACCAGCGCTCTGGTTTGGCACGCCTTTGGTGCTGCAGAGCTAAAATTCAGAACCGTCTTAGCGGCTCCTGGCTGGAAGAGGAGGCTAGAGGCAGTCGTACCCGGAGGCTTCACTGCGGGCCGCCGAGACAGAGGGAATGTCTTCTTGGACCCGGATACCGGGCAAGCATCAGGGAAAGGCCACTGGAATGGTGGGAAGACAGCTCAATCCCTGCACCCGCAACAGGGCTCTGTCCCACATCCCTCCTCCCCCACTGCCCTGTGGTGGTTTCCGACAGGACAAGTCAGCCGTAGTGAGAACTGAATTATATAACGGAATTCCTCTAAGACTACATCAGCCTGCAGTTATGTAAGACCAACAAAGAGCAAACAGTTGGGGAGATTTGGACATAGCAAGGAAACAAACTTTCGGTGTTATTTTCAAGTGCTTAGGGAACTTCAAAGGTGTGGAAATGAATGAACTTTCCCTCTCTCTTGCTGAGTGTTCGCTGGAAGAGCATCCTAGAGACAGGATCTCCTGGACTCTGTTACAGTAAGCGGGGCTTGCTTTAGGTATCAGGGGCAAAGACAGGTGCCCAGAGCGCTGGCCTGGGATCCAGGGAGACAGAAAGATCCAAAGATCAAGTACACGATGCAGTGGAGAGAAGTCAGTCTGAGGAGTCCACAGGAAGGAGGGACAGGCATGCTCTAAGGGTGGAAAGGCTTGAGTCTGAGGTGGTCACAGGACAAGAGCAGAGCACAAGGCGGGGAGGGACCCTAGGTACACTGATGGCGGTGGCATGTTAGCGCTGGTGCAGCTGTGGCGGTGGCATGTTAGCGCTGGTGCAGCTGTGGCGGTGGCATATTAGCGCGGGTGTAGCTGTGGTGGTGGCATGTTAGCTCTGGTGCAGCTGTGGTGGTGGCATGTTAGCGCTGGTGTAGCTGTGGCGGTGGCATGTTAGCGTGGGTGCAGCTGTGACGGTGGCATGTTAGCACTGGTGCAGCTGTGACGGTGGCATGTTAATGCTGGTGTAGCTATGGCGGTGGCATGTTAGCGCTGGTGCAGCTGTGACGGTGGCATGTTAATGCTGGTGTAGCTGTGGCGGTGGCATGTTAGCGCGGGCACAGCTGTGGCGGTGGCATGTTAGCGCGGGCGCAGCTGTGGCGGTGGCATGTTAGCGCGGGTGCAGCTGTGCCGGTGGCATGTTAGCGCTGGTGTAGCTGTGCCGGTGGCATGTTAATGCTGGTGTAGCTGTGGCGGTGGCATGTTAGCGTGGGTGCAGCTGTGCCGGTGGCATGTTAATGCTGGTGTAGCTGTGGCGGTGGCATGCTAATGCTGGTGTAGCTGTGGCGGTGGCATGTTAGCGTGGGTGCAGCTGTGCCGGTGGCATGTTAATGCTGGTGTAGCTGTGGCGGTGGCATGTTAGCGCTGGTGTAGCTGCAGAGGTCTTTAGCCACATCAGGGGGTGTAGACTCTACTGAGAAGCATTTGAAGTCTGAAGGGAGTACAGTTTTTGTGACTCAAGAGCAGAAGGGTGAATCAGACAGAAGAACGCGTGGGGCACCACGATCCACCAGGGTGACTCTGGCTGTCCAACTGACCGGGTCCTGGACCCAAGCAGTAGCCGAGAAAGAGGTATGAGGAGGTAGGTTCAAGAAATAAAGTTTGTGCCAGAGCTGGCGGCGTACACCTTTACTCCCAGCCTTGGGAAGCAGAGGCAGGTGGATCTCTGTGAGCTTGAGGCCAGCTGGGACTACAGAGCAAGTTCTAAGACAACTAGGGCTACACAAAAAGACCTGCGACATCAGAGCAGTGGTCACCCTTTGGGAGGGGAGGGGGCAGGCCTCAGCTGTGTCCCCTGGACCATGAATGTTTCTCAAACTAATGACTGAATCCCAGAGCTCCAAGAGAGACAAAGTCGGGAAGTGAGGCCCCTGCTTCTAAAAAGCGCAGCACACGCTAGAGCTTGGAACCCAGGCTCCTGTGCTGTGCGGCTTGCTCACATCTGCCTGCATCTGCCCGTATCTGTAACTGATTCCCTCAGGAGCTGCACACCTTACAGGATTCTGGATTGGTGACTCCCCGTGGAGACAGAAAAGAATAGCAAGTTCAAGAACCATCCATAGAAGGTGGCCTTCCTTCATAACGTTGAGACAGTGTCCCCCCCAAGCAAAATGACAGACCTTATAAGGGCCTTCATTTAAACGCTGCAGCCAGTGCGCTGAGGTTGGAGCGCAGCAGTAAAGAGTTGGCCTAGCATGCATAAGCCCTTCAGTCTGATCCTTCACTCCACCAGAAAGCAATGAAAACAAAAAAATTGCAATCACTGTTGACTGGAGCACTTTCAAGACTGATTATGCATTATCCCTGAATTATCATCCTGAATATCATGTTATTCTGGACTTTATTTTTTTTTATAAAAAAATATCTTTATAAAAAAAATAGTTCTAGAGGGCTGGAGGGATGACTCAGTCGTTCTGAGTTTTTCTTGCTATTGCAGAGGACCTGAGTCCCACCACCTACATCAGGCTCCCTCCAGGGGTTCTGGTGCCCCCTTTTGGTCTCTGAGGGTACTGTACTTCTGTTCAAATCCACACAGACACAGGTACAAATAATTAAAAAATAAAAATTAAAACAAACGATACAGTTTTAGCTAATATTTTAATGAGTACTCAAGTCTCAGTCTTGCACTTATTCTCTCCATGCTCACCCATATTTTTAATATTTTTATTTTTTAATGACACAATAATTGTACTTATTTATGGAGTACGAGATCAAAGAAGTGCTGGGATTACAGGCATGTACCACCGTGTTTATCTGTTTAGGCAATTTTTTGAGGCTGGATTTATTTGTTTTAGTTTTGTCAAATTGAGGGTTATAAGAAAAAGATTAAAAGTAAGGATAATCTTACTATCTTATTTTATTTATGTGTCTTTGTGTCTGTTTTGAATTGTCCCACTTAAACCATCTCCTAGACAGATTTTTCCCCTGCTTGTATCCTTACATATTTTAAGGGACATGAGATAGCCTACCAAATTCCTGCCCTGTAAGTCACGGACCCAACCCCCTCTCTCTTGTTACCGTTTTTGAATTAATTTTTAATTTCATGGCCACATGAAGTGCCCGAGGCAGAAGTCCTTTCCCAGAGTCAGTAGCTCTCAAATATCGTGTTAGTTGGGGATCTGAAACGTCAACCTCTGCGGAATGGGAAGGCTGAGCAAACCTGTGAAATCTGAATAGGTGGTTTTACAGTCGTTTAGTATTTGGAAGAGCACAGTATCACCCCGTTAATCAGTGGTCTCTTCCTGGGCAAAATGAGCCATCTGATATGGATTTATCCACGGTGGGGGGGGGCAGGGAACGGCAGTGTCCTCCCACCTCTTCAAATGTTTGCCCCCGTGGGGGAGGGTCACAGATAGGGCTCTGCTAGGTCATGGAGTTACTGCACCGCCTCAGCCCCAGAGTACGCAACACTGGCAGCATCTGAAGGTGCTTACAGAGAAGAATTTGGTTCCGTACCGAAACCATCTGTTCAGTGCTTTCAGTACTAGAGTAGTAACCCAGTGCTCTCCCCCACTTCCTGCTGCCCTGCCCCCAGTCAGGTGGTCTAGGAAGTCGTAAAGAGCATTGCTGTCACCAAGAGATAGATAGTATCATTTTTCACAAGCCTGTGTAGAACAGCGATACCTTGTTTTGGAGCTGAGTGACACCTTGCTCCCTGTGTTTACACAGTTTCTGATTTACTGTAGCCCAGGAGGACTGGGGGAGTCTTGTCTGTTGCCACCAACCAAGCCTTTAGGGTGATCATGACTTGCACTGCTGTGGAGTGTGAAGTGAATAAGCAATAGAAAGGAGCTCACAGCTGCGGAGTGGACTCTCCAGAAGGACACAGAGATGCTGGATTCACAGTCAAAGCAAAACAGCTCCTAGAAGAACCAGTGTGTCTGCAGTCAAGGCTAGAGCAAAGATCACGCCTGTAAATAGTGCGAAGAGTGAAGCATAGGGTTGACTCACACAGTGCTGGGAAGGCCACGGAGAGAGTCCACGCTGCAGCAAAGAGGAGTCCACGCTGCAGCAAGGAAGAGCCCACACTGCAACGAGGAGGGGAGTCCACACTGCAGCAAGGAGGGAGTCCACGCTGCAACGAGGAGAAAGTCCATGCTGCAACAAGGAGGGAGTCCACGCTGCAACAAGAAGGCTGAGGAAGGAATGCCCCATGGGAAAGACAGCACCAAGGAGCAGAGTGCCGTCAAGGAGTGGAGAAACCTTAGCCAGAAGAAGTCTCCACAGTCATCAGATGGCCAGGGGAGCACCCCAGGAGCCCAGCCCTGGATAAAAGGATGGGACATTCCACCAGGAAACCCCAGAAGTGGAAACCACTTCCATTTTCTTTCAGAGCCAGGCTGTGATGCTGCTTCCCTGTAAGCACAACACTTGGGAGGTAGAGGCAGACAGATGTCCGTAAGTTGGAGGCCAGCCTGGTCTACCTGGGGAGTTCCAGGCCAGTCAGGGCTACATAGCGGTAGACTCTGTCTCAAAAGAGTAGATTCTGAATAGAAAGAATTTTAAAATGGAAAGAAAATAGGCAAATCCTTCGTCCAGATCTTAGGGGCAGGGTCCTGGCAGATCGTAGCCACAGTAAGATTCCAGAAGTGCCCTTCCTAGGGAGGGGGAGGCACAGACGGCCTTGGTCCCTCCACACTGGTCCCAGTCCTGTTAGGGTCAGAATGGGTTCTCATGGCCTCGCTTGCTATTGAGATCTGGCGGTAGTCGTGGAGGCCTGGGGCTTTCAGGGAAGCCACAAGGGAACACATCCTATGAGGCCGCTAACCACCGTGCTGGAAGACCAGTGCCCTCTGGTGGTGAAGAGAGGACACTGACTGGCAAAATCTTGAAAACTGCCTGCTGGTTGGTGGATTAGGTACTGGAGGTCCCTTAATGCTTTTCTGTCTATCATGTGTATGTGTCCTAGGTAAAACCAACAGCCCCCTCCCAACCAAACAAACCCATCACCACCAGGCTGGTAAAGTGTATTTTACCTCAGGTAAAGTGGTTTATTTTCTGGGTATTTTGTTTTCTTTGGTATTTGAGACAGGGTCTTATGTAGCTCAGGCTGGCCCTAAACTCCCTTTGTAGTTGAAAATGGCTTTGAACTCCTGATCCCCCTGCCGTAGCTTCCTGAGAGCTGGGATTACCAGTGTGCAACACTCATCCATCCCAGCTGGACTTTAAAAAGAGTATTTATTTAGTTGTAAGTGTCTGGGTGTGTTTCTACATGCAGGGGCCTGTGGAGTCCAGAAGGCAGTACTGGACCCTCTGAGGCTGGAGTTACAGACCGTTCTGAGCCAACCCGGAGATGCTGTAATCAGACCCAGGCACGCCGGAGGAGCGGCACGCACTCTTATTCTTATTCAGCACTGTATTAAGGCTGTCTAAAGTGCAGACTTATAGAATGGATCTCCTTTTCTCTATATAAAGAAAAGGGATTTGTCAGAGCCACTCACAGGCTATGGTCCAACTAACCCAACAATGGCGGACTGTGAACGGAAAGTCCAAGAATCTAGAAGTTGATCAGTCCACGAGACTGGATGTCTCAGCTGGTCTTCAGACCACTGACATCCTGAAAAAGTAGGTGGTAAGGCCATTGCAGGAGTGAACTCGCTAGCTAGGCTAGAGCAAGCAAGCAAAGAGCAAAAGCTTCCTTTTTCTTCCAAGCCCTTATATAGGCTTCCAGCAGAAGGTGTGGCCCAGATTAAAGGTGTGTCTTCCCACCTCAAAGATCCAGACTAGAAGTAGATTAACGTAACTGGAGGTTTCTCTCCTGCCCGTCAGTTCCTGAAAAACCACTCTGAGGCTTAATATTAATTACAGACTACTTAGTCTAATAATAAGCTCAGGCTTATTAATTAGCTCTTACAACTTAAAACAACCCATTTCTATTATTCTACATTTTACCACAAGGCTTGTGGCTTGTTACCTCACACCTCGCCTTCTCTGGCAGCTGCTGGCATCTCCCAGATTCCACCTTCTATTTTCCCGTATCTTTTTGCTTTGATTTCCTATTTGACTTTATTCAGCCTGGCTATTGGCCAAATCAGTTTCTTTATGGTATCCAATTTTTAAAATTTTATTTATTTATTTATTTGGTTTTTCGAGACAGGGTTTCTCTGTAGTTTTGGAGCCTGTCCTGGAACTAGCTCTTGTAGACCAAGCTGCCCTTGAACTCACAGAGATCCGCTTGCCTCTGCCTTCCAAGTGCTGGGATTAAAGGCGTGCGCCACCACCACTCAGCATGGTAACCAATGCTAATAAAACATATTCACAGCATCCAGAAGGGCATCCCACATTAGATTTACTCATTTCAAACCAAGCAAAAAAAATCTCTCCCAGGTGTGCCCTCCATTTCTGGATTGTAGTTCATTCCAGATGTAGTCGGGTTGACAACCAAGAATAGCCATCACAACGAATAAGCTATCTCTCTACCAACTCCTATCTAGCTTAAAACCAAACCAAACCAAAACAAACCCTTCAAATATCTTTCTGTGGGGGCTGGCAAGATGGGTCAGTGGGTTAAGTGTCTGCTGTGCAAACATGTGGACACGATTCAGATACCCAACACTCACAATAAACCAGGTATGGCAGTGTGCACCTATAACCACAGTGCTCTGGGGATTGAGAAAGGGGTCCCTGGAGCTCACCGGCCAGCCAGTTTAGCCAATCTTTGAGCTCTGGGCTTAAAAAAACAAACAAACAAACAAAAAATCAAAAACAAAATAGAAAAGTAGTATTATAGAGGAATACATTCTACTTCAGCCTGCCTTGCACATGGATGTGCACACATATCACATTTGCATGCACACACACCTCTACCTGCACACTCACACACATATGCACACATGTACACACATGCACATATGCACACACAAGCACACATGCACACACGCATGTGCGCACACACACTTTTCCCTAGGATAGCTGTTAAATTGAATGTCTGAAAAAAAATTTGTTTTAGAGCTGGAGAGATGGCTCAGAGGTTAAGAGCACTGGCTGCTGTTCCAGAGGTCCTAAGTTCAATTCCCAGCAACTACGTGGTGGCTCACAACTATCTGTAATGAGATTTGGTGCCCTCTTCTGGCCTGCAAGTATACATGCAAGCAGAACACTATATGTAATAAATAAATATATCTTAACAAAAAAATTATTTTATTCTGATGGATTCTAGAATTAGAATTACAAATTCAAAATGGCTCTTGCAGATCTTTGGAGCATCTGACTGTGGTCTGCAAGTGGCCACCGAGCAGCCTACCGCCGTCTATCTCATCCGTCCGTTCTTGACTTTGGTGACCAGTCTTCACCTGAGCTCTTATCCTAGAAGTTTTTACAGTTTCCCCCCTAATCTGTGTAAAATTATCCCTTCAAACTGCTATAACAGACGCTTTAGGCTAGGCCACTTATATGCAACATAACTATTGTTCACAGTTCTTTTTAAAAATAGCAATTGTTTTCATTGTTTAAATAAACATACACATGTATATTTTGAGACAAGTTCTCACTCTGAAGCCTAGGCTGTCTTTAAACTTACAGCAATCCTCCTGCCTCAGCTTCCCAAATGCTGGAATTTTAAGTGTGTGTCCAGGTTAAACATGAATACTTAATGCATACTTAAAGTTGGGAGGGCTAAAGCTCTTGAGACTGGACATGATCTCTAGAGGGAGAAGAAGGTGGTCTCATGCTACACAGCATTGGGCACTGGTGTCTGGAGGTGAGGGAAGGAATGACCTCGCAAGAGCAAGTAGCTGGGAGGCAGGAGATCTGACCTCAGCCCTGCTGGTTCCTCTGCTTACTCATTTATAAGTCCCTCCCACAGCCTCAGTTTTCATGACTGTAAAATGGGTAACTGGGGCTCCAGAGTCACAGAGAACCTTCCCCGTTCTGATATTTACAGACCTGAGTTAAGCCTGGCAGTTGCTGTTTTACCCACAAAGCTAGCGCGTTAATCAACTATACTGTGGGCACGTTTTCATGCTGCTTCCTCTCCTCCCACTCAAGGTGTCCCCAGAAAAGAAGACGAAGGACGACCCTGAAGAGAGCTGTACCCCTGAGTAAGTATGGGGAGGGGCTATGATCCTCCGCAAGCCCACAGTGCACCAGTTCCAGTCGCCTCAAAGCTCTCCCGTCCCCACTGTCCCCACTGTCCCCACCGTCCTGCAGGTCAGTGAGGCTCAGGTAGAGCTGGGCTGTCAAGGGGAGCCTAGGGAGGTCGTAGCCCAGTCACTCACAGCAGCGTGAGTTTCCTCCTGTATGGGGTCATGACCTGGCTTCTCTGTGGCCATTCTATTCTGAACCCTTCGGATCCATTCAGATGTACTTGCGTGTCCCACCTGCTCTCCTAGTGGTTTTATCTGTAAAGAGTGCTCTTTGCTGTAAGGAATTCAGAGCCTAGATAGTGACAGTAACCACCAGCAGCTCCAAAAAAGTCATTAGGAGGAAAATGCACGTGAAACTCCTGTAAATTTCATGCTTGGTGCTGCCAGGCTGGTGGCTCGAGACAGGGTTTCCCTGTAGCTTTGGAGCCTGTCCTGGAACTAGCTCTTGTAGACCAGGCTGGCCTCGAACTCACAGAGAGATCCACTTGCCTCTGCCTCCCGAGTGCTGGGATTAAAGGCGTGCGCCACCACTGCCCCGGCTCAGTGGCTCAGTCTCTCAGTATTGGAGAGGCAGAGGGACGAGTTCCAGGCTAGCCAGAGCTACACAGTGAGTCCGTGTCCCAAACAAACAAACAATTCACCCCAAAGCCTACAAGTAGTGGCCCAGAGCCTTTAATCCTCCTGAGGGGCTGGGAATACAGGCCAGGGGGAGAGCGTTTGCCTGGCATGTGCACAGAACGACTGCCCAGTACCGAGATAAAATGGGCAAGGCGGTCAGATGACCCAGCAGACAAAGGCGCTCGACTACCTGAGTTAAATCTCCCGAATCTGCATGATAGGCGAAGAGAACCCAGCACCTGTAAGTGTTCTTCAAACTCTATTGTGCACCATAGCACAGTGCCTATACATATATTGACACACCCACACAAGTAAGTACACATGAACAAACACACACAAAGGAATGTCTGTGCTTCTAGTACTCTGGAGCACAGGGACCATTGGTCCATGTCCCTCCTGCCTCTTCCTCTCTGGGGTCCCACCTGCAGGGATATCAGCATGCCTGGTGGGAGCAGACAGAGCGTGGGGGAGGCTACGGCCAGTCTCCAGTGACCTTGGGTACCATCTGCCCTTAAAGGTTTCAGCTTTCACATCTATTCGTGCCAGGGGCTGGCAGGGGTAACCCTAGAGGGGCTTGTTCCTGTCAGGGGATTCCAGAATGCTCTGGCATTCTGGAAGGACAGCCAGCTTCCTGCCCAGCTCCCTGGCTTGTTCTAAGGCTATGCTGAACCATTATTTGCATTCCTTCCCCCTACCAGCAGTCAGTAGAGACTCCCCAGGACTGGGCTGGGAGGGCAGCCGCTACCGCTATTCTAAGCTTGGAGGTTGCAAACAGCAAACAGCTCTCATGCACACTGTTGCAGGCTTGCAAGGCTGCAACTCTCCACACACTTGCTACTGTTCAGTCCCTCCTAAGCGCTCATCTCTGTTCTAGACACACGCAGCACTTCAGCCAACCTCAGGCAGTCTGGAGGTGGCAGCCCTTCCTCTCACTGACGGAGCCTGGGGGAAGGGACAAATGGTCCAGGGCCATACAGTTACTGTGCATCAAAGCCAGCTGAGATCTGTCCTCCTCCAAAGCCCTTGGATATTCCCCTTTGCCCCACAGACACAGTAGGAAAGACAGGGCTTTGGCGGCAGGCTGATCTCAGGATATCAAGCTGCGGTACCCAGGCCTCTCATCCATGTTTTGGGAGACGTATACAGAGCCCTGGACTCTGTTCTCGGAAGGTCAGCCAGGAGCATCGGATGGAGCTTGGCATCTACCTTGGCCTGCCTCATCCTCATTGCAGGTCTTGGTGGATAAAATGGGAGGACGAAGGCAGATATGAGCGACGATGACCATGTCTGTGTGTTGGGTAGGAAGAGATTTGGGTGTCTCCAGATCAAAGGTTTTGGTTTGGATGTTAGGATGAACCACTGAAACACCACTGTGGCTGCCCGAGGAAATGCGAGTTTGAAGGTGATACCCACCCTTGTCTGTGTTTCTCACCCACAGAGCCCCAAGCAGCAGCCACAAGAGACCCGAGGGGCAGTCGGCCATCTCCTACGATTACTCCGAGGAGGAGCTGATGGCGAGCATCGAGCGGGAGTACTGCCGCTGAGCTGGCTGAGCAGTCTTGGTTACCACTGGCCAGGCTTCGCAGGCCTGTGAGCTGGGCTCCTGTTAGGAGGGTACCACCTTTTGCTCCACCTGTGACCTGTGAGCTGGGCTCCCGTCAAAGGGTACCACCTTGCTCCACCCAGGCCTGTGAGCTGGGCTCCCGTTAGAGGGTACCACCCTGCTCCACCCGTGGCCTGTGAGCTGGGCTCCCGTCAGAGGGTACCACCTTGCTCCACCCAGGCCTGTGAGCTGGGCTCCCGTTAGAGGGTACCACCCTGCTCCACCCGTGGCCTGTGAGCTGGGCTCCCGATAGAGGGTACCACCCTGCTCCACCCGTGGCCTGTGAGCTGGGCTCCCGATAGAGGGTACCACCCTGCTCCACCCGTGGCCTGTGAGCTGGGCTCCCGTTAGAGGGTACCACCTTGCTCCACCCAGGCCTGTGAGCTGGGCTCCCGTTAGAGGGTACCACCCTGCTCCACCCGTGGCCTGTGAGCTGGGCTCCCGTTAGAGGGTACCACCCTGCTCCACCCGTGGCCTGTGAGCTGGGCTCCCGATAGAGGGTACCACCCTGCTCCACCCGTGGCCCAGCCAGAGCGAAACCACTTCTAGAATACAGCTCTCTTTTCACGCTGGTCTCTAAAGATTCGTGATCAGAGTTCTGCCGCTGGCCTGGCAGACCAAAACTAAGGGTAAGCAGGCCCTGGGCCACAGGTGTGGGGGCACTGGTGCCTCCTCCCACACAGGGGGAGCCTGGCTGTGTGGTTCCCCTGAAATCTGAATTGTTGGTCCTTTCTGCTTACTCACTTTCCAAGTGGGGAAGGGTCGGTGCTGGCATCCCTTTATGACATGAGCTTGTGGTGGGAAGCAGAGCTCATCGATGCCCTCTCTTGGCCTCAGTTTCTCTCTGGGGGAGGGGGAGGTGGTAATCCTGGAGGTTCTTTGAGACCTTTCAAGCCGTTAGTCTGGTAGCTCTACCGTCCAGCCTGTAATCTCCCAGTTGCCAGTGTGCTTTGGCTGAGTGCAGAACCATATAGGAGCCGAGAGAGGGAACCCACACTGAGATAGGGCTTCACAGCAACTGCTCTCCCTGGCTGGCAGCAACTGCTCTCTTTTGGCTGGCAGTCTGCCTGGGGGCTGTGAACCTCTTCTCCTCCTCCCTGCTTGGGTGGGAGGCAGTCAGGATAATGATGCCAGAAGAGGTTTCAGACATCCCCAGTGGACAGGTGGGGGAATGCAGAGAGCCTATGGGAAGGAGGGTAGGGCTTGTGTGGGCCCTGTAGGGCCTGGCGCTTGCTCAGGTGTCTGAGGAAGCACCCGCACAGCTGGCGAGGGTGCTGGCAGAAAGGCTTCAGAGATCTGTGAGTGGCGGCACATGCTTACAGGTCACAGCCACCAAGCCAATGCTAGAGGATTCCTGAGAATGGAAGGCTACGTAGTAAATTCAAGACTGGCCTGGACTATGTCGTGAGATTCTGTGCCAGAAAACAGAGTAGAGAACGTTGGAATAGTAGTAGCTCTGGCCAAGGCCAGGCCAGATCTCAGCTTCTGCTGCATCCCCCTACCAAGACAGTGCTCTGCCCCAGTATCCTTCCTCTGCTGAGAGCTGCTGCTGGCCCGCGATCCGATTGCTGGCCTGCGAACCTCAGAGCTCAACATGGAGCATCTCAGGAACCAAGGAAGAATGGTCCCTAGGGCCGTCCCCACATCCACAGTCCTTTGCTGTCACCTGAAAATTATTCCATGAACTTTATGACTTGACAAGAGTGCCTTTGAGTTTGCAGCTGGGAGACTTGTGCTATAGTCAGAGCCCAGAGCCATCGGGTGTCTACCAGTGGGCTGAGCATTGGGTTAAAACCTCCCAGAGCTTCTCACTGAAGCTCAAAGCACTGCTTTTGATACGAAGATGGAAGTTGTTTCTATTTTACTATTTTACCCTAAATATTACAAATGCTTATTTTAAAAGAGGTTAAAATATTACATTTTTACCAAAGAATGAATCAGACTTTGAAGTTGATGTGAATATTAACAGCTTTATGTATCATGTTTGAGTGGGCACGTTCATCTGATTAAGAGAAAATGGGGGCCGGGTGGTGGTGGCGCACACCTTTAATCCTAGTGCTCGGGAGGTAGAGGCAGGCAGATCTCTCTGAGTTTGAGACCAGCCTCGTCTACAGAGGGAGTTCCAGGGCAGCCAGGACTGCACAGAAAAACAAATAAATGAACAAACAAACCTCCCTCAACTCCAAGGATGTTCTGAACAGTGGCTAGCCAGAGCAAAGTGTGTGCCAACTGGCGAGCTGTGGTCCTGGGAAACTCAGGCTCTGGAGAGGCTGGTCCTGCCAGAAGTGGGCTTGGGTATCACTGGAGCAGGAGTACTTCCTGCACTGTCCAAGTGTCGGGTACCCTCCAATGTCCCATATTGCATTGTTGCTTCACAGTTAGCTACCTACGTTGTTTCCCCAGCTACATGCCCAGCTCTAGAGTGTGGGATCTGCCTACGCACAGCATGAGCTGACCCTGGCTCCCATCACAGAAAGTCTAACCACAGATGGTCACCAGCTCTGCAGGGGTTCTCCCCCAAGATGTGCCAAGGCTGTGCTTGAGAAAACCCGAGCCCTTCAGAAATCCGGGTAGATTTTTCTGTACATATGGGCAGAACCTTGAGAAGCCCCCAGGCCTCGGCTCTTGTGTTCATGGGTTCTTGGCTCAGCTCAGAAGGAACCTCCCGCACCAGCAGAGATTGGCCAAAACTGCCTGGGACAAGCTTTTAGCACCCTCTTTTTTGGTGTTCCATTTCCTAGAGGCACGTTTCCTGGAATGATGTCCAGGAGTCCCACCCACTCCTGGGGACTCTGGGATTCATGAATGGATGTCACTGCCCCCATGAGAAAGCATTCTGGAGACCAGGAGTCTATCGGCAGTAGCCGGGACACCAGCTGTTGAGTGTCAGGACCATGGAGTATTTTTCTTGTCAAGAATTGTACAGAAATAAAATGTAGTATTTTTTTTTAAGGGCCAAGGTGATGGCTTGGCAGGTAAAAGCTCTTGATGCCAAGCCTGACGACGTGAGCTCCACCCCCAGAGGGGCCAGTGGAAGGGAAGAGCCGACTGCTGCAGGTTGTCCTGATGCCCACATGCATGGATGGCATGGCATAATGCACCCGCCACAGCAATACACTTCCCCTAGATGTGTATGTATATAATCTATCTATCTGTCTGTCTCTATCTATCTATTATCTATCTTTACCTATATCATCTATTATCTATATCATCTATCTGCACACACGAGGAAGGTATCCCTGCATGATTCTGAGCATTGAAGAGCAAAATTCACGATTTATTTTAAAAGTACTGTTACATTTTGTGTGCACACATGCATGTGTGTCTGTAATACATGGGTGTGCATGCCATGGTGCAGGTGTGGAAGTCAGAGGACAATCTGCAGGAGGTGTTTCTTTCTTTCCACCATATGAATTCCAGTGAGCAAACAGGTGCCCTTGCTCGGTGACAGGTGCTTTTGCCCACTGAGACTTCCTGCAAACCCACAAACCACCTATTAGACTCTGAAGGTTAGTTGCTTCCTCTAGGAAGAAGGCTCCATAATTAGAACTTTTTTGGGGGTGCTGGCCTGAATCTTGGGGAAAACTTGGCCTTGAGAGGCAGGAAAGAACTGTTTCCTACTGTAAAGAAATCCTTCTTTTGTGGGTGGTGGTGGCTCAAGCCTTTAATCCTAGCACTCAAGAGGCAGAGGCAGGCAGATCTTTGAGTTCGAAGCCAGCCTAGTCTACAGATCGAGTAGGACAGCCTAGGGTTACACAGAGTAATTCTTTCCAGTGTTGGCAAGGAAGCATTGCCCTCTCTGGGGCATGGCGCCTTGGGAAGGACAGAGAAGTTCTTGGATTTCCAGAGGTACTTGACCCGAGGTCTGCACCCCAAAGTTGTTGGTAGCCTCAGGATGGGGCCCCACAACTGCACACCCAGAAACGGAAGCAGAGTGTGTGGTTGCCTGTGGCTGACTGCCCTAGGCCAGTTCCAACTCTCAACAGTGACATCGTGTGGTCATGAGAAGCAGTAGCAACCTGGACCAGGGCTCTGCCCCTGGAAGAAGTAGGACGTCCAGCTGGGCCCTGCTGTGGATGGGCGCTTGTTGGTAACTGTGGGGATGGAAGCTTGTCTCCATTACTCTGCCTTAGGTAAAAGTGGAAGTCCAATTGCTAGTGTTATTATGTTAACTGCCACAACTTGCGCGCAAGAATTCTTACAAGTTGACCTCTTTGCCACTGTACTGCTTCCTCCGAAACAGATTAGAGCCCCCCAAGAAAGAATTCAAGTTAGGTCAATACATGACGAATCTCCTAGACTCATATGAAGACTGTGTGTATTAAGTCGCTGTACACAATTACACAACACAGCACACAAGCCACGTCTGCAAACCAAGGAAGTTTTATAGGATTCAAAGCAAAAGGTTACATCACACATACCCATTTCAATAAGTCTATTACATAAACATAAGGATTTGAAACATTTAAATTTTATTTCTAAAACTACCAAAAGGCTCAACAAGGTAAAAAAAAAAATCAAATCAAGCAGAACTGCTGAAGCAATAAAGTGCACTGGGGGTACCTCAACATGAGGGGGTCAGGGAGGGCTCTCAAGGGAGCAGGGCCCTCCTGGGGCTCTGGGGCTCAGGAGTCCTTTTCAGACAGGAAATGTTTTCCAACTCAGTCTTTCAGTAGAGAGACGGTGGGGGTTCTTCTGCAGAAGGGATTTCTACATCTAATCAGGAAATGGAACCCTATAGTGTTTCAACACATCGGTTATTTCAGAGACAACACTGGTCAGAGGACCTAAGTTCTGTGTGACGATCAACCGAACGCTCTGAGACCTTCCGTGACTCACAGAAACACGGGGACAGGACACACCACTCTGCATGTCATGGTGAAGACAATTGCACTGGATGCCATTTGTCGTTTGTGCAATCGCCAGTGTGGAGGACAGGACTGGGGTATTGGGACACTTGGGAGCTATGTACAGTTCGTTCTCCCGTGGCTACATCATGTGGAAAGACAACAGTGACAATTAACTGGAGAACTGTCCAGACATTGCCTAAACACACATACCTACAAAACTCGGAGGCTACCAAAGGCAGCCTAACAGGGATCAAGTAACAACATACAATGTATGACCACGAGAAGGTTCTATAAGGCTCAAAAGACCTGAACATAAAACCTTATTTTATCTATTTAATATTTCAACCTTGCCATCATTTAAATAAAGTTAAACGCCAATATTAAAAGGCAAATACATAATCTAATACAATACCACACAAAAATATCCTCAGGCTGCCCAAACAGTGCAATATATTGTTCTCGCTTACTGTATTGCCTGAACTTCCCAAGCTCTAACTAAAGCTAGTTTTTGTGGCCATTTGGACACACAGAGGCCACTCTATGCAGGGCACATGCTCACAAGGTACAGAGCAGCACCGGTGATCTGCTTTCAGGTTAGCTACAAAATCCCCATTCCATGTCTTCTCAGTTGAGCAAAACCATTTCCTTCCCACACAGTGAATGGAAGGGCAGCTGAGTGGCATCTCCCGCCACTTAGCAAAGCAAGCAATTCTTGGCATTCTGTCCATAGTTGGAAGGCATCTGAACCCCAGGGCTTATGGGCATGCATGCTTGCTTTGCGTTAGCTGCACTTAGGTGGACAGTTTATCCAACTTGATTCTGTGTGGTCACTGAACGCAGTACAAAACAACACCAGAAGCCAACGGACAATCTACAGAGCTTTGGTGGCCGCATTCCTGGTTTTTGGTGCCTAAATACAGACAGGCCATGGGATCATTTGCTCTTGGCAGACAAATGGTCTAAAAGTCAACACTGTGCACTCGTCCCTCCTTAGGTGGCCGACTCGGCACACCCTTCACAGGAACATCGGACACATGTGACTAGTTTACCCAACTAGCACTTCGGTTCTGTGGGCTATAGGACTGACTGCTAGAATTTCTGATACAAAGAAGCCGACTACAAAGCTTATTTTTCCCCTTTAAGAGCTCTTTATTTTTTTTATTTATTATGTATAAAAGAGCTCTTTATTAAACCAGTTCTGATCTAAAACATTTGCTATAAAAAGGCTGGTAACAAACTTGTGATTTTGATTTTTTTTTTCTGACTAACTACCAAGAGTACTTAAGCAGGGTCATTACAAAACTTTGATATAAAACATGGAAAAAAGAAGGCAGTAAAACTGTCTACCCAGAAATTGGTGATTCAAGCACAGTATAAATATTTTTATAAAAAAGTATAAAAATTAGTACCCTGTCTCATTTCTACAAAACACAGAATAGAAAGATTTTTTTAAAAAAAAAAACCCAGACTCTGTAAACTTTATTGCCGAAATAGTTGCTTGAATGCTGGTGATTTAGATCAAATTTTCTTCCATTTCCTCACAAAAGAAAGAGAGAGGGAGAGACAGACAGAGCAACAGAGACAGAGCAAGACGGAGTTAGCGTGGACACTACAGAGACTGAACAAGGCCCAGCCAGGAAAGTAAAGTACTTCCATCAGAACCAGCTCCCCTTCAACAGCCCAGAGACCGTATTTTTGTTTGTTTTGTTTTTGTTTTTTGGGAGGGACACACAGGTCCCTTCCCCCTTCCTGAAGAGGCATTTGAAGAAGCCCACAGGTGATGGGCAGCATGGACCCTCTCAGCCCGAGGCCGGCAAGGGCTCGAGGATGCTCCGGGGGCTCTCTGACAAGGCGATTCTGTTCAGCTTGCCCACCTCTGCCTGCCACCCTGGGATCTTCTTGGTCGTCATGTGGCGCCGGGCGTGCTTTGTCAGGTGGTCGCTCCGCATGAAACGCCGCTCACACACAGGACACACAAACTTCTTCTCCCCTGTGTGGGTTCTGCGGTGGCGAGACAGTTCGTCTGACCTTGCAAACTTCTTGTCACAGCCGTCCCAGCTGCAGGTAAAGGGCTTCTCCCCTGGCGGAAAACAAATTAAAGTAAGAGTGCTCACTCAGCATCTTACGGAGGGCTGCCCACAGGTCTCTTCACCAAACCTCAGAAGAGGGACACCTGCTGCTCTAGTCTGGGCGGCTCAGAAGTCAGCAAACCCTCCACCAAACACTTCTTCTGACGTCGCGGTGTGTGTGCCAAAGCCCACAGGCACCGCACTAGGCTAAACTGTTCAAAACTTTTACCCATGCACTTTTGTGCAGCTTCGTGTTTTGCTTTTCTGATGAAGACTCATTATGCAGCCCAGGCAGGTCTGGAACTTGGAATCCACTTCAGTCCTGGAGTTAGAGGCATGTGCCTCCACCCCTGGTTTTGAAGATGCATTTTAAGATAAAACAAATCTCTTATACTTGGGGAAGACTTTTATGAGACAGGGTCTCACTATGTAACCCTGGCTGGCCTGAAACTCAGTATATAGATTAGACCTCAAACTCAGAGATCCTCCTGCCTGAGTGCTGGGATTAAAGGCGTGTGCCACCATCCCTATTTTTTTTCTTTGATAGAGTTGTGCTAAGTAGCCCAGGCAGGCAGGAACTTTTTTTTGGGGGGGTGGGATAGGCATTTTGAGACAGGGTCTCATGAAAGCAAGGACAGCCTCCTACGCCCTGTTTAGCAAAGGAAGACACTGAACTGAGTCTCCTAACCCCACCTCTTACGTGCTGGGATCAAACCTGGAGCTGCATGCATGCCGGGCAACTGACTCCCATCCACAGATGTGGGAGGAAAATTCTTAAAAAAAAAAAAAAAGAATCCTTTCTCTCTTGGGATAAACTGTACACCTCCCAGAAAGTCCTTCCAAGAAGCTTTAAGCCTTCTTAGAATCATTATTTCGAGTCCATATTTCTTATCACGCTGACAAGAAGGTTATATTAGTTATTTTCCATGTTGTTACAAGTGTTTAATTACTTTCCATATTGCCGACAAAAGTAAATTGAGGGAGTTTATTCTGACCCTGTTGGAGGGTACAGGTCCATCATGGTGGAGGAGATTGTGGCGGCTGGTGATAATGGGTCCACAGTCCAGAAGCGAGAGTGAACGCTCCTGCTCGGCTTGCTGGCCTCTTATTTATCCAGTCCAGCCCCAGGTAATGTGGCTCCTCCCGGCTCTAACTAATGTAGATAGCCCCTCACAGGCACACCCAAGCTTGTCCACTAGGTGACTCTAGATCCTGTCAAGTTGTCAGTAGTAACCACACAGAAGGCAGAGATAAATAAATATATATATATAAAGGTTTGTGTTCTAACAGATGGTTATCAATGCTTCTGAGAAGTTGCCCCGGTGTTGTCTTATTATCTTCCTGAGCTGGAGAGATAAGGGGGCCTTCAGGCAGGTAGATACTGGAGCCCCCCCCTTCTCTTTTTTCCAACGAACTCCTGTTCCAGCCAGCACAGGGCCAGGCCCTTCTCTGTATCCTGAAGCCTCCCTACCTGGCGGTGGCAATCACAGACTACAAACATGCACGGGGGTTGATTTGCTCGACAGCTATGAGCTGCTATGCGATCTGTCTCTCTGCGGATTTCCTATAGCAGGTAGCAAATGAATCAGTTCTGAAGGGACACTCACTCCAACAGTCCTCAGAGTTACAGAAAACGCAGCAGGGAGGCTTCCTATTCTGTGCTTTCAGAATCTTCATGGTAAGCCCGGGGTGGCTAACATGGTTTCACTATGACCCCAAACTCCACACCTTGGAAATATAATCCCAAGGTCATACACTACTGATACTTAACAGGTAGGCTCTTTGGTCACTGATGGGGTACTGAGCCCTGGAGTTATAGATTAACAGAGTCCCAGGGGCGGCTGTTATACAAGCAAGCTCTCTGGCATACGAACCCTGTTGTACCTGATGATGCCCTCTTGTACACTGGGAATGTTGCAGGCTGGCCCTCAGAGATGCCGAGAACACATACTTTTAGACTGGCAACTCCAGAGCCCTGAACTTGGTAGACTTCTTTCTTGGATTCCTTCAAAGCATCCGACAGCAGACATGGTCAGCAGCACTTCCCACTCTTGCTTCCCTAAGGTCAGCAGCATACCCAGTGCCCAGGAGCTGCTCAGAGCCTGCCAGCCCCTCAGTACACAATTTAGAAAATTCCTTGTTGGGCTGGAGAGATGGCTCAGTGGTTAAGAGCACAGACTGCTCTTCCAGAGGACCCGGGTTCAATTCCCAGCACCCACATGGCAGCTCACAACTGTCTGAAGATCAGTTCCAGGGGATCTGACACTTCCCACTCTTGCTTCCCTAAGGTCAGCAGCATACCCAGTGCCCAGGAGCTGCTCAGAGGCTGCCAGCCCCTCAGTACACAATTTAGAAAATTCCTTGTTTTCAGCCAAAATGGAGTACCCGTTCACCTCACCTCCTTCACAGTGAAATATTGTTCAGGTTGGTGGACGAACTTGAAACATAGTCTTTATCTGAAATAAACCCACCCGAAGTTCCAGACCTTATGAGAACTCCAATGGAGGAACTGCACTGGCAACTCCATGAGCAGTCCATGGCAGAGCAGTGGGACTCAGAGCCCTCAGCTCATTCAAACTGCTCTTACTTCTCTGAAGAGCGCAGAAAAACTAGCTTTCTCTCAAGTTTTACGGCTCTGTCAGTATTTTTATTTGGGAAAACTGATGCAAAGTTCATCTAGATAGACAAAGTTAAAAAAAAGGGGGAAGGGCTCACCATGCCCAAGAGCCTACTGAACAGAATAGGGGTTCACAATGCCAAAGAGCCCACCAAACAGAACAGGTCACCCCTTCATCTGACATAGCCACCAGAATGACCTTGCTAAAGTGGCAACCATCATCTGTTTACTAGTGTGGCACCGGGAATTTCTATGCACTTGGATAGTCATCTAGTTGTGCAGAGACAAGGAGACAGGCTCATAGTTTAGAGAGCATGCAGCTCTTGCAGCACACCCACAGTAGAACCCAGTACTCAGAGCAGGCAACTTACACCCACCTAGAACTCCAGCTCCTGTGGAGCCAAACCCGCTGGCCACTGCACTCAGACACACACAGAAACATCATTTTAGAAATAGCAAAAGTAAGCAGGGTGTGGTGGCACACACCTGCAATCCAAGCACTCATGAGGCGGAGGCAGGTAGCTTTCTGAATTCTGAGCTAGCCCGGATTACAGAGCGAGTTCCAGGATGGCCAGGGCTACACACAATACCCATGGGGTCAAAGAGGAAGAACGTGAACAAACACTCACCAGCTAATTTGGGGCGGGCCCTGAAAGGGTCTCAATAGGCAGGGGTTGGGGGCGGGCTGAGGTGGACCCGTGGATGAGAACAAAAGAGGTTGTGTTTGCTCTGCCCAAGAGACAAGTACCTCACAGGACAAGTGTAGGGCCCACGTCCTAAAGCCACCCACGCTCCAGAGTATGGAGGAATAGCTCTTTCTGGACCGTCTGAATGCCAGAGTGCACTGTTCAGCAGTGGAGTCCGCCATGGCCAGCACGGACTGCGCTAATTAGAAGCCGGCTATGGCAACACCATTTTAAAATAAAAACAGAGCAGTAACTCCTCCAGCCCCAGGCCTTCCTGTAGAAGACTCTACAACTCAGACATTCTCACGGGGACTGAGGGACGATGCTCCAGGGTCATGAGTTTAGAGAGAGATGCACACTTTCCCGTAGACCCGCACATCTGTACATGTGTTTACGTGTAAATCCATGATTCTCTGAAGTCAAGTGTTAACAAGCAGACCACGTAACCATGGAGCCAATGAAAATGACAAACAACACATCAATTCGCAGACGGCCCGAGATACGCTGCTCTCTTTAATCTACCAAAGTGGCTTGTGGAGTGGCACTCAGCCCCTGCTGGACAAAGCTTCAGCCAGAATGTGCCATTGAGTTCCTCAGTGAAACCAGCCTGCTTCAAGTGCCCGTGGCTAGCCGCTCCTCTACAGGCTAGAGGGTGTTTCCATGACTGAAGACAGAATTGAAAAAATAGAGAAACCCAGCAGGCTATTACAACTTCTTACGTGCCTTTTTTTAAATTGTAGGGGTTTTATTTATTTAGGTCCATTGGTGTTTGCCATAGGTGTCAGGACCCCTTGAACTGGAGTTACAGACAGTTGTGAGCTGTCATGTGGGTGCTGGGAATTGAACCCAGGTCCTCTGGAAGAAAGTCAGTGTTCTCTCCAGCCCCCTGTGTGAATTCTTTTTTTTTTTTTTTTTGGTTTTTTTTTTTTTTTTTTGGTTTTTTTTCGAGACAGGGTTTCTCTGTGGATTTTGGAGCCTGTCCTGGAACTAGCTCTTGTAGACCAGGCTGGTCTCGAACTCACAGAGATCCGCCTGCCTCTGCCTCCCGAGTGCTGGGATTAAAGGCGTGCGCCACCACCGCCCGGCTCCCTTGTGTGAATTCTTAAACTAAAAACTATATATTCTCAAAAGCAAAAAAAAACCCAAACCCAAACAAAACAAGAGCAAACAACAACCAAATCCTCCTATACTCTTAAATCATTCTTCAATAAGAACTTTGACAGCGTGGAAAGACTTCCAAGTCACAGTGATGCCTATACTGAATGTGAACAAAGTGCCTATTGCAGTGAGGTAAAGAGTACCCTAAAACCATCACAAGCCCCCATCCTCTCCCCCAGCAGCCACCTGCTCATGACCCTGACTGCTCCTCCTGCCTCTTCCCAGAGGCACAGGGGGCTTTTCTCCCCCCGAAGTTCTGGTGTTTCCAGCACACCAGGCAGCCTGCCACTTACCTGTGTGGGTGCGAAGATGAGCCTTGAGGTGGGAACTTTTGAAGTAGGTCTTCCGGCAACCTGGGAAGTTACAGACATAGTTCCTCCTTCGGGAAAAGTCTACCTGAGGGGTACAGTTCTGGCTGGAGGCAATGAACATTGGTGCAGGGGCAAGGGGCAACAGCTTGGTATTTCCGATGGCCATGACACTGGATGGGCAGGTAGCAGGCTGGGGGAAGGTGCTCTGTGGCAAGACCAACATCACAGTTCCCTGAGGCATAGATGGTCCCATGAACACAGGCTGGGGTACCGCAGCAGCTTGGGGTAGGATGGGCTTCACAATCCCTGCAGACAACTGGGGAGGAGGCTTCAAAAAAGCTGAGAACATGCTGTTTTGTGCAGCCACGGGGATCATTTGGCAAAGGACAGGGGGACTGGAGACAGGGACAGAAATCAGAGGGGTGGTTATCCTTGACAAGTCACTTTCAGAATTCTTTGGTAAGCAGGTCTGAACTGCAGCCGGCCATCCTGTCTGCTGGCCTTGGTAGGTGTGGAACGGGACACCAGACTTGTGCAAGCAAGGCTGACAGGAAACCGAGTTAGTAACAAGTAAACCGTCTGCCGAGCGCGCATCCTGCAAAGCTTCACGATGGTCCGGCAGCCCTGCTTGTCCTTCTCTGCTGCTGGACAGTTGTTGCTCTTGAGTCGGGGCGGTCGGAAACGCAGGACTCTCCCCAGTGTGCCGGATCACGCTGGTCATCACAGCCCTGCAGGAGGACCCAGAGGCGGGCTCCGGTGGTTCTCTCCTGCTCGGCGCTCTGCTGGCCACAGTCGGGGATGGGGGGAGGGCGGTAACCATGCATCCTTTGGAATTAGTGACTTGGGAAGGAACAGGGGTCCCTGTGGATGGCTCCATGAGCTCTGGGCTCTGAGGCGGCGTTATACACTTGAAGAGAAACAAAGAAGGAAAAGCATCAAGTCAAAGGTCGCTTTGGTCAAAGGAGCTTCAAGGAAATTATCTGACTGCACTGCTCCCACTGCCTCGGAAAAGATGCGTTTGGAGAGGACTAGGCTGAGCTGGACAGCCCAAGGAGTCTTTGAGGACTCTGCTGTTCCTACCTCTTCCTATGTGGATTGTCCTTTCCCAACCATGAATGTGCCTCTTTGGAAGGAAGAGTGGTGTCTACCCTAGGTCATGTGCAGCTACTGAAAAACGCAACTGAACTAAAAGGACTGTGAAAATTCATACTTTAAAATGAAAGCTTTTCATTGGTGGCAGTGGCACACGCCTTTCATCCCAGCACTGAGGTGGCAGACACAGCCGTATCTCTATGAGTTCGAGGCCAGCCTGGTCTACAAAGCAAGTTCCAGGACAGCCAGGGCTACACAGAGAAACCCCGTTTCAAAAAACAAAAAACCAAAATGAAAGCTTTTCATGACTTTTCAGGCTCTTAAACCAAGAAAAGAAACGGTGGTTCTACTGAGCCAAACCTCTTCGTACTGGCCCCCAGCAAGTCATCAGTGGCCTTGGAAACGCCCAAGCCTGAAGACCTGAGGGGCTACTGTGAGCCAGCCCATCTTTCCTCCAGTTCTCGCTGCCACTCATTCCTTTCCAATTCCACCCTTCATGGTCTTCAGTGCAAGTTCCTAGCCCAGGTCAATCACTTCTCACTTTTTTTTTTTAACTTTTTTTTTTATTGAGAAAAGAAAAAAAAAACAAATTTCCTCCTCCTCCCAGCCTCCCATTTCCCTCCCCCTCCTCCCACCCTTCTCCCCCTTCCCCCACTCCTCTCCCCCTCCCTCTCCAGCCCAAAGAGCAGTCAGATTTCCCTGCCCTGTGGTAAGTCCTAGGTCCTCCCCCCTCCATGCATTTCTAGGAAGGTGAACATCCAAACTGGCTAGGCTCCCACAAAGCCAGCACATTACGTAGGTTCAAAACCCCGTGCCACTTCTCACTTTTATTACCATAAATAATCTACAGCCTGATTTCTCCAACCCAAGAAGCAATTCCACAGGTGTGGCAAGTTAAAACCTAAAAATAAGATACTGACTTATCAACTCCAAATCCCAGCAGGTGGCCCCCACAGGAAGGCAGAATGACATGTTTCCACCCAGCTAAGCTGTCTGGTGTCAGAGCACAAGCTTTCTTTAGCTGCTCTCCACATCCTCATCCTAGACTGGGACAACTCACAACACTACCGTAAGACTCCCTGGACATCTGGTATACCACACCTTTCTGTAACCATCTTCGGGCTTTGTCCAATGGACACTCGCCATCTGCCAGCAAGTTCTGACTCACCAAGGAATAGAAAACATTTTTAAGAGATGAATTTTCACACTTTGGTATCCATGTGAAGGGGACTTCCTGGCTATATCACAGTCAATCTCCCTGCAAGTTCTTCAACGTGATTTTCTCTAAGCCGTTCTGGGCGGTTCACGAAAATGCCTCTCTCCCCGACCTCCTCTTACCAGAGTTGAAAAAGAATGGAAGTCCTTTGGTAGATCAGGTGCAGCTGTGTCCATCAGCACAGTGGTGGGGACGTCACCAGAATCAGAGACAGGTGTGAGGGGTCTCATCTGGGATCTCTGACCCCAAGAACTCATGCAAACGAGAGCTTCCACAGCCTCAATGTCCGTCTGCTCCAGGATGCTGCATGTGGACCTTTCGCTGTCGTGCCGTTTCCTCTCCAGGATTGACTCACAGATATCCATGATGTCAACCTAAAGGAGGCACAACACAATGGTGTCTCAGTTCAGGGGAACGAGAGCGGTAACCCTGCCAGGCCCGTGGATCCACCCCAGATGGAGTGTGCAGCACTCTAACGAAGCAAGAGGCTGCGTGGGAATAAAAAGACCCGAATAGAGCCCTCACAGCAACTTTGCTTTCAAGTTCTGAAGGTTGGGTTTGGTTAAGAAGCAGTTTCCACAAGACAAGACAGAACAACCAAAACCCTGAGTCTCACAAAGTTTTCTAGACTTGCTCAGTAGTGGAATGCCTGATTAGCATGTGTGACCCTGAGTTCAATGCCCACCAGTATAAAATAAAAAAGAACAAAACAGGTTACTAACTTCAAGCTCTTCTCGGGGGGGATGATTAAGACTGACTCTAGTGGCTTGTAGGAAGGTGCCCCAGGAAAGACAGACAGACGGAGCAGCTAAAGAGGCTAAGGAGCCAGCTGGTGGGTGAGATCTTCTAGCTCAAAAGCCACCAGGGTAGTGTCCCTAAGGAAGCATCACCCCAAGCTTAACTTCCCAGTGGCTGAACCTGGGTTCCATGCAAGTAGAGGTGACTGCCTGTTTTCTCAGTAGATTCAGAAATGTTAAGTCCCCTGTCACTCCCGAAAGCGAGGAGGAGGTGGGGTGAGCAGAAGAGAGTGTGAAAGCTTGACCACAACCTCATCCTGTGCACCACCTGGACAACCAGAGCGGGAGGAAGAGACTGGAACCCATCCCTTCCAAAACAGAACCTTAAACCTTTGACCCATATATTTCCACACATATTTCCTGAGTCTCCAAACTTTTTATCCGTCTAGAGTCCCCTTCAGTGAGCAGATGAAGAGGATACCTTTGCAAAGGGGCTGATCCAGGGCCATGGGGGAGGCAGACTTCACCTCCCACCACGATAATTTGTCTCTGAGCCATCAACTGGAATGTCCAGCCCACAGACTAGGAAAAGATGAATACAGGCCCTGGAGTCCATGTACTGCTTGCTGTGTTCTCGACAGAAACCTGCACACCACTCCCAGGGTCCCCAACATTTCTGTCTGACAGGAGTTCCCTACCTTGGCTCCACACTGTGGCTAGGCCCAAGCCCTACACCCCGGCCAGGTCCCATTACCCCGCCCCTTCTTGCTTTGGCCCTGCCCCTTGCCCAGCTCTAGCCCTACAAGGTCACCAAGCTTAGCAGTAAGCTCTCCAGACACACTCTTGCCTTGGTCCGGCTCAGTCCAGTAAACCCTCCTCAGCCACCTTTGGTTTGGCTCAACCCACGTCCCCACCCCGACACTCCCACCATAAGCTCTCACCATTCCCTCCCTGTGGCCCGCCCCATGCACACCCCTACCAGGTGCTCTCGCCACACCTCCTTATGTTGGCATCGCCCCTTGCCCCACCCCACACTTCCACCAGCTGCTCTCACCAAGCCCCTTAGCTTAGGCCCGTCCCCCCGCCCCCCATACTACAACCTGGTGCTTTCACCACGCCCTAAGCCTTGGTCCCACCTAGCTCCCCGCATCTCTCTCCGGGCACTCTCGACACGCCCACCGACCGCTTTCACCACGCCCCCTCGCGCCGCGCCCCTGCTTTGGCTCCGCCCTTGCCCCGCCCTACACGTTCCCGCCAGCCGCACCCACACCCGGCAGCGGTCCTCCTCTGGATTCGGGTGACGTCATGGCTGGAAATAGCCGCGCCGGGCGGGGCCGCAGCGGACAAGAGACAAAGCTGAAGGCTGGCTGCCGCGCTAACACACCCCCTCCCCTCCCTGACCCTGCCGAGCCGCGCGGGGGCCCCGACCACGACCGGAGCACTGCTCCAGCCTCTCGGGCGGCGAGGAGTCGCCATCCCTCCCGCGTCCCCCGCCTCGCTCCGCGCTCAGCCCCGTCACTCACCGCGCGCGCGTCGCCCGAGCCGGTGGAGCCCGGCGAGTGCATGGTGCCCGACGGCCTGCAGGCAACACAAAGCTGCGGATCGGGAGCTCCGCGCGTGGCGGAGGTTGCACGTGCGCGGCGGGCGGGCGGCGGCGTCCCGAGCGCCTGCAGCCGGCGCGCACCTCCGCCCTCCTTGCCGCGCGCGGCTCTGCCTCCGCGCGGCCCGCGAGGCGCGGGAGGGGCGGGGCGCCGCGGAGGGAGCGGCCCGGGGCGGGGCGCGCGGGCAAACCAAAATACACTGCTCCCCGTAGGAGGCGTGTCCTTCGCCGCTGGCCAATCGGCACCGGACCGGCAAGGCGCGGGCCAATGAGGCCCGCGGGGGGCCGCGTGATCGAAGCCTGGCTGCGGCGTGATCCGGAGGGGCGGGAGGCGGCACGTGTTTTGGTCCGGGCTAGAGGCGGGGCGTGAGGCCTGGAAAGTAGGGGAAAGGTCCCGGCGGCGGCTCGGCGGCAGTCGACTGCAGCCGTGTCCTTTCCAAACCGAGGGGCTGCTCGCCGAGGTCGAGCGCTGACCCCACCCAATGGACGGGTCTAGTAGGCGGGACTCACGGGGACGGTCTCTAATTTCTTTGAAGCCGTCCCTGGCTCCCTGGACCGCACCTCTACCCAGGAAGAGGTTTGAAAACTGGCTGGGTTTAGGGACGTTCCTGCCTCCGCTCGTTCTTGCAGGGCGCCAGATCTGAAGCTTCTGGGTCTGGCCTTCACTGCTCTGATCTGCAGTTTGCTGCAAAAGGAACACCAACCGTGTAGCCAGCCACCCGACGTATGTCTAATGAGACCTAGGTGTCCTTCCCAGTGTCCATACAAAGGCCTACGTGAGAGCTGACCCAAAGCCGGGGCACCCTTTTTTTCTCCGTGGGTCTCTAGGTGAGGTTATGCATTTACACGACTCACAATCTTGGAGAGCAGGGGTCGTACATGCAGTGTGTGTGTGTGTCCCAACCTACAGTGTAGCAATAGGACCCCTCCAGTAGAGGCCTCACTGCAGAGCCTGGATCCAGTGGGAGGTATGGAAAAGTCATAGCTGCTCTCAGCGGACTGGAACCGGGCACTATGCCGCCTGTCCTCACACAGGTGGGCAGGCAGAGCCCTGTACTTAGACTGGTAAAGCTCAAGGTTCACCCCAGCCCTCTTCCTGGCAGTTTCACACTGGCTTGACAGTGGGATTAAGCAGGCCAAAGAGAAGGAATGTGTTGACAGTTAACAGTAGAAGCTTTTAAAGAGGAATTCACCTTGTTTAACTGCCTGGAAGCTGGACGTACATGGAGTTAGTCTTCCACTAAGACTTGCTGAAATTGTTTTGCCTGCTGCCCCCATTGGCTTTCTGACTCCCCATATCCACCCCTGCCTACTTCGCCTCCCCATCGTCCTGTCACCCCCTCCCGGGCTCCAGCCCCCATACCCCAGGCATCTTTAAATTTTGCAGTGTCTCCCACAGTGCTTGCGATAATGACACCCCCCCCCCTCAGCCGCAGTGACCTGCGCTTCAGCTCTCACTGTCCGCTCCCACTCATGGTTGCTATGTTTCATGTTTTGGGAAATAATCTCCAGAGTCAAATGTTAATAGTATTTGGAGATGGGGCCTTTGGAAGATGATTGGGATTAAGGAAGGTCATGAGGTTTTATACTAAGAGAGACTAAGCTGGCTTGCTCGCTCTATCTGACCATATGACACTCCATGGGGTCTGGATCCAGCAGGAAGACCCCCCCCCCCCCCCCCGCCCCGTCAGGCGCCACGCAGAACTAGGGCTCTTGGACTGCAGAACTGGGAGTCGAGCACACTTTCATGTAGGAGGTGGGGAGGTGGGTCAGTTGGTGAAGAGCTTGCAGGGCAGGCTTGAAGACCCGAGGTCGGTTCCCAGAACCCACACGAGAAGCACGGTGTGCGGGTGCACACTTTTAATCCCAGACCTGGGGAGGGACAGAGGGATGGAACGCTGGGTTTCACTGGCCGATCATTCTAGCTCAGTCAGTGAGCACCACGTCCCAATGAGATGCTCTGTCTTAAAAACAGGTGGGTGGCTCCTAAGGAGTGACACTTGAGGCTGACCTCTGGTCTCCATGTGGACACACACCACACACACACACACACACACACAAAGCACAACACTATATAAACTTCCTGGTCTCAGGTGGTTTGTTTTCACACAAAAATAAACTAAGACATGGGTCAGGGCCTCCTCTGGGTCACCTGTCACATCAACTGCTGTCTCCAGCTTGGCATGTGGTACTTACTTGCTGTATCCTGTGATATTACTGGCACATCTCCCCAGGGCGCCTCTTCCAGCATACCTGTGGACTCAAGCTGACCTCCCGCCCTCATGGCCACCTTAACTCCCATAGCGCTCTGCATGGTCTGCAGCCTTTCTGTTACTTTGTGTACTGTCTGTCTCTCCTGGGACAGGGAGCTTGGCTGATTTATTGGTGTTAGCACATGGAAACTGTTGATTTAATGAGTCAACATTAAGCCAACCTTGTCAACCCTGCTGGTTTCTGTTCTGGAAGCACCTCACAGGTACTCTCATCAAATATCCTCGGGAGTGAACTTCTGTTCACCCAACTTTGACGTCCTCATTCGAGCAGGGTGGATGCTCTGTCCCTCGACTCTTGCAATGTGGCCCACCTTCAACTCCTTCCTTTCCGGTGTTTCTGCGTTCACCAATGGCATCACCATTTCTTCTAAAATATGGCATCAACTCTTGTCACTCACTCCTCCCCTGGTCCGGGCTACTACACAGATACACCTGAATGACTGTCACCACTTCCCAGCAAGTCTCCCTAGGAAGGCTGACAGTGACATCTGCCTCTCACCACTGGAAGGATTTCCAAAAGTGGACAGTTACTAGACCCACACTCAAAGCCACAGCGGCAATCCCGACACTCAGACTTACCCAGAAATCCCTGACTCTTCTGGACCCAACACCAGCACGCATGACCCTCCCATATCTCCTCTCTGCCTCTCACATTGCTCCCATCCTCTTGCCTTCCCTCCCTGTGTTTCCATACAGAGCCCTTGGCCCTGGTGTTAGGTCAAATCCCTGTCCTTGCAAAGATGCTACTCCTGTCTGGAGGGAGGCAGTTCCTGTCTGAAGTATGGCTCCCTGGGAACTGCTCAGCACAAAGCCATGTGCTTGGCCTCTGGATCTAAATCACTCCTCTGGCAGTGTGACCTTGCCCAAATCCTGCTGTCTGCCTGTTTCATTCTTACAGGATAGAGGGCAATGGCTCTCCTGGAACCTGGAGCTTGTCTCACTCCAGACTGCGTTCCCTGGATGGCAGGGGTATCCTGGGATCATGGCTCTTTGGGCATAACTTCCAGATAACCAAGCAGACTCCTGTTGCTACCAACTCATATTCAAGGGAATATTCATATGTTTGTAAGGTGAAGGACCCTTGTCACCCAACACTCAGAGACAGCGTGGTCCAGTAAGGAGGACTGGACATAGCTCTAGATAACAACTTTAGGGAGAACATCGTCCTTTAGGCCACAATGCCCGACTCCCTTGTGTGCTTACAGTCTACCCATGTGTACATGTAGTCCTATAGAGAGGATGATTGCCTGCTGTGAACCTTCTGAGCCTGCCTTATTGACTTCACATTATGTCTTGGAGGTTATTGCATCAGCCCATAAAAATCAACTCTGTTCTTGTTAATGGTTAATTAACACTCCATTATGGATGTGGTATGAATTGTTTAACATTTCCGGTTGAATAACCAGGACATCTAGATTGCTTGCCACTTCCCAGTATATCCTGCATGTCCACTGTTTGCCCATATGCATGGAGAGCTACAGGATCGGTTGCCAGCATGGGAATTGCTGGGTTAGCTGCTTTGGGGGGAGGTCTCTAACTTCCCTCCTTCGTTCCCTCCTCTCTCCTCTGCCTCTGCCTGTGGATTTTACTGAAGCATAGCATAGGAGCAGGAAAGCACACATTATGCATAGATGAGTGAGTTTTTACAGTATGAACTTATGGTGCACCAACACCCAGAGCAGGAAACACTATTCCTAGAACCTGGAAGCCCCCTTAGCTTCCTCAAGTCACTCTTTCCTCCTCCCTGGCCCTCTGAGCAGCACAATCCTTATTATGACCTCTAATAGCATTGATAACTTTTGTGTGTGTGTTTGAAATCTTTAACAAATAGAATTTACAGTGTGTGAACTTTGGGGTCCGGTTTCCTTCAGTCAATATGCTGTTTCATGCAAGTAGGTTTGCACGTGTGTGCAGTGTTTATAGACGCACGTGGGTGTGCATGCATCGGTGTGCACGCATTGGTGTGCATGCAATGGCGTGCACGCATGAGAGGCCCCACATCAGCCTTGAGTGTTGATCTTCAGGAGCTGTCTGCCTTGGCTTTTGAGTGAGACAAGTTCTCTCACTGGGACCTGGGGCTGGACAATTAGACTAGTTTGGCCGGCCAGCAAGCCCCGGGGAACTGTCTTTTCCTTAGTGCTAAGACTACAAGCGTGTGCCAGCTTTTTACACGGGTTCCGAGGATTGTGCAGCAAAATATTTCTGATTGAACTATCTTCCCAGCCCCCATGTTTGTTTTCTTCTAAAAATCATTGCTGTAGAGTAGACATTAGGATTGTTTCTAGTCTGATGCTATTATTAATGAAACTGCTATTAAAATCCTGATACACGTGTATGCATTTTTTCTTTTATTTTGGAGACAGGGTCTTGGTATATAATCCAAGCTGGTCTTGAACTCATGGCAATTCTTTTGCCTTAGCCTCAAACTTAGCCAAGATTTCCTGATTCTTCTGAGACAGACTGTAGCTGTATTGGGATTACAAGTGTGTGCACTACAAATGACTATACATGCATTTTGTTCAGAGAGATATTGTCAAGTTATGCTATGTTATGACTGTGTACCCTGCTGATTCCCCACGGTGTGCAAGCACACACAGGTGCGTGTATGTATGGAGGAGAGCAAAAGTTGATGTTGTGGTGTCTTTCTCACTGATTCTCCACCTTATTTTGTGAGACAGGACCTCTCACTGAACGTGAAGCTCACCAAGTGGATTAGATTGGCTGGCCAGTGAATTTAGGGATTCCCACATCTGCCTTGCTAGCATTGAGATGACAAGTACGTGGCCAGGCCCGGTTTTTGATGTTGTTGCTATTTGTTTGTTTGTTTTCCTTGGCTTCTGGGGATCTGGGCTGAAGTTCTCACGTGCATAGAGGGCACTTTGCTGACTGAGAAATCTCCCCAGGGTCTCGCTTCCCATTTCCTTAGTAATTCTAGTAATGCTGTGTCTTCTTGAATTTCTCCTCTCTGTTTGCCTCTCCTCGCTTTCCTTCTCTCTTTTTTCCCCTTTCCACTTTTACAGCCCAAGTTGGCCTCGTGCTTGTGGATCCTCCTGCCTCTGCCTCCAGAGAGCTGGGGTTACAGTTGTGTGCTACCCATACCCAGCTATTTAATGGATTTCTCCCCACACACACTTTTATTCTAACGGGGAAAAATAGAACCCAGAAAGTCCATGGTATTTCTTTGGTTTTTCAAAAAATACTTTTTAAAATATTTTTTATATTTATTTTTATTTTATGTGCATTGGTGTTTTGCCTGCATGTATGCCTGTGTGAGAGTGTCAGATCTTGGAGTTACAGACTGCTATGAGCTGCCATGTGGGTGCTGGGAATTGAACCAGGGTCCTCTGGAAGAGCAACCAGTGCTCTTTACCACTGAGTCATTGCTCCAGTCCCCTTTGGTGTTTTTTCCACCCAACTTTCCCCCTGTTGTTGAAAAGCCACCTTGATTTCCTGTGATTGCTGGAGGGAGCAGACATGTGAGCATACATATAAGCTATAGGAAAGGAGTCTAGGGAGCAAATGGAGCAGCAGGAGACATGGCCAGCCTGTGGTGGCGGGAGGGGACAGGGAGCTGGTCCTGTTTCGTGGGGATGCTGTGGGGTGAAGGATGCAGTAAGAAGAGGGTAGCACCTGCATCCCCGTGACCTGCAAAGCCCAGCACCTGCTGGGACAGCTGTCCTGGTGAGGTCCAGACTTGGTGAGAGGAGAAAGGTTGGAAACCAACCGCTGAGGGATAGGGAAAGTTAGCAATATTGGCTGTCCCCTGCACTAGGCAGGGAGGATGTTCAAACAACCAAGCAGGACTCAAGAGGCGTGACATAACAAGCTGGTTTTTCCAGGTTCTGGTGTTAATGAGCCGGTTGCCTTGGCAGCTCTCCTCTTTGAGTGTGTTCAGGTCTGAGAACTGGAGATGGATTAGCCTTGGGTTTCTGTTTTTGTTGTTGTTGGTTTTGTTTTGTTTTTCAGAACAGGGGCTCTCTGTGTAGCTCTGGCTGTCCCAGAACTTGCTCTGTGGACCAGGCTGCCCCTGAACTCAGAGATCCAATTACCTGTGCCTTCCAAGCCCTGGGATTAAAGGCGTGTGCGACTATGCCTAGTATCAGCCTTGGGTTTCTATTAGTCTTTAACTATGGCCAAATAGTGCTTGTGATTTTGTTGTAAAAACCAAAGCACTTATTAGCCATCGTCCTCCCTGTACAGACTCGCTCCCCAGTTTAGGTGAGAAAAGCTGAGAATTGGAGAGAGATTGGCTACAAACCTGGGCCCACCTGTTCTTCCTGACATTTTCTTTCTCTTCGGGTCCAGTTCACCAGGTCAGAAGCAGTAGAAAGACCAGAACACAGAGGGAACTGATTGCATGGTTGGCTTTCTGGTTGGCTGAACACCTTGTCAAGTGGTTCACTTCCACCAATTAGAGATTGAGGGTGGGTGTTTCCTGCTTCCAGCTCCCAGGCTTCTGGCTCCTCCCCTGGGAGCCCTCGGGTTGGAAGACAGAGATGTTCATAGGGGTGGTTAAGAAATTTACCATCCAGGGGCTGGAGAGATGGCTCAGTGGTTAAGAGCATTGCCTGCTCTTCCGAGGGTCCTGAGTTCAATTCCCAGCAACCACATGGTGGCTCACAACCATCTGTAATGAGGTCTGGTGCCCTCTTCTGGCCTGCAGAATATTGTATACATAATATATATATATATATATACATATACAATATATATACATATATATGTATATATATATAAAGAAACTTTTATATATATATTGTTTGCTCGAGGTGTAGTGGACTCCAGAGAGAAATTCCAATGACGACTTGTCTGATGTATTCAGGCCACAGCCATGCATCTAATAGCAGAAGGAGGCCAGTGTTGGGCTAATGATGGTGTGCTGTCCTCCATTTCAGCCCCGTGTTACATGTGGGGAAACTGAGGCACAGAGGACTAAAGCTGGTGAGTGATGGCCTCCAGGAACCACCTCCTCACCCAAGCCAGAGCCTCAGGCTGCTAAGCCCTGACCTGCATGGAGGCCAGGCTCAGTACAGTGAGTAGCTCCCGCCAGGCAGGACCCACTCCCATGGACCTGCACTTGGTCTGCACTCAGTCTGTGAGACTCGTCTTCTATCCTTCAGAGAGAGAGAAGCAGATGTGTGTCAGGTACTGGGGACAGAGGGTTTGTATGGTCTCAACTTGCATCCTTTATCAACAAAAACACTAGAGCCAGAGTATCATAGTCTCCTGGAGACTTCTGGGAAGGACTGTGCATCTGGCAGGGGAGGAGAGACATCTGGGGACAGTGAGGCTCGTGGGTAGCAGGGAGGACTTGATCAGTTCCCAGAGAAACTGCTTAGAGATTCCTCAATAGTGCTCATTTGGTCTGGGGGTCAAGGGTCAGGTATTGGCATGCCTCCCTGTCTATGGTATTCTCCACCTCTTAACAAGACACTTGTTTAAGCAGCGTGAGCTCAGTCATCAGCATGAGCCTAGGGAGAGACCCATGACCCGGTACAGAGACCCGGTACAGCAGGACCCAGGCTGTGGTTCTGTCCTGAAACTTAGTAGGTCTGGAATAGAATCTGAGACCCTGCATGTCTCACCATTTCCAGAGCTGTTGAGGCCCTGGGCCAAGGTCATCATGAGGACTACTGGTTCACAGAGAGAGAAAGACAGTAGCCTAGCAGTCGGAAGCAGCTCATCCATGTTGCCTGTTGAGTACAGGCCCAACAGCTAGACACCTCTCCACCCCTGCCACCCTGCTACCTCTTGGACATAATTTACCAAGGCTGCTGTCTCCGAAACAGCCTCAGATAAAATACTTGAAAGGCTGTGTGGCCTTGGGCAGCTGCATAAGTCACGTAAGTCCTGGAAGGGCCACCACCCAAGTGTCTCGTGGCTGCCCAGCCTGTCTGCCCAGCCTACAATTAGTTGTGCTGCCAAGCAGGCTTCCCCAGTGACCCAGTGCAGAGCTGGCACCAGCCCATCCCGGGCAGCAGGGCGGGCTGGGCAGGGAGCTCCAGGCATTGGCAGCAGAGAAGCCTCACAAGGCTGGCTTTGTGTGTGTCCCTGTGGGGACCCGAGTGGAAATGTCTTAGGATTCCCGCCTCGGTCTCTGCTCAAGCACAACTGTCCCCGTGGACCACACAGTCCGATGGCCATGAGCTGGCCATCCTCCCGGCTCAGCAGAAGATGCTTTTAATCACTTATGAGCCATCTTCAGCCCAAGGCAGAGTATTCTCCAATTCAGAGTTCACTGCAGACAGGCAGCCTCCGCTGCCAGGGGTTGCCCTGGAACTGGGAGACCCCTTGACACCCACAGTGGCAACAGCACCTCCTGGCTGGAAGCCCCTCCTTCTTCCCCATGTGCAGGTTGAAGTCCATACTGCCCCATCCCCTATGGGGGAGTTAATTGATTCTGATGACCATGTCCTACCTGTCTTTCTCCACCCCACACTAGGATTGCTACCTCCAAATTTACGAAGAGATTCAACCTCAGGAGGACCTGCTACAGACTGGGGTCACTCCTCATCTGGGGACAGTCTGGCTAGAGTACCTTCACTGTAACTTCAAGGTTCCGTGTCCCCCACAGATCTGCGGTGGGCCCTCTTGGGTCATCCTGGGTCACTCTTGGGTCACCTGTGTCCAGGTAGCATGGAGAGCTAAGAGACTGAGTTTCCCTGTCTTGGACGGCTCAGCACTCATGGTTTGGAAGCAGTCACCACTACCCTCCTCCTATTTGGCCTTTGCCCTGCAGGAAATGACCCTCCTTCCCAGTGGGCAGCATGTGGTGATGGAGGAAGGTCATTGGTTAATTATAATAAAGAAACTGCTTGGCCCTCATAGGTTAAAACATAGGTGGGTGGAGTAAACAGAACAGAATGCTGGGAGGAAGAGGAAGTGAGCTCAGAGGCCATGCTCCCCTCTCCCGGGCAGACGCCATGAAGCAAGCTGCCAAGTCAGACATGCTGAATCTTTCCTGGTAAGACCGGTGCTACACAGATTATTAGAGATGGGTTGATCAGGATATGAGAATTAGCCTGTAAGGGCTAGAGACTAATGGGCCAGGCAGTGTTTAAAAGAATACAGTTTGTGTGTTGTTATTTCTGGTGTAAAGCCAGCCGGGCGGCCCGCAGCTCCCTCAGCAATGTGGGGATGCCAGATAGGAAGGTGGGAGACAGGACTACTCAGTGCGTGCTTCTCTCTCTGGTGCTGGGCAGCAGCCATGCATGGGTTTCTATCTGCTATACACATCCACTCTTCATCTGGCTAGTTCCCATGGAAGCCCAGATGTTCAGCCAGCTGCTGGGCGGGAAGCAGGAGCCTGATAGCAGGGGTTCCATTTCCCATGGCCTTGTTACCTTAGCTCCCTATGACTGTTTCCTCACCTACTAAACGGAGATGCTAACCAAAGTTACTTACAGGGATGTGATGGGATTAAGTGAAATCAAGCTTATATAAAGGCTTGGCAAAGGTGCCCGCCATGTAACGACTGGCAGATAGGTAGCTGGAAAGAGGCTTCCTCATGACAAGGAAGAGAGACTGTTGTAACTTTATTTGACATGTGTGTTGAAATGGCACCGAGAGTCGTCAGCCCACTCTGTCCTTGGGTTCTGTGTTGTGGGCTCATCCAACCTCAGATGGAAAACAGACACAATGAATGAAAGATGGCTCAGCTGTTAAGAACACTGGCTGTTCTCCTAGGGGACCCACGTTCAATTCCCAGCCCCCACAGGGTAGGTAGCTCACTGCTGTCTGTAACTCTAGTCCCAGGAGATCTGACACCATCTTCTGGCCTCCTTCGGTACTGCATGCATGCGGTGCACAGACATACTTGTGGTCAAAATACTCATACACATAGAGACCTGCCCGGTCTACTGAGTTAATTTTGGAGGGAGGTGGGCCAGTGAGGGTTGTGAAGGGGCGATTAGGAAGGTCTCTGTAAATAAGGGAAAGAAGTGATGCCCTTGCCAGGGGGAGGACCTTCCGTCCTCTTTCTCAGACCCAGTGTATGGGAAGGGGAGGCAGAAACCTTACAGATGTCATTTTTCTCACCAGTGACAAGCTGTGTCAACATGGCAGACTGATGTGCAGAATCGCATTCTGCAAGAACTCTCACACAAACCTGAGAGGAGGGAACGCTACAGAGGGCCTCACCAGGGCTCCCCCAAAGGGCTGTGGTTGTGAAACCCCAGAGGGACCACGGAAGCCTCACAGATGGGAGCTGGCCATGATAAGAGACACACTGGGGGCTTGCATGGGCGCTGGAGATGCGAAGAGCAGGAGTGCAGAACTGGTGACGGCAATGGGGCCTGGTTCTAGTGTGTGTGTGTGACGTGTGTGTGTCTGTGTGACATGTGTGTGTGCGTGTGTGTGTGTGTGACGTGTGTGTGTGTCTGTGTGTGTGTGCGTGTGTGACGTGTGTGTGTGTGTGGTGTGTGTGTGTGACGTGTGTGTGGTGTGTGTATGTGTGTGTGTGCGTGTGTGTGTGACGTGTGTGTGTGTGTGGCATGTGTGTGACGTGTGTGTGTGTCTGTGTGACGTGTGTGTGTGCGTGTGTGTGTGTGACGTGTGTGTGTGACGTGTGTGTGTCTGTGTGTGTGTGCGTGTGTGACGTGTGTGTGTGGTGTGTGTGTGTGACGTGTGTGTGTGACGTGTGTGTGACGTGTGTGTGTGTCTGTGTGTGTGCGTGTGTGACGTGTGTGTGTGTGTGGTGTGTGTGTGACGTGTGTGTGTGGTGTGTGACGTGTGTGTGCGTGTGTGTGTGTGACGTGTGTGTGTGTGACGTGTGTGTGTGGTGTGTGTGTGTGACATGTGTGTGTGTGTGGTGTGTGTGTGTGACGTGTGTGTGTGGTGTGTGTATGTGTGTGTGTGCGTGTGTGTGTGTGTGACGTGTGTGTGTGTGTGTGTGTGGTGGGGGGGGCGTCAGAAGACATCAGCATCGGGGCAAGGTTCTGCGAAGGACATGAGGGACTCTGTATGGTTCTCGCAGCTTTGCAGCAAATCTACGACTGCCGCTAGGTTAAAAGGCTTTGCTGTGGTTTGTGTTTGTTCTTAAAATAATGCACAGTGGTCGGGAAATGCAGTCTACTGTGGAGGCCCTGGGTTCCATCCCCAGCACTTCAGCAAATGATATTAACCACACAGTGCATCTACAGGCTGGTCTCTGTGTGTGTGCGTGTGTGTGTGCACATACACACCTAGCTGTCGTCTGTGCGTGTGTGAATGAGTATGTGAAAGTGGAAGAACAGATCCCCATGGCAAGTTGGTCCCAGGAAGTAGGCATGGGGAGCTGAAGGACTCGTGGGTACGACTGCGTTCTGGTAAACGGGTGCTGTAGGTTGCACAGCAAGGCAGAGCCTTGCCTGGTAAAGACTGTGGAAGAATCCAGCATAGTGGCGCACGTCCTTAATCCCAGCCCCCGGGAAGCAGAGGCAGGTGGATCTCTGTGAGTTTGAGATCAGCCTGGTCTACAAAGTGAGCAAGTGAGTTCCAGGGCTGTATTATACAGAGAAACCTGGTCTCAAAAACAAAACAAACAAAAAAGACTGTATTCTTCCAGAATAGGAAAGGGTACCCTGGCCAAGCAGTTACACCTGGCTGTTAGGGAGACTGCCTGCCTGCTTTCCTTTCGGAGGCACAGAGCCTGCTACAGGCTTCACATCTGTGGGTGCTGGATGGTAAAGTCAACCAACCACAGATAAAAACATTTAGTAAAAAAGAAAAGAAAGTGCGTAGCACAATTAATAAAAACCCAGAAACAGCTAATGGGATTCAACTTGAAGGTCAGAAGATCAAAACAGCCAGCCATTGGCTCTTACTTCTACCTCTGTCTGAAGTGTGATCCTGCCTCCTGAAATCTCAGAATGAGACTGTGTGAGAGCTGTCTCCTCCCGTCTTATATGCCTCTCTAGGGCTGAGATTAAAGGCGTGCACCACTACGCCTGGTTTCTATGGTAAACTAGCGTGGCTACTGGGATTAAAGGTGTGCTTCACCACTGCCTGGTCTGTGAGGCCGACCAGTGGGGCTGTTTTACTCTCTGATCGTCAGACAAGCTTAGTTTATTAAAATACAAAAGAAATATAATTGCAAAAGTGTGTCTACACTGAATGTACACAGAGATTTTTTTCTCTTGCCATTTATTCCCCAAATAATATGGCTTAGCAATTATTCACCAGAACTCGTCCTAGTTAAGGTTACTACTGCTGTGATGAACCCCATAACCACAAGCAGCTAGGGGCTGACTTCCACATTGTAGTCCATCACTGAAGGAAGTCAGGACAGGGACTCAAGCAGGGCAGGAACCCAGAGGCAGGAGCTGATGCACAGGCCATGGAGGGGTGCTGCTTACTGGTTTTCTCCCCATGGCTTGCTCACTCTGCTTTCTTACGGAACCCAGGATCACCAGCTCAGGGGTGGCACCACCCACAATGGTTTGGGCCCTCCCCCATCAATCACTAATTAAAATAAACGCCCTACAGCTGGATCTTAGGGAGGTTTTTTTTTTTTCTCAACTGAAGTTCCCGCCTTTCAGATGACTCTAGCTTGTGTTGACACAAAACGAGGCAGCACAGGGTTCCCGTTAGGAACAGAAACCATTTAGAGGCAGTCTGAAGCACATGGAGGGTGTGTATGGTTCTAATGATACCATTCCATGTGAGAGACTGAAGCATCCTAGACTCGGGTCTACCGAGAGTCCTGGAGCTGATGCGGCCCAGCATCAGCAAACCTGGAAAGTCCTTCCTCTCTGCCTGCAAAGCTGGCCCTCAGATCCGACACAGAAGTCCTCAGGCTATGACTCAGCCAGTGTGGTCTCCAGCCTAGTACTTAGACCAGCTCAGCAAATAAGGGAGCATACAAGGGCTGGCCAAGGGCCCGGGAGAGGGAGTCTCCTCCACATTCCTCTCCTTCAGGACATACGATGACTTAGCTTGGGATTATTATTATTCCTTCTTCTTTCTTCTTCTTTGTCTTCCTCCTCCTCTGTCTCCATCTCTGCCTCCTCCTTCTTCTGTAGCACCAAAGCCCCCTGGTGTGTTCTGGCATTGGGAGGCAGCATGGCAATCCACTCGGGGGTTAACCTTGGTGAGACTGGGGGCCTCAGAAGGAAACTGCATGGACCAGAAGGGGGTACTGATTGTGGAGCTCTGCAGTCAGGCTGTCTCTGCTCCCAGGGAGAATCTCTGACCCCAGCTGTCTGCTCTGAGCCTAGCCCCAGCCCCAGGGCTGCTGAGCCCTGTCTCTGCAGAGAGCATTATCTCCAAAGGTGGGCAGGAAGAAGGCAAGGGGAAGAGCGGTCTTACTGACCCCATGGGAATTCAGGTCTTCTTGGATAGCCTCAGAGCACTGAACTGGGTACTTGTTACCAAATGTTGAATTCTGAGACATCCTCTATGAATGTGGGTCTATGGAGGTTGTAGGAGGAGCTGCGGACCACCAGCATCTCTCGTCACCATGGCCAGCACCCCAGGACTATGGTGTCAGCGTGTGGGAGTAGCAGACTAGGAAGGTATGCACCTAATGCCCCTAGAAAGGCATGAGTCCTAGAAGAACATGAAGTGGACAGGCAGGGATGGAGGGAGTCCTAGGGCCAGGGGTGGTGGCTCCAGGCACGGTGTAAGCAGCTGTTCCTGCATGACTGCAGCTGCCAGGTAGAAACGTACTTCTTCCTTCCTTTCTTTTTCTGTTTATTCCTTTTGTTTGTTTGTTTCTCTGTATAGCCCCGGCTGTCCCAGAACTCACTCTGTAGACCAGAGATCTGCCTGCCTCTCCCTTCCAAGTGCTGGGATGAGAGGCGTGCACTAGCATTGTCCAGTGAGAAGCATACTTTACTGTGGATCTTCAGGTCTACTCTTGGCAGTGCACAGTGTGTCCTAGAGTGGGGTAGATGGGAGAATCGTGTGGCCAGTGAGGTCTCTGGCCAGTTGACCTTCAGAACGGAATTACCTGATGGAGAAGGGGTAGGAGAGGTAAGGCACTCACCTGAGTCATGTCGTTGCGTGTGCAAAGGGTGTGAAAGCCCTGGCCTCTGCCTCCTGCCCTGCCTCATCTACCAAGTAGGGTGTGGGCTGCACATATTGTCAATACATCACGTATTGTCAATGGGCTCGAGGATGGGAGTTGGAGTCTCCGTGGAAACCCTTAATTAGTGCCTGCAATTCCAACACTTAGGAAGCTGATGCAGGAGGATTCTTAGGAATCCCAGAATAGCCCGAGTAACAAAGTAAGCCAGGTCACGGTGGCATATTTTTTTAATATCAGCACTCAAGAGGCAGAGGCAGGAGGATCACTGCCTGCTCAGGGCTAGCCTGGCCTACATAGAAAGCTTCAGATTAGCAAGGCTACAGGGTGAGACTCTGTTTCAACACCCCCACCCGACCCACAGCTACACCACACCCATAATACCCTTCCTTCCCCACCCGCTCAAATTGAAAATACAGTATTTTAGTCACTGTATAAAATAATTTAAATGATAGAGTATAAAAGCAGTTTGTCCTCTTAATAGAAAATAGAAATAAAGATAACTACTTTAAAGTAAAACTTTCTCTCCTCCCGCTCTCCTCCCTAACTGCCGTCCCTCCCTTTCTTCCTGAGCTGGGCCTTCCTTTTCTGTCCCAACTGTTCCAAAAGTGGTGCCAAAAGCCCCCACAGATGAGTATGAGGTGGGGGAGGGGCAGCAGAAGGTGGGGCTTTGGGGAGCCCCAGTCGTATTGAAGGCTGAGCCTTCTTACATGGCAACTGACTGTTCTGAGGAGGAACATGAGTTCCCCCAATACTCGGGACCCCACCCTCATAGCCCCTCACTCCCACAGTCTTGGTTTCTTGAAATCACAGCACTGGGATCCTGACATCGCCTCAAGAGTGACAAGACGCAAAGCAGATCACAAGTGATAAATGTTTTCTACCTGTGAATGCATGCACGCGCGCACACACACATATACACACTCAACACATACACCCATGTTCACACACATATACATATATACACACACAAACACATACACACTCAACACATACACACATGTTCACACACAAATACATACACACACTCAGCACATATACACACGCATACACACATATACACACAAATACATACATACACACTTAACACATATACACACACATGCACACGCATACATGCACACGCATACACACATATACACACAAATACATACATACACACTTAACACATATACATACACATACATGCACATACATACACACATATACACACCTACAGACAAATACACACACTCAACACATATACACACATACATGCACACATATATGCACATATATACACATACACACAAATACAACAAATATACACATACATTCACACACATACATGCACATATACACACACAAATACATACACACACTCAGCACATATACACACGCATACACACATATACACACAAATACATACATACACACTTAACACATATACATACACTTACATGCACATACATACACACATATACACACCTACAGACAAATACACATGCTCAACACATATACACACACACACGCATACATGCACACATATATGCACATATATACACATACACACAAATACATATGCATACATATGTATACAAACACATTTTATGTGATTTGGTTTAGAATGTTCTTAATCATACATGTACTCAAAGGTGTATGAATTCAGCTGTAGGCCACTGTCTGTGTCCCAGGGCTCCTGTCCAGGACCAAACTCACTGTCCCCTTACTTTATAGACATTGTGAACCCTTCTTGCCCAGGGGTGCTCCCTAGCGGAATTATTTTCAGAATCAAGATGACATACTCAATCAGCATTGCACCTACTGTTTGCTTACGTGCCCACGGACTGTTTTATTATTTTAATTTTTGCCTGTCTGTACCTATTCTTGTCCCTGCGCTGAAACCAGTTTGTGGAGGAGCCAGAGGAAGTGGTTTAGTGTTTGAGGCCTGGATGAGGAGGAGTCGGCAGGGTGTCTCACACATGTGAGAGGCTGTCAATCATTTGGGCACGCGGGATCTGTGCAGACCTCGGCAGGGATGGGAACCCCGCTATGTGGAACGACACTCAGCTAGGGTGGTCTCAGGATACTTTCCAGAGCGTTCTGTCCTCCAGTGAGGCCCTCGAGCCCCATTTGGACTCTACCACACTTTCCACTCAGCTATTTCAGAGCAGGGGTTGGAGGCCATTCAAGTTCCCAGCTGCGTGACTTCCTGGCTCTGGTTTACAAAGTACTGTCTTGGGAAGGAAGGGAGGGGCCAGGGTGTCTCGGCCTGCGCTGTACCCTGGGTGGAGACAGGTAGGACCTCTCTCTGAGAGTCTTACTTCTAGGAAATCCCCTCCTGGCATACTGTCATCACTTCCCCTTCTGCCTCAGCAGCCAGTGTGCTGGGAGGAGGCGGCTTACAGAGCAGCAGGTCCTTTCTGCTCTACCTCAGGCTCTGTTTCTGAGGTGGCAGAATGAGGCTAGAACAGCTCATGTGGCTTCAAGTAGTCCCCCCCCCCCCCACTACTTTCTGTAAAGTTCCAGGGGAACTCCAGATGGCCTAGTGTCCAGACTGGGTCTGGCCTTGGGGAGCATTTATCCTCAAGATGTCTCCATTTCTGTCATTCTCATCCCCAATTAGAGAGCATGGGAGAGCTAAAGACCCAGACTGCAGAGAGTGACCAGGGACCTCAGCATCATCTCAGTAACCCTCTTGAAGGCCTGCGCTGGGCCTAGGGTCCCCCAGACAGCCAGCTTGTGCTGTCTTCCCAGAGTACAACTGTCAAGGTAGAGACAGAGTCCACAGTGACCCAGCAGTGCGTGGGTAGTAGGTGGACAGCGGAACCTGAGGCAGACAGGACATGTGGCTTCCACTACCAAGCCCTAGGGTCAGAACCCCGTTTTCTGGCCAGGTTTGAGCTGAACATCACAGGGGGAAAGGAAGGCAGAGGGGTACGCTTGTGTGTATAGGGAGAAGAGGCTTTGCAAGAGCAGACAGAGGGCCTGGAGCAGTCTGGGTCACCCACACCTGTGATCCCCGTGTGTGGCAGGAGGTGGCTGGACAATCAGGAGCTTGGGGACATCTTCACTCAGACACACAGTGAGTCTGAGGCTAGCCCAGGCTATGGGAAACTCCATCTTAAACAAAGAGAAAAGTCAGGGCAAGGATTGCGAGTCTGGACTGGGGTAAAAGCCCGCTGTCATGTGGCCCGGGTCATTTTCCAGTCAATCTCATGCTCTTCCAGTTCTGGGCTTTGATACCCACTAATCTGCCTTCTGCCACCACAGAAGTTCCCAGGAGCGCAGTCATGTGGTCTCCACGTTTTTCTGTGTAGTTTTGGTTTTTATTCGGCAAATTGGTTTCTCAAAGTGGTTCTACCATTTTGCTTCTCCGTAGCAACAGTGGACTCTCAGGGGCTCTGCCTCTCACCAAGTGTGATTATCAGTGGTTTTCTTTTGACTCTCCTGGTAGGCTTGGAGCGGATGCTTCTCACTGGGGAACATTAATTTGTATTTCCCTGATGACTAATCATGCTAACTTTGACCTCATGAATAAATTGGTGATGTGGTTAATGGACAGTTTGGTCAAATTTTGTTTTAATATGGTGCTGTTTGAAACAAGATTTAATGTCTAATGTCAAAGTACCTCACTTATGCTAAGAAGCCTGACACATGTTATGTTTATGTGTACACACACACACACACACACACACACACACACACACACACATAAACACCCTTCCAAAACATGAGGTCTACAAGGAAAACTGGGACACTACATTCATCTCAGTCCCACGCAGCTGCTCACAAGAGCCTCTCGCCCGCCACTATCGTCCTAACAACCTGTGAGGATGTCACCAAGGAAACAAAGTGGCTTGTGAGGGGCACCAAGCCCAGGTTTATCCTGTTCTGCATCCAATCCTTTACCTAGTACCTGGCTTACCGCCAGACTCAGATCAGAGCCACCATGAAGGGAAACAAAACAACGATGACAAAACCGCCAGAGTAAAGAGCCAGGCAGAGTGACTGGCACCTGGAATCCTAAGGCAGTGGATGTTCAGAGGAGAAAGCAGCCCTCAGTCTGGAATCCAGCGGAGGCTTTTGTCAGCAGCAGGACCGGAGCGGAGCACCAGCACGATTCACGGCTGCTCAGGCCCTTCTCCCTTCTCAGCCACAAATCTGTAATTTTTTAGGAATCTCACCAGAAAGCACCGTTTTTCAGGGAAAGGACCTGCAGGCTTGTGCAACCCTACTGGCTCCTGGCCTTCCTTTATCAGATTATAATTTCACCCAAGCCACCTCCCAACTCTCTCTGATCAGAAGAGAAGGGGTGGGGGAAGGTGTCTCGGCAACCTTTGAGATGTAACTTGAGAGCCACCAAAAAGGTGTATAGGCAAAAAGGTGTATAGGCGGCAAATGCTGGGACAGCTGACTCTCCCCCCAGGAACCGGCATCCACACTCAGGGGTGTCTTGGTTTCTCCAGTGCTGTCTTGAAGGATTCTATTCCCGTGCCTTACTTTCCCCTACTCTCCTCCAGGAAGCACAGAACCTTACTTAGGTATGTCTTTCTGCGTGCCTCTCTTTCTCTTAAACCTTAAAATAATCTTCAACAAAATCGCTAAGTCAGCTCTATCATAAACTGGCTGGTCCTGAAATTCCTTCCAGCATCAAAGCCACAAAACCAGGGTTGGAGAGATGGCTTCGTGCTTAAGAGCTCCGGCTGTTCTTATATGGGACCCAGGTTTAGTTCCCAGCACACACATGGTGGCTCACAACTGTCCCTAACTCCAGTTCCACACATACATATATGCAGGCAAAACACCCATACATGTACAATAAAATAAGAAAAATCAAAGATAAAAAAGAAACCCAGCTACTCAAATACACCATTGTCACGGTCCCTAAAAGTCCAAGGAATTCTTCAGACTGCTGAGGGAGATGGCATCTCTGTGCCCTCACTCCCAAAAATCCCGGGGTGAGGGAGGCAGAAGAAAGAAGATCCCAAGTCTGAGACCAGTCTGGGCAACATGGTGAGGTTCTGTGTCAAACTGAAAAGGAAAAGAGAACTAGGGGTGCAGCTCATCATACACCAGCCCTGAGCTCAAGTCCCAGAACTCAAATAAATGGTAAACACACAAGGACTCCCATTCAAATTCAGTGTGGCGGGGGTGCGGGCGGGGGGCGTGCAGACGATTGTGAGTGTAGGGGTGGTAGAGCAGCTTATTGTGGGAGAATGAAAGCAAATCTGAGCTTTCTGGGGCATGAGGGTTTGTAGGAGGAAGTGCCTGGGGTTAGCCTGCAGAGTTGTGGGACCCTGTCTCTTGGTGTGTCCCCAGATAAAGGCATCCCTTGAACTCACTCACGTTGTCTGACTGGGTGCTTACAGTAGCCTTGCAAGGCACTGCTGATTCAGGCTAGAGATGAGACCTTGTTCCTGTGCCATGGGGAGACTCGCTAAAACGCCAGTGATGCCCGGTCGGCCACCTGGTGGTGTCCGGGAGGTTGAGACTCATATTCTGGTTTAGCCATTCATACCACAGAGGATGTGATCCCAGAAAACAGACCCTATGTTGAGTCAGGACGCTGAACTGGGAGAATGCCACCTGTCCCATGTAGCCCTCAGTTTCCCACCTCTCAAGAAGGAATCCAAGATTCCAGGCCTCTAAGGACCGCCACACCTCCATGACAGGAGCTCTAGAGCTGAGAGGTTCCCTGTGCCTTGTACCTCTTCCCTCAGCTAAAACTTGATTCTGGGAGTGTCTGTCAGGATGGACGTCTTCTCCCTAAGCAGTCAAGGAAATGGATCAATATATTTCCTGGGTCCTCCCCCTCTTTTGCAAAAGTGTGGCTGGAATGATGACACTGGGCTTGTCCTGGGGACAGAGAGGAAGAGAGGAGGGATGTAAACACGTGCCAGACACTCATTAGAACCGGGAGAGGGACAAGGTGCTTAGTGCAGGATCACACAGCCTAATGCCCTGACACACGGGACTCGCAGACCAGCCACATCATGGACACTGGAAAATATTTTTCTGTGTTAAAAACTAATTTTTTCTAGGACCTGGAGGGATAACTCAGTGCTTCAGAGCATGAGCTGCTCTTGGCAGAGGACCTGAGTTCAATTCCCTGTGCCCACATTGGTCAGCTCATGATCACCTGTGATGCTAGCACTGGGGAAATCTAATGCCTCCAGCCACCTGGAGCACAAAATAAAATCCTTCAAAAACTGACATTACCAAGAACTTCAGAAAATGCTTTTTGAAATGACACGGGCTGGGACGTGCCAAACCAAGGCTGCAGAGAGGGTTTGAGCCCCACTGAGAAGACAGGAAGAAGGCAGGGTCAGAGAGAAGCCATGGAGCCCCGCTGGACACAAACACCTGGAACTTTACCCAGTAAGCCACAGCCTCGTGGTGATACACAGATTACAAAAAATGGGTTAACCGAAGATTTAAGAGTTAGCCAATAAGAAGTTTGAGCTAATGGGCCAAGCAGTGTTTTAAATAATATAGTTTCTGTGTGGTTATTTTGGACCAAGACCCCGTGAAAGGTCGCCTTGAACACCCCTCAAAAATTACTTCACCCAATAAACAGCAGAAAGAAGTTTGGACAGAACTATGCCCATATTCCCAAATATTGTCTATAAATGTTTGTTTACATTTAAGGGGGATATGCTATAGAGATTTGCATTGGTATGGATCTTGGTTTATTGATACACATTTAAGGTCAATTTTGTTATATGTATATATATTTCTGCTCTTGATCAAGGTATTGTGATTGTGTAGCTCATTTAAATTTTCGTCCCAGCATGAGTGTGTATGTCAGTGTATGTGTTGGGGGGGGGGGAGTACACAAGTGTGGGTGTGTATAGAAGCCAGAGTACAACCTTGGGTGCTGTTCCTCAGGCATTGTCTTTTTATTAAAATTTATTTATTTATTAAAGATTTCTGTCTCTTCCCTGCCACCGCCTCCCATTTCCCTCCCCCTCCCCCAATTAAGTCTCCCCCCCAGCCCGAAAAGCAATCAGGGTGTCTTTTTTTTTCTTTTGGGACAGAGTCACTCATGGGCCTAGAACTCCGTAAGCTGGGCTGACCAGTCTGCATGCCCAACAAGCATCCCTGAATCTGCCTGCTTAGCACCGGGATTTTAAGCATTTCACCAAGACTGTAAGAAAAGATTGACTTTTAATGTGTGTGCATGTGTACACATGAGTGTAGGTGCCTGTGGAGGCCAGAGCCATTGGTACCTGTGGTGGTTTGAATGAAAACGCCCCTCCCCATAGGGACGGTCACTATTAGGGAGTATGTTCTTGTTGGAGTAGGTGTGGTCTTTTTGGAGGAAGTGTGTTACTGCAGGTGGGTTTTGAGGTCTTAAATGCTCAAGTCAGGCCCAGTATCTCTCTTTCTTCCTGATGACTGCGGATCCAGATGTAGACAAGTCTTGTGTAGACACAAGCATGTCTGCTTGTGTGCCGCCATGCTTCCCCCACGTGATGACAATGGACTAAACCTCTGAACTGTAAGCCAGCCCCAATAAATGTTTTCTTTTATAAGAGTTGGCATGGTCATGGTGTCTCTTGACAGCAATAGAACCTAACTAAGACAATACCCCTGGAGCTGGAGTTGTAGATGGTTGTGAGCCACCAGATATGGGTGATAGAAGGCCTTCTGGAAGAGCAGTAGAGGTGGCACCCAACACCCAGTTTTTCCACCTAGGTCTTAGGGATCAACTCACAACCTACCCACCTCATTGTGCCCCCATTTCCCAAAGTGTGTCCTCTCGAGGGTTGAAATCAAAGCCTAAGTTAAGAGGCTCTAGGGCAGGGAAGCCATGGTAACCAAGAGCACGGCGACTGCTTTAGATGGTGGAAACGTATCTGACTGTGGCAGAGATCACATGACTGTATGTAACTGTTGGAGCTCATAGACTTGTGTGTAAAGGGTGGTGATTCTTATTACATGCAAATGATACCTCATCAAACCAAACTTTAAATGAGTGTGACTTTCCTGAGGTCTCCATGGAAAGGCTGACGTGTTTGGTGTTTGCTCTTCACCCAGGCTGGTCGGAACTCCCATCTTTGTGATGGTCACTAATCATTGCCAATCCCACCGGGTTTAGAATTGCCATGGAAACACATCTGTAGGCGTGTCTATGAGATTACATCTAGGGAACCTTAACTAGGCCAGATGTCAACCTAGGAGGGAGGTCCCTGCCAGGGTGGGTCGCACAAGAGCCTAAGACTGGATTAGTCATCCATACCACAGGGGACATGACCCCAGAAAGCAGACTCTGTGCTCAGTCAGTACACTGAGCTAGGTGAATGCTACCTAAATGTAAATTCCTCATCCCATGGGCTGGAGTCCAGACTGAATAAAGAGAAAGCAAACTGCACACCACCATTCCGCTCTCCCTCCTTCCTGACTTCAGAGGCGATGTGACCAGCCCCCTCATGCTCCTGCTGCTGCCATATTAGACTGTCGTCTTAGTTACGGTCACTGTTGCCATGATGAAACATCATAAACAAAAGCTAACTAGGGAGGAAAGGGTTGGTTTGGCTTACACTTCCACATCACAGTCCATCACTGAAGTCAGGACACGAACTCAAGCAAGGCAGGAACCTGGAGGCAGAAGCTGATGCAGAGGCCATGGAGCGGGAGCTGCTTACTGGTCCCGCTTCTCCTGACTCGCTCAGCCTGCTTTCTCATTGAACCCAGCATCACCAGCCCAGGGATGGCACCACCCACCATGGGCTGGGTCCTCCCCCATCAATCACTAATTAAGAAAATGCCTTACAGCTGGATCTTAGGGAGGCATTTTTCTTAAATGAGTTTACTTCCCCAAGCTTGTGTCAAGTTGACATAAAACCAGCCAGTGCCACTGTGCATCACCCAAACTGTGAGCCAGATAAATCCTTCTTACTTAAGTTGTCTTTGTCAAGGATTTTGTCATGGCCCTGAGAAAAATAACTGATAGTCTTCAAATCTGGGCCTCCCTGGACCTTCCCTCTGCTCTCAGCTTCCACAGCTCACTGCCGAACGGTGTGGAACGGCCCCCTTCACAGGTGCAGGTTAGTATTGATTGGAAACTCAGAAACACTGGGAACTTTCTGGGGTGCCTCATCTGTTCAATTTTCTCAAGAACCATACGCTCTTGCTGTGGCCGTGGACCCTATCCTGTGTTTTCTCTCTCTCTCTTTCTCTTTCTCTCTCTCTCTCCCCCCCCCTCTCCCACTGTGTGTGTGTGTGTGTGTGTGTGTGTGTGTGTGTGTGTGTGGAGAGAGAGAGAGAGAGAGAGAGAGAGCGCCTGTGCAGGCTGCTTCTAGGCAGAAGGTTGATATGCAGTGAACCTTTCTTCTCAAGGGTGACAACTGTGATGTCTACAGTGTTATATAACCTGCCCAGCTTCCTAGTTATATGACTGAGCCTGTGATCCTCTTAAGGCTAAAGCCAGGGGTCCCCCTAGAATTCTTCAGCTTGGCTTATATGCTGCTTCCTAACTGAAGTATTACATAGGCCCATGACCAGGCTACAGTCACCTCACAATGACCATAACTAGAAATTTGATCTTCTGGACTTCGTGCACACTCACTCTGATTTCTGGAATACTGAGACCTCTAACACACATTTGTATACACGTTTTCACACCCTCGAAGTCTCTGGCACTCTGGCGAGGCCTAGATCTGGTCTGTGTTCCTTCCATTCCTCCGATCCTTTGTGACAACCAACTTGTTTATGTGACTCCACAGCCGAGGAATCTGTGAGGGTTAAGCCCCACCTCCTGTCCCATGCTTCTTGTCCCATGCTACTCCTTTGCCCTGGAACACTTCCATGAACATGTGCCAAACAGACAAGAGGCTCCCCCGACACACACACACACACACATGTGCACAGTCTGCAGACCAGGCTGCGTGTTCACACATTCTCCAGGTGTTTCACAGACCCTCCTGGCCTCTGCATGCTAGGGCCTTCCAGATGCCACCCTGTGGGGGACTACAGACCCCTAGAAGTCCCCTTTCAGCCCCCACCAATCCCACGGGTGAGAGGACAGTCTCGTGTGACTGCTGTGTGCACAGCTTTATCTCAAAGGCCTTGGTACAGTTAGGCAAACTAAGGGAGTCTAAATGTTTGCTCTTGGGTCCTGTGAGGAAACAGAGGCTCCTGCCTGGGGGTTCCCCTTGGCCCTGAGTCTCAGCCAAAGGTTCCAGTGGAGGGAAGGCAGTATCCCAAGACAGTTTGGGAAGGAGAGAAGTCAGGATTATCCGAGGTCAGCGAAGTCAGCGGTTGGGGGTGACCTGATTACCAAACTGCTTTTTAATGACCTTTGTTGTTTTGGTAACTGGCGCCCTGTGAGATGGAGCCTATGGATCACAGACGGGCGCTGGGTCTTGGGTTGGTTTCCCTTTGACTCAATGCGCATTTTGGTCCCTGGCAGCAGAATTTCTGTCGGTGTCCCTACTACAAAGTGCTCTTTCTTATCTTGTGAATAAAACTGTATTTACTCATTATAAATTAACTTGTGTGTTAATCTCAGTATAAAGCTGTGATATCCTATTTATATGATTTATATGTTTGTTTGTTTGTTTGTTTTGGTTTTTCGAGACAGGGTTTCTCTGTGGCTTTGGAGCCTGTCCTGGAACTAGCTCTGTAGACCAGGCTGGTCTCGAACTCACAGAGATCCGCCTGACTCTGCCTCCTGAATGCTGGGATTAAAGGCATGCGCCACCATTGCCCGGCTTCTGATTTATATGTTACAATCATTTATCTATTGAAAATTTGATTTATTTAACATTTTGGTCTTTTTTTTTTTTTTTTTTTTTGAGACAGGCTTTCATGTATTCCAGGTTGACTTCAAACTACTTAGTTATGTAGCTAAGATTGACTTTGAACATCTAATTCATCCCAAGTACTGACATTTCTGGGTGTGCTACCATGCCCTGTTTGTCAGTTCTGCGGACCAGACTCAGGGTCTCATGCATGCTAGGCCATGGTTCTACCAACTGAGCTACATATAGCCTATGCTGGCCTTGACCTCACTACCTGGGAAAGCCAACCTCGACTATTACTCTTCCTGTGTCCACCTCCCAGGAAAGGGCAGATACCAGGCAGCTTGTCCGCCTGTGTCTTTGGTCGTATGGAGAACCTCTAGCAATGCAATTAGAATTCCCTCTGCACTGTTGTGACCCGAACTTTGAAGCCTCCTCCGTGAGTGTAGCTGTCCTTGCAAGGTCTTAGATCAGAAGCTTTTGAGGCTCAAATGAACCTCTCAAGCCTGTGCTGGAGCCTTCCGGTCGGCTGGAAACAGGTGGGGGTGCCTCTCAGGAGGGACAGATGCAGGTGGACCAGCCCTGCTGGGAGCCCAGGAACCTTAGCCTGGGAAGGCCCAGGCCCTAGGTAAGGAAGGCCTGAGGGGAGCCCCTGGGACAGCACTTCCTGGGTGGTTTGCTGAGGTCTGCCTCAGCTGAAGCAGAACTGCCTCTGGGCAATGGGTGGTGGTGACTTCCGGGCTCTTCTACCCCTTCACCTGTAGGTCCTCATCACACCACTGCGCTACCTCCATGTCATTGTCCTGTCAAGCTATCTCCATGGTACCAGCACAATCCCACAATAGTTCTCAGATTCCATTTGGGTAGAGCGTTAGTTCCCCCCCCCTCCCCCTCTACTCTTGGTGTCTGTTCCTGTGTACACAGGTGTGGAGGTCAGAGGTTGAAGTTGGCATCTTCCTTAATCCACCTCTACCTCACTTTTTAAATTTTTACGAAGGTTAGTTACTATGACTGTCACTGTGTGGACGCACGCCTGCTACAAGGCACAAGGTCAGAGGTCTATTTTATGAGTTGGTTCTCTCCTTCCACCTCCACACGGCTCTGTGGTTGAACTCAGGCATCCAGGCTTGCACAGCGAGGGCTTTTACCCCCTCAGTCATCTCCCCAGTTTTCTTGTTGCTTGTTTGTTTTGAAATAGGGCCTCTCACTGAACCTGGAGCTCACTGATTTGACTAGACTGTCTAGTCCACAAGCCCTAGAGAGCCTCCCAATCTCTGCCTCCTAGTATTGGGATTACAGGTTCGCACAGTTGCACTGGTCTTTTTTATGGGTGCTGGAAATTCAAACCAATGCCCTTGTACTCATGAAGCAAATACTTTATGAATAGAGCCATCCCCAGCCATGTATGGACTAGTTTCTACCCATGATCTTCTTTCTCTTAAGGGAAGAAATGACGGGGCTGGGGAGATGGCTCAGTGGTTAAGAACACTGGCTGCTCTTCCAGAGAACCCAGGTTCAATTCCCACCACCTACATGGAAGCTCAAACCATCTGTAACTCTAGTTTCAGAAGATCCCATGCCCTCTCTGGCCTCCAAAGACACTAGGCATCAAAAAAGAAAAATAGAAAGAGAGAGAGAGAGAGAGAGAGAGAGAGAGAGAGAGAGAGAAAGGGCACATTCTTGTCCCCACCAGAGGCCCCACCACCGACTAGAGTCATGAATCCAGCACCATCAGCCTGAGAGCCTGGCTAAGAACATCTGGACGGAGCTCTTCCCCTCCCTCCCCTTACTGGTGCCTAGGGGCGGAAAGCATCAGCTTTAGGGAAGAGCTTGGGGCAGAGGGCTTCTGAGCTCCCTCGCAGACAGGACTTGCGCCTGGTTCTGGCTCTACGGGTCATTCTTGTCCTGCAGGTGGGTGCTGCTTGCTGTGCCCTGCTCTCTAGTGCAGCCTGCCAGCCCGGGGCCAGGAGCAGGATTGGGTGGGAGGCCTCTGTGCCAGGAACATGGAATGTCTGCAAACTTCAGAGGTCTGGAATCATCTGGAGGCCAGAGCTAGAAGTAGGAGAGAGGTCACATGCCTTCCAGCTGTACAGCAAGGCCAGTCTGAATAAGGCAGCCACTGGCCAGTTGGGCCAGACACTCACAGGTCAGCTCCTGGCCTGGCTGTCAGCCACTGGGAAAGCTGTAGCCAGCCCTGGCAGGCCAGTTAGTCTCTGGAGCGTCAGACGGCCTGGCCCATGTGTGGGTGTGTGGAGGGCCCCTCCTTCCTCCTGCCTGGATGGGGTTCCTTCCAGGCTGCAGGCCTGGCTGCACTAATGGTTCTGAAGTTTCTGTTGTGTTCTGAGGGGCACCACAGAGGATCTAGCTGGACAGGGTTCTGACACATGTGGTCCCTCCCAGAACTTGGGCTAAGCTCCAGTCCTCCTCACCTGGGGACAGAGACTCTCAGAGGAGATGCAGATGGAACATCCAGATGGTCCCTCCGCCCCGAGGCCCAGCTGGGCCTGTCCAGGCAGGCTGTGGTCAGGGGCCTTGTAGCAGTATGTACAGAGGGCACGTGCTACCTAGGAAACAGGTCACTGAGTGATCAGCTTACAGCCTAGTTATTTTTTAAAATTATTTATTTTTATTTGATGTGCACTGGTGTTTGTGTGCATGTATGTCTGTGTAAAGGTGTTGGATTCCCTGGAGGTAGAGTTACAGGCAGCTGTAGGCTGCCATGTGGGTGCTGGGAATTGAACCCAGGTCCTCTAGAAGAACAGCCAGTGCTCTTAACCACTGAGCCATCCCTCCAGCCCTGACCTAGTTATAAGGTTAGTTAGCTTTAGTTGTCAATTTAGCAGAGCCTAGAGTCAACTGAGAAGAGAGTCTTCATCCAATAACTATCTTCATCAGGTTGGCCTGTGGGTATGCCTGATTATCTTATTAATTGATGGAGGAGGGCCCAGCCCACTATGGGTGGTACCATTCCCTATGCAAGTGATCCTTGCATATAAGAAAAGCTAGCTAAGCCTGAGCCTGTGGGCAAGTCAGCAAGCAGTAGTAATCCAGTTTCTGACAAACTCCTGCTTGAGTTCCCACCTTGACTTCTCTCAGGGATGGGCGGTGACCTGGAGGATGAAATAAAACCTTTCTACCTCCAAGTAGCTTTTGGTCAGAGTGTGGGGTTTTTTTTGTTTTTTTGTTTTTGTTGTTGTTGTTGTTGTTTTTTTATCACAGTAACAGATCATAGAACACAAAGCCTTCTGCCCTCACCTCCCTACTCCCAAGCCAAGGTACCCTCAAGCCTCGAGACTCTAGGCCCTCACTAGCTGGTTGTTCTCACGTTTGCTGAGGTTGGCAGATACATAAGCCAGGCTCGCCTGAAGTACTTTTTGGAGTCTAAAAGCCCAACCCTCTTTCCTTGCCATGATAGAAGATTCTGGTACAACAGGGATGCTGAGTGGGGTCTTGGGAGAGCACAGGTCGGGCCTGGGCCCAAGTTCTGAGATGGGAATAGGTAATGTTAGCCAGGGAGAAGGAAAGGGCTGGTTTGATGGCAGACACTGGCCAGGCCAAGTTTCCTGTGGAGAAGGCCCAAAGGCAGATAAGGACCTGGAACAGGACCTAGTCTGAGTGAAATTCAGGATCTCATGGGCTCTAGATGAGGGAGGCTGGAGCCGTGGGTGTTGTGGTGGGACAGGGTGAGGAAGTCAACTGTTAGTAGGCAGTAGATCCAGCTTTCCAAACAGTTTAACCTGCTGGGCATGGTGGTGCACACCTTTAAACCCATCACCAGGGGGCAGAGGCAGCTGGATCTCTGTGGCCAGCCTGGTTTACAGTGATTTCTAGGGTAGCCAGGGCCATATAGATGAGACTCTGTCTCAAACAAAATAAAAAAATTAACAAAAAGTAGCTTAACTGAAGTTACATAATTATGTACCAAACCTGCTCTTACTAAGGAATGCAATTTGGCCAATTGTAGTGAGTTTTGTCTTTCCCGGAAATGACATTCCATTCAGGATGCACCGTCCGGGCAGCTACAGATCTTTCCGTAACAGTAGGTTGCTTAGCATTTCCTAGAACTTGATGTGAATGGGAACATTCAGTGAGTTCCCTTTGTGGTCTGACTTCACTCCTCACACTTGAGGCCCCTCTGAGTCTTTGTGGTGTCTAGCCATGGTTGCTTCCCTCGGAGCTGTGTAGGAATCCATTGTCTCCTTCCAGGGCTCAGCTAGATTCCGGAGGAGGAAGGATGTGAGCTGCAACTCCAAGACAGCTTCAGTTTGGGAGAACGGTTATCATTTGAACTGTTGGTGATTCTCTGGAAACCCTCTTTGCAAGGCTCCTTTTACTTGACTCAACTTGAAGGTCACCTAGTATTCCCCAAGGGACCTTTGTTAAAAAATATTTTGAAGTGGCCCGATTTCATAGCTGACAAGAGCAGACACTAGGCTAACCAAGAAGCTTAAAAGGGAAGGCTGGGGAGATGTTTTGGTGAGTGAAAACACTTGTACAAGCCTGAGGATCAGAGTTCAGACACCCAGCATCCATGTAAAGGCTGGGCGGGTATAGGGACCACTGTAACCCCGGAGCTTAGGGGGAAGACACAGGGGATCCCTGGAGCATGTTGGCTAGCTAATACTACACCCAAACAGCACACTCTAGATACAAGGTGGCGAGCAACTGATACAGACATATGTTATCAACTTCTGGCCGCTACATAGACAAGACACAGGTGCACATATACCACCCTCACATGTGTCCTTCCATACATGTAAACACCCCCCCCAACACACACACCATATTCACATGTAAAAAACAGAAGCTGCAAAGGGAAAAGTGGACAATGAATGGGGAATGAATAGGGCATAAGTGCTTTGCAAAGTTCGACCATGGTCTGGGAACCTGGAAAGCCACACAATGTCACAAAGGTCAGGAAAGGCACAGGCTCAAGAAAGGACCCTGGGAGGCCCTGGGATCCCACCTCTAGCTGACCTCCAGGCCCCGAGCATGGAGAAAACCAAGGCTAAGCAGAGCTGGCCACGACTTGCCTGTGTGAGATGGAGCTCTGCTTCCCACAGAGCCCTGCAGCAAAGACCGGGGGACTTTGGTGTCTAACTGAAGTTCACCACCAAGGGAGGGAGCCGGGGCTGGTACACGGAATGTGGGCTGCACAGACGCAGGTTGAGAAGCCACTTGGTGATGAGATGTGGCGGGGATAGAATAGACGACAGGCAGGGGTCTCATTTCAGAGGCATCACACCATGTTACTATTTAAAGGCTCAGCATTAAAAAAAGACAAAATATGGAAAGACATGAGAAAGCATGGCCTACACCTGTAGCAAGCAGCATGGAGCCACACCTGATAATCAGCTCCTAATATTGGCTGGGGCCTGATAACGCAATGATTATCAGCTGCTTGCATATGTGTGAACCTATAGGCAGTGCCCACCTGGCAATCCGGGATTGGCAGCCCATGCCTACTTACGGGCTGGGAGAGGTTTGCCCGGAGAGAGAGGGGAAGAGAGAGGGAAAGAGAGAAAGTAAGAGAGAAAGTAAGAGAGAAAGTGAATTAAGTCCTGGAATAAACTGCAGTGAGAAGAGCTCTGGTGTGTCGCGCGTCATCCTTGCGGGACGAGGGTGGCCGTGACACACACCCAGGTTGGAAACAGGGACTGATGGGGGCCATCCCAAGCAGAGCTAATTAGACAATGCTCTAAGTAACTAAACGAATCCAGAGAGGGCCGGTGAGGAGGCACAGTGAGCTGAAAGCGCTCACTATACAAACTTGACGACCTGAGTTCGATTTCGTATCCCACAGTAGGAGAGGATTGACTCCTGCAAGCTGTCCTCTGACCTCTATGCGTGCACTGCGGCACACGGACACCCATATTCACACGTGCACATACATAAAGACACAACAAAGTTCTTTAAGACTGAAAATGTCCAGGTCCAAAGAAATAAGTCAACAGCAGTGTGTGTGTGTGCGTGTATATGTGTGAGCACAGATCCAGAGCCAGACATCAGGTATCTTTCCCCATTGCCCCCCACCTTCCTTTTAGAGACAGGGTTTCGCTGAACCAGGAGATCGACTGTGCAGCTAGACTGGCTGGCCAGCAAACCCCAGGGTCCTCGAGTCTCTCCCTTCCCAGTGCTGGGATGATAGGCACAGGTGGCAGAACTCCTGAGCATCCAATCTCGGGCCCCTGTGTTTATAAGGTAAACATGTACTTTACCAACTTAGCCGCCTCCCTGGCCTCTCTAGCAGCCTGTCCAGATGCCCGAGCTCCTTGACACTTTTCTCCTAACTGTTCACCCTTTGAAAGCTGCTTGAACATGGCTGCCAGGTTGAGAGGCAGGCTGGGGAGGCTCCACCAGACTCCTTAACAACTAGCCCAGGCTCGAGGGAGCTAGGGCAGCAGCAACGGAAAAGCGATGGGACCCAGAGGGATGCTGGGGAGTATTTATCAGGCTGGGCATCTGCTGCTGGGAGGGTGGGCTCCCAGAGAATAAAAATGGATAAGGAGCCATTTACTGGGAGAGGACAGACATTGAGAAGGGCGCTGTGTCTTCACATCCTTGGGGATGGCGAAGAGATGACAGCTACGTCTGTGGCTGTGTGACAAGTCCAAGCCCTGGGGACAACAGATTGCCTCTCAGTGAAACGGAGATGACCTTGTCCAACCACGCTCGGTTTCTAGACTCTAAGGCAGAGTTGATAATGGGCACAGGCTTCTCTCTCTCCCCGGGGACTTCCTGGATAGAGGCTGCTGGCCCCTGGAGCACTGCCATGCTCTGGAGTCAGGATCCAGCCTGCGGATGTTAGCTTAGCCTTATCACGGGCAGCCGTGCAAACAGAATGTAGTGCTCTACGCAGGCCCCTGGTAACAGCGCCAGAGGAGGCTGCTGGGCACACCATGTGCTCACCTGCACCTGCAGAGCGAAAAGTCTGCTTTCTCGTGATGCCTCCGTATCACACCGACATGGTGGGTCAGGCCAGGGAAAGAACCCAGCCTGTTGTGAGCGGGAGTGAACTACAGCCGCGAGGGGACCTGAGGCTCCAGGAGGCAGGAGGAGGGCTGTGGCAATCGGGGCTTCCACCTGGGCCACCTCCCTGCTCTGCTGAGTCAAGCCCCTGGTAGGATGAGCACACACAGCATTTAACTAGGGCATATAGCACCACCTATTGGCACTGTCTAGGCTAGGAAGTAGGAAGGTGGGCTGTTCGTCTGGAAATGAGATCTTTGTGACTTCCAGCGCTCCAGAGAAACAAAATGAGAATGAGTTAGATAATAGATCAACTGATAGGCAGACTATTTATCTGTACACATGTATAGGCAATCTTTTGTCACGAAAAAGTCTCTCTACAGGGGGGATAGAAACAACGTCTACCCTTTCTTCTAAGGTCCCAATCATAAAGCAAGGTGTGAGTCTGCTGAAGTTCACTCTGTGAGTTTATTGGGCTTCCTCACAGAGCATTGGGGAGGGGCTACGCATAGGAGTGAGGGTGCCTCTCTGACTTGAGGCCACAGCAGAAAGTCTCCACCCAGCAGAGATGCAGCATAGGTGGAGCCCCCTCCCACTGTATCCTCTAGCTGTGCCCTGAGACCATGTGATAAGAAGCAGCTGGGTACTCGGGTGAGGGTCCGTGATCTCCCTACCTCTCTGTGAGGGGAAATAAACAGGCGATTATCTCACCTGGGTGGTTGTTTGAGAGTGGGCACAGCTGAACTCAGGATGACGGCCCAGGTACGCGCGCGCGCGCGCGCAAACACACACACACACACACACACACACAGGAAATAAGGCGCTAGGACCACAGAATTATCCAGTCAGAGAAGTTCTACCAACACTCATTTGCTTTCTGGAGACCTGAGACTGTGTATGGGGGCTGGGACGGAGGGGGGGTTGATGGGGTGAGGAGGAGGAGGAAAAGGCCGCGTAGTGGAGCAGGTGTGTCTGAGGGCAGGAAGAAAGCCTAAGAAGAGAGAATGGATCACCCCTTCCTTCACCTCGTTCTAATTAGGATCCCAAAGTGCTGAATGGCGCAGGCCCAGGTTAGTGAGTGGTATCGTCTTTACCGGTCCACTGATTTAAAGGCTACAGTAAGAGTATTTCCTGTTGTAATCATTGAAGGTCTCCCATAGCCCAGGCTGGCCTGACCAAAAAACAAGCAAAAAAAAAAAAAAAAAAAAAAAGAAGAGGAAGAAGATCCAGCTGTAGGGTATTTTCTTAATTAGTGATTGATGGGCCAGGTCCATTGTGGGTGGTGCCATCCCTAAACTGGTGGTTCTGAGTTCTATGAGTGTAAGTACCTGCAGAAGCCAGATGAGAACATGGGATTCTATGGAACTCAAATTACAAGTGGTTGTAAGATGCCAGTGGGTGTTGGGAACCGAACTTGTGTCCTCAGGAAGAGCAGTGCACATTCGAATGGCTGAGCAGCTTAGCTCCTTTCTCTCTCTCTCTCTCTCTCTCTCTCTCTCTCTCTCTCATTTAGTTTTTCAAGACAGGGCTTCTTTGTAGCTTTGGAGCCTGTCCTGGGACTAGCTTTTGTAGATCAAGCTGGCCTCAAACTCACAGAGATCCGCCTGCCCCTGCCTCCCAAGTGCTGGGATTAAAGGCGTGCGCCACCACCGTCCAGCTCCTTGTTCTCTTTTTTGAGATAGGGTCTTGTAACATAGGCTTGACTATCTATGTAGCTGAGGCTGATGGACTCCTGACCCTCCCACTCCCCAAGTGTTGCGATTACAGGCATGTGCCACCACCACAGGACAGAAAGCAGTTTTTCTGGTGGTGGTGGTGTGTGTGTGTGGGGGGGGAGTGTCAGAATGGTACCATTGCCACTTCACCTTCTTGTTGACGAGTTTTCTGTCCTGCCTGATTCCCACAGTCATTATGTCCAAAGAAATCACACAGAGGTCTACATTAGTTGTAAACTGATTGGCCCATTAGCTCAGGCTTCTTATTAACTCTTATAACATATATTAGCCCATTATTCTAGTATATGTTAGCTACATGGCTCAGTACCTTTTTCAGCGAGGCAGTCACATCTTGCTTCTTCTGTGGCAGGGTCACAATTGCAGAGGAATGGGCTTCCTCCTTCCCAGAATTCTGTTTTCATTGACCGGCTTATACTTCCTGCCTGGTTACTGGCCAATCAGTGTTTATTTAAAATATAATTGACAGAATACAGACCATTCTCCCACACCACCTTCTGGCTCCTGGATGGGAGGGGTCAGGCTGTAGCTGAACCCTCAGCACCTGTTCCACGCTGATGACCCTCAAGTGTAGCTTTCTGGGGACTCTTGCCTTAGCCCCATAAGGACCAGGTGGCCTTGTAACTGAGTCACCAAAGGGACAGCTGATACATGGTTCTATTAAGATAGCCCTTGGAACAGCGAGGAACATGGCAAGACCTGAGACATTTACGAGCGTGCACTCACTGGAAGACTTCCTTGGCCGTGAACTGTGTGGAGCATCACGGTCGTGGATAGGGTACTGTGCAAGTGTGCAGGTGGGAGTTTTAGCGGGATCATTAATCAAGCAAGGAAGGCAAAGCAAACTCAATGTTTATTCCAGGAAGAGCCAAGCACTGTCCCTTCTATGATTGAAGATGTGCTGTAGCATGGTTTAGTGCTGGCCTCTGCTCATGGTTGGCTGGGCACTCAACAGTAGCCACAGCCACATCAGCCTTGGAGTGGGGAAGGCTGCTGCTGAGCCACTGTATAACCTCCATTCCAGCCATGGAGTACTTTCTTTAAGGCAGATAGATACCATTGTGGGTGAGAAGGCCATGGTCACTGGGATTGGGGGCCATGGCCACTGGGGATGGAGAAACCATGCCCACTGTGGGTGGGGAGGCCATGGCCACTGGGGATGGAGAAACCATGGCCACTGTGGATGGGGAGGCCATGGCCACTGAGGATGGAGAAGCCACGGCCACTGTGGGTGGGGAGGCCATGGCCACTGGAGATGGAGAAACCATGGCCACTGTGGATGGGGAGGCCATGGCCACTGAGGATGGAGAAGCCACGGCCACTGTGGGTGGGGAGGCCATGGCCACTGGAGATGGAGAAACCATGGCCATTGGGGATGCGGAAGCCACGGCCACTGGGGATGGAGAAGCCATGGCCACTGGGGATGGAGAAGCCACGACCACTGTGGGTGGAGAAGCCATGGCCACTGGGGATGGAGAAGCCACGGCCACTGGGGATGCAGAAGCCACGGCCACTGGGGATGGAGAAGCCATGGCCACTGTGGGTGGGGAAGCCATGGCCACTGAGGGTGGAGAAGCCATGGCCTCTGGGGATGGAGAAGCCATGGCCACTGGGGATGGGGAAGCCATGGCCACTGGGGATGGGGAGGCCATGGCCACTGGGGATGGGGAGGCCATGACCACTAGGGATGGAAAGTCACTTTTCTCTAGCTTAGTCAATCTTCACACATGTCCTCATTCCAAAGTCCAGAGTCCCGTGTCCCCAAGGCAATCGCCTTACATTAATATAGACCCCCTGCAGGGCTGTAACCAAATCACAGGATGAGGTTTTCCATCTGATGTCCAGCCAGTGGCTCTGCTGCTGGAGGAGGCATGGCTCCTTCCAGCCCAGACCTAGGAGCTCTGGGTTCACATGGCACCTGAACTAGATCTCTGAATCCCAGAACACATCTTTTCCTTCCATCATCTTGTCCCTTAAAGCCAAACAAACACCATCCTATTTTTTTTTTTTTTTTGGCTTTGCAGATCGTCTAGAAGGTCCGTAGTCAGAGCTGCAGCTCTCTGATTAGTTGCATTTAACTAGGAGTGCGCAGAGGTGAGATTTCACACATCCCTATTGACAGCCCATGCCTCCACCAGTGTTCATTACTACACGGATGGTGGAGTCAGAAGTATCTTGTCTCCATTAGACAACCCATTCCAGAAACTTTCCTGCCTTGGAGGAGGACTGGGGGCAGGGTAGTGGTGGGGGAGAGGCATTAAACCTCCAGTCACCTTCTCATAGAGCTTTGATGTTCATTCTGGTAGCTGATGGGATTGTCTTTTCTTTCTTTCTTTCTTTCTTTTTTTTTTTTTTTGTATTTTGGTTCAGAGATTTGAAGGGGTAGTTGCTATAGGAGTTCAGGACCGGGGGTCATGGGCTTAGAGTTTGGATCAGGAGTCATGTGCTTAAGACAGAGGAGACCTGAGCACAATCTGGGATCCCCAGGAGGCAGAGGCTAGGGATCAAAGCCTGGCTGCACTGCTGGTGACCTCAGGAGGGATGCCAATGTCACCAACAGGATGACAATCACACACTCCTTTCCTGGAGCACATGGAGTCACAGAAATGAACAAGGCGCATCCTTCCCCAGCCCCTCTCTCAGGCACCTCTGAGCAAGCCCTGTTCACTAGACTAATCAGAGCTGAGTGAGGAGGGAGCCAACAGCAGCCCTAGGGGCTGGGAGGAAGGGCTCTCACAGGGCAGTTGCCATCAACTCAGCTTTCCACACTGGCCCTGAGCCATTGAGTCATCAGTAAACCCTGCTGTGGGCACAGGCTGGACTCGGGCCTAAGGATGAAGGTGGGAAAATGTGCACAATGGGAAATCTTCCAGGGGAGTTGGAGTCATTGATTGCATCATGTTCATTGAAGGTGTATTTTACACATGGTGGTGCGTGCATGCGATCCCGGGGCTGGGAGGCTAATGGTGGTGCATGCATACGATCCTGGGACTGGGAGGCTGTGGGAGTGCATGCATGCGATCCTGGGGCTGGAAGGGTATGGTAGTGCATGCATGCGATCCCGGGGCTGGGAGGCTGTGGTGGTGCAAGCATGCAGTCCCAGGGCTGGGAGGCTGCTGTGGTGGTGCAGGTATGTGATCCCGGGGCTGGGAGGTTATGGTAGTGCATGCATGCGATCCCGGGGCTGGGAGGCTGTGGTGGTGCATGCATGCGATCCCGGGGCTGGGAGGCTGTGGGGGTGCATGCATGCGATCCTGGGGCTGGGAGGCTGTGGGGGTGCATGCATGCGATCCTGGGGCTGGGAGGTTATGGTAGTGCATGCATGCGATCCCGGGGCTGGGAGGCTGTGGTGGTGCATGCATGCAATCCCGGGGCTGGGAGGCTGTGGTGGTGCATGCATACAATCCCGGGGCTGGGAGGCTGTGGGGGTGCATGCATGCGATCCCGGGGCTGGGAGGTTATGGTAGTGCATGCATACAATCCCGGGGCTGGGAGGCTGTGGGGGTGCATGCATGCGATCCTGGGGCTGGGAGGTTATGGTAGTGCATGCATACGATCCTGGGGCTGGGAGGTTATGGTAGTGCATGCATGCGATCCTGGGGCTGGGAGGCTGTGGTGGTGCATGCATGCAATCCTGGGGCTGGGAGGCTGTGGGGGTGCATGCATGCGATCCTGGGGCTGGGAGGCTGTGGGGGTGCATGCATACAATCCCGGGGCTGGGAGGCTGTGGGGGTGCATGCATATGATCCTGGGGCTGGGAGGCTGTGGGGGTGCATGCATGCGGTCCTGGGGCTGGGAGGCTGTGGGGGTGCATGCATACGATCCTGGGGCTGGGAGGCTGTGGGGGTGCATGCATGCGGTCCTGGGGCTGGGAGGCTATGGTGGTGCATGCATGCAGTCCTCGGGCTGGAAGGCTATGGTGGTGCATGCCTATAATCCCTGCACCTGGGAAGCAGAACTCTGAGTCTTGAGCTATGGGCTACATAGCAAGTTCCAGGTTAGTCAGGCAATGGAAAAGGATGGAGTGAAGGAGTCGCACGGAGTAACAGGAGCTGACATCTTGTGAATCAGACATATAAAATTCAATCCCTTTAGTTTAAAACACATTCAATGATACAATTAAAACAAGTAAAATTGATTTCATAAAACAAAATATAAAATAGTGTTATATGACCCGTATCCCGTAGCTTAGAAAACCAGCTATTTTGTTCACATACTTCATTAGAATATTTTTACCTAAGTATACAGCTAACATTCCTACTCATACAAATGACCTATTCTAGTTCCCTGAACCTAAAGAGACCTGCAATTGTATTTCTGTTACAGGATTTGTTATAAAATTACATTGCAAAGTTTCTTCTTAAATATTTAAGTGTGTACAAAACATTCCCCTGCCACAGTAATGTAATTCCATTAGAGCTTTCTAGTTAGTGCACGGTAGCCTCGGTTTGAAGTTCTGAAACACGGTGCTCGCAGAAGTAGGCCCGTTTTGGGGTGCATCGCTGGCTCACGATGACAGCTGTGATCCGCATGAGCACAGCTTTGCTGACACTGCACACGCACCCCATACGGTAGCTGCAGCTGAGTCTTCCATTAGCTCCACTCAGGGTGTAGAAACCCACATGGCGACGGCACTCTCAAGAGCAGGTGGCTCCGCCACTTGAGATGGCTTTTTGCTATGCTAGGGAACACTTGCTTGTGTTTGGGAAAACGCATTCCACCTGCTTGGTCCACGTTATCAAAAATAGCTTACCCTCTTCTCTGGGGAGGGTTTGCAAAGTAGATGTTCCTGCTCGCCTCCACTATCTGTACACAGAACTGTATTTATATATTATATATTTATATCAGACATGTATGTACACATTTACAGGCAGACCTTCAAAAAGATATTGCACTTATATACAACGCAGCTTTAACTGAACTAACTTCACGCTGCCACCACGTAAGTTCTTCATAAGAAAGGTAGTCGGTATGTCCAAGGAAGTCGCAAGGAGGGTTCCAGGAATGCACCCTACTAAGTAAACATCAGAAGAGGAGAGGTGGAGGGAGAGGGCTCAGTCCTTTACTGCTCAGGGCTGGGCCCACTCCCCAAGGCAGCTGGAGTTAGACTGAGGTCAGGCAAGAACACAAGATCCTCAAAGACAAGCTATTGCCTTCCTGACCCTCGGCCACCAGCAGCCCACCGCTATCACAGACAGAGGCAGATCTCCAGAGATTTGGTAAGTAATGTAGCAGACCCCAAGGTTCCCACAGTCTGTTAGAGCTGGTACAAAGTTCTCATGTTTTGCTTTCTAAGCATATGAGAAATTTAAACACAACAACGCATGGATTTCTATCACATGGGAAACATCAACACAGCATGGTATACATAGCGTCATCTCCTACGTGAAAAGTTCCTTCCCTGATAGTCAAGATCTTGGTGGGTGCCCGAGCTCCTCAGCTGGCTGAACTGTAAGTTCTGGAACACTCTCACTGAACTCCCACACCTGGGGCTGAGCCCCACACCTTAAATCTCTGTTAGGGTGAGCTTGTACGACCCGCCAGCTTCTTCAATCTGCAGCTGGAAGGTGTCTTCATTGGAGTAGTGTTTCACGATGTTGTCATCCATGTTCACCAGGATCCTGGACAAAGACAGGGCGTCAGTTCCCACTGTCCTATTTGGCCCTGGTGCAAGGCTTGGATTTTCTTGTTAGTTGGGCATCGACTGTGACTTGTGGGGACACTGTCATACCCTCCCATGAGGTGGCTGCCTCCTTCAGGAGACAGAGTGCCCCACAGTGCCTATGGTGGGGGCCAGTGAGGACCATGCAGGGAGGGAACCGAGTTAAGGCTCCCAGTGGTAGAAACACTGGTGGTGTGATGGACAGGAAACGCTGGAGTATTCATGCCCTAAATGGTACCCGATGTGGGTGGCTCTATGTTAGAATCAGTACAACTCAAATCCTGATGGATTACCCTTCCTGGCAAGCCACCCCCAAAGTTTAAACAAAGTAGTTAAGTTTAATCCTTCCTGTTAGAGTCATCCAAAAAATTCCTTAGCATTTGGTTTAGAAATAAGACAAAAAGGTCTTATACTATGTACTCTGCTTATTCATGCTAAAGAGAACTAAAAATCACAGCTTCTGGGGCCAGCAAGATGGCTCAGCAGGTGACAAGGCTGGCAGCCAAGCCTGACGACCTGTGTTCCATCCTCGGTATCCAGGGGTAGGAGAGAACTGACTCCATGAACACACACACATACACACACACAGACACACACATACATACACACACAATATACTAAAAATTAATTTCTTGACAAGAAGCATTTTTCTATAGCTGGAAAATACAACCAAGGGTGGGGTGTTCAAGAAGGAAGGGAAAAGGCTTTGGGGTCAGTGAAAACTGGTTTGGGTCACAGCTCCACATTGCCAAACCACACAGGAGAGTGGTGTGAGGTGTGTCCAGTCTCACACCTGGCGGGTGATGGGAAAGGAGGGTCCCGACACCCTTGTCAGCTTCAGCACACACCCCGAGTGTGGAGCCGCTTCAGGGCTGCCAGGCACCGGAAGTGCAAATACAGATTTCTTTAGCCCTTGAAAAGACCAATCTTCAAATTTAATAAGGAAGAGAAAGTGAGGCATGGTTTTCCACACCTACACTCCCTGCACTGGGGAGCCTGGGTCAGGAGGACTGTCATGAGTTCAGGGGTAGCCTGGGCTACAGAGAGTGACTCTGATTCACTCTTCCACTTTCTCCCCCACAAACAAATAAGAGCAGAAAGCCCAGATTTATTTAACACTTGCATTTTCTGGCTGCTTCTGGGCTGTGTGCCGCTGACAGTGTGTTACGTCAGTGCTGAGGACAGCTGTCTTCAGGGGCACACAGAATGCGGCCATTACTCACCCTTTCTTGCATTTCTTAAATATCTTCCCAATCTTGTCATGGGGGACATCATACTTGTCTGAGATCTAAAAGAACAGAGAATAAGAATATTGTCAAAGTTTTTTTTTAAACCACACAATTATACTGTTTTCTGTTTTATCATTTTTTTAAAGATTTTACTTATATGTGTACACATTTACCAATTTTGAATTTTTGTATATGAGTGTTTTGTCTGCATGGGTGTCTGTTGTACCACACTATGCCTGGTACCTCTGGATCCTCTAGGATTACAGACAGCTGTGTGCCATCATATGGGTGCTGGGAACTGAACCCACATCCTCTGAAGAGTAGCCAGTGCTCTTTTAACCACTGACCCATCTTTTCATCTGTGTGTGTGTGTGTGTGTGTGTGTGTGTGTGTGTGTGTATTTTGAGACAAGGTCTTACCATAGCCAAAGCTGTCCTCAAATTTGTAATTCCTCCTGTCCTGCACTACCTCCCCTCCCCCAATACTGGGTTTCTCTGTAGCCCTGGCTGTCCTGGAACTCTGCTGTAGACCAGGCTGGCCTCGAACTCAGAGATCCGCCTGCCTCTGCCTCTGCCTCCTTATTACTGGGATTAAAGGCAGCCTGTGCCACCACAGCCTGGTTGTCAGCTTCCTGTTTTTAAAAGTTGCTTAAACAAAGGGACTATGTCCTGGGGAGAGGAAGCTGGTGATTCCCCTAATTAATTCAGATGTCAACAAGTCAACTGACTGAAAGAACCATTCACAGCTAGTGACCAGGGTTGGCTTTGTCATCCAGAGGCCCTGTGTCAGAGTGGCTTTAGCTCCCTGTGACAGCTCCTTGACTTGTTCTGCCACCTCTGCTCCATCTAGGAGCCAATCAGCTTTACCCACTGAAGCCCGGTGCATGCCGGGCCTACCCTGTGCAGTTCATGCTGCTGGTCTGGCAAATGGCACATATTCATCTTTGAGAGTTGCAGACAAGTCACACAGGTTTAATCAAAAGCCAAAAAAAAAAAAGCCAACATGGTGAGTATGCCTGTGATCCCAGCACTCAGGAGGCTAATGCAGGAAGGGTCGCACTGAGGGATGCGGGGACTACCGTCACCTCGTTTGATTTATGCACCTTCATTACACTTTCCCTGTGGATCTCTGGCTTATCTCATTGTCCTCTGTCTTCCTGTCTGGGCAGACCACTCTATTTGGCTTATGTCATTTAGTCTGGTGGCTGCAGGGCCTACAGTGCACCTGGATAAAGCTGTGAGTGGTAGCCCATGCCTGAAATCCCAACAATGGGGAGTCGGAGGCCAGACTGGGCTATATAAGTGAGTTCCAGACCAGCCTGGACTCCACAGCAGGACCAAGGTTTTGTGTTTGTTTTAAAAAGACTTTTCAAGTGGGTTCAGCACGCTGCAGCTGTTAAGGGAGCTAAGGGGCATTTCAAATATGCATCACTTTGAGATCAAAATTTCTGTGATTTGCACAGGCTTAGGGTTGGAAAGTGTCAGGAGCCATCACTGGTGCTAGGATACTGGCCAAGACAAACCAGAAAGGGGAGTCAGCATGCAGCCCTCCTCCCATGCTTCTCCTGACATCCCACGGGGACATGAGCTCAGCTCTGGGGGTTGGTAGTCATCACAGGTCACACCTCTACATCCTCCTGGATGTACTCTGGATAAGGTCTGCCATGGTTAGCAAAGACAAGGAAGGCACAGAGGGAGGCGAGAGTACCAGGGAAGAGCAGAGAAAGACAGGGTCCTCAATGAGGAGCAGAGAAAGACTGGGGCCCCGATGAGGAGCAGAGAAAGACTGGGGCCCCAATGAGGAGCAGAGAAAGACTGGGGCCCCGATGAGGAGCAGAGAAAGACTGGGGCCCCGATGAGGAGCAGAGAAAGACTGGGGCCCCGATGAGGAGCAGAGAAAGACTGGGGCCCCGATGAGGAGCAGAGAAAGACTGGGGCCCCGATGAGGAGCAGAGAAAGACTGGGGTCCCAATGAGGAGCAGAGAAAGACCGGGTACCCAGTGAGGAGAAGAGATAGACCAGGAGCTGGAGTTTTTGTTTGGGGACATGTTTGTCTCAAATTCTCAATGTTTCTGCCTTAGCTTCTAGAGTTTTGGAAATTACAGATGCTGTATCAAGTCTGACTGAACCACTAGTTTATGGATGATGGTTTGTTTTAAGACTTCACTATTGTCAACTTCTAAGCGGTTTGCTATGTGAATTTTCTCTTCGATCAAGAGTATAAAAGTTAAACTGTCCCCTAGGCCATCACAAATGGAATTCAGTACACCTATCAATTCCTGGCTGGTCACAAGGGACAGACAGAGCTGCAGTCAAGCGAGGATGCCCAGGGCGGGTCAGAGGCACGCAGTGCTATACACAAAGGATGGCTGGGAAAAGAGGTCACGGCTCCAGTGCAACAGAGGAATCAGGTTGTCTAACAGAACGTTTGACTGGGACTGTGAGGCTCCCTCCATTTCTACAGAGGGACTGAGCTGTGCGTCCTACTTACCGCCTCCATCAAGCCCTTCAGAGACGGGGTCTTGAGCATCAGGGCGTCGAAGACTTCTTCAGCCTCCTTTCGGACATAGAGCAGCACTGGGTAGGACAGGGGAGAAAAGCAGTTAATTCACATGAGTGAAACTCATGACAACGGATCACAGGTGCTAGTTAGGATAGCCAGACACAGCCCCAGGAGGGAGAGCAACACATGCCACCTCAGTGTGAGCCCCAGGACCCAACGGCAGTTTCCCCTGAACTCTCGGGGGAGGTGGCGGTCTGAAGGGTGGACATGCAGGGGGTGAGACCATGAGCTGACTGCTAAGAATCCTCATCACCACTGGGACCCAACACACCTCTCTTCGGTTCTTCTGTCCGGGTCAGCTTAGCTGGTGGAGGAACTAGAAAGTCATCTTCGGTTCCAAATGGCCCCCTTTTCAAGACAGACCTGTGGGGGAGCCAAAGCACTTTTAGGTCACCTGCTTCAACTCCGCTGGTCTGCGTGAGCAGGAGGGAGGTTCTTTAGAGCTGCTGTACTTTACACTCAAACTCTTTCCATTCGTTATGGGGTCCAAGCCAGACGACAACCTGGGCAGGGCTCGTCAGGCCTAGGCCATCCAAGTGACATACTAGGAGGGCTCCACGGCTGGGCATCCCTTCCACTAACTCAGCACTGAGTGCGGGAAGGCAGAGCCATGCTCGCTGTGACACAATACACACTAGACAGGCCATGGCTGCCTTCGTTCAGCTGTAAGGAATTGTGGGTTTTATGTCTCGGGTCAGGGGGACTCTGAAAGTTGTGTCAGGTGGACAGTTGTGGCCAAAAGGTGTGTGGTCTATGCTGCAGGAAATTCCAGGCCCACAGGTAGGATAGTCTAGCAGAAGGCTTGTGACCACAGTGTAGCTTCTAAAGGCTTCCATGGAAATATCAGGGGAGAGTGGACAAGGAGCCTGAGAGGGAAGTGCAGGGGTCTCAGCCACTGCTGGCAAAGGCATGTGTTCTGGGAAGGGTCTGTGGGGTGAATGAAGAGACAGATGACCAGAAATAAGGACAGCACAGGCCTGAAAGGATCAGTCCATCTCAGCTCCTTAGTTGCAACATGTACTTGGTGAAGGTGCCCGCAGGAGGCCATGTCTGAGACACCATGAGTGGAACCATGGCACGGGCTTAGTGGCGACAAATGCAGGCTGGGAGAGGGTCAGAGTGGAGGGAAAGCAAAAACAGGACCCAGAAAATCAGGTACAGGGGCTTGGACCTGAGATCACAACACTCAGAAACATGAGGTGGGAACTGCTTCTGAGCCGGATGCCAGGCTGGGCCACACAGTGAGTCCTAGGCCAGCCTGGGTCAGGGTACAGCCCCGTCTCAAAAAACAAACCCAAAACCGAGATGCAGGGAGAGAGGGCTAAGGAAGCCACCAAGAGCTGGGTGTTCATATCTATGCACTCCTGTGTGAGTAGGAAAGGGAATGCCCAAAGCAGACTTCACTATGTCTTCAAAGTTCAGTCCCAAAGCCATCTTAAGGACAAGCCAGGCTGGGGTCTGTGTAGGCTGTGGCTATTCTAATAGCAGGGGACTTCTGGGCACGGAGCCCACAGAGATGAGCAGGCTACCTACAGAGAGGAGCATCAAGACTTCAGAGGGACATCTGGGGCCCCAGTCCTGGATTCTACACACTGCCTCCTTTATGGGAAATCTGCATTTCTTGGACAAGAGACTGGTTCTGTAGGCTAGACAAGGAAGACACCAGCACTGAATACAAGTCAAAAGGACCAGGGGCGGCACCAAGGGATAGGAGCCTCATGTCAACAGCGGCAGTGGTGAATTCCTGTGAGTGGACGGGATGGTTTACAGCTTAAAGTGAGAAACAGAGCCCTGTACCGACAAAGATCAGTGAGCAGGCTGAAGTTTGGAGGTGAAAGAGGGATTTATGGGGTACAGCGTACTGTCTCCGTAGCACATGAGAAAAGGAAAGACATCTAAGAAGAGGCTTAGTCATACAGGCACTGTGGGCACAGGGATGAGATAAAGTGAGGGAGGACCCAGGGGAGGAGGACACATCTGGGGTGCACGGAGAGGCCTCACTGCAGATGTCCCCCAAGTTAAAGACACACCACACGAAGGCTCTGAACTGGATCTAGCCTTGCATGACCGTGTTACTGCACAATCAGTGTGACCTGAATGAGCCTGCGACAGAGCCAGCAGTGTTCCCATCCACACCGTGAATACAAGTGAGGTCCTCGTTAGCAGGAAACACACCTGATACTCAGGAACAGTGGGGCTCTGGGTCAGCTCTCTATTCTTTGACGCCCTGGCCTGGGACTCACTGTACAGCCCAGGATGGCCGCAAATCACATCTTCCTGCCTCAGTCTTGGCAGTGCTAGGATGGCAGGTGGGTGTCACCACGCCTGGCTGAGAAACTATGCTTAAGTAGCTCAGAGGAAAAGCAAGTTCTTTGTATTGTGTCTCTACATTTTCGGTGAGTTTGAGTGAGTTTGAGTGAAACAAAATGTAAACCTTACCCTTCACCTTCCAGCTCTTCCGGGGGCATGGAAAGAACCTAAGGCCAAAGACACAGACTCAGATCACTTTCCAAACTTGTGCAGATGCTTCAAACCACACGTAAATCAGTCCCAAATGGAAATGATTTTGAATGCGACCAGCCAAACACCAAACCCTTCTAAAAGACACAATCCTGGAGCCGTATTTTTCAACACCCAGAGTTTTTAGAGCTCTCTCTGACTTTGCTGACCCAGGGGGCTGGTCTTTGTGACGGAGGCTGGCTGGCTGATGTAAACATTTAGATGCCCCTACTCGGTCAGTCACTCACTGTGTGTGGCTCCTTCTGCAACAGAATGCAGAGTGGGAACAGCCGATGGGGGACGACACAGACTGAAAAAGTCGGAAATATTCACTGGCACCAGCCCCTTCACAGAAAAACCTGGCAGCCTCCAGTTCGCTCTGAGCAATCTCACTAGAACTGGAGGATTGGCCAACACCTCTGACCACTCATTAGTCCCTTAGAAATCTGTCTACTAAGTGCACGGCAGGGTCTCCTTTGTGAATTTACCCGACCTCAGTATAAAAAGGAAAGGTACACTCTCCCGAAATGCCTGTCCCACGAGGCAGGGTGTGGCTGGATTTTAAATTTAGCATGGGTAGCTAAGATATGGCTGTAGAGCACGTGGCACATGTCAATGACACCCAGTAACGGGAACTATAAGAAGGGGCCTCCAGACACAGGTGTCACCCAAGCCAAACTTACAAGGCCACAGACTCAAACCCCAAATGTGAGGCCACTCTTGACACCTTTAAATGAGCTACAACAGGAAAGAATACGCATGGACCTGGGGTGAAAGGTCAGCACTGCATCTCTGGGTCAGCATCATTCACCATTCGGTTGTAACTGGTACCATGTCACCTGACTGAAAGTTCCAGAGAGCTCACTAACTGGTCAAGGGGCCATTGCGATCTGACTGTGAAAACCGCCAGGGGGCGCAGCCTCTCTAGGCAGACTGGTACCTACGTGGCTGCCGCGCTGCAGATTAGTGAAGTGTACATCCGGGATGAAGAGGACAGGCTGGGTATCCAGATCCAGGAAGGGCTTGAACACCGTGATGTCCGTCCGTTTGTGTGAGGGAAGCAGCTGTACTTTAACGTCAGAAACTGGGGAGCAAAACCACAAGTCACCAAGAGATGATGGTTATGGCTGCCTTTGTGCTGGCGCACGTCTGTAATCCCAGCACTCGGGAGGCAGAGGCTGCTCCCTCTCTATGACTTGGAGGCCAGCCTGATCTATGATCTACAGCATCCGAAAAGGCCTGAGCCCACCCAAGACATGGCCTGCAGTTCTGTAAGCCCCTGCCCTCCTCCACAGCTGCTGGGGAAGGCCTTGGTGCTGGTGCTCGCCATGCCAGTCTCTCCCCATCCAGCCCGCACTCTTCAGGGTCTGGGCTGTGGCTGGCAGGACACAGCTGCAGCCAGGCATTCTCTGGGAACTCCAGGCAGCGCACTTACCTTTTCTCTTGCTTTGCTTTCGTTCTTCATCCCTGATTTTCCGTTCAGCTCCCTGTAGACAGAGGAGACAAGAGTGCAGATCAGGGCCTCTGGGAACTACTAGGATCTCTGGAAGTGAGTGCCAGCATCGGGTTTGCCACGCCTGCTTCCTCTTACAAGCCCACTCCTCTCACTGACGTACATAATAGGCACGTATGCAAATGTCATACGGAAACCCCTTTCTACAATTAACATATGGGGACACTTTTACAGCTTCTTCAAATCATTTCTAGCTACATGAAATTACCCATGGGGAACATTTTAGACACAAATAAAGCAGAATTCTTCTTGATAACAGATGTAACGAGGTAAAGGCGAACCTGAGAGAACCTGCTATCACATCACACTGCCTGCTGGGGTGTGGGTACCTTTCCCCCATTTCATAGGAAAGGACCATGAAAGAAAAAGGATAAAACTTGGCCCTGTGAATATTCTGTGTGGCTAATGTCATCACAGAGAGCAGTGGCTCTGACCAAAGACATGGTACCCATGAGCAGCAGACACAATCAGGTATCAATCACAAGAAACAAAGCCGTCACTAGTGGTCTTTGTGCTGTGCCCTGTATTTGTGCCATGCATATCCACTGCAGCATCATGCAACTGAACCCACACAAATATTCACAAGAACTTTACTAGTAAAAAGCATGACCATTCGACACATTACAATGAAACATGCACTCGTTCTTCTTTGTCTAGTGATAATGTCTCTGGATTGTGCAGATGGATGGCCTTACAGTTGCCCAGCGAGGTAGGAACTGTTGGTTTATGTTTCTGTTAAATATCCTCCCTGACAGGAAGCAGGAAGTGAAGGGCCTCTCGCTGATCTTTGGCATCGTTACACGATAAGGATCAGGTTTGAAAGCGGAGCACAAAACCTTCTGCTTGCTCTAAAAGGTGCCAACACCTTGTACATGGATGGCGTACACGGTAGATGTGCAGCCTACGTGGAAGAACGGCTATATGTGGGGCCAGGGAGACGTCTCGGCAGGTAAAATGCTTGCAGTACAACGGTAAGGACTAGAATTCAATCCCCAACACCCATGCAGACTGCGGGTGGGCACCGCAGCCCTGCCTACTATCCCAGAGAGCAAGAGACAGAGATCTTACAACCCTGGAGTATGCTGGCTAGCAGGAGCTGCCAAACTGGCGATTTGGGTTCAAATGAGAGATCCTGCCTCAATACAGACCACGGAAAGTGTTCAAGGGAGACACAATACATCAAGTTCTGGCCTCCTCAGGCACAGACTCCCTGATAGAGAAGCAGGCCCTAGTCAATCCTGGATAGTGCTGCATGTCTCCCAGTGCCTCCTAAGAGCCCTACAGTAACCTCGTCAGACGAGAAGCTCCACATCCACCCCAAAGGTGGTCTCACAGACAGGCTGCTGCCAAGAGAAAGACTCACACTCTATTCTGAAATGACAGAACTCATCAGCTTCCAGGTACACGGGTTCAAAGAGGTTACTCCAAACATAGCCCAGACAGAGAAACATCCCCCGACATGCACACAGGGTAAACTACTGTCTGTTCCCACCAAGTGGACTGGAAAGAACTTCCCCCTCACAGGGCCCTGAGTAATACCCAAGAAAACCCTGCTCAGTAGAGCAGAATAATGAGCCTGACACCTATCAGATCATAAGATGACATCTGAACAAATCTGTTTCCAAGAGACTTAATGAGGTCTCAGGCAAACTTGAAGAAGAGTCCTAGGAATAAAACTACCCAGCCCCAGCAAGGCCAAATGCACAAGGCCAGAAACCCAGCAAGACAGCCAGGTTTGCACCCAAACAGAAAGGAAATCAAATCATGGAAGTGGACCCAGACATGGATACCAGGCACAGACATTAAGTCGGTAATGTCATTTTATCCTATATGTTCAAAAGCTATCAATAAACTAAGCCTGGACTGAGGGGTGGCTCAGTGGGACAGTGACTGCCTAGTGTGCACAAGACCCCATGTTTGCTGCCCAGGACCACAACAGAAACTGCCCAAAACAACCACCACCAACAACAACATCACTACCAACAACAAAACCAAGCCCACCGCTTGTTAAGTAGAGTCATGACCTAAAATGGGTTCAACTTAAACTTTCTGAGATGAAAATATCACCGATGGAGCTCAGTCATCGGTTCAGCCCTGGCAAAGGATCAGCGAACCTAGCACACAATGATGGGAACTCTCTGGAAAGAAGTAAGAAAAACCAAACGACAACAGGCCATTAGTGAAACTCAAAGTACTTCACGGATGTAACTGGAGAACCTGAGTGGAAGGAGCAGGCGTGTCTGAAGATACAACGGCCTGACATGTTCTAAACCCAACGAAAGCGTAAACACACAGATGCTTAGCAGACTCAAGGACATGGAGCCTCATCAGACTCAGGTGCCCACCAGTGGTGGAAAAGAAGAATCTCCCTAAGGTCACAGACAGGAAGATTTTTTTTTTTTTTTGGTTTTTCAAGACAGGGTTTCTCTGTGGTTTTGAAGCCTGTCCTGGAACTAGCTCTGTAGACCAGGCTGGTCTCGAACTCACAGAGATCCGCCTGCCTCTGCCTCCCGAGTGCTGGGATTAAAGGCATGCACCACCACCGCCCGGCCAGACAGGAAGATCTTACACACAAAATGCAATGTGTAATGGGATGGCTGCAGCTACATCAGCAGTGCTGGCTGCAAGTCTGTACAGCACCCGTGAAGTGACAGACGGACCTTACAGACAGACAGACCAGAGACCCAGCACAAGAGCTGAGCACGAAATAAGCACTTCTCACACAGAAGCGCTGAAGGGCTCACTCCAGTTCAGATGCAGAAAGATGTCAAAGGAAGTCCTGGGACGGTATGGGGACCACCTGACCGCCAGCTCTTAGGACTCTCCTCATAACCCTCCGGGAATGTGCTCGGACACAGCAGGGCTTGTCCCAAAACGTTAGCTTCAAGAACCTGCTGCCTGTTTGGGCGAAGATGACTACAGCTGCCGAGGAGACTGACTTCTGCAGGAGTGTCAGGGAGATGGTGGCACCGGCTAATTAAACAGTGTGTCAGAAACCAAAATGACGGGCCAATGGGATGAGAGAAAAAGCAGCGACCCAAGTTCCGTTGGTTAGAAATCCAAACTTTGCCCACATTTCCTCTGAAAACGTGTTGAATGGCGGTTACTCCCAAAAGATGAGAAACTCATTTATCAAACCAGCTAAGCAATTCTAACAAGAGACGACACAACTTCCTTAGGAAGGAAATACACTGCTGATACACCGAAGGACACCCAAAGCGCCTTAGTTCTAGTTTTTCACTAGACAGAGACCAGATTCATAAGTGAGAGCTTGAGAGCCAGCAGAAGGCAATCACAAGCCAGCAAACAAGTGGGGCAGGGTCACAGCGGACGGAGTAAGGGCTGCAGGGGGCAGTAGAGAGTCAGGCAGCTCTGCTAAGCAGAGGCCTTATGAAGAAACCAGTACCTTCATGGTACTCAAAAATGAACCCATGAATTCCCAAGAATGCCCAGGGAAATTATTAGTCAGGAAAGACTGAACATAAATATCAGATGTGAAAAGAAAAAGGTTTGAATAAAACTGCAATTTCTCTAGTTTTATAAAAATAACACAAATACCCTGATAGCCCCTCCTAAGGGTTTTTGCTTTGTCTTTGTTTGAGACTGTGTGTGTGTATGTGTGTATGTGTGTACATGCTCCATGTACCCCAGGCTGGACCTCTGTCTCCCAATTCTCTTGGCCTCTCAGGTGCTGGTGCCACACATCTGGATCGTGCTGTTTTCTCCGGGCTATGGAGGAATGTGGTCAGGTAGGAAGAGCCTGACCTAGGTTACAAGTCCTCGTGCCCACCAGCTGTGACTCACTGCTTCCAGTGCATCCCACGGAAGCACCTGTGTCCATTATCTCCACACCTGATGCCGGGGCTGGGCAGGAGATTACACGGCAAAGGAGAGGGGAGGCTGGAAGATGAGAAATGATCCTAGGTCAGCTGTGGAAGCCCGAAGTGCTCACGAGGGATCAGAGAGCAGAACAATCAGAGAGAGGCATAATGAAGATACAGAGGGGGTCTGAGCGATCCCGTGTGAGCCACTGCAGGCTTGAGACAGACATGGTCGCAAGCTGCATCCAGTAGGTGGAAAAGGCGTGGAGACAGACTGGAGCTAGTCTAGAAAGGAATGCAGACCTGCTCACACCTTGAGTCAGCTCAAGAGGGAGCTACCAACAGATAATAACAATGTTGCTTTAAGCCGCTGAATTTGTCATCATTTGTTACAGGTAAAGACCCTGCTTTGCAGATGTGCCCAATCTGGCAGGCTCTGGGAGACAGCTCTGAAGGTGAAGGTCCCAGGCGCCCTCCAGTGGTCAGATGCCTGCCAGAGTCTGACTTGACACAGGTGTTTCCCTAAGTAGCTGCAGGAAGTGGCTGCAGAAATCTTGGGCATGGCCTGCCTAACGGCCTCCAGGGAAGCGAGTCAGTAAAGGAGTTAGGCCAGGACCGGGGCACAACGACAAAGCTTCACATGATATCATCTTCCCCTTCCTTCTACACTTTAGCTTCTTTGCCTGGTTAAGGCTAGCGGCTCTGCGGAAGGAAGCCCGGGAAGGATGGGTGCATCCGCTCTTCCCCAAGCCCGCCGCTCGCTCACCTTGTCACAGAAGACCTTTATCTGGCAGTAGGCCCGGTGTACTGGCTTGTTGCTGCGGTTGTTATAGCTGTAGGTGTCAATTTGGATATTAAGGGGCAAGCCCTTCACGCCTTTCTGGGAAGAGAAATCGGTGCTTAAGCAGTTCACGGAGATGAACACCTGTGAAGGAAGAGAAGCCTCCGTGAGTGGCAGCTCCGGCAGCCAGTCCAGCCCGGCCTATGCAAATGATGGACACTCAAGACGCTTGTGATTCTTTTTTTTTCCTTTCCCCGCATTACAGTTTATCATCATGAGTGGAAGTCAGCACAGCAACTCCCGGCAGAAACTGAGGCAGAGACCAAGGAAAAACAGTGCTTACTACCTTGCTTTCTATGGCTTGCTCAAACTGCGCTCTCTGACTACCCAGGGTCACCTATCTAGGGGTGGCACTACTTGCCAGTGAGCTGGCGCTCTCAGGAACCTTAGAGGCGGCGGAGGATGCATCTCCAGAGCAGTCTGAGCACAGGTGTGAGAGGAAGGGGGGTGCATGGAAGCTGTTTATTCCCAGGATGGCTCTAGGATAGGCAGACAGTGTGGCCCTCATGGCTAAGGCCATCTGCCAGGGACACTGCACTGTGTATTTTGGCTGCTGGGGGACAGTTGTGCATCCTCTTTGGAACCACCTGTACCTTTGCTGTCACCTCAGGATGGTCCGCAGCAGGCTATGCCCTAGAGTATCAGGACTGAACAAAAGCTGGCTTTTCCCAATCTGTAGTTTGATTTTAAAATTTACTTGCAGCTGGGCGGCGGTGGTGCAGACCTTTAATCCCAGCACTTGGGAGGCAGAGGCAGGCAGTTCTCTGAGAGTTTGAGGCCAGCCTGGTCTTCAGAGTCAGTTCCAGGACAGGCTCCAAAGCTACACAGAGAAACCCTGTCTCGAAAAACAAGCAAACAACACTCACTTGCGTCCCAGCCCACGCGCATATTCGTTTCTTTTTCTTGTGGGTGTTTGGTAACAGAACCACATTGGGTCAAGTCCTCAGAGAATAGTTCAAAATCCCAATGATGTCCAACAGTCTTTTTAGGCAGCCTTCCATAATTTAAATATAATTTGGATTCACCACGGGCCTGGGTAGATACTACCATTGGCAAGGTTTTCCATGGGTTTTAATTCTTATGCTGCCTCCTGAGCAGACACAAACACTGCTATGTTCTTCACTGAAGAAGGCCCCACAGAATGTGGTTAAGACATACAGAAACTCTGAAGACATTATTATGGGCTGGGGGAGCCTTTGGACATGGGAGAAAATAACTCTGTAGGCCACTGGAGGACATGTCCCCTCCAGGCCGTCACAAGGCACTGGGGAGAGGGGCAGATGGCACCAAGGTCACACCTGCCCCTTCGTTACCTTTCACCAGCTTCTGAAATGCCACTGACCCACATGGACAGTTTTTACAGGCTGTGTCACTAAGCCCAATAGGGTCAGCTCCACGGAAGAGCTGGCATGTCCTTGAGTCACACATCAATTGGCAGAGAAGCTTCCCAGCCCATATGCCCTCTTTCAAGGAGGAAGTCAGAGAGTGGCACACCTAGGCTCGCCTCCCTTTTGGTCACCCCATGTTCATTTTCTCAAAGTTAAAGCAAATGGAGACACTCAGTGCAGTACAGGAAACTTACTCGAAAAAGCTGGTGGAGCTCTGCACAGTTAGTGAGCATGCTCTGTTCCCCCTTTCATGGCTCTACATAGCTAGTGAGTATGCTCTGTTCCCTTTTCATGGTTCTACATAGCTAGTGAGCATGTTCCGTTCCCCTTCTATGGTTCTACATAGCTAGTGAGCATGCTCCATTCCCCTTCTATGGTTCTACACAGCTAGTGAGCATGCTCCGTTCCCCTTCTATGGTTCTACATAGCTAGTGAGCATGCTCTGTTCCCCTTCTATGGTTCTACACAGCTAGTGAGCATGCTCCGTTCCCCTTCTATGGTTCTACACAGCTAGTGAGCATGCTCTGTTCCCCTTCTATGGTTCTACATAGCTAGTGAGCATGCTCTGTTCCCCTTCTATGGTTCTACATAGCTAGTGAGCATGCTCTGTTCCCCTTCTATGGTTCTACACAGCTAGTGAGCATGCTCCGTTCCCCTTCTATGGTTCTACATAGCTAGTGAGCATGCTCTGTTCCCCCTTTCATGGATCTGGGTTTGAATCTGTCTGAGGTCAAATGCTTTTTATTTCCCTAGAATCATAGGAGTGTTTTTTTGTTATTGTTTTGTTTTTAAATGGGCAATCTCAGAGATGCAAAAGACCCTTATGCCACACAACCAGGATTTCTTCCAGTGCCTAGGCCCCAACAGTCAAGAACAGCTGTCCAGCTCAGCTAAGACACAGGCAGGGATGGCCTTGGGTTGTAAATGGGTATGTGACAGGGACTGTGTGCTACTCGGGCATTGGATGGAAGAGAAGAGGATAGAAAGAGAAGCTGGAGAGAAAGAGAATCAGAGCCACAGTAACAAGGAGCCAGTTCCAAGCAGGGTTCAAAGTGGGCTAGAAGGTTATTCTACTCTGCCTATGTGGGAAAAGACCGAACACCCTAAAAAGACTGGGGACATACACAATTACAAGATCTGAAGATAACCCCTTATCTGTTCCTTCACCAGCGTTCCCCAGACCTTTCTCACTGTCCCTGGGCACTGACAGTCCCACCTCATGCTGGCCCTGGCAGCCTCCTTACTGATTTGGTAGGGTCCACCCGCAGCTCTCCTCTGCCTGTCCGGCCAGGCTCAGTTAGACAACCTACAGAGCTATCCCTGTGCCCAGAAGAGGGCGCTGTCCTCCCGTGTTTGAAGGCCCGGGAGCTGTTAAGGCTGTTCTACCATGGTGAAGCAACCTCCTTTTCCACAGGACCTAATCCCACAGACATTATCCTTTCGTGGGAGATCTCGATGGAGGGTGCTCAGATGTCTCCCTCTCTCCAGACTGTTCACACTCTGGCAATATGGTATCTTGCTTCTAAAAGTTTTCTAATGATTTCCAGTAAACAAAATTACTCAATTTTAAAAAAGCAAAAACAACTTGTGTGTGTGTGTGTGTGTGTGCGCGCGCACACCAGACAACAGCCCTAGGTTTCATCTTTTAAACACCATCTACCACCTTTGAGACAGGCCTCTCATTGGCTGAAGCTCAGCAATGAGGCTAGGATGGTCAGGGGATCCCAGCCATCACCCTCTTCTGTTTCCCCAGCACAGGGGTGACAAAGGCGGAGCAGCACGCTGCCACACCCAGCAGGAGACCAGACTCAGGCCTGCGCACTTGCAAGACAAGCTCTTTACTGACTGAGTCACTTTCCCAGCCCTACTTTCTTTGTGTTTAAAGACTAGATGCGCAAGTGGGAAGTGGCTCGTGGGATTTATGAACTGCTTTACCAAAAAAATCCGTGCTTTGACTTGATGACTTCTCCTACATATTTAAAACACTTATATGAAATGGGATATAGGAGGCATATATGGAACAGGGTCGGTGAGATGACTCAGCAGGGAAAGAAAGACACTTGCCACCACCTTCCGACCTGGGGTCAGCACACAGAATCCTCATGGTGAAAGGAAAGAACTGGCTCCCTGACCTGACCCCTACATGCATGCTGTGATACATGCACATACATGTGCGCACGCGCGTGCGCACACACACACACACACACAAATAAATGTGAGGAAAAAAAGAAATCTGAAAGGGAAAAATAAAATTAATAAGAAAAAAGGGTGACAAAAGAAGGCGTCATTGTAAACAATAAAAGTTACTAAACCACTGTACATTTCAGCTCCCAGCCAAATGGAAAAATCTAAACTTCTGTCGCCCTGGGCCATGTGGCACAATTCCTAACTCAGAAATGGCTGCCTGGGAAAACTCACTCTATTTCCCTAATTCCAGGAAGCTTCTGACTCAAAGGGCCATTCCCATGACAAGAGGATTTCACAGTAATGCAACCCAAACCCGGTCTCCCTGCTTCCCAGCTTCAAGCCTCTATTCAAATTAGCCAGATCCCAGGATCAGGCTGAAGGCAGAGCCTCTGGGAAGCAGCTCCCAGTCTTGCTTCCATGTTCTTTCTCAGACGCATCTGCTTCCTATTTATGAACATTCTTTTCAACTTAGGCTTCAAAAGTTATCACAAAGGGCTGACGCATCCTAACGCTTCCTTCCTCAGATAAAACAGCCATACCAGTAGGCTTACTACGCCTCACACAGTAGCATCATGGAAGAATATGCCAGGCCATCATGGACATCCTGGGCCAGACCAAGTGATACCCACGCTGGTTTAGGCATTCACCAAAGGTCAGAAAAAAAAAGCAATACCTCCGCCCCCCATGTTTTCACTGGGGGAGGGGTAAAGTGCTCAAAAGAGGTAGATTTGATCTGAAAAATCAAAGCAACTAAATTTGACCCCACTCTGTCCTTAACTAGCGCTGTAACCCTGGTCCCTGCTGTCACGTGACCAGCCAAGGCACGGGATCTCCAGGTCACTTTCAACTCCAGACCCTTGTGATGTTCTGTCTACGGTGGATAAGAAGGATGAGCCCCAAATCTGTCATTACACTGCAGATAAAATGACTGAGTCAAACAGAGGAGTCTGGGGACACACACTCATGAAGACCTGTGTTTGGTCCAGCACCCACCTAAAACCTGGACATGGCAGCTATAATTCCAGCGCTGCGGAGACAGAGACAGGAGGATCACTGGGGTCTGTGCTTTTAGCCAGTCTAGAGAGTTGGTGAGTTCTGAATTCAGTGAGAGACTGTCTCAAAATATAAGGTGGAGAGTGACTGACGGAGACACCCCACTACCAACCTCTGGTTTCCACATACATGTGCGCATGCGCACACACACACACACAAATGAAAGTACATTTGCCGATATCAACTTTCTATAAGCACTGTTACATTAAAGGTGCCATGTAACTTCATTCCATTTGGCCTGGGAACTTGGTAGACACATAGGTCTCTTGTCTCCTCCCTCCTCCGACAAGCACTCTAGGGGAGCCACTGCACCCAAAAACCCCAGGGAGCCCATCTCTCAAACACTGCTCCATAAAACAGCCATGCTGGAATCCTTCACATCCCGAAGCCCATTAGGGTAGGTCACATGGCTGAGTATTTGGAACACCTCTGCTTGGGTGGGTCTGACACCAGAACCGCCCTCTGGTGCTACCGGGTAGTCACATGATCGACCAGGATCACACCACCCTGTGAAGGGGATGGTCTCCTACACACTGGCATACTTCAAACCATCAAAGGCCTCCTTCGGCTCCGAAACTCTGAGACTATGAAACCGCCTCATCCATGATGTATCTGAAGGCGTGTTTTACAGAGGTATACGCCTATCAGGCACATTCGCTATCCACAGAGCCTGTATTCTCTATGGTCATACGCCAATCCTCAGCTACCCAAAGTCGGGAAGAACTTTTCTCAGAACGAACACCTCTGTATGAAGCAATGTGCCCAGGCTGAGATTCTAGCAGTGACTCTGAACTGCATGCCATGTGTGACCCCTGGGATCACACCACAGATGCCTCTGTTCCTGGCATCAGAGACATGTGTATACTCAATGCATATGTTTTTATTATTATTATTATCATTATCATCATTTTCTTGGTTTTTTTTTTTTTTAAGACAGGGTTTCTCTGCATAGCTCTGGCTGTCCTGGAACTTATTCTATAGACTAGGCTGGGCTAGACCTCAGAGATCCACCTGCCTCTGCCTCCTCATCCTGGGATTAAAGGCATGCACCACTACGCCCGGCTTATGTGTTTTAATAAAAGACAAAGCAGAAGGAGTGTTTCCATAGTCCAACATTTCCATTGTCTACAAAGCCATCCAACCCAGGCTTGACGACGTTTCACTGAATTCTAGAGCCACACTGGCTGGCTATACTCGGGGCTGAGGGGGAGCTGAAGAAGATCAACCTCCAGGTTTCTCTGCACTTAGGGAAGTAGTAAGACACCCAAACACATAAAGTAATTTAAAGAGCGATTGATTGATTGATTCCAGAATAAAAGCAAAGCAAGGCAATCAAGTCTGTATAAGATAAACACTGCTCCATTCTTCCCAGCAGGTGATCAAATCACCTTGATAGCATCACAGGGTAAACTCCAGTTTTTCAGAGAAGTCATAGGAGTAAAAGAGGGAGACAGATGGGTACATACTCAACTTCCCCTCCATGAAACACACGTGAATGCATGAGTGTACAGATACAAGCACACACACACACACATGCACCCCTTCCAATTCTATAGCTAACATCTGCAAAAAGGCTGCCCGACACACACATTCCCTTCTTCAGAGAGCTGGGAAGGTCTCTACTGTGGAAGGAGCCTTCAAGGCTGACTTTTGTTTTTACACTTCCTTGTTGTTTATTTTGAGGAAAATGTGATGTTATTCAACCAATCAAAACAGTAATCTCAAAAGATCACAACTAAAGCTCCTACCCAAAATCGTTACAAGGGAAATAAAACCTAAAAAACAAACAAACAAAACCAAACCCCTAATCACAAAATCCAACTACTGAACAGGCCAAAGATGTTCTGCAAGATTCTTTTTAAACGTCCAGCCCATTTTTCTAGGACAGTTCCTCATTCCTGGTTGAGAATTCATACACTCAGAATATTTAAAAAGATTTCCATTGGTTTTGCAAAATGCAGCTTGAAATGAGGGATGTACGTTAGCCGAGGATTGACCTATCAGGAGTTTTGTCCATATGCTCTTCCACACCTCAAACTGCTGTGCAAGGACTCTCCCAGAAGCATCACGGCAACCCCTCCCATGTCCACCCTCCAAGGAAGAAGAGGGCAGAAGAGACACAAGGAGGCAGGACGTGCGCTCAGAAATGACTGCCCAGGAGCCACTTCCCAGTGGGCAAAGCAGAGGAGACTAAAAGTAAAGTCCCTAAGCCTCTGATTCATCCAGTTCGCTAGGGGCTTTTCTTCCTAACTGCGAGCTGAGTGCAATCCCGGCAAAACCCACGGGCTGTGAAGAGACTAGCCTGGCATGTAAGTTAGCAAGTGCATTAATCTGTAGGGAGAAACCTGGGAACTCTGAACCAGATATCAAATTCATGGAAAAGGGCACCTCCACAAAACACCTGGAATTCAAGGCTGGCCGCGGCTCACAGGTGTAGCGCTTGCCTGGCACCTGGGCCCCTGGCCTTCGAAAACCAAAACATTTGGACTCCATCAGCCAAACGTTATGAAACTCCCGTGGAGTTGAGCCAGATCCTGCATGGCAGTATTGATTAATGTGGGGTTCACTACCCCTTGGTGTTTCCCATGAATAACAAAAAGGCTGGCCTTACTGCACCACAGTGACGGTGGTGACGGCCACTCCATGTTTCTGTACAAGTACAAGGAGTATGACCACTGACTGGCACCGCTTTGACTTTTATCCCACTGAGAGATTCAGGTAGAAGGTTGCATGCTGTGGTACACTCCTGCTGTGGGGGTGAAAACACTCTCTTCTGGCTTTTATGACGCAGTGTGCTCTAACGGTAGTAAGGACGTCACAGAGTGGGTGACCCAGTCAACAATAGGAATCACACCTTGGCAATTGGACTGACTTTCTTCTTTTTCCTTTTTTCTTTTTTTTTGTTTTTTCGAGACAGGGTCTCTCTGTGTAACAGTCCTAGCTGTCCTAGAACTAGCTCTTGTAGACCAGGCTGGTCTCGAACTCACAGAGATCCACTGCCTCCACTTCCTGAGTGCTGGGATTAAAGGTGTGCGCCACCACCCGGCCAGTCTAGGTTTCTTAAGGGACGAAGATTTTGTTTCAGGGGCCCAATTCTCAAACAGAGAAATAGTAGAACACACTGCCAGAACTGGCTCTTGGTGAGACCTGAGGGGGACAGAAGGGACCGTGACAGCAAGCGTGCCTGCAAACACCAAGCATTCTCTGTGGCAGGCAGGGATGTGGGCCAGAGGCAGGAACATAAAGAGCTGTCTCTTGCCAGGTCTGAGGGCACACACCTTTTACATGGGCTCTGGGGATGGAACACAGGCCTTCACACCTGCATAGCAAACGCGCTACCCACTGTGCTGGTGAGACCAACTTAGACATGCCTGGGAATAATAAGCCTCAATAAGGAGTTGCCTCCACCAGAGAGGCCCGTGAGCATGCCCGGGAGGTCATTTCTTAAGTACTAGTCACTGCAGGAGGGTTGTCTCAGGGTTTCTATTGCTGTGGAGAGACACCATGACCACAGCAACTCCTATAAAGAAAATATTTCTTTGGAGTGGCTCGCTTACAGTTTCAGAACTTGAGTCCATTATCATCATTGTGGGGAGCATGGCAGTGTGCCGGCAGAGGTGGTGCTGGAGCGGAGAGCGTTACATCTTGCAGGCAATAAGAAGTCACTGACTCACGCTGAGTGAAGTCTGAGGAAAGAGAACTCAGAGTCCGCCCCACAGAGCCCCACAGAGACACACTTCCTCCAACAAGGCCACACCTCTCAACAGTGTCACTCCCTTTGGGGGTCATTTCCTTTCAAAGCACCAGGAGCCCTAGCCCACCATAGGTGGTGCCATCCCTAGGCAGGTGAGCCTAGAAGCCAGGGGGAAAGCCAGGGGCCACTGCTCCTCCACAGTCTCTGTGTTAGTTCCCACCCCTAGGTTCCTGCCCTTATTTCTCTCAATGATAGAATGGAACCTACAGGTGAAATAAACCCTTTCCTTCCCACGCTGCACTTGTTCATGGTGCTTCTCGACAGCGCGGACTGGGTCACCCAGTGCATCATCTTTTCAGCCCCAGCTTTCACTTGCTACTGGAGCTGGCTGGTTTTATGTCAACCTGATAAGCGCGAGAGTCATCCGGAAGGAGGGAACCTCAACTGAGAAAATGCCTCTCCACCATCAGGCTATAGGCGTTTTCTTAATTAGTGATCGGGAAAGGGCCCAGCCCATGGTGGCTGTAAGAAAGCAGACTCAGCAAGCCATGAGGAGTAAACCAGCACCTTCTGTGGCCCCTGCATCAGTTCCTGTCTCCAGGTTCCTGCCTTGCTTGAGTTCCTGTTCTGACTTCCTTCAGTGATGGACTGTGATGTTGAAATAGAAGACTAGTAAACCCTCTCCTCCCCACATTGCTCCTGACCACGGTGTTTCACCACAGTGCAGAAACCATAAGATGGGGATTACGTCACCGACCATCTGCGGCTTTACAGCGCAATTAGACAGGGAGGACTACGGCTAGCTTAGTCTCCAATGTGACTAAGTGTGGGCTCTGGAGCTGCAGAGCCCAAGTCCACCACTGCTTCTCCCGTCCCTGGGCCATGCTAAGTCCTCACATGGCGGCTCCTCTTCAGATCAGGCTGCCTCAGGTGCTTCTTTCCCACCTACATTCACAGCAGCTGCCCAGAAAGGCAAAGAGAACAGTCTATCTCAAACAGGCTTGGCCAAAATATTCAGCAGCCTATGGCTCCCTGGCTGAAAACGCGCCTTCCCTGAACTCCCGAGAACACGGAGCTTGCCTCACTCATGACAGACCCGAGAGCAGCCCTGGCTATACCAATGATGAGCATCATAGTTCGGAGGATCCTCAGGTCAGGCTGCCTGCTCCAATCATGCCTGGCCCCTCCCAGAGCTGCACAGGTGATTGGCTGCCTGGCTGATCAGGCAGGGATGCCAGCATTTTGCAAAGTGGCCTCTCAAGCCAGTTTTTCTGCCCTAGTGGCAAAGCACTGATTTCTGTGTGTAGAACTCCCTGGAAGGAAGTTAGTAATGAGTCACACTAGTCCAGAGAAGTTCAAGGGTGAACCAGTGACACTGTACTCCTATACAGCAGACTGACTTCCGGGGAAGGACTTGTTACTTGTGCATTAAGACACAGTTAAAAAGTTCTAACTGCCCAATACACATCACAAGAAAAGCTCCGATGGAGGCGAAAGGAAAAAGCAGGTGGGTTCAACTGGGGCAGATGCTTTGGTCAGGTTACCATGGTAACTGAGGACAATTTGACATTCTCCATATGCACTGATCCTCGATGTCCGCGCTTCTCTCTCACGCCACACTTCCCATGGTCTCTGGCTCTCAGAGTCTTTTCACTAGAGACAGACAGGGCCAAGCTGTGAGGTTCAGGGTTAGAGGACACTGATGGAGAAGGATAGAGACATCAGCCCTAGTAGGACCCAGCTCTCAGGACCCCAGAGCCAATCAATGCCTTCCCTGGCCCCTCATGGAGAGGCACCAATGGAACACTGGAGAAGCGGGAAAGCGGGGGAACATGAACACCCAGACAGAAAATGGAGTGGAAGGTCACCTTGATCATGAGGCATGAAGTTAAAGGTCTCTTGTGTTTCAAACCAAACTGCTCCTTGCTGCCAAACTTCCTACTTGTTGCAGATAAGTCACAGGACTTAGCTGATGCCCACATGGCTCCAGGAGACACAGAGACAGCCATCTTGGATACAGTCCCAGTGGCCTCTGGGAATCCAACTCAATTTTTTTTTTCAATATCAAAACTCAACTTAGTCAAACACATAAAATATCTATAAGGTCCTTTCTAGAATGTAATCTATATTCTAAAAGAAAGTGGAAACTATAGGGTAAGTTCAAACTTAATTATCCAAATCAGTGTAAAGATGCAAGCAGCTCCTCCTGGGGAGAAACTGCCCGACAGTCGAAATGAAAATATTGGTCACATTCCTGCCTCGCTTCCAACAGCACTAGACAGGGAAATCACTCTTTCTTTAGTACAGTTCAGTGAGGCTAAAGGCTTGGATCGAAGCTGATAGGGTAGGCAAGATTTTAAACTATACATCACGACCCAGTTCTTGGCCGAGATATAATTAAAAGGGAACATTTATTGGCCTTTACACAGCCCTCCCCTCCCCCACCCTGAGCAGAACAAACAAACAAACCCGCCTCTCTCTCGGTTCTGGGCCGCCTCCACCCCCAGGCTGCGCGGTCCACGTGCAGTTAATGAGTGTGTGGAGCTGAGGCGGTATCGAGACTGAGTCACCCACCGAGTAGCATCCAGTTCCACTACTGATGGGCCAGATAACCCGGTGCGTCACACCTGCTCCCTGCTCTGACGGGAGGTGACTGCGCTGTCCTAACCATGCTACGACGACAAGGACACTGTCACCACCAACTGCTGCCCAGCTCAGAGGGCTTCAAGGGCAGTTGAACACTTGGGTTGCTTCTCAGACTATCAAATGACCATCAAGAGAAAAGAGAAAATGGGCAGGAAGGGGTGGGGCGGGCAGGGACGTGGGAGGGGAAAAAGTACTGACTAGCAGTCTTCCCACGGCCAGGAGGGGCGTTCCCTGAAGGGGAAACAAGCTCCGAGTCAGCAAGGCTGTTGCCTCAGCCCGCTTCCCACAACGCCCACACAGTGTCTCGGTTTCTGTGCCATGCAGAGAGCCAGGGGAAAAGTCACCGAGATAAAAGAGAGGCACGGAGGAGAAAACATTTAGAGGGACCTGCCTGCTCCCCTTTTCTCTGTTATGTTCCTAGGCAAGACCCGCTGAACCTAAGGACACTCGGCAGGTGCAGTGATCTGGCACTTGTTGTCCCAAATAAGCAGAGTGTGTGCTCTGAGACCTGCAGAACCGTATGGGGGCGTGACTCAAGGCAAACACAGGCCGCATTCCATCCCCGCAGCACAGAACAGAACAGGTGAGCGAGCCCATGGGTCACAAAGGGGACCCGGCAGGCAAGCTGACTGCTGACCAAAAGAGTTTGCACTAAAGAAAATGGGCTAAGGGTGGAGAGTCTGTGGATTAAGGCGGAGAGGCCAAGGGGCCTGTGGGAAGGCTGCTACTCATAAGACCCCTCACTCCAAGGCTCCATCAGTACAGAGCCCTAACTGTTCTGCTTTGGGTTAAAAGCAGCAAACCTACAAAAAAAATTAAAACTAAGACAAAACATAGGAGTGGCAGACCTGACTGAAAAGACAGAGAAAGCCACAGATGGGATTTCCAGGAAGAAACACGAGACGGCAGGTTAGGTTGACAAGTTGTCAAATGAGAAGTCTCTACAGAAGAAGCTCATTGTTTCCCAAGAGTGGCAGAGTGGAGGAAGGGTAAAAATTCGCTCCACCTCCCCTGAGAAAAAGAAAACACGCAACTCAAGCAACAACACAAACGGTGTCTAAATAGACAGGGGTGCCTGAAACTTGTTCCACAGGATAAAAGTTTCACTACCAAACGGAGGCTTTCTTCAGCTGCCAAGTGTCTCCACGGCAGTCAGAGACACCTTCGGCCAGCCCTCAGCCTCAGGCACACGCTGAATAAATGCTCATATTGTTATCCGTGGGTTCTAAAGCCCTGCCATGACTCGGAGTGTTTCAGTTTACAGTTAGACGGAACTTCTCCCTTAGACACCGCAGAGCACTCACACTCTGAAATAACGTGGCCGCAAAGCCCCAACCCCAGCTTTTAAAGAAAGACGTCTCAAAGGTAAATTGTTCCTGCGATGGCACCCAGGGCAGCGGCCTCAAGGAAATAAACGATCTTGGCATTTTAAATACAGATTGGCTCTCAGACGCCTCACTCTCTGCAGGCATGCGGCTCTCTCTTTGGCACATGTTTTTAAATTTTTACTTTAATGAGTGTTTTAGCTTTACTTATTTACTTAGTGTGTGTTCTGGTCTGTCAACACTCTCTCTTATTCCCTGGAGACAGGGTCTTTCTCAGAACCCAAACCCTGGCAACTCTCCTGTCTCTGCCGTCCACAACAGTGTTACAGGTGTGCACAGCCACCCCCTCTAGCAATCCTCCTTAAGATGGGCGCAGCCACACAAGGCTTTCGCCATGGTCTTGAATTCAGGCCCTAGAGCCACCTCCTCAACCCCAACTATGTGTTTTCAACTACATAGGAGAAAATCTTCGTCGTCAAATAAACGCCACGCAGGTAGCTGCTACTCTGAGTGTTCCTGGAGGTGGGAGGCGAGGTGTCTGTGTAGAGACAGCCATGGTCTGCCTGCCTAGACTCTGAAAGTCACTTCTTTGCTGAAATTTTAAGAATTTATTATTTAGTATTGTTATGTGGGAGACAGGGTGTCAAAGGAGAAATATGGGGGTGTGTCATCTCCTTCTACCATGTAAATCCAGGTGGTTGAGCTCAGATGGCTAGGCTCTGTAGCAAGTCATCTGCCCGCGAAGCCGCCATGCTGGCCCACGTCCTTCCCGTTAAGAGTAACAGTGCTTCCTGATGGGGCTCCACTTAGGCAGCCCAGCAAGCGGACTCTTTAGCTGTGAGTCCCCGGCCCATCATTTCTCTGCAGTTACAAGGATGACGTGTGACTCATTTCTTTCTCCCCTCCTGCCCTCCCATTCACACTGGAGATTTAAAGTTGTGAAACAAACCAAACCTGTCCCAGCTTAATGCACCCAAACATGGCACCGCCTTATTTTAATATCACCCGATGGATGCTTCACTAGAATGGAATCCCTTTAAATGCAAGCAATGTGTTCAGTCCAAGCACATTAAAAAAAAAAAACACTCTCACAATGAATTCCAAACATTATGCTTAGACAAAACAACAATCTCAGAAGCAGTGCATTACACACACATGCAAAACATCCCAAGTTCAAGTGACTGGGTGGCCACACCCCTTTTACAGCCTCTGGCCTGGATAGTCCCTCCCCAGGAACTCCACCGGCTCTTGTGGAGACCAGGAGACAAAAGGAAAGATGTCACTCCACCCAACACAAGAACCTTCCCAGTAAAGCTCAAGGTAGGCGTCAAGTCATTGTAATCCTCTCTCTTCTGTAACATGGCCTTTCCATGACAAACACCTGTGCTCCAGAACAACCGTCCAGAGTCCCGGGAGCCCCTTCTCAGAGTAGCCGATTACAGCAAACATTGAGGCCTACAGTCGGACCCCACAGCTTTCCTAGGGACAGGCTGCTGTGCTGCTGGAAACCTTAGGCAGCTCGTGCCCCTGCCCTCTCCCTCAGCCTAGGCCCTGCGTGGGAGGAAGCTAACTGGAAAGAGTTGAACCGTGTGTCAACTGAGCTGTCACACCCACAGTTGGGTCAGTCCCATGGGTGATACACTGAGACTAGGCAGCCCCTTCTGGAGGTCTGATGACATGTCACAGAGTACCAGGGGCCTTGCAGGTGCGTGGTGTAGGAAGACCCAGGGCCCAGGCAGCCTCAAGCCGCGGCAGGCACAACACGCAAAGCATACCAGGCTCTGTGCAAGCATTCCCTGCTATCAGCCCACCCCCTACACACAGGGGCCTGGCCCACGATTCACAGGAACTAGCTCTTTGGTATGGGTAGTTTCTGAGCAGGACACATGAATGCAGCCATGACACACTCTACAGCGTAGGCCGGCCATTTAGACTAGCACTAGAGAAACATACTGGCTAGATTTTGTCCATCACATCCTTAAACCGTTTGCGTCCCAGCAAACAACAAAGAGATCTGAAGCTACGCTCTGAACCGCTGCCATCTTCCTCTTTGCCATTCTGTCTGGTTGGTTGTGACCAGAGCCACTTCCAGGCTGCCGCTAGATGACCTTCCGTGGTGCTGCTGTCCAGGGCCAGTTGCTTTTCGGTTTATAATTTCCATTCCTCTGCAGCTGACTAGCATCCAAAGTAAACTTATTTCTCAGCAGTGAAAGTGTTCTCTAGATTAATTTCTATTAGTGAGTCTGCAATGCTTGTCCTACCAGCGACAAGAGCTTTAGACAATAATACCCAGCCTGGAGGACTTGCTATCCACTTCGGGATCTAGTATTGCTCCTCAGGTGCCTGGCTTCACCAAGCTGCAGCAAGATCCTGAGAGTGCTAAGCTCTGCTGCATGGCACTGGATAGAGTGTGAGCATGGCAAGGCACCCTAGCACAGCACAGCCCGCGAGTGACGGCACAGCCCGAGTGACGGCACAGCCCACGAGTGACGGCACAGCCCCTGAGTGTCAGTACAGCCCCTGAGTGTCAGTACAGCCCCTGAGTAACAGCACAGCACCTGAGTGTCGACACAGCCTCTGAGTGACGGCACAGCCCACGAGTGACGGCACAGCCCCTGAGTGTCAGTACAGCCCCTGAGTGACAACACAGCCCGAGTGTGGACACAGCCTCTGAGTGACGGCACAGCCCACGAGTGACGGCACAGCCCCTGAGTGACGGCACAGCCCACGAGTGACGGCACAGCCGGTGAGAGCACAGCCCCTGAATGACAGCACAGCCCACGGGTGTCAGCACAGCCCCTGAGTGTGGACACAGCCTCTGAGTGACGGCACAGCCCCTGAATGACAGCATAGCCCACGGGTGTCAGCACAGCCCCTGACTGTCAGCACAGCCCACAAGTGACGGCACAGCCCCTGAATGACAGCACAGCCCACGGGTGTCAGCACAGCCCCTGAATGACAGCACAGCCCACGGGTGTCAGCACAGCCCCTGACTGTCAGCACAGCCCACTTGTCAGCACAGCCCCTGACTGTCAGCACAGCCCCTGAGTGACAGTTAAGTACAGTACTTAGTTCTCCCTCTCACTTCTCACTATTTCTTATCTCTTGGCTTCTCCCTCCCTATCACTAATCTCAGTGCTGCAGTAAACACTCAAGGTTTATGACCCAAGCCAGATAAAAGCAGACTCCAGGAGCTCAGCAGATCCACAGTTCTTCCCTCTTGCTCTAACTAATGCAGAACAGAGACCCCGACTGAAACTTCTGTCTCCAAACTTCAAGTGTAAAGTAAACGCACACATTTTCCCTCGACATGGTGATGTTATATTTATACTTCAGGTAGTAAGCTACTTCCCTAAAGTCCATTTAATGCTTGACCTGTGTAAGCTATGGTCGTAGGGGTACAGTCTGGGACCCCAGACCTGGAGTTAGGAGTCTGAGGAGAGCCTTGCTAGTCTAAGCGCCAGGCACTAGCTGGATGAAGTCTGGCTCCTGTAGGGCAGAAGGAGCCTGCTGGCCCAGGGGGAATGTTCAAGCAGCTGAGTGCGCCCACTCTGTTGTATGCCTGCTCCTCATCTCCTCTTCTTCTTCTCTGGGTGAGAGAGCCCTCTGCCTTTCCCACAAATCCTACACTTCAGCACCTCGCCAATCTTTGAAGGTCCAAATGCAGATGCTGCCGCTTCCTGCTGAACTATGTTCAGGAGCCCAGCTTGGCTACACGGAGTTAGAGAAGAAATCAGAACGGCTGCCTAGAGAAAGGTCAAGGGCTGAACTGTAACCTGTCTATAGACTTCTAAGTCTTTAAAAACACAAAGGCATCTGGCTGCCAAAGAAGTCTATCACTAAGCGGCACTGACTGGCCTTGGACTTGCTCTGTAAACCCTGGTAGATTTGCCTGTCTCAGCCTCCTGAGTACTGCTATAAAAGGCGTGTGCCACCACACCCAGACATTCCTAGTTTTCAAACTTCACATTCTAAGTCTGCTTTAAAAACAAATGGCTTCTCCCTTAAGGCTTCCGTGGCACCAGCAGGTTCCTGCTTACATCCATGAGCTGCGTGCGCACAGGCGCACTGAGTGGAGCCCAGCCAGACTGGAGCTGTGTCTTCCCCAGCAGTGCGTGAGTCGAGACGTTCAGGATTTACCTGTTTGTTCTCAAAACAGTGACATCAAATGAAGAGGCAGAAGCCCACGAACAGGCAGGACTCAGAGAAAGCTACTGGGTCAGAATTCTGGATTTACTCATGCTGGCATGCCGGAGAGTGTATATTACCATTAGAAGTCAGAGTAAAGCAATGCCATACATCTCCCACCAGCCTGGATGTCTGCGTGGGAGAATCGGGAATTAACATATACTGGGCTGGAGCATAGCTGTCTGGAAGAGCGCTTGCCTAGCAAGCATGAAGCCCTGGGTTTATTCCTCAGCACTACTAAGAAAACAATGAGTTAATTAAAAGAGGAACATACCTCAGTGAGAACAAGAAAGGGAGCCATTTAAGAAGGTAGATACTTCCATAAAATAAGTAAGTAAACAAAGCATCCCAGCTCTACAGGATTCTGCACGCACACTACTCACTTTAGCTACCTCAAGGCATTAATTACTTTAAGTATGAAAACAGAAGCACAGACTTGGCTGGGGAGAGCAAAGAATCGACTTGCTGGATTCCAGCATACGCTTGAAACTGATGTCTGGTATCAGCTTCAAAAGGGAGCAGCCTCATTAAGAAATGGCACACCACCATGTCCCGGGAGTAGGAGAGGACTGTGCACAGACTCTGAGTGGGTAAGAGGAGGAAGCCAGCTCTGACTCCACGTTAGTGCATTAGCCGGGCTAAGACTCCCCAGGAGCACTTCTCTCTGGTGCAGGCCCCTGTCAGCCTGAAGCACAAGGCCTGCTGGCCCTGTTTTCTCAGTCTTCCTTGAGTGACACATCAAAAAAAAAAAAAAAAAAAAAAAAAAAAAACCAGAGCTCCCTGCCCATACGCAGGTCCTTCCAGCCCAGATCTCCAAGGCCCTGACAAGTGCTTATTAATGCCAGCCACACCCAACAGACAGCAGAACTGGCCTCAGCAGCCTTTTGCTTTTTCAAAGGTAGTAAAGCTGCAAAAAACAAACAAACGAACAAACAAACAAACAAACAAGCACAAACAAAAAACAAAATCAAACTCCCTTGAGCTAGGGACTGACAGGTCAATGCAGTCAGTAAAGAGAACTCAGTCCAGTATTTCTTTGCTGCTGCTCCACAGGTTCCCTGTGTGAAGCAGGAAGAACTCAAGAGCCTGAGACCAGAAGCACCCAGAGGGCAGGGCCAACTCTCTTACCGGGCTTCTTAGAAACCACACACTAAGTCCTATTGTAGTTTTAAATTCAAAATAACTGAGATAAACATACAGGAAGTGGTGGGCTTGCTTCCCCCAGCAGCCCCTCTAAAACTGAACCCAGTACCCAGCTCTGGATGAAGCAGCCAGCTGACATTTGGATATTGTGGTGGGAGCTGGCCGGAGAGCAGTCACAGCCCCAAGAGTTTCTATTTTTTTTTTAAATATTTATTTATTATGTATACAATATTCTGTCTGTGTGGCCAGAAGAGGGCACCAGACCTCATTACAGATGGTTGTGAGCCACCATGTGGTTGCTGGGAATTGAACTCAGGACCTTTGGAAGAGCAGGCAATGCTCTTAACCACTGAGCCATCTCTCCAGACCCCGAGTTTCTATTTTTTTTTGTTTTGTTTTGTTTTTAAGACAGGGTTTCTCTGTAGCTTTGGAGCCAGTCCTGGAACTAGCTCTTGTAGATCAGGCTGACCTCGAACTCACAGAGACCTGCCTGCCTCTGCCTCCCGAGTGCTGGGATGAAAGGCGTGTGCCACCACCACCGCCCAGCACCCCCAGAGTTCCTTGCAGACCATCTCATACAGTGGAAGGATGTCCTTTGCCTTAGATACAACCACCATGGCACAGCGGGACAGTAGAATTAGCTTCACGTGACTCCCAAGAACCTCATTATTTGATTCCTTTTTTCTTTCTTCCTTCTTTTTTTTCTTCGTCTCGAGATAAGGTCTCGTTATGTAGTTCTGGTTCTGGCCTGGAACTCACTATGTAGACCAGGCTGTCTTGGAACTCACAGAAATCCATTTGCCTCTGGTTCCTACGTGCTGGAGTAAAGGCGTGAGCCACTATACCCAGCCACATGATTTGATTTTTAAAAGAAACTTTAAATAACAGAAGCCGAAGCCCTGGTGACTCTAAGCTTCTAATGTCATATCTTGTTGCATGAATTAAAAAAAAATTGTTTTGAGGGGGAGCAGGCATGAGATGCTGGGGATCAAGCCAGAGTCTCAGGCATGCTTTATAAGGGCTACGCTCTCAATAAGGACTAAGATTCTTGCTGAATAAATAGAAGAATAGAAAGGAGAGGGTGAAACATGGAAGAAAGGTGACCAGACTGTGCATGGGAACCCTGGAAGAAAAGCATTACTAATCTTGCAACAAAAGCATGCGATGGCCGGGCGGTGGTGGCGCACGCCTTTAATCCCAGCACTCGGGAGGCAGAGGCAGGCGGATCTCTGTGAGTTCGAGACCAGCCTGGTCTAGAAGAGCTAGTTCCAGGACAGGCTCCAAAACCACAGAGAAACCCTGTCTCGAAAAACCAAAAAAAAAGAAAGAAAAACAAAACAAAACAAAACAAAACAAAAAAGCATGCGATGGACCTTGCCCCAACACCTGTCCAAGAGTTTCTGGGGCTCAGTCAGATTTTTAAAGGAACCAGATACCAGAACTCTATATTTTTTTATTTTTGTTTTTCCAAGACAGGGTTTCCCCGTGTAGCCCTGGCTTTCCTGGAACTCACACTGTAGACCAAGTTGACCTCAAATTCAGAGATCAGACTGCCTCTGCCTCCCAAGTACTAAGATTAAAGTTGTGCACCACCACTACCAGGCAAAACTCTAATAATTTAATGAAGCAAATGGAGAGAGTGCCATGGGAAGGGAGACACAGCTTAAGAAAATATGCTTCCTTGTCCCTAAGAATCCCCTGAAAAACCCCAGAAAATCGCCCAAGGGACCGTCTGAATCAGAGGCGACTGTGCACTGTAAAAGCATGAGGCAGAAGAATCGTTCGGCTGTGTTTGGTACAATGGGAAATGGACACCGCTGGTAACTTGGATTTACTCTTTCTGCAGGAACCCCACCTGGCTGACGGGATGCTGTTGTACTGATCCCTATGTCACTGTGGATGGAGGGCAGGGTGTGTGCCACTCTGCAAATGAGGAAGTGAGGCCGAGTGAGGGCCAGACAAGAGGCACCTGTGGATGACAGCTCCACACACCGGAGCCTGTGCTGAGGCACGGCGAGAGAAACGGCTTTGGAGGAGGGTGGGGACTGGAAGGACAGTTTCATAACCACAGCTACAACACAGAGCAGAGCAGCTGTGAAATCGTGACGCTCCACCCCCTTTCCACACAGCCGGAGGGGACGTGCCCTGGACATTACGAAATACCTTCGCTTCATCGCTGATGTCCCAGGTGAAGGAGATGGCGTTGTAAGCGATCTCTTCGATGTTGCTAATGGTGTTGAAGCTTTCTTTGTAGTCGGCTACATGAAGCAGTGGACGAGAAAAAAGAAAGTCATGGCTGTTAGTGTCAACGTGAGATTAGAGCAGGCCAAGAAATGCTCAGTTTCGGCATTAGCCTCTGGACAATTTAAATAAGCATTTTGTTGGGTTGAAAGAAATGCCGAAATAAAGGAGGAAAAAATAATTCCAGGACTCTGTTTTTTTTTTTTTTTTTAAAAATAGAGATAAGCTTAGATATAGTTATTTCCATATCATTGGGTCAAAATTAGGAAGTTTAAGTCTAAAAAGCTTAAGCAATGGTCTTAAGGCCCCAAAACTGATCTACAGAACCAAGGTTAGAACTCAGTTCTTCTAAGCTGGGTGTGGAGGCACATGCCTATCATCCTAGAAACTAGGAGGTGAAACAGGAAGATTTTGGTGTGAATTCAAGGGCAGTTTGGGATGTGCAATGAGTTTAAGACCAGCATGAACTAGACTGAAAGACCTTGTCCCAGCGAAGAGAGAACTCGGCTCTTCTGATTCTTTCTTTTTTAATTATTTATTTATTTTTCATGTCATTCTTTTTTTTTGTTAGCATGTATATTTGTATGAGGGTGTTGAATACCCTGGAACTGGAGTTACAGGCAGTTGTGAGCTGTCATGTGGGTGCTGGGAATTGAACCCGGGTCCTCTGGAAGAGCAGCAAGTGCTTTTAACCACTGAGCCATGTCCCCAGCCCCAGCTCTTCTGGGCCTTACAGAAAAGAGAGCTCAAGAACTCCAGAAGATAAGGAAACAGGAGCATTGTGTGAGACTGGAATCGGGAAGGGGACAAATGCTTTGTAGGGCCATACCCTGGGTATCTACCACTGGGTTATCACAGACCAACGAGATCAGCAACCTAGCTCAGGGCATAGCTGGAGAAGTGATTTCCTTTTGCACATTTGGAAATCTTATCATTATCTCTATATAAACCCCAGCAACTTCTAAAGAAGGCATCACTGCTCCCCAAATGTGCAGACAGAGTGGGGGGCTATCGCTCGGCGGCTGGGTGCTTGTCTAGCATGTGTACAGTCCCGGGTTTCATGCCCAGCACAGCAGAGAAGGGGACATACAGAAAGAGAGGCTGAAAGAAGACACTGTGTTAGCTGACTAAAGTGCCTGGTTCCAGTCACATGGCAAACCATTGCCTGGGCACAGGCCCCAAGCAGGAAGTAAGGACGGAGTCCTAATTCCAGGAGGCACAGGACACTGCCTGGAACACATCTGTGGCTGGCATCAAAATTCAAATGCTTTCGGCAGGAAGTTCATCACTGCCAAAAATAACTGGACTTGGCAGGTGGGGTACTCGAGCCTCCGAGAGCGAAGGTGGGTTTCTGGTCACTCACCGATGTCAATGCACCTCTGCTTGGCCGTGTGCTGCCGGGAGTGCCAATACTTCCAGTGTCTTAGCTGGTCTTCCCTGCTTTTGTCTTCAGCAAAAACCACCATGATCACGCTCTAGGAATGAGAATGTAGCACAGCGTAAGGTCAGCAAGGGGTGAGCAGCTTCAGGGAAAGTCACTGTTATGAGAGCTGACAGTTAGGGCTGAACACAACACTGTGGAGGACTAGAGAGGCCCAGTGGTTAAGAGTACTTGCTCTCCCACAGGACCTGAGTTCCCAGCACTCACATCGGGCCTCTTACATCAGCCCTGTAACTCCAGTTTCAAGGGAGCTGAGGCCTCTAAGGGCATCTCTAACATACACAAACACTCACAGAGACATAAGAATTAAAGTAAAAATAATCCTTAAAAAACAAACAAACAAACAAACAAACAAACCAGCCCACAAGCCCTGGCCCCTTCAGGCCTGGAAGTATTAGGGTTTTCGGGAGAACAGAATCAGGTACAGAACTTACTCGAACTTTGCTGATCGGGTGGTGGATCCCTTCACTGCTGCTCACTTCCTTCAAGGTGACAGGATAGAACTGCCCTTTGTTCAGGTATGTCATAGTGCTGTCCCCTTGCTTCTGCCGAAGTGACTTGGAAGCTTCGAGGGTATACTCAAAGTTGTTCCTACAGAACAAAGAAGCAACAGGTTTCTGGGCCAGTCTCTTGGAAGCTTCTGGTACACCATAATCCTGAAGTATGTGCGTGCGTGCGTGCGTGCGTGGACGGAAGAGCACCAGCAAACATGCAGCTGACTATGCCATGTTAAAAGCAGCACTTGTCCCCTTTTATTGATAAATAGAATCCTAAACACAAGTGTTCAGTGACCAAAAACCCTCACACAGTGGGCTACGAAACACCGATTAGATGTTCTATGATGTAATGTCAACAACTAGACATCTGGATGCTTGTGCTACAAATGACATCAGGAACTGGACAGGTGGAGGCAGGAACCTCCTGGGGCTTGCTGCCAATCTGGTCTTTATGGAGCAGAGGTTGCAAACGGGCTGGGAGCACAGCACTCGGTCATGTGTCTGCCAGCACTCTCTGTAGCTTCCACCTGCACCCAGACAGGTACTCCATGATTGCCTACGTCTCCTGTTACTTTACACAACCGCTCAGAACCTTCCTAGGCTGATGGTCAGTCAATTACACCTATACTTTTAAATAAAGTTTTATTAGAACGTAGCGACGCCACCAGTTTATGCCTTATCTGAAGACCCCCTTTCCATTACACAGCTAAGCTGGCTAGTCACAAAACTAGAGAGGTTGTCCAGCTCACAGCGCCTAAAACTACCTAACTCATCACAGGGAAAGCTTAGAAGTTCTATCCCAAACCATAATGTCTGTGAGCTTATGACCCTTGTACCCTGGGATATACTTATAAAGGAAGTATAAATCCCGCAGATCCAGAAAACCAAGGGCCTTACATTCATTTATGTATTTATTTAGTATGTGTGTGGAGATTCCCTACTTCCATCTTGTGGCTCCTGGGATTGAACTGGAATCATCAGGCTTGGCAGAAAGCACCTTTACCCACTGAGCCACCTCACTGGCCTTGGTTTTTTTTTCTTTTTTTTTTTTAACTGCAAAATATGATGCAGTTAGACACATAAAATAAAAAGGAAATTCTAAACTTTAAAAACAATCTTGAGGTGTTTGTATACTTCTCATGAACCTAGAAAATGCTCCTGTTTCCAGAGTAGGGTGTAAGTTTGCTAAGCTAAAAACAAGCTGCCAGGTTGGAAAAGTTACACTTGTTTATTTTATCATTAATAAGAATAATAAGTCCTTTGTCAACTTATTCATCCCTAAACTGTCATCTCTCTGCACACTTTAGGGAACAGACAGCCAGTGATTTACCTTCATCCCTATCTCCTTCAGAGTCTAGCCCACGTCACCACAGAAGGAAGCCAGGGAAGGGAAAGCACCAACACCAGGAATCAAGGAAGCCGAAAAACCAGAGGCCCGCAGGGCATCATTGCGGGAAAAGCTCCCGACCCAAGGTAAGGCCACAGTTGGCGGAGTCAGAGGAAGGCAAAAGCACGCCAGAGCCACCTCAGATTTGTCAGGATCAACGCACCAAAAAGAGAAGTGATCACAGAGACTGAAAGTCCAAAAGTCAGGTAAGAAGGCAACTGTTACCCAGAAACATTGTCAAACACATAGTCCTCTGAGTTCATGCCCGGCATCCGGAGACTGAGGTCCGAGGGGAAGAAAACCTGAAATATCAACGCAGTGAGGCACGACCATTTAACTGTTATCACCGTTACTAACGACGAAGGTCTGGTATGGATGAGGTGTGTGTGTAAGGTCACCCACAACTCTTTTGAGGCGTGTTTCAAAATAAGAGTTTTGAATCTATAGAAAAATTTAAATTAATGAAAGTTATAAAAAGTATAAAAATATACTAATAAAGTTATAAAAATATAAGTCTGGTGGTGGTGGCTTGTACCTTTAATCCCAGCACAGGGGAGGCAGAGGCAGGCAGGTCTCTGAGTTCGAGGCCAGCCTGGTCTACAGAGTGAGTTCCAGAACAGCCAAGGCTACACAGAGAAACCCTGTTTTGAAAAACCAATAAATAAATATTAAAAAGTAACCATCTAATTTTATATACCATTCATGAGAATGATCACGGACAGACAGATAGACACACAGTGCCTTCGATCCACTCTGTCCCTTTCCTTATCTCTCCCACACAACACGTGTTTGGAGTCTAGAATCTGCAGCCAAAACACAAGGGCCAAGAGTCAAGTTTGCACCGGTGCTGTGCAAGCCTACTACCCTTTCCTGGAAAGTGTCCGTTTCTACCCCTAGAAGACCCTCCAGGGCAGTAAGACCTGCCTTCAACACCCTGAGTGCCAATGTACCCCCAAGTGACGTCCGCATGCCTTCAAGTCTCAAGCTCTGGATTAGGCGGCGAAATAAGCGGCGCCCGGTGGAGACACGAAATAAGCGGCGCCATGCTAGGCAAGCTTCAGGAGCTCGCCTGGGTCTAGGACGTGAGCTGAAGAAAGCTATGAGAACGCAGTTGTGGTCAGAGGGAGATTACGCACAGGCTTCCTCTCTCTCTCTTTCTCTCTAGCAAATCTCTTAGCAGAAACCATAATTGTTAACTCAGCTGTTGGTAAGATTACCCATGTGCCCTTGATAATAATTTTTGGATTTGTAGGTTTAGCTTACAAATTATACCTACGGGCCTTTCTCTTAAAAAAAAAAATCTTTTTATTCCTGATCCACTCACTCTGGGCTAAGTTTCAAGCTTACATAACCAGGAAAAGGTGGAACCCAATACTTAGACAAACACGCTGCTGTCTTAGGAAGATGTTTTTGTCTTTTGTACCTCCTGAACGCCCTCCTTGAAGGTCTCTGAGAAGGTGGAATCTGGAGTTCTCCGCTGAGCATTGGGCGGCTGAGCGCCAGAGCTGAATTGGTCAGTGTTGAGGCTCCGGTCAAAAACCACCACACGCTCAGCGGGCTCAGGATGATACACCGTCGGGGGGATTCCCACAGTAAAGCCGTGCGGCTGGATTTCTGTCTTGATGGAGTGGGTAGGCATGGTTGCTATGGAGACAGTGACTGTCGTATCGGGAGCTGTCAGGTGGCCTCTCTTATCAGTGCCCAGCTGGTTGCCATGGGGGAGGACAATGTTGAAGGGCACGTTCTTCAGCACTTGCACCCTGTTTTCTCCAGCAGAAAGGAGGGGCTGCTCCGCCACATTTGGCATGTTGTTTCTTCAAGAAAGGAGAAAGGACATTGTATGTTCAACCTTGGTGCTGATGTGGGGCTTGGAGGATTTGGGAGGAACAGGTGATGGGGCTCCAACCAGGGATTCATGCACGCGGAGCACATGCTACATATATGACTCAGTGCTCTGATGGTCTGGGCTCCTCACAGCAGCAATACCCTAGACAGAAGCCGACTCAGCGGGAAATGGAGGAAGGACCCATTCCTGGTGAAGACCTCACAGCTTCAAGCAAAACCCAAAGCAGCTGCTTGTGGTGGTGCATGCTGGTAGGATTTGCTGAAGGAGGCAGAGGCAGGAGGATCACAAGTTCGAGGCCAGCCTGGGCTACACATAGGGGCTGGAGAGATGCTCAGTGGTTAAGAGATCTGGGTGTCCTTCCAGAGAACCTGGGTTCAACTCCTAGTACCCATGGTGCAGCTCACAACAGTCTGTAACTGCAGTTCTGGGGGATCTGACACCTTAACACTAACTCACATAAAATAAATTTAAATAAATTAAAAAAAAAAAACCAAAGCGAAAGCACAATTGCTCTGACAGGGCTCGGAGTGCTGCTCCAGTACAAGCTATTCTCGGTAATTCTAATGTGGATCCTCATATTTTATTATAAAACCTGACACTGTGAGTTCATAGACTCCAGAGTGAGGCCACCTGGGTTCAAACTGTGTGCCAACTAGAGCAAGCTATTTTGTCTCTCGGGCTCCATTCTTATCTGTGAAAAGAAAAAACAATTTGTCCTAGGCTTGTGTCTCTGTTGCTGAGATAGAACACTATGACCAAAAGCAACTTGGGGAGGAAAGACTTGCAGGTCACAGCTCATCATCAAGGGACCCCATGGCAGAAGCCCAAGGGGACCAGGGAAGAACACTGCTTACTGGCTTGTCCCACTTGTTCAGCTACCTTTCTATATAGCCCAGGACTACCTGCCTAGGGACGGCCCTGCCCACAGTGGGCTGGGCCCTTCGACATCAGTCAGCAACAGAGAAAATGCCCCTTTGATGTGCCCATGGGCCAATCTGCTGGAAGCAATTCCTCAGCTGAGATTTCCTGTGCCCGGGTAGGTCTGACTGGACAAACAAACCGATACAACAGTGGGCATCCGTCCTCTCACATGGGTGCTGGGGGTTGAATCCAGGGGACCACACCTGCACACAGACACTCCAGACACTCACAAGTAAGTGCTGCTTCACTTTCTAATACTGATGCTAACTGGCTTCCCAGAGGACAACTCATTAGCATACTTAACAATAGATATTTAATATAAAATTAACTGTGATTTACTATATAGGTAATATGAATAGTTTTAAAAATAATGATTTTTGAGTATGTGTGTATACACCTGTATGTGTAAACATGTATATGTGTGTGTGAGAGAGAGAGACATATATATATGGCAGCCTGCTGAGATCAGAAGTCAACTCTATGGCGTGTTTCTCCCTCTACCTTTCTCACCTGGTTCCGAGGATGAACGTTACAGTTGTTGAGGCTGGCAATGAATACACACCGGCTTCTACCATTTTATTGTGCTCAAAAAGATTCATAATAAATAGTAAAATGAATCTATAAGTATGTTGCTCTCCAAGAAATCGTGAAATTTTAGATCGCAATATGGAAAACATTTATGAAACAAATCACGTGTCATAAATGTGCACTTCCAAAAATGATCTGCAAGCGGAACCACAATCATGGTAAAGAAACAGTTACCAGGCGTGTGAACTATGAGCTGTTTCTCAGTCCTTAAATCAGGTTCTGTCTCCTTCCCCTGAGGATGGGATCTGGCTACCACAGCCTAGGCTGGCCTTGAACTCCTGCTTCAGGCTCCCGAGGATTACAGGTGTATGCTACCATGCCCGGCTGTTTTATTTTTTATTACTAATAAAACAAGAATCCATTAAGAGCTGGTTTTAGAGCCAACAAGATGGCTTAGTGGGTAACGGTGCTTGCTACTAAGTCTGACGACTTGAGTTCGCTACTACAGAGTAGCAGGAGGGGACTTTTCTTAAGCTATCCTGTCAGGCATGCACCGCAGTGTGCATCAACATGTCCATGCACACAGACAAGATAAATAAATGTAAAATGTGTCTTTTAAAATGTTTCCTGGCCATAAGATTGAGTTGTAATTAATTTACCGAAGTTTTAACCTAAAATGCCTTCAAGAGGAGTATGGACATTAATTCCCTAAGTTTTACTGGGGCAACTATTCCAGAGTCATTGCTATGTACCTTTTCTTTCCTTTTTTCTTTTTTTTGCTTTGTTTTTTTCTTTATGCAGATGTGGCAATTGAACCCAGGACCTTGTCCATGCTAGGCAAGTGTTCCATCACTCAGCTGCATCCCAAGGGTTGCTTTGTCTGACACGGGCTTGCACAAGAGTCCAGGCTAGCTGGGGCTCCGGAGCCTCCTGTTTCCGCCTCCCAGGTCCTGGGTTACGGGCACGTGCCACCACACCCAGGTGATTTTTAGACTCTGCTCCCCTTTAGAGGGTCAAGCATGTCACGCTTTACTAAAAACATCCCTCTGGAGGAGAAGAGCTTGATGCTGGCTTTCTAGGCAAGGGAATGCTGCCTGCAACAGGCTCTAACTCTGAGACGGCAGTTACTCTCCACAGTCTCTCCCACCAGGCCCTTCTGGTTTTACTTGGCGGGGCCTGCCCACCTCTTCACGTGTGCACACCTGTGTGCACTGGCCACCGCACTTACCTTTTGCTGTGCTCTGGTTCCGGGTGCTCCCCCTCTGGCTTTGCTGCGGATGACCTGCGCTCTCTGGGAACCTAAAGCATTAACACCAAGGAAAGGGATTCAGTCCGTATCCAGGGGAGAAGCCCTCACCTGAAGGAGCAGCCTTTATCTCATCTCCTGATGGGCTGCTGAGCACCAATCTGCTCCGATGGCGCTAACAGCCTAGTCACCACCAGAGGTGGCGAGCAAGGGCGAACAGACTCTGTCTGTCATGGAGTAAGGGTTTCTTTCTCCTTTATTTAAGAAATTTTAAGTATGTGCTTTATATGTATGAATGTTTTTCCTGTGCCTACATCCGTGTACCAAATGAGTGAATGGTGCCCATGGTCAGAAGAGGGCGCCGGATGCCCTGGAACTAGAGTCATGGACAGCTGTGAGACACGGTGTGGGTGCTGGGAACTGAACCCAGGTCCTCTGCAAGAGCAGCCAGTGCTATTTGAACACTGAGCCTTCTCTTCGGCCCCATTCTACTCCTTCTATAGTTCTTTTTCTTTGCTCCAAAATCAAAAGGCAGACAAAAGACACTGGACACACTGTGACACCGACCCACCAGAGACATGGACCAAACGGGTGCACAAATGTTGCTGAGATATGTGCGGACGAGGTATCTACGGTGCAAGAATTCTTCCATATCTCGCCACTAACAACAAAATAAAGGGGCTTGGGAGAATGGCTCAGTGGTTAAGAGTGCTCATTGCCCTAGCATAGGAGTCTGGATTCCAGCACTCACATCAGTCAGTTCACAGCCACCCCTAACTCCAGCTTCGGGGGACCCCTCTCCCTCTTCTGGCCTCCCTGGGCACCTGCATTCATTTGCAGATACTCTCCCGTACATCCCCGTACATTACATGTAACACGAAACTAAGTATTGTTGGATTTAGTAGCGATCTGTTCTGAAGGCATTGCTAGTTATTAAGTGATAAAACAGAGGGTGATCACATCCAAGACGCTCAAAGGGCCATCCCTGAGCATCTGCCATGGGTCAAGCCAGGGAGACAGCAGACACAGCACAATTCAGCACCAGAGAGGACAGTCTGTGGCAGGAACTGGGCTGGAACCCTAAATGAATCCCGGGCCTGAGGGTCAAAGTGACACACAGGCTGTCCAGTGTGACACAGGTCGTCAGTGAGTGGCAGCTGAATTACTAGGACTCTGTGAGGTAGAAACTCACACACAATACACGACAGTTAAGGCTAACTCAACTGTCTGGAGACAGACAAGATAAACGTGTTCTCATTTTAGAACGGGGCCCCAGAATTGAAAATGTGTGCATTTTCCCCAACCAATCCTAAGACTTTGTGGGAGCAGTTACAGAAATGGCGAATGCCCTGGGAAGAGCCGGGTCAGCCGGCAGCCCCTTGTCATGGCAGGGGAGAGCCGGGTCGGCCGGCAGCCCCTTTTCATGGCACCCGGAACCAAGTTTGTTAAAATGCTCGAACTGGCGGGGGACCTGGCTACTACCTCGTTTACAGCAGCGTCTCCTTCAGCTAGGGCCAGAGCAGCCGTATAAGAATCACCCTTTGATTCTATGATCGCAGATGCTCAGCTTTGAACCACAGAAATCCCGAGTGCTCATTAAACTATTTATAAGCCACTACAGAAGCACTCATCCCGACATTCGGCAAAGGACTGTTTTACAGGCTGCTGAATCAGGTGCGTCTGGGAGCGTCATGCCCGGCCGTCCAGAGCCTGCGACCCACCTTATAGTAGTCATAGAGCAGGCCCAGCGCAGCTGCGCTGTCTTCATCCCCATTGATGCTCATCATGGCCTTGGTTGCTGCAGTGAGAGGGTTTTCCAGGAAAGACTTCCAGGCCTCATCCTCACTGGTATAGGAGCGCCGCTGCGGATAAAGGGCCTCGTTCTGAAGGACCAGCACTGGCCTTTTGCTTCAGAGGAAGAAAGTCAAAGTTAAATCCACACTTCCCACAGCAAGACAACTTACAAGCCATTAAAAAAAATAAAACCAACAAAAACCAAAACTGAACAAACAGTTCTTTGACAGTTCTATAAAATAGGAACACGGCCCCGTGCCAGGAGGTGATTACAGGTGGGGGCAGCTCAGTGGCAGGACAACTGCCTAGCATGAGCAAGGCACTGGGTTCCACCTCCTACGTTATAATGAATTAAATACCCACACCATTTGAAGACCTGCCTGAAGAGAACTCAATAAAGTAAATGAAATGGTGTCCATGCTCCTCTTAAAGGCATTTTTGAAATAAATAAAAACATTCAGAAAATTCAGGTTTGCAAATTTTAATTTACAAAATGCTTCCTCAAAAGGCATGCTTTAAATTGCCTTGTGGCCTGTGAGCTAGACCAATGACCCCAATAAGTCAAATGAAGACACGTTCAGAAGGCAGGGCACACCCGAGGACCACCGCCAGAGACCCTGAGAGGATGCAATTTGCCCAAACCCACAAATACCCCCAAGAAGACACGGCTATGCACATATCCTACAGCAGGAAGGTATGGAAAGGCATAGATACATCTCAAACACACTCAGGCTGGTGCCCTCTTCCTAAGCCCACACAGGGCTCATCGTGCTGTCCCACGTGACTTCCGAGAAACAGGGACGGGAAGAAAGGACCGAGAGCAAGAGGGACATTTCCCTTAATCCTTCAGGGTGTATGGGAAAGTTAGAAGACTCTACTGTTACTAGAAGAAGGAGCCTGGAATGTAGCCAAAGGGGACTATAAATCAATAAAGAAGCATAATTTTCTGGCATGGGAGTGAACTGCTTATCTTAGAGATAAATACAACCTCCGACAAATGAAGCCATCAAATGAAAATCAGCCTTCTTAAAAAAAATAGTAAACAAATCCGATTTAAAAGTCTTTACATGGGCCCCCGGTAAGATGGCGTGGGCAGTAGAGGCACTCACTCATAAGTCTGAAGGCTTGAAGTTCTATCCCTGGGAAGTGTGGAAGGAGAGAACAGATTCCTCCTGCAAGTTGTCCTCTGATTTTCAAACACACATACACACACGCACACCAAACAAATTAATCAATTAAGAATCTTCCTTTGCTGATGACATGGTTTGGCTGGTGAAGGAACACAAGTTACATCTCCAAGACCCACATGGTTGAAGGAGAGAGGGAACTTGCCAAAACCTGTCCTCTGACCTGTGTGTGTGTGTGTGTGTAGCACACACACAAACCTATACAATAACATAAATAAAGCGTGGAAAAGAAAATCTTTCCTAGGCTTTAGGATTTGACAGCACAGCCTAGGGGTTGAACATGTGATCTCTCTCCTCAGAGTCCAGGGCTTCCTGGGATTAATCCCCAGTGCTCCCCTGCCCCACAATAAATAAAATCTTTATTAGTTTTTCACATCAGGCAAGGACTATGTCATGTTAACAGTGCAGTTTGTGGGAAAATTAAGGAAAATCAATGGTGACTTTAGCAACGCTTTATAGGAGATTTAATTTAAATGATTCAAGCAAACATTACCGATTCCAAAAACTGGAAATGTCAACAGTCTCAACAACTGCTCGCTCAGCTGGTACTATTTAGTAAGTCAACAGAAAGGGAAAAGTGGAGCATTGACTTTAGCGAGGCGAAGCAGCCCTTTGTGTGTGTGTGAAGGGAAAAGAATGGAGGTGTCTGGAACGTCCCTGAATGATGGCTGTCCTGACAAGCAGAATTCGAGGCTCGGCTCTCATTGCAACACACGAGTGAAATATGGAAATGGCCTAGAGGTGACCCCATCTTTTCTAAAAGTGAGTGTAGAAAGTCTGATTATCTTTTCAAGTAATCAGCAAAGGTTAGGGCTTGGCAGTCACCCAATCCTTCAACAACAGATATAGATTTAGGAAGAACAAAAAAAATGACAGGAAAAAAAGAAAAAAGGAAAGGAAGAAAGAAAGAAAGAGGAAAGAAAGGAAGAAAGGAGGAAAAGGAGAACATCTTTGAAAAGGGGAGGGAAAACTCCGTCTGCCCTCAGCAGGCAGAGCTGATTTGGAGCCCATGGCCTTTAACTCGTGCCATGAAGGCAATTCTAAGGGCGCACATCTGGAGACAGGTTTATTAAAAATAGAAAAGACGTATATCCATAAATCAAGTTCTAACCAAAGAAAGATAAACCCACAACTTGGTGTTCTCCAAGCCTTTGGGTCCTGAGTCCAGTGGTGGTACGGTACCCTGCTGAGATTCTCTGGTGTACGGCTGAGCTATTATTAATAGTCTAATAGCTACTTCCAGAAGATTCTGACAGCAGTTGGCTCGTTCAACAGTTGTAATGCTAGTTTTTCAAGCTTTCCATCTTCTCCCATCCCATCCTACACTGATACAAGCATCAAAAAATAAATATTTTCCAAGAGGCTTTATGTCTGCAATCACCCTGAAGGCATTTTATATTCCCAAAGTATGCCTAAGGCCAAGAGGTTAGCGCCGGGACTTTTGCCTCCTCAGTAAGTAGAGAAATAAACAGAAGAACAATTGCAGCCCACTTCTTCATGACCAGCAAGCTGCTGTTCCAGCCCTGAAGGTTCATGAGTGTTTTCAAATAAGACTCAGATCTTCAAGAGAGCCGAACACTAACTGAACTGCATTTTTTTACGAGACAAGATTAATCTGTTGCTGACTGCCACACTGAGCTAACTTCCTTCGGAAAACAGGCACGAGAAAAACACAGAGTCATCAAGCAACCACGAAGCCAATTCTCTGCTCCAGATTTACTGAGCTGAAATAGACGGGCTCTGTCTTTCAGGACATCTTTATATTTATAGAAAAGTAGCAAGTAAAATCGAGCACTATCCGTGCGCCCTTAGTCCTGCCAACGTCCGATCACATTTACACCACCACTGTACATTTCTCGCTCGTTTCTTAAACCCCACACTCCAAAAGGCAATCCCGATTCGAAAGAAGTCTCTAGTTTATCACCCTGCTTGCAGTTTCTTCCTCTGGATACTCCCGAACAGCAGAAATAGTCTTCTGTAATTACCATCGGTGATGCAAGGGCCCGAGAACACCCACAGCCGTTTTCTCACACAGCAGCCGCAGCGAAGAGAACGCGCGGGCAGCGGACACTTCAACCTTCCCCTAGATCTCTCGCTCCCGCAGCTTGGCAGGTGACAGCAGGCTGCCCAGGGTCCACCCGTCCCCACAGAGCCATGGGCGTGGGGTTCGGGAGACCTCGGACGGCGGGGCCGAGGGCCGGGTGTCCCCCAGCTCGCCCCGCCCCGCCCGGCCTCGAGGTCCCCGGAGCCCGCGCCGTGGCGGCGGCAGGTGCGGTGGCCCCCGGGCCCTGGCCGGACTCGAGCCCGCGCCTCACTCACTTGTCGTACTCCTGTGTCATCGCGCTCGCTCGCCGCAGCCGGGCCGCAGAACTGGACTTTCGGGTTGGGACAGTACACCCGATCCGGGGGGAGGAGGAGGCGGCGGCGGGCGGCGCGCGGCGGCAGGCGGTGGGTCCGGAGCGGCGGCCCCGACGGGTTGGGTTCGCTTTTCTCGCTCTGAGCCGGCTCGGCGCGGGCTGCGCGCACTGGGCGCTAGGCTCGGCCTCCCATTGGCTGGCGGCGCGCCGGTCAGGGGCGGGGCTTAGGCAACTGGGGGGCGGAGATCGCCATGTGATTGGTGAGATGGCTGGTGGGGGCGGAGTCTGAGGTCCGGGCGGGAGGGCGGGGGCCACGCGGTGCGCGGCGGCGCTGGAGAGCTTGCGCGCCGCTGGCCCCGGTGGCGCCGGTCCGTAGTGGCGCCGGCGCCGCGAGGCTTCGGCGCGCACCCGCGTGGGCGCGTCTCACCTTCCAGCTCTCGCTCGCGGTCACTTCCCCGGCCCCATGGCCTTTCCCTGGGAAATATCTTGGAAAGGGTTCTGTCTTTGCTGCTGTGCAGGTTTGGAGTTTTCCTGCTGGTCCATTTCTTAGTGTCCACTGTATGTGGGCCGTACGTCTGCACGGCCTCTTAATAGCCCATTTCCCCCAGACAGCGGTCCCTATTTATTGGGCGCCTATCTCGTGTCAGTGGCACGGGGCTAAATAAGCCTTCTTCCCAAGCTCCAGACCCCACATCTCTACTTGCCTCTTTATCCACTCGGACCTCCATTTGGGCTTCAGCATCCTCACCTCCTAGCTGCCTGTGTGCTCTCTCTGGCCAGCTTCTGGTTAGTTTCCACCCTCTTCCTCCTATACTCTCTTTTCCCTGATGGAAATTTTTCCCCCCTCCGGGTCTGCTTCTTTAACCTCAGCCTGAGGCCTACTACAGTCCAGACACCGAGGATAGGGCAGAGACGGAGCTCACAATTTCCCCTGCTTCCTAGAGCATCCTAGTTTGGGAGTCATGGTGATTCCTTTGGTGTACCGAGAGGTGGCATGCTTTGCAGGCAGGTGGGGAGAGTAAGGTGGATGGGGGCTTAAAGATGACGGTAGTGAGGTGTGGCATCTAAGGTACTCAGTATGGGTGGAGGCACAGCCATGGATGGGGTAGCCCGGGCATCAGCGTGTCCACTGAAGGGCTGGGAGAGCCGAGACCAGAGTAACTGGGCACGGACAGCAACTGTAGAGTTTCCCAGGCTTCTGTGAGGTCTTAAAGGAGGAAACTTTGCCGAGGGCTTGGGGTATGGCGTAGACAGACCTCATTCGTGTTTTAAAATAATCTGGCCATTGGATGGTGGAGAACCATTAGGAGACAATTTCAAAACTACTAGGAAAAGATAAACAGTAGCCAGAAGCGTGGCCTGGGGTGATGGGGCCGTAAGAAGTGTATGAATTCTAGATGCAATTGTTAGCAGAACTGACAGGATTTTCTGAGAACGGAAGAGCAGGTTAAAGAGTTTCATGGATAGATGGTGTGTGTGCACTCCCAGGCCTCAGGAAGCCAAGCCAGGGAAGCTCTCCAGTTTCAGGCCAGTTCCAAAGTAAAACTCACCCCGGACAAAAAAGGAGGAAGAGTTAAGAGTGACCAGAAGTTTTGCAGCCGAGCAACTGGATAGTATGACTTTATCTCCTGAGATGAATGACTGTTGTCCCCTGAGGTGGTGGGGGGCAGCAAACACATACATTTAGGGATGGGCAAGGGTCCTGTTTGAGATGTGTTGGTTTAAAGTCCAATTGTCATATATAGATGATAGATACACAGATAGTGGACTGGAGTCCAGGAGGAAAATCTGGACCGAAATTTGACCTCTGGGCATGGTCACCCTGACGGTGGAATTCAAAGGCCTTGAAACGGCTGACCCTCCAAGGCAGGGAGGAGGAAATAGGATGCTATAGACCCTGGGTCCCGGAGCCTCTGACAGCAAAGGTGTGGAGAGAAAAAAGCCAGTAGAGGAGACAGGGCAGACACAGGCTGAGTGTGGGGACCAGTGAAAGATGCTGGATCAAGAAGACCAAGAAGTAAGGTGTGCTCTTGCTAAGGACTGAGCATATAAGGCCACCTGTTCCTTTTTCCTGTATTAACCACCCTCTCTTCTCCACCGTGCCTTCTCACTTCTCCAAGGCGTTAGTGCTCCTGTCGGTAACCTTAGCTGTTTCCAGTCTCTGTGCCCAGCCCTGGTGCGACACTGGGGCCCTACCACCTGTTCTCTCTTTACGTGATAGTTCTATATTTAAGAAAATTACGCGCGCGCGCGCACACACACACACACACACACACACAGAGAGGGAGAGAGAGAGAGAGAGAGAGAGAGTCTTCATACTCTTGCCAGAGTGTCCCTTCATAAAGCTTATGTTGCTTCCAATAAAGCCCACCCTTCCCAAGTCCGCTGCTACCCTGGAAGTTAGCACACTCCACCCACTTCACTCACAGACTCAGGAGTACTTCCGTTTCCCTACCCAGACTTCCTGAGCCTCGGCCCAGTGAGCCAGCCATCCTGTGTGACCCACAGTGCCTCCAGCAGACTTCCAACATTTCCCATGCTCCATTTTCCATGTGCAAGATTGTTAGGCGAGCTTTTCCAGAGAGGGCATTGTTCTGTTGCCGTGTGGCCCCCAGCACTGGCATGTACGTGGAAATGTCCTGGAGATGGTTATCAAATGGCACAGTTCTCTGTAGGCATCCAAGGCCCCACAGTCTGGTCTCTTCTGGCCTACCTATGGGACTGGCAGATTGGCTCTCGATAGAGAGAACACTGAGGTGAATTGGTCCATTGGATCCACTGTCTAACACATGGTAGGTGCCAGACAAACAGGAACAGTAAAGACATGTTAAGTCATAAAGTCAGAAACAGAGCAGTGTCTAGTCCCACTGGGATTAGATCATATAGATGTAGTGATAAATATATATGGTCTTAGGTGTGAGGGTACAAAGCTGTAATCCCAGCAGTCAGGAGGTAGAGGCAGTCACCCTCATCTATATATTGAGTTCGAGGCCAGACTCATGATTGTAACATGAGACCCAGCTATAAAACAAAAAAACTGAAAAACTTAGTCTTATCAGTAAACTTCAAGATAAGATTATTCCATTTCTTTCTAATACATTCTGAATTTCAAGTCCACATCTGTGGGCTGTTAGCATTATGTCTTTTTGTTTGTTTGTTTTTCGAGACAGGGTTTCTCTGTGGCTTTGGAGCCTGTCCTGGAACTAGCTCTGTAGACCAGGCTGGTCTCGAACTCCCAGAGATCCGCCTGCCTCTGCCTCCCGAGTGCTGGGATTAAAGGCGTGCGCCACCATCGCCCGGCTATGTCTTTATTTTTACTTAATTTTTTACACTTATTTATTTAGTGTGTGGAAATGAAAGGCCATAGCATGCCCATGGTAATGAAAGGCCAGCTTGTGGGAGATGGTTCTCTCCTCCCATCACGTAGGTTCCAGGGATTGAACTCAGGTCATCAGACTTGATGACAAGCTCCCATACCCACTGAACCATCCCAAAGGCCCTTAATTATACTTCAATGTTATTTTTAATTATAAAAATAATAACTACTCATGGTTCAAGATAAAGAAACTAGTGAGCAAGGGAAGGAAGACATTTAAGCAATGCAGGAGAGCTGGAGTCCAAATGGGCTCCTCCGTCCCCATCCCTACTCTCCTGAGAGAACTAACCACTTTTAACTGTTTCTCTGTGTTTCCAGATTTTTCTATGTGAATGAAAGCATATAAGGTTCTTACAGGGACGAGTTCCTGCTTCTCACAATTTCCACAACTTTCTTCATCCATTCTTCTGTTGAAGGGCATCTAGGTTGTTTCCAGGTTCTGGCTATTACAAACAATGCTGCCATGAACATAGTTGAGCATATACTTTTGTTGTATGATAGGGCCTCTCTTGGGTATATTCCCAAGAGTGGTATTGCTGGATCCAGGGGTAGGTTGATCCCGAATTTCCTGAGAAACCGAAACACTGCTTTCCAAAGTGGTTGCACAAGTTTGCATTCCCACCAGCAATGGGTGAGTGTACCCCTTTCTCCACAACCTCTCCAGCAACGGCTATCATTGGAAGAATGGATGAAGAAAGTATGGAATATATACATATTAGAGTATTACTCAGATTACTCAGCAGTAAAAAACAAGGACTTCTTGAATTTTGCATACAAATGGATGGAAATAGAAAACACTATCCTGAGTGAGGTAAGCCAGACCCAAAAAGAGGAACATGGGATGTACTCACTCATATTTGGTTTCTAGCCATAAATAAAGGACATTGAGCTTATAATTCATGTTCCTAGAGAAGCTAAATAAGGTGAATCCAAAGACAAACACATAGGCATCCTCATGAATATTAACCTTCATCAGGCGATGAAAGGAGACAGAGACAGAGACCCCCATGGGAGCACCGGACAGAAATCTCATGGTCCCAATCAGGAGCAGAAGGAGACGGAGCACGAGCAAGGAACTCAGGACTGCGAGGGGTGCACCCACACACTGAGACAATGGGGGTGTTCTATCGGGAACTCACCAAGGCCAGCTGGCCTAGGTCTAAAAAAGCATGGGATAAATCCGGACTAGCTGAACATAGCGGACAATGAGGAATACTGAGAACTCAAGAACAATTGCAGTGGGTTTTTGATCCTACTGCATGTACTGGCTTTGTGGGAGCCTAGGCAGTTTGGATGCTCACCTTACGAGACCTGGATAGAGGTGGGTGGTCCTTGGGCTTCCCACAGGTCAGGGAACCCTGATTGCTCTTCGAGCAGATGAGGGAGGGGGACTTGATCAGGGGAGGGGGAGGGAATTGGGAAGCGGTTGTGGGGAGGAGGCAGAAATCCTTAATAAATAAATAAATAAAAATAAAATAAAATAAAAAAATTTCCACAACTTTTGTGTCAGAGCACTGGAATTGATTTCTCTGAGTGGGTGTGTGTTCGAGACTGGTGGTCAGCAATAAATTTTCCCTTACCCTTCAGAATCACGGCCATTCACGATAAACATCCTCCCAAGTATGTTTCTGCTCAGTAGGCCAGGTATAGTCAGAGGGTAGATTCCAAGAATTGGAGTTGGTGGGGGAAGCATATGCACACTTGGAATTCTCAAATTAACATTTTTACTATTGTACATGTGTGCGCATGGGGAGGGGCTGTTTGTGTGGCATGGTGTATGTACGTCAGAGGACAGCATGATGGAGTCAGTTCTTTCCTTCCACCTTTACGTGAGCTCCAGGGATGAAACTCAGGTTCACAGGCCTGTGCGTCAGGTGCCTCGTCCACTGATCTAGCTCTCACCAGCGCACAGGGAGAATGTGTTAGATTTTTTTTTTTTTTGGTTTTTCGAGACAGGGTTTCTCTGTGGTTTTGGAGCCTGTCCTGGAACTAGCTCTTGTAGACCAGGCTGGTCTCACGCCTTTAATCCCAGCACTCGGGAGGCAGAGGCAGGCGGATCTCTGTGTTAGATTTTTTACGGATATTTTTCCAATTAGCCACTCAAACTGGCCAAAGCCATGATGGTGCCAACACCAAACATTGTCAGAGAGCGCTATGAAAAAAAATACTATCTTACTGCTCTAAACTGCATTTTTTTAAAGTTATGAGTGGGGCTTATATTTTTGGAGGGGCTTCTTAAACTTAAGAATGGGAGCCGAGTGGTGAGAGCACATGCTTTTAATCCCAGTACTCCAAAGGCAGAGGCAGGCGGATCTCTGGCCTCTTGGAGGCCAGCGTGGTCTATAGAACAAGTTCCAGGACAGACTCCAAAGCTACACAGAGAAACCCTGTCTCAAATAACCAAACCAAAAGAATGGGGTAGTATTGTTGGTTTCTGCCTTGTTCTTCTGAGATAGAATCTGATTATATGGCCCCAACTGATCTCTAACTTCTGGGCTTAAACAATTCTTCTCCCTTAGGCTTCTGAGCAGCTGTGTCCAGGCATGAAACGATGCACCCAGCTGCAGTCTTATTTTCTTTGTTACTGTCACTTTAACTTGGAGGGATGTGCTTGTTGTTTTTCAGACAGTCTCACTACCTATCTCTTGCTAACCTCCAACTCATGATTCTCCTGTCATAGGCTCCCAAGAGCTAGGGTTACGGAAGTGTCACACCATGCCCAGTCGATGGCACTGTTTTAAAAAGAAGGTTGTATCCTAAGTGATGGGTATCAGAGTAGGGGACCCATTGCATCTCCCTCCCCGTGGTAGCCATGGACTCTGGAAAAAGTGTGTCAAGGTTGCTCTTGCTGGCTAGTGAGGTGTTCTTAACATACTTACTTCTCTTTGGGCCCCAGTAAAACAAACATGGAGAGAGAGAGAGAGAGAGAGAGAGAGAGAGAGAGAGAGAGAGCGCATGCGTGTGTTTTGGGCATCCCACTCTTATGTCCCAGGGCTCTAAGAACAGTTTCTGTGATCAAAATTACCCTGGACATTGCAGTTCCTTCCCAACCTGGCCCCCAACAAGTTTCCTAATTGACACCCCAGTTAAAAGCTTCCAACATACTCTATCGCTCTGCCCCCGTTACAGTGTCTGGTGCTGTGGTTCACACATGCTGAATTTTAGACCTTTTCCCTGGCTGGGTTTAAACCAACCTGCTGTGCCACTACAATTGCTCCCAGGGCCTCTGATCATTGTCCCTTCCTAGACTGCACCTCTCAGGCTGCTCTGCCTTCTCACTAGTGTCTGTCCCACGTGACTGTTCGAGATTAGGATTCAAGTTCTAGGTCAGTATCACAGTTTTACCCCAGGTGGCTATGTCCCTAATAGTCCTGCGTTTCCATTTGGAAAGCAGTAGTGAGTGTTGTGGCATTAACTGGAATGGTGTGTTTCCAGAATTTCCCACAGGGGTGTGTGAGAGAGTGCATGACATGAAAGCAGAGGGGACACTGGGGGAATGATGTGAGCTAGTGAGAGGGGACAGTAGAGGAGGAGCAGGAATCGAAGTAAGGTCGAATGACACATATGCATGAAAATGTCATAATGAAACCCATTACCATGTGTGCTAGCTTTAAAAATTAAAGACACAACTAAACCTAAACACCAGCCCCCCCCCCCCAACACACACAAAATGAGCCGGGAGGTGGTGGCACACAACTTTAATTGTGGCACCCAGAAGACAGAGGCAGAGGCAGGTGGAGCTCTGTGAATTCGAGGCCAGGCTGGTCTACAAAAGCTAGTTCCAAGACAGGTTCCAAAACTACACAAAGAGGTTTTTTTCTGTCTTCCTCTTGAAGAGGCTGTTTTTGTCTCTTCCCACTTCTCCCCTTCCCCTCTTCTGTTTCTCTCTCTCTCTCTCTGCCTCTCTCTCCTCTTCTCCCCATTCCCCTCCATAACCCACTAAATAAATATCCAACCTCAAAAAAAAAAAACTACACAGAGAAACCTTCTGGAAAAAAAAACACATTTCCCGGCTTATGGACATTTAAAGATGTCTTCTTTCTTCTCTGAAGATCTTGAGGTTGGTAGAGTGTCGCTCATGGTAGAACGTGCTCAGAAAGTGCCAGGACTGACATTCAGTCCCTGATAGTCCATCCTCCATCCCAACAACAAACATATTCTAAGAGCAGGAACCTACGCTATCGTCCCGAGGCACACCACCTCATTGCCTCACAGCAGCCATTTGTGCACTAGCTGCTTCCTCCTGGGATTTGAGTCCTGATGACAGGCTGGTAAAGGAAAGGACATCCCAAGTGGCTCAATGATAATGGCAGAGTCGCTGCGCCAGATCTCCAACCGCCCCACCCTTTGCCAGCCTGAGATGAAAGACTTTCCACTCTGGAGAACAGGGTGTGGGAGGCAAGGAAGGCTGACTGTCCCCACTGCCTCCAGCCTTGAGATGTCGGAAGCTGTTTAACCTCTGAGTCCACCGTGGGCAATCAGATTATTATCACTCTTATTAGTAAAGCCTTTCGCTAGTTTTTGAAGAAAAATGTCACAAATTGGGAATAATGGGACATACCTGTAATCCCATCACTTCCAAAGGCTGAGGCAGGAGGCTTAAGAAGTCAGCACTAGTCGGCTGTACAGTAAGACCCTCTCAAAGGAAAAGAAAAGTGCGATGCCCCATACAGTTCCCGGCATATAACAAGAGTTTAACGAATGTTAAACTTACAACCTCCTCACTTTTCCATTATCCTAGCATAAGCTGTTTTATCCTCTAGGATAAAAACTTTACCTCTTATTTAAAAAGAAAAAAACCCCACAAATGTCAGGCATATTAGCATCAGTGGTCATTGCTATTCAGGAGGGGAATGACATTGGCCTTCCTCGGGGAATATCGAGTGTCCAGCATGATCAGGCACCCCCCCCCCCCAGCTTCTGATCCTTAAAGCTCTTTGAGGTAGTCTGAGGTCATCTCTCATAGATGGAGAAGCTGCTGTAGAGAGAGAATGAGTTCCAGGGTCTCAAAGCCAGTAAGTGTGATGTGAACCCCGACATCTTGAACCCCATACTTTCTAACAAGTTTTGATGTTTCTATCTGAGATTCCAAAATTCACCCATGACCCCATTGTAGAGCGGTCCGGACACACTGAACATGGCAGAGCTGTGGCCAGCACTTTCTAGTGACAGTATCTGGCTTTGGAGATGGCGTTTGGTGGTTGCCTGAGCAGAGTCTCAAATATCGAACTCCACCGACTCTCAGGATTGGGTCCGTTTTATCATCCATCCACTCCACTTTCAAATGTGACAATTGCCATGAACACGCTTGCTGAAGGTTGGTCCCCCTCCCCCCATCCTGTCTGCCAACCGCCAGGTCTACTAATGCCGGGTGAGTTTTGTCAGGTACCTGGGACTTGGTCCAGACTCCAGTCACCAAGAAGTTATCTGTGTGCCTGTTTGTGAATGGAGGCAGCAGAGGCTCAGTGGGATGGGGCGTCACCAGCTTGCTGGCAACTGGGAGAATCAGGATACCGGGCATTCTTTTCCTGTGGCTTCACTGTCAATTGATCGTTCCAGCAAGGGCTCGGCAGTTGCGACATAGCTACCAGAAAGCCCTTGGCTTAGGAGCGTAGGCCTTAACCTCCAGAAAGCCCTCTCACCTATGACTAACAGGGCATAGGCGTAGCCATCAGATTTGCTGCCACTTGAAGAAAACACCCAGGTGGGGTCTGAGAAGCTAAGCCTTGCTTTCTGGCTCACATGGCCACATTTGCTCCTGGAAGTAGCAGTCCTAGTGGGAACTAGTGGTCATCTCTTTGATGCAAAGTATTTATTTTATTTAAATTTATTTAAAATTGTGGGAGCATCACATACATCGTAGTGAAAGGGGAGACAACCTTGCTTTGTAGCTGGAGAGCAAGCAAGGGTCGAATCACTTGCTCAGAGTTCACAGTTCACTGATCCGGATCTTACGTGATTTCCCTGCTGCAACTTCCTTTCCTTGAAAAAAAAAATCACATATTTTTGCCCTCAATTTTTATGTCCTTTCTCAACCACAAAACCACCAAGTCCAGTGTCTGGGATGTTGAGTAACTTCTGTAGTGCTAATTGGAATAAAGAACTACAGGCTGAAGAAAGGGGTAATCGAGGGCATTTTACAATAAGCATCAGCAAGGAAAAGCAGGAGCCAGTCAGAGGAATTTCGTGACGGCTCTCCAGGGCAGGCTTGGTCTCGGTCTGCACAAGCGTGAGCATTTATAGTGCTGCTGCTTTGGATCAGGGAGCTCGCCCAGCAACACTCAGCTTAGATACCCTTCAATCCTAGATTTAAAAAACATTCTAAATTACTTTGTCATTTTATGTATACTGAAGTTTTGCATATATGTCTGTGCGCCGCCAGTGTGCTTGGTGCCAACAGAGGCTAGAGGAGGGAGGTGGAGCCCCTAGAACTGGAGTTACATATAGTAGTGAGCTGCCACATGGGCGCTAGGAATTAACCCAGGTCCTCTGGAAGAGCATCTCTCCAATCCCTCCTTTAACCCAATCTTACGAGTTCCTCCAGGCAGCATATGACTTCATCTTTACCCTGCTCTGAGCTATGGTGGGGTTGGCCAATGGTGGGGGGGCTTCTCTGCAGCCTGAAAACAACAGAGGGCCAGTGAATGTGTGTGTGTGTGCGCGCGCGTACCAGTGAGAGAGTATGCATGCATGCCTGTTTCTGAGTATGGAACCCAGGGTCTTACACATCATCTCTGCCACTTTGTAGCATCCCCAGCCAAGTGAGTGGGTGTGTGGTAAGCCAAACTCACAGACAGCGCAAGGAAAACTCTGACAGGATAGCCAGCACTGTGACACCAGCTACTCAGAGGCCTGGGTTCAAGGCCAGCTTGGGCAAGGTAGGAAACTCTTTTTGAGACAGGAAGAAAAAAGAGCTAGAGCTGCAGCTCAGTGCTAGAGCTCTGCCTAGGACGTGGAGGATCCTGACCTGAATCACCAGCCAAGATGGGAGACTGCGACCCTGCAGTTCTGTGGAGATGCATGGTCAACAGAGAGAACCACAGTACGTCCATTTGTACTTAGTTGTGTGGTGTGTCGTAGGTGCCCGTCTTTGAATGCCGCCTACACTCTTAGGAATTCTAGTTCTTGATGAGGACACGCTGAGCTGACCTACCTGGCTTGTGGCACTGGACCTATGTGTGCACAGCCAAACCCACCGCCACTCTCCAGTTGCTCTGCCTAGGGAACCATAACTGCACAAATGTCATTCATTCACTGACCGTGGTGTGTGCACTGGGCACAAGGAGCTCTCCTTGGGGAGCTGAGCTAGGCTGGCAGAGGCTGGCTGGAGACGACATCTAAGTAGTGTTCTCAGGGAGCAAAAGCTCTGAGAAGAGAGAGGACATCCCTGACAGCAATACCAGCCCTGGCAAGAGCCTGGAGGAACGAGGTGTCATGGCTTGTCTGAGCTGAGGGAGCATGCAAGGCAGGAGATAGGAAGGAGTACAGGAGCCATGGTCCAGTGACGAGCCACTGGGCCTCTAGACAGCAAGGAGCCATCAGAGGATTTGGAGCCCCAGAGTGCTAGTAAATCTATTTTTGGAAAATTACTGGCCGAGGAATGATAAATGCCTGGAGAGAAGGGAGGTTTTGCAATCCCCCTGGAAGAGAGGGGAGCATGTATCTGAGCTGGGCAGTGACACCGTGGGGCTGTGTCAGGCTGGATGGAGACTAGTGCCTCGGGCAGGGAGGGCTAGAGATTTGTTGCTGGTGTGAGTGGGAGGCAGGGGACATTTCTGAGGGAGATGAGGTTTGGGGTGAGGGTGGGGGCAGCTCTGAGGATTCTTTAGATTGGGGCAATGTTTTCATCCACACCAGGTAGCCGTGTGAGTGGATACAGCTGCCACACTGTGGAGCCAGGATGCCTGGGATCAGATCTTGACTCTCTGGCTCTGTTTGACCCTGAACAATCAATGAACTTGGTGTTTCAACATTTACACTCGTAAAATAGTGGGGTGCCACATCATGGTAGTTAAGAGGCTGATCATAAAATAATGGGGAGCCATGTCATGGTAGGTAAGAGGCTGAGCAGCTCTCAGGAGCAGGGCCTTGGAACACTAGGAAGGAGACAGCTATTTGACAGCCATGAAAGTAATGCCCAGTTCCCCTCTCTAAGAACTCAGAGTAATTCAGAACCAATACTCAGAACACTATTAAACAATGCAAAGTGCGCTGCAGTGACTGCTGGAGTGAGGAGCAGTTAGCGATGTTCCCCTTAGTCATTACATAGCTGGAGCATCTACCAACAGCAGGATTCTCTAAGGAGCCGTAAGAGATGAGCCTGGACAAGAGGACCCAGGCAGGCTGTGTTAAATGTGCCAAGTAGGACACTGGAGGTGCTGAGTGATGGAGAGACAGGAGTAATCAGGCACCAAGGAAAGGCCAGGGAGCAAAGCCAGGGAAGAGGGTACACGAAGCACCAGGGAGAAGGTGCCCAGCGGCAGGTCCTGCTAAGGGACATGTGCGGGCGGTGGGCATCCTGTCCACTCTGCCCTGCAGGGTGACTCTGGGATGGTCCTTATCTGTGCCCCTTCTGATGCAGGACTAGACTGTGCAAAGCATGTCAGCTAGACATAGGGACAGCTAAAACTAAGTCACAAGAGGAAAACCGAGCCAGCTTTAGAGGAGTTGGCTGCGGTGAGCATGGAGGGAGAGGACAGAGCAGTCCAACAGGCAGGGGTCTTTCCAGAAAGACTTTCCTTCCGGTGGGAATTTCTAAGAGAAAACTGAGAACATCTTCCATCCTCCCACTGATTTAGCCTTGGGGTTAGTTTTCTTCCCATGACCTCCCTCCCTCCTTCCCTGATATTTAGACAGGCCAGCCAGTGAGCCTTGGGGACCCACCCGTCTAGGTTCCGATCCAGCACCACACTTACAGCTGAGTGCTGCCGAGCTAGGGTTTTCTACCTGGATGCCGGGGATCCGAACTCAGGTCCTCATGCTAGTAGGCACTTCCACCACAAAGCCACACCCCCAGCCCCATCCTTTCCGCTTCAGGTAATACGGACCACTTAATGCACCTCCTGTGAACAGCAGTGGTGACAAAGGCAACCATATACAAGTGGCAGGATGGCTTAGGAGGCCTTGGGGAGCTCACGAGCCCCACTTCCCTGCAGAGATTCATAAGGCATGCACTGGTTGTTCCAAAAGGAAATTACTCACCCCAGAAGAGCAAAAGGCCAAGTGAGCCAAAACACAGGGCTCTTCATTTACTGAGTCCTCTTGGTCATGTGTGTTAGCAGATCAACCTGGCACACTAAGGCGGCAAACAACTGGACACACACAAGAGCTCCTTGAGTGTATTTTGTGAGAGACTAAACTGTGTGAATTTACTCAGCTCTCAAGAACTCAGAGGCATTTTAAGTTAGAAACAATAAAACCTCACCAGCTCCACACTTGGTACAGACCTCCACTCTTCACTGTCTGCAGCATTCAAGTACCTCAGGTAACTTGTACTGCAGCTGTGCCTGGAAACTCAGTCTTCTGGAAGACGGGGTGTGCCACCCTTCCCAGTGTTTTTCTGTGTGAACACCCGAGTCACAGATGTGCCACGAATGGGGCTGGGGTGTGAGGATAAGAATTAGAGGCATTGTACAAGCGAACTCACCATGCTGGCTGCCAGGTGTCGGGGCTCTCCCCCTTCATTCCAGAGTTGAGTGGTTCCTCTTTTAAGGGTCAATGGCAGGCAGGCTTTCTACATGCCCCTACCACCACCACACTTCTAGGGGATGAAGCACTTCACCCACTTGAAACCAACACTGCAGCCCCACAGTGATGCCCACTGCTCCTGTGTATGGGATCCAGAGCTGCACGGGGGCACTCTTGCCAAGTCTCAAACTACCAAAGAACACACATATTTTAGTGTGTGTGTGTGGGGGGGGGGTTACTAAGAATAGGCAGCAGTGTGTCGGTATTCTGCAGAGGAGGTGTCCAAGCTGGACCAGTGCACATGCTCGTGGTTGTGTACTAAAAAATGGTAACGGGGTCAAAATTGACTGGTAACACTAATGCAGGAGAGCTGGGATGTTTTTGTTGCATCGTAGGCTGTATCAGCTTTGAAAACGTTTACATTTCTGAGACTGCCATGTGCTGCTCTGGACTGTGGGTCCCTGTGCCTAAGAGTCAGTGCACCTGGCTGCCAGGTGAGGCAGGTCAGGGCTTCCCCTGCACGTGCCATGTGGCCATCTTGGACAGTTTTTTTTTGTTTTTTTTTTTTAAAATATTTAATTATTTATTAAGCATACAATGTACTGCTGGTATGGAAGGCAGCAGGTCTCATTATAGATGGTTGTGAGCCACCATGTGGTTGCTGGGAATTGAACTCAGGACCTCTGGAAGAGCAGCCAGTGCTCTTACCCTCTGAGCCACCTCTCCAGCCCTCCATGTGGCCATCTTGGATCTACCTTCTTCCTGATTAGTTCAGAGCTAAGGACCGCCACAGTCCCAGTGATGGAAGCAGAACCCATTGCTAATAGTGATCTCAAAAAGTCCAAGACCATACAAAAGAAAACCAGAATGTCCCTCATGAACTGAGAAGAGACTTATCCACCATTTTAGCCTATCAGCTGTGCCTCTAACCGCAGCTGGTTCAGAGGTTGAGACAGGACTGAGTCAAGGCCATCAAAATGTTGTCTCTAACAAATCTAAAACCACATTTCCCAGCAACCAAACTTAATATATATAAAACAGATGGTGAGTCAAGGTGAAGGGAGTGGGGTTGATCCAACATTTAAAATTCAGTCAATGTAAACGACTACATGAGCTGACCAAACGAGACCACCAGATCATCTCAGAGATGCCAAATTTGTTTTAAAACGACAGGACTCACTACTGATTTCTAAAACAATACCTGAAACCAGCAAACATAAAAAGATTTTCCTTAGGTTTTTGTTTATATTTTTCCCAGAGCTTCCCATGACAAACTTGGGATAAGAATTCTTGTGGCCTTGAATGACATGCTGTCCTCTTTGGCCCTTCTCTTGCACCCCGACATCCCCAGCTGTTCTTGAACCTGTCGGCCTTTGTGCTTAGTCCCTCTGTGATAAGTGATCTTCCCTGAGGTGACAAGCTGGTTCCCTCTGCTGTGTTTCGTGCAAGTTGGTGTCCATTCTAATGTCACCTCTCTAGATGGTCCCTCTCAATGGTGCTTTGTAGAGTACCCCTTCTTCTCCCTCGACAGTCACCTCATTTGTTCCTGGTTGGTTTCATTCCCCATTAAGACAGACCAATATCAGCTCCACTCAATCATATGACCCTTAAAGCAGGACACGTGTTCAGTGCTGTACCCCTGGGCCTAGACTGTGACCAGAACATGGCAGTTCTCGACGAGAAAGTAACTGAATAGGAAGGCCCAACTTTCCACAGCCTCGCCATGATACAGTCTTTACACCACATGCCAGTTGATCACGTGGAAAACAACGGCTCATTCATTATTTCTTCCCTGTGAGTGAGCTTGAGTATCATGTCTTTTCAGCTTGGCCTTTGAATTGCCCCCTTTTCCCCTGTTGCTCTGCAAGCACCATTGCTGTATCAAATAAACTGCTCTTCTGCCCACTGTGTGCTCAGACACGCCGCCCCTGTTTGCCATTTGTCACGGTGATGCTACTCATCTTCTCTTGTGGCTTCCAGTTTGAGATAAGCTCAGGTCTTCCCCAGACCCAGCATCAACCATCCTGTGTCCTCAGCATTCTTACACTGTTTGGATCTTTGACCCGCCCGGGATCAGCTTTATAAAAAGTGAAGCGTAATCTAATCTAAGAAGCAAATTCAAAGCCAGTCACGCTGGTGCATGCTTGCAATCCCTGATTCAAGATGGAGATGCATTGAGGCCAGCCTGGGCTACAGTAGTGAATTCCAGGCTAGCCTGAGCTGCACACTGAGTTCTCGGTCTGAACTAAATGGCTAATTCCCATCTTGGAAAAAGAAAGTTGAGCTTTAAAATCCAATGAATACAGGTTTTCAGGTGTCATTTACACAATTTTTTACTTTCCTGAAAAAAACATTTATGAAAATAATTCAAAGTTCACATATTTTACAATGCATATAAAGATATATATCAACATGTATGTGTATAGAATAATGTGTTTCCCACAATTCCCTAAGATCCGATGTTATCCTATAGAGCACACCCTTCTCTGGTTCTCAGTGTCTTCTTACTTTTTTGGGTCTTGACCTCCTTTTTGATTCATTGTATTTTTTTTCAAAAAGTTTCTTTTCAATTAAGCTCACTTCTTCATGGAGAACAGAAGTCTTTATTCTTAGTAAGAACGAGAAGATGTTTAGTATAAACTGGTAACTCAGAGAAAAGTTTGACTCTTCATAGGTTGTCACATGTTTACAGTAGCTAGAATGGGAAGGAAAAGGAGGTAAATTATCTTAAAATAGTAACTCAGAAACTCTGGCATCCATCCACTGACACCCCCAAATCCCTCTGCCAGTATATATGGTTAAAACAGTATTATGACTTCAAAGGAAACTTGGGAAATTTGCTGAAGTCCTTAATTATATGAAGAGAAAATTCTTCACAGTGTCTATGGTTGCTAAGCTGGGGACAGGAGGGGCTCACTGTACCAGTCTCAATTTCTGAAATGTTTGGTCTAGCCCGCAGTTATGTTTAAAGACAGGTACACACACACCCCTGGGTCATCATTCTGAGCAGTGTGATCCATGTGTGTGTGTGGCCCTAAGTTCCCAGGATTTTGCTGTCTGTTCATTTGTTTTTTAATTAACGAAGAACCTACGACCCCCACTTTACTATCCTAACTACACTCTATGTCCATCCTTCCATCCACAAGTAAGTGCAGTCCCACAAGTAAGGGCCAGTCCAGAAAACCCACAGCCAATCAAAATGCAGAGGTGTGCAGCCAGTCCTAATGGACACATTTACAAAGTACTCCTGTACCTCAGGCTCAGGGCACTCAGCAGAGGAGGGGCAGAGATGTAAGAGGCAGAAGACCAGGAATTTGCTATGAGACTATGTCGCCTAACATCGAAAGCTACACCCATAAAGTCTTACAACTGCCTAAACTTGAGCTGAACAGGACAATAGACATGCCAAAATGGATGGGGAGGAGAGGAGCCCACGAGGCCTCGACATTGCCTAGAACTACAGGCATAAGGCATGCCGAGAGCAGGGAAAACAGTCTTCCCCAGAGAACAACGCACCACTTGGTTATGCAATAGCAAATGGTCAGCCCTGCAAACATACATGCACATAACACTATAAAGACTGAGCAGGGTGTACTTACGTATTTAGGAATACATATGTATATACATACATGTATGTAACAGTGAAAAAGGGGGCAAGATAGTGCATCTGAAAGATAGCAAGGAGGGGTTTTGGAAAAGTCTGGAAGGAAGAAAGGGAGGTAGGAAATAGTGTGATTATATTATAACTTCATGGAAGAAAAGAAAGGGACACTCCTCAGGCAGAGCAGGAGGCCTCATCATGCCTCATGCTTCTGGAGTGTTGAAAACATACATACCTTTTGCAGAATTTCTGGGTACTGAGCCAATACAGTGAGTTCTTGGTTATCCAGGACTGGCCTTTCGTTATCAGGAGTCCCTGGAGGCTATGTCCATGGAAACAAGGGCTATCGGTGTCTCCTTCAGTCCAGCTGAACTGAAAACTTGAAGGGGCCTTCTTTTCCACCACAGGTGTTGTGCCGAGCAGGGCACTGAATTGCTTCTGAAGATTCTTCACCATTTCTGCAGGTGGAAGGCAGAGGCAAAGGTCAATTCACAAGTAAGCCAGGATTTGTAAGAATGGACTAGTGTTGGCTTCTTAGCCTCTGGGGTGGGGGTGGGGTGGGGGCAATCTGGTCTCCAACTCAGGAGCCGCCTCCCTTCGTCTTCTAAGTGCACACTCGCACCCAGTTGGTTTCATAACCGCAGTAACATGCGGGTGGCCTTAGGTGAGGCTGGAGCTGCGTGAGGGGCCTCAGGCAGTTACTTAACAATGATTGAAGAAGAACACCAGACAATCTCAGGGCCAGTTTCCCAACAGAGCTCTCGCAGTCACAGATATTGCTGGGCCCTTAAGCTCTGCTGTGAAGATGCAGGCAAATTCCCGGATGTGGATGTCTATGTGGTTTCTACTTTGGCAGGAATTAGACACGAGCACATCCCCATCAAGTGGAAGTGTGTTTATGCATTGGCTTTCCATATGCAGACGGCTGATACTACCAACTCTACTGCTACCTGGTACCCAACAGGAACCAGCAGACTCACCTCTTCTCTTATACGCGACTGACTTGTCGATGTGCGAACGGTAGATCGGTCTTTTGGTTTTCCAATAATATCTACACACGGTTGGAAAGAAGTGAAGCAGAATGAGGGACGAACATCCACACAGTTCAGAGACGGAGGCAGAACCTGAAGCTCAGTGGCTCCAGGCACTTGTCTACATTCTCTCAGGGCTTCCATTTCTGCAGGAGTCAGGGACCCTTTAGGCGCCACTACACAGCATGCAGTAGAGACTGTTTCTATCACCACACACAACCGTGCTGTTTACTCTCATTGCTTCTTCTCCTGCCTTTGCCCCAAATGCTCATCTCTGAGTGCTGTCCTTAGGAATCTGATTTAGAACCTCATACAAAATAGACAGTGATTGCCAGTCTCTCTGGCATACATCCTCTTCCTGGTGAGAAGAAGGAATGGCCCAGATTCTAGCTTGACAGACCTAAGACCATCCATTCGCCTGCAAAGGCAACCTCCTCCTAGGGGAAGGGCAAACAGGTGTGTTCATCACAGAGAGGTGCTGGCCTGAGCTGGTCCACAGGGTCCCCGACCCGCACCCCAGGGCAAAGGCTAAGTGCCATCTGGCATTCCCGCAGGTGACTGGTGACCAGAAATGAATGGTGACATAACCATCTCTGGTCCAGGCAGTTAGTGAACGGCCCAGGAGAAGCTGCTGGTGTGGGACAAGATGATGATGTGTTTCTAAGCTCACGTCCATCCTTCCTGTGCTACCTAAAGGAGGAGACTTCTAGAAGTCGCAATAAAAATATTTATCTTGATTCAAGCCTCTAAAAGAAAAAAAAAGACACCATGGCAGCAGAAAAGGACACGGAGTCACAGGGTCTGATCTGCTTCCGCCAGGGTCTAGCAGCCCAAGTGACCACAGAGGCTCTGGAAGGCAGAGGCTGTCTTATCTCCTTTATACCCTCTAGGGCATACAGTAGGCATTCAACTGAAGTGTTCGTTAACAATGGATGGGATGGCTGGGCAGTGGTGGTGCACACCTTTAATCCCAGCACTCAGGATACAGAAGCAGACAGATCTCTGTGAATTCGAGGCCAGCCTGATCTACAGAGCAAGTTCTAAGACAGGTTCCAAAGCTAGAGAGAAACCCTGTCTTGAAAAACAAAAACAAACAAACAAAAAGAGATGGGATAGCACACTGTAGGCATTCAACTTAAATATTTGTTTATTATAATGGAATAAATGAATAAATGAACCAAAACCACATTTAGCTTCTGTGCCGTTTCCTACCCTTACAGGACTGTTATGGGAGTAATTTGTGCCATATTTGTGAGGTCTGGAGTGGTGATTGAGAACACCTTTAATCCCAGTGCTCAGAATGCAGCCAGGACGACATGGTGAGACCCTGTCTCAACAACAACAATAAAAGAGATAACATGTCTTGTTATGTGATGCTAGGAGTGTGGTACAGCCCTGTAATCTCAACACTCAGGAGTTCAAAGCCAGCATGAACTACATGGTGAATTTGAGGCCAATCAGGGCTCCATGAGATTCTGTCTTAATAACAAGAGAAACAACCACCACATTACACTGTACAAGCCCTGTGTAGGCATTAGATGTGATATATCTAGTGCTTGGTAGAGTGTCTGGTTGCCTGGCTCAGAGGTATTCATGAAACAAGCAGAACCTTCTAGAAAAGACACTAAGGAACAGAAAGTCAAAACCACAAATATCTCTATTTACCTATAAAACTTAAAAATTGATACTCTTCTCATTTCTAAGGGTTAGTTAACAAAATACATGTGGACTTTTTAGTAATGTTAGGGATAAGTGACAAACATCACTTTACCAAATTTAGGAACTGAGATTTTTCTCAAATATTAAAAAATTCAAATTAGTTAGGTGTGGTGGTGCACACCTTTAATCCTAGCACCCAGGAAGCAGAGGCAGGTGGATCTTTGAGTTTGAGGTCAACCTGGTCTACAGAGTCAGTTCAAGAACAACCAGGGCTACACAGAGAAATCCTGTCTTGGAAAAAAAAAAAACCAAAAAAACAAAAAGCAAAACAACAACAAAGTATCAGTGAGGTGTCATTAGCTCTATGGTGAGTCTGTGATTTTCTAAGACATCTTTTTACAATTATCATTTATTTTCCTAAGTGATAGTGTAACAAGTACCCTGTATAGTCACGGCCTTAGGAACACCCACTCTTACGCTTCCCTTAGGAGCTGGGTCTACACAGTATTTTTTGTGCACTGGTAATGAAGGCCTAGACAAATGGCCACCACCATAATCAAGGAGGCATTACTACCACCCAAGGCCAGATGCCCAAAAGATGGGAGAGTGATTGAAGATGACAAAGTTCCAACTGTTTGGACACCCTTCTGAAATGGAGTCTTCTCCAGATATCAGCCTCCTTTGCCTGCTTCTCCTAGGACACAGAGGTTCCCAAACAGACACACCACAAAGGCCTTGGGTTTCTAGCTAGACCATGTCTATGCTTCCTCATCTTTACTTGGTTTGTCTGACTGTTTGGGAAGAAGGATCAAGGTGTAATTTACATCTAATGAAACCCCTTTCAGGGCACTTCCAATTAGCATTCTCACTAGCTGTGTAATCAGCACTATGACTAATGCAGACAGCCCCAGCGCTCCAACAGCCAGGGCCCTTTGTAGTCGTCCTTCCTACACCCTTCATCTAGGTAGCCACGGTCTTTACCCTGTAAGCTTGGCCATTTTCAGAATGTGATATAAATAGACGTGTATGGCATGCAACCTTCTGGCCCTCTGTTTAGCACATAAGACTCAGGAGTCACTGCTGGCTGGATGGGAGGCTTTGGTTTGTATTCTAAGTGGGCTGTGTGGCTGTGTGGTGTGGACATGCCAGCTACTCTCTCTCATCACCAGCAAAAGTCACAAAAGCATTTCTTATGGACTTCTGTGGGAGCATAAATTTTCATTTTACTTGAACTCTTCAAAGTAGCTGTACCATTTTAGACCCCAATACTTGGTATATGCAATTGTATTGAAAGTGGACCCTTCTAATTATAGTAGACATCTTTCCTTGTGTATCCTGTACATCTTCAGTTCTTTCATTTGAAAAATTGAATTGTTTTCCTATTTTATGAATTCTTTATATTTTATAAATAAAAATCTTTCATCATATATGTAATCTTCAACTACTCTTTTTTCTCTCTTTCACTTTTTTTTTTTTTTTTTAAAAAAGACAGGGTCTCACTATCCTAGAAGTCACTCTGTAGACCAGGCTGGTCTTGAACTCAGAAATCTACCTGCCTCTGCCTCTTGAGTGCTGAGACTAACGCCCAGTTTTCAGCTGTTTTCTCTAAGTCTAGGTTTTGTTTTCTCTTAAGCACCTTTGGAAAAATTTCCCCTCTACAGTCCAATTTACCAGTTTCTCTTTTTTTTTCTATTATTTTAAAGAAATTATTTACTTTTATTTTATTTGCATTAGTATTTTGCCTGCAAGTATGTCTGTGTGAGGGTGTCAGGTCTTGGAGTCAGAGATAGTTGTGAGCTGCTGTGTGGGTGTTGGAAATCGAACCCAACTCCTCTGGAAGAGCAGTAAATGCTCTTAACCACGGAGCCATCTCTCCAGCTCACCAATTTCTGTTTTATGGATCAAAGTTTTGATGTTATATCTAAGAAATTTTTACCTAACCCAAGAGATCAGCGAGCCTTTTCTTTCCCATCTTCCCTCCCTCTATTCTTCCTTTGTGTGCATATATGCACATGTGTGAAGGCCAGAGGTCAACTTCAGGACCCACTTCACCTTGGTTTTGAGGTAGTGTCTCTCATGGGGACCTGGAGCTTGTTAATTGGACTAGACTGGGCAGCCCACAAGCCCTAGGGATCCTTCTGTCTCTTGTCTCCCCAGTGCTGGGATTCCAGGTGTGTACTCACATCTAGCCTTTACATGGGTGCTGGGGATTGAACTCATGTCCTGATGCTTGCTGGCTGTGCCATCTTCCCCAGCCCAGCAATGAGTTCTGCATGTGCTCTGGAACTTCACCCAGGTTCTTCTCAACCCTGTGCTAAGCTGGCAGCTGTCGAAGCCGCCTACTAAGCTGGTTTAGACAATTGTTTTTACCAGCGTTCTTCATAATCTCATGCAGAATACCATGGTTAACTTCAGAAACGTGTTAATGACCATCTGACAGCCCAAAAGATAATGTCCAGAGCAACAGGGAGTCCTGGTTCCATCCCAAGTAATAAATAAACAAATAAATAAAATAATAAGTAATTCATACTTCAGTGTTAGAATCAGTTGTATGTCTCAAAATACTAGCATTTAGCTACATTAGAGGAGTATTTTGCAGCCAAAAGGAATAAGTCTATTTATACAATCCGTTTTCCAGGGAGACACTAGACCCCAGGGTATAGGCTGTCTAGAGGGTCCCATATCAAATCATCCTCTATACAGTGTATTATAGTGTGCTAATACACAGAGGCAGTGGCAGCCTCCACTAACTAATGTCAGTCACTGCCACCACAGAGTCCCTGGGCATGCTGAACACCTGCCTCTTGGTATCACTATGACAACCCATTTTCACATAAATTTATATTTTCTGCCTTTCTTAAAGAAAAAAAAAATCAACTAACTAGAATGTACAGAACCAACATTTCTGGAGAAAGGTTACATGCTACCAAGATACACATTGAAAAGTGCAAAACAGGGGACACGGGGCAGGTGAGCAGAGGAGGGGACACGGGGCAGGTGAGCAGAGGAGGGGACACGGGGCAGGTGAGCAGAGGAGGGGACACGGGGCAGGTGAGCAGAGGAGGGGGACCTACTTGGCCCTTGCTTCTTCCCATTGTCGTCTTTTCTCATCAAAGGTTTTCTTCATAACTTGGTACCATTTTCTGAAATCAAACTGCGGTTTATCTGAGAGAAATGAAACCCATGCTTAGCAGTAGAACTCGTCCATTAAAACAACACATTATCACATCTGAATTTATTCCTAAATAGAACACTTACATGACAGCTCTGAGAGGCTGAGCAGAGCCACCGTCTCCACAGCAGCGCTCATGCTACCTGCCACTCTCGCCTGTAAGTTGTGACCTATATTGTGGCCCCACAAGACTGTCCTGGAATGTCCTTTACACGTTTCTCCTAGGCTTTAAAGGGTTTTTGCTGCCTCCTGGAGAAGGCCGCTACACAACCAGACCCCTCTTCCCCAGTTCTCACACCCAGGATGTGCACCCCAGTCCCTGGCAGAACTGTGGTGAGAAGCACATGATTGGGAAAAACGCTGTGCTGCTATGGTGGATCAATCCAAACTGGCATTCCCTCAGGACCTGTTTCTATTCTTCCACTCCTAATTCAGAGAGTCTGACCATGAGGAAGGAAGCAGAAACACAGGCACAGAGACAACAGACTTGGACACAGCAAGTATACACAGGATAGCTCTCTATTCTCCTCCAGTAAGAATGGCCTCTTTCATGTCTAATTACAAATGTTTTCATCTGGCCAATATCAACAAACAATACAGCCTTGAAGGCCATACAGCCACAGAAAGGAAACCACCCAAAGAACTGGAAGGGCAGAGGAAAACTAAGAGTTAAGTCAACTCAAGTTCTTGACCCCCCAATTTCCTCAAGGGGTGAAGGGGATGGCGGGATGGTACCTAGGGCAGTATAGGGCATGGACCACAATCCTGTGCTGTTGATGGGAGACATACTATGAAGTCTACAAGGATAACATTAATGTGGGATTCCCCTCTGTATGCTGTGAATACCATTGGTTAATAAAGAAACTGTCTTTGGCCTGTGATAGGGTAGAGTAGAGATAGGTGGGGAAAGGTAAACTGAATGCTGGGAGAAGGGAGACAGAGTCAGGGAGAAGCCATGGAGCTGCCGCTAGAGACAGACATGTTGAAACCTTGCCAGTAGACCATGAGCCTCATGGTAAAATATAAAATAATGGAAATGGGTTAAATTAAGATGTAAAAGCTAGCCAATAAGAAGTTGTAAAACCTAGCCAATAAGTTAGAGCTAACAGGCCAAGTGATTTAATTAATACAGTTTCTATGTGGTTATTTCAGGAGTCTGGGCGGCCTCCTACTACACAACATGGCAAAGTGATCTCTTAGCCATGTCTCCATAATCGACCATCGCCTCTAGCATTGAAGGAGCAGCAGAAGATGTCAAGTTCAACCCTATGTACATGTTACTGTAAGCACTGGACAGGAAGGAGTGTTTCACTTCACATATGTTATGGAAAACACATGAACTGAGAATATTAAACCCAAGCTCCTAAAACTAATGAGCAAAAATCTTTCTACAAACAGGAACCCTTCCTGAATTTAAGAATTCGTGTAGACACAAAACTACACGGATTGTGTCTACACGATAAACTTTTCAAAAAGCAAATGGGAACCTGTGGGCACTTGATTATAACCCAGCTACTTGGGAGGCTGAAGCAGGAGGATCGTAAGTCAAGTACAATGTGACACAAACCACATGGGCAATTTAGTGAGACCTTGTCTTAAAATGAAAAAGCAAAGAGAGGCTAAGTGCATAGTTCAGTGTAGGCAAGCTGGCCAAGCTATGCAGAAGTCATATGTTCCATGCACAGCAGCTATCTGTCTACTTACCAGCTACAAACTGCATGCCACACAGTCACCCGAGTTTACAAACACCAGCAGTCTAACAGGGACAGAGGGGCAGATAGACTTAGGCCATTAGCTATTATTCCACATGGAGTTAGTTATATTCCATGAATACCCAGTGGAAGTCTGGACAGCAGCAGTGGTGGCAGGCGTGATCAGCTCTGGCTCTGGGAAAGGGGAACTGGTGTGAAGTGAGTGGGTGTGGGGAGCGGGCAGGAAAGTGCTATTAATGCTGCTCATGGAAGAAGCCTGAAGAGCACTTCATGTAGAGGGACCAGCACAGGCAGCCCCAGAAACCACACTGCTGCAGAAGCTCATGGTCTGGTCTGGCTAGCGAGCAGCAAGCAAGAATTAACAACAGATGAGTGTAGAACAAAAGAGAAACCACCTGAGTCTCTTGGTAGCCACAGATACAACAGTCAGACCTACAGATGGAAGAGACAGCACAAGGCCCAGGTGGTACACATACGAACACACATGTATGTGACTATCCATCATTCTCCTCCACACTGACTACCTTTTAATCCATCATTTACAACCCCTTTTCAATTTGACTGACGCAAAATCCATGTACCTTCTTTGTGTTCTTCATTATATGTTTCAGCAAGCCCAGAGTAAGACCTGGAGAATACAACAACAAGACAACTTCTTTAGATGGCATGTGTCTAGACACTGAATTTTTATTTGACTTTAATTTTCTGAGACAGAGTCTCACTGGGTAGCTCCATCTGGGCTAGAACTTTCCTTTGTAGACTAGACTGGCCTTGAACTCACAGAGATCTGCCTGCCCCCATCTCTTCAAGTGCTGGGATTAAAGGTCTGCTCCACCACCCCCAGGTTTGACAGGGGAAAGCAGAAAAGCTGGAGAGCAGTCACTATCCTGGAAGAGGACCCTGAAGATCTTCATCCCTGTGACTTTTAAGAGAATAACATTGCAAAGCACTGTTAGAATCGAAAAGAATCTCTGAGAGACGTGGTACCAGGAGCCTAAAGGAGCCTGATAGGGTGCCAATTATTCTTTACTGATGTGGGAGTGTCATATATCAATCTGTTGATTTCATTGGTTAAGTAATAAACAAACTGCTTGGGCTCATAGCTTAGAACATAGGTGGGTGGAGTAAACAGAACAGAATGCTGGGAGGAAGAGGAAGTGAGGTAAGAAGCCTCAGACAGAGACGCCATGCTCCCCGCTCCTGGGCAGACGGATGCGATTCAGCTCCGACCCAGGATGGACGTAGGCTAGAATCTTCCCGGTAAGCGCACCTTGGGGTGCAACACAGATGATTATAAATGGGCTAGTTCACGTGCAAGAGTTAGCCGAGAAGAGGCTAGATAGAAATGGGCCAAGCAGTGTTTAAAAGAATACAGTTTCCGTGTAATTATTTCGGGTAAAGCTAGCTGTGCGGGCGGTCGGGTGCCGGGGATGCAGCCCGCCGCTCTTATTACTACACTTTACAATGCATAATGCTTTAAAATCCAGAAATACAAGGGCTGATGAGAGATGCTGCCAGCTCAGAAGCAGGCATAATCAGGTAGCTGAGGTACTTGCTAGAAACCCTTGTCTACAGCGCACCAGACACCACAGCCTGCTGGAAAACACCGGTTCCCACAATCTGAGTAACTAGCAAAAGCTATGCTACATTTCTTCCCATTTTTGTTTTTGTTTTTGTTTTTTCCTCCCTGAGACAGAAACCCTACAGGGTTTCTCTGTAGCTTTGGAGCCTGTCCTGGCACTAGCTCTGTAGACCAGGCTGGCCTTGAACTCACAGAGATCTTTCTGCCTCTGCCTCCCAAGTACTGGGATTAGATGCACACGTCACCACTGCCTGGCAATGTTATTTTTTTTAAAAAATGGAGTCAGTGTGATAAAGAGCCATCTGCCATCAACTTACCATTCTAATTTGTCATCCAGCAAAAAGAGTAGTTTTAACACTACCACAATGACAGCCACAGCCTGCACGTCGTATTTAACTGTCCTTTTCTTTTTAGCTATAGGATCAAATGTCAGGAAGTCCACTTCTCCGATTCCAGTCATCTTTACCACTTGGCAGGTCAAACTGTGCATTTCGTCTGTTGAAAAGTAAACAGTTAAACACAGATTAAATCACTTGGTTCACTAGGCCACAGTAATATACATATTCACCAAGTGTCTTTACATATCTGCTTTGTTTGTAAGGCAGGTTCTTGCCGTATAATTCATGTTGGCCCCGAACTCACGACTAATGCCTTAGTCTTTGGAGTGGAGGCTGGGATTGTACTCTGTAGGCTTGCAACACCTTACCCAGAAACCTTTTATTTAAAATGTGATGCCACGTAGGAATTTGGAAAGCAATGTTTGATAAATAATACTAGAAGATGAGGCCAGTGTAGAAATAGTAATGGGTGGATCTTGGCAGTCCTACCTGACTTCCTGAAACATTTATGTGTGGGACACATTGGGGTCGCATGCAGACAGCCACACATCAGCTTTGTGCTGCTCCGTACCTGTCCCTCACCCGTGTCTCTACAGCAAGGTATACTTAACCTGTGTGTGGGATGGACCTCCAGGAAGCACCCGGCTGCCGGGTGCCATGGGAGCCCTGGAAGCTCAACAAGCTCTCAGTTAGATTCTCTGTTTTCCCAAAGAAACTAAGCATTCAGTGTAGGCTATATCTACAGCAGAAAGCCGAATCACGGGAGACTTAGAACCTGAAACCCTAGGCCCTTCCCCATCAGTAGCACTTTGCATTTCTAGTCTGATGTGACATCCAGGGCCGCCTGTCTCACAGGAGGCATCAGGGTTGCCTGGCACGTGTGTTCTGCATGAGAGGCTCTGACTCTCAGCACAGCCCTTGCGGCCCTAGAGAGCTCGCTGGTTTTCTACATGTGCGAACGTTAGCAGGCTTCCGGCACTATGTGGGTTAGCCTCCAGGATACGGCAGCTGTTCAAGAAGGTTCCCCAGCTAGCTCAGTTCAGCCTTGAGCTCTTTCTCACCTCTCAAGGGCTGACATCACATTTGGCTGGTACTTTTGTTCTAAATTAGATTTGTTATGCAGCATAATGCTCTCAGGTAAAGAGCGTAGCTTTTCCACACAGGCCATCAATGGCCTACGCTGAGAAACTCGCTGCTCTGTCTGCACGTAGACCCACCACAAAAACCACATGAGTTCTTCCAAGCATAAGTCATTCAGAACTAGACCTCTGTTTCTCAATAGTGTCCCTTTAACCACGTTGTATGGTCTGAATTATTTTAAGAAAGCATTTGAATTAAATTCCTATTAGTAGAGACTCCCTCAGGTAGCTTGAGTAGTCTGCAGCTGAAAGAAAGGCCCTTCTGTTCTGCTTAAAAGATGACGTAGGTCCCGCCTCCCCTCCTCCCCTGCACACCACAGCTCACCAGGGAGATTGAACTCCAGTAAATATTTCATGCACAAGATGTTGGGATGAAGGTAGCAATCTTCAGTTATGTCTGGAAAACGAGGTAAATCTAAAAATATGGCGACTTCAATCATGTTTTTATAGATGTCTTCATAGTCAGGCCAAGACTGAAATTTAAAAAGACATAATCAAGACAGTAATTATTGCAACAAAAGGTATTTTCTGATTTAAGATTAATATATGGGGAAGGAAGCTCAGCAGTTAAGAGCTCTTGTAGAGGACCAAAGACCAGTTCCCAGCACCTGCAGCAAGTGACTCAACTCAGTCACTTAAGTCCAGCTCCAGGAGAGCCAGCACCCTCTGCTGGCCTCCATGGGTACCTGCATGCACATGTGCATATATGCACACACGCAAATAAATAAGTAAATAAATAAATGCATGAATGAATAAATAAAATCTTTTTTAAAAAGTAGTGTGTGGGTCGGTACAATGACTCACTAGGTACACATGCTTGCTACCAAGCTTGATGAATTGAGTTCAACCCTGGGACCCACATAGTGGAGGGAGGGAACTGGCTTTGACAAGTTGCTCTCTGAGGTTCGTATATACCACATAGCATGTGTACTGGGCACTTGTACCTCCCCCAACAACATAAGCAGATAAACAAATGCGGTAAGAGAACTGTGTATTTATTAGGCTGGGCGTGGCTGTGCACACCTTTCACCTCAGCACCTGGAAACAGGTGGAAGCAAATGTCTGAGTTCAAGGCCAGCTCTGTCTACACAGTGAGTGAGGTTCAGGTCAGTCACGACAACACAGGGAGACCCAGTCACACACAAAAGTACGAGGTAGTCATTAAATAAAACTTAGAATATGGAGAAAAATGTGAAAGGTAAATACTCATAAACTTGGCAATTTTAATGTCACATAGTTCTACTTGGCAATCCACTCAAGTCACAGCGTTGTCGTCTAACACCCCCCCCCCCCCGTGCTTCTCCAGTCATCCTCAGCTCACACACAGGAGCAGCCTACAGTGACCTGATAGACATGCTCCCGTGAGGATGATAACGCCAGCTCAAAGTCTGCAAGTTAAAACTCTGCAGCTCAACTTCATACTATAGCCCCATACATAAAGGCATGGACAATCCTCTTGGAAATTTAGAAAAGTCTGGAGTTTTCTAGAGAACATACTCTGCCCTTGTTTTTTTGCATCTCATTTGTCCACATGAAGCTTATGAACGTGCTGGTGTTATAAACCAGGATCTCATGGGGTTTCAGGAAACCTGAGGGGGGCCCTGCTAAAGCTGTTCTTGACAGAAATGTTGCAAGCCTGTTGAGATACAAACACATATGAGACACTGTATAACCACACTGTTTGCAGAAGCCAGAGCAGGAAACAACATGAATGTCTGTTGGGATGGGACTGATGAGTAGATCTTGGCATCTCACAGTGCAATGTGAATCAGCAATAAAATGCATGCTCTACATGCAATGTGAGGTTTCAAACCATAAAGTTCAAAGAAAGACGCCAGGCATAAGAGAAGGACGTGGTTCTTAAGAAGGACAGGGCTCAGCAGTCTGGGGCTGAGTCTTGTGCACAGTTACGTCAGGACAGCTGTGATTCCATGGTAGGCTGGGGGAGATGCTGTAGGCTGAAGGCGTGACTGCTCGGGCTGTGCAAACCCACTGTGCTGCACATGGTTATGACATGTGCGTTTTCCAGATGTCAGTTTACTTCAGTAAAAATTAAAAGGGGAGGAGGCAGGCAGTACCAGTTAAGTAAACTGCTCTGCACTGCAGCTTCGTGGGGAAACAGTCTGAAGACCATAGCTCAGGAAACCCACAAAATTCTGTGGGAAGGTGCGGGCCTCCAACCCAGCACTTCCCCAAGCAGGCACTCCACTGTTTCCTCTCTTCTTGGGAGAGGGTGGAGGTGCATGTCCTCCCGCTGAGAGCCCAGGGCCTGTCCAGCCCCAGACCTTCTACTTTTGAAGGGCTTACTAGTAAAACTTTTCCCTAGTAACAGGGCCAATCTCTCCCACTTGGAGCTCAGGAAGACGGAGTTGTTGGAAAGTCCTGCTACTGAGTTGCATCTTTCCCGCCTACTAAACATGTTAACAGGCTTGGGAGCCAATTGAAGGAATCATATTTTTTTTAATAAAATTTCATGTTGTTAAATTCAGCTCTTCACAGATGGAAGGGACGGGGTGATATTTAACAAGGGTTCAGGATTAGGTCTACAGGAAGCAGTTCTGTGCTGACTTCTAGACTTCATATCTGTGCTCATTTTACCTTCCGGTGTCATCACAGCTATCCCTGCATTGTGCTTATTTTAACGTGATTTCATTATCTAGGTTTATGAATTTTACCTGGAGCAAAAAGCCTCCTAGTCCATGCTATGTTATCAACACAGATTCATCTACAGCTGGGGAATACAGAGCGAACTGCTATCAGTTCAAAGTGGCAATATGTTCTTTTAAAATCTTCTTAACGTTGAAACAGGTAATTCAACTTATATGTTAAAATACTATTAACTGTATTCTAAGTTGCCAATTTAAAAGAGAAAAAACACAAAACTTGCATCAGTCTTAGGGAAGTGTCTGTTTCCTTAAAAAAATCATTTAGAACTCTGTTTCTCTGCAGAGAGCCTGGAGTATCTTTGAAGCTAGACAATTTTAGCACTGCTGACAGGATTTATGGCAGTCCCTAATCCTCTTAAATAAGGCAAGGAGGAGACATAAGTAAGTACTCTTTACCTTCAAGCAAAACACTACACGGCCCCTTAGAAAAATAATCACCTCACCCAAAAAAAGTGATTTAGTAGATGACAAACCCTGACAAACAGGTCACTAATGAGCAGCAATTTGGTAGGCTAGTACACTAAGTATGTTCTCAGAACGGCCACACAAAGAGCTGATCCATTAATCTAAACAGCTTGTCATGAGCTGGCCACCATCTTTTCAAATACGAACAGAGGAGAAAACAATTACTCACAATGTAAATCTACTCACTTATACTTCATGAAGATTCTAAACTTTTCTAATCTCAAGCTGGCATTTTAGATGCCACTTTTAGATTTCCTATATAAGTATTTTCCTTGGCTTGTAGTTTTGCTTTGCAACCCAAACTGGTCTAAAATTCATTAGGTAGCCCAGGCTGGCTTCAAACTTGTGAGCCTCCTGCTTCTACCACCCAAGTTTTAGGATTACACATGTTAACTACCAGTCCTGGGAAAATTTATTTTTAAACAGAGCCAATTTCTAAATTTATGAATGAACCAGAATGTTTAAGGATGACTAAAGGGCATGCAATAACATTCCATTTGTTTAAGGTGGTCTCCCACTGGTACTGTGCATCGATGTTACAATTGTATTATGTCAGCAACATTTAAGTTTCATCACTAACTGTGATCATAAATTTCAGAAATACAGAACATTGCACTGACGACAACAACAAAGTCATGAGTGGTGTGCACAGGGGTGGTGCACAGGGATGGTGGTACACACAATGGGGTGGTGTGCACAGGGGTGGTGGTGTGCACAGGGGTGGTGTGCACAGGGATGGTGGTACACACAATGGGGTGGTGTGCACAGGGATGGTGGTACACACAATGGGGTGGTGTGCACAGGGATGGTGGTACACACAATGGGGTGGTGTGCACAGGGGTGGTGCACAGGGATGGTGGTACACATAATGGGGTGGTGTGCACAGGGGTGGTGGTACACACAATGGGGTGGTGTGCACAGGGGTGGTGCACAGGGATGGTGGTACACATAATGGGGTGGTGTGCACAGGGGTGGTGGTACACACAATGGGGTGGTGTGCACAGGGGTGGTGGTACACACAATGGGGTGGTATGCACAGGAATGGTGGTACACACAATGGGGTGGTGTGCACAGGGATAGTGGTACACACAATGGGGTGGTATGCACAGGGGTGGTGGTGTGCACAGGGATGGTGGTACACACAATGGGGTGGTGTGCACAGGGGTGGTGTACACAGGAGTGGTGGTGTGCACAGGGGTGGTGGTGTACACAGGAATGGTGGCGTGCACAGGGGTGGTGGTGTACACAGGGATGGTGGTGTGCACAGGGGTGGTGGTGTGCACAGGGATGGTGGTACACACAATGGGATGGTGTACACAGGAGCAGTGCACAGTGGTGGTGCCCAGGTTTGAACTCTAATGACAGTTTTTTTTTTTTTTTAAAAAGCAACATGTATAAACTCTATACTTCTCAACAGTTACCTGATCTGATGTCAGCAGGGGAGGCATGCTTTGGTAGAGTAAAAACTGACACTAGTTACATAACACCGAGACAGGGTCCTTCTTCCCAGAAGACCCGGGCATACAGAATGAGGAGACCTCTGCCTGATGCATCTGATTACTATTCAGTGAGCCCAGAGCAGGATGAAGGGCTTTTCCTTCAGTGCCGCAAATGAAGTAAAAAAATAATTAAGTCACCACTGAACCCCACTCCTGTCCCAGGGGAGGCTGTCAATGAGACAAGGTTTGGCTTGACCATGGATGCACCCCACAGCCCCACTGACAGGACTATTTGCAGGCCCATACTGCTCCTCAGTCTTGTTTTAGAAAAGGAATGCTTTTGTCTTTGTCCTACTGCCCCTAGTCCAGAGAGGGCAGTCGGTCTCTGATATTCACAAGATTCTAAGGCTCAGATAGGCAGCATGTAATTACCTTAAACGTTCAAGTGAGACTGCAGAACACCCCAAGGGAAGGGTCCCACAAATGCTGCAGGGAGGTGTAGCATGTTCTCAGTAGGTAAGCGAAGCCCACAGTGTGCTTAGAGGACCCCAAAGCAGCAGTGTGGGGGTCCTGCTCAGAGCTCGGCTTGTTTAGAAAGGTGAAGTAGCATCTTGCTTCCCACTGAACCCTGGATTACCAGCTAATTAGTCCAACCTTCTGTGGCTCAGTGTGAACTACAAAGGAAGGACAGAGGCAAGAGATAAGGCTTCTGTGCACCGCACAGCAGTGTCTCCGGAACCACCACAAGATGCTTATTACTGCTCAGATCGCATAACCAGATCTCCTGAGCAGTCTGGGTCTAAGACGATACGGCTAAGCCACCACTTCAAAATTTATTATATTTAATTTTTTGTTTTGTTTTTCAAGACAGAGTTTCTCTGTGTATCCCTGGCTGTCTTGGAAATAGCTCTCTACACCAAGCTGGCTTCGAACTCAGAGATATCTGCCTGTCTCTGCCTCCCAAGTACTGGGATTAAAGGTGTGTACCACCTCGCCTGGCTAATTTTTTTTTTTTGAAACAGTGTCTCTCATTAAATAAATAGCTGAAGCTTTTCCCAGTCTCACAATCCTGTTTCATCCTTCTGAGTGTTGGGGTGCCAGGTGTGCCATAGTCTTATGCTTACTAAAGTTGGAGGTGTTCCAATGGATCGGTGAAGCCTCTCCAGGGCGCACAATATGCCAGTGTGTGTGGGAACTAATGCACAAACACACGCTATGCCAGTGTGTGTGGGAACTAATGCACAAAAACAGTGGTTTTCATCCTTATTTTCTTCTGCAGTGGCAGAAATCCTCAGTTGGTTTTTCTTTGAGACACACACACACATGCACACTCATTTCAGTGATGTTTAAGATATGGGAGGCCAGGAACAAAAGCCCTCAGCGGGCTTCTGTACTGTCTAGCAGCAGTGACCCCCGAGAGAGCAGTGGGACCGAGGGAGCTGGAGACACCTGTTGCCACCACACTTGGCTTCATTTCCCTTAGGTGGATTTCATGCTGTCAGATTGTTATTCTGACAGAGATTGCACAAGCACACTCAAGGGCACATGTGACTTACTGAGTGAAAGGGTGAAGGTCTGAAGACGGGGTGTGCTAACCTGATCCACTAAGTCCTCCATTTGGTGCTGCTTAGGTAGTGATTGACAGCTCTGGAAGAGCTTTTTTCTTCCTTCAACCAAAAGGGACCTAGTTTCACAAAGGGTGTATGATTGCTTCAAGGCGAAATGAATCATCATGGCAGGGTGCCACTCAGTGGGTTTGGCTGAGCCTGCATTATATCTTTTCTCTCTGCTTGTCTGGAGGGAGGCGAGAATGCTGCTGTCAGTACTCAGAACACCGCGTGTGGACTGCAGAAGGACTCTGCTGTCTTCTTCAGCCCCGCTAACCAAGTACAGTGACGTGATGGGAAATGGTTAACTCTCAAGAGGAAGAGTTAGAAAAACAGCCAAGGACAACGGTTGGATATATGCGCCACCTAGTACCTATTTATAAACGTATAAAAGAATCATGGCCCCAAAGATAGATGCTGCCTTCCTGCCTGTCGGTCTTCAGCAGATAAACTGCATCTAATGGAGACCAGTGTGGCGAGGGCCAAAGTTTTTGCTCCACTGTGACTTAACTGTTGTGTGGACAGAGATTTCCCTGACGAAGACAAAGTGTTCAGCTTAACGCTATAAGAAGACTCGAATGATGTTTGCGAGAAGCAAACGCTGCTTCAGAAGCAGCGCACTGTCCATCCAGAACCTTGGTTGAAAGGATGAAGACATGTTATCGTCAAGTTAATTAAGTAAACAACATAACACAAACGCTGCCCACTTGGGGCTGGGAATCACAACTCAGAAAAGGAGATGGCGGGAAGAAACGAAGCTACAGTGCGTACTGTCGGCTCGGCAGACTGCCCGGAGTCAGATGCCCGTAAGAAACAACCCACTCGCCACTCTTGGGGTCCCACTGCATTCCTACTGACTGTCCCTTGGCTGAGAGCCCCCCAAGAACTAGAAGAACAGCTAATGGAAAGACACAGCTCCCATTGGGAGAGCCAGAAAAGGGTTTAAAGCCTTTTTCAGTGGGGTGGTTGCTCTTGGAATTCTTAAGGCAGGCTAAACCTCCTGAAATAACAAAAATAGAGCCAAACCCAGAAGAAAACCAGTCCCCAGGAGCCGACACAAACTCAGGTGCCATTATCTTCGTGACCATCTCTAAGTACAATCACACCTTTGTCACTTCTGGAGGAGGCACAGCTGCTGAAGAGGCCAAGACTTAGTTGGGAAAGCAAAGACATGGGAGGGGAAGAAAATGCTCCTTTGTTAGTGAAAGCCATTTCCACTGAAAAGTTTCAACACCCTGTAGTGGAGTGAACACACTTCTGTGAACACAGGCAAGGCACACAGTGAAGGAGAGCCGCCTGTCTGTTAGACAAACCCTGGGCCACAGCAGCCAGACCTTCCCCTGCTCTTGAAAAAACCAAGGCTGGTGTAGGCCACCACTCCACCTGATACAGATGTGACACAAGGCTTCTAGAGTAACACAGATCCATTAATTACAACTGAGGGAATCACCCAATTAGTATGTTTTGTAAAAGACCACAAGGCTATAATAAATTGTTCCAGCATGCATTTAAAAACAGAGTGCTTGGGAAAGCATTTGAATTGAATTTCACAAATATTCCGGTGAGTTGGATTTCCCTTCATGAAGCAATGCTTTAGGACAGGCGAGGACAAGCTGGAGTTTCTGTTACACAACAGGGCTCCTGTGATAAAGCACATTACAATATCCCATCAGAGCCGACTTCCTCCTCCGGCCGCACCCTGCCCCGGCTGCTGTGGAGCTGAAATCCAGCTAGAAAGGAGCTAGCTAGCACTAGATGCACCTGTGCATCCAAATTTATCACAAAACTTTCGTCCCACGAGAACTGACAAGGAATAAAATTATCACACACACACAAGCACACACACATACAAACACACACATAAACACCATAGCATGTATTCTTTATGTAGAAAGGATAAAATGAATTTCACATATATTATGATTCATAAAAGAGCTTGCCAGGCTATTTCAGACTGCTAGAATTATCTTAATGGTTACACGTTTACTGTGTAGTAACAAAGGGTACTTCTTACGCTCATTGTGTCGTGTGGTGAATGCAGCGCGTGAATGGAGTATATAGCCTTGGTCCGGGACTTTCTCACAAACATTTGCACAGTCAAATCTAAGTCTTGCGAACAAATACAATTAGGAACTGACAACCAGGGAGGACTTGCCACCTACAGAGATGGGGACTTGTTCCGGACTCAGGATCAGAGCTGGGAACAAACTTTTGGGTTGTGCTGACTGTTGTGCTCCAGTGTCACAGCCTGTTACTAAAGGAGATTAAGGACTCGTGTCCAGTGGCGCAGATAATCCCCACTTGGAACTGATGCTGGAAGAGTTGAGTGGCTTTTTTTTTTTTTTCAGCAGATTTACGCCTGCCAATATCAAGAGCAAAGCAAGTTCCTACTCTCTTCCTGGGTAGTGCAGGGAGGAGAATCGTGGGCTGAGCACACTGGGTACTGGGGTGTAGTAGCACAGGATCAAACTAAATCACAGATAATCCACATGAAATCACCAGTTTCACTTGGCACAAGTACGGCTCTTCTAGAAGCAATATAAATGTCCCCTCATAGACACCGTTTCTGAGCACTGCTGGCTTGAGGAAGGACTGTCGAGGACTGGGGAGGTCTGGCGAGGATCACAGAGCTAACAAAGTGATTTCTCTCACAGCTGATACTGACACGCCCATGATTCTTACTGTTAAATGCCCTAGCTTATAAACAGAAGTGATACACCTCAGGAATTTACTACACAGACCTACTAGAATTCTTGTTTATTTTTATTTCATGTGCGCTGGTGTTTTGCCTGCATGTTTGTCTGTGTGAGAGTTGGATACCCTGGAACTGGAGTTACAGTCAGTTGTGAGTTGCCATGTGGGTGATGGGAATTGAACCCAGGTCCTCTGGAAGAGCAACCAGTGTTTTTGACCACTGAGCCATCTCCCCAGCCCATTTTAGAAAACAAAAAACAAAATATTACTCCTTAATGGACTTCTGATGTATTACACAAAATTATGTCAGAAGCATTCTAGAAATTTTGGGTTTGGGTGGAAAAATAAAAACTTCAGCCGGGCGGTGGTGGCGCACACCTTTAATCCCAGCACTCGGGAGGCAGAGGCAGGCGGATCTCTGTGAGTTCGAGGCCAGCCTGGTCTATCTACAAGAGCTAGTTCCAGGACAGGAACCAAAAGCTACGGAGAAACCCTGTCTTGAAAAATCAAAAAAAAAACAAAAACAAAAACAAAAACAAAAAAAAACAAAAAAAAAACTTCAGTAAAAAATTTGAACTCTCCCCAAAGCGAAGTGTTTAAATGTATTTTGTTTCATATTGCTCTCTTATCATTAGCTCAACCACACAGACTAAGCTCTTCCATGCATACAGTTCTTGTGGACTGAACCAGCAAATATGGTCCTAAGTCATGAAGAATTAGTGAAGATGTAAGACACAGAAATACCCTTGAACCATAAGCTGCCTGAGGCCTCTCTGAGGGACCCCACTTGGACAGCGACCTCTAACTACCTCTAAACTTTTGAGAAACACACAAGAACACAAGTCACACATTCGTACCTTTGAAGTTAAGACAGGAAAGTGAACACCTGTAAGCCTACTACCCGCTCAGGACCTAGAACAACATCACTATGGATGATCCTGTGAGCCTACTACCCGCTCAGGAACTAGAACATCGCTATGGATGATCCTGTGAGCCTACTACCTGCTCAGGAACTAGAACAACATCACTATGGATGATCCTGTGAGCCTACTACCTGCTCAGGAACTAGAACAACATCGCTATGGATGATCCTGTGAGCCTACTACCTGCTCAGGAACTAGAACAACATCACTATGGATGATCCTGTGAGCCTACTACTCGCTCAGGAACTAGAACAACATGGCTATGGATGATCCTGTGAGCCTACTACCTGCTCAGGAACTAGGCCATTATCTCTATGGATGAGCCCCACCCGGTATGCGCCTTCCCCAGCCAGCCCTCTGTCCACTGAAGGCAGTCTCCTGGTATCGTGAACTTAAATCAGCAATAACTCATACTAAAAAACGAGATCCCTTTACATAGACTCACTTGAGTCTTGCTTTCTAAGCTCAGCATGTTTCTTAGATCCATTCCTGTTCCTCATAGCTGTAGTCCATTTATTTCCACATTTGTTTAATGCAGTCAAGAAAAGCTTAACATGTCTTATCAACTTTCCTACTGTAGACATTTAGATACCTTTTAGTTTAGTTTTTGTTTTTTATTAGCTATCTGCCTTCTTTAGCTTTTTCTCCCCAAACACAAAGTTTGTATCAACAGAGAATTACTTAGATGATGACACATCTACTACACAGCTCTAAAGAGAATTAAAATTCGTAAGTAAATTGCAGCATGTAAAGAATATTCTCAGTCTTGGGAAATGCATGCTGAAGTACTTAGAGGAAAGCAGCCATGGTTATAACTGTCTCAGTGACTCAGAAGTTGACTTATGTAGCTACACAGGTAGGTAGGGAGAGACTGTATTCTACAGAGAATAAAATGTTAGTAACAGCTGAATTTGAGTCAAGGTCAGAATATGGATGTTCTGTGGACTGCATTTAGCATGGAGATTTTCCTATACATCTAAGGCCATCCCTAAAAGAAGGTTGATTTTCCAAAGCTCTCCACGAGGGCCAGCAAGAGCTTCAGAGGTAACGGGACTGGCACCACCTGATAGGTTCAGCACGATGCCTGGACCAACAGGGCAGGAGAGGGCCACCTCCTGTGATCTGTCCTCTGACTTAGTACATGCAGCAGGGCGGAGTGCCCTCCCATAAATGTCATGAAAATGTATTACAGGAAAAGGTTGGGACTGGAGATGGCTCTGCAGTCAAGAGCACTGGCTGCTCTTACAAATCCCAGCACCCACACGGCAGCTCATAATCACCTGTAACTTCAGTTCCAGGAGATCTAATGCCCTTTTCTGGCCTCCAAGGGCATAGCATGTACATGGTACACAGACATACATGCAGGCAAAACACCCATACACTTATTTTTTTTAAATAGAAAGAAAAGGGGTAAAAAGTTCTCTAATATATAATTCAATTCAATGGTTGTTACCAATAATTCTTTATCTTTATTATATTTAGATTTTCTACTGAAAGATTTGTAAGAAATCTATCTAGTTTTCACAACACTCCATTCAGGATTTCTTCTGAGGGATAAAAGATGACTGTTAAGGATGTAGAGAAGAAAGAACTCTTACCTTCTGCTGGTGGGAATACGGATCACTATAAACACTGTGATAAACAGGACGGAAGCACTGAAAATGGAGCAATCCCATGCGGACACACAGTCCATGTTCACTGCAGCACTGCTGGCAAGAGCCAACATATGGAGGCAGTTAGTGCCCATCACTGGTGGACGGATAGCATGGACCTGTCCTGAACTGTGTGAGAAAGGAGCTGTCACAGGTGGGCGAAGGGGCAGCACACACACTCATGTCCTCTGCTCTTGACTATGGATGTGACCTGAAGCTCCAGTGACCTTTATTCTTCCTCACAGCGATGAACTGTACCCTGGAACTGAAAGCAAACATAAATCCGTTCCTCCCTAAACTGCTCGTTGTGAGGCTATTAACCACAGCAACAGATGAACCCAGACCAGGGCAAGAACTGAGGAAACACGGTCACTGCTGGGGTAGACCTGACCACGTGGCTTTCATGCTTTTCCACTATTTTATGGGAGAACTTGTAACTGGAGAAACAGTTGAGTGCTATGAGCAAAACATACTGTGCTTTACAGTGGGAGCGTAAAAGACAAGCATAGGGAGAGAGGTAGGGGGACAAGGTATGCTCTACGGATTCCAGTTTGGATCACAGCACCCATGCCAGGCAGCTCACAACTATCACAACTCTAGGAGATCTGATGTCCTCTTCTGTAGGTGCTTGCACGCAAGTGGACATGCACGCACAGATGGACATGCATGTGTGTGTACACATACATGCACACACACACTTTAAAAATGCGAGGGTCTTAAAAAGAATGCAGACAGTTGAGGAGGAAGAAAGCCAACCAGACAAGGCTTCCCTGTGACATTCTGGCTAAGAATCTGTGTGTGCTGCTCAGGCAGGGGCTGGAAACTGCCAGCAGTGGTGGAAGAGCATCACTGAAGCGAAACCTCTTGTGCTTTCCTGGGGGAAAATGTTTTCTCAGGGGAGCACACACAAGCCGCCGATACAGCTGTGGTCCAGCAGGGCCTGTTTGTAACTCCAGCTACCAGCAGAGCTTGTCAATCTTAGTGTTGTCTACATGGTACTTGCTTGTATGGTACAAAAGATGCAAGACTGAGGCGCTCGTGGAGAGCAGCTGAGGCTGGCACTTTGTCACAGGGTCAGAGTCCTTGCAAAGAGGCCCTGAGAAGCCAATAGTGAAGTGAAGCCTCAGGTGTCTCACAACGGAGACCTCAGGATATTGGTGATGGAAGAACCATAGAATGGCCACCGAGGACAGTTGTAATGTGGCGTGCAGCTGGCCAAAGCCTAAAGAGAAGCTGCGGGTGTTGCAGGTGGCAGAACTGGAAGAATTGGGCTGCCGAGGCCCTTTGAAGACAAGCCCCAGGTGCAAGACTCTGAGCTATAGGATATATCTGCTGGATTTGGTTTTGTTTTGAACTGCTTATTCCCTGTGATGCCCTGATTCTTCCCTTTTGATAAGAATACTATTCTGTGTCATCATCTATTTCAAGAATATAAATTGTTTTTAATTTTGTAGGGCCCATAGTTAAGAGACTTTGGACTTTCAAATCTGCATTTTACATCATATTAAAAAGAGAAACTTTGGGGACAAGGTCATAGTTTAAAAGTGATGTCTGGTTTGTCAAATGAAAAGAAGTAAAGTGGGGTGGTCAGCTTTAACTGTGAACTTTATACAAACCAGAATCTGGAAAAAGTCTTTTTTATTTATTTATTTATTTTATTTTTAAAGCATTGTCCCACCCAGCTCAGTTCATGGAACATGAGACTCATATATATATATATATATATATATATATATATATATATATATATATAATGTGAAGGTGTCAGATCCCCTGCAACTGGATTTTCAGACAGTTGTGAGCTGCCATGTGGGTGCTGGGAATTGAACCCGGGGTTCTCTGGAAGAGCAGCCAGTGCTCTTAACCACTAAGCCATCTCTCTGGCCCCTGGAAAAAGTCTTAATGAGGGGTTATTTGCATTGGCTTGGCCTGTGGGGGTGTCTATGAGAGACTGTCCTAATTGAGTTGATGTGGGAGGACCCAGTTCACAATGGGCAGTACCATTCCCTAGACAAAGAGTCCTGAACTGTGTAAGAGCTGAGAAATCCAGTTGAGTACCAGCAAGCAGCAGGCATGTGTTTACCTCCCTCACCTCCCGATTGCAGATTTGGAACATGAAGAGTTGCTTCAAGTATCTGTCACTGACTTCCCCACAATGGCAGACTATCAAACAGACACTACTCAGTTCTAAGAGAGAGAGAAGAAAACTCCACTATCTGTGATGATTGTGGATGAGCCCAGAGCTATTTGGCACAGAAAAGCAAATATCTCACTTGCATGTGGGATTTTTAAAAAGCTGAACTCACAAAAGTTGGGAATAGTATGATGGTCACCAGAAGCCAGGCACTGGGCGATGGAGGGACATGGGCAGCTGTTGGTCACAGGGTAAAAAGTTTCAGGTGAACAGAAGGAATAAATCTGGCAATTTATTACACAGCAAGTAATTGTAGTCAACAATAATGTCATGAGTGTTTTAAAATAACTGAAAGCCAATTTCAAAGGTATCATTGTAGGAATGATGTAGATAAAACATGCCTGTGATCTCATGGGGAGCTGTACCAGGAGGGTCACAAATTCAAGTCCAACCTGGGCAACTGAGCAAGAGTCTGCACCAAAGTGAAAACTTCAAAGGCCGAGGACATAGCTCAGTGGCAGAGTGCTTGCCTGACATACACAGGGCCCTGGACACAAAGCAGAAGGGTACAATAAAGCGATGGGTGTGTTAGTCACACTGGATTATTCCATCTGGAGTACTAACAGTAAGGCATCAAGATGGATTATTTTATCTGGAGTACCAATAGTAAGGCAGTGATATAGACTTCATAAATGGATCAACTAAAAATACTAAGAAAGAAAACATAGTTGACAGAAGAGATTATCAAACAAGCATTCTAAGTAACCAAGACCATGGCCTCCAAAACCACACCCCACCCATAGGAAACATGTTCTAGGTAAGTGCTCTACCGCTCAGCTAAATTTCTGCAGGGGCGTGTCTTGATTATGAAAAGATGACAGAGATGACAATTGGGGTTCTAAAACCCAAGACTGAACAAGCACTGAAATGCCTGCAGATGTTCAGGGAAGACACGCTCAGCCGCACTGATGCCCGTAGGTGTCCAGGGAAGAAATGCTCGGCATCTGAACTCCGTTCTGTGCATGTAAAGCCCAATACTGGAACACTCCTGTGTCTGCCCAGAGATTAATCACTCTGGAAATGACCTTTCACCATAAACAACAGAGAAGTGAAAAGAACATGCAAAGGAGTTTTCAGGGGTGGGACAACAGGCCATCCTGAGCAAAGACTCCAAGGAACCTGCTTCCAGCCCAAGCAGTTGTCAACCGCACTGTAAGGAAGGAACTGAGGTGTGACGGGCCTACGGTCTGGTGGAGCAGGGAGTCAGGAACAGATTTCCAGAGGTTAAACAGATGTAGTTCCCAGGCAGATTCCAGAGTAAAGCTGCAAGGGGAGGAAGCTCAGGGGATCTATACAAGGAAGCAGGCACTAACGCTGCTGCTTACACTAGCAAAGATAAGGCAGGAGGAATGCTCTGAGTTCAAGGACTGCCTAGGACACAGTGTGATGGATCTGCTGAAGACAACAGAATACCAGAAGCTTGGGGTAAGGCGTTTGTCTGACAGGCGTGAGGTTCAAGGTTTAACCCTAGTACTATCAAAATAAAATTGCAGCCTTAAACAGCAAAGCCAAATCAACAACCAAAGCAGATATCTGCACGAGGGTTTTGCTAAGCCTTCAGCGCAGGGCAGACCTGTAGAGGAAAGCAAACACTTGAGGCCAGTGAACGCTGCAACACTAATCACTGGGAAGCCCCAGAGCTAAAGGAAGCTTTGTGTTGGATTTTCAGCACCAGGAGGGGAAAAGAAAACCAGTGAACGAAAAGGGATTATTATTGATTTGCTCTGATTCTGAGACTGAACCTGGGCTGGTGACCTCAGACTCTGAATCTTCCTGCCTCAGTCTCCCAAATTCTGGGGTTACAGGCAAATATCATTGTTCTTAACACCATCCACACACCCCCAAATAGGGCAGGGGTAATCTTTTTAAAAAAGAGATTTTAAAGTCTTTTCAACAGACATTTAGTTAGACTAAGAAATAGAGGGAAGCCTCAAACAAAACAGGACACAAAAGAAGACATTACAACTGACACCAAAGAAACACAAGCCGCATTAGAAACTCTCATGAACAGCCCCAAGAAACTCAACCTCCCAAGGCTACGGCCCTTTAATAAGCTTCCTCATATTGTGACTCCCCAACCACAAAATTACTTTTGTTGCTACTTCATAACTGTAATTTTGCTACTGTTATAAATCGTAGTGTAAATATCTGTGTTTTCCAATGGTCTTAGGCAACTCCTGTGTAAGGGTCATTTGACCCCCAAAGGGGTCACAACCCACAGGTTGAGAACCATTGCACTGGGGACTCTTGTGAAGAAGTACTTATCAACAGATTGGAAGAACTAGAAGGAATGACCTCCCAAGACTGTAGCTAAGGCCACAGACAACCTAAAGACAAGGGAACATCAAAATTGAATTGGTAAGAACATTCTTTTAAGAAGGACAAGTCCTGGACTGGAAATTTTCACGGCTGAATTTTACCAGACTTTTTAAAAACTAAGTTTAATTTTCCTCAAACTATTACCAAAAAATTGAAAGGGGTAAAATTCTATGAGAAAGAACAGACACAAAACCAGACAACTCCAGTGGAATAAAACGAAAATTAGAGGTCAATGTCACTCATGAGCAGAGATGCAAAATTCCCAACAAAACACTAGCACACTGAATCCAAGAGCACACTAGTCATATAGCACAATCAAATGTGATTTATCCTGGCTATGTAGATAGCTCAGCACACACACATCAGTTCATGTGACAAGATGCACCAACAGAATGAAGAAAAACAACTATCTTTGTTTGTACATAAAATATAGAAAACCCTAAATACCCAACCAAAAATTAGATCTGACAATGAATTCAATAAATCTGCAGGACGAAAGGTCAACATGCCAGAGTCTGTAGCATTTCTATGCTCCAATAAGTACCAAGAAGTCCAAAAAGTGGCCCGAGTAGAGAGAGCTATGATGCAGATGCCCAGGAAGATTTAACCAAGAGATGGAGAACTCCATAATGAAAACTTCTAAACAGTGATGAAAGAGACTGAAAAAGACACCAAAAACTCGTGTGTGTGTGGGGGGAGGGAACACACACACACACCCCATATTTGTGGACTGAAAGAAATCATTTAATGTCCATACAATCCAAAGTGACCCAACATGGCCCACCACACATTCCATGCAATCTAGATCAAATACTAATGATAGTCTTCACATAAATAGAAAGAACAAGCCTCCTGTGAAACCACACAGACTCCATAACGAAGCAACACTAGTAACAAGAACAAGGCTGGCGGGACCATAACACCTGACTTTCAAATGTGCTACGAATCCAGAGTGGTTTAACCACAGCAATAGCAGAAACACACACACAGAGGCCAGTGCGAGTAACAGAGACCCCAGAAACAACCCATGAGTGACAGTCCCTGGTTCTGATGGAAATACCAGAAGCATACGGTGGGGATAGGGATAGCACAGTTGTTAATAAATGGCACCTGGAAAACTGGAGACCCCAAGCAAAAAGAAAAACAGAAACATAACCAGACTTCCATTTTTCACCAAACATAACAACCAAAAAAAAATAAATAAATAAAAAAATAAAAAAAAAACAACTCAAAGTGGATCAAAGGCTTAAAGATATCACCTAAAACTATGCAGAGTCCAGAGAAAAACACAGGGAAGTGCTCCAGGGCATCAATCGGAACAAAGATTTTTTTTTTTTTTGGATATGACATCAAAGGTATAGGCAACTAGAGTAGAAACAGATAAATGGAATTACATCAGACTGCAAACAGAATTAAGAACAGCCCACAAAATGGAAGAAAATACTTAAGAACTATTCATCTGACAAGAGATAAACACTTAACTACATAAAGAAGGAAATAGCAGAATATTTTAGTTTAAACCAATTTTTAAATGGACACCGGATTTGAACAAATATTTCAAAAGATATAACAGGTAACACATGAATGAAAACGTGTACATGCATGAAAAAATATTCACCACCTCAGCTGTCAGAAAGGCCAATGGAAAACATCTCACCGTACTCAGAACAACTCCTATTAAAGATGAAAACCTTTTCCTTTCTCTTTTAAAAAATGGCACAGTAAGGAGAAAAAACTCTTAAAGACCCCACCCCAAAGGGAAAAAATGGACAAAAACCCCAACTGTTGCTCTGAACTCATCTACGTTGTTGTGGCACTGTAAACTAAAGGCCATCAGAGAAATTAAAACTAGAAGTGGGTATAGTAGGAAACGCCTGTATTTGCTGAGGCAGGGGATTTTAAGTTTGAGGCTGTCAGCCTTTGCTACCATGAAAGCACTGTCTGGAAAACAAGCTCAACTAAAGAAAATACCAAACATCAACCTAAAAGCTGAGCATGTGAGTGCAAGTCATGCTGTAGGGTGCGCCCACAGGAGAGGAGCTCAAGTCATGCTGTAGGGTGTACCCATAAGAGGGGAGTCCAAGTCACACTGTAGGGTGTACCCATAAGAGGGGAGTCCAAGTCACACTGTAGGGTGTACCCACAGGAGGGGAGTCCAAGTCATGCTGTAGGGTGTACCCATAAGAGGGGAGTCCAAGTCACACTGTAGGGTGCACCCACAGGAGGGGAGTCCAAGTCATGCTGTAGGGTGTACCCGTAAGAGGGGAGTCCAAGTCACACTGTAGGGTGTACCCATAAGAGGGGAGTCCAAGTCACGCTGCAGGGTGTACCCATAAGAGGGGAGTCCAAGTCATGCTGTAGGGTGCACCCTCAGGAGGGGAGTCCAAGTCACGCTGCAGGGTGTACCCATAAGAGGGGAGTCCAAGTCACGCTGTAGGGTGTACCCACAGGAGGGGAGTCCAAGTCACGCTGCAGGGTGTACCCATAAGAGGGGAGTCCAAGTCACACTGTAGGGTGTACCCACAGGAGGGGAGTCCAAGTCACGCTGCAGGGTGCACCCACAGGAGGGGAGTCCAAGTCACACTGCAGGGTGCACCCACAGGAGGGGAGTCCAAGTCACACTGCAGGGTGCACCCACAGGAGGGGAGTCCAAGTCATGCTGTAGGGTGTACCCGTAAGAGGGGAGTCCAAGTCACACTGTAGGGTGTACCCATAAGAGGGGAGTCCAAGTCACGCTGCAGGGTGTACCCATAAGAGGGGAGTCCAAGTCACACTGCAGGGTGCACCCATAGACGGGGAGTCAGTGCTGGAGCTGCGCGCAGACAGTCACTGCAGCACAACTCACAGTAGCCCAGGCATGGAGCCTACTGAGGCGTCTATTGACAAACTGGTAAGAAAACATGATCTACATGCACAACAGGATGGGTTCTGCCATAAAGATGAAATGCTTTAATGCAGCAACCTGGACTAGCCTAGAGGGCACGGTGAAGGGATCGGGCTCAGGATGATGATGCTATAGCGTGATCTCCTGTGTGGCAGTTCAAGAGGTCGAGAGTAGGTCAGTGAGGACCAGTGCCTGGGGCTTCTGAGTGTCTAGTGCACGGCAGGACGACATCTACAAAGAGCTAGTAAAGAGGCTTTCCATGTTCCCCACACAAAGACAGACACGCCAATTTCCTCATCTGATCACTGCACACTGAACACCTGTACTGAAGTAAGAGATCATGCCTCATAAATTTGTACAATTAATTATGTGTATTAAGATCAAGCAGACCTGAAATCAATGAAATGACATTTTTATTTAGTACTGAAAGTAGCCTGAATTTGACATCTAGTGAAGATGTCTCTCAAAACATCAATAAAATGCAAATCAAAATACCGAGTCTATTTTATTCTAATCAAAATGGCTGTTATCAAGACCACACACAAACATAACAAAACCAACAAAATGTGGCAAAGAGATAGGGCAGGTGGGGATCCTTTTACACTATTGGTGGGAATTTAGTAAATTAGTGTAGTCATTGTAGAAAGAGATATGGAGATTCCTAAAAAACATAAACAAAACACTAAGAAACTACCATATGACCCAGCATACTGTGGTAGGGAAGGAAGGGAGTCTAGAGGAATGAGAGGAAGAGAAACAAGAAACAGCAATGTAGACATCAGTGTCCAACCAGGTATATGTGCAAACTCACAGGTATGTAAAAACTGACCACATTCTTCCACTTGCGGCCCCTGTCTATCCTTACCTCCTGTTATACCCACCATTGCCATTAGCTTGAAGTACCCAGTCACAATGCATGTAAACACACAGAGAGGACGAGGAAACCAAGTATCCATGAGCCCAGCCCTGGGACACTGGAGGCCCAGTCTCTAACAGTCCCCATCCTGGGACCCTGGAGGTTCAGTCTCTAATAGTCCCCATCCTGGGATCCTGGAGGTTCAGTCTCTAACAATCCCCATCCTGGGACCCTGCCAGCCTTAGTCTCTTTTTGAACTGATGTCCCTGCTTCCTGGTAGACAGCTGGGGCTCTTCCTTTGGTTTCCTCGGCAACACTCTTTGGTACACCTGCAGGGACTTACATCAGTGCTCTAGAGACACTAGTGTATTCCTGTTTATTTCAACACTGTTTACAGCAGCCAAGCTATAGAACCAAACTAGATGCTTATCCATGCATCGATGGATAAAGACAAGGTGGCAACTGTATACAATGGGGTTAGATTCAGCTGTAGGGAAGAAGGAAATTATGTCACTTGGAGAAATGACAGAAATCATCAAATTAAGCAAAATAAGCCAGACACAGAAGACAAGCATCACCCTTTCTATCATATACAGTAAACAGATTTAAGCGCACACACACACACACACACACACACACACACACACACACGCGTGTGAAAGCAGAAAGGGTACCACTTGAGGAGTAGAAGAGACAATGAGAGGGTGATAGGATCAGCAAATGTGAGTATACAATGACATGCATGTACACAAATGTCCTAAGGAAATATTGTATATGTTTCTGAAAGAAATGAATAACCAAAAATTAATTATGTAGAGAGGGCAGAGGAAGTAAACTAGGTGCATTGGTTGATTTTTTTCAACTTGACACAAATCTAATCATATCTAGATCAAGGGGTTCTTTTCTGTAACGTGCACTGGTGTTTTGCCTGCATGTATGTCTGTGTGAGGGAGTCAGCTCTACTGAAACTGGAGTTACAGTTTTCAGTTGTCATGTGGGTGCTGGGAATTGAACCCCTCTGGAAAACAGCCAGTGCTTTTAAAACTGAACCATCTCCCCAGCCCACAGGAAGAGGGATTCTTAATTAAAGTGCCTCCAGAAGATTATCTTGTAGGCAAATAAGTGGGGAATTATCTTAACGACTGATATGATAGGGCCCAGCCCATTGTGGGTGGAGTCACCCCTGGGCAGGTGATCCTGGATACCCAAAGAGAGCAAACTGAGCAAGCCACAAGGAACAAGCCAGTAAGCTGCACTCCTCCACCGCCTCTGCACCATCCTGGTTCCTGCCCTGACTTCTCTCCCTGATGGGCTATGCTGTGAAACCATAAGCTGAAATAAAAACCCTTTTGTCCCCAAGTTGCTTTTGGTCATGGCATTTTATCACAGTGACAAAGACCCTAACTGAGACACTAGGGCTGGGAGAGGTGGCTCAGTGGGTACAGGGCTTCCAGTGACGCATGGGGACCTGAGCTCAGATCCCTAGCACCCATATAAATGCCAAGTGTGTGCATCTGTAATCCCAGTCTCACTCCCAGGAAGGGGGTAGGTACCAGGAAATAGGCAGGACTTGTTGGCCAGCCAGCCTAACTAAAACAGGGAGTCCTAGGTTCAGAGAGAGAGAGAGAGAGAGAGAGAGAGAGAGAGAGAGAGAGAGAGAGACAACACACATGTACATACCACATGCAGAAACAGTAAAACAGCATTTCCTAATTAAAAAGAAAAGAGCTGTTTTGACACTAATCTCAAACACATAAACCCAGCTCAAGATGCAGTGCCCTCTGTAACCAAGATGAAAGTACTAAAGAAGCGGGATGTGCACAGACATCTAGACCCTGCTGTGAGACCCATAGGAATGGGCACAGTCAGAGGCTAACAGAAACCTCTAATGCCACCCCCACCAGAGCTTTATCACTCCCTTCCCCCATCACGGAGGGAGCTCCCTTCTCGGGGCCTGAAGGAAGCTTGGATGCCTGTCACATACTTGCACGTCACAGACAATCCTCACCGACTGAAGGACTCTTAGGTCAGTTTCCACTTTTGAACCGTGTAAAGTAGGTCTGCGTGATCGATCACCCAATTCCCCTCCAGCTGCAGATTCCCATTCCCCCAGGGAAAAGATGCTGGTGTCTGTCCTGGCTGAGATTTGGTTGGGGAACTGACTGACAGAAGACTTTCAGGCACAGCAGAACAGACACACAGCCTTGCCTAAGCAAAAGGAGAGTATTTGATGAGCGGCGGCTGTGGGGAATCGTAACCTTAACAGGAAGGAGGTGCCTGCAGGACACACTGGCCATGGAAGGAATGGTGGGGAGGGAGAGTCGGGAAAGCAAACAAGCCAGGGCTGAAGAAGGGAGCGATTTTATAAGCCAAGGCTAAGCAGAGAAGGACTACAAAGGTGACAAGCTAGTCACACTGGTCCTCCAGGACATAGAGACATGCGCTAGAACAAGAGGACAGAGCTCCGGTCTTCTTAGCAGGATGTTTTAACCAGGCTCACATGGCTGCCATAAACAATTTTTCAGTCACTAAATCTAAAGTTAAAGATGCAAATCAATTATTGTTACTATTAATGCCATTTTGGTTTTTCAAGACAGGGTTTCTCTGTGTATCTCTGGCTGTCCTGGGACTAACTCTGCAGACCAGGCTGGCCTTGAACTCAGAGCTATCCACCTGGCTCTGCACTGAGAATGATGGGGTTAAAGGTATGCACCATCACGTGCGGCTTCAAATCAATTTTCTTTTTAAAGCAAGCCTCCTATTGTGTGATGACTTCAGATACCTTCCTACTACTCTGAAAGGAAGCCTAGAAAGCCCAGGCTTTGCTCAGAGTATGTGGGATGCCACTGAAGACATAGAAACCAGAGCTGGGGAGATGGATCAGGGGAAAGGAGCATGTGTTGTACAGACACAAGGGTCTGAGTTTAGCACCCAGATGAGATCCAGGCATGGCTGCATCTGCTATAATGTCCCCAACATTGGTGGGTGGGGACAAGTGGCTCCCAGAAGCTAGCTGACCAGTTGGCCTAGCCAAAACAGCAAGCTTCAGGTTCAGTGAGAGACCTTGTCTCAATGTAATTAGGCAAACAGCAATAGTGGAAGACACTTGATATCCTTTTCTGGCCTCTGCATAAGTAAGTGTACATGGGTGTAGGCACCTACACACACATGCACACACATCACATACTCAGATGCAGACATTTGTATACATTTGTGAATATGCCACACATGATACACACATACATAAAGATAAAATACCAACTCTGAGTTCAGGCCGATTCCAAGACTAAGATCTCCAAGGACGGTCTTTCCTCCCTGCTGTCATTCAAGTTTGGCTACTCTACCACATTCTGACATGTTGGCTGAGGCCTAGATTGCTTGCTGAAAAACAGGTGTCCTCTGTCCTTCTCACCAATGACCTCATCCCTGTTCAAGCCAGGAAACACCCCTACCTTATCAGGAAAAAGACGACTCCAGGGGTTGCTCTAGCTAGCAGGCCTGGCCTCGGGCCATTTGAACCACCAGCCTGTCCTCTATCACAGCCCTTTGATCCTAAATACCATCTCTGTTAGCTTCAGCAAGCAGACTGAGACTCCCTTTACCTTGGTACCCTATGTCTGCCTCCTGTTCTGACCCTGCTCCCCCTCTCTCCCCATTACAAGGATTTCCATTATTATTTCCTTTCGTTTTCTCCTACTTGGATCTGCAGCCACACTCTACGTCCATCACAGGCGCACACGCATGTGGGACACACTCAGTCTTTCCTGGGCTCACCATCACAGGCGCACACGCATGTGGGACACACTCAGTCTTTCCTGGGCTCACCATCACAGGCGCACACGCATGTGGGACACACTCAGTCTTTCCTGGGCTCACCATCATAGGCGCACACGCATGTGGGACACACTCAGTCTTTCCTGGGCTCACCATCACAGGCACACACGCATGTGGGACACACTCAGTCTTTCTTAGCATAATGGAAGGCCGCAACTAAAGACGGCAGCCCTCAGATTGGCCCCTCTGGACATGCTTCCTGCTCGCCAAGGTTCTAGGGACTGTTCTTTACAGCTTTAGTTAGAACTTCAAGATCAGACGCTGGACCTGAGGGATGTAATGTGTAGACAAATCTCAACATGGCCGACTCCCAACTCAAGATGCAGACAGTCAGTATTTAATAACCTGAGATGTCAGTCACATGATGTGGCCTGCTTAATTCAACTGTCTTTCTAGTCGTCCACTTTCATCTGGTTCAATGCTTCCAAAATAGTACCTCACAAAAGTGTATCAAGCTCAATTCTTCACAGATAAGGTGTCTTCAAGAACCTTGACAAATGTAAATAAATCTTTTTTAAAAAGTGGCTACAATTGTAAAAATGGAAATAAGCCATTAAAGGATTTTTATTTGAATATAACATTCTAGATCATAAGTATGATTAGGTTTTTTTCATTTACTTATTTAGTGTGTAGGTCAGAGGACAACCTGGGGGAATTGTTTATCTCTTTGTATCATGTGGGTCTGGGGTTGAACCCAGGTTGTTAGGCTTGGAAAAGGCTCCTCGACCCGCTATGCAATCTCACTAGCCCGGGTGACTTTTACAGCCCAGTGTACTTTCATGCTACTGTTGCTGCTAACAAAGTTAGCTCGTATTAGTAAAAGCCGCTCAAAGTGAACCTACTTAAAAAACGGATGTAATGGGGTTGCACTCTCGGAACACCATCCTGATTTTGACCTTTCCTTGTAAAGGTAACACTATGGCTGCTTCTGGGCACACCCGAATTGGTGACAAAACCGCTCCTGTATCTGTAGCGATATTTTGTTTATGATCTAATAAATAAAACTTGCCTGAAGATCAGAGAGCAGAGCTAGTTACTACTTAGCCATAGAGCCCAGGGACTGGTGGTACACACCTTTAATCCCAGCACTCAGGAGGCAGAGGCAGGTGGATCTCTGTGAGCTCAAGGCCACCATGGGCTACACTAAACTGACCCAGTTTCAAAGAAAAACAGAGCCAGGAGGTGGCGGCTCACACCTTTTTAATCCCAGCATTTGGGAGTCACACACCTTTAATCCTAGCACTAGGGAGATGGAGAGAAGGAGGGATATGGCTGGCTGGGAGAGAGGAATATAAATCAGGAGCTCAAGGCTGAGAATTTGTAGAGACAGGATCTTGGTTCTGGGCATTTTGTAGAGGTAAGAACTAGTGGCCGGCTGTTCTGCTTCTCTGATCTTTTGGCTTTCAACCCTTAATATCTGACTTTGGTTTTTTATTATTAAGATCAATTAGAATTCATGCTACGCTAATCTTTTTTATTTCTCATGCCTCAAATTCTATTTCTTTTCTTTTTAAAAATATTTAAAAATTTAACTTTATGATTTATTTATTGAATTTTTTTTTTTGTGGTGTATACCTTTAATCCTGGCACTTGGGAGGCACAGACAGATCTCTGTGAGCTCAAAATCAGCCTAGTTTATAAAGCAAGTTCCCTGACAGTCAGGACTGTAACACAGAGAAATCCTGTCTTGAAAATTCCTAAAAAGTTTTTTAAAATATTTATGTATGGAGCCATCGCACAGAAAATCTGATAACTATACAGACTCTGTCGGCAGGAACCAACTGTTTTGATGTATGTGACCGTCTGTGGTTGCACTGTATAACTAACAAATGCAATCACTACCAGAACAGTCACATTATTTAACTTTATTTTATGTGCACTGGTGTGAGGGTATCAGATCCCCTGGAACTGAAGTAACAGATATTTGTGAGCTGCCACGTGGGTGCTGGGAACTGAACCTGGGCCCTTGGAAGAACAGCCAGTGTTCTTAACCACTGAGCTATCTCTCTAGCCCCTCAAATTCTATTTCTGAAGAAAGGGACACTACCTACTTTTGAAAGATTGAACAATAATAAAGAAACTAACAAAAACAGATGGCTGAACAGATGATAGATGGATAATAGACAGACAGAAAGACAGACACATGTGACTCTGTTTCTCAACTTTGGTATAAGACATCAACTTATGACTGATGCCAATCTCTCCACCTGTGGTGACATCAGGAGAGACATTTGCTCAGAATCTGTGCTATACCCATAATAAGTGAGGCTCTTCTGCTTTGTCCATCAGCAGTCGGTCACATTCCCTGTGGAAGTTTCTATCTTACCTGGCCTCTGCTTCTCTCCAACAATGAAGCTGATGGTAACAGTCGCACCCTGGCAGCACCATTCCACAGCTGGGACTAAGTGGGTGACAGGTAGGAGCAACCTCAGGTAAAAAAACGCTTCAGACTCATTGTTTTTATTGGAAGTTCTGGAAAGTTTCTGTGGCTGTTGTTTCACTTTTGTTTTTTTTATAATAAAGTACTTTTCACTGTACTGTTCACTTGGTCAATTTCTCAAGACCCAAGTTATTGGGGGTCTGGGACACTATTGTCCAGTGCTTAAGACCTGTGACCTATCTAGCTGTTATTTTCACCAAAGACTGACAAACCGTCATGGCGCAGAAGACATCTAACACGGGAGATGCAGCCTAGACCCAGGCCTCATGATCTGCCTGTTATATAAGGCTGTGGAAAAGGTACAATGCTTCAGCCTTCATGTCACTGTGATATACAATGCACTGTCTTTAATAAGGTGCCACAAGCATTACTAGAGTCAGAAACCACTGGCACGCCTTCCACACAAGTCTCTTACACTGCAAACATGGCCACAGAGGCCACAAAAGCCTAGCACAGTAATTCCTTCTGTGGAAAATGGAAGAAAGCATTTCCTATTAATACTTAGCATTAATACTTATAAACATCTAATGAAGAAGAATGGGATGTACCCTTTGAGTACTCTAATGTAATAGAGATGCACAATTGAAGGACAGAAACATGTCCAATGCAGTCAGTCTAGAAAGAGACAAAGGAGGCCAGGGCTGTGGTCATGCCTGTAATTTATCTCAGCAGGCTGAGGCTGAGAGATGGTGAATTCAAGGCCAGCAGGTAAACTAACATAAGGAGAAGACTTGAACCAGCGCCGCCTGGCACAAGTGACGACTTTCTTCCTCCTATGCAGCCATGTGATCAGTGACAGACAGACCCACATCTTCTTCAGAGCAGTCACATGAACACATTTTAAAAAAGAGTACATATACTCTTCATGAAAATCTACTGAAACTAGATTTTGGACATGTTAGAAAAATCACAGAATCAAATATTGCACCAGAGACCGTAGAAACAACTGTACAAAGGAACAACTTACCTCGATAGCAAAGATGCCTTTATCGCGACCATAGACTTTCATCTCTTCTGGAAAAAGCTGAAAAGCATTTCTGTATGGAATACGGTCCTCTTCAACAAACCTGTGCTTTACAGAAAGGAGTCTTGATGAGAGCTGCACACTGGCTCTGGGTAAACTTTCTGAAAACCTCCCCCTTCACAAGGGAAGGGGTAGTTTGTGCAGCATTCTATCTCCTGCATATTTTTAAAGGAGAAAGCTGCTGTCCCCTGCACCCTGTAGGAGAGCAGTCGGCTGATGGTCTGCAGAGTGCCTAACTCTAACTAATTCGATAAGTGTGTCTGAGAAGGGTGTATTTTCCCACTCACCACCAGGCTCCCAGATCACTCCTTTCATGTCTGCTGCCATCACTGGACTAGCTCCGTCACTGTGAATCCCTTCTACAGGAAGTTCTTCCTTGGTCCTCATTTCCTTGTCCTCCCTTCTGTCCTTAGGACCTAGCCAAGAGCGCACTAGCTGATGGAAAACTATTAAGGTTTCTGTCCCAATGCCTTGTATATAGCAGGAGGCCAAGCATTTAAACTCCAGACATTTAAAGATGGACCAAAACACTTATTGACATTCCACTCATCAAGTCAAAGTTGTGGGGTACAACATAGCACTAGCACTATGGGAAAACAGCAGTGACCCAAATAGGCCAAACTTCTGTTCCTGCCGAGCTTGAGTTCTAGTGAGAAGAGGAAACGCGGGCAGTCAGTCAACAAGTCTACAATGTGCTAAAAACAAAGGAGAGAGCGAGAGAGAGCAGGACAGAGGTCTGGTGTGCAAAGTCCTAAACAAAGTATCAAAGGAACTCAGACCCAGTTGGGAATAAGCACCCAGAATGCACTGCCTTGGCCCCCATTGTTGCCAACTTCCTAAAAAAAGAAAGTGTTGACCTAAACTTAATTTCAAAATTAAAATGTGATTCCTTTTAGTACTGAAACTTAAGAATTAAACATTTAAGGTACGAATGGACAAAAACCTCTCCCAGCTGGGTTTTCATTGATTGTTTTAGTTTATATAAAGTATCTGTGCATAGTAGACTACAATACTGGCTTAATATTATTATATACATGATATAAAACACACCTATCCCTTGAAAAACCACCTACACTTCCAAATGCTAACATACACATCACTTATTTAGTCTTTGATATATATACAATATATAACTGTAATATGATATATACATAAAATATGCAAATATATGGACAATAAAGGTGAGAACACGTGCTATCAATGTGCCCAGTGCTGAAAGTAAGGTAGTAACAGGAGATGGAGAGACCACCCACTCTTCCAGGGCAGCAGTCACGTGACCACAGTGCGCTAGAGAGGTGTGTCTGTGCAGCAGGAGAAGCAGGAGAGAGAAATGAAAAGTGGGGAAGCAGAGATGTCCCCAGAGCAGGCGTTGGGTGTGTGGGGTTTTTACAATGACTCACTGCCTGCAGTCTTCTCAACGTCTTACTTTAGAATTTGAAATTTCTTTTAGAAAAACTTTTTCCCTCAAATGGATGGCAGCTCGGTCAAAATTCGAACACACTATTTCCCTTAGTGGGGATTAACAACTGGCTATCTGGATCCTTAGCGGGGATTAACTGCTGGCTACTGGATCCTTAGGGGGAGGGGAATTAACAGCTGGCTATCTGGATCCTTAGCGGGAACTAACAGCTGGCTATCTGGATCCTTGGGGGGGGGGGATAACAGCTGGCTACTGGATCCTTGGGGGGGATTAACAGCTGGCTACTGGATCCTTAGGGGGAGGGGGATTAACAGCTGGCTATCTGGATCCTTAGCGGGAACTAACAGCTGGCTACTGGATCCTTAGTAGGGATGAACAGCTGGCTACTGGATCCTTAGCAGGGATGAACAGCTGGCTACTGGATCCTTAGCGGGGACTAATAGCTGGCAACTGGATCCTTAGCGGGGACTAACAGCTGGCTATCTGGATCGATCCAGGAATTTGTTGACAAAGGAACTGGCACCAAATGAAAGTGTCCTGCACCCTCTCCCACCCAACAGAGCACGTTAGCAGCTCCTAGAAATGCTCTTTGCCCATAATTTTACCGCAGCTTTTGGAAGCTTTGATTTGAGACACACTGGACTTTAATAAGCCGCCAGAGGTTGCAGATCATTAAAGCTGCGCCACATTGAAGCTGCGTGCACTGTGCAACAGTCCTGTCCCATCAATCCTTTCCATTTCTCTATCCACCAGCTTTATCCAGGCCAGCACTTCCTGTCGAAAGCACAGACCACTTGCCTCCCTGCACAGGATATCATTTCCACATAGCTGCCCAAGGGACCCTTTATGAACACAGCTCAGATGGTCTCTCTGGCTGCAATCTTCCCACTACTCGTTATAGCACTTAAAACCAAAGTCCTAATGGGTGCAGGGCTATTTCTGCGGTGATAAAGTATGTCCTGGAAGTGTATCAAAGTGATGGCTGTGTATTTCTGGACATACAGAAAACCAATGAATTGCATTTTACCTTTTGTTTTGTTTTGTAATGTGAGATGGTCTCACTAAGTAGCCCTGGCACACCTGGAACACACTTCACACTTCTGTCTGCCTCTGTTTGCTGAGTCAAAGGATTAAAGGCTTGGACCATCAGGCTGAGTATAAATTGTATATCTTCTTAGAGATTTATTTATTATTCTATACACGAGTACTTTCCTGCACATCTGTATATGTAACACATGTGTGCTTGGTATCATGGAGGCCAGAAGAGGGCACTGGATTCCCTGGAGCTGGACTTTATAGACAAGATGGGAGAGCCATGGGAATGCTGGGAACTGAACTCAGGCTCTCTGAGAGAGCAGGAAGTGACTTAATCACAGAGTCACCTCTCCAGGCCTTAGGAGTGGCATATTTTTCAAATGGTTGAGAATTTTATATATGTAAATTATGTTTCAAAATTTTTAAATTAAGGGTGATGAGAGGAGAACTAAAGGTAACAACAACTAAAATTTATTATATACATGTATGAAAGTGACAAAGAATTTTTTTTAAGGGGGAAAAATTCCACCCTAGCATGGCTTACAAAGACACACCTCTGTCCTGCTCACCTCAGTCCTCCGCCCTTCAATCAGCTCTCTTCTTCCAGGCCCACTCCTCACTTCCTTGATCAGACAGAGTCCACTCCTGCTCAGAGCTTGGCGCTAACAAGGGTGGCCCTCGCTACCTGGAATACTGGGATCTTCACGGGTTGGCTGCTCTTTCATTCAAAGTGCAGCTCAAATGCCTCTATACCAATCTAAAGCAGCCTTCAGTCATACCCTTACAGTGTCCGAGCTCAGCCCGTGCTCTGCACCTGCCTGGCCGATCATTTTCCCCTTTATTTACGTCCATCTGTCTCTCCCTCTCATCTTCAACTGCACGAGAGCAGGGACTTGACACACTTCTCTCAGCTGTATGTACCTCAAGGGTCTAAACCCTCGGCCACTCTGTGAGTACAGCAGATACTCAACAAGTATTTGTACTGTAAATGTTGGCTGTTGTTACTTTCTATCATTACTGCTAGCAGGAGGGTCCTTTATGGCTAATGTGAAGGAATAGGAACTAATCCTGAGGCCTATGGAAGCTGCTCTGAAGATAAATAGGCAATGACAGCTTACAATCACTGGTAAGATTTGTAGGGCCAGCATGGTGGCACCTTTAATCCCAAAATTGGAGGTAGAGGTAGGCGGATCTCTGAGTTAGGGGCCAGTCAGGGCTACACAATGAGCAACCCTGTCTCAAGAAAAGAAAAGAGAAACAGAAAGAATGGAAGAATGAAAGAGAGAGAGGAAGGAAAGACATATATAATTCTAGTCAAGCGAACGATGTCTCCCTACAAACCAACGTTCTTAGCTTTCAAAGTTCAGCAATAGCTCTCAGGCTGAACATCCTGAAGAACCTCCTGGAGGCAACGCAACAGAGATAAACAGGCCCTACCCCAGTTCTGCCGCAGTCCCCGGATAATGCTAGGGTGGCCCACTCAGAAGCGACAAGTTGAGATCTGTCTTAGAGCTCTTTCTGGGGGAACAAAGGTGACAGCCCTTTCTTCTGCCGCCCCAAGGAACTAAGTCTCCAACTTGTACACCCCAGGGAGCACAGTGACAGCCCTCCAGCTAACTAGACTCGATCTCCTTGAAGGCATTTTAGAATTCCCCTCTGCGGAGGAGGAGAGTCAGAGCGAAGGATGGTGAGCATGGGAGGAACTCAGGACTGGGACTGTCTATACAGGCACACAGTGTTTTCTCTAAGAACTGCAGAAAGATATTTTCTTTTCATTTGCTAAGTTTCTGGGAGAGTTCTGATGCCCATACAGATTGCCCTGGGACAGCTCGGAAGATACCATTCAGTTCTCATGATTAGGAATCTTTCTTGAAAGACCCTCTGGTTATTAGCACAAGACTGCAGACAGAGAGCTCAGCTGGGAAATGAGCAAGCACCCAGGTGAGGTGAGGCATGGAGGGAAGGACGGGTTCCAGGGCTTCGGGAAGTAGAAGAGACAGAACATAATGACTGGCGCGTGTGTCGAGTGAGGAGAGAGCCCAGGAACAGCCCTAGGTTTCCTGACAGAACACCAGGGTCCACAGCATGTGCTAAGAGCACTAGAGAAGAGCAGGGTCAAGGAGACAGATGCTGAGGCACTTCCTAGTCATACTGATTCAACCATAAAGACATCAAGTAGTCATGTCCAGTGGCAGCTCTACAGATGAACAGACAGGTCTGGCCCTTACTAGACAAGTCTGGGCTGGTAACAGAGTCGGGAGTCTTCAGCATATAGACAATAATTAGAGTCTTGGGAGAAGATGATGTCATCTAGTGAGGGCACAAAGCAAGGCAATCCTCAACTCAGAGAATCACAAGTGGTCTATGTGCAGCTGCTCACACCCAGAAAAGCTTTGTTATTTGGTTAATGTCCAAAATCAAAGGCACCACAGCCATTTACTAGAAGCATGCTATCTAATAAAAGGGCCAAGCACCAATAATGATGACGGTGATGAGGAGCGCTGAACAAGCACGGCAAGCCAGAGCTCTAGCGATGCTTCAGATCAGATGCTCTAACTGTGATGCGGGGCCAAGGGCTGAGCAGCTGGAGCCCTAAGGTGCATTTTATTACAGACCCATTCACCTAAGGAAGCAGAAACAGGCATTTCCTGACTTGCTTAGTGTGATGTCATGTAACAACAAACTGGCAGAGTCCAGAGTTTGGCTTCAAACTTGTGCCCTTGTAAGCATTCCATACACTGATTAAACCCAATGCTATTATTCAGAACGCATATAAAGCAAAGGAGAAATGAATACATTAATGACTTTGGTCTGCCTGGTAAGTGACTGATTCTTCTACACTCAGCTCATTAGTACAGTGTAGTTGGCTGTAGCTCAAGCATGCACTTCCTTTGGTCAGTCTTTCTGTCTAAAACTGTCTAGACTACCTCAAAATATGTAAATATCTTCTACTGCATAACAAGATCTTTCTATAATTCTGAAATCAACTTTTCTAATAAACAGGGTGCCTATATTTTAGCTTTACAACCACAACACATAGTTTTATACAAATACTAATAGTCATTTTGTTAGTAAAAGATCCCCTGTTCAGCTGGAGAGATGGCTCAGTGGTTAAGAGCACTGACTGCTCTTCCAGAGGTCGTGAGTTCAATTCCCAGCAACCACATGGTGGCTCACAACCATCTGTAATGAGATCTGGTGCCCTCTTCTGGCATGTGGGCATGCATGGAAGCAGAATGTTGTATATATAATAAATAAATAAATCTTAAAAAAAAAAAGATCCCCTGTTCATCTTTTCCAAGAAAAATATTTAAGTCTGCACAGGAATATTAATGTCATTTTTCTCTTCTAAGTATTTTATTCACATTAGATAATTAACTTTCTAATATCTCATATGAGGGGAACACTACAATTCCTATCATATCATTGATTAACTTAGGAATTTGAATCCAAGTTCCACGCAATTATTAACTGTCACTGTCAGTCTGACTGGATTGGACTCACCCAGGAGACACATTTACCTCATGTGTATCTGAGGAAATAGTACTGGAGAGGCTTAACTATGGGAGAACCCACTGGGTATGCAGTTGGCACCCCATGGGCTGGGGTCCTGGTCCAAATGGAGTAAGGACAGCGACATCCCTTCCTCTAGTCAATGATCTGATATGAGTAAGCCGCCGCCCATCACCAAGATGGCGGCCTGCATCCCCTTACACCACAAGCCAACACAAATCTTTCCTCTTCTAAGTTAGTTGTTTTCATCAGTTCTTAATCACAAAGAGAAAAGTAACCCATGTACTACCCAAGCTTTCCATTCCTTTCCTCACTATAGGCTTTCTTGTAAAATTAAGAATATCCAAAGGCTGTTCTGAAGTTCACACAGATGATCATGGAAAAACAATCAGGAAGGAAGTTCCACTCACCTCAGAAGGTCAGAGAGAGTAATGGTTTCTCTCTGCCAGAGCAAGGACAGAGAGCAGAGAGCCAGGGTCCTGGGTACAGTCATCTTCAGGACACCCTTCTCCTTCCACTCTGAGTATTCCACTCCATCAACAGATCCAGAACAGACATCTGGGGCTTCTTTACAAACAAAGAATATTTTTAAAAATGGATAACAAATCAAGGGGCATTCAAAATAGATTATAACTGATTCACTCTGTATAAACAATCTAGCAGTGAAGGCCAACAAAAGCTTTAGAAGGGAACCAGGCTAAAAATAACTAGGTTATCTGTGGAAGTGGGGTGGATTGAGAGCCTGAAAAGAGATACAAATTTGTAGATAGCCAAAACAAACTATTTTTAAAATAAAAGGATAAACAATTACAAAGAAAAGTGAAAGTCCTTTGCTTGAAGACCTCTCAGGGAGCCCTCTCCTAGAACCCGAGAAGGAGGCAGCACTTTCTCCCACCCAACCCACCTTCCAGGTACCCTCTAGCGGACACTGTCTACTCTACAGACAGGGATGGATCTCACACTGTGCCACTCCCCGAGGGCTGGGGAAATGACAGTGAACAAGGTCTCACCTTTCCTGTGATTTACTCTCTCCTAAGAGCAATGAACAAAAATTACAATGGACAGAGAAAGGTGCTATTCAGAAAAATGGCAATGCAGGAGCATCCAAGGACATCCAAGGGAGGAGGGGCAAGATGGCTCTTTTGAGTGGGTGGTCAGAAAGTCCCCTCTAAGAAGGTGGTATCTGAGCAGAAAGGTGATGAATTCTACTTTGAGGGGAAATCCCAACATGCCAACAGCAGTGAAAAAGTGTGTGTGGATTTGTTTGTATTTGTGTGCATGCGTGGGAGGGGCTTACAAGTGAGGGAAAGTGGCAGCTTATAATGCAGAGTATGGAAACCACACTTCCGAGCTCAGGATCTATACTCTGGATTTCACTCTAGGTAAGGAGAGAACTTTAGGGAGTTTTAATGTGAGGGCAACATGGCCTCACTCCTGTGCTTAATACAGACCACCCACAGCAGAGGGATGAAATTACGGAGGGTTGGGATGGAAACAGGCAGTCTCTCTTCCAGGACAGTCAGGACATGAGCTGGACAGGAGCAAAGCACTTCACTACAGATGGGGAAGAGTGGTCAGGTTCGAGGCAGACTTGAAGGCAGAATCAGAAGGGCTTAGTGGTTGGCTGGTATAAGCTAAGAGAAGAAAACAAGCATGGTTCTGGCAAATGCAACAAGAATGAAGACATTTGCCAAGACAAAGGAGATGGCAAAGAATCAAGATGTTACACTAATCAAGTGTGGTAGCACAGATCTGTGTTTCTAGCATCAGCAAGGGTAGGGTAGGAAGGTTGAGTCAGAGGCCAGGCTAGGCAGCAGAGTGAGCTACTGTTCCAAAAGCACACAGAGCTGCAGTGGTAAGCATGAGGTCTTTCCAGACACACGGACAACTGGCAAGCAGGCGTTTAACTAGGGAGGAGCAGGATTAGCTGCCTCCCTCCTCCTTTTCAGGGATCAAATTTCTGATTTGGAACAGTAGTTACAAAGTTAGCACTGTGGGACCAGGGAGCTAGCTCAGCAGGCTAAGGCACTGGCCATCAACTCTGATAACCTAAGTTCAATAATCAGGACCCACATGGTGGAAGGGAGAATCGGACACCTGAAAGTTGTCCTCTGAGCTCCACATGTGTTTACTGAACACACACACACAGGCATGCACACATACACTTACACATATATGCACAAACACACATGCACACATGCATGCACACAAACACAAATACACATACACACACCACACTTGCACACACGCCTGGGTGGTCACTGTGGCCTGTGCTACACCAGACTGATGACGGGCTCTGCGCTAGTAAAACGTCTGTGGATGGACACCTAGCTGACTCTAGGCTCTCTGTCACTACCTTCTGAACCTCTGTCCTGTCTCCTCTCTCCTTCTGGATTGATTTCCTGAATCCTATTTCATTTTCTTTCTGATTCTGCATTTATTTTTATGATTTTTTTGTTTTGGTTTAGATTAATATGTAACATTTGAATTATATTAAGATATAATATTAAATGGATGTTGAAAATGAACAGAACATTTTGTGAGGACAGTAGACTACACTTCGCTCTCTTTATTATAGCAGCATGAAGAGACATTTGAATTATGTGCACATACAATCTTGCCTCTCTCTCTAATATATTAGAATAAAAGGCTTTCTGGATGATTACCTATGGTGGTAGTAGTTATATCTGAGTGGGATGGCAGCTGGTGCTTTGTCTTCTTTGTAACTCTGCACTTTATAGTTTTATATTGAATGGTATTCATGATTAGTGTAAAAACTAAAAGATAGCTCTAAAAATAATTTTTTTTAAAGATTTTCTTCTTTATTTCTGTGCAAGTATGTCTGAAGGTGTGTGTGTACCACCAGTGTGCCTGGTACCTGCACAGGCCAGAAGAAGACATCAGATCCCCTAGAACTCGAATTACAGAGGATGTGAGCAACCACGTGGGTGCTGGGAATTGAACCTGGATCTTCTGGAAGAGCAGCAGGGTTCTTAACCACTGAGTCATTTCTCCAGTCCCCAAAATACCTTTTTAAAAATACACTAAGACATCTTGAATTTTGCATGCAAAAGGATGGAAATAGAAACACTTTACTGAGTGAGATAACCCAGATCCAAAAAAGATGAATATGGTATGTACTCATTCATAGGTGGATTCTAGCCATAAATAAAGGACATTGAGCCTATAATTCGTGATCCTAGAGAAGCTAAATAAGAAGGTGAACCCAAAGAAAAACATATAGTTATCCTCCTGGATATTGGAAGTAGACAAGACTGAGAGGCAAAAGTTGGGAGCACAGGGGTGGGGGTAGGGGTAAAGGGAGATGGGGAGAGAGAAGGGAGAAATGGAGGATGTGGGGAGTTTGGGGAAATGGGATGGTTGAGATGGAGGAAGGGTAGATATGGGAACAGGGAAGTAGATATCTTAACTAAGGGAGCCATTTTAGGGTTGGCAAGAGACTTGACTCTAGAGGGGTTCCCAGGTGTTCAAGAAGATGTCCCCAGTTAGGTCCTTGGGCAGCAGAGGAGAGGGTGCCTGAACTGGCCTTATCCTATAGCCACACTGATGAATATCTTGCATATCACCATAAAACCTTCATCTGGCGATGGATGGAGATAGAGACAGAGACCCACATTGGAGCACTGGACTGAGCTCCCAAGGTCCAGATGAAGAACAGAAGAAGTGAGAACATGAGTAAGGAAGTCAGGACCGCGAGGGGTGCATCCACCCACAGAGACAGTGGGACTGATCTAACGGGAGCTCACCAAGGCCAGCTGGACTGGGACTGAATGAGCATGTGATCAAACTGGACTCTCTGAATGTGGCTGATGGTGGAGGCTGACTGAGAAGCCAAGGACAATGGCGCTGGGTTTTGATTCTACTGCATGTTCTGGCTTTGTGAGAGCCTAGTCTGTTTGGATGTTCACCTTCCTAGACCTGGATGGAGGGGGGAGGACCTTGGACTTCCCACAGGGCAGGGAACCCTGACTCCTCTTAGGACTGGAGAGGGAGGGGGAGAGGAGTGGGGGGAGGGGAGAGGGGGAGGTAAATGGAAGGAGGGGAGGAAGTAGAAATTTTTAATAAAAAAATTAAAATAAAAAAACAAAAAACCACTAAGATTTCATTCAGTTTGTTCTTCTTGGTCACATGACTCAGCAAGTCATTCTTCCTAGGTCAAGTTCCCTCCTTACACATCCTGAACACCAGGAGACAGGTGCTTGTTCATTGGTTTGTTTTTGAGATATTGTCTCAGTCCAGGCGGGTCTCAAGGAATGCTGATCTTAAACTCCTGATTCTCATGTCTCTACCTCCCAAGTGCTGGGATTATAGGCACACACCACCACACCTGGCAGGACTATGTTAGTCTTAAAATGCAATGCTGGCGTTAACATTGAAAATATCAGTGATGTAGGAGGGTCTTCTATCTATCTGTTGCTTTCATTGGTTAATTAATAAATAAAACTGCTTGGCTTGATAGGTCAGAACACAGGTAGGCGGGGAAGACAGAACAGAATGGTAGGAGGAAGAATGTAGAGACAGGCAGATGCCATGAAGATCCGGCCCAAGATGGACATAGGTTAGAATCTTCCCAGTAAGCCACCACGTGGTGCTACACAGAATATTAGAAATGGATTAGATCAATATGTGATAGTTAGCCAATAAGGGACTGAAGATAATGGGCCAGGCAGTGATTAAATGAATACAATTTGTGTGTTGTTATTTCGGGTGTAAAGCTAGCCGTGTGGGAGCCAGGCAGGACAAAATGCAGGCCTGCTTGCCTCATCACTACACATCAGGATGGCAGTCAGTGCACTGTTAGATGGATAGGCTGAGTTAGAGATCTGAGACCCACACTACGGAAGAAGAGAACCAAGAACCACCTCCCATGAGCTGTCACACAAGGACACTCTTGCACACACATGAATAAGAAATAAGTGACTCTCTAAAAGGTTCTAGACAGACTGGTTCTCCTTTACCTGACTTTGGTGATGCTTTGGTGACAGGGAAAGGCTTTGGAATCTGGGGCTCAGACTGGAACTCTGCTCCACTTTCAAGGGGATAGGAGGTGTCACTTAGCAGCTCAAGTTCACTGGCCCAATCTGAACTCTGCTGATTGTCTTCCAATACCTGTCCATAAAATAACAGACAGAAACAACTGCTGGAGAGTAAAGGTTAGCTTTTGTGATAGGCCTTCCTGGGGAACGGTTCCCCGACAGTTCCCCCGCAAGGCTTCTGGGAGAGGGGCTGCAAACAAGGGTGAGTGGGCAAACAGTCTGCTGGCACACACCCACACCAGGTGGGTGCTTCCAGGAGTGTTTCTCTTGTCAAGAGAAATGAATGGAAGATGCAGGGCTTGCAGATGAAGCCCAGTTGATAGAATGCTTGCTTGGCTTGTACAAAGTCCTTGGCTTGGTTCTCTGCACATAAACTGGGCACCGTAGTTATGGCTGTCACTCTAGCAATTGGGAGGTAGAAGCAAGTCAAGGGCGTCTTTGACTACACAGCAAGGGTTGGCTGATAATGACAATGATGTTCTATCACAGCAATAGATGCCCTAACTAAGACTTGGTTAGAGGCTATAGTTCAGAGGCAGAATGCTTGCCTACTATGCATGAAGCCCTGGATTCAATCCCCAGCACTGCACAAACTATGGTAATGGATGCTATGATCTCAGCATAAAAGAGGGAGAGACAGGAAGATGAGAAGTTCAAGGTCATCCTCAGCTACCTACTGAGTCTGAGGCCCATAAGGACCGCCCGAGACTTTGCCTCTACAGCAGGGAGGGGCCTGTTTATAAAGAACAACATTTCAGATGTGATGACCATAATGCACAGTGACAGTTTGCAATTCCTGTCTTTTCAACTGCAGACTCATCTGTCTCACTACATACGTGACATTTCCTCATGGATGTCTAACAGTTGCCTCAACTTAACATGTCCCATGCCCAACTCCTGATCTCCCAGTCCCACCTGCCCTTTCAGTTTAAGGTGACTCCTTCCTTCTAGCTGCTTAGGCTGAGAACCTTGTAGTCATCCTGGATGCCTGCCTCCCACATCCCACCGCTAGTCCATCAGGAAATCCTCCTGGCTCTATCTCCAAAGCTCATCTAGTGCCCTACTCATCATTTCCTGTGCATTGCCAGCCCTCAGCCTGACACCACACACCAAATGTAGGCTTGGATCTCCTGTGTACTGCCAGGCCCCAGCCTGATGGCTCTCACTAAATGTAGGCATGGCTTGTGGGTCCCAGTGAGGCCTGAAGTTCAGCATTTCTTCCCCTCTACACCTCATGTTAATCCCAGTTCCAGAACCCCCTCATCTCCCTGGTAAGTCCCCCTGGCCATTCTGGATTATGTAATATCCTTCCTGCTGCTCCATTATACACACTTGTTGGCTTGTTCTGGAAATTTCCAGTTTATCCATAGCTTAAAAGTTGTAGGACAGGATTCTGATGCAGGCATCTCTAATTCTTAGAACAGCTGCATCCAGAGCTCTAGGATCACGTCTGTAGACTTACTGAGAAGCCTGTATCTCTGAGGATGGAACCCATGGAATTGAACTAACTGCAAGGCAAGTTCTGTCTGTGAGCTATATACCCCATGCCTGTTTCTATTTTAAAATATAATTCTCTCTTCCTTTCAAAAGGAGTATTGCTGTACTCGTGAGACAGAAATAATATTTACCCATGAGCTTCCAATTTCACTTCTTATTTCTTCACCAGGGTTTAGTGTGATAGTGTTCACCCAGGTGTTTACTCACACCAACAAAACTTTTGTCTCTAAGTTTTCAGTTAACCTAAAGAGATTAGAGTGTCACAGAGAACCCTAGACTCTCATTCCTATATTCTATCACAACATCACAGTATACAAAGACAACCACAAACAAAACACCAGGTGTGGGATTTGAACATCATGTCCTTACTGCTTTAAGTAATTCTCTCTTTTTCTTTTTTCCTTTTAAAGAGTCACCATAAAACCATACAGCATCTTTTGCTTTTCTGGACAAGCATGTGACTCATATATCCAGACAGGCTAGCATCCCATAACTTTATGATCATAAAATGTTTCTTTTTTCCAGTTAATTCAAACTACCTTTCAGGAGTTGCTTGAAGCTTATCATCTCCTATATGAGAGGGTCATTCCCTAGGTCATTTCCCTAAGTTCTGTCAGCATGGTTTGACTAACCTCAGCCCCAGGTCTACCCTAGTCACGGAGGATGCATGTACAGCTTGGGGGCACTGCCTCACTCACCTCTGTAGCCTATTCCTTTCATCTGGACCAGGACTCTCAGTCCTGGATCACTGACCTTTGCATACAGACCTATGAGGACCCGACCAAACAAGGAAATGCTGGGCCAAGCTCCCAAGTTCCTACCACACCTGAGTCACATGGCTTAGAATCTCATCTTAGCCCTGGAGGGTAGCAACCACTCATGGGACAAGTCTGTGGTTGGGACACTTGCCTTTGTCTGCAGTGGAACTGTTCTCAATTCCAAGGAAAAGGTACGATAACACATGTCTAAAGAACATCAGAACAAACTGCTCACAGACAGAGCGGCTCTAATAGGTGCTCTAATAGGTGGCCTGACTTCACTTCAAAGCTTCTGAGACAGACAAGAAGGGAGCTGGATAAGTAAGCAGGAATGTCAAGTCAAAGAAAGGACATGAGCAGGGCTTAGGGATGTGGTAGACTGCTTGTCTGGCATGCACAAAGCCCTTGGCCTGGTCCTCTACACATAAACAGGGCACCATAACTTAATGTCTGTTACTTTAGCATTTGGGAGGTGGAGGCAAGTCAAGGCCGTCCTTAACTACAAAACAAACCTGGCCTGGGATATATAAGACCCTATTTCTTTCTTTCTTTCTTTCTTTTTTTTTTTTTTTTTTTTTGGTTTTGGTTTTTTGAGACAGGGTTTCTCTGTAGCTTTGGTGCCTATCCCGGAACTAGCTCTTATAGACCAGGCTGGCCTCGAACTCCCAGAAATCCGCCTGCTTCTGCCTCCCGAGTGCTGGGATTAAAGGCATGTGCCACCACCGCCCGGCTGACCCTATTTCAAAATAAAACAAAATAAGCCAGGTGATGGTGCACGCCTTTAATCCCAGCACTTGGGAGGCAGAGGGATTGGATCTCTGTGAGTTTAACGCCAGTCAGGGATAAATAATAAGGTCCCTTCTCAAAAAACAGTAATACTACTACTGATAATAATAATAGGAATAACATATGCAAAAAATTCTAACAACAACAACAAAAAACAAGACAAGCAAACCCCACATACATGACAGGAGTCCCTCAAGAGCCATTCTTCTAGTCTTGGGGTAGAGCTCAGAGGCTTGGTGATTTACAGCTTCTGAGTTTGACCACAACATTGCAAAACAAGTAAGACATTCTGGAAAGTTCTGAGTGAGCTGGGTGTTGTGGCTATAATCCTAGCACTTGAAAAGCTGAGGCAGGTGGATTAACTGGAGTACAAGGCTAGCCTGGACTATAGAGTAAGATCCTGACTCAAAAAAAAAAAAACCAACAAAAACTTTAAAAAGGAAGCTGAGGGCGATGGTGGCGCACGCCTTTAATCCCAGCACTCAGGAGGCAGAGGCAGGTGGATCTCTGTGAGTTCAAGACCAGCCTGGTCTACAGAGCTAGTTCCAGGACAGGCTCCAAAGCCACAGAGAAACCCTGTCTCGAAAAACCAAAAAAAAAAAAAAAAGGAAGCTGAACTTTAAATGCCTGAATGTTCCAAATGGTTTAATAAACAGCCACAATTCACTGTCAAGTCGGGATCATTCCAGATTGCACCAGAAGCCTCTTCCCCAAAAACCTATAAACATGGACCACAGTCAGACAAGAAGCCACACACAGCACCTCTGTCTGCCACACAGGCAGATTTTGCTCCATGGCTCACCTTGGCTTTCTTTCTGCTTGTACGAACCGGGTTTTTACAATAGGCTTGCTTGCTCTTCTGAAGATAACGCTTCCAAAAATTGTGTAAAACTTTGTCCTAAGGTAGAAGGGAAGCAAGGGGTGCGTCATCATGATGGCAAACACAATCACATCTCTACCACACACGCTGTCCTCCTGTGCAGGTCACCTCCAATCAAATGCCTTCTCACCTGCTCTCCCTCATCAGGTACATGGGGACACTGAATAATAAATGCTTCACTTTGTTTCTCAGCGCAGGAGACTAAATATAGTCCTCAAGAGATACTTCTAAGTCTTGGAGTTAGGGGAAAGGATAGATAGACATTAAGATCACCACAGAGCCAGCCTATTCTTTTACATAATCTGGATCACAGAAAGGAAACAATTTATCCAGGACTACACTTCTAGTCAGGGCCAGAGCCCGGCTCTTCCTGCGGATTCCTCCCCAGGTCTACTCAAATCTCACACTTCAAACAACAAGGAGCCAACATCTGGACACATATGACTTACCTTTAGCTCTGGGCCTACTCCGAGGGTCTTCAGGGCCTCCGCCTGGTGGTAAAGTATGCACTGAAAACCTTCACACACATACCAATCCCAGCCTTTCTCTGAAGAACAGATAAAAAGCTTTAGATGCATACATTCCTAATTTACTATGGCTCCTCTACATAATGCAATTTCTGCTTACATATGCCAAAAGACTATTTCTGTGTCTCAAATAGTCTGTTCTTTCTTTGTGTGTGTGTGTCTACGTGTGGTGTGTGTACTTTGTCTTTTTCTAAATGATCTATCTATCATCTATCTATCTATCTATCTATCTATCTATCTATCCATCTATCTATGCATGTCTGCATGTGTGTCTGTGAGGGTGTCAGACCCCTGGAACTGGAACGGTTGTGAGCTGCCATGTGGGTGGGTGCTGGGAATGAAACACAGGTCCTCTGGAAAAGCAGCCAGGGCTCCAACTTCTGAGCCATCTCTCTAGCTCATTTTTATTTGTTTGCTTTTATGTTTGTTTTGTTTTAAATTAGGTCTCACTATGTGACTCTGTCCAGCCCAGAACTTGATTATGTATGCAGAACAGGCAGGTCTCAAACTTGTACCAGTCCTCCTACCTCTGTCTCTTCCTTCGAAGTGCCAGGAGCACAGATATCCACTACCATATCCAGCTGTGAACTCCAATCTGATGTATTCTTGATATATTTGTATATATTTATATTTAACAAAAGTAAGCATTCTGTTAACATATTGAATTGTTTTCAATTATCTATCATAAAGGCAGAAAACTTACTAATTGGCATATTTAAAAAAATAAACAGGTGGGCTGAAGAGATGGCTCAGTGGTTAAGAGCGTTGCCTGCTCTTCCAGAGGTTCTGAGTTCAATTCCCAGCAGCCACATGGTGGCTCACAATCATCTGTGGTGAGGTCTGGTGCCCTCTTCTGGCCTGCGGACAAACACACAGACAGAATATTGTATACATAATAAATAAATAAATAAATATTTAAAAAAATAAATAAACAGGTGAAATTTATGTTTGTTTGGGATTTCTGTTTGTTTTTGTTTTTAGTTGTTTTGTTTTGAACAGGGTCTTACTATGTAGCCCTGGCTATCCTGCAACTCAATATGCAGGCTGGTATGGAACTCACAGAGCTCTGCCTACCTCTGCCTCCTGAGTGCTAGGATTAAAGGCTTTCCCACCACACCCAGTGAGATTTAAGCTTTCAAATGTGTTTTACAATGCTCAAGATATTGCTATGTTGGAATACTTGGCCACTGCTTCTACCAATTTTCTGCTCCATTTCAACACATATTTTGGTCAACAAATGTAAGTGACAAGAACCAAGAACTGATGTGTGTTGTAGGAGCTGTGGGACTCTTCCCACAGCCCGGCTCCTGGCCGCTTGGCTAACTTATACCCCGAAATAACAACACACAAATTGTATTCTTTTAAACACTGCCTGGACCATTAGTTTCAGCCTCTTAACCCATTTCTAATAATCTATGTAGCACCACGAGGTGCGCTTACCAGGAAAGATTCAGCATGTCTGACCTGGCGGCTTGCTTCATCGCGTCTGCCTGGGAGAGGGGAGCAAGGCCTCTGAGCTCACTTCCTCTTCCTCCCAGCATTCTGTTCTGTTTACTCCACCCACCTATGTTCTAACCTATCAGGGCAAAAAATTTCTTTATTTAATTAACCAATGACCTTCCTCCATCAGATGTGCAGAATGAGCAATAGGAATATTTAAAGAAAATAAACTCCAAGTGGCATTCTGCTTTTGTGAAAATGGTTCTAGGTTATAGAGAAACTGAAAATAAGGAGTCTAGTACACACTGGTGCCTAGGTGGTGTAGGAGGTCCTTCTGTATTTGATGCATTGATGCTTCCAGGCTGCACAGTGATCTGCATGGCAGATTTGGCTGTAACTCAGATAAAAGATTTTACGTGCTGCTCGCTCATTCTCAGAGTTCAAGTGCTGAGTGCGGCTCCTACCTGGCGGCCCCAGAGCTAGCAGAAACGGTACAAACACCATTTTGAAATTGGAGAGAGGTGGAACATACAGCGCATCTGCAACCAAGCTGCTTAGCATTTTAAAAGCTCTTCTAGAAGTAGAGAACTACAGACAATGTAAAAAGGACAGATTCAGACATAAACGACCTCTAAATGGGTCACAGTATTAAATAAATGCATGTAGGCTTGAGAGAGAAAAGAAAAAGAGTATAAAAAGTCATAAAAATGTTAGTACTTTTAAAAAGGGGGTAAAGTCTTTAAAGAGACAGAGTACAGATAGTTATAGATTAAGACAAAAAACGAAAATAAGCCACGTAAAAATGGAAAATCCACAGAGAGTCTGGATTCTGTATATTGTTGTTTTCTTTAAATTTTTTGACTGTGAAGGAGCTAAGTACAGAGAGACTTTTCATTGTATGTGCTGCTAAGCTAATCTAACATGTATATTATAAAAGTATTAAGACTTCAGAATTTGGGTCAAGGATATGATGCTTTGGAAAAGAGGTTCTTTTGTTTTCACAGAAGATGAGACCCTGTGGATTGCTTCTAGACCAATATGGAATGATAAACCACACCCTCCTGAAAGGTTGCTGTAAACACCCTTAGAAAACTACTTCACCCAATTGCTGACTGAGATGAACCTAACACAAAGGATAAACCAAAAAGCACCTGATTAACAGCACCCCCATACAGCGCGAAGCAGTTTGGAGAGAAAAAATTGCGCCCATATTCCCAAATAGTGTTTATAACTGTTTTTTACATTTAAAGAGGGATATGATATAGATATGAATAATTTGCATTGGTATGGATTTTGATTTATTGATATAAATTTAAGGTCAATCTTGTTATATGTATATTTCTGCTCTTGACTAAGGTATTGTGATTGTGTAGTTCATTTAAAATGTAATGTATAATTAGGAAATATAGGTTGTTAATGGATAATCATCGATAATAGTCAAGCTTGTAGTCATGTTAGATTTTCTAGCTATTCATATCTTTCAAAGACTACAGAATATGGCATTTAAAATGTTTTAATAACTTAAGGCTTTTCATGACAATGAGACATGTCTGCTACTGGAAGCACCAATCTACTTCAAGATGAAGATAGGCATCGAAGAGGCTCCTTAGGGAGTTTGCTAGCCATGTGGGCAAGAAACTGCTCTTGCCTGGACTGCTTCAATGGACATGCAGTACCCACAGAGAGAGGACTGCTGAACTTGCCTAAAGGTGAGATGGTCTTTCGGGGTTCCTGTTTCATGATGGAGTCTGCGAGACATTCTGCAGGACACAGAAGAAAGTGACTAAATTGTCTTTAAAATTTCCTGCTTCATGAAAATGTCTGCTGAATACTATGGGCCTGTAAGCTGAAGATGGATGCCCCAACAGTACAGAATAACTTTGGGTGACTGTCTAGGCAGCAAGATGTCTCTGTCAATTCTAGAGTTTTGGAAGTTGTTTATAATGCACTTCCAGTTTACATAGGTAATATTATATCCTTCTGAAGTCTTTGATAGAGCTGAAGAATAGATAGTTATAGTTTTCCTTTGTTATGATAAAAGATAAAATAGACATAAATATTACATAAACTGTAATTCTTGCTTGATAACTGTTTTGCTATATGTAATTTTACTATGTTAAAGTTAAAGCCTGCAGCTCCCTTCAAAAGAATGGCACCCAGACGTGGATGACTGAACTCCACGTAAAGTCTGAGAAAGCTTGGGAAAGAATAAAGTAAAGCATGTTTTCTTGGTAGCAACAATTTCTCGGGTCTGCTCTGCTTGCTAGAAGCAAGCAAGCGCTCTCATCTAAGAGAGGCTTCCTGACTCAGCTTTAGCTGCAAAACCCTACAGCTCTTAAGAGGTCAGACATGCTAAATCTTTCCCAGGAAGCCACGACCTCGTAGTAAATACAGATTGATAGAAATGGGTTAAATCAAGATGTGAGAGTTAGCCAATAAGAGGCTAGAGATAATGGGCCAGGCAGTGATTTAATTAATACAATTTCTGTGTGATTATTTTGGGTGTAAGCTAGCCCGGTAATGGGAACAAAGGACTCACACTCCTTGCAACACCTAGGTACCATATGTGTCCTAAGCATTTTATTTTTTCCCTTTTAAAATGTGTGTGTGTGGTTTTGTGTGCAGTGTTTACAATTGTTGGTATATGTACACATGTAGGTGGGCTGTATGTAGCTATGTGCAGGTATGTGTAGGTCTATGATCAGTGGCAAGGTCTTCCTTGAACATGATGCATCTTTTAAAAATTACTATTATTTCACTTCATATGGATGTTTGCTTGTATGTATGTATGTATATGTACCACATGCATATGCATGCTGCCCAAGATCCCCTGGAGCTCATTTACAGACAGTTGTAAGCCACCAATGAGTGCTGGGAATTGAATGAAGGTCCCAACAAAGCAAGTGCTCTTAACCACTGAGTCATCTCTCCAGTCCTTCCACCTCTATTTTTTTTCTTTTTAACATGAGGTCTCTTAGTAAATCTAGAACTTACCGATTTGACTAAGATGGCTGGCCAATAAGCTTCAAGCATCTACCGGCCTTATTCCTTTCAATACTGGGGTTACAGACACATGCTGTCATTAGCAGCTTATATAAGTTTTGGGGATCTGTCCTCCAGTTCTTTTGTATGTCAGGTAGGTCACTGATGGGGCCATGTTCCAGCTTCTAAGTATTTTAAACGGACTATTCAACAACCTAAGAAGGCATATGAAAATCTGCCAAAGCAGTCAGAATTACATGTTAACTACAGTAATGACCAGCTGAAAAAATGTCACAGTGGTTAAGAACCTTGTGTTTTATCTGCCGCTGCCGGACAAATACAGAAATGTGTTCAAATGCACGCTATTCAAACTTCTCACACGGCTTCTGAGGTCTGCCTGACTCCCACGTAACTTCTCTGCACAGGGCGAAGATTCGAACTCCTTTCACTTGCCAGATTAACGCATAACACAAGATGTCCTTGTCCCCACTGACTGTCCAATCCTTCCGGGAAAGAGTCTCAGGGATAACCAAAAGCCTGTGGTTTCTGATGACCCAGAGGTTAAGAGGGTTTGACCCCCTTCGAGCTGTCTGTATGCACAGGGCTCCCACATAGTCATATAAACCTGGACACTGATTTTACACCACCCACAAGTGCCTGCTGTAACTAACAATGGGCGCTACTCTCCTTTCACAGGTAAAGTGCCAGTGACTACCGCCTTGACTATGAGACACACCTAACAGAGCGTCCAAGGTTCTGTAGACAATTTAAGCCCAAACTACACATTTTAACTACTTACATATATGAGTAACAATTAATCAAGTTTTACTCTGATAAAACTGAATAAAAATTATTCAGGTTTTAGGCTATCAAAAGTCACTACTGGACTGGAGAGATGAACGGTGCAATGAAAAAGAACATTCGCTGCTCTCAAAGAGGACCTGGGTTTGGTTTCCAGCACCTCAAGAGTGGGTCACAGCCCTCTGTAACTCCAGTCACAGAGGGTCCAACACAGACACTGGCCTGCACACACACAGGCATGGTACATAGACATATGTGTTGTAGGAGGCCGCTTGTTTGTTCCCGGTTGCTCAGCCCCAAAATAATGACACAAAAACCGTATTATTTACAATACTGTTTGGCCAATGGCTTAAACATATTTCTGGCTTCTCCTGACTCTGCCTTCTTTCTCCTAGCATTTTGTTTAGTCCCCTCCCCCTACTCTACCCTACCAGGCCAAGCCAATGGTATTCACAGCATACAAAGGGGAATTCCACATCACATACGTGCAGACAAACACCTACATACATATAATACATAAAATAATCTTTAAGTCGTTTTTTAAAATGTGTTAATATTTCAGCATTCTCTCTGATACTCATCTAAGAATGTCAATATAAGTATGTCATGTATGTCTATATGTATGTTTATATATATGCATACACAAATATATTTCTATGTCTGCCTTTATAGCTACCTTCTGTAGAACTATTTACTGTCATCATTAGGTTGGTGGTTTCTGTCTTAAAAATCTATCTGGTCCTAGTTAGTCACAAAATACAAATCACCAGCCAAATGTTCCCAAGCCTTCTCCATGACAGCCCATGGTTAGGGCTCACTGGATCCATAGCTACGCTGTAGCCATTTTAGGGAAAAATTAATCTTCCCTATTTTAAGAAGGCATATTCAAAATTCAATGTGAGAAATGGTGTTTTGAAAGTTGGATATAATGTTTAACTTGCCTAATGACAAGCCATAGCTGAGGCATTTCAGAAAGTGACATCCTGGTGACGGCACAGACAGGACAGCCAGCATGGGTACCACCTCCTGCACGCCGGCTGCCCACCAGAAGAGTGGCTTACAACACATGCTGCAATGCACTTGCTTCGAATTTTACCACCAGCCGTAACATCAAGTCGAGTTTGGGCTTTCTGCTTAAAATGTTGGCATTTTGACTGGAATTTATTTAAAATTTCATTTTGTAGACCGTGCAGTGGTGGTGCATGCATTTAATCCCAGAACTCCAGAGGCAGAGGCAGGCGGATCTCTGTGAGTTCAAGGCCAGCCTGGTCTATAAGAGCTAGTTCCAGGACAGCTAAGGTTGTTACACAGAGAAACACTGTCTCAAAAAAAAAAAAAAAAAAATCAAGCCGGGCAGTGGTGGCGCACGCCTTTAATCCCAGCACTCGGGAAGCAGAGGCAGGCGGATCTCTGTGAGTTCGAGGCCAGCCTGGACTACAAGAGCTAGTTCCAGGACAGGAACCAAAAAAGCTATGGAGAAACCCTGTCTCGAAAAATCTAAATAAATAAATAAATAAAAAATATCTATTTTGTGTCCTCAAAGCGTGAAGGAAAATGTGAGGAGAACCTGGCAGTGCGGGTGCTCACCATGCCTGCTTCTCTTCCTCAGCCCCCGGCAGATGGAGTTGATCTTGGTGTTGGGAATAACTGCAGTGCTCACAACTTCCTCAGACCGCTGCAGGAAAAAAACAGACAGTGAAGAAAAGAGAGCTCTATGCCCCTGAAGCAGATTCCCAGCATGCTCTGGGAAGTGTCTGGAAACAGACAGAGACTAGGCAGATGACAGTGAAGCCATACTATGCTGGTTAATCTTTATGCTGCTTTTTCACATAAAATGTTTCGGTTTCTAAAAGAGCCAGCACACAGCAGCCAAACAAATACACTTTTACTTTAAATGATGTAATTATATTTTAATTAAATATTGATTTAAAAAGCTGAGCATGGTGGCACACACCTTTAATCTCAGCATTTGGGAGGCAGAGACAGACGGATCTCTGTGAGTTTGAGGCTAGCCTGGTCTACAGAGTGAGTTCCAGGTCAGCAGGGTTACACAGAGAGATCCTATCTAGAAAACAAAAACAAAAGAAAAGTATTAAAAAGTAAATTTAATTTTTTAAAAATAAGGGAAACAATATATTAGCTTTTCAAAACAGACCAAGAATAAAATATATTCAATTTTTTATCCATGAAAAATACATTTTAGCATTAGATCAATTTATGGTTAGGGAAAGTGGCACGCATCCATAATCCTGGATTTAGGAGGTGAAGGCAGGAAGATCAGGAGTTTAAGGCCAGTCTGTGCTACACAGACCCTCCCTCAAAGCAAACAACAACAAAAACCAAACAACCAGTCAATTACTAATTCAGTGAGACTGCTGGTGCCCCAGCAACACACAGAGAGACTCCTACTTCTTGAAAAGCCGGGCCACGCCGGGCGGTGGTGGCGCATGCCTTTTATCCCAGCACTCGGGAGGCAGAGGCAGGTGGATCTCTGTGAGTTCGAGGCCAGCCTGGTCTACAAGAGCTAGTTCCAGGACAGGCACCAAAGCTACGGAGAAACCCTATCTCGAAAAACCAAAAAAAAAAAAAGAATGGATAAAGAAAATGTGGTACATTTACACAATGGAGTATTACATAGTGGTAAAAAATAAAAACATCTTGAAATTTGCAGGAAAATGGATGGATCTAGAAAAAAAAATTGAGTGAGGTAACCCTGGCCCAGAAAGACAAATATATTATGTAGTCACTCATAAGTGGCTTTTAGACATAAAGCAAAGAAAACCAACCTATAATTCACAATCCCAGAAAACCTAGACAACAAAGAGGAACCTAAAAGAGACATACATGGATCTACATAGGAAGGAGAAGAAGACAAGATCTCCTTTGAGTAAATTGGGAGTGTGGGGGTCACGGGAGAGAGTAGAAGGGATGAATGGAAGAAGAGAGGGGAGTGGAGAAAAATGTGTAGCTCAATAAAAACAATAAAATAATAATAAAACGCACAGGCTGAGATGTAATCCAGTTGGTAAAATGCTTGCCTAACATGCCCTAGCCCTAGGTTCAACATCCAAAAGCCAGCCTGGGCTACATGAGACCCTGTCTCAAACAAACATTATAAGAGACATGCTTCTAACATTAGGATTTCTGGACACACACACACACACACACACACAAACTCCACTAAAACAGTTATTGAGAAAAGACAGGTAGAACAAAGTGGTGGGAGGGGCTTCACCCTGAGCTATTTAGGACATAAACAACTAATGCAAAGCAGGGAAGGCTGAACATCCCCCATGAAGCTATCATCAGCAGACTGAATGGTTAGACTGTGGATTATTTACATTCCTAATACAAATCTGCAATATTTAGGATAACACAGTAAAAACCATCAAGACAAAGGACTTGGTGGTACTGACAAGTCTCCCTTTTCCTTTCCATACACAAGCAAACAAAAGACTGACTGGAAGCTGCTGAATGAATACTGAGAATATTAGTGATTTTTGCTTTCATTTGCATAGTTTTCCATTTCCTACTATGATCACGCATTGTTCTTATAAAATCTATTAAATTCATAATTTGAGCCCATATTTTTATTAAATACTTAAGAACTTGCAAACAATATATGGTGTCCTGACTAAAACACACCAGGGAAAATGCTTTCTAATCAGAAGGCTTTGCTGGAATTGTTTTCTGTGCCAAGAGCTTGAAGAATCAGGCACAACAAACTGAGGGAAGGGCAAGGAGCTTCCACTTGTTGCAGTACACTGACTCATTGGTCGTTTCTTCACCCACTGAATCAACACTTCCACACCACACAACCCTAGGGCGCACCAGCTGTATACTATTCTACAAGCTGAATATGACTGGATTAGTGTAAAGCCAACGTAACAATGGAAGTTGTACACACAGAGGTTTGCCTATTGTGTGAAGGGAAGATGAGGTTCAGGGCCTTTCACAAAAACATGTAGAGACCAGGGATATAACTAGTATGGCACATGCCTATTAGGTCATCCCCATACACAGTAGGAAAAAGAAATATCACCCACCTTCAAGGACTGTACATTATTTTATTAGGTTGAAAGTCTTTTTGTTTGTTTTATGGTTTTGTTTTGTTTTGTTTCAAGACAGGGTTTCTCTGTGGCTTTGGAGCCTGTCCTGGAACTAGCCCTTGTAGACCAGGCTGGCCTCGAACTCACAGAGATCCGACTGCTGGGATTAAAGGCGCGCACCACCACTGCCCGGCTGGGTTGAGAGTATTAAATATGAAACTAGATAGTAATATTATATTCTTTCAAACTAAAAATGAGGGTAGTAGATTTAAAAGAAAGAACCAAGAAGCATTAAAGTTAGAAATAAAAGAAGTCATTAGTTGCGGTTGTTCAGTTTGTCTAAAAATAGGCCCTGACTCCACCTGCAAATGGCAACTCTTCCGTCGTGACATTCTGCTCCTCCACTATATTTACATCTGGACAACAGTACAAAATTAAGAGTGACTAAACCACTGGCGCCTCAACAAGCATCAAAGCAGAGACAAACCGCACAGGTTTCAAGTGTCCAATCTGATATATCTGTGTACACGAGTATTTACACATCTTGATGAGACATGTCTCCATGAGACCATCACCATCATCAAGGAGATTAGCGCTCAGTCATTCCCTAGTGCTCTTTCTCGGTTGAGTGTCTATCTTATTAATATCCTGCCTGACTAACAGAGATACAAACAAGCATCTGAGCTGCAGACTGAATAAGTCACCTCAAGGAAACACACTTGTGTGGGGCTAGAGATGGGCCAGGGCTAAGTGCATGTGCAGGTCCTGCAAAGGACCCTTGGGTTTCCACACCTATGTCAGGCTGCTCACAAGCTCCCTCTTCTAGACGCCACAGGCACCTGCACTCACACATATAGACATACCTTTTTATAAGAGAAAAGCACTTGCATAACTGAGTTGTCACCTAAATTATCTATGCTTCTGAAGGGTTTTGTTTGTTTCACATCTTGTGCCCAGATTTTTAGTTGTAACACTGACTTAGGAAGGCAAGTCAGGCCCCCACCACACTCAACGTTGGGGCACAGTCACTCTTTAGCCCCAACTAGCCTTTCTGACCAAGCAGTGAAGGCAGCACGTGTTCCTTCCTGGCTCTGCACTTCCAGCAAATCCTGTCCTATGGAGAACAGTCCTGACATGCTTAGCTGGTCCAGCAGCAGGCTGTCCACGCTGTGATTACTGTGGCTGAATTAGAAGAGTATGCTTGCCAAAATAAGACCTAAAACTTTAGTGTGAAGATGGCCTCATTTACCAAGGTTAACAGTGCAGAGTGACACTCTCTAGTTAGGAAACAGGGGTGATGGGGTGAAATGAACCCGAGAGTTAGAAGACTGAGATTCAAGTCCCACCTCAAGTCTCTGCACTCCTGTGTGTTAGCGAACTAGCTCAACCGGTGTCAGGTGTTGGGGCAAAGGCCTTCAGTCCCACCTTTTTTGGGTCTCTGAGTTGGAGCCCAGCCTGGTCTACAGAGTAAGACTGTGTCTTAAAACAAAAAATAAAAACAACAAAACCACGAATTCGACTGATGAGCTTTACTTGCTGTCTAGGCATAACACTGTATGTCACAGGTTGTTGTGAGGTAGGGACTACATAAAATATGAGAAAGTACTTGGTACTCTTAAAGGAACTACAGAGATAAGCCCCCCATCACCTCACATCCAAGTCTCTACACTAGTGCAACACATTAAAAACTTCTTTCAAGTGTAATGTTTGATATATCCATACACGTATAGTCTATATGTAATATTCATTTATAAATGTAGCTAAACACATATAATTTTTTGAGACAGGGTTTCTCTGTGTAGCCCTGGCTGTCCTGGATCTTACTCTGTAGACCAGGTTGGCCTCAAATTCAGAGAATCACCTGCCTCAGCCAAGTGTGGGGATTAAAGGCGTGTACCACCACTGCCCAGGGGCTCGATATAATTTTAAAATTTCATCTCCTATCTAATTTGCAAGGTTCTTAATCCAAGACTGTACTCTTGAAGACTGTTTCTATTCTTGGAATTTGCCCATTGAATGAGTAATGAAAACAGATCCATTTTTAGGAACTAGGCCATGCACCAGGCTGAAACTGCCATTTTAAAAGCATAAGCATATTCACAAGTGGCATGTTACTTACGTCTGTGACATTGTGGCAGGAAGTGCAATAGTATTTTCCTTCATCGGTAAGGCCCCAGGAGACAGCAGCACACTGTGAACAGCGGTCTGTGAACGATTTCTGTAGAAAAGAGAAAACCTGACTGTCAGGCTGGTACACTGCATCTTAAACCTCATGGTTCTAAGTTCTACCTCTAGGATTCCTGGTGATTTCATCCCCCAAATTAAAAAAAAAAAAATCACAAAGTTAAAAATACATAGGACTATCTAAAAATAAAAAATTCAGTCTCTTTAGTAGTAAGAAACACTGTAACTATTCCACAAAGCTACTAAAATATGCAGACTGAGAACCAAGAAGAAAAGCTAGACAAGACTAAACTAGAAACAAAGAAACAGGTAAAGTTCCTTGGAAGCGGTGGGGGAGAGAAAGATGACCCAGCATATGTAAGCAAAATAAAAATGCGAAGAGTAGAAACCCTGTTGGCATTTCCTTGGTAGCACTGAAAATCTACCAAGAAGTGGCTGTTTCAAGTTCTGGTGCATTTAGGCAGCACTATCAAGGGTATCAACTGTATGTGTATGAGACGTGGAACCGTGTGCTGCGGGGCTCCATTAAGGAAAAGGAGCACAAGATTCACCCATGCTCTATATGGATGGATCATGGTGGATTGCAATTTCAGTTTTATCAACTTATTCTCTAAACTTTAACCATCCATCATACAACATTTATTGGTATTATACTTAGAGTCTACTATGAGACCCTCTATCATTATTCTGCCAGAATACACACAGAGAGACTTGGATCCAAAACCTTTGGTGTTTGAGTTATGGGTCGTTACTGAATATGTCTATCATGTAAAGGTCATTTGAAGTTCAACAACATCTTGATCACTTTTATAATGAGGTATAGATAGGTACACGTGCTGGATAGGTTTGTGTCAACTTGCCACAACCTAAAGTCATTTTAGGAGGAAGCCCAGTAGGGAAAATGCCTCCATAAGATTGAGTTTCTTAATTGGTGTTTGATGGGGGAGGGCCCAGCTCACGGTAAGTGGTGTCAGCCCTGGGCTGCTGGTCCTAGGTTCTATAAGAAAGCAGGCTGAGCAAGCCATGGGGTGCAAGCCAGCAAGCAGCACTCCTCTAAGGCCTCTGCATCAGCTTCAGACTCCAGTTCCTGCCCTGACTTCCTTAGATGATGTGCAGTGTAAGCCAAATAAACCCTTTCTTCCCCAACTTGCTTTTTTGGTCATGGTGTTTTATTGCTGCAATAGAAACCCTAACTAAGACAGCACACTGGAATGTCCTCTGCAGGGGTTTGGAATCGGTACCCGGGACAGACTGATACGGGTTTCTTGGAGGAATCCCAAGTTCAGGTTCTGCCCTTCCTCACCCCAGCCCAGCGTCAATGGGAGCTTTGCTGGATGGTCCATTCCAGAGAGGATGAGCCATGGAGGTGGCCATCCCACAACCCCACAGCTTCATCCTTCTCCCGACCCACGCCCCAAGGGCACAAACACTCCACCCACCCGCACCCGCACCCTCCCCGAGTGGGAAGGTGGCCTGGTTCCGGGCCGCGTGGCCACCGCCCCCTCGCCCCGCCCCCTCTGTGGGTCACCGCCCCCCGCCGACGCCTCCTCCTCGCGCTGCTCCTCCTCCGCTTGGCTCCCTGGGCTCTTTCAGTTAGGGAAACGTCGAGTCAGACCTCCATGCGGTCCTCTAGGTCCTTACCGCCTGCTCCAGATCCATCGCTGCTTAGTCGCCGCCACCGTTACCTAAGGCAGCGGGAGCCGCTTCCGGGAGAGGCGAGAGAGTGCTCCGGCCAGAAACACAGCCCCGCCTTTGCGTTCCGCTAGTCTTCGGTGCCGCCCTTTGTGCTCCCAAAGCCTGGGTCTTGAGCTGCCTGCCGGCAAGGCAGGAACAGGGCCAGACTCCTGAGAATTGGCTCAGACCTACGAGAAGGTGTCTTATTTATTTATTTTTGGTGGAGTATGTGTCGAGACAGGGTTTCTCTGTGTAGCCCTGGCTGTCAAGGCGCTCTGTAGACCAGACTGACCTTGAAATCACAGAAATCCTCCTCCGTCTGGCTGTCGAGTGCTGGGATTAAAGGCGTGCACCACCACCTCCCGGCTTCTTGGGGTTTTTTTGTTTTGTTTTGTTTTGTTTTTTAACATATTCTCCTAATGTCTGAAGTAGAGAACACATTGTTAGAGCTGGGTTTCTATTTGGAATTTTTTTTCTTCTCCAGGTCTTAAGAACCAAAGCCTTGTGTATGTTTGTCAGGTGCTTTACACCACCTTGCAACCTAGGTAGCGGATCATGATTTTTTTTTTTCTTGTGCCTCCACTTTCTCCTGTGTAAAAACTGTATATATTTACCTGTAAATATAATTAGATCTCACATAATAAAGTCTCGATAAATTTCATACGTTCCTTCGTTGAACACTCGAATTCCTTGCTTCATTCCTTAAATCAAAATCGCTTTTTAAATTTTGGGGATTTACCTATAAACAAAGTAACTCTCCTCTTTCGTCAAGACTATATTTGGGCTTTTAAGATTCTTATTATTTCATTTTTTTGTTTGTTTGCTTTTTCAAGACAGGGTTTCTCTGTGTAGCCCAGGCTGTCCTGAAACTCACTTTGCAGACCAGGCTATCCTGGAACTCAGCAGAAATTCGTCTGCCTCGACCTCCCAAATGCTGGGATTAAAGGTGTACACCTCCATTGCCTGGCTATATTTGTTTTAAATGCTAAAGATCTTATCCTGGGTCGGTAGAGATGAATGCTGAGAGGGACTTTAGGTGATAAAGTTCTCACTGATCTCTGCTTCCCAATTGCTGGGATTAACTCTCTGGTTTGAATTTTTCAAAGAAAGGGACTTTTTTTTAGAAAACACATAATTTAAAAATATACAAAGAGAAGCTGGGTGTTGGTGGCACACGCCTTTAATCCAAGCACTTGGAGACAGAGGCAGGCAAATCTCTGAGTCCAAGGCCAGCCTGATCTATAGAGTGAGTTCCAGGACAGCCAGACTAGCTATATCAGAAAAAGGTTTAGGGCTGGAATGTTGCTCGGTGATTGGTGTGTGTTTGTCATGTAGAAGACCATGGACTCAAGCTTCAAGACTGGAAATAAATAAATAATTGAGACAACAGCAAGACAAAGAAAAGACAAAGTCTCCATGACTATTCATCAATGGATTTGTGTTAACCAAGATACCACACAAGCCAATAAGGCAGAATCCAGTTAGAAAGACAAGGCAGTGGAGTGAAGTAATCCCAGCTCCTCTGGAGGCTGAGCAGGAGGACACTAAGTTAGAGTCACCTGGGCTATGTACGTAATGAAACCCTGCCTAAAACAAACAAAACAAAACAAATGAAACGCTGACGAGGAATAGCAGTGGTAGTGGAAAAGGTAGTCAGTCTCTAGATATATAGGCAAAAGCCAAACCTGGTGGATTGGGTAAGGCAAGGGTTAAGATGGACTGTAACTCTCAGGACCTGTCCTGAGCTGCTGGGAAAAGATCGCCTTTACTGAGGCAAACAAATAAATCTATCTTCCACCTAATCACAGTGGAGGAGAAGACAATATTCTGTTTTGGTATACTTCTTAGTGTGGTCTTGTCCCATGTTCAGGTGGGGCCCTGAGGACCACACTGAATTGATGAGGGGAAAGGGCATGTCTGGGGCTGAACATGGGGCTGACCAGGGTAAGATTACTAGGGAGGGAGTGTCCAGAGAGAAAAAGGTCCAAGGACTGAGGCCAGTAAAGGACCGTGAGAATGAATGTCCTTGACACAGAGGAAAACCAAGAGTACAAGGCACCCTGGAAGCCAGCAGTGTCGAAGAGGAAGACCCTTCACCTGCACCAGAATATAATGCATGAGTAATAAAAACACAGAGACAGAAATTGGGGTTCAACCTGAAAAGCAAAGCAGACAAGCCACTAGAGAAGTCTTACCTCTACCACAGCTGGGCAGCCACAGACTAAAACAGACTAAGCCTCTCTCTCCTCCCATTTTATATTCCCTCTAGTGCTGGGATTAAAAGTGTGACTCCATAGGACTGGAATTAAAGGTGTGAGCCACCACCATCTGGATTCATTTCTGCTTTGATCTTGTGTAGCCCAGGGTGGCCTTGAACTCACAGAGATCCATTCGACTCATATCTCATTGTCATAAAAAAAGAACATAGTTTAGTAAAACATCTTAAATGTCATATTTGTAGATCTCTGAAGTGTTTGAAGATGACCTGTCTACCTAAAATATATCTTTATTTAACCTTGAAATGTACCTAATGTGACTACAGTTTGATAATACTAAGTGATTAACTTCTAACCTGCATTTCCTTGTTATATGAAACAATTGGTAATAATAATTTTCAAGGACTAGAAATTTGCAATACATTATTAAATGACTTATATAGGTACAATACTTGAACAAGAGTAGAAATGTATATATCATATGTTCTAACAAAAGCAATCTCGCTGGGCGGTGGTGGCACACGCCTTTAATCCCAGAACTCGGGAGGCAGAGGCAGGCAGATCTCTGTGAGTTTGAGGTCAGCCTGGTCTACAAGAGCTAGCTCCAGGACGGGCTCCAAGCTACAGAGAAACCCTGTCTCAAAAAACAAAAAAACAAACAAACAAAAAGGCAATCTCAATATACAAATCTATATACAATATACAAAGCTCCAATTCAATTTAAAACTAGTAGTTGCTTTTTAAAAGTAGATTCAATAATCTAACTTTTTATCTTATCATATCTGTCCTCCCTTTTTTCTTTTCAGACTAGATTCAATAATCTACCCCTTTATCTTATTGTATCTATATCCCCCTTTTTTTCTTTTCAAAACAAGAAAAGAATCTAATTTCCTTTGTTTAGCTTTTTTTCTGACCATTACCAATAACAACTTGTAGCCAACCCTCTAAACAATGACAAACATCCATAATTCACTGAACGAACAAAAACCATCCACCCTACCTCGGGAATGTGGGCGTTGTATTCTTAAATTTACTTCCTGCTGACCAGGGATGATGGTATCTTATAGGATCCTGAAAAGAAAATTTGGGTTAATTGTCAAGTCCTGGGAGAGGCAGCTGAATCATTTTTTTGGTCCAGTCTATGCATAATGGGAAAATGCAGGGCTTGTCTCAAGTCCTGGCTAGAGTAGTCTGTTAGGCTGGATCATCTCAGCTTGTCACCTCAAAATTATTCTGAGCAGTTTGTAGTCCAAAACCAATCCTTAGGTGGAACTTTTCAGTTTAGTAGTGTTATCATAGCCCTGGAGGATTCATTGTTGTAGGGCCCCATCCTCCTTAAGGAGACTTCAAAGGTCACTGTTAGGTGTGCTGCAGAAAACTGATAGAGACTCAAATCTGAAATCATGTATAGGAAGGTAGATGAAATCTTTTTCTAGAATTAGTTAATACTCTATATGACCATTTATATCATGACAAAGATATATATATACACACACATATATATTATAATTCTTATACCTTAAGAAAAGCTGTCAATATAAAACCAAAGGATTATGAGATTAGTATCAATAAAATAGTCTTTAAATTTTTGTTTTTCTTCTGTCCCATATTAGGTGGCTCTTCTGACATGAGACAGAGATTTTAAATTTCACTTTAATAATCATGCTTGGGTTTAGAAGAGAGAGTTGCCGATGGTGGCGCACGCCTTTAATCCCAGCACTCGGGAGGCAGAGGTAGGCGGATCTCTGTGAGTTCGAGACCAGCCTGGTCTACAGAGTTAGTTCCAGGACAGGCTCCAAAGCCACAGAGAAACCCTGTCTCGAAAAACCAAAAAAAAAAAAAAAAAAAAAAAAAAAAAAAGAAGAGAGAGTTGCACTCCAACTCCAAAGTCAGCTTTAATTTTTAATTAAACTGGGACTACAAAAAAACATCTGCATTTTATGTCTGTAGAGAATAGCAGAAACATACATTTGGTAAGATTTATGAAATTTTACCTTGTTGGAAATGTGATATAACAATAGACCAATTTGCTCTTTTTCTTGAGACATTTTTTCTGTATGCTTTGTTTTTTTTCTTCAGATGTCTCATTTGTCCAGTAGTCTTCAGATTCCTTAGCTGGATATATTTATTTTCCTGAAAAGACAGAGATTAAACCCTTTCTCAGCCCTAATTTTGGGGAGATTCTCTTTTGGCAAGTTATCACTGATCAAATGAAAAGCATTTGTTAGTTTTATAGGTTAGATTAGATTAAAAGGCCATGATGTTTGATGAACTATCATCTCTTCCAATTTAGACATGCCTTTTGTTCAAATCCAATCTTTATCAATTTCAATGGTATCCATAGCTTTTCTTCTCCTGTAGAAACAAAAGCAAAACTCCTTCCCCAAGGAAATACATGTCCTGATTTCCATTCTGAGGTCAGTACATCTTTAAAGTATATCGGCTTATTTAATTCTGTTTTTTCTGCTGTCCACTGTCTTCCCCACAGTTGCTGTCACTTTCTCATTAGCACGTAGAAAATTCAAAGTTAATAAAGCATTATGCAATCTATTTATGGGGGTAATTTTTATCCCTTTCTGTTTATCAAATATATCATTTAGAGTTTGATTTGATTTTTATATAATTGCTTGTCCTGTAGGAGTGTGTGGTACACCTGTAATATATTTTATATTATAATAAGCATAAAACTGTTTCATTTTCTTAGAGACATATGCTGGAGCATTGTTGTCTTTATTTGTGCGGGTATATCCATGGGTGACCATAACTTCTAGAAAATGTGTGATTACTGAATCAGCCTTTTCCGAACTCAAAGCAGTTGCCCATAGAAAGTCTGAACAGGTGTCAATGGTGTGGTGTACATATTTTAGTTTTCTAAATTCTACACATCCCTCTGCCAGATTTCATTCCTTCAAGTACCCTTTGGGTTGTTTCCTGCAGATAGTGGTGTTTGGTTGTATAAAGATTCCTTTTTTAAACCTTTGCTATTGACATGATGTTTTCTATAACATTCTGAGGCCTTCATCACATTTCAATCAACAACTGATTGATTTCTGCATTACCTTGTGCTAGAGGACCTGGCAGACCCATATGGGACTGGATGTGTGTTATATATATTGGATGATGCCTATTCCTGATTTTATCTTATACCTGAATAAGTAATAAAGTCAATTCTGTATTATCTGATATAAATTCAGTGGTTTCAGTATTTAAAACGACTCTTTCTGTATATTGTGAATCAGTAACTATGTAGAGAGGATCTTTAAAATCCTTTAGTACTATGAGAATAGCATATAACTCTGCCTTTTGGACAGAATCATAAGGGCTTTGTTCCACCTTAAATTTTATGATTTTTGGGGCTGGAGAGATGGCTCAGTGGTTAAGAGCACTGATTGTTCTACCAGAAGTCCTGAGTTCAATTCCCAGCAACCACATGGTGGCTTACAACCATCTCTAATAAGATCTAGTGCCAACTTCTGGCCTGCAGGGACACATGCAAGCAGAACATTGTATACATAACAAATAAACAAGTCTTTTTAAAAATTTCTGATTTGGAACCTGCCTTTCCTGACTTATTTGCATCAGTATAGAATGTAGGGGCTCCGGTTATTAGTGTGCCCTGTACAATATGAGGAAGGATTCAGTTAGCTCTCTTTATAATTTGAATTCTCTTGCTTTTAGGATAATTGTTAATCTCTCCCAAAAATTTCTTCCCATAATTTGTTAATTTCATCATCATTAAAAGGTATTTTGCTGGGACTATTCCTATAATTGATGAAGTCTCAATTTTCCTTTTATAATCAACTCAGAGACCTTTTCCACTTAAGTTTTTAATTTTTTTTACTAGGTTTATAGGGTAAAAAAAAGATCCATTCTAAGGCAATATCTACCCTCTGCATTAAAATTCCTGTAGGGGAATATTTGGAAGATAATAAGACCAGAATGCAGTTAAGATTCAGATCCACATTATCCACATGTGCCTTCTGTAATTTCTCTTCAATCAAAGTCAATTCTCTCCAACTTCAGCTGATATTTCCTCAGAGACTATTTAAGTCTTTGACATCATCTAAGGTTTTATGTAAATTAATCAGTTCATCAGGTTTTATTCCCTTAGCTAGAAAATGTCTCCTAGCAATCTTTGGATATCATTAAGAATCCGCAATCAATATTTCCTAATTTGTACCTTTTGGGAACTAACTTTTTTTGTAAACCTATTTTATAACCTAAATAATTAATAAAATCTCCTCTTTGTATTTTTCAGGAGCAATTTGTAATTCCCAACAAGACAAATTTTTCTTTACTTCTTCAAACATTTTTTCTAAAGTATATACATTTGAATAAGATAGCAAAGTGTCTTCCATGTAATGGTAAACTGTAGATTCAGGAAATTGCTCACGTATCATTTCCAATGGCTGATTTACAAAATATTAGCACAGGGTGGGGCTATTTTGAAGGTGTAAGTCACAAACAATCCCACACCAGTTTGAAATTATGATTAATAGAATGGTTATTTATTTAAAGGGGAAAACTTACAGATCACCGTCCCAGACAACAGCCCTCTGCACAGTCAGGAAAGGAGTCTAGTCGCCAGAAGCAGAGCCGGAAGCCAGAGAGAGAGGAGAGGGAAGTGGCCGCCTTTTTAAAGGGAGAGAGACCACACCCCAATGGGCTGGTATCTCAGCGGCTATTGGCTGAAGGAGCGGAAGGAGCTCCCTCAACACTATTTAACATTCCCTGTGGTAGAACCTTCATTTGATATCTGTGCCTGAGACCTGCAGGGAGGGAAAAATGGGCTCGCCTTCCCATGTGCTGAATGACTGATGGATCTAGATATGAGGGTCACTAGAGAGGAAAGCAGTGAGACAGCTAATCTCGATTGTCAGCTTGAGTGGGTTAGAAATGGTTAAAAGATCAGTGAAACGTGTGTGCATTTGTCTGCAAGAGTGTTTGCAGAGATTATTGGCATGTGCCATAGCAATGGAGTAAAGAAAGACCCTCCATCTTAATAAACTAGAGACCTGGAGGGACCCAAAGTAGGAGGAGAAAGCCCCCAACTCAAGCAAATGTCATGACACATATGTGTCAGTCAGAAGACAATTTGTGGTTTTTTTCCTTCCACTGTATGTGCTGTGGGATAATGCTCTTGTAACCTGTAAAGATTTGTCACTTGTATTGTTATAAAAGAATGCTTATTGGTCAGTAACCAGGCAGGAAGAGTAGGCAGGGTGACCAGACTAGGAGAATTCTGGGAAAAGGAAAGACTCACTCTGCAGATGTCAGCCAGCCACCAAGGAAATAAGACATATAGAAAATGAGCTAGTGCCATGGCCGTGTGTCAATATAGGCTAATAGAAAAAGGTTAATTTAAAATGCAAGAGCTAGCTAGAAATATGCACGAGCCATCAGCCAAGCAGTGTTGCAATTAATATAGTTTCTGTGTGATTATTCAGGTCTGAGTGGTAGGGAAATTTAAGTACAGTCTCCGTGAACAAAATGGGTTCTAGGGATTAAGCTCAGGTCATCAGATTTAGCAGCAGGTACCTTTACCAGCTGAACCAGCCTTGCTTTCAACAGTGATGGCTCTTGAATCCTTCCACAACTCCGCCTGACAATTTGCTTTCTGTTTGACCATAAGGAATTAGAGCCGACCTTCTCAGAGTTCCCAGGCTACCAAGAAGCCCTTACCTTTCTGGCCCTGTTCTCTCTTGCCAGCTTATTGAAAATGTCTGGAAACCCATATCCCCTTCTGTCTCGTGGTCATTATTGTCTTCTGCTAAGCAAGTCAGGAAAAGAACAAAGGGGGCTGGAGAGATGGATCAGTGGTTAAGGGTACACACTGCTCTTCCAGAAGATCCAAGTTCAATTCCCAGAATTCATCTCAGGGGGCTCACAACCAGCCATTAACTCCATCTTCCAGGGATTTAACACCCTCCTCTGGCATCTGATGGCATTACATTACTTTATATACCCCTGCCCTCTCCCATACCACACATACACACATTATTAAAAAGAAAAGAACAAATAAACTATTGTTAGTCTTTCTTTATTGTATATTACCCATGACTGACAGCATCTGTTTCTATTTTCAATAAAATCCATGAAAAGGGGGTCTACACCAGGCAGTGGTGGCACACTCCTATTAAAGCACATGGGAGGCAGAGGCAGGTGGATCTCAGTGAGTTCGAGGCCAGCCTGGTCTACAAAGCAAATTCCAGGACAGCCAAGACTGTTATATTGAGAAACCCCGTCTTGAAAAACCAAAACCAAAAGCCAAAAGCAAACCAAACAAACAAGCAAAAACCAAGAGGGTTCTACATACTTCCCTCTTTCATTTATTTTTTTAAATCACGCTCTTACAGACTTTCATTCTTAACACTCTACTGAAATTGATTTCATTACTCAGGTTTTTGTAGAGGAACAAAATTGATAGAACACAGATCTATGTACATACATACATATACATATATACACATATGCATGAGTATATGATAGGGGATGTATTGAATCAGCTTATAGACATGTCCAATCCATGGTCTGTGGTCAGATGTGTATGAATGCAGCCCAACATCAAATTGTAAGTTTATTTGAAACATTATGAGGGTGTGTGTGTGTGTGTGTGTAATCCAACAGTTCATAAAGTTCTACGTATTTATCACTAGGCCAGCCAACTTGCTCCTACAGTTTACCATGCTCATGTCTCCATGTATAGATGGACTCTTTCACTGCCATCTGGTAAGATAAATAATCGTGATTCTGCATAAACAGTTGTATCACTGTACATGAACTCTTACACACCAGGTGTGGCTCGACTCCAGGATCTTGTCTTGGAGTTGGCCCTGTTTTGCTACGAGTTTTCATTCCTATTCATTTGAGGGAATGGAACCATGTCTTGCTTTTGAAATTTGGCCAGAAATACTTTGATTGTGAAAGTCTTGTGAAAATATATGGTGAGAAAGTTCATTGAGTGTACAGTTCACAATGGTGGAGAGAAGGGGAAGGGTTTTTTCTCTTTCTTAACTCAATTGTTCAGTTCTTGAGTGTGAACTCTGTAGATGACAATGTCAAGTTACAATGTCAAAAGATTGGACAACCTTGTTGTTTATTGGAAGCTGGGAAATCAAATAATGACCATCTGCATATTGGGGAGCCAGATAACCTGGTGGCTTCTGTGTCTGAGAAGCTGGAAACCTCAGAATAAGGGGCTCAAAGATTGCAGAAGGAGCTGCGGGCCATTTCCCACCGCCCAGCTCCCGCACGGCTAGCTTTACCCAAAATAATTACACGAAAACTGTGTTCTTTTTTTTTTTCAAGACAGGATTTCTCTGTAGCTTTGGAGCCTGTCCTGGAACTAGCTCTTGTAGACCAGGCTGGTCTCGAAATTCCAGAGATCCGCTTGCCTCTGCCTCCGAGTGCTGGGATTAAAGGCGTGTGCCACCACTGCCCGGCTGGAAACTGTATTCTTTTAAACACTGCTTGGCCCATTAGCTCTAGCCTCTTACTAACTAATTCTCACATCTTGATTAACCCATTTCTAATAATCTGTGTAGCACCACAAGGTGGTGGCTTACGGGAAGGGATCTTAACCTGCATCCATCTTGGAGAGGAGAGCTATAGCGTCTGCCTCACTGCCGTCTTCCTCCCAGCATTCTGTTCTGTCTACTCCACCCACCTAATTTTCCTCCCTATCAGACCAAGCAGTTTCTTTATTAATTAACCAATGAAAGCAACAGATAGACAGAAGACCCACCTACATCAGAAGATGAAGCCCCAGTTTAAGGTTTAAAGCCTGGAGGCTACCAGAAGGGTTGCTGGTGGGAATCATGTTGAAAGGTTGAAGCAGCTGTGGTCTCATGTCTGCTGATAATGAGAGCAGCAAGATAAGCCTGGGGGAGAAGTTCCAGGACAGGCACCAAAGCTACAGAGAAACCTTGTCTCAAAAACCAAAAAAAAGTAAATAATTAAATAAATAAATATGCAACTGTAAAAATCTGCAGGGGACTAGAGAGATGGTTCAGTGGTAAAGATGGTGCACACTGGTCTTGGAGAGGATGCCAGTCTGGTTCCCAGCACCTAGGTAGGGGCAGCCCACAGTGGCCTGTAGGGATAAGTCCCACCCCTTAGGGGGCCTGTTCGCCTCGGGCTAATGTTTGCCTATAAATTTGGCGAGCGTGCTCCCAGCCACTGCTTCTGCTTTCCTGGTCTCCGCGGGAACGGTGGTTCTGTAAGTCTATTTTGCCATTAAAGCTGTATATATATTTTTACAATCTGTCTGCATTCATTTACGCCGTTACATTTTGGCGTCCAACATCGGGCTATTTTGCCCCTGACTCAAGCGGGTAGCCCGCTAGCTAACACAGTACCCTCTCAAGTGCTGTTTTTTAGTTCGTGACTCGGGCCCCAGTGCCGAGTCCGAGACACATTCGGCCACACAGGCCAATTCTGCCTGCCTTGGCTAAGTTTGCAGCAGAACCCCACTGCCTGAATTAGCAGAAGTGCAAGTACCTGCGGTTTTGAAACAACAGCCGCCACAGTGGCAGATTTGGTCTGATACAAAGTGACTTGGCCAGGCGGTGGTGGTGCACGCCTTTGATACCAGCACTCGGGGGGCAGAGACAGGCGGATCTCTGTGAGTTTGAGGCCAGCCTTGTTTACAAGAGCTAGTTCTAGGACAGGCTCCAAAAACACAGAGACCACCACTGGCAGGAACCGATCATTGCAGGTAAAAAATTTTTCTTTTATAAATAAAATGTCTGAACACGTTACTATTCAAGAATTTAACAGTTTTTTTAATTGTACCATGTGGGAGATTTTACAAGAGGTGTTTATCACCCCACATCTATGGATCCTTCTGGGATTCGTAGTTTTCATTGTCTCTAAATGGTTTGATAATAGAAATATGATAAAGTCTTTATGAGATGAATCCAGGATTCTTAAGGCAGAGATGGAATGCTTAAAAACAATTGAGAATGACAACAATCCTCCCAAGAATCAGTTTGAAGTTCTCCAAGCTGATGTTAAGGAGAAATTCATTACTATGGAAGAGGGAACAGCTGATTTGGATCGTAAGCTTCAGTCCCTTTCTGTAGGAAACATTAGTGGCTGATATTAAGGAGAAATTCATTACTATGGAAGAGGGAACAGCTGATTTGGATCGTAAGCTTCAGTCCCTTTCTGTAGGAAATGAAACATTAACTGAGAGAATCAAAACTGCTGAATGTGATAATCCGTTTTTGTCTAAAGCTTATGACAGATTGACGGAAAGATTGTCAATACAAGAAGGCACAGTTTATGCCATAAAAATTATGTCCAAAGATGAGATGTTATCTCTAACGGACAAACTTCATACTTTAGAATCCTCAGTGAAGGCTTTGGAACATAATTCTGGACAGGAGATTCAGACATTGCAGAAGGCAATGGTGAATAGAATTGAAAAGATTGAGGAATTTCTCAATTCTGATGAAGAAGAGCAAAGGGTAGAAAGGCAAATTTTAACTACATCTGTGGGTAAATCTCTCCGGGACAATTTCCACAAAGCTCTACCTACAGCTCTACCTGCCTTTCCAGTAATAACAACAAAGAAGGTGATTGGTTCCAAAAACCCTAGGGTCATCAAGGAGGATACATGGGAGCCTGTCCGTATGAATGATCTCAAGGAAATAAAACAGGCTGTCATGACTTTTGGGATGCATGCTTCTTTTGTTAAAGAGATGCTAAGAACTTGGGCCACGACAAGCAGAGCAACCCCCTCAGACTGGCTCCAGCTGAGCTCTGCGGTACTTGAGAGTGGACCGCAATTGAAATGGAAATGCTTATTCAGGCAAGAGGCTAGACTCTTAGAACAGCAGGAAAAAGCAAAGGGAATTGACATTTCCCTAGATAAAATTCTAGGTGAAGGGCTCTTTTCCGACCCTCAGGAACAAGCTAATTTGGATGAAAACACACTCTCCATGTGTACTACAGCAGCCTTAAGGGCTTGGGACAGGGTACAAGACCCAGGACAGAGAATGGAATCATTTGTCAGAGTTAAACAGGGTCAGAGAGAACCCTTTAGTGACTTTTTTCAAAGATTAACTAAGGCTGTACAAATAGGGATATCTGACCCAGAAGCAAGACGTATAATGATTGAGTCTTTGGCTTATGAAAATGCAAATGTGGAATGCAAAAGGATTTTGGGGCCTTTAAAGCTCAGATCAGCGCCCTTGGAAGAATGGGTCTTGCATACACTCAATGTTGATACATTTGATTATGGCACTGAAACATGGGTAGAAGAAGCAATTTCCAATGGTAAAAGGAGACACCAGAATACCAAATGTTTTAATTGTGGCAAAATGGGTCATATGAAAAGGAATTGTAGGCAACGGATTTTCAGAAATAATAATAATAATAATAATAATAATGCATCTTTCAGAAATAATAATAATAATAATGCATCTTCTGGAAATAACAGAAATAGGAGGACTCAGCCTTCAGGTTTATGTAGAAGATGTGGAAAAGGCAGACATTGGACGAATAAATGCAGGTCTACAAGAGACAGACAAGGCAACCTGATACAGATGGGAAACGTGAGAGGGGGGCCTCACAGGCCCCCATGGCAAACATGGTTCAGTCATTTCCAGTTTCTGCAGAGAACATGCCTCGTCAGGACAATTAGGAAGCCCCATGCCTACTGTTACAAGCAATAATGATCAGAAAGATAAGTTACGTGTATTTTGGCAAACTTCTATAAATGATCAAAGACCTAAACTGAGAGTGTGTGTAAATGGCATTTTTATTACTGGCCTGCTGTACACAGGTGCTGATGTAAGTATCATTACCCCAGAATCTTGGCATCCGTATTGGCCTCTTCAGAATGTAAATGTTCAGCTCCTGGGAATTGGAACCCTATCTCGAGTAAGGCAGAGCACAAGATGGGTTGAATGTATAGGGCCAGAGGGACAAATAGGAAAATTAAGGCCATATGTAGCCAATATCGCAATGAATTTATGGGGTCGTGACCTATTACAACAATGGAATACCGAAATTAACATTCCTGCTACTTCTAGAGCCTATATTTCTGAGAATTATATTAAAAGATATTACAAACGGAGAAAACCAGCCATTCGGGCTGTACAAGAACAAGCAATTGATGTCCCTTCAGAGATACCAACAGCCTTGCCTCTAAAATGGTTGACTGAGAAACCAATATGGACAAAACAATGGCCTTTAGCTGAGGAAAGGTTACAGGCTTTAGAACAGCTGGTATAAGAACAATTAGATGCTGGACATATAGAAGAATCTACCAGCCCTTGGAATTCTCCTGTATTTGTGGTTAAGAAAAAATCAGGTAAATGGAGAATGGTGACAGATCTCAGGGCCATCAACAAGGTTATTCAACCTATGGGCCCTCTGCAATCTGGAATTCCTTTGCCCTCTTTATTACCAAAAGGATGGTCTCTCATAGTTATTGATTTAAAGGATTGTTTTTTCACTATACCTTTGCAAAAAGAAGATAGAGAAAAATTTACCTTCACAGTGCCTACTTATAACAATTCTCAACCTTCGAGGAGGTACCACTGGACCGTCCTCCCCCAGGGTATGTTAAATAATCCCTCCCTGTGCCAATATTTTGTGAACCAACCATTGCAAATAATACGCAAGAAATTTCCCAAATCTATAGTATACCATTACATGGACGACATTTTGTTATCCGATTCAAACATGGATACCTTGAACAGACTGTTTGAAGAAATAAAGAAACTTTTACCTAAATGGGGATTGCAAATTGCTCCTGAAAAGATGCAGAAGGGAGATTCTGTTAATTATTTAGGTTATAAAATAGGTTTGCAAAAAATTAAGACACAAAAAGCACAAATTAGGAGAGATCGCCTACGGACTCTTAATGACTTTCAAAGACTGTTAGGAGACATTTCCAGTCTACGACCAGCTATTGGAATAACACCTGATCTAACAATTCATTTGAACAAAACCTTGGATGGTGATAAAGATTTAAACAGTCCCAGAGAATTAACAGCTGAAGCAGAAAAGGAACTGACAATGATTGAGGAAAAATTACAACAGGCACATGTGGACAGGGTGAATCCAGAGCTTGATTGTATTCTCGTCATACTACCATCAAAAATTTCTCCTACAGGAATTTTAATGCGGAGAAATGATATTATTTTGGAATGGATCTTTTTACCACATAAACCAAGTAAGAAACTGAAAACTTATGTGGAAAAAGTCTCTGAGTTAATTATATAAAAGGCAAGCTGAGACTTCGTCAACTAGCAGGCATAGATCCAGCAGAAATTATAGTGCCTTTCACTACTGATGAACTAAAGAAATTATGGGAAGATAATGAACCATGGCAAAGAGCTTGTGCTAATTTTTTGGGAGACATTAATAACAACTATCCAAAAAGCAAGAGGCTTAACTTCATGAAGAGAACTTCTTGGATTCTTCCTCGAATCGTCCGTGATGCTCCAATAACTGGAGCCCGTACATTCTATACTGATGCCAATAAATCAGGGAAGGCAGGTTACAAATCAGAAGACTTGGGTAAGGTGGAACAAAATCCGTATAATTCTGTCCAGAAGGCGGAATTATATGCCATTCTTATGGTGCTAAGGGATTTTAAAGAACCTATTAATATAGTTACAGATTCACAATACACAGAAAGAGTTATTTTACATATTGAAACTGCTGAATTTATACCTGATGATACAGAACTAACCTCATTGTTTCTCCAGGTTCAAGATTTGATCAGGAACAGGCTTTGCCCTATGTACATAGCACACATCTGATCCCATACGGGTCTGCCAGGTCTTCTATCACAAGGTAATGCAGAAATCGATCAATTATTGATTGGTAGTGTGCTACAAGCCTCTGAATTTCATAAAAAACATCATGTTAATAGCAAAGGTTTGAAGAAAGAGTTTTCAATTACATGGCAACAAGCTAAGGAGATTGTAAAGAAATGCCCTACTTGCTCTTTCTATAACCAAATGCCACTGCCTGCAGGGACTAATCCAAAGGGCACCCAAAGGAATGAAATCTGGCAGATGGATGTGTTCCACTTTGCAGAATTTGGCAAATTAAAATATGTTCATCACACCATTGACACTTATTCAGGCTTTCAGTGGGCAACCGCTTTAAGTTCAGAAAAAGCTGATTCAGTAATCACTCATTTCTTAGAAGTCATGGCTATCATGGGTATACCTACGCAAATAAAGACAGATAATGATCCTGCTTATGTCTCTAGGAAAATGAAACGGTTTTTTGATTATTACAATATCAAGCATGTTACAGGTATACCATACAATCCTACAGGTCAAGCAGTCATAGAAAGATCTAATCGAACTATAAAGGATATGTTGAACAAACAGAAAGGGGTGGAAAACACCCCCAGAAATAGGTTACATAATGCTTTGTTAACCTTGAATTTTCTCAACGCTAATGAGAAGGGAACAACGGCTGCAGAAAGACATTGGATAATGGAAAAGTCTACTGAACTAAATCAACCAGTTTATTTCAAGGATGTGCTGACCTCACAATGGAAGCCAGGAGATGTGCTACGTTTGGGAAGGGGTTTTGCTCTTATCTCCACAGGAGAGGAAAAATTGTGGATACCGTCAAAATTAATAAAGGTTCAGTTTGAAGAAGAGAAGCCACTTGGAAAAGATAAATAACAATTCTTTCATAAGGATGGCGAGCATACTGATGGTAAGAAATACAGATAGGTTGGAGGCAGGGTTCTTTTCTTATCTCCACAGGAAAATACTCATCTTCAAAGAAATTAAGGGACCCTGAATATTTCATTACTGATGGATGGACACATTTTGTAAGTATTAATATATATATGTCTTATTAAACATTTCTTTATAAATATGTAGAGCTGGTTTTGAAGTTGGACTCTGGCTCAGTCCCTCTCCAATTCCAAGCCTGTTAGTAAGAGAAAAACCCAGAGTTTCTGGAGTTTCTGTCTCATGTCAAGAGCCATGATATAGGACAGAAAGAAATATGAGTTTAGAAAACATCTTTGCTTTTCTTCATATCTATCATACTTTTCATTGAATATATCTATCATGCCTTTCACTGAATATATATATATGTCTATATATGTCTATATGATTAATGTTTAAGTTTTTCACAATGAACAATGAGTTTTTCCTGAAGTGACATTTGAAATCTCCAGGAAGAAGATGGGGCCCCACCACAACAACTCTACCTGGTTGATATGACGTCATGATACTGATAGTGCTACCACAAGACCTGTTTTGGATACCAGCTGCACAAGACGATCCCAACTTGGTTAGCTGAAATGGTGCACATCTTGTACAACATTCTGGCCAGACCTCCACAAAATACTCAGAGACTATTTGTAATTTTAAAAGACATTGATCTTGAAATTTAACCATCATTTTACTTTCACAGGATCCCCCAGAAAGAATGTTGCCCCCATGACAGCTGGAAGTAATTCTAGAGGACAGCATCCCCTCTCCCAGTAAAGTTTACCCCTGGGTTTAGGGACATCATTTAGGGGTTGGGAGGTTGGGGGAGGAATTTTATAAGCTCAGGGATCATTTTGAAAAAAAAAAGAGGGAATGATGGGATAATAGATTTATAATTGTGAGTTACTGCTTTTAGACAAATATATTGGTATCGATTTTTCTATATTGATACAAAGTTAAATTATATTGACTATTGTATGCATGCATGTTTCTATCTCTGTTTAAAACATTTTTTATGTATTGACATATATTGTATTGATAAATATATTGTATATATTTACCATATTGCAGTGTACATTTCTACCTCTGATTAAGATACTTATATAATGTTTGTGTATTGATATATATTTACCATATTGCAATGTATATTTGTACAGTGTTTATATTTGGAGGTCATTATCCTCATTTGTTACACAGTTGTTTATTGTCTTAGTCTTTAAGTTAGATAGATATTGAGAATTATATAGATAAATAGCCATCTAAGTTTGTCATTTATAATCAGACTAATCAGGTTCTCTAGATATATAGAGATTATACTCAGTATAGATAGATAATCTTCAACCTCTTCAAAGAGCTGTAGAAAATGGCCTTTAATCTAACTCAGAGTTTCGTGATAGTGAGACACAATTGCTCCTGGCAACACCGCTCTATTCCCGAGAGAATGTTGAGCACCGAAGACACTCCACCTGGAGCCTTTCTATTTGGCAGAACTGGCCTTTGGGCAAAGAAATGCCCATACCTCAACCACTGACAGAGATACAGAGCGTGCATCAATGGATAAAACAGGACTGTCATATCCTGCCAAGACAGGGTAAGATAGTTTTGAAAAGTTCCTTGCCTTTAATAATGGTATGTCAGTTATGTTAGGCCTTAGCCAAAGTTGGTTGACTCAACATTGCAAACGAGACTTTGGGTGATTGCCCAGGTAGTCAGTTGTCTCTGTCATTTGCTGCACATTTTGGATATATCTCGTTTGTTAAGTAATATTTATTCCCTTCTCAGATCTTTGACGGAGTTGAAGATTATATAATTGTAGTTACTCTCTACATTATTTAGACTCCTTGAGATAGAATGTTTAGCAAAACTTTTGTTCTCAATATTGTTTGTTATATTTATTATTTGTTATTATGGTATGTAGTTGTATTTGGTTTAGTTCTGTCTTATTTAGACAAAAAGGGGAAATGTAGGGATAAGTCCCGCCCCTTACCTCGGGCTAAGGTTTGCCTATAAATTTGGCGAGCGTGCTCCCAGCCGCTGCTGCTTCTGCTTTCCTGGTCTCCGCGGGAACGGTGGTTCTGTAAGTCTATTTCGCCATTAAAGATGTATATATATATATTTACAATCTGTCTGCATTTGTTTACGCCGTTACAGTGGCCTGAAACTCGAATTTCATGGACATCTGTTGCCATCTCCTGGCCTCCATGGGTGCCTCCACCCATAGGCACATACCCACATACAAACACAAACAGGTTGTGTTTTTTTTTTTTTGAAGAAAAATAAGCTCTACAAAACAAGAGAAAACCATTGTAAAAAAGAAAGAGAGCACAGGTATAAAATGTATGAGAAAAGAGAGAACGGAGTCTGAAGTCTTGCAAACCATTGGCAGCGGTTAGCACTCCCTGGCTTCTGCCGCTCACTTTCCTCAGTGTACCCTTTGTCCTAAAGGGGTGCAACCAGTGTTTCAAAAGTATCTTCTAGGACTTTCTACAAAAAAAAAAAATGCTGACTGCAGTAGGGTGTGCCGCTCTGCCTGTAACTCCTGCTGGCTAATGAGAGAGGCGGTGAGTGAATTTTTGATTACACAAATATCATTATACCCCAAAATGTTGTTTGTAAATTTTTCATTACATTAAAAAAAATTATCGGGGGCTGAGGGCGCCGGTCATAGCATGTGGAGGTCACAGTACAAGTTGGCGGGAGTCGGTCCTCCTCTTCCGCACTGGATCCTGAGACCAAACTCAGGTCATCAGGCTTGGCAGCAGGACACTGTGCCTGCTGAGCTTCCGCCCCAGAGGAAGGGTTTAGCCTCTGGAATATATGCTCCTTGGTGCATAGTCTCATGAGATACTCACGGCCGGAAGCTCTATGCCTTTCGTTAATGAAACAGAATCTTTGACCAGGAGCAAAGATTAGGAACGTTTCTGTTTTCACCCATCTGTATAGCAAACTTCCAAAGGCCTAGCTGATCTGTCTAAGAGTTGCTTCTTTGGGCTTCTCATCCGTATGCTCTAGGCCTCCCGGCGGCATTTATCATTGTCTCAGCCGTGTTTATCATGATGGGGGGTGGTGGTGGTGGTAGAAAACAGCCTAATAGGAGACGTACCATCAATGAATACAAACGCGACAACGCAGCAGGGTGCACGCAACAACGCAGCAGGTGCGCTCAGAGCAACTGGGAGGGCGTGAGGAGGGTTTCATACAACTGTCAGTAAGACCGTTCCAAAGATGGAGAGCAGAGATGGAAATGGCGTGAGAACTGTGGAAGAATAAGTGGGAAGGGCTGGGGAGACGACGTGGTGGGTACAGTGTCACTGTGGAAACGTGAAGACCTGAGTTTGGATCCAGACCACCCGCATAAAAGCCAGGCAAGGCAGTACACATGGTATCACCCAGCACTGGGGGTACAGAGATGAGGGGAACCAGGCAGTCTAGCCTCAACAGGGAGCTGCGGGTTCAGTGAGAGACCCTGTCTTGCAAAAATAAGGTGGAGAGAAAGAAAGAAAAACACTCAATATAACCCCACACACACACACACACATATACACACATGAATGCATATACGTGTATATATCTTCCACGTAAATATATACACAAAGAATAAGGGGGGACCAAGTAGAGTGGTACATGCATACAACCTGTCAATCAGGAAGCCAAAGTAGAAAGATTGTAGCTTTGAGGCCAGCCTGAGCTACTTAGCAAACAAGGTCAGCCTGGGCTCGTAGTAAAACACCAGTTACACAATAAAAAAAAAAATTTTTTTTAATGACATGATGAAGAATAAGGAGAAAATAAAGAGAGGGAGAGAGGAGAGAAAAAGAAATAAATAGGTTTTAGGGCGGTTAAAAAGGCCTTGAGGCAGAGACCTAAGCCAACTGTTTGAGAAACTAAAGAGGTCATTCATTGTGGCCTGAGGTTAGTGGAGGAGAGGCCCTTGTGGGATCAGAGGGCTGGACAAGGCCAAACTGCTGAAGCTTTTCTTGGCCTGCAGGCCTAAGACTTAGCCAGAATTTACAGACAGCCTGCGCTGTCTGATAAAGTTCTCAGTGCTTGGCCAGCAGCATGAGTCTCAGCATGAAGGACAGGAAGGAAGAGCTCAGGGTGGGTCAGCGGGTGACGTGGAACTGGTCATAGCTACCCATGTGCTCTCTGACCCTGCGTCTGTATGTGCAGTTGGCAGATTTCCCCCTACAGACAGAGAGAGACTAGGAAAGCCCATGTTCCTCAGTGGGGACACCTTTCCAATTCCCCCTTAGACACTTGGGATTGGCTAAAATATTCAGTTAGGCAGATGTATTACTTTTCTGCAAGATAAACTTCACACAAGTTTAGATTTTTTGCTAGTTCAGAGTGTTAGATCCCTTGGAGCCAGGGTTATAGCCAGTTGTGACAGAGAGACAGACAGACAGACACACATACCCTGGATGCTGAGACACAGGGTTAAAAATGGAATCCATCACTGGGATGGCTGCCAGCAGAGTCAGGGATGAAAATAAAGATATGGGTTACATTGAATGTGACTATGTTAGGAATGGGACTCTGGCCTAGCGAGATGTCCTGGGCCCTGTGTGGATTTTAGAATCATCACTGTCGACGAGGAGTACTTATATGGGGGTGGGGTGGGGAATGAGAACATCGAAGGAAAGAGAGTGGATGACAAATGAGAGAAGAGAATCCCGGGGCTGGGCTATAGGATACTATATTCTCAACAGTCAGGTAGAATAGGACGATCCCGTGTAGATGGTGGAGGTGGAGATCCAGGATTGTGGCCCACAGACTCACCAAATGCAGAGGAGTTTGAGCAAACTCGGCACAAGGTTTGAAAGAGTTTAAGGTAAAGAGAGGGATAAAATTTTGACTAGAGACAGTTGGGTGTGGTGGTGTACATCTTTAATTCCTGCACTTAGGAGGCAGAGGCAGGGCTCTGAGTTCAAGGCCAGCATAATTTACAAAGTGAGTCCCCAGGTCAGCCAAGACTACAAAGAGAAACCCTGTCTGGCAAAAAAAAGAAGTTTACGTAAAGAGGTTTGGAGCGGGGAGGAAAAGAGTTTCTGCATAAGCACAAGTCCCTGAAGAAAAAGAAGCCAAGAACTGTGCAATAGCAGCAGAGGGAGCCGTGGAGGAAGGGGCCAAGAAACAGGGACGATACTTTTGTGCACAAAGGTAGCTGAAATGTCAATCATGCAATAGAGGAAGGAGATGACAGGGACGTCTGGTGGGTGAGAGGGACAGATCTGACCCCTGATGAGGCCACCCTGAGGGGCTGTACTGTCTCAGTGACCAGACCATTGGAATTCAGTGACTGTGACCACCGCACAACAGGCTGGGGCCCTGGCCTGCCAAGATGGCTGAGTTAGTCGGTGCCACCCACCGCCTCCTCTTTGCCCTGGAGGCTGCCAACGTCTGAGGGCTTCCAGCTTGGGATAACTTTCCTGAACAGTTGCTGAGGCTCTTCTGAGTACAGAGGTGCCAAGTTGTGTACTCAGGAATCCCAGCCCTGACAGGCCCATTAGTTTATGACTGAGACAATCTTCTCAAGTCCCATCACTGAGCCTCACTTCCCCTCTGAGTTATGGGAATGGTAACTTTACCACCACCTCATGAGGGGGCGAGGTACAGTTGGGATGGTGGATACAGCAGACCTCTGTCAGAATGTCATAAACGGAACGACAGGATGCAAACATCATTAGCCGTCGTTAGTCTACAGTAGGGTCCTCATTGGTGCCACAGGGCAGCGTGCAGGGCACGAGGATGTATTTCTAAGGACAGCCTCCCACGCCATTCCCTCTGTGGGCTCAGTTTTCACAACTGTTCTACAGTTTTCAAGATAAGGAGCGAGTCCTGGCTCCTTGCAAAAGTTTCCGTTTCGCTGCTGACAGTTTCGCGATCACTGGAGGAAAGGAAGTGTAGACATGTTATTATCTTCAAAGCTTTCATGGGAACTTATCAAATGCTAATCACAGAGCACATGGCTATCCCAGAGAGCAAATACTGGCCTTGATGCTTCTCTTAGGGAGCCTCCTTCCCAGCTACCCTCAAAATTCCCACCAGAGAGAAGAAATGGGTCCTCCCAACTGTTCCAAGGTCTGCTCTTGTGGCCCCGTCTGCCCACAATTAGCCGGATTCCTCTGTGATTTCCATAGCCTTGGAGAAGATAGAATATTTGCTGGGTGTTTACTTTATATATCAAACATCAGATCCTTTACTCAAGTCATTTCCTAAATAAGCTAGATTAAACTCGTCGTCTCATCACAGGAGGGGAAACTGAGGCTTGGGAGGTCAATCAGGTCACGTAGCAGGCTAGGCTAGAAGCTGGTTCTTCCCCCAGCCTTCCTGCCGAGGGAGTAGTTGCCTCCAAGGGACTCTTTAGTGAATGAGCGACAAAATGAACCATGTCTGCTGGATCCAGAACTGCTTTGTCTAAGGACACCAACAGGTTTTAAAGGCACACTTCCAACTCAACAGAAGCAAAGTAACCTTCTAAGACTTGTGTGAGGTACCCTGGAGTTTCCCCAAACTCTTGAGTGATAAGATCTCAGGCAAATTGCGGAACCTGTCCTGGGCTGGTTTGCACATTTATAGTCTCAGGGCAAATCTGCTCTTTCTCCTGCTTCTCTTCTAGGAAGGAGACTCATCAGACACCGTGACTCTGGCCACAGGCATCGAGGTCCTGGAGAGAGAACTCTGGCTTCCAGCCATCCTGTATTCAGGACAGAATATCCGAGTTGGAGGCTTTACACAGCATAATAATTCAGGGCATCTTGTTCAACGAACGTGCAGGCGTTCCAAGTCAGCAGCACTGGGGACAGAACTAAGTGAGAGGCCCTTCTGAATACAAAGGCAGCCCCGCCCATGGGACTGATTCTGGAGACAAGCGGAAGGGACCCCAAAAAGGAGGTCAGTAAGATATGTAGGCTGGTTGGTAGGCAACAAATGGGTGCCAGGCAGTTTTGACCTCTATCTAGGAGACCCCAAGTTCAAGACGACGAGGAAAAAATGTTCCACGTTCTTTTCTAAATCCCGAAAATCATCTCAAAATAACAAAAGAAGAGGAGAAACACATAACCAGGCCGCCAGGCCTGTGTAAGCCCAGCTACTCAGGAGGCTGAGACAGTCATGTTGATTACAACTTAGAGAGGCTAGGATGGCCAGTTGACCCTGACAACACAGTGAGACCCCATTTCAAAGCAAAAAAAAAAAATTACGCCTCATATCACACACAGGCCCTGCATCTAACAAAGCAGCAAACCCCATAAAGACTACGAAGGTTCATGTGTGAGATGTGCCCCACAGGTTCACTTGTTTGAACACTTGGTCCCCAGTAGGCAATGCTGTTGGGGAACATACAGGAACTTTAGGGGCGGGGCTTTGCTGGGCAGGCCTTAAGGTTTGACTGTCTGGTCCCACTTCCTTCTGTCGCTCTGCTTCCTGCCTGTGGTAGCAGTGCGACCAGCCACCATGCCTTTTCTACCAGGAGACATTATATTTCTTCTTAAACCATTTACCAAGACAAACCCATTCTTTCTTGTCAGGTCCTTGGTCGCCAGAATGAGAAAAATCACCAATACACTAGTAAATGTCACAGCTCTGCCCCTATTATTAAATGTAAAGCCCCTGTGCTGCTCATACCTGTAACCCCAGAATTAGTGTCGGCGACGAGAGAAGGGGACCTGGGGGCTGGAAAGCCAGCCAATACAGCCGAAATAGTGAAGGTACATTCAGTGTGAGGCCTGGACTGTTCGAGGCAGTGAGACAAACCAATATAGAAAAGTAGCCAGTGTCTCCCTGGCCTCTGCATGTACACAGGCAGACATGCTTACTCACACGATATGCTACACACACACACACACACACACACACACACACAGACACATGATAGAAAAGGGTGCCTGACTTTGAGCTCTGGCCGCCACACACATGTACACAGATGTGCATACCACATACAGACACACACACACACACACACACACACACGATAGAAAAGGGTGCCTGACTCTGAACTCTGGCCTCCACACACATGTACACAGATGTGCATACCACATACAGACACACACACACACACACACACACACAATAGAAAAGGGTGCCTGACTTTGAGCTCTGGCCTCCACACACATGTACACAGATGTGCATACCACACACACACACATGTACACAAATGTGCATACCACATACAGACACACACACACAGACACACACACATGATAGAAAAGGGTGCCTGACTCTGAGCTCTGGCCTCCACACACATGTACACAGATGTGCATACCACATACACACACACACACATGATAGAAAAAGGTGCCTGACTTTGAGCTCTGGCCTCCACACACACATGTACCTAGCACACACACAGACACACACAGCTTTACCTCTGGATCTATGATCTGCTTCTACTTAATTTTCAAATATAGTTGTGAGGTAAGAAGGGTTAAGACTCGTTCTTGTTCAACAGCCAAGCAACCTCTCCGGCACTTTGATCAAGACTTATCTTTTCCCACAATTCCCTGTGTTGGCACCTTGCTGAAAATCAATTGACCGTGAAGATGTGAGTCTATTTTTGGCTTTCCTGCTTCAATTCGGGTATCTTTACACCGTCCTTTGCCTGGATACCAAACCACCTCCTTCACGGTGAACTTCATACTAGGTCTTGAAAAAATAAATATTATCTTTTACTAATTTTTTTGTTACTAAAATATTTTCACACAGCCCTATGGAGATCTTGAATGTCATTGTGTTGGATCAGCAGATGAACGTGGGGAGGAGAGTTGATGCTTAAACAACCACAAAGGCTTTAAATTCACGAGAATAGTAGATTTCACCATTTCTATTCATCTTTAATTTTTCTCAGTAATGACTTATAATTTTGAGAATGCAGCTAATTGACCTTTTTTGTCGAATTAATCTGTTTCCTAATTCTCTGTGTGAGAAAGAAACCAAGACAGTGAGACAGCTAAGGGTGACATGCAGCCAATTCCCTTCATGCTTGCGAAGTTGAGCAAAACAAAATTGGTTAATTGGGAGCTGTGGTTAGCCGAATCTCAGCCAAGGAAGAGTCAGTCGACTGCCTTTGGTGTTCACACTGATTGCTCTGATCATGTCACAGCCCATGTTCAAACCTTCATTGGGAAATAATAATGGGATGTGCTCAGAGAAGAAGAGTAACCCTTTACAGTGGGGAAAATTGGAAGCGACTGAGCAGGCCGGTGAAGAGAAGGCTGCCACGCTCTCACAGCACAGCCTGAAGAGTGCCGTTGTGCAACCGTGGGTTTGAGAATGGGGTCAGGTCACCAGACAGGCCCAGGCAGGTGTCACATCACAGCTCCACCCCTGACCTGAACACACTGGCTCCATTTTTATCTCTTTCAAATGTTACAGTTCCTGGTAGGATTAAAAACAAAACCAACCAAACAACCAAAAAAAAAAAAAAAAAACCAGCCTCAGTGAAGAAAATGTTGTAAACCTGTTCTCCGGGCCAGTGAGACAGCTCAGGAGGTCAAGGTGCTGACTGTGCAAGCCTGATGACCTGACTTGAATTCCCAGAAACCATATGAAAAGTCTGACTCCTGGAAGCTGTCCTCTGACCTCCATACAAGAGCCAGAGTGTGTGAGTGGTTGCAGATGCACAGACATGTACACACACATTCTGCACACACATACACACTTGGAATAAAATAATGACAGCTTCGAAAAACTAAAAACTATTGTTGCAAAATTAGTTTAATGACTAATGAAGCTGACAATGGAATTAGAAAATAATGCTTGTTTTTATGTCGATGGGGGAAAAGGGGAAAGAAATGCATGTACAGGAAAAAAAAACGGAGAAGTTACATTAGTGCCAGAATATTAATAGAAATGATTTGTGGCCATTTGGATTATGAATTATTTCCAAATGTTTGTTATATCTTGTAAACACTGACAACGTGACATGCTCTCTAGTGAGGAGAGTGAGCGGAGGCTCTCTAGCATGCTCCTGCAGGCTCTGCCCATGTGATGGAGCTGGTCCTTCTGACTCATCCTTAACTCCCAGGTCACCACAGGGGCACCCTAAAGAATGATTCACTCCACTCCACGTTCCCTTGTCTTCGCCCTTCCATGAACCACTGGTCCAGAATTCTCTAACCCTCCATCATCACTTCCTGTTGGAATTCAATGACTTGAAAATCCATGATAATATGTAAGTTAAGGCAAAATCCCATATTTTAATTATAGGGAGATTGTGTTGGATCAGCAAAGGAAGAAAAAAATGTAGAGGAACCCATGGATGGGAGGATATTAATACATTACAGAAGCAGCACCTACAGCTACCTGGGGCCAGAAGAGAGGGTTGCTTGTCTGTTTTTACATGCTTTTCTTCTTTTTTAGTGTACTTGTGTACATGTGCACACACGATGTGGAAGTCAGTGGACAACTTGTGGGAGTTGGTCCTTTCCGTCCACTCTGCAGGTTCCAGGATTTGAACTCAGGTCAGCAGGCTGGGCAGCAAGGGGTTTTACTTGCTGAGCCATTTTGCTGGCCCTATGCTTGTTCCCCACCACCGATTTATTATACTTTCCAAATCATCTGTCATGACATGTTAATATAGTAAACGGAAAACTACCATGCCGTTTCAAAGACCTATGTCTCTTTCAAATGCTTCCATTTTTAAATCATGTTTTTGTTCTGATTTTGTTGTTTTTCTGGCCTGTATGTCATATCTGTGGGTTGCATGTCATGGTGCAAAGAATTTAGTCTGGAGTGAAGACCAGGTTGGCCCTGCTTTCTTTGTTTGCTCTTCAAATCCTCACAAGACTGAAGGGAGAATGAATATCTAAGGTATGTTTGCTTTTGAACAGCCAAGTGCTGTTTAGAGGATGCCAGCTGACCCCACACTGCCTACACCATGGCTGCTGATTTAAAGTGTTTATTTATTTATTTATTTACTTATTTTTATGTGTATGGTGTGTGTACTTGTATGGGTTTATATGCGAGTGGAGGAGCCTCTAGAGGCCAGAAGAGGGCACCCAGACCCCTGGAACTGGTGTTACAGGCAGTTGTGAGTGCCAGGAACTGAACCCAGGTCCTCTGCAGGAACATGAGGCATTCTTATCTGCTGAGCCATCTCTCTAGCCCCAGTTACTCATTTAAGAGCCACCGTGAGCCACGTGTCAGCACTTAAGAGGCTGAAGACAGAGGAGCTCCAATTCAAGGCTAGCCTGGGCCTCTGTATTAAAACATTCCAGTAAGGCTCAGGAAATAAAACACACAAGTCTCGGGAGGCTCAAGGTTCACGAAGCCCCTCCCCGATGCTATATAATCAGTAACAATTGCTGAGAAGAGGAGACACCTCAACTTCCATGGAGCTGGAGAACGTAGCTTTTCTGAGCTGTCACTCAAACTAGAGTGGGCTTTTTTGGTGATGCCGTGTCCTCGAGTCATGCTTGCTCCTGAAGGAATGAGCCCCTCACCCACACTCCTGCCAGAAACCCCAGTAAACTCACTGGTTTGCTGAGCCAGACCTAGAGACGGGGTACAATCATTCTTTTGGCCCATCATCGGTGCTTTATCCTTGAGGAAATGGACGTTTGTTCATGTCTCCCCAGGAAACAAAGACCACCCACCCCACCCAACCTCCCTCTCTCAGACACACACATTGAAAAAGAAAGTCTGGGGACCAGCAAGATGGCTTGGTAGGTAAATGCATTCACTGTCTGGCCATGCAAGTCTGCGCACTGAGTTTGATTCCCAGACCCACCGTAATGGCCACCACGAAGCTGTCCTCTGACCCACACACCATGGCATACTTCCCGACATATGCATATAATACATAACCAATAAAATAAAAATGTTTATACTCTACAGTCATTCTATAAACAGTGCAAGTGTGTGCGTGTGTGTGGTTGTGTGTGTGTGTGTGTGCTCACGCATGTGCACACGTTAGTCCATGCACACATGTGTACGTGCCGAAATGTCTCCTATAGACCAGGGACTTAACAAAGGCCTGTGCTTCAGTGAGCCTTGAAATCTCACAGATTTTCTTTTCTGCTCCCAGGACTTGGAGCTGCTTAGAGGTGATAACCAGTGGGCATAGGTCCAGCCTGGAGGTGCCCTTCAGTCTCATGAAAGACTGAAAGTTATAGACCAGACAGACACACTGAAGATGGCTCAGGCGGGATCCCTATCCCTGGAAAAGTCATGGGGCCCAGAACAGAATGGATGAGTGAATCTTCTAGAGCTGGCCTTCACTAACTAAGCAGATTCCAAGATACATAGATACTTGGCTATGATTCTTCTTTCTCAGAGGGGACTCTGAAGACCCAGGAGGGAGTAGCATGCCTAGAGCTTGTACTAGGGGCCCTTCAGCTCCAGAGCTGACCCAGTGTGGGGCAGGTCACCTGGGATAGTTCAGGGACTATCCCATCCCCATAGCTCCCCTAAAGAAGCCCCAAGGATGCTTCCTGTGAGGCCCATCCCCTGTCCCTAGAAGAGATTCTTCCAGAAGAAATGAAGATACTACATATGTCTAGAAGGCTCTGAGGGACAAAGCCTCTGAGGTGTATTTCAGCAGATAGCCATTCCGTCCGTCCGAGCTCGAGTTCCCCACCAGTAAGGCAGGAGCTACACTGCTGGTGCTATAGGTTCCTGACAGCACTGAGCAAGACAGCAGAGGGGAAGCTCTTTGTGACTGTGACACATCTTGTATTAATACACTGTAGTAATAGGAGCGGCGGGGCTGCGTCCCCAGCACCCCGGCCGCCTGGCTAGCTCATACCCCGAAATAATTACACGGACACTGTATTCTTTTAAACACTGCTTGGCCCATTTCTATCTAGCCTCTTCTAGGCTAATTCTCACATATTAATTTAGCCCATTTCTAATCATCTGTGTAGCACCGCTAGGTGCGCTTACCAGGAAGATTCTAGCCTACGTCCATCCTGGGTCGGAGCTTCATCGCGTGTGTCTGCCCAGGAGCCGGAAGCACGGCGTCTCTTCTGAGGCGTCTGCTCCCGAGAGGAGAGCTGTTGAGTCTGAGCTCACTTCCTCTTCCTCCCAGCATTCTGTTCTGTTTACTCCTCCCACCTATGTTTTAACCTATGAGGGCCAGCCAAGCAGTTTCTTTATTTTTTTAACCAATGACCTTCCTCCATCAATGCACAAATAATATTAATAGGGTTATAAGCTCTTTAAGGCCCCAAGGTTAGGGGCCTTTGGGTTTAAGACACATAATCCCAAAAATGTACACTGTTTTGTTTTCTTTCAAGACAGGGTTTCTCTTTGTAACTTTGGAACCTGACCTGGAACTCGCTTTGTAGACCAGGCTGGCCTCAGAGTCACAGAGATCTGCCTGACTCTGCCTCCCAAGTCCTGGAATTAAAGGCTTGTGCCACCACCACCCGGTCAAACAAATGTACTCTTAAACTGAATCTGGAACACAAACCAAGATACCCTCAGAGAACTGAAAATAGAACTCTTATATGTCTACAACCCCACCCCTGGGCATATTTCCAAAGGAAATGATTCCATTGTGTTTGAGGGCATCTGCCCTTTCCATGGTCATTACAACACTTTATCCACAATGGCTAAAGTATAGATACAGTCTAACAAGTTTTCCCACTGAGTGGACAAGGAAAAAGCATCCAGTATACACAATGGAACAGTATCCAGCTATATACATAATGGAATCCAGCATGACCGGCATTGGAGATTCTTAAAGTTAGTAAATAAGTCAGGCTTGGAAGCCCAGGGCTGTGTGGTTGCATGTTTGTGGACTTTAAGTAGATTGATCTCATAGATGCTGAGAGTAAACGGTTGCCACCACTGGGCTGTTTGGTCCTGGGTCAGTTCTTCCATCATTTTGGGCTTCAATTTCTCCATCCACAGTGTAGGTATACTGGACCAGACTGTGCCTCCAAAAGCTCTCATAGTTTTTTCTAAAAGATAAATTTAATTTATGTGTATGTGTGTTTGTGTGTCTCCATGTGTGTGCGTGCACATGTGCACATCTACGCATGTGTAGTGTTGCCCATGGAGATGGAGTTAGAGATGTTTGTGAACTTCCTGACATCAGCACCGTGATCCAATTGATGGTCCTCTGCTGAGCCAAGCCTCCAACCCTCGCCCTCAAACTTTTGATGGCAGTCCAGCTTAAGAGTAAACAGAACTGCTAGGTGTGGTGGAGTGTTCCTCTCATCCCAGCTCTCAAAAAACAAGGCAACACAATATGAATTTAAGGCTAGCTTGGGCTACAAAGCAAAACCTTTCCTCAACAAAACAAAGCCAGTAAACAGGACTGAGGAGAGAGATATTCAGGAGATCCTCCATGGCCACTCTGGCCTTTCAAGTGGACAGCAGCTGGATCTTCATGAACTGGGGTTAATGTTGTAGCCATGCCCTCTGCCTTGTCTCCAAGCACAGGAGATCCAGGTACCAGAGGTCCTGAAGGAAGCTCACTGGGTTGGTGCGGTGACAGGGGAGGTTGAAGGCTGTCTTACTCAGGATTTCTATTACTGGTAACAGCACATGTTTCTGAGTCCCTCTCTGTAACCTTGTGAACTTGCTTGGATCTCCCCCAAGTCGGTGTTACTGTATGAAGGCAGGCAGTTTCCTGCACCCAGTGATGGGGACCCAGGTCCCTTCCATTCTCTGACTCCACAATCCTCAGTGGACATCCTCACTGCCTGAGCTAGGATAGGCTAGAGGGAGACTGTGTAGAACATGCTTACTAGTAACTTTGGGGTTATTTTCGTTGTTGGTGTTTGTTTGTTTTTGGCTTTGCTTTTACTTCCTCAGACAAGGTCTCATGTGTCCCAGACTAGCCTGGAACTTGCTATGTAGCCAAGAACAACCTTAGACTTCTGGCAGGCTGGATTGACAATCATGACCCATCATGTTTGGTCCCCAGCTTTACACAGGGCTGAGAATCAAAACCTAGGGCTCCCTTCATGTTACACGTTCTAGTGTGCTTCCCTGTGATAATCTCCACAACCAAAAGCAACTTAGGGAGGAAAGAATTTCTTTGGCTTACAGTTCCAGGTCACAATGCATCATTGAGAGAAGTCAGGACAGGGACTCAGGCAGGGATGGAAGCCTAGCCATGGAGTGGCGCTGCACACTGTCTCCTTCACTGAGGCACGCTCAGCTAGCTGTCTCAGGCAGTCCAGGCACAACCTGCTGGGAAGTGCTGCCCACAGCGGGCTGGGCTCTCCCAAGTCAACCCATCAATCAAGACAGTGTCTCCCAGATCTGGCCACAAGGTTGCGTTTGATCTCAGAGATTGCTCAAGGGTTCCTTCCTCCCAGGAGACTTTAGGTTTGTGTCAAGTTGACCACAAAAACTCGCCAGCATGCTAAGCGCACACTACCAATTCTGCTACGCCCCCCAACCCCTTTATTTTTATTTCTTAAAATAAATGTGTTTATTTCAATTTTCATTAAAAATCAAAGTCTGTGAAACATACACAAAATCGCCCATAGATTATAAGTATACAACTTGTTAAGTTCTTTCAAAGTGGATTTACGAAAGTCTCACCCCTTCCCACCTCCTTGTCCCCTGCCCCGCCAGGGCCTCCTTGGGCTTATCCTCTCCAAAGGTGAGTCAGAACTGTGGTGATATTTTGTTTGTGTCGCCAGCTTCATTCATTGCAGCACCAACAAACATCACCACACAGAACCCTTACCTCCGTCACTTAGAGATTCGGTTTACTTGGTTATGAATCTTTTGTAAATACGACCACGTATATGTATAGTTCGTGTTTGGCCTCCGTGACTCACTTTTATGCTTGTGGAAGTCGTGTTACCGGGCGCATCGGCAGCTTGTTTGCTTCCATTGTCATGGGGCATGCCATTCTGTTCCAGTGTTTATCTGTTCTCCTGTTGATGGACACGTGGGGAAGCCGCGGCTTCTCTGGGCATTGTCCTCTCTGTCTCTTGGCAGCTGGGTTTAAACCCAAGCGTGGAATCGCTGAGTCAGTCTGTAAGCATACTCTCTGCTTAGCAGACACCGCCAAACCTTAATATTTGTCTTTCAAAGTCTGGCCAGAATAGGTGTGGTGACTCAAGCCTGCCGCCCTGGCACTTGGGAAGCTGAAGCAGGAGGATGGTGAGTTGAAGACCAGTTCGGTATACAAAATCAAAATAAACAAATGGAAAGAAAGAAAAATCCATCCAGAAGATTACAAAGGGTTTTGGGGGTAGAGGGACTTTGAGAGAAATGTAATAAATAATCAGAACTGAATGAGGGGGAGGGAAGGAGAGGCCAGGGAGATCGGGCCCCGGGCGAGACTTACACGCCTAGACTTATGGACTGGTCTAGCATGGAGAGAGTGTGGGCCTGGGGGACTGGGCATAGATGGCAATCCTTCTAGAACATTGTGTTGTGGTTAAACTTCTGGGTCTCTTCCTGGTGTTGGTTTTCATCAGTGAGAGTGGTTTGTCTCACAGAATAGAGAGAGTACATTAAAGAGTCCTATCACGCGGAGACAGTGCGGCTGTCACTGCTGTTTTCTTTGGATCCCTGTTGGCACTCAGTCCCCATGGAGGAGACGGAGGGCTTTCATCCTGATCGCTGCACCACTGAGATTTCTGTCTGTGGGCACTAGAGAGAGCTGTCCATTTTGACGACAGTGTCAATGCTCTGAGCACCCGAGTCCCCACGCTTGCCCTGTCCCTTCCTGTTGCCCTCATGAAGTAGATGGCCAAAGGGGACCACTGTCTAAAACACAGATGTATATAGTGTTATGAGATCAAAACAAAATTTCCTGCTCATTCCTGCTATAATGAAGACAGTCTGGAATCTAGCCAGATTGTCTAGCACTGACAAGCTGAAGTTCCTATTCTGACGTCACCTGGCTTAGTTCATATGCCCAACCGCCTTTCTAAGAAGATGAACTTCCTCTTTATATGAGACAGCCCCCACGGCCCAGCCTGACAATGGGAAGGCTTCATGGGAAGGAAAAGTCAGGAGTGGATTTTGATGTGTGACCTCCCAGCCCCAGTGCAAAGAACACCTCTGGTTTGGTGGACAACTTGGGTAAGGCACACTGGGGCTTGCTCGCCTTGAATAGCTGCCATTTTCAGGTATTAATGGGACCTTTGCAGTTGGGTTTGCTTAATACTCATCATCACCACCATTGTCACCACTGTCATCACTGCTACCATCATCGCCATCATCACTGCCATCGTCACCACCGTCATCATCACCATCATCGCTACCATCATTATTGCCATCATTACCGCCATCCACCACCATCACCACCGCCATCATCATCGCCATCATCACCACCATCACCACCGCCATCATCATCACCATCATCATCGCCATCATCACCATCATCATCATCGCCGTCATCATCACCATCACCACCGCCATCATCATCACCATCATCACTGCCATCATCATCACCATCATCATTGCCATCATCATCGCCATCACCACCGCCATCACCACCGCCATCATCACCACCATCATCATCACCATCATCACCGCCATCATCATCACCATCACCACCGCCATCACCACCGCCATCATCACCGCCATCATCATCGCCATCACCACCGCCATCACCACCGCCATCATCACCGCCATCATCATCACCATCATCACCGCCATCATCACTGCCATCGTCACCACCATCATCATCATCATCATCGCTACCATCATTATTGCCATCATTACCGCCATCCACCACCATCACCACCGCCATCATCATCGCCATCATCACCACCATCACCACCGCCATCATCATCACCATCATCATTGCCATCATCATCGCCATCATCACCGCCATCCACCACCACCATCATCACCATCAGCCACTGCTTTGAATGAAGATGTTGAACACCTCCTGTGGCTAGGCTGGTTTCTAACTCACTAGCACAGAGGCCTTGTAAACCTCTCTAGCTTTCTCTCAGAACTTTAGAAGGCTAGAATGTGGGTTCTAAAACCAATGTGGTTGCAAAGACGGCTCTCTCCATCCTTGCTTGGTGCCTCAAAAGGGGCCCCCTTGCTTCCCAAAGTCCTGGCACAGCCAGCCAGAATACTATCATACAGTCAAAGATACGACTAAAAGCCGTCCTTGATTTCTTCCACTTCATCCCACCTGTGTCTAAGAAGAGGCTGTAGGAAAAGAAATTACAGACCAGGCCATGGTGTGGCACACCTTTAGTCCCAGCACTCAAGAAACAGAGGAAGGTGAATCTCTGTGAGTTCAAGGTCAGACTGATCTATAGAGTTCCAGAACAGCCAAGGCTACACAGAGAGACTCTGTTTCAAGAAGAAAACAAACCAACAAAAGTAAAAGACAACTGTGGAAACCATATTGTGAATAAAACCCACAATAAATGCTCAGATAAAACTCAATCTTTCTAAAGAGGTAGAGCTGGTATGCCGGCAGCCCTCTTGGAAATACCATGCGTTAATGAATCTGAAGGTGTAGGTATAGGTCAGAAAGTTCAGTTTCCCAAATACTGAATATATATGAAAAAGAACAACTATAAAACTTGATGTAAACTATGCAGATTTTCATGTAAGAACATAGTACCAACATTTAAATGTATGAAAAAAACCCCAAAAACTTATAGAAGTAACAGCAACAACAAGATGGCGCCTAGAAAGGCTGGACTTTGATAAGAAGATAGACCTAGGTGGAGTGCAGACGTCAGTGGGGGAAGGCTGGCCTTCGAGGAAGGAAGTGGGCCAGAAAGCACAGACCCCAGCAGAAGGCCACAGGCTAGCCCCCTTCAGGGAATGGGTGACAGGCCTGGTGTCTGGGAGCTGTCCCTCTCTCCCCACTTCCTCATCGCAGCTCAGGCCAGAACACACACTCCTGTCTGGAGGATGTGACACTCGCTTTGCTGGCCTCTCTGATTCCTCTTTCCTGTTTCCATCTCTCTTCCAGTGGGGCTAGCCCTAGGGCATCCTTGACACAAAGCGAGTCATAAATCCCTCGCCTCGCTCCATCAAGGCCCATCTCTCCAGCATCCCTCAGACTGTGTGGCTCTTCCTAGGAACTCTAGTATGGGGACGAACAAAATGACAAGAGCAGGAGACAGGGAGTGGGCAAGACTCCTCACTGGACCCGATGGCCTGGAACTCATTGTGTAGCCCTGACTGGCTCAAACTCTTAGCCATTCTCCTGTCTTGGAATTCCAAGTGCTGGGACGACAGGTCCGAGCTACCACACCCCTTGAACACAGAGCCCAGTCACCAAACTGTGTGTTAACACTAGGAACTTTCAAGGTCAAAATCAGAGGGGTGAGGGACTATGTTTGTCAAACATAAGGCTCCCTCCACTTGGAGGGTCTTTTCTGGTCATTGCTCAGTGAGCACCCATCTTCCTAAAAGGCCTGGATGTCCCTTTGTTAAAACTAATCCTCCCTGCCCCCCTCCCCCGCCACCAGTCTTCCTATTCAGCCCTAAGTGAGGGGTAATGGTGCCACCTAGTGGAATACTCTCCCCTCGCTGCACAGATCAATCTCGATCTCAATGGCTTGTTAAGGATGAGATAGAAAGAGAGCCTATTGTCCCTATTTGTCTCTCCTGGCTTACCCCACCCCACCCCTGATGGGGATCTCCTACCTGGAGAGGCTATGGCGGTGCCATATTCTTCCACCAGGAGAAGTCCTTAGCCCTCAGTCAGTGGGTTAGGGTCTGGGTAGGTGGGTGGAAATCCTGCCCCAGGAGCTGATGGCCCAGCAAAGTTACATCAGGTCACTGGCGGCATTCTAAGAAGCAGTGAGCAGAGGAGGATGTTGGGAGGCCTCCCTGTTTTCTCTCAGGAGAACCTAAGTGTTAAGTGAGCAGTTGGGGAACGGAGGTATTCTATCTGTCACTACAGACACAGAAAACACACCTGACCCACCATGTCCACCACTGGGTTGCTGAGAACCAACTGGAAAAGAGCCTTGATCTGAGTGGGCCAGTGGACTGGGATTACTGCTAGAATTTTCCAGTAAAGAAGACCCTTGGGCCTAAGGAGATTTTTGGTAAAGTGCCGACCATGCCAGCATGAACGTGTGAGTTTGGATCTCCAGTTCCCACAGAAAAAAAACAGGTGCCATCATCGTCTGTAACCCCAGCGTGGGGGTGGGAGGTCGAGAGCGGCCGAGCCCTGAAGCTGACTGGTCAGCCTGTCTAGCTGAATCCACGAGGTAAAACAGTACGACTTTTTATGTAGATAAAGAGAAAGCCCGGGCAGAGCACACTCGAGTGTGTCATACCCCAACACTCAAGGGATGTGACCTCCAGCTTCCTTGTGAGAGGAGGGAAAGGACGCCAAGAGCCACTGTGACTCAAGGACGGGGACATCGCTGAGACCTGCATTGTTAGGCGATTGGTACTGCAGTGTGTGCTCACAAGAACTGCAATGGCCACATATGTCCCTGCGTGACAGAATTACACAGGAACACCAATGTGTATGTGATTTAATGGTGACACAAATGCCTGTAGGTGACATGTAACTAGTTCTGCATGGTTTTTTTCTTTTGGGGGTTGGTTTTTTTTTTTTTTTTTTTTTTTTGAGTCAGGGTTTCTCTGTTACAGCCCAGGCTGCCCTGGAACTTGCTCTGTAAACCGAGCTGGCCTCACAGAGATCTGCCTGCCTCTGCCTCATGAGTGCTGGGATTAAAGACATGCACCACCACTGCCTGGCTGTTCTGCATGTTTTATTTGAAAGATCATTTCAATTTTTTTTTTCTTAAGTGGAGTGTGGCTCACAACCAGAACTTTGCACATCTCTAAAAGAAAAGACCACAGTTAAATAAACAGGGAGGTGGCCCATTGTATTGATCTGTCCACGCCCATCCGCCCATCCAGAAGCAAACCCTGTAACCAGAGGACTCACCAGGAAGGACACACCTTTGCCTCTCAGAAACTTGCACACACAAGAGTGAGTGACCACAGCTTTAAACTGCAAATCAAGAGGTGGTTCTGTGTGACCACGCCTGTGTGTGTGCACACACGGACAATACAGGCGTGAGTGGGCATGATAACACAGGCCCACTAGCCCTGTGTCCTGGCACAGAGCTCCATGAGTCTCCCAGCAGCCACCCCGGTCACCTGCCTCCTCAGCCTGCCAGAGGCCAGGATGCCTGTTATGTGTCCCGTGCATGTCCTGAGGTAGCCCCACGCAGACTCAGGTCATTCAGAAACACTGCCCAAGTATACCAAAGACCCTTGTTCTTTCGGTTCAGATGGCTGGACTTCAGCCTCGAGTACCAATGTTCTAGTTCCTTTCTGTTACTGTAACAAACACGGTACTGAAACCATCCTGAGGAGGAAAGGGAAGATGTCATCCTGCAGTTTACAGCCCACCGTGGTAGGAAGTCAGGGCAGGAAGTGGAGCGGAGACCACGGAGGAAGGCCGTCTTGCTTTCCATGGCTTACTCAACCTGTTTTTATACCACACAGGACCACCTGCCCAGGGGTGGTCTTAGCCCCAGTAGGCTGGGCCCTCTGCTGAAATGGCGCACCTTCCAGCTATTCTCATGCCTGACGCTCTTCAGAGCCAGAAGCCTGTCTAATCTTGGACCTTCTGCGGAGGGAATTACTTGGAGGATGCTTGGTGACACACATGCTTGGATTTAAAATGGGGACAGAGAAACCCCACTTCCGGAGTCAGATGCCCAGTGAGCTTCAGCAGCATATGGTAATCCACCAACCTAAAAGACCACCCCAGGCATCCTAGTGACTGGTCTTTGTCTGTATCATAAGACGCCTTTGGGTGCCGAGTGGGTTCTGTGGGAATGACTCTAGTCCCATCCCATCACCCGCTCTTCCACCAGACTCCCACTCTCTGCACCCAGACCTCAATGGTTCCAGGGCAGCCATTGTCCTTGAGCACCTTGTTGGCTGGGCCCCATGCCACCACCACCACAGGATTGCTGATCCTTGTGACAGGAACCACTTACCTCCCAGAGAAGTTAAGAAACTTGCTGGACGTCACCCTGCCAAAGAGGGGCCATTTGGGCTCCTTCGGCCCTGATCAGGACGGATCTCCACATGTTAGCACGGACAGGTTACCACATGGTGACACAGGCAGATGGGGCTTATAGAGAAGAGATCGAGACAGAGGGACAGAGGTCCCAGGTGATGGCCCAAGAAGTGAAATGGCATAGCTACACGATCTGAAGTGTTGACAAGGGTAAGGTTACCCGTCACGGTTAGCTTTCAAAGTGAGAACTTGGAGGCAGGAGGATGTTGGGCTACAGGGCCATGACGTCATTGGAAGGTGCGGTAGACAGTGATGGTCCAACAACTGAGGAGCTGATGACGGGAGTCAGAGAAGAATGACAATGGCCCCTGGTGTTCATGGCAGGACAGACAGCATCAAGGCAGGACAGACGGCATCAAGATAGCCAGAGGCAGGACCGTCTATGACAGCGGCTCTCAACACCTTTTCACAGGGGTTGCCAAAGACCATCAGAAAGCACAGATATTTGCATTAGGATTCATAAAGGCGGCCAAATTACAGTTATGATGAAGCAACGAAAATAATTTTATTTGGTTGGGGTCACCACAGCATGAGGAGCTGCAATAAAGTGTCACAGAGTTGGGAAGGTTGAGAACCTTCTCTGATGAAGGCAGAGAATAAACTAATTTTTGAGTGGCTGCTGTTAGCCCCAGACCTACCATAAGGGCATCTCGTTCAGATGTCATTGGTACTGAAGTCTGGACAGAGCTGATGTAAGGCCCAGGAGCAGGAAGGACAGGGCTGTGTCCAAATTCACATCATGGGACGAGAAAAGGCCAGGCCTGCCTAGGGTTGAGAGTGTCACTTTGGATGCCGCTTCATGGTAAGAGTACCTGTAAGAGGGCAGATTCTCCTCTCTTGAGGTCTGGAGACCATGGTGCTGTCTCACCAGGGGAAGGCTTTTGCAGGACAATGCCTTTGTTTACAGTTCCAGTTGTCCTCTGTAGCAGAGAGCTGAGAAGCCACACCTAGACAAGGCTTTACCCTTTCACAGAACTCAAGGGCAATGCCATGGCCAGTCCTGGTCTTCTTGGTGGCAACGATTCATGGAAAATATATTTATTTCTCACATTTCTGAAGACTGGTACAAGATCAAAGCACCAGCAGGTTAAGTTGTGTGATGAGGACATCTACATATGCGAGAGACAAGAACTGTGTTCTCACTGAGCGGGGAGAGGAAGGACAAGCTGATGGAACTCTGTAGGGCACCTCCAGCATGGGCAGAAGCCCACTGACAAGGGGAAACCTTCTTGACCTGGGCCATGGCTAATTTTACCTGCTAACTTGGTGTGATCTACCATCCCCTTGCAGACCAGAATCTGGACACACCTACGGAGGACTTTGTTTTTAATTTGGTCAATTGAGATGGTGCCACTGTGGGTGGCATCATCCCCTAGGCTGGGAAAAGGAGAAGTGAGCTGAGCACAAGTCTTCATTGCTCTCTGCTTCCCAGCTACAGCTGCAATGTGACCAGCTGCCCCTGCTTCCCGTGCTATGACTTCCCCACCACAAGGGGTGGTAACCTTGAGCCATGAGCTGAAATCCACCTTTTCTCCCTCCGGTTGCTTCTGTCAGAGTGTTTTATTATCATGGCAACTGGAGAAGCAACTAACACAGCCTGACTACTTCTTTTTGTTTGTTTGTTTAAGGTAGGGTTTTGTGAAGCCCAGTGATGGGGGAGGGTCTTCTTTTTTGTGTTTATTTCATTGGTTAATAAAGAAACTGCCTTGGCCCATTTGATAGGCCAGCCCGTAGGTGGGTGGAGTAGACAGAACAGAATGCTGGGAAGAAGGAAAGTGAGTTAGTTGCCATGCCTCTCCTCTCCAGGTCAGACGTCATGGAGCCAGCCACCAGGTCAGACATGCTGAATCTTTCCTGGTAAGACACCACCTCGTGGTGCTACACAGATTATTAGAAATGGGTTAAGCAAGATATGAGAGTTAGCCAAGAAGAGGCTAGAGCTAATGGGCCAAGCAGTGTTTAAAAGAATACAGTTTCCGTGTTTAATTATTTTGGGTAAAGCTAGCGGGTGGCCAGGAGCAGGGTGGCGGGAATCAGCCCACAGTTCCATCTATAGCCCAGGCTAACCCCAAATGCACCATGTAGCTGAGGATGATCTTGAACTCCTGATCCTCCTCCCTTTATCTTCTAAGTTCTGGCATTTCATGTATGTGCCACCATGCCAGATGCCAGGTTTGATGTCAGTGCAATGCTGGGGATTAAACCCGTCGTTTTGTGCATACGAGACAAGGATTCTACCATCTGAGCTCCATCCCTGACTCCTAACCATCTCCCCGAGGTTCCAGCTCTTCATCACATCCCCAGGCCACCTGCATTTCAGTCATGGAATAGCTGGAATGTGTCTTCCAAAACTGTGTTGAAAACTTAATATATGGGGCAGCAGTATATATATGACTTAGGTGTGTGTGTGTGTGTATATATATATATATGACTTAGGTATATGTCTGTGGTGTGTATGTGTGTGTGTGTGTGTGTATATATATATATATATATGACTTAGGTATATGTCTGTGGTGTGTGTGTGTGTGTTTGTTTGTGTATATATATGTGTGTGTATATGACTTAGGTATATGTCTGTGGTGTGTATGTGTGTGTGTATATATATATGACTTAGGTATATGTCTGTGGTGTGTGTGTGTTTGTGTGTATATATATGTGTGTGTGTATATATATATATGACTTAGGTATATGTCTATAGTGTGTGTGTGTTTGTGTGTGTATATATATATGTGTGTGTGTATATATATATGACTTAGGTATATGTCTATGGTGTGTGTGTGTTTGTGTGTATATATATGTGTGTGTATATATATATATGACTTAGGTATATGTCTATGGTGTGTGTGTGTGTTTGTGTGTATATATATGTGTGTGTGTGTATATATATATATATATATGACTTAGGTATATGTCTGTGGTGTGTGTGTGTGTTTGTGTATATATATATATGTGTATGTATATATATGACTTAGGTATATGTCTGTTGTGTGTATGTGTTTGTGTATATATATGTGTGTGTGTATATATATGACTTAGGTATATGTCTATGGTGTGTGTATGTACATCAATGCTTGCTCATGAGGGCTGGGTGCAAGCATGCACATGTGGATGTCAGAGGACAGTTGTCCTTGTTTGGGGCAGGGTCTCTTCACCATGTGGATGCCAGGTTACCTGATCCTTGAGCTCACAGAGAGTCTTCTGCCTCCCATCTCCCTGTAGGGAAAATCAGGGATTGCAGATCTTGCACTCCTATATATGTGGTTTCCAGGGATCTGAGCTTAGGTCTTCAGGTTTGCCTGACAAGCACACAGTGGGTGGTGCCATCCCTGGACTGGTGGGCCTGGGTTCTATAAGAAAGCAGGCTGAGCAAGCCATGGGGGGGGGGGCAAGCCAGTAAGCAGCACTCCACCATGGTCTCTGCATCAGCTCCTGCCTCCAGGTTGCTACCCTCTTTGAATTCCTGTCCTGACTTCCTAGGATGATGAATAGTGATGTGGAAGTGTGAGCCAAATAGGCCCTTTCCTCCCCAAGTCACTTTGGTGTCTCATAGCAGCAATAGAAACCCTAAGACCATTGCGTAGTCTTGGGGATCTACTATTGCTGCTGTGCAAGTGTGCTAGACAACAACCCGTTCTTAAGGCCTCCTTCAGCAGAGAGATCATTCAGCTAATGGCCAACAGGGCAGGCCAGGGAAGGATGGTGTCCAGCCAAGAATGGACAGATTGGCATAGCACCCATCACATCGAATCCTGTTCTAAGATTTGTGTATTAGTCTTGCGGTAGAGGAAGGTGATTGTTAACTTGACAATGTGGAGCCACTGGTCTAGGGAGGATTCCCACTAACTCGAGTGATACAAAATGTCAACATATGGGTTCCTAGTAAGAAATGAATATCACACGGGCCCACATTTAGCATCGGCAGGGCTGCGATGTTTTCCTTTCCTAGGAAGCAGTCGCCTGTTTGTAATATGGAATCTGCATATTAGAATTGAACCACTCTGGTATCTAAGGTATCAGACTGTCTGGTTGCTAGTCATCTCCAGTGGGTTGCCTTGACAACCAACTGTCCTTCAGTGTCACTGGCTCAGCCCCTTTGTCTCCAGATCCTCCTTTTCTCTTCTGAATCAGGACGTCTAAAAGTCACGTTGTTAAATTGAGAAAGATTCCATGCTGGAGGGCTGGCTCGGTGATTAAGAACTGGACTGCTCTTGCAGAGGACCTGAGTTCAGTTCCTAGTATCAATGTCAGATGACTCACAAAACCCCATACCTCCAGCTCCAGGGGATCTGCCAATTCTGGTCTCTGCAGGACACACACACTTTATAATAAAAATAATAAATAATATAAATACTAAATCTTTTAAAAATATAAAATTCCATTGTCGTCTCTTTTTGTATATAAGCACATGAAATATGGGGTACATTACGCAAAGCTCATCTGTTGAAAGCTGTTGAGACTGGTTGAGAGTTCTCGGGGAATAGAGACTCAGGTCGGGTGATTTTGTTCATTTGTTTGCTTGTTTTTGTTTATCTAGATAGGGCTTCTGCTGTGTTATAGTCCTAGCTGTCCTGGAACTAGCTCCATAGACCACGCTGGCCTTGAACTCACAGAGATTTACCTGCCTCTGCCTCCCTGGTGCTGGGATTAAAGGTGTGCGCTACCACTGCCTGGGCTAGGCGAAGCGATCTTAACAAATTATCTTGAGTGATAGTTGGCAAGCCTGCAGCTTTCGAGGTGGCTTGGCAGGTGGCAACATGAGCAACAGGTAACACCACTTCTGGACCCTAAAGATGGCAGGCTGGGGATTCAGGCTAGGTTTCTGTGTTGTGGTCTTGAGAATTCTCCAGTCTCTCTCATCTGGAATTTTAAGCTGCTGAGTTTAGAAGCGTCCAGAATCTGCTGGCTTGTGGCTCCTCTGAGGGCTGTGCAGAAGGACCAGGCACAACTTCCTCCTCGTCTTGTAGGTGGCGTCCTCATCTCGCATGGGTTGCCCTGAGTAGATGGACACCCTGTCCACAATTTCCATTGTAAAGGAAAGCCAGTTATATTTATTGGAAGCGAAGCTCACTCTGCTCTGAGCTCCTTCCCTGCAGAGTCCATTCCCACGGGAGGTCACATTCCGGGTACTGCTTTAAAGAGTCTCCACACACCAGGCAGGCAGTCACAAACAGTCAAGTCGCTCCTCACGGTTTACCTCATGATTCCAGAGCCTGAGAAATCTGGAATCAAGATGGTGCCTTCCTGCTGCAGGCTCATAGAATGGTCTTTTCTGTGTTTTTGAGACAGTCTTCCTTTATGAATCTGACTGGCCAGGAATTCACTATGTAAAGCTGTCTGGCCTCAAATCTCTGATGATCGCCCTACCTCTGCCTCGTGAGTACTGGGATTATGGGTCTGGACTACCACACTCAGCTCAGACTCCTTCCCAGGGCCACTGGTCCCCATTCTAGGGGAACCATACTTATGACTTCTTGAAGCTTCACCTCCTGATATTGTTAACCTGAGGGCTGGGGTTTCATCACATAAACAGGAAAGGTGCACAGAACAGATTAGAGTTGACACACAGCTCACATGCTACCAACAGAGGTAAGAGGAGGGAGGGAGCAGGCTTGTTCTGGTCAGCAAGAAGAGTCTAGACACTTAGGAGAGATACAGCCTTTGACTCAGTGCCAACACAACTTACTCTTCACTTCTTCGGAGGACTGGGATGCCACGCAGGCCAGTATCTTGGTACCTCTTCTCATTGTTCAGATCCCTGAAGGAGCAGTGATCTGGCATGGTCCTTTCGCCTAGGTGAAGGTAGCAGAAGGTAGTGGGGGGAATAGGAGAACCCATAGCCAGGGTCCCAAAAGACAGTCCTGTATGGAAGCAGTAACTCCAGTTCTACCAGTGGGGAGCGGCAGAAAAGGGACAGTAGAGGCCAAAGAAAATTATGCCCAGCTCTGTCTCTCAAGGGACGGTCACACCTGTCACGGAACTCAGTCGTGGTTTCCTGGCCTGACTCATGGAAACCTTCCACAGCTGCAAACAGCAAGGTGCACAGGTATGGAAGGCCTGGCAGAGAGCCAAGAGGCCCAGGTGTCCCTGATGCCTCCAGTCAAGTCCTGGGCGTAGGCCAGCCTACTCTTTATCTGAGCGTTTGGAACAGGTGTGTTCTCCGTCTCTTCTGGTCCAGATGTCCATCCTGGCAGAGCACAGAGAGAAGGCTGGGCTTGGCCTCCAGAGTGTGGCCCCCAGCTCTTATAGCATCTCCACTTTACTGGCTCCGCCCCACCCTCAGGGGAGGGGGACTAAGACCACTTTCCTCCCTGGCTTTCAGGTGTGCCAGGGAAATATGCAAGGTTTAGGACTGCCTGCCAGGACGGAGCAAGAGGACCCAGCTGTCTGGTATCTTTCTGGAAACAGTGGGACCCTCTTCTGTTGAGGGAGCGGCGGAGCTGCACCCCCGGCATCCGCCCACCCGCATGGCTTATGCCCCGAAATAATTACATGGAAACTGTATTCTTTTAAGCATTGCCTGGCCCATTAGTTCCAGCCTCTTATTGGCTAGCTCTTTTATATTGATCTAACCTATTTTTAATATTTTGTGTAGCACCACGAGCTGGCTTACCAGGAAAGATCTTAACCTGTGTCTTTTTGGAGTGGGAGAATCATGGCAACTCACTGACTCAGCTTCCTTCTCCCAGAATTTTGTTCTGTCTACTCTGCCTACCTAATTTTCTGTCCTATTAGGGCCAAGGAGTTTTCTTTATTAATTAACCAATGAAAGCAACAGATAAATACAAGACCCACCTCCATCATTTCCCCTTTTTCTGTTTAAACAAAAAGAGGAAGGCTTTAACTTTAACATAGTAAGATTACGTATAACAAAACAGTTATCAAGCAAGAATTACAGTTACAATATTTATATCTATTTATCTTTTATCATAACTAAGGCAAACTATAACTATAACTAACCATTCTTCAACTCCATCAAAGACTCCAGAAGGATATAATATTACCTAAGCAAACAAGAAATCCAAAACTCTAAAAATGACAGAGACATCTCGCTGCCTGGACAGTCACCCAAAGTTCCTTTGTACCGTTGGGGCATCCATCTTTGGCCTTCAGGCCCATAGTATCCAGCAGACATTTCTATGAAGCAGGAAATTTCAAAGACAGTTTAGTCACTTTCTGCTGTGTCCTGCAGAATGTCTCACAGACTCTCATGAATCAGGAACCCTGAAAGACCATCTCACCTTTAGGCAAGTTCAGCAGTCCTCTCTCTGCGGGTTCTTTGTGTCCAGTTTATGCAACAGTCCAGGCAAGAACAGTTTCTTGCCCAAATGGCTATCAAACTCCATAAGGAGCCTCTTCGATGCCCATCTTCCTCTTGAAGTAGCTGGGGCTGCCAGGAGCAGATATATCTCATTGCCATGAAAAACCCTAAGTTATTAAAATATTTTAAATGCCATATTCTGCAGTCTTTGAGAGATATGAAGAATGTCTATCTAACTGAAATATATCTCTATATATCTAGAAAATCTAACTGACATGACTACAAGCTTTACTATTATCGATGATTATTCATTAGCAACCTATATTTCCTATTATACATTACATTTTAAAAATGAACTACACAATCACAATACCTTAATCAAGAGCAGAAATACATATACATATAACAAAATTGACCTTAAAGTCCATATCAATGCAAATTATTCATACCTATATCATATCCCCCTTTAAATGTAAAAGAACGTTTATAAACCATATTTGGAAACATGGGCGCCACTCTGTTGAGGGAGGGGCGGGGCTGCATCCCCTGCATCCGCCCGCCCGCATGGCTTATGCCCCGAAATAATTACATGGAAACTGTATTCTTTTAAACATTGCCTGGCCCATTAGTTCCAGCCTCTTATTGGCTAGCTTTTTTATATTGATCCAACCTATTTTTAATACTTTGTGTAGCACCACGAGCTGGCTTACCAGGAAAGATCTTAACCTGTGCCTTTTTGGAATGGGAGAGTCATGGCGACTCACTGACTCAGCTTCTTTCTCCCAGAATTTTGTTCTGTCTACTCCGCCTACCTAACTTTCTGTCCTATTAGGGCCAAGCAGTTTTCTTTATTAATTAACCAATGAAAGCAACAGATAAATACAAGACCCACCTCCATCACTCTTCTACTTGAAAGCTTGGGCTGGGGCTCCCAATGAAGCCACCACTCTCTATGACTGAGCCCCCTGTCCTGTCCTTAGTGGGAAAGCAATGTGTATTTCGGAACCACTAGTTGCCAGCGCTACACACTGCCACTCACCTCTGAGCTCAGACCCAAGCCGGGCCCGAATTCTGGGTCGGACTGGCTGTAGGCCTGAGCCATCTCCAAAGACTCAGAACTTCAGGGAGCCTCAGATTGAGAAGCAAGGTTTACAGAAAGTGGGCACTCAAACTGCGGCGGGGGGGGGGGGGGGGATGTGAGGGGGGCAGGCACAGCATAGGGACCACAAGTGATTCCTCCCCCTGCGTCCAGCTCTTCAGTTTTCAAATTGTGGTCCCCCTAGGTAAAGGGGACATTGAGTGTCCTGAATTTTCTTTTCTTTCCCCTCCCTCCCTCCCTCCCTCCCTCCCTCCTTCCTTCCTTCCCCTTCCTTCCCTTCCTTCCCAGACAAGGTGTCTCACCAACCCAGAACGACCTTGCACTCACAGCCTTGAACTCCTACCCACCTGTCTCCACTGCCCAAGTGCTGGGACCACAAGGACCCAAAAGTCGTGGTGCTCCTTACAAAGATCTTTAACTGTGAGCTTACAATCTGGGAACAGCCTAGAAAGATTACTACTTTCTAATCTGGATCATTTTCATAGGCCCTCTATGCCCGGGAACTGCTGAGGGCTCTCAGTCCAGATGCCCCCTGACATCCTAACTTGGTCTGCTCTAACTACTGCAGGCTACAAAGAGGAGAGCGAGAGAAGGGGAGGGCAGCATTCTCACCCACAGCAGGCTGGCAGGGAAGTGGCTGAGCGCCCACCCTGGATGGAGACCTTGAGGCCTGCAGGATCCCATCCTCCTGTGAGCCCGCAGGTTCTTTGGCATAGCCAGAGCTTCATGAGACCTCTTGGCTCCAAAGACAGAGACTCAGACTTGTAGCAGAATTTTCTATGCTATGTGATCACAAGATCAACCATCCCCAAAACTCTGCGGGTGCTGGGGGAGGGGATGGTATTGACACGGAGAGGTTAGGTCACTCAAGGACCAAGCGGGGAGCCAGGCCCTGGCAGATAGGAACCTGGGCATCCTGGAGCAGCCATTCTCACCTGGGGGCTGCAACCCTCATGTGGGTCGCATATCAGATACCCTGCATATCAAATATATACATGACAATTCATGAACAGTAGCAAAACTATAATTATGAAAATGATTTTCTTGTTGGGGGTCACCACAACATGAGGAACTGAATTCAAGAGTCCCAGTGTCAGGAAGGGGGAAGCCACTGATCTAGAGGATCCTGCTGTTACCCTGAGCTGAGCCGACTTGGAAGTCCTCAAGTAGCAGACTAGGAGAGTTCTAAAGCAGCAATGACTTTTGTTCTAGGTCCTTAGTGGTCCCCGTCCATAATGGCCTGTACTGGGTGCTGCCTGCCCCCACCCGCTGAGAGGCTCCAAAACTCTGGCTTTGCCTTCAACCATCTGAAAACCAGAGCGTGGGTGTGGCTTTGTTGGGAGGGTCAGGGCCACCGCTGGGTCCAAGCAGCCACCAGGAAGCCTCACTCCCACCCTGACAGAGGTGGCACTGACTCCACCCTAGTAGGGGGAGGCCAGGTTTCTGTGATGCAGGCCACAGACTCTGTTTGGGCCTCGAGAAGCCACGCTTTGCTCCACCCTAAAACTGTTGACAGAGCGGCCAGGAAATCTAGGTCAGCGGTGGGCGAGGCCCTGCAGGTGTGACCCGGTGCCAGGAGAGAAGTCACGGCCAGCTGGGGAGGGAACACCCATGCTTATGATACATCCCCATTTCCGGGCCCTCCCAGAAACCCTTTCTCTGGAAACTTCGCAGTAGGGGAGAATGGGCACGTAGGAGTCCAGATCTGGACTCAGCTGTATGCAAGCGTGTTTTTGCCTTTTACTGGGTCCTCTGGCTCTGACTGGAGACAGCGGTTTCTCTGACGTGGAGCTCCTCCGGGAGCCACACTCTAGCTTCGTGTTCCAAAGCCACTTCTTCAGAGCAGCCTGCCCTGACATTCCCGGGGCACCCCCTCTGTTGTTGGGACCCTTAGTGGGAAGGAGCTGGGGAATCTGTGGAATGAAGGAATAAGTGCAAACATGAGTCAAGCCCCAGAGTCTGGCAGACTCAGTCTAACCTTCATTCCGAGAGCTAGACCAAAACTCCGGCACTGCCGGTGCTGACTCTAAAAGACAAGGATCCTCAGAAAGGGACACCCCTCAATTGACTGCCTAGATCCAGGTTCCAAGGGACCATAGAAGGTTTTAGGGTTCTGCTGGAACCACGTACTAAAAAAATTCCTTTGTTACAAGTGTACTATAGGGTTGCATGAGCTCATATGTTTCCCTTCCTTCCTTCCTTCCTTCCCCCCCTCCCTTCCTTCTCTCCATCCTTCCTGTGCACACAGAACAGCCCTGCTGAGGTTCTGAAGGCATCCTGACATTGCTAAAGTTCCCAGGCTGGAGAAGCAGTTGCCATTCTGGTCTATCAAGTTCAGCCAGCCTGCCTGGCACCACTGAACAGACAGAACCTTATGACACCCACCACCAGAAACGGAGGCCTGCTGAGCCAGCTCACGCTAGGGGATAGAGAAGTACTGGTTTTGCCTGGGACATAGCCACTAGCTCCTTTTGACAACAAGAGAGAGTTGTCTTATATAAAATGTCCCCACCCCCAAGGTAAAGGGACAGGGGATGTGCTCTGATTGGTTATATTACTCTTTTCATTTTATAGATGAGAGACTAATCTAGGGCTTACAGAAGAGGTATCTAGACTATCAAAGTCACGATAGATCCTAGGTGCCATCCTCTTGAGAGAGCAGAAAGGGAAGGGAGATGGAACAGGGAATAGAAAGGCAAGAAGTAAAAGTAAGCTCTCTGGGGCTCAAGCTGGGGCCTCATGGAACCTGCAGAGGATGTCCCGGGTCTTCTATTCCTTTCCGTTCTCCTCCTGCCCTCCCCCCCCCCATCTTGAGCTAGACGCTGAGGTGCCTGCCCATCAAGCCTCGCTTTCTTCTGCAGAGTGGCCACGCTCCAGATGCTGTGTGTGCCTGCCCTCTGGTGGCAGGATCAGGAAGTGTGTCGCCGCTGGTCCCAGAACTTATCCTGAGTGCCTTAGGGTGTGAATCCACCCAGCTCCAGCCTCAGCATTAATTAAATCAGTGAGGAGAAAGCTCAGAGCCTCCAAGGAGCCCTTGGTTCCTCCTCGGTGATGGGTGTCAAGAAAACCCAATAGGGCCTACATCTGTCCAGGGAAATTGGGAATCTTGGCTGAGGTTGAGGGGAACTGGGTGGGTCAGGCAGACATATGAGGTGTCCTTGAAAGAAGGAAGTCTGTGAGAATGTGGTCAATTTTCCCGGGACAGTCTCAGTGCTCGGGGCAAGCATGCGGTTTGAGGTTGACACACTCTGTCTCCATATTTGAAGGTGGTCCAGCATGGGCTGTCTAGGGAGCAGACTCTCAGCCCTGGCGTGACTCCTCCCTGCTCTCCACCCTGGCATGACTCCTCCCTGTGACCCTCAGTTTGCCAATCTGCAGTCTCAGTGGGGTTTCCTTGTGGGTCACACCTGACTTCACATGGAAGCCCAGGTGAAGCTGCTTGCCCACCCCCTTACAGATGAGGTGAATGAAGCTGAGAGAGGATTGCCCACTGAGAGGAGGCAAAGGGCTTACTTAGCCTCTCACTTTTCCCACTAGAGCAGGCATTGTCTATCTGGGACAGTGGAGTTGGTCAGACTCCTCAAGATGGAACCCTGGCCCTGCAGCCCCTAGCTGAGTTGCTGTGGACTCTTTGAGCCTCTGCCACATCTTCTGAGGAATTGTCCCTGAGTGGGATGGCTGACCCCAGGTCCCCTTTGCTCTGTTCTGTTATTTTTAGCTGAGAAGGCTCCGATAGCTTTGCAGTGAGTTTATTTTTGGCTCCCTGCAGCTTGCTAGCCTGGTGGCTTATTGTACAGCAATGGTTTTCACCCCGTGTGCTGCGACCCCTCTGGGGTCAAAGGACTCTTTTGAGGGTGGCCTCAGAGCATCAGAAAACACAGATATTTACATTGCAATTCATAACAGTAGCAAGATTACAATTATAAAGTAGCAAAATATCAACTTTATGGTTGGGGGTCACCATAGTAAGAATTGTATTAAAGGGTGGCAGCATTGCCAGGCGGTGGTGGCGCATGCCTTTAATCCCAGCACTCGGGAGGCAAAGGCAGGCGGATCTCTGTGAGTTTGAGGCCAGCCTGGTCTACAGAGCTAGTGCCAGTTAAGACTCCAAAGCTACACAGAGAAACCCAATCCTAAAAAACCAAAAAGTAGAAAATTTATGTGTGTGTGTGTGTGTGTGTGTGTGTGTGTGTGTGTGTGTGTGTGTGTATGTATATGGATGGCAGCATTTGGAAGGTTGAAAACCACTGCTCTAGAGGAACCATGAGGTCTCAGGCTCAGGAGGGTAGGGAAGCCTCTACTGGAGGTGGTCCCTCTCCTCCACTCTGGAAATGCCCCGGTGAGGGCTGGGTTTCCCCTCATGGGACAGAGATCTCAGTTCCCCCGTGATCCGTACATCCTGAAAGCAGGCTAAAGTCTCCCTCCAGCAACCTCTGTGGATGGTCAAGCCTTTGGCAAGCCCTGACAGTGGGACTCCACCACCTTTTCAGGTGTGAGTAGGATGGCAGATGGCCTCCCAAGTTCTTAAAAGCCTCAGCAGCATCCTCACCCCCAACCCCCGCCCCCTTCCACCCCCCACCCTGCTTTGCTCTGAGTCTCTGGAAAGCTGAAGGGTTTATCCAAGATCTATGTTCCCAAGGCTTGTTTGGTTTCTGGGATCCTGTGCCCTGGGGAATTCCACCCCTGTGCAAAGCTGCGCAGCTGTGTGGTCCTCCCTCTGGGAAGAAAACTCCCTGGAGTAGCTCAGACCTTGCACAACAGGCAGTGGTCACAGCCACCCCCGAAAGTGAGGGGATCCCCAACCTTCAACTCAGCAGCCTCCATTACCCTTTCTCGATTCCTCATCCCCAAGCTGCATTTTCCCCTCCTCTGATAAGGAGCAAAGTAGTAATGTCCCCTTTGAGCAAAGAATACCCCCGGGGTCCCCTTTACACCCCTTCCACTGCCTTGGTGCCCTGGCCCATCACCACACTAGGACGTCCAAGGTCTTTTCTCAAACAAAGGCTGTCCTTCAGCTCCGCCACGAGCAAATCTGCTAGCCTTGCCAAAATGATTTTTTTTTAGATTCTTAAAAAGGTATTAATGGTTTGTTTGTTTTTAAATTAGAAACAAAGTAATGGGTTTCTCTTTTTATTTCATCAGTACTATTAGTGTGTGTGTGTGTGTGCAACAAGCTCTCGTCCATGGTTGCACAGCCACTGAACACACAGTGAGATCAGAGGACAAACCTGTGGAGCCGGCTCCCGCCTTCCGCCTGTATGTGGGTTCTGGGGATCAAACTCAGGTCCACCAGACTTTCATAGCCCGCACCTTTACCTGCTGACTCATGCAGCCAAAGTTGTCCTCAAACTCTCTATGTGTGGAGGATGACCCTGAGTTTCTGATCCTCCTGGCTTCACCCAGCAAGGACTGGGATTACAGGTCTGAACCCCCACACTCAGCTTTAGGTAGTACGGGGGAGTCGAACACGTCTTCATGCAGGCTAGGCAACCACTCTACAAGCTGAACTGCATCCCCGGGCTTCCCTTCTTGTTCCACTTACAGTTTTGCTTTTCGGTTCATTGTGAGCCACGGCCCACCTGTCTCTGCCTCTGAGGGGCTGGAATCACAGGCATGTGCCTCTGAGGCCTGGGTCACTCAGTTTTGGTCTCTTCAACATTTTCGTGTGAGTCTCAGCCATCTGACTGCCTCTTTATGTTATGCAATCAAAATAGATTGTTTGTTTCTTGGGGAAAAAAATGGCTCAAGAATACTCCTGTTGTCCTTTGAAGGGTGGTGTGATACCCTGGGGGTTTTTTCCATGGTTCTCTTGAACCCTTCCAGTTACAGCTGGGAAAGAGGAAATGACTTCCCGGAGGAGAGCCACAAATAGTGACCGTGGAGCCAGGAGAGCCAGGCTAAGCCAGGCAAGCTCCAGTCCACCAGGGCAGCTTGATGCAACAGTCTCCTTCAGAGATAAAGTATCTTCCCTCCAGTTTGTCTCAGGAAAGTAGTCAGCTTCCTGGTGAGTTCCAAGATAAGACCAGCTGCTTCTACCTGCCAGGCCTGATATTACCATGGAAACAGCTGTCAACAGGAGCACTGCCTCCCTGGGGCATAGCACATCCTTTACTGCCTATGTAGAAGGCAAAGCAGTTTGGGCTTGGAGGCCTAGCATACAGGGCTGGCCCCTTTCCTCTCTAAGTAGACCCCGAATGAGATATGCGCTTGTAACAGGACTTCCAAGTTCTCCTGGATACTTTTATCTTCGGTGAGGGCTGCCCGAGGAGAAGCTGGCTGTTTAAAAACATTTATTTTTTTAATTGTTTGTTTTTGAGATAGTGTTATTGTTATTATTATTATAATTGTAGAATACAACCTGTGCTTCAGGTCAGTTTCAGCCACCCTTCCTCAATGAGCCAATTAAAATAGTCAAATTAGCTGGACATGATGGTGCACACCTTGAATACCAGCACTCGGGAGGTAGAAGCAGGTGGATCTCTAGGAGTTTGAGGCCAGCCTGGTCTACAAAGCAAGTTCCAGGACAGCCAGGACTCCATAGTGAGACTCTGTCCCCCAAAAATGAAACAATCAAAAAGAGTCAAATGGAGATTTATTTAATATATCCACATTGAGAAGAGGGACAAAGGGACCAGCGAATGCCCAAGTCCTTCCAGAGTCCCGAAGTGAGACCAAAATTTAAATAGAGAGCCAAGAATATGCACACCTAACCAGTCCCTGCCCATCCTTCAGTCTCATCCTGCAAATCTGACACATTAGAAACTAACCCATGAACTCTCTGTAATGGTAAAAATAAAACACTGCAGGTCCCCAAGAGGTGGCAGCGGGCCATGAGGGGCAGTGGGTCCGAGGCAGGTAAGAGGCCTCAGAAGTTCAGCCAGTCCCACGAGGAGCAGTGGCAGGTGAGGGACAGAGACAGACAGGCATGTCATACAGAGTGAGGTTGGATATTTATTTAGTGGGTTATGAGGGGAAAGGGAGAGAGAGAAGGGGGATGAGGAGAGAGAGGCAGAGTGAGAGGGAGAAAGAGAGAAAGAGAGAAAAAACAGAGAGAGAGAGAGAAGTAGGGGAAAGGAGAGAAGAGAAGCTAACTCTTCAGGAGAGAGATGGAAATGAAGGAGCTCACAGGCTGGAAGCAGAAGGACAATCTGCTTGCCTTGGAGGACCTAAGGGACAGGATGGACCATTACACCCTATCTTTGTATAAACTGATTTTCCCCACTGGCTGGGTCCTTTTCCTTCTTCCAGCATGAGATTCCAGGGAAAATTCTCATATTTTTGCAGTCCGTTGTTACAATAATCTGATGGGATGAGATTAGTGTCTTTTTAGAATATCTTCATTCTGACCAGGTAGGTTATGGCAGTGTCCCACTGAGTATCCATGTGGCCTAAAACTCACTATGGAGACCAGGCTGGTCTCAAACTCACAGAGCTTTGCTTACCTCTGTCTCCAGAGCTGGCCAGGAAGTTAGGTAGGAAAGCCAAACTGAGAATTATGGAAAGAATGAGGGCGACCTCAGGAGAGATGCCAGTCAGTCACCAAGGACATGTAAAAAATGAGGTGGCAAAATATAAATAGAAATATGGTTTCATTTAAGTGTAAGAGTTAGCTAGTAGGGGCTGGAGAGATGGCTCAGCGGTTAAGAGCATTGCCTGCTCTTCCAAAGGTCCTGAGTTCAATTCCCAGCAACCACATGGTGGCTCACAACCATCTGAAATGAGATCTGATGCCCTCTTCTGGCTGCAGGCAGACACACAGACAGAATATTGTATAATAAATAAATAAATAAATAAATATTTAAAAAAAAGAGTTAGCTAGTAATAAGCCTGAGCTATTGGCTGAGCATTTATAAGTGATATAAGCCTCTGTGTGGAATTTGGGAAGCAGTTGCTGGTTATTTGGGACTGGGTAGTTGGAACAGGAAATGTCCTCCTGCCTCTGTCTCCCAAGTGCTAAGATCAAAGGACTATGACACCACACCCAGTTGGAGGATATCAAAGGGATGTCCTGCCCTGAACTCCTTTTCCCTCTTCTTCTCTGCAAAATTCATGCTTTCGGAGCCAGAACTCAGGTGCCATCACCAGGACTTCCCCTAAGTCATGTTCTAATGCTGGTACAAGTTCTATTTTGCATTTCATCACTGGGCCCTATCCCAATCTCGGATGCCTGCCAAGTGCCTATACAGAAGCAGGACGGCAAACCCCTGCTTTACCCCTGGCAGTGGGACTCGCAGTTCTTACCTGAGCTTGGCCCTTGCATCCTGACTCATGACTGGTAGAGGTGGCCATTGTTATGGTCCAAAGATAGGGACCAGGTATAATGGAACCACAGCAGTAGGGGCCTGGCTAAGTGGCTGCAAGGCACAGAAATACCCATTGTGTGTTGAAGACAGTCAGAAATGGGTCTGTGTGAACAGCTGAGCTCCTAACCCTGGGAGACCTCTGCTAGATCTATGTTCCATGCTTCACCCTGCTCCAGTGTGACACATACACAGTGACGTGTCTACTGTGACGTTGAACTTGATCTAAGGAGCACCTACGGAGAACATGCCTCTAAGTGATTCTACAATTCCATGCCGTTTCATGCTGCATTCTCCATGGCTCTGTGACCCAAAACCCTGTCAGTAACCGTAGGCAACTTTCATTTCCATATAACCTTGGGAAGGGGAGGTGCTGCTTTGATGTTAGATGGCAGTAGCAAGAGCACACTTGAACACTGGTACTCAACCTGTGGGCCATGGCCCCTCTGGGGGGGTCAAACAACTCTTACACAGGTGTCACCTAAGATGTTTACATTATGAGTCACAACAGTAGCAAAATTACAGTTATGAAGTATGTGGTTGGGGGTCACCACAACATGAAGAACTATATTAAAGGATCACAACATTAGGAAGGTTGAGAATCACTGCTCTGGAGAAATCAGCTGCACAGGCACAGCCCAGCAAAGTCCCATTTCCCTAGTGAGGAGGAAAAACAAAGTGTTTAAAATATATAGGTACCAAGTGAAAGTCTAGGTTTCCAAACCAGTCCTGTGTGTCTACATGGCTAAGAACCACAGAAACCAAATGTGATACAAGACTTCTTGAATCCTGGCCCTTGGGAGGAGAGACAGAAGGAACTCTATGACTTCAAGACTAGTCTATTTTACATAACAAGTTCTAGAACAGCCAGAGTTACAAAGATAAATAAATAAAAATAAAAGTACACTAACTGGCAGAGGCAAGTCTTCTGCCTGGAGCAATATGACAGCTCTTCTACAAAGTTACATTGTATCAGTTATTTTCTCTCATTGCTATGACAGCACACCAGACAAAAGCAGTCTAATTGTGTCAGTGGTGGTGACACAAGCCTTTAATCCCAGCACTCAGGAGGCAGAGGCAGGTGGATCTCTGAGTTCAAGGCCAACCTGGTCTACTGAGTGAGTTCTAAGACAGCTAGAACTATACAGAGAAACCCTGTTTCAAAACAAACAAAAGAACATAGGAGTTGGCCGCTCGTTCATCCTGGCCACCCAGAACCAAAATAAGCACACAGAAACTATTATTTAAAACACTTCTTGACCCATTAGCTCTAACTTCTTATTGACTAACTCTTACATCTCAATTTAACCCATTTCTATTAATCTGTGTTTTGTTATGTGACTGTGGGTTAACGGCAATATTCCATCTGGCATCTGTCTTTGGTGTGGCTACATGGCTTCTTTCTGACTCCGCCTTCTTTCTCACAGCATTCAGTTTAGTTTTCCCCACCTACCTAAATTCTGCCCTGCTATAGGTCCAAAGCAGTTTCTTTATTAATTAACCACTTGTATTCACAGCATACAAAGGGGAATCCCACAATACCTCCCCTTTTCTGTTTAAATAAAAAGGAAGGTTTTAACTTTAACATAGTAAAATTACATATAACAAAACAGATATCAAGTAAGAATTATAGTTACAATATTTATATCTACTTTATCTTTTATAATAACTAAGAAAAACTATATTGTTACTATCTACCCTTCAACTCCATTGAAGACTCCAGAAGGATATAATATTGCCTAAGTAAACAGGAAGTGCATTGTAAGCAACTTCTAAAACTCTAGAATTGACAGAGACATCTCACTGCCTGGACAGTCACCCAAAGTTCTTCTGTACCATTGGGGCCTCCATCTTCAGCCTATAGGCCCATAGCATCTGGCAGACTTTTCCATGAAGCAGGAAATTTCAAAGACAGTTCTGCCTATACTAGCAGTTTATTAGTCACTTTCTTCTGTGTCCTGCAGAATGTCTGGCAGACTCTTTCATGAAGCAGGAACCCTAAAGTATCATCTCACCTTTAGGCAAGTTCAGCAGTCATTTCTCTGTGGTCCTGCATGTCCAGTTCATCAAGCAGTCCAGGTAAGAGCAACTTCTTGTCCAAATGGCTAGCCAACTCCATAAGAAGCCTCTTCAAAGCCCATTTCCCTCTTGAAGTAGATTGGAGCTGCCAGGAGCAGATGTGTCTCATTGTCATGATAAATCCTAAATTCTTAAAACATTTTAAATTCCATATTCTGTAGTCTTTTAAAGGTTTGAAGAATACCTATCTGAAATACATCTCTGTACATCTAGAAAATCTAACTAACATGACTATAAGCTTGAATATTATAGATGATTATCTATTAACCTATATTTCTTAATTATACATTATATTTTAAATGAACTACACAATTGTAATACCTTAATCAAGAGCAGAAATATACATATAAGAAGATTGGCCTTAAATTTGTATCAATAAACCAAGATCCATATCAATGCAAATCTCAATAGCATATCCCCCCTTTAAATATAAAAAACATTTATAAACAATATTTGGGAATTTGGGTGTAGCACTCTCTAAACTGCTTCCTGCTGTTTAGTGGGTGAAGCGATTTTTTGAGGGGTGTTCAAAGCAACCTTTCAGAGTGTCTTAGTCTATCAAACCATATTAGTCTGGAAGAAATCCACAGGTTCTCATCCTCTGTGGAAACAAAAGAAGAACCTATTTTCCAAAGCAATATATCCTTAGACCCATATTTTAAATTCAAGATACCTTTAAAATATACATGTTGGTTTATCTTAGCAGCCCATACAATTAAATATCTCTCTGTACTTAGCTTTTTCACAGTCAAAAATTCAAAGAAATCACAATAATATACATAATCCAGACTCTCCGTGAATTTTCCATCTTTATATGGATTGTTTTTCTTTACTCCTTTTAATTTATGACTGTCTGTACTCTGTGTCTTTAAAGATTTTGTTCTAATTTTTTATAAACCATTTATTTCCTTTTATAACTCTCTATACTCTTTTTCTTTTCTCTCCAAAGCCTACATACATTTATCCAACACTGTGACTCATTTAGAGGTCTTTTATGTCTGAATTTGTCTTCTTATGTATCTATAATTCTTTATTGTCCTGGAGTGCTTCTTGAAATTCTAAGCGTTTCTTAAAAACTTAAGTTGTGACGTTACTATGGTATATACGGTACTTCCTGCTTGCTCCACACAGTCCAATACAGTGGAAGAGGTCCATTCATCACCTCTGCAAGCTGTGAACATTACCCCAGTTTGCAGCGTGTCTATGTTGAACCCTTAAGCAGTTGTAGCACTCTGCTCACAAAACTCCATTTAAATGCTAAGCTTCTGGACTTCCCACAGGGCAGGGAACCTTTGGGCTGAGGAGGTAGGGAGACTTGTTTGGGGGAGGGGGAGGGAAATGGGAGACGGTGGCGGGGAAGAGACAGAAATCTTTAATAAATAAATAAACGGAAAAAAAATGCTAAGCCCCCAGAAAGAGCCAGAGTTCGTGCTGGCAGAATGGCTCAGGAAGCCAGCATTTCAAAATGGCGCAGCTTTTTTATGCTACCGCTGAATCAGGAAAACCTCTCTTAAAGAATCTATGCCTCTGCTTGCTTCTAGCAAACAGAGCCCACCCAAGAAATTGCTGCTACTAAACCATATTTAACTATGTTCTTTTGTGTCTAGGATTCCTTTCTAAGCCTTCTCAGGTTTTACATGTATTTAGTCCACCACATTGGTGCACCAATTTGTAGGAGGAGGCAGGAGCCACTTTTTTTGTCCTGGCTGCCCAGAACAAAAATAATCACACAGAAAACGTGTTAATTAAATCACTGCTTGGCCCACTAGCTCTAGCTTCTTATTGGTTGACTCTTACATATTAAGTTAACCCATTTCTTTTAATCTGTGTATCACCACGTGGCTGTGGCTTACCAGCTAAAGTTCCATCTGGCTCCAGCGGGGCTCCATGGCTTCTCTCTGACTCTGCTCTTCTTTCTCCCAGCATTCAGTTTAGTTTTCCCCACCTAACTTAAGTTTTGCCCTGCTATAGGTCCAATGCAGTTTCTTTATTCATTAATGGTAATCACAGCATACAGAGGAAAATCCCACATCAAAAGTGGCCCCTGTATCTTTCCTGGGCAACACAATGAAGCTGGGCATGAAGGTGTTGGTGTGGGAGAGCAGACCCAGAGGGCATGAAGGCAGGGAACTGACCCTGCCCCTTGCTCATTGCTGCAAAGGGTGAATTAGCCAGAGCAGAGTTGGAAGCTCACCCTGGTGGTGAGGACAGGGGAGGATTAGTGGGCTGACCAACCCTGCAGCTGCCCAGGCCAAGAACCAAGGTTACGACTTGGTCTGTTGGAGCACATGAAGGGACCTGACCCTCAGACCCAAAGCTGCAGGATCTCCACAACACAGGGCAACAGCAGGATATTCAAGAGAAGTACCAGTGAGGGCCCAGCCATTGATAGTATAGTAGAAACAAGCGGCCTCAAACCAGACCAATGACCACTCACAAGTAAAGATAAATGGTCAAAGGGGTTTACCGTGTTACACTGCATCCATGATGAGATTTTAATTTTTTTTCCTTTTGTTTTCTTTTTTTTTCTCTTAAATGGGGCGGAGGGTGATGCAAAGGGACAGGGAAATGAATGGGATGGAGATGCATGATGTGAAAGACACAGAGAATACTTGTCCCCAACACCTCCCCCGTCCCCCAGCCTCTTGATGGTGCTACCTAAGAAAGTCTTCCCCACACCCCTTGCTAGTCCGGTCAGTGGTCAGACTTGGAGGAGGATCCGACAGGAGGGTGTAACTGTGAGCTAAAATGTCTTGGTTGTACCTGTTTGTGGCTTAGCTTTGTATTTAAATAGCAAACACAAAAAAAAGGAAATAAACTTGAAAATTATTTGTCATCATAAAAATAAAGAGAAAAGAATTAAAATATTTATTGCCAAACAAAAAAAAAAAAGAAAGTAAAACAAAACAAAAAGCAGTGCCATGGCTCAGCAGTTAAGAATACTGACTGATCTTCCAGAGGACCCAGGTTTGATTCCTAGCTCCCACATGGCAGCTCACAACTGTCTATAATTCCAGTTCCAGCATACATGACACCCTCTTCTGGTCTCCATGGGCACTACATGCTTGTGGTGCATGGACCTTCATTCAGGCCCATACACATAAAATAATACTTTTCTCTCTGGTCCACTTGTGGCTTAGGGGGTGAATATGAAAGAAACGACTGCAAAGAGAGCAGAACCTCTGTAGTTTGCAGAATTATACATACCAGTGGCTCCTGCAGACTGCTCAGGCAGGCTGGGTTAGTACTGGAGCATCATGGGTATAAAAAACTTAGCATCTGAGACTTTATTGTTTCCGTGTAGCCGGATGCAGGATGGAATCTGCAGAGAGGGGAGAGTGGACCAAAGCTGCATTGGGTGTTATCTGGCTTGGGGATCACTGTAGTGATGCCATGTTACCTAGGAGATGTCCGGAGCTGGAGCCAGACTCCAGGTCCAAGGAGGGGCTGCAAGGACAGTGGGTGGCAGTGGTAGTTCTTCTATAGAAGCTTGTCTGATGTCAGATCCGTGCAAAGGATGGGAACCTTTTCCCAACATCTTCTTAATTGGCTCCCAGTGAGAAGAAAGCTGGTCCCATGAGATCCATTAGAAGTCTGAGAGGGGGCACAGAAGAGTGGGGAGGTTGTAGTGTGTGTGTGTGTGTGTGTGTGTGTGTGTGTGTGTGTGTGTGTGTGTGGTGTGTGTGTGGTGTGTGTGTGTGTGTGTGTGTGTGTGTGTGTGTGTGCAGCTAGTGGTATTCTGGGGAAGGAGTCCATTTTTGAAAACTTCCAGGATTCCCAAGGGGAAGTGTGGACTCTGTCCCAGCCCCTCAGTTCTCTGTCTTAGTTCCCTCTGGTGTCTCTCAGCAGCTTGTGCTCCACGGCTCTCAAAGACTGACCCCAAGCGACAGCAACTCCTATAGGCTGTGGGTCCACTGTGTGTCAGATTGGCCGCACTTGTGATTGACTGTAACAGTCTCAGGCACCCCTGTGAGGGATTTCTTGATCAGATTACCTAAAGCAGGGAAGACCCACCCTAAATATGGATGACACCTTCACTTTTTGCCTGCTTGCTTTCTCTCCCACTGGCGAGGGCATCTATCCTGCTGTAGCAGCAACGCTTCAGTGATTATAATGCCAGCTTCTTTGGGATTCCAATGCAAGCTGAAGACCAGGAATCTTCCAAGCCTCTGTGCCATATTGGAACTGTTGAGACATCCATCCAGCTTTGTGACCTGAACGACTATTAGATCCTCAACCTCTCTGGTGTGAGACAGTTATTGTTGGGCTACCCAGACTGCCTTTTACAAACTGATGATAAACCCCTCCATCAACGCAAGTAACCCCAATCAGCCCAAATCAGACTGAATTAAAAGATACCCAGGTTTAATGGGTGCCAGCGCTCCCTGGTGGCCTCTGGGAAAACTCAGAGTGGGGGAAGGAGAACCAGAATGACCACTAGAGAGAGAGAAAAGGAGAGACCACGTGTTTATTCTCTGGGGGCAGTTTAAATAGCCTGTAGGAGTGGTCTTGACACTCCCTGGGGAGGTCTCACCACCTGGCTGGCTCCTTGACCTTCCCTAGGGAGGGGGGTCACCATTTGGTGGGCTTTCTCAGAGGTGGAGTTTCACTGAGGCAACTCCCAGGGGAGAGAGATTTGGAATAGAGTTTTCTGCCTAACATTTCAAAAATGGATGCCAGGGGACTGGGTAAAGTCCCCAACTAAGCATTCAGACTCTTTGTATAAAGGGGTGCCAAGGAGCTGAGGTGATGCTTTTAACCGAACATTCCTGAACTGTCAAGTAGGAGGTGGCAGGAAGGATGTTAGACAGGAGATTATATGGCTTGTTAACCAGTAGGTAAACTGGAATAACTGCTTTATTCATTTATTTATTTGTTTATTTATTTATTTATTTTTGGTTTTTTTCGAGACAGGGTTTCTCTGTAGCTTTGGAACATGTCCTGGAACTCCCTTTGTAGACCAGGCTGACCTCAAACTCATAAAGATCCACCTGCCTCTGCCTCCCGAGTGCTGGGATTAAAGGTTTGTGCCACCACTGCCCAGCTAACTTATGAGACAGAGGTCTTGAACCAAGTGATAAGTTCCAGAAGGCTTACGCACAGGATGGGCAGGAGTGTTGCAGAGTGATTAGATAGGGATTAAAAGTCCTTGAGATAGAAGGTGGGTGATAATAGGCTTAAGACATCAGCAGTGGTTTCAAACATCGGAAACTGGGGTCTAGAAGGGAAAGACGAAGGGTCTTTAAGGCACACTAGGACTGGCTGGTGGTGAGTAACAACCACAGGAGTGGCCCATACTTGGGGATCTACTGGATCAGAGAGGGTAGAGACAGAACAGTCTGGGATAGGAACCTGTGAGGCTATGAAGGTGAGAAGAAAGTGTGACTCAGGAGAAGGTGTGGGGGCCAAAGTGAGTGTGGCCCCAAAGTGGCTGAGAATATCTCAACCAAGAAGAGCTGCAGGGCAAGCAGGTATCACTCAGAAAGAATGAGAAAAGAATCACCCTGCAAGAATGCAGGGCAGTGGCAGAGCCTTAAGTGGGAAGGAGCCAGTCCTGTCTACCCCATGACTGAATTTGGTGAGGGGAACGTAGGGCCCGAGTGAGATGTTAAAACAGAGTAGGTAGCTCCTATGTCCAAAAGAAAAGTAAAGGACTTACCCACTACCTGCAACATTACCCTAGGCTCGGAGAGGGCGATGGAGTCACCAAGTCTGGGCAGCACCAATCCTCCACCAGGCCGAGTAGTTCGAAGGTTGGCACAGTCTCACTTGTTGATGTTGGTGAGACTGGCCCTTTGTGGTATGGCGTAGAGGATGAGCTCACATGGGGGCATTGTGATTTCCAGTGTCCAGGCTTCTGGCAGATAGGGCATGGCCTCATAGGCAGCGGAGGCCCGGGGAATATCGTGCCAAATGGCCATTTAGGCCACGTTTATAGCAGGCTCCCGGCAAGGTTGACTTAGGCTGAGCTCCAGCAGGATGAAGCCTCGTGGTCAACTTCCCTTGTCCCCATTCTGGGGGTCCCAGTGGCCTCAGGGCAGCTGCTAGGGCTTGCTGCCTCCTGCAGCCTTGTCTACTGGGAAGACTCAGCTGTCTCTTCTCAGGCATTAAAACTTTAAAGGCCATTTTCACCAATTCCTGTATGGGGGTTTGGGGACCCTCCTCAGTCTTTTTAATTTTTTTCTAATATCTGGTACTGACTGGGGAGGCTGGGTCCAGTCTAGTATACTGAACCATGGTCTCTTGTATTTGGTTTAAAAATTGGCCGGGTTTTCGTCAACTAGCTGTGTGATCTCCCGGAGTTGGCCGAAATTAATCACTTTTTCTGAGACCATCTCCCTATCCTGAAGGAGGCAGCGGACCATGATGTCCAGCCTCTGTTGGCCATTTTGGTCTGGTTGCTAATCCCAGTATGGTTCTGTGGCCGACACGGCCACTTCCCCTACAGGGACTGTACTGTCTACCAGGTGAGTCTGCTCTGTGTACTGTCTAGCTGCTGCCTGAATTCTACTTTGTTCTTCAGGAGTGAGAGTAGGGGCCTGGATGACATAGAAATCATGCCAGGTTAAATGGTAGACCTGGGACAAATAGCAAAACTCCTTAATATAAACAGAAGGATTGGCAGAGAAGGAACCCAACCACTTTTCTATTTGAGAGAGGCCTGGAAGAGAGAAGGGAACGTGGACCTTAATAATGCCATCAGCTCCCACTACCTCCCAGAGAAGGCAGAGAAGGGCGGGGTTACAGTGAGACTCTGTTATCACCTAACACTTGTGGACACTTTTACAGGATAGATAGAAGCCTTTTTGGCCTCCAAGAAAACAGCAGATGTGGTAGCTCAGGTACTCCTGGACCACATTGTTCCTCGGTTTGGCATCCCGTGGATCATCCTGATGGACAGTGGGCCAGCCTTCACTTCCAGGGTCACTGAGCTTGTATTCAGAAGCTCTCAACATCTCCTGGAAAATCCACATTCCCTACCGCCCACAATCCTTGGGAAAGGTGGAGAGGGCCAATGGACTCATCAAACAACAGCTAATCAAGCTCTCCATTGAACTCAGGTCATCTTGGCCCTCCCTTTTCCCCATTGCCCTTACCCATCTCAGGAGCACCCCACATTCCCCTACGGGTCTGAGCCCTTTCGAGCTCCCTTTTTTGTTAACCATCACTTCCTAGCCCAAACTCCTCCACTAGCAGGGTACCTACCCTACCTCTCCCTTCTTCATTTATATGCTGGCAGCAGTCTCCTGCCCCCATACCAGTGGACCCAAATGCCCCTGAACCTGCCCCTCTCTCCCCAGGGGACAGAATACTCCAAGAACAGTGAGTTCCTGCATCTCTTGAATCTCGATGGACAGGACCTCACCACCCCCTCACCACCCTCTTGGCTGCCAAGCTTCTGGAACACCCATGCAGGTACCATCTCTCCAGGCTCAAGCAGGACCCTACTCAGGACACTTGGTCTGTCCAGAAGTTAGGACCTTCCACCCTCCGGTTTAACAAGATGCCACAATAAAGGGCCTATCTGCTCCTCATCCTGGCACACTCATCTTTGTCGGTACAAACAAGACGGGTAATAACAATATTTTTTCTCCTAGGCACCTACCTTCTCGTCTCCCTCAAGGAACAGATGCCTAACGTCTCCAGGCTGGCAGTAAACCGGATGCCTCTCCAGCCACACTTCTCGCTGAGTGTGAGCCCCCCAACTCCCAGCTCTCCCCTCTTCTACGTCGCCCTATACCCACAGGAAGTAGACAGACTTGAGCAGGTGCCCCTTTATCCAAAGAGAGTCTGGAATGTTTGGTTAAAAGCGTCACTTCAGTTCCCTGGCACCCCTTTATACAAAGAGTCTGGAAAATTTGTTGGGGTCTTCACCCCAACCCCCTGATATCTATTGTTGAAATGTTGGGTGGAAAACTCCATTCTAAGCCCCCTCCCCTGGGAGTTGCTAGTCCAAATTCCACCTCTGAGAGTCTGCCAAATGGCGACCCCTCCCCAGGGAGAGTACAGACCACTCCCACAGGCTACTTAAACTGCCCCTCAGTGGTAAACACGTGGTCTCGCTGCCCCTCAGAGATAAACATGTGGTCTCTCTTTTTCTCTCTCTGGTGGTCATTCTGGTTCTTCCCCCGCCCTCCACCTGTGTTTTCTCAGAGGCACCCATTAAACCTAGGTATCTTTTAATTAGTTTTGAATTGGTCTGATTGGGATTACTTGTATCGGTGGAGAGGGCAAGGACCCTCACTCTGGGTTCTGTACCCACTAGCCACCTTAAAAGAAATCTAGGAAGAGAAGGCAAAGCTTCCATTTTTGAGACAGGATGAAATGAAGGTTTTTTAAATTATTAAAACCCAGAAGTAAATTATTTATTCAGGTCAGCTATAAACGCACCTCTCATTTTGTGCCCGTTATCCCCCCCTGGGGGCTGTCACTAATATGCTTTCCTGAAACAAGCCATTTGTCTGCTCAGGGCGTGAGTGCTCCCGTCTGAAACATGGCTGGACTAGGATTGCTAGGAGCTTCTAGTGTTCAGAGACTAAACACCCAGCTAAACAGGCTTTCCTTCAGGAAACCTTCCCACCTGCCCCCAGGCTTGCATAACCTCCCCTTCCTCAGGTCAGAGAACACACTCCTCCATAGTTCACACCTCCAGTTCACACCTGGCTCCCCTCCACCCTGCCACCAGTTCACACCCAGCTCCCCTCCACCCTGCCACCAGTTCACACCCAGCTCCCCTCCACCCTGCCACAAGTTCACACCCAGCTCCCCTCCACCCCGCCACCAGTTCACACCCAGCTCCCCACCACCCTGCCACCAGTTTACACCCGGCTACCCTCCACCCTGCCACCAGTTCACACCCGGCCACCTTCCACCCTGCCACCAGTTCGCACCCAGCTCCCCTCCACCCTGCCACCAGTTCACACCCGGTTCCCCAGCATACTACCACTGGTGTACACCTAGATCTCCACCAAACTGGAGGCTCCTTTAGTTCTGGACCAGATTATGCAATCTTCCGCATCCTCAGAACACACATGGTATCCCGTGTAGTGTCCTGGTTAGTGTTGGAGTGAATGAATGACTGTGTGTAAGAAAGGAATGGTTACTCTTCGTCCTGGGAAGGACGGACTGTTTATGACTTCAAGACCTGGGCCCAAGTTTCTATAATCACACATCCTCGGTATTTCTGAGATTATTTCCCCTTGAGGACTCAGCTTGGGAAGGGAAGATATTAGGTTGCCATAGCAACAGATTTTTTTTCCCCTCTATCTGAGGAAACATTTCCAAGAAACCTAGAGAGATTGCAGTCAGAGCAATGAACACTGTGTCTTCTCCCACGCCCACAAAGGCCTCCGAGCCCACAATGGGCCCTCCCGTTTCTGAGACCAGTACAGGTAGAGAGGTCCATACTTTGCCCAGTGGTTTCCTTGATTTCCCCAAATCACCCTGGGTCTTACTTTTCCCATCCTCAAGGCCCAGGACCCTCACACAGGGTCACTGGAGAGGCAGGCTAAGCAAGAGGCTGTTTCAGAGAAGGGTTCCCCAACCCTGCCAGCTTCACACTAGCCTGGAGAAACAACGAACCTCAGAGGGGCTGCAGGGATTTCTCTAGGACATACAGCCACTGAGTGGCATAAACAGGATTCAAATCCGGCCACAGTGAAGCCCATTATTTTGCCCCTTTCTGGAAATGGAATAGAAGCAGATCTCGAATGTTTGGTGTGCACAGCACCACATGGGCACTGAGTGAGCCGAGGGTCCAGCTCGTGTTCAGCATGGCTTACTTGTGGCCGTGGAGTTCGTTTTAGCCCTTTGAGATTTTCAGATGCGACGTAGTACTCAAAGAAACTCTGTGGCTTTGGGCAGTCTCCTGAGTGCTAAGGATGCTGGGAACCCCACAAGCTGTGTCACTGTTGTTTCCCACAGCTCTGGCTTGTGTGCTCACTGCCTGGTTGAATGCATCAAGGTGGAGAACGAATAGCTAGGGCATCCTCAAGCCAGGACAGAAGCAGGCACGCTGGAGCCCATGGTACAGGATAAGCCACCGTTACACAGGAGGACCACAGTGCTAGCCAGGCTCCTCTCTGGAGGCAATTGAATATGCAGGGACCCACCAAGCAGTCAGGAGAGGTGGCTGGGCTCAGTGACTAAGAGCAGGGACTCTAGGATGCTCTCCATCACCATGACTACTGTCGACAAGGCTCTAAGCACCATAAACTCATTGATTGATAAGGACAGACAGCTCAGGCTTACTGCCTGCAGATCTGACTACAGCCAGGATTTGAATTTCAGCTCTACCCCTCATGTAGGATGACTCTGAATTCAGAGAAGCTAATTATTCTTTCTGCACATCGATAGGATACCTGTCTTCCCAGGAACAGTTGGTATCTTCAACTTCCAAGCTCCTCTTTGCACTCACTGGTGGGCTTTGCTTTTGGCTGTGGCCTTGGCTCGGGCATCAGGAGAGGGGTTGCTGCGGTACTATGAGAAAGCAGAATCCTGGCAGCCAGAGATCAGCTAAGGATCTCACTATCTTGCTTATGTCCTGATCCTGTCAACCTAGAACACCCTATCCCTGCCCAGAGCCCACTTCCCAGCTCAGAGGTTCCAACGCCCCACACCCCTTGAGATCTATAGCTCTCTGGTGCTTAGCTTCCCACACAGCAGAGCCTGCCTCCCCATGCACCATCTCCTGTTCTTGTCTCCATGACAACATGCACCACCTCTGAGCAGGACCACTGTTGTTCAACTAACCCTGAGGCTGGGCCCCACACTCTTTGGTTATTCCATCTGGGGAGTGTGTGTGTGTGGTGGGGTGCACCCACGCACCTGCTTAAGCCAAGATTTGGTATTCATTCCTGGTCTCTCTCTCTCTCTCTCTCTCTCTCTCTCTCTCTCTCTCTCTCTCTCTCTCACACACACACACACACACACACACACACACACACGCACACAGGCCAAAGTGATGGCATATGGGTGTGCACAGGGCTACGTGTGAATGAGAACACAGGCACTGAAAACACCAGTCCCTCATCCAACACCCTGAGTGTGAGGGTTCACTGTTTCTGGGGCTCTCCAGACATGACCAAATGCATATCATGTTCGTGCTGTGTGTCCTGGGTGGGTTTGTACTTATCAACACGCCTGCATCTCTGGGTTTGTAACTCAATCTGTGCATCTTGTCATGCGTGTTCGCCTCTCCAGCAGAGTGGCTAAGGAGCAGGCATGCCCGTTTGTCACTGATTCAGAGACAACAGCTCCTTTTCTGTTGCTTCGGTTCTGGGAAAAGGGCTGTGGCCCAGCATGCTCTCCCAGGAAGCTGTACTCCTGCTGCAGCTAAAAATTCTCTGGTGTATTCTCAATGAGCTGTTAATGTAGGGGCACAAAAGCCTCCTCTTTGGTCTCAAGATCCTCATCATTTTCTCATGACATACCACTTGCTTTTTTTTTTTTTAGAAAGGACCTCAGCCAAGGCATAAAGTAAAGAGACACTGAGTTCTAGATCTGCTAACAGCTGGCCATGTGGCTTTGCGTAGGTCAGTCTCCTGCTTGTAGTGATTCCTCATGAGCTGTCCGGTTTTTCTTGTCCAGAATGACACCAAATGGCAATTGGCTGACTATATAATTCTCCTGATACACGCCATTTCCTGTCATCTCCTTGGCAACCTCATGGGGTGCATGTCACTGCTCTAGCTGATAAGGATGTGAACAGAGGTATAAAGACTGGATTCAGCCTGTCAGGTTGCTCCCCTGGGAGGCTCCTCCTCACCCTTTCCTGCAGACAGAGCCATATATCAAAGAGGAAAATGTCAAAAATCCAAGAGGCGAAGTTGTGAGGCTGAGACCCTGGTGAACAACAACTCCTGGGACCCTGAGATCAAGGACTGTGTGAGGGCAGGCAAAGCCTAGACTCAAAGAGTGACAGAGGGAGGGTTGGGACATCCCAGGGTGGGATTCAAGGAGGCAGGATTGGGCAGGAGAAGTCCTTGGTGCAGAGATTCAGGGACCAGAGCCCTGAGGCCACTGTCCTACAACACAAGAAAGCTGAGCATGTGTGCTCCTGAGTGTGACCTGTCATGTGTGTGCGTGTAAGAGAGGTGCTTGATGCCAAGATGGACAGCCTGTCTGTATTTGATCCATAGAACCCACATGGGGGGGGGGGGAGCCAACTTCTGCAGGTTGTACTCAGACTTCTACATACATACATACATACACACACACACCGCTACACACATCCCTACACACACACATACACACACACATATACATACACAATGCACACACATGCACCTACACACATGCATACACATAACGCACATATATACATACATGCATGTACAAACACATTTACACACACACATGAGGGTGTGCATGAATACGAACCTGTAAGGCCATGGCTTGGGAGAGGAGAAAAGAAAAAGCTATTGAGCTATTTTTGGGAGAGCCTGGAAGAGAAGGAGCTAGAGAAGCAATGCTGGATATTTGATTACTACACTCTACACTCAGTATTTAATCACTACAAACAACCCAGATATACCTGGGGAAAGGGAGATTCAGTTGAGGAGTTGCTGCCTTCAGATAGGCCTGAGGAAGCATTTTCTTGAGAGCTGATTGATGTGGGAAGACCCAGCCCACTGTGGGTGGTGCCACCACAGTGGGAAGTGGTCCTGATGCTATATAAGAAAGCAAACTGACAAGCCATGGGGGTCAAGCCAGTAGGGCGTGTTCCTCCATGGCCTCTGCTTTGGTTCCTGTCTTGAGTTTCTGCCTTGGCTTCTCTTGATGATGGACTGGAACCTGGAAACCAAATGAACTCTTTCTTCCTCCTGGTTGCTTGTGGTCAGAGTTTCAGCACAGCTGCAGGGTAGCCAGCTATAACACTGGGTTATTCACAGGAGTGTGGGTAGAGGGTCTCTTACAGGACAGCAGCTCACAGCACCAAAAAGCCCCCCTCGGTAGGGCGACATCTCAGACAGCCCCAACATTGGAAAGTCTCTGCTCCCAGCCAACCTTCCACCTTTTAGGTACCCTAAAACCTGCCAATAGCATGCACAGCAGGGTGACAGGAGGGAGTGGTGACAACCCACCGTCACCCTCCTTTCCACAGGAAACATAGCAGCCTCAATTCCATTACCAAAGACCTGTTTTTTTTTTCTCGTCACCTGACTGTGGGCCAATGTATTCTGTAAATCACCATGGCAACTGCTTCATGATGGTGGATGCTTGGGAGGAAGCAGCCCCGCCGTAACAGCCAATCACATGGGGGTTCTGTTGAGATGAAACCTGCTCAGGCAACTGCACCTTGCATCTTTAGCAGGGCCATTGGCACCAGAGGTGAGGACCCTTGTGTCTCTTCTAGGTAAAGCCTGAAGCTGCTGGTCAGCGTAATCTGGACTCTATTGCAGCTAGTGGGACGAGATCTGCCTGGAGCATCACCTGCAGGGGCTGACATGACTGAGCAGGGCTCCAGGAAGAGGCTGGGGAGAGTTTGCGCACCAGTAAAAACAGTCACAAGGTTTCAGCCCCTCAGCTCCCCCTGGCCCTCTTGAGAGTGTTTCATTCTCTGGACTCAAGAGCCTGACGGGCCCATGGGGTTTCTGGCTATGACCAGGTTACAAACAGACGAATCGCCCTGGTACTGTGTGGTTGAGTGGAAGGTGGGCCAGCCACACCGAGACCCTCCTCACCACACTCCCAAACTGGGTACCTTTGGACAGTGGGCCACGTATATATATGAGCATACATGTTGTTCCTGCCTGTGTAGCACACTATCTGTCCAGGAAATGTACAAACAAACAAACAAACAAATGCCCGGTCCTGGCAAACATAAAGCCCTATCAGGTTCTCACCCCAGTGATTTCCTCTGAGCCCTGATCTTCAAGGCCTCAGGCTGCTGCTCCAGGGTCAGAGCTCAGTCAGCAACTCCTGGTCATAAAACCCCATGACACAGTCTATCCTTTCCCTTGTTCTGCCCTCCTCACCTCCCACCTGGCACTACTTAGTCCTCAGCAATTGTATGAGGCTTGAACTACAGTTTTTGTAAGGTTCGAGATGAGTCCTCCCACATCTTAGGGACTACTAGAGACCACAGACTTGTCCCCTAAGAGTGGAATAAACTCCTGAAACATAAACGGTGGTCCTTGCCATCCTCCTCGAAGACATCTAGTCTCAGAGATGGGCCAAGTCCTCTGCCCACCCTGAATGTTCTGTTAGCTGTTTTTACATTTTGTACGCTGTTAGGATACACGTAGCTTACTGGAAACAGCCGAGGTTTATTCTCTGATGTGTTGTTCCTCCAAGAGGTAATTCTAGAAACACATTCCTTTGTCTCTGGGAGTAATAACCCAATTAGCAGGACACCAGACAGAAACTACAGCCTTAATTTCCAGACTTGGGGGTGTGGGGAGCCAGACAGGCTCATCCTGATCATCCCAGGTAGCCAGATCATCCCAGCTGTGGAGAGAGGTAGTTCTGTCTGTGCCAGGCCGAATGACTGCTTGGAGCATCATTAGGATTCAGGAGGCTCCGTCTGTTTGGTTCTCTCTGCGCTATGAAGCTGGAAATAAATAAGTAAAGAAGGCAGATGGTACCGCACTCTGCCTGCAAAAGCTGAGCCAGGGAGACGAGTTACTGCTGTCGTTTCCAGTAGATGGGAGCCCCCAGGAAACACTCTCTGGGGACTGCATCAGTCTGATTCCCCAAAAGGAACCAACTAGGAGCTACGTTTGACCATGAAAACAAACAGGAAATGCCGCTGGCACCAGGCCTCCCTTGCCAACAATAAACCTGATCTGTGTTAAGCAGCAAGGACTGCGTGCCTGGATGGACTTCGATGAGCTGAAGCAAGGTCTAACATCGAGGTTGGGGGGGGGGGGCAGACAGCCCACGCCCACATATTTAACAAGCCTTAGGGTTTTCTTTCTGCTCCCAAGCTGATCTCATTAGGCACAAGTGGAACTTGAGCTGGAGTCAGACCGTAAGAACCCCTGAGAAAGGAGCCTGGGGAGCCACGTCTGCATGGTTACAGGATACTGGGGAGAAACCAACACAGATGAGGTGGGCAGCAGAACAGTTGAGGTCAGTGGGGCAGGCAGGGCAGTCAGGAAGGAAGGCAGAGTGAGCAGAGAGGGTAGGCAGGGTACAGGGAGACAGGCCAGGCAGGCCAGGCAGGCCAGGCAGGCTAGACAGGATAGGCAGGGCTGGTTTCCTCTCTAGCACCTAAGCAATGGTGTGCGGTATCATTTGCTCAGACTGAATAGAACTTGCAGACACAACCCCACGGGCTCTAAGACGCCATTGCACAGCATCCTTGTTCAGAAGTCGGATATCTGGTACCTTCCACACACACACATGCACACAAACACATGTGTATGTACACACATACATGCATAGACACATGCATACACACTCACACACCTGAATTTCTACTACATGTTGTACTATTAAGGGGTGGGTCCTTTAAGGCATGGCGTGAATGCCTTAATGCTGTCTTGTGGGCTGGGTTAGCTAGCATGGGAGCAGCTTCCTGATAAAGACTAAGTTAGGCTCAGCTCTCTCTCTAGCATGCTTGCTTGCCTTTCTGCGGCATTCTCAGGGAGCAGAGAGACCCTCACCAGGTGCCAGCACCATCTCCCGGATTTCCCAGCCTGTAGAACTGTGAGAACCAAGTTTCTTCATGAATTACCCAATAGTGACAATCTGGCAGTAGTCCATTATGTTAACAGAAAATAGACCACAATTCTGAGGTTCTAGCGATTGTGCAAAGGCGCTCCCAGACTCCCAGTCTCTGCAGAGATACCGGCAATGAACCCGTCAACCTCTGAACTTGAAGATGCTAGTGCATGAGAAGAGGCTACATTATAACCCAGGTGTGACCTGGGTCTCATATTGCTGAAAGCTATTATTTGAAGACAGTAGTGAGTGTGCACACCTGAGCATGCACACCTGAGCATGCACACCTGTACTGCCAGGGAGGACCCTGAATTAAAGGCCAGTTAGGGCTACACAGTGAATTCAAGTCTAGCTTAAGCTACTTGAGACCTTGTCTCAAAATAAACAAATCAATTAGTAAAGGTCATATTTGTGTAAATTTTTGGCCTATTTTATTTCATTTTGATGTTTTGAGATAAGATCTTGTTATGTGTGCCAGACTGGTCTAGAACTTGGGATCTGTTTACCTCAGCTTCTCAAGAGCCTGTAATACAGATTTGGCATAATACATGAACTATTATTACATATCAAAAAATGTTTGAAGTGTACTGGAAGGCATGCTTCCTGGGCTAGAGCCTCCAAAGATGCAAGACATTCCCAGAGTGGGCTGGCCTTCCTAGGCTGAGCCCTCACAGGTAAGTGAGTACCCATCCTCCTCCTTGTTACAAATCAGGCGAGCTATGTGTGGAAAGACTTTGTAAACCAGAGGCGCTAAATAAATGCTAACTGTCACAGAGCAGACCAAGAATCCACTCATCTCACTTATGATGGAGTTGATGACAGCCAGGGAGGGACACCTGTTGTTACCTTAGGCAGCTGTCCTTTAAGTCAAACAGCCCCTGGGGATTTATCCCTTGCAACAACACCTGAGGCCCAGAAAGAGCCTTTTGTTATGGACTTGGGAGGGGGAGGGGTTCTCCTGTCCTGAGCTAGAATCAGGGAGGCCTCAGAGATGGGCACGCCCCTCTATTCAGACAGGCTATAGATTTGTCTCACTGTCTTCACTCCCCACCTGGATGGCCTTGGACTTGACAAAGTTTCCCTAACAGTTTCTGTTAATAAAGTAATAGATACATCCCCATATTTTAAACCTAGCCTGCATTTGCCCTGCCTGTAGCTACGAGCCTGCTTCTGTCTTTGTCCTGCAGGGCCTACCAGGAACAGAGGACAAAATGCCAAGCTTGTTGGGAAATACCAGACCAATTCAAGGTCAACACGGATCACTTGACTCTAGGTGACCAAGTGTTCTGGGCTTGTCTATGGGCAGAGCATGGGTGTGGGCTGACTCGGGAGAGGCTGAGAAGAGGAAACCCAGTCACCTTTGGGAGGAGAGGGGCAAAGGTTCGAGAGGGCGGAGAGAAGACAGACCAGGGTTCATCTCCAGTAACTCTGTCCCTGTATTGCCGTGAGAGTCTGGTGCAGACACAGGGAGAACCCTTTTATCTTAGTCAGGGTTTCTACTGCTGTGACAAAACACTGTGACCAAAAATCAGGATGAGGAGAAAAGGGTTTATCTGGCTTACACTTCCATATCGCTGTTCATCATCAAAGGAAGTCCAGACAGGATCTCAAACAGGACAGGATCCTGGAGGCAGGAGCTGATACAGAGACCATGGAGGGTGCTGCTTACTGGCTTCCTTTCCACAGCTGTTCAGCCTCGTTCTAATAGAACCAAGGACCACCATCCCAGGGGATGGCACCCCACAGTGCGCTGGACCCTCCCCCATCAATCACTAATGAAGAGAAATGCTCTATAGCCAAATACTATGGGGGCGTTTTCTCAATTGAGGCTCCCTTCTTTCAGGTGACTCTGGCTTGTGTCAAGTTAACATGAGACTAGCCAGCGCGCCCTTGATCAGAAGAACACATAGTACAGTAATGGTTTTCTCCCATGATGCTTTACTGTACTCGAACTGCTGAAGTATCACAAACAAGATGGCTTAGAGACAGGGTCCTGGATTTCTGTAAGGACAGGTAATGCAAATGAACCCTTTCAACACTGTAGGTGCCCACGGCACATCTTCAATAGTGACAATTACATGCCCAGTATCAAGGAACTAGCTGCCAGCCGTAAGGTGCACTGTCCATGAGACTCTAGCTCATTCCAGAATTTCCACGATGCAGAAATGACCAGCAGCACCCAGGAACCCCAGACATGCTGAGTTTTTATAATACCTGGTATAGGTCAACACATAACTGTGCCAGCTTCCAATCCCTTGCTCTCTCCCCTAGCCCACCCCCTCAGAAGAGAGTCTGTGCAGACAGCAGGAACCCAGCTCAAGTCTGGACATTGGTGGTTCCTATACCAGACTGTCATAACAACAGCCAAAAGCACTAAAAAGGTGTCTAGGATTTTAGCCGTATCCAGTGAAGAGAGAATCACAGAGAAGGTCCAGAGAAGGTCAGGACAAGGCTAAGTGGCTGTGTGAATTCCTGCAACAAGTGTGGCTCAGGCAGTGTGTTTGCCTGGCTTTGCTGATATGGTGTGAACAAACCCCTATTCATACCAGATAAGGCATCCACGGGCCAAAGAAACAATTCCAGACGGTGTCTAGCCTAGCACCTGGCAAACTAGTGAGTTGGTTAGGATCGCTAACGGCAACAGCAGGGGTTCAGACAGCTGCGTTTTCAAACTAGGGTTCCCTACACTAGCTTGGGTGTGAATAAGCAAGGGAGCAAGCACACTGGTGATTCCACCTCACGTGGAAAAGGAGAGCCAGCGGGATTGCCCCTGCCGACTTCCACTCTGAGGTAAACCTACCTCAGTTACAGGCCTCAGTACCCACAGCAGAGGCCAGGCCACCATTCCCCCCAACCCACCTGTGGTTCTGTTGGTGGCCTTTCCTGGGGGAGATGTAAGAGGGTGCCTATTTACCACAGACAGGTCACTTGTGTCAGAACAAAGAAATGATTCTACCAAAAGTCTAGTTTGGTGACCCAGTGAGCCTGTTGTTTTCATGAAAGCTGTGTCACTGGAGCTCCCTGCTCGACATGTAGGCAACTCCACTGAAGAATTTTCTCCCTCATGGTTAACTGTTTACTGCTCGTACAGCCTTGGAGAGGGGCTGTGTAAACCCTGAAACTTCCTTGTGGGGCTTTGTCCCTCCCCTGGAAGGGAATGTTTCAGTACAGAGCCAAGAGCTACAGAAAGTGCAAGGTCACTGCTGAGAGAACCGCCGGTGGCTGGGTTAGGGTCTCATACCCATGATGCTCCAGAGGTGATCCAGCCCCATCCCAATCCAGGATCTGCTGCAGAGGGAACAGCCACCAACACAACCAGATGAGGGCAGCTGTCAGCTCACAAGCAGGATGCTGAGGAGCAGAGCAGAAGCAAGCATGAAGGGACAAGGCAGGGAGGGAGCCAGGAAGGGAACCAGGGAAAGTTCCCCAGAGGAGCTGACGCCTTTAGATCTGGAAGGAGGAATCTCAGCACACTGAGAAGGGAAACGATGTTTTTTCCCCTGTGAGTTTTTAACACCCTCCTTCCAGTACCCGCCCCCTCGGTCCCATCCTGAGTGTACTGTACTGAGAAGTATTCTGAACAAAGTCAGGCCTCTCCCTGTCTAGACTATGCCATTTACATGCAGGGGGAAAAAAAACTCTGCCTTTTTTCTTCAGAAAACTTACAAACCCTCATTCAGTCACTATCTGTTTCTCAAGCACTGTCTATGAGACCATTAACAGTTCATGGTGTGGCTTGCTCCACAACCTTTCAGGTAAGAGCCAGCATTGCTGCAATTTTTAGAGGTAAGGAAACTGAGAACCAGAGAAGAGCTGGGATTTGGGCCCAAGAAGTATTCTCCAGAGTCAGAGAGCCACACTGTCACCTCTGTAGCTCCCTCTTGGATAGAGCACTCACTGAAGACAGTGTGCTAGCCTGTCTGTGAGCTGACGCAACACTTCCCCTCTCTAAAGCGTTCTATGCGACCATAATTGGCTCCCTGGCTCCAGTCTGTGAGCAGAGGATCTGTTCCCGTGTGTGTGTGTGTGTGTGTGTGTGTGTGTGTGTGTGTGTGTGGTATGTGTGTGTGTGGTATGTGTGTGTGTGTGTGTGTGATGTGTGTATGTGTGTGAATTATCAGAAAAGAGAAAAAGCACACAGCAAGTCTAGTCTAGGTGGCAGCTAGCGAGCGAGCAGCAGGCCTCTCTTGCAAACCACTTCACTACTCCTGTGGGACCTATAGAAACATCAGAACGAGGGAGCTAACCTAAACTCTATATTTGTTACTCCTCTTATTGCTGGCACCAAATATTTGATGAGCAACTTGTGAGAGGAAGGGGACTGGGGGATGACTCAGGGGATAAAGTGCTCACTGCGCAGACATGAGGACCTGAGTTCAGATACCTGATGCTTCTGTAACAAGCCAGATGTGGCCGTGTACACCTGTTCTGGTCCTGGGAAGTAGAAACAGGTGGAACCAGGAGCTCGCCTGGCCAATCTGGCCAAATTAGCGAGCTCCAGGTTTGGTCAGAGCTCCCGTCTCAAAAGCTAAGGCACAGAGAGGCAGAGGACACAATGGAGACCACTGGCCTCTGCATAAGCATGCAAGCATGCATGAACCCACAACCATGTCTACAGGAGAGGGGCTGTCTACTTTGGTTGATAGCTTGAGAGATTATAGTCTGTGACAGCAGGGAAGGCTGTGGAATGGCTCGTGGTTAAGACAACAGGAGCGTGAGGTGGCTTGCTTATATACTCCGACAAACTAGGAAACAGAAGCATTGGAGCTGGACTATAGCCCTCAAGGCCCGCCTCCAGCGACCTACCTTTTCTAGCATAGTGGTTCTCAACCTTCCTGGTGCTGTGACCTTTTAATACAGTTCCTCATGTTGTGGTGACCCCCAACCATGAAATTATTTTTTTGTTGCTACTTCTTAACTATAATTTTGCTAATGGTTATGAATTGTAATATCTGTGTTTTCACTAGACTTTTGGTATAATCGTTTCTTTGTTCTGGCACAAGCACTCTGTCTGTGGTAAATAGGCAACGTCTCACATCTCCCCCAGGAAAGGCCACCAACAGAACCACAGGTAGGTTGGGGGAATGGTGGCCTGGCCTCTGTGTATTTATTTGGGACTGAATGGCTGTGGGACTGGGTGGGATAGAAACTTCTGTCTACAGCAGGGTCTCTAAGTAGCCCTGACTGTCCTGGAACTTGCTATGGTACACCAGCCTGGCCTCAAACTCATTGAGATCCTCCTGCTTCTGTCTCCCAAGTGCTAGGACTAAAGGGGTAAGCTACCATGCCCAGCAAGGTCTAAAGTGCTTAACTCACAAAGTCAGGCCCAGTGGCTCTCTAGAAATTCCAGCACTTGGGAGGTTGAAGCAGGAGCCTCAGCAAGGTTGAAAGCTGGATGGGAGCTATAGTGGGAGTCAATGGGAGATGATGGGAGCTATAGTGGGAGATGATGGGAGGTGATGGGAGCTACAGTGGGAGCCGATGGGAGCTATAGTGGGAGATGATGGGAGGTGATGGGAGCTACAGTGGGAGCCGATGGGAGCTATAGTGGGAGATGATGGGAGGTGATGGGAGCTACAGTGGGAGCCGATGGGAGCTATAGTGGGAGATGATGGGAGGTGATGGGGGATGATAGAAGATGATAGGAGATGATGGGAGGTGATGGGGGATGATAGATGATGGGAGATGATAGGAGATGATGGGAGGTGATGGGGGATGATAGGAGATGATGGGAGGTGATGAGAGATGATGGGAGATGATGGGGGATGATGGGAGATGATGAGAGATGATGGGAGATGATGGGAGATGATGGGGGATGATGGGGGATGATAGGAGATGATGGGAGATGATGGGAGATGATGGGGGATGATGGGGGATGATGGGAGATGATGGGAGATGATGGGAGATGATGGGGGATGATGGGGGATGATGGGAGATGATGGGAGATGATGGGAGATGATGGGAGATGATGGGAGATGATGGGGGATGATGGGAGATGATGGGAGATGATGGGGGATGATGGGAGATGATGGGGGATGATGGGGGATGATGGGAGATGATGGGAGATGATGGGGGATGATGGGAGATGATGGGAGATGATGGGGGATGATAGGAGATGATGGGAGATGATGGGGGATGATGGGAGATGATGGGGGATGATAGGAGATGATGGGAGATGATGGGAGATGATGGGGGATGATGGGGGATGATGGGAGGTGATGGGAGATGATGGGGGATGATGGGAGATGATGGGAGATGATGGGGGATGATGGGAGATGATGGGGGATGATGGGAGATGATGGGGGATGATGGGGGATGATGGGAGATGATGGGAGATGATGGGGCATGATGGGAGATGATGGGAGATGATGGGGGATGATGGGAGATGATGGGGGATGATGGGGGATGATGGGAGATGATGGGAGATGATGGGGGATGATAGGAGATGATGGGAGATGATGGGGGATGATGGGAGATGATGGGGGATGATAGGAGATGATGAGAGATGATGATGGGAGGTGATGGGAGATGATAGGAGGTGATAGGAGATGATTGGAGGTGATGGGAGATGATGAGAAGTGATAGAAGCTGACAGGAACTGGAACAAATAGGAAACCACAGCAGAGGCACTGAGCCTCTCAAACTCTTGGTGACAGGCCACTGTGTAGTGTCCCTGACAGCCACGGAGCTTACTGTGGGAGTGTGTTATAGTTCACAAATCTGTGGGCCTTCCTTAGAGCACAGGATAGACCAGTGTGTCGCACAGCTCTGCGGCACACCCATGTCAATCATTGAGCACCAGCCTAGCTCTGCCCCAAGACCCATCCTTGTCCGGGAAGGTAGAGAGAAGGCTTCTGGCAGGCTCTATTCTTCCAAGGATGCATAAGAGCTCCTCTGTTGTTTAGGAATGTAACCCCTTCCTGCCAGATATCCTGTGTTCTTTTCCCATGGTCCAGCAGGTTCATCGTGGGCTAAAAGGGCAAACTATGATGGGATCTAAAAGCAATAAATTCAAGTTTCCTGTCTGTCTGGTCCCATTTGAAAGGGCCAGCCTTGTTCTTTGAGTTGGGGACATTGCACTATTCACTCCACAGGGAGGAACAACCCAATCAAGTTGGGTGCACAGCAATGCCTTTCTCAGACCCAGGCCCATTCAACCACAATGCCTCAAATGGTGGAATCTGGAGGCTGGACCCTTTCCTGGAGTCATCTAGTTCAGTACCTTCACCTGAGACACAGGAAGAGGGATGCATGGAGACATGAGGTTTCTCAGGAATCTAGGGACCCTTGGGGGCATCTAGCCTCTCCCTCTCAATTTACATAAGAGGGAAAGAGAGCATCAAAGATTTGCCACAAGCCACTTAGAAGCCTGGGGCAGCGTGTGACCCAGGTCTCCTAATCTGATTCCCGAGTTTCTTTTTTATCATCTCTGGAATCACAGGGTCTTCCTGTATTGTTGAGAAATCAACCCACAAAAGCCTAGGCCTCCTCTGTAATATTGCAGATAACATTTGGGCCAGTGACATCCCAGACAGTCACAACCGGGAATCACAATCCCCTTGCTTCCCCAGTGAACTTTTGCATGTTTTCAGAACTCGGCATTAATGCAACAATTTCACAACAATGGAATTATAGGTTTTTTGAGATCCGCTCTGTACAACGTGCAATTTGGAGAGGAACATTAGTAGGGAGCATGGATGGTTACCCCTATCCATGATACCAGAGCTTGGCTCCAGGGAAAAAGGAGGCTTTTCAACCATTTGCATAAATGTCCTCATTTGAAATGGAGGAAGGGAGGAAGGGAGGGAGGGAGGGAGGGAGGGAGGGAGGGAGGGAGGGAGGGAGGATGAGTGAGAGAGGGAGAAAGCATGCCCCGGCTTCTGAGGACAGACTTCACTTCAATACAGGCCTCAGAGTCTTTGCCCTAATTTAATTGTTTATCTTCCCAAACTGGCTTCCAAGAGCCTCCTGGCGACACCAGCGTTTAGAGAGTCAAAAAAGCAGGGTTTTGGAGCCAAAATACTTCTGATTAGCCCCAAGGCTCAGATTCAGTCTCTGATCCTAGTGACCCCCTTATGTATCTTCCAGGAGGTTTCTGGGTAAGCCTGAGCAGGGCTTGTCACAGTCCAGGCAGGGCCTGGGAGAGTCTACAGGGACATACTTGTGTCCCCTGGCCCTGGATATCAGACTGTTGAGACAATAGACCCCCTCCGAGAAATTAGAATTTCCCCAGAAGTCTCTTGCTTGGAAAAGAAATGGCTGGGACCCTGGTGCAAGCCAGAGGGGGTCCCGTTTCCTGTACGTTGATGGATGGGCAGGGCTATGCCTTGACCAGAACCAATCAGTTATGCATGCTTCTTTCCCTCTAAACTGAACTTCACATCAGTATCTACAAGACAGATTTGGGGGAAGGAGCCCCCCCCCCCCCGGATTTCTCCATTCCATTTCCCAATATGGTTTTTAAAAATCTCCTCTCTCTGTTTTTCAATCTTACTTGTTTCTTTAATTGGCCTATTGAGGACAAGTGGCTGAACCTAGCTTGTCAGGGCTGCCAGGGCCCAGGCCTTGAGAACTCTGGCAGCAGGCCCATGAAGACTGACAGGGTGACCCCTTAACTTGTTCAGGAGTGAGCTGAACAGGTGGAAAAGAGGCCAACGCATTTTCCTCGGATGGGTGCAGACCTAGGCTCACCTTATTGGCAAGGCCTGCTTCTTGGCTTGTGTTCCTGCGTGACTCAGTCCCCTGCTCAATGACACTGACGGTACACACCACAGGCAGTGGGGTGCTAGAGACCTCAGGGGCCTTGGCACTGAGGGCAGAGGGGTGAGTAAGACTCTCGGAGTCTAGAAATGATGGTGACACTAGAGCTGTAGAATGGCCCAGTTTGTGGCCTGGGTCTGCTTCCCAGGCTCTTGAGCATCAGAGCCTGGGCCGTGGTGGCCCTAACTAGTTAGGCTCAGCCACCTAGATACAATAAGACAAACAGAAAGTCAAAGAGAGAGATTAGGTCAAGGAGTCCACACTGGGAAGACTCCAAAAAAAAGAGTCCAATGGCCCTCCTCAGTCCACTTTCAGAGTCCTGACATGAGGTTTAGGGTTATTTTTTTTTAAAGATTATTATTATTATTTTGTTTGTGTGTGTATGTGTGTGTACATAGCACATATGTATGATCAGAAAGTAACTTCCAGGAGCTGATTCTCTCTTTCCACTGTGGATTTTGGGGATCACACTCAGGTTGATAGACAAGTGCTCTCACCTGTTGCGCCATCTCAGGGGCCAGAGGTTTAGGTTTAAACAGAGGACAAGGTGTGTGCATCAGTAAACACTCCTGGTCAAGGTGTGGTCTCACTCGTCACCACTGCTTGAACCCTGTCTCTCCTAAAAGGTGTCATGACAAGTTTTCAGAATTGTGAGAAATCTCTTTCTGGGAGACCAGTTCCTCCCCTGGCTGTTCTGTTCCTTCCTCAGCATGAGACTGTTGAAGAATTTCCAACTCTTGGGACTGTGGTCTCAATAGTCTCACAGCCAAAGGGGGAGACATCAGGACAATTCGGGTGATCAAGAACCTGCTGCACAGATTTGAGGACCTGAGTTCAGGTCCCCACAACTCACATGTAGGAGTTAGGTGCAATCCAATGAAACTACAGCTTTAGTGGTGAAGGGAGGTGGGAAAATTTCCAGTTTCCTGGCTAGCGCATCTACCCAGTAGGTGAATGCCAAGTTCAGTGAGACACCCTGCCTGACAAGATTAGGTTGGAGACACCTGATCTCAACTTCTGGCCTCCACACACATGCTACATATAAGCCCACATAAACACTACCACATACAAATGCATACAAAAACACACATGTTATGGAATATATTTTACACTGTAAAGATGTGTCTCTGCTCTGCCTAAGGTGCCTTCTGGTCAGTGTAATAAAGAGTTAAATGATCAATAGCAAGGCAGAAGAGAATAGGCAGAGCTTCCGGGCAGAGAGAGACTGGGAGGGGGAATCTAGGCCCACAATTTCACCAGCAGATTCCCGGCAAGTTGGTTTTGCTGTACTAAGAAGAGGTAACTGATGTACATGTTAGAATGTAAATTTAAGAAATAGATGGGTTAATTAAGTTTAATAGCTAGCTGGGAAGAAGCTTAAGCTAAGGCTAAGCTTTCATAATTAATTATAAGTCTCTGGGTCATTATTTGTGATTGGCGGTCACAATAAGAAAGTCTGACAAAAAAGCTTGCTATATTTGGTGCCCAACATGGGGCTCAAATATCCAAACACAGGATCCAAGAAAGATAAGAAAAGTTCTGGACAAAGAGCCGGACATGGCTTCCTTGTCCTACACTCTCTCAGGTGGGCCAATACTTACAGCATATAGGGACCCAGCTCCTGCTGCTGCCTGCAGACCCAAAGATGGAAGAGCCAGCCACCAGCACCATATGCTAAACTGAGACATGATGAGGTTGATGTAGAAGATTAAGATTTGTCTCACAGGGCCAGAGAACTCTGCAGATGTGCAGAAAGTTAAATCCAGACTAAGGAAACCTCTGAACAGATATAGTATGCCTAAAAGGGTGCTTAGATGCTAAAGAAAGTAAGGAGAATGGATATAGACAATCATAGAAAAAAATAATTAAAAAATAATAAAGTCTTTAAAGAGAGAGTAAAGTAATATAAAAAGGATAAACCACGTAAGGATGGGAAATACACAGAGTATCTGGATCCTGTGTGGTGTTTTGTTGATTGTAAATTTTTTAAATACTAATGAACAGAGAATGACAGTTGCTGAGAGATACTGGATTGTGGAAGGAACTGCTGAATTAAACCAGATCATATACTTAGGGATTTTTTTGCTTCAGAATGGATGTTGGACAATGTGTAATGCTGGGGGAAAGGTTGTACTTTTTTTTCCACAGGAAACAAAAAGCTACAGATTTCTTCAAAGTTAATAAAGACCAGATTTGATGGTCTTGGTAGACCTCATGAAAATCCTGACTCAGACATAAAAAATAATTGAAAAACTACAAGGCAGGTGATGTATGCGCTGATCCCTCAACATGGAAACAGCTCTGAGATTAAATGAGACATGATAAATCTTATTGGCTACAGAGTCCTCATGACTTACTATTACATGTCATACTTTCATATGGCATAGATAGAGGTTTGTTTATACAGTCCAAATGGACTCATAGAATTAACAAATGCCTTTTACCTGTTCAAACATAGAGCAAAAAAACCCATCTTTAGCTTTCTTGTACTCATTACTTGTGCTCATTCCATACTTATATTAATATAGATATATGTGTTACCTTAAAAGGATTATGTTTTCAGCAAAAAATGACCAGACACCAATGAAAACAAGTAGCCCAGGTGATCCAGCCTCTCAGAATGTCTGTTTCCATTTCCTCAAAATTCTACATCCAGAACAACTTCGAAGCTGCTAGCTGAGATGGTCCAGCCTCACAGACTACTCCAGCCAAGACTTGAGATAAGCTCTATACTTTCCCATTACACAGAGACTAAACAAAAAATAATATGACTAGCCGGGCAGTGGTGGCGCACGCCTTTAATCCCAGCACTTGGGAGGCAGAGGCAGGCGGATCTCTGTGAGTTTGAGACCAGCCTGGTCTACAAGAGCTAGTTCCAGGACAGGCTCCAAAACCACAGAGAAACCCTGTCTCGAAAAACCAAAAAAAAAAAAATTAAATAAAAATAAATAATAATAATATGACTAGCTCTCCCAGGACTTGACCATTGTTCCAATTTTCTCAGGATCCCCTAGAGATGTCATTGTCCCCAGACAACAGGAAGCAGTCTAGAGAACAAGATGCCCAGATTTTCAGGAGGTGGGGCAGATGGCTTTGCTTAGTCAATGGATTTTGGATGTTTATCATCACTTGGGGGATTGGCTACAAGTTGTTGCAGGTCATGGTCAGGGAGAAAACTGAGCAAAGGAGATTAGATTCAGGGATCTCTTTCTGAAAAAAGGGGGGTAGAGGAATGACAGAATAAAAGAGTATATTATTGAATCTACTTTTAAAAGTAACTATTAATTTTAAATATTTTATAATGGTATAAATTTTTGTATATAGATACAAATTTAAGGCTATTTTTACTATACTATATATATGTTTCTACTTTTGTTTAAGGTATTGTATCTATGTAGTTCATTTAAAAATATAATATATAGCTAGGAAATACAGGTTAGTTGTTAGTCATCTATAATAATTAAACTTGTAGTCATGTTAGGTACATTTTCAAGTTCATACATGTAGTAGTAGCGGTGGGCTGCATCCCTGGCACCCGGCCGCCCCCATGGCTAGCTTTACCCGAAATAATTACATGGAAACTATATTCTTTTAAACACTGCTTGGCCCATTTCTAGCTAGCCTTTTCTCGGCTAACTCTCACACCTGGACTAGCCCATTTCTTATAATCTGTGTAGCCCACGAGCTGGCTTACCAGGAATGATCTTAACCTGCGTCTACCTGGAGTAGGAGAATCATGGCGACTCCCTGACTCAGCTTCTTTCTCCCAGCATTCTGTTCTGTTTACTCCGCCTACCTAAGGGTTGGCCTATCAAATGGGTCTAGGCAGTTTCTTTATTAATAAAAAAACACTCCCACATCATTTCCCCTTTTTCTGTTTAAACAAAAAAGAAAGGCTTTAACTTTAACATAATAAAACTACATATAACAAAACAGTTATCAAGTAAGAATTACAGTTACAATATTTATATCTACTTTATCTTTTATCATAACAATGGAAAACTATAACTACCTATCCATTCTTCAACTCCATCAAAGACTCCAGAAGGATATAATATTACCTAAGTAAACAAGAACTAAGAAACTTCAAACTCTAGAAATGACAAAGACATCTTGCTGCCTGGACAGTCACCCAAAGTTCTTTTGTACTGTTGGGGCATCCATCTTCAGCCTTCAGGCCCATAGTATCCAGCAGACATTTTCATCAAGCAGGAAATTCCAAAGACAGTTCAGTCACTTTCTGCTGTGTCCTGCAGAATGTCTCGCAGACTCTTTATGAGTTAGGAACCCCCCGAAAGACCATCTCACCTTTAGGCAAGTTCAGTGGTCCTCTCTCTGCGGGTTCTCTTTGTCCAGTTTATGCAACAGTCCAGGCAAGAACAGTTTCTTGCCCAAATGGCTATCAAACTCCATAAGGAGCCTCTTCGATGCCCATCTTCTTCTTGAAGTAGATTGGTGCTGCCAGGAGCAGAGTGTCTCATTGTCATGAAAAGTCCTAAGTTATTAAAACATTAAATGCTATATTCTGCAGTCTTTGAAAGATATAAAGAATGTCTATCTAACTGAAATGTATCTCTATATATCTAGAAAATCTAACTAACATGACTACAAGCTTGACTATTACTGATGATTATCCATTAACCTATATTTCTTAATTATGCATTACATTTTTTAATGAACTACACAATCACAATACCTTAATCAAGATCAGAAATACATATAACAAAATTGACTGTAAAATCCATACCAATGCAAATTATTCATATCTATATCATATCCCCCTTTAAATGTAAAAGAACTTTATAAACAATATTTTGGGAACATGGGCGCAGTTTTTTCTCTCCAAACTGCTTCCTGCTGAATGGGGGCGCTGTTAATCAGATCATTTAGGGTGTAACCTGTGTGCCAGGTTTATCTCAGTCAGCAGTTGAGTGAAGTAATTTTTTGAGGGTATTCACAGGAACTTTTCGGGAGGTCGTGGTCTATCATACCATATCAGGATAGATGCAATCCACAGGGTCTGGTCCTCTGTGAAAACAAAAGAAGACCTGCTCCAAAGCATCATATCCTTAGACCCAAATTTTGAAATCATAATACCCTTATGATATCCGTTCTGGTTACACTTGGCAGTCCATATAATGAAATGTCTCTCTGTACTTAGCTCCTTTACAGTCAAAAATTTTAAAGAAAACACAATGTACATAATCCAGTCTCTCTGTGAATTTTTCATTTTTACGTGGCTTATTTTTCTTTATTTCTTTTAATCTCTTAACTATCTGTACTCTGTTTCTTTAAAGACTTTACCCTTTTTTTAAGACATTAACTTTATTCTTTATATTCTTTTTCTTCTCTCTCTCTCAAGCCTATGTACATTCATCCAACACTGTCTGAATCTGTTTTATTGTGAATCTGTAATTTTTTTACTATCCAGGAGCATTTTTTAAAATATTAAGCAGTTCTTAAAAACTTAAGTTGCACCATGTAGGGGTAATATGGTACTGTCTGCGTCCTGCCCAGTCGACACCTTAACTGCACTGTTATCACAGTAATTACGGTAGTTCCTGCCTGAGACCAGCACAGTTCAGCATGGCAGAGCTGAGCCGCTCCTGCCTTAGAGCCATTTGGTGCCCCTGAGCCACACACAGTTCCAGGCACATAGCAGTCCACATTGCCATCAAGCAAGCCGTAGAGCTTTTCTCCAAATGCTCCATTCAAAAGCTCTGTCTCCCACAGGGGCCAGACAGAGATCGCAATGGCGGCACAGCCCAGAAAGCAGCTGTTTAAAACTGCAGCTTCCCCCCCCCCCATTGCGGCTGCTGAGTCAGGAAATTCTCTCTGCAGCACGCCACCCACAAGCAGCAAAAAACTGTGTTAAACTCTCTCTCTCTCCCTTATTTTTAAAGCCCTCTCAGGTTTTTAAGTGGATTTAGGCCCCACGTTGGGTGCCACTCTGTAGTAGTAAGAGCGGCGGGCTGCGTCCCTGGCACCCGGCCGCCCCCACGGCTAGCTTTACCCGAAATAATTACATGGAAACTGTATTCTTTTAAACACTGCTTGGCCCATTTCTAGCTAGCCTTTTCTCGGCTAACTCTCACACCTGGACTAGCCCATTTCTTATAATCTGTGTAGTCCACGAGCTGGCTTACCAGGAATGATCTTAACCTGCGTCTGCCTGGAGTGGGAGAATCATGGCGACTCCCTGACTCAGCTTCTTTCTCCCAGCATTCTGTTCTGTTTACTCTGCCTACCTAAGGGTTGGCCTATCAAATGGGTCTAGGCAGTTTCTTTATTAATAAGAAATCACTCCCACATCACATACAAAGATATATATTTTAGATAGGTGGCTGGTTTTCAAACACTTTAGAGACCTACAAACTATGGCATTTAAGATGTTTTAATGACAAGGATTTTCATGATAATGAGACATATCTGCTCTTAGCAACACTAATTTACTTCAGAAAAGGATGATGGGTATTGAACAACCTCCATATGGAGTTTGTTTTCATTGTGGCAAAGTTAGTCACTGGGCAAAGCACTGCCTCCACTGCTGACAATAGGTTGCCCAAACTAGACAAGCAGAACACAAAAGAAAGCAGTTGCTGAGCTTTACCAAGACAAGGTAGGCCAGTTCTTCAAAATTTCCTGCTTGACAAAAAAGTCCGTCAGACATTCTAGGCCTATAGACTGAAGATGGGTGCCCCAATCTTACAGAGAAACCATGGGTGGCTGTCCAGGCAGTCAGATGCCTCTGTCATTTCTATAGTTTTGGAAGGTGCTTGTGCTACACTTCCTGTTTACTCAGGTAATATTATATCCTTGGGTCTTTGATGGGGTCGGAGACTAATAGTTATAGTTACAGTTTTCCTTGTTACCAAATTCAAAAAAGAAATTCACAAAAAAGATGCAAAGTTTGCAAAGTGGAAAAACAAAAGCTTTAGCTACGTATCTAAGAAGATGCTGTAAGGTCTAAAAAGGTATTTTTAAGTTGATAATACAAGTTATGATAGAAAATAAATTAGGCACAAAACTTTTGACTCACCAATATAGGATAGATAATATAATACTTTCTCTCATTTGCAAAATACAGCTAGACTGTACATTGTAAATATAATTCTTACCTGATAATTGTTCTTATTGTATATAGTTTTACCGTATTAGAATTAAAACCTTCCCTTTTCATTTAGACAAAAAGGAGGAAATGTTTTGAGATATTTGATTACTGTGTGAAGATGTACTGATGGGGTATAATAAAAAGATAACTGGCCAATAGCTAGGCAGGAGAGATAGGCAGGACTTTTGCGCAAAGAGAGATCTCTGGGAAGAAGAAAGGCAGAGTCACCAGCCAGATGCAGAAGTAGGAGGATGGGCAGTACAGAGAGATGAATTAACAAACTGTGCAGCAGAATGTAGATTTAAAAATATGGGTTAATTTAAGTTATAAGAACTAATTAGGAATAAACCTAAGCTAAGGTCAAGCTTTCATAATTAATAAGTCTGTGTCATTATTTGCAGGCTGGTGATCAGGACAAGAAACTGCTACTACTACTACTACTACTACAACACACACACACACACACACACACACACACACACACCACATCTTCATTCCTTCCAGAACAGTTACAGATTCTCTACTGCCCCCTGGAATACATGTTCCTATCCACATGTCCTCCTGGCCAGGTTCTCCAAAGCTTTTTTTTTTTTTTCTAACTGGTTTTTAGACACAGGATTTCTCTGTGTAGCCCTGGCTGTCCTAAACTCTCTTTGTAGACCAGGCTGGCCTCAAACTCACAGAGACTCACCTGCCTCTGCCTCCCAAGTACTTGGATTAAAAGTGTGTACCACCACCACCCAGCCTCTCTAAAGCTTTGATGAGACCAAATGAAGCCTGTCTCAAGGGTGGAAATCCATCAGGTTAGAAGTCCTGCATGGGGACTCAGCGAGCTGTGTGAGAGGTCCTCTCTGCCTTCCTGTCACTCACTGAGTTCTGGGAGTCCCCCATTTCCGAAGCCACGTGTTGCCCAGCACAGTGGTTGTTGGTGCTGACTCCTGCTAGGAATGTCATTCTCAGCTAAGGAGATTCCGAGGTAGGGGTGCAGCCACAGGTGGCTGGTATTTCAAAGCACCCCCGTGACTCTAACAGGCAGCCAGGATAAGGACCCACAAGACTGGATGCTCTGTTGGGCCAGTGTGGTCGTTTGAATAAGGATGGCACCATAGGCTCATAGGTTTGAATACTTAGTCACCAGGGAGTGGGCACTATTTGAAGGATTAGGGGTGTGGCCTTATTGGAGGAAGTTTGTCACTAAGGGTGGGCTTTGAGTTTCCAAGTCCAGAGCCTCTCTTCCAGCTGCCTGTGGATCCAGATGTAGAGCTCTTTGCTATCATGTCTCCTGTGTGTTGCCGTGCTCCCCACCATGAGGACGATGGACCAAACCTCTGAACTCTAAGTCAGCCCCAAATAAATGTTTTCCTTTATAAAAGTTGCCAAGGTCTTGGTGTCTCTTCACAGCAACAGAGCACTGACTAGGACACCCAGCCTTCCTAGTACTGTCTTCTGGGCAAGATGAGGTCTGTGCCTAGTAAAGGAAGCTGCCTTCAAGGCGGAATGCTTCAGTTCCGCCCCCTGTGACCTTGAAAAGGTCACCTCCACCCCACGTCATCTTGCCCCTTTCAAATTCCATGAATCTAAGTCTCTTAAATCTATGATCCTAATGCCAAGTTAAGAATTCCCAGAGACTACACTTGATCTTAGCCAAAAGGCCGAGAAGCGATGAGGGGTGCACCCACACACTGAGACAATGGGGATGTTCTACTGGGAACTCACCAAGACCAGCTGGCCTGGGTCTGGAAAAGCCTGGGACAAAACCGGACTCTCTGAACATAACGGACAATGAGGACTACTGAGAACTCAAGAACAATGGCAATGGGTTTCTGATCCTACTGCACGTACTGGCTTTGTGGGAGCCTAGGCAGTTTGGATGCTCAACTTACTAGACCTGGATGGAGGTGGGGGGTTCCCTGGACTTCCCACAGGACAGGGAACCCTGATTGCTTTTCGGGCTGAGGGGGGGGGGGGGACTTAATTAGGGGAGGGGGAGGGAAATGGGAGGCGGTGGCTGGGAAGAGACAGAAATCTTTAATAAATAAATAAATTTAAAATTAAAAAAAAAATAATAAAAAAAAAAGAAAAGAAAAAAAAAAAGAATTCCCAGAGAGCTGATTATCCATCCCAGGTTTCTGCTTGAGTTCCTGCCCTGGCTTCCCTCAGTAATGAATTATGATGTAGAAGTATAAAGCAAACAAAATTCTTTCCTCCCCAGCTTTGGCTGTGGTGTTTGTCACAGCTACTGTAAGCCTGACTGAGACCACAGGGGTCTGGTGGCTGTGAGGAGGGTTGTGGCTTGAGTTGGTGGTTGTGGGTTACAGTTGTCATTACGCAGAGGTGGCTGTCACTGAGGAGAGAGTCAGATTTTTAGTTTGTTTTAGTTTTTTTTTTTTGCGTTTATATTATATCTTTTACTAGAAAGGGTTTTTTTGTTTTTTTTATTAATTTATTTATTTATTAAAGATTTCTGTCTCTTCCCCGCCACCGCCTCCCATTTCCCTTCCCCTCCCCCAATTAAGTCCCCCCCCCCCCCTCAGCCCGAAAAGCAATCAGGGTTCCCTGTTCTGTGGGAAGTCCAAGGAACTCCCACCTCCATCCAGGTCTAGTAAGTTGAGCATCCAAACTGCCTAGGCTCCCACAAAGCCAGTGCGTGCCCTAGGATCAGAAACCCATTGCCATTGTTCTTGAGTTCTCAACATATAGGCATCCTCCTGGATATTAACCTTCAGCAAGCAATGAAAGGAGACAGAGACAGAGACCCACATTGGAGCACAGGACTGAAATCTCAAGGTTCAAATCAGGAGCAGAAGGAGAGAGAGCACAAGCAAGGAACTCAGGACCACGAGGGGTGCACCCACACACTGAGACAATGGGGATGTTCTACTGGGAACTCACCAAGACCAGCTGGCCTGGGTCTGGAAAAGCCTGGGATAAAACCGGACTCTCTGAACATAGCAGACAATGAGGACTAGTTTGTTTTAGTTTTGAGACAGGATCTTGTGTAGCTCCGGCTGAAGTTGAACTCCTTAAGTAGCTGAGGAAGACCTTGAACTCCCAATCCTTCTTACTATATTTCATCCAGGTACAGCCTTGGCCACCGAGTACCTCTCAAGGTCAGGTTTTGACTAAGGGTGAAAACTAGGGTCAAGTTCATGACCAAACACAGACCACTGCCTTCTTCTGTGTCATCGACTCCACCTTCTGAGAAGTACACAGAATCCAGTCAGGGGCAACTTTGTTATCCTCTGAGCAATACTTCGTTAATAGCCTCAGCTTAATCTCCTGTTGGTGGTTAGTCTTTTTTATTTTTTTTTTTGTAACTTTAGTTTGTTCTTTGATAATTTCACACATGCATATGGCGCATTCTATGCCCCGTCGCCCCCACGTACTCCTCTCTCCCTCCCACTCTCGTATGAGACCCTATCTTGGGTAGCCCAGGCTGGCCCCAGTCTCCTGAACATTCCGACTGCACCGCACACACGCTGGGATTATATGCTTGCAGCCACAGATCCCAGCTCGGGCCCCTGCTGACCCCCTCCACCCCCAAATGCTCCCTTTCTCGCACTCATGCCATTCTGCTTTCTCTCGGGACACACTGAGTTCAACTAAGGCCATCGGTACAACTGTGGGCCCGGAGCACCCGTTGGCGCCTGCAGGCTCAGCAGAGGGTGGCGGCAGTGGCGGGGTTCTGTGGGACCTTCTTCACTCACGCTAACTTTTTTTAATCTTTCAATTCTTTTGACTAGAGGTTTTTTTTGTTTTGTTTTGTTTTGCAGGAGGGCTCTGGAAGCCAGACAGCAAAGCCCTTGCCTTTCTTCTTCCTGCTTTATTCTATTTGCTCACTGATGTGACAGGACTCGAGTAGGCTCACAGGCACAGTGACATCTTACTGGCTTCAGGATGACAATCCCTCACCCCTTTTGTACCTTCGCCCCTGGACCCCTGCCCGTTTCCTGTTTGCTCTAACGCCTTTGTAAACAGCTCCCCTGCAGTAAGTCCACTTCACAGACCAAGATGGAAAGGGACTTTGTGATTCAGCCCCTGCTGCTCTGTCTTCTGCCCCCACGTGACTTCTTCCTCGGAACCCAGTCATTCTCCTTTCCTAACCCAGAACACATGTCTTTCTTGCTCTGGGCTCTTAACAATGCGTTTCCTACAGCCAGATGGGACTGTCCTCATTTTGTCTAGATGACTCATCCTGAGCCTTCACCCTTTGAGTTTAATGTCACCTTCTCTGAGACGACAGCTCTCACTGTACCCTTTAGATGGGTTTACTTAAGGTCTTGTCTAGTTACCTTTAGATAGGTTTACTTAAGGTCTTGTCTAGTTATTTTAAAATATTTTTTTAACGTGTATGGGTATTTGGCCAACATATGTGTACATCACATGCAGTTCCAGGAGAAAGCCAGGAGGGGGCGTCATATCTCCTGGATCTGAAGTTATAGACAGTTGTGAGCTACCCTGAGGTCTGGGAATGGGACCTGATTCCTCTGCAAGAGCAGCCAGTTGTCTTAGACCACTGCGCCATCTCTCTCCAGCTCCGTCCGCTGTGTTTTCCCTTCACTGCATAATTTTGATTTGTGATGCTTTGCTCCCTATGCTAAACACTAAGGTCTTAGAGGAGCAGAGACAATGACTGCTTCATCTTCAGGTCCCTTGGGCCTCGGAAGTGCCAGATACGCAACTGGTGCCAGGGGGCCTAACGACACAATGGTGGAAAAGAAAGTGCCATTGAGAATGGGGGAATTCTCCAGCTCCTCAGAGGTGACCCAGTCCTGTTTCTATCATGATTGTTACATGCTGAACATCCATAGTCAGAAGGCCTCAAAGGCTCCGGGTATCTGCAACTTTCTGAGCCTGCCTGGACTCCAGACATGGAAGACACCACATCTGTGTGTAAAGCACAGAAGCACATTGTATGAAGTTGCCTCCATGCTGTGTGCATGAGTTACTGATAAATAAATAAATAATAAATAAATGGACTTCGTGTTTAGGTGTGGCTCCCCTCCCAAAGTCTGTTAGTTTTTTCGTTGCTGTGGCTAAATACCCGATGGCAGGGAACTTAGGGAAGGAAGGGTTTGTTTGGGGTTACAGGTGAAGGGGGCCCTCCACCATGGCAGGTGGGTCATGGTACAGCAGGAGTGTGGGTGGCTGGTCCCGTGGTCAGAAAACAGAAAGGTGAAAGCCCGTTTTCAGCTCACTTTCTTTGTCCTCAGGACCCATCCCATGGAATGGAGTCATCTGCAGTTAAGACAGGCCTGCCTGCCTCAGTTACCTGACTAGGAACCTCTTTGCACACATGCCCAGAGGCTTATCTCTAGGGGACTCCAAATCCTGTTACGTTGACAATCAATATTAACTATCACACCAACATACCTCCTTATGTGTATGAGAATACTCAAAAACCTAAACAATATACCTCTTTGGTACCCAGTGTTTTAGACAAGTTTACCCAACCTGGACTGCTCTTGTAATATTGTTTTCAAATTCTTCACTGGTCTCCTGGGCCCTGTGACCTCTCAAATAAAAAAAAAAAAATGGTGATGTTGTTGTTTTCCCCCAGGGAGTTCATTTTTGAGCATGTGGGGCTTTGCAGGGCTTAGCTGCAGGTTGCCATGGTGATTACTGGCTGGTGAGGAGCAGAGCAATTGCACTCGAGAGCCAGTTTTCCTGGGTGGGTGGAACTCATGTCTGTGGCGGTTGGAAGGGCAGCTCGGGATAACACAGGACCCTCATACAGTCTCGGTGGGCAGGGAAGAGGGTTGCAAGTCCCCAGAGGAGTGAGTCCCAGGCCTGTGGTCCCCACAGCCGCCTGTGTGGCTCTTTGACAAGCAGAAACAAAAGACCCACACTTGTGTTTTTAGCTAATGATGAGCAAATGCAGCTTAGAATACTGGAGACCAGCTATCACCAGGAGGGCAGTGGCAGCCAAGTCTGGGGTATGTGTGCGGGTGGGGGGAGCCACACCCTCTGTAAGTAAAGTTATATCAGAATGCAGCCAAGGCTGTTTATTACTATCGTGTCCATGCCCAGAGCTTTCGTCAGTGGCAGAGATGACCAGTTTCCAGCTGTCCAGTCCGTCAAGCTGGAAGTATTTGCCACCTAACCCTTTGCAGAAAAATCTTCTGGACCTGAGGCAGGAGGGGCTTGAAGGTGAGGACAGGAAAGGGAGCAGAGGCTGTTTATATGGCCCTCGGCAAAGGCTTGCTTTTTGTTTTGTTTTGCTGTTTATATTTACCAAACGCTTCCCTGTGGCAGGCTCTCTATTGCCAGACTCAGAAGCTCTGTTTTGCCGGGGGGAAATGATGAGCATCCCTGAGGAGTTAGAGAACATCAGACAACACACACTTTCATTAAAATCAACTCACTGTTCCTCTGCAACTCAACCCAGGTGGATGCCCTGTGTTTGAACTGATCGTGGTGTAATAGGGAGATGGCTTTGGTAAGGTGCTTACCATGAGAACATGAGGATCTAGTTCTCACATGAAAACTCAGGCCTTATGCAAGCACCTGCAAGGCCAGCACAGGAGAGGAGACAGGAGACTCCCTGGGGCTCGATGGGCAAATTAATTCAGTGACAGACCCTATCTCAATCAACCAACCAATCAGTCAGTCAGTCAGTCAGTCAGTCAATTCATCAATCAATCATTAGCCAATCAAGTGAAAAACCATGGAGGAAGATGCCTGGCATTTAACACCTGGCCCCCATATCACATGTACATACGTGTACATGCACACCCATGTGAACGCACAAAAGATCACATGCAGTGACTGGAAGCCCATCTTTTCATTGCATTATTAAATACACCATCAGGATTATGTGGCGGCTGCAAACCAAGCACTACCTCAGACAGGTCACACCAATTCCCCAGGCCTCAGTGTGTCATATCTGCAAGATGGAAGATGGGGCCTATTCTCCCCTCCCCCCCATGGTCTCACAGTGCTGGAGATGGAACCCAGAGCCTCACGGATGCTGAGGCAAACACTCTCTAACCAAACCACATTCCCAGACCATACCGCATCATTCTAGCTCTCTGAAGAATGACAGGAAAGGGCCGGATGCTCGCAGAGAGTGTTGTAAGAGCTTCTTCTCTTGCAGAAATGGCTCTGAGTCTCCAAAATCAGGGTGTTTATCCCCAGTGTTCGGTGTGACTGTGTGTTGTCTGCCTTTCTCTATAAACTACAAGATCTATGCATGAGTTTTGGGTGCTCAGGAACCTGTAGGAGGTAGGATTTGTACCTGCCCAGAAACCAGCATTCAGGGTGTGCTTCCTCATCTATGCTATAACAAACTGTCCAAGGGGACATCACTCTCAGGGCCAGGGCAGTCTAAAAGAATGGACCAGTACTGTCCTCTACTCTTCCGGTGAGAGAGAGCCCTTCACCTGAACTGCAGCAGCTAGAGGCCAGAGGCCTGGTCAAGCGCTGTGTGTTGCCCTTCACAGGGCTAAAGAGGGAAAGTCTAGACTTGCTTACAAAGCTGGATGAACAGGCTCACGACGGTGACAATGTGCTCTGCAGCCTTCACACACTCCGTGGGGCCTCAGGACCCAGTATCGATTCTTTCTCTTGCAGAGCAGTGCTTATTCAGCCTGTCTGAACCTGGGTTGTACACTCCGGGTCCACACCCATCACAGAAACCAAGAAAGGCTTCTGAGTCAGCCTGGAACCGCAAATCAGAGGCCATCACCCAGATAACTGCCAAGTGTCTATTGTAACCTGGGTAGGACCGTCAATACCACTAACACTAATGTCACCGTTGGCCGAGGCAGGGGAAGTGTGGACTTGCTTCTGCCAGGCAGAGGGAGCTGCACTACAGTCTGGGGCACTCAACTCCCCAAAGCTGCCATCCTGTAAGGAGGTGCCATGTCACAGCAGTGACCCCAAACCTTGCTTAACCCCAGTGCTGGATCCTAGAAGATTCATAAAACACTGCACTAACGCTAGTAACAGAGTGACCGCCTCCCATTTATAAAGAACTCAGCTTGCTAGGCCATGGTGGTGATGTATGTCTTTAATCCCAGCACTCAGGAGGCAGAGACAGGCAGATCTCTGTGAGTTCGAGACCAACCTGGTCTATAGGGCGGGTTCCAGGACAGGCTCCAAAGCGACAGAGAGAAAATCTATCTTGAAAAACAAAAACAACAACAGAACTCAGTTGAATCTCTGGTATGGCTAAAATGAATGAATGATGATGATTTTAAAATTATTTTCAGTGTATTTTTATAAAAAGCTAGTGGGCACAACTAAGGCCATCCCCCTCACCTCATGGCACCCATGTGGTCAGGTGACAGGCACGGATGTGATACAGTCATCATTTTGTACCGCTGTGACCCAAAACCTGACGGTCGCTGTTTCAGAGGGTTTCAGTCTGTCATAGTAGGGAGGGCACAGAGGAATTCATGGTCCCGGGAGTGTGTGAGAGAGGCTACCTACAGACAGCGAGAAAGCAGGGTGGGGCCAAGAGCCAGAGGCCAGCCTCCAACCTTCAAAGGTTCGCCCTACTGACCTAGTTCTGTTAGCTAGCTCTACCTCCCTGAAGGGCCCACAGCTCTAAACTAGCAGAACCAGCTGGGAATCAATATGTATAACATGAGCCTGCGGGGAACACTTCAGATTCAAACCGTGATCGCCTAATGTCTGCTGTGACCTGGGTGGAGCCACCATGGTCACCAACACTAGCATCGCCCATGGCCTAAGGTGAAAAGAGTGTGGATTTGCTTTGCGTACACATACTGAAAATGATCACCAAGAAGCTAAACTTTCCTTTCACACGCCAAGGATGCCACACTGGCAGATTTGGATACCTCATCAGTCTCCATGTGCCAGCCTGTGTAAGCCAGTCTCCAAGTTCTCCCTGTGAGATGAACATTGGGTAACAACAAGAAGAAACAGATGTACCAGGCTCCCAGATGTTGTTAGAGAATGAGAGACTCAAGAGGTTAAATTGCCAGCACTTCATATCTGTCCTTCCCAAAGCACCCAGCAACTGCTTCCCGCACACCGAGCGTGTTCCTGCTCCCTCCAGTTTGAATTTGGAGGACCTGAGATTGGACTAGGCAAATTGACCTGGCTGAGTTCTGCCACTCAGGTAGGATAGAGGAAGGGCAGGTAAAGGAACATCCCAGACATGCGCACTTCCCCAATCAGAGTGCAGGCTTCAGGGGATCCGCAGCCCACAAAAATTCAAATGTACCACACTGGCTTCCAAAAATCTTGGGCCTCCCTGAGCTATCACAGGGACCTGCTTTGGCCTCTGGACCATACCCCAGGGACTCCGATGAGTTGGGTGGAAGCAGAGCCAGAGTAGTACTAAAGAGTACCCACTCCATCCCTGGAACAGAAACTTCTGGAAGCTCTTGTTCTCTGGGGATTCAGAGTTGCGTGATTGCTGACACAGAGGGGTCGGATGCAAGATATGCCCCCCACAACATGTCCCTCATGACTACTTCTAGTTAAGTTCTCCATCCTACTGTTGCCAGAACCTTCCAAAATAGTCCCGCCAGCTCCAGGATGTTAACAGGGAAGCCCATAGCGAACAGTCAATTTTCAAACAATTACAAGGCAAGGCAAAAGTCACCCTCCAGTGGGCCTTAATTGTCACCTTTAAACACCTGATGCTATCTCTGTCTTGCCTATAAGCTTTGTCTAAGCACTTTTTTTCCTTCTTAGGCAGTGCCTTTACTGATCACACTGTTTAGATCTGCTGCTCTTTCATCTAATTTTGTGATCCTCAGATAAAAACCCACATTTGAGGGCTAAGGAGATGACTCAGAGGTTAAAGAGCTTGCTGTGCAGGTGATGACTGGGGCACAGATTTCTGTACAAATGCAGCTTGAGCGTGGCGACCAACCAGGCTCGGGAGGCTAAGATGGGGTCCTCAGAACAAGCTGGCAAAGGGTCTTCATGAGATTCCATCAAATTCCTGAGTTTGGTTGAGAGATCCCGCTTCAGTCGATAGTAAAGGATCAACTGAGGATGATTCTAGATTCCAGACATCAACTTAGGGCCTTCATATGCATACAAGCACACATTCACGAGTATACACACACATGTGTGTGTGCCCATATATATCAAATGTGTGCATACATAGACTCCCTCTCTCTCTCAAATGGATAAAGGCAGGAAATAATAATCTTCTTTGAATCAACTCTTCATCATTAAGGGAAGTACTCCTTCCCTGGGCACACTCAAACCCAGACAGTCTGACTCTAAGTCTAGAATATTCTCCACAAGTCCCCAGTGGGCTCGAGGCTCTTGTGCAGAGTAGGAAGCCAGAAACAATGCCTTCAATGGACACATTTGCTTCAGGGGTTCACCAAACCTCCATTCCTGCCATCCTTACTGCAGTAGCCAACAGAAAACTCTTACACAGGGAATAGAATCCCCAGAGCAAGCTCCTTCTAGGTAGAATGGCAGCTGTCCTGGAGCTGACATGATCACATCTGCCAGTTGTGTTTCCAGAAGCCTTCACAGACAGTTGTCTCAAAGACACTTCTCAAACAGTGGAGGCACTCGTCTCTGTCACAAGTGTCCCTGAGTGATCTTCTGCACAGATGTGTGAGCACTCCACTTTCAGTGACTTGGGGCTTGCTAACAAGTGGCTTGGGTCTTTGACCACCCATCAAAACTATATTGAATCCACACCCATGCCCAGCACTTTGCTGCTGGCCTGGAATGGAGAAAAATGATTGACAAGAAGCCCTTGCTCCTCTCTGTCCGGTGAGAAAGCTGAGTGTCCCGGATGATGTTGGCTGGACACGGCAGGACAAGGGGAGGGATAGCTGGCCTCTCCTGTAGGGACTGACACCTGAATGGATGAGAGGCTGAGACCCCCACCCCCACCCCAGCAGTGTGCAGTTGGCAGTAGTAGGGCATGGACCTGGTGGTGCAGAGGCTCAAACCATTGAGCCATGGAGGTTGATTTCGACTTCTCTAGGTTGTCAAGGTTGTGGAGGGTTGAGGACTCCCCTAGGGCCGTGGAAAAGGCCTTCGCTGCTTTAGGCTGAACTTTTTGTTGTTATTTTACCAAGTTCATGCTCCACAATCAATTTAAAGCATTTTCTGTCCTAGTGGTTTTCATGGCAGACAGTGCCCCAGGCTCAGGACTAATCTCGTTACATATTGCTTGGGTGACAGTATTGCCTGCTTTCCATCTATCTCATGCTTCTGCACCAAGCTGTCAGGACCCCTCATCCTCCTCCTTACCCAGAAAACTCACCTGCCTCTTGCTCATTCTCTTCCTTCCTGTGGTTGCTGTGTCAGTTTTTCGAGACTGGCTAATTTATAAAGAAAAGAATTTTGTTTAGCTTTGTGGCTATTGCATCTGGTGAGGACCTTTTTGCTGTGTCATAGTTTGACAGAGGGCATTACACAGAGCTTGCATCTCCCTTCTTCTCTTACAAGGCCACTAATCACCTTGCTGTGGAATAATCCTTTTGTACACTGTGAAGTTTCATCACTGTGATTGGCTCAATAAGGGAGCTGAGTGGCCAATAGCTGAACAGGATAGAGTTAGAAGGGAAAGCCAAATTGAAAATGCTGGGAGGAAAAAGGGTGGAGTCTGGAGTCATCAGTCAGATGCAGAGGAAGCAGGAGATGAATGAACGTACAGTACTAATAATAAAGTTACCACCATGTGGCAGAGCATAAATAAGGAAGATGGGTTAATCTAAAAATGTAAGAGCTAGTTAGTAATAAGCCTGAGCTACTGGCTGAGCATTTATAAATAACATTAAATCTCTGATTATTTGAGAGTGGTTGTAAGACAGAAAACTCTACATACACATCCTCATGATCTCATCTAACCCTAATCACCTCCCAAAGACCTTATCTCCAGATATATTAATATGAATTTGGGAGTTAAATGTACAACCTGTGAACTCCTAAGGAAAGTATTCAGATCATAGCAATTGCTTTGAGGCCTTTTAAAATCCAGAGCTTTGTAGTCTGGATGATGGTAAAAGTACTTGCAAAGAAAGCCTGATAATCTGAATTTGATCCCCAGCACCCTCACAGAGGTACAAAGGAGAATTAAATCTATGAAGTTGTCCTCTGGCCTCCATATTCCCTTTGTCTTCTTGCTCTGCTCTCCCTAAGGTGCTGGTCCTTTAGGAATACAGCTCAGAAGTTAGAGTTCAGCTGTCCAGTCAGTGAGTTTCCACATAGCTGCAAGGGAGGCTGGGAAATATAGTCTGGGAACAGAGCTGAAAGTTCCATCACTGTGGAGGAGAGACGGGACAGGCACTGGGGTGCAGGCAGTGTCCTTTTCCTACTGTCTCTTTAGCTGTGTGGTTTTGAACCAGTGAAAGGCAAATGCTAAAGAGAGATTAGCCATCCCAGTGAAGGAAATGGAGCAGGAGCTAGAGGAGAAGGAAAGAAGGTAGTGTGGACATGTCTGTTAGTGCAGAATAATGCTGAGCTCATCGAGTTTCTCGGGGGGGTTCATGAGCCAAAGTCACTCATTCCAAGAAGCCTGTGCTTCCCAGCCCTCTTTGGCTTCTTTACCTGACTCAACTACTAATTAGGAAAATATGATCTCATAAAGGAATTCAGAAGTCAGGACCATTAGTCTGTGACGTTCCCAGGGGTCTGAAAAGCCATGCTATGGTCTCTCCCTGTGTCACACTCATGAGCCCCTTATCTCCCTGTGAAGATGGGGTCCTGAGCCCAACTCATAGGGTTGGAGGGTTCTAAATCACCCCAGTAAGTTCTTTATACATTGCACACGTGGGCTGCCAATATTGGGCTTCTGTGCTTTTGGGGGGTGATGTTATTTATTAAAGGCTCGTGGTTGTGGGCTGGAAAGGTGGCTCCATGGTTAAGTGAGTTAATCACATAAGTGGTTAAGTTAACAAGTGGCCCTTATCACTCTAACGTAGGACCCAGGTTCAGTTCCCAGCCCCATGGTTCACAGCTGTCTGTAACTTCAGTACCAGGAAAATCTGATGTCCTCTTCTGACCTCCATTGGCACCAGGCATGCACGTGGCGCACAAATACACACACAGGCAAAACACTCGTACACAGAAAATAAAAATGAATAAATCTTAAAACCGTTTTTTCAACAAAAAGGCAGCGGACAGCTAGGAGCAGAGCTGCACACTGGGAATGGTTGACAGCACTGAGCCTCGATGTACATTCTGCCCTCGGTGCCCTGGGAACATCACCAAATACACTCGAAAACAATATCCTTCCTTCCAATGTGACTTGCCGAAAAAGCTGAGCACCACGATGCATATGCAAGAACTAGAAGTCACAGGTGCAGGGCTTGGCCAGCAAGATGGCTGACCCAGGGAGTAAAGGCACTTGCCACCAAAGCCGATGACCTGAGTTTGATCCCTGGACCCACATAGTCTGAGGAGAGAACTGACTCCTGAAAATCGTCCTCTGACCCACACAAAAACACAGTGACACCCACATCCACAAACACACAGATGCACAAATAATTAATATAGACACACACATATGTATGTTAATATACAAATTTATACATACACACATACATGCACACATACACATACATATATGTATGGTACATAGGGTAAAGAGCAGAAGACTCAGGCATGAGGATTCTGGCTCAGCCTGCACTGGACTCTGGGCAGTCCATGGTTGCCACCTGTCCTCCCACCCCCACTCCACATTATTTCTCAGCAGAGTTGATGGTTACATGTTTTTGGTCTGGATGGCTTCTTTTTTCAAAAATATTGACTAACAGGAAATACTTAAAATAAGAACATATTTCTTTTAAAACCACATTGTTCACAGTTAAGCCTCATTGACTGGGCACCTGCTCTAGACTCCGGTTTTGCCACAGGAGCCAAGATAACAAAATTCAGGCCACACCAAGAAAGGACTCCCAGAAAGATGCCAGGAGAAGGATGGGTTGTGCACCGAACAGACAGGCTATTCAAAGGCAGTAAGGTTCAAGCTCACCATGGTGGGCCTGAGGCCTTCGAAGGCTTTAGTGTGAGCTCAGGCTGGGTTCTACTCCTATGCTAGTGTGGTAGGGGCTGGCAGAAGAGGTGGAGCTGGAGGAGGCTCACCTTCCCTGTCCCCCCATTTGACCTTGAACACACCAAAGGTTAAGATGATCATTCTCCTGGTTCCTCTGGCTTCCTGAGGTCACGGACAAGCACAGAGTAGGCAATAGAGTGATGTTTTCCTAATTCACACATGACAGGTGAAAGCTCTCTGTATTTAGACCAGCACTTTCCAGAATGCATTCTCCAATAAAAGGACGAATTGCTGATAGGTGTCTCCAAGGAGGGATAAACATACCAGTTCTTTGCTTATTGCTACCCAGCAGGGCTCTCATGTGTGCGGTCATGTTCAGGTTAAACCTTTGCTGCAATCCTCCTGTCCTTGGTTGACAAATGTAGCAATAGAAGCTCAAAGATTTCAATGCCTTAGAGGAAGAATTAAAGGTCATGCAGAGACACACCCGCAAACGGTGGTCTTTTAAAGACGTCTCCTAACACGTACAAACACCTGCCCATACATAAGTTCTTTTGTAGTCTTTGGAGAAGGCCGTATCCTGCTTCTTCAATGTGAGTGGACACGTGTGTGTGGCATGGTGTGTGTGTGTGTGTGTGCTGTTTGTATGTTAGAAATCTGTTTGCATAGTGTGTTCTCTGTGTGTAAGCATGTGTGTGCTGCTGTTGTATATTGTCTGTGGTGTGTGTCTCTGTGTGAGTGTGAGTGTGTATGGTGTGCCCTGCATATGTTGTGCATATATGTGTGAGCATGTGTGCATGTTGTGTGTATATTGAGTATTAACAGAGGTTTCTCTGTCTCACCCTGACCTGCGGCTGCTTTTAAATAATCATTCAGAGATCTAATATTAATTACAGAATGTTTGGCCTATAGTTCAGGCTTATTACTAATTAGTTCTTATATTTAAATTAACCTATTTTTATTAATCTATATATTGCCATGTGGCTGTAGCTTTACCAGTCTCTTGGCATCTGCTTCTTGGGTGCCTGGTTCACGTTTCTTTCAACGCTGCCTTTCATCTCCCGGTATTTCCATTTGCCTTTCTTACCTAGCTTCATTCCGCCTGGCTATTGGACAAATCAGCTTTATTATTTAGCCAATGAGAGCAATACTTATTCACAGTGTACAGAAGGATTATTCTACAGCAATTGTGTGGTGTAAGAATGAGTCGTATGATATCTGTACATATGGGGGGTATGTGTGTCTGTGAATGGTGTGTGTGTGTGTGTGTGTGTTTGCCAGCCATCCTCTGAGGTTTTCTGTCCAACTGTCACGTGACTGGAAGCGGTCTGTTTGCTCAGGAGTGGCCCTGCTGTGTTGTCAGGAACTGCCTGGTGTGTCAGCACCTATAAAAGCAAACACCTCCAGAGACCAGCTCAGCTGGCAGAGAGCAGAGGAACCAGGACGAGGCTTGTCTATGCCGGCTTTTTCCTGGGCTACGAGTAAGTACAGTGTCCTACCTACTAACTGTGTGCGTTTCCAATTAATCTCCCTTTCGAGCAGAGTAGAATCTCCAGAGAGGGATAGAACACAAGAAAAACACCAAAAGGAGGCGCCCTGCCACCCGAGTCACTTCTGAAAGGCTGTCCCAGAATGTGACAACCCTCATTCCTGTCAGCTCCTGTTTAGAGGACATTTGTAGCCCTGACTGCCACCTCGCCTCAGGTTTTCAAAGCTCTTGTCAAAGAACACCTTGTGGCAATGCTATTGTGCCCAGAACAGGGAAAGTAAGTGTTGTGGTTTGAATGAGAATGGCTCCCATAGGCTCATATACTTGAATGCTTAATCTAACAGGGAGTGGAACTCTTTGAAAGGATTCGAAGGATTAGGAGGTGACCTTGTTGGAGAAAGCCAATGCCAGGCCCAATCTCTCTCTACTTGCGGATCAGATTGTAGCTCAAACTCTCATCTGCTTCTCCAGCACCTTGCATGTCATGGCTTCTGTCATGCTCCCCGCTATGACGACAATGGACTAAACCTCTGAAGCTGTATGCCAGCCCCCAGTTGCATACTTTATGAGTTGCCATGGTCACAGTGTCTCTTCACAGCAAAAGAACAGTGACTAAGACACAGAAGAGTCTGCCATAAGCCGGAGGTCAGTACCAGAGGCAATTACGGGCTTAATATTATTTCTAATCCTTTCTAAAATCCGAGATTTCCTTCAGCATCTCATTTATACGTGAGGAAATTGAGGCACAATACAACTTGGCAAGTACCCAAAATCATCAGGAAGAAAGCATGAGAACCAAGATGGAGCAGGTTTGATCCCAGATGCATGTAATGAGCTTGGCTACAAGGTGATTGCATTCTGGGCATAATGTACAATATATGCACATAGTTGTAAGCATCCTATACATGGTATGGGTGTGCTACTTGCACATGGGGTGGGAGTATATGTTATGGGATGGGCTGGTATGGTATGGAGTGTGGGGGAGTATATGTTGTAGTATGTTTGTGCGAGTATAGAAAATATGTGGTGGGTTAGCATATGTATGTAGAGGGGGTGTGTATATGATGTATGTACTGTGTGTGTATGCTGTGTGTTAGGTGTATACGTTATATGGTATGTGTAGATTGTGTACATTTAATATTGGGGTGAATGGAGGACAGTGTCTATGTGGTAATGTATGATGTTTATATGTATGTATATGTTTGAGGTAGGTATTAAGGACATGGCTATGTACGGTGTGTGTGTGGTGTATATAGTAGGGGGTAGGCTAGGGTATGTGTGTTATATGTATATGTACACTCATTGTGATGTACAGGGTGTGTGGAAGCTATGGGTTATGCATGGTGTGTATAGGACCTTGCACCTTAGGGACAAAGGACAAAGTCTTATAGTTTTGTACCTTCCAGGAATAGCAGTGCTGCAGGGCTGAGCCAGGGACTGAAAGAGGGCAGGTCCTAAGGCTTTGGCATCATTGGATATGAGTTCACGTCCAAGCCCTGGCATATGACCATGGCAAATAGCAAGGACCTGAACTGCTCTACGTCACTCCCAGAGTGGTCTGGCAGGATCCTCGGGGAAGCTTACAAAGCTCTGGCCCAGCTTCACCCTCTGTTCCACTTTCTCTTGCACACAACAGACTCTGGGCTGGGGCATCAGTGCATTATTCAGAATACAGCCTTGGCACTTTCCACCATTGCCCTGGATACTGGGTTGGGTAATGGTGTCTCCCAAAATTCATATCCTTGCCAGAATGTGGCTTCATTAGAATATGGGGTCCAAATGCATACGTCATTAGTCAAGAAAAGATCACCCTGGAGTTGAGTAGCCCTGACCCACTAGGACTGGCTTCCTTTTAAGGAGAAAATGGGGCTAGGAATGGAGCTCAGTGGTAGAGAACGGAGGACAGTTCAGTGAAAGGAGCACTTACCATGTGAGCGTGAAGATCAGAGTCGCACTCCCCAAATCCCACATGGAAGCTGGGTGGGCATGGAGGCATACCTGTAATCCCAGCATGCAGGAGACCGAGACAGGGGATCCTTTGAGCAAGCTGGCTAGCCAGACTATCTGAAATCGTGAGTTCCAAATTCAGTTTGAGACCCTGCCTTGACATATGGTGTAGAGTGGTCCAGGAAGACACCGGCCGTCAACCCGAGTCCTACAAATATGCACATATACCCTTCCAACATGTGTCCATACATGTAAATACCCATACAGATCCACATATAACCAACACACATAGAAACCTCTTTTATTCGTGTGTGCATTCTCCTATAATCTGTCCTCTGTAGTATCCTCATAGGCATTGTGTTGTTTACATAATTTCATAGTCTATTTTATCTTTGGACATGCAGACATGGTTGTCTTCCTATCCCATCAGAAGTGTTTGGAAGAGTGTGGTTTATGTATGTGTGACTTAGACTTCTTGCACCTGAATTCCTCCATCCGTAACAAGAACCTTCGCATACTTACAGCTGACCAAACACGTGGTTCAGCCTGATCTCTCTTTGGTCTTTGGATGAAAACCCCCAAGACAGTTTAGAATAACCCAGATATTAAATTAGGTCTTGGAAAGGATCTTGCACTCTTAACCAATCCTACCAGTGCTGAATCTGGGATGAACTTGGGGTTCTGCCTTTAGGCGTTTCCAAAGGAGCCCCAACAACAGGACCCGGCCCAATGGAGTTGTGAATCTACCCAAGTTACAGCTCTCCCGAGGTCTTGAATTCCACCCTTCAAAGTCCATACTCAGGGAATAGGAGGGAGGGAGGGAGGGAGGGAGGGAGGGAGGCAGGCCTCTGGGAAAGAAGGACCCTTAGGGAAACCTTCCAGCATGAAGCCTGGAGTTCCCAGGTCAGAGTTCCTGTCACGAATAAGGACACCCACTAAAGTGTCCTTGTCGCTCTTTTCCAAAGCCATCCTTCCATAGCATGTGTCCTCAGTGACAAAGAGTGGCTCACAAGCAGTCTCAGTAGCAGCACAGCCAATGGCTCTCCTCTGCAGCCAGGCCCCTTGCTCCCGGCCACTTCCTCCTCCATGTCCTGTGTGGTATGAGACGTACTGTTCCCTCTAAAGGATCCATCCACATGGCAATGCAGGATACTCAAGGATACAAATTGTCTAGGAAAGTATAATATTCTCCAGGAAAGGACAAAGAGAGACACTCAGTGAGGCCGATCCCCAAGGCTATGGATACTACGTATCTCTCATCACCTGTGCTGGCTGGTTTTATGTCAACTTGCCATAGGCTAGAGTTGTCAGAGAGGAGGGCGCTTCAATTGAGAAAATGCCTACATAAGCTCCAGCTATAGGGCATTTCTTTAATCAGTGAACAATGGGGGAGGACCCAACCCATGGTGGGTAGGGCCATCCCTGGGCTGCTGGCCCTGGGTTCTATAAGAAAAAGCAGGCTGAACAAATCATGGGGAGCAAGCCAGTAAGAAGCACCCCTCCATGGTCTCTGCATCAGATCCAGGTTCCTGCCCTGTTTGAGTTCCTGCCCTGACTTCCTTTGATGATGAACAGGGATATGGAAGTGTAACCCTTCTTTCCCTGACTTATTTGGTCATGATGTTTCATCGTAGCAATAAAACCCTGACTAAAACATCACCTCACTGAGCCTGGGTCATCTTCTGAGGCAGCCTTTATCATCCCGTTTCACAGATGAAGGAATAATGGGCAGGCCACTTGTTAAGGAAGTGGGAACCAGATGACACGCCCACCTGTACCGTCTGCAATGTGTGCTCCTTAAGAACGCCTTGCTGTCTGTGGGCCCGAGACGGGGACAATCATAAGTTCGAAGAAATAAATGGGACTCTGCCGTTTCTGGGGGTTACCACTGATTTTATATTGGGGACATGCTTGACGCTCCCATAGAACTATGATCTGGTAAAGAGAAGGAAGTGTGTCTCTTCTGGGTGACCTCAGAGCCCAGCACTGGGCCTGGCACTAAGTGAATGTTTGGTGATCAAATGAAGAGAACTTAATTTTGAAAAGTGAGGTGAGCCATGGGCCAAGACTCAGACCCAAGTCTCTAGGCTCCCAGAGCTGTTAGCTTATGCTGCGGCAGCTTTGACTACCAGGCCTCTGACTCTGCCCCAAGAAGCTGGGGTAAGCTGAGCCAAGAGAGCCAGCTATGTCAAGGAGGAGTTCTTGATGTCCCGTCACTGGGTCAATGGCCCTTTCTCCTTCCCCTTCTGATGGCTGTCCTTCATGTCAATAGCCCAAGGCTCTAGGGGGAGGTGGAACCCATTATGATAGGGATCTCAAAGACCAGGATACTTGGGTGGGGCTCAGCCCTCTAGACCTCCCCTGGGAAGGTTCAGTGCCAAGGTACATCAATGGATGGCACTCAGAGACCAGCAATGATGAGCTCATCACCCCTCCCACCCTGGGGAACAAACCCACAACACAAAACCAGAGTGGCTTGCAAGCAGGGTGTGGTAAGTGTCGGCAACCCTGCTGTGGTTAGCAGCTATGACGGGGCACCTTGTTTCCCTGGCAACATAGTGGAAACATTGCCTACATATACCAGCCATGGGTACCCCAGTAGGGTTACCAGGGAGATTGAGGTCTACCAGAAGTCCAACCCGCAGAGTACCATGGCACTCTGCCCTTCGTGTGTCTGCTCTGAGAATTAATTCTCTCATTTGGGGAATGTTTCCTGCACCCTCATGTCGGCTGAAGTTGGGAAGGATTTAGTTCTAGAGTCCAGAGGAGTATGAATACCGAATGGATCCTGGTCTTGACCTAGGGAGAAAGCCTATGATGTGGAAATGAGGTAAAGCATTGGCATTTAGGCACACGCATAGAGAGAGTTTCATTTGCTATCACCAGTGTACAGAGCTGAGTGTGACAGCATAGTCCCCTTCTCTAAATGCACGCATACACACATGCACATGTGCACATACACACACACCCCTTTGCTAGCACCGATGTACAGAGCTGAGTGTGACAGCTTAGTCCCCATCTCCACATGCAGCACAGCTGATGTAATTGCAGGCATGCAGCACAGCCCGTGTTACTGAACATAGTGGGCATTTGGTGACTCAGCCGGTGTTACTGTACAACACACACAAGCTAAACCTGGCCAGGCAGATGACGCAGGGACAGCAGATGTGGGTATGAACCAGATGCATTCCTTCTTTCTCTAAGAAGCCTGGGTTGATTATTGAAGCCATGCGAGAACATCTTCAGCACCATTAGAAAAGAAGGAAGAGAGCTAGAAGCACAGGGGATGTGGGTGGGGAGCTGGGGAAGCTTCGAGAAAGTGTCTCCATTTTGCTCAGAAAGTATGAGGGAAGAGTTAACAAAAATCAGGACTAGAAAACAGCAAGGTAGGTTTGAAGAATAACAGCTTGATCAAGACCAGAGTGAGTATTTCAGACACCAGAGGGATTGGGGGGTGGGGAGATGGAAGACCAATGAAGGTCAGAAACAAACAGCAGCTGAATTACAAAACTTCCTGACCTTGGAGCTAAGAAGTCGGGACCTCATCTCTGCTGATTTCTGAACAAGGGAGTTAGAGCTGGATTTACAAAGACCATTCTCTGTAACCAAAAGCGTACTGATGCAGAAACAGACCCACAGAGTGTGAAGGGCTGGGAAAACTCATGCATGAAGCGGAACAAGGCTGGAAGACCTGAGCATTAGAATATGTAGCTTGCGATAGAATGGTACCATAACTAAGCAAGGGAAGAAGGAGCAGTGGCAAAATACATAATGTATTTTGTATTTATACATTTGTATATGTATACATGTATATGTATTTGTAAATACATAATGTATTTAATGGAAGAAGGAACAAAATACATAATGAAGCTGGGCATGGTATGCACTCAGGAGGCAGGGGCAGGCGGATCCCTGTTATAGTTATTTGGGAAGTGGCTGCCAAGACACAGAGAAATCCCACCTACAGGGGGTCAAGGGTTATGTGAGCACCAGTGTAGACAGATCAAGACACATTGCTGAGAGAGACTGAGGTAAAACTACAAGGATGACACCAAGAAACACTCACTTTCAGCACTGCTCTGTTGTGGAGAGTTGTCAGTAGTGTTGGAGCAAGAAAGAAGCAGATTAGAGACAAACGCTGGATGCGAAAAGAAGTGGGACTGCGGGCCAGGACAACAGGATCACATTGGTTTAGGGGCTGGAATTCCTGACCAGGAAGAAACTGTTGAAGGTTCAGGATGCAAGACCATTCTTTTCTAGATCCTGTTTCCTGCTCATCTCTAAGGCCTTAGAAGTCACTGTAGAAACAGTAACAAGATTCATCTTCTATGGCTGCCTTGGTTCAGGGCAGTAGGGAAAATTCTTCACAGACATAGAGGTCAGCATTCTCCAAGTAGGGCTCCATGGGGTCATATGAACAGTTAAATATCAATATAAATCTCCCACAATGTAAGAGTTCTGGGTTCCAGGGGAATGTTAAGTCTGTTCCCTAGACATAGGGCCATTCTCTCATCTTCTGCATACTCCTTTGTATACCCCGTTGCAGGGTTCTTTCCTTGGCAAACTCTTACTCCTTCAAGGTCCCCTGCAAATAGGCTCATATTTACACAGGCCTATGGCTGGACTGATATCAGTGTAGAGCAAAAGATAACCTTGTTAGGAAGGGTTTTGATGGAGCCCTTGACGAGCAGGGCAGATTATTCTGACAGAATAGTCAGGTCACAATGAGACACCGTAGGGTGTTGAGATGGCTCAGGAGGTAAAGATGTCTGTCAAGGAGCTTAACCACCTGAGTTTGATGCCAGGGACCCACGTGGTGAAGGAAGAGAGAATCAATCCTGTAAGTAAGTTGTCCTCTGACCCCCATATGTGTACCATGGCATGTGCACATATATGCACACACAAATAATCACTTTTTCCTATTTGGTTTGAGACAGGCCCTCACTATGTAGCACTAACTGGCCTGGAACTCACGATGTAGACCAAGCTAGCCTCTAACTCACAGAGATCCTCCTGCCTCTGACTCCCGTCTTAGTCAGGGATACTATTGCTGTAATTAAATCCCATGACCAAGGACAACTTGGAGGTGAAAGGGTTTATGTGGCTCACACTTCCACATCATAGTTAATCACTGAGGGAAGTCAGGGCAGGAACCTGGAGGCAGGAGCTGATGCAGAGGCCATGGAGGGGTGCTGCTAACTGGCTTGTTCCCCATGATTTGCTCAGCCTTCTTTCTAGAACCCAGGATCGCCAGCTCAGGGAGGGCATCATCCACAATGAGCTGGGCCCTCCCCATCAATCACTAATTAAGAAAATTCCTTACAGCTGGTCTTATGGAGGATTTTTCTCAATCAGATGACTCTAGCTAGTGTCAGGTCAACCAGCCAGTTCAATTGACCCCTTGTCAACCTGATATAAACACATCACTGTTAAGTTATAACCTTTCCTTTCTTGTGCTTCTTCAATATCACATATTAATATGATATAAACACATATGATATAAAAATTCTAATTTTTAAAAGTTCCCCCAGTCTTTAAAATTTCAAATACTTAAAAATCCAGACTCTTTAAAATAACTGATCTTTTTTAAAATCCAAAGTCTTTTAAAACTCAAAACCTCTCAACTGTGGACTCCTATAACATCAAAAATAAATTAAATACTTTCTCACTTCAACAGGGAAGAATCAGGGCATGGTCAAAATCTCAAACAAAGGAAAACCAAACTCCAACAATTTAAATAACTCAGTGTCAAATCTCTGTGATGTACTTACAATCATCCAGGCTCCTCCAAAGGGTTTGGGTCACTTCTCCAGCTCTACCCTCTGCAGCACACACACCTTGTCTTCTAGGCTCTGCCAGCCTCCACTGCTGTTGCTGTTCTTGATGGTCACTCCATGGCCCCTGGCATCTCCAAAAGGCTGGGTCTCTGCTACAACCGGGCTGCACCTCCACCCATAGCCTCTCCTGGCCACTCTTCACAGACTACAGCCTTGCCCCACAGTGCCAGGCCTTAGCTGTTCTCCATGGCCTCTTCGTGCCTTCAGAACCAGCACCACCTGGGTGGATCTTGCACTACCAAGTTCCACTACCAGCACACGGGACAACTTTGGCAGCCTATAGAACATAACTGCGTGCTGACCTTGGGCAAACACTTCCCACAGATTTCATCTCAGTGATGCTGGTCTCTTCTTGATCAGCACTAATTGCTCTGCTTCAGCTGACGAGCATCAATTGTCCCGTTAAAACAAAGGTTTCACTTTAGTGGTTCTGGTATCTTGTTAATCACAACTGGTTCTTCAGTCCCAGCTGACCAGAACCATAGATTCTTAACTCAGAATGGCAAATGGTCCCCATAGACTCCCAAACTTCCCTCTGAAACTTCACAAGCCAGGTCTCAACTGTCTATCCATATTTCTCTCAAGATTCTTACCTGCCAAGCTCCTAGATGATGGAGGAAGGTCATTGGTTAAAAAAATAAAGAAGCTGCTTGGCTGTCCCTCATAGGTTAGAACATAGGTGGGTGGAGTAAACAGAACAGAATGCTGGGAGAAAGAGGAAGTGAGCTCAGAGACACCATGCTCCCCTCTCCAAATGCGATAGCTCTGCTCTCTGAGACACACGCGATGAAGCTCCGACCCAGGATGGACGTAGGCTAGAATCTTCCTGGTAAGCGCACCTAGCTGTGCTACACAGATGATTAGAAATGGGCTAAATTAATATGTGAGAATTAGCCTAGAAGAGGCTAGATAGAAATGGGCCAAGCAGTGTTTAAAAGAATACAGTTTGTGTGTTGTTATTTTGGAGCATAAGCTAGCCAGGCAGCCGGGGAGCTGGGGACACAGCCCCGCCGCTCATATTACTACACCTAGAGAACAGCTTATTGAGTGCTCAACGCTCCATGGCTTTTCTTACCCAACATTCCACAGTCTTTCCACAACCCTTCCCGTGAAAACACAGTCAGATCTCTCCCAGCAACACTATCCTTGTGCCAATGTCTGTCTTAGGATGAAACACCATGACCCAATCCAGCTGGGCAGGAGAGGTTTTATTTGGCTTACACTTCCACATTACTGGTCATTACTGACAGAAGTCAGGACAGGAATTCAAGCAGAGCGGGATCCTGGGTTCAGGAGCTGATGCAGAGGCCATGGAGGGGTGCTGCTTTCTGACTTGCTTCCCGTGGCTTGCTCAGTCTTCTTTCTTATAGAATCCAGGACCAGCAGCCCAGGAATGGCCCCATCCACAATGGACTGAGTCCTCCACCATCAATCACTAATTAAGAAAATGCCTTACAGCTGAATCTTTTTTACATCCCGGCCACTCTCCACCCATCCACCCTCTGTTCACATCCTCACCATCCACTCCTCCTCCACCCCTGCCCAGGCAGTTGAATTTATTTATTTATATTTTAATTTTTTTGGTTTTTCAAAGCAGGGTTTCTCTGTGTAGCTGTCCTGGTTGTCCTGGAACTCCCTTTGTAGGCGGGGCTGGCCTTAAACTCACCTGCCTCTGAGATTCGCCTGTCTCTGTCTCACAAGTGCTGGGATTAAAGGCGTGCACCACCACCCAGAAACAGCTGAATTGTATGGAGGCATTTTCTCGATTCCCTCTTTTAGATAGCTCTGATTTGTGCCCTTAACAACTGAGCTATGGGCTCTAGCCCCAGTAGTTACCTTTTTAAAAGAGGCCTTACCGTATAACTGTCTTTCCCTGACTGGAAGCCCTGGAATAAGCCCCTCCCTCTCTGATCCCCAGATCTCTTCTCACAGAATGAGACATGGATTAGCTATTTCTCACAGGTTTCCAAGCTCTGGCAGCTTCGTGCCCTTACTCTGGGGCCCCTCTCGTTCCCCCAGATGTCTCCTATGCTTCAGTGACCTTTACACCCTCACCTCCGTGAGCCAGGCCTATCTTTGACCTATAGTCCTCAGCCTCGGGTGGGGCTCATTCTGTTTTTAGTTTGGGATACTCTGTCCAATCCCTTGCTCAGGAGTAGCATTCCTGGCAGCCTGGGGAGTCTCTTCTTCTTCCTCTTCTCCAGATTATTTATTTATTTATGTATGTATGTATGTATGTATGTATGTATTTATTTATTTATTATGCTTACACTGTTTTGCCAGCATATATGCCTATATGCCAGAAGAGGGCACCAGATCTCATTACAGATGGTTGTGAGCCACCTGTGGTTGCTGGGAATTGAACTCAGGACTTCTGGAAGAGCAGTCAGTGCTCTTAACCGCTGAGCCATCTCTCCAGCCCATTTCTTCTCTTCTTCCATCTTCATACTACTGGGCAAGTCCAGGATGGCACAGTGGACTCCATATGGCCTTCTTCTTCCAGAGTACCAAGCAGGACACAGTACAGTGTGCTAACCTGTCTGGGTCTGGGCCACCTGACTCCCAACAGGACAGCTCTTGCCTTGTCTCTGAGACCCGCAATGAACTTCTCAATCATGTTTATGTTTCACTCAGCTTCTCTCTCAACTCTGTCCTTCAGCCTTGTAACTCTGCATACAAGGTGTACAGGAAACACAAACATTCCAGATCAATGTCCACCACTGAAGGAGAGCAGAGCAGAAACTCTAAGCAGTAACCTGAAGTGGAAATCACGGATGAACATCGCTCACTGGTTCATGCTTCCTTTCACAGCCCAGGACCACTGCACAGAGAATAGCGCCGCCCACAGAGGGCCATACCGCCTTCGTCGGTTAACTATCAAGACAGTCTCCCACAGACGTGACCACAGGATAATCTGATCTAGGCAATTCCTCAATAGAGGCTTCTCCTAGTAGATGACTCTAGTCAATGTCAGGTAGGCAAGTAAAACTGACCAGGGCAGCCTTTGTCTCCCACATACCAGAGAATTCAGATACGCTTTCTTAGTAAGAGAAACTACCCCAAGGGTCTAAGTGAAGAAAAGGGGCAGGGAAGCAGGAACTGATACAGCTCCAGGTTTCAGCCTGGGGTCAGTTTCTCATCTACACACGTTTCACTTAATCCTCACAGTATGAGGAGACGGAGGCTCAGACATCAGCCAGCACGGAGTGACTGAGATTTGAAATTTCCAAATGTGACCCGTCCCTGACTCTCTTACACCTCACACCTAAGTCTGAAAATTAGTTGATTCAAGGGAGGGTGTTGGCCGGGTGGCAGGCCTGTGGGGAACATGTATTTTTAGTCATTTTGTCGTGTTGACTAGGGTGGAAAGATGAAAAAAGCCACAGGGGCTGGCACAGACCTCGGGATGAACTCATGAGCCAGAAATAGGTGGAAATAGGCCTTCAGATGCCTCTTGGCCTCTGTGCTGGGCGAACAGAAGCACTGGTCCCTTCCCTTCCCTTCTCTTTCCTTTCTTCCTTTTTTCTTTCCCTACCCCCCCTCTCTTTTTCTGGGCTCAGACCTCTTTTAAGACACAATAAATCAACAAATGTTAGACTTTGACCAAACCTTAGCAATTTCATGTCTAATCCTTGCCTTATGCAAACGGCAAAGCTGAAGCTGATGGAAAGCTTATTTCAGATAAATTAGAGATAGAGTCAAAATTTCTAATAGTCCCTGGGCCCCTTTACCACATCTTTCTCCCAAGGAGACAAGGCTGAACATGGAAGGCCTAACTGCGGGCCTTAGAAAGCCGTGGGCTTGCCTATGACATTTAATTACACCTTTGGAAACAACCAGAGAAGAGTTAGAAGGCTCTAGCCCAGCAGTGACATTTCAGGAGACGAAATGCTAATTGCCCTGATAGGATGGGTGTGTGTTGCGTGCACGTATGCAATTGCAATGCCATAACGAAAATACAAATACTATATGCCAGTTAGAAGGCTAGCCCTAAGAGAAAGCTGTGAGTGACCCAGCAGCTACTGCCCAGCTGCTGCTGCTCTCTGGCAGGATAGTCAATGAATGATTAAAAGATTTTTTAATTAAAAAAAGTAAGGCTAAGAAGTCATACATGGTTGTGTACATGTGAGCCCAGCATTCAGAAGGCTGAAGCAGCGAGCTCCCATGAGTTCAAGGATAGCCTCAGCTACACAAGACCAGTGTTGAAACAGATCCAGGTGGTGGTGGCTCACACCTTTAACCAGTACTAGGGAGTCACACGCCTTGATCCTAGCACTAAAGGGGAATATAAGACAGGAGGAGACAGAGGCTCAGGGATCAGTCTGCAATCGCCTAGACTTGGTGGAGGTAAGACTTTTCTAGTGGCTTGGCTGTTTTTCTTTTCTGACCTTCGATTTACACCCCAATATCTGTCTCTGGGTTTTTTATTATTCATGCTACAGTCTGGATTACATAGTGAGTACCAGGCCAACCAGGGTTATATAGCAATATCCTGCTTTGAGATAAACAAACAAACATTTTAAAATATGAAGAAAAGAGAAAGCCTTGTCTTATCTAACCTTCAGTCTTGGCTACATTGGTCCCTCCCTCCTTTTCATAACTTTTGTGATACTAATTTCTCAAACCAGAACATTGAGCTTTTTTTCTTTTTCTTTTCTTTTCTTTCTTTTTTTTCTTTCTTTTTTTTTTTTTTTTTGAGAAAGAGAGAGATTCTAAGGAAATGACAGGATGACCTCAGCTCCCCCAACCAACTTCAAATATTTCCAGAAAGATGTCTCCAAAGGCTCGGCTGGAATCTTGGCAAGAGCTGTTCCTCTGTCCTCTCTCTTAGCAGAACCAGCTTGTATGGCATCCATTCTCCCTGGGGCAGTATTTTTAGGATGATCTGCTCCTAGCAGCAGGACGGGACAACGGCAGTGACCTCATCTTCTTGGCCACCTGCCATCCTACATGGTTTTGCAGCAGGGCGCTGGCTGACAAGGAATTAAAAGACGTGTTCTTGGGGCTTTCAGAGATGACAGGAAAAAAAGGAACAAAAGCACAAGAATGATGATCCCTGGAATATTTTGCAAATGTGACACTTGAGTCCATAAAGTGGTACTCAGAAGGGTGTCAGCTTGAGGGCAGAGAACTTTAAAGTACACAAAGAAGAAAACACAAGTCCTTACCACTGGGCCATTTGTTTTAGGAGACCACAAACACTGCCTCTGAGCCATCCCCAGGGAGGATGGCTGTATCCAAACATCAAAATGTACAAATTTATATTTAAAAGTTTTGAAACAGGGGTTATATATCCCAGGATGGCCTCAAGCTCACTATGTAGCTAAGGATGAACTTCTGATTTTGCTGCCTCAGTCACTCAAATGCTAGAACTGCAGGCAGGCAAGTACACCACATGTGGAAATGCTAGAACTGCAGGCAAGTACATCACATGTGGAAATGCTAGAACTGCAGGCAAGTACATCACATGTAGAAATGCTAGAACTGCAGGCAAGTACATCACATGTAGAAATGCTAGGATTGCAGGCATGTACACCATATGTAGAAATGCTAGAACTGCAGGCATGTACACCACATGCAGAAATGCTAGGATTGCAGGTATATACACCATATGTAGAAATGCTAGAACTGCAGGCATGTACACCACATGTAGAAATGCTAGGATTGCAGGCAGGCAAGTACACCAACATGCAGAAATGCTAGAACTGCAGGCAAGTACACCACATGTGGAAATGCTAGAATTGCTGGCAAGTAACATTGCTAGTTAACATAAGCCAGATAATTTTATAAACAATGGTTGCATATTTCAAAATGAAAGTATTTCATGGCATGGGGTCTAGAGGAATTGATTATCAATTAAGAACCCTTGCTGCTCTTGCAGAGGACCCAGGTTCAGTTCCCAGCGCCCACATGGTGGTTTCCAACTGGCTGTAACTCCGGTTGCAGGGGAAATGATGCCCCTTGACGCCTTCCATGAGCAGCAGGCATGCACTTGGTACAGGTACACATACCTGCATGCAGACAGAGCACTCATACACATAAAAATAAACAATAAAATAAAATGTATACATTAATGAACTTAAACCAATAAAATGACACACTGCAAGCTAACATACACTATATATTTTTCTGAAAAAAATAAACCTGTATAGTTCAAAACAAAATAATTTCAATTGCATACTCCAAAACAAAGTAATTCTGTTCCACGAGAACACGGTTGCTGTGTTTTTCTCGCAGCTGAGCCCTCATACCCATGTCAGCAGTCACACACTGAACTGCTGCTCGGGTGGCAGGCACTGTTCAATGAATAACCGCTCTCCGGAGATGCGCAGCTGAAAAAGAGGAGGCTCTCAATAGCCTTTTTCCAGATAATTGTGGATGCTCTCCGATGCTTCATGAAACCTCCCTAAGTGGTAGCTTCTTAATTGCAGGTTGTAATGTGTAATCTGCATTCAAATCAATATGAATTTAGCACTTTTAACGCCCCGTTCTGTAAAGCGCCACTCTGTTCTTTGAATGAATCTTTTTATCCATGTGTGATTCTGTAACATAAGGCATTCAATATTTGGAAAATATTAGTTCACTAAATTACACAGAGCTTTTAAGTGCTGACACATTTCATCATATATTGTAAGAATCAGGAGCCAGCGAGGTGGATGCAAACACACACACACACACTATATATATATATATATATATATATATATATATATATATTCTGAAATTAAATATCTAGGCTAAGAATCATGCTCATTAATCTTTACCCACAGCAAATCCATCTCAGAGAGACTAAGCTGTAGATGGCAGAGGGACTTAAAACAATTAAGAATTATTTTTTCTTTCAAATTCTAATTTTTCCATTCAAAACTGGAACTGTGTCCGGTAACAAATACTGTCAGTTGCTTTCTTGAAGTGACTGACTCCCTCGGTTGATTTTTATGAAAATGTTTACAGACCTCAAACCCAAGAGGGCCATCATGTGTATGCCAACATGCCCTTTCCGAGGAGAAGCAATACCACGCGTGAGTCACAACAAGTTGGCTTCCAGCCCCAGGTGAGAGCCCTGTTCTTCAGACAAACATGGCATGGCGGGGTGGATGGTTCGCTGTCCAGACCTTCAGATACAATATCAAGAAGCAAGTGCTTGAGAGGTAAGATTTCACACCAAAGTAATTTCTACATCAATGAGATTTTTATTTTTTTCAAAGATATTCTTAAGTGAATGTTTTTCTTTTTCTTTTGTGTTGCTACCATGAATGCCCAATGACCAGGACGGCAGTGCTGAGAGACTCTCACTCATAGGGCTTCTGCACCAGCAGCGTGAAAGCCAAACCCAGTCTTGACCTTGATGGCTCTCTGGAGGGAGTACACATTGCTCTAGGGCAGTGGTTCTCAACCTTTCTAATGCTGTGACCCTTTAATACAGTTCCTCACGTTGTGGTGACATCCAATCACAAAAGTATCTCATTGCTACTTTGTAACTGTAATTTTGCTGTTACAAATCATCGTGTAAGTATCTGATCTGCAGGATGTCTGATATGTGACCCCCAAAGGGGTCACAACTCACAGGTTGAGACTCCTGGGCCACAATTTACAATCCACATAAAATCTGCTTTATGATACACCCTAACCTTGAGAAATAAGAAAGGGGGGGGGTTGCCAATTTTCATGAGAACTTTTTTTCCAAGTCAAATTTAATAAGCAACAATAAGAACTAATGTGTATGGTAACATTACATTGACATTCTGGTGTGTGAAAGAGAGGGTGGGCAGGGAGTATATAGGATACTCTCAGTCTTCCTCTGAGGAGCTCCAAGTTTTCGCTATCAAGGTTTGTGTTTGAATATCTCAACATAATGTGTGCATATACTACTTCATGCAGTGACCAAATTTTTAAAGCAAAATACAGGAAGAAAAGAGAGTCCATCCTCTAGGCTAAGTTTCTCCTAACTACACATAAATGACAAATCCCAGCTCTGCTCTCAGGACAGATGAGAAGGCAATAATGTCGCATATTAAATAACATGAGAACATAGGAAGTCTAAACCGTGGTGCAGATAAGTCTGTGAGTTTATTTATTCCTTTCTTTTCTTTCTTCCTTCCTTTAATTCATACTTTCTTCTTTCCTTTCTTCCTTTATGGGGTCTCATAGACCCCAAGCTGGCCTCCAGCTGACTATGTGGCTGAGGATGCCCTTGAACTCCTAACTCAACTTCTGGGATTCCAGATGTGCACCATCATTTCTAGTTAATGTGGTGCTGGTCTCTGTGCACACTAGGCAAGCAGTCTACCAACTGAGCTACCACCCAAGTCCCACAAACGTTTAAAAAATGTAAGGTCATTCAAATTAGTGACAGTCGAAGCAAAATATTTATTCTCGTTGGTAAAAATAATAAAAGTCACTACACCAACTAGACCGGAGTTTCTTTGAAAGACTCAGACATTGTGGGCAGTTGATTCATTGCCACCCCCCTCTCTCCCCTCATATGCCTTGTCCAACTCTCACTGTGTGACCCTGGCTAGAACTCTCTATGTAGATCAAACTGCTGGCCTTGAACTCACAGAGATCCAGTTCCTTCTGCTGGGAGATAGTTACTTTTCAATTGATGTGGTAAACCATGACCACGGCAACTTATAAAAGAAAGCATTTAACTTGGGGCTCATGGTTCTAGAGGGTAGTAGAGTTCATGACCACTGTGGTGGGGAGCATGACAGCAGGCAGGCACTTCAGCCGGAGCTAAGAGGTCACATCTGATCCACAAGCATACAAAGATATGTACAATATTGCCACAAGCAGAGAGAGACAGAGAAGGTGATAATTGGAAATGGCATGGGCTCTTGAAACATCAGAGCCTACTCAGAGAGACATGCCTCCTCCAAAGAGGCCACAGCCACTAATCCTTCCCAAACAGTTCCATCAACTGGTCATGAAATATCCAACTGTATCAGCCTATGGGGGCTATTCTCATTCAAACCAGCACAGGCTGGAATTAAAGCCATGTGCTATCTTTTTTTTTTTTCGGCGGACATCTTTATTAATAGATCATCAACTTCTCCAAATCTACAGCTGGAATTTCATCTTATTTCCATGCTGAGTCATGAACAGTGACAAAGCCAACCAGAGGTACTCAAAGAGGACTAAGCTTTCATAGCTCACTTTCTTCTACAGGCAGAATATAAATAGATGCACTCTAGAATGCACAATGGCTTTAGTCACTATGGAATTAAAATGGGATCTTGAAGAATGTAGACAAATCCCGATGAAGGAAGGACGAGCTGAGATGCTGTGCAACTGTTTAAGGGTTCCTGGTGCTGCATCTCGGTCACTAGCTGAATCTTGCACTAACACCAAATGGAGATGCGGAAAACACACTAAGTTGACTTAGGGGTTGTGCACAGGAACCAAAAGGCAGGAAAATACTAAACATTGCTGAGAGCATCCACCCCAGGAAGGACTTTACCTTCCAGCAGCTCTAGACTGGCACCACCCCCAGTGCTCACATGGCTGACTTTATCCTCTGTGTTCCATTTGGCACAGCAAGTGGCAGTGTCTCCACCGCCTATGATAGTGATGCAACCCCTAGCAGTGGCTTTTACCACCTCATCCATGAGGGACTTGGTTCCCCTGGCAAAAGCTTCCCATTCAAAGACCCCAACAGGTCCATTCCAAACAATCTGCTTGGCTCGAGCCACAGCCTCAGCATATTTCTTGCTGCTCTCAGGACCACAGTCCAGGCCCATCCAGCCAGCAGGTATACCAGAGGCCACAGTAGCTTGGCCAGTCTTGGCATTCTCATCAAATTTGTCAGCAGTGACAAAGTCAACGGGCAAGGTAATCTTCACACCATTTTTCTCAGCTTTAGCCATGAGATCTTTGACAATCTTGGCTCCTTCTTCATCATACAGAGAAGTTCCGATCTCCATGTTGTTGAGCACCTTAAGGAAGGTAAAAGCCATTCCACCACCAATGATCATCTCATTGACTTTGTCCAACATATTATTGATCAGCTGGATCTTGTCTGCAACTTTAGCTCCTCCCAATATTGCCAGGAAGGGTCGTTCAGGACTCTCCAAAGCTTTGGCAAAGTAATTCAGCTCCTTCTTCATCAAAAATCCACCAGCCTTCTGTGGCAGATTCACACCCACCATGGAGCTGTGGGCTCGGTGTGCAGTACCAAAAGCATCATTGACATAGACATCCCCAAGTTTGGACAGTGAGGCTCGGAAAGCATTAATTTTGGCTGGTTCAGCTTTAATCTTGTTCCCAGAAGCATCCTTTCCCTTCCCTTCTTCCTCCACATGAAAGCGGAGGTTCTCCAGCAGGATGACAGTGCCAGCTGCTGGGTTGGCACAGGCATTCTCGACTTCTGGGCCCACACAATCCTTTAAGAAGAGAACATCCTTGCCCAGCAAAGACTTGAGTTCTGCCGCAACTGGCTCTAGGGAGTACTTGTCAGGCATGGGAACACCATCAGGTCGGCCCAAGTGGCTCATAAGGACAACTGACTTGGCTCCATTGTCCAAGCAGAATTTGATGCTTGGGACAGCAGCCTTGATCCTTTGGTTATTTGTTATCTGGTTGTTCTTCATAGGAACATTGAAGTCCACCCTCATCACGACCCGCTTTCCCTTCACGTCCAGTTTGTCCAAAGTCAGCTTGTTAGAAAGCGACATTTTGGCAACGCGGTAGGATCAAGAGGCTCGGTCCTGAGGAAGAGCAGGCATGTGCTATCTTATCTTGCCCAGCTGTTGCCATGTTTTAAAAGAGCCAAATGCCTTCTCTAAATCTTAGTAAGTTCATTTCTAGAAATTTCTCTTATAACTATTTCTGCATAGCAGTAATCAAGGGCACAAAAGGGATCTCTGTACAAAATTGCCTAAAACAGAAAGAAAAAGGCGATTTTACTCTCTGTGGATACAGCATTGTCTCTAGACCCCATTTATGACCTATTACTTAAAGGACAGAAAGAGCAAAGTAAAGTCAGGTGGCATACACCTTTAATCCCAGCACAGGCAGGTAGAGCTCTGAGTTGAAGGCCAGCCTGGTCTACAGAGTAAATTACAGGACATCCAGGAATACACAGAGAAACCCTGACTCAGAAAATAAATAAATAAATAAATAACCAAATAAATAAATAATAAAAAGAAAGAAAGACAAGAAAAGAGAAAGAGTGGATGTAGGGATAAGCCCAGCCCATTAGGGTTAATCAGGTCTTTTAGATACATAGAGATTATATTTAGTATAGATAATATAATCTTCAGCCTATTCGAAGAGCTGTAGAAAATGGCATTTAATCTAACCTAAAATTCTGTGCCAATGAGACACAATTACTCCTGGCAACGCCACTCTACTCCCGAGAGAACGTTGAACACCAAAGACATTCCACTGGGAGCTTGTCTTCTTGGCAGAACTGGCCTTTGGGTTAAGAAAAGCCCATACCTCAACTACTGACAAAGATATAAAACAGGATTGTCTTATCTTGCCAAGACAGGGTAAGATAATTCTATAAAAGTTCCTTGCCTTCAATTATGTTAGGCCTTAGCCAAAGTTGGTTGACTCAACATTGCAAACAAGACTTTGGGTGATTGCCCAGGTAGTCAGTTGTCTCTGTCATTTGCTGCACATTTTGGATATCTCTCGCTTGTTAAATAATATTTATTCCCTTTTCAGATCTTTGACGGAGTTGAAGATTATATAATTGTAGTTACTCTCTACATTATTTAGACTCCTTGAGATAGAATGTTTAGCAAAACTTTTGTTCTCAATATTGTTTGTTATATTTATTATTTGTTATTATTGTATATAGTTGTATTTGGTATAGTTCTGTCTTATTTAGACAAAAGGGGGAGATGTAGGGATAAGCCCAGCCCATTAGGGGGCATGTTCACCTCGGGTTAATGTTTACTTATAAATCTAGCGAGCGTGAGCCCGCTGCTCTCTCTGCTTCCCTGTTCTCTGCGGGAACCGGTGGTTCTGTAAGTCTATTTCCCCATTAAAGCTGTATATATTATTACAATCTGTCTAAATTCATTTACGCCTGTACAAGTGAAGAAGATCTGTCCAGTCTCCTGGGAAGTTTTGGAAGATGTATGCCTAAGTGGAAAAGGCCCAATAAGATTGCATGTATTAATGCGACCCTACACGCACACACACATGTGCTGTGGGGGCTCAGGTATAGTCAAAATCTACAAGGGTGCTTCTCTCTGCCTCTGAAGTGAAGAACTAAGAAACAAAAACTGGATGGCAAGATGGCTCAGTGGATGTGGGCACCTGCTGCCAATCCTGCTGACCTGGGTTTAGTTCTCAGAAGTAGACAGGTGGAAGGAGAGGAAGGGAAGTGACTCTTAGTTGACCTCTGATCTCCACACTCGTGCCATGGCATGCACAAGTGCACACATACATGCAAATTAGATAAATAAATGTAATAAACATCTATAAGAAATGATAGGAAGCTTTTATTTATTTTGATATTAGACTTTTTAAAGATTTATTTTATTAAATATACAGTGTTCTGTCTGCATGTCTGTCTGCAGGCCAGACTAGAAGAGGACACAAGATCTCATTAGAGATGGTTGGGAGTCACCATGTGGTTGCTGGGAATGGAACACAGGACCTCTGGAAAAGCAGCCAGTGCTCTTAATCACTGAGCCGTCTATCCAGCCCTAGAATTATTTTTAAACATAAATTTTTTTGTTTGAAATCATTAGTGAGGTCTCTGTTATGTGTCACAGGATGGCCCTGCCGGTCGGTGCTAAAACCACAATCCTTGACTTAGAGCTTCCTCCACGTGATGAAGAACAGGTTATATGAGCAGACAGATTGGGGACAATATGTCAAGAGTAGGGGTCTCATTGATGCAGAGAGTGGAATGGTGGTGCAAGGGCTGGGATGGGGGTGGGAATGGAGGGAGGCTGGCTATTAGACACAAGGGAATTGACTAGAAGGACCAGCATCGCGTTCTACAAAACCTAGGAGGAAACTGTGCTCAACAACTACTCATTGTTATTGTTGCTCTCGCTTGGTTTTTTGTTTTTTGTTTTGTTTGTTTTGTTTTTTGAGACAGAGTTCTTGACATGTAGTCCTAGATGTCTTAGCTCTTACTATGTAGCCCAGGCTGGCCTCAAACTCACGATTCTCCTGCCTCTGGCCACCATTTCCAGCTTTCATATTTTAATATACATAGTAGAAAGGTTTGAAATGTTTCTGACACCAAGAGGATTTCTCTGATGGTGATGATGGATCTGACCATTGCATGTTGTCTATACATGGAATGTCATACTGCCTGTCATAAATATCTACAACTAATACATGCAAAGAAAGGAAAGTGGGGTAGAGGGTCGGGGAGACTGACAAAAGCTGGGTCTAGCACCCCCTTTTGGAGGAATTGAGCCCCCTGGAAGCCGGGCATGGTAGTGCATGTCTATGACCCAGCACTGGAGAGGTAAAGGCAGAAAGTTCATGAGTCCAAGGACATTCTCAGCTATACAGTGACTTCAAGGCCAGGTTGGACTACAAAGGCCAGGCTGATTCAAACAAACTATCTTGCTAGACAGACCCCATGTAGGCCCATGGCTGAAGGTAAAATAAGCACAAGGTCCTAGGGACCCTCGGATGGGAGTGGGAGTAGAGTTTGGGGTGGGGAGTGGTAATGGAGGGTGCTGTGGAGGGTTTGCTATGGCTGACCAGTGTGGTGACCTACGACCTTGGCTGTGCTGTGGAGACATAGGTGAAGTTAGGCTGAGTGTACACAAGGCTCTGGGTACCCGCTAACTGCCCTCTTCAGCAGCAATCCCAAGGAAGAGTCATCTGTGATGTAGTCGACACAGAAGCTTCCAGAGGGAAAAGGAGATCCTTGCTACGTCTAGTACTTTCCAGGATTTAAGAGTAGGATCCCAAATTCCACCTCATTTTAAGACTCTTCCTTGGACATGGGAGTGTGAAAACTGGCAAAGAGTGGAGCCAAACCAGGCCGTCTGGACTAGCGCTGTGAAGAGCACGTGTTTTCCCGGAGGCCTCTTTTCTGCTGAGTGAAAATTGCTGCGGGAGTCTGCTCTTGAGCGTGTTCTTAATAGCTCCCACAGGGTCCGGGCTGTGAAGGCTACAGAGCTCCTGCACAGCTGGCCAGGAAACCCAGGGCTGTGTGTGGCTTCCTGAGGCCCAGACCCACCATCCTCTTAGCAGGGTAGAGCCGGCAACACTTTTGCACATCCCAGATTGCTGTCTGCTGCTTCCTCTCTGTGTTTCTGTCATGACTCCCTGAGGGACTAGATCCTGGATGACATCACCAAACCCAGCAGTTTGATGGCTGAGCTGGTCTCAGGGGAAGGGGGCAATTGGTTAATTGAATTCTGTGCTTCCAACTGAGTTGGCATGGTGACAAAAGATGCCTGTGATGGAGGTGAGAGCGTGAAGACATTTAAAGATTCCACCCAACACACTGACACTCTGTAACAGGATTCACTTGGCGGGGAACAGAAGAGGAAGCCGGTGGCATTGGGCATAGCTGCTTGCCCTGGACATCGGGCTTTCCTGGCCTACATGTTAGATGCACGAGGTGCTAGGGTTTGCATTAGATCCACAGCCTCGAGCTGTGGAGCCTTCCTTGTTTCCTTGTTCAAGCCTGCCAGGGTGCTGGGTATAGCTCAGTTGGCACAGTGCTTGCCTGGCATTCACAAAGCCCTAGGGTCCATCCCCATCCCTGCATTAGCCAGGTATAGTGGCACACAACCATAATCCCAGCATGCAAAGATGGAGGTAATAAAACCAGAAGTTTAAGGTTATCCTTGACCATATCAAACTTGAGGCTAGCCTGGACTACAAAGAAACTCTGTCTTAAAAAAAAAAAAAAAAAACAAAGAAAACAACATGGAAAGATGACCAGATTCAGCAAATTTAAATATAAAGTGCCCAGTTATATTTAAATTTCAGATACACAACAAACGACTCTAGTATAAAGATGGTCATTCAATGCCCTGTTTTCACCTGAACCCTGGACTTACTCAGGCATCCTGTTTTCTGTCTGGCAGTGTAACCCCTAAGTGCTGCAACTCACGGCTCTTGTGTCCGGTTCCGGTTGGCTCCTTCCTGAGTTATTTCCGATTCACCGTTCCCTTATTTGTACATTTGGGCTTCCAGAGGAGGCTGAGCACTTCCTCCCTTCGCTTTCGCTTTCTCCTTCCTGGCCCCAGACTTCTGTAAAGCTTCCCTTCGCTCTCCAGCTTGTGGTTCCTAGTGCTTGTTAGTTTGGTTTTCCGACAGGATCTCTCATAGCCCTGACTGACTTCAACTTTGCCGTGTAGTCAGGGAGGACCTGGAACATCTGATTCTCCTGCCTCCGCACCTTTAGTGCTGGGATTACTAACACACACTACTGCCCCACTTTGTGCAGTGCTGAGAGTCGAACCCAAGGCTCTGTGTGTGCTGTGCAAGCACTCTTCCCACTGAGCTACCTTCCTAGCCCCTCTGTTTACTCTCCTTCCTAAGCATCTGTCTACTGTGTCTGTCCTTGGTTAACAGTGAGGCAGGGCCTCTCCCTGTCAAAACTCCTTCTGGAATGAACTTCTGTAGCATAGAGAGAACAGATGCTTTGTCAACCAGCAACTCTGCCCCTTATATGGGACAAGTGCTGTCCTTGGGAGACAAGGTCCTCTTCTGACCATCGGATTCCAACCTCCAGATGCTCCTATGACTGTATCCTCTGGGTGTAGAGGACTGGACCAGAAGTGAACACTAGATCTGTACCAGCCTATCCGCTACTTCTCAAGTCCAGACCCATACAGAGCCTTGAGCCAAGACCAACATCATTGTTAAGGTCTTAATTATATCAGCTAGGATTTATAGTTCAAATGATTAGATCTCAAGGACAACCGTGCCTGTGTGACTGTGGTGGCAAAGGAGGCCACTGGGAGCCTAGAGAGCGACCTGAATTCAGCTGCAGCCCAGGCATGACTTATTTGCCAGGTATGATCCCTGCAGCAGCTGGATAGATGGCAGAGAAGTGTTGGGGTAGGAGGTCCTTTTGTCAATGTGTTGCTTTCATTGATTAATGAATAAAGAAACTGCCTTGGCCTAATAGGGCAGAACTTAGGTAGGCGGAGAAGACAGAACTGAATTCTGGGAGGAAGAAAACAGAGTGGGGAGATGCCATGGATCTGCGGCCAGAGGTAGACATGCTGAAACTTCGCTGGTAGGCCACGACCTCATGGTGATATACAGATTGATTGAAATGGGTTAAATAAAGATGTAGAAGTTAGCCAATGAGAAGTTAGAGCCAAACAGTGTTTTAATGAATACAATTTCTGTGTGATTATTTCGGGGCTAAGCTAGCCAGGCAGCCGGGACAAACAAGAGGCCCCTCCCCGCAACAAAGTATAGACAATGATGCTGAGGGCGGTGGTGGCAACAACGGCTGCTGCTCTCCGGGTTCAGCTTTCCTAACGACTGCATTCAATAATCTTTAAGGGCACGCTCAATGTGAATACCCTACTGCAGCTACACCAGGACTACAAGATCCCAGCGGCTGCAATCCAGCGCAGATACTGGGCAGTAAACCAATGCGACCAGTTGCCAAAGGCGGGACGGTTTTCTCACAGAGGGTCTGCATGCGTTCTGAGACTTTAAAAAAAAAAAAGAATGAGAGACCAGAGAAATAACACGGATTCAAAAAGTATTAGATGAAGGCCAAGTAGTGGTAGCACACACCTTTAATTCCAGAACTAGGGAGGCAGAGGCAGGTGGATCTCTGTGAGTTTGAGGCCAGCCTGATCTACAGAGTGAGTTCCAGGAAAGCCAGGGCTACACAGAGAAACCCTGTCTCAAAAAAGTAAAAAAAAAAAAAAAAGATTAGAGTCTGTGCAGTACCAATTCCACCTTCCCTTTTAGCAAGCTGACACTTTATACTAACTTCTATTACCTCAGCCTTCATGCTTCGTGCTATTTATCCACAGAGAATGTACAATATTTGGCTATATGTGCATTAATTTTCTATTCTGATGCTTCCATGTATATACCTACACACACACACACACATTTCAGACTGAAGATACTAAACGTCATGAATAGCTGTTACTGAGTTAAAATATTCCTTCATAGAGGGAAGAAAAGACCCTCATGGGGCTCATGAAAGTCATGAGAAACTTTTCAAACTCATGAAATTTAAAATTCAGAAGTCCCTTCCTGAGGTTCAGCCTGTCGTTAACGGGAGGGAGAAGAGGCTGTTGGGACGGCTTGCAAACTGTGTCAGGGTGTTGGTGTCCTGGGTTGTGTGAATGGTCACACATGGGGGAGTAGGCTCGTTGGTGATGTAATGACCCCAGCAGTCACCCACACTTCGCTCGTGCTTCAGTAAATAACGCTCAGCAAGCTCACTGATTTGCCGAGACAGATTTGGACAGAACCTGCTTTTTTGCTTGTCATCGCCCTGTCTAGGTGAGTGGGTATCTCCGTGTGAATAAGTGACACAGCAGCATGATAGATACATATTTCTCTTAAATATCCATCATTTTAAATAACAAATGCATTTTTAAAAGAAGAATAAATATAGGTAGCATACACAACATTGATAGGAAGTTTCTCTTTAACATATGAGGACAGGGGAGAGGGCTCAGCAGATAAAAGAGATTGCCACCAAGTCTGACAACCCACGTTCCATCCCTAGACCCACACAGTAGGAGAGAACTGACTCCCCAGAACTGTCATCTGACCTTCATACATGTGCATGTCCCCTGCCAACAAACAAATGTAAAGTCTGGGCACACCTTTAATTCCAGCACTCAGGAGGCAGAGGCAGGTGGATCTCTGTGAGATAGAGGCCAGCCTGGTCTACAAAGGCTAGTTCCAGGACAGCTAGGGCTGTTACACAGAGAAACCTTGTCTCGAAAAACAAGCAAAAACAAAAAACAAACAAACAAAAATGTAAAGTGTGAAGCATGCACTAGATCGTGCAGATAATGCCAAAGTGTCTTGACACACAAATACAGTCCCTGGAGCCATACGGGCAGCACTTGCTGCTCTTATCAGACCTGGATTCAGCTCCAGCACCCACATGGTGTCCCAAAACCACCTACAATACCAGTTCCATGGGATCTGATATCCTCTTCTAGTCTCTTTGGATAAAAGGCATGCACAAAGTGCACATGCATATATGCAGGCAAAACACCCATACGCATACAACATTTAAAATATTAAAAATAATCACTACCAGGTGATATATAAAGAGAGTGTAAAAATGGACCAGCTTACCAAATGCTGCTGAGTGGTCATGATTGGTCCCTGGGGACATCTATGGGCCACTCCTGCTCGCACTTGTCTTACTTGTCTTACAGCCTTTTCTGTATCTGGGGGTCAGTATGCACCAGGCTCCTTCACGTTATAAAGTGAACACATGAGTGAAGGACAGCTCAGTGTTAAGAGTGCCTGCTGCTCCTCCAGGGGACCTGGGTTCTGTTCCCAGCACCCAGAGAGGCTCACGACCTCCTGAAACTGCAGTCCCAGGGGATCTGGTGCCCTCTTCTGGCATCTGCTGACACCACCCAATAGGGTTTATATTCACACAGATACACCCACATATATAGAGATGCAAATAAAAGTTTATGGGTTTTGTAAACCAGCATATCCACATGCACTTAAAGTGAATTTTGCCAAAAAAGAAAGAAAGGAAGAGAGGGAGGAAGGGAGGGAGGGATGGAGGCAGGGAGGGGGGAAGGAGGGAGGGAGGGAGGGAAGAAGAAAAAAAGGAAGGGAGAGGGAGGAGATGATGTTGTTCCCTGCTGGCTGGATACTGCAATGGCTTTAGGTCTTTTGAAAAAAATGACAGGGACTACGAACAATCCATCAGCCACTTTATGTCACGGTCGAGAACAGCTAATGACTTTGTGCCCACAGCTACAGCTGCCCAGAAGGATATTATAGAGGATTGAAGGGTATCGGGGGAGGCATTTCAATTAAAGGCCTGTAGTGTCTTGAATCTGTCAGAATGAGAAAAGAAACTTTGAGTTTCATGTGCCAACAAGGAGGCTCCAAGAGACGTTCTTAGAAAGAAAAGTCTGAGGCCCAGAAGTAGACATGAGGACAGGGTTTGCACAAAGAAAGGGGCATCAGACCCGGGCGGTGATGGCACACGCCTTTAATCCCAGCACTCAGGAGGCAGAGGCAGGCAGAGCTCCAAGTTCGAGGCCAGCCTGGTCTCCAGGATGAGTTCCAGATCAGCCCGGGCTACACAGAGAAACTCTGTCTCAAAAAAAGAAAAAGGAAAGAAAAAAAAGGAAGTGAGGGGCAGCAGAAATCAAAACATCTAGGCAGCTGAAGCCATCGGAGCTCAGGTGTGTGTTCTTCCTTCATTCTTTGAGTCTTAAAAATAGAACAATCTTTAAAAAAAAAAAAACAAACCCAGTCTTGTTTTATTTACTTACTAAAGGGGCTTGAAAGGTGTGCGCATGTGTGCATGCCATGGTGCATGTGTGCATGCCACGGTGCGTATGTGCATGCCATGGTGCATGTGTTCATGCCACGGTGGGTGTGTGCATGCCATGGTGGGTGTGTGCATGCCACGGTGGGTGTGTGCATGCCATGGTGGGTGTGTGCATGCCACGGTGGGTGTGTGCATGCCATGGTGGGTGTGTGGCAGTCAGAGGACAACTTTTAGAGCTGGTTCTCTTCTTCCACCATGTGGGACCCAGGGCTCAAACTTGGGTCATCAGACTTGGCAGCAAGCACGTTTGCCCACTGCGCCCCTTTGCTGGTCCTCATTCAGTCATTCTCACCTGAGTGAATGAAGGCTCCTGGTGGTTCCCTCTGAGCAATGAGAGGGTTCATTTAGAGTCTATCTAGATTGCATAGACATTGTGTAAAATGATCCACCAGCATTTATTCAGCTGCCTTAAACTGTTTGCTTTTAGAGTAAATATTTCCTTTTAGATTCGTGAGTAAACACAATGTCCTGGAGGCAGAGCCAGCAGGGCATAAGGGTGCAGTTCTGCCGGGTGCCTGTCAACTGTTCCCATGTCTAAATCAAGAGTGCAAACTGCTGCTTTGCCCTTTGGCTCGAGTCACCATGATCTGGAGCTGGCCCAGCTGGGGTGCTGCTGCAAGGTCTCCAAACAGCAGGCTCTGCCACGGCCTCCAAACCTGGCACCCTGACTCAGACTGGCACCAGCCCAAGGGAAGTGAATGTGGGCCCATCACTTACGTGGGCAAGGCACAGCCCACCCCAGGGACATGTCACCTTAACCAGAGATGGAAATCACAGCTACATTGGGCTTTGCCTGAACATTCATCCAGTGTTTCTCATGCTTTAGACTCTGCATTGGCATCCCAGGGTTTACTAGCAGAAAATTAAACCTGATTCAGAAACATACATTAAAAATAAAAAGAACCAGCCACATATAGTGGCGCACATCTCTAATCCCAGGATTTAGGGGGCTGAGGAGTGATGGTTGCCAGTACACAGGCAGCAGCCTGAGCAACACAAGTTTGAGTTCATCCTGAACTACTATGATGCTGCATCAAAACAGAGAGAAAAAAAACCCAGATACTAACATGAAACCTACAGGCTTAATCAAAACATCACTTCAGCTGGGCAGTGGCGGCACATGCTTTTAATCCCAGCACTTGGGAGGCAGAGACAGGGGAATCTCTGTGAATTCAAGGCCAGCCTAGCCAACAAGAGCTAGTACCAGGACAGGCACCAAATCTACACAGAGAAACCCTGTCTCAAAAAAACTAAAAAAAAAAAAACAACAAATAAAAAATCACCTCAGGGGCTAGAAAGACGACTGTCATCAGTAAAGAACTTGCTGTGTAAGTTTGGAGACAGAATTCAAATCCCCAGTACCCACATAAGAAAAGCTGGTCTCATCTCTGTGTACTTGAAAACTGAGCACCAAGGAGGCAAAGACCAAAGGATCCCTGGAAATATGGGCCTACAGTCAAGACAAGCCAGCCAGCTCAATCAGTAAGTGCTGTGGAATAATTCTTCTGTACACTGTGAAGATATGTCACTGTGATTGGTTTAATATAAGAGCTGACTGGTCAATAGCTGAACAGGATAAAGTTAGGTGGAAGAGCCAAATTGAGAATGATGGGATGAGGAAGGACGGAGTCAGAGAAATCACCAGCTAGAGAGAGAACGAGTTGGACACACAAAATGGGATAGAGATAAAAGCCACAAGCCTTGGGGCAGCAATATTAACAGAAATAGGTTAAGATGTAAGAGCTAGTTAGTAATAAGCCTGAGCTATCGGCTGAGCATTTATAATTGACATAAGTCTCCATGTGTTTATTTTAGAGCCACTGTGGGACAGGAACATTCCACCTACCAATAAGTCTCAAAAGTGAAAGTCTGCAAGGTGACTTAGTGAGGGAGGGCAACCAAACTAGACAACTTTAGTTGATGCCTTCCTTACATGATGACAGGAGAGGTCCAACTCCCAGAGTTGCTCCCTGACCTCCACACACAAGCTGCGGCATGTGCCCACCCAACTGACACACATAAGCACACACCCCGCCCCAGATGTAAATGCCACTCCAGAAAGAGGCTCGTGTTAGCAACAGTATCACATTGCTGAGTACCTAGTACTTAAAGTTTCCAGATAGCAGCACTTGGTGTCATCTTTTCTGAGCCTGGTCCAGAGGGAGTTTTATCGTCATTCACTTTGTCCCTGATCCATTTCCAGCATCACGTGGTCCATGACAGTACAACTCTGTTAGTGTCACCCATGAAAACGACTGAGATGTCTTCTTTTTGGAAGTCTTGCAGCAATGGCAGACATCACTCTGTGGTCCTGCATTGAGGATAGTCCTGTTATTCCAGGATCTTCCAGTGGCATCTTTCTCTAGGTGTACACCTGTCTAGTTAGGATTTCTATTGCTGTGATGAAATACTATGACCAAAAGCAACTTGGGGAAGAAAGCATTTATTTGGCTTACACTTCCACATTGTAGTCCATCATTAAAGGAAGTCAGGTCGGGAACTCAAGCAGAGCAGGAACCTGGAGGCAGGAACTGATGCAGAGGCCATGGAAAGGTGCTGTTTACTGGCTTGCTCCCCATGGCTTGCTCTGCCTACTTTCTTATAGAACCCAAGACCAGCCCAAGGGTAGCATTACCCACAATGAGCTGGGCTTCACCAATCACTAATTAAGAAAATGCCCTATAGCTAGGTCTTATGGAGGCATTATCTCAATTGGGGTTCCCTCCTTGAAGATGACTCTAACTTGTCAAGTTGACATAAAACCAGTCCAGACACCACCTCTAACAAGAACAGTTCTGTGCAGACCTGAGAATGTCTGCATAGCTGTAGACTTCAAGAAGTGGAAGATGCTTCCTTCATAGACTTCCTTGGCTTCAAGCAAAGAAGAGATGCATTCCAGAGTTGAACAGGTTCCTTCTGGAGGTTGCTTTGTTGGAACAGTTGGTGTTATAAACTGCCCTCACATCTTTCCTATTTCCCTGGGGTTTGTCATTGTTGCTGGTGGACCTGTCACACCCAGGTTAAATGGATCTACCAATGTCTGAGCAGTCCATGTAGTGTCCAACAAAACACGGAGACCATGTTTTGGGTCCCATTTTCCTCATAAAAACGAACTGTTTCTATTGAATAAAAAGGTTGTTTTAAAAAGATGTACTAAGTACAATTTTGGTAAATTAAAATTTCCATAGGAATCCTGTCCTTGTTTGCTTTCTATTGCTGTGACCAAAAGCAATTTGGGGAAAGGGTTTATTTGGTTCCAGATCGTGTTCCCATCACCGAGGAACGTCAAGGCAGGAACTCAAGTCAGGTCAGAACCTTGAGGCAGGAACCGAAATAGAGACTGTGGAGAAATGCTACTTACTGGCTCTCTTGGTTTGCTTTTTTGTTTTGTTTTTTTGAGACAGGGTTTCCCTGTGTATCCCTGGCTGTCTTGGAGCTCACTCAGGAACCAGGCTGACCTCAAAGTCAGAGATCCATCCATCTGCCTCCTGAGTGCTGGGATTAAAGGTGTAGGCTACCTCTACCAGGCTCAGTTTGCTTTTTTTATATACCTTAGGATCACTTGCCAAGCATGGCATGGACTACAGTGGGCTGGGTCCTTCCCCATCTACCGTCAATCAAGAAAATGCTCGCAGACATGCCCACAAGCATCAGGAGGCATTCCCTCAATTTAAGTCCCTTCTTTCCAGATGGCTCTAGTTTGCATCAAGTTCAGAAAAAAAAAATACCTAACAAGCCCAAACCCTAGACCTACGATTTTAGGTTTAAATATAGTTTGTCAGCCGGGCGGTGGTGGCGCACGCCTTTAATCCCAGCACTCTGGAGGCAGAGGTAGGCTGATCTCTGTGAGTTCGAGGCCAGCCTGGTCTACAAGAGCTAGTTCCAGGACAGGAACCAAAAGCTACGGAAAAACCCTGTCTTGAAATATCAAATATATATATATATATATATAGTTTGTCATACAAACAACTTAATCTTCCTATATTTTAGGTTTACTACTATACGGCTTCAAAGAGGAAATGAGTGTAGAACAAGATCACACTTGTCACTAGAAACCAACACCAAGTTCTTGCTGCTGGAGCCCACTATTCTGATGGCAGAAGTTTTAGAGACGGAGCAGATGTTAGAGGAAAGAAGGGGACGCATGTAATTGACCCTCTGAGTCCGAGGGTTATAGTTCTGCTGTAGAATGCTGATGTTTTGTCCAGAGAAAAGAATCTGTGACAGCCATGTTCTGAATGAGTTTATAAAACATGCAGCCAGTAAAACTAAAGGAACAGACAGCAAGCAGATCAACAGCTCTCGAAGAAAGGACTGCAGAAGCCCTGACGAGATGGTCTTGCTGGAGTCCCCAATTGAGAGACTTTTGGGTAGAGCGGAATGGCATTTCTGTGGGCAAGTTTCTGTGTTCTCGTTCCTGCCACGGTCATTTTTATACCACGGGGTAAACAGCGGTAACCTTGGCTAGGAATCATCAACCTCCTGGCTGTTCTCAAGGGCGCAATGTTTTTAACATTCTCCCTATTCTCCTTTCTCCCTGTGTTAGAGCCAGCAGGCCAGCCTGACCCAGGAGAGTTTTAAAGAACACTTAAGATAATCATGCTTGAATCTGAGGCAAAGAAGTCCATCTCTTGTTCTTAGAACCAGCTCTCAGGAAGCACAAACAGGAAACAACAACTAACCTGCATAACTAGTATTACACATGCCGGAGACTTCAAAGGGACAATCCTCAGCCTGGGGTCTGTCCTGAACTATAAGAATGGACAGCTACATTCCTTGTGTCTGAAACCAGCAAACTACCAGAGAGGCTGGCTAAGGACTGTACATTGCTCACTTTTGTTGCTCTTTTGGGGGACTCTGTGGCCAGGGAATATTGTTGAAGGGGCTCCCTCCAATATCCTCAATTAGTTCTACTGTCCCTGGGACACTCCTAGAGCACATAACCTTTATTCTAATTCCTTTTCTTTTCCTTAATAGGAAAAGGTCCATGGTTTGAGGTTTCTTTACTCAGGGAACCACTTCCAGGTCAGAGCAACAAAGGTTTGTTGCTTGTCTGTAACTGAATACAAGAGAAGCTCAATGCCCGACTATGAAAACATAAAAGTTCAATGTGCTTCTGCCTTGTATGACCTGCGTTCTATCAGGAAATTGCCAAGTACATTTTGCTGCGTCTTAGAGTTATTCCTCAGGAAAGCTGATCAGTCTTCATGGAACCCAACAGCTAAGACATGGTCAGGATATTGATGGGGCCACCATAACCCAGGCTCTGAAAGAATGGTGAGCCCTTGAGCTGAGTCACATAGCTGACACAGATTGCTGGTCACTAGAGTATAAGCCAGAGGCTCATAGAAGACTGGCTGGATTCTGGAGTGTGTGAATCAGCCAATCAGCTGTTGGCAGTGTTGGAACAGAACAGCAAGGCCAATGAGAGGGATGAAAGTCACATGGGATGCTGTCTCACCCATGAACTGCCGCTTCCTGCAGGAGTTAGGGCCAGAGTCACCACATACCATCTGCTTAGGACCAAAGACACAATGCTGCTGGCTCTCTGGCCTCTGCCCTTCGGTAGTCTCTGTCAACCCTTTGCTGTAAGACACACTCAGTAAAGTGTGTGCCACGAAAGCATGGACACTTGAATTTAATCCCTCAGAATCCACATTTTTAAAAAAGGCCACGTACAACAGCGTGTGACCATAACCCTAGCTCTGGGAAGGCAGACAGGACGCTCACTGGAAGCATTCTAGCAGAAGCAGAGGGCTCAGACTCAGTGACAGACCTTGTCTAAAACGTAAGTCAGAGGATGATGGAGGAAGGTGCCGACATCCCCTCTGGCACACACACACACACACACACACACACACACACACACACACACATCAGTGCTGTTACTGGACTAGGATCAGAGCCTGGGCCCTGACTTCTTTAACAAGCCAGATGGTGGCCTCCCATCCTCAAGAGACCAATTAGGCAATTAGGTAACAGTGAAAATCAGATAAAGGGTGTTTATTCTGTGTAGCCATGTTGGGAAGAGGAACAAAGATATGGAGTGACCCATCTTCTACGTCTTTTCCTGAGGTTCAGTCTTCACTGCATGACATCCCTTTGGGGGAGACAGACTCTGCCTCTGCCTGGTCCCAGGATTCAGTCTTTCCATTCTCCCAGCTTGAGATTCCTGGGGAGACTCCCTTGTTGTGAGGCCCATTGTTTCCTATCTGATAGCCCAAGAGAAAGCACAAATGTCTCTCCAGAATATCTTCATTCCTTCCAGATGGCTATGGCATCTCTGATAGGCTGTGATCACCCCAGGGAGTCCTGTCCTGATGGGAGACATCTTCCTTTTATATATAATGTACTCTTAACTAGCTTGACTCTGTCTGTGGACACCCGTCTTTGTTACCAACATGTGACCTTGAAGGTGAGACAAGTTAGATTGCTTGTTACCTTGTGTTTTTAATACATTTTTATTCCTTGAAGGTTCCATACACTTATATACATATGTTTATATGTAGATATGTATGTATGTATGTATGTATGTATGTATATCTCTAGAGTACCTCCCTCCAATTCTTCTAGTGCCCTAAACCCCATCACCCTCTGTGATGCCTAATCTTGGCTGACACTTGAAATGCCTCAGAGGAGAGAACCACAGCTGAAGAATTGCCTTTAACAGATTGGCCTCTGGGTATGTGGTCAGTGGGGCATTGTCTTGGTTTATGATTGATGTGGAATGGCCCAGCCTTGTGGTGGTGTGTGTGTGTGGTGCCACCTCTGGGGTGATGGGCCTAAGTCCTGTAAGAGAGCAAGCTGGCCAATAATGAGCAGAGAAACAAGCCAGTAAACTGTGGTTTCTGTCTCAAGCTCCTGTCCACCATGACGGATTGTAATCAAAAGCCAGATGAACCCTTTCTTCTCCCGAGTTGATTTTGGTCCACAATTTATTGCAGAAACAAAAAGCCAACTAGAACAGCTTCCAGCTTCGTGTCTTTATTTTATTTCATTTTGTTATTAATAACCCTACTGAGGAGGGAATGTATGAGCAAGGTAGGTCAAGATCATGATGAAAAAAATCTACAGAGACAATTGAACCAAGCTCGTGGACACTCATGAACTGTAGACCAACAACTGTGGAGCCCCCATGGGATGAACCAGGCCCTCCATATGTGGGAGACGTTGGTGAAGCTTGGACCATCTGTAAGGCACCTGACAGCAGGACCAGGATCTATCTATCCCTGGTGCATGAGCTAGCTTGTTGGAGCCCTATGTCGAGATGCCATGCTCAGCCTTAATGCAGGGGAGAAGGTCCTGTGTCAAATTAAAGTGCCAGGCTTTGTTGATTTCCTGTGAGAGTCCTTACCTGTTGGGAGGGGGGAGAACTGTGGGTGGAATATAAAATAAAATTAAAAACTAAATTAAAATAAAATAAATAACCCTACTGAGTTCAATTCATGCTGCCCACGTGCATATGGGTGTGTAGCCCCAAAAAATCATGAGTCTACCTTTCATCTTATTTTGAGACAGGGTCTCTCATTAGAAGCATTTCATTAAGCTGAACACTGTTAAATACTGTCAACACGCCGGGGACGGATCTTTTATTTCACTTACTACATGTGTGTCTACATCAGAGCATGCATCTGAAGGTCAGAGACAAACCCGTGGAGTTTATTCTCTCTTCCATCCTCAGATGGGTTCTGATTGTCAAACTCAGGTTGACAGGCTTGCATTACTAGGGACAAGCACCTTTACCCACGGAGCCATCTCAGGACCCCGGTGATTCATCTTTACTGTAAACACCTTGAATGTTGATTTCTCCCTCAAATAAGCAAAGCTGTTGGAAGCAGGTGTTTAGGGCCATTTGCCTATGACTGGCCACCTTGAAGAAGGGAGCTGTCACCAGAGGGTAGCGTCTCGTGGTGACAGGCTAGATGGTCATTATAGCAGCACTCCAAGCAAGACAAGGCTCTGTGAGTGTTGGGTGAGCCTGAAGTTGTCCCCACTCAAGATGGGTTGAGGAAAGAGCCAGGTGCAGCCATAAATGCACTTGGAAGACTGAAACAGAAGATCTCAAGTTTGAGACCATTCTGTCCTGCAGAGGAAGAGGAAGACGCAGTAGTCAGTGATTGGTGCAAGGCTGTACTTGAAATTGGTCCTTACACAAGGCCTGTGATTGGTCCTTATGAGGGGCCTGTAGTTAGTGGAACTGGAAGAAGCTGTGTTGTGAATGGTGCAAAAATATTCTTTCAGAATTAATACCAATACTCCTCAAATTATTCCACACAATAGAAACAGAAGGAACATTGCCAAACACTTTTTATAAGGCTACAATTACCCTGATACCCAAACCACAGAAAGACATTACCAAGAAAGAGAATTACAGACCAGTCTCACTCATGAACATTGACACAAAAATACTAAATAAAATACTAGCAAATCGAATCCAAGAACACATCAGAACCATCATCCGCCATGATCAAGTCGGCTTCTTCCCAGAGATGCAGGGGTGGTTCAACATACAAAAGTCTGTCAAAGTAATCCACCATACAAACAAGCTGAAAAATAAAAACCATATGATCATCTCATTAGATGCCAAAAAAGCTTTTGACAAAATACAACATCCCTTCATGAAAAAGGTCTTAGAGAGAGCAGGGATACAAAGAACATACCTAAACAAAATAAAGGTAATATACAGCAAGCCAATAGCCAACATCAAACTAAATGGAGAGAAACTCCCAGCAAGTCCACTAAAATCAGGACAAGACAAGGTTGTCCACTCTCTCCATATCTATTCAATATAGTTTTTGAGCTAGAGCAATAAGAAACTAAAAGGAGATCAAGGGGATACAAATAGGAAAAGAAGAAGTCAAACTCTCACTGTTTGCTGATGATATGATAGTTTACATAAGTGATCCCAAAAATTCTACCAAGGAACTTCTACAACTCATAAACACTTTCAGCAATGTAGCAGGATACAAGATTAACTAAAAAAAATCAGTAACCCGGGCTGAAGAGATGGCTCAGTGGTTAAGGGCATTGCCTGCTCTTCCAAAGGTCCTGAGTTCAATTCCCAGCAACCACATGGTGGCTCACAAACATCTGTAATGAGGTCTGGTGCCCTCTTCTGGCCTGCAGACATACACACAGACAGAACATTGTATACATAATAAATAAATTAATTTAAAAAAATCAGTAACCCTCCTGTACATAGATGATAAAAGGGCTGGGGAAGAAATCAGAGATTCAACACCCTTCACAATAACCACAAATAGCATAAAATATCTCGAAGCAACTCTAACCAAACAAGTGGAAGACTTGTATGACAAGAACTTTAAATATTTGAAGAAAGAAATTGAAGAAGACACCAGAAAGTGGTAAGATCTCCCATGCTCTTGGGTAGGCAGAATTAATATAGCAAAAATGGCAATCTTACCAAAAACAAACTACAGATTCAACACAATGCCCATCAAAATCCCAGCAAAATTCTTCAAAGACCTCGAAAGAACAATACTCAACTTCATATGGAAAAGCAAAGAACCCAGGATAGCCAAAGCAATCTTATACAATAAAAGAACTTCTGGAGGCATCACAATCCCTGACTTCAAACTCTACTGCAGAGCTACAGTACTGAAAACAGCCTGGTATTGGCAAAGAACAGACAGGAGGACCAATGGAATCAAATAGAAGACCTGGATATCAATCCACACATCTGCAAACACCTGATTTTTGGCAAAGATATCAAATGGAAAAAAGAAAGCATATTTAACAAGTGGTGCTGGCATAACTGGATATCAACATGTAGAAGAATGAAAATAGACCCATATCTATCACCATGCACAAAACTCAAGTCCAAATGGATCAAAGACCTCAACATAAAGCCAGCAACACTGAACCTTATAGAAGAGAAAGTGGGAAATACACTTGAACACATTGACACAGGAGGCCACTTCCTATATATAACCCCAGCAGCACAGACACTGAGAGAAACAATTACTAAATAGACCTCCTGAAACTGAAAAGCTTCTGTAAAGCAAAGGACACAGTCAACAAGATAAAATGACAGCCTACAGAATGGGAAAAGATCTTCATTAACCCACATCAGACAGAGGTCTGATCTCCAAAATATACAAAGAACTCAAGAAATTGGTCACCAAAAGAACACATAATCCAATAAAAAATGAGGTACAGACCTAAACAGAGAACTCTCAACAGAGGAATCTAAAATGGCTGAAAGACACTTAAGGAAATGTTCAACATCCTTAGTCATCAGAGAAATGCAAATCAAAGCAACTCTGAGATTCCATCTTACATCTGTAAGAATGGCCAAGATCAAAAACACTGATGACAACTTATGCTGGAGAGGTTGTGGGATAAAGGAAACACTTATGCATTACTGGTGGGAATGCAAGCTGGTACAACCCTTTTGTATGTCAGTGTGGTGATTTCTCAGAAAATTAGGGAACAATCTTCCTCAATACCCAGCAATACTACTTTTGGATATATATCCAAAGGACATGTGCTCAACTATGTTCATAGCAGCTTTGTTTGTCATAGCCAGAACCTGGAAACAACCTAAATGCCCCTCGACCGAAGAATGGATTAGGAAAAAAGTAATGACAGCTTGAATTTTGCAGGAAAATGGATGGAGCTAGAAAGCATTATTTTGTGTGAGGTAACCCAGACACAGAAAGACAATTATCACATGTACTCACTCATAGGTGGCTTTTAAACATAAAGCAAAGAAAGCCAGCCTACAAACCACAATCCTAGGGAACTTAGACAACAATGAGGACACTAAGAGAGACTTACATAGATCTAATCTACATGGGAAGTAGAAAGTATAAAAAGACAAGATCTCCTGAGTAAATTGGGAGCATGGAGACCTTGGGGAAGAATTAAAGGGTAGAGGGGAGAAGCAGGGAGGTGAGCAGAGAAAAATGTAGAGCTCAATAAAAATCAATTAAAAAAATTAAATTATCACAAAAAATATTCTTTCATTTGCATGTGATATTCCCTTTCTGACTTTATAACCAACCTGTTTGGCTTACTTTTTGAGTCAGCCAAGAGACACCCTCCTCTGCTGCCCTGTGGTTTTATGACATTGAGCCACATAAAAGACCTTGGGTGATGTTTGCTTGTCTGTGATCTTTATCGTGGAGGGAGTAGGCGGAGATGGTAACACAGGGAGGAGACAGTGGCAATGACAAGTGGTGGCAGCAACAGTAACAACATCAAAGAGGCAGCTGGGAGCTAGGATGTAGCTCAGCGGATAGAGCACTTGCCTGGCATGCACCAAGTCCTGGGCTCCATCCCCAGCACTCTGCAGAAATTCAAGGTCATGCTCAAGTTTGTGGCTCTTAAAAAAAGGGTAGCTGAAGATTTGCAGAGAACCACTGGAGACCAGAGGTGGAAAGGGACAGAAATGGCAGAAACAGTAAAGGACAATAGGAGTTTCCAAAGGTTGTGACCATGAGGGACTGTGGGTCCCAGTCACTGAACAAGTTCTGGGGAGCAGCCAAGCCCTAAGGGCCAAAGATCCTGGTGACCAAGGCCCAGGAGCTGTAAAGCTGGCTGCTGCAAGGGTAGCAGGTCCTGCCATCCAGGGCTCCAGAGCTGTGACACTAATCACTGTGGGTGCCTTCACTAGAGCACAGCAGCACCAAAGGCAGAGACTGCCGCTGCTTACCGCAGCTGAGAGCCAAGGATCGTGTGAGCTGCAGAGTATTGAGCTCCAGTCTGAGCGCCTAGAGCCCTAGGTCCTCTGCCTTAGAAGCAGTGCTTCTCAGGGTTTGGAACTACAGGCCTCTGAGTACGAGTATGCCTACCCATAATTTCTTATCTCCTCCCCCTTTTATTCTTTGTGTGTTTGTATGTGGTGTGAGCACAAGCATATTCACATCTTTGCATGTGTATGGATACACACACATGTGCACACATGTCAGGAGTCACCCCCCCCCATTACTCTTCCATCTTATTCAGTGAGGTAGGGTCTCTCAGTCAAACCCAGAGCTCACTGATGTGGCCAGCCTTGCTCTGGGAATCCCATGTCTGCCTTCCAGGGCTGGTCTCACAGGCAGGCTGCCTTGTTCTCCTGGTGTTTTATGTGGGTTTCTGAGGGTCCTCGTTCTCACACATGTACTACAAGTGTTCTAACCACTGAGTCACTGCCCTAGACCCTGCTCACAATTCTGGAATAGAACCCTAGGCAGTTGAGCTCTAGAGTAGAAACTCCATTGCGATGGCCCAACAAAGCAGGCTAGGCTAAGGGACCAACCGACGCTTGGGAAGAACAGGGCAAGGTCTGGAGAATGTCATGGACAGGATGGGTTTGGTGTCACGTTTTGGGGAGGGGCGGGGTTTAAGTAGGCAGAGAGTAGAGGGAGACACTCCTAAATAGAAGCTTAGAGGAAAGCAAGCAGTGCTATTCTGAGGAGAAAGTTACAGAGGCAGCGCTGAGAGCTGTGGGTCTGAAGGCATCCACACAGGGACATCAGGAAAGCCCTTAAAGGCTTTGTGCCGGACAGTGACACAGTCGGGTATGACTTAGAATAGCTTAGCTGAAGGTGGAAGAGGGGGAGGCTGGCTTTAGCCAGGTCGAATGCTAAGTAAAGGACCCACAAAGTAGAGTTATAAACGAAGTTTTCACAAACACATAAAACTTTGCTCTAACTTTTCTTGGGCCTCTGTCTCCTGGGGTGGTGGAGGTGCGAATAGGCTCACGGGAGAAGGCCAGCAGAACAAAACCACACTTCCATCCTCCACGACAGTACCAGTCCACTGAGCACTGTTCAGCAAGCTACACTGTTGTCCAAAGAAGGGATTTTCCAAATTCTTCCGTTCATTTAGCACAACAGCATGGGATCCCGGAGAACTCAGCCCACAGGGTTCCCTGCAGTGTGTAGCTGAGAGCCCAGCTCATCACTAAGGCTTAGATGGAGGCAGATGGAAAAGAGGCAGGATGGGGAGAAGGGAAAAAGAAGTTCATGTTTTCCTGGCTTGGTGGTTGGAGGAGGGAGAGGGGAAGGCAAGAAAGGAGGGCAGGGGATGCCCACTGTTCCCTGTCCTCAGATTGCTCAAGGGGACATCAAGGGCAGAGGGGCTACCATGACAGGATGAGCTGGCCGTGTCAGAGGCAAGTAAGAGAGCAGAGCACAGGACCATGCAGATTCTCAGGAAACTGCAACCAGGAGCGGCACACATGCCAACCTCACATGTCAGGGGATGTAGCAGCATACATGCCAACCTTACATGTCAGCGGATGGAGCAGTATACACGCCAACCTCACATGTCAGTGGATAGAGCAGCACACACACCAACCTCACATGTCAGGGGATGTAGCAGCATACATGCCAACCTTACATGTCAGGGGATGGAGCAGCATACATGCCAACCTCACATGTCAGCGGATGAAGCAGTATACACGCCAACCTCACATGTCAGTGGATAGAGCAGCACACACACCAACCTCACATGTCAGGGGATGGAGCAGCATACACGCCAACCTTACATGTCAGTGGATGGAGAGCATCCAGATGGACCATGCCCATCCTGCAGGGACAAAGGAGAGGGTGCCATCATCTAAGACTTCATTTCTTGGCAGTTGCTGTAAGAGGGCATTTGTCCTAAACACATACACACATAAACACACACACAAACACATACACACACATATATACACACATACATACATGCACACACACACTCATATACACATGCATATACACACATATACACACACATACATACATGCACACACAGACACACAGAGACACACACATATACACACATACACACACATACACACGTTAAAATTTCTGCTTCTCCATCTTATATGAAGTTTGGTTACATGGGGCCAAATTTCCAGTGGCAATTAGTGCTTTGCAAGATTCCGCTCTCCATCCTGCAGGCTAACCATCCTGACACAAGCCCCCACCCTCAAAGAAACAAGCCAGCAAGACAGGAACCGCTCCATGCTGACCTCTCTGCAGACTGTGACTCTTGGTGCCAAACAGGCGGCATCTACTTCTGTCCTAGTGGAAGCCAAGCTGGTCGGCTCCTAGGGCAGGAGACAGGAGGAGCTGAGCCGGGCTCCTGGAAGACACACGAACAGACAAGTTGGAGGAAAGCCCTTCCCTGCGGCTACTCTTCTGAGATGGGGAATTCGTGCAACAGCCGTCAGGAACCCATGAGCCACCTCATCTTTCTGAAAACAAGGAAAGAGGCAGGTAACCCTCCCTCCCCCTCCCTACATCTTCTCAACCATCATTGCAATCTGGTCACTCATCCCGGGACACTACTGAAGTTTCCAGTATATTAAACATCTTCCAAGATGGAATTTTAATTTGCCTTTAAGTACAGCTGCAGAACTTGCTACATTTCTTTTCAATAAAGTAGCTACATGGCTGCAACCTTAAAGGAAAAGATATTTAAAAATCAAAATTACTCATACCTACAATTTAAGCCCAAACAGCTATTTCCAATTTTACAGATTACTTTATTAATCAATTTCCACATTTATTTTATGTCCATTTAATCATGCATACTTATAATTTTGGTATTCTCCTTTGTTTTCAATAAATCAAATAACAATAACAATTTGATATATTGTTGACAATATACCATAAGGATTTGTCCACATTTTCACAAAGATGTTTAGTAATATCTATAAATGATTACATCATGTGCTAAAACATAATGTACATAGTTTATGTTTTAAATTCAAGGCAAAAGTTCTGTCCTGCCATTGCACCGCCAAAGGAGACAGGAAGAGGGAAGGGTTGGGGGTCCCAGAAGATACAGGAGTAAGCCAATTGGAATCAAGTCATTTCCACTTCCTCCTCCTCTGAGGTGGAGGAAAATCACGTAGTGGTCAGGGGTTTGGGCTGTGACAGCTGGGAGTGTTCTGCCACCATAGAGCCTCAACAAATCTCTGTTGGAAAGTCTGGTATCTGATAAACAATCACATGGCACTGTCAATATTAATCCAGGCCTTAAAGATATCTGTGTGTACAATGTGCACACGCATTTGTACGCATGGGCACCACAGCCAGTGAGTGGAGGTGGCAAGATAATTCTGGATGTTAGCCCTCACCTTCTACTTTGTTGAAACGGGGTGTCTGGTTGGGTTGTATATTCCAGGTTAGCTCTTCCTTGAGTTTCCAGAGAGTCTCCTGTCTCTCCTCCCTCAGAATCACAGGAACACCAAAATTACAGGTCTGCACTATGACCTCTGGCTTTCCTTGGGTTCTGAGACCTCACCTCAGGTCCTCACATTGGTACAGCAAGTCGTTCACCCCCCCCAGCCCTCTCCCAAGCCCCAAACCAAGTCCTTCAATGGTCTTCACGATGTCCCAGCTCATCCCACAACTTCTCCATCTGATTGGCATGGCATGTCCTCCTTCAGCTTGGTCTTCACAACAGAAGTGGAAGCCCCACAGGCCACTGTCCCAACCTCCCTAAAGTTGGGTACAGGCAATGACATAGCCCCTGCCTTCTAAATGCCAGCTTAAAAAGGCAGAGACCATACAGAAGTCATGAGTGCCCCTGCTTTGGGGCTATGCAGGTCACAGGAGCCACAGCGGTGGCTGAGCCACCACTTTTTCCTTGCGTTAAAGAATGACTTTAGCAGCCTCTTGGTTCTGTGCTGTAGCTGTGGCCATTGCCCAGAGCTCTTGGCACTTGATAACTTAAGTACACCTGGCTCAGCAGCTTTCTGGCAAGTCTAAGACACATCAGTGCGCTGTCGATAAACCTCCTCACGGTTTCAATTAGTGCGAGCCCTTTCCGTTGTCTCCGGCTCAGAACGCCTTCTGATTCAATCTTCGTTTCCTATGCCCATCAAAAGCCATCCAGAGAAAATTGAAAATCCATTGCCACGGAGACATAATGACGCCCTCTCTTCTTTGTACAAGATTTTACTGCTTGCAATATTCCTTTTTCATCATGCAGCCTCCTCATTTGACTTGTTAAAATCAAAGTGTTCTAATCTATGCCGCATTTTCATCATGTCCAGTTTTTTTTTTTCAAAATGGAGTCCAGAGCAGTTCAGTGAGTGACCCAGAGTAACCCAGTAAATCAGTGTGTCTCCGGGAGCTGCCACCACCTTCACCTGCTTTGCTGGAGAAGAGGGTACTAATTGGAAATAGCATGTCAGAATAGCAGAAGAGAGATTGATTACAAAGTGGTGTGCATGCTCTCCCACATGTATGTGCGCATGTGTACACACACACACACACACACACAAAACCAATTTTCCTTCTCTGCATTCTCCTTACAAGACGCTAAGCCTCCTGTGACTTGGCTAAGCACCAGTCAAGCAGAAGCACACCTCTGAAGAGCTTCTATTTCTGTCGCACCAAGTGTCCTGTTCAAATGGACTTGAACGATTACGCCTTGAGCAGAAATGAGTCACACCTGGAGACTGGCAAAGCGAAGGGGACACAAACCCGTCTCCTCGGCTAACACACGGCATGGCTACCTGAAGGCGAAGGGTGCCAGGAGCAAATGCAGGGTTGGTGCGGAAACAGCGTCTACAGTGACACTAGAAGACAGCCCCTGGGGTCTCCCAGGCAGATTCCTGCTGTTTCAAGGTTAGCACCTGCTTCTGTAATCGCCACCATTGGGTTCTGGCCCCCAGACATTGATGCCCCAGACGTGATAAGAAGAGCAGCACGCAGAACCATGTAAAAACTCGACTTGCCAAATATAAAAGAACAAGTCTGGTATAGCCAGGCCTGGAGATCTAGCCAAGGTTATACCAGTTCAGGTTTCCTCAAGAGAGAAGCCTGAGACAAGGAGGTGAGTCCAGGTGTTTTACCTGGAAAATGGTTCCAGGAAGGAGTCAGGGAATGGCTTAAAGGGAAAAAAAAAACATTTTAAGAAGTAGAAAAAGACAAGATTTCCTGAGTAAATTGGAAGCATGGGAACCATGGGAAAGGGTAGAAGGGAAGTTAGAGGAAGGGAGGGGAACAGAGAAAAATGTATAGCCCAATAAAATCAATTAAAAAAACATTTTAAGGGCTGGAGAGATGGCTCAGTGGTTAAGAGCGTTGCCTGCTCTTCCAAAGGTCCTGAGTTCAATTCCCAGCAACCACATGGTGGCTCACAGCCATCTGAAATGAGGTCTGGTGCCCTCTTCTGGCCTTCAGGCATACACGCAGAAAGAATATTGTATACATAATAAATAAATAAATATTTTTAAAAAAACATTTTAAAAAACGATAAACCAGTGGTTCTCAACCACTGCGACCCTTTAATACAGTTCCTCATGTTGTGGTGACCACCAACCATCAAATTATTTCATGACTGTAATTTTGCTCCTGCTATAAATCATAATGTAAATATCTAATATGTGACCCATGTGAAAAGGTCATTGACCTAAAGGGGTCACTACCCACAGGTTGAGAACCACTGTGCTAAAGTCTATAGTAATAATAAAGTGTAGATCTCCCTTACTGGTAAGATAATATTAAAGGAATATTAAAGGACCAAGAAAGGATGGGTACCCCACGTCCCTTGGTCTGCATCCTTCTGGGCTGTGTCGCTCTGGATTCTGCCTCCCTGGGGCTTGTCTAGGTGTAAACACAAGTGGGTGTGACAGACCCAAGTCTTCTTTGGCTTCAAATTCATCCCAAGGCTGATGCAACCTGGAATCAGGCCTGGCTATCCCTGAGACCCCCTGTAATTAGTTCCCATCCTGGTTTTCTTCACCAACAGAAGCCCTTTATAAACAAAACTTGGTGTTGCAGAACAGGCAGCTCAGAACTCAGGAATAGATTTTCTCCCATTGTAAAGTTTTCAAAATGTCTCTAAAAACAAAACAGAAAACCTTATAGGACGTTGAAGGGGATCATATCCCACCCTAAAGCTGCAGACAATGGTGGGCTGCCATCCAGCCAGGGAAAAGGCCAGGCTCACCCAGAGCCCTTCAGGAACCCAGGAACAAATAAATCCTGGGTGCTCAGCATCGGTTTTCCCTGTGCCTGGGAAATGCATCCCTACCACCCCCCTTCCTGTTTCTTGACCTTTCTTGGAGGCTCTAGTAAGGAGTGTTTGAGTTATCTGTGCCATTCAATATTCATTCATTATTTATGCCATTCATTCTTTCAATGAAAATTAGAATAAAAATCAGAGCTGTTTAGACTCTCAGCCCACGTGAATGAGAGCCCTGCCTCCTCTTCTGCGGGCCTGAGCTGGGAGATTTAAAGTCAAATCAGGGAGGTGAGATTCCAACCGCCAACAGGTCTGACCTCCCTCGCTGCCCCTGGGAGCTTGGCTCCTCCTCTCCGGCTTCCTGCTCCCCGTGGTCCAGGCAGACTGGGCCTGTCTTCAATGGCATGCCACTCACCACCTTCTAGCAAGCCTCTTCCACCACAGATCAGCTCTTCCAGGACTGTGCCGCATGTAATCTCACTGCCTAGTTGTTGCTTCTCTTCCAACGCACAACTCTGTGGCCACTTAATATTTACTTTGCCCATCCCCATGGTGAGATTTCTCTACCAGCTCCAGGTGCTTCATGGGCCTGTCTCGAAGCTGCTGCCTTTCTGCGTGTGCAGAAGAGCACAATTGTTCAGGGGAACAGAGCCTGGCCACTGATAACTGTAGGATGCTTGGTACAATGTAAGGTAGTGATCAGCATTGTAGAGCAATGGGGAAGAGTGGAAGAAATGAGAGGGAGAGAGGAAGGGGAGAAGGAGGGAGGGAAGAAAGACAGAAGCAAGAAGGAAAGCCAAATGACTTTCACTCAACAAGGCAGGCTGTTGCTACGTGGCTCACCTGTCTCCCTGTGGTGGTTTGAATAAAATTGCCCCCCCCCCCCGTGAGCTCATAGGGAGTGGCACTATTAGGAGGTGTGACCTTGTTGGAGTAAGGGTGTCACTAACTAGAGGGCATTGAGGGCTCATATGCTCAAGCTATACCCATTGTGGCTTGTGGACCAAGATGTAGAATTCTCAGCTCCCTCTCCAGTCCCATATCTGTCTGCACACCGCCATGCTTCCAGCCATGACGATAATGGACTAAACCTCTGAAACTTAAGCCAATCCTGATTAAATGCGTTCCTTTATGAGCTGCCGTGGTCATGGTGTCTCTTCACAGCAACAAAACCCTAACTAAAACATTCCCTAAGCTAGGCCATCAGCATCCCTGTTCATATTTCCATGGAACTGAGCCCTGGACAGAGAGTACAGTGCAGAGATGTGCCCAGGAGAGCCTTCAGCTTCCCAGCCCCACTCCACACCTCACTCCAGTTAGAGCTGGAGTCCAGGCAGAATGTTGAGCCCTGAGTGTGGTTTCGAGAAATTGCTAGCAATGGATCTCTGCTTCCAGCTGTGGGATATTCTTCAGAACTCATCTGCAAACTTCCATATCACTTACAGGAAAGCAGGTACACTAATGACCAGGTGGACAGCATGCATTTTAGCCACCAAGACCCATCGATAGTCATTATTTTACTTTGGCTCATTACATTAAGATTTGAATGGAAAATGTTCACCAAAGACTGATGTGTTTGCACAGTCAGTTCCCAGTTGGTGGTAGTTTGAGAGGTTATGATACTTTGGGGAGGACTGAGCTCACTGACATAAGCCATTAGGGGCAGGATTGGAGGGTCATAGCCTAGCGGTACATCTGACCTGAGAGCTCTGCTTCCAGATCCTCGGGGTGAGGAAAAGCTGTGGCATAAGCTCCAACCGGCTTGGTGGCCTGCCATTTTAACCTGTGAACCAAAATAAATAAAGTAAAGCCTACTTCCTTCCTTTTTTTTTTTTTTGGTTTTTTGTTTGTTTGTTTTTTGTTTTTTGGAGACAGGTTTTCTCTGTGTAGCCCTAGCTGTCCTGGAACTCTCTCAGTAGGTCAGACCAGACTGACCTCGAACTCACAGAGATCTGCCTTCCTCTGCCTCCTGAGAGCTGAGATTAAAGGCGTGTGCCAGCACCACCCGGCAAAGCCGCCTTTTTCTGAGTGCCTATTGTGTCACAGAGACAGGCAGGCAGGCAGAGAGGGAAGGAGGGAGAAAGTGTGTGTGGAGGTAACCAATACACATGGAGACCTCTATTTTTCCCCATTTTGGCATATGCGCAAACTAAAGATCAAAGAGGCTTGCCCAAAGTCAGTCTCAGTATCATGTAGAGGGCTGGAGAGGCAGCTTAGTGGTTTAGAGCATCGCTTGCTTTTGCAGAGGACCCTGGTTCGATTCCCAAAACCCACACGGTAGCTCTAAAACCACCCACAAGTCTAGGGGATCCGATGCCCTCTTTTAAACTCTGAGGGCACTAAGCACACACATGGGACACATACTTAGAAGCAGTTAAGAATCACACACATAAAAATATTTAAAATGTTTATCATGCAGGGAACATTGTATTAGTTAAATGAAGTCCTAGAGAGGCTCTGTCTCATCCGTTCCTCTCCTCTTTCCACACCCCACAAGAGGGAAACTGAGGACAAGAGAATTGGCTAAGTGGGTGGCCCAAGGTCACACAGATGACAAATGACAATCTATGAATTCAAATCTCGGTTGCTCAGGCTGTCACACGGACACTTGTGGGCATTTGATTTCTTTGGGAGGTTTCCTCCCGCACCAGCAAAACGCCCTGTTTAGATAACACAAATAATCTGCCTGAGAAGCCTGTTCTTGCTCTAACTCCTCAGTCTGTAGAGCCCTGGAGCACAAAGGCTTTCTCAGACACCTGATAGAAGCGATGAAAACATTTCCCATTGTCTTTCCAGTGCTGAGCTGCTAAGCTGAAAACTGGTAGGCCAACAAAGACTGGCCCTGAGCACCATGTCTATATGAAGGAATAAATGCTTTATTTAAAAAAAAAAAAGGAAAGAAAAGGCATTGCAAACAGAATACAAAATTACATGTTCACTGTGATTATTGCTGAGTTAAATCACACAGGCATAGAGACAAAGACTAGGGGGGAAATGAACTTAAATCGGTTCTAGGCAACAAGATGGTTTGCCTTTCTTAGAGAATGTATTTAAGACGTCTAACACGTTTGTGCCCTAACAGAAGCGGATCTGAAATACAAAAGCTCTCCATGCAGTGGTACTCACCTAAAATGCAGCTTCAATGGTCTCTGAAGTCACTGTTTGGTTGGCCATGTTTGACCTTGACCTGTGCTGGTAATGGTCACTGTGGAGATAGGCAGGCGGGAAGAGGGAGGGGAGTTCTGTTATTCCCCCTGCAGTTTTGCTGTTGCTCCCTAGTGTGGCATTTTGAGGACAGGGTCCCCAGAATCTCCTATGTTGTATGTTTCCTCTGCAAGTCAGCTAAGTTCGCTGAGTACCTGCTATATACTGGACCCTAGGTTGAGAGAAAGAAAGAGAGAGAGAGAGAGAAAAACAGTAGACAGGTCCTGTCTGTGGGAGCTCCATCCTTGTCTCTCCAATTCCTCACTTCACCCTAAAATAGAAAGGATCCCAGAGTGGGAGCCCCCTTTCCCCGCAGTCCTCTCCTGGGTCTAGCATCTAGATGAGGCCAGATATCCAGTAGTCTCTCTGTATACGGTTAGTGAACAAATTTCAATGTATTTTACAGCTAATTCCATGAACAGGTTTCTTCATCTTGGGCAGATCTCTGTTTGCATAATCTCCCAGGCCCATTCTCACTGCTGGATAAGAGGCTGTTGAGGATAGAGTTGAGTCTCATTTCTGTAGGACCACATCTGGCACATCTGGCACCCAAAGAGCTCTTCGACAGCTCGGTTGGGGTCTGCTGAGTTCTCTCAATGTTACTCATTCCTGGAAGAGGTTCGGCTCTAATGTCAGCTCTCTGTGGGCTTCTGAGACATTGTACTATGTTCTCAGCCTTTACACATTTCCAGAGGGAAACTGTTGGAGCCATAGCAGGATTTGTGCCATGATTTCACATCCCTTCTAGCTTGCTTCTCTTTACCCATGATCCTATTCAATTTCGGACTTCAGTTTCCTCAATGGTTGACCAGAGGATGAGGAGAGGCTAGCTCAGGAACTTAGGAAGGGCCATCCTCCTGGGATGTAGTCAGGTGAGCAGCTAGTTAGCAGGGTACCCCTTTCAGAGGGAGATACTGATGTGTCTTCTGTCTGCCTTTCTTCCTCTCTGTGTATGTAGGCAGAGACTGCTCATTTGTTCCCCATCACCCAGACCTGAGATAATCACACAGAAACTATATTAATTACACCACTGCTTGGCCAATAGCTTAGGCTTTTTATTAACTAACTCTTATATCTTAAATTAACCCATTCCTATTATTTTATATTTTACCACGAGGCTCGTGGTTTACCAGTAAGGTTTTGTGCAGCATCTGTCTTCTTTGGCAGCTACATGGCATCTCCCTGACTCTTGCCTTCTTTCTCCCAGCATTCAGTTTAGTTTTCCCACCTAGCTCTATTCTGCCCTGCCACAGGTCAAAGAAGCTTCTTTATTAACCAATGATAAAAAAAATATATTCACAGCATACAGAGGGGAATCCCACATCATGTGGATGTGTGTGTTAGAAGGCAAACAGAAAATTAAGACTTAAACTTCTTCATGATAAAAAATAAAAGAGCCCAGAATGCATCTCCTAATTCCTTTTCAAGTCTTCCTGAGTAATCTTCAAGGGCCTTTTTGCCTGTCTCCCTTCCTTCCTCCCTCTTTCTCCTTCTTTTCTTCCCATTAGCTACAAAGAACTACTGGAGATTGAGGTACCTCTTTTGTTCTTTCCTCTTGGTAAGGTTTATATATAAAATGCTCCCCCACAAGCTCATGTGCTGGAGACTTGGTCCTCAGATCCAGTCATTGAGAGGTGGAGATTATGGAGGCCAATAGGTATATCAATGTGTTTACCCAGTAGTGAATTCATAATAAGTGGGCTGTGAGGAGGTAGGTTCTGGCTGGAGGAGTGGGTCATGGAGGGTGCCTCTTTGAAGAGGATATCCCACCTTGGCTCCTTCTGGTTTCTCTTCCTTTCTGCTTTCTGACCATCATGAGGCAGCCATCCATGCTCCACAGACTCCTTTCCAATACGATGCTTTGCCTTTAACACAGACCCACTCCAACAAGGCCAAATGACCGTGAACCAAGATCTCTAAAACCAACAGCCAAAAGAAACTGCCATGAGTATTTCTTGTCAGGACCACCAGCCTCCAAATAATGACATGGAGACTTATTATTAATTATGAAAGCTTGGCCTTAGCTTAAGCTTGTCCCATTGGATCTTATAACTCAAATTAACCTGTTTTTATTAATCTGTGTTCTGCCATGTGACTTTACCTCTCTTTCATTCTGTATGTCCGACTCCCTCCATGTCTCGCTGGCAACTCTCATGTACCTCAGATTCTTCCCCAGTTCCTCTCTTACCCCAAAAGTCCTATCTATTCTCTCCTACCTAGCTATTGGCCATTCAGCTCTTTATTAAACCAATCAGAAGACACCTTGGCAAAGACATGTCTTTACAGTGTTCAAAAGGATTATCCCACAACAAGAAGTCTCTTGTGAACACACTGCTAAATTGTACTGTCAGCTTATAAAGAACAGAGGCCATGTTTGACTTTCCTATTATTATTATAATTATTCCTATTATACTTAACAAACAGTAGGTGCTTAGTATTTGCTGAATGTATTGAGCTTCTACATTGAGCCCTGTCCTGTGCTTCTGAAGATGGAGGGATAGAAAAATAGATGGATGGATAAACAGATGGACGGATGGATGGATGGATGGATGGATGGGAAGATGGATGAACAGAAGGATTAGTAAATGGGTGGATAAATGGATGGATGGATAGACTGATGGGAGGATGGATGGATAGAAGGATGAATGGGTGAATAGATGAATGGATGGATGGATGGATGGATGGATGGATGGGAAGATAGATGGGTAGAAGGATGAATGGAAGGATTAGTAAATGGATGGAAGGATGGATGGATGGATGGATGGATGGACGGATGGGAAGATAGATGGGTAGAAGGATGAATGGAAGGATTAGTAAATGGATGGATGGATGGATGGATGGATGAATAGATTGGTGGGAGGGTGGGTGGATTAATGAAAGACAGGATGGATGAATGACCAGAAGGGTAGAAGGATGCATAAGAAAGCACATGGATAAACTGAGAAATCTGAAAAGAGTTTAATCAAGCACTGCTTAAAAAGTGGAAGATGGGAGTTTAGGGGAGTCAATCAGGCAGGAAATGAATTCAGGTCGCTAGGACAAGAAAGAGAAAGTGGGCACCACCCCCAGTGCTGACAGAACAAAGTGGAGAAAGTGATGAATCAAAGCCACAGAGGAAGGGAGGCTCTGACTTCTGTTGGAGGAAAGCAGGCAGGCCAGGCAGGAGGCAAACTGACCTTGGCTCTTTCTGGTTGTCATCCTATGGTCAGAACTCAGTCAGTAAGAAACCAGAGGGCCAAGGGCATGTAGATATGGTTACTAGGAATCAGCTTCCCTGGGATTCAGGCAGGGAAAAGAATGAAAAGTGGCCCTAGAAGGACACAGATCCTGTCCTCTGACCAAGCGGTTTGTGAGTTACACATCGTAAAGTCAACACTTTAAAAGAAAGATATTTGGATGCACCCCCAGGAAGTATCAAGGTCTGTGTGATTCTAGAGTGTGAGTGTTCTCACTGGGGCTAAAGCTTGACGCTTCTTGTGGGGAGGAGGGGGAAGAGGGCCTCAGGGGAGCCCTGTTTCTCCCTGTGCCAGTCTTGCTCCCACCTGGATTTCCTGGACTTCTGGGAAATGGCTCAGAAAAAGGAAAAGGAGGCCAAAGTGAGGCTTTTCACTCTGCTCTGGGTCTGTGCTGGGAGCTGGGATGATCTCAGGGGACATTTCCCCATCCCTCCACTGGCAACCTCTGGTCCAGCAGTCATTCCCTTTATCAGCAGAACTCACTCCCTAGTGCACATGCTCACACATATGCATGAATGTATAGACACGTGTTCACACATGTACACATAACTTTCCACTCACTGACTCACAGTAAATTTAAAGTAGGCATTATTAGATATCCTTGGTGTTTTGTTTGTTGGTTGCTTGGTTGGTTCTGGTTTTGGTTTTTTGAAGACAAGAGTTTCTTGTGTAACAGTACTGACTGTCCTGGAACTCTGTCTGTAGACCAGGCTGACCTCAAACTCAGAGATCTGCCTGCCTCTGCCTCCTGAGTGCTGAGATCAAAGGCATGCACCCCCACTGCCAGGCTTATTAGATATCCTTGTTTTAAGACTAGGGGAGTAAGACAGAAGGAGTAAAGAATTTCCCCAAGATGACTCACGCTCTTAACTATTCTTACACATATGCATACGACATACTGATACATTCAGACTTACCTAATATAACAAAGATCGTACAAATAAGTATTCAACAGCCTGTATATAAGTATTTGTTTGATGAATAAATGAAATACATGAATAAAAACTGAGAAACTAGTCATAAGAAACCGCTGTTGCTAGAGAGATTAAAAATTGTCCCAAGTTTCCCTCCAACTGGTTTCTGAGATGGGATGGGACACAGCTCTCTGGAGGGTATTGCTCAGATGTCTGGAACTGCCAAGGGTTGGAGATTCGGCAGCTGAGGGCTGTTTCATTCAGCTCAGTTCTGCTGAGGCATTTTTCGGGTAAACCTTCACTCAAACAGATGAGTCTTTACTCATCAAAATGTATGAAAACCAGAGATTCAATCAGGCTCTGATCCCACTTCCTGCTCAGAGAAACTGTGATCTAGATGGCAGCCATCCATCCTCCATTAAGGGCACTATCTAAAGCAGCTAGGCATTGTCACCCTTCCAGCTACCTCAAACCACCCTCATCAAGAGTCACACAGTTCCCAAAGTAACTTTAACTCAAAATACCCCAGACGGACCCCTGACCCGGTACCACTTCCCAAGTCCAGAACACTTGAGTACACAGGAAAGCAGGAAGCTGGTGTCTGAGGAGACTCAAAGCAGTGGGGCTCTGCAGAAAGCCTTTCCCTGCTGTCCAGACGCAGAGACGATGTGGGAGGACAGAGCTCTCTTGGGCCCTGCCAAGCCATCGCTAATATTTATCCTGTGTTTGGCAAGTTCTAGGCCAACACTAAACACCTTTGAGGTGTTAGCTCGTCTTCCCTTGGCAGGAGTCCTGGGAGGCTGGCCTGCTCTCCAGGTGAGGACACCGAAGCGTGGAAGGAGCAGCTGCTGACTGAGCTCACCCAGGACCATGGGTGAATTTCGTGACAGAGTCAGGGTGACAGCTTCTGTTGGCTCAATGCACTCTTTTGCAGTTGGCTTTCCATCCCACGTGACGTCATGGGGCTCTGGACAAGCGACCAAGAGACAACCACCTGAAGTGTTTGCCAAACTCTGAGAAGTCTGGTGTCCCTTGAGGGTGGAGGATCAGAAGGTTATGGAAGCTGTGCAGGCAGGACTAAAGCACCTGTCCGCCAAGGCACTCTGGGAATCTAGCATGTGTGTTTCTATTCTTGGCACAGGAGCTCCCATGCCATCAGTATAAATCTCCACTGATTGCTAAAAAGCTCAAGAGCCAGTTAGAGCAGCTTGTACCTAACATCTCTGCACCCCAACAGGCAGTTTAAGGTTAGCCTGAGCTACATAGCAATATTCTATTAATAAACAACAAACAAAAGACAGGCCCAAAGGCTCAGAAAGGGAGGTGACCTTATGAAGGTCGTATAATTAGAAGAAGGCAGAGTTGCGACAGGAGCTTAATCATTCTGCCCTCAAGCCTGGGTCACAGCGGGTTAAGAGGCTGCCTGCGAATCCCCTGTTTCTGACTATAAAAATGGTGCCCTGGGGTGATGGGAGAGGGATGGGACAGAAAGATGCAGCACAATATTGGTCCTGAAGTTGTACCTGGAGACCACTTGCCCAGGTTTCAGCCACCCTACCCTTGCATTTGATGGTGCACACTGCATCTAGTCACAGGGCCCAGAACTTTGTGAGAAAGCCCGTGGTGCAGTTGAGTGTGTGTGTGTGTGTGTGTGTGTGTGTGTGTGTGTGTATGTGTGTGTGTTTGCATGCACGCACATAAAGGCCAGACCTTGTTGTTTTAGTGTTGATCTTCATCTAACACTCTCCACCCTGTTCTTTTGACAAATGGTCTCTCATTGAACATGGAGCCCTCTGTTTTAGCAGACTGGTAGACCAGCTAGCCCCTGGGATCCACCTGTCTGTCTGCCCCTCCAATATTGCGGTTACAGATACGCGCTGCCCTGGCTATATATGGAAGCACTTGACCCACAGAGTCACCTCCCCTGACCCCACCCAGCACAGGCTTTAACCTACCAATACTGCTGTCTCTGCAGTCTAGATTGGCTGGCTGCAGCCTGCCAAGAATTCTGACGTGATCAATGGCATCCAAGGGTGACTTTGAGAGAGAACAGAAGGGGGGCTGAAACAGTTCACTCAATGACCGTGGCATCGGGGCAAGGTTAATATTCTGCAGGCAAATCATCTGCTTTGAAAATTCTGCTCGCGTGTGTTATAGAAACCTGCTTGACATCATGGATACCCCTGATTTGCTGAAGTTTGCTAGACAGTCTGAATTCTTTGTCCTGAGTATCATGACCCACTTTAGTTATAACCAACCAAAAGATGGCTTTTCCCCATGGGCTTGCGTTGTGCACACAGTGTAAGAACTGGAGCAGGACTCAGTCCTGGGAAGATTGCAGATCTGGCTTAAGCCCTCTGCTCTGCCACGGACCCATTGGGCCCTCTGATTCCCTATGTATCTGGTCTTTACAGCTCACTAACCAGTCCAGGTTGGCATTCAGGTCACTGTGTATTCCAGGTTGGTCCTAAATTCACAGTGATCCTGGGCTCTCAGTCTCCCAAGGGCTGGGACTATAGACAAGAGCAACCATGACCAGGTAAACAGGGAGTTATAGGGGACCTAGGCTTAAAAAGATGAGTAGTCCTTGGTTGTGACAAAAGAGGCAGACTTTTGTAGAGAGACAAGAACAGCTCAGAAAGGGAATTGTCAGGGGAGGAACTAAGGGCAAGAGGACCCTGCCTCCCACCACTCACCACCACCACCCCAATCCCTGCAAGAAAAGAGAGATGATGTGGACAAGGCCTTTGAGTCTCCTGCGTGGGGAGGAAAGCCATGAAAAAGGTTGGGGCAACCTCCTTCTTTCTCCTAATCGCTCTTTAATGTCTGCCACAAGCTCCCAGCTCTCTGTGCAGGTGAAGCTGCCTGTATCTCAAGCACCACGTGTGTCACTGTGTGAGTTTCTCAGGATCCTGCCGCCATAGCCCACAGATCAGCCTGCAACCGCCCACCTCACTCACCACTGCAAAGCCCCGAGTGGTGGAGCATGCAAGACAAGAAGGCCTCTGTGAGTTTGAGACTAGCATGATCTATATAGCAAGTGCCATGCCAGTGAGGGCTACATAGTGAGCTTCTGTCTCAACAACAATAACAAAACAACCCAAGGGCTAGAGATATGGGCTCAGTAGTTTTTAATACCTGTTACATAATCACAAAGACCAGAGTTCAGACCTCAGCATTTACCTAGGAAGCTAAATGTCCCACAAACACATGATACCCTTTTCTTGCCTCCATATATACACCTGTACATACATGTGTGCACCTGTATATACACATGTGCACAGAAACAGCCAAAATGTTTATCTACCCAAGTTTCAGGGTCTTAAGAGGAGCAGAACCAGATCATCCACTCCCACTCCCTCCCCCTCTTCCTACTGGATAGGGATGGAGAATATCTGGTTTTATGGTAAAAATAAAAGAGTACCATTCCCCAAGGGGCGGCAGCAGGCAAGAGACCATGGTGGGCCACAAGGCAGCCAGGTCCCAGGTAGGGAGCTGCATGGTGGTTGAAAGACAGAGGCATGCCATTCAGATAAAGTGGATATTTATTTAGTGTGTTATGGAAGGGAAAGGAAAAAGGGGTAAGGGGAGAAGGGGGAAGAACAGAGAGAGAGAGAGAGAGAGAGAGAGAGAGAGAGAGAGAGGAGAAGGAAGGGAAGAAGTGGGGAGAAGAGAGGCAGAAGCTGCCTCTTTGGGAGAGAGAGAGATGGAAAGGAAAGACTCACAAGCTGGAAGCAGAAGGAAGATCTGCTTGCCTCAGCTGACAGGGGAGGGAGTGGGCATGGCTTATCTCCTAAAGAGACAGGACAGACCATTACATTCCCATCTCTTTTTTATAATAAAAAGGAGGGAGGTTAGGCACAACAGGTTAAAGGAATTGGGGTGGCAGATTCTCAAGACTTCTTCCTGCTTCTATGTGGGTATTGTCTTGGGGGGAATCCTGAGAAGGCTGGGTGCTGGTCACATCCTAGGGTAGCTGGTCTCTTTGTTCCTTTCCAGTGTTTGTGGTATGGAAATGTCTGGTGTCTCTTACACCTGTTTAAGGTATTGGCAGAACAGAGGACAAATTTAGGTTTAGGGAAAAAAATTTAGAAAGAGGGAGTTGAGAAGGGTGTATCTGACCTGTTTAAGGTGGATCCCTTCAATTTAGCTCCCTGGAACTCGCAAGAATTCTTTGGGTTTGTGAAAACATAAGTTTAGACATATACATTGTATAAACCGTAGCATATTTATATCAGAATGACTGTGACAGATAATTTTGCATAATGCAAAGTATCTTTAAGATATGAAAGGCAGCATGAGAGAGCATGCACTTGTTCTCATACCTTTATAACTTATGTTTATATTTTGCTGAGATTTGTTTGGTGAAGCTGTCCTTTTAAACCAACAAAACCTCTCAGTTGTCAAACTGCATCAGAAATCTTTGAGAAGAATAAAATTTTACTTGAGTTATTGATTAAAAAAATGACAGAAAACTTACTTGGTTGGCACCTAGAGCTACTCCTCAGGGTCCTCCATGGCCACTGAGGGTTGTATTTGCCTTTTGCTGTTTAATGCAGGGCCTGCAAGGCTCCAGAAGATCCTGTGGGCTAAGAAATCTGTCTGGAGTGTTGTGAGGGAGCTGCAGGCTGCGTTCCTGCCACCTGGCTCCCAGCCGTCTGGCTAGCTTATGCCCTGAAATAACAACACACAAATTGTATTCTTTTAAACACTGCCTGGCCCATTAGTTTCAGCCTCTTATTGGCTAACTCTCACATCTTGCTTTAACCCATATTTAGTACTCTGTGTAGCACCACAAGGTGGTGACTTACCAGGAAGGATCTTAACCTGCGTCCATCTCAGAGAGGAGAGCTATGGCATCTGTGTGACTCTGCTTTCTTTCTTCCAGCATTCTGTTCTGTCTACTCCACCTACCTAATTTTCTGCCCTATCAAAAGGCCAAGGCAGTTTCTTTATTAACCAATGAAAGTAACACATAGACAGATGACCCTCCTCCATCACAGAAGACCTTCAGTTTAGATAAAAGGCAGTTTTTCCCAGTGGTCAGTGCTTGGCAGTTGAAGTGAATTGCAGATGGATGTTGTTCTCTGCCCATTTGTCTTCTGTCTTCCCTGGGGGAAGTAGAGTGCTGCTGCTAGGAGCCAACCTGTCTCTTTTTGTTATGAAATGATTTTTTAATAAGTAAATGTTTAAATGCCATATTCCCCAGATCTCTGAGCAGTTGAGGGCTATTTATCAGTATGACTACTGTATAGAATCTTCCTGGAGAGCTGGGTCTGAGCTTGACTGTACTAGCTCTGAACTTAACAGGTAGGATTTAACCTTGTAAAAAACAAAAGAGAAAACTGTTTGCAATAAAGCTTAATGGTGGAACAGATGACAGCAGAGAACAGCTTACTATATTTTAAAGCAGAGTTGTATTAAAGTATTTTTGTAAGAGACTTATAAGTATATACCAGTTTAAAACATGAGACTTATTGCTTTGTGGTCTGGAATAAGATACAATGAACAGGCAATTATAACATTTAACAGTAAACATAGGTGCATTTAAGTTACATGTATGCACACACACACACACAGTGAACAGGAATTGGGTGAAGTAGATGCTCTTGGTGGGCCCTACTAAAGGCATGCCACTGCACAAAACACACATGTAACAGGGTCAGCAAGAGGAATTTAGACACAAAAACATAAGTAAACTGGGGGACCATACAGGGTATACCTCAGTAAGGATGGTGGGACTTGGTCACCTGACCTGGCCATCAGTTAAGGTGGCGGTAAGGTCACCTAACCTCAGTCAAAATGGCGGTGGCCATGTGTTGTATGGAAAAGTCACATTTCTTGAGCCACGGGGGTTTTAAATATAACAAGAGAGACCCAGAGGCATGATCTGCCCTGTCACCCAGCCACTGTACCACAAGCCGCAGCAGGGAGTAAAGAATGGAATTAAAAACAGCTGCCTCATGGGTCCAACTAATCTTGTCAGTTTCAGTGGGACCAGCGGTAGCGGTGGCAGGGAAAAGCAGAGCTGGTGGGACACTGGCAAAGCATTCACAGGCAAGTGGCGGATAGTTTTATACCACAGCTGAAAACGTGAAAACACCGCAGGGACTATAGAGGGATGACTCCTCTCTACAGGCGGGCTGGAAGCCAGAGAGGCTAGAGGTCACTCCGAGTGGTCTCTCATGGCGGGAACCACTTACGAGTGGTCCAAAAGGGAGAAAGAAAAATCCGAGGGACTCCAGACCCCAAATCGAATGCACCACACAGCCGTGTGCAGTGCTAGCATGAGAGGACTAACCCCGGGTAGTCTGGTTACATTTTTAGCTATGAAAAGCAACCAGAGATGAATGTCAGCAAAGGGCTCAACTATAGCCGTGAAGGCTGTGGATGGCTGACTGGAAGGGGAAAACTCACCACCGAAGCTGCTGGTGTGTGTTCAGGTCAGCATTCAGGCAGATAGAACCCAGAGCTGTTGTAAAGAAACCTAGTTCCCAAGCCCAGGGTTCCACATTTCCTCGGGCTAGATGGAACGTAGAGAGAAGCCTGGCTGAGTCACAAGCACCAATGTTATGCTGAAGGTCCGCAAGTGGTGGCAATGGGCAGTGGGCATGAGAACATGGCAGGCCATGAAGGCAGCCAGTCTCTATCAGGGAGCCATGCAATGGGTGAGAGACAGAGACCTATTAGGCATGCCATGCAGAGAAAGTGGGTATTTCTTTAGTGGATTATGGAGGGGAAAGGGAAAGGGGGGTAAAGGGAGAAGGGAGAAGAGCAGAGAGAGAGGCAGAGAAAGAGAGAGAGAAACAGAGAGGGGGAGGAGGGGAGAAAGGGAGAAGTGGGGATAAGGGAGAGAGGCAGGAGCTGCCTCTTTGGGAAAGAGAGATGGAAAGGAAAGATTTGCAGGCTGGAAGCAGAAGGAAGATCTGCTTGCCTCAGTGGACAGGGGAGGGAGTAGGCAGAGCTTGTCTCTTAAAGGGACAGGGACTATTACATCCAAGGTTCCAGGGAAGGATCTGGAACAACAGGGGAACATTCATGAGGCTTGACTGTTATTCTTCCATTATTTCCTTATGGACTCAGGCTTGTTCTCACACAGCTGTTAGAGGGATGGGAGGGAGAATGTAGAAAGAACCTTCTACGGGTGGTGGTGGTAGTGCATGCCTTTTATCCCAGCACTCAGGAGGCAGAGAGGCAGGCAAATCTCTGAGAGTTTGAGGCCAGCCTGGTCTACAGAGTGAGTGCCAGAACAGTCAGGGCTATTACACAGAGAAACCCTGTCTGGAAGAACAAAGACAAAACAAACAAATGAACAAACAAACAAAAAGAACCTTTTAGCAACAGGGCAGTCCTGTCTCCTCTGAATAAGGAGAATCCAAGTCCGACTAAACAAGGACTCAGGGCAGAGTCTCTGCCATTCAGAAGAACCCTTTCTCGCTAACAAATACAAGCGTCCTCAACATTCCTGCTACTCACAGACCTCCCATCAGAGAACTCTGAAGCATGTGGTTGTTTTCCGGCTTGACTTTCCCACATACACTGTCTGGTTCTAGAATTTTGCCCGCACACAGAAACCAGTGCAAGAGGAGGCTCTAAGGTAGTGTCCATGTCCTCCACACCTCTGACCATCCTCTCCGTCAGCTGTCAACCACACCAGAACTGAGGACTACACCAGGAATACGAGTGGACGTAGCTCATAAAGTCTGAAGTCTAGTTTCTTCAGATGAAGGAGTCAGCCACAGAAGGAATCAAGTCAAGACAGTTTCTAACTTTATTTTTGCTGCAGGTTCCTGATACTAGCAGCTATCGGATGCCTACTGTGCACTCAACACCATATCAGGTCCTGGGAAAGGAGCCAACTGCTTATGGCTCTTAAGCTGGAGGACCACCATGGCACCTGGAGGACAGTTTGCCTCCTAGTCACAGTGGAAATCGTTAGGACCTGAGAAGTAACCATTAATATAGGGGTCGACGTAGCAGCTTCACGAGTCCATTCATGGAACATGATACTCAGTGCCAATGGGAAATTTTAAAAGCATTTAAAGAGGTTTCCTTTGACAAGTATCTGATTCTCTAATCAGTTAGTCTATTAGATACATGTCAAGCCCAATATATTTGTCTGCAAAGCAAAACAAATAAACAAAACTGTAAGGGAGGCATGGAAGAGGCCCTACCCATCCTTCTAGTTTCTTTGTCTGAGTTATAAATTAAATTAGCAGGAGCATAGGAGTCTATTACATGTCTTAATTACATGCACGAGCATAGGAGTCTCAAAATGTGTGAGCCCTGAAGAAGGGCCAGATGAGCTGCAGAAGGGAAAGGGATCCTGGCAGGCAGTGTGACCGCTCTGGGAAGACAGCGGCATGGCTAGAGAAAGGAGAGGAGCCTGTGCTCCCCGGGAAGGCCTCATTCCATCTCTACTGCCTCAATCACAAAACCCTGGCAGCAGGACTTGGCATCGTGAGGGTAGAAAAGGAAATGGCCCAGCTGTTAAGGAAGGCCAGGTGGGGTGACATGTGACCAGGACGAGTGAGAAGAGAAGAGACAAAGCTGGCATATGACTGCAGCAGAGCATGCTGGGAAGGGGGAGCCCAACCAGGGGTGTGGCGTGTGAGTTTTGAAACACCCAGGAATGGAGTTCCATCTCCCTTCTGAGATTACTGAAAAGTACAGAGTGTCAGGGCTGAGCAAGCCCTTCACATTAAACTGACTTACAGTGGGAAACACATGTTTAAAATTGTGGGCCAGTGAGAAGGCTCAATGGGAAAAGGCAATTTTCACCAAGTGTGATGACCTGAGGTTGATCCCTGGGACCCACATCGTTGGGAATGAGAACCAATTCCTGTCAAATTGTCGTCTGACCTACACACAGGCACTTTGTGGTACGAGTGACCCCCTCCACATACACAGGCACATACAAAATTAATAAGTGTAAAAACTTTCAAAAGTGATGCCTGTCAGGGCTGGAGAGATGGCTCCATGGTTAAGAGCACTTGCTGCTCTTCTAGAGGACCTGAGTTCAGTTCCCAGCATCCATGTTAGGCAGCTGACAACTGGCAGTAACTATAGCTATAGGGCATTTAAAACTTCTAGCCTAATTGGGTGTCTGTACTCATACGCACGTACCCATATATGGACATGCATGCCTATCATAATTAAAAGTGTATCTTGCTGAAATTACATCTGTACTTAACATGTAAGGACTGTCATCACCCAAGGGAGGAAGTCAAGACATGATCTCTAACAGGACAGGAACCTGGAGGCAGGAAGTGATGGCAGAGGCCATTGGAGGGGTGCTATTTACTGGCTTGCTTCCCCTGGCTTGCTCAGCCTGTTTTCTTATAGAGCCCAGGACCACCAGCCCAGGAATGGTACCACCCACCATGACCTGGGCTCTCCCCCATTGATCACTAAATGAGAAAATACCTTACAACTTGATCTCATTGCAGCATTCCCTCAGCCGAGGCTCCTTCCTCACTGATGACTCTAGCTTGTGTTAGGTTAACACACAAAACCAACCAGTACACAAGCCTTGAATAGTTTTTCCTAGCACAGGAACTGTTTTGAATTGCCACTACATATTACTAAGTGCAAAATGTTCCTGTCAATTATTTCCCTTCTAGGAAATCGATCAAAGTATGCAATGTCAATTCTGGCCCTCTAAGGTGTTCTCAACATTTCACCTTCACAATATGAGGACGCAAATCACCCGCCAAACAGCCTGTGGTTTTGAAACCATTGTGAACTGTCAGCGAATTATTTAAAAATCAATTTTTATAAGATCATTATCTCCTCCCTTCCTCATACAAGACAGGGCAGGGGTGTGTGTGTGTGTCAAGACAGTGAATAGAAAATAGAAAAAGACATCTAAATCCCATGGGTGCCCCCGAACTTTAACAACTAACCAAGCACTCTGAGGTACCCCCTCACTACCCTTCTCATCTACTCTGGGCCTCACTAGGCCTCCTTGCTTCCCTGGAACTCGCTGAGCCTGCTTCCTATCCCAGGCCCTTTAGCCCATCTTTGTTGAGGTAGCCAGAACTGCCTTCTGTAAAGTCACACGAACTTGCTTCTTCTGCACCTGTGACTTAGGAAGTGGAGTAGCAGCAGACAGAGGATGGAGGGAGAGGATGGATGCAGAATTTCGTTTTGAGAAACTGCAAAGGTGGTGGAGATGAGCGTGCATGACCTGAACACGTGTGAAACACTGAATTATACATTTTAAAATAGTTATCATGGGGTTGGGGAGAGGGCTCAGTGAGTTAAGTGTTTGCTGCTTTGAGTTAAGTGTAAGGACTCCAGTTTGGATCCCCAACACCTATGTAAAAAGGGGGAGGGGCATAGTGTCATGCTTCTCTCCCCAGAGCTCACTAGCCAAGCCAGTCTATCCAGTCTGTGGGTTCCAGGCTCAATAAAGAGACTCCATCCTTTTTTTTTTTTTTTTGGTTTTTCGAGACAGGGTTTCTCTGTGGCTTTGGAGCCTGTCCTGGAACTAGCTCTGTAGACCAGGCTGGTCTCGAACTCACAGAGATCCGCCTGCCTCTGCCTCCCGAGTGCTGGGATTAAAGGCGTGCGCCACCATCGCCCGGCGAGACTCCATCCAGTTGGGTAGCGGTGGCACACACTTTTGATCCCAGCACTTGAGAGGCAGAGGCAGGAGGATCTCTGTGAGTCTGGGGCCAGCCTGGTCTGCAGAGTTACACAGAGAAACCTTGTCTCAAAAAAAACAAATAACAAAAAAACAGAGAGGAAGAGACTGAGACTCCATCTAAATCCATCCATCTAAATAAAAAGTTTAAAGCAATATACGGACATCTGATATATACCTCTGGTTTCCACCTGCACCACACACGAACATATACATAAACATACATCACACATACACACACAAGTGGCTAAAATGATAAATTTTATGTTATGTATATTTACCCACATTGCAAAATTAATTAAAAAAACTAAAAAGCATTTAGTCGTACCTAATGACCTCAGCATCCATTCCTCAGAGAAATGTTCAAAGATCTTCAGACTTCATCAGCAATTACTACTCCACTCCATGCACACCACACACATGCGGTCTTCTGACCACTCTGTCCCCCACACACCATGCTTCCTCAGTATGGTAGTTTGAATGAGTACTTGGTCACCAGTTGGTGGCCATTTGGGTAGGTTTAGGAGGTATGGCCTTGCTGGAGGAAGTATGTCACTGAGGATGGGCTTTGAGGTTTTAAAAGCCACACTCCATTCCCAGTTTGCTTTCTCTGTTTCCTGTTTGTGGTTCAAGATGTGAGTTCTCAGCCACTGCCCCAGCTGCTGGGTCTGCTTTCTGCCGCTGTGCTGACCTCATCATCATTATGACCGTAGCCCCCTGGAACCGGAAATCCAAAATAAATCCTTCCTTTTTCAGACACCTTAGTCATGGCACTTTATCACAGCACTAAAAAAGAGACTGAAACGGGGTAACTCCTTATCTCTATTTCTTCTCTCACCCACCCTTCCTTCTATCTGGAAGATTCTCCTCTTCTTCTTAAAGGCTAAGAACAGATTCATGTCAAGACCAATTTACCAAGTCACTTCCTATCTTGGTGACTTGTCTATTGCTGTGATAAAACACCAAGAGCAAGGCAGCTGACAGAAGGAAGAGTTTGTGCTTAGGTTTTAGAGCTGTGGTTCTCCACCCTCCGAATGCTGCGCCCTTTAATACGGCGCCTCGTGCTGTGGCGACCTTCAACCATAAAATTATTTTTGTTTCTACTTCATAACTGTAACTTGTTACTGTGATAAATCATAATGTTAATATCTGCGTTTTCCCAAGGTCTTGGGTGACCGCTGTGGAAAGGGTTGCGACCCACAGCTTGAGAGCCTCTGTTCCAGAGGGTTAGCGTCCATGATGGTAGAGTGAAGGCATAGTAACAGGAAACAGGAAGCTGAGGGCTTGCATGGTGAATTGCAAGCACAAAGCAGAAAGAACAAACTAGAAGTGATTTGAGTCTTTAAATTCTCAAAGCCCACCCTCAGTGACATACTTCCTCCAGCAAGGCCACACCTCCTAAACAGACCCAAACAGGGCCACCAACTGGGGACCAAATATTCAAGTGCCCTTGACCCAGGGAGACATTCCTCATTCAGCTCTGTAAGCCTTCCCACCTGGATATGACCTTCTGCTCGAAGACACAGGCCTGTCTTTGTTCTCTCTGTCCCTTTAGGGCCCAGTAACAAATATTTGTCGACTCTTTAGTGAATAGTATTTTTGTTCTTATCATAGGGGAGCAGGACTGTTTTTCTTTTTTAAAGATATAATGATGGGGGGGTGGGAGAAGGCCCGTCCCATGAGGAGCCATGGTGGGTGACCCAAAGCCTCAGCAGGTTCCCCAGGCCTCAGCGAGTCCACTGAGGTCTTGGCAGGTCACCTTGGTGGGTGGGAGACTGCAGCAGGTGAGAGACAGACAGATACATCATGCAGAGAGAGTTTGGGTATAGAGTTTATTTAGTAGGCTATGGAGGGAAAGGGAAGGGAAGAAGGGGAGAAATAGAGAGGGAGAGAGAAAAATAAAGAGAGAGGGAAGGGGAGAGAGGGAAAGATAGTAGTTACCTCTTCAGGAGAGAGACAGAAAGAGAGAGAACACATGCTGGAGGAGGCAGGAAATTGGGATATCCACTTTTCTCAGAGGAAAAGAAGGGGTTGGGAGTGGGTGGGTCTTGTCTCTTAAAGGGACAGGGTACCCAGATGACAGACCTGGCCAGCAGATCATAACAATGACAAGATCTACAAAATGGTGTGATTCATTTCTGAGAAGTGTGCTATAACCCAGAGGTAGAATAGTCTCTCCGGCAAGGGGGAGCTTTTTGTGGGTTTAGGAAAAGGCTGAATTGAGCTGGGTAGAGGCCTCAATAACAGCCATGTTTTTGTTTTCCCTGCTTTTTCTAGAGAAGGGAAGCTGAGTGAGATCTGAGTTCAGTCCCTTCCAGGCTCCACAAAGCTGTTGCCTTTTTCTGCCACTCTGGCCAAAAGCCCAAATACTCATACAGAAGCTGTGTGCTGTTTGGAGATTGCCCAGTCTCTGAAGTCAATCTGTGCAGGATGGCTCACTGTATCTAGGGGGATGGTGGAGCATCTTCCTGGAAGATGCAGATTACAGATACTTCTTTTCCAAATTGCCTGGCATCTAGGTGTGGCCTGGGACTCGGGTATGACAATATTCTATTCCAGGGTTTAGTATCCGGAGTGAGGCTCTTAAAGAGCAGGGGTTATGGAGAAAGCCTTTTAGGGCATCATCACCCTAGTGCCATGGATTTCAGTAAGGGTGGTGCCGTGGCAGAGAATGGGATCCAAGGTCTTGTGTCTCAACCCCAAAAAGTCAGGGTAGTATGTTCTGATACCAGCCAGCTAATGGCAGAAGCCACAAGGTTCATCTGGGCAAGGACTTCAGGGCGGTTCTGGTCATAGCTTAGCCAAACTCCATCTTCAGTGCTCATTACTCCATTGACTTGGTCCATCACGGTCCCTCCCTATCTAAGAATTAACAGTGTTACTCTTATGCCAAGGTGAGTATGGATTTGTTACTTACAATAGGAGAGGCATGTTTTTGTTTCTCAGTGCTGAGGATCACACCCAGAGTCTTGCACACACTAGGAAACGGCTTTATCACTGAGGTACCCATCCTTTGGGATTCGATAATTAACATAGATTAAGTTGGGTCCCTGTTCAGAAAGGGTGAAGGGAACATCTTGGTTAAGGTTTCTATTGTGATGAAACACCATGACCAAAGCAATAGGGAAGGAAAGGGTCTATTGGGCTTATATTTCCACACCATAGACCATCACTGAGGAAGTCAGGAGCCTGAAGGCAGAAGCTGATGTAGAAGCCATGGAAGGATGCTGCTTACTGGCTTGCTCCCCATGGATTGCTCAGCCTGCTTTCTAGTAGAATCCAGGACCACCTGACCAGGGATAGCCCCACCCACAACAGGCTGGGCCCTCCTTCATCAATCACTAAGAAAATGCCCTATAGACTCACATACAGCAAGATCTTCTGGAGGCATTTTCTTAATTGAGGCTCCCTCCTCCCAGATGACTTTATCAAATTGACATAAAACTAGTTAGGACAAATCATGTATTTTCTGAGCACTTATTAGATAAAAATCCAGCTATGGAACTTAAAAATCTTGTCTTATTTATTTGTTTGTTTGTTTGTTTATGGATGTCTGAGGATCCCTGTGTGATGACTCCACCAGGGAACAACCAGACCTCTGAGAGTTGCTGTCAGGTCCCCTGACTCTACCTCATCACTGCCACCTCTACTCACTTGCTGCCGTTTGAAGCGATACTTCAAAATCAGCCTCCAGACCTCAGCTCTTGACTTGTACAAGCAGCAGCTACAACTTCCTGTGTTGAAGACCCAAGCCTGCCTGCTTTACCCTTGTAAGCTGAGTTCTTGTTATACACCAGCTCCCCGCCCCCGCCCCACACTGTGTGTGTGTGTGTGTGTGTGTGTGTGTGTGTGTGTGTGTGTGTAAACTGCTCTCACTTGGGTTCATGTTTTGAATCCGTTGGCTCAAGAAGGGACAAGCTGCTGCCTTCCTCCCTTTGTTTCAGGAAGTTTGCGCAACAACCGCAGCAGCGGCTGGGCTGCCGCTGCTGATCCTATCTGAGCACATCCCAGCCGTTCACCCACTGCAGACTCCTTCCGAGGGAAGCTCTTTCCCTCGGTCTGGTGGCTGATGAGGAGCGGAGAGAAAGGCTGGCAATCGTTTACTCATTAATATCGATTGCATCAATCGCCTGACCTCAGGCAACGAGCAAGCAGCTCCTGCTGTACTAACTGCCAAGCAGGGTGGGCACATCTCCTTTCTCCCAGGGGCAGCTTTTGATGGGTCAAGCCTCAGGGTATCAATCATATTTTGGTATATTTCGTATATAAGACCCTTAGTGCTCTTGTCTGAATTTACTCTGACTTAAAGAAACCCGGAAGAGAAATTGTTCAGCTAAATTAGGGATTTTATTTACAATAAAAAAAATTAGGAATTTTATGTACAATTAAAAAAAAGCCTCTTCCCAGCCAGGCAGTGGCAGGTACCTTTAATCCCAGCACTTGGGAGGCAGAGGCAGGCAGATCTCTGTAGAGATTGAGGCCAGTCTGCTCTACAGAGCAAGTTACAAGACAGGACCCCAGGTTACATAGAGAAACCTTGTCTTGAGAAACCAAAAAAAAAAAAAATCCTCATCCCCTCTGCAAAAGGCCTCTTCTTGGGGAAGCTCTAGTTGCCAGACCTTCTGGGGCAGTTGGGAGTTTGGTTTTGACTGGGAGAAGGAGTGTGGGAGAGGTTGCCTGGCTCTTCCAACGCACACCCATCCCACCCCCACCCGGTTAGAGTCACGGGTGTCTCCAGCTGTGGCTGGACCTGGGCCAAATCCTGCAGCCATCCTGAGCAGCGGCTCACCCTGTCCTCTAGGCTCCTCCTTCCTGTCTTTGTTAATTCATCCCTTCCACCATCCCCTTCTTGGCACCCAGTGTATCCACCCAGTGCCCAGCTAGGCACTGCAGATACATAGGCAAATCACGTAGGCAGAGCCCTTGCCTTGAGGTACCTTCAACCTGTGGGTGAGCAGGCCAGAGCTGACCCAAAGTGACTTCTTGCTCAGGAAATACAGGACAGGCTGAGCTCTGATACCTGGGAGGGGTAAAGAAGGGTCACTCAGAGGAGTGTCATCTCCCATGGAAATGAGAGATGAGCAGGTAGCCAGATGAAAATGTCAGGGGACAGGGGAGAGCAGGACCAAAGCCTAGAACAGGAGGAGGGGAAGCCAAGAGCTAAGATAGGAAAGGAACTCTGGAAGACATTGCCAATATCATTCAGCAAACCTTCAGAACAACTTGGGGAGGCAAGGAATCTCCACTCTCACCGTCCTCACTCTATAAAGAGGGAAACTGGGGCACCCCGTGGCCAAGCACCCTGCCGAAGATGCTATAACAAAGTCCTGCTTCGGACCCAGGCCATCTCGCTCCTGGGTTCACCCAACATGCAACTGAATCACAGTAACAGACTTAAGAGTGGCAAAAGAGTAGGAAGGCCTGCTGAGGGAACGCGGTGCAAGTGTAGCCAGTCTCCCCTGCACCATGTGTGTTTGCTAAAGTCTCCATGAGCTTGGTGACTAAGCTGTTGCGGCAGAACAACAAAGCCAAAGAAACCCCACCGCCTCTGGCTAGGACGTGCTCTCCTGAGTGATTCACACCCCCACATTTTGTCCAAGCCTCTGTGGAGGTTAACACAGCTGAGCTTGACAAGAAGGTCTGAGCTTTCGGTATGTCGTAAGGGAGTTTTAGATTATGTTAGTAGAGGTGAGAAGACTGTTCTAATTGCGGGTAGTGCTCTTGCACGGGCTGGGGCCCTGGGCTTAGCGAGAGGTCCAGCAGAGAGAGCGCCACTCATCCCTCTCTGAGCTTTGTGACTATGGATTTAATGTGACCAGCGTCCTCCTCACCAAATCACCATGTCCTCCACGACTTTCCTGCCACAATAGCCTGTCTCCTTGAGCTGTTGGTTTTTGTGAAGCATTTTGTGAGATATTTTGCCACAGCAACGAAAGTAACTCATGCAGCTACCTTCTTGGGCTTGGCCTTATGTCAAGTCAATCCAGCACAAAAGGCCTCCCCAAGGGTCGCTCTGCTAGGCGAGAAGGGAAACAGCTGTAGACTCTTGTTTCTATGGCTTCGGTAGCGGTTCCTTTCTCTCCGCAGCCTCCTGATGCCTGCAATCTCTCCCACCGCTCCAGCCCACACTCGCCTCTCCCTTCTCTCAACTCCCATGGCACTTATTGTAAGGCGCACACAATCGACTCCTGTGTGCATTGTTCTCTGTTTTGCGTTCACTAATCCGTGCTGCTCTCCGGAATTGTCTGGGGATGAGTCATAATTTGGGTGACTGTTAAAGGTTTAGTGCTTTATATACCAAAACCTTAAAATGCCAGTACCCTGGCCACTGCAGAGAATATCTCTAACTGCTCGCTCTGCCTGTCCACACTCTCTCCCTGCACACTTCATCATTAGCTAGAAAACAGAGGAACCAAGGATGCTTTGCTCCCAGGCAGGAGAAAAGATGCCAAATCTGCCAAGAGCAGGAAAAAAAGAGGGAGTGGGGGTGCAACATGAAGTTTGAAGTTGAAGACAACAAATGTGTGTATACCTTGGTGGGTTTCAAACAAGGGCAAGGTGGGGAAATCAAGACAGTCTCTGACCCCCATCCAATCCTTAGCCTTAGCAGAAGAATTATAATGACCTGGCATAGAGCTCTATTAGAAGTCTAAGAAAGTATGCAGTAGAGCTGCGACTATATATAGCCCGGTGATAGAGTGCTTGCCTAGCTTGCATGAAGCCCTGGGACTGGTTAATACATAAACTAGGCTTGTGAGGCACTCAGAGAGAAGGAAAGAAGAGGATGCCAAGTTCAGGGTCATCTTTGGTTGCACAGCTAACAGCTACAGGAGACCCGTGCCTTTAAAAAATATGTATGCGTGTGCTATGTATGTATGTATATCCACAGGGATGCATCAATAGTTAAGAGCACTGGTTACTCTTTCAGAGGATCCAGGTTAGATTCCCACCACCCACCTGGTGGCTCACAATCTACTGTAACCTCAGCTCCAGGAGATTCATTGTTCTCTTCTGACCTCTGAAGGTACCATATGTACATGGTACACATACACACGTTGAAGCAAAATGCTCTTACCCATAAAATAAATAATTCAAAATTTAAATATATATACATAATGTAGATCATGCCTGACTGAGAACCTGATGAACTTTTTTTGTATGTGATTATTAAGATTCACTGCTGTGCAAGTTCTAAGACATGTGGCCATGTGCTCCTGATGTCTTAGGTTTTTCTCACTATCTCTTTGTAAGTCTGTTCTATTTTATCAAGTGATTGCTTTGATGGAAGTGTCTGGATCGCAGGGTAGCCCTCGAAACCTGAGTTCCCCTCAGAATCACCTGCTGGCAAAACAGAGTTGATGCTGACGTCTTATGATTGGCTACTTCTGGGTGGTTGTGGCCTAGGAAACCCCCGTGAGTGGGCCTGTTGCTAAAAGTCCTGCCCCAGAGGTGATGAAAGCAATGTATTCGTCTTCTCCTAAGGTACCAATGACAAATTGAGTATGATTTCACCAAAGTGTGGGAAATCAAAGAGGTTTTGGGCTTACTTACAGAGGGTAGATGAGAGATTATTTACAGGAGTGTGGGTGCTGTCCCCCAAAAGGCTGTACAAGGATGGTTTTGGGAAAACCGAAAGTTGCATAGATGGAGCCACACAAACCTAGTCTTCCCTGCCTTATATACTCTAGCTCCTTCTGCAATTAGGGCAGACTTGCCTACCACAGGGGCTACAGAATGGCTGGATACTCATCCGAGGGTGCTGTGACCCTCTCTGACCCTCCTTCTTTTAGTGGATGTCATCAACTAGCCTAGCTGGAACGATCTTTTGCAAGTGAACACAAATGAACTCTCAAAGATGGTGGTTGTTTGGGCTCAGTGGATAATCCAGCACGGCACGGCCTTGCAGAACTGCCAAAAATGGGGATGCCTCCTCTGTCCTTGACTGAGCTCCAGGGCCTACCCCTTACTCTCTTCTAAGCTCCTGTGGGCACAGTTCCAAAAACTCCAACATCTGAGACAGCGCCTGGCAGGTGGCAGACCCTTAACATTTTTCCTGAGGGCTGGAAAGATGGTTCAGCGGGTAAGAGCACCAGCTACTCTTCAGGAGACCCAGATTCAATTCCCAGCACCCCATGACAGTTCACAACTGTTTGTAACCGCAGTTCCAGGAGATATGGCATTCTCGCACAGACACACATGCAGGCAAGACACCAATGCACATACAATAAAGAATTTTTTGAATGAATCAATGAGAAATTGAGTTAGGGCTTGAAAGCCTGCCAGGGTGTTTTTTAATGCCTTGTCTCTGTGGCATTCCCTGAGAGATCCAGGATCTTCTATGTGGCTTCAAGGATCTTGGCAAGTGAGCACAATCCTATTTTCATGGACTATCTGAGCACAGCTCTGTTCTCTGCTTCTCTGTGCCTTCATACGTAGGTGGGCACACAGTGAGTTCCTGATGCTAACCATTGATAAGATTGGCCATGCTTTGTCTTGGTGGCCTGAAATCACTCCCCAAACAAACCTTCACTGAATGGCTTTTGTGGGCAAGAAAAGTCACCAGGGACAAGGGAGTGAGATCTAATTTTTTCCCACTTGAAGAGCACAGTCTGAAGGTAGGAATTTGGGAGAGAAATACAGAAACCATCAAAGAGAATAAGCAAGGGATCAGAGGGTGGCCCTGCTTGCTCTAGATACATTGGGAGTGAAACAGAGCTCCCATATGAAAACAGAGACAGTTGCACTCATCAGTAGATATATACTTAGCCACCCACCAGCCTCAAATAACTAAGCATTGTTCTCAAGACAGCCTTGGCTTATCCTTCACTGCAAGCGTACAGAGTCCTGGCTGTTCTAGAAAAAGTCAGGCAGGCCTGTTTCTGTATCATAACTCTAAGGCCTACCAATTGGGTAGTTGATTTAAAGGGTCGGCGCCTCTGTGGAACCAACTAGGCTGTGAGGTGTTTGTTCAGAGGACACTGGAGAGATGAGATGGGAAAACAAAACCAAACCCTGGGCTTCGGAAAGCATGTGGTCTGGTAGGGAGCGGTGACAGAGGCACCTTGTGGGTAAACATTTAGAGCTATGGATGGATGTTGATATCATTGGCTGAGTGGGAAAAGTTATTGGATGTGTTAGTCAGGGCTTTCCAATGAAATTATATCAAATATATGTGTTATGGTTTAAGTAAAAATGCTGCAGGTTCCCAAGGGGCTGCAGCAGGCAGCAGGCCACGGGACCATGCAGCAGATCCCCAAAGTGGTGTCAGGCAGCAGGCAGCAGGTCCTAAGAGCAACCAGTCCCAGGAAGAGATGGCACAGTTCCTCAAGTGGCTGCAGTGGGCCATGAGAGGCAGTGAGTCCCAGGCAGGGAGCCGTGTGGTGGGTGAGAGACCTCGACAGGGCAGCCAGTCCCACGAGAAGAGACAGACAGATGGGCATACCATGAGACCATGCCACAGGTCTCCAAAGGCAGCTGGTCCAGGGCAGTGTGGGTGAGAGATGGAGACAGATAGGCACGCCATGCAGAGTGAGGTTGGATATTTATTTAGTGAGTTATGAAGGGAAAGGGGAAAAGGGGAAAGAGGAGAGAGGGAGAGAGAGAGAGAGAGACAGAAATAGGGGTGGGGAGGAGAGGAGCCACAGCAGCAGCTACCTCTCTGGGAGAGAGACAAAAAAGGAAAGGACCCAGACTGGAAGCTGAAGATCAGCTTGCCTCTGCAGAAGAGGGGAGGGAGTGGGCATGGCTTGTCTCTTAAAGGAACAGGGCATATCATTACATTCCCATCTCTTTTTTATAATGAAAAGGTAGGAGGTTAGACACCACAGGTTAAAGGAATTGGAATGGCAGATTCTCAAGACTGCTTCCCATTTATTTGTGGGTGTTGTCTTTGGGGGGGAACCTGAGTAGACTGGGTGCTGGTCACATCCTGGCATAGCTAGTCTCTTTGGTTTAAGTAAAAAATGCTGCAGGTCCCCAAGTGGTGGCAGGCAGCGGCAGTGGGTCCCATGACCACGGTAGACCACAAAGACAGCTGGGTCCCAGGCAGGAAGTCATGTGGCGGGTGAGAGGCCAAGACAGTTAGGCACACAATGCAGAGTGAAGTTGGATATTTATTTAGTGGGTTATGGAAGGGAAGGGGAGGAGGGGGAAGAGCAGAGAGCGAAAGAGAGAAACAGGGAGGAAGGGAAGAAGGGAGAGACAAAGCTGCTCCAGAGAGAGAGAGAGAGAGAGAGAGAGAGGGAGAGAGAGAGAGGGAGAGAAAGGGAAGGGACACTGGCTGGAAGCTGAAGATCATCTTGCCTCGGCAGACAGGGGAGAGAGTGGGCGTGGCTTGTCTCTTAAAGGGAGAGGACAGACCATTACAATATGTACTAGTTACTTCTCTCAGCTGTGGAGAAATACATGGCCAAAGGAACTTTGGAAGGGTTTATTTCAGCTCTCCATTCGAAGGTGTGGTGGCAAGAGCTTCAGGCAGCTGGCCATATTATATCTGTAGTCAGGAAAAGAGAGACGGACATGCAAATGTTCTGCTTGGTTTCTCTACGCAGACCAGGACCTTAGCCTGTGAAAGGTGACCCCTTATTATAGACCTTCCTGCCTCAGGTAACCTAGTCTTGATAACTCCTTACAGACGGGACCCAGATACTTGTCTCTTCCACGGCAATAGATCTTGCCAAGTCAACAAATCAGTATTGGCTATCACAATATAAAAATAGGAGAGATGAGTGGATTATAAGTCACTGATTTATTGTGCGGGGTGGACCAACAAGCTGAGCCACAGAGGGCTGGTGCTCCACTTCCAGCTCAGAGGTCTCAAATGACACCAGAATAAATGCAGGCTGTTGGAGGACTCCCTCTTGGTGAAAGGAGGCCTGGGTTTTGCCCTGTCCAGGCTTTCAGCTGAGAGGGTGAGACCCACCTACAAGGTCCACAAATTATCAATCTCAGCAACTGGGAAGCAGAGGCAGGTGAATCTCTGTGAGTTCCAGGCCAACCTGGTATACAGAGTGAGTTCCAGGACACCCAGGGCTATACAGAGAAACCCGGTTTAGAAAAACAAAACAAAACAAAATAAATAAAATAAAAAATATAAAATGTCAGTCTCATTAACATCTTTATGGAAACACCCAGATCATTTTTGACACTAAAGGTGGCCATCCTGCAGTCCTTACCTGTGCTAACTAACACAATTTGATTCAAGAGATAAACTTTCATTAACATTTCACAAGTTACCAAGGTTCCTTGAGGAGGGAGGACACCCTCCCTAGCCTCAAGCAGAAGGAAAAAGGAAACAACAAACCTAAAATTTAGCTGGGCTGTGACAGCCAAGGCCATTATCCCAGCACTTGAGAAGCAGAGGCAGTCAGATCTCTATGATTTCAAGACCAGCCTGGTCTACAAGAGCTAGTTCTGGACAGCCTCCAAAGCTACAGAAAAACTCTTGTCTCGAAAAACTTAAATAAATAAATAAATAAATAAACTAAGATTTACTGGACACTTGCAAGATAGCCCATATTTTCTTATGGGAGACTTCACTTAATTCTTTGAGTTATGAACTGCTTTTACAGTTTACAGGTATAGGAACTGAGGTCCAAAGAGTGCCAAGATGCCCAAGATCAAATCATAAATATAATGGCTGAGTTTAAGGATCATCTGACTGCAAGATGAATGTGTGTTGTTCTCTTTCAGCAACTTCTTAGCTGGCAATTCAGGAAAATTAAGGTAACTGTACAGTACTTTCTCTGTGGTCTGTTCCCTAAAATCCTTCCCAGCATGTTGGTGTGATACTGAATACATGGCTGCTACTCCAAGAGGACAGGGAAACTGTAAAGGTAAAAGTAAAATGCCGAGGATCCCTAAGTGGCTCTCCCATGACATGGTGGCAGGCAGCGGGTTGTGGGTCGAGAGCAGCCAGTCAGTCCCAGGCAGGGAAGGCGCAGTTCCCCATGAGGCTGCAGTGGGCCATGAGGGGCAGTGAGTCCCAAGCAGGTAGCCGTGTGGTGGATGAGAGACCTCTATGGGGCAGCCAATCCCATGAGGAGAGACAGATGGATGGATACCCCATGAGACCAGGCCACAGGTCTCCAAAGGTGGCTGGTCCTGGGCAGGGAGCCATGCAGTTGGGGCGAGAGACAGAGACATGGATAGGCACACCATTCAGAGGTAGGTTGGATATTTATTTAGTGGGTTATGGAAGGGAAGGGGAGAAGGGAGAAGAGCAGAGAGGGAGAGGCAGAGAAGGGGGAGGGAGGGAGAGAAAAACAGAAGCGGGGGAAGGGGAGAAGTAGGGAGAGGGAGGCAGAAGCTGCTTTTTCAAGAGGGAGATGGAAAAGGACTCGAGCTGGAAGATGAAGATCAGCTTGCCTCAGTGGACAGGGGAGGGAGTGGGCATGGCTTGTCTCTTAAAGAGACAGAGCAGACCATTACAGAAACAAGTCAGAACCTTCTTAGAGTTCAGTCCCTACCAGAACCTGAGAGGACCAGTGAAGCAGCCCCAGCAAAACTTCAGGGATGTGCTTTGATACCTACACTGCATAGGTGCTCTACTGCTGAATAGCTGGGTGACCAGGCTGTGCCTCATTTCCTTTTGCTTTGGATTGGAGATGGTGATTACAACTGTATTTGCTTTGTGGTGGTTGTACAAGCCTTTAATCCTAGCACCCATGGAGGCAGAGACAGGCAGATCTCTGTGAGTTTGAGGCCAGCCTGGTCTACAGAGCGAGTTCCAGGACAGGCTCCAAATCTACGGAGAAACCCTGTCTCGAAAACTCCCAAAAACCCAAACAGGACAAACAAACAAACGAACAAACAAAAACTGTATTTGCTTTCTAGTGGCATTAAGTATATTAAATGAGTAAATCCCTGCGGGACTTAAATCATGTGTGACATTCATTACTACTCAATAAATGCCTCTTTGTCTGTGTCCTGGAACTTCAAGTGTCCAAATGTTTCTTTTGGACACAGAGGCGGAATTCTCTGGAGACTCTCATATCTTACAATTTCATGATGTGTCAGTGTTTCTGATTTCAGATCGTCTTAACTATATGAGCTTGTCCACGATAAATATTTGGATGAAAGCGGAGATTTTTAGGGGGTAGGATACAGAGAAAAGCAAAAACTTGCCCAGTGCCGCCTGGAGAGATGTCAGAGCATCCTGACTTATTGAAAAAGAATGGGTCCACCTGCCTTTCTGGATAGTGCAACCCTTTGACAATTCCCCTTCAAATATCTCTATCCCCTCCAACACACACACACACACACACACACACACACACACACACACACGCCTCCTATTCTCAGGGCTTGCTGCTCTAATTTAGGGAATCTTGAAATTCACTGCCTTAAAAGCAGGCGTTTTATCTGACCTTCCACATGGAAATTCTTTCCTTTGGAATTTCTATGTGTCCAGCTCCACCCAACCCACAGGACCATAAATGCTTGCGTGTCGGCAGCCTGGCCTCAGGGATTCCAGAAATAACGTCGGGCCCTAGCTAGAGCACTGGAGCATAGTAAGGCATTTCTGTACCGAGACAGAGTCGCTTTCCAACCAGGCCTCTCCCCGGCAAAGCACAAAGCAACCTTTACTAGTTGGCTGGGGAGGGGCAGCTGGGAGGGAATACGAATTTCTGGAAAGTTTGTCCTTTTCCGTCAAACCTACCGTACTGGAGTCTCCAGATCCGCTGGCTTCCTCTTAGCATTTGAATTCACTTTGCTTGCAGCGGCGGTCACTAAGTTCTTTGAACCCTTGGGGAACAACGGGAATTGGAATCTCAGCCTCCTGAGCCCAGGTGGCAATTTCCTTCTGAAGTCAGGCAGGACAGCCACCTCACTTGGAGTTGGGGCGTGTTTGTGATCGAAGGCAGGAGAGAAAAGAGCGATTTTAAAAGAAATGTTAGTTATGATCTTGAATACATAGCATCCGGGGCAAAGGTTCTCATTTCAGAAGGGTGTTTATCGTGCGGAGAAAATCGGAAGTCAACACAAGGGGAGAATTTTGGCTTTATAAGAATCTTCGAAAAAAAAAAAAAGAGCATGGAAAAAAAAAACCCACCACACCCAAAAATCGAAACCTTGTACACTTGCTTGTGTGTGTGTGTGTGTGTGTGTGTGTGTGTGTATTTAGACAGTAACCTGGAGAAGTAGGAAAGGATTTAAAAAAAAAAATGCTTCGGGAAGCAGGTAGTCATAGCTGTTTCTCCAAATCGTGCTTAATGTCATTTTCCATTTTTTTTTTTTTTTAACTGACTCTGCCACGCGGACCTGCCCGGATCTCCTACGTCTACCTTTCCACAAGGGAATTCCAGGCTCTAGGGTGCCTGCGAGAAAAACTCGTATTAAGCCACTTTCTCTGGGAACCAAATCTTTTCTAATGGGGATGGGGTTATCTCTAATTTGGAGTCGGAATAGGAAAGTCATAAAGGCTGCATGTTAGCGTCTGGGGTTCCAAACCTTTGTCAAGAATAGGAAGGTGGAAGAAAGAAAGGCGCTTGTGCAACCAAACGGCCAATTATGTCACCCTGTGAAGTCCAGCCGCAAGCCGCTGTGGCCAGTGAGCTGCAACGCCCCATCTGCAGTGGTCGCTGCAGCAGGACACGCGGCCGCAGCCGGGGAGGTCGAACGCACCTCCGGGTCTCGTGCCGCACCCAGGAGTGCCGGGCTGGCGGGGAGGATGAGGGGAGTTGGTAAAGGCATCGCCATGGCAACAGTGACGTCCATTCACCCTGGATCTAATTGGAGGAAACCCCGTGGCCGAAGCCGCAGCCTGCGGGCCAACCGAACCTACCCGAGCCGACCCACCCTCCGAGCCTCCGCTTCGCTTCCCGCCCCGCCCCCATGCGCCCCCTTCCGCGCGCTCGCTTCTCATTGGTCAGCCAAGGGAATGGAGGCGGGACTCCCTGGGGAAGTGCGGAACGCTATTGGCCGGCGGCGTGCTCGTCGGCTCCGCGCTAGGCTGAGACGGGAGGGTCCTCGGCTAAAGCCCAAAGCAGATCAAAGTGGTGGGACTCGCGTCGCGGCCGCGGAGACTAGAAGGTGAGTACGGGCGCCGCCGAGGAGCCGCCGCCGCCGCCGCCGCCGCAAGGGATCGGGGCTGGGGTGGCGGGGTACGGTCCTCGGGGCTGCTAAGCCACCGCGCGCCCGAGGGACGGGCCGGGGCGGGAAGGTGCGGCGCCAACGGCCGCTTCCATCTTGGGCCAGAAGGGGCCCGCGCTCCGGCCTCGGGGTGGCGCGGCGGGCGGGCTGGAGGGCGTGCGCGGAAGGCGGCGGCCCCGCGGGAGGCTCGAAGACGCGGCCTCGTGCGCCGAGACAAAGCGGGCGTCCGGCCGCATTGTCTGACGTGCTCTCTCCCCTCGCTCTTTTTTTTTTCCTCTCCGGCGCCGCCCCGCTCCGCCCCGCCCCTGGCGGCTCTATCAGGAGGACTCCGGATCCGGCTCGGCTCTCGCCCTCGCTTCGCCATGGAGAAGACCGAGCTGATCCAGAAGGCCAAGCTGGCCGAGCAGGCCGAGCGCTACGACGACATGGCCACCTGCATGAAAGCCGTGACGGAGCAGGGCGCCGAGCTGTCCAACGAGGAGCGCAACCTGCTGTCGGTGGCCTACAAGAACGTGGTCGGGGGCCGCCGGTCCGCCTGGAGGGTCATTTCGAGCATCGAGCAGAAGACCGACACCTCCGACAAGAAGTTGCAGCTGATCAAGGACTATCGGGAGAAAGTGGAGTCGGAGCTGAGGTCCATCTGCACCACGGTCCTGGTGAGTCGTGGGTCGGCGGCGGCCGCTGGGTGAGGGGTGGGAGGAGAGTAGGGCGGCGGGAGCCGAGACCCTTTTGTGTGGGGTTCTTGATGGCGAGCGGCCGGTGGTGGGGTGGCGAGTTGGTGGGATGAACCCCTGGGCTGCCTTCGTCCCTTGTCTCCGAGCTTCCCCAAGGGTGAGCAGATCTCCCAGGCTCTGGGTTACAGAAACTTGGGAACATCCGTATAGGACTTGCACAAAACTGGAAGAGATCTATTTAACCTTGTGCCAGGAGACAGGTCACTTTCGGGGCTTCACATCATAGGGGGAAGGCATGGGGGCTTTTAACATAGAGATACTAGTATATTCCCCCCTCCCCCGGATTTAGGAATGGGAAACTAAATATAGCTTCATCTTTTCAGGTGAGAATATGTTGAGACGTTCCCTGCTAAAGGTGTGTGTGTGTGTGTGTGTGTGTGTGTGTGTGTGTGTAGACGGAAGTTCACTAAATGAAAAGGCTACAGACAAATCTAAAAGAACACAATGTCCTGGTCAGTTTCATTATTTAGTAGCGTTTTTCCCTCTTTGTTGCCTCACTTAGCCCGGGTGTGTAGAGATGAAATCATTTCTGATGGGATTGGCAAGGAAAGCCTTCCAGGTTTTGAACTATCCGGTCCTTAGCTGTTGTGAGGTCCTTATTAGAGGGAGCAGGGGTTTGCAAAGCTTGGTCATTGCACAGACCCTTTAATCAATGAAGTAAGTCGTAGTGTATCGTGGGGTGTCAGCTAGTTTCGTGCTGCAGTTATTTCTGTGAGACGTGTGCTCGTTCACATGCAGTGGTGATCAGTGCAGTAGCGCCCGGGTGCGCCCTCCACATGCCACCTTTAGAAGAGGCGCCCCAACCGCTCCATCAATACTGTGTTCGGGTGCCTTTGAAAGGCAAGCATGTAAGGTTGGTGATTTTTCTTAAGAGAAGAAAAAAATTTCCCTTTCCTCCCAGCCTTTCCTTCATCACATCAAACCCCTGGAACCTAGAACTTCTATTTCCGAGAGATTATCGGAATGAAATCTTGATAGATAGGTGCAGATGGTAGAGGCAGTGCATGGTACAGTGCCGAAAGCTCTGCCGCTTTATGAAGACAAGCCAGGTTTTGTTGTATTAACATGTAAGTGCTCTTAAGTCCCTGTTCACATAGAGGGAGGCCCAACTCCCGGACTGTTGTTTTTTTTTTTTTGTTTGTTTGTTTGTTTTTTATATTTAAGAGAGCTGCCAACTTGGATAAAAATGGCAGACATTAGTAGCATGTATTGATGGCTGTTGTTACCTACCACTTTGTGGTTTATTTACCCATACAGTTCAGGATTGCCAGGTTTTTTCATGTTCTCTAGCAGTTTAATTCTGAACCAAGGGAAAATGTATTCTATCTTGCAGCTCTTACAATTCTATTTTAAGATTTTGTATGTGTGTGTGTTCTGCCTGCATGTATGCATGCGTACCACCCATGAGGATGCTTTGTCCAACGGCCTGAGGGAAATGGCCAGGGGTCTTATCCTCTGAAACTGGAGTTAGTTTTTAGCCACTGCTTGGGTGCCAGGAACTTGACTGAGGTCGTCTTGAAGAACAGCAAGTGCTCTTAGCCACTGAACCATTTCTCCAGCCCCAGAAACTTGGGTTTTTAAGGTAGCATGAATGTGGGAGTTTTCCTGTTTTCGATGGTGTGGTTTGAGAGAGTGGCCAGACACTTACCATAGCCCTCTCATGTGTATCTTTTTAGGAAGAGAGAATTCTTGAAATTAGGACAGCACTTTTTCTTGCATGAGACAGAGGAAGGTTAGACTAATCTGAGACAGCAATGCACAAACTAAAGTTAATATACTGTCTTTAGCTGAATTTTGCCTTGTTGACTAACTTTGAAAAGAGGATCCTGGGGAAACATGTCTTCAGGTGGCAAGTGTACTGAAGAGCTTGCTGTACAGTGAAAGGTTAAGAAATAATGCAGGGAAGAACAAAGCTGAGAACCATTGATTTTATTTATTTATTTGCCCTGCAGTAATTTATAATTTTGGGAAATATAGATCATATAAGCCAATATCTATAAGGTGCTTATGAACAAAAGGCAGTGTAGTTAGAAGGAAACAGACTCACGGAGAGAGACAGTAGATGTGAGGGTGAATGGACAGTGTTGGAAGCGGGCTGTCATTCTTCCAGGACAATGGGGCATGGGACAGACAGGAGGCTTTCTGTGTGACTAGAGGTTCATCTGTTGGTAGGAACCATAGTTGGTAAGGACAGATCAAAGGGAGAACCTAGATGGAGGTTTTGGGTTTTCTTTTTATGGTACTGGGGATTGAACTCATGGCCTTGCAAATGTTAGGCAAGTGCTCTGCCACCATGAACTGTATCTCCAGCCACTGTAGATATTTATAATGGTGTTTTATAGTACAATAAATATTATAATCTGAACACACAGAAGGTGATAAACTAGTCAACAAGAATCTGATGAATGATAGATTCATAATTATAGTCATAGGTCTAAACGTTTTTATTTGTAATTAGTAATTTAGTAAGGAGTCAGTGAAGAGGAGGAAGAGGGAAACCTAGTTTCTGAACATGAAAACAGTAAACTAAACATGAACACAGTATGTATTGAGGAGGGGACTAGGAAGGAGAAATTGATACAGAGGGGAAATTTGAGATTCATTTGGTTTAAGAATCAGCTTGTGTTTTGATCCAAAATATCATTGACTCCCTTTCCGAATGGATTGGGGGTGGATAATTTTGACTGTTTATCCAGAATGTAGATGAACAGCCTTTGGTAGTCATTGTTTTCAAGGTTCCTAAACTGACATTCCATGTAAAAAGATTAGAGTCCCAATAAATACTGTGAAGAGAAGCAGACCAAAATGGTTCAAATCAGACTCCTAATGGCAGTTTTAAAGTCAAAGGTTTTGCCAGGTCACTTGTCAGTGTAATCCATGTAGAGGAGGTGGTTGGTCTAAATTTTTAAAGTGTCTTTCAGTTCTAGTAATTGGGGCCTATCCATAGTTGATTCTTGCCCTTCCACTTCTGCTTTAACTCTCACCTCTGGTGGTTTGAATGAGAATGGCCCCCACAGTCTCATGCATTTGAACGCTTGGTCCCCAGTTGGTGGAACTGTTTGGAAAGGATTAGGTGTGTCTCTGGGACTGTCAGTTCCAGTCAGCTCTTTCTGTCTAGTACTTGTGGATCAAGATGTAAGCACTCAGCCACTATTCCAGCATCATGCCTGCTTGCTGTGTGCGCTCTCCACCATGATGGCTTACTCTAACCCTCAGAAACTGTTAGCCTCAAATAAACACTTTCTTTTATAAGTTGTCTTGGTCATGGTGTCTTATTACAGTAAAGTAACTAAAGACAACCGCTAAAATAATTGTAGCACATGTCATCAAAGATGAATAAAATGGTGGAAATCTAGTGACTGGTGTAATGTCTTTGAAGAAGTGGTCCAAAAGTTATTAATGACCTGAATGCTGATAGGAGCGAAGTGAAAAGTCAAGCAGTGGTTAAATAGGTTAAATAAGACTTTGGGAGCAGTTTAGAACTTGATATGAAGTAGGAGCAGACCAAAGAAATCAGATGGTTTCATAAAGTGTCCCCTCTGAGACTAGGAACAAAATTTATCATTTACAAGCCTTCGACTAAGAGCCACTTGAGGTGTATGCAGGTTAGTCTTTGTCTTTAGAGCTGTAGTACCCTCTCTTCTAGTCTTTGAGTAGGCCAGTTGCAGCATAATGCAGGGGCAGTTTGAAGTCCTACTGTCAGTACTCTGATCTTTTTAAAAATATGAGTCAGCTAGGGTGGTAGGTAGAAGGAGCAGAGGTCAGAATTAACCTCTATATTGTGAGTTTGAGGCCTGCCTGACTTTTGTGACACCCTGTCTCAAAAAGGAATAAAAACAAGAGCCAGAGGCAAGTACAGGGATAATGTGCCTGTAATCTGAGCCATTTGGGAGGTTGGAGCAGGTTTGAGAGTGAAGCCAGCTTGGGGAGCAGCAAGAGCCAGTCTAAAAAAAAAAAAAGAAAGAAAGAATCATGTGGTGGCACACACCTTTAGTCCCAGCCCTCGGAGGCAGCATGTCCATAGAGCAAGTTCAGGACAGCCAGGACCACACGGAGAAACCCTGTTCTTTAAAAAAGAAGAAAGAAAAAAAAAACATGTACATTGAGTGGGAAGTGAATGCACTTAGTCCTAGTATTCAGGAGGCAGAGGCAGGAGGATCTCAATCAAAAGCTGTGTAACTAAACCTCTACTGTTTCAAATGAGGGCAAAAGAAAATCTCACAAAATAAAAATATAGACAGTGGAAAACTGATCTTGTAGTAGCTGTAAGCCTTATTTCAGTTATAATCTTAAGTTTAGTTATGTTCTGAATTAACCTCTTCTAATGAAAATATAGCTCATGCTGGTCATTATTTTGATTCTTGATCATTAGCAATCACATATCTTAATCTTAATGCAATTTTCTGTGTATAATAGGAAAAGTATGGGCTCTGGAATGGAAGGTGGCAAAAAACACCCCCCCCCCTCTCCTTTTGATACAGTTTCTTTGTGTAGCTCTGGCTGCTCTGGAACTTACTGTATAGACCAAACTGACCTCAGATTCAGAGATCTCCACTCCTGAGTGCTGGGGTTAAAGGTGTGCCCAACCGTTTCCCAGTTTGGAATTGGCAGTTTTTAAGTCACTGTTCCTTGGTTGCCTTGTTTGGTGAGCACTGACCTAGCAGTGCTTTTTTTTTTTTTTTTTTTTTTTTTTTTTTTGGTTTTTCGAGACAGGGTTTCTCTGTGGTTTTGGAGCCTGTCCTGGAACTAGCTCTTGTAGACCAGGCTGGTCTCGAACTCACAGAGATCCGCCTGCCTCTGCCTCCCGAGTGCTGGGATTAAAGGCGTGCGCCACCACCGCCCGGCCTAGCAGTGCTTCTTAATCTGTAAATTGGGGATGGTGTCCTCTGTTAGAGGTTTGTGGGTGAAATAGCTGCATTAGTGGACCTTTGGGGTGTAAGGGTAGAAGGGGGAGATAGTGTAGCTGAGGTTGTTCTTGAACTGTTGATGGTGCTGCCACTACCTCTCAAATGTATGCTGTACTTCCCAGAAATTCTTTTTTTATATTTTCTGATCTTGTCCAATTTAAGTATCTTGGGTGTGTGTCTGTGTGTCTCCTAAATACTGAGGATTGGACCTAGGGTCTCTTGGATGCTAGGCAAGCACTCTCACTCTTTACTGCTAACAGTTGGTAGATTTACAAGTTAAGCTGCTAGTGAATACTTCAAAGTTGAAAACTGAAGTATAAGGAAATTAGCAACTTGGTCAAGATCACAAAGTGAGTAAAAGGTAGACCAAAAACCTGAACCCAAGCTGTGTGCCTCCATATGAAATGAAGCAGTAGTTCCTAAATACATGGGAGCTGATTGTAGACCTTTGTGACCTTCTGTGTTGGGAAATGGGGGCATTTTACTGTTAACACACAGAACTTTGAAGGAAGAAGATCGACCTTTAGACAAAATGACTTAAACGTATATTACCGACAGCTTCTTATTTAATATACAGGATATGACAAAATTTTAGTCTTGACTTTTGGTATTTTGTCCTTGAGTTATGTAAGTTACTAATGTCGAGCATTTTGTAGGTTTTTGTTTTTACTGAAGAGTGACTGGTGAGGACTAGATATATCACTGTATGTGCTTGCTTAGCATGTACAGGGAGGGCCCTGGGTTCTGTCGCAGCAATGGGAAAAGAAAGTAAAATGGAATGGAATGTTGTTAGTGTAAATGAGATTAGTGTTTCTCAACCAGGGTGTTTATCCTCTCCGTGCCCATATTTCTACATGTGGGGACTTTTGGCAACATCTGGAGACATTTTTGGTTGTCAAAACTTGGAAGTGAGAGAAATAAAGAGCGTGCCACCCCCCCCTTAGCCCTCACCCCGTGTGTGTGCATGCATGTGTGTGCTATATTGTGGATAGAGGATAAATATAATAAAGTACACAACTGCTGGCAATTACCATAAGAAACTTACTTATCAGATTCTTTCAAAAGCCATTTTGATTAAAGTCCTGCGGTCTGCTTTTTAATAAGCTTGTCACAGAGGCAGAAGCTCTTTACTTCAGTCTCAGCGGGAAGACAGAAGTGTGCGTGCTACAGGGTCCCCATCACCTTTGTAAAAACTGTTGCTCACGTTTAAACCCTGTGTCTTTAGATGTTCCATAATTTATGAATGTTCCATTTAATGTTTAGGTTTTAAACAGTTTTTCTCTATTTTAAACAACATGGAGAAGAATATATCTTTTGTGTGCTTTATGCTGTGATTTGCTTATAGTGTCCTAGAAATGAAACTTGTAAATCATCCCTTTGGGCAGACATGAGTTTACATTGTCAGCAAAGGCTGAGAATGGTCATTTCCTCTTAGTACAGAGAAGTGTTTTTGCTTTATTATTTAATGAAATCACTTTATTCTAATTAACTAAAAAATAAAAACACACAGCTAGTTTAAGGAAGCCACTCAAACTTGCCTAGTCCCAAACTCTACATCTCAGTAAACTTGTATATCCAGTCAGAATGGCCACTCTGGAGCAATGGAGAGTGTCAGAGTGCCACAGACTGGGGGAAAGTGCTGGTAGGAGCAGAGGAGTATAGTCACCACGTTCTGAGTTTAGAGCGCAGTTAAACAGATGGCTGAGACAGTCTGATGGAGAATCTGCATTATTACATCTTGTGCCTCTTTCAGGTTAATGGTAATGCCTACTTTTTAAAGTATAATCATGTATTGGGGCAAGGTCTCTCTCTCTCTCTTTCTTTTTCCAGACAGGGTTTCTCTGTATAGGTCTGGCTGTCCTAGAACACATTATGTAGATCTGGCTGGCCTCAAACTCAGATCCACCTGCCTCTGCCTCCTGAGTGCTGGGATTAAAGGTTTGTGCCACAGCCTGGGCTGGGGTATATAGGATATTCTTTTACACTGTGTGAACATATGTCACTATGATTGGTTTAATAAGGAAGCTGGCTGGCTAATACCTGGGCAGGATAAGGTTAGACAGGAGAACCAGATGAAGGACACTGGTAAGAAGGCAGACTGAGTAAGAGGAGTCCCCATCCAGACAAGGAGAGGAAAAAGGATGTGCAAGATGAAAGTTAAGGCCACATGGCAGAATGTAGATTAATATAAATGGGTTAGTTTAAATTGTAAGAGTTAGCTCGTAACAAGCCTAAATTTTTGGCCGAACATTTATAATTAATAAATAGTCTCTGGTTATTTGGGAATCAACTGGTGGAACAGAGCTGGATCTTGGTTCTAACAAAAAAACTCCACCTATAGGGGTAAGTCTTTTAAAGATTTCACTGGTTAGCCCTTTATAATATATGACAACTAATATGCTTGTCATATCCGGCCCCTTCCTTTAATTAATAAAATGAATTGAGAATGTTCATCAACTTGCTGTTTTATTTCTTAATGAATCTGAATAGTGTGGCATCAGAGCTACATGGTAGTGAGAGAGCTTTTATAGCCAGGTGGTGGTAGCGCACACCTTTAATCCCAACACTGGGGAGTGGGAGGCAGGCAGATCTCTGAGTTTGAGACCAGCTTGGTCTACAAAGAGAGTTCCAGGTTAGGCCCCAAAGCTACAGAGAAACCCTGTCTCAAAAAAACAGAGAGAACTTTTATATTTGAGAGAGGGTTTTCGTATAGCTAAACTAGCCTCAAACTTGTGTAGCTGAGAATGACCTTGGACTTCTGCTCCCATCTTCCAAGTGTTGGGGTTACAGGCACAGGCATGTACCAGCAGAAGATGTGGGGATGAACCTAGGACTTAATGCACCTGAGGCAAGCACTCTACTAACTGAGCATCCCTTTCCCAAAACTAGCCCATATGCTGCTCTTCACTGGGCATATGGGCACAATTCCTTTTTGTTAACTGATGTTTTGTAGTGCTTGCCAGTCAAGTGCTCTACCACTGGGTACATTCTGTACTACTACTCCCCTTTTGAAAAATGCTACATCTGGGAGTTGGGAGAGTAATATGAATCTACCTTTTTTAAAGGAGTGACCTTCAGTTTATAAACCTTTGGCCTTCAACTCTGTACTGCTAGAATTGCAGACATGCAGTCATACCTACTTTTATATGGTGCTGGGAATCAAACCCAGGGTTTTATGTACACTAGATGGTCGTCCTACCTCAGCCTCCTACTCACACCTTTTTTTTTTTATTGTAGAACAATTGAAAACATTTAGGAGAATAAAATCAAGAATTCTGCCAAAATCAAAAAGCTAATGTCTGTTTTCATTGCATTATTTCAGTGATACTCTTTTGGGGGTGGGGGTAGGGGCTTTGAGATAGGGTTTTTCTGTGTAATAGCCCTGGCTCTCCTGGAACTAGCTCTTGTAGACCAGGCTGGCCTCAAACTCACAGAGATCCCCCATTTCTGCCTCTTGAGTGCTGGGATTAAAGGTGTATGCCTCCGCTGCCCGGCACTCAGTATACTCTTACATGCAGCTCACTCTAAGTGTTATTTACCATTTTGCCTTTTTAAAAAATATATTGTATATATAAACACTTTCAAAAATAATTTAACCAACCTATAGACTAGAATAAAAATGGCAATGGATGAAATAAGTTTTCTTCTCTTTACATCTTGTAAATTATACTTCCTTAACACCTTAGTGATGTTCATAAAGTCAATGGCACAAATTTATAAAAATCTTTTAAAAATCAGGGTGGTAGTGGCAGCGCATGCCTTTGTTTGGTTCCAGAATTCGGGAGACAGAGGTGGGCAGATCTCTGTGAGTTCTGGTATACAGAGTGAGTCCTAGGACTGTCAGGGCTATGACAGAGAGATTGAAAAACAAAAGAAAGTTTATATGTATGAGAGAGAGTGTGTACAAATTTATTCTAAGAGTAAATGCAAACAATCTATTAGGAAAAATGGATAATAAACAGCAGCATATTAGTCATGGAATACTTCTTGCAATAAAAAGTAGACTATTTGAAAAATTGCCAAGTGAAAATTTTCATGAAAAGAAATATAACATATAATTCTACCTAAATCCTAAAACAAGCAAAGTTGTTGGGAAATGAGAGTAGTGATGCTAGAGTAGACCGGGATAAACACGGAAAGGCAGGAAGGAAGTGTAGTAATAGGGGCGGCAGGGCTGCATTCCCAGCACCCCTGCCGCCTGCTCGGCTAGCTTATGCCCAAAATAACAATACACAAACTGTATTCATTTAATCACTGCTTGGCCCATTCTCTTCTAGGCTAATTCTCACATATTAATTTAGCCTATTTCTAATCATCTGTGTATGGCACCCCAAGGTGCGCTTACCAGGAAGATTCTAGCCTATGTCCATCCTGGGTCGGAGCTTCATCCAGGGAGCGGGGCATGGCGTCTCTCTCAGGCGCCTGCTCCCGAGAGAGAGCTGTGTAGTCTCACCTCTCTTCCTCTTCCTCCCAGCATTCTGTCCTGTCTACACCTCCAACCTATCTTCTAACCAATAAAATGGGCCAAGGCAGTTCCTTTATTAGCCAATGACCTTCCTCCATCAAGGAAGGAACTTCTGTAGGGTGATATTAGTGTTCAGTGTGAGTTGTGCGCCTTATAGTTTACTAGTTCTCAGCAGCTAATGTGCCTTTTCATTGGGTGCCCTGAGATAGAGGCGATAGATATGGCTTTAAAGAGTACATGTAATATAACTACACAGATAATGGATAGCCATAGATAACATTTATAACGTAGTGCAGATTATACCTCACAGTGCTTTAATTCATCTTAGACATAACAGAAGACAAGCTAAATGAAAGTACTTGGTGTCCTTACTAGTACAAGCCCTTTCCTGTCTGTAGTAGTCTTCTAGAGTGTAGCAGAACTTGGACTTGACCTGTATTTACTAATCTAACCAAGCGATTTTGACCTATTTGTTATTGAACTTCCTTTGTATTAGGTATCAGAGTGTCCATCTACTTTGATTATTTAGGATTCAACTAAGATCTTCCCCTGCCTCCTTTAGGAAAACTTTTAGCTTACCATTATGTATCACCATGTATCCTTTCCCTTGAAATTCTGCTGCTGGAAGGGAAAGGGAAAGTATAGGCGCTGGTGTGTATTTGTTTTCCATTACAAACCAGAAATGTTGGCCTTACAATAGCCAACATTTTACATGTTGACAAATAGAGAGGATATTTTTCCTGTATATCTTTGACATCTTGAGACAGTGTAACATTTTACATGGCAGTTACAGTTACTAGGTCCTCAGCTCTCAGCATGAGAGTACAACAAAAGTCAGACAGGAATTGTTTTCTGATAGTATCTAGAATTGGTGCAGCTGCTTTGAAGAGACAAGAGCATCTTTGTTTGCACATCTTTGTTTCATTGCCTCCTTGTCAGAGACCGCACCCTGTCGTGCATCTTCACACTGCTGTAGTCATACCACTTGGTCATTGAAGCAGAGACTGGCTGAACCTTTTTGCACTTGAGCATCTTGGGTGTGGGTGTGTGTGGGTGTGTGGAGGGGAGTACACTATGTTCATAGAAAAGTAGTCCTATTCTCTATGAGGCATCTCTGTGCCAAAGCAGATCCTGATACCAATCCTAGTCTAACTTTGCCTGTGTTAGTGGTGGCTGGAGGTTTTATGGACCAGGAAAAAGGATTTAGAGATTTGAAATTGAGATCTTTGGGGAAAGGACATTTTTTTTGTTTTTATATGCTGTTGCTTCCCCCCCCCCCCCCCTTTTGTCTGTTGGTCTTTTGGATTTTAACTCTTTTGATCATAAAAAGTAGCCAGTTGACTGCGTGGGCTGCTGGTTTATTGTTATTTTTACTGTAGCTGTGGTAGTGCATGCTTTGTTGGACCTGAGTAGTATGTTAAGTCTCTGACATTGTGACAGCAGCTCTCATTCATTCACAGCACTCATTTAGCAACCATTCTAGCTGCTGATAGTTGTTAGTGTTAGAATTCAATCCCTATACAAACTGATATCAATCCCCTTGTCCCCAGAAAGGCATTAACGAATGTTTTAGACCTTTGTGAATTTTAATAAACACATTTTCAGGTATTGATCCTTTTAACCTTAGGATAAGGCTTTGCTAGAGGGGTGAATTACACGAGTTCACACTAATGGAAAGTGGTGTGATAAGCCTGGATGCCAAGGAGGTTGGGTAGGTGGTTAGTAGAAATAAGTATTATAATTATAGATATATGTCTGGAAATATATTTATTTCTGTTTATGACATATTAAATCTTGTAGAAACTTGTGTCAGGGTACTCAACCCGTGTGATGATGCACTACAGACAGATACACTGAAGGTTGGGGTGGGGAGTGTTTTCCCGTAGATGAAATTGGAGGGATCTGTTTAATGCAACATGTGATGTTGCCTTTAGCCTTAGAAGCGCAGGCATATCTAGGAGGAGACATCTTTCAAGCGTAGATCAGTGGTCAGGTGCTTGTGACTAAGGAAGTTGTTCTACTCATTTACATGGAGTAGTAGCCAGAAATACTGTTGCTGGCTGACATGGCCAGTGTATTCTCAGTGAGGAGGCAGATAACTTGCTGGATCCAGTTATAATGAGGAAGTTGTTTAGTAACTGGCATTAGAACAATGGGAACTGGGTGGCTTCTACAATGTTTTTAAGGCCATCATCTTCACAGCTAGGACAGATTTGTTTTGTACAGTGATTATGCTTCACTGTGGACTATTGGGGCTTCTTCTTTTAGTTTCTGTCCCTGTTCTCTCTCCATGATTCCCACTGTTCTGAAAGACTCATCTATATTGTTAATCTGTTTAATTTATTTGCTTAGTTGTATTTAAGTCTTAGATTCTTTTTGTAATTGTTGTTTGTTTTTTGAGACAGGGGTTTCTCTGTATATCCCTGACTGTCCTGGAACTAACTCTGTAGACCAGGCTGGTCTTGGACTCAAACATCCTCCTGCCTCTGCCTCCCGAGTGCTGTGATTAAAGGGTATACCCAGCAAGTCTTAGGTTCTTAAGAATTTACTGTATGCATACACATATCCCTATTTTACATGCATACATAAATAAAATCTAGACAAATTAAATCTTCCAGTTTGATGTATAGCTAAGAGAGAGAAAATAGGTGTTACCATGATCTACTTATGCTTCCTTGTCTGAGGTTTCTAAGTGCAGTCTTCACTTTCTGGAGAAAATTACTTCTGGGGCTTCAGGGGAAGGCAGGGGATAAAAACCAAAGGAAGCTTTGGAATGATACCAGCCTTCTGGATAAGTCAGCTGAGTGCTCTCCAATCAGAAATAGGAGGAAATGGTAGGTGAGATTTGGAAAGTAGAATTTTAGGAAATGAATTATAGCTGTAGCTCAGTTGATAGAGTGCTCGTCTAACATGTGCGCAGCCTAGGATTTGGTCCCTGGCATCATGTAAACCGGCTGTGGTGGCTAACACCTCTAGTCTCAGTGCTTGATAGGTAGAAACAGAAGTGCCAGATGTTCAGAGTCATTCCTGGCTACATAATCAGTTTGAGAACATTTGTTAGTCTGTCTCAAAACAGTAAAATTAGAATTGAAAGTCCCAGTGGCTGATGTAGATGCCTTAACTAGGAGACAGTTAGCCTTTTGGATAGGGCTGTCGGTGCATTAAAGACTGAGTACCAGGTAGTGTTTTATTAACTCATTTAATCTTTACCAACATTTGTGAGGTAGATTGTCAGTAACTGTTCTGTAGATAAAAGGACCGAAGTACAGAACTGTAAAAGTAATTAGGCGGGGAATGGGCACTAATCAGTCATGTCCATCAATTATCGCAAGGGAACACCTGTATTTTGGTGCATTAGTCGGGGTTCTCTAAAAAAAACCAGAACTGATAGAATTAACTTATATTAAAGGAGATTTATTACACTGACTTACCAGATGTGGTCTGGGTACCCCAGCAATGGCTGTCTTCCTCTAGAAAGGTCCAAAATCTGGTAGTTGTTTAGTCCATGAGGCTGAATGATGCTTCAACAGTCAGAGCTAGTCTTTGGTGGTCTTTATTGGAATACTGAAGAAATAATGTGTTCTGAGTAGTTTTTTCAATGTGCTTTCTGCTTTGCTAATTTTCTTTTATCTCTATCTAACTTTAAAGTTTTTGTCTTTTTTATTCTAAAGAGTTTTGTCTCCCCAACCTCCAAGTTTCCTTTTCTTAAGAGTTTGTTTAGAGGAACTAGTACTGGAGTTAACAGTTACTGTAACCTGTGATACAAATGTCTATCCTCTATCACTAAGTTGTCTATCCTCGATCACTAAGTGCACAACCTCAGCAGGGTTCCCAAGATGGGGATACCAGCCAGACCTGCTGAATGAACTCTGGTAATCAGTTAGGCAATAGGTATCATAGTTTGATAGTTTTAGTGTATGTGCTGCTGAAGCAAGTGTCCTGTTGTGATTTGAGGGAGCATGGCCACCGTGGGCTCATATATTTGGATGCTCAGTTCCTAGTTGGTGTTACTATTTGAGAAGCATTAAGATTAGGCATTCTTTGTTGGAAGAGGTGGGCTTTGCAAAACCCATACCTTTCCCAGTTATATACATCCCACCCCATTTGCTTGTGGAACAGAAGTAAGCTCCCAGTTACTTCTCCAACTGCCTGCTGCCATATACTATGCCATGATGAACATGGACTTACCTTCTTAAACTGTAAGCAATCCTTTTTTATAAGTTGCCTTGGTTATAGTGTCTAATCACAGAACTAGAAAAGTACCTGAGGCTGGATGACTTCTGCACTGACTTGGGCTGGAGCAAATCTCAGATTAGCTTGACTACCTGGTGCTGGCATCATCTGGGGACCTTGAGAATAATGAGCGGGCAGCCAGCACCATCTCAGAGCTGGTCAGCACAGTCTGTGACTTCTGACTGCATCATGACACATGTTGCTTTCAAGTGCCTGCCTGTCTGTGGTCTTTGTTCACATTGCTGCTGGTGATTGTCTGGAGAGAGGGTGTTTGTGGTGGTCGAGTCTGTTGATTTCTGAGCTGCAGAAGTCACTGGCTGGAGAGGTGACCTCTGGGGCCTGCAGTGGGGAACACTTTACCTTTCTTGCTGCTGAAGCTGGAATTGTGCTCACCACCTTCTCACTCCCACCCAAGGTGCAAAGGCTTAGCTAGCTAGGCAAAGGGATTCCCTCCTTTCCTCTCTGTATAATAAACAACTGTCCAACTTAAAAAAAAAAAGGTGAAAAGTAACTAATGCATACTCCTTCTTTCCTCCTGGCTTCATTTCTTTTCAAATTCTAAACATTATTTTATGTCAGGAAAAGAACAAAAGCTCATGCAAAATAAAAGATAATATGCTAATATGTGTGCATCCATTACCCAATTTTAATAGTTTAAGAATTCTGTGTTTATTTTTGAATCAAAGTCCTTTATGTAGTCCTTTCTTAGGACTTGCTATGTAGACAAGGCTGACTTGAACTTACAGAAATCTCCTGCCTCTGCCTACCAAGTAAGCTATCTTAGAGGGATTACCTATGTGGAGAGACTGAGGTGTAGGGTAATGTATGAAAGACACTAACGTGTAGAAGAGAAAAACAAAAGTGGATTCTAAATGCATTGAATCTCTGGAAAAACATGAAAGAAACTAGTAGTAATTGCTGCCTTAGGGAAATTGATGAAGACCTAGATGTCTAAGGAATTGCAGGGAGAATTTCTATTTTTCACTTCTGTATTTTATCTGAATTACACATGTATTGTCCATTATTCAGTAGGAATTGGTACTTGTATGCAAAACTAGAATAGAGGAAGACATGTTAGATTTGAATTGGACCTGCCATTGTGAGATGATTTTTTTAAAAAAAAAATATTTCCTGAGGAGGAAGAAAACAGAATGGGGTGACTATCATTTTCCCTTACAGGTTCCAGAAAAGCACTGTACCTTTCTAGTGACATAACGCATGTGAAACTAACTCTGTTTCTGTTAGCTCCATTTCAGCCTGTTGCCAAGACATGGCTGATACTCATTTGACAAACAAATGTATGCCTGTTAGGCACTGTGCTGAATTTTATAAAGGAAAAATACAAAGAAAACATTTGTATTTAGAAGCTCTTCTAAATTAATACTTAAGAATTAACATATATAATAGAGATTTTTTAAAAGTATTTTGTAGAAAAGATTAAACTGTTGGAACTTGAGCCTGCTTGAAACTCTAGGGTGAGATATTGGCTCAGTATTCATTCCATTGAAATACTTAGATGGCTCAGTGACTCAGCTATTAAGAGCACTGGCTGCTCTTCCAAAGGTTCTGAGTTCAATTTCCAGCAATCATATGGTGTTGTATTATGAACAGCGGGCTGTGTCCCGCCACCCGTCTAGCTTTACCCAAAATAATTACACAGAAACTGTATTCTTTTAAACACCGCTTGGCCCATTATATCTAGCCTTTTCTCGGCTAACTCTCGCACCTGGACTAGCCCATTTCTAATAATGTGTGTAGCCCCCGAGGTGGCTTACCAGAGAAGATCTTAACCTGCGTCTGTCTGGAGTGGGAGAATCATGGCGACTCACTGACTCAGCTTATTTCTCCCAGCATTCTGTTCTGTTTTCTCCACCTACCTAATTTTCTGTCCTCTTAAAGGGCCAAGGCAGTCTCTTTATTTAACCAATGAAATTAACACAAAACAGAAGACTCTCCCCCATCAATATGGTGGCTCAGAACCATCTATAATGAGATCTGTTGTCCCTTGAGGAAGAGACATGGTCAGTCATCCTCATCAACTTAGACCATGAAACCCAATATGGACAAGTTGAACAAAACCTTCATGTATATGGACTACCCATGCATGCTTCAGCATTGTCAGGGCATAAATTTGATTTTTGATTGAATTTAGAATATTTTAGTAACCAAAAAAGTTACATAATATGCAGCTGTTACTTAAAAATGAAGAGGGTTGTACATGCTTTACCACTTGACTGGAGAGGTCATTCATGACACTTGGAAAAATTGGTAGTTAAAGTTACATTCTTTGTAATTCTTAGGACTGCACATCTGGTTACACTGTTTATGAAAGATCAGATAGTGATATTTGTATTGTTTTGTCTGTGTTTGTATTAGCTGCCAATTATATGTTAAGATAGTGAAGAAAGCCTTATTAGCTGAAAGGGGGCTATTTGAAAGAACTAATAGAAAAGGAAGGAGGTGACAGTTTAAAGTGAAAGCTCTGGTAGGCATTTTAAAGTTGTGTCCATTTTGGGGGGCATAGATGATGTTAGTATATATGTCACAGTTACTGTTTGGAAGAACTTCTCTTAGGGGCTGAAGAGATGACTCAGCATTTAAGAACAATCATTCTTACTCAGATATGGAGTTGGCTTCCCAGCACCCATGCCAGAAGCATCACAACCAACTATAGCTCCTACTTTAGGGGTTCTGGTGCCCTCTTCTGGCCTCTATAGGTGCCAGTACACCTGACACATCTTTGATAAAAATGTTTTTAATGGCTAATAAGTAGTAGATACTGTCAAATGTAATTTTTGGTATGTATCAAGTTTTAGTGCCTTTTGTATAAATGTGAATTGATGAAACAAGTTTTTTTTTTTAAGTTTTTAAAGATTTAAAAAATTTTGTGTTTTGCCCCCATGTTTGTGTATGGTATCTGTGGAGGTCTAATGAGGGCATTGGGTTCCCTGGAGTAACAGATAGTTGTGCTGGAACCATGTCTGTGTTAGGAGCCAAATCTGGGTCCTCTGCAAGAGCAATAAGCACTCTTAGCCATGGAGTCCTCTCCAACCTCTGTGATGAAGCAAGTTTTAAATACTAAAATAATTCTTGGGAGCTGAGGTGCTATGGAGACTGCTTATGGTTAAGGAGCCTTCATCAGTACTCCCCAGCACCAGCAAAGACAGAATACTTAAAAGTGTTGATGCCTCATCTACAGGATAATCATGTATTCTTACAAAGCCAAATACTTCTAAGAGTGCAAAGAAATACTATTAGTAATTAATACTGTGATAATAAGCTTAAACTGATAAATCAAACCTGGGCACAACTACTCTATTTTTTTGAGGACTACTGCTTTATTGGTACTTTGTGGGGGTTTAGTGTGGGCTCTGAAAAAAATGTTAACCTTGGGGCATATAAGGTAGTAAGGATTTGATGAAATGTTCAGTTGAAGTTTGAGTTCTGACTGGTGTGTGCTATGTGATGTCAGCTGATTGATCATCCAGCTCATGGGATTTGCTTCTATTTCCATGAAAGCTTTTAATTCTTTTTTTAATATAAATTATTCTTTAAGATGGCTTCATTTAGCCATTTTGTCTTTGAGCTTGCTGTCTACGTAAGGCTGACATTCAACTCTTGATCTTTCTGCCTCACAAGCGCTGGGGTTATAGGTGTGCACTGCCATACCTGGCTTCTTTTGGTTTTTTGAGACAAGATTTCTCTGCAGCTTTGGAACCTGTCCTGGAACTAGCTCTTGTAGACCAGGCTGGCCTTGCCTGCCTCTGCCTCCTGAGTGCTGGCACCGCCCAGCGTTATTTTATTCTTTTTGTTACAGGGTGTATGGGGCATGTGTTGGGAGTCGGGAGGGGTGCCCTCAGGCCAGAAGAGGGCATTGGTTTTCCTGGAGCTGGACTTACAGGCAGTTGTGAGTCCCCTGATGTGGGATCTGAATTTAGACCCTCTGGGAAAGTAGCCAGTACTCTTCTGCTCCTTTTCTCCAGTCTAATAATCTAATTTCTAAAGCTCAAGCTCATATTTCCTCAATAATATGGTTATTCTGTCTGTATGATTATTACTATTTTTTAATATTTATTTATTTTGTATACAATATTCTGTCTACATGTATGCTTGCAGGCCAGAAGAGGGCACCAGACCTCATTACAGATAGTTGTGAGCCACCATGTGGTTGCTGGGAATTGAACTCAGGACCTTTGGAAGAGCAGGCAATTCCCTTAACCACTGAGCCATCTCTCCAGCCCCCATATGATTATTTAAAAGTAAACCTCTCACTTGTTTTGTCTTATGCCTCTTAGATATGCTTGCACCTTCCAACATATTCTTGTTTTTATTAAATGAGAAATAAGATATTCTCTAGTGTATCTTAAAGATTGAACTTGTTACTGGTGTGTTTATTAGTGGATTTTAGTGACGTGGCAGGAAACTGGAAAATGTGTGAACATTTCCTTGTTTAAATTTTCCTTATTTTTCAAGGTTCCTCTTCAGGTTCCTGTTCTGTATTCTGTATGAAGTATATGTTCTGTAGTTAAAGAGCAGTATATCTGACTTCTGAAGGAAGTGAGGATAAAGTTTATTTGGATGAGTGCTATGGAACATTACCACTGAAGGCAAGTGGATTGTTTTGTAAAACTGTTTAAGTGATGGCAAAATTGTGATATGCAGAAGGGGCTACCTATGTGAGTTAGTTAGTAGTGGGGTTTGTTTTTTCCTTCTAGAAGGAATAAGAAAAAAACATTACTGATCTGTGTTTGCACCGGTGCTGTTTCTTGACAGACTTATTTCTTAGTTTATAATTTTTGTAGTATTGTGTTTTTCTGAGAGTAAATTACTTACACCCTTTCCTTAAGCTCTTATTTCTTTGATCTAGAGCAGTGGTTCTCAACCTATGGGTTCTTAACCCCCCAGGAGGGTCGAATATCAGATGTTCTTCATATCAGATAATTTATAATGACTCATAACAGTAGCAAAATTAGTCATGAAGTAGCAATGACATAATTTTATGGTTGGGGGTCACCACAGCAGGAGGAACTATATAAAAGAGTCACAGCGTTCGGAAGGTTGAGAACCATTGGTGTAGGGTGTTCTCACTTACCAGACCATCTTGTAGTTGTGAGTAGTGCAATGACATCTTACAGCTCTCATTTGCTTTCTATACCCTCAGTCAAGTAACACCGCCAGTGCGACAGGGATCCCCAGTGGGAGTCCTCCAAACCTCCCAGGATCTTGCAGTTTGCTGGTTGAAGACTTTACTATATGAGTTAAAATAAAAATAATGCATGGAAGTAGTTGTGGTGGCTCATGCCTATAATCCTTAACCCTGGAGGTTTAGGCAGAAGGACTCTGTGCTCAATACCAGAATTAGCTCCATAGTGTGACTCTCAAAATAGTTACTATTAGTAATAGGAAAACTTGGTTTTGTTTTCGAGACAGGGTTTCTCTGTGTAGCCTTGGCTGTCCTGGAACTTGCTCTGTAGTCACACTCACAGAGCTATGCCTGCCTCTGCTTCCCAAGTGCTGGGATTAAAGATGTGCACCACAATACCATCATGCCTGTCTAGTTGTTTGTTTGTTTGTTTGTTTTTTAAAGATTTATTTTCTGGAGCTAGAGAGATGGCTCAGAGGTTAAGATCACTGGCTGCTCTTAAGTCCTGAGTTCAATTCCCAGCAACCACATGGTGGCTTACAACCATCTGTAATGAGATCTGGTGCCCTCTTCTGGCCTGCAGACAACACTGTATGCATAATGTGGGGGGAGGGGTGGGGAGGTTGCCTGCATGTATATATGTGTGCCATATGCGTGGCTGGTACCACAGAGGTGGGAAAAGGGCATCAGATCCTCTGGATTGGAAGGTTATGAACCGCCATCTGGGTGCTAAGAATTGAACCCAGTTCTCTGCAGGAGCAACAGTGCTCTCAACCATTGGGCCATCTCTACAGCCCCATGTTAAGGGTTTTTGTTTGTTAGTTTTTTAAGATTTTTAAATGCTTTTCCTCCTGTTTATTTCTATTAAGCTGTCTCATGTGGTGGTTGCATTTTGTTAGGGGCATTTTTCCAGACTTTCCAATTTGCATCATAATTAACACTTTATAACTTGTTAATAGATAGTATATGGGGTTTTTAAAAAATTTTATTGAGAATGCAAACTTGAACTTCTGGTCTTTGCTCAGCTTCTCTAACTGAACTGAGGCAGATGAACTGGTCAGTTTTCTGAGCTCTTAGCATGATGCTATTCTAGGCTTTGACTTCTTTTGATTGGTTTTATTCCCAGAGAACATCTACTACGTGTTAACATATTTTTATGAGAATTATTTTTTAAATTACTTACTATCAAGTAAAATGGATAGTCTGAAGAGATGAGCTATTGTTCAACTTTGACTATTTTTAGTCAGCACCAACAATTAAAGGTCATTGGTTTTAGTGAAGATGCCATTATATGAAACCAGGGATATAAAAGACATAGCCAAGTCAGGTATGGTGACATAATACCTATGATCCCTTGGGCACTAGAACAGGGCTAGAGTACATAAGGAAACACTGTCTCTAAATAAATGATAGATCAGTAAGTAAATAAACAATGCAGTCATGTTTTAAAATAGACTTAGCAGTGGAGGGTTGGTCTAGTAGATGAGCTCCTGTCTACATAGCATGTGCGTCAGTTTGCCACCCTCCCCCCCACACAAATAAGCTAATAGCTTACATCCAGTTGACATAAAAGTTGCTTTCAAATTGCTATATACATGTCTAACTCTAGTCTGCAGACCCTGTACTTCTCTTTCTTTGGGCAGACACTTGTCTGCAGAGGATCCTGAATGTGTCATTCTGAGCCACAGTGCTGTCTGTATTGTTCTTCCTCATATCTGATGTCTTAAGCATTTTGTATTACCTCTTTTTTTTTTTAAATTGTTTTGTCTTAGTGCATTTTTCACCCATGCTTCCCTTTCTTTTTAAGTTGGGGAGTTCTTACTGTGTTTATTTGTCTGTGTATTATTATGCGCACATGAGTAAAGGTGTCCCTCAAGTTCAGAAGCATTGGGTCTCCCTGGAGCTAGAGTTACAGACAGTTCTAAACTGCTTGTGTGCTGGGAACTGAACTCTGGTCCTATGCAAGAGCAATATGCATGCTTTTAACCACCGAGCCATCTCTTCGGGTATATCCCCCCGCCTGCCTCCGAGAGCATTTATGTCTTCTTTGATGACCCAGTAAACTTCACTAGGGTTTCTTACAAGAGCTTAGGTACATTACTGGTAGCTACACCACTGAAGAAAGTATCCATTAACTACTTACAGATCCTTAGAGAGAACTTGGAGCTTTATGAACCCCTCCTCCAGTTACTGTTAATTTGCTTATAAATCCTTAGAAAAGGATGAGGCCTCATGACTCTCTTCCTTATCACAAGATACTGATGGGCCAAATACAGTTGTATGCCTGAAAGACAGTGTCTTACAATACTTCACCCTATCCTCTGTGTGGTTACTGTCTTCTCTCCTCTGTCATGTTCCCTGAGCCTTAGAGTGAGTGATGTGTAGATAACCTGTTTAGAGATGAACATTTAACTCACTTATTCTCAGCACTTTGACCAGTTTTGATTCTCTATCAAGGATGATAGCGATACTACTGTATGGAGATAAAAGTAATTATTTAGAAGACAGTTTGACAGGCACATCATGTCCTTTTAACAAAACAATTGTAGCCTTCCCACTAGGACCCATGACTTCCCCAGGTACAAGATGGCACCAGATGATATGACTCCCCTTCTGTGGAGCTGGATCCTAAACAGGTGTTTCGAATACTGGTTCTGTTGGTTACCCCCATAGCAGACTTGGCACTGTAGCTCCGGTGGGAACTTCTTGTCCTGCTGTCCAGTGGTATAGCGGGCAGGAAGTAAACCTAAATAATGCTGTTGGGTAACAGTTCTCCGCCAGCCGCCTTCATAGTCCTTCTAGTACTGTGAGGACTGGAAAGCAGGGAAGACAGTTATGCCTTGTTCCCGTTTGATTGCTCTAGTCCTGTGTGCTAGTTTGGTTCTGTTGCTTTGATAAAACACTTTGATCAAAACCATTCGAGGGGAGGAAAGGGTCACACTCCATTACTGAGAAAGCAGGGCAGGAAGCTGAAGGCAGGAAGTGAAGCAGAGACCATGGATGAACACTATGTTTATTGGCTTACTCTACATAGGGATGGCAGTGCCCTACTGAGCTGTCATTAACCAAGAAAATTGCCCCCACAGACTTGCCTACAGTCTAGTCTGTTGGAGGCATTTTCTCAATTGAGGCTCTCTCTTCCCAATTGACAAAAAAACTAACAAGTACATACTGCGACTAGCGCAGTACATCCTGCGACTAGCGCATGTATTGTTATCCAGCAATAGGTTCTTACTCTAGTTCTAATGGTAACCAATTCCAGTAGCAATTGTTTGTATTTTTGGAAGCAACAGGGGTTTGTTTACCTTACCAACAGCTTGTAGGGAGGTATCCTGGTTGTGGTTCTGGCATTTTTATGTAGTAACATGGTTTCTGAGAGCAGTTTTATCCGTTCATACCAGGTACCTCTTTAAACTTTTTTTTTTAAAGAAAAAATTAGCTTATTAAGTATCAGTTGTTTATGTCAGTTTTTGTTGACCCTCCTCTACCTGCTTTTCTCCTCCATCTCCCTGCCTGTTCCCATGCCTCCCTACCTGCCACCTTTCTTAACTAGAGGCTATCTCTTCATACATCTTTTGACTGAGCACTTTGTGAGGGCAGCATGAATTTTATTTCAGATTTTATGTATTTAGTCGAGTAGATAGCACATAAGTGGGTATCAGTAAATATTGGGCAAATAGCTTACTAAAAGGACAAGCTTTTGCTAATGACAGTATTTGGCGTATCTATGTTTTTTTTTGCTATAAACTGTGGACAAGGCCTGCCAGGGAAGCTAGTACAACAACTTGACCCAGTTGTAAGAACATACTTGAGGTCTAGATTGCAATAATAGTCAGGAATATACTATTCTTGTTTGTGACCGAATGGCTTTTCATTAGTGCTTGATTTATTTCTTTTAGGAATTGTTGGATAAGTATTTAATAGCCAATGCAACTAATCCAGAGAGTAAGGTCTTCTATCTGAAGATGAAGGGAGATTATTTCCGGTATCTTGCTGAAGTAGCATGTGGCGATGATCGAAAACGTAAGTATATTTGACCTGTGGATAAATGCAGAATATATAAAATGAAGTGGGGTTGGGTAGTCACTTGTCACTATGACAAATATCTAAGAACAAACAGCTTAAAGGAGAGATTTATTTTGACTTCAATGGTTTCAGTCCATGGTTCACTGATTCCATTAATGTGGACCCTGAGTAGGCCAGTCTTGAGAGGATGTGATGGAATAGAGCTGCTCACCTAAGTGCAGCCTTGGAGCAAAGGGGTTAGGAGAGCTAGAGACACTGTATAGCTTTTCAGGATACTTCATAGTTTCTGTCACCTTCCAGTAATGCCAGCCATCAGAAGACTGATCCATGGATTTGGTCAGCACCCTCAGGATGTAGTCCTTAAAAGCCACACAAACTCACAGTCCTATCTTTAACACATGTGTCTTAGAGAACATTTCACATTCAAACCATGACAGGATAAGTGGAGATCAGAGGACATCTACCATATGTGTTCAGGGATCAAACTCTTGTCAAGATTGGTGGCAGGCACCTTTACCCACTGACTATCTTGCTGGTCCTGATGGGTTTTATTTAAATATACTGAACTATGATGACTGAGAATGACTCAGCTGCTATATACGTTAAAGTTGTCAGAATGCTGTATATTGGATAGATATTTTTGCTGTTGTCTTATTTTTTTTTTCTTCAACTCACAGAAACGATAGATAATTCCCAAGGAGCCTACCAAGAGGCATTTGATATAAGCAAGAAAGAGATGCAGCCTACACATCCAATCCGCCTGGGTCTGGCCCTTAACTTTTCTGTATTTTACTATGAGATCCTTAATAATCCAGAGCTTGCCTGCACACTGGCTAAAACGGTAAGGTCTGTGGGAACTATACCTCTTTGGCTGAGGGTATTTGAGATACTAAGTATATTAATTTTTAAGTATTTGGATATTCAGGGAAGCTATTTCTTTTGCAATGTGTTTTCTTTTTTATTGCTGTCGTGCCTACTTCCTCCCCCTTTAAACACCATGCTCTCACTGTCATGTCTGACTGAAGAGCATGGAAGCAAAGTGGTCAAAGAAATGTAACTTTAGGAGGAAGCATCACATTCTAGAAAGGAGTGCCTACCGAGTTGAAGCACTAGAAATCTGTATTCCCCCAAATGTCTCAGGGTTATGCTAGCTCTTATAAGAATTGTGTCAAGTGTTGCTAATCTACTGTGTGTCTTGTGAAAGAACAAAGATACCTGTTTCTATAAGTATTTACAGCATGTTTCAGGTTATACAAATTCTTTTTTCTTTCTTTTTTTTTTAAAAAAAGAGCAAGTATGGATTTTAGTAAGGAAAGAACTTCCTCAGGTTGGAGGGAATTTTAAGTGAGGAGCCCTCACAAAAATCTTAAACCAGGATTCTAAGGCAGTACTTCTTAGTTAGTGTGTGACTAACACAGTGTAACTGTGCACACAGTTGTATTTGCAGAATGACCAGCTTCTGTCACTGAAGGTATTGCTCACTGTGAATATTAACTTTACCAGGCTTTTGATGAGGCCATCGCAGAGCTTGATACACTGAATGAAGACTCCTACAAAGACAGCACCCTCATCATGCAGTTGCTTAGAGACAACTTAACAGTGAGTGTTTCCAGAAACAGCATAACTTTATTTTGATCTTCCTGTCTTGGGGGGGGGGCAGTTATAGAAGAAGTAGAGTGTTTTTAAAGCTTGGAGAAAGATCTCCATGGTGACAAGGTACTTTTTTTTTTTTTTATCAGACCTTCCTGGAAAAGGTACTGTGCTTGTAGGAACACAGTGTTATTATTCTTTGACTTGGTTGAACATGTTGATAACAGTTAATTTAGAGCGCTTGTGTTTTTTTTTTTGTTTTTTTTTTTTTGTTTTTTTTTTTTTTTTTTTTTTTGGTTTTTTCGAGACAGGGTTTCTCTGTGGTTTTGGAGCCTGTCCTGGAACTAGCTCTTGTAGACCAGGCTGGTCTCGAACTCACAGAGATCCGCCTGCCTCTGCCTCCCGAGTGCTGGGATTAAAGGCGTGAGCCACCACCGCCCGGCTTTAGAGCGCTTGTGTAATTTTAGTATTTCCTTTCTCTGGCTAAATTAGGCATAGCAAATATAGGGTTTCTATAGGTGTTGCAATCTCCTAAAATCACATGAAACGGCTTGTTCTAATCAAAGTTTACTTGGTAAGGCTAGAGAGAACATTGATTGCTCTTCCAGAGGGCCTGGGTTCAAGTCTCAATATACACATAGTGGTTCACAATGGACTAACTCCAGTTCTAAAGAACCCAAGGCCCTCTTCTGGTCTCCATGGGCACTATACACACATGGTGTGCAGGCAGAACACCTATACCTATAAAGGTTTTTAAATTTTTTTAAAGGTTGCTTTGTGAGTTATATATATTTGAATATTTGATAGTGGGTCTTCTAGTTTGCATTCTGTTGCAGTGATAAAACACCATGACCAAAAGCATTTGGGAAGGAAGGGATTTGTCTCAGCTTAGAGTTTATAGTCTGTCATAGAGGGCAGTCAGGGCAGGAGATCAAGACAGGAATCTGGAGCCAGGAGCTGAAGCAGAGGCCATGGAGGAGAGCTGTTTGCTGATTTGTTCTCCAGGGCTTGCTCAGCATGCTTTTCTTTTATAAACCAGAAGCACATTCTCAGGGGTGGTGTTTCCCATAGCAGAGCGAGGCCCTCTCAATCATTAATCAAGATGTCCCCAAGTCACGTGATGATGGTGCACACCTTTAACCCCAGCACTTGGGATATAGAGGCAGGCAGATCTCTGAGTTCGAGGCCACCCTGGTCTATAGAATGAGTTCCAGGACAGCCAGGGCTACACAGAGAATCCCTGTCTCAAAAAAGATGTGCCTACAGACATGCCTACAAGCCGGGCGGTGGTGGCGCACGCCTTTAATCCCAGCACTTGGGAGGCAGAGGCAGGCGGATCTCTGTGGGTTTGAGGCCAGCCTGGTCTACAAAGGGAGTTCCAGGGCAGTCTCCAAAGCTACAAAGAAACCCTGTCTCGAAAAACCAACAAAACAAAACAGACTTGCCTACAAGCCAATCTGATGGAGGTATTATTCCCTCAATGACAAAGTGCCTGGGATTAAACAACTTTAAAAGAAGGAAACATTGGGAGGCTGGAGAGAAGATGACTCAGTGGTTAAGAGTACTGGCTGCTCTTCCAGAGGTCCTGAGTTCAATTTCCAGCAACCACAGGATGGCTCACAACCATCTGTAATGAGATCTGGCTCCCTCCTCTGGCTTGCAGGCGTACATGGAGGCAGACTGTTGTATACATAATAAATCTTAAAAAAAAAAGGAAGGAAACATTTAGTTTGATTCTTGAGTTTAAAGGTTTCAGTCCATAGTAGCTTGGCCATGTTGTGTTGAACAGCTTAATGGGGACGTGTGGTGAACTCCTGCATGTCTCTTGGCAGCCACAGGAAAGAGACCTGTATCATAGTGTCCTCTTCAAGGGCACTCCCACAATGACCCCAACTTTCTCTAGCTTGATGCCTCTTCTAAGAAATTCTACTACTCTCTTTCAAGCCACAGTGACCATATGGGCCTTTGGGTACATTTTAGACCCAAATTATAGCAGAATAATTGAAAAAGGTAAAGCTTTAAATTAAATTGTTTTGTATTTTCAAGTAAATTTGATGGAGTAATATCTTAGACTTAAGGGAACAGAGGGAATGATGCCTGTTAGTTTGAATGCAGTTTTCCTTGCCCCTGGTTGTAGTGCTTCAGCTTTTACTAGGGAGGATTATTGTTAGAGTGTTTTATAAAGTTCCCATCCGTTCAGTTCTCCTGGACAGATGATGTGGGAATTAGGAAAGCACTGGACTTTCTTAGTTGTCAGCAAAGCCTGCAGCCCTGTGGGACAGAGGAGTGATCCACACACATCTGCTTCTGTGAACTGATTGTATATTCCTTCCATGGACTCAGGACTAGCTGTCTTTTAACTGGTTTGGTTCTGTCCTCTCTTTAAGGAGTAATTCTTTAGGGGATTTTAATTCTGTTTATTATAGTATCTTAATAGTAATTTAAGGTAATCTAAGAGCCTCATTTTTCTAAAGTTGCAAGTAGCATCCTGGTGTTGATCTGATAAAATCTATTTTCTGAACTGATTGCGGTTAGTATTGACTGTTGACTTCTTTCCATCCTTAATTAGAGCGATCTTAGAGTACTGTAGGTTTAGCATTCAGTTAGTACACATGTTTGCATGCTATGTCTCTAGCTTCATCACTTAATCCTGTTTGAATTTCTGTCAGTGTAAAGTATATTTGCTGCTTTTTCTGTTAGTCCTTCATGTACTTGGAAACAACAAAACCATGATTTTCTCCTTGTATGCTTTCTGCTTTATTAGCCTCATGAATTACTTTTTTATTTTTTATTTTTTTTTTTGGATTTTTCGAGACAGGGTTTCTCCGTAGCTTTTGGTTCCTGTCCTGGAACTAGCTCTTGTAGACCAGGCTGGCCTCGAACTCACAGAGATCCGCCTGCCTCCGCCTCCCGAGTGCTGGGATTAAAGGCGTGCGCCACCACCGCCCAGCTTACTTTTTTATTTTTGAGACAAGAGTTTGTCTGTATAACTTTGACTATCCTGGAACTCACTCTGTAGACCAGGCTGGCCTTGAACTTGGACGGAGATCCACCTTTCTCTGCCTCTTGAGCTCTGGGAATAAAGATGTGTGCCACCAACACCTGGTTATAAATTCTATTTAAATATTGTTTTCAAGGAAAGCATTTCACTACTGAGAATGGAGAATATGAGATTCTCAGCATTTCCCTTGTGTATTCTGTAATTACAATTCTATTACTTAACTACTAGTATGGTGTTGGACACTGTCTCAGTTTGCTCTCTGCTGCTGTATAAAGCTCATGACCATGGGCTGGAGAGGTGGCTCAGAAGTTTAGAGCACTGGCTGCTCTTCCAGAGGTCCTGAGTTCAATTCCCAACAACCACATGGTGGCTCGCAACCATCTGTGATGAATTCTGGTATGCAGACATACATGCAGGCAGAATGCTATATACATAATAAATAAACTAATTAAAAAAAAAACAGCTCATGACCAAAGCAGCTTGGGGAGGAGAAGGATGTATATTTGGTTCTCACATCGCGTCATAGTCCATCCTTGAGGGAAGTCAGAGCAAGAACCCAAGGAGGAACATGTAGATGGTGGTACTGCCCACAGTACACATATATATATGTGTATGCGATTTTGTAAATGTCTTGTTAGACTGTGTTTTGAAGGGGTGATGTTGTTCAGTTTTGAGGAAGGATTGTCATGATCATTCTCAAGGACTTCTCTCAGGGGACGTAAAGAATATCTAAATGGAAGTAATATCTTACGGTGTTTCTTTTTTTCTTCCTCTGTAGTTATGGACATCGGACAGTGCAGGAGAAGAATGTGATGCAGCTGAAGGGGCCGAAAACTAAAGGCATCCAGGGTGCTGTCCTTCGTCCCTCAAGAAAACCTTTTTACATCTCCATTCCTTATTTCACCTGGATTTCCTCTAGCAAGGAAGCCTATTCATGTGTATGGGATCAACTGTTTATAGTCTTTTCACACTGCAGCTTTGGGAAAACTCCATCCCCTGATTTGTGTTGTCTCGGCCTTCCTGGTGTGCGGTTACTGCTGTAGAAAAGTATCAATAGCTTCATTTCATATAAACGCGAGTAACTGCAGACACTTGTGTAGAGGACTGACAGTACATTGGGTATTTAAGTACTCTGAACCAGTTCTGCAAGTGGCTGTGTTTTGTATTACTGTGAAGCTATGGGAATGTAGTGCATTACAATTTAAAGTAATTGTAATAATAACTCCCCGATTTCTACATCCCCCTCTGACCCTTCTTTGGGGGGGTAATCCTTTCAGAAGCGACTTTTCCATACTCTTACTGCATATTCCTTTTTAGTAGGAATCCAGAAGTGTTGGGTTGAATGGGAAAGCTCTTAATGCATCCAGTCTTGGGGGTCACAGATTGAAATGTCTCCTATGTCACATATTCTGGAGGTTACGTCTGTCTGTGACAACAGGGAGTTTCATTTATGCATTCTTCATTTGCTGCTGTTTGAGTTGACAACTTCCTTCCCAATAAAAATTCACTTACACCTCCTGCCTTCGTAGCTCTGGTATTCACTTTACCTTGTAATAGAAGTAGCATGTTGCTGCCAGAATACAAGCATTGCTTTGGGCAAATTAAAATGCATGTCCTTTCTTAATACACTAGAAAGGGGAAATAAAGTACACAAGTCCAAGTCTAAACGTCAGTACTTTTCCATGCAGATCTGTACACATGTGAGGTGAGGGTGTCCAGTTTGTCCAGTGATTGTTCTTTAGAGGGTCGGACCCACAATATTGTGTTTGCTAATCATTGACTGTAGTCCCAAAAAAGCCTTGTGAAATGTTATGCCCTATGTAACAGCAGAGTAACATAAAATAAAACTACATTTTATAAAACCATTTATTATGGCTTTGTAACAGTTGCATACCCATATTTTAAGGAACAGATGCATTTACTACCTTCTGAAGTTTATTACTATTTCTCTTTATGTAAAATGTAGTTAGTATAAACATGTATTTCTGCATTGTGGTACACTTGTGGGGTGCCTGACACTGTAAAATTGGACTGTATTTCTCCAGGTCATCTCATGGGTCATCTCCTCAGATGTGAGTGATAATCTGGTTAGCTGTCGTGTGGAATAAAGTGGACATTTGAACACTAGAAAAGCTACTCATGTGCCTAGGAGTGCTTTGGCTGGTGTTGGAGTTGTAAGTGTGGGGTTCTGGTTTCCAGTTAGCTCACTCTCTAAGCATTCCCTACCACTCGGACATTCAAAGTCATGTTGATTTTATATTATCAGTGATTTCCTTTTAACCTGTATTAGTTTGAGAAATAGTTTTTCAAGGCAACATAATTTGAAAAATTAACACTAAGGTTTATCCTCTTATTTTCTAAAACATGAATGTGGGGGAAAAAAAGCTCCATTTACAGTTGCTATATGCTTCCTCTCTGGCTTTCTTTCTCTTCCATTTCTCTTGATTCTTCTTTTCCTTAGAACTTTGTACATGTGAGAATGTCTCCCACTTTGGTATAAGCCTTACTGGTAGCTTGTTGAGAAGAATTGATAAGGCTATATAGGTTTTTATCCATAGTGCCTCAAAAAGTTAAAAACAGCACAGAAAGAAAACCAAAACAGTTCATAGAAGTTTGTTTCCCTGAATTTAAATCTGTAGGATACGGCTTATAGTTACAGATAGTTGGGTGAAGATGAGAGTGGTGTACACTGAGAGCCTGTCATGTGTTGAGCAGTAAGTGGTGAGTAAAGTCAGGTGATGGGTTGCTGGGTGGCCTCTCTGTATTCAGCCCCACATTTTTTTTTTTTTTTTTTTTTTTTTTTTTTTTTTTTTTTTTTTTTGGTTTTTCGAGACAGGGTTTCTCTGTGGTTTTGGAGCCTGTCCTGGAACTAGCTCTTGTAGACCAGGCTGGTCTCGAACTCACAGAGATCCGCCTGCCTCTGCCTCTGAGTGCTGGGATTAAAGGCGTGCGCCACCACCGCCCGGCTCAGCCCCACATTTGAATGTCTTATTTCAAGGTTGGAAAGGCAGCTCAGATCTTAAAAGTGCTGCTTTTTCAGAGGGTTACGGTTTGGTCTCCAGAACTCCTACTCTGAGCGGAGGAGATACACACAGAGAACATTAAATTAATTTCTGACAAGAAAGAATGCCTTCTCCATTTAGGAGAAATTAATATCTAAAGTCCTGGTGTTCAACCTTCTGGTTTATGGGCCTTTCAGCATTAGACAGAAAAACATCTTTCCTCAGGGGGAGGTGGAAGCAAGTAAGGGTTTAGAGTTATGGGAGGCTTTAGAGCCATGTTTGAGGGTGTCCTTTTTCTAATTTTCATTTCCAGGGATTGGACCCAGGGCCCCATGCTCCTAGGCATCGTTTGTGGTATACCCAGCCCTTGAGAACTCGCAATTTTTGAAATTTCTTTCCAAGGCTGCATGTGGTGGCTCACTCCTTTAATCCCAACACTCAGGAGACAGAGGCAGGTGAATCTCTTGGGTTCGAGGCAGCATGGTCTACAAAGCAAGTCCCAGGATAGGCTTCAAAGCTACACAGAGAAACCCTGTCTCAAAAAAATGGAATAGCAGTGGAGCTTTCTGGGACAACTTCATATATAGCTTAACTGAAACTTTAGTCTGCTGCTGTTTCCTAGTAGAGGGGCTGTACGCAGGCTTCCCCTTCCTGTGGACTAGAAGTAGATACTACTTGCAAAATCCCTGCTCACCTTGTGTAATCCTTCCTCGCCATCCTACTCCAGTAATGTGAGCTTTTGAAGGATAGCAGGCTGAGGCATTACTGGGGTTTTGTTTTTCCTTTCCATCTGGAATTAGTATTCAGTGTGCTTCTGCTATTTCATGTCGTTGGAAGTATTTGTCCTGCCTGGTCCTACAGCTATTCAGTCCCCTCCCCCCCCCAAAAAAAAACCACACAGCTTATATTAATTATAAACTGTTTGGCCTCTTAGTTCAGGCTTATTACTACTAACTAGGTCTTAGAACTTAAGTAAACTTCTTACCTATGTTTAGCCATGTGGCTTGGTACCTTTTCTCAGATATTCTCTTGCTTCTTCTGGCTGGTGAGTGTGTCTCTCTGCTTTTCCTCTTCCCAGAATTCTCCTAATCTGGTCACCCCACCTGTACTTCCTTCCTGGTTACTGGCCAGTCAGTGTTTTATTAAACCAATATGAGTGACAAATCTTTGCAGCGTACAAGAGCATTCTCCCACAGCAGTTTCATCCCTGTGGGTCTTTCCACAAAGGCCCTTCATTTAAGCCATTCTCCATGATCATTTTTCCCCCCAGACTTAGGGACCCTGTCAGGAATCTTGGAATATTGGTTTACTGGTAGAACAGAGACAGCTGGCAACACCAAAACTTTAAACTAGGAAAATAAATAGGGTGAGGTTAGTAACCTTTTTTGAAATTAGACTCAAGTCTAAGATGATTTGATGGAGAGATGAACAGCCTAGAAGTCAAGCCGTCTGGTCTCCATGTGTACTCACTAGCGTTAGTGCTCAAGGACGGAGTGTCAGAACGGTGATCCACACAACTTCACAACTGTCGCCATGGTCTGAGCTTCACTTTTTTGGCTATAAAAGGTGCACAGTCTACTCTGTGAGCTACTGCATCAAAGAATTTCCAGGTGTGTAGGGGATTTAACAGGTTGAGCATGGTAGTAAGCACCTATAATTCCAGCTAGCTATTCAAGTAGAGTCAGGAAGACCCTTTCTCAGCCAGGTATGGTGGCACGTATCTACAATCTCAGTACTTTGGAGGTTCTAAGACCAGCCCGGATTACATGAGACCCTCCTGTTTTTAAGAAACTTCTGCTCAAGATAAAAGAAGGGCTGGTGGTAAAGCTCAGTGGTTTCTTAGCGTGCAAAGGTACATCAGGTCAGCCTAAATTGGAGGGTTCTAATAAAGTGAAATTGTCTACTATACTGAGCAGACCCATTACCCTACATTGTCAAGGACACACACAGAAAAATGACTAACTTGGGAATGAAAGGCTTAAAAAACTATTAAGCAGTTATGTTGCTTCTAATTAGTGTCCTCTGATGGAAAACCAGGAGAAATTTTTGTTGCTAAGTTAGAAAACACCAAGACCCAGAGAAGAAATGTCTTTGTTTCTCTTTGGTCAAGAGTTTACTTGCCTGATCTGTTAGCACAGAGCTGTAAATACCATTATCTGGAAGGCTCAGACTGAGTTGCACAGATTATTTTTTTAAATATTTATTTTTTTTATTTATTAAAGATTTCTGCCTCCTCCCCTTCACCGCCTCCCATATCCCTCCCCCTTTTAAAAAATATTTATTATGTATACAATATTCTGGTGTATGCCTGCAGGCCAGAAGAGGGCACCAGACTCCATTACAGATGATTGTGAGCCACCATGTGGTGGCTGGGAATTGAACTCAGGACCTTTGGAAGAGCAGGTAATGCTCTTAACCTCTGAGCCATCTCTCCAGCCCCCAACACAGATTATTTTTTAAGAGGTGGGGAGGGGTACCCACTGTTGCAGCTGTTAGTATTAATGGAAGTAATTTCAAGTCTTCCCCCATTAATTAGATTTTTTTTTTCTTTTTTAGTTTTTCGAGAGGGTTTCTCTGTAGCTTTGGAGCCTGTCCTGGCACTAGCTCTTGTAGACCAGGCTGGCCTCGAACCCACAGAGATCCTCCTGCCTCTGCCTCCCGAGTGCTGGGATTAAAGGTGTGTGCCACCACCGCCCGGCTAGATTTTTTTTTTTTTAAGTAGCTTTATGTGCATTGGTATCTTGCCCTCCCTCATTCATGTTTTTGTGAGGTATCAGATTCCCTGGAACTGTAAACAGTTGTGAGCAGCCATGTGGGTGCTACGAGATCCCTGGTCCTTTGGAAGAGCAGCCAGTGCTCTTAACTGCTGAGCCATCTCTTGCCCCCGACAAATGAGTTTTTATCTGTATGTCTGTCTATACACACATATATGTGTGTGTTACATACTTCTTACTACATAGTCTCCATGGTGAGCCTAACTCCATATCTATACAGCTAATATGTGTAATAACCACTTACCTGAACATCCTAAGCTATAAGTTGCTGTTCAAGGCTCTCATCTAAGAGCTATGTATGTTGAGCTGGGCATGTGGTACACGTCTATGGTCTTAGCACTTGGGAGGCAGAGGTAGGTGATTTGGCGCCAATCTGGTATATGTAAAGAGGTCCAGGACAGCCAGGACTACAGACTACCCTGTTAAAAAACAAAACAACAATAACAACAACAACAAAAAAAACAGTTATATGTATTGGGTACCAGCTAAAAGCTCATAGATAAATGAGAATGCTATCATACGCTTATATACCTACAGTTGGGAGGCAGAAGACCATGAAAGTGATTCCAGCCTGGGTTATACCGTGAAATACTATCTGAAGAGAGGATGTTGATAAGAATGAAATGAGAAACTGCTTAAATTAGATGATAAGAGATCGATTTTACCATCTTTGTAGACTGCCAGATTTCATCAGAGACTTCAAAACTATGTAGGCCATAAAAATCTGTGTGGGGGGTATTTTTTCTGTGTGTACACCTGTACACAATGCATGCCTTGTACATGCAGGTCAGAAGAGGGTGTCAGATCCAATGGGACTGGAGTTTAGGCAGTTAGCACTGATGTGGGTGTTGGGATGAACACAGGTCCTCTGGAAGAGCAGCCAGTGATCTTAACTGCTGAGCCATTTCACTAGCCTATCTGACAGGTTTTCTTTTCAGTTTATAAACAGCAAGTTGGCAAGAAGGTAGGCTGTAAACCCTGAGCCTTTCTTAAGTGCCTGTTTTCATCAGTCCCTCCCATTTCTGGTTAAAATATAATAAACTCTAGGCACAGTCTGGAGGAGGAAATGAAATGTGCTGGACTTCCGAGGAAGCTCACTTGCCTTTGTGCAGCGGATGGAAAATGCTCCATTTAGTTAGAGGAAGAGTGGTTCAACTAACTGCGTTGGGGGCAAAACTCAAAAAGCCTGACATATGCATCTTAATGAGGTGCACATTGATTAGTCTCCCTTAAGATAGGTGACATTTCATACCTCACTTAGGCCATCCCCTCTCTCAAGGCATATCTCAAGGGCACATACTTCTCTACCTAAGAGCTTTTGACTATAAAAGCATGACTTCTCCTATGTCTCCCAAAATAGATCTCAGTAGACTTCTGCATTAAGTGCTTGACTTGAATGACCTGTCACTGAGATGGTAGAGGTGACATTAGTGGGTGGATGACCTTCCAGCTGTTCTTTTATATTCTAAAATGTCAGCAAATTGTCTGGCGGTGGTAGCGCCTGCCTTTAATCCCAGCACTGGTAGAGGCCAGTCTGGTCTACAAGAGCTACTTCCAGAACAACTAGGACTGTTACACAGAGAAACCCTGTCTCAAAACCCTCCCCCTAAAAAAAAAGTCAAAGAATGACCAAATACCAAGGACCGTACCATATTCAAGTAATGAACCAATGGTCCACTCCTTAATGAACTTGCCTGATCTATATTCCTAGGTAAGACAAGATAAGTAGATAGATGGTAGTATCTACCCAAGGTGACTATGTTTTGGTTTCCTAGTGTGGCCAGTAGGTCTAAAGTAAGCACCATACTGCATGGATCACCCAGGATCAGAATTAGGGCTTTTCTCTGTGGCACATGCACAATCTGAACACACATTGAATGCCTTGCCTAGTCTAGACCCTAAGTGCTTCCTGAGCGAATCTTGGTCAGTTCTGGTGATAGGTCCCATGTCAGCTATGATGTGAATGCTCCTCTTTGATCAGGGAGTCCACAGCGTCAGATGCTCCCTGATCCTGTCCTTAGGGGTAAATCGGTTTTGACACAATGGATGGTCTAGCCTGCCGGTAGCCAGGAATCCACACTTAAACTGTAATCAAGTTATTGAGCATTAAAGTGGGAGGAACACCACCCCTCTGGTTCCAAATCAACATCTATTTAACAACTGATAGATGTAAAAGCCACTTCCAGATTCTGGTCTATTTTTGCAGGGCCTTTTACCTAAAACTTCCTGTTTTTCTTGTTGTTACTGCCTTTGCATGCGGTTAGCTCGCATCTTAAGACAGATGAGAAGCTTTCTGCCGATGGGCAGAATGGGATGGAAGAAGGGGAAAGACAGACAACAGCTATTTGACAGTAGCTTTGGGCCTACAGAAAGTAAATTGCTGGGCAACAATTGGTGACAATTGGACTGACTTCCAGATTTTATTGTATTCCTTCAAGCAAAAATGGGACTAGTGGAAGGACAACTAAATCCCAAGAGACTTAGCCTCAGCCTCAGGATTCAGAAGTTGTGAGAAACATTCTCAATTTCTGCTGTTTTTTGGCATCATCCTGTCAGAATGGCTTTGACGGCCCAAATATCTGCATCACAGTAACATGGCTCTTCTGCCTATGCATATAAACAGGCTAGATGTGGGAAACTCAGCATTGATTAGTGTCCTGGGCTGTTGTAAAACACCTTCACAGTTCATTTATACTAGTGCTGCTTTGTTTTTCTTTCTAATTTCTGGGTATGACTGTACTGTTTTTGTGTATGTCTGAGCACCATGTGTGCCTGGTGCCCTTGGAGACCAGTAGAGGGCATCAGATCCTCTGGAACTGGAAGTAGAGTTGTGAACTGCCATGTGGGTGTGTTGGGAACCTGACTCCTTCAAGAACTCTGAGCCATCTCTCCAGACCCCGATTTCTTAGTTTTGTGCGGCCAATCAGTTCAAATCAAGACTTGGTCACTTTAGACCTTAAGTAATTTCAACCAAGCTCCTTTCCATTTACTCTCTTCATTTATACTCTTATGTTTAGTTTCTCATGTGGTCCAGTTACTCAGAGCTGCCAGGGGAACAGGCATTTCAGCAGGAGGAGAACCTCCACAGCCCCACATTTGTATATATGATGTATGATCCTCTTGCACCTATCCAGAACAGCCACTGCAGGTGATGTGGAAGGGGAGGTAATACCAAGTTACAAAGTTTTAGAAATGGATCTTTTTTTAAAAATATTTATTTATTTATTATGTATACAATATTTTGTCTGTATGCCTGAAGGCCAGAAGAGGGTGCAAGACCTCTTTACAGATGGTTGTGAGCCACCATGTGGTTGCTGGGAATTGAACTCAGGACCTTTGGAAGAGCAGGCAATGCCCTTAACCACTGAGCCATCTCTCCAGCCCAGAAATGGGTCTTTTTGAAATAATGTCGTGGCTCATTTCTCACTGAAATGGATGGGCTTTTTTTCCCAACTTTTGAAGAGAACTGACTGCAGTTATAGTGGGTCTGGTTTGCTGGCCCATTAAAAAAATCTCCAGCCTGAGGATGTGGCTTCATGAGCAGAGTGCTTGCCTAGCATGTATGAAGCTCTGGTTCGACCCCCACATCACATACGTGGGACACTACACACCTCACCTGTAATCTTACCACTCAGAAGGCAGAGGCTAGCACATATGAAACCCTGTCTCAAAATAATTTCCCCCAAAATAGTGTGCTTATATTCAGGCTCCTTGAACAGTTTGTACCATGTTTGCTTTCTAGTTTTCTTTCTAAAAGGATCTTACTGCTATGTATGAATTACTTGAATTAAAACCTTGGAAATGAGTTCTTGGTACATGAACTTTGTATAATCATATGTAAAAAAATAGCATCTTTGAGACTTGGGAATTAATATTTTTTGAAGGGCTAGCTTTACCAACTTTATTCAGCAGCAAAAATAAAAGACATCCAAATTCACGAATAATTAGCATCTTCAAAATAGTATAGGCTCTGTGGCAGGTAGGGTAAGAGGTGGCTCATTGGTAGATACTTGCTGTCAAGCCTGATAAGTTTGATTCTCATGACCCACATGGTGGAAGGAGAGAACCCACTCCTCCCAAGTTATTCTCTGTAGGGAGCAAGTAAAATCCATGTCAAGGATTTGCAATGCTTTAGCCCCATTTGAGTGACAGGATCTTCCTGAGGTCTAAATGCAGGTTTTGACTGCAGAAACTGTCCACCGCAGCCCCTCACTCCCTACCCTGCAAATGTTCACAGCACCTTGACAGAATCTGTTCCCACAGATGAGCAAAGCCTGCCTCCCTGCTCAGTTGTATGTCATAAATACTCTGCGTGTCTGTAGTGCTCTGGCTGCCCCGTCAGAAAGCCCAGACCACTCAACACTAGCTTTTTAGTGTCTGTCATCTGCAGTGATATTTTATGTTTTAATAAATAATTCCTGAACATCAGAAGGGCAAAGCTAGGCCGTTAGCGGTCAGGCAGTGGTGGCACACACCTTTAATCCCAGTACTAGGGAGTCTCACATGTCTTTAATCCCAGCACTAGAGGGAATATAAAATGAGAGGAAAGGTTTAGTCTGCAGGGGCCCAGCCTTGGTAGAAGTAAGACTTCTAACGGCTGGCTGCTTTACTTTTCTGGTTTTACCAGCTATTTCGCTAGGTTTTTTTTTTTTTAAGATTTATTATGTATACAACTTTCTGCCTCCATTTATACCCACACGCCAGAGGAGGGCGCCAGATCTCTTTACAGCAACCATGTGGTTGCTGGGAATTGAACTCAGGACCTCTGGAAGAGCAGACAGTGCTCTTAACCACTGAGCCATCTCTCCAGCCCCATTTCGCTAGGTTTTATCCTGGAGATTGGTTCTCCTTTTATCCAGGATGGCCTCAAACTCCCCTTGTCACCAAGCATGACCTTGATCTTCCTGCTTTCCCTTCCCAAATGCTGGAACTATAGGCTTTTGCCACCAGGTCTGGCGAAAGTGGGATGGTTTGTGGTGCCTGCACCACCTGGAACCGTGATTGGGCAAGGGTCTTGGGATTAAAAAACACAGAGACATGGGTCACTCCTGAAACAAGACTGCCAGTTTTATTGTGTTCCAGGGCAGCTTATACAGTGCTCTCCTTGACTAACAGCCACACCCTAGCTCTTGGGATATTTCAGCTGCAAACCCACCAGAAACCACTTCCTTGTTATCAGGAACTCATGAGGGTCTTGTGTTCAGAGCAGCTGCAAGCATAGGAAATCAAGTGGTTTACTCTGGCAGGCAAGGGGTCATAGAAAGTTCAGGATCTGAGGGTCTGCAGTCCCCAACAATGGCGCTTAAACTCAGGGCTTCATGTATGCTAGGCAAGCACCAAGCTACATCTTCAGCTCTCTTTCTTGGGGTGAATAACACTGCAGAAGCAAGGATATGGTATCTAACAACCACAAATACTTAAACTGACTTGCAATCTATTCCTGAATAATTCATTTCATAGAGTGGAATCAGTAAATTTCAAGCAATCTTTTATTTGTCCTCATTTTTTTTTTTTTTTTGAGTCAGGGTTTTTCTGTGTAGCCCTGACTGCCTTGAACTCAGGGACCCTTCTTTTTCTGCCTCTTGACTGCTGGGATGAAAAGCCCTCACGGTTAAGAGCCTCCTTTATTAAATCTTGAAGCTATTTCAGATGTTCAGATGAAGCCAGAACACAACATGGTAATGGCTGTATAGCAAATTGTTCCCAAGTAGGATAATAACACAGTAAATCTTTTTAAAATTTATTTTTAGGGGTGTCTTATCTGCATTGTGTGTGTGCACCATGTACATGCGCGCTGTCTGGTGGTGAGAAGGTGGCATGAGAGTCCCTGGAACTGAAGTTACAGATGGTTGTGAGCCACCAGGTGGGTGCTTTTTCCTGCGAAGCATCTTTCCACCCCAGTAAACACTTCTGATCTTGTTTCTGAGGATCAGGTGGGGTTGCAATGATCTCAGAAGTTGGCTGTAGCTGTAGCATTCTGTAGACTTGAGGTCTTTGGCTGGTGTCCTGTGTTCCTATCCATCCCTCTGTGTGTTTCCTGTGTGCTCTCAGAGCGTGAATACTGGCTTTTCTTAGTGGCACATACCTGTAGTACCAGGACACCAGTGAGGCTGAGACAGGAGGACATTAGTTCTGAGACCACTCCAAAAGACTGTCTACCAATGTTAAAGCAACAGTAACAATAAAGACGGGAGAGCATGAGATGGAAGAGTATGTAAAAACCTAATTTTGGAAGTGACATGCCATTATTTCTACTGCATGTGTGTTGTAAGTCACACCAACAGTGGAGGGAGGGGACCACTGGAGAGTGTGGTGGAGGATCCAACAGTGCTGTGAAAATTGGAGCTATTTCCTTTCCTAGCAAGCAGAAAAAGGATGACCTGGCAGTTAAGTGTACATATATTTATGACGGGAATCCCAAATGTGGCAACCAGTTAATATTTATAATGAAAATGTTGCCTAGTGGGAACATATTTCTAAAACGTTATTTTGAGAGTAAAAAAGCTTGAAACCAAGTGTGGTGGCTCACACCCTTATCATCCCAGTGCTTGTGAGGCCGAAGGAGGAACATGCCTGGGCAGGGTCACAAAATAAGCCCATCCCAGACAGGACTCCAAAGCACCTTTCCTTCCCGCTAAAACCAAGAAAAATCCCACAATAAACCCTCCAAGACCAGATGTGGACTGTCAGTTTTTCGACTTTAAGTTTCTCCACACAGCTCTAGCTGTTATTTTATGAGACCATGTTTCTCTGTAGCTTTGGAGCCTATCCTGGACCTTGCACTGTAGACCAGGCTGGCCTCAAGCTCTCAGAGATCCTCCTGTCTCTGCCTCCTAAGTGATGCCGCAGCCCAGCCTGACTGTTGTTTTATGTCGGCTTCCTAGCACTGGGATGCAGGCACAGCCCAGCACACCAAGCTCTACGTGCCAAGGACCGCTATGCTGACTTAGCCTGAGAACTTGGGGGATAAAGTAGATCAGGAGTTTTAAAAGAACCAGCAGAGTGGTTCTCAGCCTATGGGTTGTGACCCCTTTGCTGGTCACATATTAGATATTCTGCATATCAGATATTCACATTACTGATCATGATAGTAGCAAAACTACAGTTATGAAAAATGTTTTGGTTGGGGATCACCACAACATGAGGAACTGTATTAAAGGGTCACAGCATAGGAAGGCTGAGAACCACCAAAGTAGTATTCACTAAATACAGCTAATTGCCTTTTCTGGGCAGGGCACTGCAGGGGACACAAAAATATAATCCAGTGTACTCAAGTTACCAACTTGAGGATATGGAGCCTGAATACTCGAAAGGAATACCCAAAGACTTTTATTTAAAAAAAACAAAAACAAAAAAACTATACACATCTAATTTATGGGGTGAACTTTTGCTTTTTGATTTGAAGTGTGCCATGAATATGTATGAAAGCCTTTCATATCTAGGAGAATGTAGGGACTAGAGTTAACTAACATGCCAAAAACTGTACAAACTCAGTAATTGTTGAAAATGACGCAAGACTTTAACTGGGACATTCCACAAGGAACACATTTAAATCACAGTTTATCTTTTTCTGATGGACAACTTGAAATCTTATCAGGACGCTAATAATACTCAGTATTACAAACAGCACACGGCACAGTACTTAAGAAAAAGGTTGCAAAAACACAACTACTCCAAACTCGATGGATCGAGCAGGGAAGCTACGTGAGTCAGGGGAGAGAGAACGTGACAATGGAGGTCTGGGCTCCGGCAGCAAGACGCTGAGCTGCACAGCAGACCCGCCAGGGCCCTGTGGCGGGCTGCACGCCTCCATCCTGTCACCAGCGCCTGCGACATTCTAATCAGAACGAAGGCGGCCGCACGCGCCTGACGGCCTGCCCATCGGCTCCCACCTTCCTTCCCCGCGGTCACCCGGGGACAGAGGCGAGACCGGGCTGGGTCGAGTCAGGACGGCGGGAGCCGAGGGCCAGGATGGCGCCAGTCAGGCCCCAGAGGGACCAGGAAGGAACAGAGCCGACAAGATGGCGGCGAGCCCGCGCCTGGGCGGGGCGAGCCACGCCTCCCAGAATGCTCTGCGGTACCCCTCTTCCGGCTGTGGGTAGGTCTGCGGCTGCGGCCGGAAGCGGGCTGGAGCTACTCTCAGCGAGCGCCGCCTGCACTTCCGGGGCCTGGAGCTTCGCTCTAGTTCTTCCCTGTAGGCGGCGCGGGTGGGAAAAGTTTGCGGGGCAGTTCTGGGAGGATCACCTCCTCCTCCCAATGTGAGCAGTTTCCGCGAACACTCTCCAGGAGCAGGTTACCCAGAGAGGTGGCGGACGGGAACATGAGGCAGCGTCTCCTCTTCCTGACCACTTTGGTGCCTCTCGTCCTGGCGCCCCGACCTCCTGCGGACCCGGGCTCTGGCTCCCACCCGCGACTTGGTAAGAGTCGGGGGAGCAAACTTGAAGGCTGGCCTCAGAGGGTCGGAGGGACGGGCGCGCTGGGTGCGGGGTATGGGGTGCTAGTGGCGCGTCCCCAAGGTCCCAGTGTGGGAAGGGGGTGTGGCTCTCGGCGGTCAGCGAGAGTAAAGACACGGCTTGTCTCTGAGCGAGGAAGGACATCCTGGATGGGGTCTCTCACATGGACCGAGGGCCAGAGAGGGGTCAGGTCTCCTCGTTTTGTATTTCTGGAATGTGTTTAGCGGAGAGGTGCAGGCATGGGGATGGTTCGCGCGTGGAGGGTCGAGGTCCTTTGCTTGCTAAGTGATTCTAAAGGGTTAGGGGTGTCTGCCAAGAGCAAGACCCTGGAAGAAAGGACGGCCCCAGAGCTCCACAGCGACATGCTGGCTCTCAGAGGCTAACTAGAATTTCTTCTGGTGGAGGCACTTAAGCAGTAATCTGGTTGGAAGGCGGCGACAGAAGTAGTTTCATTTGCCTTTCCTGACTGGGTCTGGAGTCTCGGAGTTCGAATTCCAGATCCCCCCTGACCACTTGCTTGTCGGAGAGGTGCTTGGTGGAGAGAGCGAGGCTAAAAGTTCCCAGTCCAACTCTGGATTGGCCACCGCGCGTGCTTTCCTTGCAGCTTTGAGCAGATTCCCAGGGCTGACCCGTTCAAACCGTTTTGAGCCTCGAGATCAGAGGTTTCCTACTTAGATTTTCTAGAGAGATCGGATTGAGAGGATGGACATGCGGTAGAGGTGTCGTTTGGTGATAAGGAACTTACCGGTACTTTAGGACTCTAGCTTTCAAAATATTGCCCTCTGTGACAGTTCAGTCAACGGTAACAGTGTGAAAGAGTGCATTCCCCGTTGTGTGAAGTTAAGGTCTTGTCATTATAGTATTTTATTATGCAAATTGAAGCCCTGTGGGTTTTCTTTATGTTTATTTTGAGACATGGACTCCCTCTGTAGCCCAGGTTGGCCTGGAACTTGCTGGGTAGACCAGACTGATCTCGAACTCAGAGACTGGTTGCTTCTGCCTCCGAGTGCTGGGTTAAAGACCTTGCACCACCACTCCCAACCTTGTCAGTTTTTTTCCCTTGTGTTTGTATCTTATTCTCTGAACAGAGGTTGTAATTGACTGGCACAGACATTGAATGTATTTTTTTTAATCCAAATAACTTTCTGGTGTGTGTTAGCATTTTAAAATGAATTACAAGTGACAAGATGAAAGAAAGTCAAAGGAGCTAGCTAGGAAGTACTGAAATCTAAGTTGATAAAAGCGGAAGGAAAACTTTTCAGAATGATAACAGAGCATGAAAGGACACGCTCATTTTCAGGATGCTATTAAGAATAAACTTGTATTTGAGTCAGTGAGGTGATTTTTCACCATTCTTACAGGGTTTGTTACAATTCTCCTGTCCGCAGGTGCAAAGAAAAGCATAAATCAATCCTAGGGAGTCACAGTGTAGAGGAAAAACTACATTGTTCCTAGATCTATTCTCAGCAACATTTGCAGATCATGGGACTTTTAAATTTTATTTTTACTACTGAGTCTCACTAGATAGCCCTGGCTGCCCTGGAACTTGCTATGCAGACCAGGCTGGCTCTGAACACAAGTCTGCCTCTGCCTTCCTTTCTCTCTCTCTCTCTCTCTCTCTCTCTCTCTCTCTCTTCCTCTTTCTAATTCTAATAGCAAATTATAGCACATCTGTGTTAGAAAAACAAAACAACAAAAACCAAAACCAAAATCTCTTGATCTAAAATTTGAAGAACTCATATTGGGGCTGCCAGGAATTATGCCTGGTATTGAGATGCAAAGTAAATGATAATCCACCTTTGAAAGTTGATGACTTGGGGTAAGGAAACTCATTCAGGGACCTAAGCAGGCACATTTAAAGCCACATGGAGTGTGTTAAGACATGCTGGTGGCAAGTAGTCTCTGTGTGTGTGTGTGTGTGTGTGTGTGTGTGGTGTGCTGATAAACTCGAGGTAAATTTCAAAATGTTTCAGACACAAAAAATCTGTGACCTACTTCTTCCACCCACTCCATCCTCTTTTATTATTCAAAGTAACACAAAGGAGAAACAGTTTTGAAATCAAAGTGAGACTTATCCACCCCAGCTGTAACTTCACTATGATATCATGACTAAGCTCATGTGACTCATAACTTTCCTAAATTATGCAATTCATAACAGTTCCTGAAATCACTTTTTGTGACCTACAGAATACCTTAAAAGCCAAGTTTCTGTTATGTATATACTTTTTGCCCTTCAGAAAATTGATACCTAATCAATATTTAGTACATTTATGATCTAAACATAGAACCAAATGGGTTAATTAAAAAAAAAAACCCTATGTCCTTAAACTATGAAACTATTTCTTGGTCTTGAACATCCATGTCTAAATAATAGTTGGGTTAGGTTAAACAGCAAATAATATCATGAACTGCCAAACAAACAGAAATGCCCTTCTTCAGATGTCCACAAGGCTTCTGTTCATCACTTCATGCTCATGACAAGTCACTGCATTCTTCTGAGACCTATTTTTTCCTACTCAGTAAACAGTGGAGCAAGCTGGGCGGTGGTGGCGCACACCTTTAATCCCAGCACGCGGGAGGCAGAGGCAGGCGGATCTCTGTGTTCGAGGGCAGCTTGGTCTACAAGTGCTAGTTCCAGGACAGGCTCCAAAGCTACAGAGAAACCCTGCCTTGAAAAACCAATAAATAAATAAATAAACAAATAAACAAACAAACAAACCAAACAGCGTAGGGTGGTGATGTCTCCCAGGAGGGCAGTGCTTGCTTAGCATTTCTGCTCAAGGCTCTGAGTGCGAGCCCATCTCACAGCTCAGTATCAGCAGCACAGTTGCACTCAGGGTTTTGATGCGCGGCTCTTCATGCTAAAGTTGCTGTTGACAGGACGCAGTCCTCCGAGATCCAAATCCTTAATACAGAGATTACTCTGCTCTGCAGGGGTAGTTAAAGAGGTGACCATTTCTGTGAGAGGATGAAGAACTAAGCAGAGAGCCCCAGTGGGGGAACTGGAGAAGTCCTTTTAGCTTTCATAGGCGTTTCCAGAACGTTAAGTGTGAAAGTCCTCCATATCTGAGCGTGATTGATTTTTGGATCCTTCGCTGTGTGTGTTGTGGAAGAACACCAGTGTATAAGTGGAAGGATAATTTGAAGAGCCTGTGGACTGGCTTGGCAGGGAAGGAACGACAAGAGAGTCTTCACCGTGGTAGGGAAGTCCCTCCCCAGCTTCCTCTTCGTGCCTCACCCAACAGGAGTTGCGCCTCCAAAGAGCTGGGCTGCTGCTCTGGTTTCACTTGCTCTGCGTTCCCCTAACTTCTGTGTCTCTGACCTTGTCCTGTTCTCTGAAGCCCCACTCGTATCCAGCTGACGTTTACACCTCTGTCTTCAAAAGCACGGTAGTGTGGAAGGTTCAGAATTATGCTATTTGTTTTTGTCTTTGATTTTGATTGGAAGAGGGAGGGGCTGCCCCTTGTTTGCTTTAGTTTGTACCAGTGTACCACAGATTCTCACGGCCCAGGCTTTCTTCGGGGGTTCACCTGGACTCTGCAGATCCTTTAGGGCCGAGCAGCTGCCGGTTACAGGACTTGCTAGAGTCTTGACCTAGGTTAGGCTCAGCCTTGGTAAGCACTGACCATAGAGAATTAGTTGAAACAGCTGACACTCCCCAAAAGTCAGTTTTGGTTCCAAGGTTCTGGTTCCCTGGCCTAGTAGAGAGCACTGCTTTCCGTGTTTCATCCTTCCGGCCCAAGAAGGATACATCCGTTCCGAGGGCTTCTCGCACACTGGCCAGACTGCATCTCTCTGCTGTGTATTCTGGGAGTACTGACCTTGGGTCTTCAGCAAGGCCCAGCAAACAGTGGCGCAGCCCAGGCTTCAGTTTTTCCATTTTTATTGTTGTTTGGACAAAGAGTCTCACTTTGTAGCCCACACTGGCAAGTGCCAGGGTGAGTGTGTGTGCGTGTGTGTGTACTTACAAATGTACATACATACACACATACATACGAATGTCTACCTAGGTAGCCGAGCTAGAATCCCAGGAGTCTTTTAGTGATACTCAATGTTCATTCAGCAGCTTACTGATTTCCCAGATTCCAATCTTGTTTGTTCCTTACTGAAGTTCATGGCGATTTCTACTTAACAGTGCCTTTAGTGCCGGGCGGTGGTGGCGCACGCCTTTAATTCCAGCACTCGGGAGGCAGAGGCAGGCGGATCTCTGTGAGTTCGAGACCAGCCTGGTCTACAGAGCTAGTTCCAGGACAGGCTCCAAAGCCACAGAGAAACCCTGTCTCCAAAAAAAAAACAACCCAATGCCTTTACTCAGAGTCCAAACTCCTTAATATTTCACTCCGTGTTCATTAACTGACCTCCTTCTGCTGCTCCAGTCTCACAAATCAACCTTTATTTCTTTTTAGAGAGGGTCTCACTTTGTAGTTCTCCCAGTTTGTAACTCACTGTGTAGGCCACGCTGGTCTTGAACTCACAGAGATCCGCCTGCCTCTGCCTCCCGAGTGCTGGGATTAAAGGCGTGCGCCACCATTGCCCGGCCTGATGCCATATTCTTGCTGAGATGTTCTACACTGCAGTTCAGCTGAGTTACCTTTCCACTTCTGTGTTTTGCACAGACATAACTGCAAGCGAAACACACATAGAACTGGAGTTACAGAGAGTTGTAAGGACCACGTGGGTGCTAGGAATCCGACCTACATACTCTGGAAGAGCAGCCAGTGCTCTTAGCCACTGAGCCATCCCTCAAATCCTGACCTCGTCCTTTTACTACAGATAGTACTTCCAGGGAAAGCACTTTGGCTTGCCAGGCAGGGATGCTAATCCTGCTATGTTCTTCCATATTGATTGTCACACTTTTTCTTTTGGCAGGTGAACACTTTATGATAATTTTGTGATTGTTCGTCCCCAGTGTACTAAAAATGTATTTCCTTTTATTTCTGTCACATTGCCAGGAGGTTCCTAATGAGTATTAGTTGAATAAATGAGTCCTGGTTTGAAAAGAGCAAAAAAGTGTGTTCAGGAAAGTTGAGACAAGAGGTCGGAGAATAGAGATAACACAAAAGCAGAAGGACGATAGGTCCCTAACATACACCACTAGATAATGCCAGGTGGGGGACTACAGCCGAGAGGAGCAGGGCAGTGGTACTTAGAGAACATTCTCCAGCTGACCTTTTAAACGGTCTCGTTTTCTAAGCGTGTTTCTAGCTAGCTGAACTAAAAGGCTCAACTGTTTCACATGGTGGCTGTAATCACAGAATGGAATGGGCAACTGCTTTGGATTTTATAGAGTCTGTGACCAGGTGCTGAGCAAACAAGGCTCTTCAGGTCTCCGGTTGAGTATGAACTGCAGTAAATGATACTGTAGTAAAGTCAGTGAGTTATACTGTGTGTGTGTGTTTCAGAGTCTCACTATGTATCGTTGGCTGGCCTGGAACTCACTGTCTCAACCAAGTTGGCCTCACACTCTGCCTCCTGTGTGCTGGGATTAAAGGTGCACACCACCATGCCGAGCAGCAGTTTATACTTTACTGAGAGATTTGGGTGGGATGAGAGAGAAATTTTGTTGCTAGATTATAGGAGAATGTGACCACCAACAGTTGAAGTTCTGGAAGTGAGCTGCAGTGGGAAGCTGAGGATCCAAGGGGCACTTTCTAAGAGACAATATCAGGAGCAGTAGTTGGTTCCAGTTTGCCTTCCAAGAGAGAGCTGTTTTTTATTGAGTTGTTTGTAATGGCTCCAGGACATCTAATTTGTAATATCCAGTTATTAAAAGAAAATAATTGCAATGAAAACTATTGCTAACTATTTTAAAGTGTGTTAGCAAGCTACATTTAAAAGGCGCTTATTATAGACAGCATGTGCAAAATAACTCACAGTGTTTCTATTTTGCCCTTATTTTTCTTCCTGCTCCATTTTTATACATAGTTAAGATATTTGGGATATGAATAGGTTTTAAAACCCTCCCTTTGCTCAATATTGTAGGCGTTCTGCTATGAGCAGGCTTTTAAATGGTGGATGGTTTCCCCCGTCCTTGGGACATTTCCACAGCTTCTCTCTGTTTTACAGTTTAGCTTATCCTGTTTCTGGTTCTTGTTTTTAAAAGCAGTGCAAGGTTGAATAAAGAGTGAACTGGATGACCTGGATCTTAAACACGCATTACCTGTAAACACGAGCCTGGTGCCTACTGTGCCTTGCTGTAAATTTAAGGAAGCGTGCAAGAAGCACCCTATGTGGAGTGTCCCCACAGGCTTGCTTATGTATTAGCTGCTTGGTCTCCAGCTGGAAGCATTATTTTTAGTTGTTTACTACTTTAGCTTAAGTGGTTTTCTCTCTTCTCTTCCATTTCTCTTATGGTGTAGGACAGGGAGGCCTTTAGGGGCTGGTGTCCCTCCGTGTTGCCTAGGGTGACTTCGAACTCTAGCCTTCCTCTTGCTTCAGCTTTCAGTAGCTAAGCTTGCCAGTAGGAGCCGTCATGCTGCCACACTTGCTTAGTGGTTTTCAAACCTGAATTCACATGAGAATTACCTGGAAGGCCACATAAATTGCTGGTCCACACACTGAGGGTTTCTGAGTGTTCGTATTTCTAACAAGCCCCCAGCTGCCGATGCAGCTGGTTTGGGGGAACCACACCCTGAGGAGCCCTGGTCCATGTTATTGACAATGAAAGTACAATATTGAGGTAGGATTCTAAGTCAGTAGGTATGATTATGATCTTAATGAAACTGAGTTCATGTACCAGCCTGTATCAAGGCAATTGAAGACTTGTGTTGGCACTTCAGCATGGAAAATTCATGTAATTTGTGAACGTGAGCCTGATGAGCCAAGCTTCTATGCTGAATGTTTTAACGATAGAATCCTGTGATGAGAGCTGCATGTGGTGGTCTTCACTAGGAAGGTAGATGCAGGATCAGGAAGGAGTTCAAGGCTAGCCTGGGGCTCCGTGAGCAATACCACAATAAAAAGATGTTGTGGTGAATAAAACATGGCTCCTTCCTGGCCATTTTTTAATCTGTGAGATAAAACATGTCATAAAACAAAAAGTGTCAGAAGAAAGATACTGAGAGCTATAGAGTCCAGAGGGAAGAAAGGCCATTTTGCTTGAAATGCTGAAAGATCAAGACCAACTAGGTAGACAGTCCCAGGAGGCCTGGCTATCTTCACAGGCTTTTAAAAGCATCATTTCAGAAAAGCTTGAGTTTCTCAGCCTGGATGAAATTCAAAAACCCAGTGCTGTGTTGCATTCGGGTTTGGTTGTATTTTTCTTCCTTTCTTTGGTTCTCTGACACAGCAATGGCATCAGAGTTTGGGGTGGTAGACGCGTTATTTAGTCTTGGTCCTCTTTCGAAGCGTTCTGTGGAGATAATGTAGTGACTCACGCAGCACAGCCCCCAGGAGAAAAGCTTGGACATTGTTGAACAAGTTGGTTGACTAAAAGGGCAAGCTTCTGAAAGGTTTTCTGTTGGTGCCCCTAAGCTTTGTGATTGCAGAGTCAAATCACCAGCCGCCATCTTGTGGTGGGAGAGCCAATAATATCTGAAACAGCTTTCTTCTGGATTGACTTTAAAAGGAAATTCTGTTAACACAAAAAATAGGGTAATATCTAGCAACTGTGAATTTTGAGTCAGAGCCTTGAACGAATGTTGATTAACTTTGATCTGGTAGTAGCATGCCTGCACTCTTTTTTTATTATACATTTTTATTGATATTTATTGAGCTCTACATTTTTCTCTGCTCCCCTCCCTGCCTCTCCCCTCTCCCCTTCAATCCTCCCCCACGGTCTCCATGCTCCCAATTTACTCAGGAGATCTTGTCTTTTTATACTTTCTACTTCCCTTGTAGATTAGATCTATGTAAGTCTCTCTTAGGGTCCATATTGTTGTCTAAGTTCTCTGGGATTGTGGTTTGTAGGCTGGCTTTCTTTGCTTTATGTTTAAAAACCACCTATGAGTGAGTACATGTGATAATTGTCTTTCTGTGTCTGGGTTACCTCACTCAAAATAATGTTTTCTAGCTCCACCCATTTTCCTGCAAAATTTAAGCTGTTGTTATTTTTTTTCTGCTGAGTAGTACCCCGTTTTGTAAATGTACCACATTTTCCTTATCCATTCTTCGGTCGAGGGGCATTTATGTTTTTTTCCAGGTTCTGCATGCCTGCATTCTTGCTTTCTCGGGTTTACTCAGGTGTTTAACAGAAAGATAATCTTTCCTACCACCCTATAGAAACTGTTTAATACTTTTATCTTGCTTTAATGTCCACATCCCTTTTCTCTGTTCTTTGCTAGTTCCTCTCTTTCTTTTTTCCCGTCCCTCCCTCCATTCCATCCCTTTATTTCCTCCCTTCTTTCTTTGGAGACAGACTTACTATGAATGCATTTCTCTGACCTGAAGTTTGTGTGTAGCCCCCACTCTCCTGCAACTGTGCTTTTCTTGTCCCAGCCTCCGGAGTGCCAGGCTTATAGGCGTGCGCCCCAGGCCTGCCTGGCTGAGATCTGTTTTCTTGTGCATTCTGTGCTTCATACTACGATGAGTATTCTGTAGCGCAAGGACTTTGTTCTTTTGCTGTTGTGTTTCAGCCCTTGGACTATTTAGTGCTTGGCTCACAGCAGCCGGTGAATGAGCTGAGGAACGGACTGATTGGGAATATTCAGGGACTATGCTCTTGGGTTCATTCATTTTCTTAAAATTTACTTACTTTAATTTTGTGTCTGCCTCTTATGCCTGCATGTTTGTGTCCCACTTGTGTCCGTTGTTCTTGGAGGTCAGAAGAGGGTGCCAGGTCCTATGGAACTAGAGTTGTGAGCTGCTATTTGGATGCTGGGAACTAAACCCCAGATCTCTGCAAAAACTGCAATTACTCTTAACTTCTGACCTGTCTCTTCAGGCCTAAACATATATATATATATATATATATATATATATATATATATATGTGTTTATTTATTTATTTATTTTTTCGAGACAGGGTTTCTCTGTAGCTTTGGAGCCTGTCCTGGAACTAGCTCTTGTAGACCAGGCTGGCCTCGAACTCACAGAGATCCACCTGCCTCTGCCTCTCGGGTGCTGGGATTAAAGGCGTGCACCACCACTGCCCGGCCTACATTATTTTTTTCCATTTATTTATTTATTTATTCATTCATTCATTCATTCATATATTTTTTATTAAATTTATTTATTTATTAAAGATTTCTGTCTCTTCCCCGCCACCGCCTCCCATTTCCCCCCTCCCCCAATCAAGTCCCCCTCCCTCCTCAGCCCGAAGAGCAATCAGGGTTCCCTGCCCTGTGGGAAGTCCAAGGAACCCCCACCTCCATCCAGGTCTAGTAAGGTGAGCATCCAAACTGCCTAGGCTCCCACAAAGCCAGTGCGTGCAGTAGGATCAGAAACCCATTGCCATTGTTCTTGAGTTCTCAGTAGTCCTCATTGTCCGCTATGTTCAGCGAGTCCGGTTTTATCCCAGACTTTTTCAGACCCAGGCCAGCTGGCCTTGGTGAATTCCTAATAGAACATCCCCAATGTCTCATTGTGTGGGTGCACCCCTTGCGGTCCTGAGTTCCTTGCTCGTGCTCTCTCTCCTTCTGCTCCTGATTTGGACCTAGGCCTACATTATTTTTAAGGCTGAATGTGAAAGCACAGGCAGGCCTGCAACCCCAGCACCAGGGAGGTGGGATAGGATCAGGAGTTCAGGGTTATGCTATGTTATATAGCTTGTTCAGGGCCACCGTGGACTGCAGGAGATTCTGTCTCAGTCACACCTCGCCGTACTCCCAACTCTGTCACTCTTAAAAAATGAGTGTGATGGCTTGTATTTTTAATCCTAGCACTTGGAAGACTGAGGTAGGAGGGTTGCTGTAAATTGGAGGTCATTTTGCGCTACAGTAAGGCCCTGTCTCAGAAACCCAAAACAAACAAACAAACAAACAAAAAATACCCATAATCCCAGCACTTGGAACGCTTGAGTTTCTGGGCTGCATAGTACTCTCCTGTCCCCAAATAAAATTACTCTTAATTTTTGGTTGACATGAAATAATTGGATGCTTTTGACATTTCTTTTAAAACCATTTAAGTTTTTACTGTGTAACAATAAACATTAGCCCAGAGTGCTGCTGCCCTGTGGTGAGGAATTCTAGGTCCATTTGAATGATTTGAATGGCCATGATTATTGAAAGAAAAGGAAAATATCAGCTCATGTATTTTAGGCAGCTAATTTTATTTTTATTTTATGTATGTGAGTGTTTGCGTGTGCCTGATGTCTGAGGAGGCCCGGAGAGGGTGTCAGACCCCCAGGAACTAGAGTGACGGGCAGGTGTCTACTGTTTTTAAGTTAAAAACCTTACTTTAAAGCTCTTCTTCTGGAGGAGGCAGCAGAGGCGTGGTTAAAAACATGGAGCGCAGTGGCATATACTTTATTATAGTAGCTCAGGTTTTGAATCTCGTACTTTTTCTGAACTGCCTGCAGGCAGTGTGTCTTTGTTTTCTTGGCTGGTGACTTGGTCTGGTAAAGCAATAGGTGTTGGTTTCCTTCTGAGCATTAGTGCCCTCTCCCTGTGCCTGAGTTGGTAGATGCTGGTGTGTCTGTTTGGGGTGGCCATGGTATGATGCTATTGCCAGCCCTCGGGTTTGAGACTGAGTCTTGCCGACAAGCCCAGACTGGTCTGGAACTTGGGTTTGGGGACTCGTGTGCTTTCCTGGTTTTGGTTTCTTAGGCTGTTAATACATATCATTTATCAGTCTTCTTAGTACCTGTTCATGGATGAGGGATTGGGTTAGCTCAGTTTGACAGGGAAAAGGTTGGATCAGCTACTTTTATCTTGGACATTTTAAACATGCACGCTAGAAATGCCTTTTATCTTGAAGTCTCATGGTACTCTTTGGTGTCTAACCTCACTCCGAGTCCAGCTCCCGGCCCTTCAAGAGTCTTCCCACACTAGCTTGTTTGCCACACTCAGAGTGTAGTTGTTTCTGTGTTCTGAAGTCTGTTACCTCCTTGCCCCTCCCTGCTTCCAGGAGAAACTGGGTCATTTGTTCTGCAGGAATCTAACTTTCTAGGCGTGGCCGATGGCTTCCTGCACTAGTTATTTAACTTGGCAGCATCTGAACCTTTTATGTCCTAAGAATTTGAACTTAGATCTTTATTAATTCAGGTTCATTCTTTTTGTAAGGACGTGATTTGTTGGCCACATACCCGAGCACTTCAGCTTATTGTCTGACACAATTGTCTAGTAGGTTTAAGTGCTAAAAACCTTCAAGATTATTGACTTAATTTTTATGTCTATGAATGTTTTGCCTGTATGTATATATGTGTACCACATGTGTGTGGTTTGTGCCAGTGGAGGTCAGAAGAGGGTGTCAGATTCCCTGGACCTTGATTTATGGATGGTTGTCAGCAGCCATGTGGGTGCTAGGAACTGAACCTGGGTCCCCTTCCTCTGCAAGAAAAGGTGCTCTTAACTGCTGATCCCTCTCTTCAGCCTCTGGCAACCTTTATCAGTCTGTTAAAGATTTGTTTACTTTATTCTATGAATGCTTTACCTGTGTGTGTATATGTGTACAAGCCATATGTATACCTGGTACCGATGGAGGTCAGAAGAGGGCCTTGGATTCCCCTCCTTGGAATTACAATTACAGGTAGTTGTGAGCTGCCATGTGAGTGTTGGGATCTGAACCCAGGTCCTTTGGAAGAGCAGCAAGTGCTCTTCACTTCTGAGCCACAGCTTCAACCTCCATAATCTTTTTAAAAAAATCTTTTAAATTGTGTCTGTGTGACGGTATGTGTTGGGTGCCCACAGAGGCTAGAAGACGGCTCTAGATCCCATGGAGCTTCTGAACCATCTGATGTGTGTACTGGGATCCGAATTCGGGTCCTCGTGACTGAGTGCGAAATGTTCTTAACTGACTGAGCTGTCTGTCTAACCTGCTAATAACTTTTTTACCTTTATTTCAGAGAAACTTGATTCTTTGCTCTCAGACTACGATATCCTCTCTTTGTCTAATATCCAGCAGCACTCTGTAAGGAAGAGAGACCTACAGTCTGCGGCACACTTAGAAACACTACTAACTTTTTCAGCTTTGAAAAGGTAATTGGAATTATACACAGAGTAATACTGGGGCAATGTGAAGGTGGGGCAGGCTGGCTTGTTTTGACAAAAGCAGTAAAAAAAGGTATCTATAGAAATCTTAGGAAAATACTTCTTCAAGATTTGTACTTGATGTAATTACAGTATGTCCTGTGTGACTCTAACACTGTTTAATGTCTATTTTAAAAATGTTTAAAATACTTTAAAAAATTTATTAATATTTTAAAGGAAATGAGTATCCCAAGAGTATTACCAATGATAACCATATTTATAAAATTCTAACAGTTTTATTAATTGAATGCTTATAATACTTTTTATTTAATTTTTTTTAAAGATTTATTATTTATTTTATTATGTATTCAGTGTTCTGCCTGCAGGGATACATGCAGGCCAGAAGAGGGCACCAGATCAGATGGTTGTAAGCCACCATGTGGTTGCTGGGAATTGAACTCAGGACCTCTGGAAGAACAGCCAGTGCTCTTAACCTTTGAGCCATCTCTCCAGTCCTATTTTCAAAAATTTTTATTCATTGTTTTATGTATGAGTGTTTTGCCTGTCTTTATACCACATGTGTGTTTGGTGCCTTCAGAGGCTAGGGCATTGGATTCCCCAGGACTGGAGTCACAGAGGTTTGTGAGCAGTGATGTGGATGCTGGGAATCCAGCCTGGATCTGGAAGAGCAGCCAGTGTTCTTAACTGCTGATCCATCTCTCCAGCCCCTATTTTAAAAATTTTTAATTATTTATTTTTACTATTTATGTTTGTGTCTGTGTGAGTATACATGCATGGGTGTGTTGTAGTGCCTGAGGAAACCAGAAGAGTATCTAATCTCTTAGAGCTGGCATTACAGGCTCTTGTGAGCCACCTCAATGTGGGTGCTGGGATCTGAACTGACAGTTAAAAGGGCAATAAGATGGGACTGGAGACATGGCTCTGGTTGAGAGCACTGACTGCAGGGTACCCAGTTTGATTCCTTGCAGCCACATTAGTTGCAAATATACATACATAAGAAAGAATACATAAAATCTTCTTTGAAAAACAGTGGGGAATATAAATATATGAGCTTTTAAAAAATTCACTGAATAAGATTTTCAAATAACAATAAACATGAGTAAGGTTGCCAATATTTTTTAGGTCAAAAAACCCAGCTCAAACAGCCGCAAAAGGCTAGGCTCCACCCACTTAGTACTCCAGTTAAAGAGACAGTGGTGAGACACACATTAGAAACAGGGGTTCAGGGACCATCAAGTTCATCTTCTAGGTTCCATCATGAGGTTTACTCTAAGCAGAGAGAACACTGGGTCATGGGAAAGAGATACTTAGAATTAAGCAGTGCTGATCAAGATGTGATTCTCTCTGTCCTAGTCTCGGTTCTGGTTCATTCGGTGGTCCAAAGAAGTCCTTATTGGTTGTCATTACTCTTATTCTTACATTTTATTCTTATTCTTGTCATTACTCTTAAGGCTTCGGTGTAGCCTTACACTTCTGGATTATTGTTCTCATCTGGGCTCCTGTGAGAGTTTGTTCTTCCTGGGAATACACAGTACTTGTGTGCCCAGTCCAAGTGCAGAGATTCCCAAGTGCTTGTTCAGTAATATATGTATCTGGTTTAAGAACCAAATTGTCCCAGAGAAACAGATTAGTTTGTAAAGTGCTTGCCTAACACACTCAAGGTCCTGTGTTTATTCCTAGTACCCCACCCCAAAACAAAGAAAAAGCAACCTTAAAGAGACTATAGTAAGTCATTTTCTAACTAAATCCTAGATCCAAAGAGGTTTTTTTGTTTGTAAACTTCTAAAAAGTTTTAGTGCATTAAAATATTTTTTAAACATTTACTTATTGTCAGTGGGGATACTCACACTACAGCAAATGAGTAGAAATTAGGACAGCTTGTAGGAGTTGGCTCTTACCTTCCACTGTGTGAGTTCCAGGGGCCATCAGACTTGGCAGCAAGTGCCCATTGAGCCATCTTGATGCCTCGTCAGTGCGTGCATAGTTTTGCATGTAGATTAAAGTGTAGATACATGCCACCATGCCCTCACTATGTTGGTGAGTTCAACCAACACAGACGAAGTTTTCATCTGAAATGAGCATGTACAGAATTTGTCTTGTTATTATACCCTGAAAAGTAAGTAAAAGTAACTTAATCAGATTATTTATTTATTTATTCATTCATTCATTTGTGACAAGGTCTTGCTGTGTAGCCCAGGCTGGGCTGGAACTCACTGTGTGGATCACACAGGACTTAAACTTGCATAATTCTGCTTTTCAGGTGCTAGGATTACAGGTGTGTGCCTCCACATCTTGTTTGGTGTGGTGCTGGGGAACATGACCTTTTGCCTGCCAGACAAGCCCTCTGCCAGCTATGCTATGTCCCCAGCCTAGTGCACTAGGTTTTTATCAGCAGGTAGCTTTCATCTTCTCTAAGGGCAAATATCTCACACAGTTGTTTTGATTTATGTTTCAAGTGAAACATTTCATTTGTTTGTTTTTATGAATTACACTTTCATAATTTTTTGCTACTGAGTTTGTTCATTTGGCTACTGAATTTAGTATTGCTTAGTATATTAAGGAAATTGGTCAGTCGTTGCATATTACTGATATTTTGTGCAAGAAGTTTATTTTTTTGGATTTTTGAGACAGGGTTTCTCTGTAACTTTGGAGCTTGTCTTGGAACTAGCTCTTGTAGACCAGGCTGGTCTCGAACTCAAAGAGATCCACCTGCCTCTGCCTCCTGAGTGCTGGGATTAAAGGCACCACCACCACAAGAAGTTTTTAATAGTATTTTATTTTTCTAATCATTGCCATATCTACATGTTATTTTTAGTAACTTTAGAACTTATATACAAATAGTAAAATATTGACTATAGATAGTATCATTTTGGCTGTTTAGCTTCCAAGCAACCTAAAAATTGAGTGTATTGTTTACCAGACACTTGGCATAGCTTGTCTCTAATTCTTCCATTCTCTTGATAGTTGTTTCCTTTTAAAGACACACACACACCTATGGTTCGTAGAAGCTATATGACATGCCCACAATAGATAGCTGTTTGTGCACAGCCGCGTCCAGAATTAAGAGTTACTTTTTTAAGCACTGGTGAAAGTTTACTAAGGAATGGGTGGGAAGGGAGATGGCTTAGTGTGAGTGTGCCTGCTAACAACACGAACTCTACCCTCAGGACCTGCATGGTAGAAGACTGCCTCTACATGTATACCATGGCTCGTGTGTGTCCACACACAGGCCCATACTAAATAAGTGTAGTGAAAATGTGTTTAGTCTATAGGAGCAGTGGAGGAGGTACAAAACAAGAACTGAAAATTGAGTTTTCTAGAGATTTGAAGCGGCTTATGGAGTCCTTCCCTATGACGGGGCAGGTATTTCTGTGGCTTTACGTATTTCTTGTGTTTCACAAGTGACACTGGTGTGTAAAGAAAATGTTAATATAAGCTGTGCACTGGGCGGTAGAGGCTGGCAGAGGAAGAAAGAAAGAAAATGTTAATATCCATCCCTGCTTACACAGAATCAATTAAGTATTTTTTTATTAATTCACAGTTTTGATCTTGTTTATTAGGAATTGTGTCTAACAATTCTGAAAATGTATCATTGCATTAAATTGGTCTTTCATTTAACCTTCAGACTATTGAGTTAAGTCTTATATTTTTTTACTCGTAGATGAATGCTTAGGTTTAGTGACTTACAGTCAAGGTCATACAGTAATGGTGGAGGTTGGATTTGAGCCAAGCTTTTCAGACTTCTAGTCCAGTGCTAGTTCTCCTCTCATACCGTGTTACCTAACATATAAACAACCAAGTCTTGGGTAGCGGGAATGGGCAGTGCAGGCCATGGCCAGCCTTGCCTTTGAGAAGCCACTGTTTCTGGTGATGATAGCAAAGAAGAAGATTCTCATTTTAATAGCAGTGGAAGACAAAAGAATTTAAACCAGACTACAGTAGATTTGGATGTGACTGTTAAGGTTGAAAGCATGAAATGAATATTGAAGGATTGCAGCATGAGTAGTGGTTTATGAGAAAGGAAACTTGTTTAAATTTGCCTGCTGAGCTTTGTTTCCTTGTTGACACAATGAATAAACACCCATTCTAAAGTAATGAGAAAGCTGCAAAGTGGTTGTAACTGACTCCCTAGCTGAAGGTTTTATAAAGCACAGTGCTAAGACTAGAAAACTTAAAAAACAAATTTGGGCTTTATTTTTACCATATAACAGATCTGTTTTCTATAAAAAGTGTGTGTGTTATGTATGAGTATGGATGCTTGTATTTAAGGCATGGTGCTGCAAGTTTGGAGATCAAAGGACAATCTTGGGCATAAGCCCTCACCTTCCACTTTTTTTGTTTGTTTGTTTGTTTTTTGAAACAGGTTTTCTCAGTGTAGCCTCACTCTATAGACCACACTGACCTCGAATTCACAGAGATCTGCTTCCCTCTGCCTCCTGAGTCCTGGGATTAAAGGTGTGAGCTACCACCACTCAGTACCCCCTCCCCCCTTTTTTTAATTGATCCTCTTATTGGCATAACAAGTGCTTTACCCACCGAGCCCGTCTCCCCAGTCCTCACAGCAGATTCTTGGTGCAGAAAACCCAGATTGCAGCTCATGAGACTTTCTTAGGAAGAACGTCAGAGACACTGTCATAGCTCAGGAGAACTTTGACCCTAAACCTAGGACATTTGTAATAGGGTGCTTTTCTTCCCAAAGTTCCATCGTAACCAAAGTGGAAAGAACATTAGTGATAATGAGTGACGTAGGAGAGCACACTGGATAGCAGGGGAAATGAGCAAGGTTATGAAATGATGTATTGTATCTCTCTCTGACCATCAGAAAGTATATAAGCAAAACTAAAATTACCTTGTATGCTCAAAAAGTTAAAAATATTCGTTGCTGTGGAGACAGTCCCAGTCTGGGTTTCTTCCTGGCAGTTGAGAGATTTATGCAGACCCACAGGGAAGTAACATTTCATATTTTCAACACCATAGCTGACAAAATTTGTTCCTATGGTTGAGAAGAACAACATATCTTTCTTCACCTTGGGTATTAGTGGGCACATTGAAAGGTCTCTGTGAATATCAAAGTCTGGCTCCCACCCCCAGCTTTTATTTCAGAATGACAATGCTTTAAAAGTATTAAACCATATAAGGAACTGGGACATATATATTTTAATATCCACATTTAGTATCTATGTCCCTGGTAGTAATTATGTATTACTGTTTTTCGAGGTGAGTTTTATTGAGGAGGAAAAAAACCCATGGGTTTTTTTAAATAAACCCAGAAACAGCATTTTGATAATTTTACACAGTAGCAAGACCTCTTCCATAGGATGCGAGCCTGGTTGCTAGAAGCAGTGAAATACAAATCCATTGTTCAGTTTCACAGTTGATAGCTGTGTAACTGTGAGTGTGTAACTGCTCAGGTCCAGCTTTTACTTTTATGAAGCAGAGATAATAGACAGATTATCTTAAGAGCAGGTAGATAAAATTAATGGCATATAACAGAGTCTTTAATAGTCAATTTCTGAGATAAGCAGGACACCCAATTTAAACCTTAACTGCCCACATGTGTTTCCTTATTAATCAGTTTCCAGGAAAGAGAAATACATAATCTTTACCCTTATTCCCCAAGAATTAGTTAATGAGTTTTCTTCCATCTTTCCTTTCTTTCTTGTTTTGACTGTACAGAATATGAAGGGTTATTTTTAAAGATTGCATATTTTTAACCAGGATACACAGATGCACTTAATGTAACGGTACTTTTTGCAAAAATGGATTTCATAGTACTTGGAAATGCTCTCTAAAAATTAGACAGCAGGTGCCTGAAGCTCCAAACAGCCCTCAGGATGGAGGCAGGGAGTGTTTGGTGACTCCCGAGAGCTGTGCTGCAGATGAAATGACTACTTCACGACAGCAGACTGCCCCTGTGTGCACACAGTGCTAGACAAAACATCCTCCTTTCCAGTCCTTTCTAATGGGTCTCAGTGCTACAAGGAAACCCAGTCGGGTAGAACTCTCAAGCAGTCAGAGGACCCCTTCATAGTTTATTTATGTATCTATGTGTACACATGTATCATGAAATACATGTGAAGATCAGAGGACAACTTGAGGGAGTTAGTGCTTTCTTTCCATCATGTAGGCCCCACAGATAGAACTTTACCTGTGAGTTGTCCTGCCAGCCCCCAGCGCCCCTTTAAAGACCATTTTAAAATTAGTTTCTTTAGCTGGGCGGTGGTAGTGCACGTCTTTAATCCCAGCACTCAGGAGGCAGAGGCAGGCAGATCTGTGAGTTCGAGGCCAGTCTGGTTCACAGAGTGAGTTCCAGGACAGTCAGGACTGTTACATAGAGAAACCCTGTCTCAGAAAAAAAAAAAAAAAAAAAAAAAAGAAAGAAAAATAGTTTCTTTTGTTCTGCCAAGGTTTTATAACTAAACCAATTAGTCCATTTATCTTTGCAGGAGAAGTAATGTTACATGTACCCAATAAGTTGTTATTAGCTGCTGTGGGTCTGGAGAGATGACTTTGTGGTTAAAGCACTTGCTACTTTCACTGAAGACTGGAGTTTCCCAGCACCCACATTGAACTGCTCACAACCACCTGTAACTCTAGCTTCAAGGGATCCAGCGCTCTCTTCCAGGTGTACTCATGCCCACACACAGACACAAACACACAGAGTAATGGATTAAACCTTTTCTCCCCTGAGGAAAATTACGGAATGCTTCACAGATTTGTGTATCATCCTTGTGCGGGGCTATGCATCCTCTAACCGAAGAGAGAGACCAATTGCTATAAATCTTGGGAAAAAAATAGTAGTTATAACTTGGGTAGAGATTTATTCATCTTGTCTCTTCTAGATCTTAAAGAGTGAAATGAAAATTAGGCCTCTATTTTATGTCTTTAAACTGACTGCATTTTCTCTGTAGGCATTTTAAATTATACCTGACATCAAGTACTGAGCGCTTTTCACAAAACTTCAGAGTCGTGGTGGTGGATGGAAAAGAAGAAAGCGAGTACAGCGTGAAATGGCAGGACTTCTTCAGCGGGCACGTGGTCGGTGAGTGCGTGCTGGCCCTCTGCAGAGCTCCTGGGCTGTTGTGTTCTCCGCTCATAAACGCTTGGCAGTGATGGGATGCCTGACAGGCAAAAGAGGAAGGATTTACATCGCTGCATGGTTTACAAGGTTCTGGTTCACGATGCTTTGGACCTGAGGGGAGACAGATCATCATGGTAGCAGAAGCGTGTGGTGGAAGAGGTGGCTCATGTCATGATTCCGGGAAGCATGTAGAAAGGAGGGCAGAGGGATGCCACATGTCCTTCAAAGGCCTTCCCCCATGACTGACTCCTTCCAAGTAGATTCCAGCTCCCAATTGGTCCATTCAGTTATGAGTTAGTCATCCGTGGATTAATCCCTTGATGAAGTATGACTCTAATAGTCTAATCACTTTCAAGAATCTAACTGAAAACTCAGCTTTGAATGCACAAGTCTTTAAGGGGCATTTTTTAGATTTAAACCATCATAGGCCTCGGCTTTAGCTTACTTACAGAGTCTCTCTTTTTGTGGGGGGTGGATAGGTAAGGAAAGACGTGGGGTTTTTTTGTTTTTAAAGATTTTTATTTATTATGTATACAGTATTCTTCCTGTATGTATGACTGTAGGCTAGAAGAGGGAGCCAGATCTTATTACAGATAATTGTGAGCTGCCGTGTGGTTGCTGGGAATTGAACTCAGGACCTCTGGAAGAGCAACCAATGCTCTTAACCACTGAGCCCCCCAAAAGGGTGTTTTTTTTTTTTTTTAGCTCTATAAGTTAGGAGAGTACAGGTATCATTTAGCGTATTGTTTAGGGAGTGTCTCTCCTTCCCTCATAACATAGCCCAAGCTGGTCTCTTTGTTGTGTCTCATGCACTGTCGTCCCATCCCTCACCTGGCTTGGTTTGCTTTTTACTTTTTTCTCCAATAAGAAGAAGGAAATGGGTGACTGGAGAGATAACTCGGGGGGTTAAGAGCACTGACTGCTCTGCCAGAGGTCCCGGGTTCTATTCCAGGCACCCACATGTAGGCTCACAGCATCCAGTTCCTGGGGATATAATACTCTCTTCTGGCCTCTGAGGGTACTGCATACACAGACAAAATGTTTATACGCATAAATAAGGAAAAAAAAGGTGAAAATGGCACAGAAAGCTCCAAATTACTGTTGGGATCTATATATTCTAATTCGTGCTTCCTGTTTTCCTTAGTTGTTGTTTATTTTTGAGGCAGAGTTTCTTGGTGCAGTCCTGACTGCACCAAAATTTGCTCTGTTGGCCAGGCTGGCCTTGAATTTAGAGATCCACCTGCCTCTGCCTCCTGAGTGCTGGGATTATAGGCATGTGACACTACCACCTGGCTCTGATATAAATATTTTTGATAATAAAAGTACCTTCTTTTTTTCCCTTAAGGCGAGCCTGACTCTAGAGTTCTAGCCCACATAGGAGATGATGATGTTACAATAAGAATCAACACAGATGGGGCAGAGTATAACATAGAGGTAAGTCTACGTGTAAAAGGGTTGACTTGGGGACAGGAGTTTGAGAGCTCTCTTATAGCCCATGCTGGCCTTTAATTGGCAAGGTAGCTGAGGTCGGCCTTGAACTCAATGCAGCTGAGGTTGGCCTTGAACCCCTGGTTCTTCTCCCTCTACTTCCACCTTCCTTCCTTTGAAGTTGTCTTTCTTTCAGTAGCTTGTCTCTCTGAGTTTTAAAGAGCTTCTTTGTAGTTGGTTTTTTACTCTTTGGGGGCCCACATACTCAACTCTCATATGAGTACAAGGAGACTTACTCTTCCTTATGAATTCCCGGCCTTAGCTTGGCTTGTTTCCAGCCAGTTTTTCTAACTTAAATTATCCCATTTCTCTTTAACTATGTTTTGCCTCTGGGCTTTTTATTTTTTTAACCTTACTTTGTTTTATTTATTTTTCTTTCCTTCCTACTCTGGCTGGCCTCTGCCATCCTCCTCTCCTTTTCTCCTTGCTCTCTTCCCTAGATTTCTCCTTTCAGTTTTCTCTGCCTGCCAGCCCCGCCTATCTTTCCTCTGCCTGACTATTGGCTGTTCATTTCTTTATCAGACCAATCAGGTGCCTTAAGCAAGGTGAAAGAGATGCAGCATATTTTTACATAATTAAGCTCATATTCTTACATTGTTAAGTGAATGCAGCATAAACAAAAGTAACACATCTTTGCTTGATTAAACAAATATTCCATAGCATTTCTTGGTTGTTTTAAGATGTTAAAGCTAATAAAGTATGGTGAGTCCCATCTCTAATCCCTCTTGGGAGGCTCAGGCAGGAGAATTGCCATGAGTTTTCTGTTTAGCACTCAGGAAGGCAGAGGCAGGGGGATCACTGTAAACTCAAGACTAGGCTAGGTTACATAGTGAGCTCTGAGACAGTCTAAGCTACATAGGGAGACACAGGGCGCTTTAAGAAACCTAGATAAATAATCGTAAATGCCATAGTTATGCCACCATGCCTTGGTGGTGATTTGTGTAATAAGAGCCCAGGGCCTCTTCATCCTTGCTGGGTGCTGTACCAGTATATGCATACTTGGACCATATGTTCTAAGAATATTTTTCTAGTTCTTTTTCTGTATGCATATGTATACTGAGTGTGACTATCCAGACTGTTATTCCTGCAAGAAGTTTTTTTAGTGAAGGCTTTCCGGTGGACCATTGTTTAGCCAGTCTTCTGCTGATGACCATTAATTGTGCTTTAATTTCTTGAAATAGAATGTTCTAGAATGAACAGCTTGTGGGTACATATATTTACTTGGGATGGTCTGGGTGACCAGTCTATAAGGTTTTCATTGTTGTGTTTCATTTGTTTCTGAGACCGAGACTTCTGTGTGTAGAAGGCCATTTCCCGTGTGTTAGTTAGGGCTTCGGCATTTTCAGCAGCATGCACAGGGGTCATTCCTCTCCAGCCTTGCCAGGCTGTTTCTGATGATAGCCGTCCTAAGGGGCATGAAGTAGTGTCCTTCTCATTTTCTTATACATGCATAACTTTGTTTAGAATCCTTTTTACATTCTTCATAGCTGAGACCAGTATATTTACAGAAAGGTTAGTTTTGTGAACATGTTTGCAGCCCTTTGACTTGTGCACCCTTCCGAGCACATGGGTTGTATTCTCTGGCAGACCCGTGTTATAGATGGAGAGTATTTATTTATTTATTTATTTATTTATTTATTTAAGATTTCTGTCTCTTCCCCGCCGCTGCCTCCCATTCCCCTCCCCCAATCAAGTCCCCCTCCCTTGTCAGCCCAAAGAGCAATCAGGGTTCCCTGCCCTGTGGGAAGTCCAAGGACCACCCACCTCCATCCAGGTCTAGTAAGGTGAGCATCCAAACTGCCTAGGCTCCCACAAAGCCAGTACGTGCAGTAGGATCAAAAACCCATTGCCATTGTTCTTGAGTTCTCAGTAGTCCTCATTGTCCGCTATGTTCAGCGAGTCCGGTTTTATCGCAGGCCTTTTCAGACCCAGGCCAGCTGGCCTTGGTGGGTTCCCGATAGAACATCCCCAATGTCTCAGTGTGTGGATGCACCCCTTGCGGTCCTGAGTTCCTTGCTCGTGCTCTCTCTCCTTCTGCTCCTGATTTGGACCTTGAGATTTCTGTCCGGTGCTCCAATGTGGGTCTCTGTCTCTGTCTCCTTTCATCGCCTGATGAAGGTTAATATTCAGGAGGATGCCTATATGTTTTTCTTTGGGTTCTCCTTATTTAGCTTCTCTAGGATCACTAATTATAGGCTCAATGTCCTTTATTTATGGCTAGAAACCAAATATGAGTGAGTACATCCCATGTTCCTCTTTTTGGGTCTGGCTTACCTCACTCAGGATAGTGTTTTCTATTTCCATCCATTTGCATGCAAAATTCAAGAAGTCCTTGTTTTTTACTGCTGAGTAGTACTCTAATATGTATATATTCCATACTTTCTTCATCCATTCTTCCATTGAAGGGCATCTAGGTTGTTTCCAGGTTCTGGCTATTACAAACAATGATGCTATGAACATAGTTGAGCATATACTTTTGTTGTATGATAGGGCATCTCTTGGGTATATTCCCAAGAAGTGGTATTGCTGGGTCCAGGGGTAGGTTGATCCCGACTTCCCTGAGAAACCGCCACACTGCTTTCCAAAGTGGTTGCACAAGTTTGCATTCCCACCAGCAATGGATGAGTATACCCCTTTCTCCACAACCTCTCCAGCAAAGGCTATCATTGGTGTTTTTTATTTTAGCCATTCTGACAGGTGTAAGATGGTATCTTAAAGTTGTCTTGATTTGCATTTCCCTGATCTCTAAGGAAGTTGAGCATGACCTTAAGTGTCTTTTGGCCATTTGAACTTCTTCTGTTGAGAATTCTCTGTTCAGCTCAATGCCCCATTTTATAGTTGGGTTGATTAGCCTTTTACGGTCTAGTTTCTTGAGTTCTTTATATATTTTAGAGATCAGACCTTTGTCAGTTGCGGGATTGGTGAAGATCTTCTCCCAGTTAGTGGGTTGCCTTTTTGTCTTAGTGACAGTGTCCTTTGCTTTACAGAAGCTTCTCAGTCTCAGGAGGTCCCATTTTTTTCAATGAGGCCCTTAATGTTTGTGCTGCTGGGGTTATACGTAGGAAGTGGTCTCCTGTGCCCACATGTTGTAGAGTACTTCCCACTTTCTCTTCTATCAGGTTCAGTGTGTTCGGACTGATATTGAGGTCTTTAATCCATTTGGACTTGAGTTTTGTGCATGGTGATATAGATATGGATCTATTTTCATTCTTCTACAGATTGACATCCAGTTTTGCCAGCACAATTTGTTGAAGATGCTCTCTTTTTTCCATTGTATACTTTTAGCTCCTTTATCGAAAATCAGGTGTTCATAGGTTTGTGTGTTAAAGTCAGGGTCTTCTATTTGATTCCATTGGTCGACTTCTCTGTTTTTATGCCAATACCAAGCTGTTTTTAATACTGTAGCTCTGTAATAGAGTTTGAAGTTAGGGATGATAATGCCTCCAGATGATCCTTTATTGTATAAGATTGTTTTGGCTATCCTGGGTTTTTTGTTTTTCCATATAAAGTTAATTATTGTCTTTTCCAGATCTGTGAAGAATTTTGATGGGGATTGTATTGAATCTATCGATTGCTTTTGGTAGAATTGCCATTTTTACTTTGTTGATCCTCCCAATCCAAGAGCAAGGGAGATCCTTCCATTTTCTGGTGTCCTCTCCTTTCTTCAAAGACTTAAAGTTCTTGTCAAATAGATCTTTCACTTCCTTGGTCAGAGTTACCCCAAGATATTTTATGCTATTTGTGGCTATCGTGAAAGGTGATGCTTCTCTGATTTCCCTCTCTGTTTCCTTATCCTTAGTGTATAGGAAGGCCACTGATTTTTTGGAGTTGATCTTGTATCCTGCCACATTACTAAAGGTGTTTATCAGCTGTAGGAATTCTTTGGTAGAGTTTTTGGGGTCGCTTATGTATACTATTATATTATCTGCAAATAACGAAAGCTTAAGTTTTTTCTTTCCAATACGAATCCCCTTGATCCCCTTATGTTGTCTTATTGCTATTGCTAGAACTTCAAGTGCTATATTGAAGAGGTATGGAGAGAGTGGACATCCTTGTCGTGTTCCTGATTTTAGTGGGATGGCTTTGAGTTTTTCTCCGTTTAATTTAATGTTAGCTGTCGGCTTGCTGTAAATAGCTTTTATTATATTTAGGTATGACCCTTGTATTCCTAATCTCTCCAAGACCTTTATCATAAAGGGGTGTTGAATATTGTCGAATGCTTTTTCAGCATCTAATGAAATGATCATATGTTTTTTTTCTTTCAGTTTATTTATATGGTGGATTACATTGATAGATTTGCGTATGTTGAACCAGCCCTGCATCTCTGGGATGAAGCCTACTTGATCATAATGGATAATTTTTCTTATGTGTTCTTGGATTTGGTTTGCCAGTTTTTTTATTGAGAATTTTTACGTCGATATTCATAAGTGAGATAGGCCTGTAATTCTCTTTCTTGGTTGGGTCTTTGTGTGGTTTTGGTATCAGGGTAACTGTAGTTTCATAAAAGGAATTTGGCAATGACTCTTCTGTTTCTATATTGTGAAATACATTAAGGAGTATAGGTATTAGCTCTTCTTGGAAGTTCTGGTAGAATTCCGCATTGAAACCATCTGGTCCTGGGTTTTTTTTTGGAGGGGAGATTTTTGATAACAGTTTCTAGTTCTTCGTGACGAACAGGTCTATTTAGATCATTCACCTGGTCTTGGTTTAGCTTTGGTATATGGTACTTCTCTAAAAAAATGTCCATTTTTTTGCATTTTCCAGTTTTGTGGCATACAGGCTTTTGTAGTAAGATCTAATGATTCTCTGAATTTCCTCTGTGTCTGTGGTTATGTCCCCCTTTTCATTTCTGATCGTATTTATTTGTGTGTTCTCTCTCTGTTGTTTAATTAGTTTGGATAGGGGTTTGTCGATCTTGTTGATTTTCTCCAAGAACCAACTTTTTGTTTCATTGATTATTTGGACTGTTTTCTGTGTTTCTATTTTGTTGATTTTCACGCTCAGTTTGATTATTTCCAGTCTTCTATTCCTCCTGGGTGCGTCTACTTCTTTTTTTTTCTAAAGCTTTCAGGTGTGCTGTTAAGTCCCCAATGTATGCTTTCTCCGTTTTCTTTAAGTGGGTACTTAGTGCTATGAACTTTCCTCTTAGCACTGCTTTCATAGTGTCCCATAGGTTTGAGTATGTTGTTTCTTTATTTTCGTTAAATTCAAGGAAGACTTTAATATCTTTCTTGATTTCTTCCTTGACCCAGGTATGGTTCAGTAGTTGACTGTTCAGTTTCCATGAGTTTGTCAGCTTTCTGGGGGTAGCATTGTTGTTGCCTTCTAACTTTAATCCGTGGTGATCTGATAAGACACAGGTGGACACTGATTTTTTTTTGTATCTGTGGAGGTTTCCTTTGTTTCCGAGTATGTGGTCTATTTTCGAGAAGGTTCCATGAGCTGCAGAGAAGAAGGTATATTCTTTCCTATTTGGGTGGAATGTTCTATAGATGTCTGTTAAGTCCATTTGCTTCATTACCTCCAATAAGTCTCTTAATTCTCTATTAGGTTTCTGTCTGATTGACCTGTCCATTGGAGAGAGAGGTGTGTTGAAGTCTCCTACTACTAGTGTGTATGGTTTGTTGTCTGCCTTGAGTTCTAGTAATATTTCTTTTATATAAGTGGGTGCTTTTATATTAGGGGCATAGATATTCAGGATTGAGATGTCATCTTGATGAATTGTTCCTGTTATGAGTATATAGTGTCCGTCTCGATCTCTTCTGATTGATCTTAGTTTGAAGTCAGTTTTGTTAGAAATTAGTATGGCCACACCTGCTTTTTTCTTAGGACCATTTGCTTGAAACACCTTTTCCCAACCCTTTACTCTGAGTAGATGCCTGTCTTTGTGGTTGAGATGTGTTTCTTGCAAACAGCAGAATGTTGGATCCTGTTTTCGTATCCAATCTCTTAGCCTGTACCTTTTTATAGGTGAATTGGGACCATTAATATTAAGTGATATTAATAACCAGTGGTTGTTTACTCCAGTTATTCTTATTGTTTTTGGTAGTAGAGTTTGTGTGTCTCCCTTCTTTGAGTTGCGCTGGTGAAGGGTTGCTAGATGCCTGAGTTATTGTAAGCAGTGTTGGCAATGTTGGATTCCTTGGGTTGCGATTTTCCTTCTAATTACTTTCTGTAGGGCTGGATTTGTGGCTACGTATTGTTTAAATTTGTTTTTATTTTGGAATGTCTTGTTTTCTCCATTGATAGTGAACAATAGCTTGGCTGGGTATAGTAGTTTGGGTTTGCATCCATGGTCTCTTAGTTTCTCTATCCAGGACCTTCTGGCTTTCATGGTTTCCATAGAGAAGTCAGGTGTAAGTCTGATCGGTTTACCTTTATAAGTTACTTGGCCTTTTTCCTTTGCAGCTCTTAATATTCTTTTTTTAATCTGTATATTTTGTGTTTTGATTATTATATGGCGAGGGGATGTTTTTCTTTGATCCAGTCTGTTGGTGTTCTGTATGCTTCTTGAATATTCAAAGGAATATCTTTCTTTATGTTGGGAAAGTTTTCTTCTATAATTTTGTTAAAAATATTTTCTAGGCCTTTGAGCTGTGACTCTTCTCCTTCTTCTATTCCTATTATTCTTAGGTTTGGTCTTTTTATTGTGTCCCATATTTCCTGAATGTTTTGTGATGAGAATTTGTTGGCTTTGATGTTTTCTTTGATCAGTGCGTTTATTTTCTCTATGATGTCCTCAGAATCTGAGATTCTTTGTTCTATCTCTTGTATTCTATTGATTATGCTTGTTTCTGTAGACTCTGCTCGATGACCTAGATTTTCCTTATCCAGCTGGTCCTCAGTTTGTGTTTTTAATTCTTGAACTGTTTCCATTACCTGTTTGATCGTTTTTTTCTTGGTTTCCCAGGGTATCATGTACGTATTTACTCATTTCTTCAAACTTTTTGTTATACTTCCCATCCATTTCTATAAGGGCGTTTTTTACATGTTGTTTAAGGGACTCTATTGCTTTCATAAAGTCAATTTTTTCCACTTTTTCTCTGTTAGGGTGTTCAAGTCCTTCTGTTGTAAGATCATTGGGTTCTGGTGTTTTCATGTTGTTTTTCAGATTATTGGGTGAATTCTTGCCTTGGCGCCTGCCCATCTCCTCCTGTCGATGCTATCTAATGGGTCTTTTAAAGTCAGATCAGGTTTCCCTGCTGGCCAGGGGCTCCTCTTACAAAATGCCCTCGCTCTGTTTCCTGGCTTCTGCCAGGGGCCAAGATCCCTCTCACCCCTCAAAAGGGTCTTCAGGAACAGGACCAGGCTCTGCGTTTGCCAGGGACCTCACCAACAAAAGGCCTACCTCTTTGATTTAATTGTAGTGGGGCGATCTGCTCTCAGTGTTGCTCGCCTGTCCCCACAGCCCACGGCCTGTGTCTGCTGCTGTGCCGGTCCTCGCCGGTCCCTATGCAGAGTCTTGTAGCATCACTTAGATCCTGTGCAGGGGTGAAACTGCAGAGCAGTGCACAGGCTGCTCTCCCTGGAACTGATAGAAAGAAGGGTTAAGCATATTGCTAAGAGTTTTCAATCATCTCTTATAAAAATGCTTTTGCTGTGTGTAAAACCCGTCATAGCAAAAAGATGTTGAATGCCTGAATGCTAAAGGAGCGGAGTGCAAGCACCATGTGCGTAGGATCGTCACCTGACATCACTGCACCGTGACTCTCTCTAACAATGCTGGAGTTGAGTAGGAGTTACAGAAATAGTTAAAATGGAATTGTTTATGGAAAAGGAGATTTTTTCCTTCTTTACAAGCTTGTGCAGAAACATGCACAAAACAGTAAATAATTGATAAAGCAAATAATTCTCTAAGAAACAATATTGCTCAAGAACAAAGTATGTTGTGAGAATTTTATTTAATGTTTAAAAGTTCTTGGTTGTTTTCTATTTCATCATATTGTTTTCCTTTTTAGCCACTTTGGAGGTTTGTTAATGATACTAAAGACAAAAGAATGTTAGTTTATAAGTCTGAAGACATCAAGGAAGTTTCACGTCTGCAGTCTCCAAAAGTGTGTGGCTATGTAAAAGCGGATAGTGAAGAGTTGCTTCCGAAAGGACTCATAGACAGAGAACCATCTGAAGGTAAGACTTCATGTTTCAGATAGGACATAAGCATATCACAGTGGTTTCCAACTGTGATATTTTGATTATTAAATAACTCTATTGTGTGGCTTGAAAATACAGTCTTGTTACAGAAACTTTTAATTCTTTTTCTGTTACGTAGTAATTGAAAACACTAGAAAAATAGTGAATAATAATTGTTGTAAAAGAGATTGAGGAGGGGCTGGAGAGATGGCTCAGTGGTTAAGAGCTTTGCCTGCTCTTCCAAAGGTTCTGAGTTCAATTCGCAGCAACCACATGGTGGCTCACAACCATCTGTAAAGAGGTCTCGCACCCTCTTCTGGCCTTCAGGCATACAAACAGAATATTGTATACATAATAAATAAATAAATAAATATTAAAAAAAAACAAACACAAACAAAAATCCTTAAAAAAAAAGAGATTGAGGAAAGAGACAGTAAAGTGATCTAGGGGAGTTCTTGTAGACTGTCAGAAATGTCTAAATACTATTTTTGGAAAGTAGTCTTTAGCGCTTGTAAGAGATTAAGTGGGTGGGAAGAGAACTTTGGCGTTTGAAAGACACAGAGGCTGTCAATCACGAACATATCTATTTAGGGTCATTTAAAACAAAACAAAAAAAAACTGTCTTGGAGGGCATGTTCTTCTGTCTTCGTTTTATTTATTGATTAGTTGGTTATTTTCTGTTTTTTAAATTTATTATTTATTATGTACACAGTGTTCAGCCTCCATGTATGCCTGCAGGCCAGAAGAGGGCACCAGATCTCATTATAGATGGTTGTGAGCCACCATATGGTTGCTGGGAATCGAACTCAGAACCTCCAGAAGAGCAGTCAGTGCTTTTAACCTCTGAGCCATCTCTCCAGCCCTGGTTATTTTCGAAATAGGGTTTCTCTCTGTATCTCTGGCTGTCTTAGAACTCTTTTTTCAGACCAGGCTGGCCTTGGACTCACAGAGATCCATCTGCCTCTGCCTGTGAGTGCTGGGATTAAAGGCATGCATCATCAGCTGATAAATACATTGTTTTCTTTTGTTTTAAACTTTTTAAAATAATAACTACCATTTATTGAGGATATCTTTTTTATTATGTATACAGTGCATGGATACATAAATACATATATACTATATGTATATAGTATGTATATACACACATATGTACATACTGTATACATGTATATATATGTGTATATACTGTATGCATATATATGTATGTATATAGTATGTATATACCTACAGGTCAGTAGAGGGTACCAGATCTCATTATAGATGGTTGTGAGATACCATGTGGTTGCTGGGAATAGAATTCAGGACCTCTGGAAGAGCAGCCAGTTTGTGCTTAATCTCTGAGCCATCTCTCCAGCCCCCTTTTGTTTTAAATTTTATGTGTATTGGTGTTTTATGTGCATGGATGTCAGGTCTCGAGCTTGTGTCAGGTTAACAAACGATGTACATGAGTGTATCTATGAATATGCTTGTCTATATACATATGTTGACAGGTATTCAGATGATATGTGTATACATCTACATACTCCATAGATCCTTGCTTGTGCGTCAACATTAACTAGACCTGTTTGTATCAGGGAGCTGAGAAGACTACAGTCCTGCAGATGATCGTAGAGATACCTCCAAACATCCAGGATTGCTTAATTTTTATTTTAAGCAAGGTTTGCTGTACAGCTCACAATGGCCATCTTGCCTCAGCTTCCTTAACTACTGGAATTACAGACTTGGGCCATCACACCTGGCTTAGTATTACTTAAATTTTAATGTACGGTTACCTTGACCTCTTTATCTTTTGATTAATTCACGGCATTCTAGAAGAAAATGACCCCTAGCTTCATTGCCTTGTAATGATTATTTTATTGTATTAAAGTTTATGAACATTTTTTCTTTTTGTGGTGGTGGGTTTTGAACTAGGGTCTTACATAATCTCAAGCCCTCTTGGTTTTGAATTTAGCAATTTTAAACCTTATGTTACTTTTTTACTTTTCTGTCCTTTCCCAAATTTATTATGATTATTGTTGTTATTCAATGTACCGTAAGGACAGATATGATAGTGCATGGCTATTATCCCGGAACTTGGGAGGTAGAGGCAGGAGGATCAGGAGTTGAAAGTCATCCTTGGCTACATAGTGTGCTCAACACAGCCAAGGGTGTGTGCGACCCTGTTTTCATCCTTTCCCCAGAAAAGAAAAAGATACTCTTCATGATACTAAACTTAAGTAATGTTTGTTTTAGAAACATTAGAACTAAGTGTTATTATAAAAACCTTCCTTGTTTTGGTGAATTTTAATTTAATAGTGCATACAAATTCATATTAGAGTTTGTTCGTCGAGTGAAGAGACGAGCTGAGCCTAATCCCTTGAAGAATACTTGTAAATTACTGGTGGTAGCAGATCATCGATTTTATAAATACATGGGCCGCGGAGAAGAGAGCACCACCACCAATTACTTAGTAAGTATTTGATGATTCAGCAGGTCATTCATGTGGTGTTTAATTCTGTTAGGAGAGGCTACAGTAATTTACAGCTTAAAGAAACTGGCCTGCTCTAGGGCCTACTCCAGACACTGCGTTATTTCCTTTCTACTATTTTGAGGGCCTTTTACTAGAATCTTATATTTCTGTATAGAATCTATAGTTTCAAAATTAGGAGAATTTTGCTTCAAAGTACTATTTTCTGTACATTAGATTTTTCTGCAGATTAAATTAGAGGAAAGTTTATAATGTACTCCCTTTATACAAGTGAGCTTTTTACAAACATTGCTATCAGATGCATAGATTTATACTTCAGAGTGAAAATAGATATGTGTATGCACTTGTGTGTATCTTCTGCTTGTATCTATATTCCACAGAGGTTTTAAGAGATGTCTTAGGCTAGAATGTGGGATAAGTGAGACACTCGCAGCCATCGTTAAGCCTAGGGCAGAGATAGGCAGGAAAGATTAAAGAGTTGTTAACTCTCCATTCATTTTTTTGCCTTTTTCAGTCCAGAGGATCAAACCCAGGGACTGTGCCTGCTAAGCAAGAGCCCTTGCACTGAGTTAAAAGTTCCATCCTGACATGGAACTTTTAGCATCAGCTACTAAATTTTTAAAGTCAAGAAAATGATTTTCCTCCATTATTTTTTTCTCAGCATGACTCCATTCATCTTTGATAACTTGGCACTGATCAAAATGTTGCCATTGAGGGAAGAGAAGAGAATGCAGCTATTCATGAACCAGCATCCTGCTGCAGCAAAGACTGCTTTCTCATTGCTGCCGTTCCCATTCTCCCCACTCATTCCAGCTCTCCCTCAGCCTTCTTGCCTTCTGTCATACGGATGAGTTCATTAGAACAGTGGGAGTCATTGTAGTTCTTGCTCTTAAGCAGGAGTCTTTCTTGAAAAATTCTCATCTGGGGTTTGTATCAAAGACTCCTTGTATTTTACTTCTTTGTATTGTGTACATAAATGTGACCATACTGTGAGGTCCACCTTTTTTTTTGGTTTTTCTAGGCAGGGTTTCTCTGTATATCCTGTACATCCCTGGCTGTCCTGGAACTCACTCGGTAGACCAGACTGGCCTTGAACCCCCAGAGATCCACCTGCCTCTGCCTTCGTGGTACTGGGAATAAAAGTGTGCACCACCACTGCCTGGTGTGAGGTCAGGTTTTTCAAAGTGCGTGTCTCATCGCTGCAGTTTCTTCATAGCAGGAACAAACCTGATAACCCATTTTTTGAACAAATAAATACTTCTCTTTGAGAAAAGATAAGTGGCTCCCTTTGTTGTTGTTCTGATGTGATTATGCTCTGCCTCTACCACGTGCACATAAGCAAGTGTGTGTGTGCACACGCACGCCCGTTCACAAAGAAAACATGCATATGCATACATGTGTCCCCCAACACAAAAAGATGGACAAAAAATTAAAAGGGAGTTACCTGTTCTAGGGTCACAATTAGGGCACTCCTGACACAGCGTAAAGACTGGCTGCTTAGGGTTTCTGATAAATTGGAGTTGACTTTTCCTTCTCATAGTTGACTTGGATAGCAGTATTTAAAAGCTTGAGGTTAGATAGACAGTAATGTTCTTGTAGCGATGTTTTAAGTTTGGCTCTAGGGGTAGTTTCTTAGATAGACCCATTAGTGATAAAGATTAGTTTCTTGATGCAAATTTTCATAGTCCGTCTTATGTTTTCCTCCATTAGATGTTTATTCCAGTAGGTTTATTACATTGAAGTGAGTGGTAGAGTCTGTATGATTTTATTTTTATATTCACAGATAGAGCTAAGACAGTAATGTTCTTGTAGCGATGTTTTAAGTTTGGCTCTAGGGGTAGTTTCTTAGATAGACCCATTAGTGATAAAGATTAGTTTCTTGATGCAAATTTTCATAGTCCGTCTTATGTTTTCCTCCATTAGATGTTTATTCCAGTAGGTTTATTACATTGAAGTGAGTGGTAGAGTCTGTATGATTTTATTTTTATATTCACAGATAGAGCTAATTGACCGAGTGGATGACATATACCGGAACACTTCGTGGGATAATGCAGGATTTAAAGGTTATGGAATACAGATAGAACAGGTATTCATCAATAGTAGGTCTTGTACAGTAAATATTTTTATTTTTTCAAAACCCTAAATCTACCTTAACATTAATCATAAATACTCTCATTTGTGATTTTTTTTTTTTTCGAGACAGGGTTTCTCTTTTTAATTTTGGAGCCTGTCCTGGAACTCACTGTTGATCAGTCTGACCTCAGACTCACAGAGATCCCCCTGTCTCTGCCTCCCAAGTGCTGAGATTAAAGACATGCATCACCACCACCTGGCTATGATTTTTTTTTTTAATGATAAATTGTGTTGTGTTTTTGGTATGCAATCGTAGATGATAAAGTTTCTGTCTTGAGGGATATTATAGGAATGAAGCCTCTTAATGCTATTATATTCTTCTTATCTGGTAGTTATAGCTCTTTCATTGCCTGTAGTGTTTTCTTTTTCCTCAGATATGCATCAGCCTTTAGTTAGAATTCTAGCACATAAATCAGTAATGGCAGAGTATTCTAACTTTGTGTCCACTGAGTCTCTGAGCAGAGTAAAAGAGGAGAATCTGATGGCATATCGAAAGTATTAAGGGAAAAAAAATCCTACAATTTTAAATCTGTACAGTCAGGAAATTTACTCAAGAACACAATGCAAGGAGGCGTTTGTCCACAGCAGTAAATCTCTCCTTTAGTTCCTAGCTTTATGATACAGCATGGCTGTCAGCGTTCATGTCATTGTGATCATTCTCCGTAAAAATCAACCTTGGTGGTTTGGAAATTGAGTATTGCTTTGGAAAAAATACATATTTTGATATAATCATGAACAATATTTCCAGATTGTATTAAACCATATAGTTTTACATAATTGTAAAACTGAGAGATTAAAAAAAGGCAAACAGCCAGGCAGTGGTGGCACACTTTTAAATCACAGCACTCGGAAGTAGAGGCAAGTGGATCTCTGTGAGTTGAAGGCCAGCCTGGTCTACAGAGCGAGTTCCAGGACGGCCAGGGCTGTAACACAGAGAAACTCTGTCTTGAAAAATCAAAAAACGAAAAGCAAACTACAAAAGAAAAAAAAAATCACTTATCTTGACATGGTGTTACATGCCTATAATTCTAGTTCTTGGCATGCAGAGGCAATTTGGTCTACTCATTGGGTTCTAGATCAGTCAGGGCTTATCTTCCTAGAGATGCCGTGCATGTGTATTATACATGTACAAATAAGTCTATAATTAGCACACTGTCAATATGCTATATATTCTTGGCCCTTTGGCATTTTATTTTATGTTATATTGGATAGAATTTCCTATTGATAATGTAAAGTAGATGACTTTCTGATTTTAAAGTCACTATACTAGGGCTGGAGAGATATCTCTGAGGGTAAGGGCACTGGCTGCTCTTACAGAGGTCCTGAGTTCAATTCCCAGCAACCACATGGTGACTCAGAACCATTTTTCTTTTCTCACAACCATTTATAATGAGATCAGGTGCCCTCTTCTGGTGTTCAGGCATATGTGCAGCCATAACACTGTATACATTTAAAAATGTTTAAACAATTAAAAAAAAATCAAATCACTATACTGTGTTTAGCTATAAAAATTTTATATATACATATACATATATATATATATATACACACACACACACATAGACACATACGTATACACATACACAAAGCAAAAACATATGCTGGACAGTGGTGGCACATGCCTTTAATCCCAGCACTCGGGAGGCAGAGGCAGATGGGTCTTTGTGAGTTTGAGGCCAGCCTTGGTTACAGAGTGAGTTCTAGGACAGCCAGAGCTGTTTCACAGAGAAACCCTGTCTCAAACAAACAAACAAAAAACCCAACCTTATAAAAAGAAGCTATAGAAAACATGCAGGTTTTTAGGGGATCAGTAAATAGTTCCTTTATGCTGTAGGAACTTGAAAACAGTTGAAGAACATAGCAGTATAGGGAACAGAAATGCCAGCGTCTTTATTCCATTCCAGGTGAACTGAGGCGTGATTTAGGCGTGTAGTCCTGTCAGGTTTCCAGTTACTTCTCACCAGAACTGACCTTGACCTTCCCCAGAAAGCTAGGACCTTGGTACTGGTGCACTTCAAATGGAGGCCAGAGACTGAGCTGTGAGCTCAGCATGGCCTCTGTCCTTGTCCCAAAGTCCCTGATCAGAAACCTTCCTTCCTTTCTTCTTAGTGTCTTCTTTAATAGGAATTTGTCTTAAATGTGCAAAGAGAAGCTCCAGGTTTCAGTAGTCTCCTGTACTTATGGTGCAGAAGTAATGTTCATCCCAATCCTGATTTTAAAATTATTGATTACAATTGCAGTAAATATCTTAGGCTCATGTAAACCCAAGTTCTCACTTTTTCAAATACATGTGGAGAAGGTGAAAATTTAGTACGTTTAGAACTTTATAAATAATTCATTGACATGTATTTTCTTTTTTTAATTTTTTTTTTTTTTTTTTTTTTTTGGTTTTTCGAGACAAGGTTTCTCTGTGGCTTTGGAGCCTGTCCTGGAACTAGCTCTGTAGACCAGGCTGGTCTCGAACTCACAGAGATCTGCCTGCCTCTGCCTCCCGAGTGCTGGGATTAAAGGCGTGCGCCACCATCGCCCAACTCTGACATGTATTTTCTATACCAGATGCTTTTCAGTTTGTTTTGGACTTTGAATTTTTTGTTTTTGTTTGTTTTTCAAGACAAGGTTTCTCTATAGCTTTGAAGCCTGTCCTGGAACTAGCTCTTGTAGACCAGGCTGGCCTTGAACTCAGAGATCTGCCTGTCTCTGCCTCCCAGTGCTGGGATTAAAGGCGTGAGCCACCACCACTTCCCGGCTCATAAAACTTTTTTTTTTTAAATATTTATTTATTTATGTATGTATGTATACAATATTCTGTCTGTGTGTATGTTTGCAGGCCAGAAGACGGCACCAGACCCCATTATAGATGGTTGTGAGCCACCATGTGGTTGCTGGGAATTGAACTCAGGACCTTTGGAAGAGCAGGCAATGCTCTTAACCTCTGAGCCATCTCTCCAGCCCCATAAAACTTTTTTTTATAGTAGATAGTGAAGTTGTTTGTGTGTGTGCATGTGTACTTGAGTGTATATGTGAGTATGTATGTGTGTGTGTGTGCACGTGTGTGTGCATGTGTACTTGAGTGTATATGTGAGTGTGTGCACGTGTGTGTGCATGTGTACTTGAGTGTATATGTGAGTGTGTATGTGTGTGTGCATGTGTACTTGAGTGTATATGTGAGTATGTATGTGTGTGTGCACGTGTGTGTGCATGTGTACTTGAGTGTATATGTGTGTGTGTGCACGTGTGTGTGCATGTGTACTTGAGTGTATATGTGAGTGTGAGTGTGTATGTGTGTGTGTGCATGTGTACTTGAGTGTATATGTGTGTGTGCACGTGTGTGTGCATGTGTACTTGAGTGTATATGTGAGTGTGTGTGCATGTGTACTTGAGTGTATATGTGAGTGTGTGTGTGCATGTGTGTGTGCATGTGTACTTGAGTGTATATGTGTGTGTGCGCATGTGTACTTGAGTGTATATGTGTGTGCACGTGTGTGTGCATGTGTACTTGAGTGTATATGTGAGTGTGTGTGTGTGTGTGTGTGTGCGCACGTGTGAGTGCGTGTGTTTGTATTTTTGGTTTTTGTTTTGTTTTGAGACAGACTTTGGCTATGTAACTCAGATTGTCCTTGAACTGCTAGTGACTGTTCTGTCTCAGCCTACCAAGTTCCAGGGTCACATAGATGTTGATTTTTTTCTGTTGTTGTTGTTATTTAATTAAAGACTTTTTTTTTTTTTTTGGTTTTTCGAGACAGGGTTTCTCTGTGGCTTTGGAGCCTGTCCTGGAGCTAGCTTGGTAGACCAGGCTGGTCTCAAACTCACAGAGATCCGCCTGCCTCTGCCTGCCGAGTGCTGGGATTAAAGGCGTGCGCCACCATCGCCCGGCTAATTAAAGACTTTTAAAAAAAAAAAAAAGATTTAAAGTTAGGAACGGTGGTGAACTTGCATTTGGGTGTTGGTGCTAGGTATCAAACCTGGGTCCTGAGAAGAATGATTGCTTTTAGCTGCTGAGGTCTCTCCAGCGCTCGCTCAGATGCTGGGTTTCTTGGTCCTGTGTTTTGTTTTCGAGGCAGGGTCTCTCGAGGCAGCTCTGACTGTCCTGGAACACACTCATATATACTGGGGAAGCCTTAAACTCAGAGATCTGCTGGGCTTGCCTTTGGAGTCCAGGGGCTAAAAGTGTGCTCCACTGTACCTAGCCAGGCACTCCTTTTTTGAAGTGATGAAATACTGCAGTAAAAGTCTTAGGATGCTTTGGAATTGTTCTAAGTATGTTCTCTCTTAAGTATAGATTCGAATTCTCAAGTCTCCACAAGATGTAAAACCCGGTGAAAGACACTTCAATATGGCAAAAAGTTACCCAAATGAAGAAAAAGATGCCTGGGATGTGAAGATGTTGCTAGAGGTAGGGTTTGCCCTGCAGTTTTTCATTTCTAATGGTTAAACCTCAGTGTCTTTGAGCATCTAACTTGGCACAATGGATCTTCTCTGGAAAATAATATGAATTGTCAATGTGTAGACATCTTTGTGCTGTTCCTCAGGTCCCTGAAACCTAACCACAGTCTTTTAGGACAGAACTTACCAAAGAAGCTGTGAACATGTATTGGCTGGCACAAGTATAACCTGAAAAATTTAAGAGTGTCTTACCTTAACAGCTACACGACTCCAGTGTCTGACGTGCATATTACTGCTTTATTGTAAACTGGCTTTCTATACTGGTGTATGGTAATTTCTGTGGCTGCCCTAACAAATACTACAAATTTAGCAGCTTGGAACATTTGGGTGGGCTGTTCTTTTAATCTTGTAGTTTCAAGCCGGGCGGTGGTGGCGCATGCCTTTAATCCCAGCACTCGGGAGGCGGAGGCAGGCAGATCTCTGTGAGTTCGAGACCAGCCTGATCTACAAGAGCTAGTTCCAGGACAGGCTCCAAAATCACAGAGAAACCCTGTCTCAAAAAAAACCACAAAAAAAATAAAATAAAATAAAATCTTGTAGTTTCAATATGTTGGTTTAGATACGGGGTTTCTATGGATTTCTTGCTTATGCACCCATAAGACCAAAATTAAGTTTTAAACTTCAATGGAATTAAAGGCTTTTTATCATTTCCCCCCAGATTGAGACCCATTATGTGCTCTGTCTGTATGATACTGGCTTATGTAATTTGATCTGCTAGCCTCCGTCAGGGAGATTGAGATATAGGATCTTTTTGTTTTTCTGAGACAATGCTTTTCTATATAGCCTTGGCTGTCCTGGAACTTGTTCTGTAGACTAGATTGGCCTCAAACTCCGAGATCCACGTGCTCCTGCCTCTGGAGTTCTGGGATTAAAGGTAGTCTGTATTGTTACTTTTGAGATAAGTCTCAGCAAATGTGACTGAGGTCCAGCTGCTTTTAGCAGAGTACTACAACTGGGAGGATTAAGCCACTGGACAGTAGAGGTGTTGGCACGATTGGTTTCTGCTCAGACCTCTCTTGAGCATGCTGCTGTCTCCCTCTATGTATGTCTGTGTCCTTATCTCCTCATGAACACACATGGTCCAGGCAGTGCCGTTGTCATATGGTACATTTCTAGTATTCATGTGGCCCTGGATTTGGATCCCAGCACTGCAAAGCAGCACATGAACCAACTTCCCCCCAAGTCATTTTCCTAAGGAAGCAGTTCATCTGTAATCGGGGTCTGTGAGTTATGCTCACTGGACCTCACTTGCTTCTGTAAAGGTTCTGTCTTCAAATACAGCTGTGTTCTGAGTTCGTCAGGGCTACAACATCAATATATGAGCTTTTTGGTGACCACAGTTGAGCCCATACATCAGTGGAGATGTCTTTTCCTGGGTTGCTTATAGCGGTAAGCCTGATTGCCGAGACAGCTGACCCACCACACCACTTCCTATGGGCCCAAAGGTGCACCTTCCAGTTTTTTTCCTCAGTCCCCAGAGAAGTCCCGGAGCCTCACTCACCCTGTTGCCAAGGGACTGTCTAGGTTTCAGACAGCTGTCATCCTTCCGTACATGGGATTCTCTGAGCTTTCATTTTAAACTATATGTATATGCTAAGACAGGATCTCACAAGCTAGCCTCAAACTCATAGAGTTCCACCTGCCTCTGCCTTTCAAGGGTTGGCATTTAACATTTTCAAAAGTCATGATTTTTTTTTAAACTTCAAATTTTTGATTGTTAGAGTAGAAAAATAAAAGACACTGAAGTATAAGGCACATGGAGTGTGGGGCAGGGTAGAGGATGGAGGAATGAGTCTGTCGTGCTTTTAAAATGGCTTTAAATCTTTTGTTTGGTGCCATAAAACTAAGTATGTCTGCTTGTCTATAAACTTGTATTGTGAATTTTTAAATAATTTTATATAATTGTAAATTATAAAATTCAAACAAAAATCTTTCCCAATCCATATAATTCAAAATACGGTAATCCCTGCACAGCATGTTAAACTCTTGAAATGCACGGGGCTGCAGTCTCTCTGGAATTGGGGCTGCTGACTAGGTCTCTGTATGGAAGAGGAGTAGATGAAAAGGTACCCAAGTGCTTTCCACCACCCCCACGGCCACTGTGAGGCCCCCTCCCCCAGGGAAAACATACTGTGTTACAGGGGCTTACAGGTGCTACTGCAGAAGTGCAGCTCTTCTGTGAGATGCACCCTGACTCTGGCATGATGGTAACCTATTAAAAATACTCTCTCTTTAAAGCAATTTAGCTTTGATATAGCTGAAGAAGCATCTAAAGTCTGCCTGGCTCATCTTTTCACATACCAGGATTTTGATATGGGAACTCTTGGATTAGCTTACGTTGGTTCTCCCAGAGCAAACAGTCACGGAGGGGTTTGCCCGAAAGGTACGTCTCATTTGCATTGTCATGACACTGAGCGAGATGAAAGAGAAAGGCAATAGGTTATGTGTCAGAAGCAACTGTTTTCTGTTCTTTTTCCTTTAGCTTACTACAGCCCAGTTGGGAAGAAAAACATTTATTTGAACAGTGGTCTGACTAGTACAAAAAATTATGGTAAAACCATCCTTACAAAGGTACGTTCCTTGATACTTTTTAAAAGAACTTTGTTAAAAAATGTTTTTACATGTGTGTGCATGCGTGCACAGGTGTGTACAGCATGGGTCCTTACAGACACCATGAGAGGCTGTTGGTACTGCTGGAGGTGTTACTGGGTGTGTACAGCATGGGTCCTTACAGACACCGGGAGATGCTGTTGGTACTGCTGGAGGTGTTACTAGGTGGTCGTGAGTGGTCTAAGTGGTGCTGGGAATTGAACATGCAGCCTCTGCAAGAGCAGCAAGTGCTTTTAACCACTGAGCCATCTCTCCAGCCTGTGTTTTTATTTTTTGTTTTAAAACAGTATGGATTGGGAGTGCATTGCATTACAGTCTCAGTTACATATTTATACTGGGATCTTTAAAAAAGTAGTCCCTACTTGGTTGATCTTGTGGCTGGTGTGTCTGTCCTTCTGTATTTGAGGGCATTGCTCTGCTGTCTAGTTGCATTCATGTGCTGTTAGAAGAAATAGGAGTCTTTAGTCTCTCTGATCTTTTGTTTTTCCCTAAGAGATTTTTATATCTTGTTTTAGGGTCTGGAGATGTAGCTCAGTAGAGCCCTTGCCTAGCATGTAGCATATAAAACCTGGGACAGTGATGCACACTTACAGCCCCAGCACTTGGGGATGGGGTAGAGGCAGGAGCATAAGCATTTCAAGATTGCTCTCAGCTCCATACTAAGTTCAAGGCCAGTTTGGGATACTTGAGACCTGTCTCAAAACACAGAACAAAACAAAATCCTTGTTTCTGTGTAGATGCATCCTGCTCTTCCAGAGGACCTGAGTTTGGTTCCCAGCACCAGGGATCCGACACCCTCTTCTGGCCTCCCCACACAGACAGTGTGCACATAACTGAGATAATTTTTTTAATTAGCATAACATTTCCTTTTCCCCCCCTCCTTTGTGAGGGCAGGTGGATCCTTCTAGATCTAGATACTTTGTCTTTGTGCAGAATGTTTATTTTTTTGTTTGGTGTGTTTTTGGTGAGACAGAGTCTCACTTGAGTTTGAGCTTCTCCTGCATCATTCACCCAAGTGCTGGGATTGCAGGCCTGTAGCAACAGCCTGCTGTGAAAGCATTCTTTTTTTTTTTATTATTATTGATTTTTATTGAGCTCTACATTTTTCTCTGCTCTCCTCCCTGCCTCTCCCCTCTCCTTCAACCCTCTCCCAAGGTCCCCATGCTCCCAATTTACTTAGGATATCTTGTCTTTTTCTACTTCCCATATAGATTAGATCTATGTATGTCTCTTTTAGGGTCCTCATTGTTGTCTGTGTTCTCTGGGATTGTGATTTGTAGGCTGGTTTTCTTTGCTTTATGTTTAAAAGCCACTTATGAGTGAGCACATATGATAATTGTCTTTTTGGATTTGAGTTACCTCACTCAAAATAATGGTTTTTAGCTCCGTCCATTTGCCTGTAAATTTCAAGGTGTCGTTATTTTCTTCTGCTGTGTAGTACTCCATTGTGTAAATGTACCACATTTTCCTTATCCATTCTTTGGTCAAAGGGCATATAGGTTATTTCCAGGTTCTGGCTATGACAAACAAAGCTGCTATGAACATAGTTGAGCACATGTCCTTGTGGCATGATTGAGCATCCTTTGGATATATACCCAAAAGTGGTATTACTGGGTCTTGAGGAAGGTTGTTTCCTAATTTTCTGAGAAATAACCGTACTGATATCCAAAGGGGCTGTACCAGCCTGCACTCCTACCAGCAATGCAGAAATGCTCCCTTTTACCCCACATCCTCTCCAGCATAAGTTGTCATCAGTGTTTTTGATCTTGGCCATTCTTACAGGTTTAAGATGGAATCTCAGAGTTGTTTTGATTTGCATTTCTCTGATGACTAAGGATGTTGAGCATTTCCTTAAGTGTCTTTCAACCATTTTAGATTCCTCTGTTGAGAGTTCTCTGTTTAGGTCTATACTCTATTTATTTATTTATTTATTTATTTATTTATTTATTTATTTATTTAGGTTTTTCGAGACAGGGTTTCTCTGTGGCTTTGGAGCCTGTCCTGGAACTAGCTCTGTAGACCAGGCTGGTCTCGAACTCACAGAGATCTGCCTGCCTCTGCCTCCCAAGTGCTGGGATTAAAGGCGTGCGCCTCTATTTTTTTTATAAGATTATTTGTTCTTGTGCTATTTTCTAGATAACTTCTCTGTATGTGTTTTTCTTTTTTTTTCTTTTTTTCTGTATGTGTTTTTCATCCTCCACTCTGTGTGTTACTCAAGTGGCCTTAATCTTCTGGGCCAGTGTAGCCTTCCTCTGCCTTGTCTCCTGAGTAACTAACTGGGAGAGTAGGTGGCCCAGGTGTCTGTTCTGTTTGGGAATTAATTAAACCAGATATTTGATTATTTGATCTCCTAGAGTAAATTATCTGTTTTGTTTCTCTTTCTTTCTGTTTCTTTGTGTGCATATGTGTGTGTGTGGTTTTTCGTCTACCTACCTACCTATCTATTATATATACAGTATTTTGTCTGTGTGTGTGCCTGCAGGCCAGAAGAGGGCACCAGATTTATAGATTGTTGTGAGCCACCATGTGGTTGCTGGGACTTGAACTCATTCTTAATGCTTTCTCCTGTTTCCCATTTGTTTTCTTGCTTCCTACATTGTGCCTTTAACTTTTTCTTCAGCTCTTTTTTTATTGGTGTTGCCTTTTTGGGGGTTATAATAGCCTTTTTGTTCCGTAGCTCCTTTCTGTTCTATGCTTGCAGTATTGGCTTTTTTAAAAACCTTATGTAATTTTTTTTAACTTTAAAATTTTTGTTGGCATCTGTCAGCTATTGCCCTCTGTCCTTGTTTTATGTCCTTGAAAGGTCATGTCTTCCGTATTCCTGAAGGAGCAGTAAGTGTAGTGTTCCTTTTTGTATGGAATCATCTGTTACTGTTTTCAACTCCTGAGAAGTGTGGAAGGCATGGAACAGTTGAGGCAGAGTTATTGGTTGCCAAGCTTGGTAGTCTGAGTTGGATCGCTGACCCCACGTGGTGTCAGGAGAGAGCTGACTCTTGCAGGGCTGACTTCAATTACCGAGAGACTGCCACTATTGTCGAGAGATGGAAACAAATCAGATAGGTCCTGGGGGAACCTTTAAGCTTCCAGCCTTCCTTTACCCCTCTTTCCCTATCTATGCATGTGGCAGTCGGAGGTCAGCTCTGTGGTTTCTCAGGCTTCATATGTGTGTGTGAGGAGCCTGCATATTTGATCTGGAACTGGAATCACAGTTGTTGGAACTGAATTCTGCAAGTGCAATAAGCACTCTTAACACTGAGCCATGCTCTCCCCCTATTACATTTATTGGGGCCAGGGAGATGGCTTAGCAGGTAAAGATGCTGTGCAAAACTGCCCCGACCTCCCATATTTACTCTGGTCTCAGTCAGTTTCTCTCCCTCTTTCTCTCCCCCCCACTCCTTCTCAGTAACACTCAGTAACAATGGGTATATGTGGGCGTGGACCACTTATGGGAGTCATTCTGCTTCCATTTGATCTGATAAATGTAGCATGGGCCAAACTGGCAAAAGTAGATGATGGTTACATATTCTCTTTGCCTAATTCTTAAGGAAGCTGACCTGGTTACAACTCATGAATTGGGACACAATTTTGGAGCAGAACACGATCCTGATGGGCTAGCAGAATGTGCCCCAAATGAGGACCAGGGAGGAAAGTACGTTATGTACCCCATAGCTGTGAGTGGTGACCATGAGAACAATAAGGTATGTGTGCTCTGATTGTCTCTAGGGGTGGGAAAGAAGGCTATGTGATGTTACTAGACAGGGACTTGGGGAAGTATCCATTCCTCAATGTTTTTCTTACAGGTGGACTGTCAAATGCAGTAGGAACTTAATGTCATTGGGCAGTTTTGTCAAGGTTAAGCACATGCAAATTTGGGTTCATTATGAAAGTTACAGTAGTGACTTTTGTCAAGGTCCTGCTTTTGAGGGTGTTCGGTTCAGCCTTAAAAGGACCTGACCACTTTATTTACTATTTGTTACTCGTTTCACTTCAGCAGCATTTCCCAGTTTGCTGTTAGCAGCCCTCCCTCGTGAGTTTTCTTGATAATCATTTTTTTAATTAGGTGAAAAGAACTGTAGGACATAAATGAGGTGGTTCTTTGATTTCACCTGGACAAACGGCCCTGTTTGCTACTAGATGGGCCAACGAGCAGGTGCTCCAAAGTGCTACATGAGCTGTGCAGTGATGTTACTGGAAAGAAAGAAGGGATGCTGAGGGTCCCCGAAGAAAGAGAGGTTATAGTTAAAGGTGCAAACAGAAGACTAGGATTTAGAGACTGGGGTCAGAGGCAGTGGCAGGCTGGTCTCTGCGTGCTCAGTGCTGTCTAGGTGCTGGAGCCCCATTGCTTGAAAGTCTAACTGTGAATGAAGAGGTATTCTTCTAGCTGTGGGGGTGTAGGTCCTGATCTAAGCTAAGATCACTAGCCATTCTGACCTGCGGGGTATGGTGGGGTACTTCTTTCACCCCAGCTCTTGAGAGAGGCAGATGTATCTGAGTTCAAGGCTATGTTGGTCTAGATAGGGAGCTCCAGCCCTGAGCCACACAATCGTGACCCTTGTCTTAAAAGCCCTAGCTATTTTGTATCAAATAAAGGGAAGCCATGTTGTAGCATCTTTCCAGAGTCTGCTCCGACACTAGTGAGAGTGAACAGAGGCTTCTGTGCTGGGTTTAGTTTGTATTCATCCTGTTCCCTTAAGAAAGTGGTTCTTGACCTTCAATACAGTCCTGCAGGTTGTGGTGACCCCCAACTGTAAAATTATTTTCATTACTACTTTATAACTGTAATTTTGCTACAGTTATGAATCATAATGTAAATATCTAATATGTAGAATATCTGATAGCTATCCCAAAGGGGTCTCAGTCCATAGGTTGAGAACCATTGCTCTAAAATCACAAGGTGGGGTCAGGAAGCAGCAAGGTTTTCCAGAGGTGCAAGTGACAATCAGCAGTGGGCCATTGTTTCAGCTATTTCTCTAGGTAATTCTGTTCCAGGGCAGTGACCACTTGACATAATAGCTCAGTGGTCACATTGATGGTGACTTCACAGTTAGTATTTGTCTAAAGAAGCACAGACCTACTTGGGAATGAATTTCATCTTGCTCTTTTCAATTCTCATGACCCTTTTTCCTCTTAAGATGTTTTCAAACTGCAGTAAACAGTCCATCTACAAAACCATAGAAAGTAAGGCTCCAGAGTGCTTTCAGGAGCGCAGCAACAAGGTGTGTGGTAACTCCAGGGTGGATGAAGGAGAAGAGTGTGACCCGGGCATCATGTACCTGAACAACGACACCTGCTGCAACAGTGACTGTACGCTCAAACCAGGTGTGCAGTGCAGGTGAGAAGTGTCCTAAAGAGAGAATGGGGGTGGGTAATGAGGGTCCGGATGACAAGACATTGTGATTAGGCACTTGAACCTGTGCGCGTGCAAGCGCAGTACTTTATGGAAGATATTTAAACCTGTGTGGTTTTTTTTAATCTTTAACCTTGCTTGCATGACCATTGACACAGAATTCCCTTTTGTGTTTTTTTTAATTAATTTTTTGAGACATAGTCTCATTATATTAAATTCTATATATAGGTAGACCAGGCTAGCATGGACTCACAGAGATCCACCTACCTTTGCCTCCCTAGTGCTTAAGATTTATTTTTATTTTAAAATCAAGCTTGATAGTAACTGCCTTTATCTATCTCAGTGGAGTTTAAGAAATTTTTAAAGCCAGGCATGGTGTGGCTTGCCTTTAATCTCAGTACTTGAAAGGCAGAGGAAGGCAGATCTTTTGTGTGTTCAAATCTAGCCTCGTGTACATAGTGAGCTCCAGGACAGCCAAAGCTACACAATGAGACCCCATCTGGGGGAAAAAAAAATCTTCTAAAACAAAAAGTTGATTCAGCAAGGTTACTCATGGCTATGTCTTTTATACTAGCAAAGTATCAGAACAATCCAAGATGGTAATATTAGGATACAAATTGTTATTGTGTATCCATGTAATAGAATATTGTAGAGTACTGTTTAATGATATTAAGCAGATTCCAGATTGGTAGGTACTTAATTATTTTTTAGGTGCCTGATGGACCAGTGTTTGATGAATTATCTATCTGTATATTGTAGGTTCTAGTAGGGAGTGGGATAGGACTCAGGCTCCTTTGTTTCATAACCACTGGTGCATCCCTGGTTTTTTTCTTAACTAGCTAGTGAAAACCAAGAATACCAAAAAGGTGATTGCTGTGTGTACTATTTCTTGCTGAGGTGCAGCATTGATGTTGCCTTTCCCACGTCAGGAAGGGACACACGCAGTGCAGATGCTCCAGAGGAGTCAGGAAGTGCAATAGTGACTTGGCCCTGGGGTCTTGCTTCAGTGTTCGGGTCACTAACACAACCATAGCCTTAGATGTTGGGCTGCCATTGCATTGAATGGTGTTTGTCTGCTCTTCCATAGTGATAGGAACAGTCCTTGCTGTAAAAATTGTCAGTTTGAGACAGCCCAGAAGAAGTGCCAGGAGGCTATTAATGCTACTTGCAAAGGCGTGTCTTACTGCACAGGTATGCGTTTCTGTTGCTTCTCCAGGTATCCTGTAGTGTGTGAACATATATTTGAAAATCAGGGTCAAGTTTCCTTCAGGTCAAAGCAGTGCCCTGAGCCCTTGCTGTTGACTAGTGCCTGGCAACTGCTGTGCCCTGGGAACTGTTGACCTGGACTGAGTTTTAATTGGTGTTTGCCTCCAGGGAACAGCAGTGAGTGCCCCCCACCAGGAGATGCGGAAGATGACACTGTGTGCTTGGACCTTGGCAAGTGCAAGGCAGGAAAGTGCATCCCCTTCTGCAAGAGAGAGCAGGAGCTGGAGCCGTGTGCATGCAGTGGTGAGTGCTTTCTGAGTCCTGGAGGTGCAGAGCTTCCGTTCTTTGTCTGTTGCTCCCTGCTGCTTATCAAAGTGGGGGAACCAAACAAGTGGATGAGGAAAGCAAGACACACTAGTGTCTGAAGACAGATATCTCTGTTCAGATCCTGGCTCCCACCAACCTGTGTTCCCACTCCATTTCAGACCTGTGGCAGGCAGGCTTGAGGGTAGATTGGGAAGGCATTGGAGGGCGGGGGAACTGTCCTCCCCGCTTACATGCCATAAAAAGCACAAAGGCAGCAGTAGCTCTGTTCCCATACAGGAAACACTTGGACTTAACCAAAGCCATTCTAGGATCTAAGTCCAGTAGGTGGGATTTTCAGTTCTCACCTCAAACCATATAGATCTCAGGAATCAAACTCAGGTCTTCAAGTTGTCAGCCAGTGCCTTTACCTACTTTGCCCCCTAGGTAGAACTTTTGATGATGCCATCAAGGCCTGCTACCCCTCTTGCCCCTGTTTGGGCAGGCTGGGAAAGTAGCCTTTTTAGTGCCTTACAGTTCTCCTTGGTTTCCCATGCTCTTATTTTTGGAATCACTAGGCCTGAAGGGAGGCTTAAGGACATCCAGGGCCTGGCTAGACTCCAAATTCCACTCCACTGTGGACCTGGTAGATTGATGTCAGTTCTCTGTTCCATATAGAGACGTCACCATTAAATCATGAGGCTGGGAACTCATTCATGCACTGGACTGAGCAGTTCCTCCTGGTGGGTTACTGTAAGAACAGCTGGTGCTGGTGTGCAGCTCAGCAACAGAGAATCTGCTTAGCATGCATGCACGTGGCCCTTGGTTTGAGCCAGAGCACTTCAGCAAATGATTGAGTGAATGACAGCAGGCTTGCAGTGCCTTGGAAAGAGTCCCAGTAAACCTTTGCTTGCTTTGTGTTCTACTTGGCTTTCTTCCTGAAGATAAACTTAGATTGCCCCCTAGAGCAAGTTCAGACTGTGGAGGGTAAACTTTTCAAGCTGGGTTGTCTACAGTTCACCTGGTACTGACTGTTGACTTAGCCCAGGTGGTGTCGTGTCCAGGCTGTGGTGCTCACGTCACTCACTGGCAGTCACTCAGCCCCACACCACAGGTAGTCAGTTGTGTCGCAGCTACATTGGCTCAGGGCAGGATAGGCTTTACACTGAGGAGTCAGAGAAGGAAACTGACAGGGAGCTAGGAATGCTGGGCCAGAGGGACACATTTGCAAGAACATTATGCAGGTTTGGACAGAAAGGACACTATCGTTTTTAATCAGACTTTTCTATTCAGAATCTCACTTTGTGCTCACTCTGTAGACCAGGCCGGCCGTGTAGTCACAGAGATGCCCGCCTCTGATCCCCAACTGCTGGGATTAAAGGTGTGTGCTACCACACCCAGCTAATAATTATTTTAGCTTGAAAGCCGAGGAATTATGAATTCAGAACCTTTTCAGCCCATTTTCTTCTCGTGGTTGTGTACCTGGATCCCAAGCCATCACATCTGCCATGCGATGAACCCTCAGTCTTGGGTAGTACCAGCTTTTCACATCTAGGAGTGAGGTCAGAGTCTGGGAGTTGAGGAAACCTGTGGTAGACTCTTGTCAGCCACGTGTTTCTCTTTCAGACACTGACAACTCATGCAAGGTGTGCTGCAGGAACCTCTCTGGCCCCTGTGTGCCCTACGTCGATGCAGAGCAGAAGAACTTATTTTTGAGAAAAGGGAAGCCCTGTACAGTGGGGTTTTGTGACATGAATGTAAGTATTATGTTCCAACTTTTCTGTACTGTGGGAGTCTGACCTGCTGTGGAATTCTGCATCTGCAGAGAGCACAGGGTCTGAGTGAGGCAACCTAAGCAGCCTTGGTCCTTGCTCCTCAGTGCTACAGAGTCAGACACAGCTTGAGCACTCTTGTAGTCTGCGTCCATTGTCCCGGCCAGGAAATCAGGGCTCTGTCTGAAGCCAGCTGCCTGCCCTCCAGCCCCTCTCCAGCCTGCTCTCACATGGAGTTCCAGGCCAGCCGGGGTTACTCCCAAGATCTGGTCTCAAATAACACGTGAGCTCCCTCCCCAGGTCTTCTGTCTCTGAGCTCAGTTTCAAACTCCAGTGACTCTAGAACACCTGCCGACTTCCTCTGTGGGCATTCAATGAAAGCAGGCACTGGTCAGAAAGATCAAAAGGGAGCATCTGCGTTTGGATTGCTTCTGATTGCAAAATCAAGTACTAAGCATAGAAAGCTGTCCTGTCCACCATGTATATAATCTATATATTATTCTAACTGGGTACTCCTAGATGACAGTCTTCTTGAGCCTTATCTTGGTTATTCCGAGAGTGGACTTTTAGGCTGGGTATGGCAACAGACTCCTTCTTAGCCATTAAGAAAATAGACAAGTCCAGTTCTGAGATACACAGGATACCCTGTCTGAACACCCTCATCCCCACCAGTGCACCAAATATTCTAAGGGACTAATTGTGAAAGTGCTAATTACCCAACCTCCTTTCTCGGGTATATTCATATTGGAATTATCATCCTGTGTTCAAGGTGGGCTACCCAGTGAAAGTTATTTCTATGCCCATTGTCTTTCTGCGGCTTCATTAGTTTTAAACGTGTTTGGGATAGCACAGTATGTTTTCTCCTTACAGGGCAAATGTGAAAAACGAGTACAGGATGTAATTGAGCGATTTTGGGATTTCATTGACCAATTGAGCATCAACACTTTCGGTAAGTGAAATATTTTCGGTAAGTGAAATATTTTCTGTATTTACCAAGAGCTGTGATTTCCATGGCAACACAGGCGTGGTGCAGAATTTGTGCTGTGATCCTATGACAGAAGACATATTTGTTATGAAGTAACTCTGTTGGGGATTAGAGAGATGGCTCAGGGTTAACGACACTGGTTATTCTTCCAGAGGATCTGAGTTCAGTTCCCAGCACCCATGTGGTGGTTCATAATTATCTGAAATGCCAGTTCTGAGGAATTCAACACCCTTTTCTGGCCTTCCAGGGCACTGCATTCATATGTGCACAGACATGTAGAGGCAGAATACATCAAAGTAATGGTTAAAAGCTGGGCATGGTAGCACATGCCTTTAATCCTAGCTCTTGGGAGGCAGGAGGACTTGAGTTTGAGTCCAGCCTGGTTAACAAAGTGAGTTCCAGGAAAGCCAGGGCTATTAAACATGGAAACCCTGTCCTGAAAAACCACACACACACACAGTTATATTTAAAAAATGCTTTGTAGGCTAAGACAAAACTCACTCATCCATCCTTATGTATCTTGCATGCGTGAGTTTTTAGAGAGTGGTCCAACTGAACTTGGTTCAGTCTTGTGATCCTATTTGAGCTATTTACCAGTAGGTCTCAGGTTTTGCAGAAGGCAAAACTCCCTAGAATTCTAATATAAAAGTAGTAATCTTCAGGTAATAAAAGTATTGTCTCCTAAGCATGGTGTGCTGTGTCTCTTTGGCACTGTGGACACAGGAAGCAGGCATAATACTCTCTAGTTCCTTCACCCCCAAACACAGCCTGACCATAATACTCAAGAGTGTTTGGTAGTCGACTTGTGAGGTATGTGGTTGAGACGCTCACTGTTTGGAATTGTTCACAGGAAAGTTTTTGGCAGACAACATCGTAGGGTCCGTCCTGGTTTTCTCCTTGATATTCTGGATTCCTTTCAGCATTCTTGTCCACTGTGTGGTAAGTGATCAAACATTTTACAGAGATGTCGAGCAGCTCCAGGTTGAAAGATAGATGTGAGTGTTGCCAGTGCTGTTGTGAGTGTTCTGTGACAGAACCTCGGAGCCTGCCTGACGATCTTTGAACCGAATGGGACTGGATACTTAGCTCAGCTAGTAGAGGGCTTCTGGAGCTTGCCCAGGGCCATGTGTTCTTCCCCAGTACTGAGTAAACTAGGGCATGCACTCAGGAGGACCAAGAGCTCCATAGTGACCTCATGGGTCCCTGTCAGCATGAGACACCTGCTGCCAGACCCATGCTCTTTCCCAGGACCTAGATGGTGGAAGGAGAGAATTGACTCCCCAAGTGGTCCTCCTCCCTCCACAGCCAGGTTTTAGCTTGTAGGCTATGGCTCACTCACACACAACATACAGTTTTTAAAGTGTGTGTGTATTCTTAAACACAGGAGAGCATTTAGCTGGCCTTGCCTGTGACGTATAGTCAACAGGAGCACTGTTTTGGCTGGCTTGGTTTTAGGGGAACAAGTACAAACACTGCAGACACTCCCCATGTGCTGTGGAGATTGTTGACAGTCTCGTCTTCACAAATAAGTTAACAGTTACATGTTAAATTAGACTTTGTCTTTAGAACTCCAGGCACTTTATACATTGTGAGTTTTAAAAAATTTACCTTGAGGGCTGGAGAGATGGCTCAGTGGTTAAGAGCTGGCTGCTCTTCCAGAAGTCCTGAGTTCAATTCCCACCAACCAACCACATGATGGCTCACAACCATCCGGAATGAGATCTGGTGCTCTCTTTTGGTGTGAGGGCGTACATGGAAGCTGAATGTTGTATACATAATAAATATATAAATAAATCTTTAAAAAACAACTTACCTTGCATGGTTAGGGAGTAGGTGCCTTACAGGTGAAAGATGAGTCTTGGTGTCTGAAGCTCCCAGTGCCTCCTGATTCCTGCAGTGTGGAAAGCACTGGCACTTGTACTGAGGCAGAGCTGCTGTCGTAGTGACAGACCTGAGGCTGTTAGAAGATGCGTCTTAGGACAGCAGTCGCACCCCTCCCCAGGGCTGCCGCTGCACGTTGAGCAGATCTTGTGTTCACTGAAAGGTGTACATGTGGACCATGAAGCTGATCTTGGTGGTTTGTTTCTAGCCACAGAACGCATTCATGTCACCAGACATTAAGTTGTGGCCCAATTCTTGGTGCTGCCTTTCCCTTTGTCAGTTAGCATTCAGCCTCCTGCAGAAATACAGTATGGGGGATCAAGATTCGGTTCTGTGAAAGAGTCAGGACCGAGGGAGGCCATGAACCTTAACCTTTGCCAACTGTCCCAATGCACAGGCATGTGGATATGGGCTGATTGTGTTGCACACAAACCCACTTGTCCTTCTACCCACAGTGTAAGACGTCTTTGAAAGCAGGACTTGAAGTCCCTCCTCAATGTACCCTCGCCACTGTTGTAGAGCAGCACTTCTTTCCTGGGAGCTGAAGTGCCTTCTCAGCTAGCGAGCCTGTCCCTGGGGGTCAGGTTCTTCGTGATAGTGTGGAGGGGTGGCAGGTAGAACAAGGCCTCACGTGCTGGGCCACTGCCCCAGTGCTGAGCCGTACCCCTGCTGCCCTGCCCTGCAGTAGAGGGTCTGCGTTCACTCAGCCTTGGAGTATTGGACAGGAAGCAGTACTGCTTGAGGGTTGGGCTCCTAGTTTTAATGACATTTTTACTTCCTGTTCTTTGTAGGATAAGAAACTGGACAAACAGTATGAATCCCTGTCTCTGTTTCACCACAGCGTAAGTACACACAGAAAACCAGAGCAGGCCTCAGCTCTTCCCTCCCAGGAAGGATTGGGTGTTGAGTGGTCCTGAGAAAGTGGCTTAGTCACAGGGGTGGAAAGCTGAGAGGAACCCTGGTCTCCCAAAAAACAGGTGCTGACCCAGCCTCTCAGTTTTTCCGTCACGGATTTTGGTAGACTCAAGGTGTGGGAGCCTCTCCTGGTCCTTGAGCGCTGCCCAGGGCTACTGTGGGGGAAGGTAACAATTTAACAGTGACCTTTGACTCATTTCTCCCCACCCTTTGGACCATGCCTTTCCAGAACGTTGAGATGCTGAGCAGCATGGATTCGGCATCTGTTCGCATCATCAAGCCTTTTCCTGCACCCCAGACTCCAGGTCGTCTGCAGCCCCTGCAGCCGGCCTCCATGATGCCGCCAGTGTCTGCGGCTCCCAAACTGGAGCACCAGAGGATGGACACCATCCAGGAAGACCCCAGCACAGACTCGCATGTGGATGACGATGGCTTTGAGAAGGACCCCTTCCCCAACAGCAGTGCAGCTGCCAAGTCCTTTGAGGACCTCACAGACCACCCAGTCACCAGGAGCGAGAAGGCGGCCTCCTTTAAGCTGCAGCGCCAGAACCGAGTTGACAGCAAGGAGACAGAGTGCTAGTGAGGAGCCTCGCCCTGCTCCAGGACGTACATGCGCAGATGCTCTAAGAGCCGACCTAAACCAAACAATGCCCCCAGGAACACGCAAGCAACCTAGCAGATGCTGGTCATATGACATGACTGTCATGACATCCTGTGTAGGTGTAGGCCCTTTGAAGGGGTGGGGTAAATCTGACTCATTTCAGGTTTTGGGTTTTTTCTTTTATAATCTAAAATCTCCTTTGACCTGTGGTGCAAAAACAGAAACTAAGGCTGGATGGAGTCCTTGGTGACAGCGCTGACCATCTGCAGTCTGTCTCTCTGTACACTGTAATGGTCCCCTGGCCACAGTTCTTAGTGAGGGTAACTGGAACAAACAGACTTATTATCTCTTTGCCTTTAAGTAAAAGCAGAGGAACCTGGTTATATGTACATTGTCCCCTAATGTGGCCTGTCTTGGCACTCAAACACTTAGGACCATGCTGACTTAAGGATGGTCCTGTCCAGGATGAAGACTCGAGCTTCAGGTGAGGTCTGCAGTAATAGCCGTGTGCGTGTAGAGATGGCCTACAAAGTGTAAGAAGACAATTCAATATTGAGCTGCAGAGTTGGCCCCATCTGTTACGAGCTCTGTACTCCAGTCCCAGGGGATCAGATGCCCTCTTCTGACCTCTGCGGCACCAGGCAGGCATGTGGTGCACAGACATGCAGGCAAAATACTCACATACATAAAATAAAAAGCCCAGTGCTGTAAGAAATTTCGGTATCCACGAAACCTATCCTGCCTCAACCCCCAATGAGAAGGACACGGCTGCGGTGTCAGCTTGCCTGAGTGAGCAGGCGCTCTTACAGGCCACCTGGGGCAGCCCCAGCAAGTAGGTACTCACACGACCTCTGGCTTTAGTGCGTCAGGATCCTGGGTGCTCTGTACTTACCGTGTGAAGGATGAAAGTCATTAGCCTGGATTCTGGTTTCTATAAAGTCTACTTATAAAAGCATTTGTTCTAAGAGTCGAAATGTGCTCACCAGCCAACACGTTTTAACCAAGATAACTTGTAATCTCTGAGGACAACTAACCAGACCTGTGCCTTGTCTCTCCGAGGATGTCTGTTACACTAATACTTGAACGTGTACCTTGTGGTATTTGCTCTTAACTAGCCATGGTAGCCTTACATTTTGAGGATTTGCTATAAGGTGAGTAGGGTGTGTGGGTGTTTGTATGAATCAAAGTTTTGGAAAACCATTTTTATAAAATTATGACTTTTAAAACAAACCAAAAATGTCTTTTTTTTTTTTTTTTGCCATGTACAGGATTAACAAGCTGCTCAGGGTATATTCTGTAGCTGTGGCTGTTTCAATAAATACTGAACATCAAAACAAAATGGGTCTAGAACAACATTTCCCTGAAAAATAAGTTATTTACACTGGCAAACGTTAATAGGTTTTTTGATCAAAAGTCATGAATGGGGTAGGGGGCTGGAGAGATGGCCTGGTGGTTAAGAGCACTGGCTGCTCTTCCAGAGGATCCAGGTTCAGTTCCCAGCACCCACACGGCAGCTCACAACTTTAACTCCAGTTCCAGGGGATCTGACACCCTCACACAGACATACATGCAGGCAAAACACCAATGCATATAAAGATGTTAATCTTGAAAAAATGTTTAATTAGCTTCTAGATGTTTGTGAATTACCAACTGGGAAGGTTTCCCGGGCCGACTAATGGTCTCCGTCCCCTAGCAGACTCAGCTCGGGCTTTGCTTCCTCCACGTCCTTCCAGTAGGGAAGCAGCCATGGCAGAGAGGAGAGTTTCTTGTCCAGCAGCGGCCAGAGGTTTAAGAACAGAAACTCGTTTCCCACTGGTGATAAATGCAGGCCATCTGATAGATAGGATGAGAAGTCCTGTAAGGAGAGGAGTAACATGTCATGTGGCTTCCTGGGGTTGGCCCTTGTGTTTGTGCACAGACCAATGACTGGGACCACAGTGGCCTCAGAGTTTCTGTACAGGTACAAGACCCTTGCTGCCTATGCTTCTGTGTCCAACAGACCCATATTCCTGGGTCTCAGGCTTAATGAGGGCCTATGATTCACAGCATTAAGAAGGCGCAGGATCCTCCTAGGATGTGGGCAGGTTGGAGGTGACAAGAACTTGGACTACAATAGGAAGGCTAGACAAGAGTCTAGTCTCCCAGCACTCCTGCCTAAACCCAGGATTTACTCTGAGGAATCTTCCCTTGCCTAACCGCCGTGGAGACTGTTTAGGGAGGAGAACTCCAGTTCTAGTGGCCTTTCCCACCTGGATGGTCCCGGATTACTGATCTGTCAGGAAGATGCTCTTAGTCTTGGACCTAGACTAGAAAACTTTCCTAAACTGGAAAAGGCTTGAGTAAAACTAGGCAGTGGTAGAAGACACCCTTCCTGTACTTCCGGAGGAAAGGGTACACACATGTCATGGTGGCACGAGGAGGCCAAAGGACAGTTTGTAGGAGTTGGTGCTCTCCAACCACCAAGGAGGTGTTTAGGGTCAAGCTCAGGTCATCAGGCCTGGCAGTTAGGTGCCTTTCCCAGCTGAGCCGTCCTGCTGGCCCTGGAGCAGATTAAGCACTGAGCCTGCCGTGGCCCTTCCACTAGGGGAACAAAGCTCAGTGAAGGGTGCCGAGGACCACTGGAGACCCGGGGCTCCGAGAGCCTCCAGAGATGATGTTCTCAAGTCAGCGGCTACTGGGCATCCTGAACTGACGGTCTCTGCCTTCCAGCACCAGTCCAGGCTGTGCTCTGTCACCTTCCAGTAAGGGAGCAGCACCACGTCCCTCTTTACAGATGAGCTGTAACGTCAGACCCGGGTCCGTGGAGGCCGGGATGGATTGAGAATCAGGGGAGGGCGAAAGGTTAGTGTGTGGTTTGGTGACTGTGGGCTGAGGGCTATCCTTAGTCAACACAGCAAAACCAAACGGCTGTGAAGAACAAAACCTGGGTTGAGGGGGTTCTCCTTTGCCCGAGCACTTCAAACACCACAGCCCCGTCCCTCAGCACCACAAGGAGATGCCCCTAGAGAGCAAGCACTTTACTAAGGAATAAAAAGTAGGGAAAGACCCAGCAGACTGCTTAGCACGTGCTAAGTCCCCAGCACCCACTTCCAGGGTGGAGGTGGGAAGTTCAGAAATTCAAGGTCATCCTCAGCTACAAAGCCAAGTTCCAGGCCAGCCTGGGACTATGAGACCCTGTCTCAAAAGGGGGGAGGAGACCAGGAACCAGGAATGACGTGGAACCTGAAGGTCGTCACTGCCCTCTCCCTACAGCAGCCTTGTCTAGGTGTGAATAGCTGGAACCAAGCCCGGGACTTGAAAGCCCGCCTTCCCCATCACTTTTAGTCGTATTTCAGGCACCAGACCCGGCCTCCTTGCTGCCCAGGACTCCATGGATACGGAGATTGGGCCTCGTGTGGATTATGCTGTAGTGGACAGCCGCGTCCTCTGTCAGCGCATGGATGTGCAGCCAGCCGTATGCAACCTCCAGCTGCCCTCCCGAGCACTGCGCCTCACAACAACTTTCTCCCTGTGTATTGTTCTCAGGCTCAAGGACAAAATAATTCAACGAGATGGCATCTCAAGCTGTGGATTTTGTTAGTCAATAAATGTTGCCGTTTTATCTGAGTATCTGAGCTCTGTTCTGCTCTTACAGGCCCAAATTTGGCCCTTTATGGTGTACTACGGCAATCTCTAGCTGAGGTTCTGGTTGCCCGCCAGGCCTCTTGACTGCCCGGTTTTTATGTTCTTCATGAAAAGCATGACTGACACTTATGTCTTGAGTCATGGTTTTATGTAGGCTGGCTCAAATGTGCTATGAGCTAAGGTTGGCCTTGAACTCTTGACCCTTCCACCCTTGCCTCCCGCATTCTGGGATTACACGCCTGTCTGAAGAGCCCTTCCAGGAGAACTGCACATACCTGCTTTATGTCTGTGATCCTGAAAGGACTGAGAAAACGACAGTACCTGGTTGTCCTTCTGCATCAGGGTCCACAGGTCGAGGACATCCGTCCCACAGTCTCTGGCTGCTTGTACACATGCATTAGCATATTCACCCACAACTGCGTTCAGGCGATTTAGTTTGCACCCTGTCGGGAAAACTCCACAGCGTCACTGGCACACTTACTGCTGGTCCAGTTTCCAAGCAGCACTGATGCCAGCCTGCTTGGGGGTTATGACAGTGGCACTGCTCTGCACGGGGGAGGAGCAGCCAGCTGTATGTAGCATCTAGAAGCTTCTGAGGCACCAGGTTCGGGGTGCAGAGGCTAACCAGCTAGAGAACAGACTGCAGTGAGCTGGGAAAGGGACAAGATAGGCATGGTTAGAAAGAGACGTTGAGACCATGAGATGCACAGTGCTGCTGGGCCCAAGAGTCAGCATGCAGCCAACAGCTACTGCAGTAACGTGAGAAAAGTCTGCAGAGACTAGTCATTGCCCGAGCCTGCTCCTACACAGCTGTGCCTGCGAACACCATGCGCAACCATTCTGAGGCTCTCCTAGCCTGTGACGGCCATACCTATCTTATTCATGCTGTTGCTTTTTTGGGGTTTTTTGTTTTGTTTTTGTCAAGACAGGGTTTCTCTGTTTAACAGCCCTAGCTGTCCTGCAACTAGCTCTTGTAGACCAGGCTGGCTTAGAACTCACAGAGATCCACCTGCCTCTGCTTCCCAAGTGCTAGGATTAAAGGCGCGTGCCACCACTGCCCAGCTCATGCAGATTCTAGTACAAAGTGTGCACACTTAGCCAAGCACATGCTGCCTACCTCCCAGTCTAGGATGAAGGCAGACTTCCCAGGGCATAGGGCAAGCCTGCCCATCTTGGAAGAGCTGGGAAGAACCTCAGGAGTGCAGGTGGCTAAGGGAGGGATGTGGGGTACAGTAGGAGCCAGGCTGTCTAGCTGCAAGAGAAGGCATGAACGACTCTAACCTAGTTTTGGCTGCTGACGGGTGCTGAAAGGCCATTATTGTGCCCCGGTCAAACCCGTCCTCTGGATCCAAGCAGCTGAGACAAGAGTCCATAGTACACCTCTCCGGTCCAGCAGCTGGACCAGAGCTTGACTGCAGGTGCCTTCCCCATGCCCGACCCAGCTGCTGCAGCTGGCAGTGGGCCTTGTGTGCCTCTTAGTGTCTGGCAACTATACAGACAGTGGGTGACAGGGCACCGATGCCCTCCTGATTCACACACCAGAATCCCCGCCCCACTTCATATCTAGAACAATCTAGAGTAAGACACCCGGAGTCGATCCTTTTGAGTTTGTACATTGGTTGTGACAGGACCCTGGAGTGGAAGCCCTCAGCCCTGCATGCAGCTGTGACATGCCAAGCGTGCTCACTCACCTTTCAGGATGCATTCCTTCTCCCAGGCTGCTTCGTGCAGCGGGGGCGGGGTGATGAGGATGACTCGCTCCTGGGGGATGCCCGCAGACGTCAGGTACTGCACCATGTCCCGCAAGTTCGCTCTGTACTCATCCAGTGGGACGTGCTGCTTGGGGTTCTCACCTGTTCAAGACATGTGCACTCAGTCTGAACAGTTTCCAAAACAGCAAATGAGATGAATGGACTTCTGTAGCTTTTTAAATTGTTTTTTCAGAGTTTCTAGTCCAGACAGGTTCTAAATTCACTAGATATTAAAATGGGGTTTCCTTTTGTAGCCCCGATGGCTGAGATCTCCTGTCCCACCTCCCAGGTGCTGGGGCTAAAGGCCGGCACGCCCCATGCAGCCCTGGTTTTATGGAGTGCTGGAGAAGGAACTGAACTCGGTACTGTATACTGTACATACCAGACAGGCACTCTTCAACATCCCTGAGCCTTTGTGAGGTCTTGTTGTTTGTTTTTTGAGATAGGGTTTCTTTGTGTAGCTTTGGAACTCCCTCTTTAAACCAGCCTGGCTTCGAACTCACAGTGCTGAGATTAAAGGTGTGTGCCACCATTGTCGGTAGGCCTTTGTGTTTTGAGACAGGATCTTACCCTTTTTCAGGCTTAACTTGGAGCCTTCCGGTGCACAGACCACACACATGTGCCACCCCTCACAGGCAGGAATATATTGTTTGCAGATTTACAGTGTAACTGAGGAACTTTTGATCACCAAAGACAAAGACAAGATCCCCTCCTCTTCAAACGTTACCAAAACCGCTCACAGCTCAGACTGCAGAGGCTGGCTAGGGCATTTTGAATGTCCTGGTCTCTAGGTCCTCTACCATCAGCAAGGCTGGATCTATAGGTTGTGACATAAGACTGCCCCCATTTAGCCGGGCAGTAGTGGTGCACGACTTTAATCCCAGCATTCGGGAGGCAGAGGCAGGAGGATCTCTGTGAGTTCGAGGCCAGCCTGGTCTACAAGAGCTAGTTCTGGGACAGGCCCCAAGGTACAGAGAAACCCTGTCTCAAACAAAAACAAAACAAAAAGACTGCCCCAGCTTCAATCCTGCCTATCACTGACTGGTCATTTCACCTTAGAAAAATGCTTAGCTTTCTGAAGCTTAGTGTCCTCACTGGGGAAGGAGGGGAACGGCAGCTCTGCCTCTTAGGGTAGCAGTGAAAACAGACAAGTGTGTAAAGCACAGGCTGCACACAAGCACGGGGTGCTCTCTGCAGACTCCGTGCAAACCACAGGAGTAAAAAGCAAAGCCACCCACGAGCCTGCCATCCAAGTCACTGCTGGAGATAGGATGTGTTCCTGGCCAGTCTTTCCCTGCACCATGTGTAATTTAAGAACAAAACAAAAACAACCAAACAACAACAACAACAACAACAAAAAAAACAATAACAGGCCAGGCTGTGGCACGACCCTATCCCAGCACTTGAGAGGTAGAGGCAGGAGGATCAACTAGCCTTAGCTACCTAGTGAGTTTAGAGCCAGCCTGGGCTACAGGAGACCTTGTCTCTAAGAAAGAGACAATGCTTTCTTGCCAGAGGGAGCACGTGCCGTCCCAGAGACCAGCCCTCTGCTGGCCACTGTACCAGCTGAGGACATCAGAGTGCAGAAACAATCAATCAAACGTCATTTCAGGTGGGCCAACAAGGCAGTTATGTAGAAAATGAGCCCTAGAGGACCCAAGCCAACTCTAACCACATCAAAGCCAAAAGAAACCCTACACAGGTGAGTTCCAGGGACGCCCTGTTTTCTGGAAAACTCTCTACTGGGAGATACATATAAACATGTATTTGCTCGAGTCCAGTTAAAACAGGAATGAGCTAGAAACGCCCTTACCTTGGAGAGAGGAGTCGTTGGCACCGAAGAAGACGGTAACTGCCACCGGGGTTTCCACACTGTTCTCCTTCCTAATTAGTCTTGGGAGGATAATCTTGGCCCATCTGGTGTTGTAACCTGAAAATCCACGATTCAGAACGTCACATTTTCTGAAATAAAATTGATTTAAAAAGACAGGTTATAAGTAAAGAGTGGCTTCCTTGTAGTGCTTAGATTCTGCTCAATCCCCCAAACCCCTCAATAAGATATGAATTCCATACAAGAGGCTAATTCTATAGATGTTTATGGCCCCTCGGAGTTCATCTCAAATGGACTTCCTGATGGGTGATAATCCGGGCAAGTAGGAAATGTCAGCGATCCTCTAACAGGCGGAAACTCAGTGGTTTGGAGGATTACAGGTAGACATCCAGACAACATGAGTGCCCCCTGATCTCACACGGTGGCAAACTCGATCCAGAGAGCCTGCCTCTGTTCCTCTAACACGCACTGAGGAGGAAAGGAGCTAACAGGCAAAACCCACTGTTTGCTTCTTCACTATTCAGACCAAGCTTCCCTAGGAAGCAGCTGAGTACGATCTGGGAACCGGGAACCGGGAACCGTCCTCACCTGACAAGTCGGTCAGCCAGCAATGCGCCCCATCCACCCGGCTGGAAAGAAAACTGAAGAGAAAAGCCGGTTATTACCCACTCGGCCAGACACAATGGCAAAGGTAGGGGCTACATCTTGACACCCCCCAAGCTTCTTGCCTTCCTTGCTTGGGAAGGTATCTTGGGAGGGACACTGGCTGCACTTGGTAGCTCTCTGGAAACGCATGGACCCGAGCCAGTCATCTACACTTTACTGCGACTTCGCATTAGAGGCATTCGTTATCCAGGTTTGTCGAGTTGGGAGATGACACCGTGTTATCCCACTTCTCCACAGCTGAAAGCCAAGGAAGTCAATGCTCAACTGATTTCCCTAACAGTTGTGGCAGTCCTCTGGCAGCAACACGCCATCACAACTACTTACAAAAACCTAAAAAAAATGTTGCCAATTACTAGGGAAAGCCATGCGTGAGCATTAGAAAAGCACTGGGAAGCGGTTTTCCTATCTCTGCGAAGGAAGGCATCCTGAGGAACTTCCTTAATTGGGGGTTAAACGGTCTCAGATACCGGGATTACTTTTCCGTACTGTTGGAATCATTTTGTTTTCAAACACTTGGTACAGGACTTGGGTCGCGGGAGGAAACGAGAGGTGAACTAGCGGGTTCGAAGTTCAAAGTGCCTTCAGTCAGGAACACGTAGGAGGCTTCGGGACCTCTAAGCACCCCATGCACCCCCGACGCGCAGAGGGTCATCTAAACCCTCCGTGCACCCCCGACGGAGCACCGAGCCATCTAAAGTCCTCCTGAAAAGACGCGGTTTCGCGTACCCGGAACGTCCACACCAGCCCGCGAAGGTGCACGGCCAGCATAGCACGAGGAGAAACCGCACCGGGCCCGCCCGACACGCGCAGACGCAACCGAGGGTGCAGTGAGTACCTGGGTGATGGAGTCCCCGAAAAGCAACACGCGAGGCCAGAGCAAAGAGCTCCCGCCAGCAACACGCTCACACAGCGCCATGGTGCCGGACTCCGAACACCGTGCCGGATGTGGAGCCTCCGGGGGGCGGAGCCAGCCGTGGGCGGAGCCTGGTCTTCTGTTTCTCCCGCCGGCTTTTCTGGGCCCCGTGAGTCGGTAGATCGGGGCTGTGGGGGCCCACTCCATCGCTCTGTGACCGGCGATAGCTGGGGTGCCCTGGGTTCTTAGAGAAGCTCCGTGTGCCCAGCGCAGGCTGGCGGAGCTGAGACCTGCTTCGGCAGGCCCGCTCCTCCATCTCCGGCCACGCCCAAGTGGGGCTCGCCTCTCCTTGGTTACTGGCCTCGATGGACACAGTGAGGAGACAACTTTGAAAGCCCGAGCTGTCCGGGAACCCTCACTCCAGACTGCCTGATTCCAAAGCATTAAAACGGAATGTTTAGCTCTAATAAATTTTTGTATGCTATGGGGGCCCTAGACTTTTGGTATAGGCCAAAGACATGGGAATTGGGCTGTTTTACAGAAATCTCATAAAGTCAGACTTATACTTTGTTACCAGAGCGCAGGAGTACTTACACACCTACGAGGGGAGGTGCACCGGCCAGGTTACAGTCGCGAGATTCTGTGGCTTGACTGTGCGTTGAGGATGAGGCTCTAGCCAACTCCAGGAGAAAGGTGGGGACCACTGGGAGCCACCACCGGCTCCAGCCAGTACTTTAGGAAACGAAACTAACGAGCTGATCTACACATCTGTCATAAAGCTAGCTCTGAGCTGACATGCGGATCCCATACAAAGGAGCGTCCTGAAAGCAGTGGCTTTAAACACATAAGCAAGGAATCCGGTAAGGGTGGAGAAAGGTTTCAAACCTGTGGCACAGTATTTGCTTTCAATTCAAAGCACAGGTATGCCAGAATGGACACTGCTTTTCCTTTCGGAGTCTGCGCAGCTGCTAGATCTTAGGATTTCAGCTCATGCTGCAAACACCTGCAGGTAGAACCAATACTCAAGAGGCGGCTCCCTGAGGACAGCTCAAAACCAACGGGCGAATCAGTCAGTGGTCCAGCAGGATTCAAGCCGTTTGATGCTGAAGGAAACAGGCACCCCAGAGAAACTAAGGTATTTTACTTGAGGTAACAGAGGTAAAGCCAAGAGTGTACAAAAGTTCAAGGGCAGGGGATCAAGGTAGTCAGTGCACGGGCGTCAGGGCCTCGTACAGCCGCTGGGCGGCCAGCTCCACCATTTCTCGGAGGGACTCGTCATCCTCACTTCCTTCTTCACATTCTACAACCTGGAAGTGAAAGCACAAACCTCAGCCTGGAGTCACTGGTGAATAAAGTGAACACATTAAGCCCCGAGGCTGCTGCCAGGATGCAGCCTCTTCCCTGTGCACCTGTGGTAGGCAGTGTCCCTGACCACAGTGACTGGACAGCCAAAGGGATGGGGCACGAACAGACTCCCAGGCCAGAGCCCCTCCATCTATCCAGCACACGGTACTCTACACAAGTTAGTCTGTGTGGCACGGATTTAGCGGCTATGGATGTGGTAAATTATTCTCCACCTGGTGCTAATTTGGCTCAAACTAACCATCTTCTGGTGGCCCTGCCTTACTGCTGCTGTTTAAAGGTGACGTTAGTCTCACTCTGCAGATAGGCTTCAAACTTGCTGAAACTCAGGCCACACTCCTGAGCAGTAGCCTTACAGGCATGCGTTACCCAACCTAGTTTATGGCAGCATACATCTTTTTTTTGGGGGGGGAGGGGGGTCGAGACAAGGTTTCTCTGTAGCTTTGGAGCCTGTCCTGGGACTAGCTCTTGTAGAGCAGGCTGGCCTCGAACTCACAGAGATCCACCTGCCTCTGCCTCCGAGTGCTGGGATTAAAGGTGTGCGCCACCACCGCTCGGCTGGCAGCTTACATCTTACAGCTCAACCACAAAGCTCAGGGCCAGCCAGCTCGGAGAGGATAAGAACCTATCTCACAAACCACAGCAGGAACCAGGGTTGTTGGGACTACAGGCATGTGCTTCCACGTGCTCACTTCTGTGTTACGAGGAGAACCTGGGCTTTGTCCACATCAGGAAAGGCCACTACCAACTGAGCTAGCCCCCAGCCTCCAAACTGCCACACCCAATGGCCCGGGCTGCAATCGTATTCCTGTCTTCTCATTTCACCCCACATATCTTGGGCAGCTACATACCCGCGTCTCCAGGTTCAGATTTGCTGTTTTCCCGTCCACTGTAACGCTGAGGACAGAGTCATCTTTCACACTGACACAGTCTTCTCCAAATATGTCCCTTTAAGTGAACAGAAAGTTGCTGTTACTGGGAAAATGCTGCTTTACCTGTGTGGGAGAATGATACTGAAGAGAGGCCCAAGTCCTGCAGTAGGATGCTTTCAGCAACCCTGGAGACACGCTGCTGACCGTCAGCTTTCTACAACAGTTAAAACACAGCCCTGCTCAGGAGGGTACACCACCATTCCATTTAGCAAGCACTAGTATTGGTTTGGTATTAATTTAATACTGGGGATTAAGTGTGGGGTCTTGCACTGGTCTTTAAAACTGTTCTGAGACAGGCCTCACACAGCTGCCGAGAACAACTTCCAACTGCTATGCAGCATAGGTCTTGGAATCCTCCAATTTGGGGCCAACTTGGGCAAGACAGTGAAGTTATGTCTCTAAAACATGAAACAAAATAAAAAACCAACTAAGGTCATTATTTAAAAGCCACTGTAAGCAGTCTGAAATTTCAGAAAAGCCGCCCAAACACTAAGATGTCTACGTTAAGAGTCACTTTCAACTTAAAGCCAGAAGCAGCCATTGACATGATCAGAAACTGCAGCATCCCCAGATGCTCAAAGTTAAAGCTGGCTGCTGGGTGATGGGTTCTGACACCACACTGCTAACCAGGACGTGAGGCCTAGGTGAGGAGACAGGCCCCTGGGAGCTTTCTCCTCTGTTACAGTCCATCATCAAACCCAAGGCTACCTAGCCATGGCAGAGTTCTCCGAAACCATGAGGCACAATGTATCTTTCTTCCCTTTGTCTTGTAGGTATTTGTCTATAATGAAAAACTAAGTTATTCATTCAACAAGCAAATGAGAGACCAGCACTTCAGGCACTGTGTTAGGTGCTGAAATTATAAACTAATTGCCACTGGTAAGGGCTCCTAAGATCACTTGGAAAAGCATCTTGAAATCAGCTTAAAGAGCACCTACAGGAAGGCGCTGGCATTAGAAACATACTGAGTCTAGAGACATTTCATAGTTACAGACTTACTGGAAAGAGCCTGGAACACCCACTTTCTCAAATAATTCACACCCAAGCAACATTTAAAATAATTCTTTTTTTTTTAAAAAAACTTTAAATGATTTATTTAACTTTATTTTATGTGCATTGGTGTGAAGGTGTCAGATCTTGTGGAACTGCATTTTCAGACAGTTGTGAGCTGCCATGTGGGTGCTGGGAATTGAACCCGGGTCCTCTGGAAGAGCAATCAATGCTCTTAACCGCTGAGCCGTATCTCCAGCCCCTTAAAATAATTCTTAAAGGCACAGTGACCAGTTGATCAGCACCCAGTCTCGACAAAAGTGCTTCGTGAGCACTCCTGGAGGCCTGTGGGCACTGCCATCCAGCACTGACCACTGGACATAACTTGGTACAACACACCGTAAGTTCAGCACTCCCACCGTGCACCCGCATGCCCATGCACCCGCACACCCGTGCGCTCCCGAGACTCACTGGAGCATGACTTCCAGCCTCTTGCTGTAAATATGCATCTCTAACTTCTTAGAGACCTTCTGCACGGCACCTAGAGGACAAACAGCTCAGTCTCCATTTTCCCGTTTACCATCATCAGACAGACAGGTCACCAGAGCATGGCTATGGAGACGTGAAGTAACCATGGAGACCTCAAAGTCAAAGCATGTGATGTGTCTGTCACATGCCCACTCAGGCAAAAGCATGTGCCGTGTTATTCCATGTTTTTATAAAGAAACCACAATGACAGTCACTTTTATTTCCCATATTTCTCAAACTTACATTTTGAAGAGAGATGAGTAAAATTATAGGTCCAATAATCCCAAAACACATTAAGCTCTTTTGTATCTAAATGTTATGTACATCTAACATCTGATACGGCATCTGATTATGGATGTTTACTTCTTGCTCTTGCAGAGGACCCGGGTTCAGTTCCCAGCACCCACTCGGGGCAGCTCACAACCTGTAACTCCAGCTCTGGTCTCTACAGGTGTCTTCATTCACGTACACACGACTGACAGTGAATCTTAAAAAAAAAAAAAAAAAAACTCGCCAGGCAGGGCAGAGGTGGTGCACACCTTTAATCCCAGCACTCAGAAGGCAGAGGCAGGCAGATCTCTGTGAGTTCAAGGCCAGCCTGGTCTACAGGGAATTCCAGGATAGCTAGGGCTATATTAAAAACCCTGTCTTAAAAACTAAAATAAAAATAAAATAATGATAATAATAATAATAATTAAAGGTGCCTGCCTATTAATGACTTTTTTCCTTTTCTTTTTTAAACCCCAACAAACACACAACTTGATGGTCTAGATGACATCTTCAATCTGGAATTAAGGTCACCCTGGCACATCCGTTCATATACCTCCCTGGTCTGCACCCATTCAAGTCTCTGCTCCCCCAGGGTAGGTTGAGCTAACATGTGACCCTGCCCTACTCAGAACATGTGTGCACACACACAGAATCTTTCCCCCTGTGGCAGTATCTCACTATGAAGTCCCAGTGCTCACTACGTAGCCCAGGCTGGCTTTAGACTTCGGGGACCCTCTTTCCTCTGACTCCCAAGTGTTAAGATTAAAGAAATGTGAACCACACCCAGCTTCTTTTCAATATTTTGGTGTTTGATTCTATAAGATAGGGTCTCCTGTAGGGTCCAGGCTGGCCCAAAATTGCTATATAGCTGAGGCTGGCCTTGAACTCTTCCTCCTGGCCAGAACCCTTCTCAGTGCTGGGGAAGGTTCCCAGGACTGGGTGCTCCTTATGCAAGTGCTGTCACCACTGAACCACATCACACACAGAGCAAATAGCAGCACCATTCCAGGGCCAAAGGCGGAGATGCTTACACTGCCATTACCCACAACCCAAATGCTCATCCGTGGTTCAAGGGAGGATTTGGATGTGCCTGGCTTGCTTATTCGTGTGACAGAGTGGTCCACACAGAAGACTTAGGAAGTGACCAGCTCCACTTTCTTCCCTGAAATCAAAGTGCTAACAGCCTGTGCCCACGACGTGCCTTTAAGTCTAGAACACTCTATACTGAACAGGCCCTGGAATGATGTGTGGGCACAGCGTGGGGGCGTCCCCCAGAGTACATTAGGGTGGCTCCTTGCCTGGTGGTGCATCTGGAGAGCACTGGAGTGCACGGTGCAGCCGCAGGGGCAAGCTGCCAGCCACGGCGCACACACGCGCTGGCTGGGGCCGCCATTCTGCTCAGCACCTTCCCCTGAACATGAGGCCAGCTCAGCGGAGCAGTATTTTAGCGGCTCTGCTCAGGGGCCCAAGAGAACTGTGACTACACGGGAATCTACCTTGGTGAGACTGTGTAAATGATGGGCCACCGAAGATCTGCACCGTCGTGTTCTTAACTCAAACTCACACACTAAAGAAGACAGGGAAACTGAACTTCCACTCAGGGCTCCACTGATCTTTAGTTCTATGAGTTGGGAGAGGAGGAGTGGGGGGTAAGCATAGGCAAGGCCGTACCTTTCCTTATTTTTGGATTCGACTGAACTTCCAGTATCACGGTAGTCACTGTGTCCGCGTACATGTCGTTAGAGGGGTTCGCCAGCCACTACAAGGCAAAGGTGGAGTCAGGACAGGGGAGCTGCAGCCATACTGCTGCGGGCTCTGCCTGTCAGGCCGCAGGTCACAGGGGAGCTGCCGCTCTAGCTCTGCTGGGAATCAACTGACTTCTGGTCACGTGAGACCTCCCCTTAACTTCCTTTTAATCAGCAAAAAGAACCTACTAAGCACCCCCTTTGTGGCAAAAGGTTTTCCATGAATTGCCATTTAATTTCCCCAATTATTTATGAAAAAAGAAACCTGATCCCAAAGTTACCCCATGCAACATAACTGCTGGTGCTGGGAAACTCCAATTCCACACCTGCGCCAGGGGCACAGACAGCAGGACAAGAGGGTGAAATACAAGGTGCGTGCATACGCACATCTGGCTTTGTGTTTGTACTGGGTCTCACCAGTGTATCCCCACCCCACCCCACCGTTGGTAATGGTATCTGACCAGCTTGTACGTCTGTGTGTCACCTCTCAGAGAGACTGTTGGTGTCCTGGCACTGAAGTGACAGTTGATTATGCATGGCCATGTGGAAGCTGGGGATTGACACTTCCAGCCCAGATGTTTATCTTTTTAAAGAAAAGAATCTGTTTTTATATGTCTGTCTTAACCTAATTTAATGATGTCTAACCCTTTTGGACTTGAGTTATTTTACAGTTTATTCAAAACATGAAAATACCACCTTTTTTTTTTTTTTTAAAGAAAGGCAGCATGATTAGTTTGTGGTTTTGTTTTGTTTTAGCTTGGTTTTTTGAGACAGGGTTTCTCTGCATTGCCCTGGCTGTCCTGGAATTCGTTTTGTAAACCAGGCTGGCCTCAGAGATCCACCTGCCCCTGCCTCCCAAGTGCTGCTCCCTCTGCCCAGACAACAAAAAAATTTTTGAGACAGGGTTTCATAAAGTCCAGGATGAATATGAACTATCTTTGAGTCAAGGATACCTTGCCCTTCTGATCCTCTTGCCTCCACCTTCCAAGCAGTGGGATGACCTACTTACACGGTAGGGTAAAAGCTAGGGTCTGACCAGGGCTTTGCTAGCTATTACTGCTTAGCCCCTGGGATTATGTGTTGGGCTGGCTCAGGCAAGTCAGCTGTGTCCAACCCCCAGAATTCAACCTTTTCCCTTTTAGGATCTTTCTATTTTTTTTTAAGATTTATTTATTTATTATATATACTGTATTTTGCACCAGATCTCATTCCAGATGGTTGTGAGCCACCATGTGGTTGCTGGGAATTGAACTCAGGACCTTCGGAAGAACAGGCAGTGCTCCTAACCTCTGAGCCATCTCTCCAGCCCCCAGATCTTTCTATTTTTTAAAAAATTAAAATACAGGTACATTATTTTCCCCTTTCCCTTTCTTCCCTCCAACCTCTCCCATGTCAACCCCACCACCAACTACTCTGTCTCTAACTCACGGCCTCTTCCACTTCAATTGTTGCTGTATCTCTTTCCCTAAACACGTAAGCACAGCTTGCTCAGCATGTATACTGTTATTTGTATGTAATTGACTCAGGCCTGACCGCTTGGTCTTGGAAAACCCATCAGGAACTTTTCCCTGGGGAAGACTTTCTCCAGCTCCCAGAATCCTCAGTTGCCTGCAGTTTATCTAGGGCTGAGTCTGTGAACTTCCCTCTTCAAAACTGATGGCTCCCTGGAAGACCATTAACCACACTGCTCTGTGATTACATGTGTGTATCTGAAACCTACTCCCTCTGTGAGGGGATGACTGGGCCTCACCTCCAGAATCACCATGCCTGGCTCCTGGATGACAGTAATATTTTTGAACACCTTCAGGGCAGGCTTTTCTTGAATTTCTAATTCTTCTACATCACCTGAAAAAATTTGTAAGATTCATATGATATTCTTATAGACTCTAAGAGGCATTTGTCTTTGTAGAGATAGTTAAGATAGAGCTGCTGTAAGTGGGAAAACTAGTAACATTTAATGGCTGTGTTCTACGCTAACAGCTCACAGCCACCGAAGACACCGCAGTACACAATCTCTACACCTGCCCCTCAGGCACCAACACTTGGGCCATCAGCTAGAGAGGCCAGATTCCACAGCACTCAGCCGAAGTGTGGGGACCTCATGGGCCAGCTCCCCACCTCCACTGCAAGTCAATCATTGCTTGGGGAGTCCAGCTGCTGAAGCCCCCTAGTGCTCAAGAACTTAATTCACTAACTGATCAACCATTAACTCATGACTCTTCTCTTTGGCCATAGTTCTTGTTTGAGGTCAATCTCAGGTGTTCCTCCCCCACTTCTTGCAGGGCAGCACCTTGCTTCAGGGGCTGTGAGGGCTCAGCAGCAGCAGGCATGTCACAAGCTGGCATGCTCCCACCTCCTCAGAGAGCCCACCCCCCATCAGGCGTCAGGCATCACCTGACACTGGGTAAAGACAGAATCCTCTGTCTAAAATGGTGAGAATGAGAGACACAGGCTTATGCTCTCCCCGAGGCTTTACCAAGCCGACTACAGACTGGTACTGGCAGAACAGAGAACGCAATATATAAAATCTTAAGTATAGGTAACTAAAACAGATTTTAAATAAAAGGAGAAAAGACCACTGATATTTTTAAGATTGTAGGTGATCAAAGATACTGTGGGATTTTTTAAAGTTTGTGAGTAGTTTTTAAAATGTTGACTTTTGGGCTGGAGAGATGGCTCAGTGGTTAAGAGCATTGCCTGCTCTTCCAGAGGTCCTGAGTTCAATTCCCAGCAACCACATGGTGGCTCACAACCATCTGTAATGAGGTCTGGTGCCCTCTTCTGGCCTGCAGGCATACACACAGACAGAACATTGTATATATAATAAATAAATAAATAAATATTAAAAAAAATAAAATGTTGACTTTTATGCGATAAAATGACCAAGCAGTACATAGGAATTCTGAGACAATTATTACAGTGAAGTACATTTTTTTTTAAAAAAATTCTTACTAAAAATGCAATGATGTGAATTTTAGTAAACACACCTGTCAATTTCTGTAGCTGGTAATACAGCAAATTAAAGGGCCCAGTATATGGGATGGCCTGGGTCTGTTTCACAGTGCTCATGGCCAGGTCAGTGTAATCTGAAAAGAGAATGAGAATAAATACATTTTAAGAGACCAGCTGAGCATGGTGGTAAACACATACTCCTAGCACTTGGGAGTCAGAGGCAGAGAATTTGCGATTGGTGCCAGCCTCAGTTACAAAGTGAGACAACAGCTCAAAAACAAACAAATCACACAAAATACAACTTGCACAAACACACACCAGGGATTAAGAAAACCTAGCAGATCCAGCACCCATGCCAGGCCCAGAGGGATGAGCCCACCTGTGCCACAACTGGCAGGCTGCTGCTCTGTTTCCCAGGCTAACTCCCTACACTTATCCCATGCCACTCCGGTGGGTCTGGGTTCTGGACGTGTTAGGTTCTTGTACATCTCCAAGCAAGTATAGCAACCACCTGTACTTCTTTTCTGCTCGGTGTCTCTATAACTACCTGGCCTGCATGCTCCTGACCTGAAACACTCTCCAACTCTCTCGGGAAGTCTCCTCTGTGCCCTCTGTGTGCTGGTCCTTCACTAGACTTGTCACCGCCAGCCAGGACAATGTTCAGTAACTCGTCAGTGTCCAGCTTTAGCCCAGAGGCTGGCCTAAGAGTGGGAGTTCACTGGGGCAGGACAGAGGTCAACAGTTAAGAGTGCACACTGCTCTTGCAGAGGATCCAAGTTTGGTTCCCAGCATCCAGGTTGGGTCGCCTGCCAGTTACTCCAGCTCCATAGGGATCTGACACCTCCAGCCTCCACAGGCACCAGCAGGTGTGCACACACATTTAAAAATCATAAAAATAAATTTTAAGAAAGTATTTTTTAAAAAGAATTAGTTAAAAAAAAAAACCCAGCTTGTCCATTTATCTGTTGTTATCGTAGCTGAAAGGTGACCTGTCTCACAGGTTAACATCTAACTATGCTAGCCTTCTCCTTCACGACACACTTACGATCTGGCAGCACACAACAGCACCGAGTGTGAGCGCACTGTTGACCTGGAGATAAACCCCTGTCTTGGTGTCTCTTCTATTACTACCTGCATCATCTGGGAAAGCAGTACTCATCAATGGCTCAGACTTTACACAGATCAGAGCTCATATGGGAGTATTTCTATACTGGGGAAAAGCAATTTACAAACATAAACGCAGTCCTATTTAGCTTTGTTCAAACCCCCATGTTTAGCGGGCAGTAGTGGCACACTCCTTTAATCCCAGCATTTGAGGAGGCAGAGGCAGGCGGATCTCTCTTGAGTTCAAGGTCAGCCTGGTCTACAGAGCAAGTTCCAAGACAACCAAGGCTACACAGAAAAACCTTATCTCAAAAAACAGTAACAACAGAGAGAGAGAGAGAGAGAGAGAGAGAGAGAGAGAGAGAGAGAGAGAAACTACAAATGCTTTATTCTCTCCTCCTGGCCATTCTTCTAGAGATAAAGAATTAAAAAACCAAGCAAGTTATGGAAAGCTTGGGTCATAAAGGAACAAGGTGTACCTGGGGCCTGAGCATGCTCGCCAGAGGGCCAAGGGGTTCCATTCATACCATACCCACACTGAATTAAAACAAATGTAAAAAACAAAATGCTGGTTGAGCATGGTGGCCTGTATGTCCAATCTAGCTACTCAGGGGGTTGAGGACTGTGAGTCTGAGGCAGCCTGGGCTACACAGTGATACTCGATCTCAAAATAAAAAATGAAAAGGGGTCAGATGTAGCTAAGTAGTGGAACACTTGCCTAGCAAAAACATAAGCCCCTAAGGCTAACCCCCAGTACCACATCAAGCAGCTCAAACCAAACAAAAACAAAAGCTAATTGGGGTAGTGCAGAAAGCTACTCCAGAAACTAAAAGCCCTGCACCACCAGAGAAGAGGAGAAGGGCGCTGCAGCCTGAGCAAGGCAGGCCTTACACGTGAGCTACTCTTCAAAGCTGTCATCTGGGGAGTAATTCAAACGATCCAACAGCTTGTCAGGGAAAGGCTCTTTCCCATGGAGCGATTCAGATTGCATTCCCGTCCTACTTGATTAGCTGCTAACTGAAATCTGACCACTTGTGTGGCCAGATGGCTCAACAGGTAAAGGAGCTTGTCACTGCAGCTTCACGAGCCAAGGTCCATCCCCAGAACCCACACAGGGAAGGAGATTCCACTCCTGACAGCTGTCCTCTGACCCACAGAGACAGACAGCTTCATAAGCCAACAGAACTCACCCATGATAGTTGTCTTCTGACACACACACACACACACACACACACACACACACACACACAGATAGTTGTCCTCTGACACATACAAACACGCACATACGATGTGGGTAGGATTCCCCTCTGTACACTATGAATATGTTTTATTGCCATTGGTTAATAGAGAAGCTGCTTTTGGCCAATGGTTTAACAGAACATAGCCAGACTGGAAAAGATACATAGAAAGTAGGCAGAGTTGAAGAGAAGCCATGTAGCTGCCACAGGAGACAGATGCTGGTAGGCCACGACCTCGTGGTGATACACAGATTAATGGAGATGGTTAGTTTAGGATATAAGAGCTAGTTAGCAATACGCTTAAGTCAAACAGTATTGCAAATAATATAGTTTTCTGAGGATTATTTTGAGTCAGGGTGGCCAGGAAATGAACAAGCAGAAACAAACAAGCAGCCTCCGACCACATAGGACCACACGGGCACACACACGCAGACTGAGACTGCATCCCACATTGAACAGTGTACTTACTGGAGAGGTCACAGGGAGAAAGTATGTGGTAATTAAAGTTTCTTTTAACAAGAATTCCAGAGACACGCTGTCCCTGTTCTGGTTTCTTGTCTGCCAAAAAGCCCATGACCTAGTAAAAACAGAACACATAGTGGTGTCAAAGAAAAAGGCTTCAGGCTTTCGTCACATGGGGTGGGACGTGTAGAGGGCTGCTCTGACAAACTGGGGAGTGTGCTAGCTATGCAACAGGAGATAGCATCTCTGAACACAAAGCTCAGTAAGGATGGAATTACATACTGAGGCAACACTTTCTTTTTTTGTTAAAGATTTACTTATTTTCTGTGTATGGCTACTCCATCTGCATGCATGCCTGCATTCCAGAAGAGGGCATCAGATCCCATTATAGATGGCAGTGAGTCACCATGTAGTTGCTGGGAATTGAACTCAGGACCTCAGGAAGAAGATCCAGTGCTCTTAACTGCTGAGCCACCTCTCCAGCCTGAGGCAACACTTTCAACCACTCAAATACAGAAACCTTACCAACTTTTTATTTTATTTACTTATTTGGCTTTGTTTTGTAGATAACTAATGTACTACGTAGCTCAGGCCTAGCCTGGTCCTCACTATACAGCAGGGCCTATCCTTGAATCTTCGACCCTGCTTCCATCTCCTAAGTGCTAGAATACAGGCCTGGGCCATGCCCATCGGGAGCCCACCATCCTGGAGTGTAAACTCTCTCACTGCAGGCCAGGGCTCCCAGGGATGCTGACGTCTGTGCTGGAGCAGCTGGAGCCAGGCAGTGGAGCGCAGCGGCTACACGGCAGTACCCTGGCTCTGACTCACTGTGGAGACAGCTGTCTCACAGGCCCTTCCAGGGCTGCACTCAGTGCGGTGGTGTGGACACATGGAAAATAAAGATGCTAATGCTTTAAAACGCTGTAAATGTTTTGGTGGAGCTATGGGCTCCATCTGGGGACGTAGCCAGGCAAGTACGCTGAGCCTCACTGTGAGCAGCACGGCTCAGACAAAAAGCCCTTTCTCAGAGCAAAGCCGCACACCCTGAGTCTCAAGGTCTTTTCCACCCGTCAATTAGTTTTCTAGTCCTTTCTTGTCACTCCGAGACAGGTTTCACTACTGCAGCTCAGGATGGCATCTAAAATTTCAATGTTCTTCAGGCTCCCAGGAGCTGGAGTCGTAAGCCTGTGCCACCGAGGAAGGTGTAGCTCAGTGAAGACCATTTCTTGCTCTTGCATAGGTCCCATGTTTCAATCCCAGTACCTAACTAGTAGCTCATGACCACCCATAACCCCAACCCCAGTTCCGGGGATCTGATGCCCTCTTCTGACTCCTCAGGTAGCAGACAATCTCTCTCTCTCTCCCTGAATGTATCTCCCTGAAAAGAACACGGTTAGGATCAGCACCTGCTGCCTTGTACCTTGGCGAGCTTCTCTCCCCTGAAGTTCAGGGTCACAGCCTCTGTGTTCCGCGGATTGTGAACCTCGATGTGGACTTCATCGTTATCTTCATATTCCCGGATCAGCGCTGCTTTCAGCCTGGCCATTTCATTCTGTTCCCCGTGGACTAGAATCTGCACAGAATAGATATGTGAGTATAGAGGAGCCCTCAGCAGGCAAAGGACTGTCTGTAAGAACATTAGTTAATTCATGAGACATTCACACTTGAACTGTGGAAACGGTCCTCTTGTCTTAAAGCTTATTTCTATCTATGGCTGTGTGGGGTGTAGCTGAGTACAGGAGCTGGCAGAGGCGGTAAGAGGCTGGGGAGCTGCAGTCACGGGCAAGCTGTAAACCTCTGCATGTGGGTGCTGGGGACCAAACAGGTCCTTGGAAAGAGCAGAGGGTGCTCTGAGCCATCAACTCTCTGGATCTTGCTTTCCTATTTCAATGCTAGGAGCACCTACTTTAAGAAAAAGTAAAGGAACTACTTTAAGCACTGATGGAAGAATGTGCACTGTCATCTCTAGTTCCAAAGCTCACATTGAAGGCTGAACCAGATGGCTTACAAGGCTCTTCCAGCTTTAAATGGACTTCTTTTTCTCTTGCTAGGAAACCATCCATTTTCTTTAGGTTTCTGGTAGTTTCTTGCTAAGTAAAGCAACTGAAAGTAAGATGCAATGTTTACAGTGGTACCCGCCACCCTGCACTGGCTGTCCGTCCATCTGTTTACAGTGGCATCTGCCGCTCTGCACTGGCTGTCTGTCCATCTGTTTACAGTGGCATCTGCCGCCCTGCACTGGCTGTCTGTCCATCTGTTTACAGTGGTACCCGCCACCCTGCACTGGCTGTCCGTCCATCTGTTTACAGTGGCATCTGCCACCCTGCACTGGCTGTCTGTCCATCTGTTTACAGTGGTACCCGCCACCCTGCACTGGCTGTCCATCCATCTGTTTACAGTGGCATCCGCCACCCTGCACTGGCTGTCCATCCATCTGTTTTGTTTTTTACTCCTCTGTCTTCCATGGTGGGCATCTCGTCTCCAAACCACTGGCAGACAGCTTCTATCTGGCCTGTGGAAGCATAGCCAGCATTACTCCAGGGCAAAGGCTTGTCACCCGAGGTGCAGGGCCCAGTTTGGGCTGCCTGAACACTAACCGTAGCACTGCTCTGTACTGTGTAACCCTGGCCGAACTCCCCGGTTCCACAACAGCGTCGGATACCAAGCCTGAGCAAGTGCATGCATAAGAAGCATGAGCGGCCTGGCACTCCATATGCAGTAAATGCATGCTACTGCCACTACCAGTGTAACCTCACATGCAGTCACACACTGGAGAGTGCTGGCTATTAAAAGTAAACATCCGCTGAGGATTTAGACTAGCGGCACAGACAGAACCAGATGGCCAAGAGATACAAGGGAATGAAGGTGAGGCCAGCAGCTGAAAAAGCAGAACAGTTTTTCCACCTGGCCTCAAGGTATGAGGTGGGATCATGAATCAGTTACACACACAGCAGAAGCATGTGATGGGGTCTACACTGCGCTCAAGTTCTACAGCCTACACATGATGCTGAGGAGGGGAATGATTTTCTCCATACAGGAGTCTGTTCATTAAGGGCTGAGGGAAAATACCTAGGAGGACCAGCATGCTACAAAGTGCTCAAAAGCTAAGGACATGATCAGCCACTAGATGTCACTCAAACTAACCAAAATGATCAGCAGCAGCCTCAAGGATAATCAACAGGCTATTGCTGGCCTACTTAGACAAGCAGCATGGCTGGACCTTGAAAATTCATGACTGCACTTATGTGAAATACAACAACTGTCATATTCAGAGAGACAGTAAGCAATTACAGAGAAGACTGGTGGGGCTGAGAAGAGAGTAAAATAGAGCACAGGCTTCTGCTTGAGGGGCAGGAAGTTCTGAAACCAGAAGTAGGGGCTACGACATGGGCGTAGGTGAGACCACTGAATCTCATACCTAAAAGCAGTGAAAGCTGCAAACTGCATGCTTTACATATTTTGGCACAATAAAAACATTTGATAAAGAAACAGAATACAATAGCGAAAAGCCATTTCCTCTGAGCAAGTTTTCAGAACACTGGGAGGGTCTAATCTATTTCCATGGATACTTGTTCCACTTCCGATTAAAACCCAGCAGTTTTCAGCTTAAAAGTCTTCCAGATTCCACCAACAGACGCTCGCGTGATGATGATAGCAGTAATAGTTTAAAAAGGCTGAAAGGAGCAGCAGTTTAGAGGGTGCCCAGGCCTGGGTATGCACGTGAAGTCAGAGGGCAGATCTGGGCAGTCCTCTCTGTGCCTCCACACAGGTTCTGAGGGCTGAATTCAGGTCACGAGGCTTCCGAGGCAAGCACGTCTACCCATAGAGCTGTCTTGCTGACCCATTATTATTTTTTTCATGATACTTAAAAAGTATAAACTATACTAGTAAGGAACTAATTCAGTATTTGTTTCCATCTATATCTATGGAAACCTTGAACATTTACTCTTCGAATGACAGTCTGAACTGTCAATTTAATAACCACATAAAGTGCACTATGGGCCAGGCACTGTCAAGTACGTCATAGTCTCACTTATTTTGTCTGCACAATGACCTTATAAATTGCTATCACCCTTATTTATAAAGCACAAAGATACACTGTAGGCAAAGGAGGGAGCTGGGGTTCAAGGCAAGTAGTCACACCCTTTACCCTGGTTCTTAGGCTATTGGAGAGGCAGCAGAAAACACAGCGAACACTAGAATAGGGTTGGTAAGCCTGAAGCAGTCAGTGTAAAATGAAGAAACAAGTGCAGAAGGAGAGATAATGGCTAAACCAAGAGCTCTGTTCACAACGAGATGCTAGGTTTGTGAGAGCCCTTGCGTTTCATGCACCTTACAGTTAGACATGGCATTCACAGACTAACCACGTGAGGTGGCTTCAGAGCACGAATAAATTCACTGGTTTGCTGGTAATCTGTGTGAGCAGAGAAAGAAATGTAATCAACCGACATTTTCAGTGGTAACTTCTGTCCAGACATGGTAGTGATTTCTTCAGGTTCAGACATGATGTGCTGTCGGAAACAAATAAGAGAAAAACAGACTGTGCAATTAGATGACAGAAGGTGCATTTTGGTTATGTCTTATACAGTCACAATCTCTAGTGTTAACCATCAAAGTCATTCTGATGTTCATGAGTTAGCAAGTACCAAACACTTATGATTTTCATTGAGTAAACATTTAATCAGAAAAGTCAGAAAATAACTAGAGCTCGGGGCCCCCAGAGCTGGCAGTGAAAGCTGGAGCTGTCAATAAAGTTGCACCCAGCTCTTGCTGCTGCAGCTCCTTCCAGGCACCAGGACCCACAGGGCACAGGCACACAACTCCAATCTGGAGCCGTCTGTGCAAAAGCTCTCTACTGACTCCACAGCATGTGGCAAAGGATGAAAATGACCCGACTGAGAAACCACTCTGTGTTTAAACTAATACAGATATTAACAGCAAGAAGACAAGAGAACATGCTGTCTGGACAGCCATTAATTGCACCTAAAGTTCTGCACTGTTATCGACAATATGTACACCCTAGGCTAAGAACGGCCACTTTATACCTACAGGAAGACAGCAGCCAGCCCAGGCACCCAATACAGCTCTGTAGACGTCCGTGTCACAGGCTGTGAATCCTTCGTCTGGAAAAATTCTAAATCTAATGTTTTTAAGCAAAAATGCCTGGGATGCTCAACTGGTAAAGTCTACACAAAATAACCCTAAATCAAAAGTCACACAATCTGAATGTAGTGATATTTCGTTTGTATTTTAATAAAACAAAGCTTGCCTGAAGTTCAGAGAGTAAAACAGCTGTGCTGGTCAGCCTAACAGACCAGGCAGTGGTAACACACACCTTTAATCACAGTAGTCATGCTAGTTTGCCATAAAAACTGGGCAGTGCATGCCTTTAATCCCAGCCCTAGAGAGGAATATAAGACGGGAGGAGACAGCTCTCGCTCAAAGTCTCATTCTGAGATTCCAGGAGGCAGGATCGCCAGTTCAGACTGAGGCAGGGGTAAAAGCCAGTGGCTGGCTGTTTTGCTTCCCTGACCTTCAAGTCCAATTTCTGTCTCTGGGTTTTATTAATCGCACTATACCTATACATGACTTATCCCAGCATTCTGGATGAAATACTGACTCACACTCCAAGATGGGAACTGACCTTGGCAAGTGTCCCTTCTACGCAGTACCCCGCGATGATGACGCCGTTCCTCTTGTCTGTACACCAGCTCTCAAACAGCTCTCTGGATAAGCCATTTTGAATCATGCCTGGCGAGGCCATGACAACACTGGGGCCAATGTCATCAAAGTGATCCATGCTCTGAGAGACAAAGGAAGGAGTCAAAGCAGTTTTCACCGGGGGCCATCACACTGCTGGAGGAGTTGTGTTTAAACACCAAGTCTTAAAATGAAAATGTGCCAGGCATGGTGTTTAATCCCGGCACACAGAAGGCAGAGACAGGTGGTGGATATCTGAGTTCAAGGCCATCCTGGTCCACAGAGAGAGTTCCAGGATAGCCAGGGCTATGTAGAAAGACCATCTCAAAAAACCAAAACCAACCAACCAGACGAACAAAATCAGCACGTTAGCTCTGTAAACATGTTATTTAAAAAGCATTTGGTTGTAAATATATTGAAAACAGATTTGATTTAATTGATCTTGGAAAGCCAAACACGGGTGTTTTATAAATTCATACATGGAACTTGCAGAGCCAATCAAAAAGGACCAGATGTGAACAACAGAATCTAAACCTGTGACCTGCCATATTTTTCCTGTCAGGAGTTTCTTCCTGTGGCAGAAGAGATCCAAGTTATAGCTGTAAACTGAAGGCATGTGGAGACCCAGAACAAGGGCAGGCCCAACTACAGCGAGTTCCAGCACTGTGGTGCAGGCCCAGCTACAGTGAGTCCCAGCACCCTAGCACCGAGGCGAGGGGAGTAAGTAGGAAGCCTCGGCAGGAGGGCTGCAGTCTGCCCTGCCTGCCCCACGCCCCTCTGCCTCCCCTCCTCCACAGGCATCACCTTGAGGTTGCTGATGTGCTTGAAAACGAAGGGGTTGTTGATGTTGATCTGCTTCCGGATCTTGTCGTTCATGGCGTTCACGTAGGTCTGATACACCGCCATGCACTTCTTGGCCAGAGAGGATGCGTAGTAAATGGGAATGTCATGCAGCTCTGGGTGGTTCTGCCAGTACTCGTCTACAGAGATTGTATGAGAGGCAGACATCACTTGGCAGATGAGGTAAAAAATTCAAATAACTAACGATAACAAAATTAACTTTAAAGAGTTTGAACAACTGAGAAATGAAGATCCCTACAACTGTATTTAAATAAGTTTGAGAAAAACTACCCTGTTTCTTATTAATGCAAACTACAAATCTAAATACTGGTATAACATCTAAAAATAAAATAAAGCTGTAACAGTAAGTCAAAGATATGGAAGCTTCAACAAATACTTCATTTTAAATTTAGGCTGATTAATAGACCGTAACTTCCTACTCCTCTCGAGGTTTTAATACAAGTATTATTAATGTAATTATTATTTTAAACAGCTTATCAACTGCAGTCATATTATTTATAATTATATTTCCAAAAACCTTTTACACAAACCACTCATTACTAATTACCGAGAGCAGTGAACAACACCCTCACACGAAGGCCTGTTTTCAGGGAACTCATTCATCCCAGCACTTTATACACAGCGCAGCCTATCAGCTGCTCAGGGACGCCCAGGAAATGCTTGTCTAGCGTGAGGGCTGTAGGATCTGGAGCACACATGCGCTATGGGGCGCTAACACTGAGAGGTCATTCATGATACCTGTAAATAGTCTTCTGCCTGGATAACGGACATTTTTGTGACACCTGGTACCCTTCACAGGGTCACCTGGCAGCACCACATCCACGCCTCTACACTCTGCTGGTTCCAGCCGCTCTTCCTCACTGTTTGATAGACCGACCTGACTCACCATCGGGTTCGCTAGACTGAACAGCGCAGTCTGGGAGGGACTGACTGGCCCTTAGCTGGGTCAGCCCATCTTCCTCTGCCTGTTTTCCACTCAATGCGACAAAAACACTGTTTGTCCCCAGTGGAGGCGGCAGCACTGAGTGTGCAGGAGGCAGTCCCTCTAGTTCTCCTCACACTCCATCAACACAGGGCTGACCGTCCACGTCTACGAGAATGCTTCCCTCATAGAATCAGGACAGGCCAACTTCACAGCACAATGCACACCAGTCTTGGTTCAAAGTTGTGCAAACTGACCGAAGTCTTTGGAAGACAGAAAAGCAGAAAAAAGAAAATCACACCTATTTCTGATTCATTTGTGTTTGTATTTTCACCTAAACAGAAGCACAGCAGCTGTAGTTTTTGAGTCCTATTTTGTTGTTGTTGCACACTTAGTACTCTGAAAATCTATAATCCGTCCTGAGACTTCTTACATTCACTGATGTGGCATTTCCTGAAAACAATGCTGAAGGGTCAGGCCTGGGCTCCCATTCTCAGCTAACCTGGGCTGTATAGTAAAGTCTAACAAACCCTGTCTGGAATTCTATCACTGCTCCACTGATCACTTGTGAGGGCCGTCTGGCCAAGGGGCTGAGCTGGATGGAAGACTGCGTGCTCTGAATAAAGGGCGCGGGTTGCACGCTCTTGGAAGGTAGACAGATTGGCAGCAAGCCATGATTTTGCATCTTGGTTCAGATTCTTCATCCCCCTTGGGAACAAGGAAGTGGCAGCAGCAGAGAGCTGGACCCCAGCGGGAACAGCGGAGCAGCAGGTGACACTGTAACACGGCCCAGATTCCCCATTCTGTCTTGGAGTCATTGTGCATGGATTTTGCTATTAATAAAAGGTCACGCAGTCTTCCATCCCAGACTTCTTTCATGAAAACCCTCAAATAATAACGACACACCTAAGAGGACACACTGCTTATCTCCCTTTGTGTCCTGACAGTGTCACTGCTACTCTAGAAGTGCTCATGTTGGAAGGCTTCTGACACCAATGGGAAGCACAGCGGCACAGCGGCTTGGCTCTTGTATCAGAGGACGTGAGATGCCAGGTCCCCATGTTGCTCCCATGGCACGGGGGACTGAACCTGGGGTCTCATGCTTGCTGGGCAGGTGATCTACCACTGAGTCACCAAAGTGAATTTTTAAAAGAAAAATGATCTGGGCAGTGGTGGCACACACCTTTAATCCCAGCACTTGGGAGGCAGAGGCAGGCGGATCTCTGTGAGTTCAAGATCAGCCTGATCTACAGAGCAAGTCCCAGGACAGGCTCCAAAGCTACAGAAAAACCCTGCCTCAAAAAAAAAAAAAAATAAATAAATAAATAAATAAATAAATAAATAAAAATAAAATAAAAAAAATAAAAAAGAATAAAGAAAGATGAAATGCTGTTTACAAGGCTGTGAGAGTAGGTGGATTTCGCCGTCGCCCAAATACCTAGAATTAGTAGCAGCTCCTGAGCTCGTCCGAGAGCAAAGACAGGAATGAGCCCCCGGCCCCCTCTGTTGACAATGTCATGCACAGTGTTGCAGAATCTTGCTTCTCGCTCTTCGCGCTTCTCATGGATGTGGGTCCCATAGGTAGATTCCTAAATAACAGGTGACATGTGTAAGATCAAGACCATTTTACCCTGGAGAATTCAGAACAAAAGCTGAGGTTGAGATTCATTTCTTCAACAACGTGGCATTAACCTGAATATATGCTGTTATAGTAATAACTAAAAAAAAAAAAACAGTAAATAAATTAGAATTCCAATCTTAAGGCCAATGTTACAGAAATGGAGCCAGGGAATAGCATAAACTGTTCCTTTTGGGGGCTTGAGAGAGGGCTCAGTGGTTAGGGGCACTGGCTGCTCTTCCAGAAGACCTGAGTTCAATTCCTAGCAACCACATGGTGGCTCACAACCATCTGTAATGAGACCCGATGCCCTCTTCTGGTGTACAGGTATACATGAAGGCAGAACACTGTATACATAATAAATAAATAAATCTTAAAAAACAATGTTCTTCCCTCAGGATAACTTTGTTGGATGTTTTATCCTCCAACCCCGGAGAAGCCAAAGCTCCATAAGCAGACATGGGTCATGGTTCCCGGGTTGGTACTCAGGTGACATTACTCGGGAACTGCTGCTTTCCCCGGACTCATCCTGAATGCAGATGACAAGGGCCGGCTACTCGCTGCAGCAGCCGCCAGGCCATAAGCCAGGGAAGCCGTGCTAGGAAGCACCAGCTAAGCCACGTGGAGCCTGCTCTGCATAGTACACAGGCACAGCACCAGGCAGGCGCCCGCCACACTCGGGCAGCTCATGTCCAGGCCACAGCCAAAGGGACCAAAGGTATTTGATGTTCCTGCGTCTATGACAGGCCCAGAGGATGCCTGTTCCCTGACACTGTGCCAGCCATCACTCCCTCATAGTGCTTCTGAAGACAGCCATCCTCTTGTGTCCTTGAGACCTGAAAACTAAGAAAATGTGACAAGTGTCCCGCGGAAAAGGCCAAAGCCAGCAGCATTGCAAAGGCAGTGGGACATCTCTAACACCGTTTAATATGCCCTTCTAACAGCCTCACTAGAAAAGATATGCAGGCCACAGGTAGGCACACCCTGTCTCCCCACACTGCTGAGAGTGACCATGTTTCTAAAACTAGACTAGAATTAACTTCACAGCAAAGGGGTCCCAAGAGAGCCAAGAAAATCTTTACATAAAAAACATAAACTTTGGGCTGGAGAGATGGCTCAGTGGTTAGAAGCACTGACTGCTCCTCTAGAGGTCCTGGGTTCGGTTCCCGGCAACCACATGGTGGCTCACGGCCATCTGTAATGAGGTCTGGCGCCCTCCTCTGGTGTGTGGGCATACATGGAGGCAGAATGTTGTATACATAATAAATAAATCTTAAAAAAAAAAAAAACATAAACTTTCATGTGATTTTTTTCCACTAGAAAAAGTTCTGATTCCATTGTACTAACTATAACCCAGTCCGTTAATACTTACAATAATAAGAATGTCTGGCTTAATATTAGGAATTTCAGCAGCCATGAGATGTCTATCTTCTTGTCTTGAAAAATCGCCTGTATACAACAGCTGTGAGAAAGCAAAGCTAAAAAATCAAGACTTGGGAAAGGTTCCGTGCACTGGTAAGCAGCTGATCCCTGAAGTCTAATAGTAAGATTGACTTTAAAAAAGAAAACTCACCTGCCTACACTTGAGGAATTTTAGATGCAATGCTTGCATCTAATTCTAAATGTGTAACCAAGTCACGAAGGTCACCCTGTGTTCCTATTACCCAATTTTCCAGAAAAATATATCCCACATCAGTTTAATTCCCAGTGAGAACTGAGATGTGCACCCTGCTATTTCCTGCTTATTTTTGGTGCCCTGCAGCACAGGACAAGAATAAGCAACCTGATGGCACTGTCCAACTCATGTGCAGACACTTCAAACAGACGAACAGCTTTAAGGTTCACTAAAACCTTGTTCTCTGCTGTCTAAAGCAGAACCCCTGAAAACTTACAAGGCTTCCCCTCCAGGTCTTATTCAATGGGTATTTTCAAAAAGCTGCTTGGCTGATTCTGGGCTGCCGCCAGAATGCAGACAGCTAGCTGCTCTGCAGTCTAGAGTCCAGGGCAGCAAGATGGCTGTTAGTAAAGGCAGTGCTGCCAAGCCTAAGACTGGAGTTCAAGCCCTGGAACTCACATGGTTGAAGAAATAACTCCAAAGATGTCCTCTTACCTACACACACACACACACACACACACACACACAGAGAGAGAGAGAGAGAGAGAGAGAGAGAGAGAGAGAGAGAGAGAGAGAGAGAAATCAGGCCACTCTGGTCAGATGTTTAGAGAGAGAGAGAGAAATCAGGCCACTCTGGTCAGATGTTTACCTGAACCCTTCCGAATCATGGACATACACATGAAATCATGTTTTAATTTAGTTAACTAACTTCAGCTTTATTGTGTGTGTGGTGAGTAGGTGCATTCCACAGCATGGGGGAGGTCAGAGGGCAACTTTCGGGAGCTGGTTCTCTCCTTCTATTGTGGGCTCTAGGAACTGAATGCAGGTCCTCAAGCTTATACAGAAAACACTTCCACATGCTGAGCAATCTCATCCATCCATGTTTGAGTTTTAAACAGAAGCAGTCGCTAAGATGGTTTTTCCCTAACCAGTTTTCTGAAGCCACTGAAGTGGTCCAAGCCTGCAGTGAACGGCTGGGGAACCAGCTCTGTTATAACGGGGAGGGAACAGCAATGACGGAGCTTTAGCTTCTTTGTGTCCTAACTCTCTGCAAAGCTTGGGGAAGTTTCTACACCCCTTAGGGCAGGAAGCTCTACACTGACTGCTCTTGGGGAGAAGGATCCAAGCTACAGCGTACCTTCACACCTGCAATCTCGATCATAAACATGGCCGCTCCCAGGACGTGGCCAGCATGGTAACACCAGAACTTGATTCCCGCGACCTCCTTAACTTCATGGAAGTTGATGGTTTCGATTTTGTCCATACTTTCTTCTAAGTCCGTCTCCGTGTACAGCATGTCATCTGCTGATATGTTGCTGAAATTGGAGATGACATATGGGTACAGCTTCCCTTAATGCCGCGGTCCATAGAGATGGGCTATAGCTAAGGGATAGAGCGTTTGCCGGAAGGCACAGGCTCCAGGCTCAGTCCCCATACTGAAAACTCAACAGCAACAAAGCCTACAGCACTTAGACTCTCAGACAGTTTCCATAATTACAGTACAAAAGAGTGCATGGCTACAAAGCTTAACTGTGAGCCAAGTGTGACTCAAAACCCTTAACCCTGTGGAGCCAGGGTCTCACTAGGCTGCTCAAGCTGACCTTGAACTTGTAACCTCCCTATATGAGCCTTAGGTGGGATCATGGGTTTGTGCTACAAGGCCTAGCTACACAAATCACTCTTTAATATGGTATTCTTAACTTCTATACACATGAACACATGTTTATACACATGGACACGAGGTGGACATTCTCCGCTGGCCTGGAAAAGGATTTCTCTTAATGTTGTGGATAATATCTCCTGAAAACTATAAAAAAGAACTTCACAGACTCTATAGCCACAATGGATGGCTTCACCAGTCAGGCTGTCTCTTAACGGGCCGCTTTAGGTAAACAACCCACTTGTCCCCATGCTCTGTCTGTAAAGTGGGATTTACAGGGGAGCTGGCATGAGCTGCTGAGGGTGAGAGGGCTGGGCACTGAGGACTCCGGGCACTGGCTAACAGCGTTAGCATTATTAAGCTCTTTCCATCACCTTGTATTCACACATGAGGAGTAACAAACACCGTGGTAGCTACCCAAGTAAAAGTTGACTGCTGAAGGCCAACACTTCACACTGGGGGTGTCACAAACATGCTGGACTCTTTGTGGTAGAGGAGTGGACATTTCTCTTACAACTGGTGCCAACTTCCCCAGAGAACAGCATCACCCGGTCAGACTGCCCAAAGAACCCCTATGCTTACTGTAGTCAGCCTTAAATAACAGAATGGCCAAGTGCTACTCACAGAGCATTTCTGTCAAACCTTTTCAGTTCTACCCTTACTCAGATCTGAAAGGACGCAAAACCACACACAGACTGAAGTCGGATGGTGCTGATGCACAACTGTACTCTGCAGCTAGATTACGGCATCCTTGAAACAACGCGGCCTGCGCCTGACCTGCGAGGATGGGCTGCAGCTTGCATGACCCACTGAGGTGACTTTTTTTTTATTGACTTTTATTGAGCTCTACATTTTTCTCTGCTCCCCTCCCTGCCTCTCCCCTCCCCTTCAACCTTCTCCCAAAGTCCCCATGTTCCCAATTTGCTTAGGAGATCTTGTCTTTTTTTAATTTCTACTTCCCATGTAGATTATATCTATGTAAGTCTCTCTTAGTGTCCTCATTGTTGTCTAAGTTCTCTAGGATTGTGATTTGTGGACTGGTTTTCTTTGTTTTATGTTTAAAAACCACCTATGAGTGAGTACATGTGATAATTGTCTTTATGGGTCTGGTTACCTCACTTAAAATGATGTTTTCTAGCTCCATCCATTTTCCTGCAAAATTCAAGATGTTGTCATTTTTTGCTGCTGTGTAGTACTCTACTGTGCAAATGTACCACATTAAGGAAATGCTCAACATTTTTAATCATCAGAGAAATGCAAACCAAAATAACTCTGAGATTCCATCTTATACCTGTTAGATTGGCCAAGATAAAAAATACTGATGATAACTTATGCTGGAGAGGTTGTGGGGAAAAGAGAACACTTCTGCATTACTGGTGGGAGTGCAAGCTGGTATAGCCCCTTTGGATATCAGTGTGGCGATTTCTCAGAAAAATTAGGAAACAACCTTCCTCAAGATCCACTTTTGGGTATATATCCAAAGGATGCTCAACTGTTCCACAATGACATGTGCTCAACTATGTTCATAGCAGCACTGTTTGTCATAGCCAGAACCTGGAAACAACCTAAATGCCCCTCGATCGAAGAATGGATAAGGACTCACCTGACTTTGACGTAGTCTGAGAGGAGCCATCTGTAAATAGCCTTCGTGGCGTGAGTCATAAATGTCCGTCCTTTGAAGCTTGTTTTCTGGAGGAACCAGGGCAGCGCCCCACAGTGATCCAAATGGAAGCTGACAAGGAAACAGGGCCATGAGAGCTCTGGACACTAGAGGCCGGGACCCCAGCGAGGTTCTGCTCAGCGGACAAACGTGTGCCAAGCACATAAGGGCGCTTCCAGGAGACCAAGCAGATGCTTGTCCATTCTCTCATTTTCCCACAGGGGTCTCAGCGGGTTCGGTAGCTAGTACTTCTACCTCTGGGCCTTCTCGATACTCCCTCTCCCTCTATCAGTAATCAATTCGAGGGGGACAATGTAAAACGAATCTACACTTGGCAGCATTTTAACAAACAACTTAGTGGAATAAAATCGATACTTGTCACCATCTTTAAATGAAGTTCTTCAGGACAGTCTTGCTGTGCTGCCTGCACTGCCTCAGACACATAGCAATGCTCTGTCCTCAGCCTCCCGGTGCTGGCACTACAGGCGTGTGCCACCTATGTGAAGCTCTTACTGAGGGATGGGACAAGACAGCGAAGACTTCGTCGGTGTCAGCTGAGGATGGCCACAGAGGACACGAGCTTTCCACCACCTCTCGCTGCACGGCACACACATCTCCCAGCCAGCATCTCTAGCCTCACACAGCAGTGCTGGTTTAGACTTAGAGACCCAAACTGTGTTTCCTAATAGAAAATATTTACTTTTGTTTCTTTCATTTTATTTTTGAGACAAGGTCCCACTATGCAGCTCTGACTGATGGAACTCAAGGGAAGATCAGGCTGGTCTCAAACTCACAGAGATCTGCCTGCCTCTGCCTCTAAGTGTTGGGACTAAAGGCCTGTGCCACCACTCCCAGCTTATTAGAAAACAAAACAAACATCTGCCCAGCAAGATGGCTCAGAGAATACAGGTACTTGCCAATAAGCCTGACCACAGAGTTGAACCACCAGGACCCACAGTGGAAGGGGAAAAGCAGCTCCCACACATTGTCTTCTGATCTCCCTATGAACACTGCGGGAAGTGCGTGCGTGCGCGCGCGCACACACACACACACACACACACACACACACAATAAACGTAAACAAAACCCCACACCAAATCCTGGGAAGACTGACCTTCACAGAAAGGCTTGAGAAGTGACACTGTCAATAAAGGGAAACTTACTGACTGATTAGCAAGAGGTCGATCTCAGCGGGGTCGATGAGGTCAATGTAAGGAAGAGCATCCATTCCTTCCAGGCCAGGGTGGATCCCACAGTCCAGCTGAAGGAAGGAAAATCTCAGCAAACAGATCTCAAGCTGCTACACATCTGATGAACACCCATGCAGCAGACAGACCACATTCAGAGGAGCCCAGGGAGTAGGCACTCGGACGAGGTTGTGCCCAAAGCAGCTCTCATGTTTAAGACACAGCTCACAGCAGCACGGGATACAGAACACAAGACATCACTGGGGTTCTTCTTCAAGCTCGCTGTTACCAAATGGTATTTCCAGTCTGTAGGTGTGAAGTACTTCTCCCATTAGGGAGAGCATCAACACATTCCTACGAGCTGATGACTGGGGATTTACTCTATGGGGTTTTATTGCCAAGTTAATAAATTCTTAAATAGCTGGGCAGTAGTGGCGCATGCCTTTAATCCCAGCACTCAGGAGACAGAGGCAGGTGGATCTCTGTGAGTTCAAGGCCAGCCTGGTCTACAAGAGCTAGTTCCAGGACAGGCTCCAAAGCAGCACAGAGAAACCCTGTCTCGAAAAACCAAATAAATAAATAAAATAAAATAAAACAAAAATAAATAAATCCTTAAATGAATGACTCAGGTGGGAGCTACAGAGCTGGCTCAGTGGTTAGGAGCACTGGCTGCTCTTCCAGTGGAACCTGGTTTGACACCCAGCAACCACATGGAGGCTTACAATCAACTACAGCTCCATTTCCAGGGGATCCACTGCCCTCTCTGGCTTCCATGGGCACCAGGTACACACACACACAGTGCATAGGTATCAGTATAGGCCAGACACCCATTCAGATAAATGATTTTTTTAAAACTGGTGACTCTAGGCACATATTGCTATGTTTTGAAGACTGAGAGAAGTGTAACAAAGAGAGAGGGGAACAAAGGAACAAGAGCCAGTGCCCCACCTCTCTACTGGGACCTTAGAAACCAGGGCTCCTGAGCCCTTCACCTGCCAGGCAAGGAGACGGACCTGGCAGAGCGCCAGCTGGACTGAAGCCACTCATGGGCAGTGAAAGCTGACATACATTCAGGGCACTTAAATCCTTGATGTCTTCCAAAGGGGTGGGGTCCGCAGGTTATCCACACACCTTGGGAGCGGACAAGGACGTGGAAGAGACAATAGTCTGGCAGATGTAGTTGGCAGCTTTACAGTCTTACAAGGTATCTTTTTAGGTTACTTAATGCTTTTAGTTACTAAGCACAAAAGTGTTAGTCTTTCTCTCGTCACAGTGTTGACTACATACATCATGCACACCCCTCTTGGCTGGTGCTACAGAGATAACTGGTCACTAGGACAGACCTAACAGACAGTACAGAAGAGCTACACTGTTTTCTTAACTGAACAAATGATCACCAGGCTAGGGTATGATTCAGGGGCAGATCATGTCCTTGGCATTCACAAGGCCCCAAGTTCAATTTCCAGTACCAAACAGCAATGATACCACCAATAATACTTACCATGATTTTTCTCCCTTTGAACTCCAAAATAATGCATGATCTTCCCACTTCTTGCCCAGCGCCACTGCAAACATTCAAATGGAAAAATGATTAAAAAGCAATTAAAGCACATGCCTACAAAACCAGCACTAAGAAGCTACAGAGAGTAAATCAGTGCTCAGTAAGCCTATCTCACTCCACTCCAGTAACATTCAACATAAGTTAAAACTCTTTCATGACTTAAACAGCCCTCGAACGATGGCAGTGGTCATTTTCTGAGACAGATGACAGTTGCAGAGCTCAAACAGAGGATGAGTGCTAGGATAGGAAGGGGTGAAAAGTGGTCCTTGGGAGCTGAGGGACATTTAGGATTTACATGAGCAGAGTCACACAGCACTTCTAGAACAACCATTTCTGATCAAGTCACCAAGTCATAGCCTGTCATCTGCAGATCACTGTACCAAGCAGCCTGGTCACCCATGATTTCAGACCTCCCCTTTCTCGCACATCTTAAGCTAAACATAACTGCTTCTTGGTTATCTTTTCCCAAAAATCTAGCTCACAATTCACTCAGTGCTCTCACGCAAGGTACTAACTGCCCAGAACAGATGTGCGCCTGACACCATGAGGTAATCAGACCTCAAAGACTTTGTGGTCTGGCAGCAAACAGGTAGGAGATGGACCCATGCATACCCATCCACACTGGGCTAGCCACGGATTAAGAGACGAAGAAATGATGGTGGAACTTTCCTGAAATCCTAGCACGTAGGAGGTAAAGGCGAGGCCAGCCTAGTCTAGGGAGAGTTCCAGGACAGCCAGGATACACAGGGAGCCTCCATCTCAAATTTAAAAGTGAATAAATGCCATGCTCGTTTTTTGATCCAGTTTAAACTCCTGGGTTCTTATCCAGAGGAATTCCCATTTCATTCCTAAGCCAACTTCCCCACAGAGCTGTCCCTCTGCATTTCCTCCCCTCCCATCCACTCCACGCACCAGCTGCTCCCAGCTGCTTTTCTGAGATTGTCCTTGCTGCTAAGAGGAAGCAGCTCTACTTAACTGGTCCCCTTGGCAGCTACTAGCTCCCTTGTTTAAGGGCTCCTTCAAGTACCAAGCACTTCCCAGCTTCTCTGACTCCACACTCCAGTCTGTCTCGCTGGCTTTCCCATTTCCCCCCACTGATCTGCCTTGACTTAGCTCTAGCCTCTGAAGTCTCTCCTGGGATCTCTTCCCAGCTCCATGGTCCTTACATGTCTGACATGTCGATGACTTCAGAGGTTCTTTCCACAGCCCAGACTGTTCTGACACATACACCTGACATTTAAGCCTCTTTACTGGGGCATCTGCCAGGTACTGCATGTTCAGTATGCCAGGCTAGTTTTTACACTCCTGGACTGGCTCCTTGAGATCGGCTGAGTCTCCACCTTCTCAGACCCTTTCTTGACTGCCTACTCTAATGCATCCTTTACTGCAAGCCTCAATCTGCCACCCCACCTCACTGCAGTGCAACAGATACATTTACGGAGTACTTCACATATTACAATGGCAGCACTATTAAGATTCACATCTGTCTTGTCCACTGCTGTGCAGCTATTGGGTCTGAAATGTTTGCCAAACTCCCGTATCAGAAGCCTTAGAACTGCTAAGTGAAAGAAACCAAGACAAAGGGCTCATCTTGTATGATTCCATTTGTAGGAAATGCCTCAAAAAGGCAAATCCAGAGAAGGAAAATAGATTGATGCTGAGGGCTAGGGAGGGTGGGGAGAAATGAGTATGATTCCTAATGGGCTTTAAAAGGGGGGGGGTAATGAAAATATTCTGGAATTAGGTACCGCAGTTGTAAGAAAGGTTATAAAATTCCTCTGGTACACTTTCTGTCCCGGCTGCGCCGTCTGTCCTCTTGTCTGTAATGTACCCCCTGTGCTTCATGACTGTCCCTGCAGACAACACCTGAGCAGTTACAAACTCCTCAAGACTTTACTTCATCTCTGGAAACCCGATTCTTCCTCCCTCGTCACCATCCTTTTACCGGCTACAAATAACTTGTCACCCAGAACTGCCCCAGCTTAATGACATCCAACCAGAGTTTCTTCATTAATCCATCTTTCAGTCACAGTGGAGTTGGTTTTCGCTTTTTTCTTGTCACAGTGATGATTGAAGCAAATAACATATGTTGCCACTTCACCCCAAAGTGATATTTTTACTGTCCCTTCTTGATGGCTCAGTGGGTCACTAGCAAAAGGCCCACGTGTGCTTCTAAAGGGGGTAGGGGAAGTAGCCACATTTTAATGTAATTCCCACTGCATTATAAAGTTGCTTCAAATCTCTTGTATACTATATCTCTTGTATATAAATCTCTTGGCTAGGGGGCTGGAGAGATGCCTCAGAGGTTAAGATCACTGGCTGCTCTTCCAGAGGTCCTGAGTTCAATTCCGAGCAACCACATGGTGGCTCACAACCGTCTGTAATGAAATCTGGTGCCCTCTTCTGGCCTGCAGGCATACATGCAGACAGAACACTGTATACAAAATAAATTAATTAAAAAAAAAAAAAACCTCACAAATCTCTTGGCTACTATAACTGGTGTGATAAATACTCTTAGAATCTCCACAAGGTCCTTCCTAAGGTGGTACCTGACAGCCTGTCCCAAGTCATCTGCTGTTAACCACAGCCAGAGGAACTTGGCCATGAGTTGGAACTACACTCATGTTCCCCTGGAACACTCTGGCTTCTACACTGCCTTTAATTTCTACAAATTCTTTAACACTCGGGTTGTACATCAATTCCATTTCCAGGGTGCATAAGATATCCTTGCCTCAATCTCAGGAAGTCCCATGTGCAGCCTTTCTGACCCTCAACACAATGCCTCTCCATACCCTTGTAACACGTCAAAGGAGCGCAGCCCATGAGCTCTTCCCCCCACAACCGAGGAAGTGGCTTCATGAAGGCTACTTCCCTATTAAATAGAATGACTGGGTTTCAGGTCTGACTCCAAGGTAGCTGGCTCCTGTTTTTACAAACTCATTCCAGCACCTCCCCCCCCCCCCACACACACTTTGCTCTACAATTTAACCAAAGGAGTGGCATCAGTGAACTCACCCTGTGCCTGCTGAGGTATCTGACACTTGAATATGAGGTATCTGATACTTGATTAGTGTATATAGGGGAACGGCACGGACACTTGCGTGCAATCATTGGTAAGCGCTCAGTAGTTTTTTTTCCCCCTGGTTTGTTTTGTTTTTTGAGACAGGGTTTCTCTGTGTAGCTTTGGAGCCTGTCCTCGAACTCGCTCTGTAGACCAGGCTGGTCTCGAACTCACATTGATTCGCCTGCCTCGGCCTCCTGAGTACTGGAATTAAAGGCTTGCACTACCACCGCCCAGCTTCAGTAAATCTCGCCGAATGAATGGATAAAGGATCTGGTTTCTCTCTCTCTCTTTTTTTTTTTTTTTAAGTTTTTCGAGACAGGGTTTCTCTGTGGTTTTGGAGCCTGTCCTGGAACTAGCTCTTGTAGACCAGGCTGGTCTCGAACTCACAAAGATCCGCCTGCCTCTGCCTCCCAAGTGCTGGGATTAAAGGCGTGCGCCACCACCGCCCGGCCTGGTTTCTCTCTTTTGAAAAATGTACACATTCATGTGGTGCTAGCTAGTATCTAAAACTGAACGATAATCGTGTGTGGAGTCAAATCGCTCCTCTGCACCAGTACGTTCTTGACCTTTCCAGGCGTGAGGCAATTCTCTGCCAGCATTCCAGAACGCTGAAAGCCCTTTCCACTAAAACCAGACTTTTACGGTAACGGAGCGCTCACTTTCCCTTCGTGACAACTATGCTTTCTCCTCTGCATTTTCCTCCCGCCTTCTGCTCAGGTCTGAGCTCTGAATGCACAAACCACGTCTTTATTACCCCGGCCATCTGAGCGCACGTGGGGTCTGGAGATCATTAAACAGACGCAGGTCTCCCTTGCACTGCCCTCCTCTACCTGTCGGTTCCCTGTGCGAGATCCAGGCTTGTGTTAATTGGCAAACCCTTCTCTATGAAAGCGCCCAACGACCTGGTTTTTCTTTTCTTTTCAACTCCGACATACCCTCCCCTGGGACTGAAGGAAAAGTAAAATGACATTCAACCTAGCAAGCCCCTCGATCAACATTCTCCAAACCCCGTGAGCCTGGGAGACCGGGCCCGCAGCTGCCTCCGCGGCGACCCCTCCTGGCTCTCCCACATCCGGGGGCTAGGCTCCCTCGCTAGCTCGTCCCTTACAGGGGTCGGATCAGCAGCTGGTCGCTCTCCTCTGCAGGAATCGCGGACATCCTGGCAGTCTCAGGAGCAGCGTGGACCAGGAACCCGTTGCCGCCGTCTCTAAACTGAAAACACAGCCACGGCGAACCAAAGGAAGAAAAACCCCCGACCACCAACACACAACTTCCGGCGCGCTCTTGCGCCCAGAGCTGGGCTCGTCTTGTCAACTTCCGGTCGGAGACAGCGGTTCCGCAGGTTCCCCTTTCCGCGCCTTTAGGAACGCCTAAGGACTGCGCCTGCGCAGAACTGGGGCGTGGCCTAGCGGACCGGGGCAGGAGAAGTGGCAAAGCCGGAGCTGGATTCCGAACTGGAGGAGCCGCCAGACCGGCCGCCGCTGCCGAACCATCCCACACCCCGCGAGGCGCCGGAGGCCCGAGGACGAGCCCAGGCGGCGAGGTGAGAACTGGGCCGGGCGGCGCGGGTGGGTGGGGTCCCCCTGGGTGGGGTCCCCCGGAGCCCGCCGTCCCCACCCCACATCCCGAGGCAGAGACACCGACTGAGTGCCAAGCGGGAGAAGGAAGAGGAGCCTCGGTGCCCGGGTCAGGGAGGGACCCGCGTTCCCGTGACAGGTCCGCCGCCTGCCTCCCCGAGGACCAGGCTCAGCGAGAGGGCCCTGAGGCCTCCCTGTCACTGCTGCTGCACCCCGACACTGGGGTTGGGGTTGGCTGTCTCCATCCTCACTTGTGCGAGGCGTGTGTGCAGAGAGCTTTGGAAGCCTGCTCGTGCCTGGGGCCCCAAGTTAACTTTGTGTTGTGGGGCGAGTTATTGCATCTCTGGCTCGGCTGCCTCCTGTGCACGCAGCTGGGCGTTCCCACTACGCTGAAGGCACAGATGACCCGGGCGGACCCCGGCTGCTCCTCCTGGGCGGGAGGGAGGGCTAGCAGTTTCTAGAGCGTGCTTTTGGCGATGCTGGATGTTTAGTACTTGTTGTGTTTTGGATAATCACCTCCCAAGTCAATACTCGGTACCCTCCGCTAGCTTATCTATCCACCGAGAACAACCCCAGCCCCGCCTTGGACTAGTTCGTTGAGAGTGAGAGTTTTCAGTAGAAGTATGGCATTTTTTAAAATACAGTGATCTGATGTGCATTCAAGCTGTGGGTCCTTTAGTCCAACCTGGACGTCCAAGGAAGGCTTTCTTAGAAGAGGCCTGAAGTAAGTTGTGAGAGGCAAGTAGCTGCCAGGAGGCTTATGAAATAAGTTCTGTGGGAGGAAAGGTTGGAGCACAGCCTAAGAGCACATGGGGAGCGCAGTGCTTCGCGTTCCTGAGGGATGAAGTGAGTGTGTAGCAGCTTGTGGAAGACAAGCTTAAAAGTGGGTGGAGAGCCTTGAGTGTCTTGCCAGAGAGATCTGACCTTCGTTAGTCCCTTAATGTGAGGAGCCAGTGAACGCTTTCCTGCAGGCTCTCTGACTTGTATTTGAAGGAAGTCTTTGCCATTGATTTGGCTAAACTGTGGGGGCAGTCCAGTCCTGTAGGACACGATCATTTATCCTAAGAGCTGGCTCAGTGGTTACCAGCCTCTACTGCTCTTGCTGAGTTCCAAGCACCCATATCCAGTGGCTTAACACCAGCTCCAGGGGGACCCTACTCCTATGCAGTGTTTTGTTTGTTTTTGTTTTTAAGGTAAAGACATCTTATCTACAAAGTATCTTTGTGGGTTCCTTAAATGTGTCAGATTGTGTACTTGGGCATTTTCTGTAGATTGAGGATTCATCACCTTCATGTTGCAAAGAATGCCATTAATCCTGCAAAGATGTGGGGCTGGTTACAGAGCCGAGGCAGAGAGCTCTGCTCTGCTGTGCACTCTGGGACCCGTGTGCTTAATTGGATGTGGGGGCTGAAGATCAAGGAGGGACTGGTGACTTTCTGGCTTCTATCAGTGATGGCTTAATTGCCTGAGTAGGAGAGACGAGGGAGGAGCATGTCTGGAGGGAGGGTGGGATGCTCAGTCTTTGACAGTTTTGCATTTGGTGAACCTGTGTAACACCCAGCTGACACAGCATCCCCAGGCTCATTTTTATATGTGAATAACTTAGAACCAAGAGTAATTTGCTTAAGTACATGCATCCAGAATAGCAGGAGATACCAAAGACTAACCAATAATCTTTCCCCCTCGAGTTCTGGGATTGATGCTGGGAAGTAAGTTTTCATGATATCCAAATCATTGCCAAGGGTTTGTGGGTACACTTCAGGATTCTACAAACAATAGAACCAGATTTCATTTATTTGTTCTTGGTTTTTCAAGACAAGGTTTCTCAGTGTAGCAGCCTTGGCTGACTTGGAACTCTCTCTGTAGACAAGGTTGGCGTCAAACTCAAAGAGATCCACCTGCCTCTGCCTCCCAAGTGCTGGATTAAAGGCATGCACCACCACTGCCCGGCTCTGTGCCAGTTTTAAAGCTGCATGGTGAAAGCAAGACCGACATCCCATTGTACCAAATAAGCGGAGCCTTCCCCTTACCGTTATTTTCTAAATAATACATCATAACAGCTAGTTCTGTAGCATTTACATTAGATATAAGCTGAGGTTCAGCTCAGTGGTGCGTGCTTGCCTAGTTACACTAAATAATTTAGAAGTGACGTAAAGTGCAAGGGCAGGGTGTGTGCGTGTGGGTTATAGGCATTTGGTGCAGGGCAGGGTGTGGTGCAGGGCAGGGTGTGTGCGTGTGGGTTATAGGCATTTGGTGCAGTTATGGAACGGATCCTCTGTAGATACCAAGAGGTCTGCACTAAATATAATGCACCTACGGATGTCACCAAGCAACAATTTCACTGTCACGGACACTCCGTGGTGCTTTCTGCCACTGGGTTAACCTAGGTGGGCGCAGGCCTGGGAATAGGGGCTCCTGCTGTCAGCCCCTCCCTACAGGCGTCTTTGTGCATGGAGCCATCCTGTGCGGCAACTTCTGCCCCGGAGTCAACAGCCTTTTCACATTCAGTTTTCCTCATGGGAATTATTGTTCTCCAATAGTTGGATTTTTCTTATTGATCTACTCATTCCCACTAAAAATGAACACCCCCCCCACACACACACACTCCTGGGTCAGCTTTGTCCTTGTGCCATGAGTCCCCAGCACCTAGGTGCTTGTTACCTGTCTTTGGGTTTCTGTTGCTATGAAGAGACACCATGACGACGGCAACTCATATAAAGGAAAACATTTAATTAGGGTGGCTTGCTTACAGTTCAGAGGTTCAGCCCATTATCATCATGATGGACATGGCGACATACAGGCAGACATGGTGCTGGAGAAATATGGTAGAGTCCTACGTCTTGCAGGCAACAGGAAATGGTCTGTAACACTGAGTGGTATCTTAAGCATAGGAGTCCTCAAAGTCCGCCTCCAAATGAAGCACTTCTTCCAACAAGGCCACACCTCCTAAGAGCGCCATGTCTGTTGGAACCACCACAGTGCCCACTCAGGACTGAGTGAACGAGTCAGCCCTTCTTGCTACAAATAAAGTGAGCATTGAGAAGGAGCTTGGGTGCAAGGCTGACCAAAGGCTCAGGTGCAGGCTGCCATGGCAAGGAGCCCAGAAGGTGGGTGGAGAGTGGGTGCTACAAGAACAAGCAGAAGCTCTGAGCCTGACTTGGGTCCTCTACCCACTACCTGTTTCCTCCCTCTGCCAGGTCCGCTCTTCAGCCTGGAAGGGACTGGGCATATCAGGGGAAGGGGAGCTGCTGTACAAATCGCTGTGTGCAGGACCTTGGAGAACAACACCAAGTAAGTGTTTGGTTCTGGTAAAACATGATCTATCGAGATCAGTTTTAGGCAAAATGTATTAGGATTGTCTTCCTCAAAAATTCTGAGTTGAAAATCGGGTCAGGACTCCCTCATCTATAAAATGTAGACTGTACCCACCTTCCTTAAGCTCCTGCTTTTTCTGGGTGCAGGGAGGTGAGGAGCTGACTCTTAGGAGTGCTTTTTATGTTGGATTTTTACTTAAAGGCCTTTCTCTATGGAAAGAAAAGGGCACATTTCAGGCATGAAATGTAGTCCCTGCCTGTCACCCCAGCCCTTGGGAAGCTCCGACAAGAGGATCATGAGTTTAAGTTTAGCCTGGGCTACACAGCAAGATTCTGTCTCAAGGGGTGTGGTGGTGCATGCCTATAATCTCTACATCCTAGATCTCTGCAGAGGTGGAAGAATCAGGAGTTCAGGATCATCCTAGGTCATACATTGAGTTCAAGGCCAGCTTAGCCTGAGAGACCATGTCTCACAATACTAGGGGCATGAGTGTGTGTGTGTGTGTGTGTGTGTGTGTGTGTGTGAGTGTTGGCACAGTCTTCATCTAGGATGTGCAGATGCTCTTACCCTGCCACTCTCCCAAGTACCTGAGGTCACTGGATCTCAGTATCTTGGTTGATAATGTGTCATATGTTTTATTTTCGTCATTCTGAATCAACTGAAAAGTAAGGCATCTATCTGGATCTTTGAGAACTGGGTGATGTGTGTTTGTCTGAGAAAAAAAGTACTTTTCAGCTATGACTGCTGACAGGGTTTTTTGTTTGTTCACATTTTGTAAATTTTTAAAATAATTACTTGTTTTTATGTGTATTAGTGTTTTGCCTGTAATGTATGTATATGAGCCACATGTGTGCCTGGTGCCTGAGGCCAGAAAAAGGCATTGGATTCCCTGGAACTGGAGTTGTGGACTTTTGTGAGCTGCCGTATGGGTGCTGGGAGCTGAACTCAGCAACTGCTCTTCACCGTTGAGCCAACTCTGCTACCCTGGTTTTTTGTAAATTTTATGTATGCATATATGTATGTATTTAATGTGTATGTGTCCTTTGTGTGTATACACAATAGGTATGCAGTTAAACATCAGAGACCAGAAAAGTACACTGGTTCTTCCGGAGCTAGGACTGCAGTGGTTCTGAGCCACCTGAGGTCAGTGCTGGGAACCGAAATCAGGTCCTCTAGCAGGCGGCAGGCACTCTAACTCTCCTTGCCTTCTGTAAGTCTTTAAGGGAGCAATAGGGAGTGAGCCAGGTTCTCACACATTGCTGGGCAAGTGCTGAACCACAAAGCCACATTCCCAGAGCAGCACCCGAGGGAAGTAAGGCGAACATATCCACAGGCCTGGAAAGGCTGATGGTTTCTGTCTGTGCTGTGTGGAACATGATCTGTTGCTGATTTTCCTTCTGTTTGCTTTTTTTTGTTTTGTTTTGGAGACCCGATCTATGTAGCCCTGGCTGGCCTATAACTCACTGTATAGACCAGGCTGGCCTCAAACTCAGAGATTCGCCTGCCTCTGCCTACCGAGTGCTGGAATTGAAGGCACGTGCGCCTCCACCGGGCTGATGTTGCTTTTCTTGACAGCACTGGAAACACTTCTTCCTCCAGGGCGTCATCTTGGGATCAAGCTATGGTGAAAGATGTTTCGCAAAGGCAAGAAGCGGCACAGCAGCAGCAGTTCCCAGAGCAGTGAAATCAGCACAAAGAGCAAGGTTAGAGAAGAGGGCGGTCAGAGGCACAGAGCGCTGAGGGCAGCACTCCTAATTGGCTCTGGGCAGAGTGCTGGCAATGCCAGGACCCAAGTCATCACCTTACCTGACACTCTGTGTTTGCTCAAACTTTATTATTTTGGTAATTTTCTGAAATTCTTAAATTCATTCAACTAAATGGGACTAAAGCTATGTGTGGTATCATTAAAACACACTGATTTAATATTTTTTTAAAAAAATACTTTTTAAACTTTTTGTTTGAGAGATTGAGGTGAGTGTGTGCCTCAGCACACATGTGGAGGTCAGAGGAACAGTTGGCAGGAATTAGATCTAGGCTTCTGTCCCAGTTAGAGTTTCTATTGCTGTGAAGAGACACCATGACCATGGCAACTCTTATAAAGGAAAACATTTAATTGGGATTGGCTTACAGTTCAGAGGTTTAGTCCATTGTCATCATGGCAGGGAGCATGGTGGCATGCAGGCAGACAGACATGGTACTGGAGAAAGAGCTGAGAATTCTACATCTTTGCTCTGCAGGCAACAGGAAGTGAACTGTGTGCTGATTGTAGCTTGAGCATAGGAGACCGCAAAGCCTGCCTCCACAGTGACACACTTCCTCCAACAAGGCCACGTCTCCTAACAGTTCCACTCCCTATGGGCCAAGAATTCAAACACATGCATCTGTGGGGGGCATTTCTGTTCATATCACAGCTTCTACTGTGTAGGGACTGAACTCAGGTTGTCAGACTTGGGCAGCAAGTGCCCTTACCTCAGTGACTTGCATGCAGCCTCTTTTCTACTCCTCCTCCTGCAGATAGGGTCCCAGGTAGCTCAGGCTGGCCTCATACTCACAGCAAGGAGCCCTGCAGCATAACCTTCCTCTCCTGATCCTCCCCTCCCATGTGCGGGAATTACATGCATGGGCCAAAATGCCTGACTATAATTTTTAATTATTTTTTCAAGATTTAATTTTAGTTATCTCTGTATAAATGGGGAGTTATATGCAGGGGAGTGTGGCTGCCTACAAAGTCTAAAAGAAGGCACTGGAACCCAGAGACTGGAGCAATGGTTCTGAGTTGCTGTGGGTGCTGGGAACTGAACTCAGGTCCTCTAGAAAAGCTGTACCATTTCAGCAGCTCATAAAATATTATCTTTAAAAGATAGAAATTGCAGGCACTGAGGGGTGAGATCTCCCGGAGTCTAGGGTTCGTTGTGCACTTAACAGCCTCTCACAGCAAGCTCAGTTAAGTCCTATGGACCAGAGACTGAAGGCTGCCTGGCAGTACCAGCGGATTTATGGAGCACACACCTTCTAAATCAGGCTTTCCCCGAGCGCCTTTTCTAAAGACACAGTGACACCAACAGTGGAGTCCGGTGGAACCAAACATGCCGTTTTGTTGTTCTGTTTACATCTACAGCCATGCTGTCTGACAACCGCGAGCCTGCTGCAGCCAGAAACTAGGGGGATAATTGCATAGGACCAGATTAGGAACGGGGACATTCGGTTTCTCTCAGAGCTGGACAGGGACGTTGCTCACCGGCTGGCTTTCTACACAGGGGTTCTTTTGAGGTTCCATGGAAATAACAGGACAGCAGAGGCTCCGAGTATAAGGCAGAGTCAGAGAGGGGAGCTAGTGGCTGAGCCCTAAACTGAAGATGCTGACCACATGTATATCTGTTGTCACGTGGTTTCCAGAGCAGTCATGTGTCATGTGTTGCTGTGGAAAATGTCTTCAGCTGCAGTCAGTCTGCTTGAACACTTGACCAGATACTGTGTCAGCTCAGCTTAGTAAGAACTTGCATCAGAGAAGACATACATACGTCTTACTGTGTTTCTTCTCAGTCTGTGGATTCCAGCCTTGGGGGTCTTTCAAGATCCAGCACTGTCACCAGCCTTGATACAGACTCCACCAAAAGCTCAGGTATGAGGGCCGGGTGACCTGATGGCTGACCTTGTGTTTATTCTCGTGGCTCTGTGTGGCAGAGCTAGGTCTCCTTTCCTGGTTTTTCTCCCCTTGCCACTTCTGGGCAGTTCAGACTTGGTGAGACAGGGGAAGGGCTGTGTGGTAGGAGCCTGCCAAAGGCACGCAGACAAAGTGTCCTCAGTGCATCTGAGAGCAAGCATTTGAAAGCATCTGGGCCAAGGACTTAGCAGTTTTAAAACCGCCTTTTAATAGGTAGCAGAGACTGAATTATATTTGGTCTTAAATGGTTTTAGAGATTGGGCAGGTGTTAGTGGCGAAGGGTTTAGGACCCACTAACCTCAAAGGCTGCCTCCAGAGACCCTCACTGAGATGACAGCTGACACAGGCAAATGAGGCCATTTGTCCCAGACACAGCCGCATGAAATTGGTAGCACCTTAGAAATTAAGAGACTCCTAATCGAGCTCTATAAATAGCTGGTAATTGGAAGTACAGCGCATTCATTCTCACTACACCTAAACTAATGTTGTCACATAGAAGTCATTATCTTGACCTCCGGGTGTCAAGAGGTTGGCATTGTTTCCATACACAAACAGAGTAAACATAATTGCACTGCACTTCCTTAGCATGGCAGGTGTCACAAGTGGTTGGTGGGAGTTTCCGAACTAGCTAGAGTTTGTTTCCTTCTGTTACGGGACTTCTGACTTTATCTTATATATACATGTTTAAATATATAGATCTGAATGATAGAGCAGGCGTCCTGAATCATGAAATAAAGTAGAAGGAATCCAAAGTAGTAGTTATATATTATAAGGTAGCATTTCCTATCTAATTGACTTTTAAATTTTTACTCATTTTGAAATGAAGGTTATCAGTATTTATTTGCCCTAGTCATTGAGGCTTTTCTATATCAGTCGATCGCTGAGGAAAGAGTGTTAATAAAATTTTAAGTTCCTCCCTGTTATACCAAGAAATCTTCCATTTAGAAACTAGTAGCTAAGAAGCTGGGTGCAGACGCAGGCATGGAAGTGCCCACTTTTAATCCCAGTGCTTAGAGGCAGGTGAATCTCTATGAGTTTGAGGCCAGCTTGGTCTACATAGTAAGTTCCAGGCTAGCCAGAGCTAGACGGTTAAGACCCTGCTTCGAAAGCCAGTTAAAAAAAACAAAAAGCTAACTTGGTGGTGGTGTACGCCTTTAATCCCAGCACTCTGAGAGGCTGGGACAGGCAGCTCTCTGTGCTTCTGAGCCATCCTGGTGAACAGAGGGAGTTTGTTTCAAAATTGGTTTGTTTGAAACGGGCCAGGGATGGCTCAGAGGCTAAGAGCACTGGCTGCTTTTGCAGAGGGCCCTGGTTTGATTCCCAGGTACTATATGGCAGCTTACAACTGTCTGCAACTCCATGTCCAGGGGATCCGTTCCCCTTTTCTGGCCTTTGCAGGTAAAGCACCTGCACAAGTAAAATCAAAAGAAATCTTCTAAAAAGAGAAAACCTTCTGTAAAGTAGGCACTGTTGTTCGTTTCTATTATAATCTTAGGACAAAGCAACAGTTTAGACACGTGTGCCGAGTTTCGAATAAAGTATGTTGGTGCCATCGAGAAACTGGACCTGTCTCAGGGGAAGAGTCTCCAAGGACCACTAGACCTGATAAACTACATAGATGTCGCCCAGGTGAGTGACAGAACAAAACCTGACTCCAGTGGAAGCCTCTGGCTGTGCTGGTGCTGAACGTATGTTGAAGGAGAATGTTTCCCTGGGTCCACTGCACGGTGCTCACCATCTGTGGCTGGAGCCTGGCGCTCATCCTGGGGCAGCTTTGAGTCTTAGACTGTGCAAGGTGCCCTGACATGGAGCCGCATGGGGGAAAGTTTCTTTACCCAGGCTTAAAACTTTACATTATCTGGTTGACCTGGCTCCTGGTTTACTGAAGAACTGATTGTGCTCACTGCTTGGACGATAGATTCTTCTAAAACAATCTGTCAAAGCCTTTCTCTACTGAAATGGTTTCACTGATTTAAAAACTCATGTCATGGACCAAAAATATCTTTAGTTGTTATTGTTTTGTTTTTTCCAGATAGTTACTTTCTGTAGTTCTGGCTGTCCTGGAACTCTAGATCAGACGGGCCTTGAACTCAGAGATCCAACTGCCTCTACCTCCTGAATGCTGGGATTAAAGGTGTGTACTACCAAGCCCAGCATGTGTCTCATTTTTTTATAATCCATTTCTACAAGAATTAAGGTGAGAGGGGCTTCAAAAATGTACTCAGGTCAGGAAAATAAAAATACAAAAATTATCATAGAGCTGGAGAGGTAGCTTGGTGGCTAAAAGCTCTGGCTGCTTCCGCAGAGGTCCCAGGTTCTGTTCCAGGACCAAGATGGCACTCACAGCCACCTTAACTGCAGCTCCAGAGGACCAACCCTCTCTTCTGGCTTCCCCAGGTACTGCATGCTCATGGCACATATACATACATGCAGGCAAAACACCCACATACATTGATAGATAGATATCTTGTAATTATATATATATATATATATATATATATATATATCTTACAAAATTCTACATGTAGCAAAATTAAGGTAGCACCATACTGTTTATAAAATAAAATTATGCTGGGCAGTGGTAGCGCACACCTTTAATCCCAACACTTGGGAGGCAGAGGCAGGCAGATCTCTATGAGTTTGATGCCAGCCTGGTCTACAAGAGCTAGTTCCAGGGCAGCTAAGACTATTCCACAGAGAAGCCCTGTCTCAGAAACCCCAAAATAAATATATAAATATGAGATCTATACTCATAACTTTACACTTCAGGAGGCAGAGACAGGTGGATCTCTGTGAGTTCAAGGCCATCATGGTTTGTATAGGAAGAGCCCCAGAACATCCAGGACAACACAGAGAACCCAAAGTCTCTTAGTCACAGAGACTGGGCCTACTGACTCCTATCTTTGTAGCCATAAAGAAAGGTACTTACAAGGAAAAATAGTGACTCTAATTTGCAATTTAGCAGAACTTTTGATAGAGCCTGTTCTTATCACTGCATAAGACTTGGAATATGGTCATTCAAACAGCCTAAGTGACAAGTACTCTGTTATACGAAAGATGTTCAAAATTACATTAGCGCTCCCTCCGTTCTTTGAGAATGGCCGGATGGCTCATCCACTGCAGAGCTTTTATTTGATAAAGCGCCATTATTGATAGCCGCATTATTTTGAGTCTGAGATCTGTGAGAATGATTGGCAAGGCATTACAGATACTCAGAGGGCCAGGAATTGAGGCATCTGGCCATGGCTCAATTACTGTAATTCATCAACTCCACAAAAGCATTTGCAATGCAGAACACCTATTATCTGCCAGCAATATCTTCTTGAGAGAAGACAAATTAGGCAGCATTCTTAGGTAGATGGGGCCGGCTGATGGGTATGATCGGTTATCACCGCTGCTTTGTTTCTCAAGAGCTCATCCTGCTGATAGATGACTCTCTGAGCTTTGTTAACTCATCAACAGCTTGTCACCTGGAGCCCTGGGATCCTTAGCTAGCAAGATGTATCGCAGCAGTCAGAAAACACCATGTGTCCCCCCCCCCCCCCCCTACCCAACTTCCTCCTCACTCCTTGTGCTGACGTGAAGATGAGCTTTGAGGATCTGTAAATCTAAATAGTGTAAATTTTGCTTCTTTTAAGACAAGGCACACACACAGTCCTGGCTGTCCTGAAACTGCGTACCGGGCTGGCCTTGAACTCACAAAATCCTCCTACCTCTGCCTCCTGAGTGCTGGGACTAAAAGCTTGTGCCAACATTCCTGGTTTAATAGTGCAAGTATTTTAATGTCACCAGGATCTGTGGCTAGGATCTCCATTTATCATTAGGGTTTACATCACAAAGGACAGAAAAGTACAGAGAGGATCGATCTGAATTTGGGGGAAATGCTTGTGTAGACGGAACCCTAAAGGGCCCAAGGCTGTGACAACCAGAGACCAGAAGCAACTAATCAAACTTGAGGGGACTGTGCCATTTTAATGTGTGCACTGTGATTTATTTCCACTCTGCAGCAAGATGGAAAGTTGCCTTTTGTTCCCCTGGAGGAGGAGTTTATTCTGGGCGTTTCGAAGTATGGCATAAAAGTCTCAACCACAGATCAGCATGTAAGTGCAGCGCCCGTTCTAGGGAACCGGGAGCCCTAGCCTTTCAGGGTGCACTTGGACCTGGGTCTCCCGGGTCCTGGGTGGTTGCTGGTGTTAAGCTCTGCCTATTCCTTAGGGACAGCAGGGGCTTCTTTTGTATTTCCCACATATGTGCAGGCACCAGTGTGTGTCATGTAGGGACTCCATGTCATTTGAAAGTAGCTGCTGGTTGACGTGGAGGCCAGAGGTGAGGACAGTATAGCTGACCTTGTTCCTATTTCTCTGGGTCTAAACAGGAAAATGGGATCCCGAGAGCAAGCCACCCCATAACTAGGCATACCAGGGTCCCTTGGGCTGGGAAGCTGTGTAGTTCTTTCTCCCAGATCTACGGACCCGTCTTTTCAAGCCTCCCAGTGCCCTTTACATGGGGAAAATGTGTTTTCTGAGAACTGCGAAACGCTGGCAGCCATGTCCCAGCTTTCTGAAGGCCTTGTGATTTCCACAGGGTGTTCTGCATAGGCATGCCCTGTATTTAATCATCCGGATGGTGTGCTACGACGATGGCCTAGGAGCCGGGAAGAGCTTGCTGGCACTCAAGACCACAGATGCAAGCAATGAAGAATACAGCCTGTGGGTTTACCAGTGCAACAGCCTGGTGAGACATCTTGTTCTTGTTCAGCAGGTGACACGGTGACTGTGACTCTCCCACAGCTTGCAAAGGTTCTCCCAAGTGGTCATCAGCAAGCAGGAGTAAACCCTGGGTCAGCAGCTACTCAGGCTGGGTACTGCTCCTGCCGAGCAAGCTACACTGACCCGGGCTGGGTCGGGGCTCCCTCCACTCCTGAGCCGCCATCCTCTCAGGCTCAGGGCTTAGTAGCAGCCATTACTGTCTGCCCATCTCAGGAATGTTCACGGGCTGGGCAGGTGCTGTAGATTTCAGGGGAAGTAATGAGGAATTCGGGAAAGTCAGGTAGTTTCCAGAGAGATGTATTATCTCTGTTCTCACTCTGTCTTTTTGTCCATTTCCTTGAGAATCCTGTGCACTTTGTTTTGATCATATTTGCAGCAGTGTTTCTCTTTGTACAATGCAGGAGCAAGCCCAAGCAATCTGCAAGGTCTTATCCACAGCCTTTGACTCTGTGTTGACATCTGACAAGTCCTGACCTCTGTAGTCCCATGGAAACTGGCCCATCTGAGAGCTCGCCTGGTCCTGCATCTTTCTGCTTTGGATCTGCAGTGGTGACCTATGAGAGGGCGTAAAGCCCCGACCCAGTGTTCTAAAGGAAGTGTAACGTGTGAAATATCAGTGGCCACGCAAAGGTGTCAGGAACAGTAGGATAACTTCCAATAAATTACCTACTTTCTGGGCTAAAAGGAAACCTTGGGGCTGGACAGATGGCTAAGAGCACTTGCAGAGGACTTGGGTTCAGTTCCCAGCACCCACAAGGTGGCTCAAAACTGCCTGTGACTCCAGTTCCAAGAGAGCTAACTTCCCCTTCTGGCTTCCTCAGGTACCAGGCATACATGTGGTGTACAATACATACATGCAGCCAGTCAATGCATACATATAATAAAATCCAAAAATAAGATAAAGAAACTTCTGTTGTCTTTTTAAAATGTACCCAGACTTACTTAATACTGATGTATCATAGACAATTGCATCTTCACAGACGACTGAATGAGACTTGCATACTGTACCGACCCAGAGACTCGGGGTTACTTGCTTGAAAGTCTGGGTTAGGGGCAGGCATAGGCGTGAACTAGGGACCTCGATTTCACATGACTTGGAGTAGCGACAGCAGTGTCAAGATGAAAAGCACCCTAACTGAAGGGTCCCATCCGTATACTACCCAGCACACGGGAGTTCATCTCAGAGTCCAGAGGACCTTGGAGGGCATCTGCTGGTTTTCACAAATGGGTTTAAAAGGATCTTATGGTTCACACCCTCTCTGCCAAGTACCAAGAGCTAATACTTGATAGAGGAAAACCATGTCCATTTAAAAGTACTTTATTTTTTTTCCAGTCAAATGACTGGTTAACAGGAAGTCAATTTATTAAACATGCTCTAATTATAAATCACTGCATTAGGACAATGAAAATAATCCGTTTAGGTTCTACAGTATATACAGTTGCGCTGCAACTAGACCAAAGAAACCGAGTGAATGAATTGAGTATCACACATCTCAAAATAGCATTCTAGGCTGCAGCTCATCCTCACCCTCAACAGATCACACTAGTCTGCGCACCATATTCTGAGTCCTCTTCCCTCCAAGTCAGACCTGATGGAAAGTGGCAAAAAAATAAAATAAAAATAAAAATGAAGCCCGAATTCCACGGCCAACACTCATGAAATGTAAACTTTAAATATAAATAGATATCTACAATGTTTTCCTTTCAGTTACTTTTTCTTCTCAGTTTGCAGAGAGCAAATAAGAAAGGATAATAGGAGGGAAGTCGATTAAATTTCTCTTCTGGTAGAAAGCACTATCCGTTACCACACAGTAGCACCACCAGAAAGTGGGAAAATGTTTCCTAGGCATTTAAGTACCAGGGAACCTGATAGGTTAGCTTGGGACCGGAGTTCCAATGTTGATAAACATCAACGTGATTTCTCAGAGAGAGAGCTGGCACCAGGTCACCAAAAGGACAATACAGATGCGTGGGGGGTGGGGGCACTGTAAAAGAGGTACACTGTGCAAATGCATCTGCCCATCCTCTCGGGTCTACGAGAAGAGTGGCTAGAAGGGCTTAAACGACAGAAATGAGAGTAGTGAATGTAACAAGTAGTGTTGAGAAGGGGCGGGGGAGAGACTGACCTTAAATACAGATCTAACATGTTTTTACCCAGAATCTGAAAGACAGGAGGCAATCACTATATAGCATCATAAAACATTCCAGTTTGTCCTGATTGCTCTGAGACAAAGAAAGGGAAGCTCCGTGCTCGTAAGAGCCTTGCGCAGAGAGTACAGACGGAGCTGCTTCAATCAGGTGTTACCTCGACAGCATCACTGCCTTGTTGCCAAGCCTACACTTCAGTCCGTTCCTTTTGCTCACACTCCAGCTCCGGTTCACACCCTATATTCGCCTCTTTATTCCGAAAGCGTGCCAGAATTTCCCATCTCTCTACCGTGACTTTTATGCTTACAGTTATTAATAGAGGTATGGCAGTCAAGTTCATGAAACAAATGAGTTTTGATTTCTATCATATACAACCTAGTCCCCCACCCCCACCCCACATATTGTAAGTTTCAAAGTTACGTGAGGCCTTACATAGTGTAACTGGGATGTCTGGGGGGTACTAGGCTCCCCAGGATCTACAGATTTCTGATATGCTCTTGAATACAAACAACTGAACAGGCTAAAAACAGTGTGGCTACCATTCCTTTTGGAGAATCCTATTAAAGACAAGACACTAAGCAGAGCAGGTGTCCTTGGGGGCTGGGAGGGGAAGGCAGTGGCACACACCAGGACACAATGAGGCATCTGCCTCTCACTGTGGTCCGCACCTACTCGTATACAGTTGCTTTCTGGGTGACGGGGGATGTTGAAGGAGGCAAATCCTAAAACACCTAGGGCACACAAGCTGGTTTCAAGGGCTTTTTGCAATCCATCATCCTCAGTTTTCAACCAAACTCAGGAACTGCAATTTAAGAATACTGGTGCAGAACAGACTGCTAAGAGTGCGATGTCCTACTAGCCCATCAGTAGTATGCCAGGTACGACTGCTCACGACAACGGGTCACACATACATGCAGGAGATCATGGCAGCTGCCACCTTGGGCTGGGGCCGGAAAAGTACAAGGCTAACGTGTAAATTGCCAAGTCGCTTTAAACAGACACTGGCTGGGTTTCAGAGGAATACGTCTTACGGGGGAATGGATGGCATCTGTGGACAAAGTTCAGGGCACGGCAACAGACTGAAGCGGCACGGTCCGGCCTGCTGAGCCGACAGTGCCAAAGCTAAGCAATGGCACAACCGCGCCAAGGAAAGCTAAGGAATCCCCAAATTCGTCTAAGCAGTTTTAGGCTTAGCTACTCCTGAAAATGCAGGATCCTGGGTCTAGAGTTAAAATAGCCTTTTGCCTCCTTGCTCTTAGGACATTTGGCTTTTCCTAGTAAAAGTATAGCAATGTTGCATGAAAACCACAACCTATAAAAAAGAATCTGCTTGAATATAAAAACTGCCTTTGAGTTTTCAGAACAAAATGGTACTGTGAGACGATGGGCGGCCATACGGCAGGATCTTGGTATCAATGACAAAATGGAACGTCGTGATGAAAGAAAGGCCTTCTGCTCAGTAGCAACTCAGTCAGCAATAAAGTGCACGAAAGAGACAGGAAAGGCTCCTTTGCGGCTGGGGTCTCCATCGATGTGGCCGATCTGAAACGAGCAAGTTTGGGTCATAAATGTTAGCGACTCAGAGGGGCAGCACATACTTGCTTGTGCAGAGGAATTTCTTCTGCCCGAGAATGACGGAAAAACAGCTAAGCCATTTCTTTCCTTCCCACCTGTGCTTGCCTCCTTCCACAAGCCTCATACACCCTCAGACGGCTACAGGGGAGCAGAGAGATGTTGCCCCCGGGCCACAGCAGGACGGAAGACACCAGGGGAGTCATCTTGGATCCACTCCCACTTCGTCTGTGAATGAAGAAACTGTACTCAAAGTCATAAAACTTGGCCAAAGTAATGATGTGGCCCCATTCCTATTTCATCAGGCATTTGTAGAAAGGCTTTAAAAAAATTCAGTCTGGGTAAATAGCATAAATTTTTATGTATAATCCCATGTGTAATCTCAACCATGTTCATATTAGCAAATTGTCGAACTATACTTTTTTTTTTTTTTCCCAGATTACCACCGAGAACCCTGGGTCCTCAGGAGAGGCAGGCTCTGTAGTCATGGTAACATTTACTTCTTTTGTGGCTGTCCGGATTTTCCATGCTCTTGGAAACAGACGCTTTCCATTGGGTTAAGACTGGGTCAGGTTGGAATCCATCCACCACACAGGATGAAATACAGTCTGATTCCAATCCTGCTTCCTGGTGGTAGGTGTTGGTGGGTGTGCATGTGGAGGGGTGAGGCCAGGTTCCCGGAGCCCAGTGCTGGACTCTGCCCAGGCCCAGCCATGCGTGGGAGTTCCTCAGCAAACAGGAGGAAGGTGTGTGGGAGCTGAGGTGCCGAGGAAAGTGATGGGAATGGGCTTCTTCCCTTAGTGGCTTCAAGAAATGTGACAGAAACTACCAGCAGTGATGCTGCAGGGTGGAGCCACAGACCCACCAGAGAACTTGGGGCTTAAGCTGCAGCAGGGACAGGCAGCTACAGATGGATCAGGTCAAACTCCTTGTGGCTGACAAGCGAAGTGCCTCCCCAAGTCCCAAGGGACCTTTTGAAACACTTGGTATCTACAGGACAGGGCCCCGAGTGCCCACTGGGTGGCAGTCCATGCCGAGCTCTTTCTATGCACACTCCATTCCATGGGTTCATCCCTACACCCTCATCCCCAGCCTACCACCCATATCATCCCTGCTGATCCCCATGGCATCTCGGCTGCAGTGCTGTGCACGACTCCCTTTCGGAGATCCTGCTGCCCAGGTCCCCCGCCTGTTAAGCGGCTGAGTTTGAATGACAGGGGCTTCTGGGAGAAGCTCAGTACCCACGCTGCTCTTGTACCAGCTGGATGCTGAGCAGGGTGTAGCTTGTGTTGGGATCAAAGTGACACAGGACTCTGCCCTGAGCCCAGCTCTCCGGATGCCTGGCTCCACACATTGGCAGTGGAGGGCTGTGTGTGGAGTTTATGGCCACGACGCCCCCAGTCAAGGGTGCTCTGGAAATGGAGCTCGAGTGGCCCATCCATTATAATAGTGAGGCGTTCACCTAAGTGACGGGGGATGTCCTTCTGAATATTATTGGTTGATGAATAAAGCTGTTTCAATGGCTTAGCAGAGTAAAGATGGGTGGCAAATTCAAACAAAGATACAGAGAGACAGAGAGACAGACAGAAGAGACAAGGAAACGCCATGTAGCCAGCCAAAGGAGAAAGATGCCAGGACATTCATTACCAGTGAGCCACAGCCTCGTGGCGATACATAGATTAATTGAAATGGGTTAATTTAATAGTTAGAGCTAGCCAGTAAGAAGCCTAAGACAGTGGTCAAACAACTGTAACTGATAATAAGCCTCAGAATGGTTATTTCATATATTTCATAAGTGGCTTCAGGAACAGGCAAGCAGAGGAAAACCAGTCCAGGGGGACCAGCGGGATGGAGAACACTTCTAGCTACACCCGAGGACAGATCAGGCCCACTCAGAGGATGTCCACACAGAAGACACCAGAGGATGTGGAAGGCACCGTAATGCTAATCTGGCGGCAACAGCAGACCCAGACAGCTTAGGCTGAGGGCTTCCCTTGTGCACAGCCCCCACGGCCCCACCCTGACTTGTGCACAGGCCCTATGCCCCACCCTGACTTGTGCACAGGCCCCCCCACGGCTCTACCCTGACTTGTGCACAGCACCCCCACGGCTCCACCCTGACTTGTGCACAGCCCCCCCACGGCCCCACCCTGACTTGTGCACAGGCCCTATGCCCCCCTGACTTGTGCACAGGCCCCCCACGGCTCCACCCTGACTTGTGCACAGGCCCTATGCCCCCCTGACTTGTGCACAGGCCCTATGCCCCCCTGACTTGTGCACAGGCCCTATGCCCCCCTGACTTGTGCACAGGCCCCCCACGGCCCCACCCTGACTGTGCACAGCCCCCCCACGGCTCCACCCTGACTTGTGCACAGCCCCCCCATGGCCCCACCCTGACTTGTGCACAGCCCCCCCATGGCCCCACCCTGACTTGTGCACAGGCCCTATGCCCCCCTTGACTTGTGCACAGGACCCCCACGGCTCCACCCTGACTTGTGCACAGCCCCCCCATGGCCCCACCCTGACTTGTGCACAGCCCCCCCCATGGCCCCACCCTGACTTGTGCACAGGCCCTATGCTCCCCTTGACTTGTGCACAGGCCCCCCCACGGCTCCACCCTGACTTATGCACAGCCCCCCATGGCCCCACCCTGACTTGTGCACAGGCCCTATGCCCCCCTTGACTTGTGCACAGGCCCCCACGGCTCCACCCTGACTTGTGCACAGGCCCTATGCCCCCCCTGACTTGTGCACAGGCCCTATGCCCCCCCTGACTTGTGCACAGGCCCTATGACCCCCCCTGACTTGTGCACAGGCCCTATGCCCCCCCTGACTTGTGCACATGCCCTATGCCCCCGACTTGTGCACAGGCCCTATGCCCCCCTGACTTGTGCACAGGCCCTATGCCCCCCTGACTTGTGCACAGGCCCTATGCCCCCCCTGACTTGTGCACAGCCCCCATGGCCCCCAGACTCACCCACCACTCCTGATCTTCTTCTCCATCCACAATGATCACATCCCCCTCAGAGAAAGTCAGCTCATCTGGGTTGTCAGCCACGCAGTTGTAAAGCGCTTTGACTCGCTTGGGCTTGGCCTTGGTCTGTGTCAGAAGAGAAAGGGTGAGGGGCTATTGCAGGGGCCAGTGTGAGAGAAAGACAAGGTCGTAGGTAGAGAACAAGCCTCTCTCTTCTGCTTGCCTCATGAGCCATGCACCTGGGCTGGGAAACTCACAGAGGTCAGGCAAGCCGGGATAAGCCTGGGAAATGAAACACCCGGGGTCTGGCACTCGTGGGGACTATACTGTGGCAGTGAACAGATGGTCAAGCTGGTCAGCTCCCCAGTCAAGAAACAGCACCAGAAAAAAGTCCTCAGGCCTCCGCCCAGGAGAAACAGAAAGCGTGGTTGCCTTGGAGCAATCCCAATGGGTAGAGCCAGGGACAGGATAGCAGGCTTGTTCACTTACCGCCTGTGACTTCCTAGGCATGGGTGCTGGGGGCTGCAGGGCCATGGCATTGGTCAGAGGACCTGGAGTTTCTGTTCAAAGAGATCAATCCTCTGCGTTAGGGCCACGACAAAGCAACTTTACAAGACACCCCCAGCCCTACCCCATCCATTTTAACTCTGAGACAGCAGCTGTAAGCGCCACAGAGTTGTGTCTAAAAGCAGGGCTCTCCGTGTATTTTGTGGTATCAAGAGAGAAATCCTGTATAAGGCAGAGAACTTCCCGGCTTTACAGTGTGAGAAACTTAAGCTTCCAGGCCCTGACCAGGGCTGACCAGCTATCTAGAAGTGCCACCCCACCCACCCACAAATCAACCTGTTCCAAGTTAAATAATTACCAGGCACTCTTGGCTGGCCTTTGTTGATCAGTGGGGTAGGCTTGTCAGTCCTAGAAAGAAGGAAATACAGACATATTGATCACCCAGGCTACCTGCTCCGACCTTATGCCCTTGATAAGGGATCCCGATCTGTGCTCAGCTGGTGCTTGCTATAACCTGCTACCCAGCCCCACCCTTGAAAAGGGAAAGGTCCAGAGCAAAGTACTACATCCTGATTCTAAACCCAGCATGGCAGGGACCCGTGCTCACAGTGGCCTGGGGCAGACGCTAAGCACCCATCACTGCTTCCACTCATTTGCTTACTCCAGCCCAGGCTTGAGCCTCCATCATCCTGTGAAAGGGGAGGGGCTGGAGCTTAATATCAGGCCTGGGTGGCTCTGCCAGGGTCTCTGCAGACATCACATCACCACAAGTCACACACAGCATCATGACATCACACATGCTCTGGGAACCAATGTAGCTGATGGCAGGCCCACTGAACCCTGTGTCCAGCATTTCCTCTAGCCGTGCAGTAGAGACAGACAGGAGTGGCTCTCACAGCTGGCAGAGGGGGGCTCTGTCTACTCAGATTCACCACTGGGGAATCTGCAGAGACTTTTCACCTGCAGAAGATGGAACACTAGTTCTGCAAATTCTCTAAACAGAAAAGGGACCAGGGTCTGGGGAGGGCTAAGAGGGCCTTATCCTCTGTAGCCTAGGGATGCTGGGGGACCTAGCAGGAAGTCAGACAAACAATTGGGCAGGCGAGCCTTGGGAGGGGCTGAGGAACAGGGAGGCAGCCTGAGATGGCATTCTTTCCACAACAGGTCACTTCCTCTGCAGCCCCAGTGAGTCTGTCTGGGTGCTGGTCTACAGACTCAGGATGAGAGGGAAAAGAACACAACTTGGTTGTATTCTTATTTTCAAGGGGCTGAAAAACCATAAACAAAGACCCAACTTGATCCCCACTGCCTCTGGGCACATATGTCCTAGCAGACATTATAAGCTGTGTTGCCGACAACCTACTCTGTGGTCAACGAAGGGCTCCCAAGAGATACTGAGCAGAGGACCATAGTCAGCCAGCTTTGCCCTCAAAGGCCAGGTAAAACAGAAGAAGAGTCACTAGTTCAAGGCTAACTTAGGCTAATACATAAAAAGTAAAAGGCCAAATTTTTGTGAGTTAGTCTCTATGACAACCGTTTAGCTTTGTCTGCTAATGAGGTGGGAAGGTACCATGGATGGTGTTGCTATGCCAGCAAAATGTCACTTACAATTGTGGTGGTTTGAGTGAGAATGGCCCCATAGGCTCATACATTTAAATACTGCTTGGTCCCCAGTTGGTGGAACTGAATGGGAAGGCTCAGGAGGTGTGGTCTTGTTGGAGGAAGTCTGTCATTAGGGGTGGTAAGCTCTGAGGTTTCAAAAGACAATGCCAGGCCTGGTTAGTGTCCTCCACCTATCTGCCTCGCTCCTGTGGCTCAGGACGTGAGCGCTCACTGTTCCAGGGCCACGCCTGCCTACTTGCTGCCACGCCCCACCCTGATGATGATGAGCTCAGACCATGAAACCATGAGCCCCAATGAATTCCTTCTGTAAGTTGCCATGACCACGGTGTCTCTTTACAGCAAGAGAAAAAAGGAACGAGGATACAGGCACTAAAACCTGCAAGCACAAGAAATCTCACATGCCGCAAAACCCACCAATAGCTTGGGACTCGTGGGCATAAGTGGTGGCGGCAGCCGGCCTGTGGGCCTGCTCTGGCTGTCTACTGCTCTAAGAGGACAGATACGAAATAATAGGTTTGTATCTTGTTCAGAATGGTTAGGGGAGGAGTGGGCTTCCATTGCAAAGACTATACATCATGTCTTCCTTAAACTGGAACTCTACCAGCAGTGACAGCCTGGTTCCATTCATGGAAATCTGCCGCGGATGAGTACGCCCTAACATCATCTGCTTTCTCATCCCCCACCTTCTCTTTCAGTTGGACTAAAACCAGTGGGAAAACTCATCTGCAGCCCTAGCTTGGCTCTTGTGAGCCCCAGGGAAGCGGCTGGCAGGGATGCCATGACCTGACGCTTGCTGGCTAGGACCACTGATCTCACGTACCCTCGGAGTGCCAGGAGCCCACTGTTTCTTGTCCAGAACTTCAAGACATGACCTGGCACCATAAAAAGTAGCACACAGGAGGCAGAGAATCCAAGAACATTACAAGAGGGAAGGGGAAGGGCACACAGGGACCAGGAGAGGCACAACCCTCGGCTGTTAGCAAAGGGGCCGGGGAAACATATTTGTCACGGTGTTAATTCAGCAGCCAACCTTGCTTCAAACCACTGTTTAAGAATATCACAGTGCAAGTGTGCACTTTGTTCTAGCAAGATGTCTTGGCAAAGCGGTACACAAGCATTCTGATTTTCAAATGTCATGCTGTAGCCTGGGACTGTTGTTCTGTGAGGAGCACACTCATAGCAGGCATGAAGCTCTGGGTACCAACCCCAGTATCATGAAGAAAGCAGGGTGGGGAGAGAGGAATAAAGAGGGAAGAAGGTGGGAGGGGGAGCGATAGCATATAAAAGTCCTTTCACTCCCCCAAGCAAAAGTGAAAATCCAAATCAAATGAACAAAGACCTGAAAAGGAAAGAATGTCTAGAAATGTCAGAAAGAATTGTGATTAGCCCAGCTGATCAAGCAGGAAACGCTTACATCAAGCTAGGGGAAGTCTTAGAATAGTCCCCAGGTATACAGTAACATCCCTGTCAGGCCAAAAGCCTCTGCAAGTGGGAGACGCAGCAGGCTGTGCAATAAACAAGAGGCTTCGCCAAGAGCAAACGACAGCAGAAATCCCCAAAGCTACATCAGGAACCGGCAAGTCCCTGGACTTCCAGCTACCCGTCCCCAGTGCACTGAAGACAGCTTCCATTCCAGGGAGGGCATGGCATAGGACATCTCACCTAGGGACACCGGGGCAGCTGGGGAGAACATCTTCAAAGCAGAGGGATTAAGTGTAAGATTAATTTTAACGTGACTCCCAGAAATCATATACCTTTTAGGCAGACATACTGAACCTAGGTTGCCCAAGGGTGAAAAACAAAACAAAACAAAACACTCAGACTATGAGATCTGTAGACAAACAGCAATACCACCTAGGAAAACCTATTGTTAGTGCCTGGATATGAAACAGTCCCTCAGAAGGTTCCCATGTTAAATGCTCAGTTGCCAGATGATGTACTTTGGGGAGGTGGTGTTAATGTAGTGTCATTTCAACTGTACTTTAATAGATAAAGCCTACCTGAAGATCTGAGAGTAAAGCAGCCCCACTGGTCAGCCTTACAGACCAGGTAATGGTAATACACACCTTTAATCCTGGTAGCCACAATAACACGCACCTTTAATCCCAGTAGCCACACTCATTGTCATAGGAACCGACCAGGCAGAGTATGTTTTTAATCACAGTGGAACATGCCTATAATCCCAGCCCTAAAGAAGATTATAAAATGGAAGGAAACGGATCTCAAAAACATTCTCATTCTGAGATTCCTGGAGGCAGGATCGCTACTTCGGACTGAGGTTGAGGTAAAAGCCAGGTAAGTAGCTGGCTGCTTTGCTTTTCGGATCTTCAGGCTGAACCCAAATTTCTCTCTCTGAGTTTTTATTTAACCATGCTTCATTAAAGGGAAACAGCAAGTAGTAGAGAGGGCCACTAGGGGCATGCCATTGCAGGGCCTAGATGGCTACGGCCCATTCTCCATTCCAGATCCCTGCTTCCTGCTGCTATGAGGTCAACAGTTTGGTCCCTGCCGCTGTGACATGCTTGCCTCCCCACAGGCCAACCACAGTGCAGCCAAGTGGTCCTTGGTTGAACTGTGAACCAAAGTAAGCCCCTCCTTCACACTGCTTCTCCTGAGCCTCTGTGACAGTGAAGAAATATCATGTGCAACCTGGCCTGAGGGTGTGAGGTCTCACCTGATGCAGGACAGAGGCACACAGGGACATTTACAGGAAACGACTTCTACCACACAGAGGCCAAACCCGAGAAGCCAGCAAGGCAAGTGCCCATCCCTCCCCCAAATCATCCAGTTCTTAAGAAGTGAGATATAATAGAGCCCCCATGAGACAAAACCCGGATGCTATAAAGAAAGTTCGATCTCCTGTGAGGATGGAAATGGAAAACTAAACAGACAAAATTGAGAAAACCCCTCTGGAAGTATATGTATTTTAAACAGGCACAGAAACAACATGGGGATTGAGGAAGATGGTGGCAGAATGCCCACTACTGGAGAATCCAGCTGGGGACGGCGCTCCAGGCCCCACCTCTAGGGGGCAGGCTTTGGTGACGGGTATGAGAAGCTAACATGCTGCCCCCATCCCTTTTCCTCTTCAAAGGACAATGCAGGAGGAGTCAGAAAGACGTGGGGCCTTGAGTCTGGGGATCAACCAGGCACATGTACCCAGATTGCACCTCTGGGATCTGGGGAAGCTGCCGGAACATTTGGATAATTCGATAAAACCAAGATGGCACATTTAAAGGAATGGCCAATGCGGCTCACAGCTGAGAAGTGGGAGTTATATTAAAAGAGACGGGGGTGGGGGGGAGCTGGGGGTGAGTGATCTTCTGATCAGACTAAAAATCCAACCTGGGTGAGATGAGAAGACAGTGGCCCAGCAGGGCACAGATGGCCTGGGTAGCGGTTGGGGGGGTGGGGGTGGCGCTAGAGGCTGCTGGTGCTAGAACTGGAGCTGACCTGACCCAAGCAGGGAAAGAAGGCTTCAGCGGCCTCTAGGTCGGGTGGAGGCAGAGCCAGGAGAATGTTCTCAGGAAGGAGCGACTGCATGACTGAGAAAGGGAGTGGCAAGTGGGGGCCTGAGATGATGAATGCAGGGCCCCACTACCCTGTGTCCCAACAGAACCCCCTCCACACACCCAGCACCGATCATGCAAATAATAAGGCAAAGTAACACGGCCTGGCCTGTCCTGGGCCCAGGTCTTCAGAGAGTCACACCACCGGAAGAGATCGTATGCATGAGGGCACTGTGGTCAGCAGTCTGGCTGAAGTGTTGCTGAGGCAGCAACAGCTTCCAAGTCCACTAAGTGGGGAGTCCTCCAGACACCTGCCTTTACCAAGCGATTTCCATCCTATGGGGTGTGTGTGTGTGTGTGTGTGTGCCAGCTATGGCAAAGACAAACTACTCCAGTGTGTCACCCTGTAACCCTGGTGACGGGACTCATGAACCATGCACAGAGTTAAGAGAGTGTGTCTCATAACATGCAGTACTGGCGCCGTCTCTGTGAGAGGAGGCGGATGTGGTGATATGAACTCCTGGTTCCAATAGAGAGACCACAGAAAGAGATGAAGGAAAGCGTGTGTACACAGACATAGGTATCCTGTAGCCCTACCACGTCACCTCCCACCCAGACCGCACACCTTAGAAGCGAATCCACAAAAAGAAGACTCAAACAAAATCTACTTTCTACTATAAAAGCATAGATTCAGAGATGGGGAGCCGCCGAAGAGATAGCTCAGTGGCTTAGAACACTGGCTACTCTTCCAGGACACCTGTTCGATTCTTAGCACCCACATGGTGGCTCAAAACCACCTTTAGTTCCAGTTCCAGGGTACTCTGACACCCTCATATGGCCTCTTTAGGCACCAGAGATTACATGGTACAGACATACAAGAAGGCAAAACACCCATAAGCATAAAATAAAATTAAAAAATTTTAAATGCTTTCAAAAAGGTAACTGGATCCTTCTGCAGTGTGTGCATGAAGGAAAAAGCCCTTGTCTATAGGAAACATTCAGTGACCCTGTGGAAGGACCATGCATTCAAGATGATGTTTCTAGGGAGCAAAACAAAAAACCAGTGGGAGCTCAGTTTCTTAAGAACTTGACTCCAAAAATCCCAGTGTTTAACGCACAAAAATCTAAATTGATTATGCAGGTTTAAGATCTAAGCTTGTAATACACCTTCAGCTAAACCCTCCTCGCAGAATTACCGTTAAGACCCTCGAGGGCTGGTCAGTAAGTTACACAGCACTTGGCCTCTCACCCTAGCGTGGCAGAAACACGGGAGATTTCCAGGGCTCACACAGAAATCCCAAGAGATGCAGAAATGGGGCCAAGGCCATTGGAAGCCCTCTGAATGGGAGCAGTGTTGGCTGCTGTGGCCAGGCACAGAGCGGCCAGGCAGGGGCAATGGTTACCCGGAAGCTGGCTTCTTCTGAGGCAGGCGGCTGGGTGGCTGGGGCGGCAGGGGTGGGGGCTTGCTCTGCGAGGCCCCGGCTTGGGAGGGCTTGCTTGGCTGGCTCATGCCTTCTAGTGCGGCTGACGTCTTAGCTGCAGGCGGGGGTGGTGTGGTGGTCAGGGGATCTGTGGAGAGAAGATGGGGGAGGGAAAGAGCGTGAGCTACCCAGGTCACAGACCTAGTCTCTTTCTGGAGACTTTTCCCTCTCTAGAATTCTTCTGGGAACACCCATGGCTGCTTGTCTCCTCTGGAAAACTGCGAGGCGCAAACCTATGAGGAAAGCGAGCCTCAACTACTACTGAAACTTAGCTGAGGTTTGTGTGTGTTTAGCTGGAAACCTATGTTGGGGCCGGCCCTGGATTCTGTGGCCGACTGCCCCAAAACCAACAGAGTAAGCCAGAGTCTGAGGTTAGATTTAAGGCTGGCATCTGCCCTGGGGAGCCCAGCATGCTTGGGCCAGGGTTCTTCTTGCATCAAATGACCCACCACCCAACGGGAACTGAATTCTATATACCGTACTGGCCTCTAGGGGGGCGGAGTAAGCTCTGAGGACAAACTGTGACAATCGTGGTATGGGGTCCCCAGTCTGAGGGGAGAGGTGACAGTGTCTACTACTCTCTGTATTGTCTAGATGACAGACTGTGGCTCAGAGGCAAACTGACTCCGCTAGAGTGGGCAGAGACATTTAAAAAAACCAAAACCAACAGAGTGAGGTCATGTGTCTGGGCCTTCCCTCACCCCACCCATCTCAAAAATAACAGAGTGCCAGGCCCTTGTCGACGGCTGCTCGAGATGGGAGCAAACGTATATGGAACAAGAAGGAGGGGGATCTAGTTCACGGTCCCTTCTCCTCTCTCCCTTTTCTGTCTTAACAGAAACGCTCAGGAGCACCATATTGAGAGGCAGAAGGGAAGGCAGTCATGAGCCCTCCTAATGCTTGACCTGAGGACACTGCAGCTGGACCCTGCCCCAGATTCTCTGCAGCGTTTCCTGGACACACGCTGCTGCTGCAGCTGCTAACATATTCCCTCTTGGCAATCCCTGCGGAAGGGCTAGGGTGCTTTCTGTTTAAACCGCAGGCACCGTGGCCTAGGAAGAGCTCCAGTGCCCCAGAAGCAACAGATTCAGAGACTCCTTAGGCCAAGGCAGGGGGCAGGGAGCAGACAGGGCTGGTGTCACTCACCCAGTAGAAAAAAAAAAAACCAAAACGTTTGGCTCTGTAGCAGGAGAAAGGCCCTTTCCCACTGCCTGGCTCCCAGCGTGGGGAACTGCCAACTATACACTGGCATGAAAAGAATCTCATGCCAGATCATGACTGAAATGACCACCCCCAAATCACTTTACAGCTAAAGGAACTGGAAGGATGTTGTGTGGAGAGGGAGAGAATGTTGTTAAATGCTGGCGAGACAGAGAAAAGAGTGAGCCATCTTGGGAGTGGAGTGAAGGAACAGATGGGGGCTTGAGGTAGAGACTGCAAGGGTTGGGGCCACACGGGCAACATCTGGTATGTAACTGTGGGCAGCCCTCAGTGGTCTCCCCCAAATGGCTGCCAACAGTGCCCCCTGTTTTCCAGATTCATAAGGCTCACTGGCAAGAAAGGAAAAAGGAGGAGGAAAAAAAAACGTACTGGTAGACGTCACTCGCAGAGGGGGCAGCGGTGGGTGGACAGCTGGCAGATCTGACGAAGATCGCTGCCTGCTGACACCGTCCACACCTACAGAGTTTGTCTTCCACAGGGTGTTAGCCGAGGTGGCTGCCTGAACTAAACCCACACGCATACACACACGCACACACAGGCACGCGCACGCACACACACACAGAACAAAAACAGAAACAAAACACTTTGTTATTGATCCTCTCTCTCGTAAAATGGTCAACATGAGCCTTCTAGAACAGCAACAGAACCCTGAGGATTTACTCTTTTCCCTAGTAGGGAAAGGGAGACGCACCCAGAAATCCTAACGACAATAATAAAACAATAAGCTGCTCCAGGACATCCTCACAGGTGGCCTTTTTGATCTGATGGCGAGCTTTTAAAATGCCACGGTTCGCAGGAGGAAATAAAAAGCCATAAATCTACTGAGCACTGCACTCAGGGCCTCTGGAGCCTCTGCTCATCTCTGCCCTTCTATTACCTCCCAGAGAGACCCTGTTCTCAGCCAGTGTGGGCAAGAGGAAGTGTTCCACACACGAGGGCCGGGGCTCTCCCCAGCCTCCTGTAACATATATCTGCCTGGAACTCAGCACGTATGATCCGGTAGCTTCAGGTGACCCCTAAAGTGATAGCACTTCCCTGGTCGTGGTCTTTCTCACCGTGTGCCACTTACTCAAATGCACAGGGGTGGCTAAGGTAGAGTCGGGCGTGGCAGAGAGGAGATACGCCCTCCCACGCCAGCCCCAGGGCTGCAGCCTTTACACTGCCCTATGGTGAGGAAGTTCTGCGCCCTGCTGTGGCATACAGGGCAGCATTAACTCCATTCTCCATCCCGGGGTGTGAGAATACCATCTTCGTGCCAAGCATGGACCCTGGGACAGGGAAGATGCGAGATAAGGGCGCAATTTCCTTCATGTGAAAAGAAAATAGAGCTAAATATAGAATGGCCAAAAAAATGGAAAAAGCAATCCCTCCGATTCCAGGACTGCAAGAAACCAATATGAGGAGCTGAGCCATCCTCTCCTACTATCCAACAGAATGACAGAAATCTCTCCTGCCACAGAGTCAGCACAAGCTGCTTCTGGGAATGCAGATACCCAGTCTCTGTGACACTCGGCCTTTCAGAATTAACACACATCTCTGGGATAAAGAACCAGTAATATGTCTGTAAGGACCTGCACTGCCCTGGACAGCCTGTAGGAGGCGACAGGGAGTGTTCATAATGTCCAGAAGGAATCAAAGGTGGGGGTGCCCGTGGAAGCAGGGAGTAGAGGGTCTGCTTTTCATGTTTTTGCTCCTCAGTGACTCACTAGCCTCCTGGAGTGTTAAGGCAGGGAAGGAACACATGTGGTCTGTCCAGCTGCTCTTCCGGACACTCAATACCCAGTACCACCATACACTGCCCACCCGTTCCTCGCCACCGGCTGCAGCAAGGGAACATTTGCAATGTTTTTATGCATGGCAGCCACAGCCCAGAGACAGCAAGTGGAAACTACGATTCTTTCCAGGGAAGCCCCTCCTTGACCTTGAAGGCCCCGAAGACTACCACCTAAGACTGGCAGCCTGTCAGAGCTGGGCTGGCCATCTGCTGGCCACTTCAAGAAGCAGAGTGGCTGGGTGCTCTTCACTATCAGACAAACGCGTTTGTGTTTCTGTATTTGCAAAAAAAGCAAACAAACACACACGCAAAAAAAAGTCACCTGTTGAGTGGACCTGCTATGTTCAGACGGGGTAGGTTCCTGAGCTGCTCACACTTAAGACATCAGGAAGGTTCAAACATTTGAGGTTCCTACAACTAGGCTGAGCACTGTCCCCCAAGTTACTACTTTAACTCCTTCATTTCAAAGGTATGCTAGACACACAAAGTCCTCATGTGTCTTAAGCTAGCCCCGAGGAAGAAGAAAGGGAATCATCAGGACACCGGGAGGGGACCAAGAGGGGAGCAGATGAGAGCACAGCGTGACGGGCAGTGGAGGGCATCCTAGCTGGCCAGCTGCAAGCTGTCACCTCTGGCTGGCCTGGGACAGCCCTGTATCACCCTGCATACTTCCTCTGCCAGAGTAAGAACCCAAGTACAAACTCTACAGGTTTGGCAAGGTGAGAGCGAGGGAATTCCTTAAGGCAGCAGAGAGAAAATAGCTACAGAATAAACACCCATGCATCAAACTTCTCAAAGTCAAAGCCCATAGGCATTTGAAGGGGACTCAAAATCGTATACCTTTGCCGCCAACGTTCCGTGGAGGGAGCGGGGGTGCACTGGTGGTGCTGGGGGGTAACGACTGAGAGGAGGGCGGGCTGCCACTCAGGATGGCTCCGTAGGTCTCGTTCTGCAAGATGCTGGGCCCGAAGCCCCTCTGCTTGTCCTTGGTGAGGTTTGCGGTATCTCTGGCCAAAGACACGGCATTGGGCTGATACTGGCTGGACCCCAGCTGGTAGAAACTGACGGGCCGGTCCTCTCGCCGGTTAGGACTGGGCTGCAGAGAAATGCCGAGGGTGAGAGCATGAGCTGGAGGTATGGCTTTCCCTGCGTGATATCAGCTCTGTGAGCAGTGAGACGCAGCCATCACAGCTGCGTGGTAGGCACCATTTCAGCCTGACATATGCCACTTCATTTGAGCTGCAGGATTTTAAATCCCATCCATCTCCTGTCTTATAATCAAAACATGGCCAAGCGGTGGTGGCACACGCCTTTAATCCCAGCACTCTGGAGGCAGGCAGAGGCAGGAGGATCTTTGTGAGTTCGAGGCCAGCCTGGTCTACAAGAGCTAGTTCCAGAACAGGCTCCAAAGATACAGGTAAACCCTGTCTCAGAAAAAAAAAAAAAATCGAGACACACACACACACACACACCTACAGAGTCGTGGCTTACTAATTGCAAGTCCTTCTTCTGTGAAGGACTTCAAACAGAAGCTATTTCATCTTACCAACCAGCTACTTCAGCCTAGCTACATGCTATCCTTGAGGATCCCTTCCCTAACACACTATCTTAAGGGACAGAAGGCCCTGGCCACCGAGCAGCCCTCGCTCTCTACCAATACTGTGCTTAATTCAGCACAGATGAACAAGTCCTTTACACTTTCCTCTGAACTGTTGAGCTGCTGAAGGCCCAGTAAATCGGGGGTACTGCAGTTAAGTCTTGATTCCTGGGTTATCGCTTGCTTCAAAAAAAAAAAATAGTGTGTTCTTTGTGTATGTGTATTGGTATACATGTGGAGGCCAGAAGACACTGTGGGACTCAGTTCTCTCCTTCCACCATGTGAGCCCCAGGGATCCAATTCAGGTCCTCAGGACTGGCAGAAGTACCTTAGTGCTTTTATCAATAAAGATTTATTGAGTCAAGAATATATCCTGTAGGCAAAAAAAGAAAGAAAGAAAGAAAAAAGGAAAAAATATTTATTGAGCTACAACCATGTTCGGTCATTTATAGATCCGTACTGTAGGAAACACTAAGAACGGATATTATGGGCTTTTCTATCACGGATGGTTCAACAGCCCTCAGAAATGCTTTCTTCCATTTGTATCTATTGATCATGTATTATACTTTACATTAGAACATTAAAGTTGTATGGGGGAAGAGACATTAAACCATGAAAATGTGCTTGACCAGGTCCTTCCTCTCATACTGCACACCTGGCAGTGTGCTGTGGAGGGAGCTAAGAAGGGTCATAACAAGGACTGGAGGGAGGCTGCCTATTCTTGGCTGTGCAACCACAGACCCGTGTGAAGATGGCATCGTCCTGAGGTACCCCTAAGGTGTGCTTGGCTGTGTGTGTGAGGGAACTGGACTAGGACTACAGCCCTATGCTCGTTCCAAGGCTGTGTGAAAACACTTATGTCCTTCAGGCTGAGCCAGCCTCTCCTGAGACTCTGAAGTCCCCATCCAATAAAAGGAGTTGAATCCAGTGAACTCTAAAGGCAGCTGAGTAGTTCCCATGTGCTGGTTTCTAAGGTCACCCGGGTAAACATGACTAGCCACATAAACAGTGTCACCTGCCTGCAGGACCTGATGCTGTATAATAATGGCTCCATGGCAAGCAGGGTGCTCTCCCCCACAAGCCACCTACAATTATAGAACGCCTGGCCCGTTCTTCCATTGGTGTGGGCTGGAGAGGAGGCAGGGAGAGAAACAGGAAGGGGAAGCCTGGATCCCACAGAGATCAATGAGCACACAAAACATCCAACCTCGGAAGCCATCAGGCCATGGAAACCATCAGGCCACAGAAACACTTCACGAGGGAGGGAGGCACAGACCTGAAGCTTCTCGTCCACATCATCATCGCTTTCATCCAGGTCCTCATGCAGCAATCGCCATTCATATTCGACGTGAACGTGGGAATTAAATCTTCCTGACAAGGCCTGAGTCAGCTAAGGATGAGGAGGGACAGTTAGTGTTGCTACCCCCGTGTTCAACCACAAAGGACAGACACTTATGGCTGTCCAGGCCAAGAACGAACAAGTCATGGAGGAGGGCCTGGAGGACTCATGGGAAGATTCCACTCTGCTCCAGGACAGCTCGTTAAATCCCCGCTCTTCCTGGCGGTCCCTGGACCTGATATGCAGGATAACCCAAACCTCCCTATCAGTGATTCTCTGGAAACCATGCGGTATGCCACACAGGCAAGGGATTGAGGGACCTAAAAGGTGATAACCATCTTACAGGTATTAGTACAGCATGGGAGAAACTGGACCTCAGAAGGAATGAGTTCGTTACCAAGCCAGTCTTCTCACAACAAGAGAAATAAGCCCTATAGGAAATTATGTCCCTTTCTTCAGTCCTCTCACAGAAAGTGGCCAATTAATTCCACTCCATCTGTACAGGAGGTACGCCAATTTCTTATGTGTAGTTCATGTTTGGGGCTTAATTGTTCCCGAGTCAGTTGTGTGACTTTGGGTGAGTCACTTGACTCTTTCGTACCTGCTTCCTCATCCAAAAACGGGGGATGATAGGTTACATAACTTGATGGGTGGAGTCTACACCAGCGCCTTTGCTTATCGTCCACTTGTGCGGCATGGAGGCTGAGTACTCATAGTGTATTTGCGTTAATAAAATTCAGCAATTCTGACGATAACTTTGCAAAGAGGTACAACTAACTCAGCTTTACAAATGAGGAAACAGCCTGGGTGGGTGTTCCCCAAGCTGTAGTGAGGCACAGCCCACTGCAAGTCCAGGACTGGGGCTGCCTTCCACTGTCTGCAGCTACGCTACTTCCACAAGAGAAACAAAGCACAGAAAACCTGCAAGCTCTGGGTTGAAGGATACAAGTAGGAAAGCCGGCTGCACACGCTGGCGAGAGCCAGGCATTCATGGGTACCACACAGTGGGATGTCCATCCTTTCCTCCGGCTGCCTGGGGAGCCGGGGCTACCATCATGGCCAATAAGCACACACTGAGTCACAAGTTTCACCACAAGGGGTAGCCATCTGGATAAGGAAGGTTTCTGAAGGCTCTTGAGAGCTCCTCCAGGTCAGTGAGCACTGGGCTTACCCCAGCAGGTGTATACTGCTGTGTGTGCCTTGTCCTTGTCAGTGTCCAGAGAGCCGGGCTCGACTCCACCCCACCCGCCCCGGACTCCATCACGTCCCAGGCCATCTGTCCATGGCGGATGCTCACCAGTTCCTCACAGTGTTCATGCTTGAGCCGCTTGGCGATGTCCAACGGCGTCTCTCCTGACTCGTTGGCTGAAAGTCAAGGGAGGGTAAGGAGACATCAAAACTTGGCCTTACGCATAGCATATAAAAACATCTGCAAAGACACGGATGTTGAAGGCTTGGTCCCCAGCTGGTGGTGCTGTGGAGGTGCCTGGATCTTGAACTCATCATTAAGCGTTTCTCAGCCTTTTGTGTTTCATTGCTTGGGAATTCTGCTGAGTTCTGTAGCGCCATCTCAGTTCAGTAGGTCCAGGGCCACAGCGCAGGGGATGCTGTCATCCATCCCACTAGAAGCACCCTTGGAGACACGCCCAGAGACTGGTTTCCATGGTGATCCCAATGAATCAGTCCCATGAAGCTGATAATGAAGACTATCTCGTGCAGTGTGGGGACACCTCACTAAAGAAAGCGGTAGTCACGGGATACAGTCAGGTTAACCTGGGCAGGGCTAGCTGCCACTTAGTCGTACAGGATACAATAGCGTAGAGAAGCTATGGTTTTGAAAGAAAGAATGGCACTACCTAAGAACCACTGAGGCAGCCAACCAACTAAAGCCGTGACTCCAGTTACAAGTGATCCAGAGGGCAAGAGCATGCAGAGTGGGTGCCACCCCCCCCCCCACACACACTAGAAGGTAGTGAGCTCTGTAGGTTAGACTTTGAGCTGGCCCATTCTTCTTTTGGGCTTTGCTTTCCTCTTCCCCCTTCTTTTTAAATTCAGACAGGGTATCTCTAAATAGCTCTGCCTTGCTAGAACTTGCTGCAGAGACTGAGCTGGCTTCAAACACATAGTCATCCCCCTGCCTCTGCCTCCACGTACATGTGCCACCACGTCTGCCTTGATTAGCTTCTGTAGTGTGGCTTTCGAGCAGAATGCATCTTTTCAACTACTTTCGTCTGGTTCAACAGTTCTCCGAATACTTCCCCAGGAACCAGCCACAGCTGGATGACTCAGGGAAAACTGTGCCTTGGCTGGATCAGCGGGTCAAGGACCGGCAACCGAGGGGAACAAGGGGCAAGGAATATTAGGACCTGTTATAGGACGACAAATGAAAGGAGGGGGCAGTGACAGCACCTTCCGCGTCAAAAGGCTTAGTCTGACTTTGGGAGGTGAGCCAGGGTTGCTACACAGCCGCTCTAGATTCACCCAGCTCAGGGCTTCTGCGAGGCCTACCCTCAGCATTCCTGAGGGCTGCCGGTGTGGCCACAGGCTAAGACAGACAGTAGGCGGAGCCTGTCACGTCACCTCTGACACTCTGACAGGTAGGGAGAAGTGCAGAGCTGCAGAAAGGAGGTCGAGGGGGGCCAGCAGAGCCTTCACCCACACCCCAGTGCACCCCGGGCAGCTCACCTATCTCAATGGACGCCTTTCCCCGCAGGAGCAGCTTGAGGCACTCGGCGTTGTCGGTCAGGCAGCAGTAGTGCAGGGCCGTGCTGCCCTTGCCTGTCTGTTTATCCAGGTTCCCGCTGCTCGGAACACGGACAGAGAGAGATAAAACAACAGAGTCACGGGCCAGAGGACTGCCCCGCGTGGGGAGACGTGCATTAGCAGAACAGTCATCTCCACAGTGGGTGGGTACCACTGTGAAGGCGGTCAGGGAACGAGCCGGCTCAGAGATGCAACAAAGGCAGAGAAGACCAACAATGAAAGGTGGCCGTGCTGTTGCTGAGTTTGGGCTAAAGCAGCGGTTCTCAACCTGTGGGTTGCAACGCCTTGGTGGTCAGACGACCCTCTCACAGGGGTTGGGTATCAGACAGCCTGCATGTCAGATACTTACAATTCGATTCACAGCAGTAGCAAAATTATAGTTATGAAGCAATGTCCCTCCTGTCACACCAGAGAAGAAGCAAACTTTCCATTTTGTTCCTTTTCTTTTCTTTCATTTTTTTTTTTAAAAAAGGTTATTTTATTTCACATGTATGGGTATTTTGTCGGCATGTATGTCTGAACCACGTGTGCATGCCTGGAACCAATGGAAACCAGAAGAGGGCATTGTGTTCCCTAGGATGGGCGGTAGAGACGGTTGTGAGCCACCATGTGGGTGCTGAGGATTGAAGCCGGGTCCTCTGGAGGAGCCCCTAGTGCTTTTAACAGTTGAGCCATCTCTCCAGCCCCCTTCATTTTGTTGCCTGATGTTTCTGTCTGGGAAGGGAATGCTACTCTTGAGTTTAGTGTCCTGGGACTCCTGCAAGCCTGGCCCTAGGCCCCTGAAAGCAGGTGAAGAGAGACACTTTTGAAGATTGTCACGTGTTCTTCTATCATAGAAGGAGACCAGGTTATCCAAAACCAAAGGTGCATGTGTTCCACATATGTGATAAAAGCGATTAGCACCCGAAGTGTCACCGCTGCTGAGAAAGGACAGGATCCTTGCATCCATAGGCTAACAAATGAGGACAGAAGCACCCTGGGGATGGTACCCATTGCTCCCAGCAAAAGGAAAACAGCTGCCTCAGTGTAGGGACGCCTCAGACACCTCCCCTTCCTTTCCTTTCTTTGTGCAGTGCTGGAGATGGAACTCGGGATTCAGGCATGTGAAGCAAGTGCTTACCACTGAGCTCACCCCAAACTGCCTCCTATCCTTATCGCTGTCTCCCTTCTATCTCAGAAGAGGCCAAACCAGGCTGCTGTCCCAGAAGAACTCAGGCAGAGGTGGAGATACAAACTGGCTACTTATCAAACGTCCAGCACCCCACATCAGGCCCTGGGCTGGCCTCAGAGGAGAGCATGTCTCACTGACTCAACCCTGAGTTCTATGAACTTGGGCTTCACAAGCAGTCACTGTTTCTTAGGGCTGATGGTACCGCAAGTCTCTCCTGATATACAATTCCCGGCCTAGGCCAGGGGCTAAAGCATTTTCTCTTCCTCATAGCTTTCTGCTATTGAGATGCTGTGTGGGGACTTATAGGGGGAAGACCCACCCACATGACAAACCAGAGAAAAGCTCAAGTCACAGCTGATGGCCCTGGCCCCCACACGGTCTTCCCCAGAGCTGGGATCTGAGCAGCCACGGTTCCCTGGGCCTCTCTTAGACTCTATATCTTGGATCTTACAGGTACCATGAAGGCCTTCTCTTTTACTCTGGGCTTTTCTAGGGAATCCCCATAATTCATATTTAAACCTGAGACATGAGTATCTTGGCAACAGAGCCCAAGCAGCAGAGACAGCATCTGGTCCCTTGCTGGGAAGCCCCAAGAATAAGAACAAAGACATCCACTTAGTGTGACACCCACCTGTTCTGGACCAGGAAATCCACAATGTGAAGAGAAGTCCGGTCCACAGATCTGACAGCAAGATGAAGGGCCGTCTCATCTGGCTCCTGAAATTCAAACCAAGACATTTGCAATTCCAGTGGCATCTTTTAACCCCAGGACTGTCCTTTCCCCCAAAACGGCCACCTATGGTGCAGAGTGCCCATGTTTCAACCACCACAGCAAGAGGTGTATCTAGTGGATTGGATGAGAATGGCCCCCATAGGATCACAGTTTGAATATTTGGTCTCCAGTTAGTGGAACAACTTGGAAAGCCTTAGAAGGTGTGACTTTGGTGGAAAAGGTGTTGTCACTGGGGGTGAACTTTGAGGTTTAAAAAGATCTGTGACATTTCCAGTCCAGTCTGTCTGCCTCTGCCTTGTCTCAAGCTGTGAGCTCTCGGCTACTGCCCCAGCACCTACCTCCCGGCCTGCTGCCATGCTCCCCGCCATGATGGTCAGACTCTAACCCTCTGCAGCCGGAAGCCCCAAATACCAAGTTCTTCTATAAGGAGCTTGGTCATGGTGTCTTATCACAGACATGGAAAAGGAACTGAGTAACACTAACAGGGTACCTTAGAGGTTGGTCCCTTCCCTCCTAACCACAAGGCCTGAGAAATGCAGTGCATTTCAGGTTCAAATCATCTCAGCTGTGTCCCCATCCCGACATCAATACCACAAGTAGAGAGAAGGTGGGTGGGTGGGTCACAATTAGAGGAAAGGCAAAAATCCAAAACGCCAAAGGCACGAACAGGGTGGCTGCCTCTTTCTTTACTTGTCCTCTGGGCAGTGTGGGCACATTCTGCCCTAGTCACAGGGCTTGAGTTTTCTCCTCAGATCGAATGGGAGTGACAGTGGCTAATGTTAGGAAGAGCTTGTGTCACTAGGAGGAAATGTTGTTACACTATAATGTTCCCGTCCGTGGGATCTAGCCTAGGAGCCTGGGTCCAAACATGATGGCCCTACCTAGTAGCTGACCACACAGGATGAGGACCCCAGTCCTGAGACCAGGAGGCTCTTTGGACCTGGAACATGTGCCCATGGGGATTCTGTCAGAAAGACCAGGAGACTCGACAGGTCCTTAGGTACCAGCAGTGTAACACAGACACAATCCCAAGAGTATCTATCATCTGGATGCTGGAGGGGGTGATGTATCCATCCCTTCTGGGAGGACCCCAAGAATGTGAGCTACAAGATGGTCCTGGCCAGAGATGCTCTGGGACCAGCTGCCACACTAACCCGTCTACGGGAAGGAGGGTCCTCTTAGGCTTTTAAGCTTCTGAAGATGGAGTCCTTCCACCTCAGATGGGCTTCTCTTCAACATCTGGCATTACACATTTGGCTTCAGAATAAACTGATTGGGCTAAGGAGACGGCTCAGCAGTTAAGATGACTTGCTGCTCTCATAGGGACTTCTGTTTAGATCCCAGCACCCATACAGGAGGCTCACAACCACCTGTCACTCCAGCTCTAAGGGAGCTGACACCCTCTGCTGCCCTCTGAGGATGCCTACATGCACGAGGTGTATATATACACTCAGGTACATACACAGAAAATTAAATTAAGCCTTTTTTTTAAAAAAAATAATAAAACATAGAAAGGTTCCATTTGAAAGGAGTCAGTTAGGTGTGGTGGTGTACAAATGTAATCTCAGTACCCAGGACGCTGAGGCAGGAGGATTGTTAGCTGAGTGAGACCCTTTAAAAAAAAAGGGTGTGTGTGAGGAGAGTTCCTGTTGCATAGTATCAGCTATAGTTAATAATGTATCTGAGTCATAAATTCAAAATTGTCAAGTAGATTTGAAATGTGTCCAGGGCAAAGGTAAGTATAAGAGATGACGTATACTGTGGCCATTCCACATTGCGAATCTACATCAAAATGCCATGTTTGCACATCACAATGTTGCAGGTAAACAGGTTGGGCGCCCCGAATGCAAGTCAAATCTAAAACAGAACACAACCCCAAACTCTGTGCCAGGCAGAAAATCCCATACCTGAGCTCAGATGTCAAAACGGGGCGGGAGGACAGTATTGGACAAAATCACCTCCATGTGTGCAGCATTTGAGAGACACAAGCTGGCTGTGCCAACCTCTAAGATCTCACTATATAGCAAGTATTTCCATACCTAAAAAAATGTCCCAAATTAAAACCACTTCTGGCCTAAGCAAGTAGAATAAAATATGTTCAACCGGCACATTAATTTACCAATGAAAAGAAAACATGCCACCTATTCTGTCCAGAGAGGGCACAATAACGGAGGATAACATGGCTGAACACACCTCCCTTGTTCACCCCGAATTTCTCATCCTTCTGCAGCCCCTCTTACATGCCCATTGGCCAGTGGGATTTTTTCTGTCAGGTCCACACCATCAGCGTAAGCTTGGAGTAAGCCAAAAATGTCTCTGGTCTTGACGGCCTCGCAAAGGCTGTGGAGCTTCGCCGAGGTGTCAGCATGCTTCTTCCTTGCGTATCTCCTCTCGATGTACTTGGCTGTGATGTAGTCCTTCCGCGCGGTCCTGAAACCAGACATAGCTAACAGGTGAGACACTGAAGGCCTCTGCCGATCCGCCTAGCCCATCATCTCAACGTGACCCGGCCCTCTTGGGGCCCTGTGGTCTCTTTCTTTTCACGCAGCGGTCCTGGGCTTCACCCGGTTGTAAAGACAGACGCTGAGGGTGTGGCTTCTTCACATCCTCTCAGCTGCCTGCTGTCCCTCCTGTGACCCTGAGCTCTCGCCTCAGCACACTGCGGTCCCTGCACGTAACCTGTGTCTTCGCCTATCTCCACATATTCCTCCTTCAGCTGTCCCAAGCCACCTCCTCACATGGGCTGGTCGCCCTGATGGGCCCTCTTCTGGGCCTTTTCCTTGTGCCTTTCCACTTACCAGACAGCCATATCTACACCCTCTCCTTTGCAGTCTTCACGCGTGCCATAAAAATCACTCACTCATCAGTGGCAGGGAGTGTAAACTAAATGACAATGTTCAGTTACCATGCCTCAAATGGCAGGGGTCCCAGCCCACAGACACTGGGATTCAGGAGTGCATGGGTCCGCTCGGCATTCTGAAACACTCCCGACATCCTCTCCTTCCAGGTGAGAAAGGGACAGAAGCAGGCAGCTCTCTGCCATTCTGCTGCTGCTCACAGACAGCATGTCTCTAAGCCTGGGCCGTGCAACACCTGCATTGTGAGATGCAGTGGACGCCATTCCTAGAAGCCAGCATTGGGAGGTTGGTGAGTTAAGCAGGCCAAAAGCCACTGCTCAATGACCTCTCATCTCCAGAAGGACAGGAAACGAGGTGGGGAGGACACACGGAAGACACGAAGACAAGGGCTTTGGATGCCCTCAAACGAAAGGTACAGACTTAGAACCATGACGTGGGTGCTGAGAACTCAACTCAATACAGTATGCACTCTTTTTTTTGAGGGGGTGTTTTGAGACTGGGTTTCTCTATGTTACAGCCCAGACTGTCCTGGAACTCACTCCACAGACCAGGCTGGCTTCTAACTCACAGAGAGCTGCCTGCCTCTGCCTCCTAAGGGCTGGGGTTAAAGGTGTGCGCCACCATCACCTGGCAAGCAGTAGGCACTTTTAACCACTGAGTCATCTCTCCAGTCTGAAGTTCTAGGCTTTTTTTTTTGTTTCGTTTCGTGATTGAATCGAGATAGATTGTGTTATTAATGTGCTCTCGGCTTTTAAAAAATGCATAGACTGAGCTGTGTGGTGGGAAGCAACAGACTACCACAGACCTATCCATCTGGTGTTCTTGGGGGTGGGAGTGGGGAGTGGAGGTGGGGCTTCCTGCTGCTTCTCGGGGATTCAGAAACAGTTTGCCTCTATGAGCAGATGCAGTCTGGCCTCTGGGTGGCCCGGTCACACATGCTTTCTGCCTCCACTCCCAACTGGGGGTTCACAGGCCATTAGTGCGTGCCTTTGGTTTCCCCTTCAGCATATGGCTGAAGATCGTGTGTACTTACTTCAAGCTACAAGCAGCTCACTCTATCAAACCTAGGTGTAAAACATTTGCCGAATGAAGCTGGCATAGAGCAGGGGCTGTTTCTTTGATTTATTGAGCCATTAAATATTTACCGAATCACTACAAGCAACATACTGTGGTGACAAATACAAAAATGGATGGAATACAATTTCTCAGAACGGTATGTGAAACCTGAATATGTTGTCAAGTGAGATGGAATGCTATAAGAATGAGCCAGCTTGGCTTCCAGAGGCACAAAGTCATACAATTAATCGTCTTTTATTTGGGCGGGTGGGGGTCGTCGGATTAAGGGTCTCCTTGTGCTGCCCATGCTAGCCTTGAACTCACTATGTAGCCCAGGTGAGCCTAGAACTCACTATATAGTCCAGGCTAGCCTCAGACACATAATCCTCCTGCCTCAACCTGGTCACTGCAGAGATTACGGTCATGGACCACCACGGCTGGTCATGCGGTTCATCTCACTTGCGAAAGAATGACTGGGAGCGTGTTTTCATCACTGTAACAGCCATTCACCCCCATTTCTGAGGGTGTAAGCTTCCTGTGAGAAGTGTCAAGGGTGTGTGTGTGCATGTGCGTGTGTGCACCTCACAGAGGATTGAGCACAGATGTTGAGAGGTGGTATTCATTCTTAGGCTCAATTACCCCTAGAACAAACAGATGTTCTGCTTTCATAAGTAATTTTTTAAAGTTCTGCTTTTATAAGTAATTCTTTAAAAAAAAAGATTGATTCATTTATTTATTTTATGTGTATGAATGTTTTTGCCTGCATGTATGTATGTGTACCATATACATTTCCTGGTGCCTGCAGAGGCCAGAAAGAGGGCATTAGGGCTTCAAGTACTAGAGTTTTGACTTGCTGAAGCCACCACATAGGTGCTGGAACCCAAACCCAGGTCTTCTGCAAGAGCAGCAAGCGCTCTTAACCACTGAGCCACCTCTCCAGTCTCTAATCCTGGTATGGAAAAGTTACTATAGTCTTTGTTTAAAGTTGACTGGCATTACAGCCTCCCAGGAGACTGGTGTCACAAAGAGAGACAACCAGAAAGCCAGCATCAAGTGCCAGTCATCACTAAACTCAGCATGCTGGACCATGGCATTTCCTTCATTAAATGTGGTCCTCCAGTTATCCGGGAAGGTACTGTGCACCCGTGGATCCCAAGAGAAGGCTCACTGCAAACCATCTTTCTGATTTCCCCAATACCTCTCTGAGGTGGGCAGCATATTCTTCCTTTTTTTTAATGGGAGAAACTGGGGCTTAGACTCAAACTGCAAAGAACTTGCCCCACCCCGTGGCCTGAAAAAGAATGGGAAATCCTGGCTTTCCAGGTCAGATCTGAAATTAGCATCTCATATGCAGAAGACAATGCTTTACAACCATGTTATCCAATCTCTGGGAGAAGCTATGTCCCAAATGCTCACTTATGACGGGTGACGGCAAACACAGACCGACTATAACCAAACACCAGCTCACAGCTGGTCTGAGACCAGGTGTGGTCAACGAATGACAGCCTCCTACTCGCCCCCTGGAATGTTTCCATGTCCTCAGTGGATCAGAGTGCAAGGCAACACAGGTCCTACCCTTCTGCGTCCTCAGTTTCCCAAATAGAACAGCTACAAAGACCTAAGTGTTCTGCTGTGCACAAACCCTACACACTGTTCTCCCACTAACTCAACTCCAGGCCCATGCCAGTGAAACGTAGTTTGTGTTACAGATGGCAAAGCTTCCTCTTCTCCCCTATCCTCTCTACTTTCCCCATGTTGTCGTGCTGCTCAGACACAGGCGGTGTCTGTTTGCAGGCCTCAGACCCAGTCCTCCTCTTCTTCTACCTGCCTCGCTTTGCATCACACTCTGGTATGGCAGGCACACCACTCCCAAGCCCTCCTGGGGGCAAGCCGGCCATTTTAAGAAACGGATGAGGTCTGAGAGGCAGCATGGCACTGCCCTGTCCACCTCCTCAAGCGCAGTGTGTTCGAAGGAAACACTGATAAAACCAGCAGGCAATCCCTGACGTATATGGTCCATCAGTGGCCAGCTGGAACCACAATGAGGCACACTAGCTTGTGGGTCACACAGTTCGTATCAACAGTGAAACACAAAAAGGTTTTCTGGAGGGGACAACAAGTCGTACATCTTGAAGGACATTGACAGAGAGAATGGCACATGTCGCCTGTCTGTGATGACTAGGCACAATCCACCACGCTGGGAAAGCGGACAGAGAGAAAGCACCATGGCAAGGGGCACAGAGGTACATGGAAGTCGCTCAGGTGCTAAAAAGCCTGTTGTCCTCTGGTCACCTAGCAAAACCAGTCACACCGTGTTTCTATTTGGACCCACAGAAACGACTAAAAAAGAAAAAAAAAATCAAAGAGAAAACAAATAAACTTCAGCCAGTGGTAAGCAACAACTGAGGTGTCCCCAGACCTGTCCCCATGCACACAGGGCTCAGCAAAGAGCAACCGTTTGCTCATACTTACATGTCGCTGCCCGGGTTGGGTTTGACGGAGTCCTCAGATGGCAGGCAACACTCCATGATCTCATTAAAGCCTGCATTCCCAATATTCTTGGCAAGCTGCAAAGACAGAAGTCTATTTTAGGACACTCAATTATTAATACCCTCCACTACTGCCCGTTACTCACGATCTGATGATTTATTTAATAGCCACTGAGACACAGAGCGGTGAAGTGGTTTGCTTTTAATGAAAAGGCACAAAACCCAAAGCCCCAAGGGGGACCGCAGAGACGACCAGAAGAGGATCCTGTGGAAAGTGGACCGAGTCACCACAGCCTCAGGAAAAGCAGGAACACGAGCCACGGTGAGTCTCCGTTCCCACATGCTCTGCCACAGACATTCACTCGGACGCCAGCTGGGAGGGACAGCACCACAGAGATATACGGGGCCAGGAAGCCAAAACCCAGGTTCGAATGGGAGAGTCAGTTTTTATCCATGGAACCAGGGGGACAATTACCTCAGAGGGTTGCAAAAGTGACCAAATGGGGCGTCTTCAGTGAAAACCTTCAGCAAACCGAAACACTGTGATGTCACATGAGACCTACAGCTCTGTCTGTCCTGGAACTCACTCTGTAGACCAGGCTGGCCTCGAATTCAGAGATCCGCCCACCTCTACCTCCCGAGTGCTGGGATTAAAGGGATATTGCCCTATGTCTTCTGACTTTTCAATATTCAAGCCATACCTTCTCATGCAATATTCACTAAGTACTGTTGTGCCAGGCACAGCCATGCTATCTTGACAACGTGGTACCTGGCATTTGACAAATGAAGAACTGCACGACCAGAAACTCCTTCAGAGCGGGGATGTCTCCACCTCATTCCAAGCCACCAAACTGGGCTTCCACGTCTGATTCCTGCCACTACTGCAGGTTGGCCCACCAGTCAGATTTTTAAATATGTCATGAAACAACATGGACAGGGTGCATCTTGCATAAGGGTTTGAAAGAAGAGATTATTCAATTTCTTCATTGACAACAACACAGTGAATCAGTCTGTGCAGACAAAGGGTAGGCAGGGACATTCTGGAGGTGTGTCCTGTCAGAAGAGTCCTTAGGGGATACTACCTTAGGTTCAGATCCAAAGGGATCTCGGTTAAAAAGCAGGGACTCCCTGGCATGAAGTCACATTAGACTGAGGCAGTAAAGGCAGTGATAGAATATTGGCAGCTTGCCCTTCAAGTGGTGAGCCTTGCTAGTTTAACACTGTATCCGATCAGTGAGCCAGACACACCCATTATCTGTTCCTCCTTGCTTAGACCTGAATGTGGGGCCTCAAACAGTGGGAAGATGGCAAAATCTGGGCAGCCAGACTGACGTTTCCTACATGCAGACACTCAGAGCAAACAGCGAAGGGGGCACAAACCTTCCAACGACACAGACCACAAGATAAATGCCCCGCAAAGGATTCTTGTGCAGCAAGAAGTAGTCATGGAACCAAATATCAATAATGGGATTTCTGGTATAGACAGCTCGCTTGCTTCAGCACCCTATGCTATACAGAATGTTGGCGCCACTCTTTAACTGAGCTTAATCATTTAAACAAACAAATAATTATAAATAAGTAAGTAATGACTGAAGCCACACTGTCTCCTGTGAGTGAGGGACCATCCCAGTGCCTCCTAGTCTGCATTTAGTGGATGAGGGATGGGAGGAGAGAATTTACCAGGACTCAGAAAGCTTTCCTTCTGCTTGGGTCTGGCTGGCTTAGCCAGGACAGCTGGTCCAGGGAGTGGCCACACCTATATGTCACACTCACACACACACACACACACACACACACACACACACACAACCATGGAGGAACGTATTGCCTCCTATATCAGCTAAGACCCAATTTATAAAATTTATAAAACAGCCTACAGGGAACCACTTGGAACAGAGGCAAAGCCCCCGGAAGCTGGAGGCCAGAGGATCCTACTGGGGAAGAAGGGGATCAGCAGACCCCTGGGAAGCATACTCAGAGCAAAGGACTAGGCGTTAACCTACGCTCCGGCCACAAGAGCTGTTACTGCCCCTGAAGGCAGTGTGGGATGTGCTGAGGTGGGACTCTGGCCAGCAGGGGGGTAGCTAGGGTGTTCAATGGCACAGATGTCTCTCCCTGTCTGGAGGTGGGAGACCCGAGGGTACCCGGGTACATCCTTCACGGCTCTAGATGGCTTCTAATTCCTAAGACAATGCCAGGGAAGCAGCTGCCAGCTGACACTGTGGAGGGAATAACAAGGAGAACAGCCTGCACGTGCCCACGACCAGATGACACCTTAGCGGGCTCGGCACAAGGGCCCAAGGGTCAGGGAGCTGGAGGGCCTTGAAGAGACGCTGCAGCTGGCACCTCACTTCATTCATGGGTGACTTTTTGGAATAAGGCAAACTGAAATTTCGGTTTTCTTTTAGAAGTTCCTAAATTTTCTTTTAAACATTATAGATTTACTTCATGTGCATGAATGTTTGCTTTGTCTCAATGTGTGTGTGTACGCACCACAGCCATGGAGTTCAGAAGAGCGTATCAGACCCCCTGGAACTGGAGTCACAGATGGTGGTGAGCCACTGTGTGGGTGCTGGGAACCGAATCCAGGGCCTCTGCGAAAGCAACAAGTGCTCTTCCACAGTGAGCTCTCTCTCCAGCACCCAGTTCAGATAATTTTGACTTCAGGTTGGTTGGATATGTAGATGGTAAACCCACGGATACAGAGGGCCATCTGATCATCACCTAAGACAGTGAAATTGAAGACCCATCCCTTGCCCTTTCTACTGCTTCATGACAAAGGAGCCCTTCAAGTAACTGAGCTCCTTAGCTGGGGTGGGCACTGGGCATAAGCCATCATGTCATTCTCTACTGGCTCGGCCAACAACAGAGACAAATTAATAAAATAATAACAACAGTAATAGATAAATAAAAAGCAGAAGCAGCAGCGCCAGGGATGTGGTGCAGTGGGTAAAGGGGCTTACATTGCAAATCCGGAGTCTGTTCCCTGGGACCCAAAAGAGCTGGAGGTGGAGGCATAAATCTGTAATCTTAGCACCCCATTGGCAAGAAAGGAGGGGTAGACATAGGAATTACCCAGAAGCCCATGGGCTAGATGGCCTAAAATATGTAGAGAGGCAGAAATAAGACAGGGTTTCTCTGTGTAGCTTTGGAGCCTGTCCTAGAACTCTCTCTGTAGACCAGGCTGGCCTCAACCTCAGAGATCCGCCTGCCTCTGCCTCCTGAGAGCTGGGATTAAAGGCGTGTGCCACCATCGACCGGCCCATAGGCATAAAACAAAGGATCAGCTTACAGTCTACAACGCCAGAGAAGCAAGGTAACAAAGAGGACCCTAAGAGAGACACACATGGATCTGCCTAGGAAGGGGAAGTAGACACGATCCCCTAAAACCTTCATCCAATAACCAATGGAAGCAGAAGCAGAGAGGCAGATGCAGGGTGGTTAGTTGTGGATCTAACCACTGGGCCGAGCTCCTGAGTCCTGTCAAGGAGGGAGAAGTGATAACACGAGCAAAGGGGTCAAGACCATGATGGAGAAACCCACAGAAAAAGCTGACCCGAACTAGAGGGAGACCATTGATTCTGGACAGACAATCAGGAAACCTGCGTAAGACCGATCAAGCCCCCCCGAAAGCAGGTGACAGTGGGTGGCTTGGGCAGTTTGTGGGGTCACTGGCAGTGGGACCAGGAGCAATCCCTAAGGAATGATCTGATTTTCTGGAGCGCTGCTCCCTCCGAAAAAAGCAAGAATGACCCACTCAACAGGGTGGAAGACAAGAAGAGAATTCCGAAAGTTGTCCTGTAAAACACAAATATACATTTGTAAAAACAGCACAGTGTTGGGGGTGAGGCAACAGAAGCTCCTGCCCCAAAGCCTCGAAAGTCCCTAAGTCTAGGTAGGCAGAGTGCTCACGGCCACAATGACTGTGTGTGAGTCACATACACACCCAGAGCAGGGAAATGGGGCCTCTACAAACCTTCAGCCGTTAGAGTTTGGAATGGTCTGAAGCAGAGTTCCTGATTCCTATTCCCATAAGGAGGGATATCAACTCTGCTAGCTTTTCTCCACCTCTCTGCCCTCACTTGAAGACAGGATTCAGAAGTCCTCACAAGCCAGACTTCCCTGGAGTCCCTCAGGTCCCACAGGGTCACAACAGTGAGGCCGGCTCCTCCTCCTCCAGGCTTGATCTGGTCAAGCTGCCCAGTGGGGTGGACTACCACACAGTTACCACACGCAGGCACCATGTAGCCATCTGGGCCTCTGCCAACTACAGTCTGGGTCTATTCTGGTTTGTTTTAGCTCTCAATTCATCCCCAGCTCTGCCCAGCAGGGTACAAGGCTGGAAGGCAGGCTATACTTCTTGACAAATGTGCTCGAGGGCCCAGGAACACAGAGGGGTGACCAGTAGGGGCAGAGTCAAGAGATGCTGAGAGCTTAACAAGGGCGGAGCATGAACATCTTGAGGGCAGGAACGAAGGCCACACTCTTATGCGAACCTTGCCGGTTCTCTTATCTATTTGACAATATACACAGATGCTTGTGGACTTGGCTTTGCCTGCAGCTAAAAACATATCCGTGACTTACAAACAGGATTGCACACGGCCTGTGGAAGGAATGTTACACGTGTACTACATGGGCAACTTTCTCATACTCTGAGCCTCACTTAGGCCAGAGAGAAAGAACAACAACAAGAAAAAAAAAACAACAGCAACAACCAAACGAACAACAACAACAAAAAAATTCAAACAACCCAACAACCAAATAAAAAAACCAGTCACAGCAATGCCTGGAACCTGAATGTGATTCAGTGGATGGCAGCTGACGGCAATCTCATGGCTCTAAGCAGCCGCAGCCACTACCCAGAGCGGCTTAGCTCACTCAGTGCCATCAAATGCCAGCGTTGACAGCAGACCCAGGGCTCGAGGCTGCGCTGGCCCTGCCCTGGCGTCTGACAGTGCAGCTGAGAGACCGCAAGAGACGGCTGAGTCAGCTACCCAACTCCCGAGGCTTCCCGACATTCCTCCAGCATGACGGAAAGCTTTCAAAGTCAATGTCCTTCATTCTGTTCAGACAGGGTCTCACTCTGTAGCCCAGGATGGCCTGGAGCCCGCTATGTAGCCCAGGCTGGGCTCGCGGCAGCAGCAATCCCTGCTTTGGCCTCCACAGTTAGGCTCACAGGCCTGAGCCATCACACCCCACTCTAAACCAAATTTCAAACTACGGAATGTAACTTTTCACATGACAGTGAAACGGGTCACATGACACCCGTGCCCTAGGAGGTCATGTGGTTTTTCAGATGACTCCCTCCAGTAAAAAGCTGCTTTTAATGGTCTTCAAAGTTAAGGAGAAATTTCACCTCTCTAAAACCCGGGCTTGCCAGGCGTTTCTGAAATCAGATTCACTGAGACTCTAGAGCCGTGGCTCTCAACCTTCCTGACACTACAACCCTTTAGTACAGTTCCTCATGTTGTGGGGACCCCAACCATAACATTACTTTTGCTGCTACTTCATATCTGTAATTTTGCTATCACTGTATCATAATATGAATACCTGTGTTTTCCAATGGTCTTAGGAAGCCCCTGTGGAAGGGAATTGGACCCGCTAAAGTGGTTGGGGTGGCATAACCTCACCAAACAGCCCTCCAACTTCCTGTCTTCCATTTCAGTGAGCAGAAAGTGATCTGAAAGCAGAGGTGGTCACTATCCACATCCAGCCACCTTCACAGATGCTGCCCTAATCCAGCGGGCCAACGAGGAAAGTGTGCTTTCAAACAACAGCAAATTAAAGTGGAGAAACAGTCAGGGCACAGCGTCAGACAAACTTTGCAAACCAGGCCACAATCCACAGAACTGAGCAGGGACTCTTCTGGAGAGGAAATTGCTGAAGTCATGTTGGAGGACAGGAGCGGGGAGCGTTTCTCTCCTAGTCAAAGACAGAATGCCCAAGAGAAATGAAATACATTCAGGCCCTGCTTGTGGGCTGGCTGCCTCTCTCGGGTTATTTTAAAAGCCTCGGCTCACCAACGAAAGCAAAACTGGAAAACTGGAAATGCTCTGCACAAATAAAGTGAAGGGGCCGTCTACGGAATAGAAAAACACCTGATATGAGGACAGAACCAAAAATACCTAATGAGCTTCAATAGCTTGACAGAATGAATACAGACAGTCCTGACTCAGGGGCAAAGGACCAAAGACACGAAACAGCAACTGGATAACAAGACCAATGTCCAGCAATGCCAACTCCAGCAACACGCGGACGACAGGCACATCCCCTCACACTAAGAAGCTTTTTATCAAAAACCGCATCAAGGGTGAGAAAGAAGAGAACCATATACACCACCGGTGAATCTATGAAGACGTCTTAGAAAAATAAAATAAAAGTACACTGGGGAGATGGTTCGGCAGTTAAGAGTGCACACTGCTCTTACAGAGGACCCGGCATCCCAGCATCCACCTCAGCGACATCAGTCACCTCTACCTCCTGCTCACGGGTACCTGACATCATCTTCTGAGGCATCTCTCCAGACCCACGTTTCAGACACAGTTAATTAATCGGTGTTGGAGCACGGCTCGACCAGCTCTTGAAAGCTAATTACTAGATGGCTAGGAATTCTGAGAGACAGCTGCTAAACATTGCTACTGTTAAAAACTGTACTGTGTAAACGCATGATAAATCATGTCAGCAATGACGACCCTGGGCATTCGAGACTCGTTATCTCACTGAGCAAGCTGGGGCACACCTGAATTCTAAGTATGCAGGGATCTGAGGAAGAAGAAAGGAGAGAGGCTGGGCTACACAGTGACACCCTGTTCCCCCCAAACCCAAATAAAACTAATCTTATCATTTCTAAATTTTAGTGCGTTTCCCTATTATCAGTGTTTTGAGTTGCTTATGTGCACTATATTTATGTGATAAATGCATGCTAGAACACTGTGCTTCTGAACATCCTTTGCCAGCTCTACAGTCAGCAATTCATAAGAGTAACTCAAAACTGGCAACGATAGAAGCATTTACAGCAGGGAAATAGGCGGGCTTCAATCAAGGGCTCACATGTTTCCCACATGGCCAGAAAACCCACCATAAATGCCAGTTGTATCCCAGGAGTCTCAGAAGTGAGTATGAACTAAGACAGATTCAAAATGAGTGGGTTAACTTAACGGGTATAGAACAGGGGTACATTAAAGTATTGTAAACAAAGCTTCCCCGTAAAGTGGGAGATCCTACACCAAAGATGCTGAGTCGCAGAGATCGGATGATCTAAGGCATAAGCCATGATCTCACCATACATCACTGGATGAGTCCTTCTGCTCTAAGCCAACCAGTGAAAGGAGAAATCACCACAGTCCATCAGTTTGCCGAGATGCCGTTTCCTCGGGAACTTGGTGTGGCCATTCAGTAACTGAGCCATAATCAGTTTTCCCAGAGATGCTGTACATTCAAACACCTCTGAGATGTGGGCCAGGCGATTGTATTCATAAGCAAGAGCACCCGGAGGAGGGACTGAGTCTGTTTCATTTGTAAGGTGTAACTAATGACGGTGGTGTCTGAGATCCACACTAGCTTTTTCTCACTCTTGCTTTCCAATATCAAACAAAGAATTCCTCGGAATGACAGGGCAGTTTCCCCAAGACAGCCAGAAGCATCAGGAAAACGGACACACTGGATTCGGAGATGTCAAGAAGATGTAGGGCCCCGTGAGAGGAATACTACTGACCACGTGAATAGATCTTCTGTCAAGATTATTGCTCTTGACAGTAAAATCAATGGCAATCAATATCCACTTACTATTTACTACCCAGTGCCCAGTCCTCCCAAGAAATGGTTTCGAGCGCTGCTTTCCAAATAGAAACTACAGATTCTGAAGCGGCACCAAGGCCCAGGTAAGTGTGCAATTGGCCTCATGATTTAGTCAGGCCACAGAATCAAGTACCAAAAGGTATTTCTCCAAACACACTTCCATCTCCCTAGCCCTCTATCACAGAGCATCCATATTAGCAGTGAGCCAGGCATGGAAGACTACTTTAGAAAAGCGAGGGGCTACAACAGAAGCCAGTATGTCTCCTGAGAGGGCTAATACAGATTAGGAAGGCCAACGGGGGCGGGAAGCCAAACACGGGTACAGTCTCGCCAGTAACTGGTTGATGACTTGGGCATGGTAAACCCTTCACTGCCCTTAGGCTTCGGGTTCTGTGCCTGGTTAGTGGAAGGGAGCAATGGGCCTTCCGCTGCCACCTCAGCCATTTCAGAAGACTCCTCCACCAGCCTGTGACCCTTGTCTGGGGACATTTCCACTCTTTGCATTTATGAATAACATCCCATAACAAGACGTGCCCTCGCTCCTTGGTAGTAAAGAGGGAGTCGTTATCAACAAGTTTCTAAATCAAATTACCAGAAGCTCAGACGTTCCCAATACATCTAAGGTCAAGGACTGCATCCTGGAGTAATGGACCCCCAGCTCCCGGTGGATTCCAGAGCACTCGATGCAAGTGAGGATGCCAAGGTTGGTGGAGAGCCACGTTGGATCTGCCAAAGAGAAGAGGTCCTCATGAGTCAGCGTCAGACAACAGGAGACAGAAGTTTCTCCCGGTCAGGCTGCTGAACACGGAGATTTGAACAAGAGTATTTTACCCGTGATATACTGGTACCCTGGTCATCTAAAATTACACCAAACCCACTACCAACGACAAGGTGTTCATTCTTCTCCTCCCAACCCTGTCCCTCTATACACTGCAGTGACCGCAAGGGCTAGTCCAGCAGCACCTACCCCAGTTCTGCCTGACCATATCACAGAATGGAGCAGAAGAGCATAGCGCTGCAGGGATGGATAAGGTCTCCAGGTACCACCACTAACAGAGAATACTCATGCTTGTGAAGAGCATAGCGCTGCAGGGATGGATAAGGTCTCCAGGTACCACCATTAACAGAGAATACTCATGCTTGTGAAGGGCTGTGCTCAGGATCCGGGCTGGGGAAGAGTCAATCGTACTGCAAGTGTCAGACATCAGAGTACTTTTGCACACTATCTCATTGTATGCTCAGGGCCTGTCGCTAGCTAGCGCAGTGTCTCCCCAAGTTCGAGTTATGCCTTCTCCACATGGGACATTCACTTCCTCACTGTAAGTATCCTACCAGGTGCTAAGCGCACACTATGGACCTAGCCAATACTTGATAGGCAAATGCAGAATTTACAGAGCACTGAAAATAAGACGTATTGGAGCACGATGTCCTAGGAGTGTTTGCTGCCCTTTAGAAATTCTCCACAGGCAAGCATGACGATCTTGCCCCCAAGGTCATCATGAAATTCTTTAAAAACTGTCTGGTTGTTAACAATTGGGGATGGGGGAAGAGGGGCTGGAGAGATGGCTCACTGGTAAGAGCACCCGCTGCTCTTGTAGAGACCTGAAGTCTGCTCCCAGCACCCATGTGACTACTCAGAACCATCTGTCACTCCAATTCCAGAGGATCTGATGCACTCTTCTGGCCTCTATGGGCACCACACACACACACGTGGTGAACATAAACTCACCCAGGCTCACATACACATGTGGTGCACATAAAGTCACCCAGAGTGATACACACAACTCCAAGGAAAATAAACAAACAGATTAATCTTGGGAAAAAAATAATGTGGGCTAGAATTTTAGCTCCGAAGTACAGTGCTTACCTACCATGTGGAAGTCACTAAATTCAATCCTCAGTACACATACGTACACACCACACACACACACTCACGCACACACACACACAATTGTACCCGCATTAGCAATTATTACTAGCATCCCTGTTTGCAGGCACCTCAGCTATTCTGTGTGCCTCTCGCTTTGGGGGCACAATACACGTTCAGATAACACAGCATGTTTCACACCATCTGTGTGGCCTTAGCATTCGACAGCATAGTCTCTTTATGAAGACGCTCTAAGCATCTGAGTACTCCACCGTTCTTATTGTTCCCTGTGAAAGAGCACACTCTCCTTGCTGCTTCTGCTCTCGCCACAAAGATAGTTCTAATAGATCCGAGACCAATAGAAGCTCAGGAAAACAAGAACTTGATGGCGTTTCTAACTGTCCACTCTACTGCAGATGCATTTTCAATAGAAACTGTCACAGAACCAAGGGAACGGGAAGCCAGGGTAAGCAAGCATTCAGACAAGTACTGTGTCCACCCTGACTCCCTGGCCCTCCCCTATCTTAATTTAAACGTCAATTCCTCAAGCTGTAAAGTTCTGGTTGTTAATATCCATAAGGATACTATGTGCCTTAACATGAACCCTCTGATAAACTATATTAAAATGCAAACAGATAATAGAGATCTGTCACTCATCTTACAGTTGTCTGACAGTCTGTGGCTCTCTTCCTGGTGTCAGAGCCAGAGTGTGCCTGAAAGTGGCTTCAAAAGGTTTGTCCCTAACGGACCTTCACAGCGTCTCAGAGCCTGTAAGACCGGTGACCTTCAGCTCATACCCACCGCGCCCTTCAGTTTTCTTCACTACTCAAAGAGCACTGCAATCATTTCATCTGCACCAGGCTGTCTTCCCATGGTCCTGCCCTGGGCCCAGCAGGCCAGCATCTCCCACCCATGGGCCCCGCTGCACTCTGCACAGTTCATTAAGCATTTGTGTAATGGATGAGCAGACTGAGCTGCACCGATTTCATGTTTGAAATGACAGTTGGAAATCAATGGGCGGGCTCTACGCAAGCCTGCGGAATCCGAGCGCCCCAGAGCTGCGTGGCGGAGGTCCCCAGGTCACCTGGCGCTCCACAGTCGCAGCACACGTCATTGCCTGTCATCCTCTGCACCTCCAAGATGATCTCTTTGGTCAGTTCCTGGACGATGTTGTTCTCCCCGGTGCTGTCGTCGCCCTTAAATGCATTGTTCAGAGCTTCTTCCTTGCTGTTCTGCAGTACAGACATCCATCTGGACAGACAGCCACAGCTCGGGTGTTAGAGGGAGAGCACAGCCACTCCCACCCCTAGCCCCAGCCCAGCCCACGGTACTTACATCTGACATTCCTGTTCGTCCTCGGCTTGGAAGTGGTACGTCCTGTCATCTGCACAGCAAGGGGAGACTTATTACCGTGAGGCCAGGCTTGGACTTTATGGCATGAATGACATGTGCTCTCCACCGTATTAACAAAGCTGAGCAGTCCTCCAGGTTTGCGTGTACATGCATGGGTGTGTGTGCCAATGCTTCAGTCACTGTGACTTTGTAATACAAATTAATGAACCTGCCCATTCTAGTCTAAAACACGCAGCTTACTGAGAAGTGAGGCTACTGAACAGAAACCAAACTTCCAAAACTTTTCTATTCATCACAGCCATCCCCCGCCCCCAAGGAACTGTTAAAGTCCTTTGATAAGCGCATTTCCCCTCCCACTTTTTGAAGCAGGGTCTCCTATTTAGACCAGGCTAGCTCTGAACTCACACAGATCTGCCTGCCCGTGCTTACTTAGCAACAGGATGCAAGAAGTGGACCATCTGTCTGGCGAACAAGAGCCTTTTCTGAGAAAATGCTATCTTAGACATTTTCTGGCTTTCTTAGAAAAAAGGATTAATACTCTATCATAAATTCTAAGAATACCACACTCTGATAGTCTGATGTCACAAGCATAACTAACCCAAAAGACACGGTTAAATAATGATCTAAGAGACAGGGTCACCCTGACGCAGCAGATGCTTGCCGTGTTTTACAAGTGTTGGGGGGGGCTGTGAACCATTGCGCACAGTGGGGACGCATGGGGGGGGGACAGCTCTGCTTCTGTGCTACCCAAAAATGTGCAATCTCAGTTAAGTCCTCACAACACGGGAAAACCTAACTTGACAGACATTTCAAAACAAGACTAGACAGCAGTGTTCAAAAGACACAGAGAGGTCAACACAGACAAGGGAGGAGGGCAGAAACGAGACCACTGGGGGCCAAGATTAAATAAGATCTTAATGCAATGTGGGGGCCTGAGGGGCGAGGAATCATGGGACCAGAACAAGGATGTGAGTAAAAAACATTCTGGGTAGGATTTCACAGTACTATGCCTGGGTTCTTCCTCAGTGTGGATTTCTTTAGTAATACATACTGGCTTATTAATATCTACACACACATAGACACACACACACACACACGTACACACACACGCACACCACAAAGTATACACAGAATCGGTCAAAACAAGAAAGTTAAAAAAGAAAATTAAGTCTGAAAAGAGAAGAAAATGTCTAACTTCTGCGAGTGACACAGAGTGACACTCTTCTTGCTGGCACAAGAAAATATCGATGACCTTAAAAGCAAGCAGAGGGCAAGGAGGGGGCTCAGCATTGAGCCACCAAGACTGGAAGCTTGAGAGCCATCTTTGGGACCCACAGGGTGGGAGGAGAGAACCAAGTTCCACAAGTCGCCTTCTGGTCTCCAAATGGGCACACACACACACACACACACACATAAAATGTTTTTAAAAAGATAATGGGTGGACACGGCTCTGCAATAGTCACTTTCGGTCCCGGCCTCAGGAGGGCTCCTGAGAAACTGCCTGGATGGGGGCCAAACATCAAGAGGGGTCAAGTACGGACACAAGTGAAGTTCAGGGTGGAGGATCCAGGTCGTGGTTTTGTTTTTGGTTTTGCTTGCTTCTTTAAAATCTTAACAAGCCAGCGGTGGGGCGGGGAGTGAAATAATACCTTTCTATGTCCCACCTGTCACTGAAGAGAGGGACGGATGTAGAAAACTACTTCACATCAGGCAAACACTGGATTGCACCCAACTGAGTGAGAAAAGAGACACAGCCACTTTCTCCTACGCCCAGGCACTTCATGGCCCTGGCCAGCCTCCTAGGAAGAGGGCCAGAGGGGCAGATCCACAGCTCGAGCTGGGAAATTGCCACACGGAGCTCAGAGTTCTCAGGAAGCTGAGACTGGAGGGCCTGCCAGTGCCCCGGGCCCACACTGAGCTACTTCACAGCCAGATCGGGTACGGCTTGGGTTGGCTGTTGGCTAATTCTGCCAGCGTTGACCGGAGAAGTGGGAGGTTATTCCGTGTGAAAATGTCCAAACAATGCTCTACCTGCAGGCTCTCTGGATATCCGCATGAGCTTCTGCCATGTAGACAGGCAGGCCACCAGGGTTCCTGTGCCCCATCCTGCTCAGGAGCTGGCCAAGTTGGCTCAGTTCTAATCACCACCCTTCCTAGGGTGCCCGTGTGGGTCAAGGATAAAGGCTCAACACTTGGGTTTACAGAGGGGAAGTCAGCCTGAGGGCATGAGACTGGACGAGTGCCCAAAGGGTTGGCTTTACAACAGACAAATCCCCCCTTGAGGGGCACGTTCCCATGGCCTCTTGATCAAAATGGGGAGCCCTCTTTTGGGAGAGCAAGATCACAGCCTTACAGGCGGTGGCTGAGTGTATCATTCTGAGAGATTTCAAGGCAGCATGATCAGTGAGGATGGGGGGGCCCTGGAGGGCAGCTGGACTCTTGCGCCCGGTTGTCTCCCAACTTTGCTAAGCTCAAAGACACCTGATAGCATTTGCTTCACCTGTCAGGAGGCAGAGGAGGCATGAGGAAAAAACAGGGTGCCGAGCCAGGTCCCCCTCACTTTCTCAGGATGACAGTCACACCAGAGCTTCAGCTAGTGCATTTCCTCGATAACTTTCTTCTCTTCACAGGGACTCAGGCCCCAGCAGCCCCGCATAAAGCCACTCCTGGAGGATTTGGGCATCTTAAAAATCTGCTGAGTTAAAAACTAGGCAGGGACTGGAATTAATTTTGCCCCTTGAAGACCAAGCAGAGGAAGTGGGTGAGACAGGTTTTCAACATAACTAAGGCTCTGCAAGGCCACAACAAGGAACTGTGCCTACAGCCAAGTTCACAGAGCAGCTCACGGGCCCTCTCGGGGTTATTCATAAGCCTGAATGAAGATGCCACAAAGTCAGCAGCGGGGCCTTGGCGAAGTCCACAGCACTGCTCGGGCCAGAGCCAGACTCACACACTGGCCACTTCTCCCACATCCTCAGGATGCAAAAATTCACACCCTAGTGGAGGGGAGGGGGTATCTGAGCCCTCATTATGTGCGTGCCCCGCCCCTCCCCCTACCTGATGAGCCCAGGATGGAAAGTTCCATAGCAACTGCTTCTGCACCTGTGCTGTTCACTTGAACCCGCCAGTCATGCTGAAGGTGACAGCTGGGGAAGGTGCTGTCCCCACCTGGCTGAGATGCCCAAAGCCCAGGAAGCTCAATCACCAAGAGAATCTTACGCCGAATTACGCTGATGGTAACAGCCAGCTTTTTAACAGGTTACTTCTTTTTTAAAAATAAAGGTTTGGAAAAAACCCTTCTCCAGCCACGAGTAGACATCTAACAACACCATCGAGTTTTCTTCCTTTAACTCAAGCTTTGGCTTTGGCTGCTGTCTAGAGGCAGGTGGCCCACAGTGGTCACATTTTAAACCAGAGTCAAGGCTCGGCATTTTATGTTGTAGATGTAACAGAGAGAATTTGCTGCTGCTACACATGGAACCTGCCAGACTGAGGTTTGGAGCTCGAAGCAGCATAACCTCAACCCCTGCCCCCTCTGTGTGTGTGTGTAAACGCCAGAGGAGGTATCCCACTGTCCTTTTCCGCTCCATTCCCTGAAGTCCGGGTCTTTCTCTGACCCTGGGGCTACCCTAGTGGCCAGTAAGCCCCAATGATCCTCCTATCTCTACCTGATTCAGCAGTGCTGGGGTTGAAGGCACGCATATGGCCATGGCTTGCAGAGCAAGCGCCCAAACCCACTGAGCAATCTCCCTAGCCCAGCATAAACGACCAGCAGTCCCCAGAGGTTTCCCATATCACACAGCTCTCCCCTCCCTGCAGCTCGATGCAGGAGGTCTACAAAATGAAATCCAGTAGACGGCGCAGATAGCATGGCCACACTTCTCGATTTGCTGTGTGTGTGTTAAATCACATGACACTAGCTACAAGGTCTCAACAATGTGGTCAGAATGCAGCTGATCACAGGAAGGGGTGCTAAGGATGACGGGATATACCACCTGCCTACGCCCCTCAGGTCAGAGCTTGGTGTCAACCGCTGTCCTGGACAGCTGGGGGCACCACTTTAGAGTGCATACTGGTCCACCCGTCCCTGAACTGTAATCATGTCGCGTGCAATGACCAAGGACAAAACCTAGCTATCATATTTTCCTTAAGACATCACGAACCCCTTTCCTGGTTTTGGAGGATTCTGGGTAAACATTTGCTGTAACGACTGGTTCTGCGACAGTTTCTTTGTGTGCACCATAAAGGAGAGGAATACACAGGAGAAGAAGACAAATTCTGTAGTGGGAAAAATAAACAACTTAAAAAAACATGAGGGAAAAAAAAAATCACTAAAGTTCAAGGGCTTTATTGAAGACCTAATCATTTCCGTTTTGAGCATTTAAAAAAAAAAAAAAGAAAAGTACCACCTTACATTACTGTGTGTTTTGGGTAGAGAGGGGACTTGTATGCACTGTGGTGTGAGTGTGTGGTCAGGGGACAACCTGCAGGACAGATCCACTCCTACCATATGGGATCCAGGAATAGAACACAGTTGTCAGGCTTGGCAGCCAAGGGCCTTTTACCCACTGAGCCATCTCCCTGGCCTCCGCTTATGACATTTTAAACATCACACGCATAAATGATAAAAGGTCCAGGCAATAAAACTGTCATTTGAAAAAAAAAGCAGGCAAGAGGATTTGAGGCCTGAGGCACACCTAATACAATCTGTTTGTCTACCAGTGGGGGAGCTGAGACTCAGGGCAGAGAGCTGGCTCTCAGTTTACAGAGCAGATGGAGCGGGAGCTCTCCAAAGGCCAATCTTAACCCAAAGTCCTGGCAAGCCACACATCAGTCACCACTGGAAACAAAAGAGGCAGGCCACTTGAAAACGGTCTCACCATGAACCTACACTAGATGGACCTCAAACTCATAATCCTCCTGCCTCACCTACCTGAAGACCAATTCCTCAAAAGGCTGATTCTCTAGGAACGTGTAAAGTAAGCATTGCACAGTCTGAGAAAGAACCTTACGTGAGATGAGGTCGAAACACTTCTTCTCCTCGGGGTTGGTCTTCACCTGGCAGGTCAACAGGTTGAGTTTGGCAGGCGGCCGGTTGGCCTGTTTAGAAACAAATGTAAAACACGGGGTGAGTGGGAAACGGGAGAAGGTCCTCAAAAGAAGACACCTTCCTAGCCTGCAGAAGTTTGTATCAGGGACAAGACACACAGGAATGCTGGGGTTCCTTGTGTCTCAGCCCTGCAGGAGGCAGGGTCACTGCCCTCTCTGCCAGGGCGCACACAAGGTTTCTATGGATAACCCACTAAATCCAATTAGTGCTATTCAAATGTGCATAGGTTTGGGGTCACCCACTGGAGCACAGGAAACCACCAGTGGCTTCATTCCCAATGAAGATGATTTCCCCTCCACCTACAACTACACAGGTACAGCCATATAGACAACAATTAGCAACTCAGAACTGGATAGGATCTAGAGACGATCAACCCCATCCATGGTAGAACTGCAGCGGGCTCGATCATATACAGTCTCACACAGTTAACCACAGCTCCTACCAGGACACCTGAGAGCCACCACGAAGAGGGATGACATTTCCTCCCTCCCCACCTCTGTCACCTCCCTTTCCTGCTGTGTCACTGTCTCTCTCTACCTAGGTAATCACGCCCAAAGACAAACTCTCACTCACAACAATGGAAAACCAAGTTCATGAAAAGACCTGAGGCCTTCATCTGGACTGGGGACTCAAGGCCATAAATATAGCTACCTATTAAAGATGGAGGCCAAGAAGGACCCACAGACCCTCGGCGGGCAATCTTGCACACTACCAGCCCTGGTGGGTTTCAGTTTAATAACCACTTGCTATTTGCTCGTTCGGATTATTAGCTACCAACAAAGATGCGAGGGGAATTTAAGAGGGAAAGTTCTATCCACTAACATCCCCACCCCCAGCCTCACTGCCATGTGGAAAGAAACAAAGTCATTATTCGATCTAGCTGGAGAGCAGTGCTGGCTCCTTCCTGAAGCAGTCTAGGTTTAGTAGGAAACTTTAGCAATAGGGAAGTTCTACCAGCCTTGGAGCTGTCAGCGCGAGGGCAGAGGTTATTAGTGATTCTTCTTCTACTAAATGTCCCAGGCTTATAAAAGCCACTGATTTATTGATTGATGCCATAGGATTTAACCTAGGGCCTCATGCAGTTAAGGCAAGCTCTTTACCACTAACCTGTATTTCTAGTCCTTAGAATACCTTCAAAACACAAACTTGTGCTATTCCTTCCAAATGAATAACAATTACTTTTTTAACTATTGGGCTAACTAGGTATGGTGGCACACAACTTTAATCTCAGCACTCAGGAGGCAGAAACAGATGAACTACATACATACAGACAGACATACAGACAGACATACTAAAATGTTGGGCCCTCTAAGAGGCAGCAGGCAACTCTTCGGGCACAATGCAGCCCTCAGGTCTTGGTGGGGTGGCAATGCTGTGGACTTGGTCAAGAAGACACCTAATCAGAGCATCTAATGCCAAGACTGAGTGTCACAGTTCCAGAAACACAGCCTGTGTGGCGACACTAATGCTGACCCTCACGGTACCCATCCCAGATGGTACCCGTACCCAGATGGTTACCGTGGGAGCAAAAAGTGCAGCAATTTCACTTCTCGGAGGCTACCAGCTTCCAGAAGGGCCTGTCTTCCCAGTAGTGAGAGCATGCCCCAGGAACTTCCCATTTCCACAGACCCTATTCCCAGCTGTGTCAGGCGCTGCTCCTCTTAGATCCCCACTTCCCAGACCCACCTTTGGGGACCTGCTCCTTTCTCACGGTGGCCACTAGCCAGAGGGGCAAGCTACACAGGAGGCAGACAAAAACCCTCAAATGATGCATTTCCCAGTCTTCACTCTCAGCTCGGACAATTCATGTCTACAACAGGCAAACACTTGGGTGGAGTGGAAACACGGAGGACCCCTCAGGAGCCTGACTGCCAGGGCATACAGAACAACACGCGGGCTACGCAGGCTCCTCCAAGGCAGTTAGGTGGAGGCTGAGCCAGGACCCACCTACAGACATAGCAGGAAGTGGCTGTTAATGGCAGAGAATGCCTCCCCCAAGAGGAGGTTCCTTGAGAAGGTTCACCTCAAAGCACACAGCTCTTAAAAAATACATACACCGTAAGGAGAAGCAGCAGCATCCTCGTGAAGATAATTATAACTACTGTCTGCTCCAAAACTGGGGCAACACATCAAAATTTAAAGAATTCTTGTAAAGCCTTTGGAGAGGAAGCCGGAACGCTGGAAGTTACTCAGAACCAACTCAGCAAGGAATCACCAGGCCTGCCCTCCCCCGTAGTTGGTTTAAGTGGAGGTCCTGCCCCTCAGGGACCCCAAGAAAGCAAATATTCCTTGTGACATGGGCGCTCTAAGTGTAAGCAAGGAAACGTGGCCCTCACGCGACAATGATTTCTGCGTCGAGGCAGTGTGCTGGAACTAAAGCAAACGAATGGACACCGTGGGAAGGAAACACAGCAGCAGAGGGGGTGAGGCCCAGCCGCTCTCCTGACCTTCCGCACGGTTAAACACGTTTGCTTCCCTTAGTCACTCCTGTCCACCTGCTGTGTGGAAACAGAGCATCCAAGTCCAAAATTCGAGGCTCAGGAGTGAGGTGCGGTTTGGGTTATGAGAAGACGGGTGACCTTGGCAGATATAGTGAGTCCCCAGGGCCGAAGCAGCAGAGACCCTGGTTGCTTGGTACAAATCAGTTCTAGTGCCTTGCTTGCCCTTAATGGACTCATCGAAAGTGAAGGGGATACTCCCTTCCCCAGACTCCCACAGCATCGACTTTGCTTCTGTGACATCTTTAGGTGAAGTATTCTTGGTTACTCAAAGAGCTAAAGACGGGCCGTGGTGGCGCATGCCTTTAATCCCAGCACTCGGGAGGCAGAGGCAGGTGGATCTCTGTGAGTTTGAGGCCAGTCTGGTTTACAAAAGCTAATTCTAGGACAGGCTCCAAAGCTTCAGAGAGAAGCCCTGCTTCGGGGGAAAAAAAAAAAAAAAAGCAAAAGTGCTAAAAAAAAAAAAATATTCTATCTGTTCTGCCCGATCCCGCCTCTTAAGGGGACTGTAGGACGGAGAAAGGGAGACTAAGAAAAGACTCACCACCACCCACGGTCATGACCGACAAACATGCAGTATGAGACCGTCTGCACTCAGCAAAAGGACAACTGATGGCCTTGACACCAGACCAGCTTCACCAGCCCCAGCCACACCAGGTGAGGGGACAAAGGGCTGTGACAGAGTTCCTGGTCTCTGAAAACTAGACTGAAGGACACTCCGTTCTCACACAAGCCCATCCCGGCCTCTGTCACATGGCACGGGCTCACTTACACACGGGATGATAGAGAGAAAACACTGACTGAGGTTCGGCACGGCACCCGAGATTTCTGCCAGAAAGATAGGGAATTCCTTTGTCTTCTAGATCTGGTTCCCAAAATTCTGATGGCTAGAAAGGTTATTCCTTTAATAACAGCAGAATTCTCTGTAAGGAGGAAGTCCAGGTTGACGCTAGCAAGCACAGCGGATTTGACAGTTCCTGGAGGTCAAAGGCTACTAAAGGAAGGTGACCGGAGTGACCAGTTTGTCCTGGATTTGGTGAGGCTGGCAACCAGGTTACACGTGACCAAAAGAACACACCAAGGCTGCGGGTACCCCACAAATGAGGGCACAAGCTTCCTAGTGGGGAAACTTCAGAATACCTCTTCACTACAGTGGAGCTCACAGAACAGACGTCAGCCACCACCCCCAGCAGAGACTGAATCAGGAGAGATACTCACGGTGCCGTGCGATATGGTCAGGAAGCCATTCTTAACCGAACACTTCCTCTTCTGCCACACTTTTCTGATCCTTGAGGAGAACAGGAGGGTTTAGACACTGACACAGAAAGTAACCGCATGCATCCCAACTCGGCACCCAGCGGGCTAGCCACCTACCCGTCGCTCTTCTTGTACAGGTTCCCATTCCGCTCTGTGCCGTGTTCTTTGTTTCCCTGAGGCTGATGTAAGCTGTATGCTGTACTCTGGCGAAGTTGTGAGTCCTAAAAATGTTTAAGTCCCACTTTTTAAAAAATGCACTACATAAAAAAAGAAACATGTGCTTAAATGTTTTAATATTACTATAAAATTATTCCTCATCACATACACACACACAAGAAAAGAAAGAAAGAGGGAAGGAAGGAAAGAAAGAAAAGAAAAGAGATAAAATGGGGAATTCATAAAGCCACCTATCGGGCTGTAGAGCATGTCAAGCATCAGTAATTCTAGAGCTGGTACTGGGGGAAAGGACTGGCAGGGTACTGTTGCCCAGGTGGGTGACCCAGTCCCATCCCAGCTTCTTCTTCTCCCCCTGTACTACCGTCACTTCTAAACTGACTTTAATGAGCCACCTTGGCGGTCAGAGGTTGTATTTTGGCCCCCAGCAATGACTAGGAGATCCTGTGATGGTGAAGCCTTGGGAAAGAATGTTCCTCTGGAGTGTTGGGAAAGACCACCACTGCAACGTGGACAAAGTGAGAAACAAAGTTATTTGGGCTAAGGGTGGTGAGAGGAGGCTGGCAGAGAGGACTAAGAAAAGCAGGGACAGCTGGCCATCATGGCCCAGCACCGAGTGTGAGCACACTGGCCTGAGAAGCTATGGCCTCTCTAGCTCACTGCTGCATCTAGGGGTTGAATAAATGAACTAGTCCCTGTGTATTAAGTTAATGACCTGAGACCTCAGCATACACAACCTCTCAGCCATCCTAACGACTGCAGAAATGGACATCATTCCTGTTCTGCGGAGACGGAGGCAGGAAAGGCCCAGACCCTGCCACTCTCGTGCGGGCAAAGATGGAAGACGAAGACTCAGCCTTTCTGCTCCACCCTCGTCCTGAATCAGAAACCAGACTTCCTGCTTCACCCCTGAGACTGGGACATCTCCTAGCCATTGTCTAAAAGTCCTGGCTCAGAAACTGTGTGGCCACTGGCAGACGCCCCCATTAAAGCTCTCACGCTGTACCCCAAGTCGCCCTTCTCACCCCCACGTCTAGAATGTTACTCCTGTAGTAGGAAGCACTGCGCCCACTTTATTCTGGGGTGTTTGTGCAGTGTATCACTTAAGAAACAAGAACTGCAGGTGCTGGGCAAGTCGTCCTCCCACCGGGGCAGACAAGACCGGGGCAGGCTTGCTCAGGACTCGACAGAGGCCAGCAGTGAGCTAGGGCTGAGCATAAGGTCACAAATCCAGACGGAAAAATCAGTCAGAGAGAGACAAGGATCAGAGCAGGGCCTGCTACTTGACAAGCCAAAGGCTCCACCACTGGCCACCAGACTGGGACACTTGGAAAGGAGAGGCAGAGATCAGAGAGAGAGGGATAGGGAGGGAGGGAGGGAGGGAGGGAGGGAGGGGGCGCGCAAGAGAGAGAGAGCAATGCACTCATACAACCGAGAGCTCCGGCTAAACCCTGAGACCACCTCCCAGACCCTGATCATCCTGCGGGATCACATCTAGGCTCTCATTAGCAGCGGCATCCCAGCAGGTCCACCCATGTGGACCTCACTGAGATGGGGGCATGGAGATGTACACAGGACAGAGAAAACAGAAGACAAAAGTGACTGACAGAAAGAGCATGCAATATCCAGGGGCACCGGGGGCATTAAGCATCAAACCCAGAGCCTTGTGCATGCTCGTAAGTGCTCTACACCCTTGGCTTTATTTATTTATTTGTGAGACAGGATCTCACTGTGTAGCCCTGGCTAGCCTGGCACTCACTCTATGGATCAAGCAGGTCTTGAACTCACAGAGATCCCTAGTTTCTGTCTCCCAAGAAGCTGGGATTACAGGTGCATGTGACACCAGGACCCCCTGGAAGAAGGATTCCTCCCCCAAAATCAAGCATGGGACACAGATACTCAGTTTTCACATTTTCTCTATGTGAGGTTCTTCCCGATGGGAACGATCTCACAGAGGTACCCTTTCTAGAGAGAAACAGTCTAACCAGGGAGGTGTGAGGAACACTGGGATAAAAGATGGGACTCCAAACTGAAGGACAGCCACAAGGTGGTAAGGAAGAGCAGCTGGCAGCCACCGACTGATGGCCGCATTCGGTACTGACTTAAGCTGACATTAGCAGAGGGAGCAGGAAGCCTCCACTCCAACCAATCTAAAAGTCACGGTCTGTGGGCCCGTGGTTGAATGTCCACGCCATTCTCCAGTGCACAGGCAGAGTTAGAATTGACACAGTGCTGCTAAAATCCACCCAACATCTCGACTGAGTCTGGGTCACAGGGGAGATCGTAACTGAAGGAAGCAGAGGTAAGCAGCCATGCCCAGACATCACGGGGAAAGACGTACGATCCGACGTCTTGGTACTTGCTAACGAGGTGCTACTGTGTCCGCAGACTGTCCCACGGTCTCAGCATCAGCAACAAAACAGCAATCGATACACGAAACATCTTCATAATCAGGGGCGTGGAGGAGAATTTGGCCTGAGAGCAGTCAGCAGGCACAAAGCCAGGGGAAAGGAAGGAGGTTCTGCTGGCACAGCCCCAGGCCACTGGGGCAAATGAGCTGGCTAGTCCAGACCACAGAAAAAAAGCCACCAGACTTTATACCTCTGCAGAACCATTGGCAACAGCTCTCTGATAAAGCTGGTCTCCTTAGACCTCAAATTCTGCACAGTCAAAACCATCATAGTCTCTATACCCCAACGGCTGCCAAGCCAGCCATGTCTCCTCATTTCCAACTGGGTCGTTTCTGCCTGGATTAGAGCCTCTTCAGACAAAAACATCTCTCCACCATTCACGCCAACGCTATGGGGAGCAGCCACCTCACGGCGGTGGGGCTCACGTCACAGGCTTGCGCTTTCTGGACCAGGTAAAGTCACCATGCTGTAGCAATCTCTAGCAAAGCAGCATCATGGAGAAGGCACTCGGGGGTAGCCCTGCTGAGAAAGGGCTCAGCAGGGACCAGAAGGCCTTGCAGAATGACAGCAGAAGTGTAAGCTAAACTTGGGGATTTTCCATCTCATTTGTCTTATGTGTCCAAATCCTATGATCTTTTTAAGGAAAACCATCAACTGTAGTAAAAGACGAGACACTGAAAGCTGAAGTGAACTAGCCGTCAAGCTACGTGAAGAAACATTTACGAATGAAGCATGCGAAACTGCCATCTATGAAAATACTGGGTACTTACTCTCCTAGACTTCGGTCACAAAAGGTAAATGCATTTGGGAGAAAAACAACAAGATGCAGTTACAGACTAAGAACTATGCTTTGATAAGCAGTTGTTTAAATTTACCGAAAAGGAAGAGGATTTACGTTAAATTCCCATTATATCCCACTACTCAGAGGTTGAGGCAGGAGGGTCACTTGAGCCTGGGAGTTCAGGGCTAGCCTCAACGATGGACTAGAGACAGAGTTACTCATTATAATCCCAAAGCTGCATCATCACCACCTAGAGATGTCTGGGGACACAAAGACACCACCATACCAGGGAAACAAACAAGAACCACGGATGGCTTGCCACTGGAGTGGAGCCATATGCAAAGATAACTCTTATCTTCTTTTTAAAAGTTATTTATAGTTTATGTCTGAGAGCTCTGCATGTACACCTGCAGGCCAGAAGAGGGCGCCAGATCTCATTACAGATGGTTGTGAGCCACCATGTGGGTGCTGGGAATTGAACTCAGGTCCTCTGGAAGAGCAGCCAGTGCTCTTAACGGTTGAGCCATATCTCCAGCCCCAACTCTTACTATTAAAAAAAGCATTGTTGTTGTTGTTGTTGGTGGTGGTGGTGTGTGTGTGTGTGATATGTACCTGTGAGATGCGCATGCAAGTTGCAGGACAACTGTTTTCAGTTGGTTCCCTTCCCACCGTTGTATTCGCGACTTGAACTCAAACTTTCACCCTCTGAGCCATCTTACCAGCTCTCGTCTCATCTTTCATTTGATTTTCACACAAGGCATCATTATATAGTTTAGTCTATCCTAGAATTTACTACGCAGCACTGGGTGACCTCAAACTCACGGAGGTCCTCTTGCCTCAGCCTCCCCCATGCTGAGATCCTCTTGCCTCAGCCTCCCCCATGCTGGGATTATAAATCCACGCCACTACACCCAACCTAACTCCTCAAAGACAGAACAGGCTAGGCCTTTAAGGGAACTTGTTCTGTCCCTCCTCCAAAGACCTGGGAAAGTTCACACTGGGGAGAGTTCACACATGAGGAAAATTCACAGTGGCAGAGTTCACATGGGAACATTCACAGTGGGGAGCATTTACATATGGGGAAAGTTCACAGTGGCAGAGTTCACACAAGGGAAAGTTCACAGTGGGGGAATTCACATAGGGGAAAGTTCACTGTGCGGGCAGTTCATACAGGGAAAGTTCACTCTGGGGAAAGTTCACAGTGGGGGAGTTCACACTGAGGGTAGTTCACACAGGGGAAAGGTCACATTGGGAAGAGTTCACACGGGAGGTAGTTCACACAGGGGAGAGTTCACACAGGGAAAAGTTCACACTGGGAGAGTTCACACAGGGAAAAGTTCACACAGGGGAGAGTTCACACAGGGAAAAGTTCACACTGGGAGAGTTCACACAGGGAAAAGTTCACATAGGGGAAAGTTCACACTGGGAGAGTTCACACAGGGGAAGAGTTCACACAGGGGAGAGTTCACACAGGGTAAAGTTCACACAGGGGACAGGTTCACACTGGGAAGAGTTCACACAGGGGAGAGTTCACACAGGGGAGAGTTCACACAGGGGACAGGTTCACAGTGGGAGCAGTTCACACACACAGAACAGGGAAATCACAAAGTCTGGGGACAGACTTAGGATCTAAATGTGACAGACTGAACTGTGACAGAGCAGGAGAAGCATCACACCTGGCCACTCCAGGCCCATAGTGGTTGCTGCTCCTAGAAGGAAGTATCCTAAAATAGACGGCCTTATAACACTAAGATTTCTAAAGCAAAAGACATTTCAGGCTAATAAACACGGTCCCAGAGGAGTTTGTGAGCCCTCGTCAACACGGATGTCATAGTCCTCAGCCCAAAGCTTCAAAGGCATGGGGGGGGGGGTGTGTTTAACAGTGATCCTCCAGTCTTAAATCCCCTCACCTCTTTCTGCTCAACCTGCAAAGCCGATTTCAAAATATCCCGAAGCTGTATCAGCTGCCGTCGTTCCTCATCCTGGGCCTGTTTGATCTTTGAAGAGCAAACGAAGCAGAGAAAAGTAAGACTAAGGCGCCCTTAGATGTTGCGGATCATGGTATTTCCACACACGAGCACAAGCAGGGATGGCCTTCACACCATCCCTCGGCACACCAGAGCTGGTCCTTGCCGGACAGCACAGCCGGCATGCACAAGGCTGCAGAAATGGGCCCTGAACCCCATACAGAGGGAGGCTACTCACTGTGTGGAGATCCGTGGAGAGTGTTTCAATGGATGGCTTGAGGCTTTCTACAGCTTTGAGTCCATCCTGGAAAAAACTGGGGGAAAGAAAAAGCAGAGATTGTGTGTCATGGGGGAGGAGGCTGTTAGCCATGAGACTATGGGAGGGAAGGAGGCAGGGTTCCTGGAAGAACAGAACCGCGCATGATCTGGCAAAACCAGAATAAAATGACAAAACTATAAACAAACTGGAAAGGAATGGCAATAAGGCTGAACATTTCCCCCACATAAAAGAGGACTTGATTTTAAGTTAGTAAATAGAAACTAGACTTCCTGGACAGCGGCAGTGAGGGCTTTGAGGCCAAAAAGCCATAAGGTGCAAACCAGAGCGCTTACTAGAGAATTCTATTAGGAAACAGTCAAGTGGAATACCGGGCAACTTTGACACACATCAATGGCCGGGCTCCACCTACAAGGAAAGCAGGATGGGTTTCAAAGGTTAGCTAGCAAAAGGTATCTCCTAAAGCGAGGGACTCAGGGCTGCGAGGTCACTTAAGACAAAGGATTCAGGAGAGGTAGCAAAGTTGCTAGTCTGCAGCACAGCCCCAAAGCATGCCAGCCAGTCGTCACCGTCAACCTGACTGGATTTAAGATCACCTAGGAGACTCACACCTGGGTATGGATGCAAGGGCTTTTATTTCTAGAGAGGTTTAGCCAAGCAGGGAAGACCAACGTGAACGTGGGGACACGATTCCGTGAGCTGGGGTCCCGGATGGAATGAAAAAGAGAAAGCAAGCTGAAAGCCAGCACTGGCTCCTCTATCCCCTGCTACCTGAAACTTTCCCTCTGGCAGACTCCGCCTCCACACAGCAGGAGTAACCTCCCCTCCGTGGCAGGCTTTCATTGGCTGTTCCATCACAGAAAGAGAAGTAACTTAAACAGCCAGGCAACCAGAACTCAACCCTTCCGGGACAACCTTCAGCAAAAGCCAGATGTCAGAGGTGACGTGTGTGCACGCAGAATCCCAGCACCCCTATGGTGAGGAGAGAAGAGAATTGGCCAGATGCACAGGCAGCGGCAGAAGCAGAGGAGAATGTGGAAGGAGAGAGCCGGCTCCCCAAGTTGTCTGCTGACCTCAGGTCACCCCAAGGCATGCAAGCATCATATACCTACGCGCACAAATTAAAAAATAAATGATAACTAAAAATCTGGGGGGTGGGAAGAAAGTGACCTGGGTCTCACATCTATATTTACTTAGGTAATTTTTCTTTTTTTTTTTTCTTTTAAAGTCATTGATGGTCCCATGAGACTCTTTCACCCTAAGTGTGCCACAAAACAGAAGGGTCGTGAAAACAATGTAGCCAGTCACTCAACATAAGTGACGAGATATTTACCTGTGTTTAATGTTTCTAAACACAGAACATGCTTCTGGATAGCAATTAATTATGTCCCCGTGTCAGTGTGACCTGTCCGGGTATTTGTGGCCAGAGTTAGAGCAAACATGTCAGGTCCCCTGCCTCTCTGGGCTTCTAAATTGACAAGGAAATCTTGAAGAACTGAAGGGCCACGGGCACCAGAAAGTGGGCTGCTCCTGTTGTGAGCTCCTGTGATCTCCGTGCCTTAGTTACAGTTCTCTATGTAATGACTCCCTTGCTCACTCCGCATTCTGGTAATGTAGGTAGGTCACAAGAGAGAGAGGAAGAGATAAACATAGGAGGCAGGGAATGCAAGTACAGGAAAAGGCGGTACCCGGGGAGGGAACAGGTGCGCAGCCCTGGGCATCTGCAGCTTGGAACTCTTCCCAAGGTAGACGGAGAGAGCAAGGGTGTAGTCAGGGGCTCGGGAGCCTGGCTCTCACACGTTTCCTGGAGAGTACACGCAGAAGGTGCAAACTTGGGCTAAGTATGCAGTTTTCATCTTTGACAAACCTATGAATCCACCTATAATACCACCACCCACTCCTGCTCTGACTCTCAAACATCCATCCATCTGTGCCCTCCTTCTAGAGGGTACCAGGCAGACACCACAGCAGCTTCAAAGGGAAGGAGCTCAAGGGCTGCTTCCGTGACCTCCGTCCGTCAGTCACTGTGACACTCACAGGTGCGTGTCCCCAAAGCCTGTTAGCATTTTTCCACGCTTTAGTCAAAGGGCATTTATCACTGGTGTTACCAAATCAGACTTTGTTCTCTTCCTATTGGACATTTTCTAGCCGGTTCAACCACAGTTTTCGAGCCTTGAAAATGGAACTCTTTAGATGTGATCTTTTCTCCTGGACCTCACACACTGTGCCAAGCGCCCCACAGTCAAGCTACCATCGCTTCAGGATGGGGACCCCATCTATTGAGGGTCTGCCCATGGCACCCACCCCTTCCTGGCACAAAAACCCACTCCTCCACATCTCCTCTTCCCAAGCCTCATCAGCGTAGTTGTTGGCCCTCACAGCTCTGAGCAGTACGTTCTCAAAGCGCAAGGCAACTCAACACACACTCCCACCTCCGAGAGAGCCACCACCTCAGAGAGTCGCCGCCTCCTTTAGTCACTGTCCCAAGGGCTGCCCTATTTCCCTTGGCTATTACAGAACAGCACCCTCCCTCTCCAGCAGCAGAAGACGAATCTTTAGATGCTCCAGGGACACAAGTGCCTGCCTTTGCATGAAATTAAAAAACGGTGACAACAAAATACTTAAAAAAAAAACAAACTACAAAATGTAACAAGCAAAAATAAATGAAATAGCAAAATTAAGGTGCATGGAAGTCATTCTAAGGGTCTAGATGCCATGTGGAAGACAGCCGTGGCGAGGGCTCGTGGCGAGGGCACCTGAAGAGGCAGTGTGAAGGGCTGCACAACATGCAGAGCACACACGTGACCCCAGGTTCCTTCAGGCTTTGTCTCCCGAGTATGAACTGAACCATGTGAGGACACAACCCCCACATTCGCCCACACCAGCCCTCAACCGAGGAGGAAACGGGAAGACTTGCATCTCGGAAGGTTATAGAGCTCGTGTCCATAAAAGGTCAAGCGATTCACTTTCCACAAGTAGCCTGTTGCTACCCAACTGATATTTTGTGCAAAATAAAGAAGAAAAAGGAAATCCGAGAATAACTTTTCCCTAAAAATAAAAACCCAATGAGGAAGCAACCCACTTCCTACGCAACCTGGCAACCGGGCTATGAGGATGGAGCAGTAGCTCCGATCTGCTGAGCAGGTCCTCGCTTTGAGTCTGTCAGAGGAAACCGTCTTGAAAATTCTAGAAATTCCAGGTCCTCGGAGTCTGGGCAAGTCTTTCCCAGCTGATGTCCCACCTGATCACAAGCTAACAGAGTCACCACAGCCACCCTGAGATCAACGGCTAAGCAGCCTCGGGGTGAGCACCCGAGCCCCCACTGCACATGCATAGCTGGTCCACACGGCATCCCTGGACATGGGAATGAATGAAGATGCTGCAGAGGCAAGGAGATGGGGTCCCATCCAGACAGTGCATCTGCTGGAGCACAGGGGAAGCCAGAGGACCTTCCAGGGAAGGGGACAAAGTATGTGCAGTGACACCATCCCCAGGCCAGGCCATTGAGAGAGCAGCAGACAGACAGGTGTGGCAGCTTGACCTCTGAGGGATTTCTCAAAGGGCTTCACACTTTCCCCTCCAGCAGGGATCAGTTCAGCCATGCTAATGTCACCCCAGACTACTCTATGGCAGTTCACTGTCTGGGGCTACTCTTTTAAAACAATGTATTTGTTTAACTCTACGTGTACGTATGTGCACATGAGTGGATGTATGTGCACCATGTGTCTGCGGAAGCCTTCGGAGGTAAGAAGAGGAGTCGGATCCCCTGGAACTAGAGTTACGGGCGGTTCTGAGCTGTCACGTGGGTTCTGGGAATCCAACCTAAGTCCTCCGGATGAGCAGACAGCGCTCTTAACCATCAAGCCATCTCTCCAGTCTTCAGAATGCCGACGCAAACATCCGGTCCCTGATCCATCTCTCCAAGCACATCCTTTTATCTCAGCACCTTGCATAAGCCTTATATAAACAAGAACTCCATCAAAGTCTAATGGGTGAGTGAGGGAAGATGCCGTGGCTTGTGAAAAAGTCATAGGTGTGCACTCACACCAGTGGTCAGGGGCCTGGACTGGAAACATCCACAGCAAAGCTAAGTGCCCAGAACACGAATATTCTCTTTCGCTCCCACTGACTTCCTAAGATCAGTAATGTATGCAAGTACTGGCTTAGCAGAACACACCAAATCAACGCTGTGTCCCCTCTTCCTCAAAATCAACAAAATCTGAGAGCCTGTGTCAGACCAAACAAACTGGCCCCTCTACAAAAAGGAAAATAAAAGGTATTTGACAATTCTTGTCAATTTTTAAATACTGCCTCCCTACTTCCATTTTTTTTATTGAGACACAATCCTCAAGCCCTAAGATCGCTCTTTGGAAGTGTACAGTGCAATAGATTTTAGAACACTGCCAGTGTCTGCACCAGTCAGAACGTGTTCTGTTGCCTCCGAAAGAGCAGGGACCCACAAGCGGTCAGGCCCCACATCTTCATTCTCTATGGGAATTGTTTAAGCTGCTTTCTGTCTATAAAGTGCTTTTACTCCTGGGTTGTAAAATACACAGAGTCATGCAGTGTGACCTTGCGTCTCTGCCTTCCTTCCCTCTACATAGTTAAGGTTCATCTGTGTTGTATTCTGGTGCTTCTTTTTTCCCATGGTCATTCATTCATTCATTCATTCATTCATTTATTCATTCACAGAATCCCATGCAGCCCAGGCTAGTGTCTATATAGCCAAGGATGACCTTAAACATCTGCTCCTTCTGCCTCTACCTCCTAGGTGGACCAGGATTATGCCACCACATTGGTTGACATATTGCTGGAATTACCAACCCAAGAGTCTCTGCGTGCCAGGCGAACACTCTGCAAACTCGGCTGCAGCCCCAGCCCCAGCTCATGATAGTAATAATTTCTCTCCCCCGGACACCCCAGTTCTGGGAATTAAACCTAGGCCCCTACACATACCAGGCCAAGAGTGAGTTACCACTGAGCTATGTTCGTTCATACACACACACACACACACACACACACACACACAAGTGTTTATTCCCTCAACACAAAGCTACCCACTGGAAGCTGCCACCCACAGGGAGCATTCGAGGACACCATGAAACAGGGCCACTTACTTGCACTGGGCGTGGAAGTACTTGATCAGATTCTGCAGCAAATCCACTCCTTTTTTAACCTTGATTTCATTGACCTTCAGCAGATACTGTTGAGAAACAAGGGAAGGCCGTGGCAGAAGTCAGCAGCTGGAAGCGTCTGACGACATCGGGGGCTCTTTTGAAACAGGGTCTCCTGTAGCCTAGGCTAGCCTTAAACTCGCTGGACAATCAAGGAGTACCTTGAATTTCTGGTCCCCTTGCTTCCCCCTCCCAAGTGCTGGGATACAGGTATGTAACACCACACCTGGCTTAGGCAGGGCTGGAGCCTGACCCCAGGGGCTTGTGCACACTTGCCAACTGCGCCACACCCCTTGTTCAAGACTGACTCTATCTGGACGTGTTTAACAGCTGTAGACCGGGCAGAGCTTGTGCTAGACACCAGGTGCTGTCTGCAAACGTGACTAAATGGCTATGCTGGTCAGGTAATGCAACGTTTAATAATCACACATCCTACTAACTAGATAGTCTGCCATATAACCAGGCAGGATGAGCTTACTCTCAATGCATGGGAGGAGGATGCCTGGAACAAATGGGAATTTCTAACTGCCTTGGCTTTTACTATATATTTTCTGTTACCCAGGTGCCTTTTACACTGTCCTCGAACTGAGATCAATGGCACTTTGCCACCACACCCAGTTTCAAGTCCCTTTCTTTACCAGCTCCTTGTCTTCAACAAGTAGTGGAGATTTTGTTGCTGATCCAAAGCACTAAAACGGTGAATTTTAAATGAATTGTATCAAAGCCACATCTAACCCAGAGAATCCATCAAGGACTGCTGAGCAGGAAGGCCAGGCGTTATAAAATTCATTCGTCCTTTCCTAAAAGTGTCCAGAACAAGGGCTTTATAAACCTCCTTCCCCTCACTGTGAAGTGGTGGGATAGAGAGGGCTCAGCAATTAAGAGCACTGAGGACCCAGGTTCAATTCCAAGCACCCACATGGCAGCTCATGACTGTAACTTCAAGATCTGACACCTTCACACAGACATACATGCAGGCAAAACACCAATGTATATCGGGAGGTGGTGGCGCACACCTTTAATCCCAGCACTCAGGAGGCAGAGGCAGGTGGATCTCCGCGAGTTTGAGGCCAGCCTGGTCTACAGAGCGAGTTCCAGGACAGGCTCCAAAGCTACAGAGAAACCCTGTCTCGGAAAACAAACAAACAAACAAAAAAGCCAAAACCCAAAAACAAAACAACAACAAAAACAAAACAAAACAAAACACCAATGCACATAAAATATTTTTTAAAAAAATAATCCTGAACACATCTCCTCTTCAAGACAGGATGGCCCAGGAAAACCTGCTAACCTGAGGTAAGCCCCGTGAGTTCCCAGCTGTCTCAGGATGAGCCCAAGTCCAGAAACCCTCCTAGGCCAGCTGTGCAAGCCAGTGAGGGGACAGGAAGCCGCTCTGAAACCATAACAACAAATTTTCTTCTCTCTGTAAGAACTGCCTATGTGTCCTTTCTCCTTCCTTTTTGATAGTTATTCACTCTTAATTGGATATCTGGCAACGGACCAAAATGATAGAATCATTAATAAAACGTTTGGCAACGTAGCAAGACTTACAATGTGTACGCTCTTTGACCCGGAAGTTCTACTTACCGGAACTTATTATAAAAAGCAATCCATAAAGCATACAATTAGGAAGGAAGGTCTGTGAAGGCTTTTTCTTTTCTTTTTTTTTTAACTAGTGCCCTGTTTAAGGAGGTATAACAAGTACCACTGGGCTGGGGATTAGGCTAATGCAGACTCTAGGGGAGAGGCGGGGCCCTCTTCACACACACACAAAGGCCTTCATGCTTCTTGGACTCTGATCTAGATAAAGGTTCCTGATGTCAGCTCCCCTTTGCCCTTCTCCAAGACACCAGCAAAGACCATAGAAAGCAAGACCCCTAGGGCGGGTGATGTCTAACTGGATAGTAAGGATGCTGTGGGAGCCATGAACGTCTTCCGCTAGCTCTTCACACCTCCCTTCCACCGACTGCACAGGTGTAATAAGAACTCCTAAAAGCATGGAAGAGGTAAATATTCTAGCCAACTCCTGTGAGAAAGTATGGAGGCCAGAGAAGACGCTCTTAGATTCCTGTGTGTGTTCCTGGGCACGTGGGTGCAGGTCTATGTGGAGGCCAGAGCCCTTGGATCTGGAATTACAGGCGCTGTGGGCAGCCTGGTCTGGGTGCAGGGATCCAAACTCTGATCCTCGTGACTGAGCAGCAAGTGCTCTTGACCTCTGAGTCCGGTCTCTGCCAGTCCCTTTCTCTTCCGTGAGTGAAGGTTGGCTTTAGACTGACCTAAACGCACACACCAGGAAGTAGCCTAAGATTCCTCTATGGAAACAAACCTTCATCCCAGAAACGCAGTCCGGTTGTCTGGTGGGGAAGACCACACTGGAGAGGATGTGCGCCCGTGGCCCAGCCTGTACCACGTTCCCCTTCCCGGCCTCTCACCTCACACATCTGCAGCTGGAAGAAGCGCCGTTCCTTCTCCATTTCCTCTGCGATTTCAGCCCCGCTGATTTCAGTGCGGATCATCCCGTGGAGCTTGGCGTGCTCCTTCTTCTCCTTCTCTATTTTGGTTCTGTGTGTGAAGGAAACGCGAGGGTGAGTCAAGAGGCCACTGGGCACCGCACTCCCCAGCGGACAGCCTCAGAATCATCTGCAGAGACGAATGCCCGCCCGTGTGGCACTCTTCAAAGCGGGCGACCTCTTAACTCTCGCAGAAAGCAAGCTACGCGGTGTCATGGAAACACCGCTGCTCATTCAACAGATACTGCCTAAGCACCTGTTGGGTCCTATCTGTGTCCGAGAAGATGGAAGACCCACACACGCCTTGCCCTTGATAGCCAGCCTCTCGCTAGAGACCCTCACTAGCACCCTCTGTGTCACAGTTAGCAAAGTCACACGCAGTTCTGGCTTCCAGAGTGCTCCTCACGACAACATCACGCTGTTCAACCATTCTCTTCCTTCATGTCCCTTCCCACAGAGACTTCATGCTAAGCTACATGACTTAAATGTCACGTGTACAGTTCAGGTATAAACTGACCAGCTGGGCACACACCCAGAAACATCCAACACCAAGGGAAACGGTGTCACAGAGTTGCACAGGCCACAGAAAGCGCTGGACCTAAAGGCCTTGGAGGCACTTCCTGCCCAGCCTCAGCTCACACACAGAGACACAGCTGGCTACTTGAGGGTTCGCCATCACAGGAGGCAGTGTGTGCGTGTGTGTCTGTCTGTGCATACGTGTGGAAGATGCACGAATGCCAGTCCTTTGCTCTTCTGTCTGGCACACGAGGTCAACTGATACTCTGAAGGTGCCAAGAATGTGAAGGACTAGGAGGTCACTCGCCGGGGACGTTGTCTCGAGAATTCAGGCACCTCAACAGACCTGTGACCACAGGGCACTACAGTCTCTAGGCCCATTACACCATTCTGCTACGCTGGCCATGTAGCTAAACACTCAATACAGAGCTACTGCGGAGGAATCCTGAAGACAAATCTAGTTATCACACATGATAGGGAAACTGCCCAAGTTCACGGGTAAGGAATAACTTTTTTATGTATCCTAGGGTGGCTTTGAATTTAAAAAGCTCTGTAAGCCCCCCCACTCCCAAGCCAGACTCTGAGGTGATTCTGTCCGTATGCCGAGCAAATCAAGCTTTGTCTTGGAGAGTGTGATGCCGTCGCTCCCCCAATCTCTTTCTCTCTCCTCAACCAGAGACCCCTCTCCCACAGTGTTCTCGGCCATCACTCTACCTTGCTCCAACCATCCCCGTCTCTGAGCGAGGTCGTGGTGTAAGGGGCAATGTGCAGGTACAGTTGGACAGTGGTGAGCCAATCCCACTCCTGACCCTAAGCTACAGAGGCAGGTGCCAGGCCCCAGCAAACAGTAGCAGCCGTGTGCTGACGGCATTGAACTTAGCACAGTGAAAAGAGGCTACGTGGCCGAGGACGACGGTTGGGAGCCTCCTTGAGTTGAGCAGACATTCTAGGTCCCCCAGGCTTGTTCCACTCCTGCTGAGTATAGGAGTGGATGCCACCCGTGGTCGGGGTGAGGGACCCAGTTAAAACACTTAAGTCATTTTTACAATGACTTCCTTCTGAAGACCCTTCACTTTACCAGACGGCTCCGTAGGGAAGTGTCTTTCCTTTCAGGGATGCCTTCAGCACCCCGGCAGATACAAGGTAAACACAAAACGTTTAAAGGAATTGTCAATCTCCATCATTTCAATCATCAACACCTTTAAGGCACCCTCTCTCCCACCATACACACACACACACACACACACACACACACACACACACGATACCATCATTAGCTTTTTCTAGCTGGCCTTATTCTCCCTGCCTTCAGAATGAGAAACTGATGAGAAATGTTCTACCTGCCTGTCCCTGGCCACGAGCAGACTGACCTTCAGCAGAGGGAGACATCAGGGTCACTGAGCCCTAACCACTACCTCCCTCCCTAGCAACAAAGAAACCAAGTAAAAACTGAAGCCCTCGAGGCTGGCAGTCCTAAAAACAAGAGATCTAGTATTTCAGATAAACAGGGACTGGGAGCTAAGAGTGCACTTAAAAAACAAACAAACGAGGGCTGGAGAGATGGCTCAGCGGTTAAGAGCATTGCCTGCTCTTCCAAAGGTCCTGAGTTCAATTCCCAGCAACCACATGGTGGCCCACAACCGTCTGTAATGAGGTCTGGTGCCCTCTTCTGTTCTACAGGCACACACACAGACAGAATATTTTATACATAATAAGTAAATAAATAAATATTACAAACAAAAGAACAAAAAGACACCCTTGTGTATGGAGGTGCACCTGCCTGCATCTGTGTGTGTATCCTGGCGGGAACGTGTTCAGAGGGCCCCCTCAGGGGTCAGTCCTTGTCTTTTGCTTTCTGTGAGACAGCGTCTCTCGTTTGCCCCTGTGTAAGAGGCGACCTGGTAGACAAATTTCAGGAACTCTGGCCGTCTCCACTTCCCACCTTACCCCAGGACAGTGTGATCACAGCCACCACCACAGCTGTCTCTTCACACGGGTTCTGGGGCCTCAAACTCAGGACTTGACGTTCGCAGAGTCAGTGGTTTAGCCCGTGAGCCATCCCCCAGCTCCAGGGCTCTGCTTGTTTATTTAATGAACCACCAGGAAGCCCTAATGTGAAACCCTATTCTGTGACCACCACGACCCCGACACCACAGAGCTTGCTGGAAGAGGCCACCCTCTCTGAACGCAGACAACAGATACACCTGCCACCAGGAGCCATGAGACACAGCTGAGGAAAATCCTTTCCTGGATTTGGTTTATTCAGACAGTCACTGCGAGCAACAAAATCCCCATTTAAAACTGAAATCTCAAATTGCCTACATAACTTAAAACAATAAAAAACACTCACATTTTGGTTTCATAGTCCTTCCACGCTTTATCAAAGGGCTTTTTCAGATCCTGCAAGCAGAGGGGCAGCGAGTAAGTTTAATTAATCATTAACTTCTGTGCAAGACAGACATCCAAACCCCTAGACTGGTTTGTACAGGCGCTAGCCTCTGGAAGAAGTCACGCGTGGGATCCTACCCTTGAGACTAGGGGTGGGCCGGCCAGCCTTCCTTCCTTTCCATTCTTTCTCATTCTAAGACATGCATTATACAACATACAACACACACAAAGATCAGGTCAAACAACATGCATGCCGCCCGTGTTCACTTCCACCCTTATCCTAGTGCCCTGGGCTTCCCTTCTGCACTCAGGGTTCAGAGCTGGGGTTCGTGGTTTCTAACAGGGCTTGGCCTTCACATCTGTCCAAAGGTTCCCACACAGCTCTGTTTCCCTTCAACAAGACTATTTTCTGTGTTTAAACTTTGTGTCTCCAGGGGCCATGGAAGGTCTCTGTGAAATTGCCCTCCCGCTCCTGACAGCCTGGCCCAGGGCGTGGATCCATGCTTCTACTGTGGGACGTGTCTTTCCTCTGCAGACGGCAACCTCCTACCCCTTGCTTTTTGTTTGTTTGTTTCCTGGTAAATCAGCTGGCCTGATTTCCGGGCCTGCACAGGGAAAACACATCACGTCCCTTGCTGTCCTAACAGCTCTCTCCCTGCCTGCTTTGGAAGGGATTCAGCAGGGGGTCTAGGCAGAGGTCCCCAAGATGGTTCAGACAGGCTGCCAGATGTGCCTAGACCGAGCCCCTGAAATCACACACACATACAAAGACGTGGGTTTCTCAAGAACCCAGCCAAACATCCCTTTAGCCCTGAGACTAATAGGAGTTCCTGCATCAACTGAGTACTACAAGGCCTCGGTGAGCATCCTCTGGGGGCAGAGTCACATAGTCAGCTCACGCTCCATGAGACCTTCTGCCCTTGCTAGGGTCCTTTCTAGGGGTAGAGCAGGAACACAACAGCAAGGAAACCAGATTCCCCCGCCTCCCTGTGATCCTGTGGGAACCCTCTGGTGTGCTGCGAGTCTCCAACTGGCTCGTTTCCCTCTCTGTGTTCTCCCTTCACCAAGCTTGCAGCACCAGCAAGAGAAGAACCCACAGGCCAAGTGGCATGGCGGCGGCTGCATCACGTGGCATCAAAACGCCAAATGAAAGGAAAGAAAGTGAATGCCATTCCTGTGGCTACATGCGGTGGGCGGGGTGACAGCCACTGTGACCCCCCCACACACAATGTCCAAACCCCGGTACTCATTCGTACCCCTTTCACGCCTTTCAGGTCTCCTTTCAGCAGACTGTCCAGAGGGAAGGAGATGATGTTGTTCATATTTTGAATCTAAAAAGGAAAAGCACAGAAGATAGTCAACGTCCTTTCTAATCCAAGCAAAGATGACAAGCGTGTTGGGAAGGATGCTGGGAATAATCTCCCTTCGTGGACAGCCTGGCCAGGAGGGTGCGGTGGCCTTCCCCACTCACTCATTTTGCTTCAGAAGTGAGCATGCAGCTAACGGAAGACCTGGATCTGTAGGCTTCCACAAGAACCTTCAATTGCTAAGCTGTGGGAAGTTGTCACCACTAGTGAAACCTAAACCTATCTCCGAACCACCAATCAGTGAGAGAATCACTCACTCCAGTGCTTGAAACAAAAGGGCACAACCCACTTCTCAACAACATTGCTAGCAGCCCACTCCAGGCAGTGTGGGGGTCCAGCCGGCATGATCCCTACACGGGAATGAGAGGAAGGCAGATCCAGAGGTTTCTGTCTGCAGGGAAGGCGTGTGAGCAAACACTGAAGGCAGTGAGCGAAGAAATGAGGATGCGGGTTAGACGGCAGAGCGCAGAGGAGGGCTGTGTGCCAAGGAGTGTGAGAGAGGGCACATGCGTGAGTATGGTATGGTTATCAGTGTCTGGGAAAGTGTGCCTGTGTACCCGTCTGCTGGAAAAAGGAGAAAGCAGAGAGCCAGGAAAAGGAAGGGCAGAAGCCAGGGAGCCAGAGCCTTGCTCTCCTTGCCAAAAGAAGCCAGTAATGCCATCTTGAATTGTCATCTCGGAGTGAATCTTAGGGAATCAGAACTTCCTGACACACTCGGGGTCTGCTGTGAGCAAGCACGGATGCTTCAAGGGCAACTGAAATGTGAGTGAAGTGCCAGCCGCAAACCTCCAGCACAGAGGCGAGCCCTCGACCCCAAGATGCCTTCCCACGTGGGAAATAAGTTTGAGATACACTTCCTCCCTCCTGGGCTCAGCCTACCTGCGCCCCCTCTCAATCAACACAACCTCTGCCACACTGTGTCAGCAGGTCCCATGTCTACATCACAGAAATGGACAGGAGGCAGGAGAAAGGATGGGAGAACCTCTGCATTCACATTCAACCCCAGCGAAGGGAACTTAACGTTTCGGTAGTTACCTTGCACAGGGAGATAAAACAAACGCCACCATTTAAAAAGACAATCTGGAATATATCTGCGCTTGCCAGCACACGCCTTTAATCCCAGTACCAGGGAGGCAGATGCAGGTGGATCTCTGTGAGTTCCAGGGCATCCAGGACTACATAGTGAGATCCCCTATCTCCAGCACATACAACTTTAATTACTGTGTGTAGGCATGTAGGTGCCATGGCACATGTGTGAGGTCAGAGGGCAACTTAAAGGAGCCATTTCTCCCCTTGTACCATGTAAGTCCTGGGGGTTAATAAGGTTGGTCCTCAGGCTCGGCTGGCAGTAGACACCTTTACCAGCTGAGTCATCTCCTTAGGCTCTCGGCACACGAAATGTTCAAGTGAGCATGGAACTCGCTTGCACAACACTGCAAAAGCGGGCTATGATGCTGGCATAAAAACAGAAACAACCAACAAAAAAGAAAACCCCATGGCCAAAGGAGAGCGTATTAACGCCTGCCATTTCCAAAACAATTTTTTTGAGTAACCGTTGCTTTAGTATTAAGTGAGTCAGCATTTGTCATGGGCCTGGCCTCAGCCCAAGGCACGCCGGAATCTGCCACGGCCTGTAAGGATTAACCTTAACGGATCAACTTTTAAATACCGCAAAGCCCTGCTGAGAGTGAGGTCTGGGGTGCTGCGGGCGGGCGATGAACTAGCCTTTGCCTGTGATTAATCCCTGAGAGCAATCACACCCGGGTTTCCACTGTGAACAGACAGGAAGTCCCCATGTAGGAGCTCACCCTTCCCTCCTGCAAGACCAAGGACCAAGGCTTGCTACCTTGGCTCTACAATCATCCTTGTTCCTGTCCCCTCTACTAACCAGCTGCTTCACCTGGGAGTGGTCCGCAATGCACCTCTGCTCTGCACCATACAGCCATGCTAGGCCAAAGAGTCTCCGCCGACACCCATAATGCAGCCACCCCATGCCTTGGTGTCCCTTCTCCTTACAAGGCATTGCATCTCTTGCTCCCTGCCACAGGCTTCTAGGCCCTGGCTGCCCCAAGCCCTCCTTCACAGTCCTACCAGGCTTACCTGGGACCAGGTTGCTAAGGGATACCAAAGTGCTAATTTGTGCCAGAGACCCCATACCACGCATCTCATCTGCCACTTTTCAGCTCTCTGTTCAGCCTCCTGAACTCTGCTTTTCCAATTTAGTGGCTTGTCCTCGATCTGTCCCCTGGCTGCAATGTCCTCTCTTGTCCTCACTGTCCAGCGCTATCTCCTTCCCAGCAGGACTCAAATGCCACCTTTCCCAGAAGGAAGGGATCATCTCCTTCCCTCCCCCATCACTCCCCAGGTCCCCAGACTTTCCCTGTGCTGAATTTCTTCTGGCACTTGGCAGGTCCTACCTGCATCTAGTATGTTCTAAAAGACAGCGCTCCATGCTCCCTCTCAGGAGCACCACGTCTCCCAGCATGGGGTGTGACCTGAGAGAGGGCCGATCAACAAACATCCTCTGACCATCCAGACACGAGGCTTCAGTTACAGAGTGAATTACATCACTACTTTTAAGTCGAATGAAGGTGTGGCGGCATGTGCCTGTAAGCCTGGCACACTGGAGGATGAGAGGGAAGGATCCCAGGTTCAAAGTCAGTGTGGATACTGTCACAGTTACTATTGCTGTAATGAAGCACCATGGCCAATAGCAAGTTGGGGAGAAGAGAGTCTGTTCGGCTTACATGGCCACACTGCAGTCCATCACTAAAGGAAGCCAGGACAGGAACTCAAACAAGGGCAGGAACCTGAAGGCAGGAGCTGATGCAGAGGCCATGGAAGGCACGCTGTTTACTGGCTTGCTTTTCATGGCTTACTCAGTCTGTATTCCTGTAATCCAGGACCACCAGCCCAGAAGGAGCATCAAAATACAATGGGCTGGACACTTCCCGATCCACCACTCGTTCAGAAAACACCCTAGAGACTTGCCAACAGCCCCACCTTTTCCAAAGACTCCAGCCAGTGTCAAGTTGACATCAAAGAGCCAGCACAGCTGCTTAGGAAGACCCTGCCTCAAAATAACACACAATAGCAGCAGCAGCAGCAACAACAAAAGCAGAATCGACTGTATCATAACAAAGGAATAAAGTTTATCAATACAACCATGAGTTTTCTGAGTCTACTTCGCCAACAGCTGGCTAAGAGGGTAAAAGAAATACGATAAACTCTAGGGCCAGTGGTGTAGCTCGCTTAGGAGAGCACTTTCCTAGCATGTACTAGGTTCAGTTCCCAGCTCTGCACAAACTAGTAATTGCCACACACTTGTAACTCTTCACTCAGAAGAAGGGTTAAGAGTTCAAGGCCATCCCATCTAAGTTCAAGCCCTCTTTTCCCCCAAACAAAACAAAACAAAAACAGGAAAAAGAGAAGGGAGAGGAGGAAGGTGGGGAAAAGGGGAGGGAGGATTGAGGATTGGTGCTGATAGCAGATAGATCAAATAGATTTTAATACAAAAAGAAGCAGGCAAAACCTATAGGAAAGAGAAGCACGGACAATTGTGGATATACACACACACTGGGGTGGTACGCTTTTCTCATCTTTTTTGTTTGTTTGTTTGGCTTTTACTTTGTTTTTCGAGACAGAGTTTCTCTGTGTAGCTTTAGCTGTCCTGGAACTCACTCTATAGAGCAGGCTGGCCTCGATCTCACAGAGATCCACCTGCCTCTGCCTCTTTGAGCGCTAGGATTAATACAGCATGGTTTTAATGTTCGTTCATTTAAGCAAATCTTCATATAGTTAAGAACATCTTAAGCGACAGACACACTGGGGTCAGGCCACGCAGTCCCTCGTGCGAGAACATTTAACAATGACAACAGTGAAGACCTGTGTATGGGGGGGGGTGTTACGTGCAGCCTCGGGGGGGCAGGGAAGAAATAGGGTAGAGAAGGGCCAGGAGATGAAGACAACTGAGACAGACTCAGCCTAGGAATCGGGCTTGAAAAGGAGGAGAGCCGCCTGTAACGTCCTGGTGGAGCCCCCGTGAGCCGTAAGGGAAGCACGGGGCGGGGAGGGGGGCTCCTCAGAGTCACTTTTATCTGTAGAGGAGGGAAATTTTTGTTGAGCAGGGCCTGTGAAACTGGTTTTAAAACACGAGCAGAACTCTATCCTCCTACAGGACCAGAGTCGTGTGCCCAGGTAACTGGCGGGCGCAGAAGGTGGACTGAGATGCTGTGTCCAGGTCACTGGCAGGCGCAGAAGGTGGACTGAGATGCTGTGTCCAGGTCACTGGCGGGCGCAGAAGGTGGACTGAGATGCTGTGTCCAGGTCACTGGCGGGCACAGAAGGTGGACTGAGATGCTGATGTAGACACAGGCAGCCATGGCAGCAGAGGGGACTGCCCTGTCAGCTGCGGCAAAGTGGACCTTGAGCACCGGGCCTGCCGAAAGAGTCTGGGCTCTATTTACGGAGTTTCCTGCTTGGCATTAGAAAAAGTTGACTGAAATAACAAACTACTGGTTTCTTCTTCTTCTTTTTTTTCCTAACCAAAATTAAGTTATAGTAACAGAGGCTAAAAGCAGAGCAGTATTGACTGGAGCTGGGGAGACAGGATCCTTAGAGAACAAGGAATATTGGGGGGAAGGGAGTGTCTCTAAACCTGAGGCATGGCAAGAGGCCCGGCTTCAGGGAAGGTTCCAGAAAGCACAAACTCATTTAAACAGGTGGTTCTTAGGATGTGGGTAATATACTTTGAAAAGGCTTTTTAAGTTGCCTGCTGGAAGAAGCAATTGGGCTAAAGGGGTTATTAGGAACACCACACTGTTCTCGGAGAGCACCGGATTTAACTTCAGCCCCCTCCACGAGGAGCCACTCCCTGGTTTGGTTTGTTTACAAATAGACATTCATAAACACACACACCACACACCACTAAAATAAACCTTAAAAATCAAAATGGTAAAGGAACTGTAGAAATATAACAGAGCCTCCATTAGAGGCTTCACTAGGGAGTTCCCCTGCTCCCCCTGGGCCTCAGTGCCAGTCAGCAGCAAGACCAACAAGTCCAAGGCCTCTGCGGCATGTACTCAGGCTAATGGACCCCAAAACTTCAGGTGGACTGAGAAACTCCTGGACAGGAAAGCCAACACGGTGACGACATCTTTCTCAGGACCCAAGGATCTTGTGATAAGATCAACAGCCAACCTCCTTTGGTACTGACAACTCTTGAGACTGCAGGGACAGATCTGTGGATGGAATCTCCCGCCCCAAAAGTCCCCCTGGTATTCGTCCCTGGAATATCCCCATGTGCTTGGGCACAACATCTCCACTCCCGAGAGACCCCCTTTATCAATCTCATTGAAGGACAACCTGCTTCAGGAGAGACCTATCTCCTCTCTCTCTTAGAGTCTTCACATCGCCTTGATCAACCCTGATCTTACACAGGCAGCTGTTAAAACACTCCACCGCCAAGTTTTGCTGGGCAGAAATGAACACCCCGGCCATAACACTGAGGCAAGGATTAACTTAACCTCAGGCGACCACTGAGAACATTTGTCTCCACTGTAAACTAGCCTTGTAAAACACCTTGGGAGCAGCAAGCACTCCTAAGTACAACGGTCACTTCATCAAGCCTGTGACTACCGTGAGCCAACACACAAGCTTCTAACATTTCATCTTTCCCTCCTTCCCTCTTCCAGTCTTTCTGGAGTTCATTTGGACAAGATGAGTCAACTGCAGGCAAAAGTCTATAATCTCATAAGTACAATCGAAGTTCCTGGGCCAGCAAGACAGAGGCGCACGCCAAGCAGAGGTCAGGAACACCAGAACTAACAACTAGAAGGTGGTGGTACTGCACCTGCCAATGCCACCTTCACATGTTGCCCGTCCTCACCATTTTACTTTGGAACCTTAAAACTCCTCAACTTCAGCCCTCCTCACTTCACCTCAGCCCACAAAGCAGCGTCTCATCTGCCCCAAGTTCCACTCTCTCTCTGGGCCCAAGATCTCGGATCCACGTGCGAGGTGGCGCTAACGGATGGCGTGGCATACTGCCCGCCAGAATGGATGCCGGCTGCCTGTGCCTCTCGTCAGGACTGAGTTCCTGCTGTGGCTCATGGCCTAACGCATTGGACAGAGGATCATTTCCATCAGCGCAGATGTTCTCCTCCATGCCGATGCTTCAGCACATAGCTTCAAATGTTTTAAGCACACCTACCGAGGGGTAATTCACAGCACAAACCACACACATTTGAAAACGTTAGGACATGAAATGAAGGTTAGAACACCCATGAAATCATGTCACTATCCAATGTGTCATACCAACACCTCCCAAAATGGCTTGTGTTCACACCTGGTCTCCAGGTAGGTTATTTCTTACCTGCTCCCATCCTCAAGCAAAAGCTCCCACCTCCCAGCATCTCTCAGAGGTGGGATCTGTAGTACTAACTCCTCACCATCTGGCTCCTTGAGCATGGTTTCTTTGGGATTCATTCCCGCTGATGTATCTACCCATCATCCCTTCCTCCCTAATCACAGTATAAAGACACACCACGATTCATTTATCCTGCTGTGGATTCGAGTTGCTTCCAGCCTAGGTGTGGCTGTTGTTGTCATGTGCGGGACAGGGACTCTTTCAAAGACAATCAGGGTGTCCTTCTTACAAGGTAATGTTTGAGCAGAGTCTGAAGCAGGCAAGGCAGAGAACGAGGAGAGTCTGGTAGAAGAAGATTCTTGGCAGAGAGGATGGTTAACACAAAGGACCTGGGCAGAAGTGTACCTGCCAGGCTCAAGGGTCAGTTCTCCATGTTCCTTCTCAAAGTCGCTTTTCTGGAAGAACAGACACCTAAGCAGAAAATTTTTGGAAAAGACAATGGCTGGAATACGCCACCAAATGGCACAGGGGCATTTCATCTCACCTGTCACAGCTGTCCTGAGAAGTAAGCCTTGCTCTTCCCACGGAACAGATATGGAAACGGGGTAGGGCCTTCTCCTGGTCCCCAAATCATACAAATAGGAATGGGTAGAACTGGGCCAGGAGCTGTGAAGTCAGAGTTCTTTCCATGGTTTCACAATAGAGCATTTCACATCCCAGCCCCCAGCCCCCAGAGTACGAGGGCTCTCAGCCAGACTGAACACATCCTCAGCATGCTTCCTTAAGACCGGTCCCCTTGCGTGCCAGGTGGCCACAGCACATATACACCAAGAAACTTTCTAAGCAAAATTATCCGGCCCACTTTTGTTCTTGATATAGATATAACATTCCCCCAGGCAATGGATGCTGGTGTCTTAGACTATCTAACATACACACACACACACACACACACACACACACACACACACACACACGGGAGGTGGGGGATGTTCCTGTCTACATAGGGGAGCCTACTGGGCAGACGCCCTCCATCCTGTCTCTTTGGCAGCAGCATCACCTTGATAAGTTTATTTCGTTAAAAAAGGAGAGAGAAAGCCCCCGCCAATCTTGAGAGTTTAACACAAACTAAAAGACCAAATGAAGCCAGCTGCCAAAAACACAGTCGATTTCACACCGCAATAAGAGAGGGACAGCTTTCCAGGCTGGTAGGACTCTAGGAAGGCTAGCGGCCTGCAAAGCACACGGTAGGTTCTCATAAAAGACAGACAACGTGGAGCTCACTGGCCTGTACAACACCTGCTTGTGCATGGCCAAGTGCTAGGCCCTGTCTCAGCTCTCCTCCCTGTTCCGGGGGGCCTAGGCAGCCTGTCCCCTCCCACAACAGTGTCTGTCTCCCACTTTCTCAGGCTTTGTCATGGTGGCACACACCTTTAATCCCAGCACTCAGGAGGCAAGGTAATTGATGTGGGTCGCCCCTCTGCCAGGCACTAAAGCTACTCACTTCTGTTTATCCAGTCAGAGCCTAGTGGCCTGCTCTGATCGCAGCTGTGGTGTCTTCTACGTCCAGGCAGCTGCACAGAGCAACAGTGATGACCAAGAGATGCTCGGTGGAGCTCCTGGGTCCTCTTTTGGTATGAGAAAATGGAAATTCCTCAGCTCAGAGATACAGTAGCTCTCACACCGTAACTCCGCCCTCAGCCCTGCCTCCCCGGCTCCTGTTCTTCAAGCGAAGGCTCAATGTCTTCACTTGAGCAGGTTCTGTGACTGTGACTTCCCATTATCAGAGACAAGACATTTCTCTGAAGCTGACCTTGCGGAAATCAGTCCCAGCTTGAAGCTTGTCATTCAAAAGTCCCTTCTCGCCATAGAAGTGTTCCAAGGGAACTTTCTCCAGAATTCTTGCGCTCCTCTGAGAAGGGAAAAGAGTCTAAGAAGCCGCGCTGCCTTTACGACCTGTTTAGTGCCATGGTGTTCGTTCTGGAACCACCTGCTTTCTCCCTTGATTCTGTCCAGATTCTTCAGTCTTTTTAACTGTGAGAGTCTCGTGTTGTTAGGAAGAAAATCTCATTTCATACTAAGCCGGCCTTCCCTGGAGCTGGTCCAGCGGTTTTGGAAGTATCCTTTTAGGCCTCCAAACAGGCAGGTGGTAATTATCTTTTGGGAAAGAGATGAAGCTGAGACTCTCAACTACACTGAAGTGCCTTTTCAAGGTCTGTGGGAGATCAACAAAGAGTCCAAAAACAGGTGACCCAAAACAAGACTTTCAAAGTGTATCCCCAAAAAGGAGAGTTCTTCTATGGTCAGCTCAGCTGTGGCTCGGCACTCCTATGGTCGACAGCGTCCAAACTGTGGTGAGCACTAAGTGAGGCTCACAGATAACTTCTCTCTGTCTTTATTTTTGTTGGAAAATAAAACCAAAGATCAGCACTCCACAAAGTGAAAACTTGGAAACATGTGCCCTCAAAGTTCCCAGCGCCAGGTTTCATGAGTTTACAGGTTGGAACAACCCGAAGAGATCACCTAGGCACTCGGCGGCATTTTGCAAGCCCTTTCCACTTGTTCAGTTTGCCGCCACATCGGCCACGTGAGGCGGGACAGTGGGCCATCTCACTGTCCTTTCAGTTGGGAATCCAGCCCTCAGGCTGTCTGCACATACCTCCACCACACTTAACCCTGCCCTGCTTCCTCTCACTTTTCATCCTTCCGTCCCCCCAAATGCCAACAAGAAGCCTCCTTGGGTATCAACATGAGTTTGGGTTATACGACCTCATTTTGGACCCCAGCTCGGTCCCTCAACGGCTAAGGCCCACTTAGCCTCTGCACCCCATGCTCACGAGGTGGCGGAACAAGCTCTTGTGCATGGCAGTCACCAGAAGCAAAGGAAATGGAGTAGCTTTAATGCCCGCGTTTGCCGCACCATGGACGCTTACCACGTCCTGCCCTGAGACTTCCACTCTGCACGAAGTCTGACGGCACCTGCACCCAGTGACACTGTTCAGATTCTGCAAGTGGCAAAGCCACAGTCTGGCCAGCAAGGCACCGGGCACAGCTCGGAGGCCAAGCTCTGCTCCGCTCTCCGCTTTCACAGAGAATAAAAGATAGAAAGAACTGCCCAAATGAGTAACTGAGACCCTAAGGTCCACCACGGTGCAGGTGGCCTTTATTAGCAGTATATACTCCAAAGTAGCAAGGCGCTCTGGTCCTTGAGTTTTCGGCTCAATACGCCATTGGGACCCTCCGTTATCCAATCTCTGCAGCAGGTGCAAAACTGACTCAATCCATGGGATTGGTCTAAGGATTAAAGGTGCTAAAAAAGTGGGGAAGGACCTGGCTGGCTTTAGTCTATATCTAACAATAAACTGAGAAAGTCCAGAGGGATGAGTGAGCAAACATTTTAAAAACTAGCTGCCCAGGGATGTGGGGAGAGGACAAACGCTTCCCATCTGCCTCCAACATTCCCAGCTGAGCCGGGCAGGCTGCTCTACATCCTCAATCAGTGCCCACCTTCCCTCCCTGACTCCATCCCTCCTCTCCAGCCTCCCTCTTTCCTTGCTAAAGCACATCCAGCAAGGGTTTCAGAGAAATGATGCATGGGGGCTAGCCGTCCGGAGCCTTGTGTATGACAATATCTTTGATCCGATGCACAGGTTCAGCGGCTTGGGCCTGAGGCCAGGCAGAGCCATTTTTCCCTCAGTAGTTCAAGGTATTGCCACATCTTAGAGTTTCTAACGGTACTGCTGTGTCCAAGGCTAGCCGGGGGATTCATCTTTATTGGGTTTCCTAACTGACGTTTTCCCTTTAGTTCTTGTTCTGTTTTCTGGGAGATATTTTTTTTCTACCCAGTCTTGTCGTGTGTGTGTGTTTGACATGTCCATAAAACTTAAATGCAGATGTCCAGGTGCAGAGGTCAGAGGAACAACCTGGGTGTTGGTCCTCAGATGCCTTCTGTATGAGTTGCGGTCCTTATTGCTCTGCAACGTTGCCACGTAGGCCAGACTAGCAAGCTTTCCAGCTTCCAGGGATCCATCTCTTTGCCTCCCATCTTGCCTTCAATGGAACTACGAGTGTGCTTTATACATGGACCCTGGGACTCTGAACTCACATCCTCATGCTTATGAGGCAAACGTTCTACCAATACCAACTAATCCACCTCCTCAGCCCCCAGGGTTTTATGGATTTTTTGGTTTTGTTTTTTGGAGACAGGCTTTCTCTGTGTAGCCCTGGCTATATTGGAACTCGCTCCACGGACCAGGCTGGCCTCAAACTCAGAGACCGGCCTGTCTCTGCTTTCCGAGTACTGAAATTAAAGGGGTATGCCCCCAATACCTGGCTGTCCGCAGATTTTAATTCTATACTTTCAAACACTAATGGTCTCCCACATCCCGAACTCCTCCAATACACATGCAGGATTCCTTCAGGTCTGCTGGCGACTGTCCTATGCACACAGTTGCTGCAATGTCTTCTTCGGCCCTACACGTCTCCCGCCATGTCCTTTCTCCTGCTTACACTGGTCTCTCGCTCTTGAGGATGCCGCTGTGCACCCACAAGTCATGCTCTAAGATGCTGACTAGCCACTTGGCACTGAGTTCAGGGACCACAGTGACTTTTCCCTAGGGAACCCTGCCAGGTCAGCCTCTAGAGAGCTTTACCCTGGTCATGCAAAGGAGGCCCTGGCTCCCTTCTGAACCACCAGCTCCAGTCTGCCACAACCTTGGGGGAAGCAGGCTCCAAGAGGCAGTGTGCAGCCTGCCACTGTTTGGGACAGGGACAAAGAGGGACAGAGTTTATAATGCCAAGAGGTTCCAGATTCAGCCAAGTTAAAACAAACCGGCAAACAAGCAGAGAAAATAACCTGAGCGTTGTGACAGCTACTTCCTTCTAAGAAAGTATTTTCAGGAAAACATACGAGAGAGACAGCCCTGACGATCCTTTCTCTGCCCTTCCTGTAATAAACTCATACACAGCACTCCCTGCTTCCCGCCCACTGACACAGCCCCATGGACCAATCACCACCGCCGCCGCCGCCTCCGGGAATGAGTTGCTTCTTTGCTCGGCAGAAGCTGAGAGGAGAAATGAAAACATTTGCTGCCTGTGTCCTCTGCAGAGAGTATGACTGTGGCCTGATCTGGCCTTCTGGAGTCTTTAGAAGATGCTAAGGGAGAAAAACAGGAAGGAAATGCTGCAGAGATTTCCAGGGCACACCCCACTTGGGGAAACAACCACCCACCGGGGCAGGACCACAAACCCTCTCGCCTGCTTCTTCAGAATCCTGTTCCCACAGCAGGGACAGCACTGGGCTGCAAGCACAAGAAATGTCTGATCCATTCCCATGCTATCAAGCAGTGGCCACAGGTGCCCACCCCGTGTTTCTCTGTACCTGGGGCCACCCAGCCCTCTCTTTCAGTCCTTTAACTAGCCATGGTATCCCTGCACTTTGAGTACAGGTTACCTTGCTTCCTCTGAGTTCTATTAGATATGACCAACCTGGATGCCCTCTATCACATGGTGGTTTAAGTAGGAATGGCCCACATAGGCCCATATATTGAATGCCTGGTCCCCAGTTGGTGGAATTGTTTGGGAAGGATTAGGAGGTGTGGCTTTATGTGCTGTGGAGGGTGGGCTTTGAGGTTTCAAAAGTCCCAATCATTCCTGGTTAGCTCTATCCCTCTCTGCCTGGTGTGGTACGTGGATCTCTCGGCTACTGCTCCAGCATCATGCCCCATGCCGGCCTGCCTGCTGCTGTGCTCCCCACCATGATGGTCACGGACTCTAACCTGCTGGGGCTGAAAGCCAGCCAGCCCCCACTGAACCCAGCGAACTTTCTTCTATAAGCTGCCTTGGTCATGGAGTCTCTTCACAGCCACAGGGAACTATACTAGACACCAATCAGAACACACTAGTCTTTGGTTTCCAAAACTAGAGTCAGGGGCCCTGAAGAAGACACGAGAATTTACCCATTCCGTCCTGCGCCTGAGTGTTTAAAGTGCCAAGCTAAGTTTAAACCATATTAAAGAAATAAATTAAAACTGTAAGCCTTTGCTCCAAATTTACCTACTATAAACACGTAGAAAGTATAGTTATCTTAGGCCCTGCAGAAACCAGACATTATCTCCACAGATGATCAGAAACCACTCTGGCCGGCTGCCGGGTCATCTTCTGGGGGGAATATGACAGACATTTCACACACCACAGCCGCGCACACGGTGAACACTGACCAGGTTTTTGAAGAGTGCTGTCAACTCCTTGGTGAAGACGGAGAACTTCAGAAACGCACTTCCTAAGTCTGGGTCGTCCCTGCACACGCAGTTGCCGCCGAACTTCTCCAGAGCCTGGGTGTACTGCTCCTCGTTCTCCACATGTGCTGTAAAAGCAAGCGGAGGGGCTGTTAGTGGACAAACACGGCCCAGGAGTTAAACACGGAGAGTGTCCTCCGACAGACGCTGAAGAAAAGTCGATACTAGTCCAAGATCAAACCACTGTACCCAAGGAAGCAGCCGTCGACATGAGAGAACGTGTCCCATTGGCTCCCTCATCTGCAGCACACACCAAGACCCTCAGGTACCCCATCTCCCCACGGCTTCCCAGAATCCTCCTCGGCCTCATCACCACACTGGCCACTCGTCTAAGAAGGGTCCTATCCCTCTTAGAAATGTAGACGATGCCGACCAGCTCCTCTCCCACTAAAGCTCAGGACACCCAGTCATATCTACATACCACCATCACCTCCTTACGGAGAGACTACGGTGCTCTTTGAAGTCCAGAACTAAGCCTACAACAGGGTGGTCTTCAATGTCTCTGTTCTGTGCCTCCCCTGCCCAGGACAGTCCCATCCCAGCCTATCCTTTCTCCATGATGCTCTATAGACTGTCCTGTGCCCTAGGTGTCTGAGTTTGTACCTCCCCTCTCCTTCCGCTCACATGTCACTGAGACTGTCAAGGAAGTCTGCTCTTACTGGAAGGCTTAGGAGGCACCATGTCCGTGGCCTCCAGTGGCACCTGGGTATTTCTGGGGAGGCTAATGTAGACTAGCAAACACTGGAGGAATTTAAACTCCGATGCCTCAGTCTTTTTATTTTGAAGAACATTCCAGGGCTGGGGCTGTCGCTCAGTGGCAGAGTGCTTATTTAGCGTGTACAAAGTCCTGAGGTGGGGAGGTTCCGGAAAGAGGCCCAGGAATTCTAGATAATTAAATTCTAGACTACATTGAGTAAGCAAATTAAGATATACGCTCGTCCGCCACACACACACAGAATCCTGAAGTGTGTTTGTATCAATCAAATTAAGACACAAAGGTGCAGATGCGCACACACTCACTCATGCACCCTCCTGAAGAGTGTTGGTATCACAAGAGAAGCCCCCAGAAGATCTGGGCCCCAGTTCTGTGGGCATCTGTGTGGCTACTAGGTCAGAGAAACCCTCACTAAACCTACTGAATTGGTTTCTTAAACGACAGAGGCTTGCTGGGTCCCGGTGTTGGAATGTAGAAAGATTCAATGTAGGATAAGGACACACGGAGCACACGACAGCAGTAATGGTGGCCACAGACATCAAAACGGAGCAAATACATTTCCAACTTCCCTATCCATGGCTAGAAAACTGGGACTCAAGATCAAATAAAGAATCCCGGGAAACAAAGCTGCACGGCTTCAACCCTAACTGTGTCCAGTTCCCCGGCCCGTTCCTCCCTTCTACTCCACACACGTTTCACGTCTAAAAATAGCTTACCTCGGGCCAGCAAGACAGCTCAGCAGGTAACAGTGCTTTCCATGCAAACCTGACAGCCAGAGGTCAATTCCCAGATCCCACATGAAGGTGGAAAGAGAGAACGGATTCCACGGAGTTGCCCTCTGATCTCTCTGTGTGCTGTGGCATGCATGTGCTCACACACAATAATAAATAACTTTTCAAAAATCAAAAACAGTTCACCTTGCTAAGACGAAAAGTACTCAGTTTTTAGATTTTTAAATTCCATTACACAAGTAGATCAATAATCCCTATGCATAACTATAACTAGATGTGTTTATGTATAAATATATGTGTTTATGTATAAATATAAACACATATATTTACATGCACAACTCTAACACACGTGGTGAACTCTGAAGCACAGACCCCTTCCAAACCACATACTGTTGTTTTTGTTTTTTAAACTATCTCAAAGTTGTCAGGCAAGACAGGCAGGCCCAATGTGGTTTCAGCCCAGAACTGATGACCACTGCAGATATCTGGTACTGGCCATTTCCACTGGGCGTGAAAAACAAGAAGCAAATTCAGTTGCTTCCCTGCTCTAGGGTTTGTTTGCCTAGAAACCCAGCCCAAGGATGCCCAAGGTGTGTGTGTGCGTGCGTGTGTGTTTGTATTGTTGCGTGTGTGGTGTGTGTGTTTGCATGGGTGGTGTCTGTGTTTGTGTGTGTGTTTGCATGTGTGTGTGATGGGCACTTCCTTCGTGGTTCAAATGTGCTGAAGCATCTCACTGTAGACTGTATTCCCTGAATTTCTGCGTCTTCCTGGTATTCCTGGGGCAGTGCCCACTGTGAGAATAGTCAATTCGCCCATAAGCCTGGTAATTGATTGCTCCAGATCACCCCCAACTTGGAAATTTTCCTACTAAGAATTGAGAGCACTCCAACGCTTTTATCGTTCTTTTGCCAAAAAAACAAACCTTAAAATAGGAACCTAAAATAAATAGCCTGGGAATGAAGTTCTGGAAAGATCCCAAGACGAACCCGTCAGCTTCCATCTACAGAGCAGAAAGCTGTTCTCCGGGACACTCACTCTCTCACCTCCCCTGCTTCAGGGACAGCACATCTTCTGCTCCAGTCCTTGGGATCCCGAGCCAAGAATCTCTCATCTGGGAGGTTCCAGGAGATGGGAATCTAAACTGCAGGAACCACCACAGAATCCCGGTTCTCTCTGAATACATTCCTGTCCCCACACCTCACTGTGCGGAATTCAATCAATTCAAGAGATGAATGAAATGAACTAGGGTCCACCCACACAGGAACGTATCAGGAAGCCTAAGCAGGCAAGAACTTTAGAGGCAAGGGTTAGGTTCGTCTTGTGCTCAGCTTACCTAACTGTCATTTTAAATATATATATCAAGGGCCCAAAGAATGTGATTCAAGAAAAAAACGACTAGATCTAAAAAGGCAAAGGCAGCTCCTTGCTCCTCCTTAGCGGGCACGCGCGCGCACACACACACACACAAACACACACACACACACAAACACACACACACACAAACACACACACACACACACACGTACAGATGAGGAGTCAAGGTGGCACAAAACACTGAGGGTGCAAGCCAACAACACAGAGCAACAAAAGATGGGGAGGGGCTGGCATCAGCCAATTAACCTCCAGCTGCCGACACACTGAACACCTCCAACTTCGATTCTGAGATTGTTTTCATTCATAACGTTTGGCACAGCAACAGAAGAGTGGCAGTGTTCTCTCTATAGAGGGACCAGGAACGCCTGGGGAAAGAGACATCGGGTACACTGCTTCATGCCAGGCACCAACATTCCAAAGATGGGTCTGAACCACCAAGAGGGAACGGAGTTGGGAAGCTCCAGGGAGCCCTGGAGAGTTCCACATGTTTAAATAAAGGCCCTGCCCACACCAGGGCTCTCAACCTGAAACCCCACTACCCCGTCCTGTTCTAAAGATGCTGAGAAAGAACCCACCCTAACCCTCCCTTTACAGAGAGCAAGCCAAGGCACGGGGAAGACAGCAAGTGCATCAGGTCACACAGTGAGTGCCCAATGGCCAGCCCGAGCAGACCTCTGGCTCGCTGACTCTAGGCCCAATGCTCTCCCTCCACACCAGGAACTGCTGCCACCTTAGCTCAGGTCACGTCCCTGCCTTCTGCCCTAGGCTAAAACAAAGGTCACACCCTTCCAGTCAAACCAACAGCTCAAAAAGCCATCATCGAGGAGGAAGAAAATCAGGCGGGACATTCGCACGCCAACCTGGCCCCAAACTCTGCATCACCCCCAGGGCCACTGCAAGCCCCAGCTTCACACAAGACGGTGGCCACCTGGAGTCTGGCTGAGAAGCTTCCGCTGAGTCGGCACATTCAAGCCACCCAGACAGCTGGTGAGGGGAGCATTCAGGGAGACACTCCGCGATAGCAGCGCTGTGAGACACTCCCCAGACGACATGATTAATATTATGTGCACAGCATGTTCACATAAAGATATTCCAAAGTGAGGTCATAGCCTCGGCCCGACATGTCTGTCGCCTGGTTTTGGCTCTAACCTAAAGCACACAGTTCTTAAGGGGATAAGGTAAACTCTCTCAGGTGACCTCACTTCCTCACAGGTCATTTCGCATCCCCAGGGAGGGGTGGTTTAGAATTCATTTCTAGGGTCAGGCCCAGATGAAGAGCTGAGAACAACCATCCAACTGACAAGATGGTGGTCTGTAATAAAGCCTGGGAAATGCTCACGCCATTTGAGAACCCCGCTTCCAGGAATCCATCTAAAGGGGGAAGCCGAGGTTGACCGAGCACTGTGCAGCTGCAGGGAAGGCAGTCTGCAGAACGGAATGGGGAATGCACACAGTGCCAACAAGGGCACGCTGGCTAAGGGTCAGCACTCCTCCAGGACAGCACGTGAGGGTGGCTTCGAAGGAGCTATTTTTAATTTTTATGTGTGAGAGTGTGTGGTGTATGTGATATGTGTGAAAGTGTGTGTGTGATATGTAAGTGAGTGTGATATGTTTGGTGTAATGTGTGTGTGATGTGTGTGTGATACGTGATTGTATGTGTGTGTGTGATGTGTGTGGTGTTTATGTGTGTGTGATATGTGATTATGTTGTGTGATATGTGAGTGTGTATGAGTGTGTGATGTGTAAATGTGGTATGTATGATATGTGTGATTATGTGTGTGTGATGAGTGTGTTTGATGTGTGTGTTGTGTTGTGATATGTCATTGTTGTGTGATGTGTACGATGTGAGCGTGTGTGTTGTGTACGTGTGTGATATGTGAGTGTGTGATGTGTGATTGTGTCGTGATATATGTCATTGTGTTGTGTGATGTGTGTGTGAAGTGTATGATGTGAGTGTGTGTGTTGTGTACGTGTGTGATATGTGAGTGTGTGATGTGTGTGTTGTGTCGTGATATATGTCATTGTGTTGTGTGATGTGTGTGAAGTGTATGATGTGCGTGTGTGTTGTGTGTGTGATATGTGTGTGTGTGATGTGTGCATGAGTCCACATGAAGGCAGAGTATGCTGGATTCCCTGGAGCAGGTACTTGTGGAGGTCCAGCTGTGGGTATTAGAAACCAAGTAAGTCCTCTATGAGAACAGTATGCAGTCTTAACCACTGAGTGGTGTGGGAGGTCCTTCTGTCTGTGTATTGTTTTTATTGGTTAATGAACAAAGAATGCTTTGAGTCCATGATAGGATAGAACAGAACTAGGTGGGGAAAACAAAACTGAATGCTGGGAGTGAGAAGGTGGAGAGAAGAGAGAAGTCATGGAAGCTGCCAGAGACAGACGCTGGGAACATTACCCAGTAAGCCAATGCCACATGGCGATACACAGATTAATAGAAATGGGTTAAATTAATATAAGAGTTAGCCAATAAGAAGCAAGTGCTAATGGGCCAAGCAGTGATTTAATTGATACAGTTTCTATGTGATTATTTCAGTTCTGGGCGGCTGGGATGAACAAGCAGCTCACCTGCAACAACTGAGGCCATTTCTCCAGGCCTGGGGCCAGCTTTTTAAATCAGCACATAGGAATGGAGGACAGAAAACCCAATCTGAAAAAGGGTAGATAATAAAATCATACATTCCGTCTGAATTTCAAAATATAAGATCCAGGACGGAGGATGAAGCAAGAGCAACCAATGCTAACCATGGCAGCTAGAAAAGCGAGTGTTCAACAAGCTGCAGCAGACCCCACACTTCCTGGAATACGCCTGTGTGCGGACCTAGAGGTGAGGAAATGAACCAACCATGATGCCAGCCCAGGGCTGCACAGCTTCTAAGTCAGGGAGGCTCAGGGCAAGCACCCGTCCAACCTTATTCCTGTTCCTGCACACCGGGCGAGCTGGCTGTGCGCACAACTGAACTTTCTAAGCTAAGCTTAGGCATTCCCATAACCAGGAAACAACACAAAGAAGCCACCATCAGCTGCAATGGCTGGATCACTTTAGCTCTCCAACCGTGCTACCGTGGTAGGAACTGGAGAGACAGCTCTGTGGTTAAAGAGCACGGCTCCTCTTCCAGAGGATCTGGGTTCATATCCCAGTGCCCACATGCGCTAACAATAGTCTGTGACTGCAGTTTCAGGCAATCACTGCACACACACGGTGCACAGACATAAAGGCAGGCAAACACCATAAACATAAAATAAAATACTTTTTAAAAGATCACTGTAGTCTGTCATTCTCTCCCAGAACTTTCCCTGGAAGAGACAACATGAGCAAGGAGGCAGTGTGCCTCCTCTGGCAAGACTGGCTTCATTCAGGGGGACACTCCTTCCCAACCCTGCACTTTCTCCAATCCCTGGAGCCCTTTCCACTTCAAAGCTCCCACAAAGGCTACTGGTTCCAACAGACGCCACCCTGGTAGGGACTGAATCTGGCTGTGGCCAACACAGATCTCTGACAGTGGTTAGATCTAACAGTGGCTGACCCCTGCCTGAGATCCTGGGTAGAACCCCTTATCCTGTACAGACAGGACAGAGGCAGCTCAGAGGCTCCTACTGCTCACTGCGCACTGGAGTCAAGCAAAGATGCAGGGCTGACGGATCTGTGCGACCCGTGACCCGTTCATCATGTTGCTGGTTTCTGTCCCTTTAGAACACAGGCTCTGGGTACTGAGAGCACCAAGTCCACCGTGCTTTCATTCTGTATGCCCTAAGCACCCATCATCCAAGAGAATAAAACCCAGTCAAGTGGGAAGCCTATGATGCTAATGAATAAAGATTCCTATAACAAGCCTCACCCTCAAGCAGCAAGCCTCTACCAGAGAAAAAGGCTCAACTCAATCTATTCCCTGCAAACACAAAGGCTGGAACAGAGCCTGGGCAGAGGCAGCGACCAATGCAGGGCCTCCTGGGACCAGATAATGAAGTGTTTTCCCCTAGGTAATAGAAAGAACTGGAAGGTAATTTAAAGGGTCATAAAACCTGTGTTAAGAAGATGAATGAGGGGAGGCTGTGACTGTATATATGTGTGTGTGTCCTAGGAATTAGGGGTGGCTCTGTGTGTGTGTGTGTGTGTGTGTGTGTGTGTGTGTGTGTATATATATATATATATATATATATATGGGGGAGTCCTTGAAAGATGGCTCAGTGGGTAAGTGTGATTGCTCTAGAGGTATAAGGACCTAAGTTCAAATCCTCAGCACCCTTGTAAAAAGCCAGGTATGGCCATGCATGCGTGCAGCCCCACTACCAGGAGGCAGAGATAGATGGAGTCCACACCCCAAGAACTTGCAGGCTGGCCACCCTAGTCAAAAAAGGCAAGCGTTAGGTTTAGTGAGAGATCTTGTCTCAAGGCAAGAGAGGGAAATGCCCTGTTGGCCTCCACAAGCACACCAATGACACATCACAGAAAGACAGACAGACACACACACACACACACACACACACACACACACACACACACGGTGGACTGGGACCTAGGTGTGGCTCATGCCTAGAATCCCAGCACTGGAGAGGCTGAAGCAGAAGGATCACTGTGAGTTAGAAGGCTAACCTGAGCTACACAGTGAATAGCAGGAGGCAAACCTGGGCTATAAAATCAGAGCGACCTATCAATTAAAAAAAAAAAAATTGGGAGAAAAAAAGAGCCGGGGAGAGGTGGGGAAGAAACAAGGTAATGACTAAAGCTTTAATCCAAAAACAACAAGGCGGAACAGCACTGTGAGGAAAAGAGGAAATCTCCAGCATCGAGGCCACAGAGGCTTCTGGCAGTTTCCTCCTGAGAATCCAGGACGGGTTGCAACTAAAGATGAGCTGGGGGCTGCCTGACTCATGCAGAGCCTCTGCCTGAGCCCAGGTAAGGACGCAGCAGGCAGCTCTCCTCAAGACACTAATGCCCAGGGGTCCTGGGACCAAAATCAGGAAGGGACTTTTGCTGCACGTGATGGACAAAATTTTACATCCAATTGTATCTTTTACTGGAGGAAGCCCTCCTGTTGGTCAGGCGATGTGATGTTGCTTTTAGCCTTTCCCCTTTGGATTTTATTTCATCCACCTGGCGACACAATTCCCATTGGTTACAATGATGACCTGGTGAGACATTCTACCATCCTACTCCCAGACCCCAAGCCAAGGAGCCAGGACAGCTCCTGGGTTTCGGGAGGGATAGTCAGAGCACCTCCAAAGTCAGTCCAAAGCCTCACTCAAGAACTCCACTGCTGCGGAGACCTCACTGGGGAGAAAGCTTCCATCTTGTGGCAGTTCTGCCGGATCTGTCGACTGAGTAGACAGGTTCAAACTCAGCAGGGTGATCTGGCCTGTGCCTTACAGTAAAGGCAAGCAGTGCCGGTGACAGTGTCCACCGGGGAAGTGACAGTTTGCACCACCAATGGCTCTTCACTTTCTGGCTCACAGAGGCACCAGTCAAATTCACAAGAATGTTCTAGATTGTCTCTCCAGGCATGTTTGATGTAGAGAATTTGGGGGACTGCACATACCCCCATGGAGTCCGAACTGAAGACGTCAGAGCATTTCCCACCAATCAGAACTCTACCCACATGTGTGACTCAGGCTGACGCTCACAGGCTTGGCGTTCCCGTGATTAACATGCCAATCACTGCAGACAGGATTCCCTCAGCCAGTTGCCAGGGTGCATTCCAGTCACTGCAGTGAACCACCAGAGACACTGGGCTAGCAGCCAGAACCAGAGCTAACGGGAAACACAGCCAGACATCAATCCCCGTCAACACCTCCTCTCCAATCCGCTGCTAGAACCTTCCAAGGAGCAGCTCACAGTTCCTTTTGTACGTAAGTCAAAACCTGCTCTCATGAAACCATCTTTTAGGAAAAAAACAATTCATCGGAGTGGTGGTGCATGCCTTTAATCCCAGCACTCGGGAGGCAGAGGCGGGCAGATCTCTGAGTTTGAGACCAGCCTGGTCTGCAGAGCAACCAGGACAACCAGAGATACACAGAGAAACCCTGTGTCACACACGTCCTCTCCCTCTAAAGCAGGAAGTCCTGAGTTCTTCAGCACCCCTCAAAGACAAGCTTCTGGCCCTCCTATTCCAAGGTTCTTCGATTCACTCAGTAGGACAACGACCTTCACCAATGACCTTCACACTCCCCTGAGGTCACCTAAGGCACAAGGTGCCTCCTTCTGAACTGTGACCAACCAAGACCACCTACAGACTGCTCAGCAGGACAGTCAGGCTTGGGGGAACTGTGTGCAGGACGCTCCTCCTTTGGATATCCACACCATGCCCTAACTGGGCACCAACTACCCCGCCTGCCCAAGGTCAGTACCTATCTCAGTCTTCCCGCATCCTTAGCACACTGCCTGGCCGGTAGCAAACAGGTGAACATCTGCTTTTTGTTATTATTACTATTCTACCATTAAGCTTACAAAGGCCAGCAGAGCACATGCCGTTTTATGACGTTACAATTCACTATTTTTTCTTTTCCTTTTCTTTCTTTTTTTTTTTTTTTTTTTTGGTTTTTCGAGACAGGGTTTCTCTGTGGCTTTGGAGCCTGTCCTGGAACTCGCTCTGTAGACCAGGCTGGTCTCGAACTCACAGAGGTCCGCCTGCCTCTGCCTCCCAGAAATGTGTGTATAGATTCTGTGCTGTAGACTTCATCGTGAGCCTACTCCCTCCTGCTCTACAGACCAGTCATTCCAAGCGGCTGGTACAGGCTTTGCAACAGGAGGTGCTGCTTTTCGGCACAATAGGGAAGGCAACAAAAAAACCAACATCTTTTGCAAGAATATCCTTCCACATAGAAATTTTGATTTCAGTGATGTGTATTGCCCAAGGATTTCCGAAAACTCCCAAGTGTCTGTCCATCTTCGGTACCACAGCCATGTAGCAGGGTCCCAGCTTTCCAGCATTCTTGTCCAACTCTGAGGGGAACAAGTTAGAAAACCATGCCAGATGTGGTGCGTTCTTAATATGCAATAAAATATTGATTCCTAAGCTATTATATGCTTCTCATTAATGAAAATAGGGCCAGGTGGCAATGCCTGCACCAAGCCTAATGGCCTGAATTTGATCCCTGGGACCCAAGTGCTGGAAGGAGAGACAAACTCCCACAAGCTGTCCTCGGACCTCGCCCATGCTGGTGCAAGTATGCATAGGCACACACGCATGTGAGCAAGCACACACACACACCACACATACCAGAGAGAGAGAGAAAGGGAGGAGCCTTGAAGGCTCATTTTCTTCAGTACTTGAAGACAGTTAAAAGTGTCGCTAAAATTAGCATTTCCTCCTCTGCACTTTTTATTTGGGGATGTGACAGTTTCCCCAGGGCCTTCAGATTCCAGGTAAAGAGGAGTGGGGCTCCCCCTAAGAACACTGGGAATGCAGCAATTCTAGAAGTGAAAATGAAAATCTCCCGCTGCTTCCTCCTTGATGGAGACGAATTTTCCCACCCGCTGATGTGTCAAACACACATGAAAAATGTCAGCTTCTACTTCCCAGCACCGAGGAAAACACCTTTACGCTGAGACAGAGGTGTGGGTGAAGAGCAGAAATGTTTTAAATACATATAAACGAGGATTTGTTTATTTTTTTAAGAGGCCAGGTAGCAGTCCAGTGGGTGGGGAAAAGTTATAGAAACAATTTGAACAAATCATAAAAACCAGGTTCATGAACCTGTTCAGACGGTCCCCAAAAGGCGTCCCTGAGAGAGCGTAATTACTTGCTTAGTAGATTCAAGGGACAGACATCCTGATAGCTCCTGGCTCAGGACAACTTAGACTTCTCACAAAGCAGCTCTATCCGTGGGGCTCTGTTTGATGAAGTTCCAAGCAGGCCTGTCAAACCCAGACTCCACAGGTAGGGTCCAGTCATGATTTCAACCAAATGTCCCCAGGGCAGGGGTTCCCAACCTTCCTAGGGCTTCAACCCTCTGGTACAGTTCCTCATGTTGTGGGGACCCCTACCACAAAATTGTTTTCATTGCTACTTCATAACTGTAATTTTGTTACTATTATGAATTTTAAGGTAATTAGTTTTGGAGACCAGAGGTTTGCTATAGGAATTACAACCCACAGATTGAGAACTACTGCCTGGGGTCTCCAAAACAAAGCTTTCAAGGCAAGGATTGGGAAATTAAAAAAAAAAAAAAAAAAAAAAAGTCAGGCAGTGGCTCACGCTTTTAAATCGCAGCACTCAGATGGTAGAGGCAGGTGGACCTCTGTGCGTTCAAGGCCAGCCTGGTCTACAAAGGGAGTTCCAGGTCAGCCAGGACTACACAGAGAAGCCCTGTCCTGAAAAAACAAAACACAAAAACAAACAAGACTTTGGGGGCTAAGTGGCAATACTGAAGCTTTTCTGTACACAGGGGGTAAGAGAATAAAAACCATTTATTAGCTCACAACCTGTAAAGCATAGGTGTTAACTCACCAACAATACAAGGAATGCCATTAACACCCCAACTATGTCCTCTAGACTTGCCCCTTGACCTCCAAGGCTGTGCTCAATCAAGGAGGGAAGATATACAACTCTTAGAGGCGTGAAAACCACACAAAGACACACAAGCAACAGAAAGCAGCACTTAACGTGTTAATGGCGCCTGAATATTAGGGATCCACTAATGTGGGGTTCACCACCAGAAGAGTGAACCATCGACAAAACTGTTAAGAGGTTCGATGAGGGAGGGACATGTCCCATTCCCCGCACCGTAACCCCAGGAACCCATGAGTACTGCAAGCTGCCTGACAAAAGGAATTAGGAGTAGATAAATTAGACATGCTAACCTAGCTGAGATAAGATTATCCTAGATAACAGGGAGATGGTTCAGTAGTAAAGGCACTTTCGCCACCAAACCTGACAACCCAAGTTCCACTCCACTGCTAGGGTCCACATGGTAGAGAGAACTGAATTCCTCAAAGTTATTCTCTGACCTTCAGCACAGGCAATGTGGCACACAGCCCCCACCCCGCCACACACAAAATAATGAATAATGAATCAATGTTGTTTTTTTATTTATTTAAAGTACTTAAATGTGAAAAGAGGAGGCAGGAGACTCATTGTCTGCTGTGGGACTGAATACTGTATCTCCAAGTTTGAATACCAAAATCCAAACCTTCAGTGTGTTGACATCAAGAGACGGAGCCGCTAGGAAATCAATCGTTTCAGATGAATTAAGAGGGCAGGGCCCTTGTGGAATTGATGCCCTTATAAGCAGAGACCCTAGGGCACTTGCTTCCTGTATCCCTGCCAGGGAGGGCATCCCACAAGAATAACTGTCGGCCATGTATGATGGCCCATAGAGGTGGAGAGGTCTCTGTAAGCTCTCAGCCAGTCTGGTCTATACAGCATGTCCCAGGTCAGCAGGGCTACAAGGTGAGGCACTGTCTATAATAAACCAAGAGGGCCCACCCGAGAGTCTGACTACAATGGCAGCCTAATGGGGGACTTCCAATCTACAGAACTCCAATAAGCTTCTAATGTTCACACCACGGGGATGTAGCATTACGTTGGGACAACCAGCGCAAACTCTCAGAGGTGACCTGCAGAAGACTCCACTGGCCATTTGCTAGCTCCATAGAGACAAAGGGCTGAGAACCAAGGAGTGCGGTGGCCTCTAGAAGAAACGGGCAAGGGGAGGAGCCTTGACCAAGGCATCAGTCAGATCTCAGTACAGTGAGACCCATGCTCCACATGCCACCTGCAAATCTGAAGGAAGAATTTGCGCTCCGTTAAGCCTCTGGGCAGACAGAAACATGCTTCAGAAGCAAGAGGAAATGGGAGTCAAGAAGAGTTTACCCTGTCAGGCGCCAGCCTGTGGCAGACTTAGGGCTGGGAAGGTCACACCCAGGTAAAGGTAACTAGAGCTGGGGAGTGTGGAGAGAGACACACATCATCACCACATGCTCAGGAAGCAATGCACGTAGCCAGGTCTCGGTAGACACAAAGCTGAGGTCAGACATTGACAAATCCCAAAAGAGGGCATAGGGCAGGCCAGGCATAAATGCTCAATGATTCTCACCCCTGTTTCAAACACAAGCAAAGGGACCACTCTTTCTGGACAAGCAACCACCCTGGGTTACTAAACCCTAACATCAGTCACAGGGCACTCTTCTTTTAGGACCGACAGCCTTTGGAGCAGAAGCTGTCCAGGTAATGTGCACCTAGCCAACTGCAGTAGCCAGCGCTTCACCCCTCACCACTATCCTGACATCCTGTCGACGAACCACAGTGCAGGAGTTCCAGAGGAACTTGACAGACTGCTGTAACCAACATCATCACCCAGAGGAAAGCATGGTGTCCTCAGGTGACTTTCCAAGGAGATGACACCTGTTCTCAAATAAAGATTCCAAGATAAAACTCGGACTTGGAAAACAAAAAATTCAGATTCACAGTCTTAATAGGATAATTCAAACTTGGAGTGATGGAGGTCATGGGCACAGGATGACAAAAGCAGAAGACCCCCCTCCAAGGTCAGGTGCACAGCCAGTGGGCTGGACAAATGGGACCTCAGGAAGACACAGACCCACAAAGTCCCCAAGAACTGGGTAACTTCCTAGCTCTATTAGTTAAGGGTCTTTTGACAGCAAACAAAGTCCTTGGGGCCTTGGGGAGAAGAACCATTCTGATCATGCAGACGGTACATGGAGGGAGGCCAAAAAATGGCAAATTAGGGCACATGGGCATGGGGAGGGACCTCTGATGGGTGGCCTGAGCCCAGGAGATATGTAGAAGCCCAGGCCTTGCCGGGTTCCTGGATGGCCCACTAAGGACTGTTTGAACATGGAAAAGACCAAGGGTCCCCTTACAACACATATTTGTACACTGAAATTATCGGGTGTCTACTTGTGCTCCGCCCCGTTTCCATCCCTCTTCTGGACCTCCCTCATCTTTCCCATGCCTGAATGGAGCTCATGCCCACAAATTTCCGGGTGAAAAAGGAGAATTCTGTTAGATCGTAAGCAGACCCGGCAGTGCCTCTGTGTCTTTATTTTTCTAGAATGCTTCTCGGAAGACACGAGGTTTATGGTCCGCACACAGCAATGCAGGTCAAGAAGGTAAATGAGACAGGTGTGGACACACCACGGCTGGCCTCCAGGCATGCGCACCACACAGATTATCTCTGATTAACAGCCTTCTCAATACATGATGACAAAATCACTGTTTTCAATCTGATCAAAATACACTATCCTTTTTATATGACGTGCAAAATAGAATATTCCTCAAATTACAAACTCAAAAAGGCCCGAGTGGGTCCAATTTTTAAAAATTAAACTCTTTGTGAAATCTGGGATTTGACAACAAAATCGAGCATCCCTTAGTGAGCTCTCAGCCTCCTGAGGAGCAACAGGATGCTACACACACTCCAAGTGGGCAGTGGCTTTCTTAACTCAGCAGCTGCTGAGCGCAGCCCTGTGCCAGAGGAAAGCAGCATGCTGGGGAAACCTTTCCAATCCCCTGGGAATAGCTCTGATCGGACCCTCCTGTTGTCTAAGAGGAGCAGTTTAACCCTGATCAGAGTCTTACTGGACCAGAGGGAAGCCTGGGCTCTTTGTAGGTACTGAGGCTCCAGACCCAAGTCCATCATCTATGTCTTACTTAGGCCATCTCTAATTTTGTGGGTGGTTCCTTCTGCCAGTGACCAGGACGTGAGGAGGTCTGAGGGAAAAGCTGTTGTTAGGCCCGTCCACCCCACCTTTGTGAGAGCAGCTACTCTGTGCCAGGGGCTCTGATCTCACACTGAAGACCAATTGGTGTAGGAGGTTCTTCTGTTTGTGTGTTGCTTTCATTGGTTGAATAAAGATACTGCCTTGGCCTTTTGATAGGGCAGCACTTAGGTAGGCAGGGAAGACGGAACAGAATTCTGGGAGGAAAAGAGCAGAGACAGGCAGATGCCATGTTTCTCCTGCCCAAGACAGACACTGGTTAGACTCATGCGGGTAAGCCACAGTCAAGTGGCGATACACATTAATGGAGATGGGTTAATCAAGATGTGAGAGTTAGCTAATGAGAGGCTGAAGATAATGGGCCAGGCAGTGATTAACTAATACAATTTCCGTGTGATTATTTCGGGTGTAAGCTAGCCAGGCAGGACAGGACAAAGGGTCCCGCTCCCCAGACTACAACCAATCACTCTCTTAGAACTCTCCAGGCTTCCAACTCAAGATCAGGCTGCTCGGGCATCCAGTAACGTGGCCTCTCTGATGTGCCGACAGACTGGCTGGACTCCACTTTGTCATGTGTGTTCCTTCTATCCCTTCTGTTATTCCACAGAGCCTGCTCAAGGCATATGCCTTCAGTGAAGACAACTTTCCAGACTCCGCGCCATCGTGGCTTGTTGCAGTTGGTGCCAACGATGAGCAGAGGGTGGCTCCCACAGCCATGTTCATACTATCCTGGATGGGGTTAGGTGGGATGTGAGCTTTCAGGCATTGCCATAGCCTGATGACATCATCTGGTCCTCCTGCTCCAATCACTACACTACTTTTTTTTTTTTTTTTTTTTGGTTTTTTTGAGACAGGATTTCTCTGTAGCTTTGGAGCCTGTCCTAGGCTGGCCTCGAACTCACAAACATCTGCCTGCCTCTGCCTCCTGAGTGCTGGGATTAAAGGCGTGCGCCACCACCGTCCAGCTCAATCACTACTCTTGACTAAAATGAGACACCACAAGGTACAGATATCTGTGGACCTGAACGCCCTTCTACACCCGTACAGAGCATCCACACTCTAACTTAGCAGGGTTGCTCTCCCACAGGCTGGCTAGCTTTTTGTTCCAGGATCTACTAGTCCTCTTTCAAGCCTCTGACACCATCCCTATTTCTGGTTTTTGAAAGCTGCCACCTTCCTTTCCGAATGAAACTACACAGACATTTGGTGACTTTTCAAAAAAATATTTTCTATCATTAATAGGATTTGCACAGGGCGGCCCTCCCACCATCTGTGTGGCCTGCTGTCCTTAAGTCAAAAGTTTCAGGGACTCGTGTTTTGAGACAGTGTCTCACGTAGTTCAGGCTTGCCTCTAACCAACTACGTAGCTGAGGATACCCTTGAACTTCCAAGCCTCCTGCTTCCACTTTCCTGAGTATTATGATCATGGGTGTGTGCCACTGTCTGCTGAGAACCAAACCCGGGCTTCACTTCATGTGCTAAGCAAACGGTCTAGCAGCTGAGCTCGCCCCAGTTCTGGGGTGAATTCATTTTCCTTCAGCACATGTAGAAGTCGATCAAGTATTACCTGGTGGACTTTGTTTGTATGTTTACTCATTTTCTTCCCAGACAAGGAAAGAATAGGAGAAGTGAGAAAGGCAGAGAGATTTCTGCCATGACTCACAGTGCAGGCCAAACAGAAGAAGGCGGAGCTTCTGTCGCCGGGCCTGATGGAGTGGGTTCATACAGTGGGGCAGACAGGAGACAAGAGAACTCTCCCCGAACCAGACAACAGGCAATAAATCCTATTTCTGGAACAGGTATCCCAGCATCTCCAGACTGTATGTTCAGTGGGGGAGGTAACCAGACAGGACTTTAAATAGAGTGTTTTCACTGAGAACCCTCCTCCCCCCCGCCCCCCCCCGCCCCCCCCCCCCCCGCCCCAGACAACAGTGAGGACTTACCTAGCCCGGAGATACTGATTGCCTTCACAGATTTCTTCATTTTGTAGAGAACCATCCGGTCCACGTCCAAAGCCTAAAATACAAAGACTATGTGAATTAAAACATATTTGCACATAGATCATAACTACAGACACAAGGCCCCAAGGCTGCTTCTATGGGCTGAGGCTTTGCCTAGTATGGAAAATTTGATATACAAAAATGCACCAAACAGCAGTTTTATTGGTTTACAGAAAACCAACTCATATGTCTCAGCACCTGAAGCATACAAGCTGCCTCTGCCCACATCACCTGCTGAGCACAGGACTCTACAGAGAGGTGAGTGAACCTAAACACAGGGCTTGACCACATCTGGACGTCTGTCCAGACTGTCTGTTCCAAAGCCCTGTCTGCCCCTCTCCCCCTGGAGGAAAGGGCAATTTCAAGGATACCAAGTGACCCTCCCCACAAAGAGCGTCCCAACAGCCAAGTCACGGAGTCAGACCCGCCCTGGACAGATGCGGCTCAGTGTTTTGGATTTGTGAGCCTATTAGCTGTGTTTAGGAGGCTTAGTCCTAATCCCCTCCAAGTCTCAGATTTCTCTTCCAGAATCCAGCTGTAACAGCTTTGGCAAGGCCGAATGATCAAGAAAACACTTGCATGTTTAATATCCAGCAAATATTTACAGCGCAGCCATCACAAGACAACAGCAAATGGTGTGAAAGATATCTGCGCATAGTAGGTGCGCAACAGTGTGCACACATAGTAGGCGCTCAACAGTGCACACACAGTAGGCGCTCAATACTGTGCACACATAGTAGGTGATCGATAGTGTGTTCACATAGTAGGCGATCAACAGTGTGCACACATAGTAGGTGCTCAAAAGTGTGCACAGTGACTCATCGACCCCAGGCATTTAGTCACAGCTAAACTTCTAGCAAAGAGGCAGAGCGAACACTTTTTCCCTTTTCCCATTACTCAGGTAACAGCTCAGAAGATCAAAGGCCACCAAATGGTTGTGACAGGAGGGTGCGTACACCTGGGAGCTAGGAGAGTGAGGCCAAGTAAGGGGGACCTGTCATCTAAAAACATCAGAAAGCCAGGCCCCTTGAATCTGCTCCCAGCATCCACCTTTGTAAGTCCTCATTCTGACGCTGCCGTGGCTGTTTTCTGGGGTGTTAGAAACAGATGAGATTGGAGCCGACAGTTTTAAATGGAACACTGATCAAAAGGCACCAGGCAGGGTAAAAAAGAAAAGAAAGTTCTGATCACACCAGTGTGTTTGTCTGAACCCATAGGATGTACTCACTGAGTGAAACTTAATGTATATCAAGATCAAACCCAGGACTCTAGGCAAAAACAGAGCTATTTAAAAAAAACAAAAAGACAGCCTTGCTATATTACATAGCTCAGGCTGGCCTTGAAGCAAAATTTCTTATGAGTTGGCTTTTCTGCATATGGGGAAAGATTTTAAGTGTGGTATATGTACCCCAGAGATCCTCCCCACTACCTCAGTGCTGGAGTTACAGGCACCTGCTACCATGTCTGGCTTTTTGTGGGATCACACTCTGTGTGTGTGTGTGTGTGTGTGTGTGTACACATTTTGGGGGTACACGCCTGTGGAAATTAGAAAAGGACACTTTACGTCCTCCTCCGTCACTTTCCACCTTATTCCCTTAGGACAGAATCGCCTTGGTCATCTGACTCCCGGGACCCATCTGCCCCACCTTCCAGTACTGGGGTTATTATGGCTATGCCTGTTTTTTTTATGCTGTGGGCTCTGGGTTTTTTGGTTTGTTTGTTTGAACTCAGGGCCTCATGCTTGTACAGCGAATTCTCTCACTGAACCATCTCCCTAACCCCCATGAACTCTTAATGCTCCTGGGTGGCCATCTCTAACCCTCTCTTGACCTTAAAAACAGGTATTTGGAAACAGTAGGTAACCCACAAAAACCTGCCCTGCCCCCTCTCCCTCACACTCTCCGTATCTCCTCCCCAGGCCTCCAAGAGGTATTCCACAAGGCTGTGTTTGCTCAGGCAGTCTCTGAAGCGCCACGCCCACATGTCAGGGAGTAGAGCCCGACAAGGTGAATCAGAATGCTGTCACAGTTGGGAGTTCCCACCCCAAGTCGCAGACCCTTGCTGCAAACACAGCTGATGAGCAAACATGCAGTCTGGGCAGATCCTCCTCCAAGCCTCCTCACAGACAGCAGAGGACCCCTCAGCAGCAAGGGTGAGCTCTTTAGAAGTCAACTCTTCCTAACAGCACAATTCAAAGAAGCCGTAGAAGCCTCCCTGCACTCTGAGCTCTCCTTGCTAATCCGTCAAGCCCCTGAACTGCCACCTTCACTTCTGGTGGTCCTCTGAGCTCTCAGTGAACTGCCTGATGCTCACCCAATTCACTGTTTTCTTCTGCTTCTAAACAGTGTTAATTGCCTTCTCTCCCTGGAATATCTTCCGGCCTCTTGACCCTTGATCCCAGCTTCACAGGCTGGCTCACAGGTGTCTGGTTCTCCAGCAAAGACATGCAATCCCTCCACAGGAAGGGTGAACCAATCGCTCATCTTAGGATGGCCCACGGCATCTCTGCTTGTTCACGGTTTCAGCTGAGATTGACTGAGCACCTGGTGCATGCCCAGTACAAAAGCAGGGAGTATTGGTGAGAAAACCAAGACAAGGATCCTGCAGAAGACAAACACCTCACCACACACACAGACGCAGCAGGCCAGGACTCACCTTGTACACTGACCTGCTTTGCCAACCTTGGACGCTGTCCCGACACCGGTGCTATCCACCTCCATACTACTACTGAGCACCCTGGAACACTTGAACACACTGGGTTCTGAGAAATAACATCAGAACTACCTTCGTGGCTTGTCACTTGCCCCAGTGCCATATTCTAAGGTCAGGGGCTGGAGTGTGTGCAGCATTCACAACCGACTGCATACCAGAAAGCCCTGCCAAGGAACGTGACTCTGTACCAAGCCATAGGGCTTCTCTGACCGACAGAGAGAGAGAGAGAGAGAGAGAGAGAGAGAGAGAGAGAGAGAGAGCTCTGTTGTACCTCAAGGTCACTGGTGGCAAGCAGGAAAGGATTCCAGGAAAGGCCTCCCAAAGATGAAGGAACTGGTTGGAGCCACACTGGTTCAGAAACCAGTCAGGCTCCATCTGGGCGTTAGATTCCTGAGTAACCAGCCAGAAACCTAGCCTGCTTCTCTAGGTCTCCAGTAGAATTAAGCGCTCTGCCGCTGGTAACCCCAGGTCACAGGGTACATCTGTGTCTGTGGGGTATGGCTGAGGCTGGAGGAGGGCACCTACTGAGGTGCCAGGGGCTGGCTCTGCAACCAGCTGAACAAAAATCACCACACAATGCTTTGAAAATTACAGCCCTTTCCCTATCAAGGACAGCACAGAAGTCTTGTAAAAATACGCCTCCATGAGTCCTTCTGTCCCTATTGTTGAAGGGAAAGCCATTTCCTGCCTCAGGAATGAGAAGATAAACAAACACTGGCTGCTGCTTTTCCCGTCTATTCAGCAGAGATTGAAGCGAAGGTGAGCTTGGCGCATGGCACTTGGTGGCAGAGGTAATTATAATTAAAACCTACACCAGGGAAAAGCGATTCCCTCCCTGCTCAAAACTGCACCCCCCCCATCCTCACATATTTATAGATCATAAGATTAAACCCAGTCAGGAGAAGTGAGAATGATTAAGACAAAAAATTCTTGCAACTGTGATTTACACAAAGCTTTGCCAAAACCTTAAAGCAAGAATACGAATAAGGCTTTTGTGGGCTCCAGAATCCTAAGGCACCTGCAACGCAGCTGAGACTTCTAACCATACCTCACCTCCCACCCCTTCTTCCGCAACTCCTCAACCCAAGAAGGAAGAGGGACGACCGGCACCAAAGCGTGAGGACAAATCACAAGCACACGGACCTTGCAGAAGTCAATGAAGACCTAAGCAGGGCGGGCCTGGCCCGTAGCTGATGTCTGGCCAAACCCTATAAACTCTGAGGGGCTGGACTCAAGCTGACCTCTAGTTTATAAAACAAGCTTACCAGATTAAATTTATTGCATAAACAAGACTGTAGGGATGTGTCTCAAACATTTCCAAGGCAAATAAATAACCGTTGGAGTGGTAACCGGAGATGGCGAATGGGGAAAGGGAGCAGAGACCACGAGGGCATGGGTCATGATAGACCCACCGCTAGAAAGACCCTCACAGCCCCAGTGGCGGCATTTTCACACCTGGCTGCCCCGCACAGTAAGCAGCCATAAGCTGTTGGGGATTCTATTACAATGAAAAACATTGACAGTTCACTTCGGCACGCCTTGCTGACTCCCGCGAGAGCTTCAGCCACATAGGCGTGTGTGTGATGGTTCCAGAATGTCATGAGGCTCTTGCCTCCTCTGCCTCTGCCTCTGCACGTCCCTCTGTGCACATGAGAGCTGTCCGGGAGCTACGGGATCCACCAGGCAGCCCTCCTGTTCCGTAGCTCCATAGCGACACCCCCTGCCATGCGCTACCTTCTTGGTGGTGTGAGATCAACCCACTTCCTCTTTGCATCCCACAGTCCTGGCAAGCAGGTACCTGATGGCAGGCTGGGTGGAGGGGCGGCCTCACAGTCTGTGGAAGGAGATGGTTTGGTTCAGGGGTGGGAAACCCATGAGCCACAAGCGAAAGATGCCCCACCTCTTGTCTGTTCACAACCTAACAGTTTTGACAGGTGGACGCGTCCAGTTCGGTGTGGTGATGCGTGAGGGAAAGCTCGCTCTGACTCACCCAGCTAAAGGAAACGTTATCCCAACCCTCAAAACAACCATATTCTTCTCAATCACGGGCCTTGACTATTAGCTTTGTTTTGAATTTCACTCTAAATATTTGTGGAAATTTATTTAATTACCATCTGGCCCTTTTCAGGAAAACTTTGCTGACTCTGACTCAGACGATCTTTGCAAAGCATCCATCCATGGCATCAGCCAGACCTGTCCCATTGGCCCCGGCCTAGAAGCACACTATAATACCAGTCCACGGCCAATTTGGTCCAGCACCCTGGGATCTCAAAGGGAGGCAACAAAGGGGTCAATGTCCTTCCTGGAACCCAAAGATAATGTCTGCAGGAGACCTACAGAGCACAGCTGTCCCTGCTGGAGCTGGCCCTGTCCATGTTCTCCCCGCTTAGCCCACCCCTATGTATGATGATGGGTCAACTTCAGAGGAAATGACACTTTTGAAAACTAGTTGATAAACCCGAGCACACTCCAGGGCAGATCTGCTAGGACGGTCACACGGGCATCAGTGGCAGGGCGGTCTCATCACACATCTGACTTCGAGCAAAGTACAGAGCATTAAGGAAGAGTGGTAAACATTTGCAGAAGCCATCGGGGATTCACAGAACCACATGGCAGCCGTGAGCTCACTGTGAAGCTGGACAATAATGGGCCTCCCTCCTTCTGGGAATTAACTGAGCTGGGAGAATAACAGGTGTCGTTCAAAATTAAGATCAAATTCATGCCTGAGCCAAACTGTAGTCGTGTGAAATGTGTGCGCCTCAGGACAAGCTAGCGGGGGCACAGACGGTTGTTCTGTAATGACACAGAAGTCAAACACAAGGATACACTAACACTCTTCAAGACAGCCCCCAACTGGACAGACTCATGAGTCTGTTGGGGAGTTAACACTACAAACCACACTATGCATTTGTACTGAAAAGGCTACAGAGCCATGGGAGAAAAGCCTTTGTGTATACCATACACAAACGATTTCAATAAAAATGTTAAAAACAGAACACTCGCGATACTGTGAGGTAAAATCTCAAAATGAAAGGCAAAGCCAGGTGTACCACTGTACAGTGGCTAGCGAACTGCACGCCTACTGACGGCCTTAATCTAATATTAAAGTATGTGACGCTGGGGTACAGGCAAAGAAAGATAAACGCTCGCTCCGTGTGTCCACATACAGGATTCCGTTCTTATCGCAGTCTGGCTAGTGAGCGCTCCCTGGCCATCACAGGACATCACCTTACCAGCTCCCTGGCCTCAGGCTGTACCCAGACACAGCTGGCCAAGCAGAAAGGTCTTCCCTTGCACAAACAGCAATGTACACAAGCAGCAAGCAACACACTCAGGAGAAGAGACTGTTAACTAGTTTAAAAAAAAAAATCACAGAAAGCAGAGAAGACACCAGCTTCATTATAAACCAATTAAACACACATACACAGCACATACATACATACACACATACACAGCACAAATACACACATACACAGCACAAATACACACATACACAGCACACACATACGCAGCACACATATACACAGCACAAATACACACATACACAGCAAATACACACATATACACAGCACACACACAGTACAAATACACACACATACACAGCACACACATACATACACACACAGCACACACACACATATACACATACACAGCACATACACACACACATACACAGCACACACTAAAAGCATGCCAGGCCTGGTAATGGTAACTCACTCTTGAAATTCCAGCACATAGGAGGCTGAGGCAGGAGGATTTTTGCAATTGAGGCCAGCATGGGCTACAATGTAAGACTATCTCTCAAAAACAACAACAACAACAAAAAATCTGAAAGCAAGAAGAAAAGATAAGAGCTGGAGAGCTGTCTCAGCGGCCAAGAGCACTGGGTGCTCTTCCAGAGGACCTGGGTTTGATTCCTAGCACCCACATGGAGGCACTCAACTGTCTGTAGCCCCAATTTCAAGGGTCCTGGCTCCTTTGCAGACCTACATGCTGGTAAACCACCAAATGCACATAATGTAAAAATAAATAAATCTTTTAAAAAAATAAAAAGAAAAAACACACAGCACAGTAACAGATTGGCCCCAGTGCATTCATTAGGTTTGGAGTTCAGGGAAAGGCAAAGGGAGAGGCTTTCAATACCCTACACTTTGTCTCCTTTTCTATTATCCTACCACTGGGGATTTGTTTACCTTTGACCACAAAAATACATGGAAGGAACAGATTAAACAATAAAGAAAACAGCAATACTCTAAGCTGCATATTCCCACATATAAAAATAAACACAGAGACTTCTTGGTTAGGCAGTACAGGAAGCCATCACGTGGCTCCAGAGGAGAGGTAGAAAATGGTGCCAAGAGACTCAGTTCCTGGCACTCTTTGAAAGATTTACCAGGGTGTACTTATGTATTCGTTTATTTAAGGATAAATAAATGATTAACGTGAAAACAGCTCCCTGGGACGCAGAGGAGGGTGAGCTAATCCAGCCTGCAGGCAGAAACCTCGCCCTGAAGCTCCCTGGATGTGGACAGAGGAGCCCAGAGCAGCCAGGAAACACTGACCAATGAAGAGGTCAAGTGAGCCGGCCAGTGATGGGGAAACCCCAGCAGAAGCAGCCCTGGGGTGCTGCCTGCACATGGTGCTGGCTCCAGGTTTGGGGACACAATGGGGACCTAACGTCTCACCTTCACCCCACCATTCCAGGGCTGAAATCCACTTCCCTCCCTTTGCCACAAATTGGTTCTGCAAAGACATTCTCAGTAAACACTTTCTGAACTGAAAAAGTAAACAAGAGGAAAACCCAAAAGTGCCATCACCTGAAACAATCAACCATGCTGAACTGCTGGCCTAGGCTGCTGTCCACTGTGACCCAAGGCAGTGAGGTCACTGGAATGGCCTAGTAAAGGCAAGAACACACCCAGAAATGCTGGGTCAGTGAGGGCAGCCTCAGTCTCACCAAGTTTCAAAAGCAACTACTCAGGAGACTGTCCCCTGCAGACACCGACGGGGACACATCCAGCAGCTAACTAGACTACGCTATAGTCTATAGTCGCTATGCAGAGAAAAGGAGACAGATGCCCTTGAACACAAGCTTGGCCTTGCTTCGTATCTGATTACTGACAGGGGCAAGAAGCCTCCAAGTGGCTCAGGAGAATAGGAAAGGAAACTTCCCTTTACACAGCAGCCACACATAGGCTGTATGGTGAGGCTGCTGGCACAGCCTGCACCGGACCCTTCCCAGGAAGGAGCCAGCGAGACACAAGATGTCCTGGACAGTCCAAGGTCCTGATGCCTCTGGCTCTGGCAATCCCACGTACTCCAAATGACAGCAGAGCACAGAGGTAGGGCAGGAATGAGCAATAATGGCAGGAGGGGAACCATGCACAGGCCAGGGGACACTCTAAAAGGTGCCCAGCCGTTAGTGAAGGGACAGGGGACAGAGACACAGAGGCTGGGAAGGTGACCATTAGCAGGTGGCTGGAGTCAGCCTTCTTGTTCTTCCCAGTCCCAGAAGACAATGGGATCCTAGGCCAGGTTGAATGCCCCATAGACTCAAGCCACGTCAACCTCACTTCAGTAACATAAACACGGGTCTTCAGAACCAAGGAGGGCTTTGCTTCCTGAGGTGATGCGGTCTACCTGGGGACACCTTCTACACACCACACACCACACACAATGCTACCCCAAGTCCTCATCTTGTCCAGCATACCAGGTCCCACAGATGCTTTCCTGTGGTCCACAAGCTGTCATAGGTGTGTTTTATGTGTTCTTTCAGAAGAACATCGTGCAACTGTGACCACAGGCTTAAAGCAATGGGCATATACTAAAAATGGGCAAAATGATATTGGATGCCTTTGATGGACAGACTGTAACAGGGAGCAGTGAGGATGTGTGACTCTTGTGTCTCTCCATCCTGACATCAGACAATTGAGACAACGGTCCCCAAGAAAACGGGAATTTCTCCAGGAATCTGTGGTCTTGGAAGAGCATCCCCTAGCTTCCTAACCTGAGAATAACTTAGCTTGTGTCCTTAGCTAGGGTAACTGGAGTAGTATTCCACATACAGCCGGCATGGCAGCAGACAGCACCAACCGAGTGTCCTCCACTTCCCAGAGAGGCACAGCTCAACCGTTCCAACTAAGGTTAGGGACACACCATCCTCTAGGTCTGCCCTTATCATCAGGATAAATTCTTTCCAGATCAGAGAAGTCGTCTCCAGAAATGACAGCTGCTAAAGTGTGGCAAAAGAGGAGGTGCAAACATCAAGAGGAGGAGTACGAGGATGTATTCGGTAAAACGCCTCTTCTAGACAGGAAGCGGCCATGGCATCCACGGATCCACTGCGATTCGGTTTATAGGCACAAGATGAAGCTGAACGAATCAGCTGATATTCTGTCAGGCAGCACTAAGTGGACTTGGTAGATGAGGATGATGGTGGTGCAGAAGAGAAGGGGGAGGGGGAGGAAGAAGAGGACAACAATGGAGACATGATGAAGGTGGCAGGGGGTGTGTTAGAAGGGGGGTGGTGAGAGGGAGGAACTGGAGGTAGGTACGATCAAGATACACTGTGTACGCATGGAATTGTCAAAGAATACATTAATAACAAATAAGTAAGAGCAACAAGCCTTCCTAGCCAGCTCACACTCCCGCTGGCACACTTCCAAGAACCAACCAGTTTTTTTTATTCCATTCATATTTAAGTTTTTCTGAACATTTCCTTACTTCCTTTGAAGGCTTCCCAAAAGGCCACAAGGAATGCCCTGAGCCAGCCTGGTAGAAGAAAAGCCCCTTGTCCTCTTAGCCTTAAAATGATGTTAAACAAGTAAAATAAAGTTTAAAGTGCTGGGAAGACATGCAACCCTCGTCCCCTAAGTCAGAGACCCAATGTTGGGGTACACCTCTATGAAATAAGGTTCCTAGCAAGCTCCCCCTTCTCATGACTCTGGGGTCTTTCTGTGCAAGAAGTCCAGCCAAGTCTGTGCTCCCCATCCACTCTCTGCAGCACTCATAGAGGAAAGTGGGGGGTCCCCATCATTCAGGAAGAAATGATGATGGCTCACCCACGCCTACCCCATTCCCCTGCCCCCACCCCCACCAAAGCTTTTCAAGTGAACCACAAGGCAACAGTGCCACTCAGATGCTAGCATCAGAGACACACACTAAGATATATGATTTATATGTAAAATATAAGTGCATAGTCTAACAAGACAGTTAGGGGGTTAATGCCAAGTACCATGCGGCGGGTGACACTGTGGCCGCTTGAACCCCATCATATGAGGAAATACGAGGTCAGCTTGCAAAACCCTCATTTGTTTTCCCAACTCAAAGCAGAAGAGAATGACTGAAAGGACTTTAGAGACTCACCCCCAGGCTGTTTATTTGGCTTTGAACCGATCAAAAGGTTTAGAGAGCCGCAGCAAATTTAGGAAAAGCCTGGGCCAATTCCCACCACTGTATTCTTCCCTGTTTCTTAACAGTGTCCCTGCCAGAGTCAGGGGGCCCACAGGCAGCCCCCACCTCACCTTTGTTGCTCTCTCTAGTGCCTGAGGGAATCAACACTTTCTCAGCCTACTCCTGAGCCCCCCACACCTCGTTTAAAATACACACACACACACACACACACACACACACACACACACACACAGATCTCACTGAGAGCTTAAGAGCCACAAGGAACAAGATGCGGACTGTGGCAGTAATCTAACCCTGACCCTTTAGCAATAATATAATGTTATACTCTTTGGACTCTTTTTGGGGATGTCCACCACTCAGCTCCCAGAAGAATCACACACAGAGTCTTATTCTTATTTATAAACATCCGGCCTTAGCTTGGCTTGTTTCTTGCCCGCTCTTCTTAACTTACATTAACCCATGTACCCTTTGGCCTCTGTGTTTTTCCTGTTTCCTTATTTCCTTAAATCTTACTCTTACTCCATGGATTACTGTGTAGCTGGGTGGCTGGTCCCTAATGTCCTCCTCCTTCTCAGGCTACTACTCCAAACCCCTCCTCCCAGTTTTCTCCTTCTATCCATTCTCTGCCTGCCAGCCCGCCTATTCTTTCTCGTCTCTCACCATTGGCCATTCAGATCTTAAGTAGACTTATCAGGTGTTCGAGATAAAGTATCACAGCTTCACAGAGTTTAAACAAAAGTAACATACCTTAAAATAATATTCTCAATAGTGGACAGCGCAGGGGCTCCCAAGAGTGGCAAAAGTCCCTGTTAATCGCTCGATATATTTATTTTTAGCGTGTCTATATGGGTGTTTTGCCTGCATGTAGTTCTATGTGTCGCATGTACACCACTGCCTGTGGAGGACAGAAAAGGGTGATGGATCCCCTAAAAGTGGCGTTAGATGGCTGGAAGCCGTCACGTGGGTGCTGGGAACCAAACCCTGGTCCTCTGCAAGAGCAACAAGTGCTTTTAATAGCTGAGCCATCTCTCCAGTCCCGTTCACTTATTATTTTTTTTATTAAAGTTTTTGGCCGAAAACCACCAAGCCTTCAGATAATATCCCCACCCCATCCTCTCCCCCTTCCTCTCCCCGTCCCCCAAGGTTCCAGCACAGAGGATGAGCAGAGGCCATGGCACAGAAGAGAAATGTGGCCCAGGTTAGGTGAGTAGGAGACTGGTGAGGAGGTTGAAGCAGTAGAAAGGCAGAGAAGCAGGATCAGGATGAGGCTGTGGGCACAAGGCCAGGCCCGGGGCAAAGGTAAGGATGGGCTGGGTCCCTGTCACTGAGGGATGGGACAGGAAGTACAGCAAAGGACAGAGGCAGCTCCTGGCTGTGCCGTGAGGGTAAGCGGGCAGTTTACCTTCTTCACTGGAGGACGCAGGTCCCTCCCCAAGGAAGGGCTCTGGCCTTATTTACACTTTTTGTTTTCACTCCAGAGGGGGGAAAAAAACAACTAGAAATCCTAGGGAAGCAAACAAAGAGAAAGTGACAGCAATGGCTGGGTCTCCTCCTACATAAAGGTACAAGCAGAGTCCCTCCTGGCTAAGGGGTCATCTGAGATAGCTGATGACAGAGGAGTGGGCCCAGGGTCCCTGAGAGGCTACAGGACACAATGCCTGCCCACCTGAAGCACGTTGCCATCACTGCACAGGCCCAGGGGACAGCAACCAAGGACAAGCAAGCCCCAGCTCCCAGGTAACAGGCACAGGGACCAAAGATGGACCAGCCCCAATGAGGAAATCCACAGGGATTAACATAATGCTGCTGTCTTTGATCTGAGGTGCTTACAACAGAGGAGGTGGGGGACCAACACAGAAGAACGGACGGACACAGACACACCGTAAAGTCTTTCTCAAACCATGACACCATAAAACTAGCATGCAAAGTGCTTGCTCCACCTCAAGCAACATGATAACTTAATGCCTCCAAGATCTACAATTTGGGCTGGAGAGATGGCTTAGGTGATCTGATGTGGGAGTCCCCGCTGTGTGCTGTGATTACCATTAATGAATGAAGAAACTGCCTGGGCCTGTTGATAGCGCAGAACTTAGGTAGGCGGGGAAGACTAAGCTGAATGCTGGGAGGAAGAAGGCAGAGTCAGAGAGACACCATGGAGCAGCCAGCATCAGACATGCTGAAACTTTGACGGTAAGCCACAGCCACATGGTGATACACAGATTAATGGAGCTGGGTTAAATTAAGATGCAAAAGTTAGCCAATAAGAAGCTAGAGCTAATGGACCAAGCAGTTTTTAATTAATATAGTTTCTGTGTGGTTTTTTTGGTTCTGGGTGGCTGGGACGAACAAGCGGCTCCTCCTACAGCAACCAATCAGAATTCAACACCCGGGACCCACATGGCAGATAAAGAAAGGGAGCCAACTCCCCTAAGAGCCTTCTGACCTCCTTATGCATCTTGTGACAGGCACATGGGGGAAATATTAAAATTACGTTTTAATACATGATGTAATGGGTTGCTTCTCCTGGGGGGGGCGGGAGGAAATCTATGGCTGAAAGTTTCATTGGGGGGGGGGAATAAATCAATGATTAGTTATTACCAATTACTATGAACGAGGAGGAAGTATAAAAATAAAGTCAATGATGACAGAAAGCACTTTTTAAAACTTCTACTCTATTTCCCTGGATTGGGTATCTTGAAATACACAGCAAAAGAGAAAAATCCGATGACCACTTAGCCGAAAAGTCCGAGCACCGTCACCAACCCTATTGGCACAAGGCAAGTGGCAGTGACTCACCTTTTGTCCATGTGACACTTTCAATGCATGACATGACACAGGCACACGGTAACAATGTCCCAACCGAGGCTCAGAGGGGCCACACCAAGTCCACAGAGGTAAGGAGAAGCCAAAGCAGTCCCCGGATTCCCCATTCTCGTTCAAATTCTCTGCCGTGTTCTCTCAGCAGTGCTGTTTCCTTACCGCTCACAGGAAATGACTGTGGGAATGTTAAGGAACACTGAATCGAGAAAATAAAGATATTTAATCGGGCGGTGGGATCCCTGGAAATCCTATAGTCATCCTAAAGTGCTTACTAAGCAGACAAGCTGCTCCTACCATGGCCTGGGGTTACGGTGAAAGAGGACCCTGCTTTCAGAAACCTAAGACTTCCCGAGTCATTGAATCTTCTAACAGAACTATGGAAGACAAAGGCGAGACCATGGGTGCTTCTTCCAGGGCAGGGAGCCGGGTCTCTTCCCTGACGGACACATGCTCCAGCAACGTGAGATGAACAGAGCGTACAGTGCTGTGCTTTATTTATGCCTAACGCACTACCCCCCACCCCACCTCTCTCTCTCTCACACACACACACATACCACACACACATACAGAGACATCGCGAAGAAAGTGACAAGCTGTTAACAGGCAGGCAGGTTGCATGAATGGAACCAGAGGGGCTGTGCCAGCCCCTCCCAGCACATGGTGCGATAGAAGCCAGAGATAGATGGAGGAATAAGGGGACCCATGTCCCCTTGGACCAGCTCCTCTGTGTGTGGTGGATTCGGAGGCACCCTTGCTAGAACAGGAATTGTTCAAAGATGTGACATCCCGTCCTCCGAGCTGCATCAGTGAGAACACAGAGGCCGGTACCATTTGTCTGGAACCAGCAGTGTGGTGCCAGTGGCCCACTCTACGCTTTCCTTAGTCTTTGAATTACATAAGACAGAGATGAGTCGGGTTTGCACAAATAAGTAGGAACAGATGGGCACAGACATCCTCTGTTTGAAAAAAAAAAAAACGGAAACGTTCTGAAGTAGTAGGAAATTGGTTTCAACTCTCTATCATGGAGCATGTCCTTGTAGTCCTTATTGTAAATGCACTGGACAAGAAGGGCCTGGAAGTCCCTGCTGGGTGACCTGTGCATACTATCCCAGAGGACTGTAAGTCAGGCGTTAACTTTTCGGAGCCAACAGTCTGTGCTGTGCTACCTCACACACATATCACATACTAAGAGATACACACGTACACACCACACCCCCACGTACACATCACACCCACACACTACACACAAACACACACCACAGAAACACACACATACACACCACATACAACACACCACAAAAACATACACACTACACACATACACCCCACACAAACACAACACATAAAAACATACAGAGATATACAAACACACACCACATACAAAAAGACACACACACACATACACACACTACACATAGGAACATACACACAGACATACTACATACAAAAAGACATAAATACACATACCACACATAGGAACATACACACAGAGACACATGCACATACAAAAAGACACACCACACATAAGAACATACACACAGAGACACACACACACCACATACAAAAAGACACACACACACATACACACACTACACATAGGAACATACACACAGACATACTACATACAAAAAGACATAAATACACATACCACACATAGGAACATACACACAGAGACACATGCACATACAAAAAGACACACCACACATAAGAACATACACACAGAGACACACACACCACATACAAAAACACACACACACACATACACACACCACATAGGAACATATACACAGACACACCACATACAAAAAGACATAAATACACATACCACACATAGGAACATACACACACAGACACACACACACGCCACCCACTTTAACATCTTGGAGATCACCAAGTGGCTAATTTTTTGTCTTTGCCATCCTAGGACCATGCATTCAGTTGGCCCTGAAAAAAAATCAGTCAATGAATTGGGCTGCTGGGATCACCTGTCTTTGCAGAGGACCCTGGGACGGCTCTTCTTGCATAGTTCTGTAAGGCGTCAGCATCTATGAATGTGATGTTGATTACGATAACCACGGTTGTATACTGACTCCTCTCCAACTTCCTGTCTACACAAACACCTTCACTAAAACAGCAGAGCTGTGTAACTGGAGCGATTCCAGCCTCTGAACTCTAGCTTCTAAGTCCCCCAACACCCATTGGGTGCCAACAGTCATGCAAATAAATCCGCCGCCCTCACACCCCTTCACCCATGGCGTAAGAGGACCTTCGAATGTTTAGGTAGTAGCCCCTCAGGGCTGCGGACGCATGCTTTAGCATGCAAACATTTTTAAATGTTATTATAATTGTTAATTACACGTATGAGTGTATGCATGTGACTGCAGGTGCCTTTGGAGACCAGAGGCATCAGATCACCCTGGAGCTTGAGTCACAGGAGGTCATAAGCCACCCGGTGTGGGTGCTGGGGACCAAACTCAAGTTCTCTGCAAGAGCAGGACTTGCTCTTATTCACTGAGCCATCACTCCAGTGCCAGCATGCAAATCTGAAGAGTTTTTAGCCATTGTTAGAGATATTCTAGGTTTTAAAAAATTATAGCCATGTTACAAAACCTCTCAGGAATCTTTGAGGAACCCCGGGCCTCACAAGTTCTCACTAAATTGCCTTCAAAGTCTTGGGCAAGTCCTTTGCACCCCTGAGAAAGGGAAGCCTGACTCTGAGTTCTCTAACCAGCTGCCAAATCTACAGCAACACAGACAAAAGGGCCACCTTTTCAGGTCCAGAATTTCTGTAGAAATGCCAGAAAACTTTCAATCTGTTTCCTTTGTTTTATTTTATGTGTGTGGGCATTGTAGTAAGGAAGGGGCCTCTTGTTGGTTCCCGGCCACCCGGCTAGCTTAGACTGAAATAATCACATAGAAACTGTATTAATTAAATCACTGCTTAGCCCATTAGCTCTAGCTTCTTATTGGCTAACTCTTATATATTAATTTAACCCATTTCTATTAATCTGTGTATAGCTAAGAGGCTGTGGCCTACCAGCAAAATTTTAGCACATCTATCTCCAGCAGTTCCATGGTGTCCCTGACTCCACCCTTCTTCCTCCCAGCATACAGCCTCGCTTTCCCAACCTAGTTCTGTTCTTCCCTGATATAGGCTCAAAGCAGTTTCTTTATTCATTAGCCAATAAAAGCAACATGTAGACAGAAGGACCTCCTACACCAGGGCATTTTGTCTGCATGCATGCCCATACCCCACATGTGTGCAGTGCCCGCAGGGACCGCACAAAAGGATGACAGATGCCCTGGAAGTGGAGTCACAGTTGTGAGAGGCTGTGTGGTTGCTGGGACTTGAACCCAGGTCCTCTGGAAGAACAGTCAGTGTTTTTAACCACTGAGCCACCCCTCTAGCCCCAAGAATTCTTAAAAAAATAAATCAGAGACCATGAATCATTTAAATTTTTTCTGTAAGGGTGATTTAATCCAGCTCCCAGAATACCTACAACAACTGTTTTGCAGAGTATACCATTCACAAACTTGTCTTGAACTATCACTACTTAAACCAGTGGTTCTCAACTTGTGGGTCTGGACCCCTTTGGGGATACCGTATCAGGTATCCTATACATCAGACATCACTACAACATGAAGAACTACATTAAAGGATCGTAGTTAGGAAGGTTGAGAGCCACAGAAACGTTCACTTTCTCTTGACAGTCCCTTCCAGTGAGAGACATTCAACACCTTAGCATCTCCTCTGCTGTAACGCACTTCATAATACACACACACACACACACACACACACACACACACACACTAAGTCCAGACAGCTACATCAAATAGAATGAATGCCCAGAGGCCAGTGAAAACATGAAATTCTGGATACCATGGTTACCGGGATATGTGTGTTAAATCACAAGGAGACCCCGCAGCACAACCCTAAAATGGCAAGACAGGCTGATAACGCCGACTGCTGATGCAAAGATGGAGGGACTGAACTCGTGCATGTTGTGAGTGCAATTGAAAATGATACTGCGGCTTGAGAAAACAGAATGGCAGCGTCTTAACAACCTCAATCCACTCAGCACCAATCTTACTGTTTACCCAAGCAAATAATAAAACATCTTCTAAACACGGCGGTGAGTGCCTGTAGTCCAGAACTCAGGAGTAAAAGGCCGGAGACAGTGACCAGCTCAGGGCCATCTCCTGCCTCAAAAAAGAAAATAAGAAAAATAAGGAAAGAAACATCTGTTTGCACAAAGACTTGAATTTCCATGTTCCTAGAAGCTCTTACTCGTTACAGCTAAGACCTAGGAAGAATTCAACTGTCCATTGCTTAATAAAACTGATTTTAAAATTATGGCATGCCCATGTAATAGGGCTCAGTAATAAAACAGTGGTCTAAGAACAATTTAAGCTCACAGATGGGACTATGTACCATGACTTCATTGTATAAAACTAAAAAACAAAATACCACAAACAAAAAAAGCCCACAACTGAAAAGCACTGGCTAGCAGGAGTAGAAGTAGGGGTCCATCTGCAGGGAAGCAGAGGCGCAGTTCCGAGATAGCTACATGTGGTCACTTTCGAGGGGGCTGCACGAGGCATTCCAGCAAACTCACTGAATTCACAACTTAAAACGGGCAAATATATTATGCATAGAACGTATCTCCATCACGCCGTTTGTTTTCGGTTTTTTTAACTTTCAAAAGACAACCCTGATTTCTTTGGCACCTCCGGACCAGCTGGGGTCAAGGACAGAGAGCACTGGTGACTTGTGGGGGCTGGAATGAGCTATTAAAAGTCAAGGCACTTGGCAGGGGGCTACAGACTGGGCATCCACTAGCTGAATTCTTAGTGTCTTACTAAGACTTTCAAATTGTTTCCCGAATACACTGGTCTGTCTGTCAGTTCTTTCAACTGGCTCACCTCGGTCACACTGCTCGGTCACACAGGGCCTTAGCATTCATGGCCTGGTCTGGCCCCTCTCTCAGATGTCTCTCGGGTGTCAGCATCTTTATAGCATATAAAGGCTTCCTCAACAACATAAAGGCTCTACCTCCTGCGTCATATGCTGCATGCTGACACCCTAATTCCTTCTCATCTGTCAGGACTTCCCCAAATGCACCTGATTTAATAGAAAAGGATGATGACCAGGCCAGTGAGACAACTCGGTGAGCAAATGCACTTCTGCTGGGCCCAACAACCTGAGTTCCAACCCCTACGCCCACACGGTAGAAGGAAGGAACCAACCCACAGGTTGTCCTTTCACCTCTACACAGGCACCGTGAAATAGAAACACTAGATGTGGGCTCGAGAGATGGCTCTGGGTAACAGAACACGTAACTATTCTTGCAGAGGATACAGGTTTGGCCCCCAGCACCCACAAGGCAGTTCCCAACCATCTGTAACTCCAGTTCTAGGGGATCTGATGTCCTCTGCTGGTCTCTGCAGGCTTCTGCATGTGCTAGATGCCTATAAACGAATCCAAGGACACATGGCAAACCCGTGGGGGGGGGGGGGGGAGGGGAGAAAAAAAACTAAATGTCAAAATATTAAATGCCCCTTGCTGTCTGCTAGATATTAGACAGCAGTGAAGGCAGTGTTTCAGTTCCAAGATCACACGCATTATGAGAGCTTTGTAACAGATGTGCAAGACGGTCATGGCAGGAATCTCACTTGAGTGTAAAACAAGGCTTAGGAATAAGTAAATTTGCAGGGCTGGAGAGATGGCTCTGGGTTAAGGGCACAGACTGACTGATCTTGTAGAGGTCCAGAACTTGGCTCTTAGCACTCATCCTGGGCAGCTCACAACTGCCTGTACAACACTGGCCTCTTTGGACACACAAACATAAAAACAAATCCTTTATCGATCCAGATTCACTGTCATCCCGCCATCTGTCTGTCCTTCCACCACGACCCACAGTGCTTTGATGACATGGGTGCAACCTGACATTCCAGAGTGCTGATTGGCCCTCAACAAGAGCAACCTACAGCAAAACCTGGGAACGTATCCATGTTTGTAGGATGACCCCTCTGGCCACATCCCATGCATGCTGCCGATGGCACCTCCCCAAGGTGCCCCTGTCCTGGAAGTGCCAATGCACGCAAGGCTGCTCAGCTAGACCCAGAACGCTGGCCTGCAGAGACAAATAAGCCTCTAGTAGGTACTGGCAATTTCTGTGACCTTTCCTCTATCAGTCACCTATACTGCCCCACCCCGGTAAATCAGACATGCAATCCAGGCAATGAGTCCACCTGCCATTTCCTCTCAGAGAGTCATCTCTGACCTCAGCAACAGCTCTCCTCTAGAGCAGTGGTTCTCAGCCTTGCTAGTGCTGTGATTCTGTAATACAGCTCCTCATAACCTTGTTTTTTCTGCTACTTCATGACTGTAATTTTGCTAGTTATGAATCCTCGTGGAAATATACCTGTGCTTTCCGATGGTCTTAGGTGACCCCTGTGAAAGGGTCATTCGACCCCCAAAGTGGTTTCGACCCGCAGGCGGGTAAATACTGCTCTAGAACAGGTCTGGCTGGCTCTCAGGAAGTGCTTATGGCAGCCTTAGCGCTGTGGAGCCCCAGAAATTACTCTCCGGCCAAGCACAAGATGAAGCTCAAATGTGTGATTGGAGTTTGTAAGTATGAAACCATTAGGCACGGCATCATCACAGAAGTGAAACTTACCGCACAGGAAGGCAGGGCTGTTCCCTTGGAGCCGTGAGAGCAGGAGGAGACAGAAGCAGGGAGGCTAAGGTGGAGCTGAGGTCCAGACCTCGGCATAAGATCAACTCAGCTCTAAGTTCAGTCCGTACTTAAAGGCCTCGGGGAGTAAGGGCAACACCGGAGCTTTGTAGCAGGGAAAGGCAGCATCAGACAGCAATTGTTCCGGTGACAGAGCAAAGATAGACCCTCTAGCAAAGCAGCCCCCAACCCTAAGGGCCAGCCTGGGTCCACCAGTATGACCTTGACCAAGTGACAACCTCTTAGCCCTTATATGGGCCCAAAATATGCAATCTGTTCATGTGGATACAAAAATTAAATCATCCAGAAACCTAAAACTCTACGCTTTTAAGATGCCGTGGATGGGTGAAACTTACATTCTTTAACACACAGAATGTCCCTGCAGATTCAGGAGCCTGGAAAAGTCTGTGAGACAAAACCCGATATCTAGCTCTACTCCACTCAACATGGCGTTCAATCTACAAGTGCCAGCTAAGAAAATTTACCAAGTATCGTCCCAGGAGACCTGAGTGGAAGGGGTGGGCAGGGCAAGCAGGAGGAAGTGGAAAGGATTCCCACACCAGAGAGGCTTGCACCTCTGAGAGCAACCCTGGGAGAGGTGCAGACATGGATGTACAGATAGGGAAGTCAAAGCCTCAGGGGCTGGCGTCCTGTGGGGAAGCTACCAGCAACGGCACGGAAAGTGAGTCTCACACCCGCCTTTCTCCCATATCCTGGTACGTTTGCCCATACTCAAACATGGGGAAGTTTCACAGACATTAAATATCCAGATGAAGTAACGGCAAAATACCGAGAGATTTTCAGGGGTGTGGGGATACACATGTGGCGGTCAGAGGACAACTCTGGGGGGTTGATTTTCCACTTCCACCCTCTGGAGGCACGGTCTCTCTCACTATTTCTGCCACGTCTGTATCACTGCACACTCCAGGCTAGCCGGCCCAGAACTCCAGAGCAGCTCTCTCCTGTCCACCTCCCATCTCACCGCAGCGGGGCTGAGATAACAGATGCTCTCTCCTGCGTCCAGCTCTCTGGGTGGGTTCTGGGGGTCTGAACTCAGGTTGTCAGGCTTGGACACAAATGCTTTTACCCACTGCCCATCTCCCCAGCCCCACTAATGGATCTGGAAAAAAAAAGGAAATCCAAGAGAAGTCAATTTTATAGTCTGTTTTCTTTCCTTTTTAGATTTATTTATTTCTATGGGTGTTTTGTCTGCATGTGTATCGGTGTGCTCTGTGTGTGTAAAAACCAGAAGGTTTCATTCAACACTATCTCAGTTCTCAGGATGGCTGGGTAGGGACAGCAAGGATTCTCATCACGTGGAAGGTTGCTGGTTTGGTCTCAATGTCAGTGTGGGGTGCAAATAGAGCCCATTCCAGGGTGTTTGCCTTCTTCGCCACCTGCCACCTCTCCCTGTCGTCAGCTGGGTATCGCCCCATCAGCCAGGGTAAGACACCGGGGCAGCTGAGCTCATGGGCCTTTCCTGTCTGGTTCATGGCTACATTCCAGATGGCAGAGGTTGCTAAAAGTCTGACCTCTGGATAAGTGTGGCATAATTATGACTAAAAGCTTGGAGGACACACATCATGGAGAGGTTATCAGAGTGGGGTGGGGGTAGAAGAGAGGAAGAGGGCCTGGAAGTGACAGCTGACTGGTCCCACCAAGCTTAATACGGGGTTATAAATCTAAGAGACACAAAATCCCGAGTAAAGACAGCCTATCAAGGCTGGAAACTGTCAGGATGTACAAAGCTAAAAGAGACAGCGGCTGCAGGCCAACAGCTCCGAGCCTGGCACTGGCCTATGCATTGCCCAAGCTACTCTCATTTCACTGGTGACTTCTTAGCATCCTCAAATTCAGGGTGAGGAATCTGGGACCAGAGGACCCTTAAAGTTCAGACACCCATGCTGCTGTGTCGAGCATCCGCGTGCCTTCGGCCAGATCATGCTGGCTATTCTGACGGAAGCCACCAGCCCATCAGCAAAACATTCGAATCCAAAGGCTCTAAGCTGTGGCAGAAAACAACCCCTGAGGTGAATGAGGCCTTGAGGCCAATATCCTTTTAGGCAGGCAAATTGTTAAACTGATCCACCCAGCAAATGGGGAGTGCACGCCATCTGAGACTCCCCAAAGCATCTGGTGGCCTGAAATCAGTCCAAGATGGAGGCCATTCTGGGGAAGGGCAAGGCAGTCTCCTTAAACCGAGGTGCAGTTCATGGTGCCCATGCCTCAGAACTCTGGAGCTAACAGACTCAAGGCAGACAGCTATGTGTGGAGAATGTTACCTTCTCGCGAGGACTGAGGATGGGCTGAGCAATCTGGAGGCAAACAGGATCAAGAGCATCAAGCAGAGAGACTCGAGTGTGCTTTGCTGAAGGTAGAACTGAAGACTTCCCACTTCTTTTTATCCAGGAGACAGGATGAGATTGTGCACACGAATGAACAAATAAAAGAGGATATATGTCTACCTGTTCTGCGTAGCACACCTCTTTGGGGGCTGGAGATGTGGTCCAGTAAAACGCTTATATAAGGACACTCCCCTGCGGATGTTAAAACTGGACACAATGATGCACACTGTAATCCTAGCGCCGGGGAGGCAGAGAAGAGAAGATATCCAGGGCTCCTTAGGTAGCCAGTATGGTTGGAGAGGTAAAAGACTGTGTCTCAAAAACTAAGGTAGAGAATGACTCAGGAAGACACCAGACACCAACCTCTGGGCCTGGCAGACAGGAAGCTCTGGGTTCTAGCCCCAGCAGGGCATTAAAAAGCAACAACAAACGAGATTTTTTTTTAAGTCTACTATGGAGGCTGGAGAGATGATGAGCCCAGTTAAGAGCACCTGTTGCTCCCGCAGAGGACCTGGATATGGTTCCCATCATCACATGGCTACTTACAAGCAAGTAATTCAAGTTCTAAGGGACCCGGCAAGCCTCTCCTGGGCTCTGCAAGCACCAAGCATGCGTATGGTGCACTATATACATGTAAGCAAAACACTCATACACATAAAACAAAAATAATAAATCTTTATTTAAAAGTCTGGTCTGGATTCTTTTTGAAGAGATCTTAGAAAATTCTACCCTTTTTTTTTGGAGGGAGGGTAAATGTAAATACCTGTCCCAAGTCAATCAGCTTTACCAGGGACACAGCCAAGGTCCTCAGCTAGTTCTCTTGATGTGCGATTGGACTCCTCCCTCATCTCAGGCCACACACTCTTTGCCCTTTTGAAATAAAACAATCTGTCTTCCCTGGGCTTAGTCTTAATAGTTTGTTGATTACGCAATCAAGCATGGGGGGGTCTGTTCTCTTGCACCCGAGTCCTAAACACCACCCCAGCAAAAACACTCGCCGTAGCAAAAACACTCACTGTGACCAAGTTCCGACTCAGGCACCATGCCAGGGGCTAGCCTCTAAGGCAGAAGCAGCAGAGGCTCTGTCCCACAGGGTGCGTCAAGTGTCATTGCAGTGGAGAGACACAGACCAAGTAACATAATGTGTGTAGGTGGGAGAAACAAAGGCAGAACAAGGCCAGCCCCGTATTCACCGCCCAGCCCCGCATTCACCAGGAGGGCTCTAGCAGGCTGTTAGCTAGTGCAGCAGCAGAAGCCACCAGCAGGCATTTGGAGACTGAAGGAATGAATGAGCAGGGTGCTGTTTGGGAAGCAAAGTGACATTTGAGCAAGACACGTTTTTTTAAAAAAAGACTTGGAAACTAAGTTTAGGTTACAGAGGGAAACCGTCATCACTTTGACAAGCAACCAGAAATAAATACATGACTAATGGCTTTAGGGTTTGTTTGCACAGAACTCTCCACACCCAGCACAGTAAATAGCCTGAGGAAGCACAGATAAGACCAGAGCTATGCAGGCTGGCCTTGTTTCAGGGACCCCAAAGTCACCCCAAGTGTATCCAGAGCCCAACGACAACAGCTCCACACTAATCACTCCGCAGATCTGGAAAAACACAGTGCTCAACAAAGCTATGACCAGTCTTCCTCAGATGGGAAGCCCTGGAAAAGCTCAGCTCCCAGCATGCATGGCTTCTGTTAGCAACACCCTCTCCATGGACACCCACCCTCTATGGACGTCCACCCTCCATGGACACGTACTATCCATGGTCACAAACCCTCCGTGGACGCCCACCCTCTGTGCATACCCACCCTCTGGGGACAGCCACCCTTCGTGAGCACCTACCATCCATGGATGCCCACCCTCCATGGATACCCACCTTCCACGGATGCCTATCGTGAACCACCACCACAGAGTTTTTTTTCCCCACAATGTAGCAGAGTAGGTAGCCTAGTGACTTGTCCTCCTGAGCCATAGATAAAAAGCTTACATCAGACGTCAGGCTGCATGAACCATGAACCAGTTCTACCCTGGTATGAGTCCAATGAGTGCTGGTAAAATGTACCATAAGGTTATCCTGTAAAACAATAATTTTTCTTGGCAGAGAAGTCACGCAACCACACTGTTTATATGATGCTTTCCTTCTACAAGGCCTAGGGGAAAGTTTTTCGTGTGTGTGTGTGTGTGTGTGTGTGTGTGTGTGTGTCCCAGCCCCATCTCCCTCCTCTCCTCTTCTCTTCTCTCTCTGTCTCTCTGTCTCTCTCTCTGTCTCTCTCTCTGTCTCTCTCTCTCTCTCTCTCTCTCTCTCTCTCAGCTCTTGCTGTTCTGAAATTCAGAGACCCACCTGCCTCTGCCTCCAAGCACTGGGATTAAAGGTATAGGTAAACATACTCAACCTAAAGTCATAGATTCTTAGACTACAAATCCACTGCCTACACACTGCCCGGGTGGTAACTGGCAGTCACAGGCACTGTTCACACTGCGCTACAACTGTTGTTGTGACAACCCAGGTGAGCGATTCTGTCAGCTGACACAGCAAATAACAAGACCCCTGGCTCTTATAGAAGTGGGAACGCTCAACTCCATTTGGTGTGTAGAGTGTGTCAAGCGCTTGTGAGGATTAACTGTCACAAACTGCTCTGCAATCTGCATGTGTTTGCGTGCAAGCAGGCATGTGCATGGGTATGCAAGTGCACACATGCATGTATGTATTTCCTTCTCCAATTATCTGTCTACTATGCATCAGGGAAGCCTAGAATTTCATTCGCTAGCATTTTAACTGTAGCCTAGGGGTTTTGTTTTGCTTTGGTTTTTGGTTTTTCAAGACAGGATATCTCTTGTGTAACAGCCCTGGCTGTCCTGAAACTCACTCTGTAGACTAGGCTGGCCTTGAACTCACAGAGATCCGCCTCTGCCTCCCGTGTGCTGTAATTAAAGGTGTACGGCACCACCGCCCAGATAGATTCTAGTTTTAATGATTCATTATGGCCCCCAATATGTATAATTTCAGTGTATTACAATTGTAAGAAGGATTTATTACAAAAGCAATTTTCTACCAACTTTTTTTTCACCAAAAAAAGTTTATATAGTTACTTCATAAAAGCATACATCCTGCTTCTGACCGGGGAGGAATAGGAGATGGTGGGGAAGGCCAAAATCCTTCAAACAGCTGGCCACATCACTTGCTGTCGGAACTTCTGTCTCAACACTAGGCTGGGAATACTAGAAGGCACAAATTCAGAATTCGGGTGACTAGGGTCAGAACCCAAACTGCTTCCTGAATAAACATGAACGAAGAATACCCACCAGACGACCCACTTACACAGATTCTGTCTCACCTTAATCTGGGTAAAATCACGTTAAACAAGCTTCAACTTAGCTCCAGATCTCTCTTGCAAAAACACACTGACATCTTTGATCTTCTACAGGTCTAGAGTTGGGAAGTATTTTAATTAAGTTCGTCTGCATAACACACAGTAAGCAGCTGCTTCTTCAAATCAAATAGGATTTTTAGCAGTGACTTCCCTGATTGAGTCACACTTTCCCTCTGAGTTATAACACCAACAGAGATCACAATCTGTGCCTTACCCCAAACTCCAAGGTTCGCCAAGGGCAAAGCATTCCTATTCTCGGAGAGTGGAGGAAAGACTTCTGTTAGACCATCCCCAGAGTCCAGAGTGCTAATCATTACACAATGGGACCAACCCTCTTACGCGTTCCCTCCTCCGCAACATGACAGCCATCGTCCAGGGCAGCCCCAGATGGAGCAGGCGCACGAACCACTGACGATGCCTCCTTTACTTTCACTGGTTTCTAAACCACAATTATTCAATCATATTAACTGCACAAATGAGTGGGTTTCGGAGGGAACATTTCTACGTGCACACCATCGTGTTCTGACACTGTTTCATTGTTAGAACAAAATCCTGCTCTTCGCTGTTTGTTAGGAGCCTCTGTGGTCTTTGGGCGAGAGTGAAGAAAGGCAATGGCCTCAAACCAATCTAACAGCCTCTAGGACGGCACCACACAACCAAAGTTCACCTTCTTAGTGTCATGATGCCCAAAGGGAGAAAACTCCCACCATAACTGAAGAGCTGGAGCAGAGGAAAAGAAAAGGCGATCAAAATGGTAATGAGCAGAGGATTCTCTCCTGGGCCTCGCCCGGCATGGGGATGACTCACAGGTGATGAGCTAACGGTGGCCTGTCTGGTCACCAGCTCTTCTCCCTTACCGCTTCCAAAGGGACTCAGAGAATCAAGAACCACACTGTCCAACACCAGACAGCCACGTCACCACGCAACTGAACATCCGCTGTAGGATTCTGGCTCTATTCACAGTCTGCAGCATCCAGAGTCCCAATGTGTGACCCCAGAAGCAGATTGTCACAGATTCCTGTAAACGCCCGCTCACTGTTCTATAAACTGTCACCAAACACAACGACTGTGTCGGCACTGAAGTGCTGGGAGGAAAGAAGGCCCTGAGTCTGTGCCTCCCATGGCTTGGGCCAGATCTCCATCTGTGACCTGCCAGTGCGTGGTCCCAAGAGGCCATTGTCCAAATACCACCGACTCGCCCTGCTGTCTGGCCAAGATGAAAGTGTCATCCAGCACAGAGCCCGGGCCTCCAGTCTCATTTCTGAGACGGGAAGACACTCTGACCAGCTGCCTCTGAAGGACACTCAGACCTTCAGCTCTGTGTAAGAAAATTCAAACAGAGGCACCTGGCCCAGGAGCGCAGAGCTACCCAATAGCAGAGGCATATTTGAAATTCACAGATTTCCAACCAGTGGCAAAAACCCTGCCCCTCTACCTGTTTCCTACCCACAGGATCATCTTCTGAGGTCTACGGCCATTCCTACCCATCTCCCGCCTTGCCTACATTCCACAGTGACTCACACACGGTAGACACTTAATATAATATGCCAGCTCATTTGAAGATACGCATACCCCCAATAGGATGTCTACTGTATTTTTCCACACAAGCATGAACTTAAACCAACCGACTTTGTTTTCAGGTATGCACACTCCATACAAGCATCTCAGAATCACCCATTGTCTGGGGTGCAGGGGAGCAACTGGAAAACCGCTCAGCAGGAAAACCACCTGTCACTCAAAGCAACCACAGACACAAAGAATCAACATGGTCCAGCCAAGATTCTGCAGTATCATTACTAGATATGGAGGCAGTCCCTTCCGGAGCATGACTGAATTAAGGCTGCTGTCCTAAAAGATAGTAAGTGAGCTCATAATAGCTCACTCTGGAATGTGAGTTTGCACTTTTTCTAATAAATACCGATGAGTCTATGCGGACTAACACTGAAAACGTTTTCTGAATCATGCCAGCAAACCACCTGGTTTGTTCTTCATCTTGACTCAGTTCCTTCCCGCAACCCTTCCAGTGGCAGCAAGGCCACAGACAAGAAGACAGCTCAGCAACAGGAGGCCTTCTCTCCGCAGCTCTGAAGCCCCGGGGGAGGTCCTTGAGCCTCTATTCAGTTGACGCTATTAAAATAAAGGCACAGCTATTGGTGAATTGTGGTGCCACTCACATGAGACAAAGCGGTTGGTGCCTGAATGGTACTGTTACTGTCCAGCAAACGGAATTCTCTTGAGCTTCCGAGAGGCAGGGCCTCAGTTTCCTCACTTGTAAAATAAAGGAAATAAATGCTACGTATCTCCTTGAGTTGTGATAATAATTAGTGTTTGTCTGTCTGTCCGTCTCCACACACAGACACACTGTCACTTCCCTTATAACACACTGAAGCAACAAAGCAGCAACAGTCATGATTCAACAGTTCAGACCCCCACAAGTGAGCATTCCCGTGCCACAGCTGATGCCAGTAACTCCGAATGGGCACCAACACGACACCACAGACTCTGAGCCTACCCTACGTATGAGGCTTCCACAGAGTCGGCAGCATCTAGAGACGGAGCTCGCCACACTAACAAGCTAAAAAGGGAAAACCATATGGTCAGCTCAGCCGGTGCAAAAGGAACATCTGACAAAACTGAACGCCCATTCAGGACAGCACCTCGGCCCTCTAGCAAGGAAAGGGAAACCACTGAGTTACAGCCACAAGGAGCCTGCAGGGACGGCCGGGGGCAATGAAGACATAGAACCAAGGCAGGGGCAATAACCCACCCCCACTCCCCAACACAGAAATTCAGGGCAACAAGAGGGAAAGAGAAGGGGCAAACAGATTGAAAGGAAGGAGTCAAACCTGGTGTCTGGGAAAGTCACGAGTCATCTACGTGGAAACCACCAAGCAGTCTACAAATCGCTATGGAAACCACCAAGCCAACAAGAGGGCCCTTTAAGGTGATGGACACGTCTAAAGCGTAATTACAGTGGTGACTCCCAGAGAGCACTCTCAAAATCAAAAATGGTGCATTTAAGTGCATATAAATTATACCACAAGATAAAGAGATGCAAGAAAGGGAACAAATGTCTTAGTACCCCTCGCCAACAGGCTGAAGCCCAGCTGCGACCTTCCCCAAGCAACGCAATGTGAACTTACTCCCTGACTCCAGGAGACAGTGGACCACCCCACCCCCCATCCTGAGGGGAGACCTGTGAGTAGCAGAGGTCTCAGGGGTAAGACCCAGTCTAAAGAGCAAAACTGTGTAAATAAGGGCCAACGAAAACAGAACAGCGGGGCTGGAACTCAAGCTGTCACGCGCCAAGGGGCTTCCCGAAGCTCTGTGACGTCATAATAAGGATACTGAGGCTCCTGCTGAGAAAACAACTTGCCCAAGATAGCACACAAATTTCTGCCAAAGTTCCGAAGATGGTTGTTTAGATGGAAAAATACAAAACTGAATATAATTTGAATTGGTAATTTATATACATAACTAACAAACTGGTTTCTATAATCCCAGCAGACCTGAGACTCCTCCCTAGGCAGAAGAAGACCCGCATTCCTCCCTCCGCAGAAGAAGACCCGCATTCGGGACAAATGCCTGTCTGCAGAACTGCAGGAACCACAGGTTAGACCCTGAGCCACCCTGCCTAGCACTCTTGCTTTGGAAGGACACACACCGTGTTCACATCTACCTGTGTGTGAAGACAAAGACCATCTTAAAACAGCGACTCTGCCAAGCGAAGGAGGACAGAAGCTTGTGGGCTGCAGTGTGCTATACCAGGCCAGCAGCAAGAGCAGCCTCACTCCTGGGGACGCACCATCAAGCCTTCTAGCCACCCCTGAGACCAAGCAGAAGCTTTCCAGAGACTAGAAATAAGCAGAATTGACTTTGGCCAAAAGTATCAAGGGTATTTTCATCTAAAATTTATACCAGTGAGAAATGTCCTAACCTGGCCTCTTCAGACTTCTCCATTTTCACTGACATTCTTGAAAAGCAAAATTCCTGAGACAACTTAACTATCAAAGCAAGCTAGAGATGGACTTTTTTCCCTTTCTTAACAGTTTTAAATTATCCGCCCACTCAAACCAGAAGGGGGTTTTTCCTGGACTCACCTCTTCCTCAGCCCCCACCGCTTGAGGTCAGACTGTTCCTCCTGTCCACACTGTCCATCCCACTCCCTCTCCTCTGGTCAGGCACCTGACCACCTCCCACCCAGCCCTGTCTGCACCCACAGGGCTCAGAGGGATCTTGATGGCACTCAGCTCTGGCTCAAAAGTCCTCCACAGCTCTCTCAGAGGCGGACACAGACTAGGTTCTTGTCAGTTTAATGCAGAGCATTGACGGGGAAGTGGACCAGGAGCAGTCAGCACGTACTTAGAAGCAAATTAATTTGGGGGGCTGGAGAGACGGCTCAGTGGCTAAGAGCACTAGTTGCTCTTGCAGAGGACCCTGGTTCTCGGCATCCCTAACTCCCGACACTCTCTTCTGCCCTCTATGGGCACCAAGCATGAAAACAGTACACATACATACACATAGGCAAAACAGTCACGCAAATGCCATAAAATAGATAAATCTTTCTTTTTAATTTTAAGAAAAGAAAGCAAATAATAATTAACTGCAGCCAGGTGTGGTGATGTATGTCTGTGACCCTAGCTGCGGCCAGGTGTGGTGATGTATGTCTGTGATCCTAGCTGCGGCCAGGTGTGGTGATGTATGTCTGTGATCCTAGCTGCGGCCAGGTGCAGTGATGCAGGCCTGTGGCCCTAGCTGTGGTCAAGTGCAGTAATGCAGGCCTGTGACCCTAGCTGTGGTCAGGTGCAGTAATGCAGGCCTGTGACCCTAGCTGCGGCCAGGTGCAGTGATGCAGGCCTGTGACCCCAGCTGCGGCGGTCAGGTGTGGTGATGCAGGCCTGTGACCCCAGCTGCGGCCAGGTGTGGTGATGCAGGCCTGTGACCCTAGCTGCGGTCAGGTGTGGTGATGCAGGCCTGTGACCCTAGCTGCAGTCAGGTGCAGTGATGCAGGCCTGTGACTCTAGCTGCAGGCAGATGTGGTGATGCAAGCCTGTGACCCTAGCTGAGGTGGGAGACTTGAAAATTTGAAACCAACCTCAGCTATAGAGACCCTGACTCAAAAAAAAAAAAAAGCAAAATGCACAATATTATCTCCCATAAACAAACACACACACATATATGATGATGTAGTAGCTTTTAATTTTTTTTAAATTATTTCCACCAATTCTTAAATTCCCTTTGGCTCTCTGATAAATACCTCCTACTTAGTAAACATTGAATTAAGAATGTTTTCATAATTACAAAATTAAATTAAGTTCTAGCTCTTTAAGTTTTAGTTTTACTAATCTTCTTAACATAAAAAAGGAAGATATAAAAACATAACTCCCTCAAATACATTTTGTATTGGGCACATTTCAAGTTTAAAAGTTACGAAAAATATAATAACAACAGGCAAAAATGAGAATATAGGAGTGGGCAGGGTGGCTCGGTGGGTGCAGACATGTGCAGACACACACACACACACACACGCACACACGCATACACACAGACACACACGCAAAGTAAATGAAATGAAATAATAAAAAGAACAGGGCTATGCCAAGAGTTTAATGGCTCCACAGACTTAATGTTACCAGGAGGCCTGAAACCATGGTCTTTGCCGCATGGTGCTTAACTTCAGCGTACACAAATCTGGAGAGACCGTGCATGGGTGGCGTGCTTACCATAAAGCCTGAGGACCTGAGTCTGGATGCCCAGCACCCACACCAAATGCCAGCTGTGGTGGCATACTCCTGTGACTGACTGCTAGGAAGGAAGGGACAGGAGGATCCCTGGGGCTTGTCAATCGGCTAGTCTCAACAAATCAGCGAGCTCCGGGTTCAGTGAGAGATTCCATCTCAAAAACAAAATAAGATAATGTAATTATATACAAATCATAATATATATATGTGTGTGTATATATTAGGAAGCAATCAAGGAAGACATCTAACTTCAGCCTCTGGCCTCCACACATGTACACACCAAACATGCATGCATACAGCACACACTTAAACACATACGAACACATACACCACACACACATGAGAAGTTTGGGTGCAGACAATATTGTTTAAAACCTGCCCCACCACCATCCAAACTTCCCAGCTCAGGGTCTCTGGACCGCGGGACTAAGGCCACTTAGAACAACATGGTTCCTCGTGGCCGAGGCATTCTCGTGTACTGAGGGACATTTGGTAGCATCTTTGGCTTTACCCACTAGTTGCCAGAAACATCCCTCACCCTGAGGCATGACCCTCAAACATGTCTCCAGACCTTGCCACAAGTCCCTCTAAACCACAGTTGCCAGGATTAAGCTGCATTGCTCTTGCTTAGCGCCACTCACTCTTTTTTGCGCCATTTACGGGGAGACCTCAGCAACTCGCCTTTCAACCATTTTCTGCAGATAACTCTCCTGTGGTACCTTTGGATTCAACGCCCCTGACAAAAAAAGGGTGGACTGCTTCTTCAATGCCATCCTCCCAACCTCTCTGGCTACACAGCCACTCAGCAGGACCAGCAACTCAACATCCCGCTAGTTCTCACCGGGTGTCTCCAACACACCACAGCCTCCCCCATGCCTGAGCCTGCCCCAGCTCTTTTTCTTCCTGTTACTTCACTGTGAGTTCCCTGCCCTAACATTGAGCTTCCTATCAGCCTGCCAAGGGCCTCTGGCTATACAAAAGAGAATTGCTTTGGCATGAGTTACACACCTAGCCTTGGCGACCGGGAGCAACATTCCAGCTTGTGAAATAAGAGCAAGTCACAGGCAAAATCAGAGCATCCGAAGATAAGGCTGGCATTCTGTGATCCGTGTGTAATACTGCCGTGGCCGCCGGGCCTCCTCGTCTCTCCCCACACCAGAGGCTCTGACAGCAATTCTGTCCCCAGGAACACAGCCCCTCCCTGCTCTGTGATATGATCCTGGTACCAAGAAAACAGGCCATCTGTGTGGTTCAAAAGGTCATCCTACCCAGCCAGGTTCAAACTCCAGGCCCCATGTCTAATTTGATTCAGCTAAGCATTAGTCACTCTAGGCACACTGGGATCTCTACCATAACTGAAGGAGGAAATTGCGAGGGATATATCAGGTGAAGGTGCAAGACAGCCTCTGGAGATGCAACGCACGTCCAGGGCCTGGGAGGAGGCCGGGAGAGCCGTCTCTCAGATTCCTGCCCGCAACACTTATCACCGGCAGTCAACATGCCCGCTCTGAAATCCCTCTGAACACTTCCCCAAACAGGATATGTTCAATCAGTGAGTCATGAAGAGCGGGGGTATTTCTAGAAGTCCAATGGAAGGAAGGTGTGGGAGCGAATTTCTAAAGAGAACGAACAAAAAGACAATATGGAAAGTTAATCAGGAATCTGCAGGGCCGGAAGTGGCTGCTGGCTGCTGGGCCTTTGTGAGGAGCCCCACAGCCGCAGGCTGATGGGCCTGCATGCCGGACTACTCCAGATGTGTCCAAGTCAACAGTACAGTCATTTGGTGCCAGGCAAGTCCACCTTCCTGCTCTGCGGCTATACCGGCCCTCATTTTAAGGGTTACCCAACTTCTAGAGTCTCACCATGGGGAAAGCCTGCTTTGGTCAGGTCCCGGGTGTCTGATCCGGCCCTACGGTCGGCTTTCACAGTGCCCCAGCAGCTTCACCTCCTCGTGTAGTTTTAAGATGTTGTTATCATTCAACAGGGCTCATGGGCCTATGGCTCTCATCCCATCTCAAGTTATGAATGTCCCCCATCATACAGATTCAAAGTTCAAAAACAGACAAATGAAAGGTGGGACAGGCAGGGTCAGGACAAACCAAGAACCCAAGGCTGCCCTTACTTGGAGCTCTGGCTTTCTGATTCACTCTTTCTTCTCTCAACGTGGCCAGAATGACAACATGTACTCACCAAGTTGGTGTACAAATCAAGTGTGTTTAACATTCACTGAAAACTGCTCCAGGAAATCAGTAAGGGCAATGTGTTTCTTAAACAAGTAAATGAGGTTATTTGCCCGGGGGACCACATCAGAGTCAGCTGGTGAAGCCAGTGACTAAGCTCAGGTCCAGAGGACTTCGAGAAAGATACATAGATGGACACTCTGATCGCTGTCCACACTAAGGCAGAACATGTGCTCTGTAGAAAACGGGCCATTTGTACTCTTTCTCTGCACCATACTCTACAAGTGTTACTACAGAGTGAAATCTGAGGGAATCTATAAAAAGTCATCTCTGGGAAAAACAAAACAAACCACAAACACTAAACAACGACTGAGACAAAGAACCAAGGAGCCAAGTAAAAGCCTCTCACCACTGTAAGCCTGTAAACTGCACTGAGGTCTTTGTGCTGGTAGATAAGTAAATTACCACGACAATATGAAAGACAGGAGCGAGGAGTGGGAGCGCAGGTGGAGCCCAGGGCTCGATGCCCTCCACTGCCTCTCAAAGCCCTCCTTAGTACCCCCGGTTCCATTATAGCTGTTGATCTCTATCGGAAGCTACTGCCAGGGTTAGCCGCCCAGCCCTCTCAACAATGACTGGATGAATCAGACCCTTTCAAAGCCCTATCTCTCAATCTCCCTAACAAGGAACAGCCTTGGTCCCGCTGAGTAAAAGAAATGCAGGACACAGACCGCCAGCACTTCCTGCCCTAATGGGCAGCAATTTGGAGACACACAAAGATTCTGTCTGCTGATCTCGGCTGGATCTAGAAACACTCCTGCAGCTAGGAGTGTGTTTAACCTGGAACTCCTTCTTCTCCAACACCAAGATTACTCCTCCCACACAGGGTGAAACTGAGCCATCTATTCAATCAGGCTCTTGCTATTTGAGGGGTCTATACTCATCAAATTCAACTTGTAAAATGGCAAGCTCTTAGAGAACCAGTAACTCCACAACTCTGGGAAGGGTGTTCCACCCCTGGTCACACACGCTGGATTTGCTGGTTAATTTTATGTATTTAACAAACACTTTCTTGTCTTTTGTTGGTTTCTGGTCCAGGATCTCTTTCAGTTACCCAGGCTGGCCCTCAACATTCAGCATCCTTCCTTTCTTAAGCATGTGTGATATCACAAGCACAATTCAGGGTGTCAAGGACGTGATTGTAGGTCCCTGTCCCCATGAAGCTTATGATTTAATAGGGTAAAGGAGACAGAAAAATAAAAATGTAAGGCTCAGGGTGTAGCTCGGATAATCAGGAGAAAAGAAGGTAGGCGGGATTAAGAGGAGATGGGGCCAGACTCAGGTCCTTACTAAAAAGGTCAAGTGCTTAACTTCAGCGGAGACAGAGGCTGCTGAATAATTAATCTGGCAGGGGTGTGAGTCGGGCTGTAGGAAGAGAGAAGGGGACTGGGTCAAGGAAAATTAAAGCAGCAGGATAACTGACAGACTAGGAGTCGCCACAGGAGGCCCGGGTTGCTGGGCACAGTGGTCACTTCCAGAGGGTCCTGAGTCAGGGGCAGTGATGGCTCGGAGTTGAGAGGAGGGGGAAATCCCTTACCTACTGTGAGAAGGGCACACCTGACCTTCCAGGGTGGCAAGGAAGGCACATCTCTGCCAGGAAGAGGAGGCAGAGATGGTCCAACCAGCAGCATGAGCATGGGAATGGGTGCGGACGCAGGAGACATGCAAACACTAGGCAGGCCCGTTGCTTTGGGGAAGCTAGGATAGAGATAGTCTGGCCTAGGGGAGATAGAGAGATGGCTCAGCAGATAGAAGCATTGACTCTTTTTCCAGAAGACCCAGATTCAATTCCCAGCACCCACATGGCAGCTCACAACTGTCTGTAACTCCAGTTCCGGGGTACCTAACATCCATGGGGGGGGGGGGGTTGTTAGACACAGCCTCTTAAGCCAAGATCAAAGAAGAAGGCAGAGCCAGGAATCTCACTGTGAATCTGAAGGTAACTGTCCTGTGGCCTGGAAGAAACACAGTCCTGGTCTGGCAGGGGATCCTCACCAGGAGACAGAAATGAGCAATGTTCTCTTTCCTTCCTTTCCTTTCTGCCAGTGGGAAGAGGAAACCACTCCTGCACATTCAGGACCAGGAAGAACAGGGAAGAAGTGGCTCAAGGAAAGTCACCGACTCAGAACCACAAACCAGCCTTCTCCTCGCCAGAAGAGGGGAGAGGTTTTGGGGGAGGGAGGCTACGCTTCCAGAAAGCAAGCCGACCCATCATCCACCATGGAATAAGCCAAAGACATCCTCTTACCGCCACGGCCCCACCCAACACTTGCAGTAAGACAGGAACACTGCACCTGGCTTTGCAGGTGGACATAGCCGGCTGCTGTCCTCCGTGCCCTTGTCAGAGCCCTCGCGATTAGAAAGGCAGGCTTCTTCCCAGCAGCCTTCCTTTCATTGCGGGTGTCTGCAGGTAGCCCAAAAGATGCAGGAACTATATTTAGCATCTCCGCTCCTAGTGGCAGCAAAGTCCTGATGCACGTGGGGACACAGCTCCCGGGCTCCCTCCACCCCTTCCCGAGGAGCCAGTCTCCCAATCACTTTGGCACATCTGTGGGTTTGCCCTCTAGGGAGATAGGTAGGCTAGCGTTCGGCAGGTTCCAACTCCATCCCAGGCCCTGAGCTCAGCCCAGGGTTTCTGACACGCCTCTCTATATGGCAAACACACCAACAGGGTTGGTGCTGGCCTATGGTCTGTGCAGGTCCCCATCGTGGGTCCTTTGGATCTCCTGCCAGACCCTGTGCATTCCCACAGGTTGCTATGATGGATGCTTGTTGTCATAGCAACTGTCCCTGTGGCCTGTCTGTTTATTCTGAAAGTGACCTCACAGAAATGCTAGCCTCTATTCACATTAGCCAACGGCCTTGGGCATGGAGAGGACAGACTGGATGTCAGTGGAGGACTAGGAGATACACACCACAATCCTTTCGGCAGGAATCACAATGCTCAACTTCAACCAGCACCTGTGTTACTCTCTGGAGCAAACCCAGGACCCCTCCCCACTGCTGCCACCAAATTCGTCTCCTCTCCAAGCCACAGCCTTGTCCCTTGGGGGACAGTTAGGTACCCTGTCCCTTCCTAGGAATCTTTCTAACCTCCTGTTGTCATCTTTCCCATGATCTCCCCATGTGGCCTCCAGTGGTTTTATATGCAGGTGACTCACGCCTACCTAACACGCTTATCACCCTTGCAGGCCCAAGGTCGCTTCAGGCTCCTGCCGGACCCCAGCCACCTCTCTGCCAGCAACACTGTTCCACCCTCCTCTACACACACACGGCTTGTTCCACTGGGCTAGGTGTACATCTCCTACCTGCTCTTCACCCCTAATGCCCAGCTCAGTGCGGGGTTAGATATACAGAGCTCAGACAACAGAGAGCTCAGGGAGTATGAGCAGGAGAGGTGGGGCCCACGCTTGCCCTATGGAGACCACTGAGTACTGTCTTGACCCAGTGGCCCACCTCCAGAGCAAGAGCGGATTACATCCTAGAAGTAACAAAGAAAGAATGGAACCCTTTGGCACACGCTGCCTCACCCACGACCTAGACTTCTGTCTCCAAATACGCTGGGTTCTGTGTCTGAATGAGCACCAACGGTGAGACAGGACACATCACTTTCCTCCCACAGTGTTGCCTTCAGCTCTCAACAGCTCACCCCTCCTCTTCTCTGGGGGCTCCTATGTCCTGTGAAGACCATCAGAGGCCTCCAAAGGGAGCCCAACAGCACTCAGGACAGATGCTGGCCCTACTCGGCAGCCACTGCGTCTCCATCAGCAACTCTAAGCTTATGATCATGAAAGTTCCAGAGGAAATAAGACTCCATCAGCAACTCTAAGCTTATGATCATGAAAGTTCCAGAGGAAATAAGACTCCCGACACACCTGAACGCTGAGGTAGAAAACGCTGAAAATTTCAGTTATGTTGCCTAATGTCATTGTCAACTAAGCAGTATAAATTTGCATATATTCAGTACCAACAGAAAGAATTTGCATTTGAGTAGCCCAGGGCATGCATAAATACACACACACACACACACACATGCTGCTACCTGAGTCTGAAAAGTTCAGTGTTCCCAGCACTGGTTCTCACCCCTATGACAGTCAGGTGAGAAGAGACCATTCCGTCTATTATCTACCTCCATATAGGATGGGTGCTGTCACCCTGGCCAACACAATGCAAATCCTTCTGCTACCAAGGCCAAGTAAATTCCCTCCCTCATCAACCACCCAATCCCCCTCCTCAGAGAGGGCAGGGACCAACTATGAGAGCACAGCCAACAGACTGGGGTGGAGGTAGAGGCATCGCAATAGCCTCAAAGACTGGGTACCATTAAGCTCTCCTCCCAGACCCCTTTCTCTTCTCAAGAATAACACTGAGTGAGTGGGCAGGCCGCAAAGACAGAAATACACATTGAAATGAGAATGAATACCAGCCTCGACAGCTGACACGAGCATATTGTTAAGGCTGAGGGAGGATGAGAATCTCTCGAGATGCTCCGTTCCCATGACAAACAACTCGAGATTAGGACTTCCTTGGGGTTATAAGACTAAGCATGTCTCCTTATCAAACACACACCATGCACGGTCCGTTACACGGCGGCATTAGTGTTCCTAACTCCTCACATTAGGAGATTCACCCCATTGCCTTTAAATGATAATTACCCCTCTGCTCATAGCCGCATCCGAGCTGCTCCTCCAGTCCGGGAATTACAAATCAGCTGCACCTCTTCCCAGAAGAGCTAATACCTCAGCATTAATAGTGAGCAGTACTAACTCTCCTCACTATTGGGGCTTCTCTCCAGCATTTCTAAGTCAGTATTACAGCAAGCAATGCACACAGTGCACATGAAATTTCAGAGACCGGCGGAGACATGTGCACAAGCGCAGAATCTGGGCGCCCACACACTGACTTGGTAGTAGTGACACTTTGGGGGATTTCTGTTATTGATGTGTTCCACTTTCTGGGTTTTTCTTTGTTTGTTTGTATTTGTCTATTTTGAGGCAGAATTTACTCTGTAGAATAGGCTGACCTGAAACTCATAGAAATCCTCCTGCATCCGCCTCCCAGACAGCTTTGTAATTACAGGTGTGTACATACATGTGTGTATGTGTACACTCACAAGCACACGCCAGCTCTACAAAGTCATTACTGAGGACTTTTAAACACTCGGGTGGTTCTGGAAAACAATATGGTCACTCACTGGACAAGACCCACTGTATGGTCTGGTTCCAGACTACGGGACAACTCTGTCTCAGTATCTTACTTTCTGAAGCATTAAACACCATTGGGGGCATGCACTTGGCTGCAATGCTTGCAAAAGGATTGTTCTATCCAAACAGTGATTCGAAAATGACAGAGTCTGAGTAAAAGAAGGAGCTTATTTTTAAAAGAAAAGAAAAATGGGCTCCCACTGTCAGGATTCTGCCGCTGGTTTCAGGAACTGAGAACAAACACAGGAAGAGGGAGCCGCAGGAGCATCGAGAGAGCAGCATGAGCGCCGTGGGCGCCGTGCTGGAGGAGGACACCGCAGGGCTAGCCACATGGGCAGCGCTGCAGGCTGGTGGCACTCCTCACACAACGTCTGCCCTTACAGCTGGGGACTGACGGGTACAACCCTAAAAATGTAGGGTCTGGGTGTGGAAGCGGCTAACAGTGCAAACATCTCAGATACAGGAACGCTGGGGATGCTGGAGGCAGATGAAGGGATACACACTCACTCCAGGGGTCAGAGCCCCACTCCTCCAGTCTGCTGGCTGATCAACACCCCACCCCACCCCTCCTGCTCAGCTGACCATGTCTCAGTTCCCTTAAGCATGCGCCTATAAGGGGGCACCCTGATCCCCGCACACTGCAGGAAAGAGGAGCTGCCTCATGGTGCCTCTACCACCACTCCTCAGCATCCAAGTAGTGCTTCTCCCTGGCGAGAGCTGGGAGAGCCCACACATACCAGTGGTGCCGAGCATGGTCTGAGCCGGCCATACGGCCTGCTGGCACTTTCCCTGGATGGGTTATTTTCCCAGACACCCTATGACTGGCTCCCTGAGTCTCCTACTCATAAACAGCCCTGCGCCCGGACAGGAAGAAGTGGCAGCAAGAGATGAGATTTGGCAGGGGTGAGCACTCAGCCCACAGACTCCACCTCCCCTCTTTGGTTTTTCAAGACGGGGTTTCTTTGTGTAGCAGTTCTGGCTGCCCTGGAACTTGCTTGGTAAACCAGGCTGGTCTTGAACTCACTGAGACCGGCCTGTCTCCCAAGTGCTGGGATTAAAGGCATGCGCCACCACCGCCCCTCTTCTTTTCAATAGAGCCCTACGGCAGTGGCAGGAGGCTGAACTTGCCAAAATACAGATTCCACAGGCTGCAAGGTGCATTGGAAGTCATGGCCCAGGAGTCTCTGGTCAAGAAATAGGCACATGGTATTTGGGAAACTGGCAGAGAGGCCCCTGCTGCAGGCTCATGAGAAAACTCCAGTCTCTGCAGTGTACACAGCTCTACAATAGGCTTCTGTAAATCAACTAGGTATACATAAATGACTTTTAAACAGGTCCCTCAAGTGCAGGACAAGATGGTATGTTAATATGGTAACAAACACAAACTCCAAGCAAAAAATCCTAATCTCCACATAGACAGCAAGCTACCTGAGCTGGCGCAAGCTCTCTCAGCCCCTCTCATGTGCAACAGGGTAAGAAAGACATATGTCAGGGTACACGGGAGCAAAGCAAGTCCTCCTTCAGGGCCTTACCTGCTTCCTCCTCCCCCCATCCTCTTTCTCTGGTAGACCACTGCTTCTCCTTCCTCCATCCTAGGAGGCCCGGGAAGGCAGGGACTCTGGGCGTCTCCGGCCTGTACAAAGCTGCAGTGCAGGAAGAAATGAAGACCTGAAAAAACCAACCACAAGCCCACAACTTCCCAACTATGCGATAGGGCTGACAGTGAGCAGGCAGTCCCTCTGACATATTCCTTCCCTGACCCTCCCAGCGCTTTAACTCAGAGGCCCATCACCACCTTAGAATGGCTAATCCTCATACAAGACTCCCTGCCTCTGGCCTTTCTCCTCCTCTCCACCCTCAGTCCCACAAAATCCGGGATGCGTTTCCAAGGGTCAAGCCCATCCCTCCCTCCACATCCCAGCTCTGACCCACTTGTCATCAGGCTCAGTTATCGTCAGAGGGAAAACCGGAACTAAAGAGGCAGAGGGCAGAAGGGCTAGCCTTCACTGAGCATAAATTTGCAAGGGTAGAAATGGCTGCCTCCACCGGCGGCTAAACACCTAGCCACTGCCACAGGCAAATATTTAAACAGGGGTCCATGAGTCCCAGGGACAACTACAAGTACATACAAAAACAAGCTGCAGCCGGGCGATGGTGGCGCACGCCTTTAATCCCAGCACTCGGGAGGCAGAGGCAGGCGGATCTCTGTGAGTTCGAGACCAGCCTGGTCTACAGAGCGAGTTCCAGGACAGGCTCCAAAGCCACAGAGAAACCCTGTCTCGAAAAACCAAAAAAAAAACACAAACAAAAAAAAAAAAAAAACAAGCTGCAGGATGGAGTTAGCTAAACCCAAGTGTCCAAACTCCACTTGCATGAGACCTCAACTCAATCTAACCTCCTCTGAGATTCCCATGCTACAAGGGAGAGAAGCCAGGACCCCATTCTCCAGCTCCAAGGGGCACACACACCTCACAGAACCTTGTCATTCCGAGTGTACACATTTTAAGTCAATCTCCATGATGGAACTGTGTGTGGATAACAACAGACAGACAGACAGACAGACAGACGAATGGATGAACAAAAAAGCCACCCAACTACATCAAAGGGAAAACACCTTAAGAATTCAAAGAAGAGCCAGGCAGTGGTGGTGCACGCCTTTAATCCCAGCACTCAGGACGGGACGCAGAGGCAGAAGGATCTCTGTGAGTTTGAGGCCAACCTAGTCGACAGAGAGTTCCAGGACAGCCAGGACAACACAGTCTCAAAAGCCAGCACAAAAGAAGTAAGAGAAGAAAATGGTTCTGGTGTGTGGTAGGATTAAGGAAGTTACAGGGAAGAGGATCAATAGCCTGCAGTGGAGAAATCAGGTATTCATTGAAATACGATAGGGAGCAGAGACTCGACAACAATGCTTGAAATACTTCCCTGATTCTCTAATTGTTTCAAAAATATGCCATGACCACCTTGATTAGGACAACTACAACAAGCCTGTCAAAGGGGACTTGGCTGGGCCTCAACACACGACCGCATGCTGGGCACCCTATTCAACTGTGTGGGCTCAGTCTTCACCCTGGGGCATGAGGAGGGAACTAGAGGCACACATGGGCACACCCCCTCACAGGATGAGTTTCCCTCTCGCCATAGCGGACACAAACACCCACCGGCCTGTGGACACATCACAGGAACCCAAGTCTGTATTTTTCTGCCACTGACCAGACGCCACCCTCAAGGAAACCTTGCAAGCCTTCTGAGAGCCAACACCACAGGAAGGAGCTGTACACAGAAACTAATTTTCTCAGTGAACGTGAGCCCATAAATTACACGGCAAAATTTATGATCTATTTTCACGGCTACATTCCTTGAGGGATGGCATGGGGCTCAGCCCACAGAATCAGAGTTTCCCTGATTTGGGCTTGCTTTCTGTTGTTGTTTTAGTTTGGGGAGCTTCGAGGTATTGGGGACCAACACCAGGGCTTGCTGTCCCACAGTGTCATAGCCAGTCTCTAACTTCAGCTCATCTTGGTGACAATCTACACACCAGGAGCTGCAGCTGCGGCTTCGTGGGACCCTCCTAGTCTTGCCTAGTCTGTTCTGGTCTAACTCTCACTTCTTCTCACTGGCCTTTGCGGCAGAACACACAAAGCTCTGCCGCTCCCCAATCACTGTGTCTTTCTCACTCGCCCCCAGCTCTCCTGCACGCACACCCTGTGGCTGACGGCTTCCTTCAGCTCAGAGTACATTTTCCTTTGGAAAAACAGCAAATGTCTGAAATACTCATTCATCTGCTGCTGCCGCTACTCCATAATTCAGTTCAAAATCCAGCCATGTGTCAGCTACATAGCGAGTACAGCAGCTCAGGCTGCATCTGAGGCAGAAACAGAGCCCAGAATGAGACAGGCTGGGGCCTCTCTGGCTAGTATATAGATGCGTGAAGGATCCAAGAAGGCTCATAAATTAAAAGAGCAAATGAAACAGGGGCCCTTCAGGGATTTCGCATTAACAACAGCTAAAGCCATCTTGTCCTAGGATCAATCAAGCCTCTCCTACTTTGCTTCGACCGGCAAGAAATCATGCGCTCTGAAAAAAATCAAGCTTCAATGTGGCTACCGGAGATAATAAATTATTTGAAAAGATAGAGAGCAATACGCCCCGGCTCTGGAAGGCTGAGGAGGTGACGTGGTGGGAACGGAAGCCAGTGTTCAGTGTCACAGCTCAGTGAACAGGGAGAGGCAGGGGTCTGCTGCCTGAAATCCCAAAAGTCACATATGGTAAGACCAGTTTCTTGGAAGGAGAAATCATGGGCCCAGAGGGTCTAGAAACACACAAGGAGAAAGACAAGGGGAGACAAACCCAGGCTTCAGACACTGTGGCCTAAGCATCCCGGTCCCCAAAGGAAAGAGGGGGATCGGAGAAGGGACAGAAAAGGGGGACAGGGCTGGCTTCCAGGGCTTTCCTGAGGCTTGTTCTCGCCCTAGCAAACAAATCCAGCAGAACCTTTCAGATCTTCCAAATGGCAAGCTGGTGCCCTGGCAAGCTTTGGCCGAGGCAAACAAGAGCTACAGGTTCCTACAACCTCTCAGCTGCTGTAGTAAACGATATCATTCATACGACTATGGTAGTACACAAACATCATTCATTTCCAAACTGCAACACACCGGAGAGCAGACTGTGAGACAAGGACCATCCACCCTGACCTTCAGGGAGAAAAAGCAGCTGCCCTGAGAGAACGAGCCAAGGAGATGGTTCTGAAAAGAGGCTGCTACAGGGCAGACGTGTGAACAACGGGGGACATGGGGAGCATCCGGCCCTGGCTCCCACTGAACCAGAACTCCCAAGTGACTCGCAAGCACCATGGCCCAATGAGGTGAGCATCGTAACCCTATAAAACAGAGCAAAGGCATCCCCTACTATGTTCCTTTGCCACCAAAGTCTAGGCTAGTATGTCTTCCCAGTTTCCCAGCCCACAGAAAACCCAAATGAGAAGGAAGATGAATTCAATTAAATAGAAACAATTTCAGCTATGCATAAAAACAGTTACATTAATACCCAAGTCAGGGCAGAAGAGACGGCTCCGTCAGTAAAGAACCTGCGATCAAGCCTGAGCGTGTCCAGTCCCCAGGGCCCATGTATTTAAACATGGGAACAGACTTATTTTGGAAAAGGTCTTTTCTATGTAGCTCCGACTGTCCTAGAACTCACGCTGTAGACCAGGCTAGCCTCGAACTCACAGAGACCCACCTGCCTCTGCGTCCCACGTGCTGGGATCAAAGGTGTGCACCACCACACCCAGCACAAGAACAGACTTCGTAAAGTTGTTCTATAACCTGTACACATACGCATGGACTATGCGCCATGGTGCGCATGTGCACACACAATTAATAAATAAGGAGCTTTAAAAATATGTCTAAGTCGATGATTCAGTAAAGAGTCCACAGACGTTCATCAGACTTTTAAACACTGATGTTGCAGAGGTGGAGAGATGGCTCAGCAAGTTTAGAGTATGTCCTAGTTAGCTCTTTCTATCACTGCGATAAACACCATGATCAAAAGGGACTTGGGGAGGAAAGGGCTTATTTAATCGTTCAGCTCACAGCCCATCTCCAATGAAAGCCATGGCAGGAAACTGGGGTCTGGAACTGACGCGGAGGCTATGAGGAAAGCACAGCTCACCGGCTTGCTCTTCATGGCTCCCTCAGGCTGCTTTCTTACACAGCCCAGGACTACCCGCCCACCCAGGGACGACGCTGATGCAGGGGATTGGGTCCTCCCCCATCACTCACTAATGAAGGAGATGGCCCACAGACTTTGCAACAGGCAGTTCTGATGCAGGCATTTTCTTCCCTGACAGCCCTATGATATGTGAGGTTGACGAGAAATTAACCGGGGCCTGGTGTGTCCAGCTCTCATAGCGGACCTGAGTTTGGCTCCCAGAGACCCATATGAGGAAGCTCACAACTGCCTGGCACTCCAGCTCCAGGGTATCTGATGCCCCCTCCTGAACCCTGGGCACGGCACTCTCATACATGCACATACACACACATATAAACAAAAACATTTAAATAAAACTTTTAATGCTTTGTTTCCAAGGATACCATGAAGGGAATAAAATGACAATCCAAAATGGGAGCGTTTGCAGGGTGCACGCAACTACTGTTCAGCTTCCAGAATATATGATGTGTGTGCGTACGACTCATTAATGAATAGACAAGTTTAAAAACAAAGTAAGACAAAAATGGGCAAAGGACTTGAGAAGTGAGTCCTCCAAAAACAATATATACGAACAACCACAGGCACACGAAACATGGCTCGACATCCCCATCCATCCATCAAAGAAATGCAAATCAAACTCATAGTAAGACACAGCTCCGCACAATTAGCATTGACAAGGATGTGGGGAAACTGGAAACTTACACATGGCTGGAGGGAATACGGCGGGATGTAGCCATTTTAAAGTCTAGCAATTCCTTTTTACTCAAAAACTTCAATACCGAGTCACCCTGTGACTTAGCAATGCAGCTCCATGAGAATATAATACGTCTACAGAAGGACTTACAAAAAACATCCAGTGAATCACTCATAATAGCCAAAAACGCATTAATAATCCAAATATCCACCAACTGACGGGCAAACCAAGTGTGTTGCAACACACAATGAGATTCAGCCATTACAAGGGGCAAAGTGCAGATTCATACCACAGCACGAATAAACCCTGAAAACATTAGTCATGCGAAAGAAGACAGCACAGAAGGCCGCATGATGTTCGATTCCATATTATGAGATGTCCACGGTAAAATCCACGGAGACCAAAAGCAGATCAGGGGGTGCCCAGGGTAAAGGAACAGGAGAACAGGAAATTCAAAGTCACAGTGACACAGAGGCCCAGTCAGAACTGGAACCCAGCCCTCCTAACTCCCTGGCTACCGATCTAGTCCCGCCACAAACCACCAACACAATGGGCAAACGTGAGAACCAATGCTGTTTGAGGCAGTGTATCTCCCAAGGATGAGTAGGCCACTCCTCCTCCATCTAAAACCTCCATACAAGAACGCCAGGAGCCTGAACAGATGAGTCGAAAGTCAAAGCAGTTGCAGATCTTAGTTCCAGGGACCCACATGGGGGGCTCATAACCACTGTAACCCCCACCCCAGGAGCCTGAAACCTATTCTGACCTCCTTGTGCTCCTGCAAGCACGCGCTGCACACTTACTCTCAGGCTCACACATATTCACAGTGAGTGAGCAAATAAATAAGTCCATGAAAGAAAGCCAGCACTTATGTGATGTTCAGTAGCCCACATTAAGCACTAAACTCTGCGATCATTAACACAGCCTGCCTTTTGCCAGAGAGATGAAAGAACAAGGCAGAATCAAGAGATCAAGATATGTGGTCCATAGGTGGGGGAAACAAAAACCCCAGACAAGCTGGTCCCATTTGTCCCAGATTTCAGCCAGCAGTGAACCCAACAGAATTCCAGATCAGGTGGCAACGGCCATGCTGACTACAGAGGTCTTTGGGGAGGGAATCTTTCAAGGGAGGAGTGGAAGAGGTCAAGCTCATTTTGACTTCCAACTTCTCAAAAAGTACAAATCTAGGGCTGGAGAGATGGCTCAGTGGTTAAGAGCACTGCCTGCTCTTCCAAAGGTCCTGAGTTCAATTCCCGGCAACCACATGGTGGCTCACAACCATCTGTAGTGAGGTCTGGTGACCTCTTCTGGCCTGCAAACATACACACAGACAGAATATTGTATACATAATAAATAAATAAATATAAAAAAAGTACAAATCTAAATATCCACATGAAAGATAAAGGTTGGAGAGAAGGCTGGGCGGTGGTGGCGCATGCCTTTAATCCCAGCACTCGGGGAGGCAGAGGCAGGCCGGATCTCTGTGAATTCGAGGCCAGTCTGGTGTATAAGAGCTAGTTCCAGGACAGGCTCCAAAGCTACAAAGAAACCCTGTCTCGAAAAACCACAAAAGAAAAAAGAAAAAAAAGTAGGAGAGAAGAAGCTCACTGGACCAGAAGTTAAGAGAGCTCTCGCCCGGCCCTCCGCTGTTACATCCCCTCTACCAGGGTCTGCCTGGACCTGTACACATCCCTGAGACATCCTTCAGGGTCACCTCACCAAACACAGATCTGCTGGCCTGAAAACACACCCTGAGTCTGTTCACTGTGAGGTCCTTTTAAAGACACAATCCAGATGGCTTTCTGGAACCCACAGCCCTAGGGGCCAGGTGTATCCTTTTAACAACTCACTTAGTGGCAGTGAAGGCGACTAGGGAGGAAGTTCAGGTGGCAGAGTGCTTGCCTGGCATGTAAGAGGTCCAGGGTTTGGTCCTAGCACCCTATGAACCAGGAATGATGACGGCACATGCCATCACATCCAAACCCACACATACATCCTCTTCTTGCTCTCTCTCAAATCCATGGCCTCTTTTTTCATTGTGTATGTGTGTGTATTTCTAAATACATAAACACAACCTGCTCAGTCTGTATAACGTTGTACATATGTATGTTTTCAGGACTGACCATTGGGTATTTGGGAACCAATCAACATAGACACATTTTTTTAACATAGAACTAAAAGCCCATAGAAATATTGGTTATTGTCACTGTTGTTTAAAAGAATTAGGTTTCTTCCAGGAAACTAGGGAGAGAGGCCCCAAGAGCCTGCCGGTGTGATAAAAATTCTAAGGCACAGGAACCTGTCATTTGAAGGCGCTGTCTTCATCAACCACCTGATGCTACTGACAAAGTCGTCACTAGCAACCAGTAGAAAGATGACATCATTAATAACACCCTAGACAGGGCAGCCTCCTGCCAGAGTGTGAGCAATAGCTGGCCACCTCTCTGCAGGGCTGGGCTAGGCAGGAGAGGAAAGAGGAAGGGAGGATCTACCTCAGAGATCAGCCCAGGGATCTACCAGAAGTTCCCACTCAAGGAGAGCAACAGAGCTGACTCACAAAAACCAGCAACAAGAGAAGCCACGCTGACCCAAAGGCATTAATGCAAAGGGTTTCCATAGGCACCAGCTCTACAGAACAGATGGCTACAGAAACAGCAAACCGTGATGTCAAAATGTTCCATCTGAGGCCTGGGAAAACAGCCCAGTGGATAAAGCACTAGTTGCACAAAGATGAGGACCAGCGTTCAGATCCCAGAACCCACATCACTGTTGAGTGGACACGGTGGCCGGCCTGAATTCATGGTTTGGAAGGTAAAAACAGGGGATCCTGGGGCAAGCATCAGTATCTGTGAGCTCTAGGTTCAATTGAAATACCCTGCTTCAATGGCTAAGGCAGAACAAGATCAGGAGACCCCTGATATCAACCTAAGCCTACACACACACACACACACACACATACACACACACACAGGAACACATATGTCCATGGAAGAAAAAGAAAATCTTGGTCTGAATCCTGGCTCCAAGTCAGGCCAGCTCTGCGAAGTCAGTGAGGTGTGGTTAATCTTCAGTAACAGCCGAGTTACAGCCAAGCATGTCTGATACTCAATAAAATGCCCCCAAAATACAGGAAGACAGGGAGGGGAGTCCCAGCATCCAGCACGCTCTGCTACAGCAGTTAGCTCACACAATAACCTCACCCTGCAACACAGTCCATCAGGACTCCCTGACCCCGCTGGGTGGAAGGTACCTGGGAATCTGCCATCATTTCCCACCGGAGCTTGTCCTACATCAAGGTCAGCACATAACATGTTAGACAAACAAGAACAGGACAAGCAGAAGAGCTGGCCTGCAGAGGTCCTGGTCCTAACTGATGGACTCATACGGTACAACTGTAGGCCTGCCGAACTCAGAAGCATGCTATAACGCCAGGGAAACTGCCCAAGGCCTCACCTGTGGAGCAGCATGGGGAATCCTGGTGACATCAAAGTTAGGTAGTCCTCTCCACACACCTCCCTCCGCCCCCCACCCCCGACTGCCCTGGAACTCTATAACACTGGCTTAGAGGGCAACTCTTCTCAGCTAGATTTCCAGAACCATGACACTGACAATAGTTCCACGGTCTGGTTTACAGCGTTTGCAAAGAAGTCAACCACCAAAGCCAAAGACATCAGACCATCAAGCTTGGAACCTTCTGTCTGAATTCAAGGAATCCATACACTTGGAAGAGAGGGAAAAAAAAGGTCCCTGTGTATACATCATTTGCATCTAACTGAAATTCAGCCGTTCTTCAGGAGTGAACGAAAGCCACACATCCCAGTTAGTGTAAGTGTCACTTGGGACTCCAATGGAAGGTGCCACAACACCACATTAGAATCATTAGCAACGCCACACGGTATTATTTACACTTGTAGTACGCCACAGTGCAGGTACTTATTAGACCCAATAATAAATCTTCACATTATTAACAACAAAAGCCACATACTAGTATGTCATATCAAATTTTCCAAGTGTTTTACAAACTGAAATTCAGTATAACTGGTGCTTCCTTTGAAACCTTAAGTTCCTATTGTGTGCGCTCACCATTTTCTGCAGGGTACCTGTAATACTGCCAGCACTCAAAGGCTGAGAGGGAGCATGAGGGCTAGCCTGGGCTACACAGTAAGCAGTAAGACTACAGAAAGGACAAGAGGAACAGGGAGTATCTTCAAAGAGGCACACTGCCAAAGGGCTCCATGGCACAAAAGGGGGAAAATGCGAAGCTAAAATGAAGCTTCACACACGACCCGAAGGTCAGTTCACTACAGGCCTGTCCCTTTGCACAGTCCTGGTATCTGGCAGTGACACTATTTACCGGGCACCTAAATACATTTATGGACAAATAAACTCAACCAGATTCCTCTGGAAGAATAATCGCCATCATAAGAACACAGTATCGGCATTCTAGTTCCAACCGGCAGTCCCTTTATCCCACGGTATCACACCCACTAAAACTGCAAAAGCAGAGAAGCAGGTGGAGAGGCCCCAGCGAGCCACCTACTTCGAAATCCTGGTCACGGGGTCACATTAGGGCATCACGTCTGAATGAGCCCAGCTCATTTCAGTGGAAAGACCTAGAAACGGGAGAGCGTGCCAACGAACAAGTAACACCTGCTAACGTCTGCCCAGAAACACAGCAATGGCAAGGCTCCCTTTAGCCCCCTCCACACCCTGCTTAGTTTCCGCAGTAAGACGGGTCCCAACACAAGTCCTGGAACCAGCCATGCTGCAATGCAGGCCTGGCCACTGCCACTAAGCCTTGATGGCCAGTGCCAGCGTCACCTTGGGGTTGATGGAAGCCCTTCTTCCAGTGTTGGGGCATGAGCTGTGTGACATTCGCACCACAGCGGCCACACACACAGTAAGCATCTGCCAGCAGATTCTCCCAGTTCAAAGGACACTTGGCCTTGACTCTGCCACCACTCATCACTGGAAGGACTGCAACAAACTCCTAACCCCTCACACTTCTGTCCTCTCGGTCCTCTCACTCGTCTTCCCTCTTTTCTCCTAAGCCTAGGGACAACCATAAAAATGTAAACCTTTAAAATATAAATGAGTGTCTGGAGAAGCCGCTCAGCAGTTGAGAGCGCTTACAACGAACAGGTAGTTCAAAGCTGCTGTAACCACAGCTCCAAGGGTTCCCTGAGGGTACCTGGACATGCATGGCACATACACACACAAATAAATAACATAAATTCTAAAGAGGAAATCAGGTCATGATAGTGTGAGCCCCAAACCAAACCACAGCACACCACATCAAAAATGCAAATTCCCTCCCCAAGGCAAAGCCCTGTGAGCACTGGCCCCTCCTCTCCCTCCCTTGCCTCTGACCACAGGCCTGTCTACCCCTAATACTCAGGTCTCCAGGTCTTTTCCTGGGCTCTTCTAAGCACAGATCTCTCAAGCAGGCCTCTGTGTCCCAGACTGCTCAAAGGTCACCTCTGCCTTTATTTCAGCTTCCTCCCACCTCCAAAACCACTCTCTACACCGCCTTATGGATAACCTTGACTTATCGTTACCTGGGTCAATCAGTGATTGTCTCCAGGAAGGAACCTGTTAAGAATGTGGAGGTTCCAGGCCTTGCCTAAATCAGATGAGATGAGAATTCTGGAGAGTGGGACCAGGTTCTTCCAGTCCACAAGACCCCTCTCCCCCACTGGGCAACTCTGAAACATGGCCAGGACTCACTTTCAAACCTGCTGCAATGCACACTGTTCCTGGGAGCGTTGTTAAAATGCAGATTCTCATTCCACAGCCCTGGGGGAGGGGGGGCGGGGGGGCCCGCAAAGCTCTCTGCAAGTTCCACACCACACTCACACTGCCTGGTGAAGCACTTTGGAGTTCCAAGGGCCTAAAACCACACTCGCCAAGGGAACTTTCCACAAGTATGTAGAACGAAGTTCTAACTCAGCATCATTTGGCAGTCACGGTTAACCCATGTGCCTACTAGGCATCGGAGATAGACTAATGTGACCAAGGAGCTGACTTCATTCTTGGGCCAACAGTGCAGAATATGTGTGCCCTACCATAAAAGGCATCGACAAATTCTTGGCCTAAGCAGACTGGATGGATAGGAAAATCCCACCAAAGGCCTAGTTGATCTTGATCGCCAGCTCAGGAGTGGGTAAATATTTGCCAAAGGTAAGGGCACAGATATGGAAGACTGGATTAAACCACCTTGGAGCCACTTGAGACACACCACCCTTCAAGGCCCTCTCCACCCCACAGCCCTGACCACACCTCACAAGCAGTACCAGTCTTGGGCTTTACATCAGTCACCCTGGACATTCTTGTAGACATGGCCTGTCATCCGAGTGCACTGATCTGCCTGGAGGACGTTTCTCCCATTGGACCACAAGTTTTCTCAAAGAGGACGGATTTCTAATCCTTTCAGCAGGATTCCATAGATCCCAAATGAACAGCAGCAAGAGCTAGGACCCACAAGGAGGGCACCAGCAGCGCTTCTACTACTAATCATAAAAGAGAAATTAAATTCAGCTGGAGGGGGAAACCAGGTCCATTCTAACTGATTCGACATGATCCAGATACATCCACGGAGATCTCAGAGCAGCATAGCACGGTGGCCTGTTGGCCTAGAGAGGTTTCCTCCCAAGATCACAAATGTCCTGGGAAAGAAATGGTATCCTTCTGACCGTGGAACCAAAATCTGCTAGCCTGGGATCTTGAAGGAGCTGGTTTACAAACAGGTCACAGCTCAGAATCAAAAGCAAGGCCAGTTCCCATTGGAACTGCGGGGCGGAGCCTGGCCCATGAAGAGCAGGCCCCCTGGGAGTCTACACAGTCCAGATGTTCATTCTCCCTTTTCAGTGAGAACAGCAAAGAGGTTTCCAAGGTAACCAAAGACAACAGAGTGAGAATCAAGGCCTGGAAGGAAATAGATTAAATTTTAGTACTTAAGAGTCAATATCAAATTTATTTTTAAAACTGCATCAAGGCAGAATGGATGGAGCAATGAAGGCACGCCTCGCTGTCCACACGGACATCCCAAAAATGGACACATTTTTTCTCTGTTTCGGGAGTATTCTCAAGTAACCAGGGGCTTAAAGAAACTAAGAAACACAAAGAGCTGGAAAGGGGCAGCTCAGCTTTCAGATTGATGCCACAGCTACTTGTTTCCTCCCTCATCTCCAAAAGCACAAAGCTTATGCCAGTCGCGACTCCTCACTCCGCAAAGTCTGCTAAAACTGTGCAAAATAATGCGAAACCCGGAGAAAATCATCACCAAGGGGAAAGTTTAAAACCAGCCACACTCTCCTGGCTACGAAGACAACAAATACACTTGTTAGATCGAGAGAATAAATGGGGGCTGGGAAGACAGATTACGGGGTACAGTACTTGCCACACAAGCTTCTGAACCTGAGAACCTGAGTCGATCCCCAGGATCCAGGTAAAAGATCAGGACAGTAGTGATACCCCACCGCGCCCCACTCCCAGAGGCGGAGCAGGGAAAGATGAGGGAGAATTGACTGAGGAATACATCCAGCGTCAACCTCTGGCCTCAATCAGCACACAAACCATCCAGTGCACCTGCAGCCATACACAAGAGAGAGAGACAGAGGCAGACAACATTTTCCAGTTACTTTTAGGCCTTCAGCCATTCATCCATTTCCTTTCCTCCTTGCCCCATTCTCCCGCCAGGTCAAACATTAACTGCAGTGAAATCTGGTGAACCAGTTAGCAAGTAGTAAGTCAGTTGTCTGTGGGATGCTGTACCACATAACTTCACCAGTCTTCAGAAGTTCACAGACATGATGATTCAGGCTGGAAAATGGGAAAAGAAAAGGGTCTGGGGGAAGGGTGTTCCTCCCAATTCACACAACAGAAAAGTGACGGAACCTGACCTGAAGGTGGCTAGTCTGGCAAAGGGACCACTTAGAGAACACACCATTAAGCATAAGATAAGAAGCCATGTAGTTGGTGAAAGCAGCACGGGGGAGCCAAGTTCAAAGTCATCCTCTCCTAGCCTCAAGTTCCTCATCTACCAACCAGGGCTAGAGAGTCAGCACAGCAGGAATGCCATATGAAGCAAGGCCAGGCACTAGCTAACTGCTGGTCCGGGTGTGCCAGCCCAGAAAGCCTGTTTCCATCAGAAACCAACTATGACCAGACACAGCCTCCATGGGAAACCAACAGGCTGATAAATTTTTTCAATCTTATTTCTGTGAAATGTGTAACTTCATGTGCATCACAAAAGCCACGCTCATGCCTGATCCCAGCATAAAAAAGGTATCTGCTTGAAATCCAAGTATTGTGAGTATCGTGTGTTACTACATTAGACACAGAACAATTGTGTGTAATGGAAGTGAACATTAGCTAATCGAGGAGTGGGAAGAGCATTATTTGAAGCAATCCAGGCTGAGCCCTTTCAGCTTTACCTCCAACTCCAAGTTCATACACACTATATTACCCTAGAGTGGGTACTGGGTTTGCTTAAAAAGGAGATAAGCCTGAAATGGTCTTAATTCTTCCCTATTCGCAACCTGGACCCATTCTCTGCTTGGGAGACACAGGAAGCAAGCCTACAATTTAACAAAATGACCAAATCCAGTCTCTCTCCAATCTACTCAGTAACTGAGCTCTTGGGTAATCTCCTGCATTGCGTGCAAAAGCAGCTTTGGATTCATCCACTGCAAACCAAAATTAATCAGAGGCAGGATATGCCAACTTAATCGCAACTCCTTTTGCCTGGCTCCCCAACATATGCCAGTGTTAATATTTAGCTGACACGCTGCAGGGAGGAAAGCACCCCAACTTTATAAACACAAGCTCTCTTTCAAGCTTTTAAAATGCAATCCCTTCCATAAGAATGAATGACGCATTTTCCTAAAGAATGGCATTTACGGGGTGGGGGGGATGGAGACATGACTCCCCATGCCTCAGCTAAAAGGCCGTGTTTAAGCCGTGCTGGCAGAGGCAGAAGAAAGCAATCTGTACATGACTGAACTCACTACAGAAGATTTACAAGAGGATCTTTTGGAAGATGGGAGAGGAGAGAAAGAGGAGGCTGCACCAGGATGCTTAATCTAGTATTTTCCATTGAGTCTAGTCGTGACTGTGTATCTCTCCAAAGAAAAATATTTTACGCTGAACAGTCTAGATTATTTTTTTTTCAAGCGATTCTTAATAGCAGAAGCAGCGTTCAGACACCGGGAAAGGATTTAATGACATTGCTTAATTTAAAGCTCTCGGAAGACCAACCCTTTCCCCGCCCCCATCGCTGGCATGGGTATTACCCCAATCTTAAAATTCTGGCCAGAAGAAATGTAGTCATCGGTTCGCTACTGCCACACATGTGTCTTGTACGCCAGTTACCTATTGTGAGCCCCGCTGAGCGCACAAAACCTAGGAAGCCGAAAGGATGAGACTCTGAATTCGGTTTGGAAGATGAAGAAAATGATAGAAGTGTGGCTGTCCCAAGTCACACAGCCAGTCCTGGCCCAGGGACTCACACAGACCCTTCCAAGCCTTCTAATTTTCAATCCGAGCTGCTTGACTCTCACAAGATTCCTCTTCCCCGGGATCTGGAGAGCTCGCTGCTTAGCAGTTCGATACAATGACTCTGCACCTTGACAGCCCTTACTAAAATCAGGCCTTTTCCAGGTTAAGGACAAGAGAGATGACCATGGTGCCAATAGGCACCACACAGGTAGCACAGGAGCGGCCACCAGGGCCTTTCGGACCTCTATGCGGCGGCTGTCCACCTTCCCGGCGGCTCTGCTCTGCAGCACGCAGTGGGAGCTGCCAGGCCTCCCGGGCTGGGATGGCACCCCTGCCTGAGCAGCTTCGGGGTCCCCTGGACCTGCTCCGCTGCTGGCTCAGGGAGCACAGCTGCCCCCGCCGGGCCACTTCTGGAACAAGTTGGAGAGGTCCACAAGAGAGGACCCAACACCCGTGGCAGCAGCGCGCGCAGGGGTACCCGGCTCGCAGACGCCGCCGCGGACTCTGCGGTCGAAGTTGACCTTGCCGAGGTGTAGAGCAAAAGACCTGAAACCCTGCGAGGGAAACGAGAGCAGACGGGAGGGTTCCCCCAAAAAGGCCCAAGGTGGCCCAACAGCCTCTCTCCAGAGCCACCTCTCTGGGAACAAAGGGCTTCTGTGTCGGGCACTGCTGGCCCGGCCGCTACCGGCTCTGGGGGACCAGAAACTTTTCTCGGTGTGGGCGCGGGCGGCGGGCACTGTGCATCAGGCAGCAAGCGCAGACCACTGTGGGTTCCCAGGGCGCAGCGCGATCCCTGCGGCCCGAGCCGCCCGCCCCGCGCCGCCGAGGCTGCCGCTCACCTCCTCGATGGCCGCCACGGTGTTCCGGCACTGGGCCGTGCGCGTGGTGAAGCTGGAGGCCGTGGGCGCCTTGTAGTCCTCATGGGTCTCGGCCACGAATTCCGACACGGAGATCTGGTCCGGCATCGCCGCGGCGCGCGGGAGCGGACCACGGCCGCCTCAGTCGCCCAGGGTGCAGGCTCCGACCCCGCCGCCGCTCCGGGCGGCGGACAAAGGGGAGCGCGGGGCGCTGGAGCCGCCGCAGGGCGCGGGAGCCACCGCGGGACGCGCAGCGGGAGCAGGGGCGCGCGCAGCCCGCAGCTCTGCCCGCTGTGCTCCGGGATCCGCCGCCGCAGCCGACGCCGCGTCCTCTCCGAGCGAGCCCAGACGCGGGCGCGCACAGCTGGCGGGAACTGCCCGCCACCCAGCCGCGGGCCGCGACGCCTCCCGCGGAGAGGGGCGGGTCCCGGCCAGGGGGCGGTGGCCGGCGGGGCGCGGGTAGGGGCGGGGCGCAGGCCCGGCCACCAATCGGCGCTCTCGCCGCCACCGCGCCGCCGGGAAGCTGAGGCCGCAGGAAGGAGGGAGGTGCGCGCTCGGGGCCCGCCAGTCGCTGCAGGCCGCCGCATTGTGTCTGTCGCCCGGGTGTGCAGGGGTTCGAGGGCGTGCCCCACTCCCGGGCTGCAGTGCCCGGACCTCGCCACGCCAGTCCGGAACCCTGGTGCACACTCCCTGGTGGGTGTGGACTGAGACCAGGGGCTCCGGCCTTCGGGCCGGAACGAAACCCACCCTTCGCTCCCCAATCCCACCCACCCCTGGGCGAAGAACCCCCCCCACACACCGAATCCCCCGCCAGAACCTCAAGGAAAGGCCAAGTGAGACGACAATGTGGGTAGCTCGCCCCCTACAGGACGGTGAGGTCCGTCGGGGCAGCCCTCCTGCACCATAGCGGGACTAGCCGCGGGGACAGTTTGGGATGCAGTCACAGGGACCGTGTAGTGTCTGTGCACCTCCTCACAGCTTTAAGGAGCCTGGTAAAGATGGGTTTTATAGAGTTAGCCAGAAACCATAAGGCATAAGGCCGAATGGGCACTCAGACCTATGTCCTTTGACTTGGAAGAGTACTTCCAGCCCTTAGTGAACATCGTGTTCCTTAAACTTGTACAATTAGGGGTAATCCCAGTTACTTGTAAACAGGTTTCGGGTGCTAGGCCAGGCTTCACCCTACGAAGATCACAGAACGCGCTGCAATGATATTTCTATTGAAGTGAGGGAAGAGGGGACTTGAGGTCGTGTAAGAGAAGAGGGGGGCTATTGTACCTGATGGTTCTATGAGAAAGTGCTGCCGACAGCAGCTGGCCGGCCGCAGACCAGACTGGGCCAATAAAACATCTGAATTAGTACACATTTTCGTTTACAGCTCATAAGGAAATTCTCAGCTGTATTCAAAAATCCAGAGGTTCTGAATACAGCAGTCGAAAATCACACCCTGTAACTCCACCAGGCATGTGGCAGGGTTACTGCTGCCGCCAACAATACAGCCTAGAGAAACTTTTACAAGAGACCTTTTGTGTGTCTGAAAAGGAGGGACTGTGTGAGACGTTGGAAACCCAACGTGGGAGACAAAAGTGGTCTCCTGCCGCCGCAGGACAGTAGACCAGTCAATCATGTTAAAGCTCCCATGCGCAGATTTGCTGTATGAAGTGGCGGCTGGGGTCAGACATTATGTATGGCTTCTGGTATTCACTAGCAGTGCGTGTGAATGAAGTTCAGCGTTCAAAAATAGCTGTGCCAGTGAGTAGCTTTTATTACTGGGCTAGGCAATAAATTGCAATCCAGAAACTGCATCTCTTGACCGCTTCCTATCTTTGTGTATTTCCATCCTCTGCGCGTCTCAGGACTCCCAATCGAAGCTTGTCTAACTCAAGGGTATTTTATTATAATACACCCTCTCCTACCTAAGGCGTTTTCTGTTCCCTCTACCTCATTCCCCACCTGTAAGTCCTTTTGTTCTTCTCTGAAGTTGAAAATTAGTCCCTGTAACTTTTCAAGGTTTTATTTTTGGAGGACTGGTCTCTGTGATGCCTTGAGAAGTTAAGAGAAAATAGTGTTTTCCTTGATACTTAATACACTACCAGTCGAACTAACCAGCATGTCTGTACACACACACACACACATCAAGACGACACTATACACTCCCTTATGAGTAGTACTGAAGATTGAATCCAAAGCCTTGAACCTACTGGGCAAGCACTCTACCATGGCTACTTCCCTGGCCCTCATTTACATATTTTAGTGCATCAAGAGAAGGGAATACTGACCTTGCTATTAGAGGCCTGGACACCACTAAATATATAAAAATCCCTGAAAATATATACTTTAGAAAATAATTCTTGCTTGGCAATGGTGGCACAATGCCTTTAATCCCAGCACTCGGGAGGCAGAGGCAGGCAAATCTCTGTGAGTTCAAGGCCAGCCTGGTCTTTGGAGTGAGTTTCAGGACAGCCAAGGCTACACAGAGAAGCATTGTCTCAAAAAGACAAGTAATAATAGCAATAATCCTTAATGATCAAATTGTCCTGAAACTGAATTGAGGTGATATATAATCTCATTTTCCCTATTCCATGCAGACATCTATGCTTTACCGTAAAATATAAATGCATTGATTATAGAGTATTGTCCTAGACCCTGTAAGGGTTGGTTCAAAATCTATACTGTGTAAACTATGTTACTTTTTAAAATCTTAGAAATCTGAACCCATATGTATTTGGGCCCATATAATTTATATAAAAGACTGTAGTCCTACTTTTTTAACCTTGGTGTATTAGCCTGTTTTTGTTGCTATGATATGCCTGAGGCTGGGAGATTTATAAGGAGAGGAGGTTGGCTAGGATGCAGCCCAGAGGTCTAGTACTAGTGCTTGTCTGGGGTGTGCAGGGCCAGGGCTCATCTCCACCACGGGAAGACAACAGAAACAGCAAGAGAGGTGAAGAAGGGAAGGAGCTATTCAGCTCTTAGATTTATCAACTTGACACAAACCTGGAAAGAGGGAATCTCAACTAAGGAACAGCCTCCATCAGATTGGACTGTGAGCATGTTTGTAGGGCATTTTCTTGATTGCTAATGGATGTGGGAGGACCCAGCACCCTGTAGGCAATACCAGCCCTTGGCAGGAAGGCCTGGACTGTGTAAGAAAGGGGCTGCATAAGCCAAAGAGGGCAAGCCACGAAGCAGCATTCCTCCATGGCCTCGGCTTCAGTTTCTACTGTAGGAAGAGGCCGCTAGTTAGTTCCTGGCCGCTTAGCCCCAAAATCATCACACAGAAACTGTATTAATTAAATCGCTGCTTGGCCTATTAGCTCTAGCTTCTTATTGGCTAGCTCTTACATATTAATTTAACTCATTTCTATTCATCTGTGTATCGCCATGTGGCTGTGGTTTACCGGCTAAAGTTCCGGCGTCTATCTCCAGCGGGCTACGTGGCTTCTCTTTGACTCTGCCTCCTTTCTCCCAGCATTCAGCTCAGTTTTCCCCACCTAGCTCTGTTCCCATATAGCTCTGCTATAGGCCCAAAAGCAGTTCCTTTATTAACCAATGGTATTCACAGTATACAGAGGGCCTCCAGGTTCCTGCCTGGGCTTTCCTTGTTGATGGTCTATAGTCTGTAACCCAGACAAACTCTTTCCTTCCTCGGGTTCAGAGTTTTGTGACAGCAACAGAAACCAAACTAGGACAGAGGCCTGAGTCTAGGATCAAGCAGCCCCATCAATGTGGCCTCGTGGTAGGTGGTAGCGTAACATCAACATCATGCTACCTGTAAGGCTGATCACAGATTGTGCACCAGAGAGTCCATTTATAGCTAACTCTCTTTAATGAGAACTAATGGGGGGGGTCCCAAGAAAACCACCTTAATAATTTCTACAGTGCCCTAATGATCTCCTATGTGGCCCCTCCTCAGTCCCACCCCTACATCAAGGCTATACCCTGTGAACCATTAGGGAACAAACCACATCCAAATAGTAGGGGTGGGGGGTGTTGTCGTCATTGATGTTGGAGGACCAGAACTGTGCTTAAGTTCATACCGATTTGTTTCAAATCAACTTCATCCTAGATCCTTGCCAGGTGTGGTTGCCATACCTTTAACCCCAGCACTCTGGAGACAGAGACTGGTAGATCTCTGTGAGCTTGTGGCCAGCCTGTGCTGCACAGTGAGACGCTCTCTCAGAAATAACTAGATTGCTTTGAGACTTGGAAGAGTTAAAAAGTTCTGGATAAAGGCATGCAGGCCTCGGCAACACCACCAGCAACCTTTCCGGGAGGGGAAACCGTGAGCAGGTGGGGCCTTGTTGGAGGATGTGTTTCTAGCTCGCTGCAGTCCTGTTCTCGAAAAGGATGCTGGGAGTATAGCTTCCACCCTCTCTCTGATTCCCCTCTGTCATGAAGTGAGCAGCTTTCCTCCTCCATATTCTTCCATCATGATGTTTTACCTCATCACCACAGGCCCCAAAGCGGCAGGAAGTGATGGAGGACTGATCCCTCAGATTCTGTGAGCTAACGTAAACCCTCATCCTTTAAATTAAGTCATCTCAAGAAACCAAAAGGAAGGAGAATGGGAGGAAAGCCCGCATGCAGGAGCCCACTAAGATTGGCTAACAACCCATTATCCAAAGGAATGTTATGTCTCTGGCAGATCACAAGAACCCGAGATCCTTCACTCTCTGACCAAGGGGGAAAAATATGTTCTTAGCTCTGAATTCTCCGGGAGAGTTGGCTGGTTTAACACAGACCTTTCCAGTTCACTTGCTGTTAACTTGTAAATGATTGCTCTTGGAATGAACAGATCTGTACCCTAGCGGAACTGTGTGGTAAGTGGCGTAATAAAATCGAAGCACCGTAAAGTACCTGGTGATACGAACATGGAAGCATTGCTGGGAGTTTCTGCTCCACATTTTAAAGTACTTCTCCCCGCCGACAAAAAATGTGAAAGGGACCCTGCTGCCCCCAAGATGAAAGACAGCTGCTCATATCTGTCACTGGCCGCACTTTCCGTGCAGTGAGGTCAGAGGTCATGCAGTGGCCAGGGTTTGGCAATGCACAATTAATTATAAAATGAATGAAAATCTAGATCTTGGTGTCAACATTGTGCTGAATAGATTAGCTTCCTTGAGCTTCAGTTAGTCCTTTTATAAAATAATAAAAGATGCTTGTACAAGCTTTATTAAAAAAAGATGTGTTTATGTGCATGAATGTTTTGTCTGCATGTTCGTATGTATGTGCACCATGTGTGTGCCTGGTGCACTCAAAGACCAGAGAGGGTATCATATTTCCTGGAAATGGATTGTTGTAAGCTATCAAGTGGGTGTTGGGACTGAACCCCATTCCTCTGGAAGAGCCACAAGGATTTTTAGCTGCCTCAGCTTTAAAATACACAACACATATTTTTTATATTTATATGTCTGGGTGTTCTACTATTGTGTACGTCTGTGTACCACATGCATTCCATGCACTCAGAGAGCAGAGAGAGCATCAGATGTCCTGAACCTGAAATTACAGATGGCTGTATGCATCTATGCTGGGAGTTGAACCTGCTCTTAACTATTGAACCAATTTGTAGTGATATTTCATTTGTATTTTAATAAATAAAGCTTGCCTGAAGATCAGAGAGTAAAACAGCCCCACTGATCAGCCTTACAGACCGGGCAGTGGTGACACACACCTTTAATCCCAACAGCCACATTAGTTTGCCATAGAAACCAGGTAGTAGTGGTGCATGCCTTTAATCCCAGCACTAAAGAGGAATATAAAATGGGAGAAGACAGCTCTCAGACACAGACTCATCCTGAGATTCCTAGAGGCAAGATCACCATTTTGGACTGAGGTAGAGATAAGAGCCAGTGACCGACCGTTTTGTTTTTCTGACCTTCAGGTTGAACCCCAATATCTGTCTCTGGGTTTTTATTAATCGTACTATACCATCTCTCTGCTTATCCCCTTAAAAGGTGTTCTTCCACGAGCTATGCTCTAGACAAGCTCCTATCTAAAGCACTTCCCTGCTCCAGTTCTGTTATCCATGTTTTGTGTTTGTTTCAACACAGAGAGAAAATACCTTAAGATACATTACTGCTGAGAGTCTCATCCTTGGGCCTTAGGATTTGTGTTTGTTCCTGGCTAACCTGGAATTTTCTTGTAGACCTGGCTGGCCTCAAACTCATATGCCACTGTGCCCAATTTAGGTCGATACATTTGAAAATGATGCATTCTGGGTCCGCCTTTAGAACTGATTTTAGAGACTGGATGACAAGCAGATTTATTCTGAGCTAATTTTACAGAACGACACACGAGGACCATTTATTTTGTCATCTTAATGAGGTCTCTCAGCTCTCAGTGCTGAAATGCAAGAAGAGTCTAGATAAAGGAGCTTTAAGATGGAGACTATAGGATAGCCGGGGTGTAGCATGAATAATAAAAACCCAGAGGCAGATGTTGGGGTTCAACCTGAAGATCAGAAAAGCAAAGTGGCCAACCACTAGAGAGATCTTTTACCTCTACTAAATCTTCGGACCTAAAGGACTAGATCCTGTCTCCCCGAATGCTCAGACTCCACACTCCAGTGAGTTCCTGTGTCTTCCCTTTATATTCCTCTCTCTGCCTAGTTATACCGCTCCTGTCCCCACCTCCCTAGTGCTGGGATTAAAGGTGCACGACTTCCAAACACTGAGATTAAAGGTGTGAGCCACCACCATCTGGATCTGTTTCTGGATCAGTCTTGTGTAGCTCAGGGTAGCGTTGAACTCACAGAGATCCATCTGCCTCTTTCTCCCAAGTCCCAAGATTAAAAGTGTGCACCATCACTCCCTGGCCAGTATGGCTGACTACTGTGGCTGCTTTGCCCTCTGACCTTCAGGCAAGCTTTATTTACTAAAATACAAATCATATCCCACTATACAGGTGAGCTTATGCCACACATTCAGGAATGCTATGGGTTTGGCTTCTTTCTTTCATGTCTGATAGAAATCCTATGTGCCGCTGGTATGACCCATCTCTCCCTAATTCCAGATTCTGGCAGCCTGAAATTGCTCGGTAGGAGCATTGACACCAGAGAAATGGGCAACTGCTAATCGTGACTGGGGTTACGGCTTCATGGATTGTCTACATCAAACAAATAGAGTGTCTTATTTTGTCCAGTCATGATTAAACAGCAGACTGGATATGGATGCAAGCACTTGGCAAAAAAAAAAAAATCAATGAAAATGTCTATGAGAATCAATTAACTATACTGGATTCCTTATGGAGTAGGAGGCGGCTTGGGACGCTCTGCATGCTGTGTGCTGTCCGTCCATTAAGTCAGCAAACATAAAGTAAGTGTATTTATGTACATACACTCTCATCTATTTTCAGAGGCTAGGCTTTCAGTATCTACCAGCCCACTTTGAATATAATTCTATCTTCCCTGCCAACAGCAGGGCAGTGGCCCTCCCAGCTCTGAGTCACGGCTCCTGGAATTAAATACATGTAGGATTAAAACCCCAATACACTGTATTATGCAAGCAAAGGCAACTTGTGCTAATAAATATTATTTGTCTTACAGTAATTAAGAAAGTGCCATTTGTTGTTTTCAAGCACTTAGAATAATACAAACTAGTGCCGGCAGAGGGTGGGGTTTGTTTTCATGAAAAAGCAAAACAAACCAAAAAAAAAAAAAGGTCTAATTAGCACTCCATATGCAAATAGCTTTTGCTAAAGCTTTTAAAGGGTGTTTTTTTTTTTTTTTTTTTTTTTGTTTTTTTTGTTTTTTCGAGACAGGGTTTCTCTGTAGCTTTGGAGCCTGTCCTGGAACTAGCTCTTGTAGACCAGGCTGGTCTCGAACTCACAGAGATCCGCCTGCCTCTGCCTCCCGAGTGCTGGGATTAAAGGCGTGCGCCACCACCGCCCGGCTCTAAAGGGTGTTTGCCGTAATTTATTTCCCTACATCAAATCACTGTCTCCGTAGCAGGGTGTGGTGGTGCATGCCTGTACTCCCAACAATGGGGAGGCCTAAGTAGAAGCTTAGGAATTTGAAGCTAGCCTGGGCTACAGAGCCAGTTGGAAGCCAGAATGAGTTACGTAGTGAGATTCTGTCTCAAAAACAAAACAAACAAATACCAGGATACGAGCCCATTCATAGATCCCCCCCCCCTTCCTATGGGGCAGAAATTCCCTAGTGTTTTCCTATTGTCTCTGAAACAAAACTGAAGTTCCTACATTGAAGTCTTTTCTAGCCTTTTCCTCAGTTTCTCTGCCAGCTCCCCTCTGACACAGGTTAGCAACCTGTGGCCCCTAAGCACCCCTAAACCCTGGCTGTGTTTGTAGTACCCTTCAGCTTAGAATGCTCTTGACCTTGTCTCATAGTAAAAACATCAGCCCTATGATAGTTCAAGGCTGGTGACATTTCTGTGGAACTCGGCTGTGAAATGGCCGTGGAACTTTGGCTCCCAGCCGCAGCACCCATTCACCCACTGTCCTAGGTAGAGAGTTGAGAAGTTGCACACCCAGTGGCCCCACCCTGAAGTATCTGCAGTACACCAGCCCTTCTCAAGGTGGCGTGTCAGCCACACCCTTGCCACTCCGAGCTGTCCCCCCCCCTCCACCGTGCCCTTTGTGTCTCCTGCAGGGCATGCTAGCTGTTGGTGATCTTAGTACCCATTGTAAACTTCCTCATCCTCAGACACCTTCACACCAGTACACCAAACCCTGGGCCCCAAGGACTTTCTTCCTCTTGGCTACTTGGGAGGTGTCTTGTTCATCCTTAGCAGAAACCTAAGGGTCAGGGTTCTTTTCAATTCTTTCTAGATGTCTCTCTGGGCAGAACCGCTGGTCTTGCCCACAATGCTTTCACAGAGCATTGGACGGAGAATCTTAGACAGAGAATCTCTGAGGTTGTTGAGAAGAAACAGCCCGGAGCACACCACTAAGAGCTAGGTGCACAGAGGTCTCCTCCGTCTTCTCCCTCCAAATCTCCCGTCTCACTGACTTGGGAAGTGATTGCTTTGGCCAAACATTGAGTCAGACAAGAGGAGAGCACTCATTTCACTGATCCTATTTTACATCTCAATCTCACTCTGTTCTAGAAACTTCCCTCAGAAAAAAGTTCACGCAGGGCGGTGGTGGCACACGCCTTTAATCCCAGCACTCAGGAGGCAGAGGCAGGTGGATCTCCGTGAGTTTGAGGCCAGCCTGGTCTACAAGAGCTAGTTCCAGGCCAGACTCTAAAACTACAGTGAAACCCTGTCTTGAAAAACCTAAATAAATAAATATTAAAAAAAATTAAACAGTTCACGTTTATCCATAGAGCACCTGCTTTTTCATCTTACCCCTGTCACTAGGCATCTGAGAAGGGGACTATGTTTTATCATTGTCCCTCCAGCTTTAAAACAAGGCAGATGCACAGAGTAGAATCTCCACAAATTTTGTTTTTTGATACAGGGTCTCTCAGTATACTCTCTAAATGTTAATAATAGAAACTAATTGCCTGGCGTCACTTCGCTTTTCTTTTTTTTTTTCTTTTTTTTTTTTAAATTTATTTATTTATTTATTAAGGATTTCTGCCTGGTCCCCACAACCGCTTCCCATTTCCCTCCCCCTCGCCCGATCAAGTCCCCCTCAGAAGACAGAATGAGAGGAGACTGAATTGCAGACAAGGAAAGTCGTTTGTGGTAGTTTGAACCCTAACTGACCCCAACAAGGTCGTAGGGAGTGGCACAATTAGGAGGTGTGGCTTTGTTGGAATAGGTGTGGAGTGTCGCTGTGGGGGTAGGCTTTGAGGTCTCCAGTATTCAATCTATGTCCAGTGTGGCCCACAGTTCACTTCCTGTTGCCTGCAGATCAGGATGTAGAACCCTCAGCTCCTTCTCCAGCACCATGTCTGCCTGTAGGCAGCTATGTCCTGCCATGATGATAGCAGACTAAATCTCTGAAACCGCGAGCCACCCCAATAAATGTTTTTTCTTATAAGAGTTGCTGTGGTCATGGTGTCTCTTCACAGCAATAGAAATCCTAACTAAGACATATTCGTAGGTGTGATTTTTAAGTTTTGTGTGTTTGTTTGTCAGGGCCTCATGTATCTTCCAGGCTGGCCTCTAACTCAGAGGTAGCTAGAGACAACCTTGAACTTCTGATCTTCCTGTATCTTCCCCTCAAGTGTGAAATTGCAGTCATGTGCCTCCTTGCACAGTGTATTCAATGCTGGTAATGCAACCCAAGGTTTCGTGCCTGCTGGGCCAGCCCTCGACCACTGAACTGCGTGTTCAGCCCTCATTTAAGTCCTATTGAGAGAAACAAAGAGAGGTGGGCGTCACAATAATAGCCAGGGCTGGGAAAGGACATTTTCAGGTTGAGTCTGGGTGAAGAGAAGGAATGAGCAGATGAACCTCAGTGGGGGGGGGGGGGAACTCCTACAGAGGGACAGCAGGAGCAAAGGCCCTGAGGCAGGAGTTCTGTGGATTGAAGATAGCCTTAGCTGGTTTAGAGTCCTGCCTCCAAAGGAAGAGAAGGTTGGTGCTGAAGACACCGGCAGGCACTGGTTACACAAGGCCTTAGAATCTTCTAGAGTGTGTTTTTCCTGGAACCAGCTAACACAACTGGCCATTCACTTTAAAAGCAGAGACTAGGCTGGGAAGAGATGGCTCAGAAGGTAAAATGCTCACTGCACAAGCATGGGGGTCCCTAATACCCATGCATGAAGCTGGGCATGGCAGGCAGATCTTTGTGAGTTTGAGGCCAGCCTGGTCTACAGAGCGTGAGTTCCAAGGCTGGCTCCAAGCTACACAGAGAACCCCTGTCTCAAAAGCAAAAAATAAATTAAAAAAACAAAACAAAACAAGAATGACAGAAATGGCAGAGAGCAATGGAAAGCGACATCTACTCTGATCTTCAGACACACACACACATCCCTGGGCACACATGTATGTACCACACACACACACACACACACATACACACACACACATACACACACACTACTCCATTGGCTGCTTGTGGGGAAATGATTGCATGGGGCAAGGGTGGAGGCAGAACAGATGGATAAAGCACTAATTAGTAATAGAAAGTTGGATTGCATCCAACTTTTTAAAAATTTATTACCTTATGTTATTTGTACAAAATAATGGGTTTCATTATCAAATTTAAAATGTTTGTGCTTCAAAGCACACAACCAGGACGTGGAGGTAGGAGCCACAGTGGGCTCCAGATAAGTGAGGGTCCAGGCAGTGCTGACTCTAATGAGCTGCAGGACCCAGAATGCCATTAAGGAAGAACACAAGAGTTAGGAGCTTATGTTGGGTGCTCACTTGAAATGCATTTCAGGAACCTATCAGAACTCTGTAAAAAATGTCTCCTGAATACATATTAATTTTTCATTGGATTCCTATTTGCCATCACATGCATACATTAATTACATATGTAATATATGTAATTTGGATATCTAGAGATATATATTTGGATATGTATATGAAAATTATTATAAATGTATGTATGTGTATCTGTCCAAAATTATTACCACAATCAAAATTATAAACCTACTGGGCTGGGGTATAGCTTTTAAAAAAATGAAGAAGGGTGGCTGGAGAGATGGCTCAACGGTTAAGAGCACTGGCTCTTTCTCCAGAGGACCCAGGTTCAATTCCCAGCACCCACACTACAGCTCACAACTGTCTATAACCCCTGTTCCAGGGGATCAGACCCCCTCACATAGACCTACAGGCAATGTACATAAAATTTAGAAAGTTGTGAGAGAAGAACTAAGAGTTCAGAGCGGAGTTCAGTGGGAGTAGTAGACTGTGCGGCTGGCATTCGACGAGCCCTTAATTAGGGTTCCCGTGGCTGGGATAAAACACCATGACCAAAAGCAACCTGGGGAGGAAAGGGTTTATTTCTTCAGATGCTTCCACCTCACTGCTCATCATGAAAGGAAGTAAGGAAAGAAACTCAAGGCAGGAACTGAAGCAGAGGCCATACAAAAGAGCTGCTTACTGGCTTGCTCCTTGCCGCTTGCTCAGCCTGCTCATACTTCCCAGGGCCACCAGCCTGGAGTGCCCAAATGAACTGGGCATCAATCATTAACTGGTCATTTTCTCAACTGTGGTTCCCTTTTCTCAGATAATTCTAATTTGTGTCAAGTTCACACACAAAAACAAATAAATAAATAAAACCACCCGGGAAGCCCCATTTTCATCCCCAGTACCACAAAATAAGTTGGTAGATAGATGATTGATAGATTCAGATGATAGAGGTAGGTAAGATAGAAGACAGAAGACTAGATAGATTGATGTATAGGAAGGTAGATAATAGAGATAATAGAAAGTGATGAGATAGGGGATAGATAAAAATAATAGAGAATATATGAACGGCAGTTATAATAATAGATACAGGTACTCTCATGGTAAAAATAAAATGCTGCATGACCCCGAGTGGCAGGAGTGGGCAGCGAGTATGAGACCACAGCAGGGAGGAGCCCCGAGTGACCTGCAGGCCACGAGGGGCAACAAGTCCCAGGCAGGTGTGGCGGGTGAGAGACCTTGGTGGAGCAGCCAGTTCCACGAGGAGCTGCAGCCATGGTGGGTGAGAGACAGACAGATAGGCACGCTATGCAGAGTGAAGTTGGATATTTATTTAGTGGGTTATGGAAGGGAAGGGGAGAAGGAGAAAGAGGAAAGAGAGAGGCAGAGAGAGAGGTAGGAGATAGAGAAACAGAGAGATGGGGGAGAGGAGAGGAGCCATGGCAGCAGCTACCTCTGAGAGAGAGAAAGAGAGAGAGAGAGACAGACAGACAGACAGACAGACAGACAGGAAAAGAGCTCAGGCTCTTTGGAAGCAGAAGGAAGATCTGCCTGCCTCCGTGGTTGACAGGGTGGGGGGTGGGTTGAGAGTGGAGGTGGGTGGGGCTTGTCTCTTAAAGGGACAGGACAGACCATTACAGATACTAGAGAATAATGAGATCGATGATAGATAAAAGAACATAGATGACAGAGGCAGGTAGATAAATAAAGACGACAGATGAAATAGCCAGGCATAAAATCCCAGCACTCAGGAGGCAGAGTTTGAGGCCAGCCTTGTCTACACAGTGTTCCAGGACAGCCAGGGCTGTGCAGAGAGACCTTGCTGTATATATCTGTGTGAAGGTGTTAAATTCCCTGAAGTGTCGTAGCCTTGCTGGGTGCCGGGTGTGACCCTGGAGGCCTGGTGACAAGGTGAGACAGTGTCTACAGTGGTGCTCTGCCTTCATGATGTGAATGCCCTTCACAGAGGCAAACCTTAGTCCACCGAGGGGGACCCAGGGTGACCCAGAGACAGATGCTGGGCCACTCTGCAACACACTCCATGGACTAACACGCTCTGGCTTTGAATATCTGTATATCGCCACATGGCTTACTGGCAAAGATTCGACATGTCTGACTCTGGCGGCTCCATGGCTGCTCCCTGATTCCTCCCTTCTTTCTCCCAGCATTCAGTTCCATCTTCTCTGCCTACCTAAGTTCTGCCCTATCAACAGGCCAAGGCAGTTTCTTTATTCATTAATGATAATCACAGCACACAGCGGGAACTCCCACATCAGCCCTGGATGCTAAAGTACAGAATTGTCAACAAAGCCCAACCTCCCCACCTGCACAGAATGCTCATGGCCAGCCTAGGCCTCTCTACTCCTAGGTGTCAACAGGCACAATCCTCAGCATCTCTTTCATTTACTGGACTACGGTCGCAATGACCGTGGTCCAGGCCCAGGTGCCCTCTTGTGCCTACAAGCATTGTGATGCTCCCCTAATCACAGGTTTCTAGGGGTCGTTTTGCTTGTTTACTTTCTAGATTTATTTTACTTTTGACTATATGTGTGTATCTATATGAGGGTATGTATACACGGGCATGCAGGTACTTCAAAGTTCAAAAGAGAGTACTGGATGCCCTAGGGGCACCCGACATGGATGTTTTTAACTGCTCAACCGTCTTTTTGGCCCGTTTCTTCTTTTTAAAATTTGTGTTTGTTATCTGGGGGGGGGGGGGAGGTGACACACAAGTTTAGTTCCAGCACTCAGGAGGCAGAGGCAAGTAGATCTCTGAGTTCGAGGCCAGCCTGGTTTATAGAGTGAGTTCCAAGATAGCCAGAGCTACACAGAGAAACTCTGTCTCAGAAAGAAAATGAAACAGAACAAAAAAAGATGTGTGTGTATGCACGCACGTTGGTATATGCACACGTGTGTGTGCCTAAGTGTGGTATATGCACACGTGTGTGTGCCTAAGTGTGGTATAAGCACACGTGTGTGTGCCTAAGTGTGGTATATGCACATGTGTGTGTGCCTAAGTGTGGTATATGCACACGTGTGTGTGCCTAAGTGTGGTATATGCACATGTGTGTGCATGCATGTGGTACATGCGCACGTGTGTGTGCCTAAGTGTGGTATATGCACACGTGTGTGTGCCTAAGTGTGGTATATGCGCACGTGTGTGTGCCTAAGTGTGGTATATGCACACGTGTGTGCATGCATGTGGTACATGCGCACGTGTGTGGTGTGTGTGTGTGGTATATGCACACATGTGTGTGCAGGTGGCTGCACACATATACACCTGCAAAGGCCAGTGGAGGATTTGGGTGTCTCGCTCTGTCATCTCCACTCTCTCCAGGTCCCTCATTGAATGTAAAGCTTGGCTAGCAGCCAGCAAGCCCCAACCATCCTGTCTCTATAGCACTGGACAGGAGTGTGCACGGCCATGTTTGTTTGTTTTTTTACATGTGTGCTGGGATTTGAACCCAAGTCACGCTTGCACCGTAAGCACACTTGCCCTCTGAGACATCTCCACAGGCCCGTGCCATGGGTCATTTTCAAAATCTAGAGTCTCGGAGGCCTCAGACTTGTGAAAGTTAGTTTTCAGGGCGGAGGACCCAGGCATCTCATATGTTTAATAGTGCTTTAGGAGATTTTTCTATACAGCTTTATCTGGCATTTAGGTGGAGAAACTCAAAGCCAATGCTTCGGGAGTTTCTTTGTGAGTGTATGCAGGCATAGGGTGATTCCTGGAGGTAAGTGTGTAAGTGAGTAGTGATCCCACAAGCAAACCTCTATGGAGCCACGATTCAAGAATAAACATGGGCCAGCAGGACGGTATGGTGGGTAAAGCGCTTGCCACCAAGCCTGGTGACCGAGTTCACTTGTCAGAACCAGCTCCTTCACATTGTCTTCTGACTTCCACATAAGTGTGTGCGTGCACATACAAATGTAATAAGACATGTTTTTAAGACCGAAAGTGTTCCCAGTGGATCTGAAAGGGTCTAATATCTGTGCTGAGATAACTCTCCCACCCTCCCTGTATGTGTCTGGGGTGAGGGGATTGGCTCATTGGCTCCTAGGATTCTGAGCTGCCTCAAAATGGAAGCAACGCCCAAATCACAGAGCAGATCTAGACTGCGCACAGGCTTTGTTTCCTTAGTCCTGTGGAATTCCTGGCGTCTGGTGCTGTGTGCAGGGCTTTCTTTGCAAAAGGGCTTATAGACTGCTTCCTGAGGCTTTGCCTCCGGCAGCCTGAGGGTCAGACATCAGCCCCCAACAACAGTGGGAAGCCAGGCGGTTTGTTCCCAACACTCCCTTTTTAAAACCTGTGCTTTAAAAGCAGGGCTACACCCTGATTTCACTTGTTCCAGCACCCCTCTCAGCTCCCCGCTGGCCTCTCCCACTCAGTTTGGAGTTCACAGCCACTACTGACCTCACTGGCTGACTCTGCATTACATTTTGGTGAGTCCCACTGACCAGTGCCAGGAAGGGAATGCTGCAGTTAGCTCCTGTCCTGGTCAAAGTTTCCTAGGGGCTCCCAGCCTCCCTAGGGTTGTGTCCCTGAACCCTCCTCTGGGCAGAACCCCCAAATATGAAAAAGAAGGTCCCTGTTAGGCCAGACCTGTAGAAATGGCTGGTTGGGCACTCTGGGTCCCTCTGAGTAATTAGTTAGACAGGAGCCCAGCAAGGCAAAGACCAAGGGATTTGACAGCAGGGCCGCCAGCTGATCAATGTCGCCTTTGTGCCTTGCTCCAGGAAAGATGACACAGCAGTCCAGCCTGAAGCTCCTAGGAGCAAACAGCACCTCTGGAAGACGCGGCTCACCACTGTGAACCAGGGCAGAGCAGTGATGTAAAACCAGGAATGATCTTCATCCTTCGTGTGGCAGGGGATACAAAGCCCGATGAAGCAGTGTTCTCACCTTTGTGGGGCTTGAATCTTAGCAGAGCAAAAGACCCCTCAGATCTTGTCCTGGCTAGGACAACAAGCTAGAGCCATCTGAGAGGAGGGAGTCTCAGCTGAGGAAAAGCCTGCATAAGATCCAGCTCTAGGGCATGATAGAGAAGGGCCCAGCCCATGGTGGGTGGTTTCATCCCTGAGCTGTTTCTTCCTGGGTTCTATAAGAAAGCAAGCTGAGCAAGCCATGGGGAACAAGCCAATAAGCAGAACCCCTCCATGGCCTCTGTATCAGCCCCACCCTCCAGGTTCTTGCCCTGCTCCAGCTCCTGTCCTGATTTCCTCCCGTGATGACCAGTGATTCAAAGTTGGTTGGGCTGTGGTGTCTCAGCACAGTGACAGTAACAAAGACAGATCCTATGGTAGTGTGAATGTAATTGCCCTCCATAAACTCTTAAGAAGTGGCGCCTGGTGGTGGTGGGGATGCCTTTAATCCCAGCACTCGGGAGGCACAGGCAGGCGGATCTCTGTGAGTTCGAGGCCAGCCTGTCCTACGGAGTGAGTTCCAGAACAGCCAAAGCTCCAGAAAAACCCTGTCTGGAGAAAAAAAAGAAGAAGAAAAAGTGGCACTATTAGGAGATGTGACTTTGTTGAAGTAGATATAGCCTTGTTGAAGAAGCGTGTCATTGTGGGGATGGGCCTTGAGAGTCCATATATGCTCACGCCGCACCCAGGAGCTCAGAACACTTTCTGTTGTCTTCTAATCAAGGTGTAGCTAGCACCATGGCTGCCGGCAAGCCACCACGTCCCGTCATGGTGACAATGAGCTAAACCTCTAAAAGTGTAGGCTGCCACTTCAATGAAATGTTTCCCATTATGAGAGCTGCCCTGGTCTCTTCACAGCACTGGACCAGTGACTAAGAGAGGGTCCTCGCTCAAATTAGCTACCTCGGGCAGTCGAAACACAGCTCACGTTGACAGAGGTTCTGGGGAGTGCCGGCCCACCAGGAGTGGACAGTTCTCTTTCCCCTCTAGCTGTCCAGGCAGAAGCTTCAACACCACACTGAGTCTTCTGTTTCCTCATCCCACAAATGCTGTTGTCACCAAATTGGATATTTCTATCAATTCCCCTCAGCACTGTGGTCCTGAACCCTCATTTCCCATTGCGCCCCTTATCCACTTATTCAGGCCTTCCTCACCTGCTAATGTTACTTCATAACAAAGCTTCTAGTCTCATCTCTGGGTTAGTCAATTGTCTAACCACTCTGTGTGCCGGATGCCAGGATCCTTCCAACAGTGATCCTTCTAGAATGTAAATGTAGTTTTAAGTGGCCTAAAATCTCCCAGCGGCTCCCTACAGTCTACGAATAAATCCTAAATTCTTCCGTCTGCTCTTAGAGATCGTTCACAGCCCCGACTGTTTGACTTGTGCTGCCTAATTTCTCCTCCAACCTTGCCAATATTCGGAGATTGACTCAGCCATTCCTTCACTCGGTCCCGGCTTTATTTATCATTGTGCATTTAGTGCATGTTGGGGCTGGAGGCGGCGGTGCCTGTGGGCACGGAGTGTGCACGTGCCCCTAGTGTGAGGTCAGAGGACAACCTGCAGTTCTCTCCTTCCACGTCGTGGGATCTCAAACTCAGGTCACTGCTGATGGAAACCCATCAAACTACTTCAAGATGACTTGCACTTCCAGAATAACTCCCTGACTGTGAATGAAAGAACGTCTTGAAAGCTGGCCATAGTATTCCAGGTCACCACGAGGTCTTTCTGGGCTTCATGTCAGCCCGTATGCCTTGCGTCCACCCAGGAGGTCTTTCGCCTCAGTGTCCTTGGGGAGTTTGTTGCTGTGTTTCCAAACTCAGTTTGCAAGCTTTAAAACTCAAGAGCACCCCTTCCGTCTTTCATGGTTGAGCTAAGAACATCTTCAGCTGTTCTTACGGCCCCTTGTTCTGTTACAGACTGCCGTGGTTTAGGTGTGAAGTGTCTGCCATAGACTGGCGTTTTGACGGCTTGCTCCCTAGGTAGGGCCTAATGGAACAAAGCTGGGTCATCAGGGGCATGCCTTTGAGGGGATATTGGAACTTCGCCCCCCCCCCACTCTTCTAGCTGCCATAAAGTAAACAATATCACCTGCTACCTGCTGCAACTATGATGTACTAAGTTGGCACGTGCCCAAAGCAATAAGGCCAAGCAACCCCAGGCTGAAAACACGGGCCCAAATAACCCTTCCTTCCTCCTAAGTTGGTTCTTTCAAGGGTTTCGTCACAGCAATATTAACTGAGTAACACACGGCGCCTTCCACTTATGTGTCCGTCTTTGGCACAAGATGAGTTGGAAAGAGATCAGGTGTGTGGTCATTCAACTTCATGGCCACAAGACCCAGCCCTTGTTTTAACTGTGGCCTCTGAATGGATAGATTTACACGGAGACGGGGGCAGGAAGGACACAAAGCTCCCCCCTTGGGTCCCGGATAATTCCACTTATTTGGTCTTTCTCTTTTGGAGAACCCTGTCTATCCAAGACCTAGGAGTCTCGTAAAGGATGGGTGGGCCCTGTGTGTTTCTCATGCATCACGTTTCCACACACACAGGCTTCTAGAGAAGAGGGTGAGAGGGTTTTCTTCTGGGGAAGAGGAAGGCTCACTGGGGTTTATTTCTTTTCTTTTTCTTTTTCTTTTTTCTTTTTTCTTTCTTTTTTTTTTTTTTGCTTTTTGAGACAGGGTTTCTCTGTAGCTTTTGGTTCCTGTCCTGGAACTAGCTCTTGTAGTCCAGGCTGGCCTCGAACTCACAGAGACTGGGGTTTATTTCTGTTGGTTTGGTTTGACTTTTGTTGTTTTTGCCCTGGGGACCAAACCCAGGGTCTTACGCTTTCTAGACAAGTACGCTGCCTCTGGACTGTTGTCCCCAGCCCAAGGAGGAGAGTTTGGAGCATTCTGCCAATATCGCATGACACAGAGGTCCCTTAGATGAGTACCTAGGGCTGGACACGGGTCTGCTCAGGTGTAGTCTCACAACAGGCTTCAGAGAAGCAGGGCAGAAGGCCATGCAGACTGTCTGGCGGGGAGCTGTGGGTCCCTGCCCATCAAGATCACCATCAAGATCCAACTGTAGGAACTCATTCTCTCTAAATGCTATCCCTTTCAGTTTGGAAGGCAGAAAATATGTATATGGTTTAGTCTGAAGTTTTGTTCTACAAATCACATTGTAGTGTGTAGTGTCTCAAAGACATGGAAGTGCTAAAACATTCTAAATAAAAGGATGCTGTAGCATTCTGAACATTTATGTAAAATAGATTACAAAATGAGAGACCTGATGGTAGCTTTCCTGGAGTCTGTGAGGGAGGTGGCAACAGCTCCGCATGAATGAGAGGCAATAAAGATGTTTGTTAGGCTTTGACAGAACAGGAGGAGGGTTTGGATGAGGGAGCTGTGGGGAAGCTTGATTTCTTTTATTACTCGTGAGTAAACTATTATTTGTGAGCAGAGTAAGCGAGCTAGGAAGAAACAGTTTGGAACTGGAAGCTGGAGCGCACAGAACATCTTTGTTGAAGTGGTAAGCTTATTTCTATGTGCGAATCCTTGGAAAGGGAGGTGCGTTCATTTACTCTGCAAGCTCACGACCCATCACTTTTCTAATATTTTTTAAATTTTGCTTAAGATTATCATTATTGCCAGGCTGTGGTGGCACATGCCTTTAATCCCAGCACTCAGGAGGCAGAGGCCAGCGGTTCTCTGTGAGTTCGAGGCCATCCTGGTCTACAAGAGCTACTTCCAGGACAGGCTCCAAAGCTACAGAGAAACCCTGTCTCGAAACCCCCCCAAAAGAAAAGATTACCACCATCATCATTATTAATGTTGGCACACAAATGCCATGGTGCTCACGTGAAGATCAGAGGACCACTTTCAGGAGTCAGTTTTCTCCTTCTACTGTGGGTTCCGGGTACCAAACTCAAGGTGTCAGACTTGCATGCAGGCACTTTTACCCACTGAACCATGTGGTCCAAGCACCACTTTGGTGCTTAGCGATGATCTTCTACTTTGCACATTGTATCCTCACAAAGCCTTCATAATTTGTGTATTGTAATTGCCACCGTGCACCTTCCAAGGCTAAATAAGTATGCTTAATTTAGGACACACGGAACCAGGGTCCCAGTTTGGACCCTTATCCTTCAAGGACTGAAGCATGCAGGGAAATACCCATGACCTACAAAAGAAGGTCCATTCCTGGACCTTGCTCTGTAGACCAGGCTGGCCTCGAACTCACAGAGATCCCCCTGCCTCTGCCTCCCGAGTGCCGGGATTTAAGGCTTATACCACTATGCCTTGCTCTTTTTTCTTTTTACACATTTTGATTTTTAAAATTTCAATTATGTGTGTGTGTGTGTATGTGTGTGTGTGTATTCATATGACTGCAGCTTCCCATAGAAGTCAGAAGAGAGTGTGAGCCCCTGGTTGTGAGCCCCCAGGAGGAATGCTGGGAAGTGAACTCCGGTCTCCTGAAGTAACAATAGCTCTTGATTGCTGAGTCATCTCTCTGGCTCTGAGAAGGACCCTTCTGACTGCCAGCTTGGGAGGTGGCTTCTTGGCACTGCCAGGATTTGAAGATGCAGAGAAGGGAATGAAATCAGACAGTAAGCGATTTCGTGCAACCTTGGTGTTCTCAAGCTCTGCTGTCTCGGGAGGAGGCGAGCATCGGGAGGTCTTGAAAACAGAAGGGCAGAGAGATTCCATTAAACAAGCTCTTCCCTGGCAGTCGCCTTTGAAAAGCCACAGCCTCTGCACCAGGGATCCGCAATGTAAGAGGCAAAGAAGGGGCCCGTGCCACCCAAGCGCACACGAGGTAGGAGGGCTTCAAATTAGCAGAGCAACCACCAGATCAAACGCCCTGTTCGATTTTATCTTCCCAAGCAATAAAACGTGAAGCACATTCTTTGGCAGCAGCGAGAAAGGCAGACTGTGGGCTTTCCATAATTCTTGGGAGTTTTATAGCATGTCAGTTATTATAGCTGCGCTTACCACAGAGCCTGTATCCCTGGAGCTGCAGCAGGCTGGGAGTGCAAAAGGGAAGGCCGGGTAGAATGGTAAAGCTCATGGCAGGGCATCTGGCATCTGGGCTCGTCTAACGTTATTAAGATCTCCTCAGTGAATGAACGCATGTCTAATATATAGCGCAGTTGGTCGAGTACTTGCTCAGCCCTGGGTTCAAGTCCCAGCATTGCATCCAATGGATGTGGTGGTACATGCCTGCCATGTAGTGGTGAAGGCCTGAAGTTCAAGACCATCTTCCACCTGCTAGATAGCAAGTTGGAGCCTAGGTGATATTGAGACCCTGTTTTTATAAATAAAATAAATAAACAAATAGATAAATATGTGTCTGGATTACAGCCCAGGATGCCCCTGGGAAACACGCCCTTGGCCTTGGGGATCTGTTTTCTGTGGAACCTGTTACAGTCTGGTCTCTGCTATGGCTGCTTTAGTGTGGTCCATGGTGTTTATGTTGACAGGGTTTGTTACCTGCCATTCAAATTATTATGCTTTCAAAAATACTTGGCACACGGGATTGTTTTCAGTCTCATAATTTCATAGCCATCTATCGAATAATTGTTTGTAGCTTGATGATCAACAGGGACAATGCTGGGTTTTCTGGGTCCGGAGCACAAGTGGTCAGAAGGAAGGCAGAATAGCTGGGTGAGAGCGTTTTTGGTGCTGAAAGACCTGTATCCAAACCTCTGTCTTCAGGATGCCCAAGAGGCTGGGTTCAAAGATGGAAGAGCAGTTGCCATGAGAAGTAGAAAGGGCCCTGCAGAAGATGGGCCTGGGCCATTCATTCTCACACCTGTTGTCACAGCATTGAGTACAAGGCTAATCTCTAAACCCAACCCAGAGGGCTGGGTCCCAAGCACTAAACTGAATAGCAGGAGTCCTGACCTGGAATGCTGGCCAGTAGGTCGCATTATCAGAACAAAACATTGCCTTCGTCAGAGAGACGCCAGCTTCTCTTTGCAGGCTTTAATCCAATTCTGCCCTAACTCCTGGAGCCAGAAGGCTGGAGAGGGGCGTGGTTACAGATGTGCTGTGTGAAAACTCTTCCCAGAGTAGCTATTTTGCTTTGGGCTCACCCAGGCACGTGCTTTTAAGGCCTCACCCCCATTCTGAAAATAAAGCTGTTTTAACGTGCTTTCTATTGCTAAGATAAAAGGTCACGGCCTCAAGTCACCTGGAGGCCGGAGCTGAAAAAGAACCGAGGGAGGAATGTTGCTCACCAGCTGGCTCCCTGTATAGATTGCTCAACCTGTTTTCTTACAATACCCAGGAGCACTTGCTTCGGGGAATACCGCCCACGGGGTGGGGGTGGGGGGCTGGGTCTTCCTCTAGCCATTAGCAGTCAAGAAAACAACCCCACAGGCTTGCCTCCAGGCCATCTGATGGAGGCCTGGGCTCAGTTGAGGCTTGGCTCCAGGCCATCTGATGGAGGCCTGGGCTCAGTTGAGGTTCCTCTATCCGTCTGACTCCTGGTTGGGTGAAGATGACAGTACATTAACCAGGACATAACCTCAGTAAATTACTTGGTTCTCTGGGGTGAACGTCAGTGTGATTATACTTTGGTTTGTCATTGGGGCCTTAGAGGATGGGAACAGATGCTGATAATGTTTCTCATTCTCAAAATAATATGGTGTCCAGAGAACCTAAGCTCCGTGATTGTATATATGGCCATAGAGCAAGAAGGAGGAATTTCCGAGAATATTAAGCTGTCACCTGAGCCTCTGAAAAGCAAATTCTTGCTTGCTGTGAAATGGTGGGTATTTTTAATACCCCTCAATTCCTTAGAAAGCACTTGTGTCAGATCCTCTGGGACAACAGAGTTACCTTCCTAATGCTGTGACAAAACCCATGGCCAACAACAACTCACGGAAAGAATAGTTCTATTACGGCTCAGGGATAGGAGCCTGTCATGACGAAGGCACAAGTGAGTGACAAACAGGGAGGCAGGAACAGGAGGCTGTTCCTGCCTCCCCACTCCACACACACACACACACACACACACACACACACACACACACAGAGAGAGAGAGAGAGAGAGAGAGAGAGAGAGAGGGAAACAGAGAGAGAGAGAGAGAGAGAGAGAGAGAGAGAGATGGAAGCTGGGAGTGTCTATAAATTCTCAAAACCCACCTCCAGTGATGTGCTTCCTCCTAAACCTCCTCAGACAGCACCACCATCTGGGGACCTATTGTCCAAATGCCTGTGGGTCATACCCCTTGGGCAAAAGACCCTCTCACAGGGGTCACATATCAGGTAGCCTACACATCAGATATTACATTACAAGTCAACATGACAGTTATGAAGTAGCTACGAAAGTAACGTCATAGTGGGGGTCACCTCGCCATGAGGAACTGTATCAAAGGGCTGCAGCATTTGGAAGGCTGAGAACCACTGCTACAGGGACTATTTCTCACTGAAACCACCGCAGAAAGGAAGCATAGTATGCCCCGCTCTTGTATTTCTGACTCTCTGTGAGGTAGGCTCTCTGTGCACATCTTTCAGGCAAGCCAACTGGCTCCGTGAGCTAGCATTGCTCAGTGTTTGCTCATCTGTAAACCCCATATGCTTCCCTGCTGGCCAGGTGCCTTTCTGAGGCCCCTCTATGTCAGTCAGGCTCCAGAGCCTGCCTAAAACCCAAGCTAAAGGAATGTGGCCCGTTAGGTTTCAAGTTAAGCTAGCTCCACATTGCATCCTCCTTGACAAGGGAAAAAGCCTCGTGAATCAGATGGGAGGAGAGACTGCTGTCTTGGGTTTGTCCCTAGGGGGAATATGCTAGAAGCCCACATATTCTCGGGGATAGCACTTCAAGGTCCTCCTGACCACTTGATTACCTGACCAAGGATGAAGATACTGATGCCCAACTGTTACTTCTCCCGAAGAAGATGCCAGGACTAGGCATGGCCTTGCAGGGTGAACCACACCCCAACCTTCCTGTTTTCTAGCTTCAGTATTGAGGGTTTTTCTGTGGAAGGTGCATGAGCAGTCAGTCCCACTGTGGCTAGACCCGACAGCCTGTCGGAGCTGACTAAAATAGAATGTGACCTCAAATAGGTCTCAGCCACCCGCTTGCTCCATCTCCACTGTCACACGTCCAAGGTTGCTCTGCAGAGAGGGAACCAGCACAGGGATCTGTTCACATCACGGAGCTATTTTTCTTCTCACGCTCCTACTGTTAAAGTTCTGGGTATCACTGCTCTGATCCCAGATGATTTAACAAAAGCCACACCCATGAGTCATGAGCAGTTAGGGTGCCAAGACCTCTCCAGGGCCCACAGCAGAGACTTTGGGGGCCTAAGTGAACTTGGGAAGTTTTCACAGAGTCGACAGGTTCCAGACTTGGGTCTCCAGAAGGGCTGGGGCCAGGGACAGTCCAGCCAGGAAGGCAGGATTAAAACATGGCAAGGTCTTTGCCAAGGACATGCTAATAGCTCCTATCTGTCACCCAGGGAAGTGATGTCTGGGAAGAGGTAATTGACTTCTTTTCGTGTCCGGATGAAGTTTTAAAATGCCACATTTCCTAAGTGACAGGCTTTGCCTTGGGACAGCGGCACCGTACAGGAGGGAAATGCACATTCAAGCTTCATCCCGTAGTGGGGCTGGGGTCTAGCTTAGACCCACAAGGTTTTTTTTTCCCATCATTTGGGCCCCAAATTCCATTTGTCTTTACAATTTGCCCCAGAAAGTGCTGAAATTCCAATCCATGAATTTCTGTTACTTATATTTGCAGGATTTAGAAAATGTGCTTATACATTCTGTCCATTTTGATTACCACGCTAATAAGAGATATTTAAACGGCATACAATGAGTGACAGGATTTTGCCCAGGCTACCTATAAGGTAGATAAATTGGGCAGGGGTCGGGGAGAGACTCACTCTGTAGACCAAGCTGTCCTCAGACTTATAGAGATCCGCCTGTCTCTGCCTCCTGAGTCCTGGGATTAAAGGTGTGTACCACCACCGCCCAGCCTAGCTTGGTTTTCTAACAATAGATTTTTGCCCCTGTCTTGCCCTAAGCACCTTATGTGGAAGGGGGCTTAACACAGCATCTTACCACACAATCAGCAGTCAATAACTGATTATAGATTGAAATTAGAAGGTGTTCCCAGGAAGACCACACTTGGAATGTGGCCATAACACAGGCACACAGGCATGGGAGCAGCTAGGAGACATGCAGCTGACAGAGCACATACAAGGATGCCCCTTTATGCTCCAGCACCTCCCGGACTCCCCTCTTCCTACCAGATCAGTATTCACTCTGCTCAGCTTGCAGTCCACATAGCGTATAAAATCCCGCTGTATTAGTCAGGGGCTCTTTCTTTGCTGAGACGATCAAAGCCTGATTCTAAGGGACTTTGTCACCAGAAAATGACACCGATTGGCTTGCATGCCTGTCAACCAGAGAGAGGACTGACGGAGCAGGGAGGCACAGAGGGCTACCACACGCCTGGCTTCCTGAGGAAAGACCTAGGAGCTGTGTTCAGGGAGGTTGGCGTCATTGTCACACATGTGTAAGCAGGGCATGTGGGTCTACTGCCACCTACATAGGTAGCCACCTGATTGGTGAAGGACTTTCTATGGGGCTTGTCTAGTTAGGGTGGAGGCATGAGGAGAGGAGGTAAAGCAGTCAGGAATGCTCACACAGAGCAAGACATTTGCAGGGTCTCCTGCCGTCCACATGGCTACCATTTCCTTCCTGCTAAGGAGCCAGAGAGAGAGCTGCAGGGCTGGAGCTGCCCTGGATAACTCACTCAGGGCCAGAAATCAGAGAGCTGCTTCCTGAGCCTGTCTCTGTGATTTGTCGCTGCTTCCCCTTCGTCAACACGGGATTTCCCCTGTTCAAAGAGGTTCATGCAAACCAGCCGCATTTCCTGGAAACCCCCTGAAAGCCCAGGGCAAGCTGAGCCCTGGGTGATGAAACCAAGGTTGACAGCGGCTATAACGACTGCCGGCATTTGTCAACGCTTGGCAGGGCTCATTGCGGCTCACAGCTGATGGGTTCCTGTTGGCTGTGTGTGTATGAGGGGCATGTTTGCCATCACTGGCCAATCAGGCAGCTTCCATATCAACGGATCGGGATATGCTGGAGACATAGAAACCGTGGCTGCTTTTTCCTCTTCTCCACCTAACGTTGCAGACACGGAGGGCTGCCGAGGCCTGGGGGAAGCGGATAAGGCCTGAGCAGACATACAGGTCTAACCAGGGTCTGCATCAGTTCAAGTTTACCTACTGTCGCCTCCATTAACAGTGTCCCCCTATGGCAGAGCAGGAAGCCAAGCCTCAGAGAGGTTAAGCGAGGGGCTGGAGAGACGACAGACAACGGCTCAGCAGTTAGGAGCACTGGGGGCTTCTGCAGAGGACCCAGGCTTGATTCCCAGCACCTGCATGGCCACTCACCCAAAGCTGTAAGTCCACTCCCAGGGGGATCCTATGCCTCCTTCTGACCTCAGAGGTCACCAGGCACTCACGTGCCATCCATGCAAGCAAAACACCCATTCATATAAAATAAATAAAATTGAAGGAAATGTTTATCAGTCGGGTATAGGCTAGGGCAGTGGTGACCAACCTTCCTCATGCTGCCACCCTTTACAGCTCCCCATGTTGTGGTGACCCCCTCCCCCAACCATACAATTATTATTATTATTTGTTTTTTTGAGACAGGGTTTCTCTGTAGGTCTGGAGCCTGTCCTGGAACTCGCTCTTGTAGACCAGGCTGGTGTTATACAATTATTTTTGTTGCTACTTCATAACTAACTGTGCCACTATTATGAGTTTTAAAGTAAATAAATATCTTTGGAGATAGAGACTTGTCAAAGGGGTCACGACCCCCACGTTGAGAACCGCTAGTCTAGACAGACACTATAGCTGCCTGGTTGTCCCTACAGAGATGTCTGCTATGTGACCTTGTATAAGTCTCTTACTTTTTCCTAGCCCCTGGTCTTCCCTCGGGAGGCTAGGAAATCTGAATCGCTACCCTCAGAACTGTGCGGTACGTAGAGTAGGGGCTGAGTAAAATAACCTGTGATTATCCCGTTACACTGCTTCAGAGAGTGAGTCGCCAAGAAACACAGCAGGCTGGAGACACAAGCATCCTTTCTAAACAGCCCTGGGAAAGCTGGCTTCCCTTTTCCTCCAGGGTCGGGCTCCTCACCACCCCCATGCCCCCCACTCCCTACCCCTCCACCGTCTGGGCCCATGACCAGGACACAAGATCCTCACGGGGTTAGTCAGCTGGGAGCTTTCGGCGCATTTGCCCTCATTGGTCTAAATTAGATGGACTGGTGGCTATTTGGGAAAAAAAAATAGCGGCATTCTTCATGGATTTCCCCCCATCAAAACATGTCTGTTTCATTCCCTTGTAAAGGGCCTCCGTGAGTCATTCACAGGCACAAAGCCGCCTCAGTCTGCAACTTCCGTGGGGACCCAGCTTCAATAGTGTGGGTGCACAGGGTCTTTTGAGATCTGAAAACGGGCCTCGGAGATGCCCGGGCGCACCTGAGAGCAGCTGCTGTCTGGACAGCCGGATTCCAAAGAGCTCAGAGCTGCCGTTCCTCACAGGTGTGGTCCTGCAGAAAAGCCCATTAAAGTACTCTGCTTGTTCCGTCCGGTAAGACGCAACGTGCTTCCCCGGGCTAGCCCGCTGCTGGAGCGTCAGGCTCTCAGAAGGGACTCTGGCCCTGACTCTTTTGGGGGGCAACTCTCCAGCTCAGTCCACAAGAGATCAACAAAGACACCTAAGCAGAGGGGATGGCAGGAGAGAGTGAACTGTAGCCAGTCTCCATAGCCTCCAATACCCTCACCCTGTGTATCTCTCTATCAGGCCTCCAGTTGTGGGCTCCCTGGTATCCCCGGCCCACCCTCCACGCAATCATGCATCATTGGGGAGAGCCCAGAAGTCAGAGCTGGGTGTAGGCTCGCCTCACCTGCCTTGTGATCAGACTTAGTTGGGTCTCTTTTCCTTGTTTTAATTTCATCTGAGGACGGAAGGGCCTCCTACATGGAAAGCACAGACCCTCGTCTGGCACAGAAAAGGCCAGGCTGTAACACCTCCCTCACCCCCTCATCCTCCACCCCCACCAGAACTCCTTCCTCCTGTTCCCAGCAATGCCAACCCATCCTCTGCTCCTGAAATTCACGTGCTTGCTGGCTAGTGTGTGTCGACTTGACACAAGCCAGAGTCATCTGAGAAGAGGGAGCCTCAGTTGAGAAAATGCCTCCATAAGATCGAGCTGTATGCAAACCTGTAGGGCATTTTCTTAATTAGTGATTTATGGGGGAGGGCACAGACCACTGTGGGTGGTGCCATCCCTGGGCTGGTGGTCCTGGGTTCTACAAGAAAGCAAACGGAGCAAATCCGGGGAGCCCTGGGAGCAAGCCAGTAAACAGCACACCCCCCCCCATGGCTTCTGCTTCAGCTCCTGCCTCCAGGTTCCTGCACTTCTTGAGTTCCTGTCCTGACTTCCTCCAGTGATGAGCAGTGAGATGAAAACCCTTTCCTCCCCCACTTGCTTTGGTCATGGTGTTTCCTCACAGCAGCAGTGACCCTGATTAGAACAGTGTGTGACTTCATCTCCCTAAAACGCTTAGGACAAGAACATAAGCTTCCGGGAATAGCTTATGATACCTTCCATGCTCTGACTCCCTTGTTCGCTCATTCATTCATTCATTCATTCATTCACTTACACATTTGTTCACAACACCATAGAACACAGTGAGAACATTGTGCTGCAGGTGCTATGTTCACCCAGGGCAACAGAGCTATGCAAAGTCCCTGTCTTCACTCCACAGCACAGAGATGGCATTGCTAAAGGATGCAATGTTCTTAGTGGGATGGGAGGAGGGAGCAGGTGATGACAGGCAAAAGTGATCTGGATGGAGGCTGAGCCAGGATCTCAGGGACCTCCTAGAGCACTTCTAGGGATGTTCATTGGCTCCCTCAGTCTCCAGATCTCATCAGGGCTAAAGCATTGTTCCCCACATAACCTGTGCACTCTACATGGCCAAGCGTCTTCCCTGCCCACTCCTGCTGGCTCTTCCAGCCTCTCTGACCCCTGCACATTCCTCCACGCCCTGATCCTCTGATGATCGCTACTCCCTCTAGTGCCATTCATTGCTTACATTTTCATCTATGTTTCTGTTGCTCCTTTGTCTGTCTCCACCAGACTGTGAAGTCTCTGGAGGGAAGGGACGGTCTCGTTGGTGTCTGAATCCTGGGAGCTGCATGGGCTGTCGTGAGCAGTATTCTGTTCTCAGGAACCAATGGCCCAATGGCTGGGTATTCTGGGAGTACCAGGCTTGTTCACTGATGGTTATCAAACTTGTTCTGGCTAAGTATATACTCTTTTGTTTTGTTTTTTTGAGACAGGGTTTCTCTGTAGCTCTGGAGCCTATCCTGGAACTAGCTCTTGTAGACCAGGCTGGTCTTGAACTCACAGAGATCTGCTTGCCTTTGCCTCCCCAGTGCTGGGATTAAAGGCGTGCGCCACCCCCACCCAGTTTACGTATATACTCATAAAGAGCAATTCAATCCAGCCTTGGACTCAGTTTCTGTTAATTTCTCTGGATCACTCTTTTAAAATGCAGCTTGCTGGGGCATTGCTGATAGGATTGACCAGTGTAATATTCAAATTCTTCAGCATTTGGGAGCTGTCTTAGTTAGGTTTTTATTGCTGTGAAGAGACGCCATGACCATGGCAACTCCTATAAAGGAAAACATTCAATGGGGGTGGCTTACATTTTCAGAGGCTTACTCCATTATCACCATGGTGTGACATGGTGGTGTGCACTCAGATGTGGTGCTGGAGAAGTAGCCCAGTGTCCTACATCTTTACTTGAAGGCAATGGGAAGTGGTCTGTCTCACTAGGTGTAGCTTGAGCATAGGAGATCTCAAAGCCCACCCCCACAGTGACACACTTCCTTCAACAAGGCCACACTTACCCCAACAAGGTCACATCTTCCATGAGTGTCACTCCCTTTGGGAATCATTTCTTTTTCAAACCACCAAAGGAGGCCTAGCTACCACCACTGACTGGCAAGCCAATCCTTAAACACTTACTTTAACTTCGAATGTGCACTTGCTCATCTGGTCAATGCACTATCACAACAGTAGAAGATGAACTAAAGTTAACTGAGACGCTGTTTTCTTCTCATGAGCAGCCATTGCACTGCTTCTCCCTCTGAAACTGCAGTGTGCGAGCAGTCAGGGACCACTTTCTTCTCATCCCTACAAGGGACTCTTCTCTGCTGACGACATTCAGATGAGCAAGTGTACATCTGAAATTCAAATACATGATGAAGAACAGGCAGCCGATAAAGAAAATTTTTGGGGGCTGGAGAGATGGCTCAGAGGTTAAGAGCAATGGCTGCTCTTCAGGAGGTGCTGAGTTCAATTCCCAGCAACCACATGGTGGCTCACAACCATCTGTGATGAGATCTGGTGCCCTCTTCTGGCCTACAGACATACATGGAGGCTGAACACTGTGTACATAATAAATAAATCTTTAAAAAAAAAAAAGAAAATTTTTTGTTTTTGTCGAGGAGCCTGGTTCAATTCCCAGCTGTCCCAAGGCAGCTCACAGATGTCTGTCACTGCCAAGGGATTGGATGTGCTTCTCTGGCCTCCACAGGCATCAGACACACACATGGTACACATACATGCAGGCAGGACACTCAAACGAAGTGATCTTTGTCTTAAAAAGCAAAAGAAAAGCAAGGCAATGAGCAGTTTCTAGCTCACATTTGTGTCCCCATTTTGTAGTGAGGAAGCAGACTCAGGGAAGAACCTTGGCTCAGCCAGTGTCCAAATGCCTGCTGCCATGACTGGCCCAGTGCATGCCATGCCCAGCCCAGCGCAGAGGATGCCCTCGGCTATTGCTCTGCCACACATCTCTTGGGGGCATCTGCATGAGGGTGGCTCTGAAGCTCACCCTCCCCAATGCTGAATTAAGAGCTCCAAGATGGATCGAGGTTCCATTTACCCATGGCAGCTTTTTAATTAGTTTCCATTTTTGAAAAATGCTCGTGGCAGTTTGGATCATTATCGTGACATGATTCTTCAGAGTGCTTCCTTATTAAAGGAAGGCCTGTCAAAGGAGAGGGCCTTAAAAGATGAGTCTGAATGTCACCAGCAGAGGAGAGTCCCTCGGAAGGATGGAAAGGAAGTGGTCCCCGACTGTGAGTGATCGGGAATGTCAAATGGAGAAACAGCGCCATGACCTTTTGCCATAACCTTCTAGGGGAAGAACACGGTTGTCTTAGTCACTTTCTGTTGCTGTGATAAGACACTGACCAAAAACAACTCAGGGAGGAAAGGATTCATTTCAGTTCACAGTTCAGTCCCTCTTGAAGGGACGTCAGGACAGGAACTCACGGCAGGAACCTGGGAGGCACTGATGTGGAGACCATGGGGGGCGGCCACTTACTGGCTTGCTCACCCTGGCTTGCTCAGTTTGCTTTCTCATATGCTCCAGGACCTAGGGTTGCCACTGTGAGCCCTCCCAGATCAATCTTGAGCCAAGCAAATGCCCACAGACTTGTCAGAGGCAATCTGTTGGAGACACTTTCTTAGTTGAGGTTCTGCTTCCCAGATAACTCTAGCTTATGCCAAGTTGACAAAAAAAAGAAAAAACCAACCAGAACAATTGACTCCTGTCAACTTGACACATACTACTATTAAACCATAACTTTTCCTTTCTTGTTTATCCCCTAGTTCATATTAATATTAATATCACAATATAAAATATAGAGAACATAATAACATAAATAACTTCAAAAGTTCCACCATCTTTAATTTTCATCATTTAAAAGTCCAAAGTCTCTGGCCAAGATCAAAAACACTGATGACAGTTTATGAGGATATGGGATAAAGGGAACATTTCTGTATTGCTGGTGGGAGTGCAAACTTGTACAGCTCCTTTGGAAATCAGTATGGTGATTTCTCAGAAAATTAGGAAACAATCTACCTCAAGACCTAGCAATAGCGCTATTAGGTATAGACCTAAAAGACGCTTAATGATACCACAAGGACGTGTGCTCAACCATGTTCATAGCAACATTATTCATAACAGTCAGAACCTGGAAACAACCTAGATGCCCCTCAGCTGAGGAATGGATAAAGAAAATGTGGTACATTTTCACAATGGACACGTTGAAATTTGCAGGCAAATGGATGGATCTAGAAAAAAAAAACATGCTGAGTGAGGTAACCCAGACCCAGAAGGACAAATATAATATGCATTCACTCATAAGTGGCTTTTAGACATAAAGCAAAGGAAAACCAGCCTACAGTCCACAACCCCAGAGAAACTAGACAACAAAGAGGACACTAAGAGAGACATACTTGGTTCTACATAGGAAGGTGAAAGAGACAAGATCTGAGTAGATCGGGAGTGTGGGGGCATGGGAAAGGGTAGAAGAGAAGAGGGGAGGAAGGGAAGAGAGTGGAGAAAAATGTATAGCTTAATAAAAACAAAAACAAACAAACAAAGTCCAAAGTCTTTCTGAAAAGAAATCCAAACATCTTTTTAAAAATTCAAGGTCTCTTAGGCTGGTAAGATGGCTCAGAGGTTAAGAGCACTGGCTGCTCTTTCAGAGGTCCTGAGTTCAATCCCCAGCAACCACATGGTGGCTCCCAACCATCTTTAGTGAGATCTGGTGCCCTTTTCTGGCCTGCAGGCACCAGAACACTGTATACATAAAAAAATAATTCAAAAAAAAAAAAGAAAAATTCAAGATCTCTTAACTGTGGGCTCCTTTAAAACAAGAAAATAAGTTAATATTTAGAACATTTTAATATCTTTTTGTTTCGAGAGGGAAGAATCAGGGCATAGTCACAATCTAAACAAAGCGAAACCAAACTCCATCCAGCCAAACAAATGACTCAGTCCCCAGTCCCCAGTCCCTGAGACTCATGACATCCTGGATTCCACAGCCCACTTTTCAGGCTCTGCCTTTTATAGCACACATCGCTCAACTCATGGGCTTAGTCCAACTCCACTCTGCAGCCATCCCGCCATCTCCAACAGACTGGGAGCTTCCCAGCCAGGCTGCACCTTTACCCATAGCTTCCTGCCTCTCTTCAGGGACTCTGACCCTGCCACGTGGTGCAAGCTCCAGCCTCCCTCCATGACCCCTTCCATCTTGGGATTTCCATCACAGCTGAGATGGCATCTTTACCAATGACTTCTGGCTTCTGATGGTGCCAAGTCTCAGCTGTTCTCCGTGACCCTCTGGACCACAGCTGCGGTGTGCTGACCTTAAGGAAGCACTCCCAGATGTCACCTGAATGATACTGGTCTCTTTAGTCACCACTAACCTCTCAGTTCCAGCTAACTGGCTTCTATGTCCCCAGTAAAGCAAAGGTTTCATTGAAGTGGCACTGCTGGCTCCTTGTCAGCTCCAGCTGACTCAGCTCCAACTGACCAGGCACCACAGAGTCTTAAGCCAGATACATCATACACACTGCCCTGGTAGCCTTTAAGGGATTCTCAAATTTCCCTTGCAAACTCCACAAACCAGGCCCTCATGGTCTGCATTACCTCAGCGTTCTCTCCCAAGCTCCCACAGAACAGCTCACCAAGCCTCACACTCTACTCAATGGCTCTTCTAGCCATATATACATTTGTTATTAATGTAATATGTGTGATAGAATCCCTGTCTGTCCTGGTTGCTGGTTTTTTTTTTTTTTTTTTATCAACTTGATACAAACGAAAGTCATTTGAGAAGAGGGAATGGCAACTGAAAACATGTGCCCATCAGATTGCCTATGGACAAGGCTGTCGAGCATTTTCTTGATAGACAGTTGATGAGGTTGGTCCTGGGGTATATACAAAGGCAAACTGAGCAATCCATGGGGAGCAAGCCAGTAAGTGGCGTTCCTCCAGCAAACCCCCAGGCTCTTGCCTTGAGTTGATGGTCTCACGTCCCTTCCAGATGGGCAATAAATACTTTTCTCCCCACATTTCTTTGGGCCAGTGCCTTATCACACCAAGAGGAAAGTAACTAAGACAGAAATTGGTACCAGGAGTGGGGTATTGTTACATACCCGTGTTTGGGGAAGGATTGTGGAAGGAATCTGGAATTTGGGGTTAGAAAAGCCACTGGGTAGTTCATGGGGCTTGGTGATCTGTTTTGGGGGAGCTTGGGAGAGAATGTGGAGAGCAACGTAGATGGCAAAGGCCTGGTTGGTGGAGTCTCAGAGGAAAGTCTGAGAGTCACTTAAAGACCCTATGGTAGGGGCTGGAGAGATGGCTCAGTGGTTAAGAGCATTGCCTGCTCTTCCAAAGGTCCTGAGTTCAATTCCCAGCAACCACATGGTGGCTCACAACCATCTGTAATGGGGTCTGGTGCCCTCTTCTGGCCTGCAGACATACACACAGACATAATATTGTATACATAATAAATAAATAAATAAATAAAGACCCTATGGTGGTTTGTATGATGTGTTCGAAACATCTCAGTACTGAGGTGAAGAAACCCTGGGCTGAGACTCTTCACTGACTGAGCTTGGATAATATGACCACAGCTGTTTCACATGAGTGTCTTAGCAGAACTCTGGGGTTGGGGCCTCTCAGTGTTTCTGCCTTTTGCTATAAGGAAAAAAAATGGCCCTGTAGGGGGCTGGAGAAATGGCTCAGCAGTTAAGAGCACTGACTACTCTTCCAGAGGACCCTGGTTCAATTTCCAGCACCCACATGGCAGCTCACAACTGTTTGAAAATCCAGTTCCAGGGGATCTGATACCTTCACACCAATGCACATAAATTAAAAGATATATAAATCATAAAATTAAAAAAATGGCCCTGTAGGGTCTGTGAGAGGGCCCAGAGACAAATCAAATGTGCTCTCTGCACACACCTGACACTTGCGTTCCATCTTCAGGACCACATGGTGGAAGGAGAAAACTGACTCCTGAAACGACTTCTACATATGTTGTACTACATGTGTGCATACATGTACATATACACACACAGCTACTACTACTACTAATAGCTATGTTAGTATTCAAGCATCTGTACCGGCCTGAGCTTGGGTATGAACCCTGAGCAGCAGTGACTAAGAGCACCTCCAGTGCACATTCACTACGTTCCCCTTTAAGAGGACCCTGCCCCCTCCCATCTCTCCCTCTTTCTCTCTGTCTCTGTCTGTCTGTCTCTCTCTCTTCTGCCACTCCTGTCCCCAGAGGCTGGTCTTCTCTCTCCCCCCCTCCACCTGAACGCTGTTGCATGGCGTCTTTCTCTCACATGCTGCTTTTTAAAATTACAACAAGTAATAATAACAAAATAATTTTTAAAAACATTTATTTATTCATGTATAAGAATGCCCTATTTGAGCCGGGCGGTGGTGGCGCACGCCTTTAATCCCAGCACTCGGGAGGCAGAGGCAGGCGGATCTCTGTGAGTTCGAGACCAGCCTGGTCTACAGAGCTAGTTCCAGGACAGGCTCCAAAGCCACAGAGAAACCCTGTCTCGAAAAACCAAAAAAAAAACCAAAAAAAAAAAAAAAAAAAAAAACAGAATGCCCTATTTGTGTGTATGCCTGCAGGACCGAAGAGGGTATCCCATCCCATTACGGATGAATGTGACCCTCTATATGGTTATTGAGAATTGAACTTAGGACTTCTGGAAGGGTAGCCAGTGCTCTTAACTGCTGAGCCATCTCTCCAACTTCCTAAAATAAATTTTTAAATGACCTTGCAAACTCAGAGGTAGGGAGAGGGTGTTCATTTGATAATTCTTATAGCTAATTATAATAACAATCATATCTTTTAAATTTACTACTTGAGACACGTATTGTGACTCATGCCTTTAATCCTAGCGCTTGAAAGGCAGAGACAGGCCATCCTCTGTGAATTCCAGGCCAGCCTGGTTTACAGAGTAAGTTCCAGGATAGTCAAGGCTGCATAGAAAGAACCTGTCTCACAAAAAATGTTAACTATTGAGAAAGGGTCAGGATGTACCTCAGTGGAGGGCACGCTAAGCATACTTGTAGCCCTGACCTCAATCCTCAGCATAGATTGGGCATAGTGGCACATGGCTGTAGTCCTAAAACTCAGAAGGTAGAGACAGGAGGATCAGAAGTTTAAGGTCATCTTTGACTAAACTGAGAACTCAAGGCCAGTCTGGGTTACATGAGAACCTGTCTCAAAAAAGAAAAAAAAAGAATTAATTACAAAGTACTTTTTGTTGTTGTTTTATTTTTTTAGTTTTATTTTATTTTATTTTGAGATGGGGCTTCTCTATGTAGCCCTGGCTTTCCTGGAACTCCACTGTAGACCAGGCTGGCCTCGAACTCACAGAGATCTGTCTGCCTCTGCCTCCCGAGTGCTGGCATTAAAGGCGTGCACCAGCACACTGGGCATGATGTACTTCTTGTGCAGCTTTGATCCTGTGAAGAGGAACCGAGAAATCGTACAAGTTAGGGCTAGTAAAGCCATGTCATTTGATGCTTGCCACCTGCTTCTCCGGTCCAAACTGCAGAAAACCTTCAACTCAGAGGCCATCAACCAGTGACTGGTGAATTCTTTTTATCCTCCTAGTTCCCCGGCTGGCTTGTGAAAGCACTGCCGAGCTGCAGCTCAGAACTTGGGCTCATCACCGCAGTCCCAGGCTTCCTAAACTCTGCAGCAGCGCCATGTCTCCACCCACCACAGTGCTGAATGTACAAGGGCTTGTAGTCACCCCTGACTTCTTATGCTGGTGCTGGGATAAGAACCTGGGTCCTTAGATTCCAGCAAATGCTTTTATCCCCTGTTCAAGGACATTGGTTTCATCTTAAGAAATTTAGACACAGAGACAAGTATGCATAGAAAGAGGAAGACACAGGAAGATGGCTACCCACAAGACAAGGACAGAGGCTTGGGCAAGGTTCAGTCTCCGAGCCCCATCCACACCTTGATCTTGGCTTTTAGCATCTCGAATGCCAAGGTGATCAATTTCCAGGTGAGCCACCCTGTTAAGTGTTCCCCTTTTTTACAACAGCCCCGGGAAGTGAAGAAGACATTGATGGATGGTGTAGTCACCTTAAACAAGCAGTTGTTATCGGGTGTGCTGCCTTGTGAGACAGTCTCATGTATCCTAGGCTGGACTGACGATAAACATGATCTTGGGCTTCTGATCCTACAGCCTCCAAATCTAGCATCACAGGCATACCCTCTTTTATGTGGCTCTGGAACTTGGGGCTAAGCAATGAGGACACCAGCATCTAGCCACTTCCTACAAGTGTGGACACCAGAGAAGCCGCGGTGAGAACGGGGTCTCTTGACTCACAGCCCAGTGCTCAGTGCCAATGTGGATCGATACCTCCTTACTGATAGCTCCGGGGTGGTAATGATTCTTAACGTGATGGAATCTAGAATCACCCAGACGATAAACCTGTGGGCACATCTGTGAAGGAATTTGCGGATTGAGCTAATTCAACTGGAAAGACTCGCCCTAAGTGTGGGTAGCACCCTTCCGTAGGCCAGGGTCCTGGTCTGCATGAAAAGGAGAAAACAGTCAGACAGTGGTGGCATTTGCCTTTCCCAGCACTCGGGAAGCAGAGGCAGGTGGATCTCTGTGAGTTCGAGGCCAGCCTGGTCTACAGAGTGAGTTCCCAGGACAGCCAGGGCTGTGTTTGTTAGCATCCAGGTACATCTGGCCCCATCTCTTGGGGACCTGGCAGAGTGTGTCACCCCTGCGTGCTTGGCCGGCACCCTGTCCGTTTAAAAGATGGAACTCTGCCTATTTCTTCCTCTTCTTTCTCTTCTTTCTGCATCTCTCTTTCTCCCTCTTCTCTCTCTCTTTCTCTTTCCACGAGGCCGCTCTGTGCTCTCCCCTCTTCCTTCCCTTCCCCCAATGAAACTTCCCACCTGTTTTGGGGGCACTTGCCCCTTGCCCACCGGAGTTTGGACCCACCCACAAAGGTCCGATCTCACACGTATCATAACCGCATTGACAGGAAGGAGAAAGCAGCTTGAACACCCGCATCCATCTAGTTCTGCTTCCCGACTGCAGAACAGATTTGAGCAGATTCGTGGATATCTAAGCAGTCTTGGTTGACCCCCTCAGCTCAACACACACACCCTTCCCCAAGTCTGTCCTGCAATCTGTCGGTGCCATTGGAGAAAGACTCCTTCTCTGGCTAGCGTCAGGGTCCCAGCCCTTTCCTTTTCCCAGCGTGAGATTCCTGGTGGAAATTCCAGGACTCTGATAGCTGAAGGGAGGGGCACACGAGTCTGCCTTTAGAATAACTTTGGTCCCAGCAGGATGGCCACAGCTTCTTCCTGCTGATCTGCTGGCCTCACAGGAGTTTGTACCCCCACTTGCCCTACTTACATAAGGAATGTATGCTTTCCTGGTGGAGTGCTGAGTGATGGCCATGGGGTTCCCTCTCAGAACAATGCTTCACGTCTAGTAGATTCTACTGCCCTCCACTTCCATCCCAGTGAGTCTATGGCTCTTGAGTGAGTCACTTGGCTCCCCGGCTTCAGTTTTCTCATTGGAAAATGAAGGTTTTATCTGAAAGTGTTTCTGCTCAAGGGCTGCTTCAGGCTCACACTGAGGACTGAAATTCACCATTGAGGTCCGGCTCCCAACCTTCAGCTCCCGAGGGTATTGCCTCAGGAGGCTGGGCAGGAATCCAGGTACTACACCCTAGGACTGGGCTGCCAAGAGCCTGGGCTAGGGCCCAAGGACCAGCATTCCAGGAGACAGAGCCTCTGGCACATCATTGCCTCTCTCCTCCAGGAGACTGACGAGCCTCAGAGGCCCGGAGATGGTTTGAAGACCCGGAACCCTGCCTATGAACACCTCTTCAGGCTGGCTGGTCCCGTGAAGGACAAGTTTTTGCCTCCCCCACCCCACCCCCGCCCTCCTCTGACTTCACATCTGTCAGGCTCTTTATTTCTAGGAAGCAGGATCCTAGTTTGGCTGATGGAAGTAGAGAGGGTGTTTATTTGTGGGCTCCGGGTGACTCCTAGAATCTCCAGAGGGACATAGGATAGATCAGGGGCTACACAGCCAGAACCACATGCAAACCATACAGTGGCCTTGTCCCCTGGAGACCCCGCTGCCCAGCTGTGGCTTCTGGGTGTACTGTGATGGCACAGGGAGGAAGTTAGATCTTTCTGCTGAAGGCTGCCACCCTAGAGAGAATTCTCTTCACCTTTTCGCCGTAAAATCCCAGTTCACAATCAGGGCCAGGACCTAGGCGTTGTGTGGGTAGGCTGGGAGAGCGATTCTTGCATTTCAGCTTCTAAAAGCTGAAGAGTCTTTGCTTATAGGAAGACTGGGAGGTGAACAGATACAAATACACAAAATTCTGCTTTACAGAGTCAAAAGAAAGCCTGCCAATAACCCTGTCGCCTCCCGCGACAGCAGAATCTACCTTCCAGAAGCCAGGCCTCCACGCTGCCGCAGGGGGAAGGTGTGAGCGCACAATCCCAGAAGGCTTAAATCCTCGATCAGGTAGGTCTCCTGGAAACCTGGACAAGCTGCACTCAGTACCTGTGGCTCCTCCCACCTCTCCTACGTCAGTACCTGTGGCTCCGCCCAGCACTTCTTGCCCCGTCTCTCCCTTAGCCCCTCCCTCCAGGAGCGGGGCTTCTGCTCCTCACCCCCCTTCCCAGCCTGATCTCTATATAATCCAGTAGTTTTTTGGCTATCCTCTCTTGGCCCCAGCCTCCAGTTTTGGTCAGCTGTTCCTCTTAAAGTTTGGTTTAGTCTTAAAGTTTGGTCATATCCAGCCTGAACTCTTCCCTCTGCCTGCTTTCTTCCTTATATCTATAATAAAAATTTTCTCCATATTTTAGGAGTCGTCGTAAGTGGATTGGATCCGACTCTCTCTGGAACTAGGGTCTGCGCACTCCGGGATGTCGTTATCTTTTACATTTTGTTTATGTGTTTATAAAAGAAGGTAGTGTGCATTTTCAGAGGGTAAGGTGCCAAAGTCAGCCCTCTCCTTCCACTATGTCCGTCCTAAGCGTCAAACTCAGGTCACTTAAGCTTGGCAACAAGCGCCTTTACTCACTGAGCCGTCTCGCCAGGTCCACGTCACTATTCTTAAACATTCTACTCTACTGAGGCCCGGCGTTGGCCACGTGCGCCTTTAATCCCAGCACTCAGGACACAGGAAGGCAGATCTCTGAGTTCAAAGCCAGCCTGAACTACAGAATTAGTTCCAGGACAGCCAGGGCTATGCCGAAAAACCTTGTCTTGAAAAACCAAAAACAGAGCAAAATAAAAAGGTGTTCTACTCAATTGATCTTAGTTGGCATCAGGGCTGGGAACTATTGCCTCACGGTGTGAAAAGCTATGCTCGTGGTGTGGCTTAGGAAGAAGGGTTAGAGAAGTGTGGGACCAGGCAGCAGTGGTCCTGAGTTAGGGAGGAGAGGACAGGGAGGAGGCCTATGAGGGGGTGTTGAGTATGGTCCTAGCTCTCCTCTGGCTGATTGAGTCCTGGGTTGGAACAGGAGGTCAGGGAAAACCTTTGCTCTCCATCCAGAGAGCCAAGTGCCCGAGGCAGGGACTAAGGTTTCCCTTGTCTGATTGAAACAGGGTCAGTCTGGATACTCAAGTCAGTAATGACGGAGAGTCCTTGTGGCCTGGAAGAAACCTGTGGTTTGAACTTTAAAAGCGGTGGTCAGATAGGCTGGACAGATCGACGGCATCAGTCACACCAAGTCACACCTTCTGGGAATCCCACATCCATCGCTGTTCAGCCTGGGACACTGGGTGAGTCACAGTACCTTGTCTGGGTTGTGGCGGCATGCCCCCTGTAAAACAAGGTGAATCCTCCCAGCTCGTTGGCAGGTAGTGTGCTGGTTAGTCATTTCGTCAACTTGACACAAGTCAGGGTCGTGTGAGAAGGGAGAGAGTCGATAGAGAAAAATGAGAAAAGTGCCTCTATCAGGCGACCTGTAGGCAAGTCTGGGGACGTTTATTTGGTTGATTAATGATTGATGTGGGAGGGTCCAATCCACTGTAGTTAGTGGTCCTGTGTTGTATAAAAAAGCTGCCTTAGAAGCTGGAGAGATGGCTCAGTGGTTAAAAGCAATGGTTGCTCTTCCAGAGGACCTGGATTTGATTCCCAGAATACACATGGGGGCTCACAACCATCCACAGCTCCACTTCTAGGGGATCTGGCGCCCTCTTCTGGCCTATTTGGGCACAGCATGCACATTAAATGCTGATATATGTAGGCAAAACATCAATCCATACACAAAAAATTAAAAAAAAAAGGTCTTTAAAAAAAAGCACCAGGTTTTGATGGCTCACACCTTTAACCCCAGCACTCAGGAGGCAGAGGCGGGTGGATCTCTGTGAGTTCAAGGCCAGCCTGCTCTGCAAAGCAAGTTCCAGGACAGCCATGGCTACACAGAGAAACCCTGTCTTGACCCTGCCCCCCCTCCAAAAAAAAAGCTGAGCAAGTCATGAAGAGCACCGGGGAAGCAATGCTCCTCCATTGCTTAAGTTCCTGCCTCTAGGTTCCTGCTGTATTTGAGTTCCTGCCTTCCTTTTCTTCAGGATAGACTATAAAGTGCAACATGAAATTAACCCTTTCTTTTCCCAAGCTGCTTTTAATCATAGCATTTACTGGAGCAGTGAAAAGCAAAATAGCTCGGCGAGTTAGGAAGTTGCATTCATCCGCATTGGGAACCCCGAAGAGCTATGTACAGTTAATACTGGAGGGGGTGTGGTTATCCTCCGTAGATCCACGCATGGCCAGGGGGATAGCCAGAGAATGCCACCTCAAGGTACCTAGATGTTTCTGCCACATCTCAGAACTAAGACTGTCTCCAGGGAGATCAGCGAGAACTCTAAGGAGAAAGTGGGGAAATGGACAAGCAGAGATCTTCTAACTTTATCAGGAGTCAACTGAGAAAGTCTTGAATTGGCAGAATTTTATTGCTGCACCTCAGAAGAACATGCGCTAGAGAGACAGCAAGTTAAGTCTAGCTTTAAAACTATAGAAGGTATGTTCTGCTCACCTGAACTTAAAAACGAGCTTCCTTGGGGCCAGAGAGATGGCTCAAGGAAAGCACGGGTTACTCTAGCAGGGGACCGAGGTTTGATTCCCAGCACATACACCGGGGCTCACAACCATGGGTAATTTTGCTTTTGTAGGTTTGGTGCCCTCTTCTGACCTCTGTGGGCAACAGACACACATACATTACACATAAATACATACGGGCAAACCCCACTCCTACATAGAAAATAAAAGAAATAAATCTAAATGAAAAACAAGCCTTCACCTCCCGTGTGGTGGCACTGTCCTCTTGCAGGAGCCTTTTTTGGGTTACCACAAATACAAGTACACCAGCTGGGCCATGGAGGCACACGCCTTTAGTCCCAGCACTCTGTGAGTTCAAGGCCAACCCGGTCTACAAGAACTAATTCCAGGACAGGCTCCAAAAGCTACAGAGAAAGCTTGTTTCCAAAAAACAAACAAGCAAACAAAAGACAAATACAAGTCCACCATAGTTGTGTCTTGCTTTTATGGTAGGAAGCAAAGGTCTTTCCACAAGCTTCTATGAGGAAACCTTGAATTCTTTTTTTTTTTTTTTTTTTGGTTTTTCAGACCAACCCTGAACTCACAGAGATCCTCCTGCCTCTGCCTCCTGAGTGCTGGGATTAAAGGCGTGCACCACCACTGCCCAGCTAAACTTTGAATTCTTAACCTTCTCACATTCTTAGTCCAGAATATGGCTTCTCGGGGGATTAATGGATAGAATTCAGAAGAACTCGAGCATCTCAGAATACTGTTATTTTGACAGAAACGTAGCACAGATGGTTCATAGATAATAACCATCATATTATCATTGTTGCAGATGTCTCAGTCACATTTTTCGAGCTGGAGTGAGAGGCCAGTGGCTAAAGTACTTGCTGTACCAAACATGGAAATCCCAGGTAATCATGGTAACACATACCTGCAATCTCAGTGTTCCTACCATGAGACGGGCAGTAGAGACAGATACTCCCAGGAAGCTCTGGGGCCAGCCAGCCTGGTGTGTAAAGCAGGGGACAATGAAGAAGAGCCAGTCTCAAATAGAGCAGACGAGGACTGACGCCCACAGCTGCCCTCTGCGGCACTGCTCACACATGTGCACACGTGGATGTAGGCAAACACTGGTACACATAGGAAGATAATAGTAATATTTCAATAAAAACCATAACAAGGAAAGCACAGAGAGCTGTTCCCTTGATTTGTATTTCTGGTCTATCAGAATCACATTTTGTTTAATAAATATATCTTTTTCTCTTTTAGACAGGGTTTTACTGTGTAGCCCTGGCTGGCCTGGATCTCCTAACAAAGACCAGGCTGGCCTGGAACTCACAGTGATCTGTCTGTCTCTGCCTCCTGAGTGCTGGAATTAAAGACATGTGTAATTTATTTAACCACATAAACTATGCTAGTGGTAATACACACATGTGTGGTGGTTTGAAAGAAAATGGCCCCAAAGGGAGTGGCATTATTAGGAGATGTGGCCTTGTTGGAGGAAATGTGTCACTTACAGGATCCGGCTTTGAGGTCTCTTTTGTTCAAGCTTCCCTCAATGCGACAATCAGTTGATTTCCTGTTGCCTGCAAGATGTAGCCCTCTTGGCTCCAGCACCACATCTGCCTTCACACTGCTGCATTCCCTGTTATGATGATAATGGACCGGAACCTCTGACGTTGTAAGTGAGCTGCCCCAACTGAATGTTTTCTTTGTAGGAGTTGCTGTGGTCCTGGTGTTTCTCCACATCAACAAAAACCCTAGCTAAGACACCATGCACCTTGGTTTTGCATACCTTTGTATGTTCTGTGTTACACTTTAAGTCAGCACGTATACACATATACACATGCAGAGAGAGACCTTTCCTCACTCATGTATGTACTGTTTTCTTTTCATGTGCGTACAATGTGTGTGAGGGCGCGTGTCACAGATGTCGGGCCCCACCTTCTGCCTGGTTTGAGACAAGGTCCCTTTTATCTGCATGCTCCCGGCTGGCTGGTCCAGATCTTCCAGTCTCTAGAGGGTTGTCCTGTCTCTGCCGCCCACTCCACGGTCAGAGAGCTGGGATTAGGGACACACGCTATGGATTTACGACGGATTCCAGAGACCAGAGCTCGGGTCACCAGGGCCATACAGGAAGCGTGTTCACCTGCCGAGCCGCCTTCATCCTTCACATATATGCATTCCTGTGACCACAGTCGTTGAAGGGAAGATACTATACAAGAAGGGACAGGCATCTGAAATTCTGCTGTAACAGAATAACCTGAAACGTTCACACTTGTGTGCCCTTCTGGCAAAATTCTATAAAAAAATGATTGTTTCCCTGAACATTTTATAATAGTAGATAAGTGTCATATAAAATGTTCCCACTGCTACTTTAATTATGAAGATATATATGGATGTCTATGCACTGAAACTGGAGCTGGAGTTACTTCCCTCCCTCCCTCCCTCCTTTCCTTCCTTCCCTTCTTTCTTTTCTCTGAGACAAGGTTTCTCCTTGTAGCCCTGGCTGTCCTACTCTTATAGACCAGGCTGTCCTCAAACTCACAAATCCTCCTGCCTCTGTGCTAGGATTATAGATGTGCACCTCGACAACTGGCTTGATTCTTTCTTAATTAAATCATTTGAAGAGGGAAAACACATTTTTTATTTGGTTCTGTTGAGGTAGGACCAGCTATCTGCCACCTTTAATCTGGTTCACATCTTCTGCCAGCAGCCTACATAAGGGACACGGAAGAAGGAAACCCCCCCCCCTCTCTCTGACAGGTCTATTCCATCGCTGTCATTACAGCCCACTTCTTCAGGATTCTTGTGTGTACTGAAGACCAGCTGAGATGCCAGTCTTGTGGATGGAACAACTACTAGACTCTTGGATGATCTGTTCATAGGCAGCCACAGTTAGATTAGCTGGACCACAACCTGTAAGCCGTTCTAATAACCAACCTTATTATATCTATATATAGGTTCATCTATCCGTTCTGTTCCTCGAGAACAGTGGTTCTTAGTCTGTGGGTCTTGACCCCTTTGGGGGGTGGTTGAAAACTCTTTCACAGGGAGTGGTCTAAGATCACCAGAAATTTCAGATATTTACATTAAGATTCATAACAGTAGCAAAATTACAGTTATGAAGTAGCAATGAAAATAATGTTATGGTTGGTGGTCAACGCACCATGAGGAAGTGTATTACAGGGTCACAGTGTTAGGAAGGCTAAAAACCAATGCTCTAGTGATGTGGGATTCCCCTCTGTGTGCTGTGACTATCATTGGTTAATAAAGGAACTGCTTTGGACCTATAGCAGAGCTATAGGGGAACAGAGCTAGGCGGGGAAAACTAAACTGAATGCTGGGAGAAAGGAGGGGAAGACAGACCCTGGAATCTTACCAGTTGGCTACGAGCCTCGTGGTAAAATATAAAATAATGGTGATGGGTTAATTCTAGATTTAAGAGCTAGCTAGCAATACACTTAAGTAATTGGCTAAGTAGTGTTTTAAATAATATAGTTTCTGTGTGATTATTTCGGCACTAAGCGGCTGGGAACCAACAAACGGCCTCTCTCCCTCCAACACTCTAGAGAACCCTGACTAATACACCATTCTAGAAAATGTTTTGTACAGAGAGAAGTATAGCACACAGGCTGGTAAAGTGACTAAATGGGCAAAAAGGTTCTTGCTGTCAGGTCTGGTGACCTGGGTTCGAAACCCAGGACACCACAGTTGTCCTCTGACCTTCACGTGTGTGCACTCACACACATGAAATAAATGAATACAATTTAAAAACAAAACACTAAGCATACAGCCGCTCTGTGGCCCAGCTGTTGCACTGTTGGGCATTTCCCACAGCAAAAGGAACACTTGTGCGTTACTAGAAATGGGGGTGAGGTCCCCCATCACTGTGTCCACAGATGCACCGTCCTGTAACCATTCACAGCGATTGTGTTTGGAGTTGCCAGGAGTATTGGTCCAGAGGTCCTTCAACAGTGACTTGCTAAACTAGCTGCTATGCCTGAGTGCTGTGGAATGCAGCTCGGCAGTGGAAAGGGACAAAGCCCGGTCACACACTGCTTGGATGACTCTCTAGAGAATTTTAAAGAGAGGAAAATCCCCCCAAAAGGAAGAAAGGTGTGCACAGTTATTAAAGGTCAATGCCAAGGACCCCAGGAGTGCTCAAACCGTCTGGAGTCTTTTGTTTTGTTTTGTTTTTTGAGACAAGGTTTCTCTGTGTAACAGCCCTAGCTGTCCTGGCACTAGCTCAGTAGACCAGGCTGGCCTCGAACTCACAGAGATCTGCCTGCCTCTGCCTCCCCAGTGCTGGGATTCAAGGCATGCACACCACTGCCCTGGCCCGTCTGGAGTCTTAACTCTGTTTGCAGATATGTGAATAGAAAGGTGAGAAAATTGTATGGAATGCAACTCACACCCACGCAAATGATGCAAGTGAGGCAGGTGACTGCGGATAGGTGGGGGGTGCGAAGGGGGCATGGGGAGGAGTGGACACCACTTGGTGGCCTGCCTCGTGGCAGTGCCCGGTCACTTGTTGAGATTTTACTATGGGAGGGACCTGGTCAATGCCTCTTTCAAGGCTGTGTGTGAGTCAACATTTACCTCAATGACACTGTCATTAAGAAAGCTACTAGCAGAGACTTTTAATCCCAGCCTTCGGGAGGCAGAGGCAGGAGGATCTCTGTGAGTTCAAGGCCAGCTTGAGCTACCGAGTGAGTTTCCGGGTAGCCAGGGCTACACAAGACCCTGTCTTAAAAATCCTGATCCCAACACAAACACAAAAAGCTACCCGCGACAGAGTATGCTAATATGCTTACAGGAACAGCAAGTGTTTAAAGGGCAAAGTCCAGCAGTTGCTAGTTACTTTGAGTTTCTTGTTTTATTTAATTTATTACCAATGTGTGCGTGTGCAAGTGTGTGCGCTCACACAATCTTCTGTGCCACTGAGCAGAAATGGAGGTCAGAGACAACTTGAACGAGTCTGTTCTCTCCTTCCACCACGTGGCATGGGGGGGACCAAACTCAGGTCTGCTTGGCAAATGCGTTTATTCTCTGAATCATCTTGTCAGCCCGCGATGTTGATGCGTACAATCTAAGATAAATTCTTAATTTTATACTCATTATACTTGAATTTTCACAAGTACAATTTATTTATTTATGTATTTTCAGGACAAGGTTCTCATCTAGCCCAAGCTTGTCTCACAGTTGTTATATAAACGAGGATAACCTTTAATTTATGATTCTCCTGCCTCTGTCTTCCGAGTGCTGGGATTATAGACGTGTGCCACCGTGCTCAGTCTTACATAGTGCTGATGACCTGACCCAGGGCTTCATGAATGTTAGGCAAGAAGCCCTTGGCCAACTTTTCTGCATTCCCAGCCTGAATAGGCTTTATTTTTGTAACCAAAAGGCAGATTTTGCTTTAAAAATAAACCCCTCCATATTTGCAGCAATAACTTAAGCTATGCTGGAGTCTGAAGAACTTCTCTGGAGTCTTTTCTGGAGTCTTGGGCTGCTGGGGGAGAAGGGTGGGGGACTGGAGAAGACAGAATCTTTTATTGCAAATTAGGACTTCGAGAGTCAACCTCACCTCCACCTCCACCTGGGTTCATGTCACATGGTTTCTGAGTGACCCCTGCAGCTTCAAAGGCCCCAAGGATGCCCGTATTTCATGACCCATAAACGTGCATCCTTGTTCATCTAGCCTCGTCTCTCTCTGAATGCCCTGGCTGCTGGAAGATGTATCGGCTGTTGGTGTTCCTGTCCTGTTCCATCTACCCATCTCTCCAGGACCTCTGTCCCCTCTCCTAGCCCCAAACATCCTCTTTCACACTCTCAAAACCAGATCTCTTCTCGCTGCATCTGCTTGATGTGTTTGTTCTTCAGAGACTGCCCTGCCTGGTTGCTGTCACAAGCTTCCTTGGAAGCATGGGGGACCCACCTCACCGCTAACAATGTTCCCTTTGGAATTCCCATGAGCCCTTTCATCCTTCCCAACGCTGAACTCTATCTGTGTACAAGGAGAATTAATTTGCACACAGGCTGCTGGATGAGCCCTTTGGGGACTTGCATCTCCCGCCGCACGGCCAAAGTATCCTCATAGGCTGTCGAGGAAACAGCGTCATCGCTCTAGTCTAGATTGATGGGGGCTCCTTGTCTGTGTTCCCATGCAGGAGATGTCATTGAGCTTGTTTGTGGGGAAGACAGGAGCTGGGAATGTCCCAGGTCTGGGTCACTCTGTTTGGTGGAAGGGGGCCTGGCTGAAGATCCCAACAAGGACATGTGGCCGTCTTGAATTATCAACTTCTGGGTCTGGTTACTATGGAAGAAAGGTTCTTTCTCAGCCACTAAAGAGCAGCTCGAACAAGAAAACTACATCCACAGAGACCTCTAAAGATGAAAGGACTTGGCATCCAGGCTCGGCTTTGATTGCACCATGGAAGACAGTTGAATGAGATGGTTTCACTTTAATTCTTATTTTTTAAAATGGATTTGTTGCCATAAAAAAAAAAAGGAATATGGAAGGACCAGAGGTTGGCGACACAGAAGGCATTTCTTCACCCTGGCTCTCCATGCTGTGCTTTTCTCTAGTCTTTGACAAGCCAATTGAGACAGCTGGTGGGAGGACAGCCAATGCTCTTTCCCCAGAAGTGGCCTCAACCCAAGCTCACGTGGAAAATGGATGGGGTGCAATCTTAAACTAATTGATGAATTGCTGTGGGAAGTCCATTCATTAAAACATGCCCTGAGCAATGATGAAGCCATAAAGGTGCTGGAGCCGGGAGGACGCGTGAAGATGCTGCCCCTGCGTGGCTTACCATTCTGCCGTCCCCAGACAGGGGACAGACTGCACAGTCCTGGTGGCAGGGAGAGCCTCTCAGTGTGACGCCCGGTCTGTTTAAAGCTCCCGGGTGCTCCTCTACATAGAGAGATGACAATTGCCCTGACAGGATGGTCTTATGTAATGTCATTGCTACAGAGACTTCTACGCAGTGCTTATCAAAAGTTTGCTTCTGAGGACTAAGATGGGTGTGTTCGGGACACAGTAGAATAAATAGCAAGGACAGCGTGCCCCTCCCCCCCAGGTCTGTGAGGCCTGTAAGTTTCCCTCCCCTGGAGAAGACAAATTCATATTGATGTGTTGGGGTCTATGTTACACCACGAGAAGAGATATTTCATACAAATCAGAAAGTCTTTTAAAGCAGGTGAACTGGGAGTCTGTGAGCTAGATTCTCCTAGGTTCCAAAGGGGACTCAGGGACAAAGCCAAGGGGGAGCTACGGTCCCAGGCTCCCTAAGGGTCCTCTCCTAGCCCAGGGGAAGGCGATTTCCTCATAGTCCCTGCCAGGATGGAACACCCCCACCGGCAGGTCCTTTCTGAGAGCAAAAGTTCAGGTTTTCTCATACCAAACAGGCAGACAGGTGATTGCTGCGGCTTCCTCTGCTGATCCCAGCTCTCAGGAGGACGGGCCTTTGCTGACGGCGCGGGAACAGGCCAGTGTGCAGAAGAGCTCGTGAGCTGAGCTCTGACGCACGCGCGTGTGTGTGTACATGCATGTGTGTGCATTGTGGCGTCACGTGTGCAGTGTGAACAGGGTGTGTGGTATGTATGGAGTGAGCTGAGAGCCTTGAGCAATTACGGAGGCGTGTTTTGACAAACTCTTTGGACTATTTCTCTCCGCTAGTTTGCTAGTCAGTCTGTACTGGAGTGTACTGGAGACCAGGATGGGACAGACTGGGCCTGTCTGTCCCCTTTTCCCTACTTCAACAACTCCATAGAGAAAAAGCCCAATGCTTTTCTATAATTTATTTTTATTTCTTTATTTTTTTTTAATGGAGACAGGGTCTCTCTATGATGTAGCTCTGGCTATCTTAGAAGTCGGTGTGTAGATCGGGCTGGCCTTGAATTCATAGAGACCCACCTGTCTTTGCGAGTGTTAGGGTTGACCGTGTGTGCCCCTGTGCCAAGCTGTAGCCAGGGCAGCTCCCTCTCTGTGTTCTCAGGTGGCTGCTGACAGGCCCCAGGTCCCTGTAGACTGTTGTTACCTGGGCCTCTCTGGGGCAGCTCACATAGGCAGGTGGCCTCCCTTAGAGCAAGCAGGGACAAAGCTGAGAGAGACCTAGTCAGGGCTGTTTTCTCTCCAACTCTTAGGTCAGGACCCCTGGCGATGCCTGGGAAGGTTACCTCACTTGCTTGTTGCTTTTTTTTTTCTCGAGATGGGGTTTCTCTGTGTAGTCCTGGCTGTCCTGGAACTCACTCTGTAGACCAGGCTGGCCTCAGACTCACAGAGACCAGCCTGCTCTGCTCTGAGATGCCTTGTTCTTATATACAGGTGCATGCTAGGCCTTTTCCTGTGGCCAATTAGATATGTCTTAGACAGTCCAGTGGCTGCCTGTATGTATGTCTGTGTGTCATGCATTCCTGTACTGCGTTCCATACCCCGAAATTACTCCACTGTATCTCTGTGCATTGTTGTTCAGGTCTTATGACAAAGAGCGCTTGGGTGAGCACTTGCCCAACGTTTTTTACGAGGGCTGTGGGACAAAAGCCTAGGTGGCAGTCTAAATTTCTCCCTCACTTCCTGTCACCTCTACTACATGGATGATTACGCCATTCTAGTCCGTGCTCCCACCCTGACCCCAACGAGTCTCATGACTTCCTTTTGTTCTATGGCCCTAGAGAAGGAACCTAGGGCCTCATTCATAAGCGAGTACTCTACCACTGACCCACACCCCGGCTCATCTCAGGACGTCTTCTTGCCCAGCAAGGCCAAGGTAGTTGTTTCTCCTCTCCTCTCCCATTCCCCATCCTGCCCCTAGCTTCTCTCTCCTGTTTGTCCCCAGGCTGCCCTGGCTTGCAAGGCTAAACACCTCTTAGCTCTGTCTTGTCACCTTCAGGCCATCCGTGTGACTCTTCCAGGTCAGGCAAGGTGTCTCTCATCCAGGTCCCACTGTCACCTGAGCAGGGTTCTCTCTGGAACTTCGAGGCTACCTAAGAACTGTCTGGTGTGTCTGTCTCTCTGGGAGTGGTGGCTCTTGGCTAGCAGATATCAGCTGAAACTCTGGAACTAAGCCTTGCCCAGAACCGTTGCTGCTGCTCAGCTGTGGTG